>NW_026991710.1:146069338-151069338 GCF_029215605.1 Mirounga angustirostris | reverse complement strand
TCTTAAAGTTCATCCAACGGTGTTTCAGTGATAAATTATCCAAATGACGTAATTACAAAATAGCTTGAATTACAAAGAATTCCTAAGGCTAAGAAAAGAAAGGCTTTCAGGTAGCTTCAAGCAATTTAGTAATGCTCATTTATACGCAAACATTTGCTGTACTAATTACAATTAGTTCTTATCAAGTAAGCAGGTTTTTTTTCCCCTGTGGCACAAAGCTTCTTCAACTCCAAACTTCAACAAGAAATACAAGAGAATTTTGAATGTTAAATGCTTTTCACAACACTGAACAAACTAGTGTTGAAAGATCCATTTTCAAGTACCTCATTTAGAATGTATGTTGCTTGTGTATGTGTCTCTACATCTATACACACATGCACCCTAAGTAAGGCTGGGGTAACGCATTAGTATAAATGAACCAAACAATGCACTGTGATTAGTTCCTTCCTTCTTAGCTAGACAAGTATTTAGATTTGTTGCCAGGCACATCAAATTCCAGATGGTAGAATTAGTTACCTAAAGAGATTCTGGGCCACGAACACTACTAGATTAAGAGATTTTACATGGCTAACATGGCAGAACTAGAACACAGTAAGTAGAAAGATAAGGCTGTTCATTTTATCACTGATGGTGCACAGATTCCATGTGACATGAAATGTTCGGATTGTACTTAGGTTAAAGGAGCTTCCCCAGGACAGCTTTTCTATTTGTAGAAATAGAAACCCCAAGTCTAGGTTATTGAAGTCAAGACCTAAGTTTAAGCATTTGTTAAAATGCTATTAGGAGTTCATGATCTGAGTCATTTTCCCCCCATATTCATTAATCCAAAATGCCTTGTAATGCTGTAGAATCCTTTGTCATTTGTTTGTCAATATAGTCATTAAAAGTAATTAGCCAGCTGAATTTGTTGATGGCCAAAGAAATCTAATATTTTCTCAGTTTTTCTGTTGTTTTGTAGTAACTAATTGTGTAAGTTTGTGATAGTCTGGTGGGAGGGGATGAATAAATTAGGCACAATTTACCATGTGCCACCATGGGAAGAGCCTTAAACTGTAGGTGAATTTCTTGAGGCAATTAAATCTGGTAAATTAGCAGCCAAGGCCGAGTCTGTGAATGGTGTGGACACTTTCTGAAGTCAATGAAAATGTAAAAAGGCCCTGATGTCACTGCTTACTCTTCTCACTTAGTCTGTTCTGTGACAATATCTGTTTCTTCAACACCAAGTAGCTCATCCATCGCTGGTCAACAGGGGAAATAAAATGTGGAAGCTGTGTGATTTTCCCTAGGCCAGGGGAGCCAGGACTGTGTGGGCAGAATCACACTCCCGGAAGGAAAGGGAAAAAAACCCCAAACCTCTCCATATAGCTGCTGTGCTGACAGGATCCCCTAGGTTCTATTTTTAGGAAGTTAAAATGAGCACAGGTAACATGTGCTATGCCCCCACATCCACCCTTCAGACTGGGGTCTGTTCCCTAAGGAGCTGACAACTCTCAGCTGTCAGTCCTCTCCGGGAAGAGCCACCTGTCCTAAGGTCACACCCCCATTCCTGGGAGACAGGGAGGCTGGACCCAGTGACTGGTCAATAAAGGGCCATAAAACCCGGCTTCTGCCAAAGATCTAGGGTGGCTTTGAAGAGGCCCCTGTGGAGTCAACTGAGGACATGTGACTGTATCACAGCAGGCCAACTTCTCTCCTTGCCCAATCCTGCTTCCTCCCTCTTTGCACCCCCT
The DNA here is from genome assembly GCF_029215605.1 of Mirounga angustirostris. NCBI lineage: Eukaryota > Metazoa > Chordata > Mammalia > Carnivora > Phocidae > Mirounga > Mirounga angustirostris. The sequence goes on along the minus strand of NW_026991710.1, from coordinate 151,067,608 downwards.
CCCTCCCCAGCTAGTAGTCTTGAAAACACCTACCAATGCACTTCCTACATGCTAATTAACGGCCATTTTTAGAGTTGGCTTCCCTCAAACCAATCTGCAACAACACTGGCATCCCGGGCTCTCTCCACAAAGAGCTCTCAGCTGGTAGCAGACTGCATGTCCCTGTGTTCACCTTAACGGTGGCCCACTTCCATCCTTAGTAGCCAAAGTGTTCGTTCTATTGCTTTTGAACATTTTTAAGATTCCCTAAGTAGTCTCTCTGGTCTGAGTGAATTATCTCATGAGCCAATAATTACTGTGTGTGTGTGTGTGTGTGTGTGCAAGAAAGAAAAAGAGGTGGTGGGGGGAGGTAAGCAACATGTGTGTTCTTGGTTACAAAACTGCAGAGATTTTAGCAGTCTACCTCTTAACTGATTTTTTTCCTGGAAGTTCTATTGTTTTTAATATGGAATTTGCAAAATGTGCCATTTTTCACAAACATATATCTTGTGTTATAGCAGAAATGCCTAAGGGTGCCTGCGTGGCTCAGCTGGGTAAGTGTCTGCATTGGGCTCAGGTCATGATCCCGGGGTCCTGGGATTGAGCCAAGTTGTGATGCGTCAGGCTCCCAGCTCAGTGGGGAGTCTCCCTCTCCCTCTGCCCCTCCCCCAGCTCGTGTTCTCTCTCTCAAATAAATAAAACCTTAAAAAGAAAGAAATGCCTATAGTTGATGTGGTATTTTATTGTATTTATATTGGACATTATTATTTTGGAAGAGCTTATAATACTAACTGCTGCCTATCAGATTACATTGTAAAATATATGAAGGCAGGAACCATATAAAGAGCCATGCAAGGAAAATTAATGATAAAAGGGGGTCCAGCAGGGATAGTAATTTATGTTATAAAATGATCCAGTGTAGCATTTCTTTAAAAAGTGAATGTATTATTTTAAAAAAAGTGAATGTATTGAAGGACACTATAAAGATAAAATCAACAATATCCAGAATATGGAAAATTCTGTAAGACAAGGAACCCAAGTTTTCTTCAACAATAAATTGCAAGGAAAAAAGAAGAAATGGGAACTTATAGGTTAAGAGAGTAAAAGAAATTGTCAATCAATCACAATACATAGCTCTTGTTAGAATCCTAATTCAAGCACACACATGCAAACTAAAAAATTATAAGACAGCTGGGGAAATGTGAACACTAACTGGATTTGATGACATTCAGGGACTGCAGTTAATTTTTTGAAGGTGTAATAATGGTACTGTGGTTGTGTGTTTAAGAGTTCTTCTCTGTAGGGGCGCCTGGGTGGCTCAGTTGTTAAGTGTCTGCCTTCAGCTCAGGTCATGATCCCAGGGTTCTGGGATCGAGCCCCGCATCATCAGGCTCCCTGCTCAGCGGGAAGCCTGCTTCTCCCTCTCCCACTCCCCCTGCATGTGTTCCCTCTCTCGCTGTGTCTCTCTCTGTCAAATAAATAAATAAAATCTTAAAAAAAGAATCCTTCTCTTTAAAAAAAAAAAAAAGTCCTTCTCTTTTAGAGATGTATAATGAAATGCTAAAATAAGATACTAAGATAAAATGATACGATGTCTAGGAATTGCTTCAGTAACTGGGGAGAGAGTGGAGTACAGCTGACACAAGACTATGAATTGATCACTATTAAGCTAGGAATGGGTAGGCAGGAACTCTTATTACTTGACTTTTATTACATTTTAAGTTTTCCACAATACAATGTTTTTAAAAGTGAATGTATGTCTGCTAGTCTTCAAGGAGAATTTTTCCTGGAGTGCTGTAAGAAACCCAAGGCATCTGTGCATAAGTGAAAGTGATCACGAACTAGCTGGCCTAACTGATGCTGGCAGCTCCATTATCATAAGAGAAATCATCGTGGACTCCCACAGAAGAAACAAGGCGGAGGGGAACCCAACCATGGCAGCAAGGTAATCCCATCTGTGCGCTGACTCAAGACGGGAACAGAGAAGCCAGCAAAGCGATGTGTTTCCCATATGAGATCATGGATTGGCCACCAGCAGCTGCTACTAATGTTAGAACAGGGTTTTTCCCTGAAAGAGTCACAATTCCTCTCGCTAGCAAAACAGGAACTGATCCTAACAGGAATATTATGTAATACCAGGGAACTGAGGAGATTGGGAAAAGCAGGATGAGGGGTAGAGAAGAGCCACAGGATGAAGGTGGAGGCGGGAATGGAAAAGCCTCTCAGGGGCCCTTAAAGGGGTCAAGCCCAGAATTCCTGCAGCCTCACCCCTTCCAGCCAGTTCCTTCTTTTCCTCGATTACCAGGCAACTTACAGGGCATCAGAACATGACAAGGGAATCAAAAACCTTGTCTTCTCCACAGAGAATGAGCAGAACTAAGGAGATGCTAGGTAAAGAGAAGAATAACGGGCCAATGAGACGAGGGGCACGCTGGGCAAGCTCCCTTTCACTGTAGAGAGAGCAGTGGTCAAGTGAGGAGCATTTTAGGAATGCAGCCAATCAGCACAGAGCCCATAAGCAACACACTTCGCAGGCTTAGTGGCAGAACTAAAAACGCAAGCTCCTAAAGAGACAATAGGTGTGAATTTTTAAGAGGTCATAACACAGTATGTACATTATGATCCTGCTTCTGAGACAGCCAGGAAGTGGTAGACACTTACTACCAAACCCACTCGCCTCCACATGCCAAGATTTTAATTATGGTTATGCCTGGGTATCTGGATCATGGGTTTTTTTCTCCTTCTAGTGCATATCTATAGGCAATAATTTTTCTACAGTGACTATTTACTGCCTTTGCAATAAAAAAATCATCTGAAATTAACATACACACGCAAACAGGAAAAAAACCTACAAGTTTAGGGCAGAGGGCTCGTTCCTCCAGGGTGATCATGTTTAGGTCAGACTGCTGTCATGCCCAAGAGGAAGGGGAACTAATAATCATAGGGGGGGCATTTTTGGAGCCCCCTATGCCACTAGCTCCATGCTCTTTCCCTCATCTCTTTCACTTCTAGATGGTCTTAATTCCTCTCTCAAGGTCCTCTCCCCCCGCCCCCCACCCCGGCCACTCCAAGGGCTCAGGGGATCAGTATCTTGGCACTCCAGCAATCCATTCATGGCACACTGGCTACTGAACTTGGCCTCAGAAATAAAGCTGGCTGGTGAAATTGCTTGTCAAACTACAATCAGAATTTAGGCTTCAGTGCAAAGGGGGAACATACTATACTCTTTTAAAAAGGACGGGTAGAGTATTTCTGTTTGGGGAACCCCAGGTCTTGTCTTTGTGGCTACCTTTGCTGTGCTTAAGAAATCTGCTGGTCCTATACGACCTTCTAGTAAGAGTCTGACTTAGCTAGAAGAAAGGCAAGGCTGGTCACAGCCTCTCTCCAGCACTGACCAGGGAAAAAGGACTTGTACTGGCCTGGGATACTGTTGTAGTCCCTGCTTGGCCCCCTGGTGGAAGTCCTCTTCTTGCCGGACCTGAAAGAAGCTAGGTTTTGGAAGACCTGTGGCTCTCAGAACAACCTCTTCCAATCTCAATCTCCACTCAGAGGTGCCCTTTACACCTTGCCTGGTGTGAGGAGAAACTCCTTTGTCCCTGTTCTGGCCAGGGCTTCCCCTTTCTTCCCTTGTATCACTCAGAATGAACAAGAGATAGTACTGAAGCTTGTCTATATTGTATCATACTCTGAGTCTGAGTCTCTGGATAAAGGTCCACTTATTTAGAGAGCTGGACAACCCAGTTTCTTTTTTCTTTTAAAGATTTTATTTATTTGACAGAGAGATAGAGAGAGAGCACAAGTAGGCAGAGCAGCGGCAGAGGGAGAGAGAGAAGCAGGCTTCCCGCGAGCAGGGGGCCCAATGCGGGGCTCGATCCCAGGACCCTGGGATCATGCCCTGAGCCGAAGGCAGACTGAGCCACCCAGGAGCCCCTGGACAACCTGTTTCTAATCAGACGAGCATATCTCCCACACAACTCAGCTCGTGCCTCACCTCCTAATGCCCTCTCCCAGCATTCTGCAGCTCTCCCTGCTTTCTTTCAACTTCATGTTTGTACATGTTGCTACTTCTGCTTGAAAAACCTTCCCTGCCTCTTCTCTTACTAACCCATTTGTCCTTGATGGATAAGCTAAGAGACCACCACCTCCAGGAAGGTGGGAGCCCGTGTGTGCACCTCTAGCACACGTTACCAACCTGCACTGAAATGATAAACCACATCTCTCTTCCAGGCCACTGTGAGCTCCATGGGAGGCTGGACCATGCCTTGTCTTCCCAGCCCACTGCTTTGAAGAGTGCCTGGCACACTGCAGATACTCAAAAACTGCCTATAGGATTCATGAACGAGGTAAAGCAGATTTACAGCAAAAAGAAATAATCTTGGTGATTGAATTCATGAGACATTTGCAAATGGTATGCCCTATGCAGACCACAGGGACTCAGTTAAGGTTTAAAGATATTTTTAGGGTCTTCAGATTAACAGTTGTATTGACAGGTGGATGTAGCAGGAAAAAAAAGGAATTAGTTAAGTGACATGATTGCTTTAATGCTGTGATAATAGGGCTCACAGGATACACAACTCTGAATCGAAACAAATGGCACTCAAATCTGTATCTGTAAGTATATCATATATCATGTATCATATATATGATTATAGCTACAAACTGTATTAATTACTTACATTGTAAGGTGTACTATATACAGTTGTAATATATAACATGCAAGATTAAACAAAATAAACCATTTTATTACTTGAGACTCTCATCTTACAGCCCATTTTGGGTATTGCTCAACCTTTCCTCCTATCAGGCATCTCGCATTGGCATGTGGAAGCTGATTCTCCATTCACACTCCCAGTTCTGTTTCACACCATCTTCTTCCCACTTCCATGTATTTGCCAAATCACGCTGCCTAGATTGTACCTCAGCGGACTAGTCCAACCCTTGTTAACATCTGTTGAGTGCATACTATGTGTCAGTACTTGCTAGGGATGGAGATCTTAGCCTTGAGGAGCTTCTAGAAGCATAAGTTTGAGGTAGTTCCTGCCCTCAAATCTTCTATGAGTGTCTGCATTCCTTAACCCATTTTAAAGAGCATTTTATCTAGAGAATCCTCTATTTGCTGGTCTACAAAAAAACTTCATGTTTTGACCTAGACAATTATGTCCCCACCAAAAAGCATCATATGGGCTCATGCTAAAGGAAGAATACATGTGTCCAGTAGAATGGAGGCACTTGTTTTTAATGTTTATTATGAAAGGTTATTAATTTCAATAATCAAACAAAAAGGACTCTACTTTCCAAAATAAAAGTAGGGTGTGTTTATAAGTCATTTAGCCTCAGGGATATCTGTCAAACCAACATGAACACAGTTAATATTGTTATAACAAATCACGATAACATGAGTCACTTATGAGCATTTTAGTGTATTCCTTATTACCTGCAGAGATTTAACTTAAGATAAACGTAAAATAAATATTATTGCAAGGAGTATCTATTAATAGATTCAAACAAGAGGCAAAAATAATTCAGTTGGGGTGTGTGGAAATCTATGCTGCCTAGAACAGCTTTCACATAAGAGGACAACTACATTCAAAGATTTACAAATGGTTTTAAACTTGAACAAGTGTAGACTGTTAAAAAATAGATCTGCTAATTGCTTAGCAGTTGTTATTAACATAATAACTACTCATTTTTCTCTTCAAAAATGAGAATGTTGGGGCGCCTGGGTGGCTCAGTTGGTTAAGCGACTGCCGTCGGCTCAGGTCATGATCCGGAGTCCCTGGATCGAGTCCCGCATCGGGCTCCCTGCTCAGCGGGGAGTCTGCTTCTCCCTCTGACCCTCCCCCCTCTCATGTGCTCTCTCTCATTCTCTCTCTCAAATAAATAAATAAAATCTTTAAAAAAAAAAATGAGAATGTTATGGAAAGGCAATAAAGGGCTATTTCTAGGAATGGGCTCTCGGAAGGACCAAAATATTAATGCCCACTCACTGGTAATTTAACATCAACTAAAATTCCTAATTACAAATATATTTTAAAATATACAGATCCTAGGGGCGCCTGGGTGGCTCAGTCGGTTTAGCGGCTGCCTTTGGTTCAGGTCATGATCTGAGGGTCCTGGGATCAAGCCCCATATCAGGGATTCTGCTTCTCCCTCCCCCTGCTTGTGCTCTAATAAATAAAAAATCCTTAAAAAAATTTAAAAAATATATATATAGATCCTGTAAACATTCACACAAACACCTCCACTAACCTACAAAGAAAGCAACTTTTGTTTTCTCACAAAAAGCAGCTTTATTACGTATTTGCTAAAGGCTGAAATCGTATTACAGCCATGCCTTGTTTCATTGTATTTCACTTTACTGCACTTCACAGATACTGTGTTTTCTACAAATTAAAGGTTTGTGGCAACCCTGTGGAACAAATCTATGGGTGCCATTTTTCCAACAGCATTTGCTCATTTCATGTCTCTGTGTCACATTTTGGTAATTCTTGCAATATTTCAAACGTTATGGTGATCTGCGATCAGTGATTACAACTCACTGAAAGTTCAGATGATTGTTGGCATTTTTTAGCAATAAAGTATTTTTTTAATTAAGGTATGCATTTTTCTTAGACATATTGCACACTTAACAGACTACACTATAGTGTAAACATAACTTTTATATGCACTGGGAAACCAAAAAACTCATTTGACTTGCTTTATAGTGAGAGTTGATTTACTGTAGTTATCTGCAACCAAAGCCTTAATATCCCTGAGGTATGCCTATACAAAGTAAAAAGGATCACACTTTTTGCTTGTTACTTTTAAATGAGAAGATAACGGATGCCTTCAAATCATACTTTTAGGATTTAAAATTAAAATCTGAGTGCATAAATATTTTTAAGGTATTTTGTTGTTTGTGACATCAGATACATAAAGTGCTCTGAATTCTTGAACAGAAAGACAATTTATCTATTGTATTTATTCGGGGCAAGCTTCCTTGGCCATGTCAGAATGGGAAATTTAACATCACTGGAGAAGAGAAACGATGATAAAGGAGGAAGAAGGTATAAATGAACATATTACATGTTCCCGAATATTTACATAGGGTAAATGTTAATGCTCGTCTAGAAAGTTGGTATTCATTTAAAGAATCAGAAAATACTCAAAAGCATCTTGATTTTACAAGTGCAAAATTCTAAGATGAATTCACTCAACAACAACACAAATCACTTGGGCTGGGTGAAAGTGCTAATATCAAAGTAAGAAAATTCACCAGACCTGTGTGGCTAAGGGCTATCAAACCTCCACCCCAGCCAATTAAGTTTACAGAATTTCTCTAACCTGGCCACCAACCAAGGACTTGGCTCATTCCTATGCTGTCTTTCTTAGCTGCTATAATCAATGAGGCAGAAAAGGTCCTTTCTAAAAGTGCCAACAAAAATTTTCAACAATCAATGTCACCTCAAGTAAAAAACAAAGTCTTTACCTTGTAACTTCATGACTTATTTTATAGTCACTGCTTTTAACAAAAAACAAAAAACAAAAAAAACTCAAGACTCTTAAAGCTACTTTATTACCTAAACAGGTAAAGTTAAAATGAACATGATCTCACTTTTTTAAATCTACTCTGTGGTAGGGAGTTCCAAATATTATTATAGTCACCAAAACCCAACAAAAAGGCCCTTATTTATTCACAGATATCATCTGCATCTTTTTCATGCTGCCTAAGCAGTCGTTCCCTTCCAATTGAACACAGAATTTGTATGGGTGAATAAAACAGAGCAACTGCTTTCACTGCCTGAGGTATTTAAACCACCATTATCCTCAACAGAAGAAAGGTAAAGGTAATGGGAATTAGCTGAGGACTTTGGATGCCAAGTGGTGAAAGAGCTCTGAAATTTGGAGAACTAGCGGGTTCAAGTGAGAATGAGACAAGATTTCTAGGGTTACAGATAATGATGGTGAGAAAAATCATATCCATTAGGTGCTAAATGCGTGGAAGTAGCTTGTCTGCTCACATAAGAAAGGCTTCTAAGGAACTGCAGGGAAAAACCAGGTAGCAGGGCAAGGAGTGCTCCCATCTGAAGTCAAAGACCCCAGGCAGGTGAAAGGCACAGGTTTCCCCTGGGCGTAATGGAGCTTAAAGGACTTTTGATTTGGTTAATTTCAGAGTGGAGATGATCTGTAAGAATCTGATGCATTATATCTTTTCTACCTTGTATTCCAGCCTCCATCACAGTGTCTGTCACTTGGCCACCATATCAAGTTTCAGCAAGTAGAATGGGAAAAAGAATGACAGTTAATTCTCTCTAATATATTGATGATTCAGTTTGCTAGGCGTGCCTCTACATTGCTTTTCTATTTGTTTTGTTTGGGTACTACATTTTCCTTAAAACCATAAAATGTTTAGGACACAGGGAGTCCAAGAAAACTAACTTGTTGACTTCTGATAGGTTATAAAAACTCATTATTCTGCCTATGTTTTTTAATTGGTAATTTCCTCTCTTAGTGACCTAGAGCAGCTTTCCTCAACATGTTCTAAGAGATATAAACAGGTAGTTTTTCAAAAGAGGGGTCCACAGTCCAATAAGTAACAGAAGCTCTGGAGATGTACCATATTCATTACCACATAAAAGGCTCTAAAAGGATGCAGTTTAAACAAACAACCAAATAGTTACGTAATTATATGTTCAATTTAGTGTTTCCCAAGTGTATCTGAACACATGACATGACAACCATTAGCCCCCTCCCTTCCTTTTCCCCCCAACATCTATTAATACCATCTCTTGTTCCACGGAACACCTTTGGAAAACCTTGCCCCACAGCAATGCTGAGAGAATCAATCAGAAGAGACAGTACCGCAACCTGAACTGAAGCTGATCCAGTCCCTGTCTCCTTAACCCTGCGGGAGGCCCACCTAATCAATCTGCAGGATAGTAAAGCAAAACAACAGCAAGAATGCTGCTGAGCTACAGTCAAAAAGACCTGGTTTTTGAACACAGTCGTGACAAGTTACTTAACCTCTCTGAATCTTCCTAGTATTTTTATTAAAACCCATCTTGTCTACCTCTTAGGGTTGGAGTGTCTAATAGTTAACAATGTTGAGACTGTACTCTCTACACCAAAATTATGATTATTGCTGAACCACTTCCTGTCTAATAAAAAAGCTCCCCAGTTTAACACTATGGACCTTCTGCATTTAGTTCAAACCTGCCAGGCAGAGCCTGAAGCAGCCCACAGTGGTGCTCTACTGATCTTCATTAAAGTTCTGAACAGATGGTTACAGGAGGCTATAAGTATATAGCTGTTAAACAGCTTTCGGAAGGTGAACATGGTCTAAATCATGTAGGTTACTGCAGTTTGGGGAGTATTAATAAACTATTATTTTATTCACAATAAAAAGAGAACCTCTGAATCAGATTATTTAGAAAAAAATCTAAGCATAGACACCTAGGAAAAGGGACACCTGAAATTCACTTTTATTTCTAGTGTTTCATCATCATAACAAAAAGCTCTCCAAACCATCTTTTGATATTTTCCAATAATTTGCATTTAAACAAACTAATATCATATATTACAGTCACAGAAAGAAATTCATAGTAATTTCTTTAAACATTTGGTCACTTAGTCATTAGGAAGTGGTAAAACAGCAATTAATGTCCTTTCAGTTTCTGATGGAGAGAAGAAATATGCATTAATATATCCATGTCAGAGAAATGTCAGTCATCTTAATAATGCAATGAAGTATAAAGCTCTAAATGATGAATTAAGTCAAAACAACAACTGCTAATTTTAGGGAGAAGAAAAATGTATTTACCTTGACTTTTCAGGTATAAAAGCTACACTAGAAGTGAAGAATAGATCAGGAGAGACAGAATCCATTCTGGATTTGTCCTATCAATAGAGGTGCTTCTGAGATCATTGCAGACACAGGCAGGCTTTCTTGGAATAAACCAGTCAGCCAAAATTTTGGAAAACTTAACTGAACTTCTCCTAGAGTACATGTGACCTGGGTATTGCTTATTAAGTGCCCACGAAAATGTGTGTGTGTGTGTGTATGTATTGTTGAAATATGAAGAGAAGCATAATCCCCAGCCTCAAGAAGTTACCACTTAAAGTTGACTTCCATGCCCTCCCAAATCCATTTGCCTTAAACTGGAAACAACTCAGAATGAATTATTGTGGCTACATACTACTTTTACCAGTTTTTAATTAGCACATGGTTAAAAAGTCAGTATGAAGGCGTACTTTCACTCGGTATATGTAAAGGAAATACAAAATGGAAATTATTAAAGAAGAGAAAAATATATAATTTCTTGTTATCAATCAAGCTTGCAGCTAGGACTCCTGATTAACAAAAGCCAATCAGGCAATTCAAAAGCTGTATCGGTGGGTATTTAGAAAAAAGTCCTTTGGCAGTAAGCTGGTTAAAACTAAAATCCCTCCATACCCCCATCAATTGTTATAAAATAACTCTTTCAAAAAGGGAAAGCCACCCTTTCTAACTTCTTAGAAGTAAATTCTTTTGAGTCTAAAGGCCTAGTCAATGCTTTTGAAACTGCACATCACAGTCACCTGGGGCTTGTTGAAAATGCCTATTTCTAGAGTCCAGCCAGAGCCTATAATACGCATTTTTGACAAGCTCACCAGGTGATCCGTCTGCCTAACAACTTAAGAACTGGAGGCAGTGAATAAATTACTGTTCAGTAGCTCCTTCTAGTGTCAGCTTTTTAGAAAATACTCAAGTTCCCCAAATTGTGTATAAAAAGCAATTACAGTAGTAAACTTCCAAGGACCTCCCCCCCAGTGGATGCCTGAAACTGCAGAGAGTACTGAATCCTGCATATATATTTTTTCATATACTCAGGATAAAGTTTTAATTTAGGAATAAAATATAACAATTATAACAATATACCGCAATAAAAGTTATGTAATGTGGTCCCTCTCTCTTTTTCTCTCAAAATATCTTACTGTACTGTACTCACCCTTCTTGTGAGGATGTGAGATGCCAAAATGCCTATGTGATAAGATGAAGGGCAGAGGATGTGTGGCAAAAGCATTGTGACATAGCATTCTGAAGATACATCAGAAGGAGGATCATCTCCTCTGGAACCGCAGCTGACCACGGATAACTGAAGTCATGGAAAGTGAAGCCACCAATAAAGGGGGACTACTGTATTTCATATCAGAACAGCAATCACCACCCAAATCTTCAGTTACCAGTGGTCAGAGAAAAGGATATCTGCTCACATTAATAGGGAAAATACCTTCTCCTCTTCTTAGCTACGTGGTTAGGGATTATTTACGATGTTTGAGTTACATATTTTGCCTGTACATCATTTTCTGCTCTCTCTGTAAGAAAACCTGTCCCTTCCATCACATGAATTGTAAGAAAGTGACTCTGTACACACGCTTTTACGAAAAAGAAATTAGAGATGAAGACCCTTCCTATGTGCATGTTCAGGGGCACCCAGGTGGCTCAGTAGGTTAAGTATCTGCCTTCGGCTCAGGTCATGATCTCCGGGACCTGGGATCAAGTCCCACGTCGGGCCCCCTGTTCAGTGGGGAGTTTGCTTCTCCTTCTCCCTCTGCCCCTCTGCTTGTGCTCTCTCTCTCGCAAATGGATAAATAAAATCTTAAAAAAAAAAAAAAGTTATATTCATTCCTTGAAGTGTTTTGATGTTGCTACTTTTAATTACAAGATAAACAGTCCCCTTCAGGCCCAGAGGCCTGACAGGAGATGATGAACACACATGTCTGCTCCTGTTTCATTTTTCTCCAGCCTGGTTCTGGCTCATTCACCTTATTCTGCCTTCAGTAGCTGCCAAAAAAGATTCCAGTTCTTTTCCCAACCAAATCTGTCTGGCTCATGAAAGCCCATGTTTGATAAGGTCTGAAATGCACAGGTGACGAGCCTAACCTGGAGCAAGCATGCAGGGAACGACCCAGCCGCTCGGGCCAAAGCCGGGTGGGCAGCAACACCAGAGCTAATCCCACTCGCCCTCTCTCTCTTGGCTGAGGTGCAGTGGACAAAAAACATGCCGTCTGCAGGCGTCTGAGTGAGGGTGCGTGGCATCTGAGCAAGTAGCCATGGGCCATGAGATAAGAGTCAGCGGGCAGGAGATCAGAGAACAATATTTAAGGACTATGGATTTGAACATGGATCTTAGGAATTTTACTGGGCAAAGTAGGTTTTTTCCAAGTTAGGGTGACTTCTGATGAAGCTGAATAGGGAATTTATTCTGAATTAGGGTCAAGGTTAGTCCTTGTTGGGCTATTTGTCACTAGCTGCCTCCTGAGGCTCAGAGAGATTAAATTCCTGCCTAAGGCCACATGAGTCATAAGAGCCTAGTCAAGACTGAGACCCAACTATGCACAGAACCTGTACTCTTCCCACTATCCTACACTGTTTTTCCATTTGTTATTTCTGTTCTTTAAGATTTTCGCCCTTCTTAGTTTGGGTTTAAATTACATTTTTCTATCTACATTGTCACTTACACAAAGTGAGACCCTAGATGCAGGAACATTACCTAATAAGAGTCTGATATACAGAACATGGTACAGGTCTTTCTTAGGGTTTAACAAAAGCTTTAACACTGCATATGTATAAACGCACCTGTCCAATTTAAGGGTGACCCTGTTGCTCAATTGTGCCGACGCAATCAGATGTTACTGCAGGGCTTTACCCAATGTCAATGATAATTACTTAGTGATTCTTTTATTGAGAGTGCTGTTCTGAGTAAACTGGGTTTCTCTTGGTCATGGTTAACTAAAACAATAAAGTGGAGTTTATCTGCATGACCTGGTTGAGAAAAAAGTACAAATTCTTAGTGTGACACTAGTCTTAAAAGAAAAGGACACTACTCTTTCCTCTGTGCTTTCCCACAGCCTCCAACCACGGCGCCTGACCAAAGTGCTGGCATAGCAGGACCCACGTATCTGAGTTAAGTGGACAACAAATCTGGCCCAACTCTCTTTTCTGCACAGGCAATCCCTAAATTCATATAAGACAGTCACCTCCTTGCTGGATCCTTGGCATAGGTCTCTTCAACTCTACATTTTATTATGTCAAGCTCAGCAACATAGATATAAATACATGTCATGTGTGTACTGCTACTAAAAAAGGGAATCCTGGAACATAACAACATGTAAGAGAGTTCACAGATGAATCATGCCTCATCCTGCAGAGAGTGAAGGAAGGTGGGAGGAAATAAAGGAACGGAATGGGCTTCCGTTGGTAGCTTACAGAACTGCCCCTTAATCTCTCTCTCTCATGTAGTAAAGTAGGGGAAAATGAGCATGATCCCAGGTATTTGCTTGTACTCACTTCCTACCATTTCAAAGATAACTGGACTCTTTCCATCTGCTTTATGACTTAATGAGTCTCACAGTGCTTTCACCCGTTATTTTACCCATCATTTCCAGATGAAGAAGCAGAAGCCCAGAGCAGGTGAGTGGCCTGATAAGTGGTGTGATGCCTTTATCCAGAAGTTAACACTGAAATTCTCTCAGCCCAGCCCTTTGCTGGTCAAGCTCAAACTCTATGGACCTCAGTTTCCTTTTCTTAAAGTCAAAAGGAGAACCAGATGGTCTCTTTCAGTTCTAAACTTTCCCACTTGCCCAAAGTCACAATGAGGGTGAAGTGACAGAACTGGGCCTTTCACCAAAATACTGTGGTTTTAAAACAACCAATACTCACTGAACTATGCTAAACCACTTTAATGAAATAGAACTTCTGTTATCATTGTAACCTCCCCTTCTGGATGCTTTGCGCTTATAATCAGTATTCAAGAATCCCAATTGCTAGACCATTAAGTTTGCCTAAAAGCTAAAGGTACATTTAACACTGAGCACAAATATCATCATAGTCCCAAGGGAGACTCTGATGGCCATAGACTGGAAGTGGTAAAGAAAACATCATATCATGTACAAGAGCCACTGAAATGTGGCCAATTTATAGTACTGTTCCTCCAATGTGCAAGGGAAGTAAAAGACATTCTACACGCCTTATGAGTCACGACTGTGTCCTACCAATAAACTGAAAAATGTACAACGAAGATAAAGAAAAGAGCCCAAAGACTTCCAAGAAATGAACAAATAAGAAGGCAGCTTGAGAGACAGAGGAGGGGAGGAACAAGATTTAGAGTAATCAAGAAACTCCTTGGAACAAGTCATAAATCCCGTAACATACAGCTCTGAGCACTCGCTTCTCCAGAATATACAGAATAACTTCAGGAATAAGCTTATGGAGTTGACAACAGGCTGATGAGACAAATCTCTGTGACTTACATACAGTGAGTTACTCATTCATTAAAGACAATTCCCTCAGAACAGAACTCCTCATTACACACACACACACACACACACACACACACAACTCCTCGTTCCACACACAAGGGTAAACTTTACTCTATGAAAACAACTTTCAACCATGGAAAACTGATTAAATTTGGATATTCCAGATCTGGAATAGCTTGGCACTCCACTCCTTCATCCCAAAAAACAACCACTTTTTGAACCTGATCCCATTCTGGGACTGCTGTCTCTTTGCCAGAACCCAAATGATGATGCAAACCTATTAGTGACCCTATATTCCTAAATCTTCCTTCCAGATCTAGATTCCCCAAGCACTCACGAGTAGCCAGATGATAGTGGACCCAGGAGGGACAGGTACTCTACTGCCTCCACACCTCATTCTCTGTCCCATGCAATTGGGATGATGAGCCATACATAAGTAAGGAATATGGCAGACCTTTAGGTGTGGGTAGATGAGGTGCTCAAAGAACAAGGAGCTTACATTCTGTGAAAGACTCAAACTAGCCATTATCTTTCATCCACCTTTATTCTGTCTCTCCGCTGGCTCCCATCCCTGATTTCTATTAATATTAACAGAGATGACAAGAAGACTTATTGAAAGGATTTGAGGAAGGAGTAAACTAGGACATATTAGGACAAAAATAAACTGGGCAGTAACAACTTTGCACTTGAAGGATGACCCTGACATTTTGAACCTACTACACAAAATAATTATACCATTCTTTGAGCAGAGCTAAATAAATGTTAAAGAATATTATAATGAGAAGATTCTTGGGCGCCTGGGTGGCTCAGATGGTTAAGCGTCTGCCTTCGGCTCAGGTCATGATCCCAGGGTCCTGGGATCGAGTCCCGCATCGGGCTCCCTGCTCCTTGGGAGCCTGCTTCTCCCTCTGCCTCTCTCTCTGTCTCTCATGAATAAATAAATAAAATCTTTAAAAAAAAAAATTCTTTACCAAATTTTAGATTATGAAAACTTTAAATTATATACACAATCAGTGAGCCCCCAATATTATTATCAACAATTAACAAGGTTTTGCCACATTGTTACATCATTTCTTTGGTCTTTGTGTATGTATTTCTAAGCAAATTCCAGATAATGAGTCATTTCACTCCTACTTCTTTCTGGATCTCTAAAAAGTAAGGAAATTTTCTTACACAATCACAATGCCATTAGCATACCTACCAAAACTGACAATAATCCCTTGGCATCATCTAATACACAATCCATAATCAGATTCCTCGACTGTCTCATGTGTATCTTCTTAAGGTTCAAATCAGGTCCCACACGAGGCCTACATATTACATCTAGTGACTTCTATCTCTTAGAGTCTTTCTATCTACAGTCTCTTTCTGCCTGACAATCCCATTTGTTTTTT
The DNA here is from genome assembly GCF_029215605.1 of Mirounga angustirostris. Lineage (NCBI taxonomy): Eukaryota > Metazoa > Chordata > Mammalia > Carnivora > Phocidae > Mirounga > Mirounga angustirostris. Next base: position 151,051,955 of record NW_026991710.1, on the reverse strand, counting down.
CATGCCACTGACTTATTGCAGAAATTGGGTCAGTTGTCTTAAACAGTTTTCTACATTATGGATTTTTATTTGTTTCCTTAGAAGGTCATTAAGCTTGTACGACCAAACACTGTATTTTTTGAGAGAGTTACTTCTAGAGACTTGAACATATTTAGGTTCAACTTTATAGCCAAGAATACTTCCTAGATTCATACTGCATATGTCGGGTACACACAAGGTCTGATTGTTCTACTTTTAGCATTACTAAAATTGATCAGTGATAGTAAGTTCTTTTTTAGCACTGGAAAATAATTTTTGGTGTTGAAATAGATTTTCATTGATTACCATGGAAGTAAATTTTAAGTAACTCTTAATAAAATGCATAATGTATAAGGTTGTTATTAGTAACCAGAAACTTAACAGTCCTTACCTGCAATTAAATTAAGTCCTCAATTAAGGAGCAGGAAAATTAACCTGTAATTAAAACAATACACTTGATTCCCATGAATATTATAAAAGTTCTATCTATCGATCCACTGAATTATACCAACTAACTCAGTTAGTTTCCCAGTGAGCAACTATTAAAGACACTGAGCTAGGGCCTATGAAGGGACACAGAGTCATGGCCTCTGTCCAAGGTAGAACAGTAAGACATATGCTATTAACAGGATAATAAAAGAGATAACGAGCTAAGAGCATACAGTGACAGCAAACTCAGACAAATGCACAGTTCAGTGAAGGGAAAGACCATCGCGGGAAACCCTTTCATGAAGATGTTACTCCCTTGAGGGCAGCAAGTCTTGTCTGTTTTGCTCACTGCTGCATCGCCAGTGTCTAGAACAGTGCCCGGCACAGATGCATTTAATAACAATCTGAATACATGAATGAGCCAGGACTCAAAATACCAATGCTTGTTCGACTGAACAACTGTGCAGTCCTTCTCTCCCTTCTTCAGTGGTGGGAGGCTAGACTTGAGCTGCGCTGGAAGACTCAGGCAGAGCGGACAAGGCAAGGGCAGCAAACGCAGAAGCAATGGTGTGGGGAAACAAAGATGTGAGAGGACGAAGGATGTCTGGAGCTGACTGAGACAGTCCTGGTGATCTGCATTTTGGATCAGCGGGCATTAGCTCCTAGAACACAGACCAGGCCAGTTGGTAGAGGGCCTAGTACACGAGGCTAAGGGACAGTACATCTGTTAGACACAGGGACGATTCGAGCAGGACAGTGATGTTACACAAGAGAGAGTTCATGAAAATAGATAAGAAGATGCCCTGAAAATAGGAAAAACTAGGGCCAGGCAGACCAGTTAGGAAAGTAATTCAGTGATAGTAACAACTGGTAATAATAATGGCCATGATTTTGGTAAAAATGGAAAAGCAGGATGAATGCCATAGGTATTAAAAATACGAAATCAACAAGAGTTGGTGATGATGTGACTGGACATGAAGGTTAAGGAGAGAAAGAAATCACAGATCATACTCAAGTTCATTACCCAACTATGCCGGGTAAATACAACATCCAATGATGGAAAAGTTATCAGCGCTTTTACTTTATTCCCCTACAATTCTGGGTATGTTTAATCTACTCATCATCACTCTCACATGAAGTGATCCCACCAGTGCTTCAATCTAAAATTCAGGACCAGAGAAGGTAAGGCTTGGCTCAAAGTCACAAGAGCAGTTACCAAAAGATCTAAGACTGAAATGGAGATCTTCTCCTGTCCTTCAGTTCATTACTCTTTCCACTTCAACATCATAACTAGTTTCCATTAATCTTTCTCAATAGTACAATTATATTTTCTAAGAAAGGCAAACCTGTCACGAGATGAGGCCTGTCTCTCCTGGCAGAACACCTTGCGTTGTTTCGGTGGGAGAGGAAAATGGGAGCCAGGGGCAAGATGTCTGACCTATGGCTTTCTGCAATGTGTGTTTGGAGAAAACATACAATAGATGCAGCTAACTGGCTACAGGAATCACACCCAAAAGGCTTCCACGTCAGGGTGTTAACAACATGTATTTCTGGAGGCTCAGGGTACTTTCTGCAACCCACTCATACATTTCTATACAATAAATTAGGAATTAGATATTTCCATGATATACTTCAGACAACTGAGATACTCAGCAAATTACCTGTGCTTAACCCATAGTTAAGAACCAACACTAGAGCTGAGGGAAAGAGGAGTGAAAACAAATATGCCACTTCCTTCACTTCAAAAGGGGGGCTTCGTCAGTCTTCCTCAGGCATATATTCCTAAGGCTGGAGTAGGAGATAGTCATGAGGAGGAGGAGGAGAAAGAGGGAGGAGGAAGAGAAAGAGGGAAGTGGAGGAGAAAGTCCACATGAGAGACCAGGGATAATGTAAAATTTAGTTTATTTCCAGGCCAATCCTGTCTAAATGCTCCTTATAAGGAAGTAAATCTTGAGTAGCAAATAAGGTTTTTTTGTTTGTTTGTTGTTTTAAAACACAAATAACGCTAGGGCCAGGATTTGAAAACAACCCCCACCCTCACCCCTGGCCCAAGTCTTCTGAGATAGAATAGTTTACATTTGGAATTAATGGATGAAAAAAAGCATTGTTAAATTTCCAAACAAATTTTTCTTTTGTTGTGAAAGGGTTTCATCTTAGTCTTTCTGACCTCTTCTTTAGTAACAATTTGCTGAATATACCTGTGTGGTAGGCCCTATCCACTTATAGAATGGGGAGCAAGAGCTATTTTTCCCTCTAAAATAAAAATGTGTAAGGAAACAAAGGGCTTAATTTCTGGAAAGATTGACCTTGAGAAGTTCTGGCAGGTAGGACTAAGTTGCAGCTGGAGGGCAGAGTGAGACGCTCAACTGGCAAGGTGGCCAGAATATGTATGCAATGGCCTCCTCACCCCATCCATCACCAGAACCCAGGCCACGTTCCCCAAGCAACAGGCCTTTCTAGAGAAACTGAGCCTCACTGAAGGAAAGCGGTGGTGCCTGTGCAAACAGAGTTTCCAATCGGCAGTTTGCTGATCGACTCAAGTAAGAGTCAGGCAGCAAAGGGACATCAGACTACGGGGAAAGTCTCCAACATGAAAGAAACCAAAACCAAAACCAAAAGGAAAAAGGAGCTCAGAGGAAGAAGAGAAAAACAACCTGGAGCTCTCATAAAATACTGCACTCAGAGAGAAGGGAGCACTCTGTAGCCATGAAACAAGAATAGGCTATTGAAAAATAAATATAAAGGAACCATCAGATGATGAGAAATAGCTCTTGGAAATTAAAAATATGAGAGCAAAACTTAAAATTTTAATAGGAAAAAAGAAAAAGAAAACAAAAATTTTAATAGATTGGAAGAAAAAATATCAAGAAAATCTCTCCAAAAGTATTAGAAAGATATAGAAAAATGGAAGACAAAGGATGAAAAAAATCCGAGGAATAATTCAAGATGCTCACTGTGTAACTAGTGACCTCTAGAGAAAACAGAGAGGAAAAAATTACCAAAGAATGAATAAAAGGTTAATTTTCCAGAACTGGTAGAAGGATATGGATCTTCACATCGGAAGATGTATCAAGTACCTAGTGAATAAAAATACCCAACCAATCACACTTCCATGAGAATTTAGAAATCCAAGGATAAAAAGATCCTAAAAACTCCTGAAGACAAGACAAAGAAAACAGATATATGTAAAGGCCTGAAATAAGAACAGCAGGAACAGAAATCAGAAGGGACTAGAGTCATACCTTCAAAATCCTGCAAAGAAAATGGTTTTCAGCCCAGAATGCTATAACCTACCCAATCTGCTGTGGTATTAGGATAGAGATGTTGAGAAGTGTACCCCTTCTCAGAAAGCTGGCAGAAGATGAGTGAGGAGACACGGGACAGAAGAGGTAATGGGAGCAGAGTGCAGGGAAAAGTCTGGGATGCCAGTTGTGGAGCAAACCAAACAGCCAGTCAGAGTAAGCAGGAAGAAGGCGGTCCTAGGAAGGCAATCCCTAGAGAAATAACTGCGCTGATTAGCCCGTGTGCTCAACACGGCAGAAAGTTGTATATTAAAAGGCTACTAGAGGGTACAGAAAAAAATACACAGACGCACCCTTTGTTCCCCACCAGAAAACAACACAAAATTATAGTACACTATTTGGCTTAGCAAGGAACAGTATTTACACAGTCATGAAAATATAGATACCAAATACCAAATTAACGAATAATTATGTCAGTATTTTGAGTGGTAAAAAAGCCTAACCTACCAAAACAGAAGTTCAGATGATGTCAAAAAAATTAACACATCAAGAATGTCAATGTAAGATATTTTAAAATATGAAAATAAATACTATAATTTTAAAAGAAACAGAGCACTTGGGAGATGAAGCAGCGTGTGATGTGATAGAAGAATGCTGCTTTTCATTAGAAGCTGATGAGGGCAGCCTAATTTTTAAAATCAGTATGTATCTGGGCGCCTGAGTGGCTCAGTCCTTAAGCTTCTGCCTTCGGCTGAGGTCCAGGAGCCCTCATCGGGCTCCCTGCTCAGCGGGAAGCCTGCTTCTCCCTCTCCCACTCTCCCTGCTTGTGTCCCGCTCTCACTGTCTCTCTCTCTGTCAAATAAATAAATAAAATCTTAAAAAAAAAAAAAAAATCAGTATGCATCTATCACTCTGATTAAAAAATAACAACATTCAGAGAGTACTCATTATTACTATGTGCCAGGGACTATTTCAAATGCTTTACAGATGACCTCATTTAATCTCCAATCTAACAATTCTTTTAGGTAATACTATTATTACCCCCATTTTAAAGATGAGGAAATTAAAACAGACAGAGGTTGGGTCATTGCCCAGGAGCTCATTGCTAGCAACTGATGGAGCTAGGATTCAAACTCTGGCAGTGTGGACCAGAATCTGGAGATCTTATTAACTATGAAGAAGCCAAGGAAATATAATTTCATAAACTATTTTGGAAAAAGCAGATTTCCACCTATCGATCAACGTAGACAGTCATAACCAATCAGACTAATAGATGAATAAGTGGAAGGCTTTTATTTTCTCATATCTAAAATCCTATATTTTTCTATCAACAATAAAAAACACAGACCAAACAGCAAGAGAAGCAGAAAAGAAAAAGTTGGAAAAAATTGCAGTCACACAAAGTATAGTTAAAAAATGACTAAGTTTCCTTGATATATGAATTTGTTGGAAATCCATTTATCAACAGCCTGTTTCTCTCTAGCAGAGTCCCTCAAGCCGAGAGCCATGTCATTCCCCTTTGACTGATTAATTAGCCAATCAGGGGACATTTTTCATTGTGAGGCATGATGGTTTATTCCAGCTAATGTCTGGTCTCTAATGGCAACATATTAAAGCCAACTCGGCTATTTTAGCCCTGTGGAGTGACCAAAAGGAAGGGACAGAAGATAAATCAAAAGAGCTCCCTTCAGTTTCCCTTCAGTCCTTAACAAAACCCCCAAGGAGCAAATGGCTGGAGGAAAGATCCTCTACCAATAAAGAGAAAAAAACAAAGAAAAGAAAGGTAGAAATGCCCTCAAGCCAAGGGGATCCTTTCCTGTGTCTGAGGAGCAATAATTTATCCTCTGTTGATTAACAGACCACTGATAGAACAGGCACCAAAAAGTCAATATCTAGCTCTTCCTCCTTTTATCAAAACCTGTGCTCAATAGAAAATCAGGCTCTGCAATGTTTCTTACTCACTTGGAATGATTTCACCGGCAGGCTGAATTAGAAGAGGCCGAGAGTCTACGGCCATACCACCCTGACCGCGCCTGATCTCGTCTGATCTCGGAAGCTAAGCAGGGTTGGGCCTGTTTAGTACTTGGAAGGGGGAAGAGGCCGAGAGTAACCTGATCTCAGGCACTTTTCACACTAGGATCTCACTCCAGTCAGGCAGTTGCCCACTCTGCTGCAAGTTCTCCAAGCTTCTCATCCACCCCTATGCCTGTGACAGGCACCAAAGGATAAAGATCTTAGTAGAAGTTCAAATATCAGAGGAATACAAGTTCCTACAGAAGACAGATGTGAATATTCCCATACCCAGGAGACGGGAAGTACTTCTCAAATACGTATAGTATACTGCCTAGCCCATTGAGCAAGGTGGTTCTAAGCAGCTACTCTTTGCTACTCAATTCCACACGTATGTACATAAAACTATGTGGCTTTCTCACCTCCAACTAGGCCAAAGATTACAAACTAGCAGTCTGTGTCAAATGAGATCACAAACATGTTTTACTTGTCTAGAACAAGATCTACCACCACCATCAATTTCAATATCATCATTATTTTATGAATCTTGGTTACTTTCAGGCAGGATATCAATTTTCCTGATTCCCTGTCATCTTAAAGTCAGACTGCTTACACATTTACAGTCAGATTCCTGGACTCCACTGACATTTGAGTTTGAGACCCAGGATAAGCTAGCAGATAGAAAGAAAAGGCATAGAAAAGAAGATGTACATCATCTATACATCTGTACTACATCAACTGAGGTTTTACCTCAGTTTTTGTTCATTTATTTTAAAGATGTACATCATCTTCTTTTCTATGCCTTGTCCATTCAGAGACTCCTGCCCTTTGTGCCGAGATCAATCATCAGTTCTCTGTAGATTTTTCTGGCATCATGGTAAAAATTAATGATTCTCTGGTCTGTGTTTCCACAATATTTAAAACATACTTCAATAACAGAGTTCAATTCAACAAAAACTTTACTGAGAACCTACTCCATGCCAGGCATGGTTCTAGATGCTAGAGAGTACAAAAATTCCTGCCCTCATGGGGCTTCCAATCCACTCAGGAAAGACAGTAAACAATTTAGTGTATCAGACGGCAGTAACTGCTATGGAGAAGAACAAAGCAAAGGAAAGGGTATAAGAGTGTCAAGGTCTTTTGTTGTTATTGTTTGTGTTTTCAATTATAAATAGGGTGACATTTGTACAACAGTGTGAGAGAGGCAGGGGTAAGCCATTCCACACAGAGGAGCCACCAAGTACTTAAACTTGGGGTGGGAGCATTCCTGAAATACTAGAGGAAGAGCAAGGAAGCCAGTGTGATGAGGACAGAGCGGATACCAAAAACCCAGAAGATGAGGTAGGGCAGTAATGAGTGCGTGTGTCTATGTGTATATGAGAGAGAAAGAGATAGGGCAAGGGTGGGGGGAATACGACATATAGAAGTCCAGGCCATTGTAAAGATTTGCGTTTTATACTTGGCAGGGTTTTGAACAAAGTAGTGCCATGATCTCAATTACATTTTCAAAAGATCACTCAAGCTGCTATAGGAAAAATACACTGTAGAAAAGACTCTTTTACACTCTCCTAAAGAATTTGTTACCTTATATTCAAGATATTTCTATATCTATCTCCTCTAGCAGAGGACCATGAATTCCATGAAGGGGGTCAAGTCCTACTGTCTTTGCAGCTTCAGCAATCAGAGTATAATCAGGACACACTAGGTAAATTTTTATAACCTTTCAAGTTTTTCCAGCTTTTCCATTATTAAATAAGTGCCAACAAACTAGGTGTACTGTGAAAGAGAAGAAACCAGAACTGTACATAACCTGTAACAGGATATCTTTTGTGTTTGGCTTCAAAAGTATTAATAGAAGTAAAGATTGTACTAGGTACAAAGAATCATCTTGGTTCAAATTCAATATCCTTGGTAAACTATTTACTATTTTGTCCTTTCACATCTCCAAGGATGTTACATTGCTCAGATGAACTTCAGTGAAAGTAAAGGGTAGGGTAATGGTCTCCTGGTGCTTCCTAAATGGACTGTCCCTCAATTTTCTTAGATGGCATTTAATTCCACTTGTAAATATCTCCAAGCATTAAGTTTTCTATGACCTCTCTAAGTAATTTGAACTGTACTTTATACAGTTCTTTATATAACTCTTTGAGGAACATTCTTTATATCTAAATCTCTGAAACTCACATTAAAAATCTATTTTCCCTTTCTACTGTTAATGGAATCAGACTAATTTCCACTGTGATGACAGAAACAGTCCTGCTTGATACAGGGGCATAAACTAGATGATCCAAAGAGTCTATTTGTCCTTGAGATCCTATTATCTTTCCATAAACAGATTCTAACAGTACTAAAACACTGAAAATCTTTGGGGAACAGGGACAGCATCAAATACATTTTTGAAACTTATTAAATTCAGTACCATCATCTCCATGAATACTCAATACATGTTGATGATGATAAAGAGGTTTTACCTCAGTCTTTGTTCATTTATTTTAAAGCAATGAATTCTTTACACACTAAGCAAATGCCAATACATCTACCCCAAACTATAGGACATCACATTAGAAGGAAGATTACTGCTTTAGTTATTACTTATAATAAATACTAATTTTTAAAAATTGATATGCTAAGAAATTCACTATAATTGCTATAATGGCAAAACGGCAACAAAAAGCCTCTTTGCTGAAAGACTGTAAAAGGGAGGACTTAGGGCACCTGGGTGACTCAGTTAGTTAAGCAGCTGACTTGTTTTCAGCTCAGGTCATAATCTCAGGGTTGTGAGACTGAGGCCCATATTGGGCTCTGCACTGCATGTGCAGCCTGTTTAGGAGTCTCTCTCTGCCCCACCCCCACCCCGCACACTCTCTCTAAAAAAAGAAAGAAAGAAAGAAAGAAAGGAATTATTGGCAATGAGTAAGTTTAGTCAGTACATTTACATTAATAAATATTGCTCAGCATGTGACTATGCACACATGGATTAAAATTTTCTCATTTCTATGTTAGGTTTATTATTCGCCAGCTTAAATTTGAGTGTGTTAATAATTATAATGATGACAGTGATCTTAGCAGCAACAACTAAGTTATGTTGGGCACTTACTGCATGCTAGAGACTTGCTAATAACTTTACAAGGCTTATTTAATTCTCGCTAGATAATTTATCATCCCCATTTTATGACTGAAGAAGCTAAGGCTCCAAGAGGTTAAATAACTTGCCCCAAATCAGTCTTCACACTCCTCATGGGCTCAAAAGCTGGCTTATCAAATTCTTCAAGTGCCTGCTCCCAACGCCATACTCCACTGAATGAGCCTCCCTTTAGAAGAAGCTAGAGAAATAGAACAATTCATTAGATGACATAATTTCCTCATTCCACTGGTTAAGACAGATCTACCACGTTCACCATCAGTGCACAATCACAGCACCACAGAATGACAGCTCCTTAGAGAGCCATTTCAGTTATCTAGGTAACAAACCACCGCAAAACTTGGCAGCCTAAAACAACAAGCCTTTCCTTATCACACACTATTTCTGTGGGTCAGCAATTCAAAGAAGAGTTTGGCTGGGCGGCTCTGGCTGTGATCGAAAAGTGATTAGAGCTGGCATAGCAATGGTTTGGCCAGGACCTCTTTCTCTTCACAGTCTTGGGGCGCCTGCATAATTCTCTGTGCCATGCTCTCCAAGTGGGCTAGCTTGGGTTTGGGGCCTTCTTACAGCTTAGGGGCTGAAGGCAACTAGACTGCTTAAGTGAAGGCTGAAGCCTTCAAGAGCAAGTATTTTGTCCAGCAAGGCCTCCAAAGTCACACAGCATCCCCCCTGTTACACTCTATCACTAGAAGCAAGTCACAAGCTTGCCCAGATGGAAGGGACTGGGCTCCACTTCCTAATGAGAAAGTTGCAAAGGTCAGTTTGGAAGAGTATATGCCATGGGAAATATCACTGAGGAGAATCTCTGGAAAACAGAATCTAGTAAAGGACATATAATTCAACACTCTCAATTTATAGATAAGAAAATGGAGTTAACAGATAAAGAAGGGACATCCAAGACAGCTAACTTTACCTTGACACTCAAAATTTCTAGTAACTCCTTTTAAGTCTTGAATCTCTAAGACAACTTGCTATTTTACCTCAATATTATTCAATTTATTGCTTCAACACACCAAAGACTTTTCACATTCATCTCCTGGAAACGGAACATAAGTAGATAAAGCCAAAATTGCCCAAGTACAGGAGAATCAAGAAGAGGAACCCAAGTAATGTTCTTTCTTTTGTAGTCTAAGAGCATGTAAAACTTCAAGTACCATTTCAAATGTGAGTATTTCATGTACTCTCTTTACTTCAGAATCAGGGAACCTTAGACTTGGAAGTACTCATATGCGTTTAGTTCAGACTCCTACTCACACCCATCACAAGAATTCCTCACAGAAACACACCACAAGGTCCGTCCTATAGCTGGCCAGCCAATGCTCCTTCCTTTCTCTGAGTAGAAACCTTTCTACATATTTCATCCATCAGTACTAGTTCTTTCTTATGAAGCGTAACAAACAAATCTGTTCCTTTTTTAGAAGATCAGTAAAACCATCTGGACATTCAAAGTCAGGATTTCTCTTTAGGCAAGGCAGGGTTTCTTAATCGCTGATTTGCTAGTTCCTATGCATAACCTGCTTTCCAGATACTTTGAGGTCTAGGCCTCAAAGAATAGTTCAAATACAGTCCCCAGTGCAGAAAATGAGCAAAAAGCCTGTTGCCTTTAGCATGCAGGCACACCGTTCTGATATAGCCCAAGCCTGTATGTGGGATAGCTGCCATACTTACATACTCTGGCTTACGTCAAACCGAGGTCAGGTTATAAATCCTCGCCTCTAAGTTAATTCTCATCTGACTACTACCAAATGAGATCTTTCCAGGATTAAATGAGACTTTACATGTCTTCATAAAATTTCATCTATTTAGTTTTGGTTAAATAAAGTGTTTTCCAGCTTAGAGAGATTATTTTGAATCTTGATTCTGTTATCGGTGATCAAAATGATGACGAGAATTACTGAAGTTGTCAATGCTGGCAAAAAAATAAACCTTAGACCTTAAATGTATTATTTGGCCTGTTTGTGGGCTTAGTTTAAATTTATCTCTAACTAAAAGGTTCTTCATTAGAAGACTGCTTTAGGAAATACTAGTCTGGGAAAGCTGCCCAGCTTTTGAATCCTGATGCCCAGATCCAGGGTGAGGAGGTGGGGGCAGAGTGATAGAGCCTGCAGAAAGGGGGAGAGATTCAAATTTAAGAGTTCACATCCAGTAAACCATTTACAAAACTCAACCTAATTCAAGAATATAGGTTATTAACAGGAACATTTAGAACTAAGGAGGAATAGCTTTTGATTCAAGGACATTTCAAGCAAAAATTATCCCAATAACCTTCCCTTATGAGGTAAGGAGGGCAGTTTATAGAGCTAAAACAATGGTCAAAATTACCCCATGAACTCAAAAGAGAGCCAAAAGAGAAGGAAGGGTCTGCTTGGAAGTGAGTATTCAGATTTGACAATCAGTCAGAAATGAGAAAGAAAGGGTATTCGTGATTACTGACAAAAAGGGACATAAGTCATGCTTTGGTTCAAAAGCAAAAGCCATCAGATTATTCAAGCAAAGTAATCATTAACTGGGGTATCCTGGGAGCATACAGGAAATACAAGGTTTCTAATTCAATCAGGTTATAGAGGTGAAGAAATTGACAATTATTTTGCCAAGAGCCTATGCCAGAAACCTGCTGTTTAGAGAAACGAAGTAGGAATGCTGGTAACACAGTCTCAATCCTTGATACGGTTTAGGAGTATTTTCTCTAGTGATAAGGCTGAATCAGGAAACAAGCTGGATAGAGGAAGGAAACTGGGAAGGTGGGGGGAGGGAAAAAATGAGAGAAGCAAAAAAAAAAAAAAAAAGGAGGAGTATCAGGAAGTTCAACAAGATAGGAACTAATGGAATTTGTTTTTCAGTGTCTCCAACTCCAACGCACACACCAAGTAAGAAAAGATACACACACACACACACACACACACACAAGCACGCACTCCTATCTATAACTCCTGGCAGGCACTGGCCAGCGCAAGTACCTGCTGCAGGTCTCAAGGGGCCCTAGTAATTTCAGTTCAATATATTCGATCATTTCTTTGTCTCCACAGAAAGTGCATACATCTCCAATTTAGGTGTACTCCAATCCTGAGTTATTGTCTTCCTAGTACAAAGATGATGGGGAAAGGAAATGAAGGACTTGGAAATTAAAAATGCACAACCAACCATTCCCACACAGAGCCGTTTATTAAAAGTTTTCTGAGTAATTGGTAGTTTGTGATGATCTTTCACTATGTAAGCAAGTAGTTCTGAATAGCCAGATTCAGATAGGGCACCGGTGCTTCTAGATAGTCTCTGTGGCTGGAGAAAATACTGCGCACCAAGAAAGTCAGAGTATAGTTCCTGGAGACAGGAAGGCTCTGTTCTTCTACACAATACAAGGCTCACTCCTACTACCCTCACAAAGAAAATTTTCATTTTAAGTGATTTTTTTCTTTAGGAAGAGATTTTTTTTAAATTTTAATTTTTATTATTTTTTTAAAGATTTTATTTATTTATTTCACAGAGAGAGACAGCGAGAGAGGGAGCACAAGCAGGGGGAGTGGGAGAGGGAGAAGCAGCCTCCCCGCTGAGCAGGGAGCCCGATGTGGGGCTCGATCCCAGGACCCTGGGATCATGACCTGAGCCGAAGGCAGACGTTTAACGACTAAGCCACCCAGGAGCCCCTTATTTTTATTAATTAATTAATTCATTCATTCATTCATTTATTTATGGCACAGTCCTGGATTTTAATGATTCTTTTCGGATCAAGAACTCCCTGGAAAATCTGATGAAAGTGTTCGACTTATATGTCTACCTACATGTACATATGCCACTAATTCTGCATGCAATTTAGGAGTTTACCAACTCACTATGAGTGTACCCTGACATACTGCCCAAGGAGCTCTCCTATACTGACACAAAATAATTATATCACTTTTTACATATACATCACTTTACAGTTTCATATACTGCTGAAATTACTAAAGTAAATGATTTAATCGATACCTCTGGACTTTAAAGACATCAAACAATCTGATTTCTACAAGGCATTTTCTAAAGATCTGTAAGATAAAAGACATAAAATCTAGCAGGCATTAAGTGCCCAAGGTAGATCATGGAAACTATGATCAGCCCTTAAAACCTCAGTATTGATCATTACTGATGTGAGCTGACTCAGTGTGTAACTGTGAGAGATCAAGGGGTTCATACATATAATATTCAATTTTGAATTAGACAATTCTGTTGACAGCAGCGGCTGCTGAGGTTAGGGATGGTGCAGTGGGGGGTGACTATAACTGGGGATAGTATGAGGGAGATCCTTGTGGTGAGGGAATAGTTCTGTAATTAACTGAGACAGTGGTTACAGGATCCACAAATGTCATAAAGTGGCACAGAACTACACACATGGATTGTACCAATGTCAATTTCCCGGTTTTCATATCGTGTGACAGTTATGTAAGATGTAACCACTGGGATAACTGGGTGAAGGGTACAAGGAACCCCTCTGAACTCTTTGCCACTTCCTTTTCATCTGTAATTACTTCAAAATAAAAAGTTTTAGGGGCGCCTGGGTGGCTCAGTTGGTTAAGCGTCTGCCTCTGGCTCAGGTCGTGGTCCCAGGGTCCTGGGATGGAGCCCCGCACCGGGCTCCCTACTCTATGGGGAGCCTGCTTCTCCCTCTCCCTCTGCCCACTTCTCCCTCTGTTTGTGTTCTCTCTCTGTCAAATAAATAAAATCTTAAAAAAAAAAAAGTTTTAAAGCAAAAAAAGGCCAAAAAAAAAAAATCTGTTATTAATCAAGGGTTGCAGCTATTTCTTGGATATAAATGTATTCAGATTCTTCAATTTATATGAGAGACCAGAAAATGCACACATAACACAGCATCTATGCTCCAGAAACTCAAACTAGGTCTTTCTTAATTCAGTTCCAACAGCAAAATAAAATTGTTCCCACAGCTGGCCCAGGCATTTGTAATATGCTTCTGAACCCATCAGAGTTCAGTTCTGCCTGAAGGCAAGGTAGTGACGTTTTGAAAGTTGAACCACTATTTTCAGCAAAATGAGAGTAAAAGTCAACCAGTTTCCCACAAAATTATGATAAAGTATTAACTACTTATGCCTTTGACAAAATATCAAAGAAAACTTCTAAGGCATAACTAAAATCATTTAAATGTAGATATTTATTTATTTGCAAAAAAGTTAATTAATATTATGGTACAGGGGAAAGGACAATGACTCTGGAGTCAGAGGGACCTGGGTTTAAATCCCATTCGTGCCACCTTGGACCTTCGTAACAAATCCTTCTGAGTGTTGGTTCCCTCATTGCTAAAAAGGTGATGATAATGCCTACTTCACAGGACTGTTTTGGGGATAAGTGAAATACTATCCTAAGTGGCCAGCACTGTGTCTGGCACACAGATACTTCATAAGGTTGTGGTTTCATTTCTATCTTTACAACAGTCAGGGGTTGTAGAAATTAGTAAGTTCGGCTTTAACTCGAGAGGTAGGATGTTGCCCAAGCTAGATGTGGCCAATGCCCAAGGTTCTTTAAATCTAGATGCAAAGACAAGAGCAATATCAGCACCTTATCCAGAGCACCCACAGAGAATTACTACGTTAACATTCGATACTGCCATGATGTCTAGGATTCTTCAGGTATTTGACCTTCAGCAGCACCTTTACCTTGTCAATGCCAAATATAAACTCGGGCCAATGTTGCTACGGGGGCCAGGGGAGTAAAAACGAAGTGATACTCCTTCCAGCTGCAAACAGAAGCCAAAAGAGGTTGTATTTTCAAACAAATCTGGTCAAAGGCCTCCTGCCCTTGGCTTTAAGGACTGTTGTAACTCATACAGTAAGGTAGCATAGCAACAATTTATTCAGGGAAGGTACAGGTGTGCCTCAACGAGAGCTAACTCTGTATGTGAAAATCCACATGTATCTAAAACTTAAATTTAAAGGTGACTCTGCTTTACAGAGAGAAGCAAACCAGGAAACAGACTCGCAGCTACAGAGAACAAACTGATGGGCACCAGGGCAGGGGGCTGCGGGTGGATGGGTGAAATAGGTGATGGGGATCAAGGAGTGCCTTTGTGGTAAGCACCAGGTGCTGTACTGAAGTGTTAAATCACTATATTTTACACCAAACCACTATTCCACTGCATGCTAACTGGCATTTAAATAAAAACTAAAAAAACAAAGCAACTCTGCCTTACAGAAATACTTTTTACTTGGTGTCTGACCATGTGATTAGGTTCCACTGCCCTCCGTCTTCTACGCACATGGAGCCGTGTACTAGACTATTAGAAAGAGGCCCCGTCGACTCATGTGGTGCTCGCAGCAGTGGGGCAGCAGCATCAGCATCACCTCGGAGCTTCTCAGAAATGCAGGCTCCTGCGCCCCACCCTCCCCTCAAGAACTGGAATCTGCAGCTTAACACAATTCCTAGATGATCTGTGTACGTGTTAAGATTTCAGAAGCCCTGTCCTAGGCAGTATTTGTCACCCTAAAGCCAGCAGCTCTCCCAAATGTTACATTATCAGGGCGTCTACTAGTGGCTCTCAATCCTTACTCCTAATAATCACCCGAGGTGGCTGGGTAGGCTTTATTTTAAATTAAAACTATTTTTCTTCTTCTCTTTTAATACCTATTCCTGGACCCTGACCCCAAATTTGGATTTAACTGGGCTGGGTTGGCACCCTGGCATTAGCACTTTTCTTAAAGCTCCTTAAGTGACTGCGTGCAAATGCTGTTGAGAATCACTGCTACAGACCAAGTACTGCACCCTGGTATAATATTGCCTCACCAAACAATCAGGATTTTAAATGCATCAACAAGAGGAAAACCTTAAGCTTGAATGAGAGATTAAGAAGTGCTTGGGTATAAATCTTAAAAAAAACACAGTATTATATCAAGGCTGGTCTTCTCCACACCAACTGCACTGAAATAGATTTTCCCTGGGCTAGTCCCTCAAATACAGGCTCACATCAACATGGTCATGAATGACTACACCACCAAAAAGCCAAGTCGTGCTGGACAGTGTTGAAAAACTTCATGGCACCTAACATCAGGACTTACTGACAGACATCTGTCAGAGGATTAGAAACCTCTAATCTCCTGTAACAAAAGGCTTTCCTGTGCTTACCACGTACGTTCTTTTAAAGTTCTAGCAAAAGCCCATAAATAATACTTCCTTCCCTCATCTGTTCAACTGTAACATTTCAAAGAGAGTACTAGAAAAGACCAGGGTCGCAGGCAGTAGGGGCTGGCAGCAGGGAGAAAAAAGAGGGTCAAGTAACCCAAGAAAACAAGGATTTGGAAATGTCAGCACAGTGGGAATGCAAGATTGAGAGAGCTGGAACAGAAAGGTTACCGTCAGAGATCCGGGGTGGACCATGGGGCTGCTGCAAAGGCTCAAGGTGTGGGCACGGGAGGGGGTAGCTAGGGCAGAGAGGAGGTGATAGAACATCCGTGAGGATACTAAATTACTGAGGATGATCAAAGGAGAGTGACTCAAGAGAAAGACTCAGGTAAGGCAGATGCAAAGTCTTGAGTGAACAAGGCAGACAGCCTGATCCAATCCAGGTCACACAGTAACCACTGAGGGGGAGAGGTGTGACCAGAAGTAGGGTTGTCTGATGATCCTCAGCTCTTTCCAACAGCCTCCCTGTGAATGAAGCCTCCAGTGATGTCAGAACACCTCCTCCCTAATTACCCACCTGCTTTTGACATGACTCAGCAGAGACCTACAGACACCACCCCTCGGCGAGCCAATGGGGCCCAGGCCTGCTTTCTCAGTCCTCACCACTAAAGGTATAGGGGCAGAAAAGTGCTGAAAGACGGAATTTATTCCCAACCCGCAGAGGAAATCACCCAGCACAATTTCTAATAACTAGAGTCTTTGAAAATAATATTAAGTAGCAAATAGCTACTGCCCTGGAAAAATTCCTGTAGGTCTGGAGAAATATCAGAAATAAATGACATGGGCGCCTGGGTGGCTCAGTTGGTTAAGTGACTGCCTTCGGCTCAGGTCATGATCCCGGAGTCCTGGGATTGAGTCCCACATCGGGCTCCCTGCTCAGCAGGGAGTCTGCTTCTCCCTCTGACCCTCCCCCCTCTCATGCTCTCTCTATCTCATTCTCTCTCGCAAATAAATAAATAAAATTAAAAAAAAAAAAAAAGAAAGAAATGACACAAGTCTTTTTTGTTCTGTCGTCACCAAGGGCCTTGGTTAGAAGCCAATAAAGAAACTATAAGGCGGACATATCAGATTAGTTGAGTAATAGCTATAGTAACCATACTGCAGATTTTTGGAGACAACACCAATTTCAAATTTTTATCCCTTCATCTCCAGAAACCCGTATTTCAAAACTTCGATTTTGACATCCAAATCCAGGACCGTCTCTTACCTTGGAAATGGCACAAAAAACTTGTGCTGTATTACACAGCCCAATTAACTAATGAAGACTCTGAATTATGGACTCATCCCATTTAGGGTACAGTTTAGTCACCCTATTCCTATCTAGTTTTGAAACAAACAAACATTGTACAATGGAAGAAATACTACATCCAAATCCCTTACAGATTCTCGGTGATGATCCAACACTTTAAAAATGCTTTTAAAAGGCAATAGACCAGGGGGCAACTGGGTGGCTCCCACTCCCCCTGCTTGTGTTCCTGCCCTTGCTAGCTCTCTCTCTCTGTCAAATAAATAAATAAAATCTTTAAAAAAAAAAAAAAAAAAAGGCGGGGCGCCTGGGTGGCTCAGTTGGTTAAGCAACTGCCTTCGGCTCAGGTCATGATTCTGGAGTCCCTGGATAGAGTCCCGCATCGGGCTTCCTGCTCGGCACAGAGTCTGCTTCGTCCTCTGACCCTATCCCCTCTCAGGTGTTCTCTCTCTCTCATTCTCTCTCTCTCAAATAAATAAAATCTTTTTTTAAAAAAAAGGCAATAGACCAGAACAGGACTACATACATGATACTGTTTCTCCCCAAGCCATATCCCAAACAATTATGCAGTCCAAGCAGAGCAAACAGAACCACTGCAAGCAACCACCCTCTCTCCTGGCATGGGAGAGACATCTTCACCCTTGAATATACCAGCAAAGACATTCCTCCCCGAGTTTATTCTAGTCCTCACACAAGGGAAAAAGCAGGTAACACATATCCTTTTTCAGAATCCTTGTAAAGCATATTATCTTCCAACTATTATTATTAAGAGGATCACATTTACCCTTTGTATGAAGCCTCTCAAATTTTTCTTTTGATAGGTTTATCTAAAGAGTACTACCAGTAATAGATATAAATAGTTCTACACACAGCAGAAAATCAAGCAGTGTTGAAACAGAACAGTTATCAACTGTATGTGGCTTAATACCTCAGGAGTCTTCTTACTCTGTCTTTTCCCAAAAATGCAGTCAAGATCTGTTTTGCTCCGAGATGATAGATCCTTCCCTAGGAAAACAACATGGTGCTTTTCAGTAATACCATTCTTTCTAAAATAAGGAACACGAATATAAACTATGACAATCCTGAAAGCAAAATGGGTTTTGGAAAAGAAACAATTTTGTAAACTACTGGCATTCTGTCTCCCCTTCACAGACTACAACTCCTTAATTAACAAAATTAATTAAATTCAAAATCACTTAAAAATCAAGTAAGTGTTTTAGAACCAGAACCCTTGACATTCCCTCAATCGTAGAAACAATCAAGAGCATGTAGCATGAGAGGAAAACTGAATTTGAAAGCGAGCTCTTCTACTGGTATGCCTTCAAGGCATGATTTCTGGGTCTCTGAGTTCCCCATTTATAAAAGAGATATTATTTATTTCAAGGAGATGTGAGTTATTAGGATTATGAAATGCACACAAAAATGCTGCTAGCTACACAGCTTTTAAACACACATGAATGAGGGCACACTGTATTTGACACATAGGAGCTCAATAATTACTGAATGAATGAAAGTTTTAAAAGAATATATGCAAATAAAAATGACTATATTAGGATGAAAGGATTTCAGATTTTTCACTTTAAAATGTTCTTTACTGTTATAGCTCTACCATCTTTAAGTAAAGGGATACAGAATAAGAGCAGGAAATTAAATGGCTTCTGGCAAAGCACTGTCCAAAGGATCCACGATTCTTATTAAAAACACTAAACCCTTTCACTTAATTTCAAACCCACAAACCAACTAATTTAAAATTCACTTCTTTGGAATTTCCACTTCTATCAATAATACTCCGTGAGCAGTCAACCAAATCTATTCCCATTTGTCAACTACATGGTAAATGCATTTTAAAAAGTAACTGCTACATGTAAAGCCTTGAGGCTCTGGGGGAGTGAGGCTCTGGGTCAGACACAGGAATTTGTGCTTTGAGTAGGAAGCCTGAGTTCCAATGTCACAGACTCACTTGTCTTCTTAGTTTCCTGTAGCAAACTGACTTGGCAAAGTAATGGCATGACCCAGAAGGTTCTAGTTCACTGACTATCACTGGGGCATTCAAATATGATATTGCTCAGTGACTCCATGAAATTAAAAAACAAAACACCCTTCGATTTAATGCGAAGCCAGGCACTATAACCAGTTTCATAGGCAGCAGTACTAGATTCAATGGTCCAGTCAGTACGACCTGTTCCTATCAGGAAGGACATGCTCCTCTGTGGCTCTGTGCTACTCTCTCCTTTCTCCCTGAGCTAGAAACAAAGCTTTCCTGGTTCTGATTATTAAGCAGACCCAGACAAAAGACCCCAAATGAAATCTCCTTAGGAACAAAAGGAAACATATCCCAGACAGGAACTCAGAAAATGAACCTGAAAAGTGGGGAATAAAATTGGTCACGGTGGGGAGAAGTGGACAAACCCTCAGGAGGTCTAGAGATCTATTCTTAGCTTTGTCATCGGCATAACCCATTTTGCACTGCGAGCACATTCAGGATGGCAGTTTCTATTTCAGAAAAAGGAGTTCTACTTAGTTCAAAATATGTATCGGCCATCTTTCCCTTCTTCTGGAATGGAACAGATACCCTCAAAGAAATGCAAATTAAGATCTCTTTTACAGGAACTCAATCAAAAGGAATGCTTCAGGGATTAAGGAAGGGAGGGTACATGCAAGGTCGCAATTCTAGAACAGATGTCAAACTATGAACACGCAGAGATTGAAAACAAATCTAAACATCACAGGAAAAACTGCCAAGCTGGGAGAGAGAGTAAGCTGTACCAATGAAGGTGCAAGTGTTTCTAAGGTTTTGGTGATAGATTCTTGTATCAGAAATTTTTATCCTTTAGCAAAGTTCACTTAAGTAAGTGTAGAAACCAGGACTGTTACAGGCCTTGCTCTGGATTTGATCTGGAAAACAAAACACAGAGAAGAATTAAGAGTCAGAGACCAACGGGAAGGAACTTAAAGATAGATCAAAATATGAAGATGGAAGTGATACTGAAACAGTTGTTAGTTAATGGTCCTGGTTGAATAGCTTATAAATGTTATAAAATCATGGCCACTTTTGAATAAAACATATATTTATTAAAACTGAGCTTGAAAGCTTACTGGTCTCAGTTCTGAATTAAGGTCAACTAACAGCAAATACTGTTGATAAACTTAGATGTTAGGGAAAATGACAATCAAAAACTCAACAGAATAAGAATTGTATATTATCTGTCTGGGTTTGGTTCATCTGTTAGTCTTAATTTGGCCATAACATTTTGAGAACCAGGGACAACGGTTTCCAGCAGCCAAGCTGATGTAACTATGTCCATAAAAGGATGAGCAGGTACTTTAGAGAAGAGTTCTTTATGATCTTTTTAGCTGTTTTTCTAAGAGTCATGATTATCCAGTCCATCAGAGTGGCAAAGGAAGGGAGGGAGGCTACCACTATGGCCAGGTACACCCACGACACCAAGAAGTCCACATGGGAAGCAAATGAAACTACAAAAAATAAGTGTCAGAATTTTAGAAGCACAGAGATTTGGAGCCTCTTACTTTAAGGGAAGTAAAAGGGAAAACATGGTATTATAGCACCGTATTAGAACAAAGCCTGAAAAAAACCTGAGCTTTCTACTCAGAGTAAAAGGGTGACGGCCAGGAAAAGCACAGTAGGAGAAATACGTTTGTTAAAATTAAAAACAAAACAAAACAATTCAGGTGTATGTAGTTAGCTTCACTTGCTTGGAAAATTCATTTGCATCCCCCAGTCAAGAAGGATACAACACATATTGTATTTTGATTTTTGTTTTTAATGAAAATATATGGGACGGATAATAAGCTGGGACCAAGAGATTACGGCGGTGGCACTGAAAGGGTGACGTCGGAGCACCAGGCAAGCTGCAGGACTCGGAGTGGGGGATGAAGTAAGTGACACCTGCACAACCAGTAAGAGCCAGAATTTTTTCCCAGCCTGCAGCGCTATTTTAGATTTAAGTGGCAAAAGAATCCGAAGAGGAAACCTGCTGCCCACCACTAGCAGAGTCCATCACTAGCAGAGTCCGCTGCCCCGCTGTGGGGAGGAGGGGAGCGAGCTAGGAGGACCACAGTCTGTGGGTCCAGCCTAACGAGCCAGCCACCAGGTGTGTTGTCCAGGCAGTTTTCTCATTTAAGAAGCAAATACTGCAAATGGTCACGGGAGTAAAAAGTCTGAGTAAGATTACCAGGCTGAAGCTGCGCAACCACAGTTCATGCCCCGTTCTTCTACTCACTGCACAACTGACGGGAGGAAGAAAGCAATGCTCTCTTGGTAACTTCGCACTGTGTATGTGAAAAGCTTTAAAAATGGTTTTGTGGAGTTTGCTCTTTTCCCTGTTTTTCCTCTCCACAGATGGGACTCGACAAACATTTTTTGAATTGAAAGAAACTGCATGCGGGGCACCTGGGTAGCTCAGTCGTTAAGCGTCTGCCTTCGGCTCAGGTCATGATTCCAGGGTCCTGGGATCGAGCCCCACATCGGGCTCCCGGCTCAGCGGGGAGCCTGCTTCTCCCTCTGCCCCTCCCTCTGCCCCTCCCCCTGCTCGTGTTCCCTCTCTCGCTGTGTCTCTCTCTGTCAAATAAATAAAATCTTTAAAAAAAAAAAAAAGAAACTGCATGGAAGTTAGGCTTTTAAACAAACATTGATGATATGAACTTTTGAATTAGATAATATTAATTGTTTCAAATTAAAATCATAAATTTGGGACTCGAGGAAGGAGTAAGTATGTATCTCAACGAAAATGATATGGCCAATATTTAGGCGGTAGCAAATTTTACAATGCTGCCTGCTGCTGGAATCCCACTAAAGTCTAATTTTTGTCTTCACTCTTTCCACCAAGCTATGTAAAATGCCCTCTTCCCATGTTTTAGTCTCTGGACCACATGATACAGCATGAATCATCCTCATTGAATAAGCGAATTAGTTATGTTCACTAGGAGCCTACCCGCGAGCTAAAATACTTATCATCCATTATGTTGAACAATCAAAAGTTCCATAAAATGGGTCATTTCTGAAAAGTCGTAAAATGTGACCTACTTTAGAACTCAATAATGACTTAAAAATCTTTCCTCATGTTGTAACAGTGGAAGCAGAGTCTGGAAGAAAGTAAGTGCTAAAGTGATCTGTGTGAGAGGGTAATGCAGCACCCAGGATCCCTGTGATCTAAGATCATCCACCTTAGAGATGACTTAAGGTTTATCATTCATATTCAGGGACAACAGCTGCTCTGCAAGGAAAGACTTCTTTTACTAAATGAAAGAACTCTAAGATATGCTTTCACCGTGGCTTGTTAGGATGGATAGTAAATAATTATTTTCTTGACTACCTGGATTTCGGCCTCCTTTTTCCCACCTTTTCCACTCACTCCCTAAACTGCCTTTCCTCTATTTTTTCCCAATCTCCTCTGCTTCCTTCCTGACAATATATCTTGAACCCTCTTCCCTGTATACCAATGCCCCCCTTCTCTCCAGGCAAGGCTAATACTAATAAATCAGCAAACCTCATTCTGAGAAAGTGAAGGCACAACACACCAAGCAGGTTGACAGGGTCACCTGGCAAGGGAGTGGCTTAACTAGAAATAGAAAGCAGATACTCCCAGCATCCATCAGATTAAAGTAGATTACAGAGGTTTATCCCGGCTGCAGCAAATGCTTCAGGTGAAATCATGCATACAGTTAGGTACTAAAGGAAAACTAGATTTGCTAACGTGAAAGCTTCAAAGGCTGCCCTACCATCTAAAAGTTACAGGCCACTTTTAATGTCATTCATTTGCTCAGCATCTTTCTGCTATATCTCTCTTTTTTCCTTTAGGTTCTAATGAAAAAAGACTGGTTATAAAGTGGCAAATTTAGCCTCCCCTTACAAAGACTGAGGAACCAACAGGGGCTGTCTTCTGTTCTGCAGCAGGTCAGGAGTGGAGAGAAGCCCTGATCAGAAACCATACAGGAAAACAACAAAGAAGGTTCTAGCTTGAGAGAAAGAAGAAGGGATAGCGTGAAGAGCCACACAAAAAGCACACCGGCTGGGAGAGGGAAGCAGGAAAAGCCCATCTCTCCTTGTACACATTCCCGAAGCTATTTGGCTCCCACTAACTCTGCCACAGGCTCCCACTTAAACCAACCCCAGACCTACCTTTCAGGGTGCTGGCCCCAAATGAGAACCACCATTAATAGTTAGAGTAGTGGGAATTCCAGCTCCCACTACTATTCAGGCAAGTTCTAGGAGTCAGGGAATTCCCAAACATGCCAACTAGACTAAAGCAAAGGGATGTGTGTTTCCTGGTATAGCGAGGTAGAAAGGTACATCCAATCTCCCATAGGAAGAAGGATCATATGGTGACTAGACTATCACAACAGGATTACATTCACATTTATAACTTAAGTACAGTATGTAATAAATAGGCTTTTGTACCTGGAAAGTGTACTTAATGCACAATACTGTTCTATGGGAAAATATTTGGGGAAGTTGAGGAGTTTTAAGTTAAATTGTTTCTTACCAATACAAGACTGCCACCTCGTGGTTACACAGGACAATTGCACTTGCAATTGGAGGCAGTACTGGGGAGGGAGGGGGGAGGTGATGATGGAGGACTTTTGGACTCACTCACTACCCAGTTCTCAAATACATTTTCTAAAGCTACTTTGCAATGATCATGGAATGCCTAAGTTAACACTCCATTCAATGTCAAATGGTGTGGAATAATGTGATTCAGCGTGGGAGTGAGATTTCTCAAAAACAAGAGGTGTAACTAAAAATGTTGAGCAATAAATTAAAAGTATTTTCTGACCCAGCCACATAAAAGTCTCTTTTCTCCTTTACGTAGCATGTTGACTTCCGCTTCCAGCTTTGCCAAAGGACTTGCACATAGTCTAAAGCCAAATGTGGGGCCCCACCTCAGAGTTAATGAATCTGCACTTTAACCAGATCTCTAGGTGATTCACAATAAATGTTGAAACTTTAGCTCTGCTTTAGATCAAACCAGTCAGACCATCCATACTTGTCCATTTTGCATATAAAACAAGAAATAATGTTGGTGAAAGCTAAAAATGCTTTAAGAAACCTAGTGTGAACAGAGATTTCAGCAACAAATAAATGCTTAATTTTACCTTTTGTGAATTTCATATAGTGAACACGGTTTTTGGAGATTTTAGACTTTTCTTCAAGGCTGAAAGTCTTCTTTTCTTTGTTGTCTGAGGAGTCTTAAAAAAAGAATGAAAAGCATTACATTAAACTCTCTGTAATCCATTCTCATTTATTCTTACAATGACATGGTCTGATTTAAATGAAATCTTTAGGAACCTCATCATTTATTACTGAACTCCAATCAAATGATTAGAAATATTCTTCTTAAACTGTGTACTATGAATCAGGCAAGACCATTCACACAGAATGTATAAAATCCTTGAGGAAGAGAACCGAAAACTTGTGTTCACACAAAAACCTATATACGAATGTAATAGTAGCCTTATTTATCATAGTAAAATACTGGAAATAACCTGGAATTCCTTCAATGGGTGAATGGCTAAGCAAAGTCTGGTATATACTTCCACTGCAACACTACTCCACAATAAAAAGGAACAACCTCGGTGGACCTCAAGGGCATTTGTGCTTAGTGAAAAAGGTCAATCTACACACAATATGTTCCACTTATATAACATTCTCAAAGTGACAACACTCTACAGCTAGAGAAGGTTTCCAGAGGACAGGGATTAAAGGGGAGTGCTGGAAGGTGAGTGTGAGTCTGAAGAAGCAGCACGAGGCAGCTCTTTTGTGGTAATGAAACAATCCTGTACCTTAAGTGTGGTGATGATTACCTGATTTTATACATGGGATAAAATTCGACAGAACTACATGCACACACACACACACACACGCACGCCCAAGTGCGAAGGCTAAAAAAAAAAGATGAAACCTTAATAAAAGGTCTGTGGTCTAATAAAGAGTCCACACAAGTGTCCATTTCCTGGTTTTGAGGTTATGTTATAGCTGCAATAGATGTCACCACTGGGAAAAAGTAGGTAAATGGTAGTCAGGACTCTTTGTAGTTATTATTTTTGCAATTTCCTATACATCTATAATTGTTTCAAAATAAAAAGCTCTTTTAAAAAGCCAATAAAGGTAGGTTATATGATAATTAAAAAAACAGCAGAGATGATGATCAGGGTGTGAAGAAGGAGAGCTGGCAATGAGCCATCGCCTCAAACACCAGATTTCAATGGAGACTCACCTTAAGGACAAAAATAACAAAAATCATCGAGGAATAAACTCATGTGTTTATTCCTTTGATAAAAGAGGAAAATGTGAGCCAGAAATATCAGAACCTAAAATATCAGAGCAAGTAGATCTGCGGTTAGAGTCAATTACAGGATAGTCACTAGCTGCCCATATTCTCTCACCCTTATCTATGTGTCCAGGTAAGGCAGCAGAATATCACGGAAACAGAACATCATAGGGAGAAAGAGACTTAATTTTCCTATAGTTATGTCATAAAGAACTACAGATAGGAAGTTCAGAGAAAAGAGGGGAAAAGGAAATTTTCACCGTAATACTGGAGCAAAACCAGCACATGTCCATTGAACATGTTATGTTAGCTAGCAGTAATCCTTTCCAGAAATTAGCAATTTTAAAAACAAGGTATGGATTATAAAGTAAGGCTCTGAAGGATATAAAGACAAATGTTTCAAGGTTTCAGACAATCTCTAGCATGGGTTAATTATATCATCAACCTGAAACCTTCCCTTCTGCAGTCACTTTTCAAGAAGAGTGCTTGGGGTTTTTTTCAGACATCCCCCAAGTAAATTTTTCTCATCTTCTGGAGGTCAAACACTATTCTTAAGGCACATAATATTCTCAATTTTGGTGTTCCAAACACAAATCACTTAGTAAGTTCAGAGCTTAGATAATAGCTATTATCAAGTGAAGTCTTATCAAGCAGGAAGCACTGGACTAAGAGCTTTCTATGCATTCTTGTATTTCATTTTACAACCATCCTACAAAGTAGCTGCTGTGAGGATTAAACTTACTTCACAGAAGGACACTAAAGCACAGAGGGATTAAATAAGGCACAGCTAGGAGGTAGCTATGAAGGGATCCAAACCCAGGTGGATATGAGGATAGTCCACATTCTTAACCACTACCCTGTGCCCCCAAAAGAGCTGCTCTTGCACTTCAGAGGACTTCAAGCATCTCCGGGGGAGCTGTTCCATCTGCCAAGGACACAGACTTCCTACAGTATATGGAGCATAGACAGATCTTAGGGGAAATCAGTCTCTATCTACTAGTCCCTATGCATTCTTTCCCAAAACTGCTCTGATTCTGAGTGGATGCAGCAATCTGGCTCTCCTTCTCCACTTCTCCCATGTGTCCTTCCCTCACTTTACGAGAGAGGCATGACTCTTCTCTTACCGGGGATAAGTAAGGCACAAGCCAAAGTACTAGGGAGTGCCCTCTAATCAAAACAGCAAAACCAGCCCCCACCCCACACCAATCTGTCTCATCCAGAGATGCACTTCCAGAAAGATTTTACTGTAATAATAATTATCAAAATTTTAACATGTTTCCTAGTATTATTAATTGCAATCTACTGGTATAATGATAACTTAATCCACAGGAAAAATATTTACACCTAAAAGCTTAGGGTTACTAGAAATAAACCAAAAATTTATATGTATTTGTTTTGGGGCAGAGAAATAGGACAGGATGACAAAGTCTAAAAAGTTTAAGCAAAAAAAGACATATTAACATAAAATGCTATGTGGTATATGCAACGGAAATACTATTTCAGAGGAAAGGGAACTATGAAATATAACAGTTCTGACTACTAAAGGACTTGCTGGTGTATTTCTAAATACGTGACAATGGATATCAAATTGCTCTGGTATTTACCGTCCACTGGATACATCTGAGACTGATGTAAGGGTTTTATCTTGAAATGCCAATATTTCCCAATAGGCCAGAAATTACATTCTTCGCAACTATTCAAAGCTATGATTAAAAATCTTACAGATGTTGCTCTAAAAAATGTGAGACAGAGTATACTGGTTTTCAAAATGTATACAAAAAACCCTTGAAGATCCCTTCCTAATAGGCATCCCAGTTTTTATTTTCAGAAATCTTTAAAATCAGAAAGGGCAAAATATCTGATGGAAGTAACAAACATTTCCTAAAACCCTGAGGTCAATCCACCAAAAAGCGAAGTTGAGTCTGGTAGAGAGAACTAATCAGTAAAATAATTCCTAAAAATGAAATTTTGAAGAATATACTGAATTTTATATCCCATAAGAAAATAAGGGTTATTTCTAGAATCTTTGTAAGATTCTAAGAAGAGGACAGTATGGAATCTCTGCTTAGTTAAAAGGCGTACTGTGTGGATTTGTAAACAGTCTTATTAAGAAACTAAAAATATTATTATGGCAGAAAAATTATGTTATGAGGTTATTGTGCCATCTGCTTTTCAGCTTTAATACAAGTAATATGACCAAAAATTCACTTGGATGAAGACATACTGTATTTACCAAGGATGACAAGGCAGAAAAAAAATCTATTAGTTTTCTAGGTGATAGGATTATCAAGAAATTATCAGCTTCAAGACTCATTCCTTGGCGGAAAGATGGAGGAGGAATAGGGGACCCTATTTCAACTGGTCCCTGGAATTGAGCTGGATATCTACCAGACCACTCTGAGCACCCACGAAACCAGCCTGAGATGTAAGAAGATCTGGATCTATACAAACAGAATATTGCAGGTGATTGGTTTTGAGGTAGGAAGCGGGGAGCCCTAATTCTGCGGGCAGATATCGGAGGATAAACGGCAGCGGAGGGAGCCTGGCCGTGGGGATCCTACACCGCCGGTGAGTGACAGCCTTGTGCGCTGCGGACGGGCACAGACTCGCAGACGGGTAGTGGCGGGGAAAGGACTTTAGGGCAGCCCCCGGGGTGGAAACCCGGAGTGGCGGGGTCGCGCCTGCGAACTGCAGCGCCCAGGACGGAAACCCGGAGCGGCGGGGTCGCACGCACATACTGGGAGCGGCTGGCGGTTTTAGAAGCACAAAGGGCAGAGATGTGCCCCAACCTGGAGGCAGGACTGGGAGCGCCGCGGAGGGGCGCACAACCCAGGACGCTGCAGTTTATAGCAGCACGGACAGAAATGGAGATAGTGTGGCCTGGAGAGCTCACTGAAGAACAGACTGCGATCTCTCTGCTCTGAGGCAGAGGGTCTCTTCCGCTCTGACTCGCGGAAGAGACGCGGAAAGCCGCCAGGGAAAGCCGCCAGAGAACAAAAGCCCCAAAAACTGATTCCCGCTGAGCCCATCCCCACCACAGGGAGAGCAGGGCAACTCCGCCCAAACAGGGTTGCCTGAGTAACAGTGTGGCAGACCCCTCCCCCAAAAGACAGGCTGGTTAAAGAAGAGGCCAGCAACCCTAAGGTCCCAAGAAAACAGGTGCATCTTGCTTGGGTTCTGGTCAATAATTTGGACTCTCTACATTCCCTCAAACACCCATCAACAGAATGACTAGGAGGAGGAGCCCCCAAAATAGAAAAGACTCAGAGATTATGACTTATGCTGCAGATTTACAAATGGATGCAGATATAACCAAGATGTCGGAGATGGAATTCAGGCTAGCAATTGTGAAGACAATGGCTAGAATGGAGAAATCAATTAATGGCAACATAGAGTCTCTAAGGGCAGAAATAAAAGGTGAATTGGCAGAACTTAAAAATGCTATCAATGAGATCCAATCCAATCTAAATAATCTAACAGCTAGGGTAACTGAGGCAGAAGAGAGAATAAGAGACCTGGAAGACAATATAATAGATAAAAAGGGAAAAGAGGAGGCCATGGAAAAACAACTCAGAATCCATGAAAATAGAATCAGAGAAATAAGTGACACCATGAAGCGTTCCAACATCAGAATAATTGGAATCCCGGAGGGAGTGGAGAGAGAGAGAGGACTAGAAGGTGTATTTGAGCAAATCGTAGCTGAGAACTTCCCTAATCTGGGGAATGAAACAAACATTCGAGTCCTAGAGGCAGAGAGGACCCCTCCTAAGATCAAGGAAAACAGGCCAACACCCCGGCATGTAATAGTAAAACTCGCGAATCTTAGAACCAAGGAAACCATCTTAAGGGCAGTTAGGGGGAAGAGATTCCTTACGTACAGAGGGAGGAACACCAGAATAACGTTAGATCTATCCACAGAGACCCGGCAAGCCAGAAAGGCCTGGCAAGACATATTCAGGGTACTAAATGAGAAGAACATGCAGCCAAGAATACTTTATCCATCAAGGCTTTCATTTAGAATGGATGGAGAGATGCAGAGCTTCCACAACTGGCAGAAACTGAAAGAATATGTGACCACTAAGCCAGCCCTGCAAGAAATATTAAGGGGGGGGGTTCTATAAAAGGAGAAAGACCCCAAGAGTGATATACAACAGAAATTTATAGGGACAATCTATAAAAACAACGTCTTCACAGGCAACATGATGACAATTCTTATCTTTCAATAATCACTCTCAACGTGAATGGCCTAAACGCTCCCATAAAACGGCACAGGGTTGCAGATTGGATAAAAAGACAGGACCCATCCATACGCTGTCCACAAGAGACTCATTTTGAACCTAAAGATACATCCAGACTGAAAGTGAAGGGATGGAGATCCATCTTGCATGCCAGCGGACCTCAAAAGAAAGCTGGGGTAGCAATTCTTATGTCAGACAAATTAGATTTTAAACTAAAGTCTGTAATAAGAGACACAGAAGGACACTATATCATTCTTAAAGGGTCTATCCAACAAGAAGATCTAACAATTATAAATATCTATGCCCCCAACATGGGAGCAGCCATCTATATAAGCCAACTGTTAACCAAAATAACGAGTCATACTGATAACAATATGTTAATTGTAGGAGACCTCAATACTCACTCTCAGCAATGGACAGATCATCTAAGCAGAAAATCAACAAGGAAACAAGAGCTTTGAATGATACATTGGACCAGATGGACCTCATAGATACTTACAGAACATCCTACCCTAAAACAACAGAATACTCACTCTTCTCGAGCGCACATGGAACTTTCTCCAGAATAGACCATATACTGGATCACAAATCAGGTCTCAACCGATACCAAAAGATTGAGATTATTCCCTGCATATTCTCAGACCACAATGCTCTAAAACTGGAACTCAATCACAAGAAAAAATTTGGCAGAAATTCAAACACTTGGAAGCTAAAGACTACTCTGCTTAAGAGTGTTTGGGTCAACCAGGAAATCAAAGAAGAACTTAAACAATTCGTGGAAATCAATGAGAACGAAAACACATCGGTCCAAAACCTATGGGATACTACAAAGGTGGTCCTAAGGGGGAAATACATAGCCATCCAAGCCTCACTCAAAAAAATAGAAAAATCCCGAATTCACCAACTAACTCTACACCTTAAAGAACTAGAGAAAAAGCAACAAACGATGCCTAAGCCACGCACTGGAAGACAAATAATTAAAAATAGAGCAGAGATCAATGAATTAGAAACCAGAAACACAGTAGATCAGATCAACGAAACTAGAATTTGGTTCTTTGAAAGAATTAATAAGATCGATAAACCACTGGCCAGACTTATCCAAAAGAAAAGAGAAAGGACCCAAATTAATAAAATTATAAATGAAAGGGGAGAGATCACGACTAACACCAAGGAAATAGAAACAATTATTAGAAATTATTATCAACAACTATATGCCAATAAACTGAGCAATCTGGATGAAATGGAGGCCTTCCTGGAAACCTAGAAGCTGCCAAGACTGAAACAGGAAGAAATTGACCTGAATAGGCTAATAACCAGTAATGAGATTGAAGCAGTGATCAAAAACCTCCCCAAAAACAAGAGTCCAGGGCCTGATGGATTCCCTGGGGGAATTCTACCAAACATTCAAAGAAGAAATAATACCTATTTTACTGAAGCTGTTTCAAAAATAGAAACAGAAGGAAAACTTCCAAACTCATTCTATGAGGCCAGCATTACCTTAATCCCCAAACCAGGCAAAGCCCCCATCAAAAAGGAGAATTTCAGACCGATATCCCTGATGAATATGGATTCCAAAATCCTCAACAAAATCCTAGCTGATAGGATCCAACAATACATTAAAAGGATCATCCACCACGACCAAGTGGGATTTATCCCCGGGATGCAAGGGTGGTTCAACATTCGCAAATCAATCAATGTGATAGAACACATTAACAAGAGGAGGGAGAAGAACCATATGGTCCTCTCAATTGATGCAGAAAAAGCATTTGACAAAATACAACATCCTTTCCTGATTAAAACTCTCCAGAGTATAGGGATAGAGGGAACATTCCTCAAGTTCATGAAATCCATCTATGAAAAACCCACAGCGAATATCATCCTCAATGGGGAAAAGCTGAGAGCCTTTCCCTTAAGATCAGGAACACGTCAAGGATGCCCACTCTCGCCACTATTATTCAACATAGTACTAGAAGTCCTAGCAACAGCAATCAGACAACAAAAAGAAATAAAAGGTATTCAAATTGGCAAAGAAGAAGTCAAACTCTCTCTTTTCGCAGACGACATGATACTCTATGTGGAAAACCCAAAAGAATCCACTCCCAAATTACTAGAACTCATCCAGCAATTCAGTAATGTGGCAGGATACAAAATCAATGCCCAGAAATCAGTTGCTTTCTTATACACTAACAATGCCACTGTAGAAAGAGAAATTAGAGAAACGATTCCATTTACAATAGCACCAAAAACCGTAAGATACCTCGGAATAAACCTAACCAAAGAGGTAAAGGATCTATACTCTAGGAACTACAGAACACTCATGAAAGAAATTGAAGAAGACACAAAAAGATGGAAAAATATTCCATGCTCATGGATAGGAAGAATAAACATTGTTAAACTGTCTATGCTACCCAGAGCAATCTATACCTTCAATGCAATCCCAATCAAAATTCCAATGACATTTTTCAAATTGCTGGAACAAACAATCCTAAAATTTTCATGGAATCAGAAAAGACCCCGAATCGCCAAGGAAATGTTGAAAAAGAAAAACAAAGCTGGGGGCATCACATTTCCCGATTTCAAGCTATATTACAAAGCTGTGATCACCAAGACAGCATGGTAGTGGCACAAAAACAGACATATAGACCAATGGGACAGAATAGAGAACCCAGATATGGACCCTCAACTCTATGGTCAAATAATCTTTGACAAAGCAGGAAAAAACATGCAATGGAAAAAAGTCTCTTCAATAAACGGTGCTGGGAAAATTGGACAGCCACATGCAGAAGAATGAAACTCGACCATTCTCTAACACCATTCACAAAGATAAACTCAAAGTGGATGAAAGACCTCAATGTGAGACAGGAATCCATCAAAATCCTAGAAGAGAACATAGGCAGTAACCTCTTTGACATCGGCCACAGCAACTTCTTTCAAGATACATCTCCAAAAGCTAGTGAAACAAAAGCAAAAGTGAACTTTTGGGACTTCATCAAGATAAAAAGTTTCTGCACAGCAAAGGAAACAGTCAACAAAACAAAGAGGCAACCCACAGAATGGGAGAAGATATTTGCAAATGACACTACAGATAAAGGGCTGGTATCCAAGATCTCTAAAGAACTTCTCAAACTCAACACCCAAAAAACAAATAATCAAGTCAAAAAGTGGGCAAAAGATATGAAAAGACACTTCTCTGAAGAGGACATACAAATGGCTAACAGACACATGAAAAAATGTTCATCATCATTAGCCATCAGGGAAATCCAAATCAAAACCACACTGAGATACCACCTTACACCAGTTAGAATGGCAAAAATGGACAGGGAGAGAAACAACAAATGTTGGAGAGGTTGTGGAGAAAGGGGAACCCTCTTACACTGTTGGTGGGAATGCAAGTTGGTACAGCCACTTTGGAAAACAGTGTGGAGGTTCCTCAAAAATTTAAAAATAGAGCTACCCTATGACCCAGCAATTGCACTCCTGGGTATTTACCCCAAAGACACAGACTTAGTGAAAAGAAGGGCCATATGCCCCCAATGTTCATAGCAGCAATGTCCGCAATAGCCAAACTGTGGAAAGAGCCGAGATGCCCTTCAACAGATGAATGGATAAAGAAGATGTGGTCCATATATACAATGGAATATTACTCAGCCATCAGAAAGGATGAATACCCAACTTTTACATCAACATGGATGGGACTGGAGGAGATTATGCTAAGCGAAATAAGTCAAGCAGAGAAAGTCAATTATCATATGGTTTCACTTACTTGTGGAACATAAGGAATAACATGCAGGACATTAGGAGAAGGAAGGGAAAAATGCGGGGGAGGGGAATTGGAGGGAGAGATGAACCATGAGAGACTATGGACTCTGAGAAACAAACAGGGTTTTAGAGGGGAGGGGTGTGGGGGGATGGGTTAGCCCGGTGATGGGTATTAAGGAGGGCACGTACTGCATGGAGCACTGGGTGTTATACGAAAACAATGGATCGTGGATCACCACATCAAAAACCAATGATGTATTGTATGGTGACTAACATAACATAATAAAATTTTTAAAAAATTAAAGAAAAAAAAAAGATTCATTCCTTGGCCAGGTCTTCCCTTAAAGGAATATTCTACAGGCTTTCCAGTACTGGGAGGGGCATCTAGCAATGCCCCTTTCTTCTGAACTGTTCGGTCCCTGTTGCAAGGCTACCGGCACCCTCTAGTGGTCTTGAGGTGGAACTTAATCCGTAGAACAGTGAGTGACTCCAGGTGTCTTCTACTTGTCCTATATACACAAGAGTCAGCCTGCACCGATGAACCTGTGGACGGAGCTGCATGAGGACAAGGGACTACCACTTGGAAGCTGTTATACACTCACTAACTTCCTGACAAATAATACAGCGTGCCCTGGGGCACTTTAAACATTTCACTGACTGTACTTCTGGGAAAATACATCATAAAGGCCCGACTATACTGACTGCTCAGCCTTGGCAATCAGCACAAGGAACAAAGTGGAAGACTGTCCCAAAGCAGAGTTTTCGCAACTACGATGGCATTTCTCAGAAAAGAGTAACATGATACCATCACAGAGAAAAAGTAACTTTCTAGCTATCACTGTCAAATCTCAAAAGCAAATTGCTCAAAAATCTGCTTTCTTTTCTTAGTACCTACAAAAATGAATCTCATGGCTCCTTTCTTTATGGAATCTTGAAGCTGATAATTTCTTTTTTTTTTTTTTAAAGATTTATTTATTTATTTGAGAGAGCGAGAATGAGAGAGTACATGAGAGGGGGGAGGGTCAGAGGGAGAAGCAGGCTCCTCGCTGAGCAGGGAGCCCGATGCGGGACTCGATCCCGGGACTCCAGGATCATGACCTGACCGAAGGCAGCTGCTTAACCAACTGAGCCACCCAGGCGCCCTTGAAGCTGATAATTTCTTGATAACCCTATCACCTAAGAAGTTACAGAGTTTTCTCTAATTCAGTACATCAAGGAGAAAGTTATGATACCAAACAGGGTGTGAAG
The DNA here is from genome assembly GCF_029215605.1 of Mirounga angustirostris. Classification (NCBI taxonomy): domain Eukaryota; kingdom Metazoa; phylum Chordata; class Mammalia; order Carnivora; family Phocidae; genus Mirounga; species Mirounga angustirostris. The sequence continues at coordinate 151,017,177 of NW_026991710.1, read as the reverse complement.
TCAACTCATTTTCCCTCTTCAAGAATGAATGTGTGGCTGCCTCTAAGAAATCGAGCCCCAGACTCAAAAGCTTCTGCCTCCATGACTATGGTCATGCAAAGCCAGCTCAAGACTGACACCCTAATCGTGTCACTGAATCCGTATAGGAAAAGTGACAGCCATTTATACCTCACCGGATACTCATTAAGATAGAAGTTGATCCCTGATATCCAAATTGCTTCAGGTTACTCTTTAGTTAACCTTCACTACAGGTTTAATATGCCATAAATTATTGTAATTAAGTCTACCAGAAAGGGACCCATTTAATTTTTAGATTTCTTTTATTGGGACAAATATCATCATATATAGGAGTATGTGAAGTCTGTAGTTAGTTATAAAGCAACCTCTCCCCCCCACCCCCACCACTTCCTGGATTAGGAAACAGAACACTGCCTGTATCAAGAAGCATCCAGCACCCCTGTGCCCCTTCCTCCTAGAACGGGGTTTCTCAACCCCTAAACTAGTGACATTTTGGGATGAATAATTACTTGTTTGGGGACGGAGGAGCACAGCTATGCTGTGTACTGTAGGATGTTTAGCTGCATTTCTGGCCTCTGCCCACTAGACAGAAGTAACATCTCCCCAGCTGTGACAACCAAAAATGTCTCCAGACATTGCCAAATGTCCCATGATGGATAAAGTTGCCCCCAGGTGAGAACCCCTGTCCTAACAGCAACCATTATCCTGACTTTTGTGATAATCACCCTTCCTCTTGCTTTTTGTTTTGGTTTTAACCATTTACTTGGGGCGGGGGGGAAGTAAAAGCCACAGAAAGTGCATAAAACATAATGTTCACAAATAACCTATGTAATTGCCAACTAGGGAAAAAAAAAAAAACAGAACCCTAATATCACCCCAGAAGTTCCCCCATGGGCCCCTTTGCAATCCCAACCCTTTTCCTCTCCCCAAAGGTAATCACTACTGTGACTTTCACAGTAATCACTTCTTTGTGTTTTAAATAATTTGACCACCCCAGTATGGTACCTCAGTATCAGATTTTTGCCTATCATATGATAGGCAAGTGGAATCATACTGGACGTTAACTTTGTGTCTCACTTCTTTCAGTCAACGTTAAATTAATGAGATCCTTCTACACCAGGGAACAAACAACAGCCCATGGGCCAAACCCTACCTGCCACCTATTTTTGTAAATAACATTTCATGGGAACATAGCCACCTCCATTTGTTTATATATTGTATACTGTTAATTTCACACTCCAATAGGCAAGTTGAGTAGTTGTGACAGAGACGCTATGGTCTGCAAAATACTTCTATCTGGCCCTTTACAGAAAAAGTTTGCCAACCCCTGCTTTGGACTCTCGCATGTAACTATACTTCATTTCTTTGCAGTTACAAACACAGCAGTTTACTTATCCATTCTATTATTGACGGACATTTGGGTGATACTGCAGATAATAAGTACTCTTTCCTTCTGACTGAAGTGCCTCCTTTAAAATTTCCTTTATTGAAGGTCTACTGGTGGTAAAGCTTTGTCTGAAAACTTACTCCATCCACTTTCTTGAAAAATGTATTTGCTGAGTGTAAAATTCTAGGTTGCCAGTTGTATTTCCCTCAGTGTATTACTCCAATGTCTTTTGGTTTCCACTGTTAAGAACTCTGCTCTCATTTATAATTGTTGCTTCTTTGAAGAGAATCAGTATATTTTCTCTGGCTGCATTAACAATCATCTCTCTTTTGTGTGCATGCCTGTGTGTGCCTGTGTGTTTGTATTTGTGATGTTCTGCTACAATGTTACAATGTTACATCTGCTATTATGTTTGCAAGTGAAGAGTTTTTAAAATGTAATCTGCTTGGATTCATTAAGTTTTTTGAATCTGTGGATTTGTTTTATCACTAATTCTAGACAGCCTTCAGCCCTTATCCCCTTAAATATTGCCTTTTCCCATTCTCTCTCTTCTTTGTGCTGCTGAGCTTCTATTAGATACTAGATCTTCTTACTTTATCTTTCATCTAAACTTCTGTTTCTTATTTCTCATCTTTTCCTCTTTCACAGCTGCATTCTGGATAACTGTCTTCTAGTTTATTTTCTAGACTTTCTTTAGCTGTGTCTACTTTGTTATTAAACCCAATAGCACACTCAGTATCCAAGCCTATGGGTGCTAGAAACCGGCCACAGTCATCAATAATGCAACCTTAGCAATACCTGATAGGAAAGAAAAATCTTAGGAAACAAAGAGATTTGGATAAATTTTCAAAGAAAACCCTCACCATCTAAAGCCTTTGCTACTCTCTCTCAATTATTTGGGAACTGAAAAAGTTGGGGGATCAACTTATTTTGGTATTTGTTTCATTTCTTTTGCACTAGATTTTAAGTCTCTTCAGAGAAGGCAATGAGTCTTTTTACCTATTTGCACTTCCTCAGTCTTCAAACAATACCATCAAGAAAGTGAAAAGACAACCCACACAACTGGAGAAAATATTTGCAAATCATATAACTGATAAGGGACTGGTACTTGAATATATTAAAAGTTTTACTAAACAACAATAAAGACACATAACCCAACTGAACATTGGACAAAGGATCTGAATAGCTATTTCTCCAAAGAAGACATACAAATGGCCAATAATCAAATGACAAAACAGTCAACATCTTCAGCGGACGTGGAAATACAAATCAAAAGCACACATAGATATTACTTTGTAGCCACTAACATGGCTATAATCAAAAAGACAGATAATAACAAGTGTTGACAAAGATGAAGAGAAATTAAAATCCTCATACACTGCTGGTGGGAATGTAAAAGGGTGTAGCTGCTTTGGAAAGCAGTCTGGCAGTTACTCAAAAAGTAAACATGGAGGGGTGTCTGGGTGGCTCAGTCAGTTAAGCGCCTGCCTTCGGCTCAGATCATGATTTCAGGGTCCTGGGCTCAAGCCCCACATCAGGCTCCCAAGCAGGGAGCCTGATTCTCTCTCTCCCCAAGCTCGTGCTTGCTCGCTCTCTCTCTCTCAAATAAATAAAAAATCGTAAAAAGTTAAACATGGAGTAATCACATCACCCAACAATTCCACCCTACATATATACCCGAGAGAAGTGAAAATAAAGGCCACAGGCCACACCAACACTGACAGTGTTCACAGCTGCATTATTTATAACAGATGAAAAAGTGGAAATAACCCAAATGCCCACCAGCTAATAAATGGGTAAATCATGGTATATTCATACAATGGAATATTAAAAAAGGAATGAAGTTCTGACACATGCTACAAGGATGAACCTTGAAAACATTATGTTAAGTGAAGGAAATCAAGTCACAAAGGACCACATGTTGTGGAATTCCACTTAAATGAGATGTCCAGAATAGGCAAATCTTTAGAGACAGAAAATAAATCAGCAGTTGCCTAGGGTGGTTGGGGGGTTCATGGGGGACGATTGCCACAGGGTACAGAGTTTCTTTTAGAGGTGATGAAGTGTTTTAAAATTGGTTCTGGTGAAAATTCTGTGAATATACTAAAAGTCATTGAGTTGTACATTATAAATGGGTAAATTATATGGCATGTGAATTATATCTCAACAAAGCTGTTAAAACAAACACATGCACACATAAGTACGCACATCAAGTCCTTGCCCCAGTTCTCTCCAGACTCTTAGTTGGTTCTTCTGGGTTTTAGATCCTTCATATTTCTAAATAATATCCTTATACTGCTATATCTTACACCAATTTCCTATTGACTTCCGAAAATGGCAGTGAGGAACAGGATACAATTTTCAACTGGCAGGAAGTGTGGACCTTGCTGAGAAAATGCACAGATGCTAACTGGGGGAAGAGTGTTCTAGAGACGGAGAAACTAGTGCAAAATCCTAAGGCAGGAGGATGCTTGATGTATTCATAAACCAGAACAGGGATCAGTGGCTAAGACAGAATGGGTAAGAAGGGGAGTAGTAAGAGATGAGGTCAGAAAGGGAAAAAGGTCCATATTATATAAGGCTGCAAGGCCACTGAAAGGACTTTGACTTTTATTCTGAATGAAAAGGAGGCAACAAAGGCGAGCGGGTGCTGGTGGTAGTGGTGGTCTGAGAATGAGCAGCACAGACTTACACTTCGAAAGAATCACTCTGACTGTTACACTGAAGGTCATGGCTGGATGAAGAAAGAGCAATTGAGGGCAAAAGCTCCCAATCAGGGGCATTTTGCTCAGGGGACATCCGGCAATGTCTGCAGGTATTTTGGTTGTCACAAATGGGGAGGAGGTGGCAGGGGGGAAAGGGGAAGGGAAAGAAGGTGCTAGTGGCATCTAGCAGGTAGAGGTCAGGAATGCTGCTAATTATCCTAAAATGCACAGGATATACCTCACAACAAAGAATTATCTAGCCCAAAACATCAGTAGTGCTATGGCTGAGAAAACCCGCCTTAGAAGCTGTTATAATAATCTAGACAAGAAATAACAGTTGCTCAGACCATACTAGCTACAGCGCAGGTGACATGGAGCAGGAAGGGTCTGGATATATTCTGAAGGTAGAACCAACATTTCCTAGTGGACACAGGTCCTTGGCTTCAACAACTAGGAGGAGGGAACTGACATCAACTGAAATGGGGAAGACCGTGGATACAACCATTTGTGGGGTGGGGAAGCAGCCAGAACTGGAGTTTGAGTATGTTAAGTTTGAGAAGTTGATAGCTGACGACACCCCGAATGAAGATAATGAGTTGGGGGGCACCTGGGTGGCTCAGTCGTTAAGCGTCTGCCTTCAGCTCAGGTCATGATCCCAGGGTCCTGGGATCGAGCCCCACATCAGGCTCCCTACTCTGCAGGAAGCATATTTCTCAATCTCCCACTCCCCCTGCTTGTGTTCCCTCTCTCGCTGTCTCTCTCTCTCTGTCAAATAAAATCTTTAAAAAAAAAAAAAAAAAAGATACTGAGTTGGGGGTTCAATACAAGTCTGGAGTTTGGGAGAGATGGTAATGCAGTCATGAGAAATCTGGCAATTGTGACCAAACATCTCAGCCATGGTCTGTTATATCCAGCCATGATTTAATAAATAATTGGTGTCGCTAAAAGATGAGAGAGGTCCAGGACTGAACTGCAGGGCCCCAGACTTGATAAGGCTGGGAAAAAAGAATCGCAACAGAGATTAAGGAGGAGTGGCAGTGAAGGGGGAAGAAAAGCAGGAGATGATGCAGTCTGGGAAGCCACGGAAACAAGTGATTCAAGGAGGGGTGAACATCTGTGCCACAGGCGAAGTAAGACGAGGATTAAAAAATGCCCAATGGACTTAGTAACGTGGAAGTCACTGGTGACTTTGGCAAGGGCAGTTTCTGTGGAGCAGTAAGGCAAAGTCTGACTGAAGTGGGTTTAGAAGAGACAGGAGGAAGATTCCCTGTCTTTTGCCCACAAAAGGATAAGTGCTATGGATCATGCCCCTCTACTGTAAACAATGGGAAAACAAAAGATATGAAACTACTCATCACACACTGGACAACAGGCAGCATAGGACTGTCATCCTTGACAGATGGGCAACAAAGGATGTGAGCTCTAGGGCTGCCCTGGCTTTCTGTCAAGAGGCAATTTCTGGACATGGCATAAGGAGGGGAAGTCCTCGCACGTGCAAGGGTCTTACTGAAATGAAAACGTATGTCCACACAAAGATGTATACACAAATGTTCACAGCAGCCTTGGGTACAGTAGGCAAAAACCAGAAACAACCCAAATGTCCATCACCATGTGAATGCATAAACAAATTATGGCATACTCATACAATGACACACTATCCAGAAATGAAATGAAGTACTGATAAATGCCACATGGATAAATCTCAGAATCATGCCGAGAAAAATAAGCCAGGCAGAAAAGAAAATACCTAATCTATATGGAGAGATCAGTGGTTGTCTGGGGCCAGAGAATGAAGTGGGAGGGTGGGACGTGTGGAGGAGCAGAGGACCGATTGGGAAGTGACCCAAGATAATTCTTTGTAATGATGAAAATTTCTTTATCAAGGTTCTTATGATTACAGGTATATACATTGGTCAAAACTCATGGAACTGTACCCTCAAAAATGGGTATATTGTATTATATATAAACTATACCTCAATGAAATTTATTTAAAAAAAAATTCTAGGCAGAGTGTTGCTTCTAGTAATAGTGAACTGGCTCATTTCAATAATCTCTCTTGTCAAGAAAACTACAACAAAATATTGGGGGGGACAGGGGGGATGGCTCAAAGACATTACAGTGGAGCAAAGCAGAGAATTACAGTCCCACTTAGGGATAAGGAAATCCAGAGAAGTGAGTCTGATGTTTGGGGCTCCTCCTCCCCCCACCCCTGCTGAGCATCAACTCTAGAAGAGGCAAAAGAGAGGTAGAACAACTAAGCAGACTATCTGAGACTCGCTCAAGGCATGTTACAAGTTTTTAAAAAGAGAGGATAGGAGAACTAAAATCAATTTGTACAGAAAATTAGAGTTTTATGGCAAAGTAGAGCAGAAGCTTCAGGAAGTGGAGGTAAATGGGCTCAAGAATTACCTTTAAAACAATTTTTTGAGTAGGACATGACACACGTGGTACAGTCATGAAAGTACAAAAGGACTACAGTAAAAACCCTCTTCCCCGAGGTGTCTGGGTGGCTCAGTTGTTAAGCATCTGCCTCCGGCTCAGGTCATGATCCCAGGGTCCTGGGATCGAGCCCCACATCGGGCTCCCTGCTCTGCGGGAAGCCTGCTTCTCCCTCTCCCTCTGCTTGTGTTCCCTCTCTTGCTGTGTCTCTGTCAAATAAATTAAAAAAAAAAATCTTAAAAAAAAAAAAAAAACATAAAAAACCCTCTTCCTCCGTCACTCAGCTCCCTCCCTAGACGCAACTACTCTTACCAGTTTCTTGGGCATTTTTCTGCAGATATTTTAGGTATATATATGTATATTTTATGCATATAAAATATACACAGAATAGATATTTTGGAGCTACCCTGTGTGTATCAACTTCAGCACCACTGATATTTGGTGCCAGATAATTCTGTGTCATTGGGGGCCATCCCTGCGCACCTTAGGATATTAAACAGCTTCTCTGGCCTCTACCTACTAGATGCCAAAAGCACCCCCATCCCCAGTTGTGACAACCAAAAATGTCTCCAGACATTGCCAAAATCACCCCCAGTTGAAAACCACTGATGTATACCCAACCACACACACATGCATTTCCTCTCTATATTTTTCTACAAATGCATGCCGTACATACGGTTTTTCAACTTCCTTTTTTTTTTCTTACCCTATAACTGGAGATCATCCATAAGTCGTATAAAGATCTCAAATTTTATTTATATCTTGCTGCCAACAAGTACAGCTATTTATAATGTTCATTATCTTAAGAGCATTCTATTTTTTTAATCTGGGGAGAAAGTATATTATTGCCTTTGATTTCATTAATGACAACTAGGACTAGCCTAAGTATCAAGCCCAAATCCATCCACCTACAAGTATCACTCTTTCTTGATGGCACTATATCCTAATTACTAAAAATATTCAGAGGAAATATTCTACTTTGCAGTTCTAGCTCTACAAATAACAACAATAATAAAGATTATAGCAGCTAATACTTATTAAGTACTTACCATAGATTAGGCAGTGTTCAAAGTACTTTAGTTATAGCAATATATTTAATTTTTACAATCACCTTCTGAGGATGGTACTATTAACTCCCTTTCACCAAGAAGGAAGGGACAGAGATGTTTAGTAATTTACTCAAGGTCACACAAGTAGAGATATCAGAATCAGGATTCAAATCCAGGCAATCTGGCTCTGGTGTTCATCTCTAAGCCATGACACTCTATTACTCTTCAGTCAAAACCTACAAGTCTTATACGATCACGTTTACATTCATATCTGTGTTTCTATTGAGTTTAACTGAAATCTGAATATAAAGATGTTTCTTTTTATAATTAGTAAAGGCTAAGGTCCTTGAGTTTTACTACTGCATATATCCTGCATTTCCTAACACCAGTCCAGGTAGTGTTCTCACAAAACATTTTCCTTACGTTTTTCTCTGGCTAACAAATTAGCATCTTTTATATTAAGGACAATATATCTTTTTATATAGAACTGTTAGGATAGTTCTAATAGTTATCCCACGGATAAGGAAAACTGTCCAAGTTACAGATTCCAACAAGAAGGAATTAGGGAAAATACAAACACAGCACCTTTCTCTTCATGCTTTTGGGCTCAGTCCCATACGCAGCACTGCAATAAATCTTCCCAGAGTTGGATTCACACTATAATTTTACCAATTACCAGCATATCCTGCTAGCTCCCTCCTAAGCAGGGATTGTCCCATATAGCTACATATCCTCACGTCTAACTCGGATCCAGCACACAGCTCAACAAATGTTTGCTGAACTTGGCTACTTTTTAATTTCATTCCACAAAGTTCTTCCTCCTTCAATTTAACAAACATCTTTTGACAGTTTACTACAAGCCAAATATTGTGCACGGGGAACAGAAAGAAATTCCTTATAAAAATGTTTGCAGAATACAACTCAACAACAAAAAAACCAATTCTCAAAGGGGCAAAGGAATTGAAGACAATTTTCCAAAGACAGAAATAGCCAGCAAGTATATGAAAAGATGTTGAACGTAACTAGTCACTAGGGAAATGCAAATCAAAACCATAATGAGATATCGCCTCACACCCATCAGGATGTCTGCTATCAAAAACAAAACAAAACAAAACAAAAGCAAACCGCATAAAATCAAAAACCCAGAAAATAACAAGTGTTGGCAAGAATATGAAGAAACTGGAAGCCTTGAGTACCGTTGGTGTGAATGTAAAATGGTGTAGCCATTATAGAAAATACTATGGCAGTTCCTCAAAAACTTAAAAATAGAATCTCATTACCATGAGATTCAGCAATCCCACTTCTAGATATATACCCAAAAGAACTGAAAGCAGGGACTTGAAGAGACATTTATACATTCATGTTCACAGCAGCATTATTCACAATAGCCAAGGAGTACAACCCAAGTGTCCACTGAAGGATGAATGAGAAACAAAGTGTGGTCTATACATACAATGAAATACTACTGAGCCTTAAAAGGAAGGAAATGGTACAACATGGATGAACCTTGACAACATTAAGTAAAATAATCCAGACATAAAAGGACAGATACTGTATGATTCCACTTATATGAGGTATCAAGAGTAGTCAAATTCAGAGATCGAAAGTAGAATGGCTGCCAAGGCTTGAGAGAAAGAATAGGGAGTTAGTATTTAATGGGGAAAGAGTTTCAGTTTTACAAGATGAAAGGTTTTATGGACGGATGGTGTTGGTGGTTGCACAACAGTGTGAATGTACTTAATGTCACTGTTCTGTACACTTAAAAATGGTTAAGACGGTTAACTTTATGTTATATATATATTTTACCACTATTCTTTAAATATCTGTTTGCAGAAGAGCTAACAGTCTAGATTTCATCAATGAATATCCAGCACAATTAACTGAAGTTATGTCCTTGCCTTCCAAAGAGCCATGTGACAAAAATGTCCCTTAACCTCTAAAATTAGACCAAAGACCCGAAAGTTTGAGGCCTACACCATCCATGCCCTTCCCCTCAGCATTATTATCTGTTAATTTAATATGGAATGCCCAATATTCAATTGTTTCATTTCCAGTTCCCAGGCCTTAGATATACAATTTCTAGTACTGAGCCCTTGTAACAAATTTTACTATATACCTGAGCATTTTGAATTTCTGACATATATTCAAAACACAATAAATTTCACTAGGCAGAATCAGTACCAAAAAGGCTTTTCTATTAAGCCTTTGCTGGCTGCTGGTTTGTGGCCCCACTCGGTATTTCTTGCTTTGTATTTTTTTTTCTTGTTTTATATTTTAAAAACAAGTTTTTAGTCACACTCAAGATCCCTGAAAGATCACTTTACTATTTGAGGTTGTAAACTGAACGGATTTATCTTGCCATTCTCAAACACTGGGAAAAAAGTGTTTGCTTTTAATGGTGAGAGCACCATTAAAATGTATACAGAAAGGACTATTTATAAGAGCTTCAATCAATTAACTTTCAGATATATTATGCTTACAGTAAAAAGAGTTAATAAAAATGTTTTAAATTAAGACATTATGTCTTCTATAAATCAAATGAATAACAAAGCAAAGGTTTTTCCTACCTGTTGTTTCCTGCCCATGGCAAGTGTTCAGCTCAGCCAGAAGCTGGTTAAAATCATCCTGATGAGCAATCCAGTTATCCTGAAAACACCCAAAAAAGCAATTAAAGGCAAGCCTGTTGTTTACATACACTGGTTGAGGTAAGATATATTTTAGAATCAAGGAAATTAGAATTTAGAATCTGGTTGTTAATGTGAAATTTTAAATGTTTCATCAAAATATTATGTTACAAATTTGAATGAAGAAATAATATAAATTTGAAATGTAATTTATCTATATTAATATGAAAAAAAGGCTTTGGGGTGCTTGGGTGGCTCAGCTGGTTAAGCATCCAACTCTTGATTTCAGCTTGGGTCATGATCTCAGCGTTGTGAGACTGAGCCCTGTGAAGGGCTCCACACACAGCGGGGAGTCTGCTTGAGACTCTCTCTCTCCCTCTGCACCCACCCGCCCTGCCGTGCACACACACACTCTCTTTCTCATAAATAAATAAATCTTTTAAAAAAATTCAAAATTTAAAAAAATTTTTAAAAATGGACTTCTTGGAAGATTAAGTCCTGATTTCAAATGTGGATAACTTATCAACAGTCCACTTATAATCAAATTATCAATAGGCAACCTCTGTGCTAAATATTAAAATAAAGGAAATAAAATTATTATTTTTCTCCCACCATGGGAATATTATGTAGGTCAAAGGGAAAAAAGTAGTGACAGACTTCAGGGCTCTCTTCTTTGCTCCTCTGCACTGAAAATATTTTGCCCAATTCTATTTGCTCGCGTCAACCCCAATTTTATAAAACAACACTGAGGAAGGGAGCAGGAAAGACTCCCAAGTTCCCTGGATCAGTGAGCACCCTCGTAAGGTGGTGCTAATACATTCATTATAACAAAAACAATCAGACTTTAAAAGAGAATGGGTATCTCCAAAACAATCTGAACCAATGGGAAGCAAGGTATCAATGTAGGAATTTGCCTCATACACACTTTTTAAGAATGCTGAAGGTTAAGGCATATTAAATAGGTTTACTGGGCAATGCTTCTCCTAAAAAATTAAGTGTATCCATACATCTATCTCTCAAAGCATCAGTATGTAAGGGGAAATGTGAATAAATTCAACCACTGAATACCAACAGTCAGAAACAGATAACTGGACAGATAAAGGTCACCACTTTCTTGCAGAAAAAACTTAGTTTCTTTCTGAAACTAAACACCACCAACTTTTAATAACATAAGCAAATATCAGAACACAGGTAAAGATGAAAATGTCTTTCTGTACTGAAATGAGTACAAAATTATAAATATTCCATAAAAAGAATTTTTTTTCAAAGTTTAGCAATAAAACGAATTTGGATCTCTTAGACATAAGCAAGTAAAGAATCCCATAAGGACAACAAGGCAAGGTGAAGGCATGTGATGTGATGAAGAGCCTGCTTAGTTATGGGCTCTTTAGTTAACCACACCATGGAGGATACACACTTGAATAGTTGAAAACTGATCAATTTGATTGGATTAAAGTGTTTATATTTATAAAAAAGCAAATTGTGCAAAGAAAACCCCCAGTAGACACACTGTTGCTCACTTCATTATTGATCGTAGCTCCAAGTCCCAGGTGGTTATTTTTAACTTGAACTTTAATATGATCTGTGGCTCCTTGCTCCTGAGCCCCTAAACCCTGTGGAGATCAACAAAAGAGAGTTAGCATTTTTATCAAGTATCAAGACAGATCGCATCTTTCCTCCTTTATCAACCGTTCGATTAATTATTAAATATCCAGGAGTGAGGCACTATCCTTACCCTCAAAGAGGACAGTCTAATGGATTCTTATAAAGTATGTCTGTAATACCAATACACTCGTAACAATGAACGCTACTTCTTCAATCTGACACTCACTTCATGGCCCATGTAAACACTACCGAGAACAGGCCTTTCTGTGATGCTCGAAATCAGAGCACTACCACCAAACTAATGGAAGCCCATTAGAGATATTACAACTCTATGGCTCTCTCCATTAAATAATTTTATAAAACAACACTGAGAAAGTGGGGAGAGGAGACCAAGTCCCCTGCATCAATTAACACTCATGTGTAAGGTGTCCCAGGGAAGTTGGGACTGAAGAAACTAAAGGTAACCAGGGTCGCTAAGAGAAAATAAGATGATATAAAAGAGACAGACCTCACAGGACCTTGGAAATTATGGTAGGAATTTGGATTTAATTTTTTAAAACAATGGGAAACCACTGAACTTCTATGCAAGGGAATGCCACAATCTAATTTCTGTACTTTAAAAGGTACTGTGGCTGTTGTTTGGCAAACGGCCCAGAGGTAGAAAAGGAGGGAGGGAAGCAGCTGTGAGGCTGCAGCAGTGATCAGGGCAAGAGATGAGGACGATGTGTGGCCCAGGATGGGGCCCTGCGGGGAGAGGAGTAACGACTGGGGAAGCGAGAAGTGAGAGACGTACAGGAACCAGGCAGGCCCATTTGCAAAAACGGGGAAGACTTGAGAAGGAAAAGACTGGCGGGGGTGGGGGAGGGTAGGGGGTGGATCAAGAGTTTTATAACAAAAATGATAAACCTGAGATGCTTACTCAAGTAGAAATGCCAAGCAGGCTGGTGAATTTACAACTGTGGAGCTCAGAGGACATTTCTGGACCAGATGTAGAAAAGTCCTCAGAATTCAGACAATTCCAAGCATGGTCTAGAATGAAAGAGCTCACCTGAGCAGAGTACAGAAAAAGCCTGGGCCGGAACCCTGAGGAGCTCCAAAGCACAAAAGCCTGGAGGAGGAAGAGCCAGCAACACATTTAGGAGTGGCCAGTGAGGGAGAAGGAAAAAACAGAGAGGAGGGCAGTATTGTAGAAGCCGAGACAGAAGTACTTCAAGAATAGTCAATTATGTCCAATGCTGCTAAGGGACTGAGTAACGTGAGAACAAAAAAGGATCCACTGGATTTGTCAACAAGGTCATTAAAGACCCTCACAAGAACCATTTAAATACAAAGGTATCAGTAGAAATTCTATTTCAGTTGGGAATAAATGGAGTGTGAGGAAAATGAAAAAATGTGTATTCTAAGCTATAAAGGGGAACAAAGTATTACTCTTAGCAATATAGAACAATGACGGTTAAGTATGATTCTAAGTGCAGCTAATTAAAAGGTACAATTTATGAAAGACGCCAATCACGGCAGTTTAAATGATAAAGAGAATTGACATCTATGTTCAATTCTAACTTTATCATTACAATTTAGTTCTTTCTCCAGAATCACTTATTGATCTAAAACATAAATTTCTCCCAGTCTCCGAAGAAAGATGCATCCTCCTGATTTGCCTTTTTGCATGGCTCCAATTTCTTTTGCTCTTCTCCAACGTACCTTTCCTTTAGACCACCCCATCTTCTCTAGCATCCTCTGGCCAAATTTGGAATCGTCATTGCTCCACGCAGTGTTTCTTGGATCCACAGCCCACTTCTGCTTCCGCCGCCCTAGAAGTGACAAAGTATTTCATCAGCAATCTATCTTTCAAACCTGGAAAATACAACACAAATACACACAAAACCTAATACATACACATATACTTGCAAAAAATGTGACAAACAATATGTTTTATTAGCTACAGATACTGGATTCAGCATTCAACGAAATATCATCAGATTGGATCACTTACCCTGGTCTTCCCAATAACTGTATATTCTCAATATACAAATTGGCCTTAGAATAACAATGTTCCCTCCATATGTGACAAACAGAAATACACGACAAGCCATCAGCTGGCCTTCAGCACTCAGCGAAAGGCAGCATCTGAAAGCACCTGTCAACACGCGTGTCACCACCACCACAAGCAGCAACCACTGCAGCTTTCTTTGCCAGACAGCACGTACCAAATGCTATCCATGCACTGTATTCAGTTTGCACAGGGACTCAATGAGGATGGATATTTTGATCACCATTTTTCAGATGAGGAAATCTGAGGCTTAGACAAAGAAATGTGCCTAATGCCCCCAAGCAAAAATCAGAGCCTCCATACAAAGCAAGGTTCAGGTGACGTCAAAGCTTATATTCTTAATCCAGTCATTATGATCTTGGGGAGAGTCAACCATACCCTCCACACACATGATCTACAGATATTCGTGATACCATCCCTTGTCATTCAAATGCCCTAAAGCCACATGATCCCTTTTCTGAACTTCCAGTATAAATTATCTGCTTCTTTTCTGGCATTTAACTCACATTCTTCTGTATTGTGGCTATTTATATCCATCTCTGATGTTTTCTATTAGACCATCATCAACTTATGGCTCATATTTGTGTGTTATTCTTTTTTATGTTTCATTGCAAGAAGTAGAAAACACTGTACTCATAGCAGGCACTATGTGTATGGGTGTATGAGTGAAATGGAGAAAAGAAAGCAAAAAAGGAGACAAGAGGAAAGGAAGATAGGAAGGAACATATTTAAGGGAACTGCTTTGAATCTCTTAAGTATTTTTAAAATGCATATCAATAACTGATCATTAGGAACTCAAATTTGTCACTGTAGGTTTTTTTTTAAGATTTTATTTATCGAGAGAGAGCATGAGAGAGAGAGAGGCACTCCAGGATCATGACCTAAGCCAAAGGCAGATGCTTAACCGACTGAGCCGCCAGGTGCCCCTATCGCTGTAGTTTTAAGGAAGATTACTGCACAGATACAGAACCTCAAAAGTTCACAGAACAAGAACATGAAGCCCCAAAGTAAACTGTGGAATTTGCAGGTCAAGTGTCATTATTACTCACCTACTGCAGCAACCAAAGCACAGTATGTCACTATCAACAACAGCCTGGTAACTTAGTCTGTCCATTCTTTCTCCCTTCCTTCCTTCCTCCTTCCCTCCCTCTCTCCCTCCCTCTTTTCCTACCTCCCTCTCTCCCTTCTTTCTTTAAGAAAGGCAGACAGCCATGTGCAGCAACCCCACTTAGATGTGTCTGGAGTATTAAAAGCTTGACTACCCCACGTCCTCCTACAAATGGACCTTGAGAGCTTGTTTGGAGGTTCTAGCAGGGGAGCACAGCTACTCTTATACCCTTGACCAAAGAAAGGCCCTCTTTATCCCTCCTCTATCGGGGAAGGTCATCCTCTTCCACCTAGCATACAGCTTCGACCTAGCACACGGCTTAGGGAGGGACACACATGGAGCAGTGAGGAAGGGGACACCGACCTAGCCAGTCGGATCAGCCCAATCAACCCTGGCGATCAATAGGGTAACAGATGTCACAGCTGGATCATCTTCACAACATAATTTAAAAGTAACACAACTTCAAGTCAGAGGGCCCACTGTATTACATGTAAAATCAATAGAGACCCAAACTATACACATCGTAGCAAAAATAATTGAACCTTTTACTAGCATGTAGAAAAAGGCTACTTATGAAGCAAAACAAATCTATAGTTTTACAGGAGAAGGGTAACCTAAAAATGCTAACCATGACCAAGTTACTACTTTACCTATCTTAGCAAATATACAGCATAATGTTGCCTCTGCTAATGAACAACATGCCAGATATGAGCCTCGTTAACCAGTGTTCTCTCTGTGAAGCTGCTTACTGGTGTGTGTCAGAATTCATGTCTCTATTCAGTAGTGCTTGCCAGGGTGTTCTCAATGGGGCTTACACAAAGGGGACATTTTTCAGAATAAATGAGGCCACCCTTTGCAATAAGAACTCCAACAGTTTATGTTACGTATGTTTATAAAGCAGACTAGAGTGCTTATACCAAAGATCCCAAAGGTCAGTTCCTCTTCCCTGCAGAAATGTCAGGTAAACTCAACCAATGGGGTAGGACAGGGTTTCCCCAATGAGGACATTAAATTGGGGGGGGGGGGCACTTCCCATTAAAATAAAAAAGGGCAATAATGGGTGAAACAAAATTCAATAGTGTTCCATATTAGAGACTTTCCCAGAATGGTTAATACGCAGATGTGTAGATCCTCTAGGGCAAAGCAGGCATGCCATGTTTCCCAAATTTATTTGCTCAGAACCCTACTTCCTTGAAACACTCTCTGGCTCTAGTGCTAGAGAAGTTTCCAGGTTTGGGAAATCGGGGAAGGAAAAGACTGTCACTGGTCTGTTCATACTGGATCAACATTTACATGTGCTTTGCTATTTTTTTTTAATTTATTATTATTTTTTATTATTATGTTCAAGTGCTTTGATATTCTTATTCCGCAGTTACTCTGTGCTTAGACGTCAGCTTTGCTAACCCTATGTGCAGAACAGAACATAGTAGGCCTCACTGCTATCCTTCAAAAGGCTTGCTTACAAGGTTGGCACCCTGGCTGGGAACTTGGGTTTCAGGACGGTTCCCAGCATTCTCAGAATTCATGAAGGGCTCATCATGCCTGTTTATACAAACAGTATGGTTTATACTGAATACCTGGCTTTCCTTCTGGGAGTCTGGAATTTTGGTACATGCCAAGCAGAGCCTGCCTACATGACCAGCCCCCAGTAAACATGACACCAGTTCCTAACAAACTTCCCTGGTTTGCAACACTTCACAAGCGTTGTCACAACTCATACTGGGGTAATTAAGCGTGTCCTGTGTGACTCCACTGAGGGAGGACTCTGGAAGCTTGTGTCTGGTTTCCCTTGGACTTAGCTCCATGTATCTTTTCCATTTGCTGATTTTTTAGCTGTAATAAATCTTAGCCATGAGTACAACTTTCTGCTGAGTCCTATGTCCTGAATCCAAGCAAATCACTGAATCTGAGATGGTCTTGGGGATGCCTGACACTATGTGGAACAGCAGTGTGAGAGTAAAGCACCCTGAATCTACAGAATCACTGCTTAGTTCCTCTAGCAGGGACTCCTATTTGAAGATCTAACTGTAGTCGATTCCATCAGGACACTTTCAGGATAACCCCAATAAACAACCCTCCATATACAGCTTTAAGAGACTTCACTTTTCAATCACTCCATGCCTAATACCACCTGGCTTACGCCAGGATTCAGCTTACTCTGAAAGGTGTGTTGAGTTCCAAGAGTCAGGGACAGAAGTTTTGTCTTTTTTTTCTTTTTCAAAGGATACTTTGAGATATTCCATGTATTCCTTTTAAAAATTCAAGACATATTCAACATTAAAGAAACTGCAGTATAATATCTTAATGCAATGATCATTAAAATCCATTAACTATAGCGTGATTTGACTACACATATGATGATTGAAGTATCAAAAACTGATCTCAAAAAGGAAAGAATCTATAAAAAAAGTAATAACTTGGTGGCTCAGGGGTTGAGTGTCTGCCTTCAGCTCAGGTCATGATCCCAGGGTCCTGGGATCGAGCCCCACATCAGGCTCCCTGCTCAGCGGGAAGCCTGCTTCTCCCTCTCCCAATTCCCCCTTCTTGTGTTCCCTCTCTCGCTGTCTCTCTCTCCGTCAAATAAATAAAATCTTAAAAAAAAAAAAAAGTAATAACTTGATAAAAATCCGGGTCTAAAACTCCAAATGATGTAATGACTGGGAAGTGAGATCAATAAATTAAATCCTTGTCTTACATAGGGGGAGGTTTATGTAAGCTAGATTTCTTGTCTTGCATAAGGAAGTCCCAAGAAAATAACACTTGATATCACAGAAATACTAAATAAAAATATTTTTGAGAAACAAAAAGAAAACTACTAGATTTTAAAAATAGGATAAGTGCCTATGGCGAAAATAAAATAAAATATAGTCCATATGGCAAGGGAAAACAGAAGAAATAGCATGCTTAATGAATTGAAAATGTTCACTAACGTTAAGTGGGGAGAAAACAAAACTATACCTACAGAATTACCCTAATTTTATAAACTCTCAGAAAAAATAATTGCTAGGCACTGAAATTATGAGACTAGGTCTTTTCTTTGCTCCTATTTTCTTACTTCTAAAATAAGAACACCAGTCCTGGGGTGCCGGGGTGGCTCAGTCGGTTGAGCATCTGACTCTTGGTTTTGGCTCAGGTCATGATTTCAGGGTCCAGAGATATTGCTCCATACTCGGCGGGGAGTCTGCTTGAGATTCTCTCCCTCTCCCTCTGCCTAACCACCCCACCCAACCCCGCGCTCTCTCTCTCTCTCAATAAATAAATCTTTAAAAAAATAAGAACACCAGTCCTAAATATCTAATCACAAGGGATGCCGAAGACATAAACTTAGCAAGTTATTTTAAAAGACAACACAAAGTATCAATATTATCATGGCAAAGATTTGAAAATTTGGAGTCAGGGTAGGGAGAGAAGAACTGAAAATATTCTCGGAAATCATGCAATTCGAATTACTGATGTCTACAAACAGCATTTCACACCTGTATAAAAGGCATTTCATACTCTGAAATGTTTTCATGTTCACCATCTCATTGATTTTTAAGCCAACCTAGTAATGAAGATAGTAAGTTTTTTAATAGCCCCGCAGAAATTGATCATGGAAAGAGACATAAATGAATAGCAGAGCCAGGGCCAATGTGCATGCTGAATTAAGCATACATCAGAGAAATTAAAACCAGAAGAGATTCTAGCAGTCCTAGTTTCACAAATGAAGAAACAGAGCCCATATAGTCACAGTCTAAAACATATGCTTTTCTATAAGTCCCTATTAAAAAACAATAGGAAACTGCTGGCCCAGTGACAAAAAGGTAAAGACACAGTGATAACTAGATCAATTTGTCACTTTCTAGCTCAACGACTCGGGGCAAATTATTTTCCTCTGAACCTGGATTTCAGCCCCCGTAAAATTGGAACGGTGCCTTACCCCTTGCGTTTGTGCTCCCTTTCTCCAACCTACTTAGATAAGAGAATGCTGACAGCATTTATTTCATAGAATCCCTGTGTGGCTGCTATTGGCCTGTTAAGCCGTTTCTGTTCGTTGCTCACTATGCACCTCAAAAAGTCCCGGGCCGGCTTTTCATGACAAAGCACGACTGCCACCTAGTGGCAGGCATAGCTACAAATACCGCTCAGAAGTCAAATCGCCTCTCCCGAGCGAGGGAATTAATGAACTTCATAAAGTGAAGATAAATGTCAAAGGCAAAAAGCAGGGCGCGGCGTTGCAGCCAACACTTCTGTCATGCAAGAATGTTAACAATTTCAACTAAGTCCAAACCGTCAGTCTTACTTAGACTCACTCATTAGTCCTGCATTCCCTAAAAAAGGTTAACTTCTTGTGTTTGATGCTTCTAAACCCCTTGCTTTTCTTTCTCTGGATTCAATAAATCTTCGAGAACGGGATTTCACTGCCTGAAGAGATTCTGCTGGCCCAACCGCCTCTTTTTAACCAGACGAAGCTGAGGCCCGGCGAAGTGAAAGAACAGCTCAGGGTTTGCCCGGTCCGCGTCCTGGCTCCCATTAGAACCCACCGCGTGCGTGCCCAGACCTGAGCGTAAGGACAAGAGTCCCACGTTTACACTCGCAGTCTCTTTCACTAGTAGACCGGTAGCTAACTTCTGGGGAAGGCTGGGCTGGGAAATCTCCGCGGCAGGCAGGGCGAGCCGAACCGGGCTTCCCCGTCCCCCGGCATCCCCCGCCCCGTTGAGCGCCGGCGACCCGCACCCCGCGCCACTCGGTCCGGCCGGGCGCGTCACCTGGAACCTTCACCCTCGCGCCCTCCACTCACGCTCAGCCAGCATCGACATGTCGAGGGCCTGGGCCGCCGCGAGTCTCCGGACCTGAGCGGTGGCGGCTACCGAGCAATCGGGTCGCGAAGAAGCTAGAACCACGGGACTCGCAAACCAGGTGGACAGCAGCGGCCAGGGCGCGTGCTGGTGACGTTAGTGATGTGCGACCGGCCCTGGACCACGTGGCGGCGAGGGGGCGGGACGCGGACGTTCTGGGGGCGGGGCGAAGAAGTTCCGGGAGGTGAGGGAGCGCGGACGCCCTGGGGAAGAGGTCGGAGGTCTGCGGAACTAAAGCCGGTGGAGAGAAGGGTATGGGTTCGTTCGCTTGAGCAAGTGCCTGTACTAAATGATTGGTTATACGTAAACCCTTTCTGAGAGTGGCTGCCACAGGGCAAGCGCTCAGTAGGGTTACCTGTATCATTCTCAGTATTGATTACTAAATGCCAAGCATGGTGCTTTCTGGAAATAAAACATGAACTCTGCCTTCGGTTAGCTCACAGTCTCATGAGGAAAGAGACATGTAAACAACAGCCCTTAGGGCCGTCAGCGTTTTAAAACGGTGTGTACGAGGAGTTTGAGAAACTCACCTGGAGGGGAAGACCTTGCACTATGGTGCCCTACCCCCTGAGATAGAGCAATAGGTAAAGTAGATATCTATCTATGGGGTCCCAAATTAAGAAGATAACTAAATGTGGCAAAAATTTTGTCTCTAACATGATATCTTCACAAGACTAAGTTGTTTTGTTTCTTCTTTTATAACGTGCACTCTGGAACTTTGCCTTTATCGGAATCATCTCTCTATCCATACCAACACCTAGCAAAATAAGTTGAGTATGGTATGGGCTCTATAGCCGTCTGTGAATTTTAACTGAAGTGTCTCAGTCTCCAGGGGAGTTCTAATGAAATTCTGGCAGTGAGAATCTTGGACAGATAGGAAGGACATCTTCACAGGTGACTGACTCTCCAGTGAACTTCAGGTGATAGTATAGATAGAAGTCTTAGCCCCCACAAGTAGAACATAAAGGAAGCAGCCAGGTGCCACGAAACGCCGTGTAAAGGACTAGATTCCTGTTCTAGATGAATTTGCCCTTTAACGAGGAGTCTAGACAAACAAGGTTAGCTTCTCTAGTTTCATAAAAATCAGAAAAAGACAAAAGAATAGTTACCACTATTAGTGAATACCCGGGAGCTGGGCGGAGTGAGGAGATGCAAAATTAATGGAATTTTTATAGCTAAGTCAGGGAGCCATAAATTGTGCCACGGAGAACAGGATTAAAGTAGGGAGTTGGACTTGCAAAAAATTAGAAAGGCAGGATGACCCAAGTCTCTGGATAATTAGCTGATCTGTCCGATGAGACAAGAGAAAATAGAAGGTAGTTACATAAGTGTGGACAATAGTGAATTGAAAAGAAAGTCAAAATTTTCAAGCACCCCATTTGTTGGTATATGATTGTAGGAAGACGGTTTTGTCTCTTGGATGGTCAGAAAGATTGAGACAAGTTTGCAACACTGCTGCCATCTCCAGGTGATAGATGGTCAGAACTAAACTGAGATTGTTAAGTGTGGCAGTGAATGGCAAGGAAGGGTTGTGCCTTGTAACTTGGTGAGCTGCCTTTCCTGGAAATGTTCAGTCAGAGGCCACACAGGAATCCTATAGAAGGTATTCTGCATTTGGGTGAATGCAGGATAGACTAATGGTGTCCTAGGTTTTTTCCAACTCCAGCATTTCTTGTGCCTATGAAAAATCTATGAAGATTATCTACTGTCAAGTGTGGGATTTTAGAGAAATGTGTAGAATTCTATTTATATGTTTTAAGTTGTCAGCTGGGAATGAATACTGTGCTTTTAAAAATAAGGTGATTCAGTGTGACATTCAGTCTTATTCTTCAGTCTCTTTCCTGGCAGACCCTCTCAGAGTAGTGCTTCTCAACCTTTAATGTGCGTGTGAATCATCTGAGGATCTTATTAAGATGCAGTTTCTGGTTTAGCAGGTCTGGGATAGGGCCAGAAATTCTGCATTTCTAACAAGCTTCCAAGGATGTGGGTGCTGATGATCTACAGACCTTACTTTGTGCAGCAGGCCATCAAACAACCAAAGGTATAAATGAACTTGGGATTAAAATATACTTTTTTCTTCTTTTCAAGAAAAGTTCTGTATGAAGAACACCTTTAGTTAAGGTTGACAGATGCTTTCAATATACTTCCAAGACCTGAACCTAGAAGGTTCAGAGATCTGATTTGGGTCTGACCTAGTCCCCTGCTTTCAGGCAAGCAAAGACCAAGATCAGAGACAGATGATTGCTACTTCTTTTCTTTAGCTCTGGCAAATCGCAGTCAATCCCCCACCCCCTACCACTCCACATACATACAATTATAAAAGCTAGTTACACATTCTGTACAATTGCAAAAAGGAATTCTTATATGTTGTACTACATCTTTATACTATATGTCAGATACAGCACTAAAATTTTTATCTATAAAAGAAATAGAACTGAATCTTGCCAGTTAAACTTAGCTCATTCCTAAGAGGCACCAGGCCAATACAATGCAGGAACAAAAAAAAGCAGAAAACAATAGAGTCTAAATTCTGCTACCGGCTTGCAGTATGATCTTGGACAAGTCATTCACCCCTTTTGATATCACTCATCCAATCTATGAAAAAAGGATGACCACGGAAATTATTTCCAGGTCTGAAGGACTCTCATAAAATTAATCAGAAAATCATAAGTCGGTGATATGGGCATTAAAGGGAATATAATACAATATTTAAGAGCTTGGATTCTGAAGCCAGACTTCCTGGGTTCAAATTTTAGCTCTGTCACTTACTAGCTTTGGTAACCTGCTGTGTATTTTGGGCAGATTACTTTACCTCCCCCTTCTTCTATTAAGACGAATAATGAGATGATACATGTCAAGTGCTTAAAATGGCATCTGGCACATAGAAAGTACTCAATACAGTACTCAATAAAGCATTGTTATAATTTTAAAGGAAACAGAGGTTAGAATGATTAGTTCAACAGATATTTATTGTTTCAGACAGTGTGCTCACTGCTGGAGTTACAAAGGTGAACAAAACATCATGACCCCTATCCTCATTGAGTTTGCAGAGAAGACAGACATTAATCACATACATAAATATAAAATTAGACCTGAGATAAATGCTGGAGAGAAAAAGACATGAGGCTAGGACAGAATATAAGAGGAGAGTTAACTTAGGAGAATTCAAGAAATCTTCCACAAGGAAGTGAGAAGTCTACAGCACGTAGGAGGCCAAAGGCGCAATTGTCCTCTCCAAACTGAACCCAGAGAGTCTGGAACTTGAACAAACCGGGGAGACTAACAACCATAAGCAGTCAGTGGCCAATGTCTTCATCGTCTGTGACCATTTGTACACCGTCAACAGCTACTCATCACCTGACACCACTCTCAGCTTTGCTTATGCCACAGGCCTGGGGCACAGCAAGGCCCTGACTGTCCCACTCAAGAACCGTACAGCAGCATCGTTGACTATGACCTGCTGGAGAAGAAGCTCTGTGCCTGGGACAACTTCAACATGGTCACCTATGACATCAGGCTGTCCAAGATGTGAAAACCCTCTCATGTCAGGAAAGGCACCAGGAGATGATGCTTAGCGCTCCTGAGGGGAGAGCCAGCCAGCCAAAGTCCATTCAGCTTTTCTCTGCTTTTTAAGCTTTCATTATTAATCCAGAACTATGTGCATCATCACCATATCTGACTGTGTGGAACTAGCAATTGGGGGATTTAGACAGTTTCACAATAGATATTCTTTTCTTCTGTCAGCTTTTAAAGGGCTATTTAACCAAAATAGTTCAAGTTTTGTGGTGATGCTGGGCAAAAGCTATGATGCATAGTAGTCTCTTCATGAAACCCACAAGGCTTTTTATAAAAGGCCCTCACTGGCTAAAGAGGGTATGTTTTGGGGGATAAGAGTTTGGGCAAAACAGCTTGCCCCATGTGGCATCCAGTGCCATTCCCTGGATTCCATGGGTCATTTTCTGGATTCCAGGGTTATTCCCAACATTCCATGTTGCATGGTTACCATAAGCCACAATAAAAAGCAGCACTTCTAGAAGAAGAGGAACAGCTCTCTGGCCAGTACTGAACATATGTATAGTTGGCTTCTAATGCTTTACGTAGTGTCCAGGGGGTATTATCTAACCTTTGCCCTGTGAAATAAAGTGATCTTATATACCATCCTTGGGGGAAAAAAAAGAGAAGTGAGAAGTGAATTAAAACATAGCCTATTCCAGGACTTGATATGGCTGAATGCAGAGCAAGGTAAAGTAAGGCTACAGAACTGAGTAAGAGGCCAGTTCTTATAAGGCCTTGTGGGTCACAATAAGGATTTGGGTCTTTGTCTCAAGAGCTATGGGAAGCCACTGAAGAATTTTTAAGTAGGGGAGTAACACACATTATAGTTTCTAAAAGGTCCCTATGGCTGTTGTATGGAAAGAACAGACTGAAGGGGGAAAAGTGTTTATAGAGAGTCCAATTAGCAGGCAATTGTAGTTAAGGTGAGAAATGAAGGTGGTTGGCAAAGTGATGATTAGTTGTTGGATTCAAGAGACTTTTAGAAGGTAAGGTCAATAGGAATTGATGATAACCTGGATATTTGGGAGTTGAGAGAAAGTTGTCAAGAATAATCTCAAAATTTCTATAACTGAAACAGTGGTATTTGGAGGTAACAATAAAGCTCAGTTTTAGACATGATATGATTGAGGTATCTTTGAGTATGAGCATCATCAGTTAGACATAGGAGTCTAGAGCTCAGGGGACAGGTTTGGGCTAGAGATGAAAACTGGGAATCATGGGGCACCTGGGTGGTTCAGTTGGCTAAGTGTCTGCCTTCAGCTCAGGTCATGGTCTCAGGATCCTGGGATTGAGCCCCTCATTGGGCTCCCCACTTAGCGGGGAGTCTGCTTCTCCCTCTCCTTCTGACCCCCCCCCCCCCCGCTCATGCTCTCCTCTCTCTTTCAGTAAATCTTAAAAAAAAAATTGGGAATTATGCAAATATAGATGTTAAATAAAGCCATGGACAGTGATGTGTGCACCCAGAAGGAGTGTGGAATGAGAACAGCAGAAGGCCAGGCTTTGAGGAAGTCTAACATTTAATAGCCAGAAGAGAAGAATGAGGGACCTTAGGAGAGATGGAAGGAACTGCTTCAGAGGTAAGAGAAAAAGCAGGGGAGAAATATTTCAGAGAATGATGAAGTGGTCAACAATGTTGAAAGCAGCCAGAGATCAAGTATCAATACTGATGATTCTATGTAGCAATGAACCAATGTCATTGCTTCTGAAAGTCTCCTTTGGAGACTAGGTGATAAAAAAAAAGAAAAGAAAAGGAAAGGAAAGAAAAGAGTAGGAAGAGGGAATTTAGAGTCCTGCAAAACAAAAGAGATTTTGAAAAAATCAAGGAACACGTATTTCCTTCCCTAGTTTCCTCCTCCACACACACCAAAAGGAGAACTACCATTTTAAAGGGCACTTTGCCACACTGAGAGCAAGTGGCAGTCTTGAAGTAGGAGTCTTAAAAACTACCCCTTAGCCAAGAGCCTGTCCATGAAATTAATAAACAAAAATAGTCTTCATCTATACAAGGCTTCTATAAGAAGAAAACAGAAAGCGAGAATGGAAACATTTCAGGTGATGAAAATCTACCCCTGCAAAAACAACCAAAAACAGAAGAAAACTATAGGTAATACTCCACATCAAATTAATTATTTGGTGATGTGGAGGGGACAAAACCTTGAATCAGAAATTCCAACTAACAGAAACAGACAAAAAAAAAAACAACAAAAACAAAACAGGAAGAAATAAAATGAGAGTTGATTGAACACAGGAAAGAAATGGAAAACAGCAAAACCATGTCAGAAATGAGGACAAAATTACAAGGTGGCCAAAGGAATATATTCAAATTAAAAGTTAAGAAAATATATTGAAAAAAGCTAACCAAATAACTAAGAGAATGAAAATGAGATAAAGAAAGAAGTTTAATAACAGGGTCAGCTGTTGAAATGGAAGAGAGAAGGGGCGCCTGGATGGTTCAGTCAGCTGAGCTTCTGATGCTTGGTTTCAGCTCTGGTTGTGATCTCAGGGGTCATGGAATCGAGCCCCACATCAGGCTCCCACTCAGTGGGGAGTCTGCTTGAGATTCTCTTCCTCTCCTCCTGCCCCTCCCCTTCTTGCACACGCTCTCACATGATTGTGTACATGTGCGCTCTCTTAAAATAAATAAATCTTAAAAAAAAACACAAAAGAACAATGGAGGAGAGGCAAAGAAGATCCAACAGAGATATATAAAATTGGAGTTCCTGAAGAAGAAAAACGTAATAATAGAACAGAATTAACATTTACAAATATTACCCAAGAAAATTTCCCAGAAATAAGAGGATCTGATTCTACATATTTTAAAAGTCTATCAAGTACCTGGGAAAACTGAGCCACAACAATCAACTCCAAGACATATTCTAGCAAAATTATTAGACTTTCTCAAGAGAAAAATCCCCAAGCAAAATAATAATAATAATAAATGTAAACAAGTTAATAACTAATTAATTTTTTACAATAGTAAGGGCAAAAGAATTAGGTCAACATCAGACCTCTCAATATCAATGTAGAAAGCAAGGCAACCATGGAGCAACAATTTTTAAGAAACTCAAGGAAAGAGAATATGAATCAAGAATTTTATATCCAGCCTAGTTATCCTTCAAGTGTCAAGTCTATAGAAAACCAGTTTTAAACATTCCACAACCATGAGCCTTTCTTGAGAAATCTAGGAGAGGACAAGCTTCATCCTATCAGGAGATGACTGGGAAAACTTTGTGAAAAGGGATAGTAAGCGGGGCTCCTGGGTGGCTCAGTCAGTTGAGTGGCTGACTCTCGGTTTCAGCTCAGGTCATGATCTCAGTTCATGATCTCAGGGTTGTGAGATCAAGCCCCACAATGGGCTTCATGCTCAGTGGTGAGTCTGCTGGAGATTCTCTCTCTTCCTCTGTCCCTCCCCCCTAAAATAAATAAATAAATAAATAAATATTTTTAAAAATGGATAGTAAGCATTTGATATATGTAATTGCAAACAGGTACTTTCCTTGGTGCATTGACCGCATATCAAACAAAAATCTTGAAAATGGGTTGTGGGTCCTCTTCTAGATGACAACTTTGGATGAAAGGGGAGGTTCTGGGATCTCACACACCTTGGATGAAGAGGGAGATTGTAGGATATGTGTGAAATAAACCAGGGGGGAAGATTCTCACTTAAGATGTTCTGAGGCAGGTAGGGCCAGTTTGTTTGAAACATTTTACCCTTTTACTGTTGGGGGTGGAAATACCACAAATCTGAGTCAAAAGAACTTTTTCTGGTTCCTGTGATACAAACTCATGGGGACTCTCCTAACTTTGGTCTGAATGTGCTGTTTATCCACCCTCTAGTTTCTGCATTTTGGTCCAAATGTTCTAAGTATGTTTGATTTTTGTCTGTGTGAACTGTGACAGGGATAAAGTTGGGCAAGTTACTTTCTAAGTGTTTTCCTCTCCTCTATTTATTATATGACCTAGGGTGTTATATTAAAAATTCCATAATTTAGGGACACACAGGTGGCTCAGTCGGTTAAGCATCTGCCTTCGGCTCAGGTCATGATCCTGGAGTCCCGGGATCGAGCCCTGCATTGGGCTCCCTGCTCAGTGGGGAGTCTGTTTCTCCCTCTGCCCCTCACCCCACCTGTGTTCACTTTCTCTCTCTCAAATAAATAAATAAAATCTTTAAAAAAATAAAAATTCCATAATTTAGAGAGCGCTTTACTACTTTCCAGGTCTTTCACAAACATCTCATTTTGATTTTGATTTCAAGGATGCTAATGGTAAAATTTAATTTTAAGATCTCGATTTATGCCATTTTGGCACTGTTTAAGTGAACCCATCCTAACTTCCTTTACAACCTCCTTCCACTATCACCCACCCCAAGGAAAATTTAGATCAAGGGTACTTAATGACAAGAGGGGGTGTAAAATCCAGACATGAAAAATTACAGCTATTCCTTATCAGAAATCAAAACAAGCAACCAAAGTTTAAGTGGCAACTAGTTTTAAGTGTCTGCAAATAAAATTGGGGGAAGTTGGGATAGCATTAATACCACAAGGAGACAATAACAAGGAAATTAGGTGGCAGATTAAGGACATAACAAGCTGCTTTTTTTTTTTTTTTAAACCCACTATTCTTGCTTAGCACTTTAGTGCATACAAAGATAAACAATACAGAACCTATGGAGCTCCTATTCTAGGGAGGAAATGAATACGTGCAAACTTAACTCTAAGGCAAGGCAGATTGTGTTAAATATTTTCAAGTGGCACAAAGTGCTGTAAAAGCATCAGAAGAAGAAAAAAAATTCCTCTTCCCAGGTCAGCATCACCTGGAAACTTGTTAGAAATACAAATTCTCATGCCCCCGCACTAGCCCTCCCGAAACAGAAACTAGGAGCCCTGCAAATAACGTTGATGCCAAAGTGGGAGAATCACTGATGTCAGATATTTATACCCAGTAATATGGCTTCTAGGGAGTCTGGAAGGAAATGTTACCAATGTCATGCAAATATTTGTGTCCTAACGTGTCTTTTGCAGCCTAAGATGTGAGATGAAAAATTGAAAACAATGAAAGTCCCCAACAATAGGGGAATTATTAATCACTATAGTTATGTGTCAGTTAAGACGCCAGCCACATTTACCATCCTAACTATAGGACACTGCTCAGCTAAGACTGGGAGCCCTGGGTTGTTTCCTTTATAGAAGCCCCATCTCTACCCTCTGAACCACTTCGCCAGGCCAGAGCTGAATTGATGAGGTGTGCAGCCACGCCACGCCACTAGTCTATGCCAGTGAAAAGCTGGCCATGCATGGGAGGATGGTGATCAGCTGCACTAGTCAGTCTTCCTCCTGGCAGTCTGGGCTAGGAAATAGAGAGAAGGAGCTAGGTAGTAGAGATAGGCATGCAAAGTATGTTTTTAAAGTTTTGTTTGTGATGATCCCACTTTGAAAGGAAGCAAAGGGCAGGAGAGGGAGAGAAGTTTCATGAGAGAAGAAATTTTCACAGAATGTGGTTATAATTATCTCTCCCTGGTGAAAGAGAAGTAAAAGTCACACTGACGCCTGGTAGCTGTTTTTTGTTGTTTATTTTCTATGTATTTAGAATAAAAATAAAAATAAATCTACCCTATGCCCCAGCAATTCTAATTCTAGGTATTTACTCAGGAGAAATGAAAACATTTTTACAAAAACACTTGTAAAAGATTGTTCATTGAGGCTTTATTCATAATAGTTAAAAACTAGAAGCGGCCCCTGTGATAAGCACCTGGCAAATGGATAAATAAATTGGCACATTCCTACAATGGAATACTACTCAGCAGTGAAGACAAACTACTCACACACACAGTGACATTTAATGGGCTTGGCAAACCATGGCCTATGGGCCTGCTACCTGTGTTTGTAAACAAAGTTTTATTGGAACAGCCACCCCCACTCGTTTATCTTTTGTTGGGCTGTTTTCTGACTACATCAGCAGAGTTGAGTAGTTTCAAGAGATTGTCTGGTCCCAAAGGCTAAAAAAGTTACTACCTAAAAATATTAAGAGAAGATTTGCTGTCCTCTGAATTAATCTCAAAAACATGGTTCTCAGTGAAAGAAGTATATACTCTACGATTCCATTTTATGTGAAATTCTAGAAGGGCAAAACAAATCTAGGTGTGACAAAATCAGAACAGCTGTTGTCTCTGGGAGAGCAGAGCACACATTGACTGGGAAGGGTCACAAGGAAATTTTCAGGGATGATGATGGTGTCATAGATTTTGATAACCACTTGGGCTCACAGTTCAATGCCTTTTTTGGGGGGAACTCAGAGGTGTACTCTTATGATTTGCACGTTTTTTGTGTATACATGGAAAAAACTGTTAACAAACATTGAAACTTAAGTAACAACATTTATGCTGAACTATTTAAGGGAACATATTCTGATGTCTGCAATTTACTCTGAAATGCCCCCCAAATAGGTGGGATTAATGGATAGAGAGAGGATAGATGTGTGAATGTGTGACATAGGAAGTGTAGTAAAATCTCAGTGGATGTTCACTATAATATTCTTCCAGCTTCACTTCATGCTGGAAATTTTTCATAATGGAATGTTGGGGACAAAAAAACAACACTGACAATGTTTAAGATTAGATACTGAGGATTTTTTCATTTACATAAATACAAGGACTCAAAGATAATATTGTACCAACCTCTAAATAAGGTAGAGTAACAAATCCAATAGTAAATAGACCCTCACTCCTTTTACAGGGTTTTATGGAGAAATGACCCATGAAAAACAATTCCCTGCTTCTACTAGAACAAACTTGCTGGACGTGGATGGCCCCGTCTTGATGGCCGAGAGCTGGAAGTTGAGCCCTGTGGTCATGAAGGAAGTTGCTGTAGTCCGTGTATCCTTTCTGTTCAGATGATGCTGATATACGTACCCCAACATTTGACGTTTTCTTGGATGGATATACAGTACAGGCAAGTTTTGACTGAAGAAGGCTCACCCACATTGCCTCTGCTTTCAGCCATAGCCTCCTGAATGGAGGGAGTGAGAGGAATGTCCTAATGATGCTAAGGTCCTGTCATGGGATCATAACCAAGAGAATGAGGGTCATTGTCATCTCTGTTCTCAAACCCTTAATGTAAAGTGTTCTCAATTTGGTTGAAAGTCAGGCGATTTGAATGATCCAGACCAGAAACTGTTCTGTACAACAGACGCAGCAAGATGACACACAAAGGAGGAATACTGAGATGGTGAGGGGTGAGGCTTGTTAAGGTGGGGCATCATTGGGAATATTCATAGCTCCTGTTGGTCTGCTGGAGCTGCTCTGGTTCTGAGCAATTCTCATTCCCTCACTTCCTGCGAGGTCCAATTATTTGTCTTTTTTTTTCTCCCTTGGTCAATTTAGCTGAGAACCCTCTTTCCTTATTACCTGGTGGTCTCCTCATAATACACTTCCTATTATTTGAGGTAACCCAAATGAGTGTTGGTTCTTATCACCAAAAAAAAAAAAAGAAAAAAGGGAAAAAAAATAACACACATGGGGAAATGCTTACCAAGTTATACCCACATCCGGTCATCCATAGTTGATGTAATTTCAGTAAGTTTTTTTAAGATTTTATTTATTTATTTGACAGAGACAGAGCACAAGCAGGGGGAGCAGCAGAGAGAAGAAGAAGGAGAAGCAGGCTCCCCACTGAGCAGAGAGCCCGACATGGGGCTCCTGGGATCATGAACTGAGCCAAAGGCAGACACTTAACTGATTGAGCCACCCAGGTGCCCCATAATTTCAGTAATTTAAAAAATATGTACCAAGGGGCACCTGGGTGGCTCAGTCGCTCTGTGCTCAGTGTGGAGTCTGCTTCAGATTCTCTCTCCCTTTCTCCCTCTCTCTCTCTAATTATTAATTAATTAATTAATTAATAAAAGCTTAATGTACTGAATAAAAGCCTAAAAGGCAATAATACCTGCATCATTAAGGTCATTTCTTGTTAAGTTTATTGTTATTTTTTGATCTTCCAAATGCTTTTTAAGGTTTTCTCCTGGTTATGGTTCCTATGTTCCAGCTTCTTCACAAACCTGATGACTTTTTTATGCCATGACAAGAATTCTGTGTTATATTATTGGGTGTTGGAGGATTTGTATTCCTTTAAATATTTCGTTCTGGGGTAGGTTAGGTTTTTTGGGAACAATTTGATCTTTTCAAGACTTTCTTTTAATTTTTCTTAGATGGACGCCCACCAGTCCTTTAGTTTAGGTGTAATCTGGTCCCATGACTGAGGTAAGACTCTTCTGAGGATTCTATTTAATGCTCCATGTGTTCGGAGTTCTTCCTGCTCAGGAAACACAGGTTATTCTTGGCTCTGCATCAGCTCTGGGGATTTTTCTGCCTGTTTTTCTTGGGTAGTTCCTTCCAAGTCATTTCTGTACATGGGTCCCTTGCTCAATGCTCACTGGAAGACTGGAGGCGTCCCCGCTGATGGTATTGGAGCCCTCGGTATAGTTATCTTTTCGCCAAACACAGCCCTGTGGATTCTCGCTACCTTGATCTGTGTCTCCTCAGCTCTGTGAGACCTCTGGGTTCTGTGGCCCCCTCCCCCCACCATGTGCAGCCTGGAAACTCTCTCCAGGCAGGAAACAAGGCCAATCAGAGGACTCACATCCTTTATGTCCCATCTCTCGGGGGGGGGGGGGGGGGGCATAGGCACAGTTCTTCACTGCCTACCGCTCAATGTCTGAAAACCAGTGTTTTGTATCTTTTGTCCAGTTTTGCGTTGTTCTAGATGAATGGATAGATCCAGTCCCTGTTACTCCATTATGGCTGGAAGCAGAGATTCCTAATATTTTCTAAATGTCTCAAGTTTTCTACAATTTGTGTACCAGCTATGTATACCCACAAAAGTCAAGTCTTTAAAAAGTAAAATTGTCCTATACAGTAGCAAGCAAGTTAGAACCATGGAAGTTTTAAGCCAACATACCAGATTTTACCTTCAAATCAATTATTCACTAGTGAAGACAGATAAGCCTAAAATGGCATAAAGCAGAAATAAGATATTATGTGCTCTGGATGACTTCTATTACAAAAACAAAAAACAAAAACACCCACCACCACCACTGCCACCAAAACCAAACTGTAAATATTTCTTTTTTTTTTTTTAAAGATTTTATTTATTTATTTGAGAGAGAGAATGAGATAGAGAGAGCATGAGAGGGGGAAGGGTCAGAGGGAGAAGCAGACTCCCTGCTGAGCAGGGAGCCTGATGTGGGACTCGATCCCAGGACTCCAGGATCATGACCTGAGCCGAAGGCAGTCGCTTAACCAACTGAGCCACCCAGGCGCCCCAAACTGTAAACATTTCAAAGAGCATTCTGAATTTCCATAGAACTGTATGTTGTGGCAGTTGAGATACGGGAGTCTGGAAGCAGGCTGACGGAAATAGCTTGGTTTTCTCATTTATTTAAAGCTAATTCTGCCGTGGAACTTCACTCTGGGCCCTGCTCCACCCTTCCTCCACCAGCCTTTGGGGATATTTCTCCTGAGGAAGACTGACACAGTCCAGGGAGTCTGTTTTTGTCAGTTATCAGGGAAGTTGCGTCTAATATAAACTCCCCAAATGTGCCAATCCAATGGCTATTACCCAAAGAATGGAAGACTCATCCCTTCCCTGGAGGGGTGTCTCCCGCAGTCCTGCCAAAGCCTGCCTCCAGCCACATGAGGAACACAGGTTGAGAAGCACCTTCCCATTCTCAGATCCAAGACACCAGAAATGGGGGCTTGGTATGATGTCTTGCTGAGATTTATCTACCCATTCCCTGGTGGGGGGGTGGGGGGTGGGGAGTCTATTTTGCTACGCTGTCAGGAGAATGTATCAGTGAGCCAAGAGCCTTGCGAAAGGAAGGCTCTATTGATCCCGGTCCAGAAATGCCTTCTGGCTCCCTGGCAGCAGGGCTGGCCTGAGACTCCTCCTCTGTTTATACTTCCTATCAAAATGTTAGGGCTTCAAGCTTTAGCCTTCACAAAATCTGTAAAGCTCAACAGTGGAAAATCACATCCCAGAGATCAAATTCACACAGTGATGTCAAAAGAAAAAAAAAAAAATCTGATTTCCTCACTGCCTTACAATTTTTTTCTTTATTGTCTTCTATTAGCCTTCTCTAGCCCTTGAGTGAAGGGGTGACATTTAGTTTCTTGTATCTTGAGATATTTTCAGGGCTGCAGGTGGGAGAGGGGAGGGTGATGGGGATGAGGGCAGGGAGGTGCCTGCAAAGGGAATGAATAGACCCACAGGGTGGGAGATGGGTGATGGAAAAGGATGTGTGATGGCTGACTTAGTCAGTGCTTGAGAGGGTTTCCAGACCTGAGTTGCTAACTGAGACCCACGCCACCCTCCACTCCCCCACCCCTGCCACTGGCTGGTCCTGAGAGTGGGAAAGCATCTTGTCAGGCAGGGACCATGGCAATTACAAGTGGAGATTCTGCAATCTCCTAAGGAGGTTTCCCAAGCCCTATTCTTGCCTCTCCCTGACGCCTTCTAGAATCTTCTTTCTGGCTTCTGCTGCTCTCTAGGTAAGCAATTCACAGCCTATGGATTTCTACTTGTGTAGTCTGCCCTCCCTGTAGTGATTTTCTTTGGTGGAGTAATTAACAGAGCGAGCTCCAAAGTTAGAGGGTTCAAATCTAGCTCTGACACCTGCAAGTTATGTCATCTCTCTGATTCTTCATCTGCTATCCCAGAGGGTTGCTGTGAGAATTAATGTAGAAATCATACCAGGATGCCTAGTGAGCTGTAGCACAGTAATACCCCAAGTGGCCACTGTTGTTTGCCCTGAGAATTATAGGCAGTTCTTGGGTCTGATTCTGCCCCTTCCTTATTTTTTTTTTTTAAGATTTTATTTATTTATTTGACAGAGAAAGAGAGAGAGAGTTCACACGCGGGGGGAGAGGCAGAGGAAGAGGGAGAAGCAGACTTCCCGCTGAGCAGGGAGCCCGATGTGGGGCTCCATCCCAGGACCCTGGGATCATGACCTGAGCCAAAGGCAGACGCTTAACGACTGAGCCACCCAGGCGCCCCATCCCCTTCCTTATTCTTCATGTCCCTGTCCCTCTTGCATCTTTTTCTGCCATTTGCCAGTTGCTGACCCTGGGCAGGCTACTAAATGTTCTGTGCCCCATTTGTTAGGGAAAATAATGGTGCCTCCCTCAAAGGGTTGTGACCCTTGTTAAATGGAGCCATTTAATAGAATGTCCAAAATGAAATCCTTACGTAGTTTAAGACAGCACCTGATGTGGAGAAGGAACTAAAGAGATGGCTGTTTGTATTGGAGTGCATACAGTTTTGTTTTTTAACTGCACAACAAGGCCACCATCTTGATCTGTCCAGTAGCAATTGCAGCACGGGTAACAGATGAGAGAGATTCCTGGGGCAGCGGCTATCTTTGGACCTAGAATCCCATAGAATCGGAGACCTGTTAAGCCACTAGCTTGGGTCATTGCTGAATTGAGGAGATGGTGAAGAGGAGGCCATGATCATGGAGCACAAATACATCAGGGGATGGTTTAAGGAAATCTCTAGAAGTCCTTTCAGACATTTTTGACTTACACAAAATTAATTCATGTTTAGTCCCTTGAAAAAGCTTTGTTATGAGAGATATGAAGTAATACCATTTGCAATATTATAGGCACCCCATTTTTTAAATCCCACTTTTAAAAATAAGAAAGTGTATGTAATAGTCTACATATATGTACATATACAGTTAGCATATGCATGAAAAAATTTGAGGAGACTATATTCCAAACTGTTAATATTGGCATTTTCAGTGGGGTAGGAAAGGAATTACAGGAGACTTCTTATTTTCTGCAATATATATTTTTATATCATCAGAACTTTTAAAAAGGTGAAAGATTTATACAATCTGAAGAGAAACCAGAGTATTCATCAGAACTTTTAAATCATAATGACACATTTTTCTTTATTATCTCAGAATAATTTAAATATATATATTCCATGTATTAATATGTGAAAGGGGCGTGCATGCTCCCTTTAAAAGTATTGTCTGTATGTGAAAAGGACCTCAATATTTTGCCTGGAACTTAAGTCCACCTTATCCCCTCCATCCAGGGCATGCTGGGAACCCATTATAGGCACAGATGACAGAAGTTTGTCCACGTTTTGGAAATGGCTGGACACATTCGGCATTGTCCTGAGGCAGAAACATGGGCATGGGAACCACTGGGAATGACATCCAGCTGACTGCGGTTGGGGGCCCACATGGACGCCATCGCTGCTAACAGGCACTGCCTCTTCCTGACAGCTCTGCTCTGCCCGGCCACCAGTCACTTACTTCCCATTCCCAAAGCTTTGATTCCCGTGATGTCCCAGCCCCTACTTCCAAATTTGTCTCCTTTAGGCCTCTAGGCTCCCATTCTTGATCCTGGTTTGACTCTCTTTTTTGTGGTTGTTGTTTTCTGGCCCCAGTGTCTTGATTGCCTCACCTGTCCCAGACGTTCAGACACCATGACCACCTTTCTAGGTCTGTTTGGGCTGCCCTGCCTGGCATTGGCCTATGACACAACTCTGTGGAAATTCCTAGGTATCTGAGGGGGAGCTCTGAAGAAGTTAACATGGCTTTGAAACTCCCTTCTGATAAAAATGACAACTGAGGTATTCGCAAGCAAGCCAGCCATCTATGGCCTTGGTTTTTAGATTCATCCAAGAGGTTGCGTGTATCAACAGTCTGTACCTTTTTAATTGCTGAGCAGGATTCCAAGATATAGGTGTATTACTGTGTTAACCATTCAACTGTTGAAAGATGTCTGGGCTATTTTCATTTTTGGACCATCACTATAAACATCCCTGTACAGGTTTTCGTGTGAAAATAAATATCCATTATCCTTGAGATAAATGCCCAAGAGCACAACTGCTGAGTCATCACGTAATTGCACGTTTAGATTTGTAAGAAACTGACAAAATGTTTTCCAGAGTAGCTGCACCATTTCACTTTCCCATCCACAATGTATGAGTGGTCTCGTTTCTCATCATCCTCCCCAGCATTTGGCATTGTCACTATTTTTTGGTGGTATAGTGCTATCACGTTTTAGTTTGCATTTCCCTGATGGCTAATGATGTTGAACATCTTTTCATGTGTTTATTGACCACCTGTATATCCTCTTTGCAGAAATGTCTCTTTGGGTCTTTTGCCCATATTTAACCACTTCTAAAAAGTTAACTCTCTAGAAAGTCTAGAGATACAAATCACAAAGCCCTCGGAAGCACCATTTGACGTTTGTTAGCAGCTTGTGGGGGGTTAAGGAGGTGGTCAGGAAGATATATATTGTGCCCTGCCCTCCAACTTCTTCCTCCATAAGACAATTAAAGATACACTAAACTGATGGGGTCCAGGTTTCAAGATACCAGTTGGACCACATTTTCTAGTGTTCAGGGTCACCATATGTGGTGAAAGTCCCGTGTCCTACATGGATGTGGCTTTCTTTCTGGTGGCAGAAGGAATAGCCTGAGCCAGGGTTGTCTCTCTGGGGTGGGCTTGCCCATCTTGATTTCTCTGTCTTCCTCTCTGCATGTGTGCATGTGGCAGCCTTGTAGATCTTCAGCCAGCTGGGGAAGGAGTTACACTTAAGGCAGAGAAGAAGCCTCACTTAGAGGCAGGGGCACCAATCTTCTTGACCAGACACGGGGCCCTGGGGTAAACACTACATTCTCAGGTAATAATGAAGTGTAGTTAGAAGACCCTCATTTGGTACTATCAGGATCTTGCCTGGGCCACTTCTTTTTTCGTGGAGCTGTTGATTCTTCGAAGTCAAACTCAGCATGGCGAAGCCAAAGCCAAAGCCAGTGAATGATAAAAGAAATATCTACTGAAGAGACTTGGCTTCTAATGGGGGATGAGGTTGACAAACCCTATTCCTCTGTGTTCTCAGGCTGGGTGAGTCCTAACTCTTCTATTGTCTTCCCAGAGTGAGGATGTTATGATACCTTGCTAAGATCACCAGTAACCTCCTTCCAAACCCTAAGGCCTTCCTCAGCTCTCACTGCGCTCCCTCTGTCACTACCTGACATTCACTAAGTACTTGCTCTGTCATATTCTGCTTTCCCCACATTTTATTTTCTCCCTCTGCCCTACCATTTCTCCCTCCTCAGAATGTCTAACATTAGCTATCACCTCAAGTCCTTGTTCGGTCTCCTCTTCTCCCCACAGCCTCATTCTCTTCTAGGGCTCATACTTTCTCAGGATTTTAGCCACCTCTTCTTTTAGATGTCACCCAAGGGGACTTCCCTCCTGGGCTTCCGGCTTCTTTCAGGTCTGCTGCAGCTCTTTGTCTTGCCATCAGTATGCCGCCATTGCTCTTTCTTCCTGGTTTCCTGTTCCTAATACTGGCAAATCCAAGCTAACTACGGATTTATAAATGATAAAGAAGTAGTAGTAGCTGATGTAATAGTTGTGATCATGATTCTGTGTTTAACCCAGTCATCGAATGCCGTAGCTAAAACCCAAGTAGTTTTCATCCTAAACTTTTCTTCTCCTTGGGCTAGGGAACCTATATGATTTTACCCTTTGTCTATATAATAAAACCCAGATGAATGTTGAGTTCAAAACAAGAGGGCATGTGGGAGTTTTCCATTTGGACAAGAATTGCCTTTGGTGTAGTTCCAAGCATTGTCTCCAGCTTTTTCTAAGAATAAAGGCTAAGGGAGGAGGGGGTTGTCTAGTGGGTGGGAAGGGAGGGATGCTGGGGTATCAGCTGAACTAGTGCTGAACTTGGCATATTTTTACACTCAAATAATGCAGGAAGAAGGCCTGGATGGTAGGGAAGGGGACTGGGGAAGAAGTTTCCATGGTACAAGAGAGCTATGCTAGCCACACAGGGCTCCATTGAGTGAGGAGTATTAACTGTCTTTAACAGAGTAATCTAGGGGTTGGTTTCTGTGACATCTCTTATGTCTCTCTGGTTGTGCAGCTAAATAGGTTTTCTTTTTCTTGCCTTCTTTCCCCAAATCCATCAGCTTTTGCTTACCTTTACCTCAGTGAGCCCCAGGGGTCTGGTAAAGGCAGAATGTCTATTCCAGGGGAGAAGGGAGGCAACAAGGGACCATATCTAATCACATTCTTATGTAGGAAAAGTAAAGCACAGGGTAGGTGGTGACTCTCCTGCACGACTTAGTGACTTCACAGACAGAGCCAAATCTAAACACACACAAATTGCTCCTGAAATTGTAGCCTCTGAAACAATGAT
This sequence comes from Mirounga angustirostris, assembly GCF_029215605.1. Taxonomy (NCBI): domain Eukaryota; kingdom Metazoa; phylum Chordata; class Mammalia; order Carnivora; family Phocidae; genus Mirounga; species Mirounga angustirostris. Next base: position 150,978,579 of record NW_026991710.1, on the reverse strand, counting down.
TTCTGGCCATTAGACTTCATGACTTTTCATCCTTACTAGTTGGTTCTAACTCTATGGTGAGATGAGGAGGTGACAAACATTAAGTTTTCTTTCTAGGCCTCAACCTCCATAATATATTTGTAGAAAACATAAGCAAAAATTCAAAACCAAAAAAACCCAGCTTTGAGCAATTGATTTTCCGGCTTACTATATTTACTTTTTGTTATTTTAATTTTATTTTTAGAATGTATTGCTTCCTTCATCAGGAAAATTTGAGGTGGCATGCAAAAATACATGGGCCACAGATATTTTAAAAATATGAAGAAATCCGGTCAAAGTGAGAAAATATAGGTAGGAAAAATAAGGTAAGTGAAGGGTAAAGTTAGTGTATAGAAATATGTACCATAAGCATGAGCTAAAGGTCCAAAGTGGCCTTGAGCTTGTAGCAACCAGCACAAAAAGGAAAATATTATATAATGCTAAATGATAATAATAGTGGCTATCATTTATTGAGTGTTACTATGTGGTGTCAAAGATAAACAAAGCTGGACAATATTTAAAGTGGTTGGGACAGACTTTAATCAGTAATATGTGCGCTAGGGCAATAGGGAAAAGAGTCCATCCACATGAATGGAACTCACCTTTGACTTGTACAGAGGTGACTAGACATTTTAAAGGGAGAATGAGGGCATAGGGAGGAGGATTAGAGGGGTCTCAGTAGAGTCAGGTAAGTGAAAAATCACGAAAAGCAGGCAGGAGTTTGGCCCATGTGAAACCCATCTGGGTTTGCTAACTGGGGTGTACCCAAGTTAGGCTCCTCCCCTCCCACAGAGGCTGGGAGACAGGGCCCTATCTTCAGGTGTTGCCTGAAACAAACAGTAAATTCTTTTGGCAGCTTTGAGTTTTCTTTAAAAGGGGGGCTAGGGTCATCCAGGAGATGTAGACTTGAGTTGTTAGAAACTATGTTAATATTTTGTTCACGTCTTTGTAGGCCAAGGTTGAAGCCCAGTGGATTAGAGGGCTCAGGGGAACCTGGCTACAGGTTGGTCAAGGAGAGAATCTTTGTCAGGAGCAGGCATTGTTCTACATTTTTTTACATGTATTATTCCACTTACTGTTCACAAAATCCCTGCGAGGGGGATGATGTTGTCCCCACTTTACAGATGAGAAAACTGAGGTGCAGAGATATTAACAAGTTTATATGGACAGTAAGGGCCAAGAATTAAATCCAGGCATCCTGACAGCACAGCTGAAACTAATATTTTAATAATTAATTATTGGCATTATAAGGATAGGGCTGCCTCTGTGGATTTGGGGTCTCACCTAAAAGGTGAGATTATTTACTGCATCAGTCACCAAAGAATAGAATCATGTCTCTCAGAGGAAACAGAAGAGGGGCAGAGAAACTTCAGGAACATTGTCCAGGGGATTCAACTCTCTTGGCCTTATTCAAAAAGTTGGCAAGCTCTTGCTTAGGGAGCTTGTGTGGGGGTGGGGTGGCCCATAAGAAGAAGAGGTCCTCTGCATGGAGCCAGGCCAGGAACCAAGAAATGGGGGCTACAGGTATGGTGTCTGGAGGCCATGCCAATCTACTAGGACTAGAGCTGAACTAGCTCAGATCATGTGCAGAAGGCAGTGGCAAGGGGCAGAACATGAGGGCTCAGGTCTTTGTATTTTATTGTCTGATGGTTTGGAAAGCAAATCTGGGAACTATCCCTCACCAGTAGGAGAATCAAGTGGGAGGGAAAAAAAGCCCACTTGGGAGCCTAGGCTCTAAGCAGAGCTGATTTTCCAGAGGCATATATGTTTTCTTGAAGTCATCCAACATCATTTTGTGATTCTAGCCTCTTGGTTCACAGTCTATAAGGGAACAGCTACTCCCAGAAAACAAACAGATAATGAAAAACTTCCCCAGTGTTTTTCTTCCTTCTCTCTGTTGATATTTATGTATTTCCAGGCAGAGGGCAAGACACAGCAGATTTTCTGTATTCCTAGTACAGCTTCTAAAATTCCTCCCTCCTCCCCCCCAAAAAGAGTGCCTGGCTGGCTCAATTGATTAAGTGTCTGACTCCTGATTTTGGCTCAGGTCATGGTCGTGAGACTGAGCCCTGCATTGGGCTCCCTGTTGGTTGTGGAGCCTGCTTAAGATTCTCCCCCCCCTTCTCTCTCTAACAATAATAAAATAAAATAAAATAAAATTCCTCCCCTAATGCCCAAGGCCCTTCCTCTTCAAAAGAATATAGATGAGAGTTTACATAATAAGATGAGAATATAATTCAAATAGAGTTGGGGGGTTTTCAGTGTACATATAAATATTGTTAACTATTATTACTTTGTAGTCTACATTTTTCCTAAGCATTGTGTCATGTGTCTTTTAGAAGGAGCCTCCTAAACTTTTGCCCCTCTTTGTGCAGGAGACCAGACCAGCTCCCATTGACCAGAAGCCACGCAGGCTGCAGTCTGGTCTGACAATTCAACACTTGAGTTAGATTAATGCTCCCTTTCCAACATCTGAGGAGGGGGTACAGAGGGGATCTGAGAAGCAGCTCTGTCCCAGGTAGCCCTGTGATGTTTACCAAAGATTCTGGGGCTCCCCTTCCCCTGCATATGTCTCCCCTGTGCCCATTTGCAAGCCTCACATTTCTGCCATCCCTGTGTATGTGGGTGGGAGGTAGGAAGGGAGGTTCTTTTCCTAAAGGTGCTGCATCAATGTATGTGCTTCCTTGGCTTGATATATATCAAGTGAGGGGTTGGTATGTGGGTCTGCCCTACTCAAGAAGTTATTAGAAGAGGACTCTGAGTTTATTTGAATGAATATGCCCCAAACCCACTCTGCACCAGACAAAAGAACCTCTCCAAAGGATGGAGAATGACTCAAGGCAAGGAAATAGCCGGAAGTCTACTCTCAGAGCTCTGTTAGTCAAAGAATTTTAGGGGGACCCAGGCCACCTGGAATTCTTTTCTAGTCTGCCCAAGTCTGGCATAGGGAGGATGAAGAATTCCACTCTCAGTCCCATGGGTGATCCCTCCCTTTTTGTGGCATTGAAGGGAAGAAGTCAGGTCAGGTGTGAGAGGAGAGTAAGCAAAAGAAGGGGCCAGAAAGAAGAAAGCTAGGTTGAAAGATGAGCAGGGCAGGGCACAGAGGAAGGATGGCTCCTCTGTTGGCTTTAGAAGAGTGTGTCTAAACAGGTCTCTGTAGCCCTTGACTGGATGCCTGGGTCCAGGGACCCATGGGTGGTGCATTGGGGCCTCCTGGTAGTAGGGTATCATGCACACATGTGTCTGTGTGTCTGTGTGTGTCTGTGTGTCTGTATGTGGCCAGCAAGTGTGAACTTGACAGCAGTACATCCAGTTAACTATGGGATTGTTTGCAATAGCCTCTCATTCAGCTTCAGCTACCAAGGACCAAGGCAGTCCAAACCTCTTTACAAGTTAAGGAGAAAAGAAGACCCAGAATCACAAATCCCCAACTGCAGATACACATTGGCACAGGGGAAGAATCTCAAATTCTGGACTCATATTCCCTAAGGGCAAATTTCCCACATATCTGAAAAGGGTCTTCTATGTTGCCTTTGATGAACTGGATTAGCAAAGCAGATCAACTCAATTTAGAAAGGATTTCAGTTTAAGATAATAAGCACCTCCCACATCCTTTCCTTAGAACTCAAGCTCTCTTCAAACAGCTAAATCCTCTGCAAGCTAAAGATTACCAGTCAGTTTAATGGGAGTTTTAGAAAAGAGCTTTGGAAAGGAATGGGTGGGAGGGGCTTTCTATGTCTTTCCTGGTAGATGAGTCTTCGTAGGGCTGAAGAGCTTCCTATTTTATATAATTGGCAACTGATCATTTCTAAAGTATTGGCTTAGGACTCAATCCATTAATGAATCTCCTGTATGGGACACACAAATGTTCCCAGAAGAAGAGGCTGAGATGGAGTGGGGGTGATGAAGGAATCAAAGGGAGGTCCCTTGACTCACCGGCTACAGTTGCCTTTCTCTGATGTGTTCTTGCTGGCCGAGATAAGCTTGCACTCAAGGAGCCTAGGCCAGAGGGGAGGTGCCCAAAAAGGGCAAGTGTAGAAACTTGTGGGCTAAAAAGTGTGGAGGGGGTGGGGGAGGATTAAAAAAAAAATTGTGGAGGGGGTGGGGGAAGAGGAAAAGGGAGGGAATGGAGAGAATGGGGTTGCAGAAGGAGATTGATCAAATGGCTGATTGTTGAGAACATCCATCTCTCCTCCCAGAGTCCTAGACATAAAATCTCTCTTTCTCTCTCTTCTCAGAGGAGTCCCACATTGAGCCAAACTTTTACTGGGAAGAAAGGGCTGATGGATTCCTTTCAAGTAGTGTTTCTGTCCTCCCAGATGACACCTTGGAAAATTAGAACATGTTCAAACATACAGAGAAGACTAGAGATTAATATCATGAGGCTCACGGAATTACCACCCCCTTTGCCAAATATGCTTGGGGAAAGTTTTCCCTAACGCCTTTCGGATGCAGTTGCATTTGACAGCTCCTCCCTCTTTCTCCAGGTACCCCCCCCACCCCCCCGCTTCCTGTGCCCACCTTCTCTCCCACCCTCCAGTAAAGAGCCTGAAATGAGTATGGTTGTATTCAGTTTTATATTTATAAGCCCTAAGGAATTATACTAAGGAAGCAAGAAGAAGCCATTTGGTTGGTTGTCAGTGAGCTTTGTTTGAAGGCACCTTGCCCCAGGGATTCATTTGTAGAATTTCTAGCACAAGGTATTGGGGGAAAGAAAGTGTTGCATCCAGAAAATCTAACCCAGAAGTTTTCTGTTTCTTCCCATCCCTCACCCCCCAACACTTTAACACTGAATTTTCTCCCTAGCTTCTCAGCTTATCTGCTTTGGGTTTTCCCCTTTCTGGCCCTTATCCCAACCTTTGATTGCTAGGCTGCATTCAGGCTCCACGAGTAAGTAGTGGCATCTCTATGATGCTCCCTGCATGGGGAAGTGTGTGTCAGGATATCAGGAGGCAGTTAGTTGATGCCTGGAGGGCCCACCCACTTACCTCCTCATTTCCCCTGTAAAGTCTCTTCCACTCCTGGGGCCCGGGGGGCGGGGGGTCTCTGGCTGCTGCCGAGAAGTCTTTGGTTGAGTCAGAGGCAACACTCTGCTCACACTGATGCCAATAAACCCCCAGAATTTTCCACTCCACGATTATTTGTCCCTCCCTGACTGTGAATAAAGGAAAAGCCACACGCAGACATATGTTATTAAAATGAACTGTTTATATTATCTCAGTTGAGTCAATACATTATAATGTATTAAAATGGAAAGGTACAAAATTGAAATAAATACTTTCTGATTCATGTATAAATCTTTTTTTTTTTTGTCAAGATGACTTTTATCGTCAGTACATGTCACAAGAAAACATTTAAAATGACACTGAAACAATCATTTAAATCATGGTGCATGGAGGAAAAAGGTAAAGAAAACAACTTTTGGCTTGTTTTGGCATGAGACCTTGATACAATTTGGGTTCCCCAAAACCATGTGAAGGGTGGTAAAATAGAAATGCTCAAAACTGACTTAAAAAAATAAACAGGCTTTACAAAAACTCTCTTTTTGATAAACCCAGCCACTTCTCTACATGGTCTGCACTTACAGTAGATACATTCATTATTGTCCACGGGAAGACAGCAACTGCCTTTCGTTTTAAAGAGCTTGGTGGAGAGGCTGACGAAATACGCTGCAGCTGAAGGTGAGTAGAATGTTCAGGAGAACACAAAGTCTAGATGGTCTTCAGGAATGGCACTGAGGATGATGGGGTGTGGAGGGTCTCTGGAACAAGAGGTGGAGGGGAGGGTGCGTGAGGAGTCCAGATCTGAAGCAAAGCCAAGTCTGAAGGACAGCCACAGTTGTCAGCAGTGAAAGTGTGGTGTGGGTAATCTCTCCCCGTCTGAGCAGTTCTGGGTTTGTCCTTAGCCTGGGTACGTTTCTGTTTCAGTAGAGGCTAACCCAGTGCTTTGGAGACGGGGCTGGGACTCTTTTCAGACACAGCAGCACTGGGGAGACAGGGACAGGTGTAGGGGTTAACAATGAATGCCAACAAAGGGGCTTTCTTTTCTGGTTCTGACTGCTTCTTAGGTGGTTGTTAAGGCAATAAGGACTTTAGCAAACTAGAAGTTAAGGGCAGCTAAATTCAGCCAGATTGAAGGTAAACAAAAGGTGAGAAGGACTCCTTTTCTCCTCAGCTACCTTCCCCCCAAGCACAGGAGGCCTCAGCTCCCGAAGCTCTGAATTTACAGTACGCGGTAGCGGAGGGCGTGCCCTTTAGAAGGCTCCATGGAAAAGAAGGCTTATCCCTGACTTGGGGCATTTTATTCTCCAGACTCTCTTTCTTGAAGTTCTTTCAGGAGGGCAGGCTATGCTCACCCAGCTATCGAGTGAAAAGTGGAAGCACCAAGGTTTGTGCAGTTAGGGTAAGTCCTTGACTATAGACTGTCTCTGGCCCATCTCAATGGCCTTGAACACCATATGTCCTAGAAAGGCAGGCCTGACACTCACATGCTTCAGGAAGGTCTATATTCACCTGGAGAACAGGACTAGCCTTTCAGGGTTCAGGAATATTTCCCCTGCGTCCGATCAAATGACAGCTACAAAATCCATGGAAGTGTGAGATCCTTGGAAGGTTTGTGAGCCCATGGGTGGGTTCTTAGGGGAGTAATAGAAGCTCCTTTGAAGTCACTCACAGAGAGATGTACAGAATACTGAACAAAACAGATGCAAGAATCTTTTCCTTTCTTCTTATTTTGGAGTAAAGGAGATGGACCTTGAAATGCTGTGGGAAGGATAAACCTTGAGAGCTGCCTGCCGTTTTGAGCATCTTCTGGCAAGATGCTGGGTGTTCGGACTACTAAGACCCTGGAATTCAAGAACTGGCTCTCAAGCAGTTGCTAAAAGTTACAACCACTTACTCCAGCAAATGAACCACATGTGGTCTCAGTGAACAACACAGATATCCCCTCATCCTATAGAATGAGATTGCAGTCTGATGCAAGGGCTCTCCAGGAGATGCCTGGGGCCTAAGGATGTGATGTCTTGGACCCAATGGTTGTGCTCTAATTACTGAAGGCCACCTCCACCAGGGGCATTGGTGGGACAAGATGTTCAGAAAGACAAATGCTGGTTGTAATGGCCAGCCATCAGGGGACTAGTGCTCTGCCTGACCTTTCTCTGGTAGAAGCGGTCTTGTTTTGGTTCTAAGAAAAATGGGCAACATTTCATCCAGGAATCCAAGGACCATGACAAATCTATAATGAAGCAAACATGATCATCAAGCTGTGGGAGTCCAGATGAAAGAAGATTGGCCATGAGTTGATCATTACTGAAGTCGATTGGTAGGTCTGTAGGGCGTCACTGAACAATTTGACTCTAATATGTGCTTAAAAATACGGTTTGAAATTACCCACAATACAAAACAATTCCCCTTGGAGATTATCTAGCTTAATCCTTCATTTTAAAGGCAGAACCCGGTGGTTAAGTGCCCAAAGTCACATGGGAAGTTAATGCAGAGCCACTATTAGAACCCAGCGCTCTTTCTGCAGGGATTAGGATATTTTAGTTAGCTTTAATGCTTGAACAAGTGTCATATTCTTCAGCTCTGCTCTTACTACCTTGAAAAGCAGATGGCTGTTTTCAAAACTCCTGCCAATTAGCCTTAAGAACATATTAATGACAGAAGTTCTCTTCTCTTACGAAGCCCCAGAGGGGCGTTTTCTTTGAAGACTCTCTTCAGCCCCAACATTTCAAAGGGAGACCCCCGCCTTTGATAGCTCAAAGCAGTCACTGTAGCCACTTCTTCACAGGGGAACCACCACCAAGAAGGACAATGAATGTCCTTCCTGGGCTCCTGGCAGCATTCAATTTCCTCTAGAACCTGATTGAAGGCCTGGTGGGGGGAGGGGAGCATCACATTTATTACAGGGGTAGGGTTGGAAAGGGCAGGAATGGTAGCCATTTAAAGGAATAAATTTCTATAAAAATCTTCAACTCAGGGTACCTGTTCTCTTTAGAGAAACAGCGCTATAATCTAATTGGAGTCAAAGATATCTCTCCATCGAATAAGAATAAGACTTTTAAGAACTGGAGGCTGAGAGAAAGGAAGGCAGGACTCACTGGACCCTTCTCAGTGATGACACTGATAGGGAACCAAGGGGCTTCAGTAGCAAACCGCAGACTTTATTTTGCAAATTAAAATATAAACATTCTAGATACATCCTTGTAAGCTTATGGGGACAAACCTCAAAGAGTCCTCCCAAAGGAAAACAGACCAGATAAACCAGGTGCTTCTAAGCTCCTATAAAGGGGAAGGTGAGGTCAGAAAACCTCTAGAAGAATGACACCCAAGGAAGTCCCTGGACCCACCATTTTGCACAAGGAAAACACACTTGTTTCTGGTAGCTTGGTTGAGGTAAAAGCAGAGAGGGGCACCTGGCTGGCTCGGTTGGTGGAGCATGCAACTCTTGATCTCAGGGTTGTGAGTTCAAGCCCCATGATGGGCAAAGAGCTTACTTAAAAAAATAAAATAAAAAAGAAAATAAGTTAGCTGAGAGAAGTGCATATTTTAAAAAAAACAGATTATGAAGACTTGCTCAGGTTAAGAAGTTGTGGACTTCCTGAAACAAATAGCCAAAAGCAACTGTAAAAAGTTTTTCTGGAGAGATCAAGTGCCCTGGGAATGGAAAAGATCCAAGAAAGTCAGAAAGGCTGGACAAGAGATGGGGTGGCTGGGTGGATGGACAGATTACTCTGATTATTTTGAAAAATCTGTTCTAGCAAGAGACTTAGTAGGGCAGTTTATAAATTAAGATTCTGCTGTTTCTTACTCTCATTGTTCTTCCTTGCTCCTCAAAAATATAGGTAAATAAGATATCAGCTCATTTCTCATTCAAAATCCTAAGTCTCTTGACTTACAGAGAGGTAGACTTGGAGAGGGAGTGTGTATTAAGTGTGAGTTCACATTGCCTGTCATCATGAAAAAACAAACTCTTCTCTCTCCCAGAGACTTATATAAAGCATGACATTCTGGGAAATATCTGAATTTCACAAATTAAAAGAGGGACTCTCAGCTACTGGTTGTAAGTCAGAAGGGGGACGAAAGAGCATTTCAATGTGGGATCTGATTCTGGCTCTGCGAATTTCTAACTGCATTTCTTTGGGAAAATTACTTCATCTCTCTGTGGGTTTCAATCTCCTCATCTGTCCAGGGAGGAGACTGGGCCTTGCTGGCATTCATAATCTGGGGGTCTAGAGTACTGATTATTTGTCTGGAATAGATATGAGGAAGGGGCTGAATTCTAGGATCAAGACGTTCTCTACTAGCTTTGCCTCAAAGGGAACAAATCTTATTCTTAGGGATGGTGAGTAAATTTTCTAACAGGTTCCTGGGACTCCTGGCTACTGTCACGGTGGGAGGGGGTTTGGAGGAGAGAAGTTCAACCCCTGCACAAGGTCAGCATGTTCATGGCAGGAAAAGAGTAGTACCAGCCACATCTCTGTGGAATCCTGCCCCTTCGCATTCAACCTTACTCTGAGGAAAAGTAGCAAGTGCTATTCAAACCTAATAAAAATTTCAATATATTTTGAAAGATGTCCACTACCAATGGTCAGTAATGAGATCAATCCTCACAGTCACATATATTGCAGCAGGTTGAAATGCCCATGACAAGATGCTTAGGAAGTGTTTGAGCTCTGAGGTCTTCCCTCTGAAGAGTGAGAAAAGCAGTATTCATTTTCTACATGGTCGGCTGTCAGGTTTGACATTTCACTGCTGAGCCAAGAAGCCCCAAAGACCTTAGAGGACTGGCTTTGTCTCCAGATCTGAGGAGGAAGGGAAGGCCCATTTGGAGACAGGTTGCATCTGTCTGCCAAGAACCAGTGTCTGCAAAACCACAAATACTGGAAATACAGGTGCTTCTAATACAACTATGTATGCTGGTTCCTAGCAGTGGGAGTGGGGTATCTATCAGAGTTTTGGGTAGGAAAAATAGAAGATGGCAAACTCCTTGTATGCCCTGGAGAAAACAAGCCCATGGATTCTTATTGGATTCAAGAAAAGGTAAGACTCGAGGGGACAGAAGCTCGATGGCATTCACCAGAAATACTGCCTACCAATCCCATCTCCTTCCAAGCTGCGTGGGAGCCACCTAGCTGAAGAGAAGACTTTGGATGCAGGATAACCTCAGCCCGAAACAGCTCTTGACTCTTAAAAAGATGTGTCTTCCCCCCGCCCCCCCCCCCCGACCCCGAGCAAGCCCAGATGTCCCGAGGAGGGGAAAGGATGTTGCGAGCATAGAGCATGGTCTCTGAACACACAGCAATTAAATCTCTTAGGCAGTTAAAGACCCACTCTTGCTCTGAATGCACTGAAGACTCAAGAAAGTGTAGTTGCCTCCCCTCCCCGAAAATTCAGTGCTTTGTCATCTTACATATGGTGAAACAGGAACAAGGAGGACAGACAGTTCTTCTTCATCTCTGCTATTGATTTAGTGACACACCTGGAAGGAAAACCCAGGACCTCCATCTCCGAGTCCGTCAAAATCTTCCACTGCCTTTCTGCTTACTTCACAAAGTCTGCCTGCCTGTCTCTCGATAATATAAGTAGTATTATGTATAAAATATAAATAATTCTCGGATTCCTACTTAACTTACCGTCCTCCTCTCCTCCTTTATATAACTACATTGGGGCGGGGGAGGGGAGAAAAAGAAAGATGTTCCACGAGAAGGGAAAACCACAGTACTGCTCAAAGGAATAGACTTCTGGGAGGAGAGATGACAGGCTTTGTCTACGGGGCAGGGATGCTTCAGATCTGGACTGTACAGCAAAGTGAATGGAACACAACTCAACAGAAATTGGCAATGTAGGCATCTGTGCCAGACGACGTGAACTTCCACAACCTGGTTTTAAGGAACAGTAAATACAATAGAGATAGATAGATACACTATGCTGAATCTTGAGTACTAAAACAAGTTATAAATAGAAGTATGCTAAATTAAAGACAGACATCATAGGGAATAGTCTGGTCAACAACCAATCACCATTAGAATCAAAAAGTAAACCGGCCTTTTCACTGAGTACCTCCACAACATTTCTCAATGCACTAAGTACATTTTAACCATGCAAAAATACACAAACATCTTAACTAGGTTGGTTTGTTTTTTGTAAAAAAAAAATCAAACACCAACATTATGCATTTTTGTTAATTATATTGGTTAAAGTTACAGCCAGTGGCTGCCAAATATCAGATACATCATATACATATTTTTATACAGAATCTGGACAACACAACATTACACATCAGAGAGAGAAAGAGAGAAAAAGAGAAAGAGATTATTTGTTCCTTTGTGGGTTTGTTGTTGTTGTTCAGTAAAGAAATAAAGTAAAATATGAGAAGCAATGCTAAGAAGGAAAACACTGCAACAAGTCAGGAATACAGAGGGAGAATTGCTAATCAGAAATACAGGAGGAAAAGAGTTCGTAGTTAGGTCTGTGTCTAGAATTTTTCTTCACTAAGAAACAAAAGAGCACAACAGGTGTATTGGTTTGGAAAAGCAGAAAGAGCGATAACATCATGCTGTCTGGTTCCCAGCACGTTTCCAGCAAGAAGAAAAAATCATAATCACAAATTAATTTCACAAGTTTTGTTTTCAAAAAATGTCCTCCCTTACCCAGGAAGCTGGGTAGTGCAGGGGTGGGGGCAGCTCAGTTTTGAGAGTCCTTGGCAAAGGTTTGGCCAAAATCATTGGCCTGAAATTAGTTGGAGATATGAGCTGTCTGTGGAAATTCGCGCAATGAAACGCGACGTCGGCTTGCTCCAGTCTGGGCAAGGTTTCCTGTTGCCAGCCAGTAATCTGGCAGAAGAAGGACACACCCCCATGACAGGTTCTGCTAGCCAGGCCCCAGTCCTGCCCCTTAAACATTTGGTGTCAACACAACCCTAAGAATTCAACCTGGAAAGAAACAAGACCTTGAACACAAGCTATGGAAGCACTATCGTGGTCACGGTTAGATACAAAAATGTGAAAATTCAGATGTAATCAAAAATACAAAATCAGTTTCAATAAGATTTGCTTTTTTTTTAAACCATTACAGTGCAAGGTTTTTCAAATTACAGTAAAAGTTATGTGTCTGCTTACAGTAACTAGAGTAAGTAGCTGATTTTGTTCTGCTAGAATCAGAGGTCCCTGATAAGTGAAAATGCACCAATCTGAAATCAACCCAGCACAAGAAATGGATATCTTAACATAAACACAGTTCACTACGGTCTTTACCCCTTCAAAGAGTAACAAAGGAATGGTGTTGTTTGCACAACTCATTAGCATGAGGTTCTTCCTCCATTAAAAAAAAATAATGATAAACAGATGGTATTAAAATTCCAACAGGAAAAGGACTGGAAATCTGGGGCTGAAGGGTGGAGCATCTGAAGGGAGCTTCCCACGTCACTGAGCTTTCCCACTGTAGTTAAAAATAAAAAGAATTGTTTTAGCGTGAGCCTTGTTGGGCAATGCTGCTTTGTGCTTCAGTCCCCCTGTCCCAGGGAAAGGGAGTGGCACCACCTCATGGGATCAAAGGAAACCACAATGGAGTCATACCTCACTGTGCCATCAAGAATCACCCCCCAGGAAAGAAAACTAGAACTGTTAAAACAGGGGCTGGGGTGGAGGAGGCAAAGGGGGACAGGGACAAAGGAGCAGAAGAGTAGCCCTCATCAAGACCATTGTGCCTCTCAGAGCCTCATGTTCTGGAAAAGAAGAAGAGGAAAGAGTCAAGAACCCCAAATTACATGGAAGAAAAAGAGCCACCATTCCCCCAGAGCCTTGCCTTTGGGAGTGGGCATATGACTGAAAGAGCAATGTGGCTAAATGAAGTGATCCAGTAACAGTCTTTGTGTTCATGTCGTGGGACAGGCAGAGAAGCAAGGGTGACTGAGGAATTGTCCTCTTTTGAGATTTGTGGAGCCGACCAGTCTGGGAGGAGTTAGGAGAGGCAAGACACACTGGAAGGCTTCAAGGAGCCCTTCTCTCCGTGTCCAAGAGAAAGGGGCGGATGTTTGGCAACCTTGGGCATGGCCATGGGTCCAGAAGCCTTGGAGGCCACACAATGCTCCTCTTCTTCATGCAGCCCCTCTCTAGCCTCATCCTGGTGCCCACACCCATGAAAACCACTCTTTGACTTACTTGGCTGGCCCCTTCCTTGGAGGCTCTGAGCTCCTCTGAACAGTATATGGCAAACTCTTTCTGGGTTTGTTGAAATTAAAAAGGGATTATTTTAGGCAGCCAGAGGTGTATTATTTAGGGCCTGGAATCTGCTAGTCCTATGTAGGGTGTGGGCAGCACCCTCTCATCTCCTGTGGGATGTGACCATGTGCTTGGATCCACCCATCTCACACAAGTGACCTGCACAGGAGAGCAAACCCTTTACTCACAACCACAGCCTGAGAAAGGGAAGAAACACAAATTCCTCTGCCATGTTAGAAAGTTTCCCTCCCTTTGAAATAGAGTGTGAGGTGCTGTGAACCTTAAAAACACTCAATAACTTGGTTTACAATCTGGCCATTGGAGGACATTTGGGCTTCCTCTACAGATTTTACTACATTCCTCAAGGAGAAAAGACAGTTCTGGCAGACATCGCCTCCACATTGTTCTGGTTCCCCCTCTCATGGGTGGAGGCGGACAGCCTCAGCATGTGGCTTCCTACAGCATGGTTTGTTCTGCCCCAGGGAGTTGTGGAATCAGGAAGAACCTGTGTGTGTGTGTGTGTCTGTCGCTTTTTGAAGGGAATACCCACTTTCTCATCCCTTAGCCATATGAGATCCTGCATCTTCCCAGGCTTCCTAATCGCATTTCCTACCTAGCTTTCCCAGAGTTCAGAATCCATCCTGGACCTATTAGAGCAAGGTGGTTGCCTTGGAAACATTCTCTATGCTCCCCACCCAGCTCTGACTCAAAATGCAGCCCAACGCTTGGTCCTCTGGGGTACCAGAAGTGGTGGGCGTCAAATGAGCCCTCTGTTCATTGCTCTGGGTGCCACTAAGTGGTTCCCTCCATGTCAGCTAAGGTCTACAAGGACCACTGACCATGGGTCTTCCCTCAAATGGAGGATTTTGAAAAGGTGCAAGCTTCTTTGCCTGAATGGCCTTACAAACACCTATGTTCTTCTTGAAATAATCCCCAAAGCTCTGCCTAGTTAGATCTGCTTTATCTAAATGGTGTGTTTCTGATCTAGTGGTTGGTGGTTGAAATAACATTTAAGGATATGTGATCACAGATGTATTCACATGAGTGAAGCAACAGAATGAAGTTAGAGAGTGACATAGATAGGTTATGTGCCTTAAAGGCTTAAGAAACGTGCTAAGATTCCTCTGTGCTAAGCTCCTGTTGCTGTCCACAGGCAAATGTGAAGCCCAGTGAAAACGCCCCAAAGCTGGGCTGTGATGCCCCCATTTTTGGTACCTGGGACTATTTAATACTATTTACTATTAATTATGGAGCTGCATCTGGCTGAAAGAGATCCCCAGGAATGGTGTTTTGGAAAGCAGTCATATTTAGTCCAGGGACATTGGTGGGAAGTGGACTGCTATTCTCCTACCTCCCAGGGGAATGGGGATTGGACATCATTGACTGGGGCATCACTTTCCCGGGTTGGGCCCTCACTTCCTTGTAATAGTGTGACCTTGGGCAGCCTAACGTCTCAGAACCTGTTTCCTCATTTGCATGTTGGGCGTGACGCTACTTTACTCAGGGTTGTTGAGAAGATCACATGAGGTACTACTGTGTGTGAAAGCACTCCGCAGACATTCAGGAGATGCTGGTGGATAGCCTCATTCACCACTATGAGAAGCATCACACCTTCCACATGAAATAAATGAGATAATTTTCTGTGTCCAAAGCATGTTCTTAGTAAGGTGGTAATCTGCTGCAAATGGAGCTCCAAAAGACAGTAGGGCTTGGGGGAGTTCTTTGCTTGCTTTGGCTTTGTTTGGTCAATAATCTCTGTACATCCAATATGGCTGATTCTTGTCTCCTGACAAGTCGATGCTCTGGTCTTTACCCCAGTCCACTTAAATCACTTGACGTGAACAACAAAGAAAGGATTGAAGGAAGCAAATTGTTTTTTACCTTCAAGATGTATATTTTGTGAATGTTTAGTAGGATGGTGAGAAGTTGGCTTCATCTTTCCAAGTAAGAGAAAAGTATAGTTGAATTGATTTAGGAGACGTTTGCCTTTGATTTAAGGACGAGCTCCATGGGTTCTTACACTCATAACCATTATGATGGGTTAAAAAGGGAGGAGCTAAACTTTTTTTTCAGGTTTCTTAGAAGAAGTTTGCAGTCTAGAGACAGTTATTTGTCTCATTTGTTGGCTGAGTGTGTGAATTGATAATACGATTTTAGGATGGGAAGGGAGCTTAGGAAGTGTCAACTTCATTTTTCAGAAGAGGGTGCTAATCTAATGGGATGGTGGTGAATCTGGTGCTCCTGCTGCTGCACCTGGATTGCAAGGAGATGTGACCCTGCTTGAAGGGAAGGCAGGGCTGGAGGACAGCTCTCTGTGGACCTGCAATGTCATGTCACAGCACAGCTTCCTAAACAATCCACCTCTCTCCTACAGAAGTCCTCCAACCTGCTCTTACCCAGACATGCTTAGAGAAAAGTGCTGGATAAACCACTGGTGAACTTCCAGTGGTCCAGTTTGCTGAACTCAACTAGGAGATTAATGAATTACTATTTCTTAAAGATTAAAACAAACAAACAAACAAACAAAAAACACATTTCTCATCACTGTTAAACAATGAGGACTTTTTAAGTAATCACCACCTATGAACATAATCTGTAACTTTAGCATGGACCTACTTTAAGATTATATATGTAATGTAAGGTAAGGTAATATATATCATATAGGTATCACATACTATGTAATAATTTGAAATTGGAAAAATGGTTAATGATGAATACAATGGATATGATACGTCTTGACTTCAGAAACTTTTCTGATAATGCACCTCAAGACCTATCTTAGGATTCACCATGAGAGGGCGCCTGGGTGGCTCAGATGGTTAGGTGTCTGCCTTCGGCTCAGGTCATGATCCCAGGGTCCTGGGATTGAGTCCCACATCGGGCTCCCGGCTCGGCGGGGAGCCCGCTTCTCCCTCTGACCCTCTCCCCTCTCATGCTGTTTCTCTCTCGCTCGCTCTCTAAAAAATAAATAAAATCTTTAAAAAAAAAAAAAAAGAATTCACCATGAGAATAGAATAGTGCCAAAGAATTATTCTTAACAGAAATTAGTCACAATTCACTATTGGCCTAGTGGGGCATTATGAGAGTGTTTTTGGGGGGATGACCCAAGGGCTTCTTATTTCACAATGAAAACTTAAAGGTTAGTTGACTGATACAAGACCAGTGTCATACTATTGGGCCCCATTTCTCTCTAGGCTATTCTTAAGAAAATGGCCTCCTTTCTAGTTCTCTGTAATCCATGTACGTGTTTATAACATATTGCTTAACCTAACCTCTGTAAGTCGATGGACTCAGAATGGAGTCATATGCTCTGTGGACATAAAGAAATGATGGCTAAGAGCAATAGTTAGAATGGTGTAGGGATGTTGAGTTTCAGGTCTTTCATGTTTCCTAGAGGCAAGGCAGTAAAGGGGTTTGCTGTGGACCGAATGTTTGTGTCCACCCAAATCCATATATTAAAGCCTTAACCTCCAATGCAATGGTATTTGGAGGTGTGGCCCTTGAGAGATAACTGGGTTTCAGTGAGGTCATGAGGGTGAAGCCCCCATGATGAGATTAGTGCCCTTGTAGGACAGAAGCAACCAGAGCTCTCTTTCTGCCATGTGAGAATAACTAGAAGGCAACCATTGGTAAACCAGAAAGAGACCTCTCACCAGACACCAGATCTGCTGGCACCTTGATCTGGGACTTCTCAACCCCCAGAACCACAAACAGTAAGTGCTTATTGTTTTAGCCACTCAGTCTGTGTTATTTTGTTATAGCTGCTGGCATTGACTAAGACAGAGTCCATTCCTAACTTCCCTGATGTACATCACTTTCAAGTCTCCAGATCAAGGCTAACATGATTATGGGTGAAGCAACCTGCTTTCTTTCTAGAGCAATCTATCTCAAGGAAAGAGGAATCATCTCATTCCTCTCTGTCTCTTCTTTCTGGTCAAGCCACTCTTCCTAAGACAGCAATGTATTTGAGAAGGGATCCCAGTGATCTTATAAGAGAAATCTGCTAAAAATGGCTGTCGAGGGAGCTAATATATTGATACATTCTTGGGGTTACTTTCAGGGAGAAGAGAGGAAGAAGAGGGGACACACTGTATTTGGATCCTAAATCCAGGGTGTGCCATCCATGAGGAATGCTTACCAGTCCTTCAGAAAGATGGATGTAAGCAGAGACCTCACAGTGCTCTATGTCATCACCTCTTCCTTTGTACTCAGACAGCTGTATCTGTGCTCATCGCTTTCAGTTTTATCTTTCAGTCCTTGATGTACAGGTTTTAGCTTCTCAATCAGACTGTGCATTGCTTAAGGACAGGATCTATTCAAGCGCCTGGGATATTTGCTGGGTGAATGTTGAGTGAGTAAGAAGACTAAATTAATGAGCGCAATGAAGAGACTGAGTGTGAGCTTGTGAGTCTGCCTGGGCCCTGCGTTCTCAAGGGAGGAGATCTCCTTTAACATCAGTAGAGATTGCTTTGGTTTTGGGAACGGACATGAGGCCAACAAGATCTTCACGAGCTTTCTGAAGCAAAGTTAGAGTCAGGGCTCTCCCAGTTCTTCAGGTCAATCAGTTTGGAACAGCAACTCTTATTGAATCAAAGTGTTGCTGTTTGCTTTCTTTTTAGCACCTTGGGCTCCAAAAAATAATGGTGCCACTCAATGCCCTGATTCCTTCTCTACAACGTGGATGGATCCTGCCCAAAGAGCCTCCTGGGAACAATCAGATGAACACCAACTGACTTAAAAAGCCAATTCTTATAGTATATATTTTAGGTACTTTTTCTTCAGGGAAAATCATTGGAAATCAAGGGAAGAGTTTCTTTTCCTTATGTCAGACATAAGCTGATTCCTCAAAGCCCCTGTTCTTAGGCCATTTCAATATGAGTGGTTTATGCACTGGTCGAGTCATTTGGAGCTGCTATAAGCCTAGACAAATGCGCCAAGTAGGGGTAAACCCTCAAAGTTCAAGTAGGCAGCAGGAAGAAAAGGAAGGTAAGACACCCTCACCAAATTAAGCCAGGGGGCACACAGTCAGATGGCATAGAAAAGGCAGGGGACTTTTAATCAAGACACCTGAACCCACATCATGGTTTTGTTATTAATTAGAGAAAGTTGGGCAACACATTCAACCCCCTAGGTCTCATATTCCTTCTCTGGGAAATAAAGTTCTATATTAAATACCCCCGGATAATAACATTACTATGAAAAAATAAGTTAGATAAGCTAAATAAAAATATATACAGGGGGAGATGAACCATGAGAGATGATGGACTCTGAAAAACAAACTGAGGGTTCTAGAGGGGAGGGTGGGTGGCAGGATGGGTTAGCCTGGTGATGGGTATTAAAGAGGGCACATTCTGCATGGAGCACTGGGAGTGGTACACAAACAATGAATCATGGAACACTACATCAAAAAACTAATGATGTAATGTATGGTGATTAACATAACAATAAAAAAATTTTTTTAAGGGGGTGGCTTTCCTGGGACACCAGCACTGTTGAAGGCTCGGTTTCTGTGAGATTTCCTCTTTTCAGTGAAGAATTGATCTCTGCCATCACATATCATGAATAAAGTGCTAAAGTTTTTTTTTTTTAATATATATAGAAAAGCACTGAGCAAAGTTCCTGGTATGAGCTAAAACTGAGGTGAATGACAATTTGGACAACACATTCTTGAGCAGATGACAGGAGCCTGAGGTACATGGGAGCCAGTGTGTGTCTGGATGTCACCCTCACTCAGCCTGGGCCACACAGGCAGTCAGGCTCAGCAGAGCCACAACTAGTGGTGGGAGGTATAAGGAATACTCAAAATTTAGTATCTTGAAGTTAAAAACGACTTGGGCAAAATAGAAGCCCCCCTTTTCTGAATGGATACTGGGCTGATACACTTAGTCTGTAGACCCAGGGATGCAAGGAGTCACCCACCATCCCACCTGTTCTGAAGAGATTCTGGGTCATTGATTGGCAACAACAGAGTTATTTTATGGAGGCTAAAGAGAAAATGACTATAATGAACTAGGCCAAGAGAAAGAGGGGTTTCCAATTGGGAGCCCAAGCCTGTTTAATCTATTAATCGGTTCTAATGTTCAGAACCGCCATCCCTTGCATTTCCACTGAGATGTGCTGAGAGTCTGAGGTCTTTAGAAAAGGCCAGGCCACCCTTTGAATGGGAAATATGAATTCCAGGAATGGACCCATCTGTGGGTAAATTCTCGTGCTTGCTCTGCTTCTTTGTACCTTGCATCACTCATCCAATGTCTAAATATCTATTTTTTTTAAATCTCAGAACACTAAGTTAAGATGAACAAATTGTGGGACAACCTGTGTGTAGGGCTGGGGGAATTAGGTGCCATTAGGGAAGGGTCAGGAAAACCCCAATTTTTCTTGGCCTTCTTGTCCATCTATACTCTTTTTACGGTATCTGGAAAGGCCCAGAATCACTGCACTAATTACAGGAGAAACTAGGTCTTTGCCCAGATTTCAAAGTTTCAGTCTCCCATTAGGGTATGCTGTGCCCATAGTGACCAGCTTCTAGGCTGCTACAATGAGTGTCCAGAGCTGGCTGAGCTCTTCAGAGCTTGACTAGTTATGAGAAGTTGCAGTGGTCTCAAATATTCTGGAAAATTGGCGAGACCGGGGTTGAACTGAAACCTTATTAAGAAACAGAGGGTCTTCTGTGTCTCTTGGGAAGCTTTGGGCTTTTAGAAATTCTTTCATTATTCAAGACTTCCTCCCCTTTGGTTTTAAAAACTCAGTGGTTCCAGACATCAAACTGGAATGGTCAGTTGACACTTTCCAATCCTCTGATTTACCCTCACCAATGGAGATATCCAAATCACCACCGCTTTAAGGCTTCATTCCTCCTGGCTTCTACATGTAGGAAGGACCAGACGAATGGGCTTTATATACACCAGAGCTGCAGGGAATGAAATTTTGAGCAAAGGCATGCCCATCAACACATTTGAGCACCCACAGCCCTGCTGCAGGGGGGTCTGGTGAAGCCCTGGAAGAGGGAGAGAGGTTATCCTGAAGGGGGAGCCATTCTCTGGATCACATTACCAATCAAAGAGAAACTGGTTGCAGCTTGAAGGACCATTCTTTCAACAAAATTGGGTGAATGGTAACAGACAGTGCATGTTAATGTTAACAGATAGTATGGTTTAAATATAAGTTTCTGGAAATTGTCTTGCTTTCTCATAAGAAATCAATCAATGTGAATAAATAATGTAACATGACTATAATAAGCATAGCCATCTTCGTTCATCCTATGGATCCTTCAAAACCCAACTCAAATGCCAATCTTTGTAAAGCCTTCTCTTCTACCCCTACTTGGAAGTATTGCTTCCTGTTTTGGATGCCCATAATATCTCTCATAAGGCTTTACTTCTCACTGTATTATGCTTATTTATGTACATTTCTTGCCTCATATTTAATTCCTTGGGGTTTGTTTCATCTTTAGAGTACCTCCAGTTCTAGCTCTGCACTAGACATAGAAGGTGTTCTATAAATATTTGATAGCCAAGTGAATGATTGAATTTCAAGAGGGGCTACTGATCTGGCAGGAAAGCAGGAAAGCTCCAGTGGGATAAAATAAATCCATTATCTGCCACCTTGTTCTTGCAGAAAGGATCAGTGCATGGCAAAACCAGTGCTCTGAGAATTCCAAGGTCAAAGAGTCTCTACCATGGCTGAACCACACCTCGAATTCAGGTGTCCCAGTTAACAACCATGAAAGGACTGAAAGCATCTCTGTCTAGAATAATCACATCCCAAGACAGGCTTCAAAAGGGGCAGAGAAACATCTAGATAGTAACAATGAAAAAAAAATCACAGCCTCCTCACAGCAGGATAAAAACTTCCCACAACAGCCTTACAACAGCAATCAAGCCCCCAAATTAACCCACCTTGCAGAGACCTGGTCTCTGTTCAGAAATGAAAGAGGAGAAAATAAAATACCTTTCCGCACTGAGGTGAGGTTCTATGCCCTTTCCCCAGTCCCATGCTGGCTCTGACATGTCTGGAATTCCCTCTCAACCAAGGGAGTTTTGCTTGTGAGTCAGCAGTGGGGCACTACATGGACAAAACGGGGTAGTCTGGGTCAGACGTCATGTCATGCCCTCTACTAGGGTTACTTTTAGAGTTTGGTTCACTCGGATCCTTTCCCTATAAGAAAAAGCTTAAGCCGAGTGCTTAGGGCCACCAACACATACACCTAAAAAGTCTCCACTTCTGATATAGCAAGAAGTTCCTTCCGTTCACTCTGAAATCTCCTAGCTACCTGTGTCTTGGTAGTGGCTTGGAGGTGCAATAGGTGGGTGGCACCAGGTGTGGAAATGGCTCAGAACCCGCATGGAGAGAGAAGTCAGCCCAGTATTCAAACTTCAGAAGGGTCTCCAGTAAACAGGGTGTCCCGGTGGGAAAACTGGGGACCCTGAGATGCTAGAAAGATGGAGCAAAAATAGGATAGCTCTGTACAGAATTTTCTCTTGGCTCTGGTTGGGCTGGAGGGTGATGGTGCAAGAAATAATCCCACAGAAACCCACCTAAAAACAGGCTCCTCTGAATCTGCAATAGTTATGTCACCAAAATAACAGGGAATAATAAGAATTGTGCTTTCTAGTCCCTAAAAAAACAAATCAAAACATTTTTTAAACATTTAATTATTTCAAAAGGAATCTTGGAATCTGGGGAAGCTCAGTGAGATGGTAAATTCCTCAGAATCAAAAACCAACTTTGGAAGCATATTGTCATTGTGTGTGTGTGTGTGTGTGTTGTGTGTGTGACTACATCGTATATTCCCACTCATCTACTTATAGGTATATATATATAAATATATATTTATCATTAGATTTTCCTCCCTTCAAATCAACACCAGTGTGTTCCACCTTCAGTACATATATATTATCTGAATTCCAATTCATAAGCAGACCATTAATACCATAAAAAGAGAAATAGCTGAGAATAGGCAAAGTATAACTTAGCCAGAATTGTTTTAAATGCTGGTTCAGCATTGCTAAAGAACAAAGCAACCTCCCCAAATACAAGCTGAAATCTCTGTTAGTAATACACGCTCGCAGTTTTTGGAGCTCTTTAAGATCATCAGAAGACAAAAGGGAGAAAAAAGGACATATTATGAAATTGAATCTTAAGTGTTTTCCTTTTTTGTAGTCATTAATGCATTTTAAGGGAAATTGCCATTTGTAGAAATGATACTCACCCCTTCAATTACTTTTCCCTAGCTCTCTCTAGAACTAGGGAATAATAAAACATGTACAGAGTTTTGCTGATTTTTAATTTTTAAGGATATTTCACTCTAACTTATAGATCTTTATCCCATTTAAAACATATTTAATGAGTTTGAGAAATGTCTTACATATTTTAGCAAAAGTCACAGAAAGACAAGGGTTGTTGGACCATACAAAGTATCTAGGGCTCACGACCTAGATGTGCTTAGCTTAAGGAAAATAATTGTGTTTAAACACGTAGAAAAAGGGAATCAGTTGCAGACAATCCACCTTGCATTTTCTATTTAAGATTCTTTCACCCTGTATGTAATTGGTCAGGATTCTTCTGAAAAATTTGAGTCTTTATGGCATTGCTGGCTTGTAGACTACAAATGTTTCCAAATCACCATCCCTCTTAACACATGGTATGAAAAGAGAGTTCCAGAAAATTTAGAGAAGATGTGAGGGCTGGGCACAGGGTAATTCACCACCAAATTAGCACAACACATAAAATCAACCTGGAGAAAACAGCAAAATCAAAAAGTCAAAAGCAGCCAAGTCAGACGAGAATGCTAGGGAGTCAGTGAGTACCATATTCCATGCCAAGAAATTGAAATTAAAAAAAAAAGAGAGAGAGAGAGAGAAAAGTTGGACATAAATCAATATTGAAATCTTCAAAAAATCAAAGCCAAACCAATGTTTCCTTTTTCCCCCTATGCACAAACCTTTTGTTCTAAACCCAATGACATTGAGATCAATAATTTTATCTGGAAGATTCAAGTCTGCAGAGACACTTCCCTTCCATTTGCTCACTTGAGTCCACAGAAATAAAGCACCTTTGGAACCAAGAGTTGTTCAAGAATCCTAGTGTCTTATTCAATGTGTCGAAAAAGTACAGTTAAAATAATTAGAATAATTCATCAAATGACAAACACAATTATACTGACTCTGGTGAATAGGCAAAAGGGCTCCCCAGGACAATTCACAACTAAGAAGATAGAGCACAATAAAAGGCTATGACATTTCATGAATATTCTGTGTTATAGCTTTGAACTTTATTGCAAAGCAAAAAATATATATTTTTATATATATATATTTTTATCTACATTTCACCTCTGACATTATACACAACACGAAAGCACAGAAAACCAAAAAAATCATAATGAGGTAGATACATAACACTTACAGATGGAGGAGACTAAAGAGTTTAAATTTGGCTTAATACTGTGGTCACCAATGTATGCATTTTCAACACAGCAGCAAGCATTGATTCACGGGGCAAGAAGCCCAGTGATCTCAAACCCAAAAATAAGCCCCATTAAAAAATACCTGCTTCAAAATGAAAAAAAAAAACCACTTTTTTTTTTTTTTTTAAAGTCAGGGAATCAGATGTGTTCAATTGCAAACCCTGGTGAAATAAAAAAAGTTTTTGTTTTTGCCTTTGTGCCAGGAGGAAAAAAATGTAATTTTCACCTATCCAGTTAGGAGTAACCTGTCCCATAGGGTTCTTCTGTGTATCCCTGCTGGGTGGGGTTGGGGCAGCCAGCTGTGATAGTAAGGGAACAGAGTTTCTTCCTTTTCCCTGGAGTAATGCTGACCTCTGCAGCCACAGTGACGGGGACCACTAGCTTTTGAGGGCCCTTGAAACATACCTGGAAATGGCTGGAAGTCAATGTAGCTATGAAGTCTCTGGTATAGCTCTCTACCTTCCTGCGATCATGTGCTCTCCTAGTGGGTGAGGCAAGGAGCACCGACGGCTTTGGGACACTGGGATCACCCCATTCCCCTCATCATTCCCACTTACAGCCTTTCCAGTGGTGAGCGGAGCAGGCCATCTTCAGCCTCAATTTTATTTATGAATGCATTTTCACTGTAAAATGCGATGTCAGGCAGTGGTGGATACTGCAGAGACTAACTCGTTCCTTGTCTGTTGTTTTGAACGGAAGGAGGATGGAGCGAAGAGGAGGGACCAGGAGAGGACACTTCACTGGTGGAGGCACGGCTGGGAGAGCAGAGCAATGAAATGACCAGTTGAGGAAGGGGCAGCTCAGGCAAGCGCAGATGGCCAATGGAGACCTCAGGGGGTCCAACTAGAAAACCAGGGAGTGACTTGGGTTTGTTGACAGTGCCTAGAAGACCCCAGAGACCCTAGAGGGAATGCGAGAGAAGCGAGGCCCAGAGACATTAATTGGGCTAAAAGTGGAATTGAATCTAACTGCCTTGGATTGTTTAATCATCGTTTTTACTCTAGATATGATCTAGAGTATTCTAGATCTAAGATTTGCTCTACTGGGAAATAGCTGGGAACAGCTGCAGGACAGGTTAACCTCAGGCAAGAGAGGAGACAGAGGGGTCCCAGAGGAATGCTTGGTGAACTGGGGATAGTGGCTGGATGGGCATGGGAACCGATAAGCGGCCACCTGCGTGAGAAGATTGTCACACAGCAAAGTGTACTTCAGAGAAGCTTGAAGTCGGCCTATGCTGGGCAGGGCCAAGCACTGTTCTCCAGAAGCCAGAGGGTTAACTGTACTGTCCATGTGTTTGTGCATCATCTCCCCTGCGGGACCATCTTTCTCTTTGCCTTCCCAATGCCTATGCAGGGCCTGGCACATAGAGAGCATCGTCGCGGTTGAATTGCATTTTTGGAAAATGCAACAAGAGATGGTTTGGGGAAGAAGGGAAAATGTCCACAGGGTTATAAGTGTTTCAAAGACCCTAGATTCCCCCTCAAGACAATACCTGGAGCACAGTCCTGCTTCCTAGATGCATCTCAAGTGAAGACTCACATTTGAATTTTGAACATAAAACATCATAGTGAGAGGAAATAATACAGTAGCAGGGCCCAATGGGAAAGGAACTGAACACGATTCATCTGAATATGTGTCAAAACTGAGGTCACAGCGATGCCAGGCAACTGCTTCTGTCCTGGCCTGGAAGATTGGGGGGAGGGGCAGGGTGTGCAATCCATCTTGAACACTTAATTCCAGAAGGCAAAGACAAAGTGGGCTTGCAACCATCACTCTCAAGTGCTTCCCAGGCTTACCTTGCAGGAGTTCTTGGGCAAGGCAAGGCCATGGGCACCTCCAAAGGTCCCAAAGCTCACTAATCCAGAGACTAGATAGAGCTCTGTCCCCTCAGAGACCCTAAGCAAAAGGAGTCAGTCTGGATTCCTACAACAGGCAGCATTCAAGTAATTATAAGGTGGGGACTCTCTGACTACCAGGCATTCAATAGTGAATGAAGGTGAGATTTTTTTCTTTCCTTGGAGGTCCTTGAGAAGAAGTTTGATATCTTTTTGTCCATGACTGTGAGGATGAGCAAAAATTAGGTGGTGCCTGAGTCTCCTTCAGACCCTGAGATTCCATTGTTCCTTTGCGCTCTGAAGAAGCTCCAGCCCCGCTCAAGGACTGAGGGGTTTTTCTTTGTGTATAATTGCTGGGACTGTGGCAGGATTAGGTTAGCATGTGTATGTGTGTGTGTGTGTGTGTGCATGCATGCATATGCACACAGGTATGCTCAGAGGCTACCCAGTAGGCACTAAGCTGACAGAATTGTAAGCAAACATGTAAAGGATGAGGCTGACTCAGAGAAAGAATAAGTAGGGTTCATCACTCCCTTCCCCTAACTCTCTAATCTGTGCTTTCCTGCCCACTTCCTGTCCCTCGTGCTCTTCCTCTCTCTCATTTATAGTTTTTCTCCCCTAATCAGTTCACGTGACAGGGAAGAAAATTACTTTCTTAAGCCTAATATTTTGATGTTGGCCATTTCACTCCCTGGCTTAGGCATTCACACCGCCTCCCAATGGTTGATCAACCCAAATCCAAATTTATCAGTTCAGTTGTCAAGACTTTCATCAAATGCATTTACCTGTCTCATTATATGACCTTTCTGGTTTGGATCAATCACAGAGATCACCAGGCTCACCTCTGTGTTTTAGACATGGGAAAACTGAGGCTCACAGAAGGCAAGCTACTGGCCCAGGAATGATGGGTACAAGGGCCAAATGCAGGTTCCCAGGCTGCTTCTCCCCTGCCCTTCCCCTAGCCTGGTGCAGGGAGCTTCTTGCCATGTCTGGCCTAGAATTGCTCTTACTCTCTGCCAGGTCATAGCCACTGTCTTCAAAAACCTACTCCAAATTTACCCTGTGAAGCTCGAATTTCTGAATTTGCCCCAAGTCCAACTGCTCAATTCTTCTTACAGATCCTTAGAGAAAATATCCACTTATCTGGAAATCACCTCACCTTTCGAGACCACACACACAAAAGCCACAACAACAACAAAACCTGCAGAAAGAAGACACAGAGGTTCTCAGGCCAACCAGAAAAGACATTTCAAAGTGCTTATTGAAGGTCCAGTTCCACGGAACTGTCCAAGAACTCATACCGAAGAGGTCATGCTCAGGGTGACCTGTGGGACACAGGCATCCTTTCTCATGGGGATACCTCATTGCATAAATCATCACTACACTTGTAAGTGCCCTAAAACCTCCCGCATTCTCTTAGCCTCTCTGGCCATCCGCAAGAAAACAAAAGTGCCAGGTCTGCCTTCATCCCAGCTAGTCCTTGCTGGGTGCTCTGAGCTACTTGGCCTTTATAAAGCTGTTGGAACAGGGCATGAGGGGGTTCTGGACCTTGCAGAAGAGTGGGACCAAATCTCTAGGCCTGACCCCCTGCTGTACCCTGCTGACCCTGAAATCCTGTGCAATCATTGGGGGCTCCCCGAGCCTCAGTTTCCTCATTTGTAAAAAGAGGCAGAGTTTCTCATCTTGTGAGATTATTGCAAAGACCTAGCTGAGATCGTTGTATGAAGGCACCTGGGACAGAGCCTTACAGATCACTGGCATTCAATCCAAGTTAGCCAAATCTCAGTCCTGTCCTCCCCAAAGGGCTCTGCTCCATCATGGCTGATGTCACCTGCCCCAGGTTACATTGGACTTCCTCTGACACCCTGACATTCTGAGACTCCAGTAATGCTAAATACTTCTTTCCTCTAAAGGAACTGTTCCCTTCCCCCATAAGAGGAAACACAATATCTCTGATGGGACTTCTTCAGAATCAGCCAGTCTGGGAGAGCTTGGGGCTGTACCTGATTTCTCTGGCCCTGGCATTTGGAACTCTAAACCTATGGGGCCCACAGGGTCTCAGGTGCCAATCAATGGCAAGAAGCCACCTAACAAAGGGTCAGCCCACACACCCCAATAGGCCCCGTCCACTCTGATGGGGAAATTTTTCCTCAACAAAGGTTCTATTTGTGCTGCTGCTGAACTGTCAGGCTTCAGCACAGGCATGTTCCCTGGGTTTAGATTTGTGGTGGAAACTCAATAATGCCACAGCCCTCAGAGGTGGCCATGTCCCTTCCCAGAGAGGCAGGTTGTCATAGCCCCCGAATTGGTATTGGACACTCTGCTTCAGCCCTGGTCAAGGAGCAAGGGATCCAGAACACTTCCACCCTTTAGCCCCTCTTTATTTTGCCCAGAGCTCTGAACCTCATGGAAGATCTGCAGTCTCTGGATCCCTGAGATCATCTCAGGGCCCAAGCACCAATGGGCAGGCCAGAGAAGAGTGGGGTCATGGGGCTGGACCTTGGCAACCTCTGAAAAGCCCCCTCCCCCTCCCCAGCCCCTGTTTGGGGAAGACGAGGAGTTGGAAAATCATGTGGTGTTCTGGAAGTGATTCCCTTGATATTTTCTGAGCTGTAAAGACAAGTTGACTCCTGGGAAAGTCTCCTGGGTCGCTGCATGCAGGACCATACCTCACGATAGGCCTAAAGTTCTCCGGAATACTACCTTTGAGGGTAAGAGAGCTCCCTTTTCAAGAGGAGAAAGAAAGAATGAGTGATCCATTTGGGGGATGGGTCTTAGCAGGTATGACCTATGGAACAGGACAAAAGCAAATGAACAGCACTTCATTAAGATCCCCTGAGTAGCTACGAGTAGGTGTGTAGGAATGAGGAGGCAAGCGATGAGCCCACAGAGAAAATGCATTCTTGTCGAAGGACCGACTTCCTTTTTCTTTCCAAAGGAATTACGTCTAAGCTCCCACCAGCCGTGGAGTGGAAGCGTGTTGTGCTGGAGCAGTTAGGCAGTGTCAGAATTTATCTTTTCAAAATGTCTTGGATGGCTCAGCCACCTTGTTTGTGCAAGATTTGTAAACCGTGTGCAAAACTCAGGCTTGTGCAGACAACCAAAGAAGTTAAGGAGCTGCCTTCTGCGCGCAGGGCTTCCCTGCCTGATTTGTGCTTTGTCTAACCCCATCATCTCTCTTCTTCCCAGTGGCTCTTTTCAAAGCCTGGTGAAGGCAAGCGAGGCCAGACTGGATCCAGGGCAGAACCCGCTGTTCTCCCTATCCTGAGTGTCTGTTTCAAATACCTCTAAAGGGCGTGCAGCCTGAGGGCTGATTTCCCATATGCTTTTGATGCCGGGCTTTTGAAGATTCTCTTTATATCTAACTTTCAAAATGAAAGCAGATGCAGTAACCCCACTCGGGCAAGTTGCAGTCAGTGGCTGGCATGGGAGGAGGGGTCTTAGCTGAAAGTGGTGCAAAGGTAGGGAGGTGGAATTTGGCACTGGGTAGAGCACGCAGAGTCGGTGGGAAGGAGGCAGTTGGCATAAAGCGAAGGTAGAATATAGTCACCCTCTGGGGATAGGTTACTCCATGTAGATGACCACAAATAAGGAAAAAAAACACCTGGGTCAAATCCTTCCCAGAGTACGCCAGCTCCCTGCCAGGGTCTGTATCCAGGACCAAGGCTGTAGGTGCTGATTTAGCTGAAGGTCCTCATCACTCCCCCACCCCTCAACCCCAGAGGTCACATGCTCATTGTCCCACTTAAGCCAAATTTCTTTTCTCTTGCCGTAAGTCAACACATCCCCAAAACGTATCCTATAAAAGTAGCTTTATAAAGAAAATAAATATTTTGAATCAAGAAGAGGATGAAAACAAGTTGTAAACATGTAACTGAAACATAAAAATACACATCAGTCCACTTACAGAACCAAACAAGGTTACATCGAATCGTTTCAAAGGAAAGCAAAGGAAAACTCTTCTCGGGAGCTCTTAAATTTAGGACAAGAATCACTGTAGCATGCTCACCTTGAACCAGGGATTGGATATTGTGGTTCTTGTACAAAGGGAAATCTGTGAGGGAGATGGGGGTCCGAGGTGAAGGAGGGAGGAAGATTGCATAGTTGTGAAACAGTGGCTTCTCATCAAGGTGAACAAGTGCGTCCTCTGATAAAATAGCGTTTGATTTTTTTTTCTGTTCATTTCCATTCACGGTATTTTTCTCTGTCCACCAAACATGTCATACACTGACGCATATATACAGTACACACAACACACATGCTAGCGCTAAACACGTGGATTGCACAGCCATACTTGAAAACCACCCCTCACCACTTGTTCCGTGCAAAGTTCGTATCCATCGATCCCCTTGTGCTACATCCTGACCCCATTTCCCATCAAAACTCATCTTTCGGATTCTTTCCTTAGCAAGGAAAGGGGTGGGTGACGATGGGGGTGGGGTGGGGGGACTTTGAGGAAAGCACCGGAAATGGTTCTATATTCTCATTGAACTTCTGTGGCAATGCCTCGCATTTTGGTTAGGGGCTCACTAGTTTTTAAGAGATAGGAAAAACCAACTGCCTTTTTTTTTTTTTTAAGCTTTCTTGAGGTAAACATCATTTGCTAACACCTTAGGCAGCAGACACGCTTTACAGTGCCATTGAGAAACTTTACAATAAGGAGGAAACAACACCAAAGTGTAACATCAATGCTCAAGGACATTTAGAAAGCACGTCTACATTTTAATTCATTTCCCCTTCGTCTCATTTGGCCAACTCCTTCTAGTCACATATAGAGCAGGACAGAAATATGATTAATTGCCTATATCATACTGGGCATCCCTTATCCCAACTAACCGTAAACCTCTCTTGCTCACATGCTAAAAACTGTGAGTCAACTGAAAAAATAAAATAAAGATGAACAGACTTTACATTTTTTTCATCCTTTCTATCTGCCTCAAGCATATATATATATATATATATATGTGTGTGTATATATATATACACACACATATATATGATAGTTTACATTAATATAGGAAATAGCAGAGGTCTTTTAGTTACATTTTATACAGAACCACTGCATCTTAATCTTTTTTTTTTTCTATGCTCTCTCTCTTTTTGGATAAACAATTGGCTATAACAATCTATAGTAAGGCTTCACAGAAAGAATTCTGCATGTTTTGTTTTTCTCTAAGAACCAAAGTTTATAAAATGAGGTTTGATTCTAGCACCTTATACAGTATTAGTGATGTTGTTCCCTTGGGAGAAATTAGCACTACCCAACACCTCAGGTGAATCTCGATCAGTTACACAGTTCTCAAAGGTATTGCCAAAGGGAGGACCTACAACACGGTGGAGATGGAGGAGCAAGAGGGAAAACAAAACAAAACCCCAAGATTAAAGTCTTAGCAACGTACAAATAAAATCTTAAAAACACGTCAAGTTGCCGTCTCCAAATTAAATAATGATTTCGTGTTTCAGTGCCACCAATGAATCCTTTTAGGTTATCTTTCCCCACGAGGTCAGGAAATATTACGATGTCCATTTTAGATGGGGAGACTGAGTCTGGGAGACATACACAGGTCATGGAGGAAACCGTCTGGGTTAAGAAACAGGGTCGGGGATGCCCAGACTCTAGCCCCTTATTCCCAAACCATTCCTCGTCACCTTTAATTGGTGAGTTGAGATTTTGGAAAAGCAGCTTATTGGCCACTGATGAAGCAAAACAAACTTTTTTTTTTTTTTTAAATATCAGCACCAAAGAAAGTTCAAAAGAAGCTGCTCTTTGCTCCCTTTTCCAAACATCCCATGTTATGGAGACAGCAACTTTCACAAGAAGGGAGAAGCCAGCTTGTCACAGGAGTAACCCATCTCTCTTGTGGGTGTCCTTCCCCAAAGTCCAAACGCTCCGCAGAGCTGTTGGTTCCAATTGAGTAGCATCGACTTTTGCAGAGGAATGATCAACTCCCACCAAAGCTGCATCAGAACCTCAATTATATAATTATATAACTATAGTGATATCTCTATCTCTATATATCTATTTCTATATGTATACATTAAAGTCTTTTACTGCACTGGATGATACCAAGGAAAAGTACTGGCATTGCTGTTTGCTGCAAGTGGGCCGCCTTGACTGGAGTTACACGAGAGAGAAGCACCACAAGAAAAGGCACCACAAGGTTTCAAGAAGTTAAATTGTTTGTTGTCACCGCCCTGACCTTGCCATGGTGGGGAAACAGAAGCATCTTTCATCTTTAGCAAGGACCCTGGAACAACCGATTCCAAAATTATCCTGACCCCTGCACATCTATCCATTTCAACTCCACAGGGAGACAGGGAAGAAAGAGCCCGATGTGGTTCGTTTTACTGCCATTACTTTTTGGCTACTAGAAAAGGAAAACACTTTCATTTTTGAAAAGAAAATGGTGGGGGGTGGGTGGGACTCAGATATTGGACACCAGGGTGTCCTAAAAAACGTGAGAATAAGGACAAAAATCTCGTGCTAAGGAAAGTCCTACATGGAAATCTGTCTCTTCTAGTATGATTCCTTGGTAGCGACGCATTAGGCAAAAGGAAAGAGAGAGAAAATGACAGAATGACATCCATAGGCACCATCAGCCACAATTAGCACTGAGTCTAGATTGATGAGGACAGATAGATGTCCATGTCTGTGCACATAGCTGAGAACCATGAGTGTCGGCTTAGAATCAACATTACTTCATCCTTATAGCCCTGGCCAAGAAAATAGGAAATCGGTGGCCATTCGGAGCACCAAGAGTCACGTGTGCTACTGATGAACCAGGAAAGGAGAGGGGGCAGCCAAGGAATGTGGAGTGGATGGTAAATGGCATTTTCATTTTTATTAGTTACCTGCCGGCCTTGAAATATCCCCTTCTGTTTCTCATTCTAGGTGGGGGAACACCCTCCACAACGGAGCAGAGAACTGGTATTTCTTGCAGGAAAGTCTGAATGTGGGGTGAGGGGGGCAGAGTTCCCCTCACCAGCCAGTTTCCTTCCTTTGCTCCTGGCCTGGGTCAAAAGAAGGGAAGTCCACAGGCCACGCTGGTGTGATCTGCAAGGCTCCTAGGACTTGCTGTCTAAGCCCATGGTGACAGGGTGGGGAAGCTTGTGACCAGGATCAAAATGGCTCACTGCAGGGACCCTTCTTCCCAAACTCTGGTCAATGCTCCAACTGAACACAGGAGGCTCCCCGGGGTTGGGGGGAGGGTGGTGGTGGTTCTGTTACGGCCATCTCTGTGGCATACTTCCCTTTGAATTATTGCTTTTCCTTCTGGTTTCTTGAGCTGGGGAGTTTTAGCTTAAGTTGTTTTTTTTTATTGGTGATGCTAGCCTATACTAAAAATGATACTCCCATTTCAGTGGAGGAAAAATACATATTCCTACCACCTTCCAGCAATCTGAACTATTTTTCCAAACCTACTTTTGGGGCATGGACAATGAGCAAACAAAAGACCTCTGCCAGAGGAGTCCTCCTTTTGCAAAGGATCTCCTCTAGAACCTTCATGGGACAGAGAAAAGTCACCAGGTTAGACCACCCACCCTGGCCCCTTCCTCCACATCGCCTTATTTGCTGTTTCCACCCGTGTGCCTCCTGCCATAACAGGCCTGGGTGTTTGGGAGTCTCTGCCCATGACTTTAGGAGAATGCTCTCTGTCCATTTATTTCTTCCAAGTGTTCCCAGGACCTCCTGCTAGACAGGAAATGTAACACTGGCCTCCAAGACCCTACTTCTCCATTGACCTAAGGTCACTGGTGTCCTGACCACCGTCCCAACAACCACAACAGGTGGAGTCTAGACAGGAAAGTGCAATTCGGAGCTGCTAGGACAGGGAAGGTGGACTCCCCCAGCCTTCCTCTTCAGCTCCTCCAGCTGCTGCTGACCAGCAGAGATGGCAGAGAGAAGGGAAATCCAAATCTGTCATCATAACCTGCCCCCTAAATGAGAACAACTAGCAGGCACAACCCATCACAGAGCAAGCAACCAGAAGCATTGGTTTGTGGCCCTGGAGAAGGGAAATATTGGGCTCAGCTCAGAGGCTGCCTCCTCCAAAGATCTCCCCTGTTTTCAAAGTCAAGCACTCCCTCCACTGGACTCTTACAACATTTGCTTTGTACCTCTATCTTATTCTGCCTTCCACTAGAGTTTTTTTGAGTTTCTGGCCAAGTCATAGTGGCCAGAGTGTTTGGTGCTGAAACATTTTGGAAACAGAGAAATTGATGACTAGCGAGGCTAAATAATTGGTCCAAGGTCACACAGTGTTGGGCCAGAGCTCAGATTTACTGATTTCCTACTGGGAGTCTTTATACTATCCCATTATGAGAGGTGGAGATGTCATCCTTAGCCTCTATACCTTCCAAATTTTTATTCAATACTTTTCCTTCCTTATTGCATCACCCATGGGCAAGGACTGTGTTTTGCATATAATACGTGCTCAGTTAAAGGAATTTAAATCATTTTTTTAAAAAAATAAGAGCTTCTTTTTCCATCCAAGGGGCGCATTAATTATGTAGCACATGTCATCAGCCAAATGCTGATGGGCTTTCACTGATCTGTAACGCAGATTTTTCACATAAGTCACACCTACATGCACCACGTGGATCAGGTGTGACAAAGGGCAAAGTTTCCTCCTAGGCTCCCCTCCCCCCCACCACTTCTTTGGCTAAGCCACTTCCAAAAAATCCTTTCTTTGGAGAGAAGGGACTAGTAATAGGCTCATTTGTATTCCCTTAGGTTGAGAATTTGGTCAAAAGGAGGTGGCATATACCTGTATGTTTGGGAGGCTCAGCTGATAGGTCTAATCCTTAGCCTATATTTCACTGTAAATTATTTTTAACACCAGCAAAGAGTAAAGGAAGACATAGTCTGAGTTTTGGAAGCCATATTCTACTCACACAGCTGCTGCTCAGAACTGAAGAAAAGGGAAAATGAAAGATTTGCAGCCAGATACAAGGGTGAGTTTCATGTGGGTGACTAAAGCTCCTACAGAAAACTCCCCATCTCATTGAAAATGGACGAAGAGGGACTAGGGCACATAGCATCAGCCTGGAATTACCAAGTTCCAGAACTTTCCTTTTATGGATGCATCCCAGATCATTGGTTCAGTGGAGGGAAATTATTGGAATGTCAAAATCAAGGGTGTTTATGTCTCTACTTCCTTTAAATCCTCAAATATACACATAAGCCAGTTTTTCAGACATGGCTAATGCTCAGGGTAAATAGAAGCAACAAGAATATTTTGTCAGCCTTTTAGGGAAAATGACAAATTTTATGTACTCAAGGCTTTGAATTACCTGAGAATTTCAATAGTTTTGCTCCATAAAGAGTCAGTTAGCAGTCACCAGCTTTATTGGGTTAAAAAGGGAAGAATGACTGGTAGACAAGTATCCAAGAAAGACTAAACAAATGTGAAAACATCCTGAAAAATAGCCATCATTTTGAGAAGAGAGATTTGATTCCAGCCTTCTGACCCCTGCAGGCTGCCTCACCTCACCAGGCAGACGGGTCGAGAGAGCCTGTGACCAGGTGAGCACATGAGGAGACCCAAAACATGACTGCAGGGTGACGTCCATGAGGCCAGGGCCACGGTTCTGTGGCCTGTTCTTAGGCAGACACAGTTAGAAAATGCCGGAAAACTCTGCCCAGTTGCAGGGAGAAAAATGTATTTGCTTTGAACAGCAAACCATAGTGACAACCCACAGACACCAAGAAATGACAGTCTTGAGGAGATTTGATTTCTCTTTCTTTCTCTCTTTTCCTTATCTCTCTCTTCCTTCTTTCCTTCCATCTTTCCTTCCTTCCTTCTTTCCTTCCTTCCTTCCTTCCTTCCTTCCTTCCTTCCTTCCTTCCTTCCTTCCTTCCTCCCTCTCTCCCTCCCTTCCTTTCTTCCCTTCTTCCTTCCCTCCTTCCCTGTTTGTATATTTTCTTCTGTAACAAATCCATAATTTTTTAAGTAAAAGAAAAGAGCCACATAGGAAGGCAGGGCTGCACCCTTAGCCCCTCCAGAATTGTGCTCTCATCTTCCCTTTCCCCACCTCCAAATTTTTCTCCTTGTGCCCCAAGGAGCTGCTTTTTCAGTAACACCAATAGAAAAGTAGATTTCTTGGAAACATGTCTCGTCACAAAGAAGTCCATGCAAGGGGAAAGATAATGACACTGTTATACACTGGGAATGGCCCTGGGGATAAAGGGACATCGATAGGGGAGGATGTCACATATGCTCCCAGAGTGGCATTCTGCATCTGTGACAGGTTAAGGGAGGGGACCCCAAAGACTGCTCCTGTGCAGTGGGCTTGAAAAGGTCTCTAGGAGTTTTGTCCAGACCCTGTGGTTTTCTCCCACCTAACACAAGGCCTTTCAGGTAGCAGTGGCTGTCTTTCCCACACATATCCAGATCCCAGGCATTCTTAGAATATGGCTCACCTCACTGCGGGTGGCTTCCCTTGCCCATCCAGTCAAAGGAGGGACCTCAGAATGGGATGCAGGTCAGGAAAGAAAGCACATGCTTCAAAGCTCTGTATTGCATTCGTATCTTTCCCCTTCAGAGAACCTCAAATGCTCTTTCCCTTCTGTGGAAGGACTCTTCCAGCAAAACCAGATATCCTGGCACCTTGGGTCGTGTGGATTCTGTCACCAGGGCAAGAGGGAATTTGAGTGACTTTTTCACACCGAGTGTACCTGTTTCTTCCCAGGTCTCTCTGACAGACTCCAGACTTGTAGCCACCTGGGCAATGCTCTAAAATCAGTTCTGCCTCCTACAACGTGATCGCTCTGAAATGTCTCCCGTCTGTAAGAGTCACCGGAAGAGGATGTCACACTCCCCAAGTCTCGGGCGGGAGGGGGCTGCTTCACTGGGTGGACTTCACATCATGTGTGGATACCAGTGCTGCAGGTCCAGACCCATCAGGCTTGGGTTTCCCCCGCCAGAAATCCTGGCAACCTAAGGACATCTAATGCCAACCAGGGTCCAGGTAGTAACTTCCACCTTCCTTCTCCAAGGATGCTTCCCTCTCTTCACTCGCTCTGGGGAGGACTGTGCTAATGGGTCGGAGTTATTCGGTGTGATCTGAAAGCCAGAAAGTAGGAAGCTATTGGAGAAAGCTGCTGCCTGGAGTCTGCAGGTTGCTCTGCAGACCTGCTGAGAATGCTGGGAGCAACTGGAGAGCCTCAAAGTCCCAGCACAGCCCCCGTTGGCCTCCTGTCCCAGGTGGAGGAGAGGGAGGCACATCTCAGTCCAGGCCACTTCATGGCCCCGTGCCCCAGAGAAAGAAAAACCCACCTAAGCTGGGTCTATTTCAAGTCCGGCAAGAGCTATAAACATCAAAATACCCTGTTTCATTAACTTCTTAAGCCCTTTAAGGAAAAGATACACACATACGTGTGTGTGTGTGTGTGTGTATAGTATATTTGTATATACATATATATGCCCAAGATTGGCATAGTTAGGTATTTAGCTGTGATCAATAAGCTTAGAATGCAGTTATACGGTCGTGTACTTCTCACCGAGGCTCCTAGGTTCTGCACAATTCACAATAATCTCAAAATCTCAGATCACCTCACAGCTTATGCGGCTTTCAGTGCGCTCTCTCCGTGTCGCTCTCTCTCTGGCATTTCATAATCACTAAAATTTCGAGCAAATAAAAATGAAGCCCTCAGTCACGAGGAGGTGTCATAGGTTAGCCTCCATGGTGACATTGGAGGGGACCCTACCACGCTGTGAGTCATCACATTGCACAAGGGCTTTTGGTTATGTTGATGCGCTAAATGCCCTAGATAGCGCAGGGGATGCATAAAGGGTATTTTCACTTGGAGGCCCTTATTGGCCTCAGAAGTTATCAGTGAGTGTCCCCAAATGCTGAAGTAACACAGTCAGCCCCTCTCTCCTGCCCTCCATTCAAAAATCTCCATCAGAACCCTTTTTAAAGAGCCACACCTTTTAAAGGCATCTATATGTATTTAAATGAAGAAATGCAGCCTGGCCTTGACCTCAGGCAGGCTGGACTCCTGGAGAGGCTAGGGCCATGGCTCATACAGGGGTTGCAAGGACAGGTCCTGTGTGGCTGATGACATATTTGGTGGAAGCGTGCAGCAACAGTGGGGTCAGGGAGCTAATGGGTTGAGTTTGGACAAACAGCCCAGCCTGAAGCAGTGTGCCTATAGGGACTTGCCTTAGGGAAGGAAGGCGTTTTGGAATGAACACCGGAGGTGGGACTGTCTTGGGCACAGGCTGGAGAGGGGCGGAGAAGTGGCTGAGAAGCACAATATGATCTGGGGCCAGGCAGCACAAAAACTGAAGACATCCCTTCCTTGGATTGAAAGGAAAACGGTTCCTTACTATCTTGGGTTCCTGCACAAACTCACATGGGGCTTCCCGAGTCCTGTGTCCAACATGAGGACCACTGTGGGCCACAGAGCCCCATGTCTTTTCAAATCAAATAACCTTCCCTTTCTCTTTGTCCCTTCTGACCTCTGAAAGGAAAAGAAAGGAATCCTTTTCTTTCCCTAAAGACTGGCATCATATAGTCATTTTCAAAATAACAAGCGGTTTCACTCTGGTTCTAAAACAACAGAGGAAGCCCCCACTGAGCTCTGAGGATGTTTTTTTTCTGTGGCATGGAGATTTCTGGAGATCCAGGGAGACAGCCCTAGTAGTATCGAAAGAGCATTCCTCCAGCTAAGCTCTGGGCCACTTCCAGGAAGCTTCCCCTTGGGACTGGAATTCCAACCTGCTTAGCTCAGTAGGTGGTTTGGCTTTTTGTAGAAACTAGAGAACTCTGGGCACAGCACTCAAAGAGTAATTTGAGATGTGCTATATTTTAGAATATTTGAGATTCCAGACTCGGTTCCTTGAGTATGTTTGGGAAGGGAAGAACTTTGCACGTGGAAAAACAAATGAGAAATTTTAAAAGGCTTTTGATCGCTAAGCAATTGAGAATTCCTTCCCCCACCACGATCGAAAAAAATTTTTTTTAAAGACAAGTCACGTGTTTTGATTTGTTTTCTAGTAAAGACCCTTGTCTTTGGAAGCCAAGACTTTCCAGCAAACAACAGTATACCAGACTCTCCAATGACACAAAGCAACCAAAACATATCCAGCTATTATTGTTCCAGCACAGCATAAGCAAACCGCTCTCTGGTCTGGAGAGAGAAGATGAAGGCTATGGGAAAACTGAAGTTGAGCAGGACGAATGACCGAAATAATAGAACCATATCTGCTGGTCAC
Organism: Mirounga angustirostris; assembly: GCF_029215605.1. Taxonomy (NCBI): domain Eukaryota; kingdom Metazoa; phylum Chordata; class Mammalia; order Carnivora; family Phocidae; genus Mirounga; species Mirounga angustirostris. The sequence goes on along the minus strand of NW_026991710.1, from coordinate 150,939,819 downwards.
AGGATGCACTCACTGAGATTTGCCTTCATTTTCCCCCAAGGGGAGAAGATCAACCGATATTTGTTTGCTTCTCAGAATAGCATTCTCTGATGGAAGCCAAAGGATTTAAAGCCCTTCCTTCTTGCCCAAATATTTGGGAGGGAAAGAAGAGTAGCCTTTCTGTGCGGAAAGACAGAGAACATCTTTCTTGACCCCTCATAGAGATAACTTTGTTATTCTGTTCTCTTGTAATCTTTTAAAAATATCCATTAATTGGAAAAAAAGGAGAGGAGCTAGATCACCTTCCCCTTCTTCTATGGCACCTCGCATGGATGCCTTGCACACCACAGGTGCTCAATGGAAGTTTAAAAGGATTTTAAATAGGAAGCAAACTTGATAACCATAATACTTTTTATCCTCAAAGTGCTTTACCAAGACATTAATGACCTTATCCTCACAACACCCCTGTGAGGTAAGTAAGCAATACTCTTCCCATTTTACAGAAAGAGAAATTGGCCCCAAGAGTGACTTGACCTAGGTCCGCAAAAGGATAGAGTCCTGGATTTTCTACTTCTAGTGACATGATCCATTCATGAGAACGTGACTTTCTTTTCTTGAGATGCTTTCTCTGACCTTTTAGTAAAACAATAATGCTTAAATATGTCACTCAGTAAAATCGATTTCCTCTGTTTGAAAAGAATATGCTTTGCTATTTCCGTCCCAGAGTGTGTAGGAAGTAACAATTAGATGATTGCAAATATTTTCTTTCCACATACTTCTGGAAGCCTTTCTCTTCTTTATCACTCTTCCTACCCATCTACTGAGTCATTTTGTTCTCTGTGGTTCCACGTGTCCATCTTCAAAGTTCTCATTCATAAATGCCATACAATTCCTTTGCCATCCATCCCAGTCAAAAAAGGAGTGCCGATGAGAACAGGGAGTCAATCTGAGGTCTCATTTATTCCTTCCTTCAGGAAACTATCAGAAATACCTTGTGGAAACAAATAATCCCAGCAGGATTTGGTCTATCCACAGAATGATCAGATACAAAATCAAACAGAAGTCATTATTGAATTCCGAACTATGGTCTGGTCCCTTGTGCTGTCAAAACAATAATATTAGTCTTAGAGAGCAGAGTCAGAGCAGGTGGGAAAGGAGTTCTTGTCAGGGATCCACAGCCAAAGAGCAGGAGGCTTTTCAGCAACAACTAGAACCTGCCTGGGTGAACTCTTTGTTCCTTTGGGACAGTCTCAGAAGGTGCCTTTTGGGGGGTGGGAATAGAATTTTTACATCAAAAACACCTGAACTCCAAGGAAAAGGCCAGAGCCAGAGCCAGGTTGACTGATCCAGAACGTAAAGCTTCTAGAATTTTCCTCTCCAAGAAGGTTCTCAGAGCCAATAGAAAATCAGTGTTGCAGCTGGTCCTCCTGGAGTGCTAGTGTCCTTCTCCACTGCTCCCACCTACCCTCACTCTAGTTTAGTCCTAAGAAGAACATAAAGGTTCTTAACATGGGTCTGTTTTCTTGCTCAAAGGGTATCTTGGTAGTTGAATTGATAACAGTCAAACCATAGTAAAAAGAAAAAAAAAAGAAAAAAGGAAAGAAAAAGAAACTCAACTAAATTTTCCAATTCAAATGTTGAGGAAAAAATACCCTGATTTGGATAAAAATCATTGTGATATTCCCCAGCCCCTGTTTGTCTCTGAATCTTTGCCTGTAGGCTCCACTCAAAGCACACCAGGGAATGATTAAAACCCACAATTGGGACCCACGTTTTGGCTGATGGATGTTTTTTAAAAAAAACAAAGTTTTGTTTCTTTACTCTGCAAAGAGGCAAAGAGAAGATGAGCCCATTTGATGATGAAAGCCTCAAGGTTGAAAAAGATTGTGTGAAAGAACAAAAGTGAGGGATAGTTCCTAAAGAGCTTTCGCCCACCTTAAAAACCATCCAAATGCTCCCCATGCACCCATTCTCTTGTCTGCCCAAAGCTCAGTAAGTATCAGTTTTCAAACTGATCCCTCCATATATTCTCTGATACATTAGGAAAAATTAATATTAGTACATTTGGTTTAGGATTACAAGTGGCTGGCTTGAGCTAGGTGACCCCCGGTCATCAGACCAGAGTACCATTGTGCTGGGTTCACAGTGCTGTGAAGTATCTAAGAACTATAGGTATGTGAGACTTCTCCCTGTCCAACTGTACTGCTCATCCTGTGGGCTTCCAGGTGCCACTGCACCTGGAGAACATACGATCCTGTGGTTCCATTTTCCAAGTAACGAGTTCACCACTATTCCTTGTATGATGCCTTTGCTACAGGCAATAATGACTGAATCCTCACAGCATCCCTGAGCAGGAGAGAAAGAGGTTGGCCTTCTCTCTCTCCACTTTACAGATGGAGAAACCAAGGCACCGAGAGGTGAAGTGAGTTATCCATGATCACAGTGGGGACCCTGAATCAGCCTGTGATATTTCCTGATCATTCTGGGTCTAAAGAAAAGCTTCTAGGAGGTCTACAGCTAAAACAAATCTCTTAACCCCACTGTGGTCTGACGACCCCAGCCAGGACTATGTTGGGGATAGAGAAACAGACTAAGGGAGTCATTTACTAGGTGACCAGTTGTCCATATCCACCATGACATATGGCCGAAGGCTACTTCTAGAGGGATGTTCACTGGGTTACCAATTGGCACTATACCCAAAGGAAATTATTTTTTGGTCCTCCTTGGTTTAAGGATGGATTTTAGGAGTAGTCCTTCCTGGATGAGCATGGGTGAGCTGACTGACTTCGGTTTGCATTGTGGGGTCTTGTGATTCATGTTAGGGATTGGCAGGGGCAGGAATCTCCTACCTGGGCTTGCATATTGTTCTGCATGGGATGAGGCAGGCCAGGGCAGGTGTCCCTTAGGTTCTGCCTGCTCATTTCCAATTTGGTCTATTTCTAGCCCTTGACACAAGGTGTTGGCCATGTGCAGGGGGATCTCCTACGGTTGTCCGTCTGCTGCCCTCAGGAGCTGCCATTAATAGCACTCCCGACCTTTGGCTCCAGTACATACCAGCCATGTCCTGCCAGCCACTGCAAGGAAAGGTATGGGGAGCAAGAAGGCACAACTCCTTTCCAGCAGACAGAGAAGAAGCAGATGGTGCCCAGGAGAGTCAAGTAAGGCAGACAGAACCAGGCAGGCAAAGAAATAAAGCTGCAGGCAGATCAAGGCAGTGCCCTTGTCTTTTGATATTTGGCCAGTAGCATAAGATGCAGTGGTTTAAGCAGGAAATGAAATCTTTAAAATATCTAAGGATGGAGGAGAAAGAGGCTTGTGTTGTCATTGCAGGAATGCATCTTTTTACCCCAGTGAGGGGCTTAAACAAAAAAAAAAGAAAAAAGAAATTTCTGAGAGGGCAGAGTTGCCTTTCTACAAGTTTTCCAACTGGGACCGGCACACATTGATTTAGGATGCTCTGGGGGCAGCCCTCTTACAAACTGATGGTTTTGTAGCCTGTGACAGGCTAACCACTGCAATTTCCATGTCCAGGAGGTTGACCTGCGGATGAGAATGGAAAGTTGCCTCTGACTGTGGCCAGTTTTGGATGAGGAGATAATGACACAGACTGTAACCTTGAAGAATTTTCCCATCTTATTCACCCCGTTCACACCTGGACTTCAGTAAGAGGAGCTGATATTGACTTAAATTCACTTCCTACAGGATACTTGTGTGTGCTTCACAAGGAGGGCTGCCTGACAGAATCTAGTAGTCAATAAATGTTTGAGAATGAAATGAACAGAACTGCTACCCATAAGGCTGATCTGGCCACTGGGGTGAGTCTAGGTGTCTGTGCTCTCTTTCATCATGCAGGGTCTTTCCAGGTCTCCTCTGAACTCTTCAAGACTTCCCTGGCTGTTTTCTGAGGCTACACTGGGAACATCCCTTGAATCTAGGTGAAATTAATTGCAATGAGCTCTCTTCACTCTCCAAATTTAAATCCATCCCCTCATCCAAGCAAATCTGATAGTGTTATTTTAACATTTTTCTGTTTGGCAAAGAAATAACAGGTTTCAGCTTTTCAATAAGACAATCAAATGAGTGTCCACAAAGAGTGCATCCTCATGAAGGCCACCACGTGAAGGTGCTTGTCATCACCCACAAGAGGCCTGAAAAGGCTCACTTTGAGTAAGGAGCCATTTTCCTTGGGAAAGAAAATGCCATCTTGGGTGCTAAACAAGCGTTAGATGACCCAGTTCACCCCATCTGCGAAGCTGGGAGCCAGAGGGCATGGACGCTATAGGTATGCTACGCTGGGGCCCCATTGTCCTTTGGAATCTGGCATCCTTTTCTCCAGACCAAAGGCTCGAAGCCTGCACACTGCTGTCCTTTCTTTACACCTGTTCCTAGGTAAAGGAGAAAATGTTGCTCCAGTCTGGAGGCGTCAGGGCTTGGGGCTCATGATAGATCCCTCCATCCCCAGAAGCAAGGAGCAGAGTAGATAGGGGAGGGGAAGTAGGCTTTCTCTGTCGCACACATAAACACAGCAAGGGAAGTTTTGGTGTATACAAAGGAGCAGGGCACTGTCTGTTTAAGAGGTTCTGCAAACGAGATCAGCATCAGAAACCTCTGCTTCTGCCACTATGACTGTGTGGGAGGGAGTAAAAGTAGAGGGAGAACTGAGAAGATGATGTCATTTGGTGTTTTCTAAAAACCTGTAATTTTTTCTAAGAATAAGGCTTTTATTGGGCCGGGGCCTGATGCTGATGCCATGAGATGCCACAAGGCCAATAGAATCATCCTCATGACCATGGTCCAGACAGGTATTTGTACTCTTTTAAACCACTCTGGGACTCAAAGGGCCATGGTTACTGAGGTGATGACAAGCTAAGCCACCAGGGCCATAGAGTACTGGCTGAATTTGTGCCTGGGGAGGTAGAGTGAGGGGAATCTGGCAGGAGTGGGAGAGCCCCTGGGACCGTAAGGAAGTATTGTCCTTCCTCCACTGGAAAGGGACATGTTGGTAGCACGTGCCATCAAGAGCAATGGGACCTGGTCTCCATAGCGCCGCTCGTTCCCAACTTGTTTGGACGAGTCTGACCTTGCAGGGCAAGGTGAACCTTCTAGAGACAAGAGTAGAGAAGTGTGTTTGAGATAAGAGAAATTCTGAGGGTGAGTGAGGCCAGTGGGGGCTCATTTGATGAATTTAAACCTTCCTTAGCTCCCTTCATCATGGCCTTGAGAGACATGATATTCCCATTTGGGATGTCCTGGGCTTGTGACAACCAGCTCAGGGGATGTCACCTCGATGGTATCTGAGCAGAATGAGGTTTCCTTTCATGCAGAGGCCCAGAGAGGAGCCACACCCACTGAGCAACAGAGAAACAGGACCTACAGAAATGATGTTAACAAAATCAACCAGATTTTAGAGATAGTACCACATATCTGAGAATGAAAAGAAGAGCCAAAGTCTCTGTGGAGGGTTGTGGGCATATATGAAAGGGGGCGGGTGGCAATAAGTAAAGAAAAGGGACTAGCTTTCTATTTTATTCTACAGCTCCTGCTAAAACGCTCTCATCTCCTACCAGAACTAAATATTGAGAGTTAATTAGTTTTCATCAGGCATCATCCCCCCTGGGGATAGGGGTGGAGGGCAGAGGGGGCAGCCTGACCCGGCGCCTCATGGTCCATAAGGGGTTTGCCGGGCGCTCAAGCAAATGGCAGACACAAAGCAGATGCTCAGTGTGGGATGAGGCCACCGCTGTTCACCGAGTTCAAAGAGTGACCTTGGCGCAGAGCAGCCTGGAAGGTCTGGGCTTTCAGAACCAGAGTCTTCCAGGTAAGGAGAAAGACCTTCCAGGGGAGTGGGTGGAAAACACCAGCCGCTGTGCGAGGTGGGGGAAAGCACACCGGAGGGGGAGAGAAGACCACAGGGGAGCGGCTGCTCGGGACTAGTGGACAGAGGGTCTCCGGATGATTGGAAACGCAAGGACCTGCTATAGGCTGATGGTACCAAGGAGGCGGATGAAAAGTCTGGTCATTTTCTTTATGTGTCCCTGCCTCCCTCCCATGTTTTCTCCTTCTTTCCAGACTTGTCTTCCTTCTTCTGTCCCTATGCAAAACCAGATTTCCCTGTTGCTGCTCATAATGCATATTTTCATTTTTCATCCTCAGGAAAGTAACAGGCGTGATGGAGGGGTGAGGAGTAACGTTTCACAGGATCAGTGTGCCCTCCTGCCTGTGTCTTGCTGAGCCCAGTCCAGCAGAGGTTGAAAGAAAGGATTTCTGAAATGTCCTGTGATCTTCTCATTTGTTCCCAGTGGCTAAGGCCCCAGAGGGCCCTCCCTGAGTTGGAAGTTGTCACCCCAACTTTTGGCGCTCCACGTCCATGAACTTCGGTGATTTTCTCAGTTGCGTGTAAACATAAACACACACACGCACACACACGCGTACACACACATGCTGAATGTGGAGTAGTAGAACACGAGCGGCCAGTTAAACCCTGTGGCTGTGTCACAATGAAACAGAAAGAGAAAGGAAATAAATCCAAGGACAGGCAAACAAGCGAAAGTGGCAGAAGTCCCAAAGGGATGCATGGGGTTCAGGGTCGAGGATTGCTCTGGTGATGGACGTCTAGAGGGCTCCAGGCACACCGAGCCCCAGAGCTGAGGCAAACAAGAGTTGGGGCCCCAGCAAGCCAGGATGGGATGGCCCCTCTCAAATGGCCTCACCGCCTCCAGCCTCAGCAGAGTAAGCAGCAAGCTAAGCCCTCGGTAGGGAAGCAGAATAAAAAGGAAAAGCACCGCTGACCGGATCGGAATTCCCAATTTATCGTTGAGTGGCCCATGGGCCTGTCCCGGGCTGGGCGGAGACAGTCCCGCATGGCTGGTCTTTGCCAAGGCCAAGGTGTGCTCTGTGCATCATGCTTCCTACATGGATGGGCACGAGGGCCACAGCCTTTCTGCACCTCTCCTCCCTTCCTCCTTTCCACCAGGGAGGACCTGAGGGGACAACCGAGTCAGGGAGGGGGACAGGACGGCACTGCAAAGTTTAGTAATAATAAAGGAAATCAAAGGAATCTGAACAAAAAAAAAAAAAAAAAGGAGCATCCAGTTTACAACTGAAATGAAATTGAAAACTTGTTCTTTTTTTTCTTTTTTCTTTTCTTTTCTTTTTTTTAAACAGATTTAGATAAACAATAAGAGGGAATGGGAAAGAGAAGCCTCTTTGAATAATAATTTTTTTAAAAAACCCACAAACATAAAAAAAAAATCCTCAGTTTTTGAACTTCTCTTGAGAATAGTTCAATATGAGGTCTTGCACCCTAAACAGTTATATCTGGAATTTAAAAAAAATCGCAGCTCCACACAACAAAGACAAATGATATTTACTGAAAAATATTGTGTGTGTGTGTATATACATATACATATACACACACACACTTATATATATATATATATATATATCTTTCTTTTTGTGGAGATTTTTTTTCTTTTTGTGATTTTTTTTCTTTTCCTTTTTTTTTTTTTTTTTTTTGTGTGTGTGTGTGTGCCCAAGTAGAGATACAATGGGATTGAAAAGATGCCCTAGAACAGAATATTCCTTACAGGAGTAATACTTTGAAAAATAACATTTAAAAATGGTTGAACATACTTGCAACACCTCCAGAAATTCGACTTGGTACAATGTGAAAATAAATAATTGAATCAAATCTTCACCCAAATGACGTGGCCTCGAAGAGCCAGAGTCTGCTGCTGGTATGAGTTTCGCCATCCAGACGGGGGCTGATATTCAAGCACCATCCCCCCCTCCCTGCTGCCCGCTCCCCAGCACCCTTATACTCCACCTCAGCCATACCCAGAGTCTGTCTTATATCCGTTTTCTACATTTCTGGCAAGACCTTGCAGCAGATACATACACACATATATACGTGTGCTATGGGCACACACACACGCACACGCACACACACACACACACTCACCACACACACAAAATTTCCCACTCAACCCAGATGCACCGAGTGAGCTGAATGACTTTCAGCCAACCACAATGGTGAAAGACAGAAGCACCAAACAGTCTTTGAAATGGGTCAGTTAGTACAATTTGACTTTTTTTTATATTCTAATTTTCCTCTTTTGTTAATATTTTTAAAAAGCACAAATAAAAAATGAAGAATTCTTTCCAGATCAATTTAAGGCTTCCCACCAAATGGAAACAAAAGAGGCCTTACACAATATCACACGTGATAAATGTATACCTTTCACGGCCTTAAAATGACAGAACGAATCATTTTTGCCGGTCACTGATTTAAGTATTGTGCCTTTAAATTGATGTCATTCTTTTTGCTACTATGCTGAGTTTTATTATTACTGATGTTCTTTGATTACATAAATGGAAATCTCCTTTAATTTGCTTTAGAATTTCCTGTTCTTATAGAATTATTGGGGTGGCTTTTTGTTTTGTCCTGTTTTGCTTTACCCCAGGAAACAAATGCGATTCTTAGCAGTGAATGCTAAAATGGCACATAGTCAGCCTTCAAGTACCTTTTCCAGCCATCTGAGTTTCAAACAGCCAGCATTTTGGCTCCTAGAAGGCGCTGATAAGTTAGGGGCAAGGACAGGGGACAGGGAGAGAAACCAAAAAGAGGAGGGTTTTCTATGCCTTTGCTTTTGGTAAATTTGTTTTGTTCAATACAAATAATCAGATAGGAAGAATGATTGCTTTGCGGTTTTTTTGTTGGTTGGTTTCCGTTTTGTTTCTAGATCTGTTTCATTTGATTGTTTAATTTTTCCTCTCCTGGAGCAAAAGTCACCAGAGAGTTTTGCATGAGGAAACATGACAGTACTTAATGAAACTCAGCACCTAAGGGCATAAGGCAGTTGAAGGTTTTGTTTGTTTGTTTGTTTGTGTTTGTTTTGTTTTGTTTTGTTTTGTTCTTTCAATCAGCACCAATCCTGTAAATGATCTACACTTGGTGTAAGGTATAAAACTTTTTTTTTTTTCTTTTGGAGTGGAGACAACTCCTCCTTCTCCACCCTATGAACCATAGTGTGGGATTTTTTTCAATACTGTTTCTTATGTGTAAAAAACAAAAGAAAAGTTTTCTTTTTGTTTTTACTTACAAAACATAGAGAATATCTTTGTATACATACAGCGACTGGAAAGAAAGCTTATCTGAAGGGGTTGTGACTTATTCTTTTCTTTTTTTTTTTTGTAGCATTGGTGTTGGTGATGGTGGTGGTGGTTTTGTGTATTGGGGGAAGGGAGGGTTATATTTCTTGTGAGCGGTGTTTACTGCAAACCAAACTTAAGGTTCCCTTCTCAACTTGGGTCAAGATGCTCTTAGAGTGAAGACTCATACTGTAGCAACTCATAAAGGAGCGGTCCGTCTCGATACCGAATGCCTACTGCAGTGGGGGTGACATACTGCAGAATGTTAATAGTCCTTCTCAACCTCCTGTCTACAAAATGAGCATCCCAAGCTGGATATCTCTTTCTTGGCATGTCAATCTTAATGAGGGGCCCTTCTGGGTAGTAAGGACGCCCCGGCGGGATAGAGGGCCCCATGGGTCTCACTTGGAAAACGGGCAAGCAAGTGTCAGCCGTGAGATCCTCCTGTTGTTCCGTTACGGCTCTGGTAGGCGTGACCTGGGTCCCCCGGTACCCAGGGGTCTGAGGCGCCATGGGCTCAACATCGGGGGGCAAAGGGATGCCCCAGAGCAGCTCGGCACAACAGGAGCTGGCCAAAATCTTAACTCGCGGCCCCATGGGATGCAGCACACCGTAATATAAGAGCATCATTGCGATCCCAGCCACAAAGCTAATAAAGACACAACACAGTGCTGGCACCGCGTAGGAGTCAGTGGTCTCCGGGTTTCTGTAAAAATACCAAAGGAACGTCAAGGTAGCATTCTCGGTCAAGACTATTGTATAATATGCAAACATTCGATATCGAGTCCGCCCTTCCTTGACGTTAAACCAGCAGAAAATGTACACAATCCCTACCACCATGTTGAAGAGGATCTCCTCCCACTTGGACATGCAGAAGTCTGTTCCGCCATGGATGATCCAGAAGGCCATGGCACACCAGTGAACCACCACGAAGATCCCGAAGTAGAGCTGGAATATGGAAGCAAAGAGGGCAAAAGAGATAACTCTGGATGAGATGGTGAAGAGGCGCCAGAAGAATTGGATGAGGGCCCCTCTGTAGCTCATACTCTTCTTGTCGTCCCTGGAGTCCCGCAGCAGCTTGTGATAGGAGGCTAGCACCCAAGCCAGGGACATCAGGGAAGTCACAGAGGAGACACCTGCCGGAAAGACACAAACCCACACAGTCAAAACCTTGGACATCGAGCGCCGGGCAGGGCGGGGCTGCCAGCCGAGGAGACGCCCACACACACCGCAGTCTAAAGGAGGAGGGAGAAAGAAACACACAATCAGGAACTGGATCTTGAGGTCACCGCTGTTCCCTAACCTGACAACTTTTACGGTCTAGTTTTACTTTTCGCAACCCAGTCCGGAACTCCTGGGGACCCACGACTCAAGAGTGAAGCTGAGGCTGACGTGCCTCGCCAAGGGAGCCGAGAACTGGGGCCACCGTGGTGATCGACTGCATCTGCGATGGGCCGGGCGGCAGGTGTTCTGTTTTAAGGCATCATGAGCTTGCGGGGATCCTTGTTGCACACACATGTGTGGCCGGGGTCGGTGGCCCTGTCCCCAGCAGCCTGGTGGCTCTCAGAGGAGCCCACAGAAGGGATCACCGATGATGAAGCCCTTCGGCTTGCTCACTGCCCCAAGTTCCACCACTGTTCTCCTCTGGGAAAGCACTGGAGTCTCCATTGCTTTTTCATCAGCTCGCCCATGCCTCTGAACTAAGGCTTTTGCATTTAGCTTCTCCATCCCCTGCCTATGACCACCCTGAGATATCCTGCCTGTTTCGATGGTTGCCTTTCTCATTCATTCTTGTCTCTCTCATTCTTGTCCAATCTTTGTTGCTTTCTCCAACCCACCACTCTGCTCAAAGTTCTCTGAGGCCTTGGATTGGGAGGCCCATCCATGTCTGGTCTCTGTCCTGACTCAGCAGCACTGTTGCTCATGCTTCAGGAATGCCTTTTCCGCTCACCATCCTCTGCTTGTCATTCCCTGCATTTCTCCTCGGCGGGCAAGTGAATGTGTCTGATCCCAAGTCATACTTCAATTGCGGTAGAGCAATTTTATTTATAAGGCCGCCTATTGGATTTCTGTAACTCAATCAAACTCAACACAATATATAGTTAGTGGAGTTTCTCCAAATCCACCCACAAGAAACCAATTATTAGGCAAGTATTACCATACAACCTCCTCTCAAACAAGATTCCCCATTCCCTCTCAACGCCCTCACGCATTTTCTCCGCTCCATCTGAAGCCTCTTTTGTTTTTCCTTTCTCTCCGGATTTCAGAACTAAATGCAACTCAATTCAATTGGAGTCCTGAATACTGTTCCTTTGGCACCCATCTCCTTACAAGGTTCCCTAACCTCATACCAGAGCACAATTCCCCTATGACATTCTCCAGGCTGAAGTCAAAGTTACCTCATCAACCTCTCTCAGCTCAAAGGTCCAGGAGCCTGCTCATCAAGAAACTCATTCAACTGCCCCAGCCCTGCAGCCTTCGATTGGTCTTTCCCTGGGGCTCTGCTCATCATCCCACTCCCCTCCGAGCCCCCAGGGAGAGTCAAAGTCCCTTGTCATTTTACACTCTCCCTGCATTCACCTTCCTCACCCACCTCACTCACATACTCCTTCCAACATCTCACAGAGATGCTTGGGTTTACAGCTTGCAGAATGATATAGCGCAATAATAAAAACCATTATGTTGGCGTGAGCATAGAAAAACCTCCAGACTGTTAACTGTTACAATGAGTATGTATTGCTTTTGTAAACAATAGCAACCACTGTTGACAATAAACAGGGGAGAAACCATCCCAATTCCTCCATAGAAGCCAATCTTGAGAACACCTAATGAGTTTCCTCTCACCTTTCTGGAAAGTTCTGAACACGGTACTTGATGTGTCCTGCTCTGCCCTTTGTACACAAGGGGCATTTCCACCAGCACCTGCTGAGGCCACCTGCGCTCTGCAACCAAGTCACAGTCGTCAAGTTAACCTAACTCTTGAGTTTGTGTTGTCTGGTGGTGGGGTGGGAGGGGAGGGGAACGGGTCCTCTTGGGAGTCAGATGATTTAGGCTGTGGGTTTCCAGAAGGCAGGGAATGTGCCATCATCTTGGTAGTCTGTGCCAGGCTTATTACCAATCCTGGAGCATCATCAGAAAGTTCCTCTTAAACATCTTTGTGACATCAGCCCTCTCCTAGTGAACTCATTTCTTGATGTTAATAATCTTGGTGGTACTGCTAACCTTTAATAATCAGATGGGAGTTCTACAGAAGCTGAATGGGAAGAAGACTTGATTTTTTTGGTTCCTTCTAATAAATCAAAATGTATTACTTCCCTGGTTCTAAGAAAAACACGAGTGCCAAGTTCATGAAGTAAGAAAAAGCAGCTTAGCTTTGCTGGAGCGTGGTCTAATTCAGGCTTTTTTTTTTTTTAAAGATTTTATTTATTTATTTGAGAGAGAGAATGAGAGAGAGAGAGAGCATGAGAGGGGGAGGGTCAGAGGGAGAAGCAGACCCCCCGCCGAGCAGGGAGCCCGATGCGGGACTCGATTCCGGGACTCCAGGATCATGACCTGAGCCGAAGGCAGTCGCTTAACCAACTGAGCCACCCAGGCGCCCCTAATTCAGGCTTATTTTGATGTCTGCTTTTGAACAGACTTGGCGGACAGAAGCAGGACAGCCCCTCAGCCTTCACTGTGCTGATCTCAATATTCTGTGTGTTGTGACATTCGTCTTGTCCATACCAAATACAGATAAACAGGAATTCATGTCCACCAATCACATAGCCATGCCAAGTACAGTTCTTCCTCATTATTCCATCTTCTGGGTTACCTATGACATTTCCAGATCTGTTCCTGTGGTTTTGAAAGCTGGTGTTCTGTTCCTGCCTCACCTTTCATGAAGTGTTACAGAAACTGCTTCCCTCGGAGCTGACCGGTACACTGCTTGTTTCTTGGTTAATGCTTCTGGAATTGCTCTCTAGAGTCCCGCATGAATGTTCCCCAAACATCATGAGACATTAATGTGGATTACAAGGGGGGCTTGGGACATAGTCACATGGAAGACAGGCCCGGCTGATGCCCAGCCTCACTCTTACCTCTCTGCCTGTCTGTTCCCAACTTGGTATAGTGTAGATCACCAAATGGTATATCCACAGCAAGCTTCATGGACCATCCACTTCAACCCACCCATTCAACAGGACGCAGAAGTACAGAGGCTTGGGTTCCTTGCCCAAGATTACCCTGAGGACCATTGACAATACAATTAGGCCCACGGTACAGCTCTCTGCCTGCCTGATCACATTGGTCCCGGCTCTCCATTCTTTCTGCACCCTGTCCCTTGTCAGTTTGGCTCTCCAGAGGCCTACCAGGTAGCACCTTTCCTGAGGTCATTTGTGATGAAGGCCATCAGCCTTCTCTAATGGCAGATGTCTGTTCTAACACCAAGTTGTTGGTCCCTGAGGGCCTTGAATGCCAGGCCACATCCTTGGCATTGTGCAAATGCTCCAAGTTAGAGGGAAAAGGGAGAGGGGAAACTTCTGACACCTGGCCCGTGTGCAGGGTGCTCAGGGCAGAGGCCCTGCCCAAGACCACAAAGAGTGCATTTGTCTGGAGCCCCTTCTCCTCAGAGCTGGAGCAGGGTGAGCAGGGACAGGAAGGAACATGAGTGGGGACATAATGCCATGCTGAGCCTGCCCCACTCTCTCTGCCAGCAGCATCGATAGAGATGATCCTATGGGGCAGGGGGAATGTCCGGAGGTGGCTACTTTCTAATTCACCACATTCACCAAAGAATTCCTTGTTCTAAGCAAAGCTTTAGACAAAATTTTTTTCTTTGGGGGGTGGGTCCAGAGTTAGTGCTGCTGAAGAGCTGAGTACCTAGAGAGACCAGGAAAACCAGGCCCACTTTAGGATCCCATTAAGGAGTTGGGTTTCTCACTGGCTGCTCAACAGAGGGTAACACTTGCCCTCCAGGGGCTCAAGAACCAATGGAACAGGGCATTAGATACACTTGTTATCAACTCACCTCTAAGAAACTTGTCTGGACCCCATCGATGACATTGGCACATTTGTTATGCTTGGTCAATGGATCAAATATCCTATGATTTGCCAACTTTGCATCATTTCCCTGGACAAAGCCTGTGGCCTCCCACACCCACAGGACTGTAAGTGCATCTCATCCTTGAAGGACTGTCAGCAGAAGGTGCTTTGGGGCAGCCAGCTAATTCTGGGGGCTCAACTGGGGCAGGGGAGGGAGAGTCCCAGACAGATGTATTCCTTAACAGTGTAGCTGACTATCCCAGAGAACACAGCATGATTCACTGAGCATGTACATGCATTATCTTATTTAGAAGAACCATGTGATGTAGGTACTTATTGCAGGCTGAACTGTGTCATTCTTCCCCCCAAAATTTCATGTGTTGAAGCCCTAATCCCTAGGGCCTCAGAATGGGACTGTATTCGGAGATAAGGCCTTTAAAGAGGTGATTAAGTTAATTGACATCATTAGAGGGGTCCCTAATCCAATCTGACTTTTTTCTTATAAGAAAAGGGGATTTGGACACACAGAGATACCAAGGATGCATTCACACAGAGGAAAGACCATGTGAGGGCACATGGAGAAGGTGGCCATCTACAAGCCAAGGAGAGAGGCCTCCAGAGAAACTAATCCTGCCTCTACCTTGATCTTAGACTTCCAGCCTCTAGAATGGTGAAGAGACAAAGGCCTGTTTTTTAGCCACCCAGTCTGTGGTATTTTATCACAGCAGCCCAGCAAACTAGTATAGTGCTCTAATTCCATTTTTTAGAGAAGAACCTTAAGATGTTTTTCAAAAATCATACGTCTGTCAAGAAGTAGAGTCAGGATTCAAACTCAGAGTCTGACTCCAGGGACCCTGAAAGTCACCGCTGTACTAACAGGCCCCCCAGACATGGCCTTAGAAGAGCTGGGTGAAGGGAGAGGAAAAAAGGTTGAGGTACTCTGGGTACAAAGGATTTCAATTTTTTGCTAAGTGGACAGGGTATCTGGGAGAGGCCCTTGATTTTGGAGCTACAAACCAAATTTGCATTCTAGTCCACCTTCCTCAGGAGAGTAACATTCAAGCCACAAAGAAAGAGGTGACTCCAATAGAATTAATTGAGATCGTTTCCCTCTGTCGAGTGATTAATCTTCAAAGGCCTGCAGTGTATTCCATTGCAGAGGGAAGAAGGGCAAGGTTTTCCCTCACTGCTGTGGCTCACTCGGAAGTTTTCTGTCACACCTGAGGTCAACCCAAAAGTCAATGCATCATCCTGGCCAAGACCCAAGCCCAGGGGAACCGGCCTTGGAAGGGGCCTTGTGGCCCCCTGTGAGATTCTCAGACAGGCCTGGGAGAATTTACAATTTGCTCCCACTATGGCTTGATCACTTTCTGTATTCCAAAGGTCAGGCTAGAAATTGTTAAACACTTCACGTTCGGCTGTGACAAGTTCTGGGCAGTGACCTTCACGGCTTGCTCACTTTTCCTGGTGCAGACCAGGAGGCGGGGCTTGCAGCTGGGCCACTGAGCCCACTGGAGCCCAGCCCCACCAGCTGGCAAGATGCTAAGCTGGAACCTCCTCAGGGGTCACTCCCCCTGAGAAAAGCTCAGGAGAGGGGCCCTCAGGTTCTGATCACTAGGCCCAGGGTTTACGATTTCCAGAAATGGAATGGCCATACCTATGACCAATGGAACAGAGCATGAGGGGCTGCAATCTGCAGTTGGACACCCCTTACCAAGGAGGGGTAGTCATCAGGAAGGCCCAATTTGGTGGTGTCAGTGCAATATCCAAGGGTCATTCTCAGCTGAACTATTGCCCGTCCGGGAACAAAACAAAAAAATGTGAGTGTGGATGTCCCATTGCATGAGAAACATAGTAACGTGGTGTCTGGGGAAGGACAGGACTCTAAAATCAGAAGGCAAGGGACAGATGAAGTGGAAGAATCCGAAGGAAAGATACAATGCAGTGGGAGGGGTCAGGGTACAGCCACCAGGGTGAGGTAGGGAAGCTGAGATATGACAAGCCCAAAGCAGGGCAACAACCAGGGCAGGGCTGCACCAAGGGGCCAGCAAGTGGGAGCTCCAGCACATCAGCAGAAAGAGAAGCTAAAGGGGAAACCAGACACTACAGTATCTCAAGGGGAGAACACAACATGTGGGTTCGAGGAGTACTCTGAGAACCCCTAGGGGTATCTAGAGATGGCCACAAGCCTTCCTGAGTGAGAGGGGATGAGGTCAACAGCAGGACCTTGTTCTGCGGGGTGGTATGTGCATGCCCAGCTCTGTCACCAGCTGCTGTCCCCCACCTTTCTGCTACAAGGACTTAGTACCACCACTAAATCACATGTTGGAAAAACACTTAGAAGAGGGATTGGATGGAGCACTGAGCACAGGGTGGAACAGGGGTAGGAAGAGTCAGCTGTGAAGACTCCCAACCCCCTCCCTCTTGGCTCCCTCCCATCAGCATATAACCATGGTCAAGTTCCTCCGGTCTTATAAAGACTAGATCTTCCCTGGATCCCTGCACCTTCTGCCAGTGAGATCCACCTCCCTTTGTCTCTTCTTCTCCAAACTTCTCGAGGGTAATCCCCTTGTTCCCTTAACTTCGCTGCCTCCCCTTTACTCCTGACCCCCAACTCCAATGGAGAATTCTCTTGGAAGTCCTCAACCAATTCCTGCACCATGCAGACGACTTGTCTCTCCTGACACTGTGTGACATTTGGCATTTGGATCCACTCTGTCTGTCCTTCCTCACACTTGACCGTTAGCTATTGCCCTAGTCATCCTTTTTTTGCTGGGCTATTATCCCTATTTCACAGGTAAGGAAACTGAACCTGAAGTTGAAAGACTTCAGTGTTGTTGTAGCCATGTTCTGACATACTCACCTAATTTGTATGGTATGGTACCCCTAGAGATTCCCCAAGCCAAGAAACATGCTCAACTGGCTATTTGTCTATCTGCACATCAAGGTCAGTCAAGGTCAGTATCTGCTTCTTTCGACCCTCACCTCTTTCGACCTTCACCTCTTCCCTGAAGCTAATATTAGGGGAACTCAACCATCTACTCTTCAAGTCCCCCTTGTGTATTTTCCCCACACTGAGTTCCTTTTAGATGGGTTGTTCTTCACTTTCTACCTATCCAACTTCCCCTATTTTCCAACATTTTTAAAAAAAGCTCAGGCTCTTCTTGGAAATGCTCCCAGAAAAAAAGATAAAGCAGCTGTGTGCACAGTTCTCAAAACATTCCTGCCTGTCTCCTGTCCTCACCTCCACCCAGGAGACACAGCAAGGGAGCACTGGTACAAAGTTATTTTCCCATTTGGGCAACTGGGGGAAGGAAACCAGCATTGTGGGTGCCACCTAAAAGACGTTGAGTAACTTGGCCAAAGACGTTGAGTAACTTGGCCAAAGTTACACAGGTAGTAAGCAAGACAGCTAACAATGGAACCTGGGATTATCTCACTCCTCCGCCATGATCAGTGTGCTTGAGCTGGCTCATCCTGGCTTGTGAGATCCAATTGTGAAATTTGCAGGAATTTTGTGGGCTGGCCAATGTCATATTGGAGGCTTGAAAGAACTGGTTGTTAAGCATTTACCAGCACACCACTTGTCAGGATCTATTATCCTTCTTGAAAAATTTAGTGGGCCTCATTGCAAGTTAGATGGGCCCCATAAGGCTGTCCTCCATATTCCAACACCATACTTCTAGGCAAACCAACGCATTACTGGCTATCAGTCAGAATTATACCTAGTAAGTTTGATGTAAAAGCAACTAAGAAACCAATCCCCTTTTTAAACTTTCACTAACAATATGCTCACAGTAAACAATTGAAGGTCTGACAGTCTTCTTTGATCCTCAGTCTTTTGCAAGCATTGACATCCTCATTTTGGTCACATCTCTGTGTTTGGAGAGGGTGTGATCCCCATAAGAGGTTACCACATGGGGTAACCTTAAGACATCCTTGATATTTCCAGACTGACCCTTAGCGAGGGTCCAAAAAGAAGATGGCATCCACCATCTGTGGATGGCACCCTCGGGACCGACAAGGGCAATCGAAATGGCCTGGTGTAAACAGAGGGCAGGAAGACTGGAAGGTCTCAGGAAAGCTGACATCTGAGAAACCATACCATATCCTGAAGAAAAAGCTCTTTAACATCAGGGAGATGGGCCAAAGGGGACAGAGTTTGGCCACTACACAGATAGTCTGTGTTGTAGAACATCATCTTACCGTGGTTTATAGGAAATATCTCTTTATTGGCTCTGTATCCAGGCTGATCGTCATCTGCTAATTGCTAATAAAGATTTCAATAATAATGATCTCTCCCCTCTACTGAACCTCTACTGTGGCTCAGACTCCAGGCTAAGCACGTGACACACAGTAACTCAGTTATTCTTCCCTGCAAAGGTATCTGAAGTAATGGGCTGATTTGAAGATGGGGAAACTAAGGCTCACAGGCTAAGGAACTTTTCCATTATCAAATAGCTAAGAAATCACAGAAAAAGGATTTGAACTCAGGCCTGCCTAACTCCTGAATTCAGAGTCCTTTTGTAAACACCAGGGAAGGTGTGTCTCCTCACCCATACCCAGACTGATGAATCAGCATTCAGATTTTATACAATAATTTCTTATCAGTTTGGTTACTGTGTGGCAGCCCTCTGATCACCTCTGTGAGCACTGACAAAGTCAAATTTGTGGGCCTGCCAAACTGAGGACCCACCTCTGGAAGGCCCTGAGCAGGCCAGTATGTGTGGAAGCATCTCTCTCCTCCATCTCCCTTGCCTGGGCTGTTGGAATGGCCTCCTAGCCAATTGCCCTGCATCTGCCCTTGTCCCAAAAGTCTATTCACAATCCGGCCAAAGTGACTAAGCTACAGTATGCCCCTCCGCGTGGCCTCCCAGGCAAGGTAGGCTGCCCGTGGCCACTGATTTTCTGCACCTTTCCCACGGAAGGATATGCATTCTTGCCCTGTTGAACTCAGGTGTGGTCTGGGGCTGGCTCTGACCAGGGACACCCGAGCAGAAATACGTGCGTCACTTCCAGGCAGAAGGCCATGCTCTCCCATGCTCCAAGAATAAGCTGCCCCACCAGTGACCTGTGACAGACATGCAGCGAGCAGGAAATGCAATCAACGTTTTAAGGCACCAGAATAGTTTGGGTATTGCACGTGGCGACATGGGCAGCCTCTCCTAACTGATGTGCCACCTTGTTCAGGGTTAACACCATGGTGGGTCCTTTCAAGGGCTTTCGGGAGGCCCCCCATGATACTGCCTGGGAGCAACAAGTATAACCTGTCACTTCCCTGTTCGTGCCCTTCAGGAGCTCCCTTCCCCAGTGGGTGTAGATCTAAGTTCCTTTCATGGTGTCAGGCTTTCTCGCAAGGCCCTATAGGACCCAGCCCCTTGCCAGGGGTTGGGGGGTTGCTGTTGGTGGTCACTTGCCTCTGGCTCCTCACTCCCTCGGCCCCAGATGTGCTCCAGGCTCCCTCCTGACTGAGGGCATAGGCACTTGCCCTTCCTCTGCCTGAAATACCCTTCCCCCAGATATCCTAGGGCCTCACCAAGCCCTTGACTCAGAGACCATCCTCCAAGCCAGGCCATCCCCGACTGCCACACTGAAAACTGCACCCCCGACCCCGCCATGTCTCCTCCCACTTTCCATGCTTTATTTTCTACCTTAGCCTTTCCCCCACCACCTTGATAGACTTTATCTCTTACTCTCTTACTTGTTCCTTTTCTTCCTTCCTTCCTTTTTTCTTTCTTCCTTCCTTTTTTCTTTCTTTCTTCCTTTTTCTTTCTTCCTTCCTTCTTTCTTTCTTTCTTTCTTTCTTTCTTTCTTTCTTTCTTTCTTTCTTTCTTTCTTTCTTTCTTTCTTTTAAGGGCATATGTTCCAAGGGCAGCGATTTAGTCTGGTCCTTCTGAAACTATATACAATATTGCATGGGTATTTTTCTCATAAAAGAGCCCATAGCTATCCACTGATTCCCAAACGGGCCTGTAGGGAAAGGGGCCAGTGACCCCACCAGCCTTCACAACTGCCCACCTCTAGCCCTGAATGTGAGACAAGGGAATTTCCTGGGAGCCAACATGCCTTTGTCCCTCAGGAAGAAATCCTCGAGGGTAGAAGAGAGAAATGAAAGGAACTAACATTTACTGGGTGTTTCCTGTGTATCAGGCACTATGCCACATACTTTGCTTGTGTTATTTCATTTAATCCTGACAATAATCCCACGAAATGTCTATTGGTGCCCCATTTTACAGACGAGGAAACCAAGGCTCAAGGAGGTAAGAGGATTTGCCTGAGGTTACCGCATCAAGCATGTCCTTTTATTCTCCTGCTTTGACCTCTGGCACCCTGCTGACCCTCTTAGGAAGAGCAAGAAACAGGGGGCCTTTTCCATGCAAACCAAACAATCCAGAGGGGGCCAGATTCAGCCCACAACACCCATCATCACCCATTTAACAGCAGGGCAAAGGTCCTCAACAGGGGTGATTTTGTCCCCACCCCCACGAGGGCCATTTGGCAATGTCACAACACCGGGTGTGAGTCCTACTGGTATTTAGAGCGTAGGGGCCAGGGGTGCTGCTAAATCTTCTGTAATGCACAGGACAGCCTCCCAACACACGGCAAAAAATTATTTGGCCCCAGATCCTGTACTGATGATGTTAAGAAGCCCTGTGATTTGGGCATTCCTACTTCCTCAATGTTCTCAGTAAGTCAAAAAACAAACTGGAAACCTGGGTGCGTCTAATAGCTGGAGATTGAAGCTTTCTAAAAAGCTCTTCCCTAGGACTGACTATCCTGGAAGAGGCCCGTGGGGTGCAGACACAGTGTGATGCCGGGGGAGGCTGTGAGAACAGCATCCCGTGGGTCTGACATCTGTAGGATGGGTTTCTCCTGAGCAACACACACCAGGGGCTCATGGCCACTCTGGGAACAGGGTGCATAACAGGAAGGTAGCAGCGCTCCCTAAGAGGAGCTTCAAGGTCAAGCGCTGATATTTAAAGGACCCAGCAGAGGAGAGCAAAGCCAGCCCTCTGTCCGCTTGTCTCTTCTTTCTAAGATGCTGTCAGCACTATCAAAATACTATCTTCACAACCAGCTGGAGGAAGACAAACTTTGGAGATTCTAGAACAAATGTCAGCCACTCCGCTGGTGGGGTGCAGGACTCACAGACGCCTGGATCCTGGTTGGCCTGGAGCACACAGTGAAGAAGGCCATCTGCTGTCGCTGAAATTTCCAGTAAACCCCTTCCCACCCCTCCTCCTTAAGCAGCACGTGGCCAACCAGGCTCAATGCCCTGATGCTCCCAGAGTGAGTGCATTTTAACCCAGGTCATAAGATGCCCTGGAAAGGACATGGGCCTTGGTACAAACAGATCTGGCCTTATTTTACTGTTTGTGAATCATGCATAAAAATGCCGATTTGGAGTATTTAATGAATTATGAGTATAAAACATATAGGCACATCTTTGAGATATATATATATATATATATATATACATACTATACAATATATTCATGTATCTCTATATAGTGTGTGTACAGCCATATATCTATATAGAGGGAATGAATATATATAGTATATATACATATTGAATACCCATTGAGTATTCCATGGTGCCAAAGATGTGCATTCATGATGGCCATGTCAACAATCCTGAGCCTCAGGACAAATGTCAGAGTGCTCTAGAAATTCTAAAATGCCTCACGTGCGCTAGTTTTAAGTTTTAATATTACTGATATTGAAATGAATTAGCAGCCAAGTTAGAGGGAGCAGAAAGCTTCAACCTAGAGGAGAATGGCTTTGAGAGACTGCTCTGCTCAGCTTCTCGGCATTGCTTTTCCTCTGTTTTGGGCTGATAAAATCTAGACTTGGAGTTTTTGAGTTTTGCCATGGGATGCCAAGGGTGCTGTTCCTGGCCTGTTTGGAATAGTATAGGATGAGATCAGAACTCTTGAGGCAAAAGCAAAGTTCAGTGCAGCCTCCTCGTCCTCCTATCCCCTGCCCCTTCAGAAACGTGATGGTGCAGGGCCTGTAGGCTTTGTGTAGGAAGGGTCTTGGAAAGTTATAGTCATTTAGAAGCTGATAAATTTTTTTTAAAGATTTATTTTATTTATTTTAGAGAGAGAAGAGAGAGAGCACAAGCAGGAGGGGCAGAGGGAGAGGGAGAGAGAATCTCAAGCAGACTCTGTGCTGAGTGCGGAGCCCCATGTGGGGCTCGATCTCACGACCCTGAGATCACGACCTGAGCCGAAACCAAGAGTAGGACACTTAACCGACTGTGCCACCCAGGCACCCCAAGCTGATGAAATCTTCACAGGCTGGGAGTCAGAGTGGATCCTGCCTCCCATAGAGTGAGATATGATATGGTTGTCAAAGCCCTAGAAATTCTGCCGGCTAAAATGGTCTTGGGCTCCTTTACCTGGGGCCACTGAGGCCCTGAGGATGACCAACCTTGATTAACTAGAACTGGACTGTGGGCGTTCTGGCCCCACGGCCTCTGCTCACCACTCAACTGTACTAGCCATGCTTCTGGACCGAGCTGTGACAGAAGCTCGGGAAGGGCCGGGGGGGGGGGGGCGGGCGGTTCTCAGATACTGTTGAGTATCTGAGTATCACCGCTCAGGGGAGCAGTGAAGCAGGAGTGCCGAGCAGATGGGGTTGTGTGTGCCCGTGTGGGCCTGACTCGGGAGTGGTCCTGGCCCCTGAGCTCAACTTCTCAGCTGTCGGTGGCCCTGGACGAGAAAAGCCTTCTGGGGAAAATGGTGTCCAGTCAGAGCCTTGCTGAGGGTGGCAGCAGGGTGCGCCTTCCGTGGCTGGCGGTAGAAATACCAGCCACCATTGTCGGAGGGCCTCCCGTGTGCCGAGAACAAATGCGGTTCGCGTACTCTTGACAAAGGCCCTCTGAGGCGGGAGCTATTAGCTGTGCTTTACAAATGAGACCCCCGAGGCTCAAAGCAGTGAAGGCCTTGTTGGAGAGGCTGCAGGGCAGATGCATGAAGCCCAGCATGGGAATTCCACACTGGGAGCTCTCTGCAACACAAAACAGGACACAGCAACTTTTCTTCCAGGCGAAGGTCTCAGGAGACCAGCATGCAGACACCCAGAAAAGGACTCAAAGCTCTGGGCTGTCACTGGTAAAGGCTGAAGGGTAAAGGGAATGCGGGGGCCCCCACGTTTGTCACGGGGGGCAGATTCTCCAGCCGGCAGGCTCCTCAGCTCCAGGGCCTGGCAGCCTGGGGTGCGGGGGGCCTGAACGCACAAGAAGGCCTAGAATTCATCTCAGCTCTCCTCTGGTCAGCTTCGGACCCATCCTTACCTCTGGTTGGCCCTCGAGTGAATGCCACACCCTAGAACTCCTCTTGATGTCCTGACCAGCCTCACACCTCCAGCTGGGTCCAGAATCAAATGGGGCCCTGGGGGTAAATTTTACAGATGGACAAGTTGAATCTCAGAGAGGGTGATTCGCCCATAACCATGCAGGATGTGGAACAGCCGAGGGCGGTCACTCCCCAGGGTTTCCTTCTCGGGGTCTCTGCTGTTCTGCCCCCCTCCCCAGTGGTGAGACATGTGAGACACAGGAAGGCATTGTTTGTGAAACTTGCAGGCTTTCTTTCCTTGGGAATCTTAAGGAATAGAAAAGATCTTTTGAAGATCATTTCACTGCGGTCTTTGCCGGGGCTCCAAGTTCCCGCGATCGTCTCTAATGTGAATGTCAAGGCTAATTAAAGACCGCTACTGCCCCAGTTTCACTGAGATTCCCCCCCGCCCCGCTTTTTTTCCTCCGTAGAGTCACAGGCTATCAGGGCTGAAAGGGTCTTCGGGAGTCCCTCCTATCCTCATGCATAGTAGCCAGGCCCAGAGAAGATGGGGTTGCAGAGATCTGCCCAGAATGCAGCAGGGCATTCTAGCACAGCGGACTCCCCACCCAGTGCTCCTTCGGCCAGGGAAGTTGGGGGTAGACCTCATGGGGTGGGGGGGCAGCTCTAAGAGGGGTGAAGTGTCTTGTGGGGCAATGGAAATGTTCTCAGATGAATTGTAGCGATGGTAACAACTCAGCAAATATACTAAAGCCAGTGACTTGCACACTTCAAGTGAATGAATTGAATGGTATGTAAATTGTATCTCAATAAAGCTATTTAAATAAAAAAAAAAAGCAGCTCTGCGGGCCAGACCTCTCGGAAGCAGCTGAGAGACCCATCTCAGCCTCCCTGCCACTCCTCAGACACAGGAGGTGCTCTCTCAGCTCAAGGTCTTGCCCTTGGCTGTCCTTTCTTCCTGGCACTCTTGCTTCCAAAATCTGCGGGGCTGGCTCCCTTCATCCTCACATCTTTGATCAGAGGTCACCTTTCCAGCCACCTTACTGAAAACTGCCCATAGCTCTGCTCCCCTCCCGTCTCTCTTCCCAGATTCATCACTCTCTTGAGTGCCTCTCATTTGCTAATATAGAAAACAAGGTATTTGTTTTGTTCCTTGTTTGCCTCTCCCTGCAAGAAATGTAAGCTCCATGAGGGCAGGACTTTCTCTGTGTTTTGTTTATGGCTATATCTGCCCCCAGCTCCTAGAACCGTGCTTGGCACATTGTAGGTGCCTAATAAATAGCTAATGAATAAGTGAATAAGGGGCCCAATTACAGTTACGGCTCAGGCTTCTGAATTTGCATCCCTCCGGAGCCTTCCCCTGCAAGGAGGTACTGGACAGCCCATGCGAGGAAGCCTTGCCTGGATGGACCTCCGTGTTTGGACATTTCACGCACAAACATTTCCAGGTGGCCAATTGCTGTTCCATTGGTGGTAACTATAACGAAATCAATTTAGTTTGCCTTTCTTATATTTGTCCTGCTGCCTTAAGAAGTCTCCTTTTTATGTACACACCACATTTTCTTTTGCACTTAAAGATCTGAGTTTGTTAAGAGGCTGGATTTCACATGTAGTGTTCCTACCACGATTAAAAAGGAAAAGAACTCTGCCTCTCCTTTTCTCTTGCCAGTTGTTAGGGGCCGTCTCAGCCAGGGCCTCGGAACTGTATGCAGATTCAAGCTGGAACGTGCACTGGAGGAGTGCAGGTCTCTGCTGAAAACTCCTGCAAATTCTGTTTAAAAGCATACTTTTTTTTTTTTTTTTAGATTTTATTTATTTATTTGACAGAGAGAGACACAGCGAGAGAGGGAACACAAGCAGGGGGAGTGCGAGAGGGAGAAACAGGCTTCCTGCGGAGCAGGGAGCCCGATGCGGGGCTCGATCCCAGGACCCTGGGATCATGACCTGAGCCGAAGGCAGACGCTTAACGACTGAGCCACCCAGGCGCCCCTAAAAGTATATGGTTTTAAAAAGTGCTGTTGAACAAAGAGCCATTGGAAGCTGAAGCAGGACTGTACCTTGGAGTTGGCTGGTCAGGAAACCCTGTGTGCAGACACCAAGTAGGTGTCTCATAGAAGAAAAGGAGGGTGTCTCCTCAGAAGGAGGAGATGAAACAGAGCTGGAGGGAGGGGGGAAAGCACCCACTACTCCCACCACCATGGGGGCAACAGGAGGGGCCAAGTTTGTGTTCCTGCTGGAGAAGGCAGTCATGCCCATGCATGTCTCTTCCTTTCAGTTAAGGGTGAAGAAGATACAGGACAGCCAGGAGAAGGGAGGGAACAGGGGATTGCACATCTGTTCCTTTCTTTACCTGCTCCCAGCTAAGCCACAGACAAGTGATAGGCAGCCTGGAAACTGACCTCAAAGGCTGGAAGACCTCTGTTCTGACTTAGTCTGACACCGTGGAGCAGCTCTCGGAGATGGGCGACTCCAGCTCAGCACGGGAGTGAGTGAGGGAGAAGGGCTCCATCCACTGGTAAGGGCTGGGGGGCACAGAGGCTCCCTGTGACTCTGGACGAGGTGATTCATTTTCTGATGTTGTTTGATGCAATAGATCAATTGTGTTTCTTTTTTTTTTTTAATTTTTTTTTAATTTTATTTTTTAATTTTTTAAATTTTATTTATTTATTTATTTATTTGAGAACGAGAGAAAGCATGAACACAAGCAGGGAGGGCTGGAGGGAGAGGGAGAAAGAATCTGAAGCAGACTCACATGGGGCTTGATCCCATGACCATGAGATCATGACCTGAACCAAAACCAAGAGTTGGACGCTCAACCGACTGCATCACCCAGTGCCCCCCTGGATCGGTTGTTTTAATGGCAAATTTTACTTTCTGGTAATGAGAAAACTGAGTGGGAAATTCATAGCTCTGGCGTAGAGCACAGATTCATCACCTTCGAGCCATACGACCAGATTACCATCACTTTCTGTGTGGCAGCTTCATCTTTTAACCAGAATCTTAAAATGATCAAGGAATTAACTTTTGTGTCCCAGACATTGAGAATGACAGCTAATGTCCATAGGAATAGGACCAGTAAGAGACCAGAATGCATTTTTTTACATGAGAAAAAAGAAATCTCCCAAGAAGAGGGACATGGAAGTTTTGCACTGTGAGAGGAGGAGCAGAAGGATGTGGGGGGGCTCTTTCAGGCATCCAACAGCTAAAGAGCAGCCCCCTGGGCCTTCCCTCCTCTTGAGAGCTTGGCCCCTCAAGAAAGGCAAGCTGACCAGGGAGACTGACGCCAGAGAAGTTTCCTCCGGGATGCATTTCGTCCTCACTAGGGAAGAGAGGAGGGCTTTGGGGGCAGGCAGCTGAAGACAAAGGCATGGACAGTTTAGCTCAAAAGGAGCAGAGATATGTGACTGAACACTTGCCTTTGTGACTTGCTTGGATGCTGTCAGGGCTCTGGCTAGAAAAAGAAGTAAAATGTGAAGCTAAAGTACAAGTCACTGGAGGGGCTTTGATGTAAGAGAAGCGAGCAAGTGAAGTTAAGAAAGAAGACTATTAGGGAGGTTGACACCAAAGAGATAGAAAGCAAAGGCCCTAATTAGGTCTTAGAACTCGGCATTTGTTTAAAAGAACACCAGTGTCTGAAGGCAGGGTTTAATATTGTCTCATGCTTCCTGGTCTTAGTAAAGATGCTGGTTTTTTGGTGCTGGAAACGGTGGTTATTGATGGCTAGGTCGGGGGTAGGAAGAACTACCTGGGTGAGGCTTGGTATTCGAACTCCATCCTGTAGATGCCATGCTACCATCTCAACTGCAGGTCCAGTGCGGCAGGAAGAGGAGACTCTTCTGAGAACCTTCCTTGCTGTGTGACCTTGGGCAACTTATTTACCTCTCTCTGTGCTTCCACTTCCCGTGTGTTAAACAAGGAGAGTGGGTTAGAAGGCCTATTCAACCTCTTCAGTTCGAAAGATCCCATTGCTCTAAATCCCTTTGGACACTAAGTCGTGAGATTCAAGTGTTTTGACACCAGAGGTACCTTTATGCGGACTCTTAGCCAAATCTGCCTGACTGCCACTCCCAGGGGTGCTGGGGCACCTGTAAAGTTTTGCATGGTGGAGTGTCACCTGTGAGAACAAGTCAGATCTGCTTTTGATCCTCTCTAAGAGAAGCGCTTGCCCTCGGGAGAAGCGCATCCCCTGTGGGTGCTCCCTGAGCAGGGCTGGTTCTGTGCTCAGAGATGGCTCTACCTTTAAGTTCCAGCCCCAAGCTCTTGTGGCTGTTTGGAGCTTCTGGTCCCATCCGGGGGCTTCCAGTCTTGCCCCCTATCTGAATTAGAGGGTTGAGGGGGACACACCTGGCTCAGAGGATATCTGGGGATGCCTGGGGTTTTCTCTGAGGGATTCCTAGAGAGACCTTAGACAGAAGGAACTTGCACCATATGGAAATGGGGAGCACTGGGGTTTTAATACCAAATCTCTCACTAACTGGATAAGCCACCCACTTGTGTCTGGCCAAGCTCTCTTGGTCTCCAGGGTTAGAATAGAAACCTACCCAAGGACAGGCCAGTTAAAGGCTGTGTGTCTTTATCACTAATAGGCGTTTAGGGGAGCTGGGAGGGTCCCAGGCCTCGGGCCCGTTCCCTCACCCCTTGGTCAGCCAAGCTTAGCTCCACAGTAAGACAGCAAGGCTTCTCCCTGCGTGCTTAGCTGAGGTGGCATGCACAAAATGCTCTGGAAGACTAAGGACATTTTCAAAAAGCCAAACCCTGAGCAGAGATTTCAGGGGCAAGAAGCAGAAGCATCATCTTCTGACCTTGTCAGCATAATTGCATCTAAGATACATAAACACACACACACACACACAAGCTAGAGTTGATGGGTCCACAGTGCATATCAACCTCTGCTCCCTCCCTGCATCAGTAACCACTTCCTGCAGAGCCCACCTAAGTCTGTCTCTTCAAGACTCAGACACAGCCATCAGGGCTAAGGATACAGGCACTGGAGCCCAACTACGTAAGCAAGGATCCAGCTGTATCGCTTATAAGACTGGTGGCTGCCTCATGCTGTTACTTAAAGTCTCTGGACCTCAGTTTCATCATCTATAAAATGGGAACAATAAAAAGTATCTACTCATAGGGCTGCCATGGGACCTTAATGGGTTAATCTATGTAAAGCTCTTAAACTATTCTCTGGCACACAAGTTGAGCTTCCCCAAAAGTCTTAACTAGACTGGGAGCATCATCCTCATCACCACCGCTGTCCCCCACACTCACCGCAATACACCCTCTGCTCTCGGCACCCACGACCACTCACTCCCTGTCTGCTCTCCGCTCTCCCAGGTCTCCATCTCTTGGCGCTTATAGTTCCCCTGTCCACAAGAGCCACCCAAACTTCTCTTTAAGGCAAGCTCCTATTCCTCCATCAAGACCCAGATCAAATGCTACCTCCTCCCTCATGCCCCTAGAAGCAGTTATATATCCCTCCTCTGTACATACAGCTATCACAGAATTTAAAATGTGCTGCACCAGGCACAACTCCTGAAGGGCAGATGTCTTCGCAAGCGTGTTCCCAACACAGCGCCTGGCCCACGGCACGTGCCTGACAAATGCGGGATGCCGGGGGAGAGTGGTCATCAGAGCCCTGTGTATAGGATAACTCCTCCGTGTGGGCTTAACTAAAAAAGGCAGACTTGGGGGCTACGTGGGTATAAGTGGCCCATCCCCTGCTCCCTGCCAATGTTCATGTGGAAGCATCAGAAAAACCCAGAAGTAAGGAAAAGTGGTAGAGCTGCTAATTCTTGATCCAGTCCCCCAAATCTGTTCCCTGACAAAGTCTCTTCCATCTCAACACACCCAGTTAGAAACCACCACCTCTCCTTTCTATCACTGCCAATACCAGCTCTACCAAGTCTTATTGGTTCGCTCTCCAGAATGGCCCCCAAATTTGTGCACTTGGCATCATTTCCCAAACGCCTCTACCCCATAATTTCATCCCTGGATCTCTTAGCTCAGCCATTGCTCTCCTCTCTGAACATCAGGTCTGATCCTAGAGCTTATCTATGTAACTCTTCCCACTGCACTTGGCATCAACTCAAGCTCCTTGCAGGGCCCCACAGACCCTGCCTGATCAGACCCCTGACTTCCTCCCCATCCTCCCCACCAAAATCACTTTCTTCCCCCACCCCTACACCCACACCCAACCTCAGCTATGCTGGGTCCTTTCGCTTTCTGGAACAAGCCAGGATTTTCCTACCTCAGGACCTTGGCATATGCTGTTCCCACTGCCTAGAAGGCTCTTCCTGCTCTTCCCACAGTTGGCTCTTTTTCTTTGTTTATACTCAGCCTAAATGTCAGCTCTCTGGAGAGGCTTTCTCTGACACTCCTGCGAGGGAGGCTCTCTCCCCACCCCTCAGCACCTTATCTATGATCTCAGCACCAGGTTTTTTGCTTCAAAGCACTTAACATGTGTCATCGGTCTCACTGATTTTGTTCTGTCTGCTTAGAAAAACAGGAGACACACGAGGGCAGGGACCACGTCTGTCATGTTCCCTGTTGCCCCTCTGCACATAGTATGGCGCCCAAATGAATGCATCTTTGTTGAATGGCAGACGGTATCAAGTACCTAGCACACGCCGAGCAAGCCGCTGTAGGAGTGTATGTGCAGCTCATTAGACCTTCACAACAACCCACAAAGTACTTACTCTTCACACTTTACAGATCCAGAAGCCCAGTTAGGAAATGAACTTGCCCCACGCCATAAAGTCAGGAAGCAGTGGAGATGGAAGTGACACTCAGTCTCACTTTTCCCGCCGTGCCAACTGCTCTCCAAACCCCATCACTGCCTGCAATATGGCCAAGCTTTCAGCCGACACTACCAGCCTCACCAGCAGCCTAAATCGCATGGCAGCATAATTGGCTCCCTTCATATCTTTATTTTTACCTTTGTTTAAACCTTCAAGACATCAGACTTAAGGAAGACCCTGCTGAGATGCTCAAATGACTCTGGCGTAATATTTGTATGGTTGTTGATTATTATCATATCCTCAGCCCTTGCGCTCCTCTCTGAACATCAGACATATTTTTCACTTGTGTCCGGTCTTACGGGGAAATTGGAGACAATCCGTCTTGCAGGCTGAATACTGCACCGTTAGCCCAGCGATATGTGGGGAACACAAGGTGGGGATGGGAAAGGTTGGGAGAGCTTGGCATGGGGCAAGATCAACAGAAAACTCGCCTATTAAAGTGATAGTGGCTGTGACCTCCTATCCATCTACTAGGATTAACAGTGTAAGTGGACAGGTGTCATCAAAGCCACCAAACCCAGGCCATTTAGCCATGGATCCCACCAGCACAGCTCGTAGTCCAGTTCAGAAAGTGTATCTACAATAAAAACTTCACCACCAACAACAAAATGGCCAGATGTGGCCCGTGACATTGGTCATTGGTCATGTCATCAAATGCTCATAACAACCCTCTGTGGTAGGTACTAACATTATCCCCATTTCAGAGAAAGGAAAACTGAGGAACAGAACGGTTCAGTAACAGCTGTTAAATAGCAGGATGGCGTCACCTCTATCTTTCTACGCTGCCATGGTCAAGCATTCCCATGGCCGGAAGACCTCATGTCACCATGTCCCTTCCAGGTTCTCAGACTTTCTCTCCCCTCCTCCAATTTCTAATATTTCAACCGATTTTCTTTAATGTGTCTACATCTCATACAGCCTTTTATGGGAAAAGAGAAGGAAGGCATCTATTTCTAAACAAAATGGTCCAGGGATGAGCAGACCATCTAGAAGTTAAGTAAGAGGGCAATGCCACGCCGCCTGCAGTCTGTGCTCAGTGACGGTGAGTTTCCTTCCTTCCCATCAATCCAGCTCCCGTTGCAGACCCCACCGTTGTCTTGGGAAATCACAGTCCAACAGCAAAGACTGCCACTGACCTTTGTTTAGCCCAGCAGTTCCCAAAAGCATTTAACAATGGAAGCCTATTTTGAGAAACGCCTATTTCACCTGCCAAACAAATGTGGGGAAATGCTTACCCGGCCTCTGAGTGAGCCACTGGCTCTAAAAGAGGAGTGTGTGCGAGGACAAGCCGGGGGACCTTCCCCAGGGAGGAAGCCCCACAGGACTGTCAGCCCTGCTGTCCTCAGTGTGGCTTCTTGCTTAGTGTCCAGATGCCCCACTGGAGCTAGTTGTCTATTTAGCTCCTTCCAGACCTTCTCAGGGACAGGTCCCTGGTGCTGCAGACTCGGGCTGGGACCCAGCTCCAAGTGTTGATGCCCAGGGGCTGGGCAAGACCTCCTCCTAACAGTGGGCACTGCTCCTCAAAGTTCCCCACATCCCCCCCACTCCTCGCTTCTGTGAGGGGTTGGCAGGACTGCAGCAAGTGTTCTGTGGGACAGAGGGAGCTGCCCCGAGGCCCCTTTCCCTTGGGGGCACTTCCAGCTGGGGCTGTCCTGGATTGGCGGTGGGCAGGAGGCTTTAGCTGGGAGCCAGGTTCCCAGAGCATGAGGGACTCTGTTGGCAGCACAGCTGGGTTCAGAACTAGGTCCTTGGGCTCTAAATGTCAGGATCGAGTTCACCGGCCTGAACCTTTGGCTGGCCTTTGAAGCTTAAACTCCCTTTCTGCTTAAGTGACTAGGGGAATGCAGATTGCAAAGGGCCAGCCAGTCTGGAAAAAGTAAGGAGGCAAAGCTGTTCCATGCAGGCCAGAGGTTGGCTGCCCTTGGCAGACATGTGGGGTAAGGCAGGGGTGGGGGATGCCCATTGGAGAGAGCTCTGAAGATGTTCATAAACATGGTGGCACTGAGGGTCTGTTGGAGGAGCTGTGGGGAGCTGTGGGGTCCAGAGGTGAGAACTCACAGGGCCGGGAGGCCCCACTGGCCAGGGAGAGGTGGGCCATGGAGAGCAGCTGTCTTGCTACCCCAGATCATACAAGCTCATGCCCTCTGGAGTCAGGAACCTCTGGGCTGAGTCTCCTCAGCAGCATCTCTGCTTGAATATTCCCAGGGACAGGAAACTCACTACCTGCTGAGACATTCCAGCACTGGATGGCTCCTGCTATTTTAAATGTCTGCCACATGTTGAATCGATAACATTCTCCCTGTAGCTCCCTCCATCTCTTTGGGATGACCATCCTCCATGGTCCCCCTCCCATGGGACCATTCACGCATCCCAAGTCTTCCTCAGACTAAACATTCCCAGTGTCCCCCCATGATGCCATCTTCAGCCCCTTCTCATCTTAGACCTTCCCCCCTGCTGGGCTCCAGTCCCCCCTGAAATATGCTCTGAGATACACCCATGGCACCTGTGGTCTGTCGGACCATCGGCGATCCGGTGCAACGCCCTGCCTCGACCCACAAAGTCTAACCTCCAAAGGGCTCCTCAGGCAACTAGGTGGCACCTAGAGACTTCTGCAGCTGTAGGGGTCAGTGCTGTCTGACAGGGCTCTGGGGGCTTCGGGGGCTCCTTGAAGACCATCTGGGGCCACAGGGGGTATGAGGGGGGTGGGGCCCGTGGGTGGGGCCAGTAGATGGGACCTCCGCCCCCATCTAACGGGAACAAAGCTGTTTGAGCATGTTTTAAAATGGGCTTGCTACATAAACTTGGGTTTGAAGCAAGGGCACCACAGCTTAAAAATGTCTAAAACTGCCGGCATTGCCTAATGTGGTTTAGTCTTCTGTCACATGCCATCCCTAGACAGTCTCCCCCCTCCCATGGACGTGCACACACCTCAGCTCAGGCCAGCACCAAAGAAGAGGGGCCATTCCCCCCAGATTGGGAGACCCAGGGCACTCCGTTCTTTTGCTCCCAGGGACATTTGAGCCCCGGCTCTGCTCTGTTCATAGGAACATAGTGGTCATGAGCAGGTGCAGTGGGCTTGCACATGGGTGTATGGGGAACGTCTATACCACTCACACACTCTTGGTGTGGGCTGGGTCGGCCTCACATGGGGGCCTGGGCATGGTGGGGACTCGGGGATTGGGACAGGCAATGCCCATGGGGTGTGCAGGAGGCAGTCACCAGGTGGTCCCCAGCTGGAGGGCGGGGCCCTGTCCCAGCCCACAAGAGAAGGTCATTTTCCCAGCCTCCTGTGGGTGGGGGGGACACTCACAGGGCAGCGTCTCAGCCCTGTTCTTCTGGATCATTATGCAGAGCTGTAGCACCAGTTGGGGGGCGCTCTCCAGGAAGGTCTCAAGGAGGCGCAACATGTTGACGTCTGCATATTCGTACATCATAGCCCAGTAGAAGCGTCGCTGGTGTTCCTTCCGCCGCTGGCTCTGAATCCCCAGGTACATGGTGCGGATATACCTGCCGAGAGAACAAGACAGAACACAGAGAGCGTGGGTAGGGGCCGGGAATGTGGAAGGGTCACGCCATTCCCCCAAACCAAGACTACCTGTGTCCATGTCCCCTCCTTCGCTCTGAGGTTTTCCAGATGCTTGGACCAGGGTTTTTTTTCCCAGCCCCCAGAGAGGGTGCTAAGGCTTTGGGGTGGAGGAGTTGGGGGTGGAGGGGATGGGCAGGCCAGCGAGGGGGTGTTAGGCAAGTCGTCCCCTTCCTGGCCTCAGTTTACTCATCTAAAAAAATGAGAAATGAAAGAGTGGGACCAGATGATCTCCCAGAGCCTGCCAGTGGAGCATCACAGGTGAGCTCTGAGGCCATGTGATCTTTCTCACATTCGGGACCCCAGGGGGAACATTCCAGCAGGATTTCGTCTCTACCACGCAGCCCTGTCCCCTCTCTGGGGGAGGAGGAGAGGAAAGTAGCATTTGTGAAGCTCCTTCTAAGTGCCACTGGCTGGCTGGCCATGTGGTGCCAGAGTCCCGGGTGACAGACAGGTGTAACTCCCATGTAGGACAGCCAGGGGGCCTGGCAAAGGCTCCACAGCTGGATGGCAGAATGACGAGGAGCTGGCCCCTGGCTGTTGGACACCAAAGCTCAAGCTCTCCACGAGGGAGACACGGAACCTGCAATGGAGCCCCTGTCCAAGGGTGGCATAGGACATAGTCACTCTGATGTACTGACCCTGCTCCATCAGGGAGGGACAAGCAGCAAAGAAAGTGGGTATAGGTGGAGGGCGCGGGCTCTGGATTCAAATGCTGGCTGGTTCTGTCATTTGCTAATTGTAGGGTCTTGGATGAATTACCCCAACTCTGTGTCCTTGTTACCCTTCTTTAACATGGAGAAAAGGGTCAGCATCATGGGGTTGGGGGGGAGATCAGGGAGATAATACGCGTGGTGGACATGCATCCGGGGTCCCCCATGGCTCACTCACACCTGAACTTTTGGAAGTTGTCTCTAAGCCACAGTCAAGGGGAGGATGAAAGTTACCATCTAAGTCAGCCAGTGGCCTCTGAGGCTGAGCCCGGGACAGAATGGCCAGCAGGGCCCGGACGAAAGCGAGGTTCAGGATCCAGTTAGGATCAGGAACATGAATCACACACAAGTGCCACAGCCAACAAAACAGAACTACATGTGTGGGTTTGTTTGTTTTTTTTTACATTTTTAAAATAAATGTTTTATTCCCCTAGTTCCATAAAAACAATGTAAATACAAGCAATCTGTACGTCTTGTGTGACCTTGACTGTTCCCTGGGAATGTATATCACTGTGTCCTCTAAAACACTAGGCCTGAATCATCAAGGTTGAGAGAGCAGGGTTGATATACTATGTGGTCCCTGCTGTCCTCAGGCAAAGTCAACTGCCTACTTGGGGCTGCTAGGCAGTCCCTCCTCTCTGTCCCCATCCCCACCCCCAGCCTGGTCCCCGCCATCACCCCTCTTGCCTGAATCAAAGCAGAAGCCTCCTAATCGGCCTCCTAGGGTCCACTCTTGCCCCAGAACATAGCTGCCAAGATGCACTTTGAAAATCATAAATGCAATCATGTCATCCCTCCCCCCGCCCCCAGCCCCGCTTCTTTCAACCCTCCCACGGCTTCCCATAATGCTAAGAATAAGATCCAAACCCCTCCCATGGTTCACAGGACCCTGCCTGCCCCTCCAACCCCACCTCCCACCCTCTCCCCCCGCTTTCTTGTGTCTCCTCTGTCTCTTGAGGAGCACAGGAGTTTGTCTACTGTTCACACCATCTCCCTAATGTCAATGGAGGCAGAAAGAAGACTCCTGTCCCCCAAGGCTGAGGGGTCCTGGTGGGACAGCACTGTCATGATACTGTAAAGGTAGTCCACACCCACATTTGCAGCAAATTCAGACAGCATCGTCAAGCCAGTCACCGAGAGGGGCTCTAAATCCCCTCAGCCCGGGGCAATGGGAGGAGCGGGGCGTCGCCTGAGACCTTACATAGATGTTACAGAAGCTCATGCTCTTGAAGTAAAGATGCAAAAGCATGCATTTATAAAATAGCCTAAAACTCTAAAGAGATGTTCCTCTCCAATTCCAAAACGGCGGGCCTCCCTCCAGAGCACTAATCATGTACTGGACCCAACAATGAGCAAGCGCTCCAGGGTCCCCTGGCCTGTGCCCCGGGACACAGAGCAGCCCTACTGAACCACTGGTGTGACCTACAACAAACACCCTGGCAGTGAGGAGCACCCATCCCACACCAGATGAGTAATACGGATCCCTAAGAGCCTTTGCGCGACAGTATCTCTGAAGAGACCCACCCAGGGAAGCTGGCATGGACACCATACTTCCCTCCTGACGCCCTCCCTGCAGTGAGCGGAGCGGCAGTCCTGCTGAAAGGAAAGCGGGCAAGGCTGGGGGTGAGGGTGGAAGGCAGGACGGCCCTGTGTAGGGCCTGGTGTGGGGGCCGCAGGTGCCCCAGGCCAGGCCTCTGCTGGAGTCCTGCCAGGCCTCGTGGGGCATGTCTGATCATTGTCATTTAATTCATGGGGAAACTGAGGCTCTGGAGTGAAACGGAGCACTGAATTCTGGTTCTGTTCCAGGTTCTGTTGCTTACTGGCTGTGGTGTGTCCCACGAGTCATCTTCTCCAAATTAAGGGACCAGAGGGAAGCTGGGAAAAAGGCAGGGATGTTGTTGGAAAGCTACAGGGTCACTGAGAGAAAGAGAGACAGAGAGTGAGGCAGAGAGACACAGAGAGATATAGAGACAGACAGGGAGAAACACATACACACAGGGAAGAGAGACAGAGAGAGAGATGTGGGAGGGAACGGAAAAAGAAAGAGAGAAAGGAATGGAAAGCAATGTCACAATTTCGGGTCTGAGGGAGAGGACCAACTGGAAAAAGTCACAGCCAAGATGATTTGGGCAAGGGAGGGCTTACTGTAAGGAGATAGGGTCACAGGTAGTCTGGGAGGGGTTGGGGAGCATCCAGGACGGAGGGAAGGGCCGAATTGGCCAGATCCGAGGGTGGCCTGGGAAGGCAGAGCAGTGGAGGACAAAGGTGCGCTGGCTAAGGTCGGGCCTGTGAGTCCAGAAGCTCCACATGCACCCAGAACAGTCACGTGCCCAGGGGAGCCTTGGTGCATTGGTCTCACAGGACAGATTGGGTTCCATGACCCCAAACTGAGCCCTACCCACGTGAGGCAGCTGCAACGCACAATGCCATGTGCCACAGACTCCCACAGGGACCAGATCACAAATTTACACACCTCAGGGGTACACTCAGACCACAGACTCTGCTTCTCCCAGCCTCACAAGGTGGCCCAAGGTGGAGGAATGATTAGGTGGCAGAGCCAAGCCTACTCGTCCAGGTCTCAGGCCAAGGTAACATCAGCACTCAGATTCACCTAGGTCTGCCCTGCCAGGGCAAAAGGAACACTTGATCTACCCCCTCCACCCCCATTTTCCCCAAGCCGCAGCTTTCCTCAAGGCCCTGCACCCGGCATGGCCATGGAAATGGAAGGCAATGAGCCCAGAAC
This sequence comes from Mirounga angustirostris, assembly GCF_029215605.1. Lineage (NCBI taxonomy): Eukaryota > Metazoa > Chordata > Mammalia > Carnivora > Phocidae > Mirounga > Mirounga angustirostris. The sequence goes on along the minus strand of NW_026991710.1, from coordinate 150,902,542 downwards.
ACGCTGACTCGACCATAATGTCTGCCGGAGAAACCAACGTTGAATTTCTTCTGTGAGCGCATTGCAAGGTGTGGGAAGAAACGAGGGTGGGAGTGGGCCAAGTCAGAGCCTCTCCCGCCGTGCTGATGAGCAAACAGATGCCGGCAGCCCAGAGTGCACCAGGATCAAGTCCAAAACCAAATTTGGAAATCATGCCTCCTGAGACCCCAGCTCACATGGCCTCCCACCCTGTAGTGGGAGCGACGTCGCAGAATCCAGTTCAGGATTTCCCAATCAAGTGCCTTCTACCTAATTCCACACCCTCTGGCTCCTGCACCCTCCTCCTCTATCCTTGAGTCCTTGGGTCCCCAGGAGGCAACTGAGGGTGCGTATAAAATCCGGAGTGGGTCTAGGTGACCTCTGAGGCCGCCCAGCCAGCTGCCTCTGCTAAGCCCCTGTGCAAAGTGTGGCCACAAGATGGCGCCAGAGCCTAAGCGAAGCAGGAAAGCTACTCTGCGAGGTGATCTCATCCCCAGCAGGCAGCCTCTTAAGGCCTGCACCCTTCCCTCAGCAGCATGGGGGTGCAGCTGGCCGGCGAGGCCCAGGACAGGGCCGGATGTGCTGAGTCCCCACAAGGTAGGCTGCTGCTCTTCCAAAACCCTCATCTTCCCCCTTCTCTGGCAGGTTCCGCGAGCTCACCATCTCCCCGACATTAGTTGACATAAGCCGTCCAATTCTCTTCCTGGATTTGCTTCCACATCTTACGGTCCGTGTCACGCCATCTCTCGCCTAAGAACATCGGATTGTGAAATGCATGGGTCTAAAAGCAGGGAGGCAGCGTGTCGTCATAGAACAATGGCTCAGGAAGGCTGGACCACATGGCCTTGGGCCAGTCACTCCCGAGGCTGGGCCTGCGTGATTCATGATCACAGAGGGCAGACTGGAGGACCTCAAGCTTCCAGTGTTTTTACAACTTAATCCTTTTAGAACCTAAATGAGTGGCTTCATTGAATCTGAACTCTGGCCTCGCATCTTTATAAATAATAATAGGGGCGCCTAGGTGGCTCAGTTGGTTAAGCGACTGCCTTCGGCTCAGGTCATGATCCTGGAGTCCCGGGATCGAGTCCCGCATCGGGCTTCCTGCTCAGGGGGGGGGGTCTGCTTCCCCCTCTGCCCTCTTCCCTCTCGTGCTCTCTGTCTCTCATTCTCTCTCTCTCAAATAAATAAATAAAATCTTTATAAAAAAAAAGTAATAATAGCTGATGTTTGTATGGCATTCATGTGCCAGGCACTGTTCTGAGCATTTCCTACTTATGAATCCATTTAAGCCTCATAAGAGCCTCTGAGGTAGATACAATATTACCCTCATTTTTCAGATGGCAAACTGCAGCACTGTGCTTAACGGATGGTCCTCAGTTTACCCAGCTAGGTAAGTGGGTGAGCAGGGCTTCAGGCCCAGCAGTCTGGCTTCAGGGTCAGTGCTATTAACTCCTACCCATGCACCGACCAGGGATGGACCATTTGCCTCTTTTCTTCTGAACTTGGTCCAACTTGTTCCCCTCGCTACAGTGGAAAAGCAGACCGTGGGGCTCTGGTCCAGTTCTTCCGGGGGCTGTGTTACCTTGGGGGACATCTCCTAACCTCTCTGAGCCTCAGCTTCCATATCTTTGAAATGCCTGGCCCAGAGGGGGACCCCAGGAGATGCTGAACAAATGAATGCAGGCAATCATGCCCGCTCCGAGGGTCACAGGGGCTCAAATGCCTGTGAGACTCTCCGGGAGACCAGAAGGCTCAGAGGGCAGCTGTCGCTGCCTCCCAAGGAGCTCTCCTCCCATCTTTCCTTCAGCCCACTCTGCTTATTCTCTCCTCCCCAGTTCTGTCTCTTCCTCCTACTTTGTAAACCAGGGAATTGTCTACAGCTCTTTATATCTGCCTCCAGAAGAACTGTCTAGTTCTCTGAGCACATTCTCACCCTTATACCAGCCCCTTGAAGGAAGATACTTTGTTATCTTCTTTTTCCCATTGGCTCATCTGAGGCTCAGAGAGGTAGAGTGATTCCCCTAAAGGCACACAGCCAGTCAAAGTTCAGGCAAATCAAAGAAGGTCTTACCCAAACTATGTTGCCCCACTGGGAGTTAGCTGTAGTTCTGCCTAAAACTGGCCAGGATGGGAAATAAGTGATTTCTAAAGAAGCAGAAGGCTGAACAGTTTTGCTGTCTGGGCCTACAGTCACCTGCTGCTTCTTGTGACACTCTCGGAAACAGTATTTTGAAACCTCTGATTATACAGAACAACCTGCCCTCAAAGCCCCAAATGGTTTTGTGGGGCCTGAAACTTAGAGAATCCTCTTTCAGAAAAATAGAGTCCACCAAACATTTAAAGTAGAAATTGCACCGATTCTATACTTTTTTTCCCCAAAAAAAGTAAGAGAGAAAAGAACACTTTCCCATTCATTTTATGAGGTCAGCATTCCTATGATATCAAAGCCACACGAACACTATATAAGAAAATAAAACTACAGACAATATCCCTCATAAACACAGACGCAAAAGTCTTCAATGAAATATTAGCCAATCAAATCCAGTAACGCGGGCGCCTGGGTGGCTCAGTTGGTTAAGCGACTGCCTTCGGCTCAGGTCATGATCCTGGAGTCCCGGGATCGAGTCCCGCATCGGGCTCCCTGCTTGGCGGGGAGTCTGCTTCTCCCTCTGACCCTCCCCCCTCTCATGTGCTTTCTCTCTCTCTCTCAAATAAATAAATAAAATCTTTAAAAAAAAAAATCCAGTAACGTATAGAAAGAATGATATGCCATAGCCAGTTGGGTTGATCTTGGGAATGAATATAAGGCTGATTCTACATGCAAAAATCAATCCATGCAATCAATGATATTAATAAAGCAAAACACACATTACATTAATTGATGCAGAAAGAAGGCATATGACAGAATTCAACATTGATTCATGATTTATTTTTTTTAAAGATTTTATTTATTTATTTGACAGAGAGAGAGACAGCTAGAGAGGGAGTGCAAGCAGGGGGAGTGGGAGAGGGAGAAGCAGACTCCCTGCCAAGCAGGAAGCCCGATGCGGGACTCGATCCCAGGATCCTGGGATCATGACCCGAGCCGAAGGCAGACGTGTAACGACTGAGCCACCCAGGCGCCCCCATTGATTCATGATTTAAAAAAAAAAAAAAGAAGAAATTCTCAACAAACTAGGAATAAAAGAGAACTTCCTTAACCTGACAGATGAAGGACACCCGCCAAACCCACAGTTAATATCATACTCAAAGATAAAAAGTTGAATTCTTTCCTCTTAAGATCAGAAACAAATAGTGATGTCTACTCTTACCACTCCTACTTGGTATCATACTAGAAGTCCCAGTCAGTACAATAAGTCAAGAAAAAGAAATAAAGTATATGTAGATTGCAAAAAGAAGGAAGTCAAGTTGTCCCTATTTGAAAATGACATCATTATCTAGATGGAAAATCCCAAGGAATATGCAAAAAAAGCTCACAAAATTAATTAGTAAGTTTAGCAAAGACTTATGATACAATGTCAGCACATAAAAATTAAATATGTTTCTATAGACTACTAATGAACAATTGGAAATGGAAATTTTAAAAATATATACCACTTAAATTAGCTCCAAGAAATGAAATGCTTAGAAGTAAATCTAATAAAATGTGTAAAGTTTGAACAAACTGATGGTTGTTGGAGTGGGTGGTGGGGTGGGAGGGATGGGGTGACTGGGTGATAGACACTGGGGAGGGTATGTGCTCTGGTAAGCGCTGTGAATTGTGCAAGATGGTTGAATCTCAGATCTGTACCTCTGAAATAAATAATGCAATATATGTTAAGGAAAAAAAAAAAGAAGAAGAAGAAGAAGAAGAAGGTAGCAGGAGGGGAAGAATGAAGGGGGGGAAATCAGAGGGATAGACGAACCATGAGAGACGATGGACTCTGAAAAACAAACTGAGGGTTCTAGAGGGGAGGGGGGTGGGAGAATGGGTTAGCCTGGTGATGGGTATTGAGGAGGGCACGTTCTGCATGGAGCACTGGGTGTTATGCACAAACAATGAATCATGGAACACTACATCTAAAACTAATGATGTAATGTATGGGGATTAACATAACAATAAAAAATTAAAAAATGTGTAAGGTTTGTATGCTGAAGCTACAAAACAGTAATTAAAAAAAATCAAAGAAAATCTAAATGATAGACATACCATGTTCATGGTTTGAAAGACTCAATATAGTGATGATATATAATGACAGTCCTCTACAAATTAATGTGTAGATTTAACATGATTTCAGTAAAGGTCCCAGCAGGAATTTTTGCAGATATAAACAAGCAGATTCTAAAATTTATATGGACTGGCAAAGGAACTTGAACAGCCAACACAATTTTGGAGGAAAAAAAGGTAAATTTAAAGAACTCACACTACCTGATTTTAGAACTTACTATAAAGCTACAGTAATTAAGACAGTGTGCTGTGAGCAAGGAGAGAGAAACAGATCAATGGAGCAGATAAGAGTCCAGAAGCAGATCTACACATATAAGGGCAACTGATTTTTGTTCAAAGGTGCGAAGATAATTCAACGGAGAGAAGATAGTCTTTTCAACAAATGATGTAGGCACAGTTAGTCCTTCCCACTCAACCACTAACTTAAAATGTATCAGAGATTCAAAGCTAAAACTATAAAACTTTCAGGAGAAAATCTTCATGATCTCGCATTCGCGAAGAGCTCTTAGAAATAGGACAGCAAAAACATGATCCATAAAAGGAAAAAATCGAATTGGATTTCATCAAAATTAAAAACTTGTGCTCTGTGAATGACATTAAGAGAATGAAAACACAAGCTGTGGAATGGGAGAAAATATTTGCAAATCACATATCCCACGAAGACTACGAAGAACTTGTACCCAGAATAGGTACAGAACACTCAAAATTGCCTACTCACACGAAGGAGGGCAGAAGAGCCCAAGCAAAGGAGAAGCAACAAGACTTCCTGCTTTCCTCCCTTGGGCCTGGCCCCGAGCACCTGGCCCTGAGGACAGGACTCTGCTCCTGGCACCCCAGGTGGGATGAGGAATGGGGCACTGACTCACCCCCGGGGGCTGCCCTGAGCCTGGGTAGGGGATCAGTATGTATGGGCTACACGGATTTAAGGCAGAGCCGCCCCCACAGCCTACCCCAGAGCCCCCACCCCACCCCCCAATGGATAAACAAGCTGCCGAGGGGGCCACTGGCGTGAGGCCAGGGATCTGCCTGTCGACTCAGGTAGTGGTCTTAGCACTCTCCAGCGGCCACTGCTCACCTAGCACCTGGCTTCTTCAGGACCCCAATTCTGTGAGCTCTTCTATTCCACCCAGGGAGTGCTGGTTGCCTCAGAGGGTGGTGCCTCAGGCCCCCGTCTGGTCTGATCTTAGTCCCTGGCATCCCAGCTCCACCTTCTTGCCTCAGGGGTATGTGCAGACGCAGTGTGATGGCAGAGCTAAAACAGACCACACAACACGGCTCCTGCCCTTCCCGTGGGGCTCCTGGCATCCCAGCTCCAGGAGCGCGTCTCGGTTCACAGCAGTAGCACTTACCCAGGACATACAGGACTGGACGCAGAGACCACCACGTGACGTGTCACCCACAGTCCCCTTTGTCATACGCTGATGAACCTACCACCGGTCAGCGAATTGCCTCTTTCCCTAGCTGACGGGGGCCCGACCCCCCCCCCCCCCACCCCTGTCTCTCCATCCAAGCAACTAGAAGGCAACCTCTTCCCTTCAGCCAGAGCAGCGATGCAATTGGTTCCTGGCAATGGGCTGTCCTCTCAGGCCCTGGACCATCGTGCAATTGGCTCAGGACAAACGGGATGCCGAGGCTGAGGTCATGCGAGGACACAGCTCTGGGCCCAGCTGCCAAGCTGCCAGGAGGCCCACAGGGCTGGGCCACAAGACCAGGCCCCTCACACACCAAGGGAAGGGGTGGTAGAAGTTCAGTGGCTCCTGGGGGGGAGGGGCAGACCTCAGTGGGGAAGAGCCCAAGGAGGGGGCCGTTCCTCCTTGCCTTCATGATACTGGGAGCCCCCCTCCCTGAGGCCCTGTCCTCCTTCTACCCTCTCCTGTGTCTGCCTCCCTGCCTACAGCCTCGCCCCACAGGCTGGACAGCATCCTGCCTTTCTGGCCCTTCTCACCTCACTCCTCCCCCTAAACACCCCTCCACACACCCTTGCTCCCCCAAACACAGCCTCAGCCCTTCACTCCAAATGGCTGTTCATTGCTCCCGAAGTCCCAAACCACAGAATGCCTGCAGGGTCCGTACTCAGAGGCAGGAAGAGAGTATAGTGTAATAACAACACAAGAGCTCAGAGTAGAAATCTTAACTACCCGCCAGGCCTGCGGCTTTACCTGCACCATCTCATCTAACCATCTCATCTAACCACCCCCCCCCCCCCACCCCCTTTCCCTCCCCACCAACTGCAGGAGGCAGGCACCATTATCCGCCTTCGGAGATGAGGAGGCTGAGTCAGGAACTTGCTGGTGCCACCTGGCCGGTGTTTGCTGACCCCTCGCGTGCCCCCAGAGCCCCAGAACCTTTCTTCGTGGCAATAACCACAGGGCTGCTGTGTAAGTGTGTGAGTGGTAGTTAAGACCGGTCACTCCCGTGGGACCCTGAGCCCAGGAGAGTGGGCACTGAGCCCAGCTTTGCACGCCTTGTACCCCCAGCCCCTGGTGCAGCCCCCAGCACACAGGAGCTGGCAAAACACTGCTGACTGAATGAGGTAGCAGGGCACGGCCTGAATCCCCACCTCCGGAGCTCAGAGCCCCCCGTCTGGGTGGCCATGCTACCTGGTGGCTCCCGAGAGCCCCGAGGTGAGGAGGTTGGAGAGGCCTGGGGTCTGAGATGGCAGGGGGCCATCAGGGCCTTGGCTCACCAAGGAGGACTCCATCGGGGGTCCCATCAGGGCCTTGGCTCACCAAGGAGGATCCCAAAGCCCAGAGGTGGGTCTAGGCCAAGGCCATAGCAGCACTCAGGCCCCCAACAGCCTATCCAGGGCTGCCTCTGCCCCTGGCAACCAGGCCTACGGGGTACCCATGGCGGGGGCGACACACTGAGCCCTCCGTGGCCAAGAAGTGTTCCAGCTCTTTCCAGAAAGACTCGGAAAGCTGACCTCGAACTCAAATCACACTTTTTCCCTGAAACTAACAATAATAGAGTCATTCACTTGGAGAGCTCTTCACTATTTAAAAAAAATGTCTTTCTATTTTTGTTGCATTTAAATACAAGTGGCCACGCCTCCAGGACCACAGTGATGCACCTTGACTCTTACCAGGGTGGGTGAGGCACACACTCTCTCTCACACGCACACAGGTATGCGACTGCATCCAGATACAGTCCACCCCCAAGGACCCACTCAGCACCAACACCACACACAGACACACACGCACACTGTATGCACAACGTCCCCACACTTTGTACAGACACCCATAGGGTCCACGCGGCATCCCTGTGTCCCAGCCAACCCTGGAGCGCAGAGGGGGTGGTCTCCCACCCGTGCTTCCCCCTCCGACCCTCCAGGGCCACCTGCTCCCGGCCATTCCCTGTCATCAGGGCCTCCTTGGGGAGGACGGGCAGACACGGAGGACAGAGGAAAAGCCGAACCCACATCCAGCCGCTGAGCCGTCTTCGGTAGCCGTGAGCCCTCTCAGAGAACAGGGGCGCTGCGATACTAGGCGGGTGACAGGTGAGAGGGTTCAGGAACCCTCCAGATCCGATGACACACCACCCCCAAGATCAAGGACAAAGCTGGCCTGGCTGCCACCAAAGCACCCAAGGGCTCACTGCTCTCCGATTTTGCAAAGCACCCCCTCAACCCTGTTCACACGCACTCCGCTCTGCCCCACCTACGCCTGGCTTGCTTGGGAATCCTGACTTGTGGCAGAAGCAGTCCTGCGTTCTTGTCTGGGCCATCCTTCTCGGGGTGAAAGCACAGCCTCTCTGGCGTCCTTTCCATTTCTGACCAATCCCAGGGCTGGAAGGATCCGGGGCCAGGGGCTGTGCAGTGGCTGTAGGAGAGAGTGGCCCAAAAGAGGGGTGGGGGAAGGAGGTTTCATGGGGCTCGTGTGGAAACCTCACCAGTGTGGGGTTGTCGCCTGCTGCGAATTGCTGAGCCGGGGCACCAGGGCCACTCAAGAAGGTGTCGACTGGGGGACTCCAAGGCTGCTGGGGCATAGAAGCTGTGCTCCTACCTGCATGCCTTTGACTCTGTGCCCAGTAGGAAGTCCTGAGGCTGTTCCCTGCGGGCCTGGAGTGGGAGCAGGCAGCAGAACAGAGCAAAAGCCCTTCCAGTCCTTCCAGATCATTCACAGAACTTGGGGGGGGGGCGGTCAGCACTCGAGTCGTCACAGACAGGGTCAGGGAACAGCCTGCAAGGCTCTATCAGGTTACTATTATCACCATTCCCATTTTAGAGGAGGACATCGAAGCTGACCTAGATTTGGTCACCTGGGTGGCTCCCCCTTGGCTCTGCATCCAAGGATTACGTTTCCTGCCACCCCGACCTCTCTGCCGCACCTGCTCCCTGCCCCCCAGCCGCACCTAATGGCTCTCCATCTCCAGACCCTCCCGTGTGCCCACCTCTATGTCTTTGTTGATGCTGTCCCCACCTGCTGGAGAGCCAACAGGTGTGGCTCCCTGTTCCTTCCCACGGAGTCCACAGCCCACAGGTAGGAGCAGGGTCCTACCTCCACGTGCTTACTCCACGTCAGGGTCAAATGATTTTCCTCCCCATCCTCCCCTTGTACTGAGTCCCCATTACAGCAATAGCTCCCATTTATTGGGTTCCCCAGGAAGCCAGGCACAATGTAAGCACTCTACACATATTAAGTCATTTGACAAAAAACTTGAAGACCGTCTACAGTGAAGAAATGGAAGCAAGAGAAAGCTCAAGGACATAGCGCCTGGGATTCACACCAGGTAGCCGGGGTCCAGACAGGCTGCTTCTAAGCCTGTACACTATATTCTCCTGTTCGTTATCTTTCTCTCATTCCCCCTCCCTCCCCATCTCATTTACTCCTTTCAACCACCCCATGTGTTGGATAACCTATTAGCCCCATTTTACAGATCAGGAAACTGAGGCTTAGAGGGATTAAAAAGTATGTCCAAATTAGAAAGCCAAATTTAAGCCTCTGTTTCAGAGGTGGCTCTGTCACCTGCCTGTTTTGCATTCCTCGAGGCCTCTCTCCTGCACCACCATAGCTCTGCTTGCAGCCCACACTGTGGCGAAGTCACTTACACAGAGAGATGCCTCCCAGCTAGATTTTAACTCCCAGGACAGGTATCTGTACACCCAGTGGCCCCGGCCCACCACGGTGACATCCAATCAGGGGTGCTAAGGTGGATATAGCCCCTGCGCTGATGGAAGACTGGTCTCACTTGGCCAAGAGATGCCTGCAACCCCAGCTTTGAATACATGGAATGCACACTCCCCAACATCGATGGCCAGAATGGTGCCAGGAGCTCAATGAAAAGGCAGGAAAGACTTGGGCTGGGATGCCTGGGTGGCTCAGTTGGTTAAGCGACTGCCTTCGGCTCAGGTCATGATCCCAGGGTCCTGGGATCGAGCCCCGCATCGGGCTCTCTGCTCCGCGGGAGGCCTGCTTCTCCCTCTCCCCCTCCCCCCTGCTTGTGTTCCCTCTCTCGCTGTGTCTCTCTCTGTCAAATAAATAAATAAAATCTTAAAAAAAAAAAAAAAAAAGACTTGGGCTGTACACAAGAGAAAACTTACCAACCGGCCTGGCAGGATAATGCTACAATGAGACAGGTGTCCTACCCCTCTCCGGACAGTTCAGGAAGACTAAAGCAAATCAGCTGGGGCTGTGAGATGTCAGACGCTCCCAGCTCACGAGGACAGCAACTGCACCTGCCCGCGGCACTCTCGGTCCTAGCACTTTATTATAGGCACAGCACCGTGCACGCAACACACACACGAGCATATACACATGTGTCCACACACAAGTCCACTTGTGGACTCCCTCAAAACCACTCGAAATGCCAGGTTCAGTTGGCTCAAGGGGCCTTTAAGCCTGGCACAGGGGAATGTGTGTGCCCATGAAGCCCCAGCTATGGGCCAGGGCTCTGAGTACGAGCACAGACTCTAGAACCTTACCCTCCCTAGCTGACCCTGGAAGCTCCTACTCGCCCCCACCACCCACCCAACACACACACACACACACACACACACACACACACACACTCCAGCTGAAATGCCTTCTGTGTGGAGGAAAGGTGGAGGGGCTAGTTGTCAGCTCACCCCTGGGAGCAGCGCATCAAATCCGAGCTATTTTTAGCCTTTCTCTTCAGTGTCCCTGGCAGCAGCTGAGCAATGGTGGCGGGCTCAGGGCATACATCTGGGAAAGCAGGCATGAAATGGCATTTCTTTGCAAGGGCCCAGGAGAAATAGCAGGGGGAAAGCAGCATACAGCTTCAGGGAAGGCAGGTGGCTTCAGTGGGTGTCATCCGTTAGTCTTCTGCATGGGTCTTGGTGGAAGGGTGGCCTAAGCACCCTTCAACATCCCCGGGCTCAGAAGAGCATAGTGTGGGCGGAAACTGCCCCAGTCTCCCCTGCCTCATTTCCCCACCAGGGCTACTTCTCTGAGACTTGGCAAGAAACTTGATTACAAATATTGAAACACTTTGAAAGCCTACATATTGGAGAAATGCTTCATGTTCCCCATTATAAGCACCCAGAAGGCCAGAGACCGAGGTTTAGGGTGTCAGTTTATCTTTGCGTATCATATGCATGGGACATCGCTGGACCCTTGGTAGGCATTCTGTGTTTATGTCATGGAAGAATGAACCGATCAGGCAGCCTGTTAATAAAATCCTTGAGCTCTAGGAAGTTCATACATTTATATTCTAAGTGCCCAGGGCATGTGTAAGGAAAGCCTCCCTACCTCCAGGCTCAGGGTTGCTCCGAGACCTAGAGTGCGGCGCATCTCGGAGGGACTCCTCCCCACCCTTTTTCCCTCCTTCTCTTGTCCTCAGGCCTCGCTCTGGCCCAGCCCAGGTCCCCAGTCCTGAATGATTATGTGAGTGCATTTGATGCTTCGCTCTGGCCGGCACGTGCTCTTTTCAATCAGGCGAGCAAGCCCATCTGGTCGCTAGCGCCGCCTTGTGCTTTTCTGCTTGGGAGTGGAGCCACGGCCGTGGCCACAACGGGAGAGGCCACTTTGCTGTTCCCAAATTAGAATGAAGACCCCTGACGACAGGGCCCTCACAGTATTGCTCCGCCCACACGCCAGTCAAAGGGTATTGCCAGGATCCTCGGCAGCCCACGCACACACAGGCTGCCCCAGTGGAATGGGGGTGATCAGCTCCGCCTAAATGAGGGAAATCCTCCATGGCTGTGGAAGTGCCTCACAACTTCAAGAGGGGCCCATGGATCCAGAAAGTCAAGCACCTGCACTCTGCCAGGGGCTTTGGATCATGTGATAAGCATAGAAACATGCCCCACCCCCCACTGGGGCAGTGGCCCCAGGGAGCCCTAGGTGCGTGCGGCAGGAGGACGTGCCCACGCCTTTGTCATAAGCCTCAGGCGCAGGGTGTGGCTAAAACACTCCAGCATTCCCTCGCTGGCCCACAGCGGATCTGTGGCGAATGAATGTGAACCATTCGAGGAGGCCTTTGGCTTACCCATATTCCCTCTCTGGGATCATGTACCCCAGTGGCTTACCCTCCCATGGTACCCTTTCATTGGCCCTAGCTTTTCCCTTTCAGACTCTCACAAGCAGCAGTCCAGACCCTTCCCAGCTGTATTCAGGCATTCAACAGACATCATCGACTTCTGCTGCACGTCAGGTGCTGTGCTAGGTACGGGGGACCCAGCCTCGTCCCTGCCGTTCTCCCTTTGCATGGAGCCTCCCCATCGCACCGCTCTGTGGGTCCCGATGGAAGATGCAGTCACTGTCCCGGTGGTGTGAGAGTTTAAACTCTGGCTCTGGGAACCACCCTCCAGCTGTGAACACTGCCGTGGTGAGTGAGGAGCAGACTGAGGACGACTTGTGTGACAGACTCACTGATGGACTTGACCCTGGCATCAAGGTTTTCCTGCCCTGTCCTGGCTGTGTGGCCCTGGGAGCATTCTTACCCTCCGTGTTTCCTTCTCAGTGAATGAGCTCACGGGCCCTGGCAGTACACTGACCCTGCAGACCTTGTAGGGTCTGGTCTGCTCCTCAGAGATCTTTCCAGATCCGTGGTCACCCTGTAGGACTTGGGCCTTCTCCTCCCAGAGCATCCCCGTCTACCCACCCCAAGGCTGCTGTCCTGCCTGGGAGAGGCTCAGCGTCTCCCAGGAGTGCAGCCCCTGCTCCTCCAAGTCCTCTTCTGTATCCCAGCCCGTCTCCAGCCTAGGAAGCTGGACAATGTCCTGTGCGCTGTTTCCTGGGGCCACCCAGGGAAGTAAGCTAAAAAGAGAAACAGACGGTGGCATTCAGTGGAGGTTGCACTGAACCAGCCAGAGAGGCCAGCACACTCTGCCAGGTGATGCCAAGCTAAGGCCCACTCGCCAATGTCCTGGGTGGCCCAGCCTTCCCGGGAGGCCCCCCAAAGTCAGGCACAAGAGAGGGTGGCAAAGGCTGGGGCGTTCCCCTGCACCCAGGCCAGAATTCTGCTGCATAAGCCTCACACTCAGGCTGCTCGCTCCCTGACAGTGCCCCCGTTCTCAGCTGGGACACCCGGGAATGCAGGAAGAGTTCTGGCTCAGAGTCAGGAAGCCCGGGCCCCAGGGCTGCCTCTGCAGTTGACCAGCTTTAGGGCCTGGGACTCCTCGCCCCCTCTGCCTGACCCCAGACCCCCATCTGTAAAGTAAGGTGATGGATGAGAATTTCCCAGTCCCTCCCAAAGGTCCAGTTCTAAGGGGCAGCCAGGCAGACCCTCTATAACTGCCCCATAACCACCAGGGAGAAGGGCCCATCTTGGTGACCTGGCTCCGGCCTGCCTTCCCCCTTTCTTGGCAGCAATGCCATGGAAGAGGTCACAAGAGGTGGGGCAACACCTCAGCCATATGGGCTGGGCTGAGAGCTGGCTCTGACCATGACGCTCACCAGCTCCACCCCGGCTGGAGGCCGGCATGGGAGGCAGTCTAGCCTTGGGCTTAGATCACCTGCCAGGCTGGAGATGCCTCATCTCCTGGGGCTCCCAAGGCCAGGAGGCCGCACGAACCCCTTCTAGGAGCCTGGCAGAGCTGAGAGCACCACCCTATGCCAGGAGTCCTTGGCAGGGCAGAGCGAGGCTGCACCAGGGGTCACGGGTGCGGGTCTTTTCTGTCATTCCCACTGACCAGCCCAGAGATGGCTAGAAGCACACCAACATCACGAGACTCGATCTCTACATCCATAAAATGGGGATAAGAATCTCTTGTGGAGCTTTCCAACCAGGGCCCGGCAGAATGGCTCCCACGAAGAAGGGTGGCAAGAAGAAGAAGGGCCGTTCTGCCATCCACGAGGTAGTGACCAGAGAATACACCATCAACATTCACAAGCGCATCCATGGAGTAGGTTTCAAGAAGCGTGCCCCTCGGGCACTCAAAGAGATCTGGAAATTTGCCATGAAGGAGACGGGAACTGCAGATGTGCGCATTGACACCAGGCTCAACAAAGCTGTCTGGGCCAAAGGAATAAGGAATGTTCCATACCGTATCCGTGTGTGGTTGTCCAGAAAACGTAATGAGGATGAAGATTCACCAAACAAGCTCTACACACTGGTTACCTATGTACCTGTCACCACTTTCAAAAATCTACAGACAGTTAATGTGGATGAGAACTAATAGCTGATTGTCAAAGAAAGGTATAAAACTGCAAAAAAAAAAAAAAAATCTCTTGTGGATTCTCTTTTAACTTCCTGCAGGTGCAAGTGAAGAAAATAATGTGTCCGTACAACAGTCTTCATCTAACACATTCCAAGAACAGAAACAGCCTTGTCTCCTCCCTCAGACGGAGAACACTTAATAATTCATTCATTCATACCTCAGCACATTCTGAACAGAATTTGAGATGGCAGCATCATATGATATAGTTGGCCATCACCACAGACCCTTCACTCACTCACTCGCCATCCTATCCCTCTCCCAAGATCGCCTGTGAGTAATTGTTGAACATTTTCTGTGAGGCAGGCAGTTTGCCTGAAGTCTCTCATGTGCCATCTTAATTAACCCTCATGGCTGTCCCATCAGGCAGGTATTATTTCCATGCCTTTTTGCACAGGAGCAACCTGAGATGATCTGTGACTTGCCCAAGGTCACAGCACAAGGATGGGGGAGCTGGGACTCACATCCAGGACTGACTGTGAGCCCCAGAACCTCAGCAGCGTGTTCTAAGGTCCCTCTGTGAAGGTGTTTGCAAAACTGCCAAGTGCTGCTCAGTTGGGGTCATTCATCCATCAGTTTCCCCAGGAGAAGCTCTCCTGGGCCAGTCCCTGGACCAACATGGCATCCCAGCCCCATCCCCATCCCCATCCTGCCCTTGGAAATCACGTTCCAGGAGCAGGCAGACCAAAAACAGAGGAGCAAATAAGTAACATCATTCCCCAGGGTGGTAAGTGCTGCAGGAGAAATAAAGCAGTTAAAGGGATGGAGATGGAGGAGCGTGTATTCGCGCGAATGTGTGTGTGCTCGCACACGCACGCAGCAAGGGAGGCCTTTGAGGACATGACAGGGGGACCGTGGGCCCAAGTGGGGTGAGGGGCTGAGCCATGCAGAAGGAGCACCCAGGTGGCAGCTCAGAGAGGGGAATGGCTAGAGGAAGAGCAGCAAGGACACCATGTCCCCATGTATCTCTGCAACCTTACATAGTCCTTCTACTTCTCAGGACCCTAGTGTCCTCACCTGTAAAATGAGAAGGCTGGTCTGGACAATCTTTACTGCCCTCATCTCCTTCCATGCCATCAGTGGGCATTTGGGACTAGAACCTGATCTTCTCCTGGGGGTGAGGGGCACACCTGGGGATATGTGGCCTAGCCTGGGGAGCTAGCAGCCCATCTTGTGTCCCTTACTCAGGCGATCTCTCTGGGAAGGGGTGCAGCCAGCAGAGTGGTGCTGTCAAGCATCTCCTGGGCAGAGGACCCCAACAGGGACAGGTGTTAGGGAGCCCAGGGAACCTCCATGGCCAGCCCCAGCTTGAGCCAGCATGAAACGGGCCCACATGTGGCTGGTGGCCTCCGTGGAGGAGGGGATGGGAGGGATGCAGTTTCCTCCTTACCAGGCTTGAGATGGACCTGGGGAGCCTGAGCCTGGGGAGGGGGCCAAAGCAAGGAGTCAACATCTGGTCCCCATGACTGGATGAGACTGGGCCGGAGGCATGACAGGTGGACCAAGAGTCAAGCACAAGTCCCTGGACTTCCTTCAGTGGGCTGGGAGAGCATGGGATCAGCTTCGGTGTGATTCTGAGGCAGGCTAGGTGGCTGGGAGGAAGAGCCAGCTATAGAGATGTTTCTTCCTTCCCCTAGGCACAGCACAGGGTCTGCAGAATGGCCTCCCGTAGCTTTCTTGCACCTCATGCCAAAGTCCCACCTGCCTCCAGGTCAGGCCATTACTGCTCCCTAATGGCAGAACATTTTCATCACCCCTGAACCCACTATCAGTCATTCCCTACCCCTCTCACCACAGCCCCTGGCAAGTACTACTCTGTTTTCTGTCTCTGTGGGTTGCTATCCTGGGCATTTCATAGAAATGGAATCAAGCAATATGTGGTCTTTTGTGTCTGACTTCTTACACTTCGCATAGCACTTTCAAGGTTCCTCTGTATTGTGGCACATGTCCATACTTCTTTCCTTTCTGTTGCCAAATAATATTCCATTGGATGGTTACACTACCTTTTTTCTCTATTCATCAGTTGATGAACATTTGGGTGGTTTCCTCTTTTTGGATACTATGAACAATGCTGCTGTGAACATTCATGTACAAGTTTTTGTGTGGACGTGTGGTTTCTAAGTTCTCAGCTATATACCTAGGAATGGAATCATCAGGTCATATAGTAACCCTAGTGTAACTTTTTGAGGCACTTCCAGGCTATTCTCCAGAGGGGTTACACCATTTTGTATTCCCACCAACAATGTATGAAGGTTCTAATTTCTCCACATCCTTTCCAACACTTGCCATCATCTGTCTTTTTTACTTTAGCCATCTTGTGGGTATCAAGTGACATCTCATTGTAATTTTCATTTGCATTTCCCTGATGACTAATGATGTTGAACATCTTGTCATGTACTTATCAGCCATTTGTATATCTTCTTTGGAATGATGGCTATTCAAAACTTTGTCCTTTTATAAATTGGCTTGTCTCTTTATTATTGATTTGTAAGAGCTCTTTATATATTCTAGAAACCAGTCCCTTATTAGATATATGATTTGTGAATATTTCTCCCATTCAATAGCCTGTCTCTTCACTTTCTTGATGTTTTTTGAAGCACAAAAGTTTTTAATTTTGGTACGGTCTAACTTGTCGATTTTTTTCTTTTGTTGCTTGTGGTTTGGATGTCATATCTAAGAATGCTTTGCCTAACCCGAGGTCATAAAGATTTACTCCTATCTTTTCTTCTAAGAGTTTTATAGTTTTAGCTCTTACATTTAGGTCTATGATCCATGTTAGATGGTTTTTATGTGAGATGCAAGGTAAGAGCCCAACTTCATTCTTTTGCATGTAGATGGTCATTTGTCCCAGCATCCTTTGCTCAAAAGACTATCCTTTCCCCATTGAATTGTCCCAGCACCCTCGACAAATATCAATTGTCCATAAATCTAAGGGTTGTTTCTGGAAAATTCTGTTCCATTGACCAACACGTCTATCTTCATGATAGCACCATACTGTCTTGTTTACAACAGCTTATAGTGAGGTTGGAAAACAGAAAGTATAATTGCTCCAGTTTTGTGATTCTTTTTCAGGACTGCCTCTCTCTCTTTCTCTCTCTCTTGCCCCCTCTTTCCCTCCCTCCCTCTCTCCCTCCATCTCTTTCTCTCTGCCTTCTAACATGTATGGAGTGCAGACCAATGTCAAATACAAGCCTAAGTGTGTCATGTGTATTAACTCATTAACATGACCTGTGAGGTAGGTTCCGTCATGGTCCCATTTTGCAGATGAAGAAACTGATGCACCAGGAAGTCAAGTAACTTGCCTAAGGCCACACATGTGGTTGGTGGCAGGGTTGGGAGGTGAACCATGTGGCTCTGTTTCTCTGACAGACACCCAGGGAGATGTCAGGGACATGGGAGTGAACCAGTCTGGGCTTTTATAAAGAAACAACTGGGGTATAGAGAGGCTTGTCTAAGGTTCACTGTGACAGAGGTGGGATGAGACACAGGTCTGCAGATCTTGGTCTCTTCTGCCCACACTGGCCACTTCCCACTTCCATGTAGCCTTGCATGTTCATTCCAATGTGAACTTACCTTGTCAAAATGGTGGGAGGGACAAGGGGGCCATGCAGTGATTCCTTTGGCTCCTGGGCAAGGGGGTGGGGGCCATGATGCTGGACCAGGCTCTACACAGACCCATGGTCCTCCTCACAGGGAAAGGGGACACAACCCACTCCCCAGGGAGCAGGGCCAGGACAAGGACTGCATGGGGTCACTCTTCCCACCATACTGTATCACACATCACTTTCTGTCTAGTGGCATCCCTAGAGTTTGTCTCTTTCCCCAAAATGTAAGTTCCAGGAGGTTAGTGGCCCCATTTCCCACCCTTGTGACCATGTGGCAGCAGGCCAGACACCGGCAGGCTCATAGCAGGCCTTGGCTGATGCTGGCTGAATGGGATAACTGAATCATCTCTGCAGCCTCCCTCATTTGGGGTCTGGTCCCCCAGCTGTTAGTCAGCAGCTTTCATTGGATTAACACTGCATGGACCTCCCCGGTGCTGGATGCAGCCACCTCCTAGCTGCCATCACCCCTGCAGAGGGTCCCACTGGGCAGAGCCTGGCATGGAGGCCACATCTGTCTGTGAACCACAGGCCCACTAGCCCAGCAAGAAGGTCAGAGCTGGGATGGCTGAGACTTCCCCTGCTCCAGGCAGGAAGTGGGGCTGCTGACTCATGAGCCACCTGCCTCTGCACCTCCCTCCTGTCTGTCCCAAGACATCCCCTCTTAACACATCTTAAGCCAAACCATTCCTCACTCCTTTTTTCATGCTCTAAGGAATCCTGAAATGCCCTTTCCCCTTCAACTGATTAACCCCTCACTATTCAAGACCGAGCCCAAACATCGCCTCTTGGAATTCACTCTGACTCTTTCCCCCATCTCCATTCCCCTGGGAAAACTGCCCCTTCTCTGTTCCACTTCTCCCCCAGCACCTGTCACTATAGCACCCAGTGCACACTGTAAGATAGTCTTAGTTTTGTGGTTGGTGTTTGTTTTTCCTTTTGTCTCCTTTATAAGATCATGAGCTCCTCGAGCAGGACTTGTCCACATAAGGCCGGGCTCATGGCCAGGCTCAGCTACTTTCTGAGACTGATGGAAGGAAGGAAGGAAGGATGGAAGGGAGGGAATGAGGGATGGGTGGAGGAAGAAGTGAGTAAACTAAATCAGTGGATGAATGAGACTGCAGGTTGTCCCAAGGAAAGCACTGGAAAAGTCACTCAGTGATCAAGCTAGTCTTCAGATAGCTTTCAGTGAATTAGCGTTGCCCAGACAGCCCAGCTGACAGCTTAGCAAGGCTCCTCCTACCCCTGCAGGAGCCCCCAGGGGCCGGCTGGGAACCCACCTCCCCATCCTGGGCTCCTCCCTCTTCCCACATAGTTAGGACTCCCATGCCCCTCAAATCCTTCCTGTCACCGAGGAGAAAAATTGTTCAGGCTAATTCACATGGAGATGATAATGGCTTAAGGTATTATCCTTCCAAACAGAGGAGATAAATGCTCGGAATAAAAGGAATGATGGCTCCTGGAAGCCATGTTTCAGACAATACAATGACTCCCATTGCAGAGAGGACCCCACTCTCCTTTCTTCTAGAGGAAAGACTGGCTTTGCTTACTCTCACAGCCCTCTTTTCTGTAGAGAAGTCTGTCTGACTAGCCACAGAAATCCACCCTTGGACCAAAAGGCATACCTCTCCACAAACCAGGCAGAGCAACCAATGTATGCAACTCAGTGCGCTTCCCCATCTACTATTTCTCTTGAGTCTGTGATGTAGATGAAATAGGTATTATTATTCCCCTTTTATAGATGAGGAAACTGAGGGCTATAAGGGTGTGATTCAGTGAATTTCAGCCACGGGGACATTTAAGGTCATGCACTGCTGGCCAGGCTTGTCTTCTTGGGATCTCCAAAACCACCCTCCACAGCCATGGAGGTCTGCTCACTCTCCCTAGCTTCATTCATCACGGGCACCCTGGAATATGAAGTCATCCTGTTTACAGGGAAGTCACTCCCAGAAATGGCTACCCAGGAGTCCACTATAGGCCGAATTAGGTTCCCCCCAAATTCGTATGTCGAAGTTACGACACCTCAGACTGACTGAATTTGGAAGCAGAATCTTTAAAAAGGTAAATGAGATAAGTGAGGTCACTGGGGTCGTCCTGATCCAATATGACTGGTGTCCTCATAAGAGGAGGAGGGTAAGACAGACACAAACAGACTAAGGGATGGCCAGAAGAAGACACACTGAATTATGCCCCCTCCCACCAAATTCATATGTGAAGCCCTAGCCCCACCATGACTGATTTGGAGGTAGGGTCTTTAAGGAGGTAATTAAGGTTGAGATCATAAGAGTGAGGCCCTGATCCAGTAGGATCAGTTTCCTTACAAGAAGAGAGACGCCAGAGATCTCTCTCCCTGCATGCACACACAGGAGGGAAGGCCATGTGAGGACTCGGGGAGAAGGTGGCCATCTTCAAGCCAGGAAGAGAGGCCCCACCAGAAACACACCCTGCCTACACCTTGGTCTCAGACTTTCAGCCTCCATAACTGTGAGAAAATGAGTTTGAGCCCCCCAGGCTGGGGTGCTTAGTTATAGAATTCATCACAAACTAACAGAATCCTAGGATCATCCATGTAGAAAGGGAGCCTCCATTTATTCATTCAGGAAACAGATACCACCTGAGTGCCAGGCCTGGTGGCCATCTGGCAAAGGGGTGGGGTGGGGCACAGAGTGTGGGCCAAGGGGTTCTGAACCCAGAAGTTCAAGTCCAATCCCTTTCCTGCTGTCAGTCATACCTTCCACATAAGCCAAATGAGGTAACACATTGCAAAGGTAACAGAAAGTTAGAGGTAGAATGGGCAGGAATCTGAGCCCTTCCTTTACGGATGAAGAGGGTCCAAGAGAGATGTGCCTCACTGGGATTTACTCCCAGGTCTCCCGGCGCCTGGCCTGTGTTTGTTCTGCCATCTCCTGCATTCCCTTGCGGGTCCCCTTCTGCGGCTAGTTGTTGCCCGTGGGAAGGTTGCAGAAAGGAAAGCAGGGGCCACTTGGTTAATCACAAGTTGTGAATCTGCTGAACATCCCCCTGTGGCCCGAGGACTAGATTACCTTCTGTAGCTCAGTGGTCACTTCCTTGGTTTTGTTTCCCTCTGTTTTCAGCCCAGCCTGAGATGCGCCAGCAGGTGGACAGTGGGGGCGGCTGCTAGCGGTTCACCACGTCTCTAGCCCTGCCTTGGGCCTATCTTCTTGGTCCTGGGGCACCAGTTCTAGCCTTCCTACAAAGCGGGGGCCGAGGCCTGCCCCACACTCTGAGGAGGAGTTCCCCAAGGAAGCAAAGAGCTCACGTGAGGTGGGAGAGGGTGAGACCCTGGCCAACTGCCAGCAGGGAGGGACACTCAGGCACAACGGGAGCCCAGCAAGCTCTAGGGAATCAGGAGTCTGCACCCACGCAGGGCGTTCCATGAGAAATTCAGCAGTGCCAAAGAAAGGGGACGGTCAAGCCAATGCCTTCACAGAAGCCACAGCCAATAAGCAGAGCAAAATGGCTGGCTGCCTCCTCTGCCCCTCCCACCCCACCCTCCATCCCAGCGGCCATTGGGAAGAGACTGGACTAGAATTTGGTATTAAATTGCCTTCAGCTGCTCAGATACCGCTGAGGCCTCTCTCACATCTGCATCCCCATCAGAAGGAAGAAGCTCGTTCTCTCCTTATAGGTCTTTCCACACAGCTGGGCACCTCATGTGTGGAGGGAGCTTTGAGAAGCAGACCTGAGGTCCACTGAGTGCCCCCTGTTCCACTTACTCCCCTTCACGGTCACAGGCTCCCAGTGACGGGGAGATTAAGTGTCAACGTCTGGCAGCCTCCCAGGAGACAGACAGGCAGACCATGGGACACTGATGCCACGGCCACAGGAGGAAGAATTGAGAGGGCGTACAGGACAGATGGAGTCCTCACCTGCCAAGAGTCACTGACCCCCTGCTCTGATGCCCGATCTCACTCGTACAATGTGTTCTCATGCCTCCCTGGCCATCCAGTCCTGCCAACAGGGACCTTCACCTCATCCCAGGGAGGGCCTCCCCTTCCCTCCCCAGAGCCAGCCAAACTGGGGACTGGGGAAATCCTTGTGCATGAACATTGGCTTTTTTTTAATGCAGGAACGTGAACTACACCGAATTAAGAGCTAACAAGTATACCTAATCTTGGAATCACCACAATATTGTTATGCTTTTTTGTTAAACTGATACTTTAACTCGTAAAAAAAAACTAGTGAATGATAGATTTGTAACTAATCACTGACATTTTCTAAGTGTACTAAACCAAAACAAAAAGAAGAAATGCACAGTGATTTGGAAAGTGTGTTGGTCCAGTGATGTGCTGTGTGACCTTGGGTAAGTCACTCGCCCTTTCTGGTCCTCAGTTTCCCTCGTTTATTTCAGGCTAGAAGATCTCAATGTCTCTTCTTGCTGTTTATCTATTCCCTGAATCTCAAAACAGTCTCCAAATGGACTCTGCACAGCCTTCCGTGAGGTTCAATTCTCTGTCTGGATGAGAACCAAGACAAGTCATCTGGAAAAGGAATGTTCTATATGTGCCATCTGTGAGGAGCCTGGGAAACAGAGGACCGAACCCTAGGACTCGGGGAGCCTGCTGACTCTTTGGAGCCGACACTAATGTAATTATGTGATTAGGACGTTCATCTTGGTTTTCACTGTGCTTCATTTGGTTAAATCAAAAGTGACAATGAGCTGCCTGGTGGGTGAAGCCATTCTCCCAGGAGGGCCCATTTATTCTGGGCAGGGGTCATCCTGAGATCTGAGTATCCACTAGCAAGGCGGGCCATGTAGGAGGATTTGTCACATGGGAAGGAGTGTGCCTGCTTCTGTCAGGGTAGAGGTCATAGAAGCTGGGGGTGGAAAGGCCTGGGCCACCACCCAAGCCAACCTCCTTTCCCAGTTGGAGAAGCAGGCCCGGGTCGCTAGCTGACAAAAGTGTTGTCCATTTGCACCAGCGATTTCTCATTTTGGAACAGAGTGACTCACTCTTTCTCTGTCCTGCAGGGGAATGAGGAGCTCAGCTGAGAAAGTAACACTGAGAGTCAGAGAGCCTCCGGAGAGAGAAAGCAGAAGGAGGTGTTAGGGGGGATCATTTGCGTTCTGGTTATCTAGCTCTGAGGGCTCGGCAGCAAGTCCTGAGAGCATCCCTGTTGGGGGATGGGTCTCTCCTTCTGTGCGAAAGCTACCTCTACGCTTCGATGAGAACATATCAAGCCTAAGAAGGGGGTCCAAGCCTCCTGGAGACTGGAGGACATACCTGTCCAGGGCTCCTGCAGCCAGAAGTGGGGTGCTGACACCCCGAGTTCTGACCACCTCTCCTCAGTCATCCTGGGTGTCTGCTTTCATTGTATCTCCTCGGACATGGGCTCATGCAGAGATAATGCTGGTTTGCGTGGTTTTCCCTGCTTTCCAGGTCGGCCAAAGGGCGTTTTCCAGTAATTCTCCTTTCCCTGCTCCCAAGTGAGCTCGGTGTGGAAACCACAGAAATGCAAGAGGGACGGGGCTCCCCCTGCTGCCAAATAGGAAGGGGTTACACTTGCTCTCTGAGGCCCCAGAGGGTGGGGGCAGATAGGAGCAACGGGTAGACGGTCTAGGGAAACTGGTTTTGCCCAGTGTACTAGTCAGCTCCGGCTGCTGTAACGAAATACAGTAGACCTGACAGCTCAAATCCCACAGTCCTAGAGGCTGGAAGTCCAAGATGAAGGCACTGGCAGATTCGGATCCGGGTGAGAGCCCACTTCCTGGCTTACAGACGGGGACCTTCTCGCTGTGTCCGCACAAGGTGGAGAGAGAGAGAGCGCTCTGGCCTCTTCTTCTTCTATGAGGACACAGTCTCATGATGGGGGCCCCACCCTCATGGCCTCATCTGATGCTAACTACCTCCTAAAGCCTCATCTCCAAATACCATTGCATGGGACTCCAAAACATGAATTTGGGGGAGTGGGGACACAAACATTCAGTCTATAACACTCTGCATTGGAAAAGACAGGAGGGAGAGGCCGAGGAATCAACCAGATACGCAGCTGGACACTCCTTCAGGCCCTTTGCTCTGTGTTCCTATGGCTCTGGGAGGAATCCGGGAATGGGTGGGCAGTGGTTCTCAGTGTCCCTTCCAAACACGAGCTGCCATGATCAGGGAAGGACTAGAGGGAAGCCCTGAGGAGCACAGAGTGCGGAGTTTAAGGTGGCACTCACTCTCAGGTGCTTACCCTGTGCTTACCCAACCCTGAAAGTAACAGTCTCCTCGCATTTGTGCTCCAGCATCTTGCTTGACTCCCACTAGTCCTGGTCCTGTCTTCAGCCTGCCCCGGAGTCCGGACTGCCTCGGGAATGCACAGAGGTTTTTTCCTAGGCAGGTCGGTTCAGGTATAGGCTCCTTCAGGATGTCAAGGGAACCCTCGAGCCCATTAACCCATGAACACCAGGCAGTGTTCGAGGCATTAGCTTGATAGCCTCAGCCCCGGGGGGAAAGGAGGCATGAGTTCTCCTAAGGCAGGAGAGAATCTGGCTAAAGTGAGAGCTGAGGCTTTTGCTCTGATCAGGGAATAACCCCGTGTCTCCACTGGAGAGCAAGGAAATGAAAACTCATCACATTTCCACTGTGGGTGAGGTACTCATGCATCGTTAACTTATTTGATCCCCAGCACAGTCCAGCAAGGGAGGCTTGTTCTCAACTTACAGATAAGGAAACAGGCTCAGAGATGTAAAAGGATTTGTCCGAGGACACAGAACCAGAACCCCAATCTGACACCAAGACCAGCTGCCTCAAGTTCCCAAGGCCCCAATTTTCATTTATTCTCTCACTGCCTCACTTACTCATCCATTCAGTCCCTCAAGAAATACTACTTAAGGGCCGGGGCGCCGGGGTGGCTCAGTCGGTTAAGCATCTGACTCTCGGTTTCGGCTCAGGTCATGAGCTCATGGGTCACGGGATTGAGCTCTGCATCGGGTTCCCTGCTCAGTTTCAGATTCTCTCCCTCTGCCCCTATCCGCCCCCCAATAAATAAATAAATAAATCTTAAAAAAAAAAAAAGGAAATACTACTTAAGGGCCTATTGAGTGGCGGGAATTGTTCTAGGAGCTTGGGATACAGTTGGCTTTCTAGAGATGGGTAAGAGAGAAGAAGCATGTAAGCTACCACACAAAAGCACTATCAAGAAAGCAAAACCAGGGAGATGTGATAGGGAACGGTTGCACATGGCGGGTCAGGGAGGTCTCTCTGAGGAAGGGACATTTGTCCTGAGAACTGAATGACTAGGAGCCAGCCACGCAGAGATCTAGGGTGAGCACACTCAGGGCAGAGAGAAGGATGAGGGTCCGGGTGCTGGAGGGAAGGTCAGGAGGGCTGAGACACTGTGAGCAGGGGACCAGTGACATAACACAAGGTTCGAGAGAAAAGCAGAGGGGAGGCCATGAGCCCATATAAGGAGTTGGGTTTTTCCTACACGTGGAAGCCTCTGATGAGACTGAAACAGCGAAGTGGCACGGTCCGATTTAAGAAGATCATGCTGGCTTTCATGTGCCATCAAGCAGGGAAGCTGGGAGGCCACGGGGTAGCCAATTGGCTACTGGCAATATTCCAGACAAGGGAGGGTGGGGGCTTGGATGATGGTGGGAGTCTCGAGGTGGAGAGAAGTGGATGGTGCACAATGGCTTTTAGACAGGAAGCTGCATGACTTCGTCACTGACTAGCCATGAGCTGGTGGCAGAGACAGGAATCGGGAAGGGGACTCACTGTAAGCCAGAACGCAGACACTGGCATGGCACTCAGAGCCAGACACAGTCAACATCTGATGAAGAACGGAAGGCAGGAACCCAAGAGAATTTCAAGATTGTCCCTTCGGGCAGAATTGCATTCATGTGGACCCACTAATATGGAGGCCGTACCTGGCTTGAGCGTCCCAGCAGCATCGTCCTGGCAAAACTGTACTCGGGTCCCAGAGGGAGGCAACCAGCACCCAGAATGTCACAAACCAGAAATGTGCACTCTGATTTGCTTCTTTTTACATTTTAATTTAATTTAATTTTATTTTATTTTAAAGATATATTTATTTATTTTCGAGAAAGAGAGAGAGAGAAAGCACACACGGGAAGGGCAGAGGGAGAGGGAGAGAGAATCTCAAGCAGACTCGGTGCTCAGCACAGAGCCCCATGTGGGGCTTGATCTCACAAGCCTGAGATCATGACCTGAGCCCAAACCAAGAGTCAAAGGCTTAACCGACTGAGCCACCCAGGCGCCCCTCTTTTTTTTTTTTAAGATTTTATTTATTTTGAGAGAGAGAACACAAGCAAAGGAGGGGGGGCAGAGGGAGAAACAGACTCCCAACCCAGCAGGGAGCCTGATGTGGGGCTCGATCCCAGGATCCCGAGATCATGACCTGAGCCAAAGGCAGATGCTTGACTGAGCCACCCAGGCACCCCTCTTCTTACCTTTTGGTCATGGGGTCATGGTCACTTTGTTTCCCCACAACTCCGCTGTAATCCTGCTGTTGTGTGGGGATGTCATGAGTCTGCTTGGAGTCTGGCTATAGTGAACCCCAAGAGGGACGTCTCCTGGCTCTCCAGGAGACAGAAGGATTTGACTGCCTCCTTCCGGTGCTGTGGTCCAGGGAGAATTCTGTCTAAAGGGTGCAAGTGTATTTTTGTTTCTTTTTCATGTTTTGCATCTTTGGAACTTGAAAGGGGGATTGGGTTCAATGTCTCTTATCTCCTCTGCTCCATTTTTAGGTTGGTTCATCTGTTTTTGAAGCTACTGAGGATCTCAGTTTGGGCCCCTGTCAGAATTTCCATGTATCCACTTTTCTTTGACCCTGAGCATCCTCAGTAGCCCCCCTACAACCACCCTGGGCCCCTGTAGTCTGAATACTCCATACAGCCAATGCTACTCTGCTCAGCCCCTCCAGCGGCCACCTGCTCACTCAGAGCCACCGCCCCCTCCCTGACTTTCCTCTCCCTCTCACTCACTTGGCTCCAGCCACACAGGTGGCCCTCAGCCATTTCAGACCTGCGCCTGCCTCAGGGTCTTTGCACGACCTGTTCCCTCTACCTGGAATGCTCTTTCCCCAGAGATGCACATGACTCTCCTCTTCAGTCTGTTTCTTAGCAAAGCCTTTCCTGGCTGCCCTGTTTATCTTATTTTATTTTATTTTATTGAGATTTTATTTATTTGACAGAGAGAGGGAGAGAGAGAGAGAGAGCACAAGCAGGGGGAGTGGCAGACAGAGGGAGAGGGAGAGAAGCAGACTCCTTGCTGAGCAGGGAGCCCAACGCTGGGCTCAATCCACAGGACCCTGAGATCATGACCTGAGCCGAAGGCAGATGCTTAACCAACTGAGCCACCCAGGCGCCCCATGGCCACCCTGTTTAGAAGACTACCACCTGCCCCCAACCCCTGAAGCTGAATGCTTCCCCTTCCCTTTTCTGCTTTAGTTTTCCCCAAGCCACTTTTATTATTTCAACTATTTTATACTGTTTTCCTTTATTTTACACTGTTTCTTGCCAGTCTGCCCCCACTAGAATGATCATGTCCTGAGGGCAGGGATTTTTGCTCGGTGTGAATCCCCAGGGTCTAAGATAGAGTCCGGCACAATGCAGGCCCTTCATAAGCATTCGCTGAGCCAATGAATGAGGTGAGCAGAGCATAAATGTGGGGTCAGGCCTGGGTTCAAATCCCAGCTCAGAGCCATGTGCCACTGGGCAAGTTAGTGAACCTCTGTGTAGACATTGGTTTCCATGTCTCTAAAATGGGTAGCATAACCCCCACCTCAGAAGGTGCGTGTGAAGAAAGCAACCGTCCAGCACAGTGAAGGGCACAGAATAAAGATTCAATAGAATAAAATCTTAAAGAAAGGTGGGGGGGGATGCCTGGGTGGCTCAGTCGGTTAAGCGTCTGCCTTTGGCTCAGGTCATGATCTCAGGGTCCTGAGATTGAGCCCCACATAGGGCTCCCTGCTCCGCGGGAAGCCTGCTTCTCCCTTTCCTCCCAGCTCGTGCTCGCTCGTGCTCTCTGTCACTATCTCTGTCTCTCTCTCTCTCAAATAAATAAATAAATAAAATCTTAAAAAAAAAAAAAGGATTCAATAAATACTAGCATTTCACCGTCTCCTGCACACCCCCAACCACAAATGTCAGTGGCTACAGAATTCATTGGTGGTGTGGAAGTGCTCAATGTGTCCAGACGGGTACCCTGTGTGGGGCATTGCCAGGCTTCCAGAGTCCTCAGACTGGAAGGTGCTCCGAGCCCTCAAGTACCACTTGGGGTCCTTCTCCTGGGAGTCCTGGATTGCATTTACTCCCCCAACCTACTGCCCCAGGGCAGAGACTGCGTGCAGCCTTTATGTATCCCAGGGGACACCTTGCATGGAAAATCAGTTGTGGGAGAAATAAGTATAAACCCTGCACCTCCACACCCTCCTGGGGCTTCCAGGACACCAATCTTCTCAGCTCTGCGAGCCTGAAGCACATTGAACCCCTCAGGGCCTGTCCTGCCAATTCTGAGTCTTACTCAGGGCTGCAGCTCAGCCCTGGAGTTTCAAAACCACAGAAGGAGCAAGGGCTCCCAGTTGCAGGGCCGCAGATTCCCCACATGAGAACAACCGTGACACACACTTCTCCCCAAGTGCAGCTCAGTTCCCCAGGAACACACGGGGACACAGTCCCTGAGCACTTCCATCAGGAGAAACGACACCACCACTGCTGCAGGCATTCAGGCAACATTGTCTTGGTCTGGAACACAAAGGAAATCCCAGTAATTGCCCCAGAAGTCTCCCAGCAATCTGCTCCTGCCTGTCCCCATGACCTCCACTCACCAGGTGCTCCCTGCCCATCCTGGAGCCGGCCCCGGCCAGCGCAGAGGCCCATTACCTTCTCAGTTTCTCCAGCAACGGCAGCTTGGGACCCGTTTTGCTGCCAGCCCTGCTCCTGATGCCAAGGGCATGAGCCTGGGCTAATGTCAGCAGCAGTCTCTAAAAGCCCTTTTCCCTGCACGTGGCCCCCATGCGCGGGACTGCATTCTGACTCACTTTCCCTGGCCGGCACTCCAGGATCCTGCAACAGCTGCAGTCCACAATACCTTGCACATCTTTTTTCCAACCCTTTTCCATCAGGGGCCAAACTGTTCTAGATCTCCTTCCCTCCCCTCTTCCTTGAAAGGGCTGGCCAAGAGCCGCCAGCTGGTGGGGACTACCCGATGGCCACGGCTGTGGGTTGGGCATATGCCCCTGATCGGCTCACCGTAGAGGGAACAGACATGTAATGGAAGGCCAGGCTCCACTGGTCCCCTGAGGGCTCTGAGAGCCCACAGACAAACCCACATGCGGAGTCGCCTGGAGGCACCTGTCCCTCCGCTTTGCTGTCGCCGGCTGCCACCTAGCACAATGCCTGGTGCGCGGAGAGCAGCCGGCTGCGAGAATGCAGGTGGGAGGAATACAAGAATATGGCAATGCTCTGGCTTTCTGGTCATTTTACGCGGTAATCTCAGGCACTCAGGGGCTCTCGGGGAGCAGTTCCAGATTACTCTCTTCCCAGAAGGAAAACCAAGGCAGCCAACAGCTCACTTGAGACTCGGAGGGTGGGAGGGGTGGAGGGCTTGATGCCTGAAAGCACTCTCTTTTGCCAGCAGTGGCTGGGTGTCGCCGGGGCAACAGACGGCTGTCTGACAGGATTTGGCAATTAACTCTTACTTCGCGCAAAACACGAAAGTGAGAAGGATTTAACAGATGTTCTTGCTTCCGACAGTTCGCGCAGCGGAGAGATGCTTGTGAGGCATCTGGTCTGGGCCGAGTAAAGGCACTTCCGACTTCCTCGTGGTACTGGCTCACGCCCAGCAGGTGCAGCCTGCCCGGTTCCCCGGGAACCAAAGAACGGTCTTCAACGTCCCAAATAATCAGTTTCCTTGAGGGCACCAAGCTCCCCCGCCAACCCGGGCTCAGGAGGCTGAGTTGGAATCTTTTTCAGCCGCAGTGATACCAAACGGTCTACAGTGGGGGCTCTCCAACTTCAGAGTGTGTCAGAATCACCCCGGGGGGCGGGGTGGGGGGGAGGTATTTGTTTGCTAAAACACATATTGCCGGGCCCCACCCGCAGAGTTTCTGATTCGGCGTGTCTGAGGAGGGGCCCGAGAATTTGCATTTCTGACAAGTTCCCAAAGGATGCTGCTACCCCTGGTCCCGCACCACGCTTCGAGACCACGGGTCAGTATAGCCTTGCCACCCGAATCATGGTGCTGTACGGGCAGGGTCAGCAGCACTCGAACGTTTGTGGGAATGCAAGTTCTCAGGCCCTGTGCTCCAATGGCCAGAATAGAATCTCTGGGGGTAGGGCCCAGGAATCTGCATTTTAGCAAGGCCTCCAGGGGATGCTGCCACACACTCATGTTTGAGGAGCGCTGGTCCGAGGCAGCGGTGCTTGAACGCTTGCTGCCTATTAGAAAGACCTGAGGAACAGTTTGCACGCTTAGCTGCCCTCTGATCTCTGCTGGTGGACGGCAGGCCTCCCTCCTGTCTGGAGCTCCCCAGGTAATGACAAGGCGCTGAAGCCTGAGAACCTCTGGTCCGGAGGCCCACTTGACAAGTGTGGTCTCACCCAGGAGTGGTTGGAAATGCAGAGGCTCAGGCTCCACATCTGCCGAACCAGAATTCCCATTTCCATGCGATCTCTCAGGGGTTGGTATGCACGATCGAGTTTAAGTTCCTTTGGTCTAGAGACCCCTCCTGCCCTTACCGACTTAGTATGACCTACAAACAAGGCATTCATCCTCTTTGAGCCTCAGTTTACTCATCTGTAAAATAGGTTACTACATAAACCAGGAACAGTGTACCACTGATACGGTGGTTGTGAGATCAAGGAGATAACACAAGAACTGTGTCCTCGTAAGTTGTGTAGGAAAACTTCCAGCCTCCCAGAGAGCCTGGAGTGCCAACTCTTCAGCCTTTCCTAATTGTCTGGCTCCCCTTTGGTCTAATGGTCCTTGGAGCTCAGCCAGGAGCCTGAGTGCCTTGGCCAACTTGGAGGTACCAAAACTAGGTGGCAAGTTCAAGCCAGAGCCAGGGTGGAGGAAAGGGAGCATGGGGTGCTGGCCTGAGGCAATGGGCTAAGGCCGAAGAGGGCCTGGCCCTGAACTGGGGATGGGGCTGTGACCACAGGAAGTGGGACAGGTCCAGATGAGATAGGAGAGGCAGTGGGCTCTGAGCAGCAAGGAAGAAGGGCAGCACTGGTTCAGCACAAAGGAGCAAATGTAGGGTTTCAGCCCTGCCTTCCTTCTCCAGAAGGCTCCTATTCTGCTGGTTTAGGGCAAGGAATAAGGCTCTGGCTGGACAAGCACTGGAGATCAGAGACCTGGTCGTGAGGGTGTCCAGACAGTGGACATCCCCTGCTCAGAGCACAACCCCAAGGACCCCCACTGCTGCCAATGAGAACAGAGATGGAGAACACCTGCACTTCAGATCTCCTCCGAGAGCCATCTTCTCGGGCATCATGGGACAGGGGATGGGCAGGGTGGGTGGGCACCCCCGCAGCACCCTGCTGCTTCTCGGAGACCCTTGGCCTGGTCCCTCTGTTGCTTCTGCTTGCATCTAGTTCTTGTTAACCTGGGATCCTAGTGCTCAAGAGGATGGGAGTCATTTCTCCCTTCCCAGCCTTGCAACCTGGTTTACCCTTGAGTTTGCTCCTTCTGGGGACTCCCTGGTTCTCCTCCTTCCTCCTGACAGCCAAAGGGAAGAGTGCATTCGCAGACTAGACATGACTTTCCCATTTAAAATTAAGCACAGAGAGCCTATCATTTAAATCAATAAGTAAAAATCAATCAATCAATAACAGAAACTACAGGTCTCCTTCCATTCCTGTGGCACTAGAATTTTCCTTCTGGCCTGCAGATGCTCTCCATGTTGTGTGCCCCAGGGGGCTACAATCTGTCCATGGACTCCCTTGCCCTCTTCTGGGTGGGTTTAGTCAGTGAGGAGCATGAGCAGGAAGTCAGGGACAAGGCGGGAGCCCACCTGGGGGCTGTGTCCCTGACCTAGCTTCTGTGGGTGGTCCAGTTCATTCTGGACCACAGCAACGGCTGTCTCCCCTCGCCCACTCGGGGCTCAGAGTGTTAACAGCTCCCCGCTGTTTCTGGCTCTGGGACGCTGCACCAGCTCTCGGCATTCTGCCTACACTCTGCCCACCATCTTTATTAAATTCTCCCTGACCTACCAGCTTGACAGTGCTTGCTATTTTCCTGCCTGAACATGACCTGACACACCGAAGAGATGGAGGGGCAGGAGGAAAAGAAAGCAGGGGGACAGTGAGGAAAAGAATAGGAAGAATGGTATGGAGAAGAAAGAAGGGAGAGAGGAAGGGGGGCTCCAGGGCCTGGGGAAGCCACGAGCCTACCCCCGCAGTTTCTCCTCCCCACAATGGAAAGTGCTATCCTTTCCTTTTTAACTTCAAATCTGATTTGTGGCATGAAGACCTGCTTTCCACCTACAGGTTGAAATTGAAAGTGAAAAGGGAGCATGATAAGGAAGTACAAAATGTCTGAGGCTTTTAGAAATTTCCTTAGGAGTTTCAAGCAGCAGGTGCCAACCTTGAATGTGCCAGAATCACACCCTCGGGGTCCTTGACAAAAATCCCTATTCTTGGAAACTACCTTTAGAAATTCTTATGTCCTAGGTTGGGGCTTGGACCTCAAAATCGATATTTTCACAAGCAGCCCAGGGCTCCCGAAGCAGCTGGTCCCACGTGCCACTGTGGGAAACTCCAGCTTGGACGCCTTGCACGTGAATGTCTCAGTAACACTCGTGAACTGCCGGTTCTTTTTTTTTTTTTTTTTTAATTTTATTTATTTATTTGACAGAGAGAGAGACACAGCAAGAGAGGGAACACAAGCAGGGGGAGTGGGAGAGGGAGAAGCAGGCTTCCCGTGGAGCAGGGAGCCCGATGCGGGGCTCGATCCCACGACCCTGGGATCATGACCTGAGCTGAAGGCAGACGCTTAACGACTGAGCCACCCAGGCGCCCCCGACCTGCCGGTTCTTGGAAGCTGTCGGACTCTTAAGAAATCACAGTCCGGTGTTCTCAAACCGAGCTGGGCCTGGCTGGAGACATTACCTAGCGGAATCCAAAGAAACTCAGTGAAAAGGACTGTTCAGGAATAGATTTAATTAAAGATGATGGGTTGGATTATATAGATTAGTAGGTGAAAGGTCTCCCTATGAATGGAGTGGAACAAGAGGAATGTGGGCCCCATGCAGGCGTTCCTGGCCAGAACTTACAGCATTAGAGGAAATGGAGAATGTGCAATAAGCCCAAAGAGAAGAGCAACGACAGAATTAAGGGCTAGATGGGGGTCATTACAAAAGACCAAAGGAGCCCTGCAATTCAGCCTTGAGACAAGCACGTAATAGCACTCTTTAAGTGTGAAGGGCCATTGAGGGGAAACGGACGCACCACCTGCCCCTTTCACTGAGGCCTGAGCTCAAGTAAGGTCAAGGGCTCAGCCTTCAACTCCTGCCCAGGGGCCACCAGACACTGACGGTGCTCGTGGCGCACTCCTCCAAAGAGCCTACTACCAAGCCTGACTCCCGTCCAACTGGGACAGTTTATCTGCAGTGCAACCAAAGATGGGATGCATCAGGTGGCCTTGGTTCACAACCATAGTTTGGCTTCTCACCTGTATGAGGGCAATGGGCAAATGTTCCCCTCGGTTCCCACAGGGGTTCTTTATGGAAACGCCATGCCAACCCCAGATGCCCAGAGAGCCCATAAGGCCTGCCCCACTCAGGTGACAGTGCATGTCAGACCCTAAATGCTCACCACAGAGAGGCAGGGCTTACAAACAACTTTGTTTGGGCTAATTGTCAATGCCCCTCAGGCTCAGGGGGTAGGAGCAAGCTGTCTGGCTTTGGTTGGACACCTCGGCTCTTTGTACTCTGTGCCACCATAACTACACCACCATCTTTCCATATGCTTCTCTGAAGACAAGGATGAGACAGACCACTCTATGCATTCTATAAATGCATCCACTATCCTATAAGGTCAGGGGACCAGGTCATGGTAGCAACACAGTGCTGAGCCTCTGTCCTAGATCCAAATCCAGCACTACCTCTCGTGTGATGATGGGCAAATCGAGACAGCCCTCTGGGCCTTAGACAACTCATCTGTAAAATGAAGGCACTGGACCAAACATTTTCTCAGATTCTTTGTGTCCTGAATTCTCCATGTCTAGAAACTAACATATGACTCCACAAAGATTCATTGAGTGCCCACGGTGTGCCTGGTCCTATCATAGGTACCAAGGCACAAAGTCTCAAGTTAACAACACAACAGGCCCTCCCTAGAGGATTTAAGCATGCAATGACCAGGACCTGGAAATGCTCTAAACTCACTGAGACATCTAATGTTTGCAAGATACAGCATGTGAACCATTCATTCCTGTGGAATCTCACCGTCGTTCCTCATCAAGGTGGATTATCAATTCCTTTGTTGGGCCTCAGATTTAAGACAGGGAACAGACATAGAGTATATTATTTTAACTATAGGAATGATTTCCCTCATATAAAATTTGATGTCCTTGCCCTTAGATTTTATGAGGGAGCAAAAGGAGAGATGTCCATTTGAGAAAGGGTCTGTAACAAAATTTCAGCCAGACACTGTTACTTCTGCCTTTGATATGAGGACTCAGGTAATAAATTCCTTTAGTGCCAAGATGTGTCTCTTAAGAAAAATCTGAAGTATCCTTTGATCAGAGAATATGACATGTTTCCCTTTTTGCCTCCACTGTTGGGAAGCTCAGTGATAAGCTCAGTTGAGACGACAGTCCAATTCATCTTGACACCTGGCTCATGTATTCTTTGGCCTCTTGTAACTGGGTTTTTATTTTAGGTTCTTTTAATTTTCCTGTTCCTGTGTGTTTTGTAACTGTGAGCAGGCTTAGTACATTTTGGAATTGAGTAGGAATAAATATTCCGGAGAGTCATAGAAGGTGAAAACTGCAAGAGCCCTTCTCTTGCACCAGAAGGTAAGCAACTTACCTAATGCTAGTCAGTGGTTCATGACTGAAAGGGGACTCAGGTCAAGGCCCGGTCCCCCAACCCAGTGGTCCTAGCTACCTTCACCTTTCACATTATTCTCTAAGGACCCTGGTAGTATCTCCTCTTGCCAGTGGGCAGCTGAGGTCCCCAACACAGGAGAGGTATATGCTGTGCACACTAATGGGGTGGGGGTGGGGTTCTGGCTGCCCCCACCTTCCTGCCATCCCATGTCCTCTTCCTTAGACACTAGGAGCATGGAGCCAACTGTGAGAATGAGTAGCTCACCTAATCAGATACATTTGCATCACTTCTTGTGGTAGGTGACAGATATGATCAAAAAATATTTTGGGGGCCAAATTCTCTATTCCTGATTTCCAAAAATAGATTTGCCAGTGTCTTCTTCTTAAGATGCCCTCCACCTCTGTAAGTCCCACTAGAACCTAATCCCATAAGTGACAATCCGTGACTTGCATCACTACTGTAGACCTTTTTTTATTAAATATCTGTCGAAATAGTCCTGTTCTGAGTACTGATTAGCCACAGGTTGGAATACTCTGCCCGCTACCCCCAACTGCTCTGGGGTGTGTCCTGGCCTGAACCCCAGGGACCCCAGGTGACCTCCCTCTCAAGGAGGTCCGTTGGTGAGTGAGTCTCACAATTTGTTCACTATTTTG
This sequence comes from Mirounga angustirostris, assembly GCF_029215605.1. Classification (NCBI taxonomy): domain Eukaryota; kingdom Metazoa; phylum Chordata; class Mammalia; order Carnivora; family Phocidae; genus Mirounga; species Mirounga angustirostris. Next base: position 150,867,424 of record NW_026991710.1, on the reverse strand, counting down.
AATATCAGCCCAGCTTCAACAGAACAGAGCTTTCAGAGAGAAATAACATGGTGTTTGGAGTTTAACATTACCGGAGTTTGAGTGTCTGTTTTGCTGATTGATAATGTAGGACCTTGGGCAAATTACTTCGCCTGTCTCAGGATCATATCTGTCTTACAGGGTTGGTAGGAGACGGACAGAACATGTCCATGAAGGTGCTTTGTAAACTCTAAAAGGGCCATTGGTCATCATCTTGGGATGAGTCAGCCATGGTGAGAATGGGCAAGCTTGTTAAAACTGTACCAAGAGTGGATGGATAAACGAAATGTGGTCTATCCACACAATGGGATATTATTCAGCCTTAAAAAGTATGAGAATTCTGACACATGCTATGTGGATGAACCCGGAGGACATCATGCTAAGGGATAATGAGCCATTCACAAAAGACCAAATACTGTGTGATTCCAGTTACATGAGGTACTTAGAATAAATAAAGACAGAAAGTAGAATGGGGGTTGCCAGGAACTGGAGGGTGGGGGGAGAGGAAATGGGGAGTGAGGTGCAGTTTCGGTTCAGGAGGATGAGAAGAGTCCTGGAGAGGGACGGTGGTGACGGCTGCACTATGGGAGTGGACTTCACACCACTGATTGTACATTTAAAAATGGTTAAAATGGTAAGTTTTACCTTATATGTGTTTTACCACAATAAAAAAAAAAAACTTAAAAAGAACTATGCCAAGAGTCACACACCACAGGTCCCAAGGGAGACACTGGCATGCCTCTGGAAGGAATATTCATATGGTCTTTGTGCATGGGGTTTGCAGCATTTAATTCAGTAAACCACTCAGTAAGAGTTTCGCTCTCTCCCATTTCTTGGGAATGTGTCTGATAGATGAGGCTTAAGATTTGGTTCTTCAAGACCAGGAGGGCATTCCTGTACATCATTCAGGAGTGTTCCTTGAGAACACCACGCATCATAGGACTAGAGTTTCAATTAATAGGAATTGATGGAACACTCATTTTGAAAGAATGAACTTGACCCATGTTATAAGCTAAGAATTTAAAGTAACCCATCACTAATCGTCATAGATGTCTCAGTATCTTAGTTGAAAGTCACCAAGCACAACAAAACAGCTGTGGAATAGAAAGATGCTACACTGGCCATTCCTCCCAAGGCAGTCATCAAAATGCCCACTGCATGGAAAGCCTGCAAACAGTTCACTAAGTTGAGGGTTTCATGGCTGCCGGCTCCAGTGAAGGAAGGGAGGAGTGACATTAGCTGAGCCTTAAGGTACCAGACTTTCCCACATATTCTTTCATTCAATCTTCCCAACTGCCCTCTGAAACCTATTCTATCCCCACTTCACAGATGAGAAAGCTGAGGCCCAAGAAAGGCATAAGCTACTGATACTTCTTGAGGGCCCACTTTGTGTTGGTACTGTGACTAGGTGCTTTCCAAATGGTATCTCATTTTTCTGAATATCTTTCTCCTTCTTTTTCGTCTTCTTCCCCTTCTTCTTCTTCCTCCTCCTCTTCTCCTTCTCCTTCTTCTTCTTCATAGGTAGGAAATTGAAGCTCAGAGAGGTCAAGCCATTTGCTTAAGGCCACACAGGGAGTGCATGAGAAAGCCAGAGCGGAACACATATTTTTCCAACTGCCCAACAATCCTTCTCATTATAACCCAGTTGCCTTTGTGGGATGTGGGAGGGAGGCGTCGGTACCTCAGTAGGTGTCTGGCAGCCAGCTGGATCTCAACAGATGGCAGCGGACTCCGGCATGTTAGTCTTCAGAGGACATTGTGCTATATACTTCTAGTTTTAATATGTAAGCCAGGAATCGGGGTGAAACACCTCTCCTTAGGAGTGTGGGATGAGCAAGGCCTGGCTGGAGGGCCTTTTACTGACAGGAAGATGGATGGACAGAGAGGAGAGCATCTTGCCCACAATAATACAGTGGGAACAATGCTGCCAGATCCTTTCCCGGAGTCCTTTTCAAAACAGTGCATGGGCAGCAGAGAGTTAGGACCACTAGCTCAGGGAGGAGGCAGATGACCCCAGGAGAGGCAACAGTCCTCCTCTTCAACCCTAAACTTGACCACAGGCCCTGCCAGACCATAGTCATGGGGCAGCTCAGCCATATTCTGCCCTAGGTGCTTTTGCAGGAAAAATTACTTTTTATTTCATCCTCAGCCCAGCTTTGGTAGGGAGCAGATGACAGGTGAGTAGTGGGTTACCATCTAGAATGCCTGGAAAACCATGTCATCCTATCCTCATTCTTCCCTTTTCCCTCTTGCTGAGAAATGTTACCCCAGTGAGATTCTATTTCTTTTCCAAGAACTGCTTCTATAGAAAAAGGCTCAGGGCGCCTGGGTGGCTCAGTCATTAAGCGTCTACCTTCAGCTCAGGTCACGATCCCAGAGTCCTGGAATCAAGCCCCGCATCGGGCTCCCTGCTCTGCGGGAAGCCTGCTTCTCCCTCTCCTACTCCCCCTGCTTGTGTTCCTGCTCTCACTATGTCTCTCTCTGTCAAATAAATAAATAAAATCTTAAAAAAAAAAAAAGAAAAGAAAAAGGCTCTATCTGTGGTAAGTGGCAGAGGAAAGAACACAGAACTCAATGTCAGCACACCGGGGTTCATGGGCAGAAGAGGGACAGTGTTTGTGTCCCCGCAAATCCATATATTGAAGCCCTAGCCCCCGATGTGATGATATTTTGGGGTGGGGCCTTGAGAGGTGACTAGGTCCAGATGCTATCATGGGGGGTGGGGTATGATGGGCTTAGTGACCTTATCAAGAGAGGAAGAGAGAGAATTCTCTCTCCCTCCATGAACACACACACTAAAGAAGTGCCATGTGCGGGCACAGGGAGAAAGCAGTCATCTATAATCTATGCCACCTGCTAGCATGTGACCTGGGGTGTGGCTTAGTCTCTCTCAGCCTCAGTATCTTCTCGGCAACTGACCCCCTGGACAACCTGCAAGGTGCCAGGATTTGGGCCAGTAGCTACAGGCTGGCAAACAGCCCCTCCCTCCTCTGCCCCTGCCGACAGTGCTGTGGGACGGGAGGTGGCGGACACGACCCCAGCGGCTCCCATCTCCTACCCACAGAACCACCTCTCCCAGCAAAGAACATAGCACAGAATCGAGGCAGACTGCTGCCCACGAATAAAAGCAACTCTGGCACAATCCCCGAGCTCTCTGAAAAGTCAGGTTCAAATAGAGTTGCAATGAAAAGCAAACACCATCTGAGTGGGCCAGAACGGTGGCACTTTCCCTCTGCAGGAGTGTTCCCATGCCCTCGCCCACCAGCCTGCTCTGGGCACCGGGCTGAAAGAGGAAAAATTATATCTCTGCTCAGGCCCACGCCAGCAACAACACATGTGCTCTTGCTGATCTGCGTGGTTCCTCTGTGGGCTGGGAAAAAAAAAGGTGAAGCATCAGTTCCAGAGAGGTTTTCAAGTACATGGAGGCATAGCCCCCTGCAGAAGCGCTGTCCAGAGAGTCAGGAGGACAGAACTCCAACCCCGGCTCAGAGATGGGCTGGCTGGGAGCTGACAGCACGTCCGATGGTCTCAGCTCAGGCATCAGCTGCCTCCACCACACTCTCCAATGGAGACTTGGGTTCGAATCCCTGCTCTACAGCATGGACCAGTAACTCAGTCTGTGAGTCTCCCTCATTGGAAGCATCATAGTATCAAAATTTGTCCCCTGCATCGTGGGATGATTTATGAGGTCATGAGTGGAAAAACGTATGTACTCATCGAATGAGTGAATAGAAGAGTGAACAGGCCCAGCCAAGGGCCAGGGTCCTCCTTCTCTCCACTACCAGGCAGGCTCCAGGAATGGGAAGTCGCAGGAGAGAAGACATGATTCCCAGAGACCCAGGGAACCTAGAACAGCAGCTGGTCCAGTCCCTATTTGTAGGTCAGGGACGCATGAGCCGGAGAAGCCAGCCCATGCTACCTCTGCATCCCACGCAGTCAGAGTAGAACGATGTGTGTGGACTGCTGTCTCCATCACACTGCCAGCTACTTGTGGACAGCCTTCCTGCCCTCGTTCATCTCATAAATGACTATCGGGTGTCTGCTAGGTGCCAAGTGGTGGGCGCACGAGGATGGAAAAGACAGCCAGCCTACCTTCAGAAGTGCCAACTCCACAGTCTAGGAAGAGCAAGGGGGCAGAGACTGGGCCTTCTTCCTCTCTTTAGTCTAGTGCCTGGCACAGAAGAGGCCCAATAAATGTTTGTTGAATGAATGCACATCAAAAAGCCATTGAAGCAGCTCCTTGGCATCCTTGTTCCTAAACCAGGCAACTCGCTGTCTTTCTCACTCTCTGTCTCTCTCAGAGCAGACTACCCAGGAAAATTTTGCAACAAATTAACTTAACAATTAATTCATCCACAACGGATGTGGCCTCACTGAAAGCAGACCACGTCTGGCTGCCTGAGCGTCCGTTTACTTGAGGACCCATCTGAACCAGGACAAGGGCATGGTCATGACCGAGCACGCGCCATCAGTGCCTGAGCTTGCAGACCCCGAGGCAGCTCATTCCTCTCTTGCTTGCCTCATTCAGTCTACCATCTTACTGAGGCCTGGGCCACAACATGTTGAATGACTTCCAAGGTCCAAGGATGCCCCCCTAAAAGAAACAAACTTCCAAGTGGTCAAGTGACATGCCTGAGATTACAAGGCTAGTAAGATTTTCTGAGTTCACGCTTGGGACCTCTTGCATCCACCATGAGACCTCATCTCATCAAAGCTCCCATTAGGAGTGGCCTTGCAGGCTCCCAAAGCTGGCTGGCACCACAGAGGTTTCCCAGGCCTGCACCCTCATTGTTCTAACATGGAACCCAGGGAGACTTACCTCCCTGAGAGCACGCAGGTGTTCAGGAGTGAAGCAAAGTCTAGAACCCTTGGCTCCTGATCTCACTGGTGTCCCCACCGCCCCCCAACCACACTGTCCTCTGCTGGCCATCTGGGAACATGTGAAAAATGACAGATTATCTCATCCAAGGTACAGCTAAAGAAACAAGACATAGAGATTCGTCAAAAAAATAAAAATAGAACTACCATATGTTCCAGCCATTCCATTTCTGCATATTTATCCAGAAGAAATGAAAACACTAAAGTAAAAGAGATATCTGCACCCCATGTTCATGGCAGCATTATTTACAATAGCCAAGATATGCAAACAACTGAGTGTCCATCGATGGATAGAGGTTGTGATATCACACACACACACACACACACACACACACACACATACACAATGGAATATTATTCCATTTGGAATATCATTCGAAAATGAGGAAATCCTACCACTTGCAACAACACAGATGGACCTTGAGATCATTACCTTAAGTGCAGTAAGTCAGATAGAGAAAGACAAATACTATATATGTGGAATCTGAAAAACAAAACAGAACAAAACAAAACAAAAAACCCAAACTCATAGAAAAAGAGATGGTAACTTGCGGTTACCAGAGGTGAGGGGAGGGGAGGAGGAATTGGATGGAAGTGGCCAAAAGGCACAAACTTCCAGTTACAAGATAAATAAGCGCTCAGGATGTCATGTACCACATGACTACAGTTACCACTGGTATGATACATAGGAATAGCGTTAAGAGAGTAGATCTTAAGATTCCCCATTACAAGGAGAATTCTTCTTTCTTTTTTTTTGTATCTGTATAAGATGATGGATGTTAGCTACACTTACCGTAGTGGTCATTTCACAATATATGTAAGTCAAATCATTACGCTGGACACCCTAATCTTATACATACTGTATGTCAATTATACCTCAATAAAACTTGGGGAATAAAAGAAAGAAACAATAAATCTTCCAATAATCCAAGTAGTGTGTCATTGGGCCTCGGGGGGTGGTGAGTCCCCCATCACTGGAGAAATTTGGGATGAGACAGGTGACGACCCTGGATGTGACTCCAACTCTGTAGCAAGTGGCACTATGCAAACATCAGTAAAGAAGCACCAACAGCTTTTGACAACCAGAACAGCTAGGCCTGAGCACTCCAATTAATTATCGTGTTTGTCACCACTCTCAGAGAAGGTAGGAGGGCTAAAGTCCCTCCATCTCTCAGGCTCTATAATTGAGGCCAGTCCTGGAAAGGAGGCAGCACAGGGTCATGAAATGAGGTGGGGCTTTGGAATGAGTAACTTAGGCAAAGTACTTAACCTCTGTGATTGGGAATAATGCTGCTTTACCTCCCAACTTTGTGTAAGGATCACGTGGGCTAATTTTTGAAAAGTGCTGTCAGAGCACTCAACTAATAGCAACTGTTATTTCGGCCACTCATGGTGATGGGATGATGACTTCAAGACATGTCTTTTCGGAGTAGAAATTTTCGCTCCAACTTCCATATTTTGTCTCTTTTGATCCCACGTCTGAAACATCAAGGGTCCAACTTCTTGAGCTTCCTTCCCATTCCATTAGCCAGAGTGATGGAAGCAGAAGGGGACTGACCCCTAGTTTCTGTGCACCTCCCCGGGTCTCAGTGACAACCAGTGATAGTCTAGACCTCTCCCTCACTACCACCTAAACCATAACTCGCCATGATTCAGAACAGATTCATAGAAGAGAATAGATTTATTGCCTGATATGCATATTTAATGACCTTCAAAGATAGTTCATAAATACACCATGCAATTGATTGGTATTTAATGTTATACATTAATTAATAATTTTTAAGACATCCAAAATTTGCCAATTTGAAAAACTTAATATAACATTCAATAGTTCTTGTCAAGACTTAATAAATTCCCATGGATTTATACAGCCTGCAAAATGCACTCCATCTCAAACAAATTAAATAATGCATATGATATGGTATGGGGGAGGGCAATTTATTAAAGCCTGGTTTAATAGGAAATAGGTATATTTTATCACTTGAGCTTTTTGTTAGGGACTCTTATGCAGAGAGATACCCCAAGACACCCTGTTCACTGGCTGTATTAGAGGCAGTATTCGCCTGTGACTCTAACACAGAAGGAAATGTGGTTCCTCTTTCCCTTCATGCCCCAGTTCTGTCCCTGGCCTTCCTCCTTTCTTTGCTTTGACAAAGGTGCTCACACTCAGCCTCAGCCACTATCTCCAGCATCCTTTCTGCAGTTTCTCTGAATCCCCAGCTGGAAAAGAGCCTGCCCCCTCTTCAGGTTCCCTGCCCATATCTTACCCTGCCCATCCCCCTTTCTCTTGTTAAGAAGGCTCCTTGAAGGGCTGTGGCCCACTTGTCCCCCAACTCCTGCAGGGCCCAGTGAGGCTCAATATGTATTTGCTGAAATAACATATGGGAAAACCAGCTAATGTTCCTTTGTATTCACAGAAAAATAGGGAAGCAAGCAGGTGCTTGAATCCACCAGCACAGGAGTCCAGGTGGCCCTGGGCATATTCAGCCCTGCCCAGCAGCTAGCATGACCCAGGTTCCTGGTGGAACCACCTGGAACCCAGGCAACAACATCTCCACATCAGATGCAACCCCTCTGACAGTCTCTTCTCCAACCAGATCCTTTAAAAAGACTCCTGTCTCTCTAGCCATCCAGGTAACCAAGATGGCAATGCAGCAATGTGGGCAAATCACTTCACTTGTCTGAGCCCATTTGGTTCTCAGTAAAGTGGGCTGAGGACATCCTGTCTGCCTCTGTCCCAGCATCTTCATGGGGCCACATGAAGTCACATGTTTGCAGGTCCTTTGTGGACACGCAGGGCCGCCGGAACTGGTGATGACCATAGCAGCTTCTAGCTGCCTTGGCCTCTTGCAGGCTCCCCTCTGGGCTCTGACCAAGGCCTGTGAGCTTTGGGGAGAGGAGGTGCAGGTGAGCTGGTGTGCAGACTTGGCAGGTGAGGTCTTGCCAAAGGCTAGAGGACCTGCCCCTCTTGGTATTTCAGAGGCCTTATAAAGACATCGGCAGTGACCCAGAGAAAAGGGCCCATGGGAAGTTTCACCCACCCGACCCCAAACCTACTGCTATAGTCGGCCATGCCCCAACCTCGCCCACGTGGACCTTGAGGCCGAACTCTGTTCCAGGGAACTCCCCATCTGAGGCAGACATGCAGGGGGGTGCCAAAGGAAACCAGAGCCAGGACAGTAGTTAAAGGTAAACATAGATTTTATTCAGGAACTATTGCAATAGGAGAAAGAGGCCTCAAACTAAAACCAGGCTCAATTCCAAATATAACAAGGAAAAATGGGGATTTATAGCCAAGGGGCAGGGAGGGAGGTCAGTGGATAGAAAGTTGCTAAGAGGGGGCATCAGGGTAGGGACTGTGGTGAAACCTACCAGGATTCTCGCTGAAGGCAGGCCAGGGTGAGCCGACTCACCTGGGGGCTGGTGGGGGCAAGGGGATTGATTCGATACTGAGGGTGGGATTCTGGCTAAAATGATTGGACAGGGCTTTTGCTAACACTGGGTGATGCAGACACAGACACAGAAGTGCAAAACTGGAGGCTTAGTTGGAAAGCGGGTTCAGAGGAGGCTGACCAAAGTTTGGTCCAAGGGATGTCATCACCAGTGACCACAGTAGATGCCCTGGGCAGACCAGGAGCACAGGATGTGGGGGTGGGGAATAGGGTCTCGGAAAGGCTCGCTGGGCTGGGCTCTGAAGGTGGAGCTCCCCATTCCTTTGGGGGTGGTCAAGGCAGGGGGAGCAGCCCACAGGAGTGGAAGTGCACAGGAGGTTGGGGAGGGGCAGGTGTCTGGGACTGCAAGAGGGAAGGGACAGAGAAGGGTTGCCAAGACCCTCTGAGGTCCAAATGAGGAGGGCCCTGATTCTAGGTGGAGACGTTGGCACCAGATCCCATGGGTGACAGGAAGCTATTCAAGGATATTTAACAGGGGATAGATCTCTCTAGCTTAGGTATAGGAAGGACCACTCAGGACAGGGATTCTCATCCATCTTGTTCATTGCTGGGTCCCAAACACTGAGAACGTGCCTAACATACAGCAGACGCTCGAATGGTGTTGTATGGGTTGTGACTGGTGGATTGTGATCTCTCTCTCTTTCTCTCTGTCTATCTCTCTTATATAGATTATGACCAATGAACTAGGGGCTAGAGGGACTAGAGAGAGTGACACTTTGGGGTAGCAGTAGGACCCCATAAATTGTTGCAGCAAAAAGACAGCAAAAGTAAGTTTGTAGAGGGAAAATTACCAGGTAAATGTAGATACTTGTTAAAGTTTTAAATTCCTATCCCATTTCCCCTCCAATCCCCAAAACCTTCATTGTCTGCTACCACTTATCCACTGTCAGGTAGGCTCAGGTGTGAAGCCAAATGAGAAAAAAATGCAGAGCAACACACATGCACACAAAATTCGTACAAAAACTCAGAGACAGCGTGGCCGTTTCCCACAGACCCGTATGCCCACGGGTGTGGGTTTGCATGCATACACAGGAAGTAAATAGATTTTCTGAGAGTGAACTTATTCAGAGCTCCCACGGCAGCATGAATTCTATCAGTTGTCCATGTGGTTTGGGATCCGCAGCAATATTCCAGCTGGGGCCCAGGGTGGCCTGAACCAATGCACAGCAGGGAAGGACCAAGGAAAGGAAAGGTTTCTTTTTTTAAAAAAAGATTTTTATTTATTTATATGAGAGACAGAGAGCACGAGAGGGAAAAGGGTCAGAGGGAGAAGCAGACCCCCTGCTGAGCAGGGAGCCCGATGCGGGACTCGATCCCAGGACTCCAGGATCATGACCTGAGCCGAAGGCAGTCGCTTAACCAACTGAGCCACCCAGGCGCCCGAAAGGAAAGGTTTCTGAGATGGAGCCATCAAGACTTGGTAAGAGATCAGATATGAGGGGGACAAGAGTGAGGACGACAAGGCTTTGGAAAGAGACGAAAGGTTTTCAGGAAGTGGCCAGGTCCAGCTGAACCCTATCAGCAGGTGGTTGAATAGAAGTAGTTTAAGAGAAAAGATAGCTTACCATTTCTAACCCTGAATCTAAAAATGCATAGAATTATTGGCCCAGGGATCTAGAATAAACTTCCCAATGTAATATCAACTACACTTCCTACATAATGAAATCTAACAAAATTTCTTCTCAAGATGTCCAGGCAGTGACATGGCCCAGCTTCCTTCTGTAACTTGTTCTCGTGGTTGACTACCCTTGTGTCCCGAAACCTCTTCCTTACCACTAAGTTTCATCCTTCTTGCTCTAGCTTATGTCTTTCTTTGCTTATTTCTCCTTTCTCCAGTGGAAGGGCCACCATTTCTGTGGTTAATAATAGCACCTATTATTATGTAGAGACGTCACACATCTCAAATCCAAATAATGGCTGATGGGAAAATGGGCAAATCCATGAATTATGTTTTTATTCAAAAGCCGAATTGTTTAGAAAAAGTTCATGGCTTGTATTAAGGCTATTCAGGGTTCAAAAGGCTAGTTCCTAAGCTGGTACGAAGTAAGGCCCGTGCTGGTCAAACCAACTTTTGTGCACTTGAGGCTATAGGCAGCACAGAAGCTTCGGTGGCTGCCCTAGGTCGAGGCTGCTATGAGGGTGAAGACTTCAAAGTGGAAGTGCAATCAGTTCATGCCAGCGAAGTCTGCACATGTCAACTCTTCTCCTTATGACATCTTTCCAATCAGCTCTGTTTCAAAGGCGAATGGCAGGTGGCAAAATTAATAGGTGGCAGCAAAGTAAAGATAAATAAAAGGTACAGCAAGAACGGCACATTCCCTTTGATTTCTCCCCATTGAAAATCATTTCCAAGGAAAAAGTCAGTCTGGGGAAATACCCCCATGTGTCCTGGTTTCTCTAAGATGACATAGTATAATGGATTAAAAAATGATAGGCACACTAACTTGCTGAAGTTCCCAGCCCTGAAACAGAACATGCAGCTCCCTCTCTTACATCTGTGCCCCTCCATGACTCGGCGTGGGTCCCTGCACTTACGTTTAACCCACCCCAAGTCTGAGAAGGAATTTTAGTGGCTCTGTTGTGACGAAGGGCAAACTAGGAAGAATGTTCTGTTTGCTGTCAAGTTAGCATCGGTGAAGAGGCCACAGTCCAGGAGAGAGCTTTCTAGAGTCAGTTTTAAAAGCTCAGAGGAAGTGCTTTGGGTGCAAATGTCAAAAGGAAACAGAAACTGATTTGTGGCTGGAATTAGAGCCCCTGGCTTTTCTCAAAGCCTCCACACACTGTGATCTTCACCTGCAGCAAGTATAAACGATGACATGACTGAGGGAGGACTGAGTTTGGCGTAATGACTGGAAGGTACTCAGAGGGAGCAGGCCTGTGGCAGCACCAGGGGCGTGTGGCTGCATTTCCAAGGATAGGCTGGGAGAAGATCATCTAGGTGGGTTGGCCCTGCTGAGACCCTGTCTCTGCTCCTTTCTAGCTCTGTGGCCTTAGGCAAGCCATTTAAATTCCCTAGGGCTTTTTTTAAAGGCCTGAATTTAAAATGGGGGTACGTACCATTACCTCACAAGTTTGTAAGAATCAAAGAAAAGAATATATAAAAATGAATATGTCCTGCAATTTGTGAATAATGTACAAATGTAAGCTCTGAGGTGGGTCTGGAGAGAAAAAATAATGTAATAAAATATACCCAAGAAAAGTAAAAGGGAAGAATTAATATTGATACAAAAAATTAATGAATAAACAAACTTTAAATGTAGAATTTATATATAAATTCAAAAAGTGCTTTTAGGGGGAAAATAGAATACATTGTTGGTTATCATAACAACAAAAGAAGGGAAGAAGATAGAAATGCACAAAATAAATATTCACAGATACATAAGATATTAAAGGAATCATATAAGACTTATTTGAAAATTGTACAGCTCAATCTGTGAACTTGAATGAAATGAATCATTTAATAGAAAGGTACAAATTCCCCAAACCAATCTCTGGAAAGACAGAAAAAAGTTGTCACAGAGCTGATCTCCCTTAAAAAAACAGGGCCCAACTGGTTTTACACAAAAATTCTATCTGTCTGAAAGAAACAGACAGCTGCCATTCTACTGAAACTGAACTGTCCAGAGCATAGAAAAAGAAGGAAATCTTATAAAAACGAGTTTTTTTTATAAAACTCATGTAACATTGGCATCAAAACCCAAAAAGACAAAACATAAATAAAAACTGTAGACCAACTTAGGAATATAATTGCAAGCTTTTAAATAAAATATTAACAAACAGAATCCAGCAGCAGAGTAAAAGAATGACACCTCTTACACAAGTGAGTCATGTATTCCACAAACACAGGGGTGTATTAAGAAATCTATTAACGTAAATTTCCATATTAATGTGTCAAAAGAGAAGAATCCTACAATCATCTCCATAGATATGAAAAGGCATTTCATAAAATTCAACATCTATTCTCAATAAAAATAAAACTCATGTTTTTATCTTAAAATCTGATAAAATTCTTACATGCATATATGTACACACTCACACACACACACACATATCTCAACTCAAAAGTCTGTGTTGTGTTTATTTGGGAAACACTAGAAGTATCCCCAAAATGTCGATCAGCAATACAAATTTTTAGCATTGGTACTAGTCAAGTCAACTAGAGATAGAGTAAGAAAGAAGCTTAATAATTGGAAAGGACAAGGTAAAATTATCATGATTTTCAGGTGAAAACTCCAGAGAATCAGCCAATAAGCAAAAATCATCCACTTTCCAAAAGAAAATAGCCAGTAAATGAAAGCAAATACCAACATAATAGTAACACAAAGGATCAAATACACAGGGACATACTTAGCAGGAAATGTGTGTGAAGAAAACATTAAAACTCTACTAAGACTTACATAAATGGAAAGGTATCCTACATTCTTGGATGGAAAGTTCCAAAATGGGAAAGATTTTACATTCTCCCTAAGTTAATCTGTAAATTTAATGGAACCCCACTAAAAATACCAATGGATATTTGTTTGGCTAGATAAGTTGATTCTCAAATTCATGTGGAAAAATAAACAAACAAGAACACTTAGGAAATTTCTGGAAAAAATAAGACTACTAACAGATGCTAAAAACATTGCAAAGCTATGTAATAGTTAAAACAGTTTAGTTCTGACACATCAGATACAGACAAGTCTACTGAATAAATAAGAAAAGGCCAGGTATAGACTGAAAAGCAGACTGCAATAAAATAAACAACAGATGTGGCATTTTGAGTTAGTGTTGGGGGGTGATTATCCAATAAATGATGGTGACACAGATCATTAGACTTCTGGAAAAATGGAAAGTGGGTACCTACTTCACAACACATAGCAAATGAATTTCAGATTGATCAAATATTTAGACATAAAATGAAATTATATTAGGATTAGAAAACCAATAGGAAAATATTTGTATAATCGCATCACTCAGATGGCCTTTCTAAATATGACACTATGTCCAGAAAACAGGATCTACAAATGTGTTTTTTGTAAATAAATTTTTCCATGAAAAAAAAGTTATTATAAAATTAAGATAACCAACTGAGGAAATTTTTGTAACTCATATTAAAGATAAACGGACAACCATTGTCTTTATATTTTATGATCTTGGTCCTCTGAAAAAGTTTTTAAAGAATTTTATCCTACAAAAAGGTGGTAGAACTCTGTGATCAGCAAGAGACGGACTTGGCAATTTTTGAGCAAAAAAAGGAAGTTGGAGGTAGTAGGAATGTCAACAGTTAAAAGAACAAGCTTTACCACCACCACTCCAGGTGGGGGGTGGGAGGGGTGGGGTGGCTGGGTGATAGACATTGGGGAGGGTATGTGCTATGGTGAGTGCTGTGAATTGTGTAAGACTGATGAATCACAGACCTGTACCTCTGAAACAAATAATACATTATATGTTTAAAAAAAAAAAAAAGAAGGGAGTAGGAAGGGAAAAATGAAGGGGGGAAATCGGAGGGGGAGACGAACCATGAGAGACGATGGACTCTGAGAAACAAACTGAGGGTTCTAGAGGGGAGGGGTGTGGGGGGATGGGTTAGCCTGGTGATGGGTATTAAAGAGGGCACGTACTGCATGGAGCACCGGGTGTTATGCACAAACAATGAATCATGGAACACTACATCAAAAACTAATGATGTGATGTATGGTAATTAACATAACATAATAAAATTAAATTAAAAAAAGAACACGCTTTAGAATTAGACACAGCTGGTTTAAATTGCAGCTCTACCACATATCAGTTGAGTGGTCAAAGGTAGCATTTCTTTTAATCTCACTGAATTTTAGTTTTCTTATTTATAAAGTAAGAATACTAAGATCTTTTTCATAGGTTTGTTTTAAGGATTAAATGTAATGTATATCATGGGCTTAGCTGAGCGCATGATATATAGTAATCTATAAATATTACCTGTGTATTAAGAAAGTAATGTTTAAGCAGCTACAAATATTTAAGAAACTCCAAAGTATTAGAGAAATGTACTTACGTATAGGTTGAACAACTGGGTGCCACAACACTATATCCTGAAGAGGTACCTTCTGTGCTAGAAATCTGAAATGGCATCACTAGTTAATCAATTCATTCAGAACTCTCAATAATCCACTGATAAGCAGCATTATCACCAATTTACAGTTGAGAACACTAGGAAGCCCATCCTTCCAGCTGTTCAGGCCCAAAACCTTGGAGTCAACCTTGACTTCTCTCTGTCTCATACCTCACATCCAATCTATGACCTCACTTATATGTGGAATCTTAAAAAAAAAAATAAAAACATAAAACTCATAGAAACAGAGTAGCACAGTGTTTGCCAGGGGCTGGGGAATGGGAGGAAAAACTAGAGGATGGTAAAAGGGTACAAACTTTCAGCTGTTAGATAAATAAGGTCTGAGAATCTAATGTAAAACATAGAAACTAAAAAAGAAATCCAAAGTCCTTACTTGGCTCTCAAGACCCCTCATGGTACGGGCCTCGACCTCCTCTGTGACATCCTCTCCTCCCACCCTCCCTTCTGTCTTCCCCATCCAGCCCAGATGGCCTCCTTACTGCTCCTCAAATATTCTAGGCAAGCTCCTGCCCCAAGGTCTTTGAAGGAACATGGAACACTCTTTCACCAGTATCTTCATGCCCTGCTCCTTATTTCTCTCAGGTCTTTACTCAAGAACCACTTTCTCTGGGCCATGGGTGTTTGAGGGTTTAATGATGCTATCCTCTCTGCTTTCAAACATGTTTAAATATTTCCATTAAAAAACAGTATTATTTAAGTTGATTTCTCAGGGGGGCTTTCTCCAGCCATCCCAACTAAATCTAAACACTGCTCCCAGCAGTTACTTCATACCCCCATCCCCTGCTTTATTTTGTGTTCCTTTTCACTGTCTACAATTTTCCTTATTTATATTATCAGTTATCTGAGTACCCTCTAAGATGTCATTTCCATGAATGAATGGATTTTTGATCTGTTTTGTTTGCTGCTGTCTCCCTAGCACCTAGCACAGCTCCTGACATGAAAGAGGGGCTCGGTAAATTTTTGTTGAATAAACAAGTAGATGAATGAACTCAGTCATTCTCCCTAAGATGTTCAGTGATTTTGTTTCGTAAATACTGGTCTGCTTTGAAATCATTTGCTTTTGTTCTTTGGAAATCCCCAGTAAACTTTATAGACATGTAGACATATCGACACCATATAGACACCACCATCATTTCCAGGAAAGCTAAGAACCCCATTGTCATACAAATGTAATCCAGAATCTGAAGGATGGGGGGACTCCAAGCTCAATTCCATTTTCTTCCATTCCTTTTCTGCTTTTCTGGGCAGGTACACACAGAAATAAGGGCTCTTGAGAAGCAAGACAGTACAGATATCATTACATATTGCATACAAAAGGGAATAACTCTGGCCTATTCTGAGGCCTGTCAGCAACTTAGAGCCAAGAGGTATAAAATGTATCACAATCCCAGAACTTGGCACAGGTTAAGGTGCCAAAGGAAGAAAAGAGGTCAAAGAGAGTTACTGATCCCAATTCTTCATAGAATAAACTGGCAAAAACAAAGAACGATGACTCTATGAATTCAAGGTCTCCAATCTGCCATAGACCCTGCTGTGGACTGAAGGTTCAGATTTACCCTTCCATTCAGTGGTTTGTGGAGTGTTTCCCAATGACAAAAACTCACAACATTCTAGGTGACTCACCGGAAGACAGAGGACCCTACCCTGGACACAAAAGACTTACTCAACATTTCCAGTGGGATTCAATCCTGACATTCATTGAATACTACCAGGAACAAGTTACATCCTTCTGTTGATTCACTGCAACTACCTATGTTAGGTATTAGGAAACAGACAAGGGGGTGAGGTCTACAGCCTAGTAAGGGGCATGAGCTCTGTGTCGGTTATATAATATAGGGAGTTGGGTAGTGCCTAAGGGGAGCAATGACCAGGTGAGTGCAATCACCTGAAGAACCCAGTGGTTGAACAGGAGAAGTGAGTAAAAGATTCATTTGCTTGGATTAGGGGAAATGAATAGTGAGATACCACCAAAGCTGACAAAAATTGTATGTGGGTTAATGCTTTTCTTATAATTCCTTTGGTTGAATTATCAGTGAGGAAACAAGAAAGTTGGGGCAGGAGGGTCATTACACAATGACTTGCAATTGGACATAAGAATTAGCTGGAACTTGCATTGGCCCAAATAACAAATCATATGAGACATGAGATCACCCATATCCACATAAGGTATAATTGGAAAAATCAGATCTTTTCCATCACTGAAAGAAGTCAAGAGGAAGGAGAGAGGAAGCTAAGATGACAAGCTCTCAATATAGCAGGATGTCTGGAAGAACAGATTCAATTCCTGGCTCCACCACCTGATGGATATGTACCATTTGATAAGTTCCTTAGCCTCTCTAAATTTCAGTCTTATGGTTAAATGGTTAAAAGATATTTATCCATAAAATTGGACCAGTATCATTATCTACCTCACAGAACTGAAGTTATGAAAATTAATGAAATAATGCATGTAAAGCATTTAGCATAGATAGTATGCACTCAAAAAGTATTATTATTAATACTGCGATAATGCAGGGGGGCAAAATACCCTGCCTGGGTCACGGGCTATTGGAATAAAAAGTGCTTCCTTATGAATAGGAAATAGTCTGGCAGAGGTTATATGAGAAATGATCTAGCCAAACTCACTTCCTCTGTCCCTCACTTCTGGTGTCTTTCGACTGACTTCTGTTTGCTACATGCAGAGCCAGATGAAATGTCATGATTAGTCTTGATCTACCCATATTCAGGAGATCAGAAGGTCCACAGAACAGATCACACACTGGGAATCAGATCATGGTCACTGTTGTACCATGTGATCTACAGGAGGTCATCATTCTCTCCTAGAGAGCAGTGACAAACTTTGTAAAATGCTGATTGAGATCATGATACTCCACACGTCCTATGAGACGTTGTAAAGTGATGCACTCACTATATTAAAAAATGTTTTGTAACAGCCAGGTATCTGGACGGGTACTGGTTATATTTGCAGAGTGGATTTTCAATGCAGTGTTAGCAAAGAACGGCTCCAGCAGAAAGGAGCTGTTAGTGGGTGAAGCTGCTGCTGGTCATGGTCCTGAAAAGCCAGCTTTGACTCCAAAAGCCAGCTCTCGCTCACAAGCCAGAGTGGCTGGGAGTTATCAGAGTGTGGGGCTGCTGCAGAATAGTTGACTGTTATTTTCACAAGAGCTGCTGACCATGGATCTGAAAAGTCTTCTCTGGTCCAAACAATAGTTGTCCCTGGTCACAACCCATGTGGCTCAAACTTGTTCCTAGTATTCAAAGCTTTGCTCTAGCTGAAAGTGTCTTCCCCTTTCGTTTTAGTATATGTGCTGCCTTTTAAACTCGAGTTAGTTTTTCCCTGATCCTCTGGCTAACTGAAGCCTGAGGGTCATTATGATTCAGAGGATTTAAAGAAACGTGTTCAATTTCAAGATTAATTTGGATTAAGATCTGAACAAAATGAGTCTATCTTTTCTGGGTCTTCGGGATTGCCAGAGGTCTTAATTTGCAGCAAAACAACAGCTCAAACCAAATTAAGAGCAGATGCAGGGGACCTTCTACACAAAGAATGACCCAGGTTTACCAAGTTTCTCTATGGAATTGGGTAAGCAGTCAAGGGTTAACCTCTGGACCCAAATCAAATCAGAATCATGGTTCCTAGTCTAAATTTCATTAAAGGCGAAGTTGCAGGATTACTGTCTTCAGTAATTTATATTTCAGTGTCTATCTCCTAGTCACTCTCAACTCTTTTTCCTCATCCTATGTTAGATAGCACTCTTCCTTTTACTCCTGACCATACATCCAAATTAGAACTGGTTCAAATGCTTTTTGTCTCTGGTTTTGCTTCCAAATACATGAAGTGGATAAAGCCTAGTGAAAGAAAGTGGGAAAACAGAACTGGATAATTCCATTCTCCACTAAGATTCTGGCTCCATATTTCAGCTTCCTTTTTATAAACAGGTGGTTAACAACGGATGTCATGAGACAGCCATGTGATGGGTACAGCAGGAAGCACAGAACTGGGCAGGAGTCCTACCCACAGGCCTTCATAATCTAAATATCAAGATCTGCACTCTTCAGGGAATGGAGATCTATAAATAGCAGAGTGATGATATCATCACCTTCTAGCCTGTTGCTGTTCAGCTATCAATTATTTTTTTAAAAGCTTACCAAAAAATTAATAGATGGTGGTAAATTCTATAGCACCATTTAGCCATAAGCATGCATGCACGTACACACACACACACACACACACACACACCACAGACCAATAGATTTTAGTGGCTACTTATTCATTGGATAGAAGAATTCATCTATCCAAAAGCCCACCTCTCTGACTGTATGCCAGAGCTCGTGTGTCTAGCTAGTCCCTAATGCCTTCTCCATGTTTAGAGGGGCAGATGTGCTTGTCTCGATAATTCACTGGCATTGTCTATAAACAAGTCTCTATTTCTTTGTATAGTGAGAAACTCAGGGTTTAACCTTGAATGAGTAGCAGCCTGTGAACCTTTAAAATAGGTCTGATGTGTTAAAGGGAACTCTAATCCCCCTCATTCTTGCCATGAAGTGAGGTCTAGATTGGCATCCCGGGGAAGAACCTAGGAGTAAAGCCTCCACTTCCACATGACCTTGAACAAATTCCGACCTCCATCCTTCTAACCAAGCAGTGACTGTGTATTAAGCATGTCAATTCTGCATTTGGAGAGAAAGTCTCCAAGAGGACAAGTGTTGCAGTGACAGTTTTGCAGGAGATGGGAGAAGGGAGGGGGTCCTTGGGGCATATCCACAGCCCCTGAGACAGCACCACCAAATGGACTTCCATGATCTCAAGCTCAGCTCCACTGAGTTCCTAAATGGTGCTAACCCTCAAGCAGATCTGAGGCAGCAAACCACCTCAGAAGGTCAGAGAATGTCACCATTCCCCAGCGACCTTGGATCCTTAACACTTGTTTTAAAAATTGGTGTCTGGGGGCGCCTGGGTGGCTCAGTTGGTTAAGCAACTGCCTTCGGCTCAGGTCATGATCCTGGAGTCCCTGGATCGAGTCCCGCATCGGGCTCCCTGCTCGGCAGGGAGTCTGCTTCTCCCTCTGACCTTCCCCCCTCTCATGTGCTTGCTCTCTCTCATTCTCTCTCTCAAATAAATAAAAAAAAAAAAATTGGTGTCTGGTCTCCATGAATAAATACCAAAGAGGAAGAGAAGAGGGTAGGTGGGAAATAGAGAAAAGATTCTGTTTAAAAATGTATATATGTGTGTATCTACATTTATATAAATAGCAACCAAAATGGAACATGGAGGGGCACATGCTATTTTAAGGACGAGCTGCAGTAGTAAAGTGATCTCCTGAGTCATGCTACTTTCTGGCCACATGCCCTCGTGTCCAGGAGAGGCTGTGGTGCTTTTTATTCTAGTCACATTGAATGCCTCTTACGAATCCATCCATCTTAATCAGCACCTACCATTCGCAGCAGCAGCCCCGCAGTCAGGAAGCAGAGGAGCAGACAGCAGGAGAGGATGGAGTGTGAGGGCAGTGGTGAGAGATGACGTCATAAAAGGAAGGAAGGAAAGAAAGTGGGTGGGAAAGAGCTGGCGAGATAGGGGAGGAGGTGAAAGCCCCACCATCCATCCCCTCTGCCTCCGCCTCCCTCATTCTGAATGGACGCTTCCTTCCTTGGTGTAACTCTCCCAGCCAGGTGGAGGGCTGAAAGGTGAGCCAGCCAGGGGCCTGTGTCCTCAGGGTGGACATGCTGCAATGCTCAGAGGTTTGAGGAGCAGGTGCCCCACCAACTGAAGCTCCTGATGCAGGGTGGAAAGGAGGTGCATAGCAGGAGGGAGGCCAAATAGCTGTCCTCTGCATCCTCCCTCTGCTCTGCTCCCTCTGCTCCTTGCCTCAGCCTTATCCCACCACATGCTGGGAGGCTCTGTGTCATGGAACAGTCCTGCCCCAGCCACCTGACTCCTGACCCATTCATATACCCGGGATCCTCTTCTGTTGTCCTTTGGAATGTTTCCACTGGAGTTCCAATTACCCAAAAGCCAGGATCTTCCAAAGGGAGTCTAGGACTCCCCAGCCCACATAGCCATAACTACACAAGCCCCACTGCCTCAGCCTTAGCCCACCCCATGTTAGTCGGCGGTGGGGGGGGGCAGGGGCAGCTAGAGTGAATTCAGAGCTCAGAAAACCCTTGTGCCCACCAAGACTTGGTTTGTCCCTATCATAAGGCCTAGATCCTGCCTAGTATTTCACTTAACTGCTATAGTCAGAACACCCTAGAAACTGTAGCCATCTTGGCTGGACTCCTAAAATCCCTGCCAGCCCTTGGGGTCTGACCCCAAACCCTAGCTGGGAACTGAAGTCCCTCTGCAAAGCAACCCACAAGGTAATGTGACCACCCACCAATGTCACTATACCAGGGAGCTCCTAAGAACTAAGCCCCTAGGGAAATCAGTACCAATCTGAATCAAGCCTGAGTTTGTTGTATACCTTCAGACCCTAGTGTTTTTTAGTTATTACATTGTCTTCACTGGGCCAACTCCCCAGGCCTGGTTCCCAGCTTTCCCAGCTTTGCTCCTGAGGGTGGCCCTCAGCAAAGCACTCTGGAGTTTGATCCTTCCCAGGCAGGACTTGGCTGAAGACTTGAGCGGGAACTAGTGAGGGTCTGGTCATCTCAAAGTTCAGGGTTAGTGGGAGACCAGCAGGAGGTTCCCTGTCAGAGGGAGTGCAGAGGGGGCTCTGCGAGGTAACTGTCCTCAGGCCTGGTAATGAGGCTGCAGCTGCTCTAAGAACCAAATCTAGATATTAGACTCAACAATCAGAGTTAGAGGTGACCTATGTGTTATTTCCACATCGTCTCTTAATGTGTGCCAGCCTGAGAGATTTAAGGAGACTAATATTTATAAAGTGCCTATTCTCTGCTTATATGAGTATTACTATATTTAATCAGCAGAACAACTGTAGACAAGGAAAATCATACCCATTTACAGATGAGGAAGCTAACTCAGAGGACTTTGGTAATTTGTCTGAGCTCCAGGGCTAATAAGTGGTAGAGCCAGAATGCAAATAAAAATCTAATTCCAAAACTCATGATGCTCCCCACCCCATTGCAGGAAAAGGATAGAAGAAGCATAGGGATGGTAGAAGAAGAGATGAATGGAACACAGAGAAAACGAACTTCCTGTATCACAAGCTACATCTTTGCCACGGCTGTTATAAGAGATAAGGTTGACCGTGAGTTACAGTCTCCAGCCTCCCAGCAAGGATGGCCTGTATTTTGACAGTAATGCCTGAGAACCTGGGGGACTTAGGCTAGAACAACATGGTAAGAAGCCTCAACAGGTAATGACCATGCAGGATGTATAGACAAGAAAGCATTTTTGTCTTTCCTACCAGTGTATGCTGGTAAGAGGCAGGAGATAGGAAAAATCCATTTGTAAGCTATTAAATTTGGGATGTTAATTTGCAAGGCTGAACTAGAAATCAAGAAAGCTGCCTAATTGGAGGCTGCAGCATGCCAGAGGGTGAAATTAAGGGAGGAGGAGGCGCCTCCTTCAGTGGATATGCTATGAATATGAGAGAGGTAAGCCAGCCAGGGTGCAGCTCCTCCTCCAAGTAGGGAGCGAGGTGGCCCCAAAGGGTCCTTCCAGCCATTCTCTAGGTCACCTTCAATGACAGGGCTTTGGGGACACTCCAGGTTCCCCATGATCAATCTCCTCAGTATTTCTCAAGATGTTTCCTTGTGATGGACCCCACAGTTGAGGGCTCTGAGATCCCATATCCTAAGGAAAGTTCCCCACCACCACACACACACCCTACCACTGAAATGCTGCACACTCAGACCCAATCTTAAGCCCTTTTAGGAAGTCACTCAACTATTGAGAATCTTAGAAAAGCAATGACTACTCTGTAGGAAAAAATATCTAGACCCAGTTACCTACGTGTTTACATTCAATGCCAGGGAAGAGCCCTCTGCTCCAGAGAGTCTCCCTGGACCAAGCCAGGTTTCTGCTTCCAGAGACTGTCTTTGGGGAACTTTATGGGGATATCAGTACCCAATGAGAACAGAACCTAATTCCGTAAACAGGACTCCCTAATGGGGTAAGGCTGAGAGCTTTAATCTGCTTTTGCTCCAACTTTTCTCTGTCTTTACCATCTATCACAGGTCCACATTACCCCTGATGTTCTCTTGAGAATGCCTTTAATCCAGCTTGGATGATATTCAGCACCAAGAACACACTGAGCGAGATGCAGCAGGGCAGGCGGCTGAGCACTGTGACTGGGGCAGGAGGGAGGGGGTTGACTCACTCTACTTACTGCATGGGGTAGTTGTAAGGATTAAGTGGAACCATGTCTATACATTAGTCAGGGGTCTCCAGACAAACAGAACCAGTAGGATATATAGAAATACACAGAAAAGGAGAGTGGTTATAGGAATTGGCTCACACAGTTATGGCAGTTGAGAAGCCCCATGATCTGCTTTCTGCAATCTGAAGACCCAGGGAAGCCTGTGGTACAATCCAGTCTGAGTCTGAAGGCCTAAAAACCAGATGCAGCAATATCCAAAGGTAGGAGAAGAAGGATGTCTCAGCTCAAGGAGAGAGAACAAATATGTTCTTCCTTCACCTTCTGTTTTATTCAAGGCCCTCAGTGGATTGTATGAGGCCCACCCATATTGGGGAAGGCATTCAGCTTTACTGAGTTGACCCAATCCAAAAGCCGATCTCTTTTGGAGACACCCAGAAATAATGTTTCATCTAGCACCCCATGGCACAGTCAAGTTGAAGCATAAAATTAACCATCACAGTCTATAAATGTGCTCCACAGAGGTTAGTTTATTCTAGAGTCAGTTCTCCTCCTATTGGGAACAATATTACTGGACCATGTGACAGGGTCCTATTGATTAGGAATTAGTGTATTATTCCATTGCTTAATGGAGTTTTGAGAGGTTGTATATCTGTACACTTTCACATGCACACCATTCATCAATTACACTCCCCTCAATTGGCTTGACTCCAAGGGTTGAAATCTCTTTGACAACATCTCTTCTCTTTGCTGGACATGGTCAGGTGGGCACTTAGTGAATGTGATCAGGTCATATGAAAGACTTGCAATTTACACTTTCCATGTGTCTTTGGGCAAGTCACCCATCCTCTTGGGCCTCAGGTCTTGTGTATATGATAACACAGGTTAAACTAGTTCTTCTCTAAAACTCTTCAGGATTAATGTTCTGGGATTCTATGCTACACATTCACATAAATATAAATGGAGAGAGAATTTTTAAAGGAAGCAATACCTGGAAAGTTAAATACTTTTCTTTAGTAATCATTATCTATTGTCAACTTCTCAGATCAATAATATTTTTCATAGATACTGACAAAAATATCCTTTGTAACTCACCATGACTGTCTGTATTCTATGAAGAGGCACTTTCAGGGGTGTGCAGAATAGTGGGCATGCTAAGCTTCCTATTAGCTGGGTGTCCAAAGCTCTAGAAGGCACTTGCCTCCTCTTTCAGTGATTTCTGTTCTCTCCTGACAATATTTTCTGACTGCTTCCAGCTAACTTGAGGAAGGGCTTTGAATTGTTTTTCTCTAGTCTCTGCTTTTTTTCTTACGTTCTTTACATACAGCAGAAGTTAAGTGTGAAGAAGGGGAGCACATCTCTACAATGCTGAGAGCAAGAAATAAAATGTTCCCAATTACAGGTTTCCACTGTAATTTTCCTCTTTGAAGAATTATAAAACACTACACCCACCTTTTTGCATTCTCTTAGCTTTTTGTCTCCGGTATGCAGAGAAGGTATAAATGGAAATATACATACGCTGATCTGTGAAAACTGCTCTGGTCTGTAGAAAAGGGACTGGCCTTGGAGAAAAGGAGAGTAATAAACAAAGATGTCTTCATTGTTCTTCCTCAAGCCACCTCATACGTACTGACTTTCATATCTTGTCTACACACTTTATTATAAGTGACTCCACTCAGCAAAGATTTACGGAGTGCCTGGTACATGTCAGGCTCTGTGCTGGACCCAAGGACTACAGCAACCGCAACACTTTATAAGTGTCTCATCTTTGCTGTATGTCAGATGGTGTTCTAAGAGCTTTATGTGCTTTGGCTCACTCAAACCTCAAGATAACCCCACCAGGTAAGCATAATACTATTTCCTTTGTGAAGATTGAGGAGATGGAGCACAAATTAACCCAAGGCCAGATGGCTAGTAACTGGAAGAGCCAGGAGGTAAACCCAGAGAGTGGAGCTCCAGAGTCTGTGCTTTTAACCTCCTCAGAATACTACAGACCCTGCCCTCTTCTTCTAGCTGGGGAGATGGCCATATGAAAAAATAATTAAGGCGCCACAGGTAAAATTTCTTCTTATAGACCAGGGTTGCGGAGAGGAGGCCACTCTAGGTAGAATAGCACATGCAATGGCCTGTAGACAGGAACCTCTACAGGGGGACCATGAAAAGCAGTAAGCGTGTGGGTGGGGTAAAGAATATTGATTGGGTGGTATGTAGTTTGTATGCATCAACTTGACTGGGCCATGGGGTGCCTAGACTCTTGGTCAAATATTATTCTGGGTGTTCCTATGAGGGTATTTCTGAGTAAGATTAGCATTTGAATCGGTTGGCTGAGTAAAGCAGATTGCCCTCCCTAATATGGGTGGTCCTCATCCAATCCAATGAAGACCTGAATAGATCAAAAGGGCTGACCTTCCCCTGAATAAAAGAGAATTCTGCCTGCCTGACAGCCTTCCAGCTGGGAAATTTTTCCTACCTTTGGACTAGCACTGAAACATCAGTTCTTCCTGGGTCTTGAGCCTGCCAGCCTTCAGACTGGAACCACACCATTGGCCTTCCTGGTTCTCAGGCCTTTGGACTCAGACTGGAATTACACATTGGCTCTCCTGGGCCCCCAGCTCACCAACTACGGATCCTGGGGCTTATCAGCCTCCATAACTGTGTGAGCCAATTCCTTGTAATGAATATCTCACTGTCTCTGTCTCTGTTCTCTATCTCTTTCTACATCTTCTATTGGTTCTGTTTCTCTGGAGAACCCTGACCAATTCAGGTAAGAAGTGCTGGGAGAATGAAAATGAAAGGCAAGTTACATCCAAATAATGACAAGTGATTGAGATCATGGATGAGAAGCTAGACAAAGCTGTCTCTTGCCCTTGCAGAGAATTCCATGTTAATAAGTAGCCAAGGTAAAACTCTCAGAGTGTCAGGCATGATCAGGGCAAGTGGGGGACAATGGGGAAGGGATCTCACGAAGGCCATAAAATGGTACAGCGAGAGGCATTTGCAGTCCTTATCACAGGATGCATCCTAGAGCCGAAGGGGCATTTACAGAGGTCCTAATCCCACCCTCTGGTTTATACAAGAGAGAGCTGGGGCCAGGGAGAGGAGGCAACTGGTCTGGGGTGATGCCTGTGTGTGCAGCAGAAAGGGTATCACCAGCTCTCCCCGAAACACAGTCCAGAGCTCATTCCCAAGATCATGTATCCTCCCACTGACCCAGCTGGCCCTGCCCAAAACACGCCCAGGAAAGCTTTCTTATGATGTAAAGAACGAGGAAGAGTGGCCTCACATGTGCACACACACACACACACAAACACATCTCGTGGTTGTCATTTTGAGCCTAATTGTTTTAACACCAGCTGTCAGGGCTGCAAAATTCTTCTGTGGTACCAGTGACCTGCAAGATCTCGAAAAACGAAGATGTGTTTAAAAATAGTCCAGATTCCTGGAATTCACCTCTCCTTATCACCCTCCCTGCTCCATCTTACTGACAGGCCTGGTAAGAACTCCACTTCAAATTTATGAGTACAAAGCCAAAAACTATGATTCAGATATATTAGGAATGGTAGAGAAAAGTGGTGGACAAGAGCAGGAGCTGATGAAGCAAAACGGGCTAGAAACCTTGGCGGAGACTCTCCCCAGCTCTCCTAGTGGGGTGCCTACTTCTTCCACTGCCCCTAGCCAGGTTCCAGTTTCCCTGGGCAGTCGAGCACCTCAGCCACTATGATCTGAACACCCCTTGTTGGCGGTGGGCCCACCAGCTCCCTGCAGCCCAGCCCAGACCCCACAGACTCTGCTCCCTCTGCCTCCCAGCAACATGGCATTGAAGGATAAACCAACTCTGCAGCCAGACAAACTTAAGGTCAAATCCTGGCACAGCTGCTAACTAGCTGTGAGACTTGACAGTCAAATTCCC
This sequence comes from Mirounga angustirostris, assembly GCF_029215605.1. Lineage (NCBI taxonomy): Eukaryota > Metazoa > Chordata > Mammalia > Carnivora > Phocidae > Mirounga > Mirounga angustirostris. The sequence goes on along the minus strand of NW_026991710.1, from coordinate 150,840,796 downwards.
AAATCTCTTGCAGTCTCAGTTTTCCAACTGTAAAACCTAGCTTTTATAATTGTTCTAAGGATAAATGTGAAGTGTAAGTTACCCTGCACTCCACGCCTGGGAGGTAACAGAAATCCTTAAATATTTGTTCCTTTACTTCCCCTTTGTATGCCCAGCTATCTTACTCTTTCAAACACACTTTGGTAACATTAAGTAAGGGAAATTTCAGTCAGAAGGAGCTACCATGTTTGTGAAGGGGTTCAATCATGGTGTTATTTATGGCACTGAGGAGCTGAAGGCAAGTTCAATATCCAACCTTGAGGAAATGGCCAAGTTAAGATTTATTTCTTCTATGAACTCATGTGCAGGTGTTCAAATTCTATTTTACTGACATGAGAAAATGCATATAATATGATGTCAAGAGAAAAATTCAGCATGCAAATTGTATTTATAATATCCTCTCATTAATGTGAATGAAAATACTAAAATAAAATTAAGCAAAATGTTGACAGACTGGTACTGGGTAGAGGCCTTATCAGTGAAAGTTTTCTCTTCATTTGTGCTTTTCTATTCCCAGAACAAAATGTTTAAAGGAATAAACCAATGGTCGCCAGATTTTTAGTTTCAAAAGAGAAGAACAGGGCTGACAGTGTGGAGAACAAAAAGTCTCTTCCTAGACACCCAAAATAAATTAAAAGTTCTGAAAAAAGCTGTTTTCCCTATTCAACCAAGTAGTGAGGTGGCCCGAAGAGATGGAGGAAATGCATCTTGTTCTACATCTGGTTTGATTGGTTAAGAAATGAGTTGAGAGGAAGCTTTAAAGTAACTGGCTCCCGTCCTGCTGATGGGGTAGGCATGACTGAGTGCAGACAGAGCCCGCCAGTCACTTTGGGACAGCATGAGACGCTCAGCTCTAGGCCATAATGCAAGTCATGGGGCAGAGTTGAGAAAGCTTCTCCAAGATTTAAGACCAACTAGGACAACTCTCGTGTTGCTTATAAACAATTTAGAGGATTCAGAGAAATACGAGAGAGGAAGACGTCTGGTGTTGCACTGTTTCCATATGACTTGCCCAGACCACGGGTTTAGTTAGTAGAGATTTCCATCTGTGAAATCAACCAAAATCTCTGTCCTTGGAGGAGTTAGGAGCACCTAACCCAACACACTCATATTATAGATGAAGAAACAGACCCACGGAGGTGAAGTGTTTTTTTTTCCCAGAGTCATGGAACCAATTAAAGACGTATTTTGGATAAGAATCAAGCCCTCCTGACTCCTAATCCTGTCTTCTTTCCACTAATTCTGGGTTGTGAAGTCTACACTTAGAAGCTTGTGTGAGGCTCTTTGGAGAAAGGGGCAAGAGCAGGGCCTTACTGCCCTGGCGCCCTATAGTGAAGAAATAAGGTCACTGCACCTAAACCCTCCACAAGGCTGAAATGGGATCCAAATGAGAAACAAGTAATAATGCATCACAGCATACTGTTTCTTCCTCACTAAGCACGTAATTGCATTTCGATATACATGTATTACATGTTTGGGAGCATCATTTGCTCTTTCCTAGAGATTCTTTCCTTTGCCTGTGTAGGAAGGTGTACGCCTCCCCCAACTTAAAACAAAGCCTAGACATATCTGAAATCAAGATCTAGGCAGAGGAAAGACGGAACAGTCACTGGATTTACAGGTAATGATTTAGCACACGGGAAATAGGAAAAAGAAGTAACATTTATTGGGCACATGCTGAGTGTTAAAGACCATACATGTATTTTCTCCTTTTACTCGAAAACAACCCTGTGAAAGATGAACCCCATTTGTGATGGGGAAACCGAAGCTCAGAGAATTAAAAAATGACATGCTCAGAGTCACCCAGTTAGGAAGTGGTCTCTTTATAACACACTACCTTGAGGCTCCCTCAAATAGAAGCTGAAGAAAACAGCTAGGAAGGGACAGGGTCTTGATTTCTCACATACTCAAACTATTATCTCATTGATGACAATACACGTTTATTCCAACTGAGCAGAAACTTGTCTGATGTGTAAAGAAAAATTCTCCTCCACCTCCTGGAGCTGATCCTCAGATGGCAATTCTGGGCCAGCCAGGCTCACTCCATCACTGCCTCTGGGTCCACGGGCCTCCACAGGGATGAGGGACTGCTGTCACTGCTGCATCTCAGGAGCTCACTAGAGTAAGGAAAGGATAGCAAAGAGAGCCCATGTATTGAAACGAAGCTGGGATGAGACAAAGAAAGAACTTCCTGTCCTGCACACCTCAGAACCTTACTGACCCTGAGTCACCACAGTGTCCCCGACTGGGCCTCTCAGAGCCAGTCACTGGCAAGCAGCACGCAGGCTCTGGATCCAGTCCCACCGATGACCCAGGAGACCTTAGGGTGTTCACATCTCTTTGCATTTCAGGCCTCCCCAGTCCATACACACTCTTTCATCGCCCCCTTGTCCCCACAGCACTCCCTTTCAATAGACCTCAGGTTTCTAATCAGAACTTTGAGATTATAAGGATAACTCTGCTTTTCTTCTCTAGTAGATGCCTTAAAAGGATAAATCCATGTCCTTATTGCACAGGTTCCAAAGAATGTAGACTCATTCCAGGTTCCTGCCAGGGAAGTACAAATCACTTCAAACCACTTCCACCTCTGTGGACTTTATTCAAGGCATGTCCCTGCCAGGAACGCTCTGCTCTCCCCTGTCCTGGGAGGGCCAGCGCAGTCCTCCACAAGGACCCTCCTCTCTGAATTCCGAAAGCCCTCTATGGCTTTCTTTGTATTGTAATTACTTGTGTCCATATATGATCTTCCCCCCTAGACTGAAATTTTCAGGGGAAGAATCACTCAGTATACAGACGTGGCAGTTTTATAACCCTTGAAGGGACCAAGCACTCAGCAGTGTTTGTCATTCTCTTCATTGCTGGTGGAGAAAGGAACTGTAAAGAATATAAATTGACCAGTACATATAGCAAGTGGAAAGGAATAAGGGTGGTAAATGTTCAGATCCCCTCCTGCCAGCCCAGCGCAGGAGGGCCTCAGTAACATCCCTGACAGGTGATATACTATTGACAACCAATTGCTCTCCCCCTGACCATGGGACAGACCAGGCCATGAGTTCAGTAACCTCAAGCACTGTCTTCTCCCATCCAGCCCACCACCATCATGGCCAAGACAACATCTCTGTGCTGAGCATAGCACTGGGCACTCGATGGGCCAGGAAAAGGAGACAAAGGGGAAATGGAGCACAGTCTCCATTCTCAGACTCTGGTGCCCATTCCAGCTGGGATGTAAATCCTGGAAATAATCTGGGTACAGTTACTGAGCAAGGCACCTTTGGATGGAAACCAGTGTTGCATGAGAGATTTGAACAGGAGGCCATCATGGGTGCTCCAAAGCCCAGAGAAAGGAGGTGACTGGCCCAGTTAAGGGCAGTGCTGAGGGCAGACCCCAATTTCACAGCTCTAGGTTGTGGGCTCTACACACTGTGTTGCCTCAGCTCACAAAATTCATAGCCAGGAAGGATTCAGAAGGGAGGCTCAGCTGGGACTAAACCGGTTAATTCAGGAAGGACCACCCTCCACCCCAAAGCAACTTAACCTTGAAGTAATTAATGTATTTTTCACTATATATTTGCTCTATGGCAGACACTGACAAAGCAGAGATGAAGCTGTACAGCACCTGCCTGAGGAGTGATCACATTCTATCAGAGGGACAAGCACATCATTGTCATCATTGTCATCCCCATCATCACCACCTCCATTACCACCACCATCACCATCACTGCCTTCAACACCACCACCACCATCACCACCATGATCATCATCACCATCACCACCATCAATCCCATCATGATCACCACCACCATCATCACCATCATTATCACCACCATCACCACCAACCCCATCATCATTACCATCATCACCACCACGATCATCATCATTATCACCACCACCACCACCACCACCAACCCCATCATTACCACCACTGCCACCATCATCACCACCTCTATCAACACCACCACCACCATCACCACCCCATCTTCAATATCAGCGGCAGCTTTGGTCATCATAGCTACCATACTTATACAAATACTATAATACCTAATTTGTGTTAGCATTGTGGGTTACATTCTTCATCTCTAATCCTCAAATAATCTTTTAGTAGTAGAAATTATGATCCCCATTTTACAAATAAGCAAAGTAAGGCTCAGAGAAGCTACACAACCTGTCCAATGTCATACCATAAGAACTGGGATTCTGGAGTGGGTCTATTTGACTGCAAAACCTTTCCTCTTTCTGTTTTTTCAGGCTGCCTCTATCAACAAATAATTATGCTAACACGTGATAAATGCCCTAACACATATAGGTAAGGAACTCTGGGAGCACAGAGAAGGGTATGGTTAATCCTGCCTGGAATGGTGAGCAGGAATTTCACAGAGGAAGATATAGTCAAGGTGAACCTTTGGGAAGGCTTTCAAATCCTGGTGGAAGAGAGATGGCCATATGTTTCAAGGAGAGGGAGGAACATGTACAAAAACAAGGAGTGGGAAGGAGTGTTGAGCAATGAGTGTACAGAAGGTCCTGGAGCATTGCATGAATGAGTAATTAGTGAGTGAGGGAGAACAGTGACAGCTGGGACCAGAATGTAAGGGCTTTATCCCCTGAGCTACAAAATGGAGTTAAGTCTATGAGTTTGGAGGAGCCCTGGGAGTCTTCAGCCAGACAAGTGAGATGTTCAAATCTGTTTTTAAAAGCTCACTGTGGGACAAATATATCAACAAGGATGTTTATTATTCTGATGTTATAAAAAGTGGCAACTGCTGACCAGGTCAGCAATAGGAAACTGGTTAAATGAACTCGTTGCACACCAATACCATGGAAAACAGTGCAGTCATTAAAAATGAGGCTATGTATGATCCAGCAATTCATCTTCTGGGTATATACCCAAAATAAGTGAAAGCAGGTACTTGAAGAGATATTTGGATACCCATGTTCATAGCATCACTATTTACAATACCAAAAAGTGGAAGCAACCCAAGTGTCCCTATATGGATGAGTGGATAAACTAAATGTGGTCTATACATAAAATGGAACGTTGTTCAGCTTTAGAAAGGAAGAAAATTCTGATTCTAACACATGCCACAACATGGATGAACCCTCTGTTTTGGATTTCATTCTTCAATAAAAGGAAAGAACTGCTAAGAATGCCGCTCTGATACTTGGAGCTGTGGCAGCCAATTTATGACCATGATGGACAGGACAGGAGAGTCACAGAGACAAGGGTCCAATGTCCTAACATTTTTTAACTGCTAGACCATTCTTGGAAATGCCCATCTCCAGCATCTTGTCACGTGAGATAACTAAATGCCTTTGTTATTTGGCCTCTGTTAACTGAGTATTCTGTTCCTTGCCACCAAATGCATCTCAAGTAATATGCCTTCCTCAAAACCAGGTGATAATGGGAGAGCTTTGTTGGTCTGGCAGCAAAACCTGGGTCCCAACGATCATATGATGCCTAAAAACCAATACTTCCCTTATAACAGGTCAGACTTCCTGCAACCCTTTACGTGCACAAAGAAAAAAAGCTGTTTAGCTATCAACACCATGATTGCCACCAATTATCAAGGAATCCAGCACAGGACAGATGACACCAAACCCTCAGAGAAAGACAGGCTGGTGGAGCCAGCTCTTCTCTTCCCCCAAACAAAGCACACCTAGTGAAAGAGGAAAAGGCTCTACTGGGATCTCATCTACTCAGGTGCAAGGGTGGGTCAGGCAGCACTGTGGGTACCTGAAGTTCATCTTTGGTGGCCCTGGCTTCATTCTAGGCAATTTCCTCTGGGCTTGCTCCCCTTCCCTAGAGGTGGAAGAGGTAAAACTCAGGTGAGTGTGGCAACCAGCAGGAAAGGAGCTTGAGGTCACACAGGTAGATGGCAGGGCTGAGGCGTGTAGGTCCCTGAGCAAAGATACCAGGACTGAGTGAGGAAGGAGGGGGAAGCTTGGGTCCACCCTTCTCTGGATGTAGCCTGCAGGGACTGAAATGCATCTCTAACTGTTGCATTTGCTGAAGGGGGAGGACGGTGAAGCCCTGTGCCAACCAGGGCCTGCCAGCTCTGCATGTGCACCTCACTTGTAACACCTGTGGAGAAGCTGCCGGTTTAACCAAGCATTCTTTCATGTTATTCTCACAATGCCCTGTCCTGCTCAAACACCCTTGCTGGCTCCCACTGTCTACAGAATCAAGCCCAATCTCTTTCATCCAGTCATCCACAATACCCCACCACACCAGCCTTGTTTCCCACTTGGCTCTGATGTGTACCCTAAAGGCTGGCCCAGGCACTCAGGCAGGTGGGCAGCACATGAAAAACTGCTACCTGCCCCAAGGATTTCTCTGATTCCCTCTTCCTCAGATTGGAGCATCCCATCCCTTGCTGTGCTCAACCCCTGGGGGGCTCCACAGGCGTCCCCCAGAGTCCACCAGCAGATGGAACACATCTGTTTGGGCTGAGGTGCTGCTGGGAGCCTGGGTGAGCCACAGGTCATGATCTCAGGGTCATGGGATCGAGCCCCACGTCGGACTCCATGCTCAGTGGGGAGTCGGCTTGAGATTCTCTCTCCCTCTCTCTTTCCTTGCCTGCGCTCGCATGCGCATACTCTCTCTCTCCAATAAATAAATAAATAAATAAATAAATAATTAAATAAAACCTTTGAAATAAAATAATAATAATAATAACTGGTCCTAGCACTTCATGCGGTGTGACTTTGGGAAAATTATTTCCCTTCTCTAAGCGTCCACTCCTCACTTACCAAATGGGATAATGATATGTACCTCACAGGGATGATACAGCCCATGTGAAATGCCTTTCTAACACAATGCCTAGCAAACAATCAGTGCTCGTTAAACATTTTGTTTAAATTCCACTCAAGAAATGTATTTATGAGTCAATAATAACTAGTCCACATTCAAAATTTCCCAATTTTCCTCAGAATGTCCTTTATAGCTTTGTGCGTGTGTGTGTGTGTGTCCAACCTCAAGTCTCACATACTCTCCTCCCAGTGCCAGGCCTCTCTATTGTCCTTTAGTCTAAAACAGCAACCCTCTTACCTATTCTTCTTTCATGACATTGACACAAAGTGAAACCAGATAGTCTCAGGAGGCCAAAGAAGACAAGCTTCCTCTTCCATCCAAGTACTAACCAGGCCCGACCCTGCTTAGCTTCCGAGATGAGACGAGATTGGGTGAGTTCAGGATAGTATGGCCATAGACTGACCGCCAGGTTCCTACCATGGCCGCCGCTGAAATCCGGCTAGAGTGACATGGCCATGTTTATTCGTAACGTCCTGCTATGCCATGCCATGCCTACTATGCACTAGGCATTTTGCTAGGCACACCGTATCCATTGCCTCTACATTTCTCAGCAGCCCTGTTAAATCAAGATTATTATCCCTGTTTGACAGATGAGAAAACTGAAACTCAGAATAGTTGAGTAACTTGCCCAAACCCACAGCAGTCACCAGCAGAGCTGGAATTTGAACTCCTGCCCCAAACTCATGCACCTTCCTACACACTGCAGTCCCTTCAGGGAACCCCCACCTACTGGGAGAGACTGACATGAAAACAAGCCATTATAACAATACCGTGACAAAAGTGCCATCGCATAAGCAAGTGGGGAATGCAACAAGAACCAAGAGAAAGGAAATGTGGACTCTCACAGAGACCAGCCCGGCTACAGGGACAGGGGTCCCAGGCAGGGCCTTGGGGGGAAGTGACATTCTGCCCTATAGCCACAGAGTGGACGGGCCTTCTCCAGAAGGGCACAGATACATGACAGATGAGACTGGAGAGGAGGTGAGTACCAGGCTGAGAAGGGTCCTGAAAGTTTCTTTCATTCATTCATTCATTCATTCATTCATTCATTCATTCATTCATTCAACAAGTACTTAGGAAGATTCTACTACATGCCAGGCTTATCCTAGCTGCTAAGGGTACTGTTGAGAACAAAAGGGGCAAAGACCCTTGGCCACATAGAACTTACAATCTAATGCGGAAGGAGAGAGTAAACAATCAAGTGATACAGATGGCCTTAAGTCTTATGGAGAATAAAGCAGAGAGGGGACAGGGAATTCCTGGGGTCAGAGAGTTGTGATTTCTAATAGATGGAAAGGCCTCAGTGAGAGATTTCAGTAAAGACCTGCAGGAGGGAGTGAGGGGGGCTGCTGGTGGTAAGAGTGCAGAAGAGGAACGGTCCAGCTGGAGACAGTCACCAAGGCAAAGCAGACAGCTAAGAGCTGCACTTTGCTCTGGGGTCCCCTGAGGGGCCCGTGCGATACCAGAGGAGTGACACTCTATACCTATAGGAACGATGAAACAGTTTGGGCATGCTCGTGCCAGGCATCATGCTGCCAGCTTTGGGACCATCTGCTGTGTCAGTGATGGAGGCCCTTAGCTCTTTTTATGCCCAGTAAGGACCCGAGTGAGGAGAATGTGGAACATGGCAGGCAGGGCCTTGAAGCCCCTATCAGCGCACGCGAAGGAATCCGCCTACTTTGACTATGCCTCGGGTCAGCCCTGCAGGAGTGATCCCCAGCCTGGCATTCCGGGCACAGGACCCTCACCACATCCCCACACCCCACCCCTGACTGCCAGCGTGGGGACACCGGGGAAAGTAATGATCCAAGCCGATTTGGAATCTCAGCTGCTTCGGGAACTGCTGTGCAGGTAAATTTCACCTGGCAAGTTCCTTTATGTGTCTGTGCCTCCATTTTCTCATCTGTGAAATAGGGGTAATAATGACACCTATCTCATAAGAAAGATTACATGAATTAACAAGTGAAAAGTATTCACGACACCATTTTCACATAGTAGGAGCTCCATAACTAAGTGTCTAGCCATTATTAGTGTCGTTCTAACCACTGCCGTTATTATTATTAGCATCATTATTGACAGGAGCCCCAAACTACACTCTTAGTAGAACAAAGAGCTTCCAGCACTATGGGGGAGGGAGGAGAGCTGGAAAAATGTAAGCAATGGGCAAGATACTCCCCCTTCCCACCATGTGTCTTCCACCTCCCAGTGTCTGTGCCCCTCTCCATGGCCATCTCCTTCTTTTCCAATCTAGTGCCCTCATTTCTCTGGATTAATCTTGGTTTTGATAGTCTTCCCCAGTAACTCATCTGTACGTACATTAGCAGCTCATTAACTGCCACAAACAAATACATTTTGCCTCATGTCAGGCCACTTCTAATCCATTGCTGTAACAAACGCAACTCCATTCTAATAACCATCAGTGCCTCTAGGACATCTGCCATCCAAGGCCTGGCTGACATGACCTGGCCCCCCAGAAATGAGGTGCTGCCTTGTTGAGTTGCAGTATCTTGGCTTATAAGAGCAATAAGAACCTTTCTACATCTTTAGACCACACCCAGCCTCAGTCTGAAGATAAAAATGAGGCCCAGAGAGGGGAAGTGAATTTCCCAAGATCACACAGCAGACTGAGGGCCAAGCTGAAATGGGAACTTGGGTTTCTAAGTGAACGTGTATGAAGCGCTTACTACACACCAGGCACTTCATCTTCACAGTGACCCTCCGGGGCAGGTACCATCAATACCTCTGTCTTACAGAGAAAGACACCAAGGCTCAGAGAAGTTACAGAACCTGCCCAAGATCTCCTGCTGTATGTAGGGAGATGCAGGAGGAGGAGGCTGAGAAGACTCACCTGATCCACCAGCTGGTTTTCTAGGGGGTCTCTCCATCAAGGAAGAGAGGAAAGGAGGGTCGTGAGAGAAGGAGAGGAGAAGGATTTAACACAGCACTTCACAAGGTGAGGTCGAGAAATACTGACTCTTAAGGCCAAAGAGGTGCCGGATCGGGACACAACGCTGTGTGTACTTCTCTGAGATTCATGCTCATGGTTCTCCAGCTGTCTGCCTGGAAGGGCTCAGTCTGGGTCAGCCTGGCAGAGGCAGTCTCCAGACTGTGAAGGACTGACTTTCGTACCCAGCAATTGTCACCCCAGATTCATTAAGAGAGACACTTAATATTTGGCCCCTTTTTGTGAAACTGCAGTGCCTGCGTTTGGCCTGGATCTGTGTTGCTGATGGGAACCACGCCATCCATCAATCCATAACCAGTGGAGAGAAGAGTATATCCCTGCAATTGGTATGGAAACCGGCACCTGCATATGTATATTGATTCTTTACCCTTGCTTTGCAGAATGAATTAAAAATCAAAACCTACTTCAGAGGGGTTCCTTAAGTAGGAGGGATTTGCTATAGGAAGTCCAGGGGCCATAGACGGACCTCTAGAGTCATCCTGTTAAGGTTGACATAACAGGGGCCATCTTCCAGCCCACCTGTACCCAAACCACTCCGGGATGGGGGAGGGGGGTCCCTGCGAGGCCACCAACCTCCTCCAGCATCTGCGCTCCTCCGCCAATCTTTAGGGCTGTAGGACAGACCCAAATCATCCCAGGCCACTGCGTGCATACTCCACTTTGTCCAAACACTTCCTTTACTCACACAGCAGACAGGTCTAATGGGCCAGAAGGGATTTGTGAGGCTCTCCAGATCCATTATAATCTGAGTGTTTAAAGGTCCCCAAATGCCCACTTAGACAATCCACATTTTCTAACAGCTAGTAAATACTCTGGGACAGGGTCAGCATTTTTAAAGGTCCTTAAATAGCTCATTTGCATAATCCATATTTTCAGAGCCCCTAAGCATTTGTCCTACCTACATAATCTCAATCTTTATTATGTGTGCGGAAGAAAAGAGCTCCCAAGGAGTGTAGCAGCCCTTCACATCCCTTCTGGGAGAATTGATTCTTGTTTTTTAAAATGACCACATTTTCAAAAGCAGGCACGGAGCTAACCACAAAAGGAAAATATTTAAAGGGAAGCTGTTAACCTGTGTAGGCCTGCAAATGTTCTTTCCTTGAAGGCAGAAAAATCCCCTGCGGGCTCCCAAGGATACTAATTACACAACTGGCCCCTGCAAACACTTCAATTAAGGTCGGAGGCCTCTCCCTCCCTCCTCCACCCCTGTTGGTTCCCTCCTGGAAGCCAGGAAGGAAGAACACAGGTTCACGTGAACATCTTTGTCAGCCTCACTTTTCCAGTTGGGTCTCAGCTCAAAGCCTTTCCTGGGGTAAGGAAAAGGCAATTCGCTAAGAGAAATTCGGGTGTCAGGATTGTGAGCCATTCAGCGCACATCCTGGGTAAAGCCTCTTTGGGAAAGTTGATTTCCTGCTCTTATCAGAATAGAGGCCCCGGGACAGTGAGGAAAAGCCAAGACAAATCCAAGGCAAAAAAGACCCACATTACTGCCCCTCTGCTCTCTGGGATAGAAAAATGATCTGTCCCCTGAGGAAGGACATCCAAATTCTGAAACACCTGTACCACAGGCAAAACATGGATGACTCTCTCCAACATCATGCTGAGCCAAGGAAGCCGGGCCAGAAAGAGTCCACATGATTCTGTTCCTACAGACTTCTAGAATAGACAAAGCTACTCTATGCTGGGAGAGGTCAGGATGGTGGTTGCCCTGGGGTTAGGGCCGGAAAGATATGTGGGCATTTCTAAAGTGCTGATAATAGCTCAATCTAGGTGCTGCGTACCTGGTGTGTTTACTCCAGGAAAATGCACAGAGCTATACTTCTTTTTTTTTTTTTTCTTTTTTGAGGCAATCCAAATCCCCTTAGTTCCAGTTTCAACTTCCTCAGTTTCTTCCAGCTTTGCTCTTAAATCCCCACACCCTGCCCCTTTATTTGGGCTCTTCTGGGAATACCGGGATGCCCAGCTATCTGTGAAAAGGGGTTCCTCATTCTGTGTCCAGATTGTTGATTTAAGAAAGGTAGGCGGGGGAGGGGAGAGTATTCATAGTAACAAGGATGTCTCTAAATGGTCTGGGGGTTTCTTTGCTGTCCTTTGTCCCTTAACTCCCACATCTGCTAGAAACCCCACCTTAGAGAGAGGTACCGAATTGGGGATGGGGACTGACAAAAAATCTCTGCCAGGTCTAGCAAAGACGGATGTCTCCATGTTGAATATCTTTGAAGCGGGGAATGGACGTCAGGCCCGGCGACTGGGCCTCTCCATCCTCTGGCAAGCTGCAGGGCTGGCCCAACTTGAGATCCACCTCCAGGTCCTGCAGAGACGGGCTGGAGCTCAGAACCAAAGGAAGGAGGAGTTAGAGAAAGCCAGGGAGGGGTTTGGGGGAGAGAGATGACAAGGTGGAGAGGAGGAAAGGAAAAAAGAAAGGAAGGGGGCGCCTGGGTGGCTCAGTTGGTTAAGCGACTGCCTTCGGCTCAGGTCATGATCCTGGAGTCCCGGGATGGAGTCCCGCATCGAGTCCCGGGATGGAGTCCCGGGATCGAGTCCCGCATCGAGTCCCGGGATCGAGTCCCGCATCGAGTCCCGGGATCGAGTCCCGGGATCGAGTCCCGCATCGAGTCCCGCATCGAGTCCCGCATCGAGTCCCGCATCGAGTCCCGCATCGAGTCCCGCATCGGGCTTCCTGCTCGGCGGGGAGTCTGCTTCTCCCTCTGACCCTCCCCCCTCTCATGTACACTCTTTCTCATTCTCCCTCTCTCAAATAAATCAATCTTTTAAAAAGAAAGGAGGAAGAAAGAAAATTGACCTGTATTAAGGGTGGGCTGGGTGCGGGTCGATGTTGGTGCCAGCATATCACACCTAGGTCTCTAAATCTCCGCTCTTTTTGGCCGGGGCTGGGCAGGGACGACTAGGGAGGGCAGAGCTACTTCTTCAATGCGGCTCTCAACAGATCCTTCGCTAACACCCTGCTTTGCCTGCTCCCCGACTCGCCACCCCTCCTGCCGCCCCCGTCCCACCCCAGCGGGCGCTGAGTGCACTCACCCCTCGGCCCTCCGTCCCGCGCGCCCTGCTTGGGGCGCCCCCTCGGAACCCACGGGCTAGGCGCTTCCCCTGCGCGCAGCCCACCAGGCCGAGGGACGCGCGCCCCGGCGATGGGGAGTTGGACGCGAGGTTCGACCGAGAGCGCGATTTCCGGGTGGGACCTTCCTCCACCACGACCGCGGCCCCTGCGCCTCCCACCCGGGGTGACAGCGCGCTCCGCACAGCAGCTCGGCGCCGCGGCCACGGGTGACGTCGCGCGCCCAGGCTGGCCTCCCCGGGTGAGTGTGCGCGCGGGGCGCGGGCACCGCGCTCACCCCCGAGCCCTCCGCACCGGGAGCCTGGAGACCCTACCACCCGGCTCCGCCCAGCGCCCCGTCGCCTTCGCCCGCGCGCCCCCGCCCAGGGTCGCCCGGGTCGTCACCAGGAAGTCCCCGTCCGCGCCCCGAGCTCCGCCCGCCGGCTGGCCGCGGGGACACGGAGCCCTGGGCGGGGGCGTTCCGAAAACCCCCGCCTTTCTCGTCGTGGCAGCGAATGACATCATCCCCCTGGAGCCCTCGCCCCCACGCCTTCGCCTGCCATGGCCGGCGTCCGAGCACTACTGAGGCGTCCCTGCCTGCTCTCGGCCCCCTCTCCTCCACACCCCAGCTCGGAGCTAGCGCATCCTGGCCCCCCACCCCCGGCCTCATTTCTTCCCGCGCCGAGCCTGCGAGGCCCAGAGCCAGGCTAGCCTCCTCTGCCTCAATTTTCCCAGTTCCTTCCTAGCATCCACCTCCTCTCAGATCCTCCAGCGCCCAAATCCTGAGCAAATCACCTTTCAGATGATAATAGATAGGATAAATGGATAGATGATGATGATGATAGATAGATAGATAGATAGATGATATACATAGATGATAGATTCATATCAATAGATGATAGTTGGACACATGAGCAATAGAGATAGATAAATGATAGATAAGTATAGATAGAAAGATAGCGGATGGATGGATGGGTGGATGGATGGATATATAGATACACGAATACATACAAAAAACCCCAGACTCCAGTCTGGCCAGAACAGTACCCAGTTTTCACAACCTGCTCGGTAGAAATGAAGCTGCAGGGTCCAAGCTGAATAAACTCTGCAAACTGTAAAGTGCTTCAAGCAACTTAGCCTGGACACCCAAGTTCTGCTTGCAGTTGGCTTGAGCCCAGCTCCAGTTCCGCTAGGCTTGCCTACCGGCATTGCCAGACCAATTCATCCATTCTTCCGCAAGCGTCTGCTGACCTGCTGTGTAGTCACACATTGCTGGGTCCTGTCAGCCAGAAAGCAACAGGTGTGTGCTTACTTGCTGGGGGCTGATGTTCTGACATCAGACCCCCACACAGTAACTCCATGTGATAGGTGATGGATGGAGAATTATGAAACACACAGGAAGGAAAGCATTTGACCTGGGTTTTGAGAAATAGGTTGGGGAGAGTCCCAGGAGAAGGAAAGGCATTTCAGGCAGAGGCACCAGGATGTACCCATAGGAGTGGTGGGCCTGATCTCCTGGGTTGGGAGGCAGTTTGGTGGCACTGGACGGCCAAGTGGGTAGTCCACTGTGCTCAGAGAAGAGCAGGGAGCTGGTCGAGGCCAAGTTGAGAGGGGCTCCGACCATCAGCCTATCTCATCTGTTCCTGAGTCCTCTGCTAAACCTGTCCCCAGGCACCTAAGGCAACATAAATGAACCCTCAGGCCTCTTGGCCAGGTCTTCAAACTGTGGACACATACAAGAGTTTATCAGCCCTCTTACGGGAGGCGCTCCGGATGTCAAAGGGTTACACTGCTGTCAGCAGGCCCTCCATCTGTCTAACCTAAATCCCCCCACCCACCCAGGACTGCCTCCCCCTCAGGGTGACTCAGCTCATGGCTCACTTCCTGACACCAGCTGAGATGTGTAATTGGTTACCATAGTGATCCCAAGGAGCCAGTTCATACCTATCTTTCCTGGGTGTCTAAATTGCTCCTGAAATGAACGCCGGGGCACAGCTGCTCACCTGCAGAGGTATTTGACAGGCAGCATCTCCAGGCCTTCGTGCCCTGCATGAGCTCGGAATGGGGGCAATGGTAGGAAGGGGAGACCTCATGACAGATGCCTCCATCATGGGGATGCTAGGCTGGTACTTCTCTCCATACGATTCAGGTCCCCAGAGGGAGAGGGACAGAGAACAGGAAGGCAGGAGCTAGAACTACCATCAGAGTTTAGCGTCTGTAGAAAAACCAGGACTTTCCACTACTCCAGGTAATGACACATATGTACCCTTCAAGAATACACTTAGGAGAGAGGCATACTTTTTTTGCCCAATGTTATCATTCTCATCAAAGTTACACACACACACGCACACACACCTAAACACACACAGAACACCATAATACTATTCCTGAAACATGGTCCATTACTCTCCTGCCCCAAACCTTCAATAGCTCTCCAGTGCCAAGAAGGCCAACCTCCTCAGCCTGGCCCCAGCCTCCTTTTAAATCTCTCTCTCATGATGTGGCTAGTAACCATCCTTGCTGCCCCTGACAGAGTCCTGCCACCCCCAGCTCCACAGTCTCAGCAGAGTACTTCTTGCTTCCCACAGTTTCTTCAGCCACCATGCTTATCACAAGCTGACCCTCTGCCTGGACGGCCTTCACTCCATGCCCACGAACTCAAGTCATCCTCAGGCTCAAGGCTCAGTCCCAGTCCTCAGGCTTCCTCAGTTCCTTCTTATCCCCAGTTAAAATGAAATCCCTCCTTCCCTCTTCCTGGTTTCATTTTTTAGACCCCTGTTAGAAAACAGAATCTGCCATGAATTATGTAGACTTCAATGTATCTGTCACCTCCCCCCACCATGGCACATGGCCCCTGAAGGCAAACACATAGATTTATATTGGTGTCCCCTTATTCTTCAGAGGGCCTAGCACAGAACCAAAATTAATATGAATTGCATGGCACTGATTCACTCTCCTCCTCTCTGAGTTGGTTCTGAACAGCTTCACCAAAAATAAATAAGGAGACCCCGGACGGGTAGTCATCCCACACCCACCCATAGGAGCCTTCCTTCCCTGGTAAAGAGATAGGGTGCCATGAGCAGAGGGGTCAGATCCTTCACCTCTGGACTTCTGCACTGCCCCCCTTCATAATGGTACTTCCTTCCTCCCAGCTCTTCAGAGTTGCAGCTGCCCAAAGGAGAGATGGGTTTCTGGGCCTTCTCCTCTGGGGATGGAGACAGGATTCCCTGACATCAGGCAAAGGAGGCAAGAGACTCAGTAACAGGCTATTAGAACATGCAGATGGTGCTCTAGCCACACCCAGGCCCAGCCTAGGCCCTGGATTTCACCTAGTGGTGGAGTAAGCCGCTTGGCAGTAGGCTCTGGACTCCAGAACACAACTTACCGAGGCTTTGGGTCAGAACCCTGACAAGTCCCAGCCGAGCTGGCAGACACAGCCCATAGAGGCAAGGCTAACACAGTTAATTGGTTCCAACCTTCAGCTAAGTACAAGCATTGATTGGGCACCCGTGGGGCTCAGAAGCTGTGACCTCTGAGGATTCT
This sequence comes from Mirounga angustirostris, assembly GCF_029215605.1. Classification (NCBI taxonomy): domain Eukaryota; kingdom Metazoa; phylum Chordata; class Mammalia; order Carnivora; family Phocidae; genus Mirounga; species Mirounga angustirostris. The sequence continues at coordinate 150,824,389 of NW_026991710.1, read as the reverse complement.
TTACTTCTTTATAAGCTTGAACCCGGAAAAGAGAAATCTGATCAGAGGTCATGGTGCTCACTTCCAGCTGGGCCAAAGCGTGGCAGAAAGGCGGTGGGTTATAAATAATGGAGGAGCAACCACTGAGAAATCAATGGCGAATGCAGAAGAAGGCTCTCTTCCCCCTGGGAGGGCACGACAGGGAAGAGCCAGGAAAGAGCCAGGCCCAGTTAGAGCAGATGACAGGAGACAATGGGCCACCTTCCCACTGAGCTAGTCACAGTCCCCTCACCTGTCTCAGAAGGGCTTGCACCTGGTGGGGATGGGACACGTGGCCTTCAAGTGAAGGGCTCTGGAGCTGGGCTTGGACTCTCGGTGGAGCCAGCAGTCAGCCCCACTCAATGTGATTTAATGCAGGAAGTGGGTGCCATCTGCACATACCACACCCAGAAACCTGAGCCCATTCTCCTGTCATTCCTCCATCCCTACAGAAACTCATCCATACATCCAGTCACCCAAATATCTAGTTAGGCAAGAATTAATTCAACAAATAAGAATTTGTTGAATTAAGAGTAAGAGTCCCTACTCTCTGTCAAGCCCTGTGCTAAGCTCTGTGTGACCTCTCCTATAAAATGGTGGTAGTTCTACCTGTGACCTGTGCTTCATAGGGCATTCGTGAGAATAAAATGCGAAAGCCAATGCCAATGGGCTTGTAGCCTGTGAAGTGTTAAGCACATGCTGGGAGGTGTGGCTTGACAGGGAGGAGCCCTTTGGGTGCTTCCAAGAGAGCCCCTGAAGGGACTCCTTCCCCATGCTCTGTCCTTGCAATCCCAGCCAAGGAGCCCTTCTTGATTGACATTACTGGCTAATTTCTCAGGCCAACTTTGTAGTTTTTCCTAATATGAGGATTGAGGATATATTTTTGACATCCTTCCAAAAGTATGCTCCCCCCAAACTTGCTACAGGACCCTAAGCAGGTCAGTTGACCTCTCTGTGTGTCATTTCTCATTTGTGAACTGGGGATAGTATAAGTAATTATCTTACAGGACCACTGTGAGGATCTGAAGAGTTCCCATATGCAAAGGGTTTAGAATAGCTGGCACATAGTAGGTACTACACAAGGAGGAACTACTTATGACTATGATGCCATCTGGGAAATTAGGATTCAGGCTCACTGTTCACCAAGGAGCTCGGGGAGTCTATTGGACAAATGCTTCTGGCACCAAGCCTTAGTCTCTCCAGGACTGAACCCACCTCCATACAACAGCTTCTTTGGTGGGGAGACGCGGGGCCTCTCTTATAAATTCAGACTGGATTTCAGAGTCTCACGGGGGAAAAAAGGGTAAATAAAGAACCCTGTCTTTGCTCTTCCTACAATCAGGTGGGTGAAAAGTTTGGATTTTCCTTGTGATAAGGAGAAGAAAAAGGCATCCAACTAACGTGATGATGGACAGCTGAGGGTTTCTAGATGCTGCAGGCTCCCATTACATTCTATCAGATTAAAGATGCTCTTAGTATTCAAACCCTTGGGCAGAGGCACTGCCTTGTTTAAGTAATGGTTTCCACTCACAACACAAATATTAATCAATAGTTATTTGCTTCTGCAGAGCCTGGCAGAGATCATAGTAGCTTCTGGTCTTCCGCCCCTCTCAAGCAGAAAAAACCCCAGCTCAAAAAAAGTGAGAGGAAGATGTGACCAGGAGGCTAACCAACATCATATAGGATCCTCAAAGCTTCGAAGTGCATGGAGATTTTGTTGTGAAGCACATCAGAGTTCATGATTGCTGTATATTCTTGGTGTTGCTGTACTTTTAATTCCAAAGAACATCCAAACAGAGAACATCCATATCTTCCCTCCTCGTTTTTCTGTTTTATTCTATGCTAAGCCTTAACCAGCCTCCAAAGATACCACTGTGATAAGACACAATCCCTACCCTCAAGGAACAATTAAGGTAAGCCTATTTCCTTGAACTTGGCCTTGTTCCACATAGACCTCTTTCCTCCTGCCTGTGTCCCTCACACCATCATGGCTGGCTAGTACTAATGAGTACTTCTGGGTTCCCAATAGCACTTACATATAGCCCCTGCCTCAAGCTAACACTGGACTGGACACTGCAGAAAACAATGGCAAGAGAGTCACCAGTGGTAAGGAGTCTAAAGCCCACTGCAGAAATTTGCAAGGAATATACCCAAAACAGGCCCTGCCTTGGAAAGCTTGCAGTCCACAGGCAGCGCATTGTAGACAGAATAGTCTCTCTCTTTTAAGAGTGCAACCCTTCTCACGCATGTGATTATGACATGTTATGGACAGTAGGGGCCAAAAGCACAAGCAGTCTAGAAAAAGGCGCCAGAGAGCAGCATTCACATAAGCACTCTTGGAGAAGGCCAGCAGGTCATGACTAAGCCCACCATCCTGCCTAGGTTACCATGACCATCACCGGGAGGAGCAGCATCTTTAAACGTGGACTCAGGTATTTGTACTGTGCATTCAGGGAACCAAAACTCTCTTGCTGATAAGAAGTGGCGAAGTGATTGGAAGAACAAATATTGTGAAAATGTCTATGCTACCTAGAGCAACCTACACATTTAATGCAATTCCTATCAAAATACCATCCACTTTTTTCAAAGAAATGGAACAAATAATCCTAAAATTTGTATGGAACCAGAAAAGACCCTGAACAGCCAGAGGAATTTTGAAAAAGAAAAGCAAAACTGGTGGCATCATAATTCTGGACTTCAAGCTCTATTACAAAGCTGTCATCATCAAGATAGTATGGTACTGGCACAAAAACAGACACATAGATCAATGGAACAGAATAGAGAGCCCAGAAATGGACCCTCAACTCTATGGTCAACTAATCTTCAACAAAGCAGGAAAGAATGTCCAATGGAAAAAGACAGTCTCTTCTACAAATGGTGTTGGGAAAATTGGACAGCCACATGCAGAAGAATGAAACTGGACCATTTCCTTACACCACACACAAAAATAGACTCAAAATGGTTGAAAGACCTAAATGTGAGACAGGAGTCCATCAAAATCCTAGAGGAGAACACAGGCAGCAACCTCTTCGACCTCAGCCGCAGCAACTTCTTCCTAGAAACATCGCCAAAGGCAAGGGAAGCAAGGGTAAAAATGAACTATTGGGACTTCATCAAGATAACAAGTTTTTGCACAGCAAAGGAAACAGTCAGCAAAACCAAAAGACAACTGACAGAATGGGAGAAGATACTTGTAAATGACATATCAGATAAAGGGCTAGTATCCAAAATCTATAAAGAACTTCTTAAACTTAACACCCAAAGAACAAATAATCCAATCAAGAAATGGGCAGAAGACATGAACAGACATTTCTGCAAAGAAGACATCCAAATGGCCAACAGACACTTGAAAAAGCACTCAACATCACTCAACATCAGGGAAATACAAATCAAAACCTCAGTGAGATACCACCTCATACCAGTCAGAATGGCTAAAATTAACAAGTCAGGAAACAGCGGATGTTGGCCAGGATGAGGAGAAAGGGGAAACCTCCTACACTGTTGGTGGGAATGCAAGCTGGTGCAGCCACTCTGGAAAACAGTATGGAGATTCCTCAAAAAGTTGAAAATAGAGCTACCCTACGACCCAGCAATTGTGCTACTGGGTATTTACCCCAAAGATACAAATGTAGTGATCCAAAAGGGCACGTGCACCCCAATGTCTATAGCAGCAATGTCCACAATAGCCAAACTATGGAAAGAGCCAAGATGTCCATCAACAGATGAATGGATAAAGAAGATGTGGTATATATATACAATGGAATATTATGCAGTCATCAAAAAAATGAAATCTTGCCATTTCCAATGACGTGGATGGAACTAGAGGGTATTATGCTGAGCAAAATAAGTCAATCAGAGAAAAACAAGTATCATATGATCTCACTGATATGAGGAATTTGAGAAGCAAGACAGAGGATCATAGGGGAAGGGAGGGAAAAATGAAACAAGATGAAATCATAAGAGATTCTTAATCTCAGGAAACAAACTGAGGCTTGCTGGAGTGGAGGGGGGTGGGAGGGATGGGGTGGCTGGGTGATGGACACTGGGGAGGGTATGTGCTATGGTGAGCACTGTGAAGTGTGTAAGACTGATGAATCACAGACCTGTACCCCTGAAACAAATAATACATTATATGTTAATAAAAAATATATATAAATAAAAAGGGCATTGAGCACCAAAAAGAAGAAGAAGAAAAGAAGAAAAAGAAGAAGAAGAGGAAGAAGAAGAGGAAGAAGAAGAAGAAGAAGAGAAGAAGAAGGAGAAGGAGAAGGAGAAGGAGAAGGAGAAGGAGAAGGAGAAGGAGAAGGAGAAGGAGAAGAAGAAGAAGAAGAAGAAGAAGAAGAAGAAGAAGAAGAAGAAGAAGCCACATGGTCCCTGGGTCCAAAGCAGAGGGTCCACCTCAAGTGCAAGAGCACACGATGACATTAGGCCAACACCAGAAGTCAGATCCTGGACACAATATATGGGGCAAAGACTGAGCAGCAAAGAGCCAAATCGAGTCATCCTTCAAGGACTGAAGCGGCTGTGGGAGCAGAGAACTGATGCGCTTCCACCTGTCATCTTCTTCAATCCTTCAAACTACAACTAAGGCTGATGATTCCCCTTTTACAGATGCAAAAACTGAGGCTCAGAGGGGTTATCTTGCCCAACGAGCCACGGTTGGTAAGTGGCAGAACCAAGACCCAAGTTTCTTGTTCCTAAAGCTTGGGCTTTGCCATGTACACCATGCAGCTTAAGGAAATAGATAATTTCCATTTCTATATTTGTTCTTAATATTTAATCACTATTTAATCCATCAGGCACCTCTTAAACACCCTGGTTTGTCCTAGGGCCGCAGCCAGGCGTCTCTAACCCAGGGCTCCCGGGACTCGGACTCCTGGTTGCACAGGCCCGCGGGAAAGTGCCACTCCTCCGCGTTCCCCGAGCCGCAGCGCGGGTGCTGACAGTACAGCGCTCCCAGTTCCCCCGCTGAGGCAATTTCAGCTCCAATTTGTTCAAACTCCGGACCAAAGGCTCAGCCTCAGCCTCTGATGTGCTGAACGAAAACCAGAGACAGGAACTTGTCTCAATCAGTGAGTCGGGACGAGCGGTGAGAAAGCGCTGGGGCGGGAAGGACGGCTCGCCCTCGGGCGCGGTGTCCCCATTTCTCAGGGCGGCGTGGCCCCGTAGTCCCTGCCTCGCCGCCGCCAGGGGCGCTGCTCTTGGACCCGACGTGCGCTAGGATCCCCTGCGGACCCCCGCCCGCCCGGCTCTGCCCGCGGGGTAGCTGGGGCGCCTCGCAGGCCCCAGCCAGGCCTCTGATGCTGGTGGTCCAATAGGCCACAGTTTGAGAAACACTGCAGGGGGGGCGGGGAGCCTAGGCTGGGGCAGGTGAGGAGTGGGGGTGGTTGGGGTCCGCGCTCCTGCAGGTGGATATTACTTGAAAGAGAGAGATGCTTTCTTAGAATCTGAGATGGTCCCTTGGGGATAAGGGTGGTGGGAGAGACAGAAAGATCATCTAACCCCGCCCCCATTTAGGGTTGTGGAAACGCACAAGCAGAGAAGGGCCTAAGCCTTCAGTAGCTTTTAGAACTGCTTTTCTGTTAGGTAACAGTACCCGCTGCACAAAGACCCTTCCTCCAGCTGAGAATCTCTATACTTATTAAGATGGGGGTGTGTGGGGGGGGCGCCTGGGTGGCTCAGTCGTTAAGCGTCTGCCTTCAGCTCAGGTCATGATCCAGGGTCCTGGGATCGAGCCCCGCATCGGGCTCCCTGCTCGGAGGGAAGCCTCCTTCTCCCTCTCCCACTCCCGCTGCTTGTACTCCTGCTCTCGCTGTCTCTCTCTGTCAAAAAAATAAATTTAAAAATCTTAAAAAAAGATGGGTGTGTGTGTGTCTGATTCTGCATCCAAATGCTTACTCCTTTTCTGATGTCACAACTTTGGGATGTTGATCCCTGTCCCATGTCCCACCATCCCCTGCTCAGCTGGGTGACCTGGGACAAGTCACCCAGCTTCTGATCTGTCTCCTCACCAGTGAAAGGGGCATAAGACAGAACCTGTGTCATAGGGGTGCTCCAGGTATTAAAGAAGGTAATTCAGGTTAAATGCCTAGTTGAGTTTCCGCACATAAAAAGCACTGGATAAACGATAGCATGAATTGGTCATCATTGCTAATAATGAACTCAGATATTGCGCTCTACCACGTATGTGGCTGTCCTCAGCCGCGATTACTCAAGGACTTCACGCACTTCCATGTCAGCACCATCACACCTCTGCCCATGGGGCCAAATCACCCAAACTTCTTAGAGGTGCCCTCCCTCCTTCACTTCTGGCCCCCAGCCCCTGTGGCTGCCTAAGATGTGGAAGAGAGTCATCAATTGATGCCTCTTAAAGAGAGAGGACACAGGGTGGGAGCTGTGAGCCCTGGGGACACCCAGAACTGGACTGTCCCTCCTTCCCCAAGGTTGCAGGCGTGTCCTGGGCTGTAACAGCAACTGCGGCTAGCCCGGTCACATGGTCACCACTAAGCTGGTCAAAGCCTGCTCCCTAATCTCTGCTGTCTCAGGTGGCTGTGGTTCAGGGTAACCAAAGCCTGCGGGCAGGGCCACGGGGTCAGATCTCCCCTGGAAGAGGGCTGTGATGTGAACAGGGAGAACAAGGTGCTCCCACCTTCCACAAAGCCTTTGAGCTGATTGGAGCATGTCCCACAGTGGAGGAGACAGAATTTATTTCACTAGAAGTTCAAATGCCTGTGACAAATTTCCAGACACTTTTGTTCTGGCTTCATCTCCCAAACACACACCCATCTGTCGGAACCCTGTACTCACCTCTGCCAGATTCATGTCTACTCAAATAAAAACTTCAATTCGGTGGTTACATTTGATGTCCCTGCTGCCTTTCAACACATTTTTACATAATCTGACTTTAGAGACTTTCTTTATAATATGCTTCTCTTCTAAAAGGAACCGATACTTTGGTTGATGGAGTCTATTCAAAAAATGCCCATTGAATGCCTGCTAGGGCCAGCCAGGAGCTAGACACTTGGGGTGCAGGGAGGGGCGGCGGGGGGATGGAAGGATGCCGGAGACACTTCCTTTCCCTCCAAGAAGCTTCAAGTTGGGGCAGCGTAGGGGGAGACAGATTCACGCAACTAATCCCAACACATGCCAGGCTTCGTAAGTACTCTGAAAGAGGCGAACACAAATTGCTTCAGGAACAAAAGACTAATTCCTGTGTTTGCATGGGCCTGTGATTGCAAGCTTGCAGATTCTTGAGTTAGAATTTATGAAAATACAGTCGTGGTGTGTGAAATGAAGCTCTTGATCTAATAATACTAATACACGCTAGATAGAGTGTGACTGGATGAGTAATTAGTGAAGCTCTGGGGTGTGATATTGTTATCCCCACTTGTAGAGGGAGGGATGGAAACTGCCTACATTTATAAATAGCAGGGCTTTCCGGTATGGCAGCCTCAGTCCGCACGTGGCTAGTGAGCACCGGAAATGTGGATGGCCCCAACCGAGACGTGCTGTGAGTGGCAAATCCACGCCAGATATCAGACTTAGCACAAAACATTTAAATATCTCAAGAATAAATGCAGTATTGATTACATGTTTAAATGATAATCTTTCTGATAGATATTGGGTTAATAAAACAAGATATATATGTTAGTAAAATTAATTCCACCTACTTCTTTCTACTTTTTTTGAATGCGGCTACTAAAGATGTAAACTCCCAAACATGGTTTGCATTTTGGGGCGACATCATATTTCCATTGGCCAGCGCAGGTCTAGAGCATCATTTAATACCCACAAGTCTCCAAAGTAGGCATTAGCCCCATTTCAAAGACAAGCTAAGCAAGGCTCAGAGAAGTGGTGAATTGGCCCAGGTCACACCACATGAGGTGTCAGCGAGTCGTCTGGGTCCCACCTGCTTCCTCACCTGTGACACGGAGCTCACACCTCCCTATGTGATAGAGTAAGAGCAGAAGGACAATACATTCTCAGGTCTCAAGTGTGGACAGTCATCCCATATCACACATCCTAAAAATATCTCCTCCATCCAGTGCCTTCCACTTTCAATACCCACTCAGTTACAGGTCCCGAGGTTGAACTGAGAGCCTGCTCCTCCCTGGTGCCACCCCAGGGCCTGTCATCGCCTGGCTCTCCCCACACCCCTCTATTGCGGCGCCCCACAGTGGCTGCCACCAGCATGACAAGAGTGGTTCCCGAGGGCAGAGGGGCACCTTCCTCCCTGCATGCCCTATGCCTGCCCCTGAACAGTAAATTCTCAAATGATTGCTTCATCAATCCATGACACAATGAGGACTGGGCTCCTGCGCAGCCAAGCTACTTTCTTGTTAAATAGCAGACTTTATTTTTTAGAGCAGTTTTAGGTCCATAATAAAATTGAGTGGAAGGAACAGAGATTTCCCCTATATGCCCTGCCCACCGTCCCCCCCACACACACAACTCCCCCACCATCAACATCCCCAGCCAGCGTGGTACATGGTACCTGTGGTACAATTGATGAGCCTACACCGCCACATTACTATCACCCAGAATCTACAGTTTATATTAGGATTCACTCTTGTGCTCACCAGGTGTTGTGCATTCTACGAGTTTTGACAAAAGCATCACGACATGTATCCATGATTACAGTTTCATACAGAATAGTTGCGTTGCCCTAAAATCCTCTCTGCTCCACCTGTTCAGCCCCCCCCCCCTTAGCCCCTGGTGACCACTGGCCTTTTAATCGTCTCCATAGTTTTGCTTTTCCAGAACGTCATACCATTGGAATCATACAGTATGAAGCCTTTCCAGATGGTCTTCTTTCACCTAGTAAGATGCATTTAAAGTTCCCCCACATCTTTCCATGCCTTGATATGCTCATTTCTTTTTAGTGATAATTATTTAGTGATAACATTCTACTGCCTGGGCGTACCACAGTTTGTTTATTCAGTCACCTACTGAAGAACATCTTGGCTGCTTCCAAGTATGGGCAATTATGAATAAAGCTTCTATAAACATCCATATGCAGGTTTTTTCATGAACATAGGTTTTCAACTCCTTTGTGCAGATGCCAAGGAGCACAGTTGCTGGATCATATGGTTAGAGTATGTTTAGTTTTGTTAAGAGACTGACAAACTGTCCTCCAGAGTGGCCGCACCATTTTGAATTCCCATGGGCAATGCAGGAGCAACCACACCACTTTTGATGAGCTGATGCCACGTTATTAGGAGCTCCACCTTTGTGTCCCCTGCCTACTGAGCCCAGGCCCCAGCTAGCCAATTTTACTGGGGCTCCTGCAGGTAGTATTCAGCACTCAATGTATGTACCTTTGCTCCTTAATAATAATTATGCTAATGGCAAGCACTTAATATGAGCTGGCACTGGGCAAACTCTTTCTGTATATCATTCCACTCATCCTCACGGCAGCTCTATGGGTGGATACTATCATTATCCCCATTCACACATGTGGACACTGAGGCTCTGATATGAGAGTGGCTTGCCAAGATCACCCTGCTGGGGAGTGGTAGTGATGAGATTTGAACATTCTGCAGGTGACCCCTGGGCCTGGTTGCTCCTGATTCATGTCTCTCCACCTTACTCAGCTGTGAGCTCCTTACAAACCAGGTCCATGCTTCACTCACCTGGAACATGCCTCCTTGGTGGCCATCTGTGAATGCTAGCTGAGCCCTTAGTGATCCTCCCCATCCTATGTCACGGGTACTGCCCTTTTCCTCTTGGCCCCCAAGAACACCATCTTTTTTCTCTGCCATCTACGCCCCTCATTCCCAGGCTCCTGCACCCTCACACCCCCACTTTCCCTTCTGGGCTGATGACCCTGAAGTCCCACACCTAACCTGGCCCCATGAAAGGCCCTCTGTCTCCCTAGCTCTGAATGCCATTGGCACTTCTCCATTTAGGAGGCCCTCCGCCACCACAGTCACTGTTATGGACTGAATGTTTGTGTTCCCCCAGAATGCATGTGCTGACGCCCTAAACCCTAAAGCGATGGTATTTAGAGGTGGGCATTTAAGAGTTAATTGGGACAGATGAGGTCATGGGGCCCCATGATGGGGTGAGTGCCCTAATAAGGAGGTGAAGGGACAGAGCTCGCTCTCTCTACCATATGAGGACATATGTGTGAACTAGAAGGGTTCCTACCTGAGCCCAGCCATGCTGGCACCCTGACCTTGGACTTCCAGCCGCCAAAACCTTGAGACATAAATGTTCATTTTAAGCCACCCAGTCTGTGGTATTGGTTAGAACAGCCCAAACGGACTTAGAAAGACCTCACTGCCTCCCCTTGCCAAGCCACCACATCCCCATTTCCCATCTCAGTGGTATTTCCTTTGACCTTTCTGCCAGTCTCCTGAAACCCGGGATTCCTCTCTCTTATTCAATCTTCACCTCTCAATTTTGCCCTCAAAACTCCCCTTAGACTAATCCTTTCCTTTCCACCCCTGCTACACTCTGCTGATCCAAGGGACTTCCATCCACTTTGCAACAATCATTACAGTCTAACTGGTCTTCATACTTCCAGTGCTCCTTTATCCAGTCCATCCTACCTGTAAATCTGCAACATTAATAATACCCAAACCATGTCCATCGACAGATGAATGGATAAAGAAGATGTGGTATATATATACAATGGAATATTATGCAGCCATCAAAAGGAATGAGATCTTGCCATTTGCAATGACGTGGATGGAACTGGAGGGTATTATGCTGAGCGAAATAAGTCAAACAGAGAAAGACATGTATCATATGACCTCACTGATATGAGGAATTCTTTATCTCAGGAAACAAACTGAAGGTTGCTGGGTGGGGGGGGTGGGAGGGATGGGATGACTGGGTGATAGACACTGGGGAGGGTATGTGCTCTGGTAAGCGCTGTGAATTGTGCAAGACTGTTGAATCTCAGATCTGTACCTCTGAAACAAATAATGCAATATATGTTAAGAAAAAAAAAAAAAGAAGAAGATAGCAGGAGGGTAAGAATGAAGGGGGGAAAATCGGAGGGGGAGACGAACCATGAGAGACAACGGACTCTGAAAAACAAACTGAGGGTTCTAGAGGGGAAGGAGGTGGGAGGATGGGTTGGCCTGGTGATGGGTATTGGGGAGGGCACATTCTGCATGGAGCACTGGGTGTTATGCACAAACAATGAATCATGGAACACTACATCTAAAACTAATGATGTAATGTATGGTGATTAACATAACAATAAAAAAATAAAAAAAAATAATACCCAAACCATGCACATCACTCCCCAACCTGCTATGGCTCCCAAGTGCTCACTGTATTAAGTCCACTCTTTAGTATCCACAGTCTGAAGTAATGCGGGCTCCCAGGCCATGCCCATCCCAGCTCACCCCACAGAGATCTCTATCCCAGCCCAGCCAGCTCCCTCTCTCTTGCCTGCCCAAGCTGTGTTCATTTCCACCTCCAAGGGGCTCCACATACCGTCTCCTGACGGGAAATGCCCTCATCCCTCTTCCCTTTCCATCTGGATGCCAACAGACCTTCCAGAATGGCCCCAAATCCAACTACATCAGGAAATTTGCCTAATAATGTTAGCCCCGTGGGATAGTCCTTCCAGACTGCCCCCCAAAAGAACCCTGGTGCTGCCATTGCTTTTTCTCCCCTGAAACCTGGTAGCTGGAGTCCCTTGTGCACCAGTAAGTACCTACAGTGGGTACCTACAGTGAGAAGGTACCCAGAAATCCTCAGATTGAACACTCTGAATCAATGCAAAGTAAAAAAAAGGTAAATAATCCTAGTGACAACACCTGGTAAAATATAACTTTCCTCTTGAGAAATCTGGAATGTGGCTAAATGATACCCATGCAATGACCCCATACAAGTGTCCTGTAGAACCTGAGATCCTGTGAGCCAACGGGATGTTTCTCAGGTGGAGGGGGTATGGCTCAGTTAATGTCCTTGTGGTTGTGCTGACAGGACCAGGTCTAGCCTGGCCTCCTGTTGCCAAGGGCAAGGGGCCTCTTGCTATGTGAGTCAGGAGACTGACGGCACAGACTGCTAACCAGTCATATCAAAGATCTCCCAGGTGTGGAGGGTGGGGATGGCGTGAAGTGAAACCTTTCTACTTCAACGCCCTCGTCTGAAAGACTCCAGATGGGGAGACCAGCCAGGGAAAGCCTCCTTTCAGATCCATCATTGAGTAGACACGTTGCTACCACTTAACAGATGTGAGTCATGTCCCAGGCCTGGGGTAAAGTGCCCTAAGTGCTGTTCCATTTAATTATGACAAGAATCCTATCAAGCAAATGGTTGGTCTATTACAATTTTAAAGATTAGGCAACTGAGGCCCAGAGAGATTGCACAGCTAGTCAAAGGCAGAGTTGGTGTAGGGAGCACTAAGCAGCTATCTCCCCAGCTCACAGTGAATCTCCCTTCTCTCATGGCCCCTTCCCCAATTCTAGAATTGGGCCTCCCTGAGGTGACCCTGTCCACTGGTTCCTGTTGGTTGGACCAGAGACAGACTCCTGACTCACACTGAGCCAATCAGAGGCCCTTCCCAGACCCCACCCAATCACCAGAAGAGCACCTGACCCAAGTGGAACCCATCAGAACTTGGCACAGGGAGAGAAAGATGCTGAGCGAGATTGAGAGCAGGGCGGGTAGGGAGAAGCACCTTGCATCCTTTGGACTTCTGCCTTCCGATCCGTGATCCCACAGCCCAGCTGCACTCTTGCCTTGGGTCTCCTGAGATATCTCTGATGGGCTATGCCAGCTCAGTGGTTTCTGTTACATCAAGAAGGCTAGGAAGCAATAAGGTCTGACTACCTATAGCCCTGGGGCTGCAGGGACAGGCATAGCCCACAGAGGTTCCTGGCTCAGGAAGCTGGCTCTACAGTGGAAAGAAACATTCCACTGTGCTCCACTCCACTCCACTCCCACATGGAGATGGACCACAAGGACAGAAACATGAGGTGGTGTGGGTCCGGGAAGCTAGCACAGGAAAGTGGAGACTCAGAGACACTCAGTAGCTGTCTGCCAGCACCTGAAGGGCTGCCACACACAGAAGAGGGACTCACTCTGAGCTGCGCCAGGGAGCAGAGGGAGGACAAATGCGTAGAAGCCACATGGAGGCCAATTTCGGGGTACTGGAGAGACATGGACCAGAAAGTGTGATCTCAGCTCAAGGGCCACCCGGTCCTCCAAACCTCCCCTAGCTCCCTGGCTAAAACGAGCTTCCCATGTGACACTAGGACTCTGGTCACACTTCCGGGTCCATACATCTCACTTTCTACTCAATGTTACAGTAAGTTAATATACAAATCTTCACTCTGTACTCTGGAAAGTATAGAGGCAGAATTGGTGGCTGATTTAGTTTTGCAGTCCCAAAGCACCCAGCCCATTCTCCAGCCTGTGAAAAGAAAGTGAGGCAGGATGGCTGTTGAATGAGTGCACATCGAGATCCCCCAGCAGGCAGCCTATACCCCCACAGCTGTGTCCCCATCCAGAGCTTCCAAGAGGGCTTTCCCCTGGGGGCAGTAGACTGGGCTTACCACGAGGTACCCTACAACCCCTGAATTACAGGGTCCTGGTGCCCCTCTAGGAGAATCTTGCCTTTGCTCATCTAGCTTTTCCTTTGCTTCCTTCACAAGTTGGCACTAGACGTAGGGCTGAGAGCCAGATTAGCGACGAAAGCTGTCAAAAAATATCTCCCCTCCAGAAAAAGCAAGGGAAAACAACATCTTGGTGGGTTTTTCCAGGGGAAGAAAAAGTGAAATAGTCTCTTTCTGCCTTCTATGTGTTGCCCTAAAATGGCAGTTTTGCAGAGGGAAAACATATTTTTCCTGAGCAAAGCTGTTTGTGGTGTGAAAGATGGAGTGTGTATGCTGAGTACAAAGACACAAATTGGCCTGAGGCTCAGCCACGCACGCTATTTTAGCAGGAGTTTAAATTGTGATGGAAGGGGTTGGGGAAAGAAAAAATAAAATCTTTGTTTTGTGAAAATGGGAAAAAAAATATTGGCCTGGATCAAATTCAAACCTGGCATCTGGTACGAAGGAGGCCTGTAATAGAGATGTGCTGGATAAAGGAATAGATTTCGAGGGGGCAAGCACCCTTTTTGCTCTCTCCAGGCTCACCAGGGAAGGTGTAGGCTCCCTCCAGCAGCAGGACAGCTTGGCACATGGGGTCATGCGCAGACTGGAGCACCCAGGGTCTGCTCTGGGGCATGGCCAGGCAGCCCTCTGAGCCCTACCTCACAAGGCACTTGAGAAGATTGAAGGACATAATGCCCATAAAGACATTAGCACAAGCCCTGGCCCCTGGTGAGCACTGAGAGTGGTGGAGGCTTTGCTGGTGATGATGTGAGGATGATGATGATGGCCATGGTGATGGTAATGGTGATGGTGATGATGATGATAAAGACCATGATGGTAATGACGGTGATGATGATGAAGAAGATGATCATGATGGTAATGATGGTGATGGTGATGATGTGAGGATGATGATGATGGCCATGGTGATGGTAATGGTGATGGTGATGATGATGATAAAGACCATGATGGTAATGACGGTGATGATGATGAAGAAGATGATCATGATGGTAATGATGGTGATGGTGAGGATGGTGATGGTGATGGTGGCTCTTGCCTCACCTACCATGGCCACAGCTCCACAGCCCCCTTCTTTCCCTCGTGGCTCCACCAGCTCCTCTGTCTCAGAAAGGACCTGCCTTGAAGTCTACCTGGGCCAGAGTCACTCAAAGATAGTCTGAGAACCACCAGCAGCAGAAAGCTCCCTGGGTGTATGTGAGTTGTGCAGATCCCCAGCCCACCCCAGAACTTCAGACTGTGACTCTTGGGAGGGGGCCTGGGAATGCACATTTTAAACACACTGCCCAGGTGGTTCTTATGTACACTGGAAGCGGAGAACTGCCTGTGAAGTCTCATTCTACAAATGAGAAAACTGGGGCCTAGAGAGGAACAGGTGAACAGCCCAGGGATGGCAGAGCTAGAACCAGACCTAGACCCTCAAACTCCGAGAGCAGTGTGCTTGTCACCTTAGCACAGACCGTCATTTATTTTTGTTTTTGTTTTTGCTTTTTTTTAGGATGTAAAGACCTTGATTTATTTGGTTGGGAGGTTGGTGCTGATCGGAGGAGAGGGTTGGAAGGAAACCACAAAGGACAGTTGTCCTGGTGATCACTCTCTGGGGCAGCCAGGTGGGGACAAACCAGTGCCGACTTTCCTCTCAAGATCAGGAAGGGAGTCCCAGGAGCACAAGGAGGCAGGGGCCCCATGATTAGTTGCCTCTGCTGTGAGCATTTTATTATTATTTTATTATTATTATTATTATTTTATGTTAATCACCATACATTACATCATTAGTTTTAGATGTAGTGTTCCATGATTCACTGTTTGCGTATAACACCCAGTGCTCTATGCAGAATGTGTCCTCTTTAATACCCATCATCAGGCTAACCCATCCTCCCACCCCCCTCCCCTCTAGAACCCTCAGTTTGTTTTTCAGAGTCCATCCTCTCATGGTTCGTCTCCCCCTCCGATTTCCCCCCCTTCATTCTTCCCCTCCTGCTATCTTCTTTTTTTTTTTTTTAACATATAATGTGTTATTTGCTTCAGAGGTACAGATCTGTGATTCAACAGTCTTGCACACTTCACAGCGCTCACCATAGCACATACCCTCCCCAATGTCTATCACCCAGCCACCCCATCCCTCCCACCCCCTACCACTCTGGCAACCCTCAGTTTGTTTCCTGAGATAAAGAATTCCTCACATCAGTGAGGTGATATGATACATGTCTTTCTCTGATTGACTTATTTCGCTCAGCATAATACCCTCCAGTTCCATCCACATTGTTGCAAATGGCAAGATTTCATTCCTTTTGATGCCTGCATAATATTCCATTGTATATATATACCACTTCTTCTTTATCCATTCGTCTGTCGATGGACATCTTGGCTCTTTCCACAGTTTGGCTATTGTGGACATTGCTGCCATAAACATCGGGGTGCACATACCCCTTCGGATCCCTACATTTGTATCTTTGGGGTAAATACCGAGTAGTGCAATTGCTGGATCGTGTGGTAGCTCTATTTTCACTTTTTGAGGAACCTCCATACTGTTTTCCAGAGTGGCTGCACCAGCTTGCATTCCCACCAACTGTGTAGGAGGGTTCCCCTTTCTCCACATCCTGCCAGCATCTGTCCTTTCCTGATTTGTTAATTTTAGCCATTCTGACTGGTGTGAAGTGATATCTCATTGAGGTTTTGATTTGGATTTCCCTGATGCCGAGCGATGTTGAGCACTTTTTCATGTGTCTGTTGGCCATTTGGATGTCTTCTTTGGAAAAATGTCTGTTCATGTCTTCTGCCCATTTCTTGATTGGATCATTTGTTCTTTGGGTGTTAAGTTTAAGAAGTTCTTTATAGATTTTGGATACTAGCCCTTTATCTGATATGTCATTTGCAAGTATCTTCTCCCATTCTGTCAGTTGTCTTTTGGTTTTGTTGACTGTTTCTTTTGCTGTGCAAAAGCTTTTTATCTTGATGAGGTCCCCATAGTTCATTTTTGCCCTTGCTTCCCTTGCCTTTGGCGATGTTTCTAGGAAGAAGTTGCTGCGGCTGAGGTCAAAGAGGTTGCTGCCTGTGTTCTCCTTTAGGATTTTGATGGATTCCTGTCTCACATTGAGGTCTTTCAACCATTTTGAGTCTATTTTTGTGTGTGGTGTAAGGAAATGGTCCACTTTCATTGTTTTTGCATGTGGCTGTCCAATTTTCCCAACACCATTTGTTGAAGAGACTGTCTTTTTTCCATTGGACATTCTTTCCTGCTTAGTTGAAGATTAGTTGACCATAGAGTTGAGGGTCCATTTCTGGGCTCTCTATTCTGTTCCATTGATCTATGTGTCTGTTTTTGTGCCAGTACCATACTGTCTTGATGATGACAGCTTTGTAATAGAGCTGGAAGTCTGGAATTGTGATGCCTCCAGCTTTGCTTTTCTTTTTCAACATTCCTCTGGCTATTCAGGGTCTTTTCTGGTTCCATACAAATTTTAGGATTATTTGTCCCATTTCTTTGAAAAAAGTGGATGGTATTTTGATGGGGATTGCATTGAATGTGTAGATTGCTCTAGGTAGCATTGACATCTTCACAATATCTGTTTTTCCAATCCATGATCATGGGACGTTTTACCATTTCTTTGTGTCTTCCTCAATTTCTTTCATGAGTATTTTATAGTTTTCTGAGTACAGATTTTTTGCCTCTTTGGTTAGATTTATTCCTAGGTATCTTATGGTTTTGGGTGCAATTGTAAATGGGATCGACTCCTTAATTTCCCTTTCTTCTGTCTTGTTGTTGGTGTATGGGAATGCCACTGATTTCTCTGCATTGATTTTATATCCTGCCACTTTACTGAATTCCTGTATGAGTTCTAGCAGTTTGGGGTGGAGTCTTTTGGGTTTTCCACATAAAGTATCATATCATCTGCAAAGAGTGAGAGTTTGACTTCTTCTTTGCCAATTTAGATGCCTTTTATTTCTTTTTGCTGTCTGATTGCTGTTGCTAGGACTTCTAATACTATGTTGAATAGCAGTGTGATAGTGGACATCCTTGCCATGTTCCTGACCTTAGGGGGAAAGCTCTCAGTTTTCCCCCATTGAGAATGATATTCACTGTAGGTTTTTCATAAATGGCTTTTATGATATTGAGGTATGTACCCTCTATCCCTATACTCCGAAGAGTTTTGATCAAGAAAGGATGCTATACTTTGTCAAATGCTTTTTCTGCATCTATTGAGAGGATCATATGGTTCTTGTTCTTTCTTTTATCAGTGTATTGTATCACATTGATTGATTTGCAGATGTTGAACCAACCTTGCAGCCCAGGGATAAATCCCACTTGGTTGTGGTGAACAATCCTTTTAACGTACTGTTGGATCCTATTGACTAGTATTTTGGTGAGAATTTTTGCATCCATGTTCATCAAGAATATTGGTCTGTAATTCTCCTTTTTGATGGGGTCTTTGTCTGGTTTTGGGATCAAGGTAATGGTGGCCTCATAAAACGAGTTTGGAAGTTTTCCTTCCATTTCTATTTTTTGGAACAGTTTCAGAAGAATAGGTATTAATTCTTCTTGAAATGTTTGGTAGAATTCCCCTGGGAAGCCATCTGGCCCTGGGCTTTTGTTTTTTGGGAGATTTTTGATGACTGCTTCAATTTCCTTAGTGGTTATAGGTCTGTTCAGGTTTTCTATTTCTTCCTGGTTCAGTTTTGGTAGTTGATACATCTCTAGGAATGCATCCATTTCTTCCAGGTTATCTAATTTGCTGGCATATGGTTGCTCATAATATGTTCTTATAATTGTTTGTATTTCTTTGGTGTTGGTTGTGATCTCTCCTCTTTCATTCATGATTTTATTTATTTGGGTCCTTTCTCTTTTCTTTTTGATAAGTCTGGCCAGGGGTTTATCAATCTTGTTAATTCTTTCAAAGAACCAGCTCCAAGTTTTGTTGATCTGTTCGACTGTTCTTTTTGTTTCTATTTCATTGATTTCTGCTCTGGTCTTTATGATTTCTCTTCTCCTGCTGGGTTTAGGCTTTATTTGCTGTTCTTTCTCCAACTCCTTTAGATGTAGGGTTAGGTTGTGTATTTGAGACCTTTCCTGAGAAAGGCTTGTATTGCTATATACTTTCCTCTTAGGGACTGCCTTTGCTGTATCCCAAAGATTTTGAACAGTTGTGTTTTCATTTTCATTGGTTTCCATGAATTTTTTTAATTCTTCTTTAACTTCCTGGTTGACCCATTCATTCTTTAGTAGGATGTTCTTTAGCCTCCATGTATTTGAGTTCTTTCCGACTTTCCTCTTGTGATTGAGTTCTAGTTTCAAAGCATTGTGGACAGACCATCATTTATTCAGCAGTGATGGGTTGAGCACCAACCGTCTGCAGAGCACTATCCAAGACCAAAACCAAATCAGACAAAATGCCTGCCCTCAACAAGCGAACAATTGGGTAGGGGAGAAAGTGGTGAGCCAGGCCAGGGGAAAGGTGGAGGGGCCTCATGGGGAGGGATGGCGAGAGGCAGGAAGGGTCTCAATGGTTGTGTGAGACAGTGTGGAGAGAAGCAACTTTATCTGGGTTTTGCAGGAGGAGCAGAATTTGCAAACAAAAAAGAACACTGTAGGCAGAGAGAATAGCACAAGCAAAGGCATAAAGGTGACATGTGGGGGTATTTGTGGGAATGAGGAAGAAGCTCCCAGTGGGATGGGACCCATGAGGCACAAGATCAGGGAGTAGAGAACATGAGCCTGATTCTATGCTGAGCAGCTTGGACTTTATCTTATAAGCAACAGGGAGCCATGGGAGGCTTCCCAGGAAGGGAGAAGCATACCTCTTAGGAAGGTCAGCATGATGACATCTTAAAACTGGATGGATGGGAGGTGACCTTGGCCCCGAACCCTGGCTCCTAAAGGTACCGGCACCCAGGGAAGCCAGAGGCTGCCAAAGCCCAGGTCGGACAGCAGCAGCTGCCTAGTCCTGTTCACCCTCCCACCTCCCACCTGCTTTTGATGGGGACAGGGGTGACAGGTTGAAAGAGTGAATATGTGACATTTAATGGCCAGGGCTGCTCTGTGCTGTGTCCTCACCTAGCCCACCTATCTCCATGTATCTTTCAGCCAGCCTTGCCTGTTCCCTTGTGATGATAAATAAGATGGGCTTCTCTTGGGGTGTGTTGCTAATGTGCTAGCCAAACCCCAAGAGGCAGGGTGGGACAAGGAGGGGGTAGCACCAGCTGTTGCCCCAAAGACTCTAAGTCTCAGATCCATACACATTTAGTAGCAATGTGATCTTGACCCAGTTGCAGATTCTCTCTGAGCCACAGTCTCCTCATCTGTAAAATGGGGATGATGATACTTACCTTAAGGGGTTGCCCTGAGGCGGAGAGACAAAGTATGACAAACGCAGCTCAGTGCCCAGCCCAGCATGGGCACAAGCTCTCTGGTGGCTGCTCAGATGATGATGATGATGATGATGATGATGATGATGATAATGATGATGATGATGATGATGATAATGATGATGATGATGATGACGACGACAATGATGGAGCACCCTGCTGCCAGCTCGCATCACCGCCAGCATTGGCAGTATCATCAAGTCATCTTCCTGTGTCATGGCAGCTCGCAGGCGCCAGGAGACCAAAACACAGATGGAGCCCTTTGCTCCATACCCTGAGCAAAGTGCAGCCCCTGGAGAGATGGAGAGGCAAGGCCAAATCTCTGCACCCAAACAGGCTAGTCTGGCCTCCAAGGGGCCACGGGGCCAAACGAGGGTTAACTGGGGCTCAGTGCACCCATACAAAGGACAGCCTGAGAGGGACTCCAGAGCCTGAGAGCAAGCTCTGCTCTACCACTCAACTTCCAGAACGCAAGCTGCATCTTGAGGTCCTTGATGAAGAATCTGGAGCCCTGAAATGTCCCATTCTGCCCAGAAATAGCATGAGTAAGGATTTCACAGGTATCGATAGTAACAGCTCCTTACATGTGTACAGAGAGCGATGGGTCGTTTATAAAACACCTTCAGAAGCATCACCCTGTGGGGGAGGCAGGGAGGAGATCAGTGAGTTGATGCTGCAGATGGGGAAACAGAGAACAGGGAAGTAAGTGGTCTCCTCGAAGTGACCCAGCTCACAGCAAGAAAACAGGCAGGTCTGACTTCTCATCTAGCGCTGCTCTGCGTCTGATTAGAAGTCACTTCTGAAAGTCCCTTTCTTACAGGTACAGAGAAGAGCATTTCGGAGTCCGTAGGATGCTCAAAAAGTTTCTAGTCTGATATGCTAGATGGTCATCTAGTCCCAGGCAAGAGGAGGGGTCCTAGAACAACACACTCTGTGTCCACCCTGGCGAATCATGTATGTTTAACGTAAGAAGAACCCCACAGAGATCTTCTGACCAAGTCATTTCCAAGCTGTTCAACTTGAATCTCATCACTCAGTGTGGACCAGCAGCATCAGCATCACCGGGGAACTTCTTAGGGAATGCAAACTCCTAGCATCCACCCCAGACCTGCTGAGTCAGGATCTCTGGGGGTGCCACCCAGGAATCTGTATTTTAACAAACCCTCCAGGTAATTGCACGTGAAATTTTGAGAAGGTAGCACACTAAATCTGACTCACTCTAAACTTTGAGAAACAATTCTCTCAAGAGTGAGGGAGAGGGATCTCGGCAGGGTTCAACAGAAGTGGGAGGCAAGTTTCATGAGGTTGATAAAACTATGCTTTGAAACCACAATAAAAAACAGCCTGGATGCTCTAATTATGTACCATATTTTAATACCTTGGAGGCCATGAATACTATCAACTTGGGCCACGGGCTTATGTCACAGTGGTGCAGGCTGGGCCCAGAGCCTCTCAAGTTTGAACTCCCCGGAAGCTGGCCGTGGTTGTGCACAGGGCTTCTGTGAGCACAGAGCTGTGCACGCCCAACCCCGTGAAACACACGCGTTGGCACACTGGGCCGGCTCCTGTGGACTGTACTCATCGGACACCAGGCGTGAAGGTGCTTGAGATGCCTTCCAGGCTCTGTGTCAAAGCCAGCTGTGCAATCATAGGAAATGCACAACTTGTCCTGTTCTCATCATTTCACAGAGAATGTCAGTGCCTTTTGCAGGTTTTTCTATTTATTATTATCCCATTCACGTTTATGAAAAGGGATGGATGTCATCTAAAGTTTCTGCTGTGGAAGGAAAATTATCCAAGACTCCTCTGTCAAGTTTCTGGATCAAATCCAGAAGTGACTTCTAAGGAACCGTACACCACTAAAGAGGAAACAGCTCCACAGTTACAAGTTGGGCTGTGAGAAAACTCTTACCACTTACAGCTATTGATCTGAGCCGATCAGAATGCTTTCGATACTGTTACACACAAAATGGAAATAATTAAACGCCAACAATGATGTGTAAGTAAGTATATTCATGATAATCCTTGATTTCAAATCTGTGTATTGTCAGAATGGACCCATTTTTTTCCCATTTACCATTTTAATAAAAGTGAACATTCTAAACTTTAACTTATGGGACCTCTTTTTATATGAACAACATTACTTGTATGTAGTTTGTATTTGGGGACTTCATATAGGATTTAATTTAAGGAAAAGATGCCTCTACTTTTAAAAAAGATAGAAAATTAATAATTTAAGTCAATCCTCTCGTTTTATAGATAAGGGATCTAAATGAAGTTATGGGATTCACCTGAGGTCACACGGGTATTTTTAAGTATAATTAAACCAGAAAACAGGGAAACATTTGTCATACAGGGGGACAATAATAAATTGAGGGGAGAGGGGTAGGATATACCTCAGAGACTCAGAAGTAGTTTTAGTCATTTAACAAATTTAGTGGTTTTCATCCTTTAAGGATTATAGGGAAATAATAAGTTTTGTTTAGTTTGGCCAGAGGGGGTGGGTGGGCTTCTATTGGTTACATTCACCCATTAGACATGGGAAGCCCCCCGCTGGACCCCCAAACTCTCAGTTCATATTCTACTCTGCTCCAGGGAAGGCAGGCCACTCAGATCTGGCCACTCAGAGCTCACATTCCCCTGGTCACAGCAACTCGTTCCGGGAGGACCCAGAACCCAGTTGGGGCCAGAAGACCCAAGGAGACTTTGGCAAGAAGAAGACTGGGGCCTGAAGCATAACCACGGCCACAGAGACCCACAAAGGAACCGTACACCACTCAACTCACCTACTTGGCCAATGAAAAGCCAAGAAGGGGAAACACTCAAATGTATTCAAGTCATGCAAATCTATTTTAGATCTCACTTACAGGTCTGAAATAAGAGGCAAAGTGGAGGGGAAAAGGCAGGGGGAGGCAACATGGAAGCAGAGAGACTGCGGACCTGGGAGGGTGACCAAGGATGACCGTGTTGGTGAAACCCAGGAGCAGAGGATCTGCAGCCTCGGCGAGGGGAGGGGGCTGGCTCCGACAGCCATGACTGGGCTGAGGCACCCCTCTTCTTCTTACTGGCCATGGCCTGTTTGTTGGATGGGGATTTACCAGCTGGCAGGCCCCTGAGGGACCTCTGTGTACCTCTGTCCTTTTACAGATGAGGACGATGGGGCACAGGTGGCGCTGGGGCTGGTGCCAACAAAGGACTTGGAGCAGAGAGCACCCCGACTTCCAAAGTGAGCAAGAAGACCAGGATTGTTGGTGTGAGGGGACAACAGGCCAACACTGGTGGCCAGCGAGTCAGCCTGGTGACCACCTGCTCTCCATGAGGATTTGCACCAACTCTCATTTGTACTGCCCCCTTCCCTCACACATGTTGAACACATGTTTGTTGAATGAATGAGCGATTGTCCAAGGATCTACCTGTGTGTACAGCTCCCACTCAACAAGCAAACCGAGGTGGGGAAACTGCTCTCCAAAGAGCAAAAGGATGTCAGCCTTTAGCAGAACAAGCTTCCCCCATTCACTCCTTAACAGCCTGACGTGCTAACTGCTGGTGCACTGAATTATTAGTGCTGCCATGGCTGGAGCCTCCTGCTTTCAACAATCACTCACCTTCCCTTCGGCCAGCCCTCCACCCCTCTCAGTTTAGGGAGGTAGGGGAGTAGGAAGAAAAAAGTCACCACAAACAAGTTCTTTAGAAAGGACAAGGCTTTGCAGTGAGAAAGGCAGATAGGCAAAAGTGCCTCCATCCCACTTCCCTTCCTCAGAAACAGACCCCTTCCTCCCTCCCTCCCTCCCTCCCTCCCTCCTTTTCTCCCTCCCTTCCCTACTTTCCTTCCTTCCTTCCTTCCTCCCTCCCTCCCCCCTTCCTCCCTTCCTCCATCCTTCCCTCCCTCCTTTTCTCTCTCCCTTCCCTACTTTCCTTCCTTCCTTCCTCCCTCCCTCCCTCCCTCCCTCCCTTCCTTCCCTCCTTCCCTCCTTTTCTCCCTCCCTTCCCTATTTTCCTTCCTTCCTTCCTTCTTTCCTTCCCTCCTTCATTCCCTCCCTCCCCCCTTCTCTCCCTCCCTCCTTTTCTCCCTCCTTTCCCCACTTTCCTTCCTTCCTTCCTCCCTCCCTCCCTCCTTTTCTCCCTCCCTTCCCTACTTTCCTTCCTTCCTTCCTTCCTCCCTCCCTCACCCCTTCCTCCCTTCCTCCATCCTTCCCTCCCTCCTTTTCTCTCTCCCTTCCCTACTTTCCTTCCTTCCTTCCTTCCTCCCTCCCTTCCTTCCCTCCTTCCCTCCTTCTCTCCCTCCTTTCCCCATTTTCCTTCCTTCCTTCCTTCCTTCCTTCCTCCCTTCCTTCCCTCCTTCTCTCCCTCCCTTCCCTATTTTCCTTCCTTCCTTCCTTCTTTCCTTCCCTCCTTCATTCCCTCCCTCCCCCCTTCTCTCCCTCCCTCCTTTTCTCCCTCCTTTCTCTCCTTTCCTTCCTTCCTCCCTCCCTCCCTCCTTTTCTCCCTCCCTTCCCTACTTTCCTTCCTTCCTTCCTTCCTTCCTTCCTTCCTTCCTTCCTTCCTCCCTTCCTTCCCTCCTTCTCTCCCTCCCTTCCCTATTTTCCTTCCTTCCTTCCTTCTTTCCTTCCCTCCTTCATTCCCTCCCTCCCCCCTTCTCTCCCTCCCTCCTTTTCTCCCTCCTTTCCCCACTTTCCTTCCTTCCTTCCTTCCTTCCTTCCTTCCTTCCTTCCTTCCTTCCTCCCTCCCTCCCTCCCTTCCTTCCCTCCTTCTCTCCCTCCCTTCCCTATTTTCCTTCCTTCCTTCCTTCTTTCCTTCCCTCCTTCATTCCCTCCCTCCCCCCTTCTCTCCCTCCCTCCTTTTCTCCCTCCTTTCCCTCCTTTCCTTCCTTCCTCCCTCCCTCCCTCCTTTTCTCCCTCCCTTCCCTACTTTCCTTCCTTCCTTCCTTCCTTCCTTCCTTCCTTCCTTCCTTCCTTCCTTCCTTCCTGGCTCACCTGACCTCCTGTCAGACAGCTGTCGCTTTCCCACAGGGAAAACCAGACCTCAGAGTCTGAGGACCTGAAGAAGACCCGTCAATTCCGGTGGGTGTATTTGTGCAGTGGATGCATGGGCCACTCCTTGGACATCCACTCTGGGCGAGGTGAGCCTCTGGGCCCGTGAAGGACAGCAGCACTCTCGTGCCATCCCTCAACATGCATTTGAGGCAGTGGTTACAACCCCAGCCAGGCTCAGTGAGTAAACGCTGTTTAGAAATTAGGGAGCGGTTCAATGTACAGTACATCTCTGCGACACATTTCAGAAACGTTATCTGTGAGGAGTTTTTAAAAGTTGGGGAATGCTTTTTAACAGAATACTCAGGGAAAATAAGCAGAACAGGAAAGTGTGGGAAGAGCAGGATACGAACTGAGCTCTTGAATATAACGTTGACGACGCAAACGCTGAAGCAGAGAAGAGGAACAGAAGAGTTGACGGCTGGTGATCTCCGGCTGGTGAGGTTGTGGGTCATTTGGAAGTGGATATTTTGATATTTTCCAAGTTCTGTCCCAGGAGGAGGAGGTATTATTATCACAATCTAGGGGGAGGGGTGTCGTCTGGTTGATGCGTGTCATTATAGGCTGTGACCATCTCAGAACAAAGGGATTTTGATGGATCAGCTGAGCAGCCAGGGCCCAGGGAGACAGGCGAGCAGAGGAGCTGGGATGGAAGGTGTCCATCAGAAAGCAGGAGAAGGCCAGCCCATGAAGCCGGGTGGAGGAGCCGAGGGCCTGAAAGAAGGGAGCCCTGGAGAAGTCAAGTGCCGCACAGGATGGAAACAAAGGGGGGAGAGGAGCAGGGCCCAGAGTCCTGGGCAGGGTGGGGGGTGGTGGCTTGGAGGGACTGGAAGGGAAGCCCCCCTCCATCTGGCCAGGCCAGGACAGGGAAGACCTTGGGGCCTCGCACTGCTGGTAGAATACATTCAAAACGGTTTTAATGCCCTCCAATTGTTCAAAAATGTGTATATACACCCACACACATATGTATCATATACAAACGTGTGTGTGTATATAGTTTTCTTGCCACGCGGCCGCCAGGCCCCCGAGCTAGGCACCGTGCTGTAACTGTAGAGTCCCCTACGCCTGTACCCGCAAATAGGAGCACACTGCCTGATTTCCCCTTTTTTACCAACTGGAAGCATCCAAAACACACTGCTCTTCCCCCAGCTCTTCTCAGTTCATAGCACCACTCTGGCAGGTTACTACTAACACTAGGGTCCCCAAAGTGGGTCCTGTCATGGCCCCTGCCATTGCAAAGTAGGGGGTAGCTGCCCTGGGCATCCCAGCACACCCTCCTTTCCCCGCTAGGCCTCCAGAACCCAGTGAACATGGGTGGAGGAGCCTGGCCAGCCCCACCAGCTACCCCGGACCAAGCTTGGTCTAGCAGCCAAACAGCAGTCCAGAGGAAGTGACAGCCTGCAGGTCATCCTGCCAGGCCTCCACGCACTGCAGTGCCCCCTCGCCAGCCATGGGTGGCTGACACCTGCCCAGAGGGGCTGCCTGTCAAGCAGGATCTCCATGGAATGCCCAGAACATTCTGGGCTCCCCGGGGACTCTGTGAATTATGAGAGGATGAACAATTTAAGCCTATAAAATATAAAATATTAACTTAATTATTATAAATAATGAATGCCCGATGTACCTCTGCTGAAGAGGAGAAAAAAAATAATACATGCTTTTAGCAGGAAGACTCACAGCAGAGGCAAGGATGAGAAGTGAGGGGGTGGGGAGGAGTCTCCTAGACAGGGCACAGTGGGAGCTCAGCTCCCAAACTGTAAGTCTTTGAAAATCTGAAACGAACCCTCCTCCTCCCAGGCCGCTGCCTCCTCCATGCAGCCTAGCCTGATTTCTCCCTTCTTTACCCACCTAGAGCTCTCTGGAAGTTCTGCTTTCAAGAAACTTACCAAGGGACAGGACTGGACGGGAAGGGAAGGGAAGGGAAAGGAAGGGAAGGGAAGGGAACGGAAGGGAAGGGAAGGGAACGGAAGGGAACGGAAGGAAAGGGAAGGGAAGGGAAAGGAAGGGAAGGGAAGGGAAGGGAAGGGAAGGGAAGGGAAGGGAAGGGAAGGGAAGGGAAGGGAAGGGAAAAAAAAAACAAAAACTACCACTCTCTGCCTTGAAGAGTTAGTTTTTGGTTACTTGTGCCCTGGTCTCATTGCCCACCATGTGCCCAGCTCCCAGAGAACAGAGACTGGGTCTTGCCCGTCTTGGGATGCCACCCCTCTTTTGACAGTCAGCCCAGATGAACTTTCCCACGGGCGGTCTCTCTCTGTCACCACCATCAGCACAGAGTGTGCTGTATAGCTTTTCAAGCATGTCTACAAATCTTCCCTCCTCTCTTCCCCTTCCAACTCTGGCTTGTAAGCAGATGGGGGTGATGGCTTTCCCACTTTACAGACGAGAAAACTGAGGCTTAGGGAACCTGAGCAGCTTACTAAAGGACTCTAGCTTTCTAAACTCCTCTCCCAGGATCGCTGCTTGCCCAGAGAAAGGCCTTCTTTGTTCTTTGCATGACCTCTTCTACCCTGAAATCACTCTTATAGATGCTACTTGTCCCCATAAAGCCTAGAGCAGAGTACTCCCATCCCGGCCCTACTTCCTAGGTCCGTGGGACTCATTCATTATGTAATGACTCTAAGCTTCCGTGTTCCTCTTACAACACAGGGCGGCTACGGCCTCATAGAGCTAGTGAGTGGGTGGCTTCGACTCAGTCACTCTTTCTAGTGCTTACCGTGGCACATGCTAGGTGCTCCCATAAGTCCAGCCGCCATCATCACCATCCACAGAAGGAAAGCGCTGGGTCTGCGAGCCAGAGGCCACAGCAGTTAGGGCTACAGCTGGGGCAGAAAGCAGAGCCCCCCGCCGCCAGCCCAGGGCTCACGGACACATCCGGAAGGCTCTTCGTGTCATCCTCATTGCGACTCTTCCCCTGCAGGTGCACACACACTCACACACGCTCGTGTGTTGCTCATCGCCCCACAGGACGTGGTGGCCCCTCTCTGCCTGGCCCTCTGCTCTCAGGCCCAGGCCCTCCTGAGACCAGGCGGAGGGCAGAGCCCCGCAGAACCCGGGAACGTCCGGAGCTCAAATGGCCCTCCATCGCACCCGCACATCAGAGGAAGAAATCCTCAGTGACTTGCCCAAGCTCAGGTTGTGTGGTCGTGCCAGGACAAGAGCAAATACTGCCATCTCCTCAGCCCCCCTGTGGAGTCCGTGGCCCTGGGTTCAGATCCCAGTTCTGCCCCTCAGGAGCCCTAGGATGAGGGCTCATCCTCAGCTTCTTCGGGCCTCCGTTTTCTCATTTGTAAATAGACTCAACACTTCCTCACAGGGGTTCCGAGGAGGAACACACTCCCAGCATCGGGTCTGACAATTAATCAGCACTTGATAGACAGGAGGTCTCCCTCCTGGGCGGATGGATGCCCACTTCACTCAACACACGCTCACATGCCTCTGACCGTGTTACACGGCAGCATACAGCTTCCACACATTTCACAAACTATAGAATACTTCTCTCCTGATCAGTGACAAAGTGTTCCCCCACCCTCTTCCCTGCCCCCTTCCCTACTGAGTTTCTGTGGTCTCCACCACGCATGGGAGACTGGTATGGCTTAGTGGATATCACCAAGAAAAATGGAAGAAAAGAAACATGCTTTTTGTTTCAATGCTTGTAAGTTAAAAAAAAAACAGCCATAGAATGACTATTATTTTTATAAAGGAAGAGGAAAGTAGCAAGTGTTGGCGAGGATGTGGAGAACTGGAACTCTTGTACCCTGCCGGGGAGCATGTGAAAAGGTGCATCTGTTGTAGAAAACAGTATGGAGTTTCCTCAACAAGTCGAACAGAGAGCTACTATATAATTTGGCAATTATACTTATAGACATATATGCATAAACTTAGAAGAACAGCAAACTGTCTATGGCCAGAAGGACGGAGAGCCGGAATGGAAGAGGCTATCTGCACACCCATGTTCACGGCAACGTTATTCGTGATAGCCAAGAGGTGGAAGCAGCCCACGTGCCCACAGAAGGATGAATGGATAAGCAGATAAACAAAAGGCGGTCTATCCATACAATGGAATATTATTCAGCCTTTAAAAGGAAGGACATTCAGACACATATCTCAACACCGATGAACCTTGACGACATCATGCTAAGCGAAAGAAACCAGTCATAAAAGGACAAACCCCGTATGAGTCCATGTATATGAGGTACCCAGAGTAGTCGGAGCCTACTAGTAGAATGGGGACTGCCAGGGGCTGGGGGCGGGAGCATGGGGAGTTCATGTTCAATGGGGACAGAGTTACAGTTTGCGAAGATGACAGAGTTCTGCAGACGGATGGTACTGATGGTACAATGTGAATGTACTTAATGCCACTAAAATGTACACTTAAAAACAGTTAAGATGGTAAATCTTATGTATATTTTAACCCCCCCCCCACACACAAATAGCCATAATAATAACTAAAATAGAATTACATGGTCCCAAGAACTTTACTAACTGAATGCTCCTTTTTTCAGTTACTCCTTATAACTGGTGGTAAAAGTCCCAGTTTTACGATGTTTAGAGCAGATCTTCCAGGACCCAGGGAGGGAGTTTGATTCTGCCCCAGCAGAAGGGCAGTCTCTATGGGGGTCTTGTCTCCTCCAGTTCCCACCAGCCAGCGTCCCTATGCCCCTCTGATGAGATGCTTGGAGACTTGCTAAAGCTCCTACAGAGATCTCTTCCTATGTCTATCAGTGTTGGAGAGCAGAGGTGTGGACTGTGGCTGGGACCTGAGTACAGTCTCTTTGTTCCAGGAATGTCGCTGACTCTAACTTGAACAAGCTATCTAGGACATTGTGCAGGGAGACTCATCCCAAAAGCAATCCAGCGAATCACACCAGCCAGGCCCCAGTGGGACGTCCTTGATTCTGAGAGGAGCTGAATCTCCGACCTCCCATGACACCGTTTCCTGCTCTCCTCCTGAAGAAGATACACAGCTAAAGAGGGGGAAAGGGACCTGGGAGGTCAGGAGCTTCCCTGAAAACCCAGCCAACTTCGGGAGCTTTCCTGAAACGCTCCTATATCTTGTAACTCCAATTCAACAAACAAGCAGGAATCCGGAACCGGTGATAAGCCAACTCATTTCTGTGCGTTGGGCAGATAGCAGTAAACAAACCAGATGAGGCCCTTGCTTTCATGGAAACACAATTTCAGCAGTAGGAGATAGACAACTAACTGACAAACAATAAAATAATGTCAGATAGTGGGAAGTACTATATATAAAATAAAACCAGGTAATATGATAGAGAGTGATGGGACAGTATGTAGAGCCAAGCATTCGTGTGCCAGTGGGGGTCTGTTTATCTCTCCCACCACAACCACCATGAGAGAGTTGGGGGATCTAAACTGAAGCAATCCACAGGTCCCTAAAGTGCCATCCCAATGAGCAGCTAGAGTGTCCTGTAACTTTCTGATTTGAGTCCTGCCTTGGCACCTGAGGCCAGGCCAGGCCTTCGTGGGCCCTGGGGAATACCTGGAAAATGGGCTAAAGGCACAGGTAGATGGGGCCAACTCCCAAGCATCAAATTTCCTAAATGGCATGTAGAAATCGGTATTTTTTAAAGCACCCCAGGGGATTCTGATGAGCCCCAAGGTTTGAGAAGAACTGATTCGGCTGGTCTCCAGAGGCCTTCTGCAAGCCAGAGAGACCTCAGAGTGTGGGTACCCCTGTCTGGGGTTCCTCTCGGACTCTCTAGCAGCCTACGGCCTTCAGGATTTGGGTTACTCTCCAACGGAAGGAGCCTGAACCTCAGGTGGCCAACCCTTGGCTGGTGCTCTGGCTGTTTCATCCTGAGCCAGACCTTGGGCCTCTGCTTCACTCCTCCCTCACTTGCATTCCCCGGTACTTCACTTTCCGATCCCACTCCCCCCAGTCGGGCAGCCTGTCAGTGAATGAAGCCGGGCTTGGCCGGCTGCCCGGGTACTCGGTGGAGGCGGTGGCTGCAGGCTTTTATCAATGGGATCAACACGGTGTCTGCCGGGGATGAGTCAGGACAAGATCCTTGCGACTGCCGCCCTGGGCTGGCATTCTGGAGGTCACCCTGTAAAAGTGGCTGGCCTTGGTGGCAGAAAACTTCTCTGGGGACAGTAAATGGCTCCAAGCTTTGGGGAGCTTGGAAGTCCTCCCTGGGAATGGGCACCATTCACCAGCTTGCTGCGGGGATGCTTATTTATATAAAAGTCTTACCTGGAGTTCTCATGGCTAGAATGGGCCGGTTGGCTTCATGAAATCTGTTAGCATCTCCCACTTCCTCACTTTATCCTTATTTGGTGAGTAGCCCAAACTCCTGTCTGTTCCCACTGTTCTCAGGACAGGACTGGACAGGAGGGCTCAGAGCTCTCCTTGAGACATCACTGCCTGAAGCAGAACCGGGTGCTTAGAGCTCAGCCTCAGGCTTGGGGCTGGCTGCCTCCTATGCTTCTCTGCAGGGGCTGGGGTTTAGCCCCATCCAGGGGCAGCCCGATGCCCAGGAGAGAGAACAGCCTGAAGACCAGAACCTCGCAAGGCCAGCTGGGTCTGTCGCTGCCGCCACCACCAAGTCTTTACTGGGCAACTTGAGAACAGGGAAACAAAAGAGCAGGCAGAACAGCGTCCTTAGCAACCAAACCCACCTCTGCAGGACAGAACCACCAAGCCTGCCCAACGTGCCCCACCTCCCCCAGGGGCTCGTGAGGGCCACTCCAAGGCAAACACCCAGCTGAGCAAAGCAAAAGGGTATGCTGATACCTTCTAGTAACAGATGAGAAATAAGAAAGAAAAATAAAATTTCAGCCACATCTGATGGGCAGATTTTTCTACCATCTCTCTCTATTTACCTTTAAACACCTTTCAAGCATCACCGAGAGGAAAATAGAGTCCACACAAGGCAAGCACAGAAACACTGTCCCTGTGTCCTTGCAGAGTAGCTGAAAGGCCTTTTCCTCTACTGTACCTCAGTTTACCATCACCAAACACTGTTCCAACATGTGTTGCCTTCCCAGGGCCCCCTGCCATAACCATCAAGCTATAAGATGTTCACCAGCTCTGGAACATTGCACAAAATGTTCTGTTCCTCCTGCTTTTTACTTGCAGAATGTAAATATTTGCAAAGAAATGCCAGAAATAGTTTCCCACCCTACTCCTGGAGCTGGGGCTGCACAGGATCCTGTGTCTGTTCTCTAAGTTCTGTCATAGAGGTCTCATCCAGGGCTGATTCCATGACATGGGACTAAACAGCACAGAGAAACATGCCCCATACAGATAAGGGGCCAGCACATCATCAGCAACCTAGCAAGGATATCATTTCAAGCATACGACCAACTGTTGGCTCATGTGGAGATTATGGAGGACCTCAGCACTGGTAGAAGCCACACCAAAGTCCTGGCTGGAGCAGGTCACTTGGTCCCTCCAAGACATGACCTCCTCGTGTGTAAAAATAAGGGGGCAGACCTGGAAGGGTGGCCTCGGAGGTCCCTCCAGCTTGGCCAGTCTACAGTTCTATGAAGAGAAAAAGGAGAAAAAGACAAGTGTGCTGACAGAAACATTTTTTTTTTAGATTCCCCAGCTGAATCCAAGGGACAGAAAAGTGAGGAGAGGGAGAGAAACAAAGGTAGGAAGAAACTTTCTCTTTATAAAAAATGCACCCTGATTTTTGGGATCCCCAGCAAGGCAATGGAGGGAGAGGAAGGAAGCTATCAGGGAAGAAGGAACAGAAGCTGATACTTTTCTTTCAAAGAGAAGAGAAATTTGGTAGAGAGCGACCTCTCCTTCCCACTAGCACATCTACCAAGCACTCACACATGGACTCCTGTCCCTTGCCTTTTCCCCAGTCCCCAAGGATGGACGGCCATGCTCCAAGCTGACCCCATTCTCCAGCATCAGCTCGGGGACTTAACCCAACACCTATTCCCTTTCCTGCACCATCAAACGGCTCTCTCTCCTGAGTCACTCCCATCAGCATAAAAGCATTCTATGCCACTTCCTGCCTCCAAAAATGAAAACCATCCTTTGACCTCACAGTCCCCTCCAGCTACCACCCTTATTTCTTGGCTTTCCCCTGGGGCTGAACATCTCAAAGAAACCGTTAGTATTCACTGCCACCACCTGCCATTCTCTCCAACCAAGCTTTCGTTCACACCTCCCACCAAGATCACTCTTGTCAAAAGTCAGCATGGACCGGAGTCTTCCCGAGTCCGATGATCAGCTCTCAGTGTCCATCGTACTTGGCCATGTGGCAATATTTCATTCAGTGGGTCATTCTCTAGCTGTTAAAATCCTTTCTTCCCTAGGTTCCCAGACATCCCCTAGGTTTCTTCCGGCTCACCGGCTACTCCTGTCCTCTCTGCTCCCTCCTCCACTTCCTGTCGTCCCCCAAAGTTTGGATAGCTCAGACCTTAGCACAGCAGTTCTCCTTATTCTCTCCCTAGGTGGTCTCATCCAGACTGTGGCTTTTATTATCGTCTACACACTGAAGACTCTTAAATCGACATCTCCAAGCCCTATGTCTGCCCAAGTGTCTCAATCCATGAGAGCAGCAATAACAAAATACCATCGCCTGTGTGGCTTGTAAATAACAGAATTTCTTTATTCCTCACAGTTCTGGAGGATGGAAGCCCAAGATCAGGGTGCCAGTACAGCCGGGCTCTGGTGAGAGTGGTCTTCAGGGTTGCAGACTGCCACCTTCTCGTGGAGAGCAGACTGGAAGGAGACTCTCTCCTGACTCTTACAAGGGCACCAATCCCATCAAGTGGCCCCTCCCTCATGACCTCATCTAATCCTCATCAACTCCCAAAGGCCCCACCTCCCCACACCATCCTATTGTGTGGTGTGGGGTTGTAGATGGGCATTTCCCAATCCAATGAGGGACTGAATAGAACAAAAAGGCAGAGGACAGGCAAACCGCTCTGTCTGCTTGAGGTTAGGACATCCATCTTCTCCTATCCTCTGACAATGGGGCTCCGAGTGGTCAGGACTTCAGCCATGGACCGAATGACACCACCTGCTTTCCTGGGCCTCCAGCCGGCAGATGGCAGATCATAGGACTCCTGAGCCTCCAGGATTGCATGAGCCAACCCCTGGTAACAAATCTCTTTCTGCGCATCTATATGCATCCTATTGGCTCTGCTTCTCTGGAGAACCCTGACTAACACATCCTCCTATACTGAAAGCCCTCCAGTGGCTTGCTATTCTACTTAGCATAAGGTCTAAATTTCTTCCCATGGCCTGCCTCTCTATCCCTTACCACCGGCCCCCTCACTCACTCAAACTGGCTTCCTTGCTGGTCCTCACACATTCCAAGCAGGTTTCCACTCTGGGACCTTAATATTTGTTGTTGCCCTGCCTGGAAGGCTTGTCTCCCAGAGCTTCTCAGATCTGGTATGCTTCTTACGTCACTATGCACTCCATTTAAAAGTCACAGCTCAGAGAACCCTCCCCTGACCACCGAATCTAGAGCAGTACCGCCATCCCCCTAGGTGCTAGCCCCTTTCCCCAGCTTGTTCTTCTCCAGAGCACGTATTATCATTAGAAATTAAAATGATTTATTGTATTTGTTTATTGCCTTCCCCATGAGCCCGTAAACTCCACGATGGTAGAAATCTTGTCCATCTTGCTCACAGCCGACTCCGCAGTGCTCACAACGGAGTCTGACACACAGATGGTGCTTGTTAAATATCATTGAATGAATGAGTGAGGGAATGACCTGGCATGCCAAGGGCAGAGGAGCATGTCTTCCAGTCAACCCCTCTGCCCCACCCCCTCTGGTTTCCTCTCCTTCCTTCTCTCCTTTTCCGGGCAGGATCCCCTTGCCCACCCAGGGCTAGCCCTCAGGGACCTCTGTGAGCCAGTCACAATTCCTGCCACCAGGGTCCCAGCTGCTCCTCTCCAGTCCCCCAATCCCTGCCCCCAAGCAGCATCTAATACAAACCCTGGGCTTCTGTGTCTTGAATCATTGCAGGCTTCCTGATTGCTCTTCAGGAGGCCCTCTGGGTTGTCTGAGGCTGCTGGGCAGGGATGGAGACAGCTCCATCCCTGAAACCCTGCAAGCTTGACCGGCCACCCGTGCCCTGTGGTGTCCTCCCGGCCTCCTCGTCAACCAGCTATTGATCCAAGCAGAGTAAGGTAGAGAAAACTGAGACACATATTGCACCTTCTGGTCTTAGGAATGAGCCTCTCTGCAAAGTAGATCCTCCCCACCCACCCACCCACCTACCATCATTTTCTTGCTTGTTTGCTTCCTATCACTTCCTGCAAAGTTTCACTATTTAGTGTCTGATTATTTATTGTTGGTCCCACAGAAGATCTGGCTAGAAGGTAAACTCATCAGGCAGAGACCACATCTGTCTTATTCACTCCTGTGTCCCCAGCATCTGGCCCTCAGCATGTGCCCCATAGCCAGCTTTGGAATTAATAAATGGAGAGAAAGGTAGTAAGTCACCTGAGAACATCCTTTGGGGAGGTAGAATGTGCTGGTTCTGAGGGACAACAGGGAAGGGAAGTGAGAGGACCCCAACTCCCGGAGGGGATGGGGAGAACCACAGAATAAAACATCATGGACCAAACGAGGACTTGCACCTGGGCTTCCTGATTCTGGGGCAGGGCTCTTTCTCCTATTTTCTGTTTGACAACTTCAGATTCCTTCTTGCAGCGTCTGCATGAGCGTGTGTAAGTGCCAAGCACTGTGCAGATGCAGGGGAGGGGACTGGTGCCCTTGACAGCGACCTCACCCTCACAGTCCAAGCGTCCTGGGGGAGGCAGATGGCACATGCGGGAGCAAATAAATATGCAAGATCATTTTAGTGTGGGATAACTGGTATAAAGGCAAGAACAAAGACAAAAACAGGTTGAAATAAGAAAGAGTAAAAGAGACAGAGGAGGGGTCATTAGACTGCCAGGAAAAGGCCCTTTGCAGGTGGCAGCCTTCGAGCAAAAATAAATAAATAAATAATAAGACAGATGGGAAGACTGGGTGGACTGGAGGGTAGAAAGGGCAGAGATTCTCAAAGCCCTTGGACTTGGCTTACACACATCATAACAAACAGAGAGAGGCTTACGTAGAGACATCTGTGGCTGTGTGTAGTCTCTGAGCCAAAGCAGGAAAAACGGTGTGTTCATGCATGTGAGTGAGTCTGTCACAGGTCACATGTTGCTGGGAGGAGGTGCCACCAGGAGCATGGGGGCTGAGCATGGGGTGAAGTGCATGGGCACCTCAGCATCCTCTCAGGGGCCTGTTGAGAAACCACCAGGGTTCTATTTTTTAAAAAAGATTTATTTATTTGAGAGAGAGAGAGAGGGAGCCAGGGGGAGGAGCAGAGGGAGAGGGAGAGAGAAACCCAAGCTGACTGCGCGATAAATGCAGGGCTCAATCTCACAATCCTGAAATCAGACCTGAGCAGAAACCAAGAGTTGGATGTTTAACAGACTTGAGCCATCCAGGTGCCCCAAAGCACAAGAGTTCTTACAAGCATTCTTGAGAATGGTGGTGCTGTGGACACAGTGGGGTCCTGGAACATTAAAATTTGCAAGACTTTAAGGAATGGAATTAGGGAGAGCAAGGTAACCATTATGAGAAAAGGCCAAGGATGCAAAATGAAGAAGTGACCTGGGGGCAAATGGGGAGGAGGGCTTCCTGGGGAAGACCCACTTTCAGGGCCACTGGAAGGACTGTGGATCCTCAGAGAGGAGGCATCCAGAGGAGCCAGACATCCCTGTGGAGGTGGGAATGCAGGAGAGGCTCTGGTGGGAGGTGACTAAATGGCAAATTTAAAGGGGGTAGGGGCAGGGTAGCAGGAAGAAACAGCCCATGGGTGGCTAGAAAGAGCAGGCTGAAGAATGTGTTTTCTACAACACTGCAGGGGTGATCCCAAAACCCTTTCAAATGGCTTGAAAGCAGCTTTTGAGAGAAATCATCCTGGTGCTCACCGAGCAGGTTGAAGGAAAGGGAGCTAGGACCAGAGAAAGGGGTGAGGGAGCTGCATGGTCATCCAGGTGTGGACTAACAAGGCACTTGACAAGGCCCAGGCTGGGCAAACAAAAAGAAGTGATGGATTTGAGACAATGTTGCAAAAATAACTGCAGCCTGTGGGTATGAATACCCCCGCAGCAGTCCCCAGAGTCACCGCTGCCTGGATTCTCCCATAGCTGAATGGGAGTCCTGTTATGCCTACAGTTGGAGGACATCCTCCTACTTGCCCTGTCATTTGCAGTACTCCTTAGAGCAGGCAGACCTCCTGAGCATACCCATTTTCCAGATGAAGAAACTGAAGCTCAGGTAGTTCAATGTTCAGCCTTCTGTCCACAGCGCCAGAATCTTACATCTAGTCCAAGATCAGAAATTGGTTCCAGCCAGACGTCACTCACTCAGTGGCAGGACAAAAAATCCTGGACTCCTTAAGGGAGCAGAACGGGTAGAGAGGAGAGGCCAGAGGACACAGCAGATGAGAAAGCTGGCAAGGATACATGGTGTGGTGAATGCCCTGGGACCTTGTACCCATCATTGCTCATCCCTTGACCTGTCTTTCTGCCTGGGCTTTCTTCCATCCAGCCTCCTTGCCTGGCCAGAGTTAGCTTTCATAAAATCAAATCACATTTTGCATTCCCGTTCTTTCATGCCTCTGTAACTTTGCATCTGCTGTTCCCTTTAGCTGGAAGTCCAGTCTGCTGGTGAACCTCCTGCATTCCTTCCAGACGTGGCTCATGAGCCCTTTCCTGATGCACCAGTTTACTTGTGCTCTTCAAATACCTCCAGAACACTCCCAGCATTGTACAGAGATTATATTTACCGAGGTTTTTTTCTTTAGGGGAGGGGAGTGTGTGAAGGCTAACACAGGTGGCACATAGTAGGAACTCAGTAAATGGCTGAAATTCATTTCCAGTCTGTCTCCTCCTCCTCTGTCTCCTTCTGAGTGACTTGAGGACAAGAACTATGGTTTCTGGTGTTTGTTCTGTTTCGTTTGTGTTTTGCCTTTCAGTTGGATAGTACTGTTCTCGGGCCAGAACTGGGGATTTTGAGACGGTCCTGCCCCCCAGCCTGGAGAACACAGTCGGTGAGTGAGGCAGGCACATAAGCAGAGAGGTTCAATGGCGGAATGGTACACACTGGAGTCATGACTGGCCGGCATGGGGCACACGGGGAGCATGGAGCCCAACTGGAGAGAGTCAGGCCAGTCTCCTTAGGGGAGGGGCCTGAGCTGGGGGGCTGGGATGGCTGAGAAGACAGTAGCGATGTCCACATACAGGAAAGGTAAGACACCTAAGACAGTGTGGTTTATACCCTAGCGCCCTCAGCCAGGGAAGCCCTGGGCTGGGAGCACTCTGGGCCCGTCTCTAGCCCAGGTTTGCCATTTATGGCCCCCACCACTTCGCTCTACCCTACTCCACCCATTTGATCGTAACAACCCTGGTATCCCATTTTACAAATGCTCAGAGAGGTTATATAACTTGCCCAGGGACACACAGTTCTGCAGTCACAGATTGAAGGTTTTGATTTATGTCCTGCCTGCCCTTTCCACTCCACAGCCACCACCGGACCCGGGGGACTCTCTCTCCTCTCCCGTTCCCTCTCACACACCTCCACCTCTTTCCACTCTGGCTCAGCCCCACTCTCTCCCCTCCCTGCGCCGGCTGAAGGAGACAAGGTCACGTCCACACATCCAGTGACACATACTTTGTCCCAAAGCCGGCAAATCAAGAGATAAACAAGTGTGGGACCCAGCACCGCAGATGAAAGCAGAAGGAGGGACAAGGAGAGAAGGTGGAGGGAGTTGGGAGGAGGCCCGGGAGCAGAAGGCAGGGTATGATGTCAGCACAGGATCTGGTCGCTCCGACAACCATGCCACCTGAATAAAAACGAATAAAGTGCTCTTGCCTAGGTAACATGGCTTGGGAACAGCTGTGTTACCATCACCTCTAGCAGCAACAATGATGCGTGCGTGTGCGTGCGTGTGTGCACACGTGTTTACACGCACGTACTTCTAGGTCCCCGCTGGCAAGCCCTTCCCTGCACAGCATCGCACTTACACCTCCTTCCCTGCACCCAGAGAGTTGCCAGCCTGGCCTTGAGCCACTGGGGCTACCTGCCTAAGCTCTGCTGAGAAGCGCCCCTCCCCGAGACCAGCACTTCGGGGGGGCGGGGGGTGCCTGCTGTGGGAACCACTGGCTCACCTCCTGCGAGTTGCCTCTCCCACTCAGCACTAGCACCTCCACCCACTCCTCAGTCACCCACCCGCAGGGCGCAACTCTTACAGAGAAAATTGTCATTCCCCTGGCCGTGCACAGTCTCCTGCACGGATGCCTGGTCACGGCGCGGAGGGGCTGTTACAGTCAGGGGTGGGGGAGAGCTTCGAGTGTGCCCAGGAGAGGCATCCACGGCGCTGACACCCAGCTCACCTTGCACCTGCCAAGCTGTTGTACCTGGGATGGGCTCAGCATGTCATCTTGGACAAATCGCTTCCTCCTGCAGGTGTCCTTCTCTCGGTTATGAAAAAAGGGAGGGAGCAATGATGGAGGGGGGGATAAGGCTCATTTTATTTCTAAAGTCTCTAAAGCCCCAGCATTAAGGAGCCCTGAGTTCTCTGGCCCCTCACACTTAACCCTCTCCGGGCGTCACCGCACCCCAGCCAGCATGGGTGAACCCATCAATCACCGGCAGAGATCAATCCCTGATCCTCCTTGCACTAATCAGAAAGACGCTGGCTCTGAGGAGCCGGACCTCTTCCTCATTCCCTCATCTCCCAGGGAGGACCGCAGCCAGACGCAGTCACCCTCCCGGCTCCGCTCTGCTCCCACAAACAGATGAGCTCCAACCAACTGACTGGCCCGTGCAGGAATTTATCAATGGCTCCTTCTCTCCGGAAACAGCTTTCATTGATCAAATCTGTTTCAAGCCGGCTGTTCCTGAGAATCCCCACAGGGATCAAGATACACTTGCCTTGTGGATAAAAATAAAAACACTTCCCCCCCGACCCCCTGTCCACAAAACTTCACTTCCCCCCTTTCCTTCCTTGCAACAAACTCCCCTCACCGCAGGAGAGAGGAAGCAACCCCCCACTCCACCTAAGCGGGGAGCAAGGGGGAGCTATTCTCTAGATCTTTTCGCTCTCTAGAATTCAGCGATTTAACGGTGCGTGTGCCCCAGGTCTTCAAACACGTGTGCACGTGGGCGAGCCCCCGCGGGAACACGGGGACCGGCAGCAGCTGCTAGAGCGCTGTGCTACAAGGTGGGATCTTAGTGGAATTCTTTTCTTCTTTAACCTCTCTCTGATGTCGCAATAATACTGTTTTATGAGAAATAAAATCGGATAGGAAAAGTGGATGGGGAATCAAAGGGTGCCAGTTCCAAGATCAGACTGTCATGGTTGCTAGCAACACTATCTCATAAATCAACATCTTCTAATGAAGCTAGCAGCTTAAGGGAAAGAAGGAGGAAGGCTCTATAAAGTGAGGCCTATCCCCCTCCCTCCACTAAACATGGCCTCCCCTGTTGGTCCAAGGCAAGCCACATCTGGGCAGTGAATGCTGAGCACGATCAAAGAAGGAAGACAGCTCAAGGTGTTTCAATCGTAACTACTAACTACTACTAACGCTCCATTGGGCCTGAGTGTAAAGCCTAACTCACAGGCTGTGTGCCCTGGACAAAAATGCCATTCATGTACAGGTGTTCAAGTTGTACACTGCCCAAGATGCAATATCATAGGGGGGGTGTTATTTACATTGTAAACATACACCAACTTAACTGAGAGTGTGTGGGAGGGCACAGAGGTTCCAGGTCTTCTGGCTGAGTCCTACAGCAGCAGAGAAAAGAGTCCTACATAAATCCACCTGGCACACTCGTTAGTGCATGCCTGCCTGTCATGGCACCTTACCCCAACTATGCTCTGGGAGGGACCTGCAGTAACTTCTCTTTCTCACCTGCTCCTTAGGAAGCCCAGTTCCTGCCCCCACCAAGAGAACAATTTGGAAATAGTTGCCTCACATGGTGGTGGGTGGGAAGCAGGCAAGGAAGTGAGGTGGATAGTGTGTTTCTACTGGCCTGTGTGCAGGTTCAGCGTCTGTGGGGTTCCTGCCCAGCGGGACCTGAAAGCTGCCCAGGCTGAATCACCTCATATAGGGGTGTAGGTGGTATTAACTTACTCAAGGAGTTACTCAAGGAAGGGCCCCTTCTCTTTTATTTTTTTTTTAATGAACACTGTATATATTTAGGGCATAAGGGCCCCTTTTCCAATTCATGCAAAGGCCCTCTAGGCTAGCTGAGGCCTGGTTTGGGGGTAGGTTCTGTGTTCTCCTCTATAAAAGGGGAGTGCCAAAGCGCGTCTTGAGGGGGTTGTAAAGACAGATGGCCACACCCAGGGGTTTTGCTAGGACAGTTGAGGGAGGAGGGCTCACAGGCCCAGGAAAGCTGCAGGCCTTTCTTAGTACCAGCAGGGAGGGAGGTTCTGGTTGCTTCCCCTCCACCGCAGAGCTTAGCTCCGCTGGGGGGGTCTGGCCCATCGCCCCCAAATCCCATATCCTAGGACAGCTGTCTGACAAATAACACCCCTCATACCCCTAGTCAGCTTCTACTTCCCCCAAATTGGCCCTGAAAGGCAACAGCACGAGTGGGGGTATCTTGGATTCACCTAGAACTTTCTAAAGTGACCTGCATGGCTTTACAGTGACCTTCCCAGGACCCGTCCCCATGGAAGGCCCAGGGATCCCACTGCACGGAGAGGAAAGCAAAGGCTAGGGCCGGAGAGGGCTTCTCTCGGGTCTCAGCCCCGGCTTGGGGACCACGGATCACAGTTCTGGTCCCACCACCTCCTGGTGGAACCTTGCGTCCTTCGCGTCCCCCCTTCAGACACTGTGCTCAAGCCAGACCAGATTACAAACAGCACCAACCGGCACGACAGACTTCTTTGAAATCCCCCACCCTCTTCCTCGCTTATTGCTCTCTAGGCCTAGTCACTCTGCATACACTACTCACTGTGGGGAGTTCCCGCCGCTCGGACCCTGGGTCCCCCACGCCCGCCCGCCTACGTGCCCTGTACCCCGCCCAGCTCTCCTGTCCCGCGGACTTGGGCTCAGGCAGGAGCCGGAACCTTCCGCGAAGCTGAGTCCTCTGCTGCAAAGCTGGAGGCGCCCTCCACTTGCTCTCCTCAAACCGGGTGAAGGCAACACAGCCTGGTCACTATTCCCAGGAGACCACAGCCTGCTTTTCATTTACGCATTTACTGAGA
Organism: Mirounga angustirostris; assembly: GCF_029215605.1. Classification (NCBI taxonomy): domain Eukaryota; kingdom Metazoa; phylum Chordata; class Mammalia; order Carnivora; family Phocidae; genus Mirounga; species Mirounga angustirostris. The sequence goes on along the minus strand of NW_026991710.1, from coordinate 150,782,184 downwards.
GGTTCTCTTATTGACATTGTTGTGAGTTACATTTCCCACAAGCTCCCGGGGACCCAGTCCCTTCCATTCTCATTGTTCAACCGCGGAGCTGTTCCCGACTGCCGGGGACTCACGAGGCTCTTCGGAGAACTGCGGAGTAAATAACCCCCATGTCCGCGGGAAAACGGCTAAAGAGCAGGCAGCAGTTTCTGTACAAATAACTGGGCTCTTGACGCTTGGTTGAGAGACGCACCGCCACCCCCAAAGGCACCTGCAAGAGAAGCATCCTCATAAAAGCCCCTCCCGCTGCCGGATTCCAGCCTTCCTGTGTGTGACTCGGCCCCGGCCGGCGGAGTTCACAGAAACAGCCCCATCAGTGCAACGAGTCAAATCTTTCTTGGTTTGAGACTTGAAGATGACTCATACGGTCTGTGACTCATTACCTTTCTTTAATGGAAAGGGGAGACATTAACCCCTTCCTCGTGTACCAGGCACACCTCCCTGTGTGTCTACCTTCCTGCCGCTCTCACCTTCCCAGGCTCCAGGCAGGTGATGGGCTGGGAGGGTGGAGCTTTCTATGTCGCCCATCAGGCCTCTTGACTCAGCAGCCCTGGCCTCACTCTCCCTGGCCAGGCCAGCTCAGGCCGTGCAGAAGAAGCCACTGGCAAGGGGGATCCGCCACCTTGGTGCCCATCAGCCCACGCCTCCTCCTAGGCTGCCTGATGCCCACTCTCCTACTCTCCTTTCCCTGCCCGAGTCTTCCTGCTGCCCGCACGCACACCTCTTCAATCCTGGAACAAAGAGCAACCACCCTACCTTCTGGGGACACGGCTCAGGTCACACCACTGCTCCGAAGTCTTTCTTGGTGCCCCTGGTCCCAACCTCCTCAGAAAAACCTTTTTTTTTTTTTTTAAAGATTTTATTTTATTTTAGAGAAAGAGAGAGCATGCAAGAGCAGGGGTAGGGGCAGAGGGAGAGGGAGAGAGAGAATCTCAAGCAGACTCTGCACTGGGCATGGAGCCCGATGTAGGGCTCGACCCCACCACCCCGAGATCACGACCTGATCCGAAACTAAGAGTGGGCTGCTCAACCGACTGAGCCACCCAGGCGCCCGCTCAGAAAAACATTTTTCTGCTACTCTCCCCCACTTCCTACAACCTGTTTTCCACCGAAACTAAATAATAGACAATGATAATGTCAACTATCCTATATGGCAGGCCTCAATACTCTACCCCCTGCTGTATTTGTCTTTATCCCACAGTCACTGTCTAACTCGCTATATACTTTACTGATTTCTCATATTCTCCATCTCCCTCCAGTGTAAGCTCTCACGTGACAGTGTAAGTTCTACAAGGAAGGGATTTGTGTGTGTGTGTTGTTCAGTGCTGTGAAACACACGGGGCCTGGCACACAATAGGGGCTCAAACACCATGTGTTGAATGCACGGATGAGTGAGTGGACAGTGAGAAGTGACATCATGTGTCCCGTGTTCTCCCTTCACACACATCATCCTGGGTCATCTTGTGATAGCACCATCAGGTAGGTGCTTTTATTCTCTTTATTTTACATGTGCAAGAAAACTCACTGAGTTCCCAAGGTCACAGGATCTGGATGAGGATAGAGCGGGATTACATTGTAGTTCTGTCTGGCTCAACGCTCCCCATGCACGGTGGGGTGAGGAAGGACCCAGGCCTCACTGACCCCAACGCCAAAGCTCTCAGATGTCACTCTCTGCTCCTGAGCCCCACACCCCCTATGCTGCCTCCCACGCCTCTTCCCCCCAGTAATCCTCAGGCCTAACCTTGTCTGTCTACACCACTCTCCTATCTACACCACTTCCTCCATGAAGCTGTTCCTAATCCCTACTGTTGGGCCCTAGCACTTTAATCACTTAAAAAACAATCTTTTATGATATGCACATCTATCTTCTACAACTAAATGGTGAGTTTTTGAAGGCACGATGCATGGATCTGAATCACAGCCCAGAGCACATGCGGCATCTTACAAATAATGAACATGCAATAAACACTTGTTAAATGAATGAAGGGAAAGAAAATAGCTTTAAAATTGCTTTGTCTGAGCTGATTGAACCATAATGGAGGCAGTGCCTAATAGATTTTGAAGACAGAAACAGATATAGATGAATGGATAAAATTATAGAGAGAATTTTTCATAAATATTCCTAATAGTTTTTTAAGTTTTCATTTATTAAAATTTACTCCATTGTTGAAATGTTACTAAATAAGCTCTTAAAAATACTTACACTATTGTTTGTAAATACTGCCATGCATGATACTGTCCCCTTCATTATTTTAACCCTAACATGCCTTTTCAACATCGAGGTATTTCTCCCAAGCTTAATCTAGGTATTTCTCTTTTTTTTTTTTTTAAGATTTTATTTATTTGCGAGAGAGAGAATGAGAGACAGAGAGCATGAGAGGGAGGAGGGTCAGAGGGAGAAGCAGACTCCCTGCTGAGCAGGGAGCCCGATGTGGGACTCGATCCCGGGACTCCAGGATCATGACCTGAGCCGAAGGCAGTCGCTGAACCAACTGAGCCACCCAGGTGCCCTCTAGGTATTTCTCTTAATAGACTATATAGATAATGTTATTTTTGTAGTATATATAATATCTATTGGTATATAATGTACTAATGCATAGTGTATTAATAGAAAATTTGAGTCTCCAACAGACCGGAGACACCTGCCATTGAAAAGTGAGTTTGTTACTCACAGATCCCAATAGAAGGGGATAAGCCAGGCCTTGGAGGGCCACTCGGGGAAGCGCTGGAGTTGGTCAGGAGGTGGAAAGAGATGAGGAAGCTGTGAGCAAGAGTTTTTATTATGGTTTCTGCAGCAAAGAACAGCAGTGCAGGATAAGCAGGCTTAGGATTGGCTAATCTAAATAGTTTGGGTGGGCTCTAGGGCATAGGAATTGTCCCTAGTTGTCTGGTACCTGGCCTTGGGGTGATAAGCACAGGTGAATAGTGGCGTGGAGTTTCAGAAGCCGATGAAGGAGGTGGTTATATCCAAAAAGTACACTAGCAGGTAAGTTGTTTGCTACCTCTAGGAATTGCCTAGCTCTGGGAAGGGCAGTCCCTCCAAAGTCAGCAAGGCCCCAGATTTCCAAGCATGCAAATACAGACAATAAATGACATGGTTAATACAACCCAGATGAAGGAGGACACACTCTCGGACTCAATGACCTGGTTCATTAGACCTGGGCCTGCAGATTTCTTGTCACACCAGGGCTGGGGCTCCAGAGCCTCCATTTCAGGGCAAGACTGTCCTAGTTCACATACCTTCCCAGACAACCTCTGGGAAGAAATAGGCTCAGGGAGGTGGACGGACTGACCCTGCATCACCCAGTGGATGGCAAGACTGGACCAACACAAGACTAGTGCTCCTAAAGATGATAAACTGGATGGCGTAGTCTAGGGCCCCTTTGTGGAATCTCAGACTGTCAGGTGGGACCTGTCAGGACCTGCTCCAATCCAGTCCAAGTCCCTTGTCATCACCATCATCTCCCTCTTCATCATCATCTCCCTGGTTTTCATTTGAATGGAAAACCCACGCTCCTTTGTCCCCCCTAATGCAATAAGGAACTACTAACTGGCCCAAACCCAGAGACTGGATTTTTTAAAACTCAGGTCAGGCAACCAAGATCCTTGGGGGTTCAACTGGCCTTAAGCTCTGATTAAAGCCTGCATCTGAATGAACAGAGCTTCACATCTCCAGGGAAGGAAAGAAGTGAGCTCAAAGGCATGTGGGAAACCAGCCCTCCCGAGCAGAGACCACAGAAGGCCCTGGGGCCAGGCTGGGGCTAGACTGGATGGGGGGAGGGGGTGGACAGGGATGGGGGAGCAGGGAAGCACAGATTCAGGTTTTTACCCACTTAAGGCTCAGAACTGTTCTCCAAGTAGACCATGAACTTCCAGACTTCTCCGCCCTTATGCTGGGGGCTCCCTCTACCCTTCCCACACCTCCTCACCTGGGAAGCCCTTCACCAGCCCTCAGATCCAGTTAGGGAAGCCCTTCCGATCCCCATCCCCTCCGGAGGACAACCCACTTTGTCCCCCAGTGTTCTGTTCATCTGTCCCAGATGGACTGCTGCAGAGGACACGGCGAGGGGTTACTGACAACACCATCGCTAGCAACCACATTGTTCTTAATCAGCACAAGTTCCCTGCAAGGCCAGTGTTAATATCCCCACTTTACAGTTGAGGAAAGTGAGGCCCGGAGAGCTGAACTAACCCACCCAGAGCCCTTCATCCAACAAGGGAGACAGAGTCTGGACCCTACCAGTTTTGCACGAACTCCATGCCTAGGGTCCAGCCTCGTGGCCAAACTGCCTGGCTTTCTGGCTACACTGTGAGATCTGGGAAGGCAAGGACTCTGGCTAATTATGTTTGGCAAATCCTCAGAGCTCAAATCTTTTGGATGGATGAATATACAAACATGAATGGATGCGTGGACTGTGGTTGTTCCTTTTATTCTCGTGGCTGGTAAGAAGTTTCGGTGGAATGATATGTGAGGGTGAGAGCTGACCTGTTGTATCAAAAACACCCCTAAAGGCAACGGCTCAAATAGAATATGATTTGGTTTCCCTTGCATGTGACAGTCCAGCTGTGTAGACGGCTCTGTTCAGAATATAAAATGGTGTGGTCTCTTTGGGAAACAGTCTGGCAACTTCTCAAAAAGTTAAGCCTCAAGTTGCATGTGACCCAGCTGCTTGCTCTGAGTTTTGTATCCAAGAGAACTGAAAACCCGTGTCCACACAAAAATGTGTACATGAATGTTGGGAGCAGCATTATTCATAATAGCCAGAAAGTGGAAAAAACCCAGTGGATGAATTGATAAACAAAATCTAGTATACACACATAATGAAATATTATTCGGCCATAAAAAGAAATGAAGGACTGACACATGCCACACCATGGAGATCATGCTCAGTGAAACTGGCCAGGCATATACCAAATGTATGACCCTGGGCAATATGTAATGCTCTGTGTCTCAATTTCCCCATCTTTAAATAGGTATATTAATATGTCATAAAGTTTTAAAGTAATTAAATGAAATGATGTGTGTGTAGAACTTAAATCAGGGCCTGGCACTACACAAACGCTAGCTATTACTATTTTTTTTTAAGATTTTATTTATTCATGAGAAACAAAGAGAGAGAGAGAGAGAGAAGCAGAGGGAGAAGCAGGCTCCCAAGGAGCAGGGAGCCCAACGTGGGACTCGATCCCAGGACCCTGGGATCATGACCTGAGCCGAAGGCAGACGCTTAACCATCTGAGCCACTGAGGCGCCCGCTAACTATTAGTATTAATACCTGCAAGAATAAATAACCGAAGGAGAGGTGATTATTGTTGTGTAATTTACTGATTCTGATCTTGCCCAGCTCCCCCACCCCAGTCCATCCTTTTCCCCTTCTTTCTCGGCACACAGCTGCCCAGTTAGACCACATTTTCCAGCCCCTCTTGGGCATGATGTGGCCACATGACCAAGTCTCTCCTCGGAACAGGAGCAGCAGTGACACGTGCAACTGCCCCAAGTGGGGAAAACCCGTGGGCTTCCCACTTCTCCCCACGGGCTGGGGAAGGCACTGCATGGACAGTACCCTTGGAGACCACCGGTTGAGAAGGGCAAAACTGACCCATTAGCCTGTGTCCCAATCGGATGACTTCTTTTTTAAATTTATGTTTTAAATTTAAAAAGGTAAGTGTCCAATTTAGTGGGTTTTAATGCAATCACAATGTTGTGCAGCCATCACCACCATCTAATTTAAGAATATTTTTATCGCCCCCAAAAGAAACCCTATATATCCATTAGCAGTCACTCCCCATGCCTCCCCTCCTGTCCTCCTGCCCTCCTTCCCCTGACCACCACTAATCTGCTTTCTATCTCTATGGGATTTATCTGTTCTGGACATTTCATATAAATGGGATCGTGGAGTACATGGTCTTTTACATCTGGCGTCTTTCACTGAGCATTATGTTTGCAAGATATATCTCCATGGTGTAGCATGTGTCATTCCTTCATTAATGCTTTTGCTTTCCGCGATGCTCTGTGGACACCTCCAGCTAGTACTTTCACTGGGTGAATCTAAGGCACAGGCACTTAAGCAAGAGTTAAGCTAAATCCTTCAACGAACGACAGCTATGGTGTTCTTGAACTTTGGTGGGTATCAGAAGCATCTATGGAGCCTGTTGAAATGATGAAGATCCATCCTTCTGCTGGCTCAGAATCTCGGGGCAGGGGCAAGGAGGGGAACGTGTCTCAAAGCTCCCACAGGTAGTCGAGTGTGGACCAGAGTCTGAGAACTTTGACAAAGCCAATGATCGATCAAAGTTTGCCCACATGCTCAGAGCACTCTGTGGTCAGGCTCCTTTGGCTACATTACCTCACTGGATCCTTCTCATACTCCTGTGAGGCCAGTACATCCCCATTTTACATTTGGTGAAGCAGAGGCCCAGAGAGGAAGTTGGAACCCCAACTTGCACCTTCTCCCTGGATGTCCACAGCTCTGTCCATCTGTGACACTTTCCGGGGAGGTACACCATTCACTCTGTGACCCGCTTCAGGTGCTCACCACCCCAGGAATCAGCCTCATCCAACGATCATGAAGACAGATCAGCCTCGCCAACAGTGTGATTATTCACCTCCTCTTTGCCATCTCCTCAGACCATGGAGCCTCAAGCCTTAACCAGGAGTCACCTGGGGAGACTGTTAAAACAGAGCTCATCCCTGAAGGTTGTGATGCAATGGGTCTGGGATGTGGCTTGGGAATTTGTATCTCATTGCGCACTCCAGGGCCAGCCTAGTTTGGGAATTACCTTGTGGGTCCTCTAGTTCAGCCTTCTCATTTTATGAAGGTGGGAGCACAAACCCAGAAGGGGCCCTTCCTCACCCTGTGTGTTAAACCTTTAATAGCTCCCTACTGCTTTCAGGCAGACCCCCAGCTCCTTCCATCAGAGCTAATTCCTCCTCTTAAGGATCTTGTTTCAAATATTCAGAAAACTCTCTTACCTCCATCTGGAACAGTTCTTCCCTATCCTCCTCCCACTCTGCCTAATTGCTTGCTCATTCTGTCAGCCCCACAACACCTCCTCCAAGCAGCCTTCCTTGATCCATTAAATGGTCCAAGGGTTAGTTTTCTTTGGCCTCCCACAGCGTCAGTACTCCACGCTGAACCACAATGACCTGTTGACTTCTCTTCTCCCTTCAACGTCGTGAAGGCAGGATCACCTGGTCCTTGCACATTATAGATCTTTGTTGAATGAGGAAGGAAGGAAGGAAGGAAGGAAGGAAGGAAGGAAGGAAGGAAGGAAGGAAGGAAGGAAGGAAGGAAGGAAGGAAATATGAATGAAATAAACAGAATGAGCACCGCAGGGCCCCATGGCTCATGCTTCCCTCTCTCCAGCCTCCAGATTGCAGGAGGTGGGACGGTGTCCCTCGGGCCTCGGGCACTGGGAGGCGCCACCGGCCCCGCGCGTCCTCGCGTCGCCGCGGAGAGGGAGGGACCCGCGGGCGGGCAGCTGCGGAGCCATCTGCTGCGCAGGCGGCGGCGCCCGCCCCAGTGTTTGTTTACAAACCAGGCTCTGCGTGCGAGAGAAACACCGCTTCGCTTCCAGGCGCGCCGCGGCCGCTGCCAGCCGGGAGGAGGGGCGCCGGGGCGAGGGACCGGGATGGGGACCGCGGAGGGGACCCGCGCGGAGGGCGCGCGGCCAGCACGTCTCCGGTCCGCAGGCCCTCCCGCACCTCCACCGCTGCCCTCACTCCAAGCGCACCAGCGAAGGCCCGCGTTCCAGGTGGGCTCCCCTTCTAAAGACTAGCGGTCCCCCGACCCCATGTGGCGCACAGACCCTGGTAACAACAGTGTCTATGTTACAAGGGCGCGTTAAGGATTACATGAGGTAATGCGCACGGTGGCACCTAACACACATAAGCTACTGTAGCATCAATGTGGGTGACAGGATGGGTCTGAAGCATTTTACAAAACGTCTCTCTCTAGTCCAATTTCTCACCCAACTCAGGAAACCCTGTTCAGACAGTCCCAGGTACAGACGATAAGGCCTAGATTAAAATTCATATCAGGAAAAAAAAATCAATTTGAAAATGAAAAACATTCTGATGTGAGTGCATTTCTGGCTTTACCATTTTCACTGCCATTCGGCCCTGCAGCCACAAGCCCTGGGGCCGGCTCAGAGCTTGGGGAGAGTAGCAGGTGGAGACCAAGCTGAACGACCTCCTGCAAACGCCACCCCTGAGTGCAGGTCTCAAGGCAACTGGCTGCCATCGCCAAGGTGAAGGACTGTCACCCAGGCTCACAAGAATGGGCGGTGATGGAGAGAGGCCGAGCTGGTAGCCTACAGCCCTCCCCTCCACCACACCAGTGTTGAGATCTTCTGCTTCTTCTGCAGGAGGAAGCCTGTGGAGGCTTGATGGTGCCAAAACCAGGCATGAGATGGGGCTGTTCCCCATACACTCTCCAAGGGATGGTGGTGCAAAACGCTTGTCCTGGATTTGTTAGTGCCCAGGGGTTTGTTTCTATATGATTATCAGTTTGTTTGTTTGTTTGTTTGTTTTTTCCAGATCCAAGGATTGAAGAGGTTACAAAGTGATGACAGAGTCCGTCACAGTTTCTGCCCACAAAGGAACTCATGTTCTAGGAAAGGGAGACAAAAAGAGCAGGAACTAACACCTAACCTACTGTGTGCCAAGTATGAAGTTTGGTGTTTCTCTAGCAGTCTCTTCTACAAATGCTTTTTGCACCGTGAACTGGGTGCTGAGGATGGAACAGAGAACAAGTCTTGTAGTCCAGGAGAAGCAATTAAAAATATAGGCAACCACTGAATAACACAGGGATTAGGGGCATCAATCTCCCATGCAGTCAAAAATCCATGTATAACTTCTGACTCCCCAGAAACACAACAACTAATAACCTACTGTTGACTGGAAGCCTTACTGATAACATACACCGTCAATTCACAGATTTTTATATGTTATATGTATTATATCCTGTAGTCTTACAATAAAGTAAACAAAAGAAAATAAAATGTTATTAAGAAAATCATAAGAGTGACAGTACTGTAATATATTTATTGAAAAAAATCCACAAATAAGTGGACCCACGCAGTTCAAACTCATGTTGTTCGAGGGTCAACTGTAATCTCAGTGACAACCCCTGAACCATAAGGGAAATACCTCTTTCAATCTTGACACCAACCCTATTTGCAGCCCCGAATGGTAAATATGATTTTCTGCATTTTACAGATACGGAAATTATGGCTCAAAGAGAAGAAACAACTGGACTGAGATCTCTGAGCCAAGGTTCGGAGGCAGGACCAATGACTGTGTTCTGACTGCAAATGGCCTAGGGGAGGGGATTGGAAATGGCCCACTTCCCAGTTCCCGACTAAAACAGTGGGGCTATAGCACCATGTTCCAACCATAGATGGCGAAGACTCTTCGCTGAGGCTAAAGCAGACTAGGACTATACTTGGAGAGCCCTGTTTTTAAAGTTCTGAGCTGGTAAAAATGTGACCAGACACTTTGACTCGGAGCCACCATCTGACCATTCCCTTTGGTAGAAGCATGGGCCCGTTGAGCACTGCCCCTCCCAAGTCTGGGTAGGTGAAAAGAAGCCTCCTCCCATTCTCCCTCAATGCAAGTCCACTTATGCATTCACTCGTTCAATACACGGTGAAAAACTGTCCTGCCTGGAGAACTCCAGACCCCAATCAGGGAGAAGGAAACACACATCCCACATAAGGTTAGAGCTGGAAGGGCTCTGTCCAGGGTGCTGGGGGAAGCACAGAGGAGGAAGGATTAAAACTCCAGGAGCAGGAGGCTGAGGGCAGGTTGAGCCCATTCAACTTCCTTGGCACATAGATGAAGGAGGAGGAGGAGGAGGAGGGAGCCTGGGCAGAAGAAGAGAGAAGGCAGAGAGCTGTTGGCTGGGGGAGCAAGGGCTTAACTGGAGGCCATTAAAACTAGTCTGAGCCGGTGTGCTTGGGTCAGGCAAGGACACAGCCAGGATTAGATGTTGCTGCTCTTAGCTCCCCGGCCCGCATCCCTTGGCCACGCTCCCCCTTCCTAAGAGCAGGCAGGAATTGTAACGGGGTGAAACCAGGACAGCCGCAGGCTAACACAGGCAGGGGAAAGCAATCTGAAAACCCAGAATTTCACAGGACAGACAGGCTGGGATAACCAGGATGCTGAGAGAAAATAGCCCTGACAGTGGAGAGCAAGTTAGAGCCAGTCTGCAAGGGTGACAGGGCAGGAGGAGAAGGTGCTGACACCTGGGCCATCCTGTGTTCTCAATGACTCAACACCCAGGCTCACCCCGGCAGGATCTTCCAGCTGGAAAGGCACACTGCCCAGCGTGTATGAGGTGCTTGCCATGGGCTGGGGTACGGGGTATCAGGAGAAATACTCACTCACGTACCCAGGAAATCTGGGGAGTCAAGGCCAAAGGGTGGGGAGAAGCTTTAGGCCTTCTTGGGAGACCCAGGGGATGAACATGTGATCTACAACCGGATGATTATGTGCAGAATCAGATCTCTAGCCAGGCTCATGCCCAGATTTGAATGTTCCTTCAGTTAGCCCCACTCCCCTCAATCCCCCAGTCAGAACCTATAAGTCAAATCTGCAGGCACTAAGACCTCTAGTTTTGCGAGGTCAAGAGTCATTTCATCATCCCTGTCTTTCCTCTAGGTGCCTGGTATAGCATCAGACCCAAACAAAATGGGGATTGAAGACTGATTAAATGCACTAAAGGCAGAGAGACTCTATTTAAAGCAGTTTTGCTAAATCCTTCAAAATGGCAAAGAATTCCACAGTAATAAACAGAATTACCCTCTAATGAGATCTGGTCTTAAAGTTTGAGTTCCACTTATTTTATGAAACAAACTTTCTTTTAAATACTGTGACATCAACGACTGTGTATTTACCTAAACGGTCCCTTCTTCCCTGCTGAGCACACAGCCACCATTTCCCAGCCTCCTTGCAATCAGCGTGACCAAGTTCTAGCCAATGGGAGGTGAACAGAAGTGAGCATCCCTTCCCAGCCTGGCCCGTAAAATCCTCCCACGGGTAACTGTCCATCGTCTTTCCCCATGCACTGGCTAGAGATGGAAGATGAAGTAGCCTAGGCTCTAGAATCACCTGGAAGGCTGCCTGTGAATGACCTCACTGGTCGCTGCCAGAGGATGCGGGCTGGGGAGCTAAGAACAGCAGTATCTAATCCTGGCTATGTCCTTGCCTGACCCATGCACACCGACCCATGCACACCTGATCCATGCACTCCTATATGGACAGGAAATAAATTTAAATCCTGTTAAGCCATCAACATTCTGGCATTTATCTATCGTAGTGATCCAACATTAGCCTAAGTAAAGAAGCACTCACTATGCACATAGCACATGGCAAGCCAGGCCGAGGTGGTTATGTACAGGTAAGAGTAAATAAGAATATGCAGGGAAGGGCCGGATGCTGGGAACATCCACAGAGACACTTGGCTCATTGTGGATTTTTGGAACATTCCCCACCCCCCACCCATCCCCAGCTGCAACTTGGACCTGGCCATGACAACTCACTAATCACTTCTCCTCAACTCTCTCTCCCTTAGTGACCATTCTGCCAGACATTTGGACCTAACTGAGCCCCCCCCCCCCGCTTTTTTTCCAATTAGAGATTGAGTGAATGCATCTCTTTGTCTTCAAACTTTTTCCTTGAGCTAATAATTTTCCTTAAAATCTTCTGAACTTGCCATCGGGTGTGACAAAAAGCTTACTGAATGCCTTGCTGCAACCTTCTATTTCACTCAACCTTCTAAAGTTGCCTTTTTATAGCAACGCACATCAACCCTTCCATTTATATTGTGTTTATGTCTCTGTCCCTTTCATGCATCATTTCTCCACAGTGCCTCTTCAAGTCCTCCCGTCTCATTCTCCCCTCTGCCCTGCCACTGTTTCTTTTCCAAGAAATGATTTCCCTCACCTTCCACGCATTTCCTCCCTTCCTAGCACCCCGATCACAACCCCATTTATTCTCCGGGACACATTTCTTCCTTTCAAACTAGAAAAGAGAAGTTAAAGCTTCCCTTTCGGTTCTTGTTCATTTCTGCCTTAGTTAAGTTGAGCCATGTGGATAACTAATTAAAATTAGTTGGTCATTATCATTCTTACGCACCTGCCTCCTGTGGTGGTAGCCCGTTGTCTTCTGATCTCCCCTGACCTAATTTCTCATCATGCTAAGAGGGGGTGATAAAAGCCCCCCCATTTTTTGAGAAAAATCAACACTTTGTAAAGGAAATAAATTGCTGAGTCAAAAGTATATTACAAGAATTGTCATGTTTTGTTCTCAAGTTTTACCTCCTTAAACATTCTGTGTTTTGCCATTGTAAGAAATACACATCAACTTTTACCAAATCTCTTTATACATTTCAAATACTCCAGACTCCATCCTTTCATTCCTATTTTTCCTCTGGATATTTAGAGTCCTGGCACTACCAAAAAAAAAAAAAACTGTAATAGCAATGGAAGGTACAAAAATACTAAAATAACTTACAAAAGACTGTGAACCAGTTAAGGAAGGGGCAAGATCTATGGATCTGTGTATCCAAGACTAAGGATACTTACTGTCATTGAGCATAAAATTGATCCCTAAACTTCAGTGCAAGCAGAGTTAATGACAAAGCAGAAAAAGAATGTGATAAAGATCCCAATGGTTAATATTAGAAAGCATACTGTACATGACTGGCTTCTTCGTTACTCTTGTAATGAAGTCGTGGAAATGCTTCTAAAATATTTCTTTACTTCCTGCCTATTTGCTAAAAGGATATGTTATGCGATAACATAAAAAAATCATTATCATAAAAATAAAGACAAGAGACATGCTAAATGGGGATATATGTGTGGAAGCAGAAATAATTATAACTTTCTTTTAAAAGCTAGGCTCAAGGGAATGAACACAATTCAGTCCAGAACTTAGCTCTGAGCTTCCTAGCACCCCTGCAAAGATGGAAACAAGGGAATATTACTGAATTTTCCCTAACTGTAGTTGCAGAGATGATGGCCTCCTAACCATGAACAATGAGAGGAAGTTGTCCCATGGGTCTTATCATTTCCCTTAATCTTTAGAAAGAACTTTCCAAGGATTTTCATCACCTAATCCTCAAATTCCTGGCATGTTCCATGGTCCAATGGCTTCATCATATTACCAGCTCTCTGCCTCCAATGTGACTTTCCCTTACCCTTTGATTCAGTCATTTGGGTACCATGACCTTGATATGCACCCATATCAGCCATACCAACTGTAGTCTTGTCTACATATTTTTTTTTCTTTGGTCGCATTTTTAGTTAATAAATTTTTTGTCATTCTAGGAATCATAGCTTTGTCATGCTGGTTGCAGTATGTTTTCCCTAACACACATTAAATAAATGCCTGTAAAGATGATACCATTCTTGAGACTCTGTTAGCGCAGCTCTGATGTCACCGGCTCTGCTCCCCACACAGTTCATAAGGGAACCTCTGTCAGAGAATGTTTCTCTCCAGCTTCTACTTGACCCTGCCCATTTTAGTCTCAGACCATCACAGCTGACACACAACCTCCCTTGCTCTCTACGTCTAACAGGATTGTCTTTCTGGCTTGTGAACAACCTCCTCCTTCTTCACGTGCCACCTGAATTCCATCTTTCCCCCCGAGACTAGTTCAAGTCCCACCTTCTCCATGGAGTCTTTCCTGATATCAGCCTTGAACCTGGACTTGCCTCCACTGACCTCCCAGAGCAATCATCTGGCTCCTAACGTGACATAGCAGATGTCCTTAAATATATAGTAAGTTCTCGTATATATTCCCTAGCAACTAAGCCCATAGTAGGTGCCCAATAAACATGGCAACATGTCAGGGCTGAGCTCTGAATTTGGAGTCAGGAGACTTGGATTTGTGAGTAAGTGACTTTTCAAGCTTCAGTTTATCCAGCTATAAAACGGTGAAGAAGTGGGTAGAGCGGGGATCTCACATTCTCTGAGGTATCTGCCCTCTTGCCCCCCATGTTAAACTCCTGCTTTCTTTGGTACCCCACTGCCTTCTGTGTAGATTCCCCTTTGTGAACCCTGACTTTGGCTTTTTCTGCTGTAAAGGTGCCTTGTGATTTCTCTCCAGGGTGTCCTACCAGTGGATTCTTTAGCAGTCAGTAGCCATTCTTGTCTGTAAGACAACTCCCTCTGCTCCTCACCTTCTGCTCATGGCAGACACATCCCAGCATCCTGGACAGCCTTCTGTCCCTGATCCCTGTCCTGAAACTGGCCTTAGTGCCTGCCAGTTCTACTCGGCCTATTTTCAGCCTCTCTTTTCCTCTGCTCAGTATCTTCACTTCCCACTTTTTCTTTCCTCAGAAATGCGGGACATTTTTGTCCTGTATAAACAAAGACTTCTCTTGTTTTTGCACAGAAACCAGAGTACTGGACTGTGCAATGATAGAAGCATTCTGGTCCAGTCACAGCTCTACTACCGACCGGCTCTGTAACTTTGGGAATGCGGCTTAAACTTTCTGAGCCTCAGTTTCCACTTCTATCTGGTAGGGATGACACTGTCGGTGCTGTCTCATAGTCACCAGCTGAGACCATGGTGTTCAAAGTGTGGCCATCAGCACCTCCTCCTTCTGCTCCTTGTACTTCCTGGGCCCAGCTCAAGTCAGTCCCCTATCCCACCATCTCCCCTACCAGCTAATGAGGCCACTCCTGTGAAGAGCTTTTCCTCGGAAGCATGTGCACCACGCTTTAGAGGTTACAACAGCATTGTCTCATATATTACCCTTTGATCCTCAAAAGGATCCTCAAAGGATCCCTTTGATCCTACCCGTTGTTAATCAGTCTTCAAAAAGGCAGAAATCCAGGGGCACATGGGTGGCTCAGTCAGATGGGCCTCCGACCCTTGATTTCGGCTCAGGTCGTGATCTCGGGGTCATGAGATAGAACCCCGTGTCAGGCTCCGTGCTGGGCATGGAGCCTGCTTGGGATTCTCTCCCTTTCTCCTTCTGCCCCTCCCCTTTCCCTCTCTCTCTTTTTCTCTCTCTCTCTAAGGAAAAAAAAAGAAGGCGATCCAGATACAGGCTATAACATGGATGGGCCTTGAGGACATGAAATGACATAAGCCAGTTACAAAAAGACAAATGCTGCATGATTCCACTTACATGAGGGATCTAAAGTAGTCAAAATCATACAGACAGAAAGTGGAATGGTGGTTACTGGTGGCAAGGGCCAGGGGAGAAAGGAATGGGGAGCTGTCATTTAATAGGAGCAGAGTTCTGTTTTGCAGAATGAAAAAGTTCTGGAGATGTTGCATAACTATGTGACTATATGTAACACTACTGAATATACACTTAAAACTTAAAAATGCTTGAGATGGGGGAATCTGGGTGGCTCAGTCATTAAGCGTCTGCCTTCAGCTCAGGTTATGATCGCAGGGTCCTGGGATCGAGCTCCGAATAGGGCTCCCTGCTCAGCCGGGAATCTGTTTCTCCCTCTCCCACTCCCCCTGCTTGTGCTCTCTCTCTCGCTCGCTGTATCTCTCCCTGTCAAATAAATAAATAAAATCTTTTTTAAAAAGGCTTGAGATGGTAAATTTTGTGCCATGTATATTTTACTACAATTTAAAAATTTTTTGAAGATATCCAACTCTTACACTTTTTAAAGCGAAGTATTAAAATCATTGTGGCCATTTTTCAGATGAGGAAGCTAGGGCTCATAAAGGCTCACCTAGGACGTGCATCCAGGTCTTCAGACCCCGACCTCGCCTTCCCCACTCCCGAAGCGCTGGGGGAAAGCATGAGAGGCCCACCTGAGCCAAAGGCATCAGCACACAGCAGCCCCTCTGAGCCCAGGAAAGGAGCCCCACGCCCTTTCACCACAGCTCAGGAAGCCTGTTGGCCCTGGCCCAAGAGACCCGCAGGCACTGTTGTCCTTTGTCCCCAAGATCAAGCTCAGCTCCCTTCCATCTGGCTCCCATCTGCATCTCTCACCTGCAACATCCTCACGCTCTGCGGATGTCTGGCCATTGCCACGTGGCTAGCCCCAGCCAGCTGCAGGCTGGGGTGAATACAGCAGTGGACCCCACAAGCCATGTTTCTCCTGCTTTGTGGTGTGTGAACAGGGGCTCCCTCTTCCTGCTCTGCTCTGTGTTCCTTCTACATGATTCAGTTTAGCTGGCTCCTCTCAGGAGTCTTCCCTGGTCTCCACGTGGAATTAAATTGCCCTCCTCTGGGTCCCATTGAGCCTGCTTCTTGTCTGAAGCTGGCCACCCTGTTCTGCCATTGTCTCTTCCCTATAGACCCCTTCCCCTTAGACCCTCAGCTCTCCCAGAGGCAGGAGCCAAGAGTTCCCCGAACTTACCCCCTGGTTGGAACCTTGAGTCAGTGGAGCGGGATGGGGCTGCACAGGTGCACGTAGAAGTCACAAAGAAAGGACAAGACCCCAGGCCAGGATGAATGTGGGGACAAAGCTGCATGATGCTGCCTCTTCTAGTGGAAGAGACGGCTTATGTGAGCCATGGATGGCTAGCGCACTGACGGAGGCTGGCGGGGGATAGGAGAAGCAGCTATCTGTGTAGGAAGGATGATGCAGGCACCCAAGTCATTTGGCTGAGGAGGACATGGCTCTGGCTCTCCCAGCTGAGGCAAGAGCCAGAGCCTGAGATGGTTGTCTGAGGTTCTGGAATAAACTTGCAATGTGGTTCGAACTTGCATCCTTCCCTGGATTCCCTCAAACTCCGGACACCTGGACCAACCACTGTGGTGACCTGGGCAGAACTCCCCGACGTGGGTGATCTTGACCAAGTCATTTCCTCTCTGAGCATGAGCATCCCCTTCTAAAATCCAGAGTTGAACTGAACAATTCCTGAGGTCCCTTTTAGTATTAACATTACATGATTATAAATGTTTACAATACTTTGTGGGGTTACTCACTATGTCCCATGTAGTGAAAGATTATTTATCTTAGATATGAACCAAGCAACAAGGGATGTTTCTTTGGGGTGCCTGGGTGGCTCAGTCATTAAGTGTCTGCCTTCGGCTCAGGTCGTGGTCCCAGGGTCCTGGGATCGAGCCCCGCATCGGGCTCCCTGCTCAGCGGGGAGTCTGCTTCTCCCTCTCCCACTCGCCCTGCTTGTGTTCCTGCCCTCGCTATCTCTCTCTCTCTGTCAAATAAATAAAAATCTTTAAAAAAAAAAAAAGATGTTTCTTTAAAGGTAAAGTTTCCCAAGGTGAGAAAAACACCCTCTTCTGGGCTGCCTCACCCCCTGGCCTGTGCTTATTGGGGTAGAGACAGCCTGTAGTTTGCCAACATTCCATTTCCTCTTATTCCTGGACCCCAAACCCCAGCTTTCCTTGTAGCCAGATGTGGTCACATGGCTAGATCTACAGAATATGAGTCGAAGTGGTATATGTCACTTCCAAGACAAGATTTAAGAAGTAGATGTGCCTCTCTCTGTATGTCACCTGGATGCAGGTGACAATGATGGCAGATATGGAGCAAGCGTGGGTTATGGAGGAGGGCCACCAAGTGGGAATATTCACCTCCAGCCACTCCATGAGCACGAAATGAACTTCTATGGGGTTAAGTCACCAGGCCAGTAGGGTCTGTTTGTTACTGAAGCTGTGCCTATGCGAACAGATTCATTATTACCCCTCTAACCCTATATTTTGAGTGGGTGTCATATGTCTGCCATCTGTCTGCCTTCCCCGCTGGACCCTGAGCTCTTAAAGTCCCAGAGTCAGGTTTTACTCCTCCTCAAGCCTCCAGGGTCAGTGTCAGTGCCTGACTCAACAGCAGCTTGTTTATTTGGAAGAAATGTCACAACTTGAACAGCCCCTTCTAGCACATCTTCTCTCTGTGGCCTTGTGGTTGTCCTCTGCTCCGCCTGGAGGGGCACCTACAGCTCCATCAGCTCAAACTGTTGGTGATAACAGGGACCTTGGTGACCGTTCTCACCCAGAGGCAGCACGGGGGGCATTGGAAGCTGAGCGGGGTGGCCTTGGTTGTCCTGCGGACTGGGCGTGAGGGGCATTCCTGGCACATAGTGGGTGCAGCCTGGGCGGGCTGCGCATTCCTCAAGGAACAACAGTCCCTGCAATGAACTGTCCTATCCTTATGCCATTAGTGGCCTGACGTTGATGCTCATGACGCTGGCACTTCCTGTAACACATCCCGTGGTTTCTTGCCTCTTCGCCTTACCATCAGCTGAAAGCCTTCTTTCTTTTCCCTGTCTGCTCCCTGTCTGCACAGCACATTCTTCCCCTCTCTCTCCAGTAGCCTCTGCAGGGAGCTGACTGCTTCCAGCAGCCCTGACTTGGGGGCTGGGCCGGGCTCCCACACATATGGGCTTCTTGTCTGAACACAGACAGCCCACCATCCCTATCCCCCAGAGAAGGACCACAGAACAGCTCCCCGTTCCTGGCAAGTAGGTTGGCAGGAATCCTACAGGAACACAGACTCCTACCAGGACTTTGGCTGAGCCCCAACCCAGCTGGGTGCTTGTGGTGCTGATACCCACATGGGTCCCATGAGCAAACAACCCATACCCGCTAATGTGAAACGCTGCTCCCTTTGTCACCCCCACCCCCACACGCGCGCACACACACACACACATTCATGGGCCAGCAAGAAGCACAGTTATGTGCATTGGATCCCTGGCTGCCCACTCCACTGATAATAATTGATTTCTTCCTTCAAAAGGCATCTGCTAGGCAGTTAACTCCTACTTTTACCCTCACTCCCTTCCATGCCTATAATCCCTCATCTGTCACCCGACCCTAGGCTGCCACTTTTCAGTGGAGCAGCTAATCTACTGCTCCATGTTTAACCTAAACTTGGTGTCCCTAACTGTGGCTAACTTCAAAGGGCAATCACCCAGCCTTTTGTGTTGGTCCCCTCCTCTCATCCATCAGCAGGTCTGAAACCAACGCCACAGTCTCAGCCACTGGCTAGTTTCTGTACTGTAGTGGTTGTCACGTTCACCTCACAGTCGTCGCCACCAACTGTGGCACCTTGGAAATAAAAATGGCTCTAGGGTTCCTTCTTAATGGGATAAAGAGGAGAGGCCCCATTGTCTTTCATCAGGTGAGCTTGTTCTCCCCCGAAAGACCTGGCTGAGAAATCTATATTTGGAAGGACCCTGCTCAGCCCCTCCTGGACGGGTGCCCGGGGTTCCTTCTCTGTCTAAAGCAGAGTAAGCCACTAGCTCCAACTCCCACTGGAGGAAGCCAACTCTTCCATCTGTCCCAGACTCCACCTGCAGCATCTCTCCCGCAAGGCCCTCCTTGGAGCCTTGTCTGGAGCTGGTGTTGACAGACAAAAACTAAGGGTCACACAGGGCTCAGGTCAGATGGCTGAATTTGTAATTCTTTCTCCTCACTTCCGCTGATGACTCCCTTGATGGGTACATGTACAAGCCAAAGCCCCAAATCCCAATCACCACCTTCCCTGGCCCTAAACCTGAATGTAAAGGCAAGTCCTGCTAAAGTGCCAACAGCTCATTGACATTTTCCAAACAGCATTCCAGGGAGTATTAATAAGCAAACAAAATAAAGGCAAGTGGGTAGAGTTCTGAGGCCAAGATTTCTTTACTACAGAACCTCCCAAAGCTTTAACACATCAATGCACCCCATGAATTTCCAAGAAGGGGAGAGAACATATTTCCTCAATGATCCTAAAGAAATGTGTTTGCTAGATTTCACATATGTGTAATCAATAACTCTGAGGATTTAGGACCTATTTCTGGGTGGGGTGAGAGGGTCAGAGAAGGGCAAGTTGGGGTGCTCGTAGTGATAGTGGTACAAAAAAACCAGGCTAGTGACACAGCTAGTCCCCTCCCAAAACATGGGAGCACCCCACTACTAGACCCCAAGGGAAGTAACAACAGGAACTCAAGCAGGATAAAAATGTGAATATAAGGGTTCCTCACATTTAGATAGCACTTTCCAGTTTACAAAACACATTCATACACATGATTCTATTTGATCATCATAACATTCTTGCATAGTGGACAAGGAAGAAAGAGTAGCCCATTTTATGGATTGGCAATGAGTAATTAAGTGGCTTGCTTGAGATCTCCCAGGTTAGTGGCAAACCAAGAACCAAGATGAAAGCCTTCTGCCTTTCTGCCCATTGCCTCTCATTCCTCCTGCTAAACCCACTAGACCGAGCATCTGGAGGGCAAGGATGCCTAAAAAGTGAATGAATGAATCGACCCACCATTGGGGTGCCATCCCAAGAAGCTCAGTAGTCACTGGCACACAAAGGCATGGCTGTGATAAGGAGCAAGGCACTAAGGCTTTGGTGACATGCTAGGGTGAGTATCTCTTCCTGGCAAGTTCACCCCATACACTGGAACAGGATCATGGTAAAAGCAGAAGTTTGTTGTGGAAACCATGTCCACATTCTCATAGCTGGGCCCTGGTTGGGACAACACAGAGAGACAGGTACAAGTTTTCACAGGGTAGGTAGAGCTGCTTTCTAGGCATGTGTTCATGGTTCAGCAGTTAGGGCCACAGAGGTACTGAAAGAATATTAATAAAGACAAGGATGAGCCCTCTTATGGGCTAAATTGTGTCCCCACCCCCAAAATTTGAGTTGAAGTTCTAACCCCCAGCACCTCAGAATGTAACTGTATTTGGAGGTAGAGCCTTTAAAGAGGTAATTAAGTTAAAATGAGGTCATTAGGATGGGCCCTGATCCAATATGACTGGTGTCCTTATAAGAAGGGGACATTAGGACACAGACCTGAAGAGGGAAGACCATGTGAGGACACAGGGAGGGCCATCTACAAGCCAGAGAGAGAGAAGCCTCTGGAGAAACGATCTTGATCTTGGACTTCTAGACTCCAAAACTATGAGAAAATAAGCTTTTGTCATTGAAGCCATCCAGTCTGTGGTACTTTGTTAAAAATGCTCTAATAAAAGGCCCAAGGTCAGGCTGGGACTCAAGAAGTAAGTATAAGATGGCCCAGCGCCCTCTCTCCAGGGGGGCAATAGTCCATGTACATGCCTCTCTGTTAACATCACAGGGCATTCATTCACGATTCCTTTCCTAATATTAAGTGTCTACTGAATATATGCATTATGCAAAGAAAATCAGACGAGACATAGCATGTTCCTTCCCTCTGAAAACCTTAAAATGCAGTAGAAGAGTAAGATAAGAACACATTACGAATACAGAGAAAGCACTCAGTTTTTTAACACAGTGTGTCTGAAATCCAGTTTGTGAATTATTTGTTTGAACCCAGAATGTTTCCCCAGAAGTAGGGAACTCTCTGCGGTGGCTCTGCCCACACACAAATCTGGAACATCCTGCCAAGTGACATCAGTGACAATAAATCACCTTTACAGCCAACACGGTCCTTTCACCTACCCCACCTCTTTGCATTCTAGAAACACCCACCAGAGAGTCAGGAGGACAACTCTCAATAGCCACATTCCACAAGGGGGCCTGGAGGCCCAGAGAGAGGTTCTGAGACTCGCCTAAGGTGGGTCCTGCACTGGTGGGGCCAAGAGTCAAATCAGAGTTTCTGTCCCCAATCTCACATCGAGTGGAAGAAGAGGGAAGAAACCCTGTGCTCCCTCCAACCCTCGCCCTGGGACTTTGAGCAGAGGGGGAGTGGGACATACCCACCAGGCAACAACATGTGGGGTCAGGGTGGGGGTGGGAGGACGTTGGTGATCAGAGGCCAAAATATTTAGATGGTGCCAGGAGCTGTCTGCTAAAGTTATCGCCATAAGCTGAAGGAAACTATGATTAGCATATTCCAAAATTAGGGTCCTATCTGTATTTTCCTGAGAAGAGTAATCAATCATTCATCATCTTGTATGATTAGTATCCAGTACGTTTCCCAGAATCCTAGTCCCTCTGGAATTCATACGTACGTGCACGATTTGAGTGTTGGGATTCCCTTCTGATGAATAATAATTAAGGGCTGTTAGGGACTCTGGAGGCTGTGTTTAAACAAATGTGCTTAACAAATGTTGGCTGAGAGCCAACTACGTATCAGGTACTCTACTGGGTCTGGGGGGGGAGGATTGGAAGGGTGATTCTGAGATGTAGGCTGCCCACCAAGACTTCACAGTCGAACCTGGGGGTGGGGGCACACCAGTACCCAGAGGACAGTTGTCAGAGGCGCCCTATGGTGACAGGGATCCTGTAAGTGCACCCCAAACTTACACACTCAGTGATAACATTTCCTGCTCGCCTGAAACAGCCCAGATTTAGTCTTTCACTCTAACACATGCACCAATCAATACCGAAGATGAATTAAACTGATGAAAATCAATCCTCAAGCCAGTTTTGCTTTCCAGACCAAAAATTTTCGTCAATAATAGAGAATTAAAAGATGTTACTAAAGTCTGATGCCAGCGTTGCACGTAGTTCAATCACAGGTTGTGAGAACAGATTAAGAAGTAGAAACCTTTGCCAGGAGGCTGTTCTGCTGGCTGTTGGCAGATGGAAAAGGACCAGCGTGGAGCCAGGAGTTCCCAGATCACCAAAGCTCCAGAGTAAAGCTGATGGCCCCAAGGGGAACTGTGCAATCTGGGTGGCCACTAGTGAGCTGCTCTGAGGCCGGTGACCCGGGGCTCTACTGCCTGTTGCCTAGGCCAGGAGTCCAGGCAGTAGGTTCTAGAACGCCACCAGAAAACAAGCCAGATACACAGAAAACACGCAGCGGTCTGTTTGGCTAGCTTGAAGAAGAGAGTTAGGTAAAAAAAAATTGTTGAAACACAGATAGAGATGACATCACGGGAGGTTAGGAATTACAGACTTTTAGTTGCCGAAGACATTTGAGCAGGAAGGTAGGTTTCCTTCCAAAAGAGCAGGTTTGCCTATTCTTGGGACAACAGGAGCCTGGAAGGTTTTTCAAATGTCCTACCCCTGAGATACCCACATGGCCCCTGCAACAGGTGTGCTCTGGATCAGCTCCAGCAGGAGCAGAAAGTCAGGAGCCAGGCAGGGAGGGTACCGGAGAGCTACGGCAGCAGAAGCCGTGCTTGAGGAGGCCCGTGCCTCCTATGGCCTTTCTCCCACTTCAGGTCTCCCACCTTGGCAGCACCCACACGGCCCCATGGCCCACAGTCACATACAACAGAGGAAATGTCGGGTCTAGTGACACTGATGATGGGACAGCAAGACCCACCCAGCGGCACTGCCCAGCCCTGCCCTGAGCTGATGGCACTTCCTGCCCCAGGAGTCACTCATTTATTCAATCAATCATTTCCTGGGCCCTGGCTTTGTGTCAGGCATTCTGCCAGATGTGGGAAATGGAGAAAGACATGCAGGTGATTATTGACTCATGGGCCCCGCCCTGGAGAGTATAGTCGAGCAGGAGAGCCCTACATTCCATCAGCAAACATTCTCAGGGCACTTGCTATGTGCCAGAGTGACGCTGGGCACTGGGGACACCACCCCTGCCCCAGGAAGCTCACAGCCCAGTGTGAGAGATAGGCAGAAGTAGGGTAAAGTGATACGTGCTACACAGGGGGTGAGCCCACCTCAGGGCCCTGGCCACCAAGGAGAACTCGTCAAGTAGAAGCTGCGTGCCAGGCCCCAGCAAGGAGATAAGGAACTGCTCCTGAATGAAGTTTAACCACCAGAGCATCTGTAGGCGACAGTTTTCGGGAGCAGGAGGAGAACAAACCGTGCTGAGACCCAGGATGAGGGAGGACAGGTGACAGAGGATTGGGAAAAACCACTGGAGATTCAGCGGAAACCACAGTAGTGCTCCTGCAGGGCAGCAGGCCAGCCCTGGGCTCATAGCAGAGCCTGGGAACAGGAGAGGTTCCAAATGGTCCACAGGATGCGGCCAGTCGTCCCATTCCGGGAAGCTGAGGCAAGGCGGAGAGGGGAGGGGAGGGCCACTTCAGTGCTGCCCCAGCCCCGCAAAGGGGTTTGCCCATGAGGTGGCCCAGCATGTCTGGGAGTGGAAGTGAGAGAAGCCGGCTAAGGCTTGAGCTCCGGGAAGAAAATGGTGAGTCCATCCACCATCCATGGGTCTCTTGATTAGAAATTTCTAGCCAAGTTCTCCTTGCTTGACCCTACTCGGAAAGTAAATCGAGACTGGGCATAGACAAAGAACTTGGCCTTGAAGCTGCTCTCTAGGCCAGCCCTTTTTTTTTTTTTTTCAAAGATTTTATTTTATTTATTTGACAGAGGGAGAATGAGAGAGAGAGCACATGAGAGGGGGGAGGGTCAGAGGGAGAAGCAGACTCCCTGCCGAGCAGGGAGCCCGATGCGGGACTCGATCCCGGGACTCCAGGATCATGACCTGAGCCGAAGGCAGTCGCTTAACCAACTGAGCCACCCAGGCGCCCCTAGGCCAGCCCTTTTAACTCAGGTCTAGGCCAGTTTCTTTTTCTGCCAAATGAAGTCCCTCCCAGGGTTGGGATTAAGAAAAATATTCCCAGTTTGTTTCTTCTTGGTGAAAGCTAACTCCTCCCAGTCAAGTGTGAGGACAGGAGGGACTATAATGACCCTGCCCCCACATTAGACAATGCCTCACACTTCACAAGGCATTGCACACACATCACTCATCCACAGCTTTATCCTTGCGAAAATCCTGGGAGGTAGCTAGAACAGGTATTGTTGTTCCCAGTGTGACGATTAACAAAGTGACTGACAACCAAGAGATGTTTGCACACCCATGTTCATAGCAGCACCGTTCACAATAACCAAATGGTGGAAGCAGCCCACCTGTCCACTGTCTGACAGATGGGTAAACAAAATGCTATATATCCATGCAGTGGAATATTATTCGGTCTTAAAACGGGAGGTCATTCTGACACATGCTACAATGTGGATGAACCTGAGTGAAAGAAACCAGTTACAAGAAGACAAGTACTGTATGATTCCACTTAATGCAGTACCTGGAGTG
The DNA here is from genome assembly GCF_029215605.1 of Mirounga angustirostris. Lineage (NCBI taxonomy): Eukaryota > Metazoa > Chordata > Mammalia > Carnivora > Phocidae > Mirounga > Mirounga angustirostris. Next base: position 150,757,285 of record NW_026991710.1, on the reverse strand, counting down.
GTCAGATTCATAGAGACACAAAGTAGAATGGGAGGTGCCAGGGGGCTGGGGAAGAGGAAATGGGGAGTTAGTGTTTAATGGGGACAGAGCTTCAGTTTTGCAAGATGAAAGAGTTCTGGAGATGGATGGTGCTGATGGTTGCACAGCAGTGTGAATCTACTTAACACCACTGAACTGGGCACTTAAAAATGATTAAGATGGCAAATTGTATGTTATTTGTATTTTACCCAAAATTTTTTAAATGTTTAATTTCTTTGTAAAAAGTGACTTGAACCCAGGCATCCTGACTGTCAGGTCACTGGCCTGACATCTACACCATCACCACGGGACACTGGAGAGAGCACACAGGCTGGGGTTAGACCGGCGACTGGGTGAGCCTCACTAGCCATGTGACCTTGCTCCTTCGCCTCTCTGAGATTCACTGCTAAGCTATAAATTGAAGCTCAGGGCAGGCACCCAAGGAGATCCAGAGGGGGTAGTAAGAAAGGGTTCAGCAAAGTCCAGCAGGACCCAGGGTCTCGGTCAGCACAGGTGTTCACTGCCCACGAGTGGATGGGCAGAAGAATGTCCACTTACCCCCTGCAACCTTGACTCCTAGGCCAGAGGGACGAGAAGTCCACTCCTTTAGAAGTAATAGCCTGACTCACTTGTTCCTTCAAAAACCAGAAAGCTGTGTCCAGCTGTCCGGAAATCTAAGCAGCACCATACAGTGGTCAGAGTAGAGGCTCAGGGTCTGACGGGCCTCAGGGTGGCCCCTTCTCCCTGTGTGACCCTAGGCACATCACTGCATTCCCTCAAGCACCACCTGGAAAGTGTGAGGCATCATGGCCCATCCTCAGGGTGGCTGAGAGGGTTAGACGGGGTCCCGGACTTAGAGGGCCAGCATACAGGAGGTCTCAGGAAGACCACGGAGAACTTCCTAGAAGGTTCTGGGGGTGATGTCCAGGGCCCACAGCTGCAGCTACGAGTTTGGGGCCACACACTGCTGACCTTGTGCCCAAGCTGGGGACAGGAAGAGTGAGGAAGAGTCCTACCTAAAAGCAAGCTGGGCAGAAAAAAAACCATGACTGTTAAGGATATGTTATGGATTGAACTGTGTCTCCCCCACCAAAATTTACTGAAGCCCCAACCCCCAATATGAATGTATTTGGAGGTAGGGCCTTTAAGAGGTAACCAAGGTTAAATCAGGTGATAAGGGTAGGCCCTAATCCAGTATGGCCGGTGTCCTTAGAAAAGAGACCAGGGATGCATGCACAAAGCAAAGGCCATGTGAGGACACAGCAGGAAGGAGACCATCTGCAAGCCAAGGAGAGGCACCAGAAGAAACTAAATCTGCTACTACCGTATTCTTGGACTTCTAGCCTCCAGAACCACAAGAAAACAAATTTCTATTGTGTAAGCCATTTAGTCTGTTATGGCAGCTCAAGCAGATGAAGGCCGGACATCATCAACCCCAAGTTTACGTCTCTGCTCAAAATCCTGAGTCTCTACCCCTCCCCTGCCCTCCCTCACTGCACCTCCCTGCACTGGCCTTCTCTCTATCCCTGACCACACCGGGTCTGCACCCAGCTTAGCAACCACACCTAGAAAAGCACCATCCACTAAAATATAATGCCAGCCACAAATGTGAGCCATCTCTATAAGTGCATTTTCACATATATTATTGAAATTTATATTTCACATACATAAACAAACTTTCTAGTAGGCACAATAAAAAATGTCTTAAGAAAGTTAAATTAAGGGCGCCTGGGTGGCTCAGTTGGTTAAGCGACTGCCTTCGGCTCAGGTCATGATCCTGGAGTCCTGGGATGGAGTCCCACATCGGGCTCCCTGCTCAGCAGGGAGTCTGCTTCTCCCTCTGACCCTCCCGCCTCTCATGCTCTCTGTCTCATTCTCTCTCTCAAATAAATAAATAAAATCTCTTTTTAAATAAATAAAATCTCTTTTAAAAAAAAAAGAAAGTTAAATTAATTTCATTTTTTAAGATTTTTTTAATTAATTAATTAATTTATTTATTATTTATTTGAGAGAGAGAGAGTGGGGGAGAGGAGCAGAGGGAGACGGACAAGCAGACTCTGTGCTGAGCATGGAGCCCAACACGGGGCTTGATCCCATGACCATGATCCCATGACCCATGATGACGACCTGAGACGAAATCAAGAGTCGTATGTTTAACCAACCGAGCCACCCAGGCGCCCCAAGAAAGTTAAGTTAATTTAATTTTTTAAAGATTTTATTTATTTATTTGAGAGAGAGAATGAGCACGGCGAGGAGTATAGGGAGAGGCAGCAGCAGACTCACCGACTGAGCTACCCAGGTGCCCCTAATTTTAATAATATATTTAACCAAATGTATCCAATTATCATTTCAACATGTAACCAATAAAAAGTTATTTCTGAGATATTTGACATGTTTTGTCTTTCAGTCTGTCTTTGAAATGTGTATTTTACACTCACAGTATATCTCAGTTTGGACCAACCTCATTTCAAGTGCTCAAATAGCCACACGTGGCCAGTGGCTGCCATGTTGGAAAACACCCCACCACCAACTTTAAATATCACCTTCTTGTGAGGCCCATGCTGACCACTCTATTGAATAAACCCCTTCTGTCTTAGTCCATTTGGGCTGCTATAACAAAATATGAGGGACTGGGTAGCTTATACACAACAGAAAAGTATTTCTCACAGTCCTGGAGTCTGTCAAGTCCAAGATCAAGGTGCTGGCAGATTCAGTGTCTGCTAAGGACCCCTTCCTAGTTCATAGTCTTCTCACCATGTCCTCACATAGTGGAAGGGGCCAGAGAGCTTTCTGGGGTCTCCTTCATAAGGGCACAAAGCCTATTAATGGGGGGCTCTACCCTCGTGACCTAATCATCTCCTAATACCACCACCTTGGGGGTTAGGATTTCAACATATAAATCTGGGGGGACACAAACATTCAGTCCCTCCACACACACACATGCTCCTAGCACAGCTCTCTTGCTCCACATTCCTTAGCATCTACTACCTTCTAACACACTGTGTAAGGTTCTTATCCACTGTTTGTTGTCCTTCTCCCTCCACTAGAGTGTAAGCTCTAAGAGGGCAGGAGGATGGGATTATTGCCTGTATTTGTTCACTGAGGCATCCTGGGGGCCAAGAACAGTGCCTGGCACACACTGGGTGTTCAATATATATTGCTGCGTCAATGAATGGGCATGTGGGCGCCATAATCTTCAACAGGCACTCTTGCTGTGTAACCACTGTGTTCCTTCGGGCCCAGAGAAGTGGGGCACGCACAGGCCAGACAGCCAGAAAGAACCAGACCAAGAGTTTGACCCTAAGCCCAGGGTTCTTTTTGTTGGTTTTATTTGTTTAGCTAAACTAATTCCATCCATTTTAACAGCCTAAATTTCAGGCCTAAGGCTTCCTAAGCTTGGTAAGTATTTTTTATTGTGGCAATAACATATACATAAAATTTATCATTTTCATCATTTTGGGGTAGTTTCAGCGGCAGTAAGAACATTTGCATTGTTGTGCAACCATCACCACCATCCATCTCCAGAACTTTTTCATCTTCCAACACTGAAACTCTGTACCATTAGAAAACCACTCTCCATTTTCCCTCCCCCCAAACCCTGGCAGCCACTACTCTACTTTCTCTGTCTATGAATTTGACTGTTCTAGGTACCTCCTATAAAGTGGGGTCAAATAGCATTTGTCCTTCGTGACTGGCTTATTTCACCTAGCATAATGTCTTCGAGGATCATCCATGTTGTGGCCTGGTGTCAGAGTGTCCTTTGTTTTTAAGGCTGAATAATAGTCCATAGTATGGATAGAACACATGCTGTTTATCCATTCATTGTTGATGGACACATGGGTTACTTCCACCTTTTGGTGATTGTGCCAGTGTTCTTTTTAAAACAGCACAAATGGACAAGAGCTCCAGAAGCAGGAGCATTCCTGTTGGGAGATATCTTGACCTGGGTCTCAGGAGAAGTGCTTACACACAGGTTTGGGGAAAAGAGATTCAGGTTGTCTTAGTCTGCTCAGGATGCTATAACAAAAGCTCATACCTGGCTGGCTTAAAAACAAAAATTTGTGTTCTCATAGCTCTGGAAGCTGGAAAGTCCAAAATCAAGGTTATCGCAGGAGTCAGGCTCTGGTGCAAGCCCTTTTCCTGGCTTGCAGATGGCTGTCTTCACATGGCAGAGAGCGTGGAAGAGACCTCTGGTGTCTATTCCTCTTGTATGAGGACACCAGATCAAGGCTCCACCCTAATGTCCTCATTTGACCTTAATCACCTCCTTAAAGGACTCATCTCCAACTCAGGCACATGGGAGGGTAGGACCGCAACATATGAATTTGGGAAAGACACAATTCAGTCCACAGCATAGGGCAAGGGAACAGCAAGAACACCAACTGAGAAGTTTGCTCTGGCAATTGCAGGGGAAAGGGAACATGGGGTAGGGAGGCCAGCAGGGGCCTCCTGGACAATACCAGGCGTTGTCCATGAGACTGGAGGGAAGCAAGAGATGGGGGAGGCAGGTGAGGCAACACTCAAGGCTCGCTAGGATCGGAGAGATAGAACTCAAGCCCCTCTTAGCTGTGCCTCCTTCAAGTGGGTCACCCAACCCTCGACACCAGGCTCCTTGTTTGCATATGAGGGGTGTATTTATCCTCACATTAAGATTTTATGCTTATGTCCACAATAGCCAAACTGTGGAAAGAGCCAAGATGTCCATCGATAGATGAATGGATAAAGAAGATGTGGTGTATATATACAATGGAATATTATGCAGCCATCAAAAGGAATGAAATCTTGCCATTTGCAACGATGTGGATGGAACTGGAGGGTATCATGCTGAGCGAAATAAGTCAATCAGAGAAAGACATGTATCATATGACCTCACTGATATGAGGAATTCTTAATCTTAGGAAACAAACTGAGGGTTGCTGGAGTGGTGGGGGGTGGGAGGGATGGGGTGGCTGGGTGATAGACACTGAGGAGGGTATGTGCTATGGTGAGTGCTGTGAATTGTGTAAGACTGTTGAATCACAGACCTGTACCTCTGAAACAAATAATACATTATATATTAAAAAAAAAAAAAAAGAAGAAGATAGCAGGAGGGGAAGAATGAAGGGGGGGGAATCGGAGGGGGACACGAACCATGAGAGACAATGGACTCTGAAAAACAAACTGAGGGTTCTAGAGGGGAGGGGGGTGGGAGGATGGGTTAGCCTGGTGATGGGTATTAAAGAGGGCATGTTCTGCATGGAGCAATGGGTGTTATGCACAAACAATGAATCATGGAACACTACATCAAAAACTAATGGTGTAATGTATGGTGATTAACATAACATAATAAAATAATTAATTAATTAATTAATTAATTAAATTTTAAAAAAGATTTTATGCTTTACTAACGCCAGCAGTGGGCTGGTGGGCTGGACCTAAGCTGGTGATGGGCTTCTGGGGACTCTCATGTGGAGGGTGGAGGAGACCATCCAGGATAAGCCTGATACTCTAGGGTAAGGACCAGTACCCCATATAAAAATGGGGATATGGATGGGTTTGTTCTCCGCCCCCATCCTCATCTTGGTGGCACCCCCCTGCAGAGAAGCCTACACAGCCTAGCACAGATGCAGAGGGAGAGCTCAGGATGGGAAACTATCTCTGTGTGTCTTAGCTCAGGCTGCGTGACAAAGTGCCACAGACTGGGCAGCTTAACCACGGGACCCTTACCGTCATGAATTCATCTAGTCCTAATGACCTCTTGAAAGCTCCATCTCCAAATACAATTACATCGGAGGTTAGGGCTTCAACATACAGATTTTGGGGGCAGGAGGGTAGGCACAATTCAGTCCTTAGCACTGTGCTTTTTCAAAACCTCGAATCCAGGCTCAGGTACTTCTATAAGTCCAGCCAGAGCAGACAACGGGCCCCATCCAGAGCAACGACACATGCCCCTCATGATGACCAGAAATTTCTGCTAGATTGTCAGACACGATCTTTTCTCAAAAATCATTAGCCTCTGGCAGTCAACACAGGGTGAGGGTTGGGCCCAGAGGCTCTGGCATCACCCAGGCCCCAGTTCACCTCCGAGCCCTGCCATGTACCAGCTGTGTCCCTTAGGCAAGTCACAGATTCTGCACGCGCTGCATCATTATGTGTGACATGGGCCTGATCATGGTGTTGTGTAGTTGTGGGGCTGCTTGAGGGCTTCACACAGATGCACTTAGCACAGCGCCCAGCTGGTCCTCAGCGCTCAGCAATGGTCATTCCAGGATCCTTGTTGTCATCATCATCATTATTATTATTTGGAAGCAAACCACTTCTTTTCCAAATTCCATAAAACCTGGTGTCATTGAAAGAAACTGGAATTTGGACTTATGCCTCCCAGGTTTGAGCCCCGACACCAGCACTTGCTTGCTGTCATCCTCAAAGTCCCTTATCCTGAGACCCACTTTTACCATCTGTTAAAGAGATGTAGTAATGCCCAGGGTTGCAGGAGAATAAAACAAGAGGACAAATGCAAAACTGCCAACAAAGTAGAAATAGCTGCGAGTTACAACCCTTTATCCACAACTCCCAAATCCAAAAAGCGCGAAATGCCAGAAGCTCTTTCATAATTCTTGGCAGCAAGATCTGCCCTGAACCAACAGGAGGTTATTTATAATCTTTATGTCTGTGCACATTCTTGTGCTTTGCCCCAGAAACATTCATGAGTTTGATTACGAGGTGCTGCCCGGAATCCCACTGACGATGTCACCCACTACACACATACGTGCCATATCTCCTTTCGAAATGCCTGAAATTCTGAATTCCAAAACACATCTGGCCCCAAGCATTCTGGATAAAGGACCATGGACCCCTACGGGCAGTTCATCTTCCTCACCAAGCTCCAGGAGGACAGTGTAGGAGGAAGCTGGGCAGCGCCGGGCGATGGGTGAGGGTTCCATGCTTCCTGGTGCAGCAGGCAGGGCCCCAAGGCACAGAATGGGGAATTCCCAGGAGGTGGTGACCTTCCACACTCGGTTCCCCTTGGATCACCTTTGGCTGAAGCGGCTAGAACAGCCAAGGAAGAGGCTCGTGGCTCTCTTTTTTTCCTCCAGTCGCCTCTGTAAAGTAGAAACCCTCCACCCTTCTTGGAAAAGCCCCACTCTGCCTTCCCAGCTCCAGAGTAAAGCTGGGCACAGATTCTGGTTCCCATGGCAACCGCTCCAATCTGTGTCAGCATGAAGTCATCCGCTGCTGCTAAAATTAAAGGAGGGGGAACCCTCATACACTTAGCCTTTTCTGCTCTTCGGAATCAGGACCCCAGGGAATTCAAAGACAAGAAGCTGAACTTGGGAACAGTCTCCCAGTGTTCAACCGCCCTGGCCACTGCGCTGCCCTGGGGGGCAAGGGGCAGGTGTGAGGACAGCACTTACTGTCCGGTGGAAGGGCCTCACTGTCAACCTTGAACCTGACCCCAAGCCACTCCAGACGGCTTAATTGTTAAAACTCTCTGGGGAAACATATTCTGCAACCTCTCTTGATACCTTACTCTAGGATTTATTGAGTCTCACTGAGTCTACTGGGAAGGTCTATTTTAAAAATTTCATTTGGAAGGATAAAGTAGGGGAAAGAATTCCAGAGGGAAAGGAGAACTGACACTTACTGAATTTCTTGCTGTGAGCCCTGCAACTTTATTGACATCATCAATTTTAATCAGCATTGCAAGCCTGTGATTTGTTGCCACCGTTTTACAGTTGAGGAAATGAGGCCCAGAGAGCTCTAGCTACTATTCCAAGGCCACACAGCATTGGAATCAAGACTAGGATTTGGTCTACCTTTCTATCTGTGTCTTCTCCATTATGCCACCATGCTGCCGGCCACACGTGAGGGGTGGCTACTTCCTGTCACCAGACACCTTGAGGTCACTTGTAGTTCTAAGGAAGTGAAGGTTCAGGGGAGGAAGTGCATGTGTCTCAACCAGTGGGTGTGATGGGGCAGACTTCCCAGGACCCAAGTATCACCACTCCCTTCCTGTGAGTCCTGGGACGATAGCACGCCCAGCACAGACCATGGATCACATTGCCAGTTCTTTTTGCTTCCACCTCTTTGCCCAGAGAGCCATTCTCTGGCTACAGGTAAGTCTGTGCTGGAGGCTTTACAGAGCATCCTCCCACCCCAGGTCCTCTGAGTGACCTTGGCCAGCAGGCTCCCCTTTGGCAGTCCCTACCAAGCCTCCACTCTGTGAGGGCTGGCCCTGGCTAGGCACTGAAGCTGGAGATCTCCCAGGCCTGACTGTTTGCAGCTCTAGAGTCCTGGCTAGACTGCCACCCCTCTCAATCCTGACGGAATGAAATAAGCTACCAAACAAGATGGCCACAAGCACACATAGACAAGGCAAAGGCCTCTACTCCCTCCCAAACCAGCTCAGAAAAAACAGCTTGCCCCATCCCCTTTCCTACAGGAACAAGTGCACATCTTGGCCTTCAAGGCTCCCTGCTCTTCCACCTTCACATGTCTCTGCTCCAAATGCCTCTCTCTGCTGTTCCCCACACCTGTCCCTACTCCAAGCCTCCGAACATCAGTGCAGTACTCCCGCTGCCAGAAACCAGCCCCCGCCCAGTGTCTGCAAGGCCCAGTGCCTCCCTCCTGGCCCATGCTGCCTGCCCTGTCCCCACAGCAGAGGTAATGCCACCCCTTGATGGCACTCTGACCAGTCTCACCACAGCACTCTTGCCTCAGAGTGAACACAACTACGTTTTTCTGCCTCCGCCCCCAAGATCCCCCAAATGAGGTAGTTTTGTCCTAGGAGAAGTTCGATACCTGGCAATCTGTTAAGGCATGGACGTGCAACTGGGGCCCCAACAGTCTAGGCAGGCATGTTGGCACTCCCCAGGGTGTGTCCGGCCCCCTTTGCAGTTCCTCTCCTGACGCTGTCCCCTCACTTACTGTCCATTGCTGCCCTGCTACAGTTCCTAGAGCTGCCCCTTTGTCCTGGCCTAAGGATCTCCCTGCCGGAGGCCCTGTGTCACCATTCCTGGAACAGGCTTTGCTGAGCACATCTTGCACTGGCTCCTTGTCTTCTTCCCTCAGCTGACATGTGCTTTCTCTGACCACTGTCTTATCTATCAGGGGTCCCCACCTCACTGTCTTTTGATATAACAGCTGTTTCTTTTCCTCCACCTCCTTACTGATTGGTGCAGAGCCACTCAGAGCCTCCCTCCCCAGTTCCCTGTGCCTGACAGAGACCAACCTCAGGATAAGGGTAAAGGCTGGTCTCAATGGCAATCTAAGAAGGTCCTAGCAGTTGGCCACTGAGAGCCCATCTGCAGGTTCTTGGCATGCCAGGGATGGTGAGAAGGGAAGGGGATGCTCACCCAGCCAGCCCTGCAGGCTTCCAGTCTTACAGCTGTGGGATCATGGAGTGGACACCCAACCTTCCTATCCAGTCCCCAAGGCAAAGAGACCCTCCCATCAGGGCCCTGTTCCCACGAGCAGTCTATTCCAACCAACTTAGGCTAATGGCCAAATACACCTTCTGATGGCCAAGGCAAAGGGGAATGGGGACCACATCAGGATGACTGGAGAAGAGAGTGAACGAGGACAGGGAAACACAGCACCAAGGGACCTTAAAAGCACCAAACATTTTGCAGTCTGAGCTCTGCTCCTCTGGGGACAGGGAGCAGGACATGAAGACCCAAGTCTGATTTCCAGCCACTTACTCACAGGGAGGAAACACCTCCTCCCCATCAGAAAAGTGACCTCTGCGCAGGTGACACCCAATGCACACAGCCACGTGTGGGCATCTCCCTGCTGTTCTGCAACAGGAAAAGGAAGTGCATGTGTTGGAAGCAGGGGTGGGGTACAACCTAAATGTTTACCAGTAAATGAAGAAATCTTGGTGCATCACCAAAGGGTTTGATTATGGGCTATATCAAACAACAGAATAAATGCAACTATTAAAAATAATAAAATAGATCTATACTTCTGACTTGAGAAATGTCCATTGTGCAAAATGCTGCAGAACAATGTTATTTTTATGTGTGTAAAATAAAATTTTATTATCTCATTTTTGTAAAATAAAATCTGTGTATCTCCATATGAGTTTGACTAAGCATACAGATAAAATAGTCTGGAAGCTGACACCGCACCACTAGTTAATAGCCATCACCTCTGGGATGGGAAGGGGATACTGGAGCCAAGAGAGGGGCAGGAAGAATGAAGATAATATGATTTTACTTTATACACTTTGAATTTTGTTACAAAGGCTGCATAACATTTTGTCATAAAAACCAATAGGGGCACCTGGGTGGCTCAGTCATTACGTGTCTGCCTTCGGCTCGGGTCATGATCCCGGGGTCCTGGGATCGAGCCCCACGTTGGGCTCCCTACTCGGCGGGAAGCCTGCTTCTCCCTCTCCCATTCCCCTGGCTTGTGTTCCCTCTCTTGCTGTCTCTCTCTCTGACAATAAATAAATAAAAAATCTTTAAAAAACCAATAAAGGTAAAAAAAATTCAATAATCACCAAAGGTGACCAAATATCCCGAAAGAGTGCGTGCTTGAGATCAGCATCCGTCCACGAATGGGCAACCTGCTGAAATGTTTGCAGAGACCCACCTCAAAAAGCAAGAAAAATGCCCACTTGCATATTTTAATTGACATTTTTTTTGTTCTTTGCCTAATTAGAAGAACTTGGGTCTCTCCAGTCATTTCAGTTCCCATAATAAGATAGCTTCCCAGCAAACTAACAAAAAAGAGATCTCTTCTCACGCAATTTGTCCAAGCTACAGCGTATGCCAAATCAGGGATTTGTCTCTTTATAAGAAAGGACAGATTTTAGGAGGAGGGTAAAGAGAGAGGAAAAAAGAAATCAGAACATGTCAAAAGAGATATCTTTTACAATTCCAGTGACCTGATTATGGGGCTCATTTTAACAGTTTAACTATTTATCCATTTCTCTCAGCAGAATGTAATAATCAGAACTTCGAAGATGTCAAGTCAGTGGTCGCCACTGGTTTGAGTCTGTCCGCAGCCCATCGTCCTGGTGACAAGGTAGGCAGGCGCCCCTGGCTGGTCTCCAGAACCATCTGTATAACCCACTTGCACTTCTGTCCAGCTAGTCGGTCAAGAAGTCTCTGCTGAGCATTGGCTTGTGCCAGGAAATAGTTTGGGGAAGGAGACAGATACCTCTGTCCACAAAAAGCATATAACCTAGTCAGAAAAAGAAGACCCCAGAGAGAATGCCATAATACCAGAGATTGTGGCTATCTGGCGGTATTTTGTGGTTTACACAGCCTCTCCAGGCACCATTTGCATATTTGAGCTGCCAACCTCTTTGGGAAGGAGAATGGAGCTGCTATGATCCCCGTCTTTCATGTGAGGAAACCAAGGGGCATAGAATAAGAGATGTATAGTAAAACAACAAAGTGAACATTTACCACTGGTAAAGCAACACGAAGAAAAATTGGGAGTCTGCAGTGATTCAGGACAAAGCAAAACTCTGGGCAAGATTGAAACCATTCATTCTAGGGAACAGTACCGCAGGGAACTTCTAGGGGCAGGGAGGTAGGTATCCCCCACTTTCTAGGGTTCTGACCTCAAAACTGGCATAGTTTCAATGAACAGAAGACCAAATTCTGGGAAAAGTAAAAATTACTGAGAAACGCATGAAAATCACACTCTAAAAACCACTGCTCCCAAAGAAACTGGAAGGTGCCAGAGAAATCCTGAAGGTGGACTTTAACTTCAGCATGACCTGAGCTTCCTAATACACTAATCACACAGATGGAATAAATCTATTCCTGCAGGGGCAGAATTACGCAGTTCTCTGTGATCCAATGTCAAATAGGTTATCCCTTGATTAAGGTCTTAGTATGGATGAGAGTTTTATTGAAATGATTTTCCATTATCTGCATGGCAGTTCATCACAAATATATTTGGCCCAGTGTATTTCAAATATGATTTGCTCACACATTAAAATTGTGGGCATTTAACTCGTTTTGATCAAGAAATTAAATGCATCTTGTCTTGCCTCCTCTCCTGGGGCTGTCCTATCCCAGGAGCTCCTGAGCCTGCAGGCTCCGAGGAGCCCTCAGTGGCAACTCTGCTCAGCCTGGCTTCTCTCTCCTCTCCCTACGGCTCCCCACCCTGAGCTCTGACCATCAAGTTGAAAGGGAACCTTCCAATCAAAGAAGATGTAAACAAGAATAAGCCCAGTCGGCTTAATGGGGAGATAGAGAAGCTTTAATGTGCATTAATTAGTAGGGGGCTTACTCTGCAATAGTTCATTAGGAGTCAGTGTGAGTCCTACTGTTTCCCCCAGTGCTACTCAGGCTGCAGCCTCGCCGCCTCGGTCCAAGGCGGCAAAAGCACATGCTCCTTGTCCTCCGCAGCAGGGTGAGAGGCCAGCCAGACAGAGGGGCAGGACACAGTTCATTGAACCCAACTGAGGATGCTCCTGCCTGCTTGCCCTCTCTGCTAAGACCCAGGAGGTCCTACAGCCAGCAACCCCAGGTGGAGGGGAGCCAGAAGTCAGACCAGTGCCGTTTTGGCTCTGCTACCTAGGACAGCTCCTTCCACAGCCAGACTATGCCGCTGTGTGCCCAGGAGCAGTGAGCTGGGCGTAGGAAATTTAAAGAGATGGTTTCTTCTGAATTTAGAAAGGTGGTCTGCCCTTGCTTGTGGGAGGGTGTCTGTGAAGCCTAGCTTCTCTCCTTGTAAGCTCTTGCTGACAACTGAGAGTCCAGAACATCTCACTTGGTCGGGGTGGGGCTCAAACACTAATGTGCAGTCACTTGGTCCTGTGTTATAACAGCAGGAGTAAGAGTCCGGCAAAGTTAGAAGGGGCTCAGTTAAGACCTCTGGCAAATGTCAAATCTGAGCTGAAATAATGTGGGGTTCAACTTGCAACCTGGGAGAAGATCATGAAAAAGTGACCCCCAAAGCCTCCCTTCGGCCCTTGGCACCCAGCTTTCCCAAATTCCTCCAGATTAGGACACTGCAGAGACTTGACAAAGCCCACATATTCAGTGGGCACACCAGGCTTTCCTGAACAAGGACTGGGCCATATTGTTACTCTGATAGCTCAGAGTTCAAGAACCCAGAAAGGAGGGTTTCCTGGCTGGCTCAGTCAGTAGAGCCTGCAACTCTTTACCTCGGGGTCATGAGTTCAAGCCCCACGATAGGTGTGGAACCTACTTAAAATAAAATAAAAATAAAATTTAAAAGCCAGAAAGGGTCCCTGGTGGTGGCCTTCGGTCTGCTTCTAGCTTTCTCCTACAAAACAGAGCCTGATCAAGGGGAGCAAGGCTTTCCCACCTCAGTTATTAAAGGCTGCTGCATCCTCACTGGGGTCTGGGCTTTATTTTTATGACATTCCAGGGTGGGCTACCCCCAGCCAGGGTCAAAGCTTTCCCTAGCAACCTGCCTGGGCCAGAGTGCAAAACACCAGTGCTGGGCTGGGTTTCCCCTTTCGGGCCTGGGAATGCCTTCCTGGGGGATGGGGCAAGGAACTAGCTCAACTTGGAAAAGTCACCTGCATAACGATGTTAATGCCAGCATTGTATGTCAAAGTTAAAAATTTTAAATCGACCTAAGTGTCCAAAATAAAAGGTATGCTTAGTATCAACAAGAGCTCTGGTAAGCTGTCATAAAAGTAATTATGAAAAACACATAACTATAAGGGGAAGCCATCTGAATATTATATTAATTAAGAAGGGGAACATGGAATTGAATACCATTAGGATTATAACTATGTATTTCAAATTTTGCAAGGGAATGCAGAAATATATATTTTTAATATTTCTGCATTCCCTTGCAAATTTTAATTTATTTAAATACATTTAAATAATTTGATTAATTTACATAAATTTAAATTTATTTGATTTATTTAAAGCTCTTGAGGCAGGGAATTACAGCTTTTTTTTAAAACTCCTTTAATAATATATTATTTTTATAATAAATAAAATTGAAAAAATAAGAAGCCTGCTAAAAAAGGGTCCTAGACGGAAGTCCCTAAGTCCTGGCTCCTAGTCCTGTCTCTGCTCCATCTCACCACGTAGCCTTGGACACGTATCTTGGAGTCTCAGGTTCCACAATTATACACTAAGTAAATTACACAGTGAAATTCAGTCAGTGGAGCTGACTCCCTACAGTTTTGTCCACCCACAAACAGTGTTAACTGACCTAATTAGACCATGACTTCGACCATCGATAATTATCAAACCAAGGGAGCTGGAAATCTGGCCAGAACACCATCTGTGTATACTGTACCCTCAAGAGCTCAGAGTAATTTGCCACATATGATTTTAGCCGCGCTTGACTCTCCTGTGCACAAATAGAAGCTACTAGATTGCTTCAAGGCTGGATCACTTAGCACTTCCCAGAATTTAGGAATGATGTATACTGTCATTTATAAATAAAACTCCTGTCTCTAAGAATCCCACTATTTACCACAGAACATATCCTAATTGGGGGGAGGGGGGACCTATTTACTCAGACAGCACTTCGTATTTACATAGCACCTCACGCTAATGAAACATCTACCCGAACTTAATGATGAGATGAAGGTATAAATTTAGATCTCCACCCACCAGCCTGGTGTGTTTTTGATTCAGTCCAGATCTGTCTGAAATAAGTTACGAGACTTCACCAGCTTTCCGAGTTAATGTGTGGGATCTATTTTTTCCCTTTTACAAAGAGGCACTTGCCAGTAACAGTTTCGCAGTTTCTCAAAACTCGGAGAAGGTTCTGGGTACTCTTCAGTGGCAGTAACCGGGACTGTCACCAGCTTCAAAGGAAGGGGGAGGCGACTCACACACAAGAGGAGATGGAAGAGAACTCTAACGTGCTTTGTCTTCCTCACGAATGTGCACTCGGTCAGCTCCCAAGGAAACGTTGGCTTATGTCTATGAAATAAAGTATTTTCTGAATAATGGAATCCAAGTGACGCTCATGATCTATCTGTGAAGGAAATCCCAGTCACCTCAAAAACAAGCCTTTGAAATCTAAAGCCCCCCATATTCCAGCTGCACCCCTACACTGTTTCTCAGCTCCCAGCCCTCCTCTCTGCCTGGGGTCACCACCTTTTCTTTCTTCCACGCTCTCCTTTCAGGCTTTCCTGACCCCTCCCCATCCTCCCCATCACCCCAGAAGGGTCTGCATAAAGCTCTGTAAGTATGAGCACTTATCTCATCCCATTACCCTTACAAATTTACATCAATGCTCCCCTGTATTAGATGGGGAGCTATTTTAGGGCAGGGCCCTGTCTTCCTCATTTCTATGTCCCTGGCAACGGGCAAGGTTCCTACTTTGAATTAGCGGGTGTTCGTGGCATGCCCGCTCTGTGTGCCAGGGGCACTGTTCCTGCTCTCAAGGAACCCCCAGCCCTGGGCAAGGGAGCTGGCCTGGGGAGAATGCTTAGGATGTGTTCGATCGATGTGAAAAGGATATGTGTGTGTGTGTGTGTGTGTGTGTGTGGTGAATGCATTGATCTTCACATCAATCTCATGCAAAAAGCTAGTTTTCCTCATTTTATAGATGACAGGACCAAAATATCCAAAGGCATATTGGCCAGGGGTGGAAGAGTGGAGAGTGGACAATGATAGAAGGTCACCACAAGGTGACCCCAGTGTGGTACCAAAGAAAGAGCCTACCAGAGACCAGGCTGCTGGTAACCTTTGCTTTCTGGGCCAGGCTTGGTTGGCCATGGGCTCAGACTACCACCCACCCACCTCTCCTCAAAGATTCTTATCTCTGGGCCGCCAGTGTGGACCTGGGAGCGGTTGTGGCCTCCATTCTACCATCTTTCCCCCACTTTCTTCACACGTCCGCTCCAGCAATCTCTTCCAGAGGAAGGCTCAATGGGAGCCAGTTGACTCAGCTCCGTTCCCTTTGCTGCCGGCATCAGTATCCAACTCTCCAGAGCTCTTAGCCAGCCAGTGTGTCCCAGGGCAATTGTCAAAGATCTTCCCTGTGGCTTCCGTGGAGCCAGCATTCAGCATATCAGCAAGACTGCTGTTTCCCAAACTGGGGTCCACAGATGTTCTGCCTCAGAATCACTTGGAGAGCTGTGAGAATGCACATAAGCCTCACCCCAAATCTACGGAGTCAGAATGTCTGCAGGCAGCACCCAGAAATGTGTGCAGGTGGGAGGAGGGGCCAGGAGTGTCTGCAGGTGGGGAATGAGGAGTCTCTTCAGGTGGGACCCAGTTTCACAAACCCCTCACGGAATTCTTATGCTCACTGAAGTCTGAGCAGCACTGACAGAAGGAACTGCGGCTCCCCTTCAGTGAGTGGGCCCAGGTTCCCTGGAGGACACTCTCCGTACATGCTCACAGCACTGCCAGTTCCCTCAGTTGAAGAATTAAGAATGAAACCAAATGTGTTTTAAAAAAACAAGTAGAATGCATATCCCTGACCCAGACTCTTGCTAAATGCACTCGCTCGGTAGTTTAATGAATGGGTGCTTAAATAGAAGTAATTTTTTTTTTTTTTGAGAAAGAAAATCACACGACAGGTAAACACAGAAGTTGAATTTGGCTGACCCAGGGAATGTTCTGGAAGTCTAAGAACTAATGAGTCAGGACCCAAATCCCTGGCATACAGTAGGTGCCTAAGCAGTGCTAATTGTTGTTATCCATAAATGACAGCCTTCCACAGAGGTGGGCATGAAATGTGGAGATGCTCATCAGAACTGCCTCTTGTCATTTTATTAGCACGGTCCCGGAAAAGGATCTTAATGGGATGAAGGCACAGCATCATGCCCAGCCCACGGTAAGACAACCCTGGACTGAGACATCTAAAATGTCAGAAAGAGTAAAAAGCTGTCAACGGCATGAAGTCGAGTTGCCCACACTAGACAGCGGCATGGTGAGGTTAAGTGACTTACCTCAGCTACAAAGTAAATCCCCAGCGGAGGCAGGAATATAACCCAAGTCTCCAGTGCCCCACTCTGATAGTATCTCTTTTCTAGATCCTGCTGCCTCCTCAGTGAAAGGGGAGACTTCAAATAAAAAGTCAGCACAGTAGTTTGGTCTGTTGTGAAGAGAGGCAGTGGTGTGGCTGCTGTCTGCATCCTATGAAAAGATTGAATGCTAGAAATATCTGAAAGCGAACAGAGACCTTGGAGGTCACCTGGCCAGACCCATCCCGCAGAGATCAGTCCTGTCCCTCGAGATCTTCGGGGCATGGCTCCGAAGCAGAGACAGCCTCCCACAGAGATCTGCCTACACTCTAGGGCTAGAGGTGTGAACAAGTGGAACCCATGAACCCCAAACTGCCCTTTGCTCCCCACAGCACCCCACCCCCCATTCACTCATTCTCCTCTGTCTTGTCCTCACCTAACTCTGTTCTAAGGTCTGAAATCCGGTACATGTTAGAAGTCTTTCTCTATAGCGTGCCTCCTTTCCTCCTACCAAATCCTATAACATCGTAGTGTGGGAACTCAGTGTTTAAATATTGCTAAATTTACCCTTCAAGGAGGCATTCAATTATGGTCTCAGTGAAGAACATTTTTGGATGCTATTACTGCTTAACCACCCACATCTGTTCTCCCCCTTCTTCCTTGATAACAAAACTCTGAACTTGATGATTTTGTTCCCCTCAGGGAAAGTGATGGATCTCAAGTCCAGGGTAAATTCTAATTTTCCTCTGTCAATCCCAACAATGCCATTCCTCCTGCCAGGGATTAACGTTAGGCACAGCAATATGAAGGATTCTGGCCAAGGAGACATGGTGGAAGCTCCTCGGGGGATCTTATGGAAAGGGTTCCTCCTCCTAAAAGAGAGACACATGGAAACCGTCTCTTCTTCTGCTGGACACTGTCATATCTCAAAATTACACTGGGGTCAGCGAAAGCCATTTTGCAAAGGGAGGGATGTCTGGGGAAGATGGCCAAATAGATGGACCCTAAGCAATCACAAAGGGAGCCAGGCTGACATTATGACGATGGCAGAGCAAAAAGATGGAAGGAACCTGGGTCTATGATGTCATCTTTGAGCTACTGAATTGACCAATCCTAGGGTCACATTACCTAGTGGCTTCATGTTAAATGACACCATGCATTTTCCTTATTACATAGGCTACTTGGAAGTGTGTTCTCTGCACCTGTAGCCAAATGCACTCTAACTGATTAGCAATCTCCCTTCTCTTAGCATTTAGTTGATGAGACAGAATGTAACCAACACCAATTTCCAAATTACACATAGGACCAACATAGTACATATTAGTGTAAATGTTTAGCAGCTTCGAGATTCTTCTTATGTGATTGGAACGTAAATTAAACTCCCTCAATTTTCAAAAACCTAAATCCCTGGTGGAGCCTTTTACACTTAGACCACAATAAATGGCCTCCTGGTAAATGGGACATGCATGATGTTTAATGGCTCTGAGGGAAAGACAATCATGTAATACCACTGTGTTTATCAGCATAAGTCAGCAGGCTTATGGGACTGGGAGAAGCTGCATATTAATCAAAGGCTATGCTCCTTTTCCTGTGGAATTGTTTAAAATTCAGGAGAATACAAATCATTTTTTCTTGATGTTGGAGAGTCTGGAGATCAAACCATGACTTCAAAACAAAATAAATGCAAGTAATCAATGCTTCTGTCGGTTCCAATGTAAGCAGGGATTCCGAGAAAGCTATGTGGATTCACGTGGAATTGTTATCCCTTTTTTGGACATGGAACTTACTTTTGACCTCCTTATATCTAAGTTCCTGGTAATGGGGAGATGGAAATTAACTTGCCTTTCTACCCAAAGAAACTGTGACCTGTACAAAGTCCCTCAAACCAGGAAATGAAGCCCAGATTTGCAGGTTGGGGGAAGGAGGTGTCCATCCCAAAGCCACCCTTGGGGACTGCCACCAGGTTACTGAGAGGAAGTTGTTTCTGACAACCCCAGCCCAGAGAACTACATATTGTTTCTAAACTCCACAGCATCTATTACCTGGATCTCGCACAGTCTTCTTACCAAATACAGCTTGCACTGCACTTTTAAAACATTCATACCTTCTCTTTCTTTCCAGATTCTAAGAGTTTGGAAAGCATGAGCCATAGCTTATATTTCTTTGTATCCTCCATCATATCTCAGGGAAGGCCTGTATAAACAGACATAATAGTAAATAAATGACAACTGACCAATGTTATATTTATGAACTTTATGGAAGAAAGGGATGTATGTCACTAGTGAGTAGAATATGACCAACGTCCTGCTTGCCATAGGCACCTATCTGAATATGAGTAACAAGTGATATCACTGGAGTATCTGGGTGAGTGAGGCCAATTTAATGATCTACCAGTAGGAAGAGAGATCATGTATGTTTAGACCATCCCTTCTATACAAAGAATCACACTATGACTTTAGTCTACGGGTTTTTTTGGCATCAGGAATTTAGGTTACAAGCATTAACTAGCGTAATCAGGATCTAGGAGGATAGGGCCAATGACTAAGTCTGAGGTTTAGTCTGAGCTCCCTGACCCTGAAAAAAATCAACAGATCCACTCTCAAGAGCAGAGGAGGCCAACCCAAGTGGTTCTGCCATAAGCCTCTCTCCCTGGGCTTTTTGGAGCACCTGGATAACAGAAACAGAGCACTTCCACCAGCTGTGCAAGTCATATGTGCTTTGAGGAGAGAAGTGAAATAGTCGGTGACTCTGGCATATTGGAGAATGGATATTAGACCCGCTCCCGTAAGCCAGGTGGTTAAAGTCTGGGTTCTACTTGGTGGGAGAAAGGCCCAGAAGACTGTCAGGTCTGCTATGATCTCCTAAGAGGGTTTTGCATGAAATTTCAAAAACCTAAGAGGTGGCCATTCTGCTGGAGGGATGAGATAGAGCTCAACGTGGGAAATTATCTGTAGATAGAGAAGGGCTAGGCACAAGGAGGGGACAGGGACAGATTGTGGAGTCAGATGACCAGAGTTGAAATCTTATCTCTGCCACTTCCCAGCAGATGACCTTCTGCAAATCATTGTTACTGCTTCCATCAGCCTTTCTCTTCTCATCTGTAAAGTGGGGACACTGATGTATAATGATGGCTAACACTTGTGTTGTACCTTCCACGGGCCAGGCAATGTCCAAGTGCTTCACACGGATAAACTATGCCACTTCCCCCAGCTGTCTCGAGGCTCAATGGAGATGGCTGTGAGGGAGCTTGTGACTCCCTTAGGCACGGAGCAAAAGTAAATTCATTAAAGTAGGGGCCAGTCTTCCCATTTTCCTTCTCTAGAGGCTAGAATGGTTTCAGGGATCCCATGATTAGAAGTCTAGCCTGTTCTAATTGCAAGAAAACCTCCCAGAAAGGGACTAGATCTTTATTTGGGCCCTTTGACTGTTTTTCTTGTCTTACTCGGGCATTTTTGTTTAAGGCTTCTTTTGTTCATTCATATATTGCACACACACATTATCGAGTCCCTTCTGTGTTGCAGGCAGCTTCCAATGGAGAAATCAAAGCCCTGAGAGAGGGGCAAACAAGGACAATACAGAGAGTGCCAGGGAAGAATTATGGGCCCGAGGGCTGCTGAAATAGTAGGGTGGGCCTGAGACCAAGGGGTGGGCAATGGGCTGCAACGAAGTGAGCACTATTCTGGGAGTCCTGAGAATCTCAGACTGGATTCCAGCCTCAGCTCTGCCCACACTGAGAGGAAACCACCCCCGTCTATGGAACCACCTTGCACATTTGTTAAGATAATAGCGGCTTTAAATCTTGCTCCAGTTCAACATTCCCATTCTATTTTTCTCTCTTGCCCACATTCTCATTGGCTGTTCATTCGACAGATGCTATTACTATGAGAGCTCACCTGATACCAGGCACTACAGATATACAGCAGGACATGAGATGTAGTTCCTCCCTTCTATATGCTAATAGTCCAGTGGGAGATGCATATAACCAAGGCAGTGGAAGGAGCAAACACCCAGGTTGGAGGGGCCAGGAAAAGCCTCCTAGAGGAAGTCACACCCAGCTAAAGGGGACTGAGAATCAGACAGGGAAAAAGGGTGCAAGTGGTCCAACCCTATCTGAAAGTGCCGAAATACAGGGGCACATCCACTGCATAACAAACTTGGAGGGCAATGTTGACAATGCAGAGCTAGGAGCCACACATGTGCCTGAAAATGACCAACCAAGAGAAGAAGCCTTCTGTTTCTCTGTTGCTACAGATCGGGGCCAGAGGGTGCCCAGCGCGGTGGCCTCTTCTGTCCTCTATCATGGAAGAAGGTGGTCATTACAATCAGAGCAAATTGTTCTTCAGATCTGAACACTGGTCCCAGACAAGTTGTTAGGGGTCAGCTCACTAAGTCTCCGCACTGACCTGACAAGGACACTGAGGTCCCACAGCTACTGAGCAGAAGAGTGAGGACCACTTCTGACACCTCGTGCCTCCCAAGCCGCTGTCCTTTCCCCTCTTCAGTGGCACACAGGATCCTGTCACAAGGACCATCATATTTAGTTAGATGGAATGCAAGACACAAAGACAAAGACACTAGTTATGAAGGTCTTCCCTTGCATGAGAGTGGCACAAAAGCCACTTAATTATTTTATCATTAAAATGCTGCCAGATGCAGACGTTGGTGGTAATCTTTCCATCTTTAACACTTGAGTATGCATTTTATATGACACATTCGTTTTTTCAAATCAGATTGATATGTATTTTACCTTTGCTTTGAAATTAGAGTGGTGTCTTCCTGAAATGAGGTCTTCTCTATCAAGACCTTAATCAGAAAAATAGGATTCATCCATAAATCTGAAAGCGTTGTCTGGTAGCTCTCCAAGCCCTGCCACCACATTTCCAAGTTCAGATGGAATTCCTGGGAGTGGAGGTGGAGGGAGAGGAGGTGGCAGCTGCAGCCTTCCATGCTGGGAGCTAGTATGATCAGCCATCCCCCAACCTCTAGCCCCAGCGAGATCAAGTGCCTCCTCAAAATACTGTCCCTACAACACCCACTACCACCATGACAGCACATGTAATGTCTGAGGGAAGGGAAGACATGATAGTAAATATTACTGTTCATTGATCTTCCACAGCCCTAGCTTTTTGCTAGACAATTGCATTATCATCTCCATTAATCTTCCTGACTCTGTGAAACAGATGAATTCCATTTTTAAGATGAGGGAACTGAGACTCAGAGAAGTTAACTTGCCTGAAACTACACAGATAGTAAATGGTAGAGCCAGGATTCAAAGCCAGTCTTGCCTGCCTTTCTTTTCTTTCTTTCTTTCTTTCTTTCTTTCTTTCTTTCTTTCTTTCTTTCTTTCTTTCTTTCTTTCTTTCTTCCTTTTTTTTTGCATTTATCATTTCAAGAGTATGATTTATTGCTATTTACATATATTTTGTAAGTGTTTACATATATATTTGTTTTTTTATAATAAGTCAAGCAGAGAAAGTCAATTATCATATGGTTTCACTTATTTGTGGAACATAAGGAATAGCATGGAGGACATTAGGAGAAGGAAGGGAAAAATGAAGGGGGAGGAAATCGGAGGGAGAGACGAACTATGAGAAACAAACTGAGAGTTTTAGAGGGGAGAGGGGAGGGGAGATGGGTTAGCCCGGTGATGGGTATTAAGGAGGGCACGTGCTGCATGGAGCACTGGGTGTTATACGAAAACAATGAATCGTGGATCACTACCTCAAAAACTAATGATGTATGGTGACTAACATAGCATAATAAAATAAAATAAAAGTAAAAAAAATTAAAAATACATATATATTTGTAATATTTACAAAACCACTTAACATAAAGCCATTGCTTCCCTAAAACCATGAGACTATAAACTGTTTTGAAAGCTGACAGCTTGTTATGATAATTGTGCAGTCTTGCCTTAAAAGGCCGTGCCTTTTCCAGGATATGACCGAAGTGGTTGGCACAGTGCCTGATGATTAACCTATGTCACCCTACTGGGTCCTCACAATGTCCCTAAAAGGGAAGTACTGTCAGGCCCACTTTACAGAGGAGGCTAGTGGTTTACGAGATGTCACACAGCCACTGTGTGGAGGAGGCGGGGTGGGTTCCCTTGCTCTCATTCTGGAGACCGTGTTCCCCTCAACTGGAACAAGAAGCCTCAGACTGGCATAATAGAGAAGGTTCCTAATGTGTAGGTTGGTGATAGAATCCAACTATCATTTATCAACTATCACCTATCCCAACTGAATAAGCAACTCACATTAAAAGAACAATCCCTGTTCCCCAGAAAAGAAGCACTGGAAATATACACTGCATCTCTGTCAGTTTTCGTACTTCATGTTGGGCTGATACTGAGTATGAACCAATTTTCTCCTGCTTGGTAAACTACCACCCCAAGGGGTCCTCCTGTCCCTGCCGTGAGTTCAGGGGCCCTCCAACTAGTCACGCCGCAGCCACGAAGCAGTTCTCCTGGTCTACTAGCCACAGGGAGGATTCACTCTGATTCAGGGCTATGTGCCTGACAAGTCTCCCAGTGGTCTGAATATTACTCCTGCCTATAAAATCCTTCCATTCAGTCAACTGCAGCTATTAATTATCCAGCAAGCAGCTTGCACTCATTCACTCAAGCTGGCTGTGAATCCATTACTTGCTTTCAGCTTTTAAGTCCCAGTTGTGTTGACAGCGGTGGCCTTTAAAAAACCATCACGAAAAGTACACCTTCTGTTTATGTTCACATTCCTTAGAGTCAAGACTGGGAAACTGGCTTCTAGAATCCAAATCAGATAGCTAGGAGATCCAGAGCAGAAAGGGATATGTGGTCAGAAAGCACAGGAGCAAGGTGTGCAGAGAGGGGAAACCAAGGGAGAAAGTGTGCCAAGAGATGCAAGAGGGAGCTGTGCAAGCAGGGAGCCCAGTTCAGGAAAGGGCCCAGGCAAGTGGAGGGGACTCCACGGCAGGCAGGGCTTGGCGTCCTGGCTCTCCAGGGCCTCCATCACGCCACACATAACCCAAAGAGAGAGAAAACACACTTCTTAGGGTTCCAAAGAGCACATCAACACTTCAATCCCAACAAGGTTAACCACGCTTTGGGATTACTCAAGAAGAGAAGGACTGCGCTCTGCAAGTGAGAAGCAAGCCTATCGTCATAGAGGAACTTGCTTATCCTTTCCAACAACATACCTCCTAATGCCAGCTCTAGCCTCCTCTTGGCAGACGGTCGCTGGACCCTATTAGGCAAGGCCAACCTGGCATGGGTTCTGTTAGTAACTCACATTTACCTCCCCAGCCAATAAAACAGACATGCCAAAGCTTAAAGCAAAGAACCAGGAAGAGTAAACCGATTTATATACTTTTTCTTTTTCAGACAGTGTCATATTCCATATGGTGCATTCAGGACTTCCTCATGGCTTGTTACTGAAAAGGAATCCCTGCTGTTGTTTTGGCAGTCTAGCAGCCACCTACCCAGTATCGCCGCTGCCCACCCTGGAGGTGGAAATGTCCATCCAGACCCTCCTCTACTGGGACCACACCTGTGGGGCTGGGGGTGGGGAAGAGGTCATGCATGTGACTCCGTTTCAGCCAATCAGACGTGCTGTCTGACCCCCAGAGGTCTGGAGGTTCCAGGGTCACACCTGCAATATTGACCAGCCCGTTCCTGCTGAGGAGACTTTGTCAGGGCCCCTGCAGCCTCTCCCTGGTTATTTGGTCTCCTATCCAATCCGTATGTAGGTGCCCAAATTCTCTCTCTGCCTTTATGTTCATTCTTCCTGCCCTACCCCCAATCAGACAGCCAGAATTGGATTCCATTCCTTGCCCTTCCAGAGGACAGACAGTCATTTACAAAATCTTAGAGGAATATGACCAGCATTCTTAAAGCCAGGACTCCAATAATGCCGTAACTCAAAAGAAGCTTTGATGGATCCACTGTCTCAAAAGATTGGGATCTGCCAGCATATCCTGAACCTTTGGAGGAGGACTTCCTGGAATTCTCTGTGAGCCCCACTGCTGGAGCCAACCTTCCCACTATGTTCAGACAACCTGTGAGTCTCTAATTCCACAAGTAAAGGTCATTAACACTGAGAAATTGTGAGTTTCCCATCACTAGAAATATTCAAGTAGAGGCAGAAGGCAGAGAAGGGACTTCTGTCCAGGAAAGAGTGAAGTCCATATGAAGAGTCCTTCCAACCAAAGTTTTCAAACAGCCTACCTGGATAAGGAATAACCATGAAAACAAGCAAACAGACTGGGACTGGTTGTTAGAAACAAAGTGTAACTGCTGTCAGACTGAAAATTGTTTTCCAGGAGTAGACTGGAAAGGAAGGGGTGTGAGGAAGCCTAGTAGCTTTAAGAATTCACAGACACCTGTCTTGAAAAAGTGCAAAGAAAATTCCATTCAGCATCGGGTCAGAAAGATATGTCAGGCTCACACCTCTGAAATGGTGTTATCAGAAGACATCTTCAAATCCACACCTATGTATCAGTTTACATATAATAGAGATGTTGTTAAGTATCTACTTGAGCCAAAAGGTGGGGAGGGGTGGGGGGACTTTACAGAAACCCAATTTGACACAAAATGATAATTCTGACCCAGATCCCTTTGCAAAGGAATGAATCTCAGAACCAGTCTTATACAGCCAAGCATGAAACAAGCTGTTTCATTAAGGACAATTTCAGATCATGATGCCAACACCATTTATTTGACCCACACCTCATACTGTCTTGTCATATTAACTAATTTATTGTGGCACTCTCTTCCTTTCTAACTAAATGCAAAGTCCCTAGAGAGGTGAGATCATGCCTGGTGCACTGGAGTCTGAGTTTTCAGAAAATGTGAAGGCAGAATGGCTGAGGTAGGATGTCCTCCCTTCAGGTGACAAAGATGGAAGGGAGTGCATGATACTCTTATGAAAATCAATGAGCTAAAGACACTAAATATTTAAATTCAAGTAATGAGGATTAAACCATAATCTTAGCACTGATTTCAATGTTTTGGACATGTAATCTGAAACTCATTTATTTCCTCAACCAGTGCTGAATGAGTTCCTACAAGTGCAAAGCATTAAAAATGAAGAGAATGGTATCTGCCCTTCAGTGCCTAGTCTAGCAAGATAAAATAAAGTTTAATATGATAAATACCATATTAGAGCTATAAGGCATTTTGGAGATTTTCCGAAAGTTATGACCATTTGTGAGAGAACAAATCAGGCTAGGCTATATGTGCCTTGCACATAGAAGATGCTCAATAAATGGACGAATGGGTGGGTGGATGGATGGAGGGATGGATAAATGGGCGGATGGAGAAATGGATGAATGAATGGGCAGATGGATGGGTGAAAAGAAGGTTGGGTTTGTTTAACCAGGGAAAAGGTGTAAGGGAATTTCAGCCAAGAAAACCACAAAAGCCAAGACAAAAGGGCAGGAAAGCATCAAGCATGACCAGAGACCCCATGGCTGAAAAATCAGGTCCATTGAGGAAAGTGCTAAAGCTTAAAGCTAGAAATAAATGCAGGAGCCAGGGACTGGAGGATCAAAACTGCCTCACCAGGGAAGCTTAGACCTCATCTGATTAGAAGGCCAGATGGAGGGAATGGTACTCAACTAGTCAGGGGAAAAGAAGACTTAGAAGCCTTCTGAATGGGGTGGGAGGTATATTTATTACACCCTCACTGAGTGCCAGATTGGGGTTGAGAGCTTTTCAAAAATGAAATATTTCAAGCATATAAGTAAAGAGCATAATACAAGGAACAATAATATGCCCACTCAGCTCTGTCAAAATTTAACATTTTGCATTCATAGCTTCATTTTCTTTTTGAGAAATAAAACAATAAGCAATTGAAACCCTCTCTGCCACCCTTTTCCATTCCATTCCCCTTCCTGAGGTACATACTGCACTGAATTTGTTGTTAATCATTCTCATGCACAGTTTAATATTTTTGCTAGATATATTCTTATTCATAAGCTAGGTATATATTCACCCATACATTTGCATATACATGCACCCACATATGTCTAATATATATAAATAATATTGTTTGGCATATTTTAAATTCTTACATGAATGTTTTCATACTGTAGATATTCTGTGGTTTGCTTTTTTTCACTGAACACTGTTTTAAGATCAATCCATGATGACACAAATGTAGTTCTAACTTATTAACTTTCACTGCTATATGGTATTTCATTGAATGAATATCCAGACTCATTTTAATGGATGCTTTTATTATTTCTGATGTTCTTGTCATTAAAAACAAAGCTGTAAAGGACATTCCTGGCAAAGAAATTGCTGACTGGTAGAAATATCTATCATCAACTTTATTAGATATTGCTAACTCGCTCTCTAAAGAGGGTGGAACAATTTACACATACACCAGCAATATGAGTTATTATTGCTTGACGTACTTGCCTACATTTCATGCTGTATTATAGATGCAAAACAGTATTTCATTGTTCTAACTTTTGCATTTCCTGGATTGCTAATGAGGTTGAACATCTTTTTTTTTTTATTTCCTCCTTAGAAATTGTCTGTTCACCACAGATATAGTGAAAAGAAGTGCCATATGCACCCCAGTGTTCATAGCAGCCATGTCCACAATAGCCAAACTGTGGAAAGAGCCGAGATGCCCTTCAACAGATGAATGGATAAAGATCCATATATACAATGGAATATTACTCAGCCATCAGAAAGGATGAATACCCAACTTTTACATCAACATGGATGGACTGGAGGAGATCATGTGATGGGTATTGAGGGCACGTATTTCATGGAGCACTGGGTGTTGCACAAAAACAATGAATCATGGAACACTACATCAAAAACTAATGATGTACTGTATGGTGACTAACATGATGTAATAAAATTAAATTAAATTAAAAAAAAGAAATTGTTCATATCTTTTGCCCATTTTTTAAAAATTGGCCTTTTTTCCCTTCCTGGTTTGAAGGGGGTTCTTTATGAATTCTGAATACTAATCCTTTTTTAGTTGCATGTCCTACAAATATCTGAACACAGTCTGTGGCTTATCTTATCTTTTAATATTGTTTTTGGTGTGTATATTTTTATTCTTAACTACAACTCATAAAATATGTATCATCAACTCTGTTTCCTAGATGAGAAAACTGACCCTATGTGACTTGCCTAAGGTCCCTTGGGCAGAATGGGGAAGAGATACAACTTGAGCCCAGGCGTTTATGATCTTAAGACCCTCTCTCTTCCCAACTACTCTTCCAGACCATCCTTTCAGGCTAGAAGTAGTAATTCTCATCTGTACCAAGAGGTGGCGCTGGGAATGGAAAGAGGGGAAAGGAGGCAAGGGCTATAGGTAGGAAAAAATCAACAGGAAGTGACCAATAACTGGTTGACAGGGTCAAGAACAAGTGTCCAAGCGAGGGTGACAGTGTTACTCTTAATGATATAGAAATACAGAAGGAAGGGGTTTGGAGTCTGTTTTTAAATGTGCTGAATTGAAGTGCCAGTATGAAGTTGTATTAGAAATGGATGGGACTGGAGAAGATTATGCTAAGTGAAATAAGTCAAGCAGAGAAAGCCAATTATCATATGGTTTCACTTACTTACGGAACATAAGGAATAGCATGAAGGACATTAGGAGAAGGAAGGGAAAAATGAAGGGGGGGACATCAGAGGGAGAGATGAACCATGAGAGACTATGGACTCTGAGAAACAATCTGAGGGTTTTAGAGGGGAGGGGGGTGGGGGGATGGGTTAGCTCGGTGATGGGTATTAAGGAGGGCATGTACTGCACGGAGCAGTGGCTGTTATGTGAAAACAATGAAGCGTGGATCACTACATCAAAAACTAATGATGTATTGTAAAATGACTAACAACACAATAAAATAAAATAAATTAAAAAATGATTTAGGAGACCTAGAAGACATCAGCAGAGAAATCCTTGCAACCAAGGGCCTGGGTGAACTTACAGAGAGAAGGAATGTGAAAGGACAGTGCTGAAGTCCAGCTCTGGTGGCCCCGAATCTATTACACCTATGGGACTGTGAAATTCCCTAGGAATTCATCTCACACTAATTTTCTTCCTTCCATATCTGAGACCCAACACAATGCCCAGCTCATAGTAAGCATTCATTAAGTATTTGCTGAATGGATGAAAACTGTTATATCCCTTACATAAGTCCATGGTGTCTTGTGGGAAGTCCTATGGTTCAGAATTTTTTGGCCCTTAGGTAAGTAATTGAGTGCAATATGCCCACTGGGGTCAAAGGTATGACTCCATTCTGAAGTTAAGTGTAAAAATATTCACAGTGAGATAGAGGAAGACCATAAATACCCTTAAATCACTATTTTGCTGCCAAATGAACTTGGGCCAAACTTAAGAAAAAACCTTCATGTTTTAGAGTGTGGAGTTGCAGATAAAGGATTGGGAGCCCACAGCAGTAGTTTTTAAACTTTTCTAACTATATTGCAGTGAGAAATACATTTTTCACTGACACTCATTACATGCTCACACACCTACAAATGTAAAACTGAAATAAATGTTTTATTAAATAGCACTTAGCCTTACTATGTGTGAGACACTTTGATTTTTTTTTTCTATTTGTGTTATTTTGGAATTCTGGTTGGAGCCAATTAAATTGAGACTAAAGCCCGCTAATGGGCGGTGACATGCAATTTGAAAAATACTTTCCAAGGATCCAGCACAGTGCTTTGCATACAATAGATGCTGGCTAAGTATCTACTGAGCAAAATGATGAACATTTATGTACAAACAGCACTATGGACTTTGAAGATTTATTTATTTATTTATTTATTTATTTATTTATTTATTTATTTATTTATGAGACAGAAAGCAAGTGCACACAAGCAGGGGGAGGGGCAGAGAGAGGGGGGAAGGAGAGAAGCCGACTCCCCTTTGAGGGGAGCCAGACACAAGATTCAATCCCATCACGCTGAGATCAAGACCTGAGCTGAAATCAAGAGTCAGATGCTTAACTGACTGAGCTACCCAGGCGCTCCAACACTATGGACTTTGAACATGAAACTCTTTCAACTTAAGACCCCCTCTAAATTTGGGGTGGTAGGTGGAGACCCTGGCTGGAAAGATTTGTATCCTCTGGAAGCTGGGATATCAGGCATGCTGTGCTGGGGGGCAGGGGATATCAAAGGTGATAAAATATTAGGAAGAGAAATTGCTTAGTTCCCCGAGTTTGCCAAGAGCTGGCCATGGTGCTGCCTTGCAAAGATCAGTAAGAAGACTGGTAAGAGGTCCAAAGATAAACTCTTCCTCCTAGATGGCGATCAAGAAGCTCATTTTGCTCTGCTTCTGGACAAACCTCAGCCAGAAAATAACTCACGATCCCTTTCAACCTCTTTCAATTTTTCTGGCCCTCATTAATCAATAAATTGGTTCTGCATCATGGAAAGTCAGAGCTGAAATGAGCCTGAAGACCACACAAACCCGCCAGTCAGTTCCCTCATCTTACCGGAGGCCATAAGCTACAAGGAGACCTTGGGTGGTCAGCCCAGGGCTCACGGCGCAGGGAGACCTGGTCGGGCTGCTTACTGCTTGCCTGCACACTCCATAGCCCTGCAATGGCCACAGTGGCCAACCCCACCACACCATCGGCCACCCCAGTGTTCTCATCCACTGTTTATCTCAAGTCACAACTTCAACCATGGCATAAAGATGCTTATGCAAGAAAAACTGGCTTGCATAAAGTTTGGTGCATCCCAGGCCCCCTGTGCCCGACCATGGACTAGGTTTCGCCCTGCCAGCACTTCAGCCCCTCTCACATACGCTTGGCCTCTTAGTTATGATAGATTTTTGGCAACATGACCTTTCTTCCTCCTCCTCCTCCTTGAAATTACCTGAGATGCCTCCACATCTGGTTCAAGCCTTTTTTACATGAAAATGATATACATAAGAGTGTAGTAACTCTTCAGGCCACACTGGTATCTCCTGTTTTTGTTTTCTTATAAATAATAAATGTATTGGGGCGCCTGGGTGTCTCAGTCGTTGAGCGTCTGCCTTCGGCTCAGGTCATGATCTCAGGGTCCTGGGATCGAGCCCCGCATTGGGCTCCCTGCTCCACGGGAAGCCTGCTTCTCCCTCGCCCCCTTCCCCTGCTTGTGTTCCCTCTCTCGCTGTGTCTCTCTCTGTCAAATAAATAAATAAAATCTTAAAAAAAATTAAATTATATTAAATTTTAAAAAGTTAAAAAAAATAATAAATGTTTAACTATAACACTAAATTTAGCCCTTTACACATCAGTGTCTTTATATTGTCTACTTTTTGTTTGGGGCATATATAACTTCTCAAATCGATCAGGGGACCTCAAACACAGAAAGAGACCTCACCTTTGAACCCTCTGTCTCCTGCCTCTTACCCCCACACATCCTCCTTTAAATAAGCCAGTGCTGGGAACAGAGTGAGAGATAACAGGACCAACAGTAACAAAGTAGTTGCCAGCTTCCAGACACTAGACTCACGTTGCCATGCCTGCTCCCTGCATAGCCCCATGAAGTGGCATCCCCACCACCCACCACTGTTGTCACCTTCATCATCACCACCACCGTCATTTCTGAGGCTCTGAGATGCTAAGTTCTTTGAGCAAAGCCAAGGCCCTTCCATGCTTTTCTCTCACCTCCTGCAGGCTGACTGGCTTCTCCTTGAAAAGCAAGATGCTGCCTATGGGGTGGACACTAAAAAAATCATAGGTCAATTCGTAGGTGAATTCCCTTAGAAAACCTTTTAATGAGGCAGCTCCAGGCTAGAGAAATAGGAGTGTATTTTCAGTGTTAACTAATGAGCATAGATCACGTTTGTACAGAGATATCAAATTGGCCATTTTGGGTTTGACTTTCTTTTCCCAAGCTGCAAATACTAATTGGGAGGCTTACACTCCATTTCAAATGAGATACTGCTGTATATCAAAGAATAATGAATGCTGGATTTTAAAAAGTATATATACATTTTTAAGCAGAAGAAAGCCTAAAATAAAAGATTGAAAAATCTGCCTAGGTAAAAGCATAACATTTTCTGAATGTCAGCAAATACTACAAACAAAGTGAAAAAAACAAATGAGGGAAAATATGTGTACAAGACAGAGCTTTCAAAGATCATTGAGAAACAACATCAACAAAACCAAACTCCAAAAGAAAAAGGAGCCAAGAACCTAAGAGGCATTTCACAAAAGAAAAGAAAGAAATGTAAGCGATTCAGTCTCTGGGAGATCAAATATATGCAAATTAAAACAAAGGGATATCATTTTAAGCTGTCAGAGAGGCAGTTTAAGCACAACACCCTGAAACAGCCAGAGTGCACTGTCGGTTAAGGATATAAATTGGATCGGCTACTCTGGAACACGCCTCGTTAGGATTTCTCAAAAGGCATGATTTATCCAACAACTATTTTACATATATCTTTAGAGCTGGTAATTCCATTTCTCCGTATTTATCCTAAACAATAATCGGAGATGCACACACAGATTTAGTGCGAGGATTCTCTTTCACAGCATAACATATTTACACAATAGGCAATAAACAAAATGTTCATCAATAAGGGAGAACTGGATAAACTACAATACATCCATCTGATGGAATACCAACTAGCAAAACAAATGAGTAAGCCAACAAAAACCTCTTCAATAATATTTCAGATTGTGGGAAAGCATTCTAATACTCGAAAGAGTAGGTTACAAAACTTAAATAGTAAAAAAACCAAAACCTTAATAGTGCCATCATCTCAGCTTGGTAAAATATGTTCATGAATGATACTTACCACAACGATAACAATAGTTCTCACTGAATCGTAGGAGTATAATGATTTTTTTCCTTTACACTTTCTATTCGTTTCCAAAATTTTTGGAGTGAACATGTATTACGTTTATAACAGGACACTCCTAGAACACCAAAATCAAGGCGTTCATGTTTTTGAACTGAATAAAGATACCAAATTAATCCAATTGTTCTATACCATTGCACTGCTTAGCAGCAGATGCCCAAGATAGTTTGGAAAAGGAAGGAAGTCAGACCAACAGTGATAAGAAACCAGCTTTCCTCTAAAAAAAAAAAAAAAAAGTACTTGCGAAAGTGAAAGACCATAGGAGACTCACTTTGCCCCAGATCTCATCACCCCAGGGCCAGCTGGGGCTCCTCTCTCCAGATGAGGTGCAGGATCCACAGTCACAAACACCACCCTGGGTTTCCATGCCCATACCTTTCTCTGTGTTTGACAATATTTAGCTATTTCTCAGCTAAGAGTAAGCATAGTTGAGACCTCCCTGAAAGTTACCCCAAGATCACATGAAAATCTCGCTGGAATAAAGGCGTTGTGTTTCCGGTTGGCAAATTCTGAGTGAGATTTAGCCCATTTGCGTATGATTTGCACATCCTTTGTACCATCTGACAGGAATGGCGCTCCATAAATCAAAGCCACCCAGCTCTCAAGTTCTAGCTCCATCCGGAAGATGGAAGACAGCCTACAATCAAGTTAAATCCCATTTTCCCGAAGACAGTCAGTTAAATTTGTCACCAGCAGGATACTCATCACCTGCTGTCTTCCTGTTGCCTAAAAATGGCAAGTATAAGAAGTCTCATGTGACTATCTCCCTAGTCCATTAGCTCTGGCTCTAAGACCTCAGGAGACATCGTAACAACGATAATAACGAAAATGTGTATTGTCTCTACTGGGTTTCCTAAAATGTCACTGGAGCCACACCGCCCACTCCCCACCCCTCTGTTCATGATGCAGCCACCAAAGCAGAACAACCGTAATGAAAATACTCCGTGGAGCATTAGAAAGCTTGGGTTCTAGGATCAAGCTCTGTTTCAGCAACCTGCCTCTTGGGACCTGTCTTGTTATGTGTAGAAGGAGGTGACACCAGCAGTGCTCAACTCACGGGATAGTTATAAAGTTTCCACGAAAAAAAAAAAAGCACGTGAAAGTTCTTGGTAGACTAAGAGCCTTGCTATTCCGTGCAGTTTCGGCACCAGCTGGACTGGCTTCAGCAGCCAGCTTGTTGGAAGAGCAGAAGCACTCCCAGGTGCCTCTCCAGAAACAGCGAGTCTGAACCTGCAACCGAACTAGGTCCCCAGGTTATTCTGTCTCTGTCTCTGTCTCTGTCTCTGTCTCTCTCTCTCTCTCTCTCTCTCACACACACACACACACACACACGCACACTTTGAGAAAGACTGAGCCAGAGGACCCAGGGGACAGGATGAAATGAAGTGAAATGAAAATGAGGTCCTATTCTTGCCAGTCTTCGGTTCTTTCCTGACGCTCTTCATGCTATGTGTACGTCTCACCCTTAGAACACCGTGTGCCAGAAAGCACACCAGAAAACTGTATTTCAATAATTTCATGACTAGAGGACAAAAGTTCTGTCTCCGTGCAAATCCCTGAGTTACTTACACGGTAGGGTTACCTGGTCATTTATGGCTTTATTATGTTCCTTTTCGGCTAAATGTTCCTTACAGAAAAGTTCAAGATATCTCTCCTCTTACAGAGTTTTGAAGGGCTCATTGTTTATTTATCGCTTGCATAAGTGAGAAAAATCACCTAGAGTTCCTGTTTCCTTATATTTTAGTCTTTTTGCATTGTTGGAGAAAGAGATTTCTTTGTTCTTTTTCTTTCTTTTGAATCTTCAGTGGGGGGAGAAAGTCGAATTCATTGTTTCAAAACTTTTCATTTTTTTATTTTTTTTCAAAAGTTGTTTTTAAATAGACTTTCTGGCTTTGGAACTTTCTGGAATAGTCACCCATGGAAATATTTAAAATTATTACTAGCGGGGCGCCTGGGTGGCTCAGTCGTTAAGCGTCTGCTTTCAGCTCAGGTCATGATCCCAGGGTCCTGGGATCAAGCCCCACATCGGGCTCCCTGCTCCACAGGAAGCCTGCTTCTCCCTCCCCCACTCCCCCTGCTTGTGTTCCCTCTCTCGCTGTGTCTCTCTCTGTCAAATAAATAAAATCTTTAAAAAAATAATAATAAAATAAAATAAAATAAAATAAAATTATTACTAGCTTCTGAATTTAGTCCACAGAAGTCTAACCAAAAAAAAAAAAAAAGTGTGGTAGTCATAAGAATTTTGTTTACTGATGTGGTCTAGTAGAAAACAAGAGTATGGAGAGCTTCCTCCTCTTTCCTGAGCCCTGGGGGAGCCTAAGCCAAACCCTGAGGCAGGCATGTTGTCATTCTGCCACTTCTGTCCTCCTTCTGCCTAGAGACCACACACTATAGACCCACAGCCCATTGCCTCATCAATACCCGGCCCTGCATTATTCAGCCCTCCTCCCCACTGAGCAAAGCTCCCACCCCCTCGGGGCGCTTCTCTTAGCTCCACGGGTGGCAAGAGGGCCATCTTGGCCCACCAAACTCACACTCTGAAAAACTGTAAGCTCCGTGAGTGTCCTGTTGCCTTTTGTAACCTTGGCCTCTAGCACAGTGCCTGGCATCCTGGTTGCTGCTCAGTCAGTATCTATTGAATGTATTCATCCGCTAAAATGCTGCTTAAAGGCTGAGCCTACTATTAGCACAAGTTACCCTCCAGCCGGGGGAACGTTACAAATGATGGTTTCAAGCGAACATGCAGGTAGAAAAGGAGCTGGAAGCAGAAATGGTGCTGCTGGTCAAAGGCAGCCCTACGTGGAGATGGGGCCCTGAGATAATCGCTGCTTTGTTCCCAAGTCCCTGACTCCCTTCCAGTGTTGAAAAGCTCCCAGTATCTTCACCAGCCCCTAAGTAGGAACCGTGGGGATTCATTCACTTGTCAAACAGCACACATTTACTTGAGTTTCTAACATATGTCAGGTGTTGTTGTAGGTTTCAGAGGAACAGCCTAGAACAAAACAAAGACCCTGCCCTCTCCAAGCTTATGTGTTAGTGGAGAAGACAAATCTTTACTGTCAGCTTGGGGTGACTGCTATGAGGGAATAAGGAAGGCATGAATGGGATGCTATTTTACACAGGCAGGGCAGGGAAGGCCTCTCGGATGAGGAGCCCCTTTAGCAGAGAGCTAACAGAAGCAAGAGAGGAGCCATGCGGGTACCTGCGGGGGAGCATCCCAGGCCGAGGGACCAGCCAGTGCAGAGGCCCCGAGAAAGGACAGCGAACACACTAACGGGCCTGGCGGGTGAGTACAAGAGTGATAGCACTACACTGTGGTAAGTAGCGCTCATTTCTAAGAAGAGAGAGTAGAACTTACGACTTCAACCTATGCCAAGCCTTCTAGAATAACAGCACACTGAGTGTTTAACTCTGAGTTCTCCTCGTGGTGTTTGTTGCACAATGATTTCACCCAGGAACCATCCAGAGATCTTAGGGATGAAAAATGGCTGGGGAGGGGGGCATAGGCAGAAGACCACCACGGGGGGATCCAGTTAGACCACTTCCAGAAGGTACATTCCCCTGAAAGAACCAAAATGAGCACCACTCACACTTAACCCTTGTAAAGACTTCCTACGTTGAAAAATAGAGCAGTTTGCCATATGATTTTCAACATCTCTGAAAAACGTGCTGTCTCTTTGATCCACCTAATCAAAATAGTGAAAGTTGGAATCCAAGCAGTTTCATGCGAGGAAGCTAGAAAGTTCCATTTTTAGTTTGGCCTCATATGTGCTCATCATCCTGTAGTCCAAAAAGCTTCTGCTGGCATTGGCCTTGGAGTCGGTGTTCTGAAAGCGGACTGCAAAGGTGCTCTGTGAGCCGAAGGCACTCCCGATGTGAGAGCAGTGCCAGGAGAGACACGAGTCCCACCTCACCCACCCAAAGGAGAGAGCACCATCTCTAACCCCACCCCACCTCGCCATGTTTTATGCAGAGCTGGAGACAATAGTTGCTACTAAAGTGCTTTGAAAAGTGCGCACATGGGCACACCAAGTGCTCAATGGTAATGTCTGTACCAAATTCTGCTATTGTGTATCCCCCCGTTCTAGGCATCCTGATTTTTGGATGTGGCCATCATTTACACCAAGGAGATAATTGGGTAAGTACAGATATTATACAGAAGGATATTCATCGGAAGCCAAGTTTATAAGAGTGAAAAACGGGAAAGAAGCTGAATAATGAACATTGTAAGCCACGGAATTTTCAGCATTGGGAGTTAGTTGGTTGCATCCGCACAGAGCCGCTGTTACAAAGGATGCCATGAGCACGGATAAAGGAGAAGTCCAAACTGCTGATGATCAGAATATTAACAGTAGTGAGATAGTGAACTTTGCCCTTTTTGTCTTCCTGCACTATTTGAATTTTTATAAGTCGTATCCTTTTTATGAGAAAAAGTTATCTGCATTTTGGAAAAACAGGGATTGAGAGACAGAAGAGAGGAATGATTACCAACCACCTTCTCTGTCTTCCCTCTCTAATTCCCAGAGATTAGAAACTGCAAACCCAGGGGAACCAACAATTCTGGCCCATGCCCACTTGAAAGTCCCACATGGGAGAAGCCACAGAGAACAGCCCTGGTCCCCTCCCACCTGTAGAATGGAACCGCTACTCTTCAGCATGAACTTTGGGGGCCTCCATGATCTGTTGCATTTTAATCACCCTTAAGTTTGACCTTGCTCGCCCTGGCCTGCTTTAGCTCCTGGTGCTACCTCTACCTGGCCTGTCCTCCTAAGACCCCCTTATGGAATAAACACAGCCAGCCCCCGAGGGCCCTTGCTGGTTTGTTTTTAAGTTGATTCATTACTTTTAGTAATCTCTACGCCCGACATGGAGCTCAAACTCATGACCCGAAGATCAAGTGTCGCATGCTCCACGGACTGAGCCAGCCAGGCGTACCCGAGGGCCCCCTTCTAAAAGCCCATCCTTCTTCCTCAGTGGGACCCCTGCACTCCCGGAGTATCCAATCTGCCATACAGTCTAGCTGCATGTTATGATCACGCCCACCTCCCCAAATCATGTCACTGAGAGGCCATGTGGGCCGGGCCCCGGAAAAGAAAAATCGAGGCAGGAGAAATGACAGTAGCAAAAGCAAGGAGGAATGTGCACGGCTGCGTTTGGATGCAACGAGGGCTTCCAGTACGGAGCGACTGCAAAAGTGGTAAACAGTTGTTGGAAACCCTCCAGGATTGTTTTCTCGCCTCCTTAGCGAAGCCTGCCGGTCAGTGCCAATCTAGACCCACACCGTTTCTCAAACCTCACTTTCCCAGCGAGGGCTACTCTGCGCTCCCTAAACACGCAGGCCTGCCCCGCGCACCCCGGCGGCGTCCTGAGCGCATGCGCTCTGCTCTTGGCCGCGTGTTCTACGGGCTGGTCGTCCACAGGCTGGGTCCGTGTAGCTGCGCTACAGTGTGAACTCCGCGCTTTGTGTGCTCTTTCCCCAAAGAGCCGGGAACAGCGCCTGTCACTATGCTGCAGGAATGAATGATTGACTCCAGTGGCCTGTCCAACAGGCTTCTCAGGTTCCCCTACCAAATAGCTTTTTGCGAAAATTATTTTGCTGTAGACTTTCACCCTGAAGAAAGGTGGGGAGAAACAGGAAGCAAGGATGGCAAGTGGCAACTGCGAGTGTTGAGATATGTGGTCTTTCGGGTCAGCTGAGTCTAACGACTGAGAGCCTCTGCCCACTCATAATTTGATGCCCACGCAGGCACCAGTGTTCTCGAGAATTCGGGTTTCCACCAAGAAGAAGGTAAGGATGAAGACAGGGCTGGAAGAGGCAAGAGTTAACGTGCAGAGCTCAGTCCTGGTCCGCTCAGTCATAAAAACATGAGGATAAACCAACAGTACCGGTAGCCTGGCCCAGTGGGTGTCGCACTTTTGAGGATTTCTACCCTGTCCCAGTGCCACTTCCCTAGGGCTATCCCCGTTTTCGGACTCTTGCTCTGAATTTCAAACCTTTCAGGTGATCATCAGCTTCACTACCAGTGGGGGCCAGAGGATCTGAAGGGCAGGAGACTAGTGATGGAAAGGGGAGACAAAAGACCTTTACACTCTTTGCTTCACTCAGATGACCAAATTTATCATTTTTTTAAATCAGAATTTAAGTCTTACATAATAGTGGGTACAAGATGGAATTCTAGGTCAGCGGCTGCTGGCATTTTTTCCCCCCGAGGAAATGGCAGCTATGGAATTAACCTTACTTCTTAAACAGATAAAAATCTAAAAATTATAATCTAGAGGAAGGGAGAAACTACAGTTTGCTACAGTGACTTCTTAGATGTTACATAAAAAGCAAGCAAACCGGAATTGCTTATGCTGATAGATGTGAAAAGCAAGGCCTCCAACACCTGCCTGACTTCCTAAAATCACCAAGAAGCTCCAGTGCTCAGACACTGTGCCACCCAGCCCCCACACGGGAAGTATGCTCAATCAGACCCAACAAGGACAGCCGGAGACAGAGCGAGCCGTGAACCACAGTCGCCTTCGCTTAGCCTAGTACTTAAGGATAATTCTCATTTCTGAAAGTAGAAAACTATCTTACAGTGATGTGAATATTTTAGTATTTTCCAGAAGATCCCACAAATGGGGCTTTTAAAATTGCATAACTCATTCTGTGATGCGGCTTTTTTAGGTCAAAAGCTGTCCTGGAAAGGTCACTGAGAGCCACTCAGGAGCTAAAGAAAATCCTAATTCCTAACAGAAAGGTTCTGAGGTATGATTTGACTAAAAATGTAACTTGGTTTGGGGCAAGACTGAAAGAAACATCAGCAAGAGAGAGAAACTAAATTTCCTGATTGTAACGGGTCATATCAAAGATCCACGGTAAGTAATTTGTGTTTTTTCTTCCAAATACAAAATGGCAAATCTCTAATTTTTGGTCATGTCATATTTTAGATGAAATGACTTAAATCAGTGTGTATCTATTTATCTTTTCTCTGCTACATAATTGAGAATGTTCAAAATACTTAACCCAAAATTTTCATGGCAAAGTGATGCCCTCCAGTACTGAGAAATTTACAAGCCCTTGCTGAGTTTCCCACCGGCGGGAAAGGATGTGAAGCACACAGCAAATGAAGTCCAAAATATCCCTCAAACCAGTTTTTTATTTAGTAATTTCATTCTTGCTTTCAAGTCCCAGTGAATACAGAAAGCAAGTGTCTGCCTCACTAATCTTAGCCCTGGGTTTAGTAATTCAAAGTTGGGTCTCCTAAGAAAAACAATGCAGACTATGGCAAGCTTTCCCTAATGAACAATTTGGTAAGAAATCTGCAACATCCCCGACATTAAGGGAGTACTGGAAACCATGACTAGAGGCCACGGACTTCCTCTGAACTTGCCTACAAGCACCCATTTAGGAAGGATACCAACCTTCATCTTTAGATGCCAAAGGAAGAAATCTCAGTATCTTTCTTGAAAACTTACTCGACACATTCCATACATAATATAGCTAGCACATAGGTGGATGAGATATAAAAAAGTGGTCTAGTCACACAAGACGATGGTATATAGAGTCAATCTTAAACTTGTTATTGGAGATAAGCAGAAATAACACAAGTTACAACCATTGCATTGTTTCTCGTCATTTATTAGTGTAGAATTTTTTGCAGGTTGGTGACTATTTTGCAGGTTGAAAAGTTATCTGCAAAGTAGTATAAATGATTTCCTCAGAGTTTGCGTTGTAGCGGATCTTTGCATTATTTGAGGTTTCAGTTTATCTTCACATAAAACTATTGGAAATCTGTATGAGAGATTTCCAGAATGAGTTTTTGGTCAACAGTTGGTTGAAACAGGATGATACTAGCTGTCCTTTTAACTTTTTTTTTTTTTTAATTAGTCTCTACACCCAGCATGGGGCTTGAACTCACCACCCTAAGATCAAGAGCCACATGCTCTACCAACTGAGCCAGCCAGGCACCCCTTAACTACCTTAATTAGGCTTTTTAAGACAGTGACTCCCACTCTACAGCAATGCTGAAGTAATTATCTAAACCTGCCCAAACTGTTCTTTGGCACATCAATCAGTGTCCTGTGAACTATGCGTTGCAGGATAAACAACTGGGACCTTAGTATGTTAATCCTGCACATTTCCAAGAACCTGCAGCACACAGCCTTTTGATTTTACAGGCCAATAAATTTTTAAAAACATCTTTAGAGAACTAATTTGACATGGCAAGCCTTTTATTTTACCAAGGGTATACAACAGAGGGAATGACATAAACGTTTAAAAGGACAATTTCTTCAACTGAAAAAAAAAACACAAATTTTTGAAGTCCCTAGCCTGTCCTTGTTTTTCTTTTTTCTATTTTGCCTCCACCTGGCACCCATCCTCTGCTGGTCATTCAGGAACTGTGGGGATAGACTTCTAGTACCAAGCTTCCTTGACCTTGGATTCAGGCCAAGGGAGCACAGCTCACACACACTGACCCCACCCCACTACTGATGCCACATGGGTGTCTTTCTCTTCTCTTCAAATGACACAGCCCGCCCCTACCCCGTTCCCACCAACTCACTACCACTGTTACCTTCGACAGCAAAAGGTTGCAAACCACTAATTTAGACTCTCACTTACAGATCCTTTTGTTCATTTCTTCTTCAGCTTGCCCATATTTAATAAAAATTTAATTACTAAAAGCTCCTTCAGGGTACAAAGCTACTTTATTTGGACAAAGTTTGCTACATACACAGAAAAGCTCAATATGCATTTCCAGCCAGCCCAATCCCAAGCACTTGGTTAATTACAGCCAAAGCTTCAGAAACTCTTACTGAAGACACAGACCCTGTTCACAGTAGTTTCACATGTGGAAAACAAGTATTCTAAGAATACTTGCACATTACATGAAAAGTAAATTATATACTTTAAAATTTTACTCAAAAAATATTTTCAAACTATTAGGTTTTAAATACTGAGACCACTTAAGTTTAATATTTATTAGAGTGAGAATCAGAAAATTATTACACACAGTGTATACTCTTTTACACAAAACATATTTGCACGTTTCTGAAAGCTACTTGTAAAAATTTTGTTGAGTAATATCACATTTTGCATGTCACGGTAATATGATAATGTTTTTAAGGGATACTTTTTATTTTTTTTTAAGTAAGACACACCAGGATAGTCAATGTGGGTTCATGGTTAACCTGAAATTTGGCCTGTTTTTTGACAAATTTGTCAAAATCCTATGGACATGATGACTTTCTCTGCACATGATCTGCTGTGACTCGAGTCCAGCGGAGGACCCCAGGATCTCTCTTCAACTACTACCTCATTAACTCATGACCCCAGGAACACAGAGGTCAGCTGCGGTTCTCCCTGTGCCTACAGCACCATGAGGTCTAGTCTTGGCCTCAAGAGAATGCGGTGGTGCAGAGGAAGAGGGGACCGCCACACGCAGCAAAGTGCCCGGCACAAGGCAGAGATACAAAGGAGACTACTGTCAACACCGCAGCTAAAAGGCTGTATATTAAATTCAGTGCTGTGAGTGTATACAGGCAGACCTCACGCAGCCCGGATCCCCGACTCTAGATCGGTTTTATTTCTAGACCAGAACATGCAGGAAGGGAGATGAAAATGAAAGGACACAAGTGGACTCTTACAGTAAGGCAACTGCCATCCTCCCATCGCGGCCAGAACAAAACACGACAATGGGAAGGAAGAAGCCTGAAACAGTACCTTGACCTAAGCAAGGGGCTAAAATTGGGCCACATTTAGAAGAGCTGAAAGGGAAATGTAACACAACTACCTGGAAGGGATAAGCGGGATAGATTTAACAGGATGCTGGAACCCTACATGCTCCATGTTTTCCTCACATTTAAGTCAACGGTGCCGAGAAAGATGGACCGAGAACAAGCATCGGGGCACACACAGCTCAGGCTCCTTTCTCAGGGGACATGAAAGGCACATGGGAGACAGATGTTGTAAAAGCCCCGAACACTATATCCCAAGAGGAAATTTATAAACACCTTCAAATCCAGAATACATGATGTCTAACTTTCAGTCAAGTGCAATGACCCAGGCTCCCTCCATCAGTGTGAGCAGTCAAGAGCAGACTGTTCTGACAGAAATGTTTTTAGAGGCCAAAGTGTGTTTTCTTATATTACATTTTATGAGGTGGTTTTCTCTCTATATAGGTCCAGTTCATAACACAGACAAATTGGTTCATGTACAAAAGCAATGCAGTCTAAGATGTTTCCAGAGTGTGCTGCGTTGTCAGTCTGACGATGCTTTTCCATCTCTTTACTCAGTCCCCAAATTAGTTTCTTCAGACTTCTTGATTTTTCAAGGATGATCTTCTCAGCGAAGCTGTATTCTGCAGGAAAGTCCCAATGAACAACATAACAAGCAGGGTATCTGAGATTCCAAAATGAAGATTAGAGCCACTCAAATAGAATTTTCTGTCAAAACACATTTCTAATAAGATAAATCAAATGTATCCATTCCGTGTCAAAATAAGAACTGAAGACAGTTTTGTCTACTCTTATAAATGGCTTAATAAGGTTCAGAAACAATCATACATTCAGGAAGCTGAAAGGAGTTAAGAATGAATTATCTGGGAATCAACAATTTTCCTGAA
Organism: Mirounga angustirostris; assembly: GCF_029215605.1. Classification (NCBI taxonomy): domain Eukaryota; kingdom Metazoa; phylum Chordata; class Mammalia; order Carnivora; family Phocidae; genus Mirounga; species Mirounga angustirostris. Next base: position 150,713,987 of record NW_026991710.1, on the reverse strand, counting down.
AACGTGTTATAAATTTCACAGTCACAAAGTAACAGAATCCCAAGTTCCCAGTTGCTGTGTTAATTTGAAGTACACATTTTACACCATTAATGTGACATCCTAACACACGAGGAGAAAGCCACACTTCGGCAGAAAACCTTTAAAATAATTGGGAGTTCTTAAAAGAAATATGCTTCTTTTAAAAACAAAACATTAATATTCAACTTCCTATGGAATAAATGCCCCTACAGGAGCAGGAAGCAGGTACTCGCTCGGAGGCTGTGCCACACCTTCATGCCTCAGGCTCCGTTTTTACCACTGTACTTGTGGGGCAGCGCTTTGTGGACAAGGTTTGCTCCATTTTATTACAAAGCTCCGGACTTGGGGCTTCAGTTCAATGTGTAAGGCAGTAAGTGTCCTTCAAGATTTGAAGCTCCCTTCAAAGGTGACAGAGAACCCCTGACAGAGAGTGACAATAAAGTCAGAGCAAGGCCAGAAGAAAAATGAAGACGATCTTTTAGATCAGGGCTTCCTGACCTGACAACCAAGGGCAGTCCCTCTAGCCTCAGAAATTGCAGTCTTGTTGGAGAAAGGATCCATAGTTACCTTCGCATTTTCAAAAGGGGGTTGAGAAGTACCAAAATACAAAGAACCACTCATTGTTCTAGGCTCACCTTCTCTGTGGGTCCCTACGTACTTACTGTACCCAAATTTATGAAGATCTGTGTTCCTCCCTGGGGTAAACGGAGTCAGATTTCTAAACTTTCACAGTGATGTGCCAGTTTATGGAGAACGGTGACCCAAGAAGGTACACATTTTCCCACCAAAATTGTTACAGTACAACTAAGGACAACATTAAATGTAAGGTTTTACTTAGAAGTTTCTAGACAGCTTCCATCAAATACTGATTATATTCATGCCATCAATTCTCTATTATGCTCCATATTCTACATTACTTTCTAAAGTTACATGATAGGGACAAAAGATCCATTTTTTATTGTATCTTCTCTAAGAATGAAGATACTTATCTTGAATTATGTTCATCTTTGAGCTGCATACCCATTTATAACACACTAAAATAAAAACCAAACTCATTGTTAGGAAATACATTAATATTTCCCCAGATCACCTGTCACTAGCCTTAAAATACTACCGCCCCGCTAGTGTGAACTACCCAACTGATTATCAGAATGCCTGCTGTCCAGGGATTTTATAAACTGCCTCCTCATCTCCAGGAACTTCATTTCCTTCCCTTATGACAACACTTGGGTTAGCTGTGTAAGAGTTGATCCCCCACCCCCACTAGCATTTTTTATTCTTGGGCTCTTATATTTTTCCCTCTCTTGGGTCTCTTTCCTTTGTACTCAAAGTGTTCAGAATCTAAGAAGGTTTTTAAAATATTCATTCCAGTAGAGACCAAGTTTTTTCCTGCCTGTCTAATTCCTTCTGGGTATATCAAATGCTGAGGCCCAGTCAATACTGTGGCTAGAATTGGCTAAGAGGAAACACCTCTATTGACAAAAGTATCACAGAAGGAGAGTTTTTAAAAAGCCAATTGTAATGGGAAAGCAGCAAATAGGCAACACACATTGAAATTAAAATGTAACTTAATTTTTAAAAATCTAATGTTTTCATTGTGTCATCTATTAAATACAGATCAGTCAAATCCTCTTAAAATAAAGCAAACCAAAGGGGTGTGTGTGTGTGGGGGGGTGCTACAGTGTATCTTATTTAGCTTCTAGAAGCCTTCCAGTAGAAACATTATGAAAACTTTGGTGGTACACAAACTTCCACATTATTGGATAATCTACCAACGATAAAACTTGCAATAAGCAAATACATGAACATTCTACTGAGCTACCACTCAGTCTTTATAGCCCTGAATTCTCCTCAGCCTTTCCCTATGATCCTTTTTCAAGCTGTTCTAAACACAGTCTTAAAAAGCAATCCTTCCCCAGTTTTGGTCAAAGGGATAGGAAGGCTGTTGTCTTTGACTATCAAAATAACTGCCCCATGATGCTCCTCAAACCTCTTCATCCGAGCAGACAACCACGGACTCACCCAAGCACTGACTCTCCTGTCAGATAACAAGTTCTCCAGCTCTCCCTCTGGACAAGCACACCCTAGTTCACTCACATTCTGGGTCTATGCGAAAGTGAGCCTATGGTTTTAAAATAGTGCGTTCAGGTACTTGGAATAGAGCTAACTTTCAAATTTTTAAGGGAAAGTATTCCTTCTTGGAGATTCAGGTTTTGTTTTTTCTCCTTTCCATTTATACTGTCTACCCCTTGGCCATCTTACTTTCCACTAATTCATGCACCCAACAATAGGGAGAGAGGGAGGAGGTGAAACAGAACAGCTCTTTTTCCTCCTCATTAGCACTTCTGTCCTACATAACAATATCCAATTCGAAAATCAGCAGCATCTGGTCACAAGTGTATTTGGATATAATTTACATATTCTAATACAGACCATTCTGAGGTCATTTCCAGGCTGAAATTCTGTAATTACTACCTCTAGGATTGTCACTTGATCTCCTCCTGATCAATAATTACCTCTGATCTAAGTAAGCTACATGGCAAGGTAGATAGAAAGGAAAAGGAGCTGACCAAATTGGCACGGGAGTATTACATAAACTGCCAGGGAAAACATGGGGTCCATAAAAACCCCCAAATCTTCAAATTATTATATAACTGTCTCCAGGGAATGACACTAATACTGATAGATGAGAATTTGAGACATGCATGTCAACTTAGAAACACAAAATTATAATGCCTATTCTTTTATATACTTTTTTATTAAATCTACTGATTCACCTAGTAAGTCATTATATACACAAAACAGTAATTTCCAGAGTTCCTAAATATTTCCAACATATTCAACTTAGGGATCCAAGATTCTGAACATGCCATCACCAAAAAAAATTGCAAACCTAAAAAACAAAAAGGAAAAAAATTAAACAATGTCAAAAGGAAAAACTTTTTTAGAAAAGGTCAATATTTACTTTTATAATTTTCAAAACGACATTTTAAAGTTAATGTTTCTTTCTCATCTTACAGTTATAAGCTCTTAAGTCTAACATTAAAGTTTTGCTTAGAAACAAGGCAGTTTACTTATTAAAAAATATTAAACTATACTCACACATATCACCTATTTAGTATTTACTGGGTCCAAATATCTTCACATTTACAATTTCAGGCTTTAAAGTGGCATTAAGTTCTAGATTTTCTTTTAAAAGCTATCATTATGGTGACAGACATACAGATGCATAAATGCAATTACTGATTCCATTCTTACATAACACATGCCTTTAGAAACCATATTTTTAGCCAATTAATAGTGGTTAAAGTCTCTGTACTTCTATCCCATTAACTTTTAGCACATGAAACAGAAAAGATGACCTTCAACGGTCTTCTAACCTCGACAATGGTCAATTTAGATAGGCTTTATTTGAAAAAAAAATTTGGGGGTAAACATAAGAAACGAGAATTTCAAAAAATAAAAACAATCAGTACTTGTTTCTCATTAAAGCATTAATACACGAAAGTGAACTATATGAACACTTCTATAGGCTTAAAAAAAGATGCTTTTTACATTAGCCTATTTAATTTTTCCATAGAAAAGCAAGAGTTAAAGTTCACATTTCAGAAGAGTAAAACAACACATCAGCAGATATGGAAAACAAAGAAACGACCTGTTGTGTACTGTTTCTCTTTAGGACAAAGCTAGACTGACTTATTTAAGTATAAACTGAGATCACAGACATAAAATCATTACACTCCAGTCAACCTAAATAGTGCCTGGATTTACATGGCATGTGAATAAGTCTACCATCACAGAAAGCCACGTATACAAATAAAAATACATTTTAAAAATTTAAGTCACTCTTGACGTTGGAGAAAATACTGTTTGTAGAGAAATGAGGGAATGTAGAACTAGAGCAACAACTGAGCCCCTGGAAAAAAACAGGAAAATAAGTGTGACTTTTAAAAATATATTAATGTTGTCAGAGTTCCGTAGAATCTGCCCTCTGTCTCATCCTCTGGAGTGGGATGACAATTTCATTTTCTTGGCATGCCACCAATTAAACAAGTGGGTAATTGAGGCTAAATATAAGTAAATCTGTGATACTGTTTTTGCTATGAACATTGTTACACGTAGTACAAGAAAGATCAAATAACCACTTACTCTGAAAAGATGGCTTAGTATAAAATCTGAACTTCAGCAAAGAACCTACTGGACTTCTATTCCTGGGGGAATTAAGCCTAGTAACTGCTTTTCTAAGCTCTGCTACATCATTATTTTAACAGGACATGGTCCACTGGAATAAACTTAATAAACAGCAGCAGCCCCGAAAAAAGTTTTACTGTAATAAAGACAAACAGTGCTCTTCTCCTCAACTATGAAACAGACTTTGAACTAAGTTACCTGCAATAATTAAAGCAGAGTTAACTGATAACCACTAACATTCTTCATAGGACTTTACATCTTAAAAAGAAAAACAAAAAAGCATCCATAAGACATCAAAATTTTTTGTGACAGCAAAAGAAAGCTGTGACAAGAACCCTTACTTTCTATTCTGAAAAACTTAAGTCTGCAGTCCCTTTTAAGAGCAAACCCTATTCGTTTCAAAGGAAGACAATTATTTCAATCTGCAAATTCCTAATGGCTTAGGTGTTTCCATATAAATATTTTGTCACTAGTTAAGTAGCTCACTAGAGCTCACTAAAACGTTTAAACTCTAAAAGGCTTAATATGTCGATTTACACAACTCTTTACATTTGAACCAGTTTAGTTAGAATATATCAGCATGTTGTTTAATACTTTTTGTTCACAACTTAAGATTTTTTTTTCTTAAGGAGGAAGGAATTGGGATAAGAGAACAGACATGGAAAAACATGAAGGCCTCTCTTTCTCTTAGGTTTTGCCATTACCATTCTGTTTGAAGTGGTTTCAGGACGAGGCGATCGCACACCTTCTAGTCAGAAATCAGATGGCCTCAAAACAACCTCATCTCAGTCTTAGGCCTCATGTCTTTCGCTTAGAGCTAAAAATAAAAATACACGTGAATGAACAAATGATCATGGAATGAAATCTCTAACATGACACTAAAATATATAAAATATCAGAAGCCATTTTTATCACAGAGAAATGAAAATGTACACATTTCTATCCAGAGCATCACAATCCTATTTAGAACGAAAGGCTGCTCTTCTTATCCCATCAGCTGCCGGGCGTAATAGTAACAATGAAAATTTAATACCAAGGCGGTTCTACAAAGCTACACTAGTATTTTATTCATCTCCTGAGATTCTGAAACGTTCCTTTTTTTTATGAAGTTAAATATAAAAATATCATTAATGAAGCTAATGACACTAGATAGCAACTTAGCTCTCTTTATGCAAATAAACCAAGGTAAGGAAAGGAAGTATAATGCTGAACCAGAACAACGGGCTGGCCCTAGAAATATATGTGTCTATGTTTAGAAACTCCGAATTCCAACAGCCACAGTGGTAGTACATGAAAAGTAACTTGTTTCTACAATCAAAATAGGCATTCATTCATTCCACAAGTACTGAATGTTTCTAAGCGCTGGAAGCCAAAGGCTGAACAGGAGAGCGGGGTTCCAGACCTCAGCAAGTGGGATCCTTGCTTTCTGAACTACCATTTCAAGTCTGGGCTATCATGCTAAGGAGACAGAAAATAAGGATTGCTATGTTTCCATGAAAGGGGGGAGGGCAGTATATATTATATGACAAGAGAATGAGACTGCAGGATTTAAAACAAAATCCACTGAGAAGCCTAAATCTTACGCTGAAAGTGACGTCCAGCCATTATTTGGTCTCTGTAGTGTGAAGCTTATATTTCCAAAATCCTCATTAATCCTGCAAATTAATTCTCCTCCATTTGGAGAGCACTGGTAGTTTCAATCCCAAATATAAATGTCTCACACTATTTCGCAAGGTTAAACCAGCCAAGTACCTTCAAAAATCACTTAATATAAGAGTCCTTCATTCAACTGAAGCTGTAATTTAAAATTCAGAAGTTCTGCTGCCAAAGTTGCACTTCAAGAATCGGTCCTAACTACAGTGTAATGAAGACAAATAGCTTATGAGATTTTTTTTTACACCATATACTTCCATTATATAGAATTACTAAATTATCACTAGAGTCTATACTAACAACATTACTGTTTAATGCTTTGCATTTCTCTGCTGGATCTATGTATAGCAATGAAAGCCTTTCATTTTGTGGGAACATGGTACATTACCAAAAAACATCAAAATGAATCTTAAATTTAAGCTTGATGTTCACCTTAAATCAAGAGTAGTAAACACATTTCCTGGGTTCGCTTATCTTCTGTAATTTTTCATGTGAAGTCCAACTACATTTAATATCTAGACAAATGTAACAGAATTAAATGGTCTGACTGAAGTTAATAGATTTCAGAGCCATTCTTTAAAGTAATAACTTGTAATTTACACTTAAATATTTAGAATAAAGAAGAAAAGAATTGTTTTGAGCTTTACCTAGGTTTTAGGTTATGGTTTGCATCAAGTGAAAATACCCTTTTTTAAATCAATAAGCTCTTGGAAGTTCATTTCCCACTGATGTTCATAAAATGATTCTAACAGTCTTACATTTTGATACATTCAAATTTTAATCAAGGAAAACTGAATGCTGGTCTTATTTATATATAAGCGGTCACTCCTCCTTCCTTTACCACATATGTCATAGGTCCCTGCTCCTTTCAGTTTCAGTAAATTTCAGAGAAAACATAACTGATAGATACACTTTTTCTACTTGATGCCTTGAACATTCACTTATCTGTAAATCCCAAATGTGTCCCGCAGCAACACAGAGAACCTGTCCTTTCACGCACATCATCTCTCAACTCATGTTTGCTCCCATTCTTTGGCAAAAACGAAAAGTAACAAGAGGTTTCATCTGCCTCTCCAAAACTTGGATCTTTCCCTTAAGTAACTTTTATCTTCATTCCTTTTTGCTTCAATCATAGTCTGTTTTGTTTTACAAGTTACAGTCCTACCGTTTCCCTGAACCAATGCACCCAGGCAGGAGAAATGCAACAACACATACTGTGTGCCACTATGCTTTTAACAAGCTTCACTACTCCCACTCTGATCAAGGACTTCAATGATAAGTAATGAGATTTTATGACTCAGAAGACATGTCTTATAGCTTACTATAAGTACCCTTATACTCAGTCTTAAGTTAGACTAATCATAAAACTCCACTTGTCACATAGGAATGTCACAGTGAGGTCTCTCCTTCAATAAGATCAATAAATTCCAGTACATTAGTTATAAATGTCAACAAATCACAGAATCAAATTTCTATAAAAATGTCTATTATTTTAAGAACATCCAATTTTTAAAATACATTGTCATGAAAATAATTTCCTTAGTTTAGACTGTTTGTTTTTTAACAAAAAGGGTTATTACATGATACACTAGGAGTGAACCTGCAACCTGATTATTATGGTCTCTCCTTAGTTTACTTTGATTCTAGTACTTTTACATATTCTAAGATCTCCCTTCTGACACATACACATCTCATCTCCTAATCTAAGCAAAAACCATACGCATGCTATGCTTTTTTTCTTCTGATCATAAGCTATTCCTTGTACTGTTTAGTTGTAGGAGCAGCCTTAATTTACATGGGAATCCTGTAATAAATATTACATGCACAGCTTTCCCAACGCATCTCCATACTGTTTTACCTAAATGGTACTGTAAACACAAAATATTTATCAGAAAACCTCAAATCTCAAATGTAAGGATTCTATGAAAAGAAGAGAGAGTGCTCAAAAAATGGTGTTTAGACCACAGCTAGCCATTCGGAAAACTTAAGGCTGGCTCTCTCTCTACCTTCATTCCTTAAACCAAAATAAATTCCAGATATACCACATTTAAAGGGACTATAAAAATACTTAAAGAAAATATGGATGAAATGTTTAAATTAATTTTGAAGTACAGGAAGCTCTTTATGACATAAAACCTAGCAGCCAAAAAACAACCAACCAAACAAAACAAATCCACAACTGATTTTTAAAAAAGTAAAAACCAAATCAAACAAACAAACAAAAAAAACAAGTGTAAGCAAAAAATAAACAATAAGCCAAGGAAAATATTTGCAACAAAAATTTAATATGCAGGGGCACCTGGGTGGCTCAGTCGTTAAGCGTCTGCCTTCGGCTCAGGTCATGATCCCAGGACCCTGGGATCGAGCCCCACATCAGGCTCCCTGCTCTGTCAGAAGCCTGCTTCTCCCTCTCCCACTCCCCCTGCTTGTGTTCCCTCTCTCGCTGTGTCTCTCTCTGTCAAATAAGTAAATAAAATCTTAAAAAAAAATTTAATATGCACAGAGTTTTTAAAATTGTTAAGAAAAAGATAGCCACTGAAAAATGGACGATGATTACAGACAATTCACTGGGAAATAAAACTAACCTGCAAATGTAAGAAAATATCTTTAAACTCACTCAAATGTACGAAATGCAAATCAAAATGAGATGCTAACAATGGGTAATGATTAAATTCAAGAGTGTGGGAAATAGGGCACTCAAATATACCACTGGGAGAGGTGTAAGCTGGTATTAAATTTTTGAAGAACAATGATACTATCTACTAAAATTTAAAAACCCACATGCTTTTGACCCAGAAATTTGACTTCTAGGGTTAGATCCTTCAGATTGCTTTTCACAGGTAAGCAAAAATATCTGTACAGAGACTATTTATATATAAAAAATGAAAGAAAAAAATCTGGAAAACAATCCCAGTGTCTGTCCAGTATCCTAATGTCCAAAGGAAGCTGGTTAAAGAAGTTATTTTATCTCAGACAGCTGTGGAAAGGTGTCCTAGATATACTATTAAGTGCATAAATGACATTGTTGAATAGACATATGCCATTCTTTTCAAAAACAGCATTTTGTTTCCAAAAATAGTATTTTTTCAAAGGAATGCCAACACAGGTGAGTAAGAAAGGAAGAAATGAAGGGCACCTGGGTGGCTCAGTCGGTTAAGCGGCCAACCAGCCAACTCTTGATTTCGGCTCAGGTCATGATCTCAGGGTCCTGGGATGGAGCACACCGCACTGTGGCCTACAGAGGACACTTTCACTCCTACTCCTAAACATGAGGGGCAGGTTACAAGGTTGAGTTTACCTTCATGGACTTAATGGGCTATCCAATAGCCCCCCCTGTGCCACGAAGTTAGTCATCGATTGTTTACCCTATCTTCCGTCCTACAGAGATAGTGGCAATCTAGTAAAACTGTGCTACTGTTACCGATTTCTTCAGTGATCTGACTCCAAATCCAACTCCTTCACAACGACAATCTTGCTGTTTTATGTGAAATCCACTTTACAGACAGAATACATGAAACTGGTCAGGATTCCTGGTAAAACTTCACTAAAGAAAACCAGTCTCTCAGGTAGAGAACAAAGCAAAATGTGCTAAAAATAGTATTTGTCCATTTAAAAAATGGTCTTACCTCTGCAATTACTCTTGTATTTACCCCAAATCACTAACCAGAGACAGAATTCCTCAATTTTTCAGCATAAGTCATAATTACTCCGGCATGACCAGATTTTGGCGCTTGCAGGAACCTTCCACCTCCAAAAGGGACATACAGATCTACAGATCTATGACAGTGCATTGTTTGACTGTGAACCACAGAAGTTACTGGTATGTACACGATTTTAAACATTTTCTTTCTTCTTCCTTCCCCCCCACCACGCCGAGAGAGAGAGAGAGAGAGAGAGAGAGAGAGAGAGAGAGAGAATCAAAGGCAGGCTCCACGCCCAGCACAGAGCCTGACGAGGGGCTTTATTTCATGACCCTGAGATCATGACCCGAGCCGAAATCAAGAGTCAGACACTTAACCAACTAAGCTACCCAGGTGCTCCAAACATTTTCCATTAGCATTTTTCTTTAGCTATCAAGTCACTATAATTGAAAGTGTTGTGGCACTTATGAGTAGATTAATTCATATATCTAATTTTACTTGAGCCCTCAGTAATAGATTATTTCTAAACAGTTTCTCCTATCTAAGGGTAAACAGGGATCTTCTTTTTAAGGTTGACCTTTTTTATCACATAACTCCTGTGGAGCCTTAATCCATTTACATCTTCAGTTTCTCCTGGTAATAGCTCCTTTCCTTTTGCCTATAGACACATTCAGATCTCCTGATCCTAGACCAATCCACAATCCATTTCCTTGAATACATGACTCATCTCAGCTGATATCCTTCCTCTCTTTCTTTACTGCTGAATTGCCAAATTTGAAGAGTGATCTAGAGTTGGTTCATGCATTTAAAAATATTTCCTGAAAAGTGAATCACAGGGTCTAGGGATACAAACTGATATGGCGCCTCCCTCGGGGAGCTTATAGTTCCATTACACAGATAATCAGGTATCTAAGGGGCTCAAGATGTTATCATGAAGGAATAACACTTGAGGCTATGATAGAGCATCAACAGGGGACTTAATTTAGATTGGGCTGCCACTCTGCACAACCTCAGCACGTGCTCTTCTCTTTCTGGGCTGGGTGTTCTGGGATGTGCAGCTTGTGTGGTCTTATACGGCAGCCTGGTGGGGTCTCCTGGAGGAAGTGGCGTTCAAGCTGATATCTAAAGGCTGAACAGGAATTGGCTAGGCAAAGAGTAAGAGAAGTAGCATTCCAGGTAGAGGGAATTACCTATCCTCAGACAGGAAAGAATATGGTGACCTGGAGGATCAGAAAGAAGGGCAATGTGGGCAGAGACCATGGAAGAAGGGCAAACAGGTATGAGCCAGATCAACCAGTCTCAAATAGCACACTGAGGATTTGGGGCTTTAACCCAAGTGCAGTGGGAACTGCGTTTACCACCCTTAACCATCTCGCTCTTTGCAGCATCATCTCTACTCATACTATTCTCTAAACAGCCAGCCATAACACTTCTACCACACAGAATCTCCGTTCTCAGCAAGTGACTACATGTATACCCCAGACATACTGCGGGTTTGGTTCCAGACTAGTGCAATAAAGCAAGTCAAATGACTTTTTTGGTTTCCGTGTGTATAAAAGTTATGTTTACTCTGGGCTGTAGTCTACTAAGTGTGTGATAGCATTATGTCTAAAAAGGCAATGTATATTGTACCTTAATTTAAAAACACTTTATTGCTAAGAAGTTCTAACCATCCTTTGAACTTTCAGGGAGTCATAATCACTGCTCACGGATCATCGTAATAAATATAATAACATTGCAAAAGTTCGAAGTATTAAGAGAATTATCAAAATGTGACACAGAAACACGAAGTGAGCAAATGCTGTTGGAAAAATGGCACCCAAAGACTTGCTTGATGCAAGGGCTGCCACAAGCTTTCAATTGGTTTAAAAAAAAAAAAAAGGCAATATAAAATATCAAGTAAAAAGCATGATAAAACAAGGAAGGCCTGTATTCAGCATCTGAAATGGCTTCTATCCTGAGCTTGAAAACAAGCTGTCATTGACTCTTCTAACTTCTACTTCTCTCAGTATTCAGCTTGACGTTTTATACAGAGTAGGTGTTCAAAACCTGCACAAAGACAAATTAGTCTTGGAAGAAAACAGATTGATGAAAAGTTAATCACAACAGTGTAAGAATGCAATCATATTTAATAAGATCCTCTATTAAAAGCACATTTGAAACTTAACTTAGGGACTTGCCTTATTTTCTCCTGTATTGATAAAATATTTATGAAATCCAGAAATTTCTTTAAATAAATGCACAATTACAATTTGATTAGTCCACGAACACAATGCTTAGATGGCACCACCATTCTCTGCGCTCAGCACAGGGTATATGGCAGGCGTCTAGTTCTTCCATACTAGAATTATAAAAACTAGACAGCTGACATCCAGGTAAAATGTACATTCCACTGAAAAGTATGACTACTCTGTTACAAAGAATACAAGCCAATGACATCTCACATTAAACTAGCCATCAAATCCTGCAAGTTATTGTATGTATGCTTTACATACAGACTATTCATTCTGAAACTACTGAATATGTTGAAACTACTGAATATGCTATTTCTTCCATTTTTGATAATCTTAGCAAATGTTAAAAGTCAATGGCCACCACACTTACAGATTTTAGCAGGAAATTACCATACTTATGTTCTCTTAAATGAAGATAAGTACCAACTATTTTCACCTTACTCTGGTAGGCAGGGCAAGATGTCAAATTTGCTGGGTTCAACATTTAATGGCTCTACCCACATTCCATTAGAACTATTGGTACAGACTTAGAAAGAAATCTAAGATTTGTTTATTTAAAAAATATATATACTTCCTCTAACATGAGCTGTAGGTATTTCAGCTCTCTGCAGATCCTTTATGTTTACAGAATGATCTGCGTCGTGCCCAGAATCAGGCCATCACAGAATTAAGCTTAATTAGATATTTTCCATACAAAGCAAATAAAAATGTACTTTCATTATTCTTATATTAAAGTCCCCTACATTATGTGTCTTTAAAACCAAGAGTAAAAACTCTAGAAAGTTCAAATGTTATTGAAAAAATTCTCACCTGCTTCATCCTTTGTTTTAAAATGGCTTAAAGACCAGATTTCGTACATTTTGAAATTTAATGTGTATACACGTCCGAATGTTTCTGCTTTCTGATGTCTAGTTTTCACAGCAGCAGATTAGAATGTTTATAGGCCTTTGATGTCTCAGTCGTGCTAACAGGACCATGTTGTCTAGAAGAGATGATCAAACTAATAATTTGAAACCTCTAATAACTGGGCGGCACACTCTGACCGTGACAGGAAAAAGGGTCCGTGTTTGGAACTGAAATGGAAATTGAAAATTGCGCCAGTGTTGCAAAACAGAATCATGCTATCTTAATGTAAAAATGTCTACGATAAATTCATGCTCTATGAAGTACAGACCATGATATTTTTAATATTAACTTGACAGTGCTGAATAATCGTGTCATGTGCCGGTAGCTCCCGACCATACAGGCAACAAGTACAGCCCTATCTGGGCTCATGAGAAGAAAGGACATAGTAATTAAGAATACTGAAGCACAGTTAAAACTGTTAGTATCTTCCTGGTCTCGGTCAGTAACTGTGCTATAAAAGGCAGGCAATGAGAGGGACTCACAGACTTGAACTGCCTACATGACCTCTTACCGTCTCAAGTTCCACCCCTTTTCAGCATCCTTTCTGTGAAAAGCAACATCATCCTTCCAGTCAGAAAGCTTCAGAATTTGTTCGGTTCCTCACTAGCCACACCCCGCTCTCTCCACCGGAAATGCTCACTAGTGATGGAGGGTTATAGCAGCCACTAGAAGCCCCTGGTGGAATAACTTTAGTCTTCTAAACTGAAATGACAAATAATCTTTTAAAAATGTGTTTATTATGGAAAACTTCCAATATATACAAAAGTAAAGAGACTAGTGCAATGAACCCTCAACTCCGTTTCAACAGCTCAACTATCAACATCCTGCCTTTTCGTTTTATCAGATATCTCCACCCACTCCTCACTTCCCAGCTAGTGAGGATTATTAGTTTCCCTTTTTTTCCGGAGGTAAAATTTACAATTAAGCTTTTTTTTTTTTTAAACCATCTTAACCATTTTTCAAGTGTACAGTTTGGTGGTATTAAATATATCCATGCTGTTGTGCCACTGCCACCCATGCAGAATCCACTGCATCTTGCAAAACTGAAACTCTGCGGCCATTCAACTGCCCACGGCGCCTCCCCACTTGCCCCAGCAGCCACCTTCTCCCTTCTGTCTCTGGCAGTGTGACTACCCCTCACACCAGTGGAATCAGACAGTCTGTGTCCTTTTGTGCCTAGCATAATGTCCTCCAGGGTCATGTGTTTGCTTTTTTAATACATCCTTCCTTTTTAGGACTGAAGAATACTCATTTGTACGTACGGGCCACATTTTATCTGTCAATGAATGCTTGGCTTGTTTCCGCCTTTTGACACTGTGAATAACACTGCTATGAACACGAGTGTACAAACACTCTTTCAATTGTTTTCAATTCTTTTGAGTATATACCCAGAAGCAGGACTACTGGATCATATGGTAAGTCTATGTTTCAGTTCTTGAGGAACCTCCAGACTGTTTTCCATAGCACAGCTGTACTAGTCCACATTCCCACCAACAGTGTACAAGGATGATAAACCATTATTTCTTGACAAAAACTTTGGAGGTTACAAAGCACTTTCATATACATTTTATTACATAATCCTTTCAAATACAATTGACTAGTTGGGAGTCCTAATCTGTTGGCAAGTATACAAGATCCTTAAAAATCTATCACCATCTTTCCCATATTTCTGAATAAATGTTTTCTTCTAATCAGACTGGTTTAAGCAAACTGTGTTATACAATATTAGATATGTACTTCACTAAATGCTAAAAATATTAATAGTACAGGAATCAAAAGACCCAAATGAAAATATAAATATAATGGAATGATACTTGTGGCTCCCAAAGAAAAACTAACCTTAAAACAGCTGTATCTTAACACATAGCCTTGACGGACACCAGGTACATAGTTATTAGATAACAGGCTTGTTATCATTTTTATCGAAGTCAGAAAAACACAAACTACTTCCAAGTAACAAAAATGGCACAACAGAATTATTAGTAAGGAACTCAAAATTAAAATAACATTTTTTGGAAGTTTTTCTGGAAACACCCCACAAGGCAGCAAGCAATCTACTCCCAAGTTTCCTCAAATAAACAAATAGCCTCTTGGCATAATCTTGAAAAGTTTTAGCGCTGACAATGTCAGCTTCCCAGAGAAAAAGTAAGGCAGGAAAAATAAACACCCAATTATAAGCATTATTCAGTAATAAAATAAACAAGTTCACTAACACTCTAAAATTTAAATGATTAAAAGTACATGCCCCCACAAAAATATTTACAGTATTTTTCTTTTTGCTTTCAGTTGCCGACAACCTTCTGATTGCAGAACTTAATGCTCTTGTTATAAAGTTAAATTGGAAAATTGGAAAAAATCCTAGTCATTATATTTTAAAAATAAAGTTTTTTCATGGGGGAATTCTATTTTAACAAATACTCTAATCTGCTTTTCTGCTTCATATTGGACAATCAACTAACGAGGACAAACTGCATGAAGATATGCCCCACCTTTAAGACCATCTGCTACAAGGCAAAGCCTGATGAAGTTTCTTTGATACCATCACCAACCTCAAACTGGGCCTAAGAACAGAAATACTCACTGGCTGATACATACGTAGATCAAACATTCAAGTGCGTAAGAGTAGATCTCTGACCATCACAAGATATATATCCTCTTATTTTACACTTTCAAAGGAACTGAATCTCCTGAAGAAATCCGAACTTGTATTCTCTGCTCTGGGGCTGCTCTTCATAGTTGTCATGGCCCTCCTGCTTCATGTAAGGTATCTGCTCAAATGCTAATGCCTCAGGGAGGCCACCCTGACTAATCTGTCTGAAAATCAAACAGCCGTTCCTACCACCCCATCCCAACCAACCCAGAGCCCTTCCTTGTCCTGCGTGACTTTTCTTAGCATAATTTACTGTTAACATTACAACATATTTTAACTTATTTATTTTCTATCTCCCCTACCGGAATTGATTGTAATTTCCTGGCATTTAGATCTGAAACTATGTTCTATAGTATAATCATTCAAGGAAGAAAAAAAAAACTTTAATGCTATTCTGTTATCTAGAGGGTAGATCATTTAGTTTACTCATCTTACTCCATCTGCGAATTGCAGATGCTATTACTACTACAGCGAAGTTTCTACCCTAACCTCTGATGGACTCCAGATCATCAGTAACTCACTCATCCTCTCCCGCGACTCAATATAAATGCAGTTACACCTCAATTAAACACAGAACGCAACTGACTAGAAACAAACACATATTTCCTGTCTTCTGAGGTACAGAGGTCACAGGCAGAAGCTGGAGAAACAATTATTACAGGGGCTCGACAGAATTTGAGTAAAAGTTTTTGTCAAAGCTCAAGATAGTACTGTAACCTATGATCAGCAAACTGATCAAGTAATTATAAAAGCCAAACCCTGTGAGTCCAAGAGAGCACTTCAGGGTTAGTTGAAATGAAGAGAAGTTAGGAGGGGAAAAAAGGAGTTAAAAACATGACAGGGAGTGGCAGGGTGAGTAAAGTGGGGTGAGCAGAAACTGGTGAGCAATCAGGCAGCACAGGAAGCCCACAGGGAAAGCTGGAAGCAAATGGAAGAGATAAAGCAGGCAACGAATAATAGGTTACGCATGGAATGGCTACATAATTTCCAGGGTCTACCTTATAAGGGAAATGCAAAGGCCCTTGTAAAAAAAATAATAAATAAGACTTTCAAGGTAACAACAGGAAAACATTAAAGCCAGCGTGGGACCCTGTGCGCTGCCCATGAAACCTGCCCTGAGTGTATGAGTTGAAGACCTGAGGCAAGACAACCACTACTGTTCAAAGCAGCCAAAGGAGGGGAAGGCAAAAGCAAACCCCCCACCTCCAAGTACAGTAGGCACT
This sequence comes from Mirounga angustirostris, assembly GCF_029215605.1. Lineage (NCBI taxonomy): Eukaryota > Metazoa > Chordata > Mammalia > Carnivora > Phocidae > Mirounga > Mirounga angustirostris. The sequence goes on along the minus strand of NW_026991710.1, from coordinate 150,697,471 downwards.
CACAGAGGCCACGGACACCCGTGGTACAATTTACAGGGCAGAGTAAGGCCAAAATAGGTCTTCAGGCATTTTCAGGTTTGTTTTTTAAATAAAAGAGGGTGGGGGTCAGAGAGTGGTAACCTACCAACAGCTACTAACACAATTCCCTAGGTGAATAGGGAATTAATCACCACAAAACAGGAGGTTACTAGAAAGGGAATACAATTGATAAATTTTGGTGAAGGGGCATCATGAAAAAGATCTGGACATCAATATGGCTGCCTGAGAGCAAGAAGACAAGAAACCCGTAAGTTACATCTGAAATATATAATATAAAGAGAAACAGGGAAGACCTAAGACAAATTTTCTCCTACTGACTAATACTCAGGGTTAGCCATGGTTTAAAAAAATATATATCCTGGTAGACAAGAAAATGCAGGAATCTGGAGCTGGACAGGAAAAAGTTTTAATACCAGAATGGGTCTTGGGAGAGTTAAAAAAAAAAAAAAAAGAGAGTCTAAAACAAAGAAAAAAAAGAACCTCACAAAACTACCAGTTACATTACCATTCCAGAAGACAAATTTGTTTACTTTGCAGTTCATCTTCCAATTTCTGTAATGTTGTGATAATGTATAGGAGCAGACTGTCATTTTTTTTTAAAGCATGTATGTTAATTTATTTTCCTGATATCCTGATAGATTAAGTCAAACATGGTTCATGAGAAAAGAAAAACTAAGAAGAAAGAAAAAAAGAAGCTCCACAATAACTTGTAGACAGTCCCTCTGTCTTTCTTTGCCACTTTTAGGTCATGTTAGGAATTCAAATCTGAATTTAAACTTTTTTTGCCCTTATTTCTGATCTAAGACACCCAATTAAACACTGTGAATGATTAAATCTGATGTTTCTGATAATGTCCACAATGCATAAAGGTAGACTCATTTGTATTTCATTTTTGTTTTTTAAATTATTTTAGCTTCTCATTATCATCTTGAAATTCAAAGCATAGAGACATCAGTTTAATAATGAACTATTTATTTTGACCTCAGATAATGTATTTCCAACTTAGAAACTCAAATAGTACAAAATATTTCTAATAAATGCCTTCACTACCATTACTTTCCAAAGTATTATCATTTCAATGTGTCTCTACAATATCCTCTATTAATAAGACTAGAATATTTGGTCCATCTTCCAAAAGGAAAACAACTAAACCAAAAAAGATTAAGATTCTTTAAATTACTAGAGTAAAACAAAACTTCTGACATCTACTCTAAAACACTTTCTTCTCTCTGTAAATCAGTGCACCTAAACAACAAAAACATCTTTTACACTAAAGCACAATTATGTCCTACCTCCTTCCCTCTGGAAACTATAAAGCAGCAGACAACGTATTTGGAAAAAGGAGAAGGGGCTCTGTAAGGTGATGAGAAACAATGCTCCACACTGATCCCTTAAAGCAGTGATCCTAGGAGAGCAAAGAAGGCACAAAATGGATCCCACAGTCTTCTGTTCCAACTGTGGACTGCTCCATTATTTTGTTTTTAAGAATGGTAAAGCCTGAATCTTTTAGAAAGAATCTAAGGTCATCTAGTCTAGACTTTCACCAATGCTGGAAATCCAAGTCTATTAAGTGTTTATTCAGCATTTGCTTAAACATTTTCAGAGGACAAAAAGGCTGCTTCTTTGGAAAATCTTTTCTATTTCAGAGCAGCTCTGTTGGAAATCATTTTGGTCCTATACAATTTAGGAAAAATAAAAAATGTTACATTAATTACTTCTAGTAAAGGCAAACTCATTTTTTTTTCATTGTTCAATAATAAGTTCCAAGGTCACAAATCTCCAGCAGTTTGTTACTCTGGTGGTTCAACATCAAAGGCCTAGGCTCCTTTACTTGTTTTCACTCTGCCATTAGCACGCTGGTTTAGCTCTCTTTATGGTTTCAAGATGGCTCCCACCATTCCAGGCTTCACATGCAGACATAATAATGTCCAATGTAAAAAAATTATTTCTTCTCCTTCTGAATCTTTTTATCAGAGAGGAATATCTGTGTCTGAAGACCCCTAGCACACATCTTATTGGCCAGAATTATACCTGGCCAATCACCAGCAAGGAAATGAGTCCATCATGATTGACTGAGAATGATCATCATTTGTCCCCCTGGAGCTGGGGTTTGCCTTACTCTTGACAAATAAAGCCAGGCAGAAAGGGCAGATTACTTAAACAAAACCAAAATTCCCTTAGGAGGAAGGGAAAGGAAAAGGGCAGAGAGATGTATAGGTGATCCAACATCTGCTATGGGTACATGGCCTCAAAATCTTGTCTTTCAGCAATTTCTACCTACTGTCACTAGTTCTAACCTCTAGATCTAATTGGAAAAATCCCTGTGCCTTAACTGCACTACACATTCTATATGTGTAAACAACTACTTTGCTCCCCTCCCTCAATCCTAAATTCCTCTTCAGGCTAAGTAGTCCCATTTCAGTATACTGCTCTACATATATGACTTTGTATCTACATGTTTTTACCATCTTGATCACTCTTCAGTTTACCAATGTCCCTCACAAAATGCCCAGGACCCTCTTAAAATGTTTAGTACCAGTAATTAACTCCCATGCTTTATTTATCAATGCCATCTGACACTCTGCTGCTTCTCTGGACTCTCCTCCTGACTTCCAATAAACTTGATGGAAATTATAAACAGCTTTGTCTTCCATAACCTACACTTTGGTATTTGGAAAAAAATGATATAGTGCAAAACTCTACACTTAATTATGATATACTTCACCTTATTTTTGGCCTATCTTTCCAACCTAAGCAGGTGCTGACATTTTTTTAATTCTAAAAACTAATGTTTGCCACTTTCCTAGTTTTCATTATAGAAATTCAAACTTAAGAAAAAAAATCACTGATGTTTATTTCTCAGCTTTGCAGAAGCAGGGCTATGTCACTTGGGGAAAACATCTTATTCTCACAAGAAGCCTTCTGGGATTGTATTAACTTGTTGAATTTCCAAGATTCCAGAGACTAATCCTCACGAGGTCAGCAAAATAATCTCTTAAGTTACTCTGGTGTAACTGAGTAAAAGAATCGTAACTGAGTAAAAAAAAAAGAATCGAAAAGAGCCATTTCCCAGGGATGGACGGACTTTCAATGGACTAACTAAAACCAGAATGTCAATTCAAAAATGTTAAGTGAAAATCAGAACAACCAAGGAACCAAGAGAAATTAGAGCCCTGTGGTCAGTGTATTCCCACCTACCCCATCCACAGACAAACCATGATAGAAATCAGTATACCATCTAAAGAAACCAAATAACTGAATCATTTGCTCAATGAATTCTTTCATGAACACATACCACACAGGAAGCCAAATTATAATCAAATGTTTGTTTAGTGAGCAAAGAAATTGAAGCAAAAGAATCAGTTTTCTAACATCTATTCAACAATATCAGAGTAATAGTCTCATATATCATCCTCTGCAACAGAGTTATTACTCTAAGTATAACAGAGTACTAAATAGGGTACTGTGGCTGGTACTTGGATGTTAAAATCTGCCTTGGTTACCTGATGAAGAAGCTTCTTTCCTGACAGTCTTACTTCTTAATTAGATGCAATACAATTCCACCAAGCTATGATAAAGTGCAGATGATCTGGAGGTTAGCCCATTTTAAGGCCTGGGAGTCATAATGGTTGATTTCAAAGCCAACTCCTCCTTCTGGAAACTCTTAAGGGGGAGAATCCCTTGCCTCTTCCCGTTTTAGAGATCACATGCACTCATGGGCTCAAGGCCCCTTCCTCCACCTTCAAAGTGAACATCATTGGCAGTGTAGTATCTTCAGATCTCTCTGTCTGACACTTCAGGCTCCCTCTTTCACTTACAAGGCCCCCATATGATTACATTAGGCCCACTTAGATAATCCAGGATAATCACTGCATCTCCAAATCCTTAACTTAATCACATCTGCAAGGTCTCTTTTGGCATGTGAGGTAACATATTTATAGTTTCTGGGGATTAGGATGTGACATCACTGGAAGATCATGATTCTGTCTACCACAAAGCTCTTGTACTATTATAGTTCTACCACTGATTTTATGTTAACCTGTTTACATTTGGTGAAGATATCCCATTTTATCTTGAAATTTCAATACTGTTAACTAGGGAGGACACAGCTATTTCCATGCACAGTTCATACTAAAATTAGATGCATTTTCTATTGCAGTTTTCACACACAAAATGGCAGGTGTTTGATTCATCAATGGAGAAGAAAAGAAAATATAAAAGGCAATCATTAAATGGAGCGGGGGGTGGGGTGGGAGGGATGGGGGGACTGGGTGATAGACACTGGGGAGTGTATGTGCTCTGGTAAGCGCTGTGAATTGTGCAAGACTGTTGAATCTCAGATCTGTACCTCTGAAACAAATAATGCAATATATGTTAAGAAAAAAAAAAAAGAAGAAGAAGAAGAAGGTAGCGGGAGGGGAAGAATGAAGCGGGGGAAATCGGAGGGGTAGACGAACCATGAGAGACGATGGACTCTGAAAAACAAACAGGGTTCTAGAGGGGAGGGGGGTGGGAGGATGGGTTAGCCTGGTGGTGGGTATTTAGGAGGGCACATTCTGCATGGAGCACTGGGTGTTGTGCACAAACAATGAATCATGGAACACTTCATCTAAAACTAATGTTGTAATGTAAGGGGATTAACATAAGAATAAAAAAATTAAAAAAAAAAAGGCAATCATTAAAGCCCTCAAGGCTATATCAATTAATATGAGACAAATTAAACTACTAAGAAATAAGCCAGAATGAAGTCAGTATGTAAATGCCAGCTCCAACAATTCCTCAACCTCAAGGGGTCCTTCAAATCAGGGATCCTACCACCTTTTCATTCTCCCTACCCCACTCTCATCCTCACACCCTAGCTTACGTCTCCTAGTCCGTTGTTAATAATCACTCTCCTCCCTCATCTCACGATCCTTGGCTAGCAAAAACCCAACACTCCTCTATACAACTTTCTGTCCACTTCATGCCAGCCCCAGGACAATTTAACATGGTAGAAGAAAACCTCCATCACTCATCTCAAATGGGCTCTTTACAGCTGTCCTCTAATCAAACTACGTTTCCTTAATCCATCCTCTCTCTCTGAAACCCTGTACCTCCTTCTTCCCATCCTCAGTCTCAGCTGCTTCCTATTTCACTCAGCACACAGAACTTCCATCAGATCCTATCTCATCATCTACCCACTGACTTACAGTGTACCCTTACACTCTCCTTTCCCTCCTGTATGTCTAGATTGATTGCCAATTGCTTCATTCTACCTCTGATCTCTTCCCTTCTCTTACCAACTCAAGGCTGCAGCTCTAGCAGTCCTCGCCTCTCTCCTGCTTCATCAAATTATTCCTCTCTTGTGGATCATTTCTATAAGCATACAAACAGGCTGTGATTTTTCCCATTATACTCACCACCTCCAACCACCTCCCTCCCACCTTCTCCTGAGCCCATACACCAAGTGCTCACGCTCAACACAAAGCAAAAACTTCTCATCAAGGTCATCAACAATCTTTACATGGCTAAATTTAACAGTCAATGCTTGGTTTCCATAATACTTCACTTTAGACCATCAATCTCTCTTCTATGAAACATTTTTCACATTTCCCTTGGTTCCAAGACCACACACTTTCCGGTTTTCCTTCCACCCACTGGCCAGGCCTTCTCACTCTCCTTTGTTAGACTCTTCTCAACTCCCTAACCTCTAAAAGTTTAAGTGTCCCAGGCCTCACTGTCTACATTCACTCCCTTGGGGAAGTTTTTAGTCTCAGGACTTTAATTACTACCTGTGTTGACAACTCCAAATTTTCTATTTTTTAGTCTGGATCAGATCCCTGGTCTCCAGCCTCCTCTGTCACAAGTAGGTCCCTCAACAGGTCCTCTTAGATATCAAACAGGCATCTCTGCATATCCCAAACCAAATTTCCGATCTTCCCTACAGACCTGCTCCTCACAGTCTTTCTCAGCTCAGTATATGGGAACTCCATCTCATCAAAAACCTTAGTGTCATCCTTGAAAACTTTCTTTCCCTCACATCTACCACCATATCACATCAGCAGACCAAATTAGCTCTCCCTTCAAAATATATCCAGAATCTGACCACTTCTTACCATCTCCACTGTTAACCATCTTGAGCCAAGCCATCATCATCTCTTACTTAGGTTACTGCAACAATCTGCTTCCCCTGTTGTTCCCCTTGCTTATTTAATACATGCCGGGGTGCCTGGGTGGCTCAGTCGGTTAAACACCCAACTCTTGATTTCGGCTCAGGTCATGATCTCAGGGCCCTGGGATCGAGCCCCTCGTTAGGCTCCCCGCTTAGCAGGAAGTCTGCGTGTCTCCCTATCCCTCTGCCCACCCCGCCCCCCCGCTAGCACTCTCTCTAAAATAAATAATTCTTTTAAAAAATAAAATAAAATATTTAATACATGCTGTTTCTTTCTCTTTTTTTAAGTAGGCCCTTGGTGGGCCTTGAACTCATGACCCTGAGATCAAGAATCACATGCTCTACCAACTGAGCCAGCCAGGCACCCCCACGCTACTTCTGAATGCCTGTGTCCCCCAGAATTCATTATGTTGTAATCCTAACCCCCAAAGGTTAACAGTATTATGTCAGGCCCTTGGAGGGTGATTAGATCATGAGAATGGAACCTTCATGAATGTGATTAGTGCTCTTATAAAAGAGAGCCCACAGAGCTCCCTCTCCCATTCTGCCATGTGAGCACATAGCAAAGTGCCTACCATATTTTTGTAAATATTTTATTTTTTAAATTTTTTTTAGAGAGGGAGGAGGTGAGCGATAGAGATAGAGGGAGAGAAAGAATCTTAAGCAGGCTCTATGACCAGCGTAGAGCCCGACATGGGACTCGACCTCACAACCCTGAGATCATGACCTGAGCCAAAATCAAGAGTCAGACGCTTAGCCAACTGAGCCACCCAGGCACCCCAGATTTTTTTTAAGTAATGTGTACACCCAACGTAGGGCTCGAACCCCTAGATCAATAGTTGCATGCTCCACTGACAGACAGCCAGGCGCCCCAGGTGCCTGCTTTAAACCAGGAAGAGGGCCCTCACCAAAACATAATCATGCCAGCACCTTGATCTCAGACTTCCAGCCTCCAGAACTATGAGAAATAAATTTCTGTTGTTTATAAGCGACCCAGTCTGTGGTATTTTGTTATAGCAGCGTGAATGGACAAAGACAATATAACAGCTAGAATTTTTTTTTAATTATGGTTCATGGTTTACTCTATTGTCCCTCTTTTAAAGTAAGGTAAAATTTGCATGTAGTGAAATTAAACAGATGTTAGGTTTCAATTCAATTACATACACCCATGTAATCAAGACCACAATCAAGATACAGAATTCTTCTAACTTTGGGCTATTATGAATAAAGCAGTTACAAACATTCTTATACAAGTCGTTTTGTGGACATATGGGTTCCTTAGGTAAGAATCTAGGACAGAGTGCTGCGTAATAGGACAGAAACATGTACATGCATGTTCATAGTAGCACTATTCACAGTAGCCCAAAGGTGGAAATCGCCAATATCCATCAACAGATAAATGGTTAAAGAAAACGTGGTATATCTATACAATGGAATATTATTCATGTATAAAAAGGAACGAAGTTCTGAATCATGCTACAATGTGGATGAATCTAGAAAACATTATAAGTGAAAGAAATCCAATATTAAAGATCACATTTATATGAAATATTCAGAATAGGTAAATCCATAGAGACAGAATATAAATGGGTGGATGCCAGGTGCTGGGGGGAAGGAGATAAATAGGAAGGAATTGCTTAAAGGGTACCAGGTTTTCTTTCAGGGTGACAGAAATGTTTTGGAACTTGACAGAGATGATGGTTGTTGCTCAATACGGTGAATGTACCAGATCTCACTGAACTGTTCACTTTGAAATGGTTATGTTATGTACATTTCACCTCAAATAACAAATAAAACCCACACAGAATTTTTTATTTTTTGAAACAGAACAGCATTCAGACAATTTAGAATAACACAAAATCCAGTGTCAACACCACCATACATGTGAGTTGGATTATTTCACTAAAGCATGCAGTCTGGAGTAAGTCTTTCCAACTCTAGAGACTTTGTGGTGCTTTTCATGTGTAAAATGAAGACACTTCAATGGACTGTGAGGATCAACTGAGATGATGATGATGAAAACACACTGTAATGTGCTGTGTATAAAAAATTAACTATCTTTATATTAGCACGGGGTAAGGGATATGCTCAGACTGAGAGGGCCACAGACGATGAACAGCTCGTCTTGTAGGCACAGAGAGAGGAGAATCCAAATTAAGCCACACCTGCAAAGTGTCCACTGTTGGCTTCTATAATGTCCTCGCTTGTCAAGGGTCATACTTAGATTATCCTCAGCCCCAGTGAGTGATTTAACACTGCATTCAAGACTGGCTTGCAAGTGGTTGCTATAATGTGAGAGGGACTGAAGAAAGACTGCAGGAGATAAAAGAGGCTACTTTCCTGAAGCCATAAGCTTAAGAACCCCCAGTACTCAGGAATTAAAACAGGAAGCTAGTCAACTATTATGCCATCTCAAAGTTTAGTCCCCATTAGCATAGGGTAATAGAGTTTGACTATAGTAATTTGCTTATGTCGAACACTAACCAACATATAACTAGCCATGTAAAGGTAGCACTAACTAGATTTAACATGTCCAAATTTAAATGTTCTTAAAATGTAATATGTAACAGCTACCAAATGTACAAATAGTGATGAAAATTACTACTACTTAACCAACCCCATGACAGACACTGTGCAACATAATTTACAAATATTATCTACACCCCTTACACCAACCAAGTAAGATGTCTGCTTTAATCCCTATTCTGCCAAGCAACTGTGCTGAACCAAAGTAATTAGAAGCAACTCTGGGACTTGACGTGGGGTGGAGCTGACTTTGAAGCCCATGATCCATCCACTATACCCTGCTGCCTCTTAGGGTCCTAACTCCTAAGGTTCTAATCCCTATTGAATACAACTTCAGGAGGTGTACGATTAACTAAAGGTCTTACTATTCAGATAAATCAGATTCTAAACACTGGGAGCACTAATTAGACAGAAGGGATTAATTCTAGAATGGAATCATGCTGTTTGTAACTGTTTGAGGTACAGTTGTTGGTTCTGGGCTAGTCTGGACCCTCAGGTCACAATTAGAGCCTGTCCAAAGGGAAGTCTGGAAGGGTTAAATCACTTCAGAAGAACGCAATGACACAGCCCACATCTAGAACAATTCTTTGCATCTCTGCAGACACCCATGGGCCTCACACAAGTAAAGAAATAAATACACAGAAACACCAGAGTTCTCATCGCTTTAAGATTTAGTTAACGGGGCTCACAGGTCAATTTTGTGGCCATTTTGTCTTCCCCCCACCCCCCCAATATATTACTGTCAATTCAAAAGAAAGGAAAAGACAGGCTATAGAGGCTTCTGCATGCATGCAGAAAAAGCCAGCCCCTCAAGAGAGGAAAAGAAATCAAGCTGGCCTCAGACTTTTCCTCAGCAACATTTCATGTGACAAATCAACGGAGCAAACCTCTGTCTAGTTTTGAGGAAAAGAAAAGTGTGACCCAAGAATGTTATAACCTCCTTTTCAAGAGCTCATTTGAAGCTAAGGGCCACACACGGTCTGAAACACGAAGGATCACAGGGAGTCCAACACCCGTAAGTCTTTCTCTTGTGAACATTTCCTTCACCTTCCTGCGCTAAAACTGACACCTGTCACCTGACAACACAGCTTCTCCTGCAGTTCTCAGGAGTGAAGGCTGTGTTCCTCCCACATGCCACATACGTGAGCCCTTTGGGGGAATCTGTATCTTGATGATCTCAATGCCACTTCTTTTCTTTCTACCGTCACACATCCCAGGCTCTCTGAAGGCCCTCTCATCAGACTTGACCACTATGAAGAAAATCTCAACATATTCCCAAAGTAAAACCAACACAAGCTGGGGAACTGGAAATTGAGGCTAGTCAAAGACAGCTATTTACTTGGAAATGTAAAATACCCCTTTTGAATTCAAGAGGATATAAAATGGAGTATTTTAAACTAGAAAGGAACTAGCATTTTTAATTAGAAATCATAGATGAACCAGTATCTTTACTTAGAAATAAACAGTGCAAAGATGACGACAGACCAAATACTGTGGAATGTAGCCAAAGCCACGTGTAGGTACCTTTTAGGAGTTCACACTACAGTGAACACATCAAGTGATTCAAAAATATTACCATTACCTAAAATTTCTATTCTTTCTAGCACTGCTCTTTGATTTGTGCGGCAGGAATGCAGAGTGCCCAGGTGGACTGCGCACAGGCAAACATTTGGGGGACTGCAGCTTCTGAGCACTGTACAGTGAGGAGCTACCACAAGTAAGGAGCTCGGGCTCCAAGGCTCACTTTGCCACTACGCTAACTAGCCGAGCGTCCTGCATCAGCTAGTTAACTGCTCCGAGTCTCAGTTTCCGAGGCTACAAAATTAGCAGGATAGGCTAAATTAGATTATCTCTGAGGTCTCTTCCCCCTTTCAGAACTAAATCATTCTACCTGCAGAAACTTTTCCTGTTAACCTATTTTGAAGGCAAGCTTTTGTGTAGCGCACCTTCCCTGCTTGACAACAGACTGCACACATTAACCTTTTCTTAATGGCAATCACCCTAATGAATATTGCCTATTGTACTGTGTGCTTTAAAACAGAAACCACAATTCAAAAGCAAGAATAAGATAAATTTCTGCCTTCAAAGAGTAGTTCCTTTTCATTTGTCGAGTGATTTCTCAATTTAGTAGGATGGATTGGAAAAAGGGGTGGCAGGGGGGCAGCATACTCTTCTTTCTGGGGAAAATACTCCTGGTATTCAAAGCTAAAAGGTTTATCACTGCAGTCATGTTTTCAAATTCAAGTAAAAAGTGATTTTTCACTGTTCCACTGATGGAACTTTTGTACAAAACTCTTACCATCAAACATTTCTGGAGTGGTTCCTCCTTGTCTTTAAATGGTTATCAAATGTACAGAGCTCCGCCCTTCCACATCCACAGGAAAACCACTAGCTGTCCAAACCACCTCTTCTGCAAGAGTGAATACCTGACTCTAGAATTTAATGAGCATACTCATGGGACAAGGCCAAACATAAAATACCATTTTTCAAAGACTACACATATTTGGTGTCAAAGGCTATATAAGTAAGTCACAATACTTTAATTCTACCTGAATTTTAATTTATCCTAAATCTATTAGTTTGGGATTTTGCATTTGTATCTAATTTTTTTAAATCGAGATGAAAAGGAGGACAGGGAAATAAGACAGAGAGGAATATTTTCTATCTAGCCAAGTCAACTGTCTTAAATGATCCTTTCCATTTTTCTGCCAGTTCACAATAAATATGAAAAACAATTCAATTTTCACTTTTAAAAATCTCACCTATTTAATATACAACAGGAGAGAAGGGAAAGGGAAATTTGAGGGAAAAAGCTCAAGTGTCCATCTGAATTCTCGGTTCTCAATTGCATGGGAAATCCCTGATCATATTTCTTACATAAAAGGTCTGACAATAAAGTAGCAAAATCAGTTCTTCAGAGCCACAGAAGAAGCAATGTCACTATATATTCAACACATAGGCTTTTAGAAAGACAAGTAAGTCCTTTTCAGTTCTAGAACCAGACTAGCATTTAACATTTAAGATAAAGTAAAACTACTGAGTGGCTGGTTTCATTTACTTATTTTTGGATTGCTGTTAAACTGCTCACTCTCAGTTTACAGTTTTTTTAAATGCTTCCAAAATGATATATTTTTCAACAATTAAAACTCACTTCCTCTTCACTTTCTTATCAAGATCTGAGTTTGAAGTTTTCAAGTTTCCCAAAGAACAAGTATTTTACAATGGTATTTACACCACAGCAATGTAGTAGTATGGGAGGTCTTTAAAGGGAAATTCAGAGTTCCTCTCCTCTCTCCTCCTCACAACTCACCCACTCCCCTTGGACTCATCAAGATCTTGGGCAAGAACCTGGACATGTATGTTACAAAGGCACAGTGCCAGGGCACAGATATTAAAAAGGAAGGGTTCACTGAAAGTGGTGATGCACAAGTGGTGTGGTTTCTTTGGACTTCTTTAGGATAAGGGGCTAGGGGTTCCCAATTATGGCTAACACTCGGCTGTAAAAAAAAAATCTTTCAGGGCACCTGGGTGGCTCAGTCGGTTAAGCGTCTGCCTTCAGCTCAGACTGTGATGCCAGGGTCCTGGGATGGAGCCCTGGTCTCACGTGCTCTTTCTCAAATAAATAAAATCTTAAAAAAACAAACAAACAAAAAAAACCAATTTTCATTGACTACTTTGCAATTGACTTTCAGTCCTACTCACTTGAGATCTGCTTCTGACTGAACTCTGCTCTGGGTACTCTACCTACAGGCTGGATCACTGAGAATCTTGTATGAAACACTATATCTATCTCCTTCTTCAGACTAAGGTACAGATTGTGGACCTTCCATCCGAAGCCATGGGACATCCAGACAAAGTGAGGAGTAACCTGGAAGTAACGTAGAAATGAGAAGTAAAGTTAGGGGGCCCTTATAAAGTACACTGGATCCACATATGTGCATACCTACTAGAATCCAAATAACACCAAAACTTCAGTCCTTTTTTATATTCCACTTTACTGTGGCAATGTTAACACAAATCTGTGGAAAAACAAATGTATTCCCAAATAGTAAATTCTGTAGTCAAACTACCAGAATTCTAAGCAGAAGACCAAGAAATGAAGTCATGATTATCACATACGATGTTAAGTATCTCTCATTAAATAGGTATTTCCTGGTTCCCTAAATCCTCTACAATCACTTTGGTTCATTTATTTTCAAAAGCACACCCTCTTCTCCTGGCCTGTCTTCTTTAGCATGTTTCATTTCAAAGTGTCTTCCATATTAACTACAAACAAAAACTAACTGTACAGTGAATTTTTATTTTGGTATCTACCAAGCCCACAGGTATCTCCAAAGCCGGAGAGAAATTCCTCAAAAAATATTCAAAAACTATCAGTACTTCATGGGAAAGAAATACAACCAAATAAAACGATCAATACTGGCCATAATTGAAACTACACTGAGAAAGTATTTTTCACCAACCAAACTGGCAAAAATTCAGTAACTTTTTGTTGGTGAGGCGCTGGAGAAAAAAGTGACTTCTAACATTGCTGACGGGAGTCCAAACTGCTCCAGCCATCACGGAGGGCAATCTGCCAGTATCTAACAAAGGTGCACATGCACATACTCTTTGACACAACCAATAAACGTCTAGAAATTTATTCTATAGCTATACTAACACATGTGGGAAGATTAGATGTGTATGTGTACATGTATGTATGTATGTATGTGTGGCATCCATACACACAATATCATAGTAATGATGGCAAAAGATTTAAGAAATGTAATTGTCTATTATAAAAAGTATAGTAGTATGCGACTATTTGTAACATAAACGTGTGTATAAAAGGACAGGTAAACAACACTGGGTACCTCAGATGAAGGAAAACTTTTTACTATATATCCTTGTTTACTTTTAAATTTTATGCTATTAAACCATTCAAAACGAACTTCTAAATATTAGCTTTAGTTAGGTCAAGAAAATTAAACTATGTATCTAAGGAATTTTCCCTTTACATAACATAAATTTAAAAGAAAAACTCAATTGTTTTCCATCATGCCAGCTCTCTTATTTTTTAAACGCTAATTCAAAAACCTAGGTTAACATTTCTTAAAAGACTTCATATTTTCATTTCTTTTGTTTTGTTTTTTCCCTTTTGACTCCCCACACCGAGTTCTCCCTCCCACCCCCACCCCAGCAACCATGAATCTGTTATCTGTGAGTTGGTTGTAATTTTTAATTTGTATTTTTTTTAAGATCCCACATATAATAGAGATCACATGGTATCTGTCTTTGTCTGTGTAACTTATTTCACTTAGCATAATGTCCTCGAGATCCATCTATCCTGTCACAAATGGCAAGTTCCACATTTAACTTTTAGAGGAAAACACCTCCATACTGTTTTCCACAGTGGCTGCACCAACTTACATTCCTACCAATAGTGCACAAGGGTTCCCTTTTCTACACATCTGTGCCAGCATTAGTTATTCTCTTGACTTTTTAATAATAGCCATTCTAACAGGTGTAAGGTAGTATCTCATTGTGGTTTTGATTTGCATTTCCCTGATGATTAGTGATGTTGAGCATCTTTTCAAGGATTTGTTGGACATCTGTATGTTTTCTTTGGAAAAATATCTATTCAGATCTTTTGTCCATTTTTTAAAATTGGATTGTTTTGCTACCGAGTTGTAGTTCTTTATATGTTTTGGACATTAGCCCCTTATCAGATATATGATTTGCAAATACTTCTTCCCATCCAATAGGTTGCCTTTTCACTTTGTTGATGGTTTCCTTTGCTGTGCAGAAGTTTTTTTGTTTGATGTAGCCCCACTACATCAAACTGTTGTTTATTTTTACTTTTACTTTTGGTGTCAAGATTGAAAAACTTATAGCCAAGACCCATATCAAAGAGGTCTTGATAAGGAGCTAATTTTTAAATATTAGCTTTAGTTAGATCATAAAATTTAACTATGTTTCTAAGGAATTTTGCCTTTCCATATCATCAATTTAAAAGAAAACTCAATGTTTTCCATCATGCCTTCTATCCCAACTACCATTCTCTTCCTTATATCTTATTTACATCTTTCAAGTAAATTTCAATTCCTAAATCCACACACACTGTTTTCACATAGAAATCTAAAGAGGTATAATCTGGATTAAGAGCCTAAAAAAAACAGAAAGAGGGAATAGCTGTACTGTCTGTGTAACAAACACAGAGAAAGGCTGAGATCTTAAAGCTACAGAAAATGAAAGACACTGAGTAAAACAAGAGCACATAAACGCTCCATTCAATACAATGTCAAATCCTTGGAATTTTTTTTTTTCATTGAAATTATAGCTACCAACAAGGATTATGACAGCAAAAAAGAAGTCTCCGGGAGAAAGAATCCCTAAAACAGGGTACTCTGTTACATAACTTGCATTACTTCCTAGCACTGTTGATCTAGCAAGCCCTATCTTCTCTACATTCTAACTAATACAGTGAATCTTGAAATTCAAAATTGCTGGGCCCCACCTCCAGAGATTCTGGTTCAGTAGGTCTGAGTTAAGGCCCAAGAATCTGCATTTCTAACAAGCACCCAAGGTGATGGGATGCTGCAGTGCCAGGACCACACTTTGGAAAGCCCTGATCTGAATATAACCAAGTAATCTACTATGGACACTAGATATTTTCAAAGTCAAAGTCAATGTATCATAGCCCAAGTGGTGGTTCCAGAGCTACTGCTGAAGCAACTCTTTCTACAGTCTATAATAATTTCCTCTCAACTAAACCTCTTATTCAAACCTCTCTGTCATACCTGCTCATCACCCGTCTTCACTTTTTCTTCATGCTGTTTTCCTTTCCTATATATATTCTTGGTAGCCTTTTATTAGTCTCTGCCACTTATACTTCTCTCTGTCATGTGATGTGTAAAGGGAAAAAAAGCCTTCCAATGGGAATACCAGAAATAAATGCTCCAAGGACAAAAGTCTGCTTGAGTCAGATTAAAAAGATTCAGGAAAGGTTAGAAGTAAATTTACACATTTGAGATCAAAAACCTCTGTAAAGAAAATGAGGAAAAGAAATACATTTGACATCTAATGTTATAATGAAGGGAAATACTGAACTGCAAGTTATACTGCAAACATAATTGGCTTTAAAAATAAGCACACAAGGGAGAGGGTGCAAACAAGTACCAGAGATTGAAATTTAAATGCATATTTATTAAAAGCTTTATTGCTTTTAGGCATCAGAATAAAGTATTATCACTGCTGTGTTTGTAACCAGCTAAGACCACATTCTGACAGATCTATAAAAATACGGTACCAGCTTCATTCACAGCACCTCTCTGCGAGGCAAGTTGGAGGTGGACTGGAGTAATAAATCATGATTCTGAACTCTGAACCTAAACTCAGATCCCTGGGCCAAATGTGAACATTATCCCTAAGACTCCCTTCCTGGAGAGAGGACAAAAACTGAGGATCCCAACTTTCTCTGGCAAAGTACAATGCTGAGAACAGACCCTGAGCTGGAGGGAATGGAGCTTCCCTTAGAACTCTCCGGGGAGGTTTAAAGAGGAACAAATGCTAATATATCACAGGCTAAGATTCAGCGTAGGCCTGAGTCCTGGAAGAACTATGTGCATAAGAATAGCCCAACCTTTAATGGGAAAAGCATTACCGGTAGGACTATGGCTCTCCTTTGTAAATAGGGAGGGAGCTGAGATACCCTTTACCCAAAACCCTTCCAGTCCTCAGTAGTCTGATTCCTTCTAAAATAAAAGTTATTTCCTATGGAAATGTCAAGTCTCACAACCATCCTGCACCCAAAACATAGTTAATTCTATGCGTTACATCACATCATATACCTCATCAGATCATGTCAATCTTCCATTTTAAAATCTAGCAATGACTTGCCCTCATTTACGGAATAAAGTCTAATTACTTTGACTTTCCCTATGTGGCCATTCATGACCTGGCCTCCCATCTTTTTGCCCTGATCTTCTATCAAAAACCTTCATTCTCAAATCACCTGTACTTCCCGAAAAGCATCCTTTAGGTTCATACCTCTGTACCTCTGCACAAGCTACTATTCTATATAAACGTCCTTCATCACCACTCCCCCAGTTCCTGAGTGTAAGAATAAGAACTTACACTCAACACTCAAAATAGCCAAGCAGTTCTTCCTTTATGATGCCTTCTTTATCCATCCACCCCTGAGATGGCTCAAGTGTGTCCCCAAGCACCTTCCCCATGTTTTTTTTTTTTTAAATGGCTTAAGTATTTTGTTTGTAACTAAGTTTGTTAACACTATCTAATGAAAATGTACAAAGAATAATGCTGCAGTTTTGGATTAGATTTAAGTCAAAGACATATGAATATTCTAGAAATTTCTCTAAGCCATCTGATCAGAATACCTGTCTCTATTACCTTACTTTGGAAGGTACTGGCATGCATCTGAATTAAACTCAGAATATTTCAAAATAAGCTCTAAAGAATAAAACTATTCTATATTCAAACTAAAACAATTTTCATAGAACTTTCCTTTCCAGAAACAATAATAAATGAAATAAGGCATTTTGTAAAATGTAGTTCTGAACAGTATGTAAAAAAACAAATGTGTACTTAACTTCTACCTCCTCAAAACATGATGTGCAGAAAAGAAAGATCCACTTGTGGCAACCAGAAAGTTTTAAGGTCTTTCAAATCATATAAAACGGACCTGCAGAAACATTTTAAGTGTTTTCAGGATACAAAGTTGAAGCTGAAATGTGGTATCAGACCAATTGCAGGAAGTGTACAGACAGGAGCCATATCTTGAGGTCAAACCTAGTACCCAGAAATGCAAGAAAGTTGTAGGACACCTAGCTTGTTGGCCTTATCCCATATTGTCACATACTCTGATCATGTGTGAATTTCACAAAAGATTCAGATTGTTCAGCCAGTTGGGTATTAAGGATTTGCTCATACTCCTCCGGAATTTTATCTTCAGAGATGCCCACATACTATTCCAACTTGTCGGAGGGTAAAGGTGGGCTGGTCCTTCTTCATCCAGGAAGAACCTGGAGTACTAGGTGCTGGGGATGCTGAGGAGTGAGGGTGACTTTCTGAAGTACCCCACACTTCTTTCATAGAGCTTACCACAATGTGTGTTATAGTTTTCCTGGATTACCCCTGTCCTGAACCTTCCCCACCCCCAATATCTTAAGGGCCCTGAAGAAAGGATTTTTGTCCTATCTTTGGCCAACATTAGCAAAAATTAAGCCATCTGCAACTATTAAATGTAAGGATGAAGAAATATGGGTAGCCTCAGACACTGTTAGACAATTTGGCAACAACTATTGTCAGTGAAAAAAATGTACACCCTCTGACTCATTTCTGTATCCCAGGCACAACAGCAGACATTAAGTGTGTGCTGTGTGTCTGTGTGGAATATCCTAGCTACTAATGTTTTCATTTGTCAGATTTTTATGGAACTAAAATATAAAGAATTTGCACCTGGAATTTTTTTTTTTTAAGATTTTATTTATTTGAGAGAGAGCGTGAAGAACGGGAGCACGCGAGTGTGCATGAGAGAGAGCGTGTGAGCACAAGAGGGGGAGAAGGGCAGAGGGAGAGGACCAAGCAGACTCCCCACTGAGCAGGGAGCCCACCATGGGGCTCAATCCCAGGGTCCTGGGATCATGACCTGAGCCAAAGGCAGACAGCTTAACCGACTGAGTCACCCAGGCACCCTGCACCTGGAATATTTTTATATTTTTTGAAAAGAGGATTCCATGGTCCTTTTCACTCTGAGTGCGAATGTAAATTGGTACAATTTTTTAGGAAGGCTATTTGAACATATGGATCCTTCCTCAGCTTACAATGGCATTATCTCCTGATAAACCTATGGTAAACTAAAAATATGGTTAAGTTGAAAATGCAAATTATCTGCACAAATAACACAAAAGAAGGAGCACTGTGAGGGGAGAAAAAACAATCTAAACTAATCCTCACTCTAAGAGTTGGAAAAAACTAACTTTAGAGAAAAGTGAGCAACAGAAAATACTGAAATCAGATCCCACACAAAGTTACTATAAGGAGAAGATGCTAAACAGCAAATATTCCACAATGAAAGCACACATAATTAATTCATTAAAGCCAGATAAATGATATTAAGATGAGACAAGGCATGAAAGAATGTAAGTCAGAAGTTTTTTTTACTTCAGGAAAGAGTTGGTAAAACTCAAGGAAAAATAACAAAAGAAAACACTAGTTTAGAAAAGAACATTATTGTGATGCCTGGCTTGGCTCAGTTGGAAGAGCATGAGACTCTCAATTTTGGGAGTCATGAGTTCAAGCCCCATGTTGGGAGTAGAGATTACTTTAAAATAAATAAATAAATAAATAAATAAATAAATAAATAAATAAATAAATAAATAAATACTTTTTTAAAAAGAAATGATTATTTTAGAAGACCAGAGCAAAGAAACACAAACATGCTTTAAAAGAAACAGATAAGAGGAGAAAATTTTTTAAATAAAAGGAAATGAAAAGATAAATAAAGTGATACAATAGAAAATAATAAATATTAAAGATGGGCAAGGATATCTAACAGAAAATAAGTCTCTGACTAAAAAGAAAATGCAATTGAACTGAATACTGAAAATAAATGCAAAAACATTTTCTTGAAATAAAAAATGTGAAGCTACATACTGAAAGAACATACCACATATTTGAGACTGCCAACCCTGATAACCAATACCAGACACAGTCTAAAAAAAAATTATTAGACCTAAAGAAAAAGTCCTTTGGACTTCGAGGCAAAAGAGCATGTGATTTACAAAGTTAAGTATCATTGGACATTGCCAGAAATATTTTATGCCAGAAGAAAACAAAGAAATGTATTTAAGATGCTTAAGGAAAGAAAATACGAATTTTATACCCAGCAAAAATAACTTTAAAGTATCAAGGTGACACCATGCAATAACCCTAGAAAAGTTGTTCTCAACTTCTGAGGAATCTACTAGAGAATAAGTTCAGAAAACTAAAATGATTACAAAGTCATATATAATACTGGTATAAGCTAACCATATAGTTACTTGAAGAACCAACATTAGTTAAAAGAGAGGGATTATAATATAAAATGGCTTTATAATATGTTGACACAACACAACTATTAGGAACAACTGGAAGACTGGGGAGAGTATATGCAAAAAAAACCTGTTCTATTTTGATTCTACAAGAGAAATAAAAGTCCTTATCTCCAGAGCCCTTTCTTGTTCAGACACTAGAATACTGACAGCTAGACTTCACACTAGGAAGATGGGGAGAAAGAAAAAAAAACAAAGAAAGTACCAGAAAAGTTTCCCAAAACTAAAGATGAGTTTCTTTGCTGAAAAGGCCATAAACCAGAACAAAGGATGAAAAGATCCACATTAAGGTACATTGGTATGAAATTTGTAGAGGACATGATTATCTACAAAGAAAATCCCATAAAATCTACCAAAAAAGCTATTAAAACTAATATGTCAATATAAAATAATCAATTGTATTTCTATAAACCAACAATGATCAGAAATTGAAATTAATAACACATACCATTAACAATAGTGTCAGAAAATATGAACCACTTCAGGATAAATCTGACAAGACACACAAGAACTTTACACTGAAAGCTACAAAATAATGCTGAGAGAAATTAAAGACCACTAAATAAATGGAGAGATGTACCATGTTCATGAATCAGAAGGTTCAATACTGTTAAGATTTCAACTCTTCCCAAACTGATCTAGAAATTCAATACAATCTCAATCAAAATCCTCACACACTGTTTCATTGGGTATTTACCCAAAAGAAAAGCAAAAAGTATACATATGTTCACACAAAGATTTATACACAAATGTTTATAGCATATTTAGGTGTAATAGCCCCAAAACTGGAAACAACCCTAGTATCCATCAACAGATGAATGGATAGACAAACTAGTGTTTCCATATGATCAGGGGCTCCCTGAGGACAGGGAGGGAAAACAATGAGAGGTTATAAAGATGCACAAGAAAACTTTGGGGGGTGATGAATATTTGGGGTTTTTAAAAAAATTTTACTTTCTTCCAAATTTTTATTTAAATTCTAGTTAGTTAACATATAGTATAATATTGGTTTCAGGAGCAGACTTTAGTGATTCATCACTTACATATAATACCCAGTGCTCATCCTAACAAGTGCCCTCCTTAATCCCACTTACCCATTTAAGCCAACCCCCACCCACCTCCCTCCAACAAACTCTAATGATAGAGTTTGTTCTCTATCATTAAGTCTCTTATGGTTTGCCTCCCCCCTTCTCCTCTCTTTTTTTCCCCCCTTCCCACACGTTCATCTGTTTGGTTTCCTAAGTTCCACAGGAGTCTTATGGTATTTGTCTTTTTCTGACTGACTTATTTTTGCTTAGCATAATACACTCTAGCTCTATCCATGTCACTGCAAATGGCAAGATTTCATTCCTTTTGATGGCTGAGTAATATTCCATAGTATGTATATATGTATGTATATAGTACGTATGTATATATGTGTGTGTGTATATATATATACCATGTATACCATATACATATGTATGTGTATATATCACAGCTTCTTTATCCATTCATGAGTGGATGGACACAGGCTCTTCCCAAATATTTTGGTTTTCTTGATAGTAGATCTCATGAGTGGGGATATATATTTCAAAACATTACCAAATTATACACTTCAAATGTTTGTAGTTTTCTGTAAGTCAACTGTATTTCAACAAAACTGTTAAAAAATTTAAATAGCACACATTTGAAACTATAAAGGAGAAAGTGACACAAAATCATCAGTCAAAAGAGGTTTCTAATAAACTTCTTTCAAGCCTTGACAGAGTAGGTAAAAAACTAAGAATACAGAGAATATTAAGTTGGAACACACAAGTGCATACTCACACATCTAACTCTACATCATGAAAAGAATTACACTCATTCAAGAATTCACGTTACACAAAAAGTGAACACATATTTTTTTTTTAAAGATTTTATTTATTTATTTGAGAGAGAGAGAATGAGAGACAGAGAGCAGGAGAGGGAGGAGGGTCAGAGGGAGAAGCAGACTCCCCGCTGAGCAGAGAGCCCGATGTGGGACTCGATCCTGGGACTCCAGGACCATGACCTGAGCCGAAGGCAGTTGCTTAACCAACTGAGCCACCCAGGCGCCCTGAACACATATTAACTAGTAAAGAACATCTTAACAAAACATTCTAATCATGATGCAATAAAACTAGAGATTTATGACAACAAAATAGTTACAACAACCCAAAATTCACTAATCCATTAGAAGTTAAAATACTCTCATAAATGAATTATTAGGCCAAAGGGGAAATCCAAGATATAATTATAGATCATCTAGAAAACTATAATTAAGTGAAAATCATGTCAAAATCTGTGGGCCACTACTGAATCTGTTAACATGAGAAAGCTCATAATTTAAATATCTAGTTATTAAGAATGAAAGTAAAGTATTAAGTATATAAAGTGAAGAAGTCAGAGAAAGAATAACATGAATCTAAGAAATCAGAGAAGAGGAATTAAAGAACAAACACTATTATCTCTGGTTAAAATTCAATATAACCTATCATGGGTGTCTGGGTGGCCCAGTCAGTGAGGCATCTGCCTTCGGTCATGATCAGGGTCCTGGGATCGAGTCCCAAGTTGGGCTCCCTGCTCAGCGCGGAGCCTGCTTCTCCCTCTCCTCCCCACTATCTCTCTCTGTCTCTCTCTCAAATAAATAAATAAGATCTTTAAAAAAAATAAAATAAAATTCAATATAACCTATCAATCACTAATCAGCCACTCAAAATTTAGAGACAAACTTTAAATATCAAAACTGAAATTAGGGAAAAAAACAAAGAGGAAAGTAAAAAGAATTATAGGAGACTATTTTCTTAACTCAATGCTCATAAATCTGAGAATAAAGTCCAATGAATAAACAGTTAGCAAAACTGACTCATGGAATAGTAAACTTAAATAGGTAATATTTAGTTCCTTGTATGGAACTGAGAAAGCAAAAAGCTACATTCCAAAAGTCAAGCCCAGCTATTTCATTTGTGATCTTATATATGGTCAAAGAGTAAGTTGTTCTGAAGCTATTCAAATTGTTCCTGCAATCAGATAAAAGAAAATTTACCAACTCCTTTTAAAAAGGAGAATAGTAATAATGAAATGCATAAACACCCACACACAAAAAGAAATGTTAATCTCATATACGAAAACTGAGGAATACTCAAAATAATATCCAACAGAAAGAACATAGCAAAACATTGAAGAAAAAATATACTTTCATCAGGATTTTTACATCAATTAGAAGATTAAAAAGAAGAAAATATATTCACACTTTTACAAGCATAAAACAATGAAGTAAGAAATGTGGATGATCTATAAAGGAAACTGTATAACTCAACTGGGGGACGTAAAAAAAATCTCAAATTTACTGAAAAATCATGTCTTATTCCGAATTGGAAGACTCACTACTACAAGTTTCCAATTCACATCAATGTAATTTATAAATCACTAAAATTATAAATTTTAAAAATTATAAATTATAAAGTTTAAATAAAAAATCCCAACATATTTATTTTGTAAACTTCAAAATGATCCTGAAGTTTACTTTAACAAATAAAGAAGCAAGACCAACCAGGAAATTCTGAAATAAAAAGTACCCGATATCAAATCAAACATACAGGTTATATTAACATGGTAGGGAGTTTTACCCACCCAATCGAATGGGAAAAATAAAACAACAATAGCAGGTATTAGCAAGGATGTGAAGCAAACAGCTAGTGAGAGTGCAAACGGAAACAGCCA
Source organism: Mirounga angustirostris (assembly GCF_029215605.1). NCBI lineage: Eukaryota > Metazoa > Chordata > Mammalia > Carnivora > Phocidae > Mirounga > Mirounga angustirostris. Next base: position 150,673,942 of record NW_026991710.1, on the reverse strand, counting down.
CTTTATACAAAAGTTTGTCAGTACCTACTAAAACTGATCATAAGACAATATGCAAAGAGAATAAAAAGAAAGAAAACACCAAATAAAAACAGTAGAGAATAACATGACAGAGAGCTAAACCAAACATAAAAATATTAAAGTGGACCAAAGATATATTAAAACAAACAAAACTATAACATAGCAATTGTACTCCCAACAGAAGTGTATACACCTGTTTATCAAAAGACAAATGTAGGGGCGCCTGGGTGGCTCAGATGGTTAAGCGTCTGCCTTTGGCTCAGGTCATGATCCCAGGGTCCTGGGATCGAGTCCCGCATCGGGCTCCCTGCTCCTTGGGAGCCTGCTTCTCCCTCTGCCTCTCTCTCTCTCTCTGTCTCTCATGAATAAATAAATAAAATATTAAAAAAAAAAAAAGACAAATGTAAACATGTTTTGTAGCCCCGTTATTCCTAATGTCTAAAAACTAGGACAATCCAAATGCCCATCAGCATTAGTACAGATAAGTAAACTGTATACTCGGACAATGGAACACCACACAGCAATGAGAAAGAACAGTCTACAACTAGTACACACAACAACATGGTTGAATCTCAAAAACAATGAAGTCAGACACCAGAGAATCTGTATGATTCTGTGTGGTACTACTCATATAAAATTCACACAGGTAAAACTCTTCTATGGTTTCTTCTAAGTCAAGATTAGTGCTCAACCTTGGGGTGGGGGTGGCAGGCAGGTAGGAAGAATAGTTTTACAGTCTAAAGAGTCACTGTGGACTCTTTAGGAGCATTTCTGTGGACCTAGTTTCTTGATCTTGGTGCTGGTCACATGGAAGTATTCACTTTGTCAAAATTCACTGAGCTAAAACTAAAAAAGACACAAACTAAGGACTACAAACTAATAAACATGTTTTGGCTATCAGATTAAAACACTGACAACAGTGTCTTTTTTTTTTTTTTTTAAGATTTTATTTATTTATTTGAGACAGAGAGAATGAGAGAGAGAGAGCACATGAGAGGGGGAATGGTCAGAGGGAGAAGCAGGCTCCCTGCCGAGCAGGGAGCCCGATGCGGGACTCAATCCAGGGACTCCAGGATCATGACCTGAGCCGAAAGCAGTCGCTTAACCAACTGAGCCACCCAGGCGCCCTGACAACAGTGTCTTAAAGGAAATACAAATTAGTACCCATTTTGAGTATTTTTTATGGTTTGTATTCTGAGATCCAGAAATATTTATCCTAAGTACTAATACAAGTACAAAAGATAAATAATAACTATATATCACAAAGTTGACTGAAGAACTTTTTGCATTTCTACATACACTCTTTGTATTCATAAAAAAATATAAATCAACTAGGTATTTTCAATAAGAAACTGTTTTAACAAATTATGGCACAAAGGAATGTACAACACAATGGAATTCTATGTATACATTTAACATTAGCAGAACTATACATACGGATTTAAAAAGGCATGCAAAATGTTAACTAAAAATACCAATTTGTAAAATAATATATATAATATACTCCCATTTTTATAAAAGTGAATAAAAATGATTATTCAACAACTTTTAATAATGGTTATTTCTGTGAGGGTAAAATTATGGGGAATCTTTGCTCTCTACATTCACATTCCGAATGGTTTCTATGCTTGAAATAAGCATGTATCAGGCTTTTGTAATCTGAAAAAATAAAAAATTAATGAGATGATAATATTTCAATATGCTTTAAATCTTTTTAAAAACCCACTGCTGTTATTATCCTTTATGCAAAACCATTTGTAGAAAACACAAGGTGAAAGTAATCTGAATAGATCCTTCTCCACCCCCACCCTCCAGTTTGGGTTACTTTCTGATTCCCACCTCATTTCTTAAATTGCAATATTATCTATATGAACAAAAAGGGAGCTGAACAGAACGATCGCTTAAAATTCCTTCCAACCTTGAAATCCTTTATTTTTTTTCCCTTCCCTTTTCTTCTGTCTACCTCCTGTAGCCATAATAAAGATGTGTATTGTTTCACTATATTCACTGGAGTTTTATTTTCTATTCTTTAATTTAAAATTATGTTAGAATTTCTCCCAAGGAAAAATAAGAAACCCAAACTAATTTGCTTCATGTAAGATTCTTTGTGAGTAGCCCTGAAAAAGCACATTCCTTAATCTCTCTGGGATTTTCTTCCAATTCCTGTTTCTTCCCAAATGGTATAAATATTCACTGGATATTCAGAAAACAGTATTTTTGTCCCAAAAATACCCAAGCAGCTGAAAGTTTCTACTTAATATTAAAAATAAGCAACAGGGGGTGCCTGACCGGCTCGGTCTCAGTAGAGCATGCGACTCTTAATCTCAGGGTCTGTGAGTTCAAGCCACACGTTGGGCATGGAGACTACTTAAAATTAAAATAAACAAATTAAAATAAAAGTAAGCAATGTTAAAATTGTCTTGATTTTTCTTTCCTCATTTTATTTTAAGCCATGTCTACTGAACTTACACATCTAAGTGGACACGTTAATTTAAAAAAATCACACACTGACACACTTGACAAACATGTGTATATAAAAAACCACAATTCAAAATATTTATATTTATCTCAGAAAAGCATTCTGTAGGACTGTAGCAGGAACCATGTAAGAGCAAAGAACATGAATAAAATTTACTATAGTTTCCTACTATCTAATCTATTCAGCATGGCAAGACCAACTTTGTTCATGAACAGTAATGGAACAATGTCATATAATTCCACCCATGTAAACACGATGTGCCATTTCCTAAAATCCCATGTTAAAAACTACAGCATTAGTAGCAGAAACAACAGAGCAGTCTGGAAAGCATCGTGAATTCAGATCAGCCAAACCTGAGTCCTACTTTCAGAAAACCTGTAGACCCAAGATCAATTTGATAATCTCTCAGCAAGTATTTTATTTTTATTTTTCTCAATCTTTTTCAACACATCAATTCACATTCCCTTTTGCATCACATTTTCTCCCACTTCAAAAATACCATTATAAATCTGTCTTTAGAAGTGCCTAACAGCTCCCATCAGCAAGGGAAAGAATTATTAATAAGTCTGGACTAATGTTATCACTTTGGCTCTACAGAAGCAATGGCATCATTCTCCTAACTGGTTGGGAAGAAAAGAACAGGTCCTGTTCAAGAGGATATCAAACTGAAGGTTGAATACCACTTAGAGACAAGAAGATCAGAAGAGAAAGGAAGATGATGGTAACCAAACTTATTAACAAATTACCATAAAGAAAGAGACCTTTTTTAATTCCCAATTTACATTAAGAACATACAGACAGACTTTTGCTAGAAGTCCACAGAATTCAAATGGTATCTTAAGAAAAATTTCCCAGCAAAGCACAGTTAAACATTGGAATAAATCAATGGTATCAGCAATGTGATTCTAGCGATGCGGGAGTCTCTCTGAAAACATTAAATAACAGCATGCTTCCTTGCTCTGTCTACAGTGGTCCTCTCTGAAACATTGTGGAGACGGTCCTTAGCTCTGATGCCATAACATACGTAGGCATATTGCTGGCCTTACTTATCTACATCATCCAAGGTTTGACACATTTTTTTAAAGCTAGGTTAATATTATATTAATTTTTTTAAGCTTTGAATGTAGACATATAATAAATTATGGGAAGGACAGAAGGACAAATGGCGGGAGGATGGGAGAGATGGAAGGAAGAAAGGAGAGAGGAAAAGTCAATGCACTCCACCACTTAAGAATGATTGGCCCAGTGACGGGTATTAAAGAGGTCACGTTCTGCATGGAGCACTGGGTGTTATACGCAAACAATGAATCATGGAACACTACATCAAAAACTAATGATGTAATGTATGGTTATTAACATAATAATTTTTTAAAAAGTGAAAAAAAAAAAAAAGAATGGCCACTACCAGCATGAGATTTCTTGCACTTGAAGAACTTTAATTGAACCTTTTTTCCTAAGAAAAGTTTACATGTGACCAAAGGTTCTCATTCTCTATTCCAACATTAGTAACACCAATCTGTTCTACTTCACTAATCTGTTTGCTTTCCAAAACAAATGAAGAGAATTAAGTTAGTGGCCCAGAGAACTAAGCCAGAGCAGAAAGCCAAGAAATAACAATTTGATCCTCAACTTGCTTTTAAACAGAATAGAGTTGACCCTTGAACAACAAAGGTTTGAAATGCACGAATCCACCTGTGTGCAGGATTTTTTTTTTTATAAATACACCACAGTACTGTAAATGTATTTTCTCTCCCTCATAATTTTCTTAATAACATTCTCTTTTTATTAGGTTACATTATTGTAAGAATACACTATACAATACATATAACATAAAAAATACGTGTTAATTAACTATGTTATCTGTAAGGCTTCTGGTCAGTAATAGGCTTAGTGCTTTAGTTTTGAGGTGTCAAAAGTTACACACAGATTTTTGACCACATGGAGGTTGGTACCCGTAATCCCCACCATTGTCCAAGGGTCAATTCTATTTCTTTTCTAATTAATCCTTCCAACTGGTAAAACAAATTTAAATGTAATTAGAACTGAGTTCATCGAGTCACAATTCCCGAAGATGAGAAATTTCCTAAGCAGTCTTAAGCAAACTTTTTACTTTCCAAAATGCCACAAAGATGTTACTGGGTCACTGGGGCTTGAGACTAGCACAAACTTTAGCTGACAGATTTGTCACACAACAAGTTATGTACTGATACAGATGAATAGCCAAATGGTTTGGTTATTACTCTGATCACAGCATCAACACAGAGTAATACTAACAAAATTTTGCTATTTGGAAGAATTTTTTAAGTACCAGTTTTTAAATTAAAATTAGACTACAATTAGATTATTCTATATGTAATCCACTGAATTATAACTCACTGTCAACATTCACAGTTAAACTCAATGAAGAAACTGAACCTGTATAAAACTAACCATCGGGCGCCTGGGTGGCTCAGATGGTTGAGCGTCTGCCTTCGGCTCAGGTCATGATCTCAGGGTCCTGGGATTGAGTCCCGCATCGGGTTCCCTGCTCAGTGCAGAGCCTGCTTCTCCCCTCTCCCTCTACCATTCCCTCTGCTTGTGCTCTTCTGTCTATCTCTCTGTCAAATAAATAAATAAAATCTTTAAAAAAAAAACAAAACTAACCATCATCAAAGCTGAGGAAAGATGCATGAAGATAATGAACAACTGAGTTCAATATTAATTTATTCCTTTAGATAAATGCTCTCAACTGACCCAAATAAACCAATTTACCAGGTCAGCAGATAACATGAAGAAACTGTGAAATATAACATGACTCATGCATATAGCATGTATACATAACACAGAGAAAGAACTTCTGAAAGTGTGACCAGTTTCAATAAGCTGAATAATTTTAGGTCCAGAAATTCTACTACTGTTGCTATTCAGAAATAATTTAAAATATCAAAATATAGTTTAGATCACTTTGATAATATTATTAGAGAGGAATCAATAAGAGTATTAATATTATTTAAGTTGGTCTTTTGTTCATTCAAAGTCGTTACAAGGGCATTATAAAATACAACAGACTGGGGCGCCTGGGTGGCTCAGTCGTTGGGCATCTGCCTTCGGCTCAGGTCATGATCCCAGGGTCCAGGGATCGAGCCCCGCATTGGGCTCCTTGCTCAGCAGGAAGCCTGCTTCTCCCTCTCCACTCCCCCTGCTTGTGTTCCCTCTCTTGCTGTATCTCTCTCTGTCAAAATAAATAAATAAAATCTTAAAAAAAAAAAATACAACAGACTTTTCTTTTTTTCAGGTATCTGAAGCACAAGGAATGATTTGCTTTTAATAATTAGCCACAATGTATCATCAGTATTGGACCAGTTTTTATGACTTCTTCTTAAATGATGGTGGTGGTGGGAGCCACCTAATTCTTATGATGGACAACTGCCTTTCTCAATAATGGCATCTCCATCCTTAAGAGTTCTTCATGCCAAAAGCCTCAGGAGGTACCTTGGACTCCTTCTCATTCTCTCATTCATATGTATATCCAATACATCAACAAATCCTATTGCCCCTTTCCTTCAAAATATCCCCAGACTGCAACCACTTCTTATTACTTCACCCCTACCACTATCACCTGCAGTCAAGCACATTCCCTCTGGACTACTGCAAATAGTCCTTTTAACGGGTCTCTCTGATTTCACCCTTGCTCCTACTCAAGACCAATCTCAACATAAAACTCAAGACAATTCTTTTAAAATGTAAGTGTGCAGTAAAGTCGGCCTTGCCCAAAATGAGATCTGGCCATTGCCTGGGCTTCTGGGAGGTAATCTGGTTCATATCTGATAGAAGTGACCTTGTTTAGGGAAGGGGCTGGTCGCATCAGACCTTAAGGCAGGACTGGCCATACCCAACAGTCTTAGGATTAGCCATGCCAGAAAGAGCAATTAGTGTGGAGGCTTCAGGTCACACAGAATCAACAGACCTGTAGACTAAGTTCAACTCCATGGACAATCAACCAAACAATCATGCTTATGTAATGAAGCCCCATTAAAAACTCTGATAACCAAAGCTTGAGGTGGGTTCCCTGGTTAGCAATACTCCATGCATAGGGTCAAACATCATGTACACATTGATACCAAGAGGGTAACTGTCCTGACTCCATGGGAGAGGAGAACAGAAGCTACACATATAGAATTCTCTTAAGACCCTGCCACAGGAGTCTTTTCCTTTGGCTAATTTTGATCTGTATCCTTTCCCCGTAATAAACCACAACTGTAAAAATAATAGCTCTCAATGAGTTCTGCAAGTCCTAACAAATTATCGAACCTCAGGGTGATTTTGGGAACTCCCTGAACTTGGAGTTGGTGTCAGGAGTAAAGACAGTCTTGGGGCCTGCACCCACAAACCTCACAGTTTGGTTAACTCCAGGAAGGTTATCAGTCAGTGTGTTTTTATAGTTTTCCTGCAAATTAACAGAGGTTCTAGAATACTCGCAATCTTTTTTTTTGTTGGTTCCTTGTCTGCCTATAAATATGGTCTACCGTCCCATTCCTTCAAGAGAAAATAAAAGTATCCTGCTCTCCTCCTCTTTTCTCTCCACTGACTGCTTCAGTCCTTCTCTTCAAATCTTCTCACTAGTCCACCATCACTTTATGGACTCAAAAGTGAATTCTAAAATTTTCTCATCATATTCTCATAAATCTGCTATGTAAAGATTCTACTCCTCCTGGAAGAGAAAGACAAAGAGAAAATACAAAAGATCTTCTACCAGCACAGCCTCCTCATGTTTATTTGAGCTGCATTAGAGATGAAAACTGGCCAGGCCCATGGTTTCATCCTGAGGCCCCCACCTGGCATCTGTTTGTCCAGTCTTGCTATGACATACTCTCCAGAATGGTACACATTTTACAAGCTTACTTTATTACTCAAAAAGAGTCCTCTCGGCTTGGCTATGGTCACCACTGCCTTGTCTTGCTTCAGGCTTCCAAATGTTAAACAGCATTATTTAACATTTGGGCAGACCGAATTCCCTGCCTTACTAGTTAATTAAGGGTCAAGTGTTCCAGAGCAGTAATTGAATATGTTTAAAACTGAAAAGAAAAACCTCTTTTTATATCAGTATGACCAAAGACTTTATCATTTGAATATTAAAGTTTCATTTTATCAAATAAACACAAGACACCCCCCCCAAGAAAAAATTATTAAAGTTTTCACAATAGTTGTGCATTATCTTAAGGATATGGATCCTTAAATGAAATCTGAGAACTATATGCACTATAAAGCTTTACACTTCTTAAAAGAGGCATATGCGGGGCGCCTGGATGGCTCAGTCGTTAAGCGTCTGCCTTCAGCTCGGGTCATGGTCCTGGGGTCCTGGGATCCAGCCCCACATCAGGTTTCTGGCTCCCTGCTCAGTGGGAAGCCTGCTTCTCCCTCTCCCACTCCCCCTGCTTGTGCTCCCTCTCTCACTGTCTCTCTCTCTGTCAAATAAATAAATACATAATCTTAAAAAAAAAAGAGGCATATGCTGTTTAATATATATAAGCAGTTTTCACCTGACTACTTCAGTGGTCTCTCAGAAAGCTCCCAACGTCAGCCCTTGCAGAGCGACTACTGAAGGCTAACTGGCCTCCCTACATTAGCTCAAACCTCCCATTCATTTTCCATTCCGCCCTCAGGCCACTACACTCTACTGCAGAGTGATCTTACTCAAAATGCACATCTGATCTCCCATCAATGGCTTTCTGGAGCCTTTGGGATAAAGTCAAAATCCTGACAAGACCCTCACACCATGTCCTGCTCTCCCTGCATGTGGACACTTCAACCTCCTAGGTCATCTTGCACAGGACCCCCAACCTCCCCAAGCACACTCCCGCCCTCCCTTATAACTTTTCCCTGTGCCCCATGCTCTGCCCCAGATTCTACTCATCACTCAGGTTGCAGATGTCCCATTACCAAAGACATCTTTGCTGATGCCTCCCCACAAACGAGGCAAGCTCCCCCTCATAGGCTCAAATCAGACACCCTACCTTTCCCAGCCCTAACCACTCCCATTCCATTTGTCTCCACTAGACTGGAAGCTTAAGAAGAGGATCCGAGTCTTTCTTACTTCACTGCTATATCCAACCATGCTTTTGCACATATTTGCTGAATGAATGAGTCCAGAAGCATAAAATATACCAACTTCAAAAGGTTTCAAAGTCAATTGTTAGTACAAATTATGTAATTTTATTATAACTTTCTTTTCAAAAATCCATCACAAAAGGAAAATGCTTCTTTAAAGTGAAAGTGGTTTATTTACCATTATAATACTAGACAGTTTTCAACAATAAAAGCAGTACACTTTTTGAGTATTTAGAGTAAAGAGCATGTTTTCACTAAGGATTTAGAGCAGAAAGAATATAAATGCAAGATTACTGGCTGCCTAATGAAGTTTCATTTTAAATTAATTTCCAAAGTCAATTAATACCATGCCCAAAGGGCATAATAACCACAACCACAAACGTCCTTTTGTTAAGCATAGGGTCAAATCTATGTTCAAACATGTGCTAAATTTTAATGCTTTATTTAGGAATAATTTCCTTCATGAGAGGTTCAATTCCTTTATAAATAGTATCTGTCAGATTAGAAACTAGCAATTAACATTGTGGCCTGAGTTAAAAGAAAGAGAAGAAAAGAGGTCACCATAAAAATTAGTCTTCTTCATAGCTCAGAGTTAAAATTATCTAAGAGGAAAAGAAAAAGATTAAGCAAAGATTCTCTAAGTGCAGAACCAGCTGAATTCACTTCTAATTGAGAAACTATTTAGAACAAGATAAAACTACCACAGATCCTAACCTCAATTTCTCCAGCACCCTGAAAAACAAACAAACAAGAAGAGAGAAGGACTTCTCTGGCCAAAGACTGAAGCCCAAAGCATGAGAAAGAATTGTAGAATTTCACATAATATATTTATCTTTGATCCTTTTCTATATCTGTCCTATATCCTAATTACCTCTACCAAGTTCACAAAGGGTATGGACTGTCTGATACTTTTTCCATCACCAGAACTTAGGAAAGACCTTATGTTTATTAATACAAGAAATTCAATAAGTGCAATGAATACAGTAACAGCAAGGTGGAAGGTCAGGCCAGAGCCTGAATTTACCTATAAGCCAAATGTTAAGTCTTATATATGTCTAATAGATCTAAATACAATATACAAAACCAATTATGTACAAATTTGATTATTTCCTAATGCAAACTATCTATTCTGTATTAGATCAACCCTTCCTCCTTTTCAGGACCTTATTTCAATTACCCACTTTCCTTCTCTACTGGCTCCTTCCTTTCATTTAAACATACTCAAGTCTCTCCCAACTTAAAACTCCTATGGAGGGTGCCTGGGTGGCTCAGTTGGTTAAGCGACTGCCTTCGGCTCAGGTCATGATCCTGGAGTCCCGGGATCGAGTCCCGCATCGGGCTCCCTGCTCGGCAGGGAGTCTGCTTCTCCCTCTCCCACTGTGTCTTTCTCTGTCAAATAAATAAATAAAATCTTTAAAAATTAATTAATTAATTAATTAATTAATTAATTAATTAATTAAAACTCCTATGGACCCTACAATCTCTTCTAGCTGTCTGCCTCACCAAGCCCCTTCATATCCAAGCTTCTTGAGAAAGAGGTCTGCATTTCTCCACCACCTAGTCACTTCTTAACTCATACATGCACAATGCAAGTGAAGTGAAGTACATTACTGAGCCATAAAACTAAAAATGAAAATAATCTGTGTACAAAATCATTATCTAGTCATTTAAACATTTCAAAATTTAGGAACTGAGAAACTTATCCAAGCCTCTTCCCACTTCATACCTTCTCCTACCTCTCCACCAATTTTATATCCAACCCACCTCCCACCTCATCTGTACCATGGCAAGATGTAGCTCCTCAAGCATGCATTTTTGCACAGGTCTTCATTGGCTGTGTTCCCTCTTCTTAGAAGGTTTTCCCAACTTTTTGATGATTTAACTCTTTCTCATTCTTCAATGCCAAATTCAAATGGCATCTCTTCTCTGTAGCTTTCCCCACACTCAAAGTAAAACTACTCCCTTAATTGTATTCCCATAGTACTTTATTCAGATTTCCTTGATAGCATGCAACACATCCTATCCAGTTTTTTTAACTTGCCTGTCTCTTCAGCTGTTCTAAATTACTGGAAGACAGAGTGTGTCTTAACTGAAGTTCTAAAGAGTTTCAAAGATCTGTGAAACCCCTTAAATTAGAAGAATTTTGTACATCTTATGTTTTTCAACAGAAAGGCTAGAGCAGCTATCAGTTTCTCAAAGAGGCATATGACCCCAAAAAAGTTAAAAATTACTGCCCCCTAAGTTAGCACAGTATCTGTCACATAGTAGAGACGCATTAAGTGGGTTTCTAAATTGTCATCAATATATCCATACTAAGTGACTAGCCAGGGATAAATCTATTTATTTGGGGGAGAGAAAAACACATCTCCTTTACGGAATTCTAAATAATCTATGCACACACTGCCCTCTCCAGGAGGTGGAGCTTAATGTCCTGCCCACCCCCACAAGTCCTTGAGGGTGGGGTACTTAGTGACTTGCTGCAAAAGAACTGAGTGGGAAATGAGGAAAAATAGAAATTTTACAGTGGAGAAACCTGAAAACACCACCTTTTTTTTTAAATTTTTTATTGTTATGTTAATCACCATACATTACATCATTAGTTTTTGATGTAGTGTTCCATGATTCATTATTTGTGCGTAACACCCAGTGCTCCATGCAGAACGTGTCCTCTTTAATACCCATCACCAGGCTAACCCATCCTCCCACCCCCCGTCCCTCTAGAACCCTCAGTTTGTTTTTCAGAGTCCATCGTCTCTCATGGTTCGTCTCCCCCTCCGATTTCCCCCCCTTCATTTTTCCCCTCCTGCTATCTTTTTTTTTTTCTTAACATATACTGCATTATTTGTTTCAGAGGTACAGATCTGTGATTCAACAGTCCTGCACAATTCACAGCGCTCACCATAGCACATACCCTCCCCAATGTCTACCACCCAGCCACCCCATGAAAACACCACCTTAAGCAAGGGATTAACTACTTAGTTGAAGGCTGACCTCACCCATGATGTCATGCAGGTATCATGCATTCCTTGATTTGATGTATCAAGAAACCACTTCACCCTGGTAATATTCTTCCAAAAATTTATAACTTCTGTGTAATCATGGGGAAAAAAAAAACAACAAACTTCAGACCAATCCAAATTGAGGGACATTCTACAAAATGCCTGACCAGTACTTCCCAACTGCCAGGGAACCAAAAAATAAGGAAAGAGGAAAACTGACACAGCCCAGAGGAAACTAAGGACACAGAACGACACAATGCAATCTGGTGTCTTGGACTGGATCCTGGAACAGAAAGAAGACACAAATGGAGAAACTGGTAAAATCCAAAAACTCTGGAGTTTAGTTAATGGTAGTGTACCAATATTGGTTTCTTCATTTGGACAAAGGTACCATGGTAATGTAAGATGGTTACAATGGGGGAAACCCGGTGGGAGGTATACAGGAACTCCCTGTGCTGTCTTACCATTCTTCTGGAACCTACAATTATTCAAAAAATAAAAGGTTTCTTTTCTGAGTCTATTTTCATGTAGTCACAAACTTCTCAGATTCCCAGTTTCCAAACTTTCAATTAGTAGCAAACAGATCAGTTGTCCAATCTCAGTAAGTTATGTTAGACATGCTTTATAAAGGGTGCTATAGTCAGACCAAAGCAAAAATCTGTCAAGTCAATTATAATTACGAAAATTATAAATTACAACTTAGACGTTAGTGACTGGCATCTATTTCTTGATAATGAAGTTTCAAATGTGTAATTAGTGACTTTTAAATCTGAACCACTCAACTCTCTACATCCAAGCATCCTATTGTGCTAGGCACTAGGACGCAATGTGGAATGGGGAAGGAAAGACCAATAAGCAGTAATAAATGGTTATGGACTACGGCAGTGGGATACAGGGTGCAAGGTGAGCAGAGAGCAGGAGCTCACTGGACTCTCGGGACTGTCTGAGGGAGATTAAGATGGAAGGATCAGTAAAATTTTCCAAGGAAAATTTAGAATGAGACCTGAAGGGTAAGAAGCATTAGCCAAGAAAAGAGGATTGAGTACACCAGGTAAAGGCAAGAACCTGCACAAAGACCTACCAGTGAGAGGCCATGGCCAGTGGTGGTTCAGTGTGGCTACAGATTAAGTCCTAAGCAGGGCATGGCAAGAAATGCAGCAGCCCAGTTTTACAGTCTGCTTTTGTGAGTCATGCCTAGAAGCTTGGCCTAGAGTTTCTTTACCTTTCCCAATAATTCTGGAACAACTAAAAACCTTAGTGTTAATTTAGTTGCCATAAAGACGCACCCACACAATCACTCTTACAAAGATAATTAGCCTCCACACCCTAACATTCAACAACAACAAAAACAAATGTTTAACCATAGTCTCTATGTTCAATCCTATCTACACAATTTTCTTCGCCCCTAGTATGTGCAAAAAGACATGGAAGGCAGGTTTATAAAATGTGTAAGATGGCGAAAAGCTGGCAGACATTGCTAACATAATGGTTTAAATTCTACACTTAGGTTCAAATGTATCAATAACACTAAATATAAGTAGCAATGAACCAGGGAGGAAAGGAAGGGAGGGAGGGAGGGAGGGAGGGAGGGAGGCAGGGGGGAATAATTACCAGAACGCTAATCCCACCATACATCTAAAATGAACCGCTCAGCTTTACCACTCCTGCAACAGAGGACCCACCTGACAGTAGACCACATGCTTGAAAGTATAGGTTGTGAGGCCAAACCGCACAGCTCTGAAACCCAACTCTACCACCTACCGGCTGACCTACACTGGGCAAACTACTTCACCTCTTTGGACCTGCTTCCTCCTTTGGGAAATAAGGATATTATCAGTACCTATCTCACAGATATAATCTGATGTTTAAATGAGCTAATACATACCAGCTATCGTTAATATCCACTCTATACTCCCAAAGGTGCACATTTCCTGTACCCTCACTGAACAGCCACCCTTTTCTCTCCCCCTCAAGAAAGCATGTCAGAAAGTAACAAACATTATCTCAAATCTACTTGATCTATTCTGTATAAGTAAATCATTTTCAAAGCTTAGTTTATTACTAATAATATATTCCCTACAGCCCACAATAACAATCACACTTTTCAGTGTGTTACAACACCTAGGAGGGATACGATCTAGACTATAGCAGAAATGGACAGTTGCCTACCTCTCTCACTGTCCCACCTCATTTGATAACAAAATCCTGATTTTGTTTGGATATCAGTTGGCCACACATTTTAAGGGAGACTGAGCCCATCTCCATCCCCTGGATCAACAGCATCCACATCACCCAGAAACTTGTGAGAAATCCAAAATCTCACTCCCCAATCTAAACCTGCTAAATCAGAAACTCTGGGAGTGGGGTCCAGAAAATCTGTGTTTTAACAAGTTCTCCAGGTCATTCTGGTGCACACAAGTCTGAGAACCACTGATCGAGAACCAATGAGCTCATAATGGTAATCCCTATCTCCTGTCAGTAACTGGTTTAGAAATAGGCACATGACAATTCTGACCAAGGAGGGTCACTTCTGGAAATTTTGCTTATTAAAAACGAACACAAAAAAGGGACCTTCCCTTTTCTGGCCTTTAGATGTTGTTGATAGGAGGTCTGATGCTTAGAGCTGTGGCAGTCATCCTGCAGTCGTAAGAGGGCAAGGCAAAAACTTACCTGCCACACTGGGTCACTGATATAATTAAGGGGAAAAAAAAAAAAAAAACAATCATGGAGCCACTCTATCCATGAGCTCTCCTGATAATTGAGATAATATCACATTTCATCAAATATAAGACATTTCAATGGTATGTCATCAATTATTTTATGAATCATCAAGAGGGGGGAATGCTGTCAACTAAACTGACATGCTAGTCACTTAAATGTTCAAAATTATCTCGATTTCAGGAACATTCAATTATGAAGAAAACGTAAACCTCTGAATTGAAAAGAGTAAACTCCTTATTGTTTAAGCCAAATGAGAAGGGGTTTCCTGTTGCCTCCTGCTAAAAACATCCTGATTTTTTAAAAGGATATTATGTTCAATTCTGGGTCTTCGATAGGACCAGAATACACAAAAGATGGGTAAGAATAATGGTGGGGAATCCTGAAATATAAAGTAAGAGAAAGTAAAGTATTTACACTGAGAAAAGAAAATTTAGAAGAGGGCATCATAAATGTCCTCAAATATCTGGAAGGGCTGGAATACTGAAAAAAAGATTAGACTTTGTACAGCTCCAGAAAAGACTAGGAAAGGCATATTTTAACTTAAGGAATTAAATCTACCAATGGCAAGAGTTGTCTTAAAAAATGGTTCATGCATTCTAGCAGAAATACAAAAATTACAGGTATAATCCCTGTACTGGCTGACAGGTGGATCAGATTACCTCCAAGGACCCTTCCAATTTTAAGACTCTAAAATATTATGAGTAGATTAGAGTACAACAAAGAGTTATTAAAACATACAATCAAATCACAACTGCCAACAGGACCTGATCTAGGCAGAGTACCTAAGGGAAATTAAATTCTAGAAATCAAGGATACGGGATGGAATTCACAACCCTCACGGGGTTATAAGATGGCTGTAGCAGCTCTAAGCATCAAGTCATCAATAACATCTGAAAGCTAGAAGAGAGAAAGTTCTTTCTTCGTGGTCATATTTAAAAATAAACAAAGACTTCTAAGTATCTACCTAACTCTAATCTAAATTCCCCTGCCTGGGATTTAAAGTTCTCTCTCCACCACCACTACCTACCTTGATCCACCTTCCACTTCTTAAGGATCTATTCAGTGTCTGTATCCCAAAGCTATCCATAACCCTCCTCTCTCCCGGCCTAATTCCTGTCCAGTGCCTTTGCTCATAATGTTTCCTACACACCTGGCACATCATTAACCCTTTCTGCCCACCTGGAATTTGCAAATCTTGAAAAGTACAACCAAATACCCAGCCCCATGATTAGGATGGATCCATGATTCTTTTTCTAGCAACTGCCAGTAACGACCATTAATACACACATCATCCTCTACACTGGGATTATACTGACACAACAGAGCAAGATTAAGCACCTGACTATTCTTTCTTTCAGATACTTTTATTTTTCCAATTATAATATAAACATGTTCCTACAATTCTTTACAATGCATTTAGCATTTTAAGCCCTTAATCTTATTGATTAATTGATCACTTTAGAAGCTATCGCAAGTCTTTCTCAGTCAGAAGTTAGTACTTAATATGTTTATATAATGGTAAAAAATTTTAAGATTTTTTTTTTCAAATATTTTATTTATTTATTTGAGAGAGACAGAAAGAGCACGAGCCAGAGGAGGAGCAGAGGGAGAGGGAGAGGTACAAGCAGACTCCCAGCTAAGTAGACAGCCTGATATGGGACTCGATCCCAGGACCCTGGGATCATAACCTGAGCCAAAGTCACGTGCTTAACCGATTGAGCCACCCAGGTGCCCCAAAGATTTTATTTTTAAGTAATCTCTACACCCAAAGTGGGGCTTAAATTTACAATCCCGCTATCAAGAGTCCCATGCTCTGCTGACTGAGTGGGCCAGGCACCCCTCTAATGGTAAAATATTTATTAAACTATATCATCAAGTTTGCAAATCGAAATTCTGGTTGGCTTAACTAACAAAGAAGAAACAAAAGAATAAAGGTTAGTCTGCCTTTGTAAAAAGGAATTGCACTTAGTTGTCTGGGTCCTAAGCAAATACATGGTGCTGAGTAAAACAACCAAGAAAATGAAAACAAGAGGAAGGTCTGTGGAAGGATCAATCTCATCTTATCCTACTTCACAGAATGTCGTATCTGGAATAGTAATTCGACTCCATCATATTTTATATATAAAAACAGTGATCCAGAAAAATTGTAAGTGATACGCCCAAGATAAAGAAGTTCCCTTTTTATTTTCTGAGACAGGCAACTACCTAATTATGAAAAGGAGCTAAAAAAGAAAGCTTCCAGTAATTTTTGAAAGAATGACCAGAGAGGGCGCCTGGGTGGCTCAGTTGGTTAAGCGACTGCCTTCGGCTCAGGTCATGATCCTGGAGTCCCGGGATCAAGTCCCACATCAGGCTCCCTGCTCGGCGGGGAGTCTGCTTTTCCCTCTGACCCTCCCCCCTCTCATGTGCTCTCTCTATCTCATTCTCTCTCTCAAATCAATAAATAAAATCTTAAAAAAAAAAAAAAAAAAAAGAATGACCAGAGAAATGAATCCAAGAGTTAGGAGTGCAAAAAGTTGGAAGGGAAAAGAGGGAGAAGCAGACAGTGCACATGGCTCTATTAAATTAAATAGGAATGAATATGCCTACCACATAGTAAACCCAGAAAAAAGTCTCCTTCTCTGTCACCTTCTCTTAGTCCACAGGAGCTATCCTCAGACATTCCCAACTCTGAAGCTTAATGGCCTTAATTTTCCAAATGGTGACTTAAGATTCACAAGGTCACAACTTTAGAATGGTCCTGATCAACTGCAGAAAGGAAAAAAACAAACAAACAAAAAAAACCTAATTTTTTATTAGACTAGGTATTAAGTGGTTTTATTTCAAATTTCATTTAAAGGCAGCTAAGCTGGAATTGTAAAATGGTTTCGTACTGACACTGTGACAGGAAAAAATTATAGCACATACTCTACTCTCCATAATTACAAAAGAGGAACTTCACTTTTTTGTTGTTGTTTTGGCTTATATAAAAAAGTATGACTTGACTTTCTAAAAATTTTGAGAACATTATTACGAAAGGCCTAGTGGCTAACCCAGTGAGGCCCTGAACCTCAAAGTTTTAAGATGGTCTGTCTGACCGACACTGGGGAGCCCAAAAAAGAACTGTAATGAGCCACCATGAGTTCAGCTCTTTAAATCCTTACACATTAACAGCAAAGACATATCCGAGGGCTGAGTCCTAGCCGAACTACCCAGTATAAGCGTTTCAGACTCCGCATTTTTATGCATTCATCACTTAATCTCATTCTCAGTCCAGCTAATCTGGATTGAATCATGAGCCTCCAAAAAGACCATTTTAGGAAAAAAAAACAGCTCGTCCTTAAAGAGAAATAGTTTATCTTACCCAATTTGTTCCCCCTGTACATGAAAACAGGGATAACAGAACCCTTCACTAATATAACACACCAGAAACAAGTGATAACTTAAAATTATTTTCTAATAAAATCATGGCCACTTAAAGATGATCAAAAATCAACAAATTTAATAATAAAAAATCATTCGAGGGCGCCTGGGTGGCTCAGATGGTTAAGCGTCTGCCTTCGGCTCAGGTCATGATCTCAGGGTCCTGGGATCGAGTCCCGCATCGGGCTTCCTGCTCCTTGGGAGCCTGCTTCTCCCTCTGCCTCTCTCTCTCTGTCTCTGTCTCTCATGAATAAATAAATAAAATCTTTAAAAAAAAATAAATAAATAAATAAATAAATAAATAAATAAATAAATAAAATAAAAAATCATTCGAAAACATCAAACCATACTCTGTGAGGGTCAGTCCTAATAATTACCATTTTTTTCAAACATGAGAAGGTTTTAAAAATACAGGTCTGTGTAAAGTATAAGCACTGCACGGCATTTATTACCCAGGATAATGTATTACCAACTCTATTTCCATATGCACTTAATTCTAATATATAATTACTGTTGCAGGAAAAATGTGACCAGCACACCAGAGCCTTTGTCTTTTGTTGCCAGTGTCATTTCCTAGGTTCTGACACAGTATAAGAAGCTCACAAAATCCACCTAAATCTGCATGTACTGTGCCCCTTAAGTCACTTTTCTTGATCATGTAACTATGTCCTGCATCTGCTGGAGACAGACATCTGCGATAAAATTAAATCTTGTTAATAAAGCCTAAGGGTAAAACTACATACTGAATTTGGTAGAAGCACTTGTTCAGGTGGGACAGAATACATATCCATTTTGTTGTCTGCATGGTCTGTTCCTCATTTTTTCAATTCCTGACAACAATAACACTTACATAGCACTTATTTTGTGCTAGGCACTGCCTCAGCACTTTAGATACATAAACTCACTTCTTCTGCTTCTTGGTACTTCATTTCACAGTTGAGAAAGTGAGGCAGAGAGAGCTCACTAATGTATCCAAGGTAGCCAAGATTACAGAGCTGAATGCAGGGTTTTCGTTTTACTTCGTTCTAAATCTTCTCTGTCACTGGCCCGGCCCTTAGTGAAAAATTCAGGCAAAACAAAAAGATAAACAGACATCAAAAGGACAACCATTCCTCAACCCAGCCGTCTTACAGACATGTGCTTCTGAGTGGTAATGTGAAAGTAAGTTTCTGGAAGAGTCACTCTTGTCTTAGCTTGCCCTTACTTTCTCCCCTGTCTATGATGAGGAAAGACAAACGTGACCAAGCCAGCACTGCTTCCTACTTGCCTCCCAACTGAGTCAGCCTATTCATGGCCAGAAAGCCAATCCTCCTGCAGGCTTCTGCTTCAATTCAGGTAGAGTAGTGAGGTTTGAAAAGTGCCTCAAGCAGAGCCAACAGTTCTCTGATCCTTTACAGTACCAAACTCTGCAATTGTGTGTCCTAGCAGCCATGCTAGAATGAGGTCAATTACTGCAGGCACTCACTAGACTTTTCCCTTTTCTCTACCCCTGGTGTTCAGGCTCTTTTCCCAGCACTTGCTCAGAACTGTTGTTAGCCTTTTCCCCTTGGTTTTACTGCCCCTACTCTTATGTTAGTTATTCTAAGTCTTCTTTCTATGGATTCTTATGGGGAAAATGAAAGGTCTGAAAGGAGTAAAGTAAAAAAAAATAAATAAAATAAAATATTAAATTAAATTAAATTAAAATTCAAGAGGTTCTTGTATTAAGCCATTATTTTTTTCAAGTTGTTTTTTTTTTTATTTGAGAGAGAGTGAGCAAGCATGAGCAAGGGGTGTGGTGGTAGGAGAAGAGGGAGAGGGAGAAGTAGGCTCCCTGCTCAGCACAGGGCTTCACCCCAGTATCCCGAGATCATGACCTGAGCCGAAGATAGATGCTTAACCAACTGACCCACCCAGGTGCCCCTTAAGTCACTATTTTAACAGATACAGGGTTCTGTTCATTTCAAAAAAAAACTAAGCATTAAACTACAATGAATATGGCCTCAATATAATAAATAAACACATACAACACACACATGCCATTAATACTGAGGGTCTTCGATTCCTAGCAATCCCCCCTTTTCTTTTCCATCCACTAATTTCTAACTATACTGTTCTTCTCTAACCATGTAATCAACTATTTCTCAAAATCCACTTGTCAGATGTGAAATATTAGAAAGAATTTAGACATCTAAGATCCAGCTACTAGAAGACCACCATCCCTTACTTAAGAAATGATGTCACTGAAGTTGTGTTTATTAATCTGTAAAACAAAGGCAATCCCACCTCCTCTCACCTCCACAATTGAGGGTTCAAAGGTGATAATGTGTAAGGGCACCACAAAGAGCCAGAGGTACCAATAGGGTTAAGACACACCTTCAATCCAAAATATCCCCTGAAGCAACATGTCAGTACCAAGTAATCCAACCTTTCCCTTGACAATAACTATTTTAAGCAGAAAAGTGCAGATCTACTAACTCCTATACCTTTACGGAGAATTTGAACCAAATTATGCCTTCATGGAGAATATGAACCGGACAAGCAAGGTGAGGGGCAATAAGGGACTACTGGGAAAATGGCATTCAGTGTAGGGTCACAGCACCCTTGGGTTGACTTCATATAAACAATTTATTACCAACTGTTTTTCTATTTTTTGCCCAACTCAGTCTTCAGATTAAATGGGATATGTTAGCTCTTAGGCTGAACTCTTGAAAAATTAACAGTGATCCCCATCCCATATCAAAATGATTGTTCAACAACAAAAGTAGCCAAAGAACACCAGAAGACATCAGACATTCTTACAACCAAAAGTCTCAAATTCTTATAGAAGGGGTCATTTCTAGTTTGGGTACACAGTGCTAGAATTCGTCTCCTCCTGAATATACTCTGTCTTACACTATCTCACATGTGACAGAAGAGGGCAGTAAGGTCTCAAAAAGCCACATGCAGTGGTCATTGTCTGATGTTCTGCCAAACGATGCCAACTTTCCGTATTTGCAAACTGATTATAAATGCATACTATCCACTGAATAGATAGAAGACCATTTTAGCGATACTTCAGTTTTGCCAGTAAATGCATAACTATAAAGCTGTATATAAATCGGGCGCCTGGGTGGCTCGGTTGGTTGGGCAACTGCCTTCGGCTCAGGTCATGGTCCTGGAGTCCCGGAATCGAGTCCCACATCTGTCTCCCTGCTCAGCAGGGAGTCTGCTTCTCCCTCTGACCCTCCCCCCTCTCATGCTCTTTCTCTCTCTCTCTCATAAGTAAATAAAATCTTTAAAAAAAAAAACTGTATATAAATCAATCATATTTACCATTGCCTCAGGTTCTTTCAAAAGTGCATTTGCACAGGGGTAAAAAATATCCAAAGACATGACCTCAAGATATAAAGATCATAAGGCACCAAACTTTTTAAACATTTTTGTATTTAGTATTTAATATTTATTTAATCTAACATTTAATCAGAAAAAAAAATTAACACTGCTACTCAGTCAACAACAACCAGAAAAACAGTGTGACAGAAACTGTGGTGATTGCCAGGTATATATAAAAAGAGACTCTAACAAGCAATGAAACACGCTTATCTGCAGAATCTGTAGAGGGAAGAGAATAAAATGCTTTCTGTGCAAGCTGAGATGGACTGACTACGAGAAGGTGTCCAAGTCTGACAAGGTGAGGGTGATGGCAGCAAAATGGCAGAGTAAACAGCTCCATGCTCCCGCCCACAACCCCCTAGAGTACTGTGACCTTGAAAAACACACACCAACTATGAGGACCAACTTTACTGAACTCTGGGAAACAAAGACTTACAGCAATCTACTGAACACTGAATGAAAGAAAAGTCAACAACTCTGTTATAACCTATCTGGGGACCACCTGAAGGACTGACACAAGATATAGTCTTTGTTTCACTAACTCAAAGTCACCTGGGCTGGAGAAGTGGCTGGCACTGCTCAAAACGTGGTAAGATGGAGGAACAATCCACAGACACCTGAAGTCAAAGATTACAGCTGAAACATAAAATAGCCTACCCAAGGTTTTGGAGGAAAATTCAAGGAGAGAGCTTCTTTGGGAAATTAGGGCAGTCAAAAGCACCCCTCTATCTGAGGAAATTTAGAAAGCTGCAGGTATGCACAGGGTGGGAGGCATGCTCAGAGAAAACCTTAAGCTTTCACCTCATGCTGAATGATGGGCTAGTTCCAAGTCTGACTAACTTACGACACCAGCACAGAGCCAATCTGCAAAGAATCGGAGAGGTTTGCTTGTTTTTTAGCTTCTGGCATTCAAGGAAATCTCTGTGAAAACACTAGCTGAACGCATACTAAGAAACAGAGACTTCAGTGAACATATAGGGCAAGGAATACAGTCCCTGCAAAAATATTTGTTAAAAGTCACTAGATAGAAGAAATACTACTGCCTTCAACAATCAAAAAAACCGGGGAAAGGGCAGAATCTGATTTACAGAGATACAACATTATAAATAACATCAAATTCAAATGTCCATTATTCAGTTAAAAAAAATCACAAGGCATGAAAAGAAACTAGAAGATACGGTCCATTCAAAGAAACAAAATAAACTGACAGAAAAAGTCCCTGAGAAAGCTTGATATTAGAAATACCCTGAGACAAATGAAAACAAAAACAAAACAAAACATACCAGAACTTATGGGAAACAGCAAAACCAGTGCTCAGAAGGAAATTTATAGCTATGATGCCTGCATTAAAAAAGATGAATGATCTCAAATCAATGACCTAACTTTATACCATAAGAAAAAAGAAAACTAAAACAAAAGCTAGCAGAAGGAAAATAATAGTGAATATCACAGAGGAGATCGATGAAATAGAGAAAAACAATAAAGAAAATCAATGAAAACCAAAGTGGCTTCTTTGAAAAGATGAACAAAACTGACAAACCTGTAGCTAGACTTACAGAGAATAAAGAGAAAAAACACATTAACCTAAATCAGAAATGAAAATGGAGACATACTACTGACCCTGCAGAAATAAAAAGACTTATAAAAGAATTCTATGAACTACACATCAAATTAGTTAACCTAAATGAAATGGACAAATTCCTGGAAAAACATAAATTACAGAAACTGACTCAAGAAGAAACAGAAAAATCTCAACAAACCCGTAACAAGTAAAAAGACTGGATTAGCAATCAAAAATCTCCCAAAGAAGTCCAGGACCAGATGGCTTCACTGGTGAATTCTACCACACTTTTAAAGAATCAACACCGATCGTTTTCAAACTCTTCCAAAGGATAGAAGACAAGGGAATACTTCTCAATTCATTCTATGAGGCTGCAATATACGCTGTTATCAAAACCAGAAAAAGGCATCACGAGAAAATTAAAAAACTAACATGCCTTATGAACATATACACAAAACCCTCAACAAAATACTAATAAACCAAATCCAACAACATATTAAAAAAATTTTACCAGGACTTACTGGGATTTATTCTGGAATGCAAAAATCATTCAATATATGAAGAAAGTGAAACTACTACCTGTAGAATGGGAGAAAATATTTCCAAATCATATATTGTTAAGGGATTGATATCAAAATATATAAAGAACTCCTACAACTAAACAACAAAAAGACAAGCCAGTTGAAATGGGTAAGAATTTGAATAGACATTTCCCACCAAGAAGGTATATAAGTGGCTAACAAGTACATTAGATGTTCAACATCATCACTCATTAGGGAAATGCAAGTAAAAATCACAATTGGATACCTTCATACCTACTAGGTTGACTATAATGGAAAAAAATGGAAAATAAGTTTTGGTAAGGATGTGGAGAAATCAGAAGACTTGTGCACTGCTGGTGGGAATGTACTTAATGCCAATTAAAATAGTGCAACTGCTGAGGCAAACAGGTTGGCAGTTACTCAAAAAGTTAAAACAGAATCACTGTATGATCCAGCAATTCTACACCCAGGTGTGTACCCAAAAGCTGTGAGAGCAAGAACCCAAACAGACACTTGTACAGCAGTGTCACAACAGCATTATCCATAAAAGCCAAAAGGTGGAAACAACCCAAATGTCCATCACCTGACAAACAGATAAACACAAAGTAGTGTATGTCTGCACCGTGGATTACTCTACAGTTTTAAGAAGGAATGCAATGCTGACACATGCTGTAAGACAGAAGAACCTTAAAAAACATGCTAAGTGAAATAAGCAAGACACAAAAGGATAAGTGTATGATTTGACTTACACGAGGTACCTAGAATAGACCAACTCATAAAGATAAGAAGAAGAGGGGGCCGGGGAAAGGGAGCACTGGGGAATTACTGTTGAATAGATACAGAGGTTCTGTTTGGCATGATGAAAAAGTTCTGGAGATGGACGGTGGTGATGATTACACAACACTGTGGATGTACTTAATGCCAATGAACTGTACACTTTAAAAATGGTTAAAATGGTAAAATCTGTTACACATATTTTACCACAATAAAAGAATATATACGGTTACAAAGGTAATTTATATCATGCATATTTACCACAATGATAAAAATCTTAAATGGTTAATACAGATGTTAATATATCTTACCACAATGCCTTTTTTTAATGTAAAAGCAGAGCAAGAAAACAGAATCTATATGATTTCACAGATGTATATAGTAAGATTTCTCCTGCAGAGGCATGAAAATAGTCTGCCATACTAGTTGGATATGATGTTAGATCTGGGTTAGTGACTAGGATCCCAGGGTAGTCTTAAACAAGGGTGACTTAACCAAGCTCCTGGTCCTTAGATAATGTCTGGTACTGAACAAAGAATGAATTACAGTGCTAGCACTCTACTGGATGCAGTCCTTCAAGATGTTACACACAGAACTATCATAGGACCCAGCAAGTCCACTCCTAGGCATATGCCCAACAGAAATAAAAATACAGTCCATACAAAAACTTACACTATTCGTAACAGTCAAATAGTGGAAACAACCCAAATGTCCATTAACTGATACATGGATAAACAAAATGTAATAAGCCCACACAATGGACTATTATTCAGCCATAAATGGAATGGACTACTGATACAGGCTACACCACAGATGATCCTTGAAACATTATGTGGAAGTGAAAGAAGCCAGTCAGGAAAGACAATATATTCTAAGTATTGTAAGATTCTATCCCTATGAAATGTCCAGAACTCTACAGAGACAGGCAGTAGGTTCATGATTCTCAGAGGCTGGGGAAAAAGGAGAATGGGAAATGACAGACAATGGGAACAGGGTTTCTTTTTGGAGGGATGAAAACATTCTAAAATTAGTGGTGATGGTTGCACAACTCTGTGAATATACTAAAAACATACACTTTAAGTGGGGAAATTTTATGGTTGCCAATTACATCTTAAGCTGCTAAAAATAAATGCTGCTCTTTGACATTCTGATCCTCGTATCTCAAGTGCTGAAGCAAAGTCTCAGTGGGAAAAACAACAGCATCTGTATACACAACACATTCTCAAAACCCTTGTTTGTATTTTAAGTTTCTGCAATGTGGGAAAATATTCTTAGATTTGAATAATTTACAGAGGAACATTATGTATTAACCTCTACTGTGACAAAAGAATAATAATATTCTGTTCTATTACCCTTCACAATGACTATTCCAATTTAAGGATGAGGTTAGCAACCTTGAATTCTTGACTCTTACTAGTTTAGAAATTATAAGGAAAAACTGAGAAAATACTGTGTCCTCTTTATATGTTACTCTTGAGTTCCTGAAGTCTTAATTATAAATGTCACATGCCTTGTGCACACAGAAGAGCATGAGGAAGAAAGGATTTGCTGGAGTGTGGGCCATTGCAGAGGTTTACTGTACACAGGGCACCTCAGAACAAAAACTGCCATTAAGAATTCTGCTGGTGCTAGAATTAAGGGTGCGCGCATGTGCACGCACACACACACACACACACAAAGATGCACAGGTACATACAGAGAGCTAATTCAAAAGATGGCTTGGGGGTGGGGGGGTTCAGTCTAGGACATTTTACCTGTTTCACTACGAATTAGCAGAAATTAAGAGCTGGGGCCCTCAAAATGCCATTCTTTCACTCCAGCACATAACTTTAGGTCGGTCTGGCCACCTTTATGAGTTTTCTCCTCCACATTTTACTTTCACACAAATGCACTTTCTCAACAATAGAGCTTCTCATGGAAGTCACCTGATTATCAGAGTGGCATTCACCTCCTGAGTGCTTTCTACACACTCATGCCTACTTCCCAAGTAAAATGGGTTTGGCTGACTCTAGCTGGGGATGACAAGATAGAAAGGACAGAAGGGGTTTCTTTTTCTCTTATTTTTTTTGAGCCACAGAAAAAGCTTCCACATAAATCAATTTTAAATTGCAAAGCTTTTCTTTTCCTTTACTCCATGGCTGTCTCTAGATATGTTTGCCTACTCAGCAGGAGCAAAAGCCAGAAAGCAGGCAGGCTCCAAAGAAAAATAATCCGGAATAAAACACTACAGAAGACTCATGGGGGGGAAGCGTTTACTTTAACAAAGCAAAACCAGAAGGAGGATTCCTGCAAGCAGTCTGGCAACAGAACTGTTTCAAGTTATATATTTAATTAATTATACAGAATTTCTTCTCTGGTATTTAAGTTATTAACATAATCTGTAATTTTCATTCACCTAATTCCTGGGCCAAAAGGTAGGCTTTAAAAATATAACAGCTTCCAGAGAACACAGGTGTGTTTCCAAAAGATGGCAAAACATTGTGAGAATGTGATTCTGGAGCCAGACCAGCTAAACTTGAATCTCTTACTAAGCTCTATGACACTGGGCAAGTTCCTCACTTCTCTAAAAGGGGGATAACAGTACTTACACCTCACGGGCTGCTGTGAGGATTCAGTAAGTAGTACACATGTAAAGCGCTTAATGTCCTGCACTCAAGAGGCCCTCAATGTAAGTTAGTCATCGTGATGGTGGTTTTTCCAATTATGAGTACGTACCAATTAAGGACAGGGACCCTTCCTGGCCATGTCCCTGATGAAGCAGGGTCTTCCTTTACTCAGCCAACCCCCATCAGTCCTTTAATGCCCCTGCGGCCTCCAGAGAACTAATGCGTGATCGCCATTATGAACAGCAATCGATGTGGTTATGATGCAACCAGTTACTACTAGAAGACTTCTACTCATAAGACACTCTGGTATCTAGTAAGTTGGTAACACATAGGGGAAAAAAGGGGGCATAGGGTATGTATGCAGCACCTTCCTGTTGATGGTGTTTTAGGATGAGGAGAGGACTTTCACTTTTTAAAAATATATACCGGTATTTTTGTCTGACTTGTTTATAATATCTTTTTGTTTAAAAATGCTAAGTTTCAATAAACATGTATGAAAAACATCTGCTTTCAAATTAAAACAACTACTAACTGGGTACAGTTCAAAACACAGCTCTATAAATCCTACCCTACATGTAGTTCTTCCTAAGGATCTGAGGGAACAAAAGAATTACAGCTGTCAATTTTCCTCTCGGTGGATGAGAAATGAAGAGGGAACCTGAGCTTGCATTAGGAACACGTGCGGGGATTCCAATCACTTCCTCTCTAGCAGTAAGTCACTCCTCTCTCTACCAGATGGCAAGTGACACTCCAACAAAACCCACATATCTAAAACAAGTGTGGAAATGTTTATTGTACATTTCTCTCCAAAGCAGCTGCTCAAGAGAATGTACTCGTGCCGCAACACGGAAATCAAAGTGTGTGTCCAACTAACAGGATCGTTTACGAGCTGCACACTGCATGGGCTCCGACACTGGTAGCTGCCGGATGCTGCCTAAATACTATTTTCCAACATCTTCCGAAGGCTAGTAGTTACTCAAATAGATTTTTTAAAGAAAATGAATGCAAAATATTGTAATTATTAGAAGATTATTATAATTAGACATTCTGTTCCTTCCTTTGATTCAAGGAACAAAGTGGCTGTAACTATAGCTGAGAACACAAAGTGCCTTCATTTCGTTGCTTATTAATCCACTCAGAGGTTACACTGACTTACAGGGAAGAGGCCCTGCCCTTAGCCTTCTTCCAATTGCCGCTCTCACCTACAGTTTCATGAGCCAGTCCTGCAGCTCTCTCCATTAGTGCCCTTCCCACTCTCCAGTGAGGTGAAAGACAAAGAACCACCAAAGGCTCTCTTCACCGCTCAAACACCCCGAAGCCACATTTTAGATAGGAGAATATTTAACCAAAGTTCTAAAGTAATTTACAAGTATTAGGATCCCCTTCCTCCTTTCTAAACTAAGTGAGTGGCAATTGATTTTACAAAAATATAGGAGGGAAAAAAGGAAATAGAATTTGTTTGCAAGGTCTAGTCCTCAGATCCCTCTTGTAGTAGATTCTCAAAAAAGTCTTTTTGAACTTTTGACTATCTACTTGAAGACCATTATTTCACTCTGAAAGCAATATGGATTTTTAAAACCTTGTCCAGTATGTTTTCCTTGCCTACCAGAACAATGACACCTCAACATAATCACTGTACTTCCAGCAGTCTCTCAACAGTATCACTGGTGCCCGTCAGCATTTTTCATGATCTTTTTTGACTGTTGAAATTGCATTATGCCACTACAAAAATACAGGTTTGCAACTTTGTCCTCAAAAAATTAGAGAAGAGCTGTTTGCATTTAAAGGGGCGCCTGGGTGGCTCAGTCGTTAAGTGTCTGCCTTCGGCTCAGGTCATGATCCCAGGGTTCTGGGATCCAGCCCCGCATTGGGCTCCCTGCTCAGCGGGAAGCCTGCTTCTCCCTCTCCCACTCCCCCTGCTTGTGTTCCCTCTCTCGCTGTCTCTCTCTGTCAAATAAATAAATAAAATCTTTAAAAAAATTTTAAAAAAAAAGGCTGACAAATTAATACTAATTTCTGACCCCCAAGGGATGGGCTGCATCATGCACTATTCCACGGGTGTAAAACGACCAACCTTGTAAAACTCATTTTACAAGGTTTCCAACTTGTGTGCCCAGTGTTTCCAAAGTGACCTTATCACTGCTCTACATGCTTAGCTTTAAAGCCCTTTTACAAGCTATCTATTTCAAAACACTGAAGAATCTCATAACTGAAATAAACCTGAGAAATGATCTAAATCCAATTGACCAGCATGTCTAAATCCTGTTCTGATGCTTGTAACTGTCTTAAGATTAATAAAATAAGGGGCGCCTGGGTGGCTCAGTCAATTGGGCGTCTGCCTTCAGCTTGGGTCATGATCCCAGGGTCCTGGGATCAAGCCCCACGTCAGGCTCCCTGTCTCCCTCTAACCCTCCTCCCAACTTGTGCCCTCTCTCTGTCTCAAATAAATAAAATCTTTATAATCATTTCCAATTTACAGAATCAGAAACTGAGGGTGAGCTGAGTAAACTGGCGTAACACAATAGATGATAAGCAAGCATCCGGTATATTTACTATGTCAAGAATAAATTCCCCCAAAAGAAAACTTAGGCATGATATTGTTACTTTAAAGGGTAAGAAACGGTTTCAAATATGCTGGTAAACTAGTGATTTTACTATATTATCCCTTTATTGATTAAATAAATGTACATTCTTTTTAAAAAGTTAATGTCAAGCCAAATTTCTTATCAAAGTCTTTTCTGAAACGTTCAGGTACTGTCCCACAGAACTCCCTGCCATCCCCAAATCCAAGACTATTTAAAAACCTGGGGGAGAAGGCAGAGGAGGTCTACCTGTGGGCTACACAGGGTGTCATGGTGCCCCACAGCACTGCACCCACTGGGACCAAGATCCACAAGCAACCACTGCATCTTGGTAAGGTGTGAGTATCTCTCTCAAAGAAAAACCCCCATAAAGCCTCTAAATCGGAGTGCGAGACCTCCTCTGGCCATCTTCCTGGTTACTATTTTTAGGCAGTCCAACACTGGGCAAAGTCTGGCACCGTTGACAGCAAGATGTTACTGCTGGCAGCGCGACAGACCCCAGCTGCTCCGCTGACAGCCACTTTCAGCATGGCCAAGGCTAAGAGAAGATGGAGAGGAGGAGAGGGCAACTCGCACAGAGCAAACACGCCATGTGTGCCAGATACGATGCCAACATCAGCTCATCCAAAGCTTGAATAACCCTACCAGGGGCTCATTGCACCAGTGGGCAAAGTAAGGCTCCAAGAACCCAGGATTCTGTTCCGAAGCCTAAGCCTACGGCACGACGGCAAGGGAGAGAAAGGCACTATCTGCAGGATTAAAGTAACGCCTAACGAAGCCCAACCGGATTTCCTCTCCTTACAGTATGAAGTTAGGTGGAGCGAGTTGTAGAACATCACACATGATAGTCCAGCCACAAAGACGCCTAGTTCTCACACAGCAAAGCTGCAGATCGACCTCCTTCATAACTTTCATTACAGCATATTGTCATGAACACCAAATTTCCTTATCTGAAGACCTATACCCACACGGCCTTCATTTTTAGTCAGACTGAATGGGGAAAGAGAATTTTAAACCCTGCTATATGCTTAAGTCATGGGTGTCACAGGTTGAACTGCGTACCTTAAAAAGATTATGTAAGAGGGGCGCCTGGGTGGCTCAGATGGTTAAGCGTCTGCCTTCGGCTCAGGTCATGATCTCAGGGTCCTGGGATCGAGTCCCACATCGGGCTCCTTGCTTAGCAAGGAGCCTGCTTCTCCCTCTGCCTGCCACTGCCCCTGCTTGTACTCTCCCTCTCTCTCTCTCTGGCAAATAAATAAAAAAAATATTAAAAAAAAAAAAAAAAAAAAGGATATGTGAGAGTCCTAACCACCAATATCTCAGAATATGACCTTTTTTGGAAACAGGGTAGTTGCAAATATAGTATGTGAAGATTGGGTCATACTAGTGTAGGCTGGACCCTAACCCAGTATGACTGATGTCCTTATAAGGAAAGGGAAATCTGGACCCAGACACAGAGGGAAGGATGCCATGTGACAATGGAAGCAGACAACAAAGTTCTGCAGCTGCAGGCCAAGGACTGGCTGCCACCACCAGGCTAGGAATGGACAAGGACCCATTCCAGCCAGTCTCAGGAGGACTGGCCCCTCTGACACCTTGGTTTCAGACCTGTCTCCAGAAAGGTGAGAGAATAAATTCCTGTTGTTTTAAGCCACCCAGTTTGTGATACTTTGTCACAGCAGCTTTAGGAAGAAACTAAAACAATGGTCTAACGTGTAATCCAGCCTGAAGAAAGCCTGAAGTCTGCGGTCCTTCTGCACTGTGAGCTACACAGAACCGACCCCATCAATCTTCGTTTTATAACAGAGGCGAGAGATCCGGGTACAGCACAGACGGCAGGGTACTAGGCCACAGAGGCTGGGTGGGAGCCAGATGCTCCACAACCAACAAGCAGCAGCAGGAAACTGTCCTAAGAATTGACACTATTACTGGCAAAATGACTGAAAACAGGCCACAAACATGTTTTCTGGTCAAATCAATAATTTCACATGTTCAACAATGAACCAGTCTACTCTGGTATAATCTTTTGGAAGTTTACCAGCTCTGGGAATGACCTGCAGCAACCTCAAGAATAATATTATGAACCTTGGAAAATTACAAATGGGCCAAAAAAATTAATGCATTAAAAATGGATTACTTCATTCAGTAGTCTTACTTCTGTGACTTCATTTGGTCATGAGGCGGTTATGAAAGAGTACAAACGAAAAGAAACTTTTAGTACATACACATTAAACTTGGGGGAGGAAAAAAGGATACAAAATTTCCCAACCACAAAGAAATCACTAAAGAAAAACCAAAACCAAAAACAAAAACAAAACAAAAAAAAACCTGAATTTTTTTTTAAAAGATTTTATTTATTTACTTGACAGAGAGAGAGAGAGAGAGCACGCATGCACACAAGCAGGGGAACAGCAGAGGCAGCTGCAGAGGGAGAGGGAGAAACAGGCTCCCCACTGAGCAGGGAGCCCGACATGGGGCTCCATCCCATGACTGAGCCACCCAGGCGCCCCAAAATGAATTTTTAAGTACAAACATCTGAAAGGTTAAAAAAAAAAGAAAGAAATGAGGGAAGAGCTTGGATCAAATAGAAAACTTCTAGTTTTACTGTAATTTGGGCTATAAATAAAATTGAGACAAGGCCCTTAAAAGACAATTGCTGAAGTATAGATGAACACTTCCTTATTTAATTCTCCATTTTCTGAGTAGCCTTGGTTCTGTCTGAGCCCACAGGAGTCCAGTAGCCCAAAGAACAGGCATCTAGCTGGAGAAAACCCAACCAAGGTTGACAGGACTACAAGTTGACAGATGCCTCCTTTATAAAAAGCAAGTAACTGATTATTAACTTACTAATTCCTACTGGACACCTAGACTTTAGCCACCAAACACAGAAAACAGATTAAAATAAGCCACTATGGTTCATTTAAGATTTCAAAGGCAAGCGATTCAAACCACCACCTGAGCCAACCAGACCCTGGGGAACTGTCACAAGCAAACCCAAGTTGGCAGCATCAGAATGAAAATATTTCGTGTGTGTGTGTGCGTCCGTGTATTTAGACTTATATTTGCATCACCTGGTGTTGAAATCCTACCCCTCACTGAAGCCTGACTCAGGCTGCATGTTCAGAGACTCCCCTTACGCCCATCTTCTGATGTACTCAATATCTATCATTCAGTTGCATGTGGCTTAGTTGCCCTGTGTCAACACCATGCAATGCTTTAATGCCATGTTTATTCATTCTTTCAAACAAGTAGCACACCCTACTATATACACATTTCTTCGCAAAAAATGAGTATGAATCAGACATAGAACCTACTCTTCAAGGAGTAAGGGAGAGAAGAACAAATTATAAATAAGATGAAAAAAATTAAAATTCTAAGTACCAAAAGTACTTTCCCTAACAAAGTTCACAGTCAAGAGTGATTCTTTGAATGGACAGACCTGGACCCATTTTCATGGAAGAAGTAACAATTGAAAGAGGTCATAAAAAAATTGTTAGAACTTGAACAGAACAATACAAAGGGCTGACTAGGTGGGGGTTTCTCAACATTGGCACTCTATGTTTTAGACTTGCATACAGAATTCTTTGTTGCAAAGAACTGTTCTGTGCACTGCAGAATGTTTAGTAGCATCCCTTGCTTCAACGCGCTAGATGCAGGTGGCACTCTCCAGCTGTGACAACTGAAAAGACTCCAAGACACTATTTAAAAGTTTGGGGTATGTTCTGTGAATGAAGAGGGACCATTGAAGGTCTTTGATCCAGCAGCAGCAGGTTCAGAGAATTAAGATCTGTCAATAATGTTGTTTAGAAAGGTTACAAAATGGGTGGTTAACATCTTTCCTTGCTGAGATGATTTTAAAGGGTTGTTGCATAGTTAAACCATTTATACCCAATATTCTCCTTATCAACTAAAGGGTGATAAGCTCTTTTTCCATCAAAAGTTTATACATGCATGATAATATGTTGCAGTAACATTTTTTCTTTTTTTTTTTTTTTAAGACTTTATTTTTAAGTAATCTCTACACCCAGCGTGGGGCTTGAACCTACAACCCCAAGCCAGTGACTGAGCCAGCCAGGTGCTACAACATTTTTTCTTTAAAAAAGCTCACGTTTAGATTTTTTGGTGTTAGATGTTTTTGACCTTTATATCAGAAGACATGCCTGCCTAATTTTATTCTTGAATATACGTAACCCAATTTTTATACCAGCATTTACCAAAGGTAAATAAATTACAAAGTGACTATAGTTCTCTCCTTGGTTTCATTTACAATAAGAATGGGCATTTAACACATACATATTTATAACTGCTTTGGCATTATTACATCTTCGGAGAATTTACTTTGAACACCTAAGCAAGGTACTTAGATATGTATAGAAAAAGGGCTGGATAAAGGAGGAAAATTTGGCCAGGTAGAACCTTATCAATGCCAAGTACAATCCTCAATACTCTGGGCCAGGCGGAAAAAGCTGTTAATATCAAACACTTACATAGTGAGCACTTACTATATATCAAGTGCTATTCTCAGGTTTCATATATATTAACTACTAATTCTCAAACAACCACATAAGGTAGTAATAATCTCCTCCTCCATAAAGCTGTTCCTGATCTTTGTACCCAAAATAAGCAGTATTTTACCTATGAAGGAGGTCAGAAACAGAGAGGTTAAGTTAAATAATTTGCCCAAATTAACAACTGGTCTGAGGCAAGCCTGAGACCATTCACTCTGGCTCCAGGAGGCACGCTCTGAAGGCCCAGGCTCTACTGGCTCCCTTGGCCCTCATTAGGCAGTGCTGAGCCTCATGACCACAGGTCATGCCATAGGAGGGAGAAGTTGGAAGAGCACTCTTTTGATTTAAAATACTATCCATTTTTTACTGGAGTAATTTCAGATATAATAATAACACTGGGGTACTCTTTTTCAAATCTGACACTACAGGTGTCATTGTGGAAGATGACACCAGGACTAACTTTTTACCTAACGATGATCACACTGTGCTATGGAAGTGACCAGTTTTTAAATATTTTTAGGTAACACAAGCGAGACCAGTCGCCAGCTGGACAGTCTGGCTAAAAGACTAATAAGAGGTATGCCATAAGCTGAATGGGTTGGCCAGGACGACAGTATTAGTACTGCTTTTGTTTTTTAAACCGGCAACCGTCCTGGGCAAGGAAGAGAAAGATTTTGTTCGTTTATTCATTTGTTTGTATGTTTTAAGTTGTAAGCCTAGAAAGAGATGAAAATATCTGAAAGGCTTGTTGATTTTTTTTTTAACTGCGATAAAATATACTTAACATAAAATTTACCATCTTACCCATTTTTAAGTGTACAGTGGTATGAAATATATTCATGGTGCTGGGCAACCACCACCAGCATCCATCCACAGAACTCTCTTCATCTTCTCAAACTGAAACTGTACCTAATCTCCTATTCCTCCCTCCCCACCAGCCCCTGGCAACCACCACTCTACATTCTGTCTCTATGAACTGTACTATTTTAGGTACCTCACAGAAGTGGAATCAGACAGTGTCTGTCCTTTTGCTCCTGGCTTATATCACTTAGGATATAAATGTCCTCAAGGTTCATCCATGTTGTAGCATGTGTCAGAATTTCCTTCATTTGTCAGGCTGAGTAATATTCTATGTACATGCTACATTTTGTTTATCCAGTCTATCCATATGGGGACACTGGGACTGCTTCCATCTTTTGGCTATTATAAATAATGCTGCTCTGAACACAGGTGTATAAATATCTCTTCAAGTCCCTGTTTTCAGTTCTTTTGGGTATATAATCAGAAACGGAATTGCTCGATCACATATAAATCTACATTTAATTTTCTGAGGAATCACCATACTGTTTTCCATACAGTTGCACTATTTTACATTCCCAACAGCATACAAGGGTCCCAGTTTCTCCACATCCTCACCAATACTTGTCTTTTGGGTTGTTGTTGTTTTTATTTGGTTTTGTTTTTGTTTTTTTGTTTTGTTTTTTACTGTAGCTGTTCTAATGGGGGTGGTGAGGTGTTATTTGCTCAATTTTTTAAAAATTATTATTCAAGATTGTATCTGTGTCAATCAAGAGTACTACGTGAGGTTAAACAATTCATTGTTTATTTGGCCTTGACAAGAGTTCCCTAAGATCTGTGTTACCATTACTATAATGCCACTAAGTATAATTTTGCAGAGTCCACCCAAAAGTGAACTTATGAATTAAAAACTGAAAAGGCTTGTGAATAAGCTTTTAAACACAGTGTAAGTATTATAATATCTGCAGCAGTATTACATTCTGGAATGCATGGATGTAACAGTACTTATTTTGATTAAGCTCAGAAAGGGTCACCCAGTGGCTTTTATACAATACTGGGGAGTCTGGTTTGTTTGTACTCTGGGTCATATCGCCTGGCTACAATAGATGAAATAGTGGGAGGAAGACTAAATCAACTCCAGATAATATAAATAAATATACTGAAAGTATTAAAATTATATTAATAAGGTCAACAGGACAAAAGTTTTATCTCACATAATGTGCAGTTGACCTATAACACCATATAGCTTCTGTTAAAGGTTTTCGTGTATAGTTTTTATTCTAATTCTAATTTGCAGTTTTATCACTCAAGTATAATAGTCTGAGAAGATATTAATTACTTATTAGCCATACAGGTCACAGATGCTGACTTCGTAGAAAAAACAAGAAACTTCATCTAGACTCCTCATACAGTCTCAACAGGTGGTGATATTATGTAGAGGAACTTTAATTATTAAATAGCCTCTAAATAAAACACATATTTATTATTTTAATGTTTTAATAACCTAATTTTTAAAAGCAGAATACCAGAGGGGCTTCTGGGTGGCTCAGTCGGTTAAGAGGACGACTACTGATTTTGCCTCAGGTCATGATCTCTCAGGGTCCTGGGATCCCCTGCATCAGGCTCCGCACTCAGCGTGGAGTTTGGGATCGTCTCTTTTGCCCCTCCCCCTGCTCGCTCTCTCTCTCTCTCTCAAATAAATAAAAAAATCTTTAAAAAAAAAGAAAGAATACCAGAAAATGTAGCCTAAATAATATTTGGAATTAACAGAATAAGTATCTTAAAACAGGTGACTGTTAAACCTTCAATACTAGAGTAATGGGTTCTATCTTTAAAATATTTTATGGCTTTCAATAAGAACTTATAAAACATAGAGACATGCTTCAATGAAAACATTTTAGTTTGAGTTTTACACTGAATCATATTTAGATGCCTCAACAAATTTGTAAGGAATTTTTAGATAATTTTAATCCATCCCCAGTGGTTAACAAATAGAATCTAGAATTTTAGTAATATAAAGGCTTAACATAAAATTCCAAATTAAGTATCAATTTTACACATATATTTAGGTCTCTACAATTAATAGATGAAAGACAAGTGACTTTCAGGGGTACTTATAGGAGAACAGTGCCCCCAAAAGGTCCCCAAATTGGCGGGAAATGGCTTTTGTCAAGTTATATCAGCTGTGTTCACGTATCAAGACCCCAAACTGTCCTAAATCAGATGAACTATCTTTTTTTAACATTACATATTTATTTTTTTATGGTACATTTTTTTTAAATTTTATTATGTTAATCCCCATACAGATGAACTATTTTTTAAAAGTTGAAACACTGACAAAGGTTAGATATAGGGCCACAACATTTTTTATTCAGTTTATAAGGGCCATTTTTGCCTCAATTAAATTTCACCTGAAAAAACATTATTTAAAACTCTGGTCCTATTATTTCATTATATTTCAATTTAGTGTATTTAGTATGGGTCACACTTAAAATGTCTGAACTTAGTTATTTTTAAAGATTAATTTAAATAGTTACTTATTTTACCTGACCAATTGAGTTGGCCTGTTTCTATATGACCCTCAGGCTAAGGATAGTTTTTACATTTTTAAAGGGTACAATGAGACAGAGGCCTGATATGGCTCACGAATCCTAAAATATTGAATTAAAACATAAATCAAAGTTCTAAAAAGAAATGATCTCTTCTATACTTTAATCAATAGTAATTTACATCACAAACACACACACACACACGCACACCATTAATCTGAAGGATACCTGGTTTAAGCATAAAATTCTTTCTTTCTGAGGCTGTGCACCCAAATGTAAGCTGCTTCTTCTGGGGTACAAAGCTGTTGCCTGGGCAGGACTACATTTCCCAGCCTCCCCTGATCTGGTTACAGCCTCAGGGCTAGTTCTTCACAATGGACCGTCAGCACAAGCGCTGTGTGTCACTTCAAGGTAGAACTTCTGGTAAGGAATTCTGCTTTCTCCATATCCTCTTTTCTTTCACTGGCTGAATGCTGAGAGGGTTGAGTCCCTAAAGGATGTCAAAGCCACTATCAGTCAGGACCACCCACAGGAGACAATACATCTCTACTGTGTTCAGCCACTGAAATTTTTGTTACTACAGTTACTGAGGAAACAAGCTGTAACAGTCACTAACATAAATGTTGTATATTTGCTGCCTTTCACATTTAACTCACTTCTACTTAATTTGGAAATTCTCCCAATCATCCTTTAAAAAAAAAAACAAACAACTCTATGAAAACGGCATGTTTATACTGTGGAAAGCCGTCTATTTACTCTAGCCATCAGTCTTTTCCTTGACAACTGGCCTCTGTTGCTCCCTTTTCTGTTTACTGAATGCTCTGATGAATTTTAATTTAAGAGCCCACTATAACCACATCTCAAATGAACCAAAATTTAAAACCATTCCTGCTCCACATGTGTAGTTCAAATGATGCGGCATTGAGACATTACCAGATTCCATCCAATGACTATATTACAGAAGCAGACATTTCAAAAGGGATTAAAATAGCCCCTCTTCACTTCTTTATTGTATGGAAGGGCCAACAAAGCATGAGAAGGGTAATAAATTTCACTTAACCTTGAAGCACTGGTATCTTCAAAACTAGAAATTTCCAAAACAGTAGAACCTTGGTATTTTCAAGCGCTGCACCTTGACACCGTCAGATTCAAAAATATGTCAGTTATGGCAAAATGCATGCCTCTGTAACATGGATTCCGTCACACTTGACTGGCAAAATGGGAATGACAACAGTGTAATGGGAAAGTACTGTTGGTTCATGAGTGATTTTTCCCAGCAGGTTAATGTTTTGAAGCTATCAAGGGCAAGATTTTTCACAAATGATGAGAAAAACGTGGAAGGAAAAACAAAATGAAGACTTTTAAGAAAACTGGTGAGACTCTTCCCAGAGTCTCACCTTCCTTTGGAACAAACAGTGGTGGTTGCTTTAGCGGCTTCAGTACCCACCATGCTTACCACTACACCTTGTGATGCAGTGAACACACACGAAGGCTATACCTTACATCACACCTTTAATTATGGTGAAACTGGCCTCCAGTAGAAGCCAGTAGCTACAAGAAATTTACATATCCAAGAAAAACATGTCCCAGGGTAAAATGAGGCCGAGAATCATCTTGGTGTGGAGTACAAATGTCACCCCTACTACTGTGCTGGTGTTTTTTATCTGGACTGTCACTGTTTTTGTTAGTGCTCTGGTCACAAAGTTCCACAGTTGTAAGTAGTCTAGCCTTAATCCTATTTTCTTCACAGTTGTTAGTTTTAGTGTGTGAATTTTTGCAGAATGAGAGGTTTCTCAGGAACGTATATATCACATTACATTAGATATGAGCGTGTCACCAATTGAGAAAGTGAACTGCACATGCCAAGCAAACAGGCAAAATCCAACTTCACGGCACCCCCATTCGAAATCCTTTAACATGCCTGACAAATACCATCTCATTTAGTCCCAGACTGCTACATTTAAAAAACTACCTAAAAATTCTGTGGGCCCTAACAGGGAAAACCACAAATACAGTCCACAAATGCTATACATTCCAACTCTCTCTTTTTCCAAATTTACAATGTAATTGCTTTTAACTTCAGCTTTGTTTTAACAACTTTTGTTTAATCTGCAAACAGAGTAATAAATCCTTTAGATAGCTTCTCTTTTCTTCCAATCCAAAGGTACACCATCACCTACTAGGTCTAAGCGAAACCATATGAAATTGCTTAAATTTTGAAAATATAATTTCCTTTTTAGAAGGCATAATCTTCTCTTTCAGAGTCAACTCTGATGAAAACTGCCTTAAAGAAGGCAAAATGGCAGCATCCTACATAGACAAGGCTCTTTAGAACTACTATTTAGTTGACTACTATTTAGTTGACTACTCCAACTTGCAACAACTCCAACCAAGCAAAATGACAGATTTGGGAGTTTTGCTCATTTTGATCCAAAATGAGAGGATCTAGTCCGGTCTACACCGTGCCTGCCCATATACTCTGTGTCCCATCCCTATCAGCCATTGCCTCCCCTAGGACTTCTGACCCCAAACTTCCCAGCTACAAGGAGCCTGAGTTTTCTCACCACTGCCACAGTGCATTCCCAGATGGGAGCCTGAAGGGATGTTATTTAGGTATGTGCAGATTTAGGTGTCCTGTCCACTGTACTGATTGATATCCTACCAACATGGGGTGACAAAGTAAAACACTACAGGACCCCTTCCTATCCCCTCCCCTAGTTATCCACCCTCTGCCCACAAATCTATCAAGCAAAATGCAGTTAAGTCATTTTTCTTCTCTGCTTCCTTCATTCCTGTCTAGAATGACACCCCTTTAATACCTTTTAGGTCACTTCTACCCTTCGTTCACCAGTTTCTTTTTAGGAATCCTATCCTTGACACTGATTTCAACAAATAGAACATTTCTGAGAATTTGAGACAATGAAATTCACTCTGGACTGGATATCAATCTCCCCAACACCACTCTCACCTGTCACTTCTGAAACACCAGCAGTGGTAATTCACGTTAATAATGATCCGGAAGACTTCAAACCTCCAAAGAAGCTTCTGAATCAAAGGAATAGTCAATTATATGCCGTACAGTTTTAAAGTTAAATATATTTACAATATTCTACATCTTTAGTATATGGCAATCCATATGCCATGACATATGGCAAATCCAGCTACTATTTGATTAATACACACTTTTACCAACCCATTCCAACTAAGAGTAAGGTCCAATCAGAGATTGTTTAAATACTGGTGTGATCATTAAAATCATCATCACAGCTTCCTTTATACATTCTACCCCTCTAGTTCTAGTATGCCCGGTGCTTAAGTTTATATAACAAGCTTCCCAAGCGATTCTAACAGAAACTCCTCTCCTTGCAAACTACCACTGCAAATATTGGTAAAAAGCAGCCTATACAACTGTGGTTCTCATCTCTGTACACTGCTGGAGGAACTTTGTGAACACAAGGGCTTTTAAAATATAGATTTCAAGGCCCTCCCAGACCTACTGGATCATCATCTGTAATGGTGGTACTCAGATATCCAACTCCCAGGTGATTCCAATGCACATCCAAAGTTTGGAAACAACTGCTTTATATTCTTAGGGATCTTAAGAGCTGCTGCTCTCGGTGACCAACAGGTCACCAAAGAACCAACATACAGGTGCAGCATTAGGTGGGACCCGCAAGGATAAAGAGGGGCCAAGAGGGTGTGGCCAACCCTACATAGTCCTTTCTGTAATGTGGAAATCACAGGGATGGAAGGTGCATCTTCCCTGAGAAAGAGATTAGGGGGAAGTACGGAAAATAATTTCCTAAGGATATAGACCTAATGGTACTACTCAGTTGCTCAAATCACATTAGCAGTTACAATCAACTACCTGCCTACCCCATCCTCTGCAGAGTTTAATACATTAGACTAGAAATCAGAGGTCTCAGAGGACCTTAGCTTTACATCAAGAGGCCCCAGTGGTTCAAGAATATCATTTCTCCACTTTCAATAAGCCAAACAGCAAAGTCCCAAAGCAAAGTAATTAGTGAGAACAGACTTCTGATCATTACAAGAGAAGTCTGATGAAGAAAACTGCACATATTTTTGTCATCAGTGAGATCTGCCTTCAAAACCTTTCTCCAGTTAGTTACCAGTAATATCAGATTAACCTCTCTAAACCCATTTCTTCATCTGTAAAATGGGCCCAAAACTCATTAAAATTTAAATAAGCACTGTTTGTAAAAACAGAATTTTCAATAGAATTTCCTTTCCTCCTTAGTAATTTCTATACCACTCCTCCACCCTCCATTAATTTTAATCATACATAGTAATAGTTTATACATACCTCTGTTAGTCCTTACCTCAACTGATTGCTACTACATATGAGAAACACATGGGACATGCTTTAATTTTGTTCCTCCAAAACTAGCATGATGCTTAAACTCTGTCTACTGAAAACCCATTGAAAACCCATCAGG
This sequence comes from Mirounga angustirostris, assembly GCF_029215605.1. NCBI lineage: Eukaryota > Metazoa > Chordata > Mammalia > Carnivora > Phocidae > Mirounga > Mirounga angustirostris. The sequence continues at coordinate 150,632,505 of NW_026991710.1, read as the reverse complement.
GCCCAGATTCATACTAACTTCTTCAGGACAGATTTTTGTTTTTTTACTCTCAAGTACTGATTCCACTAGAGCAATGGCTCTCAAACTTTAAAGAAGATAAGAGGGTTGCCTGGGTGGCTCAGTGGATTAAGCATCTAACTTCAGCTCAGGTCATGATCTCGGAGTCCTGGGATGGAGCCCCGTGATGGCAGGCTACCTATTCAGCGAGGAGTCTGCTTCTCCCTCTGCCCCTTCCCCTGGCTGGTGTTCTTGCTGTCGCTCTCTCTCTCAAATAAATAAGTAAAATCTTTTAGAAAATAAACAAATAAATAAAAATAAAGACGGTAGGAATTACTAGGGAGCTTGTTTAAAATACAAATTCCACCTCACACCAACAATTTCATAATTGATAACAGGCAAGGATTTTCAATGGCTAATGCTAGTAGGTAAAAGGTTGCTAGGAAACAGAACACTGACACCTTGCCAAACTATTACCCCACGAATTACTGATTGCAAAGGGGAAAATGTACCTTTATACAGAAAAATCTGGCAGTCAGGATCTTAACCAGAAGATAAAACTTAGCATCACTAATAGTGCAACAAACCAGGAACATGTGCCTACTGATATAATGCAAATAAGAAGTAGGAAGCAGTATTTGGGGTGAAAATATGTAGCCTGAATAAAACCAAGCACCTAGACGCACCTTCAAGTTTACCCAGACAACAAGTAAGTCAGACGACACTTGGAAAAAACAATTAAGCAATCCAAAATACAGAACATACGAGAACTGGCCTAGACTCTGCAAAAGTCAATGTCATGAGGGGGAAAAAAAAAATTAAGAGAATTGTTCTAGAGTCACAGAAACAAAAGCAATGTGTGAATTTTTTTTTTTTTAAGATTTTATTTATTTGCGAGAGAGAGAATGAGAGACAGAGAGCATGAGAGGGAGGAGGGCCAGAGGGAGAAGCAGACTCCCTGCTGAGCAGGGAGCCTGACGTGGGACTCGATCCCGGGACTCCGGGATCATGACCTGAGCCGAAGGCAGTTGCTTAACCAACTGAGCCACCCAGGCGCCCCGCAATGTGTGAATTTTTATTAAATCCCTGTTTGGAGGGGAGAAAACCTATAAAAGAAATTGTTTTGGGGACAAATAGGCAAATGTGAATATGAAGCAGCTATTACATGATTTTGTAACATTATGGAATAATTACTGAATTATTGTTAATTTTCTTAGATGGCATAATGGTATTACAGCTATGTAAAATTATAGTAATTATTTAGTATTTGAAGTATAGAGAGGTGCAATCTCATAATATGTTACATACACAAACACACGCTGACAAAGATATCTATGTTAGTTACTGAAACCAGGTAGATGGTAACAGGTGTTCAATATATTATCCTTTCTATTTCTCTGTATGCTTAAAAGTTTCCATAATGAAGACAAGAAAAAATACACATTCCCCGGCCCAACTCCCTAAGACTCTAATTCCTTAAGCATGTAGTGTAGTAAGCCCACAAATCTGCATTTTAACTAGCCATGGGCCTATCCTAAAATACAAGATGTTCTCTGACCACTCTAAGAAACACAGCTGAAGAACAAAGTAGAGTGTGTCTGCTGTCTGGAAGGGCTTGGGTTAATTCCCTGCCAGCTCTATTTTATTGGCAGGCTTCCCAAGCCATGGATTTGGTATCTTCCTCACCTTTGCCATCTTTCTTCATGTGCCCAGTATATTTAGGATGGACTGAGAAGGGGGCATAATGGTTGAAAGAGAAAGTTTCTATTTCATGTACCTATGATTCCTTGAGAGCATCTCCCCAAGGTAAACAATAATAATCAACTCTACTTCCCTCCCAAGAGTGCTGTAAAAAAAAACTTGCTTATCTTTCTGTGAACTGAATATTCAAATTTCTTCCTAGAAGTGGGTAATGAGCATATAGTCCATGCTCTATAAATTAATAACCAAAATAAAACAGAAATGGCATCCTCACAATTAAAAAAAAAAAAAAAAAAACGGGCGCCTGGGTGGCTCAGTTGGTGAAGCAACTGCCTTCTGCTCAGGTCATGATCCTGCAGTCCCAGGATCGAGTCCCGCATCAGGCTCCCTCCTCGGCGGGGAGTCTGCTTCTCCCATGACCCTCCTCTCTCTCATGTTCTCTGTCTCTCATTCTCTCTCTCGCAAATAAATAAAATCTTAAAAAAAAAAAAAACCCAAAATATTGCACTCAAAAGTTTTGATTACAACAAACTAAAAAGCTTTTGTATAAAGAGGACTACATCAAACTAAAAGGCTTTTACACAGCAATGGAAACCACCAACAAAATGAAAAGGCAACGAGAGAAGATAGTCACAAATGATATAGTCAATAAGGGGCTAACATCTAAAATATATAAAGAACTCCTACAACTTAATATTAAAAAAGATAAATAAACAAACACTTCAATTAAAAAATAGAGGCCCTGAATAGACATTTTTCCAAAGACACACAGATGGCCAACAGGCACAGGAAAAGATGAGCAATTTCACTAATCATCAGGGAAATGCAAATTAAAACCACAATGAGGTATCACCTCACGCCTGTTAGAATGGTTATTATCAAAAAGACAAGAAAAAACAAGTGTTGGTGAGGATGTGGAGAAAAGGGAACCCTCATGCACTGTTGGTAGGAATGTAAATTGGTGCAGCCACTGTGGAAAACAGTACAGAGGTTCCCCAAAGAATTAAGAACAAAAAAATAAAAATAAAAACAACTATCATGTAATCCAGCACTTCTAGTTCTAGGTATGCATCCAAAGAAAACAAAAACACTACGAAACAAAAACATCTTGAAAAGACATATACATCCCTATGTTCATTAGAGGATTATTTACAATAGCCAAGTATCCATCAATAGATGAATGGATAGACAAGATGTGGTGTATTACCCAGCCATAAAAAATGAAATCTTGCCATTTGTGACAACATGGATGGACCTTAAGGTATTATGCTAAGGAAGTAAGTCAATGATTTCACTTATATATGTGGAATCTAAAAAACAAAACAGAAAAAGGCTCAGATACAGAGAACAGAGATGGATAATATAGGTGAAGGGGATTAAGAGCACAATCTTCCCGTTATAAATACATGTGACACAGAAATGTAATGTACAGCAGAGATATCAAATTATTCTGTTGTATACCTGAAATTAATGAAACACTGTATGTCAATTATTCTTTGATTAAAAAGTTATTTTAAAAACTGGTATCTCAAAATAAAAGTGATATATAAGAAACTTTGTTAGCAATATGTAAAATACCTTAGGATATAATGGTTTGTTTTAAGATGTGTTAAAATAATGTAATATACCAAGATCTACCCACATTAGACATAAAGAAAAATCTAAAGTTGAATCTTAACTAGAAATGTATCAATGTCATTGTAACAATATTCAGTGAGACCTCCAAGCAAAACCCAAAATACATCTGGGGGGTGCCTGGGTGGCTCAGTCGGTTAAGCGACTGCCTTCGGCTCAGGTCATGATCCCAGGGTCCTGGGATTGAGCCCCGCATCGGGCTCCCTGCTCAGCGGGAAGCCTGCTTCTCCCTCTCCCAGTCACCCTGCTTGTATTCCCTCTCTCGCTGTCTCTCTCTCTCTGTCAATTAAATAAATAAATAAAAATCTGAAAGAAAAGAAAGAAAGAAAGAAAGAAAGAAAGAAAGAAAGAAAGAAAAGAAAGAAAGAAAGAAAGAAAGAAAGAAAGAAAGAAAGAAAGAAAGAAAGAAAGAAAGAAAGAAAGAAAGAAAGAAATACATCTGGAACCAAAAAAGTACCTATACCTTAATCTAAGAAAAACAAAAACAAAATTCCATTAGAATTATTTCCTGAAACAGCTCACAACTGACATGGAAGCTATCATTAAAAAAAAAAATTTTTACAAACACTAGTTTTTCGAAGTTAGAGAATACATACCAAATAATAAATTGCAGATGGTGATCTTGAGGCTCCTCCCCAGTAAAGAAATTAATCTTAGTAAGCAATTCAAAATACCTCCAAAATATATAACTTAGAGATATGCATTGCTTTAGCTTAATCTAACAGTAAAAAATTTAAAACAGATGATTACAAAGAATGGACATTTTAAAAAGACTAATTTTAGCTGAAATTGTAAATTCACAAAATCAGCAACTAAACCAGCACAACACATTTCTCAGAAAGTCTAAACTTCGATAAATTTTAACATTAACTACAGAAAGATATAAAATGCCTCTACAGGTAGCAAAGTTATTGAAAATAATGAGAATGTGTTTAGTACATCAAAATAACACCTGGTAAAATTTCAAAACAGTTCCTGGGAAATCTATATATTTTTAAATATTTTATTTGTTCTAACTAAAGCATGAATTTTTTTCTTTACAACTTCAGAGTGCTAATATCTATAGCATAATAAACTTTTCAAAATTGAAGGGACCTTAAAAATCACTACCTTCAACTCCTCATTTGATAAATATGAGAAAATTAAGGCCGAAGATTTTTTTTGTAACTTGCAGAATGATAAACTATGATTTCTTAACTCCAGTGTTCCCTTTATACCATGCTATGGATGTCTTGTCCTTTAAAAAAAAAAAATCTCCAATAACAATAGTGGGTTGTCTTTAACCAAATGTCAAAAGTCACTGAACTTTTTAAAATGAGGCTATATGTTCATGACTTTTTTTAAATTTTAACTTTTCGAGACAAATAAGAAATCCAGAATTCTAACTAGAAGAAAATAGGTAAACAGAATTCTAACTAGAAGAAATAGGTAAATAGAACATCATGGGGAGTAAGTGTTAGCCATAAACTTGTTGCAGAGAACACTGTAAAGCAACCAGCTCAGGGTGAAAATGGCAACGACATGTAAGACACAGTTTGCAATAGTCCAGAATTTATCAGTTACATAAGCCTACCTTTAGATAAAGTTTGCAAAATCAAAGCAAATAATGTTAAAAGACAGAAATGAACTGCTTGTAACTTCTGACATGTGCCTACCAGATTTCCAGAATGCTAGACTTCTGTCATACAGAGTCTGATGCTTTGTTTCTGGATCATTCTGGAAATCCTATCCTTCATCACTAGTTGTAATGTTACTCAAAGCATGCCATTTTTTTCATCACCTTCCCTTGAAAAGTCACCATAAATGTCAAGTATTACTTTTTCTAATCTGTCAAAAATGAGAAATACTCTTCAGAGATGGCTCTCTTCATAGTCATTCTCCTTCAGGAAGTGGTTCTTTATCTAAATATACAACTCCTCCCCTCATCATGTATTTCTATGATTTTTCAGGTGGTGGGAAGGGGTAAGGAGGACTAGATGAGACAACTTTACGCTGTTATAGCTGTCCTTTTTTTTTTCTTTGATGGAATCAAAGGGGCTTGCCCACTGCAAAATTATAAAATTATTATCCTACGTTTTCCTTTAGGTTTAATATCTTCTGTTTACATCTTTAATTCTTTTAGAAGTGTTGTTTATATAACGTAGAGATCAATTCTTCCCCCATGTTGGTAGTCGTTTGCCCCAGTATCATTTGTTAAATAACCCCTTTTCCATTAGATTAGAAATGCTTTATTATCTATCTGCTTAATTCCCACAAACCTGTTTATTTACTTTAGTCTTTATTCTGCTTCACTATCTATGTGCCTAATTCCTCTGCCAGCCACACATTGTTCTAATTATTGACCCTTTTTGACACATCCCTTTTCTGATTTTTTCTGGTAAGTCTCAACATTTTGCAACAAGATTTTTTTTTTTTTTTAAGATTTTTATTTATGTGCGAGAGAGAGAATGAGAGACAGCATGAGAGGGAGGAGGGTCAGAGGGAGAAGCAGACTCCCTGCTGAGCAGGGAGCCTGATGTGGGACTCGATCCCGGGACTCCAGGATCATGACCTGAGCCGAAGGCAGTCGCTTAACCAACTGAGCCACCCAGGCACCCCAACAAGATTTTTTTGATTACACAAAAACATTTACCTTTCTCAGATCAATTTTTCTTAAGTTTACCCTCAAAAAAATCCCCTGAGTTTCTTTTGAAACAATGCCATTAAACTTATAGATAAAATTAAAAAAAAAGTTATTTTTAAAATACTGAGATGCCATCTAGTAATAAGCAGATATATAAAGCCACCTACCTACACACACACACACACGCACACAAATACATGTATACAATCTTCATCTCACTGTGACTGGTACTCTGGCACCATACGAATGAAATTTCCTTACTTCTAAGATAACATTTCCATTCCTAAATCACAAAATCTTAGAGCTAGAAGAACATTATAGATCACTTAGTCCAACACCTCTTGTAAGCCCAGTTATGTTTACCTCAAGCCTACCTGAGAATCATTTCAAAATTAAAATTAATATACCTTTTACATGCAACATAATCATAAAGTACTACTTGGATCACACACAAGTAAAGAAGTGCGCTACATTTACTGAAGACTGCTTTCAATTTAGGAATCCTTTTAGAGTAAGATCCATACTCAGCTCAAGAAAAAAAACAAAAGTATCACAAGTACATACACTTGCAACAGCTCCAAATACTGTTTCAGACACTCATGTTTCCAAGGTAAGTCTTTTTTGTTACAGTGTGTCCAGGAACCAACCTTAATAGTACATCATTCCATTCCCAATTGTTCAATCATAAGAACACAAATCCAACAACAATCTCCAAATGGTATGAACTGAAACAATTCTGAAAGTGTTTCTCAAGCCTGGCTGCCCATGTAATTACCTGTGGAGCTTCTAAAAATAAGCTTGCGTGGGTCCCACCCTGGGACCTTCAGTATGTTCTTTTTCTTCTTGAAAGCTATAGTAGGTCTATTCTCAGCCAAAGTTAAGAACCACTATCCCAAAAGATTCAGCCCTTAATATGTCTAGTATTCCTATATATGGGGGGGGGGGGGTGAAGAAGGAGTAATGATAAAGCATCTTCACCAGCCTAGCAACATTTGCTGATTCACAGAGCTCTGTCTCTACATTATGCCAGTCTTAAAGCAAAAAAATGGGGGGGGGGGGGGCTGGTGGCACAGTCATTTAACCATCTGACTCTTGGTTTTGGCTCAAGTCATGATCTCAGGGGTGAGATCGGGCCCTGTGTAGGGCTTCATGCTCAGTGAGTTTACTAAAGTTTCTCTTTCCCTCTCCCTCTGCCCCTCTTGGTGCTCCCTCCCCTCCCATCCCCCCCCCCAAACAAATAAATAAATAAATCTTGAAGAAAATAAAAAATTGGGGAAAACAAAGTTTGTGACTGTTCATAGATTTGATGGGGCCATTAGGATATGTGAAACGCCTTTTGCTTTCTTCTCCCTTGAAGGCAACCCTCCACCCCACATCTCCCAAGAGAAAGGGCGGCTGATGTTCACTTTAAAAACAGCTGATACTATTAAGATTTTACATAAATTCCTCTTTTACTTTGTGAAATAGAAGGGTGTAAACACACTCATAAAAATAAATAAGAGAGATTAATGATCTGGCTGGGAGATCATGACATGAGATGAAATTTCAGTCAAAGAACTGTTGTTTCACGACTGCAGAGAAGTGCCAACACACTCACCACCCTCTGAAGGTAGCACAGAAGCAAAGAAAGGCCAATACACTGAAAGAAAAAACTTAACAGTGCAAATATGCAAACGAAATCAAACTGTTTTCTAAGGTCTAACCCTCCAAGAAAATGATCACACTTTCTAATAACAACACTTTCACTAAACTGAAGCCCAGTGTGACTCATATTCCTGTTACGAGTGACTCATATACCTTCTATCCCTGGGAAAAGCACCTGAAAAATAGAGCATATAAAGCTACACCGTAAGCTACAGCTAAGTAATTAGTGAGGGTAAAGCATGCATTAAATAGACCTTAATCACACACTAATACTGTGCAAAAGGAGGGTCATGAAACCAAATCATCCTACAGACAACTATTCTTCCATGCTCCAATTCTGGCCTAGCCAAAAATATTTTCTTATATTCTGTAAACTCATTTGGTGAAACAGCTATCAAACATGCTCCATCTTGACAGGTAAGGCATCACACAGAGAAGTTTACCACCTTGCTATCAAGGAAAACTAAATTCTCTTTTTTTTTTTTAAAGATTTTATTTATTTATTTGAGACAGAGAGAACGAGAGACAGAGAGCATGAGAGGGAGGAGGGTCAGAGGGAGAAGCAGACTCCCTGCTGAGCAGGGAGCCCGATGTGGGACTCAATCCCGGGACTCCGGGATCATGACCTGAGCCGAAGGCAGTCGCTTAACCAACTGAGCCACCCAGGCGCCAAAACTAAATTCTCTTAAATGAGCACTGAGACTTGTCCAAGCAAGAGTCAGAAAATTTACGTTTAAAAAAAAAAGGGGAGGGGGCATGTGAAGAGACAGTATTGTGGTTTAGTGGAATCAGTTTTAACAAAATACAACTTTCCCAGTATCTTTTCTTAGAAATGTGGCCCAAATCAGTGATATAATTCCTAGGCCTTAACCTTTCTTTCACATGACCACATGAAACAGCAAAATTTAAGTAGCAAATATAATTAAGGGAACAACTGTAACCCCAAAAAATCTGCAGTAAAAACCGAGATGATGTACAGTTATACACACTGATAAATAAGTTTGCCAAGAAATTCAAACAAAAACAAAGATAAAAATCTTTCTCTAAAGCACTTCATATGAATGATCTGCATGTAAGCCACATGCCTAGCAAGTAGTAAAGAGCAGACCCTGCTCCTGGAATATTTCAAGCAAAACCAGCTTTCTGAAAAAAATTGAAATAAATAATTCCTTCTTTAGCAAGTATTTCTGTTGAAGTATAGCTATGTTGGAATAACTTAACTGAATTCACATACCTTTGAATACTTTATACTTTCAAAACTTTATGAAATATTTAGACATATATTCTAATCTTGAAAAAAAATTTAAACATAGTAAAATCACAGGCATCTTTTTAAAATACATTTGTATGCCACCACAAATCTTGAAAGTTCAATGAATATCTGGGAAAGAAATACACTACCCTATTTTAAACAACTATAAAACCTAAATTTACACTTAAAATGTACTTTTCAGCTTGTTCCAAAATCTGGACTTCTTACTTTGCCCAAATACAATTGAGGTCAGCGGGGGGGAATTGTTCTGCCTACAAAATTTGTGAAACTGAACTCCATTTCATTATGTCCAAAAAGCTTACTGCTAATAAATATCTAGGATGGAAGACATTAGAAACAATTCTCTCAGGAACTTTAACCTGACACCAAGATTCTGACTGCCTACACTTAGGAGTCGGAAGACAGGCAGAGATAGACTTTAGCTTGTTTAGAAGAAATGTAGTTACTAAATATATGCTGTTAAATTTTACTAGTATTTCAAAATCTTTCTCTTCCCCATTCTTCTTGTCCCTCTCCCCCTTCATTCTTTTTGCATCTTATCAACCTGCAAGAAATCAAAAAAAGTATCCCCAGTATCAAACACACTACCTTTGATTCAATATGGATTTGGGTGTTAAGGGATGTTTTTAGATTTAAGATTTCAAATTCAACACATGTTTCAAAATTTTACTTGACCCCAAGCTACACTCACAATTACCAAAAGTTAACCAATCTTTTTTTTTCCTATTTTATCCCCCTACCCCCTTGTTATAAACTTATCAGCAGGAAACCAACTATTTGCAGACAAATACAGCTGGGCGGGGGGGGGGGGGGGGGGGGGGGGGGGGGGGGGGGGGGAAGCTGCTTGGTTCAATCTAGGAAGACCAATAAACAAGCCTGGGAGTACCAGGAAAATCAGGAACCACTCACTCATTCCTCCACCCTTAATTTGCATATAAATTCTATAGGACAAAGTTCTTGCATTCACTCTCATGATTTGACTTAATTCAACCCCCTGCTTTCTGAAACGTTTTTATTTAAAACTGTGAAGAGAGATCTGGACAAACAATTCAAAAAGTAATCAACTTTTACCTCAGTTAACCTAAGTACATCTCGGTTAACTGAAATACAGAGAACTAAAATCTCCTATACCAGGTGCAGAACTCTGGGCAGTCTAGGCAAAATGTCTTCTCACAGAAGCAATGTACCTGAAGAGCTCTGTGTAATTTATCTTCAGTTCAGATTTGTTTCTCTTGCAATGTTTACCTACAAACTCAGTTTCCAGAATACACTCAAGCTGATTTAAGTTGGAGGGCACAGATTTACCAAGATTTTAACGGGATCACTTCCTTAGTTTAGCCAGTTAAGGTTAGTAGCCAAAAGAACATATGCAAGTGGTTTTTGAGGGACCCACCAGGCACAGGGGAAATTTACAAAAGAGAAAAGGGCCGCAGGGCCAAGCTTGGGCTTGTGTAAACATAAATCACCTACGCACTGGCCTGGCTACCGAAAACAATGTTCCTCCGGAATAGGTGTCCAGGTGGCTAATTGACTTTCTGGAGATGAGAGTTAAAAACAAACCCTTACGCCCACCAGACACTACACAATTTTACCTGTCACCAAGAAAAGGGCACGTCTAATCCAACAAAAAAAAAAAAAGAAAAAAAAAAGTCGTTTTCCCTTCAAGGAGGGCAGCGGTTTGGAGTCATTTGCAGGGGATGGGATTGCAGGGGGGGGGGGCGTGGAATAAAGGAGCGCTAAAAGGAGAGGCAGGGCCCCAACACAGGCCACTGCGGAGAGAAGACGGGGGAAGAGGGGAAGATGTCTCACCGGGGGACAAAACCGAGTGCAAAACCGGCTGGAAGAAGGAAGGTTCCCCCCAGGAGACGAGCTGGGGTGTAGATAAAAAGCGCTAACGGCTGGTTACCTTGGGATACAGGGGAAAGGGACAACGGGAATACAAAGGTCTACAGAGATGTGAGGAAAGGAAAGGATGAGGCAGGGTCTCGGGTAAGTGCGAACCAGGGAACAAGACAGACAAACAGCGGGACTGGGGCCTCCCAGGGCCAAAAGGCGTGGCCAGGAATCCAGATCAAAACGATGGTCTTTTTGAGACGCCAGGGGAAGTGCGCGGCAAACCCCTCCTTCAAGACCCCGGGCCAGACCCGTCCGAGGAGCCCAACTGCGAGGCACCTCGAGGCCGAAACGCGCTCGGAGGGCTCTGGCCTCGCCCGCGGGGCCCTCCGCAGGGCCGGCTGCCCAGGCCCCCGCCCCCACCCCCACCCCCGCAGTGCTCTTACCTCCACACCTGCCCCATCTGCAGCAGGTGGATGACCGACTGCCAGATCCACACGGAGAGGCGGCACAGGCGCTGCGCCCCCGGCGTGGCCGTGCCCCCCACGCCCGGGCCGCCGCGGGCCGCGCCGTGACCGTAGCCGGCCCCCATCATGGGGGGGCCCCGGCTGCTGAGCCCCTCCACGGCGCCCAGCCCGCCGCCCGTGTAGTCCTGCACGAACCAGCGGAAGCTCAGGCTCTGCACCAGCAGCGACGGCACCAGCACGAAGAAGAGGGTCAGCCCGAAGAAGACGTAGTCCCCCTTGCGGTAGTAGTCGAGGGCCAGCCACAGGTCGGTGCCCACGTCCCCGAAGAAGACCAGCAGCGCCAGCACGATCCACAGGCAGTCGAGCCACGGCCGCTCCACCTGCGGCGGCGACGGTTCCGGCCGAGTGGCAGGCGTCGGGTGGTCGTGGTCTGCGCCGGCGGCCGCGGGCGGCTGCAGCGGCTGGTCCCCCCCGTCGGCGGCGGCGGCGGCGGCGCTGCGGCGCGGCTTCCTGCCCAGGAGGGAGCGCAGGCAGGCGGAGCGGCAGCCCCAGTAGCACGAGGAGGTGTTGCAGCAGTGGCAGATGTGCAGCGAGCTGCTCTCGCCGGGCTCGCTGCCGTCGCCGCCGCCGCCGCAGCCGCCTCCCCCGGGCTCCCCGTCCTCCTCGCCGCCGCTGCCCACCGCCTCGTCCAGGTTGTGCAGCTGGGCGAAGCCCACCCCCACGCCACCGCCATCGGATTTCGCCGCCATCTTGACTCTCTTCCCAGCTCCGGAGGTTGGGGGGGGAGGGACGGGTGGGGGGGGGAAGAAGGCAGGGAACGGGGAGGGGGGGAAACGAATGGAGAGGAAGGGGGGCGGGGAGGAAGCGGGGGAGCAAACGAACGAGGGGGGAGTGGGCCAGGGAACCCCCTCCGCTTCCGGGTAGTTGGCGTCACTTCCGGGCGAGCCCCCCAATCGCACGGCGCCCGCAGCTCCCCAGCCCTACCCTCCCGGCCAAGATGGCCGCCCTCCTGTGCCTCAGCTGCTGGGCGGGGGACCGGGGGGTTCTCCCCGCCAGGGCTCCCCTTCCCCTCTTCCGTTGACCCCGAAACCCATCAGGTTGACCCCTCGGCGTTTCTGAATCCCGCTGGGCCGAGTGATGCGGTCCAAAGTGATCCCTGGAGGGGGCAGTGCCAGACGTTTTGGGGTCCCCTTCCTCAGCGTCGCAGCTCACAGCTTTGCTCCTGGAGAAACGCCCCCTAACACGCTCCCGGCTGCTGGCGGAGGGGCGGGACATCTGAGGGAAGGGGCGGAGCTAGTGCAAAGCAGGTGATTACGTGTCACTTCCGGGAGATAGGATGACCTCATTGAGTAGTTAGGCACCCCCCCCAACATCAAAATGGCTGTGTCTCACCTCTTTGGTTGTTTGAGGGTTTTTTTTTCCCTTTCAAAATTCTCTTACTCTTTTCTTATTTGGGGGGGTCTTGAGAAATTACATAAGTCAGTTTAGATTCCCACATACAACTTACTGATTCTCACTTGTATTTGGACACCTTCCCTCCTCTGTTGACCCCCTGATTTTCTTGTCACTGACGACTTTACCATCTTTAGTAATAAAGTTTCCATCATTCCCTTAAGAAAACTCCAAAGTCCAGTTGAAAGTCAGCCTATGCGTCTTGAACGTCGGAGCGAAGATTGAATTGGCATTAGTGACCTTGAATATTTTCTTCATCACTGGAATGTATTTCTACCAACTTTTTAAGTACATGATTTTAAAATTATGTGACCTTAATTTGTAAAATTCAGAACTAGCCAGGGTTTAAGCTATATCAATTACTTGTTCAAGTTATTTGAATGTGTGAAGCCTGCCTTTTAGAATTTTTTTGGTGCTAAAACTGTATCAGTAAACATGGCTTTAAATGAGTGAAAATGTTATCAATGTGCGATATCATTAAAACAGGTGCAAGGTACACTACTTAATCTTAACAAATTACAAAAGCGAAGCACCACTGAGTGGATTTAAATTACAATGATCTTCTAGTGAAAATATATTTGAAGCCAGACAAAGCAAACTACATGGTTACAGTTGTCACTGATCAAGTGAAAGAAACATATTGAAGTAAAAAAAAAAGAAAAAAAAATGTTTTAAACCCTGAATTCTCTCCTTAACCTCACCAGATTGTCATACTCATTTTTTCTGATTCTGTCTACTCTCTTCAGTGAAACCTAAGAATACCATAATTTTCTTTGGAATGCTGAGGACAAATTAGGTAGTATTTGCACTGAAGTTCTGTGGAAGAAAGGTGCCTTTGAAATTTTCAGTATTATTTTGAGGTATATGGTATTTAACACTATAGCACCTAGTTAATTGGGTGGCAGGGCAAACAAGGATTCCATATTTTAGGACACAACTTTTCATGAGTATTTATGTTAAGGTAAATACTATAAAGACTTTATAGAAAGTACTCATAGAGGGCCGCCTGGATGGCTCAGTGGCTAAGCGTCTGCCTTCGGCTCAGGTCATGATCCCCAGGTCCCGGGATCGAGCCCCGCATCGAGCCCCGCATCGAGACCCGCATCGAGCCCTCTGCTCGGGGGGAAGCCTGCTTCTCCCTCTCCCGCTCTTCTTGCCTGTGTTCTCTCTCTCTGTCAAAGAAAGAACTCATAGAGAATTTTTACCCCAGCCACTGGGGAGGGAGGTAAGGGGAAAAGGCGAGAAGTAATTCCAAAATCTACTTTTGGAAACAAGTCACATAACCGTATCCTTTTATTTCATTTTATGATTTAAGCCTCTTTGTTCCTACGGTAGTAAAACTTATAGCCAGCAGGTAAGGATACTTCCTCATGTAGGTGGCAATCTATTTCTTTACAGAATTTGAATTAATAATATTTTAGAAAGACAGATTAAGTGTAGATTAGGACTGCCTAGGTCTGGATCCCAGTTCCACTAAAATAATAATATGAATGGTAAAAAGGAAACCAAAGGCCCAAAATGGCATCACTCAGGCCAAGTCACCAAACCAGGGCTTAATATCTGACTGCAGTTTCAACCTCCCCCAGAAATGTGGTCTTAATTAGTCAGTCAGAAATCTTCTGAGCAATACCAATAGAGTAATTTGTCACATGGACCCTCTCCATCCCCCAAAGGAATATGAGGTAATCTACCTAGCAAGAACCCCTGCCCTTGCAGCTAAGGCAAAGTGACCTTGCCTGGTACAACTCATTCTTTTCTTTTGCTAGTAACTTTCTTGCCCACCCTCCTTCTATAAAAACCTTCCATTCTGTAGAACTCTTTGAAGCTCCCCTCTACTTGCTAGATGAGATGCTGCCCAATTCATGAATCATTTAATAAAACTAATTAGATCTTTACATTTACATGGTTGGATTTTTGTTCTTTAACATGAATAATGTGAGCAAGATAACCTCCTTAAACCTCAGTTTCCTCCATTGTATGATGGAAATAATAACGTGCCTTCTCTGAAAAGTTGCTGGGTGAATTAAAAGAGGTAATCCATTTGAAACTATCAACACGATACCTGATAGGTAGTAAGTACTAAATAAATGATAACTTCTATTTTTATTATTATTGCTATCATGATTATGTTTGAATAGTACCAACACACAGTTACTTAAGTTTTGTCATTCAGTATATTTGGTAACTCTAATAAATGAAGGCATTTTTAAAAAACTCCTAGGAAACAGGTACAATGAATTTGTGTTTTCAAGTATATTTTCTCTGTTTAAGCCTGTGAGGCTATGAAATGAGATACAAAAGCAGGCAGCGATGACATATTTATGATTCCTATTTCTCTGTGCCCTGAAAGAACATAATATAGTAGTGAAATTAGCTAAGTAAATTACACTCACTGTATAAAGCTGACACATGAGACTGAATCAAAAGAGTTTATCACAATTGAAATTTCAAGTAGATATAGAAGATTTGCAGACTATCAAGTGATTTCAACTTTACATTTGCTGTTTCAACAATTTTATCATTCTGACTTCTGTGGAAGGGATACATTGTGGAACCTAGAAGGTTCTAAAATTAAAATCAGTTACAATGATAATAAAGCTATCATGAAGACTCATGGAAAGGTTAACATAAATTTGGACTGTGCTATGAATAAATTTTTTTTTTACCCAGAATTTTGGGACAATTAGGCATGCCAAATAAGTCCAGAGCTTAGCAACATGCTGAACACATGGTGAGCACTCAATAAATTTTGGTCAAATAAGTGACTTAAATCAATTTTTAAGATAACTGAAATTTACCCTTTCAAATGCCCTCTCCAAAAAATTGTATTTTACATTTGACGATGTAAATCTTTATGAAACAATTGATGTATTACAGAGATACCTTGATTCATTAGTAAACAGGGAAGAAATAAATAAAAAGAAATTCTTAACCACTGATCTGCTTTCTTCAGAGCACACCAGTTAACCTTTTCTTAATGATTTGACCTTAAGGTAGCCTTATGCTAAGAGGCTCTGTCTATCCATGAGCCTATTAAGGAGCCACCCAGGCCTACTGGATACTTTTGTTCTTGTTGTTTCTAAATAACATTTAAAAAAAAAATCTCTGCTTTTTTGTAGTTCAGTTAACAACTTTGGCTCCTTTTACTTCCACTTTGACATAGGCTGGGAAGTCAAGCCACAAAGCATGTTAGAATTACATGCTATATAATAGTAAATAGATTTTTAGAGCCTCTTCTATGAGTAAGGTAAGACAGATTTAATATATGGAAATTGTGGCACACAGTTTCAGGTTGAGAGAGACCTTTGGGGTTTTTCTTCCCAATTCTCTGCTACTTTCAGAAAGGTAAAAGGGAAATTTAGTGTTAAATGCTATTATATATTAGACACCGTCCCAAACATCATTCCAGTTAATCATACAATAGTCCAAAAAGACATGGATACAAGTATCCCCATTTTAATGGCTAGGAAACAGCCTCCAGTCTCCCAAATGACTTACCCAGAGTCACACTGATAGGAGGTAAGGTAGCTAATGGATTAGAATCTAGCAGGCCTAATTCCAAAGCCTAAACCACTTACCCTTCCATTGTCCTGGGCCAGGCAGCTATTGGCCTCTTGAAATGAAGACAGTCTTACTGTTCTAGTCACTAGAGGGGCCCCGTTTTGATGCTGATACATGTTAGGGAGACAGAATACTTGAATTACAGCATGGGGATTTGCCCCCCAAAAAGCATAATGAAGGGGCTTCCTCACACATTCTTCACTGGGTTTTCCTAATTTGAGCCTGGGTAAAGCCTCAAAGCCAGTAGGTGGGTATCATCCTTATCAATTTTATTCCTTATGTCTATTATCTTTATAGAAATAGGACTTCTTTGAGCATGGAGTAAGCTCATGGAACCCATTATCCCTAAAAGCTCCATTTCTATATTTGATTTTAAGACTTGCAATTTGAGTGAGCACTTTCATACATTCATGCTAGTGTTACAAAATGGTACAATATCTGTGGAAGGGAATATGGCACAATCTATCAAAATTACAAATGCAGTCATCCTCGGAGACAGCAGTCCCTCTTATGGGAATTTATCCTACAAATAAATATGCACATGTCAGAAATTACATGTGGACAAGGTTATACATGTAGCATTGTTTGTAATAGGAAGAAAAATGAGGGGAAAAAAATCCAAGTGTCAGTCCAAAAGAATACTAGTTAAATAAATTGTAGCACATCCACATGACAAAATACTATGCAGTGATATTGAGAATTTATGGGGTTTTTTTTAATGATATAGAAAGAGTTACAGAACACCTTGTTATATAAAAAGAGTAAGGTGCAAAACAATAAAGCATGCTATGTTTTCTGTAAAAAGGAAGGAGCAGAAGGTTATCTATTCCTATTTTCTTGTATTTGCATAAAGCAGTTCAAGAAAGATAGCAAAGAAACTAGTTCAAACGATTACCTACAGGGTGATAACAGCTGTGTGGAGAATGGTGTGAACAGGGACAGGAATGAGAGAAAAACAATAAATGTTTACAGGAGTCTTTTTGGTGGGGTGAGGAATGTGCACACATAGGCGGGGTTGCAGACATATGTGGGAGTGAAGCGGTAGGCACATCTGTATTTCTTCTGGACAGTAACACCACTGAGAAGTATTTTGTAAAGGTGTCTGTCTCTTAAGAATTCTGATATCTGTGAATTGATTTAAACCCTTCTTGAACTTTCTTATATTTTGATCCACTATATTATCTAAGGAAGGATAATGAGATCCATGAGTTAATTCCCCAATGAGCAGAGTACAGCACAAGTTCACCATACATACACTTATGTGAAATCCACCATTCATGCTCAACCAAAAGAAAATGAGGAGCAAGCAATAATAAATCAAATCATATAGGCCACTTCAGAGAAAGGGTATATGCCTGCACATAGAGTGTGAGATGGGTAATGGAAATATGCAATTTCCACAGTAGAACTTGGTTCCTTAGTTTCTCACATGATTGTCTTACCAGGCCAAGTGTGATTTTAGAATTTAAAGATTTGTCCTTGTCCAGGGCGCCTGGGTGGCTCAGTCATTAAGCGTCTGCCTTCAGCTCAGGTCATGGTCCCAGGGTCCTGGGATGGAGGCCCACATCAAGCTCACTGCTCGGCGGGAAGCCTGCTTCTCCCTCACCCACTCCCCTGCTTGTGTTCCCTCTCTCGCTGTGTCTCTCTCTGTCAAATAAATAAACAAAACCTTTTTAAAAAATTTAAAAAATAAAGATTTGTCCTTGTCCTACAATATGGCCCCCAAATTCAAGGCAAGTCCTTTCTCTAATCTTCAACCAAAGGTATAAGATTTGGTCTGATGCTAGTGGAAAAGCTTGCTGAATTGGTCTTTTGGCAAACTGGTATGATGTTTCCAAAACAAAGATGATTTTGAGCATACACAGCTCTTATGTTCAGTGCTGACCTCAAACCCTGACCATTACCACTGGTATCCCAAGTCATATGAAATCCCACAGTGGTATCTCCTTCACATTTTAGACATGTTTCCTGGTGTAGTATTTCAGAACATGACAGACACCAAATTAAATTAAGTCTAACTTAATTCAGCAAGTGTTTATTGAAAATCTAACTTCCTTTGTTGCAAAGAGATACCAGATATAATTTCTACAAACCACAGTCCCTTTGAAGGCAGAAAATAGACACCCACAAATAGCAGTTAACAAAACAGCATTATAAATAAGTCCTGAAGTGATGCTAAAATTTAAAGAACAATTAGAGATTATAGAATATAACATAGGATATTCATTCACCAACAAATATCTAAGTGCCTATTACATGTCAGGCACCCTACTAGGAACTAAGAATAAAAGAGACATGGTTATGGCCCCCATGAAGCTTACAGTTGAGTCGAAGTGACAGACAGTGAACAAGTAAACAATTGTAAAAATGAAAACAAGGAAGTACTTATAAAAGCTTTAAAAAATACCCAAGAGGTCTTTTGTTGGTTAGTTGGTTGGTTTTTAAGTAGGGAATCTACCGAAACATGAGAAATCAGGAAGCCAATGCAAAAGTGACATTTAAGTTGAGACCAAAAGATGAGGAGGGACAGTTTTGGTTGACCATGGGGTGGGAGTGGGAGTAATAACAGAAAATGCTTTCTGGATGGAGAAAATTACCTTTGTCAAGGCCTGAGCTATGAACTTCTTAGTCTGTTGGAGAACCTGACAACAGCGCAGCATGTAAGCACCTATTGGACAACAGGAGAGTGGATCAAGAAGACTATGATACAGAGTTTTAGTTTTGCAAGATGAATCCTGGAGCTGGATGGTGGCGATGGTTGCGCAAAAATATGAGTGTACTTTATACCATTGAACTTAAAAATGGCTAAGATGGTACATTTTATGTTATGTGTATTCTACCACAATAAAAAAATCGAAGGAAAAAAATTAACTGTGAGATTGAAGAAAGAAGCATGTGCACCATGCTGAGGTATTTTTATTTGATTTGAAGTGTAAATTACATGGGTACAGGCAATAAAAACAAAAGGATTAGAGAAAGTGGGAGAGAAGAGTTAAAGAAGGCATTGTGGGGGAGGAGAGAATTAATCAAAAGCATTGGCACAGGGGTCCCTGGGTGGCTCAGTTGTTAAGCATCTGCCTTTGGCTCAGGTCATCATCCCAGGGTCCTGGGATCGAGCCCTGCATTGGGCTCCCTGCTCAGCGGGAAGCCTGCTTCTCCCTCTCCCACTCCCCCTGCTTGTGTTCCCTCTCTCGCTGTGTCTCTCTCTGTCAAATAAATAAATAAAAATCTTAAAAAAAAAAAAAAGCATTGGCACAATGACCAAGAAGGATCTATATAAGAGGGAGTGGTTGATGTGAGGCAGGGATTCCATGGCTCCAGATATGGGATCAGGCCAACCCAACACAAGGGTGTGCATGGACAAGTGGTAAGGCTGGAGAGGAAAGATGAGAAGGAGATGTGGAAACCAGAAAGTTAGGCTTAATGCTGAAGGCAGTGGCAGCCCTTGCCATCAATGCAGGAGGATGAAGTAAAATGCAAAACTGAGTGATCAAGTACCCAAGTGCTTGGGGCTAATGCATATGCTAGGGGCAGTTAGGAAGGAGAAAGAGGAAATTAGTGATGGTTGGAGTCAAGGGGGAAATCTTTAAGTGGGAAGGGGGTACCGTGTTACATTTGGGTCCCATCAGATCTCTACTTTCATTCTTCCAGACAGAGGGGTTCCAGACTTCTCAGTTAACCTTATACAGAAGTCCCTCTATCCCACTGACTGATTTCATTTAATGAGTATACATTGAGTGCTTATAATATACTCAAGACTGTTCTAAGAACCCTGGAGAACAAACAATTCTATAAACGTCTGTGACCTCAAGCCAATTACAATCCTACATGCATGTTTGAGAGCACGGGGCTCATATATTTTTAAGTGATGATGAAATCATGCCCTTCTCTGGATCTTCCTCTTTTTAAAAAAAGTATAAAAGTTTTTATTTTTGTATTCACAGGAATTAAGCTTTGTAGTTAAATCTCAGCATTGTCATTAACGAGCTATAGTATTGAGGGCAATGTTCTTTCTTACTTTTGCCTCAGTTCCTCAACCATAAGAATAGGGTGAATAAAATTTATTTCATGGTGTGATTTGTGGTGGTTTGATGAAATGATGTGTATAAAAAATACCTGCTTCTGAATAGGTGGTCAATGCTGGCCCTTCCCTGCCTCATGTTGCCAGATCCTTACGAAGGTCTTCCCAGTTCCCAAGACTCTGGTTCATTGATTTATATCACATTTTTTCCCCTAATTTTCCAGCACTATGAGGTTAAGTAACTGTATAGGCTTTGTGCGCACTTTGCCTTTCATACCAGAAGTTGTATGATGGAACAAGCAGTCACACAGCCCTGAGTCTGAATTTCCAGCTCAGCTCCTTCCTTGGGTAAGTTACTTCAGTTCTCAGATTTATTTTCCTGATGTGTAAAATACCTCCCTAATGACTTCCCATACTGGTTTCCTATTGTTGCTGTAACAAATTACCACAAATTTAGTGGCTTAAGGCAACACAAATTTATCGGGAAGCTCTAGGAGAGAGTCATTTCCCTGCCTTTTCCAGATCTGGAAAAATCTTGGCTCATGTCCCTCTTCCATCTTCAAAGCTGGCAATTGCCTCACCTCTGTTTTTGTGACCACATCTTTTCTGACTCTTCTTCCTTCTTCTTTCCCTTATAAGGACCCACCCACATAATCCAGGATAATCACTATGTCAACATATTTATTTTAATTATATCTGCAGTTTCTTTTGCCATGTAAAGGGACATTCACAGGTTCCAGGGATTAAGATGTGGCCACATTGGGGAGTTTGAAGATGGTGGAGGAGTAGGAGACCCGGATTTCATGTGGTCTCAGGAATTCAGCTGGATAGGGATCAAACCATTCTGAACACCTACAAACTCAACAGGAGATCGAAGAAAAGAATAGCAACAACTCTCGGAACAGAAAAGCGACCACTTTCTGGAAGGTAGGACGTGCGGAGAAGTGAATCCGAGGCGATATTCGGGAGGATAGACGGCGGGGGAGGGGGCTTCCGTCGGCCACTTCTGGCAAGTGATAGAGCCGTGGAGCACAAAATCGGAACTTTTAGAAGTCGGCTCCGCTGAGGGACGTCACTCCTGTGGCTAAGTGGGGGGTGGAACCCTCGCGGGACAGTGTGGTCTCAGGACCCTCGGGGTCACAGAAAGACCGGGGGTGCCTGAGTGCAGCAGAGCTCCCAGGTATTGGAGCAGGGAAGCCAGCTGCAGAGACAGAGCTGAGGTGCGGGCTCGCAGCTCGGGGTTGCCATAAACCATGATCCGTGGCACAGTCGGGCCCCTGCTCCTCCAGCAGGGACCCAACAAGCGGAGATCCGGGGAGATTCCCCTTCCTCCCCTGGGAGGAGTGGCGCGGGAGCGCACCGCAGGGATCTGCTGGGTTTGGAGACTCCACAGGGGGTCGGGTGCCAGAGATAGAAACATGCGGTCACAGGCCGGGTGAGCACGGAGTGTGGCCAGAGACTGGGGAGACGGGAGTGACTGACTGCTTTTCTCTGGGGGTTCACTGAGGAGCAGGGCCCCAAGTTCTCGGCTCCTCCTCTGGCTCCTCCGGGGCGGAGATTGGGAGGCCGCCATTTTCACTCTCGTCCTCCAAAGCTGTGCAGAAAACTTCCAGGGAACAAAAGCTCCGGAGAGCAAACCCGAGCAGATTACTTAGCCTGGACCAGGCAAGGGCAGGGCAATTCCACCTCCGGCAAAGACATTTGGAAACCATGGCAACAGGCCCCTCCCCAGAAGATCAGCGAGAACAGCCAGCCAAGACCAAGTTTACCTATCAATGAGAACGGCAGAACTCCAGTGCTAGGGGAATATTGCATATAGAATCCATGGCTTTTTTACCATGATTCTGCAGTCTTTCAAAGTTAATTTTCTTTTAACTGTCTTTTTTTTTTTTTTAATTTTTCTTTTTCCCTTTTTCAAACAACATCTTATCAATCCCTTTTTAAAAAAACATTCTTATTTTTCATTTTTAGAGTCATATTCTATCCCTTCATAGTAGTCACCCGTATTTTTGGCATATATATATAAGTTGTTCTCTCTTTAAAATTTTGAGATAGTTTCTTCTAACAGATCAAAATATACCCGAAATCTCTAGTGTATGGTTTTTTCCTATTCCCCTGCCTGATCACATTCTCTTCCTTTTTTTCTCTTTTTTTTAAAAAATCCTCTTCTTCCTTTTTTCAAACAACTTCTTATCAATTCCTTTTATAAAATTTTTTATATTTTCCATCTTTACAGTCATATTCCATCCCTTCATCATATCAACCCTTATTTTTGTACATATATAAGTTTTTCTTTCTTTAAAATTTTGGGAGGCACTTTCTTCTAACAGACCAAAATACACCCAAAATCTAGTGTGTGGCACTGATCTATGTACCAGCCTGATCATATTTGATCATATTTTATTTTTTTTGCTCTGTTTTTGTTTGTTTTTATCTTTATCTTTTTCTTTTTCTCTTTTTTTTCTTTTTTTTTTTTCTCTCTTTCCCTTTCTTTCCGCCCTGCTTTGTTTAGAGAATACTTTCTGGGGACACTGTTACCCTGTTAGCATTTTGTTCTCTCATTAATCTATTCTCCTCTGGACAAAATGACAAGATGGAAGAAATCACCTCAACAAAAAGAACAAGAGGTAGTGCCGACTGCCAGGGACCTACTCAATACAGACATTAGTACGATGTCGGATCTAGAGTTCAAAATCATCACTTTAAAGATACTAGCTGGGCTTGAAAAAAGCATGGAAGTTATTAAAGAAACCCTTTCTGGAGAAGTAGAAGAACTAAAATCTAACCAAGTCAAAATCAAAAAGGCTATTAATGAGGTGCAATAAAAAATGGGGGCACTAACTGCTAGGATAAATGAGGCAGAAGAAAGAATCAGTGATATAGAAGACCAAATGATGGAAAATAAAGAAGCTGAGAAAAAGAGAGATGAACAACTACTGGATCACGAGGGCAGAATTCGAGAGATAAGTGATACCATAAGAAGAAACAACATTAGAATAATTGGGATCCCAGAAGAAGAAGAAAGAGAGAGAGGGGCAGAAGGTATATTGGAGCAAATTATAGCAGAGAACTTCCCTAATTTGGGGAAGGAAACAGGCATGAAAATCCAGGAAGCACAGAGAACCCCTCTCAAAATCAGTAAAAACAGGTCAACACCCTGACATCTAATAGTAAAACTTACGAGTCTCAGAGACAAAGAGAAAATCCTGAAAGCAGCTCAGAAGAAGAGATATGTAACCTACAATGGCAGAAACATTAGATTGGCAACAGACCTATCCACAGAGACCTGGCAGGCCAGAAAGGACTGGCAGGATATATTCAGAGCACTAAATGAGAAAAATATGCAGCCAAAAATACTATATCAAGCTAGGCTGTCATTGAAAATAGAAGGAGAGATAAAAAGCTTCCAGGACAAACAAAAACTAAAGGAATTTGCAAACACAAAACCAGCCCTACAGGAAATCTTGAAAAGGGTCCTCTAAGCAAAGAGAGAGCCTAAAAGCAACATAGACCAGAAAGGAACACAGACAATATACAGTAACAGTCACCTTACAAGAAATACAATGGCACTAAATTCATATCTTTCAATAGTTACCCTGAATGTAGATGGGCTAAATGCCCCAATCAAAAGACACAGGCCATCAGATTGGATTAAAACACAAGACCCATTGATATGCTGTCTGCAAGAGACTCATTTTAGACCCAAAGACACCCCCAGATTAAAAGTGAGGGGGTGGAAAACCATTTACCATGCTAATGGACACCAAAAGAAAGCTGGGGTGGCAATCCTTATATCAGACAAATTAGATTTTAAACCAAAGACTGTAATAAGAGATGAGGAAGGACACTATATCCTACTTAAAGGGTCTATCCAACAAGAAGATCTAACAATTGTAAATATCTATGCCCCTAACATGGGAGCAGCCAATTATATAAGGCAATTGATAACAAAAGCAAAGAAACACATCAACAACAATACAATAATAGTGGGGGACTTTAACATTCCCCTCACTGAAATGGACAGATCATCTAAGCAAAAGATCAACAAGGAAATAAAGACTTTAAATGACACACTGGACCAAATGGACTTCACAGACATATTCAGAACATTCCATCCCAAAGCAACGGAATACACATTCTTCTCTAGTGCCCGTGGAACATTCTCCAGAACAGATCACATCCTAGGTCATAAATCAGGTCTCAACCGGTACCAAAAGATTGGGATCATTCCCCGCCTATTTTCAGACCACAATGCTTTGAAATTAGAACTCATTCACAAGAGGAAAGTCAAAAAGAACTCAAATACATGGAGGCTAAAGAGCATCCTACTAAAGAATGAATGGGTCAACCAGGAAATTAAAGAAGAATTTAAAAAATTCCTGGAAACCAATGAAAATGAAAACACAGCTCTTCAAAATCTTTGGGATGCAGCAAAGGCTGTCCTAAGAGGAAAGTATATAGCAATACACGACTTTCTCAAGAAATAAGAAAGGTCTCAAATACACAACCTAACCCTACACCTAAATGAGCTGGAGAAAGAACAGCAAATAAAGCCTAAACCCAGCAGGAGAAGAGAAATAATAAAGATCAGAGCAGAAATCAATGAAATAGAAACAAAAAGAACAGTGGAACAGATCAACAAAACTTGGAGCTGGTTCTTTGAAAGAATTAACAAGATTGATAAACCCCTGGCCAGACTTATCAAAAAGAAAAGAGAAATGACCCAAATAAATAAAACCATGAATGAAAGAGGAGAGATCACAACCAACACCAAAGAAATACAAACAATTATAAGAATATATTATGAGCAACTCTATGCCAGCAAATTAGATAACCTGGAAGAAATGGATGCATTCCTAGAGATGTATCAACTACCAAAACTGAACCAGGAAGAAATAGAAAACCTGAACAGACCTATAACCACTAAGGAAATTGAAGCAGGCATCAAAAATCTCCAAAAAAACAAAAGCCCAGGGCCAGATGGCTTCCCAGAAGAATTCTACCAAACATTTAAAGAAGAATTAATACCTATTCTTCTGAAACTGTTCCAAAAAATAGAAATGGAAGGAAAACTGCCAAACTCGTTTTATGAGGCCACCATTACCTTGATCCCAAACCAGACAAAGACCCCATCAGAAAGGAGTATTACAGACCAATATCCCTGATGAACATGGATGCAAAAATTCTTGCCAAAATACTAGCCAATAGGATCCAACAGTACATTAAAAGGATTATTCACCATGACCAAGTGGGATTTATCCCTGGGCTGCAAGGTTGGTTCAACATCCGCAAATCAATCAACGTGATACAATACATTAACAAAAGAAAGAACAAGAATCATATGATCCTCTCAATAGATGCAGAAAAAGCATTTGACAAAGTACAGCATCCTTTCTTGATCAAAACTCTTCAGAGTATAGGGATCGAGGGTACATACCTCAATATCATAAAAGCCATCTATGAAAAACCCACAGCGAATATCATTCTCAATGGGGGAAAACTGCGAGCTTTCCCCCTAAGGTCAGGAACATGGCAGGGATGTCCACTATCACCACTGCTATTCAACATAGTATTAGAAGTCCTAGCCACAGCAATCAGACAACAAAAAGAAATCAAAGGCATCCAAATTGGCAAAGAAGAAGTCAAACTCTCACTCTTTGCAGATGATATGATACTTTATGTGGAAAACCCAAAAGACTCCACCCCAAAACTGCTAGAACTCATACAGGAATTCAGTAAAGTGGCAGGATATAAAATCAATGCACAGAAGTCAGTGGCATGCCTATACACCAACAACAAGACAGAAGAAAGAGAAATTAAGGAGTCAATCCCATTTACAATTGCACCCAAAACCATAAGATACCTAGGAATAAATCTAACCAAAGAGGCAAAGGATCTGTACTCAGAAAACTATAAAATACTCATGAAAGAAATTGAGGAAGACACAAAGAAATGGAAAAACGTTCCATGCTCATGGATTGGAAGAACAAATATTGTGAAGATGTCAATGCTACCTAGAGCAATCTACACATTCAACGCAATCCCCATCAAAATACCATCCACTTTTTTCAAAGAAATGGAACAAATAATCCTAAAATTTGTATGGAACCAGAAAAAACCTCAAATAGCCAGAGGAATGTTGAAAAAGAAAAGCAAAACTGGTGGCATCACAATTCCAGACTTCCAGCTCTATTACAAAGCTGTCATCATCAAGACAGTATGGTACTGGCACAAAAACAGACACATAGATCAATGGAACAGAATAGAGAGCCCAGAAATGGACCCTCAACTCTAGGGTCAACTAATCTTTGACAAAGCAGGAAAGAATGTCCCGTGGAAAAAAGACAGTCTCTTCAACAAATGGTGTTGGGAAAATTGGACAGCCACATGCAGAAGAATGAAACTGGACCATTTCCTTACACCACACATAAAAATAGACTCCAAATGGTTGAAAGACCTCAATGTGAGACAGGAGTCCATCAAAATCCTAAAGGAGAACACAGGCAGCAACCTCTTCGACCTCAGCCGAAGCAACTTCTTCCTAGAAACATCGCCAAAGGCAAGGGAAGCAAGGGCAAAAATGAACTATTGGGACTTCACCAAGATAAAAAGCTTTTGCAAAGCAAAGGAAACAGTCAACAAAACCAAAAGACAACCGACAGAATGGGAGAAGATATTTGCAAATGACATATCAGATAAAGCGCTAGTATCCAAAATCTATAAACAACTTATCAAACTCAACACCCAAAGAACAAAGAATCCAATCAAGAAATGGGCAGAAGACGTGAACAGACATTTTTCCAAAGAAGACATCCAAATGGCCAACAGACACATGAAAAAGTGCTCAACATCGCTCGGCATCAGGGAAATCCAAATCAAAACCTCAATGAGATACCACCTCACACCAGTCAGAATGGCTAAAATTAACAAGTCAGGAAATGACAGATGTTGGCGGGGATGCAGAGAAAGGGGAACCCTCCTACACTGTTGGTGGGAATGCAAGCTGGTGCAGCCACTCTGGAAAACTGTATGGAGGTTCCTCAAAAAGTTGAAAATAGAGCTACCATATGATCCAGCAATTGCACTGCTGGGTATATACCCCAAAGATACAAATGTAGGGATCCGAAGGGGTATGTGCACCCCGATGTTTATAGCAGCAATGTCCACAATAGCCAAACTGTGGGAAGAGCCAAGATGTCCATCGACAGATGAGTGGATAAATAAGAGGTGGTATATATATACAATGGAATATTATGCAGCCATCAAAAGGAATGAGATCTTGCCATTTGCAACGACGTGGATGGAACTGGAGGGTATTATGTTGAGTGAAATAAGTCAAACAGAGAAAGACATGTATCATATGACCTCACTGATATGAGGAATTCTTTATCTCAGGAAACAAACTGAGGGTTGCGGGAGTGGGGGGTGGGGTGGGAGGAATGGGATGACTGGGTGATAGACATTGGGGAGGGTATGTGCTCTGGTAAGCGCTGTGAATTGTGCAAGACGGTTGAATCTCAGATCTCTACCTCTGAAACAAATAATGCAATATATGTTAAGAAAAAAAAAGAAGAAGAAGAAGATAGCAGGAGGGGAAGAATAAAGGGGGGGAAATCGGAGGGGGAGACGAACCATGAGAGACGATGGACTCTGAAAAACAAACTGAGGGTTCTAGAGGGGAGGGGGGTGGGGGAATGGGTTAGCCTGGTGATGGGTATTGAGGAGGGCACATTCTGCACGGAGCACTGGGTGTTATGCACAAACAATGAATCATGGAACACTACATCTAAAACTAATGATGTAATGTATGGTGAACATAACAATAAAAAATTAAAAAAAAAAAAAAGATGTGGCCACATTGAGGTAGCTGTTATTCTCCCTACCACTCCCTTTAACTCTTTCCTGATGTATAAACCTGAGCTCATCATCCCTGGACCTCAAGTTGACTCTGTTTGCCAATTTTCTTTATTGCTATGATACCAACTTCACTTGGTCATCCAAATGGCTAACTGATGATTCACTCACAAACTTTAAGACCAGTGAGCCAGAATGAATTTAAAGAGAATTTGGTGTACAAGCCCCATGTTACAGATTGGGAAGAAGGAGATGACAATAGAAAGCATTTATTTAAGGTCACACCGGATCACATTAACCCAAGGATTAGGATTTACATTTCTTGATATTCAGGCCAGCACTTCTACTACTACGTAATGTGAATTATGCTGATTCATATAGCTCATAAAGTTGCATAGATTATTCATTTCCAGTATTTGAAATCTCCCCTTTCATCTCTATTTCTTAATGACAGGAATGCTGGGCTTAGAGATTAAAAAGGCAAAAAGTAGGTCTGAGTTCCAACAACACCGTTTACCAACGTTATGACTCTGGACAAATCTAGTTTGAATCTCGGTTCTCATGTAGAATAAAAATATTAATATCTGCCCTACCTTCCTCCATGGCTTGTTGTGAGTACCTCTTTTGTGGGTTTATTGGATACTTTCTAAATCATAATGAGATGTAAAAATATATGAAACTGTTTTTAGCCAAGTTGAGGCCTCCTGCCTAATCTCCATGACTTTATTCTCTTCTTTTTCCTACCCAGCCTACTTAGCACCATCAGACTAATAAACCTCAAATACTATTGGTGGAACATGTAAGGCCTCACCATTACCTACCATACCAAATCCAAACTACATTCCTTCGTTTTCATATCTTCCATAATCTTTTTCCAACCTACACAATCAAAAGTAATTTTTACTGTTGGCCAGAACACACCCTTATCGTGAAAATGTCCACATTGTCCATACCTATCCAGTTCTTTCTTGTGTTGGCGCTTCTGATCTTGCTTTTTATTCATTCACAAGGTCATTTCTCCTCCTCTTTGCCCATCTTTCAATTCAAAAATTCAAAGCGGGGTGCCTGGGTGGCTCAGTCATTAAGCATCTGCCTTGGGCTCAGGTCATGATCCCAGGGTCCTGGGATCGAGCCCTGCATCGGGCTCCCTGCTCAGCGGGAAGCCTGCTTCTCCCTCTCCCACTCCTCTCTTGCTGTCTCTGTCTGTGTCAAATAAATAAATAAATTCTTAAAAAAAAAAAAACAACCAACCAAACAAAAACAGCAATTCAAAGCAATAAGCTTTTAAGAAGGTGTCATGCTAGCTATGGCCCAAAATCACTCCCATTTTTAATACCTGTTTCAAATCTCACCTTCTTCAGCAAAAATGTCCTTGACTGTGCCTATACAGAACAATACCTTCTTGCTCTTAAATCTTGTAGCATTTAGAATTTCTACTATACATTTGAATTTATTTATATGCAGTCTTCCATTCTCTTAGTTCTTGTAATGATTTTTTAAAAAAAGAACCAAAAGAAACCATTATTTCATCTAGCCTTTCATTTTAAATGGTTTATTTTTTAAAGATTTATTTATTTATTTGAGAGAGAGAGGCAAAGGGAGAGGGAAAGAGAGAGAATCCCAAGCAGACTCCCTGCTGAGCATGGATCATGACCCTGAGCTGAAATCAAGAGTTGGATGCTCAACCAACTGAGCCACCCAGATGCCCCTAAAATTTTTTTTTTTAATTTGAGTATAGTTGACACACAATATTACACTAGTTTCAGGTATACAACATAGTGATTCAACTTCTCTATATGTGATGCTATGCTCACCTCAATGTACTCCTTAATTATTAATCTATTTCTATTACCTACCAGAAAAGGATTGTGCTATTTGAAGGAATGGAGTGTCCATTAAACATAAACTCTGCTAACCAGAATATCATACTTCTTGAAGATATAATTCATTGAGATTGTTTTTATCTCAATCTTTCGTAGCATGGGTATAATGAGAAAAAGGAAAAGGTGAAATGCAAAACAAACCCGGATAAGAGGGCAGAAAAGGAAAAACCAGCTGAGAAAGTCCTTTTTATATTGCTAAAGAAGGGAAGACAAAGATCTGGGATGAAGAAAGGCCATGCTTGGTGAGAGGAACAGGCAGAAGAGAGAGAGAACAAACATTATGCAGAACAGAGACAGAAATAATTTACGCACCACATGTAAATTAGGTACTGTGAGGCTGAGTCAAGCACAGAGTGGGCTTTTGGGCCCACTCGAGAGCTCTTTTAGACATGCAACTTGGGACACAGAAGCCACTGAGTAAACAGGCCCAGCAGTTGTCAGCAGCATTTTCTGCTCCAAACAGCACAGAGCTCTTTCTTTGTTGCAACATTTTCAGGCAGTCTTCATGGGGTGAAGTATTCTGCGGGATGCCAGGCAGGACGCAAAATTGAGTAATACACCGCTCTATCCTCCAGGGACCCTCAGATTAGGGAGGAATCAGAAGACAGGTACAAAACAAAACTTTCTAAGTCAGGGATCCCCACTGGTGACCAAAGAGCTGAATTAGGCAAGCAGATGTGTTTCGTGGGATCGTTATAGTGTATGTGTGTGTGAATCTAGAAGCCTTTAAGCACCCTCCGTTCTGACCGAGTTCCCACCATTCCCAAAAGTCTTACTATAACAGCTCACACATTTACCTACCTGCTTGGTCCTTGAAGGCATTCGGGTTTGCATCCCTCTTGGATAAGTGGATACTTTTGATTCCTGGGTTCTTATCATTTTTCTATCACCTTGTTGCATCACAATGGTTAACACGATGATATTCCTCACTAGATCAAACAAGTCCTTTTCAAGCAAGTGCAACTCCAGTTTCTGTGCTTTCTCTTTGCTAACAGAGTGCTTGCTTTTGTTCCCAGAACTCTGCACTAGACTGATAGTTCTAATGATTTTTCAAGAATAATCCCTAAATCCTTTTCTTGATCTCTGTGTTAGAAGATTATTTTCTGCCTAGACATATCGCTGGGCTGGCCTCCTTGCTCCCTGATTAATTATTAGTTTGTCTACATTAAATTACACTTTCTGATAAAATCACAGAAGTTTTTTCATTGTTCTTGCTGGTTAGTTCTTCCTCCCAGAAGCTGAATCAGCTGCAAACTGGGGGATTGGGTTTCCAATTCCTCCTCCTGAGTTTCTTCTCTATAGTGGAATTTTGAACACCTAACAAAAAACTAGGATAACCAAGCTTCCTGGAAAGAATAAAGAAGTGAGAGGGCGCCTGGGTGGCTCAGTTGGTTAAGCGACTGCCTTCGGCTCAGGTCATGATCCTGGAGTCCCGGGATCGAGTCCCGCATCGGGCTCCCTGCTCGGCGGGGAGTCTGCTTCTCCCTCTGACCCTCCTCCCTCTCATGCTCTCTGTCTCTCACTCTCTCTCTCTCAAATAAATAAATAAAATCTTTAAAAAAAAATTTTAAAAAAAAAGAATAAAGAAGTGAGAAAGGTACTAGGTGATTTCAAACAACTTCACAATGCGTCATAAAATAATGAGTTCTAAGAGAGATACATTAAAAAAGAATGAATAACAAACAGAACTCTCAGAATATAATGCAGCAAAATCAACATGAAACAAAACAGCACAGGTAGTAACTTTGAATCATAGAGTTCAAATTTGGGTGTGGAAGAAATAAGGCATTGTTTTATTTTCCATTAAAGAATTGAATTCCTATTCCAAGCTCTAATCTTCTAAATTGACAACCTTTCAGCCTCAGTCATCTTGGAGTGGTCCTCTCTGGGACGTGATTAAGTTCTGAGGTCTCACCTAGGGGCAATGCGTATGTATGAGTTTGCTTGGGCTGTCACAACCAAATGCCACAGACTCTGGCTTCAACAGCAAAAAAATTATTTTTCACAGTTCTGGAGGATAGAAGTCTGAGATTCAAGTGCCAGGAAAGTTGGTTTCTTTGGAGGACCTCTCTCCTTGATTTTTAGATGGCCATCTTCCCCCCTTTGTCTTCCCAGGATTTCCCTCTTTTTTGTGTCTGTGTCCTAATCTCTTCTTATAGGGACGTCAGTAGGATTGGATTAAGGCACTCATATGACCTCATTTTATCTTAATTACCTTTTCAAAGACGTTTTCTCCAAATACAGTTATAGACTGAAATACTTCAGGTTAGGTTTCAATATATGAATTTGTCGGGGCTTGGGGGAGCACAACTCAGCTCATAGTAGCCTAGAATGAGGTAACTCCTTCTGGCCATCGGCCAGTCTTTCACACAAAGATAAGAGCCTTATCTCTGGCCACGAGGTGCCAGGTCCATTCACGCCAATTGTTTTCTGCTGCTTTCAAGCAGGGCTAGGGTATAAGAGTGGGTCCATAGGGTAGGATCCTGGAGCGCATTTTGTACCATGAGAGAGCCCCACCACTATCATCCTGTACCCCAGGATAATGACAGAGAGGCCTCTGTTATTCCAACACCGCCCAGTGTTTGCTTCTGCCATCCAAATGAGAAATTTTTCTTTTTGGTTTTGGGAAGACATTCTCTACCTCAGACCCTATCATCCTTGTTGAATTTGACTTTTTGAAACAAAAGCCTAGAGATCTGGGGGACTCTTTCTACTTCCTGCCTGCCACTGCTTTCCCTAAGGTGATGAAGCATCTGCTTGAATTGAAAGAAACAAAAAAATGTAGAAAAATTTAGGATCTCAAAGTACTATTTAGTTACAGTATAACCTAATAACTTAGGTTATTCCAACAAGACCCAGATAATAGTGTTTGTACAGTACTTGAACCCATGACCCACCATGGGCAGATAATGGCAGCAGTTCTGAAACAAGCTTCCCTCCCCAAGAGGATTCCAGTGATCCCATGGGGCTGGAGAAACATTGCTATGAAGCATCATACCCTGCATCTAGTCATTAAAAAAAAAACAAAAACAAAAACAGGTGCCACAGTATCCTCTAGGGATGACAAATACCTCAAAATATGTTGCTGTAAGAATTAAATGAGTTAGTACATGTAAACTCTTAGAACAGTGCATGGCACATAGTAGGCGCACAATTACTATTAGCTATCATTTTATTTTAATTTTGAAAAATTGTGCCCCACATATTCTGAAACACACACACACAGATACATGCTTTTTGTCTTCTGATCCTCACCCCAAATGATTATATCATCAATGGAATGGGCCACTTCGTTGACAAAAAGGAAGCAGACAACCCCGTAAGTAGTTGACTGCAGGCTGTAGTCTGCAAACGCTTGAATGTTAACCTGCATCGATTGCTTCATTCTAACATGAATAGATTGATTTAAAAAACCACCTACCTCCAGAGAAGACTTTCCCAAAGGAGAAAGGACTTAATTTCCCTTCCTCTTTTTTCCCTCTCCCACCTCCACACTCAAATGCTTAACTTGGGACCTTAGCAGTCCCCCAAGTTGTGCTAACTGCTGGAGATTCCAAGCTCACTCAGGAATGGGTGCATAGCCAGCAGCACTGTCCCTCTTCTCTACCTGTTGCACCAGAATCCTCCAGGTAGAAGGAAATGTGTCCACTGTGGTTTGCAAGTTTCACACTTCATAGTTTGTGCCACCAGAGAAATGCTTATTGACCTCTTTCACCTTGAGGCCAAAAACCCTAGAGAAAGAACTTGGGCTCTGCTTCCAGGTAACGTCTCCCAGGTCATTCGATGGGTCATGGTTGGGTGGAGGGCAGAGTGAGGCAGGTAAGAATATTGCAGGATAGGTCCCAGGAAGGTTGGGTTCCCAAGAAAAGGAGAAGCCTGGGCAGAAACTCCCTTAAAAGTTCAGAACAAAGAGATGGAACATTTATACTCATGGCTGGTTGCCCAACTGATAAGAACATCCATTTTTATCATTCCCTATTATAAAAAGAAATAATAAAATATACTCTTACTTAAGTGTGCTTAAAATTGTAACCCAGATGACTTTTAAAATGTTCATTTCAAACTCCTAAGATTCTGATTTCTGAAGTGAAAGCTAGCATTTCCCAAGGAGGAGAGGAGTAATGTAGGTACCTTTTCTAGAGAATAGAAATAAGAATCAACTCTTGTGACATGTACATTTGAAAATGTCTGATTCCAAATGAAGAGCCTAAGAGGTGATTCATGGCTTAAAACAAATAGGAGCTAGGAAGGGAAGTGCCAGGGTAAGAAGGTTTTTGTTTGTCTCTTTATTTATTTGCTTACTTGAAGCAAAGACAGGAAAACTCACCTCAATTAGGAACTGACTGTACCAAGCGTTGGGCCAGGAGTTTAACATGCATTATTATTTTATTTTTACCACCCTCCTGAAGACCAGAAATTATCCCCCTTTTGCCCAGGAGAAAACTGAGATCCTGAAAAGTTTAAGTGATTTCCCCAAGTTAACAGCCAGTAAGTGGTGAAGCTGGGATTTTAATTCAGGTTCATCTGAAAGTTGGCTGTAGGAGTTCATGCTCTTTATAGCATACTTAGCAGGCAAAGTAGGATAACAAAAGAGTTGGTCAGAGTTGGGTAGGAAATGGGGTGGAGTCCTTAGTACCACTGTGGGTAAACTTCCATCTTAGAAAACATAAAATAGGAAGTTAATGGATTATACTTTAGCTACTTAGATTAATTTAAGGAAGTTATCAGAATCACCTCTACTATCCAATGGAAAAGGGAAGACTTGTTTCATGGAAGAAGAAAAGAACGTAAGAGTGAGTAAAAAGGGAAAGGTATATTTATGCATCTATTCAATAGCTCAGAAATTTTGCTGTTGCTTTTTTTAAAATGAAGCTCAGGAGTGAATTGAGATATAAACAATTATGGGATCACTTAAAGATATGGTAAGAATTATTTAAGGTATAAAACACTAGTTTCAGTTAAGCCAGAAGGATTCCCCATAGTTTAGGATTTTAGTATTTACTGTTTAATATTTTCAAGGTACTTCAAAGTTTTAGGATAGTTATGTGAAAATATATAATCATTTTCACTATGATCAGTGCTGTTACTCAACATTTTAGAAATAGAAGTACAAATCATATGGAACTTAATAGTCCCAGGCTTAATTAAAACTTTTTAAGGGTTTGTAATTATAAAAGGGTTTTAAGAAAAATTATTTATTAAAACATTTTTTAATGTTAACCATTTAGACATTTTAATAAAACATTTAATAATGTTTAACATTTTTAAACATTCTGTTCTTTCTCTAACAGGAAATAGTTAAGGATGAAATATTTCATTATTTTTTTTAATTTTATTTAGTTAACATACAGTGCAATATTGGTTTCTGGAGTAGAACTCAATGATTCATCACTTACATACAACACCCAGTGCTCATCACAACAAGTGCCCTCCTTAATACCCATCACCCATCTAGCCCATCCCCCACCCATAAGGGGCCTGGCCTACAGTGGCTATTCCATGGGTGTTCAGTGAATGCTTGAAGGGTGTGTTGAAGAAGAAAATCCATCCATCTAAAAATAAAATCAAACATCTGTAAACCTGGTTTCCTGTCTCACATTTAGTTCTTTCAATAGATGAAGTATTTCATTCTATATGTTAAATAACTGCTTTACCAGGTTCTATCATTTCTTCAGTCCTCCATCAACCCTCAGTTTGTTCTCTATCATTAAGAGTCACTTATGGCTTGTTTCCTCTCTCTCCTTTTTTTCTTTTCCCCCTTCCCATATGTCCATCTGTTTTCTTTCTTAAATTCCACATATGAGGGAGATCATATGGTATTTGTCTTTCTCTGACTGACTTATTTCACTTAGCATAATATACTCTAGCTCTATCCACATCTCTGCAAATGGCAAGAATTCATTGTTTTTTGATGGCTGAATAATGTTTCATTTTGTGTATGTGTATATATATATGTATATACATTCATCAGTTGATGGACATTTGGGCTCTCTCCATAGTTTGGCTATTGTTAATAATGCTGCTATAAACATCGATGTGCATGTACACCTTTGAATCTGTATTTTTGTATCCTTTGGGTAAATACTGAGTAGTGCAATTGCTGGATCATAGGGTAGTTCCATTTTTAACTTTTTGAGGAAACTCCATACTGTTTTTTGGAGTGGCTGCACCAGTTTGCATTCTGGTGCAGGGTTCCCCTTTCTCCGCATCCTCACCAACACCTGTTGTTTCTTGTGTTGTTAATTTTAGCCATTCTGACAGGTGTGAGGTGATATCTCATCGTGGTTTTGATTTGTACTTCCCTGGTGATGAGTGATGCTGAGCATCTTTTCATGTGTCTGTTAGCCATCTGGTTGTCTTCTTTGGGAAAGCTGTCTATTCGTGTCTTCTGCCCATTTTTTAACTGGATGACTTGTTTTTTGGGTGTTGAGTTTGGTAAGTTCTTTATAGATTTTTGGATACTAACCCTTTATCAGGTATGTCATTTGCAAATATCTTCTCTCATTCTGTAGGCTGCCTTTTAGTTTTGATTGTTTTCTTCACTGTGCAGAAGTGTTTGTCTTGATAAAGTCCCAATAATTCATTTTTGCTTTTGTTTCTCTTGCCTCTGGCAATGTCTAGTAAAAAGGTGCTATGGCCTGGGTCAAAGACGTTGCTGCCTGTTCTCTCTTCTAGGATTTTGATGGTTTCCTGTCTCACATTTAGTTCTTTCAACAGATGAAGTATTTCATTCTATATGTTAAATAACTGCTTTACCAGGTTCTATCATTTCTTCAGTCCATGTTTAAAATCTCAGAACAATAGTGTGTAATAGAAATGTCAAATTTTCCATTATAGTAACATAAATTATCAGTTGCTACCGTCTCCTTAGTAACACGGTACTATTAAAACATGTCATATAATGTGAGGATTTGATCTGGGCACCACTCCAAGGATAGAATCATTGGATCCATGCCCTTAACCCTTCTGGGCCCCAGTTTCATTGGGTAAAAATAATCTTGCCCCCTACATATATCTTAAAATTTTTAGGAAGGTGAGGTGAGATCAAGGACCACCTTATTCATCTCTGCACCCTCCCCATAAGGGGCCTGGCCTACAGTGGCTATTCCATGGGTGTTCAGTGAATGCTTGAAGGGTGTATTGAAGAAGAAAATCCATCCATCTAAAAATAAAATCAAACATCTGTAAACCTCAAGTCCTCAGCATTCTTATCCACCATTAAGCTTTTATTACCATCTGGAAACAGTGTTCGTGTTGGTGTACTTTGTATTAAGGCTATGGATTCACAAAGGAGAAAAAAAAAGTACAATCCAAGAACATATCTGTAAAAATCAACTTAATTTGAAGGTTTTAAAAGGGGTTAAATATGAACTTTTCTTCATCCATCTTTTAATTTCAAAACAGAAATAAAATTATTCAGTAAAAGCAATGAACAATTAAAATAAACTTCAGTTTCATATTATGGCCACTTAAAGAAGACAGGGAAAGAAGGAGACAGGACAAAGAAAAGGAAGGATACAAAGTCCCGAGGTAGTGCTCTCATCCTCCAAGAAGCAAAGAGGGAACTCAGTGTCTAAAATTGCTTTTAAAATGCCTGCCTTTCAAGTGTATAAGATACGTATGCATTGGGTGAAATTGTTACAGAGTTGGGACAGGGGGTTTAAGTTCCTAGCCTGGAAGCAGAATTGTTCTTGAAATCACTTCTGATCATTTTCAATGGGGGGCTGGGGAAGGGAAACAACTTCACATGTCAGAAGGGAAATATATGTATTTCATGGAGGATTAAGACAATCATCTTTGTGGCTATCAAGCATGTTACTTTCAAAGACTCACTGACCATTGCTTTATGGCAACTATAGGCAAAAGAAATTGAACCAAAGTCTGGATATCCTTACATTTCTTTTTATCCATCCTCATCCTCCAGAATTATTGCAAAACATAGGTCTCTGTTTTCAGGCTTCTAAAAAAACCTGTCCTAATGCTTTCAGGGTGATCCCCTCCTCTCTTCCCCCTCCCCCTGGAACCTGTCATTCTGCTCCCCTCCCCCTCCCTTCCCCTTCCTCCTCCCCCTCTCCTCCTTCTTCTGCTCCTCCTCCAGCCTTTTTCCTCTTCTTCCTTCCACCCCCTTACCTTCCCCTCATTCTCCTCTTCCTCTTCACCATTACCTTCATCTTCACAATGCAGCCCCAGATTACCTCTCCAGGGTCTTCTCCTCAGTTCCAAAGTCCTAGCCATCCTAGACTCTTCCCCAGTCTCCAAACATGCTACTTACATGTCTCTGTGCCTTTGTCAGTTCCATTCTTCTTTTTGTCTAGAAAACGTCTATGCTTTCTTCAAAAGCTGAGATATCTTCAATCTTGAACAGCAATTCGCAACCCTAGAACCATCTGAAGAGATTTTAAAAAATAATGCCTGGGCCCCACCCCCACAGAGACCCTGATTTAATTGGCTGTTTGAAATGTGCAACCAGGGATGAGAACAACTCATTTCTACCTTTTTGTGACCCTCTTCTCTATGTAGTGAATCATTCCTTCACATGAGTTTCCAGAGCTTTCTCTACATATCTCCACCGTACCACATAGCACAACGTGTTGCAGTTCTGGTTTGTTATTTTATTCACACGTTAGACCTGAGCTTTACTGGGACTGGGGTCGTTTTTCATCCTTAGTATGCCATGTCAGAATCAGCGGGAAAGGTTTTCCCAATACACATCCAACCCCTAGAAATTCTGTCTGAAATCTTGAGAAGTAAGTATGAGAGCAGGGTGGATGTAGAGGATAAGGTTTTTGTCATTTCAATGAGTTTTTCAGCGACTCTGATTTTCAGCCTCCAACACACTTACCCCCACCCCAGCTACCACTCTAAAAAAAATCTGACTCCTTTCTGTCTTCCTTGGAGTTCCTTCTGCCAAGAAGTCCTGTCCTTTCTCCAGAATGGCTCCCAGCGGCACATAATTCCCCTATTTGCAGGGCTTGGTGCACCATAAGAACGTCACTCTCAAGTGTTTGTTCCTGTCACACCCCTTCTCAGAAACTTGCACAGGCTTCTAACTGCTTCTTGGGTCAAATTTAAACTAATCATGGGCTTTGACATTTTTCACTAACTTATCCAAGTCCTCTCTCTTTCCACCACCCGCAGCTTATTGTACCCTCAAATTAGCAAATTACCATTCTCCCTTCTGCCCCTACAGCTCTCCATATTCCACTCTTCCACTGAAAAAAAGGCTGCTTTCCTATCCCATCCACCAAGCCACACCACAGGTTTTTTAAGCAAAAAAAAAAGCAACAAAACAAAATTTGTTTAAAAATCGCTGCTTAAGCTTCTGTAAAGCCTCTCCTTACCACTTCTAACATTGCTGTGGGTTTGTTTTTTTGTAATCACTGAATATGCATCTTGTTATTTTTCTTAGTGTATTTTGCATTTTATTTTGGTTTGTTTTTTTTTGTTTGTTTGTTCAGTGGAACAAATAGAGATATGAAGGCAGGAGACTTTCCTCACTATTTTTCTCAGAACTTTCATGTGGCGGGGAGCCCCATTGCTCCTACCTATGAAATGGAGACAATCACTGTAACTTTATCCTGCTTACCTGAACTCAGTGCTGGAGGATCACAGAAGATAAAGTGCATGGAATGTGCTCTGTGGGTTCTAACGCCGTTATTATTTTCTGCCGACTAACTTCACTGCAATAGTTCTACACACAGCTCTAAACCAATGAAATCCTTACTTGGAAGCATGTTAAGCTAATTTGCAGGAAAGAGGACATAAAATGTTTATGCTCTACCTTCATTTCATTATTATTCTAATGGTGTTTATTTAGTTCCATGTTTCCAACAGGCTTTAAGTTATTTGCGGGTCCTTGATGTGTCCTTCTGAAATTAAGTTTAAAAGTTAGCAGCAGAACCATCCACTTTTTTCAAAGAAATGGAACAAATAATCCTAAAATTTGTATGGAACCAGAAAAGACCCCGCATAGCCAGAGGAATGTTGAAAAGGAAAAGCAAAGCCGGCGGCATCACAATTCTGGACTTCCAGCTCTATTACAAAGCTGTCATCATCAAGACAGTATGGTGCTGGCACAAAAAGAGACACATAGATCAATGGAACAGAATAGAGAGCCCAGAAATGGACCCTCAACTCTAGGGTCAACTCATCTTTGACAAAGCAGGAAAGAATGTCCAATGGAACAAAGACAGTCTCTTCAACAAATAGTGTTGGGAAAATTGGATAGCCACATGCAGAAGAATGAAACTGGACCATTTCCTTACATCACACACAAAAATAGACTCCAAATGGTTGAAAGACCTCAATGTGAGACAGGAGTCCATCAAAATCCTAAAGGAGAACACAGGCAGCAACCTCTTCGACCTCAGCCGAAGCAACTTCTTCCTAGAAACATCGCCAAAGGCAAGGGAAGCAAGGGCAAAAATGAACTATTGGGACTTCATCAAGATAAAAAGCTTTTGCAAAGCAAAGGAAACAGTCAACAAAACCAAAAGACAACCGACAGAATGGGAGAAGATATTTGCAAATGACATATCAGATAAAGGGCTAGTATCCAAAATCTATAAACAACTCATCAAATTCAACACCCAAAGAACAAAGAATCCAATCAAGAAATGGGCAGAAGACGTGAACAGACATTTTTCCAAAGAAGACATCCAAATGGCCAACAGACACATGAAAAAGTGCTCAACATCGCTCGGCATCAGGGAAATCCAAATCAAAACCTCAATGAGATACCACCTCACACCAGTCAGAATGGCTAAAATTAACAAGTCAGGAAACGACAGATGTTGGCGGGGATGCGGAGAAAGGGGAACCCTCCTACACTGTTGGTGGGAATGCAAGCTGGTGCAGCCACTCTGGAAAACTGTATGGAGGTTCCTCAAAAAGTTGAAAATAGAGCTACCATATGATCCAGCAATTGCACTGCTGGGTATATACCCCAAAGATACAAAAGTAGGGATCCGAAGGGGTACGTGCACCCCGATGTTTATAGCAGCAATGTCCACAATAGCCAAACTGTGGAAAGAGCCAAGATGCCCATCGACAGATGAGTGGATAAATAAGAGGTGGTATATATATACAATGGAATATTATGCAGCCATCAAAAGGAATGAGATCTTGCCATTTGCAACGACGTGGATGGAACTGGAGGGTATGATGTTGAGTGAAATAAGTCAAACAGAGAAAGACATGTATCATATGATCTCACTGATATGAGGAATTCTTAATTGCAGGAAACAAACTGAGGGTTGCTGGAGTGGGGGGTGGGGTGGGAGGGATGGGGTGACTGGGTGATAGACACTGGGGAGGGTATGTGCTCTGGTAAGCGCTGTGAATTGTGCAAGACGGTTGAATCTCAGATCTGTACCTCTGAAACAAATAATGCAATATATGTTAAGAAAAAAAAAAAGAAGAAGAAGGTAGCGGGAGGGGAAGAATGAAGCGGGGGAAATCGGAGGGGTAGACGAACCATGAGAGACGATGGACTCTGAAAAACAAACAGGGTTCGGGGGGGGGTGGGAGGATGGGTTAGCCTGGTGATGGGTATTGAGGAGGGCACATTCTGCATGGAGCACTGGGTGTTATGCACAAACAATGAATCATGGAACACTACATCTAAAACTAATGATGTAATGTATGGGGATTAACATAAGAATAAAAAATAAATAAATAAATAAATAAAAAGTTAGCTGCAGAAGCCACATGAAGCCACAGCAAGGCACTGGACTTAGGGCAGGGTCTCTCAGAAAGGCAAGTGCATTGTGGGAAAAAGAATCCAGAATATGTGCTCCATTCTCCTTGGTCTCTTTCTCAGCAGCGGTTCTGCTTCTGAAGCAATTTAGGAGCCCCAAAAGAAAAACACCACATGCAGTAGCCAGCCTCCCACTCCCATCATTCCTTCAGCTCTGCCTTAAGCAAGTCACAATAATATTTGGAATTGGCAAAGCAACTTCTTTCCAGGGCATTCACTAATACATTCCCTCATTAATGCACACAGTACTCCTGTGGAGGAGGTGGGTGGCAAGCAATTTCAAATCCTTTTCTTCTATACCTACCAAAGAGTCTTTGCTTTCAATAGCTGACACAAATGAGTGAACCATTTTGGTTATAAGATTATGATTCGCCCATCACGCCCCATTAACACGATTAAAACAACCTTTGTCCTTGTTAAAATCTGTGCAGCCAAGTGTGTGCAGAGTTTAAAAAGAACATAAAGACTGTCCCAGACATCTGTGTTTGAGACCAGGCATTAGATACGATGTCCTTTGTCTGGCTGTGGAAAACTCCCACAGGACAAATAGGATTAAACGTGACGCTTCTCTTTCACTGGCTGCCTCCTAAGCCTCGCCCCTTTACACAACTTTTTTTTTTAAAGATTTTATTTATTTATTTGAGACAGAGAGATTGAGAGAGAGAGAGCACATGAGAGGGGGGAGGGTCAGAGGGAGAAGCAGACTCCCTGCCGAGCAGGGAGCCCGACACGGGACTCGATCCAGGGACTCCAGGATCATGACCTGAGCTGAAGGCAGTCGCTTAACCAACTGAGCCACCCAGGCGCCCCCTTTACACAACTTTTATCCTCACACACAGCTCTCTAGATCTCTGCCTTCACCATCATGGTGGACGTCTAGAAACTCCTCTCTCTCCTTCAGCCTCCTGTCCCGCCCGGGCAAGGATAAATTGCTTCCATAATATAAGAGAGGGCAAAGAAGCCAGAAGTCCAAGTACCAAGCTTGGGGCATTCCTAGGCTCCCCATTTCTGCATCCATGCTGGAGGCCCAGAGCCTTCACGTTGCTCCTCCCAGAATTTCCTCCATGACAACTCATCTGGGCCACACTTAGAGCAAAGTGCGATCCACATGTTCTGGGCTTTTTCTGAATCCTCCATCACAATGTCTACTCTGCTAAATAAATGGATTTACTAGTGGACAGTTTAAAGCTCACCACATGGCAGAATAGAAGGGGGGACTAGGAACTAGCATTTCCAAGTACCTACTATATGCCAAGCACTGTGTCAGGTAATATAATATCATTTCATTGTCACAATAGCCCAGAAAAGAGATGTTCATATCCCTGTTTTGCATTTCATTCACCAAAATCGCAGTGGCTTAACACAACAAAGGTTTAGTTCTCACTTTCAAAGCATATCAATCACATCTCTTCTCCATATGGTCATTCAGTTGATGGAGGCATTACCATTTTGTGGTTGCAGCATCTGGATGCTAGGGTCCTCTTGGCCACCACAGCAGAAGAAAGCCTGGAGAGTTATGCATGGCTCTTCATTGCTTTAGTAGAATCACTTGTGGTCATATTCACCAGCTATACACTCACATAGCCACATCTAACTCACTGCAATGGGACAGGGAGATGCGTGAAAACAGAATGTACCATGAGTAGCTATGGTCATGCCAGGATAATGGAAATGTAAATGTCAATAGCTATACTTCTGTGTCCTATAAATACACATATTATATTATTAATGGTTGCATAAAACCCCACCGCATGACTGTATCATACCTTATCCATTGAGGCCTCTGTTTGGGGACATCTAACTTGTTTTTCATCAATTAATATCCTTTGAACACTTATCATGTGCAGGGCACTGTAGGTGGGGGACCAAGAGGGTATTTACAGATTCAGAGGGGAAGTCAGACACATTCAGAAATAAATGTCATTGGGAAAAAAGGCAGATTCAGATGGATGGAGCAAGGAAACCACCAAGCACTTTGGTACTACAGAGAAAGCAATCATTTCCTGTCAAGGCACTGGGGAAGGACTCAGAGGGGATTTATCCATTTCATTTAAAGACTAAAGAGTTAACGTGACAGGGTTGTGAGATCGAGCCCCGACTCGGGCTTCAAGCTGGGCATGGAGCCTGCTTCAGATTCTCTCTCTCCCTCTGACCCTTACCCTCATGCTCTCTCTCTCTCGCTCTCTCGAATAAATAATATCTTTAAAAAGAAATAAAGGCCAAAGACTTCAATTAAAGAATTTAAAGATTGATAAATACTTCCTAAGAGGTAAAGCATGGGGAGGGAAGGTGTTGTGTGTTGGGGGTAAAGGACCACAACCAGTAGGGCTCAGAAGGCGTTCAGGGCACCATAAGCCCTCTGTTGTGTGGTTTAGGCAAAGGTGCAGGAGAGGAAGGCTGAAGAGATGACACCAGAAAATGTGTTGGAGTCAGACATTATAGGAGGGTCACGAGCACCATGTTTGGAAGTGTGGGTATTCTGGGGAGATGGGGAGCCGCCCACAGAGGGTCTCTGAGCACAGGGATGCTGTGGGAGATCTATCTAGACTCTCCTAGAGACAGCCCCCAATAGAGTATTAACTAATCATTTTTTTTCTTTTCCTCCCTTTGGGAATTCCTAGTCATCGTGAACATGTTTATTTTGCTTCTATCCTGGGGTTTGTAATCAAACATGAATTTAATCTGCCTAAACACACATACCACAGAAGCAAACTTTCTATTTTATCCAAAGAAGTCTGTAATCAGGCATTCACATTCCTTCAGCTT
This sequence comes from Mirounga angustirostris, assembly GCF_029215605.1. Classification (NCBI taxonomy): domain Eukaryota; kingdom Metazoa; phylum Chordata; class Mammalia; order Carnivora; family Phocidae; genus Mirounga; species Mirounga angustirostris. Next base: position 150,588,037 of record NW_026991710.1, on the reverse strand, counting down.
TTTTGGGTGTTTCTTGTTATCCTCTGAAATAAACATTCTTGTAAAATATTGCAACTTCAGAATAAAGATGAAGGAATAGAACCCCATACTGTAGTTTGGTTCTATCATATTGACTTTAGTTGTGCTGAATTTGGACCCCCTTTATGGCTAAAGGCCAGTTTACCATCTACTTGCTGTGTGCTTTTGCCAAGTTACTCAGCCTCTCTGTGCTTTCATTTCTTGATTTCGTAAGAAACAATATGTATTGAACTATTTTTTCCTTCCTTGATGAAATACCGCATACAGGCTAGGACATGTACCAATCATAGGTGACCTTAGTAAAAGTGTTTTACCCTCTTCCAAAGAAAGGAGGTGGGGAAGGAAATGAACGAATATAAACTGCATACCTATTGTGGGCTAGCACATCTGCTTGAGGTTGCGTGTGTGCTCTGTCAATTCTGACATGACTCCCACAAGGCAGGTGTTCCCTGTTCCACAGTGAGCACGCCCAGGGTCACCACAGTCACTTGCACAGTGACATTCAGCTGGTGAGTGGCAGACTCAAGTTGGAAGGGTGCCGACTGTCGGACCCCAAAGCCCAAGCCAGTTCTACTCCACAGAGCACGAGGCACTGGGACAGAAGCTCGTGTCTCCCACACGGTGTTCTTCTCTGCAAAGCCGTGGCCGGGCCTCTTGGTATCCATTTGTGGTAAGAATGACTAATCTCTTGGCTCTCCTGACATACTTCTCTGGATCACATTCAGCTGTGACGGATCAGTCCCACAGTTTGGGGTTCCAGGATAGCTCCCCAGCCTCCAGATGCCCCTCGCCCACCAGGCCAGACTGGCTGCTTTCACTGACGTCATTGCCTCTGGAGGATTCCTCTGAATCACTGTTTGGTCACTCCCTCTTAATTGCTGACAGTTACCGAAGTTCCCGGTCCTACAATAAGCAAGGAAAAGGGTACCATTTTCTAAGACATTTGTGTTTAGTGTTGCTGGCAGCTTGGTAAACTTATTAGTGCTCTGCATACCATATAATTAAGATCGAATTATCTGAGAGTTTAAAATAGTGCCTGCTGCTATTGTGTTGCTGAAAATGCTAAGAAAAAAATACTTGCCTTTTTTTTTTTTTTAAAGGCATGCAGCTCACCTCTCTCCCCCTTTCCTCTGAAATTCTCATTCTCAAAAGGGGCCACAGGATTGAGGTCACCTGGAAGGATGGAGAGGGCTCACTAGGTCCAAACATTCTGCTTTAGAATGTTGCCACATCAGAAGCACGAGGGCACGTTCTAAGACATCCGCCGCAGCACCTTCGAGAAGGGACCTGCAGTGCGAGGCAGAGGAGAATAAACAGGAGTCTGGAAGAGGAACTCACACGAAGGCTGGGGCTCAGACACTAGGTCTGCGCCACGGTGAAACTGGACCAAAAATGGCTCCAGGCTGAAACTTCAGGAGGAGAGTCCCCAGCTGTGTAAGTTATCAACACCTGGTGCCATGAATAAACGGATAAACCCAAGAATATACACAGTGCGGGAGCCTAGAGAGAAAAATGGGACAGAGAAGGGGTAATCCAGGAACATGCATGAAGCGCTCACTCCAAGACATGATTCTGGGCTCCTCCCTGTCCTTACTGGGCTGAAAGTCTAGCGTGGGGGAGACAGAACAGAAAGACAAGGAAGATGTGCCAGCGCAGTAAGCAATGAACACCTACAGGCAGTGGGTGCCCAGGGTGAGGGGGAGAGTAGGAAGGATCACCAGGGATGTGGAGCCAATGGGCATCCTGAAGACTACTGGAAGCTAGCCAGACAGAGGGGAAAGGGCATCCTGGGGAGAAACAACAGCGTGATCAAAGCCTAAGAGGCAGCAGAGACCAGATCGGCGAGTAGTGCTGCTAAGTGTGAGGACTTAAATGGCCCCAAAAGCAAAGGTAAAAATGCTGATTTTAAGCAGGAGAGAAATATGAGATTTCTATTAAAAAACAACAACTCATACTGGTTGTAATTGAATGACTTGGAAGGTGAGAGCAAAGATCAATGAGAATAGTGATTCTCTAAGTGTGGTGCTTGGGCCAGCAGGGTCCCCTAGAGCTTGCTAGAAATGCCACTTCCCAGACCTGGTGAATCAGAAACTCTGGGGGGTGGGACCCAGCCCTGAAAGTTTTAGCGAGCCCTTTAGGTAGGACTGATGCACGCTCAAGATCTAAAGGAGGCCACTGCAATAAACCAGGTGAATAGAGATCCAGGTGAACAATGGACCAAAGCAATGGTGGTAAGAAAGCAGAAAAGGCAACAGATTCAGAAGATATGTGGGTGGAATCCTTGTGTACCTCTCTCATTACATTTTTCCACTTTCCACTATGTCTTATCCCCTCTCTCTGTGCTTTGTGTCCTTAAGTGTCTTGGGCAGAGACCCCATGTCCTCCCAGACTCTTGTAGCCCCCTGCATGGTCCCTTGAACACTCAGGTGGAGCTCAGGTGAGGGTTAGCCAAGCAATACTGTATTGCCTTCTGTCATGATTGGTCCTGGGACCCAGGGGTGGACTGACCCCATGAAAGGTCTACAGAGCCCTCACAGGGGCGGGGAAGCCTCAGGGAGATGCAGCTATGTTCACAGCAACCCAGACCTCCCAGGGCAGCTAGCAAAAGAGGCAGAGAAGAGAAAACCAAGGGAGAAGTGGGAAAGAGAAGGGTTGCTGAAGAAGGAAGAAGAGGGATGAAATGGAGGGAGGCAGGGAGGTGTCAGAAAGGAGGAAGAGAAGAGGGAAAAGAAAGAGGAGTTTGGGGAAGGTAGATGGATTTGAACTTTAGCTCCCTCCCTCTTCCAGTCTCAGCACTTCCAACTCTGGCCGGAGTTGTTCCTGCCACTCCAGGTGTGGCCCATGATGTCCTCCATAGGAGTGGCCCTTCCTCATGCCTCCACACCTGCAGGATGCCGCTGCAGGTCAACAGGCCCCACGTGCATGCTCGGGGAGCCGGGCACCAGCCCAGTGTGATGGAGCCTCCTCCTTCCTGCGTCCTCTCTGCCTACTATACAACCTCCATGATCTATGATGCTGTCTCAACAATATTTTGGGAAGACATTATGTCATTGTGATGAAGAACATGGCCTCAAACTCGTGAGTTCATACCCTTGCTCTGTTGCCTACTGGCACCTAAAATAGTGCCTAGCATATGGTGGTGTGTTAATGATTAAGTCAATTCGTGGCTGAATACTAGTTGTGAAAACTGGAGCAAGTGAATCATTCTGAGCCTTAGTTTCCTCACCTGTGAAATGGGGATAATAATAGTACATATCACATAAGGTTGTTGGGAGGATGAAGTGTATCAAGTGTGTATCGGGGGCCAGTTACTCACAGGTGGTGGAAGGGATTTGCTGCCCTGGGGGTGGAATGGAATAGCATATCTATCGCCCACTACAGCATTGCTTCTCAGTGTGAGGTCAGAACCACCTTCCTCCAAACCATCTGGGACAGGGCTGAGTATTTAAAGGCGTCAGAAAGGAAGATTTCTTGGCCCTACTCCAAACCTACTAAAAAGGAATCTTCAGGCGTGAGGCCTAGAACCCTGAATTTCTATAAGCTCCTACAGTGATTGTCAACCCATGCTAATGTTTAAGAGCTCTATATTAAGGTTTCAGTTTACAAATTAAAATTCAGAGTCAATACATGAGCAGTTCATAGTTGAGGACATTGACTTTAGGGTGGACCTTTCTAGAGCCGAATTTATGAAGTAATGAAAGACCATACATTCTATAATGGAGTAACTAATGTGTTATCTTAATACCTGCATCTGAATTCCTCTTGGAGAGGGAACGGTCGTTGATAAGTCTGTTGGCACTAGACCCTGATGGCATGGGTTAGCCTTGCTGAGGCCAGAAAAAGAAATTCCTGAACTTTTCTGAATTTAAAATGAGCAAGAGAAAAAGAAAATAAGAAGAGTGGGCTGAGCTACAGAGAAACAGAGAGGGAGGCTGTAACCATGGTTTGGAAATAACTTAAGGACTTTTGGGGAACTGGACGACATAAACTTGGATTTCAACGTATTTGCATTCTTCTAACTTAAAAGCCCAGTCTTTCCAAGCCTATGTCAAGGGGTTCTATGTCTGCAATAAGTGCAAGTAAATTTGCATCTTTTCCCCAACAAAGAACTGTGTAGGAAAATGGTATGAACTTCATGCAGGGTTTGTTCATTGACTTCCCTTTCTTCCCCCTCCTCTCATCCAACTCTCATCCAACTCTCATTCTCTCATCCAGTTGAGTGAATTGCCAAATCCACTTGACTTCTTAGTTCAGTGATGTTGGTCAAACCCATCCCTTCTTCTCCATTCCCATTGCTGTCACTCTGTTTCAGAACTTTTCCCACTGATCACTTCCGAGCTTGTCTTCTGTCTAAAATTTCTCCCATCACAGACAGGATCAAGCCAGCCCTCCTTCTGCTGCTAACTTTCTAATGAAACATTAATGGTGAGAAACAGCATAACATGGAAACTAAAAGTATATACATATATATACTCTAAAGCCAGACTTCCTGGGAGCAAATTCTTTTTTTTAATTTCATTATTTTTTATTTCTAAAGTTTTAATTTAAATTCCAGTTAATTAACATACAGTGTAATATTAGTTTCAGGTGTACAATATAGTGAATCAACACTTCCATACATCACCCAGTGCTCATCACAACAAGTGCACTCCTTAATCACCCATCCTCTCACCCACCTCTCCTCTGGTAATCCTCAGTTTGTTTTCTATAGTTAAGCATCTGTTTCTTGATTTCTCTCTCTCTCTCTCTCTCTTTCTTCCTTTTGCTCGTTTGTTTTATTTCTTAAATTCCACATGAGTGAGATCATATGATATTTGTCTTTCTCTGACTGACTTATTTCACTTAGCATAATACTCTCTAGCTCCGTCCACATTGCAAATGGCAAGATTTCATTCTTTTTGATGGCTGAGTAATATTCCATTATATATATATATATATATTTATATACACACACACACACACACACACACACATCTTCTTTACCCATTCATCAATCAGTGGACACTTAAGCTGTTTCCATAGTGTAACTATTGTAGATAATGCTGCTATAAATATTTCCACAGTGGCTGCACAAGTTCGCAATCCCACCAGCAGTGCAAAAGAGTCCTGGGAGCAAATTCTAAGTCTCCCTTTCTATGGGCTGTGTCTTTGGGTTGGGTAAGTTATTTAACCTCTCTTGCCTTAGATTCTCCATCTGTTAAATGTGAATAATAATAGTGCCTACTTTTTGGGATTGTTGTGAGGATTATGAATTACCAGGTGCAAAGCATCCTATTTGGTTGCTTAAAAAGAGCGTGTAGGCAATTTATGGAATTAGATAAAGCTCATACTTTAATTAGAATTCTTCATGACATTCAAGCCCTGAGCATTTAGGCTGTCAATGTACATTTCCTACCTCATCTCTCATTCTACTGTCCTCAACCTAAGCTTCAACCACCTCAAGTTATTTAAGTTCCTTGAATATACTATGTACCTTCTAACCTTCATGATATTATGTCAACTCTTTCCTTTCTAAGGAATGTTCTCTAATGCCAGCTCTTTTCTTTCTTTTTTGCTCCCCCATTTTCCTATCCACTGTTTAGAGAGCTCCCTGAATGACTCAAACACACAAACACACACACAGACAAACAGACATACAGACACACACACACACACACACACACACACACACACCCTTCTGCTTCAAGATTGCCCTATTTTTGGCCTTTTGCATTTTAATATAAATTTAAAAATCTGTTTATTAAGTTCTACACACACACACTTCTCGCTGGACTTTTAATTGGTACTACATGAAATGTTAAATCTTTCCAACTACATAGTGCATCCTTCCATTTATTTAGGTATTTTTAAATTTCTCAAAAAATTTCTGTAGTTTTTTGATGTAGAGGTTCTGTTCATTTGTTGATAGTTTTTGATGCCACTAGTGGTAATATTTAGAAATTTTGATTTTCTTGTTTGTTGCTAACATATAGAAATACAGTTGATTTTCATATATGGATCCTATATTCAGTAGCCTTGTTAAATTTACTTATAGTGAAATGTTGTCTGCAAATAATGACAGCTTTCTTTCTTTTTTTTAAAAGATTTTATTTATTTATTTGAGAGAGAAAGCACACACATGAGCAGGGGAGAGGGACAGAGGGAGATGGAAAAGCAGACTCCCCACTGAGCAGGGAGCCGAGGCAGGGCTTAATCCCAGGACCCTGAGATCATGACCTTAGCCGAAAGCAGACACTTAACCAACTGAGCCACCCAGGCGCCCCTAAAGATTTTTAAAAATTATCTCTACACCCAATGTGGGGCTCAAACTCACAACCCCAAGATCAAGAGTTGCATGCTCTATCAACTGAGCCAGCTAGGCACCCTGACAGTTTTCTTTCTTCCTTTCCAATTCTTATGTCTTCTCCCCCCTTGCCATATTAAATAACTTAGGACTGCCAGGACAATGTTGAGTGGAAGCAATGATAGTGGATAATCTCAACTTTTTCCTCGTCTGGTGGGGGAAAGTTTTATAAAAAGCTGGAGGACATACACTACCAGTCCATTAACACCTGTTGAAATCAGTAATAGTTAAGACAATGTGATACTGGCACAAGGATAGACAAGGAAACCACTAGAACAAAATAGTGAATCCAAAAATAGGCTCATATATATAGTCACCTGAAATACAACAAAGGTGACATTGAAGAAGAGTGGGGAAGGGTGATCTTTTCATCAGACAGTGCTAGATTGATTGGGTCTCCATATCAGGGAAAATGCATCATGATTCCTACCTCACACCAAACAAAACAACCATTCCTAATAGATTATATGTCTAAGCAGGAAAAGCAAGGCAACACAGATTTTAGGAAAAAAATGAGAATATTTTCATGACCTTGGAGTAGATAAAGGTTTTTTTAAACAGGGTGTAAAAAGTAATAACCACAAAGTGGAAGAATGGATAAATTGGATTACATTAAAATTAAGCTTTTTTGGTCATCAAACATGACCATTAAGAGAGCTGAAGGTGATAGAATGGGAGGACATTTGTAATATGTATATCTAATAAAAATTCTTACCAAGAATATGTAAAAAAAACAAAAACCTAAAAGCTTGAAATGTGAAAAAAAAACCCAAAACTCCTGCAAATCTCTAAGAAAGAGGACTATCTCTCAATAGGAAAATGGACGAAAGGCATGAACAACCACTTCAAAGAAGGACATCCAAATGGCCAATAAACCTAAGAAAAGGTGAAAAATGCATTTGTCATTAGGGAAATGCAAATTAAGACCAAAATGAGATACCACCTCATGCCAACCAGAATGGCTCAAATGAAAAAGACAGAACATACCAACTACTGGAGAAGACATAGAACTTGAATTCTCATAGATTGTTGACAGAAGTGTGTTTCACAGCCTTTATGAAGTTAAACATATGCTAACTCTATGACCCACCATTTTCACTCCTCAGTGTATACCCCACATAAAAATGTACATATGTTCACCAGAAGACATTTACAAGAATGTTCACAGCAGCACTAGTCATAGTAGCCAAACACTAGAACACAGCTGAGAAGCTATTTTACTCTTGGGACTACTATATAGCAATGGCAATGAGCAAATGCAGCCATATAACAACATGGATAATTCTCATGAGCATAAGGTTTAGTAAAAAGAAGCCAGATGTGAATGAGTACATACTATATGATTCCATTTATGCAACGTTTAAAGATAGGTCAAACTATGCTCTGTTGTTAAAGGTCATAAGAGTTTCAGTGACTGGGAGAGAGCATAATGGGGGCTTCTGGGGTGCCAGTAATATTGTTTCTTGATCCGGGTATAGGTTACATGAGTGTGCGCTTTCATGAAAATTTATTCAGCTGAACACCCATGATTTGTGTATGATTTATGTATGTTTCAATAAAAAGTTAAAAAGCCAACAAGATAATAAAAAGAAAAAGCAAAAAAATAAACAAAACCCCCCAAAACAGAACCCAGGGTCCTACTTGGGTATATCGAATTAAACTTTTTGGGGTAGTAGGGTTATGTTGTAACCAGCCCCCAAAATGGCTCTCTGCAATTCTCATGTCCTGGTATTCACAATGCCGTGTGGTCATCTCACACACTGAGCAGACCTGCCCTGGATAACCAGTAGGATGTTGCGGAATAATGCAGTGTGACTTCTCTTGAACCTAGATCATCTATGACATTTCAGCTTGTACCTTGCTCTCTCTCCTGGACCTCTCTAGGGAAAGCGACCACTTTGTGAGGATACGTGGCTTGTTTGTGGAGAGGTCCAGGCAGTGAGTCATTGAGGTCTCTTGCCAGTAGCAGCACCAACCTGCCACCATGTGAATGAACCATCTTGGAAATGGATCCTTTAGCCTTGGTCAGGCCTTCAGATGATTACAGCTCTGGCCAACATCTTGTCTGCAATCACGTGGGAGACTCCAAACCACTACCACCTCAGGAAGCTGCTCCCCAATTCCAGCCCCACCCAGAGTGGTTTGATGTAATGAAGGTTTATTTGTTCGAAGCTGCAAAGTTTTGGAGTAATTTGCTAAGCAACAATAGATAATCAATACAGGCCAAGACAAACATATTTGTTTTTATCCAGAAAAATACTTGTTTATAAATTACCTGACACAACTCAATAAGATTTTTCTATCTTGTTTGGCTGCACTATTTTTTTTTTCCTTTTCTTTTGGTAAGAACATTTAACATGAGATCCATCCTCAACAGATTTTTAAGTGTGCTGTATTAAATGTACTGTTATCTATAGGCAGAATGTTGTACATTGTATCTCTAGAACTAATTCAACTTGCAAAATGAAAATTTTTATATGTTGATTAGCAGCTCCTCATTTTCCACTCTCCCTAATCCCTGGCAACCACCTTTATATTCTTTTGCCTCTGTGGGTTGGAGTATTTTAGATACTTCATGTAAGTGGAAACATACATATTTTTTAAAAACTCCTCACATTTGATTATATAGCCATGGTTGAAAACCTCTTACATATTTTCCCTACCCCTAGTCTAGTACCTATCATTTTGTATTAGTGATATTCCTTGCTGGTCTTCACTGATCAACTGTGAACTCGTTAATTGAAGGAGAGATGCTTTGCTCATTTGGGTTACAATGAGCTCAAAAGAGTACCTGGCACACAGTAAATAGCCCACGAATATTTGTTGAACTGGAGTGACATTTCCAATAATCATAGAGGGTTGGACCTACCATCGCCATCAGCTAGCCAAACCTCTTCAACGTAGACTTTCAATTCAACATACATGTTTAAAGAGTCTACTTTGAGTCAAACACTGAACTGGTTCTAGAGGTGCAAAGAAGAGGAAGATCAGTCCTGGTAATCAGTACTCAGTCAGGCAGAGACAACATTGGAAATTCCCGTACTTGGGGAAGGAACCTCAAATGAGGTGATCAGTTCTGCTTGGGTGGGCCTGAGACACTTCCAAGTAGGCTTGAGCTACCCAAAGAGCGACTTAGGAGTTTGCCAGGTGAACAAGGAGGGACAAAACACTTTGGGAAGATAGAAGAGCCACCTATATGAGTAGAATGACTTGAAATCACATGGAATGTTGGAGGAGAAGGGCAGAGGATGAGAGATGAATGGCTTGGTAAGGAGGTTGGATGTATCCTGTAACTAACGGGAAATCACCAAAGAATGAAACAAGAGAGTAACAGGACTCAGTTTGCAGTTTTGGGGAAATCACTCTGGTTGCAGTGTGGACAATGGATTATAGGGCAAAAGCAAAAATCACAGGACCACTTGGAGAGGAGGTATCATGGAGATCCAAGTGCGGGGAAAGCAAGGGCTTGACTAAAGCAAAGGCACTGGGGATGGGGAGGTGGGGACAGATATGAGGGAATTTCTCCTCCTCGTAAGAAAAATAGGACTGGAGGGGCGCCTGGGTGGCTCAGTCATTGGGCGTCTGCCTTCGGCTCAGGTCATGATCCCAGGGTCCTGGGATCGAGCCCCGCATCGGGCTCCCTGCTCTGCGGGGAGTCTGCTTCTCCCTCTGACCCTCCTCCCTCTCATGCTCTCTGTCTCTCATTCTCTCTGTCTCAAATAAATAAATAAAATCTTTAAAAAAAAAAAAGAAAAATAGGACTGGAGTTGGAAGATTCTCCACTTCCTCCTGTAGAAAGGTTGGGGAAAGGGAGATGAGAGAGAGGCATAATATGCAGGTAATACTTTCTTTTCAAATTTTCTTCTTTGGAACTAGAAAAAGACAGAAAAGCAGAAAGAAGACAGGGGGTGGGATTCAGGAAAACATGTGGCACATATGCTAATGTCACTTGGGAAATGTAACCGGCTCACAACTTCCATCTATTATCTTAGGTGAAAATACATTTTCAGCCAAAAAGAATTATTTTAAAACACGGGTGTGAAATAAATGAGCACATAAAACCATATTGTCCAAAGGGCCTCGGCAGAATGTTTTCTTTAGATAGCAGTCTCAGGGTAACACTGCCAGGAATGCATAGTTGTTCCAGCAAGAGTCTGCTTTTGTCACTCGTGAATTGCAATGGGGCTAGAGGGTGGGCTGGTGGGACGACACAGGACACAAACCTCACTTATCTAAGAAATGCATCTGCAACTCCATGGGTGGCAGGTGCTTAAGAGCATTGAACAGACATCTGATGCACCGAAATCATGTATGTACACTGGAAAGCACAGGTGTGCCAGGTCCCTGCTACGGTCTGGAGAAATATACCAGACATGCATCCAATGGTTCTGTGCCTTTCCTTCCTGACTTCTCTCCTGCAGGATATGGAGTCCGTGTCGGTGTCTACGCAGGGCCCTCTGTTCACTGGCATTTGAAAGCCTCTTAACTGACTCCAGCTACTTGGTTGCCTCCGAGCAAGGCTCAATCCAGCTAACGACGGATATCTGCCAGGCTCCTCTGGTCTCTTTCGGTCTTGTAAGCCTCCCCTCTCCCCGGTGCTAACCCTGCAACCTGGATGCCTGTCTCCCCTGTCTCCCTCACACAGGTTTTGGGGCAGTTACCTGTCACCTCTTGGGCTCCCTGTCTACCTAGTAGCTCTGGTCATAGTGATGGGGCCAGATGGCTCTTTGCAGCTGTGTGACAGTCCTTTGATTCATTCTCAAGTTGATTCCCACCCACTTTCCCTTTTAGCCAATAGATGGCGCCTGCCCCCTCCAGGGGAAGAGGAAGAGAATGCACAGTTATGGAGCCCTGCTTTGCACCACGTGGTACTCCCTGGTGCCTTTCAGGGAGCACAGGGCTGGGAATCAAGAAAACGTGGGTCGCTATCAGAGCTCTATCTCTCCACATATGGGGGATCTTGGGCATGTCACACATCCTCTCTACCCTTCTGTTCCTTCCTGAAGAAAATGAGGGCAAAATCCCCTTAAAGGAGACAGTCCTTTCTACGTATCCAGCTGCAGAGGGCACAAGGCAAACATGCAGTAAAAGTGGGTTCTCTTCTGGGGGACACTTCACATGCACAGTGATCCCACCGAGGGGCATCACTATCTGTCTTTTGCAAGGAAGCTGATCTGGGGAGATGACATGAATTGCCCAAAATCATGCAAGTGGAAAAGCCAGAATTGGAATCCAGGCCTGCAAGGCTCTAAACCAGACCTTCCCTCTACTCTGTCCTGCCTTCCTCCATGACTTTCATCCTTCTGCTCTTCCACTTTTCTTTACCGTTTTCTTTCCCTCTGCCTGTGACATATGCAGGGCTGTGCCACTATTAGAAATAAAGTCCCCACAGTCTAAAAAAGAAAGGACATTCTGGGTGCCTGGGTGGCTCAGTCAGTTAAATGTCTGCCTTTGGCTCAGGTCATGATCTCAGGTCCTGGGATTGAGTCCCATGTTGGGCTCCCTGCTCCGCGGGAGTCTGATTCTCCCTCTGCCCCCTCCACCCCCTCCAGCCACCCCCTCCCCCCAGCTCGTGTGCTCACTCACGCTCTCTCTCTTTCTCAGAAAAAAATAAATAAAATCTTTTAAAAAGAAAAGACATTCTAGTAGACATTACAATGTAAACAAACTTTGAGGACATTATGCCAAGTGAAAGAAGCCAGTTCCCAAAAGGACAACTACTTACATGAGGTTCCCGGAGTGGTCAGGTTCAGAGACACAGAAAGTAGAATGGGGGTCGCCAGGAGTTAGATAGAGGGGGGAATGGGGACTTAGTTTTAATGGGGATGGAGTTTCAGTTTGGAAAGATAAAGAGTTCTGTGATGGACAATGATGACAGTCACACAACAATGTGAATGTGCTTAGTGACAGTGAACTGTACAGTTGAAAATGATTGAAATGGTAAATTTTATCTTGTGTATATTTAACCACAATAAATAAATAAAATAAAAACAAATACAGTAAAATTCCTACGGCCTGATTTACCATTTCTCTCCTTTTCTCCAAACTCCTAAAAGGAATACATGAAACTGACATTTCCTTTCCTCAAGTCCTTGCTACTTCATGCCTTAGCAATCAGGCTTTTACCCCCCCTCTGCCATGACCCCTTCCCTTTCAGAAGGTGGTCCATGAGCCCTCGTCCTCCCCCACTGCTGGCAGGCCGGGCCCTGGGCGTCAGCACCCTGTTGCTGGCCTCTGGGACACTGTCCTCCGTGTTTCTGACCAGCCCTTCATCTCCTGGCCTCTGCAGGCTTCCTCTGAGCCTATCTCCTGGCCCTCAGCCCCTGCGTCCTCCCTCCCAACGTGATCTCAGGCATCCCCCTTCCCACATCTGTAGCTCCACCTCCCGTAAGCCTCTTGGCTTCAGATCAGCCTTTAATGCCATGTGAAGGCCAACTCTGTGGAGACATCCTGCCAGGAGCTACAGCTCGCGATCGGGAGCAAAAGTCATCGTCCTGGTGCTGAATATCGCCAGCTTCCTGCTTCTGTGAGTGGCTCCACCACGTCCCCACCATCGAGCTTACAGCTTTGGGTCCTCCTGGACCTCCTCAGCTCCGATACTCTCACCCAAGCAGACGTTGTCCTTGGCCAGCCTTCCCGGAGGGTGTCTCCTTCTCATTTTCTTTCCTGGACTGTGTTGGCTTTCTTTTCTTTTTCTTTCTTTCTTTTTTTCTTTCTTTCTTTCTTTTTTTAAGATTGTATTTATTTATTTGACAGAGAGAGACACAGCGAGAGAGGGAACACAAGCAGGGGGGGGGGGGGGGGGGGGGGGGGGGGGGGGGGGGGGGGGGGGGGGGGGGGGGGGGGGGGGGGGAGCGGAGAAGCAGGCCTCCACGGAGCAGGGAGCCCGATGTGGGGCTCGATCCCAGGACCCTGGGATCATGACCCGAGCCAAAGGCAGATGCTCAACCCCTGAGCCACCCAGGGTCGACTTTCTAAGGCTGCTGCAATGAAGTCCCACAGACTGGGTGGCTTAAACAACAGAAATCTTTTCCCTCAGAGTTCTGGAGGCTGGAAGTCTGAGATCAAGGTGTCCATGGAGCTGGTTCCTTTTGAGGCCAATCTCCTTGGCGTGTGGATGACCACCTTCTCCCTGTGTCCTCACACGACCTTCCGTCTGTATGTGCCTGTGTCCTAATGTCCTCTCCTTACCAGACACCAGTCAGATTGGACGGAGTCCACCCACATGACCTCATTTTAACTTAATGACCCCACAAAGACCCTATCTCCAAATACAGTCACCCTCTGAGGTATGGGGGTTAGGACTTCAACATAGGAATTGGAGTCACAACTCAGGCCCTAACACACGCTCCTGGGCTGGCCTCCTGCCTTCTTTCCCCACCACCTTCCTCAAAGCCGCCGGCCGTCGTCATGCTGCCTCTGCTGCAGTCTTCCTCAAGCGCCGTGGGGAGCCCACTGCCCGGCCACTCAGCACCTCACAGAAATATTTCTGACCCCTTGGCTTGGCACTCGAGGCCCTCCTCACTGTGGCTGCAAACAGCCTGTCTCTGCAGCTCCACCACCGCCGGCTCTGCTCTCCGGCCAAGCCAGGCGGCCGTCCCGGCGCGGGCACGCTCGTGCTTCCCGGCCACTCGCCGTCCCCCAGCTGTGCTCTCAGTCGGGAATGCTCTCCCCCCTTCTCTGCCTTCTCAAAACCTACCCAGTGTTCTGGGCCTGGCACAAATGCCGCTGCCTTCCCCGAAACTCCATGATCCTTTATCTGTGCTACGAACAGCCCTTCTCCTCTTCTAACTTTTCGCCGGGGACACATTTTGTCCCAGGGGTCTCCTGGGGGCCCCGAGCCAGGTGGGAAAGGTCACGGTATTCTTTCCTCACTTCCCCCTTGCAGGGTCACTGCAGGCCGGCTGAGTCCTTCAACCAGAAGCCCCCAGCTCTTGTCAGGCAGCCCTCTCCACCCACTCCTGTCCACCTCCAGGTTCTGGGAACCATTTCCTGCCCTGGCCCCTTTCAGCTCAACAGAGGGCAAGCAGGCCAGCTGGTACCAGACCCTGGGTCCCTCCCGGGGCCATATCTTGGCAAATAGTCCCTCCTTTAAACCCTCCTCAATTAGTTGAACCTGACTGTGCCATCTGTTTCCCCCTGGGATGTGGACTGATATGCCATTTTCACCCAGGCTTAACGATTGCAAATCCACCTGCTTCTTTTCAAAAATCCACATTGAAATACTGACGTGTGCTGTTCTTAAGGGGCTGAGAATACCAGGAAAACACAGCGTGGCCTCCACGAGGGCCACAGGCTGGTAGGGGAGGCTGGCGGTCACGTCCCCGGGGCAATAAGGTCTGTGTGGGATGAGAATTATAGGGCGCAGTGGTGAAGGACCAGGTGCTGGATGAGAGTGACCAAATTTGACCCCTGCCACTGCCACTCACCCATGGATGGGCCTTTGGCAAGTTTTTTAAGCCTCAGTTTCCTCGTCTGCAAAGCGGAGGTAATAATAGTAGTTACTTCATGGGATATAATGAGAATTATGCCTTAATTTCTCAGCACATCTTGGCACATAGCTAACACTACATAACTACTAACCGTTAGGTAAACACAGGTGCTATGGAACCAACGAGGAAGATGAGCTATTCCCGCAGATGAGGTTAGGATCCTGAGCTTCATTTCTTACCTGTCCTTTTGGCCTTATCTGCAGGACTAGATACCTTGAAACCGTCAGCTCTGGCTTCTCCAGAAGAGGAACCCCACTGAAGAGAAGGACTTCACTGAGCATGCCAGGACAGATGCTTCCCTTGCACTTTTCCAGAGCTAGACTTCTCCAAGTCTAGAAAGGATGGTGTCTTTTATATAGGTGAGTCTTTTAAAAATTATTTACTCCATTTATTAATGGGTTGTATTTTTTTAGAGCAGTTTTAGGTTCACAGCAAAATTAGTTAAAAGGTACAGAGATTTCCCATATACCCCCTGTCCTTACACATACATAATTTCCCTCGTTATCAACATCTCCACCAGAGTGGTACATTTGCTATAGTTGATGAACCTGCATTAACATGCCATTATCACCCAAGGTCCATAGTTTACATCAGGGTTCACTTTTGGTCTATGGGTTTAGACGGATTTGTAATGACATGTATCTATCCTGAGAGTGTCATACAGAATACTTTCACTGCCCTAGAAATCCTCTGTGCTCCACCTATTCATCCTTCCTTTCCCTCTAAGCCCTGGCAATCACTGATCTTACTATCTCTTTAGTTTTGCCTTTTCCAGAATGTCATACAGTTGGAATCATCCAGTATGTAGCCTTTTCAGATTGGCTTCTCCCGCTCAGTAATATGCATTTAAGTTCCTCCATGTCTTCTCATGGCTTGACAGCTCATTTCTTTTTAGCACTGAATAATATTCCATCATACAGACAAACCACAGTTTATCCATTAACCTACTGAAGGACAACTTGGTTGCTTCTAAGTTTTGGCAATTATGAATAAAGCTGCAGCTCAAGGTAAATCTTGGTGGAATTAGCCAAGTGAAGAAGGGGGCCAGGGTGAGCAGGCAGAGGGAAGAGGCTGAGCAAAGGAGAGAGCCCAGTAAGGGGGGGACTGCCGAAGTCTGGGTGGTTGAGGCCTCACCTGAGCAGATCGGAGAGGAGAGTGGGTGTGCTTGGAGCAAGTGTGACGACTGCTGTGTTGGCCTCCCACATCTTGGCAGGGCCAGAGCTCCCGGGGGCTCTGAGAGCTTCCTGTACATGGGTCAGCTCCTCTGTGTGCCTCCTCCACACTATGATGTAGTTGAATTCCGACAGCCTGCTCTGCCCCACACTTCCTCCAAGGTGTAAAGTGGGCAGTGGCTTTCTACAAGGAGACACCACAGCAGGAGATGGTGACTTGACCAGACAAAAAATGTGGAGAAAATTGCAGGAGACCCAAGCTGGAAGCCAGAGGGCTACTGGCACTTTTTAAGTCCTTCTCTCCATTTGTCTTCCTGAGGAGTTATCTTTTGTTCCTCCTCCCCCAGGTAGATGGTTTAGGATGTTTTATCATGTTTTTAAGCTGATGGTGAATGTGGCTGAACTACCTCACAAGTATTCGGGGGCTGTTATGGACTGAATTGTGTCCTCCCCCACCCACCCCCACCAAATTCATAGGTCAAAGCCTTCACCCACAATGTAACTGTATTTGGAGATAGGACCATTAGGGAGGTAATAGAGGTTAAACTCGCTCTCTTCAGGCAGACACAGAGGAAAGGCCATATGAGGACAGAGCCAGAAGGAGGCCATATCTATAAGCCAGGAAGAGCTCCCTCATCAGGAACGGAATCATCCAGCATTTTGATCCGGGACTTCCAGTCTCCAGAACTGAGGACATGAATGTCTGCTGTGGAAGCCACCTCGTCTGTGGTACTTTGCTACGGCAGCCTAAGCCGACCAATATAGGGGCTTTCCTAAAAAGAGCTCCTTCGACACCTGGCTTTGTGGTGGTGTGGCCTCCGTGGCCCAGTCATCAGTGACTCTTCTTTGGGTCAGCACTAGCAGACTGGCTGTGACTCCCCCTGATAGCTGTCCCTCCAGAGGCAGACATAGAGCAGTTCCTAAGGAGACCATCCTCACTGGCCAGTGACAGAGGGAGGAGCAGAACCCTTGCCCCCCGACCCAGGAGGCTGGTGTTGGTTAAGGAGTGCCAACAACTGTGAAGGGTGTGAGACTGCGCCCAACTCACGAGGCTAACAAGTTAGCCAGCACAGTTTCACGTTTGCGGGCAAAGGATACAAGACTTTGGGGTCAGAGACAAAGGATCTTGTTACTCACAGCCACAGCAGTACCAGGGTATAAGCGTCTGTGCTCGGCTCCCCAGGCCCAGTTCCCACAGGGCCACGTGAGGAGGGTCAGGTGCTGCCTGCCCGGGCAGAGGGTGGCTTCTTGTCTGAACATCGCTCTAGGGGTAGCGCTGTCTGTCTCACATTAGACAGTAAGCAGACCTGCCCTTCCCTGCAGAGGACTATACCCTGCTCTCTGCCAAGGCTGTTTGCCATGCCAGCAGCCCGGTGGCATACATAGTGAGGTACGGATTCTAGCAGCTTTGTTGCTCTGATTGACCCCTGACAGGGACGAACCCCAAACCGTTTTAATAAGTTGCACCACTTATTCCCCACTGTAGATGCTCCTCCGGGGTAACCGAGATTGTCTTGAAATCTACACGTGACTATAAATAGGTCTGATATCTTGTGGTTTACCATATGTCTGTTTTAAAAATGTAGGTTTTATTATTGTTCAGGTATGGTAAAGCTAACAGATCAGAGGAGATTGCCATTGAAATGATCTTTTTTTTTTTAACGATTCACATTTCTAAAAAGTTTGTTTGTTTATTTTTAGTAATCTCTACACCCAACACAGGGTTCGAACTCACCGCCCGAGGTCAAGAGTCGCCTGCTCTTCTGACTGAGCCGGGCAGGCGCCCCTGAAGGATCTTTTTTTTTTTTTTTTTAAAGATTTTATTTATTTATTTGAGAGAGAGAATGAGATAGAGAGAGCATGAGAGGGGGGAGGGTCAGAGGGAGAAGCAGACTCCCCCCGGAGCAGGGAGCCCGATGCGGGACTCGATCCCAGGACTCCAGGATCATGACCCAAGCCGAAGGCAGTCGCTTAACCAACTGAGCCACCCAGGTGCCCCTGAAGGATCTTTTGTTACTCACAGATCCTAAGAGGCAGGGGGGACCCACTGAGCTCTGGGGAAGCACCAGGGTCAGTCAGGAGGCAGAAGGAATGGAGGAAAGCATGGTCAAAAGTCTTTATTGTGGTTTCCACGGGAAGGAGTGGGTAAAGCAGGGGAAGCAGGCATAGGATTGGCTCGTCTGAATAATTTCAGTGGGCTCTGGGGCAGAGGGGCTGTCCCTAGTTGTCTGGTACTTGTCCCTGCGATGATCAGGGCGGGTGGGTAGTGGTCTAGAGAGTGAGAGCCTCATAAAGAAGGTGGTTGCGGGTGTGGGCTCTAGATTGGCTGGTTTACATATGGAAGGCATGACTGTAGCCGAGCGGACTCCTTTACCACGTCTAAGAGCTGGCTAGCCGTGCGCGGGGCAGCTGCTCCAAGGTCAGCAAGGCCTAGAGGTCAAGGCCGCAGAATTAAAAGACACACTTAATACAGAGTCAAATAAAAGCAATACCTCCTTGTGAAAGCCTAACTCCTGAAGAACATGGAAACTAGGAGGTATATCAGCGAAAGGCACCTCTGGAATTAACAAGCCTGTCATTATCTATCTAGTCAGTGCCATGAGTCAACACTTGTTCGTTGAGTAGCTGCCATGAGGCACTGTGCTGGATGCTGGGGAGACAGGGATGGACCCAGAAGCCCCCGCCTTGCCTCGTGGAGCCCGGGGTGGAGCTGCCGAACCCACACAGGGACCACTAGGTGAGGTCTACGGCCCCCTGAGAACACTCACTTGTCATCTGAAAATTGAAGGTGCATTTTCTCCAGGACACATTTGAGCCTGAAGGCATAGTATACCCCTAACCACAGTGGTACGCCAGGCAGGAAAAATGACCCTGCCTTTTGGAACTCTTTGTCCCGCCAGAGGCATTTCCGGAATTTCCTCGGCACCCCAGATGACCCGTCTGAATCCTCCCATCTGGGCCTCTGTGTTATTTCTTTGTCAAAGTTGATGAACTATGTCTGCAGATGGCACAGTCCATCACTGTGGTTCTCTGGTGTGCTCTTTTGGGAAAAAAAAAATTTTTTTTTAAGTGTTTCTGTAGCTCAGAAGTTCATTTGTCTTAAATCTGTTTGGGCTGCTATAACAAAATACCACAGACTGGGTGGTTTATAAACAACAGAAATTTATTTCTCGCCATTCTAGAGGCTGGAAGTCCAAGCTCAGGGTGCCAGCAGATTCAGTGTCTGGTGAGAGCCTGCTCTGTGGTTTATAGACAGCTGTCTTCTCACTGTTTCCTCACATGGTGGGAGGGGAGAGAAAGCTCTTGGGGTCTCTTCTAGAAGGGCACTAATCCCGTTCATGACCTAATCACCTCCTAGACGCCCTACCTCCAGACACCATCACATTGGGGGTTAGGATTTCAACATATGAATGTTGAGGGGACACAAACGTTCAGCGTAGATAGCAGCATCCTAATTTGGGGTTCTCCCCTCCACTGTTCATCTCCCTCCGACCCTCTTCCTCCTTCTCTGGTGGGAAGAATAGACTGTTTAAAGCAGGCCACTCATCATCATGCAAATATAAACTTCTGGTAAAATATACACCAGTACTCTAGTTTTAAACTTTCTGATGCAGTGAAATGTTTCAATTTGGATTTCTGGCAACTACTATCATCATCTTAAGAGATGTATAAATACATGTAAATAAGATATTAACACCACAAGATTGTTTTAGACCATTTCCCCATCTGGTTTGGTCCTGTAGTTGTGTGGGAAGGAACAGTTCTTGGAATCTGGCCTGAGCATGAAAATACAGAACAAAACGATCACTTAAGGTTTGCAGCAGCCTGCAAGATGCTTACCTCTGAAAGCCAATTGCAAATTAAGTTATAACATCCTTGTAGTAGTCATAAACATTAGGTCAACATTGCACTGTTGCTGGGGTGAAGGGTTTCCAAACCTGGTGAATTCTCAGAGCTTTCTGGAGAGCTTCTAAAAATTCACATCCTGGGCTCTGCTTTTAGAGATTATGATGGTATCGGTGTGTGGTGGGGGCCGGGAAGCTGTATTTTTCAGAAATTGCTCAGATAGATATCTGTGATGATAAGCTGACTTGAGACCCACAGCTTTATTCTGAGAGTCTTGCCATCCTAAGTATGCTCCCTGACTGGCAGCTGCAGCATCCCCTAGGGGCTTGTTAGAAACACCCACTGCATTTTCACAGGATCGGCAATTTACATGAAACTAAAGAAGCAATGGTGGAGGGGATCCCCAGGCGGTGAAGTCTTTGGGATACGGGATGATCTCACTGTTAGCAAGTCAGGAAAGACCTTATGGGGAAGTTGGGCTGATAAGAGCATAAAAAAAGCAGGGCAAACTTGCTTCTATTTGACCAACACAGAAGCGGAGGAAGTAGCAGAAAGGCAGAAAGGAGACAGGGATGGGCGACCTGAGTTCTGTCCCCAGTCTTACCCAAAAATGAAATACAGCAAATTTTTGCTGTGATATATAGTCGATAATACATCCTATTATTTACGTGGAGTGCTATCATAGGTACTCTTTGAGGATATTTGTGGAGCACAATAATACTTTCTTTTTTTTTTTTTTTTTTTGGAGTTCTTACTCAGCTGAGGCTGCTTGGTGCCTAAGAAAGCCTTGCAAAGATTGGACTGGAGTGAGCACAGGGTCCAACCCTTTCGCTAACCCATTGTGCATCCTAGGAGAGTCACATGGTTTCCCCAGGTCCTGGGTTCCTCATCTGTAAAACATCTATAACTCCCAATCTCATCTGAACCTATTTGATCCATTTTGAAATAAACTTTTGTAACATCCTCTTTGCAATTCTAAAATGAAAATCATAGATATATAGATATATAGATAATAGTTACAGACATAATTTAAAAAAATACTTTGTTGCTCTGAAAGTAATTCAAATGGGAAATTCAAGTGACCAGGTTATAACAAAATAATACATAATTTAGTACACAAAGGCTTGGGCAGTATATTAACCATGTCTTTTATGGTCTGTATTCTGATTCTTTGACACCTAGGGCCTTGCTGACCCTGGAGGGACTGCCTCTCTCAGGGCTAGTGAATTTCTAGAGCTTGTAAACAACCTGCCCAAGAGCAAGCTTCCAAAACGCAAACCAACCAGTCCAGAGCTTCTAACCCGATCACCTCCTTTATGTGGCTCGCACACTCTGGGCCACTATCCACTCACCCTCATTACCGCAGGGCCAGGTACCAACAACTAGGAACAGCCCCTATGCCCCAGGGCCTACTGAAATTTTTCAGACTAGCCAATCCAAAGCCTGCTTCCCCTTCCTCACCTGTTCCTTCCCATGCAAACCACAATAAAGACACTTATGCATATTTTCCCCTTGCTCCCTCTGCCTCCTGACCCACCCAGGGTGCTTCCCTGAGTGGGCCCCCATAGCACAATGTGCCCCCTCCTCTTGGGATCTGTGAGTAACAAACGATCGTTTTCAACAGTAGTCATCTCCTGGTCTGTCCGCTTCCTATACCTTGAATTTTCTATGAATACAAATACGTGGAAAAAAGAACTATACTGTGAGACATTTGAAAATGGTTTATTGCTCCTACTCACAATGACTAACCTTAGGTTTAACAAAAGTCTGAAGATCAGGAGCCATTTCCTATAAAGACAGAGAAAAAGAAAGCAGCAGAATGGCTAGACAGAGAGAGAAAATTTCATGTTAAGTATTAACAGAGCTGAGTGATTTGGATATGATAGGAGAAAAAAGAAAAACCTTAAGTAGGGATAAGATGCCAAGAGAAGTTATAGACTATAAAGGCAAATAAGGAAGTAGCATATTTTTGCAAATCATCCAGGCCTTATTCATAAGTGCCGTGTCAAAACAATTCCTTGTGATGACACAGGATCTGGGAGTGACGAACTCTCACAGAAAAAACCTCCCAGAGCTTGAAATCTCATCACAGATTGGAGCAGACAGTCTATCTGGCAGGATATTGGGAAGTCTTATGGGACCCGGATAAATTCTTCTTTGCATCATCTGTCCTGACATCACAGGACATCCAGAGTCCCTGCCACTGTATACTAGTAACACCACCCAATCGTTGTGACAACCAAAAGTTCTTCCATGGAAATTTTCACACGTATTGTGAAACTGCTAACTTGGATAACCCCCAAGTTCCTTCCAGAACTAACTCACTTCAATTCCATGGTCCTAAGGTTGCTGGGGCTTCACGGATGAAGTACGTTGCTAATGTCCTTTAAAGTTTGAGAGTTACTATTGCTAGACACCATAAGCCATCGCCATGAACTGGCCAGGACATGTTAAGACACAAAAGGAACAAAAACATAAGGAGAAAATAACAAAAAAAGCCACAGTGGATTACTTTTGAGAGCAAAGTCCAGACCTTTAAAGGAACATCAAAAAACTACTTTTAAATCTTACCACCACAGGGCGCCTGGGTGGCTCAGTTGGTTAAGCGACTGCCTTCGGCTCAGGCCATGATCCTGGAGTCCTGGGATCGAGTCCCGCATCGGGCTCCCTGCTCAGCAGGGAGTCTGCTTCTCCCTCTCCCGCTCCCCCCTCTTGTGCTCTTTCTCTCTCTCACTCTCTCTCTCAAATAAATAAATAAAATCTTAAAAAAAAAAAAAATCTTACCACCACAGTTGTGCAAGTGACTAGAGTTCTGGAAGCACAGTTTGGGTGGGCACTCCTCCAGCCCCCAGGCTCTAGGATGCAGAGCTGTATTGTGTCCATAGTGCTTAAGAGCTTGACTCCAGAGTGAGACAAAACTAGGTTCGAATCTGAGCTTTACCACTTGCTAGTTGTGTGGCTGTAGTCAATTTACTGGATGTCTTTGAGTTAGTTCTATAATCAGAAAAATTGGAATCAGATGCCTAATTTACAGACAGCTGTAAGGATGGGATAATGCACACAAAGGGCTTAGCTCAGAGCATGGCACTTAATGAACAACCTAAGCTATCATGAATTTACTGTGAATGTGTCTGTATTTCTATTTCAAACTGTCTGCCCACCAGAGGGCGTCAAACACCGTTCTGGAATTTGGAAAAGCTGTGGCCCAAATCCCCCCAAATTCTGTATTGGGAAACATGCTCTAAAAAACCTAAGCATTCATGTATGACAAAAAGAATTTAGCAACTTTCCATTTGCTTGCCCCTTCACCCTTGAGAGATCCTATACCTAAAATAAAACGCTCAACTTCAAGACTTGGTTTAGACGAAGACTGATGCATAACCTCGTGGCTTTGAGGCCACTTCTTAAACTAGTGGCAAACCAAGGACAGAGCTGTGCGAGAAGTGTGCCTCTTGGGCAGGAGTAAGGAAGACAGCTTTTGTAGAAAATTTAAACACAAAAATACAACTGACTAAAAGTCAGGTAGTGTTTTAGATCACTATGTACCAGAAATTCTGAATAATGTCACTGATAAAATTCTCCTCCACAAAAATATCTTTTGTTACTGGAAGTTCTAAACAATTTCTTTCTCTTTCTTTCTTTCTTTCTTTCTTTCTTTCTTTCTTTCTTTCTTTCTTTCTTTCTTTCTTTCTTTCTTTCTTCCTTCCTTCCTTCCTTCCTTCCTTCCTTTTTCTTTCTTTCTTTCTTTCTTTCTTTCTTTCTTTCTTTCTTTCTTTCTTTCTTTCTTTCTTTCTTTCAGATTTTATTTATTTATTTGAGAGAGAGAGAACTCGAGCACGAAGGGGGATGGGAGGAGCAGAGGGGAGGGAGCGGGAGGGGGAAAGAATCCCAAGCAGATTCTCCACTGAGCGCAGAGCCCACCGTGGGGCTCAATCTCAGCACCCTGAGATCGTGACCCCAGCCAAAACCAAGAGTCAGATGCTCAACCGACTGAGCCACCCAGCCCCGCCTTTCTTTTTTTTTTAAAAAAGATTTATTTATTTATTTGAGAGAGAGTACATGAGACGGGGGAGGGTCAGAGGGAGAAGCAGGCTCCTCGCTGAGCAGGGAGCCCGATGCGGGACTCGATCCAGGGACTCCAGGATCATGACCTGAGCCGAAGGCAGTTGCTTAACCAACTGAGCCACCCAGGCGCCCCCTGCCTTTCTTTAAGATTTTATTTTCAAAGTTCTAAACAATTTCTACAGATATGACTGCATTTTAGTAATATATACATAGGTTCAATTTGGCACATTTTCTTTTTTTTCCCCAAGGTACAGGCATCTCTCTTGAGGTGAACCTATATCAGGGTGCCCTGCCCTTCACAAAGAAATGAGAAAGATCTCAGAGCACCTGACAAATACCAGCAACATTGGGCTGTGAGATAGAGGAAGTCCCATGTGTGTATCTCAGATGGAGGGACAAGCTCAGGGAGGGGACCATTCGTTGAAAGATGGGCAGTGAGTGTGTTCTGGCTATCACTGCTCGGTGACATAAGAACACTGTTAAATCTAGACACCTGTTGGGGCACCTGGGTGGCTCAGGTCATGATCCGGGGTCCTGGGATCAAGCCCTGCATTGGGCTCCCTGCTCTGCGGGAGGCCTGCTTCTCCCTCTCCCACTCGCCCTGCTTGTGGTCCCTCTCTCGCTGTGTCTCTCTCTGTCAAATAAATAAATAAAATCTTTAAAATATAAATAAAGTAAATTAAATTAAAAAATATCTAGACGCCTGCTACAAGAATGCACCCCCTCATCACCCAAACCACTGCATGGAATTTGGTGAATTTTCAGCTGCAGAGAGAAACTAACAAGTTTCCTGTCCCTTCTCTTTTGCATTGTTGCAGTGTGTCTGCCCCCCAGGTTTGCTCTGTAACAAAGTTCCCCTACCAGTTAGAGGGTGTCTGGGAAAAGGACCCTCCTTCAGGTCTGCAAGGCAGGTTACTAACAGACTAGTCAGCTTCATTCCCCAGTGGTTTCCGAGCTAATACCAGCTATGACTGTTCATTAAGGATAGGACTATATGTCCAAAAATTGAATCTGCTTTCTTTCTAATTCTTGCCATAACTTCAGTTTATGGGTAAGGGGAGTGAAGCCCAGAGGAGTCAAGCAAAGTGTATCAATGTCACCCAGTTAATGACAAGAAGAGCAAGCCCTCATGGAAGGTTCATGAAGTGCCAGGCACTCTTCCAGGCACAGTATAGAAATGAGCTCAGTAGGGGCGCTGGGGTGGCTCAGTCTGTTAAACGTCTGCCTTTGGCTCATGTCATGATCTCAGGGTCCTGGGGATCGAGCCTCAGGTCATGATCTCGGGGTCTTGGAATGGAGCCTCAGTTCGTGATCTTGGGTTCCTGGAATCGAGCCCCAGGTAGGGCTCTCTGCTCGGCAGGGAGTCTGCTTCTCCCTCTTCCTCTGCCCCTCCCTCCCACTCATGCTCTCTCTCTCAAATAAATAAATAAATCTTTAAAAAAAAAGGGGGGGGGGAAAGAAATGAGCTCAGTATTCCTTTCCCAAATCTTTTTAAAAAAATTTTTTATAACTTTTTTCATTTTATTTTTCATCATGGTAAGTGTACTCTTTAATCCCCTTCCCCCATTTCCCCCACTCCCCCCCCCACCACCCCTCTGGCAACCCTCAGTTTGTTCTCTGTAGTTAAGAGTCTGTTTCTTGGTTTGTCTCCCTCTTTCTCTTTTTTCCCCTTTGCTCATTTGTTTTGTTTCTTAAATTGCAATATAAGTGAAATCATATGGTATTTGTCTTTCTCTAACTGCTTTTGCTTAGCATTTTATTCTCTAGCTCTATCTAAGTTTTTATAAATTATTTTTAATTGTGGTAAAATACACGTAACATAAAATCCCCATCCCCATTGTTGTGCAACCAGCAGCACCATCCGTATCCAGAACATTTTCATCTTGCCAAACTGGAACTCTGTCCCCATTAAACACTAACTCCCCATTCTCGCCTCCCCTCCTCCATCAAATCTTGAAAGGCAGATACAATTATTATCACCATCCCCGTTTTACAGATGAGGAAACTGAAGCCCGGAGAGATTCTGTAACTTTCCCAGATCACAACTAGTAGACAGCAGAGCTGTGATTCAAAGCCAGACAATCTGGCTCCAGAGGCAAGAGCTTAACAACTCTGGCTTCAGAGACATCTAACCAGGACTACACTTTTCTTTCTTTCTGATATTGACGCAATCCAGAAGACTAAGAAACGGAGCCTAGAAAGTTGGAACAAGTTTCTGCTTGTTTCTGCTGGCTTCCTGCACAGCCACTCATGAGAGTAGTGAGCCTATTGCCTTTGAGTCCCACACTCTGCTTCCATCCATATCCCAAGGGAGCTCTGAGGGTTGTCTCCCCTCCATCCTGTGTGCAGTCATAGGCTCCAGTTTGCCTGTGATGAGAGAAGTGGACGCTGGGCTTTGGACAAGTGGCAAGCTGGGCCCCAGATGGGATGTCCTGTCTTGACACCTTCTGTAGCTCAGGGGGATGCTGTCTATGCTGGAATAACCTATGCTCCCCATCACTGCCAAGGAAGCCCCTCTTCACCTGTCCAGGCCAGCACTGCTAAGGAAGGATACTGACCTCCCTCCCCGCTCTGGCACCTGTTTAATGCTGAATGGAAGACGCACTGGACCCTTACCTAGCATCTGCATTCGAGAGGCTGGCATGACAGAGGGGGCATAATCCTGCACACACACTTCAAGTCTTCATCCCTATTTATTTTTATTAGCTTTTTCTTCCTATTTCCAGCCCTTAAAAAGACCAGCCTTGAGGAAGAGCAGCTTTTATACGAGACAAGTTGATAGAAGATTTCTCCAGTTGGTCAATGTAAGTTTTATATTCTCCCTTAGAGAGGTAGAACTTTAAAACTCTGCACCTAATTCATCAGCACACCCTGAGCTTTACCTAGAATAAATCCCACTGCTGACCTCTGCTTACTCCTCTATCAACACCACCCTAATGAAAGCCTCATGGCCCTTGCCTGGGTGAGCACTGAGACCTGCCACCTCCCAGACACAAGCCACCAGAGTCAACCTTTTAAAAGTCAATTAGATCCCCTAAGATCAGGAATAAAACCAGGATGCCTGCTTTCACCACTTCCATTCAAAATAGTACTGGAGTCCTAGCCAGAGCAATTAAGCAAAATCAAACAAATAAATAAATGGCATCCAAATCAGAAAGGAAAAAGAAAACTGTTTACCGATGACATGATCTTATATGCAGAAAATTTTAAAGATTCCACAAAAATCTTTTAGAACTAATCAACTAATTGAGTAAAATTGCAGTATACAGAATCAACATGCAAAAATCAGTTGGATTTCTGTATACTAACAATGAACAGTCTGAAAAAGAAATTAATAAAAGAATCCCATTTATAGTAGCATAAAAAGAATAAGTTACTTAGGAATAAACTTAGCCAAGGAGGTGAAAGACTTGCACACTGAAAACTAAAACATTGCTGAAGGAACTTAAGACACAAATAAATGCATGCATTCATGGACTGGAAGGCTAAATATTATTAAAATGTCCATACTACCCAAAGCCATCTGCAGACATTATGCAACCTTTATCAAAATCCCAACAATGACTTTTGCAGAAATAGAAAAATCCATCCTAAAACTCATGTGGAATCTCAAGGGGCTCTGAATAGCCAGAAGAGAATTTTGAGAAAGAAGAACAAAGCTGGAGGACTTTTACTTCCTGATTTCAAAACTTACTACAAAGCCACAGTAATCAAAATAGGGTGGTCCTGGCATATAGACTGAAGGAATGGAATAGAGAGCCCAGAAATGCCAAATGATTTTTGACAAAGGGCCAAGACCCCTCAATGTGGAAAGGACAGTCTTTTCGACAAATGATGAAGGGAAAACTGGATATTGACATGCAAAGCCTAAAGGTGAGCCCTTACACCACATATAAAATCAAAAAACAATTTAAAATGAATCAAAGACCTAAACACAAGAACTAAAACTATACAACTCTTAGAAGAAAACAGGGTGAAAACTTCATGACATTAGATTTGGCACTGGTTTCTTGGATATCATACCAAAAGCATAGGCAAAAAAAGAAAAAGTAGATAAATTGGGTTGTGTCAAAATTTAGACCTTCCATGCGTTGAAGTGTACAATCAACAAAATAGACAACCATGAAATGGGAGAAAATATGTGCAAATCATATAGATATATACATAAGGGGTTAATATCCAGAATATATAAAAAACTCCTACCACTCAATAACAACAAAACAAACAACCCAATTAAAAATGAGCAGAGGACTTGAACAGACATTTCTCCAAAGAAGACATACACATGACCAATAAGCGCGTGAAAGGATACTCAACATCACTAATCATTAGGGAAATGCAAATCGAAACCATAATGAGATATCACCTCACACCCATTAGGATGCTACTATTAAAAAACACAGAAAATAACAGATGTCGATGAGGATGTGAAGAAATTAGAATCCTTGTGTAGTACTGTTGGGAATGTAAAATGATGCAATAGGGAAGTTCCTCAAATAATTAAACATGGAATTACCACATGATCCCACGTTCCCACTTCTGGGTATATATTCAAAAGAATTGAAAGGAGGACTCAAAAGATATTTGTATTCCTCTGTTCATAGTGGTGTTATTTACAGTAGCCAAAAAATGAAAGCAACCGAAATGTCCATCAGGGATGAATGGATAAACAAATGTGTTCTAGCCATATAATCGAACATTACATAGCTTTAAAAAGGTAGGAAATTCTGACACAGGCTACAATATGGGTGAACCTTGAGGACATTATGATAAGTGAAATAAGCAAGTCACAAAAGGAAATATACCATAGATTGCATTTATATGGGGTACCTAGGGTAGTCAAATTCATAGAGTTGGAAAGTAGAATGGTGACTGCCAGGGACCTGGAGAGGAAAGAAAGGGGGATTATTGTTTAATGGGGTTGGAGTTTCAGTTTGGGAAGATGAAAAAGTTCTGAAGATGGATGGTGCTGATGGTAGACAACAATGTGAATGTACTGAACTGTATATTTTTAAATAGGCTAAGATGCTAAGTTTTATATGTATTTTACACACACACACACGCACACATTGATCAGACAATGCTGCATGTCTTCTCTGAGCCCCCTTGGTTTTCCACCTCACTCAGAATAAAATCCAAGTCTAAGTGCCCCACGCTCCAGCCTGCAGGCTCCACATGGACCCCTGCCTTCCCTGCACATGACCAGCACATTCTGTCTCAGGGCCCTTGCACTTGCTCTTTGTTCCATCTGCATAGAAGGTTCTTCTCTCAGATAACTGCATGGCTCATTCCTTTACTTCATTCAGGACTCTACACAAACATCACTTCCTCTTGCCACCATATTTAAAATAGCACATCCCTCAAGCTCCATGTCTTAAAAATACTTTTTTTCCTTCGTATCTTACATCAGTACCTGGCATTATCTCAGCCATTTAAAAAAAAAAATGTTTATTTATTTAGAGAGACAGCACACACGCACACGTGAGCGGGGAGGGGCAGGGAAAGAAAGGGAGAGAGAATCCTCAAGCAGACTCCCTGCTGAGGACAGAACCGGATGCAGGGCTGGATCCTAGGACCCTGAGATCATAACCTGAGCCAAAATCAAGAGTTGGATGCTTAACGGACTGAGCCACCCAAGCGCCCCTGTCTTAGCCATTTATTAATCTCTTTATTGTTTGTCTCCATCACTAGGATGTGAACTCTACAAGGCCAGGGTCTTTGCCTGGCTCATTTCTGTGTCCCCACTTCCTAGGGTATTGCTGACCTACAATAGATGCTCAGTAAATATGAGCTGAATGAATTAATGAAGGAGGAACAACACATAACAGACATGTTGGTGAAACCAGTGGATGACGTAGAGCTGGGAGAGTGCTTTTCTTTTAGGTTGTTCTGTTGGGTTGTGTGTCTTTTCTGTTAGGTTATTCATAAACAGTTCTGTTCTGGACAGTCTTGGCCCATCGATTGTGGTAGATCCTATGCATGTATCTTGATAGGATTCATCTTGAAGAGCTTCAGTTTTAAATAACCTGTCAGTTGTGCCATTCAAAAGTCTTATATTTGGGGGACACCTGGGTGGCTCAGTTGGTTAAGCGTCTGCCTTTGACTCAGGTCATGATCCCAGGGTCCTGGGATTGAGCCCCGCATCAGTCTCCCTGCTCAGCGGAGAGCCTGCGTCTCCCCTGCCTGCCATTCCCCCTGCTTGTGCTCTCTCTCTCTCTCTGACAAATAAATATATTAAAATCTTTAAAAAAAAAAAAAAAGTCTTGTATTTGGGACACAGAATTCATTCACTCTCTGTTGAGGACTCAAAAGTCTACTCCCCGTGGAGTTACTGCAGTATCTGGGAGTAGACTCAACAAGAGTCCTTCCACTGGGATCTGAATGCTGTTTTTCTTTGGTGTCACCCCGTCTCTGGTTATGAAAAACTGTGTCAAGTTGGTGGGGGCGGGGTAGAAGGAGTAGGTGGGAACTCTGTAAACCTAAAACTGCTGTAAAAAAATAGTCTTTTCATTCAAAAGGCAAACAGAAGAGAATAGTCAATTTATTAAGAGAAAAGCAAGTATCATTTGAAATATCCATTGTCGTGGCTGTGTTATTAACTAGCTTAATATATTTCATAATCACTACAACAGAAGGTGCTATTACAAACATTAGGAATTTGTGTAAAGTCGGGAAGTATCCAAAAGCTGAACCCAAGTGTGTACAAACGTGAGCAGACTTTTCCAGAAGCCAGAGCACACCCCAGGGTTAGGCCACCTCTAGGGGCTCTGTGGCCAGCACAGAAGGCAAGTCACTTGTCACCTGGGAGACCAAAGTGCAAACCCGCAGCTGGGAGCTCACAGCCCTCTGGAGCATCACCCGGACGCCTATCATTCCTTCATTGTGATGAAGTTCCCAAGGATGTACCAGCCTTGTCATGGGCCCCGCCCGATCCTGCAAGGCCCCATGGCTAATCCAGTACAAGTGTAGACCTGATGGCCCATCACCTCTTACTTCCCAGAGCTTCTCCTTGCCTTGCCTGGAATGGCTTTGTGCACAAATAATGTTTAAATGCCAATGCTATTTAACCCTTTGAAACTCTAATTTTATAAACATAATTCATCTTATCAAGCATGTTATTAAGCGATGTTTATAATAGATCAGTTTTTACTATCTTCATTGAGTGTCATAAAGATACATGTGTTTACATGGACAAGAATACATAGGCCAAAACTACATGAGCGTGTACCTTATTTTCTCTTTATAAAGTTGAAATTCTGTCTTCGAAAAATTTCCAGATGCATAAAGATTACTCCCTAATTACCTCAGGTAGTAATTTAAAGGTCTGAGGCTAATTAAGAATCTTAGGGTTAGATTTAAAGAAAATATAATCACTGTTTTTATTAAAAATTTGTAAGAGAGACTGTCTTTTTTCCATTGGACATTCTTTCCTGCTTTGTCAAAGATGAGTTGACCATAGAGTTGAGGGTCCATTTCTGGGCTCTCTATTCTGTTCCATTGATCTATGTGTCTGTTTTTGTGCCATTACCATACTGTCTTGATGATGACAGCTTTGTAATAGAGCTGGAAGTCCGGAATTGTGATACCGCCAGCTTTGCTTTTCTTTTTCAACATTCCTCTCGAAAAAAAAAATCGTAAGAGGAATACAACACTTAAAACCTTACCCAGGCAGTAAAGATGGAGTGACTCCATAGGCTCACGTAATTGGCAGTGTCGTTCATGCCACCATTAACTGTTGTAACTCTTGTTAAATACACAAGCTTACATTTATAGTCCTTTTCATTTATTTATTTTTTATTTATTATTGTTTTTATTTTAGATAAAGAGAGCATATGTGCACACACAAGTGGGGAGTAGAATGGCAGAGGGAGAGGGAGAGAGAGAACCTCAAGCAGGCTCCATGCCCAGCTTGGAGCCCGAGTCGGGGCTCGATCTCACAACCCTGAGATCCTGACCTGAGCTGAAATCAAGAGTCGGACGCTCAACAGACTGAGCCACCCAGGCACCCTCCCTTACATTTACAGTCTAAAATATTTCATGTAAGTAATAATAACCTGTCTGACAAGTATAAGGAGTTTAGAATATTCTATTCAGTTAAGCTTGTGGTAAGATACCCAAAGTCTTGCATAAACTAAAACGTTGTATTTAAATTATATTGCACACTGTCATTAAATCAGAGAGAAAATACATAACTATCTTTTAAACCAAAATTCATAATTAAGGGTATTAAGCAAACTTGAAACATGGATCTTTATATTACTCTCATGTATTTATTTTTACTAAGTAATATTAAAACTCTTAAAATTGTACTTAAAATTTTAACACAGAATGGTTTTTGTAGATTCATTATTTGACTTTCAATTGTTGACATAATACTGATTGCCATTTCTTTATTCCTTGTAATTTATCGACAGAAACCTCTTTGTTATTAAACTAAAGCTGCATTTTTCCTTTTTCTGATCCAGAACTTTTTAAAGAAAGAAATGGTTTAATATTAGAAAGCAGATATACTTTTTACATTTCTATTAATGACTTATTTATACATTGTTTTAATTTTTAAAATTTTATACTAATTAGGGTAATATGTACCATTTGGAAGCTATCTTCATCGCTTTAAGTGTACAGTTAGAGATATTAAATGTATTCAAATTGTTTTGAAAATATATACTTTCGATCGATGTTTTAATAACCAAATTTACTTTTTAAAAGTCTTTTTTGGGTGGGGGAATCTTTCCCAACAAGGAAATTACTGGATGCTTCTAGAAGAATGATTTCTTTAAAGTATTTAAAATACAAGTACAGATGGTTACAGTATATAATTTACAGCTTGACTCTCTCAGGCAAATTGTACATTTTATTTCTTTCAGCTGGAGAGTTTTTCCTAAAGGGCCAACACATTTAAAGCATCAGGTCCTTGGCATTATTTCTTAAACTGCTTTGCACTCTGGGGCATCTTTGAGATTCTTTATCTTTGTAACTACTAGAAACCATCAAAATCAGAACTGTATTGAATTTGAAAGATTTTCCAACTGCATTTGCTGACTCTCTGCAGAGACAGGCTATCCTGGTGATTCTGTGTGCATTTCTGTCCATTCCGGGAGCTGTATTAAAGATGTAATTATTCCATACATCTGGTACAACATGGGTTGGCTAGTATTGTAGGTCTTACAAATTAATAGAAACTTTTTTTTAAAGGACTCTTAATTAGGTTTAAAAATATCTCCCAACTTTGCTCATGACCAGGGCTTATATATTATAACTTGTTCTTTCACTAAAGGTGGGCTTCAGATGGGGAAGTGCAGATTGGGTGGGGAGAATTTCCTTCGGGTGGTGTCTTAGTCCTTTTGGGCTGCTATAACAAAATAGCACCATGGCGTGTCTTATAAACAATAGACGTTTACGGTTCACAGTTTTGGAAGCTGGAAGTCCAAGATTAGGGTGCCAGCTTGGTTGGGTGAAAGCCCTCTTTCTAGTTCACAGCTGGTGCCTTTTCACTGTGTCCTCGCATGGTAGAAGGAACTTGGGAGCTCTCTGGGGTCTCTCTCTTTTTTTTTAAGATTTTATTTATTCATGAGAGACAGAGACAGAGAGAGAGAGGCAGAGGCAGGCTGCCTGCAGACCAGGGAGCCTGATGCAGGACTCAATCCCAGGACCCCGGGATCACAACCTGAGCTAAAGGTAGACGCATAATGGACTGAGCCACCCAGGCGCCCCTGGGGTCTCTTTTATAAGAGCACTCGTCTCATTCTTAATGGCTCCACCCTCATGACCTAATCACCTTCCAAAAGGCCCCACCTTCAAACACCATTGGGCTTTAGGAGGCAACACTTGAATTTTGGGGAGCACATTCAGACCATCGCAGGTGACATGAAAAGGGAGAAGGGGAGTAGGAGAAATTCCTAATGTGACTTAAGATAACCACCAGACTTTTGAGCATTTAGATTTGAAAGCCCCTTGAAAATGAATTAGTTTGGTTTTAATCAAATGATTCCTATGAAAGCCATAGCAAATGTGGGTTAACTAGTATACTAGTTTCATTTTTCTAGTTAGTTGTAAGAATCTTTCCCCTAAGGCATGAACATATGAAATCAGGAGTTTCTTTGGTGAGAGATGTGTATCGTTAGAACAGAACACCCTGTAATTCAAACACACGCAAACAGATTTAATAATTCGGTTCCGTGGTCTCTCTAGGCACACTTTAATTGCTCAGTAGCCACATGTGGCTAGTGGTTACCCTATTGGGCAGCATAGAATATTGCCATCCTCACTGAAATTTCTACTCTACAGTGCTGATTTAGAGCATGTTCTCTGAAACATGGCTTAATACAGGGTAAGCGTTAACCCTACATTAATTTGTATGTCTGTTCTTATAGTTTCCCCTCCCCTCTCCTTTTTTTTTAAAGATTTATTTATTTATTTGAGAGAAAGAGTTGGGGGGGTAGAGGGAGAGAATCTTCAAGCTGACACCCCACAGAGCACGGAGCCTAATACAGGACTCAATCCCAGGACCCTGAGATCATGACCTGAACCGAAATCAAGAGTCGGACGCTTAACCAACTGAGCCACCCAGGCACCCCTCCCCTCTCCTTATAACACTTTTGTTGAGATACAATTCACATACCATATACTTGGCCTATTTAAACTGTACAATTCAATGATTTTTAGTATACTTACAGAGCTATGCAACCGTCACCACAGTAAATTTTAGAACATTTTTATCAGCTCAAAAAGAAATTCCATATCCTTTAGCTATCATTCCTTTATCCACCCCCCATACCCTCCAGCTCTTAGCAAACACCAACTTATTTCCTGTCTCTATATGTAGATTTGCCTATTCTAGACATTTCATGTAAATGGAATCATGTATGTGGTTTTTGTGATTGGCTTCTCTCATTTAGCATAATGTGTTCAAGGTCCATCCATGCTGTAGCATGTATCAGGAGTTCACTCTTTTTATGGCTGAATAATATCCTATTGTATGGATATACCACATTTTGTTTATCCATTAATCACTTGATGGACATTTGGGTTTCCACCTTTTGGTTATTATGAATAATGCTGCTATAAACATTCTTGTGTAAGTTTTTATGTAGAAATATTTTCATTTCTTTAGGAGTGGATTGTTGGGTCAAATGGTAAAACTATGTTTAGCCTTTTGAGGAACTGCCAGAATGTTTTCCAAGGTGGCGCACCATTTTACATCCTAACCAGAAATTTATAAAGATTCTAATTTTTCTACATCTTCACATTTATTACCTGACTTTTTTTTCAGAGAGGGAGAAAAAGAGAGAGCATGAGCACAAGCAGGCAGGGAGGGGCAGAAAGAGAGGGAGAGAGAGAGAGTCTTAAGCAGGCTCCACGTCCAGCATGGAGTCTGTCTCAGGACTCAATCTCACAACCCTGATATCATGACCTGAGCCAAAATCAAGAATTGGACACAACTGACTGAGCCATCCACATGCCCTTACCTGACTTTTTGATTTTACTCATCTTAAGGGGTATCTCCTTGTGGTTTTGATTTACATTTTTCTGATTTCAGGCATCTTTCGTGTGCTTATTGGCCATTTCTATATCTTCTCTGGAGATATTTCTATTCAGACCTTGCTCATTTTTAAATTGGATTATTTGTCTTTTTATTCTTAGTCATAAGAGTTTTTAAAAAATATATTCTATATACAAGTCCCTTATCAAATATATATTTTGCAAATATTTTCATCCATTCTGCAGGTTGTTTTTTCAATTTCTTGATAGTGTCCCCCTGAACCACAAAGTTTTTAATTTTGAGGCGGTCCAATTTATCCATTTTTTCTTTTTTGCTCATGTTTTTGTGAAATATCTAAGAATCTCTTTGCAAATCCAGCATCATGAGGATTTGCCCCAATATTTTCTTCTAAGAATGTTAGAGTTTTAATTCTTACATTCAGGTCTAATTCATTTTGAGTTAACTTTTTGTATATGGTGTGAGGTATGTGTCCAACTTCATTCTTTAGGATTTGGCTATACAATTGTTCTGGCACCATTTGCTTAAAAAAATATTCTTCCCCATTGAATGGTCTTGGCACCCTTGTTGAAAATCAACTCACTGTAGACACATGGGTCTATTTCAGGACACTCAACTCTACTCCATTGATCTATGTGTCTATTCTTATGCCAACATCACACTATCTTGATTACCACTGCATTAACTTGAATTCAGGAAGTATGAGTCTTCTCACTTTTTCTTTTTCAAGATTGTTTTTGTTATTTGGGGTCTCTTGCATTTCCATATGAATTTTATAAGCAATTTATCAATTTCTAAAAAGAAGGTAGCTGGCATTCTAATAAAGATTTTGTTGAATCTGTAGATCACTTTGGGGGAGTATCATCTTTTTAACAATGTTAAGGTTCTCAATCCATGAACATGGGATACCTCTCCAAAATTTCACTAAGCAGTATTATGTAGCTTTCTGAATATAGATTTTGTACTTCTTTTGTTAAATTTATTCCTAAGTATTTTATTCTTTTTGATGTTATTGTAAATGGAATTGTTTACCTTACCAGATTGGTTATTGCAAGCATATAGAAATACAATAGATTTTTGTGTTGATCTTGCATTCTGCCACCCTGCTGAACTTGTTTATTAGTTCTAATAATTTATTTTTAAGTGAATTCCCTAGGATTTCCTACATACAAGATTATGTTGACTGTGAATAGAGATAATTTTATTTCTTCCTTTCTAATGTGGATGCCTTTTATTTCATTTTATTGCCCAATTGCTTTACTAGAACCTTCAATACAATATTGAATAGAAGTGGCAAGACAACTTTGTCTCATTCCTGATCTTAGGGAACTGTTAAGTATAATGTTAATTGTGGGTTTCTCATAGATGTCTTTTATCAGGTTGAGTAAGTCCCTTCGTATAGTTTGTTGAGTGTTTTTTTTTTTTCATCACAATAAGTGCCCTCTTTAATACTCATCACCCATCTGGCACATCCCCTACCCCTCTCCCTCCAACCACCTTCAGTTTGTTTTCTATCATTCAGAGTCACTTATGGCTTGTTTCCTCTCTCCTTTTTTTCTTTTCCCCCTTCCCATGTGTTCATCTGTTTTCTTTCTTAAATTCCACATATGAGTGAGATCATATGGTGTTTGTCTTTCTCTGACTGACTTATTTCACTTAGCATAACACACTCCAGCTCCATCCATGTTGTTGAAAATGGCAAGATTTTTTTGGTGTTTTTTTTGATGGCTGAGTAATAGAACATTGTGTATATATATATATATCACATCTTCTTCATCCATTCATCAATCGATGGACATTTGGCTCTCTCCACAGTTTGGTTACTGTTGATAATGCTACTATAAACATCGGGGTGCATGTACCCCTTCAAACCTGTATTTTTGTATCCTTTGGGTAAATACATAGTAGCGCAATTGCTGGATCATAGGGTAGTTCTATTTTTAACTTTTTGAGGAACCTCCGTACTGTTTTCTGGAGTGGCTGCACCAGTTTGCATTCCCACCAACAATGCAAGAAAGTTCCGCTTTCTCCACATCCTCACCAACCTGTTGTTTCTTGTGTTGTTAATTTTAGTTGTTCTGACAGGTGTGAGGTGATATCTCATCGTGGTTTTGATTTGTATTTCCCTTCTTTTTTTTTTTTTTAAAGATTTTATTTATTTATTTGACAGAGACAGAGACAGCAAGAGCAGGAACACAAGCAGGGGGAGTGGGTGAGGGAGAAGCAGGCTTCCCACTGAGCAGGGAGCCCGATGTGGGACTCAATCCCTGGACCCTGGGATCATGACCTGAGCCGAAGGCAGCCACTTAATGACTGATGATTTGTATTTCCCTGGTGATGAGTGATGCTGAGCATCTTTTCATGTGTCTGTTAGCCATCTGATTGTCTTCTTTGGAAAAGTGTCTATTTGTGTCTTCTGCCCATTTCTTAACTGAATGACTTGTTTTTTATGTGTTGAATTTGGTAAGTTCTTTATAGATTTTTGGATACTAACCTTTTATCAGATAAGTTATTTGCAAATATCTTCTCCCATTCTGTAGGCTGCCTTTTAGTTTTGTTGATTGTTTTCTTCACTATGCAGAAGTTTTTGTCTTGATAAAGTCCCAATAATTCAATTTTGCTTTTGTATCTCTTGCCTCCAGCAATGTGTCTAGTAAAAAGGTGCTATGGCCCAGGTCAAAGATGTTGCTGCCTGTGCTCTCCTCTAGGATTTTGATGGTTTCCTGTCTCACATTTGGGTCTTTCATCCATTTTGAATTTATTTTTGTATATGGTATAAGTGGTCCAGTTTCATTCTTCTGCTTCTTGCTGTCCAGTTTTCCCAACACTATATCTGTCTTTTTTCCATTGGATATTCTTTCCTGCTTTGTCAAAGATTAATTGACCATACAGTTGTGGGTCCATTTCTGGGCTCTCTATTCCATTCCATTGATCCACATGTCTGTTTTTGTGCCAATACCATACTGTCTTGATGATTACAGCTTTGTAATATGGCTTAAAATCTGGAATCATGATGCCTCCTGTTTTGTTTTTCCTTTTCAGAATTGCTTTGGCTATTTGAGGTTCTTTGTGGTTCCATACAAATTTTAGGATTGTTTGTTCTAGCTCTGTGAAAAAGGCTGGTGTATTTTGATAGGTATTACTAGTATTTTGTTTCTTTTTTAATCAAGAAAGGGTATTGGATTTTGTCAAAGGCTTTTCCTGTGTCTATTGAGATAATTATGTGCATTTTGTTTTTTATTCTATTGATACAGTGTATTACATTAATTGATTTTCAGGCATTAAACTAACCTGTATTCCTGGGATAATACCCACTTGGTCATGGTGTGTAATCCTTTTTATACACTACTAGATTTGGTTTGCTAGCCTTTTGTTAAGGATTTTTGCATCCATATTCATGAGAGATATTTGTCTATGGTTTTTTTGTGATGTCTTTGTCTGGTTTGGGTATCAGGTAATACTAGCCTCATAGAATGAGTTGAGAAGTATCTTCTTCTCTATTTTTTGAAAATTTGTAAAGAATTGGTATTAATTCTTCCTTAAATGTTTGGTAGAATTGGCCAGTGAATCCATCTGGGCTCGAGCTTTTTTGTAAGTAGTTTTTTTTACTACCAATTTAATGTCTTTATTTGATATAAGTCTATTTAAATTTTTTATTTCACTTTGAGTTATTTTTAATAGTTTGTGTCTTTCTAGGAACTTGTCCATTTCATGTAAGGTATCTATATATTGGCATACAATTGTGCATAGTATTGCTTTATAATCCTTTTTATTTATGTAAGGTTGGTAGTAATGGCCCCTCTTTCAGTCTGGTTCTAGTAATTTGAGTCTTCTTTCCTTTATTCTTGGTCAGTTTTTGTTGATTTTGTTGATCTTTTAAGATGACCTACTTTTGATTTCATTGGTTTTCTCTATTTTGTATTCTTTATTTCATTAATTTCTGCTCTAAATCTATTATTTCCTTCCGTTTGCTGTAGGTTTAGTTTCTCTTTCTTCAGTGTCTTAGGATGGAAGGTTAGGTTATTGATTTGAAATCTTTTCTTTTTTCATGTAGACATTTACAGCTATAAATTTTCCTCCAGGCACTGCCTTAGCTGCATAAGTTTTGGTATATTGTATCTTCATTTTCATTCATCTTGAAATATTTTTTGATTTCCATTTTTATTTATACTTTGATCTATTGGTTATTTAGGGTTGTGTTGTTTAGTTTTCACATATTTATGAGTTTTCCAAATTACTTTCTGCTATTGATTTCTAATGTAATTCCGTTGTGGTCAGAGAACATACTTGTATTATTTCAATAATTTTAAATTTATTAATGTTTGTTTTATGGTCTGACATATAGTCTATCTGGAGAATATTCCATGTGCAGTTGAGAAGAATGTACATTTTGATGTTGTTGAGAGGAGTGTTCTACAGCAGATTCCATTTTTAAAGTCATTATGGAAAATTTCAAATGAATACAAAAGTAAAGACAGCTTATGATGAACTCTTCAGGTACTCACCACTCAGTTTCAACAATCTCATGGCAACTTTCAGGAGTTTTGACAGATAATACCTCAGTGGTTCCCAATCACGGCAACAACTTGGATTCTCTGGTTAGTGATGGCTTCTCAAGATGAGGTCAAGAGGTACACAGACCTTTTGGCATACTGCCAAAATGTCCCCTGCCCAGAAGTTTAGGGGCAAGTTCTGAGTAGTAGGTGATCTGTTGGACCTCCAAAAATGTTAAAGAAAAAGAGACAACAGCATTGAGCCTTGTCAAAATCTTATGGTATGTATAGTAGACAGTCAAATAACAGATTCCTGAGGATCTTGGAGGAAATATTTTTAATGCAGAGCTAGGTTTTACATTAGGCTGTTGGCTAAAGTAATTGTTTGTAAAGTGTTAGCTTGTCTAAACATTTGTTAAGACTTTATGGCCAATCTTAGCATATCTTTGTAAAGTGTTGAGCAGATACTCTGTAGTTTTTGTTTGGGTACTATCAGTTAAGTACGATCATGGCAGGTCTCAGTTACTGCTTGTTCTTATTTGTTCCAAGGTCATACTTCTAACACATCTTTTATTTCAATAAACATATTACAATATTTATTTTGCTTTATTTTCTAACGTCTTCAGTCTTTTGTGAATGTTTCTATAGCTTTTTTTTTCTCCTGGCTCCTGCTCAAGTGACTTGTTTCCTCGTGTGTCTTATAGTTAATCATGAGATTGTGTTCCATAGACCCTATCTGTAATAGTTCTTTGACTTGGGTTTAAGGTATAATCCTCAAGTG
Source organism: Mirounga angustirostris (assembly GCF_029215605.1). Taxonomy (NCBI): domain Eukaryota; kingdom Metazoa; phylum Chordata; class Mammalia; order Carnivora; family Phocidae; genus Mirounga; species Mirounga angustirostris. Next base: position 150,547,327 of record NW_026991710.1, on the reverse strand, counting down.
AACATTTACATTTGCTTTGCTCACTTTCCTCCGGGAAGGTGGGACTTGAATAAAAATGGGCAATTAGGATGGTGGATAGATCCAGAAATTTTAGACTGAGTTTGGGTCCACATAAAACTAATCTGAGGCTGCTGATAAAAGAGTAAGTATTGAATATTCAAGCCCATCTAAATACAGAAACTTAGAACCCAGGATAAATCCCATTACAATTAACTTTGAAGAACCATTCTAATTCTTCGATATATCAAATATGTTCTAAATAAATAAGCCATTGACTAAAGTGTAAAGGTGGTTTTGTTCTAGAGAGATTTCAGTTACAATGCACAGCCTTTTTAGAAACAAGAGAACATGAAAATGGAGACTATCTTCTGTTTAAAGATTAAAATATCCAAATTTGGTTCCCTTCCTACTCTTTGATTGGAATAGAAAAGTTTGCTCTCTTTCCTTTTTGAAGACACTGTATTTTTTTACAACCTAAATATTATAATTAAATTGCATCTCTGTGATGGAAGTTCTAATATTCTATTTTTACCTTTTCCTGCAGTGAAGCCTAGATATCCCTTTTCTTATTTTCTGCCTCTCTACTCAGAATGTTCCCTGTTTACTTATCTCCACCTGGCTGGTCGTTAGATAGCATTTGTCATTGTGTTTTCATAGTCCTAACTTAAGACATTCCAAGAACTACATACTCCTGGTAGTTCTTACAGTCATATTACAATAATTCTTCACTCTCCCTCCATGTCCCATATATGTGCTTGGCTGAGCACCCCAGAATCAAAGCAACTTCAGAGACATTATCTAATAAGAAGATGGCTTTCCTACCCCAGCTTTACGGAGTCATTAATGACATATAACATACGTAAGTTTAAGGTGTACAATGCAATGACTTGATGCAAGTATATATTGTAAAATGAGGACTGTAGTAAGGTTAGTTAACACCTCCTGGGTATGCCTTTTTAAGGCTGTCTTCGAGATCTAACCTAGATGTTTTTCCTACGTAATCTTTTTTACATAAATTGTGCAGAACTACAATGAAGCCTCTAAATACAAGTGGCTGCTCTTATCTCGAGAATCAGCCTAGAGGGATGTTTGGCAATCATCTATGTCTTCTCAAGGTGTTCCAAGAATTTGGAAAGAACCTGACTTATCTCTGTCTATAGCCTATCTTACCATAACCCACTCAAATTCAGAAGCTGGACTTCTCACCTGCATCTGGGAAAGAAACTGAGAATGGCATCATGTTGGGACATTTTAAAGGCCATCTCAGACATCTGAAAGACTGATAGGCTGTGACTGGTAGGATTCCTTTGGCAGGCCTTATAGTTTAATCTGATGTAGAGCAAGGATCACAGGTCTTAAAACCAGAAGTTCTTGGGTGCAAATCATAATCCCTCCACCAGCTGTGTGGTTTGCTACAAGTCATTTTAACCTTTTTGAATCTCAATTCCCTCATCTGAAAAAAATGGAGTTAATGCTAACTACCTCATAATATTGTTTTGAGGATTAAAAAATAATGTTTGTGAATGATGACCCCCAAAATATCCAGGTCCTAATCCCTGGAACCTGTGAATGTTACCTTATATGGCAAAATAAAGACTTGGCAGGTGTGATTATTGGAGGAAGTCCTTGGGAGGATGTGACCTCATCAGCTGGACCCAGACAATCAGAGGCTCCTCACTCCCTCCCCTGTGCTTGGAATATACATCCTGCCCCCATTTCCACAGAGGGAGCCATTTTCAAGGATGCAGGCTTGAGAGAATAATGTGTTTTTGAGACCATCTGGATAGTATATGTGATCAAACCCAGTTAAGGCCTCTGTATAAACTTTTTTTAAGATTCTGGTAGGCAAGTATGGAGATCTACTTATCTTGCAGCTGCCTGAGACAAGTCTTGTAGGAAGTTCCTTTGTTTATTACAACTGTCATCTACCAATCTGGAGCAGTCTGCCTCTTTCTTTGGTCTCTCCTTGCCCTCCACATATGGGGACCAATTTGCAAACCAATAGTAATTAAGTCAAAGATCTTAAGATGGGGAGATTGTCCTGGATTATGTGGGTGGGCCCTAAATTCAATCATAAGTATCCTTATAAGAGGGAGGCCAAGGGAGAGTTGACTACAGAGGAAGGCAATGTGCCTACTGAAGCAAGATGCTTTGCAGATGGAGGCAGGAGCCACAAGCCAGGGAATGCAGCTCTAGAAGTTTAAAAAAGGCAAGGAAACTATTCTCCTCTAGAACCTTTGGGAGAGTGTGGCTTTGACCATAAAAACCTTGATTTTAGCTTAGTGAAAATGATTTCAGACTTCTGACTTCCAGACTCTTAGAGAATAAATGTGTGTTGTTTTAAGCCACTAAGTTTGTGGCAATATGTTACAGCATCCATAGGAAACATATACAGCATATTAGGTCCTGGAACATAGTAAATGTTTAATAGCTATTGTTGCCTCCTCACCTTCCCTGTTACATACATATGCTAGCCACCATTAGTTGAACACTCACTGTATCAAGGTGACGGCACCTGCGGCTTCAGAATCACCTGGGGAGCTTGTGGAACAAGTGTAAGTTCCCAGAAGTTCTGATTCTGTAGGTTTGGGGAAGAGCCTGGGAATCTGCATGTTCCCCTATGATGCCCCCCTCCTCTGAAATTCTGATGCAAATGTTTTGTACCCCACAGTTTAAGAAACATTGCCTATGGCCAAAAATGATCTGCAGTCACTGCCAAGGTTACCCCAAGGCCATGAAGACAAGCAGGAGGAGGCTCTCACGTAAAGGCAGGTTAAGAGAAAAGCTGTAGTTGAGCGAAATAAGTCAAACAGAGAAAGACATGTATCATATGACCTCACTGATATGAAGAATTCTTAATCTCAGGAAACAAACTGAGGGTTGCAGGAGTGGGGGGTGGGGTGGGAGGGATGGGGTGACTGGGTGATAGACACTGGGGAGGGTATGTGCTCTGGTAAGCGCTGTGAATTGTGCAAGACTGTTGAATCTCAGATCTGTACCTCTGAAACAAATAATGCACTATATGTTAAGAAAAAAAAAAAGAAGAAGAAGGTAGCAGGAAGGGAAGAATGAAGGGGGGGAAATCGGAGGGGGAGACGAACCATGAGAGACGATGGACTCTGAAAAACAAACTGAGGGTTCTAGAGGGGAGGGGGGTGGGGGGATGGGTTAGCCTGGTGATGGGTATTAAAGAGGGCACGTTCTGCATGGAGCACTGGGTGTTATGCACAAACAATGAATCATGGAACACTACATCAAAAACTAATGATGTAATGTATGGTGATTAACATAACAATAAAAAAATTAAACAAAAAAAAAGAGAAAAGCTGTAGAAATCTGTCTTCATTAAGGGCATCCTCCTATATCCCAGACCTGCCTTTCTAGAGGGCCTGTACAGGACACTCCTAGGAATGAGGCGGACTATCAAAATGTCTTTTCCTGGAATCTATAAAAATGGTCACAGGCAAAGCATTGGCAATCCTCCTAAGAACAGATGGAATCTACATTTCTTTCAATCACAAACATAGTTCAAATATACGTGAACAGTCTTGGAGTCAAAGAGAAGGTGCCCAACTGAACTGCAAACAACAATGCCCTGTTTTCAACTTTATGACTTTATTCCTACTTGAGATTAGTTATATGGGGTGCTAAGGACATAGCCTTTACTGGGCACTTTATGTACTTTAAATAATTATATAATTTCATTTAATCTTCTTGACAGCCGGGAGGTTGGTTATTTTTCATTTTATAGGTAGGAAAACTGAAGCTCAGAGAGGTTCAGTAAATTGCTTGAGGTCACACAGTTGATAAGTGCTGAGGCAGGGCTCCACATTCTATGAGTTGACTGCCCATGGAAGAATTCTCGATCACCACAGGGTATGACCTGACCCAAACAGCAGCAATTCTCTGCCAGGGTCAACTGGTGTTCCTGGGGAATGCCCTCTGGTAAAGTAGCATGGACCTAGGGATCCAACCTCTTCTAAATCCACAGTATTCCCCAGGTTCCTTCATAGATTTGCTTCTCCCCTGGTGGACGGACATGGAAGTTTGTGTCCAGGATAAGGCTACTGCCAGGGTGGGAAGCTGGGAGGACAAACTGATGAGCTGTGGCCTAAACGTGAGACAGATATGAGAATCATGTTGCATGGAGAACCATGATGGAGGAGTGAGGGACACCAGAGCCATCTGTGTTTGTCAATTATTTCATAATCTTTGGTGTTATATAGTTTCTGTTTTTAAATAAAAAGATGACCATCTGTATTAGTTTGCTAGGGCTGCCATAACGAAATACCAGAGTGGGGGACTTAAACAACAGAAGTTCATTTTCTCATAGTTCTGGAGGCTGGAAGTCCAAGATCAAAGGGTTAGCAAAGTTGGTTTCTGCTAAGGCCTCTCTCCTTGGCTTGTAGATGGCCACCTTCTCCCTGTGTCCTCACAAGGTCTTTCTTCTGAGTGTGTCTGTGTCCTAATGTCCTCTTCCTATAAAGACATTAGTTATATGGGATTGGAGCCCACCTAATGACCTCACTTAACTTTAATTACCTCTTAAAAGACCCTATGTCCAAATACAGTCATATTCTGAGGCACTGGGGTTAGAACTTCAACATATGAATTTGGGGAGGACACAATTCAGCTTGTACCTGCCTTTGGTCCTATTCAAGCTTCCTCCCTCCCCACCAGCCATTTCTCCTCCTTATTCCCCCATTCTCCCTTTGAAATGCCCAGTCACCTCTGAACAAATTGAACTTGAACTCCATTCACTGTGGACCCTTCCCTACTGCAATAGTGTATTACTGATTACAATCTGTCCTGACCGTTTTAACTCATGTCTGGCTTTTTTAATCTTTGACACTGATGATGACAAAATGTCCTCTTAAGTCTTAGGATAGGGGATGTTCTCAAATGGAAAGTCATGAAAGATAGGTTTTCATTGCTCCTTAGAAACAAAATTCTGAGGGATACATACACACACACACACAGACACACACATACAGACACACACACACACACACACTGAAACCAAGGAGGAAAAGTGAAAGTGAATCAAGGGGACCAGAGACTTTCCACTAGGGAGGAACTGATTAAAAATGCAGCAGAAAACCAGCAGAGGAGGGAACTACCCCATCTTTCCTGGTGTCTAGCCACATCTACCTCCATGCCCCAGGGATGAGTAGGTGGAGGAAGTGGAGAGCAGAGGCCAGACCAAGAGACATGCCCTGGGCCATTAGCTGGTATTTGTAGACAAACTGGCTTTTTATTCTTTCCCTGTTCCCCATCCATCCTATCTCAAAAATTAAAAACTAAACTAGACTTAACAAATGATGGGAAAGGAAGCATTGGCAGTAGAAAAATCTCCGATCAGAAAGTGACAAGGAAATGGGTTTTCCTTCCCAGTCTGCCACTCACCAGCCATGTGATTTTAGGTAAGTTGTTTTGCATCTGAGCCTCAGTTTCTTCATTTGTAAAATGAGAGGGTTGGATTAGATGATTCCATTTCATTCAGATGTATTTATCAAATATTTACTATGTACCTGTCACAGTGCTCAACTCTGGGGCTACAAAGATCAGTAGAACCCAGTTCTTGCCTTCAATGCAGGTGAGGGAGTGAGTGCTAGAGAGTGTCACGGGAGCTACTGATCAGCGCATGGGGCCTGAGCACAGAGGGATGTGAGTTAAAGAAGGCTAGAAGGGACTCAGAGTCTACCCAAGCAGGGCAGGGTTAGCGTACATGAAGGTCAGGAAAAGGAAACTGGTCAGAAGGGGGAATTTGGGGATTTGAAAATTCCAGGTGTAGAGAAATTCTGGCTGGTGACAAGATTACATTGCATGGACTTTAAATTTTGAATGTCTGATTTAACAACTCATATTTGAGCTCCTACCAGTAACCCCTTATGATAAAACAAAATTCACAGCAGTAGTCACTGGTGGCCAGTCTTTCGGTGGTCTTTGATGATCTTTCAGAATCTAAACTTTCTCAGAAGGGTCTGCAGTTTTGCTTCTCTGTGTCAGTGCTGTATTAACATTGAATTGCCCAGCTAGGCTGCTCCAGACTACATATGATGCTAAGCCACAGCTCCAGGTCTGCTGTTGTGTTTAGCTGCCAAAACTTCCATCGATGACCATCATACTGTTGCAGGTCTTTTTTATTTTAATTCTTTCAATCCTAATTTTGAAAAAATATTCAAATATAGAAAAGTTGGATGATTGGTGCACTACATATCCTTAAACACCTCACCCAAATTAACCAATTATCAATAATTTGCCACTTTCATGCTGTTTGTGTGTATTCTCTAGGTATATGTGTATTCAGTGTGTGTACGTGCATATATATGTGTGTATATGTACACACATATAATCAATATATATTTTTCTGAAACATTTGAAAGCTGCAGACATTGTGACACTTCATCTTTAAATCTTTCAGCATGCATCTCTTGAGAAAAATAGTTTCCTCCTACACAACCACATTATTATTATCCCATCTGAAAAAATTAACATTAACTCAATAATATCATCTAGTATGCAATCCATGTTCACACCTCCCCCAAAATGTCTTTCATAGTATTTTTTTTTTCCTGATCAGGGATTTAATCAAGTTTCTTGACTTGCATTTGGTTATTACATCCCTTTCGTTTCTTCAAATCTGGAATGGTCCTCTTGCCTTTTGCTTCTGTTTTGGTTTTCCATGCCACTGACTTTGTAAGGGAGTCCAAGCCAATTGCCTTGTAGAATATCCCATTCTATGGATGTGTCTGATGGTTTCCTCATGCTAAGCATGTCTGGCTAGTGCACACCCCAGGTGATGTTGCATATCTATTATTGACTCACATCAGGAAGCACAGAATATCTGGATGTTACTTTGATGATCACTTGGTTATAGGGATGATCACCAAATCTCATCCATTGTAAAGATATGCTTTTCGTTCTGTAATTCCTCAGTCATCTGCAGGGTGACACTTGTGGATCTGTCCTTTTCAGGTGGTTGTCTCTGAAAGAAACGGATGGGGGGGGTGAGAAAAGCAGAACAGGATGGGAAAGGAAAGGATGGTGGAGGAAAGCCAAAGGAAGAAAACTAAGGGAAGACACAGAAGGGGAAATTGGAACAGTTATCATAGTCTTGAGCAAATTAAAGGATTGAAAACAAAACTATTATGTCATATTTAAAATTAAATGTAAAGCTTCCTGTAAATAGTGTGGGGAAAGGAAAAAATGGAAGCTAGGGAACTGTGAATAAAAGAGCTGAGGGCAGACTGAGGTTGCTTCCCTACTTTATTGGACACTGACCCTGACTTAGGTTCAGTGACGATAAAATAAACTGCAACAGTAATCACTGAATTAACATTGTTGACATTCCCACCTAGTAAATTTTCCTACTTCTTAATTATGCCTTTATTTTAGATGTGACTCTTTATTTTAATTATATCCAATTATATGTAATTGCATATTCTTAGCTCATTTCATTATGGCTATGAGCAGAGAAGCACTTTGCCAAAAAGAATGTGTTGACTTTCTGAATATTCTCTTTATTCCTCTTTCCAGCTGCCAGCGTGTGCAGGGGTGGCTGAGTTCAGACATATATGTTTCCCACTATCAAATGCATCACTGTAGCATATATTCTTTGACATTGCTCCTATTGAGAGGTGGGGTCTATGTCCTCTCCCCTTGAAACTGAGTGGGTTTTTGCGACTGTTTAAAATCAAGAGAGTGCAGTGGAAGCGACATTATGCGACACATCCGAGTGTAGGTCATAAAAATTAATGCAGCTTCTGATTTACCCTTGGGAATATTCACTCTTGACACCTCCAGCTGCTTTGTATGCAGCCCGACAACCCTGAGGCCACTGTACTAGCAGGAATATCAAATCAACTCCTGAGGAGACCATGGGAGAGGCCCTGAGATTGCCGAGAGGGGCGCCTAGGCAGCCCCCAGATGCCTCAGCCTCTCCCCTCCTACTACTCCAGCTCTAGCTACCAACTGCTGGATGTTGCTTTAAGCAATTATGCTTGGGCTGATTTATTGTATGTGCAATAGCAACAGTCCCTCATCCTTCCAGTTTGTCACCTTCTAAAATGCTAGGTTGCTGTTCTGATTGGTTTCAAAAGCTAAAGTGGCCTAGTGAACCAGACATAGGGAATGTGACTATTAGAATGTATCTGAATACAGGTCCATTGATCAAATCATTGTCCCCAGAGCTCTCCTTTTGTTGTGGTTGTGTCTTGAAACTTTAGCTCGCCTTTGCTTACTTAGCAGTGACTATCTTCTCCTAACACCCACAGGTCAGAATCTGAACAGACAAGAACAGTGAAGAATAAGTCTAATTTAAATTAGTGTGATGGCAAGGGCCTGAATTTTGGCCTCAGAAGTGTTGCCTTTGAGTCTCTGCCTCTCTGCTTGGTTTTTTCATTGGAAGGACATCACCATCCCTTGAGCCTCAGTTCTTCCTCTCTGAGCTGGGAACAATAGCTCTCCTACCTATTTCACCAGGTCATTGAGAAAGGCATATGTGATAATGTATTTGAACATATTTTGTGAATTGTAACATAGTGACTAAATGTAAGAGATGATCATCATTGCTGACAAGTTATTCATCCGCTTTAATTTCCTCAGCTGCAAGGTGGGAAAAACATAGCACCACCTCCCTCCTCCTCTCGTCAGAACGCTGCTACAAACATCTGCAATAAAGATGTGGTTCGGGGCGCCTGGGTGGCTCAGTCGGTTAGGCGTCTGCCCTTGGTTCGGGTCATGATCTCAGGGTCCTGGGATTGAGCCCCTGTCAGGCTCCCTGCTCAGCGGGGAGTCTGCTTCTCCCTCTCCTCCCTGCTTGTGCTCTCTCTCCCTATCTCTGTCTTTCTCCCAAATAAATAAATACAAAATCTTAAAAAAAAAAAAAGATGTGGTTCATATATACAATGGACTATTACTCAGCCATCAGAAAGGATGAATACCCACCATTTGCACTGACATGGATGGAACTGGAGGGGATTATGTTAAGTGAAATAGGTCAAGCAGAGAAAGACAATTATCATATGGGTTCACTCATATGTGGACGGAGGACATTAGGGGAAGGAAGGGAGAACTGAAGGGGGAGAAATCAGAGGGCGAGACGAACCATGAGAGACTATGGACTCTGGGAAACAATCTGAGGGTTTCAGAGGGGAGGGGGGGTGGGAGGATAGAGTAAGCCTGGTGATGGGTACTAAGGAGGGCATGTGTTGTAATGAGTGCTTGGTGTTATACACAAATAAATCATAGAACACTACATCAAAAACTAATGATGTACTGTATGCTGGCTAACTGAACATAATAAAAAAAAATCTAAAGTCAGTCAGATTGGGGTGGTGGGAGGAGAGGCCAGGGTGAAATGTGTTCAGTAAAATACAGGGTGTCTTTTCAACAAATGTATATTGAGTGGCTACTATGTCTAGGCACTAAGCTGGATGCTGAGCATACTACAATCAAGAAATGGTCCTTACTCTCAAGGATGTTATTGTCTAGTGGAATGTTATGACATGTAAGGAGTCTATTTCAATATAGTTTATTAAGAGGTAAGATTAGAGAGAGCAACTAAGGTGGGCTCAGTTCTCATGGGTGCCAATGTAGCATGGTGGTGAAGAGCTCAGAGTCTGCACCCAACTGTTTGGGTCTGAATCCTGCTTCTACCACTTATTGCTCTCTGACCTTGGAAAAGCTATTAAGATCCTGTGCATCAGTTTTCTCATTGGTAAAAGGAGAATACTAACTAATCTCAGAGAATTGTGCAAGAGCTACATGGGTCAATGCATGCAAAGCATTTAGCACAATGTCTGGAACACAGAATAAACACTCAAAAGTGTGAAGTATTATTATTATTTTTTAAAGATTTTATTTATTTATTTGAGAGAGAGTGGGAGGAGGAGCATGGGGAGAGGGACAAGCAGACTCTGTGCTGAGCTCGGAGTGTGACATGGGGCTCCATCCTAGGACCCTGAGATCATGACCTGAGCTGAAATCAAGAGTTGGTCGCTTAACTGACAGAGCACCCAGGCATCCCAGAACTATTATTATTATTACATAGTGCTGTGGAGCCTATATAATGTGGAGCCCATGAGGTGTGGAATCAGGAGAGGCGTCCTAGAGGCAGTGACATCTCAGAGGAGATCTGAAGGATGATAGGAATTAGCAGGTCAAGGGGCAAGGTATTGCGAGTGAGGTAGATGTATACCAGGCAGAAAGAACAACCAGATTCTTTAAAACACTGCTTTTTCAAACTTTCATGTGCAGAAAAATCATCTAGGAATCTTGTTCAAGTGCAGACTCTGATTCAGTTACTCTGGAGTGAAACATTTCTAACAAAGTTCCCAGGGAATGCTAATGATGCTGGTCTCTGTTCTACGCTTCCACTTGGTAGCAAGGTTCTAACTGGGTGCAAAATCTCAAAAGGAAACTGTAAGCTATTTAGGGAGAGTTAGTGTGCAAACTGCTGGAAATGGTTGGGAGCTGTGGTGCCAGGTAGAGAGAGAGAGCAGAAGAGGTAACTGTGATACTGATCCCCACCTAAGGAGCTAGATCCTAAAGGGACTTACAAGAAAAGAAAAACAAAATTTAGAACAGTATAAAGGGCTTTAGCTGCCAATGGAAAAAAGAGTCTGGAGGGAAACCCCACTGGAAGAAATGAGACCAACTGAGAGGCTTTCCCCCTTAAGTACAGTGAGAGATGGTGGTGGCCTGAACTATGGCAATGGCCTTGGGGATGGGGAGAAGTGGGGGATTCAAGAACTATCAGAAGATCAGATCAACAACTTGGTGATTGATTTGATTGGAGGGTGAAGGATGGAGAACACAAGGAAGATAGGCACGAGGTTATTAAGTTCGATACAGCCGCTAACAGTCAAGCACATGGAGAACAACTGCTCACCAGTGGCACATATGGGCAATGTCTTCTCCATCTTAGATGCTCTTGCTACTTTTGGCAATTGTTGACCTGCTTTCTTCAGACTACCTTCAAACTCTCAATTTCTACCAACTTCTAGTAGAGAAACACAGAGCCAGGAAAGTAAATCTGTACTTCAAAAGTTAGCACTTACTCTCTTATTTTTTGTTCATTTGTTGTGTAGAGTGTGTTGGCCTTCCCAAAGTAGCTATTATTTTTTGAGGGCAAGGGCTGTGTCAGATCTATTGTTTCTCTTCCCCGGAGTGCTGATGACCAAGTAGGCACGTAATACATGCTAGGTGACTATTTGATAGAATAAGATGATTACACATTAATGTCATTTATTATCTCATAAAATGATTAAAATAATAATGCCTGTAAGGTGTTGAGTGTTTTACTTTCATTATAAATGCCATCATTGGGGCACCTGGGTAGCTCAGTCGGTTGGGTGGGCAGCTCGTGACTTTGGCTCAGGTCATGATCTTGGGGGTCCTGGGACGGACTCTTGGGCCTCATGTTGGGCCCCACGCTCAGTGGGGAGTCTACTTGAGGATTCTTTCTCTTCCCCTCCCTCCCGTTTGCGCTCTCTAAAATAAATAAATACATCTTTCAAAAGAAATAAATGCCATCATCTTCTTTTATTTATCTGAATCATCTGAGACCCTCGCATCCAGGCAGTTTGGATAATAAACTTGTTTGACTTGGGGCACCTGGGTGGCTCAGTTGGTTAAGCGACTGCCTTTGGCTCAGGTCATGATCCTGGAGTCCCTGGATCGAGTCCCACATCAGGCTCCCTGCTCGGTGTGGGGTGTCTGCTTCTCCCTCTGACCCTCCCCGCTCTCATGCTCTCTCTCTCTCATTCTCTCTCTCTAATAAATAAATAAAAATCTTAAGGAAAAAAAACTTGTTTGACTACAGCCTCATTGAATTAATAGAATGGAAGCCTACCCTATTACCGTCGAGCTCTACTGCCATCTACTGTTCATGTACTTACTAAATTCACATGATCTGCATCCCCTCTATTCTTTGCTACTGAATATTTGTTTTCTGCAGATCTCAGGGGCTTCATTTGCTTTGAGCTTAAACCCAGAGTAGATGCAATTTTCTAATAGTTTCCAGTGTTTCCTTATAGCAATTCAGCATGATACTGACAATTTTCTCTTGTGGGCAGAAAGTTTATGTCTTTATGGAATATTAAACATTTTTAAATGTAATGACACAATGGTTTTTTCATAGGCTTTTTTGTTTGTTTGTTTTCAGTTAAACTAAAAGAAAAGGTCACGGAATTTTTGGAGAATTTTCCCCTACCTCTAGTAGACATCATTAAATTAAGACAAGACATATTGGCTACATTCCTTTCAGGGTGTAAATCTTACTCATCCTTCAAGGTCATTGTTTCAAATGATACCTTCTCCACAAAACTTTCCCTGATTCTTTATTCTGGAAGTAAATTCTCAATTGGTAATTGTTATAATGAGCCACAAAGTGGAAGGACAACAAAAATCCCAGTTTAAAAAATAGCTTTATAAACCAATTCCCTCATTCTCCTTTTTCTGTTGGTTCCTTTTTTCTTTTGCGGACAAATAAAGCTGGCCTCTCAGCTGTAACAATCTTATAAAGTGTTTCTGTTTTAATAAGGGAAGATTTTAGGAAGGGCAAGGGCACACGCAAGGACACAGTTGGTGGTTGATCTGGTGAGAGTTTAGGCGATTAACTTTGTCTTTGATTGCTGTGAGACTGTAGCTTACTAGCTGTCCTTAGATACTAGATGGTGGGGATTTCAAAGGTTAATGGACTGACAGCAGACCAGGACTCAAACCCTTGCATATTTCCCCTCTAATTCTCTATTTTATAATGAAAATAGTTTGGGGGAGGGCACTAAGCAAAGAGAACTTATTTAAGTAAATTTCCGGCATAATTTAGGTATCTGGGAGTAGTTCGGTGGCACTGTATCTAATGGGGAGGCTGTGTGGTGGTGTCAATGCCCCAGTACCTTGATTTCATAGATCTAGACTAAAGTCCAGTCTCTGCTACAGATTAACTGTTTTAGCAAGTCACTTGAGCTTCCTCACTGGATAGGATTAATCTTTTCCTCTTCTGTGCATTGTATGTTATTTCTACCAAGGTCCCTCTCATAGGTGTTTGCATGCTTTTCCTTTTCCTTGCTCAAGGTCACAGAACCTTGGCGCGGCGCTCTCTGGGAGTCAGCAGCGCCCGGCGCTGGGTTTCTCCTTACACCTGTAGGATTCTCCTCGGTCACAATCACTCATTCGATCCCACACTTGTCATCTCACGGCGAATGGACGAAAATCATCACAATTATCCACGCTATGAAGAGCCCTTGGAGGAGGGATTACTACTCAAGTGCAGGGAGGCAGACAAGGACCTCTTCTCGTCGTTCCATCTTCCCCGGCCTTTTCTGATACGGAATATTTGGAGGAATGGGAGGTACGGCGGTGGACATGAACGTAAAGAGCCTTTTCCTGGTAGGAACACAAATCTTGTAGGTCTGTGTTTCCGGAAGCACCCTCTTGGGGAGGGGACTGACTTCCGGCTCTGACTTCCCTGTCTTCCGAGTTTCGAGCTCCACCGCTTCCGCCCACAGTTACCCTGGGCTCCGGCTCCCAGCAGCTACTTCCGCCAGGAGTCCCTAGCAGCTCGGTGCTGGAAACTGGCCCCAAAGCGGCCTCCTCTTTCTCCCTTCAGGCTGCCCAGCAGAGGCCGGGTCCCCAGGTGGCGGCGGCGGCTGCTGGGCCTGTCGCGGAGCGTTCTCTTCGCCCGAGACCTGGGCCTGGGGGCACCGGGAGTGCGAGAGGGACGCCCGGGCCTGGCCCAGCCCCAGCCCTGGCTTCCCGCGGCCAGTGATTGTGACCGCAGGCCTCGCCGCGCCCGCCCGAGCCTGGGGCGGGGCCCGGCCTCCCCGCCCCTGCCCCGCCCCTCCGGTCGGCCGGGAGCCGGGTCATTCTCCTCCCCAGCCCTGCGGCGGCGTGACCGCCTCGGACCTCCGGGCCTCCGCAGTCCCGTGGCTCCGGCCGCGGGGGAACATGGAGTTTGCGGAGCTGATTAAGACCCCACGGGTGGACAATGTGGTGCTGCACCGGCCTTTCTATCCCGCCGTCGAAGGGACCTTGTGTCTGACTGGTCACCACCTGATCCTGTCCTCCCGGCAGGACAACACGGAGGAGCTGTGGCTCCTCCATTCAAACATCGACGCCATCGACAAGCGGTGAGTGCCTATTCTGCCCGCTTTAGTAGGGAACCTGGTGGACGTCTGCGGCCACGCGCCCCAGTGTTTTCCTTGCGCCCCATCGCCTAACCCGCCAGCAAAATGAGCGTTCCCCGGCCTAGATTGAGGATATGAATTTTAGAAAGCAGAAAACCATCCCAATGAGGTGCCTGATTTCCATTACATCTGAATGGAATTCCCAGGGTTATCATATGGTTGTTGTTATCAGCTTGATGATCACTTTTGGTACATAACATCATTTGGGTGGATTTTTAACCTTTTTTAAAAAATATTCTTTCAGCATCATATTCCTTGGATTATTAACTGTTCGCCACAGTTCCATAAAGTGGTTGAATGTGATCTAGGTAAAGTCTTTACTTGCCTCTTTTGAGGAAAACTCAAAGAACTTAGTATGTAGTGTCTAAATTCCACAAAACTTTTTTTTCTTTCCTTCAAAAATGGTTAGTTTATCATATTTCTCACCTTCCTTGTCATCAATTGAATACTTCCTACTATGGGAGATTATAATATCTTTTATTTATCCTTACTAAGTTCTGCTTTTGGAAAAAAAAAAAAACAAAAACAGAATTGGCTCTTAAGTAAGGGTATTAATTAGATAATCTCTTTTTTTGTTTGTTTGTTTGCACCCCAGACTCTGTCTTTCCAATGGGGTGGTGTCTCAGAGTCAAAAAGTTATACTTATGTCTGCAGTCAAAATTCTTATTTTCCCAATGGCTCTGTGTACTTAACTCTAGCTAGGAGAAGGTGAATTGATTATCCAGTTTACATTAAAGTATAAATGAATGACAACAGCTTTTTTTATTATCTCTCAGGAGAATTTGGATATTAAGTAGATTCCTAGAGAGGTTATGCCTTAAAAGATGGTAATTTCCAGTGATAGAATTGAAAACGGTATGGACGAATTGTTGATAGATTTATTTATTTTTTCAAGCAGAGGACTCCTACTAGACTCCTCGGATCACCTTCTCCCGTGTAAAAGTTTTCAGTGGTCTCTCCTGGCCTGCAGAATATAAACCTTCTACTCTGTCATTTGTGGTACTCCCATGTCTGGCCCTAACTTACTTTTCCCACCTTAGTTCTTGCCATTCCCTTTCATGAACCCTTTTTTTTTTTTTAAGATTTTATTTATTTATTTGAAAGAGAGCACAAGTGGGGTGGGGGGGCAAAGGGAGAGGCAGGCTCCCTGCTGAGCAAGGAGGCTGATGCTGGGCTCCTTCCCAGGACCCTGGGATCATGACCTGAGCCCAAGGCAGATGCTTAACTGACTGAGCCCCCCAGGCGCCCCCCATGAACCCTTTCTATTAGCCAGTCCTCACTCTTTTATTTTTGCTCACTATGTCCTGCATTCTCATGTCTGTATCTTACTGATGCTCTTCCTTCTGCCTGGAATGCCTTGTTCCTCCCAAGTTTGTTAAAGATTTATTTAATATCGTTATTTTCTCGGCATTTTGTGAGGCATGAAGAACACCAAGATGAATAAAATATAGTTCTTATCTTTCAGGAGTTCATAGTCTATCATCCAATCACTACTCATTTATCAATATGTAGTATAACCATTTTAACTGCCCCCTCTTTTGTAGTTTCTTCTGTTAATTTCCGCAACTAGAAGTAATTCTCCTCACCTTGAAATCCTATAACTCTTTAATTATGCCTTTTTAATAAGTATGTATTAAAATTTGAATTTTGATATTTACACATATGTTAGATCCTTGAAGCCAGGTTAATTTTTATCTCTTTCAAAACTCCTCTAACTTGGGCAGATAGGCACATAGGGAGTATAAGAAGCATTGACTCCCAAATGATCAGTGATGCCACAGAATACAAATTACAGTTTCTCCTTACCACCAGCTCCCTTTTCTTTTTTTCTTATTTTATGGTTGCTTTTCACGCTTTCATTTCATATTTACCCAGCATTTACTACATGCTAGGCCTGGTAGAGCTTAAAAAATATATATAAGACGTGACCTTTTAATCTGTTAGGGGAGAAATGACAAACTGTATATACATTTATCTTTTTCCCAGAAGCAGCATGATGTGATGGAAAGAGCATGAGCTAGGTGGTCAGATTAGAGTTTAATTATTGCTCTCAAGAAATACTTCCATGTGTCTTCTGTGTGCTGGGCACCGTCTGGGCTCTGCAGGTACAGTGGTGACTAAGAGGGTTGAAGAGCTTGTGTAGTAGTGGAGGAGATAGACGTTCAAATAAGTTGGAAAATAAGTAAATAACAGTGTCAGGTAATAAGTGCCAGGAGGGAAAATAGAGGAAGATGGGAGGATAGAGAATGCCAGGAGCCAGTGTTCTTTGAAGGAATTTCAGAAAAGACAAGTGACATTTAAATGAATGACATCCGGGACGCCTGGGTGGCTGAGTCGGTTAAGTGTCTGCCTTCGGCTCAGGTCATGATCCCAGAGTCCTGGGATAGAGCCCCTGCTCGGCGGGGAGCCTGCTTCTCCCTCTGCCTGCCACTCCCCCTGCTTGTGCTCTCTCTTGTTCACTCTCTCTGTCAAATAAATAAACACTTTAAAAATAAATGAATGAATGACATCTGAAGGAAAAGAGGGAGCTAGCAATGTGAATATCAGAAGAAAGAGCATTCCAGCCAGAGGGAACAGCCAATGCAAAGACAGGAACTGGCCTGGCATGTACTGGGAAGAACAAAGAGGCCAGTGTGGCTGGAGGGCAGTGAGCAAGGGTAGACGCTAGGGATGTAGCAGAAAGTAGTCGGAGGGATAAGCAGGGGGCAGGTGGTGTAGGGCTTTATTTGCCATTGTGATGGTTTTCAAAGGAAGCCCTTTGGAGAGTTGAAAGCAAGGAAGTAAGAGCCGATAGACTTTTTAGAAGCTGGTTCTGGCCACTGGCAGAAGACGGATTGCCGAGGGGCACCAGATGGAAACAGCAGGCCCCGTTAGGAGACTGTTGAGTAGTTCAGGGAGAAGGCGACGGTGACTTAAGAGTGGAAACGGTAGAAGTGAGCTCAGAAGCGGTCAGGTTTGGGATGTATTTTGAAGGCTGAGCTGCCATGCCTTGTTAGTGAATCGTAAATGGGATGTGAGAGGAAGCACAGTATTGAGGATGACTCCTTTAGTGCTACCTCTTCCTGCACAGGTGTCCTTGGGCAAGCCACTTAACCTCTCTGAACCTCTCAGTTCTATCACGTAGAGGATGACAACCCTTCTCATATCTAGTCGTAACTTCTATTTGAGTGATGCTTTACAAGCTCATCGAATGCTGTTATGTGCACTGCATATACAATTTTATTAGATCTTTCAGCACACAAGGTTTTACGTAAGTTTTACAGTTACACATTTTTCTTTTCATGGACCCCAGATGTAGAAAGTTGAGTTGATCCTACTCAGTTGAGAACTGGTCATTTTCATGATTGATTCATTGCAAGGTTTTCTTGTTTTTTTACATTTTATTCTTCTTCAAGCCCTAATTTTCACCCCTATTTTCCACCTTATCCTCAATCCCTGCAGGCAAGTATGTTAAGTGTTGCTATTTGTCCGTGGATATATGTATATCCCTATAAAATACATAGCACTATCATGTGTGAGTTTAATTTCCCCCGGTAGGATTATGTTGCAGACAAATCTTCTGTTTCTCAGCATTAACTCAGTACTCTTCATACTGCTGTGTGTACATCCATTTCACTGCTTCTGACTGCAGCATAGAATTCCAAATTGTCTACAACATTTTACTTACCTGACCCTCTAGATAACTTCCAACTCCCTGCTATCACAACATAACTGAAAAACATACTTGTTTGGGTCCACTTATCATCTTATACAAGAATTTCTCTGAGATTGTGTCCAGGGTGGGATCGAGGCGGAAAGCAGATAACATAAAATTAATTCACTTCACCAAGTAATGCTAAGAACTCTCCAAAATGACTAGTCCCTTTGGTCTTCCCACCACGGTCCCTATTTCCACCACGTTATTACCAACCTTTGTTATTTTTTTTTAATTTTGCTAGTCTGATGACTATGAATAATATCTTTATTTTAATTTGTATTTCTCTGATTACTGATGAGTCTAAGTATCCCTGTATAGACTTACTAGCAATTCAATTAATTTTTTTTCCTTTCTATGAGTTTCTTGACTCACTTTTAAAAATTGGGTTTTGTTGTCTTTCTAGCATTGATTTGCACCAGTTCCTTGTATACTCTCTAGGTTTTAATTCTTTACTTAGACATTAGATGTCTTCTCTTAGTCTCTCACCCATTTGTTGACTTTTCTGTGGTGTTCTTTGTTGAACAGAAGGCCTTGATTTTAATTCAGAATTCATCAGTTTTTTACTTTATTGTTTGTGCCTTTTTTATTTTATTGTTTGTCCTTCCTTATCCCAAGATCACTAGGATGAATTCTACATTTTCTTCCATATTAGCTTTATAGTTTTACCCTTCACTTTTAGGTCTTTAATTCATTTGGATTCTACCTTTGTTTCAGGTGTTTTTCTCCAGGTAGCAAGCCAGTTTTCCTAATACCATTATCTAGTAACCCATTCTTGACTGATCCATCATATATCAATTGGTTTCATATATGTATAGCTTTCTCTCTGTCCCATAGGTTTTGTAATGTGTTTGTTTCCATTTGTCTCAGTTTTCTAATTTACCATGTGATTTTTTTCTTTGATCACTTGGTTGTTTAAAAGTGCATTGTTAATTTCCATAATTTTGTGAATTTTTCAGTTTTCCTTTTGTTGTAGATTTCTAACTTCATCCCATTGTGTTCAGAGAAGATACTTTGTAAGATAGCTATCTTTTTAAATCTACTGAGACTTTGATTTGTGGCCTAACATACAGTCTGTCCTGGAGCACTTGAGCAGAATGTGTACTCTGTTGTTGGGTAGCTAGTGTGTATATGTCTGTTATATCTAGTTAGTTTATTGTGTTAAGTGTTTGCTTAATTATCTTCAGTCTGATTGTTCTAGCCATTATCATGAATGGGGTATTAAAGTCTCCAACTATTATTGTAGAACTATTTTTTCTTTCAGTTCTGTCAGTTTTTGCTTCATATATTTTGATTGCCTGTAGTTAAGTGTGTAATTATCTATAATTGTTGTATCTGCTTGCTGTATTGAATCTTTTATTAGTATATAATGTCCTTCCTTGTCTCTTGTAACCATTTTTGATTTAAAGTCTACTTTGTCTGATATTAGTATAACCTCACCTGCTGTCTTTTGGTTACTGTTTGCATGGAATTTTTTTTTTTTCCTGTCTTTTCACTTTTAACTCATTTGTGTCTTTGGATCTTGAGTCTCTTGTAAGACAGCATATAGTTGGATCATGTGTTTTTATTCATTCTGCCAATCTCTGTCTTTTGATTGGATGGTTTTTTTAATCCATTTGCGTTTAAAGTAATTATTGTTAAGAAGGGACTTCTGTTACTGTGCTGTTTGTTTTCTCTATGCCTTATAGCTTTTTTGTCCCTTAATGTTCTGTTTTGTATGTAGTTGATTTTTTGTAGTGAAATGTTTAAATTCCTTTCTCATTTACCTTTATGTATATCCTATATCTGTTTTCTTTGTGATTACCATGGAGATTACACTTAACATCCTAAAGTTATACACTCTAGTTTGAATTTATACCAGTTTAACTTCAATAACATACAAAAAGTTTGCTCCTTTATAGCTCTGTCCCTACTGCTTTTCATTGTTAATGTCACAGAATTATATCTTAATACATTGTATGCCCCCAAACATAAACTAATAATTCTTGTAAATGCATTAGTCTCTTAAATTATGTAGTAAACAAAATTTGGAGTTATAAATAAAAGTTACAGTAATAATAGCTTTAATACTACTAATATTCTTTCTTTGAATATATTTGTTAAATCATGTAGAAAACAAAAAGTAGGGCGCCTGGGTGGCTCAGTTGGTTAAGCAACTGCCTTCGGCTCAGGTCATGATCTTGGAGTCCCGGGATCGAGTCCCTCATCGGGCTCCCTGCTTGGCAGGGAGTCTGCTTCTCCCTCTGACCCTCCTCCCTCTCATGCTCTCTGTCTCTCATTCTCTCTCACTCTCAAATAAATAAATAAAATCTTTTTTTTTTAAAGATTAAGTGTGTTAATCTTATTTATCTGAGAGAGAGAATGGGAGACAGAGAGCATGAGAGGGAGGAGGGTCAGAGGGAGAAGCAGACTCCCTGCCAAGCAGGGAGCCCGATGAGGGACTCGATCCCGGGACTCCAAGATCATGACCTGAGCCGAAGGCAGTTGCTTAACCAACTGAGCCACCCAGGCACCCCAATAAATAAAATCTTAAAAAAAAAAAAAAAAAAAAAAAAAAAAAGTACAGTTACAAACCATTGTTACAATAATATTAGCTTTTATAACCACCCATGTATTTACCTTTCTTGAGATCTTTATTTCTTAACATAGCTTCAAATTACTGCCTAGTGTCTTTTCATTTAACCTTGTAGAACTCCCTTGAGCATTTCTTGTAGGGCAGCTTTAGTGGTCATAAGTCCCTCGACTTTTGTTTATCTAGGAATGTCTTAATTTTTCCCTTACTTTTGAAGGACACTTTTGCTGGATATAGGATTCTTAGTTGACAGCTTTTTCTTTTAGCACTTTGAATATATCAGCTCACTGTTTTCTGGCCTCCAAAGTTTCTGATGTGAAATCTGTTCATCATTTTATTGTGGTTTCCTTGTTGTATGTTACAATTCGCTTCCCTCTTGCTGCTTTCAAGATTATCTCTTTGTCTTTTGAAAGGTTGATTAAAATATGTTTTGGTGTGGTTCTCTGAGTTTATCTTACCTGGAGTTTGTTGAGCTTCTTGGATGTTTATATTCATGTCTTTCATCAAATTGGGGAATTTTTCCACCATTATGTCTTCAGATAATTCTCTCTGTCCCTTTTTCTTCTCTTTCTGGGACTCTTGCAATGTGTATGTTGGTTCTCTTGTTGGTATCCTATAGGTCCTTAGGTTCTATTCACTTTTTTTCAATCTTTTCTCTTTCTGTTCCTCAGACCCAATAATTTCCATTTTATCTTCAAGTTCACTGATTTTTCTTCTGCCTGCTCTCTTCTGCCTGCTCACATCTGCCTTTGAATCCCTCTAGTGAATTTTTCATTTCAGTTATTGCACTTTTCAGCCCCAGCATTTTTTGTTTGTTTGTTTCTTTGAGGTTTTCTCTCTTTATTGATATTTCCATTGTGTTCACACATTACATTCTTGACTTTCTCCACATCTTCCTTTAGTTCTTTGAGCATCTTTAAGACCATTGTTTTAAAATCATTGTTGAGTATATCTGCCATCAGGTCTTTTTCAGGGAAAGCTTCTGTTGATGTATTTTTTTCCTTTGAATGGCCCATACTTTCCTGTTTGTTTGTATGCCTTGTGATTTGTTGTTGTTGAACACTGGACATTTGATCTAATAACGTGGTGACTGATTCTGGAAATCAGATGCTTCCCCTTCCCCAGGGTTTGCTTTTTTAGTTTTTTTGGTGTGTTTTTTTTTTTTTAATAATTGTTATTTGCTTATTATAATAATTATTATTGTTGTTATTGTTGTAAGTTTTCTGTATGCCGGGGATCAGCCTGAAGTGTAAATTTAAGGTCATATAATAGCTCTTTTCTGAGCTTTTCCCTGGGCATTTGCAGTCCTAATTTTCCTCATATATGTAATTGTTCTGAATGTCCTAGTCTCTAATGTCTGTCTCCTGAAAGGAGAAAAGTGAAAAATGAAATGAGGATAGGGAGGGGTAAGGGGACTGGCCTTTCAATTCCCTGGATATCACTTGTGGGGGAGGGGCTTGCAACAATGGCTGCTGGCCTTCACACTTCTGTGATCAGAAGCAGCAGTCTGTGATCAGAGCACAGATCCCTAATATTTGGAAGACAGGATCTTTTTTCTGATACTTGGAGGACAGTGTCTTTGCCCAACTTGGGCTGTGCGTAAGCTGCTCCAGGAACATGTGCATAGCTGCCCGTCACATGGCTAGGATATGTAGCTGCTATTTTGCTAAGAGCTGAATTTATCCAAAATTTATCATTCAAGTCTTCCCCCTGGAAGTTACAAGCCTTAATAGACTCTAGAGTTACAAAATTATCACATTAAACAGATCATGCCAGTGAAATTGTTGTCTAGGTGGGGAGAAAGATTCCTGGTGCTTCCTACTCCACCATCTTCCAAGATCCTTTCCTTTATTGAGTTTTGAGCGTTTTTTTAAAAACATATATTCTAGATACAAGTCTTTTATTAAATAAGATTTGCAAATATTTTCTCTCAGTCTGTGGTTTGTCTTTTCATTCTCTTTAACAGTATCTTTCAAAGAGCAAATGATTTAAATTTTGAAGAAGCCCAGTTTATCAGTTCTTTTATAGATTGAGGTTGTGGTGTCTTATCTCAGAAAGCTTTGCCTAACCCAAGGTCACAAGGATTTTTACTCATGTTTTCTTCCGGGGGTTTTATAGCTCTAGGTTTTATCTTCAGATGTATGATCCATTTTGAGTTACTTTTTATATATGGTTTATGGTATACATATATGTGTGTATATTGTATATGGATATCTGATTGTTGTGCCCCTTCTTCAATGAATTGTCTTTGCACCTTTGTCCATATATAAGTAGAACTATTTCTAGACTCTCTTTTCTGTCCCAGTGATCTGTTTATCTTGGTGCTGTTACATTACCACAGTCTTAATTACAGTAGCTTTTTAAAAAAGATTTGTTTATTTATTTTAGAGAAAGAGAGAGAGCATGTGAGTGCAGGATGGTGGTGGGGGGACAGGTAGAGGGAGAGGGAGAGAAGCAGACTCCCTGCTGAGCACAGAGCCTGACTTGGGGTTTGATTTCACAAACCTGAGATCATGACCTAAGCTGAAATTAAGAGTCAGGTGCTTAACTAACTGAGCCACCAGGTACCCCTACAGTAGCTTCATATTAAGTTGAAATTATGTAGTGTTAGCTATGCAGGTTTGTTCTTATTAAAAGTTGTTCTGTTGGGGCACCTGGGTGGCTCAGTCGGTTAAGCGACTGCCTTTGGCTCAGGTCATGATCCCAGGGTCTTGAGATCGAGCCCCGCATCGGGCTGTCTGCTCGGCGGGAAGCCTGCTTCTCCCTCTCCCACTCCCCCTGCTTGTGTTCCCTCTCTCGCTTGTGTCTCTCTCTGTCAAATAAATAAATAAAATCTTTAAAAAAAAAAAAAAGTTCTGTCTACTTAAGGTCATTTGCATTTCCATATGAATTTTAGAATCAGCTTGTTAATTTCTAAAAAAAAAAAAAAAGCCTGTGTGATTTTGATTGGAATTGTGTTGAATCTGTTGATAAATGAATTTGGTGAGAGTTGACATCTGATATCTTAATATTAAATCTTCTGTCCCATGAACAAAGTATATCTCTCCATTCATTTTATTTAGGTCTTTAGTTTCTTTCAACAATGTGTTATAGTTTTCACTTACAGATCTGAGACATCTTTTGCAGGTTTCCCCCATTTATTACACATTTTTGGATGCTCTTTTCAAATGGTATTTTTAAAATTTCAATTCCTAATTACTTTTGTATTAGTCATGTTTTTTACGTTCTATATTTTTGATACATTGATGTCTTCAGGCCTTGCAGACCTGGAGAGGGACTGCCTCCTCTCAGGGTTAGCTATTTACTAGAAAGAGCGGGGAAACTTGCCTGCAAGCACACCTTTGATATGCACATCAGCCGATCTTAAGTCCATACGCTTATCTGCTTCCTCTCCTCAGGCTTCTGCAGTCAGGACTACTCTTCTCCTCTCCTAAATTATTCCAGGGCCAGGTACAGACAACTAGGGATCACCTGTATAACCCAGAGCCTGACAAAATTATTCAAACAATCTAATCCTAAACTTGCTCAGCTCACCTACCCTGCCTTTCCCATTCCTTTCTATGAAACGTCACAGTAAAAATTCTGGCCCATGCTTTCCTCTTGCACTGTCTGCCTCCTGACTGACCTGATCCTTCCCCATGTGGCCCTGTATGACATAGTGTGCACCCCCCTTTGAGAACAGTGAGTCACAAACTGTCTTTTCAATGACAGTCATCTCCTGATCTATCAGCCTTACCATCCTGAATAAAAACCAAGTCCTGAGTATTTTAAACAATTGTTGCAATAGTATATAGACTACTATTGATTTTTGTGTATTGAATTTATATCCATCAGCCTTACTAACCTCACTTTTTAATTCTAATAGTTTTTTTGTATTTTTCATTAGCTTTTCTAAATAGGCAATCATGTCATCTGCCACTAGAGACAGTTTTATTTCTTCTTTTCCAATCTGGATGCCATTTATTCTTGACTCATTGCACTGGCTATTAACTGTCAGTACAGTGATGAATAGAAGGGGTGAAAGCAGACATCTCTGTTATTCCTAATATTAGTGAAAAAGTATTTAGTCTTTCACCATTAAGTCTGCGATTAGTGGTAGGTGTGTTTTGTTGGTTTTGGTTTTGCTTTCTTTTGGTAAATGCTGTTATCAGGTTGAAGATGTTTCCTTCTGTTCCTGGTTTGCTGAGAGTGGGGTTTTCTTTGTTTTTGTTTTTTAAGATCAGGAATAGATGTTGAATTTTGCCAAATGTTTTTTCTGTATCTATTGCAATGAACATATATATGGTTTTACTTTTTCAGTTTGGCAATATGATGAATTGCTTTGATTTTCAAATGATAAACCCCAACTGTCCATGATATATTATCCTTTTTATAAATTGTTGGATTTAATTTGCTAATATTTTGTTTAGAAATTTTGCACCTGGGTTCATGAGGGATATTGGTCTATAGTTTTCTTATCATGTCTTTGGTTTTTGTATTAGGGTGATGCTGGCCCCATGGAATGAGTTGATAAATGCCTCTTCTTCAGCTTTCTGGAAGGGTTTGTCTTGAATTGATAGTATATTTTCCTTAAATGTTTAATGGAATTCATCAGTGAAGCCACGTAGGCCTGGAGGGTTTTTTGGTGGGGAAGATTTTCATGAAAATTTCAGTTTATTTAATAGCTATAGAACTAATTATGTTCTTCTTGAGTTTGTGTCTTCTGAGGAATTAGTCCATATCAATTTATCCTGTGGAATTTATTGGCATAAAGTTATTCGTAGTATTTCCTTTTTTTTTTTTTTTTAAGATTTTATTTATTTATTTGACAGAGAGACACAGTGAGAGAGGGAACACAAGCAGGGGGAGTGGGAGAGAGAGAAGCAGGCTTCCCGCCTAGCAGCGAGCCCAATGCAGGGCTCGATCCCAGGACCCTGGGATCATGACCTGAGCCGAAGTCAGATGCTTAACGACTGAGCCACCCAGGTGCCCCTCCTTATTTTTTTAATGCCATACAATCTGTAGTGATTCTCATTTCCCTCATTTCTGATATTGGTAAATTGAGACTGACTTTCTTTTTTCCTGATCACTTTGGCTAGTGCTTTATTGCTTTTATTATTTTCAAGCAATCATCATTGCTTTTATTATTCCCTATAATTTCCTTTTTTCTATTTCATTGATTTTGGTTCTGATCTTTATTTAATTTCTTCTGCTTTGAATTTGACTTGCTCTTCTTTTTTCAGCATAGTGGAATCTGAAGTCACTAATATGAAACTTTCTTTTCTAATATAGATGCTCTCCTCAGACTATAAGCCCCCCTCCAGATTCCCCCTCCTGTAGCCTAGAAATTCTCAAAACCATAAACTGGGGTAATTGTAAGATTCACCTGTTTCCCATCTCCCAGAGATCTCTGTTCTTTGTTGCTTGACGTCCAGTGTCTTGAAAACAGTTCTTTTTTATATTTTGTCCAGTTAATTTTGGTTGTTTCAGGTGGGAGGGTAAATATGGTCCCTGTTGTTCTACCTTTGCCAGAAGTAGAAGTGCCAAGAGTGTGAGTTTTCTGAATAAATTTTATAAGAGACATTCCAATGTGTTGATAGGTTGTGGATGTCTGGTAGAATTATCTTTATTAGGATTTGACCCATGCTGATAATGTTTGCCTGTCCAAATTAACAATGCAGTGATGTGAGGCATAGGGATGCTTAACTCAATTTGAGATGGAGCTCAGGAAGAATAGCTGTAGGAGTTGTCTTTCTAAACTGGGCAAAATGTAAGTAAAATGAATAGCATTTGGTCAATCTAAGAATTCCTAGTTTAGGGAATACTCAGAAGTATTAATGGAAAAGAAAGGAGCCAACCAGTGGCAAAGCAAAAGAAAACTCAGAGCTGTCAGCAAGTGTAGACAAAGCAACAGTAATAAAAGGAAGACAAAAATTCCAATTAAGGTAAAATTACATTTGTACAAAATTTACCAATACAAAACTTTTTTATGAGTAGATATGGCATTTATTTAGAATAGATATTGTAAGTTCATAGTTTTTAAAGACTGAAAAAGAGATATTTATATTTAAAATCAACTACTACAAGCTTAGAAGTTAAGTAAAATCTGAAATGAAGTATTTTCCTATGCTATATGAACACTTAACACATTAATTACAGATTTTTTTTTCTCTATGAAGTAAGGCCCCAAATAATCTTCATTAAAAGAGTTGGCCTAGTACGAATTACTTTATGAATTTGAAAATTTTTAAGTATATGTATTTAATGTAATTTATGGCTCACATTTTAATAACACAGTCTTGACTCTTCCTTAATTAGACTAATTGGGGAGAAGAAAGTTGAATATAGATGGTAATTACAATTACATTCTTTTTTTATTGAAAAAAAAAGATTTATCTATTTTTATTATTATTTGGAAATAATCATATGTTTAAAGATAGAAATATATATGTTCCTAAGCATAATTTGTAATTTTTTACAGGTTTGTAGGACCACTGGGTACCATCATCATAAAATGTAAAGATTTTCGAATAATTCAGTTGGATATTCCTGGAATGGAAGAATGTTTGAATATAGCCAGTTCCATTGAGGTAAATATTTCAGAAGCAAAATCTGATGAAAATAAATAGTAATAAGGAAGAACCTTATATTCTGACTCAGTATAGCTCATATGCTTTTTTAGTAGATAGTTGGTCATGTTCTGTGACTCACATATTGAAAATTGACAGGAAAAGCCTCACCCTGATGCATTGTTACAGGAATGTAATAGGATTTTATTGACTTATAACAGTTTTTAGTGTTACTTATTCCTCCAGCCTCACTTGTTGTAGCATTTGACAGGATTTCCTTCTCTTTTAAGACTCAATAATAGTCCATTGTATGTATATATGGTAAGGCTTTTCTAAAAAGTTATTTCTTTTATAAAAGTAAGCAATTATCACCAATAATTATAGTCTTTTGTTTGTCTTTAGTAAGCCTGAATTTTCCATACATCAGGTTTGCTTAAGACAGGGTGTGTTTGTTTTATATTTGTATCAACAATATTGAGTATCTGCTTAGATTCCAAATAATAGACATTTTACTTGGATAATTTAATATTTAAATGGAGGAGCTCACACCATTTTCTTCCCCATTCAAACCAACTATTTTGGTTTACACTCAAATTTTAAATTGCATTGTTTTAAATCATTGCCACTAAATTATAGCAATTAACTTTATGTTTATAGTATTTTCTAGATAATTATAGATACATTGATTTTTTTTTTCCTTTGGTCTTTGACTAATCTGGTCTTTGTATCCAAAACAAATGCTATTGACTTAACTATTAAAAGGAGGCAGAAAGGTTTAAAAATCTGTCATTAGGATCTTGTTTGGTTTTTAAACAAGAATAGAGAAATAAAACAACTGTTGTGCTGAGAAAAATGGCATGGAACTGGTTTACTTTCTGCCTTTGCTAAGTTTTACTTAGAGGAAATGAGAAGATGAGCTGACTACATATCTTGTCATTTGGAAGTGATGTAGTAACGTTGATTTGGCCAAATTTGTTAACATGGGTAAGAAACGCACTGTGGTTTCTAGGCTGTTAAATTGAAACACTGTCCTGCTGTTTGGGCAGTGGAATGCTACTGACCCATTTCATTTGAGCATGTTTTTGGTTTTTTTTTTTTTCAGTTGTGGGTTTGGATTTTCACTGACCAGTCTACATGTTTCTTCTTATCCCTTTTATAACTTACGAGATAGCTGGTTGGTGGGTGTTATATAAGTTGCATACGGTAAAGGATAACGGTAAAGGAAATATAGGGCAAAGCCTGTTACCCACTTTCTGGTTGCATTTATTTAGCTTCATTAACATCTGACACTAATCAGTTGTTTAATTGGCTGTATATAGTACCTAAAGTACTTTAGAAACTGAATATATAGGGGCGCCTGGGTGGCTCAGTCGTTAAGCGTCTGCCTTCGGCTCAGGTCATGATCCCAGGGTCCTGGGATCGAGTCCCGCATCGGGCTCCCTGCTTGGCGGGAAGCCTGCTTCTCCCTCTCCCACTCCCCCTGCTTGTGTTCCCTCTCTCGCTGTGTCTCTCTCTGTCA
This sequence comes from Mirounga angustirostris, assembly GCF_029215605.1. NCBI lineage: Eukaryota > Metazoa > Chordata > Mammalia > Carnivora > Phocidae > Mirounga > Mirounga angustirostris. Next base: position 150,518,802 of record NW_026991710.1, on the reverse strand, counting down.
AATAAATAAATAAAATCTTTAAAAAAAAAATAAAGAAACTGAATATATAGAAACCCTGAGCTCAGGAAGTGAATGTTCTATTGATTGTTTTACAATATAGTAAATATACATCGTGAACCTGGTCTCTTGCCTTTTCCTGGTATCCAATTCCTTCCCCACCTCCTGTATACATCTTGACGTGACTTGGGAGTAATAAGTCAATTTCTTATATAAAACAGTTGAGCTATTCTTTCTAATCAAGAATCCATATACCCTAATATAATCTGCTGCCACAAATAGAATCCTGTTGGAAGAATAACTGGCAATTGCTCAGTTTTCTAAAATGTAGCAGGAAGTCTGATGAAGCTTCTATGTAGTTTCCACTGTCTTTTGGAATTGAAATGTTTTCAGTTCTTTCAGCATTAATGTGTTTAAAGGAAAAGTCCTGTCTCTGGTGACATAGTATGTGATCACAAGTCAGAATATGAATGCTTAGTACCTGCTAAAGTGCCTGCTACTTGCATTTAAAATTGTGGTTGTGGGCGCCTGGGTGGCTCAGTTGCTTTCTAACCAAAACCCGTTTGTTTTCTGATTCCCAGAAATATTTGGACCTTTATATTAGGCTTTGTAAAGTGGTGTCAATTGAGTTAATTTTTCTTCTAGAATAGGCGTGCACACTTTTTTTGTCCTTTTGTTCATTCAGCAAGTGTTAACTGAGTGTATGCTATGTGCCAGGTACCTTGTTAGATGCTAAAAGCATGGAAATTAGCTTCAGTAAGCTATAATTGTATCTAGTGGTAAATACAATGTGAGAAAAATATATTGGGTGTGCATCATTATTAGACCGTATTTGTTTAATACCAATTTGGCAGTTAGAAAGTGTTTCAAATTGCAGTATGTTCCTTTATCTTTCTTTTGTTTCCTTTTTTATGCCCTAGGCATTGTCTACCCTGGACTCTATCACTCTGATGTACCCTTTCTTTTACCGGCCCATGTTTGAAGTGATAGAAGATGGCTGGCATTCTTTCCTTCCTGAGCAAGAGTTTGAACTCTACTCTTCAGCTGTGAGTAATGTTTGAGACAACTATGTGTAACAAGAAATAATCTAATACCTTACTTGTGAAATGATCCCTTCCTTTTGATGACTAATAAAGTGTTGTTGGCTTACCCATGCCTAAAAGAGATTTTGTTAGCGGTTAGTACTGCAGCTTCTGCCATTCAGGGATTTGCACAGTTTGTTTTCAATGCTCAGCTCAAGGGATTTTTCTTCTAGTGGATTTCAGATGTAACTTTTTTCTTCAGTGTATTCCAGATGTTACTTTTTTTAATTTTGAAAATGACATTGGTAAAACATTAAGATCTTCATAAAGATAGTCCTGACATGTTTTGAGTTCATTGTTGATTGTTTTAAAAGCGTCTCCATAGAAACAACTTTGTATGTAGTAATTAGGTTCTGAGCCATCCCAAAAAAGTCTGTTGAACCCACTGTGTGCTTAAGATAGCATTAGAGAAACATAGACCATATTTGTTTCTGTGGGATAATTTTTGTGTTTTTATAATTTGGGTTATTAAGACCAGGTCACTAGAACCAGATTTTCTTATTCTTCTCAATTTTACTTCTTTCTTCTTCCATCACACCTATGTAAATGGGCCCTGGTTTTGGGGGGGAGGGGGTGTCAAGAAATAGGGAGCAGAGTCTATGTAATTTAAAGAATAAAGATGTCCATGTCAGCGAAGTGATAAAGGAACAGGAAGTTCACATTCTTATTGTATGGGGCATTTTTATATAGTTCATGGATAACTACCTGTATTTACACTTAAGTTTAGTGTTTTTATTGCGTTAAAAACTGCATAGTAAACATTCTTAAATGCATGATACTTTATGCAGTTAAGTACTGTTATCGGTACTATTATCAGCTACCACCAACGGTTACCTTAGAAGAATTATTTCCTAGGTGGAAAATGGCAGTCACGTGGTGATCAGGAAGGGAGATGTCTGGATGATTTGTTTGGGTACCCAAAACTGTCTGTATAAATGACCTGCCCATGATTTATCTTGGAGTTAGGTGCCATAAGCGAACCAGTCTAAGTCTGCATTCTACAGGTCAACCAATCAGTCTCCTATTCTGTGCAGAAATCCCCTATGCTAAAAACATCCATGATGTGGTCGTTTAGCCTCTGCTTGAAATCTTAGGGTGGGAGAATTTGCAAAAGCACAATGGTGTCCCATTTGGGGACAGCTCTAATTCTGAGCTGACCTCTGTTTCCCTGTACATAGAGCCAATATTTCTGATGTTACCTTGTGTTATTCAACTTATCTTATTCCTCTACCATGAACTCTTCTTCAAATTAGGAACTCTTATGTCCCCATTAAGTTTTCTTTTCTGCAGATTAAATATCAGTATTTACTTCAACTTTTTCCAACAACTGTGACCTCAGGGCCGCACACTCTCCTGGTTGCTCTTCCCAGCAAGGCCTTCAGTTTGTCATTTATTCTCTTAAAATATGGCTATGCCCATACCACTTGGCATAGATTGGAACTATTACTGAGACTTTAAGGCAGCTTAAAGGTGCATTAGCTTTTTTGAGCATTAAGTTACTAATGAAATAAACTAAAATTTATACATCTTCTCATATGTGTTACTAAGGGATCTGCCCTATGTTTTTGTTATTGTATTTACTTACTAATTTTTATTTAGATTCAATACTTTTCCTAGTAGGCATTTTCTTTTTGGTTTAGCTAATTATTTAAGCAATTTGTATATTTGAAGTTCTGGTATTTTCCTGCAAATTTTGTGATCCACAGATGTAATGAGAAATCTTTAATGCCTTGTTTGAGGTATTTAGGTACTATTACTAGATGATGGAAATTTAAGATGAGCAAAGCATGGTTCCTTCCTTCCATTTGTTCAAAGTCTAACAGTTATTTAAGTAATCAAGTACAGTGAAATAAGTGCTGACGAAAGTATCCACAAGGCACAGGGAAAATGACATTATTAGATTTGTGTTATAGAAAATCAATTCTGATGCAAAATGCTAAGAAACTCCTTGAAGAAGCTACTGGAATAATATAAAGAAGATGGTTGGATATAGTGCAGAAAGATTCATAAAGTAGAATTAAAAGGCATTGGTGACCCACTCACTGGATGTGAAAGGTAAAACAGACAATGGTATCTAAGATATACCATTGAGATGGGAAAAACAGAAAGAGAAAGGTGTTTAAAGGGAATGAGTTAAGTTCAGTTTGGGTGATGGCAATTCAAAGGGCCTGTATGGTACATGTCATTGAATATCTACAAGAGATAGTCTAGAGCTTATTTGAGAGGTCTGTGTTAAAAATGAAAAACTGAGGGTAATCAGCACATACACTGTGGAAACCATGAGGAGAGACCGAGATTGCCTAAGGAAAGCATCTGAAGTAAAAAGGATGCCAAGGATTGAACCGTTTAAGAGGTGAATGGAGGAAAAATCCAAGGGAAGAGTGAGTTTCAAGTAGGAGGGAGTCAACAGTGTGCAAAACTTCTTATTCATTGTTGTCTCTTTCCTGGGCTAGAATGTAAGCTGCTAGGTATAAACTTTACAAGGGCGGGAACCATGTCATTCTTGTTTCCTACTGTATTGCTAACACATGATAGGCAAACGGTAAATATTTGTTGAGTAAATGAATGTAGGTGTGTATTTACTCAGGACAGGGCAAAAGGGTAGTAAGGCCTTTTATATCATTAGAAATCCTCTGCCAGGTTACACCTCTGTCACTTAATCAGTATTCTTTGAGTAAGGTGTTTTGTTTTTTTACCATCTGAAAAACTTTATAATAGCCAGTCCCCACTTCATTATTATGTCCAAAAGAGATGTGTGGTATTGAGAGGACAGTACTAAAACTAGCTATCAAGATATCTTGTGTTGCATCCCTGATATGTTATTGGCTGCTTGACTTTTTGGGACTCAGTTTCCATGTCTACAAAATGAAAGTGTTGAACAAAACTGATCTTTAAAGTTTCTCCTACTTTAAGCATGCTTTTATTCTAGGATATCATGAAAGATTATTTTAGGTACTTTGTTGAAATAGTCATACACAATATATCTGTACTCCCTCAATCTACTACTTTTGAAATTATATATAAAAAAGGTGATAAGGTTCTGCTTATGATTGAGTAGCTCCTATCTGAGAAGATCTCCTGCAGAGATTAGTGACAAACTATAAATAAAACACAAAAAAACTACCACCTGAAAGCCCTGGTAATTGAACAGAAAGCAGCATATTTGGGAGGGGGTCAAAGTGTAGAGAAAATGAATGGCAGAATGAAATTCCTATTTGGGGGGCTTTGTCCTGAGGTCATCATAGTTGTGGCATTGATAATGTGGAAACGCTAACATTCCAACTGAAAGCTCACTTTCTGTCTGGTGGGAGGAACCAGGTGAAAGTCTTGGGGCAACCAGAGAGCTAGAGAAGGGGAACCTTGATTTTGTGGTATACAACCTTGAACCTCTAGCTGATCATGAGTGGTGCTTGCATGAAGCAGACTGAGATCAGTCAGAATCAAGAGCTGAGCTGTGTTGCACCACAGGTGTTAACAGAGTTTGCAATTTAAATCTAACAAAGTTAATTGCCTACTAAAACAAAAAACATTAACTCTCTTCAGAGGAGTATAATGGAATGCAGAGCTTCCACAGCATAACATTTGCAATGTCCAGGATACAGTCTAAAATTGAGCTAAGATATTGTGACCCATTCTGAAGGAAAAAGTTGGCAAGTACCAACCCCAGGGTGACTCAGATGTTTAAATTATCACACAAGGATTTTTTTTTTTTAATATTTATTTGAGATAGCATGTGCAAGGGAGTGTGGGGCGGGGCTGGGCAGGGGGAGCAGAGTGAAAGGGAGAAGCAGAAGCAGACTCCCCACTGAGCAGGGAGCCTGACATCAGGGCTCAAACCCAGGACCCTAGGATCATGACCTGAGCCAAAGGCAGATGCCCAACCAACTGAGCCACCCAGGCACCCATCACACAAGGACTTTAACCAAAGAAAAGATAGGAAATACCAACAGAGAAATAGAAAATACAGAAAGAACCAAATGGAACTCTTAGAACTTTTTGAAAATTATATCTGAAATTAAAAATTCACTGGAGGAGTTAAAAAGCAGAAGAGGTGACAGAAAACAGAACCAATGAACTTGAAATTAGAGCAATAGAAATTATTTTGTAGAAAGAAGGGGGAGGGGATAAGTTATAGTAAAATAAGCAGAGCCTCAGGGACCTGTGGAACATATCAGAATGTCTAGCATATGTGTAATTGGAGAACCAGAAGGAGAGACTAGAGAGAATAAGGTAGAAAATATATTTTAAAAAATAATGTTCAAAAACTTTCCAAATTTGAGGAATGATACAAATTCAAAAAGTTCAGCAAGCCCCAGACAGGATAAATGAGAAGAAAACACTGCATAGGCACGTGGTAGTTAAATTGTCAAAGAGCAACAGTGAAGAGATCTTGAAAGCTGCCAGGTAAAAACCAAACATTACATACACAGAGACAACAGTCAAATGAGTGTGGACTGTTCATCAGAAATCCTGGCAACCAGAAGAGAAAACTATAAAGTGCTGAAAGGAACAAAACTTGCCAACCTTGAGTTTTGTATGTGGTGAAAATATCTTTCAAGAAGGAAGGTGAAACAACATTTTCAGATAAAAGGAAACTAAGAATTTATTGCCAAGAGACCTTTACTATAAGAAATGTTAAAGGAAGTTTTTCAGACTGAAGGGAAATAATAGCAGAGGGAAACTTGAATATTTAGAATTATTGAAGAATATTGGAAATGCTAAATACCTAGGTAAATATAACAGGCTATTTTTTTTTCCTTTTTAATGTCTTTAAAATATACATGACTATTTAGACTACAGCATTGCCTTTGTGGTGTTTATAGTGTATTTAGACATATTAAATATGGAAACTATAATGTTAAAGGTGATTGGGTGTGGGGTGGCTGAATGGATAAATATACTTGTACAGTTATATTCTTTGTTGAGAGAATCTGTCTTGTGCATTGTGGGATATTTGGCAGCATCTTTCACACCACTAGATGCCAGTAGAATTCTCCTCCCCCCAACCTGTGGTTGTCTCTACACATTGCCAGATGTTACCTCTATGCAAAATCATCCCTGGTTGAGAACCACTATCCTAGAGCAATCCTTTTTTTAAAAATGGGAAGAGGTATAAATTAAAAGTTAATATGTACATTAAAATGCAATTCTAAAAAGTATTTAAATCTGACAGAAGGTGGGAAAGAAAAAATAGGAATAAAAACTGAAGGGATAAACAGAAAATAAATGTTAAACTCTATTTCAGCAGTATCAACAACTATTTTAGTATCAATGAGCTAAAGACTCCTATTGAAAGACAAAGATCGTCAGACTGACATAAAGAAAAAAAGAAGGCAAGATCCAAATACAAGCTGTGTACAAGAGATGCATTTTGAATATGAAGACATAGATTGAAAAATAAATAAATAAATGGGAAAATATGCGGTGGATAAAAAAACAGAAGTAGCTGCATTAATTAAGGAGTTAAAAAAAAAAGATTTCAAGACAAAATATCATCAAATAAAAAGGGTCATTCCATAATAATAAAATTTTTAGGAAGATATAACTATATATATATGTGCCTAATAATAAAAATTGATAGAAGTTAGGAAGAAATAAGTAATTCTTGATCATGGTATGAGATTGTTAACACAGCAATTAATAGAACAACTAGGCTAAAAACAACAACTAGACAACAACAAAACAAGACATGGAAGATTTGAACAACACTGATATTTGTAGAATGCTAGTCACAACTTCTGTATAAGATATAGTACTCAAGAGCACATGGTATGTTCCCCAGGAGAGACTGAATGCAGGGCTATTAAATAAATTTCAATATTAAAAAGATTGAAAGCATACAAAGTATAATCTCTAGGTCCAAAGAAGTTAAATTAGAAATCAGTAAACTAAGGTAATTAGTTTTTTTAGTAGAATATCCTAAATTAAACAAAATACTTGTAAATAATCTGGGAGTCAAAAATGAAATCATAAAGGAGATGAGAAAATAGTTTGAACTGAATGATAATAAAAATGCATCATCAAAATATGTGGGATACAGCTAAAGCAGTGTTTAAAGAGAAACCTACAGCTTTAGAATGCTTAGATTAAAAAAGGAGAAAAGGTCCAAAATCACCAACTTAAGCTATGAAAAAAAGAACAAAGTAACTGGAAAGAATGAAATAATAAAAATAAGAGTAGAAATCAATAAAATACTTACAACTCATAAGCAAGGTTGTTCGATATAAATATACCAAAACTAATTGTATTGGCAACAAGGAGTCTGAAAATGAATAAAATACTTGGGAATAAATTTAACAAAAGAAGTGCAGATTCTGTGCACTGGAAAACACAAAACATTGCAGAGAGAAGTTAAAGATATCTAAATAAATGAGAGATATACCATGTTCATGGATTAGAAGACGGTATGGTTAAGATCAGTAGTGGGCTGGGCGCCTGGGTGGCTCAGTTGGTTAAGCAACTGCCTTCGGCTCAGGTCATGATCCTGGAGTCCCGGGATCGAGTCCCACATCAGGCTCCCTGCTGAGCAGGGAGTCTGCTTCTCCCTCTGACCCTCCCCCCTCTCATGTGCTCTCTCTCATTCTCTCTCTCAAGTAAATAAATAAAATCTTTAAAAAAAAAAAAAGATCAGTAGTGGGCTGACTTATGTAGTGGACAACAAAGTAAATATTTTAGGCTTTGTGAGTCATGCAGTCTCTGTTACAACTGTACCACTCTGCTGTTGTAGCATGAAAACAGCAATAGATAACACATCAATGAATTGGTAGTACTATGTTCCAGTAAAACTTTATTTATAAAAATGGGCAGTAGGCTGGATTTGGCTTGCAGATTATTGTTTGCTGACCTCTCATTAAGATGACAATTGTCTCTGGAGTGCCTGTGTGGCTCAGTCAGTTAAGCGTCTGCCTTCGGCTCAGGTCATGATACCTGGGGTCCTGGGATCAAGCCCCATGTTGCACTCTGCTCAGCGGGGAGCCTGCTTCTCCCTCTTCCTCTGCCGCTCCCCTCTCCCCCGCTTGTGCTCTCTCTCTCTCTCTCTTTCAAATAAATAAATGAAATTTTTTTAAAAAGATGACAGTTGTCTCCAAATTGATTTATAGGTTCAATGCAGATCCTCTCAAAATTCCAATAGCTGTTTTGTTTAAATTGACAAAGCTATCCTAAAATGTATGTGAGTATGCAAAGTTACTAGAATAGCCAAAACAACTTCAAAAAAATAAATGATTTACTTGCATTGATTTTAAAACTTAATATAAAGCTATAATAATCAAGAGACTGTGGTATGAGGAAGACCTATACATGGATGAAATAAGAGCTAATACCCTATTGGATGAAATAAGAGCTATACCCTATTGGTATAAGTGTAGACCTATATATGGATGAAATAAGAGCTAAAACTGTGAAACTTTTTGAAGACAACACAGGAGAAAACCTTTATGACCTTGGATTAGGCAAAGATTTTTTAGATAAACACCGAAAGTGACTGAAAGCAGATTAATGACTTCCTAGTTTGGGATGTGGAGGGGAAGATACAGATTACAAAAATACACGTGGGATTTTGTGGGAGATGATTGAAATGTTTGTTATCTTGATTGTGGTGGGGTGGTTTCGTGGGTGTATACAACTGTCAAAGACTCAGGAAATCATGCACTCTAAATGGATCTAGTTTATTTTTCATACAAATAATAAAATCTCAAAGTTGATTAAAAAGAAGAGAAAAAACTTAAAGTTAAGTAGCTGATTAGAAACAAAGAGAATCAATGATCCGAAATATAGATCTGAAGTAATTGCTCAGAGTACAGAGCAGAGAAACAAGGAAGATGGGAAAAATGATAAGAGAATTTAGATATGCATGGATAATACAGGGAGGAGACCCAACAACATTTATTAAATGGGAGTTCAGGAAGAAGATAATAGAGAAAATGGAAGAGGCACTATTTAAATAGGTAATGGTCTAGAGTTCTCCAGAATCCATGAAAGTCACAAGCTCTTAGATTAAAGTGTCTCAGCAAACACCATGCAAGACAATAAAAAAGAAATCTTTACTTAATGTGTTGTAGTATAGCTATTAAATAGTAAGGCAAAGAGAATATCACAAAATTAGAGAGGAAAGACAAATTACATAAATGGTGTAATAAAATTAAAATAGAAAAGAAACCCAATAGGATAGAACTAAACATCTATTCTTGATAAAAGCTCTTGGCAGAATTGGATTTGAAGTGAATTTACATAATCTGATAAGTGCTACCTGGTAAATCTGATAAAGCCACCCAAAACAAAAACATACAAAACATATTATTCCCTTAAGTTCAAGAATGAGACAAGATGCCCACCAACCACTACTCCTTGCTTGTTCAGTAAGACAAGAAGGAAAAATAAGAAGTACAAGGATTGAAATGAAAGAAGCAAGACTGTCATTGTTGCTTATATGCTTGTGTACGCAGGAAGCTGAAAGAATCTTGAGATTGTAAGCATTTCTCTACACCAACCACAATTTTGAAAACAACTAAAATGCAACAAAAATATAAGGTTTCTATGAATATATCAAAGAAAAGATATGCAAGGCTTTTACTGAGAGAATTATACAACTTTATTGAAAAAATTAAGAAAGCTTTAAAAAGGTAGGAGACACTGTGCTCATGGACAAGGAGACTGAATATTTTAAAGATGTAATTGTCTTCAAATGAATCTGTAGAGTCAGTGTAGTCTTGTTAAAACTGCTGTGGGTTTTTACATGAAATTTGATAAAAGTTGCACAGAGAAGCAGAGGACTGAGAGGAGCCCAGGTACTCTTGAAGAGCAAAAAAAAAAGAGGGAGGAGGAGACTTAGCCTACTAAATGTCAAGTCTATTCTAAAAGCTATGGGACTTACTACAAATAAACCAGTGGGACAGAATAGAGAGCCCTCTATGTATGGAAACTTAATATATGCCAGAAAGTGGTATTGCAGGTCAGTGGACGATCATACCATTCTCCAGAGTAGGAAATAAATAAGTAATGCCTGGTCGTGAAATTCAAGAGCTAATAGTATAGTCATATTATTTAGAAATTTGGAGGTAAACGCCAGAGTTAAAGCTAAAAGAGTTGAAAATGGTTGCCTCTGGGGAAAGGGAATTATGAGATGGAGGTGAGCAGGAAACAGGTAAATTCCTTTTTTTTAAACAATAAATCTTTTAGAAACTCTCTTTAAAATTGGTAAAGAGAATAACTGAAAAATGAAAATGGCTTAATTTAAAAATATATGGTATCATGTAAAAGCGTTTTTTAAAAAAGTTCTCTTTTTCTACAGTATGCTGAACATACTTCGATTTTATCTTCTTGGTACTGCAACCCATGACCAGCATGTTAGGCCAGCTCTGATTTATCGGAATATATCAAAATGTGCATATACATAATTTTATTTTTTTAACTGTAAAAAGCTTTTTACAGTCTTCAAGTGGTTTTTATTTTTGATGTTTGAAGTAAGTTGTCATTGGATAATTTTATGTTGTATACTTTTAGTCCTTAGTATAGTGAGTTAGAAATTATTTCATTGATTCCTAAGTATAACTTTTTTTTAGTATTAAGTCGTTATTGTTTTAAGAAAGATATTACCAGTCTTTCTAGATTTCCTTTTTTTTCAAATAACAGAAGAGAACAAGGGATTTGATGTATGTAGTAGCTCTAGTCTCATCTGTTCTGGTTGAGCATTATCTGGAGTATTATACTCTTCCTGTTGCTATACTGAAGAGTACCAAAAAAAAAAAGTAAATGATACCCAAAAAGATGAATGGGATGATGTCAGCTAATAGGATGCCATGTGAAATAGGCATTTGTGCTGAAATCACAGTAAAAACAATAGAGGAAGTTACAGTATCCACATTTTGCTCAATATAAGGAAACACTTTCTAGGAACCGAGGATCCCTAGCATAGCAAGAAGCTGATGCTGAAGAATATAACTCCTTCAAGTATGGGTTAGGTATCCTTATATTAAATTCCTGAGAGATGGCTTCTTCATTGTATGAAAGTTGATCTCTAAGATCCTTTTAAAATTTTCAGATTATTTTGTGACATTGAGATACTTGCTTAGCTTTGAAGTATTTTGTGTTTTTCAGACCAGTGAATGGAGGTTAAGCTATGTCAATAAGGAATTTGCCGTCTGCCCTTCTTACCCGCCAATTGTCATAGTTCCCAGATCCATTGATGATGAAGCTCTTCGAAAGGTAGCTATGTTTCGACATGGAGGACGCTTCCCAGTACTCAGCTATTATCATAAAAAAAATGGAATGGTGAGTAAGTGTATGGTACTGCTGCTTGATCCAGTGAAAGTCTTCGTTTGCGGATCTTGTCTTAGAAATATTCCCTTTTCTGTGTACTTGCTCATAGATGTGATTAGTCTCTCCTGCTATGACTTCCTTCTTTTAAACTTTAGGGAATCAGGCGTAGTATGTTTTGTGATTAGGATATGATTTTGAATTCTTTTCATGATGCTGCTCAAAATTAGAAAGGCCAGATAGGCTTATCTTCAGGACTCAGTACAAAGGGAACTAATGTTCATTTGACACTTAAAATAATACTGTTAGGTAGAAAAATAAATTTCTCCAACCAAAATAGTGGTAAGATACTTTATTTTAATTATCTTTACTAAATTTCCCTGTAAAAGGTAAATTGAGCAGACATTTTTATTTTCAAAATGGAGAAGAGTGACACATGTTATTGTTACAACTTTAGTAAACACAGGAGTCAGTACTTGAATAGGCAAGCACTTGCTGTGTGTTTCCTAAATATTTTCTTTCTTTTTTTTTTTTGTTTTGAGAGAGAGTGCACGAGATGAGGGTGAGGGTAGGGTAGAGCAGAGGGAGAGAGAATCCTAAGCAGGAGCATGGAGCCTGATGTGGGGCTCGATCCTGCGACCCTAAGATCATGACCTGAGCCGAAATCAAGAGTTGAATGCCTAACTGACTGAGCCACCCAGCCGCCCCCTAAATATTTTCTAAATCTATTTCTGTTCTCTTATTTTCTCTCAGTCAGTAACTCTGTTTCTCATTTTGAAACCAGTAGTAAATAAGTTATAGTCATATTCCATTTCCCTTTTTTCCCTGGATAGTAAATACGGATATTTAGAATAAAAAGATTTCTAAAAATTTGCTACTTTGACATCAGGTCATCTATCCTGTTTGCTCAGTAGTATTTCTGTTAATCAGTGTTCATTACAAAGCATTTTAAAAAATATTAAATTTACTATGTGTCCATGTACATGGTTAGCACAGACTGGGAGTTAACTGTTGTCATCTTCTGGATGACCTTTCTTCATCATGTTAAATTTCAAGGTAGTTAATATAACAGTATATATTATGGGATGAAATGGAAATAACTCTAAACTGTTCACCAGGGAAGAGATCAGTATAATACTGATTTCTTGAGAAAAATTTCAAAATCAAACTTTCAAAATATATAGTTGATGGTCTTTGGAAACAAGTTTCTAGGTCTTGAAATACTGAAAAGGATGAAAGAGGGCCATAGGAGAATAAATAATAGACAAGCAGCTTTCAAGATACTAAAAATGATTCCCATAAGAAGAATAGTACATAAGCTTTTTTATCTTACCATTGGTGACTTTTCGCTTTATAATTCTTTTCCTTTTTAAAAAGATTTATTTATTTGAGGGGGGCAGAGGGAGAGAATTTCAAGCAGACTCCCCACTGAATGCAGAGCCTGACATGAGGCTCAGTCTCAAGACCCTGAGATCATAACCTGAGCTGAAACCAAAAGTTGGACGCTTAACCGACTGAGCCACCCAGGTGGCCCTTTACAATTCTTTTAAAGATTTTATTTATTTATTTGTCAGAGAGAGAGCACAAGCAGAGGGAGAAGCAGGCTCCCCAATGAGCAAGGAACCTGATGCGGGACTCGATCCCAGGACTATCATGACCTGAGCCAAAGGCAGACGCTTAACCGACTGAACCACCCAGTCATCCCTATAATTCTTGATAAAACCTGCCAACCCTGTTTATGTAGTTGAAACAGAAGTTTACCGGCACCATTATTCTTGTATTACAAGGCTGTGTCCAGTAAACAATTTACTGACTAAATGAATTGTAATGTTTGATCTCTTTAGCAATTATAATGTATTATGTGGAAATATTTTGAGATATTAGGAAGAAAAACTGTTACAGTGCAGGGCTTATTTTTGTTTTACAGTTATTAATTATTCCATATATAGAGCTGTTTCTTTATTTCAGGATCAAATTTATTTCAAAGTGTCACACAATTGTTCTTGAGATACTCTTAATCTAGGTAATTCATTTCTGTTTTCAGAAACTTTCAAAGCAGCTTTCTTCAATTTTAAACTGCATTGTGCTTCTAGGTAATCATGCGAAGTGGTCAGCCACTCACTGGCACAAATGGGAGAAGGTGCAAAGAAGATGAAAAGCTGATAAATGCTACCCTCAGGGCAGGAAAACGAGGCTACATCATTGACACCCGATCTTTAAATGTAGCTCAGCAAGCTAGAGCCAAAGGCGGCGGCTTTGAACAAGAAGCTCATTATCCCCAGTGGAGGCGGATTCATAAGTCCATTGAGAGGTAAAAGACTCGAGACAGTAATGGACTCTTATTAGAAGCGAATTAGAGTGAGTGAGCCCTTAGCTGTTCAAAGATCACAAGTTCTCAAACGAACCTACCCATTAACTTAAAGTCAGAAATTGGCTGGATATCCTGTCATGTTTTATAAGATGAGGGGGAAACTTAATCTTGGACTTGCCCAAAAGCATGCTTTCTCTAAGTGAACTCTGCAATTTCATCACCGCAAGGTCTATTTCTCTGTTAGTAGATCACTGGTCACCACACTTAGTGAACAGATATGCTACAGATAAGTATATTTTTCTAAGTCAGAATTCTGACTAAAGACTTCCTTTCCCCCACACCCACCTATTCTCACAGCGTATTTCCTCCACCAATATCTTTTGTTTATGTTTGCAGTTAGAGGTTTATCAGGGCTTCTGGAATGGGTGGGTGGGGGTTGGAGCTAATAAAACAATGGGGTCTGAGCTGGCCTTGGCCATCCCTGCTGAAGGTACCGGGTGTCTAGTGTTGGATCTGTGGGAACAGGATGGCAGATGTCAGTGGTGTGGCCTCGTGACTTGTCACAAAATGCAGTGTTCTGTGCAATTCCCTAGTCAGGAAATTCAGCTGCGTGAACTGGTTTAATCTGTTCATCTGAGGAATGATTTACCATGACAGGCGTGTTAAGCTTCCTTGCAACCATGTTTAAATATTAGTTTTTCAGGGTTTAATTGTCAAGTTATTGTATAGCAAGGTAAATATTTTTATACTATTTTGAGCTGCTTTGCCTCTTGGATATAGTGGAGGTTGGGGTTTTGGTTTGGTTTCTCCTTCATCATTGTATTTTCTATTTTCTTTTTTACTTTTTCTTGTTTTTTAAAGGTATCACATTCTTCAGGAGAGCTTAATCAAACTCGTGGAAGCTTGTAATGACCAAACACATAACATGGACCGATGGCTCGGTAGATTGGAGGCTTCGAACTGGCTGACACACATCAAAGAGATTCTTACAACTGCTTGTCTAGCAGCTCAGTGTATCGACAGGTAAAGTGTATTTCAGTGTTCCAGAATGGGACACGTACTGCTAACTAGACTTTGCTCTTATCCAGACTACGTTTATATATTGCGTGAAAGTTTGCGCCTGGTCTATACCTTGTGTTCAGATCATTGTATAAATTACTACATAAGATAGTCATTGCCATTCAGTTATCGATGAAGTATGTGTATAGAGTCTGGTATTTTATTGATGATTAATGAACCACATATATACACACATCTTCAATGATACAACTTTTTTTTTAAGTACTAAAGGAACTATTTTTTTTCTATAAAATCCTTGAATTGTGAATCTACCAATTTTCCTTTTCTTAAACCATGAAAAAGAATGAAAAGAAGTTTTTTTATTTGCTCTCAGAGGGCCCAACCTGCCTTCTTACTTTTGAAATATCGGTGAAAAGGAACATGTAATTCTGTTACACAGTAAAATGATTCTTTCTAATTTCTCAGATATCTTATTAACAAACTACTTGATATGTGTAGTTATATCAGGATCTCAAGTTGAGCAAACCTGAGGGCAGTGATGTGAAGTATATGAAGTGATTTTAGTTTATTCACTCAGTTGAAGGTTGCTAATCCTTGAGACTTGAGGCAGAAGACTTGAACACAGAGGCAGAAGGATTGGTATAAGTTGTTGCAGAAGCTTAGAATGCCCTTTTTAAGAAGGGGATTCCTCTGAAACAATAGGTAGGTATAAGAATCGCCACCACATAGTTGGATGGCACTTTTCCTTGAGACTGTAATTTGTTTTATTGATGCTTCCAAACTAAGGAAATACACATGTAATGTTTTTATGGTTAGTGAGAAATTAATCATAGAACAGGTTGCTTAAGATTATGTGGTGAGTTAATGACAAAACCAGTAATGGGTAGAGATTTTGGCGTTGGGATTCTCAGGCTGTCACTGTTTTTTGTCTTAGGCTTTACGGGATATGGGAGTTAAAGAAGTTCTGAGGCAGAGAAATCAATATTACGGAATAATGAGACATTAATTTGAAGGGTTTCATTTCTTTTTAACCTAAGTTAAAAAGATTTCCCCTTGCATGGTGAATACAGAGGCTTCTGGTTTCTTATGAACTGTAAATGACAATGAACACTTATCACCATGTTGTCTGAGTTTGCAGCCATAATAATGGGATGCTGCAGGTCAAGGCAAACTGAGGTGCAGAACAGTATTTAACTCCACCTTTGTTTAGACTCAGCTGGCCACCGGAAACAAACAGGGACTTCCACATTCTCTTAAGAGTTGAAGGTTTTGGGTTATTTTGCCATGTTTGGGTTCCCTTTTCTGATATATACTGGCTTATTACTCATACCTCCATAAAAATCTGCCTTTGTAATTAATTGCTCAAAATGTAAGACTAGACCTTGAATGAATTGAGTTAAATTGAAAATATACCACAGGTAACTAAGATATAGCGATTCAATGTATACATCAGAAGCCTTAAAATACTTGCTCATACCTAGTCACAAGATTTCATCCTAAGAATGAGGTTGTTAACCTAACCTTAGGTGAATGACAGGGAGTCTTATTTTCAAATTAAGAACTCTCAAATAATTCCACAGAAGACAAAAAGCTAAGTACAGTGTAACAAAAATTAGCAATGACCTAAATAACTCCTAAGACATTTAAGTAAATTTTAGTTGATCACCTAAGAATATTATATAACCATTAATACAATACTTCTAAAGGTGATATGGAAACATGGGAAAATGTTCATAATAAAAGTGGAAATAATAAGCAATTACCTTTTGTTATAGCTACATAAAGGATATAAGTACAAGAATTAATAGCAGTAACCAAACTTGAAATTCTTATGGGAAAGTGGTGAGGTTATTTTCCTTTTTCTTAATATTTTCTTCACTGTCATTTCAATATGAGAGTTGGAAGAAGGGAATGGGAGATGTACTTAATTTAGTTTTTGGTGTTTTCTTCTACTGTCTTTAGAATAATGGGGTCCCAGACTCCTTCTAAGTATTATGGTATAGTAATATCATTGCCACTGACTTTCTAGATTGACAGTTTTATGCTTGTTTTTTTTATTTGTTTTTTTTTTTTTTTTTTTTAAATGTTTCTTCTTGGGGCGTCTGGGTGGCTCAGTTGATAGGCGTCTGCCTTCAGCTCAGGTCGTGATCCCAGCGTCCTGGGATCAAGCCCCGCATCGGGCTCTCCACTCTGCAGGAGGCCTGCTCCCTCTCTCACTCCCCCTGCTTGTGTTCTCTCTCTCGCTGTGTCTCTCTCTGTCAAATAGGTAAATAAAATCTTAAAAAAATAAATGTTTCTTCTTGTTTTCATGTTTCTGAAAGTGTGGTTCAGGTCTTGTTTCCTAGATCCATTACATTACAGTTTATGAAGGCGTCGTTATAGTCAGCTGATGGTGAAAAGGTAGAATCAAGGTCAGAGAGATACAGAAAAATAACTTCAAGTGTATGTTTCTAGGTTTGATGAGAAGGGCTTTAATCAACTATTAAGGCAGAAAACATAAGCACCTATTGTGGTGATAAGGACTGCTTTTGGGTTTTGTTAAAGGAGAAAAAATTCAACTAAAATGTTTTGTGAAGGTTGTTATAACTTAAAGAGGTTCTTGCCATGTGAAATTTGGAACCCATAGTTTTTCTTTCCTAAGAGAAGCTCTCTTCATGTGCCTTATTTCAACTCTAAACCCTACTGGACAGAGCAGAATGCAAGAGTTGGAAATACTGTACTCAATGAATGTTTGTTATTAACAGAGTTGATTGACCATGTTGGGAGTATCCCATTTGTACTCTGGATTTTTCTATCAGGGAAGGGGCATCCATATTGATCCATGGAACAGAAGGAACTGATTCCACACTTCAGGTTACCTCCCTGGCCCAGATCATCTTGGAACCAAGAAGCAGGACCATCCGTGGTTTTGAGGCCCTGATAGAAAGAGAGTGGCTACAGGTGAGAAAAGCTGCTTGGTGTGCACAGGAACTGCTAATAATTGATGTGATCCCAGTTTGCAGGAGTGGAATGTATGAAATTTTGATTGATTAAAATGCTTAAATTGTATGTTTACTTTTCTGGGAGCAGTTAATCTCTCTTCCTCTCAGTACACATTTATAATCTTTACTGCCTCTCAATTTTTGTGCCTCTCTTTCCTTATTTTGCTCATTTGGCATTTCATTCCCTCAACAAACTCTCACTAATTGTACTTTGTTACCTACAGGGGAAATAACAAAGAATGTAAAACAGTCTAGAGATAAAAAACATAAACAAGGCAGGAAGGGGGTGTGAGGACTTGTAATTATAAGGCATGTGCTCTAGCACTTTCTGCCTTTTGCTTGTCGGGCTCCACTCTCTCCTCTTGCCCCACCAGGTGAAATCCTTCTCATGCTTTAAGATATAGCTACATGTCTCTACTCTCGTGAAGTCTTTGAGACCTTAACCTTCTTCACAGCTAAAAATCGATCCATTGTCTTCATGCCTTGTTCCCTAAACTAGACCCAAATAAAGTGACTCCTTTGAGGTCAGGGAACCATGCCCAATTTCTCTTTTATCCCTAGGACATAATGCAGTGTTATTACATATGCTGAATGACAACTGAAATAAAGGCCTCATAAAATAGATTGAAATCCTCCCAAGTCAGAGGTTAACTTATAAATGTATATACACTGTGTAACTTAGTAAATAATTGTGATTAAGAAACGTTTAGATATATTTTGAAAGTAGAATCATCTCTGGAGAAAAATCATTTCTGGCCCTTCTAGTTAAAATTCAGATTTATTATGTGTTAATGCTGTTATGTATGCCATGTCTATCTACCCTGCCTGATGACTAACGTGTAGCTCTGTTCAAGTCAGACCATCTCAAATATTTGGTAAAAATCTCTTCAGCAACATCCTCATAATGCATAGCAAACAAATAAATGAATGTGATTTACTTACTTAAATATCACCATATTAATGGGTATCAAAATACCATTAGCCACTGGAAAATGTTCATAGCATTTTCTTTGTCAGATGAGGTAGTATAAGGACCTAAAGGTAAAGCAAGTGTGTGAAATACCTAAAGGGTGTGATTTGGGATAAGGTCAGTAATCAGTTTCTGGGTGGGCCAGAGATCCAAATGATTCTTAAATTTCCTTTAGTCAGTAGAGGTCAGACTCTTCCAGTTCTTTTCAAGAGAAGAGGGGAACTAGGGACAATTTTATCTCTAATATAAAAGTATTCATAAAGATTTCTTCATGATAATAACTCTTTTCCATATGTAATTAAAAATTTAATATCAGGAGTGACCTTATAAAATCTGTGTGTGAGAGCTCCATATTTATTTCCATTTAGTGGTGAGGCTTATGTAGTTTACAATAATCTGTACCGCTTTGGAGAGATAAAAGGTGATAGCTGTCTTTTGTTTGGTACCTAAAGACCTTATATTCTTTGACTTTGCTACAAATTATAGAGACCTAGAAAATTTTACTTTAAGTTCACCAAGGATAATTGCAGTTCTTATGGTTATGCTTTAACTGCACAGCCTTGTTAAATATTTGGAAGTTGTGTTTTTTTCCTTAGCTGCTGAAAATTGTTTTAAACCAAGAAATCATTAATCTAAATAGCAGCCATCCAAATTATATGATGTTCCATTTAATAAGAGTTTTGTTGCAACTGTGTGAAATAATGTTAATGGAATGTGCTATAAATGTGCTCTCACTAGGCTGTGACTGTCACATTTCCATCTTCTGTCTTAGGCTGGCCACCCATTCCAACAGCGCTGTGCACAGTCAGCCTATTGTAATAGTAAGCAGAAGTGGGAGTCACCCGTATTTCTTCTCTTCTTGGACTGTGTGTGGCAGATACTTCGTCAGTTTCCTTGTTCTTTTGAATTTAATGAGAATTTCCTCATCATGCTCTTTGAGCATGCATATGCCTCACAGTTTGGAACATTCCTGGGCAACAATGAAAGTGAAAGGTGGGTATACTGCTTACATGGGATGGGGGCCATTTTGTTTGTAGCTGTTTTGGTCACTTCCTAAAAGAGACCAGGATTTGGTTCTACATTAATGTTATTTATAAGATGGTAGAGGTTACAGTTAGTATAAATTAAATTACATGAAGTGTGTTCTTCTTATGAGCCTATCACATGCTAGGTGAGAGCATGTCCTAGACTTTGTTCTATTAGATTAAAATTAGTCCATACACTGATTTAAAAGCTTTGAGTAAATTGGGCAACCATTTTAAGTGTTAATTTCCTTATATAAGATCATAGTAATCTTACATCTGGAAGAATCCTTAACATATAATCCAGCTCTGCCCTCCATCCAATTTTATAGATTGGGAGGGGAATACCCAGAAAGTTAAATGACTTGACCAGGGACATGCAGCTGGTTGGTCACCAGTAGTAGGGCTATAATACAGGTCTTCCTACTCCTGCCCCAGACTTTGTCTGTTACCCCTGGAAACTGTCCTCAGGCCTCCTTTCACAGTCCAGACGCCATCAAGTTTATAGGTTTATTTAGAAGATACCTATCATAATTATCTTTAAAGGTGCTTAACTGGTAATCTCAATTGGGTACAGTCAAAAGGCTTCCTCTTCTCTTTTTTCCTTTGTCATCCTAGCTAAAGGACAGTTTTGTTGGTCTTTTCAGAGAACCAACTTTTGGTTTCACTGATGCTCTCTGTTGTCTATTTTCTATTTCATCTATCTACTCTCTCCTCTTATTTTTTCCTTCTTTCTGCTAGCACTGGTTTAGTTTGCCCTTCTTTTTCCAGTTCCTTAAGGTGTAAAGTTACTGATTTAAAAGTTATTGATGTGAGATCTTTGTTCTTTTTTTTTTTTTTTAAAGATTTTATTTATTTGAGAGAGAGAGACAGTGAGTGAGAGCCAGCACAAGCGGGGGTGGGGCAGGGGGGTTGAGGGCCAGAGGGAGAGGGAGAAGCAGACCCACAGCTGATCAGGGAGCCAGATATAGGGCTTGATCCCAGGACCCTGGGATCATGACCTGACCCAAAGGCAAATGCTTAATGGACTGAGCCACTCAGGCTCCCCGATCTTTCTTTTTTAATATAGGTTTTTACTGCTATAAATCTCCATCTGAGCACTGTTTTCACTGAATCCCCATACATTGTATTAGCATGTTGTGTTTTCGTTTTCATTCATCTGTGTTTTTTCTTCTGTTATTGATTTCTAACTGCATGCTGTTGTAGTTGGAGAAGATATTTGTATGACTTCAGTCTTTTAAAATGTATTGAGATTTGTTTTGTGGCCTAACCTGTGATCTATCCTGAAGAATGTTTCATGTACACTTGAGAAGAATGTGTACTCTGATGTCGTTGAGCAGAGTATTCTAGATTTGCCTTACATTTGTTCAAGTCATGTATTTCTTTATTGGTCTTCTGTCTAGTTTGATACATTATCAAAAGTAGGATATTGCAGTCCTCAACTGTATTGTAGAATTGTCAGTTTCTCTATTTTGTTATGTTGATTTTTGCTTCCTGTATTTTGTGGCTCTGCTGCAAGGTACATATATGTTTATAATTATTATATCTTCTTGATCGATTGACTCTTTATTCCAGTTTAAAATATCCTTCTTTGTCTCTTGTAAGAGTTTTTGTCCTAAAGTTTATTTCATCCATTCCAGCTCTCTCGTGGTGTGGAATGGGTATTTGTGTGGAAAATCTTTTTTCATCCTTTTATTTTCAATCTGTTTGCATCTTTGAATCAAAAGTGAATCTTTTGTAGACAGTATATAGTTGGATCATGTTTTAGTCCATTCTGCCAATCTCTGCATTTTGATTGGAGAGTTTACTTCATTTATGTTTAAAGTGATTACTGAAAAGGAATGGCCTATTTCTGCCAGTGTGAGATTTATGTTGTTTGTCTTATACCTCTTTTGTTCTTCATCTCCTCCATTACTTGCCTTCCTATATGTTTGATACTTTAATAGTGTACTATCATGATTCCCTTCTTATTTTATGTATATTAATTTTTTTTTTTTTTTACTGGTTACCAGGTGGATTTCAACTAATGTCCCAAATTTATAACAATCTACTTTGAATACAAACTCAGCTTCAATGGCATACAAAACTTTGCTCTTCCATAGCTCCACTCCCCTATATGTTATTATCACAAATTACATTCTTATATATAATTATATTCTTATTTGCGCATTGACATG
Source organism: Mirounga angustirostris (assembly GCF_029215605.1). Classification (NCBI taxonomy): domain Eukaryota; kingdom Metazoa; phylum Chordata; class Mammalia; order Carnivora; family Phocidae; genus Mirounga; species Mirounga angustirostris. The sequence goes on along the minus strand of NW_026991710.1, from coordinate 150,496,988 downwards.
GATTTATTATTATGTTTGTCTTTTAAATTATGTAGGAAATAAAAAGAGGAATTACAAGTCAAAAAATATAATAATAACTTACTTTTATACCTTTAGTTATCTTTTCTGAGTTATTCCTTCATATGGCTTTGAGTTACTGTCTAGTGTCCTTTCATTTTAGCTTGAAGGATTCCTTTTTGCATTTCTCTTGTAAAGCAAGTCTTCTAGCAATGAACTCCCTCAATTTTTATTTATCTGGAAATGTCTTAATTTCTCCTTCATTTTTAAAGAATAGTGTTCCGGGATGTAGAGTTCCTGGTACGTAGTTTTTGGTTTTGTTTTTGTTTTTTTTTTTCCTTTTAGCACTTGAGAAATGTCATTGCTGTCCCTTCTGGCCTCCCTAGTTTCTGATAAGAAATCTGTTGTAGAAGGATGATGTAGGATCCCTCTACATGCGGAGTTGCATCTCTCTTGCTGCTTTCAAGATTCTCTCTCTGTCTGGCTTTTGTAAATTTGATTATAATGTGTCTCAGTATGGGTCTCTTTGCCTTTATCCTTCTTAGAGCCTGTTGAACTTCTAAATGTGTAGATTCATATCTTTTATCAAGTTTGGGGAGTTTTCAGCCCTTAATAATTTTGTGTGTGTGGTTCTTTTTGTGTTCAGTTTTTTCTATTTGTATTGAGGTATAATTGACCAATTGGCCATTAATTCTTTATATATTCTTTTGTTCCCATGCTTTCTCTCTTCTCTTTCTTGGATTCCCATTATGCATATGTTGGTACCCACAAGCTGCTTAGGCTCTGTTCATTTTTCTTTAATCTTTTTTTGTTCTTCTCAGAATGGGGAATTTAAGTTGACCCGTCTTCAGATTTGCTTATTCTTGTGCCTGCTCAGATCTGTTATTAAAACCATCTAGTGAGTTGTTTTGTTTTGTTTTTTTCAGATATTGTACTTCTCAGTTCCAGAATTTCTGTTTGGTACTGTTTTATAATTTTGTCTGTTTATTGATATAGTCTAGGTTTTGAGACTTGTTCTCCTTGTTTCCTTTAGTTCTTTGTCCTTAGTTTTTGTTTTTGTTTTGTTTTGTTTTGTTGGGGTTGTTTTTTTTTTTTTTAGCTCTGAGCATATTTAAGACTGTTGATTTAAAGTCTTCATCTAGTAAAAGCAAAGTCAGTGCTTTCTTAGGGACAATTTCTGTTAATTTTTTTTCTATGACTGGGCCATACTTTCTAGGGGTCTTTCTTGCATCATTTGTAATTTTAAATCTGGACATTTAAAATGTTATAACGTAGCTCTCTGGAAATTAGATTCTTCCCACTCCTTGGAGTTTGTATTTGTTGCTTGCCATAAGCTGTAACTATTTATTTAGACTTTTCTAAACTTTTGTAAAGTGTATTTTTTTCTCACGTGTAGTTTCTGAAGTATCTGTTCTTTTTTTTTTTTTTTTTAAAGATTTTATTTATTTATTTGACAGAGAGAGAGAGCGAGAACAGGAACACAAGCAGGGGAAGTGGGAGAGGGAGGGGCAGGCTTCCTGCCGAGCAGGGAGCCTGATGTGGGACTCGATCCCAGGACCCTGGGATCATGACCTGAGCCGAAGGCAGACGCTTAACAACTGAGCCACCCAGGCACCCTGAAGTATCTGTTCTTTAGTTTGTGTTCAGCTAGTCTTTGGCAGTGATTTCCTTGAATACTTGGAGCCAAAAGAGAGAGAGGAAAAGAGGGAGGGAAAAGTGAAAGGAAAAACCACTCAAGACAAAGGAAAAAAATCCTTTTGCAGTCTTTACAGATGGGCTTTATGCTGGAATATTCCTTCAATGCTTAGTCAGGCCTCAGCCTTCACTTCTCGCCCTCACTGGCCCTCACTGAGCCTAGAGATCAGCCAAAACCAAAATCTTGGGATCTTCTTGGGCCTTTTCAGAGCGTGTTTCCTGCCTTAGGCATGCATATGGCTTTCTTAATTCCTCAGTATACATGGGCAACTGTGAATACACTGCTTTTCCAAAGAATCTTTTTCCTTGGGTTTTTGGTGCTCTGTTGTACCCCTCAACCATAATCTTTTCCCCCAGATGGCTACAGGTTGTCCATTCACCTTATGTTTTCTAGGAATGCCCACCACTTTTCTGCCCATGGTGATTTCCAAGTTAGATATAACAAAGACAGGTGCTTCAGGTAACCCTTGGACAAGTTAGAACAGAGAGACACAATTCTTTGTGAATAAGGACTGCTTTATTCCCTCTGAAGCCAGGGACCAGGGTCCCATACTAAGAGCGTGGGCTGCCATCTTCAAGACTTCTATGAGCTAGGGTAAGGGTAGGGCAAGAGCAAATAAAAATATCATTAAGCTTTTTTATTGTTTTTCAAGTTTCCTTTTCCTTGATTCTTCATTTGCTTGTGTGTTGTAAACTTCTATTTCCCAGAAATCTGACAAAGTGGGTTCTAACAGTTTCTACTTTTGTTTTCAATGTTTCTCTGGAGGGATGGGCATTTGGAGCTGCCTACTCTTCCATTTTTGGTGACATCAGTCTTCTTCATTTTTGAAGCATAGTTTTGCTGATATAGACATCTTGATCAATAGTCTCTTTTTTTTTTAAGATTATCTTAGAGAGAGAGAGAGTGTGGAGGGGAAGGGCAGAGGCATAAGGAAAGAGAGAATCTTAAGCCGACTTGCACTGAGCACAGAGCCCAACGCAGGGCTCGATCTCATGACCTGGAGATCATGACCTGAGCTGAACCAAGAGTTGGACACAGCCAACTGTGTCACCCAGGTGCCCTGAATATGTCATACCACTGCTTTCTGGCCTCATGGTTTCTGATAAGTGAGCCATTACTTTCACTGAGGGTCCCCTGTATGTAATGGGTCATTTTTCTCTTACTGGTTTTGCAATTATCTTTTTCTTTGGCTTTTGACACTGATGTGTCTTAGTGTGGACACTTTGAATTTATCCTACTTGGAGTTCCTTGATCTTCTAGGGTGTGTAGAATCACATTTGAGAAGTTTTCAGACATTATTTTTCAAACATTCGTTCTGCCCTTTTTTCTTCTCCTTCTGGAACTCCCATTGTGCATGTTGGTATTCCATAGGTTTGGAGGTATTCCATAGGTTTGGAGATTCTTTTCAATTTTCTTCAATTTTTCTTTCTTTTCTTCAGAAATTAATAATCTCAATTGACCTATCTTCAAATTCACTGATTCTTCTTCCAGCTTAAATCTACTGTTGAGTTCCTGTGGTCATTTTTTCATTTCAGTTATACTTTCAAATTAGGATTTCTCTTTGGTTCTTTTTAAAATTTTTACCTCTTTACTGACATTGTCCATTGGTATAGCATTGTTATCATACTTTCCTTTAATTTCTCAGGCATTTTTCTTTAGCTCTTCGAACCCATTTATGATAGCTAATTTAAAGTCTTTGTCTAGTGGGGTGCCTGGGTGGCTTAGCTGGTTAAGCATCTGCCTTCAGCTCAGGTCATGATCCCAGGGTCCTGGGATCAACCCCCTAGTGGTGCTCCCTGCTCAGCGGGGAGTCTGCTTCTCCCTCTCCTTCTGCCCCTCCCCCTACTCGTGCTCACTCTCTCTCTTGCTTGCTCCCAACTAAATAAATAAAAATCCTAAATAAAATAAAGTCTTTGTCTAGTGAGTTCAATATGCCCTCCCTCTCCAAGGGACAATTTCTTTTGACTGCTTTTTTTCCCCCTGAGTATAGACCACACATTCCTGTTTCTTTGTGTGTGTTGTAATTTGCTTTTTTTGAAAACTGATGTTTTAGATAATATGGCAAATCTGGAAATTAGATCCTCTACCTTCTGAATGAATAACTTTTTCCTCCTTTGCTGAGGGACCTTATGTGTGTATTAGGCATGACTTCAACACTCAGGTAGTTCACAGCTTTGTTTTAGCCTTCAGCTTATACAGGGCCTCAGGTTCAGCCAGAGGAGAAAGAATAGGGGCTATCTCAAGCATTTCCTAGGCATGTGCATACCGTTTTGAATTTGCAGGAATATGTCAGAGCTTTACAAAGCCCCATCTCACCCCCTGCTGCCCAGGGACATCTCATTCCCCAGATCTTTTATTTTTCCTAGGGTCTTACTTGCCTCAACTGGCATGACAGCCTCAGGCAACTGTGCTGTTAAATAGTTTCCTCTCATTGTTTTTGACAAATACCCTGGGGAATAGGGCTTTTCCCTCTGAGAACCTCAAACTGTGAGTCCTGTCAAATAACTACAAGAAGACTCTACCAAGGAGCCTTTACCAGGGAGCTGCCAGACACATCAAATCGTGACAGTGCTCTGGGGGTGGTATTTTTTGAGGAGCTCCAAAGCTGGTCTGCCCCTCCAGTGGAGACAGGGCTGCTTGTTTGCAGTGATAGTGCAGAGCTGGGGAAAGAGTGTTGGCACTGGCCAAGTTAAAATGCTCCGAATCCTGTTCTTTCAGAGGTTCATTAGTTTTTCTTGAATGAGTGTTCCTCAGATTGTCACAAACCTTTTGTTAATTTCCAGAGTCGTGAAAGTATTTATTTTGACTGTTTTTGCCCCTGTTTTCATTACTTTTTGGAGAAGATATACAGAGGTCCTTACCCTACCATTCCAGAAGTCCCACAGCTACATGCAACATTTTAAACTATGCTCTGAGAAACTTTAGGAACCTTCCTTTTTACTGTCATCAGCTCCTTCCTCATTCTCTCCAGTGTACTTTCATGGAAAATATTCAAGACTTGAAATTAGAAGATTGGAGTTTGAATCTCTACTATTGCCACTTACTAGCCATATGACTTCTCTGAATCTATTTCTGCTCATGTTAAAGGCAAAAATTAATCTCTGCCACACTGGGTTACAGTGAGGATCAAATGACACACATGTGAAAACTAGCCTAATACCTGTCACATAATAGGCATTTTTAAAATGTCAGTTCATTCATTCATTCTTCCTTGAATCTTCTATCACCTGCTTAGCCACAAGCCTGGAACTTAACCACTGATGGCATTTTGACACAGAACCACAGTATTACTCTGGCTGGCACATTGATTCTACTGAATGTGACAGCAAGTATTTCATGTTCTATGTCATCTGATGCTTTAAAAAAGGAAAGATAATTGGTAGCCTTTAGCAGTTGGGAGTCAGCATGTGAAATGAAGCATATTTACAGTTTCTTTGATAGATACTAATACCAAGCAGTGTTAAAAGGTATTACACCAATGGTTAGATATGCTTTTAAAATGCTGAACAAAACAAAGTTGTGTATGTCAACAAGGCTTTGCTGTTATATTTTGGTTTTGGTTTTTTTGTTTTTTGTTTTTTAGGAGAGTAAAGATTATATACAGTGATATGAGCACTGGGGGTTATATGCAACTGATGAATTATTGAACACTACATCTGAAACTAATGATATACCACATGTTGGCTAATTGAATCTAAATTTTAAAAAAAATTACATACAAATAATCATCACAAAGGCAACGCTTCATGGCACTTAAATATGTTAGAAATCTAGGTCTTGTCCTGCCATTTCTTTTTTTTTTTTTTTAGAGAAAATTGGGGGTCATGCATGTGCACACACACATACACACACACACAGGAGCTGGGGGCAGAGGCAGAGGGAGAGGAGGAGAGAGAAACTTAAGCAGGCTCTGCACTTAGTATAGAGCCTGATGTGGATTATGATCTCATGACCCTGAGATCCTGACCTGAACTGAAATCAAAAGTTGGATGCTTAACCGACTGAGCCACCCAGGCACTCCGAATCCTGCCATTTCTTAAGGCATGTTCGACTTACCCCTAGACCCCTACTCTTATGGGGGAGGGGGACAATTGGTGATTTACCTTGGTTAAATTTGGGTAATGTGGTATAATGTAGTCCCCTCTCAAAAAGTCACAAAGTAATTGTTAAAGACTTTAAGACACTCTTCAGTAAAGCAACGTATATAACTTTAATTCAGCATTTAAATAATACGTTTGACTATGGACTTCTTACTAATATCCCCCAGCCCCCAGAACTAGCCTTTAATAAAGGGATCATAAATGCATTTTATCTCCCATTCTGATTGCCGTTTGGTAGATCCTATGAGTAGGGCTGATTGAGAAGGATTCTGAAGCTGTATGGGTTGGGCTCTGGTGGAAAAAAGTTCAGTGACTGGCTAGCCATAGGTTTGGGGGGCAGGGCCAAACCACTTACTGCAGGAGCAGTGGGTACAGTGGTTTCCTATCCTCGCCATGCCTGGTTCCTGGGGACATAGTATAGGACTTGCTATCCTAGCAATTAAATTGCAGTATACATGGGAGTTCTGTGATTATGTGGATTCTTTTTATTGCTAACATAAGAAGGGTGCACATAATTAACTAATAAGTAGTTTCAGAGACAAAACCAATTTTATAGCAAAACTTCAACTTGAGTAGAAGCCTATGAAAATTGAATATGTTATCTTTTTGGTTAATGTAAGGCTTACCACAAATTATCTTTCAGTTCTTGTTAAAATTTATTTTTTCCAAAATGTATCAGTTCATGTTCTATCCCTGTGAGTTTATTCTATGATAAAAGAGTGTTACAGAATTTCAGGGTTATTGTGAAGGCTGTTCATTGTATATAAATGTAGATTGAATCTGTATTTACATCAAGATACATATTCATTTTTAATCTTTGACAGTCCATCTGCATTTTATGTACATGTAATTTATTTGTCCTAAAAGCTAAGTCTCTAAAAAATTTTAGGCTTTGAGATTTGACTCAACCTCTATTTTTAATATGTCTGTAATCTTTGTTCTTTGCATTCTAGACTTTTCCAAAACAAAAAAGAAAGTTATTTTTATATTTAGCTATTTTAAATTAAAATACAGTGCCGGGGCACCTGGGTGGCTCAGTCAGTTAAGTAATGTCTGCCTTCGGCTCAGGTCATGATCCCAGGGTCCTGGGATCGAGACCCATGTCAAGCTCCCTGCTCAGCATGGAGTCTGCTTCTCCCTCTTCCTCCGCCACTCCCTGTGCTTGTGTTCACACGCTCTCTCTCTCTATCAAATAAATAAACAAAATCTTTAAAAAATAAGATAAAATACAGTGCCAGATACAATAAAGGATTTTGCATATAGTAATGGTCTGTTCTCTGGGTTAATGTTTAACACCAGATTCTGGTTTTATCCTTCTGGTTGGCCTTGAAGCCTGTGAAATAGTTTTGCTGTTACTGAGTTATAATGCTGGTTGAATTTTCTGACAAATATTTTTATTTTACACTATTTTATTCATCTGTTAAAAGTTTTGTGTTCTGCCTTCTAACACAGAGAGAGAAGAAACTGTCCTCTTGGGAGGAGCATTTAATAGTCGTTGTTATCATTTAATTGCTTTAATGCAGTTTTCTTCCTTGTAATCAGATGTAAGTTGAAGCTGCAGCAGAAAACGATGTCTCTGTGGTCCTGGGTCAATCGGCCCAGTGAACTGAGGAAGTTCACCAATCCTCTCTTTGAAGCCAACAATCTTGTCATCTGGCCTTCAGTTGCTCCACAGAGTCTTCAGCTATGGGAAGGTAAGCTCTGCGTCCTTTGCAGACTTTTTATCAGTAGTCAAGGACCCTCTCTGAACTGCCTCTGAGTACTTGCTGTTGTTGTATTTGAAGCTGGTGAGTGGACCTGACCCTCAGACCTGTGTGTGACTGCTGTTTTTTTCACAGTGTGGGCATGGTTCTCTCCTTCACATCCGTTATCTAGTCACACTTCTTTTGTTTAGTCCCCATTTCAGAAGTGAACAGTGATTATTCAGTGGATACTGCTGTTTATATTGGGTATTTTCCTAGGTGGGAAGATACATTACTATTTTTAATTGTGATTACAAATTTACCAACTTAACCATGTTTAGGTATACAGTTCATTCTTGTCAAGTATATTCCTATTGTCGCAAAACAGGTCTCCAGAACTTTTCTTCTTGCAAATCTGACTCTATACTTACTAAACAACTTCCCATTGCCCCTGGTAACTACCATTCTGCTTTCTGTGTCTATGAGTTCGACAACTCTAGATACCTCGTATGAGTGGGATCATACAGTATTTGTCTTTTTGTGAATGACTTCTTTCACTTAACATAATGTCCTCAAGATACATCCATATCGTAGCCTGTGTCAGAATGTCTAAGGTTGAATAGTTTTCCATCGTATGTGTTTACCACATTTTGTTTACCCATTCATACACTGATGGCCACTTGGGTTGCTTCCACCTTTTGGCACACAGGTGCACAGTTATCTCTTCAAGACACTGCTTTTGATTCTTTTGGGTATGTACCCAGGAGTGGAATTGCTGGATCATATGATAATTCTGTTTAATTTTTGAGGAACTACCATACCATTTTCCATAACAGTTGCACCATTTTACAGTTGCACCAACAGTGCACAAGGGTTCCAATTTCTCCACATCCTTGCCAACACTTGTTATTTTCGGATTTTTTCCCCCCTTTGGTAGTGGCCATTCTAATGGGTATGAGGGAAAGTACATTACTTTTTGTGTAAGAAAGTTGGTAGGTAGTTGGGATAGGAATAAATTGTAAGCTCCAAGGAAATGGTTTCTGTTTCCTTCATTAAGCAGCCATTGGGAAAGGTTCCTCTGTTAAATGCTACTGAAAGGTTAATGAACTAGGCATTCTAGTAAGGTTCTATAAACCAACATAATGCTATCAGTGCAGTGATGCACATACCTCATTGTTCATGTGGAACAATAATCCATACTTAATTTTCTAATTCATTCTAAAGAAGGTATTTAACCTACATAAATTTTTCAGACTCCTGAAATTTATCTCCATAAATACGAAAGCTTGTCTTTAAAAATCTAACCAAAATCTGTCTAAACTATATTAGCCATCCCTTAAACAAAGACTACAAAGTGCCATTTCTTTTTGATCATTTTGAAGGTATTAAGTACATCTTTATTCATTTTTGTATTTTTTTTAATATTTATTTATTTATTTGAGAGAGCGCATGGCCACCCGGGTGGCAGAGGAAGAGGGAGAGAGAGAATCTCAAGCGCACTCTTGCACTGAGCCCAGTGAGGCACTTAATCTCATGACCCCAAGATCATGATCTGAGCCTAAACCAAGAGTCGGACGCTTAACTGACTGAGCCACCCAGGCGCCCCTCATCTGTATTAAATGGCACAAAACCTACACACAAAGAATGCTAGCTGTTTGGTAATTGAACTGAATTACCATAAATGTCAGTTATTATACCACATTTTAATATGTTATGCCCACAAGGGCAGTTCATGTGTGGGAAACTGTTTGCCCTTTATCTGTAAAAGGGCCTCAGATTGCTTTGCTCTCTCAGTTTGAGACTAAGTCCGTTTCTGTCACTTCTCTGGATGTCAGCTCTTACATCTCATTCCTCTTGGCATATCTGTCATTAGCTGCTTCCTTCCTCCTCAGTTTATGCTTCTAATCTTATCTCTTTAGGTGTCCGCAAGTTAGAATTGTGGGAAAGTGGCCTCAGATAGTCTCCAGGTTCTCGGAGTCTGAGCTTTAGTGCTTTGGGAATTTTTGGCTGCTCAGAACTTCTCTTTGTTTACTTTCTTCATTGTTTTAGACAGTCCCCGGTACAGGATAAGTGATCTCTTAAATGAGAGATTACAGCCAAACTTTTTGTTAAAGATTTCTGGGACAGTTTTTACCTAGAAGCCACTGTCATGTTTAGTAACTGAAGTAAGAGACTAGCTACTTGGGAGAAAAGCCAGATTTGGAGTTAAATGGCCTAATGGACGATGTAACTAGTTTTTTACCAAACCGCATTGAGAGTTTAGAGATGAAGTGATTGGAGGAAATCTTGTTGTTACATGAATGAATTCCTACCATTCCATTAAGAACAGAGTTTCCATATGTGTTTAGTGCCCCAGCTTAGAAATGGAAGAAATTCTGTGTGAGGTAAAATCTTCTCATAGTGGGTATATGGGTTGTATAATGAGCTTAAAATGTCTCTCTTCTGTTTATATTTACATCATAGTTAGCCATTAGTATTAAGTAATTCCTGAATTGAAGAACAGGATTTTAAATACAGGCTCATATAACGGAAAAATCAACAAAGTCCATTCTTTAAGCTATGTTTCTGTTTTCCCTTTCTGATAGAGAGTAGCTTTAGGGTTCTGGCAGTTTGGTTTATAGAAAGTGTTTTAAAGAATCATAAAACCTTTGTGAACTTACCAGCTACTGACAATACTGCTGCCTGGAGAGTTTTTGTACCTCCTTATTTGAATGTCTTTAAGCCATGATGTTGGGATGATAGAGCTAATGTAGATCTATGCAGATGAGGAAATGTTTCCTTTTAGTCTATAAAAAAAGGATAGTTATTGGGAAAAGAAGAATGTGCCTGTAGAATTGGAAGACCACCTCTTAAGAGACAGGGAGAGAGCGCACTGAAGTTTAGGCTTTTTATTATTTTCCTTAATTGAAGTGTAGTTGACATATATTAGTTTCAGGTGTACAGCATAGTGATTCAACATTTACATACATTACAAAGTGATCACCATGGTAAGTCTAGCTACAGCCTGTCACCATACAAAGTTGTTACACTGTTATTAACTATGTTCCCTAAGCTATACATTGCATCCCCATGTCTTATTTATAACTAGAAGTTTGTGCCTTTTAATCCCCTTTCCCTGTTTTGTCCATCACCCCATCTCCCTCCCCTGTAGCAACCATCAAATTGTTCTCTGTATCTGTGTTTCTGTTTTCTTTTGTTTGTTTGTTTTGTTTTGTTTTTGTTTTTTAGATTCCACATCTAAGTGAAATTATGTGGGATTTATCATTCTCCACCTGACTTATTTCACTTGGCATGATACCCTCTGGGCCCATCTATATTGTTGCAAATAGGAAGATGTCATTCTTTTTTATGGCTGGGTAGTATTCCATTGTGGTGTATCTATACTACATCTTCTTTATCCATTCATCTGTTGATGGACACTTAGGTTGCTTCCATACCTTGGCTATCATAAATAATGCTGCAGTTAACATAGGGGTGCATATGTCTTTTTGAATTTGTGTGTTCATTTTCTTTGGATAAATACCCAGAAGTGGAAATGCTAGATCCTATAGTAGTCTATTTTTAATATTCTGAGGAACCTCCATACTGTTTTCCGTAGTGGCTACACAATTTTGCATTCCCACCTACAATGCATGAGGGTTCCCTTTTCTCTGCATCCTTGCCAATGGCTGTTATTTCTTGTCTTTTTGATACTAGTCATTCTGACAGGTGTGAGCTAATACCTCATGTGGTTTTGATTTGCATTTTACCCTGATAATTTGTGATGTTGAGCATCTTCTTCTGTGTCTCTTGGCCAGCTATATGTCTTCTTTGGAGAAATTTCTATTCAAGTCGTGTACCTATTTTTTAATTGGATTGGTTTTTTTGATATTGAGTTATGTGATTCTTTTATATTTTTTATATTAACCCTTTATCAGTTATATCATTTCAAAATATCTTCTCCCATTCAGTAGGTTGCCTTTTGTTGATGGTTTCCTTCATTGTGCAAAAGCTTTCTAGTTTGATGTGGTCCCATTTGTTCATTTTTGCTTTTGTTAGCCTTTGCCTGATGAGACATATCCAAAAAATTACTGCTAAAACTGATGTCAAAGAGATACTGCCTATGCTTTCTTCTACGTGTTTTATCGTTTCTGTTCTTACATTTAAATCTTTAATCCATTTTGAGTTTACTTTTGTATATGATGTAAGAAAGTGATCCAGTACATTGTTTTGCATGTAGCTGTCCAGTTATCCCAGCATCATTTATTGAAGAGACTATCTTTTCCCCCACTATATATTCTTGCCTTCTTTGTTGAAAATTAATTGACTGTCTTAAGTGTGGGTTTATTTCTGGACTCCCCTCTGTTTTGTTGGTCTGTGTGTCTGTTTTTGTGCTGTTAACATAGTGTTTTGGTCACTGTAGCTTTGTAGTATATCTTGAACTCAGGGAAGGTGATACCTCCAGCTTTGTTCTTTTTTCAAGATTGCTTTAGCTATTTGGGGTCTTTTGTGGTTTCATACAGGTTGTAGGATTATTTGTTCTATTTCTGTGAAAAATGTCTTTTGATAGGGATTGCATTGAATCTGTAGATGCTTTGGGTAGTATGGGCATTTTACAATAGTCTTCCAATCCACGAGCATGGTATATCTTCCCATTTATTTGTGCTGTTTCAGTTTCTTTTATCAATGTCTTATAGTTTTCAGAGTATAGGTCTTTTACTTCTTTAGTGAAAGATCTTCCTCCTATCCCTAGGTATTTTTTATGCAATTATAAATGGGATTGTTTTTCTTAATTTCTCTGATAGTTCATGGTTATTATATAAAAATGTGAACTTATGTGTATTAATTTTGTATTCTTCAACCTTACTGAATTTATTAGTCTCAGTAGTTTTTTGGTGGAGTCTTCAGGATTTTTTATATATAGTATTATGTCATCTGCAGATAGTGGCAGTGTTGCTTCTTTTCCTATTTGGGAGCCTTTTATTTCTTTTTCTTGTCTGATTTCTGGGCTAGGATCTCTGATACTGTGTTGAGTAAAAGTATTAGTAAGAGTAGGCCTCTTTGTCTTGTTTGTGATCTAGAGGAAAAGCTTTCAGCTTTTCACGGTTGTGTATGTTAGCTGTTGGTTTGTCATATATGGCCTCTATACTTAGTTTGTTGTGAGTTTTTAATCATAAATGAATGTTGAATTTATCATATGCTTTGTCTGAATCTGTTGAGATGATCACATGATTTTATCCTTCTTTTTGTTAATGTGGCATGTTGTGTTGATTGACTTGTGGCTGTTGAACCATCCTGGCATCTCTAGAATGAATCTTGCTTGATCATGGTATATGATGCTTTTCATGTATTGCTGAATTCACTTTGCTGATATTTTGTTCAGGATTTTTGCATCTATGTTTATCAGGGCTGTTGGCCTATAATTTTCTTGTTTTGTGTGTGTTTGTTTGGTTTTGGTATCAGGGTAATGGTGGCCTCATGGAATGAGTTTGGAAACATTCCTTCCCCTTCAACTTTTTGGAATAGTTTGAGAAGAATAAGTATTAACTCTTCTCTAAATGTTTGATAGATTTCACTTGTGAAGCCATCTGGTCCTAAGCTTTTGTTTGTTGGGAAGTTTAGGGTTTTAAATAACAATGTATGGTTCAGCGGTTGCTCTCTCACTTTTCTAGTGAAAGTGATTTTACACATGTATGAGGTCCTATGGTTCTGAGTAAAGTTCTGTAATTGAAATTCTGTAATTCACTGTATTGTGAAACTGGAAAATTTATGGCATTGTAAGTTACCAGCTTATTTATAATCCTGGATATATCAGAGAATAGTGTTTTAATCCATTTCATAATTTTGTTGGGGGGAGGTTGAAGAATGAATGATTATGTACATAGAAATAGTGATGTTTTAGTGTATTTAGTTACACTTTCAGTACTTCAGGATTCCTGCTTCTTCCAGAGTATAATAAAACACAGATGTGAATTTTAAGAAAAAGAAAAAAGAATGTATAATGATGGAATAGTTAATCCATTGTATGTATCTTTTTGCCTTCTGTCTTCCTTTCCTGGATTCAATAGGTATTTTCCTCCGTTGGAACAGATCCTCCAAGTATTTGGATGAAGCATATGAAGAAATGGTTAACATCATTGAATATAACAAGGAATTACAAGCAAAAGTAAATGTACTTAGGAGGCAGTTGGCAGAACTGGAAACTGAGGATGGGATGCAGGAGAGTCCCTGAAAAATCTCCCCACAACCTACATAAATAAGGACCTTCCTGGAACTGAATCCCATCTGTCTCTCTCCTTTGGCCCTTCAGTTCACTTTTACACAGTAGCCTTGAACCTAAGGCTTTAGATGTGAGAACCCTCTAATGTAGTGGACTTCTCAATACTTTACGAATGAAACTTACTGTAATTACTCATGTTTCATGTGGCCTTTTAGGCCTTTTTACTTTGGGAGCAGAAAGGAGGTGCTAGTCATTTTATTTTATGTGAAACAGGTGACCTATTTAATGCCATTTGTGTTATATGCCATTTAATCTAAAATTTTTTCTGTGTCTACTTTCCAAACAGTGCTCCAGACCAGTCAAGGATATGATTAATCTCTTTAGGGAATATGTGTTAGTTTTAAAAAAGATCAGACTTTAAACACTCCAAACACAGAAATATTTTTCAAAACTGAAATGGTTGTTAAACCAAGAATTTTGTGATTAACATGCTGTTTCCAATACCTTTACCCTTCTCTTTAAAATAGCTTTGGATTAACAAAGCTGAATTCATTCTCATTCTGGTTTGTTAAGAAAGGAAAATCTGAATATTTATTCAAGGTAAATATTTTTACAAGGGTTATAGGTATAATCCTTTGATATTTAGATTAAGAAGTAAATTTTAACAGTAGACAGTAGAAGTATGTGCAATATAGAAATAAAGTAGGAATTTGTTACTGATATGGTATCGTTACTGTTGAATTGGTTTTTCAGGTTTTTTGACCATACATATTAAATGCATATCAAATGCTGGATATCCCATTAAACCATTATTTAGGTAGACGTTTGTTATAATTAAGCTACAAATATGGTTTCCTTAAACCAGAAGTGCACTGCCCTTGTCTGAAGTTCTTACTGCACTGTTTCATGTATGTATGTGTGTTAAGTTTTATTGTGTTTTGTTTTATTTTTAAGTATTCTGAGAGTTTACTAATACTAAGCTTAAACCTTTCACGTTGGCTTGAGCCTTTTGAAAATTTACCTTGACTGCTGATTTGTTCATTATATGTTAGGCAAATCTAATTGAAGTGGGAGGTGAAAGTTGATGAACATGACACAGCTGTGTTTTAAACTGCAGAAACAGATTGAAATGTTTCAATGTTATGACTGTATTTATGCTATGCTAGTTTATTCCTGCTACTGTAAAAGTTTGTGGTTCAGTGCTTTCTATATACATTTCTGTTTTGTGGCACTGTTCATTTTAATAAATACTGTCAATTCTAGTTTTCCATTAAAAGGATAGTTGAAGAGTAAACGATTAATAACCATTTCCACCCCCTCTGTATATAACCATTTCAGTGTAAAGCACACCAAAACTGAACCCTGCTTTAGAGCTATGTATTGAGCTAAAAATATAATTTTAAAAAATATCTAGTCTAGCATAATCAATAGCCACATTCAGACGCCTTAGAAAACAGCAAATACTTTCTATCTCCAGTTTCCCAAACTTCATCTTTTTTCTGTTTCCTTGGACTGGTAGCAAAAGGCTTGGACAACAGCAACAGATATCAGAACTCTCCTTTGGTATATTTGCCTGCCTTCTCCTCTAAGCTCAGATTTATTCTTGACTTATTTTCTTGGCTATAGTCATGAGTCTTCAGGCATTAAAGCCCTCACAAAAAGGCTACAGCAAGGAGCAAAGGAGACCTTGCTATCAATATCTCCATGTTGTGTGAAATGTTTATGTTAATCTTTTAGAAGAGGAAATACTCCAGCTTTTTTATCACCCCTGAAAATTACTTGCTGTGTTTGTTCATGCAGCTGATCTTTTTGTTTGCTCCTGTTTTTGTCTCAAGAGTAGATCTGAAGGAGCTCTTCTCAGTTCACGGACCCATAAGGAAAACCATTTAGAGTTTTGTTTTGATGTTGTTGTTTTTAGTGATTCTTTAGAAGTGACTCCCACTGGTGACACTGATTAGCCATATGGCTTCTGTGGGTGGAAGCTTTTATTAGGCTTGGTCATGGAGAAAGTGTATGCCATCAATTTATACCTGTCTTCCTGATGAACATTTTATGTGTGAGACATAGTCCAATAATAGCATAGTGTTTCTTTTTCTTTCTTTTATTGAGGCAGTGATCTTAAGCTATTTGGACAAGTTTGCATTTTAGTATTAATTTATAATTAGGGATTGTGCAAACCTCAGTTCTGTTTATAGGTCATAAAAAACAATCTTTGTTATCAGTGTATTTTCAAAGGGGACATCTAATAATGCAAATATTAGGGTTTTCCCAAACTCAAGAACTGTGTCAGAGGTGCATTATCAATATAATTTAAAGAGGGATTTTAGTAATATTATGAAGTTACCCATTCCTTGGATAAGAAGAATACATACAGTGGATATACTCATGAGAAGATACTTGTTAAACTTTAAGTTTGGAGAATCATCTTTGATAAAGGTGGCTTTAAAAACTTGAATGAAGAGAGTGGTGGCAGAATTAGTGAGCAAGCGAATTACCCCGTAGGAGCCAATAATAACCAAGTGAGATAAAATCAAGTTTATATATATTAAGCATCTTATGTATTCATTTATAGTAAAGGCTGGTTTACATTTTGGGGATGCAAAAGTAGGTCCTACAGAGAATATTCTAAAAATACAAAAGATTGCTACAGTCTTCTATCGGCAGTACAAGGATCCTTAGATTTTAAATTAACAATTTTTTTTTTAGAAACCACAAGAACATAGTTGGTTGATTATATTAAGATTTTGAAACTCTTTGGGTGGTAAAACTTTTCAGTAATTGGTCAAATTTTTTCATTCTGGTTTTATTAAATAGAAAGAAAACAGCAGAAAGTTATAAAATCTAATAGAATTAAAACAACCTATAAATATATTTTGTTTCTGAGAAAAATTAGGCCTTTGAAACAAGATTTTAAAGTGATTTTTGGGAAAACTTTGGAAGACAATAGTCATTTCAGATCCCATATGGGTAATTTAAAAGCTTTTCTTTGAACTCTGAGGCCTGATTTACAGAGGTGATATGTCATTACTTTTCATTTTAAAGGATGAAATTTAGTGATATTTTAGTTTTTGAGTATTTATATTAAATTTAAAAATCAGTATCATGGGAAAGATCTGATCAGTAGTTTGTCTCTTGAAGTGAAAAATAGAAGGAACATTTTGCTGTACTTAAAAAAAAAAAAATCTGCGGGGTGCCTGGGTGGCTCAGGTCATGATCCCAAGGGTCCTGGGATCGAGCCCCACGTCAGGCTCCCTGCTCAGCGGGGAGCCTGCTTTTCCCTCTCCCTGCTGCTCATGCTATCTCTCTCGCTCCTGCAAATAAATAAATAAATAAATAAATAAATAAATAAATAAATAAAAATAATTTTTTTTTAAGATTTATTTATTTATTTGAGACAGAGAGAATGAGAGAGAGCATGAGAGGGAGGAGGGTCAGAGGGAGAAGCAGACTCCCTGCCGAGCAGGGAGCCCGATGTGGGACTCAATCCCGGGACTCCAGGATCACAACCTGAGCCGAAGGCAGTCGCTCAACCAACTGAGCCACCTAGGCGCCCCAATAAAAATAATTTTTAAAAAATTTAAAATCTGCTTAGTAGAGATGTGACTCTTGTGGTTAATCTGGTTTCAGAGTTAGCTGTTTTAATTGGCAGCCTTAACCAGTTCATCTGGTTCACTTATTATCAGACCCCAACCTGAGGCAAAATTTTGGTAACTACAAGAGGTTATCATGAGCACCTTTTATGAGAAAGTTATTTCCTGGACCAAAAAAAGGGCAAATTTTAGAATTTGCCCCTGTTCTGGCAGCTTTGAAACTTCCCAGAGAATGAAATCAGTCAGTACATCTGGTACAGGTTTATTATAGCTCAAGACAACATAGATTAGTTATTTATTATTCTTTAATGTGGGTTAGATCTTTTCCCCCTCCAGAGCTGATACCCTAAGTTATTACCAGATAGTATTTTTATGTACTTCACCATCTTAACAAAAAACATTTAAAGACTGATTTCTCCATTAATATTTATTCTCAGATGATACGAAGTGCTAATTTTCTTATCGTATCAGTTTTCTGGTTTTTTCTCTTAAGTAAACTATTTCTCCCATCACTCAGTCTTTATATCATGTCCACAGCATCTTCTTCCTTTAAACCAGTAGCTCAGATGAGACCCCATGAAACTGTAGGATGAGGTTCTGGAAGGTTTGAACTTCTTATCTAAATTCCCCTTAAGAAAGTCCTATTTTTGAACTCGTTGTGGAACTGTAGTTTGTGCTTAGTTCAGTGAAAGATAGTGGGGCTCACTGTAGACACTACATTGTCCTAAAAAATAATTCCTGATGAGAGCTTCCTGATGTTTAGAACCATTCTGTTTTAACCACCTGTGAGTATACAGATTAACTGTATTGGTAATTTGTAATAAAAACTTGTGCAACACTGCCTGTGTCTCTGCCCAAGACATTTTCCATTTCCTTCACTTTTAAAATGCACATATCTTTGGAGACGTGGATTATTCTACACAAGTACACCGAGTTGTGTTGCTTAGAATCCTTATAGATTATTACCATCTACACTAAAAATGTACTTGCACAATGTAGTTATATAAAAAAAAGAGTATGTATTTCTTCAATAGCCGGGTATTTGGATTGTATTCTTGATATATTTGAATGTGACTCTTGGATTTAAGTGCACTATTATTCATGTCTTACACAATAAAATTGCACTGTATGGCAAATATGTCTATAACGTATGCTTTGCTAAAACCTCAGAGTGCTGTAATGGACAGGTTTCTATTATGTGAACCTGCCTATATATAGTCTTAGGGAAAAATTCTAAACTTTTTAAACATTTTAATATTACTTTAATGTTCCCTATGTGATCAGTTCACTTATGTCCTAATCATTCATCATGAGTCAGCTGCTTTGTCATGCTTGGTTTACTTAATCATGAAACAGTCTTGTCGAACATGGTACTGTTATCTTGGTGTGTAAGATTTGTGTGGTGTGCTCTCTGCCTCAGAGGACTGTTGCACAGATGCTAGTGTTAAATGTCTACAGACAATGGTAATAAAATTTGAATATATTCAAATGCTGGTAAATTAAAACTATAGGCTGACTTTAATTTTTTTTCAAATATCTGTGAAGGTTTTGGCAGTGTGTCTCAAAACTGCTGTATATAGGCCTTATATTTTGAAAAAAGATCCACAAAAAAGTTGCAAAACAGTACAATGATCTGCCATATACTGTTCAATTAGATTGAATAACATTTGTCACATTTGACTTGACACTCGTGATTGTGTGTGTATTATTGCTATTATTTTGCTGAAGCATTCGAGGATAAGCTACAGACATCATGACCTTTCTACATAAATATTTCAAAGGTATCTCTCAAGATTTAGGAGCATGTATTATACATTCTGTGTACTCAGTTTGTATCGCCATGAGTAAATCCATGAAGGAAAAGGGAAAGCTCTCTGTTAGAATAATAGCGACCTATGAAACAGGAAGAATGACAAAATTAGAAAGTCACTATTTGGCAGCCACTGCAGTAATAATTGATCTAGGCAGTCATCATCTTTGGGTGCTAAAACTGGCAGGTGAGTTTGTAAGGGAAAGCGTATAGTCTCAAAGTATCTTTCCATAAAATAAAATACTAGTTAGAAAGGGGAAAAACAGGGGCGCCTGGGTGGCTCAGTTGGTTAAGCGACTGCCTTCGGCTCAGGTCATGATCCTGGAGTCCCGGGATCGAGTCCCACATCGGGCTCCCTGCTCGGCAGGGAGTCTGCTTCTCCCTCTCCCACTCCCCGTTTGTGTCCCCTCTCTCGCTGTGTCTTTCCCTGTCAAATAAATAAATAAAATCTTTAAGAAAAAAAAAGAAAGGGGAAAAACAGTGACTTTACAGTGAAGGAACCAGGTAGGTATCACCTTATCCAAGCACAATTAGCATTACTAGTAATGGGACAGACCACTATCATGGATCATAACTATTAAGAGCAAAGTATCACCTTTGTGGCATTCTTGGATTTTTTGGTTTGTTTTTTTAAAGATTTTATTCATTTTTTAGAGCAAGCGGGGGCGGGGAGAGGAGGGGGGGTAAGCAGACTCCACGCTGAGTGCAGAGCCTGATGTGGGCTTGATCCCAGGACCCTGAGACCACAACCTGAGCTGATATCAAGAGTCAGACGCTTAACCGACTGAGGCACCCTCAGTGGCCCCCCTTTTGTGCCATTTTTGTAAAAACAAACCCAAAAAGCACAACCTGGATCTAATTATAAGGAAGCATCAGGCCAATTTAAATTGAGGGACCTTCTACAACATAACTGGTCGTATGAAGTTTACAGAAGAAAAGGAAAGAAACTTTCTGTAAGTTTGAACTTCAAAAGTTTTAAGAACTCAAAGTGGGGCGCCTGGGTGGCTCAGTTGGTTAAGCGTCTGCCTTTGGCTCAGGTCATGATCTCAGGGTCCTGGGATCGAGTCCTGCATCGGGCTCCCTGCTCCTTGGGAGCCTGCTTCTCTCTCTCTCTCTGTCTCTCATGAATAAATAAATAAAATCTTTAAAAAAAAAAAAATCAAAGTGAACAGAAAACAGCAGTTGACATTCATACAAAGCTATAAAATTAAAATATTTCAGCTAGGGGCGCCTGGGTGGCTCAGTCGTTAAGCGTCTGCCTTCGGCTCAGGTCATGGTCCCAGGGTCCTGGGATCGAGCCCCGCATCGGGCTCCCCGCTCCGCGGGAAGCCTGCTTCTCCCTCTCCCACTCCCCCTGCTTGTGTTCCCTCTCTCGCTGTATCTCTCTCTGTCAAATAAATAAAATCTTAAAAAATAAAATATTTCAGCTGATGAAAATTAACACCCAAAATGAAACTGAACAAAAGAAAACTGATACATTCCAAAAGGAATAAATACCTTTGGAAAACTTGCAGATATGAGAAAACACCTCAAGTGATAAACTACAAAACCTAGAACAGAAGTAGACCAAAAACAAAGCAGGAAGGGAGAAAACAAGAGTTGAATGAATTCAGAATCTGAGGAATAAAGACAAAGTCATCTTGGAGATTACAAGATCCTTGAGGGAGAACAGGTTCAACTGAAAGTGTATGAAAGATAATTAAAAGTATTGGGGCGCCTGGGTGGCTCAGTCGGTTAAGCGGCTGCCTTCAGCTCGGGTCATGATCCCAGGGTCCTGGGATCGAACCCCACATTGGGCTCCCTGCTCATCAGGAAGCCTGCTTCTCCCTCTCCCACTCCCCCTGCTTGTGTTGCCTCTCTCACTGTGTCTCTCTCTGTCAAATAAATAAATAAAATCTTAAAAAAAAAAAAAAAGTATGAAAGGCCAGGCGCCTGGGTGGCTCAGTCGGTTAAGCGACTGCCTTTGGCTCAGGTCATGATCCTGGAGTCCCTGGAGTCCCATGCTCTGCTGGGAGTCTGCTTCTCCCTCTGACCCTCCCCCTTCTCATGCTCTCTATCTCTCTCTAATAAATAAAATAAAATATTCAAAAAAAAAAGTATGAAAGGCCAGAGTGAAAATTTTTAAAATAAGTGAAAAGGATCACAGAGAAAGAGTTCAACATAGAGGCCACACAAAGAAGAGCCAATGTATGAATAATTGGAAGTCCCTGAAGAAGAAAAATAATGGAACAGAACTAATATTTAAACCTATAATTCAAGAAGAGTTTCCAGAAATGAATAATGTCTGAGTGGAAGTGGATCCAGATTTGTCAATTCCAAGACATATCTTAGTAAAAGCATTAGACTTCAAATATAAAGAGGAAAACAAAATCCCCAGGGCGTCTAGACAAAAAGAGTCAAATCAGGTTGTTAGAATTCTCAACAACAACATGCTAAGATAAATAAGAATATTTTCAAGATATGGAAAAGTATGAGCCAAGGTTTTATATTCAGCCAGCCTGTACTTTAGGAGTCAAAGCAAAGTTTTTAAGTATGCAGGAACCCCAGGTAATGCTATAATCAAGAGTGCTGCTTCCTGAGAAATCTGCAAAAGAATTAATTTCGTCCAATTAAGCAATGACTGGGAAAACTGTAAATTAGGGTGCTAAATATACTGTAACTTGTAGACCCAAGAATAATACAAGGGGTAGAAGAATATTGGGTAGAAATGATATATTCTGACAGAAATAATGAAATTTTTAAAATAAGAGGGAAAAAAGGGACAAAGTAAAAGAAACTCTTTGACTGTCTTTTAAGTAATAGGTAGGAGTTAAAGGTATCATTTAAACCCGGCAAATCAAACTGTAGAATGTAAAGTTAGGACAAAGGTGTCTATGGCCAGCTTTATATATAGTATTATAAATGTACTTCTAGAAAACCTTCCATTTTTTTCTATCCAAGGAAATAAAAACTACAAAGGAACAACAAATAAATACAGTCAACATATGATATACACAGTAAATATAAGAAAACAAATGACAATTGGACCCAAATATTAGACTTAACCAAAGACTGTGAATGGCCTTGATTCATCTATTTAAAGAAAAAAATCTCCAGATTGGCTTATAAAGTAAAATGCAACTCTATACCGTATACACCAGACAGAATTAAAGTGACTCAAGGGCGCCTGGGTGGCTCAGTTGGTTAAGCGACTGCCTTCGGCTCAGGTCATGATCCTGGAGTCCCGGGATCGAGTCCCGCATCGGGCTCCCTGCTCGGCAGGGAGTCTGCTTCTCCCTCTGACCCTCCTCCCTCTCATGCTCTCTGTCTCTCATTCTCTCTCTCTCAAATAAATAAATAAAATCTTAAAAAATAAAAAAATAAAAATAAATAAAGTGACTCAAAAACTTAAAATCATGTACTTAGTCATGGCTCAATGTATTACAGAGCTACAATAATCAAAACAGCACTGTACTTGCATAAACACAAAGATCAGTGGAATAGAATGGAGAGCCAAGAAATAAACCCTCATGTATGTGGGCAGATGATCTTCAATAAGGGTGCCAAGACTACATGATAGGGAAAGGACAGTCTCTTCAAAAAATGTTGCCAGGAAAACAATACCCACATGCAAAAGAATTTTTATAGTTACTTTACACCATATACAGAAATTAACTCAATGGGTTAAAGATGTAAACATAATACTTAAAACTAGAAGAAAACATAGGTGAAAAGCTTCGTGACTTTGAATTTGGCAATGACTTCTTGGATATGACACCAAAAGCACAGGCAACAAAAGCAGAAATAGACTACATTAAACTTAAAAACTTTTGCACATCAAAGGAAACAACAGAATGAGATGTCAGTGTACACAATGGGAAAAAATACTTGCCGATCATGTCTGATGAGGGCTTAATAGCCAGAATTTATACAAAACTCCCACAACTCAACAAAATAATCAGATTTAAAAATGGACAAAGGACTTAAGTAGGCATTTCTCCAAAGAAGATGCACAAATGGCTAACAAGCCTATGAAAAGACATTCAACATCACTAATCGTTGGAGAAATGCAAATCAAAACCACAATAAGATATCTCACATCCATTAGGATGACCACCATCAGGGGTGCCTGGGTGGCTCAGTTGGTTGGGCGACTGCCTTCAGCTCAGGTCATGATCCTGGAGTCCCGGGATTGAGTCCCGCATCGGGCTCCCTGCTTGGCAGGGAGTCTGCTTCTCCCTCTGACCCTCCTCCCTCTCATGCTCTCTGTCTTTCATTCTCTCTCTCTCAAATAAATAAATAAAATCTTTAAAAAAAAAAATAGGATGACCACCATCAGAAAAACAACACATAACAAGTGTTGAGTATGTGGAGAACCTGAAATCCTTGTGTACTATTTGGTGGGAAGGTCAAATGGCACAGCGCGCAGCCACTATAGAAAACAGTATAGCAGTTCCTCAAAAAATGAAAAATAGAATTATATGATACAGCAATCCCACTTCTGGTTATATATCCAAAAGAATCTAAAGAAGTGTTTGGACACCCATGATCATTGTAGCAATATTCACAATAGCTAAATAACTCAAGTATTCATCAATGGATAAGCAAAATGTGGTATATACAAAAGTGGAATATTACTCAATATTTATTTTTTTGAAAGATTTATTTACTTGAGAGAGAGAGCATGAGCAGAGGGAAGGGGAAGAGGCAAAGGAAGAGAGAGAAGCAGGCTCCCTGGGGAGCCTGATGCAGGGCTCCATCCCAGGACCCTGCAATCATGACCTGAGCCAAAGGCAGATGTTTAACCAACAAAGCCCCCCAAGTGCCCTTTGTTCAGTGTTTAAAAAGGAGTTCCTGTCACATGCTATGTCATGTATGGAACCTAAAGACATGCTAAATGAATAAGCCAGTTACAAAAAGACAAATGCCGTATGATTCACTTATATAAGTTGTCTAAAGCAGTCAAATCTGTAGAAACAGAAAGGACAGTGATGGTTGCCACAGATTGGATGGAGGGGAAAATGGGGCATTATTGTTCAATGGGCATAATAGAATTTCAGGTTTGCAAGCTGAAAACATTCAGTATTGTTAAGTATATTATGAATATACTTAACAATACTGAACTGTACATTAAAATGGTTAAGATGGTAAATTAATGTTTTTCATTGTTATTTTAAAAATTTATAATGAAATAACAGTTTAATATACCTACTTTCCAATTTACAAATATTTAATTAGTGCAATTTCAGAATAAAGTAAGTCCTTTAAAATACATATACAGTGATATTAAGAAATTGATGGAGTAGGCAGATCTAACCTTGTATTCCCACACAGAAATGTCGAAAAACAAATTTCAGATCCAAGTTTGTCAGAACTCTGGAAGAGTCCAAGTTTTGCAGTAACAAAGCAAATGCTGAATGAATTCTAAGGTGACTTGAAAATTGTAGGAAAAATCTGTGGCTTTTTTTTTTTTTTTACCTGCCATTGTCCGATCCCTCCCCAGCACAGTCTTGAAACACTGCCAGCCTGTGCTATCATTGTGGGCCCCTAGTGTCTCGTTGTGAAGAGAGAAGAGCAGACTTTGACCAAATACACTGCTTAAATCTGTCGTAACCTGTCTAGAGGATACCTGAAGGACTGACAGAACGTGTTCATCTCTCTTCTACCTAACTCAGGACTCAGACTGGAAGGCAGTGGGGCTTTGACCCAAAATACTGTAAGGAGAACTAACAACCTGCAAACACCTGGGGCAAAATGTAGTCAAGATATATAACAGTCAAGATACTTAAGGCCTGGGAGGAAAAGTTGGGGAAGATTCTTTGGGAAATCAAGACATTCAAAGGAACTCGTTATGTATGGAGCAATTTAGAAGTCCACATACATGCCTGAATTAAGATGCATGTTGAGAAAAGTGTTAAGAAGATCCTAAGTTTTCACTCACAAGTGATCCCAGGCTCAGTGCAAGACTAGTGTTGAAGGAAGGCCACAACACAGAACCAATCTGCAAAGATTGGAAGAAGTATTTTTTGTTTGCTTGTTTTTGAGGTGTTTTTTTTTTTTTTAAGATTTTATTTATTTATTTGAGAGAGAGAGAGCATGTGAATGACGGGGAGGGGCAGAGGGAGAGGGAGAAGCAGACTTCCCACTAAGCAGGGAGCCCAACGTGGGGCTCCATCCCAGGACCCCGAGATCATGATCTGAGCTGAAGGCAGACACTTAACTGACTGAGCCCCCTAAGCGCCCTTGTTTTCAGTTATGTTTTTAAGCTCCTGGCATTCCAAGAAAACTCTGCCAAAACATTAAGTTAATAGGAGCTAAAGGAACAGAGATCTCAGTGACCGCACATGAAAAGGAACACAGTCTTTGCAAAACTAGTTTGGAAAAGCAACTAAACTAGTAGACTATTAGAACCTTAAATAATAATAAAACAAAAAGTCCCCAG
This sequence comes from Mirounga angustirostris, assembly GCF_029215605.1. Taxonomy (NCBI): domain Eukaryota; kingdom Metazoa; phylum Chordata; class Mammalia; order Carnivora; family Phocidae; genus Mirounga; species Mirounga angustirostris. Next base: position 150,471,493 of record NW_026991710.1, on the reverse strand, counting down.
CAAACCCAGTGAAAGGATAAGAATTTAATTTCCAGTGTTACCACATTATAATATTCAAATGTCTAATTTTCAACAACAAAAAAATCACAAGCATGAAAAACAAAAACAAAACCCCAAAAACCAGGAAAATATGACCCATTCAAAATAACAAATTTTACAAAATTTAACAAAATAAATAGAAAGTATCCCTGAGAAATTTTAGACATTGGAGTAACTAGAAAAAGACTTTAAAATAACTGCTTTAAATAGGCATAAAGAGCTAATGGAAAGCATAGACAAAGAACTAAAAAAAATCAGGAAAGTGTACAAACATAATGCAAATATCAATAAAAAGATAGAAATTGTAAAAAGGAACCAAATTCTTGAGCTGAAAGTACAAGAGGGATGAAAAATCCACTAGAAGGGTTCAACAAATTATTTGATCAGGCAGAAGAATCAGCAAACTTGAAAATCAGTAAACTGAAATGATCAAGTCTGAGGAGCAGGAAGAAAAGGAATGAAGAAAGGGGATAGGCCTAAGAGACCAATGGGACACCATCAAATGGACCAACATATAGGAGCTGGAGAAAGAGAAAAGAAAAGAGCAGAAAGATTATTTGAAGAATTAAGGGATGAAAACTTTCAAATTTGAAAATAGACGTGAATTTACAAATCCAAGGAACTCAATGATTTCCAAGTTGTATAAATTCAAAGAAACCCACAGTAAAACACATAATCAAACTACTAAGTCAGAGAGGAAATCTTGAAAGCAGTGAGAGAATCAGAACATATAAAGGATCTTCAATGATATTATCAAATGATCTGTCATCAGAATCCATGGAGGCCGGAAGACAGTTAGATGATACCTTTAAAATATTAAAAGAAAAAAAATCTTGTCAACTGAGAACTCTACACCAAGAAAAATGTTCTCCAAAAACAATGGAGAAATTGAGATATTCCCAGATTAACAAAAGTTCAGGGAGTTTCTTACCACTAGACCTGGTCTACGAGAACTAGTAACAGAAGTCATTCAAGGTGAAATGAAAGAACACTAGTCAATAAACAGACACCCATATCAAGAAATAAATATCTCCAGCAAATGTAAAATGTAGGCAAACATAAAAACCAATATTATTGTAATTTTGGATGGTATCTCCACTTTAATTTTCTACAGGATTTAAAAGACAAAGACATAGAAAGTAATTATAAATCTATGTTATTCGGCACACAATGTATAATGATGTAATTTGTGGTATCAATAACAGAGTGGGAGACAGAGCTATACAAGAGCAGAGGTTTTGTAAGCTATTAATGTTAAGTTGATAGGGGCCTCTGGGTGGTTCAGTCAGCTAAGTGTCCGACTCTTGATTTCAACTGAGGTAATGATCTCAAGGTCATGAGATCAAGCCCTATGTCAGGCTCTGTGTTGAGCATGGAGCCTGTTTAAGATTCTCTCTTTCTACCCCACCCCCCTGCCCCTGCTCACACTCTCACTCTCTAAAAAAAAAAAAAAAGATAAAATAAAAAGGCCTCTTTCCCTTTAAAATAAAGGTGTTGATATCAGTTCAAATTAGATAGTTATAACTTTAGGTTGCTATATGTGATGCTCATAGTAACCATAAAGATAATATCTATGGAGGAGGAAATGAGGAAAAAATGAGAAAATCTAAAGTCACTACAAATAATAAAACAAACACAAAAGATAGCAGTAATGGAGGAAATGAGGGACAAAAAAGCTATAAGACATACAGAAAACAAAGAGCAAAATGGCAGAAGTAAATTCTTCTTTATCAGTAATTATTTTAAATGTAAGTAGAATACAAATTATAATAAAAGGCAGAAAAGGGAAGAATAAATTTGAAAAACACCATGATCTGCTCCTGGGTGTGCAAGTTTGGTTCAACATTCAAAAATTAATTGATGTAATCCATCACATCACAGGCAAAACAAGAAAAAAAATCACATGATCCAATTAATGGATTTAGAAAAAGCATTGACCAATAGCAACTCCAATTCATTATAAAAACTCAAAGCAGACTAAGAATAGAGAAGAATTTCCTCAACTTGATAAAGAACATCTACAAAAAGCCTACAGCTAACACCATACTTATTGGTAAAAAAAAAAAAAAGCTTTCCCACTAAGATCAGGAACAAAGCAAGGGCATCTCCTCTCATCACTACTTTTCAACATTGTACTGGAAATCCCAGCGAATGCAATAAGACAGAAAATGAAATTAAATGTATACGTATTGAAAAGGAAGATATAAAACTGTCTTTGCAGCTGAGATAATTATCCAGAAAATCAGGAAGAATAGACCAAAAAAAAATTTGGAACTTATAAGTGATTATAGCCAGGTTGCAGGATACAAGGTTAATATATAAAAGTCAATCATTTTCTTATATACCAGCAATGAACAAGTAGAATATGAAATTTAAAACACTAAACCATTTACATTAGCACCTCCAAAAATGAAATACATAGGTATAAATCTAACAAAATATGTATAAGATCTCTAGGAATAAACTAAAAGATCTGACTAAAGAAATCACAGAAGAGGGGCACCTGGGTGGCTCAGTTGTTAAGCATCTGCCTTCAGCTCAGGTCATGATCCCAAGGTCCTGGGATGGAGCCCTGCATCAGGCTACCTGCTTGGCGGGGAGCCTGCTTCTCCCTCTTCCACTCCCCCTGCTTGTGTTCCCTCTCTTGCTGTATCTCTCTCTGTCAAATAAATAAAATCTTAAAAAAAAAAAAAAGAAATCAAAGAAGAACTAGATCGAATCCATGTTAATGATAAGAAGATTCAATACTGTCAGGATGTCATTTCTTCCCAAAATGATCTGTAGATTCACTGCAATCCCAAAGAAAATCCCAGCAAGTTATCTTGTGGTTATCGACAAAATGATTCTAAAGTTTATATGGAGAGGCCAAAGAAGCAGAATACCCAACATAATATTGAAGGAGAAGACCAAAATCAGAAGACTGATCCTACCCAACTTCAATACTTATTATAAAGCTACAGTAATCAGGACAGTGTAGTACTGGTAAAAAAAAAAAACAAAAACAAAAATGAAACAAAACCAAAAAAACAAAAAAAACAGACAAGTAAATCAATGGAACAGAATACAGACCCCAGAAATAGACTTACACAAATATAGGCAAGTAATCTTTGTTAAAGGAGCACATGGATATTTACTGCTGTTTTATTCATAACTGAGAAAGCTTGGAAGCAACCAAGATGTCCTTCAGTAGGTGAATGGTTAAATAAATCGTGGTATATCCAGATAATGGAATATTATTTAGAGTTATGAAAACACATGGAGGAAATTTTAAATGCATATTACTATGTAAAAGACACCAACGTGAAAAGGCTACATACTGTATGATTTCAGCTATATGGCATTTTGGAAAAGGCAAAACTATGGAGACTATGATGGTTAATGTTCTATGTCAACTTGGTGGGGCCATGATTAAATACGATTTTGGGGTGTCTTTGAGGATGTGTCTGGATGAGATTAGCATTTGAATCAGTGGATTCAGTAGACTGCCCTACTAGGCTAATACGAAATTGGTATCTTCCAATACACTGAGGGACTGAATAGAACAAAATGCAGAGGGGGCACCTGGGTGGCTCAGTCGGTTAAATGTCTGCCTTCCACTTGGGTCATGATCTCGGGGTCCTGGGATCAAGCCCTGCATGGGGCTCCCTGCTCAGCTCAGCGGGGAGTCTGCTTCTCCCTCTCCCGCTGCCCCCCCGCCCTACTCCTGCTCCTTCTCTCTCTCTCTGAAATAAAATCTTTAAAAATAAATAAATAAAAAGAACCAAAATGTAGAGGAAGGGAGAATGTGTTCCCTGCAGCAATTATTGCTGTGGTGTTCTTATGGGGGATTTCTATGTCCCTCATTTCTTCCACATTTACTAGCTGGAATTGTTCTATAAGAAGGAGTTGTCCTTAGCCTTTGCCTGGAGGAAGCCTAGCAGCCAGCGCCTCAGAAGAGGCTTAAGACAGCACCGAATGAGGGGGAAAGGGAAATGCGGACCAGCTGCGCCCGCTGGGCTGTGCTGCCACCTACAACAAGCACATTAACATCAGCTTCCACAGGGAAATTCTCCTGCAGTGTCAACTGAGCTAAACAATGTCATATTTAGTGGTGGCTAATTCTTACTTAGCATCCTATTCCTATTTCCTCAGCCACACTTTTTTACTGCATCAAGCCATTTGGTTCTCTCCCCTTCCCATTACAATATATCCTCATGTAAAAAGTAGATCCCATAAAGGTTTCCTTTGGATCCTAAAAGAAGAAAAGAATGGGTTCCCCTGCTTAGCGCAAAAATTTTGTGCCAGGAAAACACACTTTTCTTTGTTCAAAGCACTTTGAAGCCTCCTGTTTTGACTTAACAGGACAAACTCAACAACTTAAAATGGATGATGTTCCAACCATTTTTGATTTTTGTACCCATTTAAAGTCTATGAAACTCAAGTCAAGGAATCTTTTGAAGAAAAACAACAATTGTACCCCAACAGGACCATCTAATTTAAAATCAAACGTTAGTAGTCAGCAAGTACTACTTGAACATAGTTATGCTTTTAGGAATCCTATGGAGGCAAAAAAGAGGATAATTAAACTGGAAAAAGAAATAGCAAGCTTAAGAAAGAAAATGAAAACTTGCTTACAAAACGCAGAGCAACTCGAAGATGGATCAAAGCCACTTGCTTGGTGAAGAATCTGGAAGCAAATAACATATTACCTAAAGGCACATCAGAACACATTTTACCAACTGCCTTAAGCAGTTTTCCTTTGGAAGATTTCAAGATTCTTGAACAAGATAAAACATTACCAATTCTATAAAACATTCCTTTAGGATTAGCCCACAAAGAACTTGATGCCCATCCTTCATTCTATTCAAACGTAAAGATATTTAAGGAAATTATGCCAAAATTGGGTATTTAATAAAGTTCTACTTGAAGTAACATTATTACTGTATAAATTATGAAGACTAGATTATAAAAAAAAATGGAAACTTTCTATGAAACTTAATATTTGAAAAAGAATGGAAGTGCCTTGCATGAGAATTATGTACTTAAAAATTTTGCTAGAAAATTGTATGTTTGCAAGGTGTTTTGCGTTTTTGTCTTTTAAAACTACTTTTAAAGAACTGTCCATGACAATATGTTTAAGTTCTATTAGAAGGAAATTTTTTTTTCATGTACCAATGTTGGGATAGGATGCTAAGTAAGAATTAGCCACCACTGGGCGCCTGGGTGGCTCAGTCGTTGGGCGTCTGCCTTCGGCTCAGGTCATGATCCCAGGGTCCTGGGATCGAGCCCCGCATCGGGCTCCCTGCTTGGCGGGAAGCCTGCTTCTCCCTCTCCCACTCCCCCTGCTTGTGTTCCTGCTCTCGCTATCTCTCTCTCTGTCAAATAAATAAATAAAATCTTAAAAAAAAAAAATTAGCCACCACTAAATATGACTTTAAAACTGCAAAAAAAAGGGCACCTAGGTGGCTCAGTCGTTAAGCGTCTGCCTTTGGCTCAGGTCATGATCCCAGAGTCCTGGGATCGAGCCCCGCATCGGGCTCCCTGCTCAGCAGGAAGCCTGCTTCTCCCTCTCCCACCCCCCCTGCTTGTGTTCCCTCTCTCACTGTGTCTCTCTCTGTCAAATAAAAAAATAAAATCTTAAAAAAAAAAGAGTTGTCCTTTCTACCTCATTTATTTATTTATTCATTATTTATATCAATATAGACTAGAGGATATTTATATTATTTTTTATTATTTGGATTTGTGATCTGAGAGCCAAAATCTCAACCCTGAAAATGGAGGGAAAGTCTGAATATTATCAGAATCTAAGTTAGGGTAACAGAAACCTACTTTGATGACTTAATCCAAAGGGTAGGAGGAAGACACAGACTTGGCAAAGCTGGAGAACTAGCCTGGAAAGGGGCAGGAACCCAAGGCAGTCCCGAAGTCAGGAAACCCGCAGGCAGTGGCCCCCAGAGAGGTCCTTGGCTGGTGGGGACCAGTCCTGCTGTTTTCAGCCTCTCCCTCACCCTGACCGGGATTCAAATCCAGTGGAAATGCCTGTCCCTTGACTGGAAGAGGAAGGGGGCTGATGATATTAATACCAAACTGCTTCCCTGAGAAAGAAAGGAAATGGATCTTAGGTAGCCAGAAACCACTCACCTTTCAATCCCTTGTAAATCAACCCTTCTTCATGCCGGGTCCTCAGAAGCAAAGGTTTAAGCCACGCCTCTCTCCCCCCAATCCCCTCCCGCATCCAGACCAGCAGCAATGCCAGTGGGTTGCTCCACTCAGCCACAGCCCTCCCTGCAACCCCACTCAAAGTAAGCTCAGGATCTCTGACGTCATCACAAGTTCTGGGGAAAACAACAACAACAAAAGTAACTCTTCATGCTTTGACGTGGTGTATTAGAAAGGGCAGTGACCCAGTGCCTGGGTCAACATTCTATTCCCTTGGCCTTGAGCATATGTCTTCACTTCTCTGGAAGGGGCTTTGCCACTTCCACTGTGAAGTGGGTATAATGCCCTTCATAATCTCTAAGGTCTCCTGAGAGGCTAAGAAGTCTGTAAGTAAGATTTTAGAGTCAAGTGCACTAGAGAAAGACCCATAATGAGGATCATGTCTATGAGAAAATGTTGAAGAAATGGGGCCTTCTAAGAAAGAGGCTGTAAAATAGAAAATTCGACGTATTGTATAGCATCATAGATTCTTAATGTTGGAGGAGACCTATCTTAGAGCCGTTTTCCAAAATCCTGATATGCTTGAGAATCGCTTGGGGATCTTTTAAAATGCGGACTGTGATTCAGTAGATGGGGTGGGGACAGCTTTGTACCAACCTTTGACAGCACATTGTGATCACTTGAGGGGCTTTAAGCAAATACTTAAGCCTGGGCTCCTCCCCCTCCAAACCCCGCCAAACGAGATTCTGATTCATTCGGCCCTGAAACTCCCAGGTGAGTCTAACAGGCCGCGAAGTCTGAGAACCCCGGCCTTAGGCCCGCGCTTCTCCAACTTTAGCGCGCATGATGAGCATCACCTGGAGGGCTTGTGAAAACACAGCTTGCGGGACCCCGCCCCCAGAGATCCTGACTCTGCAGGTCGGGGGTGATGGGGCCCCAGATTTTCACGTCTAACAGGTTCTCAGGTGATGCTGACTCTGCTGGTCCGTGGCCTTGGGGGTTATCTCATTTGACGCTGATGTTTCCCATGTGGGAAACCAAGAAGCAATGATACTACCAGATCTCCGCCAAGGAATAAGGAGAGGGAATTTTTTTTTTTTTTTAATGTTTATAACAGCTTTATTTCATAATAGCCAAAACAACCCAGATACCCTTCAATGGGTAAAAGATTAAATAAACTGTGATACATACATAGCATGAGTAACTACTAAGCAATAAAAAGAAAAGAATTTTTGCTGCATACAGTAATCTCAGTGAAACTCCAGAGACTTATGCTGAGTGAAAAAAGTCAATCCCAAAAGTTACATATTTTATGATCCCATTCATATAACACTCTTGAACTGACAAAACTACAGAAATGAAGAACACATTAACAGTTGCCTCCCGTCATTAAGTAGAGAGTTGTGGTGAGAAGAGGGTATGACTCTAACAGGGCATTAGGAGGGCGATTTCCTCAGCCAGTCCTTCCACCTTCCTCTCCTGCGTCCCCAGGTCCCCGCGGAGCCCCTCAACGCCAGCCCGAGCGGGTTCTCGGGGGCTACAGAGGGGCCGATCTCCGAGGAGGGGAAGGGCCTTGCGGAGCCGCGCGGACCTGGACGGGGCCCACGCGAAGCCCGGGAGGCTGGCCCCGCCGCTGCGGGAGACGCTGCGCGCGCGGGACTCTCACGCGCCGCTGGCCGTTCCTTAACTCTCCACTTTGTTGGTCAGAGGAGGAGGCCTACACCTGCGGGGAAAGGGTTGCCGAGGCAACCGGGGCCCTCCCTCCCCGGGCCCCTCCCGCACCCCGGCACTCTCGTGACCCGCCCCCTCCGGCGGGGCCCCCGCGCAGGAAAGGGATTGGTGCGCGGAGGGGCGTGTTCGGGTGCAGAGAAGGTAAAGGCGCCGCGCAGAGGGCGCGGGCTCGGGTTTCCACTGGCGGCGCTGGGATTCCGGGCTGCGCTGCTCCAGCTCCGGCTCGAGCTCCAGCTCCCGTTCCCGCGCCGCAGCGCAGGATCTCTGGGCGCCTCGGTCGGAAGGTCAGTGCGGCGCCGGCGGGACGTTACCCCGGCTGCTGTCCCCGGGAGCAGATCCCCCTTTCGGAGCGGAGGCCGACGTCGCGGGCCCACCTGACCCCGGCTGGCCCGATCGGTGTGGTCCTGGCGTGAGCGCCGTCTCCAGCGGTCGCCGCAGAGCTGGGAGGCGGGGGGCGCGGGGCCGGGGGCGCTGCTGGGGTCGACAGGGCGCGACACCCGGCCCCTTCCACTTTGCTGGGACACCCTCCGCCAAGGAATAAGGAGAGGCGCGGCCGTTCTCATAAAACCGGTTTATCCAGTCACCTCCCGGGGAGGATGGGACCCGACACCCTTTCCACCTAGAGCCGGCCTGACTCCCGGCGACTTCTTGGGTTCCCTCTCCCGGGCGTCCTCCTCCCGCTCTGCAGAGCCAGACCGCTGAGACCCTCTGTATCTCCAGCTTAGAGCTCTGGAGTTTTTTCTAGACTTTTTCTGTGTTTCCGATCATCACCACGGTAAGTCCGGATTCACCAGCTCGTTGGTGGAGTCTTTACATTAAGCAGTTTGCTAAGTGCTCTTCATAGATTGCTCTATTCATTGTTCTCAAGAATCTAGTGTGGCGGCCCTATCATTGTCCCCTAAGATTGAGGAAACTCGAGGTTTGGCAAAGTAGTGTACGCAGGCTCACGCGGCGAGAGAGTGGCGGCGTCCCGAACCCCCTCGGCTGGTCGGGTGCCCTCGCGGGGAGAGGCGGGAGGAACCGCGCTGGAAGCGGGTTGCGGGAAGAAGGGGAAGGGGCCCGCAGCGCGACCACCGGGATGCTTCCGGTTTGTCTTCTTGGGTACCTGATCGCATCTCTTGGAGGAGAAGTGTGGGGGTTGTGGAAGGACGGTTTGAGACTCAACGAATCGGATTTCCTATCCCCTCTTGGTGATTTATTCGCCTGACCTTGGGCAGGTCAGTTCACCCCGGAGAGAAGATCCCAGCTTCAGGGGTACGGTGAGGGTTAAGTAAGAGTTCAGGAAAGCAGGCGTTTCATCCGTGCTCTGATTTAGGAGGTGCCTGATTTTTCCTTGGGTCAGTTCTATTAAGAGTACACATTTATTATTATTTAATGGACCGGAAGATTTAAAGGAGGGACTGCCTTGCAAATGTGTTTTATAAGCCTTCTTGGTCCTTAAAGCAGACTAAGAGGTGGGAGAACCCGCGGGGGGGGGGGGGGGTACGGGAATGAAGGTGAGCATGGTCAGCAGCTCAGTGCCGGAGGGTTTGATGCCAGGAAATCGTCAACTAGGCAGATGGCACCTCCTTTGTGAAAAAAGTTTCACAGAGTGCAGGGTAGGAAGCCCCACTTTGAGGTGTAGGGAGTGAAGGTTGGGAGCAACCGACCACTCCTGGAGACCCCTGAGACTGGGAGAAAAGATGAACAAGAATAGGTTTCAGCAGGTTTATAAGGGTGGGGGGAGAACAGGTTGGGGAGTTAAGTGGGACAAGGGCTGGGGATTTTGAATGAGACTGGGGTTTAGTAGGCATCAGCTGAACTGTTACGTCTCTGGAGGCAGTATTGATCTCTATTGGGTGATTTTCTAGCTCCTCAGCAATATATGTATGTGCAGACCATTCAGTGGGGCTGGAGACTTTTTAAAAAAAAATGAATTTTAAATGTTTTATTTTAAATTGTAGTTGCAATCACATAATGTAAAATTTCCATGTTCACCACTTTTTTTTTTTTAAGATTTTATTTATTTATTTGAGAGAGAGACTGAGAGAGAGAGAGCATGAGAGGGGGGAGGGTCGGGAGGGTCAGAGGGAGAAGCAGACTCCCTGCCGAGCAGGGAGCCTGATGCGGGACTCGATCCCGGGACTCCAGGATCATGATCTGAGCCGATGACAGTCGCTTAACCAACTGAGCCACCCAGGAGCCCATGTTCACCACTTTTAAGTGTACCCTTCAGTAGTGTTTAAGTATGTTCACGTTACTGTGCAATAGATCTGTAGAACTTTTTCATCTTACAAATCTGAAACTATATGTCAATGAGTGAAACACTAATATTCCTTCCTTCTTATCCCCCACCTCTTGGCAACTACCTTTCTACTTCCTTTTTCTATGATTTTCGTTACTTGAGATACCTTGTATAATTCATAAGAGTGGAGTCATATGGTGTTTGGCCTTTGCTTACTGGCTTATTTCACTTGGCATAATGTTCTGGAGGCTTATCCATGTTGTCGCCTGTGGCAGGATCTCCTTCAAGGCTGAATAATATACTGTTGTGTGTATATAGCACATTTTGTTTAGCCATTTATCTGTCAGTGGCTGGGAACTTTTACTTTCATGCTTTAGTGCTGGAGATATTATTTATTTATTGCCTTCGTGACTAAGAATGATTAGAGCTGGAATTTGGGGAGATCACAAGACAGTGAGAACATTAAGGGAAATTGATGTTGCACCCTCTAGGAAAGGCCTATTTTGTTGGTCTTAAATATTTCAAATTGCAGTTTCTTTTAATATTCCTGAAACAGAATTATCAATCTTCGGAGCAATCACAGTTGAAATAAGTTTTTCACCTGAGAAACCAAAGTAATTTTTTCTGTGAACAGAGGCATTCTATTTTTTAATTTTATTTATTTTTTTCGTGGTGTAGGCAAACCCTTGATATTTCCTGTTTTCTCCTTCCTGTCTGTCTGTTCCACACCGTGTTTGGTTAGTACTGACATGCATCAGGTACTGCTAGGAATTGCTCATAAGAGCTCACAACCTCATGAGAGAGACAGCCATATTGTCTCCTGGCACCTAGGCCAACGTGTCCAGAACCGAACTCTGTCTTCTCATCTGACCTGCTTCCCCAGGGAGCCCATTCTTACAGCAGCACGCGTCCCCGTCATATCCATACAATGACCAAATCCACTTGAGCTCTGAGTCTTCCTCTCCATCAGCCCCACCCTCTTCATGACGTCACTGCTGTCTCAGCGTTCTGTGGTTCACGCAGAGAGGGTAAATGCCAGGAGATGGGAGAAGTGGTATAATAACCACCCTGGAGAGGCCTAGGTCAGGGAGGCACTCCATTATTTCTGGAGAAGAGTCTATTGACCTGTTTCTTTTTCATCCCTTTGCAGTTAAAGTAAACAAGGTGCTTGGGAGAGGAAGTCTGTGGACTGTAATCTAATCTTTAAAGAGGGACTGAGAATCTTTGATGATTTCCCTATATATAAATTTAATAACTAGGTTGGCAAAGCAAATTTTACTTTAGAACAGCTCTTCTCAAAGTATGATCTGGGGAATCCTGGGCTTCCCTGAGACATTTTGTAGGGTCCATGAGGTCAAACTATTTTAAAAATAAGACTAAGTTGTCATTTGCCATTTTCATTCTTTCTCTTATAAGTGTACAGTGGCTTTTTCCAGGGTCTCCGTGACTCGGGATGAACTTTTCCTCTGATGGTTAATGAAATGTGTGCTCGTGTATTCTAGCAGCTTGTGTTTCTAGAACCTTCTAAGGGTAAGCTTGGAGTATAAATAATGTGTTTTCAGAGATGAATTCAATTCTTAGTACTTCTATTGCACACTTACTAGCTATCTTTAGTTATACCTGTTATCATTTCTGTGACTTCATTTCCTTTTATAAGCCATCACTTTGAAATCCCTAAGTTTTCCTTGTGCCTGTATGGAAACAACAACAACAACAACAACAAAAAGTAAGTTATACTTCGTAGTCTTGATTTGAAAACTTTTCTAAATTTTTAAATGATATAAAATTATTCTAAAATGAAAAGATATTTATATATTTTTATATTTAAGGATAGATTTTTGGCTAAACAGGGGGAAACTAGAAAACTTGATTTTTCTACTCAGAGCTATACCATCCATGTTTATAAATGCTGAAAAAAATGAAATGATCTATTGGAGTTCCCTCAATAATGGAAGGGAGGAATTTACTTCAGAGAAGTGGACAGAACTAAATAAGACCTAAAAATGTGACAGATTTCATCAGTTTTACAGTGGCTAGAAATTTACATTATGTGTCTTATGCTGTAGAACCTTTTTGAGTAATATTACGGTGCCAGTAGCGTTCTGAGATCAACCATTCAGAGTCCTCTAAAGAAAAATGAATTGAGGGCGCCTGGGTGGCTCAGTTGGTTGGACGACTGCCTTCGGCTCAGGTCATGATCTCGGGGTCCTGGGATCGAGTCCCGCATCGGGCTCCCTGCTCTGCGGGGAGCCTGCTTCTCCCTCTCCCACTCCCCCTGCTTGTGTTCCCTCTCTCGCTGTGTCTCTCTCTGTCAAATAAATAAATAAATAAAATCTTTAAAAAAAAAAAAGAAAAGAAAAATGAATTGAATGACTTAAATGTAGATATGAGGAGCTCTTAAAAAGCCAAGAATGATTTGTTACAGCTTTCCAAACTAGCAATGAAAAAGCTGTTGAAGCATCTAGCAGGATAGGTTATCAAATTGCAGTGGCTGGAGAAACACAGTAAAACCTTGTTTGGATGAAAAAGCATGAAAGAAATCCTAGCACTGTCACTTCCTAATAATAGAGAAAGTTGTCAAATTAAAAATTTAGCTGCAAACATGAAGACTAAGTTAGTGTCTTTTTTTTTTTTAAGATTTCATTTATTTATTTGTCAGCTGAACTGGCCACTTTTTTTTTTCCCATAAAAAATCATTTTTGCTTCAAGGAATGAATGAAAAACTAGGGTTATTCATACTTGGATGATTGGAATACATTTTCTTTTTTTTTTTTTTTTTAAGATTTTATTTATTTATTTGACAGAGACAGAGACAGCGAGAGAGGGAACACAAGCAGGGGGAGTGGGAGAGGGAGAAGCAGGCTTCCCGCAGAGCAAGGAGCCCGATCCGGGGCTCGATCCCAGGACGCTGGGATCATGACCCGAGCCGAAGGCAGACGCTTAACAACTGAGCCACCCAGGTGCCCCTGGAATACATTTTCTAAAAAATGAACCAAGTGAGTTTGTCATTTCAAGGAAACAACTAATGGCATTGTTGCCAATTAACTTGTCTCTACCACTGTGAGTTTGAGAGCTTCTTAGTATTTAGAAACTTTCCGAAGAGATCAGTATGACCTCTTGATATTCTCTAGTGAGGTGTGTTAACATCTGGAAGCCCTGCATAACTTGCTGAACCAACATTTTCCAAAAGACCAGTGCATGAAATTACAAAATCATTCAGGGGTAAAAGATCCATTCAAAGCACTAGATAGACCAGTGGGTTTTAAGGTACAGAATCCAAAAGGTTCATTGATAATGGCTTCAGATTCTACCTTGCAACTAACCTTTAAGAAACTACCATGTGGGGTGCCTGGGTGGCTCAGTCAGTTAAGCATCTGCCTTTGGCTCAGGTCATGGTCCCAGGGTCCTGGGATAGAGTCCCTCACTGGGCTCCCTGCTCAGCAGGGAGTCTGCTTCTTTCTACCTGGCCAGCCCCTGCTCGTGATCGCTCTCTCTCTCAAATAAATAAATAAAATTTAAAAAAAAAAAAAACCCACCACGTGTTGAGTTTTGGATAGTGAAGATGAGTATCCAGAATTACCTGAAAAGACTTCTTATATTTTTTTTTAAAGATTTTGTTTATTTATTTGACAGCAAGAGAGACAGCGAGAGAGGGAACACAAGCAGGGGGAGTGGGAGAGGGAGAAGCAGGCTTCCCACTGAGTAGGGAGCCCGATGCGGGGCTTGATCCCAGGACCCTGGGACCATGACCTGAGCCGAAGGCAGACGCTTAACCAACTGAGCCACTCAGGCACCCCCAAAAAGACTTTTAAAATACTGCTCCCTTTCCCCACTATTTCACTGAGTCTGGATTTTTTCTACATACTTCAATTTAAGTAACAGATTGGGTATAACAGCAGATGTGAGAATCCAGCTGTTTGTACATCTTTGTTGTCTGCCTCAAAGGCAAACAGTAGCACTCATTATTTCTTTTAAAATATAGTTATTTTCATAAAAATATGTTTATTGGCTTTAAATGAATTAATATATTAAATATTTCTCAGTTTTGCTTTCTAACACAACAAATGTTCGATGTAAACCACATACAAAGAAGCTCTTCATAGTCCTCAATATTTAAGAATGGGAAGGAGTCCTGGGACCAGAAGACTTGAGAACTGTTGCCTTAAGACCATTCCATTGAACTTGGTGGTAGCAAGGTGATAATCTTGACTTGGAAAAGCTATTTGCTGTAGATGGTTGGCAGTTTTTTTGTTGTTGTTTTTAATGTCCATGCCTTGTTAATGAGAGCGATCCTATGATGGGGACCGTAGTGCTGCTTGGTGGTGAAGAGCTGCTTCCCTCACTGACCTGGGCATATAGTGAGAGAGTGAGCATCAAATGTTAGTTATTAATAGTAGTGAAATAAGAAGAACCAACTTAATTAAGAATTGTCCACATTGTTAACCTAAAATGCTTTATATTCAGTTAAGAATGTGAGCCTCGGGGTGCCAGGGTGGCTCAGTCAGTTGAGTGTGAGACCCTTGATTTTGGCTCAGGTCATGATCTCAGGTCGTGGGATCCAGCCCCTCATCCGGCTCTGCTCGGAGTATGGAGCCTGCTTGGGATTCTCTCTCTCCCTCTTTCTCTCCCCCCTCACCACTCTCTTTAAAACAAAACCAAAACAAGCAATGGGAACTGTAACGATATCTCTCTGGACAGAACCTCACAGAAGCAGTTATGGGACACAATGAATGGAGTGAATGCTGATGGTCACGGCCCAGTTAACAGCCCGGAATTTCTGACAACGATGGCAAGAGAAATGAAAGGCACAGTGAGGAGGAAATTAGAGAGCATTCCGTGTGTTTGATAAAGATGGAAACAGCTGTATGATTGCAGGGCTTCACCATGTGATGACAAACCTGGGAGAGAAGTGAGCAGATGCTGAGGTTGATATGGACAGGGAAGCAGATATTTATGGTGATGGGCACGTGAACTATGAAAAGTTTGTACTCACGATGACAGCGATGTGCGGACATTGTACAGAATGTGTTCAATTTCTTGTACCAAATTATTTATCTGCCTCTTCCTTGTTTCCCCCCTGCTGTCCAAAAACACGCATATACGGTGATTAGGACCTCATTCTTCCCTGTTTTCTTCCCTTATCTTACTGTCATTGTCCTGAAACCTTCCTTGAGAAAATCGATCCAGTCACATTGTGCACGTGGCTCCCTCTGGATAAATCTAAGACCTGCACACCTCAGCGTAGATGGAGTTGGTCAAATGAGGGAAGATCTGGGTTGTGCCTTTTTTTTTTTTTTAAGCAGTTTTTGTTAGGAAGCGTCAGCGTGTTGTAGAAGCGAGGAGCCATAACCCTTACGTGGAGTATGGACAGTCAACAATATGTAGTTCAGAGTTGCACTATTGCAGAATGGGTGTATGATCCACATACTCACACATTATTTTTTTTTGTACTGCTGGTTCTTTACTAGAAACATTTTCTTTTATTGTTACTTGCTTTTTAAACTGTGTTTAGCTACTTAAAGAAAATTTGCTTATGGCACAATTGGCCTCAAATCCATTCCAAGTTATGCATGTTTTCCAATAAAAAATTATAATTTATTCTATCCCCCCTTTCCTCCCCAAAAGAGTCAGAGTTCTTACCCGGTCTTGGGTGACAATAATGACTGAAAGGATGATGTCCCCAAAGGTCTTCTGAGGGACACTAGGGCCTTTCCTATAATGTGGCCCAGAGTGGGGGCCCCTGGTCCAGTCCTGACCCCCACAGCAAGCCAGAGATGCTCCAGCAGAAGGCTCTCTTCTGCTTGTTTGGCAAAGTTAGCTGGGATGAAGGGTCCCAAGGGCTTTGAAGGGCTGTGTATTAGTGTCCTCTCCTCAAGGCACTGAGTTGAATGTGGGAGCAGGCTAAGTTCAGATCTTAAAGGATCTTCAACTGTAGTTTACAAACGTAAGATGGTTAGATCTGGTGAGCTCATTGGAAGGGGGTCGATCACCAGAGTCGGCTCTGAAGGTTCACCTGCCAGCTCTGTTGGAAATCTTTTTTTTTTTAAGATTTTATTTATTTATTTGACAGAGACACAGAGAGAGGGAACACAAGCAGGGGGAGTGGGAGAGAGAAGCAGGCTTCCCGCTGAGCAGGGAGCCTGATGCAGGGCTTGATCCCAGGACCCTGGGATCATGACCTGAGTCGAAGGCAGATGCTTAAAGACTGAGCCACCCAGGCACCCCACTCTGTTGGAAATCTGACTGTGGAAGCCACAGGGCTGTGTGCAGAGTGCAGGAGGCCTGACTTCAGAGCAGGGGAAGCAGCAGAGCTCGCTGTGTGGCTCTGATTTACTCTTGGGACACGCTTGCAGGGAGGGCGGGGGCGGGGAGGGTGCAGGCGGGGTGAAAGGCCTGCATGCGCCTCCAGTCACAAGCCTTGTGTGACTGGACCGTCTTGACCTCTTAAGGCCAGAACTGATTTCATGGTCAGTGAGCAATAAAACTGGTGAGGAAGAGGAGGAAGACTAAAATGTTTGTGATCTGGAGGGAAAGGAGAAAAGGGCTCTTCCAGATGATCCTTTCAAAAGGAGAGGGCAGTAAAACAAAGTAGTCACAGCTTACCGAATATCACTGAGGGCCTTTTTATCTTAACTATCTGCTTTTCTGGTCTGGTTCATTCTAAGGATAGCGACTGAGTGTTTGCACAAGATTTACAGGGCACTAGGTTATTTAATCTGGGATCTGTGTGTGCCTTCCGATGGTGCGTGGACAGACGGCTAACAGCTGTGAGGATTTGAAGGCTTCGCTGGGATGTACTGACTTGGTGTTTCCAGCTATATGCATGGTCCCCTCCACCGTGATCATTAGATGCAGTCCATGTCAGCATTGTGAGGTGTCAGTTCTAAATCTCTGCCCGGCTTTTGTCTGCCTGCCGGGTTTGATCCCCTTTTCACAGAGCCCAGCTCGCGGTAGGCTCTTGACGGGCTTCCTGTTGGCCCACTCAGCAGTCTCCTTAGTTCAGTTTGGGAGTCCAATCTACTTAGCCCGTGAGCTGACGATCTCAGCGAGCTTGTGTTTGGAGGGGTCGGGAGCATAAAAGGTTGCGTAATGAACTCTGCTCCTTTTTTATGGCAGGGCACTCTCGGGGAAATGCCGGTCACTAGGCTGCTGCGGCAGGTTGCGGGCCAGATGTTGGGGAGCCCAGCCTGTGGCTGCTGGACAGCTACCCCGCCGCTCCAGTTTCTGGGCACCTCCCCTCGGCAGATTCCAGCAGACGCCAGCTTCCACTCTGCCTCTTTCTCTGGAACAGACCAGCCACGCGTCCTAATTACAGGTTGGGTTTTTTGTTTTTTGTTTTTCTTTTTTCCACATTTGCAACTTGATTCTTCGTCGTTTTTTTTTTTTTTTTTTTTTTTTTTCTGTGCTGTTTCTGGATGATTTTGGAACGGCTACCATGTCATCAGAAATGACCTTTTCCACGATTGGCTTCCTCCAGAATATGGCAAGCCCGAAATCCTTATTGTGTCACTGTTGCCAGTGCTTTGTTTGCATGTTGTAATTTTTTATTGTCTGAAGGTTGGATATAGGAAAGGGGCGGGGGGGCGGTGCAGGAAGCTGCCGAGGAACTGCAATCACCTGGAGGTGAGGACTCACGGGGAGCGAGTGTGCAGGGACTAGGGCGGTGCATCAGGTGCATCTTTTCTTGGCCGAGCTCCTCAACCCAAACTGCACATCATCCATGCCCAGCAGCTGTTGCACGTTTGTGTGTGGGAGACAGAGGAGATACGTTAGGGCCTGCCCGAGGAACCTGTCCCCACCATCTTAGAATGTCGTTGATCTCAGTGTCCCCAGACTGGCCCCCTGTGCTCCTCACCTCCTGTCCACCCAGCCCCTGAGGCCGTACCCTCCTCGCTCCGAGCCTCTCCGGGCACTCCAAGTCCTTCCAGCCAACCCAAGCCCACCTTTGATGTGATGGACACACTTTATTTCCTTCTTCCCACCAGATTGTCTTCCCCTTGGCTTCTTATGTTCCTCGCAGTGTGTGTGTGTGTGTGTGTTTCTTTGACTGCCTCCTCATCTCTGACTGGAAATGGACTTGAGGTGGAGTCACTTCCCCTCTGCACCGTTCCTCCCTGGTTCACCCCACTTAACTGGTAGTGGTTTACTCCCTCCTGCCTCCACCAACAGAGTATCTTCTAGAACCCAGTGGTCGTGTCAGTGGGCCCGGTTCTAGTCCCACAGTAACAAGCACTTACAGGAAATCCCACTTTCTGGATCTCCCGCCTCATTTACTTTTCCCAGATGAAATTTGCAGTTGCATTCCCCCAGCTGTACTCACGGCCTCCAGCTTACCCACTTCAATCAGTGGCATTTTTTTAAAAAATTATTTATTTATTTGTTAGAGCGAGATCGAGCAAGCAGGGGGAGGGGCAGAGGGAGAGGGACAAGCAAACTCTCCACTGAGCTGGCAGCCCTGGCCTTGATCCCAGGACCCCAGAATCATGAACTGAGCCAAAGGCAGACGCTTAACCGACTGAGCCACCTGGACATCCCTCTTCTCAGCGGCATTTTGAAGCCTCTAAATTAGGAACCTCTAATCCTCATTTTTAATTTTCTTCATGGCTCCTTGTGGATTCAGTTGTCTGCCTTTTTCTCAGCTGACTTCCTGGTTTGTCCCTTCTTTCCCCTCTCACACCCCAGCCCAGTTCTAATGGGCAATGGGCTTCTGGATAATCCTACCAGAGGCTGATCTCAGACTGTTCTATTCGGCTTTGACTGTTTCGGCACCTGTTGCACTCAAGCTTCAGAGCCCATCAAATAATGAGGGCAGGTCTGAGAGGGAATTCCTGGCCCAAGGAGCTAGGAGGCTCTCCAACTTTCTTGTGATCTTCCTCCTCTTGCACCTTTGCTTCCTGTCAGCCACTGCATGCTAGAAAGAGTTTTGTCTCTGCAGCTAATATTACCTGCCTGATCTCTGTCCTAGCTTGGAAGACGTAACTTAGTTCTATCAGGTCAGACTGGGGCTTTCCCTCATTAGCTAAGATTGTCATATAGTCTTATTCTGCTACTATTTTCTGGGAATAATTGAATTGGTTAGATTTGGATTAAAGTTCCACTTTTTTCTTCTTCATCTAGGAGGTCTTGGCCAGCTTGGAGTGGGGCTTGCTAACCTTTTGAGGTAAGAGCCCCAAAAGCTGAAACTGAAAATCTGAGTTGTTCAGTATGTGTAGCTTATCTTTGGCAGCATGTAATCATTTTATTTTGCTCTTAATATCATAGACTTGTAGCAGTTCCATGGGTCATCATCTCCCACACTGGTCCTTTGCCCTATTTAAAAGAGCATTTTCATTGGACCAGTTATATCCTAGAGGTACCAACTCACGTGTTTTGATTTTCCCTTCAGGAAACGATTTGGGAAGGACAATGTGATTTTGTCTGACATAAGGAAACCCCCTGATCACATCTTCCAGAGTGGTAAGAGATCAAGATGCCTTGCTTTTGTTTTATCTTTGAGTTTCAAAATGCAGTTAGAGAGGCAGCTCATGGGATCAGAGTGTGTAACAGCTCATAACCAGGCTTATGATGAAAAGAAAGGCATTACTGAGGCCCAACTGTGTGATTTTTAAAAATGTCCTGTTTTGGGGTGCTAGGTTTCAGCTCAGGTCACGATCTCAGGGCTGTGAGATCGAGCCCCGGGTCCGGCTCTGTCCTGGGCGTGGAGCCCACTTGGGATTCTCTCTCTCAGTCTCCTTCTACACACCCCACCCCCCACTCACTCTCTCTTAAAAAAAACAAAAAACAAAAAACCTCCTATTTTGGTCCCTCAAAGTTCTGTGAAATGTCTACAGTAATGCTGTTGCTAGTTTAAGAGTTACAAGAACAGGAGAACTCTCTGAACTTGAAGTAAAGTTTGGGAATGATACCTTCGGATGTTATTTGGGATAGGATTTTTGGAATAAAAACTTTGATTCCTGCCCTCTGAGTTTTTAGTTAACTTCTTCGCTCAGAGGGAAAAGAAAAATCAAGTCCTGTAATGAGGACAAGGAACTTTAAAAATTTGAAGAAATTAATCCTCCTATTTCAACATAGACTTGCTCTTTAAAAAAAAAAAAGAGGAAGATTTATTTATTTTAGTGAGAGGGAGAGAGAGAGAATCCCAACAGAGTTAGACTGCGTGCTAAGCGCAGAGCCCGACACGGGGCTCAATCTCATGACCCTGAGATCATGATCTGAGGTGCAATCAAGAGTCGGGTGCTTAACCAATGGAGCCACCCTGGCACCCCAACACTCTTAAACTGCTGTACACACACACAAACACTTCAAACTCCCCAAGTTTTCTCCTACCTTAGAAACATGTTTATAACATCTCCTGGTCCATCCTGGTTCCACGTCAGCCTTTGGCTTACCGGTACTTTGCTGTAGTGGGGGAAGATGCCCCTGCACCAAACTGACTCTCCCCAGGTCATGCTTGTGGTTCTTCTATACCAAGCTGTATGTTCTTTTAAAAATCCACCTCTAGGGGGCGCCTGGGTGGCTCAGTTGGTTAAGCGACTGCCTTCGGCTCAGGTCATGATCGTGGAGTCCCTGGATCGAGTCCTGCATTGGGCTCCCTGCTCGGCAGGGAGTCTGCTTCTCCCTCTGACCCTCCTCCCTCTCATGTGCTCTCTCTCTATCTCATTCTCTCTGTCTCAAATAAATAAAATCTTTTAAAAAATAAATAAATAAATAAAAATCCACCTCTAGGGACGCCTGGGTAGCTTAGTCTGTTGAGCGTCTGCCTTTGGGTCAGGTCATGATCCCAGGGTCCTGGGATCAAGTCCCGCATCGGGCTCCCTGCTCAGCGGGAGCCTGCTTCTCCCTCTCCCTCTCCCTGCTGCTCCCCCTGCTTTGCTCACTTGCGCTCTCTCTTATCTCTCTCTGTCTGACAAATAAATAAATAAAATCTTAAAAAAAAAATCCACCTCTATATCCTTTTTAAAATACTTAACTTTTCAGCAGAGTGAAATCACCGTGTGCATGTAGGGGTGGTATTAAGAGCGCCAACTCTGGAGCCAGCTGCCTGTTTGTGACCACCGTTCTCCCACTTACTCTCTGATCCTGGCTAGTTCTTACTTCTCTGTGCCTCAGATTCCTTCCTGGTAAAATAGATCTCCCTCAAAGTCTGTATGAGAGCTAAATATACAGAAAGCCCTTAGGACAGCGCCTGGCAAGTGTAAGTCCTTTATAAGCACTAGCTATTATTACCTAGGGGGTGGTTGGGGTTTGTTCATAAGCAAAATGCTGCATAGGGTCCAAATGGTTTAGTCACCAAGTTGATCCTAATGGAATTCACGAGTCAACAGAGGTGGGGGAGAAGGTCCACTTAGCTTTTTAAACCCCAAACTTGCAAAAAAAAAAATTAAAAAAAAACACAAACTTGCGCTTCTATGGTTTTGCTGTGTTCCTCATAGGCCCGTTTATTTATTCCGACATTCTGGATTACAAAAATCTTCGGGAGATCGTGGTAAACAACCGCATCACCTGGTTGTTTCATTATAGTGCTTTGCTCAGTGCGGTTGGGGAAGCAAACGTATCCTTGGCCAGAGCCGTAAATATCACCGGTAAGTTTCTGGGTCTTGCCCAAAATGGCTGATTTGCCAGTTTTTCCAGTTCTTCGGTAGGAGATTTTTCAGACTGCGGTCATGTCCGTTCATTTCAGGATTGCATAACGTCCTGGATGTCACAGCAGAGCACAACTTGCGATTGTTTGTGCCTAGCACAATCGGAGCTTTTGGACCTACTTCTCCCCGGAATCCAACTCCCGATCTCTGTGTTCAGAGGCCCAGGACGATCTACGGGGTGTCCAAGGTCCACGCCGAGCTTATGGGAGAAGTAAGCCTTGCTTGGCAAGATGACTCAGCGTTGCCTTTTCTATTCTTTCTGCCTCGTACACTTGCTGATTCATCCTTGGAGGGGACATTTCCCTCCACCCCCACCCCCAGCACAGCCCCCAGAAGTGCTCCCTGGCTGATTGTGTTTGCTAAGTGGCAGGTATGGATAGCTCCAGAAGAACTCCTTAGCCCTTGGCCTTGTGATAACACGCAACCCTTCCCAGAGGCCCCTCGATGGCATCCTCTTCTTCATTTGCTGCCTGTCTTACGGGTTCTGCTCCATTCTGTCAGGCTTCCGCTATTGGCAGTAATGGGAGGTGATTTTCAAACTTTGTGTTTATGGAGAACATCAAATGACTTTGGTTCTATTTTTTTAAATACTCTTTGTCTTTAAAACTCTATGCTAAGGGGAGCCTGGGTGGCTCAGTCAGTTAAGCGTCTGCTTTCAGCTCGGGTCATGATCCCAGAGTCCCAGGATCCAGTCCCACATCGGGCTCTCTGCTCAGCAGGGAGTCGGCTTCTCCCTCTGCCCCTCCCCCTGCTCATGCTCTCTCTCCCTCTCATTTTCTCTCTCTCTCGCAAATAAATAAAATAAAAAATCTTTTTAAAAAAATGAAAAAAACAACTCTACAGCACATGTGAGTTGGTGTCAGCTCCTTTAGCTGACCTATCAGGCATTGCCCTCCTCCTGTGCTGTCCTCCCCGGGCTCTGTGCAATGCCCCACTGCAGGAACACGCTCCTGGAGGACTGCACGGGGTCTTCCAAAGAAAGGTTGGAAACCAGCACAGGCTGATTTATTATTGACCGTGTTGGTATGTCACCAGAGTGATTTTTTGAAGATAAAAACTTAAGGGCTATTTATTAAAGAAAAGTGAGTGGCTCTTAGAAATTCTACAGTCTCGTTTCCTTTAGGAATATTTTAATAGAACTGCATGGAAAGATACTCCGCTCCGCCCTCCCCCCACCTCACCCCCCAAAAAGGAGCTGTTCTTTGCATTGCTCTGTCTGGTTTAAAGGATGTGTTTTAAAGTCATTTTTCCTCTTTCTCGTAGTATTATCATCACCGGTACGGGTTAGATTTCCGGTGCTTGAGATATCCTGGAATCATTTCGGCGGACTCCCAGCCTGGAGGAGGAACAACTGGTAAGTGCCGTTCTCTCTCTGCCCTATGGAAGACGGGCTTGCTCAGTGCCCTGAAAAGTGGCGAGGGACTGGCAGTCTTTTCAGCTGTGTACTGACCCGAGTTTCGGCACCCCCTCTGGCAAGTGCATCTGAGAAGCTCATGGAATCCCACTGACTTGAACTCATGCCGGTGTTGCAAATCCAGGTCGGGACTGGCCATCCCCAGTGCTGGAATCAGACAGAGAATATTCAAGAACAGATTTGTCATCCGCAATGTAGGAAGACACCAAATAAGAAATAGCCTCTTTCTTTGAATCCAGCCTTTGTTTCTTAATGCAGAGAGCTCTGTGAAAATGGACTGTATGTATACATTGCATATTTTTAAGGGAGCATGAGTGGTGGTGGTGGTGGTATTATTATTATTATTATTATTATTATTATTATTATTATTAATTTGGACTCAAACATGCATTATATTCAATAACTCCCATACTAGAAATCCTTCCCATATGAGGGGTCCTGAGATACAATATAAAAGCTAAGCCTTGACAAAATCTGAGGGATTTTAAATTTTTTTAATTTTATTTATTTACTTATTTATTAGAGAGAGAGAGAACACAGCAGGGGGAGCGGCAGGCAGAGGGAGAAGCAGGCTCCGCTGAGCAAGGAGCCCGAT
The DNA here is from genome assembly GCF_029215605.1 of Mirounga angustirostris. Classification (NCBI taxonomy): domain Eukaryota; kingdom Metazoa; phylum Chordata; class Mammalia; order Carnivora; family Phocidae; genus Mirounga; species Mirounga angustirostris. Next base: position 150,447,710 of record NW_026991710.1, on the reverse strand, counting down.
GCAGGGCTCGATCCCAGGACCCTGAGATCATGACCTGAGCCAAAGGCAGACACGCTTAACTGACTGAGCCACCCAAGCACCCCCAAATCTGAGGGATTTTAAAGGAGATTTTTATTGGGTTGCTTTTTTTAAAAAAGATTTTATTTATTTATTTGAGAGAGAGAGAATAAGAGAGAGCACATGAGAGGGGGGAGGGTCAGAGGGAGAATCAGACCCCCTGCCGAGCAGGGAGCCCGATGCGGGACTCGATCCCAGGACTCCGGGATCATGATCTGAGCCGAAGGCAGTCGCTTAACCAACTGAGCCACCCAGGCGCCCCTATTGGGTTACTTTTTAAAAAGCTTTTTGCCTTAATACAATGCCTCTCCAAGTCGGCACTGGGAATCCCTCGGGATCCTTGGTTTTTTTCAAGGGGTCCAAGAGGTCAAAACTCTTTCCATGTCAGGATTAAGGTATTATTTGCCTTCTTTTCACTCTCCTTACGAATGCACTGTGGAGTTTTCCAGAGGCCGTGTGATGTGCAACAGTGCAGTGGGCTGAACACGCCAGCACACGGGAGACGCCAGCTGTCTGCTACCAAGCCAGGCAGCCGAGAGATGGTCAAAACGTAAAACACGCCGTTCTTCTCACTGAATGTTCCTTTGTTTGGAAAATACGGTCTTCATATACAATATCATACACATGACTGTGTGATGGGTTTATTATGATCATTTTAAGATGTAGTAGTACTTTTTTAAATGCTCTGTTAATTTCTGGTATGGTAGATATTGATGTAACCCTCACTCTTAAGACCTCCTTGAGGGTCCTCGGTGGTGTTGAGGAGCATAAAGAGGTTTGGAGCCTAAGGCGTCTGAGAACCACCACCCTAAAACAAGAGGCTCATTCATCGTTTTGTTATAAGACGACCCACAGGCAGGATTCTCTTTCAGACTATGCGGTCCAGATCTTCCACGACGCCCTGAAGAATGGCAAATTTGAGTGCAACCTGAAACCCAGCACAAGGCTCCCAATGATGTATATTGATGACTGCCTCAGGGCCACTCTGCAAGTCATGGAGGCCCCAGCAGAGTCCCTCTCCATGAGGACCTACAACATCAATGCCATGAGCTTCACCCCTGAGGACCTGGCCCGGGAGGTTCTCAAGCACGTACCAGAATTCCAGATCACGTACAACGTGGATTCTGTTCGACAGGCCATAGGTGGGTATATCATTGCAAACCCCCCTCAAAACCCAAGTGAAGCTCCAGTCTGTACTGTGAGTTCCATGAGGACAAAAAGCATGGTGGATAAGGAGGGTCCGGACACATTCTGGAGAAAGAGTTGTTGAGCCAACAGATGCTGCAGTTTGGGGCACTGATATCTAAAGGGGGTAGGGGGACACCTGGGTGGCTCAGTCGTTAGACGTCTGCCTTGGGCTCAGGTCATGATCCCAGGGTCCTGGGATCGAGCCCCACATCAGGCTCCCTGCTCCACAAAGGCCTGCTTCTCCCTCTCCCACTCCCCCTGCTTGTGTTCCCTCTTCCGCTGTGTCTCTGTCAAGTAAGTAAATAAAATCTTAAAAAAAAAAAAAAAAGGTAAACAAATGCTTTAAAAAAAATAAAGGGGGTGGAATCGTTCTATTCCAAATAAATAGCTTGTCAGCATTTCGCCATTTTATCGCTGAAACATAAAACCAGCCAACAGCATAAGAAAACGTCCCTGGGTTTTCTGATGCCACTGTGGCCTTGAGCACTGTCGGAGTAGAAGAGTCCTGCCCTACAACTCCGTGGGATATTTTAATAGTGCATCACAATTCCCAGGGCCTGACCATGGATGTGTAATAGAATTTTCTCATCTAGGAGGGTGGCGACGTGTGCACATGATGGCCACTCCGGTCTGCTCAGAGGAGGAATTTCAGAGAGTGAATTTCTTTTGTGCTATCTTGGATGATAGACCTTTATATAAAATGTGCTGGACCTTTTTGCAAATCTAGAGCCTGAGTAACTTAAGCTTCTATTCCGTGTCTTTTCCTAGCGGATAGTTGGCCGATGAACTTTGATGACAGCAATGCTCGGAAGGACTGGGGCTGGAAACACGACTTTGATCTTCCAGAGTTGGTGACGACGATGTTGAACTTCCACGGTTCTGATACTAGGGTTGCCCAGGCTAACTGAGGGAATCAGAAGGGAGAGCTCATGTGTCCCGGACCGCTGTCAAGGGAAAACCTTAACGACCCTGAGGAACCTAAATTATCTGGAATGGAAGGATGAATTGGATGAGATGTTGGGAGCTCATATTGAACTGCCAGGTTGGAGAATCATGTTGGCTTTTGCATTTTCAAGATGCTGTAGGTTTGGTGGTAGGACTTCTAAACCTTTGCTGTTTGCCTAAACTTGCCCAAACACACATATCACAGAATGAAGACTTCAGTCAGAATAGTTGCCATTTCCTTAATTCAGATGAATTGACTATTTGGGGGAAGATGGACGTATGTGATGTTTGTCATGAATTAAACTTAATTTAAATATCACTCCTAAGACTCCATTATTCTCTTGACTAGAGACCAAAGATTACATTTTAGGGGCGCCTGGGTGGCTCAGTCGTTAAGTGTCTGCCTTTGGCTCAGGTCATGATCCCAGGGTCCTGGGATCGAGCCCCGCATCAGGCTCCCTGCTCAGCGGGAAGCCTGCTTCTCCCTCTCCCACTCCCCTGCTTGTGTTCCCTCTCTCACTGTCTCTCTCTGTCAAATAAACAAATAAAATCTTAAAAACAAAACAAAAGATTACATTTTATTTATTTATTTATTTATTTATTTATTTGAGAGAGAGAGAGAGAGAGCATGAGAAGGGGGAGGGTCAGAGGGAGAAGTAGACCCCCCACTGAGCAGGGAGCCCGATGCGGGACTCGATCCCGGGACTCCAGGATCATGACCTGAGCCGAAGGCAGTCACTTAACCAACTGAGCCACCCAGGTGCCCAAAAGATTACATTTTAAAGACTATCAAAGATTATCTCCTAATTTAAACACTATCCCATCAGGAAATAAATGTTTGCTATATAATCCCATGTTCATAATGTTCAAGAAATCTTAACAGTCCCTCAAAAATTATCACTTCTAATTTACTTTTCAGTAAAAAGATGTATCTGTAGGAAATGAAGAATATCAAAGATGATATAACTAGTAATGGGGAGCACCTCTTATGTTGATTAACTTCCTGAGTATTGATTATCAGGACTGTAATTCTCTTCCCTGGCCATGTCGGTCTCCCAGAGGAATTTACGTAAATGTACAGGCATCTGGGCTCCTCCCTTTCAGGTTGACTCAACAAATGGGGATGAGAATCTCCAAGTGCCACCCGGTTATTCTGTTCCTGCTACGGCCCACAGGACCAGGTCCACACAGTTTTCTAAAGAGAACTTTTCTTGTGACAGCCTTTTTTTTTTTAAAGATTTTATTTATTTGACAGAGAGAGACACAGCGAGAGAGGGAACACAAGCAGGGGGAGTGGGAGAGGGAGAAGCAGGCTTCCCACGGAGCAGGGCGATGCGGGACTCGATCCCAGGACCCTGGGATCATGACCTGAGCCGGAGGCAGACGCTTAACAACTGAGCCACCCAGGCACCCTTAAAGATTTTATTTATTTATTTATTTGACAGAGAGAGACACAGCAAGAGAGGGAACACAAGCAGGGGGAGTGGGAGAGGGAGAAGCAGGCTTCCCACGGAGCAGGGAGCCCGATGCGGGGCTCGATCCCAGGACCCTGGGATCATTACCTGAGCCAAAGGCAGAACGCTTAACGACTGAGCCACCCAGGCGTCCCCAGCCTTTTTTAATATACTCTTAGATTGAGCTTTCAGGAGAGCTGCTCTAAAGCCTTCTGAGGCAATTCCTATATAAATGTATACGGATTGACTTTCTTCCAGCCACCTCCGGATACCTGTGAAATCACCAGAGAGTAGAACTGCTCACGGGCATATTGGATAAAGTTGTCATGGACTAAAAGGCATTTCTATTATATGCTTAATGACAGGGTTCTGTATTTGGAATTTTTAACTGCAGGGTAGAAACGTGAACTGTTTTGGAGGCATAACTGGATTTAAAATTATTTAACTTTTGGGGCACCTGGGTGGCTCAGTCAGTTAAGAGTCCAAGTGTTAATTTCAGGATTGTCGTAAGTTCAAACTGCACATTGGGCTCTGCTGGGCGTGGTGCCTAAGTTAAAAAAAATAATATTTAACTTTTAACTGGAGAACTTCTAAATTATTGAATGATTTAATAGTTTATTGGGTTTTTTTCCTACTTAATGAAGCTTACATTTGTGTATATTATTTTCTAAAACCAAACAGTAATGAGATTTTTGGGTTTTTTTTTTTAACAACTTTACTAAGATTTATTTCACATACTGAGATTTATTTCACATACTGTTCACTCAGTTTTGTTTGTTTTAGTTTTTTTTTTTTCCAGTTTTAATGAGAAATCATTGAGGTACATCACTGCAAAAGTTCAAGGTGTATTGCATGATGGTTTGGTTGTGAAATGATTGGCACGGTAGGTTTAGCTAATATCCCTTATTTCCTAGAGATACAATAAAAAGAAAAGAAAGAAAAAAAGAATAAAGGAAAAAAAATGTTCTCTTTGTGATGAGAGCTCTTAAGATTTACTCTCCTAACAGCTGTCCTGTAGATCATCCAGCAGTGGTAACTAGTCATCATGCTGGACATCACATCCCTAGTACTTACGTATCTTATCACTGGAAGTTTGTACCTTTTGACCACTTTCCTCCAGTTCCTCCTTTCCCCATCCTCCACCTCTGGTAACCACAATTCTGACTGATTTCTTTGCTATGAGGTTGGGCTTTCTATTTTTTTTTTCCCCCACATGTAAGTGAAATCATACAGTATTTGTGTCTCTCGGTCTGACTTATTTCACTTAGTGTAATGCCTTCAAGGTCCATCCATGTTGTTGCAAATGGTAGGATTCCTCATCTTTTCATGGCTTAGTAATATTCCATTGTGAATATATACCATAACTTTATTCATTTGTCCATTAGTGGACACTCAGATTGTTTCCATGTCTTGCCTCTTATAAATAATGCTGCTATGAACACGGGGGTGCAAATGTCTTTTCAAGTTAGTGTTTTGGTTTTCTTGAATACATTCCCAGAAGTGGAATTGCCGGACTGTAGGGTAGTTGTATTTTTAATTTTGTGAGGATCCTCCATACTGTTTTCCACAGTGGCTGTACGAGTTTACTATCTCGCCAACAGTGCACGAGGGCTCCGTGCCCTCCACACCCTTGCCAGCATTTATTCTCTCTTGTCTTTTTTATAATAAAAAAGATGCAGGGCGCCTGGGTGGCTCAGTTGGTTAAGCGACTGCCTTCAGCTCAGGTCATGATCCTGGAGTCCCGATATCAAGTCCCACATCAGGCTCCCTGCTCAGCAGGGAGTCTGCTTCTCCCTCTGACCCTCACCCCTCTCATTGTCTCTCTGTCATTCTCTCTCTCTCTCAAAAATAAATAAAATTTTAAAAAAATTAAAAAAAAAAAGATGCATCTATTTATTTTAGAGCGAGAGACAGTGCACAAGCTGGTGGGGGGGCTGTGCAGAGGGGAAGCGGACTTCCTGCTGAGCATGGAGCCCGATGTGGGGCTCCATCTCACAGCCCTGAGATCATGACCTGAGCTGAAACCAAGAGTCAGTTGCTTAAGCGACTGAGCCACCCAGGCGCCCCCTCTCTTGTCTTTTTGATGATGGCCATTCTAACAGGTGTGACGTAATACTTCATTGTGGTTTTAATTTGCATTTCCCTAATGATTAGTGATTGAACATCTTCTCTAGTATGTGTTGGCCATCTATAGGTCGTCTTTGGAGAGATGTTTGCTTAGGTCTTCTGCCCATTTTTGATTTGGGTTATTTAGTTTTTTGCTATTGAGTTGTATGAGTTCCTTATATATTTTAGACATTAACCCCTCATCAGATGTGTGGTTTGCAAATATTTTTTCCCAGCCAGTAGGTTGTCTTTTCACTTTGTTGGTGGTTTCTTCTGCTGTGCAGAAGCTTTTAGTTTGATGTTTTTTATCTTGTTGCTTGAGCTTGAGGTATCATATCAAAAAAAAAAAATCGTTATCAAGATACAAGTCAAGGCTCTTCAGTTGGGAGGGGCCATGAGCAATCCTCAGACTTGGCCCTGAACTAATCCCCCTGCCTGTGTGTAGCGTAGGAACTCTCCCTGACCGGCACTGACTTTGCCCTGAGGGCAATGAGCTCTGCCCACCTGCCTCTCACTTCAAGCCCTGCTGTGGCCACACAGCTTCCAGAAGTTGTGGCCAGCCCTTCTGGTCAGATGGGACTGCAAGACACTCTCCATAGTGGGTGGGGCTGTGATTCAACTCTTTGCCCGGGTCTGGGCAAGCTAGGCTCTAAGGCTGGCAAAATTTCTTGTTTGAGGCTCTAGATCAGGCAGATCTACACCCTGGCAAGGTCCTTAGAGAGCATCCCCAACTTGGGTCTGCAGGTGAGTAGTGCCGCTGCTTGAGATTACTACTTGGGTACTACAGGTACGCACTCGGTCTGCCAAGATCTGTGTGGTGTGCCCGGGTGTTTCCCCTCCAGTGTTCTGTCACAAACAGATTCCCAGTGGCTGAGCCCTGCAGATTCCCCTGCAATCCCTGTGGGGCAGGATCAGAGCAGAGGTTCCTGCAACGTGACCCACAGTGGTCGTCACCCTTGGGTTCTCTTCCTGCTGCAAGAATTGGAGGCTCAGGAGAGGCCTCTCCGCATGGTGCTGCACTGGCCTGGGGGAGCGACGGTGCATGCAACGTGTCGCTGTTCCTCTTACTTCTAACTGCAGCGTGTCTTGGTCTCTGTGGCGTAGGGTAGAGGGGAGGTATGCTTCAGCCTCACCCCTGTGTTCTAGGGTTCTCTCCATGACGTCTTGTTCTAGAATCGTTGTTAGTCATTCTTTTTTTTTTTTTTTTTTTCGTTGTTAGTCATTCTAATGAGAGAGAGCAAAGTCAGGAAGAACCTATGTTGGCATCTTGGTGATGTCATCCATTTAAGTTTCTAGTTCAGTGATTTTTTTTTTTTTCCAGTATGTTCGCAGAGTTGTGCACCGTCACTGTAATTGTAGGCCGTTTCAACATCCCGCAAAGAGATGGTCTATTAGCCCTCTCCACCTTGGGCAAAAACTAATTTACTCTCTTAATATAGCATAAAATTTTTAAAGTTCATGTCATAGCATGTATCACTACATTCCTTTCATCGCTAATATACCACATTTTGTTTCTATCAGTTGGGAGACATTTAGCTTGTTTGCAATTTTAATTATGAATCATGCTGGTTTTGGAGCTCATTTATTGTTCACAGTTTGAAAAATAATTATTAAGCTCTCTTCATTTATTCCCCATTATCTTAAAGGAACAGAAATTAATTCTTTCCATGAGAAAGGAAAAAACAGCTGACCTGACTAGCCCTCTGGCCCTTAGACCTTAGTCTGCCAGTGTTTCGACCTGATTCCTTGGATGACCTCATCACTGGGGCCCTTTGGAGGGATTTATTCAAGAAAAGGCCTTCCTTAATAAATCTTTCTAAAGCTATACACCCACCTCCAGGAGAAACCTGAAAGAAGTGTAGAAGAACAATGAATACTTCAAAATATATGAATTCTTTTTCACTGGCATTTTTGCACTCCAATTAAGACTAAAATTAGAGTTGCCCTTTCTGTTTACACACTCAATATCTGGGGCACATCTTGGGGTCCCAGGAGATGACTCAATGTCATGCTATAAAAAGCTTTCCTTTCTGTTGGGAGAAGAGGGTTTTTTTTTTTTATGGTTAATTTGGAAATGATCTGAATAGCTGCTTAGAAGACAAAAGTGGGGGTTTAACTATAAAAATAGGTTTTGATTTTAAATGAGAAAAGGAAGACTAGAAAGGTTGACTTTGCTCGGATGTCTTACATCTTCCACGGACTACTGATGTGGCTGCCATTGGGAAAATTGTTCAAAATCGAGAAACAGGCTCTGGGCAAATGAATATTATTGCACTGTTCTGGACATTTCCTGTAGAAGGGATTGGATGCTAATAGTATTTTTTAACTCATGTAGACCAGGTTTGCCGATTTGTTACTGTATTTTATGGCGAGGGCATGAGTCATCAAAAAGCCTTTTAAATCTTTTCACTTAAAAATATTAAGGATTCAGGGGAGCCTGGGTGTCTCAGTTGGTTAAGGGTCTGCCTTTGGCTCGAGTCATGATCTCAGCGTCCTGGGATCGAGTCCTGTGTCCAGCTCCCTACTCAGTAGGGAGTCAGCTTCTCCCTCTCCTTCTGCCCGTCCCCGATGCTCATGCTCTCTTTCTTTTCTCTCAAATGAATGAATAAAATCTTTTAAAAATAAAATTAAGAATTCAGGGGCGCCTGGGTGGCTCAGCTGGTTAAGTGTCTGCCTTTGGCTCAGGTCATGTTCCCAGGTCCTGGGATGGAGTCCCACATCGGGCTCCCAGCTCAGTGGGAAGCCAGCGTCTCCCTCTCCCCCTGCTGCTCCCCACCGACTCATGCTCTCTCTCACTGTCTCTCCCTCTCTCCAATAAATAAATAAAATCTTTAAAAATAAATAAAATCAATAATTTAAACAAGATAGGAAAATAAGTTGTCTTCTCTTCTAAACCCAATCAGTAAGTGATGTTAACAGTATAATGCATATCTATGTTTTCCCCCATGCTTATATGGTACAGTATCAGATGGTCAAACATTTTTTTCTCTTTTCAGCTGTAATAGTGCTAAGACAACATTGCCAAAAGTTTTGGAAAAGAATCACTTGCATTTTTTGCCAGCTAATATACTAGCTGTTTTTTAACATTTCCATCCACTCTTCATACGCGTTACAAGTATTAAATATAGTTTTAATATTTACCATTTAAAAACAGCTGCATAATAATTCATTGAATAGAATATTATAATTATGTAATGATTCCACATTTTAATTGCTTTTCTTAGAACCCTGAAAATACCAAAAAAAAAAAAAAAGAAGAAAGAAACCTGAAAATACAGTTACTAGGCCAAAGTATATAAACCACTTTATTTGCCTCTTAATTTTATGTAGTCAAATTGCTATTGAGAAAAAGTTGAATTAACTTATGAAATTAGTTAGAAATTCTGCTCTACCATCAACATCACTTCTCTTGGTACATATTATTTACTAAGATATGGTTTGCATTTCTTTAAATGTTTTATTTTTTAAAAGGTTTGGGGAATATAAACAAATTTTTGCTGGAGAATCTTATCCTGATTGAAAGATTTGAACTGATGTGATAAAAATACTAGATCTTGGTAGAAGAAAAATTTGCCCTATGTTGAGACATGTGTAATATATTCTCTATTGATATATTTGTTTGAAGTCTTAAGGAAAAAAGATTTAAGGAATTAATTAACAAGAGACAATTAAAAGTTTTTATTTTGACCAGTTCTTTATTTAAATGTAATTCTCATGTGACTTCAGGAATCTAAAATATATAGATTATTGAGAAAATTTAAAGATAATTTCTAGTGTGCAAGAATTGACCAGAGTAAGCCCCTCTCCCCCAAGGATTGTGCTTTCCCAATTTTTTCACACTCAAGGCACTGAGAAAATACATCATTAAAAGCGTAATTTTAAGATGTCATAGAACATGCCATTTTTTGTAACACACCATTTTTATGTTCCATTAAGAAAGAAAAAGCTTGGGGCGCCTGGGTGGCTCAGTCAGTTAAGCGACTGCCTTCGGCTCAGGTCATGATCCTGGAGTCCTGGGATCGAGTCCCGCATCGGGCTCCCTGCTCGGCGGGGAGTCTGCTTCTCCCTCTGACCCTATCCCCTCTCATGCTCTCTCTATCTCATTGTCTCTCTCAAATAAATAAATAAAATATTTAAAAAAAAAAAAAAAAGAAAGAAAAAGCTTTTCCAATTAAGCAGGCTTTTACATTACTTGGAATTAATATTTTATATCTTACTGGAGAATTCCTTTCAACTTTACCAGACATAGATTTTTATCACTCGTGCATACATAAAAAGAGAAATAGTCAAATGCATATTTGGTATACCTAAGATTTCTGGTCTGACTTTCTGAATCACTGTTGACTCGGATGTCTCCTTTTTTCTCCCCAGTGTTATTCTCTGTGCCAATAAGAGAGCATTTCTTAAAAGAATTCATAAACACCAGAATCATCGGTGCTGTAAATCAGCTTTATAATCCTATCAAGTTAGTGTCTTTGTGAAGCTTCTTCAGGGATGTAGCTAAGTGTATCTGATTCACCTACAACTGGCGCCCAAGAGCTTGAAACCTGACACCCACCCTGCAGGTTTCTCTGCTGAGCTTTTCAAGGTGCCTGTGGAGGCCATGCCAACATTATGAAAATTGCCACCTGCTCAACAGCAGTTATAAGATACAGCCTGGGGTGCCTGGGTGGCTCAGTCGTTAAGCATCTGCCTTCGGCTCAGCATGATCCCAGGGTCCTGGGATCGAGCCCGGCATCAGGCTCCCTGCTCTGCTGGAAGCCTGCTTCTCCCTCTCCCACTCCCCCTACTTGTGCTCTCTCTCTCTCTGGCAAATAAATAAATAGAATCTTAAAAAAAAAAAAAAAAAAAAAAAAAAGATACAGCCTGATTTCAAAGATGTTAAAGCATGGAAGAAAATGTGACTCTCAGCCATAAAAAAAAAAAAAAAAAATGAAATCTTGCCATTTGCAACGACGTGGATGGAACTAGAGGGTACTATGCTAAGCGATACGTGTCAGTCAGAGAAACACAAATACCATATGATTTCACTCATGTGGAATTTAAGAAACTAAACAGGACCACAGGGGAAGGGAAGGAAAAATAAATCAAGATGAAATCAGAGAGGGAGACAAGCAATGAGAGACTCTTAATCATGGAAACACACTGAGGGTTGCTGGAGGGGAGAAGGGTGGGTGGACGGGGAACTGGGTGAGGGGCACTAAGGAGGGCATGTGATGTAATGAGCACTGGGTGTCATATGCAACTGATGAATCATTGAACTCTACCTCTGAAACTAATAATACACTATATATTAATTAATTTAAATTTTTTTTTTTTTTTAGTGTGAGTCTTAGCACAGATAGCTATGATGGATAGATATGTAATGCATTTATACCAGTGGAGTCCAAGGGCAGCCCCTGCCCTACTCTGGCTGCCATTCTTGGGCCACCTACCTACCTTTTACATTGCTGGGGTCAGGGGGATTGACGAGTAAGGTGGGCACCAGACTTGTTGCTAAGGATGACACTTCACGGGGGAGGCAGTAAGGTTCTAGTGAAGATGAGTCAATATTTCCATTCCTGTTTTTCCCTTAAATAAACTCGTGTCAAAACAGCTTATTTTTAAAAATAGTTTTCTTAAAATTATTTAGCATATTCATATTAAAGCAAAAGTATTTGGTTAGGGAATAGATAATTGCTTAAATAACCGTTTCCACTCAGTGAAATAGGTAGAATGTCTATATTGCAACAGTTGGAAAATTTCTAATTTTCTCCTAAAGTCCTGGAGTTGTCTGGGGAAAGATTTGCGAAATATCTGCCATATGCCTTGAAATTAATTTTGCAATGTTTACTAAATTTTGGAAATGAACTGCTGTGCTGACATATTTTGTCAGTCTCGAAACAGATGGGATTCTGTTTGAAAGGGAGAAATTAATAATTTTTAAGAATCTGTTTTAATAAAAGACTTAAAAACTGTCCCTGTTAATGTTGAATTCTGGTCACAAGCTAGTAGTTTAGGTAATTGTACAGAAACTGTTTTTTCAACATTTCCTTTCAGTAAAGACAATTTACAATTCCCTAGAAAGACTCCTTTGCACCAAAAAAAAACAATGCTCTTTATTTTATGTTTTAATACTCAGTAAATGCTTCTGTTTTGCTATCATTTTTCACAGTAAGTATCAGGAAACCCAGAATGACTTCATAATTTAAATAAATCTATCCTGGAACGCCTGGGCGGCTAAGTTGGTTAAGTGGCTGCCTTCAGCTCAGGTTCTGATCCTAAGGTCCTGGGATCGAGTCCCACATTGGGCTCCCTGCTCAGCAAGGAGCCTGTTCTCCCTCTGCTGCTCCCCTTGCTTGTGCTTCCTCTCTGTGTCAAATAAATAAATAAAGTCTAAAAAAAAAAAAATCTATCACTTCTACTTCTCCTATTCCCATAGAAACTTAAAAATATTGTTTGGTATTTTCCCCCTTTCTACTTAAAAGATGTGTGCATATTTACAATCTTATTTCCCTTTATTTTATTCACTTGTGTGTCACATGTTGCCATCGATTCTAGTGAATGTAAATGCATGTGTAATCCTACTAGATCCCAAAATTCTTAAACATTTCTTACCTAAGTATAACATAACATGGTATCCAAATCTTATGTGTACCGATGGATGCCTTTTTAGAGATATGTAAACCTATGCAACCACTACCTAGAATCAGGATATAAAATATGTGAGTTCCCAGAACCCCTCTCATACCCCTTCATTATCACTACCAATCTTATCCTAAAGGCAACAACATCCTGAATTCTAACACTATAGATAAGTTTTGTTGTCTTGGAATTACATAAATAAAATCACAGAATCCTTTTTTTGGCTTCTTTTGTTCAACATGATATTCATGAGATCCATCCATGCCATTGTGTGTAGACATGTTTGTTTCACTGCTGTATAGTATTCCAGTGCATGTTAATATCAGCATAAAAAAAAAAAAAAAACAATTTTCCCCAAAGATAACAGGCTTTTGAGGAATATAGTGATTTGCAGCCTCCCCGCCCCTCCCCACTTTGGATTTGGTCCTTGGGTCCTAGTAGAGTGGGTCCTCCATTCCTCCTTTCTGAGCCCAACAGGAATTATCCTTCTGCTGCAGACCCGAGAGTGGATCTGTGGATGGGAGAAAGGAGTTTCCTAAGCCTGCTAGATCTAGAGACATTTCCCCTCAACCTGGCGGGCCTGGCCCTGCCCCTGCCCCTGCACCACCCCCTAGGCTCCCTGGCACTCGAGCGCCCCCCACACCCCCGCGGTGCCTTGCACTTGTTTTTTTTTCCTCCAGAAATCCAGGGGCGGGGGTGATGGGGATGAGGCCTGTCAAGGGGGTCCCAAGGGAGAGGAGAGGACAGGCTCTCAGGAATCCTTTATTTTTACAGCAATAATAATGACAGTGGGGAAACATGAGGGAGAAAACCAGACCATTAAAACTGCTGGTGGTTTAATCCCCCCCATCAAAAAAAATCAATTTTAATTCTGATGGACATTTGGGTTATTTCCAGTTTGGGGCTATTATGAATAGGGGTGCCATGAGCTTTCTTTTATGTGCCTGTTGGTGAATGTAAGTTTGCATTTCTATTGAGTGTAGGCCTAGGGTCTGTAGCATATGCTGGGTCATAGTGTAAGTTCACCTTTGGTGTTCCCTAACAGTGCCCCAAACAGTATGCGGGTTCTGCACATCCTTGCTAACATTTAGTGTTGGCAGACTCTTCAATTTCAGTTATTCTGGTGAATGACTAGTAAGATCTCATTATGGTTTTTATTTCTTTGTCTAATTTCTATTGAGATATATATGCACAAGAATGCACAAATTCTACAGGCAGAGGGTGTAGAGCTTTTTCATAGAGCTTAATAACATTGTTTCAATCACTTTAATAGAATTTATTATTTAGAGCAGTTACAGATTCACAACAAAGTGGAGTGGAAAGTACAGAGTTCCCGTAGACACCCTGGCCCCCAACATGCACAACCTCCGCCATTATCAACTCCCCCCACCAGAGTGGGACATTTGGTACAATCAATGAACCTACTACACTGACAACATCATAAAGACCCAAAATCCATAGTGTACATTCGTGTTCACTCTGGGCGTTGTACATTCTATGGGTTTGTACAAATATATAATGACAGGCATACAGCATTATGGTACCATACAGAATAGGTTCGCTGTCCTAAAAACCCTGTGTTCCACTGAATCATCCCACCCTCCTAGCAACCACTGATTCTTTATTTTTTTTTTTAATTTTTGCATCCCTGGGCGGGCCCAAACACCACTGATTTTCTATTGTCTCCGTAGTTTGGCCTTTCCTAGAATGTCATATAGTTAGAATCATATAGTGTGTAGCCTTTGCAGACTGGCTTCTTTCACTCAGTAATACGTGCTTACGTTTCTTTCATGTCTTTTCACAGCTTGATAGCTCATTTGTTTTTCATCTTAAATAATATTCCGTGTCTAGATGTACCACAGTTTATCTAATCATCTATTGAAGGACATCTTGGTTGCTTCCAAGCTTTGGCAATTATGAATACAGGTGCTATAAACATCCTTGAGGAGGTTTTTGTGTGGATGTTAAGTTTTCAATGCCTTTGGGTAAATACGAAGGCATGAGATGGCTGGATCACTTGGTAAGAATATGTTTAGTTTTGTAAGACACTGCCAGACTGTCTTCCCAAATGGCTGTACTATTCTGAGTTCCCACCAGCAATGAATGAGGGTACCTGTCGCTCCAGCGTTTGGTGTTGCTAGTGTTTAGAAATTGGGCCATTCTAGGGGCACCTGGGTGGCTCAGTCGTTAAGCGTCTGCCTTCGGCTCGGGTCACGATCCCAGGGTCCTGGGATCGAGCCCCACATCGGGCTCTCTGCTCCGTGGGAAGCCTGCTTCTCCCTCTCCCACTCCCCCTGCTTGTGTTCCTGCTCTCGCTGTGTCTCTCTCTGTCAAATAGATAAATAAAATCTTAAATAAAATAAAATTAAATTAAATTAAATTAAAAATTAAAAAAAAAAAGAAATTTGGCCATTCTAATAGATGTGTAGTGGTACTGTCGTTTTGCTTTTCAATTCCCTAACGACATATGGCGCTAAGCATCTTTTGCATATGCTTATTTGCCATCTGTATCTTCAGTAAGGTGACTGTTCAGGTCTTTGTCCATTTTCAAATTGGGTTTTTCATTTTCTTATTGTTGAATTTTAAGTGTCCTTTGTGTATTTTAGATAACAATCTTTTTCCAGATATGTCTTTTACAAATCTTTTCTCTTCTTCTCTTCTCTTCTTCTCTTCTGTTCTCTTCTCTTCTTTTTGAGAGAGAGAGAGCACATGTGCAAGTGGAGGGGGGAGGGGCAGAAGGAGAGGGAGAGAGAATCTCAAGCAGAATCTACACTCAGTGCAGAGTCCGACATGGGGCTCAGGCTCACAGCCCTGAGATCGTGACCAGAGCTGAAATCAACAGTCAGAGGCTTAACCGACTGAGCCACCCAGATGCCCAGCAAATATTTTTGCCTAGTTTCTGGCTTGTTATCTCATTCTCCTGACGATGTCTTTTACAGAGCAGAAGCTTTTAATTTTAAGGAACTCTTGCTAAGTTTCTTAGAGCTTAATACATTTTTACACACACATATCCTATGGAACCACCACCCAAATCAAGATATAGAATATTTCCAGAACCCCAGAAGATTCCCTTCTGGCCCCACCCCTAAAGGTAAACCACTGTTTAGGATTTATCATAGGTTAGTTTTGCCTGTTTTTTAGCTTCACGTAAACAAAATCACTCAATACATTCAAGTTTGTGTCCAGCTGCTTTTGCTGAACATAATGTTCTTTTTAAAATTATTGCTGCATTATAAGAATATACCATAATCTGTTTGCCTTTAGGTGGACATTTGGGTTTTTCCAATTTGGGACCATTATGGATAATGCTTTGAACATGTTTGTAAGTGTTTTTTAATACACACATGCATGCATTTATATGGGTTTATCCCTATGTGTGAAATTGCTGGGACATCAGGAGTGCATATGAAAAACCAATTCAAATGTTGGCAGCAGGGGAGTGGGGGGGGCAGTGTTCTCTACACCAACAGTGTTTGTGTGAACTCACATTCCTGTCAGCAGAGTTGGAGAATTCCAAGTGCTCCATATTTTTGTCAGTACTTGGTGTTTTCTTCTCATTACATTTTAGCCACTCTGGTGGTTACATACTGCAGTTGCATTCTGATTTTAACTTTTATATCCCTGATGCAGAAGCATACTTTTTCATATGCTTGTTGGCCTTTTGGGATATCCTCTTTTGTGAAAAGTCTGCTCAAGGGATTTGCCCACTCTTTTCTTATTGTGTTGTCTTGTCTTTCTTATAATCGTCAGGAGCTATTTAGGTATTAGATATTCTGAATGTAAGACTTTTGTTAGGCATATGTATTAAAAATGTCTTCTCCTCCTCTATGGGTTGACTTTTTACTCTTGATGAAATCTTTTGATTAGCAGAAGTTCTTAGTTTGATGAAGTCCTGCTCATCAAACATGCCCTTTGTGGCCAGGGCTTTTGTGTCTTCCTTGAGAAATTCGTTACCTACCGTAGAGTCATGAAAATAATCTCTGTTATCTATTAAAAGGTTTAGTGTTTCACCTTTCACATTTAGATTTACAATCTACCTGGAATTAATGTGTGTACGATGAGAGGTAGAGCTCAAGAGACACTGTTCTTGTGGATATCCACTTGATCCAACACCACGTTCCAGAAAGTCCTCTCTTTCCCCACTACGCACATCCATCACGTGACTGTCCATGTGTGGATCTGTTCCTGGACTCTGCATTTTGTTTCATTAGTCTGTTTGTCTATTCTTACACTAATGCCACACTGTCTGAATTACTTGAGCTTTATAAAAAGTCTTGAGAAAGAAAATCTGACAGACAAAGCCTCTCTCACCTTAACATTTCTTCTTCAAAAGTGCCTTGGCCAGGGGTGCCTGATTGGCTCAGTCCAAAGAGCATGGGACTCTTGATCTCAGGGTCGTGAGTTCGAGCCCCACGTTGGGTATAGAGATTACTAAAGAAAATAATAATAAATAAATAAACAAATAAATAAATAAACCAAAAGTGCCTTGGCTATTCTTGGCCCTTTGAATTTATATAGGATTTTTAAAAATCATCTGGTTAGTTTCCTCAAAATCTCTGCTGGGATTTTTATTGGGACTACATTGCATCTATAGATTAATTTCAGGGAGAGCTGATGTCTTTATAATTGAGTCTTTAAATCCATGAACAAGGCCCATCTCCCAACTTCTTTACATTTTCTACAATTTTCTCAATATCTGCTTTTCTTACGCACAGAGAAGACTTACATATCATTTGTTAGATTTATTCCTAGGTAGTTCATTTTTTTTCAGTGCTATTTAAATAGTATCTTTAAAATATTTTGGTTTTTTTTCTTCTTTTGTACATTGGCCTGTATAAATTCCTTATTAATTTCTATAGTTTATAGTTTTTTTTGGATGTCCTATTTTTAAAAAATCATGTCACCTGTGAATCTTGACAATTTTGTTTCCTTCTTTCCAATCTCCATGCATTTCTTTATCTTGCATTTTAGCACTGGGTATGACTTTGAGCATGAGGTTGAATGGAAGTGATACCCGTAAGCACATTTGTGTTTTCCCATCTCAGTGGGAAGGCTTTCAAGATATCACCATTCAGTATAATATTTGCTGTAGGCTTTTTATAGATATCCTTTCTTAGATTAAAGAAAATCCCTTTCATTTCTGGTTTGCTGTAAATGTTCTTACTATGAATTTTATCAAATGTTTTTTCTGCATCTATTAAAACAATCACATGATTTTTTTCCTTTATTCTGTTGATGTGTCAGATTCCACAGATTAATTTTTGAAAGTTAAATCAACTTGCATTCCTAGAGATACTAGTTTTTTCTACATTGTTGGATTTGATTTGCTAATATTTTGTTTAGGATATTTGCATCTATGTTGATGAGAGACATTAGTCTATAATTTTCTTTCTTTGTATGTCCTCATTAGGTTTTGTTATCAAAATTATGTTGGCCTCTTTTTTTTTTTTAAGATTTTATTTATTTATTTGAGAGAGAGAGAGAATGAGAGACAGAGAGCACGAGAGGGAAGAGGGCAGAGGGGGAAGCAGACACCCCGCTGAACAGGGAGCCCGATGTGGGACTCGATCCCGGGACTCCAGGATCATGACCTGAGCCGAAGGCAGTCGCTTAACCAACCGAGCCACCCAGGTGCCCTATGTTGGCCTCTTAAGATGAATTGAGGGCTGTTTGATATTCTCCTATTCTCTGAAACTGTTTGTGTAATGTTGGTGTTATTTTTTTTTCCTTAAATATTAGAAGAATTCACCAATGAAGCCATCTGGAACTGCCTTTTTGTGTGTGGGGGCGGGGGCGGCGGTGCAAAATTCTTCTGATAAGTTCTTTTCAGCTAAAATAAGCCAAAATTGATTTCTGGTGCTTAAAACTGAGGTAGTATTATACAATATTATAGATCATAATGAAAGAAGGGAATCACAAATGAGCCTAGATTTGAGGAAGGTGAAGTCATATACTTTGGTTTGAAATTTATTAAAATTAATGCGATGTCAAAAAGGAAATTTTCAAAAAGCAAGTCAATATTCTTCTAATCAGTGAACCAAAGAATGTTCTATTTTCTTTTTCCTTTAAATATGTGTCATGTGGTTTTGTGCGAGAAAGTTGATTTTTTTCCTTTTAAAGCTCAAAAGGCTAAATTTATTAGAGAAGTTCAAATAATGGAATTAAAGGAGAATTCTGAACCTCATAGATTTTGTGGTTGTAGGAAAAGAGTGAATTCAATTAATCAAATGATGTGGGAAACAGGCAGAAGAAAAATTATTACATTTCCTTACTACTTAGAGCCCACTGACAAATCCTTGAAACAAGCAGAGTGACATTCCTCTAGGGCCTGGATGTTGATACTATGCTAAGGGCAAAAGACAATCTTAGCCTTACCCCTAGGATCCTGTAAGTCTACTTTTACATATGGAAATTCCTTTGGAAACTTCCTTTATCTCTACCCCCGAAGATACCTGTTGGCAATCATCCCCCAAGCATATGACCCACTGATATACATCTGAAGGGTCTCATGACTCAGGTTTTACTAGACAGTAATAAATGACCTTTTCCCAACAATAGCTAGCCCCCTCAAGGTCCTGGAAACCTTGTTTCTAAAATTCCTCAGAGACTTCTGCTATCCCTAAACCCCTCCCAACTTAAAAGTATAGGGGCGCCTACGTAGCTCAGTCGGTTAAGCTTCTAACTTCAGCTCAGGGCATGATCTCAGGGTCCTGGGATTGAGTCCTGCGTAGGGCTCCACACTCAGTGGAGTGTCTGCTTCCCCCCTTCCCCTACCCCTCCCCCACTCATGTTTTCTCTCTCTCTTTCTCTCTCTCTCTCTGTCTCAAATAAATAAATAAAATCTTAAAAAAAAAAAGTATATAATGGGCCACTCCTCATGACCCCGGTGCAGCTCTTTCTGCCCACGGGTCCTGTACCCATGTTTTAATAAAACCACTTTTTTGCACCAAAGACGTCTCAAGAAGTCTTTCTTGGCGATCAGCTTCGAACTCTAACGTCTTTCCTACATCAATACTAGTTTAACACAATGGGTAAAAATGACTACTGAAACATTCCAATGCCATATATAAAGTACTGTCATATGACTTTCTGTTTTGTTTGCCAACCAGTTTTCATGAAAGAATTCTCTTGATTTCACTGTTACATTGAAGGCTTTCAGTCACCTCCATTAATATAGATCTAAAAGATCAACTGTGTAATATTATAATAGGTACATTTTCTTTATGACAATTCACATCTACTACTAGAAACACTACCTGTTGAAGATGTCTCCGCTGGATGGCCAATCCCATGTAATCAGGGACTACTTTTCTGCCAACACATACTTTATCATTTTCTTTCCATAGGAGGCACAAAATTAGTATTTGATGATGTAGGACAGATGCTTGGGGGATGATTGCCAACAGGTATCTGGGGGGGGTAGAGATAAAGGAAGTTTCCAAAGGAATTTCCATATGTTAAAGTAGACTTACAGGATCCTAGGGGTAAGGCTAAGATTGCCTTTTGCCCTTAGCATAGTATCAACATCCAGGCAGTTGAGTCCCTAGAGGAATGTCACTCTGCCTGTTTCAAGAACTTGTCAGTGGGCTCTAAGTAGAAGGAAATTCAATAATTTTTCTTCTGCCTATGTTTCTCACAACAGCATTAAAACATATAAAGACTTCTGTTTTCCAGGAGATGGAATAGATGCACTTTTCCCTATTCTTTCTGCTAGTGCAACAGAGATCCCTGAACATTGTATCTAAAATAAACATAAGATGGCTCTGAAAGTTGTAGAGAAGAAGGAAGACTGACTTGGGAACTTGAGATCTGAGCAATGACATACTGGTGAGTTCCCTGGGTTTGCTTTTGGCCTTGTATTTCTTAGACTGGTGAATTATCATTGAGTTTGGAATCCTGAACCTGCTTTATAATTGTGATTTAACTTTGCTTTATGAGTGAATAAAGCTGACATTGTGGAAAGACACACCTCGTGTGTGCGCCTTCACAGCATCCTCGTGACCCTGGGCCATAAAGCAAACCTCAACGTATTCAAATGGACTGAAATCATATAGAACGTGTTCTTCAACCACAGTGGAGGCAAAGTAGAAATCCGTAACAGAATGATAACAGGAAAATATCTGAACACTTTGAAACTAAACAGCATACTTATAAATAATCCATGGATCAGAGGGAGGTATTAAAGAAATAGCCAATGGAGATAAAGGAGTGCACTTGTCACGAGCACCCGGTGTTGTATGGAAGTGTTGAATCCCTATATGGCACACCTGAAACTAATATTACATTAACTCACTGGAATTGAAATAAAAACTTAAAAAAATTTTAAATTAAAAAAAAAGATAAGTGTTTCTAAAAACAAATTTAAAGAAATTTTAAAAATACATTTAACTGATCTTTCTTTCTTTTTTTTTTTTGAGAGAGCTGGAAATCATCACTCTGTCCTAACAAAAACTAAAAAGCTGAGCAAACTGGGGCACCTGGGTGGCTCAGTCGGTTAAGTGTCCGACTCTTGATCTCAGCTCAGGTCTCCATCTCAGAATCCTGAGAGCCTACTTAAAAAAAAAAAAGAAAGCTGGGCAAACTGAAAAATCAACAACTCTCAGGGTCTGTCAGAGAAGTGAGGTCACAGGGCAAACTGCCGCCTCCAAAACTGGAGAAACCCTGCACGGGGACTGATGAGTCCATGCTGGACTGATCAGCATGGACGAGCTGGAGATGGGAAACCCCAGGGAGACTTCATCATCAAGGGGGCCCCACGCTTCAGTGAATTTTACTCAGGTGCTTGACTGAGGTTCTCACATGAACATTAGAAAAAAAATCCCCTTGTGGTCTGGCAGGAAGAGGGGAGAAAGGACCAATTTGACATATGCCAGAGGGTTCTAGTCTTCTTGGTTTTTTTTTTTAAGATTTTATTTATTTATTTGAGAGAGAGAGAGCACATGAAAGGGGGGAGGCCCAGAGGGAGAAGCAGACTCCCCGCTGAGCAGGGAGCCCCATGCGGGATTTGATCCCCAGACTCCAGGATCATGACCTGAGCCCCAGGCAGTCGCTTAACCAGTTGAGCCACCCAGGCGCCCCCTATTCTTCTTAACAAGGAGAAACCGGTTAGAAACCTGCTCGGGTTCTGTCAACTAAGTGCCCTGGCTCTAGCCTTCCACAGAGAAAGGAAACACCCAGCTCCAGCCCACTTGAGCCGTCCTGGCCCACCCAAGGGGCCGGGGGCATGGTGATGAGGGAGCAGAAGGTCGGCTGAGGACAAAGCACAAGCCTACACCCCGCCATGCCTCCCCGCCACCCCACACTCCCAGGTGGGGTCTGTGCGACATTCCGCAGGCACTCCTGGCTGCCCTAAAGTGAAGGGAAGGAAAAGCAAACGGTTAACTTATAGAGATTATAGTCCTGCAAGACGGGAGTCTCCCTCAGTTTACAAATGTCTTAGTGATTTACTGGGAAAAAGCATTCTTAGCAATAACCAAACTTCCAGAAGGCAGTGTAGATAAAATTAAATGTCTTTATAATCTGCAGCCCATTGACGGATACTTGAATGGGGCAGAGTATAATGTTCCTCCAGGAAGCTCCCAACTGTCTTAATGTTAATGCCCTGCTAGAGGGAAAAACAACCTTAGCTCCACAATGGCAAGACCTCTAGTGTCTTGTAGGTCCTCTTCAGCATTTGAAAGTTCTTTTGAACACCTCCCTTTTCCCTTACCTCCCCCAACTCCAAGTATATAATCAGTCACCCCTTACAACCCTGGTGCAGCAGCTCTTTCTACCCTTGGGTCCTCTCCTCGTGCTTTAATAAAACCACCTTTTTGCACCAAAGACGTCTCAAGAATTCTTTCTTGGCCATCAGCTCTGGACCTCACCGCACCAAACCTCACCTATATTCCAAAACAACATCAGTAGGACTACGAAGCTTCTGCGAAGTTCACAGGCATTGGTATGGACTCATGATAAACCTGAGACCTACTCACGGGACTGCAGAACACTCCCCCTCCCCCACACCTTTCTAGCACATTCCTAAAGGCCTATTTGCAGCAGTTCCTTTTACCCAGTACTTCATGTTCAATTATCAAAAAATTAAGAGACATACTAAAAGGTATAAAACACAGTTTAAAGAGGTGGAGAGAGCATCAGATCCAGACTCAGTTATGACGAGGATGTTGGAATTATCAGACTGGGAATTTAAAAGAACTATGATTAATATGCTAAGGGCTCAAATGGGTAAAAGAGACAGCACACAAGAACGGATGGGCAACGTAAGCAGAGAGGGAGAAATTCTAAGAAAGCATGAAAAAGAAATGCTACAAATCAAAAACATTGGAACAGAAATGAAGAGGGCCTTTAATGGGCGTATTAGTGGACAGGACATGGTTGAGGAAAATCAACAATCTAAACTTGAGGCTATTTGAATGGAAACCTCCAAACCTGAAAATCAAAGAGACTGAAAAAAACCCTCAGACCAGAATATCCAAGAATCATGGAACAACCATGAAAGGTCTAGAGTACACACATAATGGGAATTCCAGAAGGAAAAGTGAGAAAGGAACAAAAGAAATATTTTAAACAATGACTGAAAATTTCCCCAAATTAATGTCACACACCCAACCACAGGGAGCTCAGAGAATAAAAAGCAGAATAAAAACTCCCATAAAGGAGATCTTCCGGCCCAGATGGATTCACTGGAGAATTGTACCAAATGTCCAAAGAAGAATGAACACTAATTCTACACAATCTCTTCCGGAGAATAGAAGAGGAGGGAATACTTTGCAATTAATTCGATGAAGTTGGTATTATATGGATACCAAAACCAGACAAAGCCAGTGCCGAGAAAGAAAACTGCAGAACAGTATTTCTCGTGACTATAGATGTAAAGATCCCTAACAAAATATTAGCAAATAGAATTAAGCACTATATAAAAAGAATCATACACCATTACAAGTGTTTACCCCAAGGGGACAAGGTTGTTTCAATATTCAAGTCAATGTAATCCGTACTATTAACAGCCTAAAAATAAAAACTACACGATCATATCAATCCATGCAAAAAGGAAAACAAAAAACCGTTTAACAAAATTCAACACCCATTCATGATAAAATCTCTTCAAAAGAGAAAAAAGGAATGGAGAGTGATGTAGTTTGGGGAGTTGTGTTGTTGGGCTCCAGAGCTGACAGCCAAGAAAGAAGTCTTTGGTGCAAAGAGGTGGTTCTATTAAAACCCAGGGACAAGGGGCGCCTGGGTGGCTCAGTCGTTAAGCATCTGCCTTCGGCTCAGGTCATGATCTCAGGGTCCTGGGATCGAGCCCCGCATCGGGCTCCCTGTTCCGCGGGAAGCCTGCTTCTCCCTCTCCCACTCCCCCTGCTTGTGTTTCTGCTCTCGCTGTCTCTCTCTCTCTCTCTCTCTCTCAAATAAATAAATAAAATCTTTAAAAAAAACAAAAAACAAAAAAACCCAGGGACAAGACCCGTGGGCAGAAAGAGGGGCCACCTGGGGATTTCGAGGAGGAACTGATTATACACTTTGGGGCTAGGGGAAGAAAAGGGAAGTTCCAAAAGCACTTTCATATGCTAAAGAAGACTCACAGGATCCTGGAGGCTTAGCTATTGTCAAGCTAAGGTTGTTTTTCCCTCTAGCAGGGCATTAACATTAAGAAGGTTGGGAGCTTCGTGGAGGAATGTTCTACTCTGCCTATCTCAAGTATTTGTCAATATGGGCTGCAGGTTATAAGGACATTTAATTTTATCTACGATTCCTTCTGCCTTTGTTTCCCACATCAGAGGGGAACTTCCTCAATGTTACAAAGAATATTTATGAAAATCCTACAGCGGGGGCACCTGGGTGCCTCACTTGGTTAAGCATCTGCCTTCCGCTCAGGTCATGATGTCGGGGTCCTAGGATCAAGCCCCGCATCGGGCTCCCTGCTCAGCAGAGAGCCTGCTTCTCCCTCTTCCTCTGCTCCTGCTTTCTCTCTCTCTCTCTTTCAAATAAATAAATAAAATCTTTAAAAGAAAGCCTACAGCTAATATTATACTTAATGGTGGAAAACTGGCTGCTTTTCCCCTAAAAGCAGGACTAAGACAAGGAGGGCTGCTCTTACCAGTACCATTCCACACTGTACTGGAGGTTCAAGCGGCCGTGGTCACTCCTCTCTGAGTTTCGCCTTCCTCTAATCACAGCTCGGCACTGATAAGCATAAGAAGTCTGTGTCCCACACCCTTGACCGGAATTCTTCAGTTAACTGCTTCCTGCCTGCAGTGTAAAATGTAACGTCTCACGCAGGGTTTAGGGGCCCCTCCAGGCTTCCGCTCCTGTCTACTAGGCAGCCTGATTTCTTCCCACCTGCTCCCTGGCCTTCAGCTCAAGTAATGTTGACCAGTTTGTGGTTCCCCAAACATTTCCTGTGCTTTTGCTTCAGAACCTCTCCACTCACTTTCTCTTTTTCCTGAGGCATCTTTTCCTGCATTACCCATTCCTACTTCTGTGAGCTTAGTCTTCTGGGTCAATGCTTCACTGAGTTTCCAAGTAACTAGCTAATTAGTTAACTAATCCATTCATGACTGGAGTGGGTCCAGTTCATTACATTCTTGGATCACTCTGATGTGGTTTTGGAATATAGGTGAGGTTTGGTGGGGTGTCGGTTAGAGCCAACAGCCAAGAAGAAATTGAGACGTTTTTGGTGCAAGAAGGTGGTTTTATTTTATTTTTTTTAAAGATTTTATTTATTTATTGGATAGAAAGAAAGAGAGAAGCAGAGGGAAAGGGAGAAGCAGACTCCCTGTTGAGCAGGGAGCCTGATGTTGGACTCGATCCCAGGACCCCAGAATCATGACCTGAGCTGAAGGCAGATGCTTAACCGACTGAGCCACCCAGGTGCCCCAAAAAGATGGTTTTACTAAAGCACGGGACAGGATCCGTGGACAGAAAGAGCTGCTGCCCTGAGGTTGTGAGGGGTGGGTGATTATATACTTGGGAGTTCGGGGAGGTAAGGAAAAGGGAGTTTCAGTAGGATTTTCATGTGTTAAAGACTCACGGGATACTGGAGGCCTTGCCATTTTCAAGTTAAGGTTGTTTTTCCCTCTAACAAGGCGTTAACATTAAGAAAGTTGGGAGCAGGGCTACTGGGTGGCTCACTCGGTGGGCGTCTGCCTTCGGCTCAGGTCATGATCCCAGAGTCCTGGGATCGAGCCAGCACTGGGCTCCCTGCTCGGTGGGAAGCCTGCTTCTCCCTCTCCCACTCCCCCTGCTTGTGTTCCCTCTCTCGCTGTGTCTCTCTCTGTCAAATAAATAAAAAAGATCTTTAAAAAAAGAGAGAGAGTTGGGGGCTTCTTGGATGAATATCATACACGTCCCACCCGGGAGGGGTGGGAGGGTTTTCAGTGTGTCAGCTTGTGCTTTGTCTTCAGCTAGCCTTCTGCTCCCTCAATTCCAACCTGTTTCTCTGACTCCCACCGTATCACACAACAGGACCATGACATCAGTATGGGATTATCAAGTTCTTTATCAAACACTTCGGTAGATCTCAGAATGGTAGAACAGTGTGGTTGCAACCCTATCTATCTCATTTCCTCGGCAAAAGTTTCTGCTGGGTGCTGGGGGTCCTATACTAAAAAAGAAATAGGCTGTCTTCTAAGTGGCTGAGAGTCTACTGGGGAGAGCCAAGAACAAGTCAAAAGGCAGTTATAGTCTATTGTGGGAGATGCTAAATAATAACTTTGTTAGAAGTTAACATTTGATTTATAGGAAGGAGCACATTGTCTTGTGGTGAGGTGGGGGCCAGGGGGATGTTGGTCAGAAGCATTTCCCCTCAAGAGGAAATACTGAGCCTCTGTACTGCGGACGGACTTGTCCATCCAGTGGACTTTTAACATCTCCAATCGGACATCCAAATGGCATCTCAAACTTGGCTTGTCCACAATAGATCTCTTGTTACTGTCAGGACAATTTGTGAAAGAATTTGAAATGGGCAAAAAGAGTATTAGCACACTCTTTTGGGTTATCTGTGCCTTTCATGATTGTTGAGTTATTGCGCACCCTGTATATTAACTCAAAGTCGTGCAGGTGATTCTTGTCCATAGAAAGGCAAATAGAGGGACACCTGGTTGGCTGGGTCGGTTAAGCATCTGCCTTTGGCTCAGGTCATGGTCCCAGGGTCCTGGGATCGAGCCCCCGCATCAGGCTCCCTACTCAGCAGGAAACCTGCTTCTCCCTCTGCCTGCCGCCACCCCGTGCTTTGTGCGCTCTCTCTCTTTCACAAATAAATAAATAAAATCTTTAAAAAAAAAAGAAAGGCAAATGGATTTTTTCATATTTTTATTTATTTGACAGAGAGAGAGCACAAGCAGGGGGAGCAGCAGAGGGAGAGGGAGAAGCAGGCCCCCGCAGAGCAGGGAGCCCGACCCCAGGACCCAGGGATCATGACCAGAGCTGAAGGCAGCCACTTAACTGAGCCACCCAGGCGCCCCAGGCAAATGGATTTTATTTGGTGGAGTTACAGTTGATTCCCTTCATCGAGAAGCCAGTTGTGCATCTATTAAACTCATTTTGACCTTCTTCATTGTGTGTGCACAGGGGTGTGTGTGTGTGTATAATTCTTCTTTGAGTCAACTGTAACACCTTACTGATTCCCTCATTCATTAATGAATTAAAGACAACCTTTGTTTATTTTATATTTGTATGAGAGTCATAATTTAATCTTTTCCCCGCAAAATGTTTAGTAGTATTGGAGGTCATCCACCTAGACATCCTATGGATCCCCGTGACAGAGCAAGGTAAACTGTATCGCCAGGGAAGAGTACCTCTCTTCTGACAGAAGCCTGGGCACCTCCTTGCCAGATTTCCAGAGGAAATCCAAGCAGCAATTGATGAGGGGGCAGAAGGCTAGCTGAAGACAAAGCATAAGCGGACACCCTGCAACCTCCCCCCACCCCCCACTCCTGGGTGGGACATGTGTGACATTCCTCCAGGAGTCTCCCAACTATCTTAATGTTAATACCTTGCCAGAGGGGGAAACAGTCTTAACTTGGCAATGGCAAGGCCTCTGACATCTTGCCCGTCTCCTTTAGCATTATCTTGTAGTTCCTCTTTAGCAGTATCCTGAGAGTCTTCTTTAACATATGAAAATCCTTTTGAAACCTCCCTTTTCCTTACTTCCCCCAACTCCTGAGTATATAATCAGCCACTCCTCAAGCCCACAGGGCAGCAGCTCTTTCTGCCCACGGGTCCTGTCCCCGTGCTTTAATAAGCCACCATTTTGCACCAAAGATGTGTCAAGAATTGGTCGTCGGCTCCGGACTCCACCCCACTGAACCTCACCTATGTTCCAAACCCCATCAACAATAGCTCTTTAACTTGCTGATTCTTTGTTTCTTTAGTTTTATACTTCCCTATTGATTTTGTTTTGTTTTGTTTTTTTAAGATTTTATTTATTTATTTGAGAGAGAGAATGAGAGACCGAGAGCATGAGAGGGAGGAGGGTCAGAGGGAGAAGCAGACTCCCTGCCGAGCAGGGAGCCCGATGCGGGACTCGATGCGGGACTCGATGCGGGACTCGATGCGGGACTCGATCCCGGGACTCCAGGATCATGACCTGAGCTGAAGGCAGTCGCTTAACCAACTGAGCCACCCAGGCGCCCCTGATTTTGTGTTTTGTTTTTATTTCTCGTTCCCACTTGGCTTCTAAGCAATGCCCCCAGGTAGCAGCAGTGAGGAAGTTTGGTTTTCTGAGTTTTTTTGAATCCGTTCTCTAGTGAGTAAAAAACAACAGAGAATCCGGTTTGTCTTTTAGTTTTTGTTTGTCTCTTTAGCTCAAATCGATGAAGATGTCTGTGGCCATTGGGACGAACAGCTCTTTAACACTTTGTACAAGGGTAACTTAGACTCCTGGGCTTCTGCAATTTGTTGGGTTTTTTTTTTTAAAGATTTTATCTCTATCTATCTATCTATCTATCTATATCTATCTATCAGAGAGCACACAAGCAGGGGGAGTGGCAGAGGGAGAGGGGCCCGAAGCAGGACTCGATCCCAGGACCCTGAGATCATGACCTGAGCAGAAGGCAGAGGCTTAACTGACCGAGCCACCCAGGTGCCCCTGCAATTTGTTCTTGACATGTAGCTTTAATTGTGGGAGAAAACAAAAGAACTATAAGCTCTTTCTCTCTGTTGTTGTTGCAAATAAGGGAATTGAATAATACCAATTCAGAAACATTTCAGAATCCATGTTTGTCCATGTTAAAAATCCATTTAAAATTCATGTTTGGCAAATGAGACTAGTTCAATCATTTTTAATTTAAAAAAATAGCATGTTAGTTCTCTTAATCAGTATGTCACACAAGCATACATTTTTTTACTTTTATCTTTCCCAAATGTAGACAGGCTTACTTATTAAATAAGCAAACACTTAATGTTATAACACCTAACTATGTAAATTGGTGTTCAACTAAATTCAGTAATTATTCTGAAAAACTTTTTCTTCTCAAATGTAGACAGGCTTACTTACTTATTCTTTAGATAGATTTTATTTGTCAGAGAGAGAGCTCCCGCTGAGCAGGGAGCCCAATGTGGGGCTCTATCCCAGGACCCCGAGATCATGACCTGAGCCGAAGGCAGACCCTTAACTGACTGAGCCACCCAGGTGTCCCGACAGGCTTACTTACTGAATAAGCTAACATTTAATGTTACTTAACACTTAGGATTATTAATTATGTAAATTGGTGTTTGACTAAATTCAGTCATTATTCTGAAAACCTTTTTCTTCCACCTGTAATTAAGTTTTTGTAGCTGATAGATCACTTCCAAGGTTTTAAGGCGCTCTAAAACCTTGGACTGATAATACTATTGAGTTAGTTTAGTGATAATCATTGGATATCTAATGTCTAAACACTATAAAATACCAAAACATTGGTATAATCTTAGCTATGATGTTGCTTCGTATTTTTATGCTATAGGGAGGCGGTATCTCAGCGGCATATTAATGACTGAGTTCATTTTTGCTACTTTGAGATGTAAAAGAGACACATGGGGATCTAGAACGTTGCATTATGTGTGGTTGTGAGCTTTACCATTCTGCTCAAATGCTTGTATAAAACGAACAGTTGTCCCTCACACATCTTCCCCAACCCCCCCTCCCCGGCCAGTTTTCTTTGTGAAATAGAAGGCACTTCAGTTAAAGTTATAAAAATGAATAGGACAGTTGGGGCTATACTGGAGAAATAGTGACGGAGAAATAAAACTGTGCTTGGCTTTTGTTTTTTCAAGGAAAGAGCGTTCCCTGCCCCTCCCCCCGCCCCCTCCCCCGCCCCGAAGAAGTGATTCACAAAGCTCTTGGGCATTCCTTCAGACCACCAAGCAGGAGCCCCTGTTTTCCACACAGGCACTCCCCTCAAAGACATCTCTTACACCTCTAATCACCTCTCGACGTCAGATGCTCAGAGGACCCAGACTACCAAGGGCCCTTCTTCCCAAGAACACTGTGTTGTCATTGGTCACACGTCTGCTCCTCTTGAACCGTGAGCTCTCTGATAGCTGAGTTGCTCTGAGAAAGCAATGAAATAGCGTTGCAAAAGCGCAGTGCCCACAACAGAGCTGATGCATGTAAGTACGTGTTAGTTCTTTTGAAGCCTGGACATTCACCAGCTTCCGAGTGAAGCCAGTAAAATTCTCAGGGCAAGATCCAAAAGTGGCATTTCAAAACGCTTGCCTCTCAAGGAAGCTGCTACAGCCAGGGTAAAAAGGATGCGTTCAGAATCCAGGAGGGCCAGATGTGGCAGAGTCTAGATATAAGTCTTCCCCCACGCCTCGGAGACAGGTTGCCAGCCTCTCATCTGGGCAACCCTCTGCCCCCTGGGAACAAGTCCATCTGGTTACTACCTCCCCAAGGGCTTTCACCCTTGGCCATGTGCTGATACTCTATCTCTCTCCACTGCTTGGCAACGGCTGGCTTGTACTTATTGCTGCCAGAGTCAAGAGACCAGGATACCTTAAGAGAGGTGGAGAAACCTGCTCTCACCTCCCATAGCAGCCAGCCTGGTGCAGAGCCTGGGCTGCAGATGTGGCTGAGATGGCTCCCTCAGTCTAGCCTAGAGTGTCTGCACAGGAGACAGCCCTGGGGCAGGCATGGGGGGCGGGACAGGTGGTAAAGGGCTGGGATCAGGTTACACAGGCAGGAGGATGGTCAGGAAAAGGAGAGAGTCCCCAGGTGAAGTCCTACAGATCTGTCCCCAGAACCTGGGACCTGTGCAAAGGAGACATCCAGAAGGGAGCGGGGCTCAGGCAATAGCCTGCTGAACGGCTTAAGGAGAGCAGCTCCAGAAAGGATGTTGACCTTGCCAGCACAGTGCTCAGGGAGGAAAGAGAAGAGACAGTGCTCTGGAGTGGGAATCAGGATCAGGAGGTGCAGGGGATGGATACAGAGGAGCTGGGCGCCAGGCAGGGGGAGCAGCCTGAGCAGATGGAGGAAAGGAGACTCGGGAGGATTTGTGGGAGCTCAGGGAGCAGGGAAGGGAGAAGTAGCCCTGGGGGCTCAACCTCAAACAACCTCCCAGGGTCCCCTGCCACTATCGTGGACGGATTTCCCCAGGGACTGAGCTCTAGGAGAGCAAGCTGGGCCTGGCTGGGATAGCGATGGTGGAGGAATGTCTGCCTCCAAGAAAAAACCTCCAACAAGGGAAAACCTTGTTTCCTCTACTCTCAACGCTTCTGACACCAAACGCTTTTGCAGTTCTCTGTGGACACCAACCGGGCATCCTATGATTTAAATCAGTTCTGACACTACCCAGAGTTAGGGAAGACCCCACAGGTTAAGAGCCCACTCCCACAGTCCTGACCTCACTTCTGAAGTTCAAGTCCAGACCTCAAGGATTTCCCCCAACCTCATCTTTGGGTTTGATAATTTGCTAGAATAGCTCACAAAACTCAGTAAAGTGCTTTACTGATTATTACTGGTTTATTATAAAGGATACGACTCAGTAACAGCTAAATGGAAGAGATGCATGGGGCAAAGTATGGGAAAGGGGCACAGAGCTTCCGTGCCCTCTCCAGCCGCACCACCCTCCCGGGACCTCCATGTGCTCACTAACCAGGAAGCTCTCCGAACTCCTCCAGGTAGGGTTTTTTGGTTTTGTTTTGTTTTTTATGGAAGCTTCATTATGCAGGCATGGTTGATTAAATCATTGACTACTGGATGATTAATTCAAGCTCCAGACCCCGTTCCCTTCCCGGAATTTGGGGTGGGGCTGAAGGTTCCAACCCTCTGAACACAGGCTGGTTCCCTTGGCCACCAGTCCCATCTTGAGGGCCTTTCCATAAGTCACCTAATTCACATAAATTCAGGTGGTGTTGAAAGGGGCGTGTTATGAATAACAAAATTTGTGCCTTTCATCTTTATCAGTCTAGAGCTGTCTCAGGAGCTAGGGACAAAAATCAAATATCAGGGGCGCCTGGGTGGCTCAGTCATTGGGCGTCTGCCTTCGGCTCAGGTCATGATCCCAGGGTCCTGGGCTCAAGCCCCGCATCGGGCTCCCTGCTCAGCGGGAGGTCTGCTTCTCCCTCTCCCACTCCCCCTGCTTGTATTCCCTCTCTCACTGTGTCTCTCTCTGTCAAATAAATAAATAAAGTCTTTAAAAAAATAAAAAAAAATAAAAAAATATCAAATATTATAACCAAAAAGATGCTTCTATCCCTCTCATTACTTAGGAAATTATAAGGGTTTTAGGAAATCTGGCCAGGGGATGGGGATGAAGGCCGAAATATAGATTTGTCATATCACCATATTATACTGCCCTCCCCCGATGCCCAGCACAGAGTCCTAGTTCTCGTTGGCTGGCTCTTGTATAAACCAAGTCAACCACAGGGTCTTTGCTTTCAGGAACTTGTCATGGAAGATTTGATCTCAATCAACAGAGCTTGAGGGCATCCAAGGATGGGGTCTTCCATCCCTACATGTAGCCCTGAAAGCCAGACAGGGTATGTGTAGGGACACAAGCCCCATTTGCCATCTTCAAAGCCTCCTGAAAGCCTTGATCTGGGCGCCTGGGTGACTCAGTCGGTTGAGCATCTGCCTTTGGCTCAGGTCATGATCCCAGGGTCCTGGGATCGAGTCCCTCATTGGGCTCCCTGCTTAGCGGGAAGCCTGCTTCTCCCTCTGACCCTCTCCCCCTCTACCCCCGCCCCCCTCCCCCCCCCCCCCCCGCCGTGTGCTTTCTCTCTCTGAAATAAATAAATAACATCTTAAAAAAAAAAGAAAGAAAGCCTTGATCTTCAGACTTAAGAGGTTCCTTAGGCGGTCCTTTCAGCCCAGGATTTGTCTCTGAGACTGTGATGGTAGATGTTCAATGATTGTCTACTGGATTGAATTGAATAGGAGCAAGGAGGGATGTTCTTTGAAAGATTAAAGGCAGCCTTGAAAGAAAGGGCTTGGGGACATTCCTGCAATATCACCTTATGACCCAAACATTCTGCAGCCAGAAGCCTGGATTCTAGCCTCAGCCCCATCACTTGTGACCTATATGAGCAAGCAAGTCCCAAAAGCAGCCTGGGCCACTTTTCATCATCTGTCAACCCTCGTGGTCCTTGATATCACGGTTGGCACCTGATACATGCTATTTGAGTAGAAGAGAATAAAATTTTTCATTGAGTATTACACAAATGTTAGCATTGTGTAACAATTAACCACATGAATCAAAAGTTAAGTGGAAACCAGCCAAATCAGAGAAAGATTTGGTAACCAGAATTCAGGTTGACACAAGTCATCCAAAAGCTATATAAAAGCTCTCCAAATGAGTAAGGTCACTCAGTCTAGACAACTCAGACTTCACTGAAGTCTGGACGGGTTTTGCCAGCTATGCTTTTGCAACCATCAGTAATAACTGCACATCTCTTGTCTCTATCTTGGGTTCTTTCACAGATGAAGCAAATCCAGGTCCTTTTTTTTTTTTTTTAAGATTTTATTTATTTGTCAGAGAGAGAGAGAGAGCAAGAGAGCACAAGCAGGGGGAGCAGCAGACAGAGGCAGAGGGAAAAGCAGGCTCTCCGCCGAGCAGGGAGCCCGACGCGGGGCTTGATCCCAGGACCCTGGGATCATGACCTGAGCCGAAGACAGATGCTTAACCAACTGAGCCACCCAGGTGCCCCTGCAAATCCAGGTCTTCGAAGTCTAGATGGTGGTTCACAGTGACCGTATTCAGGGATAAGGTTTAGGTATAGAATGGATTCATAGAATAAAAGGAATTCTCTTCCAGCATAATGTCCAAGACTTGATAAATGCTAAACTCAAAGCAAACACAGGGACTCATGAGACACAATGAGAGACCATTTTTCTATGTCCTGGAACCTCTGCTTTTGTCCACCAGTATGGACCCTTCTAGTCACCACCACCCAGGGACAAGTAGCCATTTAGCTACTTTTTCGGTCCATGGCCATACTAGTTATCTATTGCTGTGTAACAAACCTAGTGACTTGAAACAATGCATAGTTATTATCCCATAGTTTCTGTGGATCAGGAGTCCAGGTAGAAATCCTAAGAGATACTACACAGTTCTTTGCTTTGGGTCACACAAGGCTGCAAACAAAGTGTTGTCCAGGGCTGGGTTCTCATCTGGAACCCTGACTGGGAACGAATCTGCTTTGAAACTCACTCAGGTCTCTGGCAGATTTCTTTGAGATTACCTCACCAAGCGCCCTCCCTGGCTTTTTGCGCAGTATTGCCAGAGGTCCCCCTCAGCTCCCAGAAACTACTCCCAGCTCCTAGAGGCTTCTGGAAGTTTCTTGCCATTATAGGCTTTCCCAACATAATCCAGCCAGCAAGAACAGTCTCTAGGTCACCTAGCAAGCTGGAGTAGTACAAAATGTAACCTAATTAAGGAAGTGACATTCCATCACCTTTGCTCCACTTTGCTTGCTTTCTGTTGGTTAGAAGCAAGGTCTTGCTTACGTTGTCCAAGGGGAGAGGGTTCCCCCCAGGAGGCACGGATTGTGGGGGCCACCTTAGAGTTTGTCTATTATAATGGCCAAGTTTGAAAGTTGTCTGGCAACCTGAAAGCCACACACAGAATTCAACATGATTGTGTTAAATTATTTACTAGACCCAAAGAGAAAAGGAAGGAAGGAGATACTTCCATGTTACTCCCAAAGCCTTCCGTGAATTATGTTCTTCTTGGTCTCCTGCTAGGTTCTTCCCTGGCCAGGTGATCAGGTCAGAACCATCTGAAAATGCTTTGCTAACACCTAACCCCACCAGGTTAGGATATGGCATCCTTTCTTTATTTCAACAGCCATCCTGGAGAGAGAGAGTGCTTCCCATTGCTAAAAAGAAAGACTTCATAGTTTACCTAACTGCAATTTTAGCCTCTCCCAGGAGTGGAATTTTAGACCGAAGGGTCCAGAATTTCCTGATCAGCACAGTGAGGTCATCTGCTTGATAAGACCTTCTGCCCTTCCCCCAAAGGAAGGTGACCTGCCTGAAACAATCTTTTCTTTCCTTTTGCTCCTGCACTTGTTTATCTTCCTCCTTTCTGCCCATACAAGGCTTCCATTTTGAACTCCTCAGAGCACCCTTCTGTTTGTGAGGTGGGATGCTGAATAAAGCCAACCAGCTCTTTAAATTCACTCCGATCTTTAACACCATCTTTCCTCTCACCTTGGGGTTTAACCTTAGGTAACACTTCTCCCAGTTCTGCTCCCCCCTCTTCAGGCTCTCAGAGACCTTCGCTGGCTTCTCGCCCCACCCTCCAAGTAGCCTTCCCATCCTCTGATCTTGTCTGTGCATCAACCAGGTCTCAGAGGGGCCAGAAACCAAACTCAGCAGCGCATTGGATGCAACATTTTTCCGGCAGGAGGTGTTGGCTTTGATCAGCTCCTCAAAGGTCCCCTTGTACCCGAGAAGGTGAAGAACCATGAGTTAGGACATTTGGAAGAAAATTCAGACAGCTCATGTTTGGGGGCATGGCTGGCCTCCTTCTCCCACCCTCTGCCCAAGGTCTCAGGCCTGAGCTGGGCAATCCTCCATAGCCCCAGCTGCCGGCCAGGGAAAAGCAAGGTGGTGGGACATGTGTCTCTGCCTGGAGCAGTTCCCAAACCCCACTTAGCTTATCGGCCACTCTGCCCTTGCCTTGAGCCTCAGACCTAGTGCGCTGATAGCACCCTCCCCTATCACAGAGTCAACACCTTGGGGGCTGGGAAGGGAGGGGGTTGAAGGCCGCCGTGTGGCTAAGGCTGCAGGTGTGCTTGGCCTTCATCTTGACAGGTCCTTTGGCTTCTCTCCCTCATTTTTTCTCTGCCCAGGCCCTACAGCAGATCCAAGGGTGGCATCTCTTTCCTGCTTAGGGCTCTCCCGGATCTGTTGTCAAGTAAGATCCCCTGTTCTTTGACTCTTGGCCCCAGGCATGTTCCTCCTCCCCTATGGGAACCCTGGCGGGCCCTGCGCTCCCAACACCTGAGCCCCGTGCTGGGATGCAGCCTGGGCTCCCAGGCAGGCGCTTTGAACCTGCGGTTGACGGACGTCCCTGGATTCTGACGGGGGCAGGCCACGGGTGCAGAAGAGATGGCAACTAGCTGAGCATTTGCAGGCTCGGGGGTGCGCTGTGGGGCCGGCGTGGCAGAGGCTTTCAGCTGGGTGCAGGTTCCCGGGGGTGGCGCTGGGAGAGTCGCAAGGATTCCCCACCAGGGTTCCTGCCTCGCGCGGCCAGAAGAAAGAAGCAAGTTGTGGCTAGAAAGGCCTCTGGAAGCAATGTAGACCACGCATCCTGGAAAGCAAATCGGGCTGGATGGGCGAGTTATCGCGGGAGTGACTTAGGGCAAAATCAAAGCTCCGGAGCTTAGAGAGCTGAGAGGGCCCCATCTTCTCCCTCTTTGTGAAACTAAGTTTGTAAGAGGGAGATAGGGAGGCCACGCTGGTTGTGGTTGGGAAATGAGGCCAAACCACCAGTTTGCAATGGGGGGCACCGGCTCAGACTGGCTGGGGGAGGTGCAGGGGATGGCACTCAGCTCGCGGGGTCAGGTGGAGGGAGCAGGGGACTGGTCTGAAGGCAACCCGGACCCTGAGCCAGTCTGCTGCTTTTGCGGACAACTGTGCCGGCAAATGTGCTTGTGAGCAGCAGATTCACCCTGTGGCCTCTGGCAGGCCCCGGACCGTGTGGGGCGGGGTTAGAAACAGGGGCTGCCGCGATTCAGAGGCAGGCACTCCCTCCCATTGCTGTGCGGCATGTCAGAGCAGGTGCAGAGAACATTCTCCAGGCGTCAGGTCAGGGGCCACGGGAGGGGACAGAGTGATGAACAATTCTGGTTGGAGAGGGTGTGGAAAGAGAGAAAGAGAGAGGGAGAGAGAAAGCGAGAGAGTGCTTGCTCACCATTCCCTGCCAGAGGCCACGACCCTGGAGGGGGTACAAAAGTGGGCAGAGTACCCTCTGAGTGACATGGGGCGGGCTTGTGTTCTGAGGACGGAGCTCACAATGTGAGTCATAGCCACTTACAAGGACAGATGGCATCAGCAGAATGTGTGGGAAACCAGTGTCCTCGGGGGGGGGGGCGGGGTGAGAATCTCCATCCAGAGCTTCTCAACTGGTGTACTGTGAATGTGACACAAATGTGCAGAGATACGGATATCCTTGGACCCTGGGGGCCCTGGGGGACACTCAGGGACCGTCGGGGCCAGCACACTGTCTCAGCAGCTTGGGCTCCAGCATGTGGCGTGTGTATTCTCGTCTTCCTGATGTGCCACAAGGTGGAAAGAGTGGGGAGACACTGATCCTAGGCTGAACTGGGAAGCCACACCCCAAAAGGTACTTCAAAGAAGAGCCCCACCCGAATCCTTAGGAGTAGGACAATTAGTTGGAGAAAGCGTGGGAGTGACAAGTATATATTGTGTTTGGTCTCCTTCTCCGGCAAGTAGAGAATTTACATTAAAAACAGCAATAAGAATAAGCATTTACAAAGGGCGGTCAGTATTTTTCTTTGAGGAAGAGGTAATGTGATGAAGAGCATTTATTCCCTGGGACACCTGAGACCTAGCTGGGGCAGGTGCTCCCTGAGAGAGAAACTTCTGGAACAAGGACTTGACCACGCCTCCCAGGGGACCTTGTGTCTCAAGCGTGGCCTTTTGGGATGACAGCAGACTGAGGGAGAAGTTGGCTTGTGGTCTGAAATGAGCTTGCTCCCTATCATCTCTCACATCTGTAGTGACGTTTCCATGGTCTCAAGCCCTTGTGGAGAGCAGGCAGAGGGCTGGGCTTTGTGTGTGACTGACACTGGCAGAACGGAGGCAGCGTGGTGAGGGCACCCCCAGGCTGAGGGGGGTCATCTAGTTTCCCTTACGTCTCAGTCTTATTGGGTTGCTATGACAGAATACCGTAGAACGGCTGGCTTAAACGGCAGACATTTATTTCTCACAGTTCTAGAGGCTGGACATCCAAGATCAAGGTGCCCGCAAATTCCGTGTCTTGTGAGAGCCTGCTTCCTGGTTCACGGATGGTCATCTTGCTGTGCTCTGACACGGCAGATGGGGAGCGGGAGCTCTCTGTGGTCTCTTTATAAGGGCTTTAATCCCATTCATGTGGATCCACCCTCCTGACCTAATTGCCTCCCAGAGGCCCCATTTCCTCATACTGTCACATTGTGGGTTAGGATTTCAACAGATGAATTTGGGGGGGACACATTCAGTCCATAGCACCTTGAGCTTAGCCACCCTTGAAACGGAAATTCCAGTGATCGCCTGGGTCCCAGTAATGTGCACTTCAGCCTCTCTTCCTGTGTTGCTACTCACAGCAAGGTATACTGAACGTGATCGCCTGAGAGCTTGTTAGAAATGCAGACTCTCGGGCCTTACCCCACACCTGCCAAGTCAGAAGTAGCACGTTCCCAGGTGATTTGAGTACATGTGAATGTTTTTGAGAAATCCTGCTCTACCAGATGTTAAATTAGTGATAGGGAAAAGCATGGTCTCTGGGGGGAAAAGCATGGCCCAGGAAGCCACACAGTCATTGTTTCAAATCCTGACTCCACTGTTTCCGCCCATGTGACCCACTCTGAGCCTCAGTTTCTCACCTGCAGAATGAGGACAATCATGGCACTAACTTCATGGGACTGGGGTAAGAATTAAGTAGGCTGATGGATGGAGGCACCTAGTACATAGTAGGTGCCTGGTGGATAAGAATTTTCTGGAATTTTCTTCTTCGCAGTCTCTTCACTAGTGGGGCTGAGGAATGGGTGTCTTTAGAAGCACCTGGGTAATTCTGATGAAGGGCAGGTGATACTGCTTCGTATCACTTAAAGAACCAAACACCTGGAATGGTGCCGGGAGAGCACCCTAGAGAGCCTCTGGATGAGGCTGACCAGTGTTGGAAGGTGAGACACCTGCAGTGGGAAAGAGAGACACTCTCCCAATGGCCGTGGCCATTTGCAGTGGTCCAGCTCCTCAGAAATGTGGTGGGGAATAGATTTGTCGAGGCATTGCCTGACACCCATGATGGCTCATCAAAAAGACAGGGGAGAGACAAGTGCAAGTGGCCGGTCTGGATTAGCTATTTTAGGAGCTTAGCTGGGAAAAGGAAAAGATTTGCAATAGTAGAGAATCCAAGGGATTTAAAAAAATATTTTATTTCTCTATGACAGAGATAGCGAGAGAGTGAGAGAGTGGGGGTGGGGGGGTGGGGAGGAGCAGAGGGAGAGAGACAAGCAGACTGACTCTAAGCTGCATGTGGAGCCCAACGCAGGGCTTGATGAGGGGCTTGACATGGGCTCAATCTCATGACCCTGAAATCATGATCTGAGCAGAAACCAAGAGTCAGATGCTTAACTGACTGAGCCACCCAGGTCCTCCAAGAATCAAAGGGATTTTTAAGAAAGACAAGAACTGAGCTGGGATGGGGTGGGGGTGTGGGGGGGTTGACTAAACTAGTATTTATTCAGCATGTAACATTTTCTTCTGTAGGTTTTGTGGGGTCTCTCCTGATCGGATGGGGACCAAATGTGGGGTGACCCAATCAAGTGGAAGTTGGTGGCACGGGAGGTCAAGGGATTCACCTGAGGCAGAACAAAGGAGGTGGAAGCTTATTGAATACACAGCTAGGGAGCAGTGGGCCAGAGAGCAGAGGAGGGACTCCTGCAACGAGGCTGTGGGTGGGGGCTGTTGTTAAAGCCGGAAGATGAGGAGGTAGGGAGACATACGGAGTTTTCCGTTTTTTGGTATCTGTGCCTAGTTATAAGTAGCCCACTGGTCAGTTAGAGCCTATGGATGTTATGAGGTGGGGCAACCACCCTCAGCCAGGTGGGGGCTCTGGGCCCTTTGTACATTCCATCGCTCAAGGCTGTTGCCTAAAAACAGCCTCTACATGTTTGCCTTTTTAAAAATTACTTAAAAAAAAAAACTACAACACACATATAGAAAAGTGCATAAAACAAAAATGTAGCTTTTTTTTTTTGAAGATTTTAATTATTTGACAGAGAGAGCAGCAGAGGGAGAAGGTGAGCAGGGAACCCAATGCGG
Organism: Mirounga angustirostris; assembly: GCF_029215605.1. Lineage (NCBI taxonomy): Eukaryota > Metazoa > Chordata > Mammalia > Carnivora > Phocidae > Mirounga > Mirounga angustirostris. The sequence continues at coordinate 150,407,864 of NW_026991710.1, read as the reverse complement.
GACTCAATTCCAGGACCCTAAGAACATGACCTGAGCCAAAGGCAGATGCTTAACCGACTAAGCCACCCAGGGGTCCCTATATTTTTTCTCTCTTTGTGGCATTTCTCATCATTCATTTATTCTTTTATTCAGCACACATTTTTTTGAGCTCTGTGTCAGGGGCCCTGGGGGTGTCCGTCCTCACCTTCTCATTGCTCCCTGACAGTTCCAGGTGTGGGCAACCTTCAGTAAAACTTGAGACAGGAGACCCTTGAATTTTCCTTGTAGATAAAGGGGAGCTTGGCAAGCAGGTCTGGGAACTGGCCAGTGCCCAATCACCGAATGCAAGAATGTCCATGGAGAGGACAGAAAGTCAAGGAGAAAGATGGAACTGACCCCGAAGGGAAGCTTCCCAGCTGAGCTGGTGCACTGGCCCCTGGCCCCGCTCCTCTCAAGGGAGTGGGACTCCTTCCAGAGGAAAGTGCTCTGCTGGCTTGGCCTGAGGGCTCATTCTGGGTTCCAAGGGAGATAAGACAGAAAACAAGGCAGTGGTCATTGGCAGGTCAAGGTAAACCCCTGCCAGAAAGGGTTGCCATTTTGAGGTCTCATGACCATTATATAACCCTCCGATAGGGATATTTCTGCTTTTCCATAAGCAGCCAGGAATTTCTGAGACCTGTTTGCATAGAATTAGAACTTCTTATAAAGGATACTGTGACAAGTGTCATATCTACCTTGGCTCTCCAGCTGCACAGTTCCCACACCCCCCTTGGTAAACTTTATTCTATCTTTCCAGGGCTTGAAAAATGCAAATCCAAGCAAATCAAATACTCAATTTTTACCCACTACACCTTTTTTTTTTTTTCTTAAACATAAAAGTAACCTATTAACACATACTGGTTTGCACCTTTCTCTTATTCCTCAATTTAAAAAAATGTATGGGAAACCAGTGTCCTCAAAGGGAAGGTAAGAATCTCCATCCGAGGCTTCTCAACTAGGATGCTGGGAATACGACACAAATGTGCAGATACCCTTGGCCCTTGGGGACCCTTGGGGACACTCAGGGACACTCGGGGCCAGCACGCTGTCTCGGCTGCAGCACTGCCCCCTGGGCTCCTGCATGTGGTGTGTGTATTCTCATCTTCGTGGTGTGCCACAAGGTGGAAAGAGTGGGGAGACACTGATCTTAGGCTGACCTGGGAAGTCACACCCCAAAAGATTTTATTTATTTATTTGACAGAGAGAGAGAGAGAGAGAGCGCAAGTAGGCAGAGCAGTCGATAGAGGCAGAGGGAGAAGCAGGCTCCCCGCTGAGCTGGAAGCCTGGTTGGATGGGGACTCGATCCCAGGACCCTGGGATCATGACCCAAGCCGAAGGCAGACGCTTAACCACTGAACCACCCAGGTGCCCCTCCTGCAGCCATTTGTAACGGGCCACTTCCCATAAGCCCACTCTCTCCTTGGCACCTTATATCTTGTCTCAAAGACTTCTCCGAAGCTGGTCCATCACTCAGCATTCCAAATCCACCGTCAGCCACACTCCGTCTCCCCACCCCGACCCCAAACCAGGTCCTCACCCCCCAGCTGCTTTATTTGGGGGCGGAGGGTTACCAACAACCACGGGCCACGCTCATGTCGGGGACAAGCGTCATTCTACTAATAAGAAAACCAGAAAACTGTCTACATTTGCCTGACAAGTGTTCCAGAGCAGGCCTGGGATTAGGGTGAAGCAAATGAGGTACTCTTCACAGGTGCACAACTTAAGGAGGAGCCAAAAAGACCTCAGTAATAAGACAAATAATATTTTAAGGTAGTATTTAAGAAATTGTGGTAAAATATATATAATGTAAAATTTACCATTTTAACCACTTTTAAATGTATAATTCGGTGGCTTTAAGTACATTTCGCAGTGTTGTGCAACCAACACCAGCACCCAACTGCAGAACATTGTCATCTTCCCAAACTGAAACGCTGTCCCCATTAAACACTAACACCCCACTTCTTCTTCCCCACCAACCCCTGAAAACCACCATTCTAATTTATATTTTTATGAATTTGACTATTCTAGGAACCTCATATACATGGAATCAAACAGTATCTGTCTTTTCGTGACTGGCTTATGTCAAGGTTCTTCCATGTTGTAGCTTGTGTCAGAGGGTCCTTCCTATTTAAGGCTGAATAATATGCATTTTATAGATAGACTATATTTTGTGTATCTCTACATCCGTCAGTGGATACTTGGGTTGCTTCCACATTTTGGCTATTATGAATAATGCTGAACTCTATGAACATGGGTGTACGAATATCTGTTTGAGTCCCTGCTTTCAATTATTTTGGCTAGAGACCCAGAAGTGGAATTTAAAAGTTCTATTTTTATTTTTATTTTTTTGTTTTTTTCTTAGAGAGAGAGAGAGAGTGTGAGTGGGGAGAGTGAGGGGCAGAGGGAGAATAAGAGAGAATCTTAAGTAGGCTCCATGCTCATCACAGAGCCCGACGTAGGGCTTGACTCACAACCCTGAGATCATGACCTGAGCTGAAATTAAGAGTCGGACACATAACCGACTGAGCCACCTAGGTGCCCCTATTTTTAATTTTTTGAGGAACCACCATACTGTTTTCCACAACAGCTGCACCAGCTTGCATTCCCATCAGCAATGCATGAGTTCCAATTTCTCCACCCCTCCAAAACTTGTTTTTTTTTTTTTATTTCTTTATTAATAATAGTCATCCCAATCAATGGGTGTGAGGTGGTATCTCATCATCATTTTGATTCACATTCCTCTAATGAGGAATCTTTTCATGTGTTTATTTGGCCATTTGTATAGCTTCTTTGGAGAAAGAGCAAAGTCTTTTGCTCGTTTTTTAAATTGGCTTGTTTGTTGTTGAGTTTTAGGAGCTCTTTATATATGATGGATATTAATTCCTTATCAGGTATGTAACTTGCAAGTGTTTTCTCCCATTCTGCATGTGTTTTTAATATCATTAATAGAGTACTTGGATGCACAAAAGTTTTCAATTTTGATGAGCTCTAATTCATCTATTTTTTGTTTGTTGACTGTGTTTTTGGTGTCATAGCCAAGAAATCATTGCCAAATGCAATTAAAAAAATCCAAATTAATGCAAAATCCCCCATATGAACAAAGTATCAAAATCTAACCGAGGAGCACCTGGGTGGCTCAGTCATTAAGCGTCTGCCTTCGGCTTAGGTCATGATCCCAGGTCCTGGGATTGAGCCCCGCATCGGGCTCCCTGCTCCACGGGAAGGTTGCTTCTCCCTCTCCCACTCCCCCTGCTTGTGTTCCCTTTCTCGCTGTCTCTCTCTGTCAAATAAATAAATAAAATCTTTTAAAAAAATTTATAAAAAAAAAATCTAACCGACACAGGATCCCACCTGGACTTGCATCACTCACCTTACTCACCTCAGACCTGTCCAATCCTGTTTTTACTTAAAAATGTGACATTTTGTTTACCATGGGTTTGGGGGCATTAATTTTGACCTTTGAGAATATTGCATTAAAATACCAGTCATCTTGGTAACTGGTTTTTTGGATGCCTTCTAAAATTCTGTGCTGGAGGCAAATTCCTGTCTTATCTCACCATAGTGCCGACCCTGCTCCAGAGATAGTGGTTAGCCCCATGGCTCCCTAGGGCACACAGTTGTCTTCATCCTGGGCCACTTCTCTTTAAAGACTAGGTGGGGCAAGCTGAAAACCGACCTCCACAGGGAAGCCCTGTCCCTAGTTAAAGGGCCAAGTGTCCGTTACACTACTCATCCAGAGCTCAACTAGTAGTGTGCTGGTAAATGGTCAACAACTGGCTCTTGGTGGAGTGGGGGGTGGGCAGGGTGGGCCTGGTGTATAGCATTGGCAGGTTTCCATGGTGTCAATGCTCCCTTCATGGGCGATTTCCAACCACAAACAGGATGTTGCTGAAAGCAGAGTTGGACAGAAATGGCAAATGGGCAGACTCAAGCCGTGGGAGGCGTTGAAGGGAGACCATGAGGCCAGTGAGGGAGAGGGACAGAGCCTCCTCGTGGGATGTTATTATTTGACTCTGAAATCACAACACATCAGCCAAAGATTCACCAGGAAAACTTATGTATAGTAAAGGAGATTTAATGCAGAGAATTAGTTATCCAGATGATGGAGGGGCTCAAAACCAAACAGGGACAATGCAAGGCTAGGAGCAGCGGGAAGGCATTCCATCTCTAGGCTGCGAGACAGAGGGAAGAGGTGATGAGGGTCATCAGGCCAGGGGCTTGGGTCCCCTGGCAGAACCTGAGCCCCACAGGGCCTGAGACTGCTGGCGGCATGTAGATGCTGCTGGTGATGGAACCAGGGTCAGACAGGGAGGGAAAGAAATACCCTGGCTTCTCTTCCCCTCCCACCAGTGCCTCCCATTGGGCTAAACCCAGCTGATGGGGGCTTGCGGGCTGTAGGCTGCCCCCCCCCCAATATACAGCAGAGCAGGACAAGAGTGAGGAATGAATCTGAGCGCAGCCAGGCCCAGGACTGGTACATCCAGGCACAGGGTACCTAGCATTGGCCCATTATCACCGTGCCTATTGCAAAGCCAACGGGTACAAGTGCCCTGGCCCCATGTTTTTGAGTATTGCTTGATGATCAGACAATTTACGGAGGGAAAGCGCTCTTTGGCTTACAGTTGAGGACTCCAGATCCAAATATGAAACTTACACAGTTCCTACAGAGCAGAAAACTCTTCCAATGCGTGGATCTACAGATAACGTGCTTAGATTTCCTAACAAGAGGAGGGGATATTTGAAATGTTCAATAACCTTAAGTGATAACCTGAATTGCTAGCGTTGCAAAGCAGGTTGGAAATCACATTAAGATGACAAATAGTTGGGGCGCCTGGGGGCCTCAGTCGGTTAAGCATTTGACTCTTGATTTCGGCTCAGGTCATGATCTCAGGGTTATGAGATCAAGCCCACATTGGTTCTGCACTGGACGTGGAGCCTCTTGAGACTCCCTCTGGCCCTCTCCCACCTCTCAAAAAAAAAAAAAAAAAAGATGTACAAATAGTCACTTACATAGAAACTGTAAAATAAGAGTGGTTACATGTTTGGGAAAAAATTTTTTTTGATCAGTGATTTGGCTTAAGTAAATAATATTCTTACAAACCTCAAAACTTTGTTTAGCTATTTAAGAAATGTATCTCCAGTATCAAAGCTGATAGATTATTTTGATGACTGATAAAATCACTAACCTGTCAGTTTAAACAGAGAAAATAAGAAAGGAAGCAGAAGATATAATAAATGAGGAAATAGTGAAGAAATATGTCATTTTAAAATAAAAGAAAATATCGATTATAAGAAAAATGTTATTAATCTTAAAATAAATTATATGTAAATGCATTTTTGATGACAAGTCTTAATGAATCTTAAGTCCTTTCAGTGTAGCTGACCGATGTTCACAAAGCTCTGTGAGCTGCTGATGAACCTAAGTCGATAAAATTAAACCAATTCTTTCTTTTAAAGATTTTATTTATTTATTTGACAGAGAGACACAGCAAGAGAGGGAACACAAGCAAGGGGAGTGGGAGAGGGAGAAGCAGGCTTCCCGCGGAGCAGGGAGCCCAATGCGGGGCTCGATCCCAGGACCCTGAAATCATGACCTGAGCCGAAGGCAGATGCTTAACGACTGAGCCACCCAGGCGCCCCTAAACCAATTCTTGAATATGACATTTCACTAAAATTTTTATGGCCTAGTTGATAATAGAAATTTGAATAAGCAGGAATATCAAACAGTATGATAAGGGCTAAGAAGTTGTTTAGTGAAATTCCCAGGATTTCAGTAGAAGCCAAGAAAAGACTCAGCACCAAAAACTAAATTGTTGGTGCTAAGAGAAATGGACTGATTAAGACAAAAAGCCACCACCAAATATCAACCTAATTTGGAAGTTCTTGGAAGAGTTTCGTGTGATTCCCGAAGTTGAATTACAGTTCAGGCAAGGGTAGCATCTGGAAGGTAGCCATTTAAAAAAAAGAAAAGAAAGAAAGAAATTACTGCAAAAACTTCTTCTTTTTTAAAAAAATATTTTATTTATTTATTTGACAGAGAGAAAGACAGCGAGAGAGGGAACACAAGCAGGGGGAGTGGGAGAGGGAGAAGCAGGCTTCCCGCTGAGCAGGGAGCCCAATATGGGGCTTGATCCCAGGACCCTGGGACCATGACCTGGGCCAAAGGCAGACGCTTAACGACTGAGCCACCCCGGTGCCCCTGCAAAAACTTCTAAAAATGAATACATGATTTGGAAACTACTAGAATGATTTGATGATTTATTTTCATCATAATTTCTATCTCTTGATAAGCCATTGTGGTATCCATATAATTCTGTTTATCTAGATATGAAATAGAATAGTATATTTGCTGATTTGATTTGCATATGATTTACGTGATCATTCTTGCTGTTAAATATTTTCAGACTGCAGCGGCACAGAAAGCTCATTTCATTGAGGAGAAGCTGGGGCTGAGTTTCAAACGAGAAGTTGGGAGAGGGGCTTCAGCTACACGAATACCAGCAAAAACACACGAAAGGGCCTGGTACAGCAGGCTCACTGGACAACCAGGTGTGGGCCGGAGAGTTTCCTCATTGTTTCATGCAGGAATGACAACCTCAGCTTTCCTTCCCCTGCCTTCAAAAGCCTGGGCAGAAATAAAAGGAATGGTGCTTATCACTAAAGTGTCTGTCTCACCACCTCCTTTCCCGGAGAAATGTTTGTGCTTCGAGGTATATGTGATCATACGTAACAGAGGTGTTTTAAAATTTGTGGGGGAAGACATAAGGAGACCCGTGGACTGTTTCCTTGACGTACCAGATTTGGCAGTTACGTTGACAAACCACCCCAAACGTAACATTAGCAATTCTCAAGTAGCTTGAGGATGTCGGGCTCAAGGCTTACAGCCCCGTACAGAACAGCACTCTGTTCTGGATTCTGCATGCTCCATCTGATTTAAATTACTCTTTCCTTTGTGGCCACCACTGCTCTTGTACTTGTCAGATCCTGCCTCCATTTGGAAAACACCATGGTACTTCTTGGAAAACAGAAAATCTGCACACGGACCTTTATCTTCCCCATTCTGTGAGTCACTGGGAGTGAGCTCATGGGATTTCGGTAGGAAGTGATAGTTGCTGTTAGGACCACGCACAGGAGAAAACAGGCCTAAGCTGCTCAGGAGGGTGAGATCCTGGAAGGTAAAGACCGTGTCTTATTCCTTGCTGTTGCCGAATGCCCAGCTTCTAATGATGCCTCACCCACAGAATATTTGTTGAGTTGAACTCCTAAGTAAAGCAAGCAGAGTGATAGTCACTCCGTTCTTTGAGAAATACATGTGGAATCGCCTGAGCAAGAAAGTGAATGCTGTATCACAGCTGTACTTCTGAGATCTGTTATCAGTCTGTGATGGCTATGTTATTGTTGCTGGTGAGTCAAACTAATTACGTGACAACTGAGTTACTTTTCCCAGGGACACAAGGATAGGGGGCGTGAGAGAATACGGAAAACCAAGTTCCTTGGCACTTGGACTTGAATCTGGGGTCTGTTGTTTTCTGTCTGATCTTGGGAAAGTCACTCAGTTCTCTGAGCCTCAGGCTCCTTTTCTGTAGTAACGGAGATGACGCTATAGTATCTAAGTCAAGAGCGGATGTGAGGGTCGAATAAGAAGCATATGGGAAGACATCTGGTCATGGGCCCTCAGATCCATTGTGGCTATGGAAGGCTCCCGGTGATGGTGATTGTAACTGTGTGGGCTCAGCCAGTAACTGCTACAGGATATTCCTATTACCCCCCAAATACCCTTGTGTCTCATCCCCAGTTAATCCCTGCCTCTGCCCCAGGTAACCACTGATCTGCTTTCTGTCACCGTAAATTGAATTTCTCTTTTGTAAATGGAATTATACAGCATGTACTCTTTTGTGTTTCACTTCTTTTGCTCAGCATAATGTTTTTCGAGATTCATCTATGTTATTGTATCAGTGGTTTATTTCTTTTATTGCTAAGTAGTATTCTATGGTATACCACATTTTTTTTTTTTTTTGAGAGAGAGAGAGAGAGAGCAGGCTTGAGCAGAAGGTGGAGGGGCAGAGGGAGAGTGAGAGAGAATCCCAAGCAGGCTCTCCAATGCGGGGCTCAATCTCAGGACCCTGAGATCCTGGCCTGAGCCAAAACCAGGAGCCAAAAGCTTAACCAACTGAGCCACCCAGGTGCCCACCACAATTTTTTATCCATTCATTTACTAAAGGACATTTTAGATTGTTTCTACTTTTTTTTTTTTTTACTATTATGAATAAAGATGCTATGAGCATTCACGTACAAGTCTGTGTGGACATCTGTTTTCATATCTCTTGGGCACATACTTAGGAGTAGAATTCCTAGGTCATGTGGTAAGTATATGTTCAATCACATAAGGAATTCCCAAAATGTTTTCTAAAGTGGCAGTACCATTTACAGTTCCACCTGCAGTGTATGAGAGTTTGTTCCACATCATTGACACTCGGTATTGTCTTGGTATTGGTCTTTCAAATTTCAGTCATTCTCATTTTTATGTATGTTCTGAAGGCTAGCATTCACTTTTCTTTCTATATGAATAATATGAGTGTCCAGTTGTTCCAGTTCAATTTATTGAAAAGGTTATACTTTCCCCCACTGAATTGCCTTGGCAAGTTGTTGAAAATCGATTAATCCTATACATGGGGGTCTATTTCTGTACTTCGTCTTCCATCCATTCATTGATCTATATGTCTATCCTTACACGATATTACACTGTCTTAATTAGTGTCACTACACAATGTCTTGAAATCAGATCATGAGGGCCTCTAACTTTGTACTTCTTTCCAAGTTTATTTTGGCAGTGGTAGGTCCTTTGTATTTCCATGTAAATTTTAGAATCAACTTGTCGATTTCCACTAGAAAGCCTTGCTGGAATTTTGTTTGGAGTTGTATCACATCTACAGATTAGTTAGGGAGATTGAGTTTTCTAATCCATTAAAATGGTATATGTCTCCATTTATTTTGGGCCTCTTTGGTTTCTCTCAACAATGTTTTATATGTCTCAGTTATAAGTCTTAGCCATATTTTGTTAACTTTCTCTCTAATTATTCATGTTTTGGGATGCTAATTTAAAAAGGTGCAAGTTCTAGTTGCTAATGTACAGAAACACAATTGATTTTTTATATTGACTTTGTAACTTGAGACATTGTTTATCTCATTTATTAGATCTAGTTTTTTTGTAGGTTTGTTAGGGTTCTCTGTATACATGACCATGTAGTCTGCACAAAAGATAATTTTACTTTCTATTTTCCACTCTTTCTGCTTTTTATTCTTTTTTCTTGCCTGATTACATAGGCTAAAATTCCCAGTTTACTGATGAAGAGATGCCATGAGAGCAAGCATTTTTTGCCTGTTCCCAAACAGAGGATGAAAGCCATTCCAGTCTTTTGCCATTAAATATGAGGTTAGCTCGTAGTGATCCGAAGTGGTACATGCACCCCAATGTTTATAGTAGCAATGTCCACAATAGCCAAACTATGGAAAGAGCCAAGATGTCCATCGACAGATGAATGGATAAAGAAGATGTGGTATATATATATATATATATATACACAATGGAATATTATACAGCCATCAAAAGGAACTGAATCTTGCCATTTGCAACAACGTGGTTGGAACTAAAGAGTATTATGCTAAGCAAAATAAGTCAATCTGAGAAAGACATGTATCATATGATCTCACTGATATGAGGAATTTTTAATCTCAGGAAACAAACTGAGGTTTGCTGGAGTGGTGGGGGGTGGGAGGGATGGGGTGGCTGGGTGATGGACATTGGGGAGGGTATGTGCTATGGTGAGCGCTGTGAATTGTGTAAGATTGTTGAATCACAGACCTGTACCTCTGAAACAAATAACACATTGTATGTTAAAAAAAAAAAAAAAAGAAGATAGTAGGAAGGGACAAATGAAGGGGGGGGGAATCAGAGGGGGAGATGAACCATGAGAGACTATGGACTCTGAGAAAGAAACTGAGGGTTCTAGAGGGGAGGGGGGTGGGGGGATGTGTTAGCCTGGTGATGGGCATTAAAGAGGGCACGTATTGAATGGAGCACTGGGTGTTATACCCAAACAATGAATCATGGAACACTACATCAAAAACTAATTATGCAACGTATGGTGATTAACATAACATAATAAAATAAAATTTTAAAAAAAGTATGAGGTTAACTCTAGGTTTTTCATATTTCTTTAACCGTTTGAAGAAGTCTTCTGTTCTTAATTCGCTAAGAGTTTTTTACATCAATGAAAACAGAATCTTTTCAATTTTTTTCCCTACATCTATGAAGATAATCTTTAAAACAAAGTTTATCCTGTTATGGTGAACTGTGATTTTTGAATCTTAACCAATCTTAAATAGCTGGGATAAATCTCATTTCCTGTGTATTGCTATATTGAATTTGCTAGTATTTTTTTTTATGAGAGCTATTAATCTGTACTTTTTTTCTTTGTTTGGAATGTCTTTGTCTGGTTTTGATATTAGAATAATGAGGATCTCATACAATGAGTGGGAAAGTGTGTTCTTTATTTTCTGAGAGAGTTTCCATAGGATGGTGGTGGGGGGGTCTTCTTTTCCTTTCTAAGTATTTGATAGCATTCACTGATGAGGCCAATTAGGCCTGGAGTTTTCTTTGTGGGATGACTTTTCATTATGAATTCAATTTCTGTAGTGGCTATGGAGTTATTTAGATTTTCTGTTTTTACTGTAGTTTTTTTTTTTTTTAAAGATTTTATTTATTTATTTATTTGAGAGAGAGACTGAGATAGAGAGAGCATGAGAGGGAGGAGGGCCAGAGGGAGAAGCAGGCTTCCCGTCGAGCAGGGAGCCCGATGCGGGACTCGATCCTGGGACTCCAGGATCATGACCCGAGCCGAAGGCAGTCGCCCAACCGACTGAGCCACCCAGGCGCCCTACTGTAGTTAGTTTTAATAATCTGTGTGTTTCAAGAAGTTTTTCCATTCGTCTAAATTGTCAGATTTAGGTAGAAGTCTTTTCATGATGTCCCCTTCTTATCACTTCCATAGGAATCTATGGTACTGTTCCTTTTCACTCCTGCTGTTGGTAATTTGTGTGTATTCTCCCCCTTTCTCTTTCGTTGATCAGTGTAGCTAGAGGTTTATAAATTTTATTGATCTTTCAATTAACTTACTTTCAATATCATTGATTTTTTTCTGTATTGTTTTCCATTTCTATTTAATTGATTTTTGTGTTAATATTTATTGTTTTCTTTCTGCTTATATCACATTTAATTTGCTCTTTTTTTTCTAAGTTCTTAAGGTAGACAATTAGAAAATGTATTTAGGCATTTTATTTCTTTCCAATAAAAATATTTAAAGCAAATTTCCCTCTAATGATTGCATTAACTGGAATATCATGAATTTTGATATATCATGTATCCATTTTGCTTGACTTAAAATATATTTCTCTTTTTTTGGCTTAATATATTTTCTGATTTCATCTTTGATTTCTTCTTGGACTCATGGGCTATTCAGTAGTATGTTTCTTAATTTTCCAATTATTTTGGGAGTTTACAAATAGATAGATCTAGGGAAGGACAAGTTTGTATTGGTTCATTTGGTTTACCTCTCACACCTTCTGGCTCCTCTAAGACATGGTATGCTCAAGACTTTTCTTTTTATCAGTTATCTCTAATGTGTTCTAAAATGATGTAGATGTCTAATGTTTTCTAAGCCTGATTTTCTTCCGAGAGCCAGGTGTGACGTCTTCATACCAAGGATACTTGGAGGTTGGCCATGCCTAGAAGGCCGTCTTGGTTTGCCTTATATATGGACAATTGGAAGGAGCACCAGCAGAGGGGGCCAGAGACTCAGGCCAGGGGAGGTGATCATCCAGCCTGCTTCTGGCTTAGCTCAATCATAACCATAGGACAATGCTATTCTTTCTCAGGATCCAGATAGCCGCATTCTGCAAACACTTGAGGTGGATGAGACTTATAAAATAATTCTGGACCTATTCATTTTCCTCACATTCAGGACCCTGACCATTCTGGGTATTGAGTTAGGCACTAGGAGTTTAAAGAGGAAACTTCAGTCTTATTGTGGAGTCAGGATAAGCACAGGAAAAGAGGATCAAATGCGCAAAGGGGCAGAGATAAAATCACACACACATATATTAATATATATTAATCACTGATCTAGAGGGTAGGTCAGAAATATTCTGATGTTAAGAGTTATTGTACAGTTTTGTTGTTAAGAGTCAAGATGTTCACACTTAACAATTTAACATTTGGTGGCAAACATCAATATGGAATTTGGGCTGGTCTAGAAAGAGACAATCACACATCTAACGCCTAAGGTTATAGAGGTTGTTTGGATGGTTTGGGTTGTTTAAACCTTCCTTTCAATCATTTTTGCATTCAGGTTTTGAGAAAAAAATGGTAGGTATAAATTGCCTTATTTCTTGAACTCGGGTTCAGAGTAAGTTCCAGAAAGCCCCTCCCCCACACTTTGTTTGTTTTAACGAACTCTGTTAGTAATGTATCACGTGGACTTCGCTGTGGTGCTAATTTAGATCTTGGTTGGCTGCCAGGGCCAATTAAGGTGAAAATATGCTGTTTGTTGGAAAGGAAAGTGGCCATCTGGAGCAAGGGGTGCAAATCTGAGAGGCGTCTTCTCCTAAAGGTTAAAAAAACGAAATAAAGCAAGCAAGACCGTAAAATCAAAATGAATTGAGACACATCCAACGGAGCACAATTAGTCATGAGGAAACACACAATAAGGAAGGGAAAGGGCTTGAGAATGTAATCATTTTGTTTCTAACTCATGGGAAGAAAGACGGAGCGGGGTGGGGGGGCGGGGGGACAGCAGAAAGATGGAAGGGGCAAATTGAATTGCTTGAGTCATTGTCTTAGAAAGTTGTCTCTCTGGGGGAGAAAGCCAGGTTGTAGCTGCAGGCCGAGGAAGACTGCTAGAGCTTTGAAACCGAGTGAAGCCCGTGAGGGGAAAAACCTGGAGTAGTTCGGGCGTTTTGTGAGAACAAGTGACCGAAAGATGGAAAGCTTTCTCCCTTCTTATCTGTAATCGGGAAAATGGCCCCAAAAATTAGGAACTGTAGCTTGGAAAAGTGAGAAGGAAGGCCCCAAATGAAACAATAGATTTAGAAACTTCACATACTGTTTTCAGGTTAGCGGCTAATTTATTTTCTTTATGAAGCATTGCATTCTGGAATGGAGATAAAACATGAGTTTCACTTTATTTATTTTTAACGATTTTATTTATTTATTTGTCAGAGAGAGGGAGAGAGAGCACAAGCAGGGTGAGAGGCAGGCAGAGGGAGAAGCAGGCTCCCCGATGAGCAAGAAGCCCCAGGCGGGACTTGATCCCAGAACCCTGGGATCATGACCTGAACCAAAGGCAGACGCTTCACCGACTGAGCCACCCAGGAGTCCTGAGTTTCACTTTAGATAGAGTGAAAGAAACCAAAGTGTTTGTTTCCTGGAATTGACACAGTGCTTGGAACAAACTAGATATTAAAAAAATATTCGCAGATTGATTACATGGTGACAGAGTGCTCCAACCAGAGATTTAGGGTCTTGAGTGGCGGAAATAGCGTCTGAACTTTGAATTTTTTAGCAAACATGGACAGTGATGACGGTCGCACACACCAAGAAAATCAGCAACTATCAAGGTGTAGGTGCCTGGTGTTGCAGAAACTCTGGGGAAAAAAAAAAAATCCACATGTGACTTGATTCCTCAGCTTCTCCAGCAGAGGGCACTTTAGGGTTTCTGTAACACAATGGGTCGCCATGACAAAATGAAAAAATCGTTTGTTTCCAGAAGGAAGAACTTCACAGATTTGTTTTCTCAGACCTCTGCGAGGTTCCGGCAAGGGGACGAGGTTCTGACAAGGCGATGGGGAGGTGGAAAGGCTGCAGGGAAGAGAGGGTGTTGGGAAGAGCCAGGATCAGGATGCATTTCCAGCTGTGAACCAACTGGCCAGTGACCTTGGCCAGCCACTTCAGCTCCTGGACTGCTTCTTTGTTTGCACTAGGAAAAGATCGTGCTCTGATCCCTAAAGGCCTCTGACCTGACCGCATGTGATGTATCCCACCTCAGCAGCTTGGGGTCGGTATAAGACCCCTTTTATATTTTGGAGGATTTAATTCTGAGCTCCATTTCATCATGGCAAGTCGGTGTCTCTCCTCTCCGTTCTTTCCTGAGACTCATCCCTCCCCGCACAGATGTCTTGCAGTTCTGCACGTCTGTGAATGATGACATCCAGCCTCCCCCCACCCTCCCCCAGAGGAGTCAGACATTCGGTATTAGAGGTATCAGAGAGGCTTCAATACTTTAGAATCTGTAAAGGTGTCGAGATCTCTTTCTTTGGAAGACTTCTAGACCCCGACACAATTTGCCCACTCCTTCCTAGCTGTCACAGCGGGAGCTGGGGAGGATGGTCTTTGTCAGTGCCAAGAGTCCTGGCTCACCCTCCCCGAGAGGAGTGCTTGCTGACTTGCCTTTCATCTACTTCCTGAAAGGGACCACTCAGGAGGTTTTTCTAAGGGAGACTCACTGTCTCCTGCTAGAAATAGAAGTGGCTGGAAACTTCTAACAGAAACTTGCTCTTAGAAAATCTAGTTCCACCTCCTGGGGCGCCCTGTGGCAGCATTTTTATGACGGTTCGTTCAGTCTTGTCTTTCCTTAGAGTTAGCAGAGTTCACCCCAACTTTAGGCTGGGGTGTGGGCGGGGGAGGGGGATTCAGCTGATGACATTTTGTGTTCCTCTGTCTCCTGCAGGAAGCAGCAGTGGGGACCTCCTCCCTCCCTGTGGCCGGCCCCCAGGCTCTCCGGGGTTTCCAGGTGCTCCTCCCTCTGTGGGCTGAGCTCTGGTCATTGCAGCAGGGCCCTGGGGACAGCTGTGCAGGAGGTGGCCTGTCAAAGACCTGGCAGACAGGAAGAGCAAGCCCTGAGATCAGCTGCTTTGCTCCAGCTGGGGTGTGGACTCTGAGAGGCTGTGGGGTGCCTGGCAATTCCTCTGGCTGCTGGGCCTTGGATCCACGCCTGCCCCCCAGGACTCAATCTCTGAAACCGTGATTTCTGGGCCCTGTTCTAAGAATCGACCAGGGCCTTATTAAAAAAGTGGGGGATTCAGCGCAGGAAGGGGAGGGGATTTCATGTTCTCTGACTTGGTGCCAACTCTTCGCTTTAGAAAATCCTCCCCTCTTTCACTTTCTCTTGTGCCTTCTTTCTTGGCCTTCTCCCCCTTTCCCCTCTCTCTTCCTCCCTATCCTTCCTCTCCCACCTCTGTTTTCTGCTCTGTGGCCAAGGGGCGCAGAGCCCAGAACTAACTGGAAGGAATGCTGTATCTTTTACCAAAGGACTCAAGTGCAGTGACCAGCTGCTGGTGTCCACAGAGGGACCTTTGTCACAGGACATCCCTGTGTGGCCTCTCAGGAGAAAAGCACTGATCCCTGAGTCCCGTGTGGCCCAGCCTAGTGTTGGGCAGCAGGGTAAGATCCAGGACCAGTGTCTGCAGGCTAAGGCCCACGTGCTTGATGTTGCGCTCCATTGGTCAGAAGTTTTGTGCATATTCCCCCACCCCTGACAGATTCACACTTGACAAAATGCATTACTGTACCAATGCATTATGCCCATTTAAAACATACTGAAGATAGAAAGAAAGAGGTGAAGAATATTCACAGAAGTTCTCATCTTTTCTTCTCGACCCCACTCCCAGGTGCCTGTCCCACCGCTTCGAGTCTACTGGCCAAGGTGTCCTTAGGGCTACAGGCCGATGGGGTTTTGCAGGTGGCTCAGGGTGAGGTGGGGAAGAATGATGGGTGTGGCCATTCCTAGGCTGGTCCCGAACATTCCAGTTCTCCTCCGCACTGGGCATGTGGTAAGCTTGCACTTCCTCCCCCTCACTGGAGGATTGGTGGGGCCATGTGCCTTGTTCTGGCCAAAGAAATGTGGGCAGAAGTGATGTGAATCACTTCCAGGTGCAAGCTGCAAGGGCCAGGGCTAGAGGAAGGGGGAGATAAAGAGGAACAGCAAGGGTCTTAGTCTGCTGGAGCCATACCATGTCCCCCAGACCTGTGGCCTCAGTTACAGCCACATGCTGTCTCATAGTGCTGGAGGCAGCAAGTCTGGGACCAGGGTATCCGCCGGCGGGGGGGGTGTGTGTCTCCTGAGCCTCTCTCCTTGGCTTGCAGACAGCTGCCTTCTCCCTGTGTCCTCACACGGTCTTCCCTGTGAGTGTGTCTGTGTCCCGATCGATGTCCTCTTCCCGTAAGGACACCAGTCCTTTTGGATTGAGGCTAGTGACCTCACTTTACCTAAATTACCTCTTTCAAGGCCCTATCTCTAATAGATACAGTCATATTCTGAGCTACGGGGCACCGAGACTTCAACATTTGAATTTTGAGGGGACACAGTCAAGCCCATGACGGCACGTGAGACCATTATTTCCCGGCCGAGGGCACCGGCCGAGCCTGCTGAAATCCAGCGCACTTTCAGGATGACCTCTCCTAGCCACCACTTCCCAGACCCTTCCGATGATTCTGTAGCCCCCAATTCACTGTGTCAGGTCCTTTCCCTCCTGGAATGCTGGCAGCCACTTCCTCCTTCCTGCCCCAACCCTGACTGGTACAGGTGGGACAGGATGGACAGCGTTGTTTGGCCCCCGCCCCATGCCACTCTTCCAGGTGAGGCTCACCGTGCGGCAGGTGGACCCTTCCCTGGGTGCCCAGGCCAGCAGCCTGGGGAGGCGAGGCCCCCCAAGGGGAGATGAGGAGGCTGGCTTGTCATACCCTCACTCAGGTTTGCCTTGGGACCCTGGATGCTCTCTGGCAAGTCATCCTTTCTTAGAGTTTTAGCCATTGCCGTGTGGAGAAGCGGGGAGGCAGGGGAGTGATGGGGGGGTGCCCTCTGTGAAGCTGGCCCAGGGAGTCTGCCTGCACTGCCAGTACCCATCTGGGTTGCCGGAGAGTCAGGAGGGGGGACAGGCTTCTGCTCCTGCAGAGAAGCCAAAGGGAATGTTGTCAACATGGTTCAAAACCCCCTTTCTAAATAAGCTAGGTAAGATCTGCAGGAGGTTCTGGAAGCCACTGTGGTGACCGATGTCACCAGTCCTAGAGGAATACCCTTGGCTAGGGCCACCGGGCAGCTAGCGTAGCGTCAGCCTGTGTCCCTGAACGGAGAAGCTGCACCAACCTTGAAAGGTCACTTCTGCTCCCCCCAAAGTCTGCTCATCACCTTCCATTCGGTCTCCAGACCTCTAGAAGTCAGAGTCTCAGGACGTGGTACTTAGCGCCTTTCTCTTATGTCCTCTCTCTCTTCCTTGAGGACTTTATATAGGCATGGTGCTTTTACTATAATCCAAATACCCAAATCCAGAATCCCAAATTTATGTCTCCAACACTGGCCTTTTCCTGAAGTCCAGGTCCCTATAGCCAACCACTTACTCATTCCCCTCTGGGATGTCTAATAGACATTTAAACGTATCATGCTGGAGATAGCTACTGGTCTTGCCCCTCTGCCCCAATCATGCTCCCCTCAAAGCATCTTCATCCCAGTAAGTGGCACCCCCTCCATCCAGCTGCCGGCCAGAGGGTGGTTCTTCATTCCTGCATTTCCTTCACACTCCACATCCAAGCTGTTGGTGTATCTTGTTGGCTTTACCTCCAAAGTCTGTCCCAAAGCATGTCCCAAAGTAAATCCCAAACCCATCTTTCCTCCCTTCCTCCCTCTTTTCTCCCTCTGTCTTTCTCTTTCTTTCTCTGTGTGCTATAATAGGAATGAGGTAAAAGAAAACAAATTTCTCCCCCTTATATAGTATCTTCTTTTGAAATATTTTTATTTCACTTCTTCTAACAGCAATATAGAAACAAAGAGTCATAAAAAATAAGATTATAAATTGTCCATCGATTATGTAATAGCACTTGATATTGCTACAGGGAGGAGGCCCCGGGGCCGGCCCAGGTCCTCACAAGCCTCCCCAGGCTCCCCGGGCCTCTGTGATCTCTGCTGAGTCCATGAAGGCACCACACACTGCCGTGCGTGGCGAGTCAACGGCGACCTCGTGGTTTACACCCGCGGTCCTTGGGGGTGACACAGAGATGGGCAGATGATGAGTTAAACTACAAACAGTATTGTGTACAAGTGGTGGGCCAGAAGGTGGCCCCAGGATGCTGGCAACACAGGTTAGGTGGCAGGGGACCCATAGACATCGCTTGAGCCCCCATAGCAGGGACTTTACAACAGGGAGCTGACGTGCGGAGTTATTTGTGTTCCCTGTGGGAATAAGAGAGCTAACAGACACTGGATAATGAGTAAGGAGACGCACCCAGGCTCCTCCACTCTCATCTCTGGTCCCTTCCCCTTCCTCCTCCATCCTCATCCCCAAATTAAATTCTCTTGGGGGTGAACTAAGCAAAAGAGCTGAGATGTCTAACCTGTTCCAAAAAGTGTGCCCCGATCTCGGTTTGCTCTCAGAGAACAAAGAAAGGAAGGGGACATTACGTGAGCTGGACAACTAAATTGCCAAGGTTGACACCAATTCAATTGGATTGACAAAATCAACTAAAGCCACTTCAGTTGAATCCAATTTTTTCAATTCCTGTAATGACTGATTTCTAGAAAGAAAAAAAAAAAGGCAATTTGGCATTATTTTCAGAAGATGGAATGGGCTTTCCCGTGTGGGTGTATGTGTACCTGTGTGCCTCTCCAGAGCAGGTGGCGTGTGGAGGCCACCCTGACCCCTGCCATCTCAAGGACGTATCTCAGAGAAGACTGGCGAGAATACCTCAGTAGGACTTGGCAGTCCTCATACAGAATCCCTGAGGAGAGACAGCTCGGGGTCGAGAAAATCCCCCTCCCTTCCTGCCTCAGGGGGAGCAGGTCTAAAAGGTCTGGCATCCCACCCAGGTCTCTTCTGTGGACCAGTCCGCTGGTCCTCAGTCACTGCTCAGAGTCAGGCAGAAAACACCTCTTATCGACGTTGTTACACCTTTTGCGAAGGAAGCATAAAGCCTCTGGCTCTTTGAAATCACAAGGAAGACACAAAGTTCTTTTCTAACTAGGGACCATTCATTCACGTCCTCGCACTGCCAGCCCATTAAAGAAAAACAACCTTCCCAGTGTAGGTCAGGGTGTGTGTGTGTGTGTGTGTGTGTGAAGTGTGCACGGGCCCCAGCGAGACTATACGAGAGGATGAAACATGAAAGAACATCAGGACACCTTACTCTGACCATGGAAGTGTGATTGGTAATACGTGTTCTGTGGGTCCACTTTCCAGGCATTGCTCTGAGTTGGACCCAAATATTCTGAATTGCAAAGTGAGAGGTACGTGTAGGGGCTGCGTGAGGTGGAGAGTAGAGGGCTTGGCAGTTTGTGGGTTTGGCAAAACATTAGGACCGTCTTTGGGGTTCAAGTTCATTGACACGTGATCTGTCTAGGCATTCTTAATAATGATTTAACCTGTTGATAGTAGCCACTAAGGAGCCGTGTAATCTGAGGGAAGTCATCCTCTTTCCCTGGTTTCACTTTACTCCTTTATGAACAAGAAGGCTTGAACTAGATGACGTCAAAAGGTACCCCCAGCTGGGGGGAGAACCTGCGCCACGTGGCATTCCGCGAGGCTAACTTTCCTTGCTGTTGAGATCTCAGTCCTCATGCTTGCTGGGCCTCATGCTTGTCAGTAGGGAGAACCTTTTCAAATCAAATCCTAAACTACTGAACTTGACCTACCCAACTGGCATCACCATGTGGACAAAAATCAAACAGTTGTGAACAAGTTAGCAACAGAGTAGTAACAGTCTGATTCAATTAAAATTAGTGATTTAAATCAGGCACAGAATGTCAGAGGAGGCTCAGGGTGAGCTTCCGAGCTCCCTCGAGTCTTTCTGGGGGGGCGGGGTGGGGCAAGAAGGGGACAAAGGTGATGCCACCAGGAGAATTCGGTGATGGGAAATCCATGGACAGATTTGCCTAGTCACTCGGGCACTCCCCTGGAGGTGCAGGGTGGCGGCAAAGGGGCTCTTTGGAGACGGGGATTGGGGTGTGCGGCCAGGGCAGGCAACAGAGAGGGTACCTGTGTTTGCCCCGCCCCCGCTGCCCGGGTGTGTCCTGGCACGCGCTGAAAACAATCGACGTAACACCAGTAGTGCCAAGGTCTAAGAGTGACCACAGCCAGCGCCCAGCAGGGGCGCTCCCGGCGGCTGTAGGGCCTGCGGTCCCGAGCTCCACTTTGTCGTTGCTCCTGGTTTTCCTTTCCTGGTGGGTCCCTGACAGGGCTGCTGAGTCACCTGTCTACGAGCCCGTACTTAGAAGACGGCAACAGCAGATGGGCTCACTTGACATACCTAATCATCTGCTCCCTGGATGCTCAGTGCCCTTGGGGAAGCTTTCTGCAAGAATCACAGTGTTTGGGGGCCCCCCTTTGGGATCCCAGATCATAGCACCAGTGATTCCGGGAAACAGGAATGGGGGGGCAGGGAGGGGAGGATGGAGACGTGTCATACTGGGAGCCAGGTCTCATTGAAGATTTGGATGGAGCGGCCCTTCTGCAGAACACTTTGGGTCACGGACAGTCAGAGGGTTGTGGGGCTCCACAGTTGGGGTCCCCTGAGAGAGCACCTGCCGTGGGTCTGAGGGCCCACGGTTCACCAGCCACAGGGAAACCCTGCCTCGGGGGAGACCCACTCAGGGTAACGCAGCCTCAACGCCCTTCCCACGCCCCCTCCCCGCCTCCCAGACACTCTGCTCTGGTCCCTCCGCCCCCTTCTAGGGCTTCTCAGCACAGAGAGAACCTCCGGGAGTTGATGTTCATCTTGGTGACTCCAATGAGCTTGAGTGGGGTGGAGAGACTGAAGGAGGAGGCGAGCGGGGAGTCGCAGAAGAGATCAGACAGCTCGTCCCGTTCCTCCAGCTCGTAGGTGGCATCGTTGAGCATCCTCCTGTGGAGGTCACAGGTCTGCTCGATCTTTAGCTTGTTGATGTCACTGCGCAGGCGCATGAGCTGTCTGGCCAGCTGCTGGTCCTGCAGCCTCATCTCCATCTGGAAGGGAGGAGGGGGAGGCATCAGCAAAGAGCTGGGCTGGGGGTTGTAGTTCCATAGTCTCTGACAAACACAGACCCGCTGATAGGAGACCTAATTAATGGCTTGCATCATCAGTTGGTCCACCTGGAGATATTGGCACATTCCCTGCTCAGGAAGGTGAAAAGACACACACAGCAAGATGATGAATGGGGACAGATGGGTTTCCCAAACAACTTTGTGCTAGGCTAGATACTATGCCTAAATCCTTTTGGAAGAGGCACATGCCAGTCCTGGCTTAAAGATTCAGTCTCATTGTTTACAGATACATACAGGTGGAGTAAGAGTATAAAGGAACGCACGGGAGTGGTAAGTGCCAAATTCAGGAGCATGATTACCGCTGGGTGGGAAGGAAAGAAGGTGGTTGGGGAAGGTTTACGGGGGCTTCAGCTGTATGGGTAATGTTTTATACCTTATGTTGGGTGGTGGGTATACTGTTAGATCATTCTTTAAGCCTTTAAACATTTTAGAATGCCTGCAATATATTTTTTAAAGATTTTATATATTTGAGAGAGAGAGAGCAAGCAGGAGTAGGGGCGGAGGGAGAGGGAGAGAGAGAATCGTCAAGCCGACTCCCTGCTAAGCCCTACTTGGAGCTCATGACCATGAGATCATGACTTGAGCCGAAGCCAAGAGTTGGACCCTGAACACGCTGAGCCACCCAGGCGCCCCTGCCTGTAATATTTCTTAATAAAGTTTCAAAAAAGCCAAATAAATATGTAAATATATGCTAATATTTACTGAATGTTTTACTATGAACCAGGCACTGTTCTAAGCTCTTCAGGTATGTATTAGTCTTCTCAGGCTGCCGTATAAAACCGCAGACTGGGAAGCTTAACCAATAGACATTTATTTTTCATAGTTCTTGTGGTCAAGAAGTTCAAGATCAAGGGGTGGGCTGATTCTATTCTTACTGAGGACCTTCTCCTGGCTTGCAAATGGCCATCTTCTTGCTGTATCCCCACATGCTGGAGAGAGAAAGCTTAGCTTTCTTTTCTTTTCATAGGAACATTAATCTCATGACGGGGGCCCCACTCTTATGACCTCAAAATCTAATTACTTCCTAAAGGCCCACCTCCAAATACCATCACACTGGGGGTAAGGGCTTCAGCATATGAATTTGGAGGGTGGGGCACAAAGATTCGGTCTATAATGGGTATATCAACATGCTACAGTTACTCTTCACTGCAACTCTGTTAAGTAATATCACCATCATCATCCACAAGTTAGAGATGAAGAGGCAGAAGTTTGCGAAATCAGTCACTGTGTCAAATCACAAAGGGTATAAATGGCAGAGTTGAGATGAGAAACCCAGACAATCAGACTCCAGAGCCCAAGCCACCGACAAGGAAGTCCTGCCTCTTCAGGTATTGTTGAGTAGGGGGGATATGGAGTTAGTCCCTGCTCAGTGGACTAACAAAAGGCTCATGATCTTTTCAGTGCCTCAGTGTTTTTTTTCTATTGAGGAAGGGAAGTGATAATAACCCCACACCTGGTCTAACATCTTTACAGTTTCCAAAATTCATCTGTGTGCTAACTTTGTTAGTACTGTACAGCCAGTCCCGAAGGATTAGCAGGGCAGCTTGGCTGAGTAGTTTACAAGCCTGGAAGAGTGTCAGTGCGTTCTCGGTTTCACAGTTGTGCCATGACAGAGATGGGGACTGGAGCTCACAGGATCTCAGTCTCCCAGCACAGAGCCCTTTCCAGTAACAACACTTTGTCACTAAGACAGGTCCTCAGCTCCTCCTACTTGACACGATATTTGATTCCTTCTCACTGTTTACTCTTTCTGTCACTGCAAAGGGTTATTGTTTTCACAGTTTTGTGTCTTCAAGCTCAGCCATGTCTTTCACCTGGTGCTTGGAACCGAACTGACGTGGAGAAATTAACCATGAGATCCCAGAGGGACTCTTTCCATTGTTATGCAACTGAACACAAACGGTCTCGGTCTCACTTTTCCCCTGTTAAGGTTTGGAATTCAGTGCATTGCCTGGTAGAAAAATAAGCGACTTCACAACATAGAGCTTAAAATTAGACCTGGAAGCCACTGCCAGCTATATTTGGTCAATGGGTTTTAATGTAAAATAAGGATAGGTTTTTGCTGACAGGTATTATTTACAAATCTGTAGTGTTCTTCTACCTTTGTTTATAAACCTTATAAGAAAAAGTGACAAAGGGGAGTGTTCACAAGGAGTATATTTACATATACATATGTAGCATATGTAGTACATAAATACACACACACAAAAATAAAATAAAACACCAAAAAAGTGTAAAAAAAAAAAATAAGCGACTTCACCGGTAAGCATTTTATTGTTCTTTTTTTTCTCTTTCATTTTTTAATGTATTTCTACAAGTCCCTTTTCTTTCCATTTTTGCAGATGAGAAAAATCATGATAAAAAATCTTGCATGGAGATCAGCAAAGTATTTAATGGCAAAATTGGGGTTAAAGTTCATAGCCCCCAGTTTTTTAGTTTCTTCTCAATCCTTGGGCATAAAAACCCAAATTTATTGCCAATCAGAAATTCTATTGGGGCGCCTGGGTGGCGTAGTCGGTTAAGCATCTAACTTTGATTTTGGCTACAGTCATGGTCTCGGGGTCCTGGAATCCACGCTCAATGGGGAGTCTGCTTGAGATTCTCTCCCTCTCCCTCTGCCCCCACCCCTGCTCTCTCTCTCTCTCTCAAATAAATAAATAAATCTTTAAGAATATTCTATTGATTTAGAATAGCACCAAATTAATGATGGCAGGCTCATCCCAGGGCAGTTGGTCATTCATTCATTTGTTATGGAGCCCTTGTCATGCCTGGAAGTGAGCTAGGTGTTGTCTAAAACCCTTGTGAAGGAGATGGTGGTCAAATTTGTCTGAAAGACAATGCCAGCTTATACCCATTGCTTTATCTAATAGGGTCTTTGAGGAGTTTTGATTGAACCACTTCTCTGGGGGTATTTTATAATTTGAAGATAGAGCTCTTTGAAAAGATAGGAACTTCATGGTTTAGGTTTGAATTTTGGTCCCAAGAATTGGATCTTAGGTCTGAAAAGATCCTTTAAAGTTGGAGAATTTCAGGTTTGAGCAGGTGTCTGGGAGCATCTGTGAGATATGGCCTGCAGGGGTGCCTGGTGGGGGAAGAGGTCTATTTTTCTATGGCCAACAGATCCAGTCAGAGGTCAGAGAACAATTTAGGGTTGAAATTCCATCAGAGTTAGCTGGAAAGAGGGGTTAGTGTAAGGCACGTGTCCAGTTCTCTTTGACTGGACAAAGGCCACCTTGGTAGGGCCACTTCACACTCATTCAGCTTGGATTCATTCAACTCTGCATGAGGGAAAGAAGAGAAATAAGACCACACTTCCAACGGGGCTGAGGATTCTGGCCATTCTGCTTGTTGGTGCCCCAAAGCACCAGGAGGGAGACTGGGAACCTGCTGTTTTCCCAGCAGACCCTGGTTCTGAGGGTGCCTCAGTGTGAATAGCTGCCCTAGGAGTCACTCAGAGCATATCTTTTGTTATGATCCCTGAATGTAAATCCGCCGCTGCATCTGATGCTCAGAGAAACAGTGTTCCAACACCACAGGGAAAACCTGCCATGTTGGCCCTATTCTCACTCACTAAGGGATTTTCCAAGGGTGATTCTGTGCCTTAAACATTAATTTGAGCCCCCCACCTCTTAAAATGTAACTCTGCTGTAATCAGACCAAATCCATACAGAAATGAGCTCCCACAGCTAAAAAAAAAACCTAAGCAAAATGTGCAGGTGCCCCCCCCCGAATTTTTTTTGTTGTTGTGGTAAAATACACAGAACATAAAATTTTTACCATCTTCATTACTGTTAAGTGTGCAGTTCAGTGACATTAAGCACATTCTCATTGATATGCAACCATCCCCACCATCCACCTGCAGACCTCTTCACCTTGTCAAACTGAAACTCTGTCCCCATTAAACTCCCCCTCCCCCTCCCCCCAAAACCACCACCATTTCACTCTGAATTTTACTGCTCTATGTGCCTTATATAAGTGGAATCATACAGAATCTGTCCTTTTGTGACTGGCTTATTGCACTTAGCATCATGTCCACAAAGTTCATAGAGCTAAGAGGCTTTTTAGATTTTAACCTTTTCAGAAATGTTCCGTGAACTTAAGTCTTTGCTGCTCCTGTTTGCCGTGAGTTGGAAGAATGGCAGCTCCCGAGGAAGGTGGGAGAACTGGGACGGGGCCTGGGCTGGGGATGGAGGCCCTCCTGCCTTTTTCTTTCTTCTCTGCCAAGGAGGCACTCAGGCAGCGATGACCTCACACCCCATCTTCTGCCACCTACCGTCAGGTGCATTTGACACGTATTACTTCACCGCATCTGCTCACAGCTCTAGATGAGAGGTATTTCGATCTGTGTTCCAGATGAGGAAACCAACTTAGAGAAGTTTAAGGGACTGTCCAGGATTGGCCAGCCCGGGTGTGGTGCCCTCGGAACATATCAGAGCCCAGAGCTGGGGGCCTCTCCATGGCTTCCTCTGATCTGGAGGTGGGCTGGGTCCCAGAAGCAGTAAAAGTGGGAAACCCATTGCTCTGGGGTTAGACCCTGGGTTCCAGTGGAGCCCCCTCCTCACTAGCTGTGTGGCTTTGGCTGAGTTACTAACACTGCCTAAACTTGTGTCTTCATCTAGAGAGAAGAGATGCTGTCTACTCCAAGGACTATGAGAAGCATAGTAGATAATAAGTGGTAGCCACATGAGCTGATCGCTGCCAGTCAAACAGAGGTAAGAGGTTCATCCCTCAAGCTCTTTCTCTCTGTGCCAAGGTGCAGACCACAGAAACTGGCCAGAACCTTCCACTTTCAAGACTTTATTAAAGCAACTGAGATGCTGGCCCTAAAGCCTGGTCCTGGTGACTCAACTATCAGTGTGGGTTAATGCTCTCCCTGGCAGACTCCACTGTAGGACGTGCTGATTTCTAGTTCCCCTTCCTAGGGTGGCCTGTTGTTCCTGCAGAATAAAGGCGCCTGCTGGATCCTTGGAAGAGTGCCTACAATTGCACTAATCCTGTAATTAGGGCAGAGTACTTGGTGAAAGGGGGAGAAATGTCAGTGTGTGGTGGTGACAGGGCGTGTTCCTACTGGGTGAGGAAGCACATGAAGGAGAAGGTGGCCGATCGGTGGCCTCGTAGCAACAGGGGTGCTTGGCTGGAGCCAACGCAGGTGGGATAGCCAGCCGAGGAAATTCATGGAAGGACCTCATGGGAGAGCGCTCTGCTGGGAGGTCTCTGCTGTGGCCAAGTCTCAGGGGGAGTTCGAAGACAGGCTGACTCCTACCTCTGGGTGGGGTGGGGTCAAAGCCAACGTTGCAGTAAACTGATGTGGAGGCAGTTCCTCCAAAAATGAAACATAGGAGGGCGCCTGGGTGGCTCAGTTGGTTAAGCGACTGCCTTCGGCTCAGGTCATGATCCTGGAGTCCCGGGATCAAGTCCCGCATCCGGCTCCCTGCTCGGCAGGGAGTCTGCTTCTCCCTCTGACCCTCCCCCCTCTCATGTGCTCTCTGGCTCTCTCATTCTCTCTGTCTCAAATAAATAAATAAAATCTTAAAAAAAAAAATGAAACATAGGATTGCCACATGATCCAGCAATGCCTCTTCTGGGTATATCCCTGCAAGAATTGAAAGCTGGGGCTTGAATATTGACTTGTATACTCGTGTCCATGGCAGCATTAGTCACAAGAGACGAAAGGTGAGAGCAACCCGTGTGTCCATCGATGGAAGTACAGATAGATAAAATATGGTCTGTCCGTACAGTGGCGTATCATTCCGCCATCTTGACATATGGGGGGCCTTGAGGATGATATATTAGTGAGAGAAGCCTTCCACAAAAGGCACAAGGACTTTACAATTCCACTTACATGACGTACCTAAGTAGTCAAACTCACAGAGACAGAAAACCAAATGGGGGTTGCCAGGGGCTGGGGGGATAGGAGAATGGGCAGTGAGTATTTACTGGGGACAAAGTTGCAGTTGGGGAAGAAGAAAGCCCTTCTGAAGATGGACGGTAACGGCTGTGAATGTACCTAATGAATTGTACACTTAAAAATGGTTAAAATGGTAATTTTATATAATATACATATATTTTACCACCATTAAAGAAACAACAAAAGCTACACATTTGGGGTGTTCACTCTGACCTGGTTTGCCCAGGACCTTCCCAGTTTTAGCCCCCCGAGTCCCATGTCCTAGAAGCCTCCCCGGTCGCAGGCAAACCCCCTCCCTGTGGCACGTGTGGACGCTGCAGGCATTGGTGAGAAGGACCCCTCTTGGCCAGAGGCCTGTCTGTCTGTGGGACACATTCTTTAACTCAGGTGGCACTGGGGACCCACCAGACCCTGAAGGAGGCGGAGTGGTCTGGGAGGTTGAGGGCTTCTCTGAGGTAGGTTGGAGGAGGAGGGACCACAGAAGGAGGGGCTCAGACCAACCCGCAAGGGGAAGAGAGTGTTTCGTTCTTTGGCAACGGCCCCTGCGGCATTTGGAGAAGTGGCATTTTTGTGGCAATCTGGATCATTTGCTTCCTTCCCCAGCACCCCTTGCCCACTTGCCCTGTGTTCACTTGCTCAGTCTAAAACCCTGAATGATGTCTTGGTGTTCCAGGGAAGCTCGTATGTCCGTTTCTTGAATAAAGTCTTAAAAGCACGAGGTTCTGGCTAATACCTTTATTCCTAGTTGCCTGTGGGATGTGCTAGAACACTTTCTTGGGTCTGCTCTCTGCAGGTCTAAAATGCCCTGAAGATTTAAGGAGTTTGGAAAAAATACAAAAGACCGGTGACTAGCAGACCTTCAGGAGCACAAGAAGCAATTCTTCTGAACATGCCGCCTTTGCCCGCCCCAAACCTATCTCTAAAGCTCACCCCAGAGAATGCCCTATGCCCAGGGCAAACCAGAGGGGCTATGAATGAACTGGATTGAGGCACATTGGAATTAGCACAGATCTGGGAAGACAGAAAGAATCCCGAGCTGTTCAAGTGCATTTAGTTTAATCCCTATTTCTGAGGCTCGGATCTAAGCCACCCCAGTCCCACAGTCACGATCAGGCTCTGACTGATGTTGAAGGGAGACGGAGTAGAAAAATCCAGGCCATTTTCTCAAGCCGCCCGTGAAAGGGCAGAATGCACTGTATTCTCTACGAGACGTCATTCTTGAACCTTAGAAATAGTTTTTGTAAGCTGTCTGGTGATTTATATAACTTAACCGAAAGGTCCAGC
Source organism: Mirounga angustirostris (assembly GCF_029215605.1). Lineage (NCBI taxonomy): Eukaryota > Metazoa > Chordata > Mammalia > Carnivora > Phocidae > Mirounga > Mirounga angustirostris. Next base: position 150,379,534 of record NW_026991710.1, on the reverse strand, counting down.
TTATTGTTTTCATCAGTGCTGTGTAGGAACACACTTAGAAGCCCAGAGAAAATATTATTCATTATTTGATCTTGGGTTTGGCTTCTGAGAGAGAGTCAAAATAAGGCTGTTAGGAAAGCAAGCAAGTGGTGTCACTGAAATGTGCTGCTGGAGGCGACTTTAGGGTCTGGGAAAAAATTAAAAACATTTTTTTCAAACACCCCTAGAAACCAAACTGCTTGGGGGCTGATTTTCCAGCAAAACTGTTGACTCGAGGGAAGGCTGGAACATGCTTCTCAAAGGGCTCTCCGCCGGTGGCAGCAGAAAACTCTTCCTGGAGCAGCTCATGGCTGCCACTCTGATGCTGCTGGCCTTGGGCGGGCGCCACGCTGTCCCCGGCCCAGGGCGTGGGTGGGCCGAAGGGCAGCACGGCTCCCATTACCGGGCAGAAGATGACTCGTCTGTCTCCGCTCCTCCGAGGGGCTCTTGCGCTCCCCCTGGAGCCATGGTCCGCTGGGAGGGAAATTTTGAGCAGAGCCCAGAGCCAGGGAAGAGAGCAGGACCCTGCCAGGAACTGTCCGTCCTCTGTGGCAAGAGTCAAGCTCTGCGTGTATGGCCAGGTCTTTGATTTTCAAACTTGGAAGGTCCGAGGCCAAACTGCATCTTCACCCACGAGGCTGGCCTCTCAGAAGGACAGAGCGATGCATCCTGAAGAGCCCCCAGATCCATCCCCAGAGGCTCTGGGTTCCAGTTTGCTTTGGTCTGAATGTTTGTGTGACCCCAAAATTCACAGGTTGAAACCCTAATGCCCCATGTGATGGTATTTGGTGGTGGGGCCTTTGGGATGCGCTTAAGTCATGAATGGGATTAATGCTCTTCTAAGAAACTCCAGAGAGATCCCTCCACCTCTTCTTCCACCATGTGAGGACTCAGCGAGAAGTCTGTGACCTGGAGGTGGGCCCTCTCCTGACCGTGCTGGTCCCCTGATCCTGCCTTGCAGCCTGTGCAAGGCTGTGAGAATTCGATAATCTGTGGTTGAGAAGCTACCCAGGCCGGGGGATTTTGTTGCAGTGCCATCAAGAGACTAAGACACGGTCCTAGATCAGCCCCTAGTGAGATGAGTGGCTCTGGGCTGTCATGTGACCCCTTTATGGAAAGGGGATGCTGATCGTCTTCCCCACCTGATAAGACTGCATTCCGGACATGAGGTGGATCCTGGAGGCTGCACACCCAGGAAAGGAATCCTGTGTCCTCTGAGTGAGAGCAGAAGAGATGGGCGCTGTGGCCGGGCTGGGAAGGACAAGCCCAGACTGGCATGTCCACAGTCACCCCTCACCCCACACTCCACACTGTGGGTTCCTTCCTGCTCCCCCCGCTCACTGTCTGCACTGAGCCCTACGCTCAAGAGGCTGATGGACAGGTCTCCCCCTTCTTCAAACTTTTCAAAGGTACCACCAGCCCTCCTGGCTCTCTTGCTCTCTCCAGCCTCAGCTCTCCCATTCTGAGCCTCTTACCCTTCATGGCAGTGACAATGGGTCCTTATTCCCTCCCCTAGAACCACTCCTTCCCATCCTATCATCCTTCAGGCCCAGCTCTAGCCCCCAAGCTCTGCAGGTTTTTCTGCAGGATGACTTTCTCGCCCAGGCTACCCTCCAGGCCTCCAGAGAGGCAGTGAGTAGAGTGAACAGAGCACTGGCTTGTGGATTCAAAGTCCTCCATTTACCACTCACTGGTGGTGCAACTCTGGACAAGTTGCCAAGCTGTCTGAGCCTCAGTTCCCTTATCTGCGTAATGGGCATAATCATAACATCTGCTCTCGAGAACGACATGAATAACACATATATAAGACATGAGGTTCCATAAGTATTAGTCCCACTTTATCCCCCAGAACTGCAGAGCTAAACATTTAGTTATTTCCTGTATGCCACTTATCTCTCCTACCAAGTTACAGGAGTACTTGAGTGCCGAGGCCTCGTATGATTCTTCTTTGCTCACCAACAGGGCCCGGAGCAGAGCTGGTTGCCAAATCATGCTTCCCACACACTTTGCAGATGATTACTTACACCTGACACCTGTGTCGCTCCTCACACTTAAGCACAGCCCCGTGGGGTTGGCAGGGTGGCGTTAGCATCCCCTTTATCACGTGGCTATCTGGGTTCACGGAGCTGGTAATGCTAAAGCACTTCAGGATTTGAAATGGAGGCAGGGGACCCTCCCAGGCAGGGTGTCCTTCGTTTGGCCGGTGTGGGGCCTTCCCCAACTTCCCGGCCACTGCCCTGGATAGCCAGCGGGGGGTCTCGTGGGACCGACAGCCAGTCTTAGGGCTGTGCCACTCAAGGCAGGCTGCTGGAGCGAGGCTTCCAGCCAGACTGCAGGGGGGACTGGCTCGGGGACTGTGTTCCTGCTCCCCCATGAGCTCCTCGCACTGCCTTCACATTGTACCTACAGGGAGCGCTACCAGTCCCGGGCGGGGATTGCGCTTCCTTAAGACATTGTCTGGAGATCTCCCCTCTTGTGTTCCCTCTCTCATTCTCTCTCTCTCGCTCTCAAATAAATAAATAAAATCTTAAAAAAAAAAAAAAGACATTGTCTGGAGATCAATCAGCTGTGGCCAGGGCAGCTGTCAACTGAATGAAGGATGCTGAGGCGCCCTGACTTCCATAGAGAGCCCCGAGAAGACCTCTTGAGCACCTGCGTTGGGACTTCTAGACTTCTCCTGGGTTCTGGGCTTCCAAGCTTGGACACGGACGGAGTGGGAGTTTCACACTGGATGCTGAGCCAGCCCACGAACCAGCCAGAAACACTGACTGACCACGAGTGAGGATTGCTGCTTGTGGGACGAGAGTTCTCTGGAGCTGGGGCTTGTATGAGTAATCAAGGCTCCCGTGCACCTGTAGTTTCTATATATAGATTCTCACGGTGCCTTCAAGAGGAAGTGAGGCGAATCTATTCTCTGCCCCACCTTCCAGGCATGATGGAGGCCATTTCGCTCTCCAAAGTCATTTCACACTCCATTAACCTGGAGCCTGCCTCCTTGGAAAGAACAGATGGTTTGGGCCTCATCTGCCTGAGGGAACTCGCAGCAACTTAGGGCACCAGGGTGAACACAAAACCCACCTCGGGAGAGTATTTGCTTGCCTGGGAAGCGGCTGTGACCCAGCGCCACCCCCCCCTCCCCCATAGTCCAGAGTTAGGGCATGAGTCAGGGCTGCCCCCTCCCCCACACGCCCCGGGTGCTTAGTAAGGTCACCAACTGGTGAGTGCTGTGGAATGTGGCCAGCAGTGGCCCTGGGGGCTGTTGGCACAGTGTGAGCTGGGGGTGGAGGGGGTGGGGTGGAGGGCAGGGCCCGAGCGTGTGGCAGTTGACTGATGGGCACCCATGGAATCTCTCCGCATATCTCCTGCCCTCATTGGAAAACCAGGGTGATCAGCCCTTTCGCTCCTCCCTGCTCTAGCATGTGGGGGCTCTGTGCCTCCTTCTAGCCAGCACTGTTAGAACTAGCTCTATCAGAGGGGTCCTCCTCAGACGCTGGTGCTGGTGGGCACGCCTGCCCTGCAGGGGTGCCGTATGGGAGGCCAGGACTTCCCACTGGCTTGGGACTCTCCTTCTCCCCGGGTTGCTGTGGCTCCTGAGGGCCAGGCACTCAGGTGCAGACCTGGAAACCGTTTCCCCTGCTGAGGGCTCAGCTGCCTTGAGTAAGCCTCCCTGGCTCTTGCCCACTCACTGACTGTGTCTGGCTCAGGCCTGTGCCCAGGGACATGACCAACAACAGCCTCTGGGCAGTGCTCAGATTTTTTTTGGCGGGGTGGGGCTGGTGGCAGCTTGGGAACAGGGGTGGGTCCTGAAGCTTATAAAATAATACATCCCTCCGAAAGGGGAAGTTCAGCCCAGGGGGATGTCTCAGGCTTGAACAGTCCCTTCTGCACCTCTGTGTGACCAGACCCGGCCTTTGTATTACAATAATGAAGATTTCTCAGAGGGAGAGGGGAATTCTTGGAAAAAGTTCAAAATCAAGCGAATTTTGGAGAATAACAGCCTAGAGTTCCAGGGGTTGAGAGGATGTGTTGAATGAGCCTAAAACGTCATGAAATATAAAGTGGCTTCATGCTCATTCGATTCCAAGAGCAATTGATTGTATAGCAGCCTTTCAAAGCAGGGGTTCTGAGTTCGGGCAGCTCTGGGTTCAAACCCCCACTCTGCTGGTTGATCTTGGCCAAGTTACTTTACCTTAGTTTTCCCATCTGCAAAATGGGGATGGAACCTACCTTAAAAGAGCACTGTATTAAATGATGTGATGAATATAAATGTGCACAGGACATTTAGTACAGAGTCCCTGACTATCTCGGTAGGTATTTATTATATACACTCTGCCAGGTAGGTATTTATTAGATCCATTTTACAATAACAAAACCTGGGGCTAGGTTAATCGGTTTTCCTAAAGTCACACAGCTAGGGTATAGTAAAACCTGACCGGAAGTCTAGTTTAGTTACAAATTCTATGCTTTTCCCACTCCATCTGTGACTGGTTAGTGATCCAGTTGCATTAGAATCACCCACAGGCACTTGTTAAGTTCCAGACACCGCCCCAGATGTATGGAATCTGAATTTCCACAGAGGGTTGAGAGGGATCTGTATTTTTTTTAGAGATTTTATTTATTTGTCAGAGAGAGAGAGAGAGCACAAGCAGGGGGAGCGGCAGGCAGAGGAAGAAGCAGGCTCCCCGCTGAGCAAGGAGCCCGATGGGGACTAGATCCCAGGACACTGGGATCATGACCTGAGCCGAAGGCAGAGGCTTAACCGAATGAGCCACCCAGGTGTCCCTGGATCTGTATTTTTAACAAATGCCCTGGGTACCTCTTCCAGCAGTTACTACACACTAACATATTGTGTAGTAGTTATAACCTAGAGGGTGCCCATCAGAGGAACTGGGCTTTCCTTATTATTGGAAAAATGTGATGGGAAATAAGGAGTAGCCTAATGTCAACCACACTTAAAGACATGGATCTGGTTGCTGAAGAAGGCAGGGATTTGTGTATTTCCCTTTGGTTAATTTCATTGTCTGCTGTGCCTGGCACACAGTGACCACTCGGCGTGCACCTCAGCTCCCCAAAGCAGTTTGGAACTGTACTTATCATACCTCTAGCATGGCTCTTGTCACATCATGTCATTGTGTTTTGTGTCTGTCTCCTCCACAAAAGGGAGAACCCCATAAAGACAGGAACCCTGTCCCATTCACCCTGGCCCCCACCTGCACCCAGCTCCTAAACTCAGGCACTCGGTGAACTCTGGCTATACTGATTGAACGGAGGATTGGATCAAAGGTCTCCCCCGCCTGTCTCTTACAGCTCCAGGGCTGCCTTCTCTAGCTATTCTCGGTGGGTACCCTGTCAGGCCTCTGTCTCCCACCTCCATCTCCTTTCAACTTGAAGACAGTCAAGGGAAGGAAAGAGGCAGGACCAGATTCTTGGAGTCGGCTTCATCTCCCTGGCCAACAGTCCCCACCTCGTCAGCTCTCACTGTGAGGGAGGAATTTCTGGGGATCCAGGCCTCAATTTTCTTACCTTAGTCTAGGAGAGTCTACGCCTTTTTTAAAACCTGTAGATTACAAGGTAAGGAATGTGTACCAATTACACTGGCAAGACAGAGAGGAGCTTGGAACTCTTTTTTTTTGCTTTTCATTTTTAAATCTTTCCCCTTCCTAAGGATATATAATGTATTCCTATTTTAGAAACCTCAGAAGCTACAGAGAAGTCCAAAGAATAACACTGGCACTCAGAAATAAAGGTCACTGATGTTTTGTCCTATTGCCTTTGCTTATAAATACTTTAGTAACGACTGAAGGGTTACTAAAGTGTGTAGCCAGGAGCCTTCCTCCTGCAGGTTGCTCATGCCGGGCAGGCTGAAAGCTCCCAGCTACATGGAGAAGACTCAGAGTCGGGCAAAGGAACAGCTGGACTAGGAACTGGGGACTCGAATCCCAGCTCAGCCAGTACCTCCCTGGATGGCTCTGAGCATATCCTAATCATAAAATGGCCACAGCTGTCCCAGGCCCTGCTACAGGGTGGTTATGAGGCATCGCTCACCCTTTACCCGTGTCCTGATCTGTAATTAGCAGGGTTTTATTTATTTATTTCCTTTAAAGATGTTGTTTATTTATTTGATAGAGAAAGAGAGGGCAAGCGAACACAAGTGGCGGTAGGGGCAGAGGGAGAGGGAGAAGCAATTCTTCCCTCCGCAGGGAGCCCGATGCCGGACCCGATCCCAAGATCCTGGGATCATGACCTGAGCCCAAGGCAGATGCCCAACCAACTGACCACCCAGGAGCCCAGCAGGGTTTTAAATATAGGCTTTTTGACAACTCCTGGCCGCACTGACCAGAACACTGAGTGTAAGGACCTATACCTAGTACAAAAGGTAAGCGATCTGGATCCAGAGCTAGGAGATGTGGGTCTATGTCCTGATTTGGCCATATCCTTGCATATGGCCTTGGGCAAGTCACTTAACCTCTCTGCTCTCAGGCTTAGTGTCTTTCTGAGCCTCAGTCTTCTCTTCTGTAAAATGGGAGTAGCAAGTACCTCTAAGCCTTCTCCCAGGATACTGTATGTGAAAGTGCTTTGGGGACCATACCATGCTCCCCAGATGGGAGCATTGTGGCTGTCATCCGACGATGCTCGGTACGTTTGAACTGCCGCTTGGCTGTATCATTCAGTGGAGATACGGAACATTGGCCTTGTTGGCTGTGCCTGGGACACACCAGTCATGTGCTTGCCACCCAGGCAGCACAGGCAAGAGAGGCTTAATCAGGAGAGGCTGAAATCAAGCTGTGACCACAGAAGGGCCAGCTGAGTTCAGGCCCATGACCTCCTGCCACGGCAGGCCCTAGAATTATTAAAACTTGTCAGGTTCCTCTTCCCTTTTTCTAACAACCATAAACACCTTTTGGGGGGCTTTCTGTGGGTATTAAACACCTGCACGAAACTAAAAGAAACGTATCTGCTCACTCCCGAGGATTCTTGCCCCAAAGACAACCCCTTAGGAAGCTGGACTGTTCTGTTTTTAGTTTTGGCACCATGCAGGCCAAGTGGAAGATTTTCCCCCTTTATCTTCTGGATTGGCAAGGGGAACATTTTAGCAGGGCTGAAGAGAGGAGACAAGGGAGCATCCCTTTCCCCCTTGTGCTGCAAGCTCTGGGACCAAGCACAGAGGTTTGCGAAATGTTCTGAATTCCAGACTCAGCTAGAGAACTGAGTCCCACAGTATCTGGGGTGCGCCCTTTCTAGCTCACTCTTTCCTGAAGGACTGCCCCCGCCCCTTGGCCACCTAGTAAGGCCGCCCCAAACGCAAGTTGCTGGAGGCTGGGACTTTCTGCCACCATAAGCAGTCTGGAACAAGCAGAGATGCACCATGGCCACTGGACTGAGCTCCGGGTCCGTCCCCTGCACACAGAGGCCGTAGCCCCGCCTGCCATAGCCAGATGGAGACAGGGGCCCGGGATACTTGGGGAAGCCAAAGGTCAGGCCTTCCTAGCTTGGAGGAGTAATGCCAACAGGGTTTGAGGATCTCCACCTTCCTCGTATCCTCCAACACATGAGACTGGAGGAAGTGTCTGCCCTACTTATAAGTCCCTGGAGCATGTCAGGAGTGACTTGTCATTTTCCCTGTGGTGAGAGCAGAGAGGGAGAGTGAACCCCCAAGGGAGCTCTTAGGATCCTTTCTTGCCTTGGAAATAAGATTCAGGCAGTCACTCTCTGCCTTTGAGCTGGCCTCGTAGGAGACAGGGGGTGGACTAGCCTGTCTGTCCAGACCCAGCCTGGCCTGCCTCTGAAAGGGTCAACAATGATAACCAAGGCCTCACTGGTTTTATCAACAGCTCCTGGGACAGCCCTGTGGTAATCACAGAGCTGTCCGGGGCCTGCCCTCTACTGGGTACAACCTACTCCGGAGCCAAAACTTCCAACAAACTGAGGGTTTGGCCTCCTGGAGGGAAAGCAGCCACCCCATTGTCTGAATTACAGATTTTTAATCTGCTACCTTAGCCACATGGGGAGAAAAGACAAATTTGCCTATGAGCCTACCCAGCTACAGAGACAACTTAACTCTGGGCTTAAAATAAAACAAAGGTTATCTGAAACTACTTTCACTGGGTTCTTTAAACAGGTTAATTTTTTTTTTTTTAAAGATTTATTTATTTGAGAGAGAGAGAGAGAGGGAGCAGTAGACACCCCGCTGGGCAGGGAGCCCAAAGCAGGGCCCCATCCCAGGACCCCGGGATCATGACCTGAGCCGAAGGCAGACACTTAATGACTGAGCCACCCAGGCCCCCCAAAACAGGTTAATTTTTAATGACACCTGCAGTGAGTTGACAGATGACAAATTAGGAAAACAAATGACATGAAGTTAAGTGTTTTGACTGAAATTCTAAAAATGTGAGAATGCGTTTGCTGTGCAGATGTCGAACTCCGTGTTTTCCATCCAGTCCAAGGATTTTACGAGTTGCCTTTGTTACTGTTTAATCTGGAAGCGAAGTGGGCAGAACTGCATGTTCAAGTTGGCCAGCCTGCCAGTCTGCATTTGAGCTGCTTTGAGCTCAGACATACAATCTCTGATGATCTTGTTCTTGGACAACTCGGTGTGGGATGCTGGGACTTCCTTCCCACAGGCCCATGTACTGACTGAGCCCTGAGCCAAAAGGGCAGCTATGGCAGCAGCTCAGCTCAGGGTGCAGGCGTGGGGATCCCTGGGGCTTCCCTCTGAGGTCCCTTGTTGGTTCCCTGGACCCAGTCCTGCCTGCCTTTCAGTCCTTGCTTCTCAAAGTGTGGTCCGTGGACCAGCAGTATAGCATTACCTTGGAACTTGTTGGAAATTTGGAATCATGGACCCCGTCCCAGACCAACAGGATCAGAATCTTCATTTTACCAGGAGAGCCAGGTGATCTGTATGCACATTAGTTTGGGAGTCACTGCTCTAAGAAGTGCTCCAGAGGGATTTCTGGAGGACAAATCCACCCCTGTCGTTGCTCGTTCAGCATGCCCAACTGGGCCCTTTGTGGGAGGGCCAGCTCTCCTGCTTCTCTCCCCATAGCTCTCCACTCTCAATGGTGAAGGCTGAGTTCAAGCTCTGGCTCTGGCACTTCCTAGTCATACAACCCTACACAGGGCATCTGACTTCTATGAGCCTCACTTTACTCATCTGTAAAATGGAGACAGTGACAGCAATCATATAGGTCTGACGTAAGACAAAGAAATAATGGTGTGAGGACTGGGACTCTCGTTCAGTCTTATTTCTTCCTTGGCCCCCACTCCCATGCATTCTCTTCACTGCTGGCATCTTTGTGAATGTACATTTTTAGGAATCACCCAGCAAGATCCATTGCCTTTGGAAGATACTACATAGCATGGTGGCTAAGAAGAGCATGGGCAACGCAACCAGATGGGCCAGAGTTCAAATTTTGACTCTCTCTCTGAGCCTCGCTTTTCTCCTCTGTAAAATGGGGTTGACAGGAAAGTGATGTGACAATCAAAAGAGGTAAGTAATGCATGTGAAGTGTGTGGCAAACAACACACTCAATTAGTGACAAATCTCGGTATTATTATTATTATTATTATTACTATTATTACCCATCCCCGGTAGCACAGAGAAATGGTGGGAAGGGTGGTAAATACCATGCAAATAAACTGGCACAGCCCCCACTCCGGAAAACAGTATGGAGTTTCCTCAAAAAGTTAAAAATAGAGGGGCTCCTGAGTGGCTCAGTTGGGTAAAGCCTCTGACTCTTGGTTTCAGCTCAGGTCATGATCTCAGGGTCGGGAGATTGAGCCCCACATTGGGCTCCATGCTCAATGAGGAGTCTGCTTGTCCCTCTCCCCCTACTCACCTCCATCCCCTGCTCTCCCTCTCTTACATAAATAAATACAATCTTAAAAAAAAAGTTAAAAATAGAACTACCCTACGATGCAGCAATTGCACTAAGGTATTTGCCCAAAGACTACAAAAACACTAATTTGAAGGGATACATGCACCCCGATGTTTACGGCAGCACTGTGTACAATAGCCACATTATGGAAACAGCCCAAGTGTCCACTGACTGGTGAATGTATGTATACAATGGAATATTATTCAGCCATAAAAAGAATGTAATCTTGCCATTTGTAATGACATGAATGGAACTAGAGAGTATGCTCCTAAGTGAAATAAGTCAGCCAGAGAAAGATAAATACTATATGATTTCACTCATATGTGGAATTTAAGAAACAAAACAAACCAGCTAAGGGAAAAAAGGAGAGAGAGAGGCAAACCAAGAAACAGACTCTCAACTATAGAGAACACACTGATGGTTACCAGACGGGAGGGGTTAGGGGGATGGGCGAAATAGGTGATGGGGATTAAGGAGGGCACTTGTGATGGGCACCAGCTGATGCATGGAAGTACTGAATCACTATATTATACACCTGAAACTAATATTACACTGTATGTTAACTGGAATTTAAATAAAAACTTAGGGGAAAAACCTACTACACCGTATATGAAAAAAAAAAGAAAATATCATGCAAATATAAAGCATTATTAATGCTGACATTCCCTGTACTTACTTCAGACAGCCTTTGGCAGCCGAGTTAAGTCCTGACAATTAGCGCTTCTCTCTCTGCCTACAGAACATTGCTCTCTACATTACCCATGGTTGTCCTTGACCTGGCCCACCTGCTTTCTCTCAGCATGTAGTCCGGCCCGGGCACTCATGCGGCTTAGCTTGCAATGGCTGGTCAAGGCAAAGGGGCACAGCCTGCAGATCTATAGCAATGCTTTTCAACCTAGGCTGTGTTTGGAAGCGCCAGGGGTAGAGAGGGGGTGGGGGGGGGACTTTAAAATCTACTGATGCCTGGGGCCCACCCATTGACATTCATTTGATTGATCTGAGGTGCGTCTAGGTTCTGGGACCCTTTAAGTCTTCCCAGGTGACTCTAATATGCAGCGGGGGTTAAGAGACACCTCCCTCATCTAGAGGATGAGGAGGACAAGCTCTAGAGAACTCCCTCCTGGTTCACACGCAAGGAATACCTTCTCTACGCTCTACCCCAAAAGGGGGCCCATGAGGAATGCTAATTTATTTCGAAAGCAAAGGCCTCCCCTCCCAGAAGCAATAAAACTTCAAATGGACCCAGAGCCTAGTAATTGAATCCTTGGTTGATGGGGATATTTTTGCTCTCTTTGTGAAAACCAACTAAAGCAGTTCAGCCTCAGGAGTTTAAGGAGCAGCTTTAAAGAGCCAGGCCCACCGCGTGTCCCTTTCAACTCACCTCTTAAACCCCCCAAGAGCACCCCGTGGCAGTGGAGTGTCCAGAGACCCAGCCTGAATCCACAGATGCCCCATTTGCTATGCAAGCCAACTGACACTCCAGTTACTAAAGACAGACGTCGTGGAGTGGTGTGTTTTGGGAAGTAGTTTCAACATTAAACCTCAAACATGAAAACCGAAAAAGATTTCCAATGCATCAGAACACCTGAGTCCCTGAGCCTCCCCTTCCCCCTGCCCCAATGATTTATTTCAACCCATGAGGAATTCTAGGCCCCAAATGGGATCTGTTTTTCGGGCTTTTGCAGAACAAACCGGGGAGGCCTCTGCCTAACCTGTTGACACAGGAGTTATGAGTGGCTCTCGAAGGCGGTTGGCCGTTGGTTGCTGGCTCACCTGTGGCTAGAGTGGCCTGGCTGGGCAGGTGTGACCTGGGCCACAGGTGATGAGGAGGGGCAGGAGTTGAGATCACGGGGAGCATTAGCATTGTGCCCAACTTTGCCGAGGAGCCCTATGCCTGGGACCAGTGATTCTCCCCTGGGCTATGGGCACAAAGCTCTGAACACCCATTCCCTTTCCCACATGCTAGAGATGTCCCTGCTGGGAGCCTGCTGGGAGCCTGCTGGGCCCCTGGGCAGAGAAAAGGTCAAGCTGCTGCCCCCCCAGCCCCAAGCGTACCTATTGCTCATGCTCATTCCCTCGGATGCCCCCCCAGCTCCTGACTTCTGGACAGACTACCACTCAGCCTCCGAGACCTAGCCCAAAGCTTTTAGGCCCCATCAACCACACCAACCTATGGGCAGCTCCTTAAACACAGTTCCTCCATAAGTACCTGTGACTAGGGGCTAACTGGCATGTGGATCTCCTGTAACTACATAGTAATGAGGTCCACCCTTGATTTAATAGGACAATGACAGACGTGCAGTTGGGAAGGACAGAGATGGGGGAGAGAGAGAGAGATAAAGAGAGACAAAGACAGAGGAGACAGGGAGAGACAGAGAGATAGAGATAGAGAGAGAGAATGGCATCTTTTCTGGGGGTTCTTACCAGTTCCTTCCTGAGCCAGGCTATAGCTTCGTCGATACTTTCAAAGCCTTCCAACTTGCCGGTGGGCTGGGGCCCAGTGTCCTGGCTGGCACTCCCGTTAGGTGGGGGATGCTGCCTGGGCTCTCTCCCCGGGGATGAGGGCTCCTCCTCCCCATGCTCCCCCTGCTCAGCAGCTGGCCTCGGAAAGGGCCATGTTGGCTCCTCCAGCCTGGCCTGCCATTCCAAGTAGGAGGGCCTTCGGGTCTCCAGCCTCAGTTTCTCAGTGAGAGCCTTCAGGCTCCGGAGGTGGTCGTCGGGAGGCAGGGCTTCTCCTGCAGTCTCTTCTTGCCCACCTGCCACTTCTTCTACTTGGATCTGAGGCATAGACATTCTAGAGTCTGCTGGGGCAGCCGGGCGTGGGAGGTGGTGGGGGGCGGTGTGGGAATCTTGGTAGGTGGCAAGGTTGGGTCCCACTCAGGAATGGTCTCATCCAGCTGGGGTCGGGGCTCCTGAGGGCATTGTTGGGATGTGAGCAGCTCCCGGAGCTGACAGGGACGGTGGATGAGCCACACGGAATGCCCTCCAGAGCCGCTGTGGAGGCTCAGGATTTAAGATTCTTCCCGGAGTCCTGTGGGTGCCATGTTCACAAAAGGGCAGGAACAGACAAGCGTCAGCAGGAATCTTTGGGGGCAGATTTGCCAAGAAGTACTGGAGGTGCGGGCGGATCAGCGGGGGAAACAGGACTCAGCTCCCTTCCTCACGGGCAAGGGCAGGCGGTGAGAGGCTGCCGGCTGGTTGGAGGAGGCCCTGCGGAAGGATGCAAATGATGTCAGTCCTAATCCCTCCCCTGGCAGGAGGCCTGCAACGTTCCTGAGCTCCTCAGGAGGGGAAACTGAGGCTCAGAGAGGTTAGGTGACCCGGCTGCCGATTGCTCACTCAGGACGAGAAGTGAGGCGATTTCAAGCCTTAACTCAACGCAGAGAAGTTAATAATAAATCAATGCTCTGTACAGTGTTTCACCGTCTAATGAAATGATTCCACCTCCATTATCACATTCAGTCCCCAAGGCAAGTCTATAAGTTACTTCTTTCTGTCCCCATTTTACATGCAAGGAACCTGAGGCTCTGTGAGGTTGAATGACTCACCAGAGAGCTCCTGGCGAGGAGCTCCTTAGCGAGGACAAGGCTGGGTTGTCTGATTCTGAAGGGTCAGGTCTCTCCTCTGAGGGACAGCAACCTGTGGGTCCCCAGGCCGACACAGCTGGCCCCGCCCTGCCCCGCCCCCCACAGCCCCTGTCCTCAGGCGCTGGCTCTTCCAGGTCTTACTGCACACTCTAAGCTTCTTCCTCTAAGAACAACACCTTACCTCACTTCTTCCAAGGAGGAAGCAAATAAACCTGTAATGGCTGAGGGAAGAGCCGACCTCCCTCAAGGAGGACTGTTAAACCGAGCGAGGATTGCGACTCACCGTTCTAGAAAGATGGTTCCCACATTTACCTAAAATGCCCGCACTGCAGCGCCTCATGGACAAGGGCATGGCTCTCATTGGATTTGGCCTTCCCATCTCTGGGGAGGTGGTCTGAGCACAGGGTAGAGAAGGAACTCTGAGTCTGAGTGAGAGACCCCAGCCTCCCAGCCTCATCCCTGCGCCCACGGGGTCCAGGACATTTGACTTGAACCAAGGAGAGAAGTCCTTGGTTCTCAGGGTGATCTTTTAAAAACATGTGCTGAGGGCATGCAGAAAAAGAATGAATTCATGTGGAATAATGTCCAAGATAAAGCTAACACGAAAAAAACAAACAAGACATTCATAGTCTGGAGAGTACACTGTTGGTGTGGAAAAGGAGAAGGGACAGATTTTTATTGACTTCTATGAGCCTGAAAAGATCTCTGCAAGGAGAAAAACTAAAACTAAGAGTTCTGATTACTTGTTTGGGTGATGGGAACTGGGCACAGGGTGTTGGTGGATAGACATAGGAAGAGGCAGAGAGTTGGGCAGGGGCAAAGTAAAAACATAGACTCAGCCCCCCAGGGAAGCTCTGGGGCTTTTCTCCCACCCAGCAATGGAGATGTTCAAGAAGAACAGACTGGGTGGCTCAGTCGGTTAAGCGTCTGCCTTCGGTTCAGGTCATGACCCCAGGGTCCTGGGATTGAGTCCTGCATCAGGCTCCCTGCTCAGTGGGGAGTCTACTCCTCTTTTTCTCCCTCTGCCCCTGCTCATGCTCTCTTCCTCTCCTTTCTCTGTCTTTCAAATAAATAAAATTTGGGGGCACCTGGGTGGCTCCGTCATTTAGGTGTCTGCCTTCAGGTCAGGGTGTCCTGGGATCGAGCCCCATGTTGGGCTCCCTACTCAGCAGGGAGTCTGCTTCTCCCTCTGCCCCTCACCCCATTTGTGCTCTCTCTCAAATAAATAAAATCTTAAAAAAGAAGAAGAAGAACAGAGCTTGCTGTTTTTTTGGACTGTTTCTATAATCCCCGCCTGCAACTCAATCTGACCAAAGGAAGTCTGGCTGTCCTCCCCATGCTCTGAGCCTTGCCCATTTGGGGGCATCCCTGAGGAATGAGGAGGAATATTCTATCCCAACTAATGGCAGAGAAACCTAGTTCTCACCTCTAGCCACCCAGATGGGAATCCTCAGAGGAACTTCCACAAAAATGAATTTTCAGGCTCCACTCCCAGGGGTTCTGATTCAATTAATCTGGGGCGGCACTCGGCCATCAGCATGTTTTTAAAGCTCCCCAGGGGATGTGAGTGAGCGGCCAGGGCTGGGAACCACTGGTCTTGAGCTAGAAACACTAGACTAGGGATCAGATGGCCGAACTGTAGGTGCTGTCAGGCTTGGTGAGCCTCAGTTTCCTTGCCTATAAAATGGGGGTGATAATACCAATCTCCTAGGTTTGGGGGATTGGCAGAACTAAGGTTCGTACACACTTTCTGCAGGTGTAGCATGCTTGCAAATGCTGGGTGTTCTCAGGAGGGGCTTCCTGTGCAGTTTCAAGGTCACACAGGCTTCTTTAGAATCTCTCAGAATCTAAAGACCTATTAGCAGCCCCTCCCAGGCACCGGAGGCCTCTTTGCTGAGGTGCCAGAATGTTTTGAATGTGCCTCGGGTGGCTCTACCTTACAGGATTCTTTCCCCCCCCAGGCAGGGGAGCTCTGATGGTTTCCAGTGAAGCTTTGTGGAGAGGATCTCATTGCAGACAAACTGTAAGTAGTGCTCCCTCCACACCGCAGCTGTGTGAGCAGATGACACGGACTGTTCTCTCCCTGAGCTGCACACTTCACTGCAGAAGGCAGGGGCAGCTGTGGCTGGAGGGAGAACCTGTTAGGGAAGGGTCTTCCCTTTGGAGTGGGAAAGAGCTATGACTCCATGACTTTATGAGGCTGCCTCCAAGCGTAGGGGGAGTTATTTTAATCGGCGGTTTCTAAAGCAATCCAGAGAAGGCCTGTGAAGACGGTGTCAGAAAGACGTGGAGGCATTAACAGGAGCGCCAATGCACTGTGAGTCAGCTAATGAGGATCCTTTGATCTGCTGAGCTTAGGGAGTGTGTGAAAGAACCCGTGTATGCATCCTCTCTCTCAAGCCTCCCAGTGGCCCCGAGGAGCAGGTGGGATCGCCCCGTTTCACAAATGAGAAAATCGAGGTGGGGAGGGGTGAAGTGAGTCACCCCTGACCACAGACAGGTGCTGGCAGCCGGATTTGGGTACAGTCTTTGGACTCTGGCTGGCCTCTGTCTACTCCAGAGGTTAGACAGCCCCCCGCAAGGGCACCCCGTTCTGTGATCTTGGACATGTCCCTTCTCAACCACTCTGTGCCTCTGTGTCCTCTTCTAAGAAGAGGGGATAACCAGGATCGTCTACATAATTTGCTGGGCTCGGCGCAAAATGAAAATGCAGAGCTCCTTGTGGAAAAGTATTAAGAATTTCAAGATGGCAACTGCAGAGCATTTATGCAGGCATGGGGCCCAGTGGGGCTGCCCAGGTCCCTTGCTCATGAAGCTGGCCCTGATGGTAATAATATCAGCTTCATGAACCATTTCAAGGATTGAAGTAACAAATATCGAGCCCTTCCCATGGTGCCTGCTCTACGGTAAGCCCTAGACAAAGTTATACTTTAAAACTATTATTCTTAAGATGGTGAAACCTATCAGTGCTACATCAGTCATGTGACCAGATAAACTACTCTGCGCTGCACTGACCAGTCACCCCGTTCGTCCCAGACCTGCTTGGTGGCCTGAGCCACTCCCTGCACCCTGCATCCTTCCCTCGAAGCTGACTGAGATGACGTCGATCGGCCCCACCTCCCCCCAGATGTTCAGGTCTCCCCCTCAGAGTCTCATCATGCAGCGGTGACTAGCAGGTCTGCCACAAGAAGGAGAAGAAAAGCCCAGCTTAGGAAAACACCATTCTCCATAGCCCCACTCACTTCCCTCCCTGCTCCTATTCTAAACACCCCTGTCCACAGCTCAGGGCCCCGGGAGTCACCAGCTTTGACAGTGTGTTATCCACATGGTAAGAGCAAAGGCAGGGGGGCTGAATGCCTCAGCTCTGGCCCCAGATGTGCTCCCCAGAAACCCAGTGCTGGGGCTCAGCTCTCTCCTCTTGGCCTCCGTTTCCTCCTCTGTACAAGGGGGCTTCCTACCTCAACCCGCCTCATGAGGATGCTGGGAGGATCAGCTGGAATCTGGTGCATGAAAGCTCTCCACAACCTTTGAAGATCTGTACCCACCTGAGGATTATTATTAGCATCAAGGCATGTGTGGGGTGTGGAGCACCCTGAGTCAGGGACTTGCCACTTGAGGTGCGTGGTCACCTGTAGCAGGCAGGGACGGAGCCCTAGACTGCTTCCCACGGCCCCCAGCACATTCAGGTGGTGCGGATTTGCTGAAACAGGATCCGTTCTCCATTCTCCTGGTCCTTAGGTGGTGTCCCAGGGATCACTGGCCCTCTGGATGCCCTGGTGCCCGAGAGCCCCTGTGGAGTTGCTTCCCCTGCCCTCCAGCTAGGCTGCTAGGAGCTGAGCTGGAATGTCACGACTCAGGTCACCACAGGGATGTGGGCACTTAGTGGGCACTCAGCTGGGTGCAGGGAGCAGAAGCCAGCCCTGGACGGCTCTCTGGTCTGAAAGGGCAGTAGGGACTTCCCTTTCCTCTGCACAAACCAGGGATTTGGGAGCACAGGCACTGGGAGGAAGAGCCCTCCAACACCTGGGCGAAGGGGCTTGCTTTATATCTAACCTAAGTCCTTCCTGCTGCTGGGGAACACATTTTCTCTCCCTCTGAGCCTTGCAAAGGCAGACAGCCTGGGGAGGAAAGCCAAAGGATGCTGGCAGAACCAGGCGCCCAGAAAAACAAGGTCAGACCCTAATCCCACCAGGCCCGGGCGTGCTCTGCCAGGCAGGCCACCCAGCTGCTGGGGGACACGAAATTTCCCGCAACAGAAGACAAGCCTCAGGGGCACATCCACCTTATTGTGGTAGAGACAAGCCAGCGCCCGGGGACCTGCGCTGCCTGGGAGGACTGCTGCCCGAACACGCTCCTGGCTCACTCCAGCCCAGGGTGGCTTCGGCGAAGGAGGCTGTGCCAGCCATGAGCTAACTCCCGGGCTGCTGGAGGAGCCAGTGGGTGCAGCTCAGTCATCCGGCCAATTATGCCCTGTGTCATCACGACCTAGTCTGTTCACTTGGACCACTTTCAAACCCACTTCCTAGATGGGCTCCACGGGCAGGGGAGCGTGCAGGGGCTGCTAACCCATTCTGTCTGTCTCTCCCTGTCTCTGTCTCTCTCAGGGTGAAGGTAGCATGAAGATGAGCCCGTTCCCTGACTGCACTCACTCCCTATTGCTCTATGTTCTAAGACACTCAAAAGCCACCCTTGCCCTGTTTGGATCCCCAGGCTCGTGCCTGCTCCCCCCACCGTCTGGGGTGCCTCGCTAGAACTGTTTCATTTCTTCTCCACAGTATGCAATTTCCCCACCACTCCTGTCCCATGGAGCAGCACCCTCTCTCAGCGCCTCGGGGCTTTGCACAAGCTGTTCCCTCCACCTGGAACACCCTTTCCTCCCTCTACCCCTCATTTCCCAGTGGTTTCTTTTTCAGGAAGTGTTCCTTGACTCGCCCCAGCTGCGTGTGCCTGGGATGCAAGGAGAGCACGTCAGAGAAACAATTATCTCATCACAACAATATTAGCTAATGTTTACTCAGAGCAGACCACACCAGGCATTGTTCGAGCAGCGTTACATGTACCAACACATGAGTCCTCCCAACAACCCTACAAGGCAAGTAGCGCTGTTATCCATTACACAGATCAGGAGACTGAGAGGCACAGAGAGGCTGAGTAGCAGAACTAATGAATGGGAAAGCGGGGATCTCACCTCTGCAGTCCAGCTCCGGGCTGGCTCGTCAACCCCTGGGCTTACCGGCCCTCTCAAGCCATAGCACTGCTACAAGGAACTTTCCTGATGCTTCCTTTACCAGACTCTGAGCTTCACGAGGGTGAGAACACGCAGCACTTAGCACCGTGCTGCTCTCTCTAAACGTCTGTAGAATGAACGAGCAAATAGAACAGATTCCCCCCTGGGCCCCCACCCCATGCACCGTGGACTGTGCTCGCTCCAGTCTGAGCCGGTCTGGACAGGCTCACAGAAGCAGAGCGGACCTGGTCCCCTCACCACCTGTCCTCATGAGACCTGCCCTGACCTCAGAGTCCCAGACACAGGCTGTCAGGCCCTAGGAAGACAGGAATAGCCTTGTCCTGTTTCAAGTGCCAGGACGGGGAGCTGGCACGCCGGGCCATCCAGCATCACAGGTACAGCTGGAGGACCTCCTCTGTGTCCAGCGTCATGAGGTACTTTCCACCCCGTGTCCTTTCTCTCTTCCGGAAAGAGCATTTGTCTGTGTGCTTCCTGTTGAGTAAGGGACAGGTGGGGCTAGGTAGAGAGAGATAGGTAGGGGGCTAGGTGATCAGGCTCACCAAAAATCCCAGAAATGCTGAGGAGTAACAGAACCAGAGATAAGGGAACAGAACCACACCACCTCGTTTGTCTTAAACAGCAGAGCCGAGATAGTCAAAGGAGAAGTAATCACGGCGCTATCAGGGGTGACATCAAGAAGATTCAAGTCCCTGGCCAGTGTTCTATAAGAGACAGACCGTAAAGCCTTCAGGGGTCCCTATTCAGGTCCCCTCTCACTCTAGGGAGCCTTTTTTCTTTCCTCTCTGTTCTCACCTTCACTGAATAAACTTTCACTTCACTTCACCCTTTTGTGTCTGCGAGACTCATTCTTCGACTCAGTGAGACAAGAACCCTGAAACCCTTTCAAGACGGGCATGCCTTCTCCGTCCTGAGTAGATGGTCACATGACCCCAGCTGGGCCAATCAGAGTCCTCCTAGGTTTCTGTACCAGAATTATCCAGAAACCAGCCATGTTCCATGCTGACCTGGGGCTCCTGGGGGCCATCTTGGTCACCACAGGGAGAAACTGTGTTTCTGACGTTTATAACCAACATAAGCCTGTGTTGGACAGAGAATATAAATAACACAGTGGATATTTGTTGGCATTTGTCTTGTTTGTTTACCATACACTGCTTTCAGGGGGCTCTTCATCTAGTGCTGGACAGCGGGATGGGTGCCTCTCCTCTGAGCAGAGAGGATCAGATCCTCCCTCCTTCCTGTCCCACGCCCTGACACCCAGGTGAGAGCATGCAACTTGAGCTTGACCAGTCAGATGCTCAGGCCCAGGCCTCAGAATGTGGGGTGTGAGGCGCCAGGGTGGCTCAGTTGTTTAAGCGTCTGCCTCCGGCTCAGGTCATGATCCCGGGGTCCTGGGATCGAGCCCCTGTTTTTCCCTCTCCCTCTGCCTGCCGCTCCCCCTGCTTGTGATCTCTCTGTCAAATAAATAAATAAAATCTTAAAAAAAAAAAAAAAAAGAATGTGGTGTGCATGAGGCCCAGAAGCAGAAATGGTTAGGATTCATTTGTGGCCCACATGAGCCTTGGAGGCAGATGTGAAGTGCAGGGGAGGCGGCATTATCTTAGCCAGATCATCCCTGTTAAAGGGCTGTTGGAGGACGTGATATGTAATAAGAAATATAGATTTGGTTTCCATCCCCAGTTTCTGAGACAGAGCTCCTGTAACCCTTGGAATGTCCTAAGTGATGAGAGCAGTAAGAATATTTCTTGATGCAATGTCTGGGTTTTGTCCCTAGTTCTTGAAATAGCTCTAGAGCCAGAGAGGTGAAAGGAGTGCCTTACTATTCATAACAAGCCCCTTTCAACCACACCTGAGTTTATGTTAATGAGGGGACTCACGGAAAGCCCACTCTGTGATGAGAAGGTTGGAACTTGCAGCCCCGCCCCTGCCCTGGGAGGTGGGGGGAGAGGGGCTGGAGATTGAGTCGATCGCAAATAGCTAATGATTTAATCAATCGCACCTATGTAATGAGCCTCCACAAAAACCCTGCCCGAAGGGGTTCAGAGAGCTTCTGGGTTGGTGCACGCATAGAAATTCTGGGAGGGTGGAGCACCTGGAGAGGGCATGTGAGTTCTGCACCCCTTCCTCCTACCTTGCCCTATGTACCCCTTCATTGGCAGGTGAATGAAAGTAAATGCTTCCTGAGTTTTGTGAGCCATTCTAGCAAACTAGTGAATCAGAGGAGGGGGTTGGGGTCAATTCCCAATGTATAGCCAGTAGATCAGAGGTACCAGCGACAATCCGGGACCTGTAGTTGGCGTGGGAAGCGGGGACAGTCTGCGGGACTGACCCCTTCACTTGCGGGGTCTGACACTGACTTTAGCTCGATGGTGTCAAAACTGAGGGAGATCATATGACACGCACTTGGCGTCTGCAGAGAACCAGAGGGCTGTTTGGTGTGGAAAAATCACACATCTGTTGTCAGAGTGTTTTGGGGGGTATTGTGTGAGTAAAAACCTAGCACCCCACGTAGTCGGTCTCAGACAAACCATTTAATTCACAGGGCCTTGCCTCTCACTCTTTGTTTTCTGGAGCTGCCTTGGTTCTGCCTGTTTTCTCCTTTAGGTCTCTACCTCCTGCCAATTCTGTGAACTCCTTACAGCAACACTGTTTTCTGGTGCTTAGACCAAGAGCCCCAACTGAAAGGAGAGGGGGATGTATAATTCATCTGGGGAGACAGAATCCATCCCTGAGGGTTCCGCAGTATCCTAAAACAGCATGCCATCCAAAACACTCTCCCCTCCCCACATTTCCACATGCCCCTGATAGGCGGGTGGGGCCCCCTCCAGCTGAGAATCACAGGGCCCCCCCGTTTTGAAAGTGGGGTTGTTGCAGTGTCCACCCTGAAGAGATAGAGCAAGGATGAGAAGAGAGAGTGAGGGGAAAGGGCTTGGAGGACTATCATGCTTCTTATAAACTTAAATTCAGGGCAGCTCAAGCCACAACTCACACCTGAATTTTTTTCTTTCCTTTTCTAAAGCAACTAATTTTTTTTTCCCCCAGGTGGGTGAGGGGTCAATAGGTCTGGGGCGTGGAGGCGGAGCTTTGACAAGGCGGCTTTTCCAGCCAGGTTTAATCATAAACCCACAATGCTTAACTTAAATGGAGAGCCGGGGTGGGTTGGGGGGGGGTGACTCAGGCCTGACCTCCGGTGGTGGCCCATGCAGGCTGTGAATTTCTAGTGCAGGCGGGGGGACACAGCCCTGCGCCCTACAGGGCTGCCCAAAGGAGCCAGGGAGCTTCGAGGAGCTGCCAGAAAGTGGGTTTTCTCTCCTGTCAGAGGTTGCTATGGTGACCGAAGCAGGAGGGGACACCCGCTGGTCTGGCCCTACATAGCTCATCTTTATTCCATGTCTTGGTCTGAGCCGGTGTTGGGAGGGAGCTCCTGAGATGGGGGAATGACATCTTGCAGAGACTGGACCCTGGTGTGGGTGAACTGCGCTGGGACAGTGTGTGTGTGTGTGTGTGTGTGTGTGTGTGGTGGGTTACACTGTTGCATGTGTGCTCTTGGTGTGTGGTGGGGGACGATAGTAAGGGAAGGGGGACGATACCAGGGTTGTGCATGTCGGTGGGATCTTCCTCAAATGCCCCCCCCAAGATCTACAGACCTCAGGGGACAGCCCACCTGCAGGGGCTGCATGCTGCCCCCCAGAAGAACCCTTCATTTCCCACTTCCTGGAAGTCCTCTCTGCTGCCTGGATGACTCCTCCTGGCAGCAAGTCACTGTGAGAATCCAGCCATTTCGTCTAAGAGTCCAAGGCGCCACTGCCTGCCCTTAAGCCTCGGCCCAGTCGGCTGACCTCTGCCTGATTGCAGGCACCCACTTCCCGCATGTCTGCTCAGATGTCCCCTCCACACGGAGACCATCGTACCGAGACACCCTCCTTCATTTTACTCCATAGCTGCTATCACTCACCATACAACTATGATGTTATATGTTATTTGTTTACTTGTTTATGGTGTGTTTCACCCCCTAGAATGTAAGCTCCGCGAGGGCAGTGATGTTCTCTTGCTCATTCCTGTGACCCTAGTACTCAGAACACAGTAGGTGGTCAGTAACCTTGTTGAATGGATGAATGGCCTGTCTGGGACCTCCATGCTCCTCACAAAGACTAAAGCTCTGCTTTCAAGCTCAGCTAAGGGGTTGTTTCCACTCAAAAGTCCTCAAGGATGCCTTGCCCACCAGGTCAGTCTTTGAATTCCCCAGGGACTGGCCTCCATCATGCTCACCGCACATTTGCCTGTTCGACACTCCTCAGGGAGTGTCCTGCCTCCCTGACCAGACGTCTAGCTCCTCAATAGGAAGAGCATTGCTTTCTCTTGCGTCCTGAACGCAAGGCTCTACAAATAGTAGATGCTCAATAAATGCTGAGCATGGTGATGCTGTGAATTATGTGTGAACACATTCCAGCTGGAGTAGTTCTACCTCCAAATCTGCCCAGCAGAAGACCTCCTGCAAGTTCACAGGTAAGACTTTCAAGGTCAGAATGAGTCTGAGCTGGGAAGTGGGGCGGCTTGGGGGGGCTGGCCTCACTTGATGTTTTATCTTTCCTCCATAACCTCATGTCTGAATATGACCAAATCTTGGAGCATACTTCAAACACCACCTCATTCTACAGCCTTCTATGTTCTTTCCAAATGGAACCGATTGCTTCTTCCCCTAACAAATTTTTTTTAGGGCTTTTCTGCACCAACTAGTCTAGGTATTGGCCATTTCTCTCAGCTTGGATCGCATTAGTTAGTTACATTTCTGATGTACCTGTTAGCTGGACAGATGTCTTCAGCATCCCTTCTGTGAGGCCTATCCCAGTGTCATTTCAGTGTTCGGAAGGGACTGTGAATCCGAGCTCCCTGCCCATCACCCCCACCCCCAGGGATGCTCACGTGACCCAGACTTAAACATTTGTTTTCGCCCTTACTCTGGCAAGAGTAACTGGTCCAATGGATGTGTGCACAGCCAGGCAAGTCCAGTCTGAATATTTTCATGGGATTTAAATATAGGCATCTGAAGAAACAAGGTGGCTTTTCAGCCTGGAATTCCAGGATGCATCTTTCTCAGCCTCATGGAGAAAACTCATTTACATTGAGAAGGAATAAGCCTTTAGGAAGGAGAACCAAAAGAGAGGCAGAGATAGAGACAGTCAACATCTTCAGAGCCATTGGATCCAACAGTGCCCAAAGACAGAAACTCCCCACTTCTATGCACTAATACATTCTCTCCTTTGCTTGGGCTAATTTAAGCTGGACTTCTGTCCCCTGTCATCAAGAGGGGCCCAAGCCACTTCTCTGTACTAATTGTGGGATCTGTCTAGGAACAGTCTGATTCCAATTCTTCCCCATACTTCTTATAGCTACTTGTTTGGTATCACCAGTTCAATTTTAACACATATTTTCGGTATAAATAAAGGAATATATAAATGGCCATTTCCTCTCTGAGTACATCACCAGTTCAATTTCAACATACATTTTCGGTAAAAATAAAAGAAATATATAAATGACCGTTTCCTCTTTGACTGAATACATCACCAGTTCAATTTTAACACATATTTTCGGTAAAAATAAAAGAAATATATAAATGGCCATTTCCTCTCTGACTGAATACAGAAATAAAAATACAAAATCCTAGAATCAAGAGGAAGAGGGGAAGAGAAACATTTTCTAGTGGCTACAATGGGCCAAGCACTGTGCAAACATCTAGTTGAACCCTTGAACTGGCCCTGAGATAGGAATAGTATTCTCCCTGCCTGACAGGTCATATACAGGTGAGTGAAGAAACCACCATTTGAGCCCAAGTTTTCCCAACTCCTCCATTGTGGCCACGCCCCCAAATGGCTTCATTTGTAGAAATTAACAGGATACGCGCTTTAGAGTGTTTCAGTGTTTTAAAGCCCAGGTTCTTAGGAATCCCAGGGGCAAATAATGCCATTTAAATAGTCTTATGGCAATGCTTCATTTTCCTATAAAACTGATCTGGGCAGTTGAGGAGGATGAGACCCAAGCAGCTAGACTGAAGTGTCCCCCCCCCGCCCCGCCCAGTTGACACTGGGAAGCCAAACTGCTGCAGCATGAGGGTCTCTCTCCTGGGCTAGAGCCTGCCTTCCAGGGCAGGGTCTGGCAAGTAAGGGAACCCAAGCCTCAGGACAGTTCTGCCGTTCATGACAGCGAAACCCTCCTGGACAAGTCACATGACTTCCTGGAATGTGAGTGACGGGCCTGGCATGGGAGACAGAGCTCATTTCTTTTGACCATGGTGTTGCTGTTGGGGGCCTGGTGGCTCCCAGGCCGGTCCCAGGGGCAGCTGGGATGCCCAGACCTGAGGCTGCCAGCGTGGGAAGATGAGCTGATGGGGGTGAGGCCCAGTCTGGGATCCCAGGAGGTGCAGGGAGGCTCACTGGGCTGGGTTCCTCATTCCCCTGGGCTTTCCTGCTCCAGGCACCCCCAGGCAGCCTCCCAGCCAGGGTCCAAGCCCTGCTGCTGGTAGATGGGAATGAGACAGTCATTTCTGATAGACCCAGCCCAGAGTGGGCAACAAAAGAGCCCCTGGCCTGAGAGTCAGCTCCAGGGACCCTGTCCCATCCTGAGCGACCGAGGTGACTCACTTCCCCTCTCAGGGCTTCTGCTTCTCCCCTGCAAAATGTGCAATGTGGGTGCAGTGGTCTCTGCACTTCCTTCCACCTTAACATGCGCAGAGTCTAGACCACAGCAGCTGGTGGGTGGTCACAATGTCCCCGAGCTGCACCCATGAGAGTAGGGGGGCAGAGGAACCCACTTACCCACACTCCCCCCGGGGGTGTCTCCCGGTGAAGCTCAGTTTCCAGCGTCCAGTGCTAATGGTTGTTACCTTCACTTATCATTCAGAGCTTCTGTTTCCATACCTGGAATAGCAAGAACAATCACAATGATTTTGAAATCACCCTGCACACAAAAGTTCACGAGTTTTTCCCCACACACTATGGTCTGGGCTGGAGAGGCCTTCCTGAGATTTCAACCACAGACAAACCGCAAACCAAAGACGTCTCGAGACTCGCCTGGGGTCACACAACTTCATTAGTGGGGTTGTCTGGGCTCAGATTCCTCTTCTGACTCCAAGCTGAGCTTTTACTGTCTAGAATACCTGGAAACCTTGCTTCATCCCACTGGGATATTGTGAGGCAAGATTCTATTAAAAACCCTTGTTCAGACCTTTGCACATTCAAAGTGCTCGGCCCGTGCTGAATAATTGATGGGCTCTGCTCCGGGCCGCTCAGAGCAGATGCACAGGCCTCCTGCCACACACAGGGCTGGGAACGTGGAAACCTTTCCTATCATTTTGTCCAGTGAAAGCAGTTGTCCAGAAAATCACCAAGAAAGAGTTGTGCTCCCTGTTGCTGCCGGGAGAGGCCCCGGCTCCTCAGCTCCTCAGACCTGCAGATCTAATTTACTGCCTCACTGAAAGGAGAGGAGAAAGCGCAGGGCTGCTGCAGGGAGGGGGCTGCTGGGCCGCCAAGGGTCGAGGCCACAGTGTCCCCTCCAAGGCTGCGAGGCCCTGGGAAAGGGCTGCTCTGCTCTGACAGGCACGGAAAAAGGTGCCTGAGAATCCTCAAGTCCCATGAGGGGGAGGAGTGCGGGGGGAAAGGGGGAAGGGGCCATGGGAAATGCAGAGTTTGAAGCAGGGGCCCTCCTCCAGGGAGAGCCCGAGGAGGCAGAGACGCCTGGGAGGGGGCTGAGGCAGCCCGTTGCCACCCCAGTCCTCCGCTGCATGTGACCACAGCACTTTTCTGGCCAAAGGCCATGGCACTGGGGATTAGGGGGTAGAAAGCGGATACAGAGTGGCCTTTAACGCAATTTGCAGACATCAAAGTAGAATGCAGTTCAGGAGGTTGTTCTGGCTATAAAAGCAGGGAATATTTCACAGCTGACTGAAACTCAGGGTGCCACTTCACAGCTAGGGGCGCTGGGGTGTACATTGTCCCCCTGTGGGGTTCGGCCCACCAAAGCGTCTCCCGACGAGGATGTGTCTCAGCCCCTACACAAGGCAGATTTAGAACTATCCAAATCCACAGGATAATTGGCTTCAACTTCAAATAAGCAGAATCAACAAAGTCCAGCTCAAATGGGAATTTGTTTTGATGATGGGCTTTCTATTTTGCTCTGCATTACAAGTTCCAAAGCCTAATGGTTTAGCAAGGACTTCCTAAGAAGTTTCATGGTGTGCTCTGTGCTTAGGCAAGTCACTTCACCTTCGTACTCTGTCTGGGTGTGCTGACCTCTCCAGGGATTGAAGGGCCCTTAGAGTTTCCCTGTGTCTGGGCAGGGCCTGTCCGTCCTCAGGAGCTGGGCATGGAGGGCGGGGGTGGTTCTAGCCTGAACTCAGCCTGCCTAGCAATGTCCAGCGATGCCTGCAGCTAACCCAAGGGGCAGGACTGTGCCCACACTGGGGTTTGGAGGGAACAGTTGGCTCAGGCAGAACAGAAAGTGGGATGTGTGACCTTTCTCCCCACTCATGTCAACCTGAGCTGCGCGTAGCTGAGGGTAGGAATCGGTAGCGGGAGAAAGAGATAGAGCAGGTTAGGGATGGGGCAGGCCTGAGTGTTGGGGGACAGGGGTTGACAGCCCAGTCCCACCACTTACTAATTCTACCACCTTGGGTAATTGATTTACTCCTCTCGGCCTCAAGTTCCTCATCCATGAAATGGGGTTCATACTACCTCAAAGCTTTGGAAGGTCCCAATGAGACAGAGTGTACGTGAATTCTTAGTCACACCTCTAGTAGGACTGTCCCCTCCCGTCCATGACAACACTTGGCTGCGCCTCTCCTTGGCCTATCAAAGGGAGGGCGGAACGGCTGCCAAACCATTCAAGTTAGCTCATGTACATCCGCGTGCTCCAGAATGCTCGGAATATCACTTTCCGGTCAGCTCAGTACTCTGGGTTGCTCCAATTGTCTTTTCTTTTCTTTTCTTTTTCCAATTGTCTTTTCTAACCTGCAACCCTGATCCGACTCCACACTCCTTGAGGGCAAGACCATTGTCTTATCTGTGATACAATGTCTATGACTGATCTTAAAACCCTTCTGTGTGGTTTCTTTAGGCCAGCCGCAATAAGGGTGCATTCAAATCGGGACTCCCACTCCTGGCCAGCAGCCTCAGGCAGAGGGTCTGCGCTCCAGAGGGGGCTACGGCAGGTGCTTTGGCTGTCTTTCTCTCTGCTTGACACCAGGCATTTGATAATTAACAGAGTAAGTGTTAGAAATGTATTCTCCTTGGTGAAAACAGAGGTATTCAAGATATGTGGGTTGGCCAGAATTACTTGAGACATTCTTGACCTGGAAAGGCAGGGTGAAAGAATCTAGTGAGCCCTCAGGGCAGGGGTGGTCAGGACACCCAGAGAGACAGATGGCTATGACCTCATTGAGTCCACAGAACAAGCTGTATAAATTCTGCTGGGCCTGCCTGCAAATAGTTGTTCAAAAAATGTCTACATAGGGGCACCTGGGTGGCTCAGTCGGTTAAGCGTCTGCCTTCGGCTCAGGTCATGATCCCAGGGTCCTGGGATGAAGCCCCATGTCAGGCTCTGAGCTCAGTGGGGAGCCTGTTTCTCCCTCTCCCTCTGCCTCTCCCCCTGCTTGTGCTCTCTCTCTCTCTCAAATGAATAAATAAATCTTTAAAAAAAAATGTCTACATATGTGGCAGAATGTAGTCTGAGGCTTGCTTTCATCCAACCTGCTAACGAGGTTCACCTTCACCTTCCTCAAAGTTTGCAGTGGTTGCCGTCCAGCAAATAAACAACAATCAGCCAAACCCTAGAGTAATGACGAAACGGGCTTAACTCAGTGTCCCCAGGGCACAGCATATGTCAATGCTCACAGGACTGAGTTGGTGTCACTTTTCACTTTAGGAGGGTGAGGGGAGGGGGACAGTCAGGGCTCCGAGAGTCCTCCCAGGCAAGGATCCTGACCCAGGACGCATCACCCTGAGAGTTCCCTGGCCTCTGGGCCCCAAGTGCCCGGCTCACGCTCAGAGGCTCTGTTGGCTTCCTGGAATGAGGAAATGCTGCTCGGCCTTCAGTAAGCCCCAAAACTATGGCCACAGTGGAGGCCACTGTCTCGGCCCATTATGTACCCGGCAAACCAGCTCTGAGCTGGGCCTTTCCTTCGAGGTCTCAAGGGACAAGCCCTATGAGGAAGTCTTTTGGGACCCATTACTAGCTCCCACAATTAGATCAGATTCTGGGTGTGTTTATGGGGGGTATTTTCTGGCCATATTGGAGAGACTGTCTTGAAGAAATGGCGCTCAGTCTGTACGCCTGATAAGCTGAACCCTGGCCCCTTCCTGGGGCTCTGCAAAGGCTGCTGGGCAGGGGTCCTGGGTTGAGGAGGCCCCTGATGCTGGAGTGCTCGCTACTCCTCTACCCCTTGAGATGAGAGCCCTTCCTCTAGGAGCGGTGCCCACAGGGAGGTGGGGGCTGCCCTATGCGCTCCCTTCTCTAAGGGCTTTTCCTGGGTGGGCGCTGTTGCAGGATCGGAGAGCATTCAGGGGGAAAGCAGATGGTGTGGGGAGTGTAAGCCTCTAACCTCTCCTCTTGCCCACCTTCTTTCTCCTTTTCTTTCCTTTCTCTCCCACACTTCTCCAGAGAGAAACAGGGGTGGGCGGTAGGGTAGCTCTGGGCTTTCACACACCAGGGCAACTGTGCTGACCATGGAGACGCTGACATTTGCAGCCTTCCCAACTCATGTTGGCAACTCGACCCTCTAGGGCAGCCCAAACTCTGCAGGCTGATTGCCAAGTTCCTGGCTAAACCCCTTTCCCACCTCCTGGCTCATCCTCCCTGCTCCCACCCTCTCTGTAGCCCCTCCCTGTGCCTTCGAGGTGGGCCTGAGCACTGCTTCAGAATTTGCCCTTTCCTTCCTTTCTCCTCACCCCAATCCACATCCCAGGGTAATTTGCATATTGAGAGCCATCCAGGCTAATCCTAGGAGATTTCCAATTAGTAAGAACTCCCTCAACCCTATTCTATAAACCAGGGAGCAAACCGTTCAGCTTATCATTCATCTTTCAGCTTTGCAAGTAGCTCAACATCCCTGTTAAGCAAAGAGCCAGTTAGAGCATAGCTGCCAGAGGGGTCTGAAAATTTCAGATGCTCGTGTGGGGGCACTGGAGTTTTCCACTAGCCAAATTTACCTAGAGAAAACCACCCAAGTGTGTGGGGAGCCTAACGAGCAGTTTCTTCCCCCTTGGCCTGGGGCTCTGTGGGTCTCTCTCAGCAGACAGTTAGACATTGCCTTAATTTACTTCCCTGCCAGAGTCCTTTTTTGGAGGGAGGCCAGGCTGGTAGATACGGAAACGGGACTATTCATCTTGTGGAAATCCATGCGTGTATCTGGGAGGACAAGACGGGAACAAGTGCGTGAAAAGTTGGGGGACTTCAGGTGGGCAGGGAGGAGAAGGGGGTGAGGGAGAACCCCTCTCTCCACTTCAGGCAAGCGCCGATGAAGTGAGCCAGGCCGGACTGCAGAGCATTTCAGGCTCCTGATGCAAGAAATGAATTTCTGGGCTCCACAGGGTCCCTCAGGATGGTAAGGGACGGTCCCCAGACACAGGATGAGCCCTGCCACACAGCTCTCAGTTTCTCCAGGTGCAAATGGTGTCTTCCCCCTCTCTGGCCTCTCCCCTCTGATCTCCTAAAGCAGCCTTCATTTGAGAGCACTTAGGAGTCAGGCACATGAGGCTGATTCTCCTGGCTCTTTTCACTAGCCACCTGCGCCGAACAGAGTTTCTAAGTCTCTTGGAGTCCCATCGGCAAAATGGGGATACAGTGTCCCCTCCGAGGGCCATGGTGAGAATAAAATGACCAGTGGATGCGAAGGGTTCTCAAGCAGTGCCTCCTCGGTAAATGTACTCAGAAAAGAGCTGTCATCTCTATCCACTCTAAGCACAGCTCAGGGCTGCTTTGCCAAACCTCTTAACAACATGCTAGCAGAAACGAGCGGACACGGTTGGGCTAGAGGCGCCCTGGTCGCCTTGCGTCTTCCAGGACTTTGCCCAGCACTCTCCCCTCTCCATCCCTTGCCTGGCTGGCAGCAGGACCATCTCTGGGGCATCGGAAGGGAAGCTGCTTTGGGACCCTGGCTCCCTTGGGCACTTAGGGGATTCCCCTGTTGATGGGGACCCAGGTCCCAGGAATGGCTGGGAGTGGATGGCAACTTAATCTGGGAGAACATGCCTGTGGGTTTAAGAGGAGATTGTGGCCCACTAGCCTAGAATCAGCCTCTCTTCCAGACCTTCTCAGGAGGAACCACCCGCCACAGAGAATGAAAACCAGATACAGACAATAAGGGATTATTTTAAAAGCAGAACATCCAACCTGACTTGGTGGAGGGAGACACCTGTGCTCTAGCCAAGGACCATAGACCTTCCTGCCTTCTCTTAGTGACACCTCCCCCCTCCCCCGGGGGCCAGGGGCAGTCTCAAGGCTGACCTGTTCCTTCCCCTGGGGCCCTTTGGGCTGTGCAGTTCCCTCTGATCACACTGGCCTCAGCCCTTCAGAACACCCAGGGCCCAAGTGTCCTGGGTCACTTCTTCTGAGTTAGGGATTACTTCCTTCGGGCAGGATCTTGGCCGTGGAACGGGCCAGCAAGGAGGTGGGAGATGGAGTCCAGCAGGCTGTCCCACTCCCCATGAGACAAGTGAGCCCCCCCAGGGAAGGTGAGGCAGGACCCTGCTCTCCTGCGGGCGGGTTGCGGGGTGTCCACTCCAGGGTGGGATCGGTGCTCTTCAGCCCCGACCAGGCTGTTCTCTGCCAGCGCCTGCTCTGGGGACCTGCGGCCCCAACCCCCCCCCCCCGCGGGTGCCTCGGGCCACAGCCGCACCACCCCCAGCGGGGCGCCCAGCCCCGACCCCGACCCCAGTCCTGGGAACGTCCCCTCCCCTGTAGCGAACCTACCTTCCGAGGCGCGCCAAGGCCCTTTCCAAGGGTGTCACCGAGCTCCCCGCCTCCTTCTCCGGACGCGGGCTCCCGGCGCCCGCCGCAGCCTCTGGCCCCGGCCTCGCGGGCTGAGCCGGCTTCTGCCTCCCTTTCTCTCTGCTCCCGTGAATTCTCGGCACTATTCTTTTTTTAAGGGACTTTTTTTTTTTTTTTTGCGTTGCGTCAGGGCGGTTGCCTGGCGACGGCGGAGCTATTCGCCGCGAGCGGTTTCCGTCCGATCCCCGCCAGCATCTCATTCAAGCCTCTCCGCCCGCTGCTCCGGGGACCCGGGACCCGCGGGGTCCAGCAGACGCGCAGCCGGGTCCTAAAGCCCCGCTAGTTGCTCCTTCCCGCCAGGACCTGAACCGGAGCCCCCGCCCAGCCGCAAGGAGAAGCAAACCACACGCGTTTGCCAAACCCTGGACGAAGCCAAACCCAAATATCCATATCCATATATATATTTTTTTATTAAACCTGAAACCAAGGCAGTCCTTCCCTCAACCATGGCAACGTGGCTTTGCCGCTGTCAGCAGTTTGCCTGCGAGGAGGGGGCAAAAGAACGACCTTGCAGCTCGCGTGAGCAAGCCCAGAGCCTACACCCCATCCACAGGCGGCTTGAGTTCAAACTCCCGGCAGCACGTCCCACTGCTGAGTGCCTAATATATGCCGCACCATCCCAGCGACTCTGCAGGGCGGGCGTGGGCATTTCCAGCTTACGGATGAGGAAACTGAGGCTCAGAGCGGCTCCGTAGAAACCAGAGGTTAAGTAGAAACAGACGTTCTTCCAGATCGGTCTCCCAGACCAGCTGGGAGTAGTCCAGAGGGGCCTGCCCCAGAGCACGTGTTTTCCCCACAAACCACGGGATGCCTTACGGCATGCACTTCTCTGGGCTGTGTCAGCCACTAGAGATAATTATATTCTAAGGTCCAGTCCCTGCTGCACCAGAGCCTACAGCTCCAGGCACCTACAACGCATACGGGACCCAGCCAGGGCTGCCCCATCCTGGCCTTTAGGGTCAGTCCTGCCTGGAGACCCAGGGCTCTGGTCCAGAGCTCCTGGAACCTCTGACCCCAGGGCTGATTACTGGCAGTTGGCTTCATTCTTAGGGCGGCTTGGGACATGGCCAAGTTCCTTTCTTAAGACACTTGAGGTTGGCAGGATCCTTCAAAATGATCTAATCTGCCATCCTCACAACAACATGGGATGGGGGGTTGCAGGGTAGGCGTTGTTTTCCCCGCTAACAGATGTACACACTGAGGTGTGGGGCTGTAAAGTGACTTGCCCGGGTTCCGTGGGCTGGTCTGGTCCTGGCAACTCAGAGGCTGAGCCCCTTGTGCTGCCCCCTGGTGCCCCGTCCCTCACCGTAACTCCCCGTCTGGGCCCTCTCCCACTTCTTCCTTTCTGCCTTCGCTAGGACGGCTGCCAAGGGACGTTGCCTGAGGAGACATCCTGCTCATGTGAGCACCTCTTCATGCTAGCAGGTTAATGTTTCTAGCTCAAAAGTGTACTTAACGGGGATTTTTTGAAAAGTCACATCATCGACCCCACCTTGATTCTAGAAATACCGATCCAATCCTTCCCCTTCTTGCCATGCCCTTTGCCACCACCCTGGCCCAAGTCACCGTCAGCCTGCCCCAGCTCCAGCACAGCTTCTTACTGACTGTGACGCTCCCACTCTTGCCCCCGCCGCTGAGCCAGGACCCGAACACAGCCAGAGCACACGCTTCAAAATGGAAATCCAACCTTGGCTTCTCCCTGCTTAAAGCCCTCCAACAGCTCCCGTTCCTCCCAAGATTAAGACCCAGCATGGCCCATCAGGCCTGCGTGGTCTGGCTCTGGATTCCCCTTGGGTTCCACCTTGCATTGCTGCTCTGCTTTCCAGACAGACGTTCTTCTGGGTCCTTCTCCACACCTGCTCCTTCCACATGGGGCTGGCCACACTTCTGCCCCCTGAGGGAACCCCAGGTTATATGTCCTCATAGCCCTACCTGTCTCTCCTTCGTGGCCCAGTTGTAATTTTTATCTTTATTTGTGAAGTTATTTGATTAATATCTGTCTCCCTCCGAGGCTGTCGGCTGAACAGGACAGGAGCCACGTTTGCAGGCAGAGGGCTTGGTCTAGACTCAGGGACTCAGCCTTCTCTTGGGCTGGGTGTACCTGGCCACACGGGCCTGTGCTGAATACGGAGCATTTGGCCCACTGCTGTCCAGTATTCTGGCCCCAGCGTGTGGTAAGTGCTCCAGCATCTTCTTGGTGGAGCCATCCCACCGCATCTGGAAACGTTTTCTACCATCTTACCCTCCTAACTCCTCAGTCGGCATGGGACTCCTGCTCTGCTTATGAGTGCACTGTCTTCTGTCTTCACGTAGCCAGGCAGCCTGTCCGGGGCAGCGATGGGGTCTTACCCTGTGCCTCCCATTCAGCCTGGCATATGCCTGGGCAGGAAGGTAGTCAGTGATGAAGACCAGGAGAGTCAGCGAGGGGGGTGGAGAAGAGGAGGAACAGGGTCTCTGTTGGAACAGTCTCAACCCTAATATCTAACCCTACGCAGTGGTCAAATGAGTTATGTTTAGAGCTCTAGCATAGGGTAGTATGTAGCCATACAAATATTTTAAAAAAATATTTGATGATGTAGAAAAATGCTACTGATTTCATGCTAAGTAAACAGGGCAGGGATACCAAACGTCCAAGTAAGTAAGACATTACGAAAGCTTTAATTCTAATATCTAACGTCTAGTTTTTTTATATGTGGAGAAAAAAGATTAGGAGGGTATATGCATATATGAGCTGTGGATATCTCTGGGTGGTAGGCTAACAGGATTTAAAATTTCTTCTCTAGACTTGCATTAATTTTTTCTGTGTTTTCTACAATGAATAGTTTTTGTGAGTAGCAACATCAGGAAATACCGCTACGAACTAAAAACGGCCCTGTGTTTAGGGTAGCTGAAGTCTCCTGCTTTCTACGGCCTTTTATGCCTTTTACGTGGGGCACTGCGAGGCTAGGCTGAAGCCCGGTGATGGGTCGGGGATCCCCAGGGCCCAG
Organism: Mirounga angustirostris; assembly: GCF_029215605.1. Taxonomy (NCBI): domain Eukaryota; kingdom Metazoa; phylum Chordata; class Mammalia; order Carnivora; family Phocidae; genus Mirounga; species Mirounga angustirostris. The sequence goes on along the minus strand of NW_026991710.1, from coordinate 150,344,784 downwards.
AGCGGTGGGGCCATCTGGGGGCTCTTCCCCGCAGTTGGCCATGTGGACCAGGGAACGCTGGGCCAAGCCTGCGAGAATGAGTCAGGACAGCACGCTCGTTCTAGGGCTGCCTTTTGGGGTGGTCTGGTTATCCGATTTGACTTTCCTGGGGCAAGACGTGATGATCTATGAGCTGGCCGGCCCCGGTGTCTGGAGCACTTTCGTGAGCGCATATGCCGGCTGATAGCAGCCTCACTGATATCAGCCCAGTACTTTACGGGTTACGGAGCCGTCTCCTTTCCAGCAGTCCCGAGAGGGGTGGGACAAGAGCTGTGGGAGTTGACACCAGGGAGGTGACGCGGTGGAGGTACTGGGGAAGATCCTGTGGACCTGGACCATGGTAAGGCCTCGCCTTCCTCCCAAGGGGATGCACAGGATGCACAGCTCGGCCCTCCCACATGGCAAAGCTTTATCTAAATTCAGCTCACCTGGGCCTGCTGGCGTATTTAAGCTACTCAAGGGCAAACTCCGTTGTCTAAGGCTCCTGGGGATCCCTCAGGGTGATTCAGATTTGGTCCCCATTCACTGACTGAGAGAAGGAAGGAAGAATTTTCTGTTTGGCCGGATTGTATGGCCACACCCTCTCCTGCTCCAGGCAGCAATGAGGACTTGTGGTCCTGGGCCAGAGTCTACCAGCTCCCACCGTCTGCCTTTAGGAGAGACTTTCCCATCCGGGGGCCCAGGGTGTCAAGAGGATCCAGGAAGTGTCAGTCATTTGGCATCAACACTAGCAATAGTAATGGCTCTTTTCTGCCCTTATCTCTCCGGAGGGGTTAATTCAGACTGAACACAGAAGGGAGATGGGAGGGGGGTGGGCAGTGTCCCCTCTTATGGGGAACTCATTAGTTCAATGAGCGTTTGTGGGCGGCTCACTCTGTGTCACCGGGTGCTTGGCATTGGGCTACGGTGCCGGGAGCTGATGAGTGTAGGAAGATAATTAACAAAGCTTTGACCTTAGAACTGGAGTCAGGGAGGTGATGGATACCGTGTAAGCCCAGATGAGGATGAGTGGGAGCTGGTTAGGAGAGGTTTTGGGGAGACCTGAGGTGCGGTGCAGCAAGAGAGGGAATCATGTGTGCAGGACAGAAATGTACTTGAACAGACTACGAGAGGGCATGATGGGCCCAGAGAAGGCCTCTGGACACGATCCTGACGGCAAGGGGTTAAGAAGGGAGGGTGTCATGGCTTTTGTTTCTCAGAGAGGCCGAGTGGATGTGGGGACCAGATGGGAAGCAAGGCGACCAATAAAGAGATTGTTTCCATTTTACTGGCCCTAAAAGTCTAGACTCACGGCAGGGAGGGGCTCACTGCATCTCCCGGGTGAGGATGGGTGATGGGGAAAGTAGCACGGTGAAGAGGAACTGTCTGGAGGCAGGCAGACTCAGAATCATTATCTAGAAGATGCTGCAGAGAGTATTTCTAGGCCCAGCACCGGCACATCCTAGTGACGACTGGAAGGAGGCCTTCCTGGGCATGTGCAGCATTTGAAGGAAACCCGAAATGATTCCACTAATGTGGCAGTGAAGCAGCCCTGATGGGCAGGGGCGAGCCTTCTAGATTCTTCTAAGCGTTACCTCACCCAAGAAGCCTGGTTCCTTTGAATGATGGAAAGAGCTCTGGATAGGAACCAGGAGATCCAGACTCCAGTTCTGGATCTGTAACCACGTAGACATTTGTCAAATCACTTCACACCCCCCCTCCCCTCCCGCCCCGCATTGGATGGTTTCCTTCTCACCAAAATGAGGGGTTCAAGCTCTGGCATCTTCTGACCCACCATTCCGTGATACTCCCCACCCATCTGTCATGCTGGGCAGTGGCAGGGGGCAGGGCCAGAAACTGCAAAGTGGGAGGGTCTGGCACATACCGCATGTCTGGGCCAGCAAGGGGTCCAAGCCAGTTAGACAGAGGCTGGGATGACAGCTCGCAGGTGAGGCACTCATGAACATATCCTGAAGGAGAGCCTACTTGTTCTCTGCCCTGCTTTTAAACTGGTTGGGGGGCTGGGTGGGTGATGAGGTGGTCACAGAGCCACAGGTGGAATGAAGATGTCTAGGGCCTGCCCAAGAGCTCTGCCCCTTCAGGAAGAGAGCAGAAGGATGCCCAGCTGCTTCACAAACTGAACGTTGCGCCCAGCAGCCAAGCCAACAGCTTTTGCTGATGAGTTCATTCTTTTCATTTCCACCAGCCAATGTCTGATGGTACCAGAGGCCAGGGGTGGGTGTCAGGAGGAGACATTGTCGCACACAGACATGAAGTTGGACTTAATCATTCTGTCACCAAGAAAACCTAGACCATATGCATGGGTTCTCCAGGCAGATCCAGACCTGCTCACGGAAGGTAACAGAGTTCTGGTCATCGGTCACAGAGCACGGGGGAGGGATTCTAGGGGAAACTGGTCCGTGGGTCTTCATATTCAGCCCCTTTCCAGGAATTCTAGCCGGAGGACAGAACTCCCTACCTGGGACCAGAAACCCCCTTATACTTAACTGCTTTCCAAACATCAGCTCAAACGGACTGCCCCCATAGGTGTGAAAGCAAGCCGGATACACACTTCCTCTCCCGCCCCATCCTGACCGGTGAGGTTGGAAGGAAGTATATTGTGGTGCACGGTTCAGGCTTCGGGAACCCTGGGTCTTTTCCTGGCTCTGTCACTTGCAGTTGGGCTGCTTGGGGCCAATATATAACCCTTCGGAGCCTCAGTTTCTCATCTACACTTTGGGGGTACCAGTATCTTCCACCGTGGGTTATCGCGAAGATTAGAATTAATACCTATAAAATGCCTGACATAATGTTAGGCACAGAGTACGCACCCAGGAAATGATGTTTCTTCTGTTGTCTGTGTGCCAACGGATACTTCGATGGTGTACCATCTGAAGTGAGGCGTGCCTGTAGCTCTTTCTAGTCTAATGCACAGCGTGAGCAAATGTTAAACAATCAAGCCGGCCGTCCTCCTGAATATCTTAGCTGCCTTGTTTGTCTTCTTTGGACATGAGGTAGCTCTGTTTGGAATCTGACATCAGGAAAACAGGACGGAGCTCGGGGCAGACAAACATGCCCCATGGCTGGGCCACAGTTTTCAGGCACAGACTCAGAGCACTTTCTGGTGGGGGATGTAGCAAGCCACCTCAGCAGGGTCGGCTGCCATTCTAGTGACTGGCGTGTCATGACGAGGACTGTTCCTGGTTCACAGAGAGAAGCGGGTGGGAGAGAGAGAGAGAGAGAATAGAGGCAGGCACACAGAGAGGGGCTTGCTTACTGTCCTCCAGGATGGGAGAACCCAAGGTGCAAATGACAGATTGATGAACACAGAGAAATCACTTCTGCAGGGTCCCCCTGATAAATCATTTTCAGGCTCATGTTTCATGATCGGCTCAAAATGTTCAGCAAACCGAATCAGCCGTCCTTGAAAATGGTTGTTTGTGGTGATGTCATAAGCCTCTAAGAAGGAAGAGGAGAGTAAGAGAGAGACAGAGAAACAAAGGTGGAGAGAGGGGGATGGAGGGAGGGAGGGGAGAGGGGGAGAAAAAGAGGGAGAGGGAGAAAGGGAGGGAAAGGGGGGGAGAAGAAGAAGAAGGAGAAAGGAAGAAAAGGAAGGTGTTCAGAATGGTGCTATGGTCTGCATGTGTCCCCGCAAAATTGAAACCTGCTCCACAATGTGGTGGTATTCAGAGGTGGGGCCTTGGGAGGGAATTAGGTCATAAGAGTGGAGCCCTCATGAATGGGATTAGAGCCCTTATAAAGAGACCCTCGAGAGCTCACTCCCCCCTCCTCCCATGTGAGGACACAACGGGAAGACAGTCAGCCATGACCCCGGAAGTGGGCTCCCACCAGACACTCAATCTACTGCTGCCTTGATCTTGGACTCCCAGCCTTCAAAACCGTGAGAAATGCATTTCTGTCGTTTACCAGCCACCCACCTTGTGGTATTTTGTTAGAGCAGCCCAAAAAACTAAGACAGTAGGGTACATTCTTCCTCAGTGGCCTGGTCTCCCGGAGTCAGGAGCCTCTGTAAGTGAACACGACACAGCCAGAATGGGCTAATAACCTCCTCCTGATTCTTCCCACTGCCCCTCTGATGAAGGCCTTGGTCTACGTAGGCCCGGGTGGTCTAACTGTTGTAGGAAGGGCTGAGTCAGCCCGGGGCTAAGGGTTGTGCCGCTAAGCCTTAGCCACAGTATACACCCACCTCAAGACAGCCTCACCATGCCTTCTCTCTGTAGGACCCACTCTGTTCTCCTTGAATCTGACCTCCATTTCAAGAGCCAATTCCCCACATGGGCCATTTCTGCATCCTTGCAAGTTGGGGCTCATGGGGCTGAAGAGGTTGGGTCCTCTTAGAATTTTACCAATGGGATGGGGAGGACTTGTTGGCAGTAGGGATAGAAGAGCTGCTTAGAGCGACTATACAAAATCCTCTCAAACCACCCCCATCCCCCCGCCCTCCCCCACTGGCCCTTCTTACCCTGAAGTCCAGCTGTGCAAAAGACCGAGACCTGTGCAATCTCAGTGGCTAAAAGAAATCAGATGGAGCCCAAAAGGAAGTAGTCAGAGACCAAGTTTAAAATAAGACCCAAACTTTAAACATCATCGTCCTTCTGAACAATGTCTTTACAAAAGACTTCTTGCCATCAGAAGAACAATGAGATTTTTAAAACCCGCTCATGCAAATATGTCTTGTACCTGCAAAATACGAGGTTCTAGGCTATCTATACTTGCGTGACCTACCTTAAGTGTTAGAAGGGAATAGAGATGTTTGTTTAATAAATCTGGTCAGTGCACCTATTTGCAGATCCCAGAATACATAGATTCTCCAGTCTCTCTCTAAATGTATTAATTCTGCTTCTCTCTTCCCCCAAGATCCGCCCCTCTAACTGGAATTGGTGCCCCTCATCTATGCTTCCCTGTCATCCAAGGCAAACAGCTACCCTAAGACTTCATCCTGAGGACATGGGTCTCTTGTGCATAACTCCTATAGATCCCAAGCCCTGTGAGGTGAAGGATGGTGTCTTACTTCTGTTCCCAGTGCCTGGGACTGGGCTGGCACTTGGTGGGCCCCTAATCAGTGATGCTTGTGTAAGTGAACAAATGAATGAATGAATGAATGAATGAGCGTGTGTTCTTATAAGGCCTTGTGCTTAGTCTCCTCTACAAAGAAGGAATGGGAGGGAAATGAGCTAAGTCATGGATGCCAGGAATGTTCTAGATGGGCAGCTGGCTATGGGATGGGTGGTTGGAGGGCTAGGCCATTTGTCCTCTCCCACCTAGGAATGAGCTTTCTGGGACTCCCTTAGTTCATCTCAGATGTGGTCTGGCCACCACCGGCCTCACCCACTCTGACTCAGGGAAAGACAGGGAGGGGTCTCTTCCCTGTTATTAATGGACCTGTGTGATTGCTTCTCTTCCTAAGGAGCTACAAGGAGGTAGTAGATTACTTCATTTCCTTTTCCAGGAAATCAGCAAGAGGCAAACTCTGCCATGTCCCTTCTGCAGATGGAGAGGCTGAGGCTAGAGAGAGGTCACTTCCCAAAGTGAAGGGAAGCTGGCCCTTCCCTAGTCCTGCCGCTGGTCCGGGACTTACTTCCCCTCCAGCCTTGAGTTCGAGTAAGACCCGACCCCGGCAATGTTTTCCATTCAGGAGTCACCACCTGGGAAAATTCCACAGCTTGCCCCACCTTCCCCCCAGGCCCAGGCAGCTGAGGTATTTGCACCTGGGCATCTGAATGTTCCTGAGCCAAACAGGGGGCTGGGCAAGGGAAAGCGGCCCCAGTGTGTTTTGGGCCTCGAATTTATTCCTGTGATGGTTGTCCCGCCTGATGGCTTGAGCCAGGCAGTGGGAATTTAGGCCCCCTCAGGCTTTAGGCCCTTGTAGGCCGGAAACTCTCCTGTGTGTTTGGGTCACTGTTTGGGGCAGGAGTGTGGGGCCCGGGACTGAGGCCAGGCCAGAGTTGGTGGGAAAGAAACAGGCTAGCTTGGACGGTGCAGTGAGCGCAAAACAGTGGCGATCCGCTTCTTGAGAGGCCCGAGGGGAGAAGAAGTGAGGTCCAAAGGCCAAGGCAGCCTGGGTCTTCCTGCTGCTCACTCTGGGCCCAGTCCTACCAGACCCCGACCTGCTGGGGTCACCACAGAGACACCCCCGTCCCTGGGGTAGTCCAGGGACAGAGGTGTTGGGGGCTTCGGTTTTAGTTTTGGCCCCATTTCTTTGCAGATGTGGGAAATTTTAGAAATAAGGAAATCAAAAGGTTCAAAAAGAAAAGAACAATCGTATGTATTTCCACTACTCATAATTATTATCACTATTTCAGCATGTTTGCTTCTACATTTCTTCCATAGTATATATTATCTTAACAAGTATACTAGTTGTAAGTAGGTCGATTCTTTCTTTTAAAAAATTAGAACATTACAGGTAAGGCTAAGTCCCTTTTGACCAGCTTCTGCCACGTGCCTCTCCCCAGGACTATTTCTCTCCCCTCCTCCCCGAAATAACCACTGCCATAAGTTTGGGGTACATTTTCCTTATTCATGGTTTTACTTTTGTACACATATGTATACAAAGCACACACACACGGTTTCATTTTGTTTGTTTTTTCCCCAATGGCATAATCCTGTAGGTATTGCTCTGCAATTTGCCTTCCGCCTCCCCGGTAGGGTTTGGTGATAATACACATGGATCTGAGCCACTTGGATCCACTCCCTTCCTGATGGATATTTCCATTGTTCCCCATCACAAGAGCGCAGTGTCATCCTCATCTACCTGTGCTACTCCAAAATAGGTCCCTAGGGGTAACATTGTGGGTGACTAGGCCTTTTCCTTTTTGCTCGTCTACGCACAGATTCTCCTCCATATAGGGATGTAACCATTTACATCCCAACCAGTAGGACCCATTTACCCATTAACTAAGCCAACCCCTGGTATGGTCTGACATTTTTGTGTGTGATGTGAGAAAATGGTAACCTGCTGTCAGTTTTTGTTTCTCTGGTTACCGCTGAGGTTGAACATATAGTTTTTTTTTTTTCCCCTACCTGGATGCCCAAATACTCTTAACACCCTTTATTGAATCATTTATCCTTTTCCCACTGGTTTAAAAGACCAACATTTTAGTATAGTTTATGTTCATATATACACAGATCATTCTAGTCAGTTCTACGGATCAGGTAGTCTAATCCCAAATCAATCATTGTCACACGGTTTTAATTATAGCTTTATTATATTCCGGTATCTGTCTCAGTCACTCCAGGCTGCTGTAACAGAACACCATAGATTGGATGGTTTAACAATAAACATTTACTTCTCACAGGTCTAGAGGCTGGGAAGTCCAAGGACAAAGTGCAGTAGATCTGGTGGTGTCTGTTGGGAGTCCTCTGCCTGGTTTGCAGATGACCACCTTCTCGTGGTGTCCATACATGATGGAGAGAGAAGTAATCTCATGTTTCTTCTTATAAGGGCACAAAACCCATTCATGAGGGCTCCACTCATAACTAAGCCCCTCCTCCCAAAGGCCGCATCTCCTAATACCGTCACATTGTCGGTTAGGATTTCAACATATGAATTTGGGGGGGGATGCAAACATTTAGTCCATAACAGTGCCAACATTAGTTTGCTAATCCTCACAGAAATTCTGTGAGGGTCATTATTTTTCTCTTTTTATAGATGAGGAATTGAAGCCCAGAGAGTTAACATGATTTGTCCATGGTCTGTCTCATGGCTGACATGGGCTTCAGATGGGTTTCTGTTGATTCCTTGGCCTGTTTTGTTTTCCTCAGGCTTTACCACCCTTTGGTGTGACCTGAACTGACCACAGTGCACAACAGAAAACAGCCTCATCCCTGAGCTTTTGTGAGGAGCACTGAGGAGTTATGTCCTACATTATATAGTGTTCTGCACCCCACTCAGACAACTCAGACAACTCTGGAGCATTGGGTGGACTTTTTTGTGACCTCAGCCTCAGAAGAACTGAGCTTCTTCGAGCCGTTGGTTTGGCTTTCTCTTTTGGACATTCTGATTCTTGAGTTGTGGTGCTGTGTTCTTCACTCTGGGTTCTAGAAGACTCAGAACCAAGTGTGTGGCCCTCCTCAGCAAGTGGGGAGGACTTCATAGTAGGCTTTGGGCCTACTGTCCTCATTCCTGGCTCCATCTTACTTTTCTACTCATTCACTCCTTTGACTCATTCTTCCCCCATCTACTTTTAAAACGTTTTATTTTAGTGTATTGTTGATGTGTATCTTTTTAGTTAGATGGCAGTCCGTTCTGGAACAAAGTATTAAGGTGACCTATAAATGAAAAGTTAAAGTAATTCAGATAGAAGTGGGAGCTATTTGGGACCTGATCCCAGTGAGTCAGAAGTTTCCAAAGTTGTGTCGGGCCTCTTCCACCTCAATGGGGAAAATTTTCCAGATTCCAACCCCTGCAGCCACTGAATCTCCCCAGCCTCGGCCCCAGAGCTGGCCTGTCCAAGGCTTGGTCTGTGTTCCACTGAGTTGTCCGTCTCTGTTTCAGCTTCTGCTTACTGCCCTGTGAGAGGCCAGGGCCATCTTGGGCACTCATCCCTGAAACAGCTTCCACTGACTCAGCCATGACTCACTAGCAGCAGGACCCCAGCAGGCCTGGGGGCCCCTGGGGGGTGGTTTGGGAGGGCCAAGAGTTGCCAAGCTGCAGACGTTGCTGACCTCTCTTTAAACTACTGAGAAAGTCTGATTTGTGGAAGCTCAGCCTTCGGGGTTTGAAGCCCCTGGAACATCTGCTCTCAACTCAAACCAGTCATTAGTGGGATTGTGGAATGGAAGTCTGGGAAGAGTTTTCTAAGCAACCAAGTGTTTGACAGAAAAGAGGACTGGACTGTGGGTCAAGAGACCTGGAGTCCAGTCCTGGTGTTACTGCTTGCCAGCTTGCAGCCTCGAGCAGTATCTTTCCTTCTCTTAACCCTGTAAAATTGGGATGATAAGACCCTGCTGAGGATTCCTTCAATTATTCAATAACCATGACCAAGCACCTTCAGTGTGCTAAGGACTGTTCAAAGGGCTATAGATACAGCAATGGATGAGAAGGTAAGACCCCTTCTTGTGGGGCTTACCTATACCCTAGTAAGTGAAGACATGCAGTAGCAATCAAATAAACAAATAAACAAGGCAACTTGGGCTATTGCTAAGTACCATCAAGAAAATAAAGTGGTGGCTCAAAGGAGAATCCTGGGGAGAGGGGAGTTTAAAGTGCCAGAGAAGGCCACTGATGCTTTGTACTGGAGTGATAGCCATGGGGGTGAAGATAAATGGGCAGATTCTAGATCACATTGGAGGTAGTGCCCATAGGATTTGCTGATTGGGATCAAGAGGATGACTAATAGACATTTTAGATTGAGTAGCAGAGTCAGTGATGGTATTGATTCATCGAATGGGAGAAGTGGGTCTGGAAGGGAAGATCGAGAGATTGGTCATGGACATGTTAAGTTGACACCCAAGTGGGGATAAGATGAAGGTAGTCGAGCACCCTATTTCAGAGTGTGGTATAGAGATGCAGCAGATTCAAAAGGCTCACACATGGTGAAGGGCTAGCAGAAGTGTGGGTACGTCTAGGGCTCTTTACATATGTCCCACCCATTCCATCCCCTTTCAAATGTCCTCTCCCAGTGCCTCAGGCATTCCAGTGCTGGCCCCAAACTTCTTCCATAGGTGGCTCAGGGGCTGTTCTCACTTCTAAGCACAAAATCCACACCTGTTACATCCTGGGCCCATAGGCCCAGTTAGCTGACAAGTAGGAAAGCAGCTACAGACTACCTTTTGCTGAAGATCAGTGATATTGGGCATCTTTTTCTCTGGTAGGATATTTTTTCCCTCTCTTTTTAGGGGGGTCGGGGGAGGGTTCATGTAGGGGCAAAAGAACAACGCCCCAATCCAAAGGTATTATTGATGAAGTTGTTGGGATGTTTTAGGTCGGGGCCTGGCTTTGAGCAGTTCAGTACCCTCTGAGACCTTAGGATCTCCATATGAGGAGCTTTCTGGGGCAGGGGAAGGCTCTTTTCCCTGAGAGAACTTTAGAAAACAAAAAGGCTGCTGGCTCCTCGTAAAGGGGTGTCCCAAAGACCCCACATGGCAGCTCTCATCCTTGCATCAGGCATGGAAATTATAGGTCTGGTTTCTGGCGATACAGTTAATTTGGTGAACTCTGGGATAAAGAAACATCTTAGCAACTCTACAGCTAATAAGCTCCATTGTTTCCAGGTTATACTAAAGTGATAGGGGTGCCCAATGAGCATCTGCTCCTTGCCCAATATGAGATCCTCTTCCCTGTCAGTTCTTTTTAAACCCTATAATCAGTCTGTTCAGTAGATATTGGCATCTCTATTTACAGCTGAGGGGCAGGATGGCTGATTAGGAAGAGACCTGGGGCTGTTGACTAGTTGGAATCTTTACCTCATCCACAGGGCAAGGCCTGGGATCTTTGCAACAGGGCAGGTGAGCTTTGACCTGCCCAAGGGCCCAGTAGAGAACAGTTCATGCTCGGGGACTGAGATGGGACTCGGGGGCCAGCCCCATCTCAGTGCTGCCAAAGGAGGCCAATGGAGAGTAGAGGATGCCAGTGTTATTCCATGGAGGGTGATTTTCAAGTACAGTGCATCTGCTGCCTCATCCTTTGGGCACTATCACGCTGAATGACCCAGCTTCTTTGTCCTCTGCCTGGTGGGGCAAACACCCACCCAGCGTCCCTAGCTAAGTGTCCTCTGCAGACAGCATGGGTGTTAGAGCCAGACTCTCTGGGTATCTATTTAGCTCAGCCTTTTGCTAATCTTGTGACTTTGGGTAAGTCACTTAACCTCTCAGGGAATAGTGAAAGAAACCATCCTATAGAGTTATTTGAGAACTAAAAGAGATAATATCCATATAGGGCTTAAAACAAGAGGTGGACATAGTAAGGTGCAATCAAAGTTAGCTGTCATTACTGTTATCTCTACAGCAATCAAGGGGCTCTTGTTGGCCATGTTGGCATCTAAGACCAATCCTTGTTATCAGAGAGGTAGGGTATTAGGGCTGGTCAGGCCCTGGGTCGTTGCCCTCCTCTGTGACTAAGGAGCATGTCTCCTACCAGAAGTAGAGGGATGGGAAATTTTGAGAGGCAGATAGAAAAAGCCAACAGAACAAAACAAAAACCAAAGCAAAACAGAAAACAACAACTTCTACAATCTTCCACAGATTGCCCCAAACTGTTTTGTCTGCTGTCTTAGAGAACAGTAGTCAACTTAAATGGACTCTTCAGCAGCACTTAGCCTGTGGCTGTCGGTCCAGAGTTAAGTGCCATGGAACTCTGTATTGGTTGTCTAGGGCTGCCATAACAAAATACCACAAACTAGATTGTTTATACAACAGACATTTATCTCAGTTCTGGAGGCTGGAAGTCCAAGATTAAGGTGTTAGCAGGTTTTGGTTCCAAGGCCTCTCTCTTTGGCTTGCAGATGGCCACTTTCACATGACCTTTCCTTTGTTCATTTGCATGTCCTGTGTCTCTTTTGTGTGTTCAAATTTCTTTCTTTTTAAAAATATTTATTTATTTATTTTAGAGACAGAGAGAGAGCATGAGCATGTGCAAGCAGGGAGAGGGGCAGAGGGAGAGGGAGAGAGAGAATCTCCAGCAGACTCCCAGTTGAACATGGAGCCCAATGGGGGCTTGATCCCAGGACCCTGATATCATGACCTGAGCCAAATGGATACCCAACCAGTTGAGCCACCCAGCTGTCCCTGTGTGTTCCAATTTCCATTTCTTATAAGGATACCAGTCAGATTAGGATTAGGGCCCACCTCAGTGGCATCATCTTAACTTAATCACCTCTTTAAAGGCCCTGTCTCCAAATACAGTCACATTCTGAAATGCTGGATATTTGGGTTTCAACATATGAATTTAGAGAGGGGCACAATTCAGCCCAGAACTAACTCCATCCACAGAATTCTGAGATGTACAGAATACACAAACTTTAGGAAGTTTTCAGAAATCACCAACAGGAACTCAGGAACAGCCAGATGGAAGAGATGCATAGGACAAAGTATGGTGAAAGGGGTTGGAGCTTCCATGCCTCTCCTGACGCGATACTCTCCCCAAATCTCCATGTGTTCATTTACAGAGAAAGACTCAGAAGTATGTCTTTTTGTTTTTTAAAAGAGATTTCCTTACATAGACATGAATGATTAAATCATTGGCCACTGGTGATTGAACTCAATCTTCAGCCCCTCTCCACACCACAGAGTTTGGATGGTGGGACTGGAAGTTCCAACCCTGTAATCACGTGGTTGGTTTCCCCAGCAACCAGCTCCCATCCTTTGGCTATCTAGGGCTTTCCAAAAGCCACCTTATTAACATAACTAAAGACACCTTTGTCATCGCACCACTTAAGAAATTCTAAGGATTTTAGGAGCCCCATGCCAGAAACTGGGATGAAGACCAAATATATATTTCACAATATCACATGAAGTCTTGAACACTTGCCAGCCATCTTTATCCTGTGTCCACCCCCAACCCCCCACCACCCCTGGTTTGTTTTGTTTTTCAGTCAAGACTTTCTGCTGCAAATAACTGAAAACTCAACTGGAGGAAATTTACAATCTCACAAAACTGGAAAGTCTAGAAGTAGGACAGACTTCAGGCTTGGTTTAATCCAGCAAGCCAAGAACATTGCAAAGGACTGGTTCCTTTACACTTTTCTGCTCTTCCAGCTGCAGTGTTGGCTTTGCCCTAATCTTGCTCCTCTGTGATCTGAGGGTAGCTACCAGTAGCTCCCTAACCACATCACAGAGAGAGAGGGATTATTAGAGAAAGTAGGAAGTTCAAATCAAGCTCTCCTATCTTATAATTCCAGACGAGAGCTCTCTTATTTACCCTGGTTGGAACCACTTAGAACAACTTCTGCCATTTAACCAATGGCTATGGTCTCAGGGATGCGATATACTGATCAGTACTTGGGTAGTTTGGGGCCAGATTTCTTCAAATCACTTGGACTTGAAAAAGAGAGGAGACGATCCCTGAAAATCTGAGTTTTATGAAAAGGGGGAAGCAGAGTGGATATTAGCTAGGCAACCACAGATCTTATGACATTTTCCAACTCTCTCAGCTGCTCACTCCTGGTAGTCTGGCAATGATGGGAGTCCTCACCCCTGTCTTTTGGGTGTGAGAAACGTACAAGTGCAAAATTTGCTCCAAACCCTTCTTGGTTCTCCCTAGCAGACATCTTTGATGAATGTCTTGTATCTACACCTGCCACTCATTTCTTGCCTGGTTCTATGCTTGAGTGGGCCAACTGCCCAAATCCATACTGTAGTTCGGATCCTAGGACATTCTGAGTGCTCCGAAAATCCTAAACAACCACATCAAGGCTCTGCCCAGCCTTGTTTTTGCATATTACTCCAAGTTGGGTTCTACCTCACGTTCAGCTCTCACCTCTGTAGCAGGGAGGGCCAGTATGAGGGTGTTAAGAGGTCATTCTGAGCGAATAGGTACAAGTACAGTGCTTTTAAAAGATTTAACACCAACAAGTCAATATAGAGTTTGGCTGCAAACCTTCAGTGCAGCTGTGCCGACATGGATGTGCCAAACGTTTAGTGCTCCCTGCCCTCCCTGGGGAAACTTGGATCCACCCTCAGTGTCACTTATTTCATGAGTCCAGCCAACACTATTACAGTGATTATGGTCAGCTTCTACACAACCTTCAAGTGTTGTTACCATGGTGATGATAAATGTCTACACAGTATTCATGTATCATTACATGATGGTAATGTCTATATGGCATCCATATGTCAGGAGTCATTCTAAGTACTCTACTATCAGCTCCTTGAATCCTCACAAAACCCTCAGAGACCCTAAGGCATTCTAAGGCAAAGAAACTAATCCCCACTAGGTTAGACACTTGCCCAAGTTCTCAGGGCTGTTAAGTATCTATGGCAGGGTTTGACCCAGGTAGTCTTGCTCCAGACTCCAAGGTCTTAACCACTAAGCTATTTTAGGGATCTATGAGACTCACTTGTAAGGGCCCACATTCTTGGGGCATTGTGCCTTCCATTAAAAGAAAAGATAATGAATGTTTTCTAAGTGCTTTTTGAGGGCTAGGTACTTTGCATATCTGCACCTCAAGAACCCTCAGGGTTGGGTTTTGTTAGTTTAGTATTTGAGATGGCAAAGTTGATGCTGGGCGCAGTTAGGTGACACGATAGATTCTCACAGCCAGTGAGTTTATAAAACTGGGATTTCACCTCCAAGCTGTGCAGTGGTGAAGCTTGTGCTCTTCACTCTGGATCCAGTTGCTTCCTAGGCTCCCAAAAGTCCCTTCGAGGTGCTTTATGCCAGTGTTTTGGCTCTGTGGGGCTTGATGACTAACTGGTAGTGAAAATCAATTTAGTACGTCAAAACCAGCATTTAAAAAACTGAAATAGGGGTGTCTGGGTGGATCAGTTGGTTAAGCGTCTGCCTTCAGCTTAGGTCATGATCCCAGGGTCCTGGGATTGAGACCTGCGTTGGGCTCCCTGCTCAGTGGGGCCCCTGCTTGAGGATTTCTCTTCTTTTCCCTCTGTTCCTCCCCCGATTCATGTGAGCACACGCTCACGTACTCTATCTCAAATAAAGAAATCTTACAACAAACAAACAAACAAATAAACCACCTTTACTTGCTGCCGCTCCCATCCAGCACTCTGAGATTTTTCTCAGAGCCACAGTCCCAGAATCTCCTTCGTATCTGGGCTCTATTCCACCTGTGGGCAGAGAATGTTTCCTCCCCATATCCTGGGTCATCCCGTTCTCTCTCTCAATTCTTCTTTTAAAAAGATCTAGTTTTAGGGTCTATCAAGGTCATACATGTATGTGGTTTAAAGACTCAGAGACGCTTGCTAGGAAAACAAAGGGCTTTCTTTGCCTCTGCCAACTGCCTGCCCTTTTCTGCTTCCCAGGGCCTTAACATTTCTAACTGATACCTGTGACATTTACCTCCATTTCACCAAATAACACGCTTAGATTGTTTCTTCTTGATTTTTCAGTTTTAGACAAGATCTCTTTCCTTCTTATTATAAAATAAATTTAGCTCTCTTTCAGTCTCTCTGAGACACCCTACTTATCTTTCCTGTATAGCTATACAATAATTTTTATTAGATATATGTTCATTGTTTGTATTATGATTATAAAATCTACTATAGCTGAAAGATATATTATACTATGTTTATTTTTTCAAACACATATGAAGTTTTCCCTGGATATAATTGACTTGATTTTTCATTTGCTTAATTATCTGTGTTTATCACTAATTCAACCCCCTGTCCTAAACTAGTTGTCCCTAGTTGTGTAAATCTCTTCTCAACACATTTAGATACAACAAGCAATGTGGTAGTACCACCTTACTGAAGACATCCCCCAGAGGCTCTGACCTGCTCCAAAGTGTATGGGTTGCTTCCTAAGCATGCTTCACCTCTCCTAAGAATCAGTATTTTAGGATGTTGCATGCCCCTTAAATGTCTTTATTCTACTCTCACCCTAATTAATAGTTTGGCTTAAGACAGAATTCTAAGTTGGAAATAAGTTTCCCTTAGAATTTTCAAGACATTATTACATTACTTTCTAGCTTCTAGCATTCCTTTGAGGAGTCTGAAGCTGTTTTGGCCATTGGTCCTCTGTTCACTGGCTTTCTCTCTGGAAATGTGTGGATATTCCTTTTACTTCATTGTTCTGAGATTTTATGCTGCAGTGCCTTGGTGTAGGTTTATCTTTACCCATCGTGCTGACCATTCAACGGGCCTCTTCAATTTGGAAACTTACATCTTTCAACTCAGACATTTTCTTTAACTAGTTCTTGGATAATTTCCTCCTTTCTGTTTTATTTTTCTATCTATGTGAGGTTTTTGTTCTTGTTTTATTTAAAGGTTGGAACTTGTTGATGGTTAATTTTCATTTCTTTTCTCTCTCTCCTTTCTCTTTTTCTCTATTTCTTTGAGATTTCTTCAATTTTATTTTTTAGTCCTTCCATTTCTTTGTTGATCCCTAAGACTCTTTTATTTTTAAAGTCTCTGTTTCTTCTTTCTTAAACATCCTGTTTTTCTTGTTTCATGGTTCAATATTATCTGCTAACTCTAAGAATATCAGTAATAGTCTTTTTGAACTTGTCCTTTCCTGTGTAGGCTCTGTTTCCTCCGAGTTGTTTTTCTCCCCCTTCCTGTTTGCTGTAGTAGAGGCTTTTTTTTCAAATACTTATTCTTGACTGGTTGCTCATATTTCAGAGTGGTGTACTCAAAAACCTTTTTGGAAACTCTGAGACCATGAGTGGGGACTGTCAACTGTTCTCCTTAGAGAGTGATACCACGTGAGCTGTTTCCATGGAAACTCTCATGCTAGCATCTTTAGACTCTGGGCTAGTCAGAGTGCCCACAGAAGAGTTTTCTACTCTCCAGCTTGGAAGCACAGGCCTGGATGCCTGTGCTTTGGATGCAGAGTTGGAAAGAAAGCTGAGGTTGGCAGTTCTCAATCCTTAGTAAACAAATTTTCACTTCCTCCTTCTGAGATTAGTAGAGAGCTGCATCTTCTGTTGTGCCTGGAGTCTCCCGGTACAGATCCCTCTGTTGTAACCTCGACCGAGAGTAAACCTCCAGGCTTCTGCTGGGATAAGGAGGGGCAAATGTGAAGATGCACTGAGTAGGACACAAAAAGCAAGGGGGTGGAGTCTGACTGCTATTTAAGTAAACTTTCATCAATTATTCTGTTTTTACCATCCTTTTACCCTCATTTTAAATTCCTGAATCTTCTGGAGATTCTGTGTTGAAAATGGGTTGAAAATGGGGTCTTCTCTTTTCTTTATTGATTGGTTTAGCTAAAGGTTTATCAAAAGTATCTTTTTGGTTTCATTGATTTTCTCTTTTTATTAGTTAGTTTGCCTTCTATTTCTTAGATTCCAACTCTGATCTTTATTATTTCCTTTCTTCTACTTACATCAGATTTGATTTGCTCTTCTTTTTCATTGATTTTAGAGATTTCTTTTGTTCTTTTCTTATGTTGACATTTAAAGCTATAAATTACCCTCTAAGTACTATTTTTGCTGCTGCCATAAAATTTGATGTGCTTTTTTAAATTTTGATTTAGGTCAAGATATTTCCTAATTTCCCTTCTAATTTCTCTTTTTTGAGGTTATTTAGAAATGTGTTGTTCAATTTCCACATATTTGGAGATTTACCAGATTTATTTCTATTATTGATTTCTAATGTAATATCCCTCATGGTTGGAGAATGTACTTGTATAATTTCATTCTTTGCACAGTCATTGGGGCTTCTTTTAAGGCCTACCATAGGGTCTATTCTGGTAAATGTCCCATGCAGACTTGAAAAGAATGGGTATTCTGATGTTGCTGGGTGGAGTGTTTATATGTCAGTTAAATTGATAGCATTTCTCAGATCTTAAAACTTACTGATTTTCTTTCTACTTATTCTATCAGTTCTTGAAAGAAGACTATCAAAATCCTCAGCTATAATTTTTGGATTATAAACCACACTTTTTAAAAAGATTTATTTATTTATTTGAGAGACACACAGAGAGAGAGAGAGAGAGCATGTGAGTGGGGGAAGGGGCAGGGGGAGAGGGAGAGAGAGAATCCTCAAACAGACTCCCCACTGAGCATGGACCCTGACGCAGGGCTCTATCCCAGGACCCTGAGATCATGACCTGAGCAGAAATCAAGAGTCAGTTGTTTAACCAACTGAGTTACCTAGGTGCCCCTAAACTACACTTTTTAATTCTATCAGCTTTTACTTCATAAGCTTCAGGGGTTCTGTTGTTGTTTTAGTGCATACACGTTTATAATTTTTTACATCTTCTAGCTTTATTGACCTTTTGTTACTGTGAAATAATCCTCTTTTCTCAGTGATAGCTCATCATAAAGTCTATTTTGTCTGATGTTAATATAGATACTCCAGTTATATTTATTGTTAGCATCATATACATTTTTCTATCTTTCACTTTAATTTATTTGTTGGTCTAGCTTTAATGTTGGTCTGAATTTATTTATTTTTAAAGATTTTATTTATTTATTTGAGGGGGGGATGTGGGAGGAGCAGAGGGAAAAGGAGAGAATTTCAAGCAGACTATGCTGAGTGCAGAGCCTGATGTGGGGCTCAATGTCATGACCCTGAAATCATGACTTGAACCGAAAACAAGAGGCAGATGCTCAACCCACTGAGCCACCCAGGTGCCCCTAATGTTGGTCTCAATTTAAAGTGTATGTTTTGGGGGCGCCTGGGTGGCTCAGTCGTTAAGCGTCTGCCTTTGGCTCAGGTCATGATCCCAGGGTTCTGGGAATTGAGCCCCGCATTGGGCTCCCTGCTCAGCGGGAAGCCTGCTTCTCCCTATCCCACTCCCCCTGCTTGTGTTCCCTCTCTCACTGTGTCTTTCTCTGTCAAATAAATAAATAAAATCTTTAAAAAATAAATAAATAAAGTGTATGTTTTGTACCCAAAATGAGGTTGGATCTTGCTTTTTTTTTTTCAGTCTGAGACCATCTTTGCCTTCTGATTGGAGTGTGTAATCCATTTATATTTGATGTAATTATTTATGTTTATATTTAGATCTTTGACTTTACTCTTTGTTTTCTACATGTCTCATCTCTATTTTGTTCTTCTGTTCATCCTTCATTACCTGCTTTTGTATTAAAAAATATTTTTGGGTATACCATTTTAATTTTTTAAATGTTTACTTTTTCCATCAGCTTTATTTAGCTGTTTATTTATTTATTGCTATGTTGTCACAAATGGCAGGATTTCCTTCTTCTTATAGACGGAGTATTATATATATACACACACATATATATATATAATATCCCATCTATATATATATTTTTTTTTTCTTTATCCATTCATCAGTTCAACGAACACATTGTTTCCATATCCTAGCTATTGTGAATAATGCTGAAATCAACATGGGAGAGAAGATCTCTTTGAGATACCAATTTCATTTCCTTTAGATATATGCCCAGAAGTGGGATCATAATGTAATTTTATTTTTTTATTCTTTGAGGAAACTTCACACTGTTTTACATATTGCCTGTACCAATTTACTGTCTCACCAACAATGTACAAAGATTCATTTTGGGGAGCACCTGGGTGGTTCAGACAGTTGAGAGGCCAGCTCAGGTCATGATCTCAGGGTCCTGGGATCAAGCCCTGAGTCGGCTCTGTGCTCACCGGGGAGTCTGCTTGAGGATTCCCTCTCTCCCTGTCCCTCTGCCCCCCCCCTCACTCTCTGTCTCTCTAAAATAAATAAATAAATAAATAAATAAATAAATAAATAAATAAATAAATATCTCTTAAAAAAGGATTCTTTTTTCACCACATCCTTGACAACTTGTTATCTTTAGTCTCTCTGATAATAATCAGTTTAACAGATGTGAAGTAATACTTCATTTTCTTGATGACTAGTGAAGTTGAGCACATTTTCATGTATCTGTTGGCCATTTGTATGTCTTCTTTTGAGAAATGTCTTTTCAGATCTTTTGCTCATTTGTTTTTTGTTTTCTTGTTTTGTTTTGTTATTGAGTTGTATGAGTTCCTTATATACTTTGGATATTATTCCCTTATCAGACACAGTTTGTGAATATTTTCATCCATTCCATAGGTTGCCTTTTCATTTCACTGATTTTGTTCTTTGCTATGCAGAAACTTTTTTCATTTGATGCCATCCTATTTAGCATGTGTTCTTCCATTCTGAAGAGTTGGAGCATTCCTATAAGTCATGTCTAGTAGTGATGAACTCTCAGTTTTTGTCTGGGGAAAACTTTAACTCTCCTTCACTTTTAATGGTTAATTTTGCTGGTTATAGTATTCTTGGTCCACAGATTTTTCTTTCAATACTTTAAATATATCATTCCAGTCTCTCTGGAGAAGAGAGAGACTACTCCAGAGTTGTGGGAATGCAAGGTTTCTGCTGAGAAATCCACTGATAGTCTTATGGGGATTTCCTTATATGTGGTGAGTCTCTTTTTCTCTTGCTGCTTTCAAAGTTCTCTTTGTCCTCGATTTTTGACAGTTTGATTATACTATGTCTTGATGTAGTCCTTTTTAAGCTAATCCTATTTAGGAACTTTTGAGCTTCATCAATCTGGATGTCCTTTTTTGTCCCAAGATTTGAGAATTTTTCAGCCATTATTTTTTTTTTTTAAAGATTTTATTTATTTATTCGACAGAGAGAGAGATAGCGAGAGCAGAAACACAAGCAGGGGGAGTGGGAGAGCGAGAAGCAGGCTTCCTGCCGAGCAGGGAGCCCGATGTGGGACTCGATCCTGGGACCCTGGGATCATGACCTGAGCCGAAGGCAGACGCTTAACGACTGAGCCACCCAGGCGCCCTCAGCCATTATTTTTTAAAATAAGTTCTCTCTCTCCTCCTTCCCGAAATCCCATTATCCATAAATTGATTAATTTGCAAGTTTCCCATAAATTGTGTAAGCTTTCTTCACTCTTTCTCATTCCTTTTTCTTCTCTAATTAGATAATTTCGAATTGTTGAGTCTTTGAGTTTGCAAATTATTCTGCTTGGTCAAGTCTGCTGTTGAAGCTGTCTATAGCATTTTTCATTTTATTAATTATATTCTTCAGCTATTCAGTGTTTTTCAATGATTTCTCTCTCTTTGTTAAACTTCTCATTTTATTTATGTGTTGTTTTCCTGATTTTACTGAGTTATCTACCTGTATTCTCTTATGGCTTGCTAAGCTTCCTCAAAACAATTATTTCATTATCATAGACTCATAGATTTCCATTTCTTTGAGGTCGGTTATTGAGAAATTTTTGTGTTCCTTTCATAATGTCATGTTTCCTTGATAGTTCATTTTCCTTATAGCCTTGTGTTGTTGTCTGTGCATTTAAGGAAGCCACAACCTCTTCCAGCCTTTACAAACTGGCTTTAGTGGGGAAAGAGCTTCACCTGTGGGTGGATTCTAGGGCACTGGCTAGGTAAGGGTCTGTGGCTCCAGCTCTGGGGGGCATAGCTTTAGCTTACATCTGGGGAAGGCACAGTGGTATAGTCTCTGTGCAGCTCCAGCAGCTGAGGTCAGCCATCAGCAAAGACTGTGGAGGTTCTTAGCAGCCAAGGCTGCAGGTGTTCCCAGTGATGGTGTTGGGTCCTTATGTGTTGAGGTCCCTGTTGGCAAAGGTTGTTGGGATCTTCCTGTTTCTCTTTACTCCCCACCGGGGAATGTTGTGACCAAGAAGATCTTTCTTGGTGCTGGATTTGGCATGCGGTCGTGCTCACTCTAGTGGTAGCACCCATTTCTGAGCACGGTGAAGTGGTCATACTGCCAGGTCTGGGGCACAAGCAGGCGTAGGGCAACTGTAGCTCCAGAGTCGGGGCTGCAGACATGCTTGGTGCAGCAGGAGCTCTTGTGTCTAAGATGTAGGCAAATGTCAAGTGACCGTAGCTCTGGGATCAACACAGAGGTGCACTTGCTGTGGTGGTCATGCCATTGTCTGGGGCATGACTGTACACAGAGCAGCTGCTGAGCTAGGGTATGAGGCATGTGTGCTGTTGTTGGGGAGGGCGAGTGGCGGAGGCAGGGCTGCTCCAGCCCCGGGGGATGCAGCAGCCGCTCCTTCTCAGGGCAGGGAGCATGGCAGTGGTCTTGGGGCAGGAGGGGGGCATAGCAGTGGCTTCCTTGGGTGGGGGGCACGGCAGCATCAACTCCAGGGAGCTTCATCATCTGAAGTCAGCACCAGTAAACACTGTGGGAGTCTTTGGTGGTGAAAGCTTTTGGGTATCTACCAGAGGGGTAAGGGCTGCTGGGATCCTCTAGATCTCCTTTTTCCCCATGTGGGGAGGTCATGATGAGGGAATCTCTCTTGGTAACAAGTTATATCAGACTGGGGCATAGGGTAGTCTAGGTAAGATACTTTCTATGCTTTTCTATGCAGCCATTCTTGGGTTTGGGCTCTACTGAGTTGCAGCAAGTTCGTCATTTTATTCCAGAGCGCTCTCGGTGCTATTTTCATCTGTTCGTAGTCTTTATTCATTACTTTTTTTTTTAATAGGAGGGACAAGCACTAGGACCTCCTAGTCTGCTAACTTGCTAAGATCACTTCTCATCTTTACTTTTCAGCTAAGTTCCCTTGAGGGATGCCTGGGTGGCTCAATCAGTTAAATATCTGCCTTCAGCTCAGGTCATGATCCCAGGGTCCTGGGATGAAGCCCCGCATCAGGTTCCCTGTTCAGTGAGGAGCCTGCTTCTCCCTCACCCTCTGCCTGCCCCTCCCCCCATTCATCCTCGCTCTCTCTCTCTTAAATAAATAAATAAAATTTAAAAAAACTAAGTTCCTTTGAATTTTTTTTCTTTAGTTGTTGCCTTGAGGATTACAATATGTATCTTCAATTTATCACAATCTACTTCAAATTAAAACTGATTTTTTTTGTGAAAAGAGAGACTTTGCCCTAGTATAGCTCCATTTCTCATCCCCCCACCATGTTATTATTATCATATACATTTATATGTGTTATAAACCCACAGTGTGATGTTATCATTCTCGCTTTGAACAATCCTATGTGTTTTTAAAAAGTTAAGAGAAGAAAAGGTAATATATATTTATATTATTATATATGTATTTTTTATTTACCTTCATGCTTGCCATTCCAGTGATTTTCATCCCCTTTTATTAACTGGTTACCATCTGGTGCCATTTTCTTTCAGCTAGAAGAATTTCTTTTTCTTTCTTTCTTTCTTTCTTTCTTTCTTTCTTTCTTTCTTTCTTTCTTTCTTTCTTCTTTCTTGTGGTTTAAGTCAGATAAAAACAAATTCTCTCAGTTTTCTTTATCTGGAAAAGGATTCATTTCACCTCCATTTTTAAAGATAGTTTTATTGGATAATAAATTCTTAGGTGACAATTTTTCAGGTTTTTTTTCTTTTAGCACTTTAAATATGCATTCCACTCCCCTCCAGCCTCCATTGTTCCCAATAAGAAGTCAATCTTAAGTTGTATTGTTGTTGCCATATATGTGATGCATTATTTTTCCTCTCGCTGCTTGCAAGATTATCTCTTTTCTTTGGTTTTCTGTATTTTGACCATGATGTCTAGGTGTGGTTCTCTTTGTTTTATGTTACCATAGTCTCGGTGGCTTATAACAATATAAATTTACTTCCCATTGTTCTAGAGGCTACGAAGTCCAAGATCAAGGTGCCAGCAGATTTGGTGTCTAGTGAGGGCCCACTTCATAGGTGGTTATGTTTTCACTGTAACCTCGCATGGTGGAAGGGAGGAGGGGGCTCTCTTGGGCCTGTTTTATTCTTGGGC
Organism: Mirounga angustirostris; assembly: GCF_029215605.1. Taxonomy (NCBI): domain Eukaryota; kingdom Metazoa; phylum Chordata; class Mammalia; order Carnivora; family Phocidae; genus Mirounga; species Mirounga angustirostris. The sequence goes on along the minus strand of NW_026991710.1, from coordinate 150,321,481 downwards.
ACTAATTTTCATTCTTTTCCAGATAAATACTACTGAGAGAATTTGATTCTAACCAACTTACATGAGGCTCCACTCTCATGACCTAATCACCCCCCAAAGGCTCCACCTCTTAATATCATCATTCTGGGCATTAGGTTTCACCATATGAGTTTTGGGGAGACACATTCAGATGATAGCATTGACTCTTTAAGCTAATGTTATTTACTATTGATGGAGAATTTTCAACTATGTTTTCTTCAAATTATTTTTCTGTGCCTTTTCTTTTTCCTCTCCTTTGGGGCTCCTATTATATTTATACTTGAATACATTGTCTGGCAGATCTCTAAAGCTCTGTTCATTTTTCTTAGCTGTTTTTTTTTTTTTTTTTTTTTTTTTTTTCTCTCCTTTGGATTGGATTACTATATATTGCTCTATCTTCAAATTCATAGCTTCTTTCTTCTGCTGTTGAACCTATCTAGTGAATTTTCAATGTTAGTTTTGTAGTTTTCAGCTCTAGAAAATCCATTTGATTCTTTTTTTTTAGAATTTCCATTTCTCTCTTGAGATTCTGTTCTTGTTGGCTCATTAACGTAATTTCCTTTCTTTTTTTTTGAGCATATTGTCCTTTAATTCCTTGAACATAACTGTAATATTTGTTTTGAAGTCTGTCTGCTAAATCCAACATCTGGGCCCATTTGGAATCAGAATCTAGTGACTTTTTTTTTTCTGGTCACAGTTTCTTGTCTTTGCATGTATGATAATTTTTTAGTTGAAAATTAGATATTGTAGTGACTCTGAATTCTGTTTTATTTTCCTGAAAGTTGTTGATTTTTGTTTGTTTGTTTTGTTTTACTAACTGATCTGCACCTAGATTGTTTTCCTCCATGGTGTGCAGCCACTGATATGACTGTGCAGTTTCTATCTTTTAGTATTCTGCTTTGTGTTTTAGTCTGGCTTTCTAAGGGCACCCCTGTTTCTGTATTGTTTAATGGTCAGGCAATTATTTGAACAGAAGTTATGCTCAGACACCTTGAATAAGTAAACCTTCCATCTTCTGCTGCCCCGGCTTTATGTGGTTGGAGGAACAAATTCAAATCTGCAGTAAGCCTTTAGGTTTCCCTTGGTTTTCACTTTGTGCTTCACTCTCTCAGTTCTTCCCAACTCATGCATATTATATCAAAGAGGTATGGGGTGTTTATTCAGCCCTTGCATGGTTCTCTTACTTCCAGGATTTCCCCCATTACCTTTCTGGGTGATTTTCTGCCCACTCTGAACAGAGACTATAACCTGAAGCTAGTAAAGCTGCAGATTTTCGCTTCCTATCTAGAACTGATTCCATGACCTTTAACTCATACAACTGCAGATTTTCATCTCCCCATCACAGACCATATCTGTCACCACTAGCTGGTAAGGCTACCGGTTTTTACTAACTAACAGCTCTCAAACCAAGCCCACTATTCATTCCCACTGGAAAAGCTGTGATTCTCACCACTCAAGCTAAGGGATGGGAGGTGGAGGGTAGAACCTGTAAGCAAGAAGACCACAAACTCATGGTCATTCTAATGTAGAGGCAGTTTTTCAAGATTAAACACTTCTTAATTTGTTGTTCGTCTTTGGTCATTTTCTAGTGCCCTGAAATGGTTGGTTTTGACATCTTTGTCTAGTTTTATGATTGTTTTCTTCAAAGGGAGATTGCCCAGATTTTCACACCACCATTCCTGCAGTGAATTTTTGACTGGATTATTTTAATGTTTCTTCTACTCAAATATTTTATTACCCACAGGTTTTGATTTTGATCAGAAATGTACTGATGTCAGGAGGTTGGTGTAGATACATGGAAGGAGAGCTCCAAATTTTGCATAAGTCATCTCAAAAGTGCAAAAATAAATGGGGGAGCCAATGAGGCTGAACACTAAACTGGGGGTTTCAGATTCCAATCTCAGTGCAGCCATAAGAGCCCTCTCTGAGGTTCTCTAACAAACATGTCTAAAAAGGATACTCCTAGCCTCACCTAACATGTTTCACTGCTTCCTATCTTCTCCCCTGGGTCCTGCCCTCATCTCCCCTCTGCCTTTCTCATGGATTCTATGACTCTTTGAGGGTGAAAATGGCTGAAATTAACTTTCACTTCTGCTCAGACAAGTGAAACCCAAGAGCAAGGTCATTTCCTCGTTCTTTTCTGAGTGGCTGCTAGGATCCATTTTTGTTTTTTTTCCGACCCCTGCCCCTGTCTATTGGAGGTGATAAAAAGGTGACATTTTTTTTCCAAACCACAAAAAGGTCAGCTTACCCTCCCCCCCCCCCCGCAGACACTCACCTCCCCTTGTGCTCCAATTTTAAACAGATGAGCCAGAGTCAGAGGAAAATAGATTTTCTCCTTAGGAAGGTGGATTTCTTGCTCCCCACTACACTTTTGATATCCTCAGGTGCCAGTATATAAAACTTGTCCAAAAGTCATATATTTAGTCATTTAATTAACTAGACATAATGGGACATAACTCAGGCAGCATCATTTGGATGTTTGTTCAGTAAAAGATTCAACCTAAGTATCTGCCTCTGAGAGTTTGAAGGATTCTTAGTCACAAATCATGTTCAAAGCCATCTGCTTGGTAACTTCCTCCAATAATCCCTGATGTTCCTATTGCTCCTGCCTCTGTTCTAATACTGTGCTTTGCTGGGCTTCTCTGGCCACATTTCCCACACCCCATTATATAATGTCTATCTGCCAGACACCCTTCCCAGATTCCCTAGGCTGACTCCTTCAAAGGTCATGCTATTTATACCTCTACCCTGAGCCTCTGGTGTGTGCTTACCACAGAGCAAACATTCACAAAAATTTGTTGAGTTAATTGAATTGAAATAACGAGGCTAAATAATCTCATCTCAAGTCAGCAAGTCTTTAAGTCATAACTTTAAGGAGTTTGGGATTCTTTCAACTTGTATTTAATGCTTAGATCCAACTCTCAGGTGCCAGGAGATGAATATAATAATAAATTAATAAGAGCTATGATTCGCTGAGCACAACTGGTTTGGGACACTGTTTTGGGCTCTTCACTACCAAGGCTAGAAGAAGACAAAGGAGCGTTAAGGATTAGATTTGGGACTTAGATTAGGTGTATTCACATCAGCTACCAGTTATTTGGAGTTTATTATGTACTAAACACTGTAATACATATTTTTAATGCATTAATCTATTTACTGTCACAAAAACCTTTTGGGGAAATCAGACAGATTGTTTTCAAGGAGATTTAGAACCCAAAAACTCCATGTTGCTGATGCTATTGCTATGAACATCTGCAGAAAGCTCTTTCTTACCCCAAACTCACAGCAAATTATTGTCTTAGTCCTAAAATCCATGAGGAAACTGAGATTCTGGACAGTGGTTCCAGGCCAGGAGTAGAAGCAAGCCCATCTGAATTCCATCCCTGCCAAGGTTCCCAGACATAAAGGCAGAACAGGAGAGTGCCCATGGGTTCCCTTTGGTCCCTGGATCAGAAAGCAGGTGACCAGTGGCTTACCATATCTGGCTGGACCAGCAGGTCTCCTGAGGTTGTCTCAGCAACCTTCTTGGTCCTGTTGATCCCTCGGCTGGTGTAGTACAGGACTGCACCTCACCACTCCAGATGATAGGCTCCTTTCCCCATCCACTTCTATCCCTGAGTTTTCAGAGCCAAGTGAAGTAGGACAATGGAAGAGGCTCTGTGATCAGAATCAATGACTGGCTAGAGTGTTTGTTTTTTTTTTTAAGATTTTATTTATTTATTTGAGAGAGAGAATGAGAGAGAGAGAGAGAGAGAGCGCGCACATGAGAGGGGGGAGGGTCAGAGGGAGAAGCAGACTCCCTGCTGAGCAGGGAGCCCGATGTGGGACTCGATCCCGGGACTCCAGGATCATGACCTGAGCTGAAGGCAGTCGCTCAACCAACTGAGCCACCCAGGTGCCCTAGAGTGTTATTTTTTTAAAAAAATGAGAATTAGCATTTATCAAGAGCCAATTCTGTGCCCGTCACTCACACCCATTCTATCATTCGTGCCCATAGTATCTCTGGGCTAGGTATTACCGGCACTATTTGGAAGACAAGACAAAAACAACAAGGCTGAGAGAACAGCTGCCCAGTCTCACACAGATGGCACAAGGCAGCAGAGACCAAGCTCTTTCTTGTCTTGCACATAAATGCTGCAAGGCAGAGCGAAATACCTTGCAGAGTTAGCTTGGAGGTTTACTAACTCTGCCAAGTTTGGTGCAGGAAAACACCACCCATGTTATTAAACCAAAACCCCATGAGGAAACTTTCTAGTGGCAGAGGGTCATTGGAACCAGTGTGGCCCAGGGCCTGAGAAAGACCAGCTGCTTGTGGTCTTTCGTCCCAGGCTTTTCTGGGTCAGCGGTGCCCACTGGACCCAGTGAACCCACAGAATCCTTCAAAGTGCTCCGTGGGAGGGGCGGGGCTCCTTGGGGGAAGCTGCTGAAGCTCTGACCACAGATCCGGGAGCCTGCCACCTCTGCCTGGTGCTTGCCACCAGCAGGAAGCCACGAGCTACGGGAACCAACTGAAACAACCAGAATGGGCTTTTTCTTTGGGATTCTATCAGGAGTTGCTGGTTATTGCTAGAAGGCGGCTGCATCACAAGGGCGCTGGGATTGAAAAAGCTATGGTGACAAGCTGCTGAGCATTATCAAGGTAAGACTCTGCATCTTTGTTTGTTTTGTTTTTGATTTATAAAAGCTCATCCATCCAGGGACATTCTGCTTCTTGGGCTTTCTAAGCTGGAAAAGCCAATGACTGCGCCACAGAGGAAAGATAGGAGAAGACTGTGGGGTGCGAATGGGGGTGGGCACATGCCTGCCGGCTGTGGGGCTCCAGGCAAGTTACTCAGCCTCTCTATAAACAAGCGTAATTGTCCCTAAGGGGCAGACATGGCAGAGGTTAGCAGTGATGTATGGGGAGTTGTCTGGCTCAGGGCAAATGATTGGTTGTTGCCCTTTTAAAATTTTGTTTGTTTTTAAGTAAGGTTTTCCACTTTCCAGACATCAGAGGAGAGGGCGATGGAATAGGTTTAATGATAACTTTTGAGGCTAAGAGATCAGTTTCTGAAAAGGAATGAACAGTTGATAACATATTTTGAGAGGAGTTTTAAAATTCTAGGGTTTTGGCAACAGTTCCAGTCGTTTGCTAATTGGCCATTACTTTCACCCTCAACTATCTGCATTACCAAGGAACTAAAGAATTGTTATCATCGTGCTGCCATAGTTAGAGAGAAAAATTGTGCATGATATATATAGATACTTCTCCTTCCTGGATGAGCTTGATTCCCCCTACCTTCAGCGCCAGAGGGACTTAGAATGAAGTATGGAAAGGGAAGAACAGTAACTCCATAGTGGAGAATGCTGGCGGACACCACCTCAAGCAGGGGAATCAAGGTTAATGTCTCGAGGGATAAGTCGTGTTGTATTATATAACTTTGGCTATGGTGCAAGGAGAAAGGACTTCCCCTCTGTGCTGTTCTTCCCCCCAAACCCTTAACCCCAGTCTCATCATGAGAAAACATCAGACAAACCCAAAGTGAGGGACAATCTGCAGAATACTTGACCTTTGCAACTGTCAAGGTCACGGAAAATGAGGAAAGATGGGGAAACTGTTACACATCAGAGGAGAGTAAGGAGACGTGACAACTAAACTCGGAACTCGCATCCTGGATTGGAGTGGGTCTTAGGAGGAAAAAGGATTTAATGAAAAATAGGTGAAATCTAAATAAAGTCTGGAGTTAAATTAATACCATTGTGCCAATGTGGATTTCTTCGTTCTGGCATATGTACCATAGTTAGGTCAGACGGTAATATTAGGGGGAGCTGAGTGCAGGGTATATAAGAAGTCTCTAGACTATCTTTGTAACTTTTCTGTAAACCTAAAATTATTCCAAAATAAAAAGCTAAAAAAGATTATACTCATCCTGCCTTAGAGCAGACATGGTCAAAAGGTGAGCCTGCTTGGGAAAACTGGAATCCATGGCGCAGTGGTCTCTGCCCTCTCTTTGAACTTTCTGGAACACAGGAGGCGTTTTGCATTTTTTTTTTTTAACCATTTGTCTCTCTCAACCCCCACCTTAGTCCCAGAAAGTTCTGTATTTCTCTCTCTCTCTCTTTTTTAAAGATTTTATTTATTTATTTGAAAAAGAGAGAGAGCACAGAGGGAGAGGGAGAAGCAGACTTGCTGCTGAGCAGAGAGCCCGACGTGGGGCTCGATCCCAGGACCTTAAGATCATGACTTGAGCCAAACGCAAAGGCTTAACCAACTGAGCCACCCAGGCGCCCCTATATTTCTCTCTCTTTGTGGCATTTTCCATCATTCATTTATTCTTTTATTCAGCACACATTTTTTTGAGCTCTGTGTCAGGGGCTTTAGGGCTAAGTACCCCAGCCTCTGTCTGCCCAGCAGCGCTCACTGTGCTGGTTCAGGCTCACAGGCCTCCAGGTGCATGCCCAGAGCCCCAAACCTGACCCTCTCCCTGGTGAGGAAGTGGAAGGCCCGAACGGAGACAAGTGAGGGCCCTGACCCTGCAAGGAATACCAGGATGGAATCTGCCATCCCCCGGGCCCAACTATCCCCACAGAATCTGTGGACAACCAAGCGGCTGTGAGCCGTGCTGGGAACCAATTCCCTCGGAGCCCCGCTGTGGCCTGAGGAGTGTGGCCTGGGAGCCCACTGGGCCGCCCTACCTCGAGTCTGCACCAGCCAGACGGAGCCACCAGGGGCCAGCATCCTTGCTTGTAAGGGTCGGGTGTGTGGGGAGGTAGCAGGGGAGCTGGAGTGACCTGACCCCACCCGCCCCAACACGTGCACACACACATACACGCCCCCCCCGCCCCCGCACGCCTCCACCCCCCACCCAGGCCCAACAGAGCGGGTGTGCCCTGGTTGGAGGGTGAAGTGCCAGCCCGATTAGAGAAAGAAGAATCGTGAAGCTGTAGGAAGACAGCACTTAGATGAAAATCACAACAGTTAGATGAAGATCAGAAGTGAGAGCAGCGATTACCACTGGGCCTCGAGTCCTTTTCCTGTCACAGCTCCAGCTTCCCCCACTGCCAGCCCGCCTGCTTGGACTAAGCCAGCCCCATGTTGCTGTGGAACGCTCCAGGCCATGCTCTTGCTGCTCCCTCAACCTGGGCCCCCACCTCACCCTCCCATCCGGGCGAGTCCCACCTGTTCTAACTCCTGGACCAGGGTCATTGCCTTCTCTTCTGTCCCCAGGGCCCAAATCCATCCCCATGTCCCCGTGAACCTCCAACACATGCCGAGGGCTCCCTGTTTGCAGGAGTTCTGGATCTGAGCTCCCCCGGGATGGGGAGCTGGCCCCCTTACTTACATCCCTCTCTGGGTCTCAGCACTCAGGATGGTGTCTGGAGCAGAGTGGGTGCCCTGTGAAATGGTTCTTGAGGGAAAGGAACAAGGGCAAGTTCTGGAATGCCAGTGAAGATTAAGACAGGAGGAAGAAAGCTTGAAGATTTAATGACCTCCCTTAGCCACAGAGAGCTTTGCTGCCGTCGCCACGCCCGGGGTTTTAATGGGGGCCCTTGTGGAAGAAGGTGGTTGTCACTAGGTCTCTGGTGTGTTCTGCTCGCTGCAAAGTGCGGTATCATCCAGAGGAAGATGCTGAGCCTTGGGGCCAGCCAGTTCTGCTCTAGGACCTGGTTCTGCCACTTCCAGCTGGACAAGTATGAGTAAAGGACCCAGGTCTCTGTAAGATGGGAGCAGGTGCACCCAGCTTCAAGCTTAGATATGAGAACTAGATTGAGCAGGGTGATTGGAACATAGAAGAAGCTGTGCCGTGGTCCCTGCTGACCCTGCAGGACCTCTGTTCAACGCAGGCCACTGTGTGCTTTCTCACCAGAGGGCTGATGTTTCCAAAACCATGTCATAGAAAGAGGTTCTCTTGGGTGCCTTGTCCTTAACCCCTCTCTGCTGGCCTCCTCGCATACTTTGATACCTGAGTTGCTAGGCTAGGACCAGGGTGAGGCGAGCGAGTCACCTGGGGTGCAGAGTTTAAGGAGGCCCTCACTCTCAGGTAATGTTTGCACAGGTTTCTGTAGTGTCTACAAGGATACGAGGTGGTCTGTGCTTAAAGGATGAAGCCAGGTGTTCAGACCTCCAAGACCGCAGACCCTTGATGAGTTTCATGGGGTCTAGGAGCTCTCTGAACTTGTCTGCAAGCTTTTGTGAATGTGCATACTCCCACACCGAGCGCTCCTGGCTTCTATCACATTCCCAAAAGGATCAGCCAACCCCAAATATTTGGAATCACCAAGTCCAATATTTAGTAACGATATTTAATTGTATCTTTGTGTTGTGGATCCCAGGAATTAGAAAGAACGTGGGCACAGGAGTACAGCAAAGCGGCTGTGGCTGAGAGGTTCTCTAGCATAGAGGTTGGACGGCCAGCCTGTGGACCAGAGGGCTTGAGTTCAAGGTGTAGCCCTGCAGCTTTCTGACTATGTGACCTTGGGCAAGTCACCAAATGTCCTTGTGAAATAACAGTAGTTTGACCTCAGTCTATACTGACATAACTCAGGTAGGTTACTTTTACTCTGGAGTCTTACTTCTTTATTTGTTAGTAACAGCACATCACGGGGTTATAAAAATTAAACCCCAAAGCCCTAATTCTTAGGTGAGTTGCAACTGAAAAGTATACAATATTTCCACCTAGATTCTATCCAGTTCTCCATGTGAGAATCACCAGAGGAGTCCCTGTAATTTGCAAAATGCACATTGCATATTGTAACTTTTTTAAAAAAAGATTTTATTTATTTATTTGACAGAGAGATACAGCGAGAGAGGGAACACAAGCAGGGGGAGTGGGAGAGAGAGAAGCAGACTCCCGGCCGAGCAGGGAGCCCCATGCAGGGCTCGATCCCAGGACCCTGGGACCATGACCTGAGCTGAAGGCAGATGCTTACCGACTGAGCCACCCAGGCGCTCCTGCATATTGTAACTTTTTAAATTTGTTTTTATGCACAATATTTATTTTGAAGTCTCAAAAGGAAGACCATGGTTTTGTTATGTTTCTCAAAGAGGAAATGCGTTTAATAGGACTGACAAAAATGAATCCAGATATTTTGGGTGTGCTCCCCCCCCGCTTCGCCATCAAGCTAGTCAGTCTGCATGCTGTGTGTCTGGATCTTGATGCTTGGGGTGTTCAAGGGATTGCATTCCAGAGTCAGGTTCGGGCACCCTTTCCTGGTGAGGGCATGTCATCCTACGCTCGAGCTGAAAGTTGCTATAAAAAATAAGGTCATCATTACTGTGATGCCACTGGGACCGATGTCCACCATTCCACTCAGGACCACCTTAGGAGTCGCAAGAGAATTCCTGTCAGGCTCCAGACCTGGGAAATCCATGCTTCTCGGGAGCAATGGATGTCCTAAAGACACTGATTCTATAAACCGATAATTTCCCATGTCCAGGACACTTAGAGCCTACTTTGCATCTAACCACTAGGAATTGGGGAGCCCCATCTCACGGTCTGTATTTCTGTGTAACCAGCTTTACCTTCAAATTTGTTTCTCTACCCTAATCTACCCTTTGGTCTTGATTTCTTCATCTCTTTTTCTCTCCTATTTATTTCATGTTTGCTTTTATAAGTAGCTTCAAATCTTTTTGGAAGCCCCAGAAAATAAATAAGTAAAGAAACCAAAACAGAACAGCATTTTTGAAAGAGCTTGGTGTATGGTGTGGGGGTGCTCAGTAAGAGTTAATTCCCTTTCTGTGTACAAAACAGAGACCAATTCCTTGTGTTTGTTTTACCAAGGGGGCCACCCTATGATGAAATGCTCAGCTGTGAGTCTGTTATAGGTACATAAACAGCTTGTTTCACTGCCTATTTTTAGATATTCCACCTTGTATTGTTGCAAAGATCATATATAGTTATTTCATGTTAAGTTTCTCTTTATTCCCACCATATCTATAGTACAATCAGATTTTTTAAAAGAAATTTATTTATTTATTTATTTAGAGAGCACACAATCAAGTTGGGGTGGGCACACAAGTTGGGGAGGGGTGAGGTGGGGAAGGGGCAAAGGGGGAGGGAGAGAGAATCTTAAGGAGCCTCCATGTGCAGTGTGGGGCTGACACGGGGCTTGATCTAAAGACCCTGAGATCATGACCTGAGCAGAAATCAGGAGTCGGACGCTCAACCGACTGAGCCACCCAGGCGCCCCCAAATAAATTTATTTTTTTTTAACTATTGCATTTGGAGATGGGATCAAAAATAATAATCCATTTCATGATTTTGTTCGGGTGGCTTTATGGGAAAGGCTCAAATCTCTTTTCCCTATGCATTCATGTGGAAAGGAATCATTTCCATATTGTGCTATCTGTCTGTCTGTCTGATGGACTCCCTGGCACCTGTCAGTGCAGCAGGAAGGGGGAGGGCGGGGATGGGGGCAGGGGTGGGGGAGGTTAGGTTAAGATAGGTATCTTCTAGACTGACAGCAGTGGGGGTAAATGTTCAACAACCAGCTTTCCGGGAAACACATGTACACACATATACACACGTAAGTTTATTATAAACTGTACTGGTATAAAGAATATGTAACACATAATTTACAAATAATAACAAAATATGTAATATTCTTTATTGTAAGTAGATAGCCATAGAGGCATCGATTCTCCATAGAGTGCTTTTGTGGACTTTTGCCAAATTCTTGTGTCCACGGTCAAGCTATGGCCGCACCTGACACACAAGTATAAGGGTGACACGGACGTCGTTGATGTCTTCATTTATGTTAACAAGACCAAAGTGACAGAGACGTACCGGCCCTGCCCGCTGCACGTAGGCAGTGACGTCACTGACTTCTTTGTTAAATTGGCTAATAGTTTTTTTTTTTTAAGATTTTATTTATTTATTTGAGAGAGAGAATGAGATAGAGAGAGAGAGAGCATGAGAGGGTCAGAGGGAGAAGCAGACTCCCTGCCGAGCAGGGAGCCCGATGCGGGACTCAATCCCGGGACTCCAGGATCATGACCTGAGCCGAAGGCAGTCGCTTAACCGACTGAGCCACCCAGGTGCCCCTGGCTAATAGTTTTTAATTACTCAAAAAGCTTTTCTCAATTTTTTGTGCTATTAACGGATATAAACAGGACACATTTTGAAGTTGAACCTACATTATTAACATTTCCTCCATCACTGTATTAAGTCCAGAAAATCAACAAAGAGGCAAATCGGCCCCAGGTTTGAAGCCCTCGCCTATTCCCGTGGTGTAAACACCCCCAGAGAGCCAACTTCAAGCTGCCCACGTGACCCGGCTGCACACAGGGCTAGGAAGAAACGAGCAATAGCGGACGATTAGATAGCATTTCCACCACACAGATAACCTCAAGAACAGAGATAGTAGTGAAATGTGGTGAAATAACTAGGGAATGATGACATTTGAGTGTTTATTACCTTCATTTTTAATTCATTTAATTATATTTTATATAATTTAATTTTTATTTTATATAATTTTAATTTTGTATGATTTAATTTTGAATAGCGATGTGCTTAGCAAATAGCTCACAAAATTCCCCCAAATTTAACAATTGACTTCCACAAACGTGTACAGGTTGGGCCCGGCACACTGCTGATGAGAAGCAGAATATCTCAGTTTCAAACCACAGATCAGCGTCCTATCTGCATCTGGCTTTGCAAAGCAGGGACAAGGGGAGCATAGCCTGAGTCCTGGGATTTCCTGAGTCCTGAGCCTTGCAAAGGAGGCCTAGGTACCCAGGGGGTCCTGCTGTGTGCTTGGTGGCAGGAGGGGTGTGCGTGGTCCTGGGTAGAGACCCTCTCTGCACCAGTTCCTGCTGCTGGTGACCTAACTTTTGGAGACCACAGACCTCTGATGAGTTTCCTGGAGCTTATGAGCTTCTTAAACTTGCAGGCAAGCAGGGCGCCTGAGTGGCTCAGTTGGTTAAGTGTCTGCCTTCAGCTCAGGTCATGATCTCAGGATCCTGGGATTGAGCCCTGCTTTGGGCTCCCTCTCCCTCTGTCACTACACCTGTTTGTGCTCCCTTGTACTCTCAAGTAAATAAATAAAATCTTAAAAAAAAACCAAAACCAAACTTGCATGAGCGCTTTTGTGGAGGACATGGGCAACCTCTGCAAAGATCATTTCTGGCTTTCATCAGATTTCAACAATTCAGGGGGGGTTGGGACTGCTAGCACAAGAAGGATTGGCTTCTGATTAACTGCCAAGGGGGTGAACGTGGCTTTTCCATGTCGTGGGAACATGGGTCAACATGGGATTCTCTTCCTGCTCCAAGAATCACTCCTGGGAGGCCTTCACCACCAGTGTCAGCTAGATGTACAAAGCAGAGATGTTTTCTCAAGTGGATTAGGGCTCAGTGAAGTACGGAGTGCTCGTTGTTGGCAACCATCTGAGGCTGAGATTGGCAGGGTAACACCTGCTCCCGTCGGTCATGACAACCAGGCCTGGAGACTCTATCACAGGTGTGGAGGAGGTAAAGTGGGGTGTCCCTTGTGCCCATATATCTGCCAGAGCCTTATCTTAGCTGAAGCTGCTTGCCTCCCGGGCCGTCGGAGAAAACAGCCAGCTCCCGCCTTGTCTTCAGGGTCAAATAAATCTTCCCAGGTTCCTTTGCTCCACCCTGTCAACCAAGACAAGTGGCCTCTGAGAACCAGCAAATGGGAAGTGAAAATAATACCCCAGAGGGTCTTCTGGCTCAGACATCACAGGGGACGGGCCCTGTGACTGACGCCTTCCTCCGAGCTAGCACCCTGGCCTTCAGAAAGATCTCATTGGCTTGAACGACAGTTTCCTTGCAGAAAGGTCACACTCCTTTGTGGCATAGGAGAAGGGTTTAAAAACTTCCTCCAGGAGGCCTTCGGTGAGGCTGAGCATGGCGTACAGGGAATGCAATGTCACATTCCCTGCGTTCCTGCCAAATGACACCGCAACATTCATCCCAGTGGGCTTGGAGCCTTTTGCTTTCAGATCAGCTTCCTCTAATTGCTGCCTGCACGTAAAGCCACTCTCATGATGTGCACTCCACTATCCTCCCCATTCATTCCCCTCCTCTGATTCATTTGTGGGTTGTCAAGCCCGCCACGGAAAGCCAGCCTGCGTGTAAGCCAATTGACGCCTCTGTGTTTGCTCCTTCTCTTCCTGTTGATCGGAAAGCCCCTTGACAATCGAGTGAAGAAAAGGCATGAACAGAGTGGGGAAGAACTACGAGCCCTTGGAAGCTGGTTTTGTCCATATATAATGTTGTCATAGTTTGCTATTTAAGATCCTCTATGAATCTTCATGGTTACATACCTTCAGCTCCTTGCTGCTAGCCGGTCTCCACCAAGTATGTGCTTGAAAAGGTCTCCAGTGTGGGGGTTTGCTGTCGGAGGTCGGCCTGAGTGACTAAGGGTGTCCTGCATCTCCCACCCCCGTGGGTTTGGCCTGAGAAGGGAGTTTTTGTGGGTTTTGCCTTGGATATCCTGGAGCTCTCTGGCATGTGGTGTTTGGGGGAAGCTGGTTCATTTTGGACTCTGTTTTAAGGATTTTATAACTAGAAAGACAAAAGGAAATCTTTTCAGGGAAGGAGGTTATGGGTGTAGGATATGTTCTCTGTCTGTCTCTCACACGCACGGACACACACAGACACACAGGCTTATGCACACACGTGGACACACACACACTCACACGTGCACAGACACACGCAGGCACACACACATACCTATCAACAACAAAACATCACAAAACCCACCATCACAAATGCCACTGCAACAAAGTGAAGGAATAAAGTCTGCCCCATAAAGAGATTCCCAAGTTTCATCCATGGCTGTAGAAATCCAGTTGCTAAAGCACCATCCTCCCTATAAAGTTCTTCTCGTTCATTCTTTTCATTGTACAAAGTTTTTTGCTGTCAAAGGGCAAGCAATGTCTGTCTTCTAGTCTGAGCAGGTCCTGAGAAGGGAGGGAGCATCCCCATCCTACTCCCCTCACCTCAGAGCTCAGACTGGTGGGTTGGTGGTCAGCAGGTCCACAGGGCCACTGGGTGGGGGCGAGGGATGTCACAAAAGGGGCCACAGAGCAGTAGAGGAAGGAGATGAAGGAGGCCCCAGGTCTGCCTCTTTCCCTGGGAGTGGCCTTCCTTTGCCTGACTCCACACTGAAGAGGGAGGGTCTGAAATCCTCAGGATCTCTGCCTGGTCTTTCACCACCCTGCGAAGGGTGGCTAAGTCCCCTGGCATCTCTAGGAGGAGGCTCTGCTCCCCTCAGAAGAAACCTAAAGCTTGGGGAAAGTAGGAGTCTTGGCAAAGGCCAGAGGGTGAGCTAGAACATGCGCTAGTTTCCCTGAGTGAGGGCAACACTGTGGTAACATCTGTCCCCTCCTTTCTCAGTTCTGTCCCCATATCTCCACTGCTTTAGTTCAGGTCCTTCCTGCCTTTAGACTCGATGACTGCCACGTCCTTAGAGCTCCTGTCTCTGCCTGCAGTGACCCACATTGCAGTCCGTCCTCTGTGTGGCTGGCAAGATGTGTCTGAAGCTCAACTGTGGCCCTATCACCCCCAGGGTAAAAATCTTCATTGACTCCTCAGTGCCTGAGAACAAAGCCCAGGCCTCACGGGACCAGATATCTGGTCTCCCATCCCAATTTCCCTCCCGTCATCCTTCTTCAGGCTTGTGGGTCCCAGTAGTCCTGTCCCCTATGACTCCCTGTTGCCCATTACACCTCAGAGCTTGTGCCGAGCCCTCTTCTCTGCTTGAAATGCCCATCTCCCCGAGGAGAGATCCTGGGCATCCTTGAAGTTCTAATCCCAAGGTCTCAGCCTCCGCGAGTCTTCTGTGGCCCGGCCACTCTGACTCAGACACCAGCAGGCATGGCTGACTGCTTCTGCCACTGAGCCCAGCAGGGGGCTAGGGTAGCAAGGGTCTTGAGCTTCACACCAGGTGAACACAGCTCTCTACCCTTGTTCTCCAGGTGCACACCTGGTTGTATCCCCAGTTCCCAGTGGCACACCCAGAAGGCACAGTCCATTGTCTGTGGTCACACCGATAAGCAGCAACCACCTGGCTCTCAGGCTGGACCTCCTAGCTCCTCACTCTGCTTGGCCACACCGTGGGGTGTCTCTCTAAGGCAGTTGTGAAACTACCTTGAAGGTCTCCCATGACCCCTTTGCAAACTTAAGGGTAGACAACACACTGCTGAATTTATCCCTTGGCTTTATTCTCTTTTACCTTCCCAAGGTCACACTCAGGAATATGTATTTGGCTCATTTATCATTCATTTAAAAAAAAAGAAGAAGAATGTTCTATTTGTGAAAACAAAGAGGCTGTTCAAAAGGACGCCAGCTTCATAGAAGGTAGAAGAGTTGGGTTGAGGGAGTTTATTACAAAGGTGGTCCTAGCCTCTGGAAGAACATCTGGAGGGCTCAGGGAAGTCATGACAGAGTAGATTCATGTGGGGTGAATATGAATCTCGGTCCACACTCAGTGTGCAAAAATAGAATATCTAGTCTGAGCATCTTGATTTCTGCTGGATGTTGGGAAATAACCCCAGTGAACTCAAAGCTCTCCCCCCTTCTCCAGGGTTGGGCCCCAGTTTGGGAGAGTGGGGTGGGGCTCATGGGGTTTAGGACTTTGGGGCAGCCCATCTGGTCTTCATCAGCAATCCACACAGGCTGCTGCCAGCATGCCTTGTGCCAGCCTCTGACCTGGGTCAAGCCTTCCCCCAGAACTTCTGTGCCATATCATGGGGTGGGGGAGTTATGACACCACTCCCATGCGACTCTGTACTGAGAGACTCTCTGTGAGACCCCCTGGGCTCCTGTCTGCCCAGACTGACTCACCGCATTTCTCTCAATCTGAGCCAAGAGACTTCTCTTGTTCCTACTTTATTTCCCTGTGGCAATGGCTTCAACATGGGTGAGGAACAAAATAATAAGTGAATAGAAGAAGAAAAAAAATCCATTCACATCTCAAAAAACATGTGTCTGCTCTACCTGTTGACAGAAACCTTGGCAAAGGAACACTGGACTTGTTGCTTTGAATTTTTTTTCCAACACAGAGTACAGATGTAAACCATGTTTCCAAACTGTGTCTACAAACCTGGGGAGCTGTGAGAGCTCCCACGGATCGGGAAAAACAAGGGGAAAGGAATTGAGGCAGGCAGAGGGAGGAAGGACGGCTTGCCAACCAGTTCCAGCTGTGGGAGGAATGGACACAGAAACTTAGAGAGAAGAAAGCAGAGCGCCCTGCCTTCCTACCTGTGGCAGACCCCCTCACCCCTGGGAATGATCCAAGATCTGTTGAGTGTGGCCTATACCGCAGGAGGATGTCGAGATGCAGGTGGGCGCTGATGGATCCCACCACGGTGGGGCCCGTCGCTGTCTCTGAGAAGGGCAGATTGCCCTGATTGGAGGGGAAGACAGCACCCATGACTCGGCTGCTGGACTCCGACAGAGGAAGGGAAATCAACACTCTAAAGAAACTTTAAAGGGACAGAAGCCTGGTGACTCCAGGGGAGATAAAGGATCCAGCTCAGGGGCCCAGCTAGTACTTGGAATCTAGAAGTGGCCAATCAGGGAATTCCAGTGGGCAGACTTGAGAGTTTGGGGAGGGGACACAAGGGTTCATGTGAAGACAAAGGTGAAAGGGTGCCAGAGTTCCCAGGCATTGGGGAGGGGGGTGCAGATGACTTTTGTAAGACAGGATGGTGACCTCAGATGAGGACTGGAGGAGGAGCCTGAGACCAAGAGGGGAAAGAAACCAGGAGAGATGAGAAGAGAAAGGCCATGAGTACCAGCCTGTACCAAGCTAGTTCTGTCCCCGAGACTGCGTTTCTATAACTGGGCACTGGCCTCGCCATCTTGGCTGTGGGACTTCCTCTCTCTGGGCTTCGGGTTCTGACTCTGCCAAACAAGGGGGTAGGCTAAGTGGGCTCTGAGCTTTCCTTCTAGTCAACCCTTTGCTTGTCTACTTGCCTATCAGTCAAACATAGAAGAGCTGCTGGTACTTGAGTGCTAAGAAATGTGTCGGGGGCTTTGTGCCATGATCTCACTTAATTCCCCGCAAAAAGCCCTGTGACGTCATCAGGAACTCATCAAGGGCCCCGGGGGCGGGGGGCTCGAAGGCCAAAACCCAGATCCAGACTCAGGTCTGTGCGACTCCAAAACCAGGGCTCTTAGCTTTCATTATTTGGTCTATCAGCTGCCCACTGTGAGCAGAGCCCTGAGCCAAGCTTACAGTAAGGACAGGAGGAGCTTAGCACCCGCGTCAAGGCAAAGGCTAAATGCAGGCTGTCAAACTGCAGCTTGCAGAACCACACATAGCAACTGAGCAGAAATGGACAGCCAAGGATGAAGGAGCACAAGGTGGTACTCACCTAGCATCCAGGAAACCTCTGCCTGAGGAGACATCTAGCATCAGCTTGCCTGAAGAAATGGCCCTCCCGAGAATGCCTCTCTTGTCCTATGGGCCGGGTCAGCACCTGCCAACTTGCCTTTTCCCCATCTGGGTCAGCATCACCCCTGTCCACCCAGTAGCTCAAGCCTCCTTGACATCACCCTTCATTTCTCTGTTGCTTCCCACATCTGTCCGCCCTTGGGGATCCGCCCTCTCCTGAAATTCCCCCCCGCCCCATTGTCTCTCTGCCCTGGAACTGTCAGTTGCCCAGCGTTACTTATAGTGACATGTGCTAAGTCAGCCAGACATGTGCTAGGCCCCGAGGACACAAACGAGAGTTGCTCAAGTCAGACACGTACAGCCATCCTCCCTGCCCCAGTCTGTCTGTGACGGGGCTGTCACTGAGGTCCTGCCACGCGCTTTGGGGCCACCCGATGAGGGAGCCACTCATTGATCCAGGGGCCAGAGAGCCATGGAGGAGCTTCAGGAGGAAGGGTTTCACAGGGCCCGAGAGACCAGGCCCCAGCTGAGTGCTTTGAGAAGGAAATGCTGGGTGTGCAGCGCGGAGGGGGCGGATTGCTGCACCTACCGCTCACGTCCCCCAGCTGCGGGCGCCTACACGACAGAGAAGCAGTTAGACGCTTGACCTGGGAGAAGTGAGCCAGAGCACGCGCGCTGCTTTTACTTGGGAGGCTTGGTCCTAATGAGCAGTGTGTGCTGACCATGACCTTTAAGAAGGTCGAGTGGCCTCCTGATGGCTGGAGCTGCGGCCCCTCCAGCAAGCTGCACTGAGGGAAGCTTTTCTTTTTTTTTTTTTAAAGATTTTATTTATTTATTTGAGAGAGAGAATGAGATAGAGCATGAGAGGGGGGAGGGTCAGAGGGAGAAGCAGACTCCCCGCTGAGCAGGGAGCCCGATGCGGGACTCGATCCCGGTACTCCAGGATCATGACCTGAGCCGAAGGCAGTCGCTTAACCAACTGAGCCACCCAGGCGCCCTGAGGGAAGCTTTTCTTTCCTTTCCTTCCCTTTTCTTTCTTTTTTTAAGATTTTATTTATTTATTTGAGAGAGAGAGTGAGAGCACAAGCAGGGGGAGTGGGAGAGGGAGAAGCAGGCTCCCCACAGAGCAGGGAGCCCGATGTGGGACTGGATCCCAGGACCCTGAGATCACGACCTGAGCTGAAGGCAGACGCTTAACCGACTAAGCCACCCAGGAGCCCCCAGGAGGCTTTTCTATAATTGTCTCTTCATGTCTGTTGTGAGAACATCCAACCTCCCAGCACCCATGGGGACCCCGTGTCTGTTTCCAGCGCCAGCAAGCATCAGACACGTCATTTACCTCTGACTCTGTGGGTCAGCCCACTTGCGCATGGCATGAATTGGAACACCAGAGGCTCACATGGATTTAGACACGAATGTCCTTGGGCTGCATGCATGAACCTGTCTCCCCATTGACTAGACTCAGATGCCGAGGACCTACACCTTGGAGGGCCCACCAGGGTGGTGCTGCAGGGTGGGAACAATGAATGTGCTCTCTCTGCTCTTTCAGTGGCAGGCTTGATTGTGCGGGGGAGCCTGGGGGAGCTCTGACCCGGTCTGCCCGCCCTGCCTGCCTTCTCAGCCTGCTCTGGAGGGAAGCCACAGAACGAGCCGCTGCCTGGGGGCAGGACAGGGCCACAGCCATTTGGAAGAACAGGCTGGTTTTGTACAGATTTATCATTTATCTCCTTACTTGACAACTGTAAACATTAGATAATACCCCAAAAATTTGAAAACAGATACAAACCATCAATAATTCTACTAACCTCACATTTTTACCCAAGATCTACTTATCTTGTTCATATGATACAGTTTTTAATGTCTGGAATCAAAAGGGGCTTAGCAGTTGGGATTCTGCTTTTCTTCCTTCCTTTTTTTTTTTTCATCGCAATGTAAGCGTCTTTTCTGTGGTGATGTGTCTTCACAATGATCATTTTTATGGCTCCGTAACATTTCATCGTGTTAACTCTACTTCACCATTTCAGCTGGACATTTGGTTTGCTTCTCCTTCTTCTTTTTTTTTTTTTTTACATCATAGAGGGCTATGATTAAAAACAATATAACACGTAGTTTGCAAAGCCATGCTGAGCCCACGACGCAGCTGAAGGCTATTCTTTCCTAATCCCTCCAAGGAACGCCAATCATCCAGGGAGCCGAAATGCTCATTTTGAGGGTGGAGTCGGGTGGACTTTGAACTGCATTTTACATCATGGTGATAGTGGCCTGAGTGCTTCATCCCCTCCCATCCAGCTCCTTGTGGTGACCAATGTGGTCTTTGGCCAGAGAACAGGCTTTCTTTCCTCTCTGTGAAAGGAAGTGACTCATGAAGAAACAAAACCGGCGTGCCTGGATGGCTCAGTTGCTTAAGCTTTGGACTCTTGATTTCGGCTCAGGTCACTATCTCGGCTCAGGTCATGATCTCAGGGTTGTGAGATGGAGCCTCCTGTCGGGCTCTGTGCTCAGCGGGGAGTCTGTTTCTCTCCCTCTCCCTCTGTCCGTACCCCCTCCCCCACTCTCTCTTGCTCAAATAAATAAATAAATCTTAAAAAAAAAAAATGAAGAAACAAAACCCAAGGCTTTGGTCTCATCTGTCCCAAGGTTCTTAATTAAAGGTCCGTGAATTGCTGTGGGGGCTTTCAGGGGGAAGGGTGCTGAAACTGGGCACATGTATGTACGAAAGTGTATTTTCTGGGGAAAATCACCAGATTCTCAAAGAAGGCTGTGACCCCAACATTGTTTTAAAAGACGACTGATCTCTCTCTCTCTTTTTCCCCCCACCCCACACACTCCCTATAGCTCCTTTTGGGAGGCTGGGATTAAAATGAAAGAATCCTAAAGATCTGTGTCTATATACAGAGGTCCAGTCATGGGATGGAGAACATATTATCCCCATTTTAAGGATGAGAAAACCTAAGCTCAGAAATACTTCTATGGGTTCCCCACAGCTAGCATGTGGGGGAGCCTTGGATTCGAGCCCATGTCTGTTTTACCAGCAAGTCTGTATATGCATACCCATTAAGCTAAAGTGCCTTATGGTTAAGAGAATCGTTCCTATTTTTATTTCTTTAACCAAAGCTAATTGCTAATGTGTTAAAGTGAGAGATTCTGCTATGATTGTAGGCCATCCATGGTGCTTAACTAAAGGATATATTTTGGCATTTTTTAAAGCCTTGCATTTTTCTCCAGGGAGTCAAGCTGGTACAGAAATATTTGTGGTTGGTTAATTGTTCTTTCCTGCTACAAGCATTAACCATAGGAAGTGAGCTGTGTTTATCAAACTGAAATGTTGTCACTCAAGGCTTAAGGAGCCAAAGAAACTTTGAAATTCAAGAGAACAAATCTGACAGTTCAACCCAATGGGTGGGAGCTTTTGGCCCACGATTCCCTGAATATCACTGGGCCCTTTTCAAGCAGATGTTTTTATTAACAACAAACTATTTGGCACCAATAAGTGACTTTGGCTTCCTAAATGTGTTTGATTTCCTTTCTCTTAGTATTCCTGTGCTAAATCTCCTTAAACTCCGGTGCATACCTTGAGGCAAAGGAGATGGGACATAATCCAATTTCACTCTCCTTGCTTCCTCAGGCAATCTCTGCTAAATTAGCCACTTATTATTACTGAAAAGTGGCCGCCCTTAAAGGGGAAAGACTTCCTCAATGATGTTGTAATAGCATTGCATGGTGATAGACGGGAGCTACGCTGCTGGTGAGCATGGCAGAACACAGAGTTGTCCAATCACTGTGTTGTACACCTGAAACTAATGTAATGTGTCAACTATACTTCAATTTTAAAATAAAGAGGCGGGGGCGCCTGGGTGGCTCAGTCAGTTAAGCGTCTGCCTTCGGCTCAGGTCACGATCCCAGGGTCCTGGGATCGAGCCCCGCATCGGGCTCCCTGCTCAGGGGGAAGTCTGCTTCTCCCTCTCCCACTCCCCCTGCTTGTGTTCCCTCTCTCGCTGTGTCTCTCTCTGTCGAATAAATAAATAAAATCTTTAAAAATAAATAAATAAAGAGGTGAGGAGGAGACTTCCTGAAATACGGGAAATAATTATTCAATAAAAGAAAGGAAATTATAATTTAATTTCGGGCATCTTAGATTTAATACATTAAACATTAGGTCAGTGTGCTTTCTTGGTCCCAAAGTGTTGGTTAATGATCAATAATCGGTATTTAGAATAACACTGGCTTTGGTATAAATGACACCTTTCTATCATTGTCCTGGTAAATTGAACTATTTACTCTTCATGGCAATGGGGTCCTGCGTGGGGGATAGATAAAAAGGCATTTTCTGATGTTTGGGTTTCTCTGATTAATTAGTTAATTCATCCATTCATTCAAAAACAAGAGAAAGACTTACTGCATATCTCATATGTTCCAAATGCTAAGAATGGCCCTGAAGATACAAAGATAAAAAAAAATACTCCCTGGGGCGCCTGAGTGGCTCAGTTGTTGAGTGTCTGCCTTCGGCTTGGGTTATGATTCCGGAGTTCTGGGATTGAGCCCCGCATCGGGCTCCCTGCTCAGCTGGAAGCCTGCTTTTCCCCCTGCTTGTGTTCCCTCTCTCGCTGTGTCTCTCTCTGTCAAATAAATGAATAAAATCTTAAAAAAAAAAAAAAATACTCCCTTCCCTTGAGGTACTCACAAGGAGTCTCATTTAGAAGACGGGCATTAAACTGAGGGCCAAGTATACTGTGGTTGGTGCTGTAAGGAGTGCTGTGGGCGCAGGGGAGGGGTGAGGGGACAGAGTGCCAGGAAAGGCTCCCCAGAGCTGGTGATGCCTGGACTAAGTCTTAAAAGAAGACTCGTTCTTCAATCAGACCCAGGGAATGACACCCAAGAAAATCGTGGTGGGTGTTCTTTAGCTCTTTTCCAGAACCTATTATCATTTCTTAATGTGGTCTAATCAAGATCATTAGCATGAAGTCCTCATTCTAAACACTGCACTGAAATCAACCTGCCAACACGTCAGTTACCCGACAGGGATGTGGATAGTCGGAAGACTGACGGTTCTGATCTTTTAGGCTTTGTAACTGTGGTCTCAGCAGAGATTTTTCTATGGTACTTTATAGTGTACAAATTACTTAATGATTTCATTTGATCCTTTAAGGCAAGCGGGGAAACCTAGTCCTAGACCCACTGTATAGATAAAGCAATCTCTGAGGCTTGGAGAGATTTAAAGATCTCTTCCCAGGGGTGCCTGATTGGCTTGGTTAGGCTTCCGACTCTAGATTTCATGCTCTCAGCATCACGAGATCAAGCTCCACATGGGGCTTGTGCTGGGTATGGAGCCTGCTTCAGATTCTCTCTCTCTCTCCGTCCCTCCCTCACCGCCACTCATGCTCTCTTAAAAAATAAAAAAAAAGGGGCGCCTGGGGGGCTCAGTCGGTTAAGCGGCTGCCTTCAGCTCAAGTCGTGATCCCGGGGTCCTGGGATCGAGCCCCGCATCGGGCTCCCCACTCAGCGGGAAGCCTGCTTCTCCCTCTCCCTCTGCCCTGCCACCCCCCACCGTGCGTGCTCTCCCTCTCTCAAATAAATCAATAAAATCTTTAAAAAAAAAAAAGGACAGGGGTGCCTGGGTGGCTCAGTCGTTAAGCTTCTGCCTTCGGCTCAGGTCATGATCCCAGGGTCCTGGGATCGAGCCCCGCATCGGGCTCCCTGCTCAGCGGGAAGCCTGCTTCTCCCTCTCCCACTCCCCCCCGCTTGTGTTCCCTCTCTCACTGTGTCTTTCTCTGTCAAATAAATAAAATCTTTAAAAAAATAATAATAATAGCTGACATTTATTTAGTGCTTACTATGTGGCAAGGTACTATTCTAAGTACTTTACATGTTTCATCTTATTTAATATAAAGTCATTCAGGAACTTCCCTTCATAAAAGCATTTTTGGCTTTTTTCCCTTTGCCTTATCTTACAAATGAATCCAGATTATTCACTTTCAAGGTTTTTCTGGGCAACATAACATGATTGCCTTTCTAAAAAATTATTTATTCAAGGAAGTCTGAAGCGAGTTTCTCTCAAAATTTTTTGGCCCTCAATAGAGTATTTCTTTTCATGTTTTATCACAATCTGCCTCATCTTTACCTCCACACCCACCGCCTGGATTAGTCCCTGATGTCCACACCCTGGGCCTGGCTGAGGCTGCTGATGACACTGTGTGGCTGGTCCAGGCACCAGGACTCCAAATCTTAGAATGAGCGTCAACAGGTTGGAAGGTGAAGCTGCCCAAGGCAGGGGAGCAAGCCAGAGGGCAGCAGGAATGAAGACGGTGTGATTCGTGCACCGTGATGAGGGCAGTGGGAGTTGAGAGGGGAAGAGAAACCAGAGAACCATTTCCAGTGAGATCTCTGAGTCACCACCTTGGGCTCCATTGGGCGATGAGAATGAAGGGGCTGGACCATCTCTGTATTCCAGCCTTGTTCTCGGGAGCTCTTAGCAGAGCCCAGGTTCCCCCCAGGCCCGCCTGTTTCTCTGCACCTCCAGAAATCTGCAGTGGAATTACGGGCCCACCACATGTTAGGGCTGAGGGCCACGTGGTGATCATCCTTCTAAAACCCTCGTCATACAGATGAGGAGGTGGAAGCCAAGAGGTGAGGTGACTAGCCGGAGACTATGCCATGAGTCACTAAATGGATACTGAATGACCCAGAGATGCTCTGAAGGCATTATAAGATGCTAAAGTGCCTTCTAAATACTCAGAAAGAGGTAGGACATGCTTGGAACAGGTTGGGAGCATTTATTAAATTCCACGTTATTTAAACTTGGTCAGTTGGTAGACCGAGTACCTTATATTATATGTGGAAGCTGTGTGTGAGCCCAAGCTGGGTCTCAGAGTTTACCAAAATGGAGAAGCCTATGCCTTGGAGGGTATTTAACTCATTGGTGTTCCGTGAGGGAAATATTCAGGATTTTTAGGAAGATTTTATTCATGTATTTATGTATGTATGTATTTACTTATTTAGAGAGTGCAAGTGGTGGGAGGGGCAGAGGGAGAGAGAGAATCTCAAGCAAACTCCCTTCTGATGTGGGGCTCGATCTCACAACCCTGAGATCATGAACCAAGCCGAAATCAAGAGTTGGACACTTAACCGACTTCACCACCCGGTGCCCTTAGCATTTTTTTTTTTTTATTGGTCATAGTGGCTGTGACATTTTACTATATTGAACCTGATGAAATCTGTAATGACACCTGGTCTGTTGAGCTATCTGGACTTTTCCCAACTGGTACAAGGGACCATTTTGTTTCAGCAGCTCAGGAATTTTAAGGAAAATCCTCTCTTTACATGAATAGGGTCTGGACACATTCTCTGTCCCTGATCACCTTCATTGTGAGCTGCTAGTTGCTGAGTCAAACGGTCATTCCAGCTCAGCTGAAAAACACAAATAATAGGGCCACAGTCTGTCCACAGGGTTATCCCATCACCGCTGAGTTCACTTTGAGAAAAGTCAGTTGTCCTTTCGTGAAGGGTGCATTCATGTCTCGGTCCCACTCTGAAGCCATAGTCATAAGCAGAACTAAATGTCGGGACAAAGGTGTCTGAGTGCCATAGGTAGGAGACCTGCAGTGGCCTCCCTCACGGTGTCCCCAGTTCTTGCAAGTTCTCGCAAGCCCTGAAGAGCAGAGTGAGGGCCCTTCCTGAATGCTGAGCTCTGAGGGGTGGGAGGTGGAGAGAGTATAAGCGTGTGGGAGGTGCGGGGGGTGGGGAGCAAGCAAGCCTGAGCAGAGACACTCCTGGCTGCCCTGCCCTGGGGGCCTTCTCTGCCCCCCTCAACCCCTGCAACCTTCCCACCTGCCCACCTCTGGGCTTGAGGAGCCCCAGGGCCACTGAGTCCCGGCAGCTTTGCTGGTGAATGTGCCTGCACAGCTGGACGCACACAGGGCTGGGGGACTGGGGGACTGGGTGGTGGGTGCTTTAAAAATACAGATTCTTGGCCCCACCTCAGACTTTCTGCATCATGTGGTGAGCCCAGGAATCTGTTACGGTCCCAGATGGCACCTAACACAACCAGCCGGGACGCTCTGCCTACACAGGAATCGGGACCCACTGACCTCACCTCTGTGCCACCTGTTCTGGCCGCGTCCCGTTCCAGGGTCACTCACACGTGGCCTCAGCCTCCTTGGGAATCTTCCCACCGCTCCTCCATCAAGTGTCTTTTCTGGGCATCCTTCCCCTGTTTGCTCCCTATGGGCCCAGCAGTCACTACAAACACCCACAGTGCTCAGGCATATGTCTTCAGGGTTTTGCCATCTTGTCAGTAGGCACCATGAGGAAGAGCTCCCTCCCTGGGCTGGCAGCTGAGGTGACCACAGCAGAGGAAGGAAGGTGGACAAGCCCCGGTTTGCAGCCCTGCCGGACTCCACACCTGGCTGAGGGATCGCAGGCAAATTTTGCCTCTGTCATCCCCCTTTTTAAAAAATTTATAAAGTGGGGTCATCAATGCCTGCTATGCAGGGGCGGGGGTGTGTGTGGGTGAGGATTAAATGGAAGCTGGAACGTAGTGTGAACCAGGGAGCTTGTCGGTGGCTTAACACCACGTCCCCAGGGCCTGGATGAGTGCCCAGAACAAGTAGGTCCCAGGCACCCATGGGTTCTCCTCTTGCTCCTTTTAACTTGGCATCTTTCTCATGACATGACTTTCCTCTCTGTTGCTTCTTTGTTTCCTGTTGCCCTAATCTGTGCATTTTGTTTTCTCCTCCCATTTTCTTTGACTTCATTCTTTTCCTTCTTACCTCGTTCATCTGCAGGTCCTTGCTTTTTCTAATAGTAGTGTATGCATTTAAAATATAATTTTTCCTTAGAAGGACAGTTTTAGCCCTGACACTCCTTTCTACCTTGTACTCTACACGGTCATGTTGTAAGAGGCAGGGAGCTGGTGGGACATCAACTCCTGGAGCTGCTTCGTTCACCTCTCTTTTCTTCAGAGCAGCAGTTTCAAACAAGGAACCAAGCCCTTTAGTTGTTCGTAAAATCGATTCAGTGGATTGTCACAAGCCTTTAAAACATGAAATATACAGAGACTAGGAGAAATTATTTACAAATCATCTTTCTGATAAGGGATTAATATACAGAGTATTTAAAGAACTCCCACAACTCAACAACTAAAAAAAACCAACCTGATTTAAAAAATGGGCAGGGGTCCCTGGGTGGCTCAGTCATTAAGTGTCTGCCTTCGGGTCAGGTCATGGTCCCAGGGTTCTGGGATCGAGCCCCACATCGGGCTCCCTGCTCCAGGGGAGGCCTGCTTCTCCCTCTCCCACTCCCCCCACTTGTGTTCCTGCTCTAGATGTCTCTCTCTCACTGTCAAATAAATAAATAAAAAATCTTAAAAAAATAAAAATAAAAATGGGCAAAGGACTTAAATAGATGTTTTCCCAAAGAAGATATACAAATGGCCAGCCAGCAAATAAAAGATGCTCAACATTACTCATCATCGGGGGAAATGCAAATCAACAGCATAATAAGATATCACCTCCCACTATTTAGGATGGCCCCTAACAAAAAAATAGAAAACACGTGTTGGTGAGGATGCGGAGAAGGGGAACACTTGTGCACTGTTGGTGGGAATGAAAAGGGGTGCAGCCACTCTGGAGAATAGTATGGCAGTTCCTCAAAAATTAAAAATAGAACGACCCTGTGATGCAGCAATTGCATGTCTAGGTATATGCCCACAAGGATTGAAAGTGGGGTCTCAAAAAATGTTTGCGTATTCATTTTCGTAGAGGCATTGTTCATAGTAGCCATGTTTGAAGGGATGAACAATGGGTAAGCAAATTGTTGCATATTTGTACAGTACATATTTGTACAATTATTCAGCCTTAAAGGGAAGGAAATTTAAACACATGCCACAACCTGGATTAACCTTGAGAACCTTATGCTAAATGAAATGAGCCAGTCAGAAAAGGACAAATTCTGAATGATTCCACTTACGTGAAGTATCTACTGTAGTCGAATTCATCAAGACCGAAAGTAGAGTGGTGGTTGCTGGGGGTTGGTGGAGGGGAAATGGGGAGTTGCTCTTTAATGGATATAGAGTTTCAATACTGCAAGATGAAAAAGTTCTGGAACTGGTTCCACAACTGGTACTTAACATCACTGAACTTCACACTTAAAACTTAAGATTGTAAATTTTATGTTATGTGTATTTTACCACAATTAAAACTTAAAAAAAAATAAAGTAGAATAGTCTAGAAAATGTCCAAGTGCACTGCTTGAAGTAAGGGTAAAAAATGTTTCTTGAACTTTTGTTTCATGGCGCTGGTGGGGAGTGTGCATATGTTCTAGCTTACAGATGTACAGCGTTTCTTACTGATGATCACGGTGAAAAAGGAAAAGAATTTGGATAAACACTGCCGGGGACAACCTCAGACCACACAGCGCAGGGAGGGCACCAGCAGTCTGTGGGGGGAGATCTCCCCTCCCTGTGTGGTACAGCAGAGAGTCCTCAGAAGAGGGGCTGCTGGTGACCTTTTGTCACTTCCCAGGGGCTTCCTGATCTGCTCAAGAAACACTTGTTGATGTCTGTTGAGAAAGAGATAATCTAGTAGGTCTTATACATTCTTCATTTTCTTCCATTCTTCCCAAGAACTAAAATCAGAACACTCAATGGGTGTGGAAGGGAAAAAAAATGACAGGTATTTAGCAAGCTCAGTAACGGTGGAAGGAGGGAGGGAGGGAGGCATCACAGAAGGAAGGAAACAGGTGGGAATAAAGATGGATTGGTCTAGATGTCCCAGGCTTGCAGATTTTGTGTAACACCCTCTGTACCCTCAGGAAGCTAAGGGTCTCATTGGATGCCGTCCCAGGGGGAAGGGGAAACAGGGGTCCGAAAATCTCAGGTCTGGTCTGTAGAAGCGACAGGGAGAAGCACTCCATGCTGCTGGGTCTTCAAGACACTAGGTCTCCTCTTGGCAAAGGAAGAGTGGCTAAGAACTGCCCTACCGGTGTGCCCAAAGGGAGACATTCTTTCTCTCTAGCAATTATGGAGGGCAGCCTATTGAAAGTGTAAGTGTGGAGCATGTGTTTAATAAGGGAGCTACCATCAGCACGTGGTTTATAACTTCTGTAGCGTGTTGCACACAGAAGATGCCGGAAGCTCTCCGAGTGGCTCCCAGATGAGCAGAGCACAGTCTTGCAAAGACGCAGAGCTGTGGCTGAAATGCATTCGTTGTGATTTACAATCCCTACTCTTCCTGCTACGGCGGGAAAAGTGACAACAGTGGTCTGGGCCATGAGGTGAAGAGAAAAGGCAAGGACTAGAGTGAGGGGGTGGGATTCCTGATGCATCATCACATCACCCCAAGCTCAGCACCCTCCCTTCCAAAACCTCACAAGGCTGCTGCGAAGACCACATTTGATGACACGTTTGATTGCCACCATAGATATTAGGACAGATGCCATGTTTGAAGAGGGGCCATCCATTCATTCACTCAGAAACATCTGTGCATGGATACTGTGTGCAGGGAATGGAGTTACGTCCATGGGCAAAACAAAGGCCTACCCTCATGGGGCTTACTTTCCAGTGCGGGAAGAGAATACTGAACAAATTAGTAAATACACAGTGTCAAGGGGCGATCGGGACTATGGAGCAAAATAAATCTGAGTGAAGCGCCTGGGTTGGGAGTGGATGGGGCTTGTGTTATCTTCAGAGGGCAGGGAAGGTCCCGCTGCTACTCAGGGCTTTTTGAGCAGAGCCAGAAGGAGGTGAAGGAGCCAGCAATGTCTGGGGAAGGATGTCATAGGCCCAGGAAGAACGAGTGCAAGGGCCCGAAGGTGGGAGTGTGTGGGCTTGTTGAACGCCCAGGAGGGAAGCCAGTGTGCTGGGAGCAGAGTGGGCACAGGGAGAGTGGAAGGAGACCGGGAGGGAGAAGAGAAGGGTGTGGATCATGGGCTTTGTCTGACATTGTAAGGACTTTGGGGGGGGGGGTGTGTGTGCACGCAAGCACAGTAAAATATACATCATATAAAATTGACCATTTTAAGTGCACAGTTCAATGACATGAAGTACATTCCCATTGCTGTGTGACCCATGATGATCATGGACCTCCCAGCCTCCAAGCACACCCGGACCTTCCAGACACCTCTAGAGTCTGAAGAGCCTCCTGCTGTCAAAGCTTATGCCTTGGTCCTCTGTGCCTCGCCTGCTTTCAGAGTTTATTTGAAAGTGAGTTTTTCTTGGGCCTGTGGGAATGAGTGGCCCCTTGTGGGGGCAGAAGCTTGCCGCCCAGCTCCTGAAGAACTTGCTCCTTGCCCAGCCGAGCTGGCAGCCCAGGAGACTCTGTCTGTCATCGGGGGCAGCCCGGTTCTGCAGTCAGAGCTCTTGGCCCAGCAACATGGTGGGGTCCTGTTCCCCAATGCCCCAAGAATTGGACCTGAGTCAGGGCCCCCCCTCTCAGAGCTGAGAGTGACTCCTAAAAATCCAGAGAAGTACCTTTTCCCTGCATTTCTCCATAGAAGCAGTAGCCAGAGCAGCCCAGCCTGGTGCCCACAGCGGAGGTTGGGGGGCTAGGAAGGGAGCCCCAGGAAGGGTCATCAGAAAGATGTGGGAGCCAGGCATCCTCAGATGTCTGACTGTCAGTGAGTGCCATGGATGCCAGGCTCTCAGAGCTCACTTCACAGAAGGGGAAACAGGGGCTGGGGGAGGGCCAGGGAATGTGCAGGGTCCATAGCCCTTTGAAGGTGGCGTCAGGTCTAGGACCTGGTTCTCCTAGGTGCCGCGGAGCTGGCAGCCCCCCACTGAGCAGCCCTGTGGCTTCACACAGGCACCGGGGGGCCCTTGAGCCACAAGATGCAGACCAATTTTCAAATTCAGGCTCCAGCTAAGGCTTTAGATCGGCTTCCCAGATCAAGTACCCACTTTCCCGTGTGTTTATTCAGGGCGTTCAGTGCTTAAAAACGGACCTGTCAAATCCCTGCTAGACACTGGGTTCTACTTCTGAATGCAGACACCCCACAGCAGGGGGCAAGGGGTGCAGCAGAAGGTTCTAATTCTTCAAGAGGTTGGAGGGGTATCTCTTTCCTCTCCCCTCCCCACCACATCTGAAGGTCCTCACCTTGTCATTAGCACCTCACCGTTTCTATGCACTCCCCCCATTTCCACTGACAACACCCCTGTCCCACTACTTGTCACCATACCTCCTGGGTGGCCTCCTCCCTAGCGACCCTGCTTCTGGGCTCGCACCCCACAACATCCTCCACACAGCAGCCGCAGTGATCTTTCTAAAAGGTAAGTCAGCCTTGCTTAAAATACTTTAATGTGGCATTTTGAAAGAAAGCCCAACTCCTACTTCCTCTGCCCCACTTCTTTGCCTTCACCTCCCCGGCCTTCCTGTTCACCCTGTTCCAAGCACACAGACCCTCCCCCTCCCTCCCGCTCCTAGAATATGCCAAGTGCACACCCTTCTCAGGGTCTTCCCCACTGCTGTTCCAACTGCCCTTCCCGACCTTTGCAGAGCGGCTGCCTCAGTTTAAAAATGTCACTCCCTGGGAGAGGCCTTTCCTCATCGTCTGAATAGCCCAGTGCCTCTGAGGTAATTCTGTCACACCGTCCTCTACTTTCTGCCCAGCGCTTACCTCTTTTGGAAATGATTGGCCATTTACTTATTTGTTCTCCGGCTTCCCCTTTACCGGCCACCTGTCAACTAGAAAGTGAGCTCCGGAGGGGGAACCCGGACTGTCTTGTTCCCACTCTGTGTCTGGCGCTCACCCCACAGCGTGGCCCAGGGTCTGTGAGGAAAGGTATTTACTGGGGGGGGGGGCAGAATGAGGTCCTCATAGGGAGGAGAGATGGTTCTGGGCTGCCCTGGGTGCCAGAGGTGGGGCTCATTCTCACACGCAGCGGCTGGGAACCCACATCATCACAGTCTTTCTGGAAAGCAATTTGACAGTTTGGTTCAGGAATCCTGAAACAGTTCCACACAGTGTTGGTCCAAAATAGTTTTCCTTCTGAGAGCCTAAACCAAGGGGGAAAAAAATCTGAAATGTAGGCAGCAATTTATGCACAAATATTAGATAAAGCTATATATGTATGTATGTGTGCACACACATGCACTAGGGGGAAATTTTAAAATTGTGTTTATTGTAAGTTTGAATGATGAAAAAAGCCTATGGTGTAGTATCCAGTGATAAGAGGAATACAAAAGTGTATGTACAGCTGGATCATAGCTAATACGTATTTAGAGGCTATTTGTGCCAGGCACCGAGGACTTTACTTCTATCTCCTGCCTCCCTCCTCTCTCCCCGTGAGGCTGTTATTATTTTACTGCCTGGGAAAATGAGATTTCAAAAGATCAAGGATATTGATGAATGTGGTGTAGTTTATAAATCATAAAGTCAGGATTTAAATCCATTTCAAAGATTCCATTTTCAACCATGCTGCATACTGATTTCAGCTTTGGAAAAGCTCCCTCCCCCACACCCACAAAAGACTAAGATGAAATACACCAAAATATTAACAGAGGTTGCTTCTGCATATTGGGATTATAGGAAATTTTCTTCTTTGTAACTTTTTATATTTAAATTTGTTGCTATAATGAGTACATATTACTTTCATACAAAGTTTTTAGTTTTATTAAAAAATAAGTTGTCACATACAAAGCTATAGATAAATTTGGTTTATCAATATAGAAGCAAAAATATTTTTTAAAAAAGTGATTTGAGTCAAATATGATATTTAATATATTGTGACTAAGTGGAGTTCATTCCATTGTGAAAGGAGAATTCAACATTAAGAAAAATATTAATCTGTCACATCAACAATCAAAATAGAAACGTAATTGTTGATAATTGTCCTGATAGGTATTTTGAAAGACATTAAACAGAATTCAGTGACATTCCTGTGAAAGCTTTTGTAACCTAGGGGAAAGGAAAACTTTCCAGATATCTATTGAAAGCCAACAGCCAAATTCAAGATAAATGAGACATGCCTAATGTCGATATTATTTAGCTTTGTTTTGGGAATTTTAGCCTGTGTAATATAATAAGACAAAGCAGTAAAACTACATATTTAAGGAAAAGACATAACAGATGATATATTTGCCTTCCTGAGAAATCTAAGACAAGTAATTGAAAAACTATCAGAACTAATATAATAACTCAAATATACAATATACACCAATAGCTTTCTTTTTTCAATAGTAACATTAGCAAACCCATTTTCCAAAAAATAATGCATGGATTTAAATGTAACACCAACAAAATTATTCTTAAATTATTCTTAAATTATATTAGAAAAGTGAGTGAGAAAGAATAATAAGGTCTTCAAAGAAAAACTTGAACTGCATTATTAAACTGGAGTAATTAATATGTGTGGTTCTACGCAGAACAACTGGAGTCCAGAAATAGGCCCATGAATATGTGGAAATTGAATATTGGACAAGCAAGCATTTCAAATCATTGAGAAAGATGGGTTCTTAAAAATATTTATTTATTTATTTATTTATTTATTTATTTGGAGAGAGAGAGAATGAGAATGCAGGAGCAGGGGGTGGGTGCAGAGGAAGAGGTAGAAAAAGAATCCCAAGCAGACTTTGCACTGAGCCTGATGTGGGGCCTGATCCCACGACCCTGAGATCATGACCTGAGCTGAAATCAAGAGTCAGGCACTTAATGGACTGAGCCACCCAGGTGCCCCGAGAAAAATGTATTTTTTTTAATTTATCATATAGTATTTGATTTGTTAAGAAAAATATTTCTCTTCATTCCTGAAATATTCTATATATTTTTCAAAAAAGTTTCAGTTTTTGTCCTTGACATTTAATTCTTCCATCAGTTTGAATTAGACAGTTGAGAGCAATTGTAAGGTAAGGATACAATTTCATGTTTTTTCTATATGGAAAACCAGTTGTCCTAACATCATGCATTGAATGGCTCGTCATTTTCTTGGTGATCTTCTGTGTCTCTTCTGGAATGTACTATTTTCCATGTGGGTGAGGGTCTGGTTGGGTCTCTCTATTCCATTTCCCTGTTCTGTCTGTGCACCTCCACTCTTAATTGCTATAGCTTTTAATAAGCATTGGTATCTCATAGGGGTCTCCTATCTTATTCTTTTCCTTCAGGGATATATTTTCTGTTCTCGGGCCTTTGCTCATGGGTAAAATTTTATGTATTTATTTATTTTAAGATTTTATTTATTTATTTGAGAGAGAGAGAGCACAAGCAGGGGGAGCAGCAGAGGGAGAGGGAGAAGCAGGCTCCCTGCTGAGCAGGGAGCCCAATGTGGGGATTGATCTCAGGATGCTGGGATCATAACCCGAGCCGAAGGCAGATGCTTAACCGGCTGAGCCACCCAGGCACCCCAATCATGTGTAAAATTTTAGAACAAGCTTATAAAGTTCCTCAAAAACAATAGTTAGCATATTGACTGAAAACATATTCAATTTTCAAATGATTCGGGAAGAATGTACATCTTCAAGATATGAGTCTTCTTCATCATGATCAATGTGTAGCTCTCCCTTTCTTTAGGATACTTCTTTAATGTCTTCCAAGAAAGTTTATATCATCATACAAATTTGCCCATTTTTGTTAGATATATTTCTAGGCAATTATATTTTTAGTTGTTATTAGAAATGAGTTCTTTTTTTAAAAAAAAAAACCTGTCTTTTTCTAAATGGTCAAAGGATATGAAGACCATACACAGAGGGAAGACCCATAAACAAAAAACATCTCAAAAGTAATCAGGGAAAAAGAAATTAAAACAAAAGGATTCCATTTATCACCCATACAATTATGAAAAGTAATGCCTGATAATAGGTTTGAGAATATGGAAGAAATGGGAACTCTTAGGTATTGCTGATGGGCATACAAATTGGTACTCTGGAGACCATTTTGGAAATTCACAGTAGAGCTGATGGAGCTCGCCTTACTGCCCTGTAAGTCCACAAAGTCAATTAAAGCTACGTTGTTGAGAGAAATTCTCACAGATGGGCATGAAGGGACATGCTCATCACAGTGCGATTTGTCATTATGAAAAAGTGGAGACAACCGCTCTTTAGTAAAAAATGAATAAATGGATATATAAAATGAGGTTTATTCACTTAATGGAATAAGATAAAATAAAAATAAAAGACCTAGAGATCTATGTAGCAAAATGAACAAATCTTAAAAACACAATTTTGGGTAAAAAAAAAAAGCGCAAGTTGCAAACAGGTGACATGCATTATGAAGTCATTTTTGCAAAACACACCAAGCAAAAATATATATTGTTTGTGGCTCTTTATCCATATGTCACAAACGTACAAACTCATACATGGTAATAGCACTCACTAACTTCAAGATAATGATTAGTTTTGGAAACAGAGGAAGGGGAAAATAATGATCAAGCTTTAGTTTTATCTGTGACAAAGAGAAAGGAGGAAGAAAAGGGAACTGAAGTAAATGTACATCATAGAAGTATCTGTTTGATATTATTGCTGTTACATTAGTGTGATTTTCATATATGTAAAATATTCCTAATTAATAGTGAAAAAATTTTAAACTAGTTGTATATTTCTATCATCTTGGGTGGGGAAGACATTTCTAAGTGTGAACACCAAAGGTAAAGATTGGTAAGAAAGATTAATAAATGGGCTAGACAAAGATGATACCCTTCTATGTACAATAAATACCATAAATAAAAAAGCAAAAGATAAGTCGAGAAAAATATTTACAATATATATGACAAATTAATGTATGAATTAAATATATTTATCATAGAAAGGGGTCCTATATATCATTAAGAACATGATAAACATCTCAATGTAAAAATGAGGAGAGGATATGGACAGCCATTCATCACATGAGAAATACAACTGGTTGATAAATACAGGTTAAATATTATTAGAAAATGAAATTCAAACTATGTTATCACTGTGAGTTGAGCAGGTTGACAAAGATTTCTTTAAAATTTGATAAAAGCCACTGACGAAGGGCTAGACAAATGGGCTTCCTTCATCGCTGTGAGAATGTAAATGAGCATTACCTTTGTAGAGCTCAATCCAGCATCAGAAATGAAGATCCTTACATATGTGCATCTTCTTTGACTTAGTAATTCCACTTATAGAAAAACATCTTTAAAAATATTGGACCAATGACTAAATATATATTTTACCAAGATGTTTATTACAGGTTTATTTGTAATGGTAAAGGTTGCAAATAACTTATTTGACCAATAGTGGTTAAATAAATTAATGTTGAGTCTGTACAATGGCATGAAGTTAATAATATTGGCTCCAAAATTGTATTTACTTATATATAGTTTACTGTACTCTTTATTGAAATAAATATAATACTGTATATACCGTTTGGCCCCATTTTTTTTTACAAGATTTACTTATTTATTTTTAAGAGAGAGAGAGAGCGAGCGCAAGAGCATGCAAGCAGGGGGAGGAGCAGAGGGAGAGAATCTTCAAGCAGACTCCCCGCTGAGCACGGAGCCCCACATGGGGCTCAATCTCACGACCCTGCAGAATCATGACCTGAGCAGAGACCAAGAGTCAGATGCTCAACCAACTGAGCCACCCAGGTGCCCCTGATCCCAGTTTTAAAAAAGTGTATACGCATCTATAAAAACTCTGGAAATTCATCACTAAGGTGTTCATAGTGGTTCTCTGTATGTGGTGGGATTACAGGTGATTTTTATTTTGTTCTTTGCATGGATCTGAATTTTTCTGACTTTCAACATGCATGTATTACCCGCTTATGAAAAATTAGGTTAAAAAGTAAAAGATAACTTTTTAAAAATAAATTAACTTAGTATAAACAGAATAATAACCTTTATCAGAGAAAGTACAGGGAAATACATACTCATATACTGTGGTATGAAATGCCTGAAGGCTGATTTGGCAAAATAGATCAGAAGACTTCAAAGAGTTATGGTCTTGTGCCTAGCATTTCCACTTCTAGGACTTTTAATCTCAGATTAATGGGGGACACGAACAAGGATAAGTACATGAGCAAAGGGCATCCCTGCAGCATTCCTTCTGATACTAAAAGATGGAAACAGCTTGGTTGCACACCCAAAAGGAACGGGTAAAATAAGTATGGTGCAACTTACTGATAAGATGCCTTGCAGCCTTGCAATCTATGCTACAGGCAAAATGGGTAATGCCAGGAGCAGATGGCCATGATACATTCTTTTTAAAGCAGGTCACCAACAGGATGTAGATAATGATCCCAGCTTTGCTTTTTTTTTTTAAATGGCAATGGAAAATTACGTACCAGAATGTTAACAGTGGTTATCTCTCTGGATGACGGTGTTGTAGGTAATTTTTGTCTTCCTCTCTACTTTCTGTATTTCCTGTAACAGAAGCAGACTACTTGTATAAAGAGGAAAGCATATTTGATGTGATTTATAAGAGGAGGCCGAGTCCTCCAAGCTTGGATGGAGTACATAAAGGATAGAATTCCATCACCTCGTTCATCCTTTCCAATGTTGCTCAAGGGTACATGTCCCCATTGGCTAGTTTCTTCTTTTTTTTGACTTTACATTTTAAATTTTAAAATGATATTTTAATTTTAAGTTTAATTTTAATTTTAAGATGATATTTAATGGTATTATGTATTTAAGTGTATTGCTTTGTGTTTAATCCAAACTGCACTGAGGTATGTAGAACAAAAATGTAGTCTGGGGCACCTGGGTGGTGCAGTCAGTTAAGCCTGGGACTCTTGGTTTTCAGTCCTGAGATCGAGCCCCCTCTGGGCCCTGCACTGGGCTCCATGCTTAGCGGCGTCTGTTTGAGATTCTCTCTCCCTCTGCCCCTCCTGCTCATGCTGTCTCTCTAGAATAGATAAATAAACCTTAAAAGAAAAAAAAACCTCAAAAAAAAAAAAGTAAAGTCTTACCATCTTTTGGCTTGTGAATTTCATTCTCAAGAAGTGGTTCTGGGGGCGCCTGGGTGGCTCAGTTGGTTAAGCGACTGCCTTCGGCTCAGGTCATGATCCTGGAGTCCCGAGATCGAGTCCCGCATCGGGCTCCCTGGTCAGCAGGGAGTCTGCTTCTCCCTCTGACCCTCCCCCCTCTCATGCTCTCGCTCTCTATCTCATTCTCTCTCTCAAATAAATAAATAAAATCTTAAAAAAAATATTAAAAAAAAAAAAGAAGTGGTTCTGTTAGCAGTTTCATTTATATGAAGGACTTCCAGACATTTTCTTTTCATTTGCAAGTATATTTATACACTAAACAAGGAGCCTGATGCAGGACTCAATCCCACAACTCTGGGATCATAACCTGAGCCGAAAGCAGATGCTTAACTGACTGACCCACCCAAGCATCCCTAAAGTGTATGGCTTTATATTCTAAAAGATTTTTTATCTAAGCCAAAGTCACAAAGATTTTCTGCTGTGATCTTTTTCTAGAAATATAATGTATCTATTTTTTTTAGCAGCTTTTAGGATTGTTTTCCTTTATGACTGGGTTTCAGCAATTTGATTATAAGATAACTTGATGTCATTTTCTTCATACACGAGGTTGATTGACTATCTTGAATCTTTGGGTTTACGGTTTTCACACATTTGGAATTTCCATCTTTCATATCTTCAAACATTTCTTTTTCTCTTCCAGCCCCTTTCTGACAGTCCAATTATGTTTTTTGACCACTTAATACTGTCTCATTGCTCACTATAGCCCAGTTCCTTTTTCCCAGTTTTGTATCTCTCTGTGCTTCACTGTGGATAGTTTCTATTGCTATGTCCACAAGCTCACTGATCTTTCTTCTATGGGTCTAATGTGCTATTATCCCTTTCTAGGGGCCATTTTTTATCTGTTTTACAGATCACATTTTTCATCTCTAGAAGGTTGATTTAGGTCTTTTAAATCTTTTTTTCTCTTCCTATTCTATTTCATGATTTTCAATTATACACTTGAGTCTATTTATATATGTAATGGTTGTCTTAAGGTTCTTGTTGACTAATTATACAGTCTGTAATTTCTGGTTCTGTTCCTGTTGATTCACGTTTCTCCTGGTTACAAGTAATGTTTTTCTGTTTCTTTGTATGCCTAGTAATTTTTTCTTTTTTTTAATTGTATAATTAACATACAGTGTTATATTAGTTTCAAGTGTACAATATAATGATTCAACAATTCTATACATTACTCAGTGCTCATCAAGAAAAGTGTACCCTTAATCCTCATTACCTATTTCACCCATCCCCCACCCACCTCCCCTCTGGTAACCACCAGTTTGTTCTCTGTATTTAAGAATCTGGTTTTTTGTCTCTTTTCCCTTGGTTCATTTGTTTTGTTTCTTAAATTCCACATATGAGTGAAATCATATGGTATTTGTCTTTTCCTGACTAATTTATTTCACATAGCATTATACCCCCTAGGTCCATCCATGTTGTTGCAGATGGTGTGCCTACTAATTTTTATTGGATGCCAGGCACTGATTTTTATAGTGAATGTTGAATGTTGTTGCTTCTTTAAAGAGTGTTAGGCTTCATTATGGCACACTATTAAGTCTCTTGTGGATCAATCTGATCATTTCAAGGCTTTTTTTTTTTTTTTTAATTCTTGGAAATCATATCCATGTACATCAGTCTGTTTTGGACTCCTCAGCTAGCATTAAAAATAGAAATAAAATCATTAATTTGAACCAAAAAAAAAGAGTCATCACCAAGCCCAAGGTCAACTGGATTTTCTTCTATAGTATTTTCTAGGAGTTTATAATTTCATGTTTTATATTTAGGTCATGATCCATTTTTAGCTAATTATAGTGAAACATATAAGGTCTGTGTATAATTTTTTTTGGCATGTGGCTGTCCATTTGTTCCAGCACTGTTTGTGGAAGAGAATATAATTTGTTCATTGAATTGCCTGTGCTCCTTTGTCAATGACTAGACAGCTGTATTTGTGGCGGTCTATTTCTCGGCCCTCTGTTCTGTTCCATTGATCTATGTATCTCCTTATTCACCAATACCACAGTATCTTGATCACTCTATCTTTATAGTAAGTCTTAAAGTTGAGTAGTGTCAGTCCCCTGACTATTCTTCTCCTTCAATTTTGTATTGGTTATCCTGGGTCTTTTGCTCTCGAAATAAACTTTATTTTTTATCTTAATTTTTTAATTTGAATTCAGTTAATTAACATATAATGTATTATTAGTTTCAGAGGTAGAGGTCAGTGATTCATCAGTCTTATATAATACCCAGTGCTCATTACATCATGTCTCTCTAAATAAACTTTAGAATCAGTTTCTTAATATTCACAAAATAACTTGCTGGGATTTTAATTGATATTGTCTTAAATCTATAGATCAAGTTGGAAAGAACTGACCTGGTTATAATATTGAGTCTTCCTGTAATTGTGCATGGAACATATCTTTATTTATTTGGGTCTTCTTTGATTTCTTTCATCAGAATTTTGTAGTTTTCCTCATATAAATCTTGGTCACATTTTGCTCAATTTATACTTTAGTCTTTCATTTGTTTGGGATAAATGGTATTGTGTTTTTAATTTCAAATTTCAATGCTTTATTGCTGTTATATAAGAAAGCAATTGACTTCTGTATATTAACCTTTATCCTGCAACCTTGCTGTAATCACTTATTAGTTTCAGGAGGGTTTTTTTGTTGTTGATTCTTTCGGATTTTCTACACAGACAGTCACGTCATTTGTGAACAGTTGCCTTTCTTACTTCCCAATGTGTAAACCTTTTATTTCCTTTTCTTGTCTTATTGCATTAGCTCAGACTTACAGTATGGTATTGAATAGGAATGGTGGCAGTGAACATTCTTGACTGTTCCTGATATTATATATTAGTCTTTTAATGCTATTTTCTAGGATATCAACATATTCCTTTTAAACTTATACAATATCCTGTATAATCTCTCTGAGGACACTAATTAAAGGTTTTTTTACAAGTTATTTTCTGCACTCTATCTCTGCTTTCTCCTGAATTATTCTATTTGTTTATTTTTAATCCTCTCTTTAATATTGCTCATTTTCTTCTGATTCTTTTGACACTTGGTTGACTGTTTATATTTATGCATAAAGGACATAGTTCTGTATGGATAGCTGATACAGATTTCCTCTGCAGCTATGTGAGACTGTTTCCCCATTGACCCCTTCCCTAAATAGAATGACAGACTGTTCATTTTGAGTAAGTTGTGTGGGCTCTTCTGAAGGTGTGAGAAATAAGTAAGAAGGTAATAAGATTGGCTTCCTAAAATAGTGATACAGGTTCGTAAAGCTAATTGTAGTGCCTGGCACCAATAATCATGTTAGTTGCTATTATTGGCCATAGTGGACATGATGGTGGTTGTATCCAGATTTGTGAACTTAATACCTACTGGCACATCTAAGTCTTTTCCAGGCAAAAATTGCTACTTTTATGAACCACAATCTACATGCCAACCTCTTATATACTATATTTATTCCTTATAGTAATTATGCAAGGTAAGCATACTATTTCCATTATGCAGATGAGAAAACAGAGGTTTGGAGTAAATAAATCACATTGCCTATCAAACAGCTATTAAGCAGCAAAGACAGGATTCCACACATTTCTGTGAGTTTCCGAAGTCAGGAAGTGCTCTCTCCATCACACCCACTGTGTTGTCCCTCACATACTATTACTGAGTCAGGCCTCTTTGCTATGGTGCCTCGCTGGTTGATTTTTTTTAGCCTTAATTGCATGCTTTTTTACTCTTATTTTAATTCAACTTGTTAGTTTCAGGCTCTCATTCCTGAGGGATTTTTCTTTTAATCTGGCTCTAAACAACAGCATATAAATTGCTGATAAAATATTTACTAAGAAAGGCTGAAGACAGAACCCTGAAGCAAGCCACTACAGTCCTTCCTCAATGTGAGATTAATCTATTATTTAGCACTACTCAGTAAGGTGACTCACTCAGACAAATTTGCCTGGCCCTGGAATAACAAAACTTGTCCAGAATGAGACTTTTATAAATAAATGAATAACTTGAAAATCTCCAAGATGCTCGTCCTATTTTAAAATCCTACCAAAATCCACCTTTACTTGTCTATCACTCACACATAATCGAATCAGTTTCACATTCTTCACAGATACCATCACAAGTGTCTTATTTTCATTACTTCCCATACTTTGGAACAGAGTGGGATCAGTCGGACTTCAAAGCCAGGTAGAATTGGTTTTTAAATATGTGGTTCCCTGTATGGTCTTGAGCAAGTCCTTAGAGCTCACTGAACCTCAGTTTCTTTGTATGTAAAATGGGAGGGAATATGTCTGCTGTCAGGCCTACATATACTATATATAAAGCACACAGCATTGAGCTGTCTAGCCTTGAGGAAGAAGGAGTACTAGACACTGCACTAGTAATCATTAGCATTCATATTTTCATGTAATAGGCAAATCCTACAACAAAGAGTTTTATACATTAATTTTAAATCTCTGTGTCTCTGGACATCTGTATCTCTAGATTCACTCAATAATCACAATTAACCCCAAAATGTCAGGGGCCTGAGACCTTTTTCTTCATTTCTTTTTCTGTCTTTAATCTTTTCCAGCTTCATCTTTGAAAGCATAAAATAGAGCCAATTTTTCCAGTTCACTTGTGTGTCCCCTGCCCCCTGAAACCTGGTAGATAAAGGTGCTTCTCTGCACATGCTCCCTTCTGTTTACACACTCCATCTCTGGGTTGTGTTTAATAAATGTTGGAGAGGTGGCTAGAAAAGACTGAATGATGGATAGTGTCTTTTTTTTTAGAGAGAGAGAGTGTGTGTACACACATGCTTATAAATGGGGTGGGGGGTTTGGGAAGGGCAGAGGGAGAGGGAGAGAATCTTAAGCAGACTCCACACTGAGCACAGAGCCCAACACGGGGCTCAATCTCACAACCCTGAGATCATGACCTGAGCGGAAATCAAGAGTCCGACGTTTAACCGACTGAGCCACCCAGGAGGCCCCAGATAGTGTCTTTTTGAAGAAGTCCAAGTCGTGAACAGACAGACCTAGGAAGATACCTGTGAGCTCAGTAGGAGAGAACAAGGCTTTGAAGACAGATGAGACTCAAATCCTAGTTCTGCACCTCAATTTCTTTACCCCTCTGCCTTCGGTGTCCTGTCTGAGGACGAGGGGGATGATGGCAAATCTGTTTAGCTCATAGGGTCATTTTGAAGTTTCTAAGACACAGTGTGTGTGAAAATGCTTTGTGAACTGGCAAGTACCAGAGGGATGCTAGCTGTTATTACAGAAAGGGAAGTTATTTCCCCCATGTCAAAAACTTGCAGAAATATATTAATATGTAAGGAATGTATGTAGGGAGGACAGAAAAAATTCATTTCATTTAAAAACGAGAGGATTACTGGCAGGAAAACTACAAGCATTATTTATGAGGGGCTCATATGAAGAAATACCCAAGGTCTATAGGCCTGTCTTTTTAATCTTTTTTACGAGTGATACTCCAAAATTGCAGCCAAATTAAGAAAGGGTCTTTGTGAAGTGGGGTTGGTGAACCTGTCTGCATCACTATCACTGGGGACACTTGTTAAAAATGGAGACCCTGGAGCCCCACCCTGGCCCAAATATCAGAACTGCTAGGGCTGGGCCTCAGGAATTTGCAAACTCCCAGTCTGGTTGTATTGCAAACGGAGGTTGGAGACCAATTGTGCTAAGGAAGCATGATTGACTCCATCGGGCAGCAGTGAACTCATGATTTGGTCTTTTGTTCAATTTTTTTAAATGAAAACAATGCTGGGCGCCTGGGTGGCTCAGTCAGTTAAGTGTCTGCCTTCAGCTCAGGTCATGATCCCAGGGCCCTGGGATCGAGTCCAACATCGGGATCCTTGCTCAGCGGGGAGCCTGCTTCTCCCTCTCCCTCTGCCTGCCACTCCCCCTGCTTGTGCTCACT
This sequence comes from Mirounga angustirostris, assembly GCF_029215605.1. NCBI lineage: Eukaryota > Metazoa > Chordata > Mammalia > Carnivora > Phocidae > Mirounga > Mirounga angustirostris. The sequence goes on along the minus strand of NW_026991710.1, from coordinate 150,278,277 downwards.
CTTGCTCTCTCCGTCAAATAAATAAAAACCTTTAAAAAAATGAAAACAATGCCAAAAAATTTTAGAAATCAAAAAGTAGATTAAGGTCCATAGTCCCATCAATACAAAGTACAACAGTGGCTGTATTTATGTTTTGGCATATAAGTGGCATGTTTTAATTATCACTACTGTGGGTTTTTTGAAAATATAAATTTGCATGTTGTCTCCAAATAAAGGGATTTTATTCACAAGCTAGTAATTATAATAAGAACTTAGATACCAACATGGTGCCACTTTCCCTCATAAATGCCTACCAAATTTCAAGCTTCTGTAGGTCAGCAGAATCAAATGTGGGTGACTCAGTCAACATATGTCTATATTTTACTTAACACAGATTCACAAGACTGCTGTCTTCCTTCCTGAAGCTTGCTTGGCACCCTCAAATATTTTACCACTCAAAAATCTTTTCTATTAACTTTACCATGGTGGGGAGTTAATTTCCGCTGTGGAAATATTTTCACTCTACAAAGTTGAAATAGCCACATGTGTGTCTCCTCCTCACTGTGCCTAAATTGGCAGCCACTTTGACCAAGAAGCACAACCATGTCGCAAGTCATCAATGCTAGTTTGCCCCCTGGCAGGGGTTTGTACATGCCCCAGGAGCTCCACATGCTCAGCCAGGAGTTATAACTCTATATCTATTCCTATATCAGTACTGGACAAATATGCTACTAGTATTTAAAAGTATCGCCCAAGGTGGTAACTGAGGTTTCTTGAATAATTCTGACATACACTCTACAATCCAGCCAATGGAAAAAACTCATTTCCTGAGCAAGGTTCCTATCTCCATGTCTCCAGAAAAGCACTATTTCTCTATATCCAAATACTACCCAACCCCGGTAGAATTATGCATGGTATTTTGTTCTTTCTGATCCTTTACTTTCTCAACTCCCCACTAACAAATGTGGAAGGAATGTTGGAATTAGAGCATCAGTATTTAGTAATATTTAGTAACCCCTAATGAAAACATCAGTTGAAGTGTTGATGAGGAGCTTGTCAATGGAGAGATCAGACCAGCATCACTTGAACCCAGATCTATGTTAGCATCACCAAAGTGGTATAGCCAGACAGTGTAAGCCTCCTTATAGTATATGATGTGGAGCACATGGTCCTTCCATAAGGCATCCCTACAAGAAAAAAGATGAACCTGGATCTAATGGAACCCATTGAGTTAACTCTATGTAAAAGGAATAGGGAGATAGAGAAACAAATCATAAGGAAGCAAAATCCAAAATGCAGAACATTCTATAGGACCACCAACCTGGTTTTTACAAACTGATGGCATGAAATTAACCAAAGTGGGGGTGTGGGCTACTCCAGTAGAGGAAGAGATAGAATAGTCATATGTGATGTATGAAGCTTGTTTGAATTCTGAATAGGACAAACCAACAGCAAGAAGCCATTCTTGAGAGAGTTGGGGAAATCTGAATACAGATTGGCTGTTAGACAATACCATGGAATTATTGCTAGCTTTGTTTGGTGTGATAACGACGTTGCGGTTATGTGAGAAATGTCTCCACATTTTAGTGATGCATGCAAAGTATGTGGAAGCGACATAGCATGTTTCAAGCCATTTGTTTCATTTCATTTCAGAAAGTTTCAATCCTTTATTTATAAAGTGATTTGTCTTAATATCAAGAAAGTAATGTACAATTATTGAATGTGGGTGATGGGTATGTGGGTGTTCATTATACTCCTTTTTATACTTTTAAATGTTTCATTGAAATTGTTTTAATCTTAAAATATTACATCTGAATTGTCCTTTAAGGTCTAGCTAGTGTTTTCTTCCAGGCGGAAGTGATTTCTTCTTGCTCAGCTCACAAAACCTCTTTTCAGTATGTAATTCTGTCCACCTTGAATTGTTGTCACTTGGGTATATGTCTCACCTCTTTATCCTACCACAGGGCAGACTCCTGCTTTGTTTTCTCTCTCTGTCTGCCTGACATAGTACATTATTGACAGTGACTGAATGAACACAAGAATATAGAGCTCTAAGAGCCCACACTACTACTATTTCATGTTCGCATGTGGAGGGAAATGTGAAGTAGCCTCATTCAAGTTCAGTTATCTTGAAGTTGAGACTCAAAAAATGGGTTTCAATTCAAATTCTTTGGCTTCTTCTCTGATTCAGAGTGACAGGGCCATTACTATACTTTTCTTATCTAGGAAATGGGTGAGGCACTAATGACTTCATGGGGGCAGGACTTGGAATGCCTGGGTGTTGGCCATCGCTCCATGAGGGAAGAGAGAACTCATTGAAGGGAAGCCAATATCTCATCATGGCGGTGAACACCTGGGCTGAGCCCTGGCTTTGCAGATAGGCTCACCTGTTCTACCTCGATGCTGCCCACCCATGCCTGACAGGTCAAGTCAGAAAGGTAAAGCTTTTAGCAAATAACAAGGCAAGGTTTCCAGATTGCAGACCTAGAAGCCAGTCAGAACTGGATGTAAGGCTGGCCCCACAGCTTACTAGCTGCTTGACCTGGAGAGACACTTTATGTCCCAAGTTCATCTCTCTGTAGGAAGAAAGTACTAATGCCTATCTCACACTGTTACTGATGAGATTACTACTGATAATTTGTATATGCGGAAAAATAGTAAATCATTTATTAAACAATGACTTCAGGCCAGGCACTGTTCCAAGATGGCCCAATAGCCTGTAATAACTAATTTAATCCTTGCAACACTCTATTGTAAACAGTTATTATCCCCAAATTAAGAGACAGAAATGTTAAGCAACTTGCCCAAGGATACACAAGTAGAAAATCGCTAAACCAGGATTCAGAGCTCAGTATTCTTGTCTTCCGTGCTGCGTGGTCTCTCTCAAACACGACAGTGTACTTAAAGACATTATAGTACCTGCTATTTAAAAAAGTAAACCAGAGTCAAGCTGAGTTTTCTGTCATGAAACTATATGCATTCCATAACTTCATGCATGAAACTTTTTTTCAGCCAAATCATCCCCCTGCCTCTAAAATAACGTGCCTGGTCTTCTGGAGCAGTGAGTACAGGTGGAGGGATCTAATGGCTCTGGATCCCTCCACCTGTACTCACTGCTCCAGAAGACCGTTTTCTGGGCCACACAGCAGCTCCAGAAGACAGTTTTCTGGGCCACACAGCAGCCCCATTTACATTGGCCTTTGTGCCCCTGCCCACCACCACCACCAAACACCCTGGCTTCTAACACCAGGCCCTCAGAACCCCCTCCTAAAAAAAAAAGATGGGAATCCCAGTGGATCCCAGGGCCACCTTTGGGCATCATAAAACTCTGGAGAGGGAAAGTGTCACCCAAGTTGCTCTGGGCATCTTCTAGTTAATATTTATTTAGTGCTCTCTATCTTCTGTTCTTTTCCTGCCCTCATCTTGTTGGTTCGCATGACAACCATGAGAGTTATATACAAGCTGTTGGTCTTGACCTTTAGAAAACCTACATATTTGTGTGTCAATATTCCAAAACATTTTCCATATGTTGCATTTGAACTTGAGCACGTCAGCTGGTGAATGAACTTTCTCAGCATCACGGGCGCCTGCGACCGCCTGCTAACAGCTTGGTCTTGGCAGGACACCCATTTTTGCCTGGGTATTTGTGTTTGCACAATTGGTTTAATATTTTGGTGCATTTTCCTCTAATTTAACACAAATAGTCAAATAGTCATTGAAATTATGCCCATAATGATAGGTGAGTGCATAATTTAAAAACTTCTGTGAGAGGCTGAAAATAGATGGTGAAGATTTGCCAAATAGACAAGACTTAATTGAGAATTTCATAACATGGCTTAATTCCGTAGAAAACTGCTCTCTCCCCCACAAAACAGCAAAATCCATTGTTTAACTTTTTTCAGCATTCACCATTGAGTATGCTTTTTCAGGAAGGCTTTATGTATGAAACGAAGAAAAGTTTCAAACCTCCCCATTTTATAGGTGAGGAGACTGAGACTCAGAGAGATTAAGGGATTTGCCCAAGTTCACACGGCCAATAGTTAGCTTGCTTTTGAGTCCAGGTTCCTTGAACCCCGGACTCCCTGCACTGCACCAGGGGTAGGGAGAAATCTGCCTGAGTGTGCCCAAACTCCAGAGGGGCACACAGCCCCCAGACCTCCCCGCTCCAGCAGCAAACCCGGAGGTTTCTCCTCTCGATGGACAGCTTCCGAGGCAGGTGGCAGCCCTCATGGAGGAGAGGACAGGGTATCTGAACCTGAACCTGAACTGTGGGTCAAGGGGGATGGAGCCCCTGGCAGGGCCACCTGTGCGCCTGCTTCAAGCAGTGAGTTCCAGGCAGTACTCGAGCTCCTGGCTCTGCCACCTCAGTGTAACCTTAGCAAGCCACCTCGCCGCTCTTACCTTCAGCCATAAAACGAGAATAACTGTAACCAACCTATCGATGCTTTCACGAATATCAAATAAATCATATATGCCAAGTGCTTTTCTACCCGTGAACTGCTGGGCAACTGTAAATAAAGGGTTTCTAGTTTCTCTATTTTTAGTTGCTGCCGCCACCACATCCCTTGTCAGGCTGCAGCTGTGTGTCAGGCTTTGAGCATCTCCCCTGGGCAAACATGGACCTCCCTGCTCTGGTCAGAGTCTACGCAGGGGGATAGAATCCGTTCCAAATAAACAAACAGAAGTCCCTTGCCTCACCTTCCCGCCCTCTTGCTGGCTGCCCCCCACTACGCACGCACGCACGCACGCACGCATACGTACACGCGCACGCACGCACACGCGACACGGATACGTGCACAGGTTCGCATGTGTACGCCCTCTCTCCTTCCCTCCCTACTCCGTCTCTCTCTCTCTCTCTCTCTCTCTCACACACACACACACACACACACACACACACACACTCACACTCACACACACACACACAGACTCACACCTCTCTTCCATCCGTCCTTCCCTCCTTCACCAGTGTCTTCTCGGTGCAGCCAAGCCACCTGGAGCCACCCAGGACCTGCACGTGTTACACTTCGGTTTTGCATGGACTTATGCATTTCCTGGCTCCGCCCAGCCTGAAACTGTTAAAATATCACAGCAGGGTGGCGGCCCAGCCCCCAGACACAGCTCTGGTCGTCACATGGCCTCCTGAGTAACTCTAGTCTCCAGTCAGAGCTCTTGGGGTGGAGGGACCCATAGAGAACCTATGTATGTATAGAAACCATGAAAAGGCATCTGTATATACACTGCTAAGGCGTCGAAGGACAAGGAAGTGTAAGTAGTGGGTGATCTGATTTCAGGAATTTTACTTTTTGTCAAGTTATTTAAATGTTCGGTTATGTTAAGTGGACATAAACATTTGCTCAGGAAGTTTAAAATTGGTGGCGATACGGCTGACCGGATATGGCTGATCATTTGGGCAGTGGCAGAAGCAGGAGCCCAAGTTGGGAAAATTCTAGAAGCTGCTGCTTGCTGACCCTTCATTGAGCCAGAGGTCAGGAGAAGGGTGAGGCTCAGGCAGCCCTGGTGGTTGCTCAGTGGCTGTTCTTTTTTTTTTTTTAGATTTCATTTATTTATTTGACACAGAGAGACACAGCGAGAGAGGGAACACAAGCAGGGGGAGTGGGAGAGGGAGAGCAGGCTTCCCGCCGAGGAAGGAACCCGATGTGGGACTCGATCCCAGGACCCCGGGATCATGACCTGAGCTGAAGGCAGACGCTTAACGACTGAGCCACCCAGCTGCCCCTAGATGAAAACATTTTTTTTTAAAGATTTTTATTTATTTATTTATTTGACAGAGAGAGACACAGCGAGAGAGGGAACACAAGCAGAGGAAGTGAGAGAGGGAGAAGCAGGCTTCCCGCTGAGCAGGGAGCCTGATGCAGGGCTTGATCCCAGGACCCTGAGATTATGACCTGAGCCGAAGGCAGATGCTTAACGACTGAGCCACCCAGGCACCCCTGCTCAGTGGCTGTTCTTAAGAACTGGGGCTGGTCCTGGCTCCAGGCCTTGTGCCTCTCTGTTGCTGGACAAGTCACTGGTATTCTCTTTTTCTGCTTGTACCAATAATACATGCTTCCTATTAAAGAATTCAAGGAACATGTAAAATTATACGAAAGAAGGTAAAAGTCACATGAAGTCCTCTCACCTGAGGTAATCAACATTAACGTTTTAGCAAATATCTTTTTGAGGCACTGCTTCCCAGTAACACCTACAATATGCACACACACACACACACAGACGATTTTTACAATTTGCTTTTGTTTTGTTTTTTTGTTTTCCACCTCCCTTGTCTGTCTCTACCTCCACCACCAATAGTGAAAGTAAATAACTTTGTGTTCATCCTCCCAAAACTCTCTTCATGTAACATAAAAATGTATGCACGTGTCTGCGTAGAGGTTTCTTTTCTCATTCTTTGGTATTTCCAAATATGGGACAACTTCATGCACCTCTGTGCATCTTGCTTTTCCCATGTAACAACATGTTCTAGAAATTCCTCTCAGCTTCACTTGTGAAGATCTAGTACATTCTTTTTAAGACTTGTGTAATGTATTAGAGACTTTTAGAATGCATATTTATTCAATAATTCCCCAAATGGTGAGCAGTTACAGGGGTTTTTTTTTGTTTTGCTTTTGTAGCTACAAAGATTGCTGTAATAAACATTTTGTATCTTATATATTCCTATATAATGATGTTTGATTAGTCTCTGAGATTCCCAGAAGTGGGATTGTAAATTTAAAGATGTATGTATTTTTTAATTTTAATAAAACTGAAAGAATTTCTACACAGTCAGTAATATTTCATATTTTATTTGTCCGATAAATATTTATTAAGTCCTTACTCCTTGCCAGGCAATTTGGATTCAACAATGAGTAAGACAAAGATCCCAGACCTCACTGAGAGTTGATCCTAGAAATACAATGGGGAAGGAGAGATGAAAGAACAGTAATTATAATAAATACTTTTGTACCAAAAATGTATGAAAACATAATTCTCCCTTGCTTTACCATCAACAATTGGTATTATCATTCCTTTTATTTTTTTCCCAATCCTATTGATGTAATGTGATTATTTTATTATCTTAGTTTGCATTTCCCTATCAGTAAGTAATTTCAACATTTTTCACATGTTTATTTAGCTAGTGGGATTTGTGTTGGATAAACTGACATTTACAATCTTTACTCATTTTTCTATTGAGTGGGTTGTATGCTAGACCCATATTCTTGTTAATTTTCATGAGCTCTGTGTATATTATAAATACACATTTATCTGCGGTATGCCTTGCAAATCTTTTTCCCAATTTATTGCTCAGGTACTGACTTCATAATGGTTTCTTTTACCATATAATACCTTTCACGTTTATAAATTTGTCTTTTTGCTATCAATATGTCTTTTTGTCCTTTCAGCTTCTGGCTATTCTATTCTTGTTCATTGTTATCTCCAAACTCTGGGTCATATATATAGTCTCCTAAATTTTCTTTCAATTAAATTTTTTTAAATTTTTAATTTTTTTTTCAGTACACATGGAATTTATTTTTAATATGGTGTGAGGTAGGAGTCCAATTGTCTTTTCTTCTAAGTAGACAACCATTTTTCTAATACCATTTATTAAAATAAACCATCAGTTCTCCATTTAAGTAAAATGCTACCTTTTTCATATATGCAGTTCCAAATGCACTGGAATCTGTTCGCATGCTCATTATTCTGCTCCACTGATGATATGTCTATTCTTACTCCAATTTTATGCTGTTTTGATTATAGTCTTCTTTTTCATCATTTTAAAGCTAGATAAAACTTTATTTGGTCAGAAAAAACTTCAGATAAATTTTATCATATTAAAAATTGTAATTATTATTGAAAGTTCATTTAATTAACATTAGGAGCTAGAAAGAGGACATAAGAAAGAGAAGAGGTTAAAATAATTACAAGACAATACTACATAAAACTTTATGGCAACAAACTGGAAAATGTGGAGAAAATCAAATTTCTACTAATAAATCATATCAAAATGGTGCGAGGAGGAGAAAAAATGGGAACTGACAAATTCCTATAAAAGAAATTGGAAATTTACTTAAATATCTACTTTTTAAAAAGACCCCAAGAACAGATGACTTATTGGCCAAGTTCTAGTTAGCCTTTAAAGAACAGAGAGTCCAGGGTTATTAAACAATTCAAGGCCAAAAAAATAAAAAATAAAAAAAACAATTCAAGGCCATAGGAAAAAAGGTGGACAGCTCTCCTGTATGTTATGAAGCCAGCATCATCTTAGTGTTAACTCCTCATACACAGAACCCATTCGGGAATATTGATTCTCGTTTGAAATAAAATATTGGCAAATAGGATCCATCCATGTATCAAAAAGACTGATGAATTGTAACCAAACAGCTTTTATTTCAGAATGGAAGGAAGTTTCAGTAGCAGAAAATTTATCAACATAATTCATCACAGCAACAAATTAAATTATCATATGAAGAGATACTCAATAGGTACCCGATAAAATTCAGTATCAAGTCTTTTTTTTTCCCCCTCTAAAGATTTTATTTATTTATTTGAGGGGTGGGGAGAGTACAGAGCTAGAGTGAGAGGGAGAAGCAGATCATCTGCTGAGCAGAGAGCCCGACGTGACATGGGGCTCAGTATCAATTCTTAATAGAAACCCATGATCCCTTATGCAAAATTCTGATACTAAAAAATCTCTGAAAACTGAAATGTTTCACTTTGGCACCAAATTTCATTTGCTGTTAAGGTTTATCTGAACTGACATAAAGAAAGTACTTAAAAACAAAAAAAGTCCTGTTCTTTTACAAATATGAGGTATTGCATGCTCTGTACGCAAGGCGTACTCCAACAAAGTACTTATGGATTATTTGTTATTGTGGCTGTCTTATATTTAAAATTATTATAGTCTTCCTTTTCTTCAAGGTGAGTTTGAGGGGAGGTAATATGAAACATGTGCTTTCAACTTTCTGGAAGAAAAGTCCCACTGCGTTTCATTAAATCTAAGACACCGCTGTTTGGAAGGCTAGCATTTATTTTACATATCACTAACATAGGGGAAAAAGATGCTGCTAATTACTTTATGAACCATCATCAATTGTAAAACACATCATGGTTTCAGAGATACTGAAATGTGAAAAAAGGTACATCGTGGAATCAAAGAAATGCTGTGAACATATCCGAAAGCCGTCAGGAACTCTCCATCAACCGCACAGCCCTTCAGACAAGAGCAGGAACTGAATGTCTGCATCTTGGGGATGGGCCAGGTGTGAGGTGGAGTATGGTGGTGTGGGGTCAGCCAGGGCTCCAGAGTTGGCTCTTCAAAGGTTAAGTGACCGTGAACCAGCTATTGAACATGTCAAACCTCAGTCTGGGACAGTGATAACATCTACTTATGTTTACTTTAGAGTGAAAAGGATGACGGGAGACAGGGTTTGTGAAGTTCCTGGTCAAGAGTAAGCCCTTCCTAAATAACCACCCCTGGAATGGAGGTGGTGCTGACATTGTGGTGATGTTGGCTGTGGTCTCTAGCATCTTCCCCACTTCTGTCATTCTAGGATCCTTTACCCAAGAAAAATCTTGGCTATATTTCTCTCACCTCTAAGGAAGTTTCCCTGAGATTACTGAGAAGAGGCAGTTGGCCTCAGATGCCTGAACCATCACTGTGCCCTGAATTTATAGCCTCTCACCTGAAAATCTGAGTGGGGAAGAACCTCAGACATGTTCTTACATGGGCCGAGAGAGGAACGTGAACTTCCCATGTAATGCCTCCCGTGGCAAAGTGAAGACTAGAACCCAGACCACCAGACCGGTTGTCAGACTCTTTCTGGATGCCAGGCCTCCTGTCCCCAGGGCATAGGGGTCCACCCCACCAGTTTCTGGCAGTTTGCTCAGACCAGATGATCTCTGTGACCTAAACCTCGTCATTCCTCCTCTCTGGACCACTTCTTCCTGCTCTGGGGAAAAAAAGACGATGCGAGCTTAGCCTGCCAGACCCCCTACTGACTCCATGTTCTTATTTTGACCTTCATTGCCCCCCCACTTCCCTCCCTCCTCCCTTTCTTTCTAATTGGCCATCCGGAAGGGGTTGGGGGGAGTTCTTCTGTACTGAGAACCTAGTCACATCACTAATCTGCTGTGTGCTCTCTGCCAGGATGGGAGTGGTGAGCAGCAAAAAGCAGGTGAAGGAGAAGAGTAAGGGCCAGTGGAGTCCTATGAAGGTCAGCACCCAGAGCAAAGATCCCCCACCACTGCCACCCCTGGTGAGTGATGGCTGTTGCCAGATGGAGGGGGGTTGGGGGGAGAAGAGCAGAGAGCACATGCGGCTCTCTGGAGGCTGCTGTTGTTTCCAGCCAGCTCCAGGGCCATCTGTAACTAATTCAGGGCTCTGACAAATCGGCTCCTTGCTGCGGACACCAAACGTGGCACCACCTCATGTTGGTGTGGCAGTTTAGTAGAATGCTTAGCAGTCGGATTGCTGGTGTTTACATCGAACAGCTGTGTGCTTTGAAGCGGGTTACTTAACTCCCCTATGCCTCAGTTTCTGCATCTGCAAAATGGATATAGTGAAAGTGCCTTTCTGATAGGGCTATAACAATATGTGATGTATATACAACCATGCAATTCCGTACGTACTACCCTTAGCATAGGACTGGGCATGGGCAGTCCCCAATAATTCTTAACCAGTTCTCATTTCGCAAGTGCAGCCTTGAAGAGAAAAAGAAATCAAAAAGGTCAGCTTGAGAAGAGGGTGTGGTGGGAAATGGTCTGAGGCATTTAGCAACATCTGCTTCCCCCACCCCTACCCAGAAGCTCCTGGACATCAGTGCCCCCTTCAAGGCACCGCTGTCAGCATTCTAAGGAGCTTACTCTCCAGGGATGAGGAATCCTAAAACTATTCACACCTCCCCAGCAAACCCTCAGGTTCCTGTGGAGCCTGAGATGCAGTTCTGACTTGTTTACAGAGCACGTAGCACCCTTTCACTGAGGTTATTGCATTCCAAAGAGGCATTTTTAGATGATTGTTTGTGACCCTGGCCACCTCTCTTTGGGGCAGTTGAGTCATGCCTGGAACCCGCTCTCTTGCTTTCTACCTCCAGGGGCACATTCAGCTGGTCATCACTTTAGTCCAACAGTGACCTGATGGGTCGTGGGGATTGCTAATCCCATTTCTTAGACAAACGAGGCATTTTATCTGTGTCCCAATTTAGTTCAGGGCTTGGCACAGAACAATGAGATGTTTGTTGAATGAGTGAATGATGGCCGGGGTACACTCAGACTTAGACTTAGTAATTTCCCCAAAGTTACATGCTAGTAAGTTATAGAGCCTGGAATGTTTTTAACTTTATTTTGTTTTAAGATTATTTATTTATTTATTTGAGAGAGAGAGAGAGAGAGAGCACGAGCAGGGGCAAGGGGCAGAGGGAGAGGGAGAAGCAGACTCCCCGCTGAGCAGGGTGTCCAACGCTGGACTCGATCCCAGGACCCTGGGATCATGACCGGAGCCAAAGGCAGACGCTCAACTGACTGAGCCACCCAGGTGCCTCAATGTTTTTACTTTAAAAAAATTACATAATATACTATTATGGGAAAAATTATAAATACTCATTATCCCAATAGCCAGCGATACCCAGAGTTAGCACTTCAGAGCTCCTGCCCCCAGACCCTATTCTCGATGTTATTCTACATCAAAAACTAATGATGTAATGTATGGTGACTAACATAACGTAATAATTTTTAAAAATTGCCTATTCTTGATGTTATTTATATTATGTGTTTATATTTTCAATGGAGCCAGACTGTACATACAATTTGGCAAAATGCTACTTCAAAATTGTGCTCAATAAAGAGGGAAGACAAACAAAGAATATTCATAACACATCCATCAGATTAAAAGATAATGAAATGAACACCCAGCGCAGCCCCTCTGACCTTCAGGAGAAGTGACCATTGTCCCCCCCAAGTCCATCCCTCACCGCAGGTCCCTACCCTGAACGTGTTTATCATTCCTGAGCTTTGCTTTTTTGTATCATCACATGTGTACACTCTTAAAGACTGTTTACTTTAATTTTGCCCGTTATGAACTTTCAATCAATCGAATCAAACAGCATGTATCCTTCTGACGCTTGGTTGTCAGATCTCCGTTATGTCTGTGACCTTCATCAACACTGATGCACGTAGCTAGAGCTCAGGAACTCCCACAGTGGCGTACGTGGCATTTCCTGGCATGACTGTGCCCCAGTTTGCCTATTTTTCTGTCATTAGTCGTAAGGATGACTTCCACCCTTTACAATACTTATGTATTATTGTAATTTTTGCTGGGAGCATTCTCGTACATGTTTCTGGGTACACACATGCAAAAGTTTCTCTACAGGGTATATACCTAGGGATAGATTTGTTGAGTTTTAAGGAAATGTGCTTTTAAAATGATTTTCCCTAAGAACAAATACCCTTTTGCAGCTTCATCATTTAATGGTGGAGCCAGCATTTGAATCCAGGTGATCTGATTTTCCAACCCCCCCCGATTCCATAGCTGCCTCTTACATCGCTGGGGCACCCCCACACCCCCCTCCTCTGACCCCGTATATGGTCCAGGGGTCGTGTGAGATGACATTGATCCCTGAGGAGTTGTGACACCACGTGTACAATTTACCTGTGCAACCTCCTGTTGACAGAGCCGCTCCCTACAAGGCACTCAGCTGACAGGTGCAACAGGTTCCCTGCCCAGCAACGCTGAACTAATGCAGCGTGTGTGTGTGTGCGTGTGCATGTGCGTGTGTGCGTGTGCATGTGCGTGTGTGCGTGCATGTGCGTGTGTGTGTGCATGTGCTTGTGTGTATGTGTGTGTTTCTGCTGCAGGTCCTATTTAACCACCTGGCTCCTGCACCTCCGGACACGTGCCTGGACCAAGGTAAGAAGGGGCTGCTTTTGAAGCTGAGGCTCTACAGGGCATCTGCTCTGGGCCCGGGCTGCGTGCAGGCAGAATAGGGGCCCAGTTGGGAGGAGCTTCCTGGAGAGGACAGGGCAGCCCCTTTAGGGTCAGAGAGGAAGAGGCTGTGGGGGCAGGGGGCTGAACCAGGCACAGTGCGGGGTGTGGCCCAGCTCTGCCCAGGCTTCACCTGCCCCTGCCCATGGGGGCCCCTCCAGGAACCAAGCCCCAGTTCCTGTATCTGAGCCTGGGTGGCTTTCTGGGTTTTGTTTTTCAGAAAAAGGACCTTACAAACTGTAAATGAGACAAAAAGAAAAATATTACAGTAAATACAAACAGCATAAAAACAAACCCAAGTTTTCAAAGATTCTAACTCCCAACCTCAAAGGGCGAGGGCCGATGGGTCTGCATCTTCCCTCCTGCCCTGAGTCTGTTCCGTGTATGGAAGCACCATCTTTCTGCCCACTTCCCCACTTTCAAAAGCTGCCACTGACCTTCTGACTACTCAGGACACCCTCCCTCACCCCCAGTCTCTACTGCCACTCTGGTGGGTAGGACAGTGGGGGATCGCATAATGAGTGATCCTGGCCCTCCTGGGTCAGGGCTTTGGACCTTGGGGTGGGGGGGGTGCTCACAGGATGATAGCTTCCTTCAGAACTGGCTTGCAGGAGCACCAGGAGCTCTGCCAGAGCCTGCGTCCCTCATTCCCCCACCCAGCAAGCACTGAGCAAACAGTACCCAGAGCCAAATACTGGGGAGGCTGCAAAATTGAATAAGACGTGGCTCTTCAACCTGAAAGAGCTCAGAGTCTGTCAAACACCCTAGCAAGATGCTGAAACCAGATGAGCTATCTTACCTGGTGTTTCTCATCCTGCTGGGGATGTGGTTAATTACCACAGGGCTTGTCCATCACTTCCTACAAGGGGGATTCACGGCCCCAGCAAGGAAGCCCTGGGGAAAACAATAAACTAACTGCCTTTGGTGCAATAACTTCAGTCTCAGAACTGGAGGGGGGGGCTGTCATCTATTCCAATCCCCCTTCCCCCCCATGGGGAGGTGACTAGCCATCACACCACACATAGGTGACAAAGCTGAGTCATCTACTCCCAGGTAAGCTGGGTGGTCTCCAAGTGACTTTTCCAATGGCTCTTGGCTCCCCAGAGCTGTTCAGAAAGGCCTTCCTCACTGGCCGTGGCCGTCCAGATGTCTGCTCCCAGGACTAGCAGCAAGTCAGGGGTAGCGCCCGCCAGGCGCACTGTGACAGGGCCTTGGGCACGGTTACAGGTCAAGGTTACGGCGGCCACGTTCCAAGACCACTAGCCCCTTTGGAATAGATGTGAAGGGGCAGCTGGGGAAGGGGAAGAGAAGGGAAGCTCATGTGCCTTCGAGGCAATAAGGAATCAGCCAACACTCGTTCCCAAACTTGGGAGGGCAGCCATCAGCCCAAAGCAGCCAATCTCCCTAGATCTTCGGGCTAGCCACTCCTGGAGAGCGTGGTGCTGGCCAGGCCTTAGAGCTTCGATGTGGAGACCAGAGGGGAAGACAGGATGGGCTTTGTGGGGCAGCCCATCCTTGTTCCCGGCAGCAAGGTCAGGAAGTCCCTCTGCTAGACAGGAGTGTCTTCTGCTGCATCGGCGAGCAAGAAAGCACACCACAGCTTCCCCTCTGTCCCTGCGTCCTCCTGACCTCATGGCAACCAGAGATGGCCCACAGCACAGACTTATCCAGCCCCTGCCCTCACTCTGCTGGGCCTGAGCAGTGCCCATCTCTTTCTTGTTCGCTCTAGAGGAGCATTTCGTGGTGGCCCTGTACGACTACAGCTCGGTGAATGACAGGGACCTGCAGATGCTGAAGGGGGAGAAGCTGCAGATACTGAAGGAGTAAGTTTCTGGAATGCGGCTCTGTGGTCAGAGGCCTCTGTGGCTCCCTATCACAGCAGCATGGCCACCCAGCCATCCAACTCCTCACCTCACCCTACCCCCACCCTCCATGAGTATCTCCTCCATCACTCCACCCCCAGCCCAGTCACTGCCATTTCTTCTTACCTTGACCCAGTCGTCTTCCTTCTATCTACCATTCCAAAGTCTTTCTCACAAGGTGGTTCCCATTCATTATCTCCTGCCCCACTGTCAAAATCCTACTCCTCCTTCAAAACCCACCTTGAACGTCACCTCCTCCATGAAGCCCTCTTGATGGGGACAGCACGTGCCTGGCGGCCCCGCCACATCTTTGTGCATCCCCTTTGCCAGACCAGACCTCGCACAGGATTCTACTCGTGAAATCAACTTTACTTGATTTCCAGTGCTCCCTCTCAGAAACTCCTTCAAAGTCTGCTCTCTCTCAAACATCCGGCTTGTTCTGTGGAGCCCTGAGGTTCTGCTTTTGTTCTTGAAGTTCTGTGATGACCTTGAGCCAAAAGCATGAAAACCCTGACCTTCTGGACATACGTGGGCTGCCCGGCTCCTCCTTTGAGCAACAGCTCTCCTCCTGTCCGGTACCAACTCACTCACTGAACTCTTGATCTGTCCCATTAATCAAGAGGAAGGCTACTCACAGAAGACAGGGGCCCTCTGGGGTGGTCAGGCTGTCTGGACAAACTCTTCCCCTGGAGGCTGCATCATCCCCTTCCTACCTAGACCAGGGGCAGCTTGGGCTGTGAGATGCTCAGCAAGTTAGCACCCCCCTTACTGAGCAACTCGTACACGTGCCCTCTCATCTGCCCTCCGTGACTGCTCTGCCTCAGGGATGCGATCGAGTGGGGGGAGGGCTGTGAGCGGCCCCCCGAGAGAGGCCCACAGGAGCCACTCTGCCATTTTGGTTTTCCCTCCTCCTCCGTAGAGTTGGAGACTGGTGGTTGGCCAGGTCTCTCATCACTGGAAGAGAAGGCTACGTGCCCAGCAACTTTGTGGCCCGAGTGGAGACCTTGGAAGTGGAAAAGTAGGTGGACACACGGAAGGCCCTTCAAAGCAGAGGCACTCTTGCTGCTTCTGCTCGGGGGTCTGCTGGGCAGGGAGGGGTCAGAAGGCTGAAAGCTGAGCCTCTGTGAGCCCAGCGTGGAAGGAACAGGAAAGGGGCACCAACTGGAACTGCGGGGGTGGGCTTATCCACCGTCCCAGACGACCTGGTGCTCAGGGAGCCACCCCTCCGTCCTCACTTCACTCTTCCCGTCTGTGAAATGGAGCTGCCCCTCCCCTGGCTCACTTGGAGGGAAACGTCCCTCCTGGCCCATGGCCTTGCAAGCTAACATCGAGGCCTGGTGATCAGCTCCCTCTCCTCCCATGCCTCCAGTGGGCAGGCCTCAGGGGCGCAGACCTCAGGGGGACTCACAGCATGGTGGCTTCATCCAGAATTGGCCTCCAGAGAGCACTACTCCCCAGCATCCTCATAACCCACTTCCACACAGCACCAGTCACTTATTCCCTCCCACAGCACACGCTGAGCAAACAGAACCCAGACTCTGACTCTGTCCTCATACTGAGAAAGCTGTAAGAATGAGTAGGATGTGGCTTTTCCCCTGAAAGAGCTCAGAGTCTACCAAACTCATGAGCAAAGTGCTGGAACCGGGGTAGTGGCCTCACCTGGTATCCCCCAGCGATGGTCGCCCTTGGAAGGGTTCTCTGTCTGGCACTCCCAGCCCTGTGCCTCTCCCTGGAACAGCATGTGGGGCCATGGGTTCTTACTTCCACACTGACTGGTCCATGTTTGAGAGGAACATGGCGGGAATCTGTGCTCTGAGAGTCACAGTACTTTGTGGAATTCAGACTCCACCTCAAGGAGGGGGGTGCTCTGAGAGAAAGTGGGTGCCTTTTCCCAGGGTAGAATTAACAAAGGGCACCCCAAAAATGTTCTCGGTTCAAGAAAGCAGTAAGTCCATCTGCTGATGGGAAGTGAAAAGAAAAGGGGGCCCAGGGGCCAAAGGGCATTTCATGAATCAAGGTATGAGGAGTGTTGTTAGTTCAGGGTTAACCTGAAAACAGGAAAACGCTATTTTATTTTTTGAGGGGGGCATACAGCTTAGAAGGGAGGTACAGATAAGAATATTCCGAGAAGCATGGCCAGCCTCTGAGGTTTGCCTGCCTTTGCCCTTTTCCAGATGGTTCTTTAGATCAATTAGCCGGAAAGATGCTGAGAGGCAGCTTCTGGCTCCAATCAATAAGGCGGGCTCCTTTCTTATCAGAGAGAGTGAAACCAACAAAGGTAAGCATGGCCCCCAGCACACCCTTCCTGCGCAGGCCCCAAGAAGCCCCCCGAGACTGCTTCTGGGAGGGGAATGCCAGCCAGGGGAACCCTGGTGGCTTCCGGGTCTCCTGTCTCCCTCTCAATTCAGGACCTGCCTGGACAGCCCGTCTAGTGCCCAGTAGCTGAGTATGAGGCTCAGTGAGCTGAGTATGAGGTCTCCACTGGCCAGGTTGGAAATGTACAGGGCGCAGGGAGGAGAGGCGGTTGGAGGGCTGCTCCCGCCCAGGCCACTGTGCATCACCTCTGGATCAACGGGGACACTGAGGCTGGCGGGGTCGGAAGAGGGGGCGCGACCCAGAGCCACATTTTGGAATCAAAGGATTTGGGAGCCAATAGACTCCTTAGAGATCATCTCAGCCAGAGGCAAATTACAGGAGCCTGGAAGGTGACAGAAGTTTGGAGAATGGCCCATAGCTGGATATGAAAGAAGGGGGGTGGCCGTTGTGGAGAACTGGGAGCACTCATGGATTCAAACCCTCTGACTGAGCAAAACATTTCTGCCGCCGCCGCCCGCAGGCCACCGGGCTTTCTCTTTCTCTTTCATTTGATTTTCTCTCCTTCTTTCCTTCTTAAAGTTCCTTTGTTTTGACATATAAAACTTATAAAAGCTGCATAAATTATAAGTGAGGGTATAATCATAGAGTCATAATAGGTAAACACCTGTGCAGCCACAAGAGAACGAACATTCCAGGGCGCCTGGGTGGCTCAGTTGGTTAAGCAACTGCCTTCGGCTCAGGTCATGATCCTGGAGTCCTGGGATCAAGTCCCGCATCGGGCTCCCTGCTCAGCAGGGAGTCTGCTTCTCCCTCTGACCCTCCCCCCTCTCATGTGCTCTCTCTCATTCTCTCTCACTCTCAAATAAATAAATAAAATCTTAAAAAAAAAAAAAAAGAGAGCGAACATTCCAGACGTCCACAGCCCCTCTCACTGCTCACTTGTGCCCCTCTCTGACTCAACCTACCCACCCCCCAGAGAGGTCACCACTATCTCAACATTTAGGGAAATCCTCTTTTCTTTTTTTTTTCTTTGTTTTAAAAATTTTATTTATTTATTTGAGAGCGAGAGAGACAGCAAGAGAGGGAACACAAGCAGGAGGAGTGGCAGAGGGAGAAGCAAACTCCCCGCTGAGCAGGGAGCCCGATGCGGGACTTGATCCCAGGATTCTGGGATCATGATCTGAGCCAAAGGCAGACGCTTAACCGACTGAGCCACCCAGGCACCCCAACTTTTAGGGAAATCCTTCCTTGCCACCCATGTTTTATATATTCTTTTTTTTTTTTTTTAAAGATTTTATTTATTTGACAGAGACACAGCGAGAGAGGGAATACAAGTAGGGGGAATGGGAGAGGGAGAAACAGGCTTCCCACGGAGCAAGGAGCCCAATGCGGGGCTCGATCCCAGGACCCTGGGATCATGACCTGAGCCGAAGGCAGACGCTTAACAACTGAGCCACCCAGGCGCCCCTGTTTTATATATTCTTTAGCTTTATGCAAGTGGAATCATACCATTTTTATTTTTGTATGTCTTGTCCCTCCCACTCGACATTGTTTGTGACATTCTATATTAATCTGGTAGACCTGCTGTAATAAAGTACCAGAAACTGGGGGTCTTCACAGAAATGTACTGTGTCACGGTGCTGGAGGCTGGCAGTCCAAGACTGAGGTGGCGGCAGGGTTGGTTTCTTCTGAGGCTTCTCTCCTTGGCTTGCAGGTGGCCGCCTCCTCCCTGTGTCCTCACCTGGTCTGTCCTCAGTCTGCGTCCTAATCTCCTCTTCTAACAAGGACACCAGTCATATTGGATTAGGCCCCCCCGCCCCCGATGACTTCAGTAGTTACCTCTTTAAAGCTCTCATCTCCAAATAGAGTCAGATTCTGAGGTACTGGAGGTGAGGACTCCAACACAGGAATTTGGGAAGGACACAGTCCAGCCCGTAACAGGTCCCCTCATGTTGTGGGGGAGGACAGTAGTCCATTACTTTCACTGCTGTACAGAACCCAGCATATGAATATTCTGTAAGCTGTTTCTCCTTTCTAATGTTGGGAGACATGGGCTATTTCCAGCTTGGGGCTGTTATGAACATGCTGCTCTAAACCTTATTATATATGGTACATATTTGCCATCTTTGGGATGCTGAGCCAATATCCCCATTTGAAAGGTGAGGAAACTGAGTCCCTAAGGGAGGAAGTGACTCCCGTGAGGCCAACAGTGAACAGGGGTCGGAGGGTCAGAGCCCACATCATCTAAGAGGCTGCACAAGCTCTACCGTGTGTCCAGCTAGTGTGTCGTGGGCTGGTGGAAGGGAATTTCCCAAGCAATGTGAAGAAAGCCTTTGTTCAACAGGACATGGCCCATAAAGACTTCTTACATCCTGTGGCCAATTTTTAACTGGAGAGGAGGTGGCGACCATGACATCAGAGGAGGAAGGGCAGAGACGGTGGCTGGGCTGCAAGTTGGTTCCCTGTGGTTGGGGCAATGAGAGGAGACAGAGGTTCTGCTTAGTGGGAGCCCCCCGCCGGCCTTGTCCCTCAGCTCCATCACGGCTTGAGAACTGCAGTGAGTAGAAGCACTAGAACAGCAAAAGTGGGACAAAGAGAGCTGCTCATTACACCCTGGGAGGCTCAGGGGAGATCCCGACGCCTCCCTGCCCTTCAAAGGGTCAGGGTCAGGGTCAGGTAGAGGAGTAGGAGGGGTGCATTGGGAAGTTGGGTGCTCTGTACAGAATTTCTGGAAATGCACCAGTGGATGAATTAAATCTATCTATCTATCTATCTATCTATGTATATATATATATACACATATATATATATGTATATGGATATTGGTATATATATGTATATGGATATATATATATATATGGATATTGCCATATTGCTACTATTCCATTTTAACGGCAAAGCACCTATGACCAAGAAATGATATGGGAATCACTGGAGGTGACGTACTTGTTTTGTTTTTATAGAATATTTCAAACATGTACAGAAGTAGAGAGAATAGTATCATGGAACCCCTTGTACCCAACACTCCGCTTTGACGATGATCGCTCAGCCAATCTTGTTTCCTGTGTATCCCCACCCCTACTATGTTGACGCAAGTCCCAGAATCATGTGATTTCCCCCTGCACATAATGTCTTAGTCATTGTCTATTGCTAAGGTGCCCTCTGGAGAGAAAGGGACCCCCAACCTGAGGATGGAGGAAGGGGTTCTCTAAAGGTGGGGCTACCCCTCCTGTCCTTGCCCACCCTGGGGAAGCTAGTCCACGCTGGAAATTGGCCAGGTGGAGCCAGGGCTGCAGGACTGCTCCAGCATCACCAAGCCCACACACATGTATACACACATAGACACCTATGCACACGTGCTCCTCACAACTCCGAAGCAAGTGCCCTCCATCCGCATCTGCAAACCACAGCCAGCAGATGTAAGGCAGGGAAGGAACGCTGCCCTCAGAAGCAGGGGAAATGAATTCTCACCCCGTGTTGCCTCCAGGACGTCACTTAGCCTCTCAAGCCTCCCTTTATTGGTATCTGTGTGAGAACCAATTAGTTTCCCAGTCCTAAAGCAGACAGTTCTGCGGGTTTTAAATCTCAATCTCTGGGAGCCCTGAACCTGCAGCTGATAGGATTTGGAGGTCTCCTTTAAGAAGAATATTAAACTGTGAAAAGAAATGGGGGACAGGCCCTTGGATGAGCCCCTGCAAGCGGGAGGCCCTAAATCATGAGCTCCCGTAGCAGCATCGTGGGGAGGAGAGGAGGGTCTCCCAGGCTTCTTATGATGCCTCCTACACAGGGTACAGTTGGAAAACAAAAAAAAAGGAGGGGAGGGGGAAGAAAGGCCGTCTTCCTCACTACCGGGGTGGTGTGAGGTTGAATGAACCCACTAAAGCCACTCTCCGGTTTCTAGATACTGGGACACGGTTGCGCTTAACCGGGGCGAGGTGGGGGAGACAGTTTGCAGCGTGCAGGGTGGAGCTGGGGTCGCGGGCGTGGGATGGGCCTAGCGACGGCAAGGTGCACACACTTCTTGCATCGTTTTGCAAGTAGGTGATGAGAGGCACAATAGCTAAGGGAGATGAGAGGGAAAGGTGGTTTGCGATGGAGACAAACGGCACCTCGGAAAAACCAGGCGTGGGCACCCAGATGAAGAGGCGTCCGAGCCTGACACCTAGCGGGGGAGCGTGGTATTATCGCTTACCGCAAATGCGTCCTCAGGGCCTGCCGCTAACCAGCCGGGTGACCCAGAGCAAGGGCCGTTCACCTTCCTGGCCTCAGTTTCCTCATCTTCTAATTAAGAGTGGCGGGCGTGGTACGCAGAGATCTGGACAGAGGCATTTTATAAAAACATCAAATTTGTGGAAAGACTTTTCTCCGGTGGAAACTCTTGCCTCCTAAATTGCTCTTAACCTTTAGCTTCTGCTACCTACACCTTGTCTGCAGGCAGACAGTGATATACATGACAAGGTGCGTAGATGTGTATGAATTTGGGAAATAAGTTATTCTGTTCTCCTCCATGGACATGAGTGCTTAAATTTGGGATTTGCTATTCTTGTGGGGGCAGGGCAGCCTTTTCAGTTAGAATGAATGGGTGAATGAATCCATGAATCAATCAATCCTCTAGTTCCTCCAATAACTCTACATTTCTCAATAGTCCATGGCAAAGGGGGTCCCCGAATGACCAGGTCCCCAAGTGGGGGACAGCATGTTTGCTACGAGAACATCCTGCCCCTGCTCCAGAGTTCCGGGATTCCCTGGCTGAACTTTGGGAGAAACATCAAGGTCTGAGTTGGGTGGAGAGGAATAGGGAAGGCTTTCTGGAGGGTTGAGGTTGAGATGAAAGAGAGGTAACTTATGGTGGAAAGGGTCAAAATGGGGAGCAGAATTTGGGGAGGCTTTGAAATGAAGCCCAAATCCCAATCCTGATTTTCCCTTTGTACACCTTGTGTTTTTATTACTCCTGTAGGTGCCTTTTCCTTGACTGTGAAGGATGTGACCACCCAGGGGGAGATGATCAAACACTACAAGATCCGCTCCCTGGATGAAGGGGGCTATTACATCTCCCCCCGCATCACCTTCCCTACTCTCCAGGCTTTGGTGCAACATTATTCTCGTAAGAGCGGAGGATGTGTTGGGGGGTGGGGGGGGGGGGAGGAGCCCTTGGATCTATCACTAAGACCTCAAGATCATGTGACTCACCGGTGCCATCTTGTGGGGGGATTATCCCAAGGCTGGGCAAATATCAACATAATGATTCAAAGTTTATGTTTTTAGTCCCTTCTACTGGCTCACTCAGCATGTGACCACTTGGAGAATAACAAGGATTTTCAGTCTTAGAGAGAGCAGGTCAATGGACAGCATGCCTTGCTTTATACAAAATGAATACAAATGGCAGAGAGTGTGTGTGGTATATGTGTACCCGGGCATACGTGTACTTGGACATGGGAGTGTGGTCGGCAAAAACGAGAAGGGGACACCGCTGGGAAGGATATGGTTCCCAAGGGAGAGCTGTGATCCGGTTGCTCTGGTAATCTCCAGCCCCAACTCTTCTTCCCTAATGCAGAGAAAGGGGATGGTTTATGCCAGAGGCTGACCCACCCTTGTGTGAGCCTGGTTCCTCAAAACCCCTGGGCCCAGGATGAATGGGAAATCCCCCGGCAGTCTCTCAAGCTGGTCAGGAAACTCGGGTCTGGGCAGTTTGGCGAAGTCTGGATGGGTGAGTACATGGCGGCCAGGAGCCTTTCTCTCCCTGCCCTGCGTCCTGAAGCACAGAAGGCTCGGGATATGCACAGTGCGTTGTGCTTCCCTGGAGAGCTTATTCGGGAGAAGGGCCAGAGGCGATGGTACCCATTTTAACCAACTGAGCCACCCAGGCGCCCTGATGGTACCCATTTTACAGATGAGGTAATGAAGGCAAGCCTAGAACATTGAAGTGACTTGCCCTCACTTGTTAGGACACCACGGTGGTGCAGTAGGAGTAGACTCCAGCTCTCCCAACACCTTAGTTGGTTCCCTCCCTCACTCTTCACCACCCAGGGCTAGCCTGCCATGGACTGGTGTGTGAACTTGAACATCTGGCTAACTCCTCTTAGCTTTGGTTTGCCAGATGAAATGACCTGTTAAACATGGTCAGCAGTGACCCGGGAGCTCTAGGACTCTAATAATAGACCAAGCCCCTGCTTGTAGAGGGGTGACTAGCCAAGTCATTTAACTCCCAGGTCCCTGTATGTGTAGCTGACGACCACTCTCCTGCTCACCAAGGGCACTATCAGACTATAAAAGGCAGTGCTCTATTTTATCCCTGGAATGGTCCAAATCTCTGGGGCATGATATCAAGGCCGGATCCTGCTGCATCCCCAAACCCTCCAGCACCCGGGACTGATGCCCGAAGCACCTGTAGCAGGAGCCCTGCGTAGGTCCTTGCGAAGCTCCCCTGAGAAGGGCGAGTCCAATTATGATTTATCTTTTACCTTTCATGTGGGTGGGGGACTTGATGGAGGGAGGGGAGAATGTGGAGGTACAGTGGGAAAGGAGCATTGCAGGGCACAGAAAGGAGGGAAGGAGGTCTGCAAGCCACCTCTGCCTCCAAGTGTTGCCACGGGCTGGGATGCTCATTTCCAGACTGAAGCTATCATGTGGTAGAAAAGACTCATGTCAGGAAAGGGGGCAGGCTATAGAGAGGACAGAAGGGACACAACATAGACCCGGTGCAGGGGTGAGGAGGTAAAATGGCCCCCCTCCAGGCAAGGAAGTTCCTCAACTTCCTGAGGCTCCAGACGAGCACAGGGGGCTGAGACAGGCTGGCATCCTGCAAGGGAGGCCAGCTCATCTGTTACCTGCAGGAGCTGTACATTTGAGCCCAGAGCTCCTTCTTGGGGGCGCGGGGGCCAGCTCTGGCCTCAGTCCTCCACCTATAGAATAAGGATGGCTTCTGCAAGCTGATGTACACTGTAGTGAAGAGATCACCTTCCGCAGCGTCTGGGTCTTCTGAATGGCTTCTGTATTCTCTCCCCGACCCGGGCTCAGGTTATTACAAGAACAACGTGAAAGTGGCCATCAAGACCTTAAAGGAGGGAACCATGTCTCCGGAGGCCTTCCTGGCAGAGGCCAACCTGATGAAAACTCTCCAGCATGAGAGGCTCGTTCGTCTCTATGCCGTGGTCACCAAGGAACCCATTTACATCGTGACAGAGTACATGGCCAGAGGTGGTGCCCTGTGTGGGGTTGCATCGTCAGACAGGGGCAGGGAGGGGCGGGGTCCAGGCTTGGGGGGCCCAGAAGACTGAGGCTGATCTGCTGCAGTGGGTCTGCCGGTCAGGGGACCTCCATGGGGGAATCACTGGGCCATGGGCTGCATCAATTAGCCAACGTCTTATAGATCTAAGGTATTCCACGTGCTGGGGGGCAGGCAGGAAGGATGGTGAGAAACAAGATGGGTCCATGGTTCTTACAGAGCTGTGTCCCCCATTCAGACACACTTCAGGCAACGTTTTTGGAGGGCATCTCCTGTGCCCAGAACTGTTGGATGCCCACTAGGGAGGGCAGAGCATTGCCAAGAGTGGTCGACTGGGCGTCCAGAGATGGGTTCTGGTCCCAGTTCTGCCACTCACTAGCCGTGGACCTCTGACAACCATAACTGACAGCATGGGTGAAAAGAGAGGTCAGGGGCGCCTGGGTGGCTCAGTCGTTAAGCGTCTGCCTTCGGCTCAGGTCATGATCCCAGGGTCCTGGGATCGAGTCCCACATCGGGCTTCCCGCTCTGTGGGAAGCCTGCTTCTCCCTCTCCCACTCCCCCTGCTTGTGTTCCTGCTCTTGCTATGTCTCTCTCTGTTAAATAAATAAAATCTTTAAAAAAAAAAAAAAAGAAAAGAAAAGAGAGGTCAGGCCAGCTGGCTGTGGAGGTCCACGGGGGCGGGGGAGGAGGGGCAAGGTCTCATGGGGCAGTGGGCCGGAAGTCAGCCTGTGACCTCCTTCCCACCCCCCCGTGACTCTGATTGCCCACTCCTTCCTGTAGGATCCTAACCTGCCATGTTAACCTAGCTCCTTAGAAATCATCTTGAAGGGGCCCCCCATTGAGCTGGGAGCACAGTAGCTCCCCTACTCACCTCAGCCCCACCTCAGGTGACCATCCCTCCCAGCCCTTAGATGCCATGGTGGAGCTGCATTTGTCCCCGGCACCAAACCCCAGGAGGCAGATCTCTCCATTCTGGCATTTTCTTGCACCCTTGGTCCTCAGAGGCAGAATCTCTGCCAACAAAGGGTGAAGGGGACAAGAAGACCCTTTGGAACGTCATGCCAGGAATAGGCACTAAACTTATGGTCAGAAGAGCAGGGTCTGCTCCTGGCTCCCTGGCTGGGTGGCTCTGAACGTGGCTGGAACAGACCTTCCTCTGAGCAGCTGGGAGCACAGTACCTGCCTCCTGGGATGCTCGGACGCCCGAGACTAGAATTTCTGTAAAGCAGAAAGCGCTCTGCAGCTGTGGGGAGTTTTAGTCTCTGTGTGCAAGAGATCTGACAGGGTGCCCCATGCTTCCTGACGCCAGGTGGGGAGCGGCCCCCACTTGGGAGAGACGGGCACAGCCAGGCTTGGATCATTTTGCAGAAGAGCAGATGCAACTTCTCTTTCCTTAGGATGCTTACTGGATTTCCTGAAGACGGATGAAGGTAGCAGATTGTCCCTCCCCAGACTGATCGACATGTCAGCCCAGGTTTGTGAGCTATCAAGTACGGCGGAGCCCCAGAGTAATGACCCCAGGGGCCCTCTCCTCTGTGCCCTGTGGCTTCACGAAATTGGCTATTCAGAGGTTGTATCCATTCAGTTTAGGTTGGGCTGGGAAGGACAGAAACCCCAAAGTAATAATGGTTTAAATTTGTAAACATCCAGAGGTGGTCTGTGTGGGGGCAGGTAGGTGGGTCTTTCCCTCAAAGACACAGGGACCCACATTTCTTGCACCTGCTGGGCACTTAGCATGTCATCTTCTTGCCCAAGATGTCTGCTCACACTTTACCATCTTGTCCTCTTCTCAACTGGCAGGAAGAAATAAGAGAGAAGAAAGCCCACCTTCTTCCCTCTAGAGACATGTCACTGAAGTCACCTACTATCCTTGCTTTAACATTTCTCCCCCCCCCCGCCCCCCCAACCATGTCACCTGGCCAAACCTAGCCCACAAGGGAGGTTAGGAAATGTAGTCTTTATTCTGGGCCGTCGGGATGGAATGAGGTGAGTCCTAGTACTCAGGAAGAGAGGGAGAACGGACGGTGTGGGAAACCCAGAGAGTTCACTTGAATTCCATGCAACAGTGTAGACAGGTGTTCTGTTGTGACCACCTTTCTGCCTCAGATTGTGCCCAGAAATGCCTTCTCTAGCAGGTGAATCGCAATCCAGACTTCATGAGGTGAAGAGCGAAATGGAGAGGGGGGATCGTTCCTCCCCGGGGATGTTAGCTGAGGGTTCTAACTGGCAGGAAAACACATCTGGTGGCCCTGAGTGTGTGTGTCTGTTAGGACTGGGACTCTCAGCAGAAAAGCTCTGGTCTGTGGTCAGCCGGTGAGGCAGAGAAAGGCACACACATCCGCCTGCGGAGAGGAAACCTCCCCCTCAGCCCACACCACCCCATCCCCACCTTGGCTGGTATTATCTGTCATTAGTATCCGTGCAGGAACTGATGTCACGATGCCCTTTTTCCACTGAGGTAAGTGCATATGGGTTTGAGCAGGCTGCTGAGTGGTCTCGGAAAATTAACGCTGGTAACCAGTTTCAAACCACGTAACGGTGATAAGCGTGTCCACCCCTTCTTTCTTTCTTTCTTTGCCTTTTCTCACTCTCCTCTGTTTCTTTCTGCATCCCTGGGGAAATCGGGTCCCCCAGGGGCAAAGGATGTGAAAAGCCACCGGCATTTACACCTAGACGTAGCCAAGAATCTAAGGGTTAGGAAACCAGAAAATCAGAACCTTCCAAGTGAACAGCTTCTAAACCACATTCTAATCATGCGAGGGTCTCACCATGCACACGTGTGGACACACACGCAGTACCCTTCTGGGCGCTCCCTTTCCTGCTTTGCAGGATGAGATGCAAATCTCCCCTACAACCATAACCCGTGTGCCCTACTTTGCAGCCCCACAGCAGCCCCCAAATGTCTTGTCACACCCGTGAGCCCTCGCTCAGGCTGCCCTCTCCGTCCAGAACGCCTGGGCAAAATCCTGGCATTTCATCCGGCAAAATCCTCATCAACCTTCAAGACCCAAGATAAATTCAATTCAAATTTCCCTGGATGGGAAAGTGGCAGAGAGCACTTAGTACACGAGTTTCTGTTAGAATTGTGCGTGGTGTAGTCCTCTTGAAAGCACGTCGGAGTCCCTCGCAACTTTTCTTTTTTTCTTTTTGGTGGTATTTCTAGAACTGCTCAGTACATATTTGTTAATGGGAGGAGTACTAGTAAATGCTATCCAGATCCAAGATATTTGGTATTCAGCTTTCTGGTCCCCACAGTAGCATACCAATAAATGTATATTGTTGCAATGATTTAGCAAAGGAATAACTAAATGACTAAGTGAATGGACTCATGAATAAACCAGTGCAGATGGACACATACGGAGAAGTGGGATGAATTTCAGTGCTGCCCTTTTGCCATTGCTGGTCTGAGGAGGTACATTAGCATTCTATTCTCTGCCTCGATTTCTGCATCCATCAACCGGGAGTGCCGTGAATAAAGCCCGGTGCTGGCGATCAGACAGAAACAGAAACGGCCTCTGGGCCACAGGGATTCTGCGCCTGCCCTCTGAGTGCCTGCCTTAGGCAGCGCTGGGTCAGGCCCTTGGCCTCCCATGTGGTATAACGCCCACTTCAACTCCGCACCCTGGAGACCCCTTTCTTCATGTTGCAGGTCAGGACAGGGACCCCTTCGGGAGCTTAAGCAGCTCCAATCCAAGGCTCCCTGCTCCAGAACAGTGCTTCCGACTGGGCGAGAGTTAAAATCCTTCCCTTCCCTCCTTCCCTGCCCTCCTCTTCCCCTGCCCCTTGAGAGACCTTCTTCTCCTGCTTTCATTCTGCTGCCTTCCTCCCGGGCACACACTTGGAAGGAGACAGGGGTGGGTGAGGAGGGGTTCAGGCAGCTCTGGCCCTGACACCAGCATCTCTGCTTTTCTGGGCTCTTCGAGGGCTGGGGTGCATGGCTTATTCAGCTGAGGAGCAGTGGAAGCTGGTTTTCCTCTCTACTCAGGAACCTGCTCCTTCCCCAGCAGCACCCTCCACCCGCTATGCACCTGCCAACAAACACGAGCATAAACACAAACACAGACCCCCAAGTGTTCCTGCCCTTTCCGGGCTGTGAGGGGGTGAAGCCTGGCCCCCCAGATAGGTGGGCAGCATCCTTCCTCTCCTCACTGGGGCTGTGCAGGGAACGCTGGGTAGGTTCCATCCTTGCTTGGAGGTCCCTACACTGTCCTTCACTGTGTGGCCTCTTCCCTCAGATTGCCGAAGGAATGGCGTATATTGAGCAAATGAATTCAATCCACCGCGACCTGAGGGCAGCCAACATCTTGGTGTCTGAGACCTTGTGCTGTAAGATTGCTGATTTCGGCTTGGCCCGCATCATTGACAGTGAATACACCGCCCAAGAAGGTGAGCGGAGACCTTGGGCCTTACCTTCTCCAACTCCTCAAACCCCCTTGGACTTCTCCTTGCTGGTCCAGAGCAGAGCCCTGTGTGAAGAGATCTGAGAGCTTTGTGGTTTTCCCAATTCTGGCCTTACTCCCAGGTAGACCAGCATTTCCCTAAAGGTGCTCTGCAGAGTACTAGTGCCCAATGAGGAATGGCTTTGTGATGGAGTAGGTTTGGAGATGCTGCATAGTCTGTTCAGGCCCCCTTTGGAGATTCCTGGTGCACGCCAACATATTAAAGGCACTGAGAAGTCCTGCAGCAAAGAAACAGTGTACATTTGCTTCACCTGGTCTCTCCCAAACTAATTTGAGCCCAAGGTACTTTTTCTACTTAGCTTCTATTAGCCTCCCACGGAACTAGGGTTTCACAGAACACACTTTGGAAAACACTTTTCTGAAGCATGAGCAGCAAAAGCTTATACCCGAATTAGGATTTCCACAGAGCACTCTGCTTTCCTGTGTTGGTATAACTGAGGTAAAAAAAAATCCTCTTCACGAGAGGATTTGAAATGGCAAATACATGTCTCAAGTAAGCTAGCCAGCAATATTAGCTGAGCATATTAATCAGTTGGTACAGGAGAAGGATCCGTGGGGCTTGTGCCCTGAGGAAAGTTCAGGCTGGCTGGGGAGATCAAGAAAGCAGGGCAAGGAAGGAGGTAATCCAGTGCTGAGCTGTATGCCGTCTACTCTGAATGCTGACCAGGGCTGCAGGCATCCACGGGGCTTCATGGGACAGCGGCATTGGAATTCCCTCCTCACTGTGACCCTAGATGGTCCATGAGTCCTATGTCATCATTTCTATCTTGCAGGTAGGGATTAACTGAGACAGGGACAAGTTAAGGTGACTTGCTCAAGCCATGGATTCCTGTTGTTAAACACGTGAGGTGGAACATGACCCTTCTGTCCCAGGTGGAAACACATGTGGGTTGCCCTGTGAAGCCCACTGAGCCAAGACCCAAACAGGGTGACAGAGGTTGTGTCTTGTTCTGTGGACCCCCAGTGTCTAAACCTGCCTGCTCCCATGCCCTAGTGGGTCTCAGTGGGTCTCTGGGAGCATCTCTGTTGTGTAGAGTGGTCCAAGCCCTGCAAAAGGGGGGAGGGACTGGTGCATAGGGACAGGCAGTCATGGCCTCACAACGCTGCTCTTGGCTTTTCTCACAGGAGCCAAGTTCCCCATCAAGTGGACTGCCCCAGAGGCCATCCATTTTGGGGTGTTCACCATCAAAGCAGACGTGTGGTCATTTGGAATCCTCCTGATGGAAATCGTCACTTATGGGCGTGTACCCTACCCAGGTAGGTGGCTAGATGGGCTCCCTGCCTTCCAGAAATGGCTGTGATGACAGATAGCCCATCCTTGGTGCCTGGGGCTGTCCACATCCATGCCAGAATGGGGTCCCCGCAGTCAGAACAGAGACCCGTGTATGCCACTCTGGGGACAGAGGCTCCGCCCCCTTCCTCAACATTGCTTTTGGCAACAGGGCTGTGCCCCCTTCATTCAGCAGAGGTCAATAAACCCCCAAACCAGGAATTAAGTGGAGGTCAGTGTCTGAACTCAAGTTTACTCCAAACTGGTTTGTTCTCACTTGAGGACAGGTTGTCTCTCCCTTGGCCTTCCACCTGGGGTGTACTCTGGGAAGCCCTATCCTGACTGTGCAGTTTCCCAGCCCCCCGGCCCAGCCCCCGAAGGGCTTGGGCAGCTCAGCAGCCTGCAGCGAGCGGTGTCCCTCCGCTGGCTGGTGCGTCTTCACGGAGCACCTGCCCAGTGAGGGACGGGCTTCAGCTGTGTGCCCATTGCCGATAAGCAAGACAGGGTCCCACACACGGAGGAACTGCCCCACACTAAGGAGACCATCCCCAGCCTCAGGGATGTTTCTCTGGCACAGCCAGGCAGCGCAGTGACCTGCGAGGGAGGAGGCTGCGGTCTGTGCCTCACGGGCCCCGGCCGCCCCTCAGCCGCGCTCTGCGTCCCCTCGGCCTGCAGGAATGAGCAACCCCGAGGTCATCCGCAGCGTGGAGCGTGGCTACCGCATGCCGCGCCCCGACTCGTGCCCGCCCGAGCTGTACCACGGTGTCATTGCTGAGTGCTGGCGGAACCGGCCGGAGGAGCGGCCCACCTTCGAGTTCCTGCAGTCGGTGCTCGAGGACTTCCACACAGCCACCGAGCAGCAGTACGAGCTGCAACCCTAGGCCCTGGTGCAGGGACATGGGTCTGGCACCCTTGGCGCCCGGGGATGGCTCGCACTCGTGGCCCAACCTGTAACGGACCAGGCATGTTCACCTCGCAGCTTTTATTCCAGCCCCAGCCAGCCTGGAAAGGCACGGAGGAATTGATACGCCCATTTCTCAGATGAGGAAAGTAGAGGTAGAGGCGGCCTGAGAGGTCGCTCACACAGCATGGACTCCGGACATCCAATTGCAGCCCCACCCTTCTCTGGCTGTGTGACCTTGGGTGAGTCAGTTGTCCTCTCTGTTCCTCCTCTGTCTCATTGGTACAGTGGGGAAGAACCATAATAGTACCTACCTCGTATGTTCCTCAAGAGGATTATATTAGTTAACCCAGTAAGATGTTCAGAATAGCGCCTGGCACACTGTTAAATGTTTGGCATCCTGTAAGACTCCCCTGTGCTGGCGCCAAAAGCGAGAAGAGAAGTCGGCTACCGGTGGCTGGGAGTCCCGCTGCTCTGACCTGCGCCGTCGCACCCCTTTCTGCTAGCCCAGAAGCCGGACTGGGTCCTCCGAGACCTCCGCCCAGAGAAGCGTCCACCTGCCCTCATCTTGATTGCGCTCCAACACGCTGGGGACTTTTCCGTAATAAAGTCACGAGATGTCGTTACTGGTGACAAGCCTGGACCTCGCTACGTGACACAGGTGGTTTGCATGAGTGGCACAGCAAGGGACTCGCGGATCGGTGGAAGCCGAGACTCCCACCCCGAGGACCATGCCGCAGACCGAACGGTCATTGCCTTTTAAAAGGGGAGGCTTGAGCAGGGCCAGCAGGTGGCGCCCTCACCTCAGAAATCCTTGGGTTCCAGGTCTGAGTCGGGGACTCTGCTCAGCAAAACGCCCAAACTGTCCGTGGGAGCCGTGCTTGTTGGGGGTGCGTGCACAGGGGAACAAGTGCCCTGGGCTCCCAGTCTTGCGACCATGCTCATCAACGATGTGTGGACAATGATGAGATGGTAACGCCAAAAAAACGTTCAGGCCTTTGCACTGTTCAGGAGGCTCGCTATTTGTCACAGGTTTTTTTGTTTGTTTTATTTATAATAGATTTATTATAATAGATTATTATCAAATAGATTTATTATAATAGATTTTTCTGAGCATTTAGGTTTACAAAAAACAAGCGGAAAGTACAAAGAATGTCCATTTACCCCCACCCCCACCCCTCAATTTCCCCTTTTATTAGCATCTTGCAATAGTGTGGTACATTTGTTACAATTGATGAGCCAAACTGACACATTATTGTTAGCTAAAGCATGTAGTTTACCTTAGGCTTCGCTCTTTGTGTTATGTTGTATAGGTTTGGACAAATATATAATGACTTGCCTCCAGCATTACACTATCATACAGAAGAGTTTTGATGCCCTAAAGATCCCTTGTACTTCAATTCATCCCTCCTCCCCTCCCTTTGAACCCCTGGCCATCAACGTGCCATGTTTTGACTCCTTTGATCCTGGTAACCCAAGGAGGCAGGAATATTACAATGCTGTGTACAGAGGAAGAAAGACAGGCACAAAGAGTTTGGGTAGTATTCCTAAGTCACACTGCTCATTAATGGGGGGCTGGGGATGTGGACCCAAGCACAGCTGCTAGACTGTGGAGGCAGAGTAATGGCGGGGAGCTGCTGGGCTGGGAGAAGCTCACAGCGGGGGCTGCCTCTGCAGGGGAACAGGAGTGACTGGGCAAAGAAAAATACATGTCCGTACAGTCCTTGTGATTTCCAGGGCACATTCCCATACTATCTATAGATTCACAGACAGCTCTGGGAAGGCATCACCATTGTTATTATCCCTCTACTCCTTTCCATACAAGAAGTAAATGGCAGAGACTCCACATCACAAAGCTTGTCCAGAGGCTCTCAGCGGGCCAGGGCTGGACCCCAGATTTGAACCCATTCTTTGCCGCCAGCCCCTTGCCATAAACAACTATGTAGGCGAGCAGGACACTCTCACGAGCAGGGGGTGCTGGCCCAGGTCAGGCAGGCTCACCGAGCAAGTCTCAGGTGGAGCCGTGTGTGTGTGTGTGTGTGTGTGTGTGTGTGTGTGTGTGTAGCGGGCAACGTGGTCAGATTGGGGCTTGGACAGATCTCCCCTAGGCAGTCCAGGGTTCAGGCGGTAGAGGGCTCTAGGGACAGGGAACCCTGTCCTCGGGGCAGTGAGGGTCCCCAGAGAATTGCCTCTGCCCTCCCCAGGAACCTAGGGCTCTTCGGGGGAAGTGGCTGCTGAGTCTTTCAGAAAAAAATTTGCAGCTCAGCCTCCCCCACTCTGGAGGAGGTCTAGTGCCTACAACCCATCTCCCCAGAATCTCTGTGGATTGGGGCTGTCAAGCCCAGACCCTGGGATGAGGGGGCATGGCTGGAGGGAACTAAGCTGGAATTCAGGGCACCAGAGAGTGGACAGCCCCTGTAGAGGGGAGGGCACCAGACAGAGACAGATCTGAGCCCATAGGGCCCACAGAGGAGCAGGGCGCTGAGAGGACCTAAGGATGCCTTTGGAGGTAGGACTGGAAGGAGCTCGTGTAAGCAGGATAAGAAATGAGTCCCTCTTTCCCGCTTAACAGCCTGGACCTACGGCCTGGCACCACCTCCCTGCCTCTCATGGCCCCCGTGAACTGGTTTCCAGCCACTTGGGCCCCAGCTGTCCACGAGCTGCAAGGCCTGGGGCTGGCTCGTCACCTCCCTGGACCCCACTGCCTTCCCATAAAGATGAAGGGGGCGGGGGCGTCTCCCAGTGCTTTGTAACTGCACTGTTTCTAAAAATCACTTCAGCTCCTTGTTTTGAAAGACAGGTTTCTTGGGGTGCCTAGGTGGCTCAATTGGTTAAGCGCCCGACTCTTGGTTTCAGCTTAGGTCATGATCTCATGGGTTATTGGATCCAGCCCTGTGTTGGGCTCCATGCTCAGCAGGGAGCCTGCTTGAGATTCTCTCCCCCTGCCCCCCTCCCACGTGCTCTCTCTCTCCCGCTCTCAAATCAATAAATCCTTGAAAAGATAAATAAAAGACAGGTTTCTAGTCTCTCTCTGAGATTCTGATCCAGCAGGTCGAAGGTAGGATCTGGAAACCCCATCTTTCCTATAGTTTCAACCCTGGCTACAGTTCAAATGATGGCGCGTGGACGTTGGGCCATGACAGGGAGGTGGGCACATCTACAAATACCAGTGCCAGGACTCCAGGTGGGGCCCGACCATCGGCACATTTTAGATGTCCCCAGCTGGTACTAGAGTTCAGCCAGGATTGGGAACCACGGGGCTGGGCTGCGTGGGGTCTGGAAGTACCTCTCCCAGGAGGGCAGGTTGCAACGCACCTGGGGTTCCAAGTCTGATGCTCAGGTCCTGCACTTGCAGGACGAGCTCATGTCTGTGGCTTTTCCCAGTTCTCTATGCAAGCT
Organism: Mirounga angustirostris; assembly: GCF_029215605.1. NCBI lineage: Eukaryota > Metazoa > Chordata > Mammalia > Carnivora > Phocidae > Mirounga > Mirounga angustirostris. The sequence goes on along the minus strand of NW_026991710.1, from coordinate 150,243,892 downwards.
CTAACCTGCAGAAACTAGAAAAGAAGCCCGCAAGCCCAGCACCTTCTCCGACGCACATTGTCAGGCGCACAGAGGTCTCCTGGGGGGTGAGGCTGGAGCCGGACCTTGAGGGCCAGGGAGACTTTTCCCCACTAGGAGGTGCACTTGCCTCAGGGGTGCCAGGAACTGAGCCTGAGTGTCCCCGGGGCGGGGGGGGGGGGGGTCGTTAGGAATGGAGATCCTTTTATAAAGGACAGGAAGCCTTTCAATTCCCAGCCAGAAAGTGGAGTGTGAGAGGATGTGGAGAGAGATACAGCATGACCGAGAACAGAGATAGAGACAGAGAGAGACAAGACAAAGAATCAGAGACACAGAGAGAGCATGAACGGCAAAGGCGACATTTCCTGCTCTGGGAATTTGTCTTCCGAGTGGGAAGGCAGCTCACTCAGGGCTGTGGAGGCCATATTCTCCCGCCAGGAGAGAGGAGGAGGAGATGAGAGGGAGGGCCCAGGCCCTAGACATCTGATCGCTGCCCTCCACCCAGAGCTCTGCTGAGGAGCACACCCGACCTTGAACCCAGACGTCTTCCCACCTGTGATGGAGACCGTGCCTTCCCTTCCCTCTCCCTGCACAGAGCCAAGACACATGTGCAGCGCTGTTGCAAAAAGAACGGCTAGATCTTTGGGGTTACAGAGACCTGGGTTCAAATCCAAGCACTTCCTTTCCCAGGATGTGTGACCTTGGACCCTTGGCTTGATTTCTCTGAGCCTCAGTTTCTTCATCTATAAAATAGACATGAAATAAAAACACCCAAAATAGGGGCGCTTGGGTGGCTCCATGGATTGAGCTTCGGACTCTTGATTTTGGCTCAGGTCGTGATCAGGTTGTGGGATGGAGCCTGGCATTGGACTCCACAAGCTTAGTGCAGAATCTGCTTGAGAGTCTCCTTCCCTCTCCCTCTTTCCCTCCCCGCTCCCAGCTCACATTCTAAATAAATAAATAAATAATCTTTTTTTTTTTTAAGGATTTTACTTATTTATTTGACAGAGAGAGACACAGTGAGAGAGGGAACACAAGCAGCGGGAGTGGGAGAGAGAGAAGCAAACTTCCCACTGAGCAGGAAGTCTGATGTGGGGCTCGATCCCAGGACCCTGGGATCATGACCTGAGCCGAAGGCAGATGCTTAACGACTGAGCCACCCAGGTGCCCCAATAAATAATCTTTTTTAAAAAACACCTAAAATATAGGCTTGTTTTGAGGTTTAGACAAAATAGTACAAGCAAAGCATTTATCCCAGTGCCTGTCTTCTAGTAAACTCGCAGAAATGTTAGCTCTTATTATTATTCGGATAGCTCCCCGAAGAAAGGCCTTTAAAGATGCTGACACACAACCTCCACCACCTTCCTTACCTGGGTGTTTCCCCTGTCCTCTGTGATCTGTCACCAGGCTTGGGCTTCTAATACCACCAGTGTTTTGTTTTCCATTTGTTGCTGTGGTTTTTCTTCATCTACTTTCATACCCCTCCCACCCTCGAGGCAGCACTGCAAAAAGAGCACCCAGAATTTGAAGTCAAGGACTTAGGTATCGCCGGCACTTTCCAGCAGTGCAACCTTGGGTAAATAACTCAAGTTCTCTGAGCTTCAACTTCCTTGTCTGTGAACAGGGAAGAACAATGACTGCCTTGCAGGGTTGTTTTAAGGATTTAAAGAGTACTTTAAAAATGGAAGGGTAGATCCGGCTGCCATAACAAGTACTGCAGACTGGGGGACTTCAACCACAGAAACGTATTTTCTCATAGCTTTGGAAACAGGAACTCTCGGATCAAAGTGTCAGCAGGATTGTTTCTCCTGAGGCCTCTCTCCTCGGCTCACAGATGGCCACCATCTCCCTGTGTCCTCACATGCCCTTCCCTGTGTGTGTCTGTGTCCTAATCTCCCCTTCTTCTAGGGACAGCAGTGAGATTAGAGTCCACCCCAATGAACATATTTAATGTAATCCCTTCTTTAGAGGCCCTATCCCCAAATACAGTCACATCCTAAAGTACCGGGAGTTCGGGCTTCAGCATAGGAATTTGGGGGAAACACAGTCCAACCCATCACAAATAGTAACACATAAAGGTAATAATTATTTCTTCTTCTGAATCTTCTGCTACCCCTACCCAGTAATAGGCACAAAGTAGGTGTTAGTGTATTCTTATGACTGACTAGTTTCAGAAACAAGAATATTTGGTGTGCTATAAGTAAGATCCACAGCTAAGCTGGAATACCAGTGGGCCAGCTTTGTTTTTTTAAGGTTTTATTTTTCAGTAATCTCTCCACACAACGTGGGGCTCAAACTCACAACCCGAGATCAAGAGTCTCTCGCTCTACTGACTGAGCCAGCCAGGCGCCCCAGCAGAGGACCAGCTTCCAGCAAACTCATCTATGACGGTCCAGATGTACACAGAAGATAAAGCTGTCTTTAATGATTTATTTTATAAAAGTTTCCACCGCATTTTCCTTTAAGTACTTTAAAAGTAGTATTCGAGGTTCCTGAGGCCTCATGTTGTCGTTGGTTTTAGTTTTAACTGTGGTTAAATACCCATAGCATAAAGTGTACCTACCACCCTCGGCACTTTTTAAGTGTATTGTTTGGCCGTGTCCAGTATACTGGCATTGCTGTGCAAACATCCGTACCATCCATCTCCAGAACTCATTCATCTTCCAAACTGAAACTCTGTCCCCCCTGAACGCCAATTCCCCACTCCCCCTCCCCCAGCCCCTGGCAGCCCCCTTTCTACTTCCTGTCTCTGGGGATTTGCCTGCTCTAAATACCTCATGTAAGTGGACTCATACAGCATGTGTCCTTTTGTGTCCGCATATTTCACTTCGCATGGTGCCCTCCAGGTTCATCCGTACTGTAGTCTGTGTCAGAATTCCCTCCTGTTTTAAGGCTGAATAAGATTCCACAATGTGTTGTCTATATTGCATGTTGTTTATCCATTCATCTGTTGAGGGACACTTGGGTTGTTCCTACCTTTTGGCTGTGATGAATATTCAGTGCTGTTATGAACATGGGTGTACAAATATCTCTTCAAGATTCAAGCCTGGGGGCGCCTGGGTGTCTCAGTCAGCATCTGCCTTCGGCTCAGGTCATGATCCTAGAGTGCTGGGATCGAGCCCTGCGACAGTCTCCTCTGACAGCGGGGAATCTGCTTCTCCCTCTGAGCTTCTCCTATCTCATGCTCTCTCTCTCTCTTACTCTTTCTCAAATAAATAAATAAAATCTTAAAAAAAAAAAAAAGATTCAAGCCTGGACCATAGAGTAGTTCTATTTTCATTTTCTTTCTTTTTTTTTTATAGAGAGAGAGCACATGTGCACAAGCTGGGGGCGGGGGGGGGGGCAGAGGGAGAGAGAGTCTTAAGCAGACTCCCCACTGAGCATGGAGCCCCATGTGGGGCTCCGTCCCAGGACCGTGAGATCACGACCTGAGCCAAAATCAAGAGCCAGATGCTTAAATGACTGAGCCACCCAGGCGCCCCCATTTTTAATTTTTTAAGGAACCGCCATACTGTTTGCTCAGCAGTGGCCCTGTTGTGCATCCCCAGCAGCAGTGCCCAAGGGTTCCGATTCTGGCACACTGGTATCTTCTGCTTGTTTTGACCTAGCCCTCCTACTGGGTGTGAGGTGGATAGTGTCATTTAACAGCAATAACCCAACTTCCTTCGACTCTGGGCCCCACAGAACCTCAGTCCTCTCTGACATACCCTCAGGTGACTCTGAGTTTCTTAGGGGTAGGTTGTTCCCTCATGTGTGCTCAGGACAAACAGCTCCAGGCCGAGGCCTGTGCTGTCTCCCACGGGGCACTGGGGCTCAGGGGCCTTCGTGGGCCCCGCTGAGAGGTCCCAGCTGGGCGGAGGTCCCGGGGCGGGGAACAGGACTCTATTCTGAGGAAAGAGCCTCTCGGCTTCCCCCGCCAAGGAGTCCACCCAGCACCACCTCAGGGTGGCCTGGACTTGCCCAGGGCTCTCGCCAGCCATCCCAGGTGGGCCTGCACCCTGGTGGACACATGCTCAGGTGTTCACAGGGCTTTGTGGGATGCACAGCATCTCTGTCATCACTGGAAAGAACCATGTCCAGTTTGGGGCACTCAGCTGTAGGGGAGAGAGCAAAAGGCAGTGGCCACCATGACCCCAGGCAGATCAGGGGAGGCGACAGACACCTGGACCTCCAACAGGCTTGTGGTGAACCCTGTGGCCAAGCTGAGCTCTTCAATTCTTCTGGAATAGACAGCCAACCTTGGTACCATGTTTAGAATCTTAGAGAGGTGAACAAAAGCTTCATGATCAGTCAACATTTATTGATTCTAAAGCGCCATCACAACCTGAAAAGGTAGGTCCTATGATCCTCATTTTATACATGACAGAACTGGGCACAGAGAGGTAAGTAACTGGCCCGAGGACACACAGCTGTTAAGTGGTGGAGTGAGGACTCAGTACTTAACCATCCTTCCAGAAAGAATCTGGTAAAGATGTTCCAAGCTGGGCTCCTAGGAGCCTTGGGGATCTGTGGTGGGATGACGGGAGTAGGAAGCTCACAGTAGGATGGAGGCGGGAGTTGAGAAGGCCCCACCCACCCACTTTGGGCACCGAGGCCCCTCTTAACATCTGTTTCACACCTTCAGCTGCCCCACAAGAGTTATTTAAACACAGTGTGGCTTTAAAATTGTTTTTGAAAATCAGTCACCTAGTTGGACGCTCTGTCCACACTCTCCATCTCACAAATGGGAAACTGAGGCCACATGGGGCCCACACACTAGGGCCCAGCCCTCCAGACACTTGGCCAGGTCCTTTCTCTGTCCACCCCAACACACTCAGTTTCCTGGGGGACAGATGTTCGTTGACTCCAGGTTTTTCTGAAAATAGAAATCCTTATATACGAACACTCTCCAAATCAGGTTAGTTGATTCCCTAGAAAACCCCATTCTGTAGCCATGCCAGAAGACCTATTTATTTCTTGGAACAGAGCATAGAGACTTTAACTCAGTTACTCCTCAGAATGGATGCAGCACTTGCCATTTACAAAGAGGTCTCCTAGCTTTGTGTTGCCTGGCATGTTTGCCTTGGTTTCTCTTCGTTTGGGCCAGGAGGAGGGTAGCGATGCTGGCACGTCCCCCGCCATCACATCATAGAGAGTTGAGGGGCCAGAACCCAAATCCTGGGCTCCTGACTCCACGCCCGGCACTTGAAGGACGCGGCAAGTGCACAGACATTAAATGTCTCTTGAGGAATGAGGAGCAGGGCGGAAACAGCCCACACAGGGACCGTTGAGTGGCCCTCATGGGGCAATCCTTTTAATAAGGTTAAGCAAACCGTTCCAAGAGGATGACAGGGAGGTTTTGTGAATGCCTGGTGGAAAAGAAGCAGGGAAGAGAAACATCCGGCACCGATGAGGCCACCAGGCTTAATGGATTCTCATCCTTGAGACGGTAACACAGCCCCTGGAGAGGTGAGGTGGCCAGAGTCCCCAGGCATGAGGTCAGGAACTGGGCTGATGATTCATAGAGTAACAACTCTGCCTGACATCAGCCAGAGACCTAAAAATAGCCACCAGGGAATGTCCAGAAGATAATGGGGGAAAGTTAAAATTTGTGGGCAGAACGGTGGGTGCACATGGAAAATATCCCACTGGCAACTCTAGGGACCTAGTGACCTCTCAGGTCCTCTCTTGACCTTGAAGGGATACAGCAATGGGTAGGACAAGAACCTACACCCAAAGAACTCTTAAGTATGCCCTCATCCACAGAAGCTTAAATCTCATACCACGCATGCTCATAATCGAGGATGCTAGAGGCAATGTCATCTACTGACATTATGTGTCAGGCGCTCTCTTTAAGCTCTATGCACACAAACTCTTCTAGCCCGCAAAACAACCCTCAGAAGTAGGTTCTGTTACTAGGCCCCTTTTGTAGATGAGAAAACCAAGGCTCCCAGGCTGTCAGGGTTGAGGTCATCTGCCAAGCTCAAGCAGCTAAGACTCAAGCCCAGGATCAGCCTCTGTGCAGAGCCTCCCCCAGTGAGAATTCCCTAGGAGAGGGCAGGAGCTAAGGCTTTGAGGCTCCCCACCACACAGCAAGCTGGAGGCAGAGCTGGAGCTGACCCCAGAACCCACTGGTGGGGGCTTTGCCCATAACGCTTTGGCCTCTCTCCCTTGCCAGTCGCAAATCATGTTGTGGACAGAGAGGCTTTGGAGGAATCGGGCAGTGTGCTCACTTTACCTCTTGGCTCTGCCTCTTACTGGCTCTGGAATCCCTGACGAATTATTTCAACTCTCTGAAACTCAGTTTCGCCATCTTTAAAATGGGCACAAACATAGCTCACAGGGAAGCTGGGGATGAACTGACGTAACGTACATGAAGCTTTGAGTACAGGGTTGTGCCTGCACTAGGATATCAATACATGTGCACTCCCTTCCCCCTATCAGAGCTCAGGCCAGACACCGTCTTCCCTGGGGGCACCTGGGAGCCAGTGTGGGAGCCCAGCCTGCCCACCCCCATCCATCTGCCTCCATCTCCAATCAGCAATTTGGCCCCGAGGCTACCATGTCCCTGTGGGCAGCAGAGGCTGACAGGGGCTGATGGGAGCCAGTCCCAAGGGGTCTGAAGGCAGATTACTGAGGACTGATGAGGTGAAAAGGGACAGCTGCCTATGAGCTGACAGCGTTGCCTGGGAAGATGGAAGGCAAGAGGGTAAGGGGGTTCCCTAATCTCAGCCTGATGTCTTCTGGAAGGGTGAGGGTACCATCTGGGGGCATCTCTGCTGGAATCTTTCCTTCTGTGCCAAGGTCATTCTGCATCTCTTGGTTAAAATTAGCTTCCTGCTCATTGCTCTGGACTGAATGGGCTTTTCCCATGAACCACCAGGACTTGGCCTTGCACAGACAGGGGCTGGGCTGTGCCCTCTGCTCTCCAGAGAGCAAACAGGATACATGCTTTCATTCAGGAGACTGGACAAGAGGGTAGGGTGTGTGCATGAGAGTGTTCACACATGTGTGCATATGCCTGCACGCATAACCAACCAAACCAGGGCACCCAGGAAGAAGTCTAAATCATAGTTGTGCAAGCTTCTCATCATTGGCATCATTTTTTTTTTTTTTGAGAGAAAGAGAGTAGGGGGAGGGGCAGAGGAGAAGGAGAGAGAGAATCCTCAAGCAGATTCCCCACTGAGTGCAGAGCCCGACACAGGGCTCAATCCCAAGACCCTGAGACCTTGACCTGAGCTGAAATCAAGAGTGGGACACTTAACCGACTGAGCTACCCAGGTGACCCTGGCATCATTCTTTGATTGTGTTGTTTCTTTCTTACTTCCAAGGCTCCCATGTGATGTCTGGTGACATCATCTTACTCCTGCCTAGTTCCTAGCTTTAAACAGTAGGCCCAGCCCACCCCCATGCACCACACCTGAATTCCAGGATTTTCGTAGATACTTATTAAGTGAGGGAGCAAATGACAGAGCAAAATGAAGAATGGTTTGACCAGACTGTCCCCTCTATTAAGCTGGGCTGTGTCTTTTCCCACCATGTCCCCAGCTCCTCGCATAAGGAAGTACATGGGGGACATGGGAAGTGCACAGTGGATATTTGTCAAATATATGAATGAATGGGGACAAATTGCAATTTTGCTCCTAGCCCATATCCCATAGATAGTAACATACGAGCCAAAACATGCTCCATGAGGGTCAGGCAAGGATGGTTTGCGCCACATTAGAGGCTGAGACTGGGAAGAAAGGATCATAGGGCTCGAGGCTCCAGAGGCTCAAATCCTGCTCAGCTGAGTGTCTGATTCCTCACCCATCAAGTGCATCCAACAGTCAGAGCCCCTGCCTGGAGTGGATGAGATGGTGTCTCTCCAGCCCTCTACACAATGGACAGTCAGCATAAGGGTAACTGTAAATATTCTTACCAGATTTCCATAGGAGAAATGTGGGTTAAACATCCAGAAACAAAGGATACAGAGGAGAACCTCATGAAGGACATGCGAACAAGTAAAAAGTAAGTATTAGACAGGAGAAAACATTTGTGGTACTTATATCAAAAGCATTACTGCACAGAAAACCTAAGGAGCTCTTCCCATTCTCAACTACCTAAAACAAATGGACAAATGATAAGACACAGGAACTACAGAGAAAGAGAACTCCAAACAGCTAATAAACATAGGAAAATGTGCCCAACCACAACAGCAAATGGAAAAAAGCGAATTAAACAGCAATGCAATATTTTTTTGGCCATCAGAATGGCAAAATGGCAATACTGCTAATATCCAGTCATATTGGGGATGGAGTGGGAGAACGGTTACCCTCATCAAGTGTTGCTGGAAGTGTAATTTGATAAAGTCTTTTGGGGGAGGATTTTGGGCAGCACCACCCCAAATTGGAGATGCATAGACTTAGTGATAGAGCCGTTGCCCTTCTAGAAGTTTATCCTACCCTAAAACATGCCCCAAAGATAGATGTACAATACCCTTCACAGCAACGTGTTCACCATACCAAGCAGCAAACACTGAGAACAACTTAAAGGCACAGCAGTGGGGAAGATATAAGTCAATGAGGACACATTTATTTCGTGAACTACTGTTCTGTCATTAAAATGAACAGAGCACTTCTCTAGGTACTGATATGGAAACATGGCCAAGACATGTCAAGGAGGGGAGAAAGATAGAGGAAAACACATACGGCATGATTTTACACACACACAATTTTATATTTATCACACATGCACATTTATGTGTCTATAAATATGCAGCAAAGGGATCCAAGTGATACTCACCCAGGAGAGCCCTGCATGACCTCCAGGGGTGGGGTGTGCTAATGGGACAAAAGCGGATAAGGGAGGGCACTCGTGTTTTATTCTGTTCTTCCGAATTGCTCCAGACTTTTAGTATGAGAATGCATTAATGCATTCGGAGAAACAAAAAAGACAGGCAGAGGTCAGTGATGGATTGCTCGATGCAATTGTGCCTGGTGGCAGAGAATGGATGACATGACCCCTGGGGTTGGCTCCGCCCCTGGGGCTGTAAGCAGCCTCCTGATGTTGGACCTCCCTTACCTACCCGCCCCCCACCCAGTTCCAGCCTATTTCCTCTCCAGATAGCGCCCTCCACCAGGTTATCATCCGCCTCTGAGCCCTGCACCACGCCTTTAATGAGCCATCACATGGTTTATCGGCTTATCGTCCAGCCCTGAGTAGGGCCGGTGGGAGGTCCGGAGACTGCGGCTCACCCGCGGTAGACTGCTAGATGGTGAGGAGCCCTCACCCCTCAGCCCAGGTCAGTGTGCTAATGTGGTGGGGTAGGGGAAGAACTCCCCACCACCAGTGTCTCCTGTCTCTGCTACTGTGACATCCCTGTGACATTCCTCAGACAACCCTCCCTTCCTATTATAGCACCTAACATGGATTGCATGCCTACTATGGGCCAGCCACTGTGTTAGGCAGTGACCATGCTTTTCTTCTTAATATCGACATCATACTAACAGATAGGTACTGGGATACCCACATCACAGATGAGGAAACACTCAGAGATACTAAGCGACCAACGCCACCAGCAAACATGGGACAGAACCAGGATTTCGACGTGGGCCACTGCATGGACTTTTGCCTGGAAAACAGAAGGTCCCAGTGGGCCTCATCAGTTCCAGACCTGGGTCACTGCCAGGTGCCCCTCACCCCAGCAGCGACTCATTCGGCCCTCTTATCGTTGGTAGTTGGCGAGGGACCCTCCCCACTGGGGGTGGCTCACAGAAATGTCATTCAACATAGCCCAGCTAATTAAGACTTTGTGTCTCCTGGCATTTTGAGGGAGTGAGTGGGGTGAAAAGAGCACTTCACAGGATTAGAGACCTGGCAGGCCTCCCAGGACCTTAGCCGTACCATTTGCCAGCCTCACTTTTCCTATCTGTAAAATGGGTATAATAAAAGTACCCGGGAGGGTGGTAAAGGGGGTATTAATGTATATCACACCCTTGGGTGTCAAGTAAATGGGTGTCAAGAGGAAAGGTTAGATGGTCTTTTAGGTCTCTGCCAACTCTATTTATAATCATGACTGGCCAAGGTGAAGTTTCCTTTGAGAAAATAGGATTGGCCAAACCAGAGGAAGTGAGACTGCAGGGAAAAGACTTCTGAGCTGGGGAAACAACTTGCACAAGGCTTCCAAGAACCTCTGGAAACCTACAGAATGCGCTCACCATGGATATTCTCCTCTGAAGCAATTCCCTGGCAACTCCATTAGCCTGCCTACCTCAAGTAACTTCATATCCCTGAAAGTATCAGGACAATCTTACTTTCAAAATCTTCAACTTTCCACCGCAGAGCTTCTATGAGTCGGGTTTACCTTTACCCCACTGGAAAGGGTTGGCGCAATGGGACGGGAGAAGGACCCCGCTGTGTGGCATCTCAGGGAAGAGTGAGGGAGCCTGGGAGCTGGGGAGCTTTGGGAAAGTGTTGGAAAATTCTGGACAAATTCTGGAGTTTAGGAGGCAGGCATTTCTGGTCTTTGGAGAGGCTACCCAGACTTTCAGAGACTGGACACCTGTTCCTAGCTCCATCCCTACTTGGTTATGAAACCGCAGCTCACAGCTCAAGACGCCATTTGAAAGGGGGGGTAGCTATTGCAGGCCCCAGCATAGAAGGGACCCTTAGACTGTCAGAGCTGGAAAGGCTCAGAGCTCAGAGCTCCCCTAATCTCTTCTGCCTGGGCCCAACCTCCAAGTAATTGCTGGCAAGTTACCTAGATTCTCTGTGCCTCAGTTTTCTTTTGTGCCATTTATAGCAGCCCCATCTCCTGAGGTTACTGAGAATGCTGAGTGCAGAACTGGCATGGGGAAAACCCTCATCCAGCATAACCAACCCTTGCGGATGATGATCAAGACTTAGAGGAACGGATTGGGGAAATATCACCACCTCCTTGGTTCTCCCAGAGGCTTTTGGTGACTGTGCACCATTCTGCCAGGATCATTTCCCAGGGTGGCTGAAAGTGCTGGGGACCCTGTCCCAGGGTGCAGGAAGGTCAAAGAGTGGTGGGTGTGTCATGGGCATGGTGGGCTTTGGGGAGTGGAGTTTCATGGAAAGATAGGTGTGTTGGGTGTGGGGGTGTCATGGTGTAAAGATGTTTTGGGGGTGGTTAGGGAAGGATGGGTGGGTCCTGGGGGTGTGTCTTAGAGGACATCAGCCTCCTCAACCGGGAGCCCCCACCAGCAGGTCAGACATGTTCGTGAGGCCTCTGGCAAGACAACATCCAGGGGGGCTGCTGGAGGAGATGGAGTAAGCAAAGGAGATGGATGGAGAGAGGCTAGAGTGGACACAGGCAGTAGCCAGCAATGGCTTCAGGCACCTGCAGGGAGCCTCCAGCTGTGGAGTTAGGGTGGGGGAGATTGATGCCACTGGGTCCACTCTGGGGATGCATCTTCTGAGCTGAACATTGTTCTTGGTGACTCAGATTCACCCAACACACACTTAACGATTGGGCGCCTGGCATGGAGCCAGATGCTTCCCATGTATCATTGTGTATCAAGGTCTAGAAACCCTATGACAAGGCACAGAGGAAGAGACTGAGGTTCAGGAATATTGGGTGAATTGTCCAACATGGCTCTAGACTTCCAGTCCAGTACCCTTTGCAGGACTGCTCCCCAGCTACTTGGAATGCAATTGGCTCTGGAGAACACAGTGCCAGGAACAGTCAGTTGGGTGGGCAAGGACTCGGAGTAAAATATAATTTCAGAGCTCCAATCAGGGGCTTTCCAGCAAATTCTTTTGGGTCAGCGTGACCCTTTCAAGTATTAGGATGGACCATATGAAACTGCCATTTTTCTTGGTCAAAAATAATTGAATATTACCAATTTCATGGTGTTCAACTTAATAGTATTTGGAAAAATCTTTAAAAAAAAAAATGGATGGAGACAGGGGCTGGAAAGAAAGACCTCTGTCCAGCTCAAGGATTCTATGACTTGTCCCTTGAGTTTAATCACAACTATGATCAACCTTACTAAGGTGATGGCTGAGACCCAAGAGATATTACAACCCCCACTACGGCCATCACCCAGAGGAGGTAAGACGCAGTCTCGGGCAAGTTCCTTCCCCTGTGGCTGGAAGAGCCCTAACGTTGGCGTGTTGTGGGTCCATGGTGAGATTCACTGGGGTGTGGGGCTGGCGTGGGACCACTGGTGGGCAATCTACTCACCACCACTGAAAACCCTCAATCCTTACCTCCCCTGTCGCTCTGAGTTCCTTGTGTCCCATGAGGATTCCTGACCCCAGACACTGATAAAAATAAAGTCTTGGTGGGAATTTGGGTGCGCTTCAGTCCAGGGCAGTAGATCGAGGTGAGCCCTGTGAGCGCCAACACACCTGGATTACAGTCCTGGCACTGTCACTTCCCAGGTGGGGAGTGACCCCACGCGAGCATTCACTGTCTCTCTGCTGCATGCCTGTTCCCTCCGCTGCAGAATCTGGCTAATAAAGGTAAGCAACTACCTCAAGGGCTGTTGAGAGCATAAGTGGAGAAATGTTTGTCAAGTGCTCAGTAGATGGTAGCCAGTGTCTGGGTTAGTGTGCATTAAAGCAGTGGACATTTATTAAGTGCTCGTGTGGAGCCAGGACGGGGTCCATGGGCCTGAGGGATCCTCCCTTAGCTTCCCCCTTTGCTCCATCACCGCCCTTGTCTTGGCCGCATCGTTGGTGGTCCTGGGCCCACCGCAAGACTGTCTCCCTGTGATAACTCTGGGGTCATGGGGGTCAGCCTGGGGCCAGCAGCTGGTCAGGCATCTTCGATCTCTCCCTGCTCCCTGCTGCTGGGGGACCGTGCGGGAGGCTTGAGGCTCTCATCTCGGAGACAGTGATGTAAACACTGAGATGGACCGGCAGCACCCGCAGCAAATCTGGATGAGCCAGGAAGCACCTCTCCCTCTGCTGGAAGCCTTGGGACCTGGGGGAGGAGGGCCGGGCCAAGAATGGCAGCATCCCAGCAAAGGAGAGCCTGTGCCAAGGATCAGTGTCCCCCAGGTGTGCCCAAGGTGGGCTAAGGATGTTCTCCGAGGACTCCTTCCCCAAAATACTGCCCCTCTGATTTACTTACTCCTGGAATTCCCCCTTATACTCGTTTGAATTCTAGGGGACCACTGTGAACGTCAGTCTCCTCCTCTGCAAATGGGGAATAATACACCCTCGGTACTTAGCCTGGAATGATTGTGAGCAGTGGATTGTGTGGTGCCCGGCACAGAGAAGAAGTCAGTACCAGTCAGCATCTTCCTGCGAGGGATCCTGCCTTCTCCAAAGGTCCTTTCCCAAGATGTTAGGATGCCTGGGATGGGCCACAGAGGCAGCCTTGTCTGTGGCATCTCTCAGTGAAGAGAACATGATAGAACTGCGGAACTTTGGAGCTGAGAGGCCCCTGCAGAGCTGGCCTGGCCCAGCCACATTTCTCTACCTTAAAAAGGCTGCGTAGCTAGCGGTCCATTGGCTCAGGTCCGATCTGCAATTAGGAGTCGTGTGGACTTGAAGCAGGCCCTCAGCCTCCGAGCCTCACTGTCCTGGTCTCAACGTGGAGCATAATGACAATGTCCGCACCACCGATCTCACACAAATGAGATGAGGTACGAGAAAAAGTTCATAAATTTGAAGTTCCTACTAGTTATTTGCATTGTTTTCAGAGATTTGAGTAGTTAAGTGTTTCCCAACTTAGCTTGGGATGGGACTCACCCCAGCCTGACCTTCAGGCCTCCTCCCTTCCCTGGTCCACAGAAGGGGGTGAGGTGGCCAATCCAGGCATCAGGGATCGTGCAGCCCTGGGGCTGAAGGCAGATTCCATCACTGCCACTCCTAATTCAGTATTAATAGCTGATATGTGGGGACCGCATCCTGCATGCTAGACCCTGCACATGCTTGGCTTACTAATCCTCCTCCTGCCGTCGGCAAGACGCAGATGCCCTGACTTCCCTTTCCAGTCTTCCCGCGTGCAGCACACGCTGGGCATTAGGCTCTGCTAAGGGACACACATACACACAGTCAGGCAGGACCCTGCCCACCAGGGGAGGATGACTTAATTATAATCGTGACACAAAAATAATAATAGCTGCCACTTACCGAGTACTAACTACTCCCTTGAAGTTTGGTTCTATTACCTAATTCTGCCCTTTTGCAGTGGGGCGTATTCCTATCCCCATTTTATAGACAAGAAAATTCAGGACTAATTAGACCAACAATCAGCTGAGATTGGACCACGATGTGGGCCTTTCTGACATCAGACTTCTCGCCCTTTTTCTACCATTCTTCTAAATACTCTTCTCATCGCCTTCATCCTGTGGATTAAACCTCTGCTCCATGGACATCTTCCAGCTTCTTGTAATTATAAAAATTTGAGCCATTCTTTTTGGCCCAATGTGTAATTCTGCCCTGTTTCCTTTTAAACCACCAACATTGAGCAGTCAGTCTTTCGGAGTAAGTTTGCTTCAGTTTTCTGCTGAACGATCCTGTCGACTTCTGAGCTCTGGTGTCAGCCGGGCCCCACATGACCCAGCTCAGAGTCATGGCGGTGACAAAGAGGTTCAACCTTACAGCCCCCACTGAGCATCTCCCCCAAGGACAGTGTCTCCTCGATTCTAGCCTCTCCCTCCCATTCCCACGTGAAATCAATGATGGCGAGGAGGAAATCAAGATCTAAAACCTTCTCCTTCTCCACCTACTTAACAACCCCACAATTAATTAGCTTACAGTTAATGAAAGAGAAGAAAGAGGAGGGAGGAATAAAGATTCTGACCCATTAGGACTGAGGGAACCCACCTTGGCTTCTAGAAATCGTTACACATTTTCTAGACATTTGCAAACTACCTGAATGGAAGCTCCATGAGAGCATCTGGTTTTGTTCCCTAGAGGAACAAAAGGGCTTGGCATATAGTAAGTTCTCAGCAAATACTTGTTCAGTGAATGCATTCAAAGCTCTTTACGCCTGTTTCCCTCCACCATGTTTGTTCTGGGTCCTGGTGGCTCAAGGACTTTCTCCAGGTTTGTCTTCTCCTCTCTCCCCATCACCTAGCTTGCTTTCCCAGGCTTCTTCATGCTGCCTTGGCCCTGTCCCCTGCCTCAGAACTTCCCCTCTACCAGACCCAGGATCCCAGGCTCTTTGACCCAGATTCCTCCTGTTTGAGAAGGTGGAGAGTCAGGAAATAATTGCCTAGTGATTGATTAATAAACCAAAAGCTTCGGATGCTTAATTCAATCTCCTTGATTTCAATCTCTTCACCTTGGTCAGAACTGTTCATAAGAATCCCTGTGAAATGATTTACATTTCCTCTCATGTATTTTCCTCTGCACATGTCTTAGAGTAAGCAGCAAAGAGGTGGCAAGAGACACGAGGAAGGGAAAATAAGAGGTCTGGAAAATCCCCAGCTAAGAATCAGGACTGAATTTCCAGTGCTCACAATGGCTAGTCTAGCAGGTTTGCAGACTGTAGTACATAAGAATGTTGGAACCAGGTGAGACCTGATCTTCAGTGGTCTCTAAGGGTGGTCTTGCACCTGCCCATGGGCTCCTATTCTTTATTGTGCTCATCTGGCCTCACCCACCTTGAGGGAAGATGGGGAGCCTCAAGTTAATTTCATGTCCTACTTCCTGTTTCCTTCCTTAGGCCACCTGTTCCCCTGAACTTGCAGGACCTACTTCAGAGGAGCTCAGAATCTGCCTTGGAGTCTCTTGCCTTCTATTTCTCGTCTTTTAGTTGTGCTGGCATAAGCCTGAACCTTTGATGCATGACATCCTAACATTATGCTAAGTGAAAGAAGTGAGTCACAAAAGGACAGAAAATATATAATTCCACCTGTAAGTAGTCAAATTCACAGAGACAGAAGGTACACGGTGATTTCCAGGGGCTGGGGAGGGGGGTGGACAGGGAGTTATTATTTAATGGGGACAGAGTTTCGGTTTGGGATGGTGAAGCATTCTGGAGATGGACAGTTGCACAGCAACGTTAATGCCACCGAACTGTGCACTTAACAATGGTTAAAAGGGAAAATTTTACATTATGTATGTTTTGCCACCAAAAAAAAAAAGAAAATCAAAGTTGGCACCTTACTTGGTAAGTAATAGCCCTAAAAAGTTTTGTTGGACAAGTTATCTTTGTGTCAGAATTTGGAACAGCTTTGCAGGTGTTTGGAGTGAGCCAGCCACATTGCTCACTGGGCAGATGACGGCCCTCAGCCAATAGTGAATGAGTGAATGAATGAATGAAGGAATGCCATAGTGGAAACCCTGTGTGCCCTCATTCCTACCTCCCACTCCACCCACCATCTTCTCTTCCCCATCCTCATCAGAGAGCGCAGTCAGCCGCCTTGGTTTTGATGGCCCATGTGGAAGGGACCACCGGAAGTCATTTGTTCATGCTCCTTCCTCTAGGAAGAAACGTTTCAGGCAATCAACATCTATGTTCTTGAAGGTCGCCAAGGAAGAGATCTCACTAATCCCCAGGGTCATGTTTTCAACGCTCTTTGATTGATGGGCCATTCTTCCACATTTTAGTCTGCTCTGATTCAAACCTCCCACACCCACCCACCCAATTCTTCTCCCCTGAGAGATGTGAGAGGCAGCTGGGAGAAACAGGTGGGGAGTGCCACGCTCGGCTAAGGGAGGAGAAGGGGTAAGAATAGGACTCAGCCACCTTTTAAGTACTATCAGCCCAGACAAACCATTAGGAGGATTGACGAGCTCTCCCCTGAGGCCGGAGATGGAGCGTGTGCCCTTAGGAAGTCCCCTTTCCAAGTCATGGAATTCTCAGAGTCTGTGAGGCCAAATGAAGATGGCCCCGAAGAGCCCAGGCTGTGTGGGCTGCCATTTTGGAGGCTTTCTCTGATGAGCGTGTGTGTTTCCAGGAGTCAAAGGGAGGCCAGTTAGTGACTGCTAAGACTTACTGAAAACCCGAGAAATAATTGTGCAGCAAAAGGGCACCATGGGAAAATATGAACAAATAATGTCAAAACTCACAAATTAAGCAAATGAATTCTATCTGGCAACAAGAAGGAAGAGGGTCCCTGACTGAGGGAATGGTTTGGTTGAAATTGTAAGCAAGTGCTGAGATGGCCTGATCTCCTAATATTCTGTTGCCTTATTTGAAGTTTAATCTGTTCTCCATAGATCTTAAAGATTATGAATAACTGGTATTATAAGAAGACAGTATGTGTAGTGGATACATGGTTAATTAAACGTATCGGCAGAATGTATGTCACTATGGCCAGGTGATTTATTCCCACAAAAGTAGTCACACTGCTATCTTCCAGTTAGTATGTTTCATGGGAGAATTGATACAGGAATTATATCAGATATTCCCAAATGATGTGCTCTACAGTCCTATAGAATCAGAGACTTCTTGAGAGAGTAATACATATTAGCATATTAAAAAATGTGAAAAATACTTCAATAGAGAAGTCTGTTTCACCTTGCCATATAGCATTTCTCCAAACTAATTTTCTACAAAAGCCCCTGTCCATCAGTATCTATCATTCTATGGAAACAGAATTTCATGGAATATACTTAGGAAAATGCTGAAGTATGTCATTCAGATATCCTTGACTCACACCTTGATTCATGAACCAGTTGATGTCCATTCATAAAGCCGGACTCTGCTGTCCAGGCACCGGGAGATGCAGTCCCTGTCCACGGGAAACTCACACTGCGTAGGAGATGTTATGGGCAGCTGGCTCAGCAGGGGCTGTGTAAGTCCCCAAAACAATTCAATAGGAGTTGGAATAAAGAAAGCATAGGGTGGGGGCGCCTGGGTGGCTCAGTTGGTTAAGCGACTGCCTTCGGCTCAGGTCATGATCCTGGAGTCCCGGGATCGAGTCCCGCATCGGGCTCCCTGCTCAGCAGGGAGTCTGCTTCTCCCTCTGACCTTCCTCCTTCTCATGCTCTCTGTCTCTCATTCTCTCTCTCTCAAATAAATAAATAAAATCTTAAAAAAAAAAAGATTAAAAAAAAAAAAAAGAAAGCATAGGGTGCTGGAGACACACAGGAGGGCACCTACCCCAAGTAGGCAATTAGGGAAGGCTTGCCGTGGAGGAACTAGCCAGATTCATATGGGGAGAAGAATGTTCTAGAAAGAAAGAAACGCTTTTGAGGGACTCAGAAACACAAGCAAAAAGAACCTGCCCCGGAGACAGAAAGCAGTTTCTGTATGACTAGAGAAAAGGGTGTGCACAAAGGAATGGGGAGAGGGATAGCTGGAGGAGAAGGGGGGGAAAGATCGTGGAATCTACCATCTTAAGGAGTGTGGGCTTCATCCTAAAGACAATGCAACACCAACGAGGTTCTAAGCATGTGATTGTCATGCCTCATGGTCTTGCCAGCACAAGATGTTTATCTGCACGGGGACGAATCAGGAAGAGCAGGTGCTAAAGAGATAATCCCAGCACAGGGGATGGGAGGGACTTCAGACAAGACCCACCATCTCGGGCAAAGGCAGCATCCAGGCAAGCAGTTTTTATCAGAGAAGTCAACAGGCCCACAATGGATACCATTCTCTACATAGGCCGCGATGATTGGAAAGTTCTGGCGCCGGGTGTGAGGCCTGTGGCATGAGAGTGGGGGACAAGACTCCAACCCTGAGGGTAGGGAGGAGAGATGACATGGAGATGCAACAGTAACCTAGGGAACCTTTTTTAAAAAGAGGAAGTAGTGGTGAAGAGGTAAGAAAGGGTAGTGGGATCTGGGGTACAAGTGTGAACTTCATGTCAAGGACAAAAATTAAAAGCTTTGGTGATACCGTAATAACATCAGCAGATAAGCATGGAAACCAGAGCTCCTTAAAACTCTGGCAACTAAGATCAATATTGGTTTTGAAGTTTGGGGTGCAGGGGGTGATTAGGTGGCCTTTGCTGTGAGGTGCAGGAGATTCATGAATGCTGGAGACCAGGTAGGTCCTGACCAGATTGGCGCCTTGGCCTCCACAGGTTGATGAGAAAGCAACAAAACTGTTCTGGTCTATGCTGCCATCTGGTGACTGACAATATAAACTGGGAGACCCAGCTCTCCCGCCTGCCATCTCCCGTTTCTCTCTCTCTTTTTTTTTAAATTTTTTTTTTTTATTTTATTGATTTGTCAGAGAGAGAGAGAGAAAACAAGCATGGGAAGCTGCAGGCAGAAGGAGAAGCAGGCTCCCCACTGAGCAAGGAGCCTGATGCGGGCCTTGATCCCAACACCCTGGGATCGCGACCTGAGCTGAAGGCAGATACTTAACTGACTGAGCCACCCAGGCCTCCCTCCTGTCTCTCTTTTGAAGGAAGTATGTACACTGTGCCCTCACCTCTTTGCAACATTCTTTGGGTCTCCATCCAAAGCTCAGCGCACTCCAGATCGGACACTCACGCACATTTACACACGTCCTCTGTCCTCTCCTAACTCCTGCATCTCAGCCTGAGCGCTTACCCAGTTATCTCAGAGGAAAGCTTCCTCCCCCGTTTCTGATCTTGTTTTCTCTTGTTCTTTTCTGCATTTTGTTTTGGGACAGAAGGAGATTTTCTTAAATGACCACAATCATAATTGAGAAAAGACAGCAAAGGGTCTGTATTAATGGAAGGAAAATGTATGAGGTTTGAAGCTAAGGACAATTTTATAAAACAGAACGATGTCATCCATCTTCAGAGGACAGCACTAATTGGTGCTCAGGAGCCCCCTCGGATGAGTGCAAAAGTCTCCATCTATCTATCCACCTCTGATTAAATCCATCTCTCCTTAGGAACTAGCATTTGAGGAAGGAAAAGACTGCTTTATCACATTTGTCATTTTGTTCCTTTAAGTTATGCGTTTGCAATAGCATTTACTTTTCATTACAAATCTATGACATTTTAGGCACTGGGTTTAATAGATTTGGGGGTTTGGGAGGATTAGAAGTATTACTGTGTTTTTACAGGGACATGTGTTACAATTTCCAGATGAAGCCATCCGTAAGCAGCGGCTGCCTGTGTTATCACTTCTTTAGCTTTAAGATTGAGGCATGGTCTACGGGGACAGATGGAGGTACGGTGGGGACGGCAGATCCCACCTGCTTCACGTGGAGAAGGCAGAGAACTCCCTGATTGCATTTGTCTTCCTAGGAATACTACCAGGAGACCTGTCCCGGACAGAGGAAGCCCAGGGCGGAGGGCAAAGCCAGAGCACTGTGAAAACCAGTGACTCCTAGCGACTGTGCTGTCTTCACACCCTGGGCAGAGCACCTTCCCAACTAAAGGCAAGGCGTCCCTGACAGGTCCACAGGTGGGACTTCCACGTAAGACCTGCAGCCTGAAGCCAGGGCTGCTTAGCCAGAAGAGACCGGGCAGTTACCAGGAGGCTCCCCTAGATTGCACACGAGTTACGAAACCAGAAGAACATTTGCAGGCACCGGGAGAGCTCCGCAGCTCCAACTGCAGGTTCATAAACCTATGAATGACGCCTTCCGTGCTCCTGGTCAGAATAGGAGCGGCTCTGGCTCCTGGATGCCAATCTCTGCCTGTCTGTCCCTGCCTGTGTCTGTCTCTCTCTCACACACACACATGCGTGCACACACGCATACACGTATGCACACACATCCACACATGCATATGCACACATGCACGTGCGCACACACACGCATGCATGGAAGCACATTCTCACCTAAGACCTCTCCTTATTTGGGGCTGAACCGTGGCCTGTGTTCTCCCGAAGGCCAGAAGAGCCACAAGCCCCCGCAGGGACACTCTGTTCTTTGTAGAGTGACCTCCCAGAAAGCCAAAGCAAACTGACGAATTTCACTTGAGCAGAAACTGCCGGAAGGCTCTTCTCAGCGGGGCTGCAGAGAGCACACCCTTGCCCCGCTGCAGAAAAGCCAGGGTACAAGACCGCAGCTGCGACAGTGACTTACGGGACCGCGGGGGAACCACACGCTCTTGTGATTTGTAAAAGACAGTATCGATGACATTAAGGTTTGGGTTTTTTTCTTGTCTTTTCTTTCTTGTTTCTTTTCTCTACCCTCCCTTCTTTCAGGATTCCCCATTCCTATTCCATGCCATTGATTCTGGAAGGTCCACATAGAAGGGTCTCTGGGCTTTTCCACACAGCGCTTTTCATAAGGCTGCTTGGAAGATTGGGGGTGCCCATGGAGGTTGGGGGCGTCTGGGCCCTCATGCGCACCCTGGCACGGCCAGGCTCTGGTCCTCCTCTCCGCACCATCACCCCCGTCTCCCGGCCCCTGTCCCACCCCTGCAGGCTGCCGTCCTCCGCTGTATTCCTTGTGGCGCTCCTGTCCCGCAGGGTGGCCTTCTGGCTGCCCATCGGCTGGACAAAGCATTTGTCAGCTTTAATGGATGTACAGCTCCCAGCCCTGACATGTTTTATGCATCCCCGGGGGGCTTTGATCTCCTTGTCTGCATACATAAATGAGAGGATTACTGAGACATCCAGAACAGGGCACCAAAAATGTCTTTCACTGAGGTGCTTTGGCCTCCGGCAGATAAGAGTAATAAGCCGCAATCCCCGGGGGCCATTAGGGCCCAGAGTTAGAGGGTAACTTCACTCAGGGAGAAATGGCGTAGGGAGACTGGCCTAGAAGGATCTCCCTGTCATGATTCCCCGATATTGTTTATATCTGGGTGATGTGGATAAAGAAACCGATCACTTCTGGCACCGCCTTACCTCCCTGAAGATTACAGGCAACTGTGGCTGACATTTGCCAAGGTTGCTTTGACTGACTCGGTGCTAGCATATGGTTACTGTCAGGATTTCTGGGCGTGGGGGCTGGGATAGGACACGGGGCTGGGGACTGGTATTTTTAGGACACTTGGAGTCCTCGGCTGGATTCAGGCCAACTCTCCAGACCGTTATGAAGCCTCAATGTCACTCCTGCTTTACCCCATCTCCTGAGAGAGAAAGGAAGAGCAAAAAAGAGTTTTGGGGACTGTTGCCCTGATCATCTTATGTCCCGTGGATGCTGCCGGCCAGTGTTTGGGGGTGGGGGTTCTTTGAATGCACACCCAAAGTTTCAAGATGGCAACGGAGAAAGGGTAACTAAGCGGCAGAGAGACGGGGAGGACATAAGCAGCAGGGAGGTGGGAAGGGGGAAGGGGGAGGAGGGAGGGGCTCATTAACCATCAGCCAGGTGACCGAGGGCCTCACAAGTTGCTCAGCTGAGCAAGAAACAGCTCCGAACCCGATTCTCTGGCCCTCATTTGTTGAATAAGGCTACCGTATCTACCGACATATTTATCATATGTGCCTATATGGTCTAGGGACAGTGAGTCAATGACAAGTAAGGCATCTTCCTTTCCTCAATAAATTCAAGGCTTTGCCATCATTTTCCTCTTAGTGAAATAACTTGAGAAGCTGGGTTGGAAGGGATCCTGAAGGACCATCTGACCCAACCTCCTCTAAAGTTTGAGGATCTTCTACAATATCATTAAGAAAGAATCATCTGCTTAAGCTCGAATATTTCCGGTGATGGGTACCTCATTACCACAGTCGTTGACACCTTTGATTATTGTAAAGCTCTTCCTGTGTTGGACCAAAATTTGCTTTCCCTTACCATCTACTCCCTAAGGAGGAAGGTCTTCCTCCTTATCTCCGGGGCTGAGTAGAAAGAGTGTGACCTACCTCCACCGATCCTGTGTGGAGTAGTCTCTAACTCACTGGCAGGTCATACTCCACATCTGTCAAATAGCAAAGTTAAATCAGGTAATGTTTAAGTCCCGCCCTTCACCCAACCCCAGGCCACCCGCCAACCCATACAGGGCTTGTGTGTGAGTTAGAAAATGGCGTCTTTCTCCCAGACTCATTACCGCCACCTGCTGGAAGACTGCACAATGCTCCCATGTGGCCCACAGCCTGCACGAACTCCCTGGGGACCTCCACCCTCCCAGCTCCCAGCACTGTGGCGCTCCGTTTTCTTCGATTCGCTCTGGCATGTGAGAAGAGAGAAAGTTCAGGAGTCTCTACATAGGAAGGGGGTTGGTGATGTGTCTCCTAAAGCCAAAGTAATTTCTTATATTTATTTTATAAGAACAAACAAAAAATTATTAAGCGTCTAGACAAATCCTCCTAAATTTCAGAAAGTATCTCACAGTTCCAGATGCTTTTAGCATCTGTTCTTACCCCCTTTTTCTTTCTTTGCTCTGCCTTTTTCCTCTTCTTTCCTATGTTGGTGCCTCATTCCCAGGGCCTCAACTCCTGCTGCCTCATTCAGGATTGGATGGAGGGGGTCTGAGGTAATGAATTATGGACACCTACTAAAGAATAAGCCAGTTTTACCATTTTCCCACCTGCAACCACCAGAAGCAAGCAGGGGAGGCAAGCCCAGTCTTCCTCACTCCCTCAAGCTCTAAGTGCTGAGCTGGGGACCCATGTGGGGGCAAGAGGGCCAGTCCCATCCTCTAGTAGCTTCCAACCCAGTAGAGTATCTGACTTGGACTGGAGACAGACATTTCCTTCTTGGGAGAAAAGGCCATTCTGATTTGTTTAGTTACTTCCAACAAATGATGTTCAGTGGCAGGAATACAATACCAAGCCCCAGTTTGGCAGAAGCTTTGAGCAACATGCAGACCTCTGCTGTCTATCCCATTTTAGACCACCTGGGGATGCTGGGTGGGCGAGATCCTGTCTCCCCAGTGCAAGTTCCTGGGCAGTTCTCATCCTCTAGTCGTGGACACATTCAGCAACTATGTGTAGTGCGGGGTTCGTAGAGGAGGTGACATCTGAGCTGGGCCTTGAAAAGTAGGTAGATCTGGGAAAGTGAAAACAACCCAAGTTACCATGGATAGGTGAATAGATAAATAAAATGTGGTCTATCCACGCAACGGAATATTATTCAGCCTTCAAAAGGAGGGGAATTCTGACTCGCACTACAACATGGATGAACTTTGAGGCCATTGGCGAAGTAAAAGAAGGCAGGCACCAAAGAACAAATACTTCATGATTCCCTCCTAGTAATCGAATTCATAGGGACAGGAAGTGGGACGGGGGTTGCCAGGGGCTGAGGGGCAGACAGGGGAGTGAGCATTTAATGGGTGCAGAGTTTCAGTTCAGGACGATGGGATCGTTTGGGAGACGGATGGTGGTGATGGGTGTACAACATTGTGGGTGTACTTACTGACACTGAATTGTACACTCAAGAGGAGACGAGACGGTAAATTTTATGTTGTGTATGTTTTGCCACAATTTCTTTTAGGGGCGCCTGGGTGGCTCAGGCGTTAAGTGTCTGCCTTCAGCTCAGGTCATGATCTCAGGGTCCTGGGATCTCCCCGCATTGGGCTCCCTGCTCGGGGGGAAGCCTGTTTCTCCCTCACCCACTCCCTCTGCTTGTGTTCCGTCTCTCGCTGTGTCTCTCTCTGTCAGATAAATAAAGAAATAAATCTTAAAAAGAAAAAAAAACACAATTTCTTTCAAAAGTTAGTCTTCTTTAGAGACTGAAGGCTGGTGGGGACAGCATTCAGGAGGCGGAGAGAAGGCATGCGGGGTCTCGCTGTTCATGACCCGGAAGCAGAGTTTGAATTCCTCGGTACAATCGTTTGTCTAGGGAGAGTCATCCCAAGTGTCTAAGCCTCAGCCTTGTTCTCGGTGGAGTGTGCCATTCTCTCCCATAAAGGGGCGATGAGGAACAAGGGGAACGGCCTCCATTAGAGTGCTTTAGAAACCATAGGAGCCTGAGCAGGTGGCGGTGAGGACAAGGACTTGGGCTGCAGACTCGCCAGATCCAGGTCCAAATCCCAATTTGTCCACAGCTGGTTGAGTGACTTCCATCAAGTCACTCGACGCCTCAGTTTCGGTTAATGTCATCTGTAAAATGGGGTCACGTTAACTGCCCTCGGGAGATGTGTCAGTCAGGGTCCAACCTGGAAAAAGAAATCCGTTCTGAGACTTAAAGGCATGGGATTTTTAAACTGAGGAATCGGTTCCTAGATGATGCCATTGCTGCCAAGCCTGATCAAGGGCAGGGAGGCGACCCCCCCTGGAGTGGGCAGCGCAGGAAGACGCCACCCTGGGCCTGAGGGCACGAGGAGGAGGCTGTGTTCCTAAAGCCCAGGCACCAGAAAGATCCAGAGGAGATGGGAACCGGGTAGGCCTGTTCGGAGGGAGCAAAGGCATGGATCTGAGGGTAAAGAAGACAGGACAGAAATTCAGTCCGCTCAGCACCCATCTTGCCCTTGTACTGGTATTGAACTCTCAAACAACTCTCCCTGACAGGGGCAACTTTCCCTCGTAACCCAAACCCAGCAGAAGCCTGAGGGCACGGAGGCAGCCGAAGTCCAAGCAGGTCGGCTCCTAGAGAGGGCCAAGTAGAGAGAGGAGGAGTAGGGGGGTGGGGGGGACAAGGAGGTGTCTTGCCCGTCGTGTCTGGGAGAGAGCCCTGGGTCCCTGAAACCTGCAGTGGGGGCTGGAATCCTCTAGGTTCTCTGTCTCCACCTGGGTCTGCACTGGTCAGGTCCTGCCCCGGACTGGAGAGCTGAGCTGGGGCTGACACATGGATGATCCCTTCCTGGGCTTGGCCAGGCTTGCTGGGGCCCCACCTCTGCCCTGGCTGGGAGTCTGACTCCCTCAGCCTGGCCACCTCCACGGAGGCTCACCCACCCCGCGGGGCTCTCAGCTAGCCCCCTCATCTGGGTCCCTTCCAGAGCACGCAGGACTGACCCAGGGCCTCTCCACAGCTAAGCGTTCCTGCCAGAGGCTTTTCTCTGCCGTGCCTTCCGCACACTGGCTCCTCGGTCAGTCACCCCGAGAGGCGGTCCCTCCCGCGGCCACACCAGAGCAGAGCAAAGGCCTTTATCCCGTCCCTGCCTAACTCGCCAGCCCCTCTAAGAGCCGCGTGGGCAACAAGAGGCGGGGGTGCACCATCCCACCACCCACTTCCTTCCACATCTCACTCCGTCTTCTTCCAGCCTCTGGAAGCCCGGGAGCAGAAGGCATTCACTGCCCCTCTCTTGGGCCAGGCCGCTCCCTTGGGTCATACTCTACCCCCTCCTGAGATGACAGCTGCCCCCCCCCTTTCCCCGGGTCCAGTGCTCTGGAGGGTGAGGAACAGGAGCAGGAAACCAGCTGGCCAGTAAGGGAACAGAAGTCAGGAGGAGTTTCGTTCAGGTCACAGCAAACCAGCCAAGCCCGGCATCGGAGGGTGAAGGCATAGGGCCTCCCAGTCGGCCAGAAGCTGCCCGCTCACCAGCTGGAGAATTCTGAAGCTCAGCTACCTTTTGACAAGGGTGTGGGAAGCCTTGCGAAAGTAAAAGTGTCTTCTTTGCTTTGGATTCAGAGATTTGAATTTGGTGCTTTGGGCCTAAATGTATTGAGGCAATGGATCTATGCATTAGCCAGAAACGGAGTGGAGTGCCCTTGAAGGAAGATCTTGAAGGACCCAGTATCACGGGCAGGCTTCACCTTCCTGAGGGCCCTTGCCCACAAACACCCACTCAGGCCCAGCTAAATCTGCTTTCTTGGCTCTCTGAATACCCTGATCCTAACTAGAACCACATCATCTTCCCCCTCCTCTCCCTGTCCCTGTCCCTCCCTCTCTGGACCCATCATGTTCCTGGAAACCCTTCCCTCCTTGCACTGGGTGGGGGGGGGGCGGGGGGGGCGGGGAGGTGGCATCCTTCCTTCTGCCACAATGCCTGGCAGGCTGAGATGTACTCCGAGTGGAAACTTGAACTGAGCCATCTGTCCCTAGAAGCTATACCAACTGCCACAACACACCAGGCATCCACCTATGTAGCTCCTCTGGATGGGGGGGGGGGGGGGGGGCGCCTTGAGGAGCCAGCCCACAGGTGCAGAATTACAAGACCTGTATTTGAGTCCCAACTGCAATGCTGGGTGTCCTTGCATATGTCACCTAGTCACTCGGAGCTCTGGTCCCCTCAACCATGACACAAGGACATAAGACAGCTATACCCGTCCTGCATTTCTCACCAGACTGTGGCAGAGACGTGGATGGGGTAATAAATGTAGCAGGGCACGGCAAGTGTAAGTCAGCTGGCAAAGATGAGGGAGTACTATTATTATCCTGGGTACTCTAACAGTGTCACAGTGGTAGGGACAGAAAGCTCTAAGTTCCAAGCCGCTCCCAAACTCTCTCTCCCTGGAGACACCTCTAGGCCTAGCTCGCTCGTTGACAGGCTCCATCCACAGGCCGAGGAATGAATTAGGAGGGGCCTTCAGATGCCACGGATTCTTTAAAATACGTCTATTTCAGTCC
The DNA here is from genome assembly GCF_029215605.1 of Mirounga angustirostris. Classification (NCBI taxonomy): domain Eukaryota; kingdom Metazoa; phylum Chordata; class Mammalia; order Carnivora; family Phocidae; genus Mirounga; species Mirounga angustirostris. Next base: position 150,216,717 of record NW_026991710.1, on the reverse strand, counting down.
CTGAATTACTGTTTTAAATTTCTGAAATGCCGGAGAAGCAAAAGCTGCCTCTGACCACGTGTTGCTGCCTCCCACCCTGTCTCCTGAGCCGTCCTCCTGAGGGGCCCATCCTGGGTGAAGGGCAGATCGGGGCCTCCCTCTGCAGCTCCCCACTGCGCCGGTCCAAAGCCTGGCGCTTGGACCCGGTCCAGCCCCAGAGCCAGGATAACAACGCACACGCAGCTCTCCTCCCAGCATTTGAGCCAATTAAAAAGACAAATGACCACCAGCTTATCTTCCCTCCTTCTCGGCCCCTCTCTCCATTTCCACCCCCACACTTTGGGCCCTCCCCTCCAGGGAAATGGGGCTAGGGACCTCCAGGCTGTGATTCCCTTCTGGAACAACTAGGTTCCCCCTGACCCTCTCTCCTGCCCCGCAAACCTGCCCTGGGGCCTTTCAAAGTCTTGATGGATGGAGCTTCTCCAGCCTCCTCCTGGAGCTTCTGAGTGTTTCTGAGCCCTTGAGCTGGTGGGAGGACAGTGGGGTTGGGGGGGTAAGGAGAGGACTGGGAGAAATCACAGCAGAAAGGCCACAGGCTCACATTGTTTTTAATTGAAAATGTCTTAGAGTTTATTTTCCAGATCTGGCCTTGGGGCCCTAGAGCTTTAAGACAAAGCTCTAATTCTGGAAGGGCATTTAATATATTCAGTTCACGGTTAAGATGACCAGGTTCTCTGCCTTGAAGGAGGTCCCGCCTTCCCAGGAAAGAACAAGAGTTTTGGAGATGCAAAGCCCTAGGTCTAATCCAGCCTCCAGCCCTAGTGAGCTCTGAGACCTTGCATATGTCATCTAGTCACTCAGAGCTCTGGTTCCCTCAACCATTTAGCAAGTTACTAAAGCCCTCCGAGCCTGCGCTCCCATTTGTCAAATGCCCATCTCATGGGAGGGTTAGAAGGAATAAGTAAGATATCATGCATTAAGTGTCTAGCATAGCACTGAGCACATCCAAGGCATGCTATTAATATCCCTTCCCTGGTTATTCTAATTTCTCTATGGCTCACACCTTTACCTCCTATCATAACTTTAAGGGTCTCATAAGTATCATCAATAGAAAGTTTATCATAAAATCTAACTGAAAAGAAAAAAAAAAAAAACCTTTGTTGTTACCTTTAGTCCCTGATGATCTCCTATTCATCCTTCAAAACCCACAATTGTCTCCTCTTTGGCTTTTACCTTCTCCACTATTCTCCCAGAACCTTGATCACGCTTTCATTCTTACTCTGTAATATTGTCTGTCATTGTTCCATTAAGTTCATCAATATCTATTGTATGCCTGCCACGTGCAAAGCTCACTGCCAGGTCCAGGGAGTACTTTGGTGAACAGGATGCAGGAAGTTGCCGCTCTCCTGCAGCAAATATTCGAGTTGGAGGAAACAGCCATGAAAAAAAAAATTCTAAAAAATAAGCAACTTGTCTGTCTCCTAGACAGTAGACTCCTTGTCTTCTTCCTCGTTGTATTATGAGAAACCACATAGTGCCGACAGAGTGGAAGCTCAGCAGATGTGAATTCTCCTCTCTAGACCACGCTTCGTTTTCCATGTTTCTCTCCTCTGGGAAGATGACGAAGGCCTGTTCACAGGCCTTTTGGCAGTCAACGTCCATGGCTCCTTAGGTCTGAACAGCTCTGAGCACCGTGTTTCATGGACACACCAGTAGACTCAACAGCCCGCCCTGATACCAACAAAGTTCCACCAGACTCTTGCCACCTCTGAGGTGGAAAGCACGGCTAGGAGTCTCACCTGCTGCTCACCACTGGGCTGGGACCCCGGACCCGGGGTAATGGCTCCCTCCAGGCTTGTTTGTGCAGACTGGAAGGGGGTCCTGCTGACAATCAGGAACTGCCTCCTGAGTCGTGGAGCTGCTTCCCAGAGGACCCCGAGAGGCAGGAGCCAGGCAGGAGCGGTTTCCTTCCTATTCCCGGCTGTGGCCAACTTTTTGTAGAGGAGCATTTGGGGTAATGTTTGGCTCAGCCAAAGCACAGAGTCACTGGGGTCCTACAATGATGGAAACAAAAAGGAATTCAGATGTCAGCCAGCTCAACTCCCTCACTGATAGAGAAGACAACTGAGACCCAATGTAGGGAAGAGCCACATTTTAGACGAACAGGATCTTGCAGATCACCTCCATCAGGAAAGGAAAACTCAGGGATTTCATGCTCCTAACACACTTTAGCACACATCACCGATCAATGACGGCACCCTCCCAGCCAAACCGACACGAGGCCCCCAGTCCTCTGGGCGCGACACCGGGACAGACTACTGAATTAGCAATAATGAGGATCATGATGGTTCACATGTATATGGGAAGCTTGCTCTGTGTCAAGTCCCTACATGCATGGCCTCATTCGATTCCCACAACTCTGTGGGGCAGATACTTTCATCATTCCCATCTTGCAGACAAGAGGAAGGAGACGGACAAGTGAGTAACTCGCCCCAGGTCCCACAGCTCGTAACCAGGGCTCGCACAGCCTTTGGGCCTTGGTCAGCAAGAGGGGAGGACGGGTGTGCAGAGAGTCACACACATCAAGCCGAGAGGTCATTCTGGGCCACAGGCACCAGCACATTTTCTCAGGACTGTACATCAGGGGCTCGGCCCCCACCATGCTAATCAACGTATTATCAGTTGCCATTTACTAAGCTTCGACTACACAGCAGGTGTAGTGCCGGATAATTGATATATCCATGATCCCATTCTCATCCCCAAAGCAGGCCTACAAAGGAGGCGTCATTGCCTTCATTTTACAGGGGTGAAAACTGAGGCTCGGAGAGATATTAACTACTGCCCTCAAGGTGAAGCACCTCATCTGTGGCAGCATCAGACTTTGGACTTGGACCCGTCTGACTCCCGAGCCCATGTTCTGTTTTCCCATGACCTATGCCTCTTCCCGGGAGTGGTCACCCCCAGCAGCAGGTGTTGGGGAAAGGCAAAGTGCTCCTATGTCTGTGGGCCCAAGAACTGCTGCCAGCACAGTCCCTGGCTCATTGAGGAGACGTGGCAGCTGGGGCAGGGGCTGGATGGGCTGGTCCCCTGGTCAGTGTGTACCCTCCCACCCGCACTCCCCGTCCTGCCAGTCACCATCCATCTCAAGCTGCCACATGCACAGTAAGCACACTGAGGGCAGCGCTTGGTCCCAAACCGACTGGGTCCCACCTGGGTATGGTGGTGTGATGGAGGAAAAAGTGCCCGAGATCTGAAGTCAGGAGAGTCCGTTTAAGCCAACTCCGCCACCAACCGCCTGCATGATCCTGAGCACCCACGTGATCCCCAGGCATCAGCTTCACCTGAGAAATGAAAAGCGGCAGACTGTCCTGTCAGGGTTGTGGAGGGGATCGGGCAGAGAGCACCACCTCGGCAGCCAAAGGGCTTGTTCCAAGCTGCAAGCGCACCCCCCAACAACAGAGCAACCCTGCCCAAGTCATTCCACCTTGCCGAGCCTCGGGTTTTTTCACCCGCAAGATGGGGGTATGGACAGTCGAATCTGTCCCACCCTTTACCGTGCAGACCAAACGGAGGGATGTCTGTGAGGCAAATCTAGATTATGAAGCACCAACCAGATGGTGTTTGCCACGTGCTCTGTAAATAGGCACCGCCTGACAGAACAAACCCTTATTTCCAAAGTAGCAATGTTCATGGCACAAAACCAGCAGTTGCAAAATGTCGCCAGCTTCCCCTGGTCCTCCAAACGTCCTCGTGCGTTCCCGGGGTCCTAGACAACTGCACCCTTGGGATCGGGGCTCTCGGGCCCTTCCTCGGACTGGGCTGTTTGTCAGGACCCATCCCCTTCTGTGCACAACAAGCAAGGAGAGCCTTCTGGCTCTCCCTGGGCGGCTGCAGCTGCTGCCTGAGACATCTCCTTGCCCTTGAGAAGGTAGCTTGCCAATGCAAGTTTAGTCTGAAATTCCATTCCGGGGCCTCCCCCTGCCCCAGAGCGCGAGGCCTTGAAGATGTTGCGTGCTGTGTGGGCCGGACCAGGCGAAAGTAACAGTGCGAGAGAAAGGGGAGCAAGAGAGGGAGACTGTGAGCACGATAGCCAGGGGGTCAAGGCCAGAAAGCACAGTGCAGACTGGAGCCTTCCAGGATCACTCTTCTGGCTGAAGCCATTGTTAGTGGTGATAAATAAAAACAAGCCTCTTCCATAGCTCCTTCAGCTCACGACCTCGGATGGTTTTCCCAATACAAGCCCCTCTCTCATCCTTTGTCCTGGAATAGCAGCAATGCCCTCGGGACCCCGGCTGAGCCATGTTCAGGTCTTTGCCCACGTTTCACCTGCATCTTTTCAATGGTGGACACTTGAGGTCCTTCCCCAACACCTTCCAACCCCACAGCCTGCTCTGGTTTAGTTATGGACTGAGTGTGTCCCGTCCAAATCCCTGCATTGAAATCCTAACCCCCAGTACCTCAGACTACAACTGCATTTGAAGATAGGGTCTTCAAAGAGGTAACTGAAGTTAAGTGACGTCATGGGGATGGCCCTAATTTGATATGACTAGTGTCTTGATAAGAAGAGGAGATTAGGGACGCCTGGGTGGCTCAGTCGGTTAAGCGCCTGCCTTTGGCTCAGGTCATGATCCCAGGGTCCTGGGATCGAGTCCTGCATCGGGCTCCTCACTCAGAGGGGAGCCTGCTTCTCCCTCTGCCTGACACTCTCCCTGCTTGCACTCTCTCTCTCTGGCAAATAAATAAATAAAATCTTTAAAAAAAAAAAAAAAAGAAGAAGAGGAGGAGGCTAGAGCTTGGACGTGTACACAGAGAAGGCCATGCGAGGACCCAGGCAGAAGATGACCACCTGCAAGCCATGAGAGAGAAGCTTCGGAAGAAACTAACCCTGCTGACACCTCCTTCTCAGGCTTCCAGCCTCCAGAACTATGAGAAAATAAATTTCTGTTGTTTGAGCCCCCCTAGTCTCTAGTAATTTGTTATGGCAGCTTGAGCAAACTAATAATGCTTTCATATTAGCTTCATTCAGTTCAAGAGCTGCAGACTGCCTAGCCACTATTTGCCAGGTACTGGGCCAGACAGTGTAGATTTGAAGATGAAAAAGATACGGCCCCTGCCTTCATGTTGCTCACAGTCCAATGCAGGGGCAGATAATTTCGAGGAAAGAATTCATTGGCAGGGGGTGGAGGGGTTGCGGTCAGAAGGAACCACAGAGTATGGGATGATTAATTACATGAGAACATTAAGGATGACTTCTCAGAGGAAGTGAAAATTGAGAAAGTTTTATTTATTTATTTATTTTAGATTTTATTTATTTATTTGAGGGGGGAAGTAGCAGGGAAAGGAGCAGAGGGAGAGGGATAAGCAGACTGGATCCCATGACCCAGAGATCATGACCTGAGCCAAAACCAAGAGTCGGACGTCCAACCCACTGAGCCACCCATGCACCCCACCTGAGGAACTTTTAAAAGGATGGAAAAGGCTGGGCCATTTACCAGGCAGAGAAGAAGGACTGAGTGCTTGGCAGACACCGACACACAAAGGGACGTGGCAAATTTGGGAAATCACCCAGACTATAGGAGCAGACAAAGGGCAAACTGGGGCAGATGGTGGGAAACCATATAACCTCTCTGAGCTTGGTTTCTCCATTTGTAAATTGGGAATAATATTTCACATAGTTGATAGGATTCAACTACAACGGAGAAAGAATATTTAGGACAAAGCACTCAAAACTTACTTCAGATAAACTCATCATAAACCCCTTAAATTTCCAATTATACTCACCTCCCCCCGCTACCATCTGCAATCTTCATTTGGTGTGGGCATCCATTAAACCAGGCCAGGTGTGATTTAAAAAAAAAAAGATTTTATTTATTTATTTATGAGAGAGAGAGCACAAGCAGGGAAGAGAGGCAGAGGGAGAGGGAGAAGCAGATTCCCAGCTGAGCAGGGAGCCTGATTCGGGATTCGATCCCAGGACCCTGAGATTATGACCTGAGCCAAAGGCAGACCCTTAACTGACTGAGCCACACAGGCAGCCAGGCTTGATTTTTTAAATAAAATTTTAATTAAAAGTTTAGAATAGATTTAGATTTGCAGAGAAATTGCAAAGACCGTACAGAGTTTCCATAACCCCTTTCCGTAACCCATAACCCCATACCCAGTTTCCCTCATTGTTAACATTTTGAATTAATATGATACACTTGGTACCATTAAAGAACTGATATTGATACATTACTATTAACTGAAGTCCATAGTTTATTCAGATTTCCTTAGTTTTTACATAATGTCCTTCTTCTGTCCCAGCATCCCAGTCCAAGATACCACATTACATGTAGTTGTCATTCTCCTTAGACTCCTCTTGGCTGTGATGGTTCTGGCCTGATTCTTTTATTCCAGACATATAACATTTGCTCAGAAAAGTACCAATGCACAGAAGTAGGGAGTGGGGATAAGAGTTGGGGGATTTTCTGGGAAAAAATGTGATCTTTTTCATTATTGTATCATTTGGCTTATCAGCAACGGACATTGGTTACAAATGAGACTTCTCTGTTCACTGAAGGAGCCCTAAGGAGCCCGTTTGCTGTATTCCCAGCTCATTTTATCCTTTGTGCCAAAATATAATAACTTATATTACTCAATGCACAATTTTAGAATTCTCCCCCAGGAACAGCCTGAGTCTTTTCTGCCTTCCCAGCAGCTTTTCTGTGGTCCAGGTGTCCTGTGATCCTCGGACCACCTGAGCCCTCAGGCCCGCATCTGATGGAGAGGTGAAGAGCTACCTTGGTGCCTGGGGCCCGGAGCCCCAATGGACTGGAGGGAGAAGACAAGAGCCGCGCATGCCCAGTGGCGTCCATTCTCTCTGTGGTCCTCCACTGTAGCCCCCGGGGTCCGCGCCCAATGCCGCATGGTTGGATGAGATGTTTCCACTCTAAACCTACCTGGGTAGCCTCAGGAGTGGAGTGGGCTGGGGTGGGACTGTGACTGGCTGTTCTTCATAAACAGGGTAGAGGAATGTGACTGCAAGCGTGGGCTCCTAGCTGCTGCAGGAAGCACCCCCCCCACCTCACCCCCCCCGCCACGCAACACTTGCCTACGAGAGCAAGAGCGAGGATGAAGGGAAAGTGCCCCACTGGCTTACAAGGACAGCCTAGGTGCTAGGACTCTGTCCATTCACAGGTTTCACACCAAGTCCCCATCGGAATGACGAGGAACCAGAGAAGAACTTGTTATAGCGGCCAAATGTATGAGCCCTAAGCGTCAGAGAGCAGCAAACCCCGCCTCCCACCCCACTCACCGGGGCTGGCTACAAGGCCCAAGTCATCACAACATCGTGCTCTCAGCTGGGCGCATTTCTTTTCGTCTTTGTGGTTGTTGTTGAAATAAAAGAACTTTTTAAATGGCTTGAATCATTGTAAAAAGATTCAAACAAGCAGATGAAGGGGAAAATGCCTCTTGAGCTCTGCTCCATCTGAGTCCCCTCCCAAGGGTGGTGGATGTTATCAGCTAAGCATGTGTCCTTACAGACCTTTTTCAAGGGATTTACATGCGTGTGGGGGTACATTTAGAAATAGAATGTAGTTCTAATATACTATACTAATATACTAGATAGCTATTCTAATATACTATTCTCATCTACTAGAAATACAGACTTTTGCATAGGATTTTTTTTTTCAAAGACTATTTATTTTAGAGCAGGGGGGATATAAAGAGAGGGAGAGAGAATCTTTTTTTTAAGATTTTATTTATTTTTGCAAGAGAGAGAGCTAGAGCGCGCATGAACAGAGAGAGAGGTAGAGGGAGAGGGAGAAGCAGACCCCCTGCTGAGCAGGGAGCCTGACCACATGGGGCTCAGTCCCAGGACCCTGGGATCATGACCTGAGCCGAAGGCAGATGCTTAACCAACTGAGCCACCCAGGTGCCCAGGAGAGAGAGAATCTTAATTAGACTCCACACCCAGTGTGGAGCCTGACACGGGGGTCGATCTCAGGACCCTGAGATGGTGACCTCAGCCAAAACCAAGAGTCGGACCCTTAACCAAATGAACCACCGAGGTGCCCTTGCGTAGGATCTCCAAAGTAAGAATGGTGTATGGTTTATATAACTACTTGCTTATAGAAATTTGGGGGAGGGGTTTCATTTTTTTTTTTTTCTGTATAAACCATGCTGTAATTAAAGTGTCCCTTTTTAAATCTGTACGCAAGGCTGGTGGGTGTCCATGTCCCCACTAGGGCCAGATAACCATGTATCCTTCCCTTCGTCCTGGGAACAGCAAGAGACCACCACTTGCTATGCATATTTGCCCTTTATGGCTCATGCGGGTGGCCAACAGCACCCAATGCCCTCCCCAAATTGTGTCTACTTCCAGAAATACAGTTGATGAATCATTTAAAAGATTAGTGTTGTTGAATGGCATTCCCCATTGAACTATTTAGGCTTCAGGCTGTTCAGCCTGAAGATGATCGTGGAGGTAATATATATAGACATTGCATTCCTGTGCAGTGACTGTCATAATAAATGATCACAAACCTGGTGACTTAAACAACAGAAACTTACTCTCTCACAGTTATGAAGGTCAGAGTCTGAAGTCAAGATTTCTGCAGAGCCATGCTGTCTCTGAAGGCTCTAGAAGAGAACCCCTCCTAGCTTTTTCCAGCTTCTGGTGGCTCCAGATATTCCTTGGCTGGTGCCTGTATCACTCTAGTCTCTGCTTCTTCCTTCATGTATCTTTCTCTTCCGTGTGTCCGTGCCTTCTCTTCTGCCTTTCATAAGGATACTTGTCATTAGATTTAGGGTCCACCCAACTAATCCAGGATGATTAAGATCCTTAACTCAAGATCCTTAACTTAAGTACATCTGCAAAGACCCTTTTTCCAAATAAGGGAAGTCACAAGTTCTGGAGGATAAGACATGGACATATCTTTTAGGGGCCACCATTCAACCCACTACAGGGATCATTGGCTCAGTCTTCCACTTCACAGATGAGAGCACCTTTTCCTGTCAGAGGATGATAAATGCTGTGGAGAAAAATAAAGCAGAAGAGAGATGCAGGGAGGTGCCACGCTTAGGGTGGGTTTCCTCTTTCAAATAGGGTGGTCAGGGAAGGCCTCTCTGATAACATGACACTGACCAAAGAACTACAGAAGTGAGGATGTGAGTCATACTCGTGTCTGGGGGAAAGCCTTTCAAGCAGAGGGGACAGCAAGTGCAGATCTGGCCTGTGTGTTCCCTTAACACGTTGTTCCTACTTTGTAATAATTTACCACATTCCTTTTCCTTTAACTGTTTACATATCGGTCTGCAGGATTAGACTGTGGGTTCTTTGAAGACAAAAACTACTTGTAGCACCCCCAGCACCTAGCCTAGTGCATAATGCATGATACATGGTCAGTAAATATTTGATGAGAAAGCAAATGAATGACAGAAAGTATAAAGAGATGCATGGCTTAAATGGCTTGCCTGAGGTCACACAGCTGGTCAGGGGCAATGCCAAGACTAGAACTCCAGAGCTCTGGTTCTCATGAGAAAGCAAGGTGGTGTATTTCAATGGAAGCTCATTTTTCTAGCTGATCTTCCTTAAAAAATCAATTGTAGAAATATGCACTGAGGCACACAGAGTAGATGTAACCATATGATGGGCCAGAGCCACAAGCCTCCTGAAGTTATGGGCCTTATTGAGTAAGAATATTCCCACTGCTTTAACTCCAGGAAATATTTCATAAATGGCTAGTTATGGGGCCAAGAAAGAAGAATGGACAAAAATCAATAAATTGGATGTCTCTTGGAAGTCAATCAGATTGCAATGAATAACCACCCAAGAAACCAGGTGGCTTTGGGAGAAGGTAGGGGATAGAAGATAGTGCAGTGCTGGGCAGTTGGGTCAGCTGATTATCAGCAGGGAAAGTGGTAGTTAAGAGTAAGACCTGGACTGGCTTGGAGGCTGGGAGTCAAGGCCATCATGGATGGGGTCAGGTGAGCTCAGGTCAGCAGAGCCTAGAAAGTAAGCGTAAGTCATACAGGAAAGGTTTCATGAGGTCCAAAGCCAGGAAAGGGAAGACGGCCAAGAACACAGGTAGAAAAATGGTTGATTAAACAGAGCACAGGTCAAAGCATTGCAGGACCTTGGATAGCTCCACAGGAGGTTCTGCTAAGGGGCGTTGGTCGACTGGACTTTCAGCCTCCAAGTCCCAAGGGTGAACATTTGGAACCATCTCTCAGAGGGACCTCTGAGATTTAAGAGACCTTGTAAAATCATGGTGGATCTAATGCATTTATTTTGAAGAACAGAAGGGCTAGTACTCTCTGAACACATTTTCCCAAAGTAGTGGCTTTTTCAGTGTGTTTAAGATGTTGTGCTGACACGCCTGATGGTTGTGAAAACCACAATGAAGCACCAGAGAAATCAGTGGTCAAAGGAGGGACCTTAGCTAAGTTCCAGATTTCCCACACCCATGGTGCCAACCCCATCACTGGCCTGGCCTGCCTGCTTCAGTTGTTGGACCCTGGCTATGTCTTGAGCAAGGGGTAATCTTCACCTCTGCAGGAATCCCCGGGCATCCTCAGGCCATGCTAATGCACCTGTGGTATGTCAGAACGAGCATGGACTTTGAAACCATCTCAAAGCAGAGCAAGTTATTCTGCTTCTTTGGGCCTCGATTTTGACACCTGTAAAGTGGGGACAATAACATCTTGCAAAAAGATTAGTAAAGCTACACGAAGTGCCTGGCATGTAGCAGAAGTTTCATGAGGGATCATTGTTGGTAGGACTGAGGCCACTCTCCATCCTTCTTAGGGTCATACTGGGGGTCCAGCATACACCTCTTGGAGGTGGCATTGTCTTTCATCCCTGTTACATCCCACCCAAGTTTGAAGCTCAAGTCCAAACAGGATCTTATGACATGATAGAAACAGAGAGCCAGAAGTAGGATTTTCAAAAGCCAGTGGAAGAAGAATTCAGTTGCTTAAGAATTGCTTCATACATTAATAAGATCTAGCATTTATGGAGAGCAATTGCTGCACAGCCTCTGAGATTGGCTGATGAGGAACTCAGTGACAGCATAGCCTGGCCAGACTTCCTGCCTTCAGAATCAGACCAGGTCAGTGGGGTGCCTCCTTACCAACATAAAAATGCTGGTGGCATCATGTGTGACTAAAAACCTTATCCCCCGTGAGGAAGAGAAACCAGAGTGTTGGAATCAGACACATCTGAATCCAAACCCTGTCTCCGGTTCTCATTAACTCTGTGGCCTTGGGCCAGTTACATAGCCTCCCTGTGCCCTGGTTTCCCCATCTGTGAAATGGAGGGCTAACCCCTACTTCAAAGAACTATGGTGAATAGTAAATGAGAGAACATGTGTATAGCTCCTGGCAGATAGTAAGCACTCAACAATTGTTAACTCCTTATCTTCTTTCCCATAGGAGTAAATATCAAGATTTTGAGGGGGGGAAAAGGCCTGGCTTCGAGATTTTGTTGTAAGCTTTCTTTTTTTTTTCTTCTTTTTTTTTTTCCAGTTTTTTAAAAAATGATTTTATTTTTGATTTTTTAAATTTGAATTGTAAGTTCTCTAAGTGAACTGGACCATGTTTTCTCCCTTGTCATAGGCAAAAGTAGAATCACAGAGCTGAGAAAACTTCAGCAATCACCTATTTTTTAGGCAATCACCTATTTCAATACTTTTATTTTAAAGATTTATTTACTTATTTGAGAGAGAGCGAGCAGGGAAAACGGGCAGAAGGAGAGGGAAAGAGAGTCTCAGGCTGACTCTGCATTGAGCTCAGAGTCCGACGCAGGGCTTGATCTCACGACCTGATCAAGAGTCGGACGCCCAACCAACCACTCCACCCAGGTGCCCCTCTATACTTTTATTTTATTTTATTTTATTTTTATTTTAAAGATTTTTATTTATTTATTGAGAGAGATAATGATAGAGAGAGAGCACAAGAGGGGAGAGAGTCAGAGGGAGAAGCAGACTCCCTGCTGAGCAGGGAGCCCAATGCGGGACTCGATCCCGGGGCTCCAAGATCATGACCTGAGCCGAAGGCAGTTGCTTAACCAACTGAGCCACCCAGGCACCCTATACCTTTATTTTAATGAATAAAATGAGTCAATGGGGTGCTAGAGTTGATGTGGTCTTGCAACTCCTTTAGCTTCAAGTGACCAAAATCCAACTCAGACAAAGTTAAGTAAAAGTGAAATGTTTGGGACATCAGACACTGCTGGACCTCATGTGGGGTCGGGTGCTGTAGACAGGAGGCAGGGTGAGGTGACTGGTCAGAGAACACCACCTCCATCCACTCTGTTCACCAAGTGACCCAGCCAATTAGTGGGTAAACACTTGAGCATTCTGGTTCCTAATCCAGTACTTTTTTCTCCTCCATCAGCTCACATTCCTAGACCCATTGATAGACCATATTCACCCGGTGGTGGAAATGATCTGTGCTATTTCAATCCCTTAGGAGATGTGGGGGCCCATAGCTCACATATGGAGGCCAGTCAACCAGAATTTGTGGTGAGATCAGACTGCAGCCATGCTCAAGATTATAGTCTGGGGCTCCTTAGTACTCGCCATGAGCACCAGGCTAACCTGCCCCACACATCCAAAGGTGTGCTAGGGCGGTACCGCTCTCAATATTCCAGCTAGCAATGGTGTCAACACAAAGCTGTATCTCCCGCCAGGAATTCCTGAGCCTCAAAATAGACACGCTAAACAGGCACACTATACACTCGCACTGTTAGGAAAAGGTCCTTATCTGTCTGTGAATCCAGCTGTGCCTCTGAAAACACAGAGCAGGTCAGTTCTGTAAAGTGGCTGTTGATGCATCTGATGCTATCTTCACAGTTATGGACCTTCCAGCGTGGTCAGTCCAATCTTCCACTCCCATTGAAACAGCCCAACAAACCTCAGCACCAGCTGATTTTGACTTGTGGCCAACCTACAAGGAGCTCTTGGACGGCTGGTGTCAGTGAATGTTAGAGTTGGAAGGACGCATAGAAATTGTCCAGTCTTTCTTCCATTTTGCAGATGAGGAAGTTGAGGCACAGAGAGAACCATGTTACTTCAGGGCAGAGGTTTTCAACATCTGTACAACAAATATTGAGCCTGGCCATGACCAGGTAAGTGCTAGCCTAGGGGCAGAGTGACCCCCACAAACAGAACCCCTGGGCTTTTCATGAACTCCCTCCATGACAGTTCAAGTCCTGGGGGATGCTGGACCTGAAGTCCTTCTGTCTCACATGGACCAGCACTGGGAGAGTTGGCTGGCCTCAACGGAAGTCCGAGCAGAGTCCCGGCATCTGGGGTCCCCAGGTCCTCTGAAGCAACCCCCACCACCCCCCAGAACAAACTGATGGAGTACTTGGGAGACCTCGCTTGGCCAGCTGTTCCTTTTCTATCTGAAGAGCTGAAATTCTAATAGGGATGATTTATGAGTTTCTCAGAGAGGGGAATAGGAGCGGCACTTTCCCCTGACACAGAGCCTGGTCCCGCGGGTGCCGGGATGAGTAATGTTCTCCTGTGGGGCAAAGGGCTCTTGTCTGAGTCAAGAGATGATTTAACTCCTCAGGGAGCCAGCATTCCCTCCAATAACTCACCCTCCTTGAGAAAGGGAGTAGAGTCCCCCTGTCCTGTCGGCGTCTGTGCCCACTCAGGGCAGGAGGCACCTCACGAGCAATCAGCGAGGACACCCCACGGTTAGCATCCTTCAGAGCAAGGCTGGGGCCAGCAGGCACACACAGGATGCGGGTACCTGTGCTGAAGGCTCGACCAGTGGCTGATCCAGACTGCTGAAGGCAAACACCTAGGGGAAGAAGGAGCAGACTCATACTGGCTGATTCTCAGGGCCAGGTGAGGACAGTTGTAAAAGACACCAGAGGATTTGGATTCTGGATAAAAGAACTTCCTGACAATCAGATTTGTACCCCACCCCCTATAAAGAATAAACTGTCTTTTGAGGCCATTGACGAGGATGTGGATACGCAGGAACCCTGAGCATTGCCGGTAGAATGTAAAATCATGCAACCACTATGGAGAATAGTATGATGGGTCCTCAAAAACTTAAACATCAGGTTACCGTTTGACCCAGAAATTCTACTTCTTGATATATGCATAAAACAATCGAAAGCACAGATCTGAACAGATGTTTGTACACCGTGTTCAGAACAGCTTATTCCCAAGAGCCAAAAGATAGAGACAACCCAAGTGTCTATGAACAGATGAATGGACAAAGTGTGGTCCAGCCATACAGTGGAATATTATTCAGCCTTAAAAAGGAAGGAAATTGTGACAGAGGCTACAACACAGAGGTAACTTGAGGAAGTTGATGCTAAGTGACATAGCCAGTCACAAAAGGCCAAGTGCTATATGATTCCACTTATATGAGGTACCCAGAGACGTCAAGTTCATAGAGGCAGAAAGCAGCATGGGGGTTGCTGCGGGCTCTGTGAAAGAGGGACAATGGGGAGTTCGTGTTCAATGGGGACGGAGTTTCAGTCTGTGCTGCTGAAGAAGGTTCTAGAAACAAACTGCTGATGGTTGCACAGGAATGTGAACGTACCTAATGCCACTGACCTGAACACTTAAAAAGAATGAAAATGGTAAGTTTCAGGTTATATATACTTTCTTAGAATAAGGGGAGAAAAAGGAAAAAAGGAAGCTCAATCATCTCAAGTGAATAGACTCAGGTTTCTTAAGGACTCAGACGACTTTGAAATTAACAGATTTCTTTTGATCACTGGAGAGACTTACAATAAACTTGAGAGAAAAATGGGAAGACAAATTCTGGATTTTATCCAGTGCAGGTCCTCTTGCCTGAGATGATGATGCCCAAGGCAAGTGTTGCATGGTCTTCGAAAAATAGTTGCAAAATTTGTATCAACCCCGATAATCCACTTCCTAAATCACTCTCCTGCAAAGCGTCTCCCCTTGATAACTTTTATGTAGTGTTAATAATAATTACTAAAATACTCATGACTAATATTTATCTAGTATATACTCTGTGCCAGTCACTGTGCTAAGCAGTGCATGGTTCCTTTAAAACTCACAACAAACCTAGGAGAAGGTACTGTTACAGACGAGGAAAACAGAGACTCAATGCACTTAAACAACTTGAGCCAGAGATTTCTCCAGAGCTCAGTCTCCCACCCAGCATGCTGTACACACCAAGGGGCTTGGGAGGTGGGGATGAAGCTGGTAGGAAAGTGGCATTTGAACTGGGCCTTCAAGGCAAATGAGGCTCTAGCTGTGAATCCAGGTGTTGGACTCCTTAACTTCCCTAAGCCTCAGGCTCTTGTCTGCAAACTGAGGATGATAATCACACCTGCCGAAGGGGTTTGCCATGAGAGGACTATGAAGTGCTTAGCACAGTGGCTGGTAGGGGGGGCTGGGTGGAGAAAGGGCTGATAAGCATCAGCTCTCCTTGTTAGCATCCCCCACCCCCTCCTCTGAACTCTCAGAGCGCTCTTGTGTTCACCCCTCTTGTTGCACTTAGCAATTGCTACTATGCATTAGATAGAGCACCTTAATCTCAGTCCAGTGACCTCCCTACTCCCCACAAATTCTACACTATTGGAGGGCAGAGGTCGTATTTTGCTCCTCTCTGGGTCTCCAGCAGCCGCTTAGGAAGTGCATAGTCAATGTCTGAGTGAATGGCGACATAACAAATGGATGCATGATGCTCTTTGACCAACCCCTCCCCCCCCACATGGCTATAATCAGAGCCCCAGCCAGCCTGCTAATGAGGAAGGCCAGAGCACTGTCCCGCCCCATCCTTGGCGCAGACAGCCAGACGACCAGTTCGGGCAGGGCTGATCTCACCAAGGATAAGACGGAGCAGGGGGCTTTGCAGAGGGGACAGCCTTGGGTCTAGTGGTGCCGACCTCCTGGCAGACTGTCCCTGAGGAAGTGACCGGCCCTGGGCCTGGAGGTCTCGGGGTGCAGCAGCTCCGAAGCACAACCAGAGGCTCCAAGCTGGAAAAGTGAAAAAATGAGAGTGGGAAATGGGAGTCAAGGAGCCAAGGGAAACGGCAGATCTGTTAACGGGCTGTTTTTGCTTTTGTCTCTGGAGAAGGAAGAGGATGGAGAGCAAAGAGAGGAGAGTCGCAGGCCGGCTTCCTGCCCTGCCCGGCCAGGGTGGGAGAGCACCAGATAATGGCTGATAGCAGTGGAAATGGGGAGACAAGATAAAGGGGAGGCCGGCCTCAGGCAGCAGACCCCCGGAGCCAGGGAGGAGCGCTGGAGGGACTGACGAGGAAGATGGTGATGGTGCGGAAGCACGGAGGAAGTGCCAGCAGGGAGAGAAGAAAGGCCTCTGGGGACCCTAAGACAACCGGCCATAGAGGTCGAACTGGCCTGGCCTGGGGCCTTGGGGTCTGAGAGCTGAGCTGTCACTCAGGCCCGGGGCAAACCCCACACTCTCCAGCAAGTTCCTAAGCACCCCAAGTGAGACATGGGGCTGTGGAGGGTGGGTGATTAGAAACCATCTTCCCACACTTGTGTTGGCTAAGAGAGCTGAGAGGTGACAGAGTGAGTGGCTGGTACACCGCGGTGCTCAGGTAAAGGGTCTTTTCCTCTCCTGCCCTGAGAGTGGCTTCTGGAGTGATCTTCTGGCTCCTGATGGGGGAGGCTGTGATGTGGAAAGAAACCAAGCTGCCACCTTGCTGGGCGAACCCTCCCTACTTGAGTTCACGCCGGACTCCATCTCCCCTACGAAACCTGCTTTGGAAACTCTGGACACAGTCCGTTCTCCCCCAGAATCGTTGGTCAAGGCATAGCACTCCGGTCTTCTTCAGCTCAGGCATTCATTCAGCCCGATTTAGCCCGTATTTGCTGAACACCTTCTGTGCCAGCCCCGTGCTGAGACCTGGGGACTCGGCGGAGAGTGACCTGTCCCTGCCCAGAGAAGACTTGCAATCTAGAGGTGGGGACAAGAGCAAATGATGGTGACAAAGCCCAATAAGTGTTGTTAAAATCTCTGCCAAAGGTAAAAATTAGGGAGGGGGGTGCGCCATCAAGGCAGAATACGTCATTTCCTCCTCTAGGCCCCCTAGTTGTTGGGGTAGTCATGATTTCCCATGCAAACCAGCAGGCCATAAGGCCAAAGGTGAAAGGTGAAGGACAGGCAGAAGGGAGAAAGGAGAGAGGGAATGAATCGGACATTGTATGCTAACATGGTATTGGTAAAGCCCCCGATAACTCTCTAAACTATGTCGTTTATCTGGGAAGGGAGGGGGCACTTCAATGTATGTAAGAATGTTCAAAGAAACCCAGTTAGACCCTCTCACCTCCTGAAAACCACACACTGAGACCCTCAAAGCTCAGGGAGCCTCAGTGCTGGGTTGAGCACAGGGACATCCAGGAAATGCTGACTTGAATCAAAGGAACGAAAGGAATACATGTACCACATATGAAACCACCCATTAAAAAAAAAAAAAAAAAGGTGACAGGTATGGAAGAACTGCCAAATGGGTAGCTTGTCTTCTGTTTCTATACCCCCCTCCCCCTTCTGCCCTTTCTCCCCTCAGTACTTATAGTCGCCATCTGCACTCTTAGAAGGCAACATGTAAGTTATTCATTCCCACTAAGGTGTTCATGACTTTGTGTGCTGGCCCCCACAGAAATACTTACCCCTTAAAATGGGACAAATGGAATTCGGTGGAATTTTACCCAGTCCTTGGAGGACAGATTTGAGACACAGAGGAACCCTTCAAATCCCCTGGGGGGAAAGGATTCACTTGGCTTAAAGCAGCCCTTGCAAACACCATTTCCCATCCACACAGCCCATTACTCCTGCCCCCTCTCCTCCTCAGCCTTCAACCTTTGGACCTACCAAAGGAGAGGCCTGTCAGGAAAGAGAATGCAGAAACCATGTGACCTGGAATTGCAGTCAGGGAAGAGCACCCCTACCCTGGCCTTCTGGTCTCCTTCGTCCTGGTCTCTGGGCCAAGGTCCCCAAGGATGGTGGTACCCATGAGAAGCCAGCAAGCCCCTCGTGGGTGAAGATCACACGGTAAACACAGCGGCAAAGCAGACAGCCCCTGACCCTCTTCTCTATGCCTCTTTTCATCCCAAGAATATGAGCTCAAGAGATAGTGCTTTGTTTGCTGTCACTCAGTGTTGTGGGGAAAGGCCTGGATGTGGACTCAAAAGACCTAGGTTTGACTTCGGCCTCTCTGTGGGCCCAGCTTTCCTAGCAGAACATCCATATGGAGTTCCTCCCTGGTGTCCCTCACGGGTCTGGTGAGAACCAACCAAGTGGGAAGGTATTCCCACGTGGACCCCTGACATTTAGGGTATCGGTCTGGGGGGAGGGTGATGGAGGGATGGGAAGGATTTCAATAGTTGTGGTAAGCAGCTCCTCCATGAGCCTTGGTGAGGGGACTGGCCTCTGAGTGGCCCAAGAGCTCTGCTATGTCCTGGGTGTCATCAGGCAGGCCTTGAGCCCCAAGCTCTTGCAGAAGCAGCACCTGTTTGCAGGGTTTGTGGGTGCGTCCAGTTAGGTTCAGGAGCCCAGGTAAAAACTACCTTTACCTGGAGCTTGACAACCATATTCCAAATTCCGTTTTCTCAGGAATACTCCAACACAGATCCTTTATATATAAAGTTTGACTCCACAGAGGACAGTAGTCTCCAAATGCTTACTGTATGCATTTAGTTCCTATTTAAAGTTCAGGCAAGAACTTGAGGCCCTGTGGGCTCATCTTGCCCCCGGCAGCCCACACAGGCTGGCCTTGCCCGCAGGAGCCCACCTCCTCCTCTCTGCCCCAGCTCTCCGAGGAGGGGCCTAGGAGAGCGACCCTTCACCCCCACCGGCTCCTCTCCTTTGCCCTGCTCACCAGTTTCCCACACCAGGCTTTGTGCAAAGCCTACAAATAGCTGTACTAATAACAGGCACCCAGCTAAGCACCTTAATTATTGCAATTCAAGCCTCAGGACAATCCTTTGAGCAGCAACCTTATTGTACCTGCTTAATGGATGAGGAGACTGAGTCTTGGAAAAGTTAAATAATCTGCCCAAGCAAACTGCAGCAGGGCCCACCCCATCCCGGAGCTCACCACTTTCTCTCTTAACCAGATTGACAACAACCAAGCCCACAACACACACACACACACACACA
Source organism: Mirounga angustirostris (assembly GCF_029215605.1). Taxonomy (NCBI): domain Eukaryota; kingdom Metazoa; phylum Chordata; class Mammalia; order Carnivora; family Phocidae; genus Mirounga; species Mirounga angustirostris. The sequence goes on along the minus strand of NW_026991710.1, from coordinate 150,197,631 downwards.
CACAGAGTCTCCTGCGCTCAGGGCTCCACTCTGAACAGAGACTCAGAGAAGGACTGAGCACAGTAGGGACAGCACAGACCATATTTTTAAGACTTTCCTTAGGAGTTGGCACAATTTGGGGCAGCAGATGTTGCGGATGAGGGGAGATGTAGTGGAGATGAACACGGGTCTTGAGTTTTCTATCTGCTCTCAGACTGGACCTTCCCAGCTGGCCGCCCTTTGGTTTAATCCTGCACAGATTTCTGGAGATCCTACTAAGAACAGGCTCGGTGGGGCTTTCAGGGGCTGCAGGGGATTCAGAGAAGCAAGTGCCACGGCCCCTCCCACCCAGAGCTCATCAGAGGGGTCACAGCCCAAAGCACGGAGGGACAAAAGCGGCCCATAGCATCCTGGCCCCCCTCCTCAGCATTTCAGCCTTAAGGGAGGCCCGCGGAGGTCGAGAGGCAGGGACAGAGAGAAAGGCCAGGAATTGTGGCTGGGAACCCACCCCACCGTGGCGCCCTCGGCGGCCCCATTGGAAGGAGGAAAGGGGTGAATTCTCGTGAGAATTCTGATAACTGGGCTCCTCCACCCCTCCCCCTCCCCCAATTAAAGCGAAGCCCTCGGAGCGCCGCGCTGTAGAAACCACTTCCAAGCCAGGCATGACATCAACATTTCAGTGATAAGGGGTGGACAATGGGGTGTTAGACTAATAGAAAAACACCGCTGGATAAGGCCGGCTCCTGATACGCAGGCTGATGGGAAATACCATTGTCTGTCCGCTGTCAGCTGAGTCCCGGGGCGACAGGGATTCCAGCGGCCACAGGCAGCGGCGGGGAGGGCGGCCCCCGGAGCGGGGCGGGGCGGGGCGCGGGGGGCGGGGCGGGGCGCGGGGGGTGGGGCGGGGCGCGGCGGGGCGGGGCAGCCGGGCTGGAGTCCCGAACGCAGCGCGGGCTCCCGGCGGCACGCGCAGGGGGCTCCGGGACCTCGGAGCCACTGGGCGTGGCTCGCAGTGGAGACCGCCCCCGCCCTGCGGAGGTTCAAGTGCGGCGGTCCGGGTTTCCCCGGCCGCCGCAGGTTCGCAGACGCCCGCGACCTCGCGGCAGGACCTGCCGTTCACCAGCCTTGGGCCCGGGGCCCGAGAAACAGCCGAGGGCGAGGTGGACATGGAAGGCGGCCCCCACTTCTCTCCCGGCGGTGGGACTGTGTTGCTTGGCCGTTCTTTGCTCACAGATGTATTTGCTTCAATCGAGTTTCAGAACTTTTTTTTTTTCTCAAAGTAACACGCGGACAGAGTTTTTATATTTTGAGCCAGTCAGTAATAGAAGGATGTTTAACGACAACAAAACTGGTTTCCTGCGGTCTGCTCCCCATCCCGTCCCTGTGCCCTGCCCTGCTCCCCAGAGGCAACCAAACCACTGTCCACTCCTAGGGCTGCTTCTGGCATTTGCCTGTTTCTGAATAATGCGCTCATGCTGCTGGTTTTTATTGATCAGTTGTAGACATCATCTCACGCCTTTTTCACATGGTAGATGAGAACTTACCACTTTTGCACTGCTCTCCCTTTTACCTTATCTCTCTCATCCTTCAGTAGTTATACAGTATAATTATATTGGAGTAAAATAATTAACAGTGGTTATTCTGAAAATAAAAATACTGCTGTAACCCTGTTTCCTAGACCCTGTTTCCTCTACTTTGTTAAGGTACTCCTTTGTCTTGCTGGAGCATCTCCTTCAGTACCTTCCTCAGAAAGGGCACATTTTTTTATTTGGTAAGGTACTGAAGTCTAGACTGGGAATCATTTTTTCATAGTACTTTAAAAGGATTGCTCCCTTGTCAGACTTCTCAAGAAACACATTCCTCTTCCTGAGACTTTGTATGGACCTTGTCTTGTTTTGTCACTGGAAGCTCTTAGGAAATTCTCCCTATATCTGTTGTTGGAATGTTTCATGGTGATATCTCTTAATGTGTCTTTTCATTCACTGTCTTGGAAAATCAATCAATAGGCTCTTTAAAAAAAAAGATTTTATTTATTTATTTGATAGAGAGCAAGAGAGCGCAAGCAGGGGGAGCAGCAGAGGGAGAGGAGAAACAGGCCCAACGCAGGGCTCAATTCCAGGACCCTGGGATCATGACCCGAGCCGAAGGCAGATGCTTAACCGACTGAGCCACCCAAGCACCCCAATGAATAGGCTCTTAATCTGGAAACTCACCTCCTTTAGTTCTGGGGAAAATTCACCTATTATTTCTTGACTAATTTCTCCTCTTGCCCACCTTCTCTATTCCTTCTTTCTAGGACTTCTGTTAATTAGATATTGGATATACTAAATTAATAGTCTAAATGTCTCATCTTTTATCTCCTATTTCCCTCTATTTCTTTGTCATTTTGTTCTACTTTTGGGGAGATTGTTTTTCAACTTTATCTTCATACCTCCTATAAAATCCTTTTTTTCCTTCTGTATTTTAATTTCTAAGAGATCTTTTCTTGTTTTCTGATTGTTGCTTTTTCATAGCTTCTAGTTTTATTTCATTAAGGTAACATCTTATCATCTAAAATATATTAATTATAATTTTTTTAAAAAGTTTTCTTCTACTCCTCATGTTATTTGTTAGTTTCAGCTTCCTTGTATCTGTTTGTCTTGGTCTCTGTTTTTGAGGTTGGAGATTTTCCTCAGATGTGTGGTGATCTTTGGCTGTGTCACTAAAGGGTCCCTGGAAGTTCTGAGTGCACAAGGGGCTTGTGCCCTGTGGGGCTTCATCCTGGTGACTGGGGGAGAACTTGGTCATTTTCTTGGACTAGTCAGCTTCTCCAGCTTCTGTCTTGGGACATACATTCTGGGATTGAGGCAGAGGAAGGCATTTGTGAGGGTCTGATGGTTCAGTCTGCCAACTTCTTATCCTCATGGTCAGGGCTATTCCTCAGCCCCACCCTTCACTCTACCAGATGCCCCTGAGTCAGGGGCCACCCCAGTTCAGGTTCCACCAGAAAACGCTTTATTTAGCACCTAAAATACTATTTCATACATGCCAAGTCCTAGGATTATGCCCAAGATCTCATGGAACCCCTTCCTTTGACAGAGAAAGAACCCAGAGAGGTGACTAGCCTTAGACCTCACATGAGTTGGGAGCAGAGCTGGGCCAGGGTGAGCCCAGCCCATGACCTTGACCTTTCTTGCAGAGAACATAACTGGTGTAGAAAGTGCCTGGTCTCCTTTCCATCTTCCATCTCTCTGTGTATTGCTTTCTATTCCTTCCTCTGTTTCTCTTTCCCCCTCCACTGACAGATTACAATAGGGTAAAGACATTTAGTATGAATTGCACAAAGGAGAGCCTTGGATATTCTACTCATTTTTTTTTTTAAGTAATGAAAAAGAAGAAAATTTTTACAAAAATAAATCTGTAAATTTATTGGTCCTCAATTTTATATATTTGGCTCTCATATACCCCATGCTTTCATGCACAGATCCTTAGGAACTCCTTTTCATGTGCCTATCTTGGACCTTCATATGGCATTTCTTGAAAGAACTTTGAGTTTCACATGGTGGTGCTGCATGGCTGCAAACAGATTGCATTTGGCCCGGTTCGCCATCTTTGTCCATTCAGCCGTGCACGTTACCGCAATTATCTGTATTATATTAGCATATTTTCCTTCATTTTGTTACCTGGCGAAATGGAAAACAAAAATGAAAGTGCCGATACGAGTGATAAAAAGGGTTAGGTCTCAGACACTTCATTCAGTTGAGGCAAGAAGCTGCCAAAGTGGCTAGCCAATCTTCAGCTTTGAGCTGAAGCATGCTGAATTAGCCTGGCTGGTGTTTTCCTTCAGTTTTGAAGGAAAACAGCACAATTAGAGAACATGGTGTAATTGAAGTTTGTAATCGTTTTTAGATCTCACGAAATAGAATCCCTTTAGAATATATAAATCTATTGCTTTGTCTGGCACATTTGAAATGATCTGTAGTGGGGTGCCTGGGTGGCTCAGTCGTTAAGCGTCTGCCTTTGGCTCAGGTCATGATCTCAGGGCACTGGGATTGAGCCCTGCATCAGGCTCCCTGCTCAGCGGGGAGTCTGCTTCTCCCTCTCCCATGCCCCCTGCTTGTGTTCCCTCTCTCTCTGTCAAATAAATAAATAAAATCTTAAAAAAAAAAAAAAAAAGAAATGATCTGCAGTTTGTTTGTTTCTTATTCAGAGAAAGAAAGTGGGTAAGACAATGGGACTGTCCGAGCCTCCTCAGTCCCTGAAAGTACTCCCAGGATCAGTGTCCTTGCCTGTGTCTGCAGCTAGGCTCATACGAGCCCACTGAGAAAGTACTCGCAGGTTTGGAAAGCTCATATGCTCCCCCACTGCGTATGTTCGAGGGTCTGGCCACTCCTCCTTGTCCCTGGATGGTTTGCTTCCCTCAAAATATGACTCTTGGTGCTATTTTTGGACAGAGGGCTCCCTGGCTGAGACCACTGCCTGCCTGAATCGCCCACACTCCGGTGACTGACCCAGTACCCCTCATCCTCCATGTATACACCCAGGTGCATAGAGGTTAAACCAGGAAAGTCAGCCTGGCTTCTTCCTACCCTCTGCCACATTCCTACACCCTCTACAACATCCTGACCATGTTCTTCAAGTCACTAAGCCACAGGCCTGTGAGTAATCTTCAACTCCTTCCAGGCTCACATCCAAACTTTTGCCGCACTCTTTCTCAATTTTACATCTAAAGCCTCCCTCAACATCCACATAGCTACCACCCTGGGACAGGCCACCACTGTGTCTCCTCTGGGCTATTTCTATCACCCCCAGATGGTCTTCAGCCCCAGCCTACCCCTTCCCCAGTCCATCCTTCACAGTGCTGCCTGAGAGATCGTTCCAGAATGCCACTCTGATCACCTCAGGTCTTAATTAAAACATTTCAGGATGGGCGCCTGGGTGGCTCAGTTGGTAAAGTGTCTACCTTCAGCTCAGGTCATGATCCTGGGGTCCAAGGATTGATCCCCGTATCAGGCTCTCTGCTCAGGCGGGAGTCTGCTTCTCCCTCTGCCCATCCCCCTGCTCATTGTCTCTCTTCTTCCCAATAATCCTTCTCAAGGCAACGCCATGTCTTCCATCCATCCTTAGTGCCTAACTAGGCCTTGGCATATAGTTCGCACCCAATAAAATGCGTATTGAATTTCTTTCATGAAACTAAAAATATGTAGCTCCTGACCACGTATGGTTTATCCAAAAAGTGGTTAGAGAACTGTTTACATAGAATCGAAGGTCTGTTTTCAAATACCAAGACAAACATGTTTAATCTTTGAAATAGTTTATCAGCAGCCAGGGTGAGTGGCCGCTCCATGCATTTCACTGAACATCTGTAGAACTGAAGGGAGTCTCCCAACCAGACAAAGGACACCCTCTTTTCTACCATCTGCATTCCCAACACTTCAATCATTCCCAAGCAGAATGTGAGGCAAAATTATTGACATAGAAATGGATCGGAATTGGCATTGCTTCTCTGATTGATCCAGAAATTCTGGGTAGTAAGAACAGCTTAAACTTCCTCAGTGTCTTCTCTAACCCAGGCACAATATCTAATAATAGTCCTACATTGCGGTTATAGACCCCCCTTTTTTTCTTACAAGAAATAGATTAAAGTACGGTTCCCACATCTAAGCATTTTATATCCGCATGAATTTAAGTAGATTGAAGGTAGACTTCTTCAGTGAAGCCTTCGCCCAACACCCTGACTAGGTGAGGTACCCCTGTTCCCTGCTCCATACCACTGTGGACTCCCATGTAATTACATCTTTAACATTTGTCTTCCTTACTAGGCACAAACTCTATGAGGGCTGAGGCTATGTCGTTGTGGTAACTAGGATAACCTTGACAGGTGACATAGTGCCTGGCATATAAAATAGGTAGATGAAGGGTGGGAGAGATAGATGCTGTCCTGGTGTCTGGCCTAGTTTCTACTCATTGCCAGTCTTTACTCATTTTGGCATGATTTTCTTGTTTCTGCTGCCCACACTGGCCTGAGTCTTTATCTTACCAGTCCATTCAGTGTTCTCATTCTCCCCATCTCTGCCTCAGCTCCCCGTGTCAGTGGCTGAAGCTAATTTCATCACTGTTCTCCAAGCACTTTGCTGATCTACGGCTCCAAGCTCGTAAGCACTTTTTGGCTTCCCCCCAAGTGCCCAAGCTTTGAGTTAACCTCTGAGAGTATGGAGACCACAGGACTATATCACACCAAATTGCTACTGTTCTCACTAGAATCTGCCTGAGATTCTCTCTACTGCTAAGTGAGGTTCAGAATAGGATACTCTCACTAATGATCCATCCATGGCATTAGTCATGACTCTTGGGTTTGAGAAAAAAAAAACCAATTCAACCAACCTAATTGGGAAAAGAGGGAAACGATTCATCCTATAATGTGTGAGTCTGAGCCATAATGACTTCAGGCAAGACCAAAATGTCAAATGCCGTCAAGCTCTGTTTGTCTCTCTCTCCATATCCAGCTTCTGCTTGCCTCATACACTAGTCATGATTCTTACAAAAGGCTCTCAACATGATAATAAATATGCTATGGGAACCTCTGGGTGTCCTCATGTACTCACAGCTCATGATCCAAAAGGAGGAAACATGTTTTTGGAGTCCATGTGTCAAATCTCATGGAAGGATTCTGACTAGTTCTGCTCAGGTCCCATGCCCACATCTGGACCAATCACAACGGGGACTAGAGTAAACAATTAGAATTGGATCAGCCTAGGTCATATGCCATCCCTAAGGCTTCGGTGTTTGATACCCCATTAAAGCCATATGAGGTTCATATTGTGTTTCCCTCAGTGAAAGCTTGCTGGCACATAAAACCTGTCCCCTATGGTCATCCACACAATCAACATCTCATGAGTACCCTCTTAGAATAAAGCACCATATTAGGCTTTGTAGGGGAAAACAAAGATTAGTCAGACTCATCCTGGCCAAAAGGGGCTTTAGAGTCAGTAAGGATTTAGTTATGCACATAAAGATTTATAGCAGAAGGCAGTTGAGCCATAAGGCCCCTTAGAGGCCATAGAAGGGACAATCCAAGGGGTCACTCATGAGAGTCAGTGCAGAAGAACAATCCAATAAACACAGTGGTTAATTGGATGGTGGTTAAGGATGAGGGAGCATCAACCCTGTTTACCTAGAGCTGATTAGATACCTAGACATGACTTTTCAGAGGTTCTTCCAGGTATCTGTAATGGATCTTTCAGGTCCAACCTTCCATTCTTCCATTCACTATCTTGTCCTGACTCACTCAGCTCATGTCAGGCCCCGATTCTTCCCTTGGTGATCTACCAGCATGGTCACTTTGAGCCACCATCATCACAGACATTTCTACTAGTGATTCCTGAGCTCTGTTAAGGGACCTGGGGAGGCCAGATTGGGCTTTGTTCTAAGGACTTCTTCTAGCAAATGCTTCAGCCTCTCATTTCTGGACTTCTAACTGGTCCTCAGTCCGTTGACAAGAACTATCGCTCCAATCACAGCCAACCTGCTGCTTGTGGAAGCTCAATTTCCTAGGACCTCCCTCCCTTCTCATCCCAGCCTGCCTCCCATCCCAGGATTCCATCCAAATGTCGAGCCCGTTATAAAAGAGGGAAAGTGGAAGTAGCACAATGGATAGGGACAATGCTGCTTGGAGGCAGGGACGCATCTCGTTAGAAGGGAAAGTCTCAGCCTGGTAGCTCGATTGGCCTCTTGGGTTCAATCAGTTCATAATTTCAGTTTATTCAGCACATGTGTTTCACAACTCTGCATGCCCCAGAAAATGCACGTGGGTTTTTTTTCCCCAATACTGGCTAAAATGTGAAAAGTTCATAAGAAGCATACAGTAGGTTTAAATATTTTTCTTTCTTAATGATTCTCTGAGTGAATTAATTCTTTTTTTCCCATTGAGGTGAAATTCACATAACACTGAATTAACAATTTTAGGGTGTATATTCAGTAATACTTAGTACATTCACAATGTTGTGCAGCCACAACAATCACCACTATCAAATTCTGAAACATTTTCTTCATCCTAAAAGAAAACTTCATACCCCTTAAGCAGTCACTCCCCTTCCCCCCTGCCCCTTGCCCCTGAGAACCACACACCTGCTTTCTGTCTCTATAGAGTTATCTATTCTGGAGATTTCTTATGAATGAAGTCATACAATATGGGATCTTTTGTGCCTGATTTCTTTCACCTGGCGTAATGTTTTTAAGGTTCATCCACCATCCATCATCATCATAGCATGTATCAGTACTTTGATTCCTTTTTATGACTGAAGCATATTGTAGGGATATACCACATTTTATTTATCCAACAGTCTGTTCATGGACATTTGGGTTTTTCCTGCCTTCTAGCCATTGTGAATAGTGTTGCTATGAACAGTCATGTCAAAGTATTTGTTTGCCTACATGTTTTCTATTATTTGGGGCATATACCTAGAAGTGGAATTTCTGGATCACGTGGTAATTCTATATTTAATTTTTTGAGGAACCACCATTCTACTTTCATAGCAGGCGAACCATTTAACATTCCTGCCAGCAATGTACAATGGATCCAATTTCCCCACATCATCTCTGAAACTTGTTATTTTCAGAGTTTGTTTTTTTTTCATTATAGCCATCCTAGTGGGTGTGAAGTGGTTTCTTGTTGTGGTTTTGATTTGTATTTCCCTAAATACTAATGATATGAAGCATATTTTCATGTGCTTGTTGGCCATTTGTATAACTTCTTTGGAGAAATGTTTATTCAAGACTTCTGCCCATTTTTAAATTGAGGTTTTTGTCTTTTTGTTGTTGAAGTGTAAGAGTTCTCGATATATTCTGGATACTAGATGTTTATCAGATATATGATTTGCAAATATTTCCACCATTCTGTAAGTTGTCTTTTCACTTTCTTAATGCATAAGTTTTTTAATTTTGGTGAGTCCAACTTACCTATTTTTTCTTTTGCTCCTCTTGCTTCTGACGTCATATCTAAGAGAACATTGCCAAATCCAAGTTCATGATTAGTTATCCCTATCTTTTCTTCTAACAGTTTTATAGTTTTAGCTCTTATATACAGGTTGTTGATCCATTTTAAGTTAATTATTGTAAATGTTGTGAGGAAGGGGTTCAGCTTCATTCTTTGACATGTACATATCCAGTTGTCCCAGCACCATTTGTTGAAGAGACTATTCTTTCCCCCATTGAAAGGTCTTGGCACCCTTGTTGGAAAATCAATTGGCCATAGATTTCTGAGTTTACTTCTGGATTATTTTAGTTCAATTCTCTTCCACTGATCTGTATATTTATCCTTATGCCAGTACCACACTGGTTTGATTACTGTGGGTTTGAAGTAAAATGAGGAAGTGTGAGCTCTCCAACTTTCTTCTTCTGTTTCAATATTGTTTTGGTGAATTGACTAACTTCAGTTACAGAAAGGGCTCCTTCCTGGGTCCCCAAGTTGTCCCATGAGGCAACTCATTATGGTAGAAGGATCCTTAGAGAAAGAATCTGGAGACTTGGGTTCTGCCTGGCTTTGCCACCAACTCTCTAGGTGTCCTTGTAAACTACATCTCTAGATGTCCTTTGTAAACCACCTTTCAGGTCTTGCTTTATTTACTCTTCCGCAAAATGGAGACAAGGGGGGGCCCAAACTTAAATTTTCTGTTTGGTGTGGGACCTGAAGCTCTTTAAAACTCACCCTGAGGGCGCCTGGGTGGCTCAGTTGGTTAAGCGACTGCCTTCGGCTCAGGTCATGATCCTGGAGTCCCTGGATGGAGTTCCGCATCGGGCTTCCTGCTCGGCAGGGAGTCTGCTTCGTCCTCTGACCCTATCCCCTCTCAGGTGTTCTCTCTCTCTCATTCTCTCTCTCTCAAATAAATAAATAAAATCTTAAAAAAAAAACAAAAAACCTCACCCTGAAAAATGCTTTGAATCCTCAGACTGAGGCCCCAGTTATCAGGGAAGTGACTGTCAGAAAACTCCCTTCCCACAAACCCCACATCTATAGCTAGCCTCCTCCTTCCTGGGTCATCAATGAAGGTATTGTTCTAGAAAGCATTACATTGGCAGAGAGGTGAGAAGTCTGGATCATGGAGAAAGTTAGAGATTGGGTCACCTTCACTTCTTCCTCCAACTGTCATTGAATTATGCTTGATATTTTCTAGCACTTGTCTGATGAATAAAGAATGAAGTCTCATATGTTTTTATTTTATTTATTTTTTAAGTCTCATATATTTTAGATGGCACACATTCATTTATTCAAAAACATTTATAGAGAACTATTATGTGCTAGGCATTAGGTTGGGTACTATGAGTCTCACTCTCTGGTAATCAGTTTCACATTTGAATAATATGAAGGGGAATTTAAATTATTTTTAAAGTCCCTACTTTTTTCATTGATTTGGGTATTGCTTTCAATTTTTTCAATTGCTACTGCATGTGTTGACAGCCTTACAGGAAATCAAAGCCCTGGGCATACAAGCCCTGGGCATACAAGGTCAACTACTTACACACCTGGATGCCTCCTTCAATTCCAAGCAGTCTGTGTTACATGGCTGCAATCAGGGTGTACTTGCTACCACACGTTGACTTTCTTTTCTTTTTTTTTCTTTTTTTTTAAGATTTTATTTATTTGCAAGAGAGAGAATGAGAGAGAGAGAGCATGAGAGGGAGGAGGGCCAGAGGGAGAAGCAGACTCCGAGCTGAGCAGGGAGCCCGATGCGGGACTCGATCCCGGGACTCCAGGATCATGACCTGAGCCGAAGGCAGTCGCTTAACCAACTGAGCCACCCAGGCGCCCAACACGTTGACTTTCTTAACTTGATGTTATTCCATAGAACTGTGTTCTTGTAGAGATATAGTCCAAATCCTAGACCATGTGCTGGAATGTCAGCATTTCAACAGTCAGTCTACATTTGTCTTTTGTCCCCATTTCTACTTTAAATGCCCTGTATCTCATGCTCTAATATTGGAGTGTGGATAGACCATCAGGAGGCTACAGAGGAAATGATGGTAGGTTGCACAAGGGTGGTAGACCAGATGATAGACTGCATATGGTGAGGGAGAGAGAGAAAGAGGTATCAAGCATGAGTCCACGATTTCTGGCCTGCAGTACTGTTTTATTGGTTCTTTTCAGTGAGTTCAGGAGCACAAAGAGGACTAGATTTGGGGAGAACAGGACACCACTTAGCTCAACAGTGTCCGGCAGAGTTATACAACAAGGGAATCCCAGGGAAGATCACAAGTTAAGTTTGAGGTGTCTTTGAGGCATCCAAGGAGGCAGATGGAGCACAAAGAAAAAGTGAGGGCTGGAGATGTGTGGGTGGGGGTAGAAACAGTAGGTCTGGATAGGATTGCAAAGGGAGAGAGTGTAGAGTGGGGAGAGAACCTAAACCTGAGCCTCGAGGAACACCAACTTAATACGACTAGAGGGAGGATTTCCTGCAGTGGAGAGGGAGATGGGACCAAAGTAGTCAGGGGAAGCAAGGATCCTGTGGAAGCACAGAAGCAAAGGAAGAGAATGCTTCAAACTGAAGGAGGGGATTGTGTCAACAATGTCAAATGCTGCCGAGAGGTCAAGATGAAGAGAGAAAGTGTCCATCAGATTTAGTGACACTGAGGTCATTGATGACCTTAAGGGCCGTTTCCATGGCACGACTGGGGGAAGCAAGATTGAGGGGGACTGCAAAGCAAGTGACAAAATGGAGAAAGTCGAAGCAACTCCTCTGGCAAATTTGGCTTCCAAACACAGCCCATTTCCAGTTCTTCCCCCACCTTCACTGAGTGGGGCGTAACTTTCGGTAAATCTCATCACCTCTCGGGATCTGTTATTCCTAAAGAGGTCTAGGGAAGTGGGGAGATACAGTATCTCTAAGTGCATAGATAATCTTTTGCAAACCAAAGTCAGCATATGTAATCTGAAAAAGAAAACTAAGCACTTACAAGGACAATGGATCAAAAGAGGGTTGGGTGGTGTCATTTCTCTAGGGAACCCCCCCATTTTCTTTGAGTTAAGAGAGGCACAGAGCACTTTGGGGAATGGTAGGTATTGAACAACCTCCAAGGGTCAGGTGGGCAGTGAGTCTGCATAAGGAAAAATGAGGAAAGGGGGGAGGACAGAGATAGAGCTGATCCAACAAGCCCTGAGAGCAGTTAGTGCTGGGGGAGGGGATCCTGGTCTTGCCAGTTTATTCTTTCCAGAAACTACAGAGGAGGAGGGAGGCCAGGCAGAATTGCTCCCCTGCATCTACTGCAGGCCTGAGGGAAGGCAGGGCTGGGCTTGGAAGGGATGAGGAAGGTGGAGAGGAAGGGCAGCGGGAATAATTATTTGAGCTGGCAGCCGGCCCCAACTAGAGGGTGACCCCTGGGACCCTAGGGTAGAAAAGAGTGAGCATTCCTTTAATGGCCACAGGTGTTAGAGTAGAAAATTTTCCATGAAAAGGGGGCTGTTCCACATGATTAAAATAACCACTTGGGCCCTCTTGGCAAGCTCGGGCCTTGTTTTTTTCACACTTCGCAGCGTGTCCTTCAACTCCTTTTGGAGGCTGCTCCGAGGATAAATGGCAAAAGAAATTCTTTTTCTTCTCTCACACACACTAATAAGGAAGGAGTGGGAGAAAGTGGGCCCCCCAAGGGCAGGCTGGGGAGGCAGAGGCAGGGCACTAGGTTTTTGCTGCAGACAGAGGGAGGCTGGGGGCTGCAGGATGAGGAGGTGCTGTGCTGGGAGTGAAAGCTTGCTTGTTGGGGTGAGGTGGGGGTTGGTACAGAGACACTGTCTGGTTGGGGCCTGCTCTGCAGAAAAAGCTGGAAATAGAGTGGCAGAGACTGAGGCCCTGTCCAAGAGAGAGGGCGCAGGTCCTGGCTCCTGGTGGTCTTAAGGGTAAGTTGACCAGGACAATGTGCTGGGAAGAAAGCTGAAAAGAAGACAAATGTGTACTTTCTGGGGTGTTTCGAGACTGCCCCATCTGTAGGGAGAAGCCAAGACCAGACAGCCTAAGAGCAGCCTTGCACTCCACTTCCTACTATCTGGGCAGGTAAGTGGATGGCTCTCTGTCTTGGCTTCCCTTCTAAAACGTGGTTGCATGGGATGAGTGAGGCATTGCCCAGAAAGCACACAGCAGATAATGTTAATGATGATGACAATGACTATTTCTCTATCCTCCTTCAACCCAAGACCTCCAGGGTTCCCAACCACTCTCATCTCACCCCAGTCCTAATTGCACTTGGGTTTTCTTGGTTTCTGTAGTCCTAGATCAGGTATTAAATAACACCTCTCTCTCCACCATGGAAGGTCCATGAATGCAGGAGGTTACCCACTTCCACTGAAGCAGCCGGTGAAACTGTTCTTGTTGCTACTGTGGCATTGTTGTTAATGGGCAAAAGCCAATTATGGCCTTTTCCTGCCATCTTGCTTCCTATAAAACACCCTTCGCCCTCTCAAGGGGCTTGCCTCTCACTATCATGGGAAGATGCTGGGCCTTTGTCCAGGTTGCCAGCCCCCAGATCATTCTCCCCTTGCCACAGCACATCCTCCCAGGGTTCCCTAGGTCCTCTCAGGGGATGTCAGAGTGCCTGGCCTTGACCCCATATGGTCTTCCCTGACCATCTCAGGTCTCACTGATCCTCTCCTCCTCTGAACAACACTGTCCAGACAGCTGTTTTTCAGGGTGTGATCTGAGGGTCACATATATCAGATGCCCCTGGGGAACTTGGAAAAGCAGATTCCCTGAGCCCCTCCCCCATTCTGAATTAGAATCTCTGGGACAGGCCAGGGAATCTGCATTTGTAATGACCCCTACACGGAATCTTATGAGACACGCACTGTTGGATGCCTGATCATCTACTGTCCTTCATTGCGCCAAATTGGCAGAACTGAAACACATTGCAGTGCCTGTCACAGTGTCTTACATAGAGCAGGGCTTAATAATGGTGATAGATAATGAGATGGATAGATAGATAGATAGATAGATAGATAGATAGATAGATAGATAATGAATGGAAAGGTAGATGATGGATGGATGGATGAATGGATGGATGGATGGATGGAGAAATAGGAAGATAGATAATGGATGGATAGGTAGAAAGATAGACTGATGGATAGATAGATAATGGATGGAGAGATAGGAAGATAGATGGGTGGATGGATAAGTAGATAGATGATGGATGCATAGAGAGGTAAGAAGATAGATAATGGTTAGATAGAATGATAGATGGCTAGATAGAGAATGGATGGATGGATGGATGAATAGATGAATGAATAGATAGGGAGATAAGTAGATAGATTAGATAGATAGATAGATAGATAGATAGATAGATAGATAGATAGATAGATAGATAGATGATAGATGATGGATGGATAGATAGATGATAAAGCAAAACCTTATTACAATTTTGGTCATAGTTCTTCTGGTATCTCATGGAACTGAAGTGTGGGATGCCTGGATCTATAAAGCTGTTGAGAGCAAGGGCAGCAGGAAGATTACACTTGGACTCAGTAACCTGGCAGGACAGGGTTCAAGTTCACCACTCACTGGCTGAGTGTCTTTGGGTGAGTTACTCAATGTCTCCAAGCCTGATTTTCCCGTCAGTATGAGAGTATAGTAACAGTATGTGCTCTCAGGAGTACGGTGAGCTTTGACTTAGAGGATGCAGACAGCAAGAGCCACTGTGAGCCTGGGCCCCGCACTCCCAGTCCCTCCTGTCTCTGCATGGCTGCCTCCTCTCTCAAAGCCTGGCTTCTAAGACTCCTCCCTGCTTAGAGCCAATGCCTAGCTAGTTTACATCTCCTCAGAGGCAAACACCCTGAGATGGAGGCCCGTCTCTCTCAGTTTTAAACCCAAGTCCCTAGAGAAGAGAATCTGGAGGGCCTCTGAGTTCCATCACAACTCTAAGCCTCCCCAGTCAGGTACAGGAATCCACGTGGAAGGAGCTCCACCATACCTGCCCAACCCAGTTCTCAGAGAGAGGGGAGGAGGGTGGTGACAGGCTGAGCAGACACCCCAAGGCATCTACTGTGACTCCCCAGAAATAAACATCCTCCCAGCCCTAACCCCACGGCTGCTTTTCATCTCAAAGAGCCTTCCCTCCACATCTTCCTGGGGTTAAGTCCTTCAGCTTCAGAGCTATTCACCTCTCCCCCTGCTCCGTCCCTTATTCCCACAAGCCTCCCTACCAGTATGATCCTCCCAAAACTACCAGTGTGTCCTCCACTGGCCAGGTGGCGGGGAAAGTCCCTAAATGTAAGCCTTACCCTCAGGGTGCTGACAGTCTAGTTGGTAATGTCAAGCCAGCATACCCAAACTGATTGGAGATGGGCCTGGTACTAAGCCATGAGCAATGGCTCTGAGGCACTAGGAATCCAGAGGAAGGAGAGTCCCGTGTAGGCTGGACTGATCACGGAAAACTTCCTGGAGGAAGAGGAACGGGCTTGACGGCGATGGGGGTTGAGAAGAACATTCTGGACAGGCCCTGGAGGAATGGAGAAAGCCCTGCCGATAAGCTGCCCTGGTGGGAATGATTGCCGGGGAAAAGGGTGGCGGGAAGGAGAGGGAGAGAAGGCCGGCTCAGCAGGTGCTGTAATTATGGAGGGCCTCGTTGGCCAAGCATGAGCCTCCAGCACGCAGTCTGGTGAGCCACGGCCTCCCTCCCACCCGGCTCGGGCAAGCTGGCTGTCAGGCCTCCCACAAGTCCTGGTAACATGGGGGCTGCCCCATTGATTGGCCTGTGAAAGGCCACTTGGTGGGCCGGTTGCCGAGAGAGCCCCAGAGGCCAGGGCTGGGATTAGCGAGTGGCCCTGTTTGCTCTCCTTGCTGGAAGGCAAGAGGACTTTGGTCTCAGCTTATCAAACTGCCCCGGGTTTGAAAGCCCAGGAATGCAGCCTTGGGCAAATGTGCAGTTTCACAGGACACCCATTAATCAAACAGTTCCCTCCCCTCCCTCCACCCCTAATAACCTGACTCCCACTGCACACACACACACACACACGCACACACACGCACGCACGCGCGTGTGCGCGCCTGCTCACGTGCACACACACTCCTACTGCGCTTTTATATGGTCTTTGTTGGGGGGGGGGTCTCAGCCCAGTTGGCAGCTATGCCAGGCCCCAGTGGAGGGATTTCAGGAGAGCAGGCTGGGATACTGTGTCTCTCCCCCAGTTTGCCTGGTGGGCCTCCCAGAGGCAGCCCTGAGTCTGGCCATGGGCTTCCACAAAGGTGTGTGGGGCTGGCCCACCACCCCACTGCGTCTTTGCTCCATACAAATAGCAACACGTTGTCCCCCCCAAGATGGAAAGAAAAACATTCTAGGCAGTAACTTCTGGAGGAAACTTTCACAAACCATAAAAGTCTTTTTTTAAGCCTGTGGAATGAAAAAGGACATTATTTGTTCTTGTATACAGCAGACGGAACTATGGTAGAAAGTCCCATATCAATCCGGAGGCCAAGCCTCATGGCTTCTGACCCAAGTGCTCCCATCTCTTAAGGGCAAAGGGGTGGAAACAGGAGCCCTGAATCTAAGAAAATGGAATTTCTCAGGAATAAATGTCAAGAAAAAGTATACCTGTGAGTTCCTATTAGTTAGGCTCTAGAAATCCCAAATGCGGGCACGTAGCTTCAAAATAGCCAGTTGGGGAAGTGTCTTGGGCTTGAGAAGATGGCTTGAGTTGCCTATGGACCAACTGTGGGCTGTGGCTACCAGGTCATGGATGCCAGCCCGGGTGGCCGAAAGGCTAGAGGCAAGAAGGGAGGAGGGAAAGAGCCAAGATATCCTACAGTGTTCAGACTTTGTGTAAAACACTGCGTTCCACCCTGGGCAGTACACTTGAAGTTGCCCTAAATTGTAAAGGGGAGCCCCACCCAAGAGGGTGAGCCGGCCGGTGAGGACCTTCAGAGTTATGTCCGATGAGAAATGTGTGCACACTCTGGAGATGCATGTCCAGAGAAGTTTGCCAGCTCCCCTGGGACGCATATGTGACCGTCGCTCAGCTCCGCCCGCGGCCTTCCACCCCATGGCTTGCTGTCTTAGCACAGACGCCGAGCACCTCTGGCCTGGACGCCTCCAGCAGTCCCTCCTGGACACTCTGTCCACGTGAGCAGACAGCCCTGGAAACGCCGTCTGTATCCCCCAGCCAGGGTGGCCTCATTAAGACCCACACCTGACCCTGCCTTTCCCCGCTTAGAGCTCTGCAGTAAGCTCCCGCCCACTCCCCTTGCCATGGCCTCAGAAGAAGGTCCAAATGATGCCCCCACATCCTGCAGCTGTCTGTGACCCCCACGCTCTAAGTTGCCTGCAGCTTGGGGGTGCTATATTGCACCCCCCAGCCTTTGCATACCTTGTCTGGGATGCTGATGGCCCCGGCACCCCCATCTGAGTACTCCCTGCATGACCTCCAGCACCCGGCTTGCTGCGCCCTCCTCTGGGAGGTGCAGCCCCCCGCCCCCGCACCACCCCCCAGCTCGGCAGGTTCCTCACCCTGTGGGGCCTGCTCCCCTTTCCTGTCTGGCCCCTCCCCTAGACCACCTGCTGCTCACGGCCAGTCACGTGTCTGCTCCCAGCCCCCAGCTCCAGGCCCAGCACCTAGCAGGTCCCCTATCCAGTATTTGCCAAATGTATGAACACCAGCTGTTTTCAAATATTTGAAAGGCTGTCATGGCGGAGAAGGGTCAGTCCTAACCTGAGTGGCTCAAGAGGCACGATCAGGACCAGTGTGTGGGAGTGACAGAGAGGCAGGACCCTGGTGGGCTTCACCTATAACATAGGCTGCTCCTGAGGGAGTGAGCGCCTTGTCACCTGTGGTCACTGAATGGGACAGGATGGCCCCTTGAAGGGGGTGGCAGTCAAGGGGGTTTTGTTTACATGAGATCACCTCCATGCCTTCGTGCTCTGGGACTCTAAGAGTTAGTTTATTTCTATTTCGGGGCCCCCTCCACATACACACGCCAGTCATGGTGCAGAGTTGAGCTTTTCCTGTTGAGAAGCCTCAGGGCTGTTGAGGAGCAGAACGCAGCCCCAGCTAGGATGGAAAATCTGTCACCGTTCTGGAGAGGCATGCTTTGTGTCTTTGGGAAGGCAATGAGATGGATGTTTGGCCATCAGCCCGCGGGCCCCTAGGAAACACTCTTCTCCACCCCAAAACCTGCCGGGCCAGCACTTGGCTCTCACCCTCTCCTGGAGAATCAAGCATTGTGTGCCTGCCCAGAGCTGGGACTGGGGTCTTTGACATCAGATCCAACCCAGGTGCAGCAGGGGAGGGGAAGTGACCTCAGCTCAGCCAGCTCGGCTCCTTGGCCTCAGCTGGGCTGTCCTCCCTCACCGACAAGGTCACTGTTATCTGCTCTGTGAACGCGCTCGTGGGGCCTGGACGCCCTCCAAATATGTGGAGGGAGTTTTAACCTAACCCAAGACTAGAAGGCCTCCCACGTCTGACATTTTCCAAGAGCTGTAAGCTGCAGGCAAGGACAAGAAAGAGAGGCACTTGAAAGCACTTCTGCAGCCAGAGGCTGTCCACGCTACCTGCACTCGTGTCCGTGTGTGTGGCTACGTGTCAGGGTGTATGCCTGTGCCAACACGCGTGCGCGTGTGTGCGCGTATGTCCATACGTGTCCTGGGTGTATGTGAACGTGTGTGTGTGTGCGTGTATTGGGAAGGTGTAGAGAAGCCATTTGCCTTGGCTTCAAGGCTGGAGTTATAGAACCATTTTGTCCAGAAGCCTCTCCAAGGCTGGGAAGACAGAAAAATGGCCCCAATTCTCAATCTCCAACTGCTTGTTGGACGTGGTCACCAGCGGTCCCCTTGGCCCCTTTGAAATCTTGAGCTGTGAACCGTCTTCGTCCTCCACAGGGACTTGCGCTTCCCCATTGCCGTCAGACGGGCCATCACTTCCGGAGGGTCTAATCCTCCGAGCCCCAGGGAAAGAGTGAAATGCAACGTGGGACAGTCCTGAATCCCCGCCATCCCATTGCCAGTTGTGTGATTCAGGGCAGTTAGCCTCTCTGTGCCTCAGTCTCCCCAGCTGTCCAATTTGGAAATGGTCTGATGAGCTGATACCTGGGCAACACTATTACTTGCGGCTTCCCAAACCCTTGGGAATCTTCTCTCTGCATTTTTTGTGGTTCCCCACATTGTAAAGCCACTTCCGCAAAACAAAAACCAACAGAGCTATTTCCCAGCTTCCCTTCCCGCAAGGGCACAGGCCCATGACTCAGGTGGCACCGAGTGATGCCCCTGCGGGTGACTTTGAGTTGTTCGCAGGGAGGCAGGCTGGGTGGGACAGCTGCCATGGGGCGTGAGGAGTGACAGAGGCCACCGAGCAGTGGCTCCCTGACCCGGCCCGTTCCGCATGGCTCTGGGAGTTGTTCCCAGAGATCAACGCAGAGCCTGGAAGCTCACCCACATTCTTAAACTCTTTCCTAGCCGATACTGATTCTGTGGTCTGCAGCTAAGCACCCACCAACCTCTGAGAATTCACTACCACCTTAGGGCATCAAAGTGGGAGCAATTATGACTGTGTTAAATGAGACTGGATGTACAAAGCGCCTAGCTTTGTGTCTGCTTCTCTCTGTGCAAAGCCTCAGAAGACAGCCAGGCTCCTTCTTGAAGGACATGCCCTTTTCTGAGCTTTGCCATAAAGCCTGTTGGACCAAGACCCATATATGTGTGCAAAGTCTCATGCCCTGTATCTCCTGCTGTTGGTGTTTGGGAGAAGAATCCAGAGGTGGTGTGTTATGAAGACAGATTCTGGAGCAGACCCTGGAAACCATCCTAACCTTATTGTTTCGCTTTGAGATTTTCCTCCATAGCGAATGAAGACCCACCAAGCACCAGATTCTGAGTTAAGTAGTTAGGGGAGTGTTAAAAAAAAAAAAAAAAAAGTAAACAATCCATTATCTAGTCCTAAAGAAGTTAGTTGGGTTGGGGAGACATCTCAAATGTGTGGAAGAAAAGAATGACCAATAAAAAATAGATTTGATCTTTTATTATTGAGAGGAGCAGACTGCATACCCCAGATCCCTGTCGGGGGGATGAGATGGGTCTTGCTAGAGGGGACAGGGAGGGTTCCCAAAGGAAGCTAGACAGAACTTGGGCTTTAAAGGGTAGGCAGGACCTGGAGGGACAGAAGGTCAGGGGCAGGGGTCACAGGATGAGACATAAGCAGAAGTGCAGAGTGGGGAAAGCCCCTCCCTGTTCAGGGCTAATCAGCTGGAAGAGAAGGCTAATTGGCTAGAATGGAGGCTTACGGGGAAATAGAGAGAAATCTATCTGGAATTCCTGGGACCATCAAAGCCTGGATGAAGAGCTTGGGTTGCAGTCCAGGATAAATATGTGGTTGGATTAGAACAGAGATGACATTGACTACACCTGTTTGGCCCCACTGTTCTGACCCACAGTATTTTAAGCACCTCATTTTGATCTCATCTGCTTCTCTCCTGGAGTCAAAATACCCTGGACCCATTTTTGGAAGATTAACCCACTGTATTCTTCTACTCCTTCTACTTAACTAAAACTGCCTTGGCCTTCCTGGTCCCAAATTTAAGACACCTCTTTCAGACTTGGTCTTACTGGACCTCTCGTGTTTAATGCTATGAATCTCTCTTTTGTTCTTAAAACTCTCCTCTCATGGCTTCTGTCCAGCGTGCTCCTTTTCTCTCCTCTCCTTTCTCTGAGCATTCTGCCACCCCTGGCCCACCACACTTGTCCCTCAGATCCCAGCACCAGCACGGAGCCTGCCGGCACTTACTCCCTCCCGCTCTCCAGCCGCTCCCCACCCTCCCACCAGTGGCCAAGCCTATTTCCTCACCCAGCTGACAAGGTCTCAGACCCAGGAGAGGCCTCTCGACGGGGCGAGGACAGGGGACTGGCTCCCTCTCTGCTTCCGAGGCCCCCCTAGTCCCTGACTGGGGGGCAATGGGAGGGATGAGCTGGCCACAGGTGAGCAAGGCAGGAAACTGCAGTACAGCCTCAGCCATGGGACATGCTACCTCGGGCCACTCTGCTGGGCCTTCGAGCACCAACCTGTCCTATGCAGGCCGAGGTGCTCAGCTAGCCCCTGCGTCGTTCCCCCCACCTCACCCCTCCCATCCACCCCTGATCAGGCTGGCCCATTTGTCACATTGGGTTCTTACTCTGTGTACTTTGTATACAATGGCAATACTTGCAGGGAGACATGGTACCCCAAAGTCCCCGGTTCTGGTTTTTACAAAAATAAAAAGGAGGGAGGACCTTGGAGCTTGGGGCTCCCTCTCACACTTCGTGAGCCTCCAGGCCTATCTGCTGCATTCATAAGCAGCTTGACCCTGGGCTCACAGGGAAGGGAGCTCTGTCTTCACACCACCACCCACCCAGAGCCAGGGATCCATTTATAGTTTTTTGACAACTGAGTGTTTCTCTTCTGTACAGGATACAATAAAAACTTCCTATGACTTGCACCTGGCATTCCTAGGCTGGTTTCATGAAAACACCTTTCTAGAATAGAGCAGCACTGCTTAGTCAGCTGCCCCCAAACGTCTCTCCTCTGGGTCCGGAATTCCTCCCAGTGTGTCATCTTTGGGTTGGGCCCCCTTCTCTATGCAAAAAAAAAAACCAAAAAACAAAAAAACCACACACACACACACACACACACACAAACTGCCAACTGCCATCTACCTGCTGATGACACATCACCACCCAGGTCTCTCCCAGAGCTTCAGGCATGCATGCTCAAGTACCTGGATTTGACCAGCTCCTGATGAGGGGAACAAAACACAGGCATTCCAGACACCCTTAATTCAACATTTCCAAGAACAAAGTCATGATTCCCAACCTCCCAACCCCCACAGCTCTTCATCAAACTGCTTTCCCTCCCTCTGTTAATGGGCACTAACAACCACCTAGTGATCCAGGCTGAAATGAGGGAATCGTCCTTTTCTTCCTCCCTCGGCCCCAGCCCCTACTAATCAGGGTCCCTCCAGACTTCCCCCTCCATCTCTGCCCTGTCCTCCCACACTGCCCCTCCTCACTCAGGGCTCCCAGCATTTCTCGCCAGCTCTGCGTTACCCACTGCCTGGGTGCTCAGCCCCTGTGTCACCCACTCCACTAGCATGAGCTCTTGGACATACAGATGTGACCCCGTCACCCACCTCCTTCCTGCATCTTTCAGTGAGTCCCCATTGCTCAAAATAAAGTCCAAGCTCTTTAGTGGAGCACATCTGCCCCTCTGTGACACGGCCCTGCCTCCTTCTCCAGCCTTTATCTTTCACGCTCCCACTGCATTCTCCATGCTCGTAATCATTACCTGCCTATGGTTCCCCAAGACCGTCATGCTGTTTTCTGCCCCAATGCCTTTACCTGAGCTGTTTCCTCAGCCTGTGTTATGGACTGAATATTTGTGTCACCCCCAAAATGTGTATGTTGAGATCCTAACCCCCAATGTGATGGTATGAGGCAGCAGGGCCTTTGGGAGATGATTAGGTCATAACGGTGAAGCCCTCAGGAATGCAATTAGTGCCCTTATAGAAGAGACTCCAGAGAGCTCCCTCCCCCTTTCCACCATGTGAGGACACAGCAAGAAGACAGCTGTCTAAAAACCAGGAAGCAGGTCCTCACTAGACACTGAATCTGCTAGACCTTGATCTTGGACTTCCCAACCTCCAGAACTGTGAGAAATAAATTTGTAGTTTATATATATAAGCCACCAGTCGATGGTATTCTAGAATGGACTACTTTCCTTGGAGAACCCGTCCTTCCCTCCTTTATGTAGATAATGCCTATCTACCTTGCAGGATGCATCTCAGGAAACTTCTCTTC
The DNA here is from genome assembly GCF_029215605.1 of Mirounga angustirostris. Lineage (NCBI taxonomy): Eukaryota > Metazoa > Chordata > Mammalia > Carnivora > Phocidae > Mirounga > Mirounga angustirostris. Next base: position 150,174,885 of record NW_026991710.1, on the reverse strand, counting down.
CAGGAAGCTTTCTTACCCCAGACTGGATTGAGCGCTCTCCTCCACGCCCCGATGCACCCCATACAAAAACACAGCAGTGTGAATGTTCTTAACACTACTGAACCGTGCACTTAAAGAATAGGTAAGATAATAAGTTTCATGTTATGTATATTTTACCGCAACTAAAAATAACAAACATTTACTGTACTGTACTGATTTTATCTGATTATAGCCATATCTTCCCCACTAGCCTTTGAGGTAAAGGCCTGGGATAATGTCTTATCCGGCTTTGTAAACCTGTCACCTAGCACTGTGCCTGGCACAAAGTGGGAGCCCCGTTCATTTTGTCAAATGGAACCAAACTAAACTGCAGGATGCTTTGGAAGTGGGGCTGGCCAGGGAACAGGGAGGACAGGGTGGAGCCTGATACAGAAGCCAAAGTATAGGGGATCAAGTTCAACCATGAGCACGTTCCTTCTTTCTCTGAGGAAATCTTCTGAAACCAGAAGGGATCCGTGAGGTAGGTGATTAGGCAAGTCGAGGGACACATAGATACCCTTCTGCTCCCTGGGACTGCTTCTCACCAGGGTTCTTTGCCCTTTGAGGAGGTGTTGAGCCTAGGTCAGAACAGCAAGATCAATGGGGAGAAAGGGAAGGCATGTGGAACCCTCGGGCCACAGGACTTTCTGCTTAGAGGATAAGCAGGGGACAGAGCAATAAGCTAAAAGACGTCATGGGAGAAGCAAGGAGACAAATCCAGAAGGTGGGAGACTGCGCACAGCTATTAGCTCCAGTCTCACCAGCACATCGGCACCACTAGATAAAAGAGCCTTAAGGGGGGACGTCTGGGTGACTCAGTCAGTTAAGCGTCTGTCTTCGGCTCAGGTCATGATCCCTGAGTCCTGGGATCGAGTCCCGCATAGGGCTCCCTGCTCAGTGGAGAGGCTGTTTCTCCCTCTCCCTCTGCCTGCCGTGCCCCCTGCTCATGTTCTCTCTCTCTCTTTCTCTCTCTCTGAGAAATAAATAAATAAAATATTTTTTCTAAAAAAGAGCATTAAGGGGTAAAACAACCAGGTGCAATGCATGATCACAGATTAGAGTCTAGTTAAGACATCGAGAGAAATTTGAATACAAAAATGGGTATTTAGAGGAAAATAAGCAACCCATTAATTTTTTTGTATTATAATGTTATTTTGACTGTGTAAGAAAATGGTCTTTTTTTTTTAGAGATACATGGTGAAATACTTGGAGGCAATATGTTTTGATAGCTGTAATTCACTTTAAAATGTTCCATCAAAGACAGTGAGTTTGGAAGGGAAAATATTATTTTCTCAACTTCAAGTTAGAGATGCTGTGAGTTAATAGCAATTATCTTATGAAAGTAATTACAACTGTTGGGGTGCCTGGTTGGTTAAGCGGCTGCCTTGGGCTCTGGTCATGATCCCAGGGTCCTGGGATGGAGCCCCACGTCGGGAGCCCTGCTCAGCGGGGAGCCTGCTTCTCCCTCTCCTTCTGCTGCTCCCCCTGCTTGTGCTCTTGCTCTCTCTCTGTCAAATAAATAAATAAAATCTTTAAAAAAAAAAAGGAAAGTAATTACAACGTTGAGTTTATGCTGATAATAGATTTATATCATGTTGTCTGTGGTGTATAACAAGCCAATTCATTTATAACTTTGTCATACAAAGAGCTGTATAGGGGTGTGTTATGGACTGAATGTTTCTGTCCGCCCCCCCATTCATATGTTGAAACTCTAAACTCCGATGTGATAGTTATTTGGAGAAGTGATCTTTGGGAGCTAATTAGGGTTCAATGAGGCAAAGAGGGTGGGGTTAGTTCCCTTATAAGAAGAGAAAGGGATAAGAAGCTCATGGTCTCTCTCATCTATGTGAGAAATAAGGAATAGAGCCCTCACCAGAACCTGACCATGATGGTACCCTGATCTCAGACTTCCCAGCCTCCAGAACTGTGAGAAATAAGTGTTTGTTGTTTAAGGCCCTCACTCTATGATATTCCTGTTATAGTAGCCCAAACAAAATAAGTCAGTTTGAGTGAAGTCAACGTATCCTGTCAAAATTATTTTAATGACAAAGAGAGAACCTTGGATGTCTGGGACTGTGTATGTGCAATTAATGGGGAGTCTGAGAGCTAGTTGGGAGGGAGACCAAATGCCTGAGAAGTGACTCAGAGAATGAATGAAACAATACTTGGCAATGGCCAAGACCATTTAGATCCAAAGAGCAACAGAGCCCAGAAGAGCAACTTAAGAATCAGAAGCCGAGTCTGGGCTGGGCTGAAAATCCAGGAGCCAAAACCAGGGGAAGCTTGAGCAGATGTTGGGGAAGCAAAGACGAGGAGCCCAGAGGAAGGACTTTGGGACAGGCAACACACAGAAACTATGTTTTGTATATGCTGTGGTCCTCCTCTGCATGTGGCCCATGTGACACCTGTCCAGTTAGGATCACAAGTATCAAACCAACTCTACAGCCTAAGGGTGGTCATGCTGGAGAGAGTGAGTGTACGTGCAAATGTGCATGCACACACATCTGTGTTTGTCTTGGTGTCTGGTCCACAGCAAACAGAAGGGATTCCTATGAGAGCCACGCACATTAATATTAGTGAAATCTGGGGGCGCCTGGGTGGCTCAGTCGTTAAGCGTCTGCCTTCGGCTCAGGTCATGATCCCAGGGTCCTGGGATCGAGCCCCGCATCGGGCTCTCTGCTCTGCCGGGAGCCTGCTTCTCCCTCTCCCTCTCCCACTCCCCCTGCTTGTGTTCCCTCTCTCTCTGTGTCTCTCTCTGTCAAATAAATAAATAAAATCTCTAAAAAAAAATATTAGTGAAATCTGGGTTGACTGTCTTAAAGTGAGTTTACTAAAACTTAAAGCATGAAAACCAGACCAATATGGTAATTTAGGTTAAGGGCAAATAGCTGTATACATCTCAATGGTCTTGGAGGACATTACTGTATTACTGTGAAGTATTATGATGCCTCTTTATCATCAAGACAAAGTTATATACAGTAGTACCCTTCATTTAGGGTGCCAGGGAGTTCTATGCCAGTTTTGGGGTCATCAAACATTATTGACATATTTTAAAGTGATATTTTCAAAGAGTGTCATTTATCAGAATATTAGTGCTACAAATATCTCATGTACACACAAACACCACATAACTGAAGGTGACTGTAGTAGAGTAGCCTGAATGAGTTTGTTTCCAGGGTAGATCAAAGCTTTTAAAAAATACTGTTCCTTTACTTTTCTACATGTAAAAACTCAGTAATTCTCGGGCCAAAGAAAACCAAGGGAGCATGAAGAAATGTTCTTTATCATGATCAAAAATTATTAATGATGACTCAAGTCCTAGAGATGTATTTTGTTGGCTTCCAAAAGAGTCCACCAAAAGACACATTTGAAAACTAACTTGTGTGTGTGGACTGAAATACATTTCTCTTGCAAAGAACATAGGTGTATATTTGTATTATTAGACTAAGGAGTGAGGGAAGATAATAAGATGCCATCTATCCCATTTGTACTGAATGAGCTTTTGTGTCCATCCTACCTTCCCCAAATACCCGATGCATCCCACAATGAGGGACTCACCCCCTCCCAAAGCAGTCCTCTCCGGATTTGCAATGCTGTTTTCAACACTTCTTCTCTGGAATATGGTGCGATGTATTTCCCCAGACTTCCACCTGTAATCCTAGCTGGATTCCTGAGAAAGTTAAGACTCTAGGTTGCACATATAAAAACCAGCTGAAGTTAGTTTTTAAGCTAAGGAGACTTTAGATTAACCATTCAGGATGTCTCCCGGGATCTCAGGGCAGAAATGCAGAAAAAAATAAAGCCAAACATAATGAAGGCCCTGAGCTTCTCTCCATCTTACTGCCAAGCTCTTTTGGATGAGTTCAATTCAAAGGAAGTCCATTTCAAGAAAAGAGTTCAATTCATTTCTCAGCAAAGCACCTTTCTGTGCTATGGTGTCCCAAAAACGATTGGGTGGTGAGGGAGGTGGCTGTCCATTTTTCCCAAGGTCACAGTCCAAGAAATGCAGAAAAATGGACTCCCAATCTCACAGAACTAAAAGGTGTCCCCTGCAAAGTCCAGCCATCCTTCTTCAGAGCAGCCTTTCAAATACCCAAGTCCAGGGTCATGTCTCCTTTGGATCTTCTGCCAAAAATTCTTCAGTCATCTGTCACCTGACCTGACTGTGTGTCCCTTCCCCATCATGACCGGTATCTAACAGAGTTGTTACCCAAGACCTCATTGTAGGCATTTATGGATACTTGAAAAAGTCTAATTTTTCCAACATAATGACTATTCTCATATAGCCTTAGCTAGGGAAAGTGAGCTGGTCTCTGGATTTCCATACCACCTGAGACACACTTCTTACGAAGTGATGTGAGCCCTGAGGGGAAAGAAACACACAAGTGATGAGAACCAATATCAATGGCTCAAATGTTCACACTGGGAGAACAACTGTTCCAACGTTCTCAGATTTTAGGAAGGAGACAAGTCAGAGATTGGAAAAGATTTGCCATATACACAAGTTACTTGAGGAATAAAACCAGGGATATTCCTTGATTCCTATTCTTTAGCTCAAATCATGTCCAGGGGCCAGGGTCTTGGCTTCTCACAATACTATGTGAGTTTATACAATCAAACTGTGTTCCCCAAGATATTGGTTCCAGCTACGCTTTCATGGCACAAACAAGCTTCATATGCCTGTTTCCTCATCTGTAATGTGAGGATAGTGACAGATTTCACAGGGTGGTTGCAATGGTAAAACTAAACATTATACATATTCTCACATCAAACGTGATCAATGAATAAATCATCACCATCATCATTATTATCATTGTCATTCTGAGACCCAACTTCATAGAGTAGAAAAGGTTCAAGGCCACAAAGCAACAGGAGCATCCAATTATTCAACAATGGATCATCTTCCATGCACAAGTCCCTGTCCACCTGCTTTCCTTTGGGAACTCCAATTAAATGTATACAGGTGTACCTCGTTTTATGGTGCTTCGCTTTATTGCACTTTGCAGATACTGTGTTTTTTACAAATGGACAGTTTGCATCAACTCTGCCTCGAGCAAGTGTCTAGGTACAATTTTTCCAACAGTATTTGCTCATTTTGTGTCTCTGTGTCACATTTTGGTCATTCTCACAGTATTTCAAACTTTTCATTATTATTCTATGTGTTATGGTGATCTGTGATCAGTGAGTGATCTTTGATGTTACTATTGTCATTGTTTGGGGGCACCATGAACCGCACCCATGTAAGGTAGCAAACTTAATCAATAAATGATGTGTGTACTCTGACTACTTTACCAATTAGCCATTATTCCATTTCCTTCCCTCTCATAGGCCTCCCTATTTGCTGAGACACAACAATATTGAAATTAGACCAATTAGTAACCCTACAAGGGCCTCCAAGAGTTCAAGTGAAAGGAAGAGTCTCATGTCTTTCACTTTAAATCAAAAGCTAGAAATGATGAAGCTTAGTGAAGAAGGCATGTTAAAAGCCAAGATAGGCTGAAAGCTAGGCCTCTTGCACCAAACAATTAGTCAGCTTGTGAATGCAAAGGAAATGTTCCTGAAGGAAATTAAAAGTGTTACTCTGGTGAACACACAAATGATAAGAAAATGAAACAGCCTTACTGCTGGTGTGGAGAAAGTTTGAGTGGTCTGGTAGAAGATCAAACCAGCCACCCCATTCCCTTAAGCCAAAGGCTGATCCAGAGCAAGACCCTAACTCTCTTCAATTCCATGAAGCCGGGAGAGGTGAAGAAGCAGCAAGAGAAAACTCTGAAGTTGCAGAAGCTGGTTCATGAGGTTTAAGGAAAGAGCCATCTCCATAACATAAAGGTAAAGATGAAGCAGCAAGTGCTGATGTAGAAGTTGCAGCAAGGTTTCCAGAAGATCTAGCTCAGATAATTAATGAAGATGGCTACACTAAACAACAGATTTTCAATGTTGATGAAACAGCCTCCTATTGGAAGAAGATGCCATCTAGGACTTCAGAGCTAGAGAGGAGAAGTCAATGCCTGCCTTCAAACCTTAAAGAACAGGCTGACTCTCTAGTTCAGGGCTAAAGCAGCTGGTGACTTTAAGTTGAAGTCAATGCTCTCATCATTCTGCCAACCCTAGGGCTCTTTAAGAATTATGCTATATTTACTTACCTGTGTTCTATAAATGGAATATCAAAGCCTGGATGACAGCACATCTGCATACAACATGGTTTACTGAATATTTTAAGCCCACTGTTGAGACTACTACTCAGAAGAAAAGATTCCTTTCAAAATAAGCCTGCTTATTGACAATGTACCTGTGTCACCCAAGAGCTCTGATGGAGATGGACAACCAGATGAATGTTGTCTGTCTGCTAACAGAGCATCCATTCTGTAGCCCATGGATCAAGAAGTAATTTTGACTCTCAAGGCATCTTATTTAAGAAACACATCTTGCAAGGCTATAGCTGCCACAGATAGTGATTCCTCTGACAGATTTAGGCAAAGTAAATTGAGAATCTTCTGGAAAGGATTCACCATTCTAGAGGCCCTTCAGAACATTTGTGATTCATGGGAAGAGATAAAAATATCAGCATTAATAAGAGTTTGGAAAACGTTGATTCCAACCCTCATCAATGACTTTGAGGGGTTCAAGACTTCCGTGGGGAAAGTGACTGCAGATGGGTGGGAATAGCAAGAGAACTAGAATTAGAGGTGGAGCCTGAAGATATGACTGAATTGCTGCATCTCATGATACAACTTGAACTGCTGAAGAGGTGCTTCATATGGATGAGCAAAAGAAGTGACTTCTTAAGAGAGAACCTGCTCCTGGTGAAGACGCTATAAAGACTGTTGAGATGACAACAAAGCATTTAGAGTATTACATAAACTTAGTTGATAAAGCAGTGGCAGGATTTGAGATGACTGACCTCAGTTTTGAAAGAAGTTCTAACGTAGGTAAAATGTAATATAAAACAGCATCTCATGCTACAGAGAAATCATTTATGGGAAAACAAGAGTCAATCAAGCAGTAAATGTCATCATAGTCTTATTTTAAGAAATTGCTACAGCCACCCCAGCCTTCAGCAGCCACCACCCTGATCAGTAAGCAGTCATCAACACTGAGGTAAGACCCTCCACCAGCAAAAAAAAAAATTATGATTTGTTGAAAGCTGAGATGATGGTCAACATTTTTTAGCAATAAACTGCTTTTATTTATTTTTTATTTATTTGCTTGTTTTTTAGAGAGAGAGTACAAGCAGGAGTGGCCTGGAGGGGCAGAGGGAGAAAGAGAAAGAAAATCTCAAGCAGGCTCCACACTCAGCACAGAGCCTGATGCAGGGCTTGATCTCATGACCCTGAGATCATGACCTGAGCTGAAGTCAGATGCTTAACCAACAGAGCCACCCAGGCGCCCCTGTACATTGCTTTTTCAGACATAATGTTATTGTACACTTAATAGACCACAGTATAGTGGAAACGTAACTTTTATATGCACTGGGAAACCAAAAAACTCATTTGATTTACTTTATTGCGATATTTGCTTTATTGCAGTGGTCTGCAACTGAACCAGCAATATCTCCAAGGTATGCCTGTATTAAAAGCCGCTTGAAGTTGTCCCACAGCTCACTGGGGCTCTGCAGGTTTTCCCAGTTCTTTTCTCTGTGTTTCATATTGAATACTTTTCAATACCATTGTTATTTCTTCAAGTTCACTAATCTTTTTTGCTGGATATCAAGTCTGCTATTAATGTCATCCTGTCTAGCTTTTATCTCAGACATTCTTTCTCATCTCTAAAAGTTACATTGAATCTCTTTTTATATGTTCCACATCACACTCGTGTTTTTCTCTATCACGTTCAGTGTATAGAATATACTTATAATACCTATTTTAGTGTCCTTGTCTACTAATTCTATCACCTGTCTCACTTCTGAGTTTGTTTCTATTGATTGATAGTTCTCTTCATTATGGGTCTTATTTTCCTGCTTGTTTGCATGTTTGGTAATTTTTAATTGGCTGAGAGACATAGTGAATTAATTTTACCTTCTTGGGTCCTGGATATTTTTGTATTCCTTTCAATGTTCTTGAGTTTTGTTCTGGGATTGAGTTAAGTTGCTGGGAAGCAACTTGTTCCTTTCAAGGCATGTGTGTAAGATTTGCTAGTCAGGACCAGCGCAGCGCTAAGTCTTGGGTAAATAAAAAATAAATAAAAGCAGTTTATTGCTAAAAAATGTTGACCATCATCTCAACCCAGCCCCACTGCCTTGGCTGGCAGACTCAGAAAACACTCACTCGGATTTCCTGCCACTATGGAGGCTATAACCATCTGAGTCCTCTACCCAGTGCCCCAAGTATTACCAGGTGTTCCACTCTGGCTTGTGGGAACACGAACTATCACTAATCTGTGTGAACCCTGGGGACGGTTATGCCTATTCCTTGAAGGCGTTCTTTTCCTGACCTCCAGCAGTTTCCTTGCATGAATGCATCTGTCAGTGCTCTTCTGACTACTTGAGGGGACCCTGTGAAGGTCTCCAGGCAGCTCTCTCCTCTCCACTACTCTGTTCTGTGCACTCTACCCTCCCCAAGGAGACTGCCAATCTCCACCTGGATCTCCCCTGCCAGTGCTACAGACTAGAAACTTTCTCCTCTTCCCCCTCTCTCAGGGATCCCTGCCCTGCCCTGCCTATTATTCGTCGTCTACAAACCATTGTTTCATATATTGTGTCCTGCTTCTCAACTGTTCAAGGTGAAGTTGATTCTGGTGTCTGTCACTCCATCTTGGCTGGACATGGAAGTCCTGCTTCAACTTTTAGAGGCCATGGCTCTTCTTCCTCACTGAGCACGAACCCCAGAGGATGCAGGGATGGGCGCCGCTGCTGCCATTTTACTTCTTCAAGGAGCCTGAGCCCAAAGCCAACACAGCAGAAAGCAGAGCCAAGAGATGGAGAGAAACAGAGCCCTGGTGCTGTTGTCTGAGCCCTGCATCAGACTGGTTTGTGAGACATCCTGGCTAGATGAGTTGGAGGGGGATGGGGTGGCGAGGGTAGGAAATCCCTTTGTTCAGGCCAGGGTTTCCTAGCATTTGAAGTGAATGAGGCTTACATGATTTGCTTTTCTATTTAAAAACACGTATGAATACTAGCACGTGTCTTTTAGAACTGGGGCAAAAGTTAAAGAAAATATCCTGTCATCCTGCATATAGCAGGTGCTCAGTAAATGCTAGCCCTCTCTCTCGTCCTTGGGTCTCTGCTTCTTCCTTCATGTTTTGATCTGGCCTTTAGAGCGGATCCAACGCTCTCTCCTGCCACCTCTCCAACTCCCTTTCTTTCCAGTTACTGGCTGGTCTGTTCCTCGGTTTCCCTCCGAGCAGAGGCCAGGCTTTATAGTTAATATCCTGCCGCCTCTGATTGCAGCTTTAAGAGGTGTAACATTTGATAAGCTCCATTTAGCTTGGCTGTGCTGCATTGTTTAAATTATTCAAAGACAGATTGCTCCCCTGCCCTTCCCTCCCCCTCCCCCAAGGATTTCTGCTCTACTGAGCTTGCCGCCTGCAAGTTACCAGGAAATAAGGAAGGGAATCAGCAGGGCAGTTTCTCACTGTAAGGCTGAAAATCAGTTCCAGCCCTTGTTCTACACCCATCACACCCCATTATTCCCTGCTAATTGCAAGCCTGGTATGCAGGTTAACTCTTTGAGAACAATGCTGGCTTTGATTGCTAAGGAGGCGCAGGGCTGCCCCTTCATCCCTCCCCCTCGCCCTCCCCAGGCCTCTCCCCCCATCCTCAGCTGACTCGGCCTGTCTGGGATTCCAAGGGTCTCACTTTGGGGCAGAGGAAATCTGTTCCCCAGGCGTTCTATGGGCAGCGCGGAACACAGCCTTAGAAGCCTCGGACCTAAATGATGGCGGAGACAGACAACCCAGCCCCACTGCCTTGGCTGGCAGACTCAGAAAACACTCACTCTTCCTGGCCCAAAACTAGGATGGGGAGCACTCAGCCATAGCCTGGAGACATGTCTCCCATTCATCACTCAGCAGAGCCGTTTGCTTAGAATACCCTGAATAAATGAGGATGGTTGGCAGGCACCCTGAATGGGGAAATGTTATTTGGGGGACCATGTATTTCACTGGCCTAGATTTGACAGCTATTCACTTGGAGCAAATAATAATAATAATAATAATAATAATAATAATAATAATAATGATAATAGTAAGAGAGGCCGTACAGCTTGCAAAGCCTAAAAGATTTACTATCTGTTTCTTTACAGAAAAAGTTTGCTGACCCCTGACCTAGAATTCAGATTAAAAGAGACTGAGGACTGATGAGCACTGGGTGTTATACGCAGCTAATGAATCATTGAGCACGACATCAAAAACTAATGATGTACTGTATGCTGTCTAACTGAACATAATAAAAATAAAATAAATTAAAATAAAGAAAAAAGACTGAGAAGACCTGACCACTAACTACAAGACATGAGCCTGTCCTGAATTGGATCCTGGGCCGGAAAAAGGGCATTAGCAAAACAATTGGCAAAATTTGAATAAACCCTGCAGATTAGATCACAGAGGGCATCCATGTGAACTTTTTCATTTTGGTCATTGTACTGTGCTTCTGTAAGATGTTAACATTTGGGGAATCTGGGTATGTGGGAGTTCTTCATACTCTTCTTGCAACTCTTTTGTGAGTTTGAAATTGTTGTGAGGAAAAAAAAAAAAGAAAGATTTACCAAAAACTAGTAAGGAGATGGAGAATCGTCCTCCCCAGAATTGCAGGGACCTGGGGAAAGCAGCTTTAGGGTAAGGAGGCATACTCCCAGCAGTGGAGGCTACACTCACCGGGGGACCTAAATGTAAGCTGGGGGACCCAGATGCTGCAGAAAACATAGGTTTTTGGAAAGACCTGGAACGAGGAGGGAGGGGGAAACAAGATGGTAGAAGGATGTCCGTGTGGTGATCCCTACGCATAAAACCACCAGCCTTATGAAGGACGAGTGTGATTGGATTTCTTTTTTAAGAACTCAAGGGTCCAAAGCGGTGCTAGCTGCAGGAGGCGAAACTCCTGGCACACCTGGATGTAGCAGTGGAGACGGGGACCAGGAGGAAGTGAGGGCAGCCATTCAACACCTCTCAGGAGGCCTTGGGCCTTACCCAGCCTGGGAAATGGGACTGAGCCAAGCTCATCTAAGCTGCCAAGGGGTAGAGCGGTCTCAGATGCTGGGTTACTCTCTCCAGCGCACTTTGTGCTTTGAAAAGCAAAATGTGCTGGACCTCCCTGCGAGGGAGGGAACCCCGATGTGCTCCCTTGAGAACGTGCAGCCCAGATTGGCATCAGGACGATAAATGAGACACGGGTGAAGTCACCCCTTCCGAACTCAATAATGCCCTGGTCACACACAGCCACTCCATGCGCTGTTTGCTTTCTCCGCCTACCAGAACCTGCTAACCAAGCTCTGGAGGAGGTCCATTTGTTGGGTTGCAAGCAGCGCAGTGGATCTGCGGGTTCCCTGCGGTCATTGTAAGTTAGTAACTAAGAGCAAGACGGAAAGGTCCTGCCTTTCTTAAAGTATCTTTAAGAAGAGAAGGTGTGAGGGGCGCCTGGGTGGCTCAGTTGGTTGAGCGACTGCCTTCGGCTCAGGTCATGATCCTGGAGTCCCTGGATCGAGTCCCGCATCGGGCTCCCTGCTCGGCAGGGAGTCTGCTTCTCCCTCTGACCCTCCCCCCTCTCATGTGCTCTCTCTCTCAAATAAATAAATAAAATCTTTAAAAAAAAAAAAAAAGAAGAAGAAGAAGAAGAAGAGAAGGTATGAAGAGGGCAGATTTTTATTAGGTGGGTACAAAAATGGCCAGATCAGGCAGCATGGCCATGGGCATGAACTTTGCAGTCCTTCAACTACCGAGGGCTTCGTTGACCAGGGGCCCCAGCCGCTGTGCTCTGAAACCCGTGGCTGTGTTGATAGGAAGACCACACTTCCAACCTCGATCGAGGGGGCTGCTCCCAGCCAGGGACTGAGTAACGCTGGGCAGTATTCCTGGGACCCCCGGGACCCTGCTGATGGCCAATGTGAGCTCATGGACTCCTCTCCTGCTCTCCCAAACTGGCCTTCGACTGCATCGCAGTCTAGAAACTTCCACCCAACTTCTCTCCCTCTCCTTCACTCCATTTACACTTGATTTGCAGACTGAACAGCTCTCCCAGCTTTTCGGACTCCCTCCCCATTTTCCCTGCACGGACATTAAACCCATTTTGGCATCTGTTTTTTGGAGCATTGGGGCTAACCCAGGAGCCTCTGAGGTGCAACGCCCTCCAGTACAAAAGGAAGGGAGGGGCCAGAGTGCAAAAAGACTTCAGGGAGGAAGATACTTTAATACCGTTTCATTAATAAAGTGTAAAATTTCAAGAATACATTCTTTTTTCCCAAGTTTGCACAAATTAATCTTTTTAATTTTCAGGAATATAATCTTTATTGGAATTATAAGGGGCGGTATTCACTCTAAAAAAAAATCCACGAACCTATTGATTTCTGATTACTACCATTTGAGGTGGTTATCACTTTTGTACTATCCAGTGGCTATGTCTTGAAATGTTTTGTTAGACAGCTACTGAAGCATTTTATAAGGAAAGGAAAAGCATCATTGCCCATCTCAAAAGCAGTGAGAAACTCTTCCAGATAAACAGGCTTCAGATTCAGGGGTCATAAGGAGTCCAGAAACCCAGTGCGGGGGAGGAGGGGCCTGGGTGGCTCAGTTACTTGGGCGTCTGTCTTTGGCTCAGGTCATGATCTCAGGATCGAGCCTTGTGTTGGGCTCCCTGTTCCGCAGGGAGTCTGTTTCTCCTTCTCCCTCTGCTGCTCCCCTTGCTTGTGCATGCTCTCTCTCTCAAATAAATAAAAAAAATCCCAGTGGAAGAACATCAGGTTGATGTAACCGCTATGTCAACAATTACATAATATTTGCAATATGCCACTGTCAAATTGATACAGTCTCACATATTGGCTTTACTTACCCCTCTACAAATGTTTTCTCCAAAATAAAAATAGACCAGCTAAGTCGATTGACAAAGTAGGAAGCTGCCTCAGGGATAGCATGACTTAGATGGAATGGGGGACATGAAAAATAAGGGGAAGAGGAGGGAGGAAAGTCAGAAGGGAAGATAGAGGAGAGGATGAAGGAAAAGTCCCCTCCTCACCAGGCTCAGCTCTGTCAGGGGGGAATTTAGGTGCCTGCAACTGGGAGATGGAAGGCCCGTTAACCTTGTGGATGGAGAGCCCCTGCGGAGGACAAAGTCAGGAAATGTCTGCGCTTGCCAATCCTGCAACTGACAAAAGTCCCAGCCCAATCTGTCCAAAATGTCCCTCACATTATCCAAATGGCTGAAAAGGGTCAGTGTAGAGGGAGAATCTTCTTTCTCTGAGAAGCAGAGGGAACTGTTTGGAAAACATCTCCATCTCCACACACTCCAAGGAGGTTGGGAGAGCTGTCTGGGAACCCGGGAGGGGGAAGTAGTCCTGAGGTGTGAGAAGACAAACATGGCATTGGGTTCAGCTCCTTCTCACACTGAGGAAGGCCGAAGGGCTCCCTAAGAACAAAGAGGTAGCAACCCCCAAAATGTTAGCACTGCAAAGGCTTGGAGCTCACAGAAGTCAGCCCGTCCTGTTGAGGGTTGGGCAATGAGGCTCAGCGAAGCTCAGAGCTACAAAGTTAAGAGCTGGTGTCCCAATATCGGTGTCATGACACCATCCCGTGGTTCAAATCAAGAAGGCATTTCTGGGCTCCTCACCTCAGTGACTGTCAGCACTCACTTCCTTGGCTGGATTTTGGACTCAAAGCTGCCCCAGTGATGCTATCCTATTTGTCTTTGCTTAAAGCAGTGCTTTTTTTAAAAGCACAACTCACAGGAAGAAATACTTTTTTAGTTACAGTCTGATATACATACACATATGGATAGGTAGAAAATATCCAAAACAAAAGTTTCACAAACCGACACTCACCCTATTTGCAATACATTCTAGTATTTCCTCTTCTTTTTCTTCTTGTCTCTTTTCTCTATCACTGAAAAGAAATACTGCTTGTAATTGGACCAACATTGGCTGAAGGGAGGACCACAGTGACCTGAGGGCACCTTCTCTCCCCAAAGGGGCCCCAGAAGAGATAGCAGGTCACTAGTGAGGCTCTACTCACAGGTGTGGCTGGACGTCATCATCAGGTCTTTCTGAGAAGACTGGAATTACGACTCGATGAGGTCCCCATGACTGTGATTTCCATGGTTCATCCCACTACATGAGATCCAATGGACGTGTCTCAATTCAGATGCCCATACAGCTTTTGACTGCAATAACAATAATTTATACTTCCCCTACATGTATTATCTCACTAGAAATTCCCTCAGAACAACCTAGGACAATAGACAATGTTATTCCTTTGTTTAACAGATGAGAAAAGTAAAGGTTAGACTATCTAAGTGACTTGCCCAAGGTCACCTGTGGCCAGGGCTAAGACCTGGATCTTCTGATACTCTTTCTACCATGACACCTCCCCAACCCCCGCGCCTTGATGATCCTCTGTTAGTTGTGGAGGGATCCTCTGATTCTGGAAACTCTCAGTCCTCCCCTCTCTCCCTTTGGAAATCGCTCCTGGTTCTCAAGCTCTCACAGGACTAGGAAGGTCCCCAAGGAGGAGAAATTTCTAGTAGTCAGCTTATAGCAGGCTATGCAACTGACAGCCCCTCCAACAGGGGCTTCCACCAAAGTCAGCTTCCACAAAGTCCCTGAGCAAATGTTTAGGAATAACGGAGAGAGTGGATGGCTCAAGAAGAAATATGAAAAAGCCACAGTATTTCCAGCTCTGCCTGGGAGCTCTTTTAAGCTGCTGAGGTCAGGAACAATTTGCAAAGTCCCCCAAGAAACTTGACCAAAAGACACTGTGTGCTAGGGGTCAGTGTTTTTATTAATTGATTGTGTTTGCAGCTTCTTAAAAATATTGTATACCCATTGGCATCCGCCCCCAGCCCCACTGTGACAACCTCAACCCAGCCTCCATTTATCAACACAACTGCGTCAAGGGATCGCCTCCTGGCCTCATCCATCAAACAGGCCACTGTCTGCAGACGTTCCGGGATTTGTTGTATTAGGGATTAAATGCAGAGGTGGGGGTAAAATTAACGGGGTTTCTATAAATATAACTTCTCTGGCTCTTGTTAAAACTCTAAGGGTCACAGGAAATCTCTGGTTTCAAACAAGGCTATGCAGAGTGATCCTGTTTACTTGAAATGTCTAGCCAAGATCTAACTTTGCCCCATTAATACTAAATAAATAATTTCCACAGAAGCTATTTTTTGGTCACCTTTGCCAAAAATTTTGAGAAGAAGGGCCAGCACAGAAGCCTTACATGCATGTTTCATGTAAAAGCAACAGGATCAGTGGGAACTAGGCTTTCTTTTATTTTTTTAAAGCTGTTTCATGACAGATAAAACTCAGCTGGTGAACCAATCTATAGAAAATGACCCATCAGGACTACTGCACTGGTATAAAAAAAAAAAATCAATGACACTTGTTGAAGATGGTGAGGCAGACTTTATTCAGGACCATCAGGATAGGTATAGGAACCACTGTAAGGGAATTTATGATGGGAGAGAGAGACTGGGCTCAACTCTGACTGCAGCATGAGCAAGTAGGGATTTGTAGCCAAGGTGGGGGTCAGCAGACAGAAACTAAAGAGGAAACATCAGGGGTGAGAGGGGTTCTGGCTAAAAACCAACTAATGGGATTCCTGCTGAAGGCAGACCAGGGTGATTAGACATCACCTAGAGGTGGTGGGGCCCCATGATCCTGATCTGGTATTGAGGATGAGGGTGTTCTAGTTAAAATGACTAAGCAGGGTTCTTGCTAAAACTAAATTTTACAAGGAAGTGCACAGATGGGCCTAGGAGAAGGGACAGGTATCTAACTAAGGCTTTGTCAAGCAAAGAATCTTGTGTCACTGGTTACCACCAAGAGGTCATTCCATGAGCTTCCTATTCTCTTCTTAACCAAACCTCTCTGAAAAGGATCTAACAAATGCATTTACCCAAGATGTCAATGGCCAGCAAGCAGGTTTGCCAGATTCAGCATGAAAAAATACAGAATGCACAGTTAAATTTGAATTTCAGATGAACAGTGAATAATTTTTAGTATAAGTATGTCCCATGCAGTATTTGAAACATACTTATGCAGAAAGTTATTCATCATCTATCTGAAATTCAAATTTAATTGAGTATCCTGTATTTTATCTTGCAACTCTACTGGTAAGACTCCATATGCTACTGTTTCAAAAGAATTGGATATTTAACAGGGATAGAGTAGACAATGATGTGGTTGGAAAGGAGGACCTATGGAGCTGAGCTACTTTGCCAGGTAAGAGGCCTTCCTTCTTTTGTATAGAAAATTTGCTTTGTATCGAAAGGGCAGCTTATGGGGCACCTGGGTGGCTCAGCTGGTTAAGTGTCTGATTCTTGGTTTCAGCTCAGGTCATGATCTTGCGGTCATGGGATCGATTGGGCGGAGTCTGCCTCAGATTTTCCCTCTCATTCTCTCTCTCTCAAATAAATAAATAAAATCTTAAAAAAAAAAAAAGGTAGCTTATCCAGCCATCTCCTACCTTGTCATTAAATAATAAAGCTTTGTGCCTTGACCTGTAGGACTGCTAAGAGCTGACATTATTGAGCGCTTATCATTGCACACTCACAGGGAGGTGGATATTATGACCCTGTTTTTACAAGAGAGGAAACAGAGTGCAGGGAGATCAGAAAATATGCCCAGTTCACCCCCAAGAGAGGTCACCAGAGCAGGCCAAGGTCAACACAGGAAGGAACATGCTCTTCCTCAGGCCACCACTCTGGGCACAGGGGAGACAGAGATGGACAGCAGGGAGGCAGAGGGACATCCAGAAGCTGGTGGATGCATCCAATAAAATGACACTTACTGGGGGAGTTGAGGAAGCTTCAGGGCCAAAGTAATTTTGGAGAAAATCAATAAAGAAAAAAGAGGGGATTTAATTGGAGGGAGGTGGAATGGGCGCCAATCTGATTTCTGAAAACTGTGACCCCGACTGCCGTCAGACCCTCTGCTTGGTAAAAGTGTATCCTCTCCCACTGGGTTCACACCCAATTTATAGGAAACTCAAGCCAAAATTTTAGAAACTCAGTCTCCTCAATCTTATTACTAGAAAAGGACTCCTGGTCCCTCCGCCATTTTCTCACAGGACCCCCTTCAGCACAAAGCCTCCAAAATGGCTCTTTATCTCTGATTCATACGCTAACAACATCAACATCAGTGTCACGCTAACCTTGGATGCACCAATAGTGTTTCTGTCAAGAGGTTGAGAGATCTCTGCAGGCCTCATGGTGGTTCTTAACTGGGCGATTTTGTCCCCTGGGGACATTTGATGATGTCTGGAGATATTTGGGGTTGTCACCGCTCGAGAAGACCAGCCATGCTGCTCGACATCCTACAAAGCACAGGACAGCCCCCACAACAAGGAATTAGCCAGCCTGAAACCTTGGCCTAAACTATACATTTAATCCCTTCATTTGGGGCGCCTGGGTGGCTCAGTTGGTTAGACGTCTGCCTTTGGCTCAGGTCATGAACCCAGGGTCCTGGGATCGAGCCCCACGTCAGGCTCCCTGCTCAGCGGGAAGCCTGCTTCTCCCTCTTCTCCCTGCTCGTGCTCTCTCTCTCACTATCTCTCTGTCTCTCAAAGAAGTAAATAAAATCTTTTAGAAAATAATAATAATCCCTTCATTTGAGAAGCAGCTATTTCGTACCAAGCACATCAGACATGGGGCGAGATGCTTGGAATGTGAGATAAATAAGGCAAGGTCCTTGATTTCATCAGCTCACACTCTGGGTAGGAGGAAAGACACAGAACCAGAGCATCTGCAAGTGAGAGTTGTTGTGCACAGGGCTGGGAAGGCAGAGGGAAGAGAAAGGGAAGATCGTGTTCCTGGAACGTCCAGGAGGCCTTCCAAGAAGGGAACATCGAAAAGGGGCTGTAAAGAATGAAGAGGAGTTTGACAGCAGGAAAGGGAGGAAAAGTACTCAGGCAGTGGCCCCACATCGGAGGCCCAGTGGCGTAAGAGTAACACAGAACATTCCAGAAAGTGTGAAGTGTTTGGTGCAGCTAGATCATAGCCCTCAGTGGAGGACCGGGGTTGGACCAAGCAGGTGGGGAGGGGCTCGGTCATGTGATCACATTTGAATTTGAAAAATTAACTTAGTATAGAGGATGTTCTGGAGCAGAGACAAGCGCGAGAGGACATGGGGACAATAATGCAGAGGGAGAAGGTGGCTGAGGGGTTAGGATAGTGAGGGGAAAAACCGGGAGATTTTAGAACTTAGTGACTGATATTCCGGGGGGCAGGGCGGGTGTCCTGGATTTAGAAGTTGGGAGAAGAGGGCAAAGGTCGATGTGGTTGGTGAGGAGCAGGGTCTGGAGGGGTTTTGCTGTGGAAACTTGCACGAGTTTGCTAGGGCCACCATAACAAAATACCACACGCTGGAAGTCTTAACCTGCAGAAATGTATTTTCTCATTGTTCTGGAGGCTGGAAGGCCAAGATCAAGGTGTCAGGAGGGTTGGTTTCTCCTGAGGTCTCTTTCTCTTGGCCCGCAGACAGACATCTTCCCCCTGGGTCCTCCCGTGGCTTCCCTCTGCACAGATCTGTGTTCTAACCTCCTCTTCTTATAAAAACACTAGTCATATTGGATTAGGGCACACCCCAATTACCTCATTTTAATGCAATGGCCTCTTCAAGGCCCTATCTCCAAACACAGCCACATTCTGAGGTACTGAGAGTTAGGACTTCCAAATAGGAGTTTGGGGATGGAAGGTCACCAGTCAGCCCAGAACAGAACAGGAATGAGTTCTGTCTCCTTCAGCCCAGAGGCCATCAGCTTCTTCCTGGGTAACATACCCACCTGACGGCTGGACTGCAGCAACTTCCCGCAGACCAGGCAGCCAGCTGCTTCTCTAGTCCAGAAGGGAAAAAAAAAAAAAAAGCCCGTTTATTGAGCAACTACTATGTGACGGGCATGTTACATGCAGCATGCCATCTTATCCTCACGGTAACTCTGCAGGCAGCTACCACTATCCTTGTCATACAGATGGGGAGACTGAGGCTGAGACAGCTTCAAACACTAGCCAAAGTTCTCATCACTCATATGAGCCACATTAGCCTGACCACTGCTCGGTCTTCCCCTGCACATCGATGAGCCTGCGCGCCAAGCCCAGTCTCCAACAGAGGACCTGGCACCCGGTTCCTCAGGGAGATGCTTGGCCTCTGTGTTGCCCCGTCTCTTGGCTGGCAGAGCCCAAGCCTCAGGTGTCCCCACCGCACCAGAGATGTGCCCGTGAAAACAACAGGTAGCTCCTGGGACACCAGAGCCTCGGGTCAATATTTACCCAGTAATTCAAGCAGGCAATAAACAGCTTACAGGCAGCCTCCCTCACACACCCCGCAGCCCTTGGACTAGGCCCAGCCCGGCAAGCCTGGCCTGGGGCCTCCTCTCCTTGGCCCTGGAAGCAGGGGCTCTCCACCTGGCTATACAGCAAACCTCCCAAGGGAGCTTTGAAAAATCTGAGAGCCCAGGTCATCCCCAGACTGATGAAATCCCAGAGCCTGGGGAGAGAGACTCAGTATTCTTATAAGCCTCCCCAGCGTGCAGGCAGGGCTGGGAAAATGCCGCCATCTGCAATGTGGTAAGGGTTCCTCTTGTCTTTTGTCCCTGAGAGGCATGACATTCAGCACAGCGCCCCCTCCCCTCCGCGTTCGCCCCTCCAGCTCATACAGACAACACACTGATGTGTGGATGGCCACACCCCACCATGCACATGCGTGCACGTGCCTGCACATCCCAGGACCACCTGTCATAAGCCCGTAGGAGAAAGGTCCATCAAACACGAGCTTCTCTGGGGCTTCCCCAAGTGGGGGATCATGAGTCACAAACCCTGGCTTACCCCACGTCACCCCAGCATTGACAATCTTAGCAGAGCAGTCTCAGCCCTCGCTGCCGGCAGAGGAAAGGGGCCAGGCCTGCCCCTGAGATGTCAGTTCCAGGATCTGGGAGGGTGATTCCCATGGGCAGCTTGCACAGAACATCACAGTTAGGGGAGGAAAGGGACCCTGGCAGTGATCCCAGTCCCTCTTTTCTGTGTGAGGAAACTGAGGCCCAGAGATGTGTAAGGATGTGCCTAAGGTCACCCAGAAAAGGGCTGACCATCCATCCCCAGGCACCGGCCCACAAAATGACGCTAACAACCATCACAACAGTGAGCATCACTGACCGCTCACTCTGGGCTGGTGGCTTTTCTCAGCTGTTAGACGTGTTCTCACGTTCAACCCTCACGTCCTTGAAGGTAGGGGAGGGGTTTTGTCCAATTTTAGGAAGGAAGAAACTGAAACTTAGGAGTTTTTCTCCTCTTTTTTTTTTTTTTAATTACAAAATACACATAAATGAAATTTACCATCTTAACCATTTTTAAGTGTACAGCTCAAAGGCATTAAGTACCTTCACACTGTTGGGCAACCACCACCCCCATCAATCTCCAGAGCATTTTTTTAAGAGGGGGCATGGGGGAGGGGCAGAGGAAAGAGAGAGAGAATCTCAAGCAGACTCCCTGCTGAGCGCGGAGCCCAACGCGGGGCTCGATCTCATAACCCTGAGATCATGACCTGAGCCGAAATCAACAGTCGGGTGCTTAACCAATTGACCCACCCAGGGAGCCCCAGAACATTTTCATCTTCCCAAACTGACATTGAACCATAACCCCCCTCACCACCTTCCCCCAGCCCCTGGCAACTCCCTTTCTACTCTCTGTCTCCATGAGTCTAACTACTCTTGGTACCTCATCTATGTGGAATCATATAGTATTTGTCCTTTTGGTGCCTGGCTTATTTCACTTAGCGTAACTTCCTCAAGGTTCATCCATGCTGCAGCTTGTGTCAGAATGCCCTTCCTTGCGAAGGCTGAATAGCAGAATTCCACCGGACGTATATACCACATTTTGTTTATATCATCAACTAACACTTGGGTCTTTTCCATCTTTTGGCCATTGTGACTTATGCTATGAACACGGTGTACAAATAGCCGTTTGAGTCTCTGCCCTCCATTCTTTGGTGTATATTCCCAGAAATGGAACAAATGGTTACTTTTTGTGTGATTTTTTGAGGATCCTCCACCCTGTTCTCCACAGCGGCTTCACCAGCTGTTCCCACCAACAGTGCACAAGGGTTCTGATTTCTCCACATCCTCCCCAACACCGAGTTTCTGTTTTCCTGAAGGCAGCCATCCAGATGGTTGTGAGTGAGGTGGTATCTCAGTGTCGTTTTGACGTGCATTTCTCTAATGATTATTGATGTCGAGCGTCTTTGCGTGTACTTGTTGACCATCTGTATATCTTCTTTGGAGACATGTGAACCTTAAGACTTTTAAACAACTCATCCAAGGCTACAGAACTAGTGGTGGGAGGGTGACGTTCACACCCAAACATCTAACTGTGGGGACTTGCTCTTAACCACTAGCGCTGAGATAACACATGGAGAGGTCTTGAGCCAGTGCCTTGGATGCATTAGCTCAATAAATGTTAACCATTGCTACCAATAGTATTCCTACTATTATCGCTACCATTAACATTGCTACTACTATTATAACCATTAGTATTAGCGCTTCTATTATATCCTTAATATTAGCACCTGGGTGGCAGTCTACTGAGCAACTGACTCTTGGTTTCAGCTCAGGTTATGATCTTGGGGTTGTGAGATCGAGCCCTGCGTTGGGCTCCATGCTCAGGGGGGAGTCTGCTTGGGAGTCTCTCTCCTTCTGCCCCTCCCACACGTGCTGTCTGTCTGTCTCTCTCAAATAAATAAATCTTTAAAAAATGTTAGCACCATTAATATTGCCGTTACTATTAATATTACTTCTGCTGCTACTACAAGGCTTCTTAAGACTGGAATCAGCCAGTTCTCTCTCACCACATAGCTGTGATCCCATCACTGTATCTGGGGTATTACTACCATGGTTGGCACTAAAGGAGAAAAGATTGAGGACTATCAGGGCTTTGTGATTCACTCTTTATTTTAGCATTTCTCAAAAATTAGGCTGTGGACTGCCTTGATCAGAGTTTCCTGGGAATACGGTGCTTTTTTTTTTTTAAAGATATTATTTATGAGAGAGAGAGAGAGAGAGCAAGCATGAGGGGCAGAGAGAGAAGCAGACTCCCCACTGAGCAGAGACCCTGATGCAGGGCTTGATCCCAGGACCTCGGGATCATGACCTGAGCCAAAGGCAGATGCTTAACTGACTGAGCCACCCAGGTGTCCCCTGGCTTTAAACTCAGGTTCCGGATCTCCATCTCAGACTTACTAGGCCAGAATCTCGGGGTGGGAGAGCAGAAGGACATTTGCAGGACGACATTTGCAGGACACAGGCCTCAGGGGACTCTCCACTCAGTACGACGAGCATCTTGGTCCACTGATGCTGGGCAGGAGCCTTGCTCACCAGTGAGCCTCAGGTACATATTTTGGTTTTGGTAATAATGATCTCCCCACCAAAAAGACAAAAACAAACAGATTGTGATTTACTTTGTTTTTCCTGCTTTCATGAATTTCTAAATTTCTCTGGTGATCCTGTATTAGTTTTACACTGAAAAATAGACATGTTAAAAGTCAACCAAAAATTTTGAGACACGAATAAACTCGTTTTTAACAGCTTTATGGAAGCATAACCCCTATATAATAAGCTGCACCATTTAAGTATACAATTTGATGAGTTTGTTTTTAAGATTTTATTTATTTATTTGAGAGAGAGAGCGTGCGCATGCACGTGCGAATGAGCAAAGGCGAAGGGCAGAGAGAGAGGGAGAAGCAGATTCCCCACTGACTGGAGAGCCCCGTCGGGGCTGGATCCCAGAACCCTGAGATCATGACCTGAGCCAAAGGCAGACGCTTAACCAACCGAGCCACCCAGGCGCCCCTACAATTTGATGGGTTTTGACACATGTATGAGACCATCACCAGAGTTGCAAGAATGAACATATTCATCAGCCCAAAAAGTCTCTGCGTGTCCCTTTGTAGAGGCACCTGTATTCATATGGTATGATTTCCTGCCCTTCCTTTCTGCCCACGGACCTTCCACTCCTCCCCAAGGCCTCCAGCATCAGAATGTGCAGATTATAAGGCGGAAGGGGATGTCGGTACCCTTTTCCAGAGAGCACTGCCATTGAAACAACCCTGGTGACACGGCCAGGCACAACAGACCGGGTCCCAGCAGCCGGCGGTAAAGCAGCAGGCCTAGGGGAATGCAGGCTGCCGCACACAGTGCCAGGGTAACTGGGGGGGCTAGATCACCAAACACATTAGCGGACCCTGGTCTCTGCGTCCAGGATGCCCTCCTCTGGCATCATCCAACTTTCAAACTCCTATTCATCCTTCAGAACCCACCTCTTCTTCTGGGAAGTCTCTCTTGGTCCACATCCCCGCACCCGCCTTGTCTCAGGGATGGTGCCCAATGGCAGGGAGTATCTTTTGCTGAGCTTTAAATAAAATCAAAGGACTTGGGACATCATCCTGGCCACCTCCCTACAACAGGAACCGGGATTTCTGAACGTACCCCCAAAGGCAGGCATCTGTCTCCTTTTGCTTCGATCTTCCAAGGGAGATTCACAAATGTCCATCGCAGTGCCCAACAGACTCCTCACTTCAGTCCAGCTCCTTGGCAACAACAGCCTAACACCTGGCCCCACTCCCCCACCCCAAATCACCTGCCAGGGTCTCCTGGCTGGCCCTGCTCCCCACGCAACCCCAATTCTAGAACAGGTTCCCTGGAACCAAGCCTGGAGCCTCTCCAGCCACCCTCTACTCACTTCAGCCTCCTACAGGGAGAAGGCAGAGGGGAGGCAGGGAGGCAGGGCTGCGGAGGAGTCAGATCTGTGTTCCGCGTGTTCTCAGAAACAGGACGAAAGTGGTACAGTGCAGCCGGGCTGGACTTCCCTAGTGACACGACCTATCTGGCCTCGCTACCCGGCCGCACATTCTTCAGCCCAGGCACCTGGGCACAACCATCGTGATAGCCATCGGTCATGCCAGCCCCTGAGTCCTGCTGAGCACTTCCTGGACACCAAACACTTTTGTCCACTGTATCTCACTGACTCCTTGCAACAGCCCCATAAGGTAGACCATTAGTAGCTCTATGCTTCACAGAAGAGAAAGAGGGGCTAACTTGCCCAGTGGCCCAGCCGAAGTGGGGCAGAACCAGGATTCCTGGGCCACTTGAGACCTGACCTCCTCATTCCAATGCGACAGCACCTCCCTCACCTCGAAACCCAGAACCAACATGGAACATGCGGAATCAGGGTCTTTCTGCACACGTGGCAGTTGAGCTCTCCATCCGGGGCTTCGGCCTCCACCCCTGGGAACCGATCCCCAAGGCTTCGGGACAGAGCCCATCTCCTGTGCTGTCCAGAGCATGGGGGCTGTCCTGGCCCCATCACCCATGCACCCGCCCTGCTGCTACGGCCCCTGAGCCCCACTCATCAGGGAAGCGGCCCCACAGTCAGGGTCAATGAGGGGGCTCGTTGCTTGTGTCTAAGCCTCATTCCACACCTACATCACCTCCTTTCCTTCTCAGGAGACAACTGACGGGGGCTTCTCAGAAGAGAAAGGCGAGCAGCACCTGCCACATCCCCAACCCCAGCTCTCAGGAAGCGTGGCAGCCAGACATAGAGCTGCTGGCCTGCCGTGCATGGAAAGATGAGAGGAATTTTGAGTTTCCGGGCAGTCTGACAAGGAGGAAATAAAGAGTCTGGGCAGGAGGAGAGGTGAGAGCAGGAGGAGGTTCTGAGGAGAGGGGGTACAACATGGCAGTTGGTGCTAAATTCTCTTGAGGGAAAATTCTCTTGTGAGGGAGCCACAGAACCCCAGAACAATACTGTCCAATGTCACATTTAAGTGTGTCTGCCGGGCTGTCCTGAGAGATGAACATCCATCCCTTCTCTGGCACCCAGGCCTTCGGGAAAAGTCAGCCTCACACAAAAGGGATATTTCTCTGCTGCTTGGGGCCTGAAGGAAGAGGAACAGCGTCCAGCAGGAGACAGTAAAAGAGGGTGGCAGACCAGGAACCTGAGAGCAGAAGGTGGGCAGGTGGGTGGGATAATACAGAGTTTCGAGGGAGACCAGAGAGAATCCAGACTGATCGATGGCAGCATCAGCCCCCGGGCTCTGCCCACATCCTCTCCCATCCCCCAGAAATCCTACTGAGGATTGTGCTGGTGAACTCCTCCCAGGACTGGAGCCAGGGGATGAACCACACGTCAAAAGCCTAGAGGACCTGTGTCCTAAGGACCATGGTAAGGAAGATGGCTTACAAACCCCATTCTACAGATGAGGGAACTGAGGCTTCTGCCCCCTTGCTCCCTCCACTCAACCACAAATCCCTCCCTTTACCTCTCTAAAACAAAGGAGTTGAACTTTGGGTCCTTCCCCACCCTGCCCCTCACAAACGCCACTGCCTCGCTCCCTGCCTGTGTTCACCTGCACCTTCTCTAGGGAGACGACCCTCCATCAGCCATTCCTTAAGAACGGAGGCCACACATCCCTTCCAACCACCTGAGTAAATTCTGCACCAATCCATGGCTTCAGCTGTATTTTTTTTTAATTAACTGTGGTAAAATACATACATAACATAAAACCTACCCTCTGAACCCCTTGTAAGTATACAGTTCAGTAGCATTCACTGTTGTGCAACCATGACCAGCATCCATCTCCAGACCTCTTTTTATCTTTCTGAACTGAAACTCTAAATCCATTAAACAACAACCTCTCACTCGCTCCTCCCTGCAGTCCCTGGCACCCACCGTTCTATTTTCTAAATTCCATGAACTTGACCATTCTAGATACGTCATGTGAGTGGAATCATACGCTATTTGTCTTTTCGTGGCTGGCTTACTTCACTCAGCTTCATGTCCTCGAGGTTCATCCATGTCGGAGTCTATGTTAGAACGTGCTTGCTCTTTAAGGCTGAATAATATGCCATTGTATGGGCAGACCACGTTTCGTTTAACCACTCATCCACTGATGGACGCATGGGTTGCTTCCACCTTTTGGCAATTGTGAATAATGCTGCTCTGAACATGGGTGCATGAATAATTTTCAATTTTTTAAAGATTTTATTTATTTGATGGAGAGAGACACAGCGAGAGAGGGAACACAAGTGGGGGAGAGGGAGAAGCAGACTCCCCGCTGAGCAGGGAGCCTGATGCGGGGCTTGATCCCAAGACCCTGGGATCATGACCTGAGCCGAAGGCAGAAGCTTAACCGACTGAGCCACCCAGGTGTCCCAATTTTCAACTTTTTTTGGATATATGCCCCAAAGTGGAATTTCTGGATCAAGTAGCAATTCGGTGCTTAACTGTTTTTGAGGAACTTGCCACAATGGCTGCCCCATTTTATATTCCCACCAATAATGCACAAGAGCCCAAATTTTTCCACGTCCTCTCATTATTTTCTGTTCCCTCAGCCTTTTTTTTACCTTAGTATCGCTTCCAATCTCTCCCTACTTATGCTGGTGAAAAGTTGGAAAGTTCAGCCTTCCGATGTATTTTTCTGCTGGACTCCCAATTTCTGTCTGGTTCCTAGTGCCCAGATGTTTTACATCATATAAAACAAAATCCAGATGACTTAATACTTCCCGCTTCATCTTGTTTAGCTTCTGGCCTGGAGCTGGTTGGAGGTCACTTTGACCTGACTGCAGGAGGGTCAGACACCTGTCCTGATGGCCACCAAACCCTGGGCCTCAGCGGCTAATGGCTGGCTATGAGCCGAGGACTATTACAAGGTCTTCACCTCGACTGCTGATTGGCTAAAAAATAAACCTGCTGCTCTTTGGTGGAACGTGGGATTTTCACAGAGATATTCATAAACACAATCAGAAAAAGACATCCGGAAGAAGCCTCACACATAGAAAAGTCACCCCTGTGAAAATCCGGATTTTAGGGTCAAAGGACCTGCAGAAGACATTCTGTCCTTGCCCTCCCTCCAAACTCCATGGCAGAAGGACATCTGCCCTCTTCTTAAAAATCTCAAGGGAAAGGAAGGAGCTTTCTGTGTAGTTCTTAAATTATACTGCTATGATCTGCATGTTTGTATTCCCTCAAAATTCATATGTTGAAATCCTAACCCCCAAAGTGATGGTATGCAGAGGTGGGGCCTTTGGGAAGTGATAAGCAGGATTAGTACCCTTATAAAAGAGACCCCACAGAGCTCCCTCACCCCTTCAGCCATATGAAGACAAAACAAGAAGACAGCTGTCTGTGAGAAAGTGGGTCTTCACCAGAGAGCGAACCTGCTGGCACCATGATCTTGGACTTCCCAGCCCCCAGAACTGAGAGAAAGAAACGCCTGTTGTTTAAGACACTCAGTCTATGGTATTCTGTTACATCAGCTTGAACCCCCTAAGACATACACCATTAAAAAGCAAGGGAGGTGGCTAAGGAAGGTAAGTAGCATGGGTTCAGCAGCTCCTCTGTGCAAGCACCTCGCTCCGTGTTTTATATACTTTATATTACAGAACTCTCCAAATCCTGAGGGATGTATAATCCCGAGACCATTTTAGAGATTAGGAAGCTAAGGCTTACAGGGGGTTAGCCGGTTGCCCATTAATGATGGAGATGCAAACCTAGACATGTCAGACTCCAAAAACCATGCTTCGAAACGGCCATCTGCTTCTCACCAGCACCATCTACTTCCATTTCTCCGCGTCTTTGCTGCGGGGGAGGGCGGGGCAGGAGTGAGGGGGTGCTGTGGCTTCAGACCCTGGGCCTCCACTCTGCAGGTTCAGGGCTGGACTTCCATCTTTCTCCCAGAGGTGAGCAGGCTCCAGAGGTTTGTCCCCCACGCAGAGGAGACTGACTTGGAAACAGGGTAGGGTTTATCCATGTATTATGACCAGATGGTGAAGGACTGCCTGACTCCCCATCAGCCACCATCCACTGGCTCAGAGAACCAAATCAAGGTCAGAACCAGAATGATACAAAGGAAGTCCATGCCGAGTGCTTTTCGGATTTTTAAGTGCATTTAAAAATGTAAGCAGGGCGCCTGGGTGGCTCCGTCGGTTAAGCGTCTGCCTTGGGGCTCAGGTCATGATCCCGGGGTCCTGGCAGAGAACCTCTGCTTCTCCCTCTCCCTCTGCCCCTGCTTGTGCGCGCTCTCTCTCTCTCTGTCAAACAAATAAATAAAATCTTTAAAAAAATAAAATAAATAAAAATGTAAGCTCTACATAAGATGTACTATCTTAACTATTTTTAAGTGTATTATTCAACTGCATTAAGTACACTCGCATTGTCGTGCAACCCTCAGCACCATTCATCTCTAGAACTTTTTTGTCTTCCCAAACTGAAACTCTGGCCCAGTAAACACGAACTCCTCACCCCCCTTCCCCTAGCCCCTGGCAGCCCCCAATATACTTCCTTTCTCTGTGGATTTGACTGCTCCAGGAACCTCATGTAAGTGGACTCATATAGCGTTTGTCCTTTTATGGTTGGCTTATTTCACTCAGCATGACATCTTCAAGGTGGAAGGTGCAGATTATAAGATCCTTTGCACAACGTGTCAAGGCCTAGTAAGTCACCCCTCTCTGCTGAGGAAATCAACACCAACTGGCCCACAACAGAAAACTGCTAACAAACCCATGCTGACCTCTCTCCCCATGGACCGCATGTGAGGGGGACATCCTCTTCTCTATTTCTACACTTCTAGATCTTGTTGAAGTCCCCAAATGTCCAGATCACTTCTCACTAGCTTGTTTTTTCTGGGGGGGCATGCTTCCCTATCAGTTGCATAGGCCTTCTTCTCATCAGGGTTCAACACATCCCCAAACTCCCCAGGGCTGGTGCCCCCAGGGAAGGCATCCAGAATCGGCAACTGCCGTGTGGGGCTAAGGGCTCTTGGTCACTTCCGCCATACAGCTGGGCACCTGCTGGCCTTGAGTCTTCTGCTCTCTGGTCCTCTCCACTCAACTACAACCCCCAAACCAAAGCTTCTCCAAAATAAAGATGACCTCTGGGTCCCTCCCACCCTGCTTCATCCCAGCTACTCCACCGTCCTGCCCCCTGCCCGTGCCCACCTGCACCGACCTGCCATTTGTCCCCTCACTGCTCTGGTCATTCCTTGTGTGTTGAGGCCACGTGTCCCTCCCAACTACGTCCTGGCCGCCCCAGGCTGCCCAGGGCAGCTTCACCTGAGCTCCTGGGAACACACGCGATCATGAGATTGCATCATGCACACCTTTAGACTGCAAGTGCCACATGGGCAAGGACTCTGCTATTTGTCTTGGCTACACCTTTTTCTTTAGTTCCCTGCTGCCCTCATTTACGGCCCCATAAAACTACAGGATTAGAAAGAAATAACCAATCGGCCGTTGGTGCTCCCTTTTCAGGGACGAGGTTGGGAGGGGTCCTACTTTCCAAGTTCAGAAGTGAAAATATCACCTTTCACCTGAATAAAGAGAGGAACCCAAGAGGCCTTGCAGAGCTCAACAGCTCCCCTCCGGGCCCTTCTTGTCTGCTTGCAAAAGGACTTCCTCCCCGAGTGATGTCTTCTGGACTCTTCTCCATCTCCCACCTCCTATTCCATCTCCCACCTTCTCACTCCCAGCTGCCTGGTTACTCGTAAGTGTCCAGAGCTGCCCCCAATCCTCACCATAAGCCCTCCCCACCACCCATATTCCCTCCTGGATCCTAGACTTCTCCCTCCACCAAGATCCTTTTCTTGCTTCCCCAACAAACCCCCTCTATGGCACCCTTCTCACCTTGTCTGTAAGTGAAGGAGAATCAAACTAAAGGCCCTTCCCCAGAAGCATCCTCCCGACCTCCTCAGCACCATGCGTCACCATGCACCACCTGCCCCTGCTCCCCCCGGGAGGAGACCCCACGGCGGAACAGCAGGGCCAGCCCCTGGCACGCAGAGAGCCCTTCCGATCTCTCACCCACTGTCAGTCAACCCAGCCAACTCTTGGAAAGGCCCAGCTGACAAAACCCTTATTGCTTCTCTCCCTGGTGGGAGCATTCCAGAACCAGCTTCTCACCTTCACATTTTAGAAACCACCTGACTTTTCATCTTCCTCTCAGGCCTACTTTTAAAAGGGAGAGAACCCCATTTTCATAAACATTCTGTCCCACTGCTGGAGGTATCTTTTACTCCTCACTCCTTCTCCACTCATATCCAACCTATTTTCACGACAAAAATTCATAGTAGACCGGGTCTCTTGCAGAGCACTTCTCCTGGGTTCCAAGCTACTTCTGTCACTGGGGATCTGATCATCTCTGGCCAGGGCTGGGACACCAACCACCCAATGGCTCTCCCCACCCCTCCTCACTGCTGCCAAACAACCTCAGCAGGCCAACACAGGAAGCCTCTATGGCCCCCTTCCCCCAAAACCCTAAATGATTCCTTATCTTTTCTACAATAAAGCACTCGAAGCCAGCCTCCCCTTCCAGAATCACCTCCCACAACCTCAGTGCACCTTATACTACAACTGAATGCACCTACTCCTCCTTCATAGAATGTGCATGGTTTTAGTTTTGAAAGAAGGCAGCTATTCTTCTTTGGCTGATGGTGGCAGGAATGATCCAGAAGGAGAGAAAGAATGAGTGAGTCAAAGGAGAGAGGGGAGGTTTGTAGGAGCCACCCCTTGACCATCGGGAAGGAATGGGGTCCAGTCCACAGGAGAGGAGAGAGTGGCCTTCCAGAAGAGCAAGGGCAGTGTGGCCACACGCAGATGGGAAGGAGGGTCACAGACAGGCCCCGAGAGAGCTGGGTGTGTGGATGTCGGGGTAGGAGCCCATGGATGGCTTCCGTTTTCTCGAAGAGATAAGAAGAAGCTGAGAGAGAGGAAGGGGAGGAGGTGTGGAGGTCTGGAGAGAAGGAATGAAATATAGAACGACATCAACTATGAAAATACACACCTACTTATGCAGCAGTGTCTGTCTGTCTATCTAACTGTCTTTCTGCATACCCACCCACTTCTCCCTCTACCAAACCTAGAGAGAAATACATCAGAAGGTAATGTGAGGCGACATCTCAACAGAGGTTTTACCACTGGCTCCTGTTTTCTTCCTTGTATGTTTATATTTTCCACAATTTGTCCAGTGAGTGTGACTTAATTTAATAGTTAAAATAGAATTATTCGTAGTAAAAACAAAATGAATTACAGGCTGGTACCTGAAGTTGAACAAAATAGTCAGAGAGTTCTCAAACCAGAGTCAGCCTTGAAAGGAAAAGGCAGATTCTGGCCCAAATATGAACAGAAGGGTCTGTCTCCTCCCTGGCGAAGGAACAAAGTAGCTACAAGCGTTCCCTTTTTCTCTCTCTCATCTCACAGACACGCACGCACGCACACGCGCATACCCCAGGAGCTGTAGGGCCAGGGAGAGACAGGGCTATGATGCTCTGTTCTCCCCCACTGTGTGGGGCCCCATGTTCATGAAAATCCCTGTGTCCCTGGCTCTCCAAGACCAGTCCACGTCTCAGAGTCCTTCCATTGGACACCATAAGGACCCTGAAGTTGTCCACAAGTGTGGTCTCTATGCTGTGTGTCTCTCAGGAAAGCAAGAGGTCCCCAAATCCAGAAAATTGTGGCTTTGGGGCGAAAGATGACAGTATAGTTGAAATAAGGCTGAGCTGGCTGAGCAGAGAGTAAATAAACAAGGAGAGTGAATCTCAAATTTTGCCCGTGGCTTTGGAGAGAGGACAGTCCTGGATTGTCACCATCTGGTCCCTCCAAGTACACTACATAAATGTCGAGGAGATACATGACAGAATGCTTCTCTCTCCAAGCTGGGTCAATGTTCCGAGCCCTGATTGCCTTACCAGGACCAGAAAGAATGGCTTTAAACTAAGAAAGGATGGTACTAAAGGCACAGTCAACAAAAGAGAAAAAGAAATTGGACTATATCAAACTTTAAAACTTCTGTGCATCCAAGGACACAATCCATAGACTGAAAAAGGAACCTACAGAATGGAGGAAATAGTTGCAAATCCTATATCTCCTAAGAGGCTAATACCCGGAATATCTATAGAATTTCGACAATAAGGAGCGCCTGGCTGGCTGAGTCAGCGGTAGAGCTTGTGACTCTTGACCTCAGGGTAGTGAGTTCGAGCCCCATATTGGGCGTAGAGCTTACTTAAAAATAAAATCTTAAAAAAAAAAAAAGAATTTCTACAACTTAGTAATAACAGAAAAAAACAAATAACCCCATTAAAAACTGAGCAGAGGACTTGAATGGACATTTGTCTAAAGAAGACATAAGAAAGGCCAATAAGAACCTGAAAAGATGCTCTGCATCACTATTAGGGAAATGCAAATCAAAACTAAGAAGGGGAACCATATTTAGACTAAGTAGCTGGAAGGAAGATGCAAACTGGCCAGTCTAGTTCTGAAGCGGTTTTCCCAGGAAGAGAGAGGCATCTGTGTCACTGGGTCATCTGAAGCATGAGATTGGACACCCCTCTTTGGGGGAAAGGTGGAGATGCTGTTCTAGTTCTCATAGGATGCTCTTGGGGTGACTCTGGGCTGCCCCAGGGTTTTCACTGTGATAAGCTCATTACTTGTATCCAAAAAACCAAGCGCACCTATAAGCCAGAAGAGAGGCAAACTCAAGTTGGATCCGTGGAAAAGGCTCAAGGCGGATTAGTATTCCCCTGTGTGAGCTCCGGGGCCACGCAGCTTGAGCCCGAGCAATGCACACCCTGGTTGCTGCCTTCCTGCGCCTTGGGGCACCAGGCACCATGGAGCATGCTCCTAGACCAATTCTGGAGCCCAGAGAGGGAGAGGGCCTTGTTCAAGGGCTCCCAGCAGGTCAGAGGCAGAGCTTCACGCAGGTCTCTGACTCCACCGGGCTGTGTCCGCTCACCACCCCCAGCTATTGCCTGACACCAAGCCTGAGAGGCCACCAGCTTTTTCCAGAAGGGCCCCAACATCTCAGCAACTTCGTCTTGCCTAATGCAAGTCGCTCTCCCCACTTTGACCCTCTTCCCCTGTCTTGTCTGTCCCGGATCCCTATGTCTTTATTACCCAAACTCAGACTTCCTGCCCTGCCCGAGGCTCCCCATCTCATCATTGTTTCAGGCATTCTCGTTTCTGGATGCGATGGTGGCCATGTTGTCCCACCGCCTCGTCCTCCTCCGAGTTGTGCTCTTTCCCACCACCGTCCTTGAACGCCACAGAGCAAGTCTCCAGATCTTCTCCCATCGAGTGAGATGGTACCTGTTCTTTTCCCCTGGGGTAGTCTAAACACGCATCTTAAGAAAAAGACATTTATGGCCAGGACAATTGGAGATAAGGGAAGATCATCTGTCTGCCTGAACGGCTCAAGCTGAGCCTGGGCTGCAGCGTTGTCAGAGTGATTTTAGCACAGACCCTGCTAGACATTAGGCTCTTAGAAAA
Organism: Mirounga angustirostris; assembly: GCF_029215605.1. NCBI lineage: Eukaryota > Metazoa > Chordata > Mammalia > Carnivora > Phocidae > Mirounga > Mirounga angustirostris. The sequence continues at coordinate 150,141,429 of NW_026991710.1, read as the reverse complement.
CTCTAGATAAGGCCCTCGTTTTTATAAGGCTCGGAGGAGAAGGGAGACAGGGAGTTGCATGATAGTCGCCACTGTAGATAAGGAGAATATATATTTTGTTTAACCAAACCTGTCCTTTGGCTGGAAACTCCAATGGAGTAGTATCCATCAAATCCTTTTCTGATTTACACAAATACCTGATTTCCCCGATAAGGAAAAGTGTAAGTCAACACTGCTCTGTTGTAATTGGGTGTTACCTGCCCAGATACCGGACTTTTTATCTACAGATCCTTTTGCAGGCTCCCTTTGGCTTTATAGGCCTCGTAGGTGTGACCAAATTGTCGTGTGTGTGTGTTGGTTCCAAGGGTCCATTCATGAATATGTCCCAAAGAAATGCCACAGAAAAAGAGTGACTGGGAATCTAAAGAGGAGAAAAAAGGGAGATGACAGGAGCATGATGGATCTATTTAATAATCATACCTAAGCCGCCTCGTATTGTCTGCTCTTCGGAGATCTCGTCTGCTATCCATCACCCGTAACACGGAGAAGCCGAATCCCAGGGTTGACCTGATAAGAAGCCAACGCTGTGGTAAATCATCCCACACCTCCGGACTCAGTTTCTCCATCTACGAAAGCGAAAATTATATCTACCACCAAGTATCTATCATGAGGATAGATGAGCTGCGTTATGCCAAGCGATCTTACAACAGAAAAGCTGGCGGATTAAATAAAGATTTACAAAGAATTATGTCCAAAGGATCATTATTTATGATGTGCTTCATGAAGGTAATAGATGACACCTGGAAGGGACCCCAGAGAAAACCTACTTCCAGTGCCTCATTTTCCAGATGAAAAAAAAGGAACACCTCCCCCCACCTTCCTCCGCTGGTCAAGGAAGACCATTTGGTGATGCAAGTCACTGGTAACTCAAAGTCCATACTTCTAGTGAGTCTTAGAATTTATAGCAATGTAGAGAAACAGCTGTGATACAATTTTGAGCAACATAGCAGAATATAAAGTTGCATACATTTTATAACTATAACTGTGCCCTGTGTGTGCATGGGAAATGCAGTATTTCAAAATGAATGAAAATAATTGTGTTTGGGAGTGACTTTTAGTTTAGAATTTGGTCTCTAATTTTACTGCTTTGTTACTGACCTTATCAATCATTACATTCTCTTTGTAAAAAGATTTTTTTTTTGCATGCAATACAAACGTGTATAAGGTATGAAAAGTAAAAGTGCCTACCCCACTCTCAGTCCCTAATTTCTTAATCCCATTCTCCCAGGTTCATTAGTTTTAAATTTGCAGCAAATTTCCAGACCTTTCTTAGATAGAAACTGAGTCTCAATGTTTGTATTTAAGGGTTTTGGCTTTTTTGGGGTTTTTGTTTGTTTGTTTGTTTTTTAATGAAAAGGGCATGAGGTGGTGACTCTCAAGTGTCACACTATTTAACAACTGGGAGCAAATCATCCTGTGACAATAAGCTGTCAAAGGGGAGAGGATACACTCTCCACTAAGGGACCAGGTAAAGGTGACGTGTGGAGCAGGGCGAGAAAAGAGCTCATTCACCTTCCTAAGAGGAGACTTTACTCCCAGAAAAACACCAACTCAGCATGGCTCCTCCTGGCCCAGCTCCTTCCCTTTTAGCCTGAAAGCACCAAGTGTGTTAGTCTGTGGACTCAACCCCCATCGGCTTAGTCACAGGCCAGCTTGATAGAGGGAGGCTCTGAGACATCAGTGAATCAGTGTGCATGAGTGACTTGAAAAAAACAAATCATAAAACAGGAATTATGGGAATAGTAAGTGGAGCAGACAGGGATTATGTCCAACATATTATGTTATATACTTGGATAATATTCCTGAGAAATCCACCATCCTTCATGACCCAATTCATATGCCACTTTCATTAAATATTCATTTATTCTTAACTCTGGGTTGCCATAATGTACTAATCCCAATTTTGGAACAGGGTACTTTCATAATGCAGTGCCCTAAGTACCCTCCAACTATAAGGAAACCCCCATTTACATGCCATCCTCCCCATCAAATACATCCTCCCCATCAAACACATACCCCAAAACACTAGTAGTGGGCTCTTCACATTTAGAGTTGCCAGATTTAGCAAATAAAAGCACAGGATACCCAGTTAAATTGGAATTTCAGACAAACAATCATATTTTAGTCTAAGTATGTTCCATATCGGGGCTCGTGGGTGGCTCAATCATTAAGCGTCTGCCTTCGGCTCAGGTTATGGTCCCAGGGTCCTGGCATCGAGCGCCACATCGGGCTCCCTACTCAGCCGGAAGCCTGCTTCTCCCTCTCCCACTCCCCCTGCTTGTGTTCCCTCTCTCGCTGTCTCTTTCTGTCAGTCAAATAAATGAATAAAATCTTAAAAAAAAATTTTTTTTGTCCCATATGTCCTGAATTTTACCTGGCAACTCTATCCAAATGCTATACTCTCTACGAGCCAGATGATTTGATAATTTTATCTGATAATTTTATTTGTTCAAAAAGCACAGTCTAGGGGCACCTGGGTGGCTCAGTCAGTTAAGTGTCTAACTCTTGGTTTCGGCTCAGGTCATGATCACAGCGTCGTGAGATCGAGCTCCCACGTTGGTCTCTGCCAGGTAATTAAAACTCTGTATGGCAATTTTTATTTCTTTTTTCTGTGCGATGTCTATTCATATCCTTCATCTAACTGTGTATTGAAGCCTTGTCTTGTTCTTACTGATTTGTAGGATCTTTTTATATATCTGTCATGCATAGAATGGTCGTTCCTACCCTGAGATTATATAAAGGTTCAGTGTATTTTTTCTACAACTTTTGTGGGGTTTTTTCTTATATATTATTTCCAAATAAATTTATATATACAGTGTGAGATAACATTTGTCATCAAATGTTTACATCTGAATGGTTAGCAGTTGCCCAAACACTTGTATTGAATAATCTATTCTTTCTGAAATGCCACTTTTAGAATGTAGCAAACTCCTATATATATTTCTGGACTACCTATTTCTGTTCCATTGATCTTTCTGCATATTATTACATCAATGCCTCATTGCTATCATTACAGCTTTATAATACATTTTAACATTTAGTGGTCAAGTCCCTTATGATTACTCTTCTTTCATGGCTATTTTTATCCTTTTATTGTTTCAAATAAATGTTTAGATAAATTTGTGAAGTTCTAAAATATTCATATATCTTTCAATATTGAGTTTTCTCATCTAAGAGAACAGTATGTTTCTCCATTTAGTCCCCCTCTTCCTTCTCCTTCAATAAAGTTGAACATTTTTTGTGAAGTCCCCCACTTTGCATTGTCAATGAAAATCACATAGGAAGCCTGGTCTCACAATCCCACCCCATAGCAACACAGCTACCACACTCTCAAGTGGAATGGGATCAGAGAAGCCTAATGGAGTCAGAACTTTCACCACCACACATTGATAAGGAGACCACCCTTTTTCTTGCATAAGTGGAAGCCCCACAGAGTAACAACACACGTCTGATGATCTCAGACAGGGTGGCATCAACAGAGGCATAGTGGGGAGCCCGAATTTCCAGCAGTGTCAGAAACCTACTCTAACAGAAGATTTTTTTTTTTTAAAGATTTTATTTATTTATTTCAGAGAGAGAGAATGAGAGAGAGCACATGAGAGGGGGAAGGGGCAGAGGGAGAAGCAGACTCCCCGCCGAGCAGGGAGCCCGATGCGGGACTCGATCCCGGGACTCCAGGATCATGACCTGAGCCGAAAGCAGTTGCCCAACCAACTGAGCCACCCAGGCGCCCCTCTAACAGAAGATTTAAATAAGATCCAGTCCTGTAATGAAATTGCAAAATGTCCACATTTCAGTTGAAAATCATTCCTTATACAGAGAACCAGGGAAAAATTCATCTTGATAAGGAAAGACAATCAACCAAGATGACACACGTTAGAACGATCTGATAAAGATTTTATAGGAGCCATAATAGAAATGCTTCAATAAACAACTACAAACACACTTGAAACAAATGAAAAAGCAGAAACTTTTAGCAAATAAGAGCAGGTAAAGAAGAACCAAATGGAAATTTTAGAACTAAAAAATACAGTAACCAAAATTAAAAATTCAGTGGATGGATTCAGCAGCAGAATGGAAGGGACTAAAGTAAGAATCAGTGAACTTGAAAATAGAACAGTAAGGGTGCCTGGCTGGCTCAGTCAATGGAGCATGCAACTCTTGATCTCAAGGTTGTGGGTTTGAACCCCATGTTGGGTGTAGAGAGTACTTAAAAATAAAATCTTAAAAAAAAAAAAAAAAAACAGTAGAAATTATTACCCAATCTGAACAACAGAGAGAAAATAGACTTAAAAAAAATGAAGAGGGCGCCTGGGTGGCTCAGTTGGTTAAGCGACTGCCTTCGGCTCAGGTCATGATCCTGGAGTCCCGGGATCGAGTCCTGCACCGGGCTCCCTGCTCGGCAGGGAGCCTGCTTCTCCCTCTGACCCTCCTCCCTCTCATGCTCTCTGTCTCTCATTCTCTGTCTCTCAAATAAATAAATAAAATCTTTAAAAAAAAAATGAAGAGAACCTCAGAGATGATGGGACAATAACAAAAAAATAACATCCATGTCACTGGAGTCCCAGGAAGAGAGGAGAAGAGCAAGGCTAAAAAGGTATTAAAAAAAAAAAAAAGACTGAAAATTTCCAAATTTAGTAAAAGATATAAAGATTCAAAAAACTGCGTGACCCTCAAAACAGGATAAATTTCAAGAAATTCATGTCAAAACTCATTATAGGGGCGCCTGGGTGGCTCAGTGGGTTAAGCGACTGCCTTCGGCTCAGGTCATGATCGAGTCCCGCATCGGGCTCCGTGCTCGGCAGGGAGTCTGCTTCTCCCTCTGACCCTCCCCCCTCTCATGTGCTCTCTCTCTCTCTCAAATAAAATCTAAAAAAAAAAAAAAAAACCTCATTATAGTCAAACTTTGGAAAAATAAAGACAAAGAACAAAGTCTTGAAAGCAGTGAGAGAAAAATATCACCCTACTTGTGGGGAAAAACAATTGGAATGACAGCATATTTCTCAGCAGAAACCACAGGGGCCAGAAGAAAGTGGCATAATATTTTCTAAATGCTAAGAGAAAAATATGGTTAACTCACAATTCTATATTCAGCAAAAATATCCATCAGAATTGAAGGCAAATCAAAGCATTCTCAAATGAAAAAACTAATAGAATTTTTTGCCCAAGACTTACATTGAAAGAATGACTAAAGGAGTCCTCTAAACAGGAGGGGAAAAAAAAAAAAAACCAGAAGAAAAAATCTTGGAACATCAGGAAGGGAGAAAGAACAACACAAATAGGGGTAAATACAATAGATTTTCCTTCTCTTTGAATGTTTAGAATTATATTTGGCAGTTGAAGCAACAATTATAACATTGATATGGTTGGTCCTCAATGCGTGTAGAGGAAATACTTAAGACAATTATACTATAAATGGGAGACAGTAAAGGAACATAAAGGGAAGTATAATGATAGTCGCTCAAACTAGTGATAATGATATCACTCAAACTGGTAAAATGTTGATACCAATAGATAGTGATAAGTTATGTACATATAATGCAATACTTATGCACTTACTAAAAAAAATTGTACAAAGAGACCCATTTAAAAACATGGTAAAAACACCATCAACCGACAGGATATAATCAACATTTATACAACATTCCACCCAACAACAGCAAAATACACATTTTTTTCAAATGTCCATGGAACTGATATAGACCATATCCTGGCTCATAAGACAAACTTCAACAAATTTAAAAGAATTGAAATCATACAGAATGTGTTCTTTGACCACAGTGAAATAAAAACAAGAAATCAATAGTGGAAAAATAACTGGAAAATCTGTATATACTTGGAAACTAAGCAATACACTCCCAAATAATTCATGGTTCAAAGAGGAAGTTTCAAGGAAAATCATAAAATATATAAAACAATGAAAATACAACATAAAAAATTTGAAGGATGAAAATACTAATTTAAAGAGATGGATGCTATCCCATGTTCATTGCAGCATTATTTATAATAGCCAAAACATGGAAACAATCTGTGTCCACCAACAGAAGAATGGAAAAAGAAGGTATGGTATACACACAATAGAATATTACTCAGCCATAAAATAGAATGAAATCTTACTATTTATGACAACATAGATGGAACTTGAGGGCATTATTTTAAGTGAAATAAGTCAGACAAAGAAAGATAAATGCCATATAATCTCACTTATATGTGTTTTTTTTTTTTTTTTAATGAACTCATAGATACAGAGAACAGATTGGTGGTTGCCAGAGGTGGGGGATGAGGGGTGGGCAAAATGAGTGAAGAAAGTCAAAAGGTACAAATTTTTAGTTGTAAGAGAAATAAGTCAAGGGATGTAATGTACAGCATGGCGACTATCATTAATAATACTGTATTGCATATTTGAAAGTTGCTAAGGGAGTAAATCTTAAAAGTTGTCATCACAAGAAAAAAATTGTAGCTATGTATGGTGATGGATGTTAACTAGACTTATTTATGGTGATCACTTCACAATCTGTACAAATATCAAGTCTTTACATTGTTCATCTGAAACTAATATTTTACCTCAATTATATCTCAATATTTTTAAAAAGCACTGAGAGGGAGGCAAACTGTAAGAGACGTTGAATTCTAGGAAACAAACTGAAGGTTGCTAGAGGGGAGGCGGGTGGGAGCAAGGGATAATTAGGTGATGGGCATTAAGGAGGGCACTGATGTAATGAGCACCGGGTGTTACATGCAACTGATAAATCACTAAATTCTACCTCTGAAACTAATTAAAAAAAAGAGTAGGGCTCCTGGGTGGCTCAGTTGGTTAAGCGACTGCCTTCGGCTCAGGTCATGATCCTGGAGCCCCGGGATCGAGTCCTGCATCGGGCAGGGAGTCTGCTTCTGCCTCTGACCCTCCTGACCCTCCCCCCTCTCATGCTCTCTCTCTGTCTCTCTCTCTCAAATAAATAAAATCTTAAAAAAAAAAAGAGTACACTTACCTTGATGAGCACTAATATATAGAATTGTGAATCATTATATTATTCACCTTAAGCTAATGTAACACTGTATGCTAATTATAATTCAATTTAAAAAAACATTTAAAAAAGAAAAAAAAGCACTGTGGTAAAATAAAATAAATAAAATCACAAGGTAAGCTGTAGAATATAGGAGAAATAACTAGTCCTAGAGACAGGTTTCTCTGCCACTGGCTGGTTGTGTGCCTTGAACATGTAATCTTGTTCTGACTTAGTTTTCCAATCTGTAAAGGAGGATATAATTTTTTTAAGAAAAATTTTGAGGAGCATAGCTAAAGCAGTGCTAAGAAAGAAATTTATAACACTAAGCGTTTGCATTTGAAAAGAGAAAAAGTTCTCAAATAAATAATCGAAGTTCCCACCTCAGGAAGCTAGAAGAATCAGAGTGAAATAAATGGGAAGCAAGTCGAAGGAAGGAAATTATGAAGGCAAAAATAGATATCAATGGAATTTGAAAACAAATTAAAATAATAGAGAAAAAAATCAATGGAATAAAGAGTTCGTTCTTTGAAAAGATCAGTAAAATTGACAAAACTCTAGCAAAATTTTAAAAGGAGGTGGAGGATACAAATTGCAAAAAGATCAGAAATGAAGCAAGGAATATTATTTCAGGCCCTACAGACATCATAAGACAAAAAGTGAATACTACAATCCATTCTACACACACAAATTTGACGAGTTAGATGAAATGGATGAATTCTCCAAAAAACAAATTACCACAACTTACTTAATATGAAATAGATCATTTGAATAGCCCTATAACTCTTAAGAATATTGCATTTTGCAATTTAAATACCCAAAAAGGAAATATCCAGGCCCAGATTATTTTATTGGATAATTCTACCAAATATTATGAATATGAAGAAATAACACCAATCTCTTCCTAAAAATAAAAATCTCTTCCTAAAAATAAAAATGAAGGAAACATTGTAAAGCTAGTATTGCCCTGACACCAAAACAACTCTAAGAAACAAAAAGAACATTACAGACCACTATCCTTCATTTATGTAATTGCAAAACCCTTAATAAAATATTAGTGAATAGAATACAGCAATATATAAAATGAATTACATAACATGACCAGTGAGATTTATTCCAAGGATGCACAACTGGTTCAATATGTGAAAATCAATCAGTGTAATCCATCACATTAATAAGCACAAAAAGATAAATAATATGATCATATCAATTGGTACAGAAAAAAGCTTTTGACAACATTTGACACCCATTCACAAAGAAAACTGAGAGTAGAGGAGAATATCCTCAATTTGATAAAGATCATTTACAAAAGACCTATAGTTAACATTATACTTATGGTGATAGACTGAATGCTTTCTCCTTAAGACTGAGAATAAGACAAGGATATCCATTCTCACCACTTCTGTTCAACATAGTACCAGAAGGTCTAGCCAGAACAACAAGGCAAATTAAGAATAAAGGAATGCAGTTCAGAAAGGAAGAAACAAAAGTATGCCTATTTGCAGATGACATGATCATCTACATAGAAAACCCCAAGGAATCTACAAAAATAAATTTCTAGAACTAAAAAAAATGAGTTCAGCAAGGTTACAGGATACAAGATCAGCAATTATATTTTTATAAATGCTACAATGAACATGAAAACACTGAAATTAAAAGTAGAGTATTACAATTGCTCAAAAAAATAAATACTTAAGAATAAGTCTAACAAAATATGTATAGGACTATATACTAAAAATTACAAAACACTGGAGAAAGAAGTAAGAAAGATTTAAATAAATGGAGAGATACACCATGTTCATGGACTGGGAGACTCAACATAGCAAAGATGTAAATTCTCTCAATATTCATATTTAGGTTTAATGCAATTCTTATGAAAATCTCAGTAAGACTTTTTGTAACTACAGACAAGATTATTTTAAAATTTATGTAGATAGGCAAAAGAATTAGAATAGTTAAAAAGACTTCGAAAAAGCAGAATAGGAGAAATCACTTTACTTGATTTTAAGACTTATTATATAGCTGTAGTAATCAAGACAGTATAGTATTTTTAAAGAAATATATACAGGCCCGATGAAATAGAATGGAGAATCCATAAATAGACCCACATAAGTACAACCAGCTGATTTTTGACAAATGTGCGATTCCGTAGAGGAAGGATGGTCTTTCAACAAATGGTACTGAAGCAACTGGACATTCATAGGTAAAACAAATAAATAAACTTTGAACTACCTCATACCTTATACAAAACTAACTCAAAATGAATCATCATAGATTTAAATGTAAAATATATAGGTATAAAACTTTTAGAAGAAAGCATAACAGAAAATATTCAGAACCTAGGGTTTTGTGAAGGTTTCTTAGACATGACACCAAAAGTATGATCCATAAAAGAAAAAGTAATAAATTGAGCTTTATAAAAATTGAAAACTTTTCTCAGTGAAAAACCTTCTTAAGAAGATTAAAAGACAGGGGCATCCGACTGGCTCAGTCAATGGAGCATGCCACTCCTGCTCTCAGAGTTGTGAGTCTGAGCCCCATGTTGGGTGTAGAGATTACTTAAAAATTAAAAATTAAAAAAAAGAAAGAAGAAAATTAAAAGACAAGTTAGAGGGGTGCCTGAGTGGCTCAGCCGGTGGTTAAGCATCTGCCTTGGGCTCAGGTCATGATCCCAGGGTTCTGGGATCAAGTTCTGAATCGCATCCTGCTCAGCTGGAGTCAGCTTCTCCCTCTTCCTTCCCCCTCCCCCTCGCTCCCGCGTGCACTCTCTCTCTCAAAACAAATAAATAAAATCTTTTAAAATAAATAAGTAAAATAAAAGACAAGTTAGAGACAGGAAAAACTTATTTGCAAGTCACATATCTGACAAAAGATTCATATCTAGAATATATAAAGAACACTCAAACTCAACAGGGAAAAAATGAAACTATCCAATTAGAAAATGGGCAAAAGACATGAAGAGACATTTCACTGAGGACAACATATAACTGCAAATGAGCACATGAAAAAATTTTCAAGAAACATCACTAGCCATCAGGAAAGTGCAAGTTAAGACCATGATAAATATCACTACACACCTATCAGAATAGCTAAAATTAAAAATAGTGAGATAACAAATACTGACAAGGATGTGAAAAAACTGGATCTCTCACACATTGATGGTGGAGTATAAAATGGTACTGCCACTCTGGAAGACAGTTTGACAGTTTCTTACAAAACTAAACATACAATTACCATGTGATGCAGCAATCACACTCCTCAGTATTCATCCCAGAGAAATGAAACCTTATGTTCACACAAAAACCTGTACACAATTACTTTAGCAGCTTCATTTGTAATTGCCAAGAAGTGGAAACAGCCAAAATGTCCCTCAGTTGGTTAAGGGTTAAACAAACAGTGGTGCATCCGTACTATGGGATCCTACTCAGCAATGAAAAGAAATGAACTAATGATACATGCAACAACTTGGATGGATCTCAAGGACATTATGCTGATTTTAAAAAGCTAATCTCAGAAGGTCATATACTGTATGATTCTATTTATATAACATTCTCAAAATAACTGAATTACAAAGATGGAGAATATTGATGGTTGCCAGAGGTTAGGGAGGGGGTTGGGTGTGACTAGAAAGAAGTAGTAGTATAAGGGGGAGGGGGTCTTTGTGGTGATGGAATAGTTCTGTATCCTAATTGTAGCAAGGATTACATGAATCTACATATGATAAAATGACACAGAACGATACACACACACTGTCAGTTTCCTGATTTTGATATTGTGCTATACTTGCGTAAGATGTAATCATTGAGGGAAACTATGTAGAGTACAGGAACATCTCTGTACTATCTTTTCATCTTTCCTGAATATATATAATCTTATTATATTAAAACATTATATTGGGGTGCCTGGGTGGCTCAGTCGTTAAGCATCTGCCTTTGACTCAGGTCATGATCCCAGGGTCCTGGGATCAAGCCCCACATTGGGTTCCCTGCTCAGCAGAGAGCCTGCTTCTCCCTCTCCCACTCCCCCTGCTTGTGTTCCCTCTCTCACTGTCTCTCTCTCAGTCAAATAAATAAAAAAAATCTTTTTAAAAAAATTATATTATTGTATATACTCAGTGGTGTATTAGCAGCCAAGAGACTTTTCTATTACTAAGGCCTGTAAAGAGAAGAACATTTGGGTTATAATGAGTCCTTTCCTCTATTTTCTTTTCTTTGTTTTTTTTTAAAGGTTTTATTTATTTATCTGAGAGAGAGAGTGAGAGAAGAGATCAAGAGCAGAGGGGAAAGGTAGAGGGAGAAGCAGACTCTGCGCTGAGCAGGGAGCCTGAGGCGGGGCTAGATCCCAGGACCCTGAGATCATGATCTGAGCCGAAGGCAGACGCTTACCCCACTGAGCCACCCAGGCACTCCTCCTCTATTTTAATTGCACACATCTCTTTTTTTTATTTTATTTTATTTGAGAGAGAGAGAATGAGAGCGCACATGAGAGGGGGGAGGGTCAGAGGGAGAAGCAGGCTCCCCGCTGAGCCGGGAGCCCGATGTGGGACTCGATCCCAGGACTCTGAGATCATGACCTGAGCCGAAGGCAGACGCTTAACCAACTGAGCCACCGAGGCGCCCTGCACACATCTCTTTTAATAAACTAGGGAGGATGGTCAAGAATGAAAACAATGATGGCATTGTCTTCCTTTTAAAGTATGTAATGTCAAAGGAGGCTTGATCACTTAGAATCTGATAGAAATTGTCAAACCATGAAAAGAAAGGAAATTCGGTTTCTTCAATTCCACAGCCTCCTCATTTATGCAGGCCAGCCAGTTAATGGAATTCCAGATTATTCTGGGTGTGCAGCCCTATGTTGGTACTCTTCCCATTACAAGTGTCTAAAAAAAATTCATATCAGCTTAGTAAAGGTTTAGCTGAATCTAGGGGTTCAAAATACGTCATCAGGGTCCTCATTATGTAACAGACCCTCTTCCATGTGTGGAGCTTGAAGATGAACATTCCACCAACTTTGGAAGCCCAAGAGACAGATGGCTTTTTCATCATTAGCCCTGGCTGAAAATTCTCAGGAAAACTCTGAGTGCATCTTCAAATTGGCCAACTTGGGACACTTGTTCCAACTAAGCCAGAAAAAATAGATGTCCCATAGGAAAGAAAATTCTGCCACTTGAAGAGGGGATGAGAGAGGCCAAGTGCTGGGACTAGCCCTCCATAAAAGTCCTCTCTGCCCTTAAAAAGGAAATTTTCAGACAGTCCCTACCCCTGCAGACTTTATGTTCCACAAGGAGAAACAAGACAAACCCAAACGTGCAATTTATATAACACAAGAGATAGGAGCTTGCAAATATGTACACTTTGAACCCCAACTTTATGAAAAGACTGATCTGAGTAGGATGTCGGTAAGGTGAGAATAACAAAATGTTGCACTGGTCTTGGATGTGACCAAAGGGCCTGGAGTCTGATGGATCTAGTGGGGGAGGAGGGAATCTAGTTTCCAAGGAAGGAAAGAATTTTGGCTCTTGAACACACAAGGTTAATGGGTCACATGAGAGAACAGAGGTGAATGCTTGCCAAACTGTAAACTGCTACACAACTATTATCTAGCAGAGAGCACGAGGAGAACACCCTTGAGGAATGGGCCCAATGAGTAGTTCAGAGTCCGCTGGTACGGCAAGAAGAATATGAGGGTTGAAGCTAGCAGCCCTGAGTTCAAGGCCCTTCTGTGGAGTTAGATAAAGGGTAAGAGAAAATGCACACGAAGTGCTCAGCATTGTGCTTGGTACATGATGAGAACCCAAGGAATGGTCGCCATTCATAGCGACCTGGCTCATCAAGTTGAAGTGCAGGGCAAGAGCGAGGGAGACTAGGGGGTGCAGACACAGAAGATTAAGCTAGAATGAAGTGACACTAAGAAAACCCCAAGGACTGCTCTAACTAGAGAGCCTAGGATGGTATTTAAGAAACTTTCAGCAAACATTTAGTGAATCCAGTCAAATCTTAGTCAGGGTGATGGAAATGTTCTGGATTTAGATAGTGGTTATGGTTGCACAGCCTTGTGAATATACTAAAAACCACTGAATGGTACATCTTATAAGAGCAAATTTTATGATATGTGAGTTATATCTCCATTTAAAAAAAAAATGGAAACGGACAGGCTAGAGAAGAGAGAGAGTTCAGAACAGGGTGGAAATGCAATTAAGTCAGAACCTGGCCCCTCAGACCACTTGTTTTCCCACTGTCCTCACCTCTGCCCAAGCTACCAGGACTTCGGGTACTTCTAGAGTCAATGAGATCTTCTCAAGACGCAGGCCCAAATAAAGTGCCCACCCTTATCAAAAGCTAGTCACCCTAGGGCTTCCTGGTCCCAAGGAGACACTTACCAGCAGTAATGCCATCACAATACGAGGAACTGCCTGCTAAGCACAGCACAGCCATGAGCTCCTGAGCCTGGAAGGGTTCTTGGACAGCTGGTCAACCCTTGCCAGGCAACTGTCCACAGAGTTCCGGCCTGGTGGCCAGAGCAGGGTCACTGGGCTAAATGCAAGCCTCCTCTTCTGCCCAAAGCTAATAATATTAATAACAGTTTATTCATTCATTCATTTGTTCATTCATCCATTTATTCATTCATCCATCCATCCACTCATTCATTAATTTTAATGCCAGGCTTCACACTAAGTGATTCCCATCTCATTTAACCTTCATAGGAACCCTACAAGATAAGAACTGTTATCATGCCCATTTTATAGATTTGAAAAACCGAGGCTTAAATATGTTAATTAATTTACTCATGCAAGAGGAAGAAATGTAATTTCTGGAGACTGTCTCTTCATCATATGTTCAATGTCAAACACCCCAGAGAAAGGACAGTCTTCAGAAGGGAAGTCAGAATTTAAGAGTTATTTGGTGAGACAAGAGGGACAGGTGGTAAGAAGGACTGTCGTTTTCTACCTTCTATAGTACTTTTAGTTTTAACAATAAATATGTAACACTTTGATAATAAAAAAGAACTAATAAACATTCTGCGTGTGTGTGTGTGTATGTCTGTGCATGTCTGGGTGTGGGTGTGTGTGTGTTTTAAGGAATAGGGAAAGCAGATCTAAAAACAGGTGTTCCTCAGATGCTCAGAATGTCTCTCTCAGGCTCTCTCCCTGGTGTGGGTCTTGAGTGATTTTTAGAGGGTTCTGGCTGCTTTTTTTTTTTTTTAAGATTTTATTTATTTATTTATTTATTTGAGAGAGAGAATGAGAGACAGAGAGCATGAGAGGGAGGAGGGTCAGAGGGGGAAGCGGGCTCCCTGCCGAGCAGGGAGCCCGATGCGGGACTCGATCCCGGGACTCCAGGATCATGACCTGAGCCGAAGGCAGTCGCTTAACCAACTGAGCCACCCAGGCACCCCAGTTCTGGTTGCTTTTATCAGCAGTTCCATCATCTTCATCTTGGGGGGTTACTTTCTGTCTGAACAGGACAAGCACGTGAGCATGAATGATACTCAGCTCTCGGCCAGATGTGCACACTAAGGTGTAGCTGGCAGGAGGCTCTGCTAAGTCTGAGCCCAAAGCACAGCTGGCTTCCCTGGTCCCGTCTCACCATGTCACCCTCCACCCTTCTGGGCCGTGAGGGGCCTGAGCGCTCCTATCTCTTCCAGGAAAGGCTAGCGCTGGCTAGTCTGGACCAGATGGATAGAGCCCCAAGCGAGGCTTCAGGATGGTGAAGTTTCAGGTTCCCCAAAATGTATAAAAACCTCTGGGAAGTTTTGAAACCACAGGGGACAAAAATGGGCTTCTGGCCACCTCACAAAAAATTCAGAAATGGAGGGAGAAATGAAAACATGTCAAGTTTCATTAACCCTCCCATGATTGGTTTTGTTTTTAAAATTCTTGAACACGTGGGATGCCTGGGTGGCTCAGTCTTAAGCGCCCAGGGTCCTGGGATCGAGCCCCTGCTCAGCGGGAAGCCTGCTTCTCCCTCTCTCTCCCACTCCCCCCTGCTTATGTTCCCTCTCTCGCTGTGTCTCTCTCTGTCAAATAAATAAATAAAATCTTTAAAAATAAAATTAAAAAATAAAATTCCTGAACACAAAAAAATTGTGCGATCTACAGCTTGCGTTTCCTTCCTGGACATTGCTAGCCCCGGCGTTTATGCTGCGAGGCTCTTGGGTTCTTGGGATCGCGTGTAGAAGACTGAGGCAAAAAGATGTCAGAGCTGGAATTCGAACCCAGGTATCGTGGTCACGGCACCTTGATGCCAGAAGTTACGTCCCTTAATCTTTAAATAAAGAGGTGAGTGTTTTCTCTGCTGCAATGCAATTCGCAAGAGAACCTCATGCACTACCTTTACTGCCCTACTGCAAAATCATTCTCTTTGACAAAATTCTGAGCAAGTAGGGCAGTCTGTCCCTGGGCAGAACCCTAACTAGGGTAAGTGGAAGTTGCTGCTCCCAGGTCTTTGCAGCTTAGGAGGATGGAGAGCTCCTCTCCAAATTTTAGATCAGAACTCCATAAGGAGTGGAAAACAGTATAGAGCTTCCTCCAAAAGTTAAACATAGACTGTTTTATGATCCAGCAATTCCACTTCGGATGATATACCCAAAAGCATTGAAAGCAGGTATTTGCATACCCATGCTCAGAGCAGCATTATTCATAATAGCCAAAATGTCCATTCATGGATGAATGGGTCAACAAAAGTGGTCTATCCATATAATGGAATATTATTCAGCCTTAAAAAAAGGAAGAAAATTCTGGGGGCGCCTGGGTGGCTCAGTCGTTAAGCGTCTGCCTTCAGCTCAGGTCGTGATCCCAGGGTTCTGGGATCGAGCCCCGCATCGGGCTCCCTGATCAGCAGGAGGCCTGCTTCTCCCTCTCCCATTCCCCCTGCTTGTGTTCCCTCTCTCGCTGTGTCTCTCTCTGTCAAATAAATAAATGAAATTTTAAAAAAAAAAAGGAAGAAAATTCTGGCACATGCTACAACACGAATGAACCTTAAAGACATTTTACTAAATGAAATAAACCAGTTATAAAAGGATAAATGCTATATGATTCCACTTATCTTCTACCTAGAATACTCAAATTCATAGAGACAGACAGGAGAATGGGGGTTGCCAGGGTCTAGGGGAAGGGAAATGGGGAGTTAGTGTTCAAAGAGGACAGAGTTTCAGCTTGGGAAGAGGATGTACACTTAAAAATGGTTCCGATGGTAAATTTTATGTTATATATATTTTATCATAATAATTTTTTTATAAAAGTCCATAAAGGGCAGCCACGTGGGAACAAGGCCATCCTCTCGTGAAACAACAGACACCCTGCCCCTGGAAAAAGAAGGTGGACCCAAGCTTCTGCATCTCAGCCTTACACTGTTCAGCTCACTCTTTAGGAATTTTAATGATCTGACACCACAGGGAGTTTTATACTAAAATCTTCCTGTGGCGTAGTTTCTACAAGCTGTTTGGCGGGGGAAGAGTGTAAAAGCAGATAACAATAATAGACACCATATTCATCACTTACAAAAACATTCGTAACTGAAAATTCTTAGAAGGGAAAAATATTCATTTTCCCCTTATGTTTTCCCTTTTTTCCCAGGCCTTCATCTGTCTCATTTCTTTTCCACCGTACACGTGCTTTTTGACTGCTGGCAGCTCACTTCCCTTTTCTGTTTCAGGTTCCCTGCTCTCCAGATGGAAGAAAGTCATCGCTTGCGCGTTCTCCCCTCACCTTGCAGAGAGAGTGTTGTAAGGAGTCTGGGAGTCTGGGAAGTGGGAAATAGGCTAAAATATAAAGGTGCTGTGTTTCTCCTTCTTCTTATTAAGAACTGCCTTTGGGAGATACCGACTCCACGGATGAGACTCACCCTAAATCATGCGGGGCCCGAGAGGGTAGAACTCCCGCCTGGTTTGCCTGATGTCTCCAACCAGGCCACAGCCGCTGCCCCCTGTTTCTTCCTGTGTGCCTGGCACAGCCCCGCAATCCTGGGTCATCTGGGGGACAGGGAAATGTGGTGGCCTGTAGAGCTGTACCTCCATGCAGTGTAGAGTGATGAGCTCCCCATACCGGGAGTATTCAAACAGAGTACAGATAATCACCTCACTGGGGATTCCTGCTCTGGTAGGAGATTGGAATTCTGAGGTACCTTCCAACTCTAAGAATCTAGTGATTCAGCACTTTCCCCCCACAAATGGTAATTCCTTAGGTTTGTTTCCTGTCCATCTCAGTCCTTCTGAGTGACCTTCCAGAAGCATCTCTGGAACCTTGTGAACATTGACTTTTTTAAAAAAATGTCCAACTAGGGCTATATTCCCTAACAGGGTTTCCTTCCACTTGTACACATACCCAAAAAAAAAAAAAAAAAATGCTTGCTGAATTAATGAACCACTTCTCTTATCTATTTTTCCTGTTATCTAATTCCGAGGGGAAAGCTGGGAGCTCCGAGGGAGCTGGGAGACGCGGCTCACAACGCCTCCCTCCCACACCGCTGAGAACAGCCTGGAATCCCTGAGACTGAGGGACAGAGACTGTCCCTGAGAGTCTGCCTTGCACCCGGGCCGTGGGGAGCCGCAGGGACACCACTCCCACCGTGGGTGAGTCCTTTCCTGGCCTTCCTGGGGACCCTCCGTCTGGGCAGAGAGGGAGATGCAGGGCGCCGGGAGGAGGCCAGGAGGGCCGGGAGCAGCAAGGCGGAAGGAATAGAAGGTCGGTGGGAGCGCTGAGTCAAGTCGGAGACTGTGGGGAGAGAGGAGGCGAGGGAAAGGGGGAGGGAAAGGACCTACCAGTGAGTGACAGAGGATGAGCAAGAGGCTCTCAGACCTTTGAGGACAGGAAGAAAGGAGGAGATTCTTGGTAGGCCAAACCACGGAGGGAAGGCTCCCTTTCCCACTTTTTCTGTTTCTCTTTCTCACAACTTGGTAGCATTTTAGTTTCTCTATTTCCGGGTTCAGCCTCCCACTTCAACAATCAGAAATCGATGGGGATGGTCAGTCTCCTAAGAAAAAGTAAATAAATACATACCACACCAGAAATCAAATGGATTTGACCAGGTGCCCCTGGGCCCTCTTGCCTTTGCTTTCTCCAACACACCCAGATCACTTGTCTTTCCCCCGCCCAGGGGGTCCGTGCTGCTGATGCTTAATCTTGAGAACCCCCTGAGAAAGCTTCGGAAAGCCCTTCCTGACCCATGTCAGACCTGCCCAGTATGCTTTCAGGGCAGAAAGTCTCACCAGTGTTTCCTGTTGGCTTCATTGGTGAGTTAGTGAATAGGCCTCATGGCCTTCAGGATCTGATACTTTTCTTTGCCTATTTACAGGCCAAGGGTCAGCCAGGCTAGGTGTAGGGTTTAATTTTTCATTTATTCTGGAGCCAGGCATGTGATGGGGAGGAGGAGGAGAGGTGGGTTTTGCAAGTGTTCGGCAATGACTATACAAAGCCCACTTCGTGCTTTGAAGAGTTGGCTTGCATATGCTTTTGCACCCAAGTCAAAATTACCTCTGCTTCTTCTAAATCTAGAGTTGGGGCAAATGAGCTTTGAATCTTACTTGTAGCTGAGGAAAGGGCTGAGTCCAAAAGAAAAGGAGAGACAAAGGTAAAGACAGAGGAGCAGCTCTGAGAAGACACAGGTGAAGAAGGAGAAGACCGGGAGTCCACAGTGAAGCGTTACTTAACAGCTAAGGCTCTGGGAGAGTTCGAAACCAACCACTTGTCTGAGCTTCCTCCCCTTGCCCAAAGGTTGAAAACAGACTATGGTGTATTTTAACTCTGTAGCCTTAGGGGGACTAAGCAAGTGCTCTTTTGGAATTAGGTAGGATTTAGTGCAAAGTTTCTTGGTGTCTGTGCACTTACTACAAGTATTAGCTGAGAATGGAAAATTGTTCCTTCTGGTATGTTTCCCTCTCTCGAAGCCTTGCTTCCAGCGGGATGAATTCAAAAGCTGTCTCAAAACTTACACTCATCTGCTTTACTTATCTTTCCCCTGCCCATCTCCTGTTTTCCCCCCCACACACCTTTCTCGTCCCCCTCCCCTTCGTGCAGAGATTCTCACTCTTCTGCATATTCGCCAAAATTAAGGAAAATTGAAAGGTCTTTAGCTGGGCAAGATTAAGGAAGTGCCGATCTGAAAATGAGGGAAAACCTTACTGTGAAAGGCTGCTAGAAGCCCAGGACCTATCATCACAAAATTGGTTTGGCTTTTTTATTAGTAGTAGTGATAAATGTTTAGTTACTATTAGTCTTATTTGGATAAATCTGCCTAGAGTAAAAGGATATTTGAAAGTCTCCGTTTATGAACTTTTTTTACACAATACATTGTAGCTCATTTTTAGTGACATAGACATTTCCTCTGCCTTCTAAAGAAATTGTCTGTGAAAGTGATTTTGCGTTGGCCAGTTCAATGGGGGTGGGGGAACTTCAAGACAGTTTTGTGGGGTTGGTATTGAGGAAATGGTAATAAGTTTCTCTTTATCCCTGTTTTATTTCTCAAGCCCAATAACATATCCATTTCAAATGACTTTCTAATGCCCAGTTATATTTGCCAAGTGATTTATAGGAAGTAAAATTATGGTTTGTAGGTGTAAGCCCAGAGATGTTTTAGGGCTGGGGACAGTAGAGAAGAGGGCGTTGAGGGCTGAGGTAGGACAGATACTGAAGAAATTCAGACGATCAATCTCCAACTGTCTAAACACAGCACCAAGTGGAGATTCGAGACAATTATCCGAATAATTGGGAGGGAGGGAGGGAGGCACTTTCACCTGCCTTATCTAGATAAAGGGGCGACACAGGAAAATGTCCATGGCCCTCAAGGCTCTGTCTCGGTTCTCTCCACGGTTACGAGAATTCCAGACGATTTTTCTGTAGGTTCTTGGAGCGGAGTCGGGATGGGGCGAGAAAGAGAGGTTTCTAGAAAAGCTTAAGAAGGGCTCCCACCGCGCCTCTGGGGGGCGGGGGGTCGTGCGCTGCAGGACGCTCCGCCGGGTCTGATAAAGCCCCAAGCCGATCTAAGGTCAATAAACCAGGCGGCGTCAGGCTCCGGCGGAGGGTAGGAAAGGACAGGGGAGGGAAGGGATGGGAGCAGTCTTAGGGCTGTCGGCGAAATGAAAAGGAACGAAGAACTGTTGAGTTCCGAACGTGGGCGCCAGCGTCGGGCGCGCGGGGCCGAAGCCCTGGCCTGCAGTGAGGGCGCGCAGCCGGGGACAGGGAGCCGGCCCAGCCGACTGGGTGGGGTCCCCGCGGCGGGCCCAGCGGGAATGACGACGACCTTGAAAGTGTCCCGAGCAGGCCTTAATGGGCCGGTCTGGGGCTAACGGTCCTAACCGTGTCAAAAGTTTGTAGAAAGAAATGAAAAATAACTTTTTTTAAGGGACAGAGGAGGAGGGATGGGTAGTGAAGACTCCCAAATGAGGGGAACACTCAATAAAGCTTCAGGGACCCCTCAAAGAGGCGGAGAATTGCCCCTAAAGTTAAAAAAAAAAAAAAGGAAGATGATGACCATGACCGTATGATTAGTGATCAATTCTAATCCCTTTTGGATAGCGCTTAAAGGTTTATAAATTCATTTCACATCGAGGTGGCGTTTCTCCCACACCTCGCATGACGGGAAGAAAGATTAGGAGAAGTTACTCTGCCCAAAGTTACATCGCTTGTGTGTCCCGCAAAGGGGCTCAAACCGTTTGCTAAAGGACCTCTCATCAGAGACGACCTTCCCAAGGGAAAGCCCCAATGAGAAGCATGCAGCCCTCGCGGAAAACTGGGATGGAAGCCCGAAAGAACGCTGCTCTCCCATCGGGTTTAACGTCCCGAGTCTCTGGTCCCTCTGGCTGAGCCGTCCGTGCAAAGCTCGAGTGGCCAGGTGGGGAAAGAGGCGGTGGTGGTGGAGAGGGCTCTTGTGGCAACAGGAGGCTCGGAGGAAACTCTGAGCGCGCGACACCACGTTCTAGAACCAGCGGATCTTTGCAAATAAACAACTAGACCGTTTGAGTTCTTTGCTACTTTGCAGCGGAACTTCCTCTTATCATTTCTATTCCTGGCGAGGCCGAGGTTAGATTGGTTTGAATGCCTTCCACTATTATGGCACCACATAGGCCAGGTCACCTCGGACGGGGGTCGCTCCATTGGTCTCCAGGGTCGCGTCTCCAACCCCAGGATCCCGGCGGGACCCATAGTTTGGGTCCCGGGGCAGGGCTAATGGGCGAGAAAGCCCAGGCCCGCAGACAGCAGAGTCCAGGTCTCGATCAGTCGTGTGACCTCGGGCCTGGGCCTGGGCCTGGTGCTGCGCAAAACGCGTCCCGGATCGCCCTCTGGGCGGGAGACCCTTCTGGGGAGCTCCGAGCCCGGGGGATGCTCAACGCACACATGGATCCGGGAGCCGCGGAGAAGGTGGGCAGAGCTTCCACCCGCCGCCTGCGCGCGCCTTTCCCAGCGCGGGGGCTGGCGCGACCCTGGACCCGCTCGCCCCCACGCCGCTGCCCCCTCTGGTCAGGGCAGCGAGGAGGGTAGCGAAGCCGCGTCCGTCTTCTGTCTTTCCAGTTCCTACCGCCCACGTAAGGTCCCAGAACAGGCCAAGAATTACAGTAGGAGTTTCATCTAAACGGGTATTCCTTACACGCACACACACCTCACCCCTGAGTCAGGCTGTGCTACATTTCAGTGCAGAGAGACATCGCCTCCCCGCCCTAGTGGAGGGTCGCAGCGAACCCGACTCCAGTCCGCAAGGCACTGGTTCAATCCTTTCTTGGAGGGTTACTAAGGGGCATGGATGACACCCCGAGCTCGCGGGCTTAGTGGCTACAGACAGAGTTCAGAGAGTCTCCCTCTGCCCCGTTCAAAGAGCCTTGATATTTTCTGTCTGGTCCCCGGCTGGCGCGGAGGCCGGAAGCAGAGATTTCTCGAAGCTTCGGGACCTGGGACTTGGGGAGAAGCCACTGGATTCCCAGGCCTGCGCAAGCTGGAGTTCTGGGGAAGGGCACTGTCTTTTTATCATTTCTCGGCCGCAAACTCGACAGTTCCCAGCGCCCGTCCTCCTGGCCTTAGAAAAGACTGCCGGCAGACCTTTCCAAAACCACCTTCCGCTAAGCCCAGGGGCAGCAGCGGCCGTCCGTGGAGCAGATGCCCGCGCCGGGGCCGGTGTCCAGGCGCCGGGCGCGGCGTTCGCGGGGCTCGGCGTTTGGCCGGGCGGCGTTTGGAATGGCTGCTGCTTTTTCTTTAGATACAGTGATGTGCTGTTCTCCCTCATCCACCCTACGTACGCGTCTTAGGGATTTTCTTTATTCGTTTAGTATTGTCTTAACTTTCCTGGTTTTCTCCTTTCCTTGTTCATCCCCACCCACCCCCACCTCCCTCTCCGATTCGTTCTCCTCCCTTTAATTCAATTCCTGAGTTTCCTTTTCTTGCTTAATCAAAATCCTTCCCCCTTACTTTGTTCTTTATCTATAAAATTTGCTCTTTTTTTTTTTTTTTTTTAACCTGCGTGCCTTTTCTATTTTGCCCGGTCCTTGGCGGCTGCAGACCCCGCTGATTTTAGCGACTATGGGATGCTACCAGACACACGTTCCACCTTTAAAATTCCCCGTGTCTCGCTTGCTCTTTTCTCATCCCAACCCTAGATCCTTACTCCTCGTGGTAAATTCGTTTTTATTAATTTGGGTGTGCCGCTTGCATGCAGAACTTAACTGGATAAAGATGTCTTGTTGAATGAATCGAAGCCATCCTGTTGACAAGTTATTTTAATTTCTGGATGTTAAACTAAGCAGTAGCTATGTTGTTTGCCCTGAAGAAATTTCTTTAATTTCCACCTCTAAATAAATAGTGCATTATAAAATCATTTTCCTATGGCTAGGTGGATGTCTAACAAGACTGATTCACTAAAAAAAAAAAACATGATGCAGGCTTTTTTTTACTGTTGTAGAAACATTTCATACTGAGCCAGATGATTTGTCCTGCCACACCAGTGTATTATGGCTTTTCACTAACTGCAAGATTTAACAGGAAATTGATATGGTATAAATAGATAACTTTTCCTTGTTCACCAGCTAAGATTTTATTTGCTTTCTGTTATATCACAGTAGTTCTATCATAATAATGATAGAACAATTAGTATATCCTCGTAGATAAATAATGATTTTGAGCATTTATCATTGTTTTATGTAGAATTTGTTGTTAGAGCATACATGAAATTTTATTTTTATAATAGTGTTGATAAATAGTAGATCCTTTTTGCTTTTAAAAAGATAGTGACTGGAGACAAAAAAATAGCTCATAAGAAAAAAAACTTAAGGTTTATTTAAGAAATTTAAAACTCTAAAGAAACTTTTCCTTAAGAAACAGGGTCATTAACGGGTAAAAACTTGACCATGGAGAATTAGGAAGGGAGATCAGAAAGTCAGCTATGCTTCCTCTGCTGTAACTTAAGAACAACAAAAAATTAGGAGAGTTACAGCCCTCCTGATGTAGTAGTCGCAGTACAAACGCACCTCTCTGGTATCAAGAGGGGGGGTGTTTGTCCAAGTGTTCCTGGCTTCTCGAAAGTTGACAAGCAGAATCCATGAGTTACTACTGTCTTAGTACTCCCTAGAATTCAGATAGTAACTACCGACCGCCTCGGATACCTGCTTCCTTAAAATGCCATAGGAGTGATACCTGCCTCCTTAAATGCTATAGGAGTGGGGGCAGGATCTAGGGTCCAGGGCAAGTTCTGAGAAGCCGTGGTATGTGGAAACCGCCTGGGGGCCCCAGGATTTGTCAGCAGCTCTCTGCTCTCCCTTGCCCTCTAGATTCCCCAGGCTTCTCAGGACTGCCTTAGAAAGCTCTCATCGTAGTGACCGCCCGGGTTTGCTCCAGCCATGATAACGAAGGGGCTCGCTATCTAATCTGGACAGCAGCTTGAACAATCCATTAGACCTCGGCATTTATCCGGGGCGGGGGTGGAGGGAGGGATGCGGTCTGGCTGCCCCACCCTGTTCTGGGAGGCTTTGAGCTGCCCCATTTGGCGACAGGAGGGATTAATGAAGTAAAGAATTTTGTGTGGACTCAAAACTGACCACTGCATGGTATGCTTCCTGATGCTGGTAAATAAAATTCTACCCATTGTCAGTATAAGGGTGAATTAGAATCCCTTTGGGTTCGGTGGATCATATTTCTTTTTAAGAAGTTCAATATATTTTACATTGTCTCATTCAAACTCCACACCAGTCAAAGGGCACTGGAAGAATCCAATATTCACCAATATTCCTTGGGACTTGGGAGACTTAAATCCATCCACCGTTCTTTCGTTCATTCATTCAGCAAACATTTACAAAGCTTTACTCTGCGCCAGGCATTGTGCGTTGTACTGACAGGTTAAATTATTTGCCCAAGATGAGAACTCCACTGGCGACTGGGGTGGGACCCTAAATCAACTATTCCCGTCCCGTGACTGCTCACTTCTTTACTCCAACACATACAAATCAGAGACGTCGGGAGCTAGAAGGGCCCCAGAGGTTATCTGGTTCAGCCTTCCATTCAATGCAGGAATCCCCTCCCCAGAAGGCCAGCAACAGGCTCTACCCTCGGCTGGCTCAGTAATAATCACTCCCGCCTGGGTTTTCCACTTGAAAGTGACTCGCTGGACTGGCAGGTCTTTCCCTGAGAGAAGACCATCTCTGCCTGGCCACATCTAAGCTCACAGGGCTAAATCCCTCAAGCTGCTGCAACCCACAATACCTACGAACCCAGCTGTGCCACTTTCCCTTTAGACTTCTCCTGGGAAGGGAAAACCCCGGGTCCTGGACACTAAGACCCATGAAACTCTTAAGACTCTATGGGCCTTAGTCAATCCTCGCTTGCCCACAAAGAATGTCTGCTGGCAGAGAAAACACTATAGGCAGGAGTCAAAGAATCACCAGAGCCTGGATTGTGACCCTAATGCAACCACCTGCAAACTGGGTGACCTCAAGCAAGTTATTTCTCTTCTCTTTCTGGCATATCTTAGAAATAAGATGTATGAATGTGCTTCTCAATAGTTGAGTGACACCTAAACTTTCCCCTTGCAGATAATCTGAGATTATTCTCATTTGCTGGTTAAAACTGTAATGGCTACAAAAGGCAATTTCTGGACAATAAGCTCATGACAAAGAATGCTCTGGAATCTTTAGATTTGATGAGCTACTAAGTTCGAATTGTCCCTGGGTCAGTGGTAAGAGTTTGGACTCCAGTGTTACAATAATATGATTTGAATCCCATCTGTACTACTTACTGGCTGTGTTATCTTGGGCAAATTTTTTAACATTTCCTTTTCAGTTTCTTATATTTTGAAGTCCTCATAAACTGTACTGGACAGGGCACCTGGGTGGCTCAGTCTGTTAGCGTCTGCCTTCAGCCCAGGTCTTGATCCAAGGGTCCTGGGACCAAGCCCTTCATCAGGCTCTCTGCTCAGTAGGGAGTCTGCTTCTCCCTCTCCCTCTGCCCTTCCCCCCTGCTCCTGCTCACTTTCTCTCTCTCTGCCTCTCTCTCTCTCTCTCAAAAAATTAAATAAAATCTTTAAAAAACAAAACAACAACAAAAAACTTTACAGGACAGACAGGACCTCTCCCTAGTCCCTGAAATAATCTTCACAGTGTGATTCATTCAGTTGGGCATCAATGTCCCCCTTGGTTTCATTTGGCTTTGTTTGTTTTGTTTCTTACCTGCAGTTTCAAAGCCCTTCAGAAATTAAATTTGTCTG
Organism: Mirounga angustirostris; assembly: GCF_029215605.1. Classification (NCBI taxonomy): domain Eukaryota; kingdom Metazoa; phylum Chordata; class Mammalia; order Carnivora; family Phocidae; genus Mirounga; species Mirounga angustirostris. Next base: position 150,115,712 of record NW_026991710.1, on the reverse strand, counting down.
ATAAAGGGTGGAAATCTGCCTGACAAATTGATAGATATATTTTTAAATTATCTTGCCCAAAATTGAGTGCTGCTGGTGGTAGTGGAAATTTTGGATGCAACATTTCTAGAAAGCAAATTTGCAATATGGATCCAAAGCCCTACAAGTGTTCATATTCTCTGATCCACTTTTCCAGTAATAGAAATTTATCCCAAGGAAATAATCAGAGGTTTACAAGATGCTCTACTTACCAAAATTTATGTCATTTTGACAAGGATACATCAAACTTCTATTTATTATAGCAAAAAATAGAAAATAACATGAACTCTAAACAGTAAGAGTTTATTTACATAATGCAAAACCCATAATGTAGCCATCACACTGTTTCCTTAAAATATTTAATGACATAGAGGGGCGCTGGGTGGCTCAGTCAGTTGAGCCAGCCTTGGGTTCTCAGTTTCAGCTCAGGTCATAATGTCAGGGTTGTGAGATCGAGTCCTGAATGGCGCTGGGCTCCATGCTTAGCACCCAGTTGTCTTGTGCCTCTCATTCCCCCCGTATTCCCGCACCCCCCCTCAAATAAATAAATAAATAAGATCTTTAAAAAATATTTAATGACATAGAAATGTCTCATATTTTTCAAAAATAAAAAGTAGATTGCAAAAACACTCTACAGTGTGAAACTGGTGGAGAGAGGTGGAAGAAGGGAGAACACTAATATCAGTGGTTCTTTCTGGGTGATGTGGTGAGGGATAGATTTTCCTTTCTTGATATGCTTTCCTATATTTTCCAAATGAACTACAATGAGTTCCTGTTTATTTGCAATTAGAGAAAGAGATGTTTTGAGAGGGATGGGGAGGATTGATCAGATCCAAGATACATCTCTTCCTAAGATTTCATGACTACTATGCTTACGACTAAAGCTTATCCATTTTAGAGAATTCAGCTTTAGCCTTCCTAAAACTCAATGGACTTAAACTCCAAGAATAGTCCTGGACTCTTGATTCTTGGCTGAAGACATTTACAATTAGTAGGAGTGATTTTTCCACAAAGAGGAGTCCCCTCCCCCTTTAGAAAATGTTTTCAAAGCCGTCCAGATTGTCTCAGAATTTCACTTGTAACCTTGAGTGTTTCTGAAATTGAAAACAATAGTCTAAGTTCTTGTAACTTTTCCTCTTCTCAAAACTCCCTTTGCTGGCAGAAGGATGTGCTGGAATGTAAGGCCAGGTGCTGGTCCAGCTGCAAATAAAAGCTGACTATTCAGATCCGGGAAGAAGGGGAGGAGAGCTTGGACAGGGGAGGGAAGACAGACCTTTAATGGTGGCCCAAAAGCTGGAGAGGGTGTTCAAAAAGAAGACCTTTGTGGAAGCAAGAAAGTTACCTGCTAAGGATGGGACTGAGGACCAGATGAATTACAGGACAAGTTTTAATGAATGTCAGGTGCCACTATTGAACTGAAATAGTTTTAATTTGTAGATAAAGGAGTAGCAGTTTATAAAGATGAAGGCTGCTTTCCTCCCCTTTTATAAGCAGAGTGTGAGATGGGGTTGGAGGGAGAATGGTAACAAAAAGAAACAAAACCCCACCATAAATTTAGGAAAACTTTGGGGCATCTGGCTGGCTCAGTGGGTGGAGCATGCAACTCTATATCTCCGGGTAGTAAGTTCGAGCCCCATGCTGGGTATATAGAGATTCCTTAAAAATAAAATCTTTAAAAAATACATTAGACCTTAGTGAGGCTTCAAAAGAGCTTTTACTGAGATTTTTAATTTAATGTAACACATTTGGTCAACAGAAGATAAAAGTAACATCAAACTAAAGGTCAGTTTCATTGTTTCATTGTTGTTAACTAGCAAATAAACATTTAGCAAATAAAAACTGTAGTCTGAGTACAGTAGGAAATATAGACTGAAAATACCACTCCTATTCTCTTTCTGCACTATTCTCTCTGCACTCTATACTTTTTTTTAACATTGAGGTGAGCCTTTGTGTATTTGTTTGGTTGGCTGGTTGGTGGTAAGGGAATACGAATAGAATTTTGGTAGAACCACAGAACTCTCATTTTTGCAGAATTACAGTTTTGTGGACTGTCCATTCTCTGCCCTTCTCCTCTAAAAGGCAAGCAGGACCCAGTCAGGCATCACGTTTATCTTCAGGTCATATTGCTAGCCCCCTACACGTTACAGACATGGTGGTAGTTCTGTCTTGAAGAATAATTCTCGAAGGGGCATGTTGCAGACATTTTGCGGACTGAATTCTCTGTAACAAAAATCCTCAGCAACAACCGGCTTCTCTGCACATGTGTCTAAAGGGAATCAAACTCAAAACCTTGGACAGACCATAGGTACTCTTGACATGGCCAGGGAGCAAGGGCTATGAGACGTGAGGAGAACCAGAGCTGGGAAGGGCGCAGATTTTCAAAACCTTTGGAAAATGCTTTATTTTCTACTAGCTGGGAGTTCCTAAGTCTGTAGGCCAGTAAGATATTGAATGATTTTCTTATCACTATGACTATCCCAGAAATGTCCCATCAGACACAGGTTTTTCTTGAAGACTCAACCTTTATATATAAAAAGATTAGGTAATCTCTATATAATTTTTAAATAATTTCAATATGTAATCAAAGTAGAATAAGAGCAGTCAAACAATCTTTCCCTTGGCCCTGCTACAAACTGATTAACCAAACAGTAGCTCGAATGGTCCCCTCATATGTAAATTTGGGGACAGTGAATAACATTTATCAAAGTGCTTTTATATATATGTCACACTTGATCTTCACTTTTGATTGCTCTCTGGAGTAATCAGTGTATTATTGGATTATTGTGTCCATTTTATAGATGAGGACACTGAGACTCAGAAGTGTTGCATTGCCAAAGGTCACAGCACTAATAAGTAACAGAATACAACTGAAAATGCCCTGCTCTAACTACCAAGTGCTGCCTCCCCCACCCGCCAGGGATATGCCAAGGATTCATGACAGAGTCCATATGAACTGATTTGTAATTACTCTAATAAGTGTTATCAGGATCACTTAATTTCCTCATTTGAAAATCATGGAATCAAGGAATAACAGAGCTGCAAGTCTCTTAAAGCTGATCTAGCACACCCGCATCACCCCACCCCAGCCCCCTCACCCCCCCGCCTTCATTCTGCAGGTGAGGCCCAAGGAGGTTAAGTGATTTGCCAAAGGTCACCCCATGAGTTAGTGGAAAATGACCAATGTGATTTTTAAAAATTAGTTTAAAAAACTGCCTACCAAGCCCATTTTTATGGCTTATTTTAAGCAGGTTAATAAGTATACCAGACATGGCTTTAAACCCAACTGAGTAAATGCTGACACTAGTTTATAGATTTAGCAGATAAGTAGCAATAAGGAATTATTCATCTCTCATTTATCATCCAGCCTCTCCAAGGTGCAAGGTATAAAGTGAAGCAAATAGCACTTTAAGAGCCCCCACACACGTGAGATCAAAACAGTAAAAAATAAAGTGGTTTACAAAGCCGTACGTTTACAATGTGGCTGTGCCTGAGGTCTCCTGAAATGTGAAAAAAGAAAGAAATTGAGGTTAATTTTTGCATTTTACAAATAGGCAATTTCTTATACAGAACTCCAGATTCGGTCTCTAGATTTCTTCAAGCATTAATTCATTCTTTTAAGTATGGACTGAGCACCTACTACGTGCAGGGCATTGTGGGAGACCTGGAGAATTACTAAACACTATTCCAGCCATCGAGGGCTTCTTAAGCTTAATGGGGTGACAAAACAAAGCACACACACACATACACACACACTTGAATCTCGAAGGGAAGAGTCAGCAGGCATAAGGGGAATGTTTATGTGGGAACAGGAGGAAAGGGGAGACTGCCGACTGCTGGGGTAGCCACAACAAGGAGCACACCGAGGAGGTGGCCTTGCCACAACCTTGTCCCCAACACCATTTCCTTATCATGAAAATGGGGTTGGGAAACGTCATGGGCAGGGGAAAAAAGAAACAAAAACAAAACATGAGACAGTGAATTGATTACCCCAATGAAGAACCAAATCAAAAAGATCCTGTCTCTTCCCTTTAGCTAGCTATTAAATACAAACTGGTGGAGAGATGGAAGAAGGACTCATGGGGGGCCAAGAGCAGTTATAATATTTGTAACATATGCCAAAAAAGAATAAAATTAACATGATTTGCTTATTTCAGAGGTGAGCTCTAATGAATTCTCACAATTTATTCAGAAGGGCTGGTTTATTTTATTATTTTTAATCATTCCCCGTTTGTCAATGGTGAACCTGAAGCCCCATGTTCAATGTCAGTAACAGCAATCACCAATCCATAAGTGACTTTGCTCTCAGCTGCCCAGACAAAAGAAGCTACAACGCTTCTCTTAGAGCCCCACATTCATACAACTGAAGCATTTTCCAGTGAAAAGAAAATGAAAGATATTTACTCAAAACCCTTCACTTTGTAGATGGGGGCCTGAGGCTCAGAGAGTTCAAGTGACAAATTGATTATGTGTGCTACTAATAATTGCCCAGGATAGCAGGCATAAACTGGAACATAGGATCACCCTCTGAAATGGTGAGAGTCAAAACAACGATCAAGGGGCGCCTGGGTGCCTCAGTTGGTTAAGCGACTGCCTTCGGCTCAGGTCATGATCCTGGAGTCCCGGGATCGAGTCCCACATCGGGCTCCCTGCTCAGCAAGGAGTCTGCTTCTCCCTCTGACCCTCCTCTCTCTCATGCTCTCTGTCTCTCATTCTCTCTCTCTCAAATAAATAAAATCTTAAAAAAAAAAAAACAAAAAACCAACGATCAAGTCCAGAACCCTGCTCATTATGTGCCCTCCAAGACTGCTGTCTCGTTTTCTTTATTGTGAAGCCTGGAATATTTATAAGTCGAAAGGATATTTGGAAGATACTCAGTTTGGAAATGTAATATGTATCGAGTGCCCCTTTTGGCTTGGTTATCCTCAGCCTAAGAGAGGCATGGAATGACTATAGTTTTGAATATGATTCCTTGAGACCCTGGACCACATCCTCATACCCCCCCACCTGTCCCCACTGGGGCTGACCCAGGCTCACTCTTTCCACCTTCCTGCAAAGGGCGGGCCCAGCAGTGCTAACGAGGTTCCCAGACTACCCCAGAGCTCAGGGCTGCCTTATCACTAATCCTCTCACCCTGGTGATTGTATCAGGGTGAGGAAAGCATGGCCTTGGGGTTCAGATTTATAGAGGAGAGATATCAGTTCCTACACATTGAAATGGAGGAACAGGGTATACGACCAGGGTCCCAGAGCCCCTGTTCCCAGCCCTTCCATGAAATAGCTGTGCGACTCTGGATAAGTCCATAGCCCTTTCTGGGTCCTTATGCCTCATCTATTAAATGAGTGGTTTGGACCAGAATCCCTGAGGTCCCTTGCAACTCCAGCCCACCACATCGATGTCAGTGTCAGAGAGAGGCTGTCCTGTGACCAGTAAGTGAACCAAAGATACACACGTGGAGCCATAGTCACCCCACCAACAGGTGCACTTGAGCTGAGATGCTGGTGGGGCATCACAGAGAAGCACGTGAGCTTCTCTATGTTTGCACTCAGTTGCACTTTTTCAGTCATAAAGGAGAGGGATTTTACACTACGTAATGACAAGCTGAAACTCCAATTTTCCTAATTTAACTCAACAAACTTCTTAAAACATCAACTACCTGTTGGGAACTATGGAAAATACAAAGATATCAAACACAGGCTTTCTGGGGTGCCTGGGTGGCTCGCTCGGTTAAGCGTCTGCCTTGGGCTCAGGTCATGATCCTGGGGTCCTGGGATCGAGCCCCGCATCGGGGTCCCTGCTCAGCAGAGAGCCTGCTTCTCCCTCTCCCTCTGCCTGCCACTCTGCCTACTTGTGCTCTCTCTCTCTCTGTCAAATGAATCAATAAGATCTTTTAAAAAAAAGTTTAAAAAATATATATATAGGCTTTCTGCCCTCAAGAAGAGTGACATTTGGGAGAGAGGGGGATGTGGAGACAGGCAGACCCGTAGAGATAGTGAACTGAAATACAATATGTTCAAGGTTGTGAAACCAGAGGGAGGAAAGCGATTGATTCTGGGAATGGAAGTTTAAACGTTTTTTTTTTTGTTGTTGTTGTTGTTTTAATTTAAAGGAGGATATATAAGAAGAAAGCCCTTGTTTTTTCCCTTCTGTGTTCCTCACAATACCAGTGCCTTGTTCATATTGGCAGGGTTTGGATTTTTTTTTTTTTTTTTTAAGATTTTTTATTTGTTTGACATAAAGAGACACAGCGAGAGAGGGAACACAAGCAGGGGGAGTGGGAGAGGGAGAAGCAGGCTTCCCTTGGAGCAGGGAGCCTGATGTGGGGCTCGATCCCAGGACCCTGAGATCATGACCTGAGCCAAAGGCAGACACTTAAGACTGAGCCACCCAGGCACCCCATGCAGTGTTTGGGTTCTGAAGGCAAACTACTTGCCTGTGAATCTTGGCTCTGTTACCTATCAAGCTGGGTGAGCTTTGTGCGTCAGTTTCTTCATCTATAAAATGGGGGAAATAGAGTGATTGTGTGGATAAATGAGCTAATAATCCACGCAGCCGACTTGGCACCATGCCCAGGATATAGTAAGTGCCCAGTGTTAGCTGTTACTCAATAAATGTTTGCCTAGTAAATGGATTGAAGTTTTCATCTGCAGGCCTTTTTATTATACACACTCAGACGGGCCTCATATTTTGGGTTCCTCGCTCAACACGCTCATTATCTGTGACTAAGATTAGGTTCAGCCTTAGAGGCCTGGCATACCCACCCTTCGACTGTGCAGGACCAGGAATGAGCCTCTTGGTATCAAATCTTTGGGGGGCACAGAATGGCATGATTTGGTGATATCTACTTCAGGAGCCCCCTATGTTACAAATGTTGATGTAGGAAGGGGTCCAGTCTCTTCATCTTACAGACAGGAAATGAAAGCTTGGACAAGTTAAGTGATTTGCCTGCAGTCCTGCCACTCACTGGGTGGCAGTGGTCAGATTAGAACCCAAGACTCGGGACTCCCAGATCGATGAGCTTCCACCACCTGCTGCCTAAACCCTGACCTTCCTGGCCTAAGCTGCATACTCCAATGAGTTTCTCGGGTCACACCAACCTCCACTCTTTCAACTGTGCCCCAGAGAAAAGAGTACCTGTTTTCCAGTTCTTAGGTCACATCTAATGCAGAATTAGGGCTAGTCCCTGCCTCCAAGTGGGGAAGACAAGAACTTGTGCCCCTTAGCTCTTCGGGTTAAGTTGTCTCCAGTGTTGACTTGTCCCCGTTCTGCAGCCTGTCAGGCGCTCACCTAAGAGCCCGGCAGCCTTTCTTATTCTGAAAGGGCAGGGGGAAGAAAAGAAGGCAAAGCAAGATGGAAGAAGGAGGCACTGGGAGAAATTAAGCCGGAGGGGTCAGAATGAACTAAGCTCGATCATATCACAAGGAGAGCAAGTGAAGAGTCTTTGCTATTTTAAGAGAATACTTGCTCAATTAGAAAATAAGAAGTGGGGGCGCCTGGGTGGCTCACTCGATAAGCATCCGCCTTCGGCTCAGGTCAGGATCCTGGGATCGAGCCCCGCATCCAACTCCCTGCTCCGCGGGAAGCCGGCTTCTCCCTCTCCCACTGCTTGTGTTCCCGCTTTCGCTATCTCTGTCAAATAAATAAATAAAATCTTAAAAGAAAAGAAAAGAAGTGTACAAACATGGGGGGGATGCCACGTGGGAACATTACCGTCTTTACACGGAGATGTATTTACTTTTATTTACCTGCCTATCTTCTTATCTGTCATTGTGTGAATGTCCAATGACCTCAAATGGAATATTCGCCGGCGTCCTGACTTTTCTCCTCTCACGCACGCCGTGATTGCGGGGAAAGCGACTACTGTCCCCCTAGACGGTGTCGCCTTCGAGACGTGTGGCGGCGGCCCCTTCACTTGGGAAAGGCCCTCCTCTCCGAGGGGGCCGCGCCGGTGGTCACCGCGGCCTCGGACGCCTGCGCCGGCCTCGCCGCCCGGGTAGGAGCGGAGGGCCGGGCGCGGGCCGGGCGGCAGAGGGGGCCCCGCCGGGGAGGCGCCGGCGCCCGGACGAGGCTGCGGCCGCGGCCGCGAGGGAAGGCGCGCGGGAGGGCGCGCGGGCGGGGGGCGGGAGGCGAGGCGGACGCGGGGAGGAAGCGGGCCCCGCGCACGGGGGCGCCAGGCCCCGGGCGGCGCTTCCGCACCCGCCGCCCCCTCCGCGGAGCCGGGGCCGGGGCGCGCCGGGGGGGCGGGCGCGGCCGGCCGGGGGCTGACCCCGAGCGCCGCCGAGTCTGCGGCCGCCGGCCGCCCCGCGCTCGCCTCCTGCCGCCTCGGGTTACGCGGCGGCCGTCAGCGCGCACCTCATCAATAAGGCCTGACAGGCCGCCGGCTCCGCGGCCATCCATCATGCTGGCCCGGCGCGGGCTGCGCGGGTGGAGGCGCAGGGCACCCCGCGCGCGGGGCGCGGGAGCCGGCGACCCCTCGGAAGAGCGAGACCCGGGCGAGGCCCGCGTTTGGGGCGACTCTGTGTGAGCCCCGAACAGCCCCGCATGGCTCGGAGGAAGCATGTTGCTATCAATCAACAAATATTCGACTTTACTCCACCTCTTTATCCTAGTGTCTTTTAAGGATGTGTTCCTTTGTTTTTAAAGAGCTGCAAGGGAGCTTAGAAATGATCTAGCACGACTTGTACATTTCACAGATGAGGAAACTGAGAGCCGGATGGGAAGTGGGGGGGGGGGAGCGGGCATGCCTGAGGTCACACTACCTGGTGGTGATAGAAACTAGAGCCCACATCTCCTGACCCCGACTCTCAGCCCATGCGACGGCCGCACTGGCACTCTGCAGGAGCCATGTCGATATGCATGTTTGGGATCAAATACATGAAATGGGCGAAGTCTTGCATCTTGGAAGTTTTGGGTGTGCCTGTCAGTGCATGAACTGTGCAGGGTCCTCACAGTTCCTGCTCCCAAGTCAAGCCACCGCATCCCTAGGTCTGGGAAGAGAATAGTTAATGAGTCAAAAGTATGGGGGGTGGGAGACACCTACACAGACAAATAATACAGTTCCTTGAATTCATTCACTTCCCCCTCCCATCTCCTCTCCCCCCCCTCCACACACAAGGAGTGTACATGGTTTCTCTTCATGCATTTATCTGTTCCAGAACTTTCTCCCGTTGCCTGTTTGCTGGACCGTTTCTCAGTGATCTGAACAGTTAAATGTAGAGGCTTGTGTTCATCCTTACATCTCTCCAAAGTTTGCAGGGTGCCTGGCACATAGTAAGTATTCAATAAATGTTTGCTCTATGAATTGCAACATCTGTAAGGGAATTTAAATAATTCAGGTTCTGAAGACATCAAGGCTGAAAGTACTATCAGATCACGGGGTCCAATTTCATTTCATAAGAGGAAGACTGTGGCCCACAACCCTGTCCTTGATTTACCCAAGGCCTCCCAGGGGCTAAGGTCAGATCCTTGGTGGTCCCCAGGGTTCCTTTCCTTGTTTCCCAGAATGTTGCCTACCATCATGCTCTTCTAGTTGTGATTCCTGCATCCACTTCACATCTTTCCTTGCCTTCCCACCTTTTGGTGCTTCCACTGATTAATTAGCAAGCTCTCCAAGGATGGGGATGAGAGTAACAGGGAAATCCACAAAGCCAAACTGTTTACTTTGTTTCTAACAGGAAACACAATATTTTGTGGGGTTTTGTTCTGTTTTTGTTTATGATGGTGTTTTGCTAATGCTGGTATTGTTGGTTTTTTAATTCAAGTGAAAAGGATAAGATTAAAGCCAACGACCAATGGGTGCTTGTTAACCTTAACATTCATTTTCCCTTCATGACCACAGTGGTTTGACTGAAGTTAGAAATAATGATATTATCAACAACTCTGGGAAAGGGTAGAAATCAACACACACACACACACACACACACACACACACACACTTATATTGAGCAGGAAAGGTAGCAGAGCCATCTGATTAGTGGCTTTTGGGCTCCTTGTGATGTCCACTAGACTATTTCTATAAAATACACATACAAAGTGTGGTTTTATCTGCCACGGAGCATACTTTCTTCCCATTACCACCCACCCAATGGTTGCCCATATCTGTGCATATCATAAACTGCAGCTGGGTGTAAGGACAATGGATGTAAGAATGAGTCAAAACCACTTATTCCGCAGAACTGTTGTGTGGGTTGAGTAGAATCATGTACCGAAAGGCCATGTTTCAGCAAATGCTTTTCCTTTAGTCCATTCAGAAATACAGTTCTACTCTCAGGGGTAAACTCATTTTTTGCAAGGCCATGCCTTGGCTTATTCTTGCCTTATGGGAACAGCTGGACAAAACCCAGTCTCCCTAGACAGACTGGGTTCTGGCCAACTGGGTCTTTCGCTCTCCATCCTCCACTGTCTGCAGGTTCCCTGGGGAATGGTGGTGTTGCTGAAAGTGACTTAGCGGTTTCTGAGCTTCTGCTACCTGGCTCCGGGACTCTCCGGATGAAAAAACAGAATAACCCTCCCTCACATGTCACCCTCCCTGCAGCCCATTGTGAAACATGAATGCAGGCGTGGGACATGTGTGAAACAGGCCCTGGAGCTGTGTCCAGGATAGACTGCTGTAGCATTTCTTGCTGGCCTCCAGGAAGGATGAGCAATAGGGAGGACCAACCTTGGAAACTGGATCCTTCTGAAAGAGATGCAAGGCTTTCTTTTGTATATAAATCACTCTTCTGAAATATTTTAGGTGGGAGTTGAACATGTACCAGGGATGTGGAGTCTCGCTAAGGACTGGGGATGGGTGCATGCACAAGAGTGGGTGGGGAGTGGGGAGAGAGAGAGAGATAGAGAGAGTATAAGGGCGGAAGAATCTCATCCTACCCCAGCAACACTCGATTTTCCCCCTGCTTTTTGAAAAATCTGATTTATTGAGATGAAATTTACTTAAAGTAAAATCACCCTTTATCGTGTACAGTTCTTTGAGTTTTGACAAATACACAAATGGTGTACCTACCACCACAATCAAAATATAGAATAGTTCCAGCACTCCCCAAAATTTCCTCCTTTCCCTTTGTAGTCACCTCTCGCCCCACCCCCTGTCCCTGGCAACAACCTCTGATCTGTTTTCTGTCCTTATGGTTTTACCTTTGTGGCAGTGTCATATAAATGGATTCATTTAGTCTTTTGAGTCTGGTCTCTTTTGTGCAGCCCTACTGTGTTTAGGATTCACGCATGTTGCTGTGTGCACTGGCATTTCATTCTCTTCTGTTCCTGAGTAGTATTCTGTTGTATGGATGTATATCCTTTTATCTATTCCCCAGTTGAGGATCATTTGTGCGGTTTCAAGTTTGGGTCAGTTAATTATACAACTGTAGGTTTTGAAGATACCAGCAATCCTCTTTTATAAATGAAAACATAACTTACATTTAGCTTTTCTTATCCTGAATCATACTGCAAAGAATACATCTGCTGAGCAGCCACATTCAAAGAGTTTGGGGTGAAGATGTCAGAGTCCCTGACAATAGTGTTATATGAAGTTGTGTGGGGGGGGGAGAGAAAAAAAAAATGAATGAATCTGGGGAGGAATGACTGTGTGCTAGCTACTGAACCAGAGGTGAGGGAGAGAGAGAAAGGGGAGGGGGGGAATGAGATGAGAATTTAGGGCTTTTTTTTTTTTTAAGATTTTATTTATTTATTTGAGAGAGAGAGAATGCGAGACAGAGAGCATGAGAGGGAGGAGGGTCAGAGGGAGAAGCAGACTCCCTGCCGAGCAGGGAGCCCGATGCGGGACTCGATCCCGGGACTCGATCCCGGGACTCGATCCCGGGACTCGATCCCGGGACTCGATCCCGGGACTCGATCCCGGGACTCGATCCCGGGACTCGATCCCGGGACTCGATCCCGGGACTCGATCCCGGGACTCCAGGATCATGACCTGAGCCGAAGGCAGTCGCTTAACCAACTGAGCCACCCAGGCGCCCCGAGAATTTAGGGCTTTTGAAGTGGAGTAAAGACATTTCTCATAGCAATTGAGAAATTGATCCCTTTTGACTGAAGAGGCTGTGTTTTCATACTATCTGCTTTCAGACCTCCAAGTAGAGTGTGGGCTTCTCCGGAGACTTTCTGGAGGGTGGGTGGGAGATTCTTCCCCTCACCAGGGAAAGGCTCCAGCTCCGGAGGCGAGGTGGTAGGAGCGGGGAGGAAGGATGGGAGAAGGTTAGCAGAGACTCCTGGGGTTAGCTCTGCACCTCCGAGAGTGAAAAGCTCCCCTTTACCTAGGTGCTGATTATTCATTCCATTTCACTCAGACCTTGGCTTCTTGCTTTGTCTCCCCGTACTTCCTTGCCCTGTGGCAATTTGCTGTTTATTAGCACCTCGCTGAACAGGGCCTGGGGTTGTGGAAGAAAGCAAACTTTAAAGGGAGGGCACCCTTGTCTTTCAATCCTGCTGAATGTGCGGGGAAGTTGAAACTGGTGGGAAAGTAATGGAATGCCAGGGATCTTTCGTTCTTTTTATTCCCTCAGGTCAGAGTTCAGTACATACCCTTGGAGAGAAATATGTCGGTCTAGTTATTGCAAGCTCCATGCCTCCCCTTTCCTCCTGCTGTTGCAAGAAACCAATTATTCCCAAACAATAAATACCTCCAAGTCCTGATGGGTGTTAGCAGAATGAGCAGACCTCTCTCTATGGGCACCTGCTACAACTGTGGGGTGGTGGCCTGTGAAGCGACCTTTTGTCCATTACAGGGAAGCCCAGGCCTGTGTGGAGTGGGTCCGCACAGGCGTGAAGGACCTCAAGGCCTCCAGCCGCCAGCATCCCCTGCCGCCCCCGCCCCCTCTCCGCAACCCGCGCCCCCCCCCCCCCCCCCCCCCCCCGCTGTTTTCGCACTTGGGCTTCTGCTTCCTTGACACTTTCCTGTCTCTCGCTCTGCCGCGCCAGGTCGCGGCGCCTGCCTGGGCGTCTTCTCCAGCTCCGGGTCACCTCGGGCTCCGTGGCCAGGGGAAGGGTGCCGGGGCTGGCGGAGGAGGGGGCAGCCTGGGCGGAAACGCGCCGGAGCTGGCGATGGGAACATCATGTCTCTGGTGGCCCCACAAGTCCCCCGATATGTGCGTCGGGGTCTGACGACTGGCAGCGCTCCAGCCGCTGGTGTCCTCGTCACCACCACTGCCCGCCCCGGGATCTGGGCGGGAGGGGGGTGGGGGAACCCTCGACTCCGGACTGACCTCGTCCCTATCTGGTCCCCCCCCGCCCCCATCCCGATCGAGCCCTGGCGCTTTCCTTCCCTTTTCTCTTGCTGGCTTTCTCCTTTCCCTGGGGGTCTCGATCTCTCTCTTTCTGTTGCCACGTCTCCTGACCCCATCTCGCCTTCTTTCTCTGGGTTTGTGTTTTTCTCTCCTATCTTACCCTCTCTCTTTTCTCCGGTCTCCAGCTCTAATTCCTCTCTCTGTATCTCCGTTCCCTGCTCTGTTTTTCCCATAACACTTCACCGTTTAACACTCTATAGATTTGACTTTTTTATTGTCCTGCTTCCTCTTATAGAATGTAATCTCCTGGAGACAAAATTTTCTCTGTTTTGTTCCATGCTGAATCCGAGCTCCTGGAAAGTTCGGGGGCACAGAGTAGGTGCTCAGTAAATAGAGAATGGAGGAAGGAAGGCAGGCATGAATGATCACGTCCCTCTCTGGCTTTCTCAGGCCTCTCTCTCTCTCTACCTTCTCCCTAGTTTTTTCTCTGTCCTTGTCTCTGCCTGGCTTCCTCTTTCTCACCCCTCTTCCCCTCCTTTCTCTCGTTTCTGCCTCTCTCCATACACCCTCTCCTTCATTTTTTCTTGGTCCTAGTGTTTCGCTGGGTCCTTCCATCGTTGCAGGATCTATGGGTCTGGACCCTCCGTGCCTCCGGAGACCCCGCACCTGGCACCTGTCGTCCTTTGTCTGTCGTTGGTCTCCGTTCCGGGGAGCCCCAGGCCTCCCTTACTAATCGCCGCCGTCTCAGCGCCTAATCAGGTTGTCTAGACCAACTCAACTTCCAAAATTCTGACTGCGCACCCGCGCCCGGAAATCCCTTCTTCCTGCAGACTCCAGAGTGCTGGGACTCCTGGGTTTCCTTAGGAGCCACCTAGATTTGGTCAGGAGAGTCGTAGTCGGCCAGGGTGGGGCAGAGCCACACAGATAAATGCTCTCGAGTGACCCAAATCTTGGTGTCTAGCCTGGGCCTCTGTGTCCTGGTGGTGACCCTGGGCACCTACTGTGTGCCAGGGGATACATTCCCCTTGGAGGGGAGTGTTCCATTCTGCAACTCCCAACAGCCCAGAGAGATGCCGTTAGCAATCCCTTTTGTTATTTTAATCCTTCAACAAACATTTATTGAGTATCTACTAAGTGCCAGCAACAGTCGCTGCCCTTCTGGAACTTACCTTCTGGAGTGTGTGTGGGGAGGGAAGTGTATAACCAACCACAGATAAACGAATTTATAACTCCAGGGAACATAAGGCCTATGAATAAAGCAAATTCACATTTTACATATTCCAAGAGTTCTTGCCCTGGACCCGGGGCTGCCAGATCTGCAACTTCTAAAAGTCCCTGACAGAGGACCACAAGTGAACATATTGAGGCCCGCGTCACCAAGAGAGATCCCGGAGGTGACAGTTTTCGTCCCCAAAGAGTAGGTGCCCTCGCGACAGCTCAGAGAGTCTGCAGGCCAGGAGCCGGTCTCCCCACAGCTTGGACAGTGGGGGTGGGAAGCTCCCGTTTGCAGCAGTTTTCTTAAGGTTCTTGGGTGAGGAGGGAGAGAGGGAGCCAGGCTAGGAAGGGGGAAAGGGGCGTGTGCGAGGGCGTCAGCATGGCCGCAGCAAGCTGAAGTTTCCCCGCTCGGTGCCCACTGGCCTAAGTGCCCGGACTTGCGGGCGCCTAGGCGGGTTTCAGTTCTGTCCTCTGCTGCCCTGGGACTGAGCAGCACCCTCCCCATTTAAAAAGCCTCTGGCATCCTTCCTGAATTTAATGAAAATGTGGAGCCTCCTTTTCGCTGTTCTTTCTCTTCTCCCAGGCTCTTAGATTATGAGACATGACCTGCTTTATTTTAAATTGATTTTCATTTTTAAATGTCAGGCGTATTCATTAAAGGAATCTTAGAGATATTTGAAAAACAAAAGGCGGGTTTAAAAAAGTGTTTCAGGGGTGCCTGGGTGGCTCAGTCGGTTAAGCATCTGACTCTTGATCTCAGCTCAGGTCTTGGTCTCGGGGTCCTGAGTTCAAGCCCCACATTGGGCTCCGAGCTAGGCATGGAACCTACTTTATTTTTTTTAAAGATTTTATTTATTTATTTGACAGAGAGACACAGTGAGAGAAGGAACACAAGCAGGGTGATTGGGAGAGGGAGAAGCAGGCTTCCCGCTGAGCAGGGAGCCCGACACGGGGCTCCTTCCCAGGACCCTGAGATCATGACCTGAGGGGAAGGCAGACGCTTAACGACTGAGCCACCTAGCCGCCCCGGAACCTACTTAAAAAAAAAAAAAAATAGAAAAGCGTTTCATTATAGAAACTCAACATTAAATAGAGTGGAAAAAAGAACTAAGACTCAGGAATCTAGATCTGAGACCTATTGTCCAGTGCACTGGCTTTGCCACCTCAGAAAAGTGTCTCAGCGTCTCTGGGTCTCTAAGTTCTTGTTTGTATGAGATGGTAACACCTTCTCTTCCTTCCTCTAGCTCCCCAATGTTGTTGTTCCCTCCAGAAAAATGGAATTTGAGAGTGTTTGGTAATTTGGAAATGACTATAAAATATTAAGGGCTGTGCCAAAAACTCTGATCCTCAGGGCCAGAAGCACCAAGGAGGCTTTCGGGGAGGTCTGTGAGTGAGACCTTGGCTTCACTTTGCAACACCGAATAGTATTTTTAAAATATTTTATTTTATTTTATTTTATTTTTGGAGAGAGGGAGAAGCAGAGGGAGAGGGAGAGAGAATCTTTAGCAGGCTCCACGCCCAGCCCGAGGCAGAAGAGGGACTCAGTGTCAGGACACTGAGATCATGACCTGAGCCAAATCAAGAGTCCCACGCTTAACCGAATGAGCCACGCAGGCGCCCCATCGAATAGTATTTTTAAAAATAAGAGGACGAAAAAGCTTGATCACTTCCTGGGGCGCTGAGCTAATTTGGGTGGGAGGGGGAGGGGGTCTCTATGTCCCCGACACCGCCAACCCCACCCCACAAAGAATTCTGGTGTTCAAACGCCAGGCACAAGGAGGGAAAGAAGGTCTACGTAGTCCAGCAGCTTAATTCATTCTCCGATTTTGCGTCAGTGGGGACTAGCCCGGCTCTGCAGTTTGGTTCTCCCAGCTCCGCCCAAGGTGGGGGTGGGGAGGTGGGCTGCACAGGGGGCAGGGTGGGTCACGCGAGCGAGTACTAAGAGTCTCAGAGGAGGAAACGTGGGGGCCGGGTGGGGGAATTCGAGGACCGTGTGGGGACCAGAGCCAGCCTACGTTCAGCGCGGGTCACTTTGCATGTCTGTCATGAGCCCTTGCGCCCAAGTCCGCAGAGAAGCGTCTACATCTCAGAGGAATTCGTTACAAAGGACGACGGGGGACTTCCTAGTTCCCTCTCTGGTTCTCTCTCTCTATGGGGGTCTCTTGTTCCGATTATAAGACTTTGGGTGCCCCGTGTTTTTTCAGGCATTGTTGGTTTTTGTAAGGCGGCAGCGGAGGCTGATTTCCGCAGGGTGCCAAATGACTTTATCAACCAAAATCTGAGATTCTGGCACCTGAGGTTGCGCTGCGTTTACAATAAGCTGGCTCGGGTCCCGCCAGGAAATCCGGTTACCCCACGAGGGGAGACCCTGGCTGGTGTCACCGTGATTTCCATCGTCCACAGTTTAACTCTTTTGTTCAGGGAAATAGAGTTCCGATTCCTCTGTACACCATGTCCAGTCTACAATTGCGTCTTTACTAGGGTATGGACCCGCTCAAGTCCCCAAGGTCTTAAGGGAGCAAGAAAATGCAATTTATTCTTGTGTCCTGGGGAGATTTTTTTAAAGTGTGCAGTACATCTAAGTAATTCTTATTTGTCTAAAATCTCATGACGTGACTCTTCATTAGATCCAGGCCCTTAGTAAAAAGAGATCAAAGATTTTTACAGTATTAAATTTTCCCTGTTGACTATGGGAAAGAAAAGCGGAAAGAGGACGTGAGTGGGGTTGGGCCACCATCCCAGGCCAGCCCAGGGACATGTCCTTAAAAATAGCCAAGAATCCGAACCTTAAACACAACCCCCCCCCCCCCCCAAGCGGCCTCCTGAGCGAGAGAGAAGCCTGGGAACTTAGCGGCAGCCGATAAATCTCCTCCAGCCGGCGGGCCAGGGAGGCCTTGAAATGCTCCCTGCTCCTGGCAACAGCGCGGCGGACGCGGGGGCTCCCGCCTTGCCCTAGCGAGGGAGGGGGCCGACCGAAAGACGGAGGGAGGGAGCGAGGGAAAATCAAACACCCCCAAAGAACAGACCGCTTGCCAACCACCTTCCGGACCGTCCTTGAGCTAAACGCTTTGGGGAGAAAGTTGGGGCGCTGGGTCCAGAGAAAAGAGCCACAGGAAAGACACAAATTTCTCTATCCCAGGCGCATTCCTAGAAGGAGCGAATCTTCAAGGCTCCCAGGCCTCAGCCCACCTGAACTGCGCCAGAACGGGGCGTGGGTAAAAGAGCTCTGTCGGGTCCCTTGCCAGAAGAGGACTCTCGGTGAATCCGGGGTTCCTAGCAAGCGAGAGCTTAGAAAAACCAGGCTCTTCCATCTGGGGTCTCACAACGGCCACTTAGGGCAGGCAGGGCCTGTTCCGCCCCCCCCCCGCCCCCCTCCCCCACACAGAAGAGGGGACTAAAGTTCCGGGAGGCCTAGTGTGGGAGCAGTGGCGGGGGGGAGGGTCGCCTCAGGGCACCCAGCTAAAGCGAACCTCAGCACACACGCTCGTGCCGCGGGTCATCCCTCACTACTGGTAGAAGCCCGCCTGGGAGTGGTCTGTGTCCTTGGCTTTGGTGAGGACGCTTGGATGGCCGCTCCACCAGACTCCAAACCCCAAGCCCTTGGCTTGTTGCTAAGAAAACCCAGTGCCCACAGGCCGCAGGCTCAGCTCTGAGGGTCTCGTGCTGAAGGCAGCTCTGAGACCTTGGGCCTCGCTGGAGCCACAAATCCCCACCGAAAACAGAGAGGCCAGAACAGCTTGCCGCTTGTCCAAGCCCACACGTTTAAGTCTCCAGAAAGCCCTCGTAGGCCAATGGGGATGTCGTTTTCGACCGTGCAGGGGTCGCGTACCCTTCTCCGCCATTCGTCTGAAAGTGCGACTCCCCGATGTCCTCCCCAAACCGCTCCAGCCTCCCAGGTCCCCAGGACCCCCTCCCTCTTAAGTTCCCAGACATCTGGGATCTGCCAGCGCCAAATTCTGCAGAGGCGCTAGCGAGGAGTTGAGGGAAGCTGGAGCAGGGTCCCTCAACAGACCGTTCTTAGTTTCCGGGGCGCGAAGGGGCCTAGGCGAGCAGCTGCCTGGGGGTCGGGGTGGGGGCGGCGAGGGTGCGTCCAGCCCCCGCGCAGGCCTTCCGCGGCTCCGCGGGGTGCCTCAGTTTTCTCTCCTGCGCTCAGGCTCCTCTGAACCTCCGCACGTTTCGCTCAGGAAGAACTCCCCGCGCAGCCGCGCTCAGTCCTTCCTCCGGGATTTTCCTGAGAATCCCCATGAGTTGGCCAGGATCCCTTTGGGGGTTTCCTTCCAATCAGCCCCGCGTCCTAGTCTCGTCCTCTGCGCCCGGGTTGCCCTCGCGCAGGCCAGGAATCCACTGCCGATTACCAACAGCGGAAGCTGGTGTAACCCCTTACCCTTCCTTCGCAGCCGCACGGGTTTCGTGTAGGGTGGTATCCCGGCCCCCTCCCGACCCCTCTAATCTGGTATGAAAAACCTGCTCTAGAGAGAGAAACTCGGCTTTGGGGGGGGGGGGGGAGTTTAACCGAAAGCGTGAGAGCCACCGGCCGGCTGTTATCTGGGGCTGAAGGCTGCGGTAATCGATGGGTTATTTTTACGCGGTAATAGGGCCCTGTGATTGCTCTATTAACCTTTAGACCTGTCTGAGGGACTCTCCGGCTCGCAGCCCCGCTGAGCTGGGGCCTCTAGGCACTGACGCCGACTCCAGACTCAGGCCTGCCACCCTCCCCGCCCCCAGCTCTAGGGAGGGGGCTGAGCTGGCTGGAAGACCTCTCCGCTGAGAAGCCCTGCTGTACTGCCAAGCTCCCCCAAGCCCCCGCCACGTCCCTCGGATTGGTACAGCAGCGCCGCAGGCTGCAGGGAAAACGGAAAGATCTGAAGGTGGGAGGCCATAGGAGATGGGAAGCTTCGCCAGGAAAGGGTGCACGTTTTGCATAAATACATAACTTTGAGGGCTGGAGAGGCTGCTGAGAAGACGAAAGGGAAGCTGCCGTCACTGCGTTCTGACTTGAGTGGGCCAGTCCCAGGTTTCGTGGCTTTTCCACTCGCAGTCTGGGGCTAGCAGGATCCCCACTATCCACTACCTCGCGGAGACTCGCAGCCAGCCCGGCTCTCCTGGTGACCCTGTGCTCCACCGCCGATCAGGGGTCTCGCCCAAGAGGTCACCTTCCCTTCTATCAGCCCCGCCCCTTGCCCCGCGAGTCCAGGGCTGGGGCAGGACTCGGACCACCGGGAGGCGGGGGTGGGGGATGGGGTGGAGGGAGGAGGTAGGAGAGGGGAGCTCCTGAATAAAGCTGACCCTGGGCAAAACTGCAAACCGAATCGACCTCAGGCACCGCGGTGGGTGAAGCCCCGCTCCCCGGCAGTGGCACTTGAGCATTTTCCGAGATCCTTGCGCCTGGACTTTGCCTGTTGGGGGAGTTTTTTGTACAGCCCCGCAGCCTCCGCGCGGAGCGGAGGTGCAGCCTCTGCGGCGCACCCCCGCCCCCCGCCCTTGCACGTGACTCCCACAGGCCAGTCAGCGCCCGAGAACGCGAGCGCAGGGGCGAGGGGACCCGCGCCGGGAGCTGGGGGAAGCGGAGGCGGCCGGCACAGTGGCCGCGAGAGGCACCGCCGCTGCCGTAGCTCCCGGGGCGCCCAGGGGAGCGCGCGCCGGCCCTCCAGCAAGCTCAAGTCCCGGCAGGTACGGCTTTTTCTTCCCCCACCACGCTCTTTCCCGCCGTCAGCGAAATTCAGAGCTCCTCTGCGCTGTTTGCCTGGGAGCAGAGAGGGAACTGGTGGATGGAAAGGAGACGTTGGTCACTCTCTCCGCCCCCAAATTGGTCTAAGACTGCTCAACTTTGGGCATTGGCTTAATAACGTCTTTAAATCAAAGTAAGATTGGGGGGGAAGCGAAGAGGGATATTCGAAGTGCTTTTGGATTTGTGTGTGTGTGTGTGTGTGAACTTGAACGTTTTTAATCCCCGCCCCCGCGTATATATTCTCCAGCCCTTGTTTCTGCACCTCCCAGGCCAGGGTCTGGATGGGGATGACGGCCGTACGAAATCACACTGACCAACTGACCCGAGACAGGCCGCACGGAGGGGCTCAGACGGAGCAGTGTCGCCCGTCGATGGCTCCGGGGACTCAGAGTGGCGGTGGGAGGCAGCGCGACTGGGCCTCGGCCCCGGGCAGGCGCTTCCAAGTCGGCAACGGCTACTGAGCGCCCGGACTTTTTATGCGCTTCTGGCCAGCCTCCTAGCCTTCCTGACTGGGGTCCAGGGAGTCAAACACCACCCACGAAGCTAACAACCCCACCCACTCACACTACATCTGGGCGAGCTGAGGGCCGGAACCCGGGAGGAAAGCAGTGACGTCCCTCCGCCAGCCACGGTTAGCTGCCCCGATCCATAGTATTATGTCGCTTGGCTTTGGGCTGGGGGCGAGGGGGTCCTTCAGGGGAGAGGAGGATGCCTGGGTGGTGAACTGTCACCAGGTGGAGGGAACGAAGAGGCGTTTCGGTTGGGAAACAGGGTGGAGAGGGACCCAGGGCTGGTAGAATCTGGGGCAGCACGGTGGCTCTCCAGGGAAGGTTGGGGAAGCGCGGCAGAGAAGTATTTCCTGTGTTTCTCAGAAAAGGAATGGACAGCCAAGAGCAGGTTTCAGGCTTTTAAAGAAAGGTTTCATTGGGATACACCCCCCCCCCCCCAAACACACACACTTCTGAGTCTCCACGTTCCCCAGCAGCGGCCAGCTTTATTATTGCCGGCCAGTGTGGTGCGTGTGTGACAGTTTTCTGCGCAGCAGGCCGAGAACAGGGACGCGAGCTGAGCCGAAAGAGCAGGAGTGACTTGTGAATGGACGCGGACATTAGGGCAAGCTTTCGATCCTCCCGCAATCAAACATGGATCGGAAAAGAGCTGTGAGCTAAATCACGAAGAAAGCATTTCCTGTTTGGTCTGTGAATTTGAGGTGAACTGGAATGAGTGATCAAGAGGAGAGGAAAAACTGGGGAGCAGGCCTGAGCCCCCATAGCGAGGCCGACCTGCCATTCTCAGTAGCTCGCTATGCTACCTCTGCGGATATCTGAACCGAGGCTTAATAATAAAACAAGCAGAATGATTTCTTGTCTTTCCAGAAAGGTATTGAGGGGTATTTTCTCCACCGTCTATTGTTCAGTAATCCAATGCCCAGGTAATGTACCAGCCATTTAAAAAGGTAGAGCATGTAATAAAGACAAATGTTAGATTTATGGCAGTTTTAGCATTTACATTTTAAAGCTTGTAAATTAGCATCTGTATGTATACTGGAAGTTGGCTTACAAAATTATAAATCTTCCTTTCCTGCAGTTATGTAAGAAAAAAGTGTGATGTTATGTTTTAGAACTGCAGAAGTTGAGTATCACAGAATATACAATGAAATAGGTCAACTATTTGATGTAAAAATTAAATACTGAATATTTTATCAAGGTAAGCCTATGTATTTACTTATTGAAGCCCAGAAATTCCTATGAGGTACTAATCTTTTGCCTTCATTTTCAAAGAGTGAAGTTGGTGATCTCAGATCAGTTTTTTGTTTTTGTTTTTTTTTTTTAACATTTTACTTTTAAGTAATCACTACACCCAACCGGGGGTTTGAACTCACAACCGGGAGATCAAGAGTCACATGCTCCAGGAACTAAGCCAGCCAGGTACCCCTCAGATCAAATTTTTTTTTATCCACCCTCTAGCCAAACTTCTTACTGAAGATGTCCAACAAACCAATAATTTATTGTATAGTTTTGAAAGCAAATAATAAACCATCTAGGAGTTAACATGTGACTATATAATACAGTGCTATTAACTCCATTATCATTAGTGATGTTGCAAAAATGGTTAAAAGCATTATATAGTATTAGAAATTCCACTTTCAGAATTTTTTATAAAAATTAAGATGCCCATTTATTATAGTATGATTATATCTGAGGCACTGTCTTACGGCACACTAGAAATCTGTAATAATAATGGCCAACAATTATATAGAACTTTGTGTCTGTTAATAAGTTTTATAAAACCCTGTTATAAGTGCTTTATATATTAATTTATAATCCTCACAATCCTCAAGTGACTCTACAAGATAGATACCTTTAACATTTGCATTTTTGCAAATGAGGAAACTGAGGCACAGAGGTTAAGTAATGTGTCGAAAGGCATCCATTCAGTGAGTGACAGAGCCTGTATTTAGTGTAATAAAGGTCAGTTAATATCTTTGTAATTCTACTATTGCAATGAAAAAGAAACCCCTGTTAAAGTGGTTGCCTCATCTTAAGGAGAAAAGTGGGAGTGTAGTGGTCAACCTCAAACCCTGGAGGCCCACAGATTCTGTCCCCCACCCCTCTTTAATTGTATTTTGATCTTTGACAAGTTTCAAAACTTTCCAATACTTCAGTTCCGTCTTCTGTAAATGGAGGCGACACACTTTCCTTAGTGGAGCTGTGACGAAAAGGACCTGGAACAGAGCAGGTGCTTCAGAACGTCGAGCTCTTATTTTATCAGGAAAATTGCCTGAGAAAATAAAAACACAGGATACAAGGATATAACCAAGTCCTATGAACTGTTCTTCCCCTCGAAGCAGTGTCACTGGTGTTCTAATTCCCTGCATGGGTGGATGATCAGGGATTCTATATGGAAAAACCCATTCAGTGAATCAGAATGGCCCAGTGAGTAGTTCTGGAAAGTGAACTTGGATATCCCTTTCACTTTTCTGGTTTTGATACCCAATCTGCAAAATTGCTAAAATATAATTATTTGCAGGAAACAAATACCTCATCTGATTTGACTTCCACATGATAAAGTGTGTGGATGGATAAGAGATTTCACAATCCTTTTCACAGAGATTTAGCAGACCCTGTGCTCCTGTATAAACATTTAGACTCTGCCTCTAGCTAAAAAAAAAAAAAAAAAAAGGTTACAAACAAAAATTTCTTAGGTTGTTGGTTTTTATAAAGTTTGTCTTCGTCTTTCGTGGGCAATCTAAAGTTTTTTCACAGCCAGGGACACTTGGGGTTAGGCGGGACAGAGATGAGCAATATTTCTTGTGCCCCAGGCACTCCGGAAACCCGAAACCCTTGAACTTAAAAAATACTGAGACAAGAATATGCTTGAAAAATAAGGTAAAATTAAAGTCCTTCCTGACAAGCAATACAGTAATAATAATAATAATAATAATAATAATATAATAATAATAATAACAACAACAACAACCTCGGTCACAACCAGTAATTACATGTCCAATAACCGTGAAGCCCCATGTCCCTAGAGCTGCCCTCCGTAGGCTTCCCTCGAGCAGCCCCTGGCCTCCGCAAAACCAAGACCGCAGCTTCCTTCGGAAGCGCACGGCTTCCAAAGCTGGGCGCCGAGGGTGACGATTTCTTGGGTTAGCAGTTCGAGAGAAGCAACCGCAAGCATAGCGAGTGTGCTCTGAATGCTCCTGATGAACTTCCCCTTTTTGTCGTTCCTCATTTAGGTAGGACCGCAGCAAGGAGGAAAGGAGGAAAAGAGCCAACCGGACCCTCCGCATTGGAACCTGCCTACCGCACCCAGCGCCGTCCGTGCGCAGCGACGGCCGCCCGCGTGACCCGAAGGCCCGTGCCCCGCACAGGCGCCCAGGCACTACCCCGCCTCTTCTGCCACTCGTGGGTGCTCAGGACCTCTAGGCCTGGGGGTAGACTCAGCCCCTCCTCCAGCACCTCCAGGAAGAACCAAAAATTCAATTTGGGATTTTCCTATAAACAAGAGCCTAGAGTCTTTTTTGCTCGATGCTGGATTTAATACGTATATATTTTTGAGAGATTTTTTTTTTACTTTTGATTTTTGATCTTCGTTTACGTGACAGGCTCTCACCTGTACATCATTATTATTTTTTCTACTATTATTTTCTGTGCCTGCATTGCGCCGTGACTCGCCCGTGGGAGAGAGGACTCAGAAGCTGAGAGCTCGCGGGGGCGATGTACCAGAGCCTGGCCATGGCGGCCAACCACGGCCCCCCTCCCGGGGCCTACGAGGCGGGCGGCCCTGGCGCCTTCATGCACAGCGCGGGCGCTGCGTCCTCGCCAGTCTACGTGCCCACGCCGCGGGTGCCCTCCTCTGTGCTGGGCCTGTCTTATCTCCAGGGCGGAGGCGGGGGCGCCGCGTCCGGAGCCACCTCCGGCGGCAGCTCCGGTGGGGCCCCGTCGGGTGCCGGGCCCGGAACCCAGCAGGGCAGCCCGGGCTGGAGCCAGGCGGGAGCCGAGGGAGCCGCCTACACCCCCCCGCCTGTGTCGCCGCGCTTCTCCTTCCCGGGAACCACTGGGTCCCTGGCAGCCGCCGCCGCCGCCGCCGCGGCCCGGGAAGCCGCGGCCTATAGCAGTAGCGGCGCAGCGGCGGGCGCGGGCCTGACGGGCCGCGAGCAGTACGGGCGTGCGGGCTTCGCAGGCTCCTACTCCAGCCCCTACCCCGCCTACATGGCCGACGTGGGCGCGTCCTGGGCCGCGGCCGCCGCCGCCTCCGCCGGTCCCTTCGACAGCCCGGTCCTGCACAGCCTGCCCGGCAGGGCCAACCCCGCTGCCCGACACCCCAATCTCGGTGAGTACTGAGCGCAAGCACCCGGGCCGGCTGGGTATCGGAACAGGCTGTCCTGAGCACTGTTTGGGGCATTTAATTTTTCACAAGTGTGTGTGTAGGGTGGCGGGCGGTGGGGAAGGGGCAGGACGCGTGAGTTTCAAGGAGAGCAAACTGGAAGACCGAAGCTGGCGGCGCCGAACGATGGCGGCGGTGAAGGTCACAGCCCCAAAGAGCCCAGATTCTGTTAAGCGAGGGCGAGCCTGCTTTCGAGATGCTTTTCTCAAAGAGAGAGGACTGCGGGGTGGCAGGGTCTGAGTGTGTCCCCATTAAGCCCCAGACGTCGGGTGTGTCTGAGCCCGCCATGCCCATCTGTAGGTGACCGCGGGAGGCCGACAGGCTCACTGGAGAGCTGGGAGGAGCAGCCCCGGGAGCCCTTGGTGGAGAGCGTTAGCGATCGCGGGGTTTCTGCTCCCATTTCCTCTCGGCCCTCCCTTGGAGTCCTCAGCAGGGAACTGATTACATTGGCTAGGGCCCAAGATCTTCTGGGCCATTTGGCGGCCCAGTTGGAGGATCCTTCGCAGTGGCAGATGATTCTCCTGTCGGGATTTCACACCTGGTACAAAGGAGGGACTGGAGCAGTGGAGATGGGTTGAACTGGGGCTGGCACCCTGTGGGTGCCTGGGGGCCAGAGCGCATTGCGCACTGCGGGGGTCTGCGGCGGCGCATGTGCGGGGTGTATTGAGAGCGCACGCCTGGTCAGCGTCCGGGGACACCGGAACCCCAAAGGGGCTTCTCTATATTACCTGATTTAAATGGAGACTTTGCAGCAGCTTCCATAAGTTGAGCGTCCTCTTGTCTGTAGGTCTGAGGTTAGAAATAACAATCGCAATGGGCACAGTTTAATATTTCCTGTGAATGACAGACCTGGGAACGCCGGCAGACGTGTGCTCTCTTGCTCCGATTTACAGATTGAACAGAATGAAGTCTGAAAAAGGGTCTGGTTGCTTTGGGCTGGCAAAGTAAGGGAAGTGGCAATCACTAGTTCAAAATGCAAACGACCTGTGGCCTTGTGGAATTTCAGGAAGGGACAGGATCGGGTTTGGTTGGAGATGGCTTTTGCGGGGGAGGGGAAGCCCAGACCTGAGAAACAAAGTTAACATTTATTGACTACCTACTAAGTGCTAAATCCTTTCACATTTGTTCTCACTTTGAAGAGTAAAGCCTGTCCCTCCCAGGTTTCCAGTCTTAGGCTGGCTCTGAGAAGGGTCCCGGCTTTGAAGAGCTTTTAAATTATCCTCTGACCCTGGGTGGCCAGGGAAGGTCCCCAGGGGGGTCCAGCCAAATACACATCCCAGGTAAACTGATTAACCGTGGAAGTGGCGCCGGGGCTGGGTCTGTGGCTCCTAGTTTCCCCCTCCCCTTCTCAGGGGAGCCAGACGGCACCCCCCCGGGGGGGAGGAGCAACTGGCTCCGGAGCCCTTCGGAGGGCCTGAGCCAGATAGCTTGCTTGAAGCATCTCCATACAATGGCAGCTGGGGGTGGGTGTGTTGGCGGGGGGGGGGGGGGGGGGGGCGCGGTGCGGCGCTCTGGCTCTGCATTCTCAGAACTCTCCGTTGTCTCTGGAACGCTCTCTCTGGAACTTACGTTTTAAAATAGGGAGAAATGGTCTCCAGAGTTCCACTTCTTTTAACTTGTGGTGGGAGTGGAAAGGTTGCTTCTAACCCCTATAACGTGGAATGAGAATTTGGTGTTGGATTAGGGAAAAAAAAGTTCAAAGTCCAAAAATGGAGGCTATGCTTTTCTGGTCTTCAGAGTTACAACCACAACAATGTTAAAAAAATTAAAAAAAGATACTGTATGAATGCACACAGTATTTAAATTCTAAAATGTAACCCGTACCACTTAGGAGGGTGCTGGAGTAAGTAACGTTTCCCAAATTTCAGGGTCAGCAAACGACAAGCTGACCTCCAAGGAGCACCTCCTTGCTGAGAAATGTGGCCTGTCTTCCCAGTACTCTGCTCTGTTCCACTAGTTCAGGAAGTCCCACCTGAAAACAGCCCTTGGGTCTGGCCTAGCAGCTGGATTATCTCCTCTATACGTAGCCAAGTGTGTTAAATGGTCTTCAGGAAACTTCCATGTTATTTTTTTTTTTTTAAAGATTTTATTTTATTTATTTGACAGAGAGAGAGACAGCTAGAGAGGGAACACAAGCAGGGGGAGTGGGAGAGGGAGAAGCAGGCTCCTGGCCGAGCAGGGAGCCCGATGCGGGGCTCGATCCCAGAACCCTGGGATCATGACCTGAGCCGAAGGCAGACGCCTAACGACTGAGCCACCCAGGCGCCCCTCCATGTTATCTTTGTGAGAGAACATGAGGCATGTGGAACTTGCTGGCATTCATATCTTCAGCATGTTCTGCAGGTGGCACTTACCTAAAAGCAAGTTCATTTAAAAGCAGTGCATGTAAATAAATATATATTTTTTTATCTGTTCCTCCTATCATACGGACCCTTCTGTAAATGCCTGCTAGTTTATCAAGGACCAACACTGGCATATTGGCTGATGCTGAGTGATAGAAGCATGATGACAAGTGATTACTGATTCCATGATATTTATTGAGAGCCGCTGTATGACAGGCGAAGGTTCATTCAATTCCAGGTACCCCTGTGATCTTGGGCAAGTTACTTACCTCTCAGTCTCCCCTCTCTTTCTGTAAAATAGGATAATCCTAACTCCTTTCAGTGTTGTCTTATATTAGACAAATATTAGGTAGTGTTTGTGAAGTAGTTGGTTTTGGCCCCTCATAAAAGATGGCTATTTTGTTAAGCAGCTACTCACTATCACGTAGTAACTTGTTTTCCTGATTTTCTCAGGACTGAGGGGTTTCCCAGGACTTGGGGGTTTTAGTGCTAAACCTAGGGCAGTCCCCAATACACAAGGATGGTTGGTGACCCTAAACAGACATGAAAATGGGTAAATGACCCTGTAGCATGCTGCAGTAATGAGCTAAGAGCAAAGGAGAGAAGACAGAAGTGGTTCTTTCTTCTGTCTAGGAATCTGGAAGTCTTCACCTAAGTGGTGTCATCTGCATTTGGTCTGGAAGGATAAGTAGGAGTTTGCCAGGAAAAGCACAGCACCTGCAATTAAAAAAAAAAAAAAAAGGAAAGGAAAGGAAAAGAAAATTAAACCCTCATTTGCCATCACATTTTGTAGTACCATGAAATGATACAACACAGCTTGGCTTTTGCATAAATAATGTATTTACAGTCATAGGTAAAACCACACAGACTAATTCACTCTTCACCTCAGAAACTAGTTTCAATTTCAATGAGGAGAAATAAGGGAATAGCTTTATTTTTTTATGAAGTATTAACTGCCTCGTTTTTAACAATAGTTAATATCTTGCCAGAGTTCTTATGTTGGTTATTGGAAAAGACGAAAATCAAAGTAATAAAAGCTAACAAGGGCCTCTGTAAAGCCGTGCACTTAGGTTGGAAGGAGTTATTCTGCCTTGACCACAATGTATATGAACTCCAGCTCATTCCAAGTTCAATATGAGCCTGACCCTGAAACAGCCATTGACATCATTAATTGGGCTGCATTAATGGAATTATGTGACCTTACTGAGGGCAGGTACAGAGTCTTACTCATATTTAAGTGCCAGGCACATGCTGGGCACTTGGCAAATATTTGAGTAGAGATCTAGGAGGCAGTTGCCACAGTACTCTGCCCAGGTCAAAAATAACACACAGTGGCTGCTTCAGAGGCCCATTGAGGAGTCCTGGGGAAGAGGGAGCAGGGTGGGAGAGGGTTCTGGAACCCTTGAGAAACCACTGAAGCTGTTTTAGGTTGGAGAAGTTACAGGGTGTCTGAGAAAGAGAGAGAGAGAGAGAGAATGACTGTGTAAAAATACCTGATGGGTGCCTGGGAGGCTCAGTAGGTTAAGCGTCTGACTTTTGTTTTCGGCTCAGATCATGATCTCAGGGTCATGAGATTGAGCCCTGTGTCTAGCTCTGGGCTCAGCAGGGAGCCTGCTGGAAATTCTCTCTCCTTCTGCCCCTCCTCTCTCTCTCTCTCCTTCTGCCCTCCCCCCCCAATAAATAAATCTTAAAAAAAATAATAATCTGAAAGGCAAAAGCCTATGTCCTTTTTTTTTTTTTTTTTTAAGATTTTATTTATTTGTGAGAGCGAGAATGAGAGACAGAGAGCATGAGAGGGAGGAGGGTCAGCGGGAGAAGCAGACTCCCTGCTGAGCAGGGAGCCTGATGTGGGACTCGATCCCAGGACTCCAGGATCATGACCTGAGCCGAAGGCAGTCGCTTAACCAACTGAGCCACCCAGGCGCCCAAGCCTATGTCCTTTTAACATTGTGTTGCTCCAGGTGAGCGAACATTAGGTTTGACACGAACACTTTCTCACACATGATTGTGGTTGTTGAAATGGAATATGGAATATAACTTCTCTTAATAATAACCCCCTGGGCACTGATAGTGCTTAAGGAGATGGTGGGTTGCCATCTGCCTGTGGAGCTGGGCAGGGAATTCTTGCATTTCAAGGGCTAGAGCCCATGTTTGTATGCACGTGAGATAGCTAGAGCAGGGTAAGAGAGCTGTGTCTCCTTGTGAAGGAACCAATCAGGGTGGTTACACAGGTATATCAGTTTGTCAGAACTCATGGAAATGCACTATTAAAACAGGAGTATTTGATTGTATGTACGTTATACCACAATAAAGCTGATTTTTGTATTAATTAATGCTTGCAAATACTTAAAGCAGAAAAGGAAACCGTGGAAATTATGTGTAAATATGCCATGAAGGAAATAGTTTTGTAGCAGATGTTACTGGAAAAGCGAAGAAAATATGCTTTATTGTGAAATAACAATTCTTTGGGGTAATAGAGAAACAAGCAGTTATAATGCTGTCAAAGGATCTCAAATTTTTAAAATCATTTTAAGGGTTGATTTAAAAAAATAACACGGTGAAACACATGCATCACCCAGTGTCAGCCAGGTGGTTTCTTTAAAAGCTTTGCTTCATTCGTGGGGTCATGAGAGTTTGTTTACGGTATAGGTCAGTGGAAAACTCTCTCAAGTGTTTTCTGGATCTTTGGAGGAACTGCTTATCAATGAAGCCGGTTTCTTTCAGAGCCAGTTCATTTATATAGGGAACTTTGCAAGATCAACTCTGAAGTAGCTTGTTTGGCTAGAAAATGATTTGTCAGTCTCTGAGAAAACTGAAGTTGTTTGACTTTCCGGTTACCACCCTGAGCAGGTCAGTCAGAGCTGGGGCTGGTCTGTGCTGCTAGATTGAGAACCAATTAAATGAGGAAGGTGTGTGTGGTGTGGCCAGGGGTGTGTCACTGCTTCCAGTGAGATCTGTCACCTGCCCAATTGTGTCCCACCAAAAGGTCAGGCCACATTTGCTAGGTACTTTCGAAGCACTCAGGTAGAATGATGCACAGGAGACAGTTTTAGATAACACTTTCTTCTGTATCCCTTCCCATTTTTTTTTTTTTTTTAACTTAAATGAGCTGAGAAAACAAACATACTCTGAGGCGTGGGGAAACAGGAACTCTGATACCTGTGGGTGGGAGTGTAAATTGAAGAGCCCTTGGTGATATCCAACAAATTATAAAGTAGCTACTCTTGACCCAGAAATTTAACTTCTAGGAATTTAACTGCAAATACACTGGCACAGTTGTAGCCCTGTTTATAATAACGAAAACTGGGAAAAACCCAGGGGCGCCTGGGTGGCTCAGTCATTAAGCATCTGCCTTCGGCTCAGGTCATGATCCCAGGGTCCTGGGATCAAGCCCCACATCGGGCTCTCTGCTCAGCGGGAAGCCTGCTTCTCCCTCTCTCACTCCCCTGCTTGTGTTCCCTCTCTCGCTGTCTCTCTCTCTGTCAAATAAATAAATAAAATCTAAATGTTTATTATCAGGGAACTGTTTGTATACATATTGGACATACAAACAATAGATAGCATGTAGGCTTAAAAAATTAGGAAATTCATTATGTGATGGTAGAGTCCTCTCCAAAGATATTTATAAGTACAGGATATGTATATTGCATGTTACTTGTGTAAATAAAAAAGAAGAAGGGCAGGGGCGCCTGAGTGGCTCATTCGGTTAAGGGTCCGACTCTTGATCTCAGCTCAGTTCTTGATCTCAGGGTCCTGAGTTCAAGCCCTATGTTGGGCTCTGTGCTGGGCGTGGAGCCTACTTAAAAAAAAGAGAGAGAGAGAAGAGTATATGCATTTGAAAATATTTAATTTATCTCGGGAAATACAAGGAATTTGTAATGTCGATTGCCCATGGGGAGGATAACTAAGGAGATGAAGAATAAGGGTGGGAAAGCACTTTTACCACATATGCCTTGGAAACTTTTGATTTTTTTTAAGGTTTTTTTTTTTTTTTTTTAATTTAGAGAGAGAGCGAGCAGGGGAAGAGGCAGAGGGAGAGAGAATCTCAAGCAGACTCTGGGCATAGCACAGAGCCCGATGCGGGGCTCCATTCCATGGCCCCATTCCATGGCCCTGAGCATGACCTGAGCCAAAACCAAGAGTCAGATGCCCAACCAACTACGCCACCCAGGCGTCCCTGTGGAACCTTTTGAATTTGTAACTAACTTAACCATTTTTTATTTTTATTTTTTTAAGATTATTTATTTATTTATTTTAGAGAAAGAGCGCGCGCGCATGAGAGAGAGAGAGAGAGCACAAGCAGTGGAGAAGGAGAAGAGGCCCCCCCCTCCCCAGCAAGGAGCCCAATGTGGGGCTCGATCCCAAGACCCTGGGATCATGACCTGAACTGAAGGCAGCTGCTTATCCCACTGAGCCATCCAGGCATCCCTTAACCATTTTTTAAGTCACTTCTATGCTTCTTTATTAGCACATTAAGTAATAGAATACTTTTAAAATATAGGGAGGTTAAAAAAATATAGGGAGGTTAAAGTTAAGTTTTATTTGATTTTATTCTTTACCATCTTAGCCATTTTTAGGTGTACAGTTCAGTTGTGTTAAATATATTCACATCATTGTGAAACAGGTTGTCAGAACTTTTCATTTTACAAAACTGAAACTCTATACCAATTAAACAACAGCTATATCCTCCTCCCCAGCCCGTGGTAACTGCCATTTTAATTTCTGTCTCTGTGAATCGGACTATTGTAGGTACCTCATGTAAATGAAATCATATAGTATTCATCTTTTCGTGACTGGCTTATTTCACTTAGGATAATGTCCTCAAGGTTCATCCATGTTGTAACATGTCATATGATTTCCTTCCTTTCTAACACTGAATAATATTCCATTGTATGTATATATCACATTTTTTAAATCCATTCATCCCTCACAAACACTTGAGTTGTTTCCACCTCTTGTGAATAATGCTGCTGGGAACATTGGTGTGCAAAGGGAACCTTTTGAATTCTGAACCATGTGAATATATTACCAATTTAAAAAAAACATACTGAACCAATTAAGTTATCAAAGAGACATACAGCATTCATGAATTAACTTCCTGAGAGTCTCTCGCCCTCTTTTTGTTTAAAACAGGGTTCTATATTTAGAATTATAGATGCACAGAAAAAGTACTTTGTAGTACAGATTGTTTATTGAATTTAGCTTTTAGTTTTTGCTTATCCAACAGGAGATTGCTTTACCGAGGGGACAAAAAACTCTTATCCTACGCTTAGTTATGTCTATTGGTAGCAAATCTCAGCAAATGTCAAGTTACTGGCATTGGGGGCACATAGATGGGTGCCCTTTCCTGGTGTGGCAGTTCTCCCTGAGGTTATACTGGGGCGAGAGCCAGAAAACCACTAAGGCAGTGATAGGATGATCTTAGAAAAACAAATTACCTTCCCCGAAGGCAAGTCTTTTAACCAATTATTTTCAGCCTGTCCTTTTTTTTTTTAAGATTTTATTTATTTATTTGAGAGAGAGAGAGTGCGAGCACGAGCAGCAGGGGAGAGGGAGAAGCAGGCTCTCCACTGAGCAGGGAGCCCAATGTGGGACTTGATCCCAGGACACTGGGATCAGGACCTGAGCCGAAGGCTGATGCTTAACCCACTGAGCCACCCAGACGCCCCCCTGAGCCTGTCCTTTTAAGGCAATTGAGTTGTAGGGAATGTAGAGCTGAAACCGGCTGCAAATGTTGCCGCTTTTGTTTGCATAGGAAAGAGGAAGGACTGCCAGGAAAGACTGCCTGTTCTTTCATTGCCTTGCTCTAAAGGGCAATTCTTGGAGGCCCCTGGATGCTGCTGCTTTAAGAACTTGACCGAGCCTTTTTGACTTTTGGAAGTATTTGTCCGCTGGTGACTTTTTTGATCTGCAAATCCTGAATAAGGTGCAGGTGATAAGGCCCTCTCATGGTTTGGGAATGGGTATCACTCTGTTCTATTGACTTTCTATGGTCCATGACATGGCGTCATGTAACACAGTCCATGAAGGCTTATTTAAACATTTTATTGGCTATCTATAGAGCTATTTTCTTTGTCTCCTTCTAAAGCAAGTAGGGAAGATAATATGGGTGGGGCTATAATAGGGATAACCTCTGATCTGTTTTAATTTGTGCAAAATAAATTTACAAGTTTGGATACATTATGTTTGGAAACTAGCTAACAACTCTTTAGGGACAGGAGCTTCTATCTTGTGCTATATATGTGTCTGTATCTTGCTCTCTATAATGCAATTTATATATAGCAAGTTGGATCCTTTATCAAGGGTCAATGGGGAAGTTGTCAGGTGATAGGGACTTTTAAGTCCTTTTTTTTTTTTTTTTTAAAGATTTTATTTATTAGAGAGAGACACAGCGAGAGAGGGAACACAAGCAGGGGGAGTGGGAAAGGGAGAAGCAGGCTTCCCGCGGAGCAGGGAGCCCGATGTGGGGCTGGATCCCAGGACCCTGGGATCATGACCTGAGCCGAAGGCGGACGCTTAACCACTGAGCCACCCAGGCGCCCAAGGGACTTTTAAGTCCTTCTTGAGAGGCAGAAATGTGTTCTACATTTTGCAGGAGACATAACTGATCCTCAGAAAGATTAAGTAGTCTGCCCAAGTTCCCAGTGGTAGTAAGCAACAGCTCTGGCTTAGCACGCAGGGAAGCCCAATTTCTGGGATTTACATGCTTTCCTTTCATATACCTCCTTTTGCATTTGCCAACCTTAAGATGAGGGCGCTTATCCCTTCAGTACCATAAGGTGCATCGTGGTTGAAAGACTCAAACTTTAGGATTTTTTTTTTAAAGACTTTATTTACTTGAGAGAGAGCACATGAGAAAACATGGGGGAGAGGCAAAAGGAGAGGGAGAAGCAGACACCCTGCTGAGCAGGGAGCCTGCCACTGGCTTGATCCCAGGACCCCAGGGACCATGACCTGAGCTGAAGGCAGATGCTTCACTGACTGAGCCACCAGGAGCCCCTCAAACTTTAGGATTTTCTATTACTTGGTCTCTGCCAATGTAGTTTTTCCTCTGTGTTCCTGCTCCCTACCAATGCTTCTCCAGGTACCCTATTTTCTCTAGTGGCCTTCCATCTCATTCTGATTCTGCCCACCCTATACTTGGGGAGTATGACGTTAGGAATCCCTGCCTTACTTCAACTTCCGTTTCAGCCTCCAGATTCTGCTGTGCGGCGAATTAAAGAGAGATTTCCCAGAATTCAGACCCTCCAAGCTAGAGGATTCTCTCATTCTGGGGGGGATTGCTGGCTGCAAAAGAAGGACAAAAACATACGGCTCTATCAAAAATCCTTTTCCTCAAAGAAACCTAGAACCAGCTTTTCTGTATTCCCTTTCCTCTGAAGATTCAGATATATCTGAAGATGAGAATAGGGGTATGGATGAGGACAGTGACCGAGCCCCTTGGAGTTGAGCTGAGCTGAACACAGAAGCCATCGGTGGAAGCTTTCTTGTTTCTGGCAGGGGGCCTATGGTTTTATCTATTACTGCTCCGTAATCAGAATTGAGCCAGGATATTCAAGCCTCTTATCTGAATGAAGCGAATTTGGTTTTCTGGCCTTCAGCATTTTGCAGAAGTCCCAAAATTGACTTCATGACTCTAAGTATCTTTTTTTTCACCAAGGGAGGAATATAATCCAGACAGGTAAGCCATTCCATACGTTTAAAGTCATCGAAAAGCCTCTGCGAGTGGAATGTTGAGGCTGTGTTTCACTTTGCGTTGAATAGTCATAGATATACTTTATTTTGGAGGATGAGAAATCAAGGAGATACCACCACAATATGGTAGATTATTAAACCATAGGCTTTGGGATTCCCTAATTACAGATCTTAAAATGGAATTTGATTCTTAAATTATTTTTGTAGTCTTCCCTTTTTCCTCCCGGTTTAAAGCTCCATTTTTACTTCTAGAAATCCAGTCAAACTTTATCACCTCCATTCAGAATTGATCAATAGCAACTGGTGAGCAGGTTAATTATAATCGCAGAATAAACGCTGAAGTCTCAAAGTTCACCACTTTTGCAATGTTTCCAAACCCCTCGGGGACGGTGCCAAGAGACTCTCATTGACCCATTCAGAGCAGGTGTGGGAGTTTGAACCAGGGGCAGACAATCGGATCTGATTCAAGACAACTCAATTTGGTTTCTTATCTGCAGCTTTTCCTATCTTACGATGTCTGTCATTTCAGATAAAAAAGTTCAGTCAATTGAGCTGGGAAATGGTAAGTTACGTGTTCTTCTGATAAAAGTTTTCAGAGTTGTTGTTTTATCAGATTGGGTTGAAATTGTATGTTTCTGTCAAGGTCTGCAACGACCTTTTCAGATATTTTATCAGGTATTAGGTGGGGAAACCTTTTTTTTTTTTTTCGGTCTCTCTTCGACCTAGCAAAGAATGACCTGACTTCCAAGATCATAAATCAAACCAGGTAAAGAGAGGCAATAATACAAGTTACCCCTCGAAATTGACTAGGTGGGGGGAAAACAAACAACAAATAAAACCTTTCCCTAGCACATAGAAAGAACTTAACTTGACCCTAAATAAAGAATGTGGTTCTTACAAAGTACACACTTAATAGGAAAATACTGCTTATTCGAAAAAAGAAAATGTTTTTCAGGTCAAAAATGGCTTCAGAAAAGCAAATAGTATTTTTTTTTTTCAAATAGTATCAGTAACACTTAATTGTCCTTCTTTCATTAAACTCCGTGCATGTTTAATATGGAAAAATAAAAAACTCATACACATCAGCACACAAATAGTTGGTAATCTTACCACCCAAAGATAACCACCGTTAGGCATTAATCCTTGACTTCTTGGTTACCATACATATACAGGCATGTGTATATGTATATATTTAAACAGTCATAAAAGTTACTGTTTAGTTATTTCAGCACTGAAGAAAGTTTTTAAAAATCAGTGACCCAGACTGGCTCCTGAAGTCAGATCCCTTAAGCAGAGCAAAGATGGGAAATTGGCAGAAGGAACTGCCAATAACAAATAGCCAATCAAATGGGAGAGTTGTGTGTAAAAACTTAGTTTTTCCATCTTCTAGTTTATTGTGTATATAGCCAATTTAAAGCTGGAACATATGTATATGTTTTAGGTGGTTCCCCCGTGAAGAGAGGTGACCAGTTGCAAGATGTGTTGATTTGTGAGGCTCTGATTTGCTGTGAACCGTGAGCTGTAGCTTTCAACCTACTTTTTAGAAAGGGAAGTCAATGAGGTGAAGGCCCATCAGTCTGGCACTGAGGGTCCCTAGGACCCTGTCCTGTGCCCTCTAAATTTCCTGCTGCATGACTTTGGACAGCTTACCATGCCTCTCTTGTCTCCAGTGCCAACATTTGTAAGGTTCCGATATCAGTCCAGGAGCAGAAATGGTTAAGAAGGGGAAGGGCTGCTCTAGGGCCCTTTGGGGTATTTAAAATCCAGGGTATTATACTTCCCCCAGGATAATAGTTCATGTTGGCTTTGTCTTTCCTCATACCAGAACTATCCTATAACTTGTAACCTTCCTGAGCTTGCCTGGGCATCAAACTCAAATTCGTGCAGTCTCGGTAATGTCAGTTTCCATGGCCACCTGCCTCATTTGAGGCAACAGTATCTGTGAAATTTGGGGTTTGATGGGCAGTTTTATTTTTTATTAGACATAACAAAATATTTAACTCCTAAAATGTAAGAACAACTTTTGGAAACCGTGGGTTAAGTTACCTCAGAGTTGGTCTCAGTTTATTGTTCCTTTGGTTTTGCTCTTCTGTTATTACTAAACCCATTTGGCGTCTGAGTTTCTAGGAGCCCGTGGAGATCCATAGAGGGTAGAGCTCCATTCCAGCCACCAGATCCAGACACATCATTTGTTTTGTCAGCCAACCACCAGCCAACAGATATTTTTGCCTGCCTCCTGTGAGCTGGGCACTTGTTAGTTTTGGGAGATCAAAAATGAGCAAGATGGCCCTCTATCCCAGCAGCTTACAGCGTGGGAGGGGAGATAAAGAGTGAACGTGCCCTCTTGGTGCAGGGAGGGTGGTAGCAGGGTAAGTCTGGGTTCCTCGGGAGCCATTAGCATACTTACACTGGCCCTGCCACCCCAGACCAGGCTTCCTGGCAGAGGAGACCCCTGTGTTGTGTCCGCAAGGCAATGACTGCCTCCCCTCTGGGTATTTCCGCACCCACTCCCAATTAGAGAAGGAAGTCTGATGGAAAGGAGGCCGCATGCTAGAAGGATGTTTTGGAGGAGTTACGCATATGTGCATTAGCAGTAGGGCTGTGTGGTTTGTGTCTAGGCTGAGGTGGAAAGAAGGGGCAAAATTCCAGGCCAACCCTAGTTCCCAAACCAGCTCCCTGCCCTGGGAAGAAGAGGGGCCTGGTTAATCCAGGAGGCGGGGTCCCACCCTCTTTTGTAATCCCACCCACTCCTGGTACTGTCTCTGGAGGTGAGGAGGGTGCCAGGAGTGGCCTCAATTAGGAATATAGATAATTACGGGGAAAAATACTGTTTATGCATCACTAGGCCCCATAGGATAGATTAACCGGAGCATCTACCTCCCAGGAAGTTTCGAGGTGAAGATAAAGATTTGAAGTTCAATTCTCTTCATCCCCTAGCTTCAACAAATAGCAACTGGTGACAAGCTGTATTCCATCTATATGCCCCCCTTCTGCCATACTATGTTATTTTGAAGGAAATTCCAGACAACTTATCATTTCATCTATAAATACTTCTGTATGAAAAGATATAAGGACACTTAAAAAAATATATAGCCCCAATGCCCGCATCACCCTGATTTGAATTAACTACCACTCCTTAATATCATTAAGTATCCAGTCAGTGTTCAAATTTTCTACTTGTCTAAATTTCTTAGATTATTTGTCCAAATCAGGTCCATATGTTGCTTCTATTGATGTGTCTCTCAAGTTTCTTTTATTTATTTATTATTTTTATTTTTATTTTATTGTTTTTAAAGATTTTATTTATTTATTTGACAGAGAGAGAGAGAGCACAAGTCGGTAGAGAGGCAGGCAGAGGGAGAGGGAGAAGCAGGCTCTGCGCTGAGCAGGGAGCCCGATGTGGGACTCCATCCCAGGACCCCAGGATCATGACCTGAGCCAAAGGCAGCCGCTTAACCGACTGAGCCACCCAGGTGCCCCTCAAGTTTCTTTTAATCTGTAGGCTCTCCTTTCACCCTTTCTTCTTTTTCTTGCAATATATTTGCTAAAGAAATTAGGCTTTTCCTGTAGATTTTTCCTACTCTACAGCCTCGATTTTGTTGATTGCATTTCCTTCATGACATTTAACATATTCCTCTGTCCTCCTGTTTTTTCATGTAAATCTGTAATTGGAAAAATACACTTGATCACATTCAGCAATCATTGATGGACATTGCCTAGATCCATTATTCCATTAGGGGTTGCAAATGTTGATATTCTAATGCACTCATTTATTAGCTGAAATACATCCGTAACAATAAAAAATACTTCAGTTACCAAATATTTGGTTAGCCTGAGATACAGTTTGTATAGGAAAGGCAGGATGAATGCTTGCTGCTTTCACTTTACTTTTCAAAATAATAAATTAGTTCCCTGACATCCTTCAAAGATTACCAATGAGGTGTTTTTTTTTTTTTTTTTAAGATTTTATTTATTTGACAGAGAGAGACACAGTGAGAGAGGGAACACAAGCAGGGGGATTGGGAAAGGGAGAAGCAGGCTTCCTGCCGAGCAGGGAGCCCGATGTGGGACTCGATCCCAGGACCCTGAGATCATGACCTGAGCCGAAGGCAGTTGCTTAACCAACTGAGCCACCCAGGTGCCCTGAATTTTTTTTTTTTTAGTATCGTTAAGAATTCAGAGATTTAAACATATATGATGTGTTATAATCCATGTAGCTATTATACTGATTGAAGCTCAGATTGTTCTGTCTTTGCCAGTGGGAACCTGTCCAAATTGGCTCCTGAGTTCTTTTGATAAAATCTTAGTTTGATCCTTTCCTGCTTTCCATACGACAAAATATTCCAAGCTCTTCTTAGCATCTTCTCCTCCCAGACCTGCATTTGGCCTTTTCTCTAGGAAGTGCTGGCTCGTTTTAGTGAGGAACGGTATTTGGACACAACTCCTAGAGCTAGCTCCGCTAGTTGTGTTTTTTGCTCTTGGGTTAGTCATTCCATATAGAGTCAGGAAAAACTTCCTCCATCCCATCCAAATTTATCTTATGATACCACACTTCTGATTGAAATTTAGGACTAAAATGCTTTTACTTCCTTTTATGCATCCTTTTTTAACTGTGCTAAGATATACACAACATAAAATTGACCATTTTAACTATTTTTAAGTGTACAGCTCAGTGGCATTAAGTGAATCCACATTACGGTGCAGCCATCACCCACAATCCCTCTCCAGAACTTCTTTCCCATTTGAAACTGTGTATCCATTCCCCCTTCCCCCAGCCCCTGGCAGCCACCCTTCTCCTTTCTGTCTCTATGAATTTGATCCTAGTTACTTCAGGTATGTGAAATCATACAGTATCTGTCCTTTTGTGTCTGGATTATTTCACTTTGCGTAATGTTCCCCAGGTTCGCCCATGTTGTGGCACGTGTCAGAATGTCCTTCCTTTAAAGGCTGAATAATATCCCATTGTATGTATACACCACATTTTGTTTATCCATTCATCTGTGATGGACCCTTGGGTTGCTTCTGCCTTTTGGCAATTGTAAACAATGCTGCTGTGAACATGGGTCTACACGTAATCTGTTTGGGTCCCTGCTTTTGGTTCTTTGGAACATACACCCAGAAGTGGAACTGTGGGGTAATAGGGTAATTCTGTGTGGTGTTGAGGAGCCACCATACTGTTTTCCATGGAAGCTGTACCTTTTTACATCTTTCATGCAACTTTACAGCTATAACTTTTTTCATCCACGCCCAAAATTACATTATCAACCACCCCAACATAATTTTACATTTGCTATATGCCATAATATCCATAGAGTCTCAGATATAAAACATCAACACTTTGACTGACGGTCTGTTACCGAAACCACTTTTGTGCATTTGTTTTGGTCATGCCTTGCCTTGCTTTTGGGGTTACCGCCAGGGTTTCCACCTTTTGGCTTTGTACTCCTCTTCAACTACTTGAGCTGGGATATTCCAGGTAGACTCCCCCTGCGTCTTGCCTCTTGATGTGGTGCTCCACCCCAGATGGTCACATTGGCATTTTGGACATTATCACCCATTACTCACCGTTTCTCGCACTGCTTGGCATGGAGACAGAAAGCAGTGGCTCAATGAGAGGCTGTTAGAAGTATTGTCCAGCCTGGAGAATGAGTGAGTAAAGGCAAAAGACATGGAAGGAAAGGCAAGAGAAAATCATCAGGCCAGATTGGCCAAAGAAGGGCATGGGTGAAAACCATGGTAATGACCTCATTATCTTTCTTTTGAGTTTCTACAGCCTTAGTTGGAGGACAAAGTGGTGTGGGAGGTATGTGTAAGAAGACTTTCATGCACCTCTTATCCCCCCAGTTTACAGAGGCCCGGGGGTGGTCATCTTGAAGTTGCCCACCTGGAAACTGCATTCGAGTTTGCTTCATTTCTTTTGGATTTTGAGCCGTTCTTCCGT
Organism: Mirounga angustirostris; assembly: GCF_029215605.1. Lineage (NCBI taxonomy): Eukaryota > Metazoa > Chordata > Mammalia > Carnivora > Phocidae > Mirounga > Mirounga angustirostris. The sequence continues at coordinate 150,074,651 of NW_026991710.1, read as the reverse complement.
GTTGTCATGGAGAGTGAGTCCTACTGTATAGACCTCCTGCTTAGCTGATAATCTCCTGGTGGGGGTGGGGGGTGCGAAGGAGGGGACACATAGTAGCAAATGGGACACGAGATCAAGGCAGGAACCCCGGGATTGAGGCCTCACATCACTGACCACTCATGTGGACCAAGTCATTTCTTCATTCTCTGGGATTCTACTACCCATCAGGAACTCGTCCCCCCCCCCCTTTTTTTTTTTGCCCAGTACCTTAATTTGCTGGATTGAAAAATTCTGGGGTAACTTGAATAGGGAATTTAGTGAATTGGTGAGTACAGTTTCTCACCCCACATTCGCATTTAAGCCTCCTCCATGGCCCAGGGACTGGGGGATCTGATTAATCACTTTCCCCTTCTGCTTGGCAGCCTCTGACTGCTGGGTCAGCCTGGAAAATAAATGGCACTTCGAGGAAGGACACCAGGCAGGAACTGGGAGTCTCTTATTTGACTGCTTTCCTATGGAGAGAAGAACACATTCTGTATTTCTGGAAAGTCCCTTGGGTTTTACCGCTTAGGCTCAGTGGGTCTTGGTCTTTGACGGGAAGGCCAGGATAATTGGAGCTTCCGAATCTAGCTCTTGACTCTAGAGGGCAGAGTTGCTGCTGTCTCTCCTGGTGGTGAAGAGCATGGACCCTGGAGCGCTGCACACTGGGAGTATGTCCCGATGTTAGCGATTATTACCCAGCACCTTGGCAAACAGTATCTAATATCTGATGGTCTTGGTTTTTTTTCTTTCTACCCTAATAATTCCCTAATGGCTTTTTATGCAGACAACTTTTTTCTCTTGTTCTCACTCACTTGACTGTGGAAGAACTGGAAACAAACAAGGAAGAATCAAAGAAGATAGGATCACACTGCCTCTTGGTATCAAAGAGGGAGCAGAAGGTGGATCTTGTGAAAGCTGGAATGAGATCTCTCATTGGAATCTCTGCAGTGGGCTTATCTCTGCAGGCAGCCTTTTTTTTTTTTTTTTTTGAAGATTTTATTTATTTATTTGTCAGAGCACAAGCAGGGGGAGCGGCAGGCAGAGGGAGAAGCAGACTCCCTGCTGAGTGGGGAGCCCGTGGGACTCAATCCTAGGACCCCAGGATCATGACCTGAGCTGAAGGCAGATGCTTAACCGACTGAGCCACCCAGGTGTCCCTGCAGGCAACCTTTGACATATCTCCAGGCAGAACTCCCAAGAATCAAATAGGGCCAATGTTCTCACTGTATCTTGTGGTGCTATCTTTTTATTTGGATTACAGTTCCAGTAGACTGGAAGTGTTTTCAGGGTATACCTCATTCATTTTGGTGTTTGAGATACAATTAAATGGTAAATACTAAATAAATGTTCATTATCTGAAAAGATAAGTTCTGGAACTCATCCGAAAGTGTATGTATGGGCCCTTGGACTCCCATACTGATACCTGCGGTCTGGCGCAACTGAGACATTGAGCGGGAGGAGAGGATGCATCCTTGTAAGGGGAGGAACCTGAGAGACAGAAGTCCAGGTATGAGCATGTCCCCATCCATGACCAGTTTTACAGGGAGAGGGGCCTGGCATGGGTTGGGGGAGAAAGGAGATCGAGGGGTTGTTAAGAATCTTACAAGGGCAGAAGGCCAGGAGGAGAGAGAAGAGCATGGAAGACCCCAGGGGTCTTCCCAAAGGTAGCAACAAGGGAAGAGGCAGCTAAGGGTGAGGGACATGCAGGTGAGGTTTCCAGGACACAGGTGGCATGGGCTTGAGGCTGTGGGCTCATCACCCTGATTGAAGCCTTGGGAACAGGGGAGAGAGCAATAGGGGAGAGAGAGTATGGGGGAGAGCAATAGGGGCAGAGGAAATCTGCAGAGCTGAACTTTTGCTCTGCTGAAGGTGGGAGGGGAGTGCGGGGCAGTCCAGGGTAACAGATGTTGGGTAAGAGAAGCCAGGAAAGGAAGCTAAAAATATGGTTAGGTGCCCTCCATGTTTTACCTTTTGAAAATCACCTGGGTTCATTCCTTGATCCTATGGTGCTCTGCTGGGACCTGATGGTGCCCCCTTGGGCTTCCTAAGCGCCCTCCCAAAGTCTTCACATCTTATCAGTGTTCTGCCCCTAGAGCCAGATCGATTATAATCTTTCCCTACCAGTTTACAGAGCCTCATAGAATTTTGCTCATTGAGTCTGTCTTTTCCTACCTACTGAGTGCCCGAATCCACTGTGTTCCCTCCTCCCCACTTTGAACAGATTCCCAAGATCCTTCTTAGAGAGCCTCTTGAGGCACCAGGGGGAGTTTTGTGTATACGAGTGACTGCCTCTCAACCTCATCATAACAGACAGGCTCAGGAACTCAAAGAGTCTCTGTAGAAACAAACTCTCCCATCAGACTCTGTTTAAAGGGTGTAAGTGCCTTTTGATTTGGGTAGGAGGCTGGTCTCGCCTGCCTGAAGTGCTTCACAGAGGTGACAAGACACTCTCCTTCGGGGAATGTTGATATTAAGTTTCCTGCCCTGTGTAAACACAGCTCCAGGAATGGCATTAATAAAGGGGACCCTTTCCCCAGGGCGAGGCAGAAGGGGCTGTCAGGGGGAGAAGGACAGAGAAGACAGATCTGCTGGGGAGGGGGCAGCTGGCCATCTCACAGCTGTTCGTGGTGAAGGCAGAGCCCATTAGCCAGACTTTCACTCATCACTTTCAAAATTTTTGCTTCTATTCCTTGTTGGGACCTCCAACTTTTTACTATGGGGCAGCTGATAGTAGGAGCGACAGAAGCATCCCGTAGTTAGGGTCTGGGGTCCGGACCTGATTTACAATTCTAGCTCTTCTTGCAGTGTTCCCCAGTTATCATGTGCATATGATTGAATGAAAGCCACTTGATAGTGTTATTGTGAGTAATAGGAAATAGCGTTCATAAACCATCGTATTTGACACGCAGGGAGTATTTTTAAATATTAGCCATTAGTCACCCGTTAGTAAATGTTCACAATTATCATTAAAGGGACCAAATAGGATCTGTTTTATCCCAGTAATAAAGGGCAGAGTTAGGTTGCTACCAAGTTGAATTAAATGAGGGTTTTAGAATTTGCCCTCATTCTCAGTGTTAATCTACACTTAGGGACATAGACCCCACATCCAACTTAGTTGTGTCTATAATTCCGTCCACATAGGGGGGCCTTTTACATAAACAGAGGCTAATTGGGGTTGTAGATACCTGAAGTGTGACTTTTGTCATAGCTTTAGAATATTTTAAAACTCCTCCTAAGGGAGCTGGAACCAGTTGTCTGCCTCTAGTGATCTCACTAGATATGGGAAAAAACCACGTTGAGTTGTGCTCAGAAAGAAAAGGTGGTGTGGCTGCCGCCAGGGAGGGCGTGTGTGTGCTTGTGCTTGGAGAAAGCCATGATGGGGTCTGTCTCTGGGAATCTCTGAGAATAAGTGAGACCCCCCTCCCCCGCTCCTTCCACCGTGAACTGCTTCCTAGAGCCTCTCCGAGGGTCCGAATCCAGCACCACTATGGTTAACATGATCACAGCGCTACCTTGTGTTTGCTGAGAGCAGGGGGCAAGTCCCTTGCATTGTGGGTTTCTGCCAGGAAATGCGTCTAACCCAGGGGGGCTGCCAGACTGTGAGGGTTTGGAGAAAGATAGGAAGAAGAGGATGAGTGGCTTATTTGTTCATTTGGTAGTTATTCTAATAACCTGATGTATACACCTGCCTGGGCATTCGTCTCTGACCGATATTATGGGCTGGAACCAGGACCTAGGTCTCTTTGTGCCTTTGCCTCTCTGAGAGGAGAGATGTGGACTTGGTGTCCATCTGAGAAGTGATCTGGCTGTCTTTCCAGGAGCATTGGTGGAAGCTGCACACTGTCCACATGGGCGTTCTAGGCTTCCAGTTCTTTTGCAAAAATGAATGAATGGGAACGGGAGGGTGAAGACTTGTGGGGGTGTTTTAATGACTCTACCGAAAATAGGAGTAGAAGGTGAAAAACAGGAACAAGTGAATTACTTGTGCTGTTATTTTCAGGAGCGGGGCCCTTTGGTCCTCCATTTTGGACTGAGGACAACAACTGGTTAGAAGCAGCCAAGAGGAGAATGAAGCCTGGGTCTCCATTCGCAGCTGTGTGAATGGCCTGACCAGCCGCCGGGCAGTTTGGAGAGATCTGGTGGTAGCATCGAGGCCCAGCACACACTCTGAGAGCTTACGGTGTTCACCGCTCTCTTCTGGCATTGTTTCATTATTTATTCGCAACAACTGTCCTGCGGGCAGGAGTTGCAATGTCTGTTAGCAGGTGAACTGACTGAGGCTGCAAGGTGCCCGAGGCCACAAGGGCGCTGAGGCTCGTGGCCTCGAGTCAGCCTGACATCCCAGGCCCGTGCCTTCCCATTCCCTGCATCAGCTGCACTGAGGGCGCACGTCCTCACATTTCAAGGATTTGTACGTGCTGAGGTCACCAGATGTGCTCCTGAGCAGCTCTATCAGGGCTGGGCTACTTGGGCAGTCTTCCTTCCCTCAGGGTCTCACCGCCACAGGATTTTCCTTTCATCCTGGCTTTTCTGCAGCTACTGCTACCTCTGAGTTTCTTCCTGGAAAGCCGAGTCTTAGGAATGACTCTGCCATGAGGACTCTCCCCAGCTGGGTCATCTTTTTTGTAAAGATGAATACATTATTGACCAAAAAGAGAGAGACACAGTAGCCAAAAGGTGGAAGCAACTCAGGTGTCCCTAGATGGATGAATGAATGAACAGAATGTGGTATATACATACAATGGAATATTTGTTCAGAAAGGAAGGAAATTCTGACATAGTCTACAACATGGATGAACCTTGAAAACATTATGCTAAGTGAATAAGCCAGCCACAAAAAGACAAGTTCTGGGGCACCTGGGTGGCTCAGTTGGTTAAGTGTCCAATTCTTGATTTGGGCTCGGGTCGTGATCCCAGGGTTGTGAGATTGAGCCCCGCATCGGACTCCATGCTCAGCACCGAAGTCTGCTTGAGATCCTCTCCCTCTGCCCCTCCCCACCCCCTCTTGCATTCTCTCTCTCTCTCTAAAATAAGGGGGGGAAAAAAAGACAAATTCCATATGATTCCACTTATATGAAGTGCCTAGAGTAGTCAAATCCATAGGGACAGGATGTAGAATGGGGGTTACCAGGGGCTACTAGGGAGAAGGGAGTTATTTAACAGGTACCGTTTCAGTTTAGCAAGATTAAAGAGTTCTGGAGATGGGTTGCGCCGCAGTATGAATATACGTAACACTATTGAATTGTACACTTAAAAATGGTTAAATGGTACTTTAGTGTTACGTATATTTTACTACAATTGAAAATAAAAAAAACAGAGACGATGTGAAAGTTTAGTGAATAGAGAGTAAACTGTAAAACTTCTCTCTCCTCAAGACCACATTCTATAACCTTCTCCAAAGGTGTGAGCAGTATGAATGTAATAGTTGGTAGTACTGTCCTTCCTGAGTTTGTTGTACCAGATGCTTTTCTGTAGCAGCTTCACACTTTTCCTTAGATGTCTGCCAAGTAAGTGAAAGCTGTAAAAGGATGCACTGAACGACTAGACCTTTGTCATCAAATATGCTCCAGGAGCGCTGGGACTCGGCGGTGGTGTTTTGGATAGGAGGAAGAAGGGCCGAGAGCTGAGCTCGGCGCAGCCTCTGTGCAGGGAATCTCCACTTCTAGACTAGAGTGCAAAAGGAGAGAGAAAATAAAACTAACTCAATAAACAAGGTATGAAATATAGCCTGATCTCTGTGTGCTTATAATTTGGCTTAGCAAAATGTAGTTTGGTAGAAAAGAATAAAGTAACACTGAATGATTTAAATGATACTTTGTGACAAGAATAAAATAAGTAATTCAGTATCGATGTGATTGTCAAGTAAACCCATGGAAGTGCTGGGTTAGTCTAGGAAGTCCAGTGAGCCGAGAGGAGCCGGTGATAGGATTTGAGAAGGATGTATTGTGAAGAAGGGGGTGGACACTTTGTGTGAAAGAAGCAGAGGAAAGGTTTGCTTTCTCCCAGACCTCCCTGAACACGAACAAATCAGGTTAAAAAACCAAACCGAACCCCCAAAAGTAAAAATTTCATCTCCAGTGAGAGTAGGAAACAACTCCTACCCCCATCTATAGAAATACTATCAAAAACAATGGAAATTCGACCACACTGAGGATCCATACCTCTCAGCTCTCCAGCAGGCTGTAAAGTTCCCAGGTAAGAACATAAATGGGATTGGAAAGAAAGAGGCAGTGTATTCATTATCTGCAAATGAGAGAATGGTCAGCTTTGGTAAACAGATCTGTAAGATCGCTATGGAGAAAGCTATCAAAATTGCTAAAGGATGTAAAAGAAGACATGACTAAATGGCAAAAGATACTATGTTCCTGGATGGAAAATATAGCAGTGTTCTTTCTTCCAAATGCCCCAAGCAAATCCATCAATTTAATGCAGTCCCAGCAAACATCCCAACAGGATTTCTTTCTTTTTTAAAAAATATTTTATTTATTTATTTGAGAGAGAGTGAGGGAGGGAGCACGAGTGGGAGGGAGGGACAGAGGGAGAAGCAGACCCCCCGCTGAGCAGGGAACCCGATGTGGGGCTCGATCCCAGGACCCAGAGATCCCGACCTAAGCCGTAGGCAGCTGCTTAATCGAGCCACCCCCCAGCAGGATTTCTTAAATGCAGTTTGTCAAGCTGATTGTCAAATTTATATGGAAGACTTATTGTACAAGAATAGCTGAGATAATTTTTAAAAAAAAGACAAAAGGGAGAAGTTGCCCTGTCAGAAATCAGAAAAGATGAAAATAAATAGGTCCTGGGGCAGAAATTAATGCAGTGATGTTCATTACAGCCCTCTTGTGTGCAGTAGTGAAAAATGGCCTGCCAAAATACGGCCCAGGCATAAGAAATGGGGAAGCTGTGGCATAAAAAGACGGCCATTGAGCACTGGATCCTTTCAAATATCAAAGTACAGCTAAACAACTGTAGGAAGTACGGAATAGAATGTAAGTGGCATGTACCTAGTTTTGTTTTTTTTTTAAGATTTTATTTATTTGAGAGAGAGAATGAGAGAGAGACAGAGAGCATGAGAGGGAGGAGGGTCAGAGGGAGAAGCAGGCTCCCTTCCGAGCAGGGAGCCCGATGCAGGACTCGATCCCGGGACTCCAGGATCATGACCTGAGCCGAAGGCAGTCGCTTAACCAACTGAGCCACCCAGGCGCCCTGTTTTGTTTTTCTAAGTGAAGTCTATACCCAATGTAAGGCTCTAACTAACAATCTCAAGATTAAGAGTTGCATGTGCCACCTACTGAGCCAGCCAGGCACCCCATAAGTGTCATGTACCTTTACAATGTAGAACTAAAAAAAATAAATAAATAAAAATGAAATGTAGAACTAATAAATCTTCTTAAAAGAGTGAGGGTAGATCTGTACTGATATGGGAGGATGTCCAAATAGATGTGCTTCCATGAAAAAACTAAGCTGCAGAAGAGTTCTTAGGGTATGATCTCATTTGTGTTCAGGCAAATGGTCCTGTTCTTCCCACCAGCCCCTTCCTGGGGGAGGGTTATATCCTCCACCCTGATCACACAAGCTTGCCTATGATACCTGCTTTGATTAGTGACATGGGACTAAAAGTCAATTGTACAGCTTCCAAGCAGAGGTTTCAAAAGCCATTATGTGGTTCTGACATAACTTTTTGCCCCCTGCCATGAGGCTGGCAAGACCCAGATAGAGGTTGGGCCTTCAGCCTGGATCCCAGAGTCTGACAGAACTTCAGCCCATTTGCAGCTGACCTGTCATGTGGAACAGCAAAAAAATAAATCTTTTTTTTTTTTAAAGAGTTTATTTATTTGACAGATTGATAGTGAGAGCAGGAACACAAGCAGGGGGAGTGGGAGAGGGAGAAGAGGGCTTCCCGCTGAGCTGGGAACCCGATGTGGGACTCGATCCCAGGACCCTGGGGTCATGACCTGAGCCGAAGGCAGACGCTTAACGACTGAGCCACCCAGGCGCCCCCAAAAATAAATCTTTAATATAGTAAGCCAGTGAGATATTGGGGGCAGTTTGTTATAGCATAACTTAGCAAAAGCTAATTGATACATTGTTAAACAGAACCCAAACCAAACATAAGTGTTTTATAAATATATTTTTAAGCATGTCTATGCATGTCTAATATACCCTAGAGAAACTTTTCTTATGTATATAAACAGATATGAACAGGGATGACTACTGCAGCATTTATTACAATGAAAATTGAAAAACAACCTGAATATACATCAATAAGGAAATGAAGAATTAAATATGATATGTTAATATAGTGGAAAACTATAAAAGCAACTCAAAGTACCTCCATGCTTATCAACATAATTAAAACTCAGAAACATAATAATAGGCAGAAAATAAAACTTGCGTGTTATTTCTATGGAGTTTAAAACATACAAGAATATTATGTATTGTTTGAAAAAATACAAACATATTGCAAGAGTAAAAACATTCACATGAATCATAAACATGACATTCAAAATAGAGGTTATTTCCACTGAAGGAAGGAAGAGGCTGGGATGATGGGAGGCACAGAGGAATGGACTGTATTTGCAGTGTTTTTTTTTTTTTTCCTTTACAAATATCTGAAGCAAATATGGTAAAATATCAAGATGGACAAAGCTAGGTGGTGAGTTTAAGAGTGCTTTTATATTCTTTTTTCTCAATTATTGAAACACTTCATATTTTTTTAAAAAGTAAATTTATAAATGTGATGTACAGTGTGAAGGCATTCAAGTAAATTTAAAAAACAAAAAACCAGACTTATGCTGTTGAGAGGTGCATATACATGTGTGTCAAAATACAAGAATGAATTGGAAGGATATATTCCAAATTCAAAATAGTGACTGGATAAGAGATGGTGACAGGGATTATTATTTTATTCTTGGTACTTCTATGTAATTTCTAAATTTTTAAAATAAAATTATAATTAATAAGATACACAATGTTTGAAAAGATAGAAAAATTGTTAGCCGCCATTGCCTCGGAGGGAGTGTGATATTGGTAATGGTGGAGATTTTTTCTTTTTCATGTGACATCTTTCCGTAGTGTTTGAATTTGTATAGCAGTTAAATTAAGGAGGAAAATTTTTTAAATACATAAATGAGAAGAGTTACAGTGTAATGCCAAATTGGATGATTTCAAAAGTAAGGAGCTAGAAATCATCTTTTCCAAATACTCCTTTTTTTGAGCTGTGGAGACCAGAGCAAGAGAAGAAGAATTACTCTTGGTAAACATTTCCACCCCTGCTTGCTTGTGGAATCGGTTCTCGTTGCTCCCAGCCTATAGGTTTGGTAAATGTAGTTTGTGATACTGAAGCAGTGGATGGACCCCATTCACATCACGGGTAGAGTCCTGAGTAACACTCCTGCAGCTATGCTCCTGCGCCCTCTAGTGGTTGGAGGACCTTGTGTGTAGAGGGGGATTTGAGAAGAGCCTGGTACATCCTTTCACCTAATTCGCTGTACTCTTCTGTTGTTTTATGTCAGGCTTCCTCAAATAAAATTTTCTTTGAAGAAAGCGTTCTGCAGCTCAAAAAAGCAAGTGACAGAAAAACCACTGGTGCAGAGTAATTCATACATTTGATCTGACCTTAATCTGGATAATACTCAAACTAGGAAGGACCTAGATTATCTGGTCTAACACCCTCATCCTAGGCAGAGACAGGTAAAATGAATATAGCCCAGGTCCGTTGCTAGGGAGGCACAGTTTTCTAGCACTGCTGTACACGGTCTTCATCCTGGTTTTCTGTGTTGTTTGTCTTAACAATTCAAAGCAGAGCCGTCCTGACTGTCCTTAGACTCCACACTTCATGCAACAAGCTTGCAGGAAAACTAGGTGTATTAGCAGAAGATGTAAAGTGGTGGTGATTGAATTGAACTTTGGTCTGATTAAGTAATCCTCAAGAAACCCCCAGAGGGGAAAATAGTCCCCTGAATATGTTTCTACACCTTGGCTCCCCTCCCATTCTGATAGTCCCCTGTATATGTTTCTACACCTTGGCTCCCCTCCCCTTCTAAAAGGCGTAAATCTCCCCTGAAATGCCTCCCTAGCATTCAGAGCAATAAAGAGGTCACATTATAACTCCATAAATCTCCCTGGCTGGCCGGCTGGCTGCTGCAGTTCCAGGAGGCGAAAGGGAAGTTGTTTCCTCTCGACAGCCGACAGCCGCTGGGCTTGAAGGAAAAGCCTTTTCCCTCCAGACCCATTGTCTTGGTCCCTGAGGGAGCTGGTCTGGCAATTTGTTCAGTATTTCCTTTCTATCCTGCCAGCTTATAACAAGCCGGACAGGGGTTTCAGAGTCCAGTGGGCCCAGACTGGCCTGGTTTAAGTCTACTCAAATGGCCCTGAGAGAGGGTCTGGCCAAAGCTCCCGCTCAGTCTTCCTAATTCTAATACAAGGAACGAGGTCTAAACAGGCAGTGTGCATGGGTGTAATAGAGCATTAGAAGCCAAGCCAGATCCAGTGGGGGCTGGAGCCTGAGTCTGCCTGTGGAAGCCTGTCTGAGGACCCCCTGAGACAGGAACAGGGCACTGTGCGGGAAGACAGTGGGTCGGTGCGACCGAGAACCCACTTGGAAAATGGGAGGCGGTAAGATGCTTTTATGGGAAATCAGAAAATGGAATCTGGCCTATAAAGAACCTGCTCTAAATTAAAAATAATGCTACATGAAACAGTGGTGATGTTAACGGCATATTTATTTACTTATTTATTTTACATACAAAAGAATTATTTATTGCAAAGAGGAAATAAATTAACATAGTTCAGTATTCAAAAGATTCACAAGACTCTAAGAACAAAAGCATCCCTGAGCCACGGGGATGTTTCCCTGGAAGCAATCAATATTATCAGTTTTTTGTCTGTCCTTCTACAGGTATTTATTATATATGCAAACAAATGTGTGTATAGACTCTTCTCTTTTGTGAGAGGGTATCGTATGTACCGTTCTGTACCTTCCTGCTCATATTTCACAGCATATTTTGGAAAGGATTCCATATTAGTATATGAAATATCTTTATTTTCTATGGCTAGTGTACTTTAATTGGGTTAACCAGTTCTATATTGATTAACATATAAGTTGTTTCTCAATCCCCTGCTATTGCAAAAAAAAAAAAACCCACAATGAATATTCTCATATGTGAGCCATTTTACACAAGTGCAAGTGCATCTGTAGGATAAATTCCTGGAAATGGAATTTCTAGATCACATGGCCCATGCTTTTGCTAAGATACTGTCCAATTGCCACCTACCCCCCCCCGCCCCCCGCCCAGCCCCAGGCTGTACCATGTCACACCATCAATGCAGGGACTGCTTGTTTCCCCACACCCCCACTCCCAGGGTACATTTAAATGACTGACTGACGCAGGTTGGCAGGAGGCCTAGAGAGGGACATTGACCCGCCCCAGTGACTTGGAGGATGCAGGACCAGTGTTGGACTTTGTCCGCAGTGTGATTGGCCAGGCAGCTTTTGATAAGCTCATCCTATACATCCCCACACTTTCTGGTCCTGTACCTTGGAAAGAGCCTTTCTCTTTCCTTCTGTGGGGTGGGAAGAATAGTTGATACCATAGTGGATACTTGAGCCCCAAGGGGCTAACCCTGTGGGAAGGGAGGCACTTGGTTTTGGAATGAGAGGATCTCAGGAAATTGAAGACATTAAATAGATATCTCCAATCCTCTAATTCCTAAGCAGAGATGCTTTTTTAAAATTCAATTTTTTATTAGTTATTTTGTAACAGCTTTATTAGTAGGTACTTTATGTTCTATAAAGTTCACTCATTTATTTTTTTTCTTTTTTATTTTTTTAAAGTTCATCATTTAAAGTGTACTCTTCAGGGGCACCTGGCTGGCTCAGTCGGTAGAGCATGCAACTCTCGATCGTGGGGTCATGGGTTCAAGCCCCATATGGGACGTGGAGCATACTTAAAAAGTAAAATAAAGTGTACTATGCAGGGAATTTTAGTATATTCACGGAGTTGTGCATTCATCTCCCAGACAATTGTAGAAACATGTTCATCACTCCAAAGAGAACCTCGTACCTAGTAACAGTCACTCCCAATCCCTTTCCCCCCTGCCCCTGGCAACCACTATCTATGTCCTGTCTGTGGATTTGCCCATTCTGGATATTTCATGCAAATGGAACCACACACTCAGTGGTCTCTTGGTGTTATTGTTAACTGTCCATTTCCCTCCAAGCTTCGGGCCTTTGCCCTGCTGTTCCCAGTGCCTCTTATGCGCCTCCCCAGATACAGAAATGCTTGTTTAATTAATTGCTTCATTAATGAATTTAAACTGTGTTACAGGAAGAGAAAATCTTAACATAGTCCACATAATTGTCATTTTAAAAATCAACGCAAATTTTCCTATTTTTTTTTTTTTACCGCATCTCAGTTTTCTTACTCATTTCCCTATCCATGGACCTTTGGGTTGTTTCCAGTATTTTGCCATGAACATCTTAAAAGTAAACCTTTTTCTCTTTCTTTTTTTTGGGGGGGGGATGCCTTTGATTATTCCAATGTATTATTAGAGCAGTTTTGTCACTGCGTCATGGAGTTCTTTTCCATATCTATCCATCCGTTATATATAATTGTATATCCACACATTATATACATATGAGAAACCTCTGGCCCTGTGTAATTAACTCTCAGTTGAGTTATTACGTGTGTCCAGGAGCATGGCCAGGTTGTCAAGCAGAGCCCTCAGATTTATACCATTCTACTGTCTTGTTAGATACTTTAGGATGCTGGATTTTGTTGAAATCTGATTGGTCAATGTGCAATGAGTTTCTGCTGTATGCCCAGCGCTGCAGATAGAGTGATTCAGCCTAAGAGCAGCGTGGTGCTGGGGAAGGCAAGGATCAGGTCACAGAATGTTCTGGAATCTCACGTGAGTCACTCACCTTCTCTGGACCTTGGTTTCTTCCCCTGAATGTTCATGGAATCACCCAAACATCACTTCCAGTTTTTAAGACTCTGGGCCACCTGCCCTCCAGGAGACTTAATGGAGACTTAAAGGAGACAAGTCATCCCAGGGGCAAAAATGATTAGGGGATGTTCAGAGCTAACCAGTGGTCATAGTCACTGAACAAGGCAGGGTCCAGAGAAGGGAGGTTACAGTTTGGGCTCAGTACTCAGATTCCAAAAAGTGGCAGACATTTTCAATTGCTGATGCCCAGTCAGGGCTCTCTTGGCTGGAGCTGAGCCTAAGGCCAGACCCAGGCAGCTGAAGCCAACCAGAACTCAGGGAGCTGTGAGATATCAGCCACCAACTAGGGAGCCCAGCATTTAGAGTGATTTTACACACCTCTTTCCTTGCATTCTGCATGCACCCTGTCTGGGAGGCAGTAAATCAGCCCAGTAATAAGACACTTGGTGACACTGGGGAGAAACGAGTGTAGGGACTACAGTGGGAGTAAGTGTCAGAGTTGGAGGTCTCACAACCAACATTCTGCTGAGAGTGGCCATACATCCTGATTTTAAATTTGTTGTCCCAGAGTAATTAGGGATCAGCTCCTCTCCCTCAGAAGTGTCCCATTCTGGAGGACGAATCAGACATGGCCTCCTAGTCAGACCTGGCAGAAAAGAGGAAAGCCAGCGTGGTTCCAGGTTTAAGAGGGTGGACACGGCAGCCTGTAGAGACTCAGGCTCTTGCACACTAACTGGTCTTAGCTTACACTTCGTGGGCCTCTTCCCGAGGTCCCACAGGGAAGACTCTAGACTTCTCATTCACTGGATGGTAATGGGCAGAAGGCAGGGAGAGTGAAGCCCAGAGAGAGAAGCCCAGAGGAGACAACTGGGCAAAACAGTGTTTGTAAAAACATTTACTGTTAGAAGGACAAAAATAACAACATTAGGGAAAGTTTTACAGATAGAAATTATAACACAACACAATCTTTGAGTATTCCCTTCTTTGCTTTGTTCTTTTGGCTCCTTTAAAGATGGTATCCCAGCCCGTGGATCACAAGTGGGAAGGGGCCGTGGTGACCCTCTCCTGGGGGTGTATGAGTGTTTAATTTCCAGATCTGGCAAACAAAGTCATATTGTCAGTACCTAACATCGTAGAACTTTTCATAGCAATGTGGCAATCTCTGTCATTAATGGATTTAACTTTGTACGATGCTGAAAGCCCAGGACCTAATCATCACTGAGGATCAACCTCGAATAGTAAAACACCAAGAAATTTCTCCTGGGGCTGGTGAGTGACCCTGCATTTTGTGGGGAAATCTTTATGCTGCAATTATATTCTCACATGTAGGGATTCTCGAAGGTCTCAAAATCTAATCACAAAAATGAAGGCTAGGGAGCACTTCTCAGTTTGGTGTCCTGAAGAGCATTGAAACAGATGTGCCTTCCGACACTTCTGTAAAACAGAGCACCCATGGGTCCTGGACTTTTTGAGCCCCTGCTGCTAACATGGGATATTGTGACCTTAAACTATTTTCCATATTCTGATTTTTGAACTGCTCATGTTGACACTGTCTGCTGCTGGGGGAAAGGGTGGGTCCCCAACAGGATGGTGAAGTCAGAAGCTGGAGCTCGTGGGATTCTGGGCCCACAGTTAAGAGACTGGTCAGTGAGTGTGGGTTTCCAGTCCCAGCTCTGCTGTTGATTCAGCAAGATCTTCTCTGAGCCACGTTAACCACATTAACATTCTTCCATTGCCTGCCCTCTGGGCCAGCCTCCCACTCTGCTCCTGCTAGGAGCCCAGACCAGGTAGGACCAGAGGCAGATACTCGGGAGCTTGGAGATCTGCAAGGGAGGGGCAGTTGGTCACAGAAAGGAAAGACAGATGGTTGACTCTTTCCATAGTCCCTTCAGTGACGGGGCACCAGTCACCTGGTGGAGCCTTCATTTCATCTTTCCCTTGGAATTTGTCATTTCTCTTAGCGTGTTAGGGGGGTATTAATTCTTGGCAACGTGCTGTAAATATTTTTCTCCGGTCTCATTTGTTCTCTCACCTCCTCCTTTTGCTTTCTCGTTCTTTCTCTCTTCCTCCCTTCTTGTTTTTGGTGCTTTTTCCTTTCTCTCGGAATGTTCTTGCTTCTTTGTGGGGTGTTCTTTTTTTTTTTTTTTTTTGAACCTGAGTCACATTCTTTAACTTTCCTTCCAAGCCCGAAGCCAGGCTCCTAGATGAACGCCAGTGTTTTGTGTGTGTGTGAAGGTGAAAGTTTATTTCCAGTGCAGTGACAATATTCACCTGGAGAAGAGTTGAAAGGTCTCTCATATTATTCAGTGACTATTAAGAAATGTAGCACGCTAAACGTTTCATGTAGATGATTGTCCGTAAGATGCTGAAAGTGTTCCGCACCCCACGGCACCGCGGTCAGAATGGGACGGACAACCCCCGTGAGGCGCTGCCATGTTGTCCCTCCGCGCTCAGAAGCAGAGGCCCCGGGCTCCGCCGGGCCGCTCGGGCCAGGCCTGGCGGGAGCCGCTTCTGTTCAGTGGCCGCAAGAGCTTTCAGGTTCGGCGCACTGACCCCTGCCAGCCCGATGCTGCCTGAGCTGTGTCCGCCTTCCCCTTGGCAGCCCCCTGTCACAGGCCAAGCCTGACAAAGCCCAGAAGACCGAAGGCTCAGGCTGCCAGAAGAACCTCAGGATTTGTTTGCTCCTTGTGCCCCAGCCCCAGGCGCCAGCCCGGAGGACCGAGCCAGGGCTGTCAGGAAATCCAGGCACGGTCTCTGGTGAACTTTGGATGGGACACAGGGCTGGGGTTCAGCAAGGGACATATGGGTGGGGCTCGGGACTTTGTTCCTGAAGCCCCTTTGGCTCTGGGGAGGTCTCTGGGCAGGTACCTCCTCTCTCTTCGCCCAGGCCTTGGATCCCTGCTGGCCTCTGTTTCGGAGCATTGAATAGCTGCCCAGAGCATGGGTAATTTCCACTGTGTTCACGTGCCTTCTCTCCCCAAATAGATTGTAGCGTGGTCTAGGGCAACTGAGGACGTGCAGCTAAGGGTGGAGGGGTGGGGGTGCGTGATAGAGCCCAGGCGCTGTTGCAGTTTGTCACATTTCATAATTCTTTGGGGTTGTGTATCCCCAGCTAGACCAAAACAACTATGAGCAGGGATTTTTGCCCCAGTGTTGTCTGATACATCATCTCAATGCCCAGCACTTGCTACAGGGGCCAGGAGAGCAGACACATGACAAATGTTTGGGCTTCCGTGCCCGCACAGAAATAGTGGTGCAGGGCCCGAGGTCAGATAGTGTCAGGAGGGTGAAGGGTGAGGGTGAAGGAGGGGGCTCAACATGGGCTCTGGCCCAAGACCCAGCTTCCCCTAGCAAGAGCAAGCCACTCAAAAGACGGAAGGCCTGAGGGGCACCGCCACGGCCAAGCAGAACCAGGCTCTGTGGCATCCACCCATTTGGCTGGCATTCACACCGGCAACGTGCAGCGGTGGGCAGACAAGTCCAGCTCTCAGGCAGTGCCCAACACATGGTGCCAGCCATGAACCTGGCCTCTGATTCCTTCCCCTTCTTCCTCCTACTTTTCTCCTCTCCTTCTTCCTCCTTTCCTTCTCCCAGTGTAGCTGGGGGCAGGGGTACGAGAGCACCTGGCTCCGGGGCCCTACACAGGCCAGGTTCGGCCACTCCCCACTGACAAAATCCAAAGGCAGAGTTTTGAGGCAAAGCAAAAAGGGATTTATTTCGGTGAGGCCGACACCGGGAAACAGGGGACTAGCGTGTCAAAGACTGTCTCCAAAGCCCAGAACATACTCTCAGGTTTAGGTAAGGAAAATAGGGGATGGGGGGCAAACATGGGTGGGTGCGTGGAAGTAGGCAGGGAGAGTCAAACCCATCACTGTCCTAGAGTCCATCAGGGGCAGGGTCTTGCTGGCTCAGGGTAATCCTCCTTAAGAAAGGGGATAGTTTTGATTCTCAGCAGGGGATGCTTTGCCTTTAGGGTCTTCTGCCTGAGCCCAGAGACAAGCTGGAAAGAAGAACTCAACTAAAGAGTTTGAGGTCAAAATGGAGGCAGCCGAACTCCTCCTCCTTCACCAACCCTGACTTGCTTGTTAGCCCTGCCTGTGGGTGGGTTCCCCAAGATGGATGGAGCAGGTCAGGGGAGAGGTCGGAGTCTTTGCCTTTGATTGCATCACTTCTCTGTGGGGAAGTCAGGGGTGGGATCCTTCAACCTCCTGGCCCACATTTTTCTTTTCAGGCACTTGGGTAGAAGTAATCTGCCATAATTCCTAGGAACATCCCTACGAAATCGGATGCCTCAGAAATCAGGCTGAGTTTGCTTCCCTCTTTAAGAACAGTGCTTTCCTAAGTGGGTCATGGATGGAGGTGAGGCATTTGATCCCCATTCCTGGGGTTAGGGCCCAATTCATTTTGTGTGTCTCATTGCTAAATATCAGTAACTACAATTTCCCATGAGCAGTAGTCTTGTGCCCTCATAGGTACAGACTGTCAACCAGGCTGCCTGCAAGCCTCCAAGTTGGCCAAATCCGAGAGTGAGACACAATTTACAATTCTGAGCACGGCCCCCCTCACCCCCGTGCTTGGTGAAAAGGTCAGATTCCCAAATCTCCTAGCTCTTTTATCTGTTCCCTCCCCCTGCGAAAACCCAGCACCAAGCTTTGTCCCTGGTCTTCCCACTCCCTCCCCACCCCTCCAAACCTAACAATAATCCATCACTCTTATCTCATTTGGTGTTTACAAAGCACTTTACAGCCATTGTTGTGAGTTTTTCCTCTTATTTGCAAAGTACTTTACAACTATTATTACAAGTCTTTCCTCCAATGCGGGGTAATGCTGACCCATTTCCGAGAGAGTTGGATTGCCACTGCCTTCTAAGCGGTTGGACCAATGGCCATGATGCCCAGCACTGGAGAGGTAGGGCTTTCATAAGTGAAGGTCACAGCTGTGCCCTTAGAAATCAGGCTGAGAAACTGGCTTCAGGCCACTGCCCACCAGATGTTTGTGCTGGTGTGGGGCTCACTGCCTATCAGCTCCCACTTCTGGCAGGGTGGCTGCTAAGCAGCAGGGTTTGAACTTCGTTCTCTCCTTTCTTCAGCCCAAGGTAGGGGTGTGTGTGTGTGTGTGTGTGTGTGTGTGTGTGTGTGTGTGATGCAAGAGAGTAAAATAGTCCCCCCATAGTGGACTGGGAGCTGCTCAAGGTGATCAAAAGTCTTTCTGTTTTTGTTTTAATTTTTTATCAGATTTTTTTTAAAACAGGCAACTATGGCATTCCAGAATGGCATTTTTAAGAAAGAAAAGTCCACATTACAATAACTAGCCTAACAAAAACGTCTTCCTTCGCAGTGCCTTAGCTGCCATCAGGGTGGTCTGGCAGTTCATGTGTTGCACTTTTCATTTAACGTGAGGGGTAAACATTTTCCTCGATTGTTACAGTGTCTTTGTAATAAGCATTTAAACTTTGGTAACATGTTATTGAGTAGGTTGGATGGCAAGACTTTCTGGTAGAAAACATGGAAACTTCTGTAAATTTGGAGGGTTAGTGGATTGTAGAGAGACTTGGTGCATCTGACAGGGTGCCTTGAGGAAGCGTGGCCTTGACCTCCTATGCCATTTCTTCTTTGGCTACTGTTGTTAACACCTGACCCTTCATTCTGGGTCTGACTTCTGCACTTCCCACCGTAGACAAGAAGTATCTGCCATCCAAATCCCATATTGGTTAAGGTGTGTTCTGAAAATGAGTTGAGCAGTATTGTTAACTCATTATTGGTATTTTGGCCCAGTTTGCCCACCTCGGTTATCAGCCTTCTGAGAATAAGTTTCCCTCTTAGTTTCTGGGACATCTATCAGAGTGCTTAAATAGCAGATGCTCAGTAAATATTTGTCGGTGACAAATACATATTTGCCAACCTCCAGTGCCTTTCCCTGGCCAGTAAAATAATTGCCTTGAGTGTAACCTATTCTGTGAGGCAAGTGTGAAGGAGTTTCTAAGGCAAATCTTTGTGTTGGGGTTTCAGTTAAGGCCAGTAAGTAGCAGAGAAACCTATAATTGCCTGGATGGCTCCTTCGATGAGATTCTACCCCTTCATATAAAACCAGAAGTGTGAAGAGACGAGATCTCCCCTCCAAAAGAGAGGACCAGATTATGAGATTTTTGTCTCTGGAGGCTTCTTTAGGTAAACCAGAACACGGGAAAGAAACCGGTTTGCTTATCTTTATTTTTTTTTAGATTTTTTTTAAAGGTTTTATTTATTTATTTGAGATAGAGAGCACGAGCAGGGAGGCGGGGCAGAGGGAGGGAGAAGCAGACTCCCCACTGAGCAGGGAGCCCTATGTGGGACTCGATCCCAGGACCCAAAGGCAGATGCATAACGGACTAAGCCACCCAGGCACCCCCAGTTTACTATCTTTAAAGGGAGGAGAGTGTGATTCTTTATCTATGAGAGCTCCATACTGGAATATTTATGAATGAAATGGTAGGATGTCTGGGATTTCCTTCAATTATACAGGATGGAGGAAAGAGGGTGGAGAGATACAAGGGACAAGACTGGCCACAAATTGTTGGAAGCTGGATGATGATTAAATAAGAGTTCATGGGGCACCTGGGTGGCCCAGTTGTTAAGCGTCTGCCTTCGGCTCAGGTCGTGATCCCTGGATCCTGGGATCCAGCCCCGCATCTGGCTCCCTGCTCCGCGGGAAGCCTGCTTCTCCCTCTCCCACTGCCCCCTGCTTGTGTTCCCTCTCTCGCTGTGTCTGTCAAATAAATAAAATCTTTTTAAAAAAATAAGAGTTCATTCTGTTCACTTTTGAGCGTGTTTAAATCTTTCCATTAAAAAAAAAAAAGAATAAGAGGGTCGCATTAGGTTTGGACTGGGAAGGAACATGATCTGAAAGAGTCCTCCATCCCCAAGCATGGTTTAGGCTAGAATACCGTGTATTGGTTCAATTTTGAGGCTGTAGTGCCATCTAGTGTTCACTGCAAACCCCCCAACCAAAGGCCGACATTGCAAGCACCTCTCCTTGCTCCAGAGTCCTCCTGTGAACTCCCCTGGCCTCAGGGGAAGGCCTTGGCCGAGGGAACAGGGTTGACCGGCTCAGGACAAGGGCAGCACTTGAGGGTCTGGAGGTGGAGGTGGCGTGCGGGCTCATTCCTTGCCTCACCCAGGCGCGGGGAAGCAAACTGGGACGGGAGTTGTCCTTTTGTGTGCGGCTCTGAAAGCAGGTGACCTTGCCGGAGGGTTCTCCGTGTGACCCAGGTGCAAAAATAGCCTCTCTTGTGACGGGTGTGTGCTCAGCTCCCTGGCCTGAGCAAATAGCCCCTCACACCTGCACATTGTTGACTCGGTGTGGACACACAGCTACTTGTTTGCAGGTGCAAATGACTGTTTGTGTACCCAGAGTTGAGGGGAGGGCCCCCCACCATCCTCTTCTTCAGCCCACGTTCCCTTAGAGCAAGTAGCTGGGCCACAGAACTAGCAGAATGTGTGACCTTAAAACCCAGTACTAGGTCCTGGTAGAGGGAGAGCTCTTAAAACCCCTCCTCTCCAAATATTCCCCACCCCGTTACAAGAGAAGAATCCACTCTTGCCTCTGGTGGTAGGACAAGAACAATCTGAACACCAGGGTAGCTGCATTTAGGGACAGAAAATCTGGATAGGATCTAAAATATTTTTCAGGCTAGGAAGTGGTGTACATGGAGTCAGGGAGACTTCTGGAATTCTGAGCCAGGTCTTATACAGATCATAGAGAATAAGAAACTTGGCCCAGCCTATATCAGCAAGGCAACTGAAATGGGCATGAATGAAATTTGTCAATTGTAAAATCCTATAGACTTGGGCAATAGAGGTGGTGGGGAGCGGGGTTGGGGGGTGGTGAGTGAGTGCAGGAGACTGAGTGGTGGCAATGTGCCCACGGAAGTGTGAGTGACTCTAAGTCACAGTTGCTTGCAATATGGACCTGTATTTTATGTACCAATAAGCAGGAAAAAGTGTCAAACTGTGATACAGCATGTCATACAGATATATTGAAATGGCAAAAATGAACAAAAATGGATCACAGCCCTTTTTGCAGGGCAGTTTGAAAATTTCAAAAACTTTCCAAAAATGTAGTCCCTTTGGTTCAGTAATTCTACTCCTAGGGGAGTATCCTAAGGAATAGGCAGAAATGCTAGGATTTGTGCACAAAATGAGCAGTATTTACAAAACAAGAATCAGAAACTGGGTAGGGATTAAGTAAAAGTTTAATGATAATGAGGATGGCACATTTATAAGATGGGATACCATACTCTGCTAAAACGAGTTTATGAAGAATTTCTAATGTGGGAAAAATGCCTTGGTATTATGTGAAAAAAATAGGCTCAATAGCTTGACCTCGACTAGGCAAAGTATGTGTCAATATATAAAATATTGCAAAGGATATAATAGAACAAAATGTTAATAACACTGGTGATCTTGAAGTCACAGGATTATATATGATGTGTATTTTCTTTACACACTTTATTTTCTAATTTCCCTGGAGTAATTCCTTTTTTTGTTTGTTTGATTTTGTGTTTGTATTGAAAGGGAAAAGGAATCTCAGTTTTGAAGGGAAAAAAGAGAGAAAGGTCTGGGCAGAATTCAGTGTTGGGTGAGAACCTCAGGGCCACCGGCTCTGGAGGAGAGAGAGGGACTAAAACGCAGGCTGCTGGTGGTCGCTGCCCGAGTCCTCCTTTTCTTGTGACCCGGGTCTTGTGCTGTGTGTGCGATGCCCAAGAGTAAGAATGTCCACTTCCCCTGACAGTCCTCTGAGCCGAGCCCAGTCAGGAAAAGGGAGGCAGCTGAAGCTGATCCATCTTTTACTCCTTGCAAGGAAAAGGCATTATTTCCTTGGCCTCCGGATTCTCCGAGGTAAGGTTTCTGGGCACAAACTGAAAGAATTAATCCTCTGTCTTACTTTCCACCCAGTAGATATGTTTGACGACTTCTCGGAAGGCAGAGAGTGTGTCAACTGTGGGGCCATGTCCACCCCGCTCTGGAGGCGCGACGGGACAGGGCATTACCTTTGCAATGCCTGTGGCCTCTACCACAAGATGAACGGCATCAACCGGCCCCTCATCAAGCCTCAGCGCCGGCTGGTAAGCAAGTGCGCCGATTGCTCAAGTCCACCCTTCTCACCTGGCTTTGGGGCTCACGCTTTGGTTCTGAATTCCCAGGTTCTGAATTTTGGACTTCAGGTCATCTTTTTTTTTTTTTTTTAATTTTTTTAAAAAGATTTAATTTATTTATTTGACAGAGAATGAGAGAGAGCGCGCACAAGTGGGGGGAGCAGCAGAGGGAGAGGGAGAAGCAGGCTCCCTGCTGCCTGGGACCCTGGGATCATGACCTGAGCCATAAGCAGATGCTTAACTGACTGGGCCACCCAAGCGCCCCTCAAGTCGTCTTTAAAAGATGGTGTTTGTGGAGGGGTTGGGTGGCTGGGTGGCAACGCAGTAATTTCCCATATCTTTAGAGTTAGCTCCATATGCCAGGATGTTCCAGACCATCTAGTTTAACCCCTTCATTATGCAGAAGTGAAAAGTGAGGCCCAGCAAAGCTAACAGCCTCGCCCACGGTCACAGGGATACCGAGTGTTCGTCTAGAACCAGAGTCCAGGCTTCCCAGTTCCCAGTCCAGCCTTGCCTTGGACAGCTCCTGTTTTCACCTCTGCCCCAGGAGGATGGGGGACTCTTCCTTAACCCTGTTTTCAGCTGATCGGTTAATAAAACCTGAAGCCCAGGGGGGAGATTAAGCAGTGTGTGTTGGGCCCTATGGCCCGGAAAGAGCACGTAAAGGGGTTTTTGGTTCTCGGCTCCGTGGTCTTTTCTAGTATGATTTGATTTTGACCAACACAAATTAGCTTTCATGTATATTAGGGAGGGAGGAACGGAGAGGTTAAAACCGGACATTTACCTTTCTTGCGGTCCTAAGGCCCATCCAGCCTTTGAAGACACTTGAATACAGTTCTTCCCCCAGCGCCCTTCCCCCACCCGAGGTCCCCATTGATTCTCCTTTTGAGGAAAGCTCTTCTGCGCGCAGGGTCCTGTCTGCTGAATGATTGGTATGCCACTGATTCCAGTGAGGACTAGAGTCCACTCTACTCCCCCTGCCGCCGAAGTCTTTGTTCTCACCCCCCGCCCCGAGTGGCTTAGGGGAGGGGAGAAAGAGCGCCTCGGCTGGCTGCTCGGAGGTTCTCCTTCAGGGCTCTTACGGCTGACCCTGCCACCCGTTCAGGGACGGCCAGGCCCTCGGCGCTCCCCGCGACGGAAGAGCAAAAGCCGCAGCGCCTGCCTTCGGCTTGGACTCCAAGGCTCTGTCTTCTCTGTTGCAGTCCGCCTCCCGCCGAGTGGGCCTGTCCTGTGCCAACTGCCAGACCACCACGACTACGCTGTGGCGCCGCAACGCCGAGGGTGAGCCGGTGTGCAATGCCTGCGGCCTCTACATGAAGCTCCACGGCGTAAGTAGCCGCCCCGCCCCGGCGTTCCCGGCCGTCCGCTCTCGCTCGCTTGCAGACTCGACGTCGTTGTCTCCTCCTTAGCAAAGACCCTTGGATTCGGAAGGGACCGTAGAGGCTGCCGTAGCAAAACCCCACGGACCGGGTGGCTTTAAACAACAGACCTTCATTTCCACATTCCTGGAGGCTGGGAGTCCCAGCTCAGGTGCCGGCGTGGTCAAACGCTGGTGTGGATTTGGGGGCATACTCTCATCTGTTATTGATTTGCGTGGGACTTACTGCAAGTATTCACAGGAGATTAACCCGACAGTACCTTTTTTTTTTTTAAGATTTTATTTATTTATTTATTAGAGAGCGAACGAGAGAGAAACAGCATGAGAGAGGAGAGGGTCAGAGGGAGAAGCAGGCTTCCCGCTGAGCAGGGAGCCCAATGTGGGACTCCATCCCAGGACCCTGGGATCATGACCTGAGCCGAAGGCAGGCGCTTAACCATCCGAGCCACCCAGGCGCCCCCGACAGTACCTTTTTTTTGAAGATTTTATTTATTTATTTGACACAGAGAGAGAGAGAGAGCACAAGCCGGGGGAGTAGCAGGCAGAGGGAGAGGGAGAATCAGGCTCCCTGATGCGGGGCTTGATCCCAGGACTCTGGGATCATGACCTGAGCCTAAGGCAGACACTCAACTGACTGAACCACCCAGGCGCCCCTGGCCATATTTACTAAGGATAAGAAACACACATATCTTTTGATTTAGCAGCTCTGCTTTTGGGAAACGAGCCTGTAAAACAATAAAAGAATCAGTAGGTAATGATGTTTGACCTGTTTATTGCTGCAGTATTCGTAGTGGCAAAAACTAGAAACCACCGTAAAGTCCCATAAAGGAATGGTTGAGTAAATTATGGCAGTACTGTGATGTGGAATATTGTGCAGAAATTTAAAAAATACTAAGTTAGAGCTATGTATCTTGACCTGGAGTAACAAAAAAGCACATTGCAAAGTAATACACATAGCATGACCCCATACTATGGGGGTGAGGGTGTGTTAAATACACACACAGATATAGATGGATGGATGGATGAATACACACGTACATACGTGTATAGATCTGTAGGTGTGCATATACGTTTGAGAATGTTTTCAAATGTAAGAAACATAACAGGCTGGTCCTCCAATTGCCCTGTGGGGACAGGATTGATGGCAGAGGGGTGGGAGGGGCAGTACTACCTTAGTCTTCCTGAATCTTTTCATGTCTTCTTTATTTTTTTTTATTAGTTCTTTAATTTTAATTCCAGTGTAGCTAACATAACAGTGTTATTTTAGTTCCAGATGTACAATACAGTGATTCAACAATTCTTTTTTTTTTTTTTTTTTTTGAGGGAGAGGAGGGGCAGAGAGCAAGGGAGAGAGAATCTTTTTTTTTTTTTAATTTTTTTTTTTATTTATTCATGAAAGTCAGAGAGAGAGAGAGAGGCAGAGGCAGAGGGAGAGAAGCAGGCTTCCCGCCTAGCAGGGAGCCCAATGCGGGACTTGATCCCAGGACTCTGGGATCGTGACCTGAGCTGAAGGCAGACGCTTAACCATCTGAGCCACCCAGGCGCCCGGGAGAGAGAGTCTTAAGCAGACTTGGCGCGGAGCATGGAGCCCAATACAGGGCTCGATCTCACAACCCTGAGATCACGACTTGAGCCAAAACCAAGAGTCAGACACTTAAATCAACTGTGCCACCCAGGTGCCCCAGTGATCCAACAGTTCTGTACATTATTTGGGTGCTCATCATGAGAAGTGTACCATATTTTCTTGTTAGTGAGAAAAAAAATAGCCAAAAATATAGTTAAGAACATTCATACTTCTTTCTGCAGAAAAGTGTATCAAGGATGTTTCTTGAATCACCATGATAGAGAAAATGGAGAAAAAAAACCTTCAGTAGGGAAATGGTTAAAGAAACTCTTGTTCCTCTATAGGGGAATGGTAGAAGAAATGGAGAAAGGAATATTATGCAGGTATTAAAAAGATTGTGTCCTCGGGACACCTGGGTGGCTCAGGCAGTTAAGCATCTGCCTTCGGCTCAGGTCATGATCCCAGGGTCCTGGGATCGAGTCCCACATCGGGCTCCGTGCTCAGTGGGAAGCCTGCTTCTCCCTCTGCTTGCCGCTCCCCCGGCTTGTGCATTCTCTCTCTCTCTCTGACAAATAACTAAATAAAATCTTAAAAAAAAATTGTATCCTCAAAAAATTAAAAAATAGAATTAGCATATGACCCCGCAATCCCACTTCTGGGGATAGATCCAAAAAGAATTGAAATCAGAGCATTGAACAGATAATGTGTGTCCTCATGTCCACAGCAGCATTCTTCACAATAGCTAAAGGTGAAAGCAACCCAAGTGTCCACGGTTGGGTAAGCAAAATGTGATCTGTCCATGCAATGGAATACCATTCAGCCTTTAAAAGGAAGTAAATTCTTTTTTGTTGTTGTTGTTTCATTTATTTATTTTTGAGAGAGAGCAAGAGAGATAGAGCACGAGCCAGGGGGAGGGGCAGAGGGAGAAGCAGACTCCCCACTGAGCAGGGAGCCCGATGTGGGACTCGATCCCAGGACCCTGGGATCATGACCTGAGCTGAAGGTGGACGTTTAACCGACTGAACCACCCAGGCGCCCTAAAAGGAAGTAAATTTTGACGCATCGTACCAGATGGATGAACCTTGAAGTCATTATGCTAACTGAAAGAAGTCAATCATACAAGGACAAGTCTCATATGATTCTACTTACTTGAGGTACCCAGACTAATCAAACTCATAGAGACAGAAAGTAGAATGGGGGCTGCCAGGGGCTGGCGGAGGGGGAAATAGGGAGTTCGTGGTTAATGGGTACAGAGTTTCAGTTTTGCAAGATGAGAAGTGTTCTGGAGACGGATGGTGGTGATGGTTGCACAACAATGCGAATATACTTAACACGACTGGAAAGGGTTAAGATGATAAATTTTATGTTAGGCGTATTTTACTACAAATTTTTTTAAAGAAGTACTGAGGTTGGTGGGGATAAACATGAGGGCTATAATCTTCTGAGGCCAGGATGGGCTTCAAGTGGGCCAAGGTCGGGGTGGGGGGCTGGAGGGAGGAGAGGACACTTCCCTCCAAAGGTGGAAATACTGATCTAGAAGGCAGGTTCAAGTTCACCTAATTTGCTGCCCCTCTCTCTGAACCATTCCATGTTTCATCTCTGAAGTGGTAATTACTTGTCTTTCAGTATTTCAAGCATGGCCATTATGAGTCCCATACAGGAGACAAGCACAGAGCAGGAGCTAAAAGATTTGGTTGGCCTGACCTAAGAGAAACCAGACGTGGGGAAGGCACACTATTTGAAAATACTAGGAAGGTGATCCAGCAAGCCTCCTCCCCAGACCCTGTGTAGGCACCTGTGAATGGTTCAAGAGCGTGGCACCTGACAGTCGCTGCTTGTTTATGAGAAGCCAATGCAGTAAAAGTGTTGTCCATGGACTGTTTATCTCGGGACCTGGCCACAGCGCAGTCTCCCCAACATGATCTCTTTTTGCTCCCCACCCCCCACGGAAAGACCATGGTTGGCTCCAACCAGACGTAGTGCAATGCTGAGCTGCTCTAAGTAGAGTGACTTGACGTCTCAATTCACTGGGGCTGTCCCCGTGTCTGCCTATTTTCTTAGCATAATTATTAATAGCACCCCCTTTTCACTTTCATAGTGTCTTGATTTTGCTGATAAACTAAAGGCTTTTGCAAATACTGTTCCTGCTGCCTGAAATGCCTGCCCCTTGTCTACTTGACAACCTCCCACAACTTAGGCATCACCTCCTGAGTGAAGCCTTCATTGATATGGTCGTGTGCCACTTCCCCTCCTCCCCAGCCGGGGACACAGTTTAGTGTTTCTTCTCCGTTCTCCCACATCACTTATGAGTCTGGTTGTTTCCTGCTGTCTGTCTTTCCCAGTCAACTGAAGCTCTGGAGGGAAGGAATGGTGCCTTTAAGCCTCCATTTCTCCAGGGTGAGTGTAACAAACAGCATGTAGTATAGGAGCTCAATACATACTTGATTTCTTTCTCAGCAGGCGTGCAAGGGGCTGATTCACCTAGTCCCAGCCCCAAGGTTTATGGAGGAATTGCTTAGATGTTGCCTTAAATACTGTAGCAGATCATGTGCAAGTGGAAAACCATATATATTGACTTGTAACCCTCTAGGTCCCAAGGCCTCTTGCAATGCGGAAAGAGGGGATTCAAACCAGAAAACGGAAGCCCAAGAACCTTAATAAATCTAAGACACCGGCAGGTGAGGAAAAAAAATCGTGTGTAAATTATAGGACTAACTCAGTGGCCCTTGGAGTATGTGAAAATCAGGTATTAGGTGGGCCAGCCCAGGCTACGGAGGCATGATAGCATTGTCCAGCCCCAGCTATTCAGGACAGAATGATAACCCAGGGAAAAGTAGCATCACCATGCAACATTTGGGGAGCTTTTGAAGCAGGCTCAATTCAAGGTGCATGATCACTGCCAGTTGCAAAGGCCATAGTGGACCAGCTGGACCGGTTGGGGGCCAGAAGGAGAACTACTCATCCCTCCCATCTTTGGTGCTGCAGCCAGCCACTCAAGAGCTCAGTTCCTCTCTATTCTCCTTGAGATAACTGGGATCTAGGAGGACAGGATCCCGTTAGTCCTGTTCACAACAGCTTGATTTGTAAGCCAGTGTATAGTTAACATCATGTAGTACTTAGCGTTTTAGAAAGCTACTTTACCATTACTAGCTCATTGGTCCTTGAAGACCCCCATGTGACCCATTATCCCCATTTTATTCCTGAGCAAACTGAGGCACAGAGAGGTTAGTGACTTAACTAGAGTCACACAGCTGTGAGTGGGTAGACCTGGAATTAAAACCCAAGTTTTTACACTTCCAGGTCCCTATTCTGTCCCATGTGCCACTTTGCCTTCTCAGTTTCTAGATGAAGAATGAGGACGACTCATGTTCCCATCAAGAGCACACCCTCCTCAATACTGCTACCAAAGTAAAGGTTTCAATGGGGACATGCTGCCATTGCAGAGAAAATAAACCAGCTGATCCGATGGAAAGTTTATCTTTTAATCTAAGGCATGAGAAACAGACAGATTTCCCCTTTCCACTACCAAGAACATGACCAAAGTTCTCCATTCCCAGATTCCACAACAGCTTACCCCTTCTGGCAGTATGTCTCATTAGAATTTTCTGTGTCTCACACCAGTGGTCCTCAGCCTTTCTGCCTGTGTCCACACTGTTTTATAAGTACAGCACCTTCCCCTGGGGAACTTCATCTCCTTACATGTTGTGGTGACAGGGAGAGCAAGCATTTGGTTCAGTCCGAAATTCCAAATCCAGGGAGCTAGATCTGGCAGCGAAACCTAATCTGAACAGACTCCAGCTATTTATAGTCTTTATTTATCCCATGTGTGAAGATTCACATGTTTTGCTGCAGAACCATGGATGTATTTAATTATGGGGTGTTGTCTCAGGCTCCACTGGAAGTACTCTAACATACAGTATCAAAATCCAAACACTTCTGAATCCTGAAACATATGTGGTCTCAAGGATTTGGAATAAGGGGTGGTGAGCCCATCACTTGAAAAAGTTCCCTTGCAATTCTGGTATTTTCATGTGTCCCATTTTGAGAATCGTTGCCCGGTGCTGATGAAGGACCCTGCTTCACTCCCCAGCAAATCTAAATAAAGCCATTAGCGCAGACCTACCCTGGCTGTCTCCAAGGACCGCCGTCCATTCGCCCCTGCCCCTGGCCTGGGTGGCCTGACTCTGCCTCATTCCAGGTCCCTCGGGCGGTGAGAGCCTGCCTCCCACCAGCAGCGCTTCCAGCAACTCCAGCAACGCCGCCACCAGCAGCAGCGAAGAGATGCGCCCCATCAAGACAGAGCCCGGGCTGTCGTCCCACTACGGGCACAGCAGCTCCATGTCCCAGGTACACCCCCAGGCGGGGAGATGGGACCGCCTGGGGGACAGTGGTACACTGCCAAGGACCAGGTGGATGGGTCAGCCCTGGAACACGGGGGCTGTAGCCGGGCCCCAGCAGGTGGCAGCAGGAGCTGCTTGGTGCCCTTGGGGCCCCACCTGAGGCTAGGGCCTTGACTGCACGAGGGTCTATTTCAGCACATCGGATCAAGTTACAATGATTGGGGCACACAGCTGTGACACACAAATGTTGAGTAGCTCCTCCATGCCGGGACCTTCGGACACAGGTTATGGGGAGGGACACATTAGGGCACAACCACAACCTGAGTGTGCATTGAGGGATGGCGCATGGGCTTTCTAGGCAAGTCTGTCTCCTAAGTGAGAGGTGCTTTGACCTTGACCTTGAAGGATGGATAGATTTTTTTTTTTTAAGATTTTTTTTATTTGAGAGAGAGAGAATACGCACAAGAGAGAGCACAAGTGGGGGTGGGCAGAGGGAGAAGCAGACTCCCCGCTGAGCAGGGAGCCCGATGCGGGACTCGATCCCAGGACCCTGGGATCATGACCTGAGCTGAAGGCGGACACTTAACCTACTGAGGTGTCCCACCCAGGTGCCCCAGGATGGATAGATTTTAACAGGAGGAGGGGGGGATGAAGAGGACCCTCCTGGCATGAGCAAAGGTGTGGAAACTATAGAGAGCAGGGTGGATGGGCACAGGGGGTTGGTGAGAAGGTCACAGGCAGGATGCCATTTAATGAAGGTCAGCGACAGCTCCAGCCTCAGACATGTGTCCAGAAGACAGGTTGGCAGTACTGTCATTTCCCTCTTTCGAATATGATGGTATTCCTACTCCCCGACTCTTTCCCTCTTTGGTTCCCCTATTTGGGATTAGGATAGTCCCACGCTTGGTTACCGTTTCCCGTTAATTCCGATCTGTTCTCCACATGCGCTGGAGGGAGGCTGTATCCTAAAGAGCTTTTTACTGTCAGGGTAAAGAGGCTGGTCCCATAGAACCAGGAGAGCGAGGAGCCTCTTCTGGGCATGGAGATCCAGTGGTGATAAGACCGTAGAAAATGTCTCACGTGACTTATCAGAGCCTTCTGAGAAGGCACAGTATCCACACACGTACTGGGTCCCAGCGCTCAGAAGAAGCGAATGAATCACATAGACCCTTCATGTCCCACAGCACAGGGCTTAGGAAAAACAGACAAGGGCTGCTTGTGTCTTATCCTGCCCTTGTCCTCGGGCCCTCTCCCCTCATCCCTTTCCTAGGGGTGGGAACTAGCTGAGGGACATCTTTGTCATGGGGCTCCCCTCCCCAGCCCAGACCCCCCGTTCCTGAGCCCTCAGGAGTGATTCCACTGAGCTCATCGTGCCCTTTTTGCTTTCAGACGTTCTCAGTTAGTGCGATGTCTGGCCACGGGCCCTCCATCCACCCAGTCCTCTCGGCCCTGAAGCTCTCCCCGCAAGGCTACGCGTCTTCCGTCAGCCAGTCACCGCAGGCCAGCTCCAAGCAGGACCCTTGGAATAGCCTGGCCTTGGCTGACGGTCATGGGGACATAATCACTGCATAATGTCACCTCCTTCCCTCCTCAGATTCCTGCACGGACTTGGGACTTGGAGGACAGCAGAGATGAGGCTCTGGGCTCCTGGGAGCCAAGCCGCTCTGTTGGGGAATGACTCCAGAAGAACAACTGGGAAGAAACTTGAAATTGACAATTTGGTTAGGGGAAGTGGGTGTTGGATTTTATCGGATGCCTTTTCAAGGGTGGGCTACTGGAAAGAGCCCAGACTCTGATCTGGAAGAACCCACCCTTCACTATGAGCACATTTAAGTCCCTTCTGTGGAGTAAGAGACTTGTTTCTTGTTTTCCACCCCACCCCTCCCGCACAAGAGACGAGATGTCCTTCTGCCCTACCTTTCCACCACCTTGGCCTAAGATGGTGGTTTTTCCATGGTGTTCCCAGCACTGGGGATCTGAGGGTGGGTGGAGGGGTCAAGGCGCTGGGATCTCTGGTCCAGCCTGAACCAGGGCACCTGTTTGACATGCATGTGGATGTGACAAGCCCCTCCAGGCCGCTGCTGCCCCTGTCCAGCACTCCCCCTTCAGGCTTGGCACACCCCTGCATTCCTCAGTACCGAATATTGACCCCAGAAACGTTGAGTTTAGCCCCGATGTTACTGAATGCTTCATGGGGAGATGGAGGAGAGGGCCGCTTCACCCACTGCAGGTGCCTTTGGCAAAATCATAACTTGGCAACTTCGCCTCTCCCAAGTTCATTTCCCTGGCTCACGGCTCAAACCTCCACTCCTCACCCCACAAGGCCTCTGAAAATAAAAATCCTTTCCACCGCTGAGTGATTCAGCTCTGCCTTCGGCTTGAACAGGTCTCTCCCTCTGCAGAACAAGAGCTCGGCAGTTTAGCCACACAGCAGTCTCCCCCACAACTGTCCCCCAATCCTTCATCCACCCCATCAGGCACAGGCGGGTCCCGAGTACGTACAAAAAGGTTCTGTTGCTAAAGCAAGTTGGACAAACGCTCACCTAAGACTTGAGATCCTTCTGGAGAGCGGGTCTGGTGGACACCGTCCCCGGAGCGGGCAGAGGCTTTCCGTGGATGCTGGCTCGCTTGCACTTGGATCTTGCGGACGCTGCTCTTGCTCTGTGGAGTTGGGCCTCTTGGGCAGACAGCAGGCTAAGCTCGTCCAAGGGGTGGTGAGCAGCAGCACCTGCATCCTTTCCCCAGCAGAAGTCTCTTGTCCCGGAGGCAGAAAACTAGGGACGTCGCAACATCACTTCAAGGCAAACAAACACAACAAAACCAAACGCAGACGCAAAGATGATGACCGATAAGAGAAGACACCGAGGGTGGGCCCTGAGGGAGTCTCCAGCTCTGTGCTCTTCTGGAATTGGCCTTCTTTTCTCCATGTTGCTGTTTCTGCCCGTGATGCTGGGGCTCACAGAGACGCCTCCTTCCTGGTCCTCATCAGCAGCAGAGCTATAGCTGACTGTGGCCTTCCTCCATCCTCCCCCCAGACGCCCAGCTCCCGACCCCCAAATCCTACTGGCTGTAGCAGAGAATATTTTTAAACCAAGATTCTGTTTTAATCATCATTTACATTGCTTTCTTCCATGAAGGCCACCCTTGTATACCTTCCCTAACCCACGAACCTGTTAACATTGTCTTAAGGTGAAATGGCTGTAAAATCAGTATTTAACTAATAAATTTATCTGTACTCCTCTTTCCTTCTCCTCCCTCAGAGGTCAGTACTGGGAGGTTCGATGCTGCCCTTTGCAAGGCAATCTTGAGCCACGGAGGCCCCTTCGCCCATCTGCTCACAGGCAGCATAAAATCGTGTTCTCCTTTCAGTCGTTTATGGCAGTGGGCCAGGACTTCCTCTGTATGTGGTGGTGGCTAGTGAAAAGAACACTCATCCCAGCCCTGCTACTGACTAGTTTGCGACCTTGCCGGGTAACCTCTAGGCTTTGGTTTCCTAAGAGACGGGCCAGCTGTTAACTAAAGTTCCTAAGGCCCAACAGTTGTTGCCTGATGAAGGGAGCCATTTCTAGAGCTTTCCTCGGGACTGGCAGGGGCTGGGGCATGAGGCAGAGCGCAGGGCAGTGGTCTGTCCAGCCCATGTGGTTTAAGATCACCCTGACTTGTTCTTGCCCTCTTCCACTTCTTTATGGTTTGATCCAAAGAAGCTTCTAGAGAGGAGATGAAAACTTCTCCTTTATCCATTTGTCTTCACCTGCTTGGGCGACAGAATTGCTTAATTGCTTCATTGTAAAGGTGGGCTGGGAGTGGGGGTGGGGGTCCCGACGCTACCCTCTGACTCAGTACCTGCGGGATGGGACGCAGACAAGCAGACCTGCCCCCATTCAGAACTGTTGGTGGTGGTTGCCTCTTGCTCTCAACTGGCTTTTGCCAAACCCACAGGCAACTGGTGGCTTTGACCTTTCACAGCACCCCTAATGTTTCTGAGCAGGGAAGGGGAAAAAAAACTAGAACAACCAATATTTTATGTAAAATCAGAAAAGCTTTTAAATTTGCTAAGGAATAGTTAAACCTACTAAGTAGACGTAGCTACCATCCAAAAGGACGCATAGCGGATGACTAACAACTACAAGTAACAAGAGATTCAGAAACATTAATAAAACCTACCAGGATTTATGCTGGCCTTGGGAAGTGCATGTTTTCTGATGATGAAGTCTTTGCTGAAGACATTTGCCACTTCCCTTTAGGAATGGCTTTCAGAACAGAATGACCTACACCACCAGATCAACCTCGTTCCTTAAAGAGTCATAACTTGGTGCTTCCCCCCGATGGTATATGGAAGCCTGATTCAGCCTCCCTGCTCACCAGACTTGGTGACTTCCCCAGATTGCATCCATCCTCAGAGGAGGTTAAGTTGCTACCAGTCAGGATATTCTATTTTTTTTTAAGGATTTTATTTATTTATTTGACAGAGAGCGACAGAGCGAGAGAGGGAACACAAGCAGGGGGAGTGGGAGAGGGAGAAGCAGGCTTCCCACTGAGCAGGGAGCCCGATGCGGGGCTGGATCCCAGGACTCTGGGATCATGACCTGAGCTGAAGGCAGACGCCCAACGACTGAGTCACCCAGGCGCCCCCAATCAGGATGTTCTAAAGGATGCAATTCCCCGAGGGGCGGGAAGTGGCTGGTGTGGAAGGATGGGGAGGGGACACTCACAAGGATGGCGTCATTACAATGAATGTCTGGCTTGATGTGAGTGAAGCAGACAGTTCATGTGTCCAGGTTAAGCAGTCCTTCACATTCCCCTACTATCTCACCTCTTGCTAGGACAAAACCTTTAGAAGCACAGTTTAAAGTAACGGTCGGAGAACATTTTTGAATGCCTTTAGCGGATGAGTTGTAGCACATTTAGCTGTGATTGTATCTGGCTTGGGATGACAACAGTGAAAATATATTGATATTCACTGAACCTACACCTAAGGGAGCTGGGGTACGGGCTATTTGGATGAACCTCCCACCCCTCGAGCCTCCAGAACTTGACACACTTGAATACTGACTGCATGAGAAATCGCCGTTTGGAAAGCTGCTTTTGCAGTGGAGGTGATTGGTCTTTTTGGCTTTTTAACCATTTTCTGACATTGGAGGCTACTCTTCAGATCGCATCCTTGCCTCCCTTGAAGCTAGAACACCAAAATGCCACCTCCCATAACAACCCCAATAGGTGTCATCCCATAACCAAGCACCAGCCTTGGGGCTTCACGGTTTAGCCTGGGAGCTGGAACCTGAATTCCCAAGGTCTCTCTGCTCCTGGACACTTCTTTCATTTCAGCCACTGAAGCCTCTGTCCTGCAGCCTCCTGGGGTGTGCTGCTATTCTAAACCACACTGGCTCCAGGATGACTTTTTTTCTCCCCTCCAGGAGCTGTGGCATGGCGCTTGCAAACAGACTATTTAGTAACAGAGAGAACTAACTAATCCAAGTGAAGAGGACATTAAAACAGACCTCATTTTTCCAAGTCCAGCTTGCTTTTGGTCTGAAGCCTGGGAGCGTGTGGGTTCACAGTTTTATAGAGGTGATTGACAGCAGTGCTGGGGGTTACCAGGAACAGAAGAGTTCAGAAAAAGCCTGCTAGGCACCCAGCGCTCTTGGGCCCAGGCTCTAGAAGTGGTTGCAGGCTCCATGTGGGGAGGTCTTCAGATGGACGCAAAGACAGAGCTTCTCCTCCTGAGTAAAGGGTGATAAATGAGACCCCCTTGCCTACACCACACACACACACACACACACTTCCTCCCCTCCCCTCTGTGCTTTCTGGTGATTGCCTTTTGTCGTACAGCTGTGGTGGTCCCTTTCACCTGAGAAACGAAGATGTGCCTGCCTCCACCCTGGGTTTATAAGAGGTTTTTAAATAGGGGCATCTGCTGTTCTTTTTTTTTTTTTTAAAGACTTTATTTATTTATTTGACAGAGAGAGACACAGCGAGAGAGGGAACACAAGCAGGGGGAGTGGGAGAGGGAGAAGCAGGCCTCCCACCGAGCAGGGAGCCTGATGGGGGGCTTGATCCCAGGACTCTGAGACCATGACCTGAGCTGAAGGCAGACGCTTAACAACTGAGCCACCCAGGCTCCCCAGGGCACCTGCTGTTCTAATCACTGAGGAGTGGCAGATTTCTAAGCAGTGAATCTCTGATTGCAAGGAGTTAGTTCAGAAGAAGCTCAGTACTAGTAAATAGTACTAGTAGACCATACTATAGACCCCTTACAATGACTGTAGTCTCTTGTGTGTCCTCTTCTTTAAGATGGATTTGCTCAAGTGAAATGGGTTCTAATTAGAGATGTAAAAAAATTAAATTTATCATTCCTCCCTTGTTCTTTTCCTTTAGAACACAAGAAAATAAAAAATTGACACTATTTGTTATTTCTAGGGTTCTTGATTATCGGAGACGTTTGAGTTGGGTTGAGGGACAGGTGTGGTAAGAAAAGACTGAAATAACAGAATCCTCAGTAGACCTAGGAGCAGGCCTCTCTGCTGAACAAAGCAATAGGTAATGTGCTTTTCATCCTAAAGGTGTTGCTATATTATTCAGAGAATCCCCCAGCAATGCTATAGTGATGTGGGTGGGAAACACTTTCAGGAGGTCAACCCACTTCCCCCCTGGCTCTGTGACATCCTTGAATGCCATTTCCTGGTACAGCTCACCTTGCAGATTTCCTTAATATGGCTTCCCCCTTAGCACGGCCGAAGTCCCCTTCCCCCCACCCCGCCCCTGCTAGAATTCTCATGATTTGAAATTGTTTTACTTACATAATTATTTCGGCTTTTCCTCATTTTTCATAGATCAAAACCAGAACCGCATGTAAATGACACCTCCGTTTTTAAAAGCACAAAGGCATAACTGCTAACCTCCGCTAACAAGTGCCAGATAGTTGATACACTGAGCCAATACTGTTCCCACCCAATGCACAGACATTCAGTTTGGTTTGCTTTATGATCTTGGTATGGTAACTGGATGGCTGTTTACCTTGGGGTATTCTGACTCATTAAAAACGGCTTGTGGGTTCCTACTGGGTGAATCTCTGGGCCCCAGGGGCTCTAGAAGGGGACCACTGTCATATACTTCTGCATTGGATTCCGTACCCATCTCTACCCATGCTTCTGCTTCCTCAAACACTGAGGGAGGAAGTCTAACAGAAAGAGTCAAAGATGGACTCTGAGGTTTCAGAATTGTAGTTCAGTTTGGCTGTCGTCTAGCTGCATGACTTGGGGCAGTTCACCAAGCGGCTCTTCACCTCAGCATCTTTGTAAAATGTTTTGGACCTAGGGGATCTTCAAGGTCCCTTTGAGTTCTAAGCAGTCATGATAGCTCCAATAATCTGAAATTATCCTCACCATATCTGGTATCATACAAGGAACACAGGCTACCTTTCCTTTTTGTCATGTGAGAATGGTCAGGAAAAGACCTAAAGACATTATTCCCCAGAGACACACTGAATTAGCTCTAGCATCCAGGACACTGGGCCAACAGCTCTGAAATTATAAGAAAGTGGCTCACCTCTCAATCTTTTTTTAAAAAGATTTATTTATTTATTTATTTGAGAGAGAGAAAGCACAAGCAGAGGAAGGGGCAGAGGGAGAGGGAGAAGCAGACTCCCCGCTAAGCAGGGAGTCCAAAGTGGGGCTCGAACCCAGGATCCCAGGATCCCAGGATCATGAACTGAGCTGAAGACAGATGCTGAACTGACTGAGCCACCCAGACACCCCACCTCTCTCTCAATCTTACATATTCTTGTTGGTACACATGAAACCTCAGGGTCCCAATATCTGAAAATGCTCCTTCTGGAGACTCCAGATTGATTTTCTTCAAATGGAAAACTATACCTTTTTCTTGTGACCTAAGTAATGAGCTTTAAAAATGTTTCAGAAGCTATACATTCGATAAGTATTGTCTCACAAAGTAGCCACCTTGGAGACTACTTATTCTAATGTTGCCACCATTGCAAAAACATTGGAATTCCCTTTAGATGACATCCAGAATCTGCTCATATCAACCTAAGAGAACCAGGCTAATGGCTTCTTAGCCACGTTTAGTTTGGGGCCCCAAGTAGAATTACATCGCCTAACCAATTTTTGTCACCAGTCCTTTCTAAATGCCCCTCATAGGATAGGAATTTGTTATCAGTGAAGAGCTATTGAGGAATGTTCTGTAGACTCTAAAAGCTGATGCCAGCAAACGAAGCAGGGTTGAAATGGGAAACATTTTCAGGTCTTCTGTGGCTGCCACACTGCAGAGGAAAGCATGCTATGTGTTTTCTTAAATCCATCCAACACCCTTCCCATAGTGAGGGAAGTTGGTGTCTTCCCTCACTATGCAGCTGCACTGAAGAGGTTTGAGAGGAACCGCAGGTCATGGAACTGGAACGCACTTCTGAGGCTTCCTGCAGGGTCCCGCATAGAGAACGTTTTAGTAAGTCATTTCTGCAATTTGGGGCAGTGGCTTTTTTTAACTTGGGGGGTCACAGCCCCTCTGAAAATATAATAAAAGCCAGGTCCGCTTTCCCAGAAAGGTACCATACCCTGAGATTTTGCACACTAGTCACCGTTTTAGGGGTTTTATGAACTCTGGAAATGTCTCCATACACCCCAGGTTAAGAACTCCTGCTCTCAATGCTCTGGTTTAGTCCAATGCTGCAAGGCTGTGTTGGTCAGACTGACCAGGTCAGCTCCATCTAGGATATCCTGGCACTTGGTAGGACCTTCCTATTTAAGCTATGAAGTCAAGCAACCGAACAATCCCAGGGCAGTTGTCAGGGGCCCTGGTGCTGCTCTAGGCTCCCAGGAAGCCCTGCGGCCTAAAATCCAGTTGTTCCCCCAAGGACAGCGCACTGAGGAATTCCTGGTAGCTTCTTCCTTACAGGAGGATATGGGTCCGGAGTCTGCGGGAATACAATGGGGTTACAAGACACAAGCTGCTAAGGATTTGGGGAAGTTAGTATTGCCAAGGTTTCCAATAGCTGGCCTGGGAGAGTCAAACTGAAAGAAAACTGAACCCCGGGAGGAAAAAGGATACCTGGATTGGGAGGCCAAGGCTAACTCATTTACAGATCATGAGAGGTCTCAGGGATCATCGGGTCCAAGCCCTACTGTCCCACCATTGTTGAGGGGACTCGCCCAAAGCTATGGAACTGGTGTGAGGAAGAGCCACTCTTAAGCGCCTACCCTTCAAGAGAGGTTCTGAGATCGGCATCGCATCGAAGTCCTGTCCTTGCAGTTAATGCACTCACCATGGGGGGGCACCAGCGTTCTCCTCGCCTGTGACCACCAGAGTATAAAATCCCCATTTTCAAGCAACCTGAGGTCAGCCCAGAAATTGTGCTAAAAAAGGTACCTACTGCTTATTAAGCACTAGTGCAGGTCAGACTCTGCTAGTAGCTTTATATATCCACACAAAACATGTATATGTTCTCACAGTCATGTTTCAAACATGAAGAAGATATGACCCATGGATTTTAAGTAACTCACTGAAGGTCACAGAACTCATACGCCTCTAGAGACATAGAAAACCTCCTCTCTGGGGTTCAGAATCCCCAAACTCTTTCTTTGGCAATCTGATTCCTCACCAGATTCTACTGCTTTTCTCCTTCACTTCCTTTTTCGCTGTCTTTGAAGTGGCTGCATTTTAATCGATTTTCATGTTCACTGTAACTTTAATCCTGTTGGAGAAATCAGGGGCACAAAGGAAGATGGAGGAACTTGGTTCCATGGCCCTTAGAAAGCTAGATGCTGAGGCCCAGGCTCCCGTGGGTTTTAGGGTTGCCCCCAATCCAGGAGACAATAATAACTGAAACATACTGAACCCTATGCCAGGCCCAGTGCTAAGAGATTTATGTGAATCACCTCAATAAATCCCACAGTGGCCCAGTGAGGTAGGCATTTCACTCCATTTTACAGATGAAGAAACTGAGGTACAGAAAGGGAAATTACTTGCCCAAGCTCTGCCCACTGAGTGGTGAGATTTGGACTCAGGGAGTCTGATGCAGAAACAATATTCTCCACTGCTATTCTACAGAGTTACTCTTCTAGGCGTTTGTCCTTCCCCAACCTCATTGTCTTAGAACGATGATTACATACACTTGCATAGCACTCTACAGTTTATGAGCGTTTTGCTTCTAATATCTCATTTAATCATTCGTTCAAAGAATACTTATTATTGAGTGCCTACCACTGCCAAGACCTTGCTTCTCCAAGTGCAGCCCCTGGACCAGCAGCCGCAGCAGGACGTGGGAGCTTGTTAGAAAGGCAAAATCAGGGCGCCTGGGTGGCTCAGTCGTTAAGCGTCTGCCTTCAGCTCGGGTCATGATCCCAGGGTCCTGGGATCGAGCCCCGCATCGGGCTCCCTGCTCCGCGGGAAGCCTGCTTCTCCCTCTCCCACTCCCCCTGCTTGCGTTCCTGCTCTCGCTATGTCTCTCTCTGTCAAATAAATAAATAAAATCTTTAAAAAAAAAAAAAAAAAAGAAAGGCAAAATCATGGGTCCTGCTAGAAACCTGAGTCAGAATCTTCATTTAAATAAGATTCCCAGGTGATTCATGGGCATATTAAAGTTTGAGAAACCCTGCTTTTTGATATTTCCACGATAAAGCCGTATATATCTCACTTAAAACATGGATACAGAGATACCGTGACTTGTCCTCCCACAGCTAACAATGAGGCAGTTTAACATAGAGAGCTTACAACAGTGCTTTGCCCATAGCATGTGCTCAACAAACAGCTATTATTATAAATGACAGAGTCAAGCTGTGAACTATTTGGTTTCTTAACTGTCTAGTCCTCTGGCCCCTGCAGAGCCTTCCGAGGCATCAGGCGTTCGTTCCAAGGAGTGAGGCA
Source organism: Mirounga angustirostris (assembly GCF_029215605.1). Lineage (NCBI taxonomy): Eukaryota > Metazoa > Chordata > Mammalia > Carnivora > Phocidae > Mirounga > Mirounga angustirostris. The sequence goes on along the minus strand of NW_026991710.1, from coordinate 150,034,392 downwards.
ATGATTGTGGCTCTGGCTTCCTTCCCAGCTCAGCCGGGGTCTAGAGAATGGGCATTTAGGGGCTCCAGAAGCTGCTGTTGGTGTATACCTGATCCTACAGCAGGGGGCATCCCGGTGGGGATGTTGTTCTCCAGAAGAGGACAGATATAGGAAGAGGGAGACCAGAAGGTTCTCAGGGGATCCCTCCTGGAAACTCAGCACCTGCAAACCTCATCCCCTCTGTCTCTAGGGTCCCGCTGTGTTGAGGCAATTCAGTACCCCAAGTCTTCCTAGCCTCCCTCTCCTCACTTCCTGCCCCTATTCCCTTCAGGCCACCTGCACTGCTCCCTCTTACTCAGCAGGACACAACCCGAGAAAGAACGGGGCCTGTCTCCTGTGCTGACCAAGTCCTCCTCAGGACTCTCTCTCTCGGGTCCATGGTGCAGGCTATCCTGGACAGTTTCCGGAACACCTCCTCCGGCGCTTCCCCAAACTTCCCTGCCGTCTTCTTGGAAATGGCTGGCTCGCCATCCTCTTTGGAGAACTAACAATGGAACATAATTATCTCTGAATAGTCTACCGTTTTATCTGTATTACTCTCTGAAACAAAAATTTAAATCATGCTTTTAAAGCAAAACTTGCTTGCGGCAAAATCAATAACATTCAAATAATATAAAGTGAAAGAGCCCACTCTTTAAAACTTTCCTGAGAATTTCTTGACAACCTGTTTCCTTTGCAAAATGACCTGAGCTTGGAAGCCGTTCAAAATCAACTCAGTGACTTTGCCCGAACCACCCAAAGTTTTATTCAGGAACCTCACTTTTCTCCATAACCTCCCATCCCCGTAAGACAATAAACGTTCCCAAGGCGGTTTGCCTCGTCTCCGCCGTGTGCGGGATCTCCGTCCCTCTGCCCTTCTCCCACTTTCCCCCTCCCTCCACTCCCCACGTGCGGCCGCGGCCCCGCCTCCAGCGACGCCCCTCAGGGGAGGAGCCTCGCGCCCTCTGCCCCCAGAGCGGGGCCCCGCCCCCGCCCCGGGGGCGGAGTCCGGCTCTACGCCACGCCCCGGCGGAACCCCGAGCCCTTCCCCCCCGAAGGAGGAGCCTCGCGCCACCCCTCCCCTCCCCGGCTCGGGACCTATCCCGGCTGCCGGCTCGCGGGGCCGTTCCGCGTCGGTCCCCGCGCAGAGCGTGCGCGGACGCTGGCCGGCTGAGTCCTCTCCGCCCGGCGCTGGAGGCGGCGTGCGGGCTTCGCCGCGGGGCGCGGGCCCGGAGCCGGTGAGTGCAGCCGCCCGCCCCTCGCTGTGGCCCGCGCGGGCGGGGAGGGGGGAGCAGGCCGGGGGAGGATGGCACCTGCTACCGGCGAGACAGCGCAGTGACCGACAGTTAGAAGAAGCATCCCTTAGGGAACCGCTCCCCTGGCCCAGTTTTTTGGTTGGTTGGTTTACCACTGTGCCGCCCAGCATTTACCCCTGGGGGCCTCCCTCAGCCCTGTCTCCGCGGCCCCCCATCTCCCCGCCTCACCCCCGAGAAAGAGTTGGGAAAAGCAGCCATTTTAGAGTCCCTGGGGGAGTGAGTGGTTAGCCTAGGAAAGAGGACGCCCTGACGCCGCTCTCCTCTGCCACTTTGAGCGTGGTCCGCTAGGAGCCAGTAGCCAGCCTCACTGCCGTCAGCCTCTTGAGGGAGGGCAAGACGTCCCCATCAAATCCTGTGTCCTTTCCGCTTCTACTCCCTTAAGGCTAGGGCAGAGACCACTTGCTGCCCCGTTTTAAATCTCCGTTAAGTATACCTTAAAAAATGTGCCCATGTGTTAAGAGATTTCAAGGATTAGGTGCATTTCAGGTGAAAGCTTTTCCAGAAGCTTCCTCTGTTGGGGGTGACCTGGACACTGAGAGCTGGTTGAGGTTAAGGTGGTGGGCTGCAGTCAGGCAAGTCTCCTTGCAACCCAGCACTTGTCAGGATGGCCTCTCCAGTGCCTTGAAGGTCTGATTGGGGGAAACAGCACTAGTTATTAGCGAGTATAAAGCACCATCAGGGGCGCCTGGGTGGCTCAGTTGGTTAAGCGACTGCCTTCGGCTCAGGTCATGATCCTGGAGTCCCGGGATCGAGTCCCGCATCGGGCTCCCTGCTCGGCGGGGAGTCTGCTTCTCCCTCTGACCCGCCTCCCCCTCATGCCCTCTGTCTCTCATTCTCTCTGTCTCAAATAAATAAATAAAATCTTTAAAAAAAAAAAAAAAAAAAAAAAAAAGCACCATCAGATGTATGGGCGCCTGGGTGGCTCAGTTGGTTAAGCCACTGCCTTTGGCTCAGGTCATGATCCTGGAGTCCCCGGATCGAGTCCTGCATCGGGCTCCCTGCTCAGCAAGGAGCCTGCTTCTCCCTCTAACCCTTCCCCCTCTCATGTATTCTTGCTCTCTCAAATAAATAAATAAATCTTTAAAAAAAAAAAAAAAGCACATCAGATGTAAAATACACATTATTGGATGTGCTGCTAATTCAGCTATGAGAAAGCATGGATATAGTAAGAGGCATCCTCATTTTAGAGACTTTTAATTGTTTTTAGAATTGCTAAAACTACAGTAGCTACCACTCTGCCTGGTACCTACTTAGTTCTTTGGGTTTTCATCATAACTTGCAGAATCCTGTGCAGGCGAGGGAAACAGGTGGTTAAGTAGTGTGCCCTGGGTAAGGGGGGTGGGGAGGGACTCTTAGCTTCCAGAAGCCAGGGTACGGACCACTCAGACTCAAACATCTGAATGCTTTATACATAAACTCTGAGTGAACTTGGATGATTGGGGGCAGAGAGAGATGGGAGTCACAGATAACCATACGTCAGGGTTAAAACAACCCCAGCTGTTTTCGGTTACCAGGGATAATTATCTGCTGTTAAGCTGGAGGTGGCCTCTCCATACTCTGAACTAACATGACCCTGTGTCTGCACGTGTCATGGTTCTGAGCTCTGCATTGTCAACACACACACAGTGCCCCTACTAGTGGGGTGGTCCTGGGAAGACCAGATCCACATCAGTGTCTCTGTGTCCCTTACAGTCTTCTCTTCTATCACCATTTCTCCCGTAAAAGTGGGGAGATAAATCTGCAGCAATGGGTTGGAATGATTGGTATTGCTGAAGGGGGAGGACAGAGAAATCGTGGAGAGGAGTTTGGGGCCCACAGTGCAGGCAAAAAGTACCCAGGGCCAGCTCCCATTCAGACTGCCACAAGATCAAAGTGGAGGGCTCCCAGGACATGATGTCTTAGCACACTGTTGGTGCTTAATAAGTGTTTGCTGCATGAGGAAAGGTGAGAGGGGCTGGAAAGGGAAACTATTACTGGGAAACCGATTCACACCCTGTCACAGCTGGTCTTTCTCTTTGATCTGACCCCTCTTCTCAGCCACACCCCCTTTTTGGCCATATATACTTTTCGAGTCGATGGCAAAAACATAGCTGCTGGAAAGCTTGGAACTTGGCACCCACCAGAAATGCTAGAGAACTAGAGAAGTCAGTGGCTGCTTTTCCCCATTTCTACCTGCAGGGATGCCAGAAGGACCATCTGTGAGGAAGTTCCACCACTTGGTCTCCCCCTTTGTGGGGCAGCAGGTGGTCAAGACAGGGGGCAGTAGTCAGAAGCTGAACCCTGCCAGCTTTCAGTCCCTGTGGCTCCAGGACACCCAGGTGAGTTCATCGGGGCTTGGTCGGTACCTCACGTAAATGGGCTGGCTCCGTCGGCACGTCCCATGACTCCCTTAGAATTTATCTCAAGACTTTGATGCCATCACTTCCTTGAGCCCAAGACAACCGCGCCAGGACCCCCACGCAGCTCCTCCTCTTTAGGTCTGATGTTTCTCAGCCAGAATTGGGCATCTCGGTGGCCTCTGGAACTAGAAAAAGTACCCTGTGCACGCATGAGCTGGAGATTCTGATGCAGAGTCTGGAGTGATTCCGGTCACTCCAGTGGACTCTGATGTGCACCTATGGTTAGGAACTAGCAAGGACGTGAGGAAAGAGCATAGCCTTCTGATCTGGATTCTCGTGGCCTCATCCATGCCCTGAGCATAAGGCAGAATTGCCTCAAGGGGCTCCCAGGGCTCCTGTGGTCTGATTTGTGCCTCCTTCTCTAGGCCTGCTTCTTCCCCTGTCCCAAATCTCTCTTGCAGTCATGTTGAACTACTGGGGTTCCTCTACCAATCTTTCTTGCCCGCGGTTTTGACATGCTGCCCCCCTGCTCGGGCAGATCTTCCTTTTTCCCCCAACTCTGCCCCCATTCCCGTCTTTTTCTTGTGAGCATGGTAATTCCTTGTCTTCGGGATTCAGCCTTGCCATCACATCCTCTGAGAAACCTGGCCTGTCTGCTCTAAGGGTGGGGAGAGACTTCTCTTTGCTTACTGGGCACCCCCTCCTTCCTCCTAGTGGATCCTTAGTGCTGAACTTGTCCTGCTGGTTGAATGGAGGAGAGGAGCAACAGGGCGGGGCGTGTGCCCTCCACAGTATTGTATGCCTAGCCCCTCGTTGAATGGCGGCTCTTAGGAAGCATATATATGATAATTGGCTATAGAGAAAATAAATGAACTCTGCTGCTGAGCTGTGTGCTCCTAAGTAGGTTACTTAATCTCTTAGCTGTAGTTTGTGCAATTGTAAAATGGGGACAGATCACTTAGCAGTTAAAATTGTATTAAACAGACTTGATGTCTGGCACAGGTGCTCCGTGAATGCTGATTCTCTTTTTTCCACCCTGTCCTTCACACACACCTCGCGGGTTATAAAACCATTCTTGGTTAGAACTGAAAGAGGTCTTCTAGACCTTCACTTACATTTTCTACATTTGGAGGTGGGGGCTCAGAGAGGGAGAACACTCAACCCAAGTTGACATGGCTAGCTGGAGTCCAGGCCACCTGACCTCCGGGTCTGTGCTCCTACCGTGAGAGCTTTTGGACTCTTTGACCAGACTACTGCAAGGTTTGCAGGGGCAGGATTAGATCCTTTCATCTCTGGAACCCCAGCACTTAGCCCGAGCCTGTCTCAGAGCTGGCTCACCGAGAATATTTACGGACTGGCTGAGTGGACAGAAGAATGTGTGGACAGGGAGCCTTGAGATGGAACTGGGAGCTGGTTTCCTAGTAAACCAAGGCAGAAATCGGTGTGGGAGCCCAAGAACCCTGGGGGACACAGCCTTGGGGAACTGCCTGGCATGTGGGGGCTAAGTTCTCATCATTGTGCTCCCTTCTTTGCACCTCTAACTCCTAAGGAGCTGAGAGTTGAATTTTGAAAGTACGACCTGTATCTACAACAGGGGAAAAGGGTTAGGTAACAGTGAAGGGGAAGGAGGGGAGCATACGATTAAGGCCTATTTGAGGGCCTCAGCAGAGAAGAGGTCCTTGTAGCCTGGAGTAAAAGACTTCATGGGGGTACCTGGGTGGCTCAGTTGGTTAAGCGTCTGCCTTCGGCTCAGGTCATGATCCCAGGGTCCTGGGATCAAGCCCCGAGTGGGCTCCCTGCTCAGCGGGGAGTCTGCTTCCCCCTCTTCTTTGCCCCTTCCCTCCACTCCTGCTCTCTCTCTCTCTCTCTCTCAAATGAATAAATAAAATATTTAAAAAAAAAAAAGACTTCATGAAGGAAGTGGGTTCTGAGTGGGACCTTGAAGGATGGAGGATTTAGATGGACCAAAAGGAAAAGAAAGCGTATTTCAGGTTTGTGAAGCAGTTACAGACAGGCAAATGGAGATAGAATGAGCACAGTGGGCTAATGAAGCAGGGAAGAGATTGGCTCCATTCTGTGCGACCTGTTTTTCTGGCAAGTTCTTTCCCTGTCTTTCCTTGTTGGTTCTCCAGTTTCTGTAGTGGAATTGTGTTTGACTACTCGTAACGGATTCAGAAGAACAGCTTATTCATGTCTGGAGTTTGTGGGTTTTTTTTTTTCTCCCTTGACTTAATGGGAAGTCCAGAGTGGTATGGGAGCAACATGAGATCACTGGGCACCAAGTTCCTTCTGCTTTTCCCTCCCTGGGGTGTGACCCTCATCCTCATGGTGATAACATGGCAGCTGAGATTCCAGCCATTACGTTCTAGGCAGGAAGGAAGGGAGATAGGGCAGAAGGGACCTGGAAGCTGGTTCACCTGTTTCAAAGAGCTCTTCTGGAAACTACATTTGACTATTCCTGTGTATATTTCACTGGCTGCCCCATCTCTAAGGGAGTCTGGGAGACAGAGATTTTTAGCTGAGGACATTGAGGTCCCCCCCAAATCAGTAGCTGAGGTTACTGAGGTCCCTGTAAATGGGTAGATTTGTTAGTAGGGAAGAGGGGAGAGGGATATTGGAAGGTAGTCATAGTCTCCTTACACCTGGTCCATTATCTTCTCCTTTGTTATACCCTCATTTTGCAAAGCACGCATTCCAGGAGCTGCCTGAGAAAGAGTGCGTGGGGGATAAGTATTGAGTCCTTACATGGCTGTTAATGTTTCTGTTCCATCTTAGTTTGGGTGGTGTGGGAGCTCCAATCCAACCCCCCTACATACTTAGACTTTTAACCAGTCCTCCAATTTTTAAAAAATACATAACAGCTTTACTGAAATATAATTCGCATAACATACAATTCACCCACTTAAAGTGTGCAATTCATGGCTTTTAGTGTCTTCACACAAAGTTGTACAACCATCACCACAGTCGATTTTAGAACATTTTCATCTCCAGAAAGAAACCTTGTGCCCATTAGCAGTCACTCCCCATTTCACCCCTGCCTTCCGCCCCCAGCCCTAAGCAACCACTAACCTATTTTCTATTTCTATAGATTTGCCGTTTTTTTGGACATTTCACATATATGGAGTCATGCAACGTGTGTTCTTTTGTGACTTCTTTTACCGAATATAATGTTTTCAAGGTTCATCCATGTTGTAGTGTGTGTCAGAATTTCCTTCTCTTCAAATACTGAGTTTCCAGAGGGAACGAGTGGAGCCTTCCTCCTCTGTATGCCCCTCAGAGCCTAGCACACTGCCTGGCACATTGTAAAAGCTCAATTAATGGTCAGTTAATTGAAGTAAAAATGATGTCCCAGGAATTTAAAAGAGGGACAGTAGAAATTGCCATAGTTGGAGAGGACACATAGATGTCCTGAGCTAGGCATTTTTGACCTGCTAAATGTTTTGACCCTGAGGGACATATGGCAGATACTTTCATCAGCATTATACCTACATTAGTGAATGTGCATCAGAAAAGTATTTTCTGGAGCAAATTCTATTATGCCCACTTAATTCTTGCTCAGTTTTTTATGTAGCTCAGTTAATCCATTTCTAATATGTGGCAGCAAACTGCTGTGCTCACATTTGCAGATGAGTTATTCTGGAATTATTTAGAAAGGTAATGCCTTCTTTTAGGGAGAGGACTGCTACAGTTAAAATTTTTATACTGATTGACAAATTGGAGATCATATCAGAACTATGATCTCTAAGGATGTACTTTTGGAGGCCAAAGAAGTAACACAGGCATTTCCATTATTGATGCCAGGTGTTTTGGTTTTGAAAGGCTGCCTAAATTCCAGATCATGCAGAACAGGCTCATCCTGTAATCTGGATACGCACATTACATAGTAGGGCTAGCAGTATAAAAACAGAATACAAAGCACGTGGAACATTCTTTTACATACATTTCCTTTTCTCATCTTTTTTTCCTAAAATCGTTTTCATTGGGATGAGGTGAATTCTTTTCCTTTGTACATTTTATGTACATTTTATGGTTTGATCCATTGATCAGTTTTTATGTCAATATTCGATTTCTATTGATAGTCGTTTTTTTATTGTGAGTTCTCTTGTGGTCATTTCTTCTACCAAATCCAATTTCAGTGAGAGAGAGGTACCAAATTTTACAATGTGTAACATACATTGTCTGTTTACAGTATATAAAATGCAGTACTTTAGCTGCTGTCAATTTGTGGATGGTGCATGTGCGTGTGTGTGCGTACAAGCTAATTATTTCTAACAAAGAAAAGGTATTATGAATTAAATACGGGATGACAATTTGTATTTATATCTCAGCTAATCTGTGAAAACATTGCGAGCATTTCCCCTCAGTTATTCTAGGGTGGTCCTGTCTAGCATGGATCTATGTTACTGCTAATCCAATTCTTCTTGCTTTCAATCACTTTGAAAACCATGTGCTAACTGCCCACACCATTGGAGCAAAGAGCAAAAGGCAGGTCCAAAATACTCGGCTTTGGGAAGCTTCCTTGAAGAGACAAGAAGGGATAAGTTTGCATTAGGATAAACATCTGCATATACCTCTTCTAGCATTCCCTAAGGCTGTCTTAGGCCATTCAGACTACTATAGCAGACCGCCACAGACTGGGTGGCTTATAACCAACAGAAATTTATTTCTCACAGTTCCGGAGGCTGGAAATCCAAGATCAGACAGCCTGCAGATTCGGCGTCTGGTGAGAGCCTGCTTCCTGGTTCATAGACAGCCATGTTCTTGCTGTCCTCACATGGTGCAAGGGGCAAGGGAGCTCTCTGGGGCCTCTTTCATAAGGACACTAATCCCATTTATGAGGACTTCACCCTCATGACCTAATTTCCTCCCAGAGGCGCAACCTCCAGATACCATCACATTGTGGGTTAAGTTTCAACATACACATTTGAGGTGGCGGGGAGAAGGGCACAAACAAGTCCATAGCAAAGACTTAGATCATGTTCGTTTTTTTGTAGGTCCATGGAAAGAAATTATTCCTTAGATTTGATCCAGATGAAGAACTCGGGTCCCTTGGCAACATCTCACTGCCAGAGTCTGTAGAAGAAGGAGAGAGGAAGGAAGAGGCTCAGGACCAAAAGCAGGCCTCGGGGCCCAGCAGCCAGAAAATCTCTCAGCAGTCCTCTCAGTCCCTGGAGCTTGTTGCTCCCAGTGGAGAGAGTGGTGTGGAGCATTTGCAGGGAGACATGCCTGCAGGAGGTGCTGAAAGGTGGCTGCAGGTCAGCTTTGGTTTGTTTGGCAGCATTTGGGTGAACGAGTTCTCCAGAGCGAAGAAAGCAAACAAGAGGGGCGACTGGAGGGACCCCACTCCCAGGTAACGGCATGGCTGGGCAGGCTGTAGGCTGTGGCTCTGTATAGGGTCTGTGGTGTTTCACACGGCCCCCATGTGCAGGCTTGGGGCTGGGCTCTGTGGGCTCACTCAGGTGGGTATCCCACTGCTCTCCAGCAGCCCACTTCCTAGGAGAGAGTACCCATGATAGAAAGTAGACTGTGGCCTGCATCCAGAGAGGGGTGGAAACGTACTGGGGCAGCTTAGTAAAAAGGGAAGAACTTTCCCAACAAGCATGGCTCTTGAGAGTGGGATGGCCCTGAAGGACATTTTATGGCTTGACTGTGCACTCTGAATTTAGGGACAGAATTGTCTTAGTTTTCATCTGCTATTGGTGAGAAGACTATCTGGGTGTGTAGAACTCTGTCCATGCTCAGGATTATTACCTCAGTGTAGATTCCCAGAAGAGTCATTGCTAGTCACTGAGAATGAACACCCTTACGGCCTTGCCTAAGTGCTCATTTAGCTGAATTCTTAACTAGTTTTGAGTTGTTTGTATACTTTTTATCAACTTGTAGAGGCTTTTGTACATTGTGTGTTAATCTTTGTGATGTGATGCCAATGTTGTTTCAAGTCCACCTGTGTCCTTTGACAGTATTTGTGCCTTTTGGCATTCAAGATCTAAACATTTTTTAGGGGCGCCTGGGTGGCTTAGTCGGTTAAGTGTCCAACTCTTGGTTTCGGGCTTAGGTCACGATCTCATGGATCATGAGATGGAGGCCCGCGTCGCGTCGGGCTCCACTTTCAGCAGGGAGTCAGCTTGAGACTCTCACCCTCTGTCCCTCCCCCCACTCATGCGCTCCTGCTCTCTAAAATAAACCTAAAAAAAAATTTTTTTTAAATTTCTATTTTTTTTTTAAATGTTTATATAAGTATAGTTAACGTCAATGTTATATCAGTTTCAGGTGTAGAACATAATGATTCAACAATTCTAGACATTACTCAGTGCTCACGATAAATGTAGTCATCATCTGTCACCAAAGAATGTTATTACAATATTATTGACCATATTCCCTATGCTGTACTTTTCATCCCTATGACTTACTTACTTTATAACTGGAAGTGTATACCTCTTAATCCTCTGTATATATTTTGCCCATCTTCCCACCCCCTGGGATTTTAAATTTTTATGTAGTCAGTGTTCAGTATTTTCCGCGATAGCCCTTGAGGTTTTTTTTTTTTTAAGATTTTATTTATTTATTTGAGAGAGAGAATGAGATAGAGAGAGCATGAGAGGGGGCAGGGTCAGAGGGAGAAGCAGACTCCCTGCCGAGCAGGGAGCCCGATGTGGGACTCAATCCAGGGACTCCAGGATCATGACCTGAGCCGAAGGCAGTTGCTTAACCAACTGAGCCACCCAGGCGCCCAGCCCTTGAGTTTTCCCCTCTTGCTAAAGAAGGCCTCTTCTACCTAAAAGCCACACTACTCTTCCATTTCTAAAGTTTCATAATGATATATTTTTATGTTCAGAACTGTAGTGTGTGTTTACGATATGATGTAGGGCTAGTAAGGTGCTTTGGATGTAAAGATAACTGAGACTAGATTAAGGGGGAGGAGATTTTTTGGCTCACATAATTGGAAGTTTCGAGTGAGGGTGGGCTATGGTGTTGACTCAGTTCCCAGCTTTGGGCTTCATGTTCTTGTGATTCTTCTGTCTGTACCTTTCCCCACATGTTGGTATCATCCTTAGACCAGCAGCAAGAGGCTCTTGCAGTTCCAGGCCTTATGTCGACACAGGAAGAGAGAAGAGGGGAAGAGAGGGTCATTTCTAGAAGTTCAGACGAGCGAGGAGAGCTTTCTCAGAAACTCTCAGCAAACCTTTCATGGCCTGAAGCTGGTTCATGGGCTGATTGCTAAATTAGTCACCAGCTAGGGCAGTTGAAATGCTCTTCACCAACAAGCCTCATCCCTAACTGGGTTTTCAAATTTATTGTCACAGAGTTAACACATATCATTCTCTTATTTTTTAAATCTCTTGTGAAGTTATGTCTGCCTTTTTCTTCTTCATGTTCTTTATTTTCCTTTGTCACCTACTCCCCTTTTTTACTTACTTAGGCTTACCAGAGTTTATCAACTTTGTTGATCTTTCAAATAAATAATATCAGTTTTATATACTCTATATGGGAAGAGTATTTTCTAATTTTCCAAATGTTTGAGTGGGGTCATCGTTTTGTTTTGTTGTCATTATTTTTATTGGATTGTGATCAAGATATCAGCCTGTGAATTTTCTACTTTGGGCATCTATTAAAATTTGCAGTCAAACACATCATTGATCTTTTCTTACATTTTATGTACATAAATGAAGGTAGTATGTTCATAAAAAGTAAAATCTTATGTAACTATTAAGAACAGGTTATTGCTTTGATAATTCAAACTCTCTATCCTTGCTTGTTTTTTGTTTACTTAATATGCCAAATGTGGGAAGAAGAGCATTAAAATCCTCTAGAGTGATTGTGGTTTTATGAGGTTTCTCCTTGTCTTTCTAGTGTGTTTATATGTTTGCTGCCCTGTTGTCCAAAGCATCAAGGTCTCTGACTTCTTTGCAGCTTTATTAAATAATAACATACCCTCCAGGCGCCTGGGTAGCTCAGTCAGTTAAGCATCCGACTCTTGATTTGGGCTCAGGTCATGATCTCAGGGTCGTGAGTTCGAGCCCTGTGTCAGGCTCCACGCTGAACATGGAGTCTGCTTAAGATTCTCTCTTCCTCTCCGTCTGCCCCTACCATCCACCTCCCTCACTCTCTCTCTCTCAAAAATAAATAAATAAATAAATAAAATAAATAATAACAGATTCTCTATTTGCCTTTGGTCTTGAATTCTGCTTTTCTGGATGGTAATAATGCCACTCTGTGTTTGGCTGGCCCCCTTGGTCTTTTTCCACTTAGGGTGTGCTTTACAGGAGTGCCTTTTCACTTATTTTAGGTATATTTCTTACAAACAGCACGTATCTGGCTTTTGTATCTTTTTGAACTCAAAACAAAACTCTTTGTTTTGAAATGAGGTAACTGTGGTATTTGGATTTTCTTCCGTTTGCCATTTTATTATACCTTGTTTCTTCTGTTGGATTTCTCAAGCTTCTTTCTTTCCCTCTACCCCCCCCTTTTTAACTCCTGTTGAGTATAAATTGTGAGTACTGCTATTCATCTTGTTTTTGTTGGTAATAATATTCCCTTTAAATTAGACCCATATTTTTTCTTAGTTAATAACAACCAAATGTTTAATAACATTAAACTAATAACATGTCTCCCTTCTTATTGAAACTGGTTTTTTGCTCCCTTCCTTCATTCTTCTGAGAGGAGGCCTTTGAAATATTTCTACTTCCCCACTTCTTTTGTCTTGCCCACCCTATCTCCTGCGTTTGCTGAGATAGTTTAGAATTTTAGTTCCAGATTGTTAACTATATATTATTAATTATATGTAATTAAGTTGATTAACATTAAAAACACAGTAACATGTGTATCTTATTTGTTTTTATTCAGTTTTGAAACCCTTTATTTTTGTGTATGTAATGGTTATTAACAAGTCTATTTAGTAAGGTTAGGGTTCCACTGAAAAACAGGGTTTTCATGAAAGCCTTCAGGGCTCCGCTGTATGTCATATGGCAGGGAGTAGCACTGGATTTGGCATGAGACTTAATGACCTTATTTACAGCCTCCAAGGAATCCTCCTCGGTAGGAATTTTTCGCCGTGCTCTGATGGCAAGCATACCAGCTTCCGTGCAGATGCTTCTCATCTCAGCACCAGAGCGATTTGGGCACAGTCACACTAACAACTCAAATCTGACATCTCTTTCAACACTCATTGAACGAGCACGAATCTGAAAAATGTGAATCTGACCCTCTAGATCAGGTAAGCTAAATGCAATCTTTCTGTCCAGTCTCCCTGGCCTCATCAGTGCTGGATCCAAAGTGTCAGGTCTCGTGGGGGCCGTGAGCCCTTTAATGTTACCTCGAGGATCAAAACTGTCCAGTTGATTGATCAGTTCCAGCATCATTCTCTGCACTTCGTTGTCTCCTTCAGCGGCATCCTCAGAATGAGCCCCTCCAATAGCATCAATTTCATCGAGGAAGATAAGGCAGGCTTTTTTTGTTCTGGCCATTTCAAAGAGTTCATGAACCATTCGAGCCAACCTCACCAACATTCCTCTGTACAAGTTCAGATCCAGTAACTCGAAAAGCAAGCATCAGTCCTGTTAGCAACTGCCCAAGCACAGTGTCTTGCCTGTACCTGTGGACCAAAGAGGAGCACACCCTTGGGAGGCTCAATGTCAAGGTTAACAAACCTCTCTGGATGAAGTAATGGGGTTTCAACTACTACTCAAAGTTTCTGAATCTGTTCCTTAGAGCCAGCCACATCGATGTATGTGACATTAGGTTTTTCCTCCACCTGCATCATGGTTGACTGTTGGATCAGTCTTTTGTTGTTGTTGTTGTTGTTGGATCAGTCTTAAGAGGCAGCGGAATGTGAATTTGATACTTAGTTCTGTCCATGCCGACTCTCATTCCTTCTTCAGTGTCCACAGGTGCTACCTAATCACTAAGATCCACCACAAACTGGGCAAACTGCTTCACATTGATAATGTGCTTTGGGTCCTCTGAGTCCGCACTGATTATCTTTGTACACCTCGCAACCCTCAAAGGCTGTTCACTCTGCAGTGTTTGCTTTTCTGCAGCCAAATCCCAGAGCGCTGGTGAGGCCAGGCCAGTATCAGATTCTTTCATACCAGTGAGCTCATGAAGCTTCTTAAGAAGTTGTCACATGTCATCTTCAACCTGCTTCATCTGCCTAGAGTCAGTGCTCTGACCATACGTTTTCAGCAGGGCGATATCCCCCTCATCCAGAGCTCAGATGGGCTTCTCGTCCTCCTCATCCTCTTTGTTTTCCGCTGATCAGTACTGAGATAATCTGGCATTTTAGGAGCGCCAAGTGCCTCAGCTCCTTAGTGATCACACAGCACCTCTCGCTTCCAGTGGTCAACATGGGTATCTTCTGATTCAAGAATTCCTTCCTAACACGTTACAGTTCTCAGCTGTGCTATCGTCCAGCCCTCTAGATCTCTCACCATAAATATTATGCACCCCAGGGCCGCCCCTTATGTCCTACCCTTTTCCTCTCCCCTTGGCTTGAGGTCCCTGCTGATTGCATTTCCATTGGGCATTTATTTTTCCTTGAGTAATTACCTCAGATACTATGGTAGATGTGTCTCTGAGGCCTTTCCCTCTACAGTTGTCCTTTTAGGGGCACCTGGGTGGCTCAGTCGGTTGAGTGTTGACTCTTGATTTTGATTCAGGTGGTGATCTCTTGTGGGATCGAGCCCCGCCTCAGGCTCCGTGCTCTGCACAGAATCTGCTTGTCCCTCTCCCTCTGCTCCTCCCCCCAAGCACATGTTCGCTCACTCTCTCAAATAAATAAATAAAATTAAAAAAATAAAGTTGTCCTTTTACTTCCACATCAGAATACCATCTAGGTCAGATATATGGATATTCCCCTTCAGGTACGGAGTCCAGTTACAGTCTGATTATCTGCCCTTACACAGTAACCCATCATTTCTTTATCAAAGTTCAGAAAGTTTCCCCTGTGTCCTTGGAATTCAGGAAGTCCATGGGCGTATGGGTGGGTATGTATTTCTTGGTAAATCCTAACCTGGACTGGGAGTGGTGCCTCTCTAGCATCCGTTTCTCTGTCCTTCCTAACAAACTTTGCTTTTATGCAGGTAGCCATACCTCCTGAGCTTTGAGACTTTCTTACATCACATTGTCTTCAGTGAACATGCATGGCTGTGATCAGAAAGATGGAGCAATATATATGTTTTCTTTTAATTACTGCATTTAGCCCTGAGATTTTTATGATTCTGGCAGAGCCATCCCTTTTCTCTTTTGGGGTCTTAGCTTCCCTGGGTGAATCTTGACTGTGGAGTGGGAGCGCTGTGGACATGTGACTTGAGTCTCGAGTGGAAGCTGTATGTATGTGTGCCCTGAACTGCGTGCACTTAGGATCTTTTCTTTCTTCCCAGGTTGGTCCTGTACTTTGGTGGTGGCGGCTTCCTGGCATTTTATAATTGTCAGATGTCTTGGAGCTCTTCCCCAGCGGTCAGACCCACCTCTGACATCTTGTCGGAAAAGTTCGATCGAGGACAAGCCTTGGAAGCTCTGGGCCAGGAGCAGCCTGTCTGCTATACACTGTTGGACCAAAGATACTTCTCAGGCGTAGGTATGACTGATGGGAAAGGGATGGGACCCACCTCAGCTGTGCTTGAGGCAGTCACTTAATCTCTCTAGCTTCACTTCCTTTGAGATGCCTGGGTGGCTCAGTTGGTTAAGCATCTGCCTTCGGCTCAGGTCATGATCTTTGGGTCCTAGGATCAAGCCCCACATTGGGCTCCCTACTCAGTAGGAAGTCTGCTTCTCCCTCTCCATCTCCCCTCCCCACCACTCATGCTCTCTCTCTCTCTGTCTCAAATAAATAAGTAAAATCTTTAAAAAAATAAATAAGTCAACTGAGGGAGTTAGATTAGGCAATCTCTAACTTCTCTCCTGGCTTCAGAATTCACATCCTAATTATATTATCAGCTGGAGTCTGCCTGTGGCCACATCACAGTATAACTTCCTAAAGGGCGGGAGCCCTGTCTTCTTTCTCCTTGACTCCTCCACTGCCTGGTGTGGTGCCTGCAACACAGTAGGTACTCAGTTACTCAATCAGTATCTGCTGGGAACCAGAAGCTGCAATTTGCTAAGGGAGAGCACTGCGTTTGCCAGTGGGGCTTCTCTCGGGCAGATGGAACTGCCTGCTGGCAAAGCACAGATGCCTCAGGCCTCCGTCAGGATCTTAAAAGACACGAGTGAAGAAGCAGGTTCCCTCCCTCTGTTCAAGTGTCCTGAGCAATGAAACCGTGAGCGTTTCAGGTAGGGGAACGAGCTGAGCGATCTGAAAACCAGAACAGCCACCTAGCGGAACTCTGAGAACTGCCCGTACTACCCCAGCAGAGGCCTAAGTGCCCCTGCGACTGGCTGCTGAGGCTATTGAGTGAGCTGATGACAAAATCACCTCATACCCAAGGCCCGAAGGTGCCTGCTGCAGGCACAGCTCCCCTCGGGAGCGGGGAGGAGGCCCTGGGGGCTCCTCAGACAGCGGCTTGCATTTTCACATCGAGACTGTGGGAGCCCCTGCACCCTGCGGGAGAAAGAGATCTCCAGAAGGAGCCTTTGGGATATTTACAGCAGGAGCTCATGCTCTACTGACACGTCATTGTTTCTAACAATAGTAATAACAGCCGACATGTGTCGCATGAATCTAACGTGCTAGTCACGTAGTTTTATCCTTCCTGTTTTCCCTTTACTCACACAAAGAAGCCAAAGCAAAGGTCACATTGCTGTAAGTGGTGCGGCTGAGCTCGGAATCCAGGTAGTTTGCCAGGGAATTGTAGAGAAACATTTCTGTGTGACTAGGGGTGTGATTATGAAGCCCTTGCAGATTGCAGTGATTTCATTCATCCATTCATCTCACACATGCTGAATGCTTGCCTTCTACCAAGTTCAACGTCTCTCCTTCAGGAGATTATTAGTGGCCTGGCAAGCATGGGCTCAGTTCACTGCAACTTCAGATGGGTTGTGACAAATGCCTGGTAGAGGTTAAAGGAAGTGCAGCGTTGGGACATTCTGAAGAGAGTTATTGAGTCCGGAAGGAGGGGTCAAGGCTGGCTTCACCAAGAATGAGGCAGGAGTAGAAAAATAATGAAATAATACCTCCTAAACGCTTTATATCTCAGGCATTATGCTTGACATTTTAATTTTAATTTTAAACGGCTAATATTTATTGAGTACTCTCTCTGTACCAGCCACAGTGCTCAGTGTGTGTGTGTGTGTGAGAGAGAGAGCGAGAGAGAGAATTCTCATTTACTGCTCACAAAAGCCAGGTAAGCGATCCCCATTTTACAGATGAGGAATGTGGAGCTAAGGAACCTGCCAGGGTCACATAGTTTGGTTGATCTGGTTGAGCAGGGTTCCATCGCAGGCAGTCAGCTTCCAGAGGCTGTTTTGATAACCTCTTTGCTGTGACAAGGGCCACACATGAGTTTTATTTTCTTTGGTCTCCACAACAGCCTTAAAGGTAGGTGTGAGCAAACCCAGCTGGCAGACAGGGAAGTGGCTCAGAGTCGGTGACTTGCCCAGGAGCGCTCAGGCCAGGGCAGGGTTGGCACCAGGTCATCCCCGGGGGCCCTCCCGCCGCCATCATGCCAGCTTCCGTTTGCTTTGCTAGTTTTGTGGATGGGGCTCCTGACCGGTGTGTTCTTTCCCCTTCCCTTGTCCTCTCCGTGCCTCCCCCCAGGGAACATCATTAAGAATGAAGCCTTGTACAGAGCCGGGATCCATCCCCTTTCTCTGGGCTCGCTCCTCAGCCCTCAGCGCCTTGAGGCCCTCGTGGATCATGTGGTGCAGTTCAGTGCGGACTGGCTTCAGGGCAAGTTCCAGGGCAGACAGCAGCACACGCACATCTACCAGAAGGAGCAGTGCCCTGAGGGCCACCAGCTCAGGAGAGAGGCCTTTGGGCCCCCGGCTGGCTTCCAGAGGCTCACGTGGTGGTGCCCGCAGTGCCAGCCCAGGCTGCCCCCCGACGAGCAGGCACAGGTCCAGCTCTCCTAGGGGGCTCCTGCCCGTCTTCACAGATCCTAGCCCTTTAGGGGCCCTGATGCCTGAATGTCCAGAAAGGGGGTGCTGTCAGTATTTGGGCCTGGCCACAGGAGCTAGAGGGCGGGGTGGGGCAGAGGGGTGGACATCAGGAGTGTTGCCAGCCATCTCACTGGTTAGGTTGAAGGCAGTTCCTACAGGGTTAGAATTTTTTTTCCCCCCTTACCTCGTTTCGGTTCATTCTTCCCATCCAGTTCTGCCATTGTGAAAGATGAGGAAAAGTCATGAGGACGATAGAGGGAAACACTTCCGCAGTGCGGCAGTGAAAATGAAAGCACCTGGAAAACAGCTGTGCCTCAACAGTGCTTTGCAGATGTTTGGTTTTGCGTTTGAAACCTTGGTTGGTTGTAAGGCCCTCCATTTGAGAAGCAGGACAACGGAATTCTCTTTCTTTGTTCCCCTAGAGGGATCCAGGGATGAGGATGGAGTAGTGGGTGAGAGGTCAGCCTCCTGCCTGGATCCTTTCCCGTGGGATGGAGACCCCAAGAGAAGGGTGGGAGGAGGAGAGGGACCAGGGAATTGGCCACCTCCCTGCTGTGCCCAGTGGGCTTTAGGAAAAAGCTACTTATCTCCTCCATAAGGTGATATATTTGTGACTGTTGGTATGTTGAACAGTGTAGGAATCGAGGGGGTAGAGACACACTGTCAGGTTGTTAGCAACAACTAGAAGAAAGTAGGACAGTGACATGAAAATAAAGCTCTTTGTTATTTTCTGTTGTTGTCTTTATTTGGCGGTCAAGGCTCTTAACACTGTGAATAACTGAGCTCCCAGTGAAGGCGGCTACATAGGGCTCTCTGAGTTGGCCTGATGGGGCCACTTCAAAGGAGCAGGGTAGGGAGGGGATGAACACCCACCTGCCCTTCTGCCCATAGGTGCGTTGCCCTGACATGGAATCAGGCAGAGCACAGATGGATTTCTTCCTGTTGCACCAGCCTCTGGCCTGCAGAAGACAGTGATTTGCATGAGTGAATGTACTGTGCCCTAGCACCTCCCCAGAAGTTGTTAACACTGGGGAACGCCACTTTATGGCACCCTATAACCTGCAGAATAGTTCATCCGTACTGAATACTTCCCGTGGAAAGCCTGTAGCCTAGTTCTTGCCATATCATCTGCAGAAATCCTCATGGTGATGAGTACTCACAGTGTGTTTTAGGTGAGGAAACTGAACTCCAGACTGGAGGCTGAGGAACTTGCTTAAGATCACACGGTTAACAAAGCTCAAGGGCACGCACCTATCACCCACCACTTTGTGGTCCCCTCTGTGTCAGTCCTCCGTAACTGTACCCCAGTACTGCCCCAAGAGCTGGCTGACATCGTTAGGGGGATGTCCCTGAAAGTAGCCAAGCTTCTTTTGATCCATCTCCTTTGAGAATAGGCCCCTAGGACGAAGCATCGCCCGTGGTGTCTCAGATGACGGGTTCTGTCATCAAATATTGCTCTATCTCCCTCTTGGAGCTTTGCGGAGCTCATAAAAGCTTCCAAGAAATTCTGCAGTAGAGCAAAGTATAACACTTCGTGTTTTCAAACCTTATTTTACCATGAAGCCCATTTTACCTTTACTCTTCTTTGGAACAGAGTGTAGAAAAGGCTGTAATCCATTAAGATCCAACCTTTCTACACGCATCCTTTGAACCTGCTTTCAAATGTGCCTCTCCACGGTCTGTTTTTCCTTTGGATTGTTCCCTGCAACGAGTTTCAGCAACCCCGTTCAATCATGACAGTTCTCACATCGAGTCTAAATCCTTCCTGCTTTATGTTTCCTTTGTGTCACATATTTAAATATCTTACACAACTGTATCTCAGTTCTCTCTTTCACTTGACAGAAGTGCCAGTTCTTTTGGCCTTAGATTACTTATGCCTAAGTAAACAGCACAGTCTGGGGGACTTAAACCACAGAAGTTGCTGCTCCCGCAGTCCCGGATCCTGGAAGTGTCCCATTAAGGGGCCGGCAGGTTGGCCTCTCCTGAGCTCTCCCTCCTGGCCTTGCAGCTGCCTTCTTGCTGTGCCCTCCCAGGCCCTTTTCTCTATGTGCAGGCATTCCTGGGGCTTCTGCCCCTCCTTAGAAGGACGCTAGTCCTATCAATGGCTTAGGGCCCCACGCTTATGACCTCGTTTCACCTTAATTACCTCTTTAAAGGTCCTATTCAAATATCCCGTATGGTAGGTTAAGGCTTCAATGTCAGAATTGGCTGAGGGGTGTGGTGGGGGTTGTGGACACAATTCAGTCCATAACAGGATACAAAAGGGTTTCGGAGAGAATCTTCAAGTTCTCAGAGGCCATCTCTCTGCACTTTTGTTTTGTTTTGTTTTTTTAACTTAAATTAGTTTGTAAAACCCTACTTCCACACCAGATGCTCTGAAAATACTATTTGAGTAATAGATTGCTCTTTGTATCTACAAGAATATATTTACTCTTGGGCACCTGGGTGGCTCAGTCGTTAAGCGTCTGCCTTCGGCTCAGGTCATGATCCCGGGGTCCTGGGATCGAGTCCCACATCGGGCTCCCGGCTCGGCAGAAGCTTGCTTCTCCCTCTCCCACTCCCCCTGCTTGTGTTCCTGCTCTCGTGCTCTCTCTCTCTGTCAAATAAATAAATAAAATCTTAAAAAAAAAAAAAAAAGAATATATTTACTCTTACGTGTGTGTGTGTGTGTGTATGTTACGTGAAAATATATGTGTGGGGGGCACCTGTGTGGCTCAGTTAAGCGTCTGCCTTCGGCTCAGGTCATGATCTTGGGGTCCTGGGATCAAGTCCCACGTTGGGCTCCCCGCTCAGTGGGGAATCTGCTTCTCAATCGCCTTCTGCGCTTCCCCCCTGATTGTTCTGAGTCTCCCTCTCTCTCTCTTTCCCCCCACTTCTCTCATAAATAAAATCTTAAAAAATTATATGTGTGTGTACGTGTGTGTATATACATATACACATACATATGTATCCTTAATGCGAATTGACCTTCTAACCCATACAGGATAACAGGAGTGTGGAATGTTAGGCATAAGCTGGGGCAAAGATGGTGTCCAGCGCGTTTCCTCGAAGTCAACATCTGATCAGTACAGTGGGTCCAGAGTACAGGAGGGGAATGGGATGCGGAGGCTCTAGAGACACGAGGGGAGGGCTGGGCACCATGGCCTGCGTGTGGGTCTGCACCCATCGTGATGGGTAGAAAAGGAAAGAGAAAAACGCTGTTGCTGTTGATAAAAGTGCTAGAACCTGGAAACAGCAGTGGGAATGGAAAGGAGGAGGGGTACAAGGGCATCATGGGGTCGGGCTCCTGGGTGACTAGCTGTGCAGACTCGGGGCCAGGATGGGGGGTTGCGGAAGCTGAAGATGGCTCAGGCCCAGCACCCACACTAGAGGAGCCCCACCCAGCTGCTGGTAGGGAAAGTCAGCCAGGAGATGAGCAGGTTCTGTGGGGGAAGGTGATCAGATGTGAGGCATGTTGACTGGGGGTACCTGTGTGGCACCCCAGCTGGGGAGACAGCACAGTTAGGACATAGGCCTGGCTCTCCACAAATGCAGGCTGGGCTGGGAGGCACAGATTTGGGAGCTTTCCTCATAGTGTGATGGTCAGTTAGAGAAGGTTAACAAGGGCCATCACATGGCATGAGAAAAGATAGCAATCACAGTGGAACCATAGAGAAAGTCTTGTGTTGGAGGGACAAGAGCACAAAGAGAAGCCAGTCAATGAAAGATCAAATATAACAGGAGGAAAAAATAAACTTCAGGTAGAAGCGAATAGTCCATAATACTGGCTTATGCTGAGCTGAAGGAGGAGAATGAGAAGAGGCCTTTGGATTTGTCAGTTGATCAAATTTGTGGTCATGATCACCTCCAAGAGAGCAATTTGTGCAGAGTGGCCACCAGTCCAAAGGGGCTGAGACCTGCATGAGAACTGAGAAAGTAGAAGCGACGAGGGTGGTCTGCCCTTAAGAAGGTTAGTCCAGAAGGAATGAGAAAGAGGAGGTCAGGGAGGAGAGTCACTTATTAAAGGGAGCTATAATGTGAGGATTTGTGTATGAGGAGTTGAGAGGAAACACTAGGAGGGTGAGAGACCTCGCCAATGCCAGCACTTAAAGCTGACCGGGGCCAGGATCGCGAGAGAAAAATAGATCCAGAGAAAATCCGCCAAAGGTGAGGTCTTGAAATACAAAGGAGGAAGGGGAAGGTTTGTAACAGCTGTTCTGGGAATTTAGAGCCACACTGGAGATCCAGGCTAGATTGCTTCGCCTGCAGACTTTCTCCCGCGGTATCCAGTAGCCGAGGGTCAAAACCGATGAGATGGATGCTGTATTAACCCACAGTTGAAGGTGGTCAGGGTAAGAATGGGAGAAGGCCAGGAGGGTGAGTGAGAAGCCTTACACTTTAAAGATTTTATTATTTTTAAATTACAGATACCCAAAGATTCAAGTGATATAAAAGTTTACAGAACAGAACATGGAAGAATAATTCACACCTGCTCTGTCCTCTCAGGAGCAGACTTCTTATTCCTCTGATTTCAGGGACTTACTAAAGTCTGTAGAGCGGGGAAAATAGAGCACCTAGCGGTTGAGTTGTAGGGGTTGTTGTCGGCATCATCAGAATTCTAGCCGAAGTACAGGGACTGGGTTCTGTGTGGAAGAAGTGGAGAAGCAGAAACGTGGATCGCAGACTGAAACCACTATGTCTCCCTTCCTAGTGGAAGGTCTCCTCACCGAGACCAACTATGTCTCCCTTCCTAGATTTTATCCATCGTGGCAGGAGGCTCTCAGAAAGTGTCTGTTAGTCCCGAAAGCAGGGAGGGAAGGGATGGGCGGTAAGTAGTGTGAATGGGCACTAGAAGAGAGGTGATGGGGGCGGGGAGGGGGAAGAGTGAGAATTACTCGGATTGTCATTGTGCCTTTTGGACAGAAGGAGAGGCTTTTGCCTAGCAGAGTTGCAGGTGAGGGATGGGATACATAGAAGGAGAGTCCAGGTTTTACTCAGAAGTAAGGAGAGGTGAGATTTGTATTCAACAGATTCTAGGGGAAAGATTTTTTTATCTCCTGATAATTGATATTGTGAAAAACTTGATATTTAATGTTTGGTTTCAGTGGCCCTAGCCATTCAATAAGTATTTCTGACATGCCTCCTAAATGCTGGGTCTGGGAACACAAGGAGAAAAAAAACACAAGAAAACCCTACACTAATAGGAGGAGGCTGGCTTATTACAAAGAGTGTTAAAAGTGTTTCAGTAGGTTATAGAAAAAATGCTGTGTGAGGGTGAGGAGGACAGAAGTGTGTTCTAAAAGTTCCAGTACAGGGGCGCCTGGGTGGCTCAGTCTGGTTAAGCGTCTGCCACAGGTTAAGGGTCCTGGAATCGAGCCCTGCATGAGGCTCCCTGGTCAGCTGGGAGTCTCCCTCTCCCTCTGTGCTCTCTCTCTCTTTCTTCCTCTCTCTCAAGTAAATAGATGCAACCTTTAAAAAAAAACGTTCCAGTACAGTCCCAATTTCAAGTATTGTTATTCCACAAAAAGTAGTGGAGACTTGTTATGTGGCAAGCACTGTGCCAGATGTTATGTTTATTTTTTTTATTTTTTTATTTTTAAAGATTTTATTTATTTGAGAGAGAGAGAATGAGAGAGAGAGAGCATATGAGAGGGGGGAGGGTCAGAGGGAGAAGCAGACTCCCTGCCGGGCAGGGAGCCCGATGCGGGACTCGATCCCGGGACTCCAGGATCATGACCTGAGCCGAAGGCAGTCGCTTAACCAACTGAGCCACCCAGGCGCCCCAGATGTTATGTTTAGACAGGGTCTCTGACCTTGAGGACTTCAGAGTGAAGAGACGGAAATGGGATCATTGGAATACACCAAGTTCAGGGCGAGAGCATCCACTGAACATAATGCAAGTACTGAGGTCTGTGGAAATAAAGACTACTGCAATAAGAACAAATGAGGCTTTTTATTCAGAGCTTGCTAGAACAAGGGCATCAGCCATTTTCACCTGTCACCTGCATTTGGCAGGGACTCAGGGGCAGGCAGGGGAGTGGACAAGCTTTATAATGAACAAAGGGGAAAGAATCAGGTGTGCTCCAGATTGGAGGAGGCTGGCATGGAGAAGCTGGAAGCAGGCTAACCAGTAGGGGGTATCTTATGTGATTTGCTTATGAAGTATATTTGGCTCTCTGTGGTTGGCCCTGAGTTGAAAGTAGGGGCAAAATAGAGGGACGTTATTGACCTAGTCCTGACTACTCTGGGCCTATTGCTGCAGAGGTTGTGGGTCAGAGTTCTATGGTGTATGGCCTGGCCACTATTTGTATATGTGGTCTCCGACAGGGCACCAAGGTCAGACCCAGGAAGCTGGATTAGGATCCCACTATGTCTCTAATAAACAGCAACACAATTACATCAGCCATGTCGGTCTCTTTCTCTGATCTGATGCCTCTGGGAGCTCTTTGGGGTCAAACCTCATCTTGCTCATCTTTAGTTTTTTTCAGTGTCTGCCACATTGTTGGTGTTCAGTGGATGTTTGTTGAATCTGAAGAACAGATAAAGGAGAGGCCAGGAAACTTCAGAAAAGGATTTTCTATTTGAGCTGTGATGACCCTGAGGCAGGTAGCTAGGTGAAGAGCAGGGAAGGGCATCCTGGAGGTGAATTACTCTGGCAGAGACTGGGGTATGAAATACTGTGGCCTGTTTGGGAACTGCAAATGCTCCCAGGGCTGGATCAGGGCTAGAAAGTAGGGTAGTGATAGGATAGAAGGTGGTGAAAATCCAAAAAAAAAAAAAAGGGGGGGGGAATGTAGGTGCCAAATGATGGAGTTTTTATTTTATGCCAGAATCCTTAATTTTATCCTGAAAGGCATTTCCTTTAAGAAATTTAAAATTGAAGAATTACAGGCAAGAGAGTAATATAATCAAGTGTGTGTTTTAGATAAATTACTCCAGCTGTCACTTGGGAATGCATGGAGAGAGATGGGAAGTTGCCTTGAAAAATAGCTTGGGAGAGAAGATGGGGCTTAAACCAAGATGGACCAGAGAGGAGAGATTAAGACTAAAGAGGTTTGTTTCTTAGGCTCCGTAGACTTGATGAATGGTTTCAAAGGACGTCCGTGTAGGAAGAGAAAGAAGTTAGGGATGACATCAGGATTTGATAATTAGGCAACTGGGACGCTGTTAGTGCCATTAACCAAAGAAGCACTTTCAATGGGAGAGAGATTTCAGTTATGGACATCATAACTTTAGGGGACATCAAAGAGGAGGAAGAGGAGGTACAGGTCAGTTCAGTAAATATTCATTGTGCCCCTAGTATGTGCCAGGCACTGTTCTAGATGCTTAGGAGTATGTTAGTGAACATAATGAAGATCTGTCCATCATTGAGCTTACGTTCTAGCAAGAAGAACTAGCCATTGAACATCATAAGTAAATTTTGTATTATATTAGCACGTGATAAATACTATGGGAAAAAAACTAGAAGCGATGGGAATTAGCAGTGGTGGTGGGTGGGGGACAAGCGCTGTCTAGAATAGTGATCAGCTGCGCCTGGGCGGCTCAGTCGGTTAAAGATCGGACCCTTGATTTCGCCTCAGGTTATGATCTCAGGGTGGGGAAATCCAGCGGGAGCTGCGGGGCGGGGGATTCCCCGCTCAGCCGGGAGCCCGCTTCTCTCCCTCTTCGCCTGTTTGCTCGCGCGCTCTCTCAAATTAAAAAAACAAACAAAAGTAAAGAAAATACGACGGAGATATAAATTTCCACATCACTCTTTACACAGTGGTAGAAACGCCTCAGATCCATTTTGGGGACAAAGTGGGGTCCAAAACATTTTAAAGAGGTCCTAGAGTTGAAATTCTAGGAGTGAGTAACATCACCCAGAGGGAAGTGAAGAGCTCTGAGGGTTGTGAAGCGGGGAAAGGAAGGGTGTTACTGCTGGACCAGGTGCCCGGTGTTCTGTGGGGCTGTAAGTGCCACGGATGGCTTTTGCTCTCTTGTGTTGACGATAACCGCGGACAGACCATTCGATGGTCGGGGGCCCACCCGCCTTTTAAAGGGTCCGCAGCCTCGCGCAGATACGCACAGGAGGTGCGCGTCACTGAAGAGCTAGTCTGGCCGGCAGGACAAACACGACTACACACGTGGAGGGATTACTGACAAAATCGTAGCGAACTCTCGCCTGCTGGTCTCTCACCAAAAGGCTACGCACACCTGAGCCAGGACCCACTACACCCATGTTGCAGCATCCCAACTCGGGTCTGGGTTCGGGATCCAACCTCTGCCTAGGAGAGGCGGAGGAAAAGGCCCACCCCCGTAGAAGCACCAATCCCGCTCGCCCGCCCCTTTCTCTTCTCCAATTAGCTTAGAGGGTACGGTCGTCACGCCAGCCTCATCCTACCGCCAGTTGGCCGGCGTCTTCCTGGGGCGAGCGGTCCTAGCCAATCAGAGCCCGTCAGTCCACCCTGCGAGCCCAAGAGAAGAGGCGCGAGAGCCAGAGACCCGTTGAGGTGGGCGGGGAAGCGGGCGTGGCGCCCCGCTCTGGGCCCGCCTCTGCTCCGCCCCAGCCGTCGCGCCTCCTGGGTTTAATCCTTCGCAGAGTGCCGGCCGGTGTCCTCCAGAGGTGTGTTGGAATTGAGCGCCGAGCCCCAGCAGCCCTCCGCCAGCATGGAGTTCGTGAAGTGCTTGGGGCGCCCCGAGGAGTTCTACAACCTCCTGCGCTTCCAGATGGGGGGCCGGCGGAAGGTGATACCCAAGATGGACCAGGTGGGCCGAGTATCCTTGCATCCCGGCTGGGGCGGGGCGGCTGCGCTCGGGGCTCGCGCCTACGTCCTGGCCGTCAGGGCCCACGATCGAGGGCGAGGGGCGCGGCGAGCGGGTGCCAAACGGCTTTGGCGCCCTCCTTCTCTCGGGGTGGCAGACCCGCACCCCTTCTGGCGGCCCCACCCGCCCAGCCTGGTTCCGCTTTCCTTACCCCAAATCCGGCCCAGCTGGCCGACGTGCCTTCGGCCGGCCTCCTCTTCCCTCCCCCACCCTCCCTCAGGGGCTTAAAATGGTTCTGTTCTTCCAAGACATTGGTTGTCAGGTAGTTTTTCTTTATATTTCTTTCTGTCTTTGAGCATTGATGTTTATCGGTGTCTTAGTAAGTGGTTGCAAATTTGAGATTATATGGGTAGATTAAGTGGGAGAGGATTTCATGGAGGGACTGAACTCTGCAAATATGGCCACAATACCTTTTCTGGAATGAAACCTTGCTCATCTTTCCAGTGTTCAGTCACACTTCTTCCAAAAGCTTCCCTCGCAGTCCTGCAGTCTGATCAATCCCTATTTCTCAGTGCTTCTCGGTTTTTTTAGAACACATATTTACTCTTCCAAGTTCTTATTAGTTATCTGTATGTCTGTCGATTAGCACCATTGTTGGTCGCTTGAAGGCTAAACTTGGTTTTATTTACTTATATTTCATCTGCCTCATGCTTGTATCCTTTGCTAAATGAATGCTTACAAAGGTATTCATTACAACAAGAAAATTATTCTTAAGTGATTATTGAATGAATAGACATATTCAGCCGAATTCATGGGTTATATCAAAACTTTTAAATTCTTTTTCCAACGGGAACATCACAAGGACTATTCTTTGTTTACATGTACTCTTAATTGGTGTCCTTTATTAAACCATTTTAATTTCCCATCAGGAAAGAATTCTCTTTCCCTCATAACTCAGGATCCCTCTCATCCTTCAAGGTCTAGCTTCAGTGCCACCTCTGTTCACCATTCAGCGGACATTTTTGGACACCTGTTCTGTGCTAGGTGTTATGCGGGGTGCACCATGGCAGGATGGCATGTATAGACAAATAAGACCTACAAAGAGCTCACCATCTTGTCAGGTCAATAAAACATTACCAGATTATTCATAGAAAATTCAGGTAGACACCATAACAAGTTACCTGTGAAACTCCTTCCACCATTTTCTCTGGTACTACTTTGTAACAGTCCCATAGTCTTGTATTGTGGTTATTTGTGTATTGGTTTTATGATCCCCCAAATCCCTTTCAGATTTAAGATTTAATATTTGATTCTGGATTTTAAAGCTATACGGACATAGGAACCTTATTTGATGTCCCCTTAGTGAATTAATGAATAAAAGGTAGGTGCACTACCCTCAAGAAACCTCTAGCTTTTTAAACAAGCTAAACTTAAGTAACTGTGGCAGAATATAGTAAATGCCATAAGGAAATTTACAGAAGGGAAAACTCACTTCTGGCTGAGTTAGGGGATTCATCTTTTGGGGGATGCCTGAAGGAATTACAACTTCACATTGCTACTGTGCCTTGCTCAATAGATGTTTAATTAGAGATTCTTACTAAGAGTTTTTGGAGCTTTTCTGAAATTATTTGCAAGTATTTATGTTATTTCACGTTTGTGTGTTTTGTGAGGAGAACAGTGTCCGCTGTCATCATATTCTTCCAGGGATCTGCGACCTAAAACAGATAGTCACTGCTTTATAATCCAGTTTGTACAGTCTTCTGAACACCTCCTGTGACAGGTAGTTACCTCTGGAGACTTGCCCACTCCATCCCCAGACAGTTTTGGATTTTAGGAAGCATTACCTTACAGTAAGCTAACCTTTTTTCACTCTGTTCTCTCCCTTGAACCAGAGTCTAATCCTTGTTGTGTAATACAGCACTTGACATATTTTAAGAGAACTCTCATATTCTGAGAATACTGATATTCAAGCCAAATGTTCTATCTTCTTCCTTTAGTTATCATTATCTGTTACTCTTTCCAGATCATTTACCTAACCTGGCATCTCTCCTTTTAAAGTCTAGTGTTCAAAGTTGAACAGTACTCTTTCATTGTGGTCTGGTCATTTCTGAACTTTAAATTCCTCTCTTATGGATGCTGTATTTCTATGTAACATAGTTTAAGACTGCTTCCACTTTAAAAAATATATTTTAATTATAAAATATTTCAAGCAAATAGAAAAATATTGAAAAATACTGTAACCAATTTGTGTCTCTTTCCAAGATTAGATGTATAGCGTTTGCTATATTTGCTTCATCTTTTTTTTTCTTAAGAAATAAAATGGCCGGGGCGCCCGAGTGGCTCAGTCGTTAAGCGTCTGCCTTCGGCTCAGGTCATGATCCCAGGGTTCTGGGATCGAGACCCGCATCGGGCTCCCTGCTATGCAGGAAGCCTGCTTCTCCCTCTCCCACTCCCCCTGCCTGTGTTCCCTTTCTCGCTGTCTCTCTGTCAAATAAATAAATAAATAAATCTTAAAAAAAAAAAAAAAAAGAAAATGGCCATGTACAAATAAAGTCCTTTTTCCCAACCCACTTCCCCACCACATCAGTGTTCCTTATCTTTTTTAGGTAGTCTCATCATGCTGTGGGCTTAGAATTGTAGTCAGTCAGATTCCTAATTGCATTTGTTCAGAATGATTTCTTCCATTCTGATACCCTGCTGAGAGACTTTTTAAACCTAGATCTTTACCTTTTGGATAAATGGTATCATAATAATGGCTAACATTTATTGAGCTCTTAGTATGTGCCAAACACTGTTTTATATACCTCCTTACATCTATTATTTAAACCTCCCGGTAACCTTATAAGGAAGGTACTATTATTTTTCCTGTTTTGTAGATGTAGAACAGAGGCATAGAGAGGCTAATTAATTGCCTGAGGCCCAGTTATTCAGGGGCAGAGCCTGTCTTTGACCCTGGCTCTCTGATTCAGAGCTCACTGTCTTACCCCCACCGTGCTGCTCATCATTCACATGATGGACCAGACCACACTGAAAGAGTACTGTCCAACTTTGAACACTAGACTTTAAAAGGAGAGACGCCAGGTTGGTAAATGATTAAGCAGAAGAAACACATTAAGCAGAGGATTGTCCAGATTCAGCTAAAAATTGACACACTTCGTGTAATGGATACAGAATGGAAAATGCTCACCCTGAATATGTTCACAGTCTTCGTGGAGAATAGGTGTCCAAAAGTCAAATAACCTAGGAAGTGCCAAGTAATCTTAAGTACATTTTGATTGAAGGAAATTTTAGCGAAATGAGAAATGTCTTCAAGCGAAAAGTTTTTAGAAAACACAGGAAAAGTGCTTTGTAAGGTATTAGATTTAATTTAGTGGGGAAGCTCTTCAGTTGAAAAAGCTACTGTGAGCCAAGTTATAGAGGACTGAGCATGACCTGTATGGGTGATGAGAAAACCAACCTGAAATTGACGAATACGAGCTAGAAATATGAAGTTCATTAAGGGCGCGTGGGAGTCCGAAAGCTGAGCTCTCATCAGTGAAGCATGTAATGGTTAAGAGCAGAACAAGGACATGATGAAAGCAACATTTTTGGAACACGAATTTGGCAAGTGAGTGGGATTAGGAAGAAATTATATTGTGAGTTAGACTAATAAAGGTAATAATGATAACAACCATGTCCTAGTAACAATAGACGGCACTTAATTGAGTTTTTATGTTTGCCAGGCACTATGCTAAGCTCTTCAAGTCTGTTATCTCCAGTGTATCAGTTAACTTTCATTGAGTAACAAATCCTGCCAAAACTGAGTGCCTTAATTCTGGAGATTGGATGTACAACAATGTGAATGTATTTAACACTACTGAACTGCATACTTAAAAGCAGTTAAAATGGGGTGCCTGGGTGGCTCAGTCGGTTAAGAGTCTGCCTTCTGCTCAGGTCATGATCCCAGGATCCTGGGATCGAGTCCTGCATCGGGCTTCCTGCTTGGCGGGGAGCCTGCTTTTGCCTCTGCCTCCTGCTCTCTCCCTGACAAATAAATAAAATCTTAAAAAAAAAAAGTGGTTAAAATGGTAAATTTTATGTTATGTATATTTTTCCACAATTAAAAAAAAAAGCAATTCAGTGACTTAAAATACCAGCAACTTGAGTTCCCAGTTCCCTGGGAGAGCTGGGGAGTTCTAGTGGTCTGGGCCAGTTTGGTTGATTTCTTCTGGGCTTGCTCAGCTGGCCGGCTGGGTTGTGGCTGGACAGTCTGGTGTTTGGCAGACTGTAGGCTGGAGCGTCAAGGGAAGATCGGGCCATGTGTCTCAAAATCCTCAGGCTAGCCCTGGGGTTCCACATGGCAGCTGGAGTTTCCAAGCCTCTGCTTGAATCACATTTGCTGCCAAATTGTTGGCCAAAAAAAGTCACAAGGGAACCCAGATTCAGGGAGCCAGAGAGAGAGACCCCATCCCTTGATGGAAAGAGCCACAAACTTTTGTGGCCCTTTTGTAACTCATCACACTTAGTCAATCTTGACAACAACCCTAAAGTTCTTTTACAGATTAGCAAACAGTGGCATAAAATAATCGGATAACTTGTTCAGGCAGTGGTTCCGGGGTGCCCACCCAGGGTAGGCTGACAACCTCCACGCTCCTGGTTTGGAGGCTGCCTGCAAGGAAGAGCTCAGGCTTGACTGGCCCCAGACAGCTGATCAGATCCCGTCTCCATCACACATGCTCCTGGCACATCGCAGACACTCCATAATTCCTAGTTCCTTTCTTCCCTTCCCAACCTGGTGTGTATTAGCTTCCTTCCTTCTTTCCTTTCTTTAGCGAATATGTGACTACCAATTGCATGGCGATACTGTCCTAGGTGCTGGAGATACAAGAGTGAAGAAGACAGGCAAAGACCGTGCTTTTATGAATCTTACTTACACTCTAAAGGAAGACAGAATGAAAAAAAAGCAAGTTCAATTGCCCTGGAGCAACATGACTTTGAGCTGTGTATTTACTTATACGTGGATTTTTTCCGATGAATACAGTACAGTACTGTAAATGTATTTTTCTTTTCTCAAGCTAACTTTATTGTAAGAATACAGTATATAACATACAAAAAACTATGTGTTAATCAACTGTTGATGTTATCAGTAAGGCTTCTGGTCATAGCAGGCTATGAGTAGTTAAGTTTTGGGGGAGTCAAAAGTTATACGCAAATTTTCGGCTGTCCGGGGGTCCATGCCCCTTATCCCCACATTGTTCAAGAGTCTGTTGTATATAACATTTCAGGTGGAGGTAAATACTACAAAGAAAAATAATAGCAGGGCAAAGGATCTGAGTGTCTAAAGTCAGGGGACACAATTTACGGGGTTGTGATTTGGGTCCAGAGACTTGACCTCTCTGAGACTCCCTTTCCTCTCTATAAAGTAAGACTGTTGGAGAAAATGGTAGCATTAGTTACCCTCAGAGAGAGAAGTGGTAAGGGGGTAGGAGAGAGACTTTCCACAGTATAATCTCTTGATTTTTTTTTTTTTAAGTGAGACTCTTCTAGCTCTAAGATTTGATGAACAATACAGTATAATATTATTTGTTGCTCGCAGTTTTTCTGAGTCCTAAAAGCCCCAAGAGCCATTAAAAAAGAAAATGGTTGAATCGAGGAAACATTGGAATACACATTTTCTTCTTTCGCTTAACATGATCTTAGTTTCTCTCTCTTTTTTAAGATTTTATTTATTTGAGAGAGAGAGAGAGAGAGAGTGAGCAGGAGCAGGGGGAGGGGATGAAAAGAGGGAGAAGCAGACTCCCCCTTGAGCAGGGAGCTTGATGCCAGGCTTGAACCCCGGATCCTGAGATCATGACCTGAGCTGAAGGCAGAGTCTTAACCGGCTGAGCCACCCAGATGCCCCCCTTAGTTTCGGTCTTAAGTAACAAAGAAACTGGGGGAAATTGTGCACTAACAGATGTTGATGGCTGACCATTTCTATCACAGAAGGATTTGGCTGTAGGAATTCAGGGTTCAGTAAACTTGATTTCTACTGAATTTTTAGGAGCTTATCCATAAATAGGGATGCTGCCACCTGAAAGTTGTGTGATCACTCAGAGGGCACATCATGGAAAAAGCAGGTGGTTTTGTAATCATGCATTTCTGGCCTCTGTTAAGTCTAAATCCTGACTCTTAGCTGAATAACTTTTGGTAACTTAATCTCCAGGCAACAGTTTCTTCATCTATAAAATAGAGATACTGATCACAGTCCCTGAACCACATTTCCCAACTCGGAAATGGTCTGAAGATGAAGAGTGTTTTCATAAATCTGGCTCAAAGTCATTTGGCAGCAAACGTGCCCTGAATTGAAGTGATCCTGGCTTAGTATAAATATTCAAATGATTTCCTGAAGAAGTATTAACAATTAATTATGGGATATTACTCCATAGCAATTGGGGCTGTATATGCATCTTATTTCCTGTTTTCTAAAGCACTAAAAATTCTGAATTCTGCTACACATCTGGCCATGAAGTTGAATGAAAGTGGATATAGATCTGTAATATCTTCCTTAAAGGGTTTTGTAAGGATAAAAGGTAGTATTTGTATTGTGCTTGGCATACAGTAGCTGCCCAGTAAATGGTAGTTATTAATCTTACTGTTAGATAAATTTGGTTAAGTTTGTGGGGTTTCTCCCCATTCTGAGGAATCTGCATTCAAGTCTTAACGAAAGCTGTGGCAATGGTTGGTAGCTGTTCACCTGTGGAGCTGTCTTTCCTGGGAGTCCCAGTCCTGGGAGTTCAGTCTCGCACTTCTAGCCACTGCACACTCTTCCTGCAGATGCCCTTCATCCCTGTTTTTCTCTCACTTGAGAGTTCTCGGGAGCGTACTTCATGTCAGATAGCAGTGGAACACATCAGGAGGTTTTAGAGACAGGCAGCAGTTAGCCCTGGTCTTTTTTCCGCCCTCTCCTCCCTGCCAGCTCATGGGAATCAAGCAGTGGAAGTTTTCATAGTGAGTCGAGTTTTCCAGTGTTTAATAGTTGTATCTTCCCGTATCTTCTCGGTAATCTGAGGAAATTATTGTTACAGAGTGAGGAACTGAAGCAAATAGGTGACAGGGAAAAGAATGATGAGGGAAGGACACAGAGAAGGGATTTATTGACCTTGATCATTTTAAGAGTGGAAGAGGTATGTTGATAAGGAGGGGTAGTATTGCTTAAGGTTGTTGCTCTTCAAAAACCTGTCCAGCTTTTATTGGAGCTCACAGAAGTCAGCCCCCAAACCATTAGTTGTAGCTGAGGATTAAAACGTTTGGCAATGCAGTGAAAGGAATCATTGTGGCCTGGTAACAACAGTTTCTGTGAAGAGCTGCCATAGAGCTCAATAATGGCTGTTACTCTGTTTCTTTTATCTGACTGCAAAGCCTGGCCTCTCTACACTTGAGAGGGAAGGAGTTGGTGAAAGGTTTTTAAATACTCTGAACAGGGGCGCCTGGGTGGCTCAGTCGGTTAAGTGTCTGCCTGGGGCTCAGGTCATGATCCCAGGGTCCTGGGAGGCTCGCTGCTCAGAGGGAGTCTGCTTCTCCCTCAGCTGCTCCCCCTGCTTGTGCGCTTTCTCTCTCTCTGTCAAATAAATAAATAAAATCTTTTAAAAATAAATACTCTGAACATATTCATTTATTCATCAAACTTTCACTGAGTATATGTATATCCCAGACATTGCATGAAATGATTTTACTAATATATGGTGCTCAGTAAACATTAATTTTTACTAATCATTTTTTATTGAACATGGCAAGGAAATGAAATTCTCATGATTATGTGATTTTTTTTAAAGCTTTACTCTTGATAATATGATATGCATCCATGATAGGAAATTGAGGAAATAATACACATATAAAAAAGAATATGGGTCCAGTCCACTAGGGTTCAGGGTTCACTGTTAACCTTACAAAGTGCCTGTGGTATTTCCCACTAGTGGATAAGCCATGTGTATATTTTAAACCACTCTCTCGTTAGATATTTCAAATGTTTCCTTCTCTTAAAAAGAGAGTAAGGGAGACTGGGGGTTGAGGGGGTTTATGGGAACTCTGGACTTTCCACTCAGTTTTCCTGTGAACTTAAAACAGCTGTAAAATTTAAAGTCTGTATAAAACAAACCCACAGCAATTCTTTCAGATATGCTTGCTTTGAAAATATGGCGCTTTTTTTTTCCTGGAAAAAATGATTCTTGTTTTCCTTAGGGAAGAGTAAAGTTTAGGAGGCAGCTCATTACAGCTCACTAATTTGAAAGAGAAAGGATTAGAAATTTTTTTTTTTTTTTAAGATTTTATTTATTTGACACAGCAGGAGAGCACAGGCAGGTGCAGCGGCAGAGGGAGAAGCAGGCTCCCCTCTGAGCGGGGAGCGGGCTCTATCCCGGAATCCTGGGATCATGACCTGAGCTGAAGGCAGGCTTAACTGAGCCACCAGGTGCCCCGAGGATTAGAAATTTTTTTTTTTTTTAAGATTTTATTTATTTATTTGACAGAGAATGAGAGAGAGAGCACATGAGAGGGGGGAGGGTCAGAGGGAGAAGCAGACTCCCTGCCGAGCAGGGAGCCCAATGCGGGACTCGATTCAGGGACTCCAGGATCATGACCTGAGCCGAAGGCAGTCGCTTAACCAACTGAGCCACCCAGGCGCCCCGAGGATTAGAAATCTTAAAAGTAATAGCTTTCCAGAGGATAGAAGACCTTTAACAGGTGTTAAAGAAAAGCCAAAGGTGAACAGTAGTTAAAGCAGTAAAAACCGGTTTTATTCAGAATAGCCATTGCAGTAGGGAAAAAGAGACTTCAGTATAGAACTGGGCTCAATTCTGAATACAACAAGGAAAAATGGGGGCAGAGTGGAGGGGTCAGTGGATGGAAAATGATGAAGGTGGAACATCTGGGGTGAGGGACATTCTCGCCAAACGACCTAATAACCTAGGAGGATTCTTGCCGGAGGCAGACCAGGGCGATGGAGTGATGGGGACTGAGGAACCCTGCCGGACAGTCACGGGGATCAGTAGCAGGATTCTTGCTAAAATTGGGCGTTGCAGGGATAGACACAGAAGTACAAGAGTGGAGGGTTCAGAGGAGCCGGACTAAAGTTCGGTGAAAGATTCTGGCACCAGGAAGACGAGCCGGCTTCTCAAGTGGACTGGGCTCTGACCGCCGCCCGTGGGTTCCGGGGACAAGGGGAAGACTTGGAGGGAGGCACCGGGAGCGAAGGGGTGGCGGGGGGGGGCGCCGACGGGCGGGGTTGACCTCGGCCCCGGGGGGGCGGGGCGGGCCAGCCGGGAGCCTGCTGGGTGGAGGGAGAGCCGGCCCCGCCCCCCGGGGGCGCCTCCCAGCCCCGCTCGGGTCTATGGAGGAAAAACTCTACGCGGGCCCTGCGACTCCCATGGCCGTGGCCGCCTGCGGCACCAAGGCCATGTCCCTGTTCAAGCGGACCTTGGTGCTGAGCCCCGCCGCGGCACCCCGGAGCACGGGCACGGCCGTGGGCTCCGCGCCGCGCGGCTGCCCCTTGTCTCCCGCCGCCTGGCCCTCCAAGGACTGGCTGCGCGGGGAGGGCGTCGGCGGCAGGCTGCGGAGCCCGCCGGCAGCCGGCCGCCTGCCCCCGTCCCACTCCTGCTCCTCCGCATCGCCCACCTCCGTGTGTCTTCTCTGCCCCCAGGACTCGCTGAGCAGCAGCTTGAAAACTTGCTACAAGTATCTCAATCAGACCAGTCGCAGTTTTGCAGCTGTCATTGAGGCGCTGGATGGGGAAATGCGGTGAGTGGCCAGACAGCTCCTTTTCACTTGGGGGAGGAGAGCTTTTCCCCCGGGGACTGGGACGTTGAGCCACTACTTTCTGACAACTCCTGGCGTTGCAGTCGCCGCTTGTGGCTCAGCTAGAGCGTGCCCCACCAGAGTGAAGGAAATGTTGTGGTTGGAACACCCATGTATTTACTTTAGAATGCCCTTCCAGGCACTTCGCCATCTAATAGTGTCCCTGTGGGCCCGCTCTTTCAGGGAAGAGGGGAGGAAGGGGGGGTGGGGGATGGGGGATGGTGGTGTTTATTGACTTTTTTTAGTCCTGGCGGCTGAACCTGTCTCTGAGTAGGTCATGCATTTTTCTTGGCTTCACTATGCTACTTTGCAATTCTAGTATATGGGGTTAACTCCAATGAAGTAGCTATCTTTTTTTTTTAAAGTTGTGTTTAAGTAATCTCTATACCCCACCTGGTGCTCAAATTTAGGACTCCTCTGACTGAAACAGCCCAAGTTCCTTCTGGGCAGATTGCATACATGAACCTAGACCAATTTCCTTTGTGTATGATAGTATTTATACTATTTTGACTATTTATACTATTATACTAATTTGACTTTATTTTTTATCTGCAAAAATACCAGGTCCATGTAAATACTTGGCCTGTCGATTTTTGTACAGTTGTTCTACGTTCGTTAAATGTAACTCATTCTGGGAGTAGTTGTGACATCAGCTGGTAGGTTTTTTAATTTTGTTTTTTATAAATAAACCACTGAAGTCCATTGCTCCTATCTAAGAAAGGAAAACTAAGATGTCTTGTTGAGTACAAAAAGCTTTGGCTATCTTTCCATAGTTCTTTAGAGGTAGGGCCGTAGGAGTGTTTGCATAAATGACATGTTATTTTGAAATAAATATCTTGGAACGTTTGTCCCATCATATTAATAGTTCTCCTGTTTTTACAGCCATGCGGTATGCATATTTTATCTGGTCCTTCGAGCTCTGGACACTCTTGAAGATGACATGACCATCAGTGTAGAAAAAAAAGTTCCACTGTTACACAACTTTCACTCTTACCTTTATGAACCAGACTGGCGGTATATGGAGAGCAAGGAGAAGGATCGACAAGTGCTAGAGGACTTCCCAACGGTAGCGGAATTACAAATCTCTCCTGCCTATGATTGTGTATATAATTGATGATATAGTTGTCAGCCAGCCCTCATCCCCGTGGAGAACAGTAAGATAAGCAGTGTGAGGGCAGTGTAATCTAATGTGATGGGTAAGAGCTCTGGTAGCCGAGACTCTGAAGCCGCGCTGCCTGGGTTGGAATCCTACCTCTTCCACTTATTAACTGGTGCGGAGTGACGTGGCCTGTGTAAACCTAAGTTTCTCCATCTATAGAGATAATAATAGTACCCGCCTCGCCTCGTAGTATTGTTGTGAGGTTTAAAAGAGTCGAGACAGGTTAGAATGGTATTAGCTACTATTACCGTTACCACTATGTTGCTTAAAAGTCCAGTGTTTCTTCCTTTGGAAAGATACATTCTAATTCCAGTGTTGTAAAAGATGGATTCTTGGGCCTGCTCACAAAACCTGTTCCCTATCTAATACAGCCTAAGTGTAGAGGGCTTCTGGCTTCTGGTACCCGTAGCCTGGTAGCATGGATATGCTGTTCAGGATAGGTCCAGCTGGGGGGAGGACCGAGGAGCAGGGTGATCCTCTAACACTTACAGCTGTGTGATCCCGGACACGTTCCTAAGTTTCTCTGCCTCAGCTTCCTCATTTGTAAAGTTAGAGCTCTGAGGGCTGACAAGTTCCTATTTATAAGTACTTAGAAGAGTGCCTGCTGTATACTAAGTATTCTGTAAATATTAGGTGTTCAGTCCATTCCGTTGGACTAAAGTGGGTTATAATTAAAATCTTGTGTTTTAAAACTGACAAGGTTATGTTATATATGTGACTAGGTCTGACTTTTCTGGAATTTGCATGTCTTATCACACAAATAACTGCTTCTTTCATATCTCATAAATAAAAGGTTGATTTAGTGAAGTCTCATGTTCTCTAACAGACCAAAGAAGCCCTTCTTTTTGTACACAGTTGCCAGGATTTGGGGGGAATAGTCCCCATGTGGCTGTTGCTACTGAAACAGATCTATATTCCTGAGTGGGGAGGGGAGGAATCCACCCAATACAAAAGAATGTTTGAGAGACTCCTTTAGAGCAAGGGCTATTTCAGATTACTGAGATCATGTCTTTGCTGTCAAAGACAAAAATAAAAGACAATTAAGTTCAAACCAAAAGAAAAAATCTGTTAGGAGTAAGTAGGTGGAGCTGATATAGTACAATACGATAGAAAAGAGGAGGAGGGAAGAAGAACCTGTGAAGAATAATTAGGTAGGGAATGAGAGCACTCACCTAGAGCAGGTACCAGTGATTTGGCTCCCTAGGACACCTGTCATGTGACCAGAGGCTGGGTTTCCTCTGACTGGAAATCGGTGGCCATTCACTGATGAGCTTGTGAAACTCTGTTAACACAGGAGGAAGTGCTACAAACAGGGTCCCATAGCATTTATAACTGATATGTATTCGCACTTAAAAAAGTTACATTCTAGCTAGAGCCTCCAAAACCAAAAAACCCTTCCAAACTATTTTCAAACTGAGTAGATTCATAAAAAATAATTTCCAGTCGTGGGATAAGTGTTGTAGGTCTTTGAAAAATCAAGGCAGTCCTATCCACTCAGCAAAAATGAAAGAATATGAAAATGTGTGAATGTCAGAATAATTAGAGGGGGGATATAGCTAGTAGATGTTTAGATAATATTTCAATATGCTTAGAAAACCAAAAGTCTTCTTTATAAATACTGCATTCCAATGGAAAAACAACAGTTTGTTCAAGCAAATTTCAATATTCAGTCAATCTTTTCCTGTGTTGGGGAGTACGGTGAGCGCAGACACTCCCCTCCTGAGAGCAGAGACTCTCCCTGGCAGAGTAGAAGGGACCAGGGGACACAGGCCAGACATTACTGTTTTGCTGGTGCTGACCTTTTATATCCTTAATGTGAAACATCTGAAGCTCTGTGTTTCGTGAGGATGCAACTTTGAATTGGAGGTCCGTTTGAATCGGAGGTCCGTTCAGCCTGTTGTTCCGATTGAGATAGGAATATATGGAAAGTCATAGTGTCTTATTTTCGTTGGGAATGCTTTGTGCACATGCTGGTCAATCCCAGCATCTCCTTGAGACAAGATGCCCAATTTGAAGGGTAAAGCCGTCTCCTTGGGTTAGGTGTACCATCAGTTTAGGGCGAGGCCCTAAGGCAGAACAGATAACTTGGCCTCACTCACATAGTACTGCTCTTAGACTGAGGTAAGAAGGGCCCGCCCCTCACTTTACAGGGCCCCCCTCAAAAGGGTGAGGGGTCCCCAGGGCCATGGGAGTGTTCCTGCCCAGAGCTTATGCAGCTCCCCTTCTAGACTATGTTCTGGGTGTGTGGAATTCCCTGCCCTCAATTCCCTGAGCTCCCTTCCCGGGTTTGCAGTCTGTTGTGTCTGGCCTGTCCTCTCCAGGGTGAATCATGCACCAGTGACCCTGCCCCTAGGCCTTTTGGGGCCAGACAGAGCCGGGAATGGGAAGGCCAGGGTGCAGGCTGGGAGCTGGGGCTCAGCAGTCTCTGCCCTGCTGCATTTTTGGAACAAAACCCTGAGGAAAATTTAAATTCACACCTGAGTCCTTCAGGTTGTGGTGAAGGTGTCTTCGTAAAAGCAGGAGAATAGCGCATACTGTTTAACAAGTTACTAGTGTGACTGGTAATTTCAAGATTTTGAGCCAGTATGGTATGTGGCCCTCCATTTGTGCTCTTAACCCAGGCAAGACAGACCCCAGGCATAAGCCTAGACAGAGTGTTCTCACCAAGTGAACCCCTCCCCAATGTGTGTGCATTGAGATTGAATCTCGTGTTTTATGCTTTGGTGGTCATTAGTTGGTATCATTTGAAGCCAGGCTTTCTAGAACTTTCACTGTATATTATGGATTAGATTAGAGTATA
The DNA here is from genome assembly GCF_029215605.1 of Mirounga angustirostris. Classification (NCBI taxonomy): domain Eukaryota; kingdom Metazoa; phylum Chordata; class Mammalia; order Carnivora; family Phocidae; genus Mirounga; species Mirounga angustirostris. The sequence continues at coordinate 149,994,198 of NW_026991710.1, read as the reverse complement.
GCTTTTTCACCTGGTACTAGGGGAGACTAGTAGTCTTCGAGATCCACCCCAGACACAACTTAAGGAATGGCATAGGGTTATTTTTAAATGCTAATAGCCATAATAGCATACATTTATTGAGCTATGAATTAGTTACGAAATATATTTCAATATTCATTCAATATTTGTATTATTTTATGGTAATGTAGTTTTAACATTTAATCACTGACATACTTTACTGCTCTTTTAAAAATTGGTGAAAAACAATAAAACTATTGGTTTTTCCAGAAAAAAAAATCGGTTAAAAACAGAATTTTGCATATAAGTGAAGAAGGTATAATTACCCAGTGTTTTGATCATAACATCCTAAAGTTTATGGGGAATTTGTCTTTGTAGGTGAATGGAAGTGTTGTGCTACCCTTCGACCCCTACTTGGTATTTGGTCCTCCTCCATTATACTAGTGGATTCACCATATCCTTCCTTCGTGTACTTGAGTCACCGGAGAGTGACTGCAGGACCTACAAATCTACTGTAGTTGTCAAACAGAATTACCTGGAGGGACAGTAAAAAGCCCTTATGGCTCGTTTCACTCGGCAGAGCTTGTTGTCACTCCTACAGAGTATGTGAGACTGGGCTTTGCTCTCATAAATAGAATGACCTAGTCCAAGGTCTGTTGAAAGAATGTGGTCCTAGGGAGATTCAGGGATTCAAATACCCTTTGGTAGAGTCACTCATTTGTTTTAGTCCACAATAGGAATGACATTTTGGCTCTGTCTTGGAACAGCTGTTCTGGAAAGAATAGCATTCTGGAAAGATTGGATTGATTTTATGGATTTTGGGGGAGTTTCACAATTGATATTCAGAAGCCTAAAGTTTCTTAGGCTTCTGAATCCCTTTGGTGCTCTGCAGCCAGCTGGTTTGCCCTCAGGTCCTTAAATAGAGGTGTTTCCTGAGGAAGCTTTTCTAACCTTTCTGTAAATGTAGACCAAGTATTCCTCCCACTTGTTTTCAGTATTATGTGTTGCCTCTATTAATATTTGTAGCATTTAAAGAAATTTCGTGGTGTTTCTGTACTGTATTTTGATCATCTAGAGACACTTCTTTAAACTTAAATAGGATGTTTGTGCAATAGCAATGAATTTAAAAACCATCAGTACAATTTCTACATTAGAGTTTGGGCTGTGAAAAAAAATGTTGGGTAGCATGCCTCCGATTGAGCTAAATTGAGCTGTTTAAGGAATTAAAATGTATAGCCTTATAGAAGGGGAGACACTATAACTTCCTGATAGAAATCTGGGAATTAATGATAGAAAACGGTTGGCTGATCTCCTTAGTAGAATGTAAACTGTACAGCAGAGTGTCTGCTTCTTTCCAGGCTGTGTATCCCCAGTGCCTAGAACAAAGCTTGCTATGTAGGAAGTGCTTGATACACGTTTGCAGGAGTGAGTCTTCCCTATCATGAGGTTTGTCTGAAATGGGGCATTCTTCCTAAAATTCTTACATTTATGTCCACTTTATGTAGAAGCACCTCATTTATTATCTATTGGAAAGATGAGTGTAGAGTGAGACTTTGATTTTCTTTTGAGTCTAGAAACTTTAGCATTTTTAGACCCTTCTATTTTAACAATTAGAACATTTCTGAGCTTATTATGCAATATGTAGAAAACTAGTACAACCTAGATGTTAGGCTTATAGATGAATCATTTGGGAGTCTTAATGAGTTCTGCTATTGCTTTGTTTTATGATCTATAGGTACCATGTTGGTTCCCAGTGTAAATACGTATTTCATATTTTCCGTTTTTTGTGATTTCCATTTCAGATCTCCCTTGAGTTTAGAAATTTGGCTGAGAAATATCAAACAGTGATTGTTGACATTTGCCGGAAAATGGGATTTGGGATGGCGGAGTTTTTGGATAAACACGTAACATCTGAACAGGAGTGGGACAAGGTCAGTGTGTACAAAGTAGCGTGGGTGTGTGGTGCATAGAACAGAGGTGGTAGTACGCGCTGTGAAGGTCAGACCGAGGAAGGAGGTTGTCTACCAGTTCCACGTTTTCTGATTTTATAACCCACCTGTGTAGCTTGAATGTCTCATCGTAAACACTTAATAAAGGGGCTTATAATTGAATACTTGAAATAATCCGTGCCCTAGGGCGTTTACCATTAAGTCAGGCCAAAGTGACTATAACCTGTCCCAGAGGTTACACGCATTAAGCTTCTTCTTTTATTTTTTTAAGATTTTATTTATTTATTTGCCAGAGAGAGACACAGCAAGAGAGGGAACACAAGCAGGGGGCGTGGCAGAGGGAGAAGCAGGCTTCCCGCTGGGCAGGGAGCCCGATGCGGGGCTCGATCCCAGGACCCTGGGATCGTGACCTGAGCCAAAAGCAGACGCCCAACGACTGAGCCACCCAGGTGCCCCACACATTAAACTTCTAAAAGTGTCTCTGACTTGCTGTGAAATTTTAGATAAATGGCCTAATTACTCCATGTAATATAGAGATATTCGACGTTTTCAAATCTTAAAAATGTGTTTTTTGTTATTTACTTTCTTCCATCACGGAGTATGTGTGTTTTGTGGACACACCTTAGTATCTGAATCAATCTGCAGTTCCATCTTAGCACAAGATGACTTTTAAACTCCATGCCAGCTTGACCCTGTTTGTTGACGGGAAGTAGGTATCACTTAAACTGTTAAATTATATGTGTGTTTCCTTTCCAAGTTTATGAGAATCCAGAAGTACTAACTTAGGATCATGGGTGTGTTGTGCTGAGGATTGAGTACCTCTCCAATGCCTTACTTCTTCCTTTCCCATCAGCTCCTTACAGAATTAACACAATAGAAGAAGTTCCGAGTTTCTCGACCTCCCTCCCCCAGTTCATCTGGTGGTTATAAACGAATACCTGTGGGGATTAGCACTGGGAGACCTCACGTGGACGAGATTGGCTTCCCCAGGAGACAGAGTAGCTGGGAAGGCCAATGAGAGCAGATGATGTGGCAGATAAAATTATACTGGGCTTTTATTTGGCCCGAGTTTTTCCTGAGCAGTAGCTGTGTAGGATACTGGCCAGGGGAGGAGTTGGGGGGCAGGGAGAAAGTGCCTATCTAGACAAAGTGACCTAATTGACAATGGGGACTAAACAACACCAAAATATGGGCTAGGAAGGAGGGGTCTTGCCCATTTTCCATAGGAATGATGTTTGTGAGACTTCTTCATCACCCCAGTGGAAGCAAAGACCTTTTAAACATCTGAACTACGTGTGTATTTTTTTATCCTTAATAGTGTTTATGTTAGGATCTTAGAAGAGAAGCGACTATATACATATTCCTTGGGTGAGTGTAGGTTCAAAGTCTGGCCTCTTAATCCTTCAATCCTCAAAACTTGCTGGCAACATCTTGGGGGCTGCTGGCTAATGCTCTCCAAGTTAGCATGAGTGAGGCTGCTGCTGGAATTATCCATTTATGAATTTAAAGTTAAAGCCGAAACTCCTGGCCAAGAATCAGCACTGGTTAGCTGCATGGTGACTCCCTTTTCTGCCGTGCAGACCTATTCAAGAGACCTAATGATAGCTTGTTGAGTACAAGTTCTGATTAGATGAAATTCAGTACTTTTAGTGATTTTCCCCCCCTTCACTTTGGAGGAAGAGGACTACTTCCATTCTAGGAATTATTTCTATGCAAAGAACTATTATCTTAAAATCTACTTTTCCTTGGGCAGTGCTAAGGACGTACTGATGTTTTTTAATTTCTAGTAATTCTTTTTAAATTTCTTGTACTTGTCCACAGCTCATTTCTCTATTTTAGCATATCTTGTTTTGTTTTGTTTTTTTAAAAGATTTTATTTATTTATTTGACAGAGAGACACAGCAAGAGAGGGAACACAAGCAGGGGGAGTGGGAGAGGGAGAAGCAGGCTTCCCGCTGAGCACAGAGCCCTGATGTGGGGCTCCATCCCAGGACCCCAGGATCATGACCCGAGCCAAAGGCAGACGCTTAACAACGGAGCCACCCAGGCCCCCCAAATATTTTAGCATATCTTTACTCTTTCCCAGATTCTTCCTTTCTTAGACCATATTTCAAGTGCTTTCTCTTTGCCATTTCATTGTGCCCTTTGATTAGTCTGGCTCTGTGTTACTTTCAACCAGGGGCCCTCCTTTGGTCTTCCCCTAACTTTTACCCTTCCTAGTATCCCCTCCAGAGTGTACCTTCTTTAACTGCTTTCCACTTCTTAAATTGTGTAATGGACATTTCATTTCATAAGAGTATTGCATTAAGTTGTCTTGGAATACTTTTTTCAGGAGAGGATAGCTTTGACAAACCACTTTTATGGGAAAAAAATTCATTGACAATCGAGAATGATGTTTACCAAGATCTCTTTTGAGAAGAGGATGTTTCAGCAAAGTTGTTAGAGCTTGCCTCGTAAACCAGACTATCTGGCTTTGAGTCCCTGGCCCCCTGACTTCCAGATGAGTGATCTTGGGCAATTAATTGACTGACCCCTCTGTCTGCCCCAGTTTGCACATCTGTAAAATGGTGATAGTAATGATACGCGCCTCATAAAGGTGTCGGTGAGGATTGAATATGCAGAATGCTTAAAGCAGTGGCAAGAACAGACCGTGGTACTTTGTTCTTCTAGGTAATGAAGATTTTGAGACACTGCAAGATCTTGAAGTGTCTTTAAGACTAAGCTCCACTTACTATTCTAGTTTCTATTAGAATATTCTTATTTCGGGCGCCTGGGTGGCTCAGTCGGTTGGGCGACTGCCTTCGGCTCAGGTCATGATCCTGGAGTCCCTGGATCGAGTCCCGCATCGGGCTCCCTGCTCGGCAGGGAGTCTGCTTCTCTCTCTGACCCTCCCCCCTCTCACAGGCTCTCTCTCATTCTCTCTCGCTCTCAAATAAATAAAAATCTTTAAAAAAAAAAAAAGAAGAATATTCTTATTTCATCATTGCCTTCACTCTCAATTTTAGATATCAAAAAGCTTACTGTACTAGCTTATTTTTTCAATAACCTTTTATTCTAGGAGTAGTGCATGTCCACAGTAGAAATACGGAAAACTCAGGTGAAAGAATGAAACCATCACACCAGCCAGAGATCAGAGGTCACGTTGGTTAAATCTTTTGTGCACATTCTTCTTGGATGTTCTTTTTTCCTTACATGTACATAGTGTATATTTGTGTATATGTTTGCGGTTTTTAATCAAAATGAGATCTTGTACATTCTGTTTGGAACCTGTTTTGGGGTTTTGTTTTTGGGGGTTTTTTTGTAGCTAATGATCTCGGGTGTTTCCATTTTAGTAAATACTTCATTATTTCTTACAGTACTGTCACTATGTCGCTGGGCTGGTGGGAATTGGCCTTTCCCGTCTGTTCTCAGCCTCAGAGTTAGAAGACCCCTTAGTTGGTGAAGACATAGAGTGTGCCAATTCTATGGGCCTGTTTCTGCAGAAAACAAACATCATTCGTGATTATCTGGAAGACCAGCGAGAAGGAAGAGAGTTTTGGCCTCAAGAGGTAACAGATGTAGGGGATTTGGGAAAAAAATAATTTTAAATACTTTCTGAAAACAAAACAAATCAAATCTTTTGGTTGTAAGTGATAGAAATGTGAATCAAACTACCTTAGACAATGTAAGAGAATGTATAAAACAGGTTAGGATTTAGTTTGCTTCAGAGTAGATTGGCTAAATCCGGGGGTTCAGACTATGTATAGTCATAAACACACACACTCACACAGAGACTGTGTCCCTGTTCTTTCTATCTCTTAGATAGGCTTTCTCCAAGTGGTGGATGTAACAACTCATGACTCATAATCTACTAGCTTAACAAAGAAGTTCTTAGGAAGGCCAGTTGGTGGGGCATGGATCCTGTGCCCAACCCATAATCAGTTACTGTAGCCAGAGGGCCGGATACTCGAACCACACCTGGATTATATCTTCCCAACACACATAGAATGGATTTACTACCCCCCCACCACCAAAAAAGAAGGATTCTGTGGCGGGAAGGAGGAAGATGCTAGAGAGGCAAAAACTATAGGATGTTCATTATAAGAGACGAGTTGATCTTTGACTTAATTTTAAAAAACGGATAAGCAAAGCAAAGGCTTGGACATTGGTTTTATTCAGAAGGAAAACTAGAAAATCTTAGGACTATTTCCTGATTTTACTATAGCATTTGCCTATTGCTTTCCATAAAATGGTTTCCTACAACAAAGTGCTTTTAATTTTTTTATTTTCTAAAATTTAACGATTTTATTTATTAGAGCGAGAGCACAAGCAGGGGTAGGGGCAGAGGAAGAAGCAGACTCCCTACTAAGCAGGGAGCCCCATGTGGGGCTTGATCCCAGGACCCTGAGATCATGACCTGAGCTGAAGTCAGATGCTTAACTGACTAAGCCACCCAGGCACCCCAACCAAGTGCTTTTAAAGTGAGTAAAAGGCAGGTGACAAAGTAGGGGAAATATTTGCAACTTATACCACAGATACGAGGCTCATATTCCTAATATAAAAACTGCTAAAAGTTAAGACCAGCTTCCTCATAGAAAACCGGGCAAAGAGATAAGAACAGATTGTTCACGGAAAGAAAAATCTTTTTTTTTTGAAAGAAAGATCCTTAAACAGCTGAGAAGATGATCAGTCTCACTCCTAATAAGAAAAATTCACATTAAAACTACCCTGGGCTGAGACATCCTACTTTACCAAGCTTCCCAGGTGACTCCTGTGCAGGCAGGGTTGCCAAAGAGCTCTTGACCACCCTTCCTTGGACACCAAGGCTCAGCGAAGGGAAGGTGTTTGTGTGAGGACCCGCAGTGAGTCAGTGGCCACCTGAAAGGGCCGCCTCGGTCTCTGGGTCCCAGCCGGGGCCTGCCCCCTGTTACCACACTGCGTCTCACCCAGGCGCGTCCCCCCAGCGTGGGTCATGCGCACCAGCTCTGCAGGTCTGCACACGGTTCACTTCCCTCTTCTGTAATATTGAATAGCTGTTAGACCACAGAATAGTGGTGTGAATAAAATGAGATAAACTTTGGCCAGGGTGCTTACTAAATGTTAAATTCAAATAGCTTAACCAGGTGCACCTGGGTGGCTCAGATGGTTGAGCGTCTGCCTTCGGCTCAGGTCATAATCCCAGGGTCCTGGGATCGAGTCCTGCATCGGGCTCCCTGCTGGGTGGGGAGCCTGCTTCTCCTTCTGCCTCTGCCTCTCTCTCTCTCTCTCATGAATAAATAAATAAAACATTAAAAAAAAATTACCAAAAAAAGAAAAGAACCCTGAGAGTCTATTTCTGGCGTCGGATTGGCAAGAAGTCGTAAGTTTGGTAATCGCTAAGCAAGACTGGGGACACAGGCACTGTGTGTGGCTGGTGAGAGTGTGTCCTGGTGCAAACAGCCCTGAGCACTGGCAGCTTGGCAAGTGAATAATATGGGAGCTAATTGAGGCAGCTTTGTTTCTAATAGTTACAGTTTATAAACAACTGAGATGTCCATCTATACAGGACTGATTGAACTATGGTATATTCACTTGGTGGAGCACAAAAAGAAATAAACAACTAGGGAGTGATCTCCAGGTTATATTATTAAGTGAAAAAAAGCAAGGTGCACAGCAATGTAAACTCAAGGTAATAAAATGTTCTCAGTAATTATACTGTGAATAATATTGTTATTGAAATACTGAAACTATTATAGAAACTCTATAATATAGCAAATAGGCAATTGTGTTCATATCAGTCTAGGAACCAAGATTTTCGCTCTAAAATAAAAGGTAGAGATATAAAAATATTAATAAAGTTAAGCAAAACTCCCATAATCCTAAACTAAATTGGAAATATCTATATGAACTCCTGATACAGATTCTCTTAAAAAAAAAAAAAAATGTCTAGCTCCCTCTACCAAGAGGTGAAGAAACAAACCAGTAGTAATGTATACCGCTGGTGTTCCAGTTTGGTCTTTTAATACCATTTCCCACCACACGGAGTAGTGGAGGCAGGAAATATACAAAATGAGCTTGGAATATACTGTCACGCCAGGAAATAAGGGAGTTATCAAAGTAAAAAGTACAGCATAAAAAGGTACAGGATCCAATTCAAAGGCATTTTCACTGACCACATATGGAACAATTTGAGTATCAAAAAGAATAAAGACTGCAGTGGGTTAAAACACACCAAATATGTTTAAATCTAAAGAAAAATGAGCATGTGCCTCTTGAAAGATGGTGTGTTCTCTTACCGAGAGGCACACAACATCTGATCTTTGCCCACTTTTGATGTTAGCAGTCATTAGGCTTCATGCCTGGTTCTGCTAATTTATTGGGGATCAAGTCCCACATCCGACTCCTTGCTCAGCGGGGAGTCTCCTTCTCCCTCTGCCCGCCGATCCCCCTGCTTGTGCTCTCTTTCCTTTCTCTCTCTTTCTCTGACAAACAAACAAACAAACAAACAAACAAATAAATAAATAAAATCTTTAAAAAAAACTCATATCTGATTGGGTTTAATCTGTTGTAATGATTCTCACTACTGAAGCTCAAAATTTCCCATCTTTGGTCAGGAAGAGGTTCAGGTTGGCTCCTGAGTCCTCATGAGGGGACCCTTAATAGTCTTTGATAGCTTCCTTGCCATTTGATATGTGAAGATGCTCTAAGCTCATTTTGTACATTTCTTGCCTGAGCTCTGGACTCCTCCAGCTCTTGAGAAGCCCGTCCAGGACACCTGGGCTAATGGGAAATAGTACCCAACACTGCACTTGGGCACTAGGAAATAGTACCCAGCACTGCACTTGGGCACTGCTCTTGGGATAGTCACTGTGTGTGTGTGTTTAGTTTTAAAGCTCAAATGCCTTGTAAGTTTATATTGATATTTCCAGTTCAAACTCAGGACCGTAGGATTGTTACATAATGTCCTCCTCTGTATTACATTTCTACTTCATTTCTTCCTCATCGGGATTCATGCTTCTCAGGGAAATCAGAGATGCTAGAATTAGTAGTATATACCATGATTACTCATTTGCTTTTTTTCCCTCATTACAGATCCTGCAGTCTCTGAATAATGATACTAAATTACCACCAAAATGATTATTGAAAATAATTGAAGACATTTTTTGCATATGCTATACTAATTCCCAATTTTTTATGATTGTATTTATTTCTGAATCGTCAGATTAGATAGCCATCGCCACTGTAATATCTCCCTTTCCTCCTTACTTAGTCTTAGTTTAAGCTCCTCACCAGTCTTTATATTGATGTCTCCAGTCATTCTGGTTGTCTGGGGCTCGCACGCTGATAGATAGGAAAGACCCATGAGAATAATAATTCCCCATGTTTATACAGATTGATAACAATGTGTGGCTTTGATGTTTGCAAGTTAGTTTTTCTAGATATAAAATTTTTAGCTCACATTTTTTAGTATCCCATTTTCTTCCGCTTTACAGACTGGCTGTTGAAAATCTAAGGATAACTTTCTTTTCCTTGTAAGTTATGGGTTCTTTTTGTTTTACTTGGTAGTCACTGCCTAGATCCCTTATCACTGGAGATGCCGAAAAGTGATGTCCTAATTCTTTCATCCTTTCTGCATCTCTTAGCAGGAATTTGGGATTTTGTAAAAATGGTAGTGGTGGTGGCCAGTCATGTATTTGGGGGAGTGTATAAAGTGACAATAAGCATTATTCTTTGGGAAGCTTCAGAGTGACCAAAAATGAAAGTAAGTTCTTTGCTAGCTTCAGAGACTCCTTTAAAAAATATCATTAAAAATTGTCAAATCAATCCCACTGTTGGAGTTGAAGATGTTATTTCGCTTTTGAGTTACTAAGATCCAAAGAGGTAATGTTCTCATAGTATAGACTCAGCTCATTCTCCCCCAATACACTTGTTCAGCAGCATTCTTATTAGAATTGGGAATGCCATGTTAATCATGATTTACTCTGAGGCCTGACCATCTTCAGAATGCTTATCGTTTAGCTTGCAGTACTGTTGTAGCTGATTTTGTATCTACCTGGTTATTTTTTTCAGGAGGAGACTAATGCCTTCTGGAATAACGGGAGTCGTCAAAGTATTGCTTAGTACATGCTGTACTATGTGTCCCTAAGGGATAATTTCCCAAATACTTAAGTGACTCCTAGGTTGTGATGAGACCCTGACTGGTCGTCATAAATAGCCACTGCGTGGAGCTTAAAACGGACTTGATCTTGGTGAAAGAGGAGTCCGCAGCTAAGAAAAACTTTACTGTAGATCATAGTTCTTATTCACAAAGATTCTTTCCTATTGCTTGTACATTCTTCCCTTATGCACATGCTAACTTATTTTTTAAGGTTTGGAGCAAATATGTTAAGAAGTTGGGCGATTTTGCTAAGCCACAGAATATTGACTCGGCTGTGAAGTGCCTGAACGAACTTATAACCAACGCACTACACCACATCCCAGATGTCATCACTTACCTTTCAAGACTTAGAAACCAGAGTGTGTTTAACTTCTGTGCTATCCCGCAGGTATGCAATGGAGCTATTCTTGTATATGAGGGGTGGAAGCTAAAAGGAGCGGCATGGTGGTGGTGATGGGGGTGGAGAGAATGCATTTACTATTTTGGTTTGCTGTGTTCAGGAATATGGTTCCTTTTAAAAAATGACTCTGGTCTATTGTCTTTTGCTGGGGGGAGGCAGGCAGGGTTTCACCACATCTCCCCTCTACCCCAAAACCACCATACCCAGCTCAGCCTCCTTAGATCCTTAGCCTCACAATTAAATCTAGGGCTTTGGCTTGGATTTAGGGGGAATGCTGGGTAAAATGTAGGTGAAGGTTTATCATTACAGAGTCTTACTTAAGCACCTAGGTTTGTTTGTTTGTTTTTTAAAGATCTTATTTATTTATTTGACAGAGAGAGAGATAGTGAGAGCAGGAACACAAGCAGGGGAAGTGGGAGAGGGAGAAGCAGGCTTCCCGCTGAGCAGGGAGCCCGATGCGGGTCTCGATCCCAGGACCCTGGGATCATGACCCGAGCTGAAGGCAGACGCTTAACGAACAACTGAGCCACCCAGGCGCCCCTTAAGTGCCTAGTTTTTGCTGTCCGTTTCCCAGACTCAGGATAACACAACCTGATCCTATGGACCTACCCCCTCAGTCCTCTAGGAGCTTACACTTTTTTAAATGCCTTTACCAATTATTTCAGTTTTTAACTCAAATACATGAAAGTCATAGGATTTAACTGATTTGGAAACTTGATTTTTTTTAAAGATTTTTATTTATTTATTTGACAGAGAGAGAGATAGTGAGAGCAGGAACACAGCAGGGGGAGTGGGAGAGGGAGAAGCAGGCCTCCCGCAGAGCAGGGAGCCCGATGCGGGGCTCGATCCCAGGACCCTGGGATCATGACCTGAGCTGAAGGCAGACGCTTAACGACTGAGCCACCCAGGCGCCCCTGTCCTTTTTTTTTTAAAGATTTTTATTTATTTGAGAGAGAGAGAGCACGAGCAAGGGGAGGGGCAGAGGGAGAGGGAGAAGCAGGCTTCCCGCTGAGCATTGAGCCTGACACAGGGCTTGATCCGAGGACCCTGGGATCATGACCTGAGCCAAAGGTAGATGCTTAACCGACTGTCACTTTCTTATTCTACAGAACTTTTTTTCACCTTTTTCACTCACCCCTTGATTTGATCTTTTAATGACCAATCTTGAGGGGTTGTTGGAACTAAATTCTGCATGCTTGATTTAGGTTCCCATTTATCTTAGAAGTAATTTGCCATTGAGCATGGGAACTATCCCCCCTCCCCATTTGTCCCCCACCCCTCCATGCTATTTTTTCATGTATAATAGTTACGTTTGTTGTAGGAAAAATAGAAAATTATTTGTAGATTTTTTTTTTTAAAGATTTTATTTATTTGATAGAGAGACAGTGAGAGAGGGAAAACAAGCAGGGTGAGTGGGAGAGGGAGAAGCAGGCTTCCCGCTTATCAGGGAGCCCGATGCAGGGCTCAATCCCAGGACCCTGGGATCATGACCCAAGCCGAAGGTAGACGCTTAACGATGGAGCCACCCAGGTGCCCCAGTAGATATTATTTTGAGATACATTTTTTGGCTCTCTAACTCACTACTCTAGCATAGAAAATGATGTATGGACTTAATGGAATTATTTTTTCCAAATAAAAAGGAACTTTCGTGGTCAAACTGAAGAATCGTTTAAGACACAAAGACCACTTGATTCTGTGTATTGTTGGAGAAGGGAGGAGTGGGAAAGGTCCAAGTTTTGACATGCTTTCTTCATGGTGATTTTTTCTTGGTTAGTTCCATCTTAGCCCTTTGTCACTTTCTTATTCTACAGAACTTTTTTTCACCTTTTCAAAATGGTGATTGCTTAGTGTGCCATTTCTTTTTTTCATGAGATGAAATGAAGTAGTATTTTTTTTTCTTTTTCTCTCTCCCTCCTTATATCTGAAGGTGATGGCCATTGCCACTCTGGCTGCCTGTTATAATAATCAGCAGGTGTTCAAAGGCGTAGTGAAGATCCGAAAAGGGCAAGCAGTAACTCTAATGATGGATGCCACCAATATGCCGGCGGTCAAAGCTATAATCTACCAGTACATGGAAGAGGTGGGTTCTTATTTCACTACCTGGAGAATCTGTAGCTATTTTTAGGATTTAAATAATGTCACTGTTTAAACAGTTCATATTTGGCTATTAGATGATCCTAACAACTCACTGTGTTATGGTATAAAGAGACAGGAGCTGGTGTCCTTTATTAGGAAAAAGCGTGTGCACAGGTTGCTGATCGATCAGAGCCGCACGGCACCCCGTGGGAGGGTGTAAATGCAGCGAGCCTTTAGGGTGGAAGCCCCTAAGGAGGATGAGGTTTTTTGAGGCAGAAGATGATGGTAGAGACCAACGAGGCTTCTTGGTTCATGGGTGAAGAGAGTGAAGCTGAGGCTTGTGCATGCTACACAGCATCTGACCGAGTGGATCTCGGAGCCCAGGCCAGGTTGCCTGTCACCCAGTCCAGTACTTTCTATTATGTCATAGGCCTCAACTGAGAAACCACAGTAGGGAATTTCAGCAAAGGAAAATCATCAAGTTGTAATGATTTCTCAATTTTCTAATGCAAATCTCGTTTCAAACGCCAAAACTACCCTATAAAACAAAACGTACTTGTTGAAGTCAGATCTCCTACTGTGGAGGATATAATCTATGACTAGGTTCAAAAAACTTTCTCTTAGAGGCTGAATCTAATCACTAGGCCCCAGAGTGGTGGTTCTTAATTGAAGGGGCTTTTGCATCTCCCCCAACCCCCCCCACCAGGGGACATTTGGCGATGTCTGGAGACATTTTTTGTGATGCTCACACTGGCGAGGGGGGTGTCTGCTGCCTTCTGGTTAGTGCAGGCCCTGAGATCCTTAGATTCTTATTGAAGATTGAACTACTACAGAAATACATGAAACATGAAAGACCTTCTTCCTTCCTCTCTCCCAGAGAGAACTCTTGCTGTCAATAATTTTCTGCCTCCTTTCCGTCCTCTGGTTACACCTCTACAGGGATGTGATGTGTAATAGTGGTTTCCCCTAAACAGAATTCTGCCAAACAGTGATTTCCTCTGATTTCTACTGCATATTGCACATTCTCCTTGGAGTTCCTCCCTGTCTTCTATCTGACAAGCTTTGGACCTCTGCATTTCTACCAGAGGCACCTATAGAAGACATAAGAGAAGAGATCCTGGGTGGCTCAGTCAGTTAAGCGGCTGCCTTTGGCTCAGGTCATGATCCCACGGTCCTGGGATCAAGTCCCACGTCGGGCTCCCTGCTCAGCGGGGAGCCTGCTTCTCCCTCTCCCTCTGTCCTCCCACCCCCCACCCTGCATGCTCTCCCTCTCTCAAATAAATCAATAAAATCTTTAAAAAAAAAAAAAAGGACAGGGGCGCCTGGGTGGCTCAGTCATTAAGCGTCTGCCTTCGGCTCAGGTCATGATCCCAGGGTCCTGGGATCGAGCCCCGCATCGGGCTCCCTGCTCTGCGGGAGGCCTGCTTCTCCCTCTCCCACTCCCCCTGCTTGTGTTCCCTCTCTCGCTGTGTCTCTCTCTGTCAAAATAAATAAATAAAATCTTTAAAAAAAAAAAAAAGACAGAAGACCAAAGTTTTTTTAAAAATCCTAAAATTCTTGTAGTGACTAGATAGAGTGTTCATTCAGCCATTGACCAAAAAATTGCTACTAATGAGACTTGGGACAGTCTGGTTCACTGTATCACCAGCACTTCCTTTGAGCTTACTGTGTGCCTGGCAGAGCAACTGAATAGGTGGATACTATTAATATCAAGGAAACTTGAGCTGGAGCCATAATTTGGACCCAGCAGATCTGGCTGACTTCAGAGCCTACGCTGTTCACTACAATTCTAAGGGGTTTGGAGTACCCTTTGCAAACTAAGCAGTACCGTATTAGGCACTTTTTGTCCGTTTTATATAATGTAGTATGTAAGTCAGAGACGATTTTAGTTGAGTTGAGAGGCTGCAACAGTTGAGTGGCCCACAAAGCTGAAAATATTTTCTGGCCCTTTAAGAACATTTGCAGACCCCTGATTTAAGGCATCAATTGTTTCAAGCTACTCAAGGTAATTTGGGGGAGATGTTAATACTTGAGTTGATTTGATTGAGAAAAATCTCTGAAGACTTCCAAGCCTGAAGGAATAAAATGTAATAATGGTTTTGATGTCAGCATGAATGAAATTTCAAGTGAAACCTTTTTGTATCAAGTCCACAAGTTGTCTGGGTTTTTTTGTTTGTTTTTTAGGATTTTGAGAGAAAGAGAGAGAGAGAGTGCATGAGTGAGGGGGAGGGGCAGAGGGAGAAGCAGACTCCCCGCTGAGCAGGGAGCCCGGTGCGGGGCTCGATCCCAGGACGCTGGGATCATGACCTGAGCCGAAGGCAGACGCTTCACTGACTGAGCCGCCCAGGTGCCCCCAGTTGTCTGGCTCTTTGCTGCTGTCCAGTTATTAACACTTCTCCTCACTGATCAAGTCTGTCCTTTGCAGGGAGACAGGAAGACACATTTATTCTGTCAGGTCTCTGGGCCTAACTGGTGGTACCCGTAGTGCCCTTGCAGGGGACTTGAAGGCTTTCCTCCCGCAGCTCTAGTGTTCAGTGGAAGAGTCAGAGTGACAGCCGAACCTTGCTGAGTAGGTGGGCACTGCTCCTCAGTGTCCTGCGTCATCTGGAGCAGCCTCAGCTTCAAACCAGTCTGGGTACCTGTCAGCTGGCGAGAAGCTCCACCAGCTATTTGGGGGCAGAAACAAATGCTCCGGCAAGCAGCCAGAAACTATTATTTCCTTCTCTGCCAATGCTCGTTCCTTGGCGAGGGCAAGCTTTTTGAGGCTGGCGCAGCTCCCGGGTTCACCCTGCGCTGTGGCTCGTCTAGAGCGTCGTCGTGCCCTGCAAGCGCTTCTTGTGCTCGTGACTCAGCAAGTGTGGTCCTCGGGTCAGCAGCATCCGGGGCCCCGGGCACTTGCTGGAGTCTTACCCCGACTCGAACCCACTGAATCAGAGTCTGCCTTTACCAAGGCCCCCAGGTGATCACCTGTGGACAGAAAGGCTGAAAAGCACTGCTGTTGACCCACCCTCTCCTCAGCTGCCGCTGCCTTTTCCCCATGTGAGGCCGTGCGAGGTGGTGTGTTGGGAACCCGCTCCGCTCCTCTGTGTCCGCCTCCCCGGTGTGAACCTAAGCTCTGCGTGTACACGCTCCTGCGCACCCCCCACCTGTCGCCCCCTCGAGATCCGCTGCCTCTTTGTCCAAAGCCCCCTCCTCCCCCCGTCACTCCTCTAGTTTGTATGTGCGCTCAGGCCACTCAGCTTCAGAAAGCTTCAAAAAGTCAAAAAATGACTCTGGCTTGACTTTGCTCCTTTCTATCTACTCCCCCACCCCACCCCCACTCCCCACTTAAGCTTCTTGAAAGATACATGTACTTCATGTTATTTATTCCCATTTTTTTCTCAACCCACCTCGTTATGCTAGCTAGCTTTTGTTCCTACCTTGTCATGAAAACTTTTCTTACTTAAGTGATTTGATGACTTTCTAATGACCAGTTTTTAAAGCATTCTCCCCAATCCCACTGTATTATTTCACACTGGCTCTTTCTCACCTTGAAAGCCTTTTCCTCTCTAGGCTTCTGTGACTCTTGCCTCCAGTTTAACCTCTTACCTGTCTGTCGACTCCTTTGCCGTTCTGGCTCCTTATACTGGTATTTCCCGGAGTTCGGTCTTGGTTTTCATTTCTTCTCACTGCACAAAAGCTTTCTAGTATTCTCTTTGATGGCCCGGCTTCTTTCTCCACCACATGCTCATCACTCCTGACTTGATTAGTCCAGCTCAGGACTTGGTCATAAACTTTTTTTTTTTTTTTGCTTAATGACATTGCCATTCGCCTAATCAAGGAATCCAGATAACCCAGGCTCCTCCTAACCCTCATCCATAGGAATCTCCATATCCTACTTGTTCTACCTATAGACTTTACTTGTCAGAATTTTGCATGCATTACCCTCTGACCAAGCAATTCTAGGACTTTATGTGCAAAATTAGCCAGAAAATGTGCAGAGGTGCTTACTGTAACATTTTGTCCTCAGTCCTCATTGGGAAGGAATTGATTAAATTATAGTACATTCACATTATGTGGCTTGTGTTTAAAAACAGAATGACATCATTTTCTAGGTTCTGGCATTAAGAAATGTCCATAAAAAATTATGAGTGAAAAAAGTCAAATCGCAGCATAATCTGTTTATAAACTTTTAAAAATAAAATTGTGTATAATTTTATGTGCACAATGTAGTCATATATTTATCCATTATATAGAATTTAGTCTTTTTTTTTTTTAAGATTTTATTTATTTATTTGACACAGAGAGGAAACACAAGCGGGGGAGTGGGAGAGGGAGAAGCAGGCTCCCCACCGAGCAGGGAGCCCGATGTGGGGTTTGATCCTAAGACCCTGGGATCACGACCTGAGCTGAAATCAAGAGTCAGATGCTTAACCGACAGAGCCACCCAGGTGCCCCTGTATTGCTTGTTTTTATAAGCATAACTCCGTCATCTAAAATTTTTTTAAAAGAAAGTAGAGGAAATTGTAGTTTCATCCCTGCTTCTGTTGTTCTCTCTAAAGCTATTCTTAGGGCGCCTGGGTGGCTCAGTCGTTAAGCGTCTGCCTTCAGCTCGGGTCATGATCCCAGGGTCCTGGGATCGAGCCCCACGTCGGGCTCCCTGCTCAGCGGGAAGCCTGCTTCTCCCTCTCCCACTCCCCCTGCTTGTGTTCCCTCTCTCGCTGTGTCTCTCTCTGTCAAATAAATAAAATCTTTAAAAAAAAAAAAAATTAAAAAAAAAAAAGCTATTCTTGGTAGCATAATATTAGATATCATTAGCGTATTTTGGTAGGCATATATATATATATATATGTATTTTTTTTTTTTTTTTTTTTTTTTTTTTTTTAATTAAGTGAGCTCTTTTCCCATTGCAGGGCCTGAACTCATGACCCCAAAGATCAAGAGTCACATGCTCTCCCGACTGAGCCAGCCAGGCGCCCCTATAGGCATATTCTTTTATTTTCTTGTTATACTAAATTGCAGCCATGCCCTTTTGGTGGGGAGGTGGGAGGGTGGCAAGAATATAATATATGTCTATGGAAAAAAGTACCCATTATATAATGCAAATCTTGGGAAAAAATTATTTAAAAATATGCCTGCTCTGTCGTCTTCCTCCTCTTTGCCTCCGTCTCGGCTCAGATCCTTGTCACTTCCCACCTCCGTCATCTCCTAGTTGCTCTGTCAGTTTGAGGCAGTGACCATTTGCGTGCCAGGCACAGAGCTGGGCTGGAGGCAGAAAGATGAGGAAGATGTGGTGCCTTTGAGACTTGTAGTCCAGGGAGACACACAGAAATAGCTGAATTCAGTGTTAAGTGATAAGGTAGGAGTTATGTGCCGGAGAGGGGCACGTGGCCCAACCTGGGGGTTCAAGGAAGGTTTTCTAGAAGACCTAATATCTAAATTAAGACTTGCGCAACGGGCGAGAGTTAGCCAGGTGAAGGAGTGTGACAGGCATTCCAGGAGTGGGGAGTAGTGCGAGCGAAGAGGGGAACAGAAGTGCGCAGAGCAATCCAAGTGTAAGACAACAGTCGAGTTGTTCCAGTGGTGAGAAAAGACAGGTGGACAGCAGCAAGTGAAGCTGGAAAGGTTCGGTGGCCCCAGGTCACGGGTGGCCTTGTGCTCCACATCGCTGAGCTCAGACCTTAACTGAGCAGCCCATAGGGAGCCGGTGGGGGTGTCAAGCAGAGGTTTTCGGTTTCTTTGGGGACCGTGTGGCAAGCAGGTGAGGGGACTTCAGGGTTCAGTAGAGTCAGGAGCTCAGTTTGGAAGGCTGGTCATGGCTTAGGTGAAAGGCATCGAGGGCCTCGCCGGCAGCTGTAGTTGGAAGCATGGACGTGAGGCCTGGGTTCAGCAAATGCTTTGAGGTTTGTGGAGGGGGCAGGAGGGGCAGAGGCGCCGAGAGGGTTCTAGGAGGACTACTCTCCGGCTCCCAGCTTCTGCTCTCGCCTTCCTTCATCCAGCCTGTGGTCCACATCACAGATTCCATCTTGTCTGGCTGTGTTTGCCCCGCCTTTTCAGTAGCCTTTCCCCTGCAGCTGTTGCGCTGCTCTGCCGACATTCCCAGGCTCCCCCTCTGTGCCCGGCGCTGGGAGGCGCTGGGAGGCGCAGACCGGAGAGGACCTGGGTGGCTCCCCGGGGGCAGGGATGCCCTGGTGTTCCCTAGATCAGGCTGTGGGACGATACAGGCCTCCGTGGACAATCCTGCCTTATCAGTGGGGTGACTTTGGGTTATTCCTTCCGTGTTCTCTGAGCCTGTTTGCTCATTGGGAAGAGGGACATCAGATACCTCCCTGTGTAGGATTACTGTAAGAAGTAAACACAGAAGGTGTTTATAAAGGTTCTAGGACTCACTAAGTGGCACTTAAAATTTTCTCCTTTCTTTAAAACAGATTTATCATAGAATCCCCAGCTCAGACCCATCTTCTGGCAAAACAAGGCAGATCATCTCCACCATCAGGACACAGAATCTTCCCAATTGTCAGCTGATCTCCCGAAGTCACTACTCCCCTATTTACCTGTCATTTGTCATGCTCTTGGCTGCCCTGAGCTGGCAGTACCTGAGCACCCTGTCCCAGGTCACAGAAGACTATGTTCAGACCGGAGAGCACTGACTGGGTACTCGTCTGGAAGCTCAAGTTCACCCTAAAATGGATTGGCCTTTTCTTCAAGAAAAAGGATATTGGTACCCCTCTCCCCCCGTTTTTCCCTCCCTCTTTAATCCCTGAAAGAACTCTGTGGACTTGGGACTTTTAGAAACTGTGACATGCAGTCAAGAAGCTAAGAATAAAAGGGAAGGCTACCTCACCCTTGGCAAGCAGGCCCTTGCGGGCGGTGCTCACGTCTGCGCGCCATGGCTAGCAGCAGAGGGCCGCCCACGGCAGGTCAGGGGACATGGTGGCATATGGGGCTGCTGACAGGTCTTAGTGTGAATCCTGGCTAGAATTCTAATTAAATGTATTTAATTTGAAGCAACCTTGGAATACATGTCCTTGTACAAAGCGAAGTGAATTTTCTCCCTTGGGTTCCCCTTTTTCTCATCATTTCGTTTTATTCAGTTGGTTTGAATGTAGTAGACGTCCGTGTTTTTGGGTCTAGGCAACAGCCCCAGGTTTTCTAAGAAGGCAGACTGTCTTCTGCCCACGAAGGCTAAGGACTGACTTCTGGGGGTTCTGGAATCGCTTCCTGGTTTAAAAGGAGGTTAGCTTTCAGAAAGAAACTGCGGGATTGCTTTGGGCCCCATCGTGGAAGACTGGCCTCCAGTTAAGGCTGACTTTTTAAGAAGACATCATATATAAAGATGTGTTTATAATGAAGAACTGAATTACTTTGCATCTGTCCAGGGCAGCTCATTTGAAAGCCTGGACGAGCACGGCAAATAGGAACGCAAGAATGTGGAGTCAGTGATGGAGGGACAGACGGCCGTCTGCGGCCCCCGCAGAGCCAGCCAGAGCAGGACCAAGAAGAAGGACCCAACTGCCTGGGCCCTGCACGGCTGTGCCTGCTGGAAATGAGCATGCGGCAGCCTCGCGTCC
Source organism: Mirounga angustirostris (assembly GCF_029215605.1). NCBI lineage: Eukaryota > Metazoa > Chordata > Mammalia > Carnivora > Phocidae > Mirounga > Mirounga angustirostris. The sequence continues at coordinate 149,974,110 of NW_026991710.1, read as the reverse complement.
CTGGCCAGCTTGGGACCTGCACTCCCTCTACCAGCCTGCTGTCCCCTTGGCTGACTCTTAGCTGCATGCAGAAATGTTACTATGTCCAGGATTTTTGTGGGGGTTTTTGTCTTTTGTTTCTTTCTTTTTTTTTTTTAAATCACCAGTTTATACATGGAAGCCTCGAGAAAGGCAAAATGTGTTTTCAGGTGATGGGCTGGAAAGCCAAAGAGCATTTAGCCTCCTTCTTCTAGCATCGCTGTCTGCCTTGAGCCCCGCACAGGCCGGGGGTGTGAGGCACGCTCACCCAGGACCTTACTGCGAAGCAAGGCCTGGGCCGGGGAGGACACGGCCCCTCTCGGAGGGTGTTTGAAAAAGCCCCTCAAGCTGAGGAATCACTGTTGTGGGGCATGAAAGTACTTTCTAGAAGCCGTTCATACCCTCGAAGTATATAGCCTACTCCTCTGCCGCAGTCCTTTGTGTGCGGTGACGTAATCATCGAAGCTGAGGGTTTTCCCCGGCAGGACTGCTGGCCTCGCGTTGTTACACACGTACTCACACTGCTGTCCCTTCGTGTCCCCGGCTGCCACCGGACACAGTGGCTTCGTTTCGGTCCATGGAAGCTGCGGTGAATTGGTTCATCTGAGGGTCGGTCCTGGGCAAACTTGTCACCACGCTGAAGCCAGGCATTTGCCACACGGGATACAGCTCTGAGCCGGGCTCCCCAGGAATTTTCCTAGTAATTTAAGCATCAGAACTTGGTTTAAGATTCCAGGGTGGGTTGTCAGAAATTTGTGTGCTGAAATGCCGGATGAGTTCCGTAACAACCCGTGTAGGACAGAGAACAACCTGGTGGAAATCGTGGTCTGGGGTGGGTGGACTGGGAGGTTCTTTCCTGGCTCAGTCATGACCTGTGGGACTTTCTGAGCTTCTGTTATGGTTTAGCAGATCTCCCAGGCCCCTCCCAGCCATAGAGTTATGTAACTTTTACTGTCACGGACTATTGCAAAGTCTTAGCTCTTGGGCCCACTCCTAAGTGCTTTGGAAGATCATTTTCCTTCTAAATATAGTTCTCTATTAAAATTGCCAGATAAAATACAGGATGCCCAGTTAAACTAGAATTTGACACACTAGTTTTGTTTTGGTTTAGTATAATTATGTCCCAAATATTATTGCACAGGACATATTTTTACTAAAAAATTACTTGCTCTGAAATTCAAATCTGATTGAACATCCTTTGTTTTTGTTTTTTTTAAAGATTTTATTTATTTGAGACACAGAGACACAGAGAGAGATAGAGCATGAGGAGGGGGAGTGGGAGAGGGAGAAGCAGACTCCCTGCTGAGCCAGGAGCCCAATGCGGGGCTCAATCCCAGGGCCCTGGAATCATGACCTGAGCCGAAGGCAGGCGCTTAACCATCTGGGCCACCCAGGCGCCGCAACATCCTTTGTTTTTGTTAAATCTGCCAACCCCACCCTCCGCTCCACACTTTAATTAATCAGATGTATAGGATCTCTGGCCTAAGGTCTACTTGAGTTCTACTTACAGGGGAATATTTGAGCTTTTCCTCAGAGGAGTATCTGACCCATCTGAATCTAGGGCTCTAAATTTAAAGAACTCCCTTACAACAGACAGGAGCAAGAGTCTGATCTCCACACTTTGGGAGCTCCTAGAGCTCCAGATACACATGCACACCCATCTCCCTTTGGGAAAGCGCTTGGAGCAATTACCTGGAAAGCCCCATTCTGTCGGAACCCTTTCCCTGGGGCTGGCGTGCACATGTGTGTAGGGGGAGGAAGGGGGTTAGCCATTTGTTAATTAGTCTTAGCAGTTTGGGAAGCAAAGCTCTAAAGCCATGGTTCTCAAACTTCAGCATCTGAATTGCCTGAAGGTCCCAGATTGCTAGGACCATTTGTCTCTCAGGTCTTGGGGAGTAGCCCCCAAACTGGCATCTTTAACAAGTTCTCAGGTGATACACATGCTGCTGGTCAGGAGCCCAGTTTGAGAACCGCTGCTCTAAGGTCTTATTTTTCAGACTCTAATGAACATATGAATCAGCAGGAGTCTTGTTAAATTGCAAGGACAGATTCAGAGTTCTGGCCCAAGTTCCGCATTTCTAACAAACTGCCAGGTGACGGCCACGCTTTTGGTCTGAAGCATAGCTATCCGACGCATTTTTTTTTCTTTTGATTTTATTTGACAGAGAGAGAGAGACACAGCGAGAGAGGGTATCCGACGCATTTTAAAAGTGGAAAAGGTTCAACTATGTGCGCAGACTTCTGAGTCTAAACTAAACCCACACCCTCCTCTGGGTAATGAACAAAAAGGCATGGTCCCTTCCATCGCTCACCTTGTTCGGACAGGCACCCGAGAGAAGCGTACCACTTGTTGAACTGAGGTGACAGGGTGATCAATGAGGTAATTTGAGGTTTATTTAAGTATTGACATTGATCCCAACCCTAAATAAACATGGCTGGTTTTGTTTTCTAACAGACTCCTTAAGCCAAGCGTGCAGATGCCCTGCATTTCATCTGGGTCCTTGCCGTATTGCATCTCCACCGGCTTCCCGGCTGAGTGCGGAGCTGCGGGTGGGCGCAGGGTGGGCACAGGACGGGCACAGGATGGACGTGGGATCATCCGATTGCGTTTGGGGCAGGTCGAATTTGTCAGAACTACATTGAGGTTATGAATGTCTTCCAAATGAAATTTGAGGAATAAAGTAATTGCAAAGTTTGGCTTTGGTAACCTTTGTTAAACGCTTAAATATTATGTCAGGTGTCACAGATTTTTAAGTTTTTCATTTAATTCCGGCTTTCACAAATTTTCCCTTCCATATTCAGCAGGTGTTTAAGAGCTTATCTGATAAGGCACTTCCTGATCCCTAACTTCTAATTTCCATTGGAAGTCAAACTTCCCATGCTTCTAGAACTAGTTCAGCCCTCAGCTGGGAAAGAAGTCAGGTACTGACGGGCCAGTGGGATGGGGGGCAATTCTTTTAGTTTCCTGTTCCCTCCAACACTAGTGTACTTCACTGCTTGGGATTCTTAACCGGGACTATGCAAAGCAACAGTTCTTAACCGGCAACGTGACCCAGACACAGAGGGGACTTAGACTAGGACACACAGGCTGCTTCCACCCCGTCCCAAACATCAGCAGCGACCAGGGCGACCTGGCCCTCCGCTGGGACAAATGGCTTCCGGTGTCACCCCCCACGCCACTCCTGTGTGACCCCCCACGCGGGTTGCTGCTGGCTTGCAGCTGGTATGAAACGGACTACAACTATGTTCCTAGCTCTTGAAATTGAGCAGGGGTGCAGCTCGTCGGGCTTGAGACACAGTGTAGGGGATGCAGTTACAGAGCAGGGTTGATGAAAGTGACAGGGAACTAAGAGAGAAACCATGGTTTGAGGCAAGAGTTCCCTGGTTCGAGTTTCAAGGACACCCGGATCCAGGAAAACAGGATTCTGTCGGGTAAGGACGGACGGACCGTGGCATCCCACCAGAACACAGACTTCACGTTGAGGGAGAAAATGTTTTATTGGCACAGTCATTCCTTTCCTGGTTAAATTAACAGAGTGAAGCAGTGATCTTTACAGGGGTAAAGCTGGTTTCTCCCGAATGAGTTTCACTGTATTAGGCTGGGAGGCCGATCGGGTCGTGACCACCTGGTGGTGGGGGAGGGAGACATGGTCTGTGAAGCGAGGACAGATCCTCCAACTGTTCTCTCATTCACATGATCAGCTGAGGTGCACACAAAATGAAACACCTAAAAAGGAACCATGCCAAGGGCATGACCAGAGAGGGTCTTTGCAGCAACACCGCAAAGCTCAAGAGATGCAGGGGCCTTTGGAGAACGGGTTTCCCCCAAGGGCCGCCCCACGGGTTTTCTTTTCAACCTAGTCCACAGCTAGCGAGCTACTTGCTTACAAGTACTGCCACTGGTGGGGACTGGTCTTGTTAGGGACTCCACTTTCTATTCCTCTGGAACGCCTAACAAACCCTCTAGGTCTCGGTCTGGCTTCCCGGTGTGCGCGGAAGGGGGGAGGATGCGCTGGGGTGCGGGCACTAGTCTGGGGGGCGGGGGGTGGAAGGCCTCGCTTTGCTTGTGAGGGTGGCTCACGTCGTCTAAGTGTGCCCTGGGACTGCGGTCCACCCAGCAGGCTGGGAGGTAGCCAGGCCTTGGACATGTCTCCTTGGAAGACGGTTCTGATGGTAGATGCGAGGTTTGGCCCAATCCTTCAGGTCCTGTCTAAAACCTCTTATACCTTATCTCAACTCGAAAGGATAAAAGACATGCCTCCCCATCTCCTCCTCCCCATCTCCTCAACTGGCTATATTTAGGGAAACACTGCCCCAGGGCTGGCAGGACCAGCCCCACAGCAGATTAGATCTTTTTCCAGTACTGGTCAGTGCATGGGACTCCCGCCACAATTTCTGATTCAATTCCACAGTGATCCCGTCCTCTGAGGATTTTAAAGAAGCCTGGAAAGCAAAAATAGGCCTTTAGAGTGTGCTCAGTTTTGACCCTTGCCAAGGTACTCACACTCACAACAGAAAGACTTAGGAGCAGAAGACACCAGCCTAGCCCCAAAGCAGTCAGCAAACCAACCCCAAGGTTGGTTCCTCTCCTGTTTGCCCAGTAGCCTGGCTCCACGTCACGAGGCCTCTAGACCCCACTTCCATTTGACCCACATAAGCAAGCACTGCACCCGGGGCGTGGGGAAGCGTGAGGGACAAGCGACCCGAAGCCACGTCCTGATCCCTACCACCCTCTCTCGGCATCAGCATCTGCCTTCATGGCAAGGGAACCCCCAGGAGGTCACTGCTGAGCCCCAGGCCCAGCGTCTGGAGCAGAGCAGGACAAGATGACCACTCCGTCCCGGCTCACACGCCCTGTGAGCAGGCAGCGGGCCGCCACTCACCATTGTCGCCCCAGTCCGTGTTCCACGAGTTGCCAACCAGCCAGTAGGGCGTGCCATTCTCCACTCCCCAGCCCAGGATGCGGACAGCGTGGCCTCCCATCATTTCTCCAGTGACGTGCTGGTACACTCCTGAGAAAGGGACGGCCCGTTCAGGCAGAGCGGTCCCAGAGCATCGCTCCAACTCAGCTGGCTCCCCGGGCCCACCAAGCCCTCCCAAACAAGGTTACACAGAGAGCGCGCGGACGTTCTCTCAGAGGGCTCCAGGGGCTCCCGCCACATGGGGTAATCACTCCAATAGGTTTCTGAAAGCCCAGCACCCAAATATGTTGAGTAAATATTAAAGGGGAGTCCCAACAAAATGAGCTTGTTGGTTGCCTTGAAAACTGAAGTTATAAATTCTAATCTAAGAAGTAAATTTAACATTAACATTCAATTCCAGCTATCCGTTCTACATGCTAGGACTCCATGGAAGGATGTATTTGTCGAAAGGGTTCTGTAACTTGAGGAGTTTCAAGTTGCTGCCCTGGGATGGACCCTGCAGGGGTGAAGAGAGAGAGAGGCCGGGGTGGCGGCAGCCGGTGCTGACCGAGCTCAGCGTGCTCACGGGGCCTGTGGAGCAGGCGATGGCCTCACTGGTGAGTTAATCAGTCTGTCAAACTGGAAATGCACCCCTTTAAATTATGGGGGGGGGTGGGGGAACTGTTAAAAGCACCAGCTTCGGGCGCCTGGGTGGCTCAGTCGTTAAGCGTCTGCCTTCAGCTCAGGTCATGATCCCAGGGTCCTGGGATCGAGCCCCGCATCGGGCTCCCTGCTCAGCGGGAAGCCTGCTTCTCCCTCTCCCACTCCCCCTGCTTGTGTTCCCTGTCTCGGTGTGTCTCTCTGTCAAATAAATAAAATCTTTAAAAAAAAAAAAAGCGCCGGCTTTATAATCTCGTCTTGCCGGAATCATCTCCCTTTATCCAATGACGTTTCCTAAGAGCAGAGAGCGCTGAAGAGTTCGAGGTGGCAGAACGGAAAGGAGAGAGCAGAGGTCGGCCACAGACTGCTCATCTAGAATGGGGGGGTTTCTAAGGCAGCTCTCGGGCCAGGGGCTGTCCGGTTCCCCGGGGTGGATCCCACAGCCAGGTGCTTCCTGCCCCCCCGGCCCCCTGAATGTGAGGCGTGGTCTGGGACTTCGCCAGCACAATCTGACGTCTTCCTCCGTGATCCAGCCCTGTGGGTCCCTCCGGAACCCACACCTCCCCGGCTCCCGCTGCCATGAGGGGGCAACACGCACCAGACTTGTACATCAGGAAGTCAGAGTACACGGTGAAGGCCGCCTCTACCGGGCCGTTCTTGTAGATCTCTGCCATGATCTCCTTCTCGCTACTGGACATGCTGTAGGAACTGCATCCTGGCAAATGAACCAGCCGGGGGGGGGGGGGGGGGGGTGAGACGTGCCCCCCGCAGCTCCATCTGTCAGCTCTTCACTGACTTATGGGGAGCTGCCAGGTGAAGACTGCGTTTGGGGACTCGTCCAGCCCAGGGGCCTGGGAAGGCTTCCCTGGGGAGGAATGAATGATGGCGCCCGACCGGGAAGCAGAGATTGGGGTGGCGGGGCACAGCTCTGAGGTGGGAGGGGCGGTGAGCACGAGACCCCAGAGGAAGGGCAGAGTGGTGCCCAGAAGGTTCTAGGCCAGATCACTCCCCTGTAAAACGAGGGGCCTGGTCCCTCCAACCCTAAGGGCCTGTGACCAACACATCGGGGATCCTGGGGCCGGATTCGGCACGGAGACAGGCAGAAAACGCAGTGTATTGCTCCCGCTGACAAGACAGTCAGTCACGACCTTCCTTTCTCCCTCCTGTGTTCCTGACTCCAAGGGTCGACTGCCCCGGCCTCTCCCTTCCTCCGGCTCGGGAAGGGTGTCAGCGGGTCCCCGGCCCCGGGGTGCTGGGAGCGCGGGCCCCACCTTACCATAGTGCTTGTCTTCTTTGTAGGACGGGGTGTAGCCGGGCTCGCAGATCTTGCTGCACTTGGGGGTATCCCCCTCCCCTGTGCATGGGGGCCGGGAGCCGTTCACGTGGTGCTCACAGGGAGGGATGGAGTAGGGTCTGCAGCCTGGGGGGCCAAGTAGAAAGGAAGGGATCAGCTGCCAGTCTCTTCAGAAGCCCTCTGGGGGCACAAGGGCAGCACCGACGGGAACAGGAGGTCAAAGGTGCAGCACGAACTCCGGCGCTAAGCCTGCCCTGTTCTGCCCTGGAGGGGACCGCCTGTTTCTACCGGATTGTTCAGCCTCCTGCCCTCAACGCTCAACCCGCACTTTATAATGCAAGTGGAGACCATTCTTCCTCGTGGCTTATAAAATCCAGCTAGCCAGAGAGAGGCTGAGGGCAGACACTCACCTACATGAGATTCATAGAGCCCACCGGAAACCAGGCCTTGTTTTGTCCAGAAGTTCCAAGCTTCAGCAGGAAAGCCCCCATTACAGCTAAGAAAAGAGCCACTCTTTAAATTCACTGTGAGAGAACTTCTAGCTGCTCCCAGGCCACACCACCTGCTGCCAAGGCCCCAGGGTCGCTTACGGATCCACCAGGGCCTTCAGCAGCTAGCCCAATAGCTCTCCCGGGTCCCCAAGAAGCCCACTTCACCCTCCCTGGGATAGTCACCTCTTCCGGGGAATCGCCCCAGCTCCTGGGCCTGCCCACCACCCTCCCCAACAAGACAGAAGGACCCCCGTGTTCATGTCTGCCCCAAACCAGGCCGTCACACAGATTCTCAATCAGCATGCTGCAATCCCCTGGTGTTTTAATACACACGACGCTAATGCTGGGAACTGGGCAGATCGGAATGAGGTGAGGCCTGGACGCTTTTATTTAACTCCCAGGTATTTCTACTCCGTAGCCATATCCGAGAACCATGGCTGTAAAACCAAGGCCAGAGCTGGCAGAAAAGCAGGCACCCACAGTGGGAATTTAGGTTCTGTGAGCAAGCTGGGGGCCCATCATTCTTCGTTACAGAAACGAGGCCCCATTACATTTCCCTGAGCAAGGAAAGGGAACAAGGATGACAAAAACCAGGCCAGAGATGAGAAGTTCAGCCGCATGCTCTGAGACCATCTCTGGTGTGCTCGCACCGAACCACCCACACCCAGCGCTGCGGGCTCCGCCTGGCTTCAGGCGGCTCCCGGAAGGTAGCAGTCACACCGGGGCCTGCTTCCAGACTCCCCCCGCCAGCTGTCTCCGCAAAGGACCGTCTGCTGACCTGGAGTACCACTCCTGTCCTCAGGGAGGCCTCAGCCTGGGGGCTCCAGGTGCCATCCCCAGGGGCCACTTCTGACTCACCCGTCCCCACACTGGTCGCCACAGCACGTGAGCAGGTCCTCGGCAGACACCTCCACGTTGACGTGCCCATTGGTGCGGATGCAGATCCGGTCAGAAATGGCTTCCACGGCCCCAAATGCCTGCGGAAACAAGCCCCACACAGGTGAGCCCCACTCCTGGGCCGTGGGCTCTGCCAGCCACCCCAGCGGAGGACCGCAATGGACGCCTCAGACCTTCTTGGGGGCTAGTCTCCCCCCATGTCAGTGAGGGTCCTGGCGCTCGTGTGTGTCTTTAAAGCGGGAGACCAGTCCGCCCCAAATCTACGTGTGCACTCAAGTTCGTTTCTAAAACGTGGGTTGTTGTTAACATAAAACAGCTCATACAGAGGACAAATACTGTATGATTTTACTAACATGAGGTATCTAGGCTGGTCGGTAAAAGACAGAAAGTAGAAGGGTGGTTGCTGGGGGACTGGGGAGGGGGGATTAGTGTTTAATGGGGACAGTTTCCATTCTTACAAGATGGTAAGAGCTCTGTGGATGGACCCCGGTGACCACATTTCCGATAACGTGAATGTACTTAATGCCACCGAACTGCGCTTAAACATGACTAAGACGGTTAAATTTATACCATGTGTACTTTACCACAGTTAGAAACTAAATTAAGACAGCTCATTGATACGGATGGGATACGTCTTCATGAAGCAGAGCAGAGCTCAAAACTACTGGTATCTGCTGACAGCCTGGGACAGCGTGTCCAACAGGGAAGTAAAAACAGCTTCACCACCCACACACATGCCATACCCAGACTCCATGCAGAGTGCTTTGCACATCGACTCTTCCACCTAGTTCTTGCAATAACTCATGACCACAGGGATCTTCATGATTTGTATGTTGACAGAAATGGAGACTCAGCAAGTTTACTAACTTCCCTAGTCACTCACGGCTGGTCGGACAAGTGCCCCCTGCCCCCCATGCTCGGGCCCCTCCCAGTCAGCAGGGCCTCACCCAGCAGGATCCACAGGAGCCCTGGTCTCGGATCTCTTTGATGGTCGGGCAGTTAGGCCACTGTTCCCGGGAATCGAAGCTTTCAGGCAGAATCATGTTCTCGGCAAACCAAGTTCTAGATAAAGGAAGGCCTCCATGACAAACTTGCTGAGCAGGGAGCCCGACGCAGGGCTCGATCCCAAGACCCCGGGATCACGACCTAAGCCGAAAGCAGACGCTCAACCGAGCCACCCAGGCATCCCCAAACTCTCATCTTACAACCCTCCCCCGTCCCCGTAGACATCAGCGACTGCCGGCTGGGCCATCACGTGGAAAGGGAGGCACAGGAAGGACAAGCTGAAGGTGACATCTGCAGAGATGTCCCCTGGGAACTTTACACAACCAAACCAAACCAAGAACTCTACCGTTCAACACATCTTCTCGTTCCCTGTGCTTCCTTCTAGTCTTATTTTATGGGATATTTTTCAGGAGTTTGGCCACAAGATCCATATCACTGTGTTTCTTACTCCCCTCACCCCATCCCGGGTCTGCCCAGGGTCCTCACAACATTTTTAATATCTTCCCCGTTGTGTGATGTCCCATAACTACTCCGTCCACATTGGCAGATATTTCTAATGCTTCCTATAAGAGTAGTATCTACTTGAAAACGCCCCATTACAGAATTCTCTAGAAAAAATGAAACATCAATGGCAGATCAGATGGCTTTTCTTAGAGTCTCCTTCAATTACTCAAGACTGGATCCAGCCAGGTCATACAGGACAGAGCCAGGGCCTGCCCACTGGCCTCTGAGACATGTCGAGAAGCACAGTAGGAAACACGGCACCGGGGGCTGAGCCCTGGCAGGCAGAGTCTCGCAGCTCTGGGAGAAGGGAGGCTTCTGGATGCCAAGGAGGCCTTCTTACTCCCTCTTTCCCGCGGTCCCAAACACACCCCTGCTGTTCATATGGCAGCATGGCAGGGGCAGCCCTGTATCCACCCCCAGGCAGCAGGCACTCACCTCTGGGGCAGCTTCGGCCCACCCAGGAAGGTGCCACATAGCTTCCTCAGGTAGCTCGGGTCCACATTGTGGAAGTTGTGTCCAGCCTGGAAGAGAGCCCCAGCCACAGCAGTCAACAGAGGGGGTGTCCAGGGCTGGGGGTAGATGAAGGCCTGACAAGGCCAGGGGTCCCAACCAGCTCAGCAGAGCAAGGGGACTTGGGGCATTGCTATAGAACAAATGCATCCCCCCAAATTCATGTTGAAACCTAACCCTCAAGGTGATGGTACCTGGAGGTGGGGCCTTTGGGAGGTGATTTGGTCACGAGGGTGCAGCCCTCATGAACGGGATTAGTGCCCTTCTAGGAGCCCCAGGAGAGCTGGCTTGCCCCTCCCAGTAAGGGAGGCCCTCCCTAGAACCCAGCCATGCCGGCACCCTGAAACTGTACTTCCAGCCTCCAGAACTGTAAGCGATGCATTTCTACTTATGCACCACCCAATCTGTGGTACTTTGTTACAGCAGTGTGGACGGACTGAGACAGGCACCCCTCACAGCAAGCGAGGCCCCGTCCCGAGGGAGCCACCCGGGGCGGGGGGGAGCAGGCGGGCACGCAGCTCCCAGACCACTGGGGATCTTCTCTGATCTGCTACATTTGCTGAGGTCAAGAGAAACCCTCTGCAGCCCTGAACATGGCTCATTCTTCGTCTCTTTATTCTTGCAGTCCCAGGCCTCGGGGGCTGGGCAGAAGCAAGGAGCTGTCCGATGAGCCTTAACAATTACCATGGTGGGGGAGCAAGGTTCAGGGTCCTCCTGGCTGTGAGCACTTCCAGAGCTCGTTTAGCCCCCATGCACCACCACGCACGCGTGCGCAGGGGGCAAGGAGCGGGCAGGAGGTTTGCACGGTCCGCAGTGGCCACGACTCTCAATCAGGCCCACTCTCCGGGACAGATGGCCCTCTGGGCCACGGCTGCAGCAACCACCCTCGGGAGGCGGAACGCACCAACCGAACCCCTGCGGCAGGGGCGCGCACAGAAGTGGCGGTCCCCACAGCTCACCTTCCACGTAGTGTTACGTCTGTTAATGTAGCTGACCAGCTCATCCGACAGCGGCTGGAAAGGCGGCCTGCTCTGGGCACCAGTCAGCACCACCAGGCAGCCAAGGGTGGCCAAGAGCTGCCACATTTTGGAAGCTGGATCTTCGATTCACCTAGAAAAGACATCAGGATACTTCAGTTCAAGTACGTAACATACACAGGGGTGCCATCTCAGGCAGCATGGTTCTGGGGCCAGAAACAACTCAGGGGCTCCATTTCTCGGTCTCCTCTTCGGAAATGTGTGGGTGTGGGGGGGGCAGAGAGCCCTCGAAGACCAACAGTGCCCCTGGGCTCCCAGGCCCCGTCTCAGCAAAGTCCCAATCTGTGCCCATAGCACACAGGGCCGTGCTGTGGACTGAATGTTTGTCCACCCCAGCCCCCCACCCAAATTCATGTGATGGGATTAGGAGGTGGGGCCTTTGGGGGGGTGATTCGTCATGAGGATGGGACCAGTGTTCTCATCAAAGAGACCCCAGGGAGCTCGCTCTCACCTTCTGCCATGGGAGCACACAGCCAGAAGGGGACCCTCACCTGACCGTGCCGGCACCCTGGCCTCAGACTCCCACACTGGGTCCCAAACTGAGAAACTTCTGCTTAGCAGCCACCCCGTCTGTACTGTTCTGTCAGGAGCCGCCCAGGGGGCTAAGTTGGGCTGTGTCCGCGTGTCCTCCAGATGCCCGGGGCCGGGACAGAGCAAGCTGCGGGCAGCTGGGCCTCCTGGGCGCCCCCCCGGCCGTTCTCAAGCCGGGCTCACCGTCTGATGGCGCTGCTCACTGGGTGGCTGGCGGCTATCTCAGGAGCTGCGGGGCTGGGGCCGGCACAGCCCTGCTGTCCGTCAGAAGCCCAGGGCCCCAGGCCCCAGGCCCCAGGCAGCACGGACGCCTGCATCCGCAACCCATCAACAGACCCAGATCTTCGGGCTAAACGGGGGTTCAGGGCCCTCCCTGCTGTCGCCCAACTGCCTCTCCCTGGGTTTGTCGAGCCAAGTTTGAGACTCTTCCAGGTTCGTGCTCTGAGACAGGAAACAGTCTTGGGTGATTAGGTCCCAAGTGGAGGACCACTGAGATAAGAAAAACGCGAAAGAGAATCTACTTCCCCAGCCACACTCGGGGCATAAGACAAGCCAACAGAGGCCAACGAAGCTCAGTAGCACCAGGGGACAGAGCCAGTCTGGCCAGCGGCACAAGTCCGGGACGTTCTCTGGTTTTTCCAGTTTTTCCAGACGGGTCTTTCCAGGAAGGGAAGCCATCACACCAGTCCTTAGATCTCAGACTGGCTTGCAAGTCAGACCAGCCCCGCCTCTGAACCATGCTCTTAGGCAAGGAGCTCTAATGAAAGCAAGCAATGTTCCAGGTGCCACAGCCCCGGGGGCCTTGTGGGACACCTGTGTGGGGAGCAGGGGTGGAAGGGGGAGGGTTTCCTGTCCCTGACCCCAGCGGCTTCCAGAGGGACCCACCTCCTCCCAGGACACAGGGTTCCCAAAGATGCACTGAGCATGCAGCCTCCCACAGTGAATTACAGTTGAGGCAAGACTTAAACTTGACTGCTGCTTAAGCCAACAATTCATCCCAAAGAATAAAGACGTGACAACAGCAAACAGTTCTGGAAAAGAGCACGGATGGAGGCCTGCCCTCTGGGGTAGTCAACATATTATAAAACCCTGGCTGACACTGGCCCAGGAACAGTCTGATCAACAAAACAGACCACTCTCCATGGGGGGATTTAGCTTTCGTGGCACAGGTGGGAGGGGCAACGGCCCGTTTCAGTGGATGACATTTCGAAAAACACAGTAAGGCTGAATCTTTACACAGGAAGTGTTACACGGAACAGGGATCTTAAGTAAAAACAAGCTGTACGAAGAAAACAGTAAATGCACTTTAAAAAACTGTAGTATCAGAGTGAGAACCATCTACGATTGACAAACAGAACTTTAAAGGGACAGTGCTTGATTACAGGAAAATAAAGCCTCTTTTTCTAGAAAAACAAAACAAGATAAAAAGTGGCAAACTGACAAAACAGTACTCCCATATACTTAAAGCTTCATTTCCTTAATATGCAAAAGGCGCTTAAAAACCTGAATAAAACCAGAATAGAGAAATGGCAAAAGGACACACAATGAATTTATAGAAAAAGAAGTACAGGGAGCCTGGGGGGCTCAGTCAAGCGTCTGCCTTCGGCTCAGGTCATGATCCCAGGGTCCTGGGATCGAGCCCCACATTGGGCTCCACACTCAGTGGGAAGCCTGCTTCTCCCTCTGCCTCTGTCTCTCTCCATCTCTCATGAATAAATAAAATCTTAAAAAAAAAAAAACAAAACTACAAATGGCCATCAGATATCAAAAGATACTCAAGTAGTTGAGATTAAATGAAGGACTTGCAAAGGCTGGGCAGCTGGCTGGTTCCTGGCGGCGGTCAGACGTGGGGAGGCAGAAACGCTGGGCTGCTGAACCCCGGCGGTAAGCACAATCATGGAGACGATACCCGGGCCATTTCTATAAATTTTTCGATCTGTACGCCCTTTGGCTCAGCAATTTGACATTTAGAAATTTATCCTACTGGCCTCAAATTCAAAGATACAGGTATACAGATGTTTACTAAATATTCTCTGTATAACGAGAGACCAGAAACAAAGCCAAGTGTCTAATAACAGAATAACTGTTATGTTACAGTAAATGATTAACAGAACAGAAAGCGGCCATTCAAAATGAACTAGGTGAAGTGAATCATACTGTACGGATGAAGTAAATATGCCCAAGATACATGTAAGTGGGAAAAAAGCAAGTAGCAGATGAGTCAATGGTAAGCATGTGAGCCCATGAAGCAATGTACATGCCTATTACCGTTACCACATGCAAAACATCAAAAAAAACCCAAAAACGTGAAAAGTAGTATGTGTGGCAGGGAGACTTATTTTTCACTATCTTTTTTTAAAAAATTAAATGAACATATTATATTCAAAGTTTTGCTCTTTTAGGAAGAAGAGTAGCTAGGGCTACCCAAAACCCTGAGCTCCCAAATGTACTTCCAGTTGATTCCTAGTCAAAGTGAAGCGTTCTCCTAGTGACTTTCGGCTCAAAACACTTAACCTGGGTGCCTGGGTGGCTCAGTCGGATAAACGTCTGCCTTCGGCTCGGGTCGTGATCCCGGGGTCCTGGAATCGAGTCCCGCATCAGGCTCCTTGCTCTGCGGGGAGCCTGCTTCTCCCTCTCCTCCCCACTTGTGCTCTCTCTCACTATCTCTGTCTCTCTCTCTCTCAAATAAATAAATAAAATCTAAAAAGAAAATTAAAAAAAAAAAACCCACTTAATCTTCTTGTTTTCAGTGACTCACGGGGAGGCTGGTGCTCCCATGACCACGTCATGGACCCACATGGTCTCCCAACTGTTAGGTAAATGTCTCGCTGTGTCCTCAGACGGTGGAAGGAGCAAGGGAGCTGAGGTCTCTCTCATAACATCTTCTGAGCAAAGAAGCAAAGCAGTCGGGTTCCCTTTCTTTATCTGGACACCCTCCGACTTACACTGGGCGCCTCCACATTTTCCCACGATAGGAGAACCTAGCGGGCGAACACTGGAGGGTACGCTCTGGGCACATAGGTGTTCAGACCCATGCCAGGAGGGCCAGGCCTGCTGACAAGCCCGCTTGAATCACACCTGGGAGGGTCGCCCTCCCCGGCTTTCACCGTGACCTGTGGGAACGTGGCGGGGTGCTAAGGCAGCCCCATGTGAATGCTCCCTACAGGTCATAGAGGGCCATCCCCAGGTGACGCCCGGGGGCACTGCCACCTGCTGAGATGTTAAATCATGAGCAAGTGGAGAATGGGAGCAATTCCATGATAACATGGACTTGAAACAAGCTTTCTCTGGTTTTTCTGGTGGCAGAGAACACAGGCACCACCCATTTCCCAGACGGTTCTCCGTTTCTGGGCCAAGGGCTGCCATGGCCACAGCCAGGCCAACTTCTGAGGCCTGCCAGGCCCCCGCAAGTGAGACTTTCATGCACTTGCCCTTCTTCTCTTGGTTCCACAGGTCCTCCTCCGTACTTCCTGTCAACGTCGTTCTCCCCATCATAACCCTGCGTCAGGGAGACCAGGGGCCCCAGCGAATTGCAGAGCCATGAGCCTGGAGGGCGGGAGCTCAGCTTGAACCACTAACTAAAAGCCCCCCTAGCACTGAGCACTTGGACAACTCGTCCTTTCAGCCCAGCATCCCAGGGCTGTGGCGTTTGGGAGTAAGTCTGGATTGGGGTTCAGGTAGTGAACAGCTGCTGTAGCCTATGGCGAGGACGAGCACTGGGCTTGGAGTCAGGAGACCTGGGTTCGGATCTTCCGCTTACTAACTGTACACCGTTGAGTACCAACCTGCACTGAGCCTCAGTGTCACCAGCTGTAAAATAGGGCTGATGACCTTTCATATCTCCAGGTGGAAGTCCAGGGCTCCACGACGGCACCTGCTCTATAGTAAGAAAGCGGCGAAGGGCTGCTCGCTTGGGCACCCTCCATCCCCAGGTGCCACCCACCACCCTCCTTTCTCCCCTCCCTCCCCCCGCCTCCCCCCACTGCTAGCCTGTGCCAAGTAACTCCAGTCCACTCCAGACCTGTCCACAGTACCTACCTCTACATCATAAGAGTCTGAATTAAAAATGAGGTTTGAACCTCAACTGACCTCCAACTGGGCTTCCATTTTTAGAGCCCAGGAGACTGCTGAGCTTTCTCTGGCTAGAAGGGACAGACGCAGATATCCCGCGTCTTCCTGCATTCGCAGGAACCGTGCGCAGCGGACCAGCGACAGCAACTGGCTAACGCAAGCTGTGCGCCCAGCAAGCTGGCCGTGGGTCCTACGGCCTTTGCTGGAAACACAACCAGCTTTCGCTTCCCCTCTTTGGGGCAAACACTTCCCGTTTTCTCAGTTTTGTGTTTTGTGGTTTTTTTTAATTACAGGACAGAATGAACAGAAAGTCCTTATTCTGTGAGAAAAGAAGGGCCCAAACTGGGTAAGAAGAGTGCAAGTCACCAGACCCGCTTGCAGGGCGTGGACACCGTGGAGGGAACAGCTGTGGGCAGATGGTACTTCCAGCCGTCAGGCAGCTGGTCTTCCTGGGTGGACCCCTCTGGCCCTCTGCCAAGCCAATCCCTGGCTGAACAAGACAGGCTCTCACATTTCTTCCCTCTTCAGGCCCCTACAGCACTCGACAGTTTCTATGGAAGCACATCCCACTGAATGCCAGGTGGTCAGCTGATCCTATTAGCTGCCCCCCCCCCCCCCCCCATATCATAATCACTCCCCAGACTACTCTGAAGCCATTCCTGGGACTACTGTGGACCTTGGGACTCTAGAATGAAATGGAATGAACGCAGGGGCTGATGCCAAGTTGCAGAAGGCTTCGGTCCTGATATTCTCTAAGGACATGGAATCAGTTTGGGCTGCTGCCGAGATTGATTTTTACCAAAGCTTCCTTAGGGGGTCGGAGAGCCCTCAGGAAGACTGGATTCTCAATCTGTCCCAAATCTAAGGAGACAGGACCTAGGTAGCTGGAATTTCCAAGTACGCCCAGCTGCAATCTTCTGGGCCATACAGAAACAGATGAATGGGTGTCCGGCACAGCTTTCATGCCCTCCTCCGCTCGGCCCCGCCCGCTGCCGGGGTTCATGTACTGCGGGCCCCCCTTCACAGCTGGCTCTAAAGGACCAAAACCCGAGGGCCTTGTTTTTGCCCAGAGCCACGGAGCAAGGCTGTGCCCTGCAGATCATCAGCAGAGCGCCTGCAGACGAGGGGGACGGTGGGCAGGCAGGAGCACTGGGAAGGTCTAGTGGGACCTTGCTCTTGCTACAGAACTCGGCTGCGACTCTCTCTCACTTTCACGGCAGCTGTTCCGGAAGTTTCGAGCCCTTCGGTGCACTACCTACACACCAGAACTAGGCAGCTCTTCATTTCTTCCGACAGCGACTTGCCGAGCGACGCCTCCGCGGGGGCCAACACAAGCACCTTCATCTCAGCCATGCTCCCCTCGAACTGAAGGCGACCTTGCCTCTGAGTCTGAATCACGGCCTTGATGTTTCCTGTCTCTGCTCAGAATGGAAACGCGTCCAACTGCTTCCTGGCTTACAACCTTCAAATTAAAAATAACAAAACCAAAAGGGCTCCCCGTCGCCAACTGTCTCCTTAGAGCTGTGAGGATGAACGGGCCCCAGCTGGCGTCTAGAGCCAGGCTCCCTGAAGCTGAACGCCCCCAGGCAACTGTTGTGTGACCCAGAAAGGGCAGCCACTGCAGTGTGGCTCAGAGCCCTGCAGGTGCCAGGGGAACCAGGGGAAGCAGTGAGAAGGCCCCACCCGGGAGCGTCCGGGTGGCTCAGTCGGTTCAGCGTCTGCCTTCGGCTTGGGTCATGATCCGGGGTCCTGAGATGGAGCCCCACGTTGGGCTCCCTGCTTAGCAGGGAGTCTGCTGCTTCCTCTCTCTTTGCCCCTCCCCCTACTTGTGCTCTCTAATAAATAACCTTTAAATTAAAAAAAAAAAAAAAGGAAGGTGGCCCCACCTGCCTCACCCACGTAAACAGTTCAGGCCATTCACAGGTACTCCCCCTGCTGCCCACCTGCCAACCATCTGTCCCCAAACCGGGGAATTCCCACCGGGTTGAGCAGGGCAGGCCTACTCAAACTCCTCTCCCACAGTGCCTGGAAACCATCTAGTTACAGCGCCCACAAACGGGAACACTGCTTAAGATCAGCCACAGCAGCCCACATCCCGCAAACGGGAAAATTACAACCTTGGGCTTCAAATAATGGACCCCGGGAAGGCCCTTGGCAGGTGCAAATTTTTGTACTGTTGAGAAACAAGAATTTGGGCAAAGCTCTGGAAGCTTCTGCTCACCAGCTTTGCTCACAGTCTCTGATACTGACTGATACTGAGATGCTAAAGGGGGCATTACATTCTCAAGTCTCTGTTTCTAAAATGGGCATACCGCCTGGATTCTGAAGGACCTTAGGACTACTTTATACAAGCTTGCACAAATCCTTGGAGATTTAAACGAGATTAGCGTTCCACGCCTCCCCAGCTCACAGGAGCACCGTGGCTCTAATTCAACTACAGGCTAGATCTCATCTCCCTGCAGGATGGCTGGGTACTCAGGTGGCTGAGACACTGGAGTGACAAAAGCAAGCAACAGAAAGTCGCTGCCTCCCCAGCTGGGTCCTGGCTCCTCTCTCGAGGCCCCGCGAAGACGTACTCACCTCACGAGGCTGCTGGGAGATGGAAGGAGATGGTCTTTTCCAAAGTGCCTTCCACGCAGCACTCCTGATGATGGACTGCCTGCCACCAGGAAATGGTTGTGTCCTCACCGGTGAGGGGAACACACAGCTCTCTACTCACAGGCCGGGCGATCCGTGCCATCCCAGGCTAATTTTTTTTTTTTTTATTCTCAGAAAAATGATCATCACCCTACTTTTAGCAACAAGTCCTTAAATACTGGTTCATTCTGCTATCTTGCCCACCATAACAAAGCACTCCCAAGCACCCACAGGGCTCAGTGGAGGAAAAGATGGCTCCCAGCTGATGTCTGCCGATGCCTCAACCCCAGAATGGCCAGGGCTCCTGGCTGGCACCACCCTCCCAGGGCTTGTGCAAGCCCAGAGGCTGCGTGACTTGGGTATGTGTAAGCACACCCTGCCCAAGCCCAGGTCAGAGGGTCACAGAGAAGCCCAGCCCCTGCTGGGTCTCTTGGCAGAGTAACTCGGATGTTCTTGCAGTGCTTTAGACTGGATCAGTTTGCTGTTTTTGGTGATATCTACCCCATCCTCCTCCCCTTACCCTTGCTAGTGACTAGGTTATCTTGATGGCCAGACTGAATGAATTAGGAGCCTGGTAGAGACAGATAACACAGGCAGGCAGCTTCCTCGGCACCCCGCAGTCTGAAAACAGTAATGCTGGGAAAGGACCTTTGGTCTTGTATCGAACTTCTGTTTTATAGGTGAGGGATAAAGTGGTGCCTGAGAAAACGCCAGAAGCGTGCCCTGAAGAGTGTATCTGAGTAGGTACGGACAATTACCAAGAGATCAAACTCTAAAATTACACCACAATTATTTTAGCGACCCCTGTCATGTCACAAGCTTTCAGGAGCCTCAGTGTTCTCATCTGTAAAGTGGAAGAGTCAAACTGCACTACCCAAAATTCACATGCATTCTGAAAGTTAAAAAGAAAAAAATTAGAAAAGGTTATCTAATTGCAGAAGTCCAGATACCTGTTTGGATCTAAAGAAACCTCGGTGAGTTCTAGCTGTTAACAAACACATTAAAACTACAAGCACTGTTGGGGCGCCTGGGTGGCTCAGTCGTTAAGCGTCTGCCTTCGGCTCAGGTCATGATCCCAGGGTCCTGGGATCGAGCCCCGCATCGAGCCCCGCATCGAGCCCCGCATCGGGCTCCCTGCTCAGCGGGAAGCCTGCTTCTCCCTCTCCCACTCCCCCTGCTTGTGTTCCCTCTCTCGCTGTCTGTCAAATAAATAAAATCTTAAAAACAAAAAAACAACTAGAAGCACTGTCAGTGATCAACTACAAAAATAGAAATCCTCACTCATCAACGATTTCCGAGAGCAAAGACTTATTTGAATTCCTGGTCACAGAAATTAAAAGAGCGACACCATTTCAAACCCATCTGGTTGGTAAAAATCAAAGTCTGGTAATATCCAGTGGTGGTAAATGAGGAACAGGAACCCTCACCAC
Source organism: Mirounga angustirostris (assembly GCF_029215605.1). Taxonomy (NCBI): domain Eukaryota; kingdom Metazoa; phylum Chordata; class Mammalia; order Carnivora; family Phocidae; genus Mirounga; species Mirounga angustirostris. The sequence goes on along the minus strand of NW_026991710.1, from coordinate 149,954,124 downwards.
TGCTGGTAGGACATACTGGGAAAACTTGAACAGCATTCTATCAGTATCTAGCAAAACGGAAGAGGCACACATCTTATGACCCAGGAATTAACTGGCCTTCTCCTGCTTTTGCCCTAGAGAAACCCTTGGGGGTGCCTGAGAGGTACAAGGATTTACTGCAGGCTGCCCTGAACAGTGAGAAAGTAAAAACAACCTGTCCCTCAGTAAATACTGTGCGTTTAAGATGCATGAACTAGAGTTGCATTATCCATGTAAATAATAAACCTCATTAACACCAGTGGGAAAGGATACAAGCAGCACCATCACAATTTTATCACTTTAGTAACACTGTTCATGGACTGATACAAAGTATTAAAAGTACCCCCGAAAACGTGCAGGAGAATTATAAAGAGAAGACCAAGATAGGAGCTACCACGTCCCCGGGGAAGAGCAGGAAGAGCAGAAAAAGGCAGGGGGGCAGTAATGGACTTGCAGAGCAAACAAGCTGAAACCTGCCTCCCGCCTGGGGCCGTGTCCAAGAGGAAATGCACTCCTTGTGAACCCCACACAAGCCTGAGCTGGGGAAAGGGTGTGGGGATGAGGCTGGAGGTTAGAAACGAGACTGGTTAAGTCTAAATATATACTGGCATTTGATCCCTAGGTGGGATATGAACATGAACAGCCATGGAAAGACCCAGTTTTTATTGCCCACACACCCTTTCTTAGGCAGCTTCTGGAGTGTGCGAGGAGCTGAAACCAAGAGGTGATGATGTACTCGGGACCGGGTGTAGACACTGCTGCTGACTGCCTCCCAACATCCACTGAGTACAATACCCACCTGCATGTGCCCCATCTACATTCATCAACTTGTCAACCCCCACCACCTCTCTGCACGTGAGGCTGAACCATATGAAAAGTGCCTGATTTCCATCCTTCTTGATCTAGAAAAATCCCCAGTTCTTATCATCTTCGCATTTTCCTTATGTCAAACTATCTAAAACAGGCAGCAGACATATCGAGCCCTTACTCGGAAATAGCCCAGTCCTTCCCTCCCAAGGACCCTAGGGATATTCTACAAAACCACAACTCCTTACCACATTTAAGAAAATCACCCAACAGACGCCCCACAACTCCCCTGAATGTGCTCTCCCTTGCTTCTCAGTCCAACTGCCCAACAGGAATACAAAATATCTCCTAGCCCTAAAATGTGTGCAACTTCCTATCCCCACGCCCAGGTCCTATAACTGAGGAAAGAAAGAACCAGTCTAAGAGAAAGGCCTCAGCTCAAGATGCTGAATCAGCAGCACATGGACAGGTTCATCCTGGGGCCCAAGAGCTTACCCCCCTCACCACCCGACCAGTCTGGAAACAGAGCTGTCCTGACACAACAGCAGGGGAGTTACTGGAGCTGGGGCTGGGCTGGCTTGCGAAGCCCCCAGATAAGGGATCTACACCCTTCCACTGCTGAGGGGCAATACCCCAGCTCTGGGGCAGATGCCCAAAAAGATTGGAGCAGAAGCTTTCTCCAGGGCACCTTTAACTCTCTTTGGGAAAAGCCACACAGGTGGGGTGTGTGTGTGTGTGTGTGTGTGTGCGCGTGGGAGGAGGGGTGGTGCAGCTCAGCTTCTTTCTCTATAAAGTTCAAGGGCTCTAGGTCACCCTCACCAGTGCCAACAGGAAACAATTCTCAAGGTGCCTGGCTGGCTCAAGGCAGTAGAGCATGTGACTCTTGATCTCAGGGTTTTGAGTTCAAACCCCATGGTGGGTAACCATGCCTACTTTAAGTAACCAAGCCTACTTAAAACAAAACAAAAACAACAACAAAAACCCACACAAAAAAAATTCTCCATTATTTAAGGATGTTATGGAAGAAAAGCAGCCCTTACCCAACCAGACACCCTTCTAAGCCTCTTCACATTCTTATTCTGAATGTATAGACTCAACAGGATGAATGCATCCCAGATGCATTTGTGTCTGATGAAGGCACTTGATCCATTTTTCTAAGGTTAACTAAAGATGCTAGGTCTCCATTTGAACCCCACCCCCGCCCCTCCCACTGGTGTGAGGGACTCCTAGAGGGATGTCGGGCCTGGGTTATTGTCCTTATGCTTGCACAGCCTGTTGGCTTCCTCAGTGCCAGGGGAAGAGAATGACCTAGGCCCACTAAGGCAAATGCAATTCACATCCACCTGGAGGGCCTGCTGAGCGCCCCCCAGACTCAGCCACTCCTCACTGCTCCCCAGATGCTGCCTCTCCCAGGCCTCCAGGGTCATTAACTGAGGGAAGAGGTGGTGCCCCAGGGACTCTGCCCTACTTTCTCGTCTCTCAAACAGTCCTGGGCCTATGGAAGGCAGGGTCTCCCTTCCACCAAGTCGAGAAGTAGGGAGTGGCATCTTCCCCCACCTCCCAGGGAGAGGGCGACTAGGGTTCCCAAGCCCTTTACCTAGTCTCCTAACCCCTCTGCTTAATTTGTCCTCCCATCAGTGGATTTAACTCATCCTGTGGCCTCCACCCTCCCTGCTCCACCCAGTTCCAGGTTCCAGTTTTCTGGATTCTATCTTCCGGGGTCCCTAGAATCGTGCGTGTGGTTTTGTGCAGAAAGTTGCCCAAGCAAACTCTTTGGAATAAGAAAACACCTAAAACAGATGTAGGGAGACACTATGATCTCAGCAATTTCCAGAGGAAACTGAGGCCCGGAAGCTCACGACGGGCTGGGGAGCTAGATTCTAGCCAAAAGTCACCTGGATCCAAGCCAAGCTCTTCCCGCAAGCTCCTCCAGGGCTGCTTCCCAGCCCGACCCCGGAGGCGGGCGGACCGTGGGGGTCGGGGTGAGCCCACGTGGGGTGGCGAACTCAGCCCTAGCGGAGGGGGCCGGCGGGCGCCTGCTTTCTGGCCGGAGTCGGGGTGGGTGCCAGGCTGCCCGCCTGGGGGGGGGGGCCGAGGGAGAGGGAGGGAGGGAGAGAGAGTGTGTATGTGCGTGTGTGTGTGTGTGTGTTTTGCTTTCCTCACCGCAACGACTTTTAGGAGAGTGCGAGCTGCCACCCCTGCCCGCCCGGCTGTGACGGCCCGAGGGTCCCCCGCCTTCTCGCCCGCCCCGGGGATGCCGCGGGACCGCGCCTGGGCCTGGCGGGGGCGCCAAAGCTCCCCCCACCCCGCCCCGGGCTCCCCTTGCCCCTCCAAGGTCACGTCCACCGCGGCGGCGCCGCACTCACCGAGCCCCGCAGCCGAGAGCCTGGGCCTGCACCCTGCGAGCGCGCGGGGGCCCCCGCCAGCGCCGGGCCGAGCAGCCGCCGTAGCTTCCCGGAGGCTGCCCCCGCGCCTATTTACCGCGCCCGGCCCCGCCCCGCGCGCCCGGCTGACTCGCCACGTGACGGCTGCGAGCCCGGGGCCCGCCCCCCGCCCTCCGCCCTCCGCCCTCCGCTCTCCACCGCTCCCTCCCCCCCCCGCCCCCCCCCCCCCCCCCCCCCGGCCCCGCCGCCTCGCGGACTCGGCGCCCGCCTCTGAGCCGCTGCGGTTGGGCTCCCCGCTCCGGGACTCCTCCGCCTCCAACCTGACCGAGGGGGGCCAGTGGGGAGCGGAGGGGAGCTGAAGCGGGGAGAAATCCCCCAGGGGCCGCTGCCGCCTGAAAGCAGCGGAGCAGAGCTTGATGGATTCCTGCTTGACTGTCCTTTATTTCGTTCATTTCGGAAACCACTGACTGAGTTGGGGTATCATGATAGCAGGCCTCCCAGAAGAGCCTTAAAAGGCTCTGTTAGCGCTGATATTCTGAGAACATGCCTATAAGATCCTCCAGTTATTAACAATAAATGGGTATGAATTTCAGGACCTGCCTCAAGATTTCTATAGAGAAGGGACTTAGGGGCAGAAATCTGTGGGAAAGAGGGGTGCCAGACCTGTCCTAAAGGGGACACACACACAGCGAGTACACTGTTTTACTTGGAGTTTATCTGGGGAGTGGCTAGGGAGGCTGATGGAGATGGGGTGGCTCAAGACGTGTCATTCCCCCCCTTCTAATCCTTTTGACAACTTTGCAACCTAGGTATGATCCCAGTTTTATTCGAGAGGCTCAGGAAAGTCTACTATTTTATCCAGGTGCTCCTGGTAATAAGAAAGCTGTAGATCTGGCGGACTCCCAAGAGGTCCTGGTGATGTCGTATGGTTTGAGTAATGTTGTTGGGATCCAGAGCCCACAGCCAAGAAGGAATTCTTGAGAAGTCTTTGGTGCAAAAAAGATGATTTTATTAAAGCACTGGGACAAGACCTGTGGGCAGAAAGAGCTGTAACCCCAGGATTGTGAGGAGCAACTAATGATATACTTTGGGGTTGGGAAAGTAAAGAAAAGGGAAGTTCCAAAATGACTTTCATAGGCTAAAGAAGACTCACAGGATTCTGGAGGCCTTGCTATTGTCGAGATAAGGTTGTTTTTCCCTCTAGCAAAGCATTAAGACAGTTAGGAGCTTCCTGGAGGAATGTTATACTCTGCAGATCTCAAGTATTTGTCAATATGGGCTGCAGGTTAAAAGGACATTTAATTTTTTTCTACATTTCCTTCTGCCTTTGTTTCCCATATCACTGGCTGCTATCTGCTGCATCTTGCAGATACCTGGCACCAGCTGTCACACAGTCCCTGTGCCTGCCAGGGCACAGCAGAGAGCTAGCTGGACACATGCACTTAATACCTGTTTGGTCCCAATTAGAGAAAGGAGTGGAAGGAAGTTTCAGAGTCCGCCCGCGGTTACTAAACCCTCAGTTGAGTGGGGTAGCTGAGGAACAGTGGGGAAGGAGGCTACAAGTCATGATGGTCCCAGCTGCAAGCTTACCCTGTCATATCTTGAGAACCATGGACTCTATTCTGCAAATCAGTGTTATTGACATGTCATCTCCCACATGTTGTCAGTCATTTTCAAACCCCATAATGGAACTCATAAAAAGAAACCCAAATGGGGAGGATACACAGATGACCATGGTAAATCTCTCTTCATCGTAACAGGAGTGCTGAGTACTTTACATTATCTCTTTTTAATGAAATTTTGAATGGGTGCCGTTGTAGAGATAGAAATCACTTTTTTGAAATAAAAGAGAAATAAACAAGTACTACTTGAGTAGAATTTAACCCTTCCCGCCGCATCTAGGAATGCTTCATGGAGAAAGGGACACACCGTATAATTTGCTTGTTTATTCTCCTCAATGCCCTTACTGGCTCTTAAACTCCATGAGGATAAGGATTCTTGCCTATAGTTAAAATGAAAGCCACAAGCCCAGGGAAGAGTTGTTATAGGGTTGTGGGGTTCTTGTCTCACGGAGTTGAAGAGTGAATCTTGCAGACACAAAAAGGTGAAGTGAAAGTTTATTAAGTGAAGGTGAGAGCAGAAAGGAAAGAAAAAAGGTCTCTAGAGTGAGAGGGGTCCCGAATGGGGTTGCCCCTGTGGGCTTTTACTGGCAGTCTTTTATTGAGAACTGACCAGGAAGCTTTTGGCCTTGAAATTCTTTGCCGCTTGGTTTGAGCAAGGACTAATGATAACATCTCTTAATGGCTTACTTCTTTGAGGTCTGGTCATTTTCTGTGATTACAATGTAGCTGCCAAAAACAAAACAAAACAAAATACTCTCCAACATTCAGGACCAGGTGGTCTGATTTGCTCCCTTATCCCTGGTTTTGTCCACCTCAATATTTCTCCACATTTGGGATTTCCGTGAGCCTATTTGGGATTTCTGTGAGCCTGGTCACTTAGCCCCCTGCATGAGCCTAGTCAGGGGAGTCATGGGCCTCCTATCTCTCCCTGCCTATACCCTAACCTTTTCCCTCAGAGTCACTTGCCCCCAGGACAGCAAACCAATACTTAACTGCAGTTTCTACCTTCCCAAGAATGGAATTTTAAGCCAATGAATCCAGAATTTCTGGTCAGCACCAGTGAGGTAATCTGTCACATGGGCCCTTTCCAGTCTCCCACTCCCTAAGGAAAGTGGCATGACCCACCTTATAAGACTTCCTGCCCTTCTGGCTAAGGGAAGGTAACCTTGACTGGAACAGTCCTTTCTTTGGCTAATAACTTTTTGCCCAACCTCTTTCCCATAAAAACCTTCCATTTTGTCCAACTCCTTGGAGCTCCCCTTACTTGCCAGATGGGAGACGCTAGTCAAGTCATAAATTGTTTAATAAAGCTTATTAGATCTTCACATTAACTTGGTTGAATTTTGCTTCCAAATGCTATGTTGTTCTTTCTGCATCCCCAGCACGTAGCAGAGAGCCTGGCACCTAGTATAGAATGAATAAACATTTATTGAGTGAATGTATCCGTGCATGAAGTGGGCCTTGAAGGTTGAGTAGAATTTCGGCTTAACCTGCCAGGTTTGAGGTCAGGGGCTCAGGGAATACCCCTCAGAGCTTACAGAAGGCCTGGGCTTGTATATGCAAAGGCCATTTGTCTGCTGAGCTCTGGAAAAGAGGCGTAGGTATATACTCAAAAGAGATGAAAACCTGTCTTCACAAAAACTTGTGTTCAAATGTGCATTGCAACATTTACAATATTGTCAACTGTTACAGGATTTACTTCTCCTTTGGTGCTCACAGTTCTTGGTCACGCCACTTCAAAGAATGGAGAAGTAGACCAGAGTGGTGGGCAGCAAAGCAAGGTTTACTGAGTGATAGCAAAGTGATAACACAAAGCTCCCAAAGAGGGAGGGGACCTGAGACGGTTGCCATCAGCCTAAGTCTAGGGGTTTTTATGGGCTTGTTGGAGGGCTGTTTTAATCTGATTTACCCTCCCTGGCCTGTCATCCAATCAGGTTTTTGTCATCTATCTATCACATAGAAAACGGTGGAGGGCTCCCTCCAGGGTGGGTTTAAAAATCCTTTTAAGGGGGAGGGGGTGCTTGTCCCTGCCTGCCTTTCTTCCAGTTATCCTTCATCAAAAAGATGGAAAAACCCAATGTCCACCCACCGATGAACAAAACGTCATACACCCATACAATGGAACATTTTTCATTCATAAAAAGCAATGAAATATTTGGGCATGCTACAACATGGACAAACTTTGAAAACATTTATGCTAAGTGAAAGAAACCAGTCACAAAGGCCACGTATTTTTTTATGTATATGAAATGTCCAGAATGGGCAACTCTGTACAGTGGAAAGATTCGTGATTGGCTTGGGCTGAGATGGGAGGTTTGGGAGGTGAAAGATAAAAGGTATAAGATTTCTTTTCAGAATAATAAAAGTGTTCTAAAATTGTGGTGATGGTTTATGCATTTTCATTTATTAGTTTATATATTATGTTTATTTTATTTATTATGTCTATTTATTATGTTTATATATATCTATATTATTTTATATAATATATAATATTATATATTATATATGAATAGAAAAGATATATAATAATATATATATTTATTTATAGATATTATTTATATTATTCCATAATAAATTCTATACTTTATTCCTAAATATACTACTATATTTTATAATTTATAAATATATTGTTATATTTATAATAATTACAATTTATAATTTATTTATAAATATAAAATTATAATATATAAAATATATTTTATATTTATAAATATATAACTTATGTTATATATAAATATGTTTATATTATGTACATGTTATATTTATATAATCTTATACATAATATAAAATTATATATAAGCCATTGACTTGTACACTTCAAATGGGTAAATATTATAGCATGTCACTTATATTTCAATAAACCTATTACCAAATAACAGGATTGATGAAGGAAGTACTGGAAAAGGCTAAAGTAGAAATAATCCCTTTTTTCTTTTTTTGGCTGTCCTTTAAGAAGTTCCTATTCTGAAGAAATGCCTGATTTTTTTTTTTTCATTTTATTTGTAAACGCTTATAAATTTTGTTTTCCTCTGGCTTCTCTCTGCCAGCTTCTAGATCCCAGGGAGTTAGACTCTGTGGTGGAGATTTTTCACCTGCTATTCAGTGGGTCCTTCTAGAAATTTTTGATATGCATTTTTGTACCTTAAATCATCTTTAACATACAAATGATTTGTTTATATAGTATAAAGAGCCCTAAATTATAAATGCTAAGAAAGTGACTATAAGTATAGCTGAATTGATATATTATTTTAAAAGAATTGTTCAGGGGCGCCTGGGTGGCTCAGTCATTTAAGTGTCTGCCTTTGGCTCAGGTCATGATCCCAGCGTCCTGGGATCAAGCCCCACATCGGGCTCCCTGCTCAGTAGGGAGCCGGCTTCTCCCTCTGCCTGCCTGCCTGCCTGCCCGCCTGCCCGTCTGCTTACTTGTGATCTCTCTCTCTGTCAAATAAATAAATAAAATCCTTAAAAATAAATAAATAAATAAACAAATAAATAAATAAAAATAAAAGAATTGTTCATTACAAATATATTTGCGTGACATTAAAAAATAATTTACTACATATAACTAATAACCATATAGTCAAAATTTTGCTATGCATAAAAGCAATGATCCATTCCTTGACCACTTAAAAATTTAAAATACAACAAGTCAACTTAAAGGCAAAAATTAAGCAGAAACTTGAAAAGATAAAGGAAAATTATGTTTGGGCGCCTGGGTGGCTCAGTTGGTTAAGCGACTGCCTTCGGCTCAGGTCATGATCCTGGAGTCCCTGGATCGAGTCCCGCATCGGGCTCCCTGCTCAGCAAGGAGCCTGCTTCTCCCTCTAACCCTCCCCCTGTCATGTACTCTCTCTCAAATAAATAAATCTTTAAAAAAAAAAAAAAAAGGAAAATTATGTTTAATTCATAAAAAGCTCATCATAAAAATTGGTGAAGCACAGGGACGCCTGGGTGGCTCAGTCGTTAAGCGTCTGCCTTCGGCTCAGGTCATGATCTCAGGGTCCTGGGATCAAGCCCCGCATCGGGCTCCCAGCTCAGCGGGAAGCCTGCTTCTCCCTCTGCCTGCTACTCCCCCTGCTTCTGCACTCGCACACTCTGTCTCTCTCTATCTGACAAATAAATAAATAAAATCTTAAAAAAAAAAATTGGTGAAGCACAAAGATCCAAAGTAGTAACTACTTTCCTTTCATATTTGTAAATTTGTACCTTGTTTTATACTTATAAATATACTATTTCTTCTACTGGCTCCTCCTTGAGAACGTATTTCAAATCAAAATAATTTAAATACTCCCTTTAAAATACAAGAATCTCAATAATCAAGTTTTATTGAGTATAAATAATATACAGGAATGCTGCTCACAGTGAAAAGACTCTAAAATAAGCCACTTTGCTATGAAACAAGAAAATACACTTTTTTTTCCTTTTTAAAATTTTTTTTATTAACATATAATATATTATTTGTTTCAGGGGTACAGGTCTGTGATTCATCAGTCTTACACAATTCACCGCGCTCACCATAGCACATACCCTCCCCAATGTCCATCACCCAGCCACCCCATCCCTCCCACCCCCCACCACTCCAGCAATCCTCAGTTTCCTGAGATTAAGAGTCTCTTATGGTTTGTCTCCCTCTCTGGTTTCATCTTGTTTCATTTTTCCCTCCCTTCCCCTATGATCCTGTCTTGTTCCTCAAATTCCTCATATGAGTGAGATCATATGATAATTGTCTTTCTTTGATTGACTTATTCTGCTTAGCGTAATACCCTCTAGTTGCCTCCCTGTCGTTGCAAATGGCAAGATTTTGTGTTTTTTTGATGGCTGCATAATATTCCATTGTATATATACATACACCACATCTTTATCCATTCATCTGTCGATGGACGTCTAAGCTCTTTCCATAGTTTGGCTGTTGTGGACATTGCTGCTATAGACATTGGGGTGTAGCTGCCCCTCCGGATCCCTACATTTGTATCTTTGGCCACCCAGACTGATGTAAAAGGACAGTGGCAGGACAAGAAGATCCTAGGCCCAAGGCAAAACTGGGACAACACGGAGCTGTTTTCATGATCCCCAAATGTTTACTTTCTTTTTAACAATCTGTTGGGCCAAAGACCAGAGGAAAGGGGAATTAAAAACAATAATTGATTGGAGCGCCTGGGTGGCTCAGTCGGTTAAGCGACTGCCTTCGGCTCAGGTCATGATCCTGGAGTCCCGGGATCGAGTCCCGCATTGGGCTCCCTGCTCGGCGGGGAGTCTGCTTCTCCCTCTGACCCTCCTCCCTCTCATGCTCTCTGTCTCTCGTTCTCTCTCTCTCAAATAAAAAAAAACCAAAACAATAATTGATCATCTATTATGAAATAATACACTCTATTATATAATATGTACCTTGTAAAGAATATTCTTGAAACCCTGGGACACGGGAAAGTTCCCTCCACTCTACAGATGAAGGAAAAGGGACTCAAAAGACATCTTAAGACAATGTATTAGGAGCAGACCTGCACTTACCACGGCCTCAGGCTTTCTCCTGCTTCATCAGGCAATAAGAGAGGCCACCACTCACACCCCTGCGGGTCATAGCATCTATGACAGGATTTGAGGGAAGGACAGAGGCTTTTTTTTTTTTTTCCGGCCAACGTCTTGCTGCTGAAATGCACATAGGTAACCTGGAGAAATGAGGGCCCAGGGTCCCCTGGCACACTTTTGACTAAGAATCTTTTTCCCTTTGCTGGGGCTCCGCCCTGTGCCAAGAGTCTATCAGCAGGGGAGCCTCCCTTCCCCGCCTGCCTCGGGCTCTAGTCCCTGCTAAGGCGGCATGGAAGGCACTGCCTTCCCTCAGGATCCACATGCTTCAGCATTCTGACTCAGAGGTGGGGTCTCAACACAGAGCGGGTGCAGTTGAAGCTGAGGCTGCCTTGTTGAGAATGTCACCTTGGTGTGTATTCTCACGTGTGGTCTGGCAGGTTACAAAGAGTGTTCTCTCAGCTCCCCCAGCTCCAAGCCTGTGATTCCAAAGCCCTTGCCTCAATCCTTCCCACTAGGAGGTGGACAGAGTTTGCAATCTCCCATGTAGAACTGTACGACTTGAGATAAGCGACTCAAACCCTCTGATCTTCAGATTCTTCATCTGGCTAATGAAGATGTTTGTATTTACCTCATGTGGATTGGGATGGATGGGGCTCCATGCATTCCATGTCCTCTCCATTTATATCCCAAACCCCAGCAATGACATATTCCCTCAAATCTGGGAGCTCCCCAGGGACATAATTGGCTCCCACTGGGTCAAACAGCTCATGTTGGGGGGTATTATTTAAGTAAGGCAGAACTGTAACTGACATTAGAGCTGCACCCAGAACCCCTTAGCCCCAGAGGCAGAAAGGACCTTTGGAAGGTCTCTCTGGGCCCCTCATTCTTCCTTCAGGCCTTTCATGGGCCTGAGAGCTTCATTTCCTAAGACCTCTAGCAGGTGGAAGGAAGCAAGTGTTTGGAGAAGGATCTCTTTCCCCATCTTATCCTCTATCCCCAAGTCATCAGGGGTCAGAGGCATCAACTTCTAACATGAACCAGAATCTTCTGAGCTTCCTGGAGGGCCCTAATGGGAAGTGGTTGACAACACTCCTTTGCACAGGGATCTCCCTTCTCAACATCTTGTTTCTAACCAAGGTGAAAAAAAAAACGGAACCAGAAAAACCTGGGTTTGAATCTCAGTTTTACAATTACCTTACTTCCCCCAGCCTCTGAACAAGTTGTTATGAGGAATAAATTTAAATTAGATTCTGTACAGGACACCAACCACACTGCCCACTGTACATGCTTAGTGCTGGAAAGCCCCTCCCATTTCTTAATGTCCAGAACCAGATATATAGAAAAGTCTGGTTTTATTAAAAACACTGACGAGGGCGCCTGGGTGGCTCAGTCGGTTAAGCGACTGCCTTTGGCTCAGGTCATGATCCTGGAGTCCTGGGATCGAGTCCGGCATCGGGCTCCCTGCTCGGCGGGGAGTCTGCTTCTCCCTCCGATCCTCTTCCCTCTCATGCTCTCTGTCTCTGTCTCATTCTCTCTCTCAAATGAATAAATAAAATCTTAAAAAAAAAAAAACCCACTGATGACACCAAGTGTTGGCAAGCATGTGGAGCAATGGGGGTAACTGTACATTATCAAGCCTTTTAGAATAAAAGGGCACGGGCACCTTGGTTTAAGAATCACTCTGGTAGTTTTGGGTGTTTTTTTTTTTTTTTTTTTTTAAAGATTTTATTTATTTATCAGAGAGCGAGAGACAGAGGCAGGCAGAGGAAGAAGCAGGCTTCTTGCTCAGCAAGGAGCCTGATGTGGGACTCGATCCCAGGACCCTGGGATCATGACCTGAGCCGAAGGCAGACGCTTAACCGACTGAGCCACCCAGGCGTCCCGGGTGTTTTTTTTTGTTAATAACAAAACTAAACATACCCTTACCCTATGACTCAACAATTCCATTTTTATGTGTTGATCCAAGAGAAATGAAGGCATATGGCCACGAAAAGACTTGTACGAGAGTGTTTATAGTGGCTTTATTCAGCATAGTGAAAAACTGGAAACAGCGCAAGTGCTCATCTGTAGGAAGATGGATCAACCAGCCGCATTGGTATTTAACAATACTTCCCAAACAGAAAAAGAGGTCAGATGACCACAGCACACAACCACAGGATCAGTCTCAAGCACATTATGCTGAGTGAAAGAAACTGCAAGTAAAAAGAAAGCATGCTATATGATTCCTTTTAAATGAAGTTCTAAAGCAAACAAAACTAATCTGTAGTGCAACAAATGTTATAATAGTAGCTGCCTCCGGGCATGGTGAGGGTGGAATCGACTGAGAAGAGGCTTGACCACTTTCTGGAGTGTTGGTTCTGTTGTACATCTTGTTGATAGGTGTTTGGGAACACAGGTGTGTGAACGAGACTGCACCATCTTGGACAAATCTGCCATGTTGACTGGTCTGTGACCTGAAACCTCCTTGAGCAGAATTCTCTCTCCCCCATTCTTTCCTTTTGTTTAACCACATCCTTAAATACACCCTCAGGGCATAATGTCCTTGATCTGCCCTGGAGATATGACTGTGACAGAAACCCAATTTTAAATATTCTCCTTTTGGGTGATGCCCCAGCAAGTACTCCCAGCCTCTAAGGGCTACAAAAGGCTTAAGGGAGATAAAGTTTCAGAGAGATCTGATCTTGCAACCACGCAAGACTTGCTTCTTTCCTAAGTTCCCTAAATAAATCATTTCTCATCTAGATGAACTTAGCAGACTTTTTCTTCCGTCACAGGGCTCCTTTGGACTTTAGAGGTCTTTTTGCATATACCTCCCTTTCCCAAAACAATAGGTGTATATCCCTGTCAACACTCCAGGAATATATACTTGAGGTGTGTGAATTTCATCATTGTAGATACATTTTACATGAAAAGAAACCACTATAAGCAAATACTGGATTCTGGTTAATGATACGGATGCTGAAAGGGAAGTTACAGATATTGGCAACTTACTTTGAAATGCATTAAGACGATGGATGGGATGGAGAAAACGAGGGAGGGACAGAAAAATGGATAGGTGTGCAATAAAGCAAACGCAGTCAAATATTAATGGTAGAATACTGGGTACACATACCAGCGTTCATCATAAAATTCACTGTAAAATTTTTCCAGTTTTGTTGTCTTTGAAATTTTTCTTAATATCACGTTGGAATAAAAGCTCTGGTCTTCTAACCATATGTAACAAAGCATAATATAAGTTGGAAACAGCTCCCCCAAAACTATATTAAAAAGGTAGGCTCAAGGGACACCTGGGTGGCTCAGTGGGTAGGCGTCTGCCTCCGGCTCAGGTCATGATCCCAGGACCCTGGGATCAAGTCCTGCATCGGGCTCCCTGCTCAGTGGGGAGCCTGCAGCTCCCCTGCCTGTGCTCTCCCTCTCCCTCTGACAAAATAAATAAAATCTTAAAATAAATAAACAAATAAATAAAAATAAAAGGTAGGCTCAAATATCTTTTTTTTTCTTCTGTGCACACACAATCCCTGGTGTCTCTTTTTGTGTCCTAATCTCCTATTCTTATAAGGACACATGTCAAATTGGATTAGGCCGCCCTCCAATAGAATCATTTCACAGAATCATCTCTTTAAAGGCCCTGTCTCCAAATGGCGTCACATTCTGAGGTCCTGGGGTTAGGGCCTCAACATATGAATTTTGGGGGGAGGCAATTCAGTCTCTAACTCTGTCTTAGAGGACAGGGGTACTTTGGACTTTTTTAGAGGCCAGCTTTTTGGCGACCCCAGAGGAAAATCTGACTGGGGACATTCCTGACTATATGTTTTTGAACTGGGAGGTGAGCAGAAAACAATGAGGGAGCAAACACCCAGTCATTCTCAACAAATGTTAATTGACAGTCTATTATGGGACAGGTGCTCCACCAGGTACTGGAAGTTAAAAGGAAACTTTGCTACAAAACAAATTGGGTTAGATTGTGCGCATGTTGGTAATTAAAATACATGTCCCTGAAGACAAATGCAACAGCAAATGAGTTTTCCTCTATTTCTTGTAGAAGTGTCTTTGTGTTGTTTCCTGGTTTATAATCAGAGGTAGTATTCAGGTTTTTACATTGCAAACAAATAGCCTCATCATTTTCACATACGAGACTGGTTTGGTTGCCTTGATGTTTAGAGCTAACCTTCTATTATTAAACCATCCTAAATGGTAGGACCCACTTGCTGCCTGTGGCTCTAGTCAAGAGAGAGCTCAGTAGTCCCTGTTAAGAGGGACCCTTGGAGACGTATCAGTCAGGGTAAGTAATACTAGGGACTATAACAAATAGACCTTCATTTCTTATTGAAGTTGGAGACCAGTGAGGGTTGGTTGTGGGGGAGGTACTCTGTTTCCTGATGTCACTGAGGGACCCAGGCTGCTCCCTTCTTGTTTCAGAGCTATCTCCTACATGTGGATGCTGAGGTCCCTGCCAAAGGAAAGGGAGAGAATGGGGAAACATCCCTGTCTTCTTCACCGCCCTGGCTGATGGGCAGTATATAGTCTTTCACGTACACGCCACGGAAGAAAACCCTCCAGGTAATAGGGCTGGGAAACATGGTTTAATTGTGTACCCAGGAAGAAGAAATAGTTTAGGTGAGTTCTGGCTGGTCTCTGCCACTAATTCATAATCCTGTTTCCACCACATCTCAGTTGGTGGCCTTGGCCTTGGACACGTTCATTAAACTCTCTGGGCTCCTTTTTTCTCATCTGTAGAATGGCCGTGATGATAGGGGTTATCCCAGGGTTGTTAGGAGATCAAAGGAATGTCTGACTCAGCTTGGGCTGCTGGAACAAAATACCATAGACAGGGTGGCTTAAAGAACAGGACTTTATTTCTCACAGTCCTGAAGGCTGGAAGTCCAAGCTCAAGGTTCCTGCAGGGTTGCTGTCTGGGGAAGGCTGTCTCCTGGGCTTGCAAATGGCTGCCTTCTTGCTGTGTCCTTGCATAGACTTTCCTCTATGTGGACAGGTGGGGAAAGAGAGGAGGCAGCTTCTCTAGGGTCTCTTCTTATCCTCATGACCTCGTCTAAACCGAATTACATCCCAAAGGCACCATCTCCAAATACTGTGCCATTGGGGGTTAGGGTTTTGAGATTTGAAATTTGTGGGGACACAACTCCCTCTATGGCAGGGAGTTAGAACACATAC
The DNA here is from genome assembly GCF_029215605.1 of Mirounga angustirostris. Lineage (NCBI taxonomy): Eukaryota > Metazoa > Chordata > Mammalia > Carnivora > Phocidae > Mirounga > Mirounga angustirostris. The sequence goes on along the minus strand of NW_026991710.1, from coordinate 149,938,598 downwards.
AGCCCTGAGTGCCCAGCACAGAGCAAGCTCAGTAAAGAGCCTGCTCCAAATCAAAAGCACTGACAATACCCAGAAGCGTATTTATACTCTTTTATAGCTTCTTACAGTTTACAACATATTCTCACCCTCAACCTGATCTACTTGGAGCCTCTTAGCAGCCCTGCGAGGCAGACTTTTTCCAGATGACAAAACCAAAGAAAGGCTGGGCGATTTTCCAAAGTCACATGCACTTAAGCAGCTAAGCCTCCTGACTCAGTCCAATGTTCTTCCTGTCTGGTTTTCTGAGGTCATAGTCACTACCTTCAGCGCCATGTGGTCCCCTGGACCCATTCCAAGGCTGCCAAGAAGCTTGACAAGAGGGTCTGAGCTAAGAGCTACTTTGGGTCTCCTACCTTGGGCTCTCATGGAATGTTTCAGAGTGTTTTTGTCCTAGGTGGTAAATAACCCCCTAGGGACAGACCTACTGATTTAACTCTCTGTGAAAAGGCAGGCTCATGCCCTCCAGCAGTGAATACTGAGTGTCCAAATCCTGAAGTTATCAGGAGGGGTGACAGTAGGGAGGTACCCCAACTAAGGATTTCTCCTTCATTTGTGGCCCAAGCCCATGGTCCAAATGCAATGTTAAGAGTGAACTGTTTCCATTTAAATACATAATCATTGCTCTGGTTCATTTTAGACATCGGTGAGATGGGCCATAGAGAATGACCTAATTTCTCCATCATTTTAGAAACATTGGCTCATTTGCTGTAGAGAGCCAGTAAGTACTTTTTAAAAATCAAGTAATCTTCAAAGAAGCGTTTTCATTTTTCATAAATTCTGCTTTTGCTTGAGAATGTCTTCAGACTTTTTTATTTTTTTAAGATTTTATTTATTTATTTGAGAAAGAGACAGAGATAGTGAGAGAGAGCACTAGTAGGGGAGGAGAGGGAGAAGCAGGCTCCCCACTGAGCAGGGAGACCGACGCGGGACTCGATCCCAGGACCCCGGGACCATGACCTGAGCTGAAGGCACGCTCTCAACCGACTGAGCCACCCAGGCGCCCAAGACTGTCTTCAGATTTTAGAAATCCATGGTAAGACATGAAATCCTTTGTTTCCTCTAGACACCTGTGTGAGCACGCCATCCTTGTTTGTTTATCTAGGGTTATGTGTAGACGAGAAGACCTCCTCTAATTGATGTGTGTGTTCGTGAGTAAACGTATAGAGCACGTTTCACTTGTTAATCATCACATTTGTGTGTGTGAAGGGAAGTAGTGGCTCAGTCATCAGGGGATCAGGTAGGGGAAGTTGGTGAATTTTGAACTGAGAGCTGAGAAGGGGTTGGACATTCAGGGGGGACAGGGTATAGCCTTAATCACAACTCAGTTTACTGCCTTTCACTCAGCCGGACATGGCCTTCAGTCCTGGAAAAGGAGCTTCCTGGAAGGTGGGCTGGGGTTATGGACTCCAGAACCCATAAAAGGACGGAGCCTCCTGCCAACAGAGGAGAGCTGACAGGTAGGAGGCAGGGTTGTAGCGTGACCAGACCTGTCATAGGGTAAGCTGGTAGCACTGAGCCAGATGTAGGGCAGGTGGTCTAGGTCAAGAGGATGGTCTTTGCTCAAGCCTGAAGCCAGCCTTCCTGGTGAACCAGCACATGAGCTCAAGACCACTGGACAGGAGGGGACCCGTGGTCTGGGTATCTAAGATTAACCTGAGTTAGTCAAAGCAAAGATATCTGTGCTCTGGGAAGTTGTTCCTTTTATGCTTTTCTATTTTTTGCTTTTGCTTTAAGTTTTCAACTGGGGCTTCCAGTTCTAATTTAGATCCAGGTAAAATGGATGGAAATCTTCTGTTTTCATGGCCTTTGGCTGTTTAAAGCTGTCCCTTTAATGTTTGCATATCTATGAGGACGAGGGTGTGCTTGCTTTCTGAGGACCCAAAATGCCTCCCCATGCTTGATTTCCATACACATCTGCACAAATCCTGGTGAGTTTAGTGGACCCTCCTGGAAATTTGGGAGTAGGCTGTGAGGATGGGCAGGAGGTGGCCGAGAGGTGGAGAAGGGTTGTATCTTGCAGAAATGCATCCAGAACCTGAGGCATCTCCTTTCAGAAAATGTTCTTTAGTGACCCCATTCTTTCCCTGTCTCCTGCACAGTAGCCTCCCCATTCTAAGTCCCACAGGACTCATCTCCCCAGACCTGGCCTGATTAAGGAGTTCCTGCCTCAGTTAGAGCTCTGGGGCCAGCTACTGTAGGCTCACCTTTCAATTTCACTTCTCTGGGAAAGTTCCTTTAGGAGATTCCAAACTTGCTCAGTCGAACTAAGCGGGTCAAGGCAGGATTGCGGGTGGGATTGGGCATGCCTGGAGACCCAGCACCGTGCTGGCCTCCCAGTTCTGGGGTGTGCCTGGAGAGAGGGCGTGCTGGCTAGCAGGGAGTCCAGCCACTGGGTTGGGGGTCCAGGGTGGGGGGCGCAGCTCCTTCCCAGTTGGCACAATGGTTTTGCTGGTGCTGCCAAAGCTCTCGTGGGAGAGGGGACATGTTCTCGACACACCTACCCAGACAACAAACTTGCCCTGAAGGTTTTTTTTGTTTTTTTAATAGACTTTATTTTTTAGAACCATTTTAGGTTCACAGCAACATTGAGAGGAAGGGATAGATGTTTCCTATACCCTCCCCTGCCCCCACACACCCACTGCTTCCCCTACTATCAACATCCCCCACAGAGTGGAACATTGGTTACAGTGGATGAATCTACACTGACACATCATTATCGCCCAGATTCCAACAGTTTACATTACGGTTCACTCTTGGTGTTGTACGTTCTTGTACGTACTTGTGTCCACCATTACACAGAGGAGCTTCACTGCCCTAAAGATCCTCTGCGCTCCACCTCTTCATGCCTCCCTCACTTTTGCCCCAAAGTTTTCATCTTACAAATGCATGGCAAGTTTGACTTTCATTCACAATTTCATATTTGTGTTTGTATTAATGTGAAAATAATGTATTCTTCAGGTTTGCAGTGTTTATTGTATATTGATTCTGCCCACTACGTGCCCGGCACTGTACTAGGCATTGGGAATTGAGCGGCCAGCCTGACTCATGTGGAACTTAGGATCTAAGTGGAGAGCCAGGTGTTAATCAGTCAGCCTGCCAACAGAAAACACCAGGGCTCCCGTTTTAATCTGGAGGCTGCATACCTTGAGGGGTGTGGTAAACCAGGTTAGCAAGTGCTATTTTACTCTGTTCCCAAGTTTTTCTGTAGCTATTCTGACACGTGGCTCATGGGGGGCACTTAGTCCATGTTGGCTGAATGAGTGAGTAAAGGGATAAATGTATGGATTATAAAGTTTGACTCTGATTCTCATTTAGGAGTGTGATGATTCATTTTATGTGTAAACTTGACTGTCCTGAGGGATGTCCAGGTAGCTGGTAAAATATTGTTTCTGGGTGTATCTGTGAGGGTGTTTCTGGGCAAGAGTACTATTTGATTTAGTTGACTGAGTAAAGAGATCAGCCCTCACCAATGCAAGCGGGCGTCATCCAATCCACGGGGGCCCGAATAGAACAAAAAGGCAAAGGAAGGGTGAGTATTTTTTCTCTTGAGCTGGGACAACCATTTTCTCCTGTCCTTGGACATCAGAGCTGTTGGTTCTTATCTTTTGGACTCTCAGACTTACACGAGCGGCTTCCTGATTCATGGAGGTTTGAGCTCGGACCGAGAGTTACACTATGGGGTCCCCTGGCTCTCAGGCTGTAGCACTTGGACTGAATCACACCGCAGGGTTTCCTGGTTGTCCAACTACAGCACATTGTGAGACTTTCTGGCCCCCATAACTGCATAAGCCAACTCCAAGAATAAATCTCCTCTTATCTATCTCTTCTTCTCTCTTGGTAGATCTATCCTATTGCTGTTTCTCTGGAGAACCCTGCCTAATATAAGGAGCTCGGTACAGCCAGTCTGGGATAGAGATGAAATCCAGGGAATGAAATTTGAAAACTCCGGTGCTTTATTTTTATTTATTTATTTATTTTTAAATATTTTATTTATTCATTTAAGAGAGACAGAGAGAGCACAAGCAGGGGGAGAGGCAGAGGGAGAGGGAGAAGCAGATTCCCCGCTGAGCGGGGAGCCCGATGCGGGGCTCGATCCCAGGACCTGGAGATCATGACCTGAGCCGAAGGCAGACGCTTCATCATCTGAGCCACCCAGGCGCCCCCAAACTCCAGTGCTTTAATGATCTTCAGAGATGATTTAGCTTAACCCCTTAATAGGGGCTTGAAGAGGATGAGGCCTAGAGAAATAACACAGACAGGAAACTCTCCGAGCTAGACCAGACGAGAACCCGAGTTCTTGGGAGGCACTGTGGATCTGAACCCACTGGCCGTGCTGGTCATCCTCTCAGGCACACGTGGCGCAGGCATTCACCTGATAGGGATCGTCATCGTGCTGGTGTTTCCAGAGCCAGAGTTAACAAACACCAAGGGTCTCGTGTAGATACTGGCTGCCTTGGCAGTGTGGGTTAAGGGCGTGGGGTGGACAGAAACGGGGTGGTAGGAGCTAGGGAAATGGCTTGGCAGGAAGGGGCTCTCTGTAAACAATCTTTGGATTCCTCCTGGCTGGGTTCCCATTTTATTAGGCGGATGATGATGTTGCCATCCCTGGGGGTCTCCTGTCTCTTGTGATGGTGAGGCTACGAGGGGAGGCTTCAGTGGGCTCTTGGGGGTGTCTTCCTAGGGGCCTTGGAGTGGCACTAGTGGGCTGCGCAGGTGGGTCTCCATGTGTCATTTGGTTTCTCTCAGCGTGAGGCAGGGCGGTGGAGAAAGAGGACAGGCTTTGGGGAGCTGGACCTTGGGCTCTGTGCCTTTCTAGCTGGTGTCTCTTTGAGCAAGTCACTCAGCTTTCTAAGTCTCAATTTCATCCTCTGTGTCCTCTGTGATAGGGAATAGTATTCACCCCGGAATATGGATGTCAAGTGCCTAGCATCGCGCTTGGTAGATGGAAGTTTGGGTGGTGGTCATCATTATAATTCTTAAATAAGGAGCCTGACTCTCTGCTATTCATCAGAGAGGGGGGCTGAGATCAGGGTTTGTGGAATCGCGTCTCTTTGAGAGAGTACAAAGAAGGCCTGCTCCTCTCCCGACTGCTTCCCCTTAGGTCCACGCAGCTCTAATGCCATGAGAGGACCTGATGGAGCTTTCCCTGTCAGGCTGTCATCAGCTTTGCAGGCCCAGATGACTTTGCAGTGGGTGGTGGTAAAGCATGTCCGGGAGATTAAATGGAGCAGAGTCCCATCTCCCTATGGTACTGGCAAGAAATCCCTTCCGTTGGAGCATCTTACATTGATTGGTCTGGTACAGGATTGCTTCTAGAGTATTTTCAGCAAAACGTTAGTTTTACTAGGCAACTTGATGTGGTAGAAAGAATACAATACAACGTATTGTAATACGCAAGCCTGATAGAAGACAACTTTTGTATTTATATTGCAAACAATGCAATACACAGACCTGATATAAAATCCTGGCTTTGCCACTCACTCACTGTGAAAATTGGGGAAAGTGTAACTGACTTCTCCGAGCCTCGATTTTTTCTGCAAAATAAGGGAAATGATCTGAGTAGTTATGAGGGTGAAATGAAATATCCCGGGTACAATAGTCTGCGAGGGCTCCCATCACAACATAGCACAGACTGGGGGCCTTCAAGGACAGAAATGAATTTTCTCATAGTTCTAGAAGCTAGAAGTCTGATAGGAAGGTGTCCGTAGAGTTTGGTTTCTCCTGAGGTCTCTCTCCTTGGCTTGCAATGGCCACCTTCTCTGTCTTCATGTGGTCTTTCCTCTGTGCTTGAGCACCACCCATGTCTCCCAGTGTTCCAGCTTCCTGTGCTTATCAGGACACTGGACATCTTGGGTTAGGGCTTACCCTAATGACCTCTTTTTAACTAAATCACCTCTTTATTTTATTTTTATTTTTATTTTTTTAAAAGATTTTATTTATTTATTTGAGAGAGAGCACATGAGAGGGGGGAGGGTCAGAGGGAGAAGCAGGCTCCCCGCCGAGCAGGGGGCCCGATGTGGGACTCGATCCCGGGACTCCAGGATCATGACCTGAACCGAAGGCAGTCGCTTAACCAACTGAGCCACCCAGGCGCCCTAAATCACCTCTTTAAAGGCCCTATCTCCAGGGGTGCCTGGGTGGCTCAGTAGGTTAAGCATCTGCCCTCAGCTCAGGTCATGATCTTGGGGTCCTGGGATGGAGTCCCACATGGGGGGGTCCCTGCTCAGCACGGAGTCTGCTTCCCCCTCCCTCTGCCCCTCCTGCCCCCACGCTGCTCATGTGTGTGCGTGCGTGTGTGCACTCTCTCTCTCAAATAAAGAAAATCTTAAGATAAATACACAGAGGCCCTATCTCCAAATACAGTCACATTCTGAGGTACTGAGGGATAAGGCTTGCACATATGAAATTTGCAGGGACACAATTCAGCCCATGACACCGGGTGAAGCTTCTAGCCAAGTAGAGGCTCCCCTAGATGCTCACTATGAGACCCGGGCATTTCTTTCCCCAGCCTCTTTCTCCCTGCTCCTATTCTGGAATGTTTCTGTGGTTTGGGAGTTGGTAATTATGCAGGGGGTGATAGTGATGTTTTTCACAGAGTTCAGTAGTAAAAGCCGATTAATGGCAGGAAGAAAAACACGAAAAGCCTGCTCAGCATTGCTCTCTAAGCAAAGAGTCTACCCCTCAGGTACTTTTCCTGGGCTAGTATTACTGAGAAATTATTTGCTAGCTCAGGAATCTGCAGAAAATATGTCGAGACCAGGTCAAAAACATGCTGTGGTTACCACACACCTCTTGTCCCTTTTGTGTTGGGCTGTTTGCTGCATGAGAGAGTAAAGGGTGGTTTCGTGGATATTTATATACCCACATAAGTGGAGGCTCTTTGGTGAGAATGTCTCTCTCAGAAGCATTATTATTTATGTGTATAATTCTTGAAAGAGTCTAAGTAATCTAAAATTGAAAGGCACTTTAAATATGATTGTATGTGCCAGGTACCGTAGTGGATATTGGGGAGAAGACTGGCTCTTGACAGGCTCTCTGCTCTCCAAGAGGTCAGCTTTCTTTTCTTCCTTCCTTTCTTTCTTCCTTTCTTCCTTTCTTCCTTCCTTCCTTTCTTTCTTTCTTTCTTTCTTTCTTTCTTTCTTTCTTTCTTTCTTTCTTCCTTCCTTCCTTCCTTTCTTCTTTCTTTCTTTCTTTCTTTCTTTCTTTCTTTCTTTCTTTCTTTCTTTCTTTTTTTTAAAGATTTTATTTATTTATTTGAGAGAGAAAGAGAGAGGGAGAACACAGAGGGTAAGTGAGAGGGAGAAGCAGACTGCCCACCGAGCAGAGAGCCTGATGTGAAACTCCATCCCAGGACCCTGAGATCATGACCTGAGCCGAAGGCAGGCGTTTAACCAACTGAGCCACCCAGGTGCCCCAAGAGGTCAACTTTCTACAACATCCTGCACATACACGGTCAAAAGTTCACAAGGCACTTTCCAGACATAAGGTAAACCCGGGCCCGTGATTGATGGCCCAGTGCTTGCACATTTGGGGTGTCGGGATCCTTGCTACCTCATGAGGCCTCTCTGTTTTTTGAATCTCCTGATATGGAGTTGGTCTCTGCCCTACCTGCCCCACTCCTCAGGTTCGAATATTACTTTGTGCCCAGACGAGGCTGCCGCATCCTTTGGTGAAGAGCCAAATGGCCTCAGCTCCATCAGCTCATGCCCCTGGGATACAGTTCCCAGACCTGACATCAGCCTGGGTGGGCCTCTTACCATTTGCCACCATCTTCCTAAAAGCAGAGCCTCCAGAATGGACCCAACCCTGAAGCAGTATAGCACCTGGGTGGGTAGAATGGCGGCACGGGCAGCGAGGAGACAGCACTCCCCACTAAAACCAGAGGCAGTGAAGTCATGGATAGTTTTTCTAAGGGCAAGAGTCTTTTTCAGCAAATTTCTAATGTTCAGATGCTTTATTAAGTCACATGACTTCTCTCTTCTCCACATTAGGGTGGCGTAACGAAGCCACATGTCTCTCATCTTCTTTATTATTATGAATAATAATATTCATTTATTTATAAAAATGTTGACCAGCTAGGGAAAGTTTGGTGTCGCAAAAGCCCTGTCCTAAATATTTTATGGATTTTTTTTTTTTTAAGATTTTTACTTATTTATTTGTCAGAGAGAGAGAGTGTGCACAAGAGGGGGGAGCGGCGGGCAGAGGGAGAAGCAGGCTCCCCGCTGAGCAGGGAGCCCGATGTGGGACAGCAAATGCCTCAGATCCTTCTAGGTGAGGGATCAGCCTGAGCAGAGTTTGGGGAGGAGGGACATGGCGCAGCACATCCCCTGAAGAGAGCTGGCTGTATCGAGAATGTCGGGCCTGGGGGAGGGGGTTAAGCACTAGGAAGGAGGAATGATAGACTCAGCAGCCTCGTGAAGTTTGTTTTTGCAGTGCTTTTGCTTCAAATGTTCTCCCTCTCTCCATCTCCACCGTGGAGTTCCAGGCTAAGAATAAATGCATCTTTCCCCTGAAGTGTTTATCGATCCCTGTGGCGGGAAGGGCTTGCTCTCTCGCCTGAGGCTGCTGGAGTCAGTTCTCGGTTCTCTGTAGTCACCTTGGCAGCCCCCTGTGGTTATTTGGTGGTGAGCACCCTGGAGAGCCCCAGGAGGGACAGCTGGTGCCCTGCTCGTCTCTGTCCCTTCTCAGGACCCTGTTTTTGACCTTGCCCATGGGCATCTCAGGGCCCATGGCGGCCTCCTTCCTTAGTCCTTGCCTCCTCAGACCGCTGAGGCTAAATTAATCCATGGTCTTGCTCCTCAGCCCTTCAGCCAATCCCAAGAGGCCTTGGCACTCACGGGGCAATAAATTCATTATACTCTGGGGTGCAGGCAGAACTAAGCTAGGGCCATTGTCTCGTCTTGACCCCTCACCAAGGTTTGGACTTCCCTCTCTCAGAACATATGCCAGGCAGAGAAAGGAGAAAGTGTTGTGCCTGCAAAACCTCTTGCAGAGCCTCTCTGGGTCTATAAAGCAGGCATGCTTTTTAATGTTTCAGTTTGCATTTAAAAACTCGAAGCACTTGCCCCGAGTTATTATAAATGAAGTAAGTGAATTATGATAGCATGTCTGGGTGAGCCCCCATTCTGCCCTAGGGTTAGGGGAAAAGGGGCTTGAAAGCTACTACCTGTGGCTTCCCCAGACTTGGCTGCAGGACCCATCAAGGTCACCCTGTGGTCAAAGGAGAGCTGCACAGTGGCAAGGAAATAAAGGGGACACAAAACATTTGGTCTAGTCTGTCTCTTAGTATCTAGAAACTTCTTCTTTACTACCATAAAAAACATCAAGTTGCGGCCTAATCTAGTGAGATTAGTTATGTCTCATTTGCTCCCGAGTCTGGAGTCCTCTGCAAGCCCCAGCCTCAAGCCCCTCCGACGAGGGCAAGGTGTACATTGCTCACCTTGGACTTCAGAGGCCTCCTGATAATTTCTCTGCCTTCTCCCCTTTGAGGATCAGGTGCTTTCCTGAAGATGAAAGCAGGAAGAGTCAAATGCGTCCATTTTCTTCTGCGGTCTGCTTTCATAATCAACCCCAAGCCTTCCTCATTTCTGTTCTTTCTTCTAGTAAAACTGAAAGGGCTCCTTTTGTCGGCCCCCTACCCCATTTGGGACCATCCCCTGCCTGCTCTGTTCTCACAGGTCTGTGCCACCTCTGTATCTTTCTCATGCCTCCAGAATGCACTGAACAGCTGTGCAGATTACTCACTGCACAACCCTAGGGGGCACCATTCACAGAAGCAATGAAGTGCATTGCACAATGGTACATAATGGCTCGGTGGGCCGCCTCCATACTTCATACACTTTCTTTGTTATGTCAGAGTCCCTCAGAGGCTTCCCTGAGTTGGCAGCTCTGAGTTCCTTTCCCCATTTGTGAGAGTCTTGCACAGAGATATATTTCTCTATTATAAGAAAAAAAAGTTCATTCCAAGTGCCTGTCTCAGTATTAGGGAGAAGCTTGAGGAATGGTGAGGAGAGGGGAGCCATGGAGTATATAGGCCTTACATGAAGGGTAACTTCTATTCAGTTCTAGCAGATTCTTGTCATGCAAGGGATGCCAAAAGAATGTTGCTCTATCTTCTGGTTTATTTGATAGAAGTAGAAATCTGGATTTTTAGGGACATCTGGCTGGCTTAGTCAGTAGAGTCTAAGACTCTTTTTTTCCCCTTAACTTCCTTAAGTTTTTCTAAAAATTTAAAATCAATTAATTAACATATAGTGTATTATTAGTTTCAGAGGTAGAGTTCAGTGATTCATCAATTGCATATAACATCCAGTGCTCATTAATGCCCGTTACCCAGTTACCCCATCCCCCCATCTCGTCCAGCAACCCTCAGTTTGTTTCCTAGAGTTAAGAGTCTCTTATGGCTTTTCTCCCTCTCTGATTTTGTCTTATTTTTCCTTTCCTTCCTCTATGTTCACCTGTTTTGTTTCTCAAATTCCACATATGAGTGAAATCGTATGATATTTGTCTTTCTCTGACTGACTTATTTCGCTCAGCATAATACCCTTTGGTTCCATCCACATTGTTGCAAATGGCAAGATTTTATTCTTTTTGATGGCTGCATAATATTCCATTGTATATATATACCACATCTTCTTTATCCATTCATCTGTCGATGGACATCTGGGCTCTTTCCATGTGTTGGCTATTGTGGACATTGCTGCTATAAACTTTGGGGTGCATGTGCCTTTTGAATCATTATGCTTATATCCTTTGGATAAATAATACCTAGTAGTACAATTCCTGGGTTGTAGGGTAGAGTAGAGCCTAGGACTCTTGATCTCGGGGTCATGAGTTTGAGCCCCACAGTGGGTATAGAGATTACTTAAAATAGATAAATAGAATTTAAAAAATGAAATCTGGATTTTTCTATTTTTTTGATCTTATTTATTTATTTTTTATGTTGAAGTATTTTTATTTTATATACAAAGAGCTAGAATTAAGGTGCGAATCTTGGATGACCCATTCAAGGCAGTTCACTTAATCCAACTTAAGGAAGCCAGTGTGCTTTGCGTCCTGATGGAAACACTGGTGGCACATATTGAGGCCATATTTCTGGATCAGACCCTGCAGGTTTGAGCAGATGCAGCAAGAACGCGAACCCTGGTAGAATTTTCTTGGATAGCTCTAGCAGAGCTGCTGGTGACCCACCTTCCTTTCTCAGATTCAATGAGGCAAAAAGGGAAGAGCTCCCAAATGCACCTGTTCTTCAAATTTGAGGGGGCAGGGAGGAGACACAGTTTACCCAGAAGGCAGTGCTGAGAAATGAGGCATACGCTGTGCGGCTAACTGGTTCTGGGGAGTGAGGAAAATCTGGATTTTTAGATGAAGCCTCCAGCTTTTTTTTTTTTTTTAAAGATTTTATTTATTTGACAGAGAGAGACACAGCGAGAGAGAGAGCACAAGCAGGTGGGGTGGCAGGCAGAAGCAGAGGGAGAAACAGGCTCCCCGCCGAGCAGAGAGCCCGATATGGGGCTCGATCCCAGGACCCCGGGATCATGACCTGAGCAGAAGGCAGACGCTTAACCAACTGAGCCACCCAGGCGCCCAAGCCTCCAGCTTTCAAATGGTGGCTCAAGGGTGCTTGAGTGGCTCAGTTGGTTAAGCATCTGCCTTCTGCTCAGGTCATGATCCCAGAGTCCTGGGATCGAGCCCCCGCATCGGGCTCTCTGCTCAGTGGGGAGCCTGCTTCTCCCTCTCCCTTTCCCACTCCCCTTGCTTGTGTTCTCTCACTCACTCTCTCTCTCAAATAAGTAAATAAATAAAATCTTAAACAATATTGGCTCAAATGAAAAACAAATACCAGATGGGACCAAAGAGAAATGATTGTGAACTGTTTTTGTCCTACAGGCTGCAGAGAATAGTGATTTCTGCTTTTTAATCCCAAAGGGGGAAATTGTCATGGAGAAAGAAAACTGTCAGCAGAGGTTCTGCCATAGGTGATGGAGACTTTTTTCGGGCAGCATCTTGCAGTTTTGAAGGCTAGCTGACCAGGTGGCACCTATGGGATGTGCAGGGTTTTCCTATTATGATAGCACTTTCCCCCGCCTTGGTTCTAAATTTCCTGATGAACCTGTCTTTGTCCTTACGGCAGGACGGGGACATTTGATCTCCAGGGATGACAGTCAGTTTGGATACAGTGGTGTGCCCTTACCAGTCATAAAACAGTGACAGAGCCCCCGAGTGCCCTCCCCAGTTTTCAAGGCCTCTCTAGAACCCTTTAAACTAAAGATTACTAAAGAGTTAATATCTAGCACAGCAGGAAGCCTCCAGACACCAAGTTGGTCACTAAATACTTTGAATATTATCCACATGGTTTCTATTTTTAGATTGAGAAAGGAACCATAGAAGTTTTCTCAGTTTTGCCCATAACCAACCTCCTGCCTGGTGAATGGTAGATCATCAACTCAGGTCTTTTTTTTTTTTTTTTAAGATTTTATTTATTTATTTGCCAGAGAGAGAGAGAGCATGCGAGCACAAGCAGAGGGAGCAGCAGAGGGAGAGGAAGAAGCAGGCTCTCCGCTGAGCAAGGAGCCCGATGCGGGGCTCGATCCCAGGACCCTGGGATCACGACCTGAGCTGAAGGCAGATACTTAACCCACTGAGCCACCCAGGCATCCATCAACTCAGGTCTTAATTGGGCTCTCTCTTCATGACAGCACATGATTTTCAGATATTTAACAGCTTTGAGTATGAAATTTTGAAGACCAGTGTGGTCCCCAGGTCTTCACAAAAGGTAAAGAAACAATGTTATGAGTCAAAGAACACAGGTAGGGAAGAACATGGTGTGTACAAGAAGGTGGCCCTTCTTGCATTGGACCCTGGTAAAGAACATGCCCCTGGGAGTCTCTGCCTCTTCAGGATGGGCCTCAGAATCAACACGGAGCTAACCTGAACCATCTGTGCAGACCGTAGCTTGGAGCAAGTCACTGAGCTAAGCCCAGTCTAGTTGCCAAATGAGTCAACTTGAAAACCAGTGAGCAGGGGACCAAATGCTTATTGTTGCACGTCACCAAAGTTTGGGGTGGTTTGTTATGCAGTATCATTGTGGCTGGGGCTGACTCATACAGAAATTGGTTAATATTTTGATGTGAGTCAGACATAAGTTTGGCTTGGCTTCTGCCACAACCTGTGTGATCCTGACCAAGTAACTTAACTCTTCTACCATAGCCTAGAGTTTATTTTTGTGAAGATTAAATGAGACTATCTGTGTAATTTGCTTAAAATATTATCTGGCACACAGTTGGTTGTAAATATTCTAATTCGTAATAAAGCCAATTGGTTTTTTGAGGAGAAATGTACTCCCATTATCCTAACAACTATTCTTGTTTTGCATATTTATTTCCATTCTTGCCCACATGAATACATATGTTAGATCTTTACAATCATAATGTACATAGCCATGTCCACTTTGATCAGAAATATTTCCCTCTGTTTCTGTATAGCTTTCATGATCTCACATTTTTACTGTGTACAGAAGACTTGTAGAGAAAGACCGTAATTTTTTCATGAATTTATAATAGTTCTAGTTTAAAAAAATGTTGCCAATGCCACAATAAATACTAATTCAAACACTTTATTGGGGATCTGCTATGTGCCAGACACTGTGCTAGGAGCTAGGAATGCAGGAATAAATAAAAGCAGACAAAAATCTCAACTCCGCAGAACTCACGTTATAGCAGTAAAGACCGACAATAAAAGCCAACCAAATAAATAATAATATATTGTGTCACTGATGATAAACTATGGAGAAAAATAAAGCAGAGAAGGTGGATGGGAAGTACCAATGGAGCTCAGGGTGTGGTTTGCAATTTTACATAGGATGCTATGGGAATATACTCTACCTCACCAGAGGGTAAAGGAGATAAGCAGTTGAGCGATCCAGATATTTGTGCAAGGGCATTTTTTTTTTTAAGATTTTATATTTAAGGGGCGCCTGGGTGGCTCAGTTGTTAAGTGTCTGCCTTCAGCTCAGGTCATGATCCCAGGGTCCTGGGTTCGAGCCCCACATTGGGCTCCCTGCTCCGCGGGAAGCCTGCTTCTCCCTCTTCTACTCCCCCTGCTTGTGTTCCCTCTCTCGCTGTGTCTTTCTCTGTGAAATAAATAAAATCTTGAAAAAAAAAGATTTTATATTTAAGTAATCTCTGCACCCAATGTGGGGCTCCAACTCACAACCCGAGATCAAGAGTCTCATGCTCTACCAACTGAGCCAGCCAGGGGCCCCAGGGAAGAACATTTTTGACAGAGATTAGTGAGGGCAAATTCCCTGAATGCCCTATGTGTTTGAAGAACAGTCAGGAGGCCTATGTGAGTGAAGTGGAATGTATGAGATGGAAAATGGTAGGAGATAAAGTCAGGAAAATAAAAGGGAGTCAAAATGTGTAGGGCCTTGGCTTTTTTTCTGTTTAAGCCTATCTATCTTTTGTTAGATAGCTATGCAATCATCACCACCATCCATTTCCAGAACTTTCCGTAGTCCCAAACTGAAACTCCGTATCCATGAGACACTACCCGCCCCCCGCCTCCCAGCTCCTGGCAGCTCCCATTCTATCTCCTGTGCTTTGGCTTTTACTTTGAGTGTTATAGGAACCACTGGTGGGTTTTGAACAGAGAAGTGCTATGATTTGACTTGGGTTTCAACAGACACATCTGGCTGCTGTGTTTAGAAAGATGTAAAGGGGAGGAGGGGCAGAGGCAGGGAGGCTAGATTGGTGGGAGGAGATGGAGCCTTGCACCAGGGTGGTTGCAGGGGAGGTGGTGAGAAGTGATATTCTCAAGGCAGAGCAAACAAGGCTTTCGGATGGATGTGATATGGGCTACGAGAGAAAAAGAGAAATCAAGGATTTTTTGACCTAAGCAACTGGAAGAATAGAGTTGCGGTAAAGTTAGGTGTGGAAGACTTCAGAAGAGGAAGCTTTTTTGGGGGAAGATCAGGAGCTCCATTTTGGACACATCCAGAATGACATACCTTATTAAACATTCAAGCTGAGATGTTGAATAGAGAGCTGAGTCTGGAGTTCACAGACACCAAATTGAGGATCAAGATTTGCAAGCAAGGTATAGATGGTGTCTAATGCTGTAGACTGATTGAGTTTACCAAAGTAGAGAGAATGGCCAAAAAAAAAAACAAGTCCTGGGAGTGCACCTGAAGACTCTCTAAGGTTAGGAGGTCAGGGATACGAGGAGGAATCAGGAGGAAAAATGAAGAGAAGCAGCTAGGGAAGGACAACTAGAAGGTGTGTCTTTATGAAATTCCAGTGAAGAATGTGCTCCATGGAGCTCCACACAATCGGTGGTGGTTTGTACCTGATGGGATCTGTCCACACACCTGCTGAGTGTGAGGGTCACTGGTAAGTCAAGGAGTGAGCCAGCATTTAGGAAAGGGGATTGAAGAGCAGTTCAGGGAGGGCCAGGGTATGGGGGAAGAGAGCCCTGAGGAGTGAGTGGAATTTGTGGATTAGGGAAAACAACTGTCCAGAAGTGTCCATTGTGAGCTCCAGATACTAGGGTTGAGCCCCAGAGTAAAGGAGACTGGGGCAGTGGCAAGACATGGGAATGCAGCAATCCCCCAGGTCCCTGGACCCTCCCCCATAAGAAGGGTCTCTGGTGAACTCTGAGGCTGCTGGTGGAATTGTCCTCAGTCAGACGCACTCAGAAGCTACCAGTTTGATGGAGACAGGCAAGGATTGTAGCGCTGCTAAAATAAGATTAGGTCTATGTTACTGCCTTAATTGAATACTTGCCAGTCCCAATTTCATATGTTGAAGCCCTAACCCCCAATATCTCAGAGTGTGACTGTATTTGAAGATAAGTTCTTTAAAGAGGTGACTGAGTTAAAATGAGGCCTTTAGGGTGGGCCTTAATTCAGTCTGACTGGCATCCTTAAAAGAAGAGGAAATGTAAATACCAGACAAGCACACACAGAGGGGACCATAAGAGGACACGGTGAGAAGGTGACAATCTGCAAACTAAAGAGAAGTCTCAAAAGAAACCAACATTTCCAACACCTTGATCTTGGACTTCCAGCCTCTAGAACCATGAGAAAATAAATTTCCTTGTTTAAGTCATCCAATCTGCAGAAAGGCCCATCAGGCAAGAAGCTGAGGGTCACTTCTGGCCAACAGCCAGCTAGGAACTGAGGCCCTGAGTCCATTAGCCCAAAAGAAACCGAATCCTGCTGACTACCACATCAGTGAGCTCCGAGGTAGATTCTTCCCCAGCTGAGCCTCCAGATAAGAACATAATCTTGACCAACACCTTGAGTGCCATTTTGTGAGAACTTGAAGCAGAAAACGGCAAAGCTAAGTCCAGATACCTGGCCCACAGAAACTCTATGATAATAGATGGTGTGCTGGTTGAAGTGCTAAGTGTGTGTTAATTTGTTACTCAGTGCTAGATAAATAATACGATCTTAGGGTGGGGTGGGAGGGATGGGGTGACTGGGTGATAGACACTGGGGAGGGTATGTGCTCTGGTAAGCGCTGTGAATTGTGCAAGACGGTTGAATCTCAGATCTGTACCTCTGAAACAAATAATGCAATATATGTTAAGAAAAAAAAAAAGAAGAAGAAGAAGGTAGCGGGAGGGGAAGAATGAAGGGGGGGAAATTGGAGGGGGAGATGAACCATGAGAGACGATGGACTCCGAAAAACAAACTGAGGGTTCTAGAGGGGAGGGGGGTGGGAGGATGGGTTAGCCTGGTGGTGGGTATTGAGGAGGGCACGTTCTGCATGGAGCACTGGGTGTTATGCACAAACAATGAATCATGGAACACCACATCTAAAACTAATGATGTAATGTATGGGGATTAACATAAGAATAATAAAAATACAATCTTAGAAAGGTCCTTGAGATGTAGACTGAGGTTTCTCTTGGGCCCAATTAGCATTGGCCTGAGGTGGGCTCCTTGAATGTAACCAGAAATTTGAGTCTCCTGGGATAAATCACCTTACCACCGACCACCTCAAATTCCTTATGATGAAATGAGAAGTTTGCACAGATCTCTGAGGTCTCTTTGCTTGCAAACTTTCTACGGCACGGATTGAGAGCCCACAGCCAGTACACCTGGATTGGTTGGCTTGGGGCAGCACATTTTTGCCTTATTTGAAAACCAGTTTTTGGTGTTTCATACTTTTGCCGAAGGCAGCTGGAGTGGGTCAAATAGTGTCTCCAAAATTCATGTCCATCTAGAACCTCAGAGTGTAACCTTATTTGGAAGTAGGATCTTTGCAGATATAATTTAGTTGAGATCACACTGGATTAGGATGGATACTAAACCCAATAACTGATGTCCTTATAAGAAGAGGAGAGGACACAGAGAGACAGAGAAGAAGGAGATGTGAAGACAGAGGCGAGGGTAGAGTGACCAGTTACAAGCCGATGATCCCAGGATTGCCAGGAGTCACCAGAAGCTAGGAGACAGGCAAAGAAGGAATTTTTCCTAGATACTTTGAAAGGAGTGTGGTCCTGCTGACACCTTGATTTCAGAATTTTAACTTTCATGAGAGAGAATAAATTTCTCTTGTTTTAAGCCACCTGGTGTGTGGTAATTTTTTATGGCAGTATTAGGAGGCTAATCAAACATTATCACATATTTTCTTTTAAACTCGCATATACTATACAGAATCACTAGGATTCTTGGAATTTTCATGAAGAATTATAGATATTCCATTATGTGGCCATGAAGAAGGACGATTTTGAAGATTTTAGGTAATTTGAAGGCTGCTTATGATTCAGTGTTAAGAGCAGAAAGCAAAAGTATGTATAGTATGCTTATAACTCGTTTAAAAAAAAGCCACCTGCATAAAGAAAAAGAAGAGGCCGTGAGCTGAAACAGAAATAAGATGGTAGGATGGGGGGGGGGGGCTTTTCTCCCTTCTAATTTTTCAAAATTCTTTAATCTGTCTATATTCACTTTTGTGGATAATATCATAGGAAAACGGAATAAAAGAAATCCAGAGTTTGAGAGAGAATCTGAGAAACATGCAGGTTATGGACCATCAGACTGAAATGAAGTGACCCAGCTACCTGACGTAAGATTAACAACATTAGGGGCACCTGGGTGGCTCATTTGGTTAAGCATCCGATTCTTGATTTCCATTCAGGTCATGATCTTGGGGTCGTGGGATCCAGCCCTGTGTCAGGCTCCATGCTCAGCGCGGAGTCTACTTAAGACTCTCTCCCTGTCCCTCTGCCCCACCCCCCACCGCGCTCTCTCACGTGTTCTCTCTCTCTCTCTCAAAATAAATAAATAAATCTTTAGAGAAAAATGAATAACACCATTAGCCTCGAAAGTGCCTCACCTATATCCTTCCCTATTTCTCCCCTCCTTTTCAGAGGTTACAGCTGTTCAAAATTGAGTACGTATCACTATTTTGCCTTTTTTAACAAAGATTTTTAAAATTATTTTTAAGTAACTCTAACCCAGGTGGGGCTGGAACTTACAACCCCAAGATCAAGAGTTGCCTGCTCCACCGACTGAGTCAGGCGGCCACCCCTATTTTGTCTTTTAAATGATAGTATTATTGTGGATTATGCATCTGTAAATGATCACTGTTTGGTTCTCCTTATTTTGAGGTTTATTAGCATGGTTGGACATCCTCGTGTTGTGACATGCTTTTTTGATCCAATGTTATACACCTAACAACCACACGTGTTGATTTATATAGTTACACTTCACTGATGTATCGCCTGGTCTTAAAATGTATGCATTCGTAGCTTTGTCTGGGTATTTTAGAACAAAGATCCATTTTGAGGCAGTAAAACTTTCACACGGAAGCATTTGCTGACACATTGGACCAAGTCATGGTGGTTGTTTTCTTGTCTCTTTTTCTTTACCACTTGGCATATTTCTTATTTCCTGTCAGGCGTGATTTATCTCAGGCCAGTTCCTGTTCTGGGAGGTGGTGAAGGCGGGATGAAGGTGGGGGAGGGCACTGTCCTTGAATGAGGGACACCTAACAGATCAGCACAAGGCCCTAGACTTCACAGTGCAGCAAAACTCTGCTGGTTTCTTGGAAGTCGTTATGAAGGATCTTTCATTTTTGGCATTTCTGCTTCCTCTCTGGATCTTTGGTCTATGCAGTGACCTCAGTGTTTCCTGACTGTGGAATCACATGCCTTTCTCTACTTTGGAGTTTGAGCTTTCTAAAGCTCCAACTCTTTGGCAATAGATAGCATGTGGGCCTGATGTCAGCAGCTGGGAAAAGTCTTTCTGTGGCTTTCTGTCAATATCCACATGACACCAATGACTCCTGGTGGACCCCTGATCTGACCCACTGATGGAGGAGGCCACACTCTGCGGGTTCTCCTGAGTCAGGCCCTTAAAGGCTACCAACAGCACGTGCGAAGGACTTGAGAGTTTACCGAGCCTCTCCAAACACACATTCCTGTTTGACTCGGCAACAATCCCACTGGTGAGCAGTTCAGGTCCATCTGACAGAATAGAAGATCCATTGTTAAGTGAGAGAATGGGGCACGGTGTGATTAAGAAGACAACCAGCATGTATTAATTATCTCCCTTGGGCTTACCACTGCTCTAGGTACTTTATGCCCATTCGATCCTTTAAACAAACTTGTGAGGCCAATAGTATTTTCATGCTATTATTTTTAAAAGATCACTGTTACAGACGGCATGTTGGCTCACCCTCTCCCATTCCTATGTTGAAGCTCTAACCCCCAAGGAGGATGTGATTAGGAGGTGGGACTGTGGGAGGTAATTAGGTTTATATGAGGTCATGGGAGCATGGCCCTCATGATGGGATTAGCCTCTCCACCAAATGAGGACAGAACTAGAAGGCTGCTCTCCACACGTCAGAAAGCAGGCTTTCACCAGACACGGGATCTGCTGGGACCTGGGTCTTGGACTTCCAGCCTCTAGAACTGCGAGAAATCGATGTTTGCTGGGTAAACCGCCCAGTCTATGGTATTCTCGTTATAGTAGCCAGAACAGACTAGGACAATAAGTAGGCTCAAAAATAAAGTGGCACAGCGATAGGGGAAGAACAGGATCTGAAACTCAGCTCTGTCTCCTGTTCAGTGCTTTTGCCCATCATTACTTATGTGATCCTTTGCTGAGCAACTGATTCCCCCAAAACTTAGTAGTTTAAAACAATGGCAATCATTTGTGATCTCACGGTTTCTATAGATTAGGAATTTGGGAGCTGCTTTAGCGGGCTGCTGTGACTCAGGGTCCGTCACGGAATCTCAGGCAAGATGTCACCGAGGGGCTGCTGTTCACCTGAGGACTTGACTAGGCCTGGAGGATCTGCTTCCTGGAGGATCTCCAGCCTTCTTGGCTGACTCACATGGCTGGCCAGTTGGTGCCAGCTATTGGCAGGTGGCCTAGTTTCTCTGCATCTGTGCTGCTTGGATGTCCTCACGTGTAGAGGCTGGCTTCCCAGAGCGGGAGACCTATGAGAGAGCCAAGACGGAGCCTCAGTGTCTTTTATGACTTTGCCTCAGAAACCACAACTGTCATTTCTGGAATATCCCATTGGTTGCAAAGCCCAGCCCTGTTTGATGTGGGAGGGGTACTACACAAGGGCGTGGATACTGGGAGGTGGGAATTATTGGGGGCCACTTTGGAGTCTGGGTACAATACTAGCTACATTGCCTAGCAACGTAGAATGTTGGTGCTGGTTAAAATCCAACACAGAGATAGCATTTTCTAGTGTTAATTGGGTTCCAGAAGCTGACAGCATAAAGCTTTCAGGTTTCCATGATTTTTTTTTTTTTAGGTTTCTATGGTTTTATAATAAAAATTGGACTTAAGGGCTTTTGCTTGCTGATAATGTAAACATTGGAAAGGATTAACATAAAACATAGATAGTATTTTGGGGGGGTATTTGATGATTTAAAAATCCTAAACATTCAGTTGGGTTTAAAGAAAGACCATCTCCCAATATAGTCAAGTTAACATTATCATGATTTAAAAAAACAGTAATTCTTTAGTATTGCTTAATCCCCAATCCAAGTAGTCTGCCAAATGTCCTTTTTGGTTGGTTATACAGAACCATACATTGCATTTGGTCGTTATGTCCCTTAGAGTTCTTTTATTCAAAAGCAGGCCCTTTTATTATGACCCTGACTTGGGAAGTTCTGCAGAATGTCCCACTTTCTGGGCTTGTCTAATTGCTTCCTTGCTGGGAAGCTTAGCCGGTTTCTCCATCCCTTGAATTTCCCATAATTGAAAGTTAGGTCTAAAGTTTTGATAGGCTTACATTAACCCTCTAAACTAGAAGACATTATAAGAGATGGACTTCATGTTTCTGCATATCAAGAGACACATGAACTCTAGTGTTCGTGATATTGTAATATAATAACAAATATGCATTTGGTCTGTGATAAAATAAGAAATATATTTGGTCTTCGTCCCTGGCTCCTGGCACAAGTGCTTCTTTTTTTTTTTTTTTTTAAGATTTTATTTATTTGACAGAGAGAGAGATAGCAAGAGCAGGAACACAAGCAGGGGGAGGGAGAAGCAGGCTTCCCGCTGAACAAGGAGCCCGATGTGGGGCTCGATCCCAGGACCCTGGGATCATGACCTGAGCCGAAGACAGACGCCTAACGACTGAGCCACCCAGGCACCCCAAGCGCTTCTTAAACCCTTAGAATTTCCTGAGTGGTATGGGAGAGAGGAGTGTCTTGTTATTCATAAAAAAAACCCTTTCCACCGTACCTGGGTTTATACTAATGAAGTGACTCTTTGGTGGATCCCTACATAGCCTCAAAATGGGGGCTGGTTGCCAGTGGAATCAACCATGTGATTAGAGGCTTGGAACGTATCCTGGCGCTGGGAACATGATGCACCCCAACTCCACAGGGACAGAAACTCCTGCACTAGAGATCCTTCTGGTCCTCACCCTATGTACCTTTTCACTCGGCTTTTCGTCTGTATTCTTTGTAATGTCCTGTATACTAGACCAGTCAGCACAGGCAAATCTTCCCCTGAGTTTTGTGAGCCATTCCAGCAAATTACTGAACCTGAGAAGGGGGTTTGTGGGAACTCCTGATGTATATATATAGCCGGTTGGTCAGAAGTATGGGAGACCTGGACTTGCGATTGGCATCTGAAGTGGGGGCGATGTAACCTGGGGGGTCTGGGCTAACTCTGGGGAGTTAGGGTTGCAACTGAATCAAATCGTAGGACACCCAGTTGGTGTTTGCAGAGAACTGGAGAATTGGTTGGTGTGGGAAAAACAGCCCCACACATCTGGTGTCAGAAGTGTTGTAAGCAGAGAAACAGCTTTCCCTTAGTGTGTAAGATAACGCCAGGGTTAGGGGTTGGCAGCCTGGTCCCTTCGTGGGGGGACCCCTTGTGGCTAGATGGTAATGACGGGGATGTTACTCTGGCATTGCACAAAATCCAGCTCCCCACTTACAATTGACTTCACAGTTTCAACATTAAGGAATAATCCTCGATGGAATCAATAATTTCATTAGGCTTGGAAAATGATGATTTTCCAGTTCTGTCAACCCTTTTATGTGTATAAGCTGGCGGTTTTCTGTAAGGCAAAGCTTTCTCTCATCAACTGAAATACAGTTCCTGCTGGAAATGTAGAATCAATGGGAATGCCTTTCTTTTACATGACTAATTTTCAAAGCAAGGGGTTGGTTTTACAGTCAACCCAAAGAATAACAAATGAATGTTTTTTTCCTATTGCCTTGGATTTCTCTTCTTTGATTATCACCCTGGATTTGTGGATTTTTATTGATTCATGTGTTTCAAGCAACTGTGTTCATAATGTTTTGATGCTCTAGAGCATCTTTAACAACTCTTTTGAGGTATAATTAACTTGTGGTAAACTACACATACATATACACAGTGTACAAGTTGATGAGTTTTTGACATATGCTTACATCAATGAAACCATCACCAAATGAAGATAATGGATGCTTCCATCGCCCTCAAAAGTTTTACTCTGCCCTTTGTAATTCATCCCTGCTTCTACCCTTGTCCCCAGGCAACCACTGATATACGGTCTGTTCCTATTTGTTTTCATTTCCAAGAATTTTAAATAAATGGAACCACACAGTGCCTTCTAGTTTATGTCTGGTTTCTTTCATTCAACGTAATGGTTCTGACAATCATCCATGCTGTTGTGTGTATCACTAGTTTGTTCCCTTTTAAAAATTAAAAAAAAATTAGGCAGCTTTATTTAGGTGTAATTGACATATAATCAACTGCATGTATTTAGCATGCACACTTGGATAAGTTCTGATCCATGAATATACACCATAAAACATCACTATAAACAAGATAAGGAAATCATACATCACTCCCCAAAATTTTCTTTTGCCCCTCGGTAGTCCCTCCCTTCTGCTTTTCTCTCTGTCTCCATCCCTAAGCAACACCGATCTTGCTCTCTCTACAGATTTGACTACATTTTCCGGAATGGAATCATGTAGTATGTGCTCTTCTTTTTGAGATTCATCTGTGTAAGTTCATGTATCAATAGTTCACTTTTTTTATTGCTGAGTAGTACTTCATTGAATAGATAGACCACAGTTTGTTTATCCATTCACCTGTCAATGAGAGTTTGGGTTGTTTCCATTTTTGGGCTATTATAAAGAAACCTGCTATGAATTTTTGAGTACAGTCTGTGTGTGAATGTATACTTTCATTTCTTTTGGGTAAATACCTTAAAGTGGAATGGCTAGGTCATATGTAGGTGACTTTTTTTTTTTTTAAATAGTCCACACCCAGTGTGGAGACCAACACGGGGCCCGAACTGACAACCCTGAGATCAAGACCTGAGCTGAGATCAAGAGTAGGATGCTTAACCGACCAAGCCACCCAGGCGCCCCTGACGGTTGGTTTTTAAGAGCACTGACAAAACTGGTTTTTGAAGTGGTCAAACCATGTTACCTTCCCACCGGCGGTGTATGAGAATTCCAGTTGTCCTCCATCCTCACACTTGGTGTGGGTGGTCTTTCAGTGTAATTATTCCAGGGGCTGCGCAGTGGTGTCTCATTGCAGTTTTAACTTGCCTTTCCTTGATGACTAATGACGTTGAGCATCTTTTCATGTGCTTATTGGCCATTCATGTATCTTTTCTCGTGAAGTGTTGATCCAGGCCTTTGGCCCGTTTTTGAAATTGGGCTCTTCACCTTCTGAGTGTATAAAACACCAAGTATATAGAGTTATTAACATGAAAACTGTTTGCACGGAGACAGTGGATTCTGGTCCTGTCATGACCAGAAAGCTGCTGGCGGTGTGGTAGAAGGGAACTGTAACTTCGTGGGCAAATGCAGCAAAGAGGGTCACATAGCAGAGGAGGAGGGCAGGTGGAAGAGAGGGAAGGATGAGGTTGGCAGGCATTTTATGGCTCTAGAACCTCTAAAATGGGGCCCATGTGACTGCGAGGATCATTCCATCTGCACACCTCTTTCCACTTTTTGGTCCCAGCCCATGGCTCCCAGGCAAAAATCCTTCAGATTACGAACATAAATGACCAGGAAATTTGGCCGTAAAGCATAAACAATGTAAATTAATCCCATCTCCAAACTGATATTTGTGTGAAGTAAAAACGGCCAGGAGTATGGGTTTGGTGATCTTTACTCTGTTGCTTCAAAGAGGTTTTGTAAATCACGGGGCAATGACTTTGCCAATCGTGATGATAAGGATTGGGAGATTCTATACTTTTTGTGCATGTAACAATTTTGAGAGTAAGTCCTGGCCTAGTATTACTTCTTCCCTTTGTGAAGGGCAGGGCCCTGGTCAGTGTGTCCATTTTACAGTGAAACAAACTGAGGTTCTGTCAAGTTGGGAGTAGTGGGGCCAGGACTCCTTCTCTAGTCCAGAGACCTGGGTGGAGTCATTCCCAGGGCAGGGCCTAGCATCACCTCGTTGCGATCTCCCAAGTTTACCAGCTCTAAAATCATAGATCTGGCCTGTTAATACCCAAAATTCAACTGAGTACATTTTAAAGATGTAATTGGTTTTGTGAAACAATTCACGAATCAGGCAGCATCCCATCTAGCAAGTAGAAGGGCTCCAATGAGGTGTACCAAAGGTTTTTGTAGGAGGAGGGCAGGGCAAGAAAGTTATCAACAAGAGAAAAGGGTCATTCCAGGCAAGGCTGCATTCCTGGGGAGGGAAAGGCAAGGGGTCTCATCATGCAGATTACCTCATCTTTCTTTAGGGGTCAGAGGGGGCCCATGTGTGGTGCACTCATCGGCACTGATGGAAAAATTCCGAACTGGCCGGTTAAGACGTTTCCGGGGTAGGTTGACGCTGCAATTAGATTAGGTATCAAGTCCCGGTTTGGGAACTTGGTTTAAGTGATACCATTTGGAGCCTGTGGTTTTGTTTTTAATAGTCCTATCTTCTCTTCTCTTTTCCCCCGTTGATTTATTGCACAATCAAGCACTGTTCACAAAACAAACAACAAAAAGAGAAACAACTGTGCCTGTTAGACTTCGGAAGCAAAGAAACTCGAGTTAAGTCTTGTTAACCTCCAGGGACCAGCGTCCACAACTAGGCAATGGACAGCCACCACTCCTGCCCTGTCATCTTAGGAGATTCCACGGACCCTCTCCTGGAGCCCCACTCCGAAACCAGCCGAGACCTGGCCGTCCGGGCTTGGATTTGTTTCTAACTCAGGCCCGCAGGTGGCCCCTTGAGGCCACGGAGCCTCGGTCTTCCCGACTCAGGCGGGGCCGAGCTGGGCGGGGGGTGGGGGCGTGGTGGGGGTGAGGGGGACAAGTCACAGCTCCGGTGTTGTGCGCGCGGCAGCGAGCCCGGCAGCGCCCTCCGTTCTTGCCGACAGCGCCACCCAGCGGCCAGCCTGGCGAACCAGTAGCCATCGCCGGGAGTCGGTGACGCAGGCTCGGGTGCGGGGCGGGTGGAACAGCCCAGCGTCGGCCCGGATCCGGATCCGGTCCTGCCGAAACCATCCCCGGCAGGGCGGGGCTGTCTCCCCACGGAGGCTGGATGGCGACGCATAGGCTAGACGGAGCCACCGCCGTGGCTTCTGCTGTTGTGACCGAAGCTTTCCCCCTTTCCCTGTGCCCCCATGCACCGGGCTGTGCAGGGGGGAAGCCCCCCGCGTGGGCCCGCAGCACGTTCACAGACTGCGTGGTCCCTGCAGGTTGCCATCTCCTCCTTCCCCTCAGGTCTCCCCGGGAATGCCTCCCTCCTCCCTCCTCCCTCCTCCCTCCTCCCTCCTCCCTCCTCCCTCCTCCCTCCTCCCTCCTCCCTCCTCCCTCCTCCCTCCTCCCTCCTCCCTCCTCCCTCCTCCCTCCTCCCTCCTCCCTCCTCCCTCCTCCCTCCTCCCTCCTCCCTCCTCCCTCCTCCCCCCTCCCGCTCCGCAACTTCGTCCTTCCCTTTTTTCTTTAAACTCCGTAGTGATTTGGACACCCAGGTGTCTGGCGGTTGAATGGCCCAAGAGTGCGGTCGAGAGACTTGGGATTCGGATGCAGCTGTGCCACGTCTTCTCGCCATTAAAAACAGAGCCTCCTTGGGGCGCCTGGGTGACTCAGTCGGTTGAGCGACTGCCTTCGGCTCAGGTCATGATCCTGGAGTCCCTGGATCGAGTCCCGCATCGGGCTCTCTGCCCGGCAGGGAGTCTGCTTCTCCATCTGACCCTCCTCCCTCTCATGCTCTCTCTATCTCATTCTCTCTGTCTCAAAAAAATAAATAAAATCTTAAAAAAAATAAAAAAAATAAAAAAAAAATAAAAAAATAAAAACAGAGCCTCCTTGATTGGCTTGCGCCCTCCCGGCTCTGCCCTGGAGCCCCCTGAGCCTGGAGGTTAGAGGACAAAAGACTCTGCCTGCAATTCCAGACCCAGCCTAGTCTTCCAGCCTAACTCTGGCCCAGCAGATGGGCTCGCCGTGGCCGCACACCATCCCCATGATTTCCCATCTCCACACCATTGGTGGTTCCATTTCCCTGGCCTGGAAGGCATCGACCCTGAAACCCTGAAACACATTACTACAAGCTCTGCCTGCTCCCCCCAGGACATCCGGAGACAGTCTGCTACCGGAGCTCCTAGACCAAAAGCTCAGATTGGGTTGTGGATGCCGTCTGTTAATTATCTTAATGTCTTCTAACCAGAAGGGCAATATAGTTGCTGTTTTACACAAAAAAAAATGTTTAAAGAAAAGGAATCATCCATTATCCTACATAATTACTATTAATTTAAAACTCATTT
Source organism: Mirounga angustirostris (assembly GCF_029215605.1). Classification (NCBI taxonomy): domain Eukaryota; kingdom Metazoa; phylum Chordata; class Mammalia; order Carnivora; family Phocidae; genus Mirounga; species Mirounga angustirostris. The sequence continues at coordinate 149,911,362 of NW_026991710.1, read as the reverse complement.
AAATTAATATATATTACTCTCTAAACTTATAATTTTTTTTCTCTGCACACACGTGCATTTTACAGGTATAAGATCATATATATTAAACATCTTTTAATGTGCAAAAGCGATGCTTCTGCGCCTAGTTTATTGAGCTTTGAGAAAACAGGAACTCCTACTCACCCTTCAAAGCCCAGCCCATGTCACTCTTCCCTACAGGACTCTGATTGGCACAGGCAATAGAACTGCTCTCTTCTCTGGGTGTTGATGACCCATTGACCATACTTTTATATCAGTCCTTACTACTTTGTATTTGGTTTATGCATCTGACTTCCCCACAAGACTGGAAATCTTTGAGACTGGGGACCCTTCTTCTTCTTTTTTAAGGTTTTATTTATTTATTTGACAGAGAGATAGAGCCAGAGAGCACAAGTGGAGGGAATGGCAGAGGGAAAGGGAGAAGCAGGCTCCCCACTGAGCAGGGAGCCTGATGCGGGGCTCCATCCCAGGACCCTGGGATCATGACCTGAGCCAAAGGCAGACGCTTAACCATCTGAGCCACCCAGGCACCCCAGAGACTGGGGACCCTTCTGATAGATTTTTGTGTTCCTAACTGTTAAGGGGAAACTATTCTGACACTTGTTAAAATGGCAAGGAAGATTTGGTTCAAGTGTATTGCAGTAGGGGTCAGGACTTTGGCAGGAGGGGAGAGAGAGAGGGTTACACTCTGAATACAACCAGGACAAGTGGGGATTCACAGCCAAGGAGCGGGGTGGGGTCAGTAGATGGAAAATTACTAAGAAGAAACATCAGATGGGGGATTCTTGCTGAAATGATGTAACGGGATTCTTACTGAAGGCTTAGACATCAGGGGTGCTGTGTGAGGCACTTGATCAGGTATTCAGGGTGATCAGATATCAAGGGTGGGGGCCTCTTGCTAAACTGACTTAGCAGGATTCTTGCTAAAACTGAGCTAGGCAGTCCGAAGACAGGATGGGGCCAAGGTCAAGGCCTTGCTGAGAGGGGAGACTCAGAGGATCCCAATTAAAATCAGTCAGAGAGAGTTTTTGTCACACTACATATTCACTGAGTGTATACATATTGAAGTAAGTATCAAGCATATAATTAAAACACACCCCCACTCTATTTTTTTTACTATCTATGAAAAAAATGAAATTCATAAGTTCCTCTCTAGGGTTTATTGGTTTGAAAAGAAGGAGTTTGGCACCATGCACTGTATCACCCTTGGTGCCCAAAACCCTCTGGAGAGCAAAGAAGCTTTATGAAGACAGGGATCCCCCAGCCTGGCTTCTATTCTGGCATCTTGAACCCCTCAAATCCATTATTTATTCAACAGATATTTATTGAGCACCAACTGTGTGACAGGTAATGTACAGAAAATATAGTATTAATCAAAACAGATCCTGGCCTTTTCTGGGGCCTGCAGTTTCCTGAAGGGAATAAGACAAGTTAAATAAGTAAAATAGATAGTATATCAGAGGGAGGAAAATGAAGTAGGAAAGGGACAGTCCCATCCTTAGACCTGGGCAAGTGGGACCCCCCCTACCTTAGAGGCCTGCCCTGGCCCTTTTTAAGGGTGATGAGTTTGCCAGGCCAAGGGGATCTGCCCCTGGGAGCCTGAATCCCCTTTCTAGACCACACTCTGGTTACTTAGGACCTCAAAAGTTCCTGCTCAAATGACACTGAGTCCACGTCCAGGGCTTGCATGGATTTGCCCTGGGTCTGACCTTGAAGAGTGGAATGGAACACAGGTGCATGTCCCTCCATGCCTGAGGGACATGTATGTGTGAAGCTCCTTGAGGTATTGGGTCAAAAATGGGGGGTGGGAGGAGAAAGGCGACAGGTCATATTTTGGGGCCCATCACTTTTGCTCTTGCTTCAGGCTCTACAGATATTCAGGGCATGCCTGGGAGAATAAGGATAGGGACTTTTTCTGGGGGTGGGGGGTGTCACTGCAACTTTAAACAGGATCATCAAGGAAGGCATCATGGAGAAGGTGACATTTTACTAAAGACCAGAGAAAGATGGGGGAAGGAGTGATGTGAATCTCTGTGGAAGAGTATTCCAGGCAGAGGAAAAGGTAAGTGCAAAGGCCCTGTGGCAGGAATGTGCCTGGCACGTTCAGGAAAAGGAAACGGGGCTGTTTCCCAGGCACCTCAGCCCATGGGGACCTGCCAGATTTGTGTTTGTGCAAGACATAACAGAAATAGGTCTTCCATAAAATATTGAATGAATGAATGAATGGGCCAGTCTCCATGAGGAGCCACTTCCAACAGCACACAGATGCATCTTCCTTTCCTGCTCTGTGCCAAAGGGTATTTCTTGGCCAGCTCTGATATCCCGATGACCAGGGACTACTACTCTTCAGGCCACGATTTTGCCAAACCTGCTGTTCTTAAAAGTTTTTCCCAGTTCCTTCGAGACGCTCTCCTTATCACCTCCACCTTCCTGTTTTCCTCTCCCGGTCAGCACCCTGGATCTCCCCATGGTGTCCCCATATGTCTGCTTGTCCTCAGGGACACCAGTGTCTCGGATGTGGCTGCAGACACAGAGCTGACAGGGGCCAGTGGTGGTGGTGGTGTGGAGCCATGCCCCCCCGGGACTGAGGGGAAAGGGTTAGGGCCTGAGGAAGGAAAGACTCAGAAGCTGGAGACTTGACCTGGTCTCAGCCTAGGGGAACACGTGCGGGTATTTACACGGTAAGAAGAAAAGAAAAAAAAGAACCTTATTTTTAGAGATTGGTCCTGACATTTTGACCTAACATGGAGTCTGGGTCTCCGATTTTCAGCTGGTGGCTTCTGAGCTTTGCTGCTACTACTCCGAGCCTTTCTCCTCAGTCCCTGGAGGTGGACGTGCTCCTTGTGGGGGGAGGAGTTATGCCCCCCCCCTTTCAAGGACATGTAGACGCCACCCCCCACCCCAGGTCTGCCTCTTCCTCACCTCCTTTTGCACAGGTTGTTCCTCTGGGCAAGCCCTCCCCCACTCCTCCGTCCAGGCGCCACCTACTCATGTAAGACTCTGCTCAAGCCTTCCTCCTCTGGGCAGCCTGTCCTGGCCAGTGAGGCTGCGTGGGTATGTCCCCCCCCCGCACTAGAGACCCCAAGCTTTTTTGTTTTGTTTCCTTGATCGGTCCTGGCCTCAACGAGCTCATTTGCTTCCCTTGGTGGCGGAGGCCATTCTTATTCTATGTCCCCAGAGCCAGCATGGGCTGGACACGTGTAGTAGCTGTTCAGACTGTTAGTTTAGTGAACGAATGTGTAGAAAGTGAACCCCGGAACGTGCTCCCTGGAAATTTAGTACGTCCAGGGAGACATCTAATGGTGAAGGAGGGTGCCATGAGAGGGGGCACTTGTTGGGGAGAAAATGGGGGCAGGACTGGGATTTGGCCAGGAGTTTTCATGCAGTCTCTGGAGGCCAAGGAGGGTGGTGCCTGCTGCCAGTGTCGGCAGGGAGGAGTCGGGGAGCTGGAGGGGTGCCTGACCCATGTCTGTAAAATGCTTTAGATACAAAGAGTTCAAAGTTACCATCTAGTAGGAGGTCCAGTCCATTTGGGAGGTAGGCGGGGCTAGGACGGTATGCTCATTACAAAATGGAGAAACTGAGGCTCAGAGAGGCGACTCGACTTGCTCTGAAGGCAGGGTCAGGGCCGAGCCCAGTCTTGGGTTTTCCTGGGTTCTGTCTGTGCCTTCTCACCAGCATCTTGTCCCTCTGGACAGCCTTCTCCTGGGGACAAATATTGACACAGCTGGTGCAGAGAGGACCCAGGGTGTGCGTCAGCTGGTGCCTTCCTTGGGGCTGCTGGCCTCGTGCAGCTCTGGGGTCAAAGCTTCTGGCCTCTTCAGGGGACTTGTAAAAAGCACTCTTTCCACATCTGCTCTCGAAAGGTCCCCGTTGAAGGGGTCTGTGTGACAGAGCTGGTGGGTGGCTGCCAGGAGGTGGTGTTGGAAAGCAGTGGACTTAGCTCCCATCCCCCATTCCTCCTCCAGCTCCTGGGCCCCATTTGTGACAGGTTCTCTGGTTTTATAACTGGCCTCATCTTTCCAGTCTCTCCAGCACTTGGGGGAGGGATAAAAGATGTTTGTAAAATGGGCATTTAAATGAAGTTGACTAACTTGCATGTAGCATTTCATTCAGCATTTTCTCATACATTTTGAGGTAGATATTGTTATTCCCACTTTGCAGGTGAGTCTACTGAGGCATGATTAATAATTATAATTGGACACTTATGAAGTACCCAGGACTTTATTTGAATTACTTATTTAATGATAGTGGCTTCTATTTATTGAATACTTAGTATGTACAGATACTGTTCTAAGCTCTGGACATACATGAACTCATTTGATCTCCATGAAAACCCTGTCAGGTAGCTCGGATGAGGAAATGGGGGCCAAGAGAAGGTCAACAAACCACCTAAGGCCGGAGCAGTGAAGTAGCAGATCTGAGATTCCAACCAGGTAGTCTGACTCATATGGTAAAACCTGGCCCAAGCCACATGGTTAGTCACTGGTGGGGCTGGGATTTGAAGCTAGGCACTCAGGCTCTGGTGACATTGGCAGAGTCAGAGCTGGGGTAGACTCTGTCCGCCAAGTGCAGGTGGGAAAGCTTCTTTCTCGACATCATGCTCTAAGCTGTGCCAAGCAGTTTACCTGCGTGATCTTGGGAAGCGAGAACGCTGTTTTTCCACGCCCGGTTTCTACAAGGAGAGGTTTTCCCTCAGTGCTCTCTGGGCCAGCTCTGACCCACTGCTGGCTGGCATGGGACAGACAAGACCATCTCATTTGGAGTTCCATTAACAGACCAACTTGGTGAATATATTCAGAGCACCATCTCCCTTTTTACTTGTTTATTTCATTTCTCAAAAATGGTCATAATACAAGCAGGAAAGTGGGGTTCTGTTTATTGAGTATGCTCCTGGAGACCTCAACATTTACACAGTACCTATGACCAAGGGTGATATTAAAAACATTTTATATTCAGGACTGGACAGAATAGAAAATGGCCTACATGACACTGGACCTTGGTCCTAGAGGCCTGCTGTTATGCTGGATATTATTCCTGTAATTGCTGAATTATGCAGGGTTCAAGAAGTTCCTGAAGACAATATCAGGAATGCTGGGGTGGCCACAGGACCTCCAGGAGGCTCAGGAAAACAAGTATTTTACCATGCGTGTTGGAAGTATTTTAGTGTTTCAAGAACTGGTTGGCATGCTGGCTAAATATTAAATGGCATGGGCTTCTTGAGGATATCTATTGCCCTAGTACAGATTAGGAAACTAAGGTGCAGGGAAGTTAAGTAATTTGTTCAAGAACATTCCACTACTATGTGATGGAGCCGGGATTCTCATCTGTCTGGCTGACTTCCAAGCATGGGCCTTGGAGGAAAACGATTTCTAGATGGAGAGGAGAGCCATCACACTAGCCCTTCCTGGGGCCATGCCTGTGTCCACACATGAAAGCCTATGGAGAGAATGTTTGCAGTAGACAGCCTCTGAAAAGGTCTCCCATTAATCCCTGCTTCCTGGTATTCACACCTCTGTAATCCCCTCTCTTTGAGTAACTTGCTTCTCACTAATTGAATACCTCAACAAGGGGAGATGTCACTTCCATGACTCCATTACAAAGATTTTGACTGCTGTCTTGCGAGCTGACTTGCCCTTGCCGGCTTTGATGAAACAAGTTTGGAAGGCCCACATGGCAAGGAAATGAGGGCAGTCTTTAGCCAACAGCCAGTTGGGAACTGAGGCCTTTAGTTCATCATTCCAAAAGGAATTGAATTCTGCTAAAAACCACATAAGTGTGCTTCTCCAGTTGAGCCTTCAGATGAGTCCCCAGCCCTGACTGATATCTTGATTGCAGCATTCTAAGAGAACTTGAAGCAGAGGACTCAGATAAGCTATTCCTGGAATCCAAACAACAGAAACTGTAAGATAATAAATATTTGTTATTTTAAGCCCCTAAATTTATTATGGGGAAGTAGGTAACCAGTATAGATGTACATTCAATAACATAAAAAAAGAAAACCTATGGGAATTATATTATCCAGATGAGTTAAAGATTAAAAGACAACACTTTTAGTTTTAAATATCTTGGTAGAAGTCACGAAACCTGTCCTTTCAAAGCTGCAAGAAGTTATCTGTCTTTATTCCTCTGAGATAGAACGTTATTTGGCTGAGGGAAGCCACTAAACCATTAGTTAAATAAATGTTAAATAAGCTCAAGAGATCAGGCCATGGTAGATTAGGTTATCTGACCAAATAGCCCACTGAAAACAAGAAATTATGGAATTAAGAAAAAAAAAAGAAAAAAAAATTTCTAACGTGACATAAGAGGCCTTAAAAGACACCAAATAGATCTTTTAGAAATAAAATGTACACTAACCAAAACTTAGGAAGTTCAATAGCTGGCTGGCTTTAATAGGGTATGAGACACAACTAAAGAGAGAATTAGTGAGTAGGAAATTAGCCAGAAAAAGATCTCTTGGATTGCAACACAGAGAGACAAAAACAACAGAAAATGGAGAAGAAAGGAGAAGAGATATAGAAGATAGAATAAGAGAGTCTAACATATGTTTAATTAGAATCCTGGAGGAGATGAGAGAATAGAGACTATATTTGAGGAATAATAGCTACGGATTTTCCAGAATTGATAAAAGGCCTCAATCCACAGGTTCAAGTGTAATAGAATAAATCCTTAGGGGAATAAAGATACACTAGCTGAATCTTAGGAAAACTGCAGAAAACCAAAGACAAAGAAAAGAATTTTAAAAGTAGCTGGGGTGTGGTGGTGGTGGTGGGGGGGGATGACCACACCAATAATAATGGAATCTAGAAGGTAATCCAATATTTTCAATGTGCTGAAAGAAATTAACTGTTAATCTAGAATTCTATACAGTGAATTTTTTTTTAAAGGAATAAGAGCAAAATAAACAGATGTCCTCATTTTCAGATAAAACCAGAAGACTTTTCCAATATTAGTAGCCATGTAAAGGAATTATATAGGATGTCTTCAGGCAGAGAGTAAGACAATCCAGATGGCGCGACTGAGATACAGGAATAGAGGTCAAAGAAAATGAGTAAACATATGGGTAAATTTAAATTTTGTACCATACATCGTATGAAACAACAATAATAATAATTTGTGGGATTTAAAAAAAATGGAAAAATTGAAATATATAACAATAGCATATAAGCTGGAGGGATAAGTGGAATTAAAGTGTTATAAGTTTATAGATACATGTTTATATATATAGATATATGTTTATAGATAAATTTTTATAGATAAACATTTATTCAACCTTAGACTTTGATAAGACGTTAACTTTACATGTTATGGTTTCTGGGATTATTATGATAAAAATAGGGCTTATGACTTCCAAGGGAGTAGAAGGGGGAAAAAGCACGGAATTAATCAAGCTAAGTGATGGCAAGAAGAGAGAGGAAAAGCCAACGTAGGGAAGCCAGGACAAAAGAAAGTCACAAAAAGTGTTAGACTTAAACTCAAATATGTCAGCAATTACATTAAATATAAATGCACTAAATGCTCCTGTTAACAGGCAAAGATTTTCAGACTGTATAAAGTAACTCTGTATGGACCAGAGAGGGAGCACTAACCTGCCCAAGGTCCCCTGGGGAGTGGAGTCAGGGCCGGCAACTGGGTGACCTGCTTCCTAGTCCTGTATTCTGTCAAGCCTACCCGATCCACTTCAACTGAGCCCATTTATACTGAGCAGCCAACTCTTTGTCAGATGGTGTCAGATGTTGCAACATACAGATGAGTGGAATAAGGTTGCTGTCTTCATAGCATTTTCCCGAAATGAAGAGAAAGTATGTCTTGGCGTGAATTCTAGGATGCAGACTTCTCTAGGAATTCACGGTGACACCATATCTACATGGTGGGAGTGGTGGGAGGTAGTGACAGTTTTGAGGCTGTGTCCGAGACAGGCCCTGCCTGTGTGCCTGAGTGTCCATTCTAGCAGCACTGCATGAAGGCAGAGGGGAAGGAGGGAGGGAGGAGGTGCTTTTCTGAATGGGAATTCATCAATGTATTTCTGTCTGCAGGAGTTATCAGTGTTGCTATTTCAGTGAGTAATGGTGGAGCCTTCACCGGGCTCATGCCAGACGCTGGGGGTGGGGGCACAGGGCAGCGATATGGCAGGGGTCCTCTCTTTCGTCAGAAAACATGAGCTCATGCCAAGGTTTCCACAGGTCACCGAGATAGCACTGGCTTTCTGGAGACAGGCGTGACCCTCAGGTCGGCTCCTAGTCATTGAACTAAGTGGGCTCAGATAAGGGCCGGATAATGGTAGCCAAACTCCCACGGCCTCTTCGGGCCTCCCCCAGGGCCCTGAGGCCAGAGAGAGGGCAGGTCAGGGAGGGGCCAGCAGGAGGAACGTGGAATGGGAGCCTGCTCTGAGGCCCGTGGAGCCTGCCAGAGGGGGACCCAGACCTCCTGGGGCTCATGGCCCACACTGTTGGTCTATGGCCCAGTCTCCAGACCTGAGCTGTTAGGACAAACAGATGTCTAATGGGCGGGACACTGGCCACCCTTAACTCCTGGAAAAATATCAAACTGGTAGCACTTCCTTCCCTGGACTCTTTCTGATTTCATCAGATTTGTAGTATCTGTTGGCAAATTTTAGTGAGTGGGGAAGTAGGAGATGTTTGCATTCAGGGCCCTGCTATGGATCTGGGGTGGCCAGGGTTAATCTGCCCGGTCTTCTCAGAAAAAGCTAAGGCCTGATCACAGTCCAGTTTCTCAATTTCTGTGCTCTTTGACCCTGAATTGGCCACCTATGACTTAGTGACCGGTGGCCCTTAAGACTTCCTGGGACTTAAAACAAGCCATGCCCACTTAAAAAGAAAATAAAGTGAAATCTGTGTGTCACCCAGACAGGATGATGGTGGTGGTCCCAGGCCTGCCAATCTCTGGGGGCTGCTACACAGCCACATGGGAAGGGTAGGCGGCAGATTTAGAGCTGGGCTGGGGACACTTCCATTTGGAGATTGTCCTCCAGGGTTGGCAAACACGGGGCATGCGTGTTGCCAGCTCTCCTCTATCGCTGGTAGATTATGGAACCTTTTTTTTTCTGCCCAGAGCAGCCCCCAGGGAGCCACTATCAAAGGACCAAAGTCTGCATGTGAGATGCTAGGATTTGCTGTCTCTGAAGGAGTCCAACTCCTGTATTCTACAGAGGGGGGCCCTGAGGCCCGGGGAGGTTGGCACAGCTGCATGGTTGAGGCACTGGGACTAGAATGCAGATCTCCCCCTCTTTGCTCATGCCTTTGTCCACACCCTGCTTTTATGAGCCTTCCCTCCAAGGAGAGGACTGAAAGCAATCCTCTGAAGTATCACTGCTTACTGGATGGCTTTTAAGTTTTGAAAAATAAAGCTCCAATATCTTGCATGTAGACAAACTGCAGATGAGAGCTAAACTTTCCACAGAAGGAAATCCCAAACCTGTCACTGAGAACAGAAAAAGAAAACAAAACAAAACACCAAAACAACAACACACCAAACCCCAAACGCCCGTATCCCTCCCTGACTGGAACTCTAGCGACATCTACTGGAATGTGCAGATGCTGTGCGTGCCCGGGCTAATCGGTCACCCCTTCATTTCAACACGACTTAATTTATGTAAACATTTTAAATGTATGCAATTCTATATGTTATTTGTGAATATACACACAGGTGGAAAAAGTGTGAAATATGCCTGCAAATGATAAATATAACTTCAAGTTAGTAGTTCCCTCTGGGGAGGGTAGGATGGAGCGTGTGGTAACGGTTTTAGCTCTGCCTGTGATGATTATTTTTTTCTCTTAAAGAGATCTGAAGCCAATATGACAAAGTATGAACACCTATTAAATCTTGGAGGTGGTACTATTGGAGTCTGATTTTCTGCACCTATCTCTTTGTTTAAAATAGTTTATAACGATGGTAATAATGATCGTATTTATTATGTGATATTCATTATATAGTATATATTTATTATTCTATACATTAGTTATATGGTATAAGTTATATGTTCATTATATATTGTTTAATTACATTTATGTAAGGACAATAAGAAATAAGAATGTAAAATTTGGGGTTCAGGTCTTGTCTTTGATATCAGGTAGCAGCAATTTATAGCATAAGTTATTTATACTTGTTGGCTACCATAATCATCATTAATAGGTTTACTAGAGTTGATGCAAGTAACTAAATAGCATCCGAAGACTCACATATGGGCTAAAGAGCAATGGCGTTCCTCGACAGAGGTGACAAGATGAAGATGACACATGCATTTGCTGGGATGATACTGGACAGACTCACTTCCTGTTGTTGAAAAATGGTCTATTCCCCATAAGATGTGTCCTGGAACATCAGAATGTCAATGGCCCTGAATCTAGGCTTTGCAAGGAAGATCCCAGGTAGGAGGCTGATAGTTAAAACTGACAATCGATATTATTTCCAGATTAAGGTTGCAGCCTTGGAATGATCACAGACCACAACTTCCTGTTAGGAAATTAACCTAATTAGGAGCATAACCTGGAATCTGCCTAACAAAGCAGCAAGGCTAAAGCAGGGCTCACCCTATTTTGACAGTCCGGGTTTACCTTCATAATTTTTTATATATCCAGGTACCTCGTATACAATTATTTACATAATATATTCTTATTTAAATAAACTTGCTTTTGGTTACCAGAGATTTGAGTGTGATTGGTCTGGGTTGTATCCTGGGATTTTTAAAAAATGTCTTCACTTGATTCTGAGATGAGCCAAGGTGGAAAACCACTTCTTCAAAGCAAGAAAGGGGCAATCCTGGGGTTCTGGGGATGAAGAGAGATTTGAAAACAAGGGTCGTTAGTGTGAGAGCTGATACTGTGTGCTCTGGAGTCTGGGTGGGGTGGATTCTCAGCAGGAAATGGGTCCTTTTGGCTAGAGGCTTGGTTTTATACTCTCATAGGGACAAATGATGAGGCTCAGTGCAAAGGGGCTAGATACCCCCTTCCCACCGGTGAGGGAGACTTCGTTTGTCTGGGGCTCTAGGTGGGAAAAACATCTCCCAGGATAACCCAAAACTCCAGCTGAGAAATTCACTTTAAAATTGGTCCCAAACAACCCAAATGTCCATCCATGGATGAACGGATGCACAAAATATGCCACATACATGCAACGGAATATTATTCGGCCTTAAGAAGGAATGCAATTCTTTTTATTTATTTTCAGAATTGAGATATAATTGACATATAACATTGTATTCATTTTAGGTGTACAGGAAAGAAATTTGGGTACATGCTACAACATGGGTTGACCTTGAAGATATTATGCGAAGTAAAATAAGCCAGTCACAAAAGGACAGACATTGTATGATTCCACCACTTACACGAGGTACCAAGAATAGTCAGATTCATGAAGACATAGTCGATTCATAGAACGGTTGTTATCAGGGACTGAGGGAGAGTGGAGAGTTAGTGTTTAACTGAGGGAGGAGAGAGTGGAGAGTTAGTATAGAATTTCCATTTGGGGTGAAGAAGTGCTGGAGATGGATGGTGGTGATGGTTGCACAACGATGTTGAATATACTTAATGCCACTGAGCTGTACACTTAAAAGGGGTTAAAAATGGTAAACTTTATGTCATGTATATATTACCACAATAAAAAAAATTGGTCCCAAATTTATGATACTCCTGGAGTGTTTGGAAGAATCCAATAAAATACTGCTTGGAGGAGGAATCCTCTTTCCAAAGTGTATGTGGTTCCCACAGTAGAGCATCGAGATGGAGTAGAAGGGGGAGGGTCTATGCTCACTGAAGACAGGTTCATAGTAATAAATCCCCAGACATAGGAAAATAGCCTATCATGAAAAAGAGTCAGCAGACATGATGAGCAGCAGGATTACCACCTGAGAGTTGAGACAATGAAGCCATCTGAAAGAAAATAAACAGATATGTCAGAGATGAAGGAACTAGAAACCGTAAGAACATAACATACTATTGCGCAAAAGAATAGTAGGAGAAAATTAGCAAATGAGAATACAGATCTGCAAAAACTGCCACAAGTGAAGCCCAGAACAAAAAAGAGATGGAGAACGTAAGAGTGAGGTTATGAGACTTGCAAGATGGAATGAGGAGTTTCACCATAAATTGGAAGTTGACGTTGGTGGTGCCTTGTGCTAATCCTTTCGACCCACCTGATGTAGCGTGGCCCTGGTGGCTCCTCCATGCACAGTGCCAACATCCCTTCATAACCACGTGCGCAGTGTCTCTCTGTTCGGACTCCGGGCTTTTGCCAACACTGCAAAGGCCAAACTCAGCTTACACATCAACACAGTTCGGAAGTTTGAAGGTGTTAAAAACTTCCGGCAGCAGCCCTCAACCAACGGAGGATAGAAGTAAGTAAATAAATGTCTCAATTCAATTGTCCTTTGTTGAAACAATCTGAGGCATACACGGTAAAGTTCTCCAAAGAGTTCTCTGCAGGACTGAGAGCCCTAGTTAGTCACAGTGGTAATCAGCTCCATTTTGCAAACTGTATTGAATTTCCTATTTCACTTTCCATAACTCGCTACTGCTGGTCACTGGGATCTCGTTTCCTGAATAAACGACTTGCACTTAAGTTCTTTGCTCAAGCTCTGCTGTCAGGGAATTCAAATTAAGACAAAAGGAGGGAATATAAAGGAGGCATCATGTGAAGGGGCAATATTTGAAGGGATAATATCTGAGAATTTTCCAGAATTAATGAAAGACAAGTATTCGTAGACTCAATAAACACAGTCCTAAACAGGATTAAAAACAATCCATTCCAAGACACACTGTAAAGCATCAAAGATAAGGAGAGCCATTTCTAAAGAAACCAGAGAGAAAAGATGGATTGATATACCAACGTATGGCAATTAGACGGAGAACAGACTTTTCAACAGCTGCAAAAGCCAGAAGACAATGGAATTAGGTGCTGAAGGAAAATGAGCGGTGACCCAGAATTTTGTACCCAGCCGACTATGATTTGAGACAACTGCTTTGGACCTGAGGGGGAGAAGTCAGGATAATTTCTTCTTTATTCGTTTTGCTTCTCCTTGGCGCCTCCCTTGCGAGTAGAGGTTCCATCTTGGGCAAAGAGATTTGGGGAGATGGTAGGTAGAGCCTGAGAGCTTTAGTCTTCTCCCTTGGGTCCAGGGATCCCTGGCTCCCATCTCCCCAGGTCGTGAGAGATTTTGGATTACGTTGGTAGTCTCTGTGAGTGTGCCTGTTTGTGAGCTTCGCCTTCATTTCTCCTTGGGTGGGGGAGCGAACCTCTAAATTGCTGCCTTCAGATTGAATTTCCCTCATCTCTCCCATTGCCTAGAGAGAGGATGAGAAATAATTATCGCACTGCAGGGATGTGTGCTCTACTCCTCCAGCCTCAGGTTCTGTATTGATAAAATAAAGGGGAAAAAAAAAGGATTGGCCCACATTGAACCATTTTCTGACTCTAACTCTATGGGAAAAACTTTCGGCCACCCTCCCTGGGTTCTCTGCAGTGGTAGCTACTTTCCAGAACAACTCAGGTGAAAATAACATCCTCCTCCACTGTGTCCACTCGGTAGGCCAGGGTATGGTGGTGACTGAGCTGCCTTTCCTCTGGCTTCTTCCTCATGCCCCTGCTCCTTCCCCCATCTCACCAGGAGGATGAGAACCAGGCGGAATCACAGCTTTGCCACAGAAAGCAAGACGTTTATTTACCTCCCTTTTTTTGTTTAGATCATAGAGTCTATGGTGGGTGGATTCTCGTGTTGCCAATTTCTTTAAAAAAATTAAAAAGTATTTATCATCACACAAATTGTACGGAAACAGCTTTCCATTATAGGAGAATTCAGATAATGCACATAAAGCAGATCATTTCCCTGCCTTTAATTCCAGCTGTCTTTAGAAGAACCACTGCGGCCATGTGGGGTGTTCGCCTGCCAGGCCTTTCTCTCTTTCCTTCCATTCTCTCTCTCTCTAAAATATATGGATATATATGAGAATATATATCCAATATATTGGATATATATGGGAATATATATGAGAATATATATCCAATATATTGGATATATATGATAAATACATGTAATGAATATACAAATATATATACAAGGATATAGATATAGATAGATATCTATACCTCTCTTTCTAGAAATATATGTATTTCTTTTTTTGTTCTTTATATAGTATAATCCATATAAATTCTGCAATTTGTTCTTTTTTTAAACTTAACATATTTGGGGGAATCTTTTGGTATGAAGATTTTTCTTGTTCTTTCTGATACTTAGCATTCCAGAGTGTTGATATACCAACTGTAATATGTTTAACCACTCCCCTTTCGATTGACATTTGGGTTGTTTATAATTTTTGCTACTACAATCATTCAGCAGTGAACATTTTGGTATATCTCTTTGTGTACATACGCAAGCATTTCTCTTGGGTAGATACGGAAATCAGACTTACCAGTGACGAGAAGACACACTTAACTTTTCAACCTTTTAACATTTGGAGATTGCTCTCCAAAAGGGCTACACCACTACACAAGCTACCTAGTTAATATGTGAAAATACCTATTTTTTTTTTCAGTCTTTCACTGAAACAGGTCGTTTTCAGTCTCTTAAATGTTTTCCCCTGCTGTCATTTTACTCCTTTAGTATCTCCCACCTCTCGTCTCCCTTTGGGGCATCTCCTTCTCCAACATATCAACCACAGACGTGCTTCCCAGACTCCTACTTTGTACTCAAGTCATAAAATTACACAAACATAATCCATATGGTCAGAAGTCATGGAGGGAAAAACACTCAAAAGACATACACGGGAGTTTGCAAAAACACATGTCTTCACATACAAACAGTCTTCTTTCCAGTCAAGATAAGAATATTGGTGGGAAAAGTGCTGCCGGACTATCTCACTTCCCTGTGTGGGTGTCCCAGATAAGTGGCCTCCCAGATCTGGACAATAAAACCCAGCTTGACAGCTCCTCCACAGCTCTCCCCCGCCCCTCCTGAGAAGCCTCAGCCTCCACAGGCCGTGCCTGAAGCTGAGCCCAGGACAGGGAAGGGGTAAAGAGCTCTGGGCCGATCGTTCTGAGGGGTAGATGGTGACAGTGACCTAGGAAGCGGGGTCAAGCCCATGACTGCGGAGTTGCTGGGGATACGTTGGTGGCCAGAATCACGGGGGATGGAGGCAGCAAATCCAAGTAATTAGAGTAACCACAGGGGCCCTCGTGATCACCGTGGCCTGGAAGGGAGGTCAGCAATATGGCTCAGCTTGAGGTGGACGTACACCAAGTTTGTAAGCCTCCTTCCTCCTTTTCTACCCAAGGTGCTCTGGGTGGGATGCCCCGATAACAAGGCTTCTCTGTCCTGCCAGTGTCCCCTCCTGTCCCACACCTCTCAGGTTTCCCCTTTGACATCCTTCTGCCATAGTTTAGTAAGTGCCGGGTACTCTGCTAGTCCTAAAAAATACAAAAAACAGTAAGTTCCCATTTCTGCCCTTGAGGAAGGCCCTCATGGTCTGGTGGGGTGTCCCGGATCCCTCTGGCATTGTAATTATAGTTCTAGACCATGTCTCCCCACTGGGAGTCCTAAAATTAGTATAGTGCGTTCCTTGTGTTCCTCTCTGGTGTATCTGACATTTATGGTCTTGGTCCTTCTGGGTCTAGGGTGCTCTTGGGATCCATTTTGAGTCCCTTCTACATGTCATGTAAAGGCATGAAGAAGGGCACATAAGAGACAAGCAGTGATGGCGGGGAGGGAGGTGGGCTCCTCCTTCAAGATGGTGGCGACTCCATACTGGCCTGAGGCCAGAGGAATAGATTGCTTTATGGCCCCATATTCAGGGCTGGGGAGGAGAGGCCTGACAGATCCCCTGAGACTCTGTTTGGGTCGCTGGAGACCTTGCCAGTCTCCTTTACACTCATACCAGTGAGGTGCCTCATACCAATGACCTCTGTTGGTCCTCACGACTTGGGACGGAAGTGGGGCAGGGCTTCTCATATCCCTTATAAGGGAGGAAACGGAGCCCTACAAAGGTTCAATGACTCACCCCAGGTTGCACAGCCAGGCAGTGAAGAACCCAGGTCTCTGGACTCGAGAACTCTGAGCCCAGGCATGGACCAGGTCGATGGGAACTTGGCCCTGTGTGCAAGGGGAGGCAGAGCAAGTCACATTTATGTCCTACTCAGCCCCCAACGGGAGCATCCGGGGGCCATGTGGTTAAAAAGAGGAAAAGAAACACTGAGGGTGGACTTGAGGGCTAACTTGTCTGGAAGGCGAGTTTAGGGTTTGGTTGTATGTATATAGGCCTAATAGTTCCAGCACTGGTTGATGAAGCTACTAGAATTTTCCACTGGAACAGTTTGAGTCTTTTGCTCTCCAGTCATGTTGAGACCCCAAACCCTCAGACTTTTTTCTTTTCTTACTGAACAATGATATCCTAACTAGAGTCACAACCCAATGTGATTGAGGCCTTGTGCTCCGATGTGAGGAGCCGTAACTTGGGAGTGTCCCACAAGAGCCTGTCCAGCCCGGGGAGAATCAGAGAGGTGAGTCCAAGGCAGAATTCTGTAAAAAAAATTGAGGGTTAAATATCAAATGCTGGGAAAACCGAATGCAAACAATGGGGCCAACAGCAGGAGTGGAGCCGAAGTGCAGAGCCAAGGATTTGGAGCTGGATCAAGAAGAGGTTTGGGCTAGATGTGAGGTCTGGAATGAGAGGCGAGGGTCAAGGAGAATAGCTGGAATATTTTGGGGTCCTGGTTTTAAAGCTTTTTGAGCCTTGGAGTCCAAAGGCCCCGTAAAATACAGCTTTGGTTTTCATGGCTCCTAGCAGAGTGACACTTCCTGTGGACCAGCACTCTCGATGATACTCATTATTATAATTAAAAAATGATATGTCCCTGAAGACTGTGGTCAAGGGTCTTACTATCTGTGTGTGGGGGGAGTTTTAGTGCCTGGGTGTTCCTAGTGCTCACACAGTGCCCAGCACGTGGCAGACCCTCGGTGGGATTAGCAGGAGGCTCTGCATGGTTGTCACCCTAACAGGTGGGCTCTCAGGCCTCTGGAGGCCATCCCCATGGGCCCCTGCACCGCTGTCCCTAAAGGAAGGATCAAGCTTCCTCTCTTAGAGCAGTCAGATGGACACAGGGCCTGCTCTCCAGAACCAGACCCAGAAGGTCCAGATGGAGCTGTTGTGGGGGAGATAAGGTCTGTTAATGTCAGGAAATGGAACGATGAAAGCCTCATAAAAATGCAGGAAGCTATTAGAGCTATTCTGGGGAGGGTAAGAATGTGAAATCTGGGATGGGAATACTGTCCTGGACCCTTCCACCCCCTGCCCACCTGCCCCATGGCCAGCCTCTAGGAGATGACTCTTGGCCAAGAAAGGACATGCAGGGGCTGCACAAAGGTTCGAGAGAGTAAACTGGTCTGGTGCTTCCAGAAAGGCACAGGAAGTGAGCGGAAAGCTAGAGAGAGGGCCTGGGGGACAGCATTTAGCTGGGAGCTGCTAGGAAGGCACATTCCCCACCTATTGGCACCCTCCCTCCCGGGTGGGGAAGAGGCACGAAGCAATTGTCCTCTGACATTTGACAGACGTCTGCCTCACAAAGCCCACTTCTCCATCTGGCAATTTCTGAAATCAGGAGGTGGTTGAGATGCCAGAAATCAGTGTGTCCTGGCCTGGAAGGAAAGGATGGAGTCCAGGGGAGCACGAGGCCCACGTTACTCCTGTGATCCAGCAAGAGGGAGCCCAGGGGCCCCTTGGAGGGGGTCATAGAGTCCCCATTTGTGTACCGACAAGATGGCATGGGCTGTAGGGGGCTGAAGGAGGAAGGCAGAAGCTGACCACCATATGAGACCACTGATACCAGACAGACTCTAGTAATAACCGCCCCCCCCATTTGTTGTTTACTACACACCAAGCAACAAGTACTAATTTATTAACCTATTTGAGCATTACAACAGTGGTCTGGGAGAGTAGCAATTATACCCCCATTTTACAGATGAGGCAGCTGTGGTCAGAGAGCTGATTTACTTTGCTTCAGGTCACGTGGCTGTGGGAAGCCAGTAGCCCAGCTCCCGAGCTGGTCCTCTGTGGGCGACAACATGAGGTTCGCCCTGGCGGGGGAAGGAGCCAGCATCTCTGAAGCCCTGGACCAGACTGGACAGTGAGTGACACCACCAACGCAGTAACATGACCGGGCAGGACACAGCCTTTTCCCTGTGGCCAGACGGGTCTCCCCCCGAGCTCCCCGCCGGTGTCTCCATAGGCTCACACGACCCTGGGGCAGGAAAGCACACACTGACACTGGACAGTGACTGGGACTTGTAATTCCCAAGCTGCATTAATCACACACTGAGCTGGTTTGAGACTACCAACATGAACAGAAATAAATGGTCTGCCTTGGCGTGGGGCCTCAGGACCAGGAATGGAACCTTCCTATCGAGGGACTCCTTCTGCCCCTCTGCGCCTGGCTAAGTGGTGGCTGTCAGTTACAGCTGCCCTGTACCCAAGTGTGGCACAGAAGAGGGTGGAGGCTGCGCCGGGAGAGGGGGCCGCATGCAGGGGCATGGCTGGCCGGGGCTGCAGGAACCCCCAGAAGGAGGTCGGGGCTTCCGATCTGGAGGCTGCAGCTGACGCTCCACAGAGCTCCAGCCTGTGCCAAAGTAACCAGAGCTCGGGCTGTCCTCTGCCTCCAGGCTCCCTTCCCGCTCCGGTCCCGGGAGGCTGAGCAGCAGATAGGAGCTGGGTCCCGAAGATGAAGTCATCTGTTTTGGTGCCAGGGAAGGGAAGGGCTGAGGGGAGCGGGCGGAGGGGCCACCTCAAGGCCCGCGCTCTGTCTGCCTTTCCCAGACTGGCGCCACAGGTTGGAAATCCTGAGTCTTATCTGGGGAGTGCCCATTGTTGGGGGGTGGTGGTGGTGGTGGTGGTGGTGGGTGGGAATGGGCTCCCCCGGGAGGGCAGGGGACTGGTGAGGAGCGTCTGTGCATTGTTAGCAAATCGGGAAGAGAAAATGAGAGTTTGGTTGAAATGTCAGAGATGGGGGAATTTGTGAGTCTCTTGCAAATTTCATCCAGCTGATACCGTGAATGATTTAATCCGTGATCTGATAGGAACACTCCTTTTGACCAGATGCCATTCTGCAGAAGAAAAAAAATGACTTAAAGGACATTCCAAACTGTAAACGCTTTGCCCTGCTCTATAGGCACTTCTGTTATTTGTCACTGTCTTGGAAGGAGCCCCACGCAGTTTGCGAGTTTTCTCTCTGGACCTCAGCAAAGGTTGGGTTCGATTCATTTTTCCGAAGAGATGTGGGCACGCTTGTTAGTGTCACATACATTTTTTTAAAATTAAAGTTTAGCATAGAGTGTACAAGTCTTATGTGTACAGATCGATGCACTTTTACTAATGGATATACCCTTGTTGACGATGCCCAGATACAGACATAGACGTGTCTCTGTGCTGACCCCCCACCCCCACCCCTGCTGCAACCAGGACCTCGGGCCCGTAGTTTTGTGTGTCCTTGAAATTCATGTAAATGGAGTCATCAAGCACTGCTCTCTTGTATCTGGCTCCCTTCCCCATCATTGTCCGGGAGACTCACTCTACCCTTGTACTGCGGTAAATAGTATAGTTCTCTCTTCCTCTTTTTCTAAAAAAAATTTTTACAGCATTTTATCTGAACAGCAAAATTGAGTGGAAGGTACAGAGAGTTCCCAGGTGCTCTGCCCCCACACTCACAGCCTGCCTGGTGATCAACGCATTCCCCCAGCAGCCGATATATTTGTTACAATCGATGAACCCACAGTGGCAAGTCATTATCCCCCAGAGTCCCTACTTTACATCATAGTTCACTCTCGGCTGTTGTATGTTCTTCTTCTTCTTTTTTTTTTTTTAAAGATTTATTTATTTATTTGAGAGAGAGAGAGTGCTCACAAGCAGCAGGGAGGGGCAGAGGGAGAGGGAGAAAAAGACACCCTGCTGAGCAGGGAGCCCGACTTGGGGCTCCATCCAGGACCCTGGGATCATGACCTGAGCTGAAGGCAGACGCCCAATAGACTGAGCCACCCAGGCGCCCCAGCTCAGTGCTTTTGAGTGAAGAAAATTCCCAAGGTCAGAGATAGGCAGTGTTTTTTTAACACAAATGGCAAAAGTCTTCCCCAGAGGGGACAGAATTGGTTTGTATACCAAAGTCCAGTCTGGAGTTGGCTTTATGAGCTGGGTGGATTCACACTGGTGTCCATTTTCTATATAATATTTTAATTTTTTGAAACCCAGTTTCTGTATATAGTATCCCCAAGCAAGAACTGCAGCATGATTGTGGGGGGAAGAGGAAGAAGCGTGGCAGCTGCTGGTGGGTCTGGACCAATCCCAGCTGCTCTCCTAGAAGGAAGGGTGGTCCTGGAGGAATTGCGCTGGAAGTCACCCCTTCCCACCCAAATTAAACAACAGAGAGTGCTGCAAGGTAAGATTAGAGGGGTGATAGAAGTGTGAGCCCATTCTGGGGGAGGGTACCCATGGGTGTAAGACCAGATGGACTAAGAGTCAGAGTGGTCAAGATCAGAAGGACCATCTGAGCGCCAGGGCCCCGGGCCCCATGGCACAGGTAAAGACGGGTCTGTTAGGGAACAGAAGGGCTGGAGACAAGCTCTTGATGGGAGGTAGATAAGAGCAGGTGGAACCTCGGAAAGCGGGAGCAAAGAAGAGCAGAGGAAGCATCAGCACTGGGGGCTTCGCTGCAGTCTGTGCATCCTGGCGTCTCAGGGAAATGGAGTCCAGCACTGGCTAAGTCACTTGGACTGTCTTGAAAGTTCATCTTGGGCTTCTTGGCCAGGCAGATGAAAACCTCTGCTGCTGCCGAGGAGTAGGATAGGACGTGTGAATGTACAAAGTGAAGGAGTCGGAAATAGGGGGAAAATTAAAGAAAGCAAAAAACAAGCCCGGAAGCTGGAGCAGCTAAGGCCAAGAGCTCACATCTACTGTGGTCTGAGTGTTTGTGTCCCCCCAGATTCACAGGCTGAAATCTTAATCTCAGAAGGTGATGGCATTAGGAAGTGGGGTCTTTGGGAGATGCCTAGTCCTAAGGGTGGAGCCCCATGAGGGATGAGTGTCCTTATAAAAGAGACCCCCCCCCGAGAGCCCTGTCTCCCTTCACGGTGTGCAGGCCCAGCAAGGAGGCCTGGTTATGAATCAGGAAGACACCCAATCTGCCATCACCTTGATTGTGGACTTTCCAACCTCCAGAACTGGGAGCAATAAACCACTACTCAATCTGTGGTGTTTTGTGATATAGCTGCAAGAGCCTAAGACATCAGCCAATTGGGGTGCCCTGGCATGTGGATGAGCCCTTCGGCCCTGGGCTGAGCCTGGAACAGTGGGAGCCC
This sequence comes from Mirounga angustirostris, assembly GCF_029215605.1. Lineage (NCBI taxonomy): Eukaryota > Metazoa > Chordata > Mammalia > Carnivora > Phocidae > Mirounga > Mirounga angustirostris. The sequence continues at coordinate 149,889,995 of NW_026991710.1, read as the reverse complement.
AGCCAGGTGCCTCCTTGCTATCCAGGGCCTCCCCTCAGGGCACCGGGGTGGGCAGGGCCCCAGGGAGCAGATCCTGTGCGGGGGGTGGGGGCGGGGGGGCAGGGAGCAAGTCCTGTGCCCTCCTGTGCCCTCTGTGGATGGCTCTGATTCAGTGCCGAGCACAGCAGGGGAGGCCCTCCGCCCCTGATACCCACCCAGGCCGCTGCAGACCTGGCCGGTCCATTATAGCCGAGGGCCATGGAGCTGCCTGAGGAGGTGGTGTTCCTTGTGCCAAGCGCCAGGTGTCTTGCCAAGGCATGGCTGGTAAGGGATGGGAGGGCAAGGCTTTAGAGGAGAGCTCCTGGCAGGATCTAGATCTGGATCTGTCTCCACATTTTCCAGCTGCTTTTCTCCAGTTGCAACTGACATGCTCTTTAAGAGGTGGCCTCCTGGCCGGCCGATGGTGACTCTTCTTCCTCATTATTTTGAAGAGCACGTTCAACAAATCAGAGCATCCTGATTTTGGAATGTTTCATATGGGTTCAAAATCGATTCTCACTGTTACAGACTAGTTGAACATTGTATTGGTCAACTAAAGAAAAGAAGGGCTGTTAGAGTCTTCATGTAAAATTCTGTTGCAGGGCGCCTGGGTGGCTCAGATGGTTAAGTGTCTGCCTTCGGCTCAGGTCATGATCCTAGGGTCCTGGGATCGAGTCCCGCATCGGGCTCCCTGCTCAGCGGGGAGTCTGCTTCTCTCTCTCTCTCTCTCTCTGTCTCTCATGAATAAATAAATAAAATCTTTAAAAAAAGAAAAAAAAAAAAGAAAAGAGTTTCCTATTTAAAAAAAAAAATTCTGTTGCAAATCTTTGAGAAACTGTAAACATGGTTTAAGTTGATTTTTATCACCCACTGGTGTGAACAGCGTTTCTCATAGATGAGGACTTTTAAAAAAACGTGAGGATCTCATCACTAATAGCCTCTCAGGAAATGTCTGGGACTGTTTGAAATATAAAAACGGATATGAAAAATATACATTCGGAGAAGTAATTTCAAAGGTCTTATTAAAATTTTAAAAGATTTTAATTGGAAGTTTTACTCCAACTTCTAAAAATTTCGTATTCATGATGTTTCCTGATTATGTTGCCAGTTTGTAATACTGAGGTGTTTTGACTTTAACATGCAGAAATTGTTGGTTTCGTGCAGTCCGTTTATTATTTTTAAAAAGGTGTCTGTCTTCATTTGGGCTGCTATAACAAGATTCTAGAGACCAGCTGCTTAAACAACATTTATTTCTCACAGTCCTGGAGACTGGCAAGTTCAAGGTCAACATGATGGCAGATGGGCAGATGCCGTGTCTGGTGAGCGACCACTTCCTGGTTTGTAGACAGCTGTCTTCTGCTTTTGATCTCACATGGCAGAAGGGCAGAAGGGAGAGAAGCAAGCTCTCTCCTGAAGTTCATAAAGGTACTGATCCCCTTCTTGAGGGCTCTACCCTTATGACCTAGTCACCTCCAAAGGCCCCACCTACAGATACAATCACCTCGGGGGGGGGGGTTAGGATTTCAATATACAAAAATGGGGGGCACACAAACATTCAGTCCATAGTAGTACTGGAACTTTATTACAGGTACACGGGTTATAAAATAATTATTCTATGCATTCTTCTAGTACTGTTATGGATTCCTCTTATTATCTTTAAAAGTTTGGTCCATTTGGAATTTATCCTAGTGTAGTGTGTGAAATAAGGATCCAACCTTATAATTTTTTTGATGGGTCTCTAGTTTTCCCAACATTATTGAATAATCTTTGATTAGATGGCTTCTTTATCATTTCTAAATGCTCATTTTTATTGGGTCTGTATCTTCACTTCAGTGATCTGTCTGGTTTTAATTACTGAGACTAAGTAATAGTGTTTAACACCCAGGAAGGCTACTTGTCCATACTCTTCATCTTCAGAATTTCTGATAAGATTCTTAATTTCAAATATTTTCCTATGAGATTTAAAATTAGCTTGTCTGATTCTTAACTAAAAAGGTCACATTCAATTTATGGGGAGAGTTGCCATGTTCATCGTATTGAACCTTTTATTTTTTATTTATTTATTTTTTAAAGATTTTATTTATTTATTTGAGAGAGAGAGAGAGTGAGAGAGAGCATGAGAAGGGAGATGGTCAAAGGGAGAAGCTAACTTAGGAAGAGTTGCCATGTTCATTGTATCGAAACTTTTATTTTTTATTTATTTATTTTTAAAAGATTTTATTTATTTATTTGAGAGAGAGAGAGTGAGAGAGAGCATGAGAGGGGAGAGGGTCAGAGGGAGAAGCAGACTCCCCGCCGAGCAGGGAGCCCGATGCGGGACTCGATCCCGGGACTCCAGGATTATGACCTGAGCCGAAGGCAGTCGCTTAACCAACTGAGCCACCCAGGTGCCCGTATCGAGCCTTTTAATCTATGAACATGGCGAATCTTCCCATTTGTTCACGTCTTTCGGGTTCCTCAAAAAATATTTAAAGTCCATTGACCTTTGAATAACACAGATTTAAACTATTCTTAAAAAAAATTCCTTCACCTCAAATTGATACATCTTAGAACTTATCTTTGCTAATGTTTCCATCTCTTAAACAGGGAGAAATTGATTTTCTTTACAAAACTGGGATAAATATGTCCCTCTTCCCGTTCCAACCTCCCCCACCCCGAAACCAGGTAGTTTCATCAACTGTATGATGTGAGATTTATATCCAAATTCACATTTTTCCAGGTTTCTGTCTCACTCTTCCAAACGTTGTTGAAAATTGCCTCCTATAAATGGAAAAGTGGCAAGAGTGGTCCTCTTGGCCCTGGAAAGAGCCACAGGTGGGGAGAACAATGGGACAATTTGTTCGGGGGCCGGAAGGAGGGGAAAAATAGGCACGCTGCGCCCTCTGGTGGTGAAAATAGGAACCGTAACCCCTAGCTTCTGGAGCTCTAGAGGCTTGGCCTTCCCTCGCGCATTGTCATTCTCACGTGCAGGTTCTGCTTCACGCAGTGTGGACAAGTGAGGGGGAGCTAGATCTGAGAGCTTCCAAAGGCTCTTAGAAGCGATTCAATGACTTAAGTCCCTTTTGCACCATCATCAGATTGTATTTAATTTTGGTCCTTTTTTTTTCCTGGTCCTACACAAGTTGGCATGTATCCATTTTGCAAGATGGGGAGGTTGAAAAAGATTTAAAAAAATTTAACTGTGGCCCGCCGTTTTGGCTGGCTCCCTTCCCCAAATACACGTGGGATTTTGGGCAAGTCCCTTCCCCTCTCTGGGCCTCGGTTTTCTCATCTGTAGAGATGATTTTTGAGAGCCTTTCTGGATCCAGGCGTTGATGTGTATGTATTTTCAGATAATGAGCTGCCTCGTGCATTAGATCCTCCCGTCTGCTGCCCTACTGGCCCGCGTGTGGGGCTGCCTTCCTTGGGTCAGTCCCAGCAGGGCGGGAGGGTCCCTTTGGTATAACCTCACCCAGCTCTGGGACCCCTCTTCCAATTCAGGGTTAGGACACTCATTGCAGTGCTCCTTGGCTTGAATTTTCATGTGACTTCTGACTTCCGCTTGCTGTGGGGCCAAGGCGACGGCCTTATTCCTGTAAACTGTCATGTTCTGCAATACAGGTTGCTGAGCAGTCTGGAGAACGGACAGTGTTGTGGAGAAATTAGCACAGAGAGGGCTCTGCCTTTATTAGTTTACTTTGGTTTTTTTATTGGATATCGACTCTGTGCCCGGCAGTGCTCTGACCACGAGCAGTTCCAGTGAAAGCAAGTAACCGATGGTCAAGCAGGACTCTGGAGCCGACACGGGGGCACCGCCCGCTGGTGCGCTCCGCAGACTGCGCAATTGGAAGGCCGCCGAGGCGCACAATTGACAGAGCCTGCCATCTGGTGGCGGGAAAGAGTCATACTCCATAAGAGACGCTTGCGGCAGTGCCTGCCCAGAGAAACAGGGCGAAAAGAGACAGAAGCGCTGGCGTTTAATGTCTGGCACACAGAAACAGTAGGAACGAGTGGATTTTAAATGAAAGTTGTTTTGCCTTTTTATGGATTGATTTCTTTCTTCCCTGTAGTCTATTTAAACGTGGTCTCTATGAGAGGTCAAGTATATTTATTCATTGAATAATTACAACGTCTTCCAGGACCTGGCACAGGGTCACAACACAGCGGTTCACTGTTTTGAAAGACAAACAGTATAAAAGCATTTTGTGGCACTTGTTCTCACCTGCCCTCTCCTCTTTCCCATGTCAAGTGTGAGTGTATACACATTACAGCGTGTTAGAGAGTAGGAAAAGTGTGGGATGGCTGTCAAGAGACCCACGTTCTTGTTTGGACTCCGTCACTAACTTAGTGATAGGCTTATGGCTTCCTTATGTCACTAGGGCTGTGGAAGCTCGATTTTATTTATTTATTTATTTATCTATCTATCTATCTATTTATTTATTTTTTAGCGAGAGCGAACACAAGTGGGGAGTGGCAGAGGGAGAGGGAAAGGCAGAGAGAGACAGAATCTTAAGCAGTCTGCATGCCCAGCGTGGAGCCCAACTCCAGGCTCGATCTCATGACCCTGAGATCATGACCAGAGCCAATATCAAGAGTCGGATGCTTAACCAACTGAGCCACCCAGGGGCCCCTATGGAAGCTTGTATTAAAGCTGACCGTCGGGCGCCTGGGTGGCTCAGATGGTTAAGCGTCTGCCTTCGGCTCAGGTCATGATCCCAGGGTCCTGGGATCGAGTCCCACATCGGGCTCCCTGCTCGGCAGGAAGCCTGCTTCTCGCTCTCCCACTCCCCCTGCTTGTGTTCCTGCTCTCACTATCTCTCTCTCTGTCAAATAAATAAAATCTTAAAAAAAAAAAAGAAATCAGTATTAACCAAAAAGTGGAAAAAAACCAAATGCCCATCAACAGGAGAACAAATAAATAAATTGTGGTACATACACAGTAATAAAAAAGGATGAACAACTGTTACATGTAACATAATGGATGAATTTCATAAACCTTAGGTTGAATGAAAGAAGTTAGGTTCATAAGACTGCATGTAGTACGATTCTCTGTACCTCAATTCAATCCCAGGCAAAACTAATGGATCGTAATAGAATTTAGAATCGTTGTTACCTCTAGAGGGGTTACTGACTGAGAACGGCATGAAGGAATCTTCTGGGGGTGCTGGAAATATCCTATATCTTGATCTGGGTGTGGTTACATATGCGCACACACACATATGTATATACACACACATATGAATATATGTACACACATATCCATAGATATTAGTGTATCCCTGCACCCTTCCTTCAAAGCAGTGGCCATTTTGTGATTATTGATTTGTTTGTTTATTTATTATTTTTGGTTTATTACTTCTGCTATGCTATAAATTCAAAGAGAACAGAGATTACGTTTCCCCCCACCCCCACTCCTTTTTTGGGTGCCTGTTCACATAGTAGCCATGAATTATCTATTCGTTAGATGAATAAGTGAATATAAAAAAAAAAACAAATGAAGAAATGAATGGGTTTTTGCATTCTGGGAGCTTCGTTCTTGCCCTGAAAGAAATACACATAACTCAGAATTGTATAGAATGGTCAGGAGTTGCGTTTGTAAGGAACATTGTTTTTCTGAATGAATAAAACTGTCATTTATTAAGCATCTAATATATGTCAGGCCCTGTGTTTTACATATGCATCCTTTAAGCATCATAAGAATCCTTTGGCGTAGTATTGCTATCTTAAATAGGGAGGAGAAGCTGAGATTAGAGGAGGTCAATACCTTGTCCAAAGTTACATTGGTAGGATAAAGAAGGGTGGTGTATGGGGGATGACTCAGGCACCCCACTTCCTGCTCTTGTCTTTTACCCTGTGGTCTACGTGCATCCTCCCTCCGATAGTCCTGGAAGAGAAGTCCCAGGAGCCTTGCAGTTGGTTGGAGCTCCCCAAGGGCAGTGTTTGGGGCTTGTCCCTCTCCACATCCTCCACAGACTAGTGCATGTACCTACCACCTGGTAGTTGCAGAGCAAATGTTTGAGGAGTGAATGAAAGAACAGTGGTGGTATTAATGGATACCATTGAATGTTGCCATTTGTATATTCATCTTTCTTTAAGATTTTTATTTTATTTATTTATTTGAGACAGAGAGAATGAGAGAGAGAGAGCACATGAGAGGGGGGAGGGTCAGAGGGAGAAGCAGACTCCCTGCCGAGCAGGGAGCCCGATGCGGAACTCGATCCTGGGACTCCAGGATCATGACCTGAGCCGAAGGCAGTCGCTTAACCAACTGAGCCACCCAGGCGCCCCTGTATATTCATCTTTCATAAACACATGTCGATTGTAAGCCCTTTGAGGGCGGATATCCTGGCCCAGGCTTCTGTGGGCCCTTGGCATTTAGTGTGGGGCTCACCCAGAGCTCCACAGTGGACCAAGGCACCTGAAACCTTCTATTAGAGCAGGATTTGGCAAACCTGAGCCCTGTGGGCCAAATCCCACCCACCGCATGTTTTTATAAATAAAACTTTATTGAAATGTGGCTGTTTTCATGACACAAGGATAGAATTGAATAGCTGCCACTCAATAATTTGCTCTCTGGCCCTTTATAGAAAATGTTTGCTAACTCTTGCAGTTAAGATTCTCTTTATGGAGTTAACTTGCTTTGGGCACTTCGGGATGTGCTTTGCTTAGAGTGGGTTAGGAGGTGGGCTAGTAAAGAGAAAGAAGTTGGCAGCAAAGAGAAGGATGCGAAATTCCAAATACCAGCATCATCTGCCTCACAGTTTATTCATTATTGCCCTGAACTTACACGTAAGACCAAAGGCAAGGATTTCAGGAGTGGAGTCAGGGGGTGCAGATGTTCCCTAAGTTTGGCCTGTAGCTCCCCTATATTCCTGGGAGAGGTGGTGGGCTTGGCCATGGTGCTGCACATCTTGCCCACCCCCACAATGGATTTCTTGACTTGTTTCAGGGTGAAGGAATCTGGATCCTGGAAGAGCTCAACAGGTTGGTGTGAGAGACCAAATCTAATAACACAAAGTCAAAGTGGAATAAATGTGAGGTTGTGCCCTGAGATTAAAAAAAAAATGACACAAGTATCCATTTTGGGAGGATGAAGATTAATGAATGACAGCATCCAAGAAAAAGAAGAAGTGGCTTTTGTGGACAGAAAATTTATATTATTCACATTGGAGTCAGTGATGTGACTCTCACAAAGTGAATTGGGCTTCAGGCCACATTCGTGGGATTTGGGAATCTAGAATCAACGAGATGTGGCTCCAGGTTTCTCTCTGCTGGCCAGAACAGGCCTGGAATGTTGTGCTTTAGAATGAATTAGAGCAGAGCGGGAACGGGACCGGAGGTGTGAAGCTTTGTGGTTGGCAATCAATCACTGTATTTCCCACGGGTCCTGAGCAGAGTCTGGGTTAAGAAGACACAAGCCAGAGGCAACCTGAGGTCTGGAATAGTCAAGGCATCGTCACTTCGGCATGTGGTCATGAGCACTGCTTGTTGTAATTCCACACACTAGGGTCGGCGCTGCTTGTGGCTTATGCAACACTTGTGAATTTTTGGAGGGCGGGGAACTTAAGGAACTGTTAACCCTACTGGCTCTGTGATGGCGCAGTTGCTCTTGTCCTTAGAAGCCCATGCCTGGGCTCTGTAAAATGAGCTGGGAGATTTTGTAATTTGAAGGAAAAACTGCTCATATCCCCAGATCAAACCACCAAAGTATGTAGAAGACACTCCTTTCCCAACAGGCTGATTCAAAAATACTTCCTGTCTTACGGAGTCAGAACCTCTCTGCTGGTGGCTTGTGGACAAGACTTGGGCAGCAGAGGCGGCTACCTGGATTTTGTGGGTAGAAGATCCCACCTGGACCTGACCAGTGGAGCTCACTGCTGCTCCGTGGTTACTCTGGATAGGAAAGAAGGCAAGGAATGGGCCTCTGAACTTTCCAACAGGCCCTTCCTGAACCCCAGGTATCTGCTTGTGACCCGCCCCTCCCCCCACCCCCAGCCATGTCACGCTCGCTCACTCCTGTCTGCTTGGATGTCTGCGCATGTGCCCAGCATAAATGGGCTTTTATCGTGGAGGATGGAGACCTGTGATCCCTGCTGAATGCTTGTCTGGGGACACTTAAGAGGCCTGTACTCTTCTGCTGGAACTCTGAGCACCCACGGGTAGGGAGTGGCTGGCTAGTCTTGCTAATAGAATTCTTCCTTTCATCACAGTCCCGGTGATGGTGGATGTAGTAGTCATGACAACAACATGACTAGTTCTCTGTGCAGAGTACCAGCTCTATGACCTCACTGCGCATCTTAGGCCCCGCCCATGACTCTGAGTCTCTTGGCCGGGCGGAGAGCACGAACTGGTTCTCAGGGGGACATCACGGAGGCACTGTTTAGTGCAAGCCTGTTCCCCCCCTTTCCCCCTTCTTTCACCTCCTCTCGCCCACCCCACCAAGAACATTTTTTCCCAGTGTGGTTTTTGGTGCTCTTGAGATGCAAAATTGGGAACTGGGTGGTGAGAGAAAAGACGAGAAGACTCAAGGTGGCTAAGTTAAGCTGGGAATGAGGGCTGAGGAGAGAGAGAGTTCTGTTGTTTGGGCGGGCAAGAGGAATCTCAAGTTGAGCTGACAGAGTTGGAGCTACTTCTGCATCGTGGGCACAGAAGGGTACACAAACCAGCTTTTGAGAAGAGTTGCTGTGGCTCAAGATCTGGATCCCTTTGATGTCAACTCAGCACATAGGATTGGGATTTTGCTATCATTATTATCTAATTACACTTTTTTTTTTTAAATATATGACTTCTGAAATGACAGCCCAAGTGGGAGCACAGAATTGGTGATGTACTTTCTACTTTCATTCCAGCTGGGTTAGCTGTCTCTGCATGAACTAGTTTTTCTAGAATTTTCTCTATGCTTCCACATAAGGCATACCAGATCTGCCATATGCCATATAGCTCACCTCCACTTTGACTTCAAAACTTCATGTGTCAACAATATGGTATTGTACACTCGAGAATTGCTGAGAGGGTGGATTTTAAGTGTTCTCATCACGCGCATGCATGTGCGTGCGCGCACGCACACACACACACATACGGTAACTGCGTGACATGATAGATATGTGCATTAGCTTGTTTCATAATGCGTATTAAATCATCAAGTTGTATACCTGAAATATATACAGGCTTAAGTTGTCAATTATACCCGGATAAAGCTGGGGAATACAAGCTTATTGTGTTATAGGAAAGCCTACAGGTCACTTCATGGATTACTATGAACTCTGCCAGTTCATGTTGTGATTATTTAGACTTCTATCTCTCCAAATAATCTCTGAGCATTTGAGGTGAGGGACCACCTTATCCTTCTTTGTGTCTTCTCCAGGGGAAGCCTGGGGAAAAAGGAAGGGGAAAAATGTTGGTTTTCATAGCAAAGATTGGTTTATTTGCAAATCCTCTCCTAGTCTTAGCTCTTCTTATTGTGTGTAAAAAGAATGTGAGTAAAGAAGGGATTCTCTCTGCCCCAAAGAAATTGTGAATCTGAGTTGACTGGTGTTGTCCCCAAATTCTGTCCACTTGGAAATTTGAAACGTGACCTTATTTGGAAATAAGGTCTTTGTAGATGCAATTAATTGAGATAATGCCATAGCTGGATTAGGGCCAGCCTTAAATCCAATGACTGGTGTCTTTATAGAAGGCCATGTAAAGATACAGAGGCACACACAGATGAGGGAGAAGAACGTGTGAAGACAGAGACAGAGATTGAAGTGATGTAGCTCTAAGCCAAAGAGAGCCAAGGATTGCTAATAACCACCAGAAACTTGGAAGAGACAGAAAAGGATTTTTCTCTAGAACTTTCAGAGGGAATATGGCCCTCCAATACCTTGATTTTGGATTTCTGGTCTCTAGAACTGTGAGAAAACAAATTTCTAGTGTTTTAAGCCACGCAGTTTGTGGTAATTTTTATGGCAGATCCAGACCTGAAACATAGCCAAAACTTTAAACCTCCAAGTTTGATCCGGGAAAAAGAATTTTAGAGTGAGGAGGTAGTGTTGGGGGGCAGGGTCTGATTGTCCCTGAGATCTGCTTTCTCTTTGCACGCGTAGATGGATGCCTGTTTCAGTTCCTACTGCCACTGATATCCTGGCTTCACAGCATGTGGGTAGCGATCAGGGTCAGGAGTGCTGGGGTAATTCCACACATTACCTAATTTAACGTGAAAATGACTGTATGACAATCAGAGAAAGACATGTATCATATGACCTCACTGATATGAGGAATTCTTAATCTCAGGAAACAAACTGAGGGTTGCTGGAGTGGTGGGGGGTGGGAGGGATGGGACGGCTAGGTGATGGACATTGGGGAGGGTATGTGCTATGGTGAGCACTGTGAAGTGTCCAAGACTGTTGAATCACAGACCTGTAACTCTGAAACAAATAATACATTATATGTTAAAAAAAAAAAAGAAGATAGTAGGAAGGGAGAAATGAAGGGGGGAAAATCGGAGGGGGAGACGAACCATGAGAGACGATGGACTCTGAGAAACAAACTGAGGGTTCTAGAGGGGAGGGGGATGGGAGGATGGGTTGGCCTGGTGATGGGTATTAAAGAGGGCACGTACTGCATGGAGCACTGGGTGTTATACACAAACAATGAATCATGGAACACTACATCAAAAACTAATGATGTTATGTATGGTGATTAACATAACAGAATAATAAAAAAAATAAAATGACTGTATGATAAGGTATCAGTAAAAGTTCTCCATATCCTTCAGATTTCTTGATTTCCAGTAACTTACATTAACTCTGGGCATTTTTAAGCCTAAGGGGAATGCACTAGAGAGATATCTGAGACCTCATAGAGAAGGCTCAGAATAGGGCCATAAGCAAAGGAGCCCTGAAGGGTCATTCTGCTAGAGCAGGGTCCTGAAGCAGTCTGTTGCCCTAGGATGAACCAGTTTCCCAATGGCACCGATGTAGTGATATTGTCGACTCAAGTCCAGCGCCTGGGGACAGACATCTGATTTGCAAAACCTAAATCATGGACTTTCCCCATGGCTGCCTTGTGATGTGGAGAACAAAGATGAGTAGTTTTGGCTTCCTCAGAGCAGGTGGCCACTCCTTCAAAGGTTGTACCCATGAAGCCACGAGGTGAGTACAAAATGGCTTTTATGTGTGATAAATCAGTACGCTTATTTATTTCATATGTGGGTTTTTAGCCAGAATAACTGAATGTTCCAGCCTCATCTAAGCTGTCCTGAAGAACATCAAAGGCAGTGTTGTGTGTCTATTCTGCCATCCCATTGTCAAAGTTAAAGCAGTATCTCACCTCAGGCTGGTATGATCATGGTTTTGGGAACCACAAGAAAAGGGTAGAGATCTTTAGCCTTTATTTTGGGTTGTGGACCCTTTTGAAATCTGGTGAAAGAATGTTTGCCTTCTCCTTTCACCCAGTTTTCTCTCTGTATTTCCTGCTTTTATGTTAATTGCATTGCATTTATATTACTTTGCAAGCTTTTGCACCCACCTCTCCTTTTCTTTTGGTTAGGGGGTGGGTTTAATTAGCAAATACAGGTAGCCCAACACCACAGAACCTCTCTAGATGTAACCAAAAGGACTAGCTAAGACACAGATGCCCGAGGAGGCCAGCCCTGTGGACTACTGAAGCTTTCTGGTTTTTCTTTTTTGTTGGAACGTTGAGGATTAAAGTGGATGAGTCTGAGCAAGCAGGACTTCCAGAAAGAATGAAGCCCTGCTTAGCATCCCAATGCACACATTCAGATGTGTTTCCTTCAGACACATCCTTGGAGGAGGGAAACCCTGACTGACACTCAGCTATTGTTCTTCCTCCTGAGCAGCTAATGAAAAGCGTCTTTAAGAAGTTCTGTTACATCTGCCCCTGGGCTGGGGCACTGGAGGGGTAGTAAGGAAGTGCTGCTAGAAAAATGCTACCCCACAGACAGCTGGAAGTTTGGGTGTGGGTATGTCTGGCTCATTGCTTCCACCATAGTGGTGAGAGCAGTGATGGTTGGTGTGTGGAATCTTAGGGCAACCTTGATCTTGAAGCATCAGAGCTGCTGAGTAGAGTCAGGAATGCAATGGAGCAACCAGGAACATTATAGCTTTAAGCCATAGGGAGAGTTTTGAGGGGTCTGCTGTTCCATGGATCTAGCTGGATTCTTGACTCCTCATTGGACTGCAACCTACAACCACTACAAACAGTGAATACTTCCAGCTTGATTCTTATAATTGGGAGGTGGTATAGATTGACAGTAAAGACACTGGATCAAGACTGGGTTCAAACCCACTACTAACCTACACTTACTGATTGTGTGACCTTGGAAAAGTTCCTTCATCTGCAAAATTGGAGGAAAAAAAGGTTTTGTGGTGAGGATGTAGTGATTTGATATACGTGAACCACTTAAAACTGTGACTGGCACAGAGTAGGCTCTGGTGATTGAGCTCAGCATACATCATCTCCTTGGGCCTATGGCCATGTGTTCATCAACTGACTTTAAATTTGAAATAGGAATTGGTGATTGGGGTTGGGAGGGCAGAAAAAAGAATAGGAGATACATTTTGCTGCAGTGCCCCTTCACAAAATACCTCTGGAATTTTGCCAGTAAGTTGGTGAGAATCTGCTCCTCATTTGCTACCCATGGCTTGTCAATGATCTTTACACACAGAGAGGGGATTTTGTCCTTTTAGCCATTCATATATCCTTTTAATTGGACCCATGAGGTAAGGGTCATGGCTCATTGACCTGAGGGAGGATATTTTTCTTCATTTTTGTGCAACAAGACAATATGTTGTGACAGAATGCTACCCATCTCCATCCCACTCTGCAACCGAAGAAGCACCTGCCTTTAAGTGCAGTGCAAGTACGAATTTCTACTCCATCATTTCCAAACATTCCATTCCCTGAAGGAAAAAAAAAACATGGAAAAGAAAAATCAGGCTTTACAGGGCTTGGAGAAATCCTAGACCTGCCCTCTCTTCCTGGTGGGTGGCTTATTATTTTGTGATTGACCTTCTGCATCCTGTCCTCTCACCTCATATCCTATTTCAGTGAGGGCCGCCACGTCTAAGGCTAATCAGAGGAAGTTAAGGGAAATAGGAATTTGAATAGCTGAACGGTGATGTGTGTGTCATGAAATTGGCTCCTCTCTCTCAAACTTGGGTAGACCTTCAGGATGTGGCAACAGGTGAGTAGGGCAAGGGCTGAAGACCACCAACTCACATCCCATCCCTAGCCTGCTGGCCCATCTGCTATTGGGTGTCCCCCTGCTGGTCTTATGCCCATAAAGGATTTTAAGTGCCTGTGTCCTCGGAAGACCCCTACTTTCATGATCAGACCTGTACCCGCCATCTTACCTGAAGGCAGTGAGATCAACAGGAGGAAGAGTAATCCAGAGAGAGAGCACCTCATTGCTTGAGAGGGTATAGACCTGGAACTTCCTGGGGGTGGCTGCCTGGGAGCTTCCTTTATAGAGCTGGACAAGGTTGGGTGGGGCTGGACACTGGCCTCATTCTACTTGGAAGGGCACCCAGGGGAGACAGTCTTCTTCAGGGTTAGAGGAAGAAGAGTCCCTGGTCCTGTCTGTGCTACTTTCTTTTTTACAAATCATGGGAAAAGAAGGAACTCAGTCAAGGCTGAACAGGTGCAGAGACCAGGCCCAAATATTTATCCTATAACTTCATGTGTATGATAGAAAAATGCAGGAAATGTCTACTTTCTATTTTGTTTCTCCTTTCCTTCAGAGTTCCCTGAGAACACAGGAGACCAGACAAGTGATATTAAAAACCCAGGCTTAATTTAAGACCAGAAAGGATGTGAACAAGAACTTGTTGTGTTTCAAGAAACAAAGGGTCTCAAGGTGTCAACTGTTGGTCTGCCCAAGAGTTAGGTAGGGGCTCAGACATAGCAGAGAAGGGGTAGCCTTCTCTTTGGGCAGCAGATTTTTTTACCTGGCTAGAGGCAGATGGTGGAGGGCTCTGCCAACCAGAAAAATTCACTGAGGGTCTTCATTTCCCAAATGACTAGTATGAAATGTTGCCTAGTATTTGGGAACTTTGAGGGTCCTGGTAAAGGTACTCTTCTTGGAATGGGTGGGTTGGAACTCTCTTCTGTTCTCTCACAGGAAGAGCCAGATCAGTGTGGTGTTCAAGGTTGGATGCCCAGTGTTCAGAGTAGAGCAGGACACCACTTCCCTGGAGCTATAGGGACACAGCTCTGGGGAAGGGTCATTAGGTCTGTCTTCCCTGAAGTGGTGGGTGGAGGACCAAAAGTTGAGAAGACACTTACTTTGGTTATCTTCTTGTCCTTTGAGGCAGGCTTGTACTCAAATAGCCCACAGCCGTAGGATTCTGAGTCTGTAAATTGACAGTAGAGCATAATTTTATTGGTTATGCTCCATTTTGCAGTCACATACCGTTGGATAAATTATTTAGCATCTCTGAGCTTCAGCTTCCTCTTCTCAAAAAGTGCATTGTAAAAGGTTTTCTGAGGATGACAAATTACAAATCCATTACACTCATTCTGGTAGAAATTAGGTTATTCACTTCCTTCTCTTCCTTCTCCCCCTCCACCACCACCACCACCACCACCACCACCACCACCACCACCTTCTCCTCCTTCTTTTTTCCCTCCTCCTCTTTATTCATTATTTAATTCCACCATTATGGCTGTGTTTCTTTCTTTTTTTGCAGCATTCTCTCTCCAAGAGATCTATTGGTGAATGCAAAAAATAGCCAGGCGAGTTTTATTCTGGGTTCCAACAATGTGTGTTGTTGAGAGCACCACTGTGGATTGGCATGGGGGTGGGGAAGAGGAGGGGTGCTAGTTGACTGGAAGTAAGTAGTTCAATACTAGATCAAGGCTGAGGGTTCCCTTGCATGACTCCATGGAAGACTCCCAGGAGACTCTGCATGGGGCATACAATTCCTGCCACAGAATGCAGGCCGTAGCCTGACCATCTGCTGCCAAGACATAGCGCAGACTCAGTGGTACCTTCTCGTTCTTTTAGAGATGGAGGACATGAGGCTTGAATGGGTGAATGGGCTTGCACAAAGGAAAGAAGCAAGGTGTGAATTGTGCTGGCATAAAATATTCAGCTCTTTTGATTCTCAGTTCAGAACTCTTTCCTTCTCCATATATTTTAAGTTGATCAGTCGTGCCCTTGAGAATATGGAAAGAATGGACCTAGCATCTTCCAAATACTTCTGAACCCCTCCTATACCTATTTCTGGAAAAGCAAATCTACAATGCATTTGGAGATTAGCATGTGCGCAGGATGGACACTTTCCTTTCTACCTGTGTGTATCCTGGTTAAATCACCATCCCAACCTCCGGGCAGGAGCTTTTCCTAACTGTGCTGAGTGTTCCCACCTCCTGCCTGAGGTCTTGTTGGGGAAAAAGTGCCAGGGAAACACAAACAGCTTTATTATCTCCCATTTAATGTTGCTCTGTTGGTGCTTTCTTCTTTTTTTCATTTCATAGAATTTTTGTGCTCTCCGTATCATATCTGCTTTCAAGAAAACAACAACAACAACAACACAATGACTACACATTCTATGCTACATTAATAAATTAACCTGTTGAAGGAGCAAGCCCCTTTCCCAGATGCCTCATTCGACTAGTCACACAGTTCCTGAGTGCAATGACTTCACTGCTTTTTTCCCTCTATGTGCAGGTTTATGTTCACCCATGGCTTTTATTTTTAAACTTTAAAAATAAATCACTGTTAAATGATGAAATTTAATGCACATAAAGGAAAATAAGCAAATCGTGTACATAGCTTAGTGACGGAACATATAGCAAACACCGTGTAACCACCACGTAGATCAAGAAAACAGACCTTTTCCAGCATCACGGAAGGTCCCAGGGAACCCTTAAGTGACCACAGCCTACCACCTCTCCCACAAGGCAACCGCTGCTCTGACCTGGATAATCATCACTTTCATGCTTTGCTTTATGATTTTCCCTTCAGTATGCATCGCTAAATAGAGTGTTTTTTTTTTTTAAGATTTTATCTATTCATTAGAGAGAGAGGGGGAGAGAGAGAGAGTGCAGAAATTGGGGGAGGGGTAAGCAGACTCCCTGCTGAACAGGGAGCCCGATGTGGGACTTGATTTCAGGACCCCGAGATCATGACTTGAGCCAAGGCAGAGTCTTAACCAACTGAGCCACCCAGGCGCCCCAAAGAGGGTGGTTTAATTTGCTTCTTTTTGACCTATATATAAGTGGCAGCACAAAAGTATTATTTGTGGCTGGCTTCCTTCTTTATTATGTTTTTAAGATTTGTCTGTGTTTCTGTGTGCAGCATTGGTTTTTACCTCAGTATATTGACTACTTAATAGATTTATGACTGCTGAAAAGTATTTGAGTTGTTTCCATGTGTTTTAAAGAGTGCTGCTGTGGACATTCTTGTTACTTATATCCTGTGCACACAGGCTTGCTTTTTGGAGGAGAGATACCTTGGAGTGAAATTGCTAAGGCACAGGGCATGCATAACATCAATTTGTCCTACATGTCAAATTGTTTAGTAAAGTGTTTTTTACTAATTTGTATATCCATCAGCTATGTATAAGGATTTTGGTTATTCCACATCCTTAGCACTACTTGGTATTGTCAGACCTTTACATTTTATTTTATTTTATTTTTTTTTAGACCTTTACATTTTAGACAACTTGATGGTTATCTAGTGGTCCCTCATGGCGGATTAATTTAATTTAATTTCCCTGATCACAACTAAGATGGGGTATCTTTTTATATGTTTATTGGTTATTTGGATTTTCTCTTTTGATAAGAGTCTAGTTAAGTCATTTGTCCATTTTTTTTCCTTATTGGTTTGTCCATTAAGAATAATTTATACTGTGAATATTCTTGCTATTCTGATTTTGTAATAATCAAGGCAGGCTAAACATTCACTATATTAAGACCATGCATGTGTCCTCAGACCTAGTTCTTTTCCTAGGTCTGGTTTTATAAATGCTGGTGATAAATTGAATCTGATTTATATGATGCATCTTATATGGGAAATGTCTGTGACTCTAGGTATTTGCTCATCCTCAAGAAATGATGGCACAGCTAATGTAATAACTTTTGAAGATAACCATTGCTAATTTGCTGATTAACAGCTGCCATTGAATGAATTGTAAAACGATTGTGTTTTATTTTCACGGACTAAAAGTTACAAGAATAACTTGTAAATTATGTGGTGGTTCAAGATGACAGCCCAGAAAGACCCTGAACTCACTTCCTCTGTAGACACACCAAATCTTATAGAATAATTCCTGCTGAAAAAGAATTGAAAACTAGCTGAACAGCTTTCTCCACAAGGGATAAAAGGACCCCATCTAGATTGGGTAGGAGAGGCAGAGACACGGTCTCACCAAAACCCTATCCCTGGCTCTGTGACACACAATAGGGAGGGACCTCACTCCTGAAGCCTCTCCCTGAAGAGTGAGGGATTTGTGCCCCACACTGGGCACTCCAACCATTGAGACCTGCACCAAAGAGACCATGAAAACCAATGGGGTTTACATCCAGGGAGCCTGAGGGGCTAGTGCATGGACTCACTTGTCCCAGGAACCTGTGCGAAGGCAGCAGATTAAGAGGGGACTGGATTTTATGTGATGGTGATCCAGTTGGTCATATTAAAGAGTGCTGGAGGGGCAAGGGTTTGTTGAGATTTTTCTTGGGATAGAGGTGCTGGAGTGTGCCTTTTTTTGCTCTCATCCTCTACCTTGCTAGTGGAGGTGGGCATGTGAAGATACAACCTCCCTAAAGCCAAGGGCATGGCCCACCCTCCTTGTTCATTCATTCAATTGTAGCTTCTTTTCCTTCATTGCTTGTTTATTTCAGTCTTCTTTTTTTCCCCCCTGATGAGTCTGGCTAAAGCCTCATCAATTTTGTTTATCTTTTCAAAGAACCAGTTCTTAGTTTCCTTGATTTTTTCTATTCTTGTTGTATGTTTCTTTCTTTCTTTTGTTTTGTTTTGTTTTTAGTTTCTATTTATTTCTGCTCTCATCTTTATTATTTCCTTCCTTCCACTAACTTTGGGCTTTGTTCTTTTTTTAAGTTCTTTTAGGTGTAAGGTTAGATTGTTTATTTGAGATTTTTCTTGTTTCTTGAGGTAAGCCTGTATTGCTATAAATTCCCTCTTAAAACTGCTTTTGCTGCATCTCAAAGATTTTGAACTGTTGTGTTTCCACTTTCATTTGTCTTCATGTATTTTTTGATTTCCTCTTGAATTTCTTTGTTGACTTCTGTTGTTTAGTAGCATGTTGTTTAGCCTTCATGTTTTTGTGTTTTTTTCCAGTTTTTTTCCCTTGTAGTTGATTTCTAGTTTACATTGTTGTGATTAGAAAAGATACCGGAGGGGCACCTGGCTGGCTCAGTTGGTAGAGCATGCAGCTCTTGATCTCAGGGTCATAAGTTCAAGCCCCATGTGTGGCGTAGAGTTTACTTAAAAAAAAAAAAAAAAAGAAAGAAAAAATACTTAATATGATTTCAATCTTAAATCTATTGAGACTTGTTTTGCGGCCCAACATGTGACGTATCCTAGAGAATGTTCCATGTGCCCTTGAAAAGGATGTATTCTGAGGTTTTTGTATGGAACCTTCTCTATATATCTGTTAAGTCCATCTTGTCTAATGTGTTGTTCAAAACCACTGTTTCCTTACTGATTTTCTGTCTGGATAATCTATCCATTGGTGTAAATGGGGTGTTAAAGTCCCCTACTATTATTGTATTGCTTTCAAGTTCTCCCTTTATGTCTGCTAACATTTGCTTTATATATTTAGGTGCTGTTGTGTTGGGTGTATAGATATTTACAATTGTTTTATCCTCTTTGTTGGATTGATCCCTTTATCATTATGTAATGCTCTTTTTTGTCTCTTGTTAGAGTCTTTGTTTTAAAGTCTATTTTGTCTTATATAATTATTGTTACCCTAGATTTCTTTATGTTTCCATTTGCATGAAATATCTTTTTCCATTCCTTCACTTTTATTTATTTATTTTTATTAAAAAAATTTTTTTTAAAGATTTTTTTTTTTTTTTAATTCATGAGAGACAGAGTGAGAGAGAAAGGCAAAGGGAGAAACAGGTTCCCAAGGAGCAGGGAGCCCAATGCGGGACTCGATCCCAGGACCCTGAGATCATGACCTGAGCCGAAGGCAGATGCTTAACCATCTGAGCCACCCAGGTGCCCAGCTATTCCTTCACTTTTAGTCTGTATGTGTCTTGAGATTTGAACTGAGTCTCTTGCAGGGAGCATGTATTGAGTCTTGTTTTTTTGTTTTACAACTATTCATCCACCCTATGTCTTTTGATTAGAGCATTTAGTTTATTTATGTTAAAAATAATTATTGATAGACATGCACTTATTGCCATTTTGTTGATTGTCTTCTGATTGTTTTTTTTCAAGAGAATATTAAATCATTTATTGATTACACATGATAATGGGTGATACACAAGCTTTAATCCCATCTATAATTTTATCTGATACCATAATTCAATTTAGATATATTGCATAGGATGTGCCAACAATCATATTAATAACCAAATAAACTCCAGGACTTTCCTTGGGTGACCCTTTTAATGGTGAACTCCAGGTCACAACACATTAACTGTAAGTTCAACTACACCAAGGTTTGTAGAGACAATGGCTTCTGTGCCCAAGCAGGTTGCAAATAAATTTCAAATGGAAACTGGCATCACCCTGAAGGAATTCTAACTTCACACTGTTGGGGTAGTATACCAAGATGGCTTCAGAGTAGACTAACTTTACACAGCACATTTAAAAAAAGACATTTATTCAGCGTCATGATCAGACTATTACATTTAGCAATCAACAGCATGAGTGCAAAAAAAAAAAAAAATCTACATTAAAACCCTTTGTTGGAATGCTTTACACTTTCCACAGAACAGAAACTGAAATAACCTGTTATACAATTAGTCACAAATACAGTCCTCGAGTTTTTTGCCCATACACATGAGTATTGTCTAAAACATGTCTTCTTTGTAGCAGCTAGGCCCTGCCACCACTGTGCTTGGCTGAGTTCACAAATCTGTTGTAACCTGTAGCTTCCCCGTCCCTCCTCTGGCTCTCCTCTCCTGCTAAGCTTTGTTTCCTGGCAGTGATTAAAACCTTCTGCCACTGCCGTAGCTCCTGTTGCTGCTGGAACCACCATAGCCACCTTGGTTTCGTGGTTTGGCAAAGTATTGGCCTCCACCACTGTAGGGGCCAGAGCTTCTGCCTCCAAAATTTTCTCCTTTCATGGGTCCAAAATTTGAGGATTGATTGTTGTAATTGCCCAAATCATTATAGCTTCCACCACCTCCAAAGTTGCTTCCATCATTACCAAATCCGTTATAGCCATCCCCACTGCCACCATGTCCACCACCACCTCGACTGCCACCAAAGCCACCTCGCCCACTGAAGTTCCCTCCACGACCAAAGTTGTAATTCCCACCAAAACCACCTCCACGACCACCACCAAAGTTTCCAGAACCACTTCGACCTCTTTGGCTGGATGAAGCACTAGCCATCTCTTGCTTAGATAAGGCTTTCCTTCACAGTTGTGGCCATTCACAATATGGTATTTTTGAATGACAATCTTGTCCACAGAGTCATGGTCATCAAATGTTACCAAAGCAAAACCTCTCTTTTTGCCACTGCCTCGATCAGTCATGATCTCGATCACTTCAATTTTCCCATACTGTTCAAAATAATCTCTTAGATGATGTTCTTCAGTGTCTTCTTTAATGCCACCAACAAAAATCTTTTTCACAGTTAAGTGAATCACCAGGTCTTTGAGAATCTTCTCTTGAGACAGCCCTCTTTGGTTCCACAACTTCCATCCACCTTGTGTGGCCTTGCGTTCATGGCTGCATCCACCTCCTCCACAGTGGCATACGTGACAAATCCAAAGCCTCTGGAGCGCTTGGTATTTGGATCTCTCATTACCACACAGTCCGTAAGTGTCCCCCATTGCTCAAAACAGCTCCTCAGACTCTCATTGGTTGTTTCAAAGCTCAAACCTCTGATGAAGAGCTTCCGCAGCTGTTCAGGCTCTTTGGGAGACTCTGACTTAGACATGACGGCGGTGGGAGGGGAGACTTTAATGATGCTTACTCGGCGGCGTCCACGGGCAGAAAGGAGTAATCTAACGAACGTATCTCTCTTCTGATTGTTTTTGTAGTTCTTCTCTGTTCCTTTATTCTTCTCTTGCTCTCTTCCCTTGTGATTTTTGACTTTTTGTTTTTGGTGTTATACTTCATTTTTTATGTATCTAATATGTTTTTGGTTTGTGGTTACCATGAGGTCCATATATAATATTCTATGTATGTAGAGATCAATACTGAGTTGATGGTCACTTAAGTTTGAACACGTTGTGAAAGCACTACATTTTTACTTCTTCTTCTTCCATGTTTTATGTATATTATATCATATTGTATATCCCCCAATGGCAGGAGTCTCTCTGGAGAGATACCAGAGGTGGTGCAGTGGGAGCCACTTTGGAGGGGAGCCTGTTGGGGTGAATGGGTTAGAGGGAGCAAGTGGTGCTAGCCAAGTAGATGGAAAGTGTCAGAACTGGCTCTTGCAGCTAGACTAAAGGAGGGTCAGAAAATTTAGACTCACCAGCACTTCTGTTCCCAGAGAAAGCTCCTGCAGATCCCTGCCCCTTTGGCACATATCCTGAAATTAGTCAATTTATTTCCTTCATATACACCCATGCCCTTTAAGAGATATTGCTTCAGTGCTAGGTATCAGGCAGGTAGAGATGGTTTCCTACAGTCCTTTGGCTCTCCCAGAGTTAGCCCCAAAGATTTTCAAAGGCAGATATTATGGGAGCTTGTCTTGCTAGTGCAGATCCCCAGGGCTGGGCCTGCCTCTGTGGGGCTTGATCCCCCCACTTCTTCATGCCTGTGATATCCACCCTGATTCTAGGTCACTGTGTGGGGGACTGGGTTCCCAATTACATCTCTGACCTTCCTACCCTCCTCCTCCTTCTTCTCCTTCTTCTTTTCTTCTCCTTCTTTTCTTCTTCTCTTTCTCCTTCTCCTTCTTCTTTTTCTTCTTCTTCTTCTAGATTTTATTTATTTATTTGACACAGGGGAGGTAGAGAGAGAGAGAGATTGAAAGTGCTCAAGCAAGGGGAACTGCAGGCAGAGGGGGAGGGAGAAGCAGGCTCCCCACCGAGCAGGGAGCCTGACACAGGGCTCGATCCCCGGATCCTGGGACCATGACCTGAGCCAAAGGCAGAGGCTTAACTGGCTGAGCCACCCAGGTTCCCCTTCTTCTTCTTCTCCTTCTTTTTCTTCTTCTTCTTCTCCTCCCCCTTCTTCTTCTTCTTAAAGATTTTTATTTATTTATTTGACAGAGAGAGAGAAAGCGCACAAACAGGGGGGAGAGGCAGAAAGAGAGAGGGAGAAGCAGGCTCTCTGCTGAGCAGGGAGCCCAACATGGGGCTCCATCCCAGTACCCTGAGATCATGATCTGAGCCTAAGGCAGAGGCTTAACCACTAAGCCACCCAGGTGCCCCCATACCCTCCCTGATGTGGCTTTCTCTCTATGTCTTTAGCTCTACCAGTCTTCAGGTTGTTTTCAGAGTAAGTTGCATTACATGTAGTTGTTGCCTTGGTGTGTCTGTGGGGGAAGGTGGGCTCAGGATCTTTTTACTTCATCATCCTTTTCTCCTTCCTCTTTCAGCAGTTTGAATATATTATCTCACTCTCTTCTGGCTTGCAAAGTTTTTGTGGAGAACTTTGGTGAGGGTCTTATGGGGGCTCCTTTATATGTGACAAGTCTCTTCTCCTGCTGCTTTCAAAATTCTCTCTTGTTGACTTTTGACAACATGATTATAATATATCTTGGTTGGACTTTAGACTCTTCCTTGTTGGTTTCCTTTAGGCTTCAATAATCTGGAAATTCATTTATTTTCCTCAGATTTGGGAAGTTTTAAGCCATTATTTCTTCAAATAAGCAATCTGCTTCTTTCTTTCCCTGTTCCTCTGAGACTCCAATAATGCTTATATTGTTTGGCTTTATGGTGTTCTATAATTCCTTTAATTTTCTTCCTTCCTTTCTCCCTCCTTCCCTTTCTCCCTCCCTCCCTATTTCCTTCTTTCTTTCTCTTTCCTTTCTTTCTTTCTTTCTTTCTTTCTTTCTTTCTTTCTTTCTTTCTTTCTTTCTTTCTTTCTTCTTTTTCTTTCTTTCTTCTTTCTTTCTTTCTTTTCTTTCTTTCTTCTTTCTCTTTCTTCTTCTTTTTCTCTTTCTTTCTTTCTTTCTTTCTTTCTTTCTTTCTTTCTTTCTTTCTTTCTTTCTTTCTTTCTTTCTTTCCTTCTTTCTTTTCTTTCTTTCTTCTCATTGATTTTTATTTTTGCTTCTCCGATTGAATAATTTCAAATGACCTGTCCTTACATTTGCTGATTCTTTCTACTTCTTGATCCAGTCTCCTGTTTAACTTCTCTATTGAATTTTTCTATTCAGTTGTTGTGGTCTTCAGTTCTAAAATTTCAGTTTTGTTCTTTTGACATAGTTTCTATATCTTTGTTGATATTCTCATTTTGTTAATGGACTGTTTCCTGAACTCACTGTCCATCTTTATGGTAGTTAGTTTGTATTCTTTGTAAGATAAGTCATATACCTCTGTTTCATTAGGGCTGGTTTCTGGAGATTTGTTTTGTTTCTTTGATTGAATCATGTTCCCCTGTTTCTTCATGTAGTTTGTAACTTTGTTTTAGGTCTGCATGTTTGAAAAATGACCACCTCTTCCAGTCTACCTGGACCAGCTTTATACAAGAAAAGATCTTTTCAAACAGCCTTGCTAGAGATTCTTGGGTGTGGATTATTTTCTGTGGATACATCTTCTCTTGACCTGCACAGTCACATTCACAGTTAAAGGTACTTGCTGGCATCTTTGTTCAGGAGCTTTAAATTTTTTGGTCCCTGTGGTTTTTATCTGCAGCACTGCAGATTCTCTGGAGCTACCACAAACTACCCAGCTCTCTGTTTTCAGTAGCCTCCAGGCTTCTAGAGGATGCCAGATTTTATCAACTTTCTGTGTCAGGTAAGACAACAAGTCCCATGGGAAGTCAGAATGTTGGATGCATGCTCCACCATTCTTCCCCCACTGAGGAAGAGGCTGCTGAGCTGTACTGGCCTCTGTCTGCTTTACCTTGAGTCTCCTGGACAAGCATCAAGACTCCTAGCTCTCTTTTTCTCAGTAGCACTTAGATATCTAGAGTATGTGGGTCCCTTTCAGTGATCTGAGACAAGTGAGACAGAGTCCAGTCCTTGAGGCAGCCCCCTGAGAGGTCAGAATATTGGATGCATGCTCCAACTCTTTTCCTCCCCTGGGAGAAATTGGGAGTTGGGAATTTTCTCTCATTTACTCAGTGCTGAGCTGGGAAGAGGGACTGTGTTGAATGAATGCTCCAAATCATTGCCTTTGTTCTCAGTGGCTCCCAACCTGGCACCTTTTCCTTTCAGTGCTTAGATTCAGACAAGACAGAAGTTAGTTTCTTGGGTAGCCCCCCAAAAGTTTGAACATTGGATGTATGTTTCAGTTTTCTCTTTCCTTCCCCAGGGAGAAGCCAGGATCTGGGAGTTTCTCCTGATTGTGCCATGCTAGACTGTGGGAAGGGACAATGTTGAGTGAGTGTTACAAATTTTCCTACCAGGTTTGATGCAGCTATTTTCATGCTCGCCTGGGTTGCAGGAGGCTTTTTAACTGGGTTTCTGGATTTATCACAAAGGGAACTGGTTTGTGTATTATTGTTAAGTCGGAGTCTCTGTGGGGGCAGGAGGGTCTGGAGATTCCTATTCCATCATCTTGTTGATGTCACTTCTCAGGACAGATCACTCTGGTTACAAAGAATTAGACATCAATTTGGTTAAGCAGATATAATTTAATAGAAGCCAACAAGTGACCATCAATGACATAGTGAGTTGTTTTCAACTGTAAATCCTAAAAGTAAAATGTCATGGTTGGTTCAAACTTGGTCTAAAGGAAGCACTTTCTGTGCTGAAAACAACTTAGCAGTAAAAATGCTACTTCTAAATGATTTATGCTACATTAGGATAGCCGGAGATCTGGAACAGGGGCATAAAGTGCCTAATGGGAAGATCAAAGCAGTAGCTCGTTGTCAATTGATATGGAAGTATTTCAGCATTTTAACAATCAGGTGGATGTTGGCTGAATATCAGGCTTTTGGCTGCAAATTATTGAGGGTGATAGACAGAGATAGACAAATATCTTAGTGGCTGTTTTTGCTAGATGGATTCCCCAGCCCCCCATCCTAAACGTTCCCTGAGAGTATAAACTCTGGGTGTTCCAACTCTATCAAGGGTCTTAACATCAGTTCCTCCACTTTGCTCAGACCCAAAGCTTAGTCTCCTGTCCTTCCCCACCAGTGTTAGTCCTCAAAGCTGTTGGTTCCTGACATCAGCATTTGGTACCAGGGCAATCTCAGCTTCTGTGTTTGTTTGTCACTCTAGATTCAGTTTATTCATTCTTCTTTATTTTATTTTTGTTTTTATTGCTCCTTGGTAATTTCCCTTATTTTCTTTCTGTGAGGGTAATAATGCATTTAAATATTATTTGTGTAATTAATGTAGCATCCGATTTTTTTGTGTGTGTGGATAGAGAATGTTTCAGAATAATTGGTCCACCACGTTCCAGAAGTGGAGATTTCTATTTAAGTACTCTTTATAATACACTGTGTTTTCTACCACTTGGAGTCTTAGTGGGATTTAACTAAAATCTTGGTAAAAAGTCATCAATCATTGATGCTGGTATCAATGTTGTTACTAATATTCTTTACAAAGACTTCCCAGAGGAGCAGGGACCTCTTATTACTTTCCTCATCTGGTACAAAATAAAAGCTAAATAAGTATTTGTTGAAAAGCATTCCTGATTGTATTCTTTTATGTCATGCCTTTCAGTGCTCCCAAGATATACCTTTATTTTTAGACAAACAACCTTAGTTTCCCCAGGAACACAGTAGAACTTTTCCACCACATCTTTATGCATGATTCCTCCACCCAGAAAATTCCTATAGTTCAGGGTCCAGTTACAGTTCCCTTTTTATTACTAATTCTTTTGTATTCACTCAATTTATATTTCCTTTTTAATCAATTTAAGAAAAGACCATCACCAGAAGGTCACTAGGTATAGCAAATCTGTCAAACTGCCAACCAGAAATCTTGAATTTGTCAGGACAGTCTCTTTTGAATCATTCTATTGCGTTGTCAAGCCATAGGTTCTTAAGTGGAGTTTAGAAATTGTTGTCATACTTCCCTGACCTCAATGTCTTCACCTAAAAAATCAAAGAATATCATCTTTAAGGAGACATAAGGAGAGAAAGCTTATAAAATGACTAGTGATTTCCTGGCATGTAGTAGAGAAGACACAAGTCTATTTCCTCCCTTGCTGGCCTGTAGTGATTATATTGTTACTAATATTCTTCCATTTTATTAAATATTGCCTTTCATTTTGGCATTATTCTGCAACATCCTGTAAGTCTTATTTTCTTAAGCAGTTTGTAAACTCAGATAGGGTTAGGTCTAGTCTTCCACATAAGTGGGTACTCTCTAGTTTCAGTGTAATGCTATGAACGAAGTTCAAAACATATTTATTGATTTAAATTTAATATATGTTCTGGAATTGGAAGTTAACATTCCTTTTCTTTCTTGCTGCCATTGTTGAGGGTTACCATGTGCTTGGCACTGTGCTAAGTGTTTTATATACAGGTGCTCCTTTAATCTTCGTAATGCTCTGAGGTGGGTCATTTTATAAACTTTTAATTTTGAAATAATTTCTAACTTACAGAAGAACTTCAAGAATAGTAGAAAGAGTCCCTGTTTACCCTTAACCCAGAGATCCTGTTCAAGATTCTCCAACTGCCCCAGTAATGTCATTTGTAGCAGAAGAAAGTATAAGACCATGCATTACATTCAGTTTTCACATCTCTTTATCTCTTTTAATCTGAAACAGTTCTTCAACTGTTCCTTGACTTTCATGGCCCTGACACTTTTGAAGTGTATTGGTTAATCATTTTGTAGAATGTCTCTCAATTTGTTTGTTTGAATTTTCTTCATGATTGGATCTTGATGATGCACTCTCCACACCGCCCCCCCCCCAGCCCGTTTTTTGTCAGAATATCCTAGAAGTGAAATTGTGTTCTTCTCATTGTTAGGTGATTTGTCCCATCAATAGTGACATTAATTTTGCTCCCTTGTTAAGGTTGTGTCTTGCAAGTTTTCCACCCTAAAGTTACTTTTTTCTTTTTCATAATTAATAAATATTTTGTGGGTGGAGAAATGTTAAATGCACTCTGGGGCAATGTAAAATACTGTTTTCATTCCACTTTTACTCACTAGCTTGTACATCTATTGATTTTTTTGTATGAATTATTATAAAATGTTACTAAATGGTGATTTTAAAAGTTCCATTATTATGTCTACATTTATTAGTTGGCATTCTACTGTGAGAAAGGCTTTGTCTTTTCCAAATGTGTGTATGTATATGAGTGTGAACTCATGAATTGCTATTTTATTCAATGAGGTTTCATCTATTATTATCATTATTTATTTTGATGCTTAACTTTTCCCAGTTTGGCCAGTCCCTATTTCCTTTTGACATGTCTCTATTATTTCTTGAGCACTTTATTACTTTCTGGCACAACACATTTTTCCAGGCTTATCTTATCTTGTTCTTTCCCTGTCCTAGACTTGTAATCAGCCATCTATTCAAGAATATCTCCATTTGTTTGGTGGAGACTGGTATTTAGAAGCCAAGATCTGGGTTCTAGATGTGCTCATTTTTATTAGAGTGCTTTTTGTCCAGACCCTCTCAGTGGACTGAGCTAAGAAATATATATATATATATACACAACACAAACACACACCATACATACCACTTTTTATTTATATTGTCTTCAATTCTAATAGAACAGTCCTAGTGTTCATTCTAGTTTTCCTCTTACCATACTTATATATGGTAGGTATATTTTAATCTATAGTTTATAGTTGAGGAAATTGATGCTTGGGGAGATGAGATACAATCAAAAGAGTTGTGATTTGGACCAAAGTGACCTGACTCTTATCTATTATTTGCTATTATTGTCTGCTACAGAGGTTGGCCTTATGTTAGAAATATCTGTTAGGGTCTTCAACCTACCCAAGAAAAGGAGAAGATTTTCAAGACAAATAGGGGATAAAAAAGGCAAAATAATAAAGAAGTCATAAACTCTGCATCAGAGGCATGAGCGTTGTGCTATTGCAGTGCTTGACTTCCAGGAGCTGAGACATACGGAAACCAAGTCTCATTCAGTAGGAAAGGTCAAAGAAGATTCACTCTGTATAGGTCCATGCTCAGATACTTCAATGAGGGGATCCAAATGGAAATAAATGAGATAGGATGGTCTTTTTTATAAGCTCCAAAACTTGTCTAACAATGTTCCATTGAAGGAGGACCTATGGTACAGTGGAAAGAACATAAATCTTGGCTTCTGTTAGATTTGCATGGGCATCTGGGCTCTGCTACTTGTAAGTTATGTGTTATTGGATAAATTACCTAATTTCTCTGCATCTAGGTTTATTTATCTGTAAAATAAAAATAAATGTACCTTGTTATAAGGTTATCATATGCAGAAATGACATGGAGATGACAAATTTTAAAAAAAGGACTGTGGGTTCTTGGTCATTGTTAGTTCTGCTTTTTCCTCTCTTTATCATTAAAAGAGAAGGGGCTTGACCAGATTGGTATACTCCTATAAGTCAAAAGAATTGCATGAGGAGGGGGATGGGAAAAGAACAAGAGAGACTCAGGCAAGTTGGTGCTTCCCTAATGTACTATTGTTTTTCTTCAATCAGATTTGTATAAGTTGGGCCCTCTGCCAATTTCCTCCCTTTCCCAATATCCCTGTGGGTGGCCTATATACTTCCCAAATCCTGATAGAATTACCAAGAACCTGATTGTTCTAGCAGACATATCATTTTTCCTTTGGTGAAATTTCAGATAAGGGTCAGGTATGGATATTCAGCCAATATGCACCAGGTTACTAAAATGTTGAAATACTTCTATATCAATTGACAACTAGCTCCTGCTTTGGTCCTCCCATTAGGCATTTTATACCGTTGTTCCAGATCCCCAACCATCTCACAGTCTAGCACAAACCATTTAGAAGTATTTTTGCTAAGTAGTTTTCAGACAGAATTTTACAACTCACTATGCCATTAATGGCCAGTCATTGGCCTTAATTAAATTGGATCTTCCCTATAGAGCTGATGGGGGAACCCACTGATGTTAGAGGGTGAGAGTACATTGCTGCCTGCTCCTTAACAACTGGGGGACTTCAGACCAGAGGAATGAAGGCCTGAGCACAACAACCCCTCTGTTACTGGCAAAACTTGCCTTAAATTTTGGCTCTTCTAAAACATGGTCCAGAACACTTTAGCCTTTCACTATGTTTCCTTAATTGTATATTGGAGCAGGGCATAGAGTGAGGGTAAGATTATAGTTTCAGTCTCTCTGAGACTCTACAGGCTCTGAGAGATGACTTCAGACCAAACCCAACTTCCAACCCAAGCAGGAAGAATCCAGCTGGTTACACATAACAGCTCCTTCAACATGAGGACAATAAAGAAATCACTCTCTGCACCTGCAGAAGTTCAGAGAGGGAAATGAGACCTGGTTGTTCCAAGTGATCAAGAGACACATCTGCCTGGAAGGGGCTGTGTAATCAGGTGAATCCATTTATTACCTTCAGCAAAATTTGATAATGCTTGGAGTCTTAGGACATTCTGTGAGGAGATGTTGGCTTGGAACAGGTCCCTGGCCACACACAGGGAAGAAAGGTCCAAGTGCTTGCTTTCAAGATGCCCTAATGCCACTGGGACTAGTGCCCAGAAGTCCCCAGGGATAGCTTGTGTTCTTCCTTAGTCTCTGCCAGGTTGTCTACAAAACATGATTTTCCCCTCGAACAATTAAGTCTCTTCCTCCTCAAATTTCTTGGCACAATTGTAACAAACTGGGCTTTCCTTATCTCCATGGGTTTTTGTAAGGCACTGTGGAGAAAGGCACTTCTGCAACACTGGTCAGGAATCTGGCATGTGACAAATATTCAGCCTTACTTATAACTGTGAGCAAATCCTCAGCCCACCTTTCCTTTTCTCACTCATATCTGTAAGAAGCGAAGCACAAACACAATGGGGGGAAACATGCAAGGGCCATCACTGTGAGTGTGAAGGAGAAATCCAGTACATCCATCTATTTCCAGCATGGAAATATAGGGCTCCAGAGAACAGAAAAAGAAGGAAATTCAGTTCAGTTTAGTGTGGTCAACATTTGTGGCACTCTAGTTTGTAATAGGCCCAGTGAGGCGTTCCAGGGACTTACTGTAGAGGGAAGATTCTTGCCCTCACAGTCACACAGGTCATAAGGTTATAATTTTAGTACAATGAGATAAAGGCTACAGTAGTTTATTTTTTTATTTTTATTTTTTGTCACAAAGAACCTTTATTACTTGTTTTTAATAGCCTCTTATGCTCTTCATGCTTTCTTGCCAGATGCCTTTGGAGCAGGTGCTTTCTGAGCTGGAGCTTTCTGACCCTTCTGAGCCTTTGGAGGTGCTGCCCTCTGGTAGTTTAATGTACAGAATGTTATGGAAACTCGGTGCATAAAATTGAGCTTTGGGGGAAACAGAAAAGGATTCCTGGAGAAGATGATACCCCAGAGTAGAATCTTTAAGGATAAGTGGGATTTAACCAGGAAGTACGGGAAAGGGGGTTCCAGGAAAACTCAGTAGATTCACAGGATCAGGGCACAAAGATATAGAAGAATGTGGTGTGTGCAGATATAAACACATATTTATGTATTGCTAAAATGTGGGTGTAGTTAAAATGAAATTGGAGAGGGAGGAAGAGTTACAAAAGGCCATGAATGAAATTTTAACCAATGTAGACTCAATATGTTATAGAGGCATTACTGAAGGAAGTGCAAGGAAATGATACGGTCTGATATACGTTTTGGATAGATCCATCCAGCAGCCCTGTGCGCGATGGATCTAAGGGGCAAGATTGGAGTTAAGGAAGTTAGAAGGCTTTACCTTTGGACAGTCAGCTCTTTAGGCAACACCTCTTTTGGCTTACCCCTTACACTGAAACATCACTCAAGCAGGTAGTGTCCACTATAGAATTATTAATAAAAAAGTGACATTATACAAGCAAAGCTATGTAGAGGTTGAAGGGAGAGGTAATGTTACTATATCTGACTCTGGGGTTGTTATTAATCCTGTGGATTTGCCATAATCTAAGGTCTATCTCTTGGTTTTCCAGTTTCAAAAAGCATATCCATCCCCCAGGGCCAGATTCACATACATCAGGCTCATAAGATTTATCTACGAAACAAGTATTATAATATATTAATTTGTGATGAAAAAGTCACAACAGGTTTGAAATATTCTTTAAAAATTTTTTTTAATTTAAATTCAGCCAACATATAGTGTATTATTAATTTTAGGGGTAGAATTTAGTGATTCATCAGTTGCATATAACACCCAGTGCTCATTACATCGTGTGCCCTCCTTAATGCCCACCATCCAATTACCCTGTCCCCCTACTCACCTTCCCACCAGCAACCCTCAGTTTGTTTCCTGTAGTTGAGAGTTTCTTATGGTTTGCCTCCTTCTCTGTTTTTATCTTATTTTTTCCTTCTCTTCCCCATGTTCATCTGTTTTGTTTCTTAAATTCCACATATGAGTGAAATCATATGGTATTTGTTTTTCTCTGACTGACTTATTTTGCTTAGCATAATACCCTCTAATTCCATCCACATCATTGCAAATGGCAAGATTTCATTTTTTAAAAAATTTAATTTAATTTTAATTCAGTTAATTAACATATAATGTATTATTAATTTCAGAGGTAGAGTTCAGTGATTCATCAATCTTGTATAAAACCCAGTGATCATTACATCACATGCCCTCCTTAATGCCCATCACACAGTTACCCCATTCCCCCACCCACCTCCCTTCCAGCAACCCTCAGTTTGTTTCCTATGGTTAAGAATTTTTAATGCTTTGTCTCCCACTCTGATTTCATCTTGTTTTATTTTTCCCTCCCTTCCTCTATGCTCCCCTGTTTTGTTTCTTAAATTCCACATATGAGTGAAATCATATGATAATTGTCTTTCTCTGATTGACTTATTTTGCTGAGCATAATACCCTCTAGTTTCATCCACGTCATTGTAAATGGCAAGATTTCATCTTTTTGATGGCTGGGTAATATTCCATTGTGTGTGTGTGTGTGTGTGTGTATCTATATATAGATAGATATATATATATATACCACCTCTTCTTTATCCATTCATCTGTCGATGGACATCTGGGTTCTTTCTATAGCTTGGCTATCAAGGACATTGCTGCTATAAACATTGGGGAGCACGTGCCCCTTTGGATCATTACATTTGTATCTTTGAGGTAAATACCTAGTAGTGCAATTGCTGGGTTCACAGGGTAGCTCTATTTTCAATTTTTTGAGAAGCCTCCATACTGTTTTCCAGAGTGGCTGCACCAGCTTGCATTCCCACCAGCAGGGTAAGAGGGTTTCCTTTTCTCTGCATCCTCACCAACATTTGTTGTTTCCTGACTTGTTAATTTTAGCCATTCTGACTGGTGTGAGGTGGTATGTCATTGTGGTTTTGATTTGTATTTCCCTGATGCTGAGTGATGTTGAGCATTTTTTTCATGTGTCTGTTGGCCTTTTGTATGTTTTCTTTGGAGAAATGTCTGTTCATGTCTTCTGCCCATTTCTTTCTTTTTTTAAAAATATTTTATTTTACTTATTTGACAGAGAGAGAGAGAACGCGAGAGAGGGAACACAAGCAGGGGGAGTGGGAGAAGGAGAAGCAGGCTTCCCGCTAAGCAGGGAGCCTGATGTGGGGCTCGATCCCAGGACTCTGGGATTATGACCTGAGCCGAAGGCAGATGCTTAACGACTGAGCCAGCCAGGCATCCCTTCTGCCCATTTCTTGATTGGATTATTTGTTCCTTGGGTGTTGAGTTTGATAAGTTCTTTTTTTTTTATTTTTAAAGATTTTATTTATTTGACAGAGAGACACAGCGAGAGAGGGAACACAAGCAGAGGGAGTGGGAGAGGGAGAAGCAGGCTTCCCGCTGAGCAGGGAGCCCGATGCGGGGCTTGATCCCAGGACCCTGAGATCATGACCTGAGCTGAAGGCAGACGCTTAATGACTGAGCCACCCAGGCGCCCCGAGTTTGATAAGTTCTTTATAGATTTTGGATACTAACCCTTTATCTGATAAAACATTTGCAAATATCTTCTCCCATTCTGTAGGTTGTCTTTTGGTTTTGTTGACCATTTCCTTTGCTGTGCAAAAGCTTTTTATCTTGATGAAGTCCCAATAGCTCGCTTTTGCTTTTGTTTCCCTTGTCTTTGGAGACATGTTTAGCAAGAAGTTGCTGTGGCTGAGGTCAAAGAGGTTGCTGCCTGTGTTCTCCTTTAGGATTTTGATGGACTCCTGTCTCACATTTATGTCTTTCATCTATTTTGAGTTTATTTTGTGTATGGTGTAGGAAAATGGTTTCATTCTTCTGCATGTGGCTGTCCAGTTTTCCCAACACCATTTGTTGAAGAGACTCTCTTTTTTCCATTGGATATTCTTTTCCTGCTTTGTCAAAGATTAGTTGACCATAGAGTTGAAGGTCCATTTCTGGGTTCTCTATTGTGTTCCATGGATCTATGTGTCTGTTTTTGTGCCAGTACCATACTGTTCTTGATGATTACAGCTTTGTAATATAGCTTGAATTCCAGAATTGTGATGCCGCCAGCTTTGGTTTTCTTTTTCAACTTTTAGTTATTCGGGATCTTTTCTGGTTCCATACAAATTTTAAGATTATTTGTTTCAGCTCTGTGAAAAATGTTGATGGTATTTAATAAGGATTGCTTTGAATGTATAGATTGCTCTAGGAAGCATAGACATTCTAACAATATTTGTTCTTCCAATCCATGAGCATGGAATGTTTTTCCATTTCTTTTTGTCTTCCTCAATTTCTTTCATGAGTGTTCTATAGTTTTCAGAGTACAGATCCTTTACCTCTTTGGTTAGGTTTATTCCTAGGTATCTTATGGTTTTGGGTGCAATTGTAAACGGGATCGATTCCTTAATTTCTCTTTCTTTTGTCTCATTTGTTAGTATATAGAAATGCAACTGATTTCTGTGCATTGATTTTATATCTTGTCACTTTGCTGAATTCCTGGATGAGTTCTAGTAATTTTGGGGTGGAGTCTTTTGGGTTTTCCACATAGAGTATCAGACATCTGCAAAGAGGGGCAGTTTGACTTCTTCTTTGCCAATTTGAATGCCTTTTATTTCTTTTTGCTGTCTGATTGCTGAGGCTAGGACTTCTAGTACTATGTGGAACAATAGTGGTGATAGTGGACATCCCTGTCAGGTTCCTGACCTTAGGAGAAACTCTAAGCTTTTCCCATTATGAATGATATTCACTGTGGGCTTTTCATATATGGCTTTTATGATACTGAGATATGTTCACTCTATCCCTACACTGTGGAGAGTTTTAATCAAGAAAGGATGCTGTACTTTGTCAAATGCTTTTTCTGCGTCACTTGAGAGCATTGTATGGTTCTTGTCCTTTCTTTTATTAATGTGATGTATCACATTGATTGATTTGAGAATGTTGGACCACCTTTGCAGCCCAGGAATAAATCCCACTTGGTCTTGGTGAATAATACTTCTAATGTACTGTTGGATCCTATTGGTTAGTAACTTGGTGAGAATTTTTGCATCCATGTTCATCAGGGATATTGGTCTGTAATTCTCCTTTTTGGTAGGGTCTTTGGTTTTGGGATCAAGGTAAAGCCAGTCTCGTAGAAGGAGTTTGGAAGTTCTCATTCCGTTTCTATTTTTGAAATAGCTTCAGAAGAATAGGTATTAGTTCTTTTTTAAATGTTTGGTAGAATTCCCCTGGGAAGCCATCCAGCCCTGGGCTTTTGTTTTTTTGGGAGATTTTTGATTATTGCTTCAATTTCCTTGGTGGTTATGGGTCTATTCAGGTTTTCTATTTCTTCCTGTTTCAGTTTTGGTAGTTTATACATCTCTAGGAATGCATCAATTTCTTCCAGAATGCCTAACTTGTTGGCATATAGTTGTTCATAATATGTTCTTATAATTGTTTGTGTTTCTTCAGTGGTGGTTGTGATCTCTCCTCTTTCATTCATGGTTTTATTTAATTGGGTCATTTCTCTTTCTTTTTGATAAGTTTGGCTAGGGGTTTATCAATCTTACTAATTCTTTCAAAGAACCAGATCCTAGTTTCGTTGATCTGTTCTACTGTTTTTTTTTTTTTATTTTTTCTATATCATTTATTTCTGCTCTGTTATTTCTCTTCTCCTGCTGGATTTAGGCTTTATTTGCTGTTTGTTTTCCAGTTCCTTTAGGTATAAGGTTAGGATGTGTATTTGAGACATTTTTTGCTTCTTGAGGAAGGCCTGTATTGCTATATACTTCCTCATAGGACCTCTTTTGCTGCATCCCAAGGGTTTTGAAGAGTGTTTTCATTTTCATTTGCTTCCATGTATTTTTTTAAATTCTTCTTTAATTTCTTGGTTGACACATTCATACTTTAATAAGATATCCTTTAACTACCATGTATTTGTGGTCTTTTAAATTTTTTCTTATGGTTGACTTCATATTTCATAGCATTTTGGTATGAAAATATGCATGGTATGATCTCAATCTTTTTGTACAGGTTGAGACCTCATTTGAGACCCAATATGTGATCTATTCTGGAGAATGTGCCCTTGAAAAGAATGTGTATTCTGCTGCTTTAGAATGAAATGCTCTGAATATATCTGTTAAGTCCATTTGGTCCAGAGTGTCATTCAAAGCCCTTGTTTCCTTGTTGCTCTTCTGCTTACATGATCTGTCCATTGCTGTGAGTGGGGTGTTAAAGACCCCTATTATTATTATATTATTATCATGAGTTTCTTTAATTTTGTTATTTGGTTTATATATTTGGCTGCTCCCAAGTTAGGGACATAAATACTTACAATTATTAGATCTTGTTGGATAGACCCCTTTATTATGATATAGTGTCCTTCTTCATCTCTTATATCAGTTCTTTGGTTTAAAATCTAGTTTCACTGATATAAGGATGGCTACTCCAGCTTTCTTTTGATGTCCATTAGCATGATAAATGGTTCTCTATTCCCTCACTTTCAATCTGGAGGTCTCTTTGGGTCTAAAACTAGTCTCTTGTAAGCAGCATATTGATGGGTCTTGTTTTTTTTAATCCATTCTGATACCCTATGTCTTTTGATTGGAGCATTTAGTCCATTTACTTTTGCAGTAAATACTGAAAGATATGAATTTAGTGCCATTGTATTACCTGTAAAGTCACTGTTCCTGTAGATTGTCTCTGTTCCTGCCTGGTCTTTGTTACTTTTGGTCTCTCTCTCCACTCAGAGGGTCCCCTTTAAAATTTCTTGCAGGGCTGGTTTAGTAAACTAAATTCCTTTATTTTTTGTTTGTCTTGGAAACTATCTCTCCTTCTATTCTGAATGACAGCTTTGCTGGATAAAGTATTCTTGGCTGCATATTTTTCCCATTTAACATGTTGAATATATCATTCCAGTCCTTTCTGGCCTGCCAGATCTCTGTGGACAGGTCTGCTGCCAGCCTTATGTGTCTACCCTTGTAGGTTAAGGACCTCTTGTCCCAAGCTGGTTTCAGGGTTTTTTCTTTATCTTTGTAATTTTCAAGTTTCATTATAATATGTTGACGTGTTCATCTGTTTTTGTTGATTTTGAGGTAAGTTCTCTGTGCCTCTTGGACTTGAATGTCTGTTTCCTTCCCCAGATTAGGGAATTTCTCAGCTATAATTTGCTCAAATAAACCTTCTGCCTCTTTTTCCTTGCTCTTCACCTTCTGGGACCCCTGTAATATGGATATTATTTTGCTTTGCTGAGTTCCCTAAGTCTACCTTTGTGATCTATTAGTTTTCTTTCCCTCTTCTTTTCAGCTTCCTTATTTTCCATCATTTAACTTCTATATCACTGATTTGCTTTTCACTTCATTCATCCTTGTTTTAATGGCTTCCACTTGGGACTGCATCTCAGTAATAGCACTTTTAATTTGGGCCTGGCTAGATTTTAGTTCTTTTATCTCTGCAGTAAAGGGATTCTCTAGTTTCTTCTATGCTTTTTGCAAGCCCAGCTAGTATCTGTATAATCATTGTTTTAAATTCTCATTCAGACGTCTTACTTATATTTGTATTGATTAAATCCCTGGCTGTGAGTACTACTTCTTATTCTTTCTTTTGGGGTGAATTTCTCCGTCTTGTTATTTTGTCCAGAATATGAAAAGGAAAACAACAAAAACAATAATAACAACAACAACAAAACTAAAAAAAAGACTAGATCCTGGGTGTGTTTTGGTCTGCTTGTTAAAAGAAACTAGATCCCCAAATAAGAAAGAAAAACATATATGTAAAATACAATGAAAGGAAAGAAAAAATAAAAAAATATAAAGTGTATATAAAAATACAAATTAAAAAATAATAAAAAAAATTGAAAAAATAAGAAAATAACTGAAAAAAATAATACTAAAAGACTAAAGAATAAAAATACAAAGAATGCTATATACTGTTTTCCCTAGAGCTGAAGCTTTGCAGCCCTCTATGATTAGTAAACTTGGTGTGAAGGAGTTGTTTGTGCTGGTTTTCGGGGGGAGGGGTCTGTTACTCTGATTCTCAGTATACTTGCCTAGTGGCAATGCTTCTTCAGGGTACAGGGAGGCAGGGCTTGGTATAAGCCACTGGTCTTCACTAGTTGGCACTGTTTTGCTTCCTGAAGGCTTTCAGCACTGATGAGTGGGAAGAGCCTTGCTCTCTAGCCCCTGAGCTGAAAATTCATGGCACCGCCCCCCCTTCAGTGAGCCCTCACAGAAAAGTAATCAATCACTCTTAGTCTCCCTGGTTTCTGTCAGAACTCTATGTTCACCCAGCCTGTGATCAAGCTTTTTCTATCTTGGGCATGGGACTGAGTTTCAAAACTCCAAATTTTTGGAGCAGTGTGGACTGGTGCTGTTACTGCGGTGGGGGGCAGGTGAGGGGTGGGGATGGGGGGTGGGCAGAAGGAATCTCTCCAAACTTCTGCCTTTTGCTGGACCCATCCTAGGAGAGCTATCACACAAATATGCAGTGGTTTACAGTTTATGGCAACGCAGAGCAGAAAGCCGCACCTAGACTTGCTGTTCTCATCTGGCTTCCCTGCTCCTATACCTGAGATCTCTGCTGCACTCAGGCACCACCCATTCTTCTTGTCACCCCAAAGATCCCAGATGCCACTGTCTCAACTAGGATTCCACTCGCTTCACCACATGAACACCTTTAAGCAAGGCATGCCCCCCACTGTAGCAGACTTCTAAAAAAGTTCCAGTTCTACACTCTGCTGCTTATAATGCTTTGCAGTAACCTTCTAAAGCAGGCTCTCTTCTCTCTGCCATATCCTCAGCTCTATCACACCAGATTCAAGTTTCTGAAACTCCTACCTTCCAAATGGTGGTCACTTTTCTACTTGTAGACTTGCAGCATTAGTTTGCTCAGATCTCTGATTGATTTCTCAGGTGTTCAGAATGATTTGATAACTATTTAGTTGTATTCAAAGGATGAGACAAACTTAGGGTCCCCCTACTTCTCTGCCATCTTAACTCCTCCTCCAAATTTGCAATATTCTATGTCAGCTTGGTTGCAGCAAGGGTGACTCTGTGGGAGCCTCTCATGCCCTGCTGGAGTGTATACACAGTTGGAGTATTTTATGCTAACAATTACACTGGTGGGGGTTTGTCCAGAGAATAGTGTTTCTTTTTTTTTCTTTTTTTTTTTTTTTAAAGATTTTTATTTATTTGTCAGAGAGAGAGAGAGAGCACAAGCAGAGGGAGGGAGAGGGAGAAGCAGGCTTCCCGCGGAGCAGGGAGCCCGATGCGGGGCTCGATCCCAGGACCCCGGGATCATGACCTGAGCCGAAGGCAGATGCTTAACGACTGAGCCACCCAGGCGTCCCCCAGAGAATAGTGTTTCTAATTGATATGAACTTGAAGTCCACACATCTTACACTGATTTTCCTTGGTTTGTGTCCTAATACATGCTTCCCAAAGTTGAAATAATATTACCACTGAGACTTATCAGTTGGGTGGAGTATACTTCCATGGTGATATATCTTATCATCCTTAAAGTCAGGAAAGCTCCGCATGGTACCCAGCAGTGTCTTTATCATAGGGTGTTATAGGATGTGGATGATCTCCTCCCAGGCTGAGCTGAGCCTTATTTGTGAGTTTCATAGCAGTCTTTTATGATTCTTTGTATTTCTGTGGCATCAGTTGTGATGTCTCCTCTTTCATTTATAATTTTATTTGAGTTCTTTGCCTTTTCTTCTTGATTATTCTAGGTAATGGTCAATTTTGTATACCGTTTCAAAAAACCAACTCTTAGTTTTGTTATCTTTTTTATTATTTTCTAGTCTCTCTTTCTATTCTAATATTTTTAATTTCCTTCCTTCTGCTGACTCTGGGCTTAGTTTGTTATTCTTTTTCTAACCCCTTGAGGTGTAAAGTTGGGTTGCTTACTTATATTATCACTTAGTGATCTTTTGTTTACTTAAAAAAAAACCCTTTAGCATTTTTTGGAAGGCAAACCTAGTGGTGATGGACTCCCGCAGACTTTGTTTGGTAATTTCTTTATTGCTCCTTCATTTCTAAAGGAAAGCTTTGCTGGTTATAATATTGGTTGGCTGTTTTCTTTCTTTTTTTTTTTTTTAAAGATTTTATTTATTTATTTGACAGAGACAGAGATAGCGAGAGCAGGAACACAAGCAGTGGGAGTGTGAGAGGAAGAGCAGGCTCCCTGCTCGGTGGGAGCCTGATGTGGGACTCAATCCCAGGACCCTGGGATCATGACCTGAGCTGAAGGCAGACACTTAACGACTGAGCCACTCAGGCGCCCTTTTTTTTTTTTTTTCTTTCTGCCCTTTGAATATGTCATTCCACTCCCTCTTGGCCTGGAAGGTTTTTGCTGAGAATCTGGTGATAGTCTTATGGGAATTCTCTTGTATGTCATAAGTCTTTTTTCTCTTGCTGCTTAAAAAATTCTCTCTTTGTCTTTGACTTCTGACAATTTGATTACATATGTTGGGGTAATTTTCTTTAGGTTGATTTTGCTTCAGGCCTTATAAGCCTCAACCAGCTGGGTTTTCATATCCCTCTCAAGATTTGTGAAATTTTTAGCCTTTTATATCTTTACATAAACTTTCTGCCCTTTTCTCTTTCTCTACTTCTTCTGAGACTCTCATAATTGTCCATGTTCATCCTGGTGCTTGGATGGACATGGATTATGTCTGGTCCCTGGATGGACAATTCTGCCTGCAGGACTCTTCATTGTTTTTCATTGTTTTTCTTTTTATTTCTCTGTCTGATTTTGAATGACCTATGTTCGAGTTCACCCATTCTTTCTTTTGCATGATTGAATCTCCTTTTGAATCTCTCTATTGAATTTTGCATTTCTGTCATTGTATTCTTCAGGTCCAAGAGTTCTGTTTGGTTCTTTTTATGGTGTCTATTTCTTTTCTTTTCTTCTTAGAAACTGTTTACTTCCCATGAACCTTATTTCCATTTTGTTTGCTTTTGTGGAAGAGCAACTTAAGACCACTCAGTGGTTGCTCTTTTACGGTTTCTATTTCTTTATTAAACTTCTGAATTTGTTCATGCATTGTTTTCCTGTTTTCATTTTTTTTTAAAGGTTTTATTTATTTATTTGACAGAGAGAGACACAGCAAGAGAGGGAACACAAGCAGGGAGAGTGGGAGAGGGAGAAGCAGGCTTCCTGTGGAGCAGGGAGCCCAATGCAGGGCTCAATCCCAGGACCCTGGGATCATGACCTGTGCCGAAGGCAGACATTTAATGACTGAGTCACCCAGGCACCCCTTCCTGTTTTCATTTAGTCCTCTGTGTTTTTTTTGCATCTCATTGAGCTTCTTCAAGATGATAACTTTGAATTTTTTGTAAGGCATTTTGTAGATCTTCATTTCCTTAGGGTTGGTTACTAAAGCTGTATTAGTATTCTTTGTTGGTGTAATATTTGCCTGATTCTTTGTGATCCATGTAGCCTTGCATTTGTATTTGCGCATTTGAAGGAACAAACACCTCTTCAAGTCTTTATAGACTGTTTTAAGCAAATAAAGATTTTCTCATTTGGGATGGTATTGTCTTCAGGGTCAAAGTTGAGCACTGAGCAGAGTTGGAGTCAGTTCACATGGCTGCTCTTGGATGTATAGTGGGATGCATAGTTGGCAGGTCTGTCACCTGGTGCTTGGATGGACATGGATTATGTCTGGTCCCTGGATGGACAATTCTGCCTGCAGGACTTTAGTCAGTGAGCTGGTGCTGATACAAGGGTCAACTTCAAGGTCCACAGATGGTGGGGCTGTTATCAGGTGTACAGATGGTGTCACTGAGTGGGTCACTGCGTGGGAAGAATTTATTTTGAACCATGGCTAGGAGGGCCTGAACTGAGTAACAGGGCTGCTTCATGGTCTACAGCTGGGACCCAAATCTGTAGGCCTGTCTCCAGGCCACAGACTGGCATGGTTCCTGCTAGGTTTCTGGGTAGAAAAAACTGCCCTTAGACTCAGCTAAGTGGTTCTGGAACCTGGTCACGTGGCTGCTTCTGGATCTGCAGTCAGGCTGATGTTGGTAGGCCTGCTACTTGGGACACAGATGGATGTGTCTCCCTCCGGGTCCCCAGGCAGGTAGGATCACTCTTGGACCATGTCTGAGAGTGACTGGATCTGGGTTATGGGGCCCCTTTAAGATCCACAGTCAGACTGATTCATGAGCCTATCTCCCAGGGCACAGATGGATATGTCCCCTGGTGGACTCCTGGTAGACTAGCAGAAGGGTTCCCAGCCCACTGCTGTGGGACGCTGGAGCTGAGTTACAGGGCCATAACTTGTTTCAGGATCTACAGTTGGATTCATACTGGGAAGCTCACCTTGGGACATGGATGGGTGCCTGTGAGGGCAGGACTTGTGGCTAAGAGGGACTGGAGGTGGGTCATGAGTTATTTCAGGGTTCATAGTTGGAATTGAGGTCAGTAGACCTATTATCTGGGGTATGAGTATGCATGAATCCTGATGTGCCCCTTGGCAATGGTGCTGGTGGCAGGACCAAAGTCAAATGGAGCTGTAGCTAAGATCCCCAAGGCATGGGGTCATTTCTAGGTCTGTAGCTGGGACCACAGTCAGTGAATCTGCCAACTGGGCATGGGCCTGTTTTCACAAAAATAGCCCTACATGGTCTAGGGCTCCACTGGGGTTTCACAGTCTACCACCTAGATCCTAAAGCTCCCACAAAGGTACTTTTCTCTGTGGCTGGCTGCCAAATTGTTGTTGCTATGGGATGACTGCAGTAGGGGACCTCCTATTCCTCCATCTTGCTGATTTCACTCTCAGTATGTGCTTCGTGAGTCAGGGTATGTTTTGTCAGTCTGGTTTCCATTTCAATTCTTAGTCACCTCAACAATCTAGCTATCAGTAGGGAAAATTTTCATCTTCCTGCCCTCTGTCTTCCCTTCCTGCTGGCCTCTTTATCATTCTGGATCCCATACAGATTACTACATTACGCCTTCCTAAAGTTTATGACTTCATATTACCCTGGAGGAATGATTTCTATTTATTTTATCTCCCTTACTAGATAATAAGTTCCTTATAGTCATGGAATCAGTATTGCTCTTTCTCTCTATATGAATATAGTGTAATATGTGAAGATCAAAAAAAATTTTTTTTTAGTAGGCTCCATGCCCAACATGGGGCTCAAACTCATGACCCTGAGATCAAGAGTCACATGTTCTACTGACTGAGGCATCCAGATGCCCCAAGATAAAAATAATAAAAAAGTAATTTTTTTAGCAGTATCAATCTTTAGAATAGTTTTAGATGTATAAAAAAGGTGTAAAAATAGTACAGAAAGTTTCTACCTATTCAGTTTCAACAACTATTTCTTGAGCTTTTATCAGAGTAAGCAATGGTTCAAAGATATCAGGCTGATAGGGACAGAGTAAATTAAAATATGATGTGGTAAGTACATTGTTTGAGGTTTACATGACTGCTTCAGGAATATAGAAGGTCACTGTCTAACCATGTGGATGATAGAGCCTGGAAAGGGCAGGAGAGTCTCAAAAAGCATCACCAACCTGATACTCAAATTTGAGTCTTAAGGTAAATTTTGGACAAGCAAAGTGATGACTGTGAGGGTAGGGAGAAAGACACTTGCAGACAGAGGCATTTTATGTGTAAACTCAGAGGAGGAAGAATGTATGGAGTGTTTGGGTGAGAGAAGGTGAAGTGAGGTCAGGCAAAGCTCTTGTTTATCATTCTAAGGAAGGAATTTGGCTGTGTCATATAGACAGTAGGACACAACTGAAGGCTTTGGACCAAGGAGCAAAGTATTCAGATGTTTTAAAGGGATCACTGTGGCTGGAGAATGCACTGGTGAGGTCAAGAGTGGAGTTAAGAAAAGTTGTTAGAGTCCGCTGCAGTAATCCAGGAAATGGATATGGTGGCTTGGGTTAGGGTAAGGTACAGTGGAAATAAAAAAGCCCAAATGGACAGTGTCCAGAGACATTTAAAGAATATAATGGGAAGGGCTTGGGTTTTGACTAAATATGGGGAGAGTGAGGAAAAGGGCAAACTTAGGAACAGCGTTCAAGTTTCCTGCATGGGTAATTGAATGGATAATGGTTCATTCATTGATATGGGGGCAGGGGGAGCAACAGTTTTCAACAGGGAGAAGTTAGTTCTGTTTTGGATTTCATCCAAACCATGGGTATCATAATTCTTACCATTAAGGGCACTGACCATGGGCCCAGCAGTTGTGCCTCAACAACATTATCTTATTTAATCCTATAGTAATCCTTTCTAAATAATAAAATAAAAATACCTGAAAGCACATAAAGGTAAAGTGGTTTTCTTCGGGACACAAACATTATTTTGTGGCAAGTCTTACACTCAACATAGCCTGTTTAATGCCCAGACTCTTCCCTGTGCCCAATAGGCAGGGAGCAGATGGGCCTGGCAGACAATCAGGACAGACACTGGGATATGAGATATGACTTCAGAAGTTGTGGGGCAAAAGATGAAGGTGGAAATTCTCTTGATTGAGATTAAAATCAAGACCTCGAAGACAACGTTGAGGAATTCTAACAGTTAAAGGGCAAATAGCCCAGAGGAGTCTGCAGTGGGATCTAAGAAAGATTGGTGAGAGGCAAGAGAAAAGCCATGTGAGTGTGGGCTCAGTAATCAAAGTTCAAGGTAAGGTAGTTAGAAGGGAACGATCAATATTGCTAAATACTGCCATGAGGTTGGGGAAAAGGTTTATTGAACTTAGTAAAAAGAGGACATTGGTGACCTTTTTTTTTTTTTTTTTTGTGATGAAGGCAAAAAGCAGATGGTAGTAAGTGGGAAGTGAAAAAATAAAGAGCAAATTGGCCTGTGAAAAGGTAGGGTGAGCTAAGGCAAGAATATTTTATCTTTTTCATGTTGGGCTCTAGTGTTAGAAATGTTTTCTGGACCAAGTGGTCATTATCATTATTGTTTGTATTCAGCTGTACAAAACAATACAAATATGAAATCAATTTTGATATGTAATTAAATTTACAAAGTAAAACTTACCACAAGAGAACTGAGGCAGACCTGGCCACTCTTCCAGCAAGGCTCTGGCCAGCACCTGGCAAGGAGTGAGGGCTTTGCAGCACAATAAAACTAGGTCTGCATGGATGATGCTGGGCCCCAGC
The DNA here is from genome assembly GCF_029215605.1 of Mirounga angustirostris. Taxonomy (NCBI): domain Eukaryota; kingdom Metazoa; phylum Chordata; class Mammalia; order Carnivora; family Phocidae; genus Mirounga; species Mirounga angustirostris. Next base: position 149,845,124 of record NW_026991710.1, on the reverse strand, counting down.
TTCATGAAGGGTCTCCTGCACACCCTGACAGACACGTTCATGGGCACCATCCCCAGCCATGACCCAGAAAGGGGCTGGATGTGGAGCGCTTGTACTAGAACTGGTGAGGGCAGGGGATAGGTGTGGTGGCACCTGAGCCCCAGCCCGTGGCTCCGAGGGGTCCTGACACCCTTGAAGTGGGAGTGGTCCTTGCCCTGCAGGTGCCCAGCAAACCCCAACTCCACCCTTTTCAGGATGCTTTGCAGACTCACTTCTTGCTTTTGAAGGTACCCAGAGTTTGGACATGAACTTGCCCACCTTGCTGTCCCTGGCGTCCTCCCCTGTCCCAGGCCTCTGGCCTACCTCTCGCTGCAGAAGACCTCCAAGGGGTTGTAGGTGCTCTTCTTGCGCATGCTCTGCATGCGGCACAGCAGCGGGTCGAGCGCCTCCGCGCGGGCTGGCAGTGTGGGCTCCGCTGGCCTTATGTCCCCAGTGCCACATTTGTCAGCCATGTCAGGGGCTAGGCTGCCGGCAGCTGGTGGTGGGCCTAGCTCAGGGTCGCTGTGAGCCTGCGGCTGGGGCGGGGACCTCATAGTGTTCTGGCCGTGGGCACTACTGTGCTCCAGAATGGCTTTCGTGGCATCCCGCAGCTGGCTGCTGTGCAAAGGCATGGGCCGTGACAGAGGGCCTGTGCGCCAGGCCCCCCTCGCCTTCTGTGATAGCCTGGGTGCTGTGACCCGGGCCCAGCGCCGCCGCCGCCCGGGGCGCTCTGGCTGCCTGTCCTCCCGAGGCGCAGGGAAGGGGCCCACAGGCTCCGCTCTCCCTTGGGGCTCCGCAGTGCCTCCACTCGGGGCACAGGCTTGGGAGACTTCCCGGAGAAGGTAAGGGTGAGGCTGCCCCCGCCTTCCGGGCGGCCCGAGGTTCCCCTTCTGCTCGGGGTAGGCAGAGGTGGGGCTCCCTTTTGGCTCAGAGAGGGGCACTGATGCCGCTGTCTTGCCTTTGCTTGGGAGGAGGAGCGACTCTGGGTGGAGGGGAAGCCAGAGGGTAGGGTGTCCATGCCTCTCTGGCCCAGCAGGTGGAAGGCGGGAAGCGTGGGGGCTCTGCTGCCCCTCGGCCTCCTGGTGCAGCAGCTGTTCGAAGGCGTCTTGCTGGCTTCTCTCACCACCCAGCGCCACCATCTCCTCCCGCCACACCGTGAGGCTCCCTATTTCTGTCTTCAATTAACTTGGCAAACAAACAAACAAACAAACAAATTTGACCCTCAAGGATAGGCATGTTCCAGTTAGAAACCGTTGACCTAGACCTTTGTTGGATGGGGCATCCTCTTGGAGTATTCATTGTAATAGGCAGGAAGGGGCAAAGAAGGGTTCAGACGGAGGTGTGTAGATGTGACCTTCGGATTCTGAGATGCAGGAGGCTTTGTTGCCAATTGGAAGGGAGGATGGAGATGATGAAGTGCAGAGCTGAGGGTCTGAGGTCCTGCTACTGCTCCAGGTCTGAACTTGGAAGTTACAGTGACATTTGGGAGATAGTGCAGAGTAGGAAGCCAGAGGAGTAGTCAGACAGCTCTGGGCACTTCCCTGACCTGACAGGGGTGCTAATCGACTTTACTGTGTAATTCTTCTCCAAGAGTGCCCGGCAGTCTAATGGTAGAGTCTTGATTACTGCATTCATGTAGTCCTCACCAGATTTTAAGCCCTGAGTATGGATAGAATCACCCATTAGGAGTCTGCAAGGTGAATAAAGGACAGTGCTGAGGAGAGAATGTGGTGAACATTCTAGTATAAAGGAGGAATGGAAGAAGAAGACTTTAGGAGACAAAGAAGGATGATAGTAACTCTATTATGTATTTAGGGAAAAAAAAGCCTATAAAAAGCTAGTGATTTGGGGCGCCTGGGTGGCTCAGTTGGTTAGGCGACTGCCTTCGGCTCAGGTCATGATCCTGGAGTCCCGGGATCGAGTCCCGCATTGGGCTCCCTGCTCGGCGGGGAGCCTGCTTCTCCCTCTGACCCTCCTCCCTCTCATGCTCTCTGTCTCTCATTCTCTCTGTCTCAGATAAATAAATAAAAAATCTTAAAATAAAATAAAATAAAATAAAAAGCTAGTGATTAAATTTGGAGATTACTTTAAGATTATTATAAAATTTCCTTATGTGTTACAGATATTAAGAGCCTCCCAGGGATTCTCAAATTTGGGGGATTAGTAGAATCTTAGGAGCAAGGAATCTCCCTGGCTACACGCATTTCTTCTGCCTCTATGTCAGTATTTCAATACACCATCCCTGTGAAAGCTCATGCTTGCATCATATCATGACATAGGTGTGACTGGAGGCAACTCACGAACACCTGGGAAGGCAGAATATAAAAGATAACGGGTCTGCTTATAATGTATTGTATTGTATACTTGAAATTTGCTAGGAGAATCAATCTTAAGTATTATCACCATAAAAAAGACAAATACGTGAGGTGATGGATAAGTTAATTAGCTTGATTAGGGGAATCATTTCACAATGTATATGTATATCAAAACATCACATTATACACCTGAAATATATATAATATTCATTTGTCAATCATACCTCAGTAAAGCCAGAAAAAAGGAAAGGCAACAGCTCTGGAAGTCCAGAGTCCTGAGTTCTAGATCCATTTCCCCCATGACCTTCTGTGTGACCTTGACAGTTGCTTTCAGTATCCTAGTATCTAAAACAAAGATTGAGTTCTAAAGTTGCCTTTAACATTCTCCGAATCAAATTCTCTGATCTTCCCGAACAACTCTGGTTAATCTACCTACTACTTAAATTTCTCCCCCAGTTTTATTGAGATACAATTTATAAAAATTTGTAATGCACAATATGCACAATATATTGATTTGACAAATGTATATATTTCAGAATGATTAGCGCAATAAGTTTAGTTAATATCTATCACCTGACATTAGGTACACATTTTTTTCTTGTAATGAGAAATTTTAAGATCTACTCTCTTAGCAAATATCAAGTACACAGAAGTTTCTTTAGCCACAGTTATCATGTTGTACATTACATCTCCAGAGCTTATTTACCTTATAACTGGAAGTTTGCACCTTTTGACCACCTTTACTCACTTTTCCTCCACCTCCCACCTTCTGTTTCTGTCAACCACAAATCTGATCTCTGTTTCTGTGAGTTTGGTTTTTTAAGATTCCATGTATAAGTGAGATCATATAGAATTTGTCTCTCTTTGTTTGGATTATTTCACTTAGCATAATACCTTTAAGGTCCATCCATGTTGTTACAAATGGCAGGATTTTCTTTCCTTTTTTATGCTATATATTATTCCAGTGTGTGTGTGCATGCACATAAGCTGCATTTTCTTATCCATTCATCTCTTGGTGGACACTTCGTTTGTTTCCATGTTTTGGCTATTGTGAATAATGTTGCAATGAATATGGGAGTGCAGATATCTCTTCAGGATAATGATTTCATTTCCATTGGATATATACCCAGAAGTGGACTTGCTGGATCACATGGTAATTCTAGTCTAAATTTTTTGAGAAATCTCCATACTGTTTTCCACAGTGACTGCACCAATTTGAACTGTACCAGCATTGCTCAAGGCTTTCCTTTTCTCCATATCCTTGCCGGCATTTGTTATCTCCTGCCTTTTTGATGATAGCCATCCCTAACCGGTGTGAAGTGATAACTCATTGGGGTTTTGATTTGCATTTCCCTAGTGCTTGGTGATGTTGAGAACTTTCATGAACTTGTCCATTTGAATATCTTCTTTGGGAAAATGTGTATTCAGGTTGTCCGCCCATTTTTAAATTGGATTTTTTTTTTTGCTACTGATATAGAAGTTCCTTATTATTTTAGATATTAACTCCTTATCAGATCAGTGATTTGCAAATATTTTTTTTCCATTCTGTGGGTTGCTTTTTCATTTTGTTTGCAGAAGCTTTTCAGTTTGAAGTAATTCCACTTGTTTTTTATTTTTTTTTGCTTGTTTTAGGTGTCATATCCAAATAATTATTGACAAGACCTATGTGAGGAAACTTCTTTTTTTCCCTAGGAGTTTTATGGTTCCAGGTCTTACATTTAAGTCTTTAATACATTTCATGTTAATTTTGTGTCAGTGGCATAAGGGTCTAGTTTCATTTTTTTACATGTGACTATATTTTTTTCCCACTACTATTTATTGAAGAGAATGTCTTTTCTCAATTGAGTATTTTGACTTCCTTGTCAAATATTAGTTGCCCATGTATGCCTGGGTTTATTTCTGGGCTTTTGAACCTGTTCCACTGGTCCATGTGTTTGTTTTTATGAGTACCATGTTGTTTTGATTACTATAGCTCTGTAATAGTTTGAAATCAGGAAGTGACATGCTTCCAGTTTTGTTCTTTTTCAGCATTCCTTTGGCTATTAGAAGTCTTTTACAGGGACACCTGGGTGGCTTAGTCGGTTAAGCGTCTGCCTTTGGCTCAGGTCATGATTCCAGGGTCCTGGGATCGATTCCCACTTTGGGCTCCTTGCTCAACGGGAAGACTTCTTCTCTCTCTGCTCCCCTTGCTTGTGCTCTCTTTCTCTCTCTGTCCCTCTCTCTCTCTGTCTCTCTGGCAAATAAATAAATAAAATCTTAAAAAAAAGAAGTTTTTGCAGTTTCATATACATTTTAGGATTGTTTTTCCTATTTCTGTAAAAATGCCATTGGGAATAAAATATCACCCTTTTGCAAACCTTGATGAATGAATGGATCTAGGCTTTGAGTATCGATGGTTACTGAAAGCACAAAAAGAGAGACAAGATATTATGAGCCTTCTTATGAAAAGACACAAGAAAACCTATAGTCCTGCTAAAATTATTAAAACTGAATCTGATGAAACCTCAGGAGCTATCTGCCAGTTTTCAGAAAATATGAGGGCAAACATACAAGTGAAACTGCACCATGAGTGAGTGTGCAAGCAGCAAAATGCAGATTGTGGGTAACTTTGTAGATTAAATTCCAAAGCTTGTCAATTGATAAACTTCAAGAGATTAGGAGGGAGAACACATAGATAAAAAGATACCAAAAAATTAAATAAAAAATGGGCAAGATGAAACTTTAGTTTGTAAGGAGGCACAATTGGCTGAAAAAACTATAAAGAAATTTAGTAAAATCAGGGTAATAGTAACTTGGGGGGATTATGATTAGGATGGGAATGTAGAGGTGGTTTCTGGGGTGGTTGCAAAGTTCTGTTTTATAGTCTTGGTGGTGTTTACTGTGGAATTAAGCTTATAATAATTTGTGAAACTCTAAATTGTTTTGTGGGCTTTTGTAAATGTGTTGTATATTTCAGAATAAAAATTTTTATTTTTATTTTTTTAAAGAGGGAATTAATGACAAAGCAACGTACCTTAAGAGATGGGTGAGAATGTGCTAACAGTATGGAGGGGAGGATAAGGTTTGGGGAAGAAAATTGGTACTTATTCCTTGGAAGAGGAAAGAAAAGGGGAAAAGTGCATATGCATTTATAGGTAGATGCTTGCTTGTTGGGTGAGTTGGGTAAGAAAACAGTGTAAAGTTTGATGATTTAAACCCTCTTACCTCTATTTTTTTCTGAAATACAAAGAAAAATCATCTGATGAGGGTAGGAGGGCCTGTGGTGGGTGGTAAGATCAAAGAACATCTAGGTTTGAGTAGGATATGTAAAAGGAATGACCTAATTTCTAAACTCTACCTGCCTGCAGGATTGTGTGACGTTCTCCAATGGCTTTCAGAAATCCAGGAGTAGAAGCAGTTTTATGGAGGACTTTTCTTCTGTGTAGTGAGGTGGAAGAAAAAATAAAAATTTGTGTTAAAAAAAATTGTTTGATGTGATATCATTTGGGTCATAGATATTACTCAGAAAGATGGAATGTTAAGGCTTATTATGGGTTGAACTGTGTTCCTCCAAAAGATGTTGAAATTCCAACCTCCAGTACCTATGAATGTGACCTTATTTGGGAATAAGGTCTCTGCAGATGATCAAGTCAAGATGAGGTCATTGGGGTGGACCCTAATCCAATATGACTATATCTTTATGAGAAGGGCGAAATTGGACACAGACATAGACACATACAATGGGAAGACAATGTGAAGACACGGAGAACGCCATCTACAAGCCATGGAATGCCTGAGGCAACCTGAAGTTAGGAGAGGGGTCTGGAACAGATCCTTCTCTCACGGCCCTCAGAAAGAACCAATCCTGCACACATCTTGATTTCAGACATCTAGCTTCCAGAACTGTGAGACAATACACTTCTGCTGTTTAAGCCACACAGTTCATAGTACTTCGTTATGGCAGTCCTTGGAAAGTAATACAGCATCCTAGAAAAAAAATTGGATTTGGTTGATGTAATTTCATGTGTATGTAATACACATGGTCCGTGCTCTTATTGAGTGTGTAGTCAAGTAGAAGAAAGTTCATTCTGTGGAAGAGGCTGAGACCATCCCTTTAATTGAATAAATGATGGGTGAAGATTGGGGAGGCTGATGCAGAATTCTAGGATGTATGAATAACATGCCTGAAAAGCTGTTAGGTAAGCATATTTGAAAAAAGTGCAGTCCATTAGCATGGAAGATAGTGAGGGAGTGGATAAATGAAAGGAGTTGGGCTGGGAGAGGCAACCAGGGTCCAGATCAGGGTGGACCTTGTCCTCCATGTAAGCACTTTCTATTTTAGTTCAATTGGAAGCCAGTAAAAGGTTTTATGCAGGGCAAACGCATAACCCAATTTCATGACCCTTTATAAAGGTTATTCTGGTTACTGCAGGAAGGGTGAATAATAAATATGTAAAAGTAACATGGGAGACCAGTGAGGAGGTATTTATTTAGTTTAATTAGTTTAATCATGGTGGTGTCTTGAACTGATGGTGGTAGTGGAGATGGAGTGAAATGGTTGGGTGTGAACTGTGTGTCAGAAGAGAATTGGTAAGATTTGGTGTGGGTGAGGTGAGGGAAAGGAGGTGTCAGGGGCATGCCTGGTATTGTCTGAAAATAACATGGGACTCTTAGGAGATTGTGAAATGCTGCTTGCCTGTCCCATGGTATGTGGAACCTCAGCAGATGAACAGCCTCCCATCGCCAAAGGCTACTAAGAAGTAGTGTCCTCAGAGGAGAACCCAGTATTTCACTGGGACCCAGAGGTGGAAGGGTATGTTGGGGGAGAAAATGTAAAGTAGAAGGAACTGAGATTCTGGAGGGCACTGTGGAAAGAGTGAAGTTAGATGGTGGGCAGATTGGTTGGATAAGAGGAGGTAACAAGCAGATGGTGTGAGAGAATGCAGATCTAGCTGTAGCTAATGCTCCAGGTTAGAAAGTGATCCTTAGGAGAGTGTCCCTTAGTACCCTTGTGCTCACTTGATCATTCCCCTGTGGGGTTTCCAAACTCCTGTCTTCTACTCTTTCTGTACTTATTGATTTTTTGCTTAACAATTCTTTTAGGAGTCTTCCACAGATCTATAATCTTAATCACATCACAAACTTTTTGAAGTTGAAAACAATAGTCCAGTAAAGTGATATGTACACACACACACACACAGAGTATTTGGTGAAAAACCATGAGATGGAGTGATGGAAAAATTGGTTCCTGTCCTGGCTCTTCTGCTTACTAGTTGGAGGAGCACTATCTCTAGCATCTCTAGTTTTGAATGTCTTATTCTGTTATATGGATCTAACCGTCCCAGAAATGTACATTTTATAAAGGACTTTTCACAAGAATTGCCTCGTCTCACGTCCTAACAAGCCTTTGGGATAAGTAGCACTGATGGTGTACGATCTACTTCACAGGTGGGAAAACTGCCATTTGAAGAGGTAAAGCAAGTGCCTTATTAAAAGCTCATCAATCTGAATCCAGATCAGAACTCAAATTTCTGATTCTGGGTTCTATACTCTTTGTATAATATCAGATAGAGCTTTTGTAAAGCTTAAAACACTTTGTGAACTTTCAAGCACTGTTGACTGTCAGTACCTCAAAGCAGGAATTCTATTGTAAATTCTTGGTGTATCTCACGTTGCCCAGGACAACGGGTGTGCTTACTGGGAGCTGTAACATGCAGTGTGCTCTCCAGATTCATGTTGGTGGTGTTAGAGGGATTTGCCCATGCTCTTTGGGAAGCTCTTATGTTCTCTAAATAGATTATGGCTACACTAGAACTGGGCTGGGCCATACTTTAATTCTTCTGTAGGCAAGAGTCAGGAAAAATTATGTGGTTGCCATATACAATCTGTGTCAACTGGAGAAGTCATTTACTCTACCTGAAACTCATGTTATTTGCTTTTAAAATGGGAGAATAATATCTACTTGTGTGTGCATGTGTGTGTGTGTGTGTGAGAGAGAGAGAGAGGTTAAAAACAACTACTGAAAACATTTTGTTAACTATGTAAGGCAGCCTTACAGTTCTTTGCACACCATAGGCACTTGTTAAGTGGATGTACAATGAAGATACAAAGATACTCACACAGCATCCTACCAGGGCTAGACTTGGACTATTCACACAGTGTGAGTTTGGTCTCCAGCATGCAAGTGGCACTAAGGAAGAAGATTTTAATGGTGAGATGTCATGTTCAAAGTTAGACCTTTAGTTTATTGGACTGCTCAGTGGAGCAAGCAGATGTTCTTGTTCCTGAAAGGTTCACTAGCCATGCAGGTCCCCATGGCTAGAGAGCTACAAATAGAGTGACTCTCTCTTACCTTCCAGTTGTCTCTTTGTTGATTGGTTTAGCTATGAAGAGCTTACTCTTGGTCCTTGTGGTCCTTGTCTTGCTCTCCTGTGTTCCACCAGGTAAAATGAAATATTCTCCCTGTGCAATTATAAGCAGTGAAGGGAGAGGGGATGAGAAGAGAGCAGGACTTGGATGAAGGAAGCTGAAACAGGAAGGGATGTGATCAGAGATGGACACTTCGGGCTGTTCCAGAAAATGGAGAGAAGATGCCCTTAAAGGACACATAGCAGGAAGTGGTTCTCTCCAGTGAAGAAGATGGTTCTGGATTTTGGTCTGGGGAGTCTGTGAAGTTTGAGGGGAAAGTTGGACCAATGGTATTGGCAGACGTGGGGAAAAGAAAAAGCATGAGACCTTTAGAAGACAGGTAGGATTTGGGAGTGGGAGGGGGACCATTCCTTCAGGACTCTTAGAATTTGCCCTCCTAAGTCAGTTACCTGAATTACTTTTCTCACATTGAGAAGCCTAAGCAAATTTTATGCTGAGCAGAATTAGCAAACAGAGCTAGTTGCTCCAAAGTTTTAACTTAGAGCATGATGGGATCCTTGGAAACATCTGTGAGAGGGCTCATAATTTACATCCTCTGGACAGAAACTAGCAACTTGATAATACCAAGAAGGGTCCACTGAAGTCACTGAAGTGGAGGTTCTCAAACAATTTTTGCTTGTAGTTTGCTGGGGTCTGCAGAAAACTACCCAGACCTTCATACTGAAAAGTTACCACTTAAAGGTCAAGTGTGAAGTACTCAAAAGACAGGCCCAGATGAGGATTGTGTTGACTGCCACTGTCCTGGGTGGTGCACTGTGTTGCTGTTGGACTCCGCTGTCCCCAGAGGGGTGCTTCAGGGCTAACGGGCACAGGGCAGGCAAGTTTGCTTGCCAGTGGCCTTTGGTCATACCGCATTGATTATTCTCATACTGCAAAGCCCCAATAGATGGTTCCATGAACCGGCTGAATGGAGAGACTGATGGATAGCTCAGTAGGGTGACTCAGAGCCACCCTCACCCGCTTAAACTGCCTTCCTACTAATCCCCTCCCCCCTTAGCTTCCAGAGGTACCCAGGTCTTAGGGCTAGAAAAAATACTAGCAAAAGATTTAGATATGGGTTTCAGGTATTTCAAACCATTTCACACTCATTATCCCATGTCATGCTTTCAAGTACCCAGTGATTAAGCCAAGGCAGGTAGTAAAGGTACTTTGCTAAAAATCACACACAATGTTATTGGGATGCAGGGCTAGAAGCATGGGCTTCTCTAATTCCAGGTCAGTGATCTTTTCTTCTTCAAGCTGAGACTTTGATGATCTCATACTGCCTTGGTACTATCCCAGACATCTCCTGGTGTAGGGCCTCTGCAGACCCCTGGGACTACTCTGAGGTTCTTTCCATGGCAAAGAGTCCCAAGCTGAATGTGCTGGGCCCTGTACCTGCATATAGTTGATTAGTGATTCATGTAAGTGGGGACCATGGGAACTGATGACTTATAATAGGTTCTTCGGAAAATAAGAGCTACCGAAAAGAAGGTACTCAGCCATAACTTGACTGGGATGTTTTGATTCCATCCAATTTACCATTAAAAAGTTATAAAGTATAATCTGATTCAATCTGATTTATCCATGGTACCATGACACTGCAGAACACTGTGCATTAACCCTTGTTTCTGTTGACAGTTAAAAGTGGACCAAATATGTATATAAGAAGAGTCTTTTCTACATGTTGGCGAACTAAAGGTGTTTGCAAGAAATCATGTGGAAAAGGTGAAGAATATCATATTTTTTGTGATAATGCTTTTCTGTGCTGCATTGACAAAAAGTATTTACCTATACAGGTTGGAAAATAAGTATCTGAGTATCTGGGGCTCCTTCTGATTTCCTCTGGGGGCCCAGATCTTTCTCAGTTGTACCATCCCATTAAAATGATGGTTTAGCCTGTCTGTGTTTCTGTGTCTGCTTTGTTTCTCTTTATTTAGAAGCAATTTAGTGTCTCTTCTATGGAAATAATCTCTTGTTAAATTCCTTGTTTTCACTATTTTTCTTTCATTAATTTATTCCTTATTAATCATGTCCTAAAAACTTTTTTTGAAGTGTATGATACAACCAGAAAAGTATACAGATCATAGGTGAACATCTTAATGAATTTCACAAATTTAATACACCCATGTAACCTGCACCCAGATGGAAAAGAGAATATTACAACATCTTGGTCACTACTGGTCACTATTCCACAAAGGATAATTCCTAGCCTGGCTTCTAATAGCATAAACCCTGGCACCTATTTTTGAACTTTATATAAGTGGAATCATATAGTAGTTACCTCTTTGTGTCTGGCTTCTTCTAATCCACATGATTTTATGGCATTAATTGATATTGTTTGATGCAATTATAGTTTATTCATTCAATGCTGTATAGTATTACATTGGAGAATATTTGAATATTCTAGTGTAGATGGTCGTGTATATAATTTCTAGGTTTTGGCTCTTTTAAATAGTGCTGTGATGAATATTCATGTTTTTTGAGGCTTATATGCAAGCATTTTTGTGGGCATATACTCGGGAGTGAAATTGCCATGTATATATTCGATTTTAGTAGATATTGTTAAATTGTCTTCCAAGTTGGTTATACCAATTTATACACACAGGAAGGGACTGAGAATTCTTGTTTTTTTCCATCCTTTTTCATGACTAGTATTTTCTGTCTTTTTTTCCCTCCACTTTGAAGGGTATGTAGTGAAGGAATGTGGTGGTTTAACTTGCATTTTACTGATTACTAATGAAGCTGTGCACATTTTAATGTATTTATTGGCCACTTAGATATCCTTATTTGTGATGTACCCATTCAAGAGTTTCATCCATTTTTCTACTGGATTGTCTAACTTTGTTATTTGGGAACCTCCTAAGAAACACTCATTATTTGACATTGGAAATAATAAAATAAAATAATGTTGAATATATTTAAGTTTAAATATGGAGAATGTTGTAGTTTGTGATGCACAGTTAGAGAAATTTTGTACTGTTTGGTATGACCAGGCCATAAAAATGTTTCCATTCTTAAAATTGTTAAATTTTATCATCATAAGCAAGATAAATCATTCAAGTTAATAATGATTCAGCCCCCTTCTTTCTTGAATAGGTTTTAGGAGGAATTAAGTCAATGAGAGAGAAGCAGTTCTTCCAATATGACAGGGAAAGAAGGAATAGATTTGCTCCTGATGGGCAAACTTCTGGGAGGGGACATTGTCACAGTATGGAGCTTTGATGGCTGCTGTGGTGGGTCAGGTACCCACCCTGTGCAGACAACTTCCTAAGACTGAATTAGACTCTTTGGCTCTTCTAAGAAAAGGACAAAGGTGATTATATACATAGCCAAGTCATATTTCAATGTCATTAACCTCACTCCTGCCATTAGCTACATCCATCCTGAGAGTGTCCTATTCAGGACAGTTTTTACTGTAGTCACAGAGTAGTGCAACCATCACTCAGCCAACTTTAGAATGTTTTTATCACTCCCCAAAGAAACTCTGTGGCAGTCATTCCTGTGTTAGTGTGCTGGGGTTACTACAACAAAGTGCCACAAACTGGGTGGCTTCGTTTAAACGCTGGAAATTTATTTTATCATTGTTTTGAAGCCTATACGTCTACAACTGAGATATCAGCAGGGTTGGTTCCTTCTGAAGGCTGAGAGAGAGAATGTATTTCATGCCTTTCACCTAGCTTTAGATGGTTTGCTGGCGTTCCTCAGCTTATGGAAACATTGCCCTAATCTCTTCCTTTATTTTCATGTGGTTTCTTTCCCCCTTGTGTGCATATGTCCGTGTTCAAATTTACCCTTTTTATAAGGACACCAATCATATTGGATTAGGGCCCATCCTAATGACCTCATCTTAACAACTACAACACTATTTTCAAATAAGGTCAAATTCTGAGGTACTAGGAATTAGGATTTCAAAATACGAATTTTGGGGGACACAATTTAACTCATCAGACTCTCTATTTCTTTACGTCCTCACTCAGCACTGGTCAACCACTAGTCTACTTTTGATTTGTCTGATCTGAACATTTCATATAAATGGAATCATACAATACAGGTTTTTTTTTTTTTTGACTGACTTTTTCCCTTAGTATAAGACTTGCAAGGTTCATCCATGTTGTAGCATGAACCAAAATTTCATTTTTAATTTGCCAGATATTCTATTGCATGGATGTATATTTAATTGTATAAGAAAACTTGAGAGCTTTTTTCAAAGTGGCTGTACGTTTTATACCTCTACCAATAATGTATGACAGTTCCACCTTCTCTGCATTCTCGTCAATATTTGGTGGTATTAGCTTATTTAATTTTTAGACACTGCAGTGCATATGTGCAGTGGCATCTCAATGTCATTGTAGTCTGCATTCTCCCGATGACCAAAGAAATAATTTTTAATGTGATTCTTGACAATTTCTGAATTTCTTTTGCCAAATGTATGTTCAAATCTTTTGCCCATTTTTATTGTTTTTTTTTTTGTTCTTTTATTATTGACTTCTTAATCCTTAGTTTTCTTCTTCTTATTTTTTGAATGGTGTGTTTTGATGTTTCATAGTTTTAAATTTTGTCAGAAGTCAAATTTACAAATGTTTTTCTTTTTAGTTTTTGCCTTTTTGTGTCCTAAGAAACCTTTGCCTACCCCGAGTCATAAAAATATTCTTCTCTCTTCTCTTGTGAACTTAGCTTTTGTGTTTACTTCTATTATCCATCTAGAATTGATTTTTGAGTGTGGTGGGAGAAAAGGTTTCTTTTTTTCTGTATGAATATTAAGTTGTTCCTGCAGCACGCATTGAAGAGATTGTGCTTTTCCCATTGGATATCCTTGGCAACTTTGTACAAAATCAAATTTCAGGGTTCTGTATTCTGTTCTATTAGTCAATCCTTAAAGACTATCATGCGGCCTTTCTTAATAATAAGCCTTAAATCCATATAATGATAGTTCTGCAGTTTGGTTTTTCTATTTCAATATCATTTTAAAATTCTAGGTCCTTTACATTTCTTTTTTAAAAAGTAGGCTCCACATCCAGTGTGGAGCCCAACGTCGAGCTCAAACTCAAGACCCTGAGATGAAGATCTGAGCTGAGATCAAGAGTCGGCTGCTTAACCAGCTGAGTCACCCACGTGCCCCGTCCTTTGTATTTCTGTATCAACTTTAGAGTCTGTCGGTTTCTTCAAAAAAGTCTCCTGAAATTATGACGGATTGTGTTGAATCTCTAGGTCATTTTAGAAAGAACTGACACCTTAATAATGTTGAGTCTTCCAATTCATGAATATAGCGTATCTTCCATTTAGGTCTTTTATTTATTGCTGCAATGCTTTGTAGTTTTGATGCTATTATAAATGGAATTGTCTTCTTTTTTTTTTTTCTTCTTATGTTAATCCCCATACATTACATCATTAGTTTTAGAAGTAGTGTTCCATGATTCATTGTTTGTGCATAACACCCAGTGCTCCATGCAGGATGTGCCCTCTTTAATACCCATCACCAGGCTAACCCATCCTCCCACCCCCCTCCCCTCTAGAACCCTGTTTGTTTCTCAGAGTCCGTCGTCTCTCATGGTTCGTCTACTCCTCCAATTTCCCCCGCTTCATTCTTTCCTTCCCGCTACCTTCTTCTTCTTCTTCTTCTTTTTTTTTTTTCCTTAACATCTATTGCATTATTTGTTTCAGAGGTACAGATCTGAGATTCATCAGTCTTGCACAATTCACAGCGCTTACCAGAGCACATACCCTCCCCAGTGTCTATCACCCAGTCACCCCATCCCTCCCACCCCACCCCCCACTCCAGCAACCCTCAGTTTGTTTCCTGCAATTAAGAATTCCTCATATCAGTGAGATCATATGATACATGTCTTTCTCTGTTTGACTTATTTCACTCAACATAATACCCTCCAGTTCCATCCACGTCGTTGCAAATGGCAAGATCTCATTCCTTTTGATGGCTGCATAATATTCCATTGTGTATATATACCACATCTTCTTTATCAAATGGAATTGTCTTCTAAGTTTCATTTTCTTTTTTCTTTTTATGCTAGTATATAAAAACACAACTGATTTTATGTCAACTTTTCATCCTGTAATTTTGCTAAACTCACCAATTCTAATATTTCTGAGTTACATTTTATGATTTTCTACATAGAAGTTGTGTCATCTGCAAATAAAGATATGTTTACTCCTTTTTTTTAAAAAAACAAACTTTATACCCTCTTACTCATTTTCCTTAAGGAGTAATATGCATTGAGTAAACATATCCTCTTTTAGAGTGTGCGTTTTTAAGCTTTGACAAATACAGTTGTGTAACCACACCACAGCCAACATATAGAGCAATTGTGTCATATTCCTTCATATGCTTTTGTAGAAAACCTCCCCTGTTGCCCTCAATTCTTGGCAATCACTGACCTGTCTCCTGACCCTATAGTTTTGCCATTTTCAGAATGGCATTAAAATGGACTCCAACAGCATGTAACCAGTAAAATTCGGCTTTTTAAATTTAACATAATGCATTTGAAGGGGCGCCTGTGTGGCTCAGATGTTAAGTGTCTGCCTTTGGCTCAGGTCATCAGGTCATTATCCCAGCATTGGGATCCCCGCTGGGCGGGAAGCCTGTTTCTCCCTCTCCCACTCTCCCTGCTTGTGTGCCCTCTCTTGCTGGGTCTCTCTCTGTCAAATAAATTAATAAAATCTTAAAAAAATACTGCATTTGAGATTTATTCATGTTAGCATATATCAGCAGATATGTCAGTATCATTCCCTCTTTTTAAAAAATTTTAATAGATTGTAATTATTAAAAGAGCAGTTTTAGGTTCAGCGAAAAATTGAGTGGAAGGTACAGAGATTCCTGTTTACTCATTGCCCCCACGTTCCCCTGCCCAGCCTCCTCTGCTATCAACATCCTGCACAAGAGTGATACATTTGTTACAACTGATTAATCTACATGGACACATCATTATTGCCCGAAGTTTGTAGTTTACATTAAGCTTCACTCTTTTTTTAAATTTAAATTTAAATTAAAAAAAATTATTTATTTATTTGACAGAGAGAGACACAGCAAGAGAGGGAACACAAGCGGGGGGAGGGTGGGAGAGGGAGAAGCAGGCTTCCCGTGGAGCAGGGAGCCCGATGCGGGGGCTCGATCCCAGGACCCTGGGTTTATGACCTGAGCCGAAGGCAGAGGCTTAACGACGGAGCCACCCAGGAACCCCCACTTTTTTTTTTTAAAGTAAGTTTTATGCTCAACATAGAGCTTGAATTCACGACCCTGAGATCAAGGTTGCATGCTCTTCCGACTGAGCCAGCCAGGCACCCCTAAGCTTTACTCTTGATGTTGTACGTACTGTGGGTTTGGACGTATTGACATGTGTCCATCATTATGTATTATACAGAGTATTTTCCCTGCCCTAAAAATCCTCTGTGCTCCAACTATTCATCTTTTCCTCCCTTGAAACCTCTGTAAACCACTGATCTTTTTATTGTCTCCATAGTTTTGCTTTTTCCAGAATGTCATATAGTTGGAATCATACGGTATGTAGCCGTTTTAGATTGGCTTCTTTTACTTAGCAATATGAATTTAAGTCTCCTTCATGTCTTTTCACGGCTTGATGGCTCATTTGTTTTTAGTGCTGAATAATATTCCATTGTGGATGTACTATAGTTTATTTATCCATTCACTTACTGAAGGATGTTATGGTTCCCTTAGAGTTATGGCAATTATCAGTAAAGCTGCTAATAACATGAATGTGCAGGTTTTTGTGTTTTATCAATTTCTTTGGATATATACCAATGAGTGTGACAGCTGGATTGTATGATCAGAGTATGTTTAGTTTTTTTTTTTTAATATTTTATTTATTTATCTGACAGAGAGAGACACAGCGAGAGAGGGAACACAAGCAGGGGGAGTGGGAGAGGGAGAAGCAGGGTTCCTGCTGAGCAGGGAGCCTGATGCGGGGCTCAATCCCAGGACCCTGAGACCATGACCTGAGCTGAAGGCAGCCTCTTAACTGACTGAGCCACCCAGGTGCCCCGAGTATGTTTAGTTTTTTAAGAAGCTCGCAAACAGTCTTCTGAAATGGCTGTACCATTTGCATTCCCACCAGCAATGATAGAGTTCCTGTTACTCCACATCCTTGCCAGCACTGTTGTTGTCAATGTTCTCAATTTTGGTCATTCTAATAGATGCATAGTGGTAGCCACCTGGCCTGCAGGCTTCCCTAATTCCCTGAGTGCCAAACTCATATTTCCCCACTCTGTGGCTGGCTCCTTGTGTCTGCTTCTAAGTGTGGTGGCAAGAATGAGCCCTGGCAGATGGGAGTGCACACAGGAGGGAAGGCAAAGTCTATGGCAAGGGAAAAATCACAATTTTTGGCCGTAGCTCTACCTTTGGGAAAACAAGTTTTCTAGCCATCAGTCTGGTGCATTGAATTTTGAGAGAAGACATAAAAACATAAGAATTCTGCCACAACAGGGCACTTGAAGTACGGAGCAGGTCTATCCATACAAGGTCAGAGAAAGCCCCAGATATAAGCAAGACTAACAAAAAGTGTCTCCCATCTGAATGCAGCTAGTAATGATTGGAGGAAGACACTGGTACTTGAGATGTGAGATCAGCAACACAAAGTTCCAAGGAACATGAAGAATGAAGGAAACATGACATCACAAAAGGTCACAATAATTCTCCAGTAACTAAACCCAAAGATAAAGAAATCTGCAATTTACTTGATAATTCAAAAGAGCTATTTGAGAAAACTCAACAAGAGAATGAACTCTTTGGAGTAAAGCAAATAATTCATAGTTGTTGACTCAGAAGAGCATGAATTGCACATTCAAGCAAATACACAAATAAATGGACGTTTCCAATATTTAAGCAAGCTAATAGGATTTGAAAGGCAAATCCTGAATGATAAATGTCCTGAAGTAGAAAGCATCAGAAAATCAACATCCTGCTCTTTATGGAATTCCGATCCAATTAAGCAAGCCATACATGATCATTTTTATATTCTAACTGATTTTAGGACACATTCAAAAATTCAAATATCCTGTGACATATGAGAAGAGGAGGGAGAAGAGGATGTCTCTATCTTCTTGGCTTATGGTCACAGGAAGCAACTGGTGAAGAGAGTCAGTCCCAATCGAGATAAGCTGAGCGAAAGGAGAAGACCAGGTTAAAATCGATCTCTGTGGTTGTTGCCCTCATCTCAGAATCTCTAAAGGCAATTCTAGTTCATTAGCTCCTTGGCTAATTGAGAGAGGTCAGTTCCACTTCTTATTTAAGTCAGTTCTAAGTAAAAATGAATTTCCTTGAAGACAGAGCTTTTACTTGCTCTCGAGTCTTCTCAGAATCTCTATTCCAACTTCTAGAATAAAAGTATCACTTTTATTCTTTCTTTAATTTATTTTTTCTTATTTATTATTGAAGTATAATTGACATACAATGTTATATTAGTTTCAGGTGTATAACATATTGATTCAACAATTCTGCACATTACTCAGTGCTCACCATGATAAGTGTAGTCAGCAGATATCATCTTGCAACATTATTACAATACTATTGATTATATTCTCTATGCTGTATTTTTCATCTCTGTGACTTATTTGTTTTATAACTGGAAGTTTATATCTCTTAATCACCTTTATCTATTTCACCCATCCCCCGACCTACCTCCCATCTGGCAACCAGTTTGTTCCGTGTATTTAAGAGTCTGTTTTGTTTGTTCATTTGTTTTGTTTTTTAGATTCCACATATAAGTGAAATCATATGGTATTTATCTTTGACTGTCTGACTTATTTCACTTAGCATTATACCCTCTAGGTCCCCCCATATTGTCACAAATGGCAAGATTTTATTCTTTTTTATGACTAATATTCCAATGTGTATATATATATCACATATATATTTTATATATATTACATATATAATATAGATATATTTTATATATTTTATATGTATAAAGAAGTGGTATATACATTATATATCTATATATTACTATGAATTATATATATACTATACACACACACACATACAGACACACACCCCACTTCTTTATCCATTCATCTATTGATGGAAACCATGTATTATTTTTAGAGAGTGCAGTTTTGCCACTGATGAGTGGGATGTCAGGGAGTGGTATCTGAAAAGAATTTTGAAGGAAGTTTGCTCTAAATTGTGACAATACCCTTCCACATTTTGTTGCTTTACTGAGATATTTGGTAAATACATTATTTTAAAGAAACTTTTGATCTTAGAATTAAATTTCTTTTGGATGTGTCCATGTACAGAGACGAGCCATAGTTAACCAATTTCTTTTCAGTTCCATATTTACAGGAGCCCAGAAAAGCTAGAGGTTGCTTGTGTAATATACACACTTTGTATCAAAAGAATAAAACAGTTTGCAGCTACCATTTTAAATAACAGAGTTCATTTCCTGACAGGAGAAGTTGTAGGTTTGCCTACCACACCTTCATAAGGTTGACTGCGAAAGAAAACGGTGAGTCCAAATGAACTTAGAAAATGTATTACTTACATACACAGCAAAGTAAGATCAGCATGGTGTTAGCTCCTAGGGCCACAGGATGAACCCAACCAAAGGGGCCAGATGATGGGTAGCAGAGATGTTGGGCCCCTCTGCTGCTGAGGAGTCAACTGTAAATGATAGCCAAGTGGTCTGATAGCCTGTAGCTGAACCTGAGGAGGTTGAGGTGGAAAGTCCCATGCTTTCACTTCATGAAACCAGGGAGGTGGCTGAGAACCTGCTTCATGACTGCCTATTACAACATGGCCTTTTTCCTGTGTTTCAAGAAGAACTGCATGGTCAGACTCAGTCAAGACTTCGGCCAACCTGCAGTTAAGCCTTGTCTATGCAGTCTATGTGAGAAGCATACAAGGTCATCAGGGCCTAGGGCAGATCTGTTTCTCTAAGATGCACAGTCCAGAGAGAAAGTGAATGGAGAGCTGAAGGGATGGAAGGGTAAAGCTTAGGTGTAAAAAGATATTTCTGTAACTCAAAGCCTCTATAAATAATTAAGACATCCTTTCTATGAGGAAAGAGAGATAAAATATATCCTAAGTTTTCATGAGAAGCTTAGCTGTCTTGAGGAAGGCAGCAGCTCAGCTTTTCAAATACAAAATCCTAAGATTCTGATGGCTTATTTAAAAAATGCTAAAAACCCACAGCTGTGGGCACATGACAGTGTCACAGTGTAATCTAAATTCCCTTGCTGTGTGAAAGATGGTGGAAAGGATGTCGAGGACTTTCAAGTTCATTGGCATTCTCTGGCTTCTCTTGTCAGGGGTCTGGGTTTCCTTTTACACAGCATTCCAGTTGAAACATACAGTAGGCAACTAACATTTCACTTGTAGAGCACTCAAGTCTGCAGATACCATTCCCATAGCATTTCCTGTGCATTTCTGATGCCAGTGGATTCAAGCCTGGAAAGAAAATGAATGGAAAGATAATTCACTATGGGTCTTTCTGGACTGTAGAATTGGTACTTCCATTTTCATCAAACTAGATTCCAAGGAGACTTGATTATAATGTTTGGTTCTATAATTGAAAAAAAAATTAACTACAGCTTTCCTCCCCCTCCCCCTCCATTCATACATCGAAACCCTAAATTCCAATGTGGCTATATTTCAAAGATAGAAATGTAGTGATCCGAAGGGACAGGTGCACCCCAATGTTTATAGCAGCAATGTCCACAATAGCCAAACTATGGAAAGAGCCCAGATGTCCATCAACAGATGAATGGATAAAGAAGATGTTGTATACACACACACACACACACACTGGCATATTATGCAGCCATCAAAACGTGGATGGAACTAGAGGGTATTATGCTAAGCAAAATAAGTCAATCAAAGAAAAACAATTATCATATAATTTCACTGATATGTGGAATTTGAGAAACAAGGCAGAGGGTCATAGGGGAAGAGAGGAAAAAATGAAACAAGACGAAACCAGAGAGGGAGACAAACCACAAGAGACTATTAATCTCAGGAAACAAACTGAGGGTTGCTGGAGTGGAGGGGGGTAGGAGGGATGGGATGGCTGGGTGATGGACATTGGGGAGGGTATGTGTTGTGGTGAGCACTGTGTATTGTGTAAGACTGATGAATCACAGACCTGTACCCTTGAAACAAATAATACATTATATGTTAATAATAACAAAAATACATGGCAATAAAAAAAAATAAGAGGTGTTCCTAACATGCAAAAAAAAAAAAAAAAAAGATGAAAGCCTGAGAAGATGAAGCGTAGTGGTCTGCATAACAAGATAAGAAATTCCTACAGAAATGATGAGCTTTGGGAATGCATAAGGCACTAAAGGCAATATTGTAGACTATCTAGTTGGAAGTCTAGAGGCCATGAATGCATTGCTATAAACCATAATGGAATTGGTCCCATCAGCAGCTTCAAGAGGCCCGGATTGTATGGATTCTTAAATCCAGCCTATTGAGTCACATGACCCAAAAATCTGGTTCATCTGCCTAGAGGTTACTTGAGGGAGGATGAGAAATTAAATGGGATCCTATAACATCTGGATTTGAACTGACTCAGTAGCCCTGAGTGAAGAGAATATTCAAGAAGGGATTTTTAAAGTCAGTAATGAATATGGTCAAGCTAAACTATGAGACCAGTCAGTGCTCTCTCTCATGTCTCTCTACCTGCTATCTCATCTGATCAGACATTTCTTTTAGCACATAAAGCTTATTAATTCTCTTGGAACAAGCCATTCCAAATCTGTTTCTCCATGTATCTAAGGCATCTACAAATAATGAATTTATTATAAGCAATTTCAGCAAATTAGAAAGCTTAACAAATTGTGTTATCACTATTTGTTGGTTTTGACTATTATGCCTAGACATGTTCCTCACTTAGGGACAAAACAATAGTGGCAAAACAGGATGGGGTATTACTAATGATGATATAATGATAGCTCTCATGAGCCTGGTACCCTACGTGTGATGTACAGGCCTATTCTATACATTATCACACTTAATCCTTACAAGACGCTGAGATTAGTATTATTGCCACTTTGTGAATGAAGAAACTAAGATTCAGAGAAGATTAGACTTTTGCTTAAAGCTGCATGGCTAACAAAAGTTGGAGAGCCAAGATTCAAGCTCAGGTCTTGCTAATGTCAGACCGGTTGATGCTGTTTCTGCTTTGAAAATAGAAGGGTCCATGGTGGGAAGACATTCATAGGTTTGCTTAGTGGAATTGCTCTTCTAGACAAATGACCTGCCCCCCCGCACCAGAAAATTCCCATTTTACCTGCCACCACTGGGTCCCAAAAGAAGAGCAAGACAAGCACAATGAGGAGAGGCTTCATGGCTGAGAGCCTCCGTTGAGGAGGCTGGTGGCAGGGTCTGACTCTGGCTGTCAGAGTGCAGAAAGGGAAGGTTGAGCACGCCCTCCCATACTAACCTCTCAGGTCTGGGGTATGCCCTGCTCCAGGTAGATATGCTACACTGATCTTCCCTGAGGCAGAGAAGCTGGTAATGCTTATGTGTGGAAAAAACTGACGGCCCTTTCCCCCTTTGACAGCTTTTCCTATTGACAAAGGCACTGCTCCCCGACCTGGATTTTCCAAAGGTACTAGTGGAGACCTGAGAACTATACTTTTTCTTTTTTTAAGTAAACAAACATAATTTTTTTGTTACTACAAAAATTAAATGTTAATTTTGGACAATTTATAAAAAAATTAAAAATTACAAAGAAGGAAAAGTTAACACTTGAGCCCCATCTCTCAGAAACAACCCATGTGTTTCTTAAGAAAGTTTTAGGTATGCCTAGTTTATTATTTAATATTTTGTTATGAATAGTTCTGAATCATATACTTGTAATGAGATATCCTGCTTTTCTAACATGATATATACCATAAGTATTTTTTGTCTCATTAAAATTCTTCATAAGTGATATTTTTCAAAGTTGCATAATATTCTGTCAAGGTCTTTTTTAATAGCTATCACTATTAAAAAAACTTTATTGAGATATAAATGCCATAAAAATTTAAATATTAAAGTGTACAATTTGATAAGTTTTGACACATATACTTTTTTGAAACCATCATCACATTCAAGATAGTGAACATATCTGTTACCCCAACCATTCTTTATAATTTTTCTTCCCCAGGTTTATTGAAGTATAATTAGCAAATAAAAATTGTTTATATTTAAACAGTCAAGTGTGATGATTTGAAGTACATATACATTGTGAAATGATTATCACAATCAAACTAATTAACACATCCATCACCTCAAATAGTTACAATTTTTTTTTTGGTGGTGAGTATAGGTAAGATTTACTTTCTAAGCAAATTTCAAGTATACATTATTTTATTAACTGGAGTCACCATACTGTACATTAGATCCTCAGAACTTATTCATCTTATAACTGAAAATTTGTTTCCTTTGGCTAACATCTCTCCATTTCCCCCACTTTCCAAATTCTGGCAATTACCACTTTACCTTCTAGTTCTATGAGTTTGATTTTTTTGAGATTTCATATGTTAGTGAGATCATACAGTATTTGTCTATATGTGGCTTTTTTCACTTAGCATAATATCCTCTAGGTTTTTCCATGTTGTTACAAATAGCAGGGTTTCCTTCTTTTTTTTATGGCTGAAAAATTTGCATTGTATATATACCACATCTTTTTTTTTTTTTAAGATTTATTTATTTGAAGAGAGAGAGAGAGCATAGGGGAGGTGGTGGAGGGGCAGGGGGAGAGGGAGAGAATCTCAAGCAGACCTCCAGCTGAGTGCAGAACCCCATGAGGGCTCTATCTCACTACCCTGAGATCATGACCTGAGTTGAAACCGAGTCGGATGCCTAACAGACTGTGCCACCCAGGCACACCTCCTATATATTTATTGAAAAAAATCTGTGTGTAAGTGGAGCCATGTAGTTCAAACCATGTTGTTCAAGAGTCAACTCTATACTATCTATTAGAAGTGATTGGCTCAATAGGAAAGGATTACATAAAAGCATGGATACCAGGAGGCAGGAATCATTGAAAGCCATCTTAGAAGTTGCCTACCCTACACCTGAATTTTGCTTGGGAAATTTCTTACTAATTTGTTAGATTTTGATTTTAAGAATATTAAAAAAAACATATTTCATCTGTTTTTCCCCCCGTTTTCAAAAGTCTAAAACACTTAATTCACCAATATTATATTCCGAACAATGTGTACCTTTTCCCCTCGAAAAGAGAGAAAGAGCAGACTTCTGCATGTCAAAAGACTATGTTCAAAATAACCAAAGTATGGAAAGAGTCCAGATGTCCATGGACAGATGAATGGATAAAGAAAATCTGGTGTGTGTGTATGTGTGTGTGTGTGTGTGTGTGTGTATTTACAATGGAATATTATTCAGCCATCAAAAAGAATGAAATCTTACTATTTGCAACAATGTGGATGGAACTAGAGGGTATTATGCTAAGCAAAATAGGTCAGTCAGAGATAGACAAATATCATATGATTTCACTCATATGTGGAATTTAAGAAACAAAACAGATGAACATAGGGGAAGAGAAGGAAAAATAAAGTAAGATAAAAACAGAGAGGGAGGCAAATCATAAGACTCTTAATTATAGGGAACAAACTGAGGGTTGCTGGAGGGGGTTGGGGGATAGGGTAGCTGGGTGACGGGCATTAAGGAGGGCACGTGTTATAAAGAGCACTGGATGTTAAATGCAACTGATGAATCACTAAACTCTATCTCTGAAACTAATAATACACTATATGTTAATTAATTGATTTTAAATTAAAAGAACTTAAGGAAGGTAAAAAATAAAAAAAAGAGTTCTAGGCTTTACTGACTGAGCCAGCCAGATGCCCCTAAAAATCCACATTTCTACTTCTATCAAATAAATCAGAAGATATAGCAACATTCTTTGGGCATCCCTTGCATGGCAAGAATCTGCTAGAACTGAATAGAAGTTACCCTTCATGTAAGGCCTATATGCTCCATGGTTCCCCTCTCCTCACCATTCCTCAAACTTCTCCCCAATACTGAGACATGCATTAATTCCCACTTGTCATAATGAACTTTTGTTTTCTTATAATAGAGAAATATATCTCTGTGCAAGACTCTCTCACAAATGGGGAAAGGAACTCAGAACTGCCAACTCAGGGAAGTCTTTGAGGTACTCTGACATGACAAAGAAAGTGTATGAAGTATGGAAGGGGGCCCCCCAAGCCATTATGTACTGTTGTACAATGCACCTCATTGCCTCTGTGAATGGTGCCCCCTAGGGTTGTGCAGTGAGCAATCTGCACAGCTGTTCAGTGCATTCTGGAGGCATGAGAAAGATACAGAGGTGGCACAGACCTGTGAGAACACAGCAAGCAGGGGATGGCCCCAAAGGGGTAGAAACAAACTGAGGGTTGCTTGTGGGGGAGGGGAGAGGGTGTATGGGGTAACTGGGTGATGAACATTAAGGAGGGCACTTCATGGAATGAGCACTGGGTGTTATATGCAACTGATAAATCACTAAATCCTACCCCTGAAACTAATAGTACACTATATGTTAACTAAATTGAATTAAAAAAAAAAAGACTATGTTCTTTTGGGCACTGGAAGGAACTCTTGGATTTGGATTTTATGATAGATTTTGGAGAGTGCAGATGAATTAAGAACTTATTCATTCCCTAAACCAAGTCTTGAATAAGGTAGAGGAAGAGGGATAGAATAGGAGTGAAGGAAAGATGAACAGTACACAGAGTGAGGGGGAAGGGTGTCCCTGTTTTTCTCTCCAGTCTTGGGTTTCATATAGTGGGAGGCAAGGGAAATGGGAGGAGGTAATGGAGGATAGAAGCTCTGGGTAGTCTGATGGCTAGGTGCACTGGTGTTTCTTTATGTGAATGGAGCTCAGTGAGGCGGCAAGACCATAGCGTAGCACACTGATTGACTGGTTTTCAATGGTAGATAGGTCTGAGGTAGTCTCACAGCATTGGTCCCCCTTCCCTCACACAGGTTCTCCCAGTGTGGGAAGAGAGTAATAGTAGAACCCTTGTATGACTGACATCACCATGGATGTGGTGGAACAACAGCTATTCCCACTGGAATGTCTGGTAAACTAGAATGATGCTGGAGTGGCAGAATCATCCCATACACTAAAGAATGAGCCTCACCCAAAGAGTTTTAAGAATTTTATGAAAAACAAGAAGCAACTTGGCAGTTATACATTGGCTAGGGACCGAAGACCAAGCAGGAATGATGATTATGTTGGTAATGTTAACATAATCAATGCTCTCTCAGATGTCTTACCAGTGTTTAAGTCCTCTTGAACTTACAAAAAATTTAGAGAAAAGAAGTAACTCTGAATACACCGAGTTTAAGTTTCTGTGACCAGGAGGAATGAGGTTCATAATAGGAATTAGGTTCATTTATTAAAAAAAATAAAGTTACACTTTTGCAAATGTGCCCAGTGGACTGATAACCATATCCTCTGCATGACTCCATTATGCTGAAACATCTCCTATTGACTCTCCCCCTTCTCCTAACCTACTTTCTCTTCTGGCCTCTTCAGTTTAGTGAGCTATATTGCTAACCATCTCTGCCAGCTTTGAAATCACAGTATCATCTTTCATACCTTCTTCTCATTATGTCCTATGGCCACTAAATTCTGTCAATCCAAAGCAGGAAAGAACGTCCAATGGAAAAAAGACAGTCTCTTCAACAAATGGTGTTGGGAAAATTGGACAGCCACATGCAGAAGAATGAAACTGGACCATTTCCTTACACCACACACAAAAATAGACTCAAAATGGATGAAAGACCTAAATGTGAGACAGGAATCCATCAAAATCCTAAGGAAACAATCAACAAAACCAAAAGACAACCAACAGAATGGGAAAAGATATTTGCAAATGACATATCAGATAAAGGGCTTGTATCCAAAATCTATAAAGAACTTATAAAGCTCAACACCCAAGGAACAAATAATCCAATCAAGAAATGGGCAGAAGACATGGACAGACATTTCTGCAAAGAAGACATCCAAATGGCCAACAGACACATGAAAAAGTGCTCAACATCACTTGGCATCAGGGAAATCAAAATCAAAACCTCAATGAGATACCACCTCACACCAGTCAGAATGGCTAAAATTAACAAATCAGGAAACAGCAGATGTTGGTGAGGATGAGAAAGGCGAACCCTCCTACCCTGTTGGTGGGAATGCAAGCTGGTGCAGCCACTCTGGAAAACAGTATGGAGATTCCTCAAAAAGTTGAAAATAGAGCTACCCTATGACCCAGCAATTGCACTACTGGGTATTTACCCCAAAGATGCAAATGTAGTGATCCGAAGGGGCACGTGCACCCCAATGCTTATAGCCGCAATGTCCACAATAGCCAAACTATGGAAAGAGCCCATATGTCCATCAACAGATGAATGGATAAAGAAGATGTGATACACACACACACACACACACACAGGAATATTATGCAGCCATCAAAAAACCAAAATCTTGCCATTTGCAATGATGTGGATGGAACTAGAGGGTATAAGAGCGAAATAAGCGAAATAAGTCAATCAGAGAAAGACAATTATCATATGATCTCACTGATATGAAAAATTTGAGAAACAAGACAGAGGATCATAGGGTAAGGGAGGGAAAAATGAAACAAGACAAAACCAGAGAGGGAGACAAACCATAAGAGACTCTTCATCTCAGGAAACAAACTGAGGGTTGCTGGATGGGGGATGGGAGGGATGGGGTGACTGGGTGATGGACACTGGGGAGGGTAGGTACTATGGTGAGCTCTGTGAATTGTGTTAGACTGATGAATCACTGACCTGTACCCCTGAAACAAATAATATATGTTAATTAAAAAATAAAAGTTTTACTTCGATGTGTCAAAAAAAAAAATAAATTCTATCAATCCTACTTCCGAAATCCATCCCGAATCTCTTCTTTCTTCTTAGTCCTCACTACCAGTTGTCCAGTCCTAGATTATTGAAATATAATAGTGTTGAATAAATATATTGGTTATATAAGATTGTATTTCTCACAAGTAGAAAATATACCTTATTTTCAAGACCACATGAAATTTTAACAGATATCAATTTTATCTTAGATCACAAAGAATGATTCAATAAATTCCAAAAAGCTATAGAACAGATCACATTCTCTGGTCCCATGAAATTACAGTTAACACGGAGCTTACACTGGGGTCAGGCACTGCTTAAGAACTTCACATCTACTAATATAATTCTCCTAACACCATGATGTAAGTACTATTGTTATCTCATTTTGTATATAAGGAAACTGATGTAGAGAGAGACTCTAGAACTTGCCAAAGATCAGACGGTACATTATGGGGCTGAGATAGAGTATTATAGATGAAACAACAACATGGTAGTGGATATAAATGAAGGAAGTTAATGTAAAAGCACACACATGAAAAGAGTGTAAGCCTTCATAAAATTCATATTTACTTTAACCTTACCATTTAAACATATAATTATCACGAATTTCATTTATCCTTCATATTAATTATCCTTGTATAGAAAAGAGAGTTTTAAACACTTTCAGTTTCTTTTCCTGGAATCTGAAGAAGATGGAGTTGGACATTTCACCACTTCTTTTTTTTTAAGATTTTATTATTTATTTGTCAGAGAGTGAGACAGAGAGTGAGTGAGCACAAGCAGGGGAATCAGCAGGCAGAGGGAGAAGCAGTCTCCCCGTTGAACAAGGAGCCCAATGTGGGACTTGATCCCAGGACCCTGAAATCATGAAGGACCCCCGGGGTCATGACCTGAGCCAAAGGCAGCTGTTTAACTGACTGAGCCACCCAGGTGTCCCTACCACTTCTTTTTTTTCTTAAGTTTAGTTTTCCTCCATTTGCAGCAGATGGTCCAGTCAGAGCAGTATCTGATTGCAAGTTCATCAGCATTGCACTTCATTCTGCAGTTATAGGTTTCTAAAGAGCATGTGTCTTTAAAAAATGAGGTCCTGGCTTTGAAAAGAGAAAAAAAAATTATATTAGGTTATATTTTTTATTTTTATCTTTTAATGTCTAAAGTGTTCTATGATAAATTAAAACATCAGTAGAGAACTTTCTCAGAAAAAAGTAACAGAAAAAAATACAGAAGACAAAAGCAGAGATACTGAATAAAGATTAATGAAGATCTTTTCCATAGGGTAGGTAAATGGGGCAGTGAGCTGAAGAGGAGAGTTTTCGATGAGAACTGTTATGGCATATTTCTGTGTAAAATGAATAATTTGTTTAGGGGTGGGGATTCATGATGCAAGAAACAATGTTTGACTTCACGAGTGAAGTCTTTAAAAAGTGAGTGGGGATAAAAATCTAGTTGAAAGTGGAGGGGTTAACCTTAAATCAGAATGGAGAGAAGGCAGAGTAAGATAAAATTAGGTGAAGGCATATGGTGGTGGGAAAATGAGAAAGTTATCTCTTGGTACTTTTACTTTCTTGGTGAAATAAAAAGAAATCATCAACTGAGAATGAGGGAACAGAGGAAGCTGAGTCTTGGTTCTAACTGTCCAGTACATTTGGGCTCAAAGCCATGTCTCCTTCACTGAGGAAATGTCTAAGATTGCACAAACTCCCATAAGTCATAATTTCTCACTTTGGTTTCTCTCTCTCTCTCTCGCTCTCTCGGTGTCACATAGGAAAACTTGGGAAACTCTTTGGCATTATTTCCTAAAGTTGAAGATACACATGTTCTATGAAAAAAGTTTAATTCCTAGGTATATATCTGATAAGTATGTGTTCACATATACAACAAGAATCATTGAGCAAAAATTCATAGCAGTAATAGTATTTATAGCAGCCAAATCCTAGAAACAATCTAAATGTTCATCAACAATAAAATGAATAAGTATACTGTGGCATATTACTATGATGGAACACTATATAGGAATAAAAACTAATGAACTTCAGTTGTACACAGCAACATATTTGAATTTCATGCATGTTGTATGGAGTAAAGTAAGCCAGTTACAATATCATTTCATTTATATAAATTGTAAAGCAAGGTGACAAAACTAAACAATAGCATATAGATATATGTGCTTAGGTGACAGAATCCTAATATATGTTTTCCTGCAGCCAGAACCCTAATGTTTGGTTATCTACCATTCTTCTAGATATCCTAGGCATAAATCTGTATTAGTTTAAGCCAATGATAGTGTTCTCTATTTCTTTGCCAGTGATTAGTTTGAGGGTGGGTATGCAATTCATTTCTGGGGAACTTCTGAGAAAGTATTCCTTGTCAATAATGAAGAAATGTACTCCTTTTACTCTGGTGTAATGTGGTGGATCTGGATATGATGTTCAAAACAGTGACAGGTATCTTGCGACCATAGGAAAATCTAGTCAAGGATAAATCTGACTCTTTTCCAATACTTGACAGTGTGGATGATCTGCTGCATTAGCCAATTTCAGAATTGTCTGACCTTTGGACTTCTTATGTGCAATAATATATTTTCTTTATTGTTTAAGCCAGTTGAATCTGAGTTATTTGTTGCTTGAACCTGAAAACATACTCACTGGTACAGCAAGCATTTACAGTAAAATGTAAAAAAAAAGAAAAACCCTCACAGAATGGGAGAGGATATTTGCAAACCTATGTCTGATAAAGGTTTAGGGTCCAGAATATACAAAGAACTGGCAACTCAATAATAAAAGACAACCTAATTAAAAAAGGAGTAAAGGAATTGAATAGACATTTCTATAAAGAAGATATAAAAATGGCCCATAAAACATGAAAAGATGATCAACATCATTAAGTAGCAAATTAAATGCAAATTAAAACTACAATGAGATATTTCTATAGCAACTAGGATAATGATAATAACAAAGACAGACAATAGCAGATGTTGGTGAAGATGTGGAGAAATTGGACCTTCATGCACAGCTGGCGGGATTATAAGATGAAGCATGCAGCTGTGGAAAATTGTTTGACAATTACTCAGAAAGTTAAACATAGTTATTTTTAAAAAAGATTTATTTATTTGAGAGAGTGAGCAGGGGGAGGGGCAAAGGGAGAGGGAGACAAGCAGACTGCACACTGAGTGGGGAGCCCGACTCAGGGCTCGATCCTAGGACCCCGAGATCATAACCTGAGCCAAAATCAAGAGTCAGATGCTTAATCGACTGAGTCACGCAGGTGCCCCTAAACATAGTTATTGTATAACACAGCAATTCTATTCCAAGTTATATACTCAAAAGAATTGAAAATATGTCCACAAAAAAACTTGGCTATAAGTGTTCATAGCACATCATTCATAATAGCTCCAAAGTAGAAACAATCCAAATGTCCATTAACTGATGAATGGATGAGTAAAAGGTAATGTATCCATTCAATAGAAAACCATTCATCAATTGAAAGAAATTGAGCACTGAAGCATGCTACATGGATGAATTTTGAAAAACATGCCAAGTGAAAGAAAACAGACTCTAAGGGTCACGTATTGTATGATTATATTAAATATCCAGAATAGGTAAATTGATAGAGACAGGAAGTAGATTAGTGGCTGCCAGGGTCTGAAGGGAGGGGAGGATGGGGAATGACTGTTAATGAACATGAAGTTTCTTTATGGGGTGATGAAATATTCTGGAATTAGATAGTGGTGATGGTTGCACAACTTTATGAATATATAGGAAACCACTGAGATGGTATACTTTAAAAGAGTGTATTTTATCTCATTAAAAATATATAAAAAAACGAGAACAATGAGGGGAATCTTGAACTGCCAGCTATTAAAATGTGCTCTAAGGTAGTGGGTGCATCAGAAGAGATTGGTAAGTCCATAGATAATAATATAAACCCCATTTATAAATCCAATGATTAATATATTTTTATTATATATTATTGGTGGATTTAAAAATTAACTTGGGAAGGTTAGATTGATTATTCAATAATATGCCTGTATAACTGGTCATCTGGTTAGTGTTAAGATGGAATCTTAATTCCCATCATACCCAAAGTCATTTCTACTGAGGCCCTTACCAAGACTGGTGATCAGAGTTCTGTGAACCACAGATAATGATGGGGCAGCCTCCTCTTCACCCTTGGCCATTCTAATCATCACTCACTTCCATTGTTTCAATTTCCCAAGTTTCCTGTGTTCTGTGAACATCCTCTCACCATCTTTGGATCAAACAATAGTCCTTAAGTTAGAGTTCAAAATAAGTGAAATCACTGAAGGGGACCACCTTATGAATCTGTCCTTAGCATCAACTCTCCATTCCTGTTAGGGCCAAAGCACTCCTCTGACATTCTTCATTGTGTGGTACGATCTGCACCTGACTAATTTATTTTCAAATTCTTGGAAGACCTTTTATTCTCTCTCATTTATATTTTCATATCTCTGGAATGAAAGATTTCTGTCTTACCTTGAGGAACTATGGACAGCAAAGCAAGGACTCCAAGGATGGAATGCAAGACCCTCATAGTTGAATAACTGGAGAGAATCAGTAGCTGTGATGAAGAGAACTTCTTTGTATATTTAGTACTCAAGAGATGAGTTGCTGTATGATTATTGAACCTTTTAGTAGCAAGAACATTTCTGTGTTCCAATGAGCCTTCATATCAGGAGACAGCATGCAATGGACATGACTATCAGTCATTCAAAGTACATTTGTCAAATGTTGACAGGTTGTAGGCAAAGACAGTAGGATGCACAACACTTACAGAAGAGGGGCAGCCATAGTGAAGGAAGAAGAGAAAGTCTGTGAAAAACCATTATCTTATGGCTCCTGGCAGAACTGTAAAGGTTAAGGCATTTCCAGAGTTAAAGTATTCAATTTATTTCCTCAATAACAGGAGGAGAAACACTATTATAACAGCATGTCTATTTATAAATATTTTTTGGAATGTATCTTACCAGACTTAAGCAATGAAATTACATTTAAAACCATATACAGGCTACTGAGAGATTAAAAAAAGCTTCTATTTGATTGCCTTCTGTCCAACTACCTGAATGAAACTGACTCATTTTTATATCTAAAGTCTTAGGTAATACAAATTGTATACACATCACAGTTATACGTAATGTGAGAGGAATCAAAAAGAAAGAGTGGACCTTTGATGCACTTAGGACAGCAAGTAATACAGAAAAATCAATGGCAATGCAACACGAACATATGGCTGACAAAGTGGCATAAATGACCTCACAGACACGAACGACATGAACATAAGGGAACACCAGAGTAGTTTTGGTGGCTTAGGGAATGCTTAAAGAAGGCACAGTAAAAATACTAATTTTAGAAACTGCAAAGTGCATTCACACTCATGATCTTATTTGATGTTTCTATTTTTTTAGATGGTCTTACTCCAGCTCCTTTCTGCTGTGGCTTCCTCTGGGTACTGCTTCTATTTCAGGGTTTCAGTGAATGCGACACACAGTTTCCTTATTGGAGAAGGTCCTCCCTGGCTACTGAGACTTTGAAAATGACTTCTTGAGCTGATTCAGGATATGGGATTGGTGGAGGCTCGTGGTGCTATTATCATAGGTCTTGAAAGAGGTAAACCTCAAAAGTCTTAGCCTAAGCCAGTGAGGGTGCTGGAAGCTCTGGGGATGACTTTCCCTAAGTCTGGGTTCATGTTTTTTTCTCCTCTGAAATTGCTGGGACAGTGGTACTTGGCAATAAGCATCTCCCAGCACCCTAAAAGGTCACAGTGGGATTTTAGGGTCATTGGGGTGT
The DNA here is from genome assembly GCF_029215605.1 of Mirounga angustirostris. Lineage (NCBI taxonomy): Eukaryota > Metazoa > Chordata > Mammalia > Carnivora > Phocidae > Mirounga > Mirounga angustirostris. Next base: position 149,811,735 of record NW_026991710.1, on the reverse strand, counting down.
GTGCTGGTTATTGAGGACTGCTCCACTTACTTAAATTTGTCTGACCTGGAGTCTTTAACATCTCTGATTATAAATTCAGAAGTTACTGATTTTTCTTATGTGTCTTGGAATTCTTGCCTTCTTGATCATGAGGAAAAACTTTGGAAGTATAGCTTACATTGCAAAGAAATCAAATATATGAGCACAAGTCATCGAGTTCCCTTACGGAATACCGAGGGCAGAATTTTCAGTGATACTTTGACATTTTCTATAAATACCTATTTCCCATCCAGGTAAATCTGGGGCCAGAAGGTGGGCTTGAAAGGCTGCTCAGGAGGCCCAAGAACATTGTGTGATCCATGGGCTGGCAATCAGGGACATCAAAGGAAGGATGGGAAGAAGGTTCACTGCATTCTGGGGGTGGGTTGGTGTGTACCAGCTGAGTGTTGAAAGGTAGCTTATCACCAAATTGCTTAGGGCCTCAGGAAAAAAAAAAAAGGCACATTGACAAATACAGAACACAGAGAAGAAAATCAGATAGCCATCAAGTTATCAAAGTACAAATTGTCACAGGAGAAGTAGAAAGGAGTTGATTTACCATGAGATAGTAAATTAGAACTAGGAATTACTGGGTTTTATTGGACATACCTCTCCAGAAAGGCACTAAATACTCAATAAATAATTTATAATCAAGTGTTTATTGTCTACGTCCCCTCCCTCTACTAGTAGTATTGAAAGCTTTGCAGTCCTTAATACATCAATTATTTCTTTTCTTCTTTGGCATGAGCCAAGCTACTCATGCTGTTTGACAAGGTCCAAGTATGGGGGACAATCCTGAAAAACAGGAGACTCCACAGCTGGCTCCTGCTACTCTCTTTCATTTTGTTTATGGCAGTCTTTATAATTGTGGGAATATTTCTGGGGTTTCATGACAAAGTGACTACTCATCTTAGTTACGCCTATCTAAGCAGTCATAATGAAACTAATTCCACGAAGAATTAGTTTCTATAGAACAAAATAACAAGACGGTCACGCTCTGTCTAGCACCTTTCTCTTGCGTACTGTTTTTTAGTTTTAGCGAAAGTCAATAAGCGGAAATCAATAAAGGTCATGTTAATCATTACAAAGGAAAAATAAAAGAAGGCTATGTCTGTAATCCAGAGAATGATCTAAGATTATCTCGATAAATTGTAAAAAAAAACATAATCACATGTTACGAAAGTATGGAAAAACAAAAATATCCTAACATATAAATAAAGTTCCACTGAGGCTGTCAGGAGGAGATGCTTGCAACCTGATCCTGTGTCTGTGTCTCCTCATTCGCTGACGTCCTTCCCTACGAGAGACCCACCCCGGGTGGAGCTGGATCCCGGCAATTCATTATATCTAAGTCATTAAGTCTAGCCCACACTCAAGGGGACAGTTTGCATGTGAGTGTGAACATAGGGGTAGGGATAATTAAGGATTACCTTAGATGCTACTTACCACAGACAACAAAAGATAAAAATAGCCAATCAAACCTATCAACATACATACAAATGCTACATAAACTATTTTCAAATTGAATTTAACTTCAGAGTAAAAGAATAATATATCATGACCAAGGAGTGGTTGTTTGGGAATGAAAGGATGGGCCAACTTGAGAAAATCAATTATTTTAATATATAAATTTATTCCATTTTTATTACATCTTCTTTATTCATTCATCCATTGATGGACATTTAGGGTCTCATATCTTGGATATTGTGAATAATGTTGCAATAAACATGGGAGTGCATATATTTCTTTGATATCCTGTTCTCATTCCTTTAGGAGTAGAATGGCTGGATCATATTATAGGTGTAATTTTAATTTTTTGAGGAAACGCTATACTGTTTTTCATAGTGACTGAACCAGTTCACGTTCCCATCAATAGAGTACAAGTAGTCCCTTTGCTCCACATTCTCAGCAACACGTGTTACTTTTTGTCCTCCTGATGATAGCTACTCTAACAGGTGTGAGGTGATGTGTCATTGTAGTTTTTATTTGCATTTCCCTGGTGATTAGTAATGTTGGGCATCTTTTCATGTATGTACCTAATGGCCATTTGGATGACTTTAAAAAAAATGCTTAGTTCATCTGCCCATTTTTTGGTTGGATTGTTTGGGTTTTTTTGTTATTGAGTTATATAAGCTCTCTATATATTTTGGATATTAACCCCATACCTGGTATTTGGTTTGCAAATATTTTCTCCCATTTTGTAGGTTGCATTTTCATTTTATTGATAGTTTCTTTTACTGTGCAGAGATTTTGAGGCAGTCCAACTTGATTTTGTTATTGTTGTTTGTGCTTTTGGTGTCATATCCAGATAATCATTGCCAAGACCAATGTTGAGGAGCTTCTCTGTGTTTTTTTTCTAGGAGTTTTATGGTAGCAGGTCTTATAATTAAGTCTTTGATCCATTTTTAGTTAATTTTTGTGAGTGGTGTAAGAGAGGGGTCCAATTTCATATTTCTGCATGTGTTTGTTCAGTTTTCCCAACACCATTTGTCAAAGACACTATCCTTTCCTCTTTGGGTTTTCTTGGCTCTCTTTTATATTAGTTGACCATATCTGCAGGGGTTTATTCCTGGGCTTTCTATTGTGCTGTGTTTCTGCTGTATGTGCCTACTTTTATGCCAGTAACCTGCTGTTTTAATTACTAGTTTTGTAGTATAGATTGAAATCAGAAAGTGTGATGCCTCCAGCTTTATTTTGTTTTCTTTTTTTCATGATTATTTTGGCTATTCAGGGTCTTTTGTGGTTCCATAACATTTTAGGATTGTTTTTTTCTATTTTTATGAAAAATGCCATTCAAATTTTCATAGGGGTTGTATTGAATCTGTAGATGGCTTTGGGTAGTATTGATATTGTAATAATATTAATTATTCTGATCCATGATATAGATGTCTTTTCAGTTGTGTATCCTTTGATTTCTTTCAACAAAGTCTTGTAGTTTTGTTATACAGATCTCTTACCTCCTTGGTTAAACTTATTCCTAGGTATTTCATTTTGGTTTTGATGTTATTGTAAATTAGTGTTCTCTATTTCCTTTCATCTGTTTCATTATTAGTGTATAGAAATGCAACTGATGTCTGTATGTAGATTTTATATCCTGTAACTTCATTGAATTCTTGATTGGTTCCAACAGTTTTTTTTTTGGTTGAGTCTTTGGGTTTTTCTATATGTAAAATCATATCATCTGTAAATAATGACAATGTAATTTTTTTTTCTGATTCGGTTGCCTTTTATTTCTTTGTCTTGCCTAATTGCTCTAGTTAGGACTTCCAGTACTACGTTGGATAAGAGTGATGGGAGTGAACATCTTGTCTTGTTCTTGATCTTAGAGGAAAAGCTTTCAGTCGTTCACCATTTAGGATGATGTGAGGTATGGATTTGTCATATATGGCCTTTATTATGTTAAGGTATATTTCTTCTATAAACACTCTAGTATATTCTTTTTCTAGTTCCTTGAGGTGTAAAGTTAAATTGTTTATTTTCGATTTTTCTAATTTCTTAATATATTTATTTATCACTATATACTTCCTTCTAAGAACTGCAGCATCTCATAGGTTTTGGTATGTTGTGTTTCTCTTTCCTTTGTTTGAAAATATTTTTTGATTTCTCTTTTGGTTTCTTGTTTGACCCATTAGTTGTTTAGGAGCATGTTGTTTAGTTTCCACATAGTTGTAGATTTTACAGCTTTCCTTGTGTTGTCAGTTTCTAGTTTCATACCATTATGGTCAGAAAAATACTTGGCATGATATCAGTCTTCTTAAATCTGCTAAGACTTGATTTTGCATCCTATCACTTGATCTATTCTGGAGAATGTTTTGCGTGTATTTGAGAAGAATGTGTATTTTGTTGCTGCTGGATAGAATGTTTTATATATGTCTGTTAGGTCCATTTGGTCTAAAGTATGGTTCATGTCCAATGTTTCCTTGTTGATTTTCTCTTTGGGTTTTCTACCTACTGCTGAAAGTGGGTTTCTGAGGTCTCCTACAATGATTGTATTATTCTGTATTGCTCCTGTCGGATCTGTTAGTATTTGCTTAATGTATTTAGGTGTTCTGATGTTGGGTGTGTATATATTTCTGAAACATCTTCTTGATGAATTCACATCTTTATCATTATGTAATGGGCTTTGTCTCTTGTTACCATTTGACTTAAGTCTATTTTGTCTAACTTCAGTTATACCTACTTTTTTGGTTTGCTTGTTTCTACTTGCATGGAATACCTTTTTCCATCCCTACACTTTAAGCTTATGTGTGCCCTTAAAATTGAAGTGAGTCTCTTGTAGGCAGCATATGCTTGGATCTTTTTTTTTTTAAATTCATTCAGCCACTCTGTGCTTTTCAGTTGGTGAATTCAATACATTTACATAAAGTAATTATTGATATGTGAGGACTTACTAATATCATCTTATTGATTACTTTCTGGTTGCTTTGTATTTGCATTGTTTCTTTTTCCTTCTGTTTCTGCCAACCTTTGTAAATTGGTGATTTTCAATGTGGTATGCTCTGTTACCTCTCTTTTTTTTTAATCTGCTGTGAATCTACTCTAGATTTTTGCCTTATGGTTGTCATGAGGCTTACATAGACCATCTCATAGATAAAACAATCCATTTTATGCTGATAACAACTTATCTTCAATAGCTGACAAAAGCTCTACATTTTTACTCTCACCTTTTACATTTTTGATGTCACAGTTTACCTCATTTTATGTTGTGTATTTGTTAACAAATTAAAGTCACTGTAATTATTTTTATTACTTTTTCCTTTAGCCTTTATACTATAGTTAAGTGGTTAACTCACTATCCTATTATAGAATTAAAGTTTTCTAAACTTGACAATATATTTTTCACTTTTACCGGTTTGTTGTATACTTTCATACATTTTCATGTTGCTGATTAGCATCTTTTTATTTGAGCTTAAAGAACTCATTTTATTTTTTTTGTAAAGCACTTCTAGTGATGATAAGCTCCCTCATCTTTTGTTTATCTGGGGATGTCTTTATTTCTCCTTCATATCTGAAGCAAAATTTGCCATAGGCTATTCTATTTTATTTTAGTTATTTTATTTTATTTTTTATTTTTTGCCATAGACTATTCTTGGATGCCAATTACTATCTTCCTTTTCTCTCTCTCTCTTTTTTTAAGATTTTAATTATTTATTTGAGAGAGAGAATGAGATAGAGAGCATGAGAGGGGGGAGGGTCAGAGGGAGAAGCAGATTCCCTGCTGAGCAGGGAGCCTGATACGGGACTCGATCCCGGGACTCCAGGATCATGACCTGAGCCGAAGGCAATCGCTTAACCAACTGAGCCACCCAGGCACCCCCAATTACTATCTTCCAACACTTTGAGTAAATTATTACACTTTCCTGGCCTGTGGGGTTTCTGCTGAGAAAGTCACTGTTAGACTAATAGTGGTTCCTTTGTGAGTTATGTACTTTGTTCTCTGAATTTCTTTAGGATTCTTTCTTTATTTTTGATTTTCAATAGTTTTGTTATAAAGTTACTTGGAGAACATCTTTTCACATTGAGATAATAGGGCACAGTTAGCTTTGCAAACTTGAATGTCTAAGTCTCTCCCTTGGTTTGGGAGACTAATCAACTATCACATCTTTAAATAAACTTTCTGTCCCATAATTCCTCTTTCTCCTTCTGGAATACAAATTCTTCTTCTTATTTTTTAAAGATTTATTTATTTATTTTGGAAAGAGAGAGAGAGTGGGGGTAGGGGGAGAGGGAGAGGGAGAGAGAGAATCTCAAGCAGACTCCCTGCGGAGCATGGAGCCTGACAGGTGGCTCTATCCCAGGACCCCAAGTTCATGACCTGAGCTGAAATCAACGTCAGTTGCCCAACTGGCTGAGCCACCCAGAATAATCTGAAATCCATATTATTCTAATATCTTTTTGTTGGGATGCCATAGATCATTCAGGCTTGTTTTTTTTTTTTTTTAATTCTTTTGTCTTTGGTCTCTTCCAACTGTGTTATTTCAAAATTCCTATCCTCTAATTTACTTACTCTTCCATCTGCTCTACTCTACTACAGACATTCTCTATTCATTCTTCATCTCATTCATTGAATCCTTTTTTAAAGTTGAAAGATAATTGACATACACTATTGTATTAGTTTCAGTTGCATAACATAGTGATTTGGTATTTATATATTACAAAGTGGTCACTGCAATAAGTTTAGTTATCTGTCATCATACAAAGTTGTTATAATTATTGACCATATTTTCTATGCTATATATTATATCTCCCTGACTTATTTATTTTATAACTGGAAGAATATACCTCTTAATCCCCTTCACCTATTTTGTCCATTCCTCCCCTACTTCCCCTCTAGCAACTATCAGTTTGTTCTCTCTATCCATGAGTCTTTTTCTGTTTTGTTTTGTTTGTTTCTTGTTTTTTAGATTCCATATATAGGTGAAATCATATAGCATTTTGTCTTTTTCTGTCTGACTTATTTCATTTAGCGTAATACCATTTAGATCTGTCTATGTTGTTGCAAATAGAAAGATTTCATTCTTTGTTATGCTGAGTAATATTACTTACACACCCACACACACACACACACCCCACATCTTTATCCATTGTCTATTGACGGACATTTAGGTTGCTTCCATATCTTGGTGATTGCAAATAATGCTGCAATGAACATAGGTGTGCATATGTCTTTTTGAATTCTTATTTTCCTTTCATTGGACAAATACCCAGAAGTGAAATTGTTGGACGGTATGATAGTTGTTTTTTAATTTTTTCAGGAACCTCAATTTTGGTTTTCATAGTGCTATACCAGTTTATGTTCCCATCAGCAGTGCACGAGAATTCTCTTTCCTTCCACATCCTTGCCAACCCTTGTTATTTCTTGTTTTTTTTTTGATAATAGCCATCCTGACAGGTGTGAGGTGATACCTCATTGTGATTTTGGTTTGCATTTCTTTGATGGTTAGTGATGTTGAGCCTTTTTTTCATATGTCTGTTGGCCATCTGTATGTCTTCTTTGGACAAAATGTCTGTGCAGATCCTCTTCCCATTTTTTAATCAGATGGTTTGATTTTTTTGATATTGGGTTTTATGAGTTTTTAAAATATATTTTGGATGTCAACCCCTTATTGGATATATGAAAATATCTTCTCCCATTCAGCAGGTTGCCTTTTTGTTTTGTTGATGGTATTTTTTTACTGTGCACAATCTTTTTGGTTTGATGTAGTCTCATTTGTTTATTTTTGTTTTTGTTGTCCTTGCCTGAGGAGACAGATCCAAAGAAATCACTAAGACTAATGTCAAAGAGCTTACTGCCTATGTTTTCTTCTAGGAATTTCATAGTTTCATGTCTTATATTTAAATCTTTAATTCATTTTGAATTTATTTTTGTATGTGGTGTAAGAAAGTGGCCCAGTTCTATTCTTTTGCATGTAGCTGTCCAGTTTTCCCAACACCAATTACTGAAGAGACTGTCTTCTCCCCATTGTATATTCTTGCCTCCTTTATCATAGATTAATTGACCATTTAAGCCATAGATTTATTTCTGAGCTTTTATTCTGTTCCATTGATCAATGTGTCTATTTTTGTGCCAGTACCATACTGTTTAGATTACTATAGTTTTGTGGTATAATTTGAAATCTGGGACCATTTTACCTCCAGCTTTTTTCTTTCTCAAGATTGTTTTGGCTATTCAGGGTCTTCTGTGCTTCATAAAAATTTTAGGATTATTTGTTTTAGTTCTGTGAAAAGTGCCTTTGGTATTTTGATGGAGATTGCATTGAGTCTGAAGACTGTTTTGTGTAGTATGGACATTTTAACAATATTAAATCTTACAATCCATGAGCATAGTATATCTTTCCATTTATTTGTGTTATCTTCATTTCTTTCATCAGTGTCTTACAGTTTTTAGAATACATGTGTTTTACCTCCTTGGTTAAATTTATTCCTTGGCATTTTATTTTATTTTATTTTTTGATATAATTGTAAATGTCATTGTTTCCTTAATTTCTCATTCTGATAGTTCATTATTAATGTTTAGAAATTAGTGTATAGCAACAGATTTTCAAATATTGATTTTGTATCTTGCAAATTTATTGAATTCATTTATTTATTCTAATAGTTTTTTGGTGGTGGCCTTAAAGTTTTATATATATATGGTATTATATCATCAACATGTAGTTAACAATTTTACTTCTTCCTTTCCAATTTGGATGCCTTTTATTTTGGTTTAGGTATCACTGTAATGCTGGCCTCATAGAATGAGCTTGGAAGAATTCCTTCCATTTCAACTTTTTGGAATAATTTGAGAAGACTAGGTATTAACTGTTCTTTAAGTATTTGGTAAAATGCAACTGTGAAGCCATCTGGGCTTGGATTTTTGTTTTGTTAGGATTTTTGGTTGCTGATTCATTTTCATTACTAGTAATCAGTCTGTTCAGATTTTTATGTCTTCCTGTTTCAGTCTTGGAGTACTGTATGTTTCTAGGGATTTATCCATTTCTTCTAGGTTTTCTAATTTATTGGTGTATAATTGCTTGTAGTAGTCTTTAGTAATTTTTATGATCCTTTGTGTTTCTGTGTTATCAGTTGTAACTTCTCCTTTTTCATTTCTGATTTTATTTATTTGGGCCCTCTCTCTTATTTTCTTGATGAGTCTTGCTAAGGGTTTATCAATCTTGTTTATCTTTTTGAAGAAAAGTTTTATTTTTTTAGTCTCTGTTTATTTCTGCTCTCAGTTTTATTATTTCCTTCTTTCGACTAATTTTGTGCTTTTTTTTTTCCTAGTTCCTTTAAGAGTAAGTTTGTTGAATCACAGACCTGTACCTCTGAAACAAACATTATATGTTAAAAAAAAGAAGATAGTAGGAAGGGAAGAATGAAGAGGGGGGAATCAGAGGGGGAGAAAACCATGAGAGACTATGGACTCTGAGAAACAAACTAAGGGTTCTAGAGGGGAGGGGTGTGGGAGGATGGGTTAGCCTGGTGATGGGTATTAAAGAGGGCACGTATTGAATGGAGCACTGGGTGTTATATGCAAACAATGAATCATGGAACACTACATCAAAAACTAATGATGTAGTGTATGGTGATTAACATAACATAATAAAATAAAAAAAAAGATTAAGTTTAGATTGCTTACATTTGAGATTTTTCTTGTTTCCAGAGGTGGACATATATCAATATAAACTTTCCTTTTAGAACTGCTTTTGCTGCATCCCACAGATTTTGGAACATTGTGTTTTCATTTTTTTTTTAACTATAAAACACAAGTCAGATTTATTAGATATGTCCAGTCAGCAATGGTGATCTTCTTGCTGGTCTTGCCATTCCTGGACCCAAAGCACTCCATGGCTTCCACAGTACTCATGCCCTCTTTCACCTTGCCAAGGACCATGTGCTTGCCATGCAACCACTCAGTCTTGGCCATGCAGATGAAACACTGGGAACCATTTGTGTTGGGTCCAGCATTTGCCATGGGCAAGATGCCAGGACCCATATGCTGCAGGATGAAATTCTCATTTTCAAATTTCTCCCCCTAAATGGACTTCTGCCAGTGCCATTATGACACGTGAAGTCACTGCTCTGGCACATAAATCCCAGAATAATCTGTTGAAAGCAGGAATCTTTATAAACAAATCCTTTCTCCCTAGTGCTCATGAAAGTTCTCTGCTGTCTTTAGAAATTCATTTGCAAACAGCTCAAAGAAGATGTGGCCTAAAGGCTTGCCATCCATGGTGATGTTGAAGAACACGGTGGGGTTGACCATGGCTGGGTGGCTCAGGCGGCTCTAGAGCAGCTGCGTCTGCAAGGCCTGTGTTTTCATTTGCATTTGTCTCTAGGTAGTTTTTGATTTTCTTTGAATTTTTCATTGACCCATTGGTTGTTTAGTGGCATGTTTGTTTACGTGTGTATGTTTGTTTGTTCCAGTTTTATTGTAATTGATTTCTAGTTTTGTATCATTGTGGTTGGAAAAGATGCGTGATATGATTTCAATTTTCTTAACTTTATTGAGACTTGTTTTGTGGCCTCATATGCGATCTATCCTGGAGAATGTTCCATGTGCACTTAAGAAGAATGTGTATTCTGCTGATTTGGGGTTGAATGTTCTATGTATATGTTTATTAGTCCCATTTGGTCTAATGTATCACTTAAGACCAGTATTTCCATATTAATTTTTTGTCTGGGCGATTTATCCATTGATGTAGGTGGGGTGTTAAAGTCCCCTGCTGCTATTGTATTACAGTTAATTTCTCCCTTTGTGTCCTTTAATATTTGTTTTGTATGTTTAGGTGCTCCTCTGTATGTAATGACCTTCTTTGTCCTGTTACACTTTGTTTTAAGGTCTCTTTTGCACAATGTTTATAGCAGCATTATCTACAATAGCCAGATTATGGAAACAGCCCAAGAGTCCATCAACTGATGCATTCTAAGAGCTCTACATTCTCCTCCCTCCATGTTTTATATTTTTGATATGATGAATGGATGAAGAAGATGTGGTATATATAGACCATAGAATATTACACAGTCATAAAAAAGAATGAAAGCTAGCCACTTGCAAAACATGGATGGAGCTAGAGAGTATATTGCTAAGTGAAGTAAGTCAGTCAGAGAAAGACAAATACCATATGATTTCACTCAAATTGGAGTTTAAGAAACAAAACAAATATGGGGGGAAAAAAAGAGAGAGAGAGAGAAACAAACCAAGAAACAGACTCAACCTTAGAGAACAAACTGATGATTACCAGAGGGGAAGTTGGGGGGGGGATGGGTGAAATAGGTGATAGGGATTAAAGAGTGCACTTGTGATAAGCACTAGGTTTTGTATGGAAGTGTTGAATCACTATATTTTACACATGAAATTAATATTACACGGTATGTTAACTAACTGGAATTAAAATAAAAATTTAAAAAACAAAAGATGATTTAAACAAAAGATTTATTTAACTAACTAGGGAAAAAGTCTATTTTGTCTGATATAAGTGTTGCTACCCCAGCTTTCTTTTCATTACCATTTGCATGAAATATCTTTTTTTGTTTTTAAAGATTTTATTTATTTATTTGAGAGACACAGACAGAGATAGCAAGGGAGCATGAGTGGGGAGGAGAGGGAGAAGCAGACTCTCACCAAGCAGGGAGCCCAACATGGGACTTGATACCACGATCGTGAGATCATGACTTGTGCTGAAGGCAGACACTTAAACGACTGAGCCACCCAGGCATCCCTGCATGAAATATCTTTCTCTACCTTTTCACTTTCAGTGTGTATGTGTCTTCAGGTTTAAAGTGAATCTCTTGTAGGCAGCATGTAAATGGATCTTGGGTTTTTTTTTTTAATCCATTCAGTTACCCTATGTTTTTTGATTGGATCATTTAGTCCGTTTACATTTAAAGTAATTATTGATAGATATATACTTATTGTCATTTTGTTGATTGCTTTTGTGGTTCTCTGTTCTTTTCTTCTCTTGTTCTCCTCCCTTATAATTTGATGAGTTTCTTTAGTGTTATGTTTGGATTCCATTCTCTTTACTTTTTGTATATCTGTTATAAGTTTTTTGTTTGTAGTTACTAGGAGGTTCATGTAACAACCTATGTATACAACAGTCTATTTTAAATTGGTGGTCATTTAAATTTGAATGCATTCTAAGAGCTCTACATTCTCCCCACTCCATGTTTTATATTTTTGATATCTTTTAAGTCTTTTTATTTTGTGTATCCTTTAACTAATATTGCAGTTATACTTGATTTTATAATTTTTGTCTTTTAACAACTTCACACTAACTTAATAAGTGATTGATCCATTACCTTTATTATATGTTTGCCTTTACCATTGAGATTTTTTTCTTTCATCTATTTTCTTATTTCTGGTAATGGCCTTTTCTTTTTCACTTAAAGAAGTCCCTTTAGTATTTTTTATGCAACCTTCCTATTGTGGTGGGGCCGTGACTGCTGGGGGATGTACTGATTTGTGGGACTATTCCCATGCCTGGCTGGCTGCATGGTTCAACCATGACTCCTAAGGCCATGCTGTTGGATGGGAGTAGCCCACCAGCCAGGCTGGCTATGAAGCCCAGTTGTGACTGCTGTGGGTGCCCTGGTGGCTGAAGATATTGTCTTGTCAACTACAGTTCTGGCCAAGGTGCATGGCTGTGCATGGCTGTCAATGGGGCAGGCCGTCTGGTGTTAATAGCCTAAAGGGAGGATTTTAAAATGTTGCCTGCCAGCTCCAGGATCAGCAGAGCAGAACAAGACAGCAAAATGGCTGCTACCAGTGTCTCAGTCCCCAGGGAGAGCCCTGTCTGCCTCCTCCCTCTCCAGCAGGTACTCCAAGATTAGTCAGTGGGTCTCCATCACCTATCAATCTGGTGTTTTTGTGCTGGTTTCCAGGGTGAGTGTGTTTGTGAGTGAGTCCTTAAGAGTGGGTTTTCCTTTCCCTTCAGTTCTATAGTTTTCCTGGAGATATTCCCTGTTGGTTTTCAAATCCATGTGTTTTGGGGGCTTTTCTCTCCTATGCAGGATCTGAGGGTTGTGGAGCCTCTTTTATCTCTCTGGGTGCTTGCTGTCCCTTGTTGTAGAGGCTTTGTTGATTCGGTTTCTAGGTCCCCTTCAGAGGGAATTATTCCATATGTAGTTGTGGATTTGTTGGGTCTATGAGAGGAGGTGAGCTCAGGATTTTCCTACACCGCCATCTTGAACCTTGTCCTCATTTGTTGACTTAACTCTGGAATTTGTTGGTATCTTTCATAGCAAGCTCATTTTGGTTGTGTATTTTTTCCCTTATATCATTGAGCTATTTAAGTTTTCTTGTAGCCCACTGAGTTTCTTTTTTTCAAAACAGTTGTTTTTTGTTTAAAATTCCCAGTTTTATTGAAATACAATTTATATCCATCATTGTATAAGTTTAAGGGGTACAGCATAATGGTTTTACTTACATATATTGTGAGATGATTACAATAAGTTATCATCCATCATCTCATGTAGATACAATAAAAAGAGAAAACAAAGAAAGAAAAAAAGGTTTTTTTTCCTTTTGATGAGACTCTTAGGATTTTCTCTCTTAACTTTCCTGTATATAATACAGCAGCATTAACTATAGTCATGAGTACATTGCATTCCTTGTACTTATTTATCTTGTAACTGGAAGTTTTTATCTTTTGACCCCCTTCCTCCATTCCCTCTCCTCTTACCCCCAGGCTTCTGGTAACCACAAATCAGATAGTTTTCTGAGTTTGGTGTGTTTTTTGCATGCTTGTTTGTTTTAGATTTCACATATAAGTGAGATCATATAGTATTTGCCTTTCTCTGTCTATTTCACTTAGCATAATGCCCTCAAAGTTCATCCATGTTGTTGCAAATGGCAGGATTTCCTTGTGGTTTTTTAAAATTTTTATTATTATTATTTTTTAAGATTTATTTATTTGAAAGAGAGAGAGAGAGCATGAGCAGGAGGAGGGGCAGGGGGAGAAGGAGACAGAATCCTCAAGGAGACTCCTGCCTCAGAATTTGACCAGGATCTTGAGATCATGACCTGAGCCAAAATCAAGAGTTGGCTGCCTAACCAACTGAGTCACCCATGTGCCCCCTTTGTGTGTGTGTGTGTGTGTGTGTGTGTTATGGCTAAATAATCTTGCATTGTATATATTTGTACCACAACTTCTTTATCCGTTCATCTGTTGATGGACACCTGGGTTGTTTTCATGTCTATGTCTATTGCAAATAATGCTGCTATGAACATGAGGGTGCAGATATCTTTCTGAATCAGTGTTTTCTCAAAGCAGGTATTTTAAATTCTTTATCATCTAGATCACAATATTCCATGGATTTGAACTCAGTTGTTGGGAATTATTATTTTCCTTTCGGTGATGGCATATTTCCTTGATTTCCTTATGCCAATGAATGTGGCACTATTCATTGTTGTTGCTTTATCTGGGGTTGTCGAGGATTTGCGCGGGTAGAACTTCTCCACTCCTCTCTCCCTCTTGTGGCAGAATTCTAGATTCTTTCTGTTTTCTCACGTTCTTACAACTTACTAGGCTGACTGCTGGAAAGTTCTTTTTGTTTTCCAGAGGGTGGCACTAAAGCACCAGTTTGTAGTTTTTCCCTTGCGGGCCCTGGTCTGTTTTTCGGAGAGCGTTCGAGTTACCAGACCTGCTCACCGCGGAACCTGGGAGCAAGTCTGAGGGTCTGGGGTGGGAATGGGGGTGGGGTGAGTGTTGGTTTAGTACTGTGGAGGGGGGTGTTGGCGGTGCCCTTGTGGGTGATCCTCAGGTGGGTTACTCCCAAAGGCTTGTGTGCAGACTTCCTGCTGAAGTCCTGGAGCAGCCCGCAGGGGCTGCACCCCTTTAATGCCCTTTGAAATTCTTACTTGCTTCCTTGTTTTCCTCCTCCCTCTCAGACTTGGAGGTCCTGCCTCAGTACTCTGAATGCTGCTGGAGAGAAACAAGACTTCTCTGGCCGTGACTGGCACAGCTGGGAAGACAAGCGCAATTATTGGAAAATTATTATTTTCTTTTTGTGATGACATGTTTCCTTGACCCTTCGTGTTTCTTGTAGTTTTGTATTGCTGCCTTTACATTTGAAGCAACAGGCACCTACTGAAGTCTTTGCTGGTTACCTTTGGACGGGGTGTTCCGTTTGACGATGCTATTACTAACTGAGGCTTTCTCTTTGTATCCGCACACCTGCTCCCCTCTTTTTGCTCTCTCCTTTGGCAGAATTCTTAAGCTTTTATGTCTTCTCTCGTTCTTGCAACTCACCGTGTTGGCAACTGGAAACATCTTTTGTACAGAAGGTGGTGGTAGAGCTCAAGTGTATAGCTTCTTCCTTTCCCACGGACCGTGGCCTGTTTTCTGAGCATACACCTTATCCATACTTTTGTGTTTTATTCATGCGTGGAGGAAAAGTGTACACTGAACAGGAAAATGCACATGCTTTTCTTTCTTTTTTTTTTTTTTTAAAGATTTTATTTATTTATTTGACAGAGAAAGACACAGTGAGAGAGGGAACACAAGCAGGGGAAGTGAGAGAGGGAGAAGCAGGCTTCCCACGGAGCAGGGAGCCCCATGCGGGACTCGATCCCAGGACCCCGGGATCATGACCTGAGCCGAAGGCAGACACTTAACGACTAAGCCACCCAGGCGCCCCTGCACATGCTTTTCTAAAGAAGGGGGCCAGTTAAAGAATTATTGGGAAAGAAGGAAAAAAAAAAACATAGGTAGAATTAAGGCACATAGTTTTCCTAATTACTTCAAAATTAGTTGCAATAAATACCTAGGGAATGTCACAAACAAAGCAGTGACCTTGAAATTATATGTGATTCCCATCAGAGTTTTAAAATGTCACTGTGTTTAATTCTAGGAACTACATGACCGAAGCATCTTCTACAGCCATTGTTTCCTCTTTTTAAGAAATAGCGCAATTACTAAACTGAACCTAGTGCATGCAATGAGTGAAGACCAAGGTTCCTCACAGGGATCAAGCCCCAGGCACCGACAGGGCCGTAGAGAGACACTTTGATGGTGAGAGTGCTAGGGATTCCCTGGCTGCTGCCCCAGCTGGCTTATGCCAAATATGCCTTCAGCAACTTAAAGAGGTTTCCTTGTATCTCTAGCTGATTAGGATTTTGTTAAAGGAGCATATGTTGCATTCTATCAGTTGCAATTTCAATATCTAGTGTGATGATCAGAGGTTGCTCTCCTTTAATCTGTTGGCACTCATTCCTTAGTAGTTTTCCTAATAAATTGCCGTCTTCCTGCATTTCGAGGACAGAACCTTTCTTGGTCACAATACGTTAGGCTTTCGGTACAGTGAGTGGGTCTCACTTTGCTAATGTTTATTTAGGAGTTTTGCATGTATTTGAAATACCATTTTAACCACTTCTTCTTCGTGTGCTATCATTTGGGTTTTTTTTCTTCTTTTTAATTGGGTTAAAATACACATACTTAGATTTCCCATCTTAACCATTTTTAAGTGTACAGTTCGTGGTACTAAATACATTCACATTGTTGTACAACCATCATGCCATCCGTGCCCCTAACTCTTTTCTCTTGTGAAGTTGAAATAAAGCTGAAGCTCTGTACCTATTCTCCCCTTTCTCCACCCCTGGCAACCATCACTGTACTTTCTGTCTTTATGATTTTGACAACTCTAAGTACTCATATAATGTTGGTATAGAAGATATCCCCATCTCCCTGTTGACACTGTGTGAAAAGCATTTTGTTCTTCGTTTGACTCATTCAGCATAACAAGATGGCATTGCTAATAAAATATTATGTTCATCCTCCAATGAATTCTGTATACATGAATCAGCAATCAACCTTAATCTGAAAAAATATGTTCCACAAAATATAAACACTATACACTAAGCTCAGTTCAGTTTTGGTTATGTTTTCTCTTCCAAAATGAGGATACATTTACTTAAATCTAAATAAATAATGCTCAACATTTACTTTCTTAAGTGTTTAATTTTCTTTAAATGTGACAAAAATATGAGAGTTAGGGAGATTGAAATTTTAACTACTTTTATATCCTACATTATTTAACTTGAGTTTTTACCTAATACTCTTCTTGTATTCTAAATGTTTTAAAAACATTTTTCCATATGGATGCTTCTATTTAATCTCACTCTTTCTGTCTAATAAGGGTTTGGGACTTGCCAATATGTTTGTAGAAGATACTGCTAGCTGTTTAACAAGTGGACATTGAATTCTGCTTGGGGCTCATAATTAAACTGTATATCCACGCCTCCAGTGCAGGTAGGTGAGGCCATGCTGCTGAATTCTAGCCAGAGAGTGTGAGCAGAAGTAGTGGGTATCCCTTCCAGGCCTGACCAGAAGAAAGTTCTATGTATATTCCTCTATGTTCTTTCTCTCTTCTTATTGACTGGGGTAAAAATGACATCTGTTACATTCAAAGCCACATATTGGAGATGGCAAAGTCACTGTTAGCTGGGTTCTGGAGTGACCACCTGGAGGTAGACTCAGCTTGCTAGAAACACCTTTCCTAGACTGTGCATGTCAAGAGATTCTGTGCATGTGAGAAATTCTGCAGCGTATTTGTTACGCTTCCTTACAACTAGTGTTACCAACATTTTAAAAAAGATTTTATTTATTTATTTGAGAGAGAGAGAAAACAAGCAGTGGAGAGGAGCAGAGGAAGGGAGAGAGAGAGAGAGAAGCTGACTTCCTGATGAGCAGGAAGCCCGATGTGGGGCTCAATCCTGGGACTGGAGATCATTATTTGGGCTGAAGGCCGACTGAGCCGCTCAGGCGCCCCTAGTGTTACCAGTTAATACTGGGATTCTTAATTTGAGGCAAGACAAAAGGAGAAAATAGAATAGGGTGGGGGGATAATAGATTAGGAATGCGGCAAACAAAACAAAACAAACCCCACACTATTATAACCTCTATACTTATTTTGAGAGGCGTACAGATTTGGCTCTAAGACAAAGGAGACTAATTCTGATTAATAAGCAAATTACAATATAAGAACACAAATGCGAGCAATTTCACAAGAGGAAGTATGATAATGTAGGGATTTCTCTTGCCATTCAACCTAAAGTGGTAATTATGTAAAAGTGTTTCCCACAACCTTTGGGTCAATATTCTTATAGTGTTTCAAAGACTGTTTTAATAATCCCCAATATATGTTGATATCATTACACTGGAGCTCCTTTTTTTTTTTTTTTTTTAAGATTTTATTTATTTATTTGACAGACCGTGAGAGAGCACAAGCAGGGGGAGCAGCAGAGGGAGGGCGAGAAGCAGGCTTTCCACTGAGTAGGGAGTCCAATGAGGGGCTCAATCCCTTGACCCCGGGATCATGACCTGAGCCACCCACGTGCTCATACACTGGAGCTCCTTTTAGTAAAAATAATTTGGGTGGGGTAAAAATGAAATAGTTTAAATCCACATCTCTCCACTGGTCTAGACTGATAGAAGAGCAGGCATAATATTATCTAGTCCAGTGGGCTAGTCTCTGAAAACTAGTTCATGTAGCTCTTCTTTGAATGCCGGTTGAATTCACAAGCATATGTCATTTCTGATGTGTGAGTAGGGTTAGCATTCTTTTATGACAGCTGAGAATCCCAGCAATCCTGGGTGCCATGTCAGCAGGTCTTTCCTCCTCTGCTCAGAAGAATGTCAAAAGAAGAACACATTTTATGTTTTAAGATTTTTTTTTTTTTAAAGTGCAACTCTCTCATCATTTATTGAGCATTTATTTTTGCTCCACACTGGACCCAGCTTTGATCTTACAACAGTTTTTCTGTACCAGATTGTTAAGTCAGGAAAAGCTTCCTGAAGGAGGCTACAACTCACGTTGAGTCCTGAAAAGAACCCCAGAAAAGGTCATTTCAGGCAGAGAGAAAAGCACGAGAAAAGGCACAGGCAGGAAAGAAATAAGGCCTGTCACCTCTTTACGGCACTGTAAATGTCTCCTTAGAGCCCAAGGGTTAAGTGAGAGGTGGGTTGAAGTGGTGACAGAGGTAAGAAAGGAATCAGATTATCAAGGACCAAATATACTATTCTCCATCGTTGATTTTATCTCGATGGGGAGCCACTGAAGACTTTCAACAGGACAGAGCTGTGAAATTTGTATTGGAGAAAGAGCAATTTGAAGAGTGTCGAGGACAGGAAGGCCAGTAGCTGGGAGATCAAGCGGTAGTGGTGATAATAGTGAACGTTTATTAGACTGGAAGCAGTTACGAATTATTTCATTCTATCTTGCAACAAACCTTTGAGATCGGTGATATTAGCTCATGGTTATCTTACAAGTGAGGAAAGTGAACCCTGGGAAAGTCACACTGCTAACAAGGGGCACTGTGGGTATTTGGACCCAAAGCCTTTCACCAAAGTCCACACTGTCTACTGAGCATTGGAGCCAATCCTTCAAACAGGTCCTATTAGCTCAACTCCAAAATGTATCTCACAACCAGCTACTTCATACTCCCTCCAAGCTGCCACCCTGGGCCAGCCCCTGTTATTGTTAGCCTGAATCATTATAGGGGCCTCCTCATTGGGCTTCCTTGCTGTCAGCTGTCTCTGTATTGTCCATTGTCACAGAACTTTCAAGTCTTAAACTATGTCAGTCTCCTGCTTACTGTCCCAATGGCTTCCCATCCCAAGGCCCCAAGTGAGTTGGCCTCCATCTACCTTTAAATTTGTGTTGCATGGGCTTCATTCGGAAGTATGAACAAGGCCAGCTTACTTTCTACCCATAGCTTTTCCACTGGCTGTTTCCTCTTTCAGGAATGCTCCTTCCCCTTGTCTTTCTCTGGCAGGTTTCCTGTCATCCTTGAGCCCTCTGCTCGAACAACCATGCTTTCTTGACTAATTTCCTACATGACACTCTCTCTAGGAGGGATGGAGATGTGCGTGTATTTATATATGTGAAAAGGCACCTTACTTTTACATCTTCTCAGTTTACACTTTCTTACCTTATATGGTATTTCATTCTTCCTTAGGACTGGTTATTTTTTTTTTTTTAAGATTTTATTTATTTATTTGAGAGAGAGACAGAGAGTACAAGCAGGGGGAGTGGCAGGAAGAGGGAGAGGGAGAAGCAGACTCCCCACTCAGCAGAGAGCCTGATGCAGGGCTCAGACCCAGGACCCTGAGATCATGCCCTGAGCTGAAAGCAGATGCTTAACCCACTGAGCCACCCAGGCATCCCAGGACTGGTCATTTCTGATTTCATCTACTATTTTTGAATTTTTTGTAAATTCAATCTCTGAATATAGCTTCAGAGTCTCATAGCAAGGTTTCCTTCATGTACTGATTACCATAATTCCTCCACTTTGATAATGAAGCTGAAGCTAAAAGAAATGAAGTGCACTGGCCCATCAGTGAGTAGCAGGACTAGATTTTAACCCATTTCTAGTGTTTTTCCCATAGACCTGGATATGCTTTTCCTGAAGCCCATAGTTGTTGGTAAGCAGTTTAGTACAGGACAAGTTATGTGTTAACTGCAAGCTCAGATAGTGATATTTATATTTATGAGCACTAGTCAAAATAATTTTGTAAAATTAATTTTATATCTATTTTTCCATTTTTTTCCCTTAAAACTGTCAAGGTAAGCAAGAGGTCAAATTACCCTGATTTTATAGGTGAAGGAGACACAAAAACGTAGGTGACTGTCTGAAATGGCAGTCTTGTGTTCCAGGGCTAATACTTTTTCCATTAAATTGCTCTCTAGTTAACTAAATAATAATATTTAATTAAACTATTGGCATGCAAAGGACCTGTGATCAAATTAACAGTGAAGAGTAGAGTAACTACATTTTCCAATGAGTTAGGGTTTGTTATAAGGGCTTTCATAGAGAAATCACATTTATGGGGGCCCCTCTGTCTAAA
Source organism: Mirounga angustirostris (assembly GCF_029215605.1). Lineage (NCBI taxonomy): Eukaryota > Metazoa > Chordata > Mammalia > Carnivora > Phocidae > Mirounga > Mirounga angustirostris. The sequence continues at coordinate 149,791,390 of NW_026991710.1, read as the reverse complement.
AATAACAAGGTCTAGAATTAATATGGTACAATGACAGAATTACAAAAGACATGGCTAAAGAAAAACCTGGATCAATGAAAGACTGAAAATTTGAGCATGGTAGTATTTGTAGAGCATGTAATACATTTATAAAACTTAGTATTTGAGGATGGGCGTAGAAAGACAGGTGTTTTTAAAAATTGACATAGATAGATTTTCAAATGTCAGAGACACATAGATATTAATAAAAATAATAATTGGAATATATCTAGTCTTCAAAATGAATGTTAAGGAGGCCACCACGACCTTCCATAACGATGCAGTCCTGGGATAGATTGAGTATAGGTGTGACCATCAATTCCTCATCCCTAAGATCAAGGCAAAAGTTTTAAGCATTTATCCAATAATCCCTTTTATTTTTATATTCTGAAAGAATTTTTTACCCTAATAAATGATTACACTTAGGAAACTGTACCTGCCTTACTAGTCTGCTTCATCCACTTTCTCTTGGGGTTGATTTTGCTTTACAGAAAAGAACCATTAAAATTTCTTTCCTATGGAAGTGTTGAATCATTATATGTATACCTGGAACTAATAGAACACTGTAATTAGCTGGAATTAAAATAAAGATTTAAATAGATAGCCAAGCATTACATACAGATACAGAAAGGCCTATATCAAATAACAAATGAAAAATAGAACTCCAAATCCTGTGTGCACACTGACAGTAAATGCATCTGTATATTCTATACCCCATGATGCTAGAGAGTCAACCGTTGGTGATGTCAAAGGGTGGTTTCCGAGGAGCTTACTTAATCAGCCCTTTAGAGGGCTCTAGAAACCCTCATTTTTAACAGTAGCCCCCGAGGATTCCAGGTTTTGATTAAAAGTGTAGTTTGGGGAAGCCCTTTTAACCTCCTTTGTGTGTCAGATTACATACCCAGTAATTGAACAAGAAAATAAGTTCTTATTGTTCAACAGTAGTTGAACAAAAGTAATTTTCTCATAAAAACTATTAATAGACACCTAAATGCAATGTGGTTGAAATATGAAATCATGTGTATTTGGTATTTGGTATTTGATATTTGTATTTCATTTCATAAAGATAAGTATCTTGATGAAAAGCCATACAACAATGAGAAGCAAAACAGCAAACCCAAATACAAACGAAGGCATTTCTCTGAATTCTGTGTTTCGTTGAGTATCAAAAGCCACCAATCTTTTAATTCTTTTCTTGTACATTATTCTGTATGCACAATCTCTGCATCTGACTGGATTCCTGGATTTTATGTCATTTTCCGTGTGACATTTCCCACAGATAAGTGTCATTGGCTGCTGCTTTGCGGGTTGAATGTCCTTCTGAGTGTCCATTGTTTGTCCCCGGGTAGCAGGGAGACGGTTCCCACTCTACGCTTACAGATTCTGGCTCCTCACGGTGTCGCCAAGATATTCTGTTTTTACCACTCTTGCAAAATACCTTCCCATCACATTTCTCATATAAATACAAATCTAGATATTTTCACTGTGACATTTGTCATATTCACGCAATTTCACACAGTAAAAACAACAAAGGTAAATCAGTTATTTCAATATGATATTAAAAACCCAGTGAAGTTCTCTGGGTTTGTTTATGTTTCTTACAGTCTTGTTCTAAATAACGGATAGAAAAACACTGTTATTTAAATGACCTTTACACGTTGACCAAATCCCAGGACTTTTGGACATGGAGGTAATGAAAAAAAGCCTGCATCAGATACTCCTCTACAGAGAGTCTATAATAAGCAAATTATGTAGCAGCATATAGTTCAAAGCAGACAGAACATACCCTTTTCTTTTTTATGTCGATTGGTTAGTTGCTAAGGAAACTGGTTTAACATTATTTATTTATTTTCCCCTTTATCTCACCTATTTTGATGTTCTGCAGTAAGTTATTAGTGTCAATTCATTGTGTTTCCCTTTTATGTCCACACAACTTTAGTCAGCTCAGATCAGTTATTTGTGTACTCGGTTAGAGTATACCTAAGTTGAGTAAACATTCGCAGTGTGACAATTTCTGTTTTTTTTTCTCTTGACGCTGAACAGTTTTGATTGCTTTGAAAGGGCACACAGCTCAAGCTGTCTTCATTTAGGCTATGTCAAAATCATCACTGTCAGGGTCATCAGTGTATTTTATGTGTTGGAATGGTTTTGTTTGCAGATTTGGTAGTATGTGGAACACAGACTTGGAGTTCTAATTCCGTTGAAAACAACGTGCTGTGAGTGTCCAAACCCCAAAAGGACAAAATGTGACTTGGAGTCTGGCCACATGCTGAAACCATAGCATTCACATATTTATCCCTGATACCAAACATTCAAAACATGGACTTTGATACAAGATTTAGAATGAATGAAATTCAAAATATGATGTTTAATCTTATTAAATAGTTAAAAAATTTCTTCTTTAAATTCAGAGTGATGGCCTCGAGGTAAGATGATAACTTTTAATGTTTGAAATTGCCGTTTGACGCAGATCACATTTATATAATCCAATCTTTTTTCACAGGAAATAGAATATTAAGCATGAGTTTTAGCTGTCAGAGAAAATTTCACTATGATGACTTATATCTCTAGAAGTAAAAAGAGATGTGGGAATAAGAAGTCAAGCTATCTTCATGACTTCCAATTCTAAAAATGTGACAAAATGAATTTAAAAATAACCTTTATCTTTTTTAAATGTGTTGATACGTTATTTGAAGAAAGTGCATGCAATGAGGTCAGCTAAACACATCAGAGGCAAAATTTGCCTTTCCTGCATCTACATGTAGAATTGATTGACCTAATAGCCTCATGTTAGTTAAAATAGGAGATGGCCTTTTATTTCCCTGATAGGCATCAAAGCTCCTAAATGATAAGTCATTTGTATAATAATATAATTTTTAAAAATGAATATACTTATTCTATAAAAATCAAATGAATTTATGAAGGATAAAGAGTCATTTAATGATAGAGGGAAGTCCTCTTTTATCAGGCTTGAAGAAAATGCTGACTGTTGAGTTTGGGTTTGAAGTTCTTTTTTGGGGAGGGGTGAATTTCTTTATTGAAGTTTATAGATGATGTGATTTTTGGGGGCTGGGGGTGTTTGGAAGGCTTTTCTTATTGTTTATATCAGTATAATATTTCAGAAATTCTTAGAATCACAGTAGGCACTATTTACAATACGTTTCTTATTCTTTTGTTGTATATAAGGAAGAATGACCTCAATGTGAGTTTCACTTCATATTTATCTGTAAAGACTATAATCATGTTTTCTTTATAAATACTTCTGTTTTGTTAATTAAATATAACACCAATTTGAAAAAAAAATTAGAGGCTGTTAATGTTCATATATGTGTATCAAATTCTAATTAGTATATAATGGCCCGAAATGCGGTTAAAAAGGAGCTAAAGATAAGTTAGTTATTCTTTTTTTTTTTTTTAAGATTTTATTTATTTTATATGACAGAGAGAGACAGCGAGAACAGGAACACAAGCAGGGGGAGTGGGAGAGGGAGAAGCAGGCTTCCCGCTGAGCAGGGAGCCCGATGTGGGACTCGATCCCAGGACCCTGGGATCATGACCTGAGCCGAAGGCAGACGCCACCCAGGAGCCCGATAAGTTATTCTTAATAATAATGTAGTAGAGCAATTTATTTATCACTGAGCTTCTTGGAATCTAAGGCAGAACAGTAAGTAAATGTTAATCTATACTACTTCTTTTTTTCAAACAATCTATACATTATTTTTCCATATTTCATGAGCTAGTGGTAAACCCTCATGAATGGTAAATGCATTTTACCAAGCCAGAGTTTAAACATTAAGTGAAAAGCTTAAAGCCAGTACAGCATGTCCCAGAGCTGTCTAAAGCAGAGGTCTTGCTGGATAGAAAAAAAGCACACAGAAATTTCAGCCTGACTCAAGAGTTTCAGCAAAAATATGTTAGAAAATACACTTTTCAGATATCTCCCATTTTTCTCTAACTGGTGAAAAATTGAACAGGAAATTTAGACTGAGATCATTTTACCCTTCTTTTAAGGTTAAAAAAAAAGTTATTGTTAGTTGTGGGGTATCCCAAACTCCAGCCATTATTTTTTCAGATTAAAAAAAAAAAGCCAAAATTGCCACTAGATGTGCATGAGAAAAAAAGAAAGAAAGAAAGAAAGAAAGAAAAAAAAAAACCTAACAGATTTATCAAAGGAGTCGACAGGATAAAGGAGATAGGGATAGGATAAAGAGATAATTTGGAAAAGATCTCTATAGAAAAGAAACAAAACATACTTACTTGACACCTATTTTAAATTCTCATGGAAATCAAATACAGTATAAATTCTGAAAGCTGCTATAACTTAAAAGACAAGAAATCTGGAAAATTTTAAGGGAAAATTTTACAGAAATAATAATTCCATAGTAGTTTAATCAGAAAAAATGATAACCGACATTACAGAAACGTAGATACTTTGTGGATAATGTTGTAATATTAAGGACAGTGACAAAGATGTACCTGTAGATTCCTTGTGTTATAGGAAACAGATTCACTAAGGTCACACAAATAATCCTAAGGGTAATCTTATTATCAAAGTATATGTGAAAAGGAAGTCAGGCTTCTCAGGAAAAGAATAGACACAAAGCAGTCCTAATGAGTGAAAGAGGAACCTCAATGCAAGTGGACTTTGCAAAAATTAGGATGTAATTTTGTCATCTGGTCAACAAAATTTAATTTGTACTTACTATATGTATTCAGGTTCTCCAGAGAAACAGAACCAATAGGTTTTGTGTGTGTGTGTGTGTGTGTGTATAAAAAGATTATTGTAATGAATTGACTCACATAATTACAGAAGAGAGAAAGTTCCATTGTATGCAGTGTGAGTTGAGGGCAAGCTGGAGACCCAGGAGAGCTAACGGTTAATTCCAGTCTGAGTCCAAAGTCCCAAAGTCGGGAGACCCAGGAAAAGCCAATGTTTCAGTTTGAGTTTGAAGGCAGGAAGAAAGCTGATGTCCCAGTTTGAAAGCGGTCAGGCAGAAAGATTTTTTTTTTTAACTTGGGCGAGACCTCATCCTTTTTGTTCTATGTAGGGTTTCAACTGATTGGACGAGGACCACCCACAGGACGGAGGGCAATGTGCTTTATTTGGTCTACCAATTTAAATGTTAATTTTGCCCAAAAACACTCTCACAGAAACACCCAGAATAATGTTTGATCAAATAGCTGTACACCCTGTGGCCCAGTCAAGTTGATACATAAAATTACTGTGTAATGAAATTGTGTTACTTTATAATAAAAAAGGGAAAATGTATACAAGACAAAAATATTTTTCAAATGGACTTTCTGTATCTCACCTCTATAAAAGCCAATTGCACAATAATAGTTCCCAGTATTTGCTAACCATTTAGTTAGAGGAGGTATTCATGGCTCACTGCAGTGCTACTAAATGCCAAGGCTTATACCATGTGTTTTCTTTCTTATATATCATATATTATGTTTCTAATAATTTTTTAAAAGATTTTATTTATTTGACAGAGAGAGACACAGCAAGAGCAGGAACAGAAGCAGGGGGAGTGGGAGAGGGAGAAGCAGGCTTCCCGCGGAGCAGGGAGCCCGATATGGGGCTCGATCCCAGGACCCTGGGATCCTGACCTGAGCTGAAGGCAGATGCTTAACGACTGAGCCACCCAGGCACTCCAGATGGTAAAGACTTTTTTTTATTTTTTTATTTTTTAAAGATTTTATTTATTTGAGAGAGAGAGAATGAGAGAGAGAGCATGAGAGGGGGGAGGGTCACAGGAAGAAGCAGCCTCCCCGCTGAGCAGGGAGCCCGATGCGGGGCTCGATCCCAGGACTCTGGGATCATGACCTGAGCTGAAGGCAGACACTTAACTGCTCAACTGACTGAGCCACCCAGGCACCTCTTATGTTTCTAATAATTAATGAAACAATATTGATACCTTATTAACTGAAGTCCATAGTTTATATTAGGGTTCACTCTTTGTGTTGTGTCGTGCAATTGGTTTTGACAAATGGATAATGTCATGTAGTCATCATTGCAGTACCACTCAAAATAGTTTCACTGCCCTAAAAATCCACTGTCCTCCACCTATGCATCCCTTCTTCCCTCTCAGAAACCCCTGAACATTGCTGATTTTTTTGCTGTCTCCATAGTTTTGCCTTTTCCATGATGTCATATAGTTGGAATCATAAGGTATGTAGCTCTTTCACACTGGCTTCTTTCACTTACAATATGTTGAAGATTCTTACATGCCTTTGTGTGGATTGACAGTTCATTTCTTTTTATCACTGAATAATATTCTCTTGTATAGATACACCACATTAATCAATTCACATATTAAAGGATATTTTGTTTTATTCCAGATTTTGGCAATTATGAATAAAACTGATTTTTGCAGGATTTTGTGTAGACATATTTTCAACTCACTTGGATATAAATACCAAGGAGCACAAATGCTGGATGCTTTGATAAGTCTGTTTAGCTTTGTAGAATGTAACACTATGTTCCAAGGTGTCTGTATTATTTTGCATTCCCATCAGCAACGAATGGGAGTTCATGTTGTTGCAGAGTCTCACTAGCATTTGGTGTTGTCAGTGTTCTGGTTTTTGGCGATTCTACATTCTAAGTGTATAGTGGTACCTCATTGTTTGAATTTACATTTCCCTAATGACCTATTATGTTGAGCATCTTTTCATATGCTTATTTGCCATCTGTAGATCTTCTTTGGTGTGGTATCTCTTTAGATCTTTTGTCTACTTTTTAGTAATGTTGTTTGTTTTCTTATTGTTGAATTTTAAGATTTTTTTGGGTATATTTTAGATAACAGTTCTTTATCAGATATGTGTTTTGCAAATATTTCCTCCAGTCTGTGGCTTGTATTTTTCTTCTCTTAACAGTGTCCTTCACAGGCAGAAGTTTTTAATTTTAATGAAATCCAATTTATCAAATTTTTTAATGGATTATGCTTTTGTGTTGTACATTAAATCCAAAGTCATCTATCTAGATTTTTAATGTTTTCTGCTAGAATTTTAATAGTTTGGCATTTTACATTTAGGTCTGTGGTCAATTTTGAGTTAATTGTAGTGATAGATATAATATTTGTATCTAGACTTAATTGTGTGTGTGTGTATGCTTAATTTTTCCAGGACCATTTGTTGAAAAGTCTGTCCTTTCCCCATTGGATTGCTTTTATTCTTTTGTCAAGTTAGTTGACTCTCTTTACGTAGTTTTATTACTGGGCTCTCTCTTCTGCTCCATTCATGTGTCTGTTCTTTTACAAATACCACACTATTTTGATCACTGTAGCATTATAGTAAATCTTGAAGTCACGTAGTGTAAGTTCTCAGACTTTGCTATTCTGAAATATTGCATTGGCTATTTTGGGTCCTTTGACATTCCATATAAACTATAGAATCCATTTGTTGATATTCAGAAAACAACTTACTGGCATTTTGTGGCATCTATAGATCAAGTTGAGGAGAACTGACATCTTAACAATATTGAGTCTTCCTCTCCATGAACATAGAATATCTCTCCTTTTTTCTTTGTAAGTCATCTTTGTTGTGTTTTTAATTTCAAATTCCAATGGTTCATTGCTGGTATATAGGAAAGCAATTAACTTTAGTATATTAATCTTGTATTCTGCAACCTTACTGTAATTGCTTATTAGTTCCAGAATTGACCTTCTTACTTTTTGTCCATTTTGGAACTATTTTAAATTACTGTACAAATGTTAACTGATATTCCTATTATTTTAAAATAAGGATTAAAAAATCTGTCATTCTGACCTTCCAGATTTGTAATCAGTATAACAGGAGGCCATATTAAATTAGATATTTGTTTAATATGTACAGTTTATAAGGCATTATACTAAGTATTGTTCAACAAAGTGAAAACACATGGATCAATTTAAAGTGTTTTCAGTCCAGTGGAAAAGAAAAACATACTGTTTTAGTTATCTACCAGTGCATAACAATCCACCTGAAATCTTAGGAATTTAAAACATGACTTATTATTTTGCATGATTCTGTGAGTTGAGTAGGTCATTCTTTTGTCCATGTGGTAGGAAACTGGTGAATGGGTTGGGCTAAAATGTAGAAGGAGAGCTCTCTCATGTGTTTGGGTCTTGGTGATGACCATATGTTAGAGCACTTTATTTTTTTTTTCTAAGTGGTCCCTTTCTACATCTAGTGTACAATCTTCTAGTGTTTTTTGACATGGGCCCTTTTTAAGCAGGATAGTCTTAGAAATTCTTTTAGTATAACAACTTCTTGAATTCTAAGAGGAATTTTCCCAAGGAGATAAGGGCCAAGTCTCTACTTGTGTCACATCTGCTAATGTCCCATTTTACAAACTGTAATGTTGCCAAGTCCAGGGTCATGGTAGGAGAATATGAATATAAGACAAGACATGAAGACTATGAATACTAAGGGCAGCATTCATTGGACTGTCAATGTAATGTTAACCACATACCTAAAAAGGGAGAGTAGATTATTGTTTTCCAGTGGGATTAAAACGTCAGGAGTGATTATCTCTAAGTGAGGAATAATGTGGGCCAGTGATGAACATGAGATTTGAGATTGATAAGATTTCAAATTATAGGGGCACCTGGGTGGCTCAGTCGTTAAGCGTCTGCCTTCGGCTCAGGTCATGATCCCAGGGTCCTGGGATCGAGCCCTGCATTGGGCTCCCTGCTCAGCGGGAAGCCTGCTTCTCCCTCTCCCACTCCTCCTGCTTGTGTTCCCTCTCTTGCTGTGTCTCTCTCTGTCAAATAAATAAATAAAAACATAAAAAAGATTTCAAATTATAGGCTTGATAAACAGTTTTCCAAGTGTCAATAGCATTTTTTTAAATTTTTATATTTAAATTTAATTAATTAACATAGAGTGTATTATTAGTTTCAGAGGTAGAGTTTAGTGATTCATCAGTCTTGTATAAAACCTATTGCTCATTACATCACCTGCCCTCCTTAATGTCCATCACCAAGTTACCCCATCCCCCTCACCCCCTCCCCTCCAACAACCCTTAGTTTGTTTCCTATGATTAAGAGTCTCTTATGGTTTGTCTCCCTCTCTGATTTCGTCTTGTTTTATTTTCCCCTCCCTTCCCTTTGATCCTCTGTTTGTGTCCAAGAGTGGATAACATTTTAAGTGGAAAAAGCATTCAGAGAAAGCATGAAAATCCAGCCCTGCTAATGGATTTGCAAACAATCTGACTTAAATGCAATGTAAAAGATGAGAAAGAACAATAAAAGTTAAGATTTGGAGGTAGATTGAGGCCAGATGACTGAGAGCCATGAGTGTGATCTTGAGGAGTTTGAATTTTATTGTGTAATATTTTGGGGCAGAAGAGAAACAGGATCAGACTTATGAATTAGGAAGACTATTCTAACAGCAGAGTATAATAGTTAACTGAATGGTGTTAGCTGGTTGTGGTGGAGTTGGAGGAAGAAATGAGTCAGAATTTATTGAGAAGAAGTAAGAACTATTACATACTACCTATGTTGTATCCATACTGGATAAAAATTTGGCAAGTCTGGTCTGGGAAAAGTAAGATGCAACATATTCAGGGAGGCATGGATTTGGAAAGAAGGGAAGTCATGATAGGTGGATATCCAATTGCAATTGGGGCTCCTAAGTACTTATTCAACATAGTTTAGGAACAGTTTCTCTTAATTTGCTTCTAGTGTGATCACATGGATAAATGGAAGCTTATACCCAGAGCTTAATGAGAAAGAAATGACTTTAACATTTTTTTTTTCAGATAAAACAAGGAGGGACAAGGGACATCTTATGGTGCACTATATCCATGTGGGGGGGAAAATACCCTATAAATGTGGAGTTCTTTTCCCTTTAGTGTGATACAGAGACCCTAGAAAGAGAAAATAAATTTGTAGGGCAAATATCCAAGATTATTTTCCCCTAAGAAATAGGAGGATGGGCAGTGGAGGTATGGCAAGATGCTAACAGAAGAGGCAAAGTGACCACAGAGGTTACTGACCCACCAGCCTGATTTCCTTTGAGATCTAAGACAGATGTTTATATTTCCAAGATAGCTACAAATCTAGTTCCTAGGTTTTCGTGATGACAATTCAGCGTAAGTGGACAAAAACACCCTAAAGCCTTCAGAGTTGAGTTAAGCCCAACCCTATGGGGAGAGAATAGGGGAGAGGATTTGGCCATGAGCCTCAAAATGGTAGAGAAGACCCAAAATAGACAATGCTTCTTTCTTTGTATATGATCATCACTTATTTTCCTGGTAGAAGAAAGTTATAGGTCAGTAATGATAAGCATAGACAATTGACCCTTGAATAATGAGGGCACTGGGGACACCATCCCTGACACAGTAAAAAAAAAACATAGCTTAATTACTGAGAGCCTATTGTTAACATAAACAGTCAAAACGTATTTTGTATGTTATAAACTCTATCCTTACAATAAAGTAAGCTAGAGAAAGTAAAATGTTATTAAGAAAATCATAAATGCACATAGCATCTTGCCATACCTCCACTGCCCATCCTCCTATTCATTACTCAGAGGAGAGCTAATCCCTTCAGATGATCTGATTTGCTAGCTGTGGTGATGAGTGGGAATGATAGAAAATGAGAGAGGGAATACTTCTCTTAAATAATAGAGAAGGACTGACCAACAATAACTCTATGGTTATTGGGGAGGGCATGGAAGCAAGTGTGAACAGGGGAAGACACAAGGGAAGGAAGTGACAGAGAAGAGAGGGGAAGAGGGTTGAGTGGATGAGGACTTGAGAAAGACGAAGGAACAAGGCAAGATATGTTACTTGAGAGAGAAAAAGGAGAAAAGTCACAATTGGCATAGTGAATATAATTATGGGATAAAACGGTGCATGTAGAGCATTTTTAGAAATACTCTGCTGTTATGCGCCATATATCATTTTCCTCAACCTCCTCTGGTAACTTCTAAAAAAATGACATTTGAATGAGTAGGTATTCCTACTTTTATTTTCCTTTTACTTTTAATGAAGTTACAGAAAAATCTGGTGGTTTAACAATGGCAAGAATTGGATGTGCTGATCTCATCTCACATCCACTAAAGTCAATATATACTATCCCAGTCTTGATATAGATAGTGAAATAAAGATGGGTTCTATTCAGATTTAAAAAGACTTGAATATAAGAAATATTTTATTTTATTTTTTTATTTTCAATTTTTTTATTGCTTTCAATTGTAAAATATACATAACATAGAATTTACAATCTTAACCATTTTTTCTTTTTAAAAAATTATTAACATATAATGTATTATTTGTTTCAGGGATACAAGTATGTGATTCATCAGTCTTACACAATACACAGCACTCCTGAGTCAGTCTCATAAAAAAATATTTTAATCAGAGCAAGAGTCCATACTTTGAAAACAAGAGAGAAAAAAATAAAAACACCAAAGAAAAGTAAGCCATATAACAAAATTAAAAAAAAAACAAAACAAGATACAAAACAGTGCATAAACTATACAATAGAATTAAGACATAAAACACTTACCAAGCTAGATATAAAAGTTAAAATCATTGGTAGAAAAATGAAAACTCCGAGGTTTGCCAAACATAATGTAATATAAAAGTAAAAAAAAAATCATGTCAATATAAAGTGGATATATTTCCCATCTTCCTAAAAACTTGAAAAATAAAAGACCTGATAAAAGTATAACAGGAAAATGCAAACAAAAGACAAAAACAAAAACATGGATCTCAATACTAATATGAGAAACAGGAAAAATTTAGTTAAAAAATATGAAGAGAAAAATCATATAATAGTGATATATCATACATTCTACAATAAAGATTTATTTACTTATATATATTTTAAAGATTTATTTATTCATTTTAGAGAGAGAGAGAGAAAGAGTATGAGCAGGAGGGGCCGAGGGAGAGGGAGAGAGAATCTCAAGCAGACTCCATGCAAGTGCAGAGCCCAACGCGGGGCTCGATCTCACAACCCTGAGATCAGGAACCTGAGATCACGACCTGAGCTGAAACCAAGAATTGGACACTTAACCAACTACCCCACCCGGGCACTCTTACCATAAAGATTTGAAAGACAGAGATTGTCACATGATTTTTTTGTCTCCAATAGTAGAATAGAAAAAATTATAAATTAAGATTTGATTAAAGCATAGGAATTAATTGATAAAAACAGTAGTAACAATTTTGGAATTTCTCTCATGTAAATTAGGTAGAAAAAAATACCAGCATAACCATTCTGACTCCTATATTTTACAATTTTTTCCTTGAAAAATTAGATAACACAATAGGAAATATTAAAAAGCAAACAAAAAAATGTAACAGGTATATAACAAATAAAAAATAATAATATAATTCAATAAATGAAAAATTCATGAAAATCAATTAAATTACATTAGTAAATTACATTTACTAATGTAAACCACTTTACTAATTTAAAGTGGTTTACTTTAAAGTTACATAATAATATCAAAACCAAAATGCTTTTGAGAAAGCATGCCTGAATTTTATAAAACAAATATTTCTAAGAAATATAAAAGAAGGGACGCCTGGGTGGCTCAGATGGTTAAACGTCTGCCTTCGGCTCAGGTCATGATCTCAGGGTCCTGGGATCGAGTCCCACAGTGGCTCCTTGCTTAGCAAGGAGCCTGCTTCATCCTCTGCCTGCCACTCCCCCTGCTTGTACTCTCTCTCTCTGGCAAATAAATAAATAAAATCTTAAAAATATATATATATAAAAGAAGCCTGGAGAACTATTTTCCTTGTTACAGTGACTTTCATAAAGATATGTATTTCCCCACCAAATTCCCCCAGATTTAAATAATATAATGTTATTTTAATTAACTAAGGGGTTTTAAAAAAAATGTCTAAGATACATTTGGAAAAAGTGTTTTTAAGTTTTATTTTATTAATGTACCATCCTTTCCCAGAACTCAAATCCTTAAAAATGACAGAGTATGAATATTTATAAAAAAAGATAAGCAAAATGCATAATTACCATGACAATCAGAACAAGTTTCAAGTTGGAAGGGGGCAGCAACTAGGAAAAACCACCTGAAGCAGAAAGGCAATTGGGATGAGTTTGAACAAAATAACTCAACCCCAAATGTGCCCAGGAGAGAACTGCAGTCAGTATTCAGGGCAGTGGTTCTGAAGGTGTTTTAAACTTGGATGTGGGGGATACTGGAGCGCTATGGGAATCTGGATATTAACTAGGTGATGTCTGGGACAGCATGAAATCAACTTTCTTGCTTTGTAATACTGACATTGACCAAGTCTTTGGTTTTTTATTGTTATGTTAATCACCATACATTACGTCATTAGTTTTTGATGTAGTGTTCCATGATTCATTGTTTGTGCATAATACCCAGTTCTCCATGCAGAACGTGCCCTCTTTAATACCCATCACCAGGCTAACCCATCCTCCCACCCCCCTCCCCTCTAGAACCCTCAGTTAGTTTTTCAGAGTCCATAGTCTCTCATGGATCATCTCCCCCTCCAATTTCCCCCCTCTTCATTCTTCCCCTCCTGCTATCTTCTTCTTTTTTTTCTTAACATATATTGCATTATTTGTTTCAGAGGTACAGATCTGTGATTCAACAGTCTTGCACAATTCACAGCGCTCACCATAGCACATACCCTCCCCAATGTCTATCACCCAGCCACCCCATTCCTCCCACCCCCCACCACTCCGGCAACCCTCAGTTTGTTTCCTGAGATTAAGAATTCCTCATATCAGTGAGGTCATATGATACATCTCTTTCTCTGATTGACTTATTTCGCTCAGCATAACACCCTCCAGTTCCATCCACGTCGTTGCAAATGGCAAGATCTCATTCCTTCTGATGGCTGCATAATATTCCATTGTATATATATATACCACATCTTCTTTATCCATTCATCTGTCAATGGACATCGACCAAGTCTTTGCTTTTAAACAAAATGCTTTTGGTACAATACTCTCTGTTGCCCCATAGAGAAACTGTAAGCATCTGCACTATAGTTGGAGACACAGGGCAATTTTCCTGCAATCCGGTGACATGCAGGAGGAACAGGGCACTCAGTGCTCAGCTCAAGCTGGCTCACCTTTTTCCACAGCCCATCACATTCCCTCTCACCATCACTAGAAAGAAACAGACTTTACAAAAACATAAATGGGGATTAAAATTTATAGATAAGAATACCATTAAGAATTATACCCCTCCAAATGAAATAGAAAGAGATAGTGTGAAACTTAACAAATTGAAAGATTTAACATCTACATATAGTAATATTGTTGATAGAACAAATTTAAAAGATATTAGAATACTATTTGAGAGTTGAGAAAAAATGGAATCCATATCTGCATACCTATCAGATCTATGAGTTATTTGATTAAACTGGAGATACTTGGAGATCATGGCTAATATGTTGGGGGCAATCCTACATGGGACAATCAAGGAACAGAATGGCTTTTTGGCATTTCTGTCTACGAGATATTTTTGGTCTTATTGTGAGCTAACCCAGCATGGCAAATTCTAAATCATGACAGGATGCCACTTAGGACTCAGAGTTTTTATGGAAAACTTAGTTTCTTTTGGAAAAACAAGCAGAAATTAAAAGTCACACTTTGAAGATCCTGAAATCTGAATAATTATCCTTCAGCATTTTTATAAATTGCTCTTCAAGGATCCTTTTTCATTTTATTAAAGACAAATTCACAGTCTCAAAAACAATGTATAAATTAGGATATGGATTTGGTTGCTGTACCAAAGACTCAAATAACAACACAGATGTTAACATGGATAACATGGAAAAGTGAAAGAAGATAAATAAAAATCATATATCAATTTCTTCTCCCAAGGATAATCACTGTTTTCATTCTAGTGCATTTTCTTCTATGCATTTTTCTCTGTATGCATGTGTGTGTATTAAGTGTAAATTAGAAACTTTATACTTTTTATATAAAAGGATTATATTGCATATACAATTTTGTATCACAGATTTTCAGTAAACCTTAAGCACATCCATGGAACTAACATTTTTAGTAAAATCTATTTTGAACTCTATATAATTTTTTCCTTTATATATATATATATATCACAGTTCACTAGGCTATTTTCACACTGTTGGACATTTAAATTTCTTCCAGTTTTTCACTATTATAATTAACGGCACAATATTTTGATTCATAAGTCATCATTTGAATTTGAGATTATTTAGTAGCATTGCTTCTTGGAAGTAGAGTTATTGATGAGGAAAATTGTATGGCTCCTGATATCTATTGTCAATTTCCTGTTCTGAATGTTTGTAGCAGTTTACACATCCACCAGTGCCTCGTTTCTTATATTCTTTGCC
Organism: Mirounga angustirostris; assembly: GCF_029215605.1. Taxonomy (NCBI): domain Eukaryota; kingdom Metazoa; phylum Chordata; class Mammalia; order Carnivora; family Phocidae; genus Mirounga; species Mirounga angustirostris. Next base: position 149,776,062 of record NW_026991710.1, on the reverse strand, counting down.
AGCCATAGTTTTGCAGTATTTTAAGAATTTATTGTTTGAAAATTTTAAGTAGCTCCCTTAATCCTTGACTATTTTAAGTTTTCTGGTCCTTTATGAACCAACTAGAAAATTTATCTTGTTTCAGAAAATGGTACAGTTGTAGATGAGTTTTCTATTTTTAACTGCCCTAGAATTTAATCTCACTATCTTTTTTATCAAGATGGATTGATGACTTAAATATAAAAATAAAACCTCTGATACTCTAACACAATAAAGTCAAGATTTTTCTGACAACTAGGTGAGGAGGGAAATTATAACTGAATAAATAAAATAAATCACAAAGGAAAATCCACATATGGATTAAAGATTGAAAACTATAAAACAATAATTGGGAAATATGTCTCTAATATGGTTACATCTTAGTGTATATGTATGAATATGTAATCAGCAAGATGTGTATATGCACCCATACATCCTGATGCTAGGATATACTTGACATTCTATATTTTAGTGTTTTCTCATTTCTAGTTTTATTTTTATTATCTTATTTCATTGTTTCTACTTATTTAATCTTTCACATAATATTATATGGTGTATTTCCCTTTTGTTTGGATAGATTTTTTATGCTTATCACCAATTTTATACTTATTACCAATATTTTTCTTAAAATTTTAGTGTAGCCTAAAAGATATAAGTAATTCTTGACATTGGTTTTTGAAGACAATGTGTTATAACTTTAATATGATGAGCGATGAGTTCTCAACAGCTATACTGAATCTCTGGTTGCTCTATAACAGGCAAGAGTAGGAAAAAAAAAAAAAACCCAAGCACTTATGAAGCTTTAAAAATTGCTTACTGAATTATTATGTTTCTTTCCCTGCTGTTATATTGAGTAATTCTATGGTAAAAATCTCATGATCTGTTAAAAAAATATTTAACATTTTAAGTTCCATACTGAAGGATTAAATTCTAGCAGTAATATTTTGCTATTCTTATCTCCTTAATCTACTAAATTATTTTGGATGTTAATGAGAAATTTAATATGTTAATTGAGAGGGGCGTGGGCTATAACACAACCAATTTGAAATATCACAATGACAGACTTGAAAGATATTTTGGAAATAATCTAGTTCAGCATCTAGAAAAAAGGTTGCAGATGATTGGTACCCAGTTCTAACCTAGGACATCTGGGGAAAAATGACCTGATCAAATCACCTTGTAAACATGCCTCCTGATGCTATTCCTTGATGGAAAGCTAAAGCTCTTATTTATAGAATGATTTTAGCGGGGTGTACATGGTCTGTTTGGGTTGTTTATGGCAAACAAACTAAGAGTCTATGGATTGATGAGCTGTGATTCACTGGAAAATGTCAGTGTGAACTGTGTAGTTATGGGAGTATAAAAATAGAGCTGTTTCATGATTAAAAGAGCTTTCATTATACACATGAGGCCCTGTTTGGTTTACTTAGAGACCTCATATATTAGCTCTGGGCCAGGGTATATTCTAATACATCAAGAAAAGACCCAGACAGCTCGTTCAGGAATTCCAGAAATTTCCATATTTGTCACGTTTCCCAACCACCCCTATCCATTGAATTATCAATAAAAAATGACACTGGGTAAGAGATGTGACTCATGGCAGTGGTCATTTAAAAATCCTACCTTCTGTGATATCTTCAACCTTTTTATTCACAGTTGAGAACAGAGGCCCTGATAGGGTAAATAACTTCCCAGGGGTGCTCTATCTGTGTAGATGACACTCATTAGATGTGTGACCCTGGAGAAGTTACTTAATATTTTTATGCTCAGTTTTTTTCATTTAACTGGAAATAATAATGATACTTGCCTCATAGGTTATTGTTCAGATTAAATGAGCTAATTTTTATCAACATAATTAGAATATTTCTTGGAACTATAGTAAAAATGATGTTTTCATTGTATTATTATTTAGTACACTGGAGTTGTATGCTTTGGAGTTTAATTTTTGGTTTCTGGTCCCACACTCTGTCTTTATCTTCTATGCTTCGTGAATTTCTTTATTATTGAAGGAGAAAATCTTAATAAAACAAATAATTTTAAAATGTGCTCTTAGTTTTATAAAACAATAAGTAATTAGAATTCTTCTCTTTCCAGGCTGTATAAACAATGCTTTTGAAGATCAAATTATTCATGCATAGAAAAAGGATTGGTAGATTCTATAACTTAAAATAGAAATCATCACTCTAACCATATTCAAATTCACTTTTGTTTCCTAACAAGTACAATGTAAATTAATAATAGGTGAGGGAGGGATATCTCTATGATAGATGATTTGTAACTTTCAAAATTTATATTAAATGGGTGATATGTTTGGGGGAGGCCCTGTGTCTAACTATTAAGCTTTGCTTATTATATGACAAATACTCTGTGAAGTGTGTTCACATAAACTCATCTCACTTAATAAGCATGATAATTTAATGAGGTAGGTATTTTGATTGTCCTTATTGTACAGAGGAAGCAATTGGGCAAGAAGTGTTTAGTAAGTTACTCAACTTCCTATACCTGACTAGTGGTTACCCAGCTATTAAAAACCTACAGTCATATGTCCTCTAGTCTCATACTTCTTCCCTGATATACCATACTTGGCAAATGAGTTCTCTGAGTGTCAGTTTTCTTCCCAGTAAAAAAGTATAAAAATGAGATAAGGTATTCAAAGCACTTAATGGAATGCCTTTTGTATCATCATAGCCTACTAAATTAATAAAAAAAAAATTGGTGGTCACATAGATAATGAACAACAGGATTAGAGTCAATCCTGACCTATCAAAGATCATCCGTGCTTACAGAATTGGAAGGAATACTTATAAAGATGGTAATTATTTGGCTAATTATTTGTTCATTTTGATGGATTTATTTTGCTTTAACTCTTGTTGAACATAATTCTTAAAAACAAAACCTTTTGCCATCACAATGTTAATGATTTTCTCTTAAGAGCTGAGTGGTGGTGTTGGGGGAAGTTAGGGTAGGGGCACCTGGGTGGCTCAGTTGGTTGAGCGTCTGACTCTTGATTTCGGCTCAGGTCATGATCTCAGGGTCATGAGATGGAGCCCCGAGTCGGGTTCCAAGCCGGGTGTGAAGCCTGCTTGAGATTCTCTCTCTCCCTCTGCTCCTCCCCCCTACTATGCACACACTCTCTCTTAAAAATAAAAGGGTAAATAAAGAGGAGATGGAGAAAGGGGGCAGAGAAATTTAAAAGGCTCTCTAGTTTCCATTTATTTTTACAATGAAAGATAACTCCATTGAAAATAATAAGATAATATACTCTCTTATAAGAGAAGATGCATTTTACTCCTTTTTTTTCTTTTAAACTAATCTCTACACCCAACATGTGGCTCAAACTCATGACCCCAAGATCAAGAGTCAGATGCTCTACTGATGGAATAGTCAGGCAGCCCAGAAGATGTTGTTTTAATAGATTGTACCTATGTATCTTTTTATATAAATGGGATAACAAAATACAACATTACAGATATTGATGTTTTATTAAGAATATGTATTTCTGCATGAGATAGGAAGAAAGTGGCTTGGCAAAATCAATAACCTGAGACAGAAATATAATTTGTAAAACATTTTTTTTTTTTTCACCAGAACAAGTAACTTTCAGTAGTCAAGAGGCTATTTTGCCTGTTGGTGTTCTATGATTCATCACTCACTGCTTTGAACATTTCATTTTCTTGTCATATCTGTTAAATAAGAAAATACATTTTTAATTATAGTTCAAGAGAGCACAACTTTGAGAAGAACAGCACTTGTATTTCTTTTTTCTTTTCTTTTTTTTTTTAAACATTTTATTTATTTATTTGACAGAGACACAGCGAGAGAGGGAACACAAGCAGGGGGAGTAAGAGAGGGAGAAGCAGGCTTCCCGCCGAGCAGGGAGCCTGATGCGGGGCTCCATCCCAGGACCCTGGGATCATGACCTGAGCCGAAGGCAGACGCTTAACGACTGAGCCACGCAGGTGCCCCCAGCACTTGTATTTCAAATCCACATTACTCTCCAGTGCTTTCAATTTACACAAGAAGTGTCAGTTCCTGTCAAGTGTATATTAATAAGTCTCATAGATTAGGTGTTGTACACAGTTGATAACATCTATCTTCACAGAATTTATGGTCTAGGGAAGTAGAATAGCCATACCACAGCCTGCATGAAAACTAGTCTATAAATGCTTCATATCAGTACATTTTACTATAACTTGTTTCCGTGGATATCAAGAAAATATGTTAGTTCGTAGGTAAAAATATGAAGACTTACAATCTTCTTTGAATCACTTTGATTCAAGTGAGCAATAGATATTGCTAGTAAATGTCAGTGAGAACTTAAAATCCGATCTTCAAATAACAAATTCTGCCTTCTTTCCATAGATGATATTGGGGATATTGGGGTTTTTTTTTGGTCAATAAATACTGTTAGAAATAATATAAACAACATACAAAAAGTATTATTTTCTTGGATCACTTTAAAAATTTTTATGTGATTTCAATTCAGTTTAATTTAACTTAAATTCTATTGTTATGTTGGTTTCAGGTGTACAATATAGTGATTCAACAGTTGTATAGGTTTTTTTTTTATATTATTTTGCATATTTAAGAAATTTGATAGATTTGTATTGTATTGCAAGTGGAATGGTAGTTACATATTACTTGTGAAGGAGTTTATGAGCTCAAGAATAAAACCAAGTTAAATGATTTTTTAAAAATATTTATTTATTTATTTTAGAAAAGAGAGAGAGAGTGCATGTGTGTGTGAGTGGGGGAGGGGCAGAAGGAGAGGGAGAGAGAGAATTCTAAGCAGACTCCACACTGACCATGGAGCCTAACTCAGGGCTAACTCATACCTTCCTTTATCTCTTCTAGCTCTCCTTCAGTTCTCTGAACACATTTATAATGGCTGCTTTGACATGGAGGCTTTGTCACTTGCAGTCTCTGTTGCTTTTTTTCCTGTATATGGGCCACATTTTCCTGTTTCTTGTAATGACTTATAGTTTTTTCTTTAAAATTAGACATTTTAGATAATGTGTTGTATCAGAACTGGGTACTGATTCTCCCACAAAGGTTCTTTTTTTTTTATGTTATGTTAATCACCATACATTACATCATTAGTTTTTGATGTAGTGTTCCATGATTCATTGTTTGCGAATAACACCCAGTGCTCCATTCAACACGTGCCCTCTTTAATACCCATCAGCAGGCTAACGCATCCCCCCACCCTCCTCCCCTCTAGAACCCTCAGTTTGTTTCTCAGAGTCCATAGTCTCTCATGGTTCGTCTCCCCCTCTGATTTCCCCCCCTTCATTCTTCCCTTCCTGCTATCTTCTTTTTTTTTTTTTTTTTATTTATTTGTTTCAGAGGTACAGGTCTGTGATTCAACAGTCTTGCACAATTCACAGTGCTCACCATAGCACATACCCTCCCCAATGTCTATCACCCAGCCACCCAATCCCTCCCACCCCCCACCACTCCAGCAACCCTCAGTTTGTTTCCTGAGATTAAGAATTCCTCATATCAGTGAGGTCATATGATACATCTCTTTCTCTGATTGACCTATTTCACTTAGCATAATACCCTCCAGTTCCATCCACGTCGTTGCAAATGGCAAGATTTCATTCCTTTAGATGGCTGCATAATATTCCATTGTATATATACACCACATCTTCTTTATCCATTCATCTGTTGAGGGACATCTTGGCTTTTTCCAGAGTTTGGCTATTGTGGACATTGCTGCTATAAACATCAGAGTGCACACACCCCTTTGGATCCCTACATTTGTATCTTCGGGGTAAATACCCAGTAGTGCAATTGCTGGGTCGTATGGTAGCTTTATTTTCAACTTTTTGAGGAATCTCCATACTGTTTTCCAGAGTGGCTGCAACAGCTTGCATTCCTACCAACAGGGTAGGAGGGTTCCCCATTCTCTGCATCCCCGCCAACATCTATAGTTTCCTGACTTGTTAATTTTAACCATTCTGACTGGTGTGAGGTGGTATCTCATTGAGGTTTTGATTTGGATTTCCCTGATGCTGAGCGATGTTGAGCACTTTTTCATGTGTCTGTTGGCCATTTGGATGTCTTCTTTGGAGAAATGTCTGTTCATGTCTTCTGCCCATTTCTTGATTGAATTAGTTGCTCTTTAGGTGTTGAGTTTGATAAGTTCTTTATAGATTTGGGATACTAACCCTTTATCTGATATGTCATTTGCAAATATCTTCTCCCATTCTATCGGTTGTCTTTTGGTTTTGTTGACTGTTTCCTTTGCTGTGCAAAAGCTTTTTATCTTGATGAAGTCCCAATAGTTCATTTTTGCCCTTGCTTCCCTTGCCTTTGGCAATGTTTCTAGGAAGACGTTGCTGTGGCTGAGGTCGAAGAGGTTGCTGCCTGTGTTCTCCTCTAGGATTTTGATGGACTCCTGTCTCACATTTAGGTCTTTCATCCATTTTGAGTCTATTTTTGTGTGTGGTGTAAGGAAATGGTCCAGTTTCATTCTTCTGCATGTGGCTGTCCAATTCTCCCAACACCATTTGTTGAAGAGACTGTCTTTTTTCCATTGGATATTCTTTCCTGCTTTGTCAAAGATGAGTTGACCATAGAGTTGAGGGTCCATTTCTGGGCTCTCTATTCTGTTCCATTGATCTATGTGTCTGTTTTTGTGCCAGTACCATACTGTCTTGATGATTACAGTTTTGTAATAGAGCTGGAAGTCCAGAATTGTGATGCCACCAGGTTTGCTTTTCTTTTTAAACATTCCTCTGGCTATTCGGGGTCTTTTCTGGTTCCATACAAATTTTAGGATTATTTGTTCCATTTCTTTGAAAAAAGTGGATGGTATTTTGATAGGGTTTGCATTGAATGGTAGATTGCTCTAGGTAGCTTTGACGTCTTCACAATATTTGTTCTTCCAATCCATGAGCATGGAACGTTTTTCCATTTCTTTGTGTCTTCCTCAATTTCTTTCATGAGTATTTTATAGTTTTCTGAGTACAGATCCTTTGCCTCTTTGGTTAGATTTATTTCTAGGTATCTTATGGTTTTGGGGCGATTGTAAATGGGATCGACTCCTTAATTTCTCTTCCTTCTGTCTTGTTGTTGGTGTATAGGAATGCCACTGATTTCTGTGCATTGATTTTATATCCTGCCACTTTACTGAATTCCTGTATGAGTTCTAGGAGTTTTGGGGTGGAGTCTTTTGGGTTTTCCACATAAAGTGTCATATCATCTGCAAAGAGTGAGAGTTTGACTTCTCCTTTGCTGATTTGGATGCCTTTTCTTTGTTTTTGTTGTCTCATTGCTGTGGCTTGGACTTCTAGTACTATGTTGAATAGTAGTGGTGATAGTGGACATCCCTGCTGTGTTCCCTGACCTTAGGGGGAAAGCTCTCAGTTTTTCCCCATTAAGAATGATATTCACTATGGGTTTTTCATAGATGGCTTTTATGATATTGAGGTATGTACCCTCTATCCCTATACTCTCAAGAGTTTTGATCAAGAAAGGAAGCTGTACTTTGTCAAATGCTTTTTCTGCATCTATTTTTTTTAAATTTTATTATGTTAGTCACCTACAATATATCATTAGTTTTTGATGTGGTGATCCACGATCCATTGTTTTCGTATAACACCCAGTGCTCCATGCAGTACGTGCCTTCCTTAATACCCATCACCGGGCTAAACAATCCCTCCTCCCCACTCCCCTCTAAAACTCTGTTTGTTTCTCAGAGTCCATAGTCTCTCATGGTTCATCTCTCCCTCCAATTCCCACCCCCCATTTTTCCCTTCCTTCTCCTAGTGTCCTCCATGCTATTCCTTATGTTCCACAAATAAGTGAAACCATATGATAATTGACTTTCTCTGCTTGACTTATTTCACTTAGCATAATCTCCTCCAGTCCCATCCATGTTGATGTAAAAGTTGGGTATTCATCTTTTCTGATGGCTGAGTAATATTCCATTGTATATATGGACCACATCTTTATCCATTCATCTGTTGAAGGGCATCTTGGCTCTTTCCACAGTTTGGCTACTGAGGACATTGCTGCTATGAACATTGGGGTGCATATGGCCCTTCTTTTCACTACATCTGTGTCTTTGGAGTAAATACCCAGAAGTGCAATTGCTGGGTCATAAGGTAGCTCTATTTTTATTTTTTTATTTTTAAAGATTTTATTTATTTATTTGACAGAGAGAGACACAGCGAGAGAGGGAACACAAGCAGGGGGAGCGGGAGAGGGAGAAGCAGGCTTCCCGCCGAGCAGGCAGCCCGATGCGGGGCTCGATCCCAGGACTCTGGGATCATGACCTGAGCCGAAGGCAGACGCTTAACGACTGAGCCACCCAGGCGCCCCGGTAGCTCTATTTTTAAATTTTTGAGGAACCTCCACACTGTTTTCCAAAGTGGCTGTACCAACTTGCATTCCCACCAACAGTATAAGAGGGTTCCCCTTTCTCCACAACCTCTCCAACATTTGTTGTTTCTTTCCCTGTCCATTTTTGCCATTCTAACTGGTGTAAGGTGGTATCTCAGTATGGTTTTGATTTGGATTTCCCTGATGGCTAATGATGATGAACATTTTTTCATGTGTCTGTTAGCCATTTGTATGTCTTCTTCAGAGAAGTGTCTTTTCATATCTTCTGCCCACTTTTTGACTTGATTATTTGTTTTTTGGGCGTTGAGTTTGAGAAGTTCTTTATAGATCTTGGATACCAGCCCTTTATCTGTAGTGTCATTTGCAAATATCTTTTCCCATTCTGTGGGTTGCCTCTTTGTTTTGTTGACTGTTTCCTTGCTGTGCAGAAGCTTTTTATCTTGATGAAGTCCCAAAAGTTCATTTTTGCTTTTGTTTCAGTAGCTTTTGGAGATGTATCTTGAAAGAAGTTGCTGTGGGCGATGTCAAAGAGGTTATTGCCTATGTTCTTCTCTAGGATTTTGATGGATTCCTGTCTCACATTGAGGTCTTTCATCCACTTTGAGTTTATCTTTGTGAATGGTGTTAGAGAATGGTCGAGTTTCATTCTTCTGCATGTGGCTGTCCAATTTTCCCAGCACCATTTATTGAAGAGACTGTCTTTTTTCCATTGCATGTTTTTTCCTGCTTTGTCAAAGATTATTTGACCATAGAGTTGAGGGTCCATATCTGGGTTCTCTATTCTGTTCCATTGGTCTATGTGTCTGTTTTTGTGCCAGTACCATGCTGTCTTGGTGATCACAGCTTTGTAATATAGCTTAAAATTGGGCAATGTGATGCCCCCAGGTTTGTTTTTCTTTTTCAACATTTCCTTGGCGATTCGGGGTCTTTCCTGATTCCATACAAATTTTAGGATTGTCTGTTCCAGCACTTTGAAAAATGTCATTGGAATTTTGATCGGGATGGCATTGAAGGTATAGATTGCTTTGGGTAGCATAGACATTTTAACAATGTTTATGCTACTGATCCATGAGCATGGAATATTTTTCCATCTTTTTGTGTCTTCTTCAATTTCTTTCATGAGTGTTTTGTAGTCCTAGAGTATAGATCCTTTACCTCTTTGGTTAGCTTTATTCCAAGGTATCTTACGGTTTTTGGTGCTATTGTAAATGGAATCATTTCTCTAATTTCTCTTTCTACAGTTGCATTGTTAATGTATAAGAAAGCAACTGATTTCTGTGCACTGATTTTGTATCCTGCCACATTACTGAATTGCTGGATGAGTTCTAGTAATTTGGGGGTGGAGTCTTTTGGGTTTTCCACATAAAGTATCATGTCGTCTGTGAAAAGAGAGAGTTTGCTTTCTTCTTTGCAAATTGAATACCTTTTATTTCTTTTTGTTGTCTGATTGCTGTTGCTAGGACTTCTAGTACTATGTTGAACAATAGTGGTGAGTGGTCATCCTTGACATCTTCCTGATCTTAAGGGAAAGGCTCTCAGCTTTTCCCCATTGAGGATGATATTCGCTGTGGGTTTTTCATAGATGGATTTTATGAGCTTGAGGAATGTTCCCTCTATCCCTATACTCTGAAGAGTTTTAATCAGGAAAGGATGTTGTATTTGTCAAATGCTTTTTCTGCATCAATTGAGAGGACCATATGGTTCTTCTCCCTCCTCTTATTAATGTGTTCTATCATATTGATTGATTTGTGAATGTTGAACCACCCTTGCATCCCGGGGATAAATCCCACTTGGTCATGGTGGATGATCCTTTTAATGTATCGTTGGATCCTATTAACTAGGATTTTGTTGAGGATTTTGGAATCCACATTCATCACACATATCAGTCTGAAATTCTCCTTTTTGATGGGGTCTTTGCCTGGTTTGGGGATTAAGGTAATGCTGGCCTCATAGAATGAGTTTGGAAGTTTTCCTTCGTTTCTATTTTTTTGAAACAGCTTCAGTAGAATAGGTATTATTTCTTCTTTGAATGTTTGGTAGAATTCCCCAGGGAATCCATCAGGCCCTGGACTCTTGTTTTTTGGGAGGTTTTGATCACTGCTTCAATCTTGTTACTGGTTATTGGCCTATTCAGGTTGTCAGTTTCTTCCTGTTTCAGTTTTGGCAGCTTATAGGTTTCCAGGAAGGCCTCCATTTCATCCAGATTGCTCAGTTTATTGGCATATAGTTGTTCATAATAATTTCTAATAATTGTTTCTATTTCCTTGGTGTTAGTCGTGATCTCTCCCCTTTCATTCATAATCGTATTAATTTGGGTCCTTTCTCTTTTCTTTTGGTTAAGTCTGGCCAGTGGTTTATCAATCTTATTAATTCTTTCAAAGAACCAACTTCTAGTTTCGTTGATCTGCTCTACTGTGTTTCTGGTTTCTAATTCATTGATCTCTGCTTTAATTTTAATTATTTATCTTCTAATGCGTGGCTTAGGCATCGTTTGTTGCTTTTTCTCTAGTTCTTTAAGGTGTAGAGTTAGTTGGTGAATTTGGGATTTTTCTATTTTTTTTGAGTGAGGCTTGGATGGCTTTGTATTTCCCCCTTAGGACCACCTTTGCAGTATCCCACAGGTTTTGGACCAATATGTTTTCGTTCTCACTGATTTCCATGAGTTGTTTAAGTTCTTCTTTGATTTCCTGGTTGACCCAAACATCTTGAGCAGAGTGGTCTTTAGCTTCCAAGTGTTTGAATTTCTTCTAAATTTTTTCTTGTGATTGAGTTCCAGTTTTAGAGCATTGTGGTCTGAGAATATGCAGGGAATAATCTCAATCTTTTGGTATCGGTTGAGACCTGATTTGTGATCCAGTATATGGTCTATTCTGGAGAAAGTTCCATGTGCGCTCAAGAAGAATGAGTATTCTGTTGTTTTAGGGTGGAATGTTCTGTAAATATCTATGAGGTCCATCTGGTCCAATATATCATTCAAAGCTCTTGTTTCCTTGTTGATTTTCTGCTTAGATGATCTGTCCATTGCTGAGAGTGAGTATTGAGGTCTCCTACAATTAACGTATTGTTATCAGTATGACTCTTTATTTTGGTTAACAGTTGGCTTATATAGATGGCTGCTCCCATGTTGGGGGCATAGATATTTACAATTGTTAGATCTTCTTGTTGGATAGACCCTTTAAGAATGATTTAGTGTCCTTCTGTGTCTCTTATTACAGACTTTAGTTTAAAATCTAATTTGTCTGATGTAAGAATTGCTACCCCCGCTTTCTTTTGAGGTCCGCTGGCATGGAAGATGGATCTCCATCCCTTCACTTTCAGTCTGGATGTATCTTTAGGTTCAAAATGAGTCTCTTGTAGGCAGCATATGGATGGGTCCTGTCTTTTTATCCAATCTGCAACCCTGTGCCGTTTTATGGGAACGTTTAAGCCATTCACGTTGAGAGTGATTATTGAAAGATATGAATTAATTGTCATCATGTTGCCTGTGAAAACGTTGTTTTTATAGATTGTCCCTGTAAATTTCTGTTGTATATCACTCTTGGGGTCTTTCTCCTTTTATAGAACCTCCCCTAAATATTTCTTGCAGGGCCGGCTTAGTGGTCATATATTGTTTCATTTTCTGCTGGTTGTGGAAGCTCTGCATCTCTTCATCCATTCTAAATGACAGCCTTGCCGGATAAAGTATTCTTGGCTCCATGTTCTTCTCATTTAGTACCCTGAATATGTCTTGCCAGGTCTTTCTGGCTTGCCAGGTCTCTGTGGACAGGTCTGATGTTATTCTGATGTTCCTCCCTCTGTAGGTAAGGAATCTCTTCCCCCTAATTGCCCTTAAGATGGTTTCCTTGGTTCTAAGATTTGCAAGTTTTACAATTACATGCTGGGGTGTTGGTCTGTTTTCCTTGATCTTGGGAGGGGTCCTCTCTGCCTCTAGGACGTGAATGTTTGTTTCATTCCCCAGATTAGGGAAGTTCTCAGCTATGATTTGCTCAAATACATCTTCTAGTCCTCTCTCTCTCTCCACTCCCTCTGGGATTCCAATTATTCTGACACTGGAACGCTTCATAGTATCACTTATTTCTCTGATTCTATTTTCATGGATTCTGAGTTGTTTTTCCCTGGCCTCCTTTTTTCCCTTTTTATCTATTATACTGTCTTCCAGGTCATTTATTCGTTCTTCTGCCTCACTTACCCTAGCTGTTAGATTATCTAGATTGGATTGGATCTCATTGATAGCATTTTTAAGTTCTGCCAATTCAGCTTTCATTTCTGCCCTTAGAGACTCTATGTTGCCATTAGTTGATTTCTCCATTCTAGCCATTGTCTTCAAAATTGCTAGCCTGAATTCCATCTCCAACATCTTGGTTATATCTGCATCCATTTGTAAATCAGCAGCATAAGTCATAATCTCTGAGTCTTTTCTATTTTGGGGGCTTCTCCTCCTAGTCATTCTGTTGATGGGTGTTTGAGGGAATGTATAGAGTCCAAATTATTGACCAGAACTCAAGCAAGATGCACCTGTTTTCTTGGGACCTTAGGGTTGCTGGTCTCTTCTTTTCCCAGCCTGTCTTTTGGGGGAGGGGTCTGCCATCCTGTTACTCAGGCAACCCTGTTTGGGCGGAGTTTTCCTGCCCCCCTGTGGTGGGGGATGGGCTCAGCAGGAATCAGCTCTTGGGGTTTTGTTCTCTGGCGGCTTTCCCTGGCGGCTTTCCACATCTCTTCCGCGAGTCAGAGCAGAAGAGACCATTTCCAACCCTCTGCCTCAGAGCAGAGAGACCGTAGTCTGTTCTTCAGTGAGCTCTCCAGGCCACACCATCTTCATTTCTGTCTGTGCTGCTATAAACTGCAGCGTCCTGGGTTTTGCGCCCCTCCACAGCACCCCCAGTCCTGCCTCCAGGTCAGAGCACATCTCTGTCCTTTGTGCTTCTAAAATCACCAGCTGCCCCCAGTTCACAGGCACGACCCTGCTGCTCTGGGTTTCCGCCCCAGGGGCTGCCCTAAAGTCCTTTCCCCACCACTACCGGTCTGTGAGTCTGTGCCCTGTCCCCAGTGGGTGAGGCTGTTGCTCACTGGCGGTGTAGGATCCCCATGGCCAGGCACCCTCCCGCTGCTGCTTATCCTCCCATATCTGCCTGCAGAATCATGGCTCCCCGCTTTGTACCTCAAAACCAACCGCCTGCGATATTCTATTTGTAGAGATCCAGATCTTCTTACCTCTCAGGCTGGTTTTGTGGGTGCTCAGAGTGGTCTGGTAGATATCCAGCTCAATTCTGGGGACCAGTTGAAATAGGGTCTCCTACTCCTCCAACATCTTTCCTTTCTCCTTTTTCTGCATCTATTGAGAGGATCATATGGTTCTTGTTCTTTCTTTTGTTAATGTATTGTATCACATTGATTGATTTGCAGATGTTGAACCAACCTTGTAGCCCAGGAATAAATTCCACTTGTTTGTGGTGAATAATCCTTTTAATGTACTGTTGGATCCTATTGGCTAGTATTTTGGTGAGAATTTTTGCATCCATGTTCATCAGGGATATTAGTCTGTAATTCTCCTTTTTGATGGAGTCTTTGTCTGGTTTTGGGATCAAGGTAATGGTGGCCTCATAAAACAGATTTGGAAGTTTTCCTTCAATTTCTATTTTTTGGAACATTTTCAGAAGAATAGGTATTAATTCTTCTTTAAATGTTTGATAGAATTCCCCTGGGAAGCCATCTGGCCCTGGGCTCTTGTTTTTTGGGAGATTTTTGATTACTTCTTCAATTTCCTTAGGGGTTATAGGTCTGCTCAGGTTTTCTATTTCTTCCTGGTTCAGTTTTGGTAGTTGATACATCTCTAGGAATGCATCCATTTCTTCCAGATTATCTAATTTGCTGGCATATACTTGCTCATAATATGTTCTTATAATTGTTTGTATTTCTTTGGTGTTGGTTGTGATCTCTCTTCTTTCATTCATGATTTTATTTATTTGGGTCATTTCTCTTTTCTTTTTGATAAGTCTGGCCACGGTTTTATCAATCTTGTTAATTCCTTCGAAGAACCAGCTCCTAGTTTCATTGATCTGTTCTACTGTTCTTTGGTTTCTATTTCATTGATTTCTGCTCTGATCTTTATCATTTCTCTTCTCCTGCTGGGTTTAGGCTTTATTTGCTGTTCTTTCTCCAGCTCTGTTAGTTGTAGGGTTAGGTTATGTATTTGAGACCTTCCTTGTTTCTTGAGAAAGTTTGTATTGCTATATACATTCCTCTTAGGACCGCCTTTGCTGCATCCCAAAGATTTTGAATAGTTGTGTTTTCATTTTCATTTGTTTCCATGAACTTTTTAAATTCTTCTTTAATTTCCTGGTTGACTCATTCATTCTTTAGTAGGATGCTCTAGGCCATGTATTTGAGTTCTTTTCTACTTTCCTATTATGATTGAGTTCTAGTTTCAAAGCATTGTGGTCTGAAAATATGCAGGGAATGATCCCAATCTTTTGGTACCAGTTGAGACCTGATTTGTGACCTAGGATGTAATCTATTTGGGAGAATGTTCCATGGGCACTAGAGAAGAATGTGTATTCTGTTGCTTTAGGATGGAGTATTCTGAATATACCTCTGAAGTCCATTTGGTCCAGTGTGTCATTTAAAGTCTTTATTTCCTTGTTGATCTTTTGCCCAGATGATTGTCCATTTCAGTGAGGGGGGTGTTAAAGTCCCCTCCATTATTGTATTGTCGATGTGTTTCTTTGCTTTTGTTATTAATTGGCTTATATAATTGGGTGCTCCCACGTTAGGGGCATAGATATTTACAATTGTTAGATCTTCTTCTTGGATAGACCCTCTAAGTATGATATAGTGTCCTTCCTCATCTCTTATTATTGTCTTTGGTTTAAAATCTAATTTGTCTGATATAAGGATTGCCACCTCAGCTTTCTTTTGGTGTCCATTAGCATGGTAAATGGTTTCCCACCCCCTCACTCTCAATCTGGAGGTGTCTTTGGGTCTAAAATGAGTCTCTTGCAGATAGCATATCAATGGGTCTTGTTTATTTATCCAATCTGATAGCCTGTGTCTTTTGATTGGGGCTTTAGCCCATTTACATTCAGGGTAACTGTTGAAAGATATGAATTTAGTGCCATTGTATTGCCTGTAAGGTGACTGTTACTGTATATTGTCTGTGTTCCTTTCTGGTCTATGTTACTTTTAGGCTCTCTCTTTGCTTAGAGGACCCCTTTCAAGATTTCTTGTAGGGCTGGTTTTGTGTTTGCAAATTCCTTTAGTTTTTGTTTGTCCTGGAAGCTTTTTATGTCTCCTTCTATTTTCAATGACAGCCTAGCTGGATATAGTATTCTTGGCTGCATATTTTTTTTTTTGTTTAGCGCTCTAAATATATCCTGCCAGTCCTTTCTGGCCTGCCAGGTCTCTGTGGATAGGTCTGTTGCCAATCTAATATTTCTACCATTGTAGGTTACAGATCTCTTGTCTTGAGCTGCTTTCAGGATTTTCTTGTTGTCTCTGAGACTTGTAAGTTTTACTATTAGATGTCAGGGTGTTGACCTATTTTTATTGATTTTGAGAGGGGTTCTCTGTGCCTCCTGGATTTTGATGCTTGTTTCCTTCCCCAAATTGGGGATAAGTTCTCTGCTATAATTTGCTCCAATATACCTTCTGCCCCTCTCTCTCTTTCTTCTTCTTCTGGGATCCCAATTATTCTAATATTGTTTCGTCTTATGGTATCACTTATCTCTCGAATTCTGCCCTCGTGGTCCAGTAGTTGTTTATCTCTCTTTTTCTCAGCTTCTTTATTTTCCATCATTTGGTCTTCTATATCACTAATTCTCTCTTCTGCCTCATTTATTGTAGCAGTTACAGCTTCCATTTTTGATTGCACCTCATTAATAGACTTTTTGATTTTGACTTGGTTAGATATTAGTTTTTTTTATTTCCCCAGAAAGGGTTTCTCTAATATCTTCCTTGCTTTTTTCAAGCCCAGCTAGTATCTTTATAATCGTCATTCTGAACTCTAGTTCCAACATCTTACTAATGTCTGTATTGATTAGAGTCCCAGCAATCGGTATTGCCTCTTGTTCTTTTTTTTGAGGTGATTTTTTCCATCTTGTCATTTTGTCCAGAGGAGAAGAGATGAATGAGAGAACAAAATGCTAACAGGGTAACAACAACCCCAGAAAAATATACGCTAAACAAATCAGAAGAGACCTGAAACTGGGGGAAAAGAAAGGGAAAGAAAGAAAAAAGAAAAAAAAAAGGAAAAGAAAAAGATAAACACAAACAAAACAAAACAAAACAAACCAGAATATGATCAAATATGATCAGGCTGGTGTATAGATCAGTGCCACACACTAGATTTTGGGCATATTTTGGTCTGTTAGAAGAAAGTGCCTCCCAAAATTTTAAAGAAAGAAAAACATATATCTACAAAGATAAAGGTTAATTTCGATGAAGGGATGGAATATGACTGTAAAGATGAAAATTATAAAAGATTTTATAAAAGGAATTGATAAGAAGTTTGTTGAAAAATGAAAGAAGAGGATTTAAAAAGAAAAAAAGGGAGAGAATGTGATCAGGCAGGAGAGTAGAACAAAGCCATACACTAGAGATTCAGGGTATATTTTGATCTGTTAGAAGAAACTGTATCTCAAAATTTTAAAGAGAGGACAACTTATATATATATATATATGTATATATACCAGAAATAAGGGTAACTACTATGAAGGGATAGACTATGACTCTAAAAATGAAAAAAAAAATTTTTTTTTAAAAAGGGATTGATAAGATGTTAGTTAAAAAAGGGACAAAGAAAAATTAAAAAAAAAAAGACAGAAAAAAAATTAACTTTGAAAGACTAAAGAATCATGGGAAAAAAGCCATGAATTCTATGTGCATTATTCCATAGTGCTGGAGGTCTGCTGTTCTCATTGATCTGTAAATATGGTCTTGGCTGGCTGTTCTCGCTGATCTTCTGGGGGAAGGGCCTGGTGCCATGGTTCCCAAATGTCTTTCCCAGAGGTGGAATTGCCCCTCCCTTCCCAGTCCAGGCTAAGTCATCTGCTCGGGTTTGCTCTCAGGAGGTTTTGTTCCCTGCAAGCTTTCCGTACAGCTTTGGAGGACAAGAGTGAAAATGGCGGCCTCCCAATCTCCACCCCAGAGGAGCCGAGAACTCAGGACCCCACTCCTCAGTGCACCCCCAGAGAAAAGCAGTCACTCCTGTCTCCCTGGGCTCTGGCCACACTCCATGCTACCTGGCCTGTGACCCAGCATTTTCATTTCTGGCACATGACCCCGTGTGGAGTCTCTAAACCCAGCAGATCCGTGCAGTGCACTCTTGCGCCGCTCCTCCTGGGGGAGGAAAGGGAGTCTCCCCGGATCTGCCGCTTGTTGGGTCCCTGCTGGAAGAGCAGTGGCCCGACTGTGTCACGGATCATGGTTTATGGCAACCCTGAGCTGAGAGCCCATTCCTTGGCTCTGTCTCTGCAGCCAGCTCCCCCGCTCCAATACCTGGGAGCTCTGCTGCACTCAGGCACCCCCAGTCTTTCTGTGACCCTGAGGGTCCTGAGACCACACTGTCCCAGCGAGGGTTCCACCCCCCGCTTAGCCACTGGCGCCACGTCCCTCAGCGGAGTCGACTTCTAAAAGTTCTGATTTTGTGCTCTGCTGCTCTATCACTTACGAGACATGGCTGACGGAGCCCCCTCCCCTGCTGCATATCCTCCCGAATATCGCCTTGGATTCACTTCTCTGCATGTCCTACCTTCCAGAAAGTGGTCGCTTTTCTGTTCAGAGAGTTGCTGCTATTCTTTTCTTTGATCTCCTGTTGAGTTTGTAGGCTTCAGAATGGTTTGATCCCTATCCAGCTGAATTTCTGTGACCAGAGGAAATCCAGGTCTCCTACCCCTCTGCCATCTTGCTCCACCCCCTCTGCTACATGAGGTTTAAGGAAAGAAGCCATCTTCATAACATAAAAATGCAAAGTGAAGCAGCAAGTGCTGATGTGGAAGCTACAGCAAGTTATCCAGAAGATCTGGCTCAGATAATTAATGAAAGCAACTACATTAACGACAGATTTTCAATGCAGATGAAACAGCCTTCTGTTGAAAGAAGATGCCATCTAGGATTTTCATAGCTAGAGAGGAGAAGTCAATGCCTGGCTTCAAGTCTTCAAAGCTTCAAAGGATAGTTTGAATCCCTTGTTAGGGACTAAAGCAACTTAGTGGCTTTAAGTTGAAGCCAATGCTCACTTACCATTCTGCAAATTCTAGGGCCCTTAAGAATTATGCTAAATTTACTCTGGCTGTATTCTATAAATGGAACAACAAAGCCTGAACGATGGCACATCTGTTCACAACATGGCTTATTGAATATTCTAAGCCCACTGGTGAGACGTATTGCTCAGATAAAAAGATTCCTTTAAAAAAATTATCACTCACTGACAGTGCAGCTGATCACCAAGAGCTCTCATGGAGATACAAAGCAATATTATTGTTTTAATGCCTGCCAACACAACATCCATTCTGCAGTGCATGGATCAAGGAGCAATTTCAATGTTCAAGTTTTATTAGTTAAGAAATACATTCCAGGCTTTAGCTGCCATAGTGATTTCTCTGATGGGTCTGGGCAGAGTTAATTGAAAATCCTCTGGAAAGAATTCATCATTCTAGATGCCACTAAGAACATTCACGATTCGTGGGAAGAGATGAAAATATCAACATGAACAGGAGTTTGGAAGAAGTGGATTCCAACCCTCATGGATGACTTTGAGGGGTTCAAGATTTTCATGGGGAAAGTGACTGCAGATGTGGTGGAAATAGCAAGAGAACTAGAAGTAGACGTGGAACCTGAAGATGGGACTGAATTGCTACAATCTCATGATGAAACTTTAACAGATGAGGAGTTGCTTCTTATAGATGAGCAAAAAAATGTTTTTGTTTGTTTGTTTGTTTTGAGACGGAATCTGCTCTTGGTGAAGATGCTGTGAAGATTGTTGAAATGACAGCAAAGGATTTAAAATATTCCATAAACTTAGCTGATAAAGCTGGGATAGGGTTTGAGAGGACTGACCACAATTTTGAAAGAACTTCTGCTGTGGGTAAAATGCTATCAAACAGGATCACATGTTACAGAGAAATTATTTATGAAAGGAAGAGTCAATTAATGCAGCAAACTTCACTGTTGTCTTATTTTAAGAAAATGCTACAGTCACCCCACTCTTCAGCAACTACCAACCCGATCAGCCTGCAGCCACCAACAATGAGGTAAGACCCTCCATCAGCAAAAAGATTACCACTTGCTGAAAGCACAGATGATGGTTAGCATTTTTTAGCAATAAAGTATTTTTAAATTAAGGTATACACGTTTTTTTAGACATAATACTATTGCATGCTTAATAGACCACACTACAGTGTAAACATAACTTTTATATGCACTGGGAAACCAAAAAATTTGTTTGACTTGCCTTATTACAGTATTTCCTTTATTGTGATGGTCTGGAACTAAATGCACAATATCTCCAAGGTATGCCTATATAATAAACATGTTCAGACAGGCAAGGGTATGTTTTCTCCCACTAAACATTCTTTAAAGCCAGGTAGCTGGAATAATTTACTTACATGGAAAATTAAGCAAATAATAAGGAAATGGCAGTTGATAAGAAGAATTACATCACATTTAATGTCGTCCTCTAATTCCACCATCCAAGGATTTAGTTTCAAGGAGAAGGTACTGGAAGGGTAAATCCCTCCTCATTGTATCAACCTCAGAATCATACTTCTTAGTCAAAGTGATGGCAGATGCTACAGTGAGCCTGGTCTCCTTCTGTCCTACCAGTTTATTTGTATGGGAGATTTATCGGTTTTGTGACATTGGCAAGGCTGTGAAGATTGGTGAGAATTTTGCAAGATGGTAGAAATTGCCATTGATTTGATTTTTAGAATGTATCTACCAACTTGTTGAATAATAAAAACTTGAATATTTGCCCTAAAAAATTTATTGTATATTTTTAGTGAGGATTGCATCTTTATGTTATAGATAACAAAGGGGATTTTGATACATTACATTTACATTATTTTACATTTTGTATTATATTTGCAATAGAAAAGCAGCAAAAGTCAGACCACAGCAAATCTTTTCATGGTTTTGAACTACCTAAAGGCATTAATAAGGATGTCATGATATTTCAAAAAGGAAAATGTACTTGCTATTAACAAACAGTATGGGTTTGAGTATTTATATTCAAATTAAAAAAATATAATTGACGCAAACATGGAATATATTTCCCAAATATAATTACTGTAAAAGTTCTATTTGATTTTCAAAATCTGCTTATCTTATCCTTCTTTTTATTTTTGTCCTACTAAATCTTTTCTGCTCCTCATTAGTAGATATAAAACTAACTTTATAGTTTTATAAATACTACCAACACTGCAAATGAATATTTATATTACTCATAATTACAACATTTCCAAAACTCAGACAACTACATATTTCCAGGAAACCCAAGAAAAATATCAGGAAACTGTGGATACTAAATTTAGTTAACATCTCTGATATTAAATTATATTAATTTACAAGGTTCGGGACTATAAGGGAGGCATACCCAGATTTGACCTTAGAAACTTGACTCTGGTGCTGTTAAACTCTATTAAAGTCCTTACAAAAAGACTATGTGAAGGCAGAGTATGGAGAGTTTGGCCAAAGTACTCCATGGTATTGCTGCCTCGACATTCATTTTGTATGGCTAAGTGACCTCCAGGGACCTCAACCCCTCCTGCAAGCTCAGAGTAGAGTCACAGCAAATTTAAGTTTCTGATAAGACCTGCCAGCAGCCCATGTAAACAACTGTCTCCCCCAGTTCCTAGGGCCCTTCCCTTCAGTATCCCTTAGATAAGACCCCCATGAAGCTTACCAAAGCTCCACTCTTTTTGATTTGAATTGACCAATCTAGCCTTAGCTGGGAAACCCAAAGCACTTTACCCACAGACCCTAATAAAGGCATGTGCCCCAGGTCCTGACTGTCTGCATTCTGCCTTGACGTCCCACAGCCCCTCAAGGCATGCTGTATATTTCTTCCAGGACCTGTGATTAATAAACTCTGTTTCATGTTCTCTTGCCATCTTTTGGTCTTTTGTTGGACTTTGGCTAGCTATCTAATGTCCCAGGCTCTGCTTAACAAGTGTGAATTTAACAAAGTCACAACACAGAGAGAAGATAACCAAGTGAAGATGGAGGCAGAGATCTGAGTGATGTTGCCATCAGCCAAGGAACACCTGGGGCCACCACAAGCTGGAAGAGACAAGGAAAGATCCTTCTCCTGAGGCTTCAGAAGGAGTATGATCTGCAAGCACTTTGATTTCAGTCTTAGAGCTCCAGAACATGAGAGAATCAATTTCTGTTGGTTTAAGACCCAGTATGTGATACTTTGTTGTCAGTCCTGGGAAATGAATATAGGTAAGTTACCTCTTTTGGTTTTGACAAGCTTGAGAACCAGTGCTTCATCTTTGCTTTCATTTTGGCTACGCTATGCTATGGTGAGGAAGTGACATTGCTAGGAAAATAGATTTATGGAATTTACAGAATGTAAGTACTTAAAAGGAACTTTGAACCTTAATATCAAACCATTCACAGAGCAGAGGGAGAAAAACAGTTTTATAAAAAACAGTTTTATAAAACTGTTTCTGTTTCACTTCAGGAAAATTGACTGAGACAAATGTTGCTCTGTTGTCTAAAGTTAGAAGAGATGTTCTCAGTTTCTAGACACTGGACAGTGAAATCTATCAATCATGTGAAATATGCTGTGTGTCTCTGAACAGTTTCTGTGTAGATGAAAAAAAAGTATCTATAAGACATAACCTTGCTTCGCCAAGAAATGACAAATGAGTCTACTTGTTCTCGTTCTAATCTAAAATATTAATTTTTACATATTTGCTTCCCTATTGTTTTTTTAAAATATTTAGCATTCCAAAACTATTACTCAAAATATAAATATCATTTGAAGAGCAATAACTATCTACTCAGATTAATGATTTCTTGAATCATTTAATAAAAAATCTTTTAACCTAATTGAATACATTAACCAAAAAAGACTGCAATAATAAAAGCCACTCCATCCCTCACTGGCCAGCTAAAATGGATCAAGGCAGAAAAGAAAAGGCCAAGTCACGATAAGTAAGAGCAAATAACATCCCTGAGACATATCCTTCCTCCTTTCTGAAGACCTTAAAATCACAAATCTCTGTCACAAATTAGCTTAGGAGCTCACAGCACCTAGAGAAAATCCTCTGGATGTTGTTTTCTTTTGCATTGAAATGTGGGGGCACTTAGCAATACATACATTTCTACATTAGCTTTTCTTTGCTTCCCTTCTTTTATTTTCTATCCACTGTTACAATTTATCCTAAGCAGACTCACAGTGCCCCTTTCCATCAGAAGATGTGAATTTTATGTAAATATTATGTAAAAGAAGTTCTGATTTAAGGAAGGACTTGCCAACAATATTTCTTATGTTACCATTTCATAGTTTGGCTCTATGATATTCTTCCCAACTTCTTCAAGCATTCAAATTTCAGTACGATTTTCTGGTGAGCATCTGAAAGCGTGGCCCAGTGATATATGCAGTAGTTGTTAAAATCAGTTGAGTAAGCAAGGTATTCAGGCTTCATTTTCCTTTAAATATAGAAGCCATTGAGATTACCCATCTGCAAGAGATAGTTTTCATTTCCTTTGGTTCCAAAACCCTAAAATGAATTGTTTATTAAATGTTATATAAAAAATAATGGACTTCGCAGCGCTGTAATTTTCTGCCATAAAAAAGCAATCAAACTGGTATAGCTAATGCTGGTGCCTGAACAATGCAAGCTATTATGTAAAATTGGAAGGAAATGTACAATAAATTATGCACTATGCACTTGTGCTTGCTAGAGGCGAATGTCTCTCACTCTCTCCTTTTGAAGTAAGCTCTTGCAGGACTATAGTTTTCCTTTTTGCCCTTTGTTTTCTACATGTGTATCATCTTGAATATTGCGTGTGTGTGTGTATGTGTAGACAATAGATAGATAGATAGATAGATAGATAGATAGATAGATAGATAGACAGACAGATAGGTAGGAAAACACCTAATATAGGAAGGAACCTTAGAAATCATGCTCCATTACTACCCCTTATACCAAATTGAAAGAAAATTCTTAGCACAGAATCCTTCAAAAGAGCTTATGAATGCTTTAGTATATTAATTTATTTCTATCAAATTACATTTGGTGAAGGTTGTACCAATTTAAATGGCCACCAACAATGCATAAGAGTACCTGATTCATGGAACTATTTTCAAATTTTTTAAAACTTCAACAATTTGATAACATGCAAATAGTACTTTATTATGTCTTTGATAAAAAGTTTCATTATTTTACTACATATTCAATAGTCATTTATGTTCTCTTTTTTAGGGGGTAACTTTGTTGGAATCACCTTTTATGTTTTACAATTGGGATTTTTATTATTTTTTTAACTTTTTTGGTAGAATACTCTATTAAATGTTTTCTTTTTTGTATATATTTTATTTTATTTTTTATTTTTTTAAGATTTTATTTATTTATTTGAGAGAGAGAGAGAGAGAAACAACATGAGAAGGGAGAAGGTCAGGGGGAGAAGCAGGCTCCCCGCCGAGCCGGGAGCCTGATGTGGGGCTTGATCCCAGGATCCTGGGATCATGACCTGAGCCGAAGGCAGTCGCTTAACTGACTGAGCCACCCAGGCACCCATGTATATATTTTAAATATACTTCAGTTTTCAAGTTATTTCTTAATTATTTTTGTGATTTCTGCCATTTTGACTCATAACTTTTTATATTTAAATCTATCAATTTATACCTTTCTCATTTTTTGTACTTAGACAATACCCAACTCAAGATCAGACAAATATCCATGTATATATTTTACAGTTCTCTCACTTAAACAGATCAACCATTAAATCTTTCTGTAATTCATTGTATACATAGGAATATTTTCTAATAAATGTCTGTCCATTTGCAACTAATCCTCTTACCACTGATTTAAATCTCATCACTGCACCTTTTTCATTCTAGTAAGCTTAGTTTTGTCACTTCCTGGTACGTTATGATTTATCTAGTCTAATTATAGAACAATATTACTAATTATGTGTTCCATAGTAACTGGTGGTAAAATCAATCTCTATTATTCTTCTAAATCAAAACATTCTTAAAGATTCTTGAAATATAATTTACAATTAGTTTTTCAAGTCCAAAAATATGCCTTGGGTACTTGTTTGAAATTATGTTTATTGGTGCATTTTAGAAGCATGTTTACACAGCATTATGTTGAGCCCAGAGTCAGGAGCCAAGAGACGGATTGCTCCAGTTCAAATCCTGGTTTTACTGCCTCCTGTCTTTGTGATCTGTGCCCCAGTTAGGGTAGGCACAGAATCCAAGTTACTTAGCTTCTCTGCACCTCAGTTTTTTTCATCTATAAAAAGCAGAGTAACAAAAGTAGCTACCTCCTTGGGCAGTAGTCAGAATTAAATAATACCATATTGACATAGATTATTGTCTAATACAGAGTGTTATTTAAGAATTTTTTTCAAAACTACTTTTGTATCTTTCAGTAGAACATTTTTACCAGATTCAGAGACCTTAAATGTTACCTGTAGTAGCACATTCTTATTTTCCCTCAGTCTATAACTTTGTTGGCCAATCTGTAGCTTTTAAAGTTTAGATTCACTCAAATTTAAATATGTGCAATGCTTCTAAAAAATTTCAATGTGATTTGAACTCTGCGATGACAACCTAATTGCCTTATCACGCCCCTGTTTTGTATCCAGTTTCTTTTTTATTCTCTTTGTATATTATTTATTTTGCCCTCCACAGCATTTGCTTACCACTTCACCTTTCGTTTCGTGAGAGTAGGCAGTTAGTTAGGTGCCAACAGCATGTCAGCAGGCCAGGAAAGAGGAAGTCATGACCGACCATGAGGAGGTCAGAGGCCTGTCCTGGCAGCACTCCAACACAAAACCACTAGAAAACAGATCAAACCAGACAGGCCTCAGATAGCTGAGAAAGTAGGTCAAAGTTCACATTATTCCTTCATTTTACCATATTAGCACACTAAAACCTCCTCCCTGAGGGGCCATGGCAGGAAACCCCTGACCAAATAAGGAAGAAAAGATCAAGAGCCTCTTCCTTTGCTTTATTTATTTATTTATTTTTACCTTGAATTCAGTCCTGATACTGTGTTGCAGCAGCTTTCTTGTGACCATGAGGCAACCAATATGATTATGAATGGAAAATGTAGGCAAAAATATAAAAAGCTCCTAGCCTTGGGTCTGTATGACATTTTTGAGCACTGAACTACAACAACAACCATATATATATATAATATAAGCCTTTATTTAAGCCACTGACAGTTGGACTTCTTGAATTTGAAAACATTCCTTCTCAAATATGTCTGCTACCTTTACTTTATTATTTTACCTCAAGGTTACATTAGTATTTGAGTAATAGAAATTCATTATAAATTTTTGTAAATTATTGACTAACATTACAATATCCAGTATTGATAAAACTTTGTATTATTTTCCAAATATATTTATAGATTTTGTAACCAAAAGGTAAAGGAAGGAAAATTAATTGTGCATAGATTATGCATGTAACTCCAAGTCAAGTTATAAGCAAATTACTCATGTGAGTACAGTTTCCCTTCTGCAAGGGCATCACAGTTTAGGATTTTACTCTGGAGTGCAGGCATATAATTTTATATCCCCACATCCCATTGCCTCTTCTGTTGCAGGTCGAAAACTCTACAAACAATGTATAAAACTGTACTGTTGACCTACACGTTCCACTCTACATTTAACCATCAGGTGTGATATAGTAATATTTTTCCTTTTATGGAGAGGGATAGTGTTGGAGAACTGCTGCAGAAACAGAGCAAAGGTATCTCAGGACTAGACCATATAACTTTTGATCTTTGTGGTTATGAATTTTGGAGACTGTCTTCTGTAGAATATCTTAGATTTTTTTTGCAATTGTAATAGCTACCATAATTCATCTGGTTTATTGTTTTTTCCCCTGTTTTACAATTCTTCAAAGTCAGAGGTCATTGTATCTGGCATATAGTAGGTACTCCTTAAAGGCTTCCATGCTGAATAAATGAATAAACTAGACAGTTCTCAGGTTTGTGGGTTTTTTGTTGTTGTTGTTGTTAGAGACAGAGAGAGCAAGCAGGAAGGAGGTGCCGACAGAGAGGGAGAGATGGAATCTCAAGCAGGCTCCGCACATAGCATGGAGCCCTATGCGGGGTGCTCCATCTCAGGATCCTGAGAGCATGACGTGAGCTGAAATCAAGAGATGGATGCTTAACCCACTAGACACCCAGGCAACCATCTCAGATATTTTTTTAAAGTGGACTTTATATTTTAGGGTAGTTTTATATTCACAGCAAAATTGAATGGAAGGTACAGAGATTTCCTTTGTACCCCCTGTCCCCACACAGGCACAAACTCCCCTCACTCTCAGCATCCCCCATCAGAGTGTTACATTTATTATAATTCATGAATTTACATCATTATTACCCAAGGTCCATAGTTTACACTACAGTTCACTCTTGGTGTTGTATATCCTAGGGTTTTGAGAAATGTGTAATGACATGTATGGACCATTGTAGTATCATAAGGATAGTTTCACTGCCTTAAAAGTTCTCTGTACTCCCGCTGATTCACCCCTCCCTCCCCCAACCCCTGAGAATAGTTTATCCTTTTACTGTCTTCATAGCTTTTCATTCATTTAGTTGGAATCCTACACTATGTAGATTTTCAGTTTGGCTTCTTTCACTCAGTAATATGCATTTAAGTTTCCCCATGTCTTTTCATGTCTAGATGGCTCACTTCTTTTCAGCACTGAATAATATTCCATTGTCTGGATGTACCACAGTTTATTTATCCACTTACCTATTGCAGGACATTTTGGTTGCTTCCAAGTTTTGTCAATTATCAATAAAGCTACTATAAACAATCATGGGCTACTATAAACAGATTTTTTTTTTTTTAGGTTTTATTTATTTATTTGAAAGAGAGAGACACAGCGAGAGAGGGAACACAAGCAGGGGGAGTGGGAGAGGGAGAAGCAGGCTTCCCGCGGAGCAGGGAGCCTGGTGCGGGGCTCGATCCCAGGACCCTGGGATCATGACCTGAGCCGAAGGCAGACGCTTAACAACTGAGCCACCCAGGCGCCCTTAGATGTTTTTTTAACTTCTTTGGGTAAATATCAAGTAGTGCAGTTGCTGGGTGGAATGGTAACAGTATATTTCGTTTTGTAAGAAACTGTCAAACTGTCTTCTTTAAAGTGTCTATACCATTTTGCATTTCCACCAAGCAGTAACTGAGCTTTGCTGTTATTCCACATCCTTGCTAGTGTTTGGTGCTATCAGCGTTTTGGATTCTGGACATTCTAATAGCTGTAAAATAATCCTTTTAATCTGTAGTAATGATTATCACCAAAGATTTTCTTTCTTTACTTTTCTATAGGACTGGAAAATGGAAGATGAAATTCTTAAATTTTTCTTTGTGATTTTCAACCTTGAGGCATGTTTCAAAAACATAAAGAGGGTGTTGATCTTTGCATGTTACTTCTCCTGTTCTGAATATTTTTTATCATATTTGCTTGTCTTAAAAAATCAACTAGGGCACCTGGTGGCTCAGTCGTTAAGCATCTGCCTTCAGCTCAGGTCATGATCCCAGAGTCCTGGGATCGAGCCCCGCATCGGGGTCCCTGCTCCGCGGGAAGCCTGCTTCTCCCTCTCCCACTCCCCCTGCTTGTGTTCCCTCTCTCGCTGTGTCTCTCTCTGTCAAATAAATAAATAAAATCTTTTAAAAAAAGGTACTGTCGGGGGCGCCTGGGTGGCTCAGTTGGTTAAGCGACTGCCTTCGGCTCAGGTCATGATCCCAGGGTCCTGGGATCGAGCCCCGCATCGGGCTCTCTGCTCTGCGGGGAGCCTGCTTCTCCCTCTCCCACTCCCCCTGCTTGTGTTCCTGCTCTCGCTATCTCTTTCTCTGTCAAATAAATAAATAAAATCTTAAAAAAAAAATCAACTGATACTTAATGTATTTGGCTCAATATGAATCATAAATTAAAAGATAACTTTCACAGGTCTGATGAGTTTCTAACATTCACATTAATTGATATTACCCTGAAGGCAAACAAAAGGTTTTCTGGATACGAGGCTTATCATTATTTAAAGCAACAAGCACAGGGACCTGGAACTGCAAAAGAGGAACCCTGAAATTATGAATCTGCTAATTCATATAAGGTACACGCTTGTCAGCGTCTAGTGCGTTGGGGTCCCTGGGTAAGGGTCTACGAAATCACCAGGACACAGGGGATGCAGAGCAAAGGCAGCACTTGCAACTGCATACTGCCGTTTATTTCTCACATAGCTATATACTCGCAGAGATCAGATAAACATAACAATGTATCAAGCCAACATCTGTGAAGTGAAATATACACAAAATGCAATAAGAACAAAATATATCCTGTTTATGCTTGCAGAATAAAGAATTCTGTTAGCCATCCTTCCTTTGGAGACAACATGTTCTTTGTCTTTAGAAAGAACACTTCTGATTAGAAAGACACACTTTAAGCGAGGCAAGAGCCACTTCCTGCTGATCCAGGCATTTAGGCCTTTCAACATGAGGTAAGGGGAAGAGAACATTTTCTCCTCCTGGCCTAGGCCTGCCTGGCCGACCTTAACCTCACTGCAGTCCTCAAATGACCCTGGCCTGCAAGGGGCCTACAAGCCTACACCATCTCACACGCTGCCTGCTTGCCCTCCTAAGTGAGACCTTTGCTACCTAGTCCTTTCCAATCTTTTGATTTGTAAATGCCTGACTCTGCAGATCAAAGTTTCATTCTCCACTTGCAATGTGAACAAGTAGACTCTAAATCTCTCCCATTGTCTGTGGCTGTTCAATCATCCTTTAAATTTCAAGGCTTGCCTTCTAACTAACATCCCAGTGTTCTTTCCTCAGAAACCTTCACGAGGCAGAAACAGGAAAATAATTTCTCTAGAGTAATACAAAGTCAATAGCCAAAATAATGTTATGCTTCATGAAAGTGTTTTTTTTTCTTCCCTAAGAAAGAAAAGATAATTGATCTAAGAATAGTTAGAATTCAAATGTTCTGCCTAAGTTTTCAGAAATGAGCAATCTGAAGTTGAGTCCATGTGACAGGCATCAGCTAGGAACTAGGTTTATTTAGACTGACAGAACTGGTGGGAAGCAGGGAGAAAATCATCGAAACCAAATTGTAACAGACCTCACCTTTACCTTGAACTTCGGACCTGTAACGTCACCTAGTTGGCCATGATGTAAGTCAAGAAAGCATCAGAGCTATAAGTTTATGTAACTTCTAAAAACAAAAACCAGGTTCATCGAATTGTTCTCTTGTGAAGCCAGGATGACAGAATGGAAGTGTTGGGTTAGATATACTATTATTTTTTAAGATTTTATTTATTTATTTGTCAGAGAATGAGCACAAGCAGGGGGAGAAGCAGCAGAGGGAGAAGCAGGCTCCCCTGTGAGCAAGGTGCTTGATTACCAGGACCCCGAAATCATGACCTGAGCCACAGACAACCGCCTGAGCCACCCAGGTGTCCCATTTTGTCTTTTTACCTTTTAGTGCCAACACCCAGGGAATAGCCTTTATGTTTTTAAAAGTATTTTCTCTTCAAGAGTGCTAATTTAGTGCAATCTTATTCATAGATAAAGAAGATATAGAATAATAGTCCATTACAAAATTACTGAAATGAATCCAGAAGACATCTGTACTAGGAAGCTCACTCTTTTATATGACATTTTATGGCTTCATTTTAGCAGCCTTGTAGTGGCCCTCAGATGACAATCCAAAAATACTAGTCTAGTAAAATGATCTCTGAGAATGCTGCCTTAGGGAATAAGTGAGATCGTGGGCATTTTTTTAAAGGCAGATTTGTAATAAAAAAATGAGTGAAGTTTCCTCTCAAAAGATTTTGAGAAACCGCGGAAACACGATTAAACATAACTGGTTAATATAGTGATGAGTAGAAATAAAAATGTGAGTGTGAAATAGAAAGGAAGTAAAAATGAATAAAGAATAACAGGGGAGGGCGCCTGGGTGGCTCAGTTGGTTAAGCGACTGCCTTCGGCTCAGGTCATGATCCTGGAGTCCCTGGATCGAGTCCCACATCAGGCTCCCTGCTCAGCAGGGAGTCTGCTTCTCCCTCTGACCCTCCTCCCTCTCATGCTCTCTGTCTCTCATTCTCTCTGTCTCAAATAAATAAATAAAATCTTAAAAAAAAAAAAAAAAGAATAACAGGGGAAATGCAGAGTATAAAGTACAATGCTATATCTTTTCCTATTCTGACCTTCCCACATACAGGAAACATAAATACTGGAGTAAAACAGGCAATATAAGCAAAAAATTTCAGAAGCTCATTTCTTAAGAGGAAATGTCAAAGAAAGAAAAGATCAGGGTGGGTTAATAAAGTGTAATGGGATGTCTCTGCTGTCAGTTTATTTTAAGAAAGTCTGGATGACAAAGGGTGTAAGTCAAGCTTCTCCCCGTCTCTTTTTCGCCGCCATCCTGCTCTGCGTGGCTGACTGCTTCTCGCCATGTCTTCTCACAAGACTTTCAGAATCAAGCGATTCTTGGCCAAGAAACAAAAGCAGAATCGTCCCATTCCCCAGTGGATTCAGATGAAAACTGGTAGTAAGATCAGGTACAACTCCAAGAGGAGGCACTGGAGAAGAACCAAGCTGGGTCTATAAGGCGTCACACATCATGAGATGACACACTTAATTGGCACACATATTTAATTAAGCTGCGTGAAGATCATGTGTTCTATCATTCTGTAAACATCCTTCCTACCCGGCCATAGACTTGTCTTATCGTGGAAATGAGTTTTCTCTGTGACTAAGCCTCTGCACCGGTAATAAATGCGAGACCTTTCGGCTCTACTGCTGTTGTGTTCCTGATTTGTGAAGGACTGAATCCCCCGCCTGTCAGATCATGCATAGCACTGTCAGGACTCTGCAGTGATAGAAATGGCCCTTGACAACCAGTATGTAAAGTGTGGCTAGGGGGCGCCTGGGTGGCTCAGTGCCTGAGGCCCAGGTCACGATCTCAGGGTCCTGGGATCCGGCTCCCCACTGAGCAGCGTAACTGCTTTCTCCCCTGGCTCGTGCTCTGTCTTTCTCAAATAAATAAATAAAATCTTAAA
This sequence comes from Mirounga angustirostris, assembly GCF_029215605.1. Lineage (NCBI taxonomy): Eukaryota > Metazoa > Chordata > Mammalia > Carnivora > Phocidae > Mirounga > Mirounga angustirostris. The sequence continues at coordinate 149,744,446 of NW_026991710.1, read as the reverse complement.
AAAAAAAAAAAAAGCTTCTCCCCAAAAGTAGATTCTTTTTTTGCAACTGGTAGCAACCTGATGGTCGCAAGGCCCTTTATTAAACCCAGGGAGTGCCCAGAGCACAAGGGCCTGAGGCCACTAATGAGGACCTCTGCCTTCAAATCTGCCAGGAAAGCCGTGGTCTGAGTAGTGTTGCCTTGGGCTATATGGTTTTATATAGCCTCTTGCTCCCACAGTCAACAGATTGGCATCAGAAGACAAATCAGAGAGTGTCCTAATAGTGCCAGAGTGTCAGACGGAAATAAGAAAGTCGAGCATTAGGCAATTTTTCTACAATTTCATTAAGACATTAAAAAATATATATTTTTGTAGACCCATTTAATTTCCTCACAGTCATTTGGTAAGGTCGGAGATGCTGAGAAATGCTTTTGGAAGAGCAAGAGAAAGAGAAGCAAAGAAAATACATGGAACAAGAATAGAATAGCTTGTTTTTCTTTCTTTCTTTCTTCTTCTTCTTTTTTTTTTTTTTTTAGAATAGTTTGTTTTTCAATGTTTAGTAGCTACTGTGGAAGAAATTTAGGAGAACTGAGATGAGTTCTTAGCCATCCATGTCCTGGTATAGGAAGAACCTTAGAAATTATTCCTCAGAGCTTGAGAGTAATCAGGAATACTATTCATTGAAGGATTCCAGGAAGGGGAGGACTGTGGAATGATTGTACTGCAGTATGAATAGAGTAGACACAGAACAAGGGAATTATTTCTCTTTTTATTTTATGTGTTCAGATTTCTTATACAGAGCCCCAGATCTGTTTTGAGAAAATCTTTTCTAAAACTTCTGGTTAAGGACATGGTAAATTACTTTTTGAATTTATGTAAACTGACACTTGAATTTCTTTTTTATGGTTGATATGATTTAAAAGAAAACAAGAATTAGGGATGCCTGGGTGACACAGTCGGTTAAGCGTCCAACTCTTGGTTTTGGCTGGCTCAGGTGGTGATCTCAGGGTCCTGGCATCAAGTAGTGTGTCCAGCCCTGCACCAGGCTCTGCGCTCAGCGTGGAGCCTGCTCAAGATTTTTCTCCCTCTCCCTCTGCCCCTCCCACCATGCTCTCTCACTCAAATAAATAAATAAATCTTAAAAAAAAGAAAACAAGAATAGCTATTTTTATTTTTAATGTGATGATCTTTCAGTTATTTTTTCCCCAAATGAAACATGGCAGAGGGAGGATGACCATAATGTGGGAAACACAACGCCACAATGACCTCTGGTGCATGTTCGCTCAGACTCCGAGATCTCTGAGAAAACTCGAGTCGGCAGGGTTAAAAATAACCTGAAAGGATCAGAGTGAAATGCCCTCGGAACGTGTGTGGTCAGTTCTAAAGTAGGCAGCAGAAGATGTTTAGTAGACAGGAAGCCAGCTGCAAACAGCACGCTGGGCACTCCCCTCTTTGTTCCTTTATTCTGTTTTAAAGATTCTTACATGCTTGACTAATCCTGGGTACATGGAGGAATGTGCCTTACTACGCCCCTGCTGTAAATCATTATAGATCCATATCGCTGTAGAAGGTATGTAAGAGGATGGAAAATAAACCTTGGAACCTTGGGCTGCTCGCTCGGGGTCCCCTGTGCCTCGCTCTACTGTTGTCTCTTTTTCTCAGTTCCTTCGCCGCCCCAGGTCCCCAACTCTCTGAGGTCGACAAGTGGTGCCTGAACAGGGACCTGAAGCCCCCGTCAAGGAGTGATCGGCTAGCGATAGGAATCCTACAGAAGGTAGGTGGTAAGTAGGAAAGTTTATCAGGGTTATGGGGCAATCAAATTCGAAAGCATCAGGTTTTGCTGTGTTGATACATCATTTTCTTAAAAAATATGGAGCTAAAGTTACTAAGCAGCGCATAGAAAAATGTTTGGCAACAGTATTTGAATATAATCCTTGGTTTCCGGACGAAGGCTCCTTAGATAAGGAGACTTGGATCCGAGTGAAAAATAATGTCTTGAAGGCTATGAGACAGGGTGAAACGATTCCCTTGATTTCTGGCCCATTTGGGCTTTAGTACGAGTGGTTATCAATACTATGGAAACTGGGGATAAGTTATCCCTGGCTGAGGTTGCTAAAGAAACTACCAACTCTTTACATACATATGAATTAGATGATGAGACTTTAGAAAAGGCTAAGACTGAAAGTAAAAAAATTTTCACGGCTTCACAGTCCCAGCCGTCACCCACGGCCCCTCTGCTTTTAATGGAGGACCCCACGAAAGATGATCAACCTCCCTCCACAGTAGATTTATTTCCTCTCAAACGATCCTCTCTAGATCTCTCACCTCTCGAAAAGGAATTCCAACGGCAAGGGGCTAATGATTTGTTTATGGCTTTCCTCATAGACCTAACACAGGCTGCTGGTCCCGTCTATGAGGGATTAGATTTAAATGCTTTAAGGGAACTAAAGAAGGCTTGCCACTTGTATGGACCCACAGCCCCTTATACTATAGAGATTTTGAAAGCATGGGTAAATTCTGGGGAGTGGATCCCTCATGATAGCATATGGTTGCACGGGCTTGCCTTAAGCCACAGGATTTATTACAATGGAAAATGTGGTTATCGGTTGCCGCCTATATGAAAGCCCGGGCGAATCGGGCTAACCCAGCCATGCACCATATTTCTTTTGAAATGCTCACTGGCTCTGGCCCCTTTTCAGATGTTCGAGAGCAATTGGTTAACACCCCGCCTGCAGCCACAGTGCAGGTATCTGAAATCGCCCTCGCAGCCTGGGAAAAACTAAACCCCTCAGGGGAAGTGGGGCAAAGTTATATAAAAATTGTGCAAGGCCCTACAGAAGCATATACTGATTTTATTTCTCAGCTTGAAATGGCTATTGACCACCAAGTCGATAATAAACCTGCTAAAGAGCACTTGCTAAGACAGTTTGCTTTTGAAAATGCTAATGAGGACTGCCAAGCGGCCATCCGGCCACATAGGGAAACAGGAAACATTCTTGATTATCTTCGTCTATGTAGAAATATTGGCACTCTTTTTTTTTTTTTTTTTTTAGAGATTTTATTTATTTATTTGACAGAGACAGCGAGAGCAGGAACACAAGCAGGGGGAGTGGGAGAGGGAGAAGCAGGCTTCCCACTGAGCAGGGAGCCCGATGTGGGACTCGATCCCAGGACTCTGGGATCATGACCTGAGCCGAAGGCAGCCGCTTAACAACTGAGCCACCCAGGCGCCCGAAATATTGGCACTCTTACACATCAAGCTCAGATAGCCTCCCTTCAGCTCATGGCCCTACAAAAACAACAGGATATAAAATGTTATAATTGTGGAAAAGTAGGACATGTCAAGAAGGAATGCCGTAAAGCCCCCCAACCTAGAGCCAATTCCCTTTCTAATACCGCCCTTAGCCTCTGCCCTTGTTGTGGCAAAGGCAAACATTGGGCCAAGGAATGCAAATCCAAATTTGACAGGCAAGGTAACCCACTCCCATTAAGGTCAGGAAACGGGATGCGGGGCCACCCCCAGGCCCTGAACAACAAGGGGGGATTCAATATGTCGCCTCTCCAGCAGCAACTTCCTGCTGCGCACATAAACCCTCCGTGTTATCACTCAGTCCCGCCACCCAGGGAAGTGCTGCAGTAGGTTTAACCACTCCTTTTACAGTAAGTCTTCACCCTGGTCTCGGGCCTCAAAAAATACCCACGGGTTATTATGGACCTTTACCAAGAGGAACCAGGGGTCTTGTGTTAGGAAGATCTAGCCTAAATCCTAAAGGAATCCAGGTGATGCCTGGAGTAATAGATTCTGATTATGCAGGAGAAATAATGGTGGTCACACAGATTTGGGTTCCCTGGACTTTTGAGGGAGGAGATAGAATCGCCCAGTTATTATTATTACCCTATGTATGAATTGGTCAGTCCCAACAGATCAGACGAGGATTCGGTAGTACTGATCCTCTTATGGTTAAGTGGTCTTCATTATTGACTCAGACTGATTGTCCTTCTATGACTCTTAAAATTAGAGGAAAGACTTTCTCAGGTCTGGTAGACTCTGGAGCCAATATTTCAGTAATAGCCTCCCAGCATTGGCCTAATACCTGGCCCATGCAAGCAACCTCTAGTTTGGTAGAAGGAATAGATTTTGTGATGGCAGAAGAAATTCGGCAAAGTAGTTTGCCACTTAAATGTGAAGGACCAGATGGATTAGAGGGAATTATCCAGGCTTTCATCTTAAATACCCCCACTAATCTTTGGGGAAGAGACCTCTTGCAACAGTGGGGAGCCGAGCTAGCCATGCCCCCCAAATCGACCAGTTAATCAAATCATGACAAAGATGGGCTATAAACCAGGACAGGGCTTAGGCAGACAACGTTAAGGAATAAAGGAGCCTATCATTGCCCAAGGACAAACCCATAGGGCTGGACTAGGTTACCCTTTTTTTTCTAGGGGCCATTGAGGAAAAGAGGCCTGCCCCTATTAAAATAACATGGAAAACTTCTTCTCCGGTTTGGACTCCTCAATGGCCCCTTCCGATAGCAAAATTGCAGGTCTTAGAACAAATTATTCAAGAACAATTGCAGGCAAGGCATATAGAGCCTTCACAATCTCCTTGGAACTCTCCTGTTTTTGTTATCAGAAATCAGGTAAGTGGAGGCTCTTAATAGACCTTCGGAATGTTAATCCTGTCATGGAGCTTCTGGGTGCCATACAGCCTGGGTTACCCACTCCTACAGCCATTCCCAAACAATGGCCATTAATAATAATAGATCTTTTTTTTTTTCAAAGGTTTTAATTTGACAGAGAGAAAGACAGCGAGAGAGGGAACACAAGCAAGGGGAATGGGAGAGGGAGAAGCAGGCTTCCCACTGAGCAGGGAGCCCGATGCGGGGCTCGATCTCAGGACCCTGGGATCATGACCCAAGCAGAAGGCAGACGCTTAATGACTGAGCCACCCAAGTGCCCCAATAATAGATCTTAAGGATTGTTTCTATACCATAGCCATTCACCCTGAGGATAAGGAGAAATTTGCCTTTTCTATTCCCAGCACTAACAATAAGGAACCAATGAGACGATATCAATGGACAGTTTTGCCACAAGGCATGACTAATTCTCCTACCATGTGTCAGTATTATGTTGGCCAGGTCCTCAGACCTGTAAGAGATCGTTATCCTCGATCCTATATCACTCATTATATGGATGATATTTTGCTGGCATCACAAACTGAAACCGAATTACAAGATGTGTATCAGGCCACTTCCCAACATTTGACTTCTGCCGGTCTCATAATAGCCCCGGAGAAAATCCAAACAACTACTCCGGCTTCTTATCTAGGCACTGTGGTAGATAGAACCACAGGGAAACCTCAAACAATGCAAATTCGTAGGGATACCCTCCTTACACTTAACGATTTTCAGAAACTCCTAGGAAACATTAACTGGATTCGCCCTCTCCTAGGGATTCCAACTTATAAATTACAAAATTTATTTAACACTTTACAAGGTGATTCTGCTTTAGATAGTCCTCGCTCTTTATCCTCAGAGGCAGAAGCCGAACTGCAGTTTGTTGAGGAGCAATTAAAAAAAAACTGCTTTTGCTTACAGGTATGATGATTCTCTCCCCCTGCTGCTTCTTATTTTCCCTACCCCTCATTCTCCGACTGGTGTCTTAGCGCAAGAAGACAAACCTCTCGAATGGGTGACTTTACATACAAAAACTTCTCTAACTGTTACTCCATATCTATCTCTTGTTGCTTCACTCATTCTCCAAGGAGGAAAGCGTTCTATTCAAATTCTTGGTTTTGACCCAGCGCTCATTGTTTTACCTATCTCTTCCACTCTACTGATCTGCAAATATCTCTTGCTGATTATACTGGGCGCATAGGTTGCCACTATCCGTCAGGTAAACTATGGGACTTCCTAAAGCGCACTGCCAGGGTTATAAATCACATAGTTCATAACTCCCCAATCCCCTCAGCTCCTACATGCTTTGTTGATGGCTCTTCCTCCGGGCATGCCGGAGTCTGGGGCCCTGCTTTAGCGCTCCATAAAAACCCCTTACACTTCTGCTCAACAGGTCGAACTTGCAACTTTATGGTTCTTATTGCAGAATGTTCATTATCCTATGAATATCTTATCTGATTCTGCTTATGTAATTGGCATTGTTGCGCCTTTGGAAACAGCTCTTATTTCCACAACTCATTCTATCATTAACCCTTTGCTTCAGGAATTACAGTTAGAAATTCAATCTCGAACTCACCCTTTGTTCATTACTCATATCCGCTCTCATTCTAATCTCCCTGGACCTCTTACACAGGGAAATCAGTCTGCTGATTTATTGGCTACTCCTATTTTTGAAACTCCACAAGCAGAACATGCCCATCTTCATACCAACGCCAACTGCCTTCATTCACACTATAAAATACCCTTGCGCTCTGCCAGGCACATAGTCTCTTCCTGTCTTATTTGTCAACTCCTACATTTAACTGACCATCCGGCGAGCGTCAATCCCAGAGGCACAACTCCTGATTGTATTGGGCAAATGGACGTTACTCATTTCCCACCTTTTGGACGTCTCTCGTATATTCATGTTACAATAGACACCTTTTCAGGATTTCTTCATGCTACTCCATTGATGGGAGAAAAGGCTGGGCATGTTATCTCTCACTTACTTGAATGTTTCGCTATTATGGGGTTACCTATTCGTAGGAAGACAGATAATGGCCCAGCATACACTAGCAAGAAAGTATGAGAGTTCCTTGAAGAATGGCAAATACAGCATATCACAGGTATTCCTTATAATCCTCAGAGACAAGCTGTAGTGGAAAGGGTGCATGCCACCATTAAGAAACAACTCTGTAAAACTATGTCTAAAAAGAAAGGGGGAATCTCCCCCTGAGACGTCATGGCACAGAACCTTATTTATTTTAAATTTTTTAAATTTACCCCAAGGAGAACCATATACTAGAGCTGACAAACAGTTCTCGTCAGCCCCAATCTCAACTCAGGATGCACCGTGTGGATAAAAAATGAGGAAAATAATTGGTTGCCTGGGAAATTAATTACCCGAGGCCCTGGTAATGCTTGTGTCATTCCAGATGGATCCAGTCGAGCAATTTGGATACCTCTTTGGAAAGTCCGGCCCAGGACTGGCGATAAAGACAACAGAAGTCTCTCAGCCGCTGCAGGGATTGACTACCCAACCCCCTGTCCGAGAGATGGCAACACTCTTCTTGAAGAGACCTCAAAAACAAAAATTGCCCCCAACAACACCCCCAACTTGGGAGCAACTGAAGACCCTCACTCAGAGGGCGGAGCGAGTCCTGGAAACAACCAGATCTACCAAAACCCCTGAACATTTGTTCCTGGCTAAATTAGTGGTGGTGACATGCGCCTCTGCGCAGTATGGATTCCATCCTTCTTCTCCGGGCCTGTATGGGGGTCTGGATCCTGGATACTGTACCCTCAAAAAACAAATGAGTGCCCCAAACCGCCATCACAGAGTGCTTACGGCAGCGGCTGTTTTGAAAAAAGAAAGGGGGAGCTGTGGGAAACAGAACGCCACAACGACCACTGGTGCATGTTTGCTCAGACTCCGAGATCTCTGAGAAAACTCAAGTCGGCAGGGTTAAAAATAACCTGAAAGGATCAGAGTGACATGCCCTCGGGATGTGTGTGGTCAGTTCTAAAGTAGGCAGCAGAAGATGTTTAGTAGACAGGAAGCCAGCTGTAAACAGCACGCTGGGCACTCCTCTCTGTTCCTTTATTCTGTTTTAAAGATTCTTACGTGCTTGACTAATCCTGGGTACATGGAGGAATGTGCCTTACTACGCCCCTGCTGTAAATCATTATAGATCTATATCGCTGTAGAAGGTATGTAAGAGGATGGAAAATAAACCTTGGAGCCTTGGGCTGCTCGCTCGGGGTCCCCTGTGCCTCGCTCTACTGTTGTCTCTTTTTCTCAGCTCCTTCGCCACCCCAGGTCCCCAGCTCTCTGAGGTCGACAACATAACATTTGGCCTTGCTCTTATATTCCACTACTTTTCAAAAATGTGAAATGTTTAAAGATTCTTTAAAAGCCCATTTTTGATCAGTATTTAAAAACTAAGATACTTTTCAAAAGTTAAAAAGCTTTCACAGAATGAACCTTGGTATTTGGGTCTTTCAGGTTAAAAAAAAGGTATTTGAATGACCCCGGCTTTCTAAAGAAGTTAGTAAATTATGTAAAATATGGAGCAGGTTTGGATTGATAGGTAATGTATTGATTGCTCCTTTAAGTTTTCTTACAACAATCGCCAATTGGAAAAGGAAATTAACATCTTTTTTTTTCCTCAAGGTAAACTGTTTTATTAGAAATATTGGCATTATTAAACTTTTCTGTCACTTCCTAATAACAGTGAATTATTTCAGACGCTAAAACACCTCTGGCACTCTTCCCTTCACCTGAAAGACAGTACTACTTTGGAGTGACCCAAGCTGGATTTACAATGAAAGATCTGTTACTGGTGTCATTTGTCAATGGAGACAATTGACCTGGTATCATTTGAGGAATTTAAGAGATAACTGATAGACTTGGTAGAAGAATGGGCTTTGAAGTCAGAAAAAAAAACAAAAGTTTCCTGATTATTTTAACTCATTTATCATTTTGTTCATTGAAAATACATAAAACTTCAAGGGTGCTTGGTGGTGCAGTCAGTTAAGCATCCAACTCTTGGTTTCAGCTCAGGTCGTGATCTCAGAGTCGTGAGACTAAGCCCTGTGTCAGGCTCTGTGCTCAGTGCGGAGTCTGCTTGAGATTCTCTTTCCCCCTCCCTCTGCCCCTCCTGCTAGTGCTGTCTCTCTCTGTACAATAATAAGTAATCTTTAAAAAAATATATATATATAAAATTCAAGATGGTAATCCAAAATGATACTATAGCATTTATATAGCAATTATATTTAAAAATATAATTTTGTACATAAGAGGGAGTGGATATTTCCTAGTCTAATCCCTTCATTTTAAAGTCTTAATGATTAAGTTACTTACGAAATCACACAGCACACTGGTAATTTAAGGATTAATCTCAGGATCTACTTAATGAATAAATTTTTACTAATCATTAAAAAATGACTTGGCTATTGTAAGAATTAGCTGCAAAATGTTATCACTATAGTGTTTATTTGACAAGTTTTGAAACACTTGAATAGTATAAATAGCTATTTTTAGTATGGTCTGACATTATGAGTTTCCTTTTCTTATAAATCTACCTTGAAGCTTTTTATTTTCTTATTGTTTGGCTTCTCTCTTTTTCTACAAAACTTTGGAAGAGTGGGGGCCAAAATATAGGAGTGACATTTTTATCTCCTGGAAAATAGCAATTAAGCCACCAAGGAATAATACCATATTAATTGATAACAACATTAATATTTATTGAACACATGCTGCTTTCCTCTTCCTGTGTTAATTATATAACCTGTATTATCTTATTCACTATTCACGATGGTGCTGTATAAAAGACAATTTTGAATCATTAGTGCTAACACCTGAAAGTAGATTTCATTTGACTTAAGCAAAAAATAAATGAATTAAAGTGATGATGGAAAATTAACAGAATTCCCCAGATGCCTAGAGATCCAGTCTTGGAGGATACATATGCAGGAATAAAACATAAGCCTCCTTAATTCCTATGATAATAGCAGATACCTGGTCCAGCTGGAAAACGGCTGCCATTACTGCCACACAATAGGTCCAGCAACTTGCATGGCTGATGCTCTGGGCACCGCTGCCTGAGGAACGGGACTTTGTTGTAATTGCCTCCACTCTCGGAGATAATTATCTGAGATCTTCAGACCAGAGCAGGTAACTTATCAAATTAGCCAGAGAAGTAGCTGGCTTTTTTTTTTTTTTAAAGATTTTATTTATTTATTTATTTGACAGAGAGAGACACAGCGAGAGAGGGAACACAAGCAGGGGAGTGGGAGAGGGAGAAGCAGGCTTCCCCCTGAGCAGGGAGCCCGATGCGGGGCTCGATCCCAGGACCCTGGGATCATGACCTGAGCCCAAGGCAGACGCTTAACGACTGAGCCACCCAGGCGCCCTAGTATCTGGCATTTTAAGCTTCTACAGTGACAAGAGGGCTCTGTTCCATCAAGATTCATATGGTGGGGAATTTTATGAAGCTTAGAAGATTTAGACACTCAGCAGCCTGAAAGAACAACGAGTGATCATTTTACGGGTAAGAAAATTGAAGCCCAGAATGGTCGTATAATCTGCAGCAAGACACGCAGTTATCAACCGGCAGAGCCTTGACTGGAAACTAAGACTGTATGATTCTCACATTTGTGCCCCTAGCCCCTTGTGCTCTGGCAGTATCCTATCATCCATTTCTGGTTTGGCTCAGCTAGTCCCCTAGTTGTCATCTCTGCTTCTTAGAAATCACAAGTGCACACTTTTCATTATTTTCCCTCTGTCTGGCTGCGGAGCGGTCCCTGCTACTTCATCTTTATTTTGCTTTATGAACCAAAGGGAACACCAGTTTGCATTTGCCTGTGTTACTCATTCTAATGGCGGTTCTTGATACTGCTTTGAGATTCTTTACACAGGAAATTCACACATAGTTCAATGTTGGCCACGTAATATTTTCTTTTTAAATGAGAATTTTTATTTTTATTTATTTATTTATTTTTATTTTATTTTATTTTTTTAAGATTTTATTTATTTTTTGACAGAGAGAGAGACAGCGAGAGAGGGAACACAAGCAGGGGGGAATGGAAGAGGGTGAAGCAGGCCTCCCGCCGAGCAGAGAGCCCGATGCGGGGCTCGATCCCAGGACCCTGGGACCATGACCCGAGCCGAAGACAGACGCTTAACGACTGAGCCACCCAGGCGCCCCTTAAATGTGAATTTTTAATTCATTTTAGATAGTACCTCCCTTGAGGCTATATACAGATATGATGTCCAAGATTTTAGACATTGATTAATAATTGAATTTTTAAAATAATTTTTTTTGGAAAGAGAAATGTAGAAGATGTAAGGACATCAGAGAAAATATTTGTAGGCTGTGACATTTCTGAAGCAAAGGGAAGATTTTAGGCATTGTCAGTTGCTAGGAAACCGTATCTCGATTATATAGTTTCAAAATTATTGAGTATCTCATGCCTTGCTCTAGGTTCATAGAGTACTAATAGAAACAAAAGAAAATTTGATACAATAAAATGTTGTTCATTTTCAGTGCTTAAGAAAGATTACTGCCAAAACAATTAACTGAAGAAAATGCTGTACCAATGTTAAGATTCAAATCATACATACCTGGGCTTAAGCTGCTGTACAATCTATGAAATTATATGAGGACATGAATTAATTATTTAAATTTTTGGAGGATTATGGTCACGATTCTAAAGTTATAGGTACTATTAACTACTTCACGGGGCTTTCGTGTAAAATCAAAAATAGGTTTTGATAGCATGTTGTACAATATATGCCGTGTATTTAGTATGTAGTGTCTGAAACAGATATGCATTTATTTTGCACATATTTGATCTTGATGAGCCCTTATGCAGCTCCTCCCCATCCTCTCCATCATCTCTCATTTGGCTTATGGCAATAACCTTTTGACTGGCTTCCTGGTCAACGGTCTTTCTCTTAGAGCTAGCTAGCTTTCCTAAACAAAAACCTCATCCTCTGGGGAAATAAAGTTACATAAAAACAGATCAATAAACTTCCTTCCCTAAAATTCAGTAAGTTAGACTAAAATAAATAGAAGCAGTAGAACACAAATGAAAGAAAGGCTACACGTTCATTCTATAAACTGAAAACTGCCATCAGTAGACAGAGTTTTCCATGAGTAACTGAGTGATTCCTCTCTGATTTCTTCTAAAACAGTATGGTGGGACAAAGTGAAGGGACACATTACTGAAAACTCTTACAGTAACAGAGGGCAGAGCAGGGACAAATGAAAAACGTAAGTCTCGTCCACCACTACAGGTGAAGAGTGCTTAACTTGGGTCAGGGAATTTCAGGGTTTATCACATTAGTTTTTCTTGAGAAAGGAAGAGAGTGGGAGACACCTGGTAAGTTCCCAAGTTTCTAGATTTCACAACAACCAGAGACTTCAGAGAATGGAGAAAGCAAAGACAAAGAAGAAAATTAAGAACTGGTAGAGATACTGACGATCCCGAGAAAAGATGAAAATAAATCTCAGTTTAGCGTTCCTCTCTCCTGCTACAAATAAATAACTGTATCTGGAGCTACTTCTAAGTTTTGCTTAAATTTAAAAATTAGTTAATATTGTCTTTGAAATATTAGTCAATAAATGCACTGAGAAAGAGAATGGAATGAGTGACATACATAATGGAAGCCCAGAGGAAAAATATAATTACCAGCAATTATGTGACAGAACACTTTGAATTGTAAGAGATTTCACTGAAAATGGAAAAATATGGAAAGATAATTAGTTGATATAGTGGGTTACATCAATAATATCTCAAAGTCAAAGCATTACTGGTACAAAGCTAGTAAGGAAATACAAGGAGGTAAATATTATATTCACATTAAGAATATGATCAATAACATGCCTAGTGATGAGTGTAGCAAGAAATATGTAGAACACATATGTAAATAAAGTTTTTTTTTTTTTTAAAGATTTTATTTATTTATTTGACAGGGAGAGACACAGCGAGAGAGGGAACACAAGCAGGGGGAGTGGGAGAGGGAGAAGCAGGCTTCCCGCGGAGCTCAATCCCAGGACCCCCGAGATCATGACCTGAGCCGAAGGCAGACGCTTAACGACTGAGCCACCCAGGCGCCCCGTAAATAAAGTTTTTGAAATAAACCAAGACACTTAAAAGAAGATTTGGATAAAGAAACCACCTCATTCTTGAAGCCTCCATGTTTTAAGTATATGGATTTTCCTTCCGAGGATCTATAGATGAAATGTACACCCGATAAAAATACCAAGACTTTTCAAAGTGGGGAGTGCAACTTCACAAAATTATTCTAAAGTTCTTCTGAAGACTAAAAATAAGTGACTAGCCTTGGAAGGTGAGGGGTAATAGAGTAGAGAAGAGCAAACAGTCAAATGTTATCATGAAGGCAAAAGAATAGGAAAGAGAAGGAAGCTGGGTCTATACTTATTCCTTATATCACAATACATTTAACATATAATATAAAAATTAAAATCACATGAGTCTGAGAAAAATACATACATTAAGATTTTGAATGAAGGAGCATCTTTTTTTGCTTATGCCATAAAACCAAGAAGTCCAAAATAAGATGATTCCTGAATTTGACTTATGAAAATGTAATCTTCATTATGACAAAAAAACAAAAACAAAAACAAACCAAAAACCAAGCCTGCATTATGTCAACGTTAAAATAAGGAAAAATGAAGCCACTTTGGGGAAAAGTACTTGTCACATACAAGAAACCAAAAAATTTTGATATATGACATGCTTATGTATCATTGGGAAGAAAACAAACTGATAAAAACAGTGGCCAAATTGTATAATAAGGCATTTTACAGTCAGATAAAATGAAAATAGGCAAACAATATTTTTACAACATTCAATTTCATTTTTAATTTAAAAATCCAGTCAAAATACCAGTAACTTACCACTTTTCACTTATCAGATTAACAGTAATTAAAACGAATCAACTAAGTCTCTTTGTGGCAATGTGGAAAGAAAAGATTGCATGAGAACAAAATTAGCACAAGCTCTAGGCCATTGTGTGTTCTACAGTATGAGGCATGCAGGAGTCCAGAGGGCCTTCTCAGTGCCAACCCTAGCGCGCATCTAGGGCACTTCTGTAATGGTGATAAAAAGAGCATCTGTAACTCAGGTCTGCCTACTCTCCCACCCCAAAGTCTGGCCTTTAGCAGGTATACAATTCTGTCCACAAAGTTGTGTTCATAGGAAATGCAACTTTAGTTTTCTATCCTCTATTTCATATCTCAAGTCCTCACTTCATGTCAGTTCAGAGTTTTCTCTGCTTTATCTCAGGCTTGCATTTGATTCTAAACCATCTGATCTTAGTCAGTTTCAGTCCTTGCTGACATTTGCTGACATGTCCATTCTCTCCTTTGGGCGTCGATAAGTGGTTCATGCATGTTGCAGCTGTGCGTTTTCAGTGTTTTCCTATTTTTGTCTTGAGTCCTTACATCTCCTAGGATCCTACCTGGGGGTTAGGGAGCAGGAGCCGTAGATCCCATTTGCAATCAGTTTACAGAAAGTGACTTGTATATTCCTTTGCACCTTTCTCATTGGGTTTGACAGCCTTGAGTCTGGTTGTATCAGGTTCTCTTATTTTTTCCCCTACTGTATCACTCTATTGACAATAATGCTTGCTCTGATAAAGGAGGTTATATTTCTATCTACGGAGTCCCTTCAAGGGCTCAGATCTGTGTTTTGGAACTCATGAGCCTTTTTTCTGTTCCAACATTTCTTTCCACAGGCAATGAAGGTAGGTAGTGACCCTGTAGGTATTGGGGAATGCTTTGGGGAAAAAGTCAATAATATTTAACAATATCTGCTGACAGCTGTTCCCACTTGTAACTGATGCCACCTGCAAAAGATAGACAAGGACAGAAATGTGTGATGACACAAGGAGGGGGTGTGGGGGCAGTTTGGGGAGACTGGCTGGCCAGTAAAAGCTCCCTAGCAGAGCGGTATCTGAGCTTCTTTTGAAGAATGTGATGGATGGTGATTGGGAGAAGAAGGGAAGAACATTTATAGAATTACTGATGTGTACATTTTGAGGCAGAGAATGGCTTGAGACAAGCTGAACGTATAAGCAAGGACCAGGTGATGAATGTGCTGATTAAGAACTCACACTTTGTGCTGTAGATTATGAGAAGCCAACAGACGTTTTTGATCAGGAGAATAGCATTATTTTTTTGCATTTGAAGAGATCAGTTGAGTGGCAATGTTTTGCATGAATTTGATGGGAACAAACCAGATTTAGGCAGACAAATTCATAGGCTCTTTCCATAGGTCCGGCAATGGCTTGTCAATGATGGAAGTTAAAAAGACAACCTTGAGAGATATTTAGGTGGTGTCTTGTGAGAAATTGGATGTGAGGGGTTAGGAAAGGAAAGAAATGAATTAGCTTTTATTTTTTTTGACTTTGTACTCTTGAAGTACAACAAAAGAGGGAGAAAGAGTAGAAGGAGAAGAACAAGACTCTGGAGGGCACTGAACAGTGAAATTGGAATAGAAATTAGTTTTTTCAGAACTTGGAACTATCAAATGTTAAGGTGGTCAGAAATTCCATGTTTTCTCTCTTTTGCCATTATTCACTTCTTTTAGAAATTGAATTTCCATATGTGGAATAAGATAAGAAGAATAAGAAGAATCAATGTTTTTGAGAGAAAATGTTGATACTGAGGGAATGCTCATTTCTTACAGTTTTGAAGTACCTACTTAAAAATATAAACTATTTAGTTACTTGATTTTCTCCCAGCCTAAATTGATACACTTAAAAACACTTAAAAACATAAAAAGCTGTATGTGGGCTGATCAAATCTAAAGAAGGTAAAAATTTACGCCATACAAAAAAGAATCCACCTGTTTCAATGAGTTCACAGCTGTAACACATTTTACTGACATTGGCTCCCATCAGTAAAACAGTTTTCTGCTTACTTCTGATTTTAGAATGTGCATCATCTGGCCTCCTTATAAATTTTATGCTCTTTTTATGTTTCTACTATTAATTAGTGCTGATTTTCCTTTATTTAAACTCCAAAATTGTGAACTCAGAAATAGTCTGAGGCTTTAAGTGCTCCAAAGTGTAATTAGTAAACTTAAAAAAAAAAAATCAAGGTGGCAACAGTAATCCTACTTCCTTCTACTCAACCCAACTAAAAATGGACAGTGAGGCTCTGTGGTCTGAACTGCTGTCTGAGTGAAATTAATGAGAGTGTTATCACCAAAGTCAGCTGAGAGATACTTCTGTGCAGCCATGGCTAGAACAAAGTGTGTGGAACTAAGAGATCTGGAGAGTAAATATGTGTTCAGTAACATTAGGTAATGCCATACTGTTTCCCCCAAAGGTCAAACAAATGTACACTTGTGCCATTGATAATTAGAGTTCCTATTGTTCCAAATATTGAGACTTGATTTTTTCCCAACATTTAATGTTTTGTTAAGAAAATTTGTGGTTCCTTATTTGTAAAAATAAAAAATGCCATGTTTTGCCCATTTTACTGAGTATTTTGCAAATATCTTCTCTCAATATGTGGCTTATCTCTTCATTGTCTTTATGATATCTCCTCATGAACAGAATTTTAATGCCTTTGAATGTATTAATACTTAACTTTGTAGTTGGTACTATGTTTTATATTTGTTTCCCTTTCTGCCTTGATGTGATAATCTCCTAATTTTCTTCTAAAATTATATTCATCTTTCCTTTTTTAGTTATGATCCTGCAATTTATTTTAATGTATAATCTCCTTGAATTTGTGGAGATTTGTTTTGTGACCTAAATATGATCTAGCCTAGAAAATGTTCTGTGTGTGCTTGAGAACAATGTGTATTCTTCTGCTGTTGGATTGAATGCTTGGTATATGTCTGTTAGGACAGTTTGGTCTACAGTTTTGTTCAAATCTGTTGTTTTGTTATTGATTTTCTGTCTGGATGAGCTATCCATTGTTGAGAGTGGGGAATTCTGACCATCTTTTAAGAATAAGAAATAAGATTATGAACACAAATTTAGGCTCTAAATTTCATTCAAATGAGAATCAAATCAAAACAAACTAAAATTTTGAAAAGCATACAGATGTCTCAAAATCATATACTTCTGAAAAATAATGTTCATTAAATTACATTTATATTTAAATGTTTGATTTATAACAATTTATATTAAATATAAATGTTTGATTTATAACAAAGTAATCTTGTACATTTTGTTAATAGTTGTAGAACTTAGGAAAACAACTTTCATTTTTTTTTTTAATGTATATGAACTGTAAGATTTCAGTGCCTTCTACATTTTCTTGTGAAGTGGAATCTTAGATATTTTTGAGTTGACCACATTCATTAACTAGTCGGTCACAATGTTAATGTTTTCTAAAAAAGTCTCATTGTTCTTCATTAACTGGATTATTAAAAAATCCAAGAGATTACTCAGCCATAAAAAGGATGAGATTTTGCCATTTGTGACAACATGGATGGACCCAGAGGGTATAGGTGAAATAAGTCAGACAGACAAATACCAAATACCATATGATTACATTTATATGTGGAATCTGAAAAACAAAGGAGTTGAACAAAAAGGAGAATCAGACCTACAAATACAGAGAACAAACTTGGGGAGAGAATGGGTGAAGAGGAGTGGGAGGTACAGGCTCCCATTTATGGAATGAATAAGTCATGGGGATGAAAGGTACTGCATGGGGAATATAGTCAATGATATTATAATAGTGTTGTATGGTGACACATGGTAACTATGCTTGTGGTGAGCGCAGCATTATGTAGAGAGTTGCTGAAGCACCACGTTGTACACCTGAAACTAATGTAACATTGCGAGAACATTGTGAGTCAACTATACTAAAAAAAAAAATAAAAAATTGTCACAATGGCTGGCCCAGATTCATGAGAAAGGGAAAAAGACTCCACAAGCTGATGAGGAGGGCAAGGTCATGTTGCAGAAGAACACATAACATAGGAGATTACAGTTGTGGCCACCTTTGGGAAATGCAATATGCAATATACCTTTCTTACAACATATTACAACCAGTTCTTGTATTTTTTAAGCCATACTTTTCACAATTTCTGAAAATAAAAATAAGTGCATATAAATATAATAAAAATATTCTAAAAATCCAAGACACTGTTCATTTCTTTTCCTCTAAATATATTTCTTAATGAATGAAATAAAAAAACCTACCATATACTTTGCTAAATCAGAATAATTTGTAATTATTTCATTGCTCAAATTTATTACTTTTGTTTCATACCCATTAAGTTATATCTGAGTTTTCTTTTGCCCTTTGATAAGTTAAAAGATAGCAAAATAAGAAGTATTCATGTGTGTCCTCATCAGAGGCTTATAGTTATCACTTGTTTTATTGAAACTTTCCAACATGTTTTTTACTGCAGTTAAAATAGTATATTTGAGTAACTTGTTTAATACAATTCTGCATTCTTGTATATTTGGATTTCTTCTCTCAGTTTTCAAATATACATATTAGAGTCCATAAAACGTTGGATGGCTTAATCAGCTTTTTAATGGATAGATCTTAATTTCTTAAAATGGTGAAGGTGCATGTGTGTTTAAAATATTTCAAACCAAGATGAACTTGAATAGAAAACATATGTATTGCATACTGCGTATATATGGGTATATACCGGAAATATTATTCAACGACTTAAAATATTATGGATATAGTTTTCTATTTCTCTGAAGGCACATATTCTTTGTACATACTAATGCATTTAAAGGGAGTTGTAGTCCTTAGTTCTCACCTTTCAATGTGACAAAAGACAACGTTGTTCTTCAGCAGGTTATAACCATCCTGTGCTTATGCTGTATAAAGTCATATATTTTCTATAGGGCAAAAAAAAAAAAAGTTAAAATAGCTGCAAATACTTTCTACTAAAACAATTATATATAATAATCTGTAACAAATCAGTACTGGCCACATCTTATTTCACATGATGTGTGGGTAAATGCATGTCAACCGAATATTCCTCTTGCCTATTTGACAAGATGTTGACCTAGTTCATTATTATTTGATTTACATTCATTCCAAGTAAACATAAATTTCTTATGCTGTCTGGAATCTTCGTGACCTTTAAGGGGTGTCAAAATATTTTGGTCTGAGAATTCATCAAGTTTGAATAAGAAGTTTCTTATTGAAAATAGTTTGGAACAAAATGATGTTATGTAGGCTTTAGTCTTGGAATAGGCCAGCTCGGCTTTCAAAACATTTTGATTATTGGATTAAAAATATATCAGTTTGAGAAGCATTAATTATGTCGATTGTCTGTTCTACACGATTTTCTGGAAAAATTATTGGGAGTGTGATTTTTGAAGAAAACATAGCTGTCTTTCAATAACAGAACTGAATAGAATTCTGGTTCATTGTAACAAGCCATCATAAAAGAGCACAGTGCATATCAAGTTAATGCATTCACCAAATGAAGCTGCTGCTGACCTTCGGGGATGCCCTATTTTTGCACAAATTGCGCATCTCGAAATTGCTATGTTTTACTGAGCTATGTGATTATGTAATCAGATTACTTTTATTCTGAATACATTGCCTTATTGACGAATATGTGTGCATTTTGGACATTTGTTCCCCAAGGCCGTTTTGCTGTGTTAGCACGACATTGCATGCCATTTCATCTAGCGCCACCCGAGTCATCAGGGCTAACGTGTCAGATCTGCTAAAGATGGGATCCAATACATTGGTATGAATGAAGCATGAATATTCACACACACAGAAATACCTGCTGTCTAATTACTCTTTTAAATTTGTGCCCTAAATATACAAAAATTCTGATAAATTCTCTTTCACTGGATTCTTATTAAAAACTGTGGTGCATTTATAACTGCATTTATCACATTATTACATATATTTCACTTACATTCAATTCCTGCTCTAAGAATTCCTTAATTCCTGGCTCTAAGTATTCCTTAATTTCCTGCTGGTTTATTTATTTATTTATTTATTTTTAAAGATTTTATTTATTTATTTGAGAGAGAGAGAATGAGAGAGAGCACGTGAGAGAGGGGAGGGTCAGAGGGAGAAGCAGACTCCCTGCCGAGCAGGAAGCCCGATGCGGGACTCAATCCAGGGACTCCAGGATCATGACCTGAGCCGAAGGCAGTCACTTAACCAACTGAGCCACCCAGGTGCCCCTCCTGCCGGTTTATTGATTCATTCAAGAAGAATCTTTAAATATCTTTGTTGTTGTTTTTAAACAGCTTTATGGTGGGGTAATTGATATACAAAAAACTACATATTTAATCATATAGAAGTTGATGAATTTGGAGATAAGCATATACTCATGAAACCACAATCAAGGTAGCAAACATATCCATTCCCTCCAAAAGTTTTGTCCTGCCTTCTTTTTTAAAAAACACTTAAAATGAGATCTACCCCTTAACCAATTTTTGTTTTTAAAGATTTTATTTATTTGAGAAAGAGAGAGAGAGAACAAGCAGGGGGAAGGACAGGGAGAGTAGCAGACTTCTCGCAGAGCAGGGAGCCCAACAAAGGGCTGGATCCAGGCGCCAGGATCATGACCCAAGCCAAAGGCAGACACCCAACCAACTGAGCCACCCAGGTGCCCCCAATTTTTAATGGGTATGAAGGAGTTTCAGTTATGCAAGATGAAAAAGTTCTAGAGATCTGCGGTGCTACATAGTACTTACAGTTAACAATTCAGTATTGTGCACTGCAAGTTTTGGTAAGAGGGTAGATTTCACCTTAAGTGTTCTTAACACACACACACACACATCTTATTCCCTGTGTTTTTGGTGATTTCGGATATAGGGTTTTGGCCTTTAATCCCCAATGATGCTGGAATTAGAAGTGCTAAATTAGATTATTCTCACATTTATTCCTCCTTGTTTATGAGTTCAGTTTCTTCCCAATTCTATTCTTGATGTCATCTATTTATAAACATGGCAACAAATTCAGATTTGCTCTATCATCTAAATATCATGTTTTAGTTATTGTTCATGTAATATTAATTTACTTAGTGCTTTTTTTTTTCACTTCGTGCTTTTCATAAGTAAAGTGCTCAATTCATTTTCTTTCAAAACTTCTTTGGTATTAATAATTATCTCCTTGAGGGGAAGAATGAAGGGGGGGAATCGGAGGGGGAGACGAACCATGAGAGACTATGGACTCTGAAAACAAACTGAGGGTTCTAGAGGGGGGGGAGGATGGGTTAGCGTGGTGATGGGTATTTAAAGAGGGCATGTTCTGCATGGAGCATGTTTGCGTATAACACATGGGTGTTATACGCAAACAATGAATCATGGAACACTACATCAAAAACTAATGATGTAATGTATGGTGATTAACATAACATAATAAAAAAAAAGCAATGAGAATAATTATCTCCTTGAAATATTGGTTTTGTTTTTGCTACTTCTCTCTTGTCTTATATTTAACATTTATGTCACTAATATATGTTTTAGTGCTTTCAGGCTAACAAAATACCACAGAATAGCTAGCTTCTGAGCAACAGAAATTTATTTCTCACAGTTCTGGACTGGGAAGTTCAAGATCAAGGTGCCAGCCTGGTTGGATGAAGGCCCTCTTCCTGGTTTCTAGAACCTTCTTCTGTGTCTTCACATGAAAGGAACCTCTTTTATAAGGGCCCTAATCCCATTAATGAGGGCTCTGCCCTTGTGACTTAAGCATCTCTCAAAGGTCCCACCTCCTAATATCATCTTTTTTGGAGGCTGAGATTTCAATATAAAAATTTTAAGGGGAACAAACATTCAGATCATAGCAATATATAAAGAAATTAAATTGTTATTGTGCTCAATTTAAATCATTAAAGTTTTTCATTTGGCTAAAAATATTGTGTCTTATAGACCCAATTTTAACTGTTGAAACAAATTGTTCAAAAGATAAAAACTTTTAGTTTTTTCATTATTTTAATTATAAAGATCACCACTGTCACTACATTGATGACTTTTTTACATAGCAAATAAATCATGTTTTTATTAATAATTCATTATGTTATAAGGGAGTCTAAAGAAAGACATTAAAAATTGAAGAAAGATGTTCCTCTGTAAAATGTTTGAATGTCTTTTAAAAATCCATTTAAATACATAAATTTGAGTAATGAGGCAAAACAGATGGTTCTCAGGAGTTAGAAACATTGATGTCCAGGTAGCAATTAAAATACTACTTTCTCTGTGAAATTCTCCTTGACTCCAACTGTAAATTGGTTTACTAAGTTAACTTTCTCTTCTTCCTTTTCCTGTTCTCTTCCTTTGTATCACAGTTTATTTCTTCCACTTGTCACAATCTGTGATAGTATCCTTAATTTTGTTTTATGCCTTTAATATCTTCTTACCCATTAGATTCTAAATGGACAGAGCAGGTGCATATTTTGGTCACCTATTAATCAGCAACATCTTGCACTAAAGTTGAGTAACTGAATTAGTCTGTTAAGCAGCCACTACTGATTGGCCAGGTGCTAGAAGAGCATAAAAAATGATTGTGGTAGTACCTGCCATTAAGGAACCCACAAACTAGCAGGAAGAAAAATATTTATTTATTTGTTTATTTAAGTTTTTTTAATTGAGGAAGAAAAATATTTAAAAAAAGCTCCCAACAACAGTAGATTGAGAGTATGGTTATAATTCAGACTTGAATGTATGCTAAATTGGTAGAAAAGAAGGTCATTTTAACCCTATAAAGTCAGGAAGGATTTATGAAAAGAAATGCTTCAGCTAAAATTTGAAGAATGAGTTCACATGGACTAGAAGGGAGAAAATGATATACAAAATGGAACAAAATATAATAAATAGAATTTGCAAAGAGGAAGAAAGCAGGAGAGTACTTAACACTTATTTATTTAAAATTTATTTATTTATTTATTTGCCAGAGAAAGAGGGAGAGAGGGAGAGGGAGAGAGAGCATGAATAGGGAGAGCAGCAGGTTCCCCGCTGAGCAAGGAGCCTGACATGGGGCTCAGTCCCAGGACGCTGGGATCATAACCTGAGCCGAAGGCAGACACTTAACCGGTGTCCCGGTTAACACCACCCAGGTGTCCCAAGAACTTAACACTTTAAAGATATTGTTGGGTTGTCTTTGGACCTCCATTGCTTTTGATGTAATTTATTATTATTTTTTTCCTCTGGCTACTTTCAAATTTTTCCTGTAGGTTTTGGTTTCCAGCAGTTTAACTGTGATGTGCCTACATGTAGTTTTCTTTGTGTTTATATTGCTTCGAGTTTGCTGAGCTACTTGTAACTGTAAATATATGTTTGCAACCATTGGTTGAAATTCTCACCCATTATTTCTCCAGATATTTTCTTCTGTCTCTATGTCTCTGGTATTCCAAGTATTTTTAAGCTAGACTGCTTCTTTGTAGTCATTTTTATTTCTCTGTCTTTAGATTAGACCATTTCTATGGACCTATCATCAGGTTCCCTGGCATTTTCTTTTGCCATCTGCATTTTGCAGTTATATTCATAAGAGGCAAGGCATGGAAACAACCTAAGTGTCCATTTGTCAATAGATGAATGGATAAAGAAGATGTGGAATATATATCTTGCCACTTGTAACAACCTGGATGGGACTAGAAAGTATTAATGCTAAGTGAAATTAGTCAGAGAAAGACAAATATTATATGATTTCACTTATATATGTATTCTAAAAAACAGTACAAATGAACAAACAAATAAACACAAAAAAAGCAGAAACAGACCCATAAATACAGAGAACAAATTGGTGGTTGCCAGAGGGAGGAGGTGGGGGATGGACAAAATGGGTGAAGGGGAGTGCAAAAAACAGATTTCCAGTTATGGAATGAGTAAGTCATGGGGATGAAAGGCATAGCATAGGGCATATCATCAGTGGTATTGTAATAGGGCTCTATGATGACAGATGGGAGCTACACTTGTGGTGAGCACAGTAATGTATAGAGAAATTGAATCACTATGTTGTACACCTGAAACGAATGTAACATCGCATGTCAGCTATACTTCGCTAACAGAAAAGAATAAGTGAAAAAATTTTAGAACATTTTATGTCATATATTTTACTGTTTCACCTTCTAGAATTTGTGCTTTATTCTTTTATACTGTTTCTGTATCTCTGCTGCGATTCTCCATTTGTTCATTGAATATGATTTATTTTAAGTCCTAGAGCTATTTTAATGTTCTTATCTGCTAACTCCAATGTATGAGCCATCTTGTGACCTATGTCTGTTTTTCTCTGGACCATCTTCACTTTTTCTGTTTCTTTGGCTGTCTAGTAATTTTTTATTGTATAATGGACATTGGGATTTATAAATTGCAGAAATTCTAAGTTCTGTTTTCTTTTTTTGAAGAGTATAGTTTTTATTTTAATAGGCAGTTAACTTGGTTGAACTCAGACTTCAAGGTTTGTCTCTTTTGTTTTGGGCAGCAGTTGAAATCTGTTCACTTTCTCCAGCCTTCTGGCTATTTTTTCTTAGAACCTATAGTCCTATAGTCTTCTCTCTGCAGATACAGTTAAGAGGTCATTCATGGCTTAGGGCCAATATTATACATAGATTTTAGGGATCCCATTTCTAATATTTTTTCCTGATCCCCTACTTTCTAGCTGTCTGACTCCCTTAAAATCCACTCTGTTTCCCTAAGCCAGTAACACCGCAGCATGTTCTGTGAATGGACTAAGGAATGACCTTAGGTAAATGCTAATCTTATCTAGTGCAGATCCCTGATTCAAGTGTCAAATTCCCTCTGTCTTCTGCCTGTTCTTGTTCTTTATCTAATGCCTTTAAGCTATTTTCTTTTAGTATATAAGCATTCTGGAATTTTTCATTGTTCTATCTGGGAGAGTTTGTTAATACAAGTCCTGCCTTTTTTGTAAATAAAATTCTCTATTTCTTCATATGGCATATATTGGAGGAAACACAAAAAAATTACTAAAAATTCTAAAAGTTATGAAAATGTTTGAGATGCTACCTAGCCTTTCTCCTTGGCTTGCAGTTGGCTCTCCTCTTGCTGCCTCTTCATATTATTGTCCCTTTGTGGGGATGCATCTCTGGTGTTTCTTTTTTGTGTCCAAAATTCTTCTTAGATACCAGTCAGAATACTTTAGGGTCCACCATAATGGCCTCATTTTAACTTAATCATATCTACCTCCAAATACAGTCATATTCTGAGGTACTGGAGGTTAGGATTTCAACATTAGAAGTTTTGGGGGACACAGTTCAGCTTTTAACACCCACTAGATTTGAATTTCTCAGAAGATATAGATTGCATTTGTTTTTGTTCATCAATATATTCACAGCATCTAGTATGCAGAATAGAAATTTAATAAATATTTATTAAATGAAAGAAGGCATGAATGAATGAAATATTGAGTATGTATTTTTGAAAAACATAATTTCTTGGGGTCTTTGTATTTTATGTGAATGTTATTGTTTTATATACTTCATTCTAGTTTTGCTTTTTTTTTTTTTTAAACTCAACTTCATAAGATAGATCCATGTACATCTATTTGGTCATTCTGACTGCTTCATAGTTTTTCATGGTGTATATCTACTATATTTTATTTATCCATTCTTCTCATGATGTATTTCAAAGTTTTCACCCCACAACACTGCTGCAGATAATGTCTTGCATTGCTAACTCATGACTGTGTGAGAATTTCTTGAGGATTGAGAATGGAATTGTTTCATCAAAGGGTTTACAACTTCTCAATTTTACTGTGTACTGGTTCACTTTTCCCCATATCCCTTTAATACATGCTATTCTTCTGTTTTCTAATTTTTGCCAAACTAGTAGGATTAGAATGTTATCTCAGTGTTGTTTTGATTTACATTTCACTAGTTATGAGTGAGTGTGACCAACTCCTCATATACTTAATATCATGCCCTTCTCCCTTGTGATTCCTTTTCCAAGGAAGTGTGTATCCTCATCTTTCCTTTTCTTTCTTCAGAGTTGCCCACTGTGTTACTCCAACTTTGGTTGTCATATGGTGATATCACATTTCAATTAATTAAAATGATTACAGAATATGAGAATTGTAAGAGTTGCTTAAGGAAGATAATGGGCCAGAATATTTTCAGGAGGGGCTGGTTGTGAAAAACTCTGATTATGTCATTGCCATCTTTGATATATCAAATGATCCCTGGAATCCTTGACTATAACATTTACCTATCTTATCCTTCTGGCTTTTGTCATTCGACCATATAATCAATCTGCTATAAATTTGAGCCAATGTGATGGTGTTTAATATATTTAATGGAAGTATGAGGCAGTTCCTAAATAATTCTCGAGCTATAGGAACCATCACAAACTCCCTCTAACGAGTGAAAAAATGGAATTTTAGGAACTTTGAGAAAGCCTGGTTGGGGCATGTTATAAGGATAGATTCAGCTTAGGTGCCAGTCACTTAGGAGCCAGGCTGGGATCCTCCCCTGATGCTCCTTCCCTCATACCTTCTCCTTATGTTCACCCATATCCAGGTTTCACCACAATGAACTTGTTTATATCTTTTGTCCTAACAGTACATACACATTTTATCCTAGATATATAATTTGTTAACAAAGTGTTATTTGTTGCATAACTATGTCAAACTTATTAGTCCACATGATTTGGAACTATTTAAACTATTATTTTATTATAGAAAAGCTCTTTATTCTCATCACAAGCATGCTTAGACAAATTTAGGACAAAACAGAGAATAAGTATGATTTTAACCCATATGTTGTATAACTGTTACATAAACATTCTTCAATCTTTTCTTTAGCTTTCTGACAAAATGTAAGAGTATCTGCTACTAAAGAGAGTCCTGTGTTTCAGTTTCTTATAAACTTCTGAGGTTGGTTGCTTCTACCTTCAGTTATATTTTTCTAGCCAGGACTGAATTAGGAAAAATATATCAGCTCACCTTGGCTAATTGACTTTAAATAAATAAATAAATAAATAAGTAAAAGTCAGCTTGTAATTGTCTTCTATTATTATCATCATCATCATCATCACCATCATCACATATATTAGAATGCACAGCAAAGTCTGTTTTTGGCTTGCTTTCTTTTGGCTATGTGTTTTTTAAGGTTGAGAAAGAACCTTATTTTTCTTTGAATCTCTGTACCTAGTACCATTCTTGGTGCATGGCAAATATTACCTATAATCATATGATGAAATAAGATATATAAATCAAGCAAGTATATATTCTGTCCCTATTTGTCCTTAGTAAGTCTTCTTCTTCCCTGTGCCACTGTACTGAGGAATTGTTATTAACAAAGTCTATTCCTTTTTTAAAATTTTTATTATTTTTTAATTTTTAATTAATTAATTTATTTTTTAAAGATTTTATTTATTTTTTAGAGAGCGAGCGAGAGGGAAACAGCATGAGAGGGGAGAGGGTCAGAGGGAGAAGCAGGCTCCCTGCTGAGCCGGGAGCCCGATGTGGGACTCGATCCCAGGATCCTGGGATCATGACCTGAGCCGAAGGGACGCTGAACCATCTGAGCCACCCAGGCGCCCGCCTTTTTTTTTTTTAAAAAGATTTTATTTATTTATATGAGAGAGAGAAAGAGAGCAGAGCGAGAGAGAGAAAGAGGATGAGTGGGGATTGGGGGTGGGCAGAGGGAGAAGCAGACTCCCCACTCAGCCGGCTACCTCATGCGGGGCTCGATCCCAGAATCCTGGGATCATGACCTGAGTGGAAGGCAGACACTTAACTGACTGAGCCACCCAGGCGCCCCATCGAAGTCTATTCCTTTTTAAAGGCATTTGTTCTTTCCTCTCCTCTCTCCTTCTTTCCTTGCAACTCCTCCCGCAAAGCAGATGCCTGGGACATAGGAGGCATTCTAACCGTTCCTCTTCTGTTTCCTCAGGCAAGTGCTCCCAACTTGGATATTACTGGCAGAGAGACTTTTGGAGACCTTGTTGGCATGCCTTCTAAGAACTGATTGCTGTCAGGGAGACAAATTATATTTTCTTTTCCCTGAGATAGCTGTCACTGTTTTGCTTTCAGATTATGGCTTTTTCCATTTGTACCTCTTTTTTTCTTGTTCTCATTTCTCTCTCCCAAGAGGACTGTTCCTGCCAGATATATTTTAACAAGTATTACTTAATTTATTTTTTTATACAGTTGAATACTGCGTTCATTGTAAAAGTTTTTGTTATTAACATATTTCTATACCCTTGACCTTTAAATAGATAAACTTTTCAAGCAAATAGTAGTTATTATAGCCAGAAAACCAAAATGAATACTGAAATATAAACCTGGCAGTCAACCATAAGACAAATCTAGTTAATTTCTTTTGCGTGCATCAGAACTCATTTTTTTCATTTTTTAAAAGACCACTTTGAAAATTGCAATTTCTCTCACATTATGGTTTAATAAAACATCAGAAAGCTATTGTACTTGAGCTATAATTCAAATAGGCACCGGAAAGCATCTTCTTTTCCTAATTGTGATGAAAATGCCAGGTTTGTATGTTTGGTAGAATGTTCTTCCCCCCTCACACCTTTCCTTGGGTGGGACAGTCACCTACCCTCTCCTCTGGGGTTTTGGCTTATCCTGGAAAAACCATGAGTGCAGTGGAAGATAGAGGAAACATATACTCTTCACATAACTAACTGAAGTTGGGCTATAAGAGCTGGTACATTAGCAAGAAATTGTCTTGTGGTTTTCTCTATCTGAAGCCTGACCAGGTTTTCCAACAACCTCTGAAGGTCCTTCCTTTCCAACTATGTGTGGAGTCTGAAGACTCTTCTCTCTAACTACTCTGTGGAAAACCAACTGTGACTGATATTCTGGGAGAGTGATTCAGAGGCAAGAGTAAGAAGCAGAACTATTTGCAAAGGATAAGAATGAGATAAACCATGGCTGGGAGAAGCAGCAAAGGGATATATTTTAAAGATGGAGAACTCCCTGCTCCCTACTCTGGGTGAACTGTATATGAACACTAAACTTAGGGGAAAAATGAAGAATGATTGGATTCTTTTAATATGCTTGATTATTTAATATCACATTTTCCCCCTGGTTTGACACTACTCATTGGATATTTGGGAACTAGTCTGGGATTGGGTAGTGTGGCAATGTGCAAGGCCAAGCATGACAGGGCTAGGTCACATTTACTTTGACTTCAAACCATTTGAGGATTAGGACGGTGCTAAAGTGGGTACAATCTTTGTCCCAGAAAGCTGTGGGAGGGATGATTTTGATCTGAGCTCTGAATCGCTAGGGGCATAATATTCAAGAATGGACGTTTCTGCCAAGCAGTAAAGATTATACTGTGTGAGATTATCAAGTGATCGTCTCAAGAAACTTCCCGAAGGAACTGCCAGGGGAGGCAGCTTATGGAAGAGAAGTTTGTACATTGTGTCATGTAATGTGGGATTTCAAAAACATGTTGTCAGAAGGACTTTCTCTAAGTTTGTAGAGAAGCCAGTGAGAGAAGGCTACATGGTAGAAGTAAGCCATCAGATTGCATCAAGAGGGCTTTGCATTTGGGTTTCAGCCAGTCTGGGATTGTACCATGTAACTGTGTGGTGTCATGGGCAGAACACAAGAACTGGTTACTAAGGTGCTTAGTTAAGAAAAGACACCAAGGATCATATATTTAGGCTTAGAGAACCCACCAACAATTGTCTTTTTAGCTTTGTGCAAGGAGTGTTGGAAGATACTAAACTGACACAACCACTCCTGCTATGCCTCATCAGGATACGAGAAGATGTGGGAGGGGGATGAAATCAAATTTTGGGCAAGTACAGTAAATGGAAATTGTGGCCTCCTCCACCCCCATTGGGGAGTATAGATTTGTGCTAAGGGCCCTAAGAGAGATGCTTTTTCAAATTTGGGGTGCCACAATAAATAAGCACTAGAATTTTGTTTCCAGGGTGGATTTCTGTTTCATTAGTGGTTTACCTCAATTGCTTTGGTGCTATTAGAAAAGAGAATACTGGAAGGAGATGGTATGGCTAAGGAATAGTAGGTAGAATGGACATCAGGATCATTACTCCCTTTCACGTTCTTGGTTCCCTAGAGGAATTAAAGGTGAATTTTGCAGGTACCAGCAAGGCTAAGAATTGATATAAAAATTAGATAGTTTGGAGAGCTTATTGAAGACCATGGCAGAATAAGTCAATTGAATTGAGATGCCAATCAAGTAGGAAGACAGGTTTGGAAGAATGAAATTTATCACATTACTAGAAAAATAAAACTGTTTTATGTTTATACATACATAAATTTAGGTTCCTAACTAAACCAGTTAACACCAGTTCATAAGTTTTTTATCAAAAGTTACAGCTAATTCTTCTAATTAATGAATCAAAACTATATTAGAACCAAAATAATAATCAATGGTATTATCCAGAAGTTCTTTACTTGAGACTAGAGAGATGTCCTACCTTCCCAAAGGTGAAGAAGGGAAGAGGATAAAAAGCAGATGGAAGGGATTGTGACTGGAATACCCTCAACTATGTATTACATTCTATTGCTGTGTAACAAATTATCCCACTTTAACAGTTTGAAAATGAAAATGTCTATTTTCTCACAGTTTCTGAGGAATCAGGAAACAGATTTACTGAGCAGTTATGGCTCAGGGTCTGTCAAGAGGTTGTTATCAAGCTGTTGGCCAGAGCCACAGTCATCTCAAGGCTTAAATGGGCCTGGTGAATTGACTTCCAAGTTTACTCACAGTGGTTGGCAGGCCCCTGTTCCTTACTGGCTGATGGCTGAAAACTAGTTTCTTACCACCTGGGCCTCTGCATATGGCTACTCACAGTATGGCAGTTTGTTTTCCCCAGAGTGAGACCTCCAAAATAGAAAGAGGAGATGCCCATGATGGAAACCACAATCTTTTTTTTAAAAAATTTTTATTGTTATATTAATCACCATACATTACATCATTAGTTTTTGATGTAGTGTTCTATGATTCATTGTTTGTGTATAACACCCAGTGCTCCATGCAGAACATGCCCTCTTTAATACCCATCACCAGGCTAACCCATCCTCCCACCCCCCTCCCCTCTAGAACCCTCAGTTTGTTTTTCAGAGTCCATAGTCTCTCATGGTTCATCTCCCTGCTCTGATTTCCCCCCCTTCATTCTTCCCCTCCTGCTATCTTCTTCTTTTTTTTTCTTAACATATATTGCATTATTTGTTTCAGAGGTACAGATCTGTGATTCAACAGTCTTGCACAATTCACAGCACTCACCATAGCGCATACCCTCCCCAATGTCTATCACCCAACCACCCCATCCCTCCCACCCCTCCCACTCCAGCAACCTTCAGTTTGTTTCCTGAGATTAAGAATTCCTCATATCAGTGAGGTCATATGATACATGTCCTTCTCTGATTGACTTATTTCACTCAGCATAACACCCTCCAGTTCCATCCACGTCATTGCAAATGGCAAGATCTCATTCCTTTTGATGGCTGCATAATATTCCATTGTATATATATACCACATCTTCTTTATCCATTCATCTGTCAATGGACATCTTGGCTCTTTCCACAGTTTGGCTATTGGGAAACCACAATCTTTTAAAAGCTAAACATAAAAGTGACATACTGCCATTTTTGGTCTGTGTTCTTGGTCACATAGACCAACTGAGGTTCAGCGTGGACTGGGCTACTCAAGAATGTAAATACCAAGAGGTAGGGAGCATAGAAAACTGCCTTGGAGGCTGGCTGTCACAGTCAGAGTTTTAGTGACACTCTAAATTCAGTCAGGAGTGGGGAAATATTTCTCATTGCCACAGAGATGGTGAGTCTCCCTTTGATAACCTTAAACTAGATAATAGAAAAGATTTCTCTAGAATGAGTATTGTAGGAACTGTATACTGAAAAGGAATGGGTGTTTGATTGTAGATACCCAATCTGGTATCACAGAATCCATCCACTATCTATTCTTACCTATAAAAAACCTACGTATTTCCGGGGAAATTGGCAACTCTTCTCAGGAAGCTCATGTGCCCTGTACACACTACACATCAATTTCCCATTAGTCACAAATGGAGAAGCAAGTGGTACCTCTGCTACTGCAATCTTTAGAGACGCCTCTAGAGGGGGCATGTGAAGAGTTTTCTTCCTTTTCACCTCTTAGGGGTTGAATTGTGTCCATCAGAAAAATATGTTGAAGCCCTAACGCCCTTGTTGGTGAGTGTGACCTTATTTGGAAACAGGGTCTTTATAGGTATGACAAGTTAAAGTGAGATCCTAGAAGTGGGCTCCATTTCCATGTGACTGGTGTTTCTATAAGAATAGGAAGATGCCATGTAGAGACAGAGACCCATGAGGGGAGGACACTATGTAATGAGAGACGGAGATTACAGTGTTGTAACTACTAATTAAGGAATTGCTGGCAAACTTCCAGAAGGGAGGAGGAAGCGAGGAAGGATTCTTCTCTTTAGAGGGACTGTGGTCCTGCTGACCCTTTGATTTCAGTTTCTAGCCTCTAGAACCATGAACAATAAATTTCTGTTGTTTTAGACACCCTGATTATGGTACTGAGTTATAGCAGCTCTGAGAAACTAATACAAACTTTGCTTTGGACCAAAGCACTTACCCAAAATGCTTTGTGCCCTATCCCAAAACAGTGAATCTAAGAGAAAAAGGTTAGATGAAGATGGAGAAAAGATAGAGTTTGTAAGCTTAACAGTCCACTGGAGATAAGCTAGAAGAGGTCACCAATATCAAAGAAACAGGTTCAGCATTTACCTCAGCTGCGCAAAATTTTAATTTTCTTCATTTCTCTAAAGCTTATATTTTGTACTGGTAAAACTATTCCTGCTGATCCAATGACAGGAAATATCCCAGAGTATCAAATGGAAATAGGAAACATGCTCCCTGTGATTTCCCACTTCGCTCTGCCTCTCACTCCACCTGAGCAGACCCCCTTCCACCTAGCTCTCCTGCTCACCAGACCTTGGCTAGAAGTCAGCCCTGCTTCTTCTGGGTCAGGGGTCTCTATAGTGTCATCACCATTGTGTGCTCTGTTTTGTCTCCAAGCTTTGTCCTTGTTATATCAAAGAAGCTCTCTTTGGAATTTAGAAAACCTCTTTCTCTCTCAACAAAGGCTGGATTTCCACATCAATATTCCACCAGGAAATTAATGAACCACGTTGGAATTCAAAGCAGAGTAGTAATGAATTCCCTTTCAGAGATTTTCTCCTTCAAATGCACTCTTCACATTGCTTGTTATTTACCCACTCTGAGAAAGGCTTCCATTTCACTTTTCCTTTTCTACAATGCTATACATCCCATGGATCTGCCTGTACTGTCTGAAAAACAGTAAGTGGGAAAGAAGTGATGTAGGAAAGAATGTTAGGGTTCAAAGCTGACAGCCAAGAAAGAATTCTTGAGAGGTCTTTGGTGCAAAAAGGTGGTTTTATTAAAGCACAGGGACAGGACCCGTGGGCAGAAACAGCTGCACTGGGGTCATGAGGAGTGGCCAATTATATACTTTCAAGTTGGGAGGGGGTCAGGGATAGCGGAATTCTCTAAGGAATTTTGGAAGCAAGGTTTCCAGGACCTTGAGGGGGTTAGCTATTGTTGGGAAAAGGTCATTTATTACCGTCCGGTAAAACCTTCGTCATGAGACCCTTCAGATGGGTATCGGTGGGCCATATGCTTGGGGGATGATTGCCAATGTGTATCTTGGAGGGTAGACATAAAGGAAATTTCTAAAGGAATTTTTATATGTTAAAGTAGACTTACAGGATCCTGGGGGTGGGGGTGGGGGTGGGGGGAGGTGTTCTGGCTAGGATTGCCTTTTGCCCTGAGCAAAGTATTAACATGGAGGCCGTTGAGTCCCTAGAGAAATCTCACTCTGCCTGTTTCAAGGCCTTGTCAGTGGGCTCTAGGTAGTAAGGAAATTTAATAATTTTTCTTCTGCCTTTGTTTCCCACATCAAGAAACACATCTTTTCTTTAGCAAAATGCAAAATGGTAGCTGTAATCAAAGTCCAACCTAAAAACACCTTCCTTCTATTAGAAGCATGAATGCTGTGCTAACTTTTTTTTTTTTTTTAGGTGGTAGGGGGCTTCTGAAAAAACAGAAATTTATTTCTCACAGTTCTGGAAGTTCTGGAGGCTAGAAGTCTTGAGATCAGGGTGCCAGCATAGACTGGTCCTGATGGATGCTCTCTTCTGGGTTGCAGACTTGGGACTTCTTATCTCCTCACATGACAGAGAGAAGAAGCAACCTCTCCTGTGACTCTTATAAAAGTACCAATCTCATTCACTAAGGCTCTACCCTCATGACTTCATCTAATCCTAATCCCCACCTCCTAATATCATCATATTGGGGGACAGAGTTTCAACATATGAATTTTGGAGGGACACAAATGTTCAGCCTATAACACAAGATTTAATTTTTCTCCCTTCTAGCTGACTATTGAATCATACTGCTTCTGTGGTGTCAAGTCTCCATAAGGGAAAAAAAATTTTTTTCCCGCTTGAGTAAACAGATTTTTGTAATTTGCTGATTGGGTTATGTGGTGTCTAAATGGGGTTTCTTTCAATTGAATGGGGGCCCCAAATATGAGGCAATGATTGGGTGGGAGCTGGTGGCATGGGAGGTCAAAGGACTCACCTGAGGCAGAACAAAAGAGATATAAGTTTATTTAATACACTGCTAAAGAGCAGTGGGCCGGACAGCAGAGGAGAGACTGTCTGCAAGGAGGCAGTGGGTGGGGGCTGTTCTTAAAGGGGGAAGATAAAGAGTTATGGTGATGTGTGGAATCTGCCCTTTTTCAGTAACTGTGCCTAGTTGTAAGTAGCCTATTGGTCAGTTAGAGCCTATGGATATTATGAGGTGGGCCACTCACCTTATGGGCCTGGCTGTAGTCAGCCAGGTGTTCACTGCTGATGTGGGAAACAAAAGGCAGAAGAAAAATTGTTAAATTTCCTTACTAGGGACTAGTACTAGGGACTCAACTGCCTCCATGTTAATACTTTGCTCAGGGCAAAAGGCAATCTTAGCCAGAACCCCTCCCCCCCAACCCCCCCCCCCCCCCCGGCCCAGGATCCTGTAAGTCTACTTTAACATATAAAAATTCCTTTAGAAATTTCCTTTATGTCTACCCTCCAAGATACACATTGGCAATCATCCCCCAAGCATATGGCCCACCGATACCCATCTGAAGGGTCTCATGATGAAGGTTTTACCGGACGGTAATAAATGACCTTTTCCCAACAATAGCTAACCCCCTCAAGGTCCTGGAAACCTTGCTTCCAAAATTCCTTAGAGAATTCCGCTATCCCTGACCCCCTCCCAACTTGAAAGTATATAATTGGCCACTCCTCATGACCCCAGTGCAGCTGTTTCTGCCCACGGGTCCTGTCCCAGTGCTTTAATAAAACCACCTTTTTGCACCAAAGACCTCTCAAGAATTCTTTCTTGGCTGTCAGCTTTGAACCCTAATGTTCTTTCCTACATCAGCTGTGAATCCTTTCTACAGTTCATCCCTAAACCCTGTTTGCCTAAAAGCTGACTCTACAGATTAGAGACATTTATATAAAATGTTAACATATAATACCTTGAATTGAGTTTTATTCATTCAATAAGTATTTATTGAATGTTATCACCTCTGTGTTAGCTGCTGAAGGTACAGCGGTGAAGAAGCCAGTTAAGGTCTCTGTTCTCACAAGATTTACACTCTAGTGGGAAAGACAGACAATAAATGAACCAACAGTCACTCATTCATTAGTCAGACCAGCAGGAAAAAAATCAGAAATATCCCTGTATTTTGACAAATGGGTACACCTGTGTAATCCAAGCCCTCATTAACACATGGAACTTTGCCCAATTCCGGAGTGTTCCCTCATGCTTGAAGTGTTCTTCTCTAGATTTTGGCATGACTGGCTTTTTGTCATTCAGAACTCAGCTAAAATGTTTCTTCCCTGTACTCTCCCCTCCACTCCAACCATGTTAATTTTTAATCTAACCTTGCTAAACATTTCCTTACTGTGTAGCAACTCAGGGATGGTATTGCTTAAGAAATCCCTGATTATTAATATGTAACCCATATATTCCCATCAGTATTTTGTAAGAGAATCTTCTCAAATATTTCTAAGATCAAGTTATGTTTTACTTTTCTGGTGTCCACATTGCTTTCAGACAATCCACTAACCATTTTATCAAATGTTGAAATAATGCTGTTTATTTGGAGATTCCTTTGAACCTAATTAGAATTTTGAAATTCATTTAAAAGATATTGAAGACCATGGATAATTGTTATAAATTACTAAGGATTAGATTCGAGCGTTCTGTTGTAGGATCCAGGTTAATTTTTGTTTCTCACAAAATCAGTTTGCCTTGTTTTTTTCCCAATCATTATTTTAAAGTAGATATGTAGTAGGAAATTTCTTTGTAAGAACTTCCATATCTGTGCTGTATAGAAACAAGATGTAAGATTTATCCCTATACCATGTTTATTTTCAAAGTTTTTCTTTTCTTTCTTTTTCTGTTTCTCTCCTTCTCTCTCTTTCCTCCCTCCCTCCCTCCTTCCTTCCTTCCTTTCTTCTTTCCTTCCTTCCTTCCTTCCTTCCTTCCTTCCTTCCTTCCTTCCTTCCTTCCTTCCTTCCTTCCTTCCATTTTCTTCCTTCTTTCCTTCCTTCCTTTTTGGAAGTGCAAAGTGTTTTACAAGATGATACACTAACGTCCATTTCTCTTTCTGTGTTACATATTTGTTTTCACCTTCAGGGATTCCCACCACATGAGTGATGACTTGTTATTAAATACTGCCTATCCTTCCCTCTCCCTGCATCTGCTATTTATACAGGCATAATGTTACCTGGATTGGCCACACTGTCAGAAACAGCTCCAACTGAAGTTCAAATTCTTGGAAAGAACATCTTAAAGTATGAGCAAGAAACAAGATTTTTGCAAAATGAGTGACAAATGTTAAGGTCAAACATAAACGATAAGTCTCTCTTTGCATCACCCAGTACCCGATACTACTCAGCTCCAAGATGAGTAACTCAGTTAGTGTTATTTGTAGCCATTATAACCTCAGAGAGTATGGAATCTCAAAGTACTCCCTAATCCTCCCAAATATTAGACAGGTGGCTATCTGGCAAGTCAGTATGAAACACAGACTGAAATGGAAAATGAAAAGCTGGTGAGATTAAAAAAAAGAGCTTAAAATGAACACAGTTGTGCCAAGGGATATTTGTTGAAATGGAGAATCTAGTTGCATACTGTTGGCCAGATAAGAATGGAGATTGTCATAAGGTGCTTATGTGTATTAGTAATAGCAGGTCTCCTTAAAGCAAACCAAACTCTTCCCTGCTTGCAAAGGGAATGCCTCTGAATTAGTGCTGAGAAGAGATACCTGGCCCACCGTGGTACTAGCAGCAGTTGTTCTGATTTGTCATTCTTGAAGGCAAGACTGCTTTGCCACTTGACACAGGCTTTTGTTTGCATCTCCAGTAGGTAAATAATTGTAACCTATTGAGCTGCTTCTGGAAAGGGTAAAAAGAGATGAGTGCAACACAGGGGATTAGCTTCTAGCCAGGTTTTTCTGGATCACTGAACATCACCCTATAAACAAACCTTTGACTGTTAAAGCTGAAAGTCCATTTACACTTTTATTTCATGAATTTTATTTTTGTCATTTATTTTTATTCATTCTTTTTCAAGGTGGGGATGCATTCTGAATTTTATGTGTTGGTTCCAGAGAGTAGCTTTAAAAATACTATTAAAATAATACATGCTTGCTTCTTTACCTTTGGGTTTTAGTGTTATAAGGCTTTGAACATAGAGAGAATGCATATAGTTTGGCAATATTAGTTACATTTGCATGTATACATGAAAAGTGCATTTTGGAATACAAAAATATCTAAAGTTCTTAGAAAGAAAGAGAAAAATAACTTACTATTTTTGCACCGCTGTCTCAATTTAATATGCAGATATTTGCTCCAGTTCAGCGAATATCTAGACTGAAAATTCAACAGACTTTACACTTGAAAGTATAAATTTATTTTAAAAGTTAGTAAGCCTTGCTTCTTAGGTCTTTCCTTCATAAGATGAATCTTGAGTTCTCATACTAAAGGCACAAGTAAATTCAGGACTCATGAATTAATGACTTATGTAAGCATAAAGAATTCAATGCGAATGAACATATGCACGTTCCTATTCTCTTTTCTAGTGTGTCCTCCTTTGGTACTAGGTGTTTTCCATTCAGGAGAGGCAGCAAGAGCACAGAAGTAGGTCACGAGTCAGGATGTGGAATAATCGAAAGCCACTTAAATTTGATGTAGGTGGACTGAAGTATGGTCAAAATGACAGTTTATCATCTATACAAAACTTTTCTTAGGAAAAAGTCTCCACTGTAAGGATAAACACTGGCAAAGCTTTCTTATGTAAAAGAAAGGTAATATAGATGCAAACCTTCTCTTGTTTGACAGAATCCATTTCACCTCTAGGAATTGTGTTCTGAAGACAGGAATCATAGGAGCTAGTTGTCTGCATGCCTTCCAGGGATACTATATTTATTTCATTTCATTTCATTATTTCATTTCCTTTCATCATTTCATTTCATTATTTCATTTCATTTCATTTCATTTCATTATTTCATTTCATTTTTTATAAAAGTCCATGAATGGAAAAGGCCAGCATTACTGTTTACTTGGAAACAAAACAAATAGATGCAGCTGAAATCCTTTAAAAGTTAAAAAAAAAATTGGAGGAAGGTGGTCAAACTTCCAGTTAGAAGGTAAGTAAGTACTCAGGATGTCATATACAACATGATGACTGGAGCCGCCACTGCTCTGGGATATATAGGAAAGGTATTAAGAGAGTAAATTTTTTTTTTAATCATGTTATGTTAATCACCATACATTACATCATTAGTTTTTGATGTAGTGTTCTATGATTCATTGTTTGCGTATAACACCCAGTGCTCCATGCAGAACGTGCCCTCCTTAATACCCATCACCAGGCTAACCCATCCCCCCACCTCCCTCCCCTCTAGAACCCTCAGTTTGTTTCTCGGAGTCCATAGTCTCTCATGGTTCGTCTCCCCCTCCGATTTCCCCCCCTTCAGTTTTCCCTTCCTGCTATCTTCTTCTTCTTTTTTTTTTAACATATAATGTATTATTTGTTTCAGAGGTACAGGTCTGTGATTCAACAATCTTACACAATTCACAATGCTCACCATAGCACACACCTTCCCCAGTGTCTATCATGCAGCCACTCCATCCCTCCCACCCCCACCACTCCAGCAACCCTCAGTTTGTTTCCTGAGATTAAGAATTCCTCATATCAGTGAGATCATATGATACATGTCTTTCTCTGATTGAGTTATTTCGCTCAGCATAATACCCTCCAGTTCCATCCACATCATTGCAAATGGCAAGAGAGTAAATTCTGAGAGTTCTCATCAAAAGGAGAAAAAATTTCCTTTTCTTTTTATTTTATCCGTATGAGAAGATGGATGTTAGCTGAACCTATTGTCGTAATCATTTATTTCACAATATATGTAAATCAAAACATGATGCTGTATGCCTTAAACTTATACTGTAATATATGTCAATTATTTCTCAATAAAACTGGAAAAAAGTTTAAAAAAGAAAAAAAACTGAGTGTTACAAATATAGTTGCAATTTCTAAAAATGTTAAAAAATTGTTTTCTAGATAATTTTTTCCCCAGCAGCAATGGATCAGGAATATTTATTATTAAATATTTATATAGAGAGTATAATTCTGTCTCATGTAATTATCATTATGTCACAACAGGATTCAGTTTTTCTGATCTTGCTACTGATTATCTTTCCGATCTTGGCTGCCTAAAACAAAAGGATATTTTGGCTTGTGATGTGTGGTTGAAAATAAATATGACAGATGCTGTATGACCAAAACAAAGACCCATCTAATTGCTTTCATTTGGGGTACAGAATTCTGTTTGTGTCAGAGCAAAAAAGCAGTCAAGTAGTGTGGTGGGTATATTTTCCTTAATAAAATTATTCAGATAAAACATACTGCTCAATGGGAAGAGAGGTTAGGGAATAGAAATATGATCATAAAAATATTTTGCATCCTCCAGAAGGTATAGACTACCTTAGAGGCAGGACAGAACACACCATTACATCTTAACAGAACCACGTGTACTAGTCAGGGTTCCCTCACAGACACACCTAGAATACTGTTTGGCCAACTGTCTATGGCGCAGTCAAGATGACACACAAAATGAACCATCACACCATATAAACAGGAAAAAATATTGTTCCCAGCAAGCTGTGGTGGAATTGTCAAGGGCAGAGGGCGATTCTTGTTTCCTGTCACTGTAATAATAGCTACACATACACTCTGATGTTCATCCCATCAATTTAAACTACTTGTTTAAGTACTTTAAGAGGGAGAATTCACATTAGGGTCCAAGGACATTGAAAGCATCAATTAGTCCTTTTCATAAGGAGTTGCTGATGCAACAAGTTCAGGTTAGGTACTACTTACGTCATTCTATATGTCGTCATGCTCTATGTGATGGTGTCCTTCATTACAGTACTTATTAACAATTGTCTGTGACTTACTGGTGTTGTCTGTTAGGTGGTAGATGTAATATTGAGGGCAGTCACAATGTCTGTATTTTCATTATGATTTCCCATGTGCCTGGTGTATAAGAGTAGATATTGAGTAAATTCAGATCAAAAGGAAGGGAAATATAGATAGGTAGATCCAGAAATTAAAATCAATCTAAACAATATGGAAGAGCTAAGCACACAGGAATTGGAAAAATATTTTCTATGAGAAAAATAGAATACCTTTGGCTAGAGAGGGGTGGATACCAGAGTGGAGCATTATTATAATAGAGGTATAAACTTTGGGAACACAGTATGGGAATAGAAAATGAACAATGCTCTTTATGTGCTGAATCTTATTGGATGGCTTCAGACTGCTCTGATTTGCTTCCACAACTTATGGACCTAATTGAGCTTTGCGAACCCTGTTGGCCTTTGGTCTCCTAGTTTTCTCTTGATTACCACCTCATTTTTAGACTAAGATGTACCTCCGCTGAGGGGTTATTTTAATAACGTTGAGTACTAGAAGGGTCAGGTTTGGGTCAGAAGAATTGGTAATTGCAAAACTCAATGTTGCTGAATTAGAAGGGATAATTATTAGAGTCAGTCATTTTGAGGAACTGGGGAAATTTTATATGCAGTTTCTGACCTCAAACTTGCCATTTTCAGAAAGCTTCACTAGGAATGTTCCAGCCTTCACAGATTTGACTGGGTATATTTGCTGGTCTGTGTCAATCTAAGGATTTAATCAACAGCCCTCCTAGAGGACCACAGATTGCAATAGGTAGATGAGCTTCATATCTGTCAGAGTATGTTTTGAAAAAATGTGTAGCGGTCATGGAGAGTTCAAATATGCAAATACAGAGGTCCCAACACATGTCCAAATTTATGAGTTTAAGGCGCTTCCACAACAGGGGTTCACACTTGAATAGATGAGGCCCTTAGAAAAGTCATACTGTGGGACAGGAAAAGCAGCTTGTGAGGAAGAAACCCAAAAGGGTCATTATGAGCAATGACAAAGGAGGGGGCCAAAAAGCTTGAGCTGGACTGACCAGCACACTCTGATTCTTAGAGGGAAGTATGGTCAGGCTATTGTTATCCCCCTAGCCAGACACTATCTTTCTTCCCAAATGTTGATATTTACCAGAAGGAGGAGGTCTGTGGAATAGGTAAGAAGTTTTCAAAAGCTCTGCTGTAAGAAACTTTATTGAAAAAAGTTGTTTACCACCAACTCAAGGATGAGTAAGAATATGATAAAGTCCCTGGGGAGGGCCTGGAGAAGTCTGGCTACAGGGCTGGCGGTGACTAAAATTAGCTTGATTGTTCAACTTGGTGATTACACAAGTAAAATGTCAATGGAAAGAAATGAAGAGAAAATTGTTTACTTACATTAACTATTCATTTTTAGTGTTGGCAAATCTAAATGTCAAAGATAGATCTGATCTTTATAGTGAAAGGGTCAGAAACATCTCAAGATCAATTATAAGAAATAAATTAACACTGTAGTCATGGAAATGTGTGTTGTATTTTTTTTAAAGTAAATAAGCACATTTGACTCTGACAAGGAAACTGGAGCCTCTGTCGGGTCATAGCTACAGGAAGGACTTGTCAAAAAATATGATGCAATTTTCTTCTTCAGCATCAGCTGGGGACTATCTTGGAGTGTGAAGCCTACCAGAAAGGAAGAGCCGTCTCCAACAATTATCCTCTGGGGTCAGCTCTGCCAAGTTGCTTCTTCATTAATCGTCTTGTTCCTTCTTCCTGTTCTGACTGAACCCATTCCTTAACAGCTTAGATTTTATTCTCAGTAGCTCTCATGAGAGCAGCTTGTTGTGGATGGACAATAAAGAGGGGCGATGTGTGTGGAGAGCCTCTGTTTTACACAGGATTTATGGTAGCTTATTTTGCGATTGATTTCAGAGCTACCTGTTCACTAAAACCTTCCTCTACCCCTAACCACATCCACAGTTAACATGCTGAAATGAACTCTTGACTGTTTACCTCCATGTACAAAATGATTTTCCCTGTGGTGTATTTCCTTCGTTTATTATCCCTAATTCTAAGGCACACAAAGAGACAAAATGAAAATCAAAATTCCAACAATTAGTTTGATTTTAATGTAAGTTGGGGAAGATGTATATACTAAGCATTTTATTTTCAATTTCATTCATCTCTAAAATAATTGAATAGCTTTTTGTTTCGTGGTGTGTGTTTCTTTTATAGACAGATATCTACCAATATCTACCAATAACACAAAAGGTGTCTTTAATCTGTGGTGACATTCTCTAGTTCACTGAACTTATTTTATTTGTTGGGAGTCTTTGGGGAAGTCTCTTGTTTCATAACTGGCTTACTGATCACTCCTTGGCAGAGTTCATTAAATTAGTTTTATTGCTCTTTATGACATAGACTGATTTGATTTTGATTCATTTGCTTACTCTTATTTTCCATTATTTCAGCCTCTGAAGAATAGTATCTTTATTAACACTCTGGAATTGTACTCCCACAAAACAAATAAACCATTGAAACTTCTACTTCTGTCAAAATTCTTTTATCTTTAAAGGTCAGCTCAAATTGTACTTCCCTTCTGTGGTTTTTCTAGATTTCTCCTGAGTCAGAAGTATCTTTTTTATCTTGTATGATCCTTTAGCACATTGTATCACTTTTAAAAAAACCTCTTTCTGTGAATGACATTTGACATTCAGGAAAAGTACATCCCAAGGCTTTAAAAGTCATGAAATGTATAAACACAATTTAGCTTATATTTTTTTCTTTCACAGCTGTAGTAATTGAAGACACTCCTTTATAAATTTTCTTTCTTCTTGTTGCCACATAGTAGGATAATGGAAGATATCCCTATTCTTTTTTTTTGAGAGAGCATGCACGTGAGCAAGTGCGGGGCAGCAGGGAGGGCAGAGGGAGAGGGAGAATCTCAAGCAGGCTCCGTGCCCATCTTGGATCCCACTTGGGGCTTGATCTCATGACCCTGAGATCATGACCTGAGCTGAAATCAAGAGTCTGACCACCCAGGTGCCCTGGAGGATATCCATATTCTTAATCAATTTACTGTTTGTCACTTTTTTTCAAACTTCTATTCCATGGTAAAGGGTGGAGGTGGGAAAGCTTTTTTAGACATCTCTACTTTTTCTGCCCTTCAATCACAGCAGTAGTAGCTGATTTTCTTTGGATCTTTTTTTTTTCAAGAGAGCCCCCTCATTGAGATGCATATGGTAGAAGGACAGTTAGGTTTTCGAACTATCTGAGTGCTTCATACACACAAATTAATGTCAGAGAACCCAGTTTTAATGTGTTGGAATAGAGCCAAAAAAAAAAAAGGGTTGCACATCATGAACTTTTGGAGCTCTGTATGAATAGTAAAAACTGCGGTTGTCAAGGACTAATGGTCTTCTGTGGTTATTTATGTCCCTCACTGGAGTAAATGTATATTTAAAGAAAAATCTGATACTGGTTGACTTTTTTTTTTAATTAAACACACTACCTAGATCAAAACCTTACATAAAAATGGTGTTTGTACAAAGTGGACTTGTTTGTGTGGGTTTGTATTTGGTGGACTGGTCATAGCAATGTGTTGTGAGGGGTTTCGGGAGAAGAATAGAAGGTGACAGTTAAGAAACAGCACTCAAAATCACAAATGCCATTGTTAGATCACGGAATTTATGGTCTACTGCTTATTAGATTTCTCATCTTGGAGGAATTATTTACTCTGAAAATTTTGGAAAAGTTCATCCACAAAATAGAGTAGAAAATAATGGTATGTACTCCCTAAAATTCTCATTAGGATTAAATTAGGTAACACTTTCAATTAATCCTGGCACTAATAAACATTCAGTAGAGACCAGTTGTTGCTATTAATTTTAATTATGGTCATTAATCCATTAGTTACATTTATTTTCCAAAAACATGTTCGTGGAGGGATATGCTCAGAAGATATTAAACAGGCAGAGAACTGAACAACAATGGAAAGCATTCTTTATTGAGGCCAAACCTACTGAGAATGAGGTGTGGGAGTCACTTGAAGCATGATAGTGAGTAAAGAAAGGGTGCAGGTATAGGCAGGGAGAGATAGGGGGCCCGTGACTAGGCTCTGAAACTCTTCCTGGCCAGCAAAAGAGCTGAGCCAGATTGAACAAGAGATGAGGGACTAGATCAGACCACTTGGCCCCGGATATTAGGGAGTATTTTTCTTGAGCGACTATGGTGTAATCACAGAAAACAACCAAACCTCAAATAAATAAGTTATTAAGGATGTTATCAATAGTTCTTGCTCAAACCAAGATGGCACATGAATCTCAAGGCCACAAGCTCCCCGGTGAAGTTTTTGATAAAAGACTGGCTCTAAAAACCCCCGGTAGCAACCCATTCGGGACCCCTCTCACTCTAGAGAGCTTTCTCTTTCCTTTCTGTTTTCACCCTCACTTAATAAGCTTTCATTTCACTTCACCCTTTTGTGTCCCTGAGGTTCATTCTTCACCTCCGTGAGACAAGAACCCTGCAACACTAGGTTTCTTTCTAGTGTAGCAATGTTATTGTTGATTCTTCTTTTAAACTAGTTGTTTATCTACTATAAGCCAAATCTCCTTGCATTTGCATCCACTGATCTTGATATGCACTATTATAAAAATCACAGTATGTGTCCTGTGTCATCTGATGATTGTGCTTCATTAGCTATCCTGTAAATAAGGTTACATAATAACAGGTGATTTTTAATTGTTGCAACAGTTTTGAACCTCATTCTAATTAAGTCTAATGA
Organism: Mirounga angustirostris; assembly: GCF_029215605.1. Classification (NCBI taxonomy): domain Eukaryota; kingdom Metazoa; phylum Chordata; class Mammalia; order Carnivora; family Phocidae; genus Mirounga; species Mirounga angustirostris. The sequence continues at coordinate 149,699,559 of NW_026991710.1, read as the reverse complement.
ATTTTGAAAGGCATTCTCTTGCCTTAGTCCCATGGTTGAGATTACGGACTCTGGTATTAGATTGTCTGGGTTTGAAAATCTGTTCCCAAGAGCTGAGAACATTTACTAACCTCTCCTTCCTTCAATTTCCTCAATGGTAAAAAATAAATGTTAATAGTACTTACCCCTTAGGGTTATTGTAAGAACTAAATATCTTAGTACATTTAAAGTGCTTGGAACAATGTTTGGCACAAAGTAAGTGCTTAACAAATAGTAGTTATAATTATTACTAAACATATTTTTCAAGAGAGAGAGAGAAGAGGGAGGGGCAGATGGGGAGGGAGAGGGAATCCTAAGCAGACTCTATGCCCAGCATAGAGCCCAATGTGGGGCTCGATCTCACAACCCTGAGATCATGACCTGAGCAAAAATCAAGAGTCCAATGCTTAACTGACTGAGCCATCCAGGCATCCGGAAACATTTTTAAATTGCCTTGGAAAGAAACTGGTCTCATTGAACTTAATACACTTTATGTACTGTGAACTTCATATACTGTGGAGGCTGACTGCAAATATGCTTGTAGAACAGAGTTCTTTGTTTGCCTGCTATAAATTTATGTGTGTGTGTGTATTGGAGGCTGCTCCTTGTTATAAAGGTTAAAGTTCAGTGAAAAGGCAAATGGGTAGATGTACATTATGAATGGGACATATGTGATGTGCACTTGGTCCCCAAATGGCTGACTTGATGCCAGTGTTTCGTCACCATGGCTGATCAGTTGTAGTGAGCCCTTCATTGTGACATGTGTTTGGGAAGCAAACTGTCAACAACAAAGCAGGGTTCTTTTTTTTTTCATCCTTAACGAACCACAATTTATTACTAATAGGAAGTGTGCTGCACAATTTTTCAAGCCCTGGAATTACACTGTATGCCACCATTCTTATTACCTATTCCACACTGACTTTTTAATTAATTTTATTTTATTATGTTGTGTTAGTCACCATACATTACATCTTTAGTTTTTGATGTAGTGTTCTATGATTCATTGTTTGCATATAACACCCAGTGCTCCATGCAGTACGTGCCCTCTTCAATACCCATCACCAGGCCAACCCATTCCCCCACCCCCCTCCCCTCCAGAACCCTCAGTTTGTTTTTCAGAGTCCATCGTCTCTCATGGTTCGTCTCCCCCTCCGATTTCCCCCCCTTCATTCTTCCCCTCCTGCTATCTTCTTCTTTTTTTTTTTTTTTTACCATATAATGTATTATTTGTTTCAGAGGTACAGGACTGTGATTCAACAGTCTTACACAATTCACAGCACTCACCATAGCACATACCCTCCCCAATGTCTATCACCCAGCCACCCCATTCCTCCCACCCCCCACCACTCCGGCAACCCTCAGTTTGTTTCCTGAGATTAAAAATTCCTCATATCAGTGAGATCATATGATACTTGTCTTTCTCTGTTTGACTTATTTCGCTTAGCATAATACCCTCTAGTTCCATCAACATCGTTGCAAATGGCAAGATTTCGTTTTTTTGATGGCTGCATAATATTCCATTGTGTATATACCACATCTTCTCTATCCGTTCATCTGTTGATGGACATCTTGGCTCTTTCCATAGTTTGGCTATTGTGGACATTGCTGCTATACACATTGGAGTACACGTGCCCCTTCAGATCCCTACATTTGTATCTTTGGGGTAAATACCCAGTAGTGCAATTGCTGGGTCATATGGTAGCTCTATTTTCAACTTTTTGAGGAACCTCCATACTGTTTTCCAGAGTGGCTGCACCAGCTTGCATTCCCACCGACAGTGTAGGAGGGTTCCCCTTTCTCCGCATCCCTGCCAACGTCTGTCGTTTCCTGACTTGTTAATTTTAGCCATTCTGACTGGTGTGAGGTGGTATCTCACTGAGGTTTTGATTTGGATTTCCCTGATGCTGAGCAATGTTGAGCACTTTTCATGTGTCTGTTGGCCATTTGGATGTCTTCTTTGGAGAAATGTCTGTTCATGTCTTCTGCCCATTTCTTGATTGGATTATTTGTTCTTTGGGTGTTGAGTTTAATAAGTTCTTTATAGATATTGGATACTAGCCCTTTATCTGAGATGTCATTTGCAAATATCTTCTCCCATTCTGTCGGTTGTCTTTTGGTTTTGTTGATTGTTTCCTTTGCTGTGCAGAAGTTTTTATCTTGAAGAAGTCCCAACAGTTCAATTTTGCCCTTGCTTCCCTTGCCTTTGGTGGATGTTTCTAGGAAGACGTTGCTGTGGCTGAGGTCAAAGAGGTTGCTGCCTGTGTTCTCCTCTAGGATTTTGATGGACTCCTGTTCTCACATTGAGGTCTTTCATCTATTTTAGGTCTATTTTTGTGTGTGGTGTAAGGAAATAGTCCAGTTTTATTCTTCTGTATGTGGCTGTCCAATTTTGCCAACACCATTTGTTGAAGAGACTGTCTTTTTTCCATTGGACATTCTTTCCTGCTTTGTCGAAGATTAGAAGATAGAGTTGAGGGTCCATTTCTGGGCTCTCTATTCTGTTCCATTGATCTATGTGTCTGTTTCTGTGCCAGTACCATACTGTCTTGATGGTGACAGCTTTGAAATAGAGCTTGAAGTCCAGAATTGTGATGCCACCAGCTTTGCTTTTCTTTTTCAACATTCCTCTGGCTATTCAGGATCTTTTCCGGTTCCATACAAATTTTAGGATTATTTGTTCCATTTCTTTGAAAAAAGTTGTTATTTTGGTGGAGATTGCATTAAATGTGTAGATTGCTCTAGGTAGCATAGACATTTTCACAATATTTGTTCTTCCAATCCATGAGCATGGAATGTTTTTCCATTTCTTTGTGTCTTCCTCAATTTCTTTCATGAGTATTCTATAGTTTTCTGAGTATAGATTCTTTGCCTCTTTGGTTAGATTTATTCCTAAGTATCTTATGGTTTTGGGTGCAATTGTAAATGGGATCAACTCCTTAATTTCTCTTTCTTCTGTCTTGTTGGTGTATAGGAATGCCAATGATTTCTGTGTATTGATTTTATATCCTGCCACTTTACTGAATTCCTGTATGAGTTCTAGCAGTTTTGGGGTGGAGTCTTTTGGGTTTTCCACATAAAGTATCATATCATCACAAAGCAGGGTTCTTGACATGCCTATTACTTTTGCTGGAATAAAACTTCCCAGTATAGGAATCTCAAAAAACAGCTGCTTTTCATTAGTACACAATAGTGTAGTATATTTTCAGCAGTAAATCTTTTATTCAAATATTATACAGAACCCATTATATAATACATATATTTTTTTAAAGTACTGATGTCTTTGAAATGGAGCTTGAGTTCCAAGAGTCTCTCTTATTAAAGGCTCTACTTATCTACATTGATGGTCCTGAGACATTTTCAGGGAACCACTGGTAGTTCCTCGTATACTCTTGGCTAGGGATTTTAAGATCTTTGCTCTCCCATAAACTTAGTCATTTAGTAGCTGTTTCACTTTGGACAATTTCTCTCAATCTGGTCCTATTTCCTTAAACTTAAAATGAGCATAATGACAGAGTGGCTGTACAATTTTATATTCCTACCAGCCATAGATGAGTGATCCAGTTTCTCTATATCCTTACCAGCATTTTGTGTTGTCACTATTTTTTATTTTAGTCCTAGTCTGACAGGTGTGTAGTGATATCCCACTGTTGTTTTAGTAAGCAATTCCCTCATGGCTGATGATGTTGAGCTTTTGGCATATGCTTATTTGTCCTCTGTATAGCCTCTTCAGTGAAATGTCTTTCATGAAATTTGCCTACTTCTCATTGGATTGTTTTTATTCTTACTGTTGTTTGAGTATTTATTTATTTATTTATTTATTTATTTACTTACTTACTTATTTATTTATTTTTGTTGATCTCCAATTAAGCACATTTTCCTTATAAGGATTTTATTTCTAGTATTTAAGTTAAAGAAATCTTTTCGTACACTTAGATCTGAAGATTTTCTCCACTTTTTTCCTCTAAAAGGTTTATAGCTTTGTATTTAAGCCTGTGATGTGTTGTAAGTTTATTTTTGTATAAATTGTGAGACTTAGTTCAAAGTTTTTTGTTTTTTTTATGCCTATAGATGTTTACATGCTCCAGTATTATGTGTTGAAAAGCAATTTTTCCTTCATTGAATTCCCTTTGTAACTGTGTCAAAAATTGTTTGAACATAGTTATGTGCATCTATTTCTGACTTCTCTAGTCAGTCTATCTATATGCCTATCCCTTAGCAATATCACAGAATTCCAATTGCTATGGTTCTACAATATCTTTAAATTAAGAAACCTGATTCTTTCCATTTTATTCTTTTTTTCCCAAAATTGTTTTGACTATTTTAGTTTTCCCCTTTCTTATAAATCTTGAATAGGCTTTTCCATATCTGCAAAAACATCTTGATAGGATTTTGATAGTAATTTTGTTAAACTTGTATATCAATTTGGAGAGAATGGATATCTTGTCTATGTTGAAATCTCCAGTCCATGAACATGGTATCTCTTCATTTACTTAATTTGTCATTGATGTATTTACTCAGCCTTTTGTAGTTTTCATCAAACGAGTCCTGTGCATGTTTTGCTAGATTTAATACACCTAAGGATTACTTTTTTTTTGAGTGACGGCTAATGGTATTTATTTTGAATATCATTTGTACATGTGTTCATTGTTAGTATAGAAATATAGTTGATTTTTTTGTATGTTGATCTGTATCCTGTAACCTTGTTGAACTCATTTATTAGGTAGGTACTTTCTCTCACTTCTAACTCATTGTCTAAAATACCTCCTGTATTCACATTTAGAACTGCATTGGACAGTATTATAAGTTTGCTTACACTGTCAAATATAATTTTGAAAACTCAAGAGGAAAAGGAAAATATATTGAATTTACCCAAGTTTTTCTTACCATGTTCTTTTTTCCATCCTGGTGTTCCTAGATTTTTTTTTTTTTTAATCATTCTCTTTCCATTTAGAGAACTTCCTTTTCTCAGTTCTTTTAAGGCAGTTCTGCTTGCAACAAATTATCTTGGTTTTCCTTCATCAAACAGGGAACTATTTTGATTTCTTCTTAATTACTGAATGATATTTTCATGGATATAGAATTCTGGGTTGACATTTTCTTCTTTCAGCATTTATAAATATTCTGTTACTTCCTTCTGTGTGAAATAGTTTTTCATGAGGAATCTGCTGTCATTTGACTTGTTCTTCCCTTATCAATAAGGTATTTTTCTCTCTCAGTGCTTTGGTATTTTTTCTTTGTTTTTAGGTTTCAGAAGTTTGACTATGGTGTCCTTGGTGTGAATTTCTTTGGGTTTGTTAAGGGTTCAGTCAGCCTTTTGAATTTGTAGGTTTACGTCTTTTTAGAATTTGGAGAATTTTCTGCCATTAATTCCTGAAATACGTTTTCAACCCTACCATCTTTTTCCTTTCCTTCTAAGATTCTGATAACATTAATATTTGATCATTTTTATAGCCCCATACACCTATGAGACTCTGTTGATTTTTTAAAAATTTAATTTACTCTCTGTTGTTTAGATTGGGCAATTTCTATGGTTTTATTGTCAAGTTCACTGATTTTCCTTTTCCGTCTATTCTGTTGTTGAGCCCATCACTGAGATTTTTCTTCCTTTTGGTTTTTGTATTTTTCAGTCCTAAAAGTTTAATTTGGTTCTTTTTTATATCTTCTATATTTCTTTTTGCCAAGTCTTCCTATTTCTTTGCTGAGAATCTCTATTTTTAATTTGTTTCAAGCATGATTGTGACTGCTCATTGTATCACTTTAATGATGCTGCTTTAAATTGTTTGTCAGATATTCCTAACAATCTGACATCTCAGGGCTGACATCTATCTATTGTATATTTTTCATTCAGTGTGCGATCTTCCTAGCTTTGGTATACAAGTGCTTTTCAACTTAAATGTGGCTATTTTATATATTATGTATGAGTCTCTGGATCTTATCAAGATCTTCTTTTTTAGCATGCTTTCTCTGAAGCGACTTTGGCAGAGGAAGGGTAGGGGCCTGACTCATTACGACCAGATGTGAGAAGTGCAGATTCCTCACTTGGTTACTCTTGACAACCAAGGGGAGGGTTTCTCATTATTTTTGGGTGAGGATAGAAGTTCTGGTTAACTGCTAGGCCTCCACTGATGCTTCCCTGGCTGAGAGGGATAAAAATTCCTTTCATCTCCTTGGCCTTGACTTACACCATGGGCGCTTGGGAATCTTGTTACCATTGGGCAGCAGTTAAAGTCCTTAATTTACACTAAGCCTCTGTTGACTCCATAGTAGAAAAAGGGAGAAGTACCTTGTTACTGCTGGGTTGAAACAGAAATCTAGGCTTTCTGCATGGTCTCCGCTGACACTGAGGATCAGGCTCTTGTTGCCCTCCTAGTAGAGATGAAAGTACAAGCTTCTTACTTGGCCTTACCTGATAACACTCAGTTGATGGTAAAGATGGGAGAGGGGAGTTAAGAACTCCTTGTTACAACCTGGCAGTGGTGTAAGTCTAGATACCCACTGGGTCTTTGCTGGCCATAATTTTTTCTATTTTTTTTCCTGCTGGTAGAACAATTATTTTCTAAATGTTTTCTGCCTTGCTAGGCTCCCCCTCCCTAGCTGATCTGTCTTCTCTCCAACTTTCAGAATCTTCTTCTGATTGTTTTATATACAACATCCAAGGATTTTAGTTGTAATTAGTGAAAAAAATTGGTAAAAGTGCACCTACTCCATCTTCCCAGAACCAGAAGTTCTGTAGTTTGTAAATACATAGACTTTCACTGCCTTATATTGTCTAGTCCTTTATGATTAAGGTCTTATCCTCATCACCAAAAGTTACAATAAGGAACCAAAAAACAAGCAAGGGAATTTAACATCATCAGCTGTATTTGAAGGACAGTATTTGAAGACATAGACAACTTTGTTCAGAGTAGTTGAAATCAGTGCAGCATAATTTTATTTGAAGTCCAAAAATGAAGACCACTGAACCCCAGTTTCTTTTGAAATAGAAAGTATAAATGACATATTAGTTCTGTAATTTTTTGCATCCTATTGTTCATTTAACCAATGGAATCTGCAGTATAACATCTATATCTACAGGGTAAAATATGTATAAACCACTAATTGAAAACACAGTTCTGTCATGTCACTATCCTCAGGTCTTACAAGTTATATTTTAACATAGGACGCTGGGATTCATCAAAGCAAATAAGCTACAGTTGAAATTTTGCTTGTTTAAAGTGTAGACTCAATAAGGCAAAATAAATTGTAAATAGAACCCTAGATTTAAGATAACAATCAGCAGGAAACTGATAAAGGAGTTTGATGAAAACTGCAGATGGGAATGAAAAACTTCCATGTCCAGATTGATGTTTATTTTTTTACTTTGGTTTATTGTTCCTGACATTACTCTACATGATACGGAGATCACTGGGATCAAATAAATTTTTTTTTAAAGATTTATTTGAGAGAGAGAGAGAGTGCAAGGGGAGGGGCAGAGGGAGAGGGAGAGAAGTAGACTCTGCTGAGCACGGAGCCTGATGTGAGGCTCATGACCCTCTTATGACCCTGAGATCATGACCTGAGCTGAAGTCAATGGTCACTGAACCAACTGAGCCACCCAGGCTCCCAGGGATTAAATTTTATATTCTTGCAGAATACCCATTTGAACCCCACAAGGACACATTTAAAACAAAGATCTATCTGTTAACATTGATGAAAAGAGCAAGTTTATCTAGCAATAGTTTATGCTCAAAACTGACCAAGTTAACCTGTGTCTCATAGATTGCTGAACAACCCTCTACTACAGTTGCCTGCCCCCTACCACTCCCGTCTACCCACGCCCCGGCACCATTCAGGCTGATCTACTTGAACAAGTCTCTAAGGATCATAAAAGTTTCTGTAAGAATCCTGAATTGTTAAAGAAAATGGAGAAAAGCAAAACTGTGATCTAAAATCTGCATGATTTTTTCTGGCAAGTTTATGCAGAGATGCACAGCAGAGCATTCTGGTGCCATATAAAGCAAGGATCTACAGAAAATAGGTGCCACTGCTTGCTGTTTGCTGTGGCAGTTACTAACTTTTTACAATTTTTCTTAAAAAAAGCATCTTGATAAAATGTAAAGAAAAGTTGAAAAATCTGAGATGTTCTAGTTCTGTTTTCTGTGTTTTAAAAATCATTCCTCATTCCTTTGACAAACTGGTGTTTCTTTTCCTATACATTTCCCCCCCCCCCAAATCTTCTATTTATATTTAGTACATAAGGTTAAAAAAATAGAAAAAAAGGGTGTGGTTGACTTCCTTGCCATGCTCTTGTAGTTCCTTCCTACATTCTGACATTTATTTTAATTTTTACTTAAATTCATTTTCCTAGCTCCAAGCTCCTTGGAGATTTCTCCTTCCTTCCTAAAAAAAGAGAGAAGAAACTCTGGCAAACATGTTGGATATTTTCTTCTCATGTGGGAGACTTGATTGAAAGCACTCTTGACCTCAGTTTGTAACATTCTGAAAAGAAAGGAAAAAAAAAAAGAGATGATTGAGAGAGAGTGGGAGCAGGAGCAGGAGTGAGATGGAAAACCTTTCCTCCCCTAAAACAAAACAAAACAGGAAAAACATCATTAGTGAGAAGGGATACTCTTGTATGAAAATCCTGCATAAGTGGTCACATGATGTTGTAGTCTGGCTTCCAGGCTGTGTGGAGCTAGCCCGCGATAACCACCTATAGTGGGCCTATAGGAAGGGCTTGCCAGCCAAAGGATCATGTTCACTTGTGGTCTGAATTTCTTAGCAGGCAAAATCCTTAGGCCAAACCTTGGACATTTTTTTTTTAATAGTCATTTTCCATGATCTGTTGATCATTAGAGACCAAGCTAAACCAGAAATACATTTGAAAATTTCAAGCTTATTTGTCCTCAGCCTCCATCTGAATATGCCCTGGTGCTTAATAGCTTAGCACACTAGCCCCAGTATAGCCTCCAGACAGGAATCAATGGGGAGTGTTTTAACTGCCTTTTACAGTTAAAATAAATAAATATGATATATTTATTAATAAAAAGTGATCTTAGAATTTACAATCAGATGGACTTCCAAGAATTTGAGGGCTAATGTTTTTTCAAAAGAAGTACGAAGTTCAAAAGAAGTGATAGCTTTTTAATGATCAATTTAGCTAGGCTGAACTATAGTTCCAAATTATTCAATCAAACATTGAATGTTGTGAAGATTTTGTAGAGATGATTAAAGTTCCTAATCAGCTGATTTTAAATTAATCAAAAAGGAGACTATCCTGGGTGGGTCTAGTCCAATCAGGTGAGCCTTTATAAGAAGCCCAGAGCCTTTGATAATCTCACACCCTGAGTTTTGAATTTGAGTTCCATGTTTAAGTTCTTCCATTTGATTGCCTTTGGAATCAGCCTCAGCTGGTGCTCATGAGGTTCCAGTCTGCTTTTGATCTTCCTTTTCTAATCATCTACCTTATTGATTTTCAATTTGCTTAGAAGGTCCACACAACTGTAAAAGCCAATTACTTATAATAAAACCCTTACTATATACTTACTACACAGTTCTGCTTCTGCAACTCATCCTGTTTCATCATCAAACCCTCAGAAAAAGTTGTGAGGCAGGCTGACAGCATCTAAGCAGAAGGCTGTGTCCCATTGTGAATGGGGAGACACTGAGTAGCCACTGCTGTCCTGCTTTGACATTCCTGTGTCATGTTGTTGTTTGAGGGTTGCTGGGTCCTCTTCCATCTCTGGGTCCTCCTTCCTCATCAGTGGAGAGGAATAGGCATTTTGAGGTATTACACTGTCTTTCTGTTTTTGTTTTTTGTTTTTTTTTTTAGATTTATTTATTTATTTTAGAGAGAGAGAAGAGAGATACACGAGAGATATAGAGAGAGCATGCCTGGTCAGGGGAAGGGGCAGAGGGAGAGAAGCAGACTCCCATTGAGTGGGGAGCCCCAGCTGGGGTTCAATCTCACAATCCTGAGATCATGACCTGAGCTGAAATCAAGAGTTGGTCGCTTAACCGACTGAGCCACCCAGGCACCCCTGTCTTTCTGTTCTTAAATGGAAACAGTGAAATAAGAAAAAAAATAGGTGGATATAAAGCAAACCAATCCAAATTGCATTGTTATTAGAAAACTTGGAACTTGGGATTCTTGAAATCTTACAAAAGACTAGAGAAAAATGGATGTTGGCACAAATTTGGGCTGACAATAGACCTCTCACTTGCTTAGCTACTAGTGCACATAACTACTTCCCATTGTAAATATAAAGTTTATGTCTTGAAGGACTATAATATTTCAACCTGTACAGCCAAGAGATGGAGTAGTCACTCAGGTGCAGAATTCTTCAGATTTATGGGCCCTCAGCTCACTCACATAAATGGACTGAGACTTTGAGACATAAAACTAGTGACTGGGTGATGAATGAACTGAGAAACAAAGCCATAAACCAAAAATGAGTGTAGATGACAAATGAATGAGTCTAGAGCCAAGGCAGTGAAATGGCTTTTTTGTTGGTAGAGAAAGCTGCTTCACATGAAATGGTTTTCATTCTGGATGGCCTCCTTCTTTATTACTCTATAACTATATGTATATTGTCCAAACAGATGAAAACAAACCTGATGAAATAGAATTCACAGTGCCTGCAAAATACAAGAATAGCTGAGACCATTTTCCTGAATAAACATTATATTGTGAGTGAGTTTTCAATAAGGGAAAAATGCCTTTCAGCAAAAAAGCAGGTAGAGAGCAAAAACAAACAAACAAACAAATAAACAAAACCCAAAACAAAACAAAACAAAATCTTTTTGCCAAATTTTAGAAATACTGCTTCATAATGAAGCTAAAATGGTGAGTATTTGCTTATGGAAATGAATTTTTATTTAAAAGCACAATGATTGAAATACATATTTTCTTTTAAAGTTTGCATATCTCAATGTATGTGTCACTGAGTTCTGAGGATTTATCTTCCTTAGGGTTTATCTTAACCTATCTGATTCTATCTAAATTCCTTAGCATTTGGTGACCACTAGATTGCCTTTATTCTGTCTAAAATTTTCCTGGTGTTTTTGTTAGCATTGGTGGACATTGAGTAAATTCAGAGGAGAAATAATATGAGGTCATTAATTAATTAATTAATTAATTAATTAAATTTAATTTTGTATGCCAGGCACTGTGCTCTGGGCTGGAGATGTGACAGTGACCCCAGCAGATTGCAGGATTTTTATCCTTGAGTCTCAGATTCACTGGAAGTCTAAAAAAGTCTAAAAAGTCTAAAATTCTAGTCAAGAATTTTGATTTATACTCTTAGTTGAAAACAAATGATAATAGGGAATATTATCCTCCTTATAGCTTAAGTAAGAAAAATCCTAGGAGTACTTTATTTAATTAATTTATTTTTTAAAGTTTTATTTACTTATTTTAGAGGAGTGGAGGGACAGAGGGAAGAGGGAGAGAAAGTCTTATGCAGACTCTGCACTGAACATGGATCCTGACAGGGGGCTAGATGCGGGACTCGATCTCATGACCCTGAGATCACGACCTGAGCTGAAACCAAATCAGAAGCTTAACCAACTGTGCCACCCAGGAGCTCCAAAAGGGAGTACTTTAAATACATATGGTACTAAGTTACTTCTATTTTGATATGTAAGAAGTTATATGAATTCTAAAAGATGATTACAGTTCAAAAAGCCTAAGAAGATAATGTTTTAAATGGTCATTTTACAGATAAGATCCTACGCACATAACATGAAAAATAAAAGTATATTGTTATGAATCAAGGGCATACCTTCATAATTCTGGAGATAAAGAAAATGCTAATGTACTTTCCTAATCTGTTATTAAAGTTTTACAACTTTCTTAATTTGGAGGCTACATTTTTAAATCTCTGATGCAACCAATTTTTTTGTACCAAGATCTGGCATTCTCATTCCATTAGAATTTACATAAACAGGGACCATAAAAAATATTTTTTTCTGACTTCAAGAAGCAAAAAAAAAAAAATCTCAAACAAACAACCTAACCTTACACCTAAAGGAGGTAGAAAAAGAAGAACAAACAAACAAAAAATATTTTTTCCTGCTGACAAACAAAACAAGCGATGGAACACTGTGCTCCTGCAAATTCACAGAAGTCACAGATAATAAGCACATTTACAATCACCCGGCAGCAAGGCTGAAATTATCCCTGCTCCTATTAGGCTAAAATATAATGAGCAGTGGTAGGTAACTACATGGTCACACTCCCACAGTCACCATGAGAAAATGAGATCTGTTGCTAAAATAATGAGGAGAAAAGAAGAGACTCTTCTCTACAAGATATGTCTTTTAAAAAAATGTTCTTTGCCCTCACATGATGAGAAGAGACAGAGAGTGATTTATTTTCCTTAAATTTGCTACTATAGCTACTTTCAAGCAATATAAATACATTTTTTTCCCTCTCTCATACTCAAATCTTTAGGGTATCTGGAAAAATTCTAGGGCATGTAAAATGGTTTTTATTCTATCCTGTTTGATTTCTTCTGCTTTCATGTGTGTACACACACAGTGGTTAAACAATCAAGCAAGCAAATTAAAAAACAAAATGAGAGAAAACTAGTTAAATTTGGTAAAACAGCCCATTACTTTGAGAACAAGTTAAAAATGGATAAAAAATTATATAATGATTTTGAAATTCAATCCTTTGGACAAATTTTGAGAGTCATTTTTGTATGAAGACTGATTATATGTATTAGATCTCTAAATGAGTGTGAAAAATATAGGAAAACTCCAAGAAATACCTCAAAATAATGATTTCTTGGGATTCCAGAGTTTAAATGTATTTGGGAAAGTGAAAAAGGAGAAAAGTCAAGGAATTCTATAGACTCCAAAATGGATATGTTCAGTATACTGTATCTTGAAATATTTTTTATCTTTTTTCCCATTTCAAATTGGAAGAAAGAAGGCATGGTCAAAATTGAAGCCCAGCCATGGCCATGATACTGACCCTTATGATTATGTTTCTTTAAAGTCACTTTCATTTGCCATTTCAAATTCCAAAGTCACTTCAAATTGCCACTTCTAAATGTGGTCTGTGTTATGGACTGAATGTTTGTGTCCCCCTCAGCCACAACCTCCAATGTGACTGTATTTGGAGGCAGGGATTGTAAGTCATAAGGGTAAATGAGGTCACAGGATGGGGCCCTAATCCCCTAGGATTGGTGCCCTTATAAGAAGAGGAAGAGACATCAGAGCAAGTGCTCTCTCTCTGTCTCTCTCTCCGTTATATGAGGACTAAACAAGTTAGTACCATATAACAGCCAGGAGGTGACTGTCTGCAAGCCAGGAAGAGAGCTCTCACCAGGAACTGAACTGGCCAGCACCTTGATCTTGGACTTACCAGCCTCCAGAAGTGTAAGAAAATACATTTCTGTTGTTTAAACCGCTTGGTTTATGGTATTTTTTAAATGTCAGCTCAGGCAGCCTAAAATAAATAAATAAATAAATAAACAAACAAACATAAAAATCAAACTCTAAAAAAAATCAAGATCCACATACTGTCAAGTCTGGTAGCCTCAGGATGGATGAGTTTAACCCCTGAGGCCAGGTTTCAGGGACCTGAGGAGTCATTGGAGAGAAAGAGTCATTAGTCAGTGGTTTATAAAGCTCAGGTTCAGGCATTGACTTAGATTGCACATGAGACATTCTTGCTAGCTACCAGAGACTTTTTTTGAAAAAGATTTTGCAAGGGACTCATTTACTTATAAATGTGTAAGGTCTAGAAACTGCTGAGTTTCAGACATTAATGTGGAAATGACTTTATTTGTATTCTCAGACCAATGAGAACTGGGACGTTCTTTATTTTATTTTATTTTATTATGTTATGTTAATCACCATATATTATAACATTAGTTTTTGATGTAGTGTTCCATGATTCATTGTTTGCATATAACACACAGTGCTCCATTCAGTATGTGCCCTCTTTAATACCCACCACCAGGCTAACCTGCCCCCCCCCCCCCCCCCGCCCAGAGCCCTCAGTTTGTTTCTCAGAGTCCATAGTCTCTCATGGTTCATCTCCCCATCCGATTCCCCCCCTTCATTTTTCCCTTCCTGCTGTCTACTTCTTCTTCTTCTTATTTTTTTTAACATATAATGCATTATTTGTTTCAGAGGTACAGGTCTGTGATTCAACAGTCTTACACAATTCACAATGCTCACTATAGCATACACCCTCCCCAATGACTATCACCCAGCCACCCCATCCCTCCCACCCCCCACCACTCCAGCAACCCTCAGTTTGTTTCCTGAGATTAAGAACTCTTCTTATCGGTGAGATCATATGATACATGTCTTTCTCTGATTGACTTATTTCACTCAGCATAATACCCTCCAGTTCCATCCACGTCGTTGCAAATGGCAAGATCTCATTCCTTTTGATGGCTGCATAATATTCCATTGTATATATATACCACCTCTTCTTTATCCATTCATCTGTCGATAGACATCTTGGCTCTTTCCATAGTTTGGCTATTGTGGACAATGCTGCTATAAACATCGGGGTACACGTACCTCTTCAGATCCCTACATTTGTATCTTTGGGGTAAATACCCAGTAGTGCAATTGCTGGGTCATAGGATAGCTCTATTTTAAACTTTTTGAGGAACTTCCATACTGTTTTCCAGAATGGCTGCACCAGCTTGCATTCCCACCAACAGTGTAGGAGGGTTCCCCCTTCTCTGAATCCCTGCCAACGTCTGTCGTTTCCTGACTTGTTAATTTTAGCCATTCTGATTGGTGTGAGATGGTATCTCACTGAGGTTTTGATTTGGATTTCCCTGATGCTGAGCAATGTTGAGCACTTTTCATGTGTCTGTTGGACATTTGGATGTCTTCTTTGGAGAAATGCCTGTTCATGTCTTCTGCCCATTTCTTGATCGAATCATTTGTTCTTTGGGTGTTGAGTTTAATAAGTTCTTCATAGATTTTGGATACTAGCCCTTTACCTGATATGTCATTTGCAAATATCTTCTCCCATTCTGTCGGTTGTCTTTTGGTTTTGTTGATTGTTTCCTTTGCTGTGCAAAAGCTTTTATCTTGATGAAGTCTCAATAGTTCATTTTTGCCCTTGCTTCCCTTGCCTTTGGTGATGTTTCTAGGAAGACGTTGCTGTGGCTGAGGTCAAAGAGGTTGCTGCCTGTGTTCTCTAGGATTTTGATGGACTCCTGTCTCACATTGAGGTCTTTCAACTATTTTGAGTCTATTTTTGTGCGTGATGTAAGGAAATGGTCCAGTTTCATTCTTCTGCCTGTGGCTGTCCAATTTTCCCAACATCATTTGTTGAAGAGACTGTCTTTTTTCCATTGGACATTCTTTCCTGCTTTGTTGAAGATTAGTTGACCATAGAGTTGAGGGTCCATTTCTGGGCTCTCTATTCTGTTCCACTGACCTATGTGTCTGTTTGTGTGCCAGTACCATACTGTCTTGATGATTACAGCTTTGTAACAGAGCTTGAAATCCGGAATTGTGATGCCGCCAGGTTTGCTTTTCTTTTTCAACATTCCTCTGGCTATTTGGGGTCTTTTCTGGTTCCATACAAATTTTAGGATTATTTGTTCCATTTCTTTGAAAAAAGTGGATGGTATTTTAATGGGGATTGCATTGAATGTGTAGATTGCTCTAGGTAGCATTGACATCTTCACAATATTTGTTCTTCCAATCCATGAGCATGGAACGTTTTTCCATTTCTTTGTGTCGTCCTCAATTTCTTTCATGAGTATTTTATAGATTTCTGAGTACAGATTCTTTGCCCCTTTGGTTAGATTTATTCCTAGGTATCTTATGGTTTTGGGTGCAATTGTAAATGGGATCGACTCCTTAATTTCTCTTTCTTCTGTCTGGTTGTTGGTGTATAGGAATGCCAATGATTTCTGTGTATTGATTTTATATCCTGCCACTTTACTGAATTCCTGTATGAGTTCTAGTAATTTGGGGGTGGAGTCTTTGGGTTTTCCACATAAAGTATCATATCCTCTGCAAAGAGTGAGAGTTTGACTTCTTCTTTGCTGATTTGGATGCCTTTGATTTCTTTTTGTTGTCTGATTGATATGGCTAGGACTTCTAATACTATGTTGAATAGCAGTGGTGATAGTGGACATCCCTGCCACGTTCCTGACCTTATGGGGAAAGCTCTCAGTTTTTCCCCATTGAGTATGATATCCGCTGTGGGTTTTCATAGATGGATTTTATAATATTGAGTTATGTACCCTCTATCCCTATACTCTCAAGAGTTTTGATCAAGAAAGGGTGCTGTACTTTGTCAAATGCTTTTTCTGCATCTA
This sequence comes from Mirounga angustirostris, assembly GCF_029215605.1. NCBI lineage: Eukaryota > Metazoa > Chordata > Mammalia > Carnivora > Phocidae > Mirounga > Mirounga angustirostris. The sequence goes on along the minus strand of NW_026991710.1, from coordinate 149,683,249 downwards.
TTGAGAGGATCATAGGGTTCTTGTTCTTTCTTTTATTAATGCATTGTATCACATTGATTTGTGGATGTTGAACCAAACTTGCAGCCCAGGAATAAATCCCACTTGGTCATGGTGAATAATCCTTTTAATGTACTGTTGGATCCTACTGGTTAGTATTTTGGTGAGAATTTTTGCATTCATATTCATCAAAGCTATTGGTCTGTAATTTGTCTGGTTTTGGGTTCAAGGTAATGCTGGCCCCATAAAATGAGTTTGGAAGTTTTCCTCCCATTTTTATTTTTTGAAAAAGCTTCAGAAGAATAGGTGTTAATTCTTTAAATGTTTGGTAGAATTCCCCTGGGAAGCCATCTGGCCTTGAGTTTTTGTTTGTTGGGAGATTTTTGATTACTGCTTCAATTTCATTAGTGGTTATAGGTCTGCTCAGGTTTTCTATTTCTTCCTGGTTCAGTTTTGGTAGTTATACATCTCTAGGAATGCATCCATTTCTTCCAGATTATCTAATTTGCTGGCATATAGGTGCTCATAATATGTTCTTATAATTGTTTGTATTTCTTTGGTGTTGGTTGTGATCTCTCCTCTTTCATTCATGATTTTACTTATTTGGGTTCTTTCTCTTTTCTTTTTGATAAGTCTGGCCAGGGTTTTATCAATCTTGTTAATTCTTTCAAAGAACAAGCTCTTAGTTTTGTTGATCTGTTCTACTGTTCTTTGGTTTCTATTTCATTGATTTCTACTCTGACCTTTATTATTTCTCTTCTGCTGGGTTTAGGCTTTATTTGCTGTTCTTTCTCTAGCTCCTTTAGGTGTAGGGTTAGGTTGTGTATTTGAGATCTTTTTTGTTTCTTGAGAAAGGCTTGTATTGCTATATACTTTTCTCTTAGGACCGCCTTTGCTGCATCCCAAAGATTTTGAACAGTTGTGTTTTCATTTTCATTTGTTTCCAGGAATTTTTTGAATTCTTCTTTAATTTGCTGGTTGACCCATTCATTCTTTAGTAGGATGCTCTTTAGCCTCCATTTATTTGAGTTCTTTCCGACTTCCCTTTTGTGATTGAGTTCTAGTTTCAAAGCATTGTGGTCTGAAAATAGGCAGGGTATGATCTCAATCTTTTGGTACCAGTTGAGGCCTGATTTGTGACCTAGGATGTGATCTACTCTGGAGAATGTTCCATGGGCACTAGAGAAGAATATGTATTCTGTTGCCTTTGGATGGAATGTTGTGAATATATCTGTGAAGTCCATTTGGTCCAGTGTGTCATTTAAAGTCTTTATTTCCTTGTTAATCTTTTGCTTAGATGATCTGTAAATTTCAGTGAGGGGGGTGTTAAAGTCCCCCCCTATTATTGTATTGTTGTTGATGTGTTTCTTTGCTTTTGTTATTAATTAGCTTATATAATTGGCTGCTCCCATGTTAAGGGCATAGATATTTACAATTGTTAGGTCTTCTTGTTGGTTAGACCCTTTAAGTATGATATAGTGTCCTTCCTCATCTCTCTCTCTCTTTTTTTAAAGATTTTATTTATTTATTTGACAGAGAGAGACACAGTGAGAGAGGGAGCACAAGCAGGGGGAGTGGGAGAGGGAGAAGCAGGCTCCCCGCTGAGCAGGGAGCCTGATCCGGGGCTTGATCCCAGGAACCTGGGATCATGACCTGAGCCGAAGGCAGATGCTTAATAACTGAGCCACGCAGGCGCCCCCTTCCTCATCTCTTATAGTCTTTCATTTAACATCTAATTTGTCTGATATAAGGATTGCCACCCCAGCTTTCTTTTGATGTCCATTAGCATGGTAAATGGTTTTCCACCCCCTCACTCTCAATCTGGGGGTGTCTTTGGATCTAAAATGAGTCTCTTGCAGATAGCATTTCAATAGGTCTTGTTTTTTAATCTAATCTGATACCCAGTGTCTATTGATTGGAGCATTTAGCCCATTTACATTCAGGGTAACTATTGAAAGATATGAGTTTAGTGCCATTGTATTGACTGTAAGGTTACTGTTACTGTATATTGTCTTGTTCCTTTCTGGTCTATGTTGCTTTTAGGCTCTCTCTTTGCTTAGAGGACCCCTTTCAATATTTCTGGTAGGGCTGGTTTCATGTTTGCAAATTCTTTAGTGTTTGTTTGTCCTGAAAGTTTTTTATCTCTCCTTCTATTTTCAATGACAGCCTAGTTGGATATAGTATTCTTGGCTGCATATTTTTCTCATTTAGTGCTCTGAATATATCATGCCAGTCCTTTCTGGCCTGCCAGGTCTCTGTGGATAGGTCTGCTGCCAATCTAATGTTTCTACCATTGTAGGTTACAGATCTCATATATGTACAAATATAAAGGTTAATTTTGATGAAGGGGTGGAATATGACTGTAAAAATAAAAATTATAAAAGATTTTAAAAAAGGAATTGATAAGATAAGAAGTTCGTTGAAAAAAGAAAGAAGAGGATTTAAGAAAAAAAAAGGGAGAGAATGTGATCAGGCAGGAGACTAGAATGAAGCCATAGACTAGAGATTTAGGGTATATTTTGGTCTGTTAGAAGAAACTGTATCCCAGAATTTTAAAGAGAGAACAACTTATATATATACCAAAAATAAGGTTAACTACTCTGAAGGGATAGAATAGGACTCTAAAAATGAAAAATAAAAAAGATTTTTTAAAAAAGGGATTGATAAGATGTTGGTTGAAAAAAGGAAAAAGAAAAATTCAAAAAAAAAAAGGAAAATAAAAAAATTAACTTTGAAAGACTAAAGAATAATGGGAAAAAGGCCATGAATTCTATGTGCAGTATTTCCCAAGTGCTGGCGTTCTGCCGTTCTCACTGATTGGTAAACTTGGTCTTGGCTGGCTGTTCTTGCTGGTCTTCTGGGGGAGGGGCCTGTTGCTGCGGTTCCCAAATGTCTTCGCCTGAGGCGGACTTGCCCTGCCCTTGCTGGTCCGGGCTAAGTAATCTGCTCGGCTTTGCTCTCAGGAGATTTTCTTCCCTGCAAGCTTTTGGTACAGCTTTAGAGGACGAGAGTGAAATGGTGGTCTCCCAATCTCTGCCCCAGAGGAGCCAAGAACTCGGGGCCCGCTCCTCAGTGAGCCCCCAGAGAAAAGCCGTCAGTCACTCCCGTCTCCCCGGTCTCCAGCCACACTCTGTGCTCACCCGGCCTGTGACCGCGCGCCTCTATCTCTGGCACCCGACCCCGGGTGGAGTCTCCAAACCCAGCAGATCCCTGCGGTGCCCTCCCGCGCGGCTCCTCCCGGGGGAGGAAGGTGAGTCTCCCCGGATCTGCCGCTTGTTGGGTCCCTGCTGGAGGAGCAGGGGCCCGACTGTGCCGCGGATCACAGTTTATGGTCACCCCGAGCTGAGAGCCCGCGCCTGGGCTCCGCCTCTGCAGCCGGCTTCCCTGCTCCATTACCTGGGAGCTCTGCCGCACTCAGGCACCCCCGGTCTTTCTGTGACCCCGAGGGTCCTGAGACCCCCCGCTTAGCCACCAGAGTGACATCCCTCAGCGGGGCAGACTTTTAAAAGTTCCGATTTTGTGCTCCATGGTTCTATCACTTGCCAGAAGCGGCTGACGGAGGCCCCTCTCCTGCCGTCTATCCTCCCGAATATCGCCTCAGATTCACTTCTCCGCACGTCCTACCTTCCAGAAAGTGGTTGCTTTTCTGTTCAGAGAGGTGCTGCTATTCTTTTCTTCAATCTCCTGTTGAGTTCCTAGGTGTTCAGAATGGTTTGATCCCTATCCAGCTGAATTCCTGGGACCAGACGAAATTTAGGTCTCCTACTCCTCTGCCATCTTGCTCCTCCCCCCTCCTGGGGACTTTCTGATAATAACACTTATGTCCCAATTCTTGATGTTACAACTATTTATTTACTTATTTATTTATTTTAAAGATTTTATTTATTTATTTGACAGAGAGAGACACAGGAGAGAGGGAACACAAGCAGGGGGAATGGGAGAAGGAGAAGCAGGCTTCCCGTGGAGCAGGGAGGCCAATGTGGGGCTCAACCCCAGGACCCTGGGATCATGACCTGAGCAGAAGGCAGACGCTTAATGATTGAGCCACCCAGGCGCCCCACAATTAATTATTTAAAGAGTACACACACACACACACATATTGCATACTAAAATGAAAATAGTAAGGATGGTTGTAAAAGTCATATGTAATATTACCAAAAATATTTTCTGCAGAAGAGGATAGATATTTATAACTATATATTAGCATCATTCACCCTTTCTGCCCTCTGCCACTACCAACAAAAATGCAGCAAGAAGAACCTGTGTAATCAATTAATTATATATCTGAGATACTTTAGATATCTTAATAGAAAAGAAAGACATTATGCCTGTCATGCCTGTTATGGAATTCAACAGACTCATATGTTGAAGCCCTAATACCCAATGTCATTTTACTTGGAGGTAGAGCCTTTATTGAGGTAATTAAAGTGAAATGAAATCATTAGGTTCTAATTAGGCTCTAATTTGATAGGATTAGTGTCCTCATATGAAGATGAAAGGAATCTGGAGGAAAGGCCGAGTGAGGACACATAGAGAAGGTGGCCATCTGCAAGCCAAGGAGAGAGCCCTCACCCAAACCCAACGCTGCTGGCAACTTAATCTTGGACTTCAGTCTCCAGAATGGTGAGAAAATAAATTTCTGTTGCTTAAGCCATCCAGACTGTGGTATTTTGTTATGCAGCCCACGCAGGCTAATACAGTACCCTCTGGTGGTAATACCAATGAAGATTTTGCTACAGGTGACACATTCTTTTTTTTTTTTTTAAGATTTTATTTATTTATTTGACAGAGAGAGAGAGATATCACAAGTAGGCAGAGAGGCAGGCAGAGGGAGAGGGAGAAGCAGGCTCCTCGCTCAGCAGGGAGCCCGAAGTGGGGCTTGATCCCAGGATGCTGGGATCATGACCTGAGCCGAAGGCAGACACCTAACCGACTGAGCCACCCAGGCGCCCCCAGGTGACACATTCTTACATATGATATAGCTTCTTTGATTGTATTTGGGTCAAGTATTTGCCACATCTCAAACTAGTAATCTCACATAAACAATTGCAATGATAAGATGTTCTAGAAAGTCAAAGATTTGAATGGCTATAAAATACTAGTAGTTATCATTGCTATTAAAATCACTTTCTTCATATCACTTTCAAAGCAAACAGAAAATAATATTTTTCTAAGAAGTGAGAACAATATTAAATAACATGACCAAATTTTAGACTACTTTCATCATATTATTTGGAAAATCCCAGATAATACAAACACATATACAACAATAAACTGTGAAAGCAAATTTCTATTTATATAGAAATCAGCAGTATTATTATTATTATTATTTTTTAAAGATTTTATTTATTTATTTGAGAGAGAGAGAATGAGAGAGAGCACATGAGAGTGTGGAGGGTCAGAGGGAGAAGCAGACTCCCTGCCGAGCAGGGAGCCCGATGCGGGACTCGATCCCGGGACTCCAGGATCATGACCTGAGCCGAAGGCAGTCGCTTAACCAACTGAGCCACCCAGGCGCCCCTAGAAATCAGCAGTATTATTTAAACAGTTTGTAGTTTTACAACAGACAGATTTTTCTCTTGAATATAAGAATTATGACTTGCTATGTTTGGTAAAATCCATTTTTAATTTTTTCTCTCTTATGTTACAAAAGGAATAGATAAATGTGTATTTTTAAAATCGCTGTTGTTAAAAAAGAAAATAAATTCATTAGTAAAAAAGAAAAATAAAAGATCCCTTTCATTTAATGTTCTTTAAGACCATCTCCTTCTTAAAAGAACACTGCTAATAGCTTGATGTGCAAATAAATATATGTGCACATATGTGATACACTTATACATATAATCTTTAAAAATATGATCTTACTACATATAATGCAACATGCTTTTTTACTTAACATTATATCCCGGTATCTTAGTCTGTTTGGTTGCTAGAACAAAAATGCCAAAGACTGGGTGGCTTAAAAAACAAATATTTCTTTCTCACAGTTCTGTAGGCTGGGGAGTGCAAGATAAAGGTGTCAGTTCATTTAGTAACTGAAGAGATCCTGCTTCCTGGCTTACAGAGGGCTGTGTCTTCACATGGTGGAGGGGTAAAAGAACCCTCTGGGATCTCTTTAATAAAGGCATTAATTCCATTCATGAGGACTCAGACCCCTGGACCTAATCACCTACCCAAAGCCCCACTTCCTAATACCATATCATTGGGGTTAGGGACACAAACATGCAGCCTGTAGTATCTGGATACATTCTTATGTCAGTAAGTAGAGATCTACCTCAAATTTTTAAAGACTTAAAGATTGCATAGTGTTTCATTATATGTAACAACTTATAATTTATTTGGCCACTCCTCTTTTGATGCACATTTAAGTTACATCAAATCATTGTCAAATTATCTGCTGAAAATATTTCATAAAATTACACACTCACCAGACCTAGCTAGTATTGACATTATCATTTAAATATTTGTCAGTTTGATAAATGGAAGTTTTTATATTATTGTTCAAATTGGAAATGTAAAGCTAAATCTTAATCATTAAGTCAGATAAGACTGTGGCTCTTTTATATGTATTTGTTGTAAGAAATTGGTGAAGGTACTATAATTTTCTAAACTTCACTTTCCTGGGGCTCCTGGGTGGCTCAGTCAGTTAAGCATCTGCCTTTGGCTCAGGTCATGATTCCAGGGGCTTGGGATTGAGCCCCTGCTCAGCAGAGGAGTCTGCTTCTCCCTCTCCCTCCATGTTCTCTTTCTCTCTCACTCTCTCTCTCAAAAAAAAAAAAAAAACCTCCAAATTTCACTTTCCTTATCTATAACATGGTAATAATAATACCTATGATGTTGTGATAATTACATGAATCTATACCTATAATATAATGTATTATATGTATGGCACTAATTAAATCTATATATATATTTAAAGAAAATATTAGTAGTATCAATATCATGTCCCTATTGTTGAACTAACCCTTATTTTTACTGGTAATTTTTTGGTAAAGTTATTGTTCATATCCTTTACCTTTATGTTTTTATTCAGCATCAGTCTTCTTGTTGATTTGAGGTGTTGGCATGGCGAAGAGGTAAGGATTTTCTTGAGGGTGTGCAGGTATCTTGTCATTTAGCATTGTCATCATAGGTTTTCTGGCCTGTGGGGCCATCTTTCCCTACATAAAGCCCAATTTACTAGTCTTCTATGGCAGTCTTCTACTTCCTGATTGTATCATAAAGACAGAGCCAGTCATCTGCTGGGGCTGTGTCATTGGGCAAGTGTGTGTAGCTGACTACAGCCTTCTCCATTTGTCCAATGGACTCCCCTTGACCCACTTCTTTCTCATCTCCAACTGCTTCTAATCTTGTAGTCTTGTAACTGCTTTGCAATTTTCCAGGCCTACCAAGGTTGGTTTGGACTTAATTTTATTTTTATAAAAGCCCTTGTCATTTCAATGAAATTTTTGAAGGAGTGATTTTTTTTTTTTGAAGGAGTGAATATTAAAAGCAGTTTGTAGGTCAACAATATTTAACTGAAAAATAATTAGTTTTTAAAAATAAAACAACAACAACAATAAATGATAACCAAAACCATTGTCCCCCAGCCCTTTTAGTCTGTGGTTTAAGGTGTTGGCAATAAATAAAGCAACAAACACTTCAGGAAGAGGAGGCATTCCTCAAATAAAATTGTAGCATATTGAGAGAACCAAAACTGAGTCTTCACAGTCTAAGCTCCATTGGCATATGAGACTGAGGTGATGATATTGAGTTGGATAACAGAAAAAGGTTTATTTTGGATATTTTGAGGTATCTGGAGAAATTGCCTGGGTATGAAAAACTGGAAAAGCAGTAAGCTCTGAAGCTTTGTTCTTCTTAATTTTTTAAAAAGATTTTTTATTTATTTATGTGAGAGAGAGAATGGGAGACAGAGAGCATGAGAGGGGGAGGATCAGAGGGAGAAGCAGACTCCCCGCTGAGCAGGGAGTCCGATGCGGGACTCGATCCCAGGACTCTGGGATCATGACCTGAGCTGAAGGCAGTTGCTTAACCAACTGAGCCACCCAGGTGCCCCTGAAGCTTTGTTCTTCTTTCTCCTTCCCTATCCCTACTGCACATAAGCTGGGCTGCCCTGATTTCAAGGCAGAAAAGTTATAGTCTGGGAACAAGGGACCATATATGGCAGCCCTGATTGAGAAAGAAGGATGGAGATGTTAAGAAGAGCAAAGAGAAAGTGGTGAGTTTTTACAGATATCTGCTTGAATGAGTTGAGTTTGGGTGAATTTGAAAGCACTTAAATAAAAAAGAAACATGAAAATAAATTCCTAAGTAATTACTATCAGTATTTTACTTCATTTTGAGAAAGACAGATGATCAGAGGAGTAAGATAGAATTCATTGAGATATAATTATTAAGTGCACAATATCAGTTATTTGAATAATACATTTAGACTTCTATTTTTATGAATAATTTACATAGAACTGTCTTCAGAATCAAATGTACATTACCTTTAATAATGTGTAAGTTGGAAAATCCCTGCTCTTTAATGACGCATCTTGATTTTTGAAATATCCACATAGAGTCAAGTTAGGGTATAAATACACACAAAGTCAAGTTAGGGTATAAGGTTTTGATCAAATGCAACCTATCAGTGTCATTTCCATGTAAGCTCAGAAACTGTTTTTGGAAACAAGTCCAAAAGAGTCCCTGCATTAATAGAAAATGTGGGGGCACCTGGAGGGGCACAGTTGGTTGAGAGTCTGACTCTTATTTTGGCTCAGATCATGATTTCAGGGTTGTGAAATCAAGCCCCATATCAAGCAAGCTCCATGCTGAGCTTGGAATCTGCTTGAGTTTTCTTCTCCCTCTCCCTTTGCCCATTCCCCTGCATTCTCTCTCTCTCTCTCTCAAATAAATAAATAAATAAATACATAAATACATAAATAAATAAATCCTTAAAAAAAAAGTAAATGTGTATAGTAGCAAAATAAATCTCAACAGGGAAAATGCATAACTTTCTCACCTGTCTTCACCTGGAGGTGAGTGGGTGTTCACTAAGTGTTGAATGAGTAAGAAAAGGGAAAGAGAAAGAAAAAGAGAAAGAGAAAAAGGAGTATGAAAAAGAGTAGGAAGACACAGGCTAAATCATGTTTACTATCAAAACATTACTATTCACATTACAGGTCACTTCTATGTACATTAACTTTAGGGCATACACAAGTAACAATAAAATAAAGACTTTTGAAAAATGATATTATTCTGAAATATTCTATTTTATTCACAGTCATTTGGTCTTTATTCTCATGCTGACTTTAAGTTGTAGATTCAGTTTTTAAGACATGTAACACCTTAGAGCTTAAAGCAAAATATACTGGGGTCAGCATAATGAGATTTCTATATTTTGTGGTAGAATTTGTTTAAGGAGACACAAGAAACGTGATTTCATTTATTCAGTTCATGGATATCTAACTCCAGATGAAGAATGACAAACGGACAGCAGCATTATTTCCCATTTTAATGTAAATTTCTGTTTCCTTTCAAATATAGTTCAATTTGAAAATATTACCATTACTTTATTTATTTATTTTTGGTTGCCTGGATAAAGTGAATTGAATAGATATATATAAACATTTGCCTCGTTTCTTTTTCAGATTTTCTTTTCTGCTTAGTTTTCTTTCCCAGTTCTTTCTGCTCTGCCCTCATCCTGAATATAAAGTATACCAGTAACTGCAAAGCTCTAGAGATATTGCTACTTTATATTCTTTATTGATGATGAAATTCCATATCTAAGTTTTCTAAAAAATAACAAAAATTCATCATACAAAAGAAAGTATTGGGGACTCACTATTCCAAAATATAAATTTCTCACAAGATTATTTAAAATTTTTTTGGGGTGGCTGGGTAATGGGACATTGGGGAAGGTATGTACTATGGTGAGCACTGTGAATTGTGTAAGACTGATGAATCACAGACCTGTACCCCTGAAACAAACAATACATTATATGTTAATAAAAAAATTAAAAATAAATTTTTTTTGTTTGATGTTTACACTATTACCCTGGGTTTTATTTTTACTGAGAGTGAAGTCATATAAAATAACATAGACATTGTTTTTCTAATTTTGGAGTACCTTGGGCAAAGCATGTTTGGAAAATTAAATTTGGCCTTCTAAAATATTCACATATTTCCCTAAAATCTGAGATGTGTGGGTTTAGTTCAAATGCCTATATGCCCATTTCAGAATAGTTGCATGTTTTCATTCTTTTCTAAAATAAAAAATGGAGGGTCTCAGAAAATAGTCTCACTGATTCAAAATGAGTTAACTTTGAATGAGTTAATGCACACTGAAAATATTTAACTACGCTTCAACCATGAGAAAATATTCTCTTTTGATGTCAATGATTAGTTTAAAAATGCAACACTTCATTTACATCTAATACACAGCAAACTTTCACAAGTATCTAAACTTCTTGTACCAGAGAAGAGAAAACATGAAATATTTATTGATTTCTGGAGAGGAGGTAAGTATGAAAATTAAAATTTTTTATTACTGTACTAGCTCCGAATTGCATTAGGTTCCTTGTAACCATCCTTTGTGAGAGGCTTATAATTTCTATTTTACAGATGTTAAATAGAAAACTCAAAGACATTAATGAACTCGCCTCCAGTTGCACAAATAGGATGTAGGTGAATCATAATTTGCATTCAGATGTTTCTGCAAAGAATGCCTCTATCCTTGTTGGTATATTGTACTCTCCCTCCTGTTTTCTCTTTGGACATTTATATGTATTTATCTTGATGGTAGCACCATTCTAAATATGTAATTTCCATTGTTACACAATATTCATATGAGGAAGGAATAAAGAATGAAGGGGAAATGAGAAGGAACAAAGGAGGATTGAGAGCTGCAGCGGGAGAGTGCAGGCGCACAAAAGAAAAGCGCTTGCAAGCTCTTTTGCTTTCCAAAGGTAAGCCAGGACAACCCATCGACTTTTAGTTTTCCTTTGCTTTGGGCCATTTCTACAGTGATTCTGAGATAAAATTTATTCCCCACGTATTTCTGAAGCCACTAAAATGCCCTTTCTCCTAGTACACAAAAGAATTCCTCTGTCATTTGCTTAAAGGGACCTAGGGAATAGAAGGGGACTGTCCTCTAGTGATCTTTTCTAGTTGATATGAATATCCATTGTCACCATCTAGAGCTTGTCCGTGCTTTTGCATAACAGATTCTCTCCTTCTCTGAGGCAATAGTCTACCCAGGTCTCATGTTATCCAGCCCAAAAATGTCCTCTGCCCTCTTTCATTGTTTTTGTAGTTTTTAGATATGAACTGTGACATTTAAAAAGTTTTCTTATACACTGCCATTTGACATTCATGGATGAATCCACATGTGTCAGGGTTTTAGCAGGCTTAGTAAGAGAGGCTGTGCACGTTTCACTCTTTACTCATAAAGCCACATTAATATACAGTCTAATAGTAGACTGTTGCTTATCTGAATACTAGGAGCCTTCCAGACTACAGGGACCTTAACTAGTTCGTGACATCTTCCAAGACACTTGCAATCACAGCAATGTCAGTCCTCTCTGAATTGCAGTGGAGGGAACTACAGAACATACTGATTTAGGATTTTCTTTGCTTTCTTGAATGATTGTTTTCTAGCCATCAATTTCTTACCTCCCAAATAATGTAAAAGCTATTCATGCAATGATTTTTTTAAATACTCTCCTCAGTGGTCTTACTTCCAAAAGCCTAACCCAGCATCTAGTAACTAGTAGTCAACTAACAAATATTTCCAGCAATATTTTTTCTCAACCCATATTTAACAGTAATAATGGTGAGGACAGATGACAAAAATCTGTTCTGCAATTCCTTAATGATAACATGTAAAAAATCATTAGGTTTCAGTGTCCACTGGCTTCCTTGGAGAAGTGTGATATAGTAGCAACAGGGTTAACATGAGAATCTAAGAGGCTTTTCATTGTACTTGTAGTCAATTCATTTGTGTCTGGGTGCATCACTTCATCTCCCTGGAACTTTTCCTTAACCTTAAAAAGAGAACATGGCAGATGTTCTTGAGGTGTTGGATTTTTTTCCTGCACTAACCTGAAAAAAAAAATCTAACTCCTCTCCTTTACCTTTATAATCTGTAACTTCAGTTGCTGTCATTTTGTGGGCAACACATTATGGGTCTTTCCACATGTTATGGATTCTCCCACAGGTTGAGACAGGCTCTCACAATGAAACTCTGCACTCTCAGGTCTTGTTCACAAGGAAATTGTGTGTTTTAAAGTTAATGTTATCCTACGGTTTCTTAGAAGAATGTTAAGGAAGAGTGATAAGAAGCAAGAGGAAGTGGCGGGGGGGAAGGAGCAAGATGGTGGAGGAGTAGGAGACCTAAATATCATCTGGTCAGAGGAATTCAGCTAGATAGTTATCAAACCATTCAGAACACCTACAAACTCAAGAGGAGATCAAAGAAAAGAATAGTAGCAAGTCTCTGAACAGAAAGTTTCTGGAAGGTAGGACGTGCAGAGAAGTCAATCCGAGGTGATATATGGGAAGACAGACGGCGGGGGGAGGGACACTCCCTTAACCCGCTACCAGCAAGTGATAGAGCAGTGGAGCACAAAATCAGAACTTTTAGAAGTCTGCTCTGCTGAGGGACATTGTTCCAGTGGCGAAGCAGGGGGTGGAACCCTCTCTGGGACAGTGTGGTGTCAGGACTCTTGGGGTCACAGAAATACCTGAGTGTGGCAGAGCTCCCAGATATTGGAGTGGGGAAGCCAGATGCAAAGACAGAGCCGAGGAGTGGGCTCTCAGCTCAGGGTTGCCATAAACTGTGATGTGTGGCACAGTCAGGCCACTAGTCTTCCAGCAGAGACCCAACAAGCATCAGATCCAGGGAGACTCCCCTTCCTCCTCCAGGAGGAATGGCGTGGGTGCACACCGTAAGAATCTGCTGGGTTTGGAAACTACATACAGGGTCGTGTGCCAGAGATAGAAACGCTCAGTCACAGGCCCAGGGAGCGCGGAGTGTGGCCGGAAACCGGGGAGACAGGAGTGATTGACTGCTTTTCTCTGGGGTTCACTGAGGAGTGGGGCCCTGAGCTCTTGGCTCCTCCTCGGCCAGACATTGGGAGGCTGCCATTTTCATTCTCGTCCTCCAAAACTGTACGGAAAGTTTGCAGGGAACAAAAGCTCCCAAGAGCAAACTCAAGCAGATTGCTTAGCCTGGCCCCTGGCAAAGGCAGTGCAATTCTGTCTTGGGCAAAGACATTTGGGAACCATGGCAACAGGCCCCTCTCCCAGAAGATCAGTAAGAGCAGCCAACCAAGACCAACTTTACTGATCAATAAGAATGGCAAAACCCCAGTGCTAGGGGAATACAACACATAGAATTCATGGCTTTTTCCCCATGATTCTTTAGTGTTTCAAAGTTAATTTTTAAAATTTTCTTTATTTTTCTCTTTTTCTTCCTCTTTTTTTTTAAGATTTGTTTATTTATTTATTTATTTGACAGAGAGATAGTGAGAGCAGGAACACAGGCAGCGGGAGTGGGAGAGGGAGAAGCAGGCTTCCCATGGAGCAAGGAGCCCAATGCAGGGCTTGATCCCAGGACCCTGGGATCATGACCTGAGCTGAAGGCAGACACTTAAGGACTGAGCCACCCAGGCGCCCCTCTTTTTCTATTTTTTTAGTTGAATTTTTCTTCTTTCCTTTTCAACCAACATCTTATCAATTCCTTTTCTAAACTATTTCTTAATTTTTTATTTTTATAGTCATATTCTATCTCTTCATTGTGTTTAACCTTATTTTTTATATATATAAGTTTTTCTTTCTTTAAAATTTTGGGGTACAGTTTATTCTAACAGACCAAAATATACCCTAAATCTAGTGTATGACGTTGTCCTAGTCTCCTGCCTGATCACATTCTCTAAAAATTAAAAAAAATTTTTTTTCATTATTTTTCCAACCAACTTCTTATCAATTCCTTTTTTAAAATCCTTTTTAATTTTCATCTTTACAGTCATATTCCATTCCTTCATTGTATTTACCCTTATTTTTGTATATATGTAAGTTTATCTTTCTTTAAAATTTTGGGAGGCAATTTCTTTTAACAGACCACAATACACCCAAAATCTAGTATGTGGCTCTGTTATATTCACCAGCCTGATCATATTCTTTTTTTTGTTTGTTTGTTTTATTTTTCCCCCTGGTTTCAGGTCTCTTCTGATTTGTTTAGTGTATATTTTTCTGGCGTTGTTGTTACCCTTTTAGCATTTTTTTAGCATTTTGTTCTCTCATTCATCTATTCTCTTCTGGACAAGATGGAAAAAATCACCTCAGAAAAAAGAACAAGAGGCAGTACCAACTGACAGGGACCTAATCAATACAGACATTACTAAGATCTCAGAACTAGAGTTCAGAATGATGATTATAAAGATACTAGTTGGGCTTGAAAAAAGTAGAGAACATATTAGAGAACCCCTTTCTGGAAAAATAAAAGAACTAAAATCTAACCAAGTCGAAATAAAAAAGGCTATTAATGAGGTGCAATCAAAAATGGAGGCTCTAACTGGTACGATAAATGAGGCAGAAGAAAAGTAACATAGACCAGAAAGGAACATAGACAATATACAGTAACAGTCACCTTACAGGCAATACAATGGCACTATATTCATATCTTTCAATAGTTACCCTGAATGTAAATGGGCTAAATGCCCCAATCAAAACACACGGGGTATCAGATTGGATTAAAAAACAAGACCCGTCGATATGCTGTCTGCAAGAGACTCATTTTAGACCCAAAGATACCTCCAGATTTAAAGTGTGGGGTGGAAAACAATTTACTGTGCTAATGGACATCAAAAGGAAGCTGGGGTGGCAATCCTTATATCAGGCAAATTAGATTTTAAACCAAAGACTGTAATAAGAGATGAGGAAGGACACTACATCAAACTTAAAGGGTCTATCCAACAAGATCTAATATTTTTAAATATCTATGCCCCTAACATGGGAGCAGCCAATTATATAAGCCAGTTCATAACAAAAGCAAAGAAACACATCAACAACAATACAATAATAATAGGGGACTTTAACACTCCCCTCACTGAAATGGACAGATCATCTAAGCAAAAGATCAACAAGGAAATAAAGACTTTAAATGATACACTGGACCAGATGGACTTTACAGATATATTCACAACATTCCACCCCACAGCAACAGAATACACATTCTTCTTTAGTGCCCATGGAACATTCTCCAGAATAGATCACATCCTAGGTCACAAATCAGCCTCAACTGGTACCAAAAGATTGGGATCATACCCTGCCTATTTTCAGACCACAATGCTTTGAAACTAGAACTCAATCACAAGAGGAAAGTCAGAAAGAACTCAAATACATGGAGGCTAAAGAGCATCCTACTAAAGAATGAATGGGGGGCGCCTGAGTGGCTCAGTCGTTAAGCATCTGCCTTCGGCTCAGGTCATGATCCCAGGGTCCTGGGATTGAGCCCCGCATCAGGCTCCCTGCTCCACGGGAAGCCTGCTTCTCCCTCTCCCATTCCCCTTGCTTGTATTCCCTCTCTCGCTGTGTCTCTCTCTGTCAAATAAATAAATAAAATCTTAAAAAAAAAAAAAGAATGAATGGGTCAACCAGGAAATTAAAGAAGAATTTAAAAAGTTCATGGAAACCAATGAAAATGAAAACACAACTGTTCAAAATCGTTGGGATGCAGCAAAGGTGGTCCTAAGAGGAAAGTATATAGCAATACAAGTCTTTCTCAAGAAACAAAAATGTTTCAAATACACAACCTAACCCTACACCTAAAGGAGCTGGAGAAAGAACAGCAAATAAAGCCCAAACCCAGCAGGAGAAGAGAAATAATAAAGATCAGAGCAGATTCAATGAAATAGAAACCAAAAGAATAGTAGAACACATCAACAAAACTAGGAGCTGGTTCTTTGAAAGAATTAGTAAGATTGATAAACCTCTGGCCAGACTTACCAAAAAGAAAAGAGGAAGTACCCAAATATATAAAATCATGAATGAAAGAGGAGAGATCACAACTAACACCAAAGAAATACAAACAATTATAAGAACACATTATGAGCAACTATATGCCAGCAAATTAGACAATCTGGAAGGAATGGATGCATTCCTAGAGACGTATCAACTACCAAAACTGAACCAGGAAGAAATAGAAAACCTGAACAGACCCATAACCACTAAGGAAATTGAAGCAGTCATCAAAAATCTCCCAACCAACAAGAGTCCAGGGCCAGATGGCTTCCCACGGGAATTCTACCAAACATTTAAAGAATAATTAATACCTATTCTTCTGAAGCTGTTTTAAAAAATAGAAATGGCAGGCAAACTTCCAAACTCATTTTATGAGGCCAGCATTACCTTGAACCCAAAACCAGACAAAGACTCCAATTCAAAAAGGAGAATTACAGGCCAATATCCTTGATGAACATGGATGCAAAAATTCTCACCAAAATACTAGACAATAGGATCCAACAGTACATTAAAGGATTATTCACCACGACCAAGCGGGATTTATTCCTAGGTTGCAAGTTTGGTTCAACATCTGCAAATCAATCAATGTGATACAATACATTAATAAAAGAAAGAACAAGAACCCTATGATCCTCTCAATAGATGCAGAAAAAGCATTTGACAAAGTACAGCATTCTTACTTGATTAAAACTCTTCACAGTGTAGGGATAGAGGATACATACCACAATATCATAAAAGCCATCTATGAAAAACCCACAGCGGATATCATATTCAATGGGGAAAACCTGAGAGCTTTTCCTCTAAGATCAGGAACATGGCAGGGATGTCCACTATCACCACTGCTGTTCAACATAGTACGAGAAGTCCTAGTCTCAGCAATCAGACAACAAAAAGAAATAAAAGGCATCCAAATCAGCAAAGAAAAAGTCAAACTCTCACTCTTTGCAGATGATACGATATGTTATGTGGAAAACCCAAAAGACTCCACTCCAAAACTGCTAGAACTCATACAGAAATTCAGTAAAGTGGCAGGATATAAAATCAATACACAGAAATCAGTTGCACATCTATATACCAACAACCAGACAGAAGAAAGAGAAATTAAGGAGTCGATCCCATTTACAATTGTACCCCAAACCATAAGATATCTAGGAATAAATCTAACCAAGAGGCAAAGGATCTGTACTCAGAAAACTATAGAATACTCATGAAAGAAATTGAGGAAGACACAAAGAAATGGAAAAATGTTCCATGCTCATGGATTGGAAGAACAAATATTGTGAAGATGTCAATGCTACCTAGAGCAATCTACACATTTAATGCAATCCCCATCAAAATACCATCCATTTTGTTCAAAGAAATGGAACAAATAATCCTAAAATTTGTATGGGACCAGAAAAGACCCTGCATAGCCAGGGGAATGTTGAAAAAGAAAAGCAAAGCTGGTGGCCTCACAATTCCAGACTTCAGGCTCTATTACAAAGCTGTAATCATCAAGACAGTGTGGTACTCGCACAAAAACAAACAAAACACAAAAACACACACACACAAAGACAGTCTTTTCAATAAATGGTGTTGGGAAAATTGGACAGCCGAGTGCAGAAGAATGAAACTGGTACATTTCCTTACGCCACACACAAAAATAGACTCAAAATTCATGAAAGACCTAAATGTGAGATAGGAATCCCTCAAAATCCTTGAGGAGAAGACAGGTAACAACCTCTTTGACCTTAGCCACAGCAACTTCTTGCAAGACACATCTCTAAAGGCAAGGGAAACAAAAGCAAAAATGAACTATTGGGACTTCATCAATATAAAAAGCTTCTGCACAGCAAAGGAAACAGTCAACAAAACCAAAAGACAACCGACAAAATGGGAGAAGATATTTGCAAATGACATATCAGATTAAAGGGCTAGTATCCAATATCTATAAAGAAGTTATCAAACTCAACACCCAAAGAACAAATAATCCAATCAAGAGGTGGGCAGAAGACATGAACAGACATTTCTACAAAGAAGACATCCAAATGGTGAACAGACACATGAAAAGTGCTCAACATTGCTCAGCATCAGGGAAATCCAAATCAAAGCCTCAATGAGATGCCACCTCACACCAGTCAGAATGGCTAAAATTAACAAGTCAGGAAAAGACAGATGTTGGCAAGGATGCGGAGAAAGGGGAACCCTCCTACCCTGTTGGTGGGAATGCAAGCTGGTGCAGCCACTCTGGAAAACAGTATGGAGGTTCCTCAAAAAGTTGAAAATAGAGCTACCCTATGACCCGGCAATTGCACTACTGGGTATTTACCCCAAAGATACAGATGTAGTGATCTGAAGGGGCACGTGTACTCCAATGTGTATAGCAGCAATGTCCACAATAGCCAAACTATGGAAAGAGCCTAGATGTCCATCAACCAATGAATGGATAAAGAAGATGTGGTATATATATATATATATATATATATATATATATATATATATATATACACAATGGAATATTATGCAGCCATCAAAAGGAATGAAATCTTGCCGTTTGCAATGACTTGGTTGGAACTAGAGGGTATTATGCTAAACAAAATAAGAATTAGAGAAAGACAAGGGTCATATGATCTCACTAATATGAGGAATTTGAGAAACAAGACAGAGGATCATGGGGGAAGGGAGGGAAAAATGAAACAAGACAAAACCAGAGAGGGAGACAAACCATAAGGGACTCTTAGTCTCAGGAAATAAACTGAGGGTTGCTGGAGTAGAAGGGGATGGGGGGGATGGAGGGGATAGGGTGGCTGGGTGATGGACATTGGGGAGGGTAGGTACTATGGTGAGTGCTGTGAATTGTGTAAGACTGATGAATCACAGACCTGTACCCCTGAAACAAATAATACATTATATGTTAATAAAAAAATTAAAAAAAAAAAGAAGAATGTTAAGGAGCAGCTGGTATGCTTAGCCATTCTCAACTAGTCTGAACCACTAGATACTACTTTACTGCTCTAGGGGAGAACTCACATGGAGGACACATAAAAAAGACCATTTCACATATACTACAGGGCTTGATTTTTCTATCTCATTTTTCTTCACAGAGGTTAGTTCTCCCTGGTTACTGTGTTCTGTCTCTTTAACCAGCAGTAAGGGACTCAGACATAACAATATCTTCTGGTGTATTCTCTTTTGTTTGTCTCTTCTGAATACCCTCACTTAGATCTCCAGCATTGAAATGGGAAAGAGTGGTTGAGGGAGTAGGGATAGTGAATTACCCGGAAGAAGCAAACCAAAGAAAAATAAGTGAGTTACAGTCCTGGGTGTTTGCAGAGCACCCCTATTAGCTGTAGATAAGTTCACTGTGAAGGATGGGAACACTGTGGGAGAGGTACAGGTACTGGGGTGGCAGAACAATTCGGGAGACGATAGGGGAGGAATCCACTGGTTCTTCATGGCTCAAATGTTCCTGTTGTGCACAGCAGAAGTTCTTGGAGGTATTAACTGACGACCAGCCATAAATGATCCTTCAGAAAAGTGAAATGTTTTCAGAGTGATTTGTGTGAATATGAAGTAGAATAAGGAAAGTAAAGAGTGAGCTTGCATCTGAAAGAGTATCAAATATGTCAGAGAAGTCTGAAAGACTCCAATGTCATTCACTAAAATGGATAGTGGTCACAGTCCAGGTGACCCCAGCAGCTCTCCCACAAGACATTTAGGTGCTTGCCGACATCTACAGGTGAGCCTAGGTGACTAACCGAGGCTTGCCAGCGCTAATGGGCTAACTGTGACTAATCTTCTATTTTAGGTACGTCTAAGCATATAAGTGTATCTTGGGATAAAGAAAAGGTGGAGTAGGGTAGTGAATATGCCAGATTTAGAATTGCTAAATCATACTGTGACTAGAACACGAACCTTACGTTTTTCATGAAATCAGTGGTTTGGGCTAAACATTTAAAATATGTTTTCTGACATCAGAGAGATGGGAGTTCAGAATGAAGGAAAAATATTTAGTTATTAGGGAAAATTTCAGCTTGCTCTCCTTTTATTTTATGTTTTATGATTCAAGACTAAAAAATTTACACTTACTAAAATTTTGTTGTCTCAGTAACTATAATGCCTTTATTAAATGGATATTGTTTATAAGTGTGCTATAAATTATATGATGATATATAAATTCTCTTTCAATGTTACCTTTTTTTTAAAGATTTTATTTATTTATTTGAGAGAGAGAGAGCATAAGAGGGGTGAGGAGCAGAGGGAGAAGCAGACTCCCCGCTGAGTAGGGAGTCCGATGCGGGGACTCCAGGATCATGACCTGAACCAAAGGCAGATGCTTAACCAACTGAGCCACCCAAGGAGCCCCTTTCAATGTTACTTGTAACTTAGGGTCTAAATAACTTGGCAAAAGGATTGGATGCACCAGGAGACATAATCATATACCACAATATTAACAAGATCATGCCACACATACATCATTTAATTATCTATTGAATGGGCTGTTGAGGAAGACACGAGTATCATGAATATTCAAAGTAATGGATAGATATTGTTCTAGTAAGGAGATTATTTGAGAGACAAAGTACTTGATTAATTCTATAGACTGACTTGCACCACACTCCATAATGTTCACAATAAGAAAACAAAGGTTTGGGGACATAGTTTAGTCTGTAAAACTATCTGGGATCATAGGGCATTTCCTTAGCTTGTTCTAGCCTTTTCCAAAATTTCTTAAGCTGTTTTTTCTTGCCAGAGATGGGAGACCTAGAAGGAATAATAATATAAGAATGAACCCTCAAGGACTTCTGAAGCTGAACAGAACTCTAACTAGTAGTTGAGAGTCATTTCCAAGTGTGAGGAATTCTGCAGACTGCCTGATATTTTTCTTTTCCCCCAAATTTTATTTTCATCTGAAAAGGTACACAATTCGTACGATGAGGATGGAAACACATAGTACCAGACAAACTGAAATACTAAATCCAGGAAATACTAAACCTTTAAAAAAAATCTTTTGAAGAGGGGCACCTGGGTGGCTCAGTGGGTTAGGCATCCAACTCCTGGTTTTGGCTCAGGTCCTGATCTCATGGGTCATGATCTCATGGGTTGTGAGATCAAGCCCCCATGTCGGGCTCCCCGCTTAGTGGCGAGTCTGCTTGAGATTCTCTCCCTCTACCCCTCCCCCCACTTGCAGTGTGTTCTCTCTCTTAAATACATAAATAAATAATCTTTTGAAGAAATGCTTTCTCCTCCTTTATCCTTCTTCCTTGTCTCTCTCTTTTATCATTCCTTTCTTTCCTTTCCTTCCTCTTTAGTTCCATCTCTCCAACTTCTTTTTTTGGTCCCACCCTCTCCCCTATCTGCCCCCCTTTCTTCTTTCTTTCCTCCCTCCTTCCCTTCTTCTTCCAACCCTTTATCCATTCTTTCCTTCTTTTCTATCTACCTTTCCTTTTTCCTTCCAACTTTGTTTTCATGTGATTATTATTTTCCTTCTGCATGGTCATTTGTTCTTAGCACATTTTTTGCTCTTATAGCATACACACAGATGAACTTTCTTTGTTGCCTAAGTAAAGGTAAAGAAAGAGTGTTCCATTTTTCTTCAAGAGTACAATTCTTTAGTAATTATTCATGGTGCTCATTCTGTATTAAGTGTAATATAAATTAAATGTACTTATATTAATAAAATGTTTCTCTCTTTTGTAGTAGAGATAATTATTCCTGATTTTTCAAGTTAAAGTCTTTTTTTTATTATTCAGAAGTGTCCCACTGCTCAACCTCACATCAGCTTCTCTCTTTAGCGGTGGGAGTTAATCTGGCTGCTGCTTCCTTACATTTATAAAATTAAGTCAAAAGAGACATTTACATCATTTTCCGTTTGGCACACTAAAAATTCTAATAGTTTTTGTCTAGAAACTAAAAAGTATTACTGAATTACATAATCAGAATTGAGCAAGGTATTCCTAAAGATTCAAATAACCAAATAATCTGGCTCTTGTTACAAATAGGTTTATACTCAGTTTGGGGAGATAAACTGACACACACACCACTATTAAAGGGTTGTCAAACTGTAATAAAATGTAATATATACTCAGAATATTTTTAGTAATCTGTGAGGTCAATATCAACTTGATTTATAAAGTTCTACATATCAAATATATAGACATTAAAATAGATGGAAAATAATCAAGATCTTTTCAATGTACATTTTCCCATGTCAATTCATGTTACTTTTTTTTTTAAGTAGCTAGATTTGAATTATTTTGATAAAATTCTTAGCGTTAATTCACCTCATTGCCATATACATTATAATTGAGGATTTCTAAGGCTATCCTTTGTAATTCAAATTTTCTGAACAAATAAGTCTAATGTAATAGGTATTTATCAGTGAGGTGGTATTCTTCTTGACTGTGGCACAAAATGAATCACTCTTTTTCAGAGAACAATTCCTATCATGCCGTTCTTCATAGATGACTTACACACCCACATTTCAGCTACTATCTACACGTTTATACATTAACAAGTCTCTGCTGTTAAACATCTTCATTTTAGTGTCTCATTCAAGCCCACCATGCTGGAAGCAACACTCATGAGCCCATCTCTACTTGCCATCCGTAAAGCCAGTTTCTCTCCCAGCATTTTCTATGGCCACGATGGCACCCATTTTCCATACGCTTGGATAAGCCCCAAACTGGGTTTGTTAAGCTGACCCTGACATTTCCCTAATTTTTACCCCCTTTTTATATCATATACACCATCAAATCCTGGCCATTTTTCTTGCTACATTTTCCTCAAATTCTATATTCTTTCCATTTACAATGTCACCATCCTATTTTAATATCCAAGACAATTGCAACTATTAATTGGACCCTCCATATTCAGTCTTCTCTGTGAAAATCGATCTCTACTCTGCAACCAGTTATTTTTTCTAAAACATATCTCTGGTCATGTCAATTATGCCTAAAGCCTTTTATGTTTCCCCATGACCCTAAGGAAAAATTTCCCAATTCTTATTTTGGTCTATAAGACCCAACACCATTTGGTTTTTGCTTGTTTCTCCAGCCTCATTTTTGTCCCTTTTCTCCATGCATTGGGCACACTGACCTTTCCGTTTTCATTTTTTGAATATAAGGGATTCCACATAGAACTGCAAAGTGCCCTTTTTTGTCTCCTAATTTTTTCTCAGACTGAAAACAATGCAAATGTTTCATTCTCAAAATGAAACAACGCCCTCAGAATTATAAGGAATATTTTTCAAGTGCATATTACTGGGGTTGAGACTGCATTTTATTAGATATCCCAGGGAAATGTTATACACACCAAAAAAATCGAGAACCCTTATTCCATATTTTAGGTTCCTTTATATTTGATAGTGGGTCTTCTCTCCTCAAGCAGTACTCTCAATTTAGGTAATTTCATCCATTGCCCACCATTAGCTCCCATGTATATGCTAGAGAAACCCACATGTAAATCTCAAGCCTCTCTTTGAACTGTAGACTTGGACATTTAATTCCCTCCTTAACGTCTTCACTAGATGACTCACAGCATCTCAAATTAATAAATGGGGGTGCATGACCTCCTCATGGTAACCCTGTAAATCTTTTCCTCCTCCAGTGTGCCTCCTCGGGTGTCTGCCTATCCACTTGCTCTTTCCAGAAACTTTTCTTTCATCTCCCACAAATCCATAACTATATCTTGTCTTTATCTTGAAAAGTTCTTGTTTTTATTATTCACTTTTTCTCTATAAAAAAGGCAGTCCTCTTGGCCAAGCTCCAGAGGTTTTTGTCTGTACTATTTTCTATTTAGTTTCCCCACTTTAGTAATTATCTCTTATACCCACCCTAACAGTTGTATACATTATCGCCAAAGGGAGCCTGCTGCTCCACTGTTTTGTTTAAGATCCTTCAAAACTTTCTCATTACCTTAGTATAAAATTAAAAATCTCTAAGACATCCCATAAAGCTGTGCATAATCTGGCCCTTTATTCCATCCTGGTCTTATCTCTTGCTGGCTCTCTCTCTGTGCTACAGCCACACTGGCCCCCTGTCAATTCTTTCTGACCTCAGGCCCTTTGCATATTCTGTATCTTTCTTTCTTCCCTCTTCTCTCCAACTTTGCTTGCCTAACTCCTACTTATGTTAAAGTATCTATGTGTGTACATGTATATATCTACATATACCTATTTATATATATGATACACACACACAAATATATGTATTTATGTGCTTGCAGGTATCCATGGACACCTTAAACATGAGCAGGAATTACATGTATGCATGAGGCTTTCCTTGAGCCCTAAATTAAAACCATACTTTCTTATTTCATTTTATTTTTTGTCTTAGAATACATCCATCATTTTTAATCGAATATTTGGCTTGAAGAATCAGTGATTTAATACCTGTTTCTAATCAAATGGCATCTTCAGTAGGACATGGACATTTGGTCTCAGTTCAGCACTACACCCCTGATGCCTAGTCCAGTGTTTGGCACATGATAGGCACTCAATGAATATTTATTGAATAAGTGAACAAAAATGCAAATGGAGTATCAATGTGAGACTACTGAAATGAAAAAAAAAAAGAATCATCCTTCATCTTGTCTCTTCTGTTATTTATTTTTTTTAAACTTTAGAGTAAAGAGGAGGCAACCTTTTGTATCAAAATTTCAATGCAGATTTGATTTATTGGACATTTAGGAAGTTGTAGATCAAGATATTTGTCAGGTTTCTTGGTACAAATGCAGTCATTTTGAACATAACATTTTGCTGGTGAAAAACATTTCCGAAAACAATGACTTAACAACTAGTGGTCAGTGCTATCAAATGCTAAAATTATAATCTAAAGAGGGAGTAAACAACTGATTAGGTATTTAGTACAATACAATCATTATGATGGCTTAAATACCTGATCAGATACTCACCTTAAGGTGAATAATCCCTTAACTGAACTGGCTAGCTAGAATGAATATCGTTTTTGAGCACACAAACTAATTCTCTCATCTAAAAGTTTTACCAGATGAATAATGTGTGAATTGGGGAAAGTAGGAGTACTGGATATTTTTTGGATACTTAAAATTTTAGAGGATTTATGCTACCAGCTTTTCTAAGTAGTCAGAAAACTGCACGTGGTTTTGTATCACAGCAAATAATTATAATTACACTACTCAGAAATTTTAGAATCAATTCTGCTAAAGATGGTTAAATTCTTATAAATATATTTTATGTTTATATATTTAATATGTTTATATTTATGTTTCACCTTCCTCCCCACCTTTATTGGTATAGCTAGGGACAACTATAACATTTAATCCCAGCCTAAAAATTGTCCAAGGCCATCATTACTGTATCTTAAAGCAAAAGAGAGACAATCTAAGCATTTATTTGGCTGAGCCTCAGCTTAGGAGAATTGGGTTGGAGTGGGGTCTACTCACTTAAAATATAAAGCTGCAATATGACCTTTGCTATTTTCCTAGTGTCAAAACTTATGCATTATGGCTCTCACCTTAAAATGATATCCTCAGACTATGCTGAAAAGAGAAATAACATAAGGACAGGGTTCAAATATTGCATATTTGTTAAGGTAGAAAATGTTATGCAAGTATTTCTTATTAATTCTTTTGTTTACAATTTATGAAATGTTTTTTCTCATGGCATTTCTATTTTTATTTTTTTTAAGATTTATTTATTTTAAAGAGAGAGAAAGAGAGAGCACGGTGGGGAGGGGCAGAGGGAGAGGGAGGGAGAGAGAGTCTTTAGCAGACTCCACGCTGAGCATGAAGCCCGATGTGGGGCTCTATTTCACAACCTTCAGATCATGAACCGAGCTTAAACCAAGAGTTGGACACTTAACCGACTGTGCCACCCAGGTGCCCCTCTATTTTTAAAATAAAATTATATTCCTCAAAGTGAGATAAGGCTGTTCAGAAAGCAATGAGATAAGTAGTATATGGGGAAAAACTCAGTTTACAGATGAACAAAATATTTTAGTTCATCTTATTGTTTCATCCAAAAAAAGGTAGTTGTTATCTAAAAATTTTTCAGTTTGACATGATATTTTACATGATTTTTCTTAACCCTTCTTCCCAAACCCTGAACAGACACAATAAGCACATTTTAAAATTATTTCTGTCTATGACATTGTCTTTAATTGTAACTACTGTCAAATGTAAATTTCTATAGCTATATATGATTTGATAGGAATCAGAGTAGATAAAAGTAAACTGAGATTAGCATTTGGATTATTGCTCTTTTCAGTTTTTTCTAGTAGTGTCCAATAAAAATAGGAGAGTATTGCTTCTTTGATTTCATATAACACATACAGTTTAGAGATAGTCATGTATTAATGCTTTCATTGGATATTTAAAATTAAAATAGCTTCAAGGTGAAAAATACCTGACCTGAATTACTTTGAAATAGTGTGATATACTATAAACAATGCTTATTTTCAAAAGATCATTGAAATACATGTTTTCCTTATATCTGGTAATAAGAAGTGGAGGGAAAAACTATGGCCTCATTCCTCAAGCAATTTTTTAAAAAGATTTTTATTTATTTACTTGAGAGAGAGAGAGCAAGCGAGCATGAGCCAGGGGGAGGGACAGAAGGAGAAGGAGAAGCAGATTCCCCACTGAACGTGGAGCCTGATGCAAGGCTAGATCTCAGGACACTGAGATCATGACATGAGCCAGAGTCAGATGCTTTACCGACTGAGCCACCCAGGTGACCCTCCTCAAGCAATTTTTGTTAACTATAAATTATTTTAAAATATCTTACTTAAGATGAATGTCAATAATAATATAAAAATTGGCCACATGAATTAAAAGATTACAAACTGGAAAATGGTTTAAAATAATATAACTTTCTTGGTTTATCTTTTCCTCAAATGATTGTTTTTAGGTGAACTCTTTTTGATATATGAAGAGATAAAAATTATAATAGCCCTATTATAACATATTTATATTGCCATATTTATCATATAGTTTGCAAATTGAAGTGACAGTATTATTAAAAATATATTTGTATTTATGACTATCCATAAATCTTACCTAAACATGTATTAATCAGTGGAGAATTAAATTAGAAGAATTAGACATATAATATATAAATTTCAAATTCCTGACACTTGATTTTTGATTTAAGAAATAAGCAATTTCAGGATCATAGATTTAAATGTAAAAATGAAATAATTCAAGTATTAGAAAAAAAACAGGATGGATTCCTCTATAATCTACATATAAACAAAGGTTTTCTAGCTATGACATATAATCCAGTTGTAGTAAAAGAAATGACTGATGGAATTGCCTACAATTAAAAAAATGCCCTGTAAATGGCCCAAAACATTTTTTTTTAAATATCAAGAGGTGACTTACAAGAGACAATATTAAGACATCTTGGAGATGATATTGCAACACCTATCACAAAGGACAAATGTCCTAAGTAAGTAACTCTTATTGTTTGAGAAGAACAAGACCCAAGCCAGATAGAAAATGGGCAGCTCCTATTCCTCCCCACCCAAAAAACCCCACAAAAAACCCACATGTGTTTGTTCATTTGTATAACACACATGCACAAGATAAATCAGCAACTAATGTGATTATTTCACTTACAGAAGTCAGGTGGGAAGTCAGTAGAGAAGATGGGAGGATTGGAACAGCAGGAGTGATGTGGGCAGGACACTTCTCTGAGTATAATTTTTAAAAAAAATTCTGAATTTTAGAATCATAGTAATGCTTTACAAACTCAAAAACTGAATTTAGTAATCAAACATAGGGAAAGCTAAAAAAAAGTAGAATTTAACAAGAAACAAACGAACTTGCATTTCAAATGGACAACACACACTGAAGGGGAAAAACAAAGCAGTATAATTAATTTTTTTAGTATAATTAATTTAATAAGGAGTTAAAAGAAGTGAAATCAATTGTATTTTTCTCTTTCCCTGGCTATATTTGAAGCTTACCTGATAATTATATTTGCTTTGGAAGGAGAACAACTTAATCATATCATGGCATTTATTTGGTTCTAATGCAAGCATTTTCTTCATATTTAAATATCACAATGGGAAAGTAAGAGAAATGCCAAAAGTTTATTTCCAACACCCTTCTCCCTCACTCTTTCCCATTTAAATGATGGAAGGGGAGATAACCAATTTCCCAGACTCCCTTGCAACTTTGTGCAGCAATGTCACTCAGTTCCAGTCAGTCAGACATAAAGGAAGTCTTTTACTTTCCTGCTAATGACAGATACGGGAGGCACCATCACTTTCCACAAAAATGATGCTCTGACTGCCGGAGTTGACCTACCACTCGATTACTTGTGCTGGCCATGGAAAATATAAACCTAGTCCTTCAAACTACTTTTAGTTTGTTTTTATGTTAAGTGAAAATAAAAAATCTTCGTTTATACACAGAAGATCTGCGTGTTCAGATCATGTTCTTAAGCTAGGATTACACAAATAAAATGGTTTCGGGTAATAAAGATCAATCAGTTCTTACACAAATTAATATCGTCTATACACAATAGTTTCACATTTGATCTTAGCCAATATGAACAATCTCACTGAACCCTCAGTATGCTTAAGAGAAAGGCTAATGAAATCAATCTTACATAAGATAAAACTGAGATTGCAAGATTTGGATTATAGCACCAGGAGCCTTTAGCTCATTCAAGGAGCCAGGATTCAACATTATGACTTTCTTAAATGATTTCACCACACCATTCAGCTTTATATAACAGATAAACTCAAAGAAACTTTAAACAGACTTAAACCATGGTACCATTTTGGAGGCAGAATCCAGATAAGCATGATAAATATAAACCTTGGTAGGTTCCACCAGGACTGCTGCTTTTCTACGTACATGGGATTAGAGTGGCCTTCACAATTTTAATGTGCATTGAAAGATCAAATAACTTAATATTTGTTTCATTAATAAAACTGTTTCAAAGTGTTATGACTTTGCAGTTTTTCCTGAATAGACTTTAATAATTTTTTGATTCGGGGCAGAACAATCCTCAACCAGATTACTTACTCAAGATGGATATAATACTGAGAAAAAAATTTTTTTTTTTCCTGAGTTACAAAACAAACAACTGAGTATACTGGTATTTTTAAGAAATTATGTATAGGATTTGAGGCATAAAATTAATAAAAATTCCCATTGAAATATGACCAACTCAGTAGCATATGATTGTGATGAGCAGGATAATATTAGTAAGATTAAAAAGCTGTATTGGGATTCGAAGTATCCTACATTCCAATTTAATTAATTCAGTGAAGCTTTATTACATGCTACTATGGATCAGTTTGTATAATTCCTGAGAGTATAAAGACAATACATATATAGTATAGTGAGCTTATAGCTTGGGAGGTCAGTCTTCAAAGTAATTACTGAGGAAAATGCATTATAATGAGGGGATAAATAAATATGGAAATTCTATTTAAAAAATGGTGACATAGAAAAGCAGTGACCTCTGCCGTGGAAGTCAAGGGAAGCATCTCGGATGAGTTATTATTTGCCCCAACTTGACATTCGCTCACGAGGGAAGTACAAATTTCTCCTGAGAGAAGGAACAGCTGATGAGACAAGGATAAGGGACAGTCAACTACAGCACATTTGGGGAAGGCTGGGCGTGTGTATGGAAGCCAGCTTATGAAAACCCATGCAAGGGTCTTACTGTAGTAAGTGAAGCCCTTGGGGAGACTTTAAGGAGGGGAATGAACTTGTAAAATTTTGCTTGCCAGATCAATTTTTGATTTTTCCTTAAACTTTGTCCTGGAATGAAAATAAATAGATCCTCTGTCAATAACTGTTTCGGGGCTTCTGAAGTGGTTGTTTTTCTGTTTATTTGTAATTTTCCTTTAGTTCATTTTGTACCATGTTCCTTCAATTAGGAGTAAGAATCCTTTTGAGATTTCCAAATCCTCCTTAGATAAACCAAGGCAAAATGGAATTTACATACATCTAGTCAAAAAGATGGGCCTTAAGTTGGTGTGGTGGTAGCAGCCATAGTTAGAAATAAGAGAGGACACAAAGAAAATTTAATCATGGACAGCTATGCCTGCTTATCCTTTGCCCTGTGGTCCTCCATATAGAAGAGGATATTTATATAGATATTAATTTCCCCAAACTTTTCCATCTCTTGTTGGAAAAATGCAGGATTCAAAGTATATGTTGTTACGATCAATGTGTATAGAAGAATTTAATGGTGACACAGGTAAGCACATATCTTTAACTTCTTGTGTTTTCAGTATGTTCTTTCTCCAGCTTTATAGCATTTGAAGGCATCAGTGGTACAGAGGTAGTACAAACTCAGGTTATGCTACTTCCTGTGCATGGCATCCCTCTCATTGGTAATGAGATTGTTCAACCTTTGGGGATGTGTAAGCTTGTCTCACCACCTTCCTTTCCCCTCCCTCCAACCATGTCATAGAGCTTATCAGGAAATCCTCTCATTCTTTCTGACAGAGAGAAATTCATCTTTAAGAGCTTGTCTCTGGCTTCTGGATTGCGTAGCAGAAGCTTGCTTTGTTTTATATGGCATTTGATGCCTAAGAGATGTTTCTCAACCTATTCAGTTTTCTGAGCTCAGTTAACTCGTTGGGACAAAGCAATTGGAGGAATGAATTACCTAATGGATAGATGAGATTTATGAATGGAATGCTGGTAGGTAGCATTTTGTGTTTTGATTTCACACTAGTAGTAACACATCAAGATTCTTATCAGCGTTGGCTTCATTTACTTTATCATTTCTGTATTGCCTAGGGCAAAAGAATAATAAAATAACTACATTGTCCATTTATTTTATTTATCTGTATTTAGTTAATGGACAGTCTTCAAAGCAACTACCGAGGAAAATGCATTATAATGAGGGGATAAATAAATACGGAAATTCTATTTAAAAAGCAGTGACATAGAAAAGCAGTGAGGGATGTCTAAAGGGAAGCATCTCAGATGAGGTACTATTTGCTCCAACTTGACGTTCTCTGGTGAGAGAAGTTGCACGAATTTCTCCTGAGAGAAGGAACCGCTGATGAGACAAGGATAAGGGATTTATCTGTATTTAATTAATGCAAATAGCTAATGAATTATGGATCTCTATGAGAAGACAAATATGTGTTTTTAGGCTGGAATGTGTGTTGAGAGAGTATGCAGAACTGAGATACTATGGCATCCAAAATTAACAAAAGAAATGGAGAAATCAAGAAAAAAATTAATCTTTCTCTTTTTTTTGCTAAAAAATAAGACAAAGCCATAATGAGCTATCTCCACAAAAATTAAACATGCAGGGTAGCTATGCCTGCTAGAGATGACTTGATAAATAGACTCCAAGCTTTCTTAGAAAAAAGAGACAAACAAGATAAGTTACACAATACTTAATGTCCAGAAAAGAATAGAAAACCAGTTTTTCAGAAGTACAGCTATTTCTGGTTCATATAATGAAGGGAATTTTTCCCAGGGATCTGCAAAATATATGCTGTGGGATAGCGTAAACTCAGTTCTGAAAGATATCCCTGCAGTGAACACTTAATGGGTTTCTTAGTGCTTCTCATATAATGACCCTCCATGTCTGATGGTGGTAAAATGCTTACATGTAGTTTGTTAAAATTTACTCTGCTGGGTACATCTCAGGGAAACTTCTCAGGATTACTGTTCTTCCTGAGTTAATGAATAGCACCGCATTGTCGTTGCTCATGTAATTCATGCTCCAAGAATGGAGTTTTTAAAAAAGTTTTTATTTATTTATTCAGAAAGAGAGAGAGAGAACACAAGGGGGGTGGGCAGAGGGAGAAGGAGAGAGAGAATCTCAAGTAGACTCCATGCCCATCGAGGAGCCCTACAGGGGCTCAATTACACAACACCAGATCACGACCTGAGCCAAACTCAAGAGTTGGTTGCTCAACCAACTGAGCCACCCAAGCACCCCTCATGCTGATTGTTAATATCGCATAACCACTGGTAGTCTTAGGGTCAATTAACAAATACGGGAGTTATTTTTGTACAAGTTTTTGAGACAAGACTTGTGAGGTATGAGAGAATGATGTAAAGATGAATAAAATTTGATTTTTTCCAATGCTAGTCCTAAATGTTCATTTGTAATGAAGATAATTTCCTTCTGTGAGGTATGTCAGAAATCTGGGGCTCTCTACCATAGTGAACACATTTAATCCTTCCACCTTATCTCCTTGCAATGGTGGTGTGAGCTAATGGTGTAATAAATGCAGCTGAGACATGCTTGATACACTGAGTGAAATAAAATGTATTTCTTACACAGGTAGGATGGTGGATGCAGGTCAGTGGGGCAGTCTTTTTCTGTGCAGTTGTTCATGTACCATGCTCACAGGTGATTTGTCCTCTTCCAAATGGTGTTAGAGGTTGTGTCCACTATAGTCAGTTGCAAAGGTAACTGTTACAGACTGGACTGAATGTCTGCAAACCTCCCTGCCAATTCATATGTTGAAGCCCTAACCCCCCTTGTAATGGTAATGGGAGGTTGGACCTTTGGGAGGTCATTAGGTTTAGATGAGATCATGAGGATAGGGTCCTCATGATGGGTTTAGTGTCCTTATAAGAAGAGACCTGAGAACTTGCTTTATCTCTCCTCCCGATGACATGAGGGCACAACAAGATGGTGGACCTCTGCAAACCAGGAGAAAGGTTTCTTATCAGACACTGAATCTGGCAAATCTTGATCTTAGACTTCTCAGAACTCCAGAACTTTGAGAAATGGATATTTGTTGTTTACACCACCCCATCTATGGTATTTTGTTACAGCAGCCCAAATGGACTAAGATAGTAACAGAATACAGGATATCTGTTTTGGAATTTTTGTGACCAGGCCTGGGACTCTAGGTCATCACCTTGACAAGTTACTTCACTTGTTAGAGTTTGGTCTCATGTAAGACCAAGACCCTAATGGTAAGGGGATCTGGGACATATACTTTCTGACTGGGTAGCCATTTCTTAGTGACAACTCCACACCACTGAAAGTGGAATTTGAATTTGGGGGTATATAACTAGCCTGCTTTAGCCATAATAACTGTATGAAAAGCCTAGAACTCTACAGACACTTGTAGAATACATTCACAAACTTAACTGATAAAAAAGAGAATATAACACACATCAAATAGCAGTTATAGAATCCCCAAAATAAAAAGCACTTGGCATATGACAATGGTGTCATTTTCCTCTAATTTTTCATGTTTTAGAAAGTTAATTTGGCAATATGTCTGCCTTTGCCTCAAGAGTGGACTCGGATGAGTCATTCTTCCAGAAACATGTACACAAATATTTAATACCAATTTATTAATTTACATTGAAGAATACAACTGCTGAGGGGACATGGTTTTTATCTTCCACCGAGAATTTTCTATGGGATAATCACGTATTCATCAGATGTTATAAACTAGCATTTCCTTAACAGCCAGCCAACACTTGTTTTCACAAATTCATCCATTCATGAACAAATATTTTTTGAACATTTTCTTTATTCCAGTTTTTGGTACAAGTCCTTGAAAAACAATCAGGGATAAAACTTCCCCGGACCAAAGAACTTGTAGTATAGGAGATCAACAAATGTGGAAAAATAATTTAACCAAAGAATCATTTCTGGCTTTTGTCACTATTGTAGAACACTCAAAAAAAGAATGAAATTGTATGAATTGTTTTTTTCAACTTCAACTCTCCCAGCATTCAGAGAGTAATGGAACCCAACTTGAGTGCAGGAAGTTGTTATTTCCACTTGCCTACAGTGGAGAACTAACAGGACTTA
Source organism: Mirounga angustirostris (assembly GCF_029215605.1). Lineage (NCBI taxonomy): Eukaryota > Metazoa > Chordata > Mammalia > Carnivora > Phocidae > Mirounga > Mirounga angustirostris. The sequence goes on along the minus strand of NW_026991710.1, from coordinate 149,649,510 downwards.
AATCATGTGGGCTGAACATTCAGGTGATGACTCTGGATTCTTGATGATGTGATGAAGGAGTTAGAAGTAGCAGATGTGGCAGATTCAAAACAGAGACATTGCAATCAGGGATAGACTTCCACAAGTGGCAGGAACCTGCACCTCACAACTGCACACTACAAAATATGTACCTTCATGAAACGTATTTTTTAGAGTGGTAATATAGACATGAAAATAAACATGTCAATGTCTACTCTGTTAGATGATGGTGTGTGTTTCAAGGAAAAATGAAGCATAAGTTACATTTGGAGACATGTGGTGGAGATGATGCTGTTTTGTATGAAGGGATGAGTGAAGGTCTCCCAAATGGGATGATATTTGAGAAGAGACCTGAAAGAAACAAGGGAACAGGTCATGTTTATGCACTTTACCAGGTTTGCTCTGCCATAGTATTCTGCTCAATGAATTTAATGAGAGAGATTGCTTTGTACCAAACACATTCTTATAAACCACAGAGATGAGCGGTTTTTTAAAAACTTTTTTATTGTTATGTTAATCACCATACATTACATCATTAGTTTTAGATGTAGTGTTCCATGATTCATTGTTTTTGCATAACACCCAGTGCTCCATGCAGAATGTGCCCTCTTTAATACCCATCTCTAGGCTAACCCATCCTCCCACCCCCCTCCCCTCTAGAACCCTCAGTTTGTTTTTCAGAGTCCGTCGTCTCAGAGATGAGGTTTTGACCATTGTTGGTGAAACAGAATCATTGAGCACTGTTATTGCCTTTATGGCAGAGTCTGGGTCATGAAGTTTCTGTATGTAGCACTATCTGAGAACGTACAGAAGGACATTTCTCTTGACCTGGTATTCCTTTCAATACTGCCTGAGACAAAGTGACCAGTCTTATGGCATGGGAAATGCAACAATGTGACTTTAAATGTAGGATTCACAAGACTTACCATGTACCCAATCCTAGAAGTAGCTCACCTAGTAAAACCGTGGACTGGCTTGTTAAATGCTTATCTAAAATGTCTTAGGCATAGGACCGTCCTCCAAGAAGCAATCCCAGCACTGAACCAATGGCCCATCTACAGTACTTTGTTCTCAAGAACTGGCAGATATGGATCCAGGAACAGAAGTCTGGAAGTAGGATTCGCTCCTCTCATATCACTCCTAGTTAGCAATCGTGTAATTGTGTTTGATGATTCTGTAACTTTAAGCTTTGTCAAGTTAGAAGTCATTTTTTTCTGGGAGTAACATATCTGCCAGAAGACATTCTATGTATTACACTGAACTGGAAGCAGCTGCTACCATCTATTTAGATATTGTAAGTCAGTGAATGAACAGGAAAAAAGAGGAGTTAGTGTACTCTTTAGAGTAATTGATCCTGGCTTATCCAAATTTTGTGAAGCCTGAGCCTATAAAATGTGGTGGGGGTACTTTTTTAAAAAAACAAGAATGAAAATTAACTAAGTAGAAATTAGGTACAGGGTTTTTGAAAGAGCCTTTGTAAATCATAGGCATTAATCTTAAGACTAATTAGTTTCACAATAAATACACCTCTGGGAGATGGGACTTATTACACAATGGGACATGGAGGTACATGTCTGATGTCTAAGGAATTTTCTGAGACATTCATGTTCTTTATTCTATTCTACTTGATTTTTTTTAATTAAATTTTTATTTATTTATTTGAGAGAGAGAATGAGACAGAGAGAGAGAGCACGAGATGGGGGAGGGTTAGAGGGAGAAGCAGGCTCCCTGCCGAGCAGGGAGCCCGATGCAGGACTCGATCCCGGGACTCCAGGATCATGACCTGAGCCGAAGGCAGTCGCTTAACCAACTGAGCCACCCAGGCGCCCTATTCTACTTGATTTTATTTAAACTTTGTTACTTAACATACAGTACTATATTGGTTTCTGGTATAGAACTCAGAGATTCATCACTTACATACAATATCCAGCGCTCATCACAACAAGTGAATGCCCCCCCCCTTAATACCCACCACCCCGGAGGGAAGCAAGATGGTGGAAGAGTAGGGGACCTCATTTCATCTTGTCCCTTGAATTTAACTAGATAACTATCAAATCATTCTGAACACTTATGAATTGAACCTGAGATGTAAGAAAAGAATTGCTGGAATTCCACAAATTTAGAAAAGCAACAACTTTTTGCAAGTTAGGAGGTGTGGAGTAGTGAATCTGAGGTGATGTATGAGAAGATAAACCACAGGAGGAGGGAGCTTCCATAAGCTGATTACCAGAAAGTGATATAGCTCTGGAGCACAAAATTGGAACTTTTAGAAGTCTGTTTCAGTGAGAGACATCCCTGCCTGAAAGGTGCTCTGGTGGCAAAGTGGGGTGGAATCCTAGGTGAGACAGTGTGGTCTTAGGATCCCTAGGGTCACAGAAAGAAAGGGGGTGCCTAAGTTGTCAGAGTTCCCAAGCACTGGAGCAGGGAAACTGGCTATGGTCAGTGAGCCTGGGAGGGGGCTCTCAGCTCTGTATGCCTTTAGCCTTTAACCGTGAACCATGGCACAACCCGGTGGCAGCTTTCCAGGTCTCCATGTGCGGGACCTTCAAAAGGCAGAAACATGGTGATCCTCCCCCCGCAACCCCCAGGAAGATAGGCGTGGATGTGCACTGCAGAAGTCTGCAGAGTTAGGCACACACAAAAGTGAAGACTGCTTTTCCCTGGGGGTTTACTAAGAGAGTGACCCATGATCTTCCAGCTCCAGGGCTGGAGATCAGGGCATGGCCATTTTTATTTTTATCCTCTAAAGCAGCAAGGAAAGCCTTCAAACAAAAGCCACATAGAACAACCCGAGCCAGGCCCCCTGGCAAGGGGGAGTGCAACTCTGCCCAAGCAGAGACCCCTGACAATCAGTGCAGCAGGCCCTTCCCCCAGGAGACCAGCTGGAACATCAGGGAATGCCAAGTTTACTGAGCACATGGAACTGCAAAAGTCCAGCATTAGGGGAAAATAGTATATAGAATTTGAGGGTTTTTTTTCTCATGATTCTTTTATCTTTTATTTTAAAATTTCCTTTTTTTCCCTTTTCAACTAGTTTCTTATTTTATCAATGCTTTGTTTTTAAGTCTTTTTTTTAATGTTCATTTTTTTACATTACATTTTATAGATACATTCTTCATTTTTGGCTTTCTTTCACTGTATTCAATTTTATGTTTGTATATATAAGTTTTGCTTTCTTTACAATGTTGGGATTTAGTATCTTCTAACAAACAGAGCAAAATATACCCAACACCAAATGGATCACACTGTTTTGGCCATCTGGGAGATTATATTCTTTTTTTCTCTTTTTTTTTCTTTCTCTTTTCTTTTTTGGTTTCTGACCTCATCAGATATCTCTAGTGTGTATTTCACTTGGGTTGTGGTTGATATTTTTTATTTTGTTCTCTTGTTCATCCATTCTTCTCTGGGCAAAATGACAAGAAGGAGGAATTTACAACAAAGGAAAGAACCAGAGGTAATATTCTTTGCTACAGATGTAATTGATATGGATATAAGTAAACTATCAGAGCTGGAATTCAGGATAATGATTGTAAAGTTACTAGCTGGGCTTGAAAAAAGCATAAAAGACACTAGAGAATCTCTTAGTGTAGAAATAAAATCTAATCATACCAAAATTAAAAATGCTTTAACTGAGATTCAGTCTAAAATGGTTTCTCTAAGAGCTAGGGTAAATGAAGCAGAAGAGAGAGTCAGTGACATAGAAGATAAGATGATGGAAAGGAAGGAAGCTGAGGAAAAGGAAGAAAAACTATTACTAGACCATGAAGGGAGGCTTTGAGAAATCGGTGATACCATAAAGCCAAACAACATTAGAATTATTGGGGTCCCAAAGGAAGAAGAAAGAGAGAGAGGGACAGAAGGTATATTTGAGCAAATCATAGCTGAGAACTTCCCTAATCTGCGGAAGGAAACAGGCATTCAAGTCCAAGAGGTAGAGAGAACCCCCCTCAAAATCAATAGAAATAGATCAACACCCTGACATATAATACTAAAGTAGGAAATTTCAGAGATAAAGAGAAAATCTTGAAAGCAGCTCAAGGCAAGAGCTCCTTAACCTTAATGTAGAAACATTAGACTGGTAGCAGACCTATCTACAGAGACCTAGCAGGCCAGAAAGGGCTGGCATTATATATTCAGGGTACTAAATGAGAAAGACATGCAGCCAAGAATAGTTTATCCAGCAAGGCTGTCATTCAGAATGGAAGGAGAGATAAAGAGCTTCCAGAACAAATAGAAACTAAAAGAATTTGTGATCACTAAACCAGCCCTGCTGAGGATCCTGTAAGCAGAGAGCCCAAAAGTAACATAGACCAGAAAGAAACAGAGACAATCTACAGAAATGGGGACTTTACAGAATACAATGGCACTAAATTCATATCTTTCAATAGTTACTCTGAATGTAAATGAGCTAAGTCCCCCAATCAAAAGACACAGGGTATCAGATTGGTTAAAAAAACAAGACCCATCCATATGATGTCTAAAAGAGACTCATTTTAGACCCAAAGATTGAAAGTGAAGGGGTGGAGATCAATTTATCATACTACAGGACATCCAAAGATAGCTGCTGTAGCAATCCTTATATCAGACAAATTAGATTTTAAAGCAAAGACTGAACTAAGGGATGAAGAGGGACACTATATCATACTTAAAAAGGTCTATCCAACAAGAAGATCTAACAATTATATTTATGCTCCTAACTTGGGAGCAACCAATTAATAACAAAATTAAATAAACATATTGGTAATAATACAATAATAGTAGGGGACTTCAACACTCCACTCACAGCAATGGATAGATCATCTAAGCAGAAGATCAACAAGGAAACAAGGGCTTTGAATGACACACTGGACCAGATGGACTTCGCAGATATATACAAAGCATTCCATCCTAAAACAACAGGCTATACATTCTTCTCGAGTGCACATGGGACATTCTTCAGAATAGATCATATATTAGGTCATAAATCAGGTATCAACTGATACCAAAAGATTGAGATTATTCCCTGCATATTTTCAGACCACAACACATTGAAACTTGAACTTAATCACAAGAGGAAATTTGTAAGGAACTCAAACACTTGGAGGTTAAAGAACATTTCTTTCTTTCTTTCTTTCTTTCTTTCTTTCTTTCTTTCTTTCTTTCTTTCTTTCTTTCTTTCTTTCTTCTTTTTTTTAAAGATTTTATTTGTTTATTTGACAGAGAGAGACACAGCAAGAGAGAGAACATAAGCACGGGGAGTGGGAGAGGGAGAGGCAGCCTTCCCACCAAGGAGGAGCCTGATGTGGGGCTTGATCCCAGGACCCTGGGATCATGACCTGAGCCGAAGGCAGACGCTTAATGACTGAGCCACCCAGGCGCCCCAAAGAGCATTTTCTTAGAGAATGAATTGGTCAACCAAGAAATTAAAGAAGAATAAAAAAAATCCTGGAAACAAATGAAAATGAAAATGCAACTGTTTAAAACCTTTGGGATACTGCAGTGGTGGTCTTAAGAGGGAAATGTATAGCAATACAAGCCTTTCTCAAAAAATTAGAAAACTCTCAAATACACAACCTAACCTTACACCTAAACTGGAACAAAAACAGCAAATAAAGTCTAATACAAGCAGAAGAGAAACAATGAAAATTAGAGCAGAAATCACTGAACTAGAAACCAAAAGAACAGTAGAACAGAACAATGAAACTGGAAGCTGGTTCTATGAAAAAATAAATAAGATCAATAATCCTCTAGCCAGACTTATCAAAAAGAAAAGAGAAAGGACCCAAATTAATAAAATCATGAATGAAAGGGGAGCGATCACTACCAATACCAATGAAATATAAACAATTTTAAGAACATATTATGAGCTACTATATGCCAACAAATTAGGCAATCTGGAAGAAATGGATGCATTCCTGGAAATTTATAAACTACCAAACCTGAAACAGGAAGAAATAGAAAACCTGAACAGACCCATAATCAGCAAGGAAATTGAATCAGTAATCAAAAATCTCCCAATAAACGAGAGTCTGGGGGGTGGGGGTGGGGGCGTTAATGGCTTCCCAGGGGATTTCTAGCAAACATTTAAAGAATTAATACCTATCCATCTGAAGCTGTTTCAAAAAACAGAAAGGGAAGGAAAACTTCCAAATTTGTTCTATGAGGCCAGCATTACCTTGATCCCCAAACCAGATAGAGACCCCACCAAAAAGGAGAATTAGAGACCAATATCCCTGATGAACATGAATGCCAAAATTCTCACCAAGATACTAGCCAATAGGATCCAACAGTCTCCAAAGGCAAGGAAAACAAAAGCAAAAATGAACTATTGGGACTTCATCAAGATAAAAAGCTTCTGCACAGCGAAGGAAATAACAGAACTAAAAGGCAACTTTCGGAATGGGAGAAGATATTTGCAAATGACATGTCAAATAAAGGGATAGTATCCAAAATATATAAAGATCTTATAAAACTCAACACCTCCAAACAAATAATCCAGTTAAGAAATGGGCAGAAGACATGAACAGACAGTTCTCCAAAGAAGATATACAAATGGCCAACAGACACATCAAAAAATCCTCCCTATCCCTTGGCATCAGAGAAATACAAATCAAAACCACAATGAGATACCACGTCACAACAGTCAGAATGGCTAAAATTCACAAGACAGGAAACAACAAATGTTGGTGAGGATGCAGGAAAGGGGAACCCTCCTACACTGTTGGTAGGAATGCAAGCTGCTGCAGCCACTCTGGAAAACAGTATGGAGGTTCCTCAAAAAGTTGAAAATAGAGCTACCATATGATCCAGCAATTGCACTACTGGGTATTTACCCCAAAGATACAAATGCAGTGATTTGAAGGGGCACCTGCACCCCAATGTTCATAGCAGCAATGCCCACAGTAGTCAAACTATGGAAAGAGCCAAGATGTCCATCAACAGATGAATGGTTAAAGAAGATGTGATATAAGGGTGCCTGGGTGGCTCAGTTGGTTCAGCATCTGCATCTAGCTCATGTCATGATATCAGGGTCCTGGGATCAAGCCCTGTATTGGGCTCCCTGCTCGGCAGGGAACCAGCTTTACCCTTTCCCTTGCTGCTCCCATTGCTTGTGCTCTCTCCCTCCCTCCCTCCCTCCCCCCCTAAAATAAATAAATAAAATATTTTGAAAAGTAGATGACTTTGTAATATAGCTTGAAATCTGGAACTGTGATACCTCCATTTTTTTTTTTCCAATACTTTAAAAAGATGTGGTACACACACACACACACACACAATGGAATATTATTCAGCCATCAGAAAGGAAGAATACTTATCTTTTACATCAACGTGGATGGAACCGGAGGGTATTATGCTGAGCAAAATAAGCCAATCAGAGAAAGACAATTGTCATATGGCTTCATTCATATGTGGAATAAAACAAACAGCACAGAGGATCATAGGGGAAGGGAGGGAAAACTGAATGGGAAGTCATCAGAGAGGGAGAAAAAACATGAGAGACTCTTAACTATAGGAAACAAACTGAGCATTGCTGGAGGGGAAGTAGGTGGGGAATGGGTAATTGGGTGTTGGGCATTAAGGAGGGCATGTGATGTGATGAGCACTGGGTGTTATACACAACTGATGAATTATTGAACACTACATCTGAAACTAATGATGTTACTATATGTTGGCTAATTGAATTTAACTAAAAAAATCCCACCACCTATGTAGCCCATCCCCCACACATCTCCCTCTATCAACTCTCAGTTTGTTCTCTATCATTAAGAGTCACTTATGGCTTGTTTCCCTTTCTTTTTTTTTTTTCTTTTCCTCTTTCCATATGTTCATCTCTTTTCTTTCTAAATTCCACATAAGAGTGAGATCACGTTATTTGTCTTTCGCTGACTGACTTATTTCAGTTAACATGATACACCCTAGCTCCATCCACATCATTACAAATGGAAAGATTTCATTCTTTCTGATGGCTGAGTAATATTCCTGTGTGTGTGTGTGTGTGTGTGTGTATCACATCTTCTTTATCCATTCATTAGTTGATGGACATTTGGGCTCTCTCCAAAGTTTGGCTATTGTTGATAAAGCTACTATAAGCATCAGGGTGCATGTACCCCTTTGAATCTGTATTTTTGTATCTTTTGGGTATATACCTAGTAGTGCAATTGCTGGATCATTGGGTAGTTCTATTTTTAACTTTTTGAGGAATCTTCACACTGTTCTCCAGAGTGGCTGCACCAATTTGCATTCCCATCGACAGTGCAAGAGGTTTCCCCTTTCTCTGCATCCTCACCAACATCTGTTGTTTCTTGTGTTGCTAATTTTAGTCATTCTAACCGGTGTGAGGCAGTATCTCATCATGGTTTGTTTTGTACTTCCCTGATGCTGAGCGATGTTGAGCATCTTTTCATGTGTCTATTGGCCATTTGTATATCTTCTTTGGAGAAAAGTCTGTTCATGTCTTCTGTCCATTTCCTAACTGGATTATTTTTTGGGCAGTGAGTTTTATTTATTTATTTATTTATTTATTTATTTATTTATTTATTTATTAAAGATTTTATTTATTTATTTGAGAGAGAGAATGAGACAGAGAGCATGAGAGAGGGTAGGGTCAGAGGGAGAAGCAGACTCCCCATGAGCAGGGGAATCCCGATGCGGGATTGATCCTGGGACTCCAGAATCATGACCTGAGCTGAAGGCAGCCGCTTAACCGACTGAGCCACCCAGGCGCCCAGGCATTGAGTTTTATAAATTCCTTATAGATTTTGGATACTAACCCTTTATCAGCTATGTCATTTGCAAATATCTTCTCCCATTCCAAAGTTTGCCCTTTAGTTTTGCTGATGTTTCCTTCACTGTGCAGAAGATTTTTATCTTGAGGAAGTCTCAATAGTTCATCTTTACTTTTGTTTCCTTTGCCTCTGGTGATGTGTGTAATAAGAAGTTTCTATGGCCAAGGTCAAAGAGGTTTCTGCCCGTGTTCTCCTCTTGGATTTTGATCATTTCCTGTCTCACATTTAGGTCGTTCACCAATTTTGAATTTATTTTTGTCTATGGTGTAAGTAAGTGGTCCAGTTTCATTCTTCTGCATGTGGCTGTGTAGTTTTCCCAAAACCATTTGTTGAAGAGCCTGTCTTCTCTCCTTTGGATATTCTTCCCTTTTTTGTTGAAGATTAGTTGACCATGTAGTTTGGGTCCATTTCTGGGTTCTCTATTCTGTTCCATTGATGTATGTGTCTGTCTTTGTGCTGACACCATTCTGTCTTGATGACTACAGCTTTGTAATATAGCTTGAAATCTGGAACCATGATACCTCCAGTTTTTTTTTTTTTCAAGGTTGTTTTGGCTATTTGGGGTCTTTTGTGGTTCCATATAAATTTTAGGATTGTCTGTTCTATCTCTGTGAAAAATGCTGGTGGTATTTTGATAGGGATTACATTAAATATGTAGATTACTTTGGGTAGTGTAGACATTTTAATGATGTTTGTTCTTCTGACCCATGAGCATGGGATGTTTTTCCATTTCTTTGTGTCCTCTTCAATTTCTTTCATAAGTGTTCTATAGTTTTCAGAGTATATATTTTCAGTATAATCTGAAGATAGGTAAACCTATTTACCTCTTTAGTTAGGTTTATTCCTAGATGTCTTATGGTTTTTGGTGCAATTGCAAATGGGATTGATTCCTTGATTTCTTTTACTGCTGTTTCATTATTGGTGTATAGAAATGCAACAGATTTTTGCACATTGATTTTATATCCTGCAACTTTGCTGAAATAATGTATGAGTTTTAATAATTTTTTGGTGGAGTGCCTTGGGTTTTCTACATAGAGTATCATGTTTTCTGCAAATAGTGAAAGCTTGACTTCCTCTTTGCCAATTTGGATGCCTTTTTTTTTTTTCTTTTGTTGTCTGATTGCTGAGGCTAATGCTTCCAGTACTATGTTAAATAGTAATGGTGAGAGTGGACATCCTTGTCTTATTTCTGATTGTAGGGGAAAGGTCTCAGTTTTTCTGCATTTAAGATGATATTATTTATGGGTCTTCTGTATATAGCCTTTATGATGTTGAGGTATGCTCCTTCTAACCCTACCTTTTTAAGGGTTTTCATCAAGAAAATATGCTGTATTTTATCAAATGCTTTTCCTGCATCTATTGAGAGGATCATATGTTTTTTTATCCTTTCTTTTATTAATGAGGTGTATCACGTTGATTGTTTTATGAATGTTGAACCACCCTGTAGTGAGGCATTCATGTTCAATGATAACAGTGATGGCTAATTACAGCAACCATGGTCTGGGTTAAGGTCAAGGCAAAGAAGAGTTTTGATTCTTCGGATTCAGGAAGACTTTCCAGGCAAGAAAATTAGATCGTTCAATTTTCTGGCTCAAACTGAGAGGAATACGGAATGGGAAGTTGAAGAAGTTTGACAAAGACCAATTATAACTCCCAGAATAGCTGTAGTCCCAGGAGTTACAGTTTTAGGTCTTTGGGATGTTGTAACTGGTCTCATCCTTATTGGACTTATACTTCCTCTCTAGATGGAAGAATTGAGGGCATCATGTTCTTAGAAGAGGGTATAACTGAATCTACGTATACAAGGAGTGGGCTGTACCAGATTCAGTGCAGGTGCTCACCCAGATCACTCAGCCACGTTTTTGAGCTCAGTGCTTCTGATGAACTTAGGAAGTATAGGGAGTTGAATGCATATGGGCTGAATGATAAGTGGTGAGAGACAGGAAGGAACTAGCAACTAAATTCTTCTCCTTCCTTCCTCAACAGACTGCCCCGAGATGCAGTACATCCATATGACCTCTCCAGAGACTTACTGCAGAGACTGGCAACCAGCTGTGTTTTTTTGTATACCTGGCCAGCTCAGTCAGATACCACTTTGTATTTGCATTTTATTCTTCCTTATCTACTTCCCTTTTCCCCACACTTGTTTTCTTGAGGCTGCATTAAAATTTTGTCACAAGCTCTGCTATCTAGGAAACCCACAAGAAGATTGCTTAAGGCAGTGGGAACAGTAAATGCAAAAGCCCTGAGTCAATGGTATGTTCAAGGAATATCAAGGTATCTTGTGTGGCTGGAAGTTAATTAATAAGTTAAGTGAAAGTAAGTTAGAAATCATGTGAGAGATAACCAGGTACTTGATTTTATGTGGCCTCTTTGGTGTCTATAAACAAATTCATCTCTTTTTTTCCCTGAAGGAAACAGGAAGCTAATAAGAGCTTTGAGGACAAAGTGAAATGTTCTTCTTTTCAGGAGGCTCTTCCTTGAAGTTGTGTGCAGAATAGACCAGAGGGGAAATAAGATGAAAATGGAAATTAAGAATTTCTAATTAGGAAGCACTTACAATAATATAGGTAAAGTAATAGTGGCTGAGGCAAAAGTAGTATTGGTGAAGGTGGTGAGAAGTGACCAAATTCTGAATATATTTTGAAAGTAGAGCTGACAGAATTTATTACTGGGTCAGATAAAGGGTGTGAGAGAAAAACTTTGGTTTGAGGTATAATAGGAAGAATTGAGTTATTATTCCTGAGATGGGGAGATTGTCTGATGAACATAGTTTAGGAGAAGTAAGTTTTATTTTTAGACATTGGAAATGTAAGATGTCATATATATGACACATATATGTAATATGCACAAATATATACACTATACATATAATATGCATGTATACGTGTATATACACATATACATATAAAATGAGGAAATCCCCAATTCTGCAAATTAGAAATCAACAGTTGGTGACGACTAGCGCATTGCTATTATTTAAAGTCACCAAAAATAATTCCACTGTGGTTAATAACAAAGAGGAGAAGTTCCACACATTAAATTTAGGGTAAAATTCCTCAGTTTTATAGGATGAAGAATTAGAGGAGACAGAGGAGCAGTCCCAGAAACCAAGTGAAAGGAGTGCCCCAGAAGGAAGAAGTGATGAACTGTGCAAAGCTGCTGTAGATTCCATTTGGCAACATGGAAATTATTCATTACAGAACAACCTTTTCTACAAGGAAAGAAAAGGGGATACATTTAATTCCTTTTAGATTTAGCCTCTTTTCTTTCTCTCCTGTTGGCTTGCTCTAGCTTGACTATTCCCTATCACTTCTTACTGGTGTAAGAGTATAGTGGAGATATTAAGGGATTCCTTGATCATCCCTGAGACCGCCCTTCTATATCTCTGTACTCACTGCCTCTCTCTGTATCATTCTGGCATCAACAGTAATTCCTGTAATTCTGTCCTTGAAAGGAAGGCAGATATATGGAGAAAAAGCAGAAAAATCTTCTTTATATTCCAAAATAAACCCTTGAAGACTTACGATGACAGCTTAAGAAAGAAAAAAGTCTTTGAAATCACTTTAAAGATAAAGAACAAAAGCCAGAGAGATGACAAACTTTAAGTTTAAACTATCAACGTCAGAATAGGGAAGACTGCTTGGTGATGAGGGAAGTTATTTCTGCTCCAAAAGATGTAAATTCACCGTTTGTGGGAAGAAATGGGGAACTGGAGGAGCACGATGAGATTTAAATACTGGTTTCTAGAGCAGGAAGCATTCCCACTCTGCCCACTTCTCCACACCTTTCTAGTGGAAACCATAAAAAATGTAGTAGAAATCTCAATAATTTGGGGAATCCCAAAGCTAAAGGCTCCATGGCAAGCCCTGTAACCAGTATGGTGATTAACTGGTATGCTAGCAATTGGTGAGGGTAAGTATCTAGTCAGATGGGCTGACTCACAGTTTTCTTGGGGGGCTTGGGTGGCTCATTTGGTTACGCACCTGCCTTCGGCTCAGGTCATGATCCTGGGGTTCTGGGCTCCCTGCTCAGTGGGGAGTCTGCTTCTCACTCTTCTTCTCCCTCTGCCCCTCTCGCCCTGCTCATGTTCTCCTTCTCTTTCTCTGTCTCAAATACATAAAATAAAATCTTAAAAAAAAAAAAAAGGATGGGCTGACTCACAGTTTTCTTTAGGACAATGTGGCAAGAAACATAGTTAAGTATTACTCAGCCCCTGTAGGAATACTGAGAGGCTAACTGACTATCAGAAGAATATGTTGAAGAAGAAGATGAGAAAGATGCTGAATACATGGCCCTTGCCACAGGAGGCCATGGGAGGCCACAGCAAATACCTTTACTCCCTTTTCATCCAATTATACCAGATGTCAGGGAACAATGATGGCCAGAAATAGGCAGAAGCTGTATTGTTGGACAAATCAGCCACTCTATACTGGTGGTCAGTGAGAATACAGAAAGTGACATGGAACAGACATGCCTGTTTTACTGCCGGAGTGTAAATGAAGCTCCTAAGAATTTAGATCGCTTTAAAATGAATGACCACATTTTAATCCAGAAGGGACAACATTATTGTCAAATTAAAGTCTGTATTCTACTATAACAGAAATAGAACATGTATGATAAGTTGAGTTCACCTTTCAAGAAAGACAGTTCTCTCACTGCATAATTGACTTTTTAAATAATGGAAAGTTTAAACTTACATCACAGAAAATATTCTATTCCCTAAGAAGACCTCCCTCTTCACCTTATAAAGTGAGAGAACAACTTTGGTCAAAACTATTGACCCACAATTCCAATTATTACTTGCAACATATTAGGGAAAAGTAGAGGGCTCCACAGATGCTTGTGAATGGACATGAGAAAAATTTGGGTCCTAGATTCCCATTTTCTGAACAGTGCAGAGTAGAATAAATGGTACCCTTTTGTACTCTTTCTTCTACATAATTTGCATTGAAAAGAATAATGAGGCAGTGGACAATACAGTGGACAATACATATAAAGCAATGACCAAAAATACATGATGACTTCAAGTTATATATCTATTAAAATAATGTATCTTTTTTTTCGGTTACTTATTTATTCTGCCCAATAAATATTATATTTACTTTTTCAAGATTGTTTTGGATTATTCAGACATGTATTTTAGAAGTCAGAATTGGGAAATTTGGCTTTTGTTTTAGGACTCATTTTTTGTTTGTATACAAGAAGACTCCTCTAAGAATCAAATTTTTTGTCAGGATAAAGTGGCAGGTGAATATGTTTAAAAAGAAACAACTCTGGGACATAATATTTCCTATGCAAATGAAGTTGGATTTTGCTAAGAAACATTGGGCACCAGGAAAAATTGGTGGTTACTGGTATCAGTTAGACCTACCTACAGACTCAGTATGCACTCTGTGACAATGGCTTCCCTTCTCTGAGCCTCAATTGCACCATCTATAAAAAGGGAAAATAAAACTACACCCACATGTTATGAAAAGGATTATATGAGATACATACATGAATCTTTGTATTATACGCACTTAATATTGGTATTTCTTTACTTAGACATCTAAAGGTTATAACTTTCAAAAGTCATGGACTGTCTCAGTTAAAATAGGTGTTGCCATTTATGCAAGTGTGAATTTAAAATTCACAAAGTGTTATCAAACACAAATAAATATAAAAAGTAAAGGCAAGGAAAAATCAAATTATAGATGATTTTGTTCTTATTCCACTATTTTCAACTTAAAATCATAGTTTTTGCTAAGGGAGTGATAGATCAATTACATAAAATCTTTAGAAAGTTTTTGCATACTAAAATATCCTTAAAAATGACATGTTGAGAGAAAAAAATTGTAAGTCATACATGGGCAATTATTTGGATAAGGCTAATTTTAGCAGTTTATGGAAGGGACTTACAGACTAATTTTTTCTTAAAGATAAACAACCATTAGGAAAAGAGACCACGGAGGTCAATTCTTGATTTACAGTAAAACAGATCTACACTGGCAACATATAAGGAAGGATGACCAAATATATATTCTTTTTCTCTGCAGAAGGAACAAAGTTTACAAATTTGATAACATTCTTGTTTGTGAGAATTTGGGAGACTTTTACTATTAGCCAGTGTAGAAGTCTTAATTGATGCAATCAGGTTGGAAAGCAGTTAGACAATCTTCATTAAAAGCTAACATGCATGTCCTCATTGACCCAGTGATTCAGCTAGAAAATTTGTCATATGGGTATTCTTTCAAGTTTTCCATGATACATATCCAAGGATGCTTTTTGCAACTTAGTAACAGCAAAAGAATGGAAATGATCTATATAATTATCAACACAAGGTTAGTTAAATAAGATGTTTTATGTCCCTGGAATTCAGCTATTTAATACAGTGAGGAGCCCTATATACACTGGTGTTGGAAAATTTCCAAGTATATTATTAAGTGAATAAAACATCCAGTCAAAATAAATAAGCCATAGAATGTAATGTACAGCAGAGTGACTATAGTTTAGAATATTATATTGCATATTTGAAAGTTGTTAACATAGGTCTTAAAAGTTCTCATACTAAGGAAAAAAAAATATAACTATGTATGGTGATTTAGCCAGGCTTTCACAATATATGCAAATAACAAACCATTATGTTATACACCTGAAGCTTATATAACATTATATGTCAATTATATCTTAATAAAAAGAGATGACCCCCCAAAAGCAAGACACAAAAGAATGTATCTAGTATACTTAAAATTGTACAAATAAATCAGAATTGTGTATATCATTTATATGAATGCATTTTTACTGGAAATATAAAGATTTCTTTAGAGAAATTAACTCCTTGAAAAGAGACTGAGGGAGGGGTAAAACTTAATTATTTTTTTAGTCTGAACAGTTTAGTTTTTAATTCTCTGTTCGTAGTGTGTTTATTTTAAAAATGTGTTGGTAAACTTTGGGACAACTGGAATAGTTTTCAATACAGGTCATTTCTTAAAGCAAACATCACATTCTGAAGTATTTCAATTATTATTTTTTTTTTCTTTTCCATTGTGCTTCAGTACAATTTAAATGGCTCTGGTGATATTTACTTTTAGAAACATTCCAGAATTTTGAAGGGCAGAACTTGGTTTGAAGGGTTTGCTACAGCTTTTTTTTTTCTAAACAATTTGTAAATGTCCTTCTAAATATGTTACAATAAATTTACAACCTTGTTTTTCCTGTATTTTCAATAGTCTCTAAGGGATTCATAAAACACCAACCAAAAAGAAGAAGAGACTGGACTTTTCATTTCTCTTCACTGAGAAGGAATAGTATTACCAGCTCCCTCCTCATATATAGATTTACAAAGGAAATGATCCCAAGAAGCTGTTTCCCTCTAGTCAGATAAAGGTATGGTGGAGTCAAAGGTTGGAATCAAAAAGATGGTAGAGCGGTTCATTTGGAGAGAATCATTATGGTACTCTGAATCTCTCCACTCCGTTCCCTGGAAATTGGGGAGTAGGGAGAGACTACATTGCAACCCAAACCCAGAAAAGGGACTTCAAGGGGACCATTTGGAAAACTTTGAAACGTGTTTCTTGCATATGAGGACTAGAGACAAAGCCACATCTGATTAAGACAAAGTGCAATGAGGACTGAAGTTTTAATCCTTGGGAAACCAACATCTCATCAAAAAGGATGAGATTAACTTCTTTGGTATTGGAGCCAGAAGAGTTCTGTTGAGATTTGCAGGCTCTTAAGTTTACTGGAGTAAGAGTTGCTTCAGTCTTTTGATGGACCATACCGTGCTGTGCAGGAGAGAAAGCGTGCATGCGATCCACTTGGGTTCTGTCCATAAAGGCTGCCTAAGGGGAAGTCTCTGCAGAAGGAAGATGGAGTTTACAGCTGGATGCATAGCCTCGGTCATATGCCTGGGTCAAAGGAACGACAGAAGAGGGGAGACCAAGAGGGAGTCTCTATCTTCAAAAGCTTATGAGTGTTCAAGAGAGAAAGGATCTGCTTTCACCATCTCAGAAATCAAAGCCCAAAGCTGCTCAACTATGCATGAGTTAGCCTACCCCCTACCCCACTTGCATAATTTAACACTGTAGCTGGAAGGAAGCTCAAGCTAAGTCAAGTTCAGAGTTTTTACTAGCATTCTAATTACTGCAGGCATTCTAATTACTGAAATAAATTACTTGCAATGACTAAGAGTAATAAGCAGACTTTTAAAATTATCTTAGTAACCAGAAGGCCGGTCATGGGTCTTCCAGGTTTTTAATTGAGAAGCAGGATAAGATTATCCCTACTGAATAAAGTTGTGATGAAAATTAAAGTGTCATGATTGTTCCACATATGAGATAACATTAATTAAAATATTTCTAGTATTTTAATCTATCCTGTGGTTGCAAGCCATGGGTTCATTCAGGTCTGAGTGGGAGAGCTATTCCTTTGACAATCTAGGTGATTATAGGTGATTTACTTAACTTGTATGAAACTTGTTTTTTTGTGTGTTTATCTAATAATGAAATATTTCAAATATGCAGAAATGAACAGAGAATCATCACACTACACAACTCCAGATAGCATCAGTCACAACATGGTCTATGTGACTATCTCTCCAAGCCCCACTACCATAGTGTAACACTCAGTTGTTCATCTGTCTATGATGTCATTGTTTTTAGAGAATGGGTGTAATAGCTTCCTCAACATATTAAAAATATACCAGTCTTCTTTAGATATATATTAAAGGAATAAGAATTACAGTTGAAATATTACAGTTATATTGAGCCTGTGTATATCTTCTGATCATACCTTTCTTATCCTGTTATGATTTTGTGTTCATAATTACTAGGTATTTTTATAATATTGATAAAAATCAATATACAATCCTCTTTTGCAAGTTTTAAAGATTTTGTACATGTGGGACCCTTGCTGTATCTACTAGTGGGAGTGTTTTCTCCTCTGGGATCCTGGATCTCTGGATCTCTAACCCTCAGAGCCTGGAGATACAAATTTCACAAATTCCTCAAGCAACCACTAGGAGTGATGGGAAGCGGCGCCATGTTTACTTCTACCCTCTGCTCCCTGGACCCATGTGTTCTATTATTGTGAACGTGGTGTCATAGAATGATCATTGTTTCTGAATGCATACTGCAGCTTGATGGGCATTGTTCTGATTTTGCATTATTTCCAAGCTGGCATATCAGTTATGCCTTGCAAAAGCTGTTCCATCACTTGGTCTCTCTAATTATAAGGGACCTTTATCCCTTAATCCAAGGTAAAAATAAGCACCAGTGTAACAGTGGTTGATGGTGTGGGGGTCTAGGCCACCTGTTCATGCCTATGATTTGTATATTCTGGCTCTGTTTATGCTTAGTATTGGATGCCTCACTTGCAGTTTTCAATGAATTGCTGCTAGGACTACCCTACCTTATGACTTGTTGCGTCTGATAGATCATTAAACATGTGGGTTATTTCTGGCTGCAAAGTTGGGTGCTCTGTTTCTTTAAACAGAGCTAGGAGCTGGTTTTCTAAGGCTGTATATTTCTCTGTTGCAGATGGTCTGTATTGTGACTTTCCCTGGGGCCAACCATAAACTACACATGCGGTCTTTTCCATCTGTGATACCTGTAGCATAGGTATCATCATATGGATCAAGTGGCAGGATGCTTGCACTTAGCCTGAATCCACTCCACAGCACCTTCTTGATCTGATCCTCACTCAAAGTGGGAAGTTTTCCATGTCCCTTGGTAGATGGGATGAGGTAGTATTTCCAACCGAGAAAGAGAACCTAGATGGCTTCCAGCTATGGGTCTTTGTTCTGAGTGGTGAAAGATGAAAAATGTGGCAGTTTGTCCTTTATTTTGGGGACAATGCTATGGCATACCACAGATCACTGGATCCTTACAAATATCACCGGAATTTTCATAAGATTTATCTCCATCCAGTGGAGCTTATCTGTTTTACAAGAGCTTCAGTATGCTTCTTACTTACCTGGTCCTTTTCATACAATTTTGTCCATATAGTGGACCACTGTGATGTTCTGTGGAATGACTAGGTCATCTGGGTCCCTTTATATTAGTCCCGGTCCAGAACTGTATTATAATAGGTGGTGGGAGAGTTAGCATAGCCTTGGTAGAAGAGTATAAATATGTATTTTTTATCTCTTCCATATGAATGAGTATTACTTCTGGGCACCCTTTCTGAGAAAGTTTGGATGATAATGCAGTTTTTCAGATCAATGATCACATTGAGATCATGCCATGTAGCTGTAGCAGAGATAAAATATCTGGCACTCAAACTGAAATTATAATTACTACTTATTTGAGTTTAGACAGTCCAGTGTTGTTTTCCAGATTCCTCCTTACCTTTATTTTTTTGGAAGGGATAGGCTACACATTTATTAAATCCTATAGGTCTTTAAGGATGGCATGAGTCCTGGCTATTGTGTCTGTGAGTGTGTGAGTGTGTGTATATATTTTATACATGTACATATATTTGGCTAGGGAAGGGTAGGACAAACTTCAACTTTCCCCACTATGATCATTCTTATTTTATAGGCCAAGGGAAAAATATGGTGGTTGTATTAATTTCCAAGTATGTTCATTCCAATTATACATGTGGGAGCTGGAGAAATGACCCCTGGACCTACTTCAAGCCATATCTGGACCAGGATTTTATTAGTTATCTGGCCCTGATAAGCCCTTATCATGCAGTTGAGAGAATGACTGATGATACTTTAGAATGCATGATATCATTGTCAACTCAGATCTTGACTCCAACAGCTCTTGAAATGTCAGATAATCTTCTTTCCTCAGTCTGTGGCTACCTGACTAAGTGGTTGTGGGTTCCTTGGCGGAAGGACTGGGGAAATCCATTACCAGAAACATTTGTTGAAGTATATTTGTTCTCCTGTTAACCCAGTCTCTCCTTAAATCACTGTGTTCCAGGCCCGAAAAACTGGCTCAGATCTGGAAGTTGGGAAAGTAATCATTTCTTCTTATTGGAGTAGCTGCCTTCAGCCTCCTGATCCTTGATTTATTTTAAATGTAGAGAGTGAGCAATACTCTTGTCCTTCTATATTGTCTCTGGGGTCCCTAAGAGTTGTTCTCTCTGGCTGCCACTCTGAATTTTCTGCTCATTAAATAATTGTACCATCTTGCTTATTTCAGGGTCCTATGATCTTCATTGCTATTAAGGAATCCAGTTCTGTAATTCTTGCCTTTAGACCTTCTCTACAGAGACAGTCTCTGTAGGCTTCTCAAAGATGATGGGGCTTCTCCCACTGGTGCATTTTCATCATTTTAATAAGGAGAGTATTCTCTGTGCCCCTATGGCCCTGCCCTGGACATAGATTTCCGGAATTGTGTGGTATATCTAGCACAGTATGCTTTGAGTTTTCTACCCTTTATCTTACCATTGATTAAGTGAGTTCTTCTTTTCTATTCCTTTTAGTATCAACCATAGGTATTTGTAGTTTTTTAAAGAATGCCACCCTAGCAATGGGTTTATACTATCTCCTTGTATGCTTGCCAATATGTGAAATCTTGCATTATAGAAAACTCTCCTTTATCCAACTTCTTTACCCTCCCCACTGCATCTGTCTCTTTTAGGATCCCATTCCATGCAGACACTTATAGCTCCTGCCATAAATGTTGGCTAGGTACTATATGCCCACTGAGGTACAATCTGTCTCTCCTTTGAGCAGGTCTAGCACTTTCTTAGTCAGTTTATGTTGTATCTTGGCACTTACTATAGCCTGGTGGCCAGGAAGGGAGGTGGGGAAAGTCTTGAGGGGGATCATACTTATTGTACAAGGGAGAGTTTTCTGTGTCATCTTTAAGCAAGAAAGGAGAGTAAAACCTTATCAGGCAGGAATGGGCCATTTATTCAGGCTCAGATATTTCAGAGTGATTTGAGGTTTCAAAGTGTTCAAGAGCATCCATCCAACCCAGATATCTCCATCTCAAATCTCACAGACTCATTCTTTCTCCAACAGGTCCTTGTAGTACAGACTTTTGGATGCGAAAACTTAACCTTCTCTGGAGTGCTTTACTCCTCCAATTATGTCCTGGGCTTGATCCTCAGTTTTTCTTGTCTTCTGGCTGCTGGAGATGAGAATTTTTTATATGCCTCCATGCCCTCTGACTTTCACACCTTGCTTTAGGTTGGTGATTAACCACTTAGCCTTTCACTATGTTTCTACAATGCAGCAGTAATGCCCAACAACAGCATTCACATGCTCCTTTGAATTGTTGGTCCCCTGAAACTCCCAAGCCTTGAGCGATAGCACCAGCAGTGTATTCCTTTTCATTATGGGCCCATTACAGTTCACTAGTGGTGAAAATTTAGCAATTGCTTTGCTACAGCCTGTTGGGGCTGTCAGCACTCCCCCTAAGGTCAGAGATGTGCTCTTCTTGGCCACCTCATTGTCGTCAGTGGCTGTCTCAGCTCCACAACCACGTTATAGAGTGTACATCATAGCAACATTCCTGGCAACAATTGTAGTGTGTTGGGTTTGAGGACACAGACTCTGAAACAGACATTGGCTTGGAGGACTTTTATGTGGGAAGGATCTCAAGGATCTCCAAAACAGCACCTATAAAATAAGAAAAGTTGGAATGGGCTGAGGAAATTTATTGGTGAGGTAGTTTCCATGGAGGTGAGGCCTCTGCAGATCCCGTGGGGAGCTCTGACACAGGGATGACCCTTCAGAGATGCCCCACATTGAGGCAAGGGGCTGAGCATTTGTACCACCACGTTGACCACATTTGATGTGTATTGCCCATGAGGCAGACAGGGGCGTAACTTTGGGCAAACTGTTTAACTCTGCTAAAGGTGATTCTCAGGGAAAAGAGCCTACAGCAGTTAGTATTCCCAGCTCCTAGGAGAATGCCTGCCTCCATCCTGGAGGACTGTGCTATAAATATTTTGTAAACATGAACATATGTTCGTAAGGATCCTTTGGTCATTTTCCGTATTTTACAGATGTGGCATGCACAGAGAACTTCGCTAACTTGCCTAAGTGGGTATGACTAGGAAGTGTGGGGGCTAGGATTCCAACCCAGGCAATCTGACTCAAAGATTCCCAATCACTGCCCCTTGCCACCCTTAATCACTGCCTTTAAATTACTATATAGACTAGAATTGTGTGGGTTAATTGGTATGACCTATGTGCCTCAAGATACTAATGCGTGCAGACAGAAACTACATTAAGAGGCTTCTAAAATCAATGCCTACATGTTTTAAATTTCAACTGTTTTTATGTGTATATCTAATTGGAAAGATACCTACTTGTGGTGACCTGAAATGAAGATAGGGGCATTAATTGTTTTTTGATATGCAATGGATGCTTACATAAATTGTTGATGCTTTACATTCTTGCCCTTGTCTACACCAAGTAAAGAGAAAATATTTTAAGGGAACACAATTTAAACTCTACTTACTTTCGTAACAATTTTCATGGATTACCCTGCTCCATGATATGCCAAGCATTTGACCAACACAGTACACACACACATACTACATGTGTATATATACACACACACACTATATATACATACATATATATAGACCACTGTACACACAGCTTTTAAAATAGTCATAGAACGCAATCATGGTGAGAAAAATGTAATTATAGAACTCAGTGATCATTTCAAGAGGAACTATAGATTTTTGAGTGAATAAATAAAGAGATAAAACGTATTCCAATTTGGGGGCGCCTGGGTGGCTCAGTGGGTTAAGCATTCAACTCTTGATTTTGGCTCACGTTGTGATCTCAGGGTCATGACATTGAGCCCCAAGTCAGACTCCATGCTTATCAATAGGACTTTTAAGTCCAAATTGCTTAGCATGGAGTCTGCTTGAGATTCTCTCTCTCCTTCTGCCCTTCCCCCAACTCATGCGCATACGTTCTTTCTCTGTCACTCACTCAGTAAATAAAATCTTTTTAAAAAGTATGCCAATTAGGAAAATGTGTTCTAAAAGGCTTCACAGGAGCTCACATTGGCTATGAAGTTTTAACATCTTTAATATATATCTAAGAATAATTTTTCTATTTATCACTTGTAACCAGTATTAAATCAGTGGTGGAATTGGTAGAAGTAAGTGCAAATACAAATTCTACTGTGCCCACAAAAATGTATGTATAAGTTTGATACATAAAAAAGACTTCATTTGTTCATTACTCTAAAAGTGTCCAAATGGCATTATTTTTGAGAAAAAAATGTAAACAAATCATGTCCATTGGCACTTTCTCCAGTAATGGAAATGTCTATGATATACAATTATTTTTATCATTATGCTATATCTAATGATAATATTTTATTTAAATTAAAAATAAAGGTGTTTAAACACCTCTATGGGTTAGTTTAGCTGGAACAGTTGTTATTACTCATAGAGAAGCTCAGTCTGCAGGAAATGGAAGATTGTAAAATGTAGACGTGGGTTTTCCTAGATCAATCATAGCTCAGGTCTTAAAACTTAACTTTTGTTTATATTGAGATATTACTGTCATTGCTAGATATGTTAGCCTTGATAAGCTTTGAAGTTTTGATGTTTGTTTTGATGTTTGTCTGGGTCTGCTTGTTCAGTATGATAGCCACTAGCCATTTATTTCTATTGATATTGAAACTGAAATTGATCACAGTTAAATAATATTTAAAAAGTCACTTCCACAGTTACCAGCTACATTTCAAGTACTGAACAGTGAGAGAGTAGAGCGATCTGTAGGCTAGAATTTCCACGCAGTTGGAAGAAGTTAAGTAGCTAGGGGGCGATGTGGGGCTTCTTGTTTCATATTCTTGTAAAGTGGGAGCAATCTGAGTATTTTAAAGGTTAATGAGAAGCAGCCACCAGAGTGCAAGAGGCTTGTCAATGCGGGAAAGAGAGAGAAAAATCAATGTAATAAAGTCCTAGAGAAGGTGAGAAATAATGAGGAGAGCACAGATAAAGATATTAGATGAGGAAAATGGAAAGGCGATTTCATTGTAAACAAGAGAACGGGGCAAGATGGGTTTTAAAATCAGTGACAGGAATTTGAGGAGGTTTCTGTCCCTCAGTTCTAATGTTCTTATGAGCTATGAATCAAATAATGTTTTGGGACTCACAGGGGAAACAGTGAGGTCAGAAGTTGGGTATGGTTGAAAATATAAATCAGGTAACCAGTGGGTAAAATAGCAGGACTAAGGAAGAAGTTGTAGGACTGCTGGCAACATATGACGGCCCTGGGTGAAGTTGGTGATAATCAAATCATAGTTTCAAAGATGGGATGGTGGTGTCTTTCCTGCAGCTGTGGGCAGCCCAGGGTGGGTTCAATGAGTGAAAACAGTTGAGTTCCACAAGGAGTTATTTCAAAAAGATTCCCCCCACCATGCTCCCTAATACTAAATAACTGATTTCAGATAAGTTTTAAGAGAGTTGGAACATGGAGATGTCAGAAGCTCAGCTGAGCTAGAGAAAGAACTGGGCTGCCAGGTGGCAGAGTAGCCAGTTAAAAACAACTAGCCCAAAAATAGAGAGTGACAGTTAAGCCTGTCATCACTTACTGTGATAGCAGAAGCAAGGCTAAACCAGAAAAAGCTCTGACTCCCACCCTATTCCACTTTTCCCATGGTTGAGGGCCTCTGGTTTACGGGTGGGTAGACCAGCACAAAAGTAAGGATCCTATCATTGCTGAGGAAACCCTAAACAAAAGGTTCCAGCAGTTTTGCTGACTTGTTGGGGGGGGAGGGGGGCAGGAGGAGGGAGAGGGGAAAGAGCTAGGAGTGGAAAAGTGCGGAGTCCTGAGCCAGAATAGAGAGATGTGTCCTCACGTTTCCCCTGCCTTCCCCTACAAGGAGGATGGTGCAGAGGTGCCTAAGTAGAAAGCCTCTGTGGAAGTCCCCGACTAAAGGGCCTCCAAACAAGGAGGAATGCAGACATGCAGAAGAGCGAGGCCTGCCAGGGGAACTGAGTCCTTGCCTGCAACTCCCCTCAGTGCCAGTGGCTCATTGGCTGGGTGCCAAGTCTGGTGTGGAAGGCAACGCTCCCAAGGAGACTTCTCAGGTAAAGTCCTAGTGATTGCCTGCGTTCGGGTCTGAAAACTCACACATCCTTATTTTGGCCCAGAGCCTGTTGCTCATGTGAAAGTTCTATAAAGGGTGAAGAGCTGTCTGTGTGCTGGAATTTCCGACAAAAGGTCAAAAAGTCGTATATTGCGAAGTTATTTCAGAGTGAAGTTAATTCAGAGGTGACTAGGCAGATTAGGTCAGACAGGTCAAAGGATAGGTCAGACAGTCAGATGTGCTTCCAAACTGCAATGAAATCAATCTCAGGATTTGTTATTTGTTATTATTATGTTATTTGTATTTCTAAGTCCTACCTGCAGAAATGTAGATTCAGTAGTTTTGGGATAGACAAATACATGCCCACTTACAGCAAACATCGAGGGGATTCTGCTGCCAGTATATGACCACAGATTTGGAAAAACTGTCTGTTCTAAAAGTATGGATGGCTTGGGGCGCCTGCGTGGCTCAGTCGGTTAAGCCTCCAATCTTGATTTTGCTCAGGTCATGATTTCAAGGTCTTGGGATCAAGCCCCCATTGGCTCCACACTCAGTGGGGAGTCAGCTTGAGGTTTTCTCTTTCTCCTTCTGCCCCTCCCCCTGCTCTCGGGCTTGCTGTCTCTCTCTCTCTCAAAAAAAAAAAAAAAAAAAAAAAAATCTAAACAAAATAAAAGTATGGTTGGCCACAATGGAGTGAAAATGAATATTGTCAAACATGAGATCATCATGTGTATGAGAGGTATAAATTGACAAACAGAAATGGAAGGGAAACTTCTCAGCAAGGAAGAGGGAGAAGAGAGGAGAGGGACTGAACTGCCGATGACATTAGTAAAAGCAGGCAACACTAGCTCTTTTTTTCCTTTCTATTTTGATCCTAATAACAATGCTAGTGGCATCCTCTGCATGGCTTGTTTTATACCCATTTAACAAACGGGCTGGGACGCCTGGGTGGCTCAGTCGGTTAAGCGTCTGCCTTCGGCTCAGGTCATGATCCCAGGGTCCTGGGATCGAGTCCAGCGTCGGGCTCCCCGCTCCACGGGGAGCCTGCTTCTCCCTCTGCCTCTGTCTCTCTCTCTCTCTGTCTCTCATGAATAAATAAATAAAATCTTAAAAAAAAAAAACAAACGAGGCCATTGAGGCTCAGAGAGTTTTTTTTTTTTTTTTAAGATTCCATCTATTTATTTGACAGAGAGAGACACAGCGAGAGAGGGAACACAAGCAGGGGGAGTGGGAGAGGGAGAAGCAGGCCTCCCGCGGAGCAGGGAGCCCGATGCGGGGCTCGATCCCAGGACCCCGGGGTCATGACCTGAGCCAAAGGCAGTCGCTTAACCGACTGAGCCACCCAGGCGCCTCGAGGCTCAGAGAGTTTTAGCAGCTTGTCCAAGTTTGTCCAAAGTACGTTGTAGTAAAAACCTTCAGTCTGCCGAATGTACTGCTTGCTATCCTCAACTTTGTCTTTCAGTCACCACTAAGTGCTTTTGGCTTCCTTCCCTACACACTTACGCCAGAACAGTTCTCCCAGGGCCTAGAGGTTTAGTTCCAGTCATTTGCGGTGATTTTGCCTTGCTCTTCTTTCTTTCCTTCTTGTCTTCCTTTGTTTCTTCCCTAAGCCTCTTGTGCGGGGAAAACCCTTATTTTAGGTTTCATTCAGTCTTCCATCTCTCTCCCGGTGACACTGACCTCCTGACCTGTTTGCCAGCAGGTTTCAACTGCCCTCATTAAACACGCAAACAAGCAAACGCTAAATTAAAATACTAAAGTCTATCATTAACTAAAGTTTCAATGTCAATGTTAATTTTTTTTTTAATAGAGATGGTTTATTCCTAATGGAAGACAAAACAAAACTGAAGCTTTGATAGCCTCTGTTCATTCCTGGTTTTAAAATAACATTCAAAAGTCTATCTCTTTTGAACTTTTATGGCTTCATTATTTGAGAAAAATCAGATTTTTAAACTGAGATTTCACAGGGGATTTACCATCTACCCATGGACCTGTGAACACTTTTTACTGCATAGATTTGTGAACATTTTAACAAGAAAAAGTAGGCCATTTATTTTCAAAACGATAGAGTCGATTCACTACCCCAATAAACAATAATTTTTGCATCCCAGTTATTCTCAGAAAATCAATGTAAAACTGGAATTTGCCAAGAGAAAGAAAATGAGTTAGCTGGATGTACACTGAAATAAATCTTTATTCTAGCCTAAAGATGTTTGCATAGATGATCCTAAAGCAGATCCATAGCAGACAAATTGGATTTCAGATTGCTTTAACTTCGGCAAATAGACATACGATTCTCTTCCTCAACAGAAAGGATATGTTTGCGAAATAGCATGTATTTATAGACTTCTCAAACAAAAATCATGTCACTGGCCCACTACCATGAATATTATTTACTTTAGCTATTTTTTGAAGTGGGGGAAGGATTTATACAATTCAGATACTGTCTCACTAAATCTCCATTTTTCAACAGAGTTTATCATTGTGAAGATTAAAAGGTTTAGCATAAACCCTAGTATAACTAACTTGGTTTTTGGAAATTGAACCCTTGGCTTTATCTAATCAGATCATTAAGAGGCCCTGCTTGGCTATCAGGAGGCAATGCATACTTTTTATTTTTTTTCCTGTGTGGAATTTTGGAATACCCTGAAGTTATTAAATTTATGATTCTTAAGTTAGGGTTTCATTTTATACCAAGGAATTGAGAAATAGTAATTGAAGTGCGGAATATTTTTTTTTTTCTAAAGATTTTATGTATTTATTTGACAGAGACAGAGATAGCGAGAGCAGGAACACCAGCAGCGGGAGTGGGAGAGGGAGAAGCAGGCTTCCCCTCGGGGAGGAAGCCCGATATGGGACTCGATCCCAGGACCCTGGGATCATGACCCGAGCCGAGGGCAGACGCATAATGACTGAGCCACCCAGGTGCCCGAAGTGCAGAATATTTTTTAAACCTTTTTGGTTTAATCCATCAGGTGTTCACAGGAAATTATGGGAAATAAAATAACTATTATTGACAACAAAAGGAGGAACAGTACTTCCAAGAGATTCTGAGACTGAAGATTTATAACAAAATATTGAAGGCTTTTTTATTTTATTGCATTAATCTGCCTACTTCAACTACAATTACCCTCTGCAGTCCTATACCCTTGGAAAAAGGGGCAGAAAAGACATTTAATTTTTTATTTTATTTTTTCTTTTTATTAACATATAATGTATTATTTGTTTCAGGGGTACAGGTCTGTGATTCATCAGTCTTACACAATTCACAGTGCTCACCATAGCACATACCCTCCCCAATGTCCATCACCCAGGCACCCCATCCAAAAAGGACATTTTTAAAACATAAGATTAATGAATGCCGGTTTGTTACTATGAAATGCACTCTGATAAGGAAACTAGAAGTGTTTATTCCTGACTTAAAAAAAAATCAAAGTTGTCAATAACATTGACCTTTAAGTAAATGCAAAAACAAGCAAAAATCCTTTCTCCGTAGTAAGCGCTTAAGCACTAAGCCCATGTGATTGCCTCTGTGTTCCCTCATGATACCTTCCCCACACATTCTTCACATTTCATGTGCTGCTTAGATAATACAGATGTAGAGTATACCAGAAATCAGACTACCTTATCACCTCTTTCTTTGGGAGTATTCGACAGTAGTATGGTAGGCACAGAGAGAGAAGAATTTTTCAGATTGAACTTTGTTTTACATAAAATGGATTGAGTTATTTATATGTCGCAACAAAGAAGTTTAATGAAATTTAATGTTTATAAAGTCCCTCTTATAGCAGGTTTTGTGATAAATAATTATTGGAAAAGTTTAAAAAATAACCATAACTTTTTCTGCTTAAGATCAATCTATTATTTTTGGTAACATATAAGTATGTTTCTTTATTTGATCAGGTGACAGACTGAAATGTGTTTGGGATCATTGTCATGAACCTTGTGGAGAAATATCTCCTGACTTTGAGTCAAAAAACATACTTCAATTCTAAGGTTGTTTACTTAGTTTTGTATCTTTAGATAATTCATTTCTACTTTCTGACCCTCCATTTACTCATCTGTGCTATATATACTATTGTTTCACAGATTTATATTAAGAGGCATATGAAATTATGTAACTAAAACCATAGAATAACTTTATTTTATTTTTTAAATTTAATTTAATTTTATTATGTTATGTTAGTCACCATACAGTACATCATTAGTATTTGATGTAGTGTTCCATGATTCATTGTTTGCGTATAACACCCAGTGCTCCATGCAATATAGTAACTTTAAAGTCCTGTATCTATAAGACGGTAATATTAATATTAAATAGATAATAGATAGTATTTTTGAGATACATATTCTTTATTTCCCAGTGGGTGAATACCGAGTAAGCTTAATTATCCCATAGGATAGTGAACACAATCTTCTTTTACTTTGTTCCAGAATAGGCAGAAGAAGGACAAGTTAAAAGTGTCTCTTCTGAACTGGCTTCCCCTCCATACATCTTAGATAAAATTGAGTGTAAGGCAAAGAAAAATAACTTTGGAAGAATATTGCATCAGGAACCAAGTATAACTTGCATATACACCACTTTACACATATGTGATTACATCTTCAAGATAATTCCTGGAAGTGGAAGTGCCAGGTCAAAAGTTGATTGCCTCTGCAATTGTGACGGATGTCGCTATAACATCTTTGATAGGGTTGTACCAATTTATATTCTTGCTATTCAGGTAGGAGGATGCCTTTTACCAAAACCTCTACTGGAGTGCCATCAAAATGGAGACACTCACTCTGAGTGAAAACTAATATAGCAATTTGGTTCTAAGTTTATCTTATTATGGAGTGTTTTTTTATGTCTAAAAGCTTTTTGTATTCACTTTTTCCGGGTGAGCTATATGTTTTGTAAATAATTATCCCCTTACTCCATCTCTTCTCACTTGCCATTTTTCTTTTGATTATTTTTAAATTCTGTATAAACATAATATATATATTTTAACTTAAATTTAGCATTATTTTCTATTGTAACTTCTGTTTTATGTCATTTTAGAAGTTTACCCTAATTTGAGGTTATAGAGTAACTGTTTTATGATTTATTCTAGTGCTTTTATATTTTCATATGTTACATTAAATCTGTAAACAAACTGGGATTTATTCTGGGATAAGTTGTGAGATGTAAATCGAGATTTATTTTTCCAGCTGGCTAGTTAGTTGTTGCAACACTATTTATTAAAAAGTCCATTTTTCCCTTATTCATTTTAAATGGTAGCATTATTATTATCCTAAGTTCTTATGTATATTTTGTGCTTTTTTTGAGACTTTCCATCATGATCCATTAATTTGACTTTTTATTCATGTGGCTGATATCACGTTGTTTTAATTATTAAAGAATAATACTTTAAAATATCCAGTAGGGCTAGTCTATTGTATTGTGTAAATTTTATTTACAGCTAATTGCTATCTTTATGAACTTTGATCTACTTTTTTTTTTAAAGATTTTATTTATTTATTTGAGACAGAGAGAATGAGAGAGAGCATGAGAGGGAGGAGGGTCAGAGGGAGAAGCAGACCCCCTGCCGAGCAGGGAGCCCGATGCGGGACTCGATCCAGGGACTCCAGGATCATGACCTGAGCCGAAGGCAGTCGCTTAACCAACTGAGCCACCCAGGCGCCCGAACTTTGATCTACTTTAACAAGGACATGGTATTCCTGTCCATTTGTTACATCTTTTATTTATTCAGTTTTTAAAAAAATATTTTTTTAATACAGAACATGTGTATTTTCCTATTGAGTTAAAATTTCTGTGTTAGATGATATAAATGAACAGGTCTTAAGTGAAAGATCTGATATTTCCACAAATGTTTACATCTGAATAACTACCATCCCAACCAAGATAAATATTTCCATCACCCCGGAAAATACCTAATGTCAATTCCAGTCAATTCCCACCATCCGGTGGCAGCCACTGTTCAATTTCTATCACTACCAGTTAGTTTTACCTGTTCTTTTAAAATGCTTTGAGATTCACCCAGCTTGTTATGTACAGCAGGATTCTATTCATTCTTCAGATTCTTGGACACTTTGAATAGTTGGATCTATAAATATTCTTTAAACAATCTTTTTTTGTGGCCTTATTTTTATATTTCTTTTGGGAATATGTAGGAGTGAAATTGCTTAATCACAGGGTAGTTTTATGTTAATATAATAAGAAACTGCCGAACAGTTCTCCAAGATATTTGACATTTTTTCTAATCCTCCTAGCAATATACAAAAGTTCCAGCAGCTCAATTAACCAATATTAAGTTGGTTATTACTTACAACCATACACTTTTACCCATGTGTATGGATGAGTGACAACATATTGTTGTGGGTTTAATGTGTCTCTTTCTCATGATTAATGACATTGAGCACTTTTTCATGTAATTACTGGATACTTGAATACCTTCACTTTTTGAAGTGTCTGCTCAATTCTTTTTTGTTAGATTATCTTTTTAAGATATCATTTGTATCAATGTATAACATATAAAATGCACCCATTTAAAAGTGTAGTGTGAGTTATGAAAAATTTATACTTTATTGTAACCACAACTAAAATTAAAACAGGACATTTCCACTAACTGAAATGTTGCCTCTTTCAAACAGTCCTTACTCTACTAACCTCAGAAAACAACTATGAGGAGAAAAAATAAAAATCACTTTAATCTTACTCCGCGTTAAAGTGATTTTTAAAGCTGTGATATTATTTCTTTTTAATTGATCCTTGTCTCTCTCTTTTTTTCCTTGCACAGTGTATGTAATGTAGGTGAGTGTATGTGTGTGTGTGTGTGTGCATATTTGTAAGAGGAACACAGACAAAGAGTATTTGGTTGTATTTGGTTGTATTTGTTTTGTATTTTTGTCCCAACTTGAGGTTTTGGGTCCCTAGATTTATCCATGTTGCTTTCTTTAATTAATGCTTAATTATGAATATTTTCTTATTTAATTAATCATGATTTAAAACATAATTGTTAATAGATGTATAAAGTTACAGATGTAATATTTATTAACATTTTTTTTGTTCTTTAATTCAAAAACTATTTATTGAATATTCGCTGTTGTAACTGCAAGACATATAGAGGAGATATGACATAGTTGGGAAGTTGGGTGTGTTTATACTGTTCATTAGGTAAAAGGGGTGTGTTTCCCTGACTATAAGTCATTTGAAAAGATCTCTTCCTTTTCCTGTCTGCTTATTAATATAAAATAATATGAAGATTGGAATTATCAAGGAGCAGGGCGCCTGGGTGGCTCAGTCATTAAGGGTCTGCCTTCAGCTCAGGTCATGGTCCCAGGGTCCTGGGATCGAGCCCCGCATCAGGCTCCCTGCTCCGCAGGAAGCCTGCTTTTCCCTCTCCCACTCCCCCTGCTTGTGTTCCCTCTCTCGCTATGGCTGTATCTGTCAAATAAATAAATAAAATCTTTTTTTAAAAAAATGAAGATTGGAATTATCAAGGAGCAAATGTACTTCAAATGAAATGGAAGGCTGGGGCGCCTGGGTGGCTCAGTTGGTTAAGCGACTGTCTTTGGCTCGGGTCATGATCCTGGAGTCCCGGCATCAAGTCCCACATCAGGCTCCCTGCTCGGCGGGGAGTCTGCTTCTCCCTCTCATGCTCTCTGTCTCTCATTCTCTCTCTCGCCAAAAAAAGAAATGGAAGGCATATTTTAGTTTGACGGGATGATACTGATCATACTGGGAGGTAGGAATGTTCAAGCAAGCACAAGTGATAGGATACATTTCTAATTTGATGGAACAGAGAAATAATTATTTGGGAAGCATGTAACACATGTTTTATAGCTTGATAGAACAAAGAGAAATAATATTTTGGAAATTCAAATGATTTTACATGTGTTTACACTTCAGTGCAAAACAACAGATAGTTTAGACAAAAAATCTTGTCTGATTGAATATTATGCTAATATAAATATTGTATTAAATACAAATGGTTCAGGTTTAAGTAATCCAACATGGATTTTATTCCATACATCATCTTCCACAAAATATTGTTCCCTGGTTTGACATTTCTGTTTTAATTTTTTTCAAAGTAGTTTTCAGTGCAAAAGTGTAGCATCTGGGTAGAGTTAATTGGCTGGCTGGATTAGCTGCCTTCTGCTCATTTCATGCTATTGTGCATACAATATTTAAAAGACCATAGCTAAGTCTAAGTGTGATTAACTATCTGGAAATTCCACAAACACAGCAAAATTGTCTTATTAAACTGCAAATGCTTCTTTGTTTTCCAGAAAGATAATTTGATTAGTTATTAGCATACTAAAAATGGGACAGTGGAAGGTTCTGTCAGTTTGAGTGCACTGAAATATTCATGTTCATTAAGTCCAGATATAACTTAATCTGAACTTAATCTCCTGTGAAAGAGATAATTTTTTATATACCGGCTCCTTTTTTTTTTTCTTTTTCTCATCTCCTGTCCCCACAGGGTACCTATTAGAGAAATTCTCCCAGGATATATGGATTCTACAGTTAAGACTTTGTGGCATTCAAAGATATAACCGTAACAGTCAGGGGGCACCTGGGTGGCTCAGTTGTTGGGCGTCTGCCTTCGGCTCAGGTCATGATCCCAGAGTCCTGGGATCGAGCCCCACATCGGGCTCCTTGCTCACTGGGAGGCCTGTTTCTCCCTCTCCCACTCCCCCTGCTTGTGTTCCCTCTCTCGCTGTGTCTCTCTCTGTCAAATAAATAAATAAAATCTTAAAAAAAAAATAACCCTAACAGTCAGGAGGAGGGAGCATGACTCCTGCCTGGGAGAGGCAGTGACAGAAAGAAATCAAAGTAGTGAAAGAGCTCTTTAAGGAGGCTATCATTCTGCCGTTGAATGGAAACCCTGGTGGAGGAAGCAGTGGTCTGGGCTCCCTGAAAAGCCCAAGGTAGGATTCTTCCAAGGTCATAAATGATGCAATTACACTTTGGATGTCTTTCTACAATATTTTGTCTACCTTTTTATTGAGGCTCTGAGACTTTGGGATGTATTCAATATAATCTGTTTAAATGAAAAATAAGAGATAAATGAGTGGACATGTTTAAGTAGAGCAATGTTGGTAACAGTTGTCTGTTTCCTATGTTTGGCCCAATATAATCCTTGGGAACCCCATTCTTTAGAATTCAACTGTGAGAACTTATCATCAGTATTAATTCAGGCAAGAAGTTTCCATGCTGATTCTCTGGCTGCATCTATTATGATGTTTCATAAAAAAAGTGCTGAACTGCCAATTAGTTAGGAAAAAGATAGATGTCTTTTAGTATCTCAGTCTAATGAGACCATATGTCT
Source organism: Mirounga angustirostris (assembly GCF_029215605.1). Classification (NCBI taxonomy): domain Eukaryota; kingdom Metazoa; phylum Chordata; class Mammalia; order Carnivora; family Phocidae; genus Mirounga; species Mirounga angustirostris. The sequence goes on along the minus strand of NW_026991710.1, from coordinate 149,615,409 downwards.
TATAAAACTTTAACTGTCGGGGCACGTGGGTGGCTCAGTCATTGGGCGTCTGCCTTCGGCTCGGGTCATGATCCCAGGGTCCTGGGATCGAGCCCCGCGTCGGGCTCCCTGCTCTGCGGGAGGCCTGCTTCTCCCTCTCCCACTCCCCCTGCTTGTGTTCCCTCTCTCGCTGTGTCTCTCTCTGTCAAATAAATAAATTAAAAAAAAATTAAAAAAAAAACTTTAACTGTCACTAAGAAAGAAAACCTAGTTGACAACTATTTATTTAGGTATAAAAGGGCAGTGAGTAATTGGGAGCTGAATGTCCTTATACTTTAAAGAATTCTTACACTGACAAAAAAGAATGATTACAATTATTGTGAAATATTTGAACTGAATTAAGGTCAGCATCTATAATGTTCTGACTAAATGGGCGTGTCTCAGGTCATTATGGTATCTGGAATATATTAGTGGCAGGTGAAAGGACAAGGGAGAATATGTGAAATACAGAGAGAAAAGGGTCAGACAGTGAATGTGTCTAGACCTTTAAGGCAAATCAGTTAAAAGATTTATCTAGGGGAAAGTGGAGTGGATGAAGGAAAACTCATTTGGAAAGTATGGATTTTCTAAGGCATTTTCAAAAGTTGTGTGATGGATAAGTTTCCATGGGATTCCTGTGGGGTGCAGTTAGTATTTATAGAGTAATTTACATCTTTTTTATTTTATTTATTTATTTTTTTAAAGATTTTATTTATTTATTTATTTGAGAGAGAGAGAGAAACAGCATGAGAGGGGTTAGGGTCAGAGGGAGAAGCAGGCTCCCCGCTGAGCCCGGAGCCTGATGTGGGACTCGATCCCAGAACTCCGGGATCATGACCTGAGCTGAAGGCAGTCGCTTAAACGACTGAGCCACCCAGGCGCCCAGAGTAATTTACATCTTGAAGATCTTTCCTTATCTCTATGTCACATCTCATTTTTCTTTCAGATTTTTCATCTAGGTGAGCCATCCTATTTGATGGATGGTCACACAGTTTTCTGTGACAGAGCAGGCCCTGAAAACAAGCTTAGACATCTCAAAAGCCCTATGCCCTTTTCACCCCACTACACTAAACAGAATGTTTTCCATATTCAGTCATTTTCTAGGAGTGGGATGGTTCTCCGGCCCCCAGTTCAATATCACAGCAATTGTCTAATCAAGCATCAAAGCATTAAGGGCTGCTAACTTGTCCCCAGCTGGGAGAGTGCAGAAGAGGCTTTGCTCATCTAAGGCTTAATGTAAGCGCATTCTTCAGCAATCTAGAAACAACTGAGCAGATGCTATTTCTATGGAGCAAGATGCAAAGGTGGCCGAAAGGCCAGAAAACGTGCTGTTTCCTTTGAAACTGTGATGGACATCTGCCTAATCTCCTGAGAAGAGGCAAGTTTTCATACAAGTAATTTCCTTCCCATGTTTAGAAATAACTATGTCCACTATAATGGAAAGAAAAAGTGCCTGATATTAAAAAGAAAACAATGATCTTCCTGGAGATGGGTAAATATTGTTACAGTTACTGTAACCTTTTGTTTTTTAAAAAAAGATTTATTTATTTTTTTAGAGAGAGAGAGAGAAGGAAGGAACCAGAGGGGCAGAGGGAGAGGGAGAGAGAATCTCAAGCAGACTCCGTGCTGAGTGCAGAGCTTGATTCAGGGTTCTGATCCCAGAACCCTGAGATCATGACCTGAGCCAAAACCAAGAGTCTGATGCTTAACCAACTGAGCCACCCAAGGCACCCCTGGTTACTGTAACCTTTAAAAAAAAAAACAGATGAGATAGCTTCTAGAACTGATATTCTGGTTTATTGAAAAGTATTTGTGACATGAATTACCAGCTTTCAAAAAAAATAGACTTTTGGAACTTCTTAAGAAATAAATGCTTCCCACTACTTGTTAAAGAGCTCAATTTAATTTAATTTTGATTTGGTAAATCCCAAGAAATCTGGGGACTCTCCAGTATACTGACAGCATACTTATCAATATCATCATGACATAGGGTTAAGATACAACTTCTGGCTCTTTGTATTATCTGCTTATTTGGATTCTGGATTAACTGTTGTGTTTTTGTTGTTGTTTTTCTAATAACCCTCTGCATTTTTATTTGTGCATTTATTCAGTTTGTATTTACTGCCCTAGTTTCAAATACAGCATTTTATTACTCTGGAGAACGAATTATCCCTTTTAGGTATATTCTCCTGACTTCATGGGTACATTTCGAATAACAAGGTAGGTAGGGAATGCTGTCCCTGTGTGGATCACCAGCTCCGATAGTTCTCTTAAAATGCTTTCAGAAAGTACAGTTACCAATTTTTATCTTTGGAATAACATGGCATTTAATATTAATAAAGATGTGCATTCACTGATGCTATACCAAAACCATTAGCATTGATGAGACAAAAGTGAAATTAAGATAAAAGAAAAAATCATGATAAAAGTGAATGTTCTATTTTCTGATATCTTTGGCAAAAAAAAAAAAGCTTTCATTTTTATTTTCCAAGGATTTGATAGTCATAGTCAATTTAAAGTAACCTTGCCTTAGATCTCAGCTTAATTATTCACTTAATTGTTCTAACTGATTAAAAAATAAAGTCACTAACCAAATTATTTATAAGTTGTACTTGATCCTATAAACTGTATAAGCATCAGGCCCATAAATGTCTTGTTTAGTTCCCTCTTCCAGAAATCAGCCCAGGTCCTGGTGAAGCATACATCCTTCAATATATTTCTTTAGTTTAATTATTAATAGCACCTGCCATTCAGAACAATAAGAGGATTAACCAGAAAAGAGATCAAGTTACATAATTGGGGGATTTTATGTAATTCTTACAATGGACTGCAAATAAGTCCATTGAAAATTAAATCCATATGTCTTTTCCATTTTCAAATAAGGTTATAGAGAGTTTTCAGAAAGACTGAATAAGAATGGAAAGAGGAGGAGAAAAACAGTTGAGAGTGTGTAAGAGAACAGGAATCAGTGCTAAAGGTCGTCGCCACAATTGCTGTGATTAAGTAGAAAACCTGGTATGAAGACTTCTGGCAGCCAGAGCGAGAGGTCAAGTGCTTTGCTCTGATTATCAAAAGGGAGAAAATGTCAGTTCTCAGAGGAAAGCAAGATGTTCTAGGACTGTATTCGTTAATAGTGGCTGGTTACCAGCAACAGACACAGGAGGATGGCAGCCTAATACATCAGGGCTTATTATCACATATCAGGAGATGTTTGAGGTTAGACAGTTGTGGTGCTGGTTCACCAGATCAGGAATGTCGGGACCGAGCTCTCTCTGCAGTTCTCCTGACCTCTTCTCATGTTCTCTGATGGGTTGCTGAGCTGTAGCCACCTAACTCATGCAACGAAGTCCCACATGTAGAACCTAGAGTTTAAATGGTAGGACCTAAAGCCCAGTCAGATGGGGTCACTGGCCATGCAAGACAGGATTCATAGGGAAGGGACAAAATCGAGATTTTCTTGTGAGATCTGGTGTAAGAAGTGGTTTGCTCACACAGAACAATCAAGATGCCAGTGTACATGGTAAGAGGCTAGCTGGGCTGAAAAGAGAAAGTGAGTTTAAAGTTTATACCTCCCTTAGCATTTCCTAGACCAGTCAAAAGATGTGGAGTCGAGTGTGCAGGTGGATCTAAATTGTGGGAACTTAAACACCATCATAGAAGGAAGTAGGTGGGTCTCAATTTTAATTCATAGATAGATATCAGATGGTAAAAAATCTGGTACATTTTGATACAAAATCTACCAGTGGAAAATGAAGAAAACACATTTTGTGCAGAGGGAGTAGAATTTACAGTACGTATATTCAGTAAATCCAATGGTCCATCAAATAATTTTTATATGTATTTCTTCTAATACAATATTTAAATATTATGGCACACTTTCAGGAGGATTCTATGCTTTTTAATGTAACACAGCAATTACACATAGTAATACTTAGAAATGTTAAACAAGTTGACCCATTCAATGTAAATGTATTTACAAATACATTTAAGTTTAGGATTGTTTTATTTGGCAATGTCCCAACAAGAAAAATGGCAACTAAATTTATGTTTTTGAATTCTGTATTCTACTTGGGCATCTCAAACTTCAAAAGTGAAGTCACTGAACACATACACAAATCAATTCTTGAAGTATTGGTACAGAGAATGGTTTATCCGTATTTTTGAAATTTCGTCCAATTTCTCCTTGGTTTACAAGGAAATCCCAACAATTATAAAATTATTATTGCTTTGAAGCCACTAAGGTTGAAACCTTATACCCTAAAATTGAAAAAATAAGTCTCAATTTTGTAAAAGGCTTTCCCACAATTTATATCTTCGTGCATTTTGATGAAATGTTAATGATAATGGACAGTTGTGCTTTCCATATGAAAACAGCATATCGTGTAACTGGTAGGGAATTACAACAGGCATGTAACTGAAGGTCAAATCATTTTAAAACTAAGATTTTTGTTGTTGTGCAAGTAATGACTTGGAAAATGTCCTTGAAGGAGTTTCTTAATTGTATATGCCAAAATAAAAACAAACAAACAAACGAACATTTCCTGCAATGCTTGTCTGTATAATACTTGTATCTCATTTTGAGATGTGATAATAAGTTAAGAAAATACACATTTTCATAAACACTGATTTTCCCACCGCTCATCAGAAATTTCCGTAGAGATACCGTGGCATTGTTCCAGCAACAGCTACTCTACTGGGAATACCCCTCACTGCATTCTAGAAACAAGGAAGTAATTAAACTGTAAAGGGAGACAACTCACTGCCTCAGGGGTAGACTTCACAGGGATGGAGCACAGTTTTTCAAAGTTATTTTCATCCTTGTTCAAGGTGTCCTGGCTGAGCACTGAATATAACAAATTAAGCAATGCAGACAAACATAAATGAATGTATATCGAGATGAGGTAAGGGGTTGGTATTTTTTAATTCTTTCATTAATGTTAGAGAGAAGAAAGGTCCCTACAGAATAAGTTATTTACAAAATGAAGATAAACATCAGTTGGGGTTTCTTTTAATAGTTTACCTAAATATGAAAAGTCTGTCCTCAATTGTCTTTGCCAAGGAAGTCTAAATGCTGTAAAAATCACCAGTCTGTGTCTCTATGACTTAACACAATAGAAATGAATTACTCCCTCATGTCCAGTGTGCTGGGCTGTGTCAGGCCCACCTTCCACCTGGTGATTTGGAAAGCCAGCTTCTTTTTCTCTTGTGATTTTACCATCTCCTAGCACATTAGAGTCCTTTGCTCTCAGCTGGCAAGTAGAAAGAGAGAGGATGGATGAGGCAAATACTCTTCTTAACCATATCAGCCTAGAGGTGCAAAATACAACTTGCATTTGCAGTCCACTGGACAGAATTAGTTCTGTGGCCGCCATGCAATTCCCTGGAGAGAGGGCTAGGGAAGTAAAGAATGGCTGAGCAGCGATGTTGCAGACATAACTTTACGAAGCAGGAGAAGACTACGAATTTTTAGTGGACAGCTACCTGACTCTGAAAGCTCAGAATTATTTGTTTCGGGGTGGACATTCTAAATCTTTGAGGAAGATCAAGGTATATGAGAATGAGATCTCTGTCTCAGGATGCTACAATTTTCAAACATATTGAAAGCTCAAATCGTTTCTCTGAGGTCAAGAGGTCAGCAGAAGACATGAAAGTTAGATATGTATACTTACTTGCAGGCCAGGCCCCTAAGTTACTGTCTATGCATTGCTAAAAATACACTCCACAAGGAAAGCATGAATTTATTTTACATTAGCTATGTATAACACCACCTGTTTAGCCAGGAAAGATTTATGGCAGGTTCTTACGGAATTCCATCACTAGCAGTCTTGCCTCTTTCCATTTCTTCAAAGTGCTTCATGAAATCCTGGATCTAAATGTATATAAACAATGCATGACCTGCCTGAGAAGTTACTGGGACATTTTCCTTCCATTCTATATAAGTGGAATCATCCTTCGTGGATTGGGTGTTTAGGCTCACTTTATAAGTACATTTTCAGAGTGTTCAAATTGGGTTTATGCTCTTTAATGTCCTGACTTAAAATACATAGAATGTTAGGCCAGCAGTGGTGTTTTGAGAGGATGTAGTCCATCCTGACTTTGTTTAAAAATGAACCAGGGTCCAGAAAGCATATTTTTGCTAGACATTAAGCAGCTATGTAGTGCAGAGCTGATGCCCATGTATCCAGGATCATGTCGTTTCCTCTAGGGTTGCTTTCTAATTCTTTTTTCTTCCCTACTGATGAATATATGTGACTATTAACTTTGTTTATTTAATTAGCCATCAGCTGAAAGAATAAATCTAGACCCTGGTATTTTTTTATTATAAGCATATTCTTTTGAAATGTAATCCATAAAATGAATACCAAGATGAAAAACTGAAATCAAGATATAATTGATTTTTTTCAGCCAGGTGTTGACAGGGTTTTGAACTACCAAAGAAGAAATAATTACAGCTATTTTTGCAGCACGAAACAGCTACAAGTAAATGTCATTTATTCCTGAAATATTTTGTATGCTTTCAGAAAGTCAGAACCATGTTTAAACTGGGATGGCAGAGAGCGTATCTCCCAAAATGAAAACAACAAATTTAAATTAGGAGAACCTTTGGGTGAATACCTTCTTACTATATCCAGAACACCACACGACATACAGCAGTGGGAAATTTATGCTCACCTAGTTTACTCATTTATATGTTCATTGAATAGTCATTTTTAGAAGGGTAAAAATGACATATAAGTCCCATTGTGAACTACTTTTTGTTATTTTAGTATGTGGATTTATAATTAAGCCTCAAAAGACCTAAGGTATTCATCATGAAAGCAAGAGTCTCATAAGAAAAGGACATTTCGAAATTAGGAGCTTACTATTTCTTCTCTAGGAGAGATGAGATGTATAAGAATTGTATAATTTTATATGCTTAATGATGAGATCCAACCAACTTTCCTTCAGGAGAGCATTAGTTTCTTTAAAATAATAGATTATTATTTTTTTTAATTTAGGCAGAAATTATAAAGCGGGAAAGGAGTTAGAAAATACAAACCTCTGGAGGCTAAAGAGCATCCTACTGAAGAATGAATGGGTCAACCAGGAAATTAAAGAAGAATTAAAAAAATACATGGAAACCAATGAAAATGAAAACACAACTATTCAAAATCTTTGGGATGCAGCAAAGGCAGTCCTACGAGGAAAGTATATAGCAATACAAGCCTTTCTCAAGAAACAAGAAAGGTCTCAAATACACAACCTAACCCTACACCTAAAGGAGCTGGAGAAAGAACAGCAAATAAAGCCTAAACCCAGCAGGAGAAGAGAAATAATAAAGATCAGAGCAGAAATCAATGAAATAGAAACTAAAAGAACAGTAGAACAGATCAACGAAACTAGGAGCTGGTTCTTTGAAAGAATTAACAAGATTGATAAACCCCTGGCCAGACTTATCAAAAAGAAAAGAGAAATGACCCAAATCAACAAAATCATGAATGAAAGAGGAGAGATCACAACCAACACCAAAGAAATACAAACAATTATAAGAACATATTATGAGCAACTCTATGTTATCTAATTAGATTAGATAACCTGGAAGAAATGGATGCATTCCTAGAATGTATCAACTACCAAAACTGAACCAGGAAGAAATAGAAAACCTGAACAGACCTATAACCACTAAGGAAATTGAAGCAGTCATCAAAAATCTCCCAAAAAACAAAAGCCCAGGGCCAGATGGCTTCCCAGAGGAATTCTACCAAACATTTCAAGAAGAATTAATACCTATTCTTCAGAAACTGTTCCAAAAAATAGAAATGGAAGGAAAACTTCCAAACTCATTTTACGAGGCCAGCATTACCTTGATCCCAAAACCAGACAAAGACCCCATCAAAAAGGAGAATTACAGACCAATATCCCTGATGAACATGGATGCAAAAATTCTCACCCAAATACTAGCCAATAGGATCCACCAGTACATTAAAAGGATTATTCACCACGACCAAGTGGGATTTATCCCTGGGCTGCAAGGTTGGTTCAACATCTGCAAATCAATCAATGTGATACAATACATTAACAAAAGAAAGAACAAGAATCATATGATCCTCTCAATAGATGCAGAAAAAGCTTTTGACAAAGTACAGCATCCTTTCTTGATCAAAACTCTTCAGAGTATAGGCATAGAGGGTACATACCCCAATATCATAGAAGCCATCTATGAAAAACCTACAGTGAATATCATTCTCAATGGGGATAAACTGAGAGCTTTCCCCTTAAGGTCAGGAACGTGGCAGGGATGTCCACTATCACCACTGCTCTTCAACATAGTATTGGAAGTCCTAGCCACAGCAATCAGACAACAAAAAGAAATAAAAGGCATCCAAATCAGCAAAGAAGAAGTCAAACTCTCACTCTTTGCAGACGATGTGATACTTTATGTGGAAAACCCAAAAGACTCCACCCCAAAACTGCTAGAACTCATACAGGAATTCAGTAAAGTGGCAGGATATAAAATCAATGCACAGAAATCATTGGCATTCCTATACACCAACAACCAGACAGAAGAAAGAGAAATTAAGGAGTCGATCCCATTTACAATTGCACCCAAAACCATAAGATACCTAGGAATAAATCTAACCAAAGAGACAAAGGATCTGTACTCAGAAAACTATAAAATATTCATGAAAGAAATTGAGGAAGACACAAAGAAATGGAAAAACGTTCCATGCTCATGGATTGGAAGAACAAATATTGTGAAGATGTCAATGCTACCTAGAGCAATCTACACATTCAATGCAATCCCCATCAAAATACCATCCACTTTTTTCAAAGAAATGGAACAAATAATCCTAAAATCTGTATAGAACCAGAAAAGACCCCGCATAGCCAGAGGAATGTTGAAAAAGAAAAGCAAAGCTGGCGGCATCATAATTCCGGACTTCTAGCTCTATTACAAAGCTGTCATCATCAAGACAGCATGGTACTGGCACAAAAACAGACACATAGATCAATGGAACAGAATAGAGAGCCCAGAAATGGACCCTGAACTCTATGGTCAACTCATCTTTGACAAAGCAGTAAAGAATGTCCAATGGAACAAAGACAGTCTCTTCAACAAATGGTGTTGGGAAAATTGGATAGCCACATGCAGAAGAATGAAACTGGACCATTTCCTTACACCACACACAAAAATAGACTCCAAATGGTTGAAAGACCTCAATGTGAGATAGGAGTCCATCCAAATCCTAAAGGAGAACACAGGCAGCAACCTCTTTGACCTCAGCCGAAGCAACTTCTTCCTAGAAAGATCGCCAAAGGCAAGGGAAGCAAGGGCAAAAATGAACTATTGGGACTTCATCAAGATAAAAAGCTTTTGCACAGCAAAGGAAACAGTCAACAAAACCAAAAGACAACCGACAGAATGGGAGAAGATATTTGCAAATGACATATCAGATAAAGGGCTAGTATCCAAAATCTATAAAGAACTCATCAAACTCAACACCCAAAGAACAAAGAAGCCAATCAAGAAATGGGCAGAAGACAGGAACAGACATTTTTCCAAAGAAGACATCCAAATGGCCAACAGACACATGAAAAAGTGCTCAATATCTCTCGGCATCAGGGAAATCCAAATCAAAACCTCAATGAGATACCACCTCACACCAGTCAGAATGGCTAAAATTAACAAGTCAGGAAACGACAGATGTTGGCAGGGATGTGGAGAAAGGGGAACCCTCCTACACTGTTGGTGGGAATGCAAGCTGGTGCAGCCACTCTGGAAAACAGTATGGAGGTTCCTCAAAAAGTTGAAAATAGAGTTACCATATGATCCAGCAATTGCACTACTGGGTGTTTACCCCAAAGATACAAAAGTAGGGATCCAAAAGGGTACGTGCACCCCGATGTTTATAGCAGCAATGTCCACAATAGCCAAACTGTGGAAAGAGCCAAGATGTCCATCAACAGATGAATGGATAAAGAAGAGGTGGTATATATATACAATGGAATATTATGCAGCCATCAAAAGGAATGAGATCTTGCCATTTGCAACAACGTGGATGGAACTGGAGGGTATTATGTTGAGTGAAATAAGTCAAACAGAGAAAGACATGTATCATATGATCTCACTGATATGAGGAATTCTTAATTGCAGGAAACAAACTGAGGGTTGCTGGAGTGGGGGGTGGGGTGGGAGGGATGGGGTGACTGGGTGATAGACACTGGGGAGGGTATGTGCTCTAGTAAGCGCTGTGAATTGTGCAAGGCTGTTGAATCTCAGATCTGTACCTCTGAAACAAATAATGCAATATATGTTAAGAAAAAAAAAAGAAGAAGAAGAAGAAGAAGGTAGCAGGAGGGGAAGAATGAAGTGGGGGAAATCGGAGGGGTAGACGAACCATGAGAGACGATGGACTCTGAAAAACAAACTGAGGGTTCTAGAGGGGAGGGGGGTGGGAGGATGGGTTAGCCTGGTGGTGGGTATTGAGGAGGGCATATTCTGCATGGAGCACTGGGTGTTGTGCACAAACAATGAATCATGGAACACTACTTCTAAAACTAATGATGTAATGTATGGGGATTAACATAAGAATTTAAAAAAAAGTTAAAAAAAAAAGAAAATACAAACCTCTACTAAACATATGGAAAAAATAAAACCTGTTGATTATATTAAAATGCTTATACTGATTTGATTAGGAGGGACATTCCACCATGGATCATTCACATTAGTGGGACAGAGGTACTTTTATAGCTGTGTTTCATCTTTCTACCTTCTGCAAATATCAGGAAAAATATAAGGATAGGAAACTATCAAGTGGGATTAAACAATATTGCTTTATTACAGAAGCCGTGCCTTATTCAAAAATAGTGTTCTGTGTAAGAGATTTTCCATATTTCTGGGTTTTATAAATACTTTTTAAGTTACCTATATTACATTTTCTATATAGTTGCAAATGAGAACAGAAAAATTTGATACTTGATAATGATGAGAAATCGTTGATATGTAGGAATTACATTTGATCTGGGGGCTTCTCTTCATTGTCACATACCAGAACACTTCTGAGTTTATGAGAAACACGAGTATCCCATTTTAAAATTTTTGTTTGTTCGTTTTATTTATTTATTCATGAGAGTCAGAGAGAGAGATAGAGAGAGGCAGCGGCAGAGGGAGAAGCAGGCTCCCTGCCTAGCAGGGAGCCCGATGCGGGACTCGATCCCAGGACCCTGGGATCGTGACCTGAGCTGAAGGCAGACCCTTAACCATCTGAGCCACCCAGGTGTCCCACGAGTATCCCATTTTAAAGTACAATTATTTCTTTCTAATTGTGATCTTTAGTGATATGTTACATTCAGTAATATCTTTTGCTTTGTGTGGTCTTTACTTGGCAGAACTACCCATTTGTGACGGAAACCCAATTATTTTGATTAAACTATGAATCTTGTGTTGAAATTCAGCTCTTCTGGTTGGATTGGAGAGAGGCCAGAGACTTAAAGATTGAGAAAGATCTGTGGTATTACAAAAAGAGTTCTGTTAAGATTGTCTCATATTTATGCAGCAGAGGTACTTAAACACCACAAGCTATTGGTAAACAACAAAATCTTCAGTGGATGCCGATGTCCTTGACGACTGATTTTGTCAAAGAAAGAAAACAAAGTGCTAGAGAATGTAATTATTATTTCTTAAGAGTTAGCTCTGGGAAAGAAATTAATTTAAACTTACAAGCATTCCATGGGAACATATGCTTGTATGATTATTTCTAGTATCAAGAGAAACTTAGAATTTGTTTTATTGATGTACAAGCTCTTAAAACTGAATATCCTCATGTAGTATTCTATGCTAATTGATAAGGTCTCACAGTGAACAGCTTCCCTAGGTTTGCCTGAGTGGGAATCACTGAGGGCTGAAATAATGCCAATTAAATAATTTATTTGAAACGATATATAATGAACCGTTTCGGTGAAGATGCAAGATTTGAGTATACTTGCAATTTTTCATCCTAACACTAATGGATTGTCATAGAAAAAATTAATCTCTGCCACCCTGAAGAAACCATTGTGACTAAAGAAGAAAGCTCTAATCTCTGAAGTGAGTGCACTGTCAATCAACAATTTTCTTTTGAAATGGAGCCATTTTATTTTTCATAGTTGTTTTTATGTATTTATTTAAAGATTTTATTTATTTACTTGCTAGAGAGAGAGAGCATAGGCGAGAGAGAGTGAGCAAGAGTACAAGCAGGGGGACCTGCAGGCAGAGGGACCTGCAGGCAGAGGGAGAAGCAGGCTCCCCGCTGAGCAAGGAGCCCGATGCGGGACTCGATCCCAGCACCCTGGGATCATGACCTGAGCTGAAGGCAGCTGCTTAACCGACTGAGCCACCCAGGCGTCCCCGCATCGTTGTTTTTAAATCTTAAGTCCGTCATGCCCTTTCCTTCCTATGAGAATAGTGTCAGGATAGAAACAACTTTTGTTGTCTAGCAAATACAAAAATTTGAATGGAAGCCCAGCACAGCCTTTGATATCACAGAGTTCACCTTATTTTTCTACTGACTCTTGAAATGCTACCGAATCCTGTTTATTCCGTACCACTTCTGTGTCTGTTTACTTCTGTGCTTCTGTATTGTCTGTGAAAATCCCCACGTGTTTCACACTTAAAGGATCCACTTTATTTGAGTTTACCTTGGACTTTGATCCATTTACCTATGGCCAAGATAGCAGGAGCACGTAAGGCAAAGTATGGCCACTTAATGAGGCAGGAATCTTGATAAAACTTCATAGTATGTTGGCCTTTTCTTCAGTACAATGTGGGGACTATGGTTATAAACTTTAAAAGACTAATTTTAACCTAACTTGTCCCTTTTCAGCCATTTTATCACAATAAGACACACCTATTTACTATATCCCATTGTATATTACATCATTCTCAAGATGAACAAAGAACAATGTCTCAAAGTTCATCAACTCATTTTATTTTTTTTAAAGATTTTACTTTTAAGTAATCTGTACACCCAGTGTGGGGCTCAAACTCACAACTGCAAAATCAAGAATTATATGCTCGGGGTGCCTGGGTGGCTCAGTTGGTTAAGCGACTGCCTTCGGCTCAGGTCATGATCCTGGAGTTCCGGGATCGAGTCCCGCATCGGGCTCCCTGCTCGGCGGGGAGCCTGCTTCTCCCTCTGACCCTCCCCCCTCTCATGCTCTCTCTCTCTATCTCATTCTCTCTCTCAAATAAATAAATAAAATATTAAAAAAAAAAGAATTATATGTTCTACTGACAGAGCCAGTCAGGCACCGCTGAACTCTTTCTTCTATTGTGGAGAACGTGAAAGCTCAGGGTATAGAGCGCTTGACCTATGCTACCTCATAGGGTACTATGCGGAACTGGGGTTATATATCAGGTCTTCTTACTCCTGTCTGATGACCAATAGGTCATTACATGTGGAGTTTTGAAATTCTAGATTTAAGGGTCTATTCCTTTATCCTTATAAGTCTTGCATCAACAAGTTTTATAGAAATCAGTTGTCCTGGGACTTAAACATATATTTTAAAAATCATTCTAAAACAATAACTAAAATATCCTTTTAAGAGGTAAATTTAATTCACTCACAGCTTCTCTTTCCTAACCTTCCTTCATGATGAAATCAAAGTGATAAGTTTATAGCAAATTTAATTATGTCACGCCATTTCTTAACAACTTCCAACGATCTTATTCTCTTCTGAGAAAGTTTAAGTTTCTTTGTGTGGCATTCCAGACCTTTCTTGGATTTGCCCCATTGACCTGTCAGCTAAGTTTCACATCGGCCAAGAAAACACACCCTGCCCTCCAAAGATGCTGAAACCATTTGTATTCATCCAAGGCATTCTTTTTTTTTTTTTTAAAGATTTTATTTATTTGAGAGAGAGAGAAGACACAGAGGGAGAGGGAGAGGGAGAAGCAGACTCCCCACTGAACAGAGAGCCCGATTTGGGCTCCATCCCAGGACCCTGAGATCATGACCTGAGCTGAAGGCAGACGCTTAACTGACTGAGTCACCCAGGCACTGCAATGCATTCTTCACATGCTGCCCCTTCTGTCTTCCTCTTGTAACTACACTGTCCCTGTGAAGATTGCTCTAATTACTTCTTTCATATATTAGATGACATGTAAACTATACTGTGTGCCTCAGGAAGGCAGGGCAGTCAGAACTTCTTCATTGACAGTTTGCAAAAAAGTAATTAAAAAATTTCATAAAGCCAGGCTTCTGGGGAGAGGGGAGCCATGAAGGGGTGGGTAGTGGCCATCCCTTGGGAATCTGTGGCTGGCAAAGGTCTGAAACTCGGTGAAATGTCAGAAGATGTAGGTCTGAAGGAAAAGGAAAAGCACACTTTAATAGTGAACTGAAGAGTTTACATATATAAACAGGTTTTTAAAAATATATAAACAAGTTTTAAGTTTAGTAATAACACCGAGAAATCAACAAAAAGACCCAGATTTGCTTGTACTTGATTATAGTAATTTTAAAATAGAGTTTTTGAAGTGAAATTTACTGGATAAAAATATCCAAATTTGAGGGGCACCTGGGTGGTTCATTAGGCTGAGCGTCTGTCTTCTGCTCAGGTACTGATCCCAGGACCCTGGGATCCAGCCCTGTGGAGCTCCCTGCTCAGCGGGGATCCTGCTTCTCCCTCTCCCTCTGCCTCTGCCTACGCACATGCCGCGCTCTCTCTCAAAAAAATAAATAACATCTTAAAAAAAATCAGAATTTGAATGTCCAAACCATGTATGAAAGTGATTGAACTAGCAATGTTCTGGAAATTAACCTCTTTATAGTCACTTCAAATCCTACTCCATGTGTTTTAATGACTTCCCGTTTTTTCCACTTGATATTTTTTCAACAAAATTAATTTGCATGTGTTTTGATGCCTTGCTTTTTATTTGATTTGTATGCACTTTGCTATTTTGGCTAAATATGTGTTTCAAAACCAACTCAGATATAGTAACTATGCTTCCATTACCAAAGCATAACATTATCAATACCCCATCTTGAATCCAAACTGTTAATAATTTATAAGAACTGTTCAGTCAGTATGGCCAAAACTGTTAAAGAGACTAGATCGTAGCAGATACCAGGCCTGGTGAGGCCAAGAGAAAAAACATCAGTTGCAAAATACATATGAATTTAAGTAATGTCATGGTCAGGAGAGATGAAAGCAACAAATTAAATCAGAAGCCAATGACAATTACATTTAAAAATGTTCTGCAAGCATCATAGGAAAGTAAAATGCACTGGCTTTTAAAAAATTCAATATGTTATTTATTCTTTACTGAGATAGTACTTTCAAATTCATGGATCTGCTTGCAAGCTTTATACTGATTCAGTATTTCCCCCCAAAGCTGGTTTTTGATTAAATAGTATAGTATATTTGAATTTGTTCTCTTTTAGCTTTCTTGGATTTATTGACAGATGCAATTATTAAAATGATACAGATAGCTTTGCACTATTAAAATGATGTTTCATTTTTTTCAGGGTAGGAGGGTATCTTTGCCTAAATATCAGTAGCTCTTAAAATTGAGATTTTTTAAAAAAAGTCTGTTTTTCCTATTTTTTTTTCCAGGGAAAGAGCACTGAATTTCTATATTAAAAGCTTTTTCATTAATAATGTATATATTACAGAGGCATAATGTTGGCAGATAGGTCATTCTAATGCAATATTTGTACTTACTGAAGTTAAGTGACAAGTTTCTGATTTTCAAGTAATTTTTGTATATATTTGTATACACATATGTGTGTGTATATATATATATATATGGATTGTATGTATATATATATTACATATATATATATATATAATTAAAAGCAGCATATACATGTATATGCCAATCTTATTCTGAGAAAGGAATGGGGAACACTCATTGGCTCTTGCCCTGGCAAGTTTATGATTGGTGGAAATGCTTCCAAAGAACTTATAGCTCAAGTCCACCAATTGCTACACAACAGTGTCAGGACCTTTTGATACCAGAGATAGTTGAAGATAATGTCAGCTTTATACACCTGCCTTATAAACTACACATTACAGGGAATTCTTGTCTATTTTGCCAACAGCACCAAAGGGATGAGAGCGGGTGGGTTTGGGGAGCATTTAAGTGCGGGAGAGCAGCATTGACAATAGTCCAGTAACAATAGGTCTCACGGTGTGATCTCACATGGGTGCAGGTCAGAGAGTCACAGGATAGTAGTGCAGGATGAACTTGGTGAGGGCGTCAGGAGAAATACTTTGTGAGGCATTTTAGGTCATATAAATAGCTGTTTCATAATCATAAGAGCAAAAAGAAGGGCTAGTAAGAACAAATTTGTATTTTGTAAAAGACTGTCTGGGTAATGGAAGCATAGTTACTATATCTGAGGACAAAGGGGACAAAACTATGCAGATCAGTTGGATGGTTATCACCCAGGATCATCTAATGTTTATTGAAAGTGAAATCACCAGTTGATTACCTTTAAATATCAATGAAACACTCCTTAGAAAAGAGATTGCTCTGTATTGCTTCCTATATTGAGATACAGATATTATCTTTTTTAAGATTTATTTATTTGAGAGAGAGAGAGAGTGCACACATACAAGCTGGGGTGGGGGGAGGGGTAGAGAGGGAAGGAAAGGAGCAGACTCCCTGCTGAACTGCTGAGCACCTGGAGCCCTACTCTGGCTGTCCCAGGACCCTGAGATCACCACCTGAGCCAAAATCAAGAGTCAGACAACTGACTGAGCCACCTGGGTGCCCCTTGAAATACAGATATTAAAGACACATTTAGAATGGACAAGATATTCTTACTGAACATGAAGGGCAATTTACTTCAGGGACCATAAAGGGTGTTAAAATATTTTGTATATTAATTTTTTTTCTGAACAGACATATAAAAGACTGGTTGAGGGGTTATCCAAACTCCCAAAGATAGAATGATCAAGGAGGAAATTGGGAGCCAGATTTATAAAACTTGGGCTTTTGGATATCAAAACTGAAGCCAAAATTAAAATTTAAAAAATTTGGAAAACTCTATGAGGATGGGGATTATTACAAGGACAGGTGAAAGAGGATAAGATGATATTGATGCTCATAAATAATCCCAGTGCCTGCCAGAGCTAAGTTAACAGGAACAGAATCAGCAGGGAGAGACTTAGGCAGTGGCATCCAGCACCAGCACACAACGACTCTGTCAGTGTCCAGACTGTTCTAGTATTTGAGTTAGGGTCTCACATTGCCAGTGCCAGGGAACTCTGTCAATTGTCCCTCTTGTTGGCATCTCATGTGGAACTCGCATCAAAAATAGGGAGTATAGCACTCCTTAATGTGCAGGAAGGATGCCTCTCTGTATCCCCATGATGGTGTTCAGACCCTCACCCTCAATGTAAGAACAAGGGTGAAAATCCCTTTTAATAGCCTCAGACACTCTAGATCTTTATTTTTTTATTTATTTTTTATTTTATTTTATTTTTTTAAAGATTGTATTTATTTATTTGACAGACACAGCGAGAGAGGGAACACAAGCAGGGGGAGTGGGAGAGGGAGAAGCAGGCTTCCCGCCGAGCAGGGAGCCCGATGTGGGGCTCGATCCCAGGATCCTGGGATCATGACCTGAGCCAAAGGCAGACGCTTAACGACTGAGCCACCCAGGCGCCCCACACTCTAGATCTTTAAAAGTCGGTGGGCATCTAGGTGGTCTGTGGTGTGGACAGAGACGAACTCACAGTTCGCTACTGTTGGACTGAAATGAACCTAGAGAGATATCTCTACAACCCTTGGTATACACGTATATTTGTTTACATATAATTTAACACAGAACATATCCCCTAGAGACCTAAAAATATAATGAAGGCAATTTCTCCAGAAACCAATTTACAGATAGTGAGAAAGCTTTGATGTGGAAGGAAATTAACTCAGTCAATATTAATGAAACAATTGTAGCCCTATGTATACATGCAATAAGTAAAAAGACAATGTACAAGGCCCAATTTAGATTAATGAGTCAGGAAAGGTCCTGTATTAACATTGAACTAAAATACACATTTTTGCCATTTGTTGAAGTCAAGGGTTTTGCTCAGTCTTGTTCTTGTGACACTCAGGTAATTATTCATCATGAGGGCTTTCCCAAACCCACAGCATGGATAGTCCATTTGTTATATTGTAGGAATTCTTTGAGATTGTGCAAGGTATGCTATTCAACCTTTATATTCATTAGGTAAGGCTGGTTTGAGATATCACATGTGTTATATATTTTAGCTGAGGTTGTTTTTATATTCATGACAAGTCTTCTCTGAAGCTGGTGTTCTATAAAGTAGTTCAAATTTTTACCATTCTGAACACTTTATCACATTTATTGTATTCAAAGAGTTTTGCTCCAGGATGTATTCTTTGAATAAAAGATGGACGGAGTTACAGGTGTTCTTAGCTGCCTTATGGTTCTTAGGATACTGCTGAATATTTTATATGTAGATATATAAATTTATATATATAAATATTTATATATTTATATAGCTTTATATGGCTATATATACACACAGATATATAAACACATATAGACATACATACAAAATTTACATATCATGGAATCCACAAATATAATAGATTCTAATTAAAAAAAAATATTTTATTTATTTATTTGACAGAGAGAGCGAGCCCAAGCAGAGGGAGAAGAAGCAGGCTTCCCGAGGAGCAGGGAGCCCGATGCGGGGCTGGAGCCCGATGTGCGGCTCGATCCCATCATGACCTGATCCGAAGGCAGTCGCTTAACCAACTGAGCCACCCAGGCGCCCCTCACTTTTTATGTTTTAAGAACTCAAGTTAACTGATTATGTGTATTTTTGAAGAAGTATTCATAACACAAAATATTACAAGTCTAAATTTTTTACCATCTTCTATTTTCTGTTTTGGTTTTTATGGTGCAGATTTCAGTGATTATATGCTGATGTAAAATAATATTTAGAATAATGACTAACATTTAAAAAGGATTTCATGTTCATAAAAAATTAAGCAATAAAAAGGTAGAACAGTAACTCTCCAACTCCAACACCAGAAGCAGTATTTATTTGTTTTTTAATTAATTAATTAATTTATTTTAAAGATTTTATTTATTTGATAGAGAGAGACACGAGAGAGAGAACACAAGCAGGGGGAGTGGGAGAGGGAGAAGCAGGCTTCCCATTGAGCAGGGAGCCCGATGCAGGGCTCGATCTCAGGACCCTGGGATCATGACCTGAGCTGAAGGCAGACGCTTAATGACTGAGCCACACAGGTGCCCCAGCATTTATTTGTTTTAAATGAATTTCACTCTCTGCCTATGTCTATTCATATATTCTAACAGAAGAATGGGAAAGACAGATGGATTAACAATAAATAATTTATACAGAGTTATACTTAATTTTTATTAAAATATATTAAACATAAATTTACTTGAATTTAATAAAATAAAAGTAATCAAAGGCATTACCAAAATTTCTATAAGTGCATATTACCAGCAAAATTTTAATACAATTTTAATTTTACCAACAAGATATTAATGTGTAAAAAATCTTCTAAATTAAAAAATATGAAGTTATTATAATACCAAATTTTAGTTTTATGTGATTTGCTGAGTAATTATGTGTTATTTAGTATCTTTACACCATTTTACCTAGTTTGTCATAATTTTTGTTATTTGTAATACTATTCTTTTTTTTTTTTTGCTTTTTATTTTATAGTTTAATCAAAATGTATACATGCCCAGGGTTTGAAGAAAATGATCAGAAAGTAATATTATTCTTAAAGTTATTGTGATCAGTTTTCAATATTTGCCATTTACATTTTCAAATTTAAAGAAAATTCCCAAAGAGTTTTCATATACGATGTGTTATTTATTTATTTATTTATTTTTTAAAGATTTTATTTATTTATTTGACAGAGAGAGACACAGTGAGAGAGGGAATACAAGCAGGGGGAGTGGGAGAGGGAGAAGCAGGCTCCCCACTGAGCAGGGAGCCCGATTGGGGGCTCGATCCCAGGGCCCTGGGCCGAAGGCAGACGCTTAATGGCTGAGCCACCCAGGTGCCCCTACGATGTGTTTTTTAATCAATTTAGTGCTCTTCACTGCCCTAGTTGTTTTGTTCTGTCTTCTTCATCTCTTATTTGGCAAGAATTCACAGAATTTTAGTAACTTTTTCCAGATTTAGTGTCTTATTCTGCAAGTTCTTTCATGTTTGTTAATTTCCCTTATTTTATTTTGATTATTTATTTAATTGATGACATAGTCAAACTCTGGAGGAAATTGCTACCTGAGTATGCAGCACCAGGTTTTATCAAATCTCGGTATTTTGTTGCATTTACTTCAGATTGGCTTTTCTGAGAAACAGCAGGATTAGGGACAGAGTTAACCTTCTAGTGCACCACTCCACACCACGTCCCTTTTGTCTCCCACTCTTTTCTGGCTGAACACTATCCTGAATTAGGGTTTAGTATTCCCAGGTTTCATTTTTTTATAAAACTTTTCTATATAAGAATATACTTACAAAATTGCTTCATTTATTTTTAAACTATATCAATGTGGCTATACTATGCACATTGAATATCCAAAGCAATCTTGAGGATGAAGAACAAAACTGGAGGCATCATGCTTCCTGGTTTGAAACTATATTACCAAGCTATAGTAATCAAAATATTATGGTGTTGGCACAAAAACAGACAGATAGATCAATGGAGCAGAATAAAGAGCCCAGAAATAAGCCCAGAACTCACCTTTATGGTGAATTAATTATTGACAGAGAGCCAAGAATATACAATGAGGAAAGGTTAGTGTTTTCAACAAATGTTGTTGGAAATACTGGACAGCCACATGCAAAAGAACTGAACTGGACCATTTTATGCCGTACGCAAAAATTAACTCAAATTACATCAAAGACTTGAACATAGACCTGAAACCATAAAACTCCTAGAAGAAAACATAAGCAGCAAGCTTCTTTATACCAGCCTTGGCTATGAGTTTTTGGATTTGACACCGAAAGAAAAAGCAACAGAAGCAAAAATAAACAAATGAGACTACATCAAACTAAAAAGCTTTTTTGCATGCAAAAGAAACCATTGATAAAAAGAAGATGCAACCGGGGCACCTGGCTGGCTCAGTCGTTAAGCGTCTGCCTTCGGCTCAGGTCATGATCCCAGGGTCCTGGGATCGAGCCCCGCATCAGGCTCCCTGCTTAGCAGGAAGCCTGCTTCTCCCTCTCCCACTCCCCCTGCTTGTGTTTCTGCTCTCGCTATCTCTCTCTCTGTCAAATAAATAAAATAAAATCTTTAAAAAAAAAAGAAGATGGAACCTACTGAATGGGAGAAAATATTTGCAAATCATTTATCTGATTAGAGGTTAATATCCAAAACATAAAAGAACTCATACAACTCAATAGCACAAAAACAGACCAATTAAAAAATTGACAGAGGGTCTGAATAGAAATTTTTCCAAAGAAGACATACTATTGGCCAAAAGGTATATGAAAAGTTGTCAACATTGACATCATCAGGGAAATGCAAATCAAAACCACAATGAGATATCACTTCACACCTGTTAGAATGGATATTATTAAAAGGACAAGAAATAATGTGTTGGTAAAGATGTGGAGAAAAGGGAATCCTTGTGCACTATTAGTGAGAATGTAAATTGGTATAGTCACTATGGAGAACAGTGTGAAGGTTCCTGAAAAAACTAAAAATAGGACTACCATATGGTCCAGCAATTTTACTTCTGGATATTTATCTGAAGAAAACAAAATATTAACTCGAGATATATGTACCTTCATGCTCATTGCAGCATTATTTACAATAGCCGAGATATAGAAGGAACCTGTGTCCACTGATAAATTTGATATATAATATGGAAGACTAGTCAGGCTTAAAAAATGAAATCTTGCAATTGTGACAATATGGATAGACCTTGATGGCATTATGCTAAGTGAAATATATCAGAAAAAGACAAATTTGGTTTGATGTCACTTATATGTGGAATTGGAAACAAAAAAAACCCAAAAACAAAACAAAAACAAACATACAAACCAAAATAATGGAGCTGTTGGATACAGAGAATAGACTGGTGGTTGTCAAAGGTAGGAGGCTGGAGGTGGGCAAAATGGGTAAAGGGGGTTAAAAAGTACAAACTGCCAGCTATAAAATAAATGTCCTGGGGATGCAATGTGCAGCATGATACTGTAGTTAATGATACTATATTGCATATTTGAAAGTTGCTCAGAGTAGATACAAGTTTTCATCACAAGAAAAGATTGTATCTATGTATGGTGATGGATGTTAACTGGACTTATCATGATGATTATTTCACAATAAATAAAAATATTGAATCATTATGCTGTACAGCTGAACCTAATATTGTATAATATGTCAATAATACCTAAAAGGAAAACATGAGTCCCAGGGAAGACTCTGAAGTCGCTAGTTCCAATTGATGTTGATTATGAGAGACCAGCTTCCCTAAGAGAGGTGTATTTATTTATTTTATTTTTTATTATGTTCAGTTAGCCACTCTATAGTACATCATTAATTTTTGATGAAGTGTTCATGATTCATTAGTTGTGTATAACACACATGTTATACTCATCACAACACGTGCTCTCCTTAATACTCATCACCCTGTTACCCCATCTCCCCACCCCCCTCCCCTCTGAAACCTTCAGTTTGTTTCCCAGGGTCCATAGTCTCTCATGGTTCATCTCCTTCTCTGATTTCTCCCCGTTCAGTTTTCCCTCCCTTCCCCTTTGGTCCTCCGTGCTATTCCTTATGTTCCACATATGAGTGAAACCATATGATAATTGTCTTTCTCTAAGAGAGGTTTAAATATTTCCATTACAATCTGCTTATTATGATAAGGAAGTGAATAATTAATTTTAGAAATGTGTTAATCACAGTTGTAAGAAAATAGAATATTTAAAGATTAATTTAGCTACCATATTTCATAATAATAAATGCCAAATATCAGTCCTACTGTTTGACAGGCATTGTAGAAAACATCTCACTTATTTATAATAATCTCTTAAAGAGGTATCATTATCAAAGTTTTATGGGTGAGAGAAAATTAAGCCTCGAAAAATTAAGTTTCTTGATTAAAGACTCAGAAGTGCAAACAGAATTTATACTCAAGTGTATCTGGGTCAAGGTGGAATAATGTTGGCTGCTGTAACCAATGACCTAAAAATATTGGTAGATTAAAATAACAAAGTACTATTTCTCCCTCATTTCACAATTCAGTGTGATTGCTCGGTGGGATAGGGAACTATCTGGACCACATAGATTTTCAGGGAATCCAGGCTCCTTTTCATCTAGTGGCTTCATTGACCCCTAAAATCTAAGAATTTTGCTAGACTTTATTGAACTAATATTATGAATGAAGAGCGAGAGCCTGGGGGGTTGCATGAGGTTGGGGGTCAAGCCTGAAGTGCCATATGTCTTTCACTGACCAGAGCCCTGTTATATAGTACCACATACCAGTAAGGGATGGGGAATATATTTCACATGCCTGGTTTGCACAACCCCACTACTTACCTTGAACATTTAATTTTCTAATTCGTCATTATAACTATCTGCATGCACTGCATTGTAATCAGCCAAATCTTTATTTTTTTATTTTGAAAATATAGGGAAACAAACAATTATCTGGTATGAAGCACAGAAAATTAAGTAGATATACTCAGCTAGTGAGGTATTTCAAAACAAATAATGAGGGTACCGATTATTCATAGTTTGAAAAATTAAGGAATTGGTTCACTTTTTGCCAAATCCAAGGGGGGATAATTTTTTTTTAAGCATTGCATATTCAGGTTATTTTATCACGTATATTGTTGGATTGAAGAAAATGACAATATTTGGTATTTTATTTAAGTATGACTTGTATATACTTCAAATTAGTGAATCATCCCAAACTTCATAAGATCATTTCCATATCTGAATGTTTGAACATTTTATCATGTTTGATTTATCAACCTGTAAAATGACAAGCAATAAATATATTTTCATAGTACATGAGGGAAGAAACCACATAAAATAAATCTCTTTATTGTTGTCTTTTATACTATTGCAAATATTTTTTTTGAGGTAACATTTATCTATCATAAAAACCATAAAAGCACTCTACTTTTCTAAAACCTATAAACAGGGAAATTAATAGCCTGGTAAATCCAAGATTTGTCAAAACTATGCACAAAACCCATGGTATTTGGAAAACAGGGAATGTTGATATAAATAACAGAGTTATTTTTAATTAACTTTTTTTGTCATTTCCACATTAACATACAGACAGTAATTGAAAATACGCTAACGTATGTTAATCAACTAGAGAGTGGGAATCTTTTCACTGTAGAAAAGAAAGAAAAAGAAAATATGCTAAAACCATGTCTGGAAAAGCAGTTAAACCTTTTTTTAAAGATTTTATTTATTTATTTATTTTAATTAATTAATTTACTGAGGGAAAGTGCACGAGAGCGGAAGGAGGGGCAGAAGGAGAGGATCTCAAACAGACTCTGCACTGAGCTGGGAGCCAGACGTGGGGCTCCATCTCACAACCCTGAGATCATGGCTTGAGCTGAAATTAAGAGTCGAACGCTCAACTGACTGAGCCACCAGGTGCCCCAGGTTTAACATTTTTTGACTGGATTCCCCCACATTTACTGTTTAATATCGCTGTTAATACTGAAAAAGTACAATCAGTAATATGTTTAATTACCTTTGAACAAAGATAAAGGGATTTTCTCCCTCGACGTAAGTTTCAAATAACAAATTTATACTTATGAAAATTTAAAACTTCCAACAGTCCAAATGTTTCAAATGAAAACCATTGCAAACTTCCCAAATGCTGTTTATATTCCAGGTATATCATCCCCATTATCTAGTGAGAACTCCTGAGATTTTTCAGTGTTTTTCTCACTGGATGGCTTTTTCTTGGTGGTGACCTCATGCTTGTCTTTGCTTTCTTCACTGATAGCTCTGTTTTGCTGTGTCTGATTATTTTCTTGAGGAATATGTCCATAAATTCCTTAGACCTACCCTCTCCAAATACTCAGTTGATGAACCCATTTTTTTTTAAAAGTTGTTTTTAATTTTAATTCCAGTATAGGTAACATAGAGTGTTATATTAGTTTCAGGTGTACATATAGTGATTCAAAAATTCTATACATTACTCAGTGCTCATCACAACAAGTGCCCTCCTTAATCCTCATCACCTCTTTCATCCCCCCACCCACCTCCCCTTTGGGAGCCATCACTTTGTTCTCCATAGTTAAGAGTCTGTTTCTTGGTTTCTTTCTCTCTCTCTGTCTTTTTCCTTGCTTGTTTGTTTTTGTTTCTTAAATGTAATCACTAAGAACATGTACATGAACAGCAGAAAATTTCCATTCTCTCACCAATAAATCTACCTACTGGCATCCACTGCCTTCTTTTTCATCCCTGTAGATGAACTGCCTGTGTTCACTTGATTTCATCACAGATCCACGCAACGGCTGAACTCCTAGGATTCTCCCTTTCTCTCCTGCATCATCAGTTTTTTTTCCTCCTTATTAGAACACTGACATTAGCATTCAAATAAGCAGTAGTATCTCTCACTTTAAAGTTTTTCTTGGCTCTACAGTTTTCTTTAATACTGAGTCATTTTATAAATTACTTAAAAGTTATCTACATTTTTTCCCCTCTCAATTCCCATCTTCACAAATCCTTTAAATAACAGTAGTTGTTCATTCCAGCTGCTCATTTGAAACCACTCTAATCTAAGTCAGAAAAGACCTCCACATTGCCAGAGGTAATTTTTATGTCTGGAGCTGAGCAATAGCTCAGCGCTCATCCTCCATATAAGGGGATGTTCTGGGCCTAGGGCACTCATTGGGTAGACCCAAGGAGCAGCAACAAGGTGGAAGATGGCAGCTTCCTTAACACATATCCTACCCTTCCCTGATTTATTCAAGTGAGCTTAAGTGGCTCATGTCTGCTCTATTAGGAAGATATTTGTTATCTACATATTCTTCAGTAAGTTTAGTTATTTTTTGCATGAAGAGACAAATAATTTATAAATGATACAGGGTGATATAAGTGCTATATTTTTATTACAATAATGCTCTAAACTGTCAATAACCCTAGAAAACCAGTGTTTTAATGCTGTTCATTGGAAATATAAATTACCACAACATATGGAAAAGCAATTTTGCAATTTGAGCATAGTGCCTTAAATTATTTATACTCTTTTACCTGGTAGACTTAATGTGAGAATTAAATCAGAGTAAACTAGTCTAAGTATAAACTTTAGGCACAAATAAGTTGATCATTGAATTATTTATGATTTAAAAAACTGGAAACTACTTAAGTGTCTCAGAGGGGAAATAGAGAAAACCATGGTACAAATCCCATGAAATATTTTATAGCCAATTAAATGATGTATAAATAAATTTTAATAACTGGAATATACCTTCTGAATAATAAGAAAAAATGAATTTATCCATTGGTGTCCTGCCTGGAAATAGATGGCATAATCCAACTAGGTCATTTGGGTTAATGAAAGGATTATTTACAAAAGTGTAGAAAACTATAAGGAATAGTGCATTACCCTAAGATTCAGTCCTAAAGGGGCCAGGCCTAGAGACAGTTACTATGCAGAGAGAACCATGTAGAAGGACCTTCCCATCCTTGGATACCACAGAGGAAGAAGATAGTAGAATAAAACCTGGCCTTATTCCCTTCTCTCTCTCCACTCCACTGCCGCTACTCACCATTGGTTGGACCCAAGGAGACAGATACATGTTAATGAGTTCCATGTGCAAGAGTAGAAGGGTGGAGAGTGGATCCAAATATGTTGATATTGGCCCACTATCTTCTCTGAAATTTCTGATAGAAAATCTGCAGATAACCTTATTGAGAATCCTCTTAAGTGGTGAGTTACTTCTCTCTTGCTACTTTCAAGATTATTTGTCCTTGTCTCTCAAATATTTGATTGTAATGTGTCTTGGTGTGGGTCTCTTTGAGATCATTTTACTGGGGGTTTTCTGAGCTTCTTTGATGTTTATATTCATGACTTCCATCAAATTTGAAATATTTTCAGCTATTATTTCTCCAAATAGTCTCTCTGCCCCGTTCTCTCTCTCTTCTCCTTCTGGAACACCCTTAATGCTTATGTTGGTCTGCCTGAGGGTGTACCATGAATCCCTTAGGTTTTGCTCACTTTTCTTCAATCTTTTTTCTTTGTTTCTCAGATTTGATAATTTCCATAGTTTTATCTTCAAGTTTTGCTGATTCTTCTGCTGCTCAAATCTGCCTGTGAATTTTTAATTTCAGTTCTTATAATTTTTTAGCTCCAGGATTTTTATTGTTTCATTTTAGGCTTTCTCAGTCTTTATGTTATTTTCATTTTGTTCATACAATCATTCTCTTGACTTTCTTCACATCTTTCTTTGGTTCTTTGAGCAACTTTAAGACAGTTGTTTTAAAGTTTTTGTTTAGTAGAACTGGCATCAGATCTTTGTCATGGAAAGTTTCTGTTGATTTATTTTTCCGTTTGATATGCCATACTTTCCTATTTCTTTGTAAGCCTTGTGGATTTTTTTTGAAAAGTGGGCATTTGTATCTAATAATAGGGTAACTGGAGATCAGATTTTCCTCTTTCCCAGAGTTGACTGTGTTTTGTTGATTTTTGTTTTTATTAATTAATTTGTTTGTTTTGTTTGTTTTTATTTGTCTGTTTGTATTGTTGTAGTCTGGAGAAATGGTGCTGCTCCTTTAAATCCTCTGAGCATTATTACTTGAGCTGGAGGTTTAGGGACTTGCAAAAATGGGGGAGGAGCAAGAAGAATGGCTACCATCTCTTGCTATGCATCTCTGTCATCAGAAGGACTAATTAGCAATCAGCATACAGGTCCTCAATATTTGAAGAAAAAGGAGTTTTCTGCCCAACTTGTTTCCTTCAAGCTGAATGCAAGCTCTCTCTGGAATGCATGAAGAGCTGCCTGCCATGGAGCTAAGAGATTAAATTGAACACACTGACCACACTTTATTGTCTGAGACTTCCCCTGGAAGTTGCCAGCCTTCAACAGATTCTAGAATTCCAAAATAGTTATATTAGAAAGATTCCACCTTGGCAATTATTATCTAAATTGGAAGACAGAATCCTGGTGCTTCAGATTCTGTCATCTTTCCAGAAGATGGAGTCTTTGGGAGGCAATTAAGATATAGATGAGATCATGAAGGTGGAGCCCTTGTGAATGGGAACTCTTACAAGAGTTGGAGAAAACTTGCTTCCTCTCTGTTCTCTACCATGTGAGGATACAGTAAGAAGTCAGCAGTCTGCAAACTGGAAGAAGGCTCTCACCAGAACCTGACAGTGCTGGCACCTGATCTTGGACTTCTAGCCTCCAGAACTGGGTGGAATAAATTTCTATTGTTTATAAGCCAGAATGTGGTACTTTGTTATAGCAGGCTGAGTTGACTAAGACCTATGTGCTACAGCTCATTATAAAATTATTGTAGAATGTAGGACAGAGTCAGCACCAAATTATCAGAAGGCTTGCCCTTAGGCTGGCCTTCTATCTGAGATGGTCTACTATGTCAAAGTGAGAGCAGTTTATTACTGGAAAAAAAATTAAAGCGACAAAACTTAACTATTCTCTTAATTCCATTCCTTAATATATTCCTCCCTTTAGTGCTGCCCAAAATAAGATTCCTCATCCTATGTGCTTTACCAGTTATCTTACCAAAGAAAGTAGCTAGATTTTTCTCTCCTCCCCATCTCAATTAAAGTTTTCTTGTTACATACAGGTACTATTTTTCTCCCCAAATTTTGAAATGTGGCTGATTATTTTCTGATAATAAAGTTCATTTTATTATAGTAGTGGCTTAAATATTTCCCTACTTGTGGGGTGTGTTTGTGTGTGCGTGTGCATGTATTTTGTTTCATTCCATTTTGGTAAAGCTAAAGAGAAGTTCTAGAAAATGGAACTTTCATTCCCAAGAGGAGATAT
Source organism: Mirounga angustirostris (assembly GCF_029215605.1). Classification (NCBI taxonomy): domain Eukaryota; kingdom Metazoa; phylum Chordata; class Mammalia; order Carnivora; family Phocidae; genus Mirounga; species Mirounga angustirostris. The sequence continues at coordinate 149,586,420 of NW_026991710.1, read as the reverse complement.
TCTGTTATTGATAGTCCTTTTGTAGACACCTCTGAAAGTCTTTAAGCTATATACAACATTAACATATCTTCACAACTCTGTAAGATAGTTTACGTAGTAATTCTGTGTGCCTTACCCTTACCCAAGACCTTCTCTCAAGGCTGAGATAATAAAACTTTAAAGTGGGGATGAGTGTCTTTCTCCTAGAAGTTTCATAGATTAAGATGCCCTACTGGATCATTCTCCGCTCAAAAGTACAACATAAAGCTTGTCTCACTAGTATTCTATCATCCAGAACTCTCAACACTACCCTATATTTGTAGCATAATATTAATTGATGCCTATAGTGATAACAATGAAATACAAAGCTTTGAAGTGACTGTGAACCATCAAACAATATCAAATTATATTTTAGCAGAGACACTATAGGCTAAAAATATAAATAACAATTTAAAGGAATACTTGATTAATAATAATACTATATCCTCTTGGCAGATTATATTTATTGAATAAAAGTTTCAAGATAGGGGATTAATTTGCCAGGTGATTTTTCAGAGTAAAAGCTTAAGTTTATTCTCTTTCATATGCAGTTATGAACTATTTGCAATGAATTCCAAAATATATTCATAAAAGAATTATAATCAGTACTTATTAGTGAAACATACTTATATAGATAAAAGGAAATAAAATAAATTATATTTAAACGAAAGATTTTCTTATATTCCTCTTACTTTATCTCATCTGAATTGTGTGAATGCTTTTCATGGATAGAATACCACCTAGCTGTTGCCAGCCAAATGGAAGTTGAAACATGAGAAAAATGAGAAAAGGGTTGATCAGATATTCTTGTCCATCTTCTGCTCACTATGGAATTATTTTCTATTATTTCTTTTCCAGGGCTTGGAGCCATTTAGTTGCAATTTATTTAGATGTTTAGATATTTAGACACAAAATGTCATGTTCAGGTTGTCATCACTGAATTGACTTGTTTTTAACATTTTAAAAATTAATTAAATTAAAAATTAAAAACATTTTCAAAAAGCGTGCACATCTGGTATTTTTCCTTCATTTGCATTCTAATTAAAACCTGTTGAAGCCATGATGGACATATGTCAATTACCTATTTTACACATTAAATTAATGTTGATGTTCACCAGCATACGAAAAACACGGGCAAAAAGTATTTTTCCATAAAAAAATGCAATACCTTAAGTTCCGTACAATTTCTATCTAGGGAACTAAAAATGGCCATGAGCTCTTAGCCTTTTTTTCCCTAGCTGAATCATCCAGAGCTTATGATGTGGAAATCATCTTGAAAGAAGCCTTTGCAAATTATTTCTATGAAATCAGGATCTTTAAATGTAGATCAGAGTTAACCTGAAATATAAACATCAATTTAATGTTCTTATTTATACTGATTACACAGTATGTGCTGTGGATAATAACTCTAGTGTTGCTACAGTAACCATTTTGTGACATGACAGATGAATAAAAATTTCATAGAGAACATTTTTTTACTGACGTGAAGGTAGACCAAACCCTTCTCTGTGGATCTCAATGGGAAGACAATTTCAACAATAGCCAAAAAAATTGTTAACCCAGGGAAGAGAAAGAAAGAGAGAGTTTCCATGCTTCGCTGATTGTGGAACGGTCACTTACAGTGACATACTAAAAGCATTTCAGCTTCCTAAACCAAGGGATGCCATAAACCAGGAGCGACTACTGCTTTGGGATGGAAGCCAAAGCACAGGAGATTGCAGGAAATTAGTACATTTAGTAAGAAAGCATTTGAAGAAAGCATGTAGAAGACCAAATTAAACAGAGAAAAATAAGTGACTTAGACCCAAGAAAAATGGGCACCCACTGTGTATCAGTGAACTAGAAAGTTATGACAAGGAGTTTAAGAAAGAAAATAGAAATATGAGACTAGGTATGTATATATAAAAAACATTTTATGGCAGTCAGTTGGTTTATGACTTGTGTGTTTGTCGTTCTTGATAACTATGGTTCAAACTTAAAATTTGAAACTACAAGGAACACAACACTGGCTGGTAACAGATATTGTTTGACTTGTATATTAAAAAAATACTATTTGACACATTAAACACCCTTTTAATTTGGAATTTGTTATTTTACTTATCCATTCTGGGCAGGTAGCAGAATTAGCCACTGCTCCGTTTTAATAGAAATGCAAAATCTCCAACCCCACCCAGACTGGAATCAGAATATGCATTTTGACAAGATCCCCAGGTGATCTGTATGCATTTTAAAATTTGAAAAGCATTTATGTATAACTATAACTTAATCAGTGGTTCTCAAACATGACTACATATTAAAATCATCTGGGGAATTTTTTTATAGACAATATCCACAGCTAGGGATTGTGATTCAACAGGTCTGGAGTTCAGTCTGGATATCGATTATTTTAAACTAAGTGATTCAGTGGATAGGTATAGCAACTGCGCTAGAAGGGGAAAAAAAAAAAGAAGAATATTGTTTTTCAAAAAGCCTAAGAATTTCAAAATACGTAAGAATTACTTAGTTTAGTTCTTAAAATATCACATTCACAGGACCGTGTCTGGAATCTGATTCATTGTTTCTGGTTTGGGGGCATGGATCTTAGCATGTATTGTAACATGCACCTTTGGTAATGCTTATGATCAGACAACTGGGAGATCATGAATACCTGCAAGACAAGCCATTTCATCAAAAGTTGCATCCTCCTGATTATCAGACAAGTGGCATCAAAAGCCTTTCTGGGATTGGCCTTTCCTCTAAGGGTTAATTTTAATTGATTTTGGTATCCTCAGCAATATCATTTTCATTGTGGTCACTTCCTTTGGGTCAGAGTATTTTTTTTTTTTTTAAGATTTTATTTATTTATTTTATTTTAGAGAGAGAGAGTGAGCAGGGGGAGGTATAAGGGGAGAGGGAGAAAACCTCAAGCACATTCCAAGCTGAGCATAGAGCCCCATGCAGGGCTTGATCTCAGGATACTGAGATCATGACCTGAGCTGAAACCAAGAGTCAGGCGCTTAGCCAAGTGAGCCACCCAGGTGCCCCTTTGGGTCAGAGTTCTTAAAATCACTATAGTTTTCATGGTACCCCTGAAACATGGCTCACTGGAAAGTCTAACCTGTCAGAAATAGACAAATCTCATTAACTTCCAAATTTTACCTCCAAAGTAACCCGGATAGGCAACCTGTATAAAATATCATACATGATCATTCATGCTCTTGTTTGGATAAAAAAATGAACAAAACCAGAAGTAGTATGTTTGTCCCCTGTTTCCCAGACCCCATGCTGATGGTAGTACACTCTCTAAAACAGGGGTATCCCCTCTGGTATGAATGTGGAATGGTGACTTCTCTTAGACCATGTCTTCTGATTGATCTCTGGCATCAAGTTTAAGTTTATTGAAACAGGGAAAATTGGAAAATGTTCAATAAACCAATTGCCATGGCTGTAATCTATGCTAACATTCACATGCTTTTAATCTCCTTCCACAGCTCACACTTCCACTGAAAAAGGGCGTGTCTATGGATTTTTTTCTTTCCAAAGTTGGCATACGTGAACGGAAGATCTTTTGCCTTGAATTTTCATCAGTTGACCTGATTAGAAGCCAAAATCATATTCTTATTGAGATTAGTATATTATCCCACTAAATGGAATATTCAAGAACACTAAAAGAAATCGAAAAAAAACCTTTTAATAAACAACTGTAATCTATTGTCTTTACTAAAATTTGTGAATTCTAAATATAATCAGATGCTCCTGTAAATCTTACCTCCCCTCTCCTTAAGGCAAAGTAATCATACTACTTTTTGTAACAAATTGCGCTTTATACCCTATACAACAAATTAGAAAACCATGAAACAACTGGAAATTATTGAAATACCATTCCATTCTTTTTCAGATAATGGAACCAAGGCCAATATAGAAGGTATGGCTGGCATACATAATTTTTCATTTAGAGTCTAACTTCAGATTGTATGTGAATTCACGTCAAAACCTCTTATGTTGCCATCCTTACCCACTGCCCCTCAGGTGGGGTGAATTCAGGTGACCTGATTTGGGTTAATTGAGGTCAAGCTGATGGGAACTGATTATATATGAATGTTTCAATCCTTCTTCTTTTTACTGACTGGCCAAGTTATAGCAAAACTCAGCAGGAGTAGGAACATGAACATTTTATTGAATGTATTGCTTACATAATGCAAAGTAATTATCCAAAGTGACTTTTTTTGTCAAGGTATAAAATTTTATTAAAATTTCTGTGTTTATTGAATAATGAAACTCTGCAGATGTGTAGATTGGATGCACTGGAAAGTGGACATCAGTATGTTTTGCCTCCACATGCAACACCAGAGAATATTCTGGATATATTTAGAAAGAGAAAATAAAAATGATCATTTCCTATATGAAGCTTCTGAAACTTCAAATGTAAAATCATAAAGGAAGATTTATTCTAATTTTTGATTACCAGTGTTTCTCCTGGAGAAGAATTTTTTTTTTCTGTTTAGAAAATACATCAATAAGTCATATGAGTGGGGAGGGCATCTGGGTGGCTCAGTTGGTTGAACGTCTGACTTGGTTTCGGCTCAGGTCATGATCTCAGGGTCCTGAAATAGAGCGCCATGTTGGGTTCCCTGCTCAGCAGGGCATCTGCTTCTCTCTCTCCCTCTCCCTTTGCCCATCCCCCACTTGTGCTCTCTCTCCCTTTCTCTCTAAAATAAATAGATAAATCTTTTTTAAAAAATAGGTCATATGAGTGGGAAAGCTTAGGCATAGTTTTGGATATGATCTTTTAGAAGATCTTCAAGTAAGGTCTTTCCATTGAATAAGACTTTCCACTGAAATGATTATAAAATTGAAGAAGAAAAGAGAAAGGAGGTGATCTTTGATGTGGGGGAGATTGATAGGTGCATTAAGCACAATCTGTAAACTAGGGGGAGGACAGAATATACATATGAACTCAGCTGACCAGCAGAATAAATATAGAAAATATTTGTGCCATTGAAAAAACGTTTAAATCATTTCAATATGAGCTTCTTGGAAAGCAGTTACTATGCATTTTTATACATAATTTTCATGTAAAATCTATTGGTTTTTTTTTTTGTCCTGAAAGTAGCATAACAAATCATTACAGAACAATAGAAATAAAAAGGATGGAGCAATTATCTAACATGTGACCTGTATTTGTAGATAATGAAAATGAAACCCAGGAATGCAAAATAACTTTCTCAAGGTTATATAGCGGTAATGATGATTTTATTTTTATGTATTTTATTATTTTATTTTTTAAAGATTTTATTTATTTATTTGAGAGAGAGAGCATGAGCAGGGGGGAAGGGCAAAGGGAGAAGGAGAAGCAGGCTCCTTGCTAAGCAGGGAGCCCAGTGTGGGACTCTATCCCAGGGCTCTGGGATCATGACACAAGCCGAAGGCAGATGCTTAACTGACTGAGCCACCCAGGTGCCTGGTAATGATGATTTTAAAGATACATTATTATTATTATTATTATTATTATTATTATTATTATTTTAATTATTACTATTACTACTATTATTAATTTGAGTCAAATTATTTGGTACATGCCAACATTAATAGATTATTTTTATTTGGATACCATAAACTGAAGATTTAATAACTTAAAAGCTAAGGAAATATTGCCATTAAATTTTTGTTCTTTGCAATTCACAGAGAACAGATCAAACAGTGAACACCAAACTACTGGTCTCAGTCATTTATTCTTAGAGATGATATTAGATATTAAGTCTATGTTCTTAAGTATTAGATATTGAGTATTACATTATAAAATTAAATAGAAAGAAAAAGTTTTAAGTTTTGTTTAAATTTTTTGCAAATTTTTTTTATTTTTTTACTGATTTATGTAATCTAGGCTCAGAAGGCTAGTAAAGGATATTTTGTGTTATTAAAAATATGCTCTTCAGATGAAATGATAAATTTTTGACTATAAATTTAAGAATTTGAGAAAATGGTAATGTGATTATATAGAAAGGTATAGACATATTTTATCTTAGCATAGTTTTCAAAAAGCATGTATTCAGATTATGATAAACACACATGAATGTCATTTCAATTGGAGATCTTTTGTGTGAGAGCTTTTAAATTACCAGAAGAGATATATAATATACATTTGTACATTTTGTACTGAATACTTGTGGCTTCTTATTGTTCATGGTGCATAATCCACAAATTAATTATACCTTTAGTTTTTATGATATTTTGTGGTTTATGATTACATTTCTTTCAGGAGTTTAGAATTGAGATAATTTGGATGACTGATTTTAATATGATAATAAAAGAATAATCATTTAAATGAAAGTAAAATTCTACACCAGTAAACACACACACACACACACACACACACACTCTCACTGAAACTGCAATGAGATATGGAAGAGGCAGTAAACATTTTAAAAGATCTACAATTCTTTTCAAAGAACACCCAGAGATTTCTAAAGCTCTAGAGATATTTAGCACAAATTATTTTAAGTTAGCTCCTTTATTTCCTCCTCTACTTTCAATGTTGAATCATTTCTTTTGCGGATTTATTTATTTTATAGAATAAATACTTAGTGGGCGCCTGGGTGGCTCAGTTGGTTAAGCGACTGCCTTCGGTTCAGGTCATGATCCTGGAGTCCCGGGATCGAGTCCCACATCGGGCTCCCTGCTCGGCGGGGAGCCTGCTTCTCCCTCTGACCCTCCCCATCTCATGCTCTCTCTCTCTCTGTCTCATTCTCTCTCTCAAATAAATAAATAAAATCTTAAAAAAAAAGAATAAATACTTAGAAAAAGATACTTCAAAAAGAATAAAGCTTTTCTATTATTGATAAAAAAATTCACATGATTTAGGAAGGAGAGTTTTAAAATTCAAATGGATTTCAGGTAGCAACTTGTGTTATAAACACTTTTTATATTTAAAAAAACATCTCCCAGAATAATGGAAGATTTAGTGCCTCAGCATTTTAGTTGTGAACAGGAACTACTGAATATTTATAGAAATTTCTTATTTGGCTGAAATGTGGAAGGACTTGACAGTCCAGATAATCAAGTGTGGAACAGAATTGTAAAATTAGATGGTAGTTGAAAGATGTTTTACAATAGCCAGACACCAGTTTTAAAAATAAGCAATGTAATAGTTACTTATGCTAACTTCGTTGTAGTTTTACATCATGTCAACATAAGCACATGGGTAATTAAAAATTAAAAAGTAATCTACCAAAGGAGTTTAATATTAATTACATTATACGTATACACTTCGGGCACAATGGGTATATGGTTTGTGGTGGAATAAAAGTTTAAGCAGCAATATTTATAAAATAAAAATTGACTAGAGGTCTTATTTGGCTCATTTCTAGTCCCAAACCCACCTACAGTTGTTTTTACTTAGAGCAAATGTCTTTGAAGTTTTTTTCATTTTTTAAGTAGGTCATTCATGCTTACCAACTACATATTGTTATTAGAAATATCCAATTAGATAGTAAATATGAAAGTATTTGAAAAATACATAGAACAGACTGATGATTGCCAGAGGGGTGGGGGGGATGAGAGAGATGAAGGGAATGAAGAGGTGCAAACTTCCAGTTACAAAATAAATAAGACATGAAGATGTAATGTACAGCATAGGGAATATAGTCAATAATATTATAAAAACTATGCATGGTGGGGGTGCCTGGGTGGCTCAGTCAGTTAGGCGTCTGACTCTTGGTTTCAGCTCAGATCATGATCTCAGAATGATGAGACTGAGTCCCATGTGTGGTTCCATGCTCAGTGGGGAATCTGCTTGAGATTCTCCCCCTCTCCCTCTGCCCCACCTCTTTCTTGTGCTCTCTCTCTCGCTCTCAAATAAATAAATAAATCTTAATAAAATAAAAACAAAATAAAAACTATGTGTGGTGACTGATAACTAGACTTATCATGGTGATCATTTCTTAGTGTATATAAATACCAAATCACTATATCGTACACCTGCAACTAATAGAGTATGTCAATTATACTTCAATGAAAAAGAAAATCAATAGATATTAAAGCTGTTGCAGTCTGTCACTCCTGATATCAACCAACAGATATATAAAATAAATGGGCTTTCAAGAATATAAAACAGCCTCCAAATATGTTTTAGAATTACTTAAGTGTTGTGGCCAAAATGAGACCTTGTTTCATGACTTTCTTTTTCTTTAAATAGAAACTCGAGGGGCAATCCCAAAGGCCAAACTCAGCTGGCTTCTGATAGAAATTTGAGTATGTGAGTTAAAGTAGTCATTAGGAAACTGCCTTCCAAACAGGGTGTTTCTGGGTCCACACATAATAGATTGGAAAAGGTTTTTCCAAAATTTCTGTAACCTAAGATTTGTGGGAGGGCCGTGAAAACGAGGTGGCAAATCTTAACCTACAATGGGAAATAAAAAGCCGTTTTCTGGATTAATTACAACTGTCTAAAGGAGCATGTGATTTGGAACCGGGTATATGTTTCTTTAGTTGCTTAACCCTTTACTAGGCTGCCCTTCTGATAAAACTTTTCTCTGCTTCAAATGCAGTGACTCAGAGGTTGGCTTACTGGGATAATGGACATAAGAATCTGATGTCAGGGTTCAGTAACAATTTGACCTCTCATGTCAATGAATGTGGAGCAAGAAAAAATTAGTGTTTTGTGTCTGCTTGAATAGGAGTGGAAATTTCAAAAGACTAGCCGTTTTTATATTTCCTTTAGAACCCATTTATAAATGATAAATTAATAATTTAATTGAATACAATAAAATAAAGTCCACTAAATGTGTAAAGCCTAAATACTAACACAAAATCAAAGTGAACTTTGATATTTGAAATATCTTAAAAGATAAAAGGAAGGTACTTTGTTTACTTTGCATTAATTAGCTTACTGTAAGCTAGAATAATGAAACATTATACAACAAACTGTTGATCAATTGTGGAAGAACTGTTCATAGTTGAGGAGAAAATTTATTACAAGAAAGAGGTTCTTCCACACTAGTGGCTATTAGGCCATAGATATCTGTGTCCATCTCTATGACTTGTAATAAAAAGAAAAAGAGCATTTAAAAAAAAAATTACCATCTGTATAAGAAATTCTTAAATTAATCTTTTTTTTTTTTTAAAGATTATTTATTTATTTATTTATTTATTTATTTGACAGAGAAAGACACAGCAAGAGAGGGAACACAAGCAGGGGGAGTGGGAGAGGGAGAAGCAGACTCCCCGCCGAGCAGGGAGCCCGATGCGGGACTCCATCCAGGGACTCCAGGATCATGACCTGAGCCGAAGGCAGTCGCTTAACCAACTGAGCCACCCAGGCGCCCTCTTAAATTAACCTTGACTTGGGTTTCTTGAGAGTTTCAAAAACAAGAATGTGAGAAGCTAAGTTTCATTACTTACCAGATTAAGGAATCTGTGACAGAATAGTTTGGAAACATTCCCTCTTTAACAAAGAAACACAACAAAACAAAATCCTTTAACTTTAGTAAGGAAGAGAAAATAAATGTCAAATAACGTTATTTCAGGAAAAAGTAAATGGGCCATGGTTGTTATTACCTTTGAAAAGATTTTTTTTTTATTTTATTTTTTTACCATTTTTGCTAAGCTCTGATTGCTGTCACTCTTCCCCAATAAACATGTGGTAAAAAATGATCTATTGGCTAAAAGCACGAATGTGTGTCTGATGTTAAAAAAAATCATAATTAAACATTGATTAGAATGAAAAGCAATTCATTTCAGAAATGAGATCTGCTACATAAAAATAGTGAAACTTAAAATGCTAACAAATGGTTGAATTAGCTTATTCTGTTACAGGAACAATTTCACTGAGGTTATTCCTTCCTAAATTACTCGGACTACTTACATGACTGATGTGTATTCAAAGGATGAAACAGAACATTACACTTGCTACTTGAAGGCTTAAAGATCTTTACCTTAAGTGTAATAGTGCAGTAAAAGGTCGGTAATTTTGAAGAAGCATTGAGGTATGTGGTGATTTTAGATTATATGGGTGACCAAATATTAAGTGTTGGGAGGCTATGAGCTAATGAAGGGAAAAGGAGCAAGAAAAGCCTTGTCCTATTAATTTGTCTTTCCTGCTTGTTTTGTGATCTCTTACACAATGGTGAGGAAAGACCTGCGTCCCAAAAAGAGGTTTGCATGGTCTCTGATTAATTCACAGTGATTACTTCTGCATCTCTAACTGCGTGTACAGCACCTTGAGTGCCCAATGCTTGAGGCTAATATTTTTGTTGGTATAGCCTTTTTGGATAAACAAATGGAATATTTTACCTTAACCTATGAAGATAAATTTAATTGTTTTTAAATTTCACTCCAAATCACTTCTAAATCTGTAGCTGGTTTATCATATAACAACATCAGCTCTCCTATTATTTCAAATTCAGTGAAATTAAAATTATTGGAAATAAATATTTGTGAAACCTCCTAGTACATCTTGATAAATGGGTGGAGAAACACCTCTCATTTAAAAATCCTATCTATTTATTGAACTTTGTAACTTTGAAAATAATTTAAGGTGAGCTTGTTTTGGTTTACTCTATTTATACATTCATGTGGTCTTAATTGCTATCTTTAAGATAATGAGGTTTTACATTTATGAATGTCATATGGCTCCTTATTTATTCAGGTTTCATTAATGTCATCAAATGAGATTATTTAATTTTTCTATTAAGGCCTTGGGGATATGTTAGTAGATTTATAAAAAGCACAGATTTCTAGGTTTATTTCTATTTTCTTTAGGTTGTGTTGCCTTTTTTTGATTATTAATGGTTAAAAAGAACGTCTATGGGCTTTTGACTACATCTGGGAACCTCAATATATTTTTTACTAGTCTTGTTGTTTTCTAAAGGTACTCTTGGATTTTTTTTTTTATATAGCCCAGTACTAACAATTTTGTCCTTCTTTTCCATCCTCACACTTCTTATTTTTATTTCTCGTCTAATATCTCTGCTTAGAACCTCTGTTCTTATGTTAAGAATACCAATAATGTGCATGCTTTTATTATTTCTCATTTGAATGGCATGATGCCATTTATTTTCTACAGTGTAAACTTTAGTATGTTAGTATAGGTTTTTGGTAGAAGCCTTTTATTAGGTTAAAGAAGTTTCCATCCATTCTCCATTTTACAAGTGTTTTTGTCATGGATAATGGTAATTTTATTAATTTGATTGCCTTCATCTATTGAGTGGATCATGTTTTTTTCTCCCTTGCTGTGTTAATTAAATGAATTATATTGATAAAAATCTTTTTTCTGATTCTAAACTATTCTTGCATTCCTTGGATAAATGCCAACTTGGCCATGGTATATGATTACTATAGATAGTTGGAAGAATTTGCTATTACTTTAATTTCATCCCCCATTTGTTCATATTTGAAATTGATTTAGAATTCATCAATTCTATTGTACGTGTCCTTTTCACATATCAAATATATGCTGATCTTATTAGATGAGTTGGTAAAATGACTTCACTTTCATTTTCTCAGGAACTTCATATAAGTTAAGGTTTATATTTTTCTTAAAAATTTGGCAAACTCATGTAAAAAAACAGCTGAAATTTGAGGTATTATAAGAGTGGAAGATTAATTATAGGCTCAAAAAAATTTTTAAAGATTTTATTTATTTATTTGAGAGATAGACAGTGGGAGAGACCGAGTACGAGTGGGCTGAGGAGCAGAGAGAGAAGCAGACACCCTTCTGAGCAGGAAGCCTGAAGCAAGGCTCAATCCTGGGATTCTGGGATCATGACCTGAGCCAAAGGCAGATGCTTAACCAACTGAGCCACCCAGGCAACCCCTATATGCTTACATTTTTGATAAGTATTTGTATACTCTTTAATGGTCATTGATTTTCTATACATTCTATAGTTGAATTGGGTATTTACACTCACCTCGGGATTTTCCATTTGGTTAAATTCTAAATTAAATCCAAAATATTGGCCATAATATTGTCTTACCATTTTTTATTCTATCTATAGGTATGTCCTTTTAACAGTTCCTTATGTATTTTCTTTGTGCTATCTTTTATTATATTTCTTAAAATTTTATTTTAATTCTGGTACAATTAACATACTGTTATATTAGTTTCTGGAGTACAATATAGTGATTCAACAATTCCATACATCATCCAGTGCTCATCACAAGTATACTCCTTAACCCCCTTCACTTATTTAAATCCACATCCCCCACCCACCTTCCCTCTAGTAACCTTCAGCTTGTTCTCTATAGTTAAGAGTCTGTTTCATGGCTGGTCTCTCTCTCTTTTTCCTCTGCTCACTTGTTTTATTTCTTAAATTCTACATATGAGTGAAATCATTTGGTATTTGTCTTTCCCTGACTGACTTATTTCACTTAACATTATACTTTCTAGATCCATCCATGTGGCAAATGGCAAGATTTCATTCCTTTTTATGGCTGAATAATATTCCATCATATATATAATATATATATAAATATGTATATATAAAATATATATATAAAAGAATGAAATATGGATCTTCTTTATCAATTCATCTGTAGATGAACATGGGCTGTTTCCATAATTTGGCTATTGTAAATAATGCTGCTATAAACATAGGGGTGCATGTATCACTTTGAATTAGTGTTTTTGTATTCTTTGAGTAAATACCCAGTAGTGCGATTGCTGGATCTTAGGGTACTTCTATTTTTAACTTTTTTTTTTTTTTAAGATTTTATTTATTTATTATTTGACAGAGAGAGACACAGCGAGAGAGGGAACACAAGCAGGGGGAGGGGGAGGGGGAGAAGGAGAAGCAGGCTTCCCGCGGAGCGGGGAGCCCGATGCGGGGCTCGATCCCAGGACCCTGAGATCATGACCTGAGCTGAAGGCAGACGCTTAACGACTGAGCCACCCAGGCGCCCCTATTTTTAACTTTTTGAGGAAACTTCATAGTGTTTTCCACAGTGGCTGCACCAGTTTGTGTTCCCACCAACAGTACAAAAGAGTTTCTTTTCCTCCATATCCTCACCAACACTTGTTTCTTGTGGTTTTAATTTTGTTTTATTTTAAAATTTTTAAAGGATTATTAATTTATTTTAGAGGAGAGCATGAGTGGGAGAGGGGCAGAGGGAGAGGGAGATAGAGAATCCTCAAGAAGACTTCCCTCTAAGCACAGAGCCTGATGTGGGGTTCAATTCCAGGACCCTGAAATCATGACCTGAGACAAAATCAAGTCAGATGCTTAACTGACTGAGCCACCCAGGTACCCCTTGTGTTTTTTATTTTAACCATTCTGACAGGTGTGCGGAGATATCTCACTGTAGTTTTGATTTGCATTTCTCTGATGATGAGTGATGTTGGACATCTTTTCATGCTTCTATTGGCCATTTGGATGTCTTTCTTAGAGAAATGTCTGTTCATTTCTTCTGACCTTTTAAAAATTGGATTATTTAGGGATTTTTGCGTCTTGATTTGTCTAAGTTCTCTTTTGGGTTTTGATTTGTATAAGTTCTTTATATATTTTGGATACTAACCCTTTATCAGATATGTCATTTGCAAATATCTTCCCCCATTCCATAGGTTGCCTTTTAGTTTTAGGGTTTGTTTTGTTTTTGTTTTTTTAAAGATTTTATTTATTTATTTGACAGAGAGACACAGTGAGAGAAGGAACACAAGTAGGGGGAGCAGCAGAGGGAAAAGGAGAAGTAGGTTTCCCACTGAGCAGGGAGCCCAATTCAGGTCTTGATCCCAGGACCCTGGGATCATGACCTGAGCTGAAGGCAGACACTTAATGACTGAGCCACCCAGGCACCCCTGCCTTTTAGTTTTGTTGATTGTTTACTTCCCTGTGTAGAAGCTTTTTATTGTGATGTAGGCCCAATAGTTTATTTTTGCTTCTATTTCCCTTGCCTCAGGAGACATATCTAGAAAGAAGTTGCTACAGCTGATGTCAGAGAAATTACTGCCTATGCTCTCTTCTAAGATTTTTAGGATTTCAGGCCTCACATTTAGGTCTTTAAACCATTTTGAATTTCTTTTGAATTTATTATGGTGTAAGAAAGTGGTCCAGTTTCATTCTTTTGCAGGTAGCTGTCCAGTTTTCCCAACACCATTTGATGAAGAGATTTTTTTCCCATTACATATTCTTTCATGCTTTGTCAAAGATTAATTGACCATATAATTGTGGGTTTATTTCTGGGTTTTCTATTCTGTTCTATTGATCAATGTGTCTATTTTTGTATATGCTATCTTTTATTTTTAGTAAAATTTTCTACAATTCTTCCTTAAATTCTTTTCAAAGAATCTTTTATTTAGAGTAATTTATATCTTTTTAATCTATTATTTGTTCATTTTTTTAGTTTTTTTCTTCATTAGTCTTTATTTTCTACTTTTTGTTTGCAACCTCTCCTCACTGAATTTTCAGATCAAAATTGTTTTTAGAGATTTTTTTATTTATCAGAGAGAGAGCACAAGCAGGGGGAGCAGCACGCAGAGGGAGAAGCAGGCTTCCTGCTGAGCAGGGAGCCCAATGTGGAGTTTGATCCCAGAACCCTGGGATCATGGCCTGAGCTGAAGGCAGATGCTTAAATGACTGAACCAACCAGGTGCCCCGCAAATAGCCTTAATAAATGTTTAAAAGCTATTTATGGGATGGGAGGAGCAAGATGGCGGAGGAGTAGGAGACCTAAATTTTGTCTGGTCCCAGGAATTCAGCTGGATAGGGATCAAACCATTCTGAACACCTACAAACTCAACAGGAGATCAAAGAAAAGAATAGCAGCAACTCTCTGAACAGAAAAGTGACCACTTTCTGGAAGGTAGGACGTGCAGAGAACTGAATCCGAGGCGATATTCCGGAGGATAGACGGCGGGGGAGGGGGCCTCCGTCAGCTGCTACCTGCAAGTGATAGAGCCGCAGAGCACAAAATCGGAAATTTTAGAAGTTTGCTCCACTGAGGGACGTCACTCCAGTGGCTAAAGGGGGGTGGAACTCTCGCTGGGACAGTGTGGTCTCAGGACCCTCGGGGTCACAGAAAGACTGGGGGTGCCTGAGTGCTGCAGAGCTCCCCGGTATGGAAGCAGGGAAGCTGGCTGCAGAGAGGGAGCCGAGGCGTGGGCTCTCAGCTCAGGGTTCCCATAAACTGTGATCTGCGGCACAGTCGGGCCACTGCTCCTCCAGCAGGGACCCAACAAGTGGCAGATCCGGGGAGACTCCCCTTCCTCCCCCGGGAGGAGCCGTGCGGGAGTGCACCGCAAGGACCTGCTGGGTTTGGAGACTCCACCCGGGTCGGGTGCCAGAGACAGAAACGCGCGGTCACAGGCCGGGCGAGCACGGAGTGTGGCTGGAGACCAGGGAGACGGGAGTGACTGACTGCTTTTCTCTGGGGGCTCACTGAGGAGCGGGGCCCGAGTTCTTGGTTCCTCTGGGGCAGAGATTGGGAGGCCACCATTTTCACTCTCGTCCTCCAAAGCTGTACCAAAAGCTCGCAGGGAACAAAAGCTCCCGAGAGCAAACACGAACATATTAATTAGCCCGGACCGGCAAGGGCGGGGCAAGTCTGCCTCCGGCAAAGACATTTGGGAACCACGGCAATGGGCCCCTCCCCCAGAAGATCAACAAAAACAGCCAGCCAAGACCAAGTTTACCCATCAATGAGAACTGCAAAATTCCATCGCTAGGGGAATACTGCACATAGAATTCATGGCCTTTTCCCCATGATTCTTTAGTCTTTCAAAGTTAATTTTTTTCTTTTTCTATTTCTTTTTTTTTTAATTTTTCTTCTTTCCTTTTTCAACCAACATCTTATCAATTCTTTTTTAAAAATCTTTTTTAATTTTCATTTTTACAGTAAGATTCTATCCCTTCATTGCATTTAACCTTATTTTTTTTTATATATAAGGATTCTTTCTTTAAAATTTTGGGATACAGTTTCTTCTAACAGACCAAAATATACCCTAAATCTCTAGTGTATGGCTTTGTTCTAGAATCCCACCTGATCACATTCTCTCCTTTTTTTAAAAAAAATTTTTCTTCTTTCTTCTTTCAACCAACGTCTTATCAATTCCTTTTTAAAAATCTTTTTTAATTTTCATCTTTACACTCATATTCCATCCCTCCCTCATATTTACCCTTATTTTTGTATATATATATAAGTTGTTCTTTCTTTAAAATTTTGGGAGGCAATTTCTTCTTCTTTTTTTTAATTTAATTTTATTATGTTATGTTAATCACCATACAGTACATCATTAGTTTTTTTTTTTTATTCTTATGTTAATCCCCATACATTACATCATTAGTTTTAGAAGTAGTGTTCCATGATTCATTGTTTGTGCACAACACCCAGTGCTCCATGCAGAATGTGCCCTCCTCAATACCCACCACCAGGCTAACCCACCCCCTCCCCTCTAGAACCCTGTTTGTTTTTCAGAGTCCATCGTCTCTCATGGTTCATCTACCCCTCCGATTTCCCCCGCTTCATTCTTCCCCTCCCGCTACCTTCTTCTTCTTCTTCTTTTTTTTTTTTTCTTAACATATATTGTATTATTTGTTTCAGGGGTACAGATCTGAGATTCAACAGTCTTGCACAATTCACAGCGCTTACTAGAGCACATACCCTCCCCAGTGTCTATCACCCAGTCACCCCATCCCTCCCACCCCACCCCCCACTCCAACAACACTCAGTTTGTTTCCTGCGATTAAGAATTCCTCATATCAGTGAGATCATATGATACATGTCTTTCTCTTTTTGACTTATTTCACTCAACATAATACCCTCCAGTTCCATCCACGTCATTGCAAATGGCAAGATCTCATTCCTTTTGATGGCTGCATAATATTCCATTGTATATATATACCACCTCTTCTTTATCCATTCATCTGTCAATGGACATCTTGGCTCTTTCCACAGTTTGGCTATTGTGGACATTGCTGCTATAAACATCGGGGTGCATGTACCCCTTCGGATCCCTACTTTTGTATCTTTGGGGTAAATACCCAGTAGTGCAATTGCTGGATCATATGGTAGCTCTATTTTCAACTTTTTGAGGAACCTCCATACAGTTTTCCAGAGTGGTTGCACCAGCTTGCATTCCCACCAACAGTGTAGGAGGGTTCCCCTTTCTCCGCATCCCCGCCAACATGTGTCGTTTCCTGACTTGTTAATTTTAGCCATTCTGACTGGTGTGCGGTGGTATCTCATTGAGGTTTTGATTTGGATTTCCCTGATGCTGAGCGATATTGAGCACTTTTTCATGTGTCTGTTAGCCATTTGGATGTCTTCTTTGGAAAAATGTCTGTTCATGTCTTTTGCCCATTTCTTGATTGGATTCTTTGTTCTTTGGGTGTTGAGTTTGATGAGTTCTTTATAGATTTTAGATACTAGCCCTTTATCTGATATGTCATTTGCAAATATCTTCTCCCATTCTGTTGGTTGTCTTTACACCAACAGCAAGACAGAAGAAAGAGAAATTAAGGAGTCGATCCCATTTACAATTGCACCCAAAACCATAAGATACCTAGGAATAAATCTAACCAAAGAGACAAAGGATCTGTACTCAGAAAACTATAAAATACTCATGAAAGAAATTGAGGAAGACACAAAGAAATGGAAAAACGTTCCATGCTCATGGATTGGAAGAACAAATATTGTGAAGATGTCAATGCTACCTAGAGCAATCTACACATTCAATGCAATCCCCATCAAAATACCATCCACTTTTTTCAAAGAAATGGAACAAATAATCCTAAAATTTGTATGGAACCAGCAAAGACCCCGCATAGCCAGAGGAATATTGAAAAAGAAAACCAAAGCCGGTGGCATCACAATTCCAGACTTCAAGCTCTATTACAAAGCTGTCATCATCAAGACAGCATGGTACTGGCACAAAAACAGACACATAGATCAATGGAACAGAATAGAGAGCCCAGAAATGGACCCTCAACTCTATGGTCAACTTATCTTCGACAAAGCAGGAAAGAATGTCCAATGGAAAAAAGACAGTCTCTTCAACAAATGGTGTTGGGAAAATTGGATAGCCACATGCAGAAGAATGAAACTGGACCATTTCCTTACACCACACACAAAAATAGACTCCAAATGGTTGAAAGCCCTCAATGTGAGACAGGAATCCATCAAAATCCTAAAGGAGAACACAGGCAGCAACCTCTTTGACCTTAGCCGAAGCAACTTCTTCCTAGAAACATCGCCAAAGGCAAGGGAAGCCAGGGCAAAAATGAACTATTGGGACTTCATCAAGATAAAAAGCTTTTGCAAAGCAAAGGAAACAGTCAACAAAACCAAAAGACAACCATCATTAGTTTTTGATGTAGTGCTCCATGATTCATTTTTTTGCGTACAACACCCAGTGCTCCATTCAATACGTGCCCTCTTTAAGAACCATCACCAGGCTAACCCATCCCCCCAGACGCCCCCCTCTAGAACCCTCAGTTTGTTTCTCAGTGTCCATAGTGTCTCATGGTTCATCTCCCCCTCTGATCACCCCCCCTTCATTTTCCCTTCCTACTATCTTTTTTTTTTTTTTTTAACATATAATGTATTATTTGTTTCAGAGGTACAGGTCTGTGATTCATCAGTCTTACACAATTCACAGCACTCAGCACAGCACATACCCTTTCCAATGTCCATCACCCAGCCACCCCATCTCTCCCAACCCCCACCACTCCATCAACCCTCAGTTTCCTGAGATTAAAAATTCCTCATATCAGTGAGATCATATGATACATATCCTTCTCTGATTAACTTATTTCACTTAGCATAATACCCTCTAGTTCCATCCACATCATTGCAAATGGCAAGATTTCACTTTTTTTTGATGGCTGCATAATATTCTATTTTATATATATAAAATATATATATCACATCTTCTTTATCCATTCATCTGTTGATGGACATCTTGGCTCTTTCCATAGTTTGGCTATTATGGACATTGCTGCTATAAACATTGAGGTGCAGGTGCCTCTTTGGATCACTACATTTGTATCTTTGGGGTAAATATCCAGTAGTGCAATTGCTGGGTCAGAGGGTAGCTCTATTTTCAACTTTTTGAGGAACCTTCATACTGTTTTGCAGAGTGGCTGCACCAGCTGGGAGGCAATTTCTTCTAACAGACCAAAATGTGGTGAGTGTGTGGCTCTGTTCTATTCACCAGCCTGATCATATTCTTTTTTTTTTTTCCCTAGTTTTGTGTCTCTTCTGATTTGTTTATTGGGTAATATTCTGGGATTGTTGTTATCCTTTTAGCATTTTGTTCTCTCATTCATCTATTCTCCTCTGGACAAAATGACAAGATGGAAAAACTCACCTCAAAAACAAAAACAAGGGGCAATACCAACTGCCAGGGACCTACTCAATACAGACATTAGTATGATGTCAGAACTAGAGTTCAGAATGATGATTATAAAGATACTAGCTGGGCTTGAATAAAGCATAGAAGATACTAGAGAATCCCTTTCTGGAGAAATGAAAGGACTAAAATCTAGCCAAGTTGAAATCAAAAAGGCTATTAATGAGGTGCAATAAAAAATGGAGGCTCTAACTGCTAGGATAAATGAGGCAAAAGAGAGAATAGTGATATAGAAGACCAAATGATGGAGAATAAAGAAGCTGAGAAAAAGAGACATAAACAACTACTGGATCACGAGGGCAGAATTTGAGATAAGTGATACCACAAGATGAAGCAATATTAGAATAATTGGGATCCCAGAAGAAGAAGGGGGGGCAGAAGGTATATTGGAGCAAGTTATAGCAGAGAACTTCCCTAATTTGGGGAAGGAAACAGGCATCAAAATCCAGGAGGTACAGAGAACCCCTCTCAAAATCAATAAGAATAAGTCCACACCCTGACATCTAATAGTAAAACTTACGAGTCTCAGACACAAAGATAAAATCCTAAAGGCCACTCAGGATAAGAGGTCTGTAATCTACAATGGTAGAAACATTAGATTGACAGCAGAAATATCCACAGAGACCTGGCAGGCCAGAAAGGACTGGCATGATATATTCAGGGCACTAAACGACAAAAATATGCAGCCAAGAATACTATATCCAGCTAGGCAGTCACTGAAAATAGAAGGAGAGATAAAAAACTTCCAGGACAAACAAAAATTAAAAAAATTTGTGAACACCAAACCAGCCCTACAAGAAATCTTGAAAGGGGTCCTCTAAGCAAAGAGAGAACCTAAAAGCAACATAGACCAGAAAGGAACACAGACAATATACAGTAACAGTCACCTTACAGGCAATACAGTGTCACTAAATTCATATCTTTCAGTAGTTACCCTGAATGTAAATGGGCTAAATGCTCCAATCAAAAGACACAGGGTATCAGATTGAATAAAAAACCAAGACCCATCAATATGCTGTTTACAAGAGATTCACGTTAGACCCAAAGACACCCCCAGACTGAAAGTGAGGGGGTGGAAAACCATGTACCATGCTAATGGACACCAAAAGAAAGCTGGGGTGGCAATCCTTATATCAGACAAATTAGATTTTAAACTAAAGACTATAATAAGAGATGAAGAAAGACACTACATCATACTTAAAGAATCCATCAAACAAGAAGATCTAACAATTGTAAATATCTATGCCCCTAAGATGGGAACAGCCAATTATATAAGCCAATTAATAACAAAATCAAAGAAACACATGGACAATAATGCAATAATAGTAGGGGATTTCACTGAAATGGACAGATCCTCGAAGCAAAAGATCAACAAGGAAATACAGGCTTTAAATGACACATTGGACCAGATGGACTTCACAGATATATTCAGAACTTTCCATCCCAAAGTAACAGAATACACATTCTTCTCGTGCCCATGGAACATTCTCCAGAATAGATCACATCCTGGGTCACAAATCAGGTCTTAACTGGTAGCAAAAGATTGGGATCATTCCCTACATATTTTTGGGCCAAAATGCTTTGAAACTAGAACTCAATCACAAGAGGAAAGTTGGAAAGAACTCAAATGCATCCTACTAAAGGCTAAAGAGCATTCTACTAAAGAATGGGTCAACCAATTCTTCTTAAATAAGAATTAAAAATATTCATGGAAAAAAATGAAAATGGAAATATGACAGTTCAAAACCTTTGGAATGCAGCAAAGCCTGTCCTAAGAAGAAAGTACATAACAGTACAAGCCTTTCTCAAGAAACAAGAAAGGTCTCAAATACACAACCTAACCCTACACCTAAAGGAGCTGGAGAAAGAACAGCAAATAAGGCCTAACTCAGCAGGAGAAGAGAAAAAATAAAATCAGAGCAGAAATCAATGAAATAGAAACCAAAAGAATAGTAGAATAAATCAATGAAACTAGGAGCTGGTTCTTTGAAAGAATTAATAAGATTGATAAACCCCTGGCCAGACTTATCAAAAAGAAAAGAGAAAGGACCCAAATTAATAAAATCATGAATGAAAGAGATCACAACCAACACCAAAGAAATACAAACAATTATAAGAACATATTATGACCAACTATATGTCAGCAAATTAGACAATCTGGAAGAAAAGGATGCATTCCTAGTGAAGTATAAACTACCAAAACTGAACCAGGAAGAAATAGAAAACCTGAACAAACCTATAACCACTAAGGAAATTGAAGCAATAATTAATAATCTCCCAATAAACAAGAGCCCAGGGCCAGATGGCTTCCCAGAGGAATTCTACCAAACATTTAAAAGAATTAATACCTATTCTTCTGAAGCCATTTAAAAAAGTATAGTGGAAGGAAAACTTCCAAACTCATTTTATGAGGCCAGCATTACCTTGAA
This sequence comes from Mirounga angustirostris, assembly GCF_029215605.1. NCBI lineage: Eukaryota > Metazoa > Chordata > Mammalia > Carnivora > Phocidae > Mirounga > Mirounga angustirostris. The sequence continues at coordinate 149,564,655 of NW_026991710.1, read as the reverse complement.
CCGAAAACCAGACAAAGACCCCATTCAAAAAGGAGAATTACAGGCCAATATCCATGATGAACATGGATGCAGAAATTCTCACCAAAATACTAGACAATAGGATCCAACAGCGCATTAAAAGGGTTATTCACCATGACCAGGATTTATTCCTGGGCTCCAAGGTTGGTTCAACATCCACAAATCACTTGATGTGATGCACTACATTAATAAAAGAAAGAACAAGAACCCTATTAGACTCTTAATAGATGCAGAAAAAACATTTGATAAAGTACAGCACCCTTTCTTGATTAAAACTCTTCACAATGTAGGGATAGAGGGTACATACCTCAATATCATAAAAGCCATCTATGAAAAACCCACAGTGAATATTATTCTCAATGGAGAAAAACTGAGAGCTTTCTCCTAAGGTCAGGAACATGGCAGGGATGTCCACGATCACCACTGCTATTCAAAATAGTACTAGAAGTCCTAGCCTCAGCAATGAGACAACAAAAAGAAATAAAAGGTATCTAAATCAGCAAAGAAGAAGTCAAACTCTCACTCTTTGCAAATGATATGATACTTTATGTGGGAAACCCAAAAGACAACCCCAAAACTGCTAGAACTCATACAGGAATTCAGTAAAGTGGCAGGATATAAAATCAATGCACAAAAATCAGTGGCATTCCTATACACCAACAACCAGACAGAAGAAAGAGAAATTAAAGAGTCAATACCATTTACAATTGCACCCAAAACCATAAGATACCTAGGAATAAATCTAACCAAAGAGGCAAAGCATCTGTACTCTGAAAACTATAGAACACTCATGAAAGAAATTGAGGAAGACACAAAGAAATGGAGAAACGTTCCATGCTCATAGATTGGAAGAACAAATATTGTGAAGATGTCAATGCTACCTAGAGCAATCTACACATTCAATGCAATCCCCATCAAAATACCATCCACTTTTTTCAAAGAAATGGAACAAATAATCCTAAAATTTGTATGGAACCAGAAAAGACCCCGTATAGCCAGAGGAATGTTGAAAAAGAAAACCAAAGCTGGTGGCCTCACAATTCCAGACTTCAAGCTCTATTACAAAGCTGTAATCATCAAGACAGTATGGTATTGGCTCAAAAACAAACACATAGATCAATGAAACAGAATAGAGAGCCCAGAAATGGACCCTCAAGTCTATGTTCAACTAATCTTTGACAAAGCAGGAAAGAATGTCCAATGGAACAAAGACAGTCTCTTCAACAAATGGTGTTGGGAAAATTGGACAGCCACATGCAGAAGAATGAAACTGGACCACTTCCTTACACCACACACAAAAATAGACTTAAAATGGATGAAAGACCTAAATGTGAGACAGGAATCCATCAAAGTCCTAAAGGAGAACACAGGCAGCAACCTCTTCGACTTCAGCCACAGCAACTTCTTCCTAGAAACATCACCAAAGGCAAAGGAAGCAAGGTCAAAAATGAACTATTGGGACTTCATCAAGATAAAAAGCTTTTGCACAGCAAAGGAAACAGTCAACAAAACCAAAAGACAACAGACAGAATGGGAGAAGATATTTGCAAATGACATGTCAGATAAAGGGCTAGTATCCAAAATCTATAAAGAACTTATTAAACTCAACACCCAAAGAATAAATAATCCAATCAAGATTTGGGCAGAAGACATGAATAGACATTTCTGCAAAGAAGACATCCAAATGGTCAACAGACACATGAAAAAGTGCTCAACATCATTCGGCATCAGGGAAATCCAAATCAAAACCTCAATGAGATACCACCTCACACCAGTCAGAATGGCTAAAATTAACAAGTCAGGAAACGACAGATGTTGGCAGGGATGCAGAGAAAGGGGAACCCTCCTACACTGTTGGTGGGAATGCAAGCTGGTGCAGCCACTCTGGAAAACTGTACGGAGGTTCCTCAAAAAGTTGAAAATAGAGCTACCCTATTACCCAGCAATTGTACTACTGTGTATTTACCCCAAAGATAAAAATGTAGTGATCTGAAGGGGTACGGGCACCCTGATGTTTATAGCAGCAATGTCTACAATAGCCAAACTATGGAAAGAGTCAAGATGTCCATCATCAGATGAATGGTTAAATAAGATGTGGTGTATATATACACAATGGAATATTATGCCACTATCAAAAAACAAAATCTTGCCATTTGCAATGATGTGGATTGAAGTAGAGGGTATTATGCTAAGTGCAAAAAGCCAATCAAAGAAAGACAATTATATCATCTCACTGATATGAGGAATTTGAGAAACAAGACAGAGGATCATAGGGAAAGGGAGGGATAAATGAAACAAATGAAACCAGAGAGGGAGACAAACAATAAGAGACTCTTTATCTCAGGAAAGAAACTGAGGGTTGCTGGAGTGGTGGGAGGTGGGAAGGATAGGGTGGCTGGGTGATGGACATTGGCAGGGTATGTGCTATGGTGAGCACTGTGAATTGTGTAAGACTGATGAATCACAGACCTGTATCCCTGAAACAAAAAAAAAGCTATTTATGTTTTTTCTTGCTTTATTTTATCACCTATGATTGATAATTTCCTTCTCTTCATCCTTCATCCTGTTTGCCCCTCCTGTGTTATACAATTTTTCTTCAGTCTCCCCTGGTAATAGTAGAAAATTTAATTTCTTGTTGTACTCAGAACACCCATGCTTTATCATTTATCACATGTGCTGTCTCTTCTTGGGGTCCTTGTTCTACCCTCTCTATGACTTTTGATCCACCTATTATTATCAAAATCACCAGCTCATTTGAGATCTCAGATGACTCCATTATGGGAATGTCTTTGTTACTCATGTGGAATTAGCTCAAATCAGTAGATTCTAGAATCACTTGATGTTGAGAATAATTAGGTAATGATGCATATTTAGTTTTCCATAATTAAAGGCTTGGTCACTTCAGCCTGTAATTTCCCCATAGTTTGGATGGAATTTAGATTTTAGAATGAGAAAAGTACCTGGAAATGGACCATCCATGGTAACTTTCTGGTAAATTTCTATTGTAGAATGACTTCTCCAGAAACAGTCTTTTCAGAGCAATCTGTGCTGATTGGTCTCTAGGAAACAAAGTAACAAACATTTCCAAAACCTTCAAGGACAAAATATGACACTTTACTCACTGTCAATGGTAAATTTAAATGTCAAGTAGATTTGAATATAATTTGCACTGAATGTTAACCCTCTACCTGTAAGAAAGTACACGAGAAGCAAAATTGTAATAGACATTTTCTTTGTGAGTACAAAATTTAAAAAACAGTAGTTAAGCCAAAAGAAATCAGTTGGATGATTTCAAGTGATTATTGCAACTATCTACACTCAGTAAAGACCATTTGTACAATTAGACTGAACCCAGCAAAATAATTCAAGTACATCTTTATGGGATGGTGCAAGATGAATTTTATTATCATTCTCTTCACTGAGTTATGTTTTATTAGATTCTCATAATGACTATTCTCCTTTTATTGATATATTATTTTTTCCTATATTATTAAGTGTGACGTTTAAACTCCAGGCTTTTAATGTGAATTTTACCTAGAAAAACTGTGAAATTTAGTGCTGGATTGGGGAACTCAGAAATCGTATATTTGCATCTGAGAGCTTCCTGCTTTGACTTTTGATATTTCTTTCTAGGTGTTTTATTTATCATTAAAAGAATATCTATCTTTAATGTAACTGTTGGCATTTTCCTTTTGGTCTCATTACTATTCTCGTTGTGATTAACACACAGGATATTTTGACTAGGCATTGGCTAAGATTTCTTACTAATGCTAAAAGAGAATTATAGATCAACAGTTAACATGTCAAAGTGAAATGTGGTTCCTGCTACCAATTCGATGAATGGAATAACAGATTTTTAAATTGTACTTTTAGCAGAGAGTAGGATGCAGCTGAGATAGATGGTAATTTTAATTTTCATTCTTTCAACAAATATTGAGTGGCTACCATGTACCAAGAAATCTTATACATGTCAAGGGTACATATATGGCAAAAAGAAATCTCTGCCCTTATGATTCTTGCCATTCTAATAAATATTCTTTATATTTTTGCATATTTCCATCATTTTGAAAACCTGGCTAATCCTGGAATCAAGGTTAAATAATGTAACACTGTGTTGGAGAAAGATATATAGTATCACAGCTGTGGGACTGAAGTATAAAGTCTCATTTTCTTTAAAAAACTTAGCTCTTCAAGAAAATTAAACCCTTAAAGATTAGCATTTTATTTTTAGATCAAACCACTGCTGTACTCATAAGACATGAAATAGAGTCAAATAATTTAAATTTTTAAGGAAACATTAGCGAAAATTTTGAACTAAAATATATTTTAAAATGCATTATTTCACTTTATAGTGTATAGTCTTTTTTTTTTCAGTATAGTTGACACACCATGATACATTAGTTTCAGGTGTGCAACATAGTGATTTGACAAGTTTATATATTATGTTGTGTTCACCACAAGTGTAACTACTGTCTATCCTAATATATTGCTATTACAATATCATTGACTATATTTCTCATGCTGTACCTTTTATTCTCATGACTTATTCATTCCATAACTGGAAGCATAGCTTCCACTCCCTTTCACCCATTTTGCCCAACCTCCCCACCATATCCCCTCTGGCAACTATCAGTTTGTTTTCTGAATTTACAGGTCTGATTCTGCTGCTTTTTTGTTGTTGTTTATTTATTTATTTTTTTGACAATGGCTATCTGAATGCATATACAATCATAATGGGGTATACATGTTCACTTTTTAGAGTTAATATCGTTTTCAGAATGACATGGATAAAAAATAAGATATTTCACTAATAAGTAGCAATAAATCAAAAATGCAAAGGAGGAGTCATGGTCACGACTCCAATGTGGGAAAAAAAATAACTCTATGTGCTTATGAACTCAGCCCTCCCCCTATACTCACACTATTTGTGATATCCATTTAGTTTTATGACTTTACATTTCTTCTACATCCTGGTGATATTTAAATTTATGTCTCTATACAGACTTTACTCCTGAACTCCAAAATTCAACTCCTGACCTTTCCTTAAAATCTGCTCAATCCTCTTCTTTTTTTTTTTCTTAACATATATTGCATTATTTGTTTCAGAGGTACAGAGCTGAGATTCAGCAGTCTTGCACAATTCACAGCGCTTACCAGAGCACATACCCTCCCCAGAAGAAGAAGAAGAAGGTAGCGGGAGGGGAAGAATGAAGTGGGGGAAATCAGAGGGGTAGATGAACCATGAGAGATGATGGACTCTGGAAAACAAACTGAGGGTTCTAGAGGGGAGGGGGGTGGGAAGATGGGTTAGCCTGGTGGTGGGTATTGAGGAGGGCACATTCTGCATGGAGCACTGGGTGTTATGCACAAACAATGAATCATGGAACACTACATCTAAAACTAATGATGTAATGTATGGGGATTAACATAAGAATAAAAATAAATAAATAAATAAAAAATCTGCTCAATCCACAACTTTATCCAGTCCAGTTTGATGGGAAATTCATCCTTCAAGATGCTTAGGTAAAATCTTGAAGTCATATTTCATCCATTGCTTTTTCTCATATTCCACACCAAGGAATTCAGGAAATATGTTGGTTCTGCCTTCATAATATGTGCAAAATCTGTCTATTTTTCACTAATTTCACTGCTGTCACCTTGTGCCCAATCATTATCATATTTCACATTCATTAGTGTAATAGCCTCCAAATTTGGCCACACTTCTTACTTTGTACATTACAGGATGCACCTTTTGAAAGGTAAATAATCTGCTCTTATACTGAAAATCATTCAGTTTCTCCTCTTTTCACTCAAAAGTAAAAGTGAAGGTCTTTATGGTAGTCCCCACCCTCCTCACCCTCTTTTCCTTTCTGACTTTATCTCCTACTACTCTTTCCTTCATTCCTCCACATTAGTTACACTGAGTGTTCCTCAATTTCTAGTTCTCACCATTGAACATTCATACTTGCCAGGTCCTCTTCCTATCGTTCTCTCAATGAGTTCTGCCCAGATAATCCTTCTTGAAATTAGAACTACTCCCATACCCTGGGAAGTCTTAGCTCACTTTCCTGGTCCAACTTTTCATAAATAATTTATCACCCTCTAATATCCTACATAAAAATACTTATTCATTATGCCCATTGTTTCATAAGTCACCATGAGAACATGATATTTTGTCTATTTTATGGTCAGATTAGTCACTGGTAGATAGAAGGCACTCAGTAAATATATTTTAAATAAGTGAATAAACTTATGTTTTTCATTCAATCTTATTAGATGATTAACAAAAAGGAAAGAGGATTTTATTTGATGAATTAATAAATGCAATGAGATTTCACTAGTGAAAATATGAGTTTTGAGCTACTATTCCTTTTGTGGTCCTATCCTAACACTAACTATTCATTTAGTTTCATTTACTATAAAGAGTGATGATAAAGAAATTAAATGGAGATGTCTCTTTTACTGATTCCTGTCAATGGGAGGACAGAAACAGGAAAAAAAAAATCCCACATATATACTTAGCTTAAATGGAAGGAAACATTGGAGAATTTGGGGAGTAATATTAACTAAAGGTTTTTGGTAAAGAACAGACATTCTAAGGGGGAGGACGTATTCAGACAGACCAGCCTTCTATCAAAGTTCTTAAACTTTGGATCTCTGTAGAGTCAAAGATTGAGCTTCGAGGGTCTCCATACCTTTTGTGATCTGTACAAAATCTCACATGGATCAATACTGCATATTTTTCCCTGGGTAGAGAATTCATTTCACCAAAATTCTTACATAGGTTCTATAAAAACAATATGGTTAAAAAATTGTAGTAAAGACTAGAGATGAACAACATACATTCTCATCTCTAATATTTTAAGAAATGCAAGAAAATAGTAATATATACAGTTATTTCTTTAGCTGCACACTGGTTGATCAACTTTAGATTGTGAATCATGGAACCAGTTTATTATCAACATAACATGAACATATAAAAAGCTACATCTATATATCAATAATGAAATCCTCAATGATTAAATCACTGTATTTCCAAATTTCATGCTTAATTATCTCAATGCTTATTTTTCTCTTTAAATAATATACTATCTTTGGAACCAGTTATAAATAAACCAATTAACATGATTAGCTGAGTTCTAAGTACACCACTAACATGTTTGCTTTCTAAAATAATGTTCTACTTTTTTTTTCTAGATAGGTATCAATAAATACAATACATATAAGTAAATTCTTATAGGCCTATGCAATGTTCTTCACTTCAACATATATATATGTACCAAATGGAAAGTACTCTAGCATCATGTATTCACCCTGAAAAGGAATCTCTTCAAAGATAAATGCATATAATTTTCCTTATTTACTGTAAGATCAAACTCAGATTCCTAAACAGAAGTATGTTCACATTCAATCTGTTCAAACTATCTCCCATAGATGTCTCAAAAAACAAAGGCAGTTTTTATTTTAAATGGACATGTTTATTTACCACTGTTACCCAACCATGAACATTTGTGCCTTCAAATCTTATTTCATAATACATATACAGGAGTTTTTCCTGTATACAAAATATCTATCAAAATTTCCACCAGAGCACTCTGGATGTGTCCAGAATGTGGCAGAGTGGAGAGCAGTCCTAAGTATAGCTTGAAGAGCAGGGTAGCACTACAAACCATTTGTTACCATTTTTTTGATGAGAAAAGTACAGCAATTGAGATAAATTTTGGAATTTGTTTAATAATTTGACAGAAAATTTTTAAATTTAATTAAAAAAATTTATTGTTATGTTAATCACCATATATTACATCATTAGTTTTTGATGTAGTGTTCCATGATTCATTGTTTGTACATAACACCCAGTGCTCCATGCAGAATGTGCCCTCTTTAATACTCATCACCAGGCTAACCCATCCTCCCATCCCCCTCCCCTCTAGAACCTTCAGTTTGTTTTTCAGAGTCCATCGTCTCTCATGATTCATCTCCCCCTCCAATTTCCCCCCTTCATTCTTCTCCTCCTGCTATCTTCTTTTTTTTTTTTTTAAAGATTTTATTTATTTATTTGAGAGAGAATGAGATAGAGAGAGCATGAGAGGTGGGAGGGTTGGAAGGAGAAGCAGACTCCCTGCTGAGCAGGGAGCCTGATGTGGGACTTGATCCCGGGACTCCAGGATCATGACCTGAGCCGAAGGCAGTCGCTTAACCAACTAAGCCACCCAGGTGCCCCTTCCTGCTATCTTCTTCTTCTTTTTTTTTTCTTAACATATATTGCATTATTTGTTTCAGAGGTACAGATCTGTGATTCAACAGTCTTGCACAATTCACAGTGCTCACCATAGCACATACCCTCCCCAATGTCTATCACCCAGCCACCCCATCCCTCCCACCCCCCACCACTCCAGCAACCCTCAGTTTGTTTCCTGCAATTAAGAATTCCTCATATCAGTGAGGTCATATGATACATGTCTTTCTCTGATTGACTTATTTTGCTCAGCATAACACCCTCCAGTTCCATCCACGTCGTTGCAAATGACAAGATCTAATTCTTTTTGATGGATGCATAATATTCCATTGTATATATATCCCACCTCTTCTTTATCCATTCATCTGTCGATGGACATCTTGGCTCTTTCCACAGTTTGGCTATTGTGGACATTGCTGCTATAAACATCGGGGTGCACATACCCCTTTGGATCCCTACATTTGTATCTTTGGGGTAAATACCCAGTAGTGCAATTGCTGGATCATATGGTAGCTCTATTTTCAACTTTTTGAGGAACTTCCATACTGTTTTCCAGAGTGGCTGCACCAGCTTGCATTCCCACCAACAGTGTAGGAGGGTTCCCCTTTCTCTGCATCCTTGCCAACATCTGTCGTTTCCTGACTTGTTAACTTTAGCCATTCTACTGATTTGGATTTCCCTGATGCCAAGCGATGTCGAGCACTTTCTCATGTGTCTGTTGGCCATTTGGATGTCTTCTTTGGACACATGTCTGTTCCTGTCTTCTGCCCATTTCTTGATTGGATTAGTTGTTCTTTGGGTGTTGAGTTTGATAAGTTCTTTATAGATTTTGGATACTAGCCCTTTATCTGACATGTCATTTGCAAATATCTTCTCCCATTCTATCAGTTGTCTTTTGGTTTTGTTGACTGTTTCTTTTGCTGTGCAAAAGCTTTTGATCTTGATGAAGTCCCAGTAGTTCATTTTTGACCTTGCTTCCCTTGCCTTTGGTGATGTTTCTAGGAAGAAGTTGCTGTGGCTGAAGTCGAAGAGGCTGCTGCCTGTGTTTTCCTTTAGGATTTTGATGGATTCCTGTCTCACATTTAGGTCTTTCATCCATTTTAAGTCTATTTTTGTGTGTGGTGTAAGGAAATGGTCCAGTTTCATTCTTCTGCATGTGGCTGTCCAATTTTCCCAACACCATTTGTTGAAGAGACTGTCTTTGTTCCATTGGACATTCTTTCCTGCTTTGTCAAAGATTAGTTGAACATAGACTTGAGGGTCCATTTCTGGGCTCTCTATTCTGTTCCATTGATCTATGTGTCTGTTTTTGTGCCAGTATCATACTGTCTTGATGATTACAACTTTGTAATAGAGCTGGAAGTCCGGAATTGTGATGCCGCCAGCTTTGCCTTTCTTTTTCAACATTCCTCTGGCTATGCGGGGTCTTTTCTGATTCCATACAAATTTTAGGATTATTTATTCCATTTCTTTGAAAAAAGTGGATGGTATTTTGATGGGGATTGCATTGAATGTGTAGATTGCTCTAGGTAGCATTGACATCTTCACAATATTTGTTCTTCCAATCTATGAGCATGGAATGATTTTCCATTTCTTTGTGTCTTCCTCAATTTCTTTCATGAGTATTTTATAGGTTTCTGAGTACAGATCTTTTGTCTCTTGGTTAGATTTATTCCTAAGTATCTTATGGTTTGGGGTACAATTGTAAATGGGATCGACTCCTTAATTTCTCTTCTGTCTGGTTGTTGGTGTATAGGAATGCCACTGATTTCTGTGCATTGATTTTATAACCTGCCACTTGACTGAATTCTTGTATGAGTTCTAGCAGTTTTGGGGTGGAGTCTTTTGGGTTTTCCACATAAAGTATCATATCATCTGCAAAGAGTGAGAGTTTGACTTCTTCTTTGCCTTTGATTTCTTTTTGTTGTCTGATTGCTGTGGCTAGGACTTCTAATACTACGTTGAATAGCAGTGGTGATCATGGACATCCCTGCCGCGTTCCTGACCTTAAGGGGAAAGCTCTCAGTTTTTCCCCATTGAGCATGATATTTGCTGTAGGTTTTTCATAGATGGCTTTTATGATATTGAGGTATGTACCTTCTATCCCTATACTCTGAAGTTTTGATCAAGAAAGGATGCTGTACTTTGTCAAATGCTTTTTCTGCATCTATTGAGAGGATCATATGATTCTTGTTTTTTCTTTTGTTAATGTATTGTATCACGTTGATTGATTTGCGGATGTTGAACCAACCTTGCAGCCCAGGGATAAATCCCACTTGGTCGTGGTGAATAATCCTTTTAATGTACTGTTGGATCCTATTGGCTAGTATTTTGGTGAGAATTTTTGCATCCATGTTCATCTTAAATTTAATTTTTAAAAGTAATATCTACACCCAGTGTGGGGCATGAACCCACAACCCCAAGATCAAGAGTCGCATGATCCACCGACTGAGACAGCCAGGGCCCCCCAAATAATGGTTAGATGCCATGAAATAGGTGGCAATACCTTCACCATATGGGTGTTGTCAGGCCCAAGGGGAGTGTTAACCCTCTCTCCTTTCATACAACACTTATGTGTTTTAAGTGGAATCTAATAAATTTGGCTTATATTTTTACATAATTTAGAAATTTTTATATTTCTAGTAGTTTAGTTTTGTTGTAGTTCACAAAAGTATTGGCCCTCAGTGGATCTGTGTTCCTTCATTGCAATCTTTTGACAAGTACTGATATAAAGGATCTGAGTTTTGTAGATATTTATTCCAAGTTCTGATACGTATTATTTTTATGTCTCTCAGAATACTTCAGTTCTCCTAGTCTTAGGTTCCATATATATAAAGCAAAGATCATCAAACCTAACATATAGTGTTGTTTAAAGTATCAGCAATATTGGTAATTGGGTCCCAAGTACAGAATAAAAAATGGATTTTAAAGATTTTTATTTATTTATTTATTTATTTATTTATTTATTTATTTATTTATTTTGACAGAGAGAGACACAGCGAGAGAGGGAACACAAGCAGGGGGAGTGGGAGAGGGAGAAGCAGGCTTCCCACGGAGCAGGGAGCCCCATGCGGGGCTGGATCCCAGGACCCTGGGATCATGACCTGAGCCAAAGGCAGACGCTTAACGACTGAGCCACCCAGGCGCCCCCAAAAATGGATTTTAATAATGTATTTATATTCATATCTTATCTTGTGATAGGTGAAATAATGTATTTTTTTATGTATTAATTTTTTTTAATCTAACTTAGTTATAAACTGCACATATATTCACAGCACCTGGGAGACTGCTTTGTATGTACCTACATGCTCAGTAATTACCTATTTGATTTGTCGAGATTGATGTAGAGGTGCAGGTTTTGAGGCAGAAAAATTAACATAGTGATATATAAAAACCATAAATGTATTCAATTCACATTAACGTTGATCCTTTATTCACCAATAGAGAGGCATAATATACATTCCAAGAGAATGGTGGACTTGTTTGCGTTGTTTACACAATAGTCTCAGCCTAGAATAATGGATGGCATTGTTAGTATGACTTAAAAAAGTACTTATTATATAAACCAAAAATAATTCCTTCCTATAGTTGAAGAACTTGTTACACAATTATGCTAATTTTCTACAATTCCAAACCTACTATAGAAATTTGATGGTTTTTGGGGCGCCTGGGTGGCTCAGTCGTTAAGCGTTTGCCTTTGGCTCAGGTCATGATCCCATGGTCCTGGGATAGAGCCCCGTGTCGGGTTCCCTGCTAAGTGGGGAGCCTGCTTCTCCCTCTCCCACTCCCCCTGCTTGTGTTCCCTCTCTTGCTGTGTCTCTCTCTGTCAACTAAATAAATAAATAATCTTAAAAAAAAAAGAAATCTGATGGTTTTCTAAGAGAAATTAGTTAATTCAAAAGCAATGCTAATGAAACCACATAGTTGCTGCTTGCCAATGTGTCTGACCTCCCAATTAAAATCCTGAACATGAAAGCTTGGGTGAGTCTGCTTGGTAGCACTTTGTGCAGGCTGTCATACATTCTTGCTGAGAGAATTAAGCATGTCCATGTGACTCCCCTGGGAGACCATGCTTGGAAACTTGTGCCTGGTTTCCCCTGGACTTTTACCCATGCACCTTTTTCCCTTTCTGATTTTAATCTCTTTCCTTGTAATAAACTGCAACATGAGTCTAACTGCTTTCCTGAGTCCCGTGAGTCCTTCCAGCGAAGGGCATGAGCGTGGTTGCAGAGACCCGAAACACAGTTCACTCTATTAAGCTCTCTCAAATTTGAGTTTTCTCAGTTGTTTCTGTTAAATTTCCTTGTTATATACAATCATGTATATATTGTATATATTTGCATCTTGCATTTCTATTAATTTTTTTATTGCACTGACCGTAACTATCAGAACAATATTCAATTGCAGGGGTGATAATGGACACTCTTGTTATTCCTGACCATAAAGTGAAGAATTATCTATATTTTAGATTTGTAAAATGTGCACAATGGTATTACTACTTGCAATTACGCAGTGCCAGGGAAATTGAAGGACTTCTGAAATCCCACAAGGTATGCTCGTGTAAAGCTTAAGTGAGAGTGAAGCATACACAGTCACAAAAGACAAAGTGCAGGCACCCCACAGGGTCCTTTCTGTCATGGAGGACTTACTGGATTCAGATTTTGATGACCAAGAAATCTGTGAGACACCCTGGTCTCGGTGAAACCACACAATTATGCGAATAAGAGGTCTTTTAAATTCCTCTTATATGACTAAAACCAGGCTGCCTGACCCAACATCACAACAGAAAGCAAAGGAATCTCACAGCAGCCAGCTGTGTGCATTTTCTGTAAATGCTGCTAAGAAGCTGGCACAGGTTGCCTCCTACTCTGTCTTGGACCCTGGCACACACATACATCACTAGTGAACACATTTTATTGAAGTAGGAGTTTTTACATAAATCGCTTGGTACTTGAGCTGTCCACTAACATGCATAAGAAATAAATATTTATTTACACAGTTATTAGTTGCTTTCATATTCCATTTGTATCATGTTTAGTCATCTATTCCAAGTTTGTTTATAATAATTTTGAAATCTTTCAATGCATTTGTTTAATTCCTCTGATAATATCATCTTAGTATTAAGCATTGTACATAATATTAGGCATTACATACACTTGTGAGATATTTATGATAAACACCACTCAGGTGTAAACTTTTAAATGTACCATTATTCTGAAATATCATCATGAATATGAAACTCTACTCCCAATCAAAGGCATTATTTATTTATTTATTTTTAAAATATTTTATTTATTTATTTGGGAGAGAGAGAGTGAGAGAATGAGAGAGAGAGAGGGCATGAAGGGGGGAGGAGCAGAGGGAGAGCAGACTCTCCCTTGAGCAGGGAGTCCATTGTGGGACTCCATCCCAGGACTCTGGGATCATGACCTGAGCTGAAGGCAGACGCTTAAGCAACTGAGCCACCCAGGTGCCCTCAAAGGCAATATTTAAAAAGCCTCTCTGTACAGCAAAACAAAAACAAAAACAAAACAAATCAAAAATGAGCAGAGTGAAAAGACAATATATGGGATGGGAGAAAATATTTGCAAAGCATATATCACGTGATAGGTTAATATACAAAATGTACAGGAACTCATGCAACTCTATAAAAATAAATAAATTAAAAAATCGGCAAAGGACCTGAACATTTTCCAAAAACATACAAATAGCCAACAAGTATATGGAAAAATTAACATCAGTAATCATCAGGGAAATGCAAGTCAAAACTATAATGAGATATCACCTTGTACTTGTTAGGATGCCTATTACCAAAAAGATAAGGGATAGAAAATTCTGATGAATACATGGAAAAAGAGAACCCTTGTACATGGCTGGTGGGAATATGAACTGGTACAGCCACTATGGGAAAGAGTATGGAGTTTCCTTAAAAAGTTAAAAAAAAAAAACTACCATATGATCCAGCAATCCCACTTCTGGGTATATATCCAAGGGAGTTAAAACCATGATCTCAAAGAGATACCTGCAGTCCAGTGTTCATTGCAACATTATTCACAATAGCCAAGATATGGAAACAACCTGTACCCATCCACAAATGAATGGATAAGCAAAATGTCATATATATCCAATGGAAAATTACTCAGCCTTTAAAAAAACAGAAATTCTGTCTTCTGCAACAATATGGATGAATCTGGAGGGCATTGTGCTCAGTAAAACAAGTCAGACAGAGAAAACAAATTCTGTGAGGTATCACTTGTATGTAGAATTTAAACAAATTGAATTCATAGAAACAAAGAGTAGAAAAGTGGTTGCTAGGGGCTGGTGTATGTGGGAGGGAATAGAAAGAGGGTGGTACAAGGGTACAGAAATCAGTCAATCAATAGAAAATTAATACTGTTTGGGACACCTGGGTGGCTCAGTTGTTTAAGCGACTGCCTTTGGCTCAGGTCATGATCCTGGAGTCCCGGGATCGAGTCCCGCATTGGGTTCCCTGCTCAGCAGGGAGTCTGCTTCTCCCTCTCACCCTGCCCCCTCTCATGTGTTCTCTCTCTCTCTCTCATTCTCGCTTTCTCAAATAAATAAATAAATAAAATCTTGAAAAGAAAAAGAAAATTAATACTGTTCAGAAAAAAGAGCCACTACATGGCCAAAGTAGTTTAATAAATCAAAGAATGTTTAAGATAGTACTCAAAAGATTCAGACCCCAAGATTTCTATGGGATTTCTATTTATTTAATAATAAAATCTAAACATACTAAATTGACAAATCTGATTTTGGTATTTTCTGGTATATATCAGCAGAACTAAAGCTATTGCATATATTTTCCTTAAAGCTGTGACTAAGGGAATTTTTAAAATGCTAGGTAATAACTGGCTACATAATGCTCAAAGTGATTTCTTAAAATGGGATCAACAAATGACATATCCTGAATTTCTCTAGTTATATTTATTAAAAGCAGTATTCCTTTAGTTATTCTAAACATTTACCACAGTAGTTTCTTTGTTTTATAGGTAGCTAAATTTGTTAAGATATTAACCAATAATTTGCATAGATTCCCAGGGATCCTCAGAAATGCATCCATTCAAAGTTGCCCTCCCACATTGACACCAATTCTGCTACTATTTCAAAAGAATTTAACATTTTTAAAAAATTGTGACTTTTTTGGTATTAATTTTAAAAATTTAATTTGTTTGAAGTTACAGTGAAAAAATATTAATTTATCCTCTTCTTTTTTTGAGGATCCTAAAAATATATATTGTCTGCTTGCAAAGATAAAAATTTCTCCTTCTTAGCTTTTGTTTCTTATAATTAACTCTTCTAAGATTTGTCTAGCTGCTGCTACTGCTATGCTCCAAGTTCCCATGTTCCATAATGAATTATTCTTATTTAGAATTATAATGAAAAATGCTGTCATTAATGACCAATCATTTTTTGTAAGGTGGGCTGATCTGCTTAATTGAAATGTCCTTCTGTGTGCATTAATGTGTTTGCCAGACAAATTTGTGATGAGCTGAAAATAATTAAAATGTTGAACATTATAGATGGTAAAAACATTTGGAATTCAGAGCAAACCAAGAAAAAGAAAAACAAAGACAAGGGGCACCTGGGTGGCTCAGTTGGTTAAGCGACTGCCTTTGGCTCAGGTCATGATCCTGGAGTCCCAGGATCGAGTCCCGCATCGGGCTCCACGCTCGGCAGGGAGTCTGCTTCTCCCTCTGACCCTCCTCCCTCTCATTCTCTCTGTCTCAAATAAATAAATAAAATCTTTAAAAAAAAAAAAAGAAAGACAAAAGGAGGGGAATGATCTGGAGTGAGCAAGATTTACAGAATCAATGGTGGCTGCATATGTGTGACAGAGTTGGTTGGAAACCCTTGGTGGCAAATAAATGAAAGTACTTTGGAACAGGAATATAATATGTTATTTAATTGTCTACCATGCCAGAATCAATGTTATGACTCCCTATGGTCTCCAAATAATAAATGTACTCTATTATGCAGACACTCATCATTAGATTATTTGTTGTATGGTTTCTCTCCCTCCCTCCTTTCTTCCTTCCCATCTTCTTTTTTTTTTTTTTCCCTTTTTTGGAATTGTTAAGAAGTATATCTCCTCTTTGTATGATGCATGACCCAGATAAAAGAACAGCCACTGAATACAGAAAATCCTAGCAAGCAGCAATATGAAAATATAATCTCACCAAAGCTTCTCTTGCCTTAAGATTTATAGATATCTTAAAAAATGATTTGAACATCCACAGCCAAGCCTAACATTGTCTCTAAAAGTCTAGAGACCACAGGTAAAACCTGGGTTAAGAAATGATAGAATTATACAAGTGGAATTTAATTATGATATAATCATCTACCCAATCAAGTAAGAGGGGGATCCCAAGCTCTGAGAAGGAAAGGGATTTCCTCTTGTTCCCCATGGTGATAAAGTCAAACAGAGCTAAGGCTGTGACATAATTCCTTCCTCTAACATGTGTTGTTGATAAATAATTTCATGTTAAACATATTTAGAAGAAAACTCAGAGTCTTGTCTTATTGAACCTTTAAAGCATAAGATAAACCCTAAATACTGTCACATAATTTTACTGAGTTTGTTTCTTAAAATAGCAAACAACCTAGGAAGCTTCATCAAGGTCTGTCCATGTATATGAAGATATTATGATAATTTAAAGATGATTTCATGGTAACTTAAAGAACAAATATTCACATTTTCCTTGAAATTAAATGTTTTATTTTCTATTATATGGTTCATATTTTATTTGATTTATTTTCAAATAATTTATGTATTTATGCTATTATTAGTGATAAATATCAATTTGAAATTTCTAATGTTAAAAAAATAAAATCTCTAATGTTATATTGCTGGGATTCATGGAATTGATTTTGTATAATGATTTTATCATTAGTCAAATGCTAAACTTTCATTGATTTTAATAATTTATTTATAAATAGTTCTGATCTTCTCTCTATATGAATTATATCATTTATAAATAATAATAACTTTATTTCATCCTTTTCAATATTTACAACTTTTATTTATTTTTCTTCCCTTCCTACACTGGTTGGGACATAAAGAAAAATGTTTGAAACAAATTATTATAACGAGCATCCAAATCAAGTACTAGTTTTAAACACACCCTTGCAAAAGTTCATTGTTCAGCAGGTATTTCTTATGGATACATTATAGACAGGTTTTTATTAAAGGGCCACATATATCTAGTTTTTGTTAATTATTCATGAATAAGTGCTGAATTTTCCCAAACATTTTACTACAGCTATTGAGATTATCGAATGACACTTTTCCTTTATTTGCTTAGTGTTGAATTGCATTGACACATTTATGCAATGGTAAATGAAATTTGCTTTACTGGGACAAAATCAACTTGATCATTGCTATGGTCTGCATGTTTGTGTCCACCAGAATTTGTATATTGAGATCATAACACCCAAAGGTGATGGTATTTGGAAGTGGGACCTTTGGAAGGTGATTAGGTCATGAGGGTGGAACCCTCATGAATGAGGTTAGTGTTTCTATAAAAGAAATCCCACAGAGCTGCCTAGCCCACTCCACCATGTGAGTGTATAATGAGAGTCTGCAACCTGGAAGAGGGCCCTCCCTGACTATGCTGGCACCTGATCTCTGACTTTCAGCCTCCAGAACTGTAAGCAATAAATTTTTGTTGTTTATAAGTCTGTTGCATTTTGTTACAGCCGCCTGAATGGACTAAGACAATCATGTATTATTTTTTAATATATTTATTGATTTTGTTTGCTAATGCGTTGCGTAGAAAATTTGTATCTATATTTATGAGTTAAATTAGACTATAATTTTGTTGTGTTTGCTGTTGTTAGATTTTGATGAGTTATGCCAGCCTCATACAACACATTATGATATTTCTCCATATGTTCTCAATCTCATTTTTCTAATTTGAATTTTTTAAATAATATTTGGTAAAACACAAATATTAAAGTCACCATGGCTGTGTTTTATTTTAAGGAATATATTTTTACTTGTGCTGATCCATTTTCTTTAATAACTATAGAATTATTCAGGTTATCATTTCCTTTTTTAAACTTAATTTATCTAGGAATTTTAGTTTGTATTTTCCTCTTTTTAACTTTTTGTTTTCTATACCATTTTAATTATTCTATACTTTGCTTTTAAAAAAATCTTAAACAAAATTTTTTCAGTTTCCAGTTTTCCAGAACATCCTTTCTGCCTTGTTTATACATATTATATTAGACACATCTCTTTCCTATTTCAATTTTTCTGCTTTACACCTTTCCTCTTACTTTGGATCTATTCTATCCTGCTGTCATCTCTCATAATAAATCCAATTCTTATCAAATTAACTTTCACCCATTCTTTTAATCTAATGTAACTATCCAAGGCCATACTTCTCTTTCTAATTTCCATCCTAGCTACAATTCCAAATATGGAATCTTAATTATTAGTCAACTCTAAAGTTTTTCTAATTTCCATTGAATTTCTTCTGATCTCTGTTATTTAGGAATACGTTTCTTAATTTCCACATAAGATTTGTATTTTTTAAAGTTTTCTTTTTGGTTGCTGTATTTATTTTTCTCTAAATGAAATGGACGTGACCCAATGATCTAGAATAAGTCTTGAATTATGTTCTAAGTTTCATGATTTTATTAATTGTGTTATTTTTATGACTTCATATATCATCTTTAAAAAAATGTTCATTAGTCCTTGAGAAATGTATATTCCTGAAATTCTAGTGCAGTTGTCTTCAAATTCCTTTATTTCAACTTTCTTGATTATATAATTATTTTATATTACTTTATTTTTTCTCTGCTGGAAATAGTATTTGCCATGGAGATAATGGTTTTTGTAGGAGAACAACTAAGAAACCATCTGTGAAAAATAAAGCCCTGCAAACTTATTCATGCTTTTTTTTTTAAAGATTTTATTTATTTATTTGACAGAGAGAGACACAGTGAGAGCAGGATCACAAGCAGGGGGAGAGGGAGAGGGAGAAACAGGCTTCCTGCGGAGCAGGGAGCCCGATGCGGGGCTGGATCCCAGGACCCTGGGATCATGACCTGAGCTGAAGGCAGACGCTTAACGACTGAGCCACCCAGGTGCCCCCTTATTCATGCTTTTAACAAAATAAATTTAAGATAGAACACGTTTAAATGATAGAAACATGAAAATAAAAATACTCAGAGAAAATGTGAAAGAATGATGTGTGTATAATCTCAAATGGAGAATACTTTGTAAGCATTAAAAAAACTACAATCACAACAAATAATTTAAAAATATTATCGGTATAATCATTTTGTATGACCAAAACATCTTTTTTTGTTTATTTATCTATTTTGGACATTTAAAAAATTTTAAATTTGATTAATTAACCTAATTAATTTAGGTTCAGTGATTCATCAGTTGCATATAACACCCAGTGCTCATCACATCACGTGTCCTCCTTAATGCCCGTTACCCAGTTACCCCATCCCCCCACCCTAATCCACTCCAGCAACCCTCAGTTTTTTCCCTGTAGAGTCTCTTATGGTTTGTCTCCCTCTCTGATTTCGTCTTATTTTATTTTTCCCTCCCTTCCCTTATGATCTTCTGTTTTGTTTCAATTCCACATATGAGTGAAATAACATGTCTTTCTCTGATTGACCTGTTTCACTCAGCATAATAACTTCTAGTTCCATCCATGTCATTGCAAATGGCAGGATTTCATTTTTTTGATGGCTGAGTGATATTCCAGTGTGTGTGTGTGTGTGTGTGTGTGTATCACATCTTCTTTATC
This sequence comes from Mirounga angustirostris, assembly GCF_029215605.1. Lineage (NCBI taxonomy): Eukaryota > Metazoa > Chordata > Mammalia > Carnivora > Phocidae > Mirounga > Mirounga angustirostris. The sequence goes on along the minus strand of NW_026991710.1, from coordinate 149,544,612 downwards.
CATTCATCTGCCGATGGACATCTGGGCTCTTTTCATAGTTTGGCTGTTGTGGACATTGCTGCTGTAAACATTGGGGTGCAGGTGCCCCTTCAGAGCACTGTTTGTATCCTTTGGGTAAATACCTAGTAGTGCAGTTGCTGAGTCATAGGGTAGCTCTATTTTTAACTTTTTGAGGAACCTCCCTACTGTTTTCCAGAGTGGCTGCAACAGCTTGCATTCCCACCAAGAGTGTTAGAGGGTTCCCCTTTCTCCGCATCCTCACCAGCATCTGTCATTTTCTGATAATTTTAGCCATTCTGACTGGTGTGAGGTGGTATCTCTTTGTGGTTTTGATTTCTATTTCCCTGATGATGAGTAATGTTGAGCATCTTTTCATGTGTCTGTTGGCCATTTGGATGTCTTCTTTGCAGAAATGTCTGTTCATGTCTTCTTCCCGTTTTTTGATGGGATTATTTGTTTTTGGGGTGTTGAGTTTGATAAGTTCTTTATAGATTTGGATACTAGCCTTTGTCTGATAAGACATTTGCCAATATCTTCTCCCATTCTGTAGGTTGTCTTTTGGTTTTGTCAACTGTTTCCTTTTGTTGTGCAAGTCTTTTTATCTTGATGAAGTCCCAGTAGTTCATTTTTGCTTTAGTTTTCCTTGCCTCTGGTGACATGTCTAATAAGAAGTTGCTGCACCCAAGGTCAAAGAGGTTGCTGCCTCTGTTCTCCTTTAGGATTTTGATGGATTCCTGTCTCATATTGAGGTCTTTCATCCATTTTGAGTGCAAGAAAATGATAGTTTCATTCTTCTGCATGTGGTCATCCAGTTTTCCAAAAACCATTTGTTGAAGAGACTGTCATTTGTCCTTTGGATATTTTTTCCTGCTTTGTCAAGATAGTTGACCATAGAGATGAAGGTCCATTTCTGGGTTCTCTATTCTGTTCCATTGATTTATATGTCTGTTTTTGTGCCAGTACCATACTGTCTTGATGATTGTAGCATTGTGGTAGAGCTTGAAATTCAGAATTGTGATCCCACCAGCCTTGGTTTTCTTTTTCAACATTCTTTTGCTATTCAGGGTCTTTTCTGGTTCCATACAAATTTTAGGATTATTTGTTCCAGCTCTGTGAAAAAAGTTGGTGGTATTTTGATAGGGATTGCATTGAATGTGAAGATTGCTCTAGGTAACATAGACATTTTAACAATATTTGTTTTTCCAATCCATGAGCATGAAATATTTTTCCATTTCTTTGTATCTTCCTCAATTTCTTTCATGAGTGTTTTCTATAGTTTTCAGAGTACAGATCCTTTACCTATTTGGTTGGGTTTATTCCTAGGTATATTATGGTTTTGGATGCAATTGTAAATGGGATCGACTCCTTAATTTCGCTTTCTTCTGTCTTATTGTTAGTGTATAGAAATTCAGCTGACTTTGTGCATTGATTTTATATCTTGCCACTTTGCTGAATTCATGTATGAGTTCTAGCAATTTGGGGGTGGAGTCTTTTGGGTTTTCCACATAGAGAATCATGTCATCTGTGAAGAATGAGAGTTTGACTTCTTCTTTGCCAATCTGGATACTTTTAATTTCTTTTTGTTGTCTTATTGCTGACTGAGGCTAGGACTTCTAGTACTATGTTGAACAACACTGGTGAGAGTGGACATCCCTGTTGTGTTCCTGACCTTAGGGGAAAAGCTCTCAGTTTTTCCCCATTGAGAATGATATTCTCTGTGGGCTTTTTGTATATGGCTTTTATAGTATTAAGGGATGTTCCCTCTATCCCTATACCGTGAAGAGTTTTAATCAAGAAAGAAGCTGTATTTGGTCAAAAGCTTTTTCTGTATCGATTGAGAGAATCATATGGTTCTTGTCCTTTCTTTTATTTATGTGATGTATCACACTTGTTGATTTGCAGATGTTGAACCACCCTTGCAGCCCATTTGGAATGTGGTATAAATCCCACTTGGTTGTGGTGAATAATCCTTTATTTTATTTTATTTTATTATGTTATGTTAGTCCCCATACATTACATCATTAGTTTTTGATGTAGTGTTCCATGATTCATTGTTTGTGTGTAACACCCAGTGCTCCATGCAGTATGTGCCCTCCTTAATACGCATCACTGGGTGTACCCATCCCCCACCCCTCCACTCTAAAACTCTCAGTAGGTTTCTCACAGTCCATAGTCTCTCATGGTTCTTCTCCCCCTCTGATTTCCCCAACTTCATTTTTCCCTTCCTACTATCTTCTTCTTCTTCTTCTTTTTTTTTTTTTAACATATAATGTATTATTTGTTTCAGAGGTACAGGTCTGTGGTTCATCAGTCTTACACAATTCACAGTGCTCACCATAGCACATACCCTCCCCAATGTCCATCACCCAACCACCCCATCCCTCCCACCCCCCACCACTCCAGCAACCCTCATTTTTTTTCTTGAGATTAAGATACTCTTATGGTTTGCCTCCCTCTCTGGTTCCATCTTGTTTCATTTTTTCCTCCCTTCCCCTATGGTCCTCTGTCTTGTTTCTCAAATTCCTCATAGCAGTGAGATCATATGATAATTATCTTTCTCTGATTGACTTATTTTGCTTAATGTAATACCCTCTAGTTCCATCCACATCATTGCAAATGGCAAGATATCGTTTTATTGATGGCTGCATAATATTCCATTGTATATATATACCACATCTTCTTTATCCATTCATCTGTTGATGGACATCCAAGCTCTTTCCATAGTTAGGCTATTGTAGACATTGCTGCTATAAACATTGGGGTGCAGGTGCCCCTTCAGATCACTACATTTATATCTTTGGGGTAAATACACAGTAGTGCAATTGCTGGGTAATAGGGTAGCTCTATATTCAACTTTTTGAGGAACCTCCATACTGTTTTCCAGAGTGGCTGCACCAGCTTGCATTCCCACCAACAGTGTAGGAGGGTTCCCCTTTCTCTGCATCCTCGCCAACATCTGTCGTTTCCTGACTTGTTCATTTTAACCCATTCTGACTGATGTGAGGTGATAGCTCATTGAGGTTTTGATTTGGATTTCCCTGATGCCGAGCGATGTTGAGCACTTTCTCATGTGTCTGTTGGCCATTTGGATGTCTTCTTTGGAAAAATGTCTGTTCCTGTCTTCTGCCCATTTCTTGATTGGATTAGTTGTTCTTTGGGTGTTGAGTTTGATAAGTTCTTTATAGATTTTGGATACTAGCCCTTTATCTGATATGTCATTTGCAAATATCTTCTCCCAGTCTGTCGGTTGTCTTTTGGTTTTGTTGACTGTTTCCTTTGCTGTGCAAAAGCTTTTTATCTTGATGAAGTCCCAATAGTTCATTTTTGCCCTTGCTTCCCTTGCTTTTGGCGATGTTTCTAGGAAGAAGTTGCTGTGGCTGAGGTCAAAGAGGTTGCTGCCTGTGTTCTCCTTTAGGATTTTGATGGATTCCTGTCTCATATTGAGGTCCTTCATCCATTTTGAGTCTATTTTTTTGTGTGTGGTGTAAGGAAATGGTCCAGTTTCATTCTTCTGCATGTGGTGAATAATCCTTTTAGGGTACTGTTGGATCCTATTGGCTAGTATCTTGGTGAGAATTTTGGCATCCATGTTCATCAGGGATACTGGTCTGTAATTCTCCTTTTTGGTGGGGTCTTCATCTGGTTTTGGTATCAAGGTAATCCTGGCCTCATAAAAAGAGTTTTGGAATTTTCTTTCCTTTTCTATTTTTTGAAATAGCTTCAGAAGAATAGGCATTAATTCTTCTTTAAATGTTTGGTAGAATTCTGCTGGGAGGCCATCTGGTCCTGGACTCTTGTTTGTTGGGAGATTTTTAATTACTGCTTCAATTTTCTTGCTGTTTATGGGTCTGTTCAGGTTTTTTATTTCTTTCTGGTTCAGTTTTAGTAGTTTATATATTTCTAGGAATGCATCCATTTCTTCCAGATTGCTTAATTTGTTGGCATATCATTGCTCATAATATGTTCTTATAATTGTTTGTATTTCTTTGTTGGTTGTGATCTCTCCTCTTTCATTCATGATTTTATTAATTTGGGTCCTTTCTCTTTTCTTTTTGATAAGTCTGGCCAGGGGTTTATCAATCTTATTCTTCCAAAGAACCAACTCCTAGTTTCATTGATCTGTTCTACTGTTCTGGTTTCTATTTCATTGATTTCTGTTCTTATCATTATTATTTCTCTTCTCCTGCTTGATTTACACTTTATTTGCTATTCTTGCTATAGCTTTTTTCAGTGTAAGGTTAGGTTGTGTATTTGAGACTTTTCTTGTTTCTTGAGAAAGGCTTGTATTGCTATATACTTCCTTCTTAGGACCACCTTTGCTGCATCCCAAAGGTTTTGAAATGCCATGTTTTCATTTTCATTTGTTTACATGAATTTTTTGAATTCTTCTTTAATTTCCTGGTTGACCCATTCATTCTTTAGTAGGAAGCTCTTTAACCTCCATGTATTTGTGTTCCTTCTAAATTTTCTCTTCTGATTGAGTTTCAGTTTCAAAGCATTGTTGACCAAAAGCATCTTAAGGCTTAAGAAAAACTTGAATGAAGAAAAAGGAAAGCAATTGCTTCTCCCATTACAGAGAAAAGGCTATTGCCGTTAACATATATAGAATTCCTTAATATCAATGTGAAAAATGCCAATACAGCAGTGCAAAATGGACAAAGAATATGAACAGATGGTTCACCAGGTGCGGGTGCATGTACAAATGTATCTATAGATACTGTGACTTTGGCAAATCTTTTTCAGTTCCTGAGAAGGGCAAAGGACTGTTATTGTACACTCACACTCTGATCTCTTGGAGATTCCAGTGTGGATCTTGTCCCCCAATCTAGATACTTTTATCTAATTTCTTACTCAATAACTACTTGAATGTCAAATATTCATCTCAAACTTCCTGTGTCTAACTATGACCTCCTACTCTGCTGTCCCATAACTTTTGTTCTCACCATCTGCATGTAATAGATCATGGTAATTTTATGGTTCATTTTTCATGTCCACACTGTGAAGACATTCTCTTACTCCACACATCTGGCCATTGGCAAATTGAAATGTCTCTATCTTCTGGTCACATCTCATGGTCTCTACTATTATTTCAAAAGTTGACATGCTGCAACTCAGCATGATAATATTAGTCATCTCTTGCTAAATAAATTACTCTATTTATAGGTGATAGCACCAGATATAGTTTCCCATCATTATTTTTGAAAATATTTTTCCCTTGACACCTGATACCCTATATTCTCTTGTTTCTTCATCATCCTCATTGGTAGTGCTTTCTCAATCTTCTTTGTTGGTGCCTACTCCTCTCCAGACTTCTACATAATGAATACCCTGTGACCCTTTCCTAGGCCTTCACTTTTTTCTCAATCTATAATGCCCTTTGCAAGTGGTATATAGTCCCACAGCTTTGAAGACGCCATTTTAATACTAAGACCCTCAAATTTATATCTGTGATTTTAGTCTCTCCAGACTCATCACAGTACCTACCACTTTCACATCTGATAGCTGCTCAGTATCTTTGACCTCATAATCCTACTGATCACTCTCTTTTAATTCTACCCTATCTACACATTAAAAACAGATCTTTACTTGTTCATAATTTTTAAAGATGGAGGATTCCTTCTAAACAACAACAAAAAGTATAAATCTTATAAACAGTCTATTTTAACTTTCAATTTTCTATCAATATTTATTGCCTGTGTACATTTGTAGTAGGGTCCATATTTTCTATACAACTATTTGTACATCAAGGTTCCAATTACAGTTATGATTAAGAAGAAAGAGATTTTTTATATACTTTTTTATTTTGCAGCTATAGATGTTATGTTAAATGCTCATATATTTGGAGAAAGAGTGAAAATTGTCATTTCCCCCTTAAGCTTCTCTGTAATCATGTGATCAAAAAGCTTTGAGAACTCCAAGATAGAATTTTATTCCACATTATTACCTACATTAAGAGAAAGACAGGGATTGACATTTTTTCTTCCCACATACCTGCTAATTTTACATAGTTATATTAGTTGGATATCCAGATACCATGGTGACAAATATCATAGAAATATATACAACCATAAATGCCCAGTGGTGGGGAAAATCTATAATAAATCTCATATAAACTTAAAGGTCAAGGCCAATGAACTGTACTTTAGCAAGCAATAAACTAAATAATCAAATAAAAGTCCTTTGAGTCAAAAAACTATTTTAAATCATCTTTAATTCAAATCTGTGTTCTTACTTGCACAATTACTGAGAAATAGGGAGATTATTTGATTAGGCTAAGGTTATGCTACTACGTCACAACATAGCTAGAAATAGAATTAAGTGAGATCATATGATACTTCATGAATCACAGACCTGTACCCCTGAAACAAATAATATATGTTAATAATAATAAAAAAAGAAATAGAATTCACCCTTCCTGACCCACCTAATAAATACTTGTACCACATTCAGTATGGTGTATCTTTATTTTAGAGGCACAAACCTAAGCTCTAGAATTTGGTTTTAGAATGTATGACCAATACATAAATAAAATAAAAATTTTGCCTCAATAACATATAATATATTGTTTCCACAAATATATTCAAAATCATGGAAGTCACTAGGCTGAATGGCATTAATGTTGACCAACATTAATATCCATGTGGATGATCCTTTTCATGAGAGGTATGGCTTTGCTTCGCAGTCTCCAATATCTTCACATTGTGGTCCATTTTCATCCCTCCACACTAGCATGCGGCCTCCATGATGCCCTCAGGATGTCATAATCAGAAATACAAATTTACTTATAAAATTTCTGTATCAGTCATCCCATTTATTAACCAGACATCATGACCTTCTTGATCATTTTCTTCAGAAACCTCTCTGCTACAATTCTTCAATTCCATTACAATTTTAATCTACTGTCCTTACCATTATTTCTCCATTCTTTTGCCTCAATGTTTTTAATTTCCTCCTATCCAGAGTATATGCAATGGTTCAAATATAAACCATTCCTTTGCACATAGTCTTAACACTTTTGCTTTTTGATCCTTTTTCTTTCATACCTGCCTTGCAATAGCTGGACGTGAACCCAAAAATCCACCTTCTCCTTCACATATAAGCACCAAAATGGTGCTGTTGAAGAATCATGATATTTTTGCTGATTGGCTTTACTTTAAACTTAAATCACTAATTTCAAATTAACACTTTTCCTTGCATGGTAACCCTATCATTTCTATCATTTTTTAGAATACTCACTTTACCTTCTCCAAGATGATTTATTTTTCATGCTTTATTTGATCTCCTCAAATCCATCAAATGATCACTCCACTCACATGCACTAAAAGTCTCTCAGATTAATTAATAAATCTAAAAACATCCCTGTGTATATATTCATTATCTTCTTTATTTCTCTTACAAAGAAAAAGGCATGCACATGAAGTCAAAGACAGGGGAACAAATATCTTCCAAGTATTGTGTATACAGTAAAACTATATTTCAAAAATGGACAAAATAAAACATATTTTCAGAAAAACCAACACACACACAAATAAAACAGAGTTTATTACCTGCTGACATCTATTAAAGGAAGGTCAAAAGTTTTGTCTCAGGTAAAGAATAACTACAGAAGGGTAGTCTCAGATGCAAGGAGAAATTATAAATGAATAAAGTGGTGAACATATCAGTAAGACTAAATCAGTGGGGTCCATGTATAAATGTCTAATTTTTAGGGTAAACTAAAAGATGTATCTAGAATTTTAGATTAAATGATATTATGTCAGAAAAGATATACAGGGTTCAAATGATCAAGGTCACGTTATGGTTTGGAAGAGTTAACTACGTAGGGCATAGCAGAAATCTCTGAATTTTAAACCAGAAGTAGTAAAAAATGAGAGAAGAAAAAAAAATCACGTAAATAATTTTAAAAAGTTGACCTCCCAATTAAAGGAAAAAAGAAGGAGAAGGAAAAATAAAATGTAACTACAGGAAATAAAGTGAAACTGAAAAAGTGAAAAACAGAAAAACAAAAAATAACAGCATAGTGCAAACTCACATTTTCAGCAATGAGGATAAAAATGTCAAACATAATAAATGTCAGATAGCAATCACAAAATATTGTTCTTGTTAGTAAATACTTTGATTACACTTATGATATCTATCTATCTTACTTGTAACTATATATATAATTATATACATAATACAAATACCTATAACAACTTACATAACAATAACTTACATAGCTTATTGTTATAAGTATATATGTCTATATGTATGAGTAGAACACAAAGATATAAAAAGAGAGCTATATTTTCATTACTTTTAAAATCCCACATTAGTAAAGAAAAATGCTTTTAAGTTCTCGAGATCTGCTGTAGAACATTGTGCCTTCTAACAATAACTGAATGGTACAGTTAAAATTTCATGTTAGGTATTCTTACCACAATAAAATTAACATTTTTAAAAAGTTATGGTAAATATAAATTTGTTTCTCTTTATATTTTTCTTTTTTATTTTTTGGGAAAAAACAACTAATACAAAATTCTGGAGGGAATGGATTTGACTCTCCATCTTTAATGTAGTAAATCTTACAAATCTCAGCAGCTGCTTGCTTATGAATCTATTTTTATTTTTAATGTTAGAATATATTTTATTGCATAATGACTTTCCGGTTAAGTTGACCTGCCCAGAAAAAATAATTGTTAAATAAGAAAAGAAGCAACACGGGCGCCTTGGTGGCTCAGTTGGTTAAGCGACTGCCTTCAGCTCAGGTCATGATCCTGGAGTCCCGGGATCGAGTCCCACATCAGGGTCCCTGCTCAGCGGGGGGTCTGCTTCCCCCTCTGCCCTCTTCCCTCTCGTGCTCTCTGTCTCTCATTCTCTCTCTCTCTCAAATAAATAAATAAAATCTTTAAAAAAAAAAAAAGAAGCAACAGATGTTATACACCCCCCCCAAAAGAAGTGCTTTCTTCTTAATAATTACCTGGATAATTACAAATCAAGTAATATTCATGTGTTTATTTAACTTAGTCTTATTATAAAAATTCTGCACAGAGAGCAAATAATGTATATGGAATCATATCTATTTATAGAATGGTAGGGGGTTATACAGTCTCTTTTTTCCCCTACTTTATTGAAAGGATGATTAATAAGGATCAGGGGTACAGTTCTTTTCATGGATCAAATGTTGATACAGTACCAATACATATAGATATGCCTAAGGTAGGAAAATGAGCAAACTGATTATTTAAAAAATTATTGTTTATTTCATTTGAAACATCAGCAGAAAGGTAAATTTGATACATGTGTTAGTAATAATAACAGGCATTAAGTGCTTTCAATGTTTCAAGTTCCCTACCTACAAAAATTATGAGATATGTAATGATATCTTTATTCATTAATTCATGTACTCATCCTTGGGACAAATAATTCTTTATTGAGTATGTACTGTGTGTCAACTACTTTGGTTGATAACAAAATGATCAAACTCTTTTCATGGAGCTTATATCCTAATCAGGCAAAAACCAAGAAATTATATATGCACAAATATTCACATATATACATATAAACATATTTGTAATAGAATGTCAGTAATGAGGGGCGCCTGGGTGGCTCAGTCGTTAAGCGTCTGCCTTCGGCTCAGGTCATGATCCCAGGGTCCTGGGATCGAGTCCCACATCGGGCTCCCTGCTCGGCAGGAAGCCTGCTTCTCCCTCTCCCACTCCCCCTGCTTGTGTTCCTGCTCTCGCTGTCTCTCTGTCAAATAAATAAATAAAATCTTTAAAAAAAAAAAAAAAAGAATGTCAGTAATGATACTATGGAGAACAAATAAAATCAAATGGGATGGGGGTGCCTGCTTGGCTCAGTTAGTAGAATAGTGACTTGATCTCAGGGTCATGAGTTTGAGCCTACATTGAACATAGAGCCTACTTAAACAAACAAACAAACAAAACAACAACAACAACAAAAAGCAAATGGGATAAAGTGATAAAAAGTGACAGGGTGGGGGTATGTTATGTTATTGTGGAGATCAGGAAAGCCCAGCCTGACATGTGCCTAAATGAAGGGAAAGGAGTTTGCTATTATAATGCCTGGAGGAAGAGCATTCCTTGCAAGTGCAAAGACAGGCCTTGACTGACTGGAATATTTTAGGAAAAGCAAATACAGTGTGAGTTAGAGAAACTGGTATGGAAAATGGGTCAGAAAGGTAGTAGAGATTAGATTGTGTTAGGCCTGGTAGGTCAAGAAAATGCATCTAAGACCATAAGTGAAAGATGTTTCTCAGGGTCATTTAGTTAATACATATTGGAACCAGGGTTTGAAACCAGACATTCTTTCTCCAAAGCATGTGCTCTGAACTCCTACTTTACGTCTCTGCCCTTCAAATACATGAATGACAGCCTTTTACTGATCAAATTTACCACCTCATCGAACAAATACCAATAGAGTTGTATTCATACTTTGTTGTTTTTTGTTTGTTTTCTTTTTTGTACTTTGGTAATATTTCAGTTGCTTTTTGAAACACTGTATGTAGACCTACTGAACATCAGGTGATTTCAAATTTACTCTTTGAGGATATTTTCAGATTTTATCCTTTATTTTGTTTCTTCTCTTCCAGTCTTCTTTCAAAAACATCCATTTCCAGGGGCGCCTGGGTGGCTCAGTTGGTTAAGTGTCTGCCTTCGGCTCAGGTCGTGATCTCAGGGTCCTGGGATTGAGCCCCACATCTGGCTTCCTGCTCAGCTGGGAGTCTGCTTCTCCCTCTTCCTTTGCCCCTCCCCCTGCTTGTGCTTTCTCTCTCTCTCAAATAAATAAATAAAATCTTAAAAAAATCCATTTCCAATGATTTAAGACATCCTAGATACTTGGATCTGCTCTCTTTTGTTGATCTTTTTTTCTTTCCTCCAAATAGGAACTTTACCTCTCAGCTACTATAGCAAAGTGATTGTTATTTGTAACTGAATTCTTTCTGTCTGTATCATTATCAGGCTTTTCTCTACAGATACATAGTTGTGGGAAGGTTAAAATAAAATATAAACATGTTGAGGTTAAATGACAGTGTTTTCTGACTTAAGTAGCAAGTATTTCTATAGTATATAGAAAGTCCTCCAAAAGGATATGTTACTCTATCTGAATTCTGAATTAAAGTAGTAAAAGTCAGCCTCCTATGCATTATCATCTTTCTCCCCTACATATGGGCTCTTCATAATGGTTTTTTTATCTCATTGCCTATTCTGATAGTCTTTAGATTTGATAAGCTTCAGGGTTACTTGTAGCTATGCCAGGCAAGATGTAGTAAAAACACTGGGATCTGAGGCTGAAACAAACCAATTGCCTTTGACATGCTCACTGCTAATGAAATTGAGGCTGACCGTTCTAAGGACGGACCAAAATTAACCAGCAATAAGATGTTAGGAGGAATGCTAAATTCATTTCCCAAATCTTTACAAGTGAAGATCCTCCTTAAATTTGTATTACAGATATTTTAGGTGGAAGTAAATTTAATGTTTTTTTTTTCATAATGTTGTATGAAAATGTTCCTTTGAGTTAATCTATTATACTCCATATAACAATTTGAATAAAATTATTTTTAATAAAATGTTTCATAGATTTTTCTAAGATGACAAACAAAAACTTGGTAAAACATCTTCTAGACCAAAATCATAATCATATTAACAAAAAGATATTGCATGGGCTTAAATTCATCCAATTAATTTGATTAAGCAAATTTACTCCTTTTGTTTCAACAGATTTTCTCTTAGGGAAAAAGTCAAGAAATTTTGGTAAGAAAGAAAAGGTAGAATAAGTAACTTAGAATTTTGGAAAAGTTGTAGAGAAAGTCTTTTCAAAATTGGGATAATAATAGGCAAAAAAAAAAGTGTTTTATGTGCTGTCTATGCATGTGGAAAAATACTAGACGAATTATCAGTAGGAATGTTGTGAAACTGGCTTAGAATTCCATTTGCAGACATCCTGATGAAACAAATGGCTCCACGCAGGATCAAGCATTTTCTCTCCTAGAATGACAAAAACTCACACATACGCAATTATATGTGTATTCTGCCAGGGGAGCCACCACTTATCTTTCTCAAATGTAGTCAAAAAGGAACACTAAACATTAAACTTACCTAGGCTCCAAACAAACCACCTTTTTCAAAATCATCCTTTTATGCAGTTTTCTTTCAAGTGATTTCCTTTCTCTGGGAAGAACTTACTCCACATATATAGCTGAAATATATATAAAAATATATACTTATATATAATTGGCATCAGAAATTTGTATCAGAAAAAATTATTTTTGTTTAAGAGAAAACCATATTCCAAATATATATAATTATAACATAATATAAATAAATATAGATATATAACTGAAACTGTACATTTTTCTTTTCTAGCATTAGCTTAAATTAGTGTAAATTCTAACTCCTCCACAGTGTTTTCAGATGTCAACAACTGTTAACTTTCCCTTAAAAAAAAAGAAAAATTATACATTAGTGTCTCCATTATTTCAATCCCTCTTTATTAAGATTATAATCCATATGCAAGACCTCATCTGAATCTGATTTCAAATCAAGAGATTACACTCCCTGACTAAATCACAGTTATTAAACCATGAGAATCCTTTACTTGTTTATGGAAGTTAATGTCTCATTGTCTCACATTCACCTTATATCTAAAGACTATTGGTCAATTAGGTTATTTTACTTCAAACTTTTCAACTTGCTAAACCTCTGCTTCCCTTCTGGGTGCTGTCACCTCTTGGCTGGGCACAGTAATCTTTGCTGGTGACCCTGTCATTGCCCCTCCACAACTTTGAGAGGAAATACTGCTCTTCTTAGTAGGTTCAGCTGATTCTGTACCTATTAGTGGATCTAGGATTCAGACACATTTTTTTTTAAGATTTTATTTATTTATTTGACACAGAGAGAGACAGCGAGAGCAGGAATGCAAACAGAGGGAAGTGGGAGAGGGAGAAGCAGGCTTCCTGCCGAACAGGGAGCCCAATGTGGGGCTCGATCCCAGGACCCTGGGATCATGACCTGACCCAGAGGCAGACGCTTAATGACTGAGCCACCCAGGCGCCCCAATTCAGAAACATTTTTGCTCTGAGTACAAGCCACTCTACAATGTCACCACCTGCAATTACGCCCATTTTACTAGTAAAAAGAGTCTTCACAATACATGGGTTCTTGCCCTGTCTCTGCTTGGAAGCAGCAGCTCATACATACCAAAGGAAAACCAAGTATCTTCATCTTGTAGAGTCCTTCTCTCAGACTTAGAGAGACGATATTCCTTCACTCCATCTGAACACACTTCTACCCAGGATTAACTACTTCTCAGGAAATTGGCGTAGAAAAAAATTATTTTTCTTCAAAAGAAAACCATATTCCAATAGTCATAACTCAATGACCAAAAGTCTACCACCAGCACATTTCTCAGTTTTATTCACTGTCACTTTGTGATGTGGTGATTTAGGTTTATGCCTCTATTGCCTATTAGATTGTGAAGTATGTGATGGCATAATTGTGACTTAGGTAAAATTAGATATCCCACATTGCATTGCACAGGGCCCCACACAACGGAAAGATGCAGTTGATGAGGGAACAGTAGGCAAGCTGAGGACAAAGCTGAAGCCCCACAACCCCCTCCCCCCCATAGGATGTAGGTTACATTTCTCAGGCAATCCTGGCTGCCCTAAAGCTAAGGAAAGGAAAACAAATAGTTAACTTGTAGAGCTCACAATCCTGCAAGACCCGAGTCTCCCTCAGTTTACAAATGTTTTAGCAGTTTACAAGAACAAAACATTTCTATCAATGGCCTAGCTTCTAGAAGGAAATGTAGGTACAATTAAATGACCTTATAGTCTGCAGCCCATTGACAGATACTTAAAGCAGGCAAAATGTAACATGTTCCTCCCGGAAGCTCCCAACTATCTTTATGTTAATGCCTTCCTAAGAGGGAAAAACAACTTTAACTTGACAATGGCAAGGCCTCCAGCATCCTGTAAGTCCAGATGTCTCAACAGCAACAGAAATATCCAAGCAAGAAGAGAAGCAGTTCAGGTTCTGAACAGCAACTGAAATATCCGAGAAGAGAAGTAGTTCAGGTCCTGACTATAGACATGTTGTAGTCAAATGGAAGCCATGTGTTGTATATGAGAAGCTATATGCCCGATTTAGCTACAGCTTCTGATTTTTCAGGATGACTAGCATTCAAAGTTTTATACAAACTATCCCAATGTATATATCATAGTTGAAATTAAATTAAAGATACACTGTGCCGCCAAAATAAAAGATCTATTTTTCACCAGTAAGTTTCATTAGTATTATATTTTTTCTGTGTTACATGGTTTAAAATTATAGTAGTGGAATAATGCATTAAAATCTGACGAGTCTCAATTCCTTCATCTGTTAAATAGTGGTAGAATGCCTTTTCACATGACTTGGAAGAATAAATATTGTTAAAATGTCTCTACTACCCAAAGCAATCTACATATTTAATGCAATCCCTATCAAAATACCACCAGCGGGCGCCTGGGTGGCTCAGTCGTTAAGCGTCTGCCTTCGGCTCAGGTCATGATCCCAGGGTCCTGGGATCGAGCCCCGCATCAGGCTCCCTGCTCCGCAGGAAGCCTGCTTCTCCCTCTCCCACTCCCCCTGCTTGTGTTCCCTCTCTCACTGTGTCTCTCTCTGTCAAATAAATAAATAAAATCTTTAAAAAAAAATACCACCTGCATTTTTCACAGAGTTAGAACAAACAATCCTAAAATTTGTATGGAACCACAAAAGACCCCAAATAGACACAGCAATCTTGAAAAAGAAAGCAAAGCTGGAGGCATCATGATTCTGGACTTCAAGTTATGTTACAAAGCTGTAGTGATCAAGACAATAAGGTACTGATACAAAAACAGACACACAGTGCTCCCGACCACACATGCACTGGGTATTATAAGCAACTAATGAATCATTGAACACTACATCAGAAACTAATGATGTACTATATGTTGGCTAATTGAACATAAAAAAACACCAAAAAAACCACAAAAAACAGACACACAGATCAATGGAACCGAATAGAAAACCCAGAAATGGACCCTCAACTCTATGGTCAACTAATCTTCGACAAAGCAGGAAAGAATATCCAATGGAATAGACAGTCTCTTCAACAAATGGTGTTGGGAAAACTGGACAGCAACATGCAGAAGAATGAAACTGGACCATTTTCTCACATTATAATAAATTCAAAATAATATCAATAATAGCCAAATTTATGGAAAGAGCCCAAATGTCCATCGACTGATGAATGGATAAAGAAGAGGTGATATACACACACTATGGAATATTACTGAGTCATCAAAAAGAATGTAATCTTCCCATTTGCAATCCTGTGAATGGAGCTAGAGTGTGTTATGCTAAGCGAAGTAAATTAGTCAGAGAAAGACAAATACCATATGATTTCACTCATATGTGGACTTTTTTTTTTTTTAAGATTTTATTTATTTATTTGAGAGAGAGAGAATGAGAGAGAGTACATGAGAGGGGGGAGGGTCAGAGGGAGAAGCAGGCTCCTCGCTGAGCAGGGACCCCGATGTGGGACTCGATCCCGGGACTCCAGGATCATGACCTGAGCCAAAGGCAGTTGCTTAACCAACTGAGCCACCCAGGCGCCCCTCATATGTGGACTTTAAAACAGATGAGCATAGGGGGAAAGGGAAAAAAAAAAAAAAGGGAGGCAAACCTTAACATATTTTAAACTAATAGAGAACAAACCAAGGATGCTGGGGGTGGGGAGGAAGTGTGTGGGGAGATGGGTTAAGTAGGTGCTGGGCACTAAGGAGTATACTTATTGTGATGAGCACTGGGTATTATATGTAAACAATGATCACTAAATTCTACTCCTGAAACCAATATTACACTGTATGTTAACTAACTAGAATTTAAATAAAAAGTTAAAAAAAGTGTGAGCTAGAGTGCAGAGACAATGTTTGACTCATAAAAAAAATTACAAGGGCTGTACCTTAAGGAATTGTTTTGGCATTTTAAATTATATTCTAAAATTCTAATGCATTTTGATATTTATATATTTTCATAGTATAAAATCTTTATTTTTTTCTTTTTCAGTTTCTCAAATACATTTGTTCTGTAAGCCAAGGAAATTTTCTGAGTGGGTATCCAATTAAAAATGTTCAAATTGGAAAGATAAGAATGTGTGTGTGTTTGTGTGTGTATTTTAAAGTTGTTACAAGAATTCATTTTATACATTTTTATATTAAAAAAACCTTATCCCAGATTAACATGTCTCACTTCTGGATGTCTATTTTTAATGTATAATTTTTTCTTCGTATATATATTTTTTGGTATGTGCATAGTATCCTATTGTGATCTGTGTGAGACTTATTTGCTTAACCTCATCATTATTATTCACAGGTAATTTCTTTAAGTTATAACACTGTTATATTTCTCTCTCATTCCTTGCTGTCAGTTGCAAAATAACACATCTGCTGCTAGCAACTCTGTCTATTCAAAGTATTTTTTTCTTATTTGATTTTACTCTGATATAGTTTTTAGTAATTAAATGTCCAAAGATAATAGAATTATGTATACACTCAAAGGTAATAAAATCTAGATGAAGTCTAAATATTAGTAGTATAAAATACATGAATTTTGGTTTGTTGATTTCATGGCAGATCAGATATTCACCCTAAATGTTTCTTAATAATTTTATTTTTCAGTTGTATAAAAAAATACCTATTTTGGAAATGCAGACAAACACATTTTAAAGCCTCAAGTAAAAGGATATTGTTAAAAAGAAAAAAAAAGGATATTGTTAAAGTATGTTCCAATAATCATTATACATACTAACTCAAGAGGAGGTTAGTATATATAATACCATGACCTAAAAATGACCTAAGAGAACAACATTTACTTAGAAATGCCTAATTTTAAAAACAAAATCACTAATGTAATTTGTAAAGACCACTCGCTAGTATAAAATGGATCATACACTACATATTTGAATACTGCTTTATAATTAAAAATTAATTTCACACATATCAAGGAATCCTTATGACAAACCTAAGGGGATATTTTTATATATTTTCCCTTTCAGATACATTAAATGACTTATGGAAAATCATATCAAATGCTGCTGTCAGCCCAGAACCAGAGCCCCTTCAAATAAAACCTTTGCTCTCAGTCAATAGTTAGAATCCCTTAGGGTTCTCCCCAGACCAGGGTTCCTAACCCACTTTATGCCAAGGATCCCTTTGGTAGCCTACTGTTATTACACTCTGATGTTCACACATAATTGAAGAAAATGGTAAATTGCAGTTAGAGGTTAATAAAAATGAAACTATTCTTTTCCTATCAAATCTTATGGGTGCCATGAGCTCTCCTTCTTGGGGTTTGCAGACCTCAGGATGAGAACCTTTGCTTTGAAGAGCCTCAGAAGTTGCTTTCCTATTAGGACAGAGCAGAGCAGAGATGAAAAGTGAGGTATGGTTCAAGATCTCTCATTTCTCTGTTTTAGGTGTATTTTTATAGGAAAGGAGGAAAATGTGCTTGAAACACAGGTGAAGGTAAATCGTGTCTTCTTTTTACTGATGTTCTCTCTGCCTTTTATTCCATGTTTGTTAATCTTACTATTGCATATGTCTTTGTGTCTAAATAAAGAAGCGGTTGCCACAGATAATTCAATCATATATAATTGTGAAGGAAGCGAAGTTAAAATGACACGTGATATTTGTTAGGAATACAAAGCCACATTTTTATGGATTTGGCTGGACCATATCCATCTTCTTTCTACAGATTCTTCTCAACAGAGCATCTGAGAAAAATAAGTAAACACAGCAAGTTAAAAGAGTCACCACTCTTAATTTTAGCAAATGGAACTTCTGATAAAACTTTATTCATTCTTTCAGGAAACATTTACTGAATGCATTCTTTTTGCTCTGCAATAGCAATGGGTTTCTCAAATAGAAATACGAATGACCCAGGATTCCTGTTAAACATTTTTTCAGGGGTGCCTGGGTGGCTCAATCTGTTAAGCATCTGCCTTCCGCTCAGGTCATGATCTCAGGGTCCTGGGATAGAGTCCTGCATCAGGCTCTGTGCTCAGCAACAAGTCTGCTTTTCTCCCTTCTGTGATCTCTCTTGCTCTCATTCTCTCAAATAAATCAATAAAAATCTTAAAAAATAATTTTTTTCATTCAAAGTCTTAATATTTTCAACAATAACCAATGAATATTTATCTTTTCTTCTTTTCAGATGATAATTTTGTCCTCCTTTATGAAAAATATTTTATTAAAACTGCTAATATTTCTAATTATTCAAATAACAATGATAAAAAAACCATAGGAATAAAGAACCTTGTACATGGAAAACAGAATGAAAAGGCAAAGGCCAGAAGTGTGGAAATGCTGAGAAGTGGGAGAAGCCAGAATACTTTTATTCTTCATCTACTAAACATGACCTAGAAGGGAGAGAAACTTCTGGGACACAATTTAGGACCTATATCTTATAAAAGAAACACATGTAATAAGGGACACCTACAATTAAGAATGAGAACCCTGTAAAGTAAGATAAGAATAGCTACTGTGGTATGTTTTCAACTGTAGAGTGTTTAGTATATTTTCTTTAACCCAATGAGGTGATATTTCATGTCACTTAGGTAAACAGAGAACA
Source organism: Mirounga angustirostris (assembly GCF_029215605.1). Lineage (NCBI taxonomy): Eukaryota > Metazoa > Chordata > Mammalia > Carnivora > Phocidae > Mirounga > Mirounga angustirostris. The sequence goes on along the minus strand of NW_026991710.1, from coordinate 149,525,953 downwards.
CACATCAAAAGAATAAAAGAATTAACTAAACAATAATTACTTTGTAATAAACAAAATAAAAATGTTTCAGGAAATGTTTTTCTAGAATGTAAATTCCAAGAGACTAGTCATTTCTCAATACTTGGCACAGTATTTTTAAAATATTGTGATCAAAACATGAATACCATTTAAATATCCACTGATAATGAATAGTCCTATAACTTGTTCCTTTCCACTTATTATAGAGTATAGTTTAATGAAACAATATGCTCTTTGGGGCACCTGGGTAGCTTGGATGGTTAAGCATCTGCCTTCGGCTCAGGTCATAATCTCTGGGTCCTGGGATCAAGCCACATGGGGCAAGGATACTGCTTCTCCCTCACCTTCTGCCCCTTCCCCCCTTTTGTGCTTGTGTGTGCTCTCTTTGTCTCTCTCTGTCTCAAATGAATAAATAAAATCTTAAAACAAAACAAAATAATATGCTCCTTTAAAAGCAGCTTTTTATTGGAAATTAGAAGTTATTGATAAATCCTATTGATAAATCCAAAATGATTTATTGATATTAAATCACAATGATAAGCTCTATATATCATTAATGCATTTTGATCAAAGCATTATTTAGCCATATAGTGGATTAGGTGCCTGATAACAATATTGTGATAGTTACTATCTGAAGCTATTTAGGACTTATTCCTGAACCAACAATGTGTACAGACATAAGATTAGGATAAGCTCCAGCAAGCAGCTTACAGAAGTGATTCTTTAATGAGTTCTTTGTATAATTAAGTTCAATAGGTTATTTGGTGTCTTCCTGAGTTAGTAATCCAACATGCTAAATAAACACTTAAGGACTTATTTTGACCACTTTTCTTTTGCTTGGCATCATTTACTGTCTACTTAAATGTTTTGTTCAAACTAAGGTTCGAACATGGAAGATATGTCTTTGTAGGTGGAAGGAATCAAAAGAATATTGAAAACTTTATTATAGAATGTAAAATATTTAGTATCAGTAATCTTAGACATTGTTGACCTTTAAGGAAATTAAATTAATTTGGTTGATATTAATAAAAAATTAGAAGTTTACATTTTCTATTAATTATAATATTTTAATCTGCATAAAGAACTTGTGTGTAGTATTTGCGACTACCAATATCAGATTTCACATTCAAAGGTAACTCAATAGTGCACTCTTTGTAGCCACGTATATATAGGATTTCAACAAAAAAGGCAGATCCATCCACTTATCCAAGATTTTCTTACCTCATTGTACTGTTACATGTTGAAATTCTGATTTCCATGTTTTGCCTTGCCTCTATAATTTATATTATTAGCTAATATGATTAAATAAAATTTCGATGAGCCTTGAAAATGTTTCTTCATTTTTGTTCATTATGGGAGATAATGCCTTGGAAAGTCCTTTGTAAAGTCATTTGCAAATGATAGGTGACATCATTATAATAAGAATATTATTATATTCATCCTGCTGATACAGGCTCCAAACTGAGCATTCTTATTGTGAGGGATCCTGTCAGAAGACAGGCTATCTCAGAATGCCAATGTTCATAATACTGCCTGAACAAGATGTTAAAATGATCTCATGAATTACTGCTCAGCTCTCTCAACATCAAGGTCTAATAACCATAGTTAGTGAATGTCAAGAGTGTGTAGCTATGATACTACATGGTATTGTTACATCAGAGTCTGTTTTATTTGGCTAGGGAGACTTAAACTGAACTAGCCTCTCCTGCAAGTGCATACCCTAGATAATAACACACGGAGTCAGAAGTAAGGTTAGGTTCCTGGTATGACTTTCCCCACAGCCCTTGTAATCAGCTGTCTCTCCCATATCCGGGGACATTCCCCATGTTCAAATGTTGGATAAGACCCTTGTGGAGCTTACCAAAAACACTGTTCTTTTTGGTGTGAATCCAGTTTTAGGGTGGGAACCCTAAACCACTCCAGCCATAGACACTAATTTAGGCATGTGCCTCTGGTCCTGTCTGGCTCTCTGCCCTGACTGTGGGCGTGGCTTCTTCAGGCTTGCCTTGTACTCCCTCCAGGAGCTGTGAGTAATAAAGTTCTCTATTTCAATTGCTCTTGTGGTCTGTTGTTGAACGCAACTCATCACCTGGCACCCTGGACTCTCATTTACAAATGTTAACTGAACAAAGTCATAAGAGTGAATGAAGGATGTTTATTCATATTACACAGATGGTGATATTCTCATTTCAAATTTTTCAAGTTTTAGTTTCAAAAGTTATCTGTCCTTCATTTATATGCAGTCTAACCTATCTGCTTATTGTTGAATATCGTATTGTTTGAATCTATGAACAGTATATTTGGTTTGTTGAACTGATCCTATACAAAAATGAACCATAAATGGCTCCAACTTGACCTAAGGACAGACAAATTAACAAGGCTGATTACGTAAAAATACTTTCCAGAGTTACTAAAGTCCATCTTTAATTATAATTTAATTATAGACTATGATAAGATTAAACTGCCATGCAAGTCATAATGTTTTTAGGTGGTTTTTATTAATAAATAGAAAAGACTGAATTGAAAAAAAATAATACTGGCTCTCTTAGAAGAAGCTAAATCTGAAATCAATGTGTTCTTTAAATATATATAGTGTGGGGAAAAAAACCTTCAAGTTATATAATTTCTTAGGAATGAAATATATGCCATTTGGCAGACAGGGGATCTAATGTGCCCCTAGGACATATGTGCAAATAGATTTTATGTTATGATGTTTCAACTAAACTCGTGATTAATCATTGATTTATACATCTATGAGCTCAGTTACAAAGATCTACATTTTGGTATTATGACACTGATGATTTATGCTTTAGGACACAGTAAATTACTTTTGAAAACAAATTGAAAAAGTTTCTATTTTTCCATTGGTGACTTTTTATTTTTTTTTAAAGATTTTATTTATTTATTTGGCAGGCGAGAGTACAGAAGGAGAGTGAGAGGGAGAAGCAGACTCCCCACTGAGCAGAGAGCCCAATGTGGGACTCGATCCCAGGACCCTGAGATCATGACCTGAGCCGAAGGTGGACGCTTAACTGACTGAGCCACCCAGGCACCCCCATTGATGAATTTTTAGACTGACATGATATTTTCACTAAAATTAGACTTAAATGTTGGAGGAATACTTCAGGATGATCTAATTAGGCAAATTTCAAACATGGCTGGGGTAAAAAGACATTATCTGAGGATTTAACACAGATTTCTGATCCATTCTATATTTATTGGTCTAGGGGAATAGGCTGACAATGTGTGTTAAAAAATAAAAACAAATAGAAAGATAATATTACTCAAAAAGTGGTTGAGAAGCTATTAGTATATACCCACCATTACATTGTTAGAACATTGAAAGGACAGGGAAAACTGTTACTCCTTTTTTTTTTTTTTTAAAGATTTTATTTATTTATTTGACAGAGAAAGACACAACGAGAGAGGGAACACAAACGGGGAGTGGGAGAGGGAGAAGCAGGCTCCCTGCCGAGCAGGGACCCCGATGCGGGACTCGATCCCGGGACTCCAGGATCATGACCTGAGCCGAAGGCAGTCGCTTAACCAACTGAGCCACCCAGGCGCCCGAAAACTGTTACTCCTAAGGGAGAGTCTCCAACATCTTGTGACAGTAGCAGTTATCGTGAAATTTATATTCCTTTAACTTCTGATCACTTCCACATCATGCTTTGTTATTTTTGTCCTCACAGATTTTTTCCCTTTTATCCTTCATTCCTTTCGAATGATACACTAAAAACATGACTTACATCATGCAACTTGCTTGCTCATATAATTTTAATAGCATTCTGATGCCTATAATGGACACATGTAACTCCCTAACTTGTCATACCAGATTTCTACAATTTGGAAACCCATCTGTGTAACTTATTACTTCAAATTATTCCACGGCTCAAATTTTCTTTGGAAACAAACTATACGTATTTGTCTCTTCATATAATTCTGATAATATTTATTTTCTGGAATGAAATTTTTCCTTTGTAAACTTGAAATTTACTGAGGACAGACATTTAGTGTCCTCTTCACATAAAACACATTACCTACAAAGATAACTGTGTGAGGTGATGGATGTGTTAATTACTTGATTGTGGTAATCATTTCACAAAGTGTATATAAATATCAAATCATCACACTGTATAGCATGAATATGTACAGTTTTTATTTATCAATTATACCTCAATAAAACTGGAAAAAAGTGTTCTTCATGAGGTTTATGATGGGTTAAATGGGTGATGGGTATTAAGGAAGGTACTTGTTATGTTGAGCTAATCTGATTCCAAAAGATTGTTTCTTGACTGAAATTTAACAAAAGTAGATTATTCAGCTTGTTCTGTTTAACTTAGTAGTTCTATATGCCTGCTAGTCTGTGTATAAAACCTTATTGATTGGCAGTTGTTGTCACCCTGCAATACTCTGGTATCTCTCTCTGAACACCTCATCCTTCGTCTCTTAGCATAAACATAGGTTATGGGTCAAAAGTTTAAGAAGGTAGGACTCCAGATCTATACCCTATTCATCCTGTCAGACTGGAATGTTTTTGAATGTGATTTGTTTTATTTTAAATGACAAATAATAAGCTGTATCGAATACTCCATAAGAATTCACGAAGATTTTTTTTTTGTATCTTACAGTCCATAGCAAAAACTCTATACTAGATATGTTTATTCCTCAAAGTTTCTTCTCTGACAAATCATAACTGGAGATTTTTCTCTTGTTTTCCTAAATGCATGAGGATGTGTTTTAACAGATTTTTAATAAGAAAAAGTGTAAGGGATGTAAGAAATATGGATTAGAGTCATCTAAATTATCCTGCAGATTCCCAGAACATCATCTTATTTAAAACTCTTAAAACATGTTATTTGCATGTAATTAGAACAAAACTTGCATATATTCAAGTATAATAACTCTTGAACATTGAATAAAATGTGCTATACAATTTTTTAAGCTCCCTACAGGTGCTATCATCCTAATAATACTGTGAGGTAGGAAGGTACTAGTAATAGCCTTGTACACATAAAGGAAGTGGGGTTCAGGAAGTTTAAGTAATATGACAAAGGTCGTATAACAAATTAGGAGAAGAACAAGGACTTAAACTTGCAAGTTAAACCCTTCTCTCTTATACCATTGCTAACTCCCAGAATACTTGGGCTGTACATGAGGCTGTCCAGAATGAACTCCACATTCTCCAGCTTCTGTGCAGTCACATATGGCTGGTCATGTGACCAGATGTTGGTAATGAGATGTAACTGGAAGCAACCTTTGGTAGCTTGTAGTTAACTTTCTTCAGAGATAGCTGTGTGTGTGCTTGGTGTTTCTCTCATTTCTTGAAGCTGATGTTTGAAATAGAAATATAATAACTAAAATTCCATATAGATCATAATGATGAGGACTTCTATACCATTAGCTTGACCTGCTATGACAAATCTTTTTTTTAAAGATTTTATTTATTTATTTATTTATTTATTTATTTATTTATTTATTTGAGAGAGAGAGAGAGAGGACGAGAGGGGGAAGGTCAGAGGGAGAAGCAGACTCCCTGCCGAGCAGGGAGCCTGATGCAGGACTTAATCCTGGGACTCCAGGATCATGACCTGAGCCAAAGGCAGTCACTTAACCAACTGAGCCATCCAGGCACCCCTGCTATGACCAGTCTTAAAATACTGTGGGGTTTTTATACTAACCCTCAATTGCCTGTATCTCCAATTTTCCATGAGAGTGAAATTTAACTTCTATGTTATTTAAGCCACTATTTTTCAGTTCTGTATTATTTGTAGCAAAATTTAATCCTAACTGATAGATTCCTTAGGTTATCCTGTAAAACCTTATAGATACGAAAATACTGATTCAAAGGGGCACATGCACACCAATGCTTATAGCAGCATTATTATTAACAGCCAAATTATGGAAAGAGCCCAAATGTCCATTGACTGATGAATGGATAAAGAATATGTGGTATATATATATATATACAATGGAATATTAGTCAGCCATCAAGGAGAATGAAATCTTGCCATTTGCAGTGACATGGATGGAACTAGGGTGTATTATGCTAAGTGAAATAAGTCAGTCAGAGGAAGACAAATACCGTATGATTTCACTCATATGTGAAATTTAAGAAACAAAACGGATGAAGAAGAGGGGAAAAAAGAGAAGAAAGCAAACCATAAGAGGCTATTAACTATAGAGAACAAACAGGATTGATGGAGGGGAGGTTGGCAGGTGATGGGTTAAATGGGTGATGGGTATTAAGGGGGGTACTTGTTATGTTGAGCACTAGGTGTTGCATGTGGGTGATGGATCACTGAATTCTACTCCTGAAACCAATATTACACTGTATGTTAACTAACTAGAATTTCAATAAAAATCTGAAACAAATAAAAATTAGGGTATATATATGTGTGTGTGTCTATATTATATATATATGTGTATATATATATATATAATAAAACTATTATGCATTGACAATCTTGAGGTAGGAATGGTCATTTTAATATGCTACAAAAAGCACAAAAGATACATTTGTGTTTATGAAAATGAAAACCTGTTTTGCAAACAATATACCCCCAAGAAAAAAATAACTTTATAAAATTCATGTACTCTAGAATACTGGGCTATATAGTGATATTTACAGTATTAAAATTAAAACTAAGGAATTAAAATTTTGAACTAATTTATTTACAATAATAATTAAAAACCCATTACATGTTAATATATTTAATGAAGAACAATTACGTTTTCCAAAGAAAATCAATGAAAAAAGTAGTATTTTTAATATTTGGCTTAGTAGAAAAGAGATTGGATCAATTATTTGCTTTTGAGTTTAATCTGTTGCCATATGATTTATTGATTAAAATATATGAACAAAATCCAGTTTCATAGAGATGAATTTGGAAAAGGGAGGAGTATCTTAATAATATTTTTGGATAACTATAGATATGCTTCTCAAGAATTATTTCAAAACTCCACAAGTGGTAGTTTTTCAAGTGTTAGTTGCATTCAATAAAACTAACTGAAAGCATATCAATAACCATTTTATAATCATTACAATAAAATTTATTGGCATATCTTGTATTTTGGATGAATATTTTACCAATTTGGAAAATATCGATTCACTAAGTAATGCAAAACTTTCACATTTGAGACATTTCAATAAATTTTTTAAAAATCGTATTCTTTAATTTTAAAACTAACCTCATCAGAAAAGCACAGTGCCAACTTCTCTAAAATTTTAATATTCACTTAAAAGCTTAAATTTTATCCTTAACAAAAATTACTGTCAGTTGCTGTCCTTGAAGTGATAGGCTTTGTTCATTTTAAAAAGAAAATATCTGCCAAGTAATTGGGAATGAATAACCCTTGTTTGTCAAATTGTTATTTCAAGTAAAATTGCAATCTGTGAAAGAAACAGCTAGTTCAGCTTACAATTCAATCATACGAAGTTTTTTGTTTTTTGAGATAACCATCATATTTCAGTGTTTAGCAGAAGTGTTTTACATGATTTTCCCATTTCATCACACAGAATAATAAAAAAATATGTGTACTCAAGGATCAATATGTAATAACATCAATAAATTCCACCGCATGGCACTCCTGGGTGGCTCAGTTGGCTAAGCATCTGCTTTGGGCTCAGGTCATGATCCCAGAGTCCCCGGATCGAGCCCCAGGATTGAGCCCCACATAGGGCTCCCTGCTAGTGGGAAGTCTGTTTCTCCCTCTGCCCTTCACCCCGCTCGTGCTCTCTCTCTCTCTCTCATAAATAAATAAAATCTTAAAATAAATAAATAAATAAATTCCACTGCTTTAGCAGGTTGAAATTGACTTTTTAAAAAATTCTGAGTGAGCTGCTTCATTATGTAAAGGTACCAGCCAATAGAGATGTAGCCTGAGAGCAAAGAGAACATTGACTAAGAAATGGAAATAGAAATGCAAGGAATTTCTTCCATCTTGCATTAGGGACTTCTCAGCCTCCGTACTCTTGTGAACCAATTCCTAGATCTTCAGTCAGCAAGCTGGAGAAAGGGAAGAAGGTACAACTTCCAGGTCAGAAACCCGTTTCCGTTCCACTATAAAGGTAGTTCAGATCTTCCCTCTATTGTTGTCTCTATCTTGAGATAATGTTCATTTCTTTGTTAGTTCACTCATATCTCCAGTTCACTCCTCTGCTGGTTTTGTTTCTCTGGAGGACCCTGACTAATACCCCCCACCTTCATGATTATGGCAGAAGAATGGTCTGCGGGTCATTTCAGACTCAAGCGTAGAGTCTGTTTCTCCAGCCCTTCTTGTGAATTTTGTAATCAATGGATTCCCAGTATTGTGTTTTCTTTTAATACAGGTAGAGAAGTTTTTTCTTTCTCACAACTGAAGCTGGATTGATACAATAAATTGTTTTAATATCACCTAAAATTATGTTATAATCAGTTGCTTTGAGCTTTTTTTTCAGTTAACATAATTTTATGTTTCTTCTGAGCCTAGTTAAATAATTACTTGATATCTCAGGATAATAACTCTTTAAAAAAATTAGGGTATACTTCAACTTACTAAAAAATATAGAGATTGCATATAAAACATGCATCTTCTACTATATTTCCATTACAGTTTTACATTTTACCACACAGCTTTATGCTTTTTTAAACAAATAAATGTGAGAGATAGCCACCTTCTATTTGCTATCAAAGAGTACTAGCTCCAGAGTGCCCTACCCTGACTCTTCCCTACTTTACTATATCACGCTGCGTTCTGCCTTTTCAGAAGTAACTAATACTAAGAATTTTATAATGATTTGGAGTGATATCTTTCCATGGTATACTGGCATGTGACCAGAAACAATACAGGCTTGTTTTTACCTATTTTCAAATTATATATAGAGGGCAAAATATTGTATAATTTTTGGCAACTTGCTTTTTCACACAATGTTATAATTTTAGACATTTAGTCTTATTATTATAAACACCTCTAATTTATTTACCAAAATTTCTATTTATAGTATGTTATATTAATATTCAAAATGTGTATAACCTGTTCTAAACAATGGACAATTAAAATGTTTCCAATTTCTTTTTTAAAAATTCTGTAGTAAGGACTTAAGTTTTTTTCATATGCACATGTGCAAGAATTTAACTGATATATATGTATCTGATATCTCTCTCTATATAGATATCTATATCTATATCATCTATATCTATCTATATCTATATCATCTGTATAGAGAGAAACTCACAGTGGTTGGATCAAAGTAAATCCACACTGTTATGTTGATAACTCTTGCTAAATAGCACTATAAAATAGTTGTGCTAACTCAAACTTTCAGCAACAGTATGAGAATTTCCTTTCTTTACATTTCTGTCCAATAACTTGGCTAAGAAATTTCCAAGTCATTTTTGTTACTTTATTCATCTCTAAGGAAAATTTAGGTAGACCTGGGAATAATACCTACAGTTAAATGTGAAATTTAGGTAAAGTCTGGTTTTCAATGTCACTTTTTCTAACCAGTATTTTGCATAACATTTTGGTGGCTTTTGTTTAACATGGGGTCTTTGTCTTTATAGACAACTAAAAGGCATATTTTCTACTTCCATAATTTTGGTGTTTAAAATTGAAAATTATTCATAACCCTTAAATGTCTTATGAGTTTGGAAGCAAATGAGTATGGACAATTGTGTTCCACCAATGGAATTCTTAATACCAGCATTGTTGGTGATATTCTTTGATTGGAAAATAGACTTCTTGAACTCCTTCTCCTGCATCCGGACTCTGGAATGACCCATCTCAGGGAGAGTTGAAGTCTGAAAAGTAGATAGACTTACAGAGAAGTTTTATTCAAATTTGAATGAGACAGAGAAAAAAGAAAGAGTAATGTGGGCATTCAGATTTCCTCCAGAAGTTAGTTTGGGGCCTTGACTCTTGCGTCTAAATGAAGGGAAGCAGGAGAAGAACAAGAGATGTCCATCTTAAGAGTGAGTGAACCCCGAAAGGAGGAAATATCTGAGCCACATATGGTTGAATCCACTTTACGGTTCATCAGTTAGGTTTTTACTTCCTCTCCTTTGCAGATGAGTAAATAAAGTATTTCCAAGGGGGACAGAAATGCTCCTCTCAAATTTTTCCTCTTTGAAGTATAGCATAAATATTCTCCGTTCTTTAAAAATATGAGAATCAGAGAGAGAGAGAGACAAACCATGAGAGACTCTGGACTCAGGGAGACAAATTGAGGGTTGCAGAAGGCGGGTGGAGAGGGGATGGGGTAACTGGGTGATGGGCATTAAGGAGGGCAGATGATCTGATGAGCACTGGGTGTTACAGGCAACTAATGAATCACTGAACACTACATCAGAAACTAATGATGTACTATATGTTGGCTAACTGAACTTAATAAAAAAAAATACTTGAGAAATGGAACATAACTCTTTTTCCTTACTAATTTTCTCAAACTGTGACAAATTTTGGGTGATAAATATTTTCAGGTTTCTTTTACAAATTGTTATAGCCAGATGTTTATTTAATATACATTTAAGTTTTGAATGAAGGATTGTGAGTTTATTCTTGATTTCTTTTTTTTTAAAGATTTTATTTATTTATTTGAGAGAGAGAATGAGATAGAGAGAGAGAGCATGAGAGGGGGGAGGGTCAGAGGGAGAAGCAGACTCCCTGCTGAGCAGGGAGCCCGACGCAGGACTCGATCCCGGGACTCCAGGATCACGACCTGAGCCGAAGGCAGTCGCTTAACCAACTGAGCCACCCAGGCGCCCTATTCTTGATTTCTGATATGCACAAGGGACTCTAAAACCCAATAGCAAAAAAACCCCACAGATAATTAAAAAAGGACAAAGGACTTGGATAGATATTTCTCCAAAAAAACACATAAAAATGGCCAATAGTATTTGAAAAGATGCTCAACATCACTAATCATCAGGTAAATGCAAATCAAAACCAAAATGAGGTATCACTTCACACCTTTTAGAAAGGCTTTAAAAAAAACAAAAACAAAACCAAATGTGTGGGTGAGGATATGAGAATCTGAAACCCTTGTACACTGTTGGTGAGAATGTTAAATGGTGTAGTCACTGTGGAAAACAGTAGTGAGGTTCCTCAAAATATTAAAAATAGAACTATCACATGGTGTAGCAATTCCACTACTGGGTATGTATCTAGAAGAATTTTAATCAAGATCTTAAAGAGATATCTGAACTCTCATGTTCATTGCAGTGTTATTTGCATTAAGCAAGATTAAGGAAGAACCAAAATGTTCATCGACAGATGAATGGATAAAGAAAATGTGGTATATACATACAGTGGAATATTATTCAGCTTTAAAAAAAGAAAGGAAATCCTCTCATTTACAAATCACTTGCAGAAGACATTATTCTAAGAGAAATAAGCCAGTTACAGAAGAACAAATACTGTGTAATTCCTCTTATATGAGGTATCTAAAATAGTCAAAGATATGGAAGTAGAAAATAGAATGGTGGTTGCCAGGAACAGGGAGAGGAGGATATGGGGAGTTGTTCAATGGGTAGAAAGTTACAGTTACACAAAATGAGTATGTTTCAAAGAGATTTGCTCTACAGCATAGTGCTCGTAGTTAACAATAAGGAATTGTATACTTAAAAACACGTTAAGAGGATAGATCCCTTGTTAAGTGTTCTTTTCATAAAAAAAAGGACACAGAAAACTTGGAAGTAATGGGTATAGCTATTATCTGGGTTGAGGTAATGCAGGTATATACCTATGCTCAAACTCGCCAAATCGCATACGGTAGTTATGTGCAGTTTTATTTTCTTTTTAAGTTGAATACTTTTAGGAAAAAAGATCAAAGACTAGAGATTCTATGAGGTTTTGTTGAAGTAGGTAAATACCTTATTTGTAACATTAGGTTCAAATAGAATATTGACTTTTATTTCAAAACATATGAGGTCAGTTTTATGTATAAAATGTTTCAGTCTTTATCAATGTTTTTTGGTCTTTATCAACTTTTATGGAAGCTTCTTCCTCTGGGACATTTTTGGGGTACTAAATATACTTTAGATCAGTGAATTTCACCATTAGTGGATCATGCACCAGAATAGGCTGAAACACAGTTTGCTGGACTCCACCTCTAGGATTTCTGATTGAAATGGTCTGGGGTGGGGCTTCAGAATTTGCATTTCCAGCAAGCTCCTAGCTGTTGCTGATGCTGCTGGTCCGAGACCACCCTTTGAGACCATTGGTCTGGAGAACAAGAAGGTACCCGACATCATTAATATTTTGGTTTTGAAATATGCCAAAATTTAAAGGAATGTCATTTTGTATTTGGCAATTGTATGAATAAATGCACATTGCAATATTAAATAGGGTGATCAGGATAGCCTCATTGGAAAAGTGGGAATTGATCGATGACTTAAAGGGGCATTCTTCTTATGCCTCAGCATTAATAGCTCATTTGAGATTTATTTGTCAACAATTCATCTGTGTGTATTTTAACCTTTTAAAAAAGTGATTCATAATTTATGAACTATTTATCTTTATTTTTTTGAGATATTATTGACATGTAACATATTAGTTTCAGGTGTACAGTATTATGATTACATATATGTATATTACAAAATGATCACTACAGTGAGTCTAGTTAACATCCATTACCACATATACTTATAAATTTGTTTTTCTTGTGGTGAGAACTTTTAAGGTCAACTCTCAGCAACTTTCGAATGTACAAAATGGTATTATTAACTATAGTCAGCATGCTGTCGTTACATCCTTAAGACTTACTTACTTTATAACTGGAAGTTTGTACTTTCTGATCCCCTTCACCCATTTTGCCTGTCCCTTATCTCCCATTTCCAGTTTTTTTACATACCAATTATATCTGCTACAGAGTTGGAAAAAACAAGACAGATATCAATTCAAATAATCTCTGATCTATGTGTTCATTACCTATGTCTGTCCTTTTACTAAGAAGACGCCAGATGTTATTATGATATTTTTTATAGAAAAAAGCATAAAATGTTTCAAAAATGAGTTTAAATTAATGTTATTTTAATATTATATATAAAGTTTTGAATAATTTTGAATCAGAACAATATACTACTACATGTTCTATGGACATTGACAAAAGCATTTGGCTGTCTAAATCATAAATGGGATGCCAAGAAGGCTTACTTAGAGCACATTCTTTAGGCATTATTGGGGATCAGTGAACCATCTTGAGTATAGATAGTGTATGTTTTTGGTTGTTATTGACAGGGAATATTTAGAGATGATACTATAGAATGCAAATACTATCCTGTAAACTTACCTGCAAAGAGAAATGTGGCACTTCCATTTTGGATAAAATCACATATCTTATTACATAAAAAAAAAAATAAACATTGGAATACAAACTGCATGAATGCAATATTACAGTATACTTTCAAAATACTTCACTTTCAAATAACACAATAAAAAATGTGGGGGGATGGAGTAACTGGGTGATGGATATTAAGGAGGGCACGTGTGGTGATGAGCACTGGGTGTCATACGCAACTAATGAATCGTTGAACACTACATCAAAAACTAATGATGTACTGGGGCGCCTGGGTGGCTCAGTTGGTTAAGCTTCTGCCTTCAGCTCAGGTCATGATCCCGGAGTCCCATGATCAAGTCCCACATCGGGTTCCCTGCTTAGCTGGGAGTCTGCTTCTTCCTCTGCTCCTCCCTCCGCTTGTGTGCTCTCTCTCTCAAAAAAAAAAAAAAATGATGTACTATATGCTGGCTAATTGAACATAATAATAAAAATAAATTAATAAATAGCCTGTATATTTAAATAATAAATATAATTAGCCAAAAAGAAAAAAAAAAAGATATAAACTTATGCTTCCCTGGGCATCCTAAGCAGTAGGCTGGCCTGATCCATGCAGTTCACAAATTGCTTTTCAAAGTGTCGTGCTAACTATAACTATGATTTGTTTATGTCAGTGAGAAAAGAAGGTGAGACTGAATGAGACAAAAAGGCCTTTTATCTGGGGTCTCAGAATTGCAATTTGGTGAGTGCAGATTCTGGGAGCAACCAGAAAAGTATCCTGCTTGTGTGGGGAAACCAGGAGTGTTTTTTTAAAAATTTTTTATTGTTATGTTAATCACCATACATTACATCATTAGTTTTTGGTGTAGTGTTCCATGATTCAGTGTTTGCGTATAACACCCAGTGCTCCATGCAATACGTGCCCTCTTTAATACCCATCACCAGGCTAACCCATCCCCCCACCCCCCTCCCCTCCAGAACCCTCAGTTTGTTTTTCAGAGTCCATCGTCTCCCATGGTTCATCTCCCCCTCTGATTTCCCCCTTCATTCTTCCCCTCCTGCTATCTTCTTCTTCTTCTTTTTTTTTTTTAACATATAATGTATTATTTGTTTCAGATGTACAGATCTGTGATTCAACAGTCTTGCACAATTCACAGCACTCACCATAGCACATACCCTCCCCAGTGTCTATCACCCAGCCGCCCCATCCCTCCCACCCCTTACCACTCCAGCAACCCTCAGTTTGTTTCCTGAGATTAAGAATGCCTCATATCAGTGAGGTCATATGATACATGTCTTTCTCTGATTGAGTTATTTCGCTCAGCATAACACCCTCCAGTTCCATCCACGTCGTTGCAAATGGCAAGATCTCATTTTTTTTTGATGGCGAAAACAAGAGGTTTTTATGAGAAGGAAGAGGGAGGTTATATGGCTTAGATAAAGAAGAGAAAAAAAAGAAAAAAAACCACACTTATTGGTGCAATCAATGGAGCTACTTCTGATAACCCCTGGATTCGCTGTTTTATTGGCTCTAGCAAATAAGCAAATAAATAATTCTTGGCATGCATTTGTTAATTATTCTGTCTTCACAAAGTTCATACCAACAGTTTTATGGTCTGAATGCCAGTTGTTCTGTTGAATTTTAAGAGCAACTGCTTGTAAACAATGACTGCTTCTGGCCCAGTTTAAGAGTCCATTAGAATTGAAGTTAGAATTGAAAATGGAGCCTCAAAATGGATTCTCTTATGTCCAGAAATCTTATACAGTTCCACATTTGTATCTCTTTTTACACTTGGTGGATTTCTAAGTAATTCGTAGATCCTTTATCAAGGTAAAGAGGAATAGTTTTTTTGTGCTTTGAGTTTAAGAAAATCCCCCACAAACACTCGTAAAATCTTTTTTTATGTATGTGAAAATTTTGGGAAGTTATATTTGTGTTTGGAAAAACAGTATTTTTTTTTTTTCTTTCCTAAAGGGAAGGAAGGCATGGCTAAAAAGGATGTGTGAGGACATCGGCTTCTCTATATGCCCAAATGAGTCAGCAAGACTCCTGAATGTCAGAAGGTATTAAGAGTTTTAGAAGACATTACCGTATGCAGTAAGAAAAAAGGCAGTGTCTTGATGGGTAAGGGCAAATGTGGGACATGTGCATTCCTGCCCTTCCTGAGTCTCCATGACAAATGTCATTCATTAATCTGGACTGAACTCTTTGAAGCATGCTCAACATGGTACTCCAGACAATATTCAGTTTGGTAACGATTAGTGCTTTCATCTAAAAGCAATGTATTGTTCATGGCTAACTGATGGCTACTGGTCTCTTCTACTTGTGCCACTATAGGGCTTATTTTTTTTTTTTAAGATTTTATTTTTTTATTTGAGAGAGAGTGGAAGCAAGAGAGATCACAGAGCTCTGGAGAGGGAGAAGCAGACTCACTGCTGAGCTGAGAGCCGGATATGGGGCTCAATCCCAGGACCCTGGGATCATGACCCCAGCCGGAGGCAGTCGCTTAACCAACTGAGCCACCCAGGCATCCCAGGGCTTATTTTGAAGTCAGCTCTGTTTCTCAGAAGTGAATCCTCGTGAGAGCCAAATATCCCTAATTTAGTTCCTCCCTTGGGTTGAAGCAGACTGTTATAGTGGCAGTTTGTCGGAGATCAAAACGTGATAAGACATGTAGCATAGCAACAACATAGATTTGGGAATCAGAAATTGGTTTGATCATGGCTTTGTTACTTATCATTGGGTGACTCCTGGGAAAGCATGTCTGATTTTCAGCTTTACAATTTCTGAAGGATAATAATAATATTATCTAACCTACCACAATCCTGAGAAGAATAAAGAAGATAATACATGTGTAATTGCCTAATAAACACCTGAGGGTTATACATGATCTAGAAGTAGAGTGTATCAAGATAGAAAATTCACTTGATTCAGAGCTCAAACTGATATTTCTTTTTTTTAATTAATTAATTTTTTTTGATATAGAGTTCCATGATTCATTGTTTACATATAACACCCAGGGCTCCATTCAATACATGCTCTCTTTAATACCCATCACCGGGCTAACCCATCCCCCCACTCCCTCTCCCCTCTAGAACCCTCAATTTGTTTCTCAGAGTCCACAGTCTCTCATGGTTCGTCTCTCCCTCTGATTTCCCCCTCTTCATTTTTCCCTTCCTACTATCTTCTTTTTTTTTTTTTTTTAACTTATAATGTATTATTTGTTTCAGAGGTTCAGGTCTGTGATTCATCAGTCTTACACAATTCACAGTGCTCACCATAGCACATACCCTCCCCAGTGTCTATCACCCAGTCACCCCATCCCTCCCACCCCACCCCCCACTCCAGCAACCCTCAGTTTGTTTCCTGCAATTAAGAATTCCTCATATCAGTGAGATCATATGATACATGTCTTTCTCTGATTGACTTATTTTGCTCATCATAATACCCTCTAGTTCCATCCACGTCATCGCAAATGGCAAGATTTCGTCAAACTGATTATTTCTCATTTTAATGTAACATTATTGGGAATTTAATAAACTTCTATTTTTATGTATGTTTTTCTTATACTGAAAATCACATTTCTAATAACATTCATGTATTTCTTTATATTTGCCCTAGTCTGTTTTGGGTGTGATAACTAATACCACAGACAAGCTAGCTTATAAGCAACAGAAACATTTCTCAGTGTTCCGGAGGCTGGAAGTTCAAGACCAAGATGTCAGCATTGTAGGGTGAAAACTCTCTTCCTGGTTCATTGCCAGCACCTTTTCACTGTGTTCTCACATGGTGGAAGGGACTAAGGAACTTAGTAGGATCTCTTAATAAGGACACTAATTCAATTTATGATGGCTCCAACCTTGTGACCTAATCACCTCCCAAAGGCCTTATAGATTCTGATACCATCATCTTTGGTATTAGGATTCAACATATGAATTTTGGGGTGACACAAATATTTAGACCATAGCAATATTTATACAGTTATATACTATAATAATTTCAAATAACCAAAACCAGTGTTAGTATTAGTAGTAAAACTGACTAATGTATAAGACTTCTTTTTTTTTCTTTTTTTTTTTTTAGATTTTATTTATTTATTTGACAGAGAGAGAGAGAGCGAGAGCAGGAACACAAGCAGGGGGAGTGGAAGAGGGAGAAGCAGGCTTCCCGCCGAGCGGGGAGCCCGATGCGGGACTCGATCCCAGGACCCTGGGATCATGACCTGAGCCGAAGGCAGACGCTTAACGACTGAGCCACCCAGGCGCCCTGACTAATGTATAAGACTTCTGACTTTTAGACTATATAACATTAAAGATACATAGACAACTATGTTCAAATATCATTTGAAATAATTATATGTATATTACATTGCCAATGTGATACTCATTTAGATTCATTTGTTTCAATTTATTTTTTACTTCAATGATTTGTTTCTTTTCATCATTTTTCTTTTTGATTGAACTCTATTTTGATAATGTAAAACATTCATATGGTTCAAAGGTCAAAACTACTTAAAAAGATAAATCCATCTTGCTTCCATCTCTGGTCCATCCACTCCATGATTCACTTCCCCTCCTTTAAGTTAACCATTTTTATTTTATTTATTTCTTTGAAAGATTTGGCAAAAGCTAAGCAGATATACATATACAAACATGCTTTTCTTTTCCTTACTTATTAAACAAACATAGAGAATACACAATTCTGCCTGTTGTGTTTTTCACAGATAATAAGTGAAATCAGCAAGGTTGCAGGAGACCAGATCAACATACAAAAATTAATTGTATTTCTATATACCAATACTAGACAGTCTGAAAATAAACTTAAGGAAAAATTCCATTTCCAATAGCATAGAAACATATCTAGGAATACATTTTTTTTTTAAAGAAATGTAAGACTTGTAAACTGAAAACTACAGAACTGATGAGAGAAACTAAAGATCTAAATAAATGGAGACTTATTCCGTGTTCATGAATCAGAACTCAGTGTGGTTAAGATGGCAGGTCTTTCCAAAATGATCTATTGATTCATTAAATCCCTATAAAAATCCCAGCAGGGTATTTTTTTCTGGAAATTGACAAATTGCTCCTGATGTTTATAAAGAAGTGCTATTCATTTCTTTTATCATAAAATTTGAAATCTTTAGTGAACAGTAATCTCATCTCTGTCTACTTTTTTCCCTACTTTCCCCCTAGGTTACTTTGCACCAGGCACCTGTTTTTTTTTTTGTTTTGTTTTGTTTTACTTTTCTTCCCCCTCTATTCCCTGGGTTAACTATACAGCTTTACCTTCAGGGCCCATATGAGCTGTTTTTTTTTTTTTTTTTTTTTTTTTTTGCTCTGCACTCTCCTGACAAAGCTTTTCAAACCCCAACAGCCCACATTCTTTGCTTCCTTTGAAAAGACTTATTCATTCTTCAGATTTTTACCTAAACCTTATTTCTAGTTTTTCCCATCACCTCCTCCATAAATTACTGCTCCTTGC
Organism: Mirounga angustirostris; assembly: GCF_029215605.1. Taxonomy (NCBI): domain Eukaryota; kingdom Metazoa; phylum Chordata; class Mammalia; order Carnivora; family Phocidae; genus Mirounga; species Mirounga angustirostris. Next base: position 149,507,198 of record NW_026991710.1, on the reverse strand, counting down.
CCTGTTATATATCCTCTTCTACTGTGAACATTTCTTTCATATACCAAATAATAATTGTTGGGAGAAAAATTCTGTACATATTTTAAGCAGAGACATGGACTGCCTTTGTTCTGATATATGTTCAAGGATTTTCTTTTCTTTTTTCTTTTTTTTCTTTATAGCGACCAGCCTTGCAAGATAGAGCTAGTGTTTTCTTTTAGAGCAAAGGTCAGGTTTGTTTACTGTCTGGTATAATAAAGATAATGTTTCCCTCTGGAGCAGAAGTCAGACAGACTTACTTTAGCCTCCCCTAAGATTTGAGCTCTTCTGTAATAAAACCCACCATGTGTTGTGATAGCATAGGGAATCCATACTGTGCTCCCAGGGCTGCTAAACCTGAGATTAATAAAGGCCTTCGTTTCAGGCTCCAGCATTGTGTGTCTTCTGCTAGTATCCGAGAATCAGTGGCGGGCTAACTTGCTAGTTCTCCATAGTAACGTTAAAAAGAACTAATACTTCTAGCATTTATTATGTGCTAAATATCTTCTATCAATTGGTGTGATTAATTTTCAAAGTAATTCTAGTATGTAGGAACTTTTATTTAGTACATTTGCAAATAAGAAAACTAAATTCTTAAAGATGTTAAATACTATAGCTATTAGAAGTTGCTGAGATGAGGTTTGAATGCAAACTGTCTCAAAGATCACACATTTAAACCAATGTATTATTTTGCTTTCCTCCATTTCAACTATGCAACTATAAAAATGTGTTGTTTAATTCTATTTACTACACTCTACTATCAGCACTACTATAATCTCAATGCCCAACCATGGTTTGCCAAAACTAGAAATTAAATAAATATTTATTTAATAAGTTGATCTCTGAAAGATTAAACATTTAAGAGCTGCTAAATTATCCCGGACCATATTATGAAAACCAAGGGTCCACAAATCACAAAATACTTACAATATAATGTTCCCGTTTCATAACATATTTTTAAAATTCTGTTTTTTGATTGATAAAAATATATGCTATATATCCATTAGAAGACCTTCTTAAATTTGAGTGTGATCCCATAATTTCAATACCTGCATTTTCACCTCTATTAATAATTGCAAATAGTGCCATGTTTATTGTGTAAGCCTATGAAGAACAGCAGAATTAATTCCATAAATGCAACATTTGTTTAAAGTGAAGACTACAAGTTGTAAGTATTTGGGGTGGGCCTGGAATTTTCACATTATCTGTAATAAAGACAAGTGATTAAATTATTGAATGGCCATAAAGATCATATAAGTTAATATTTTAAAATCAAAACAATTGATATTATATCCATTCATACCAAATTCATATTTTATGCTCATTAGTCAGGAAAGCAACATTAATCATCGCATTAAAAAAATGTTGTTAATTTAATTGTATTGGTATCTTAGGCTGGTTTATAATTTATTAAACTTCTTTGGTTTTATAATCTGTAAGGACATAAATAAGAGTTAAAATTATTTTATTCTGTTAAATATTATTTTCCTTCCCAAGCAGTCTATATATAACTTTAGTTTAAGAAACCCTATGTACTGATTCAAAGGGACACATGTGCCCAGATGTTTATAGCAGCATTATCAACAGTAGTTAAATTATGGAAACAGCTCAAGTGTCCATTAACTGATGAATGGAAAAACAAGAGGTGGTATATATATACACACACACACAGTGGAATATTACTCAAGCCATCAAAAAGAATGAAATCTTGCCATTTGCAGTGACATGGATGGAGTTAGAGAGTATTGTGCAAAGTGAAATAAGTCAGTCAGAGAAAGACATACCACATGATCTCACTCATATGTGGAATTTAAGAAATGAAACAGACAAACATGGGGAAAAAATAAAGAGACAGGCAGAACATAAAACAGACTCTTAACTATAGAGAACAAACTGAGGGTTGTTGGAGGGGAGGTGGGCTGGGGATGGGCTAAATGGGTGATGGGCATTAAGGAGGGCACTTGTGATGAGCACTGGGTGTTGTATGTAAGTGATGAATCACAAAACTGTATTCCTGAAACTAATATTACACTACATGTTAACTAACTGGAATTTAAATAAAAACTTAAAAAAATAAATAACTGCATAATTATAAATGCAATAAAACAGGTGGATAATACTATTGTTGAATTGTAATTTAGAAAGAGCTATCTAGTATCAGTATGAAGAATGGATTTGAAGATTATAAATCTAGAGGTCCAGAGGTCCAGTAACACTCAGTTATAATATTCGTGGAAAGAGATGATAAGATGCTGAACTTTGAAAATTGCCATGTGCTAAAACTGGTGCATACAGAATTGAGGTATATTTAAGAAGATAAGATTTATAGAATACTTGGTGATTGCTATTACATGAGGGATATGTGAATTATGGAGGATTCTTGGAAAACTTCTGGGTTTCTGCCTTGATCAACTTGATACATAGCAAAATCTTTAACTTGTCACCCAGGTACCCCTAAATTTTCTATTAAACACTTTGTGTTGTTAACCCTGGAGGATCAACCTAGAACATACACATCTAGCCTTTCCCTAAATTTTTAAACACTAGTGTATTAGAAGTGAATTTCTGGGAAATAAAATAAAAATTACCATTTATAATAGGATATTAAAACATAAAATATGTAAGAATAAATGTAATAAATATGGGTATGTATCAGTACATTTAAAAATGCAACATGACACTGAGATGAATTAAAGAAGAACTAAATAAATGACAGAGATATCCTATGTCTAGGGGTAGAATACTCAATATTGTTGCTATGCCAATTTTGATGAAATCTATAGATCAATAAAATTAGAATCAGAATCTCAAGAGGAATCTCTCTGTAGCAACTGACAAGCTAATTTTAAGTTTATATGAAATGTAAGTACCTAAAAAAATAAAAACATTTAAAAAAACAGAGTTGAAGACCATACATTATCTGATTTCAAGGCAATACAAATCTACAGTAAACAAAAAAAGGTGGTATTGGCTTCAGAAAATACATAGATGGGTAGACATAAATCATTGAAATTGAGAGTTTAGAAAGAAACCCACACATATATGCTCTGTTGAATTTCATAAATGTGACAAAGTAAATCAATTGGGAAATGACTGGTACCTACATGAATTATAAACAAACAGACTTTTGACAAATTTGATTTTGTAGAAATACTTTTGCTTTTCAAAACCCACAGTGAAGAAAATACTGGTAGAAAATATTTGCAAAATATGTATCTGACTGAGGAGCTGTATCCAGAATATATAAAAAAATTTACAACCCATTAATAAGAAGACAGTCTCAAAAAAGGAACATAATTTAAACAGACACTTCATAAAATAATATATATGTCCACTTGCCAGGTGTTGGGGTGGTAAATTAGGGCAACAAGCCAAAATAAAAGTAAAAATTAAGCCTTTATTTATTTGACAGTGCCAACAAAAGGTGAAAGAAAAAAAAATGTTTCTGCATTTTGACCTGCATTCAGGCTACTTAATTTGAATAGCAAATATGCACAATGTGATTAGTCCTGTATAAAAGCAATTTAAAATAAGAATATGATACCAGTATTGCATCACCAAAAATGGCTAACACTAAAAAGAATGGCAATATTAGTTGCTACAAGAATGTGGAACAACCAACTCACACATAGCTTAATGGGAATTCAAAATGATATGGCTACTTTGGAAACTAGTTCAGTAATTTCTAATCATGTTAATGATTAACTCAGTGTATGTCTCAGCAATGCAACTTTTTTTGCTTTTTAGGTTTTTAAAAATTTATTTTTTAAAAGTTAACATGTGCATAAAAGGAAACTGAAAAACACAAGAAGCAAAGTACAAAGTCATCCATAATCACAAGCAGTTTACAGTTTGACTTCTAGGTCCCATGTGTGTATCTACATAAGTAAGTATTTTAAAGTAATTAAGATTGCACAGTTATGTATCATGCTTTTTTATCACCATGAATATTTACCATTTCAAAGTCCCCAAACTTTGAGTATTTTGATAACCAAGAATATACTACACCAACTCCATCTGAAAGAAAAAAAAATGTAATCCTGCCTTTCTTGGCTACAGAAATTTTATAAAAGACAAAAATGGCAACAGGCCTCTAGATAAAGATATTGGCAGAGTTACAATTAAAATACCGCATTCCCTTAATGTTCAATTAAAACTGAGACAAAGTAAGAGTACACAACGTACAATGCTTCTAAAAAGAATTCATTACCCAATCTATACTATTCAAATATTAGCAAGGAGGTACGTTTCCATTGAATCAATTTATTCCTATAGTACAGCCAAAGAGACGCACACACATTAACAGTTATCATTACAATGTAAATATGAACACATCCACATACATCTCTCCCTCTATACTTCCTTCTGCCCCTCTGCTGCCAACCTAGTAAAGTCCTGACATTTCTCAGAGACAGCTTAACAATTCCACGTCCAAGATGCTTCTTTCCTATCAATGATAACAAAAAGAAACTTATAAATTGGTTAATTCATTAGCTGTACATTTTATCATACATTGTCACCTCAGGACATCCAAAAAGCTTAGATGTTACAAAATAATGAAACTTGTCCACAACAAACACAGGTACTTAATAAAAACGCCCATACAGACCTATGGTTATAACCTACAACGGTCTTCTAGATGTGGAGATACTAGCAAAAAGCCCTTCCCTTCACCCCTCCTTTGCTCCCTCCACCATTTTAATGACTAAGTATAGGACTACATCTAGCTCTAAGAGGTGGATTAACAGACACTCCCAAAACAGTCCTTCCTAAAAACTAACAAAAGGGCATTCATAAAGGGATTATTTAACTACCTCTACTTTTAATATACTTTGGGCATCAGGACTTGTTTATCCTTTGACACACAGCAATATTAACTAAAATGCACATACGGAACTTTAAAGACTCACGGGCACAGAACCCTTCTCTCCTCACTTCCTTCCCTGGCCCTGGCCCTGTCCCCGTCCCCCAGTGAACCCAGTGAACACTCAGCATACTCTCCAAGACATCAAGTTTAACAATTCCATTCCCCAAATACAGACATTCCTGTAAATTAACAATACTTAAAGGGTGTTGTTACTCTAATTCTCTACTTCCAACATGTTGTTCACTTTCAAACATCCAGAACACTAGATGTTTCAAGTAAGGACTTATTTAAAAATTTGCCCACTACATATATAGTAGCACTGAAAGAACATTCTGGCCTAGAACCCTTCCTCTTCTCATCTCTTATCAACCTAGTGGAAAGTATAAGCATCTGTAATGCTTAGGGGGGATTTTAACAATTTCACTTCCTCTAGTTGTTTTCAGAATAGTCTTTCCTATGAATTTAAACACAAAGTGTACACAATGTATTAGTTTACTACTCTATTTTTGTCATACACTGGCAACCTCTTTAACATCTAGAAAGACTAGATGTTGTAAATTAGGACTCATTTGTCCTTTATATACACTATGTACACAGCTAAGTAAAACAAAATGCAGAAGTACAGGACAATGGGTAATCCAGCCTAACTATAAACATACTGGTATAAAGCCCTTTGCCCTTTCTTCTCCTTCCTCCCTGAACCAGCACAAATATCATATAATGTGTACTGCTCTGAGAGGTGGTTTGATCACTTTGATCATTCCATTTTCAAAAGACAGTATTTCATATGAATTTTAACCAAAGGATTATCTACAAAATGTGTTATTTTACTACCTCTACTTTTAACATTGTGCACTTCTAAACATCTAGAAAGGCTAGATGTTTCAAATAAGGACTTAAGTTTGTCCACTATATACATAGTAGTGTTGAATAAACTACACACATGTAACAATGGGTTGTATCTGAAAGTGTCTCCTGCATGGGAACATTCTAGTCTAGAACCCCTCATTTCTCACAACTCCTCTCTACCACCAACCCAGCGGATGAGTGCAGACAGGCACGTGTTACTTAGATGTGACTACAATGTCATCTCTAAAGGTCCTTTTCAGAAGACAGCCTTTCAATGAATTTTAACACCAAGTGTACAAAATGTGTTAGTTTACTAACCTTACTTTTGTCATACATTGGCAACCTCTTCAATATCTAGAGACTAGATATTATAAAATTAGGACATATTTGTCCAGTATATATACAATATATACAGTCAAGTTAAATGCACATAACATATAGGGCAATGGATAAGCTAAATTTCCTGGCATACACTAGCAAAGCATCTTTTGCAATTTCTTCCCTCCCACCTCCCTCAAACCACTGAACAAGTATATTGTTCAGAGAGGGGGTTTAGCAATTCCATTTCCAAAGATAATATTTCCCATCAGTTTTTAAAAGCTATTTACAAGAAGCGTGACTCTACTACTTTAAAATGCATCAAGCATTTCTAAATATCTAGAAAGACAAGATATTTCATATAAGTACTAGTCCACTATGTACCCAACAGCACTGCTAAATAAAATTGCACACACCTAACAATGGGTATAATCTGAGGTACCTTCTAAATATGACCACCATTTTGGCCTAAACTATTCCCTCACTTCCTTTTCTCCACCACCAATCCTGTAGACAAGTATAGGCATGTGTAATGCTTAAAGGTGGTTGAACAAATTCATATCCAAAAGTCATTCACAGCAGAAAAGCTTTCCTTTGAAATTCAACACAACGTGTACAGAATGTGCTAATTTTACTACTTTGTCATACACTGGCAGCCTCTTTTAACATCTAGAGATTATATAACATCTAGATGTTGCAAAATTAGTAGGACTCACTTGGCCATTATATACACTATATACACAACAAAACAAAATGCACAGAACATACAAAAAAATGATTTTGTCTGAAAATGTGCAAAGCCTATTACCTTTTGCAATTCTTTCCCTTCCACCTCCTCCAAACCACTGAACAAAGATACATGACAGTATACCGCTCAGAGGTGGTTTAACAATTCCATCCCCAAGACAGTTACTTCCTAGAATTTTAGGAAAAAGATATTTACAAAGCGCTGTTTTACTACCTCTACGTTTAACATACGTTGGGCACTTCCAAACATCTAGACAGACTAGATGTTTTAAATAAGGACTTAATTTGTCCACTATATACACAGCAGTCTTGAATAAACTGCACACATGTAACAGTTATAATCTGAAAGTGTCTTCAAAATATGAACATTGTAGCCTAAGATGAACCCTTCTCTCCTCTTCTTCCTCCACCAACCCAGTGGGCTAGAATGCTCAAATTTTCATAAGACAATCTTTCTAGGAATTTTAACACAAAATGCACACAATGTATTAGTTGACTAATTCTATTTTTGTCATACACTGGCAACCTCTTTAACATCTAGAAAGACTAGATGTTGAAAATTAGGACTCATTTGTCCAGTATATACAACTCTATACATACACAGCTAAGTAAAACCAAATGCAGGAACATAAAGGACAATGGTTTATCTTCCCTCACTATAAACACACCAGCAGAGCTCTCTGAGCTTCCTTCTCCTCCCTCCTCCTTTGAACCAGTGCACAAACACAATGTGTACTATTCAAAGAGGTGGTTTGGCCACTCCCCCCAAATTAAACAGCATTTCATATGAATGTTAAAAGATATTTACAAGAATGTCTTTTTACTACCTCTATTTTTAACATGTATCAGGCACTTCAGAACATCTAGAAAGACTAGCTATTTCAAAAAAGTACTTAGCATTGTCAACTATATATACAGTAGTTGAGGAAGAAAATGCACACACAGAACAATGGTTATATGAAAATGTCTTCTAAATACGACCAGTCTGGCACAGAACCTTCTTTTCTTCCTCCTCAAGGTCGTCCGCTTCATGTTCTCTTACCCACTGAACAAACGTGGACGTGTGTCGCTCCTGATGTCGCTTCTAGAAGTGGTCTAACAATTCCATTTCCAAAAGACATTGCTTTTCTATTATTTTTTTTTTTAAAGATTTTATTTATTTATTTGAGAGAGAGAATGAGACAGAGAGAAAGAGTATGAGAGGGGGGAGCGTCAGAGGGAGAAGCAGGCTCCCGCTGAGCAGGGAGCCCGATGTGGGACTCGATCCCAGGACCCTGGGATCATGACCTGACCCAAAGGCAGACGCTCAACAGACTAAGCTACCCAGGCGTCCCTAGAGGTGGATTTTTATTTATTTATTTATTTTTAAAAAGATTTTATTTATTTGAGACAGAGAGAATGAGATAGAGAGAGAGCACATGAGAGGGAGGAGGGTCAGAGGGAGAAGCAGACCCCCCGCCGAGCAGGGAGCCCGATGCGGGACTCGATCCCAGGATCCTGGGATCATGACCTGAGCCGAAGGCAGTCGCCCAACCAGCTGAGCCACCCAGGCGCCCCTTTCTTTTTCTTTTCTTTTTTTTTTTTAAGATTTTTATTTGAGAGAGAGAGAATGAGAGACAGCACGAGAGGGAGGAGGGTCAGAGGGAGAAGCAGACTCCCCGCTGAGCAGGGAGCCCGATGTGGGACTCGATCCCGGGACTCCAGGATCATGACCTGAGCCGAAGGCAGTCGCCCAACCAGCTGAGCCACCCAGGCGCCCCTTTCTTTTTCTTTCTTTCTTTTTTTTTTTTTAAGATTTTTATTTGTGAGAGAGAGAATGAGAGAGAGAGAGCCTATGAGAGGGGGGAGGGTCAGAGGGAGAAGCAGGCCCCCTGCCGAGCAGGGAGCCCGATGCGGGACTCGATCCCGGGACTCCAGGACCATGACCTGAGCCGAAGGCAGTCGCCCAACCGACTGAGCCACCCAGGCGCCCTCTATGATTTTTTAAAAAAGCAAATAGGCATTTACAAGACGTGTGATTTTCCTAACTCTACTTTATCGTATGTCGGCAACCTCTTTACATCTAGAAGGCCTAGATGTGGCAAAAGTTTTCTTTTAAAAGGTTGGGGGTTTCGAAAGTTGAGAGCAGCTTTTTCATATTATATACACAGGCCTTCTAAAAACGGCCAGAAAATCTTCCCAAAGGGTGGTCTTCCTGTTGGCCAAATGCGGTACGTAATTCTCCCATTTCGATCTTCCAGCGTCAACGTCTGGTAGAACCAGGACCAACCGCCTGTGGCCCGTTAGCCGTTCCGCCCGTCGTCGCCGCGGCTTCGCTCACCTTCAGGCCCGTTAGGGCCTCTGTCCACTGTTCTCCGGAGAAGGTGAGGTTTTGTCCAGTGGGGACGGATCGGTCATCCCAGGGCCCAGATCTGTGGGGCTCCAAGGCCCCAGCGTGGTCGAGCTTGCGTCCACGCAGACCCGCCTTCTCAGGCCCTCGGGGGCCCCAACGGCCGCCCGCGGCATTTTTGAGTGGCCGCCATTCTTCTCGCCCCGCCCCGCCCCACCCGACGTCCAAAGGCGCCGCGTGCCCGCTGGGGGGCGGGGGCTGCGCGCAGGGCCCGCAGAGTTGGGCGGGGGGAGCGGGCAGCCGGCGAGGGCTGGGCTCCCGGATGCCGCCGCCGTCGGCGCCAAGGTGGGAGTGGGGGCGGGGGCGGGGGCGGGGAGAGCCTTGCGGCTGCTTCACAGTCGACGCCTGGCCGGTGGACGGCTGCGGCGAGGGCGCTGGTCTCTGCGGGTCAGAGCCGGCGACCTGTCCCCGGGCCCCCCAGGGCGCCCCCCAGGGCACCCCCCGGCCTCAGGCCGGGGGGCCTGGAGGGCCCCGGGATAGACGGCCGCGCTGCGCTTCTCACCTCGCTCTCCGCCGGAACTGACCTCAGCAATGCAACCTTTATATATTTAATTAAGAGGAGGAAAACTTACATCTACAAAAGGATTTGCATGTGAATGTTCATAGCAATTTTATACATAGTAGACTGGATTTTGTGACTGTACTACAATTTGCTTATATCTTCTTCGGTTGATGGACATACTGCTTGTTCTAAAAGGATTTTTTTTTTTTTTCATTTTGTAATTACTTGTCACTGGTATGTAGACAGACTTGATTGTTACAAAGTAAAATAATCAATTCCTCATTAATAAACTAGCAGAAAACACATCTTTAGAAATAGCCAAATTCCACTATTCGTTAGTTTTATAGATTCCTTGGGATTTTCTATGTAAAAATTCATGTGGTCTGTAAATAAAGTAGTTTTATTTCTTCAAAAACAAAAAACAAATTAGAAACAATAATATCAGTTTAAACTTTGTTTGGGGGAAATTAGCATATTATTAGTCATGCTTTCTCAAATAATTTTGATTCTTTTTATTGCAAGTTTTTATTTAAATTCTAATTAACATATGTGGTAAAATTGGTTTCAGGTGTAGAATTTAATGATTCATCACTTACATATAACACCCAGTGCTCATCACAACTGCCCTCCTTAATACCCATCACACATCTAGCCCATCCCCTGCCCACTTCCTTCCATCAACCCTCAGTTTGTTCTCTATAGTTAAGAGTCCCTTATGGTTTGCTTCCCTCTCTCTCTCTTTTTCCCCTTCCCTATATTTACCTAGTTTATTTCTTAAATTCCACATATGAGTGAAATCATATGGTACTTGTCTTTCTCTGGCTGACTTATTTCACTTAGCATATGATTCATAGTCTCCTTTGCAACTAATACAGAGCTAAGTGATAAAGATTGTATTAGAGCTTTACAAATGTAAGGCTTCGATCTGGAAAAAAAGAAAATAATATGGAAACTTATTCTGTAGTCATCAGTGATAGGAATGACATTTGGTTTTTGATGGTCAGTGGTGGTCGGTCAAATTTATAATACTGAAATATCCTTGATAAACCATCATCATATTCAATTTCACTGGAATAAAATTGGGTCCTGCTATTTAATATTTTTTTTTAAAAGATTTTATTTATTTATCTGAGACAGAAAGAATGAGAGAGACAGAGAGCACATGAGAGGGGGGAGGGTCAGGGGGAGAAGCAGGCTCCCTGCCGAGCAGGGAGCCCGATGCGGGACTCGATCCAGGGACTCCAGGATCATGACCTGAGCCGAAGGCAGTCGCTTAACCAACTGAGCCACCCAGGCGCCCCCTGCTATTTAATATTTGGTGATGCCATGAGATGCAATTTATTCAGTAGGCCAGTTCTATTCCTTTGTTTATGCTGGCTTCATGGGCATGAGATCTATATAGTAACACAAGGATCCCGTATCTGATTTGTGACCAGCTGTCACCATCTGAATTTTTAAATAGTTTTCTCTTTGAACATGTGTTTTGAAAGTGATGTGTGATGACAATAGTACATGCATGCAAGCAGAGGAGAAATGTGTAATATGCTTTTCTAGCATTGTTCCTTGTTTTCACATTCACACAGAATGTTTGCAACACCCCCATTAGCACACAATCCAGTGAACCAATGATGATTAGGGAGTTCAAGAAGACTCAAAATGAGTACAAGGCAAGCATGTTAAGCCTTACAACGGAGTAAATAAGATTGATGATGGCACTCCTGTGACTTCACTAAATTCATTTATCAGTTGTAGTAGTTTTTTGGTGGAGTCCTTAGGTTTTCTATATATAGTATCATGTCATCTGCAAATACTGAACACAACTAAAAGACAACCTGCTGAATGGGAGAAGATTTTGCAAATGACATATCTAATAGAGAGTTAGTATCCAAAATATATAAATAACATAAATTCAAACCCCAAAAACAAATAATCCAATTAAAAAATAGGCAGAAAACATGAACTGACGTTTCTCCAAAGAAGACATAGAGATGGCCAACAGACACATGAAAAAATGCTCAGCATCACTCATCATTAGGGAAATGTAAATAAAAACCACAATGAACTATCACCTTACACCTGTCAGAATGGCTAAAATCAAAAACTCAAGAAACACGTGTCAATAAGATTGCGGAGAAAAAGGAACCCTTGTGCACTATAGATGGGAATGCAAACTGGTTCATCACTGTGGAAAACGGTATGGAGGTGCCTCAAAAAATTAAAAGTAGAACTACCCTCAGGTGCCTGGATGACTCAGTTGTTTAAGCATCTGGTTCTGGTTTTGGCTCAAGTCATGATCTCATGGGTCATGGGATTAAGCCCCAGGTAGGGCTCTGTGCTCAGCAAAGACTCTGCTTGAAAGATTCTCTTCTTCTGTCCACCCCCCCATGCACACTCGCTCTCCTCTCTCTCTCTCAAATAAATAAATCTTAAAAAAAAAAAAATAGAACTACTCTATGATCCAGAAATCACACTACTGGGTATTTACCCAAAGGATGTGAAAATACTAATTCAAAGTGATATATGCACCCGTATGTTTATTGCAGCATTATTTACAAAGAAAAGCTATGGGAACAGCCCAAGTATCCATTGATAGATGAATGGTAAGAAGTGATACATATAGGTATATATATACAATGGAATATTATTCAGCCATAAAAGAATGAAATCTTGCCATCTGCAACAACATGGATGGATCTATAGTATAATGCTAAGGAACATAAGCCAGTCAGAGAAAGACAAATGCCATATGATTTCACTCATGTGTAGAATTTAAGAAACAAAACCAATGAACAAAGGAAAAAAGAGAGAGAAAGAGAAATAATAATAATGATAAAAAGACTCAACTGTAGAGAACAAACAGATGGTTGCCAGAGGGGCGGTTGGTGGAGAGATGGATGAAATAAGTGAAGGGGATTAAGAGTACATTTATCTTGATGAGCATTAAGTAATATATGCAACTCTTGGATCATTATATTGTACACTTGAAACTAATATAACACTATGTTAACTACACTGGAATTAAAAATAAAAGAATATATACGAAATAACCTACAACTAACATTACTTAGGGTGAGAAATTTGAAGCTTTCCCACTAAGATGAAGTACAAAGCAAGCATGTCCCCTTTTACTCCTATTCAACATTGTGCTGGAAGTCCTAGCTAATGAAATAAGACAAGGAAAGGAAATAAACAGTATATAGGTTGTGAAGGAAGAAATAAAACTGTTTTTGTTCACAGATGACATGATTATCTATGTAGAAAATCCAGAAGAATCAGGGTGCCTGGGTGGTGCAGTCGGCTGAGTGTCTGACTCTTGGTTTCAGCTCTGGTCTTGATCTCAGAGTCCCCCAGGTCATGATCATGGAACCTGGGGTTGGGCTCCATTCTCAGAGCCAGCTCTCCTTGAGATTCTCTCTCTCTCTCCCTCTGTCCCTCCAACTCATGCTCTCACTCTCTTTCTCAAATAAATAAATAAATAAATCTTAAAAAGAAAAAAAAAGAAAGAAAATCCAGAAGAATCAACAACAGCAACGAGTTTAAGATATAGGTTAATATACAAAAGTCAATTACTTTCTTAAATACCAGTAATGAACAAGTATAATTTGACATTAAAATCATAATACCATTTATATTACCACACTCCAAATTGAAATACATATAGATTTAACTAAATATGTGCAATATTTATTTGAGGAAAAACTACAAAACTCTGATGAACAAAATTAAAGAAGAAATAAATGGAAAAATATTCCGTGTTAATGGATAGGAAGAGTCAATGTTGTCAGGATGTTAGTGCTCATCAACTTGATTTCTAGGTTCTTTACAATTCCAAAGAAAATCCTATCAAGTTATTTTGTGAATTTTGACACACTTACCCTAAGTTTATATGGAGAGGCAAAAGAGCTAAAATAGCCAACACAATACTGAAGCAGAAGAATAAAGTGGAGGACTAACACTACACAACTTCAAGACTTACCATAAAGCTACAGTAATCAAGTTAGTGTGGCATTAGACAAATAGGTCAATAAAACAGAAGAGAGAGCTCAGCAATGGATCCACATAAATATACTTAACTGATCTTTGACAAATGAGACAAATAAATAAGATAGAGAGATGATAGATTTTTCAATAATAGTGCTGGAACAACTGGACATCCAAATGCAAAAAAAAAAAAAAAAAAAATCTAGACACAGACTTTACACCCCAAATTAATCCAAAATCAAAGCACTGAAGGTCAAATGGAAGTCTAAAAAATAATTTAAAAAAAACCTCCTAGAGGATAACACAGGAGACAATCTACATAAATTTATGTTTAGGGATGACCTTTTGGATACTGAAGTCACTATTCATGGAAGCAAAAATTGATAAGGTAGAATTTTTCTTTTTTTTCTAAAGATTTTATTTATTTGACAGAGACACAGCAAGAGAGGGAACATAAGCAGGGGGGAATGGAAGAGGGAGAAGCAGGCCTCCCGCAGAGCAGGGAGCCTGATGCAGGCCTCGATCCCAGGACCCTGGGATCATGACCTGAGCTGAAGGCAGACACTTAACTACTGAGCTACAGAGGCGCCCTATTAAGGTGGAATTTTTAAATTAAAGAGTTCTGCTCTATGAAAGACTATGCCAAAAGAATAAAAAGACAATCCCACAGACTGGGAGAAAATATTTGCAAAAGACTTATCTGTTAAAGGGCTGTTATCCAAAATATATGAAAAATTCTTAAGACTCAGTAATAATAACAACTCACAAACAGACAAGCCATTTGAAAGATGAGCTAAACACCTTAACAGATGCCTCACTAAAGAAATATGCAGATGGCCAATAAGAGTTTAAAAAGATGCTGCACATCGTAAGTCATCAGGGAAATAACACTATGAACCTATTAGAATTGCCAGATTCTGGAGAACAAACAAGACCAAATGCTGGTGAAGATGTGAAGCAACAAGAACTCTCACTCATTGCTGATGGAAATGCAAAATGGTACAACCACTTTGAAAGACAGTTTTGTGGTTTCTTATAAAACCAAACATACTCTGATCATATGATCCAGCGATCACACTATTTGGTATTTATCCAAAGGAGTTGAAAACTTATGTTTACACAGAAATCTTCATCCAGATGTTTATGGCAGCTTTATTCATCAAGGCCAAAACTTAGAAGTGACCGAGATGTTCTTTAGGAGGTGAATAAATAAATAAATAGTGGTGCATCCAGACAAAGCAATATTATTCACCACTGAAAAGAAATAAGCTATCAAGTTGTGAAAAGACATGGAGGAAACTTAAATGCATATTGCTAAATTAGTCAATCTTAAAAGGCTACATACTGTATAGTTTTACTATAAGACAGTCAGGAAAAGGCAAAACTATGGAGACACTAAAAAATTTAGTGATTTTCACTTTGGGAAAGGGAGGGATAAGTAGGTAGAACATAGAAGATTTTTAGGGAAGTGAGACTATTCTGTATGATACTAAAATGGTGGCTACATCTCATTAAACATTTGTCCAAACCCCCCAAAATGTACAACACCAACAATAAACCAAATGTAAATTCTGGATTTGGGATGATAATGTGTCAGTGTAAGTTCAGCAGTTGTAACAAATGTACCACTCTGGTAGGGAATATCAATTATGGAGACTATGCATGTGTAGGGGGCAAGGGGTATACAGGAAATCTGTATCTTTTCCTCAATTTTGTTGTGAATTAAAAGCTGCTAAAAAAAGTCTATTAAAATTCATGTTAATCTTTTGCATTTTAATTCTTATTTAGAGTGACATTATAGCAAATAAAAAACAAGATGAGAAGTTGAGAAAGACAACAGAAGAAGGAAAAGGCTTTATATTTCAGTATCTTTGGTGGTACTTCTTTCTGTACCTTTTGAACAAGGGGCCCAAATACTTATTTTACATTCGAACCTGACAATTTCATTTCCAGCCCTGGTTTTGGGAGCTATTCTTGCAAATGTAAACTTAGGTTTATTTTTCCAGTCTTTACAAAGATTCTGAGAAGTATCCAAAATTCCTTAATTAACCCCATTCACTTAAAAATTAATAGAGGGCACTCACTTGTTTTGGCACCTAAGAATTCTCATTACATACATAAAAATAAAATAAAAATCTGATATACATAATATACACTTTAAATTCTAAGAATATGGGAGAATTTTGGAAAAAAAGATATAAAATGTTTTGGTTATTAGTTTCAAATAAAATGAAGGGAGAATATTCTAGTTATTAATTAAACTTAATTTTCATTTCTTCAACACTCATTATGACACCCTGAAATTAATGTAACCTCATATAAACATGCAAAAGACTCACAGTTATAATTTTAACAACATATTAGAAATTATTTGGGGGGGCGCCTGGGTCGCTCAGTTGGTTAAGCGACTGCCTTCGGCTCAGGTCATGATCCCGGAGTCCGGGGATCGAGACCCACATTGGGCTCCCTGCTCGATGGGGAGTCTGCTTCTCCCTCTAACCCTACCCCCTCTTGCGCTCTCTCTCTAATAAATAAATTTAAAAAATCTTAAAAAAAAAAATTTTTTGCAGAATGCTTTTATAAAATTGCTATTTCTAAATCAATTATTTCTCTTTTTCTAATTCTTTGAAATATCCCCTTGTGGAATGCTAATGTTTGGCAGTGTTCTTCTATTAAAATGTTAGCATTATAACTCTCTAAACCTTTATTATCTGTTGCCTTCAGTGAAACGATGGCATTATCTTTGTAAGAATTAGTAGGGAAAGTGAAATAAAATAATTTTTGGCTTTGTCTAAACTATGCATTGTATTTATCTCATATGCTGTAAGTCTATAAAAAAACACTATTCTCTGCTCTCATTTGTCAAGAGAGAGTTAAAGATTTAGAGGAAACAAACAAAAAATCCTACCATAGTCTTTTTACAAATTTGCCATCAGATAATTAAGTATATTCTCTGCTAGATTGGAAGAGACTGAAAGTATTTAATAAATCTAACAAATGACAAAAACACAGACTAGTCAGTGCTATCTATACCTTGCCATCATAGTTACTTTAAAAGTGTATTTTTTGGGGAGGAGCAAGATGGCAGAAGAGTAGGAGACCTAAATTTTGTCTGGTCCCAGGAATTCAGCTAGATAGTTATCAAACCATTCAAAACACCTACAAACTCAGCAGGAGATCAAAGAAAAGAATAGCAACAATTCTATGAACAGAAAAGTGACCACTTTCTGGAAGGAAGGACGTGTGGAGAAGTGAATCTGAGGTGATATTTGGGAAGATAGACTGATATTTGGGAAGATAGACCATGGGGGGAAGGAGCCTCCATCAGCTGGCTACCATAAAGCAATAGAGCAGTGGAGCACAAAATCGGAAATTTTAGAAGTCTGTGCCACTGAGGGATGTCACTACAGTGGTTAAGCAGGGGTGGGTGTAAGGGGGGGTGGAACACTCCCTGGGACAGTGTAGTCTCAGGACCCTTGGGGTCACAGAAAGACCGGCAGTACGGGAGTGTGGCAGAGCTCCCAGGTATCAGAGCGGGGAAGCCGGCTACAAAGACAGAGCCGAGGAGTGGGGTCTCAGCTTGGGGTTGCCATAACTGTGATCCATGGTACAATCAGGCCACTGCTGTTCAAGCTGGGACCCAACATGCTGTAGATATGGTGAGACTCCCTTTTCTTCCCCCGGAAGGAGTGGCATGGGAGCACACTGCAAGAATCTGCTGGGTTTGGAGACCCCAAATGGTGTCGTGTGCCAGAGATAGAAATGCAAAAAAAAAAAAAAAAAGAAAAAAAAAAGAAAAGAAATGCATGGTCACAAGCCAGTGAGCACAGAGTGAGGCCAGAGACCAGGGAGACTGGAGTGATTTACTGCTTTTCTCTGAGAGCTCACTGAGGAGTGGGGCCCTGAGCTCTCAGCTCCTCTGGGGCCAGACATTGGGAGGCCACCATTTTCATTCTCATCCTCTAAACCTGTACAGAAAGCTTTCAGGGAACAAAAGCTACCAATGAGCAAACCCGAAGAGATTACTTAGCCTGGCCCCGGCAAGGGCAGTGCAATTCCACCTCCAGCAAGACTTGAGAATCACTGCAATAGGCCCCTCCCCCAGAAGATCAGCTAGAACAGCCAGCCAAGACCAAGTTTACCCATCAATGAGAACTACAAAACTCCAGCACTAGGGGAATACAGCACATAGAATTCATGGCTTTTTCCCCATGATTCTTTAGTCTTTCAAAGTTGATTTTTTAAATTTTCTTTTTCTATGCTTTTAGTTGAATTTTTCTTCTTTCCTTTTTCAAGGAACATCTTATCAATTCCTTTATTAAATTTTTTTTTAATTTTCATTTTTACAGTCATATTCTATGCCTTCATTGTATTTAACCTTATTTTTTGTATATATATGTTTTTCTTTCTTTAAAATTTTGGGATACCGTTTCTTCTAGCAGACCAAAATATACCCTAAATCTAGTGTTAGCTTTGTTCTAGTCTGCTGCCTGATCACATTCTCTCCTTTTTTTTTTTTAATATTTCTTTGTTCTTTTTTCAACCAACTTATCAATTCCTTTTTTTAATTTTAATCTTTACAGTCATATTCCATCCCTTCATTGTATTTACCCTTATTTTTGTATGTATATAAGTTTCTCTTTTTTTAAAATTATGGGAGGCAGTTTCTTCTAACAGACCAAATACACCCAAAATCTAGTGTGTGGCTCTGTCTTATTTACCAGCCTGGACATATTCTTTTTTTTTTTTTCCTTTCTTTTAGCCCTGGTTTTGGATCTCTTCTGGTTTGTTTAGTGTATAATTTTCTGGGGTCATTGTTACCCTTTCAGCATTTTGTTCTCTCATTCTTCTATTCTTCTCTGGACAAAATGACAAGATGGAAAAACTCACCTCAAAAAAAAAAAAAAAGAACAAGAGGCCGTACCAACTGCCAGGGATCTAATCAATACAGACATTAGTAAGATGTCGGAACTAGAGTTCAGAATGATGATTATAAAGATACTAGCTGGGTTTGGAAAAAAGCAAAGAAGATACTAGAAAATCCCTTTCTGGAGAAATAAAATAACTAAAATCTAACCAATTTGCAATCAAAAAGGCCATTAATGAAGTGCAATAAAAAATGGAGGCTCTAACTGCTAGGATAAATGAGGCAGAAGAGAGAATAAGTATCGAAGACCAAATGATGGAGAATAAAGAAGCTGAGAAAGAGAGAGATAAACAACTACAGGATCATGAGGGGAGAATTTGAGAGACAAGTGAAACCATAAGATGAAACAATATTAGAATAATTGGGATCCTAGAAGAAGAAAAAAGAGAGAGAGAGGCAGAAGGTATATTGAGTAAATTATAGCAGAGAACATTCCTAATTTGGGGAAAGAAACAGGCATCAAAATTTAGGAGGCACAAGAACCCCCCTCAAAATCAATAAAAATAGGTCAACATCCTGACATCTAACAGTAAAAGTTACAAGTCTCAGAGACAAAGAGGAAATCCTGAAAGCACCTCGGGACAAAAGATCTGTAACCCACAATGGTAGAAACATTAGATTGGCAGCAGACCTATCCACAGAGACCTGGCAGGCCAGAAAGGACTGGCATGATATATGTGGGGCACTAGATGACAAAAATATGCAGCCAAGAATACTATATCCAGCTAGGCTGTCACTGAAAATAGAAGGACAGATAAAAAGCTTCCAGGACAAACAAAAACTAAAAGAATTTGTGAACACCAAACCAGCTCTACAAGAAATATTGAAAGGGGTCCTCTAAGCAAAGAGAGAGCCTAAAAGTAACATAGACCAGAAAGAAACAGAGACAATATACAGTAACAGTCACCTTACAGACAATACAATGGCACTAAATGCACATCTTTCAATGGTTACCCTGAATGTAAATAGGCTAAATGCCCCAATCAAAAGACAGGGTATCAGATTGGATAAGAAAACAAGACCCATTGATATGCTGTCTGCAAGAGACTCATGTTAGACCCAAAGACACCTCCAGATTGAAAGTGAGGGGATGGAAAACCATTTACCATGCTAATGGACATCAAAAGAAAGCTGGGGTGGCAATCCTTTTATCAGACAAATTAGATTTTAAACCAAAGACTATAATAAGAGATAAGGAAGGACACTACATCATTCTTTTTTTTTTTTAAAGATTTATTTATTTATTTATTTATTTATTTATTTATTTGACAGAGAGAGAGATAGCCAGAGCAGGAACACAAGCAGGGGGAGTGGGAGAGGGAGAAGCAGGCTTCCCGCCGAGCAGGGTGCCTGATGCGGGACTCGATCCCAGGACCCTGGGACCATGACCTGAGCCAAAGGCAGACACTTAACGACTGAGCCACCCAGGCGCCCGGACACTACATCATTCTTAATTGGTCTATCCAACAAGAAGATCTAATAATTGTAAATATCTATGCCCCTAACATGGGAGCAGCCAATTATATAAGCCAATTGATAGCAAAATCAAAGATATACATTGACAATAATACAACAATGGGAGGGGACTTTAACACCCCCCTCACTGAAATGGACAGATCCTCGAAGCAAAAGATCAACAAGGAAATACAGGCTTTAAATGACACACTGGACCAGATGGACTTCACAGATATATTGAGAACATTCCATCCCAAAACAACAGAATACACATTCTTCTCCAGTGCAAATGGAACTTTCTCCGGAATAGATCACAGCCTCACAAATAGGTCTCAACCAGTACCAAAAGATTGGGATCATTCCCTGCCTATTTTCAGACCACAATGCTTTGAAACTAGAACTCAATCACAAGAGGAAAGTCGGAAAGAACTCAAATACATGGAGGCTAAAAGCATCCTACTAAGGAATGAATGGGTCAACCAGGAAATTAGAGATGATTTAAAAAAATACATGGAAACCAATGAAAATGAAAACACAACTGTTCAAAATCTTTGGGATGCAGCAAAGGCAGTCCTAAGAAGAAAGTATATAGCAATACAAGCCTTTCTCAAGAGACAGTAAAAGTCTCAAATACAAAACCTAACCCTACATCTAAAGGAGCTAGAGAAAGAATACCAAATAAACCCTACTAAACCCAGCAGGAGAAGAGAAATAACAAAGATCAGAGCAGAAACCAATGAAATAGAAGCCAGAAGGACAGTAGAACAGATCAGCAAAACTAGGAGCTGGTTCTTTGAATAAATATGATTGAGAAACCACTGGCCAGACTTATCTAAAGAAAAGAGAAAGGACCCAAATAAATAAAATCACAAATGAACGAGGAGAGATCACAACCAACACCAAAAAAATACAAACAATTATAAGAACATATTATGAGCAACTATATGCCAGCAAATTACACAGTCTGGAAGAAATGGATGCATACAACACGAGAGATGTATAAACTACTAAAACTGAACAAGGAAGAAATAGAAAACCTGAACAGACCCATAACCAGTAAGGAAATTGAAGCAGTAATTAAAAATCTCCCAATAAACAAGAGCCCAGGGCCATATGGCTTCCTTGGGCAATTCTACCAAACATTTAAAGAAGAATTAATACCTATACTTCTGAAACTGTTTCAAAAAATAGAAATGGAAGGAAAACTTCCAAACTCATTTTATGAGGCCAGCATTACCTTGATCCCCAAAACCAGACAAGGACCCCATCAAAAAGGAGAATTACAGGCCAATATCCCTGAAGAACATGGTTGCAAAAATTCTCACCCAAATACTAGCCAATAGGATCCAATAGTACATTAAAAGGATTATTCATCACGACCAAGTGGGTTTTATCCCTGGGCTGCAAGGTTAGTTCAACATCCACAAATCAATCAACGTGATACAATACATTAAAAAAAGAAAGAACAAGAACCATATGATCCTCTCAATAGATGCAGAAAAAGCATTTGACAAAGTACAACATCCTTTCTTGATCAAAATTCTTCACAGTGTAGGGATAGAGGGTACATAACTCAATATCATAAAAGCCATCTATGAAAAACCCACAGTGAATATCATTCTCAATGGGAAAAAACTGAGAGCTTTCTCCTAAGGTCTGGAAAGTGGCAGGGATGTCCACTATCACCACTGCTATTCAACATAGTACTAGAAGTCCTGGCCTCAGCAGTCAGACAACAAAAAGAAATAAAAGGCATCCGAATCAGTAAAGAAGAAGTCAAACTCTCACTGTTTGCAGATGATATGATGCTTTGTGTGGAAAACCCCAAAGACTCCACCCCAAAACTGCTAGAACTCATACAGGAATTCAGTAAAGTGGAGGGTGTAAAATCAATGCACAGAAATCAGTGGCATTCCTATACACCAACAACAAGAAAGAAGAAAGAGAAATTAAGGAGTTGATCCCATTTACAACTGCACCCAAAACCATAAGATACCTAGGAATAAATTTAACCAAAGAGGCAAAGCATCTGTACTCTGAAAACTATAGAACACTCATGAAAGAAACTGAGGAAGACACAAAGAAATGGAAAAAATTTCCATGCTCAAGGATTGGGAGAACAACTATTGTGAAAACGTCTATGCTACCTAGAGCAATCTACACATTTAATGCAATCCCTACCAAAATACCATCCACTTTTTTCAAAGAAATGGAACAGATAATCCTAAAATTTGTATGAAACCAGAAAAGACCCCAAATACCCAGAAGAATGTTGAAAAAGAAAAGCAAAGTTGGTCGCCTCACAATTCTGGACCTTGAGATCCTTTTTATTTATTTATTTATTTGACAGAGAGAGGGAACACAAGCAGGGGGAGGGGCAGAGGGAGAGGCAGGCTTCTTGCTGAGCAGGGAGCCCGATGCGGGGCTCAATCCCAGGACCCTGGGATCATGACCTGAGCCGAAGGCAGGTGCTTAACCAACTGAGACACCCAGGTGCCCCTGGACTTCGAGATCTTAATAGCTATAATCATCAAAACAGTATGTTACTGACACAAAAACAGACATATATATCAATGGAACAGAAGAGAAAGCCCAGAAATGGACCCTCAACTCTATGGTCAACTAATCTTTGACAAAGCAGGAAAGAATGTCCAATGGATAAAAGACAGTCTCTTCAACAAATGGTGTTGGGAAAATTGGACAACCACATGCAGAAGAATGGGCCATTTCCTTACACCACACACAAAAATAGACTCCAATGGATGAAAGACCTCAATGTGAGACAGGAATCCACCAAAATCCTAGAGGAGAACACAGGCAGCAACCTCTTTGACCTCAGCCGTGGCAACTTCTTCCTAGACACATTGCCAAAGGCAAGGGAAGCTAGGGCAAAAATGAACTATTGGGACTCCATCAAGATAAAAAGCTTTTGCACAGCAAAGGAAACAGTCAACAAAACCAAAAGACAACAGACAGAATGGGAGAAGATATTTGCAAATCACATATCGGATAAAGGGGTAGTATCCAAAATCTGTAAAGAACTTACCAAACTCAACACCCAAAGAACAACTAATCCAATCAAGAAATGGGCAGAAGACATCAACAGACATTTCTGCAAAGAAATCATTCAAATGGCCAACAGAGACATGAAAAAGTGCTCAACATCACTTGGCATTAGGGAAATCCACTTCAAAACCTCAATGAGATACCACTTCACACCACTCAAATGGCTAAAATTAACAAGTCAGGAAATGACAGATGTTGGCGAGGGTGTGGAGAAAAGGAAACTCTCCTACACTGTTGGTGGGAATGCAAGCTGGTGCAATCACTCTGGAAAACAGCATGGAGGTTTCTCAAAAAGTTAAAAATAGAGCTACCCTATGACCAGGAATTGCACTACTGGGTGTTTATCCCAAAGATACAAATGTAGTGATCTGAAGGGCCACGTGCACCCCAATGTTTATAGCAGTAGTGTCCACAATAGCCAAACTATGGAAAGAGCCTAGATGTTCATCAATAGATGAATGGATAAAGATGATGTGGTATATATACACAATGGAATATTATGCAGTCATCAAAAAAAAAAAAAGAAATCTTGCCATTAGCAATGTCATGGATGGAACTAGACTGTATTATGCTAAGCAAAATAACTCAATCAGAGAAAAACATGTATCATATGATCTCACTGATATGAGGAATTTGAGAAACAAGACAGAGGATCATAGGGGAAGGGAGGGAAAAATGAAACAAGATGAAATCAGAGAGGGAGACAAATTTATGAGTCTCTTAATCTCAGGAAACAAACTGAGGGTTGCTGGAGTGGTGGGGGTGGGAGGGATGGGGCGTCTAGGTGATGGACATTGGGGAGGGTATGTGCTATGGTGAGCACTGTGAATTGTGTAAGACTGATGAATCACAGACCTGTACACCTAAAACAAATAATACATTATATGTTAATAAAAAAAATTAAAAAAAAGAAAAGTGTATTTTCTTGTTTCAATAGTGATTTCAAAATCAATTTTATAGCGAAGTGGCTTATTTTAGAGTCTTTTCACTGTGAGCAGCATTCCTGTAAATTATTTATACTTAATAAAACTTGATTATTGAGATTCTTGTATTTTAAAGGGAGTATTTAAATTGTTTTGATTTGACATACCTTCTCAAGGAGGAGGCAGTAGAAGAAATAGTATGTATGTAAGTATAAACAAGGTACAAATTTACAAATATGAAAGGGAAGTAGTTACTTCTTTGGATCTTTGTGGTCACCAATTTTTATGAGCTTTTTATGAATTAAACATGATTTTCCTTTATCTTTTCAAGTTTGTGCTTAATTTTTGACTTTTTAAGTTGATTTGTTGTATTTTAAATTTTTAAGTGGTCAAGGAATGGATCATTGCTTTTATGCATAGCAAAACTTTGACTATATGGTTCTCATTAATTATATGTAGTAAAAATATTTTTTAATGTCATGCAGATATATTTGTCATGAACAATTCTATTTTTTATTTATTTTTAAAGACTTTATTTATTTATTTGACAGAGAGAGAGATCACAAGTAGGCAGACAGGAAGGCAGACTGACAAGCAGAGTGAGAGGGAGAAGCAGGCTCAATCCCAGGACCCCAGGATCATGACCTGAGCCGAAGGCAGATGCTTAACCAACTGAGCCACCCAGGCACCTCTGAACAATTCTTTTAAAATCATATATCAATTCAGCTATACTTATAGTCATTTTTCTAGCATTTATAATTTAGAGTTCTTTATACTATATAAAGAAATCATTTGTATGTTAAAAATGATTTAAGGTACAAAAATGCATATCAAAAATTTCTAGAATGTCCTAGAAAAATTGCCATGGTTTAAACATTAAAAAAAAAAAATTCAGGGCGCCTGGGTGGCTCAGCCGGTTAAGCGGGTGCCTTCGGCTCAGGTCATGATCCTGGAGTCCCAGGATCAAGTCCTGCATCGGGCTCCCTGCTCAGTGGGGAGTCTGCTTCTCCCTCTGACCCTCCCCTCTCTCATGCTCTCTGTCTCATTCTCTCTCTCAAATAAATAAATAAAAAATCTTTAAAAAAAAAATTCAAACTGAAACAAAAGAATTACATAACATTTAAATGAAAAATACAAGGTTTACCTTGGAAAATAACAATGAATTTGCTTTTCTATCTGTTTAAGATTCATAAAATAGTCCTTGAACTACACAATAAGCTAATACAAATGGACAATGACCTAAGATTTTTACTTTCGGCTAGACGGAAGGTCATTCACATGTATTTCTCCTTTTGCCTTCTTTGTTGAATTGCTTGAGTGCAAAGGATATAAACAATTTGATCTAGTCTAATTTTAGAGTTAACATTATTTACCAGATTGGGAAGGTCATTTTGGTGCTAGTATGTAATTAACATATGAAGCAATAGGTAGAGTGCTAAGGATAAAAACAAAAGACAGAGTGGTAACCTTGTTTTAAAACATAGAATTTTTTTATATATGGTCACTGAACTTATAAATTGCTATCGTCTATAGAACTTGAATTAATCTCATTTTCTAATTCTTCTCTTGTGTTCTTGATATTACAAGTCTTCCCCTGCTAGTCAACTGACCATTTACATATTACACTTCAACAATTCTTGGTTTTGGGACAGATAGCCAGTTTGTGAGAGCTTTGCCTGTCAGTGTAGTAAACACATATGTGGAACTTGGGATTTCAGTGTTGAATTATTTGAGATCAGCTGCGGGTACAGGACCCACATGCCAAAAGACATGTTTGTTGAACCAGATTTATTCTCAGAAATTTCAAGTGCTTTAAACATAATCTTATAAAGTTACACATGTGAAGTGTCCATAATAATATGTTTTACACAAAAAAATATAGAATGCTTTTCAAACTTATAACAATCCTCTGCATTGTTTTTAGTTTTTAAATTGATCCACTATCCATCATTTTTTCTAGGTTTTCAAATATGCAATCAGAACAGTCACAAGTTTGTAAAGATACAACAGTTTTACACACATTATAAAAATACACAAAAGTTCAAGGTACTTTTGTGAAAGCTATTTAAAAAAATGTTGATATATTTCTAAATCAGATTTTATTGTGTTAGGTTAGCAAGATTAATTTTTTTTAAAGATTTTTAAAAAATTTATTTATTTGACAGAGAGATAGCACAAGTAGGCAGAGCAGCAGGCAGAGGGAAAGGGAGAAGCGGGCTCTCTGCTGAGCAGGGAGCCCGATGTGGGGCTCGATCCCAGAACCCTGGGATCATGACCTGAGCTGAAGGCAGCCACTTAACCGACTGAGCCACCCAGGTGCCCCAGTGTAGCAAGATTAACTTATTCTAAAATTAATCTCCAATATTTTGCTTTAAAATAATGCAATAATGTTTGTTCTTCATTGTCCAGCGGTAGAACTTGGGCTTTTTTGTTATGCATATAGCTTGAGGCAGGTGCTTGAAATGTGTTCCAATTTTTCAGCTTTGTTCTTATATAACAGATGAGTTATTCTATAGAA
Organism: Mirounga angustirostris; assembly: GCF_029215605.1. NCBI lineage: Eukaryota > Metazoa > Chordata > Mammalia > Carnivora > Phocidae > Mirounga > Mirounga angustirostris. Next base: position 149,480,638 of record NW_026991710.1, on the reverse strand, counting down.
ATATTTCATGATATTGTGAGGAAGCAGTGCACTCTGGAGAAAAGAGTTTAGAGTTAAGCTATAATAAAATAAGATAGATGTTGTGTCTGAAATATATGTTTAGAAATGTGAAGAAAAACCAATTTGTTTAGAAATTTGTAGAGAATCTTATACATTAGGGTTATCTGTCTTATGTTTATATTAACTATGATTATGATGAATAGAGAAGTTACAGTAAAAAAAAGGAAACTAAGATGAAAGGAGTAATGGCATATATTTTAAATTCTTTTGTTAAACTGGAGATACATGGAATTATTCTGACTTAATACAGTATTCTCAGGGGAAACTCTAAACAATTATATATGTACCAAGAATTATAAAGGCTTCTGAATGCTTTCTTCAGCTTCTCCGAAGAAAGAGAAAACCTATTTGAGCAAAGATTTATATGCTAGTGAATTATAATCTCAACTCTTTTTTTTTAGTCTTCCAGCTATTTATTTATTTTATTTTATTATTATTATGTTAATCACCATACATTACATCATTAGTTTTTGATGTAGTGTTCCATGATTCATTGTTTGCGTATAACACCCAGTGCTCCATTCAGTATGTGCCCTCTTTAATACCCATCACCAGGCTAACCCATCCTCCACCCTCCTCCCCTCTAGAACCCTCAGTTTGTTTCTCAGAGTCCATCGTCTCTCATGGTTCGTCTCCCGAGATATGTGGTGATATTTGCCTTTTACCACCTACCTTAACCCATATACAGCATACCTCAATACAAAGGCCATTGTTATCAATTCAAATCAATCAAGCAAATGCTCTATATGTTACAGAAAAGCAAAAAACAAAAACAAAAAATACAAAAATGCACATTTTTAAAATTAGGAATATAAACTCGATTTTAAGAGCTTAGAATATAAAGGAATAGGAGCCCAGTTCTATTATTTAAGAGCTGTGGTACCTAGAAAAGTTGCTGAACTTCTCTAAATCTCGTATATCTTGTTTATAAAATACATTATGCTTGTTGTGAGGACACTTTGCATAAAGCCCAGTTCAGAGCAAGAATTCATTAAATGTTAATGGCCAGTCAACCAAATGCATTGTAAATAGTTTGAAAAATTAGTAATTAGTCTAATCTCTAATTTTTTTAGATACGTACTTAAAATATCTTATTTTTAATTTCCATATCTTTTTATTTTAAATTGATGCAGTTGATAAACAAGAGGCATTTGTATAGAACTCCTCAATAGGATAAATGTGAGTGATAGCACCCTTCTAAAGTAGGACACTTCAAAGAAATTAATTGTTTAAGGTTTTAGAATATCAGAACTTATGATTATAATTTCGATTGAAATGCCAGTACTTATGAAACATTCTGATATAAATAATTGGAAATAAATATAATTTAAAAGTATAATATATCCTGTTTTTATGCAGATAGATTCTGGACATTTTAACACAACAAAAGTATACTGTACTAATAACATTTCACATCATTCCAAATTTTAGGAACAATAAGTACTACTTATGAAAAAAAATTATGCACATGGATTATCATTTTTCTCAGTTTTAGCTTTGGGTGATATCTGAAAGATTAATATGAATAAAAAGATACCGTTGGAGAAATGCCATAAACTCAATATGGATACTTAAAAGATTTTGTGCTGATTCAAATTTTTTTTATAATTCATATATTCAAAGATGTACTTCTGTCCAGTAAGTTTTGCTAATGCAACACTTTTCCCAGACAGGATGAGATTTTTGAATGTCCTATAGATTAAGACTCCTTATGCACCAAATACTTTGGCCTGTGCAGTTTGTTTAGCCAGTTACTACTTCTATGCTTTAATGATTCTAAATGCTAATTCCCTAAAATCATTTAGCTAATTTTTAATGATGATAGCAGCACATTGCTCCTGATAAGCTAAATTAATATAGGTCAACTAGCTTGGGCTTGAATATTTTTTATTTTTAAAATATGTTTTAAAAAAATAAAGCAAAATAACCATATGGCAAAAATGGAAAGTGTATACAAAAACAAATACGTAATCTTTCCTCTCCTGATTTTCAACTGTTTTCCTATAGAGGTAACTATTATTAGCATCTATGTATAACTCAAAAAATATATATAGATACATACTTATCTAAGTCTATAAATACTATCTTTTTGCATAAATAATAAAATTTAAGTTTTTAACACAGTCCCTTGAATATATTAAGCATTTAATAAAGTATGGTTGAATTGCTTTTTCATAATCTTGCCTGATTTTTCCCAAGAAAGACATTGGATATATATTTATTAACCTACTTTTTTGAGATAGCATAAGTGGTCTGTCATTTGAGGTATTAGAACATAAGTAAATATGGTTTATTAAGTAAAGAAAATAATGACAAATGATTTCACTATCTTGATTTATTTCAAGAGTTTTTTTTTTTTTAAGATTTTATTTATTTATTTGAGAGAGAGAGAATGAGAGACAGAGAGCACGAGAGGGAGGAGGGTCAGAGGGAGAAGCAAACTCCCTGCTGAGCAGGGAGCCTGATGCGGGACTTGATCCCGGGACTCCAGGATCATGACCTGAGCCGAAGGCAGTCGCTTAACCAACTGAGCCACCCAGGCGCCCTATTTCAAGAGTTTCCTGTATAACATCTTGCTTGGGCCATTTTTCCGAAAGTAATCTCAGTTAAATATGCTCCTGTACTGGCAGCAAACCACTGCTGACACATCTTTAATGCAAACATTATCCATTACAGAGCAGAGCTAAAATGGAAAAATGTGTAATTGGTTTTCCAGCAGACCAAGATCATTAATGTGAAACACACTTGAATAAGCTTTGCCGGAAAGGTTTCATGCTACTGGATATTGATCAAAGGCAAAAGATCACTGGAAATGGTAGAATGAGTGTGAAGGAAAGTGGAAAATAGCTAAAGTTGTTTAAGCATGCTAAAAAACTAACTTAAAAAAAAAAGGCAACAAATGGCTTCACTTTCAGCCATAGTATTGACTAACTTTTCTTTAAGCTTTTTGGTTAAAGAAGAAAGAAGAGAGATTTATTTTTATGACTTAGATATTTTACATCTCAGTGTAAAATAAATATATGGCTAATTTACATAAACACAATGCTTCTTTTATTTTGTTTTATTCTTTAAAGGATTTTACTTATTTATTTGAAAGGGAGAGTAAGACAATCTCAAGCAGACTCATGGTGAGCAGGGACACTGACCCAGGGCTCAATCTCATGACCTTGAGATCATAACCTGAGCCAAAATCAAGAGTCCATTGCTTAATTGACCAGGCCACCCAGGCGCCCCCAGAATGCTTCTTTTAATTTTATTTCCTACAGACTATTGCCCATGAGAATGAAGGCAATGACCATGTAATTTCTATGAAATTTGAATAGTTGAATCATTTCAATAGTATTATTTTTGGACTTTATAATTTGACAGTCATGTACTAATGCAGATTTACTATTTTTAAAATAAACTCACATCATTAAATACATTAAATAGAATTAATGAAAACTATAGTCTTATATAGATTTCATATTTTCATAATGTTGTTTTACCAAGAGCTCAAGTATAATTAATGTAATGATTATAATATAGATGCAGAGTGTGCTAGATAACATTTACATTTTGCACTTTAGATGTAGGAAACTTGGTAAGCAGAAAGACTAAAAGAAAATTAATGGAAAAGCAAACCTTCTCATTACAGTGACCTTAAAATATACATTTCTCAAAAGGAAAAATAATTATTTCTCATTTTGAAGGAAAAGCAATTTTTTTTTTTTAATGGGATAACTTGCCAATTCAGTATGAAATTACAACCAATTAAGGAAGAAAGCTTCTTCCCGGTAATGATGATAATTCTGTACTTTAACTCTGTAAAACTTTCCTATTTATGTATCTCACATATATTTTCTTATTTCATTTACATTAAACCTGGTGTCTTAAAATGTGAATGATGTAAGTTGAAAAGAAATTGGGACACACAATCTAGAAATGACTTCACTCAATCTAACTCTTAAAAGAAATATTTTATTTACTCCTTAACCCAAGTCAACTTAGAATATTTGATACTTACAAATTGAATTAAGTTTGCAAAAAATATTTAAAATCAAAATTAAACTTATATGATACTGAGATATTAAATATGTTTGCAAAATCTTTGGCCCTCCACCCATATATAAGTGAAATCTTTTTCTACTTCTCTGAAACAAGAACTGACTTATTGGCTCACTACTAATGATTAGAATACTATTAAATATTAGAGCTTCTAGGAATCATAAGGCTGTTGCCTCAAGGCAGTCATACCATAAACCCCGGAAATTAATGAGTATTCCTTTTGTTTAATGCAACAGATTATAAATTGACTCACAAAAAAACTCATAATTTTGTTTAAGGAATATATACCAGCTTGTACTGAGAAGGACAGAATGAATCCACAATTTAAAGAGGCAATTTGATGCCTGAACTTCCATGGTCAGAGACAGGCTGGAAAATCTATAGTACTGAAAATATGGCCTATGTTTTATGGAAAAGTAAGAATGACTCAGAAGGGGACCCCAGATCCCAAAAGAGAGAGACAAGAGCCATGCTGAACAACTCCTAGAAAGTAGTTTTAAGCTTTAGTTAAAGAACTGGCAATATGTGTCTGATTGATTTCAGAATCACCATGGACTAGTTATTGTTATGTGCCTTCCTTTTTTAATTTTTTTTTTTTTTTCCATTTTGGATCACTATGTTTATCGTGTAGAATGAAGATAAGTCTCCTCTTTAGTTCATAGGTTTCCAGATGAAGAATAACTATACTCTAGCAGCAGTACTCAAGAAAGATACTGGAGGGATCAGAAAAAAGATGGTGGAGGAGTAAGGGCCCTATTTCAACTGGTCCCCTGAACTGAGCTGGATATCTACCAGATCATTCTGAACACCCACAAAATCAGCCTGAGATGTAAGAAGATATTTCTGGATCTCTACAAACAGAATATCTCTGTGGGTTGGTCTCAGGGTATGAAGTGGGAAGCTGCCATTCTGCAGGCAAATATTGGAAGATAAACAGAAGGGGGAGGGAGCCTCTATGAACTTGTGGCGGGAAGGTGAGATAACACCGGAGTGCAAAAGCCTCCCGTGCTGGGGACCGGGCACAGACTCACAGACCAGTAGCCATGGGGAAAGGACTTTAGGGCAGTCCCCCAGACAGAAACGTGAAGCTATGGGTGCACGGTGTGAACCAGGGGTGGCTTGTGGTTTTAGAAGCACAAAGGGCAGAGATGTGCCCGGTCCTGGGAGCGACAGCTGGGAGTGCTGCTGTAGGGTGCACAACCGAGGAGACTGTGGTTTTTAGCAGCATAGACAGAAACGGAGACCATGAGGCCTGGAGAGCTCAGTTAAGAGCAGACTGCGAACTGTCTGTTCTGAGACAGAGGTTTGGATGTGGTCACTTCTCTGAATCTCTGAAGAGACACAGAGAGCCACCAGGGAAAGCCGCCAGAGAACAGAAGCCCTCCAAAACCAGTTTTCACTGAGTCCATCCCCTGCCCCTGCAGGGGGCAGGGCAACTCTGCTCAAACAAGGTTGCCTGAGTAACAGCATGGCAGGCCCCTCCCCTATAAGACAGGCTGGAAGAACAAGAGGATGACAACCCTAATGTCCCTATAAATCAGGTGTAACTTGCTTGGGTTGTGGTTAATACTTTGGACTCTGTACATTCCCTCAACCACCCCTCAACAGAATGACTAAGAGGAGGAACCGCCAACAAAGAAAAGAATCAGAGACTGTGGCCTTTGCCACAGAACTAATAGATATGGATACAACAAAGATGTCAGAAACAGACTTCAGAGTAACAATTATGAAGTCGATATTTAGGTTTGAGAAAAATATTAACGACAATATAGAATCTCTAAGGGCAGAAATGAGATCTAATCAGGCCGAACTCAAAGATGCTATGAATGAAATGAAGTATAAACGGGACACTCTGACTGCCAGGGTAAACGAGGCAGAAGAATGAATTAGTGAGCTAGAAGATAAGATGATAGAAAAGAAAGTCACCAAAGCGGCATGGAAAAAACAGATTAAAGCCCAAGGGATCAAACTGAGAGAGATTAATGACTCAATGAAATGTTCCAATATCAGAATTATTGGGATCCCTGAGGGGGTGAAGAGAGAGAGAGGTCTAGAAAATATATTTGAGCAAATCATAGCTGAGAACTTCCCTAATCTGGGAAAGGAAACAAACATTCATGTCCAAGAGGCAGAGAGGACCCCTCCCAGGATCAATGAGAACCGACCGATCCCACAACACGTAATAGTGCAGTTCACAAATCTTAGATCCAAGGAAACAATCTTTTTTTTTTTTTTAAGATTTTTATTTATTTATTTGACAGAGAGACAGCAAGAGAGGGAACACAAGCAGGTGGAGTGGGAGAAGGAGAAGCAGGCTTACCGCTAAGCAGGGCTCGATCCCAGGACCCTGGGATCATGACCTGAGTCAAAGGCAAACACTTAACGACTGAGCCACCCAGACACCCCCCAAGGAAATAATCTTGAAAGCAGTGAGGGGCAAGAGATTTCTTAAGGACAGAGGGAGGAACATCAGAATATTGTCAGACCTGTCCACAGAGACCTGGCAAGCCAGAAAGGGCTGGCAAGACACATTCAGGGTACTAAATGAGAAGAACATGCAGCCAAGGACACTTTATTCAGCAAGGCTGTCATTAAGAATGGATGGAGAGACAAGGACCTTCCAAAATTAGCAGAAACTGAAAGAATATGTGACCACAAAGCCGGCCCTGCAAGAAATATTAAGGGGCGTTCTATAAAAGGAGAAAGACCCCAAGGGTGATATAACATAGAAATTTATAGAGACAATCTTTAGAAACAGGACCTCAAAAGAAAGCTGGGGTAGCAATTCTCGTATCAGACAAATTAGATTTTAAGCTAAAGACTGTAGTAAGAGATACAGAAGGACACTATATCATTCTTTTTTTTTTTTTTTTTTTTTTTTAGATTTTTTTTAAATGTATTTATTTGACAGAGAGATAGCACAAGTAGGCAGAGCGGCAGGCAGAGGGAAAGGGAGAAGCAGGCTCTCCGCTGAGCAGGGAGCCCGATGTGGGGCTCGATCCCAGGACCCCGGGACCATGACCCGAGCCGAAGGCAGCCGCTCAATCGACTGAGCCACCCAGGCGCCCCGGACACTATATCATTCTTAAAGGGTCTATCCAAGAAGAGGATCTAACAATTATAAATATTTATGCCCCCAATATGCGAGCAGCCAACTACATATGCCAGCTGCTATCCAAAATAAAGAAACATATTGATAATAATACGTTAGTAGTAGGAGACCTTAACACTCTACTCTCAGCAATAGACAGATTGTCTAAGCAGAAAATCAACAAAGAAACAAGAGCTTTGAATGACACACTGTACCAGATGGACTTCATAGATATATACAGAACATTCCACCTTAAAACAATAGAATACTCATACTTCTCTAATGCACATGGAACTTTCTCCAGAATAGACCACATACTGGGTCACAAATCAGGTCTCAACTGATACCAAAAGATTGAGATTATTCCCTGCATATTCTCAGACCACAATCTTTTGAAACTGGAACTCAATCACGAGAAAAAATTTAGAAGAAATTCAAACACTTGGAAGCTAAAGACCATCCTGCTTAAGAATGTTTGGGCCAACCAGAAAATCAAAGAACTTAAAGAATTCATGTAAACCAGTGAGAACGAAAACACATCAGTCCAAAACCTATGGGATACTGCAAAGGCGGTCCTAAAGGGGAAATACACAGCCATCCAAGCCTCACTCAAAAAAATAGAAAAATCCCGAATTCACCAACTAACTTTACACCTTAAAGAACTGGAGAAACAACAACAAATAAAGCCTAAGCTAAGCAGGAGAAGAGAAATAATTAAGATTAGAGCAGAGATCAATGAATTAGAAACCAGAAACACGGTTTCTATGAAACTAGAAGCTGGTTCTTTGAAAGAATTAATAAAATCGATAAACCACTGGCCAGACTTATCCAAAATAAAAAAGAAAGGACCCAAATTAATGAAATTATGAATGAAAGGGGAGAGATCATGACTAACACCAAGGAAATAGAATCAACATCATTAGCCATCAGAGAAATTCAAATCAAAACCACATTGAGATAGCACCTTACACCAGTTACAATGGCAAAAATTGACAAGACAGAAAACAACAAATGTTGGAGAGGATGTGGAAAAAGGGGACCCCTCTTACACTGTTGGTGGGAATGCAAGTTGGTACAGCCACTTTGGAAAACAGTATGAAGGTTCCTCAAAAAGTTAAAAATAGAGCTACCTTATGACCCAGCAATTGCCCTAGTGGGTATTTACACCAAAGATAGAGATGTAGTGAAAAGAAGGGCCATATGCACCCCAATGTTCATAGCAGCAATGTCCACTGTAGAACGAGCCGAGATGCCCTTCAACAGAGGAATGGATAAAGAAGATGTAGTCCATATATACAATGGAATATTAGTCTGTCATCAGAAAGGATGAATACCCACCATTTGCATTGACATGGATTGAACTGGAGGGGATTATGCTAAGTAAAATAAGTCAAGCAGAGAAGGACAATTATCATATGGTTTCACTTATATGTGGAACATAAGGAATAGCATGGAGGATGTTAGGAGAAGGAAGGGAAAAATGAAGGGGGGGAATCAGAGGGGGAGATGAACCATGAGAGACTATGTACTACAGGAAACAAACTGAGGGTTTCAGGAGGGGAGAGAGGGGTGGGGGTATGGGTTAGCCCAGTGATGGGTATTAAGGAGGGCATGTACTGCATGGAGCACTGGGTGTTACACGCAAACAATGAATCATGGAACACTACATCAAAATCTAATGATGTACTGCATGGTGACTAACATAATAAAATAAAATAAAAATACTCGAGGTACACATTTACCTTATTTAGATTCTGGAACTTGAGCCTAAATCTGATACTGAATAGACAAGATGCTGGGGAGTCTTAAAAGGGAATGAATGAATTTTGCATATGAAGGAAATATAAATAACATGTGGCCAGCCAGAGGATTTTAGTGGCTTTAGACATGCACACAAATTCTTTGAGATTCCTCCCTTTAAAGAGTGATGTTGCATTTTCATCCTCCTGAATCCATGCAATCTTATTAACTCGCACTGAATGAATAGATTACCACAGAAGTGATGGTGCATGGCTTGAAAGTCTATGTGATCAAAGACAGTGGTCCTTCTGCCTGGCTCTCTTTCTCTTTGGGGTTGCTTACTCTTGGAACCTAGCCATCATGTTATGAGTAAACCAAGCAAATGGATGAAACGTCTCATGTAAGTACTCTAGGCACAGGCCCAGTGAAGCTGTCAGCAAAGGCAGAATCAACTACCAGGCATGTGAGTGGCTGAATCTTTAGCTACTTCCATCTTCAACCTCTGATGCACTGCAGCTCATACCATATGGACCATAGAAAAGCTATCCTTATCAAGTCCTGCCCAAATTGCAGATTGGTGAACAAAACATATTTTAGAGTTGTTCTAAGCTACTCCATTCTGGGATGATTTTCAATGCAGTAATAGATAACTGGAACATGTATCTAAAATTGTTGAATGAGGTCAGAATGAGATCATTTAATTATTCAATATATATGTGTTGAGCAGCTACCATGGAAGTAGTCTCAGAATTGAGCCTGAAAATAGTTTACAGTCCACATGATTTAAAACAATCCTTTGAAAGTTTTATATTTTCTCATTTCAGGTTTCCTGAGACCACTATAATAAAAATGCTTCATAATAAATGTCCAATTATTTGTTTAATGCAAAAGTATATAAGAAACAAGTCACCACAATAAAATGTAGTTCACTCTATAAGAGTGCTTACAAGGCCATACCTAGAAATTCAGCTCTGAATTTCCATATGCGCATTCATGTACATTGATTGTAGAGTTCAGTGATCACGTATGTGCATTTGTCTTCCAGAAAACTCTCAGAACGTTGTTGAAAAGCACCTGTAACTCAATAAGAATAGTGATATTTCAGAAAATCTGCAAGAGGAGAAGCTGAAGTAATTCTGGGTTTTTCAAAGCTGCTTTCCATTGTATGCAATCCATCAGAGAGACTTAATATGCAATATTAATTCAGAGATGAAGAATATAGCTTAGGAAGCAGCTGTGCATAGTAAGACTCCCTATTTTACCCCATCCCAATGCTGAATTTCATATTAGAGTTCTGAGGCAAAAGTAATTAAAACATCAATGGAAGTAGGCCTATGTATAGATCCTTGTGTCTTCTAATGACAGGCATCTCTCATAATTACCCTCCCCTCCAATACTAACTGCAGCTTTTCAGGTGTTGACTTATTGCCTATGATATCTGCTCTGGTACTATAAAAACCACTGCAGTAGGAGGTTAGTTAGGAACTCTATCCCAAAGGAAATTGCTCTCACAGGATCAATAGAGAGCATGTACATTTGCTGACTTACCTCATAATACCCATCATTCATTCTCCTCTCCCAGATCCAGTTCCCTTGTAAATTACTCACTTCTTTTCAAAAGTTCTACATTGTTGTATAGTTTAAGCATATTAGTATATGCTGGGTCACAATTTTTCTTAATAGAATAGCATTATTTCCTTTGAATATTGGTCCATTAGGTGGAGCATAAATTCTATATTCACCATAGCCCCCATCATGTGGATTTGTTTATTTTTCCATTAAGATTTTGCCTCATGTATTATACCACTCTGCTATTAGCTGAATACATGTTTAAGAATGTTATGTCTTCTTTGAGAATTTGATATATAATATCTGCCCATATTTATCCTTGATATTCTTCCCTGTTCCTGAAGTCTAATTTATTTGAAATAAATATAGCTACTCCAGCTGTTTTTGGTTAGTGTTTAAATGACATATATTTCTTTATCCCATTGCTTTTAATTTATAAAGGTCTTCATATTTAAAATGAGGCTTTGTGTGAACATAATTGGTTTAGTTATTGCTTTTTTAAAATCGGATCTGACAATTTCTGTATTTTAACTGTGTTTAGAACATTAACATTGAAAGTTATTATTGATATAGTTGGATTATAAATCTATCTTCTTGCTTGTTTTCTATTTGTTGTATTTGTTTTTTATTTCTTTTTTCTTTCTCCACCTTTCCTCGTTTCAATTGAGAATTTTCTATTATTCACTTTTATTTCAATTGACTTAACTTTATAACTTTTAATTTTTTAGTAGGTGCCTTAGGGCTTAAAATATGGATTTTTAAATAATCTGAGTCCATCTTCAAATAGTTCTATACTTCTTTAAGTGTAGTGTAAAGATATTATCACTACTTATTCCCAATTCCTTCCTCTTATCCCTGGTACCATTGTTGTCATACATTCAGTTTACATATGAATGACCAATACTTTGTTATTATTACTTGACATGGTTTATCATTTAGAAAATTAACAATAAATTTAAAAAGGGAGTGTTTTACTTTCATTCATTCCATTCTGATTTTTATTATTATCAAGTTTCTGACCTATACCATATTTTTTCTTACTGAAGAATTTCCCTCATTATTGTTTGCTTGAGCAGCTCTTTTTTTTTTTCATTTTTGAAGGATATTTTTTTCTGAGTGTAAAATTCTGAGTTAACAAGATTTTTTTTTCTTCTTTTAACAACTTAAAGATATCACTTGATTGCCTCTTTTGCTTCTATGGTTTTTAATGAAAAGTCTGCTGTAATTCTTGTTCTGTTGCCTTTGTAAGTACACCACCACTGCCACCTGCCATCTGCCTTCAAGTTTTCTCTTTACCTCTTGCATTTCTGCAGCTCAAACTGTGTTGAGGTGGGCTTTGTTTGTTTGTCTCTCTGGTATTTATCCTATTTGAGTTCTCAAAGCTTCTTGGATTGGCCTGCAAGATACATGCTCCATTGCTCTCTGCCCTATAGATTAAGCCTTCTAACTTACAAGGGAGATAGGGGCAAAGGATGCTAGCAGGTCCCTGCAGTAGCTGACATTTTCTTACCTGAGTCAGCGCTTCAGGGGTATTCTCTCCCGTCTTCCCCAAGAAAGCTTGACGGGTTTCCTAGAGGAGATGCTTGAAACAGGAAGGAGATGGAAAATATGAGTGGTCTATAGACTTCTCACTTTCATTCTAGCCACACTATGCCTTCAGCAATGCATTGAAATTTATAATTTCATCTTCCTACTGACTTTTATGGTGTCCAGGGGCACATTCTGCAAGAAATCTAGGGCATGGGTTCTGTTTTACACTGCAGGCACCTGGCTTTCTATTTTTCAATTTCAGATTGGTTATTTGCCTTATGACCTCCATTCTCAAAAAAAATTGTTAACTTGGAATATAGATCCAGCATTTTTTTTTTTTTTTTGGTTGCGTGGGAGATGACATCCATCCAGCTCTCCACATTTCAGAGTTGAAGTCAAAAGTCCAAAGATAAATATTTTAATAAATGCAGAGATCAAATAAATTAAAAGAAAAATGCTAAAGTGGTTGAAAAATAAAAATTCAAGAGTACAAAATAGTCATCTAATATAATCTAAGGTCTTCTAAATTTGCATCTTTGTGCTGTGACTGGAGCTTGCCAAACTTTCAGTGCTGTAAATTGAGTATCATCATGGCAGTTTATCAGGTGTATGCTCAATAATGGAACAAAAAGAGAAAAGTAGACAGTGTCCTCTGAAGTGGAAAGTTGGAAAACAGTGGGGCAGTATGAAGAATTTAGTCATTAGGGTCAAGCTGAGAAGAAAGAACTACCTAAAGATGCTGTTACACAGAGGACAGTTTGACTTTGCAGAAAGGTTCAAGAAACTTAACTAATAGAGAATCCTGAAGAACAGAATGTATTTCAATACAGAAATTTTATGCAGATTTTATTTACTTCTTTTCCCTAACCATTTCATGGGTTTGGTTTTTTTGAGTTCTAGAAGGCTTTAATCTAATCAGTGACATTTTTGTTTTATCTTTGATATAGTACTCAACTTCTGTTGACAGTACTTGCTACTGGTTTTCTAATGTGGTTCAATATCAATTGGCAGAATTTCTAAAATCTTTTTTATGTGCAAACCACTCTTTTTTTTCAAAGATTTTATTTATTTATTTGACAGAGAGAGACACAGCGGGAGAGGGAACACAGCAGGGGGAGTGGGAGTGGGAGAGGGAGAAGCAGGCTTCCCACTGAGCAGGAAGCCTGATGCGGGACTCAATCCCACGACCCTGGGATCATGACCTGAGCTGAAGACAGACGCTTAACGACTGAGCCACCCAGGTGCCACCAAACCACTCTATTTTGATATTGAATGATATTGAATTGATTTCCTGAAGTATTTTTAGGTAGAAGTCTTTAAACTTTTAACAGTATTTTCATAGACTGAGAAGAAAGGGAGAAAAAAAATCACAAGAGTCAATTCTATCATGTCTTGGTTGTAATACTTCTTGGGCCAGTCTGTGATCTGCTGAAGAGGCCTAGTGATTTCTCTTTATTATTATTATTTTTTAAATTGTTATGTTAATCTCCATACATTACATCATTAGTTTTAGATGTAGTGCTCCATGATTCATTGTTTGTGCATAACACCCAGTGCTCCATGCAGAACGTGTCCTCCTCAATACCCATCACCAGGCTAACCCATCCTCCCATCCCCCTTCCCTCTAGAACCCTCAGTTTGTTTTCAGAGTCCATCATCTCTCTTGGTTCATCTACCCCTCCGATTTCCCCCCCTTCATTCTTCCCCTCCTGCTACCTTCTTCTTCTTCTTTTTTTTTTTCTTAACATATACTGCATTATTTGTTTCAGAGGTACAGATCTGTGATTCAACAGTCTTGCACAATTTACAGCGCTTACCAGAGCACATACCCTCCCCAGTGTCTATCACCCAGTCACCCCATCCGTCCCACCCCACCCCCCACTCCAGCAACCCTCAGTTTGTTTACTGAGATTAAGAATTCCTCATATCAGTGAGGTCATATGATACATGTCTTTCCTGTTTGACTTATTTCGCTCAGCATAATACCCTCCAGTTCCATCCACGTTGTTGCAAATGACAAGATCTCATTCCTTTTGATGGCTGCATAATATTCCATTGTATATATATATATATATACCACATCTTCTTTATCCATTCATCTGTCGATGGACATCTTGGCTCTTTCCACAGTTTGGCTATTGTGGACATTGCTGCTATAAACATGGGGGTGCACGTACCCTTTCGGATCCCGACTTTTGTATCTTTGGGGTAAATACCCAGTAGTGCAATTGCTGGATCATATGGTAGCTCCCTAGTGATTCCTCTTAACAAGCTTCCATTTTCTGAGGTATTAATTAGCTACAAAGATAGGGGTTAAGAAATCAAAGATAGTAAAACCATAATGACTTGGAATCATGTGTGCTAAGTCAAGGAGTACATTAAATGGTAATATGTAAATTCAGTTAAATGATTAAGTCAACTAATCTTGCCACTGTTACAAAACTAACACCTCAACCTATTTATTTAATCTAGAGAAGATTTTACCTTACTATTCTGCCTTAGTGATACATTTGGGAGATCCATGGAAGTAACAGCATCAGTCACTCTGTAGTAGAAAAAAGACTTTTAAGAAAAAGTTTTATTAGTATCAAATAGCATTACTTAGGAAAAAAAAAAAGAGTGTTGTGTTCAAACAATTTCCAGCAACTCTATAATCATATATTAAAAGTTTCTTTTCTATTGGAATTATTAGAGCTTTTAATATACCTGTGGGCATTGTCAAATTATAAGTGTAAGAAATATGAAGAATAAATATAAGGAGTTATATGTTTCATGGGCAAAATGCATTTTTGATCATTATTGATTATGGCTATTCAAGGGCCCTTTGCACATGTGGAAATAAACCTTTTGATCTACTTTCAACATAATCTTGCTTCTCCTTTTTTCTTCCTTATCGTCAAGATTAATAATTACCTAAAAATGTATTATTTGGAATAGAGAACAAAGGGATGTGTATTAACTTTCCTATGATAAATTGGTTACTGAGAAGTAAGGGATTTTTCTGCTTCAGAGTTCATTGTAATTGAAGATTCTATCTAGAAATTTAAATTCTGATTTAAATCTGAAGGTAATTGGTGATCTTAAGCAAGAGTGCTTAAGATCTCAAACTCTGCCAGTATTAGCAAATATCTGATCATCTGTTGTCAACTGTTTTCTAGCAGATAGAATTCTTATAAGGGATGATCTTTGACTACTTTCCGTGTTGATTGTTACCAGCACTCTAGAAGAGATTGTGGACTAGGATTCTGGAAAGTAAAGGATACAATTTGAAACATCTCAGAAGAGTTCTCACCAACTTGGAATGTCATTTAGCCTGGTGTGGATAAAGGCCACATGGTCTGACAAAAATGATCTCAGAGATGGAGTGAGATCTGGTTTGTTTCCTGAGAGATGGTCACTTTTGGGATCTATCCCCAGCAAATATAAGCAAGGAATATTAAATGAAGTGTAAGGTTTGCCACCCCTGAACAATAAACTGTAGGATGGGGGTGGGGAAAGAAAATATTGACAAAAAACCTTGATCAAACACAAAAAATTTAATTCAGAAAACATATGAAGCATTTGGAAATTTTAATTGTACACAATAATTGCTTGAACTTGTATGTTTTTTATTGCTTTCCAGAGTCATTAAAATGAACAGAAATTGTATATATGTAATTTTTAAGCATATGTTACAATGTTGATACCTCAACTGAAATCACTTTATAAGTGTGCTATTTGTAGATACTAGAGCAAACCATTCATTTATTTTACCCTTTTAACATGCGAAATGCTAACAAAGAAGATTGCAAAAATAAATAATCTATCTGAAATATCTGCATGTTTATCCCAAGCAATTATTATAAGCTAGATTTTGAAAATAATTTTACCAATGTAGAGCATGTATTAGAGAGTTAGATAATAGGTTTTTTTTTTTTTTTCTGTTAATGCATTGAAGTTTTCACTAACATTTCTTGTTAACTGGTTATATTTTAGAGAAATGATTTTGACAAGCATATTAATTAGTTTTAAGTTTGACAGTTTGAAATATCTTTTTTTAAAATACTTTTTTTAGTATCCTAACATGAGTTCTAATTATTCGTAGGGATTAAACCATACCTAAATTTTCCCCTCAGTATTTGGCACCATGCTATTTTGTACTCAGTAAGTTCTAGGACATACATTGTAAAAAACCCAGAGTAGTCACTTAAGTTAAACAATAAGCTGAGCCTTGTCTCTGCCACATAAATACTGTTTAAAAATTTAAAAATTAATTATTATTTAAAATTTGAATAATAGCTGTCTCAGAGGGACTTTGGAAGATTAAATTAAACATTATTTTTAAATGCCTAGAAAACAACTTGGTACATAGGCACAAAAAGGTTTTTTTTTTTTTTAAGATTTTATTTATTTATTTGAGACAGAGAGAATGAGAGACAGAGAGCATGAGAGGGAGGAGGGTCAGAGGGAGAAGCAGACTCCCTGCCGAGCAGGGAGCCCAATGCGGGACTCGATCCTGGGACTCCAGGATCATGACCTGAGCCGAAGGCAGTCGCTTAACCAACTGAGCCACCCAGGCGCCCCAAAAAGGTTTTTTTTTTTTTTAAGATTTATTTATTTGAGAAAGAGAGAGTGAGAGAGAGAGTGGGGGGAGCGGAAGAGGGAGAGAATCTCAAGCAGACTCCCCACTGAGCACAGAGCCAACTTGGGGCTAGATCTCATGACCCATGAAATCATGACCTGAGCCAAAAGCAAGAGTCTTAAAAAAAAAAAAAAAAAAAAGAGTCTGACACTTAACCAACTGAGTCACCCAGGAGCCCTTAGGCACAAAAAGTTTTTATTTAATTTCCCTCAAAGCTGTTATTGCCTATTAAACTATACTCCTAAGAAATTCCCTTTTTGCTCCCATATTCCCATCCACTTTTCACTCACTCTTCTTTTTACTTGTTCGTTCAAAAATTATTTCTTGAGCATTATTTGAGGCTCTAGGCATATAATAATGAATGGTAAATACAAGTGTAAGCTTGTTATAGGTCAGATTGTGATTTGAGGTAAGGGGGAAAAGGCTGTGAAGGGAATAGTTGAGGGCAAGGGCAATAAACAAATGCCAAAGATTTGAGGCAAGAACATGGCAATGCAAATGGGGATGCCGAGGAGTGTAGCTGGAGCAAAATGAGTGGAAGAGTGTCTAACAGGACAACAGGGAGCTGAGGCTATGCCCTTTAAGGCCCATAATCATTTAGCAAATACCAACTCAGTACATATTGTTGTACTTCTCAGAGTACAAGTGTATGAGGTAGACTCTCACTGGGTATGAGAGGATGGCAAAAAAACTCATAATGATCGTAATGATCATAGAAGGCACTAGGTGCTTTGATAGAGGAACTAAGGAATGAAAGCAAAGTGTATGCATGGGGGCATTGAAAGACTAGTTCATGGATTGAAAAATGGCTTGAATTGAGACATAAAGAAAGAATGAAAATTTTTCAGGTGAACTGCTTGAAAGAAGGTTCTACAGAAAGGGTGGTAGTCAGTAAAAAGGAATGCCCCTCATGAAATCAAGGAGTTACTGAGTTGAAAAATGTAGTTTGGCTCAGGCACTTTTTGATTCAAGGTTGCTGTCAACAATGGTTTTGTAAATAAATATGGGGGAGAATAAGTAAATAAATAAATAAATGGGAATCATTTGTTCCCACTGCCTTGTTACAGTATTAGGTTCTTTTCTTTCAGAGATTGCCTCACTCCAATACTTCATGCCAAGTTTATTTCATGGTAGTTTGATTAACTTGTTGTCTTGTCACCAGTCCTTAGATATGTAACCCACTGTCTGCCGAATTTTGATATGGGAAAGTTGTATGTAATTTGAAGTTGCAGCATTTTCTCTGAATATAAACTGATTTATGAGTTACAGGCAAGTTTTAATCACTCTTGTTATCCGTTTGAGAGGGAGTTTTCAAGGACATTAGCAAGAGGTGTTTTACTGGTCTATATATGTCACGTGGCGGGACACTGTTATGAAGGACCTTTTTCTGTACATTTCGTATTCACATGATGTCAAAACAAATGTTCAGCGTTCATAAATAAGCACAGAAGATATATTGCCTCCACACACCAGTTTACAGGCACTTGATTTCTTAAGCATCCACCAAATAAGACAGATGACATAATATATAAATGTGAAAAACTTCTTTTCTTTTAGGGTGAACTTTGACCATTTGGGAATAGAAGACTGGAAGAACGCAGGCGGATAAATTCTTTCTCTTTCTTTCCCCATCTGTCCTTGGGTAGATTGCATGGAGAAATCATGGACGCAGGAATAGCCTCTTGCTGGAGCTTATTCCAGGATGCCCGTTATGGCAGAGCTGTTAAATGAGCCAAGCAGCTCCCTGTGTTTCTTTTGTGGCTCATTGTCAAACAGCCACTATAGTAACTCGTCACTTGTATCTTGTGAGGCACCATTTCCTCTCTCGCTTTTCTTTTCACTCACTTTCACTGCCTTGGGATTGTACCTCTCATAAAAAGAATCACTAATTAATAACCTCATATCAAACTTTTCTCTTTTAGCAAGCCAGGCTATGAAATTTTACACTAGAGATTATTCTAAAAGGAAGACATTCAGGATCAAATTTTTGAGTTTTACTTTCTACTTGTCTAAAAATAATAGATACCACATTACAATATATGTAACCTTAACCCTTTACCTGTAGTCAATCTGGATGAGGTGTAGGTAGGTGAAGGGAAGATACTGGGAGATTAAATAATGCCAGCAGTGAAGCAGTATGAATGCAATGGTAGTTCTCACAGTAATGGAGAATGTGTAAAAGAAAAGGATGGGTTCAAAATTTTTGGCAGACTCTGAAGGTCAGAAGGCTTCTATTGCTTATCTAGGGAACAATTTTATTTTCCTCAGTCAGAACTGTTCCTATGATCTGATTTTAAGGATGGTCAACATAAACTGACTATCTTTATCAGGTAATCTCGTAAAAGTTAGGGCCCTGACAGGAGATGAGTGGAACTTAGACACATAGAATAGGGGCAACTGGCTGAGACTGAAAATCTTGGACACTAATTCTCCTGACTCCTACCACGTAGTAGGAACAGCCTCTTCTTCCTTACTGTAAAAGGAAAGCCTCCCCTTCAGTGGATACCATGTAATGTCCTCATATGAAGAAGTACCTCACAAAGTAATAATGCTTTTTCTCCTCAGAACTCTTCCACATAACAACAGCTTGATAACAGAATAAAACCTAAGTACAATGTGGAAGCAAAGTCCTGATCTGGAAATGAATGACTACATATTAAAGGAATTATATGGGTTGGTTAATATGTACTGATAAAATTTGAGAACATGTACTGATAAAATCTGGGAACATGTATTTATAAAATTTGGGAACATAAAGAGTGGTAAATTTTAATGAATTAGGCTAAAGTGGTATAGGATATAAAGCCAGATAGAGGAAAATTCACTGATGTGAAGGTATGTTACTTATAATAGGATTCAGTGTTTTGGCAAAGATCCTGAAAACTGGTTATAGTTTTCTAGAGTGGTTCCTTGAAGCCTGAAATCAAAGTTGGTTTATTTTTATTTTTTTAAAGATTTTATTTATTTGTCAGAGGGAGAGAGAGAGACAGAGTGAGAGAGAGGGAGGGAACACAAGCAGGGGAGCTGCATGTGGGAGGAGAAACAGGTTCCCTGTGAAGCGGGGAGCCCAATGCGGAACTTGATCCCAGGATCCTGGAATCATGACCTGAACTGAAGGCAGACACTTGACCACCGGAGCCACCCAGGCGCCCCTCAAAGTTGGTTTAAACAATGGAGCTGATATACTAGAAATACCTTGCTATAGTTTTGTAAAGGTTGATGGAAATACTGGACCTGGCTATCTTTCTCAAAGGGTGGGCTTAGAAGATGCTTCTTATTTTACAGAAATAAAAAATTCTCTGGTGAGACTGACTCTATTATCTTAAAGATAATCAAACTTGGATTGATTGTATGAGATTTTTCCATAAAACTGGATGCCTGATATTGATGGGAATGATAGAGATTATAAGATCTAAGATTAGCAGAAGCAATGTGTCAGAATTTTATTATCAGGTACATGGTGGGCATAATTATCACAGTGGGCAGGAAGACTAAAGAGGCTTTCAAGATTCCATTATTTGCAGGAATTGATGGTGCTGGCTAAAAACTCATGGTGCTTTCAGGGGGTAAAGCAAGTAAATAGTCAAATATGATGTTCCTTGTTTTCTATAGTAAGAAAAAAATCAGCATCAGTGAGAAATGGCCTGGCATCACCTTTCAACATGGACAATCATTGTCTTTCATCTAAGTTAACAGAGCTAGGTCAGTTCACTGATCCAGAGTACATTGAAGAAGAAGCTGGGACTTCTTAAATAAAGATGTTGAAATGTCACCACATGTATATGCAGTACATATTATTCCAAACTTTTTCCAAGGAGACATCTAGGGATTTAGACAGAGGGAAATGGACTGGAAGAGAGAACTACATAGAAATGACACATTTCATAGGACACAAAATGCCATTATAACCTTCTGTTTGATTCAGAGATTAAGGAGGCTAGGTGATAACTGTTTTTTTTTTTTTTTTAAGATTTTTTTTTAAATTTATTTGAGAGAAACAGCAAGCAACGAGCGGGGTAAAAGGCAGAGGGAGAAGCAGGCTCTCTACCAAGTGGGGAGCCAAACGCGGGGCTCCATTCCAGGACTCCGGGATCATGACCTAAGCCGAAGGCAGACACTTAACTGACTGAGCCACCCAGGTGCCCCATTAACTGTAGTTTTGATTTGAGTTCATTTCATTGTGCATCCAATGAATCTGCTGACTTACCCCATGTTTTTTTTTCTCTATTTCCAAATGGATAATTGTGATAAATATTCTTAGCAGTTGGTATAAAATTACCTTGGTTCCCTGACCTGAGTAAGAGTCATTATGGTAGGAGAGTTTGAGTACAAGCCCCTGAAACTGTGCTTCCCTTTTCATATAATCAAATGAGTAAATAAGGAGTAATACCATATTCCTGAAGAAATTTCAGGTATTAACACTCTCATCAAAGACTTGAGAAATGCAGAGATAATAGCATTATCACATCCCCATTTACTTCACAGCTCTGGCTTCTGCAAAAATATGTGGACCATGATGGCAGATGATGGACTACCATAAAATTAACCACATCATAGTATCAATCAGTTACTGAACTGGATGTATTATTTTTATTGCAAGAGATCCACATAACTTCTGGTATGTGACATTCAACATTGATTTGGTGAATGCTTCCCTCTGAAAATCCCATCAGTGGGGATGCAGAAGCACGTCAACTTTCCATAGCAAATACAGCAATAGACCTTTACTATTTTGCTTCAAGACTATGGTAACTGCTTTGTCCATGTCACAAAAGAATCTATACAGCTTTAAACAGCTAAACTTTCTTCAACGTTACACCAGTCCACTAACTGATGACATTATGCTAATTGGACAAGGTGAAGAAGCATCCTAGATACCCCACTAAAAGACATGGTTGCCAGAGAGTGGAAGATACACCTCTCAAAGAATTAGGACTCTGACTCACCAGGAAAAAAGTTAGGAATTCATTAGACTTGGGCAGGACAATGCATAACTTTTAAGGTAGAGAACAAGTTGGACCTCCTTTTCTCCTACTACCAAATAAGAAGTCCAGTGTGTGCTGTGTGGCTTTGAATTTTGGTACTAATATATACTATATCTGGGATTGCTGCACCTGTCCATTTTATTCTCAGGACAATGGGATGAAATTAGAAATAAATAACAAAGACACTTAGGAAATTATAAAATATGTGAAAATTAACACACAACTAAATACCCATTGGGTTAAAAACATTCATAAGAAAACTTAGAAAATGCTTCAAGATAAGTGAAGATGAAAATCCAACATGCCAAAACATATGAGCTTCAGCAAAAGCAGTGCCTGGAGATAATATTTATAGCTATAAACCTGAATATTAAGAAGGAAGATCTCAAATCAATAATACCCCAATTTTATAAATTAAAAAAATGCTAAACACAAAGAAGGCAGGAAAAGGAGATAATATAGATTAGAATGGAGATACATGAAATAGAAAAATAATAGAGAAAATCACTAACCCAAAATTTGATTCTTTGTAAAGATTAAAAAAAAAAAAAGACAAATCTTTAGCTATATGGATTAAAGACAAAAGGAGAGAGGACTAAAATTACTAAAACCAAGAATGAAAGGTGCGTTATTACTACCAAACTTGCAGTAAAAGGATTATAGCAGGACGTGGTGAACAATTGTATGCCAATGTAATGGATAACCAAAATAAAATGGACAAATTTTTAGAAAGAACAAATTTTCAAAGCCAGCTCAAGGAGAAATAAAACATATGGATAGTCCAATAACCAGTGAAGTCATTGAACTAGTGATTTAAAAATTCCTGCAATAAAAAGGACTAGATAACTTCACTGATGAATTTTACCACTTAAAGAATTAATGGCAATCTTTAACAAGCTCTTTCAAAACTTAGAAAGGAAGGAAACAATTGCTAAACTCATTCTATGAGGCCAGTATTATTACCTTGATACCAAAATCAGACAAAGCCATCACAAAAAAAGAAAGGTACAGGCCAATATCCCCTGAAAATGTAGATAAAAAAATCTCAACAAAATACCAGGACACCAAACCTATATAACATATATATATATGTATATATACACCATGATCAAGTAGGATTTAACTGGCAATGCAACCGATAAATTCTCTCATTTTTTGTTAACTTAGGAATATTTTCATTTCTCTTTATATTTTGAAGAATACTTTTGCTGGATATAAGATTCTTTGTTGATAAACTTTTTCTTTCAGGACTTAAATATATCATCTCACCAACTGAAATATGTCAGCCTTCCAGGATTTCTGGTGAGAATTCAGCTCTCAATTTTATTGAGAATTCCTTGTACATGATGAGTCACCTCTCTTGCTGGTTTTAAGATTTTTTAATTTTTTTTTTACTTTCAATGCTTTGATTACATTGTGTCTAAGTAGTATATCTTTAAATGTATCCTATCTAGAGTTTATTGAGCTTCTTGAATCTCTATTTTTTATCAAATTTGGGAAATTTCCAGTGAATTTTTTCAAATATTCTTTTCATCCCTTTTTTTCTTTCTCCTTTTAGCACTCCTTTTGTGTGCATATTGATAATTTTGATGGTGTCCCATAGGTCTTTGAGGATCTGTTGATTTTTATTAATTTATTTTTCTCTCTGCTCCTTAGACTAGATAATTTCAATTGTGGTTATCTCTCCTCCATTCACTCTTGAATTCTAAAAAAAATAGTGTTTCTATTCCACTGCTTATCTGAAGCTGTTCTCAAAGTGGTTAATTAACATTTTAAATAAAATGGCCTCGTCTCAGTCTTTTTATTTGTCTTCTCAGCAACATCGGACAGAATTGGTCATTACCTTTTCCTTGAAATTTTTTCTCTCTCTTTTGAGATTTACCTCATAAACTACCTTGTATCCATGTATCATTAAAGTATCAATGGTAGTCACCTCCTTATCTACCATATCTAATAATGTTGGCCCTCCCATACCTAAATAATAATAAAACCTATTGAAACAGACTTCTAAGTTTATATCAACCGTCTGAGACTTTTATCTGAACTCTAGACCCACATATGCTAATTTAATACCTCCAATGTTTAATATGTGTACCAAAGATATCGAAAATCAAATTCCTGATATTTTACCCAAATTTACTCTATTTCTTTTCTTCTCTAACTTAGTAAGTGACAACTCCTTCCTTCTGGTTTTGTAGACCAAATACCCTGGAGTTGTTTTTGACTCTGTTTTATTCTCCACAACCAGTCAATCAGAACATTTTATTGGCAATTTCTTCAAAATATATTCAGGATCCAACCACTTCTATTACCACTTCTATTTTTACCATGGTGGTCCAAGCAACTATCATCTCTGAGTGCCTTATTAAGTGTTCTTTCTGTTTTTTCCCTTGTTATATATGGTTTACACTCAGTAGAGAAGTTCAAGTGATCCTTGAGACTGAAAGAGGTAATTGTAGTTATAGAGAAATGTGGAAGAAGGCAACTTGTAGGCAAAGAGGAGATAGATACAGGAGGAATACAGTTGGTAAAAAGTTTTTGATTCTTATTATGAATGAAACGAAAAGTTAATGGAGGTTTTATGGCAAAGTAATTACACAAGTTAGCATGTACTCAAAAATATAAACATACTACCATCTCCAAGTGTTTTTACTTATTATTTCCTCATGCTAGAGTTCTATTTTTGCAGATAAAATTCCTGTGAATTCTCTTGCCTCTTTCAGATTTTGTGCAAAACCACTGTCTTAGTGAGTCTTTCCCTAGCTAATCTAATTAAAATTGACCACGCCCCCATGAGATCCCAATTTGACATTTTATATATTCTTTTTTTTTTTTTTTGAGAAAGGAAGAGAGAGAGAGAGCATGCAAGCTGGGGCAGGCAGAGGGAGAGTGGGAGAGAGAGAATCTTCAGCAGGCTCCCTGCCCAGTGTGGAGTCTGACGTGGGGCTTGATCTCACAACTTGAGATCATGACCTGAGCCAAAATCTAGAGTGAGATGTTTAACCAACTGAGCCACCCAGACGCCCTGACATTTTATATATTCTATATTATTTCTTATTTTTGTATGTATATGACTACCCCTACTAGAATATAAACCCCATTAAGGCATGGGTTTTTGTCTGTTTATCCACTATTTTCTCCCAAAACCTTGATTAATGACTAGCACAAAGAAGACTTTAAAAAATGTATTTGTTAAATGAATAATATTTTTCAGGTCCATAATGAAATAATTAGATGGTGGTCATATCTGTGACCTGAAGAATTGTTTCCATGAATTTTGTTTGGTAACCTCAGTTCAAACCTTCATTTTCCAACTGCCAGTAAGTGATTATAAGCAAGTGTTTTCACCCTTAAAAGAGGAAACACATCTTCAGCAATGTATAAATTATTAGAAATAATCTACATATATTATGTATCATAGTGCTTGGCACATAATAGTTATTAAATAGATGGCATCAGTAAAAGTTTTACTTTTACTCCATTTTCCAAAGTCCAATGTTATTTTTTTCTGTTCTTCACACATCATTTATATGCAATTTATGAAGTTTCTCAATTATTGATGAGTCTGTCATTCCCTGGATTATTATAATATAACAACTTCAAAAACTTGGCAGATGATAAAAGATGTAGTAGTTTCATAATGATTTTGTTTTAAAATGCTTTTTATAACAATTATTTTTATGATGCTTCACTGCTGACAATAGCTTTGTTTCTTCTAAACTGACATGCATCTATCACCAGCACATCAATATTTAAAACAAACTTTGTGCTTTTCTTGGTTAGAGATATACGCTTTTAAATTTTTTTTGAGGATGAACCAGTCAATATAAGCATATATCATTTTTATCATAAATTTATAGTTATTGCAAGCATCTAGATTCATGAAATTAAAGTTATACTTCAGGAGTCTGCCAATGTAATTTCCTTTATTTTTACCCCTGAATTTTAAACAATGATGTAACCCTTTCTTCAATATTACTAATTTAAAAGAAGATAACTAAATGAGTATTCTCCCTTTCCAGGTTCTAAATAATGATGCCTTAGGGAATGTCATTTAATTTTACTAAGTGACAGGTTTAAAATGTTACTGAAAACAAGATATGTGAATAGAAACATTTTGAAATGTCATGCTATGCACACTGAGTACTTGACCTCATTTATATTCATCTTCCATCTAGTATAGATAAGCACATCTGGCAATTGGTATTTTGCATATAAAAATCTTGCATTATCCTTGTTAGAGCCAAGAACATACATCTACCTCTGATGTTCAAGAATAAAATCCCTTAATATTGGGAAAAGTTTTACAATTAAAAATATTTGTACTTTGTTGTAACCACTTTTGACACACAAGCATTAAATTTTCAAAGGCATATCAAAAGAAAAAACAAATATTATTTTACAGTTATTTTGTTGGAGTACAAAATCAAACATATTTGTGGCTCCTTCTTCCTTAATTGGAATTATAGCTTTGTGTTTCCATATCAAGTAAAATATTTAGCACTTAACAGGTTACAGTAACATTTAATTGAAAAAAATCTGACATTTTGAACTGATTACAAAGTAGTCTTCATAGACATAAGTTTTAACATACATATTTTATATGAATTTCAAATGACAAATAGTAGCGTTAAATACAAAAACAAAGACTTCTTTTTTTACTTGCAATGTTTCTCTTCCTAGAGCTTGGAAAATACTAATACTTTTCCCTGTTTTTGAAATTTATCAGCCTGGTGTACTAAAGGGGAGGGAACATTAGGAAATGCAGTTTTAAGTAATCAAAGAGACAGACATTTTTATCATAAAAGTGAAAAAGAAACTTGCTAAAAGCAGGTGATTTTTCAGTGTAATTGGTCTCATTTTCTTGCAAATGTTATACATACAAGTTTCTCATTTCTGTGCATCCAGACTGTGGCACCATGGAAATAAATCATTGAAGTATATTTGTAGTTGTATGAGAAGGGGGAAAAATAAGCTGAATTCAGATGTATTAACCCCAATAAAGAAAAACCAAAGAACAGATATTTGAATGTACTGATCATCACAACCAGGTAAAGCTTCGTTGCAAGCCCTGAGCTCATTTGGGCAGGGATGGGAGAGCACAGTGGAAAGCAAAAGAGGTAACATAAATAGGAGAGGGGAGTTACTACTGTACAACTGATTCCCTTTGAACTTTGTAAGAACTAGAAGATACAACTCTAACCTTAAGTAAAGGACTTTTTTGTACACGGTTCTTGACCTAATCTATATGCATGATGTCATAACATTAAAGATATTCATGATAAACTGATTATATTAGAAGAAGATCTCAAATCACTAACCTAAGCTTCCCCCTAAAAAAAACAAGGAAAGGACAGCAAACTAACCCAAAGTAAATAGAAGAAGAAAAATACTATGAATAGTGGGGAAATCAGTAAGATATGAAATTTAAAAAGTCAATAAAATCAAAGATTGGTTCTTTTACATTATCAGTATAACTCCAAGTTGATAAGAAAATGTATAAAAAGCTTTATGTCAACAAATAGAACTTAGAGGAAATGGACAAATTGTAGAAGGATACATGTTACTGAAACTGACTTAGGAAAATGTAGGAAATATGAATAGGCCTATACAAAAAATTGAATTAATAATCAAAAGTCTTCCACAAAGAAAATCCAGGATCATAATTCTATAAAAAATTTTGAAAAATAGTAATACTAAACTTTTTCTACACAATACAAAAACTTTCTAAAAAAATAGGGTGAAAACATTGTCTATGATTAAATGGATTTAACCATATATGCCAGGTTGATTCATCGAAAGATGAATTAATGTAATACACCATAATGCTAGATTAAAGGATGGAAAAGCACATGATCATTTCCATAGAATCAGAAAAAATCATTTAACAAAATTAAACACCCATTTGTGATTTTTTTTTATTCTTATGTTAATCCCCATACATTACATCATTAGTTTTAGATGTAGTGTTCCATGATTCATTGTTTGTGCATAACACCCAGTGCTCCATGCAGAACGTGCCCTCCTCAATACCCATCACCAGGCTAGCCCAGGCTCCCACCCCCTTCCCCTCTAGAACCCTGTTTGTTTTTCAGAGTCCATCGTCTCTCATGGTTCGTCTACCCCTCCGATTTCCCCTGCTTCATTCTTCCCCTCCTGCTACCTTCTTTTTTTTTCTTAACATATATTGCATTATTTGTTTCAGAGGTACAGATCTGAGATTCAACAGTCTTGCACAATTCACAGTGCTTACCAGAGCACATACCCTCCCCAGTGTGTATCACCCAGTCACCCCATCGCTTCCACCCCACCCCCCACTCCAGGAACCCTCAGTTTGTTTCCTGTGATTAAGAATTCCTCATATCAGTGAGATCATATGATACATGTCTTTCTCTGTTTGACTTATTTCACTCAACATAATACCCTCCAGTTCCATCCACGTCGTTGCAAATGGCAAGATCTCATTCCTTTTGATGGCTGCATAATATTCCATTGTGTATATATCCCACATCTTCTTTATCCATTCATCTGTCGATGGACATCTTGGCTCTTTCCACAGTTTGGCTATTGTGGACATTGCTGCTATAAACATGGGGGTGCACGTACCCTTTCGGATCCCTACTTTTCCCATTTGTGATTTTTTAATTATTTTTTTCTTATGTTAATCCCCATACATTACATCATTAGTTTTAGATGAAGTGTTCCATGATTCATTGTTTGTGCATAACACCCAGTGCTCCATGCAGATGGATGTAAATGTAAAAATCATAAGAGATCCGCACATGAAAGCAACAACAACAGAAGAAGAACCTAATAAAGTGGTTTAGAACTTTACTGGATATGAGACAAATGTACAAAAATCAATTATATCTCTACATATTATAAATGATCCAAAAATGAAATTAAGACAATTCCATTCACAATAGCATCAAAGAGAATAAAGTGTTTAAGAGTGATTTTATAAAAGGGTGGCACAGTCAGTTAAGCAATCAACTCTTGGTTTTAGCTCAGATAGTGAACTTGGGGTCCTGAGATCAGACCTGAGACGGACTTCACGCTGAGTCTGCTTCAAATTCTCTCTCCCTTTCCCTCTGCCCCACTCCCCTGCTTGTGCTTTCTCTTTCTCTCTCTCAAATAAATAAATAAATCTTAAAAAAAAGATTAAGGTTAAATCTGTGTAAACTTACTTTTATTGCTTAATACTCAAAATCAAGTGTGTTACAGTCATCTTATGCTGTATATACTATTATCTTTGGTGAGTAACGTACATGTTAAAATGTGAAAATACTATAATATGATTTAGAATAAAGACTTTGAAAATAAAAAAAAATAAAAGCAGCACATGGCTTATGCATTCAAAACTTAAAAAAAAAAAGCTGAAAGAAGTTAAAGAAAGTCTAAATAAAAGAAGACAATCTATTTTCATGGATTGGAAGACTGTTGAGTCTTAGTTTGTTGGTTATTCTATCCAGGTATCTATAAATTCAATGAGATCTCTATCAACATCTCAACAGGTTTTCTTTCTTTTCTTTTTCTGGATATTGGCCAACTTCTTAAAATTTGTATGGAAATGCAAAGTACTATGAATAGGCAAAAGACCTTGATAATAAAGAATGGAGTGTGAAGGCTTAAACACTGGAGTCTCAGAGCTTGCTACACAGTTACAGTAATCAAGACATTGTGGTACTAGCAAAGGACAGACATATAAATCAAGATAATAGAATTGAAAGTAAATAAAAAATGAATCCTCCCACTTGTGGTTATTTGATTTTAAACAGTAGCATGAAGGCAAAAAGTCTTTTCAACAAATAGTTGTGACACAATTGGATATCCACCTGTAAAATGATAAATTTAGACCCAAACCTCACATCATACACCAAATTTGTCTTGAATGGATCATAGATCTAAATGTTACAGCTAAAATTTTAAAAGGTTTACAAGAAAATATAGTAAATATTCATAACCTTGGACTAAGTAAATATTTTTTAGATATAACGCCCAAAGCAAAGTGATTAAGAAATTATAATTTGGAATTCAATAAAATTTAAAAGCTTTATGCTTCACCTAGAAAATGAAAATATGAGTCCCAGGCTCTGGGAAAGAAATCTACCAATCATATATCTGATTTGATAATGCACAAAATATTTAAAGAACTCCCACCACTCAGTAATAACTATAGTAGTAATACAAGTAAAAAAATGGGAAAATATTTGAATAATCACTTTCCCCTCCAAAATGCAGATGACCGATAATCATATGAAATTGCACTCAACATTATTAGTCATTAGGGAAATGCATATTAAAATACTCCATACCATTAGAATGGCTATAATAAAGAATACAGATTTAAAAATCTATAGGCATGGGGGGTAAAGAAGAACTCAAACCTCATACCTTATTATTGAAGATGTAAAATGAGGAATCCAATGTGGAAAATGGATTAAAATTATTTTTAAAAATTGAGCATTAATTTTCCTTTATGACCTAAGAACTTTTTTTTCTGTAGGTATCAATACAAGAAAAATAAAAAATGAAAATATATCCATACAAAGTCTTGTATACAAATATTCATTGAAAAATGATTTCTACCATTCAATCTGATACTGGATCTTATAATGAGTTCGTTTAGCTTTGTAATAAACCACAAACTGTCTTTCAAAGTCTCTGTACCATTTTTTATTACTATCATCAATGAGTGAGCATGACATCAAACAGCAGCAGGATACGCATTCTTTCCAAGCTTACAGGAAACATTCTCCAAGATATATCACATGTTAGGTCACAAAACAGGAGCCTAAGCAAATGTAAAAAAAAATGAAATCAAACCAAAGATCTTTTCCAATTACAGTGTAATGAAACTAGAAATCAAAAACAAAAGAAACTTGGAAAGTTCACAAATACTTGGCAATTACACAACACACTCTTGAACAACAAATGGATCAAAGAAGAAATCAGAAGGGAAATTTTAAAAAATGTAGAAACAAATGAAATTGCAAATGTAACATACCAAAACATGGAATGAAGCCAAAGCAGTTCTAAGAGAGAAGTCTATAGTGATAAACGTCTACACTAAGAAGAAGGAAATATCACAACAAAAGCAACCTAATACCTGAAAGAATAACAACGAAAAAACCCCAAACTAAGCCAACATTAGACAAAGGAAGGAAATAACAAGGATCAGAGCAGAAACAAGTAAGATAGAGACCAAAAAAGCCATAAGAAATATCAACAAACTAAGGCCTGGTTTTTTGAAAGGATAAATAAAATTGACAAACTTGTAGTTAGATTAAGAAAGAAAAAGGAGAGAAGACTCAAATAAATAATATCAAAAATGAAAGAGAATACATGCAACTGAAAACAGGGAAATATGAAAGTTCACGAAATCCTATTATGAACAGTAATATGCCAATAATTTGGAGAACCTAGAAGAAATGGATAAATTTCTGGAAACATACAACCTACCAAGACTAAATCATGAAGAAATAGAAAATTTGGAAAGACCAATTACAAGTAAGGAGATTGAATCTGCAATAAAAAAACTTCCAATAAATTAAAACCAAAGACCACATGGTTTCCTTGGTAAATTCAACCAAACATTTAAAGAAGAATTAAGGCCAATCCTTTTCAAACTCTTCCAAAAAACTGTAGAGAAGGGAACACTCCGAAACTCATTTTATGGCATCAGAATTACCATGATACCAAAGCAAATAAAATGAAAGTACTGAAAAATATAGAGCAATATTTCTGATGACTATAGATGCAAAAATTTTCAACAAAGTACTAGCAGACCAAATTCAACAACACATTAAGAGAATCAAACCCTATGATCACGTGAGATTTATCCTTGGGATACAAGGATGGTTCAAGAATAAAAGTGATATACCACATTAATATACTTTAAAGCCTATACGATCATCTAAGTAGATGCAGTAAAAGCATTTCACAAAAATCAACATCCTTTCATGATAAAAACTCTTAATAATTTGGGTATGAAGGGAATGAACTCAACATAATAAAAACCATATATGATAAGCCAACAGCTAACATCATACTCAACAGTCAGGTGGAAAGCTTTCTGCTGAGATTAGAAACCACGCAAAAGTACTCACTTTCATTACTCCTATTCAGCACAGTGGTGGAATTCCTAGCCAGAGCAATCAGATATAAAAAAAAAATAAAAGCATGAAAGAAGTAAAATTGTCTCTGCTATGATGTTCTCTCTTATATAGAGAAATCCTTAAGACTCCACCAAAAAAACCCTGAGAACTAATAAACATATTCAGCGAACAATGAGCTATCTGAAAGATAAAGAAAACAATCTTACTGATGATGTTATTAAAAACAATAAAATACTTAGGAATAAATTTAACAAGGAAGTGAAAGAATCTTACACTGAAAACTATTAGACTTTGATAAAAGAAACTGAAGAAGACACAAATAAATGGAAAGGTATTTCATGATCTTGGATCCAAAGAATTAATATTGTTGAAATGTCTGCACCTCTCCAAAGTCATCCGTACATTCAATGCAATCCCTATCAAAACTTCAATGACATTTTTCATAGAAAGAGAAAATTAAAAAAAAATATATGTATGGAAACAAAAAAGGTCCCAGAAAGCTGGAGCAGTGCTGAGAAGGAATAACAAAATTGGAGGCAACACAATTCCTAATTTCAAATTTAATTACATGAATGAATATTGAAGGTGTTATGCTATGTGAAATAACTCAAACAGAGAAAGACAAATACTGTAAGATATTACTTATATGTCAAGTCTAAAAGAGCCAACCTAGGGCGCCTGGGTGGTTCAGTTGGTTAAGCGACTGCCTTCGGCTCAGGTCATGATCCTGGAGTCCCTGGATCGAGTCCCACATCAGGCTCCCTGCTCAGCAGGGAGTCTGCTTCTCCCTCTGACCCTCCTCCCTCTCATGCTCTCTGTCTCTCCTCTCTCTCGCAAATAAAATCTTAAAAAAAAAAATTAAAAGAGCCAACCTAATAGAAAGAATAGAATGGTGGCTGCCAAAATACGGGGGATGGAGGAAATTGAGACATGTTGGTCAAAGGGTATAAACTTCCAGGTGTAAGATGAATAAGGTCTGGGGACCTAGTGGATAGCATGGTGACTATAATTAACAATACCATACTATATACTTGAAAGTTGTTAGAAGAGTATATTTTAAATGTTAAATCACCACACACATACACACACACAAAGTTAGTTATGTCAGGGGATAGAGGTGTATACTAACCTTATTGGGTAATCATTTCGGTATATATATATGTGTATCAAATAATCACATTGTACACCTTAAATTTACATATATCAAATTTTAATAATATCTCAATAGGTTGGAAAACAATTTAAAAAATCATTTTGAATTTCATAGAACTATTTAAAAATTATTTATCTTCGTTATCATCTCATTTTATGTCTTACAGATTTAAGACAGTTATACCATAGAAAAATGCTTTAGGCCATTTCAGAATAGAAAATAAAATGAGAATTAGAAAAATAAGGGTGCCTGGGTGGCTTAGTCGGTTAAGCGTCTGCCTTCAGCTCAGGTCATGATCCCAGGGTCCTGGGATTAAGCCCCACATCGGGCTTTCTGTTCATCAGGGAGCCTGTTTCTCCCTCTCCCTCTGCCGCTCCCCTTGCTTGTGCGCTCTCTCTCTCTATATATCAAATAAATAAATGAAATATTTTTTAAAGAAGAAAAACATTTATTATCACTGGATCTCAAATCAATTTCATGTTAAACACTATTGTATCTTGTGTTATTTATTGTAGAGAATTTATGTTTAATGTATCATGATACAAACTCTCTAGCCAAATCATATGCTGCGTGTGGATTCTCTGACTCCATAAGACTTCACTGGCTTCTGCAGCTTTCCGAGGGACACTTTCTCCTGGTAAAAATCATTGCAAAATTAGCCACTTAAGACTCATATTGTATTTAGTATTGCTTCCTTTCTACAAGTTAATGACAGTATTTTATGTGTTATCATTATTTTTTAGAGAAGCATTCATAGTCATTGTGTGTATGTGACTGGGAAAGCAGTGGGAAGAATAGCTTTAAAATAACACAATTAACAATTAAGGTCAGTGTATACATATTCAATAATTAATCTCAATGTAAATTTTCATTTGAAATAATCAACTCTTGTCTCAAAGTATGAGTTCAGAAATAGAGAAACATTGAATTCTTTTTTTCAATATTAGTTTGTGTTAATCATGGTTGTCTAGCGAAGTCAGTGCAGAAAAATTTCATTTTAATAATGACATGAAAAATTAATTGGGTTGCTGTACAAATACAAAAATGAAGCTGTCACCATCTAAATCTACTCTTCAACTTTCACATCCCAAAAGACGGGGCAACCAGTCTTAGTGTGCTTTCCAAGCAATTAGACCAATCTATTACGTCTCCTTGCTAAAAGACTTGGTCTGCATATAATCAAAATTTGAGAGTGTAATCATATTTACATGGAAAAACAAGTGATAGAGGAACAGTTTAATGCACACCTCAAAAAACAGATACATCCAAGGAATAATGCTTTCTTCGAGATGACTAATTTGATTTCCACAATAAATTAAAGTCATTAACAACTACAAATACAAAAATAGGTAGGTAGAGGGGAAATTATCTAGAATACAAGTAACTTAAACACAATTTTGAGTGCAATGTAGTGTGAACCTGGCATGGATTCTCATTTACCTAAACATGGAGAAATTTTTTTATGACAGAAAAATTGATTACTGATTATTAACTGATATCAAGAAAATACTTAAGTTTGGTATTAATATTTCATGGTGTCTTTTTTTTTAGAGTTTCAGGGGTAAAATGGCATGTGTGTTTTGCTCTAAATGCTTTAGCAAAGAAAGACAAGAAAAAAAGGAGCATGTTAAACCGCATGTGGCAAAATCTTGATAATTTGGGTATTAAAGGTTTCATTTTAGTTCTTTTATACCTTCAGTATATTTAAAATATTTTGTAAGTATGATGGCTCCTGACAGATTACCTGGAGGGACAGACACATTTTAATTTAGAAAAGATCTGGCCTTGGAGCATCTGGGTGGCTCAGTGGATTAAGTGTCTGACTTCAACTCAGGTTACAATCTCAGGGTCCTCGGATAGAGCCCCATGTTGCGTTCCCTGCTCTGCCGGGAGACTGCTTCTCCCTCTGCTCCTCACCTCGCTCATGCTCTTTCTCTCTCTCAATAAATAAATAAAATCTTAAAAAAAAATCTGGCCTTACTTAGTTTGTCTCTACAACTAACTATTGTACTCCATTTTAAAGAAGAAAAACATTTCTTGGAAATGGATGTAATATTTAATTTGTTATATTTTTCAATACAATTTTAAATTATCTGAAATTTATTGATTAAATATTAATACGGACTAAAAGAGTAAATATTTTTTCTTTAAATATTTGAGTGTTTAAGATGGCACCATCCTATGCATCCTAGAGTTCACAAAATCTAAACAAGAAACCAAAGGCATAAGTCAGAAATTAGGAAACATGAAAGATATTGATACAAATACTTAGGAGGCCATTACTCATCTTTTACCATAAAAACTAGTTTACGGGGCAACTGGGTGGCTCAGTCAATTAAGCATCTGCTTCTGGCTCAGGTCATGATCTCGAGGCCCTGGGATGGAGCCCTATATTGGGCTCCCTGCTCAGCAGGGAGTCTGCTTCTCCCTCTCCCTCTGCCCTTCTCCCATCCTTGCTCATGTTCTCTCTCTCTCAAATAAATAAATAAATAAATAAAATATTAAAAAAAAAACCCTATTTACTATATAATAGTTGCATTTGTTGGAATAGACCTTAATTTTTCTTGGGCAAATTTTGTGGCACATTAGTAAGGTATTGAACTTTTTTACAACTGAGTATATAGAAATGTAAAGGTCATACGTCATTAGGATGGTGTGACATCAGGCATTCTGTTCTCATTAACTTCAATATCGGCTACACATATTACATTATTATGTAATTTATTTTCTAAAGCAACACTACTCTCTTGTCTCAATTCAATCAACTATTTAAAACCTAACAGTGTTCCAATCTACAAACTGAGACTCAAACTTCACCTTTTACTGTTTCCACTATATTTTCACCTCTCACCAATGAAATCATTGAATAAATTCTGTTTTGTTTTGTTTTAATATAGACTTTATGACTAAGGTAAGGATAGAGAAAAAAGAATTGCTGGAGTGATGTTAGTGAATAAACTAGAGGGAGTGAAATCTGCTGCAAAGTTGGAAGATTTGGGTTTATATATAGAGTGTAAAAACCTCTATAATTACAGGAGTGAAGGTAGAATTATTTGGTACAGACATCAGTAGATAGAGAGTCCCTTTGATTATTTTGATTTTTCCCAGTGAAATTTGGTCTATGTCAGCAGATCAATAACTATACATATATATATATATGTTATATATACTTATATAAAATATACATGTGTATAAATATATAATTTATACATAATTTATATATTATATCCATAATATAAATATACAAACTTATCTTTTTTAGATAGATAGATAGATAGATAGATAGATAGATAGATAGATAGATAGATCTCTCCCATACCCAGATCAAGATATAGTCTATTTTCAGCACCTCAGGAGGCTTCCTCATTCCCCCTACCATTACCTTCAAGGTAATCACAATTTAAATATCTCTAACAATAGGGGCACCTGGGTGGCTCAGTCTGAGTGTCAGACTCTTGATTTCAGTTCAGGTCATGATCTCAGGGTTGTGAGATCGAGTCCTGCATCATGTTCCACGTTCACCATGGAATCTGCTTGAGATTCTCTCTCCCTCTCCCTCTACCCCTTCCCCTGCTCTCTCTCTCTTTAAAATCAATCAATCATCAATCAATCTAAGTATCTCTAATAATAGATGGATTCTACCTAACTGTACTGCACATGAATGAAATCAAAACATTATTTTATTTATCCATTCTAATACTGAGGGAAATTGGGGTTATTTCTAGTTTCAATTTTAAGTAAAGCTTCTATGAGCATTCTTGTACATGCTTTTGGTCTACATAAGCACTCCCTAATGTTTAAAAATGTAGTATATTTCAGAATATACTCACTAGAATTTTTAAACATTCTCTGAATATCTTTGTTCCCTCTGGTATTGTTAATTACATCTGACATGGTTGACAAATAAAATACTTTCTTCATTTGACTTATAAGACACCATATTATTCTGCCTACTTCATATGTTTCAGTCCTTTTGTTCTCAAATATCTTTACTTTGTTTTCTTATCCATAAAATTTGAAGGGCTCTGGTCTCAGTATTTGAAATTTTTCATGTTTCTTGCTACCTTCACTCTCTTGATGATATCACTCAGTTTCATAGCTTTAAATGTGATTATGTTGATGACTACCAAATTTATATTCCTGGCTTTGTCTCATATTCTGAACTGTAGTTTTCATATATATCAACGATCTACCAGATGCCTCCATTTAGAGTTCTAACAGTCATCATAAATTTAAGATATTATGAACTCAACTTCTATTCTTCCCTTCCCTTATTATCCTGTTCTACAGTCTACCCCTTTCACTTAAGGTCAAACCCATCTTGTACTGCCCAGACCAATCATCTGTCATTTCATCTGTGACTGCTGCTTTTTCCATAACTCTTTTTGGTGAGATGAGAAATCTTGTTCTTTGATGTCAAAATATGTCTAGAATCTAACTACTTTTTATCACTTTCCCTTCTATCACATTGGTCCAAAGTAACATATCTGTGTCCTTGATTTTTTCTTCAGTAGTCTTCTAAACATTTTCTGATTCTGCTCCTCATTTGATACAGATTCTTCTCAACAGAACATCCAGAGAGACTTAAAAATGTAATCTACTTTCATTCTTTTTTCAAAATTTTCTAATGGCTTCCAGTATCACTTATAATTACTTACAATGTTGCAAAACCCCAGTACTTTTATGATTACCTAATTACCTTCCCAACTATATCTAACTCTTCTGTTCTATTGTCCTCACTACCTTCCAGCCATATTGGATTATTACAGCTCCTTGAACACACCAATGTCTACATGTTTAATATGGAATCACTCACTCTTGATCTCCTCTCATTAGAAACTAAGAACCACAAATCAGAAAGTTTGCCTGTTTCATTCATTGCTATATGTGCCATACCAAGAATAGTACTGCTGTCATATTCAGACTATCAAAACTATTTGATAATTGTGAAATAAATAAGTGCCTTTTTAATTTTTGGATACTGAATTCCTAAAGTATGTATGGATCTTGATTAAAAACTAAATTTTTTTGTAGTCCAAAAGTATTTCAGGGGAGCCTGGGTGGCTCAGTCGGTTAAGCATCTGACTCTTGATTTTAGCTCAAGTCATGATCTTAGGGTCATGAGATCCACATGTCCGACTCTGCACTGAGTGTGGAGCCTGCTTAAGATTCTCTTTCTCCCTCTCCCTTTGCCCCTACACCCCCCGCTTGTGCTGTCTCTCTCTCTCTCTCTCAAAAAAAGTATTTCATAATATTTTGTTTACTTCCCCTTTACTAATATGATTATTATAGCTATTTTACATACTACTTTCTAAATTGAATGCATTCCATTATCTCTCAAAATTCATACTTTCTAAACAATTAGAACCAATATAAAATCTGGGAGATCACAGAATTATCCTTCATTATATCCATTACCCTGCACATTCTCCTGAATTAAGTTTCAGATTTCTGCTTTAGTTTCAAGCTTTGGAATTCTCAAGTGGTAGCATAAAGATGAATTCAGATATGTTGCTGGAAGTGGCTTTTCACTGATTTACTTACTATTCTCATTTCATGCAAGTTGCTTTACCATGTCTCTACTCTTGGTGTTACTTCATAATATTATTTTCAGTGGGTTGGGATTTAGCATATTGACATTTATTTCATCAAAAATCAGTGTGTGTTCCTATATATCTTTTATATCTTCTGCTTTAAATAATGAAGTTTATACTTCATATATTCAAGTACAAACTTCATTATTTAAAGGTACAAGTCTTTATTTCATGAAGACAAAGCTTGTTTTAAACATATGTGCTTAAATAAGTTATTTATTCCTAAAGATCAGCACAGAATCACAGTATACCTATATGATAGAAGACAAACAACAATTTGGTGCAGTATAAAAATCACAATTCTGGGAATTATTCATGGTTATCAAATAACACAAATAGGTGATTTATTGGAAACTACTTCCTACTTCACATTTCCCAGTATCATTATTGTCATCAGTCAAATAAAGAGCTGTTTGTATATTTCTATACTCAATACATAAATTTTTAGATAAAATATCTCAGAACTGGTAGGTAAGTTTACCCTTTTGTAACTAAATTAAGAAAGATTAACATGTGACTGATAGATAAGTTACTGAGATGTGTGAAACAAAATACCATAGCCTGATTTATAATGGAAATAGTGTTAAGTGTTGAGGTCTCTGTCAAAAGATTAATTATAATCTCCATGTACATACATTTTTGAGAAAGGCCAGAGAAATAGGAAGATTTTGAAATATTCACCCATCTGTCTTTAGAAGAGGGTACACAGTCACCTAAATGAGTAATTCTTATACTGGATATGTAGAATCTATTTTTGTACTAGGTATCTTATAGCAAGAAGGTATACATAGATGGCAAATGGGAGTATTCAGTTGTAAATTAGTCAGTATTCTGGTCAGTCATTTATTGTTCTGTACTGAATTACCCTCTAGCATCTTGACACATTTGTACAGGCATACCTTGGAGATATTGCAGGTTTAGTTCCAGACCACCATAATAAAGCAAATGTTGCAATAAAATGAATCAAATCAGTTTTTTTGGTTTCCCAATGCATAAAAGTTATGTTCACGCTATAATGTACTCTATTAAGTATGAAATAACATTATGTCTAAAAATTGTACATACCTTAATGAAAAAATATTTTATTACTTAAAAAAATGCTAACCAGGGACGCCTGGGTGGCTCAGTCAGTTAAGCGGCTGCCTTCGGCTCGGGTCATGGTCCCAGGGTCCTGGGATCGAGTCCCACATTGGGCTCCTTGCTCAGCCGGGAGCCTGCTTCTCCCTTTGCCTCTGCCTCTCCCCCTGCTTGTGCTCTGACTCTCTCTCTCTGACAAATAAATAAAATCTTTATTTAAAAAAATGCTAACCATCATCTGAATTTTCAATAAGTCATACATATTTATTTATTTATTTTGCTGGTGGAGGGTCTTGCTTCAATGTGAATGACTACTGACTGATCAGAGTGGTGATCGCTGAAGTTTGGGGTAGTTGTGGAAATTTCTTAAAATAAGACAACAATGAAGTTTACTGCATCAATTGACTTCCTTTCATGAACGATTTCTATGTAGCATACATTGCTGTTTGATAGCATCTTACCCACAGCAGAATTTCTTTCAAAATTGGAGTCATTCCTCTTGAGACCTGCTACTATCTTGTTTACTATGTTTATGTAATATTCTAAATCCTTTGTTGTCATTTCAACAATCTTCACAGCACTTCACCAGAAGTAGATACCATTTCAAGAAACCACTTTCTTTGCTCATCCATAAAAAGTAATTCTTCATCTGTTAAAGTTTAGATTGCAGCAATTCAATCACATCTTCAAGTTCCGCCTTTAATTCTAGTTCTCTTGCTTTTTCCACCACATTTTCAGTTACTTCCACACTGAAGTCTTGAACCCTTCAAAGTCTTCAGTGAGGACTGGAATCAACTTCTTCCAAACTCCTCTTCATGTTGATATTTTGATCTCTTCCCATGAATCATGAATGTTCTTAAAGACATCTAAAATGATGAATACTTTCCAGAAAGTTTCCAATATACTTGCTCAGATCCATCAGAGGAATCACAATCTATGGCAACTATGGCTTTAAGAAATGTATTTCTTAAATAATGAGACTTAAGGTCAAAATTACTTATTGATGCATGGGTTGGAGAATAGATGTTGTGCTAGCAGGCATGAAAACAGCGTGAATCTAGTACAACTCCATCAGAGTTCTTGGGTGACCAGGTACATTGTCAATGAGCAGTAATATATTGAAAGGAATATTTTTTATGAGCAGTTGGTCTCAACAGTGGACTTAAGGTATTCAATGAATCATGCGTAAACAAATTTTTGGTCATCAAGCTTTGGTGTTTCATTTAGAGAGCACAAGGAAAATAGACTTAGCATAATTCTTAAGGGTCCTAGGATTTTCAGAATGGTAAATGAGCATAGACTTCAACTTGGCTGCATTAGTCCCTAACAAGAGAGTCAGGCTGTCCTTTAAAATTTTGAAGCCAAGTATTGACTTCTCTCTGGCTATGAAAGTCTTAGATGGCATCTTCTTCCAATAGCAGGCTGTTTAATCTACATTGAAAATCTATTGTTTAGTGCAGCCACCTGCATTAATTATCTTAGCTAGATCTTCTAAACAACTTGCTCCAGTTCCCACATCAACACTAGCTGCTTCACCTTGTACACTTCTGTTATGGCCATGGTTTGTTTCCTTAAACCTCAAGAACAAATCTCTGCTAGCTTCCACCTTTTTTTCTGCAGCTTCCTCACCTCTCTCAACCTCAGTAGAAGTGAAGAGAGTTAGGGGCTCGCTCTGGCTTAGGCTTTGGCTTACAGGAATGTAGTGGCTGGTTTGATCTTCTATCCAGACCACTCAAACTTTCTCCATGACAGCAATAAGGCTGCTTTGCTTTCTTATCATTTGTGTGTTCATTGTAGTAGCACTTTAATTCCTTTCAGGAACTTTTCCTTTGCATTCACAACTTGGCTAACTATTTGGCCCAAGAAATGCAGCTTTTGAACTATCTCAACTTTCAACATTCCTTTCTCACTAAGCCTAATCATTTCTAGCTTTTGGTTTACAGTGAGAGATGAGTGACTCTTTCACTTGCACACTTAGAGGCCTCTATAGAGTTATAATTGTACTAATTTCAATGTTGTTTTGTCCCAGTGAATAGGGAGGCCCAAGGAAAGGGAGGCAGATGGAGGAAGACTGGTCTGTGGAGCTGTCAGAACACACACAACTTTTACTTATTTAAGTTTGCCATCTTATATGGGTGTGGTTGATGGTGCCTCAAAACTATTTTAATAGTAACATCAAAAATTACTGATTACAGATCATCATAACAAATGTAATAATGAAAAAAATTGAGGGGGTATCTGGGTGGCACAGTTGGTTAGGGGTCTCACCCTTGGTTTCAGCTCAGGTCGTGATCTCAGGGTTATAAGATCGAACCCTGAATTGGGCTCTGTGCTCAGCATGGAGTCTGCTTGGATTTCTCTCTCCCTTTCCCTCTGCTCCTCTCCTCCACCCTCTCAAATACATAAATAAATAAATCTTTTAAAAAATGAAATATTGTGAGAATTACTAAAATGTGACATAAAGGTATTACGTGAGCAAAATATGGAAAAATAGTGCCAATAATCTTGTTGGTTCAGGGTTGCCACAATCCTTTAATTTGTAAACAAAAAAAAAAATGCAGTATCTGAAAAGCATAGTAAGAGGAAATGTAACAAACAAGGAATGCTTATATACTTCCTGAAAATTTAAGATCCAGATGCTAGACTGTGATCAATTATTTAACCTACCCCTACTTTTTTAAATGTGTTGGCAGTGGATAGACTTCAGTGTAAGACTATTTTCATTTCATTTTCTGTATCAGTTGCTAAGATATTCTGTGATGTGTGTATAAATTTAAATATCCCTGATACTCTGCCTAATTCTGCTGGCTCATTTTGATCTTCTATTTTTTTTCCCTAATACTACACCACTATATTTCTTAGTTCAAGTAAGATATTACTAACTAAATTCCCTATTTTCAAGACTATGGGAGAGAAAAAAATTTGTGTTGTAATCTCACAGAAGAGCAAAGAGTGAATGGACTCTGATATGTCATGCATTTGCAGGATGGCACTGATGGTCGTCCTTATCTTATGATGCATTTGATGGGACTCAACTCAAAATGATTGTGGCTTTTTCTAGTCACAGATTTGGATATGATGAGTCTGGGAGCTGTATTTAATTAGGGTTGGTAGTGCACATAAATACAATCTTTATTCTAACTCCCACAGTGATTATTCTGCCTCTAATCTCTCTATGTATTGGCTCTTTCAATTTAATATGGATTGATTTTCTCAAATCTGTCTTTCATATTGCTGTTTTCACATGCCTTATGCTCTTTTTATAGCTTCCTATCTACAATGTTTTTTTTCTTTTCAGTGCTATATTAGCTAACTTTTTTCTTATTTATTTGCACATTTTTATCAGCTCATTAAGCTCTTGTAGAAAAACTATGTTTTCTTAGTTTCTTAGATTTGCTTTATATCACAAAGAAATATCTTTACAAATTTTCTCTTTTTTCAAGGTATAATTCCTTCTTATTCCAGATGTGAGTAGAATCCCTAACTTCTGGTTATCATAATTTCTTAAGTTTTTGCTTAAGAATTATGTAAGAAAGGGGGCAGAGATGTGAGCCAAGACATCAAACAATTGTGATTTTGTCACTTTTCTGTTGTTACCTTCTTATCAACAACCCTTAGTCTATGTCCTTACTCCTGCTCAAGAGGACATCAGTCTACTAGCAACAAAACCACATAAAGTTCCCGCATCTGGTGACTTATTTATTTCCAGCCATTACAAATAGAGGCTGAAGACTTGAACCTGTCTGAATCTATTCTATTTTTCCACACTAAACCACTATATTATAATTATATACAACATATATTTAATGATGTATATAAATCCACTGGCTAATATGATGCATATATGCAGTTTTTTCTTTAACTCTGATGTTTATCATAACTTTGAGTAGTGCCTTAGCCACTCTGCTCTCCACATACCCCCTATTTCAAATAATAGAATGTTGGTTTGGTCTCAGAATATACCTGCAATTCTGGTATCACTTTATGTTTAAAAAAAAATGTTCACTCATAGCATTTTCCCTTAATTAGGACAAAATTTTACAGTGTTTGGTGACTATTGCCCTAGATCTTTTCTTGTTTCTGTATTTTTTCCCACTTTTTCAGTTATTTTTTGCTACATTAAAAAAGAAAAGAAAACTCTTGGGACTGAGTGGCTTAAAATATTTATCTT
Organism: Mirounga angustirostris; assembly: GCF_029215605.1. Taxonomy (NCBI): domain Eukaryota; kingdom Metazoa; phylum Chordata; class Mammalia; order Carnivora; family Phocidae; genus Mirounga; species Mirounga angustirostris. Next base: position 149,436,882 of record NW_026991710.1, on the reverse strand, counting down.
GCTCATGAATCTGTATTTCAGTGCAACTTGCTGAGGATAGTTTTTCTCTCTTTTACCAGGTGACAGCTTCCAAAGTAAGGAGTGAATAATCTGAAGATGCTATATTATATTTCTGATATTTGAATTGAGAAACTAAAAAAGCTGAAGGCTAGATCAGTCTGAATCTTTAAGTTTTGTCATGTCTACATGGTCTTACACATGATTTTTTTCAGCATGAGTGTCAGGGAGGTTGAACTTCTCACTTACCAGCACTGGGCTCTCATGGTCCATATGCTCAGGGAGATAACCCAGTTAGAAACTGAATCACCTTGTATAACTTAGACTAGGAAGTTATGCAGGGTCACTTCAGTCAGATTGTTCATTAGAAGCTGATTACTAATGCCAGCTAATATTCAAGGGCATGTCTCTCCTTGGAGGAGCATTGATATACCACTGATAGGTATAACATTGGTATATCATTGATAGAAGATAGATAGAGGTATATTGCTGTAGCCCTCTTTGTAGAGTACAATAATGAAATTTTTGGCGTTTTTTGCAGATCCACTTATTTCATTCTCTGCCCCACGTGAGTCCCTTACATTTCCTAGTCAAAAGTCCACATCCAGAGAGTCTCTAAATTTGTTAACAATAATAAATGAAATAATCATAGGATTTGTGGGTACAAAGCGAGATTGGCCCGATCTTGGAAAGAAGAGAATAAAACCAAAATAGACAACTGATATTAAAGATTCACGATCAAAAATAATTCCAGGGTGATGCTGTAAGCCATTGGACAAACTGAAGAATAAAATAATAAATAGACTCTCAGAACATAAATGTCCTGCTGACTTGGAATTGTCCCATCAGGTTATGATAATTTGGAGAAAGGAGGAAGATACAGAACAATGAGCACAAGCCTGAGCCTGGTGTACAGTTAAAGGAAACTGAGAGCTATGGACAAAACAGTAGTATTTGCATTGCAAAACAACTAGACTTCTCTTTACTGTGCTGAAGAGTTTTTCCCAGGATGTTGCTGATTATGGATACCCTTGAAATAACTGGTGGTTACAAAGGTTTCCTATTCTTATGGTCTTTGGATTTCTTATTTGTGAGATGGCCTCTCTATCTTAGCATCCTTACCAGGGAACAACAAAAGCATAGAAAGGAAATCCTGAATCAAGTTAATTTACCAAAAAGAGAAAAGAAAATTCCCAAAGCCTTCTTTGGATAAGATTTCTACACTTTTACTTCCTTGGCTAGAGAATGAAGAGAGACCGGAGTGCCGAGTAAAGCTTCCAAGTAATTTTGCACTGGGCGTGAAAGCCAAAATAGGCATGCAACGGCTTGCAGTTAATATGGGACCTGGATTAGAAATGAGCTAAACTGTTGGAAGAACTCTGCCAGCTCTTCCCAAACGTGTTTATAAGTACCACAACTGAAATAAGTGGACGCCCCATCTGCTACAGTCCAAGTGTGAGGCAGCCAGCAGTAAAGCTGCCCAGGAGAGGGCAGTGATTTAGGAAAGATTGTGAAGCCAACATCTCCACAATACTCAAGTCACAAATAATAGGAAACAATAACAGCCGCAGAGGATATAGTTATACACTTGTAATTTTGTTTTTTCCAGGTTTCTAGCACGCATTTTGAGGAAGCATTGGGTAAATTAATCATCTAGCTTTCTCCTTTTGGCCCATCCTCAGGTAAGTGGGATGTAGGGATACACCTTGTACTACTGAACCTATAGGCAAAAGATGTTCCCATATCTATTCCCTGGCTAAGAAATGGGTCTTTGACCTACATCCACCAATCAGATGCTGTTAACTACAGTTTTGAGTCTTGAATAGAGAAGACTGCAGAAGCACAGAGACTGTTTGTAATTATTCCGTGACTCAGAAAAGATTACTAAGATAAAGTATCTAAAGTATGTATATACATATAGATAACCTACATACACATAAATTCACATTCTCTATCTTTTATTTATCATCTATCTATTTATCTATCTATCATCTATCTTTCCCCTTTTTGAAGTTCTTGGCACTGGTGATCTTTACCTCCTGTTTGAGTCCACTTTTACATTTGTAGGATTTTCTGCTTCTGTTGGGGTAGTCCTTAAAAAGGGCTTTCAAAACCACCATACTTAAAAGAGTTGTTTGCTCCTTGGCATGGAAGTAAAGCATAGGTATACTTGTTTTAAAATATTGGTAAGCTTCCATATCAGTTGATTATCTGTATAATATTAATTTTGAAAGTGTAAGAGTAATAAATTATATAAAGTATAATATCAGTAACTTGAATTATAAAATTACCACTAATTATAATGAATTTTTACTTTAGTTTTAGCTTACTGTCACTGCATGTGAGTAGTAAACATGATATTTATAAACACCAAATTATTGGAATATTAAAAATAAATATCCAGACTTAAGGGATAATACTACAAGACTAAGTATTTTTGTATTCTCCTTAAATATAAAGTCATAAATCCTTGAATCTTTCTGATGTAAATCAGAGCAGCTTAGAACATTTCTAATGCCAATTAAAGTATGGACAAAATAAAATAATATTTAAAAAGAAACTTGACTTTAATAAGTGATATTTTACCACCATTGTCAATACTTTCTTTAGCTTTACAAAGAAAACAATATTTGGTTATTAAAACTGAAAATTTGACAAACCCTAAAAATCAGAGAGCCAATAAACTAAATGAAATTGCCAAAAGTTGTAGACTGTTCTACAGAATTTGGAAGTGATATACTGTTTGAAATGAAACATACTGTAATATTGACACAAGTAGAAAAATTATTAAATGGTTTAATAATTTTTTTAAAGATTTTATTTATTTATTTGAGAGAGAGGGAATGAGAGAGAGCACATGAGAGGGGTTAGGGTCAGAGGGAGAAACAGACTCCCTGCCGAGAAGGGAGCCCAATGTGGGACTCGATCCAGGGACTCCAGGATCATGACCTGAGCCGAAGGCAGTCACTTAACCAACTGAGCCACCCAGGCACCCTAAATGGTTTAATAATTTGAAAATATGTGAAAAAAAGGGTGAAAGCCTTTTAATTTGCTTATTTTTAATACTTGGTGGAAAATGGTAAGCTGTATAGGATGAAAAAATATAATTTGTTGAAATAAAATAATATGCCATTTTAATAAACAATTCACATGATTTAGTTGCTTGTAAAAATAATGGATATATACACATAACAATTACAGATGATATCTAGTAATTATGAAAAACTTAATGTTATTTCCATAAGTTCATTAGTGTCTGGATGTTCTGACTGACACACTTGACTCCAGAGTGCCCCTGGGCACAGTGTTTGAATCTTTTCTAATTTTTGTCTGCACACATGTCCTTGGTGATCTCATTCTGTTTCATGGCTTCATATATCATCTCATAGGTTAATAATTTCCCTAAATTCCAGTTTTTTATACCCACCTGTAATAGACACCACCACTTGTACAGCCAAGAGACATCTCATATTAACATATCCCAGCTGAGCTCTAATCCAGACTCTAGCACCTGAGCCTCCACCACCAAACACACACACACACACACACACACACACACACTCTGCCTCTCTATTTCTCTTTTCCTTTTCAGTTTATGGTGTCTCTGTCTTGGATTATTTTAGTAGTCTATAATTAATCTTTTCTATTTATTCTCCTTCTCCTTCCATCTATTTTCATAGTAACAGCCATAATGGACCTGTTAGAATCCAAGCCAACTCTTTCACAATACTGCTTATTACCAAGATGTCATTCACTGAGAATCACCACTAACTGGTCAAACTTACAGAGTGTGCTTTCAGGCCCTGCAAAGTCTGGCTCCCTATTTATTCCTCAGAGACCTCGGATCTCGCTGCTCTCACCTGTGCTCACTATGTGGCCACTCACACACACCTGACGTGCTCCTACCTGAAGCCCTTGCTGCCTTGGGATTTTTGCTTCTGAGAGTGGTCTTCTCTGCCCACAATGTTTACAATGTAGTACCCTTAATTCTACGTACTCTGCTTTCCTATGTAATTTTTCTTCAGAACATTATCACTGTCTGATTATGTATTCCTTACTTAGTTTTGCTTAGTTTCTGTCTTCCTCACCAGACAGTAAACTCCAGAGGGGACAGAATTTGCCCTTTTGTGTAGTGCTATTCCCATTCCTAGAATAATGCCTGGAACATGTTCAGGGCTGAATAAATATATACTAAATGAGTGAATGAACATTAGTTGTGAACAGACATAAAAATTCACTTTGAAGGATGTCCATATCCTGAACCCCACACCTGTGCATTTGCTACTTTACATGAGAAAAGGATTGATATGATTAAGATAATGGTCTTGAGATGGGAAGATTATCCGGCATTACCCAGAATATCCACTGTAATCACAAAGATCTTCATAAGAGGAAAGCAGAGGGGTTAATATCAGAGAAGGAGATGTGACCAGAGAATACAGGTTTAGAGTAAGAGAGAGATTAGAAGAACTTCATTGCTGGTTTTGAAGATGGAGGAATGGATCAAAAAGCCTGGAAATGCTGATGACTTCTAGAAGCTGGAAAACATAGAGGAAAGGCCTCCCCCTAGAGTTCCAGAGGATCATGGCTCAGGATTTCAGCCCCAGGCAAACCCATTTCAGACTTATGACCTCCAGAACAGTAAAATTAAAAAAAAAAAAAATGTGTTATTTTAAGTCACTAAATTTGTAAAATTTGTTATGCAGCAATAGAAAACTATTATAAGTAAATTGCATAAATATCATTTTACTATTGAGAGCCAGGAATCTATGGATTTTTCTGCAAATTATGGCATTTAAAGTTGTTAATTTTATATAAATTTTATGTACATGAAATCCAAAGAGTTTCCAGGTTTTCCTGATCAGATAGCCACAAATAAATGTTTTATAAAAACTGTTCATTGTACATATAAAAATATCTAAACAAGTTATCTTTCTACTTAGAAGTTATGCAGCTTAAGAAGAGAACCCAGGTAGGGGTTCCTGGATGGCTTTGGTTTGAGCATCTGACTCCTGATTTCAGCTCAGGTCATGATTTCAGGGTCATGGGATCAAGCCACAAGTGTCAGGCTCCCCACTCAGCGGGGAGTCTGCTTCTCTCCTTCTTCCTCTCCCTCTGCACCTCCCACCCCTTACCTCATGTGCATGCACTCTCTCTCTCTTTCTCAAATAAATAAATCTTAAAAAAAAAAAAAGAAGAGAACACAGATAATTTATATAAAGGTTAGCAATTCAAGGCAGAGTTGTTGAATAGGAGATAACTTTTGTAACTTTGTTTGAAAACAGAACAACTCACTTAAACATAGTAATATGTGAGTAAGGAGTAAGCAAAGAAATAGGTCCGTGCCTTAGTTTCTTCATCTGCAAAATGGGAATAAAAGTAATACCTTGAATAACACTTTTAAGACCAAAAAGTCTCGGTAAGCAAAGTGTCTAGAACACTGACTTATTATAAATACCTAAAAAATCCTAGTGTTTACTATGACTATTTTTTAATATGGAAGCCCATTGTCTACATCCTTCCCTGTTAAGTATTAACAACATATAATATTTGAGTCTAAAATCAAACTCCATTTGAATGTCTATATCTTATTTTTCATTTGCTACATTTTTTCTTTGTGACCCTAGTAATTTACAGAGGCATAAATTTATAAGTGTAAATATTTTTTTTACTCATTAGTGAAGGTCACAGATGAATTTTTTTTAAAAATTTACAATGCTTTATATTTACATGGGGTACAGTTCCACACATATAATAATTCCCAACTTTGGTGTCACTAGAAAATTAATATTCCTCTAAATACTTTACAGTGCTTACACAATTAATGAAGCTAAACACTAATGAGTATTTAAAAAATACTATATCTCAAATTTAATATATATTGCACTCTACATATGGTCCCTGACTTACAATGGGTCCACTTACAATTTTTTGATTCTTCAGTTGTGCAAAAGCAATACCCATTCCCTCCCTCCCTCCCCCCATCACTTCCTCCTTCCCTTTCCCTCCCTCCATCCTTCCCTCCTTCATTCCCTTCCTTAATTCCTTTCTTTCTTCTTGTTCACACAAAATATATTTTCAGCTTAGGACATTTATATTCTGAAAGGTACTACTGATTTAACAAAGAAATGATGACTGTGTTTTCTGACTCTAAAGGCTGATACTTTAGAGAAAGCATGGAATACATGCTATGGGAGGATATAGAAAGGGAAGATAGAGCAACTGCTGCTACTCCCAGGACTAAGGGCAGTTGCTAGAATGAGAAACACAGAAGCAGAAAGCAGTAGGCACCTTCTCCAGTCGCCACATGTCAAGAGCTCTGGAGTATCCCCTGTTGGCAAGAAGCCACTTGACAAAGAAGATGTGCTATTTGAAAACTACTTATAAAGGCAACACAAAGAGTGAAATAAAAGTGTAACTTTAGAACTTGAGGCAATAGTTCAATAACCATGTCATGGTTTTCTATCATTTCAACCCAGTAAAGGACATGAAAATGTGAAAGCCTCAGTACCCCTTTAAATATTTTTTACACTTAACACTTTGATATTCATTCAACTGGATGAGTAGAGAAAAAGCCTGTCATAAAGTCAAATGAAATATAACATCTCAGAGATTTTATTAGAAATCTAGCTAGACACAGGAAGAAATGATGAGTTAGTTGATAAACTACTTTGAATGTCCTACTAAAGGGTGAGCTAACTGGAAATAATCCCGAGAAAATGAGCCCAATTACCTAAATACTAGCATGTTTAATTGGGCTGTTATCACATTTTCAGGACTCATTTGGTACTTCCCTTCTTTTATTCCTTACCTTTGTTTCCTCTGTAAAAATGCCTAAGCAAATTGGAATATCCTGCCGTATGTATCTAGTGTAGGAGACACCATTGGTGGTCTACCCCAGATCCCGGGGAAGGGGCTGGTGCACGCCTTCCCCACCAGCTGGCTACCCCTCTTCACCTAAACTGACATGATGGTAGGCTGCTACTGGTGCACAGCTGTATTCTTCTCTTGAGAATTGTCCTTGAATCAACTTGAGTAAGCATCTGAGGCTGGATGGTTTTATAATCTTTTTCCTCCTTCTCTCCAACACTTGCTCACCTAAGTAGCCTGTAGCCTCTGACTGATTGATGCTGAGCTACTGAGCTGGGTGAACAAAAGGCCATTCCTCCAGCCTCAACATGAAATGTACTCAGTGGTAAAATTCATGTTCCAGAAATACCTGTGTGGATGAGCTCACATTGCATTCTAGCAAAAACACATTCTTCCTTAGAACTGTCCCCTTCCCTATCTGGTTTCCTCTCTTTCCTAACACTTTTCGGTCAGAGCATCATCATTCTAAAGCTCTTGAAGCTGATTCCCCATCCCAGGATATGATTCTAGGGAATCTGATTAAGGTATTCGGAATCCAGAAATGTGACATTAGAAGAATTTCCAATAAAAGATCTTCCTTATTTTGAGAAGTGAGTGACAACCTGCATAGTCCAGAAGTTTCTGTTACTCCTCTGGGACCATTTATCTTCCAGTTATCATGAGAAGTTTATAAGTTTAGGATTTGCAATAAGCAGCTTGATGAAGTGTCCATGAAAACTGTAATTTCAGTGTCTGTTACCCTCTGAAGGACCTGCCCTTCTCCTGACCTTTCTAGTTATATAACCAAGACTCTCATCCTAAATGAGACATTGCCAAAAGCTGGTACATTGACTAAGATGTTTTGAACAAGAATGTTAAGGGATCAGCCAATTAAATCACTGTTATTACTTAGACTAAAATAAATAAAATGTGTTAATTAGAAAATAATAAAAAATAAGAATCACTAATCACCAAAAACACACATACAAATTGTCCAGTTAGAGAAGAAGAAAGCAACACTTTTGAGTGCAAATAACTGCACCTGAGATGCAGGTGTTTAGGTAAGCAGAAATAGAATTATTTTATTTTATTTTTCTTTAGTTTGTTTTATTTTATTTTATTTTATTTTATTTTATTTTATTTTATTTTTTATTTTTCAGGAACAGAATTTTAAAAAGATGCCTTGTCATTTTGTGTGGATGGTAGAGGGCTAACCATTTCACAGCTGATCAGAGAACATTAGCCATCTGAGCTGGACTTTAATTGAGGCAGAAAATAATTTGTATGCAGATTTTCAGATAGATGGTTTTGGATGTATGTTAAGTCTCTGCATGAGTACCTTTGATGAAAGGATTCCAAAGAACTGCTGCAATTATAAATTTCCATATCAATTAAGAGGTAATCCACAGTGGAAGGGCTCTGACATAAAAGAATAAACAGTTAGAGTTAAAAGTTCATAAATTCAGTTACAGAAACCATTGTCAAGCCCAAACGTCTTGCATTTTAAGTCATGCCAGTTGAAACTCATGCTGACCTAACTACACTTGCATTTCATGCAAGATTTGTAAATACAGTACAATATGGCTGGGAAAATCCCAAAAAATAATTCTTAAAAATTGTTAATAAAGACATCTCGTGGACACCCAAAATAGCTCTTCACCTACTAAGTAATAATGGTCTGCCTGAATCTTTAGTTCAGTCATTTCTTTTTTCTTTTAGCTAGAGAAGAGAACAAAGAGAAAGGTTTGATTACTGATGTTTTGTATATTACTCCTAGATAGAAACTGTTGCAACAGTTAAGTATTTATGGCTGTCAGTCTCTAAAGTGTTAAGCTTTATAGTCTCTGAATGCCAAATATCTGAAAGCAGAAGTAGGAATCACATCGGGCATGAAAATCTGCGGGCTATTATATTCAACTGGATGCAATTCAGTAGTTGAATAGATATAAACAATAGTCTAAGATACCCCGTTAAAATAGCAGGAAGCTGTAAAGCAACAGACCATTACCTGTATTAAAATATTGCTTAACCTTATGTTCACTATAGAGTGGATACTCAATAAATGTTCATTAGTAATGTATCTTTTAGGATATTCACGACACAAATGAAATAAAATTGTGAAGAAAGTACTTTCTGTTGAGTTGTTTAGAAAATTTGAGAAAGATGGTCTTCCCTGTCCTGATAGCGCAATTGATTTTCATATTTGTACAAAATCAATTATTATATATGAAATTTGCAATTGATCTAAACAGTAAACTACTTAAACATTGTGTGTGTGTGTGTGTGTGAAGAAAGGAGAAGTAAGTCTACCCAACAAGGAAAGATACATCAGTCTTCCATATTTGGCATTGGTGATTTGTAAACCATTTGGTTACAGATATGGAAAAATAAATTTTAGCAACTTTTAAAAAAGATTTTATTTATTTATTTGACAGAGAAGAGAGCGTGCACAAGCAGGGAGAACGGCAGGCAGAGGGAGAAACAGGCTCCCTTCCTAACAGAGAGCCTGATGCGGGGCTCGATCCCAGGACTCTGGGATCCTAGGATTGGGCCCGCATTGGATTCCCTGCTCCGCGGGAAGCCTGCTTCTCCCTCTCCCACTCCCCCTGCTTGTGTTCCCTCTCTCACTCTGTCTCTATCAAATAAATAAAATCTTAAAAAAAAAAAAAAAAAAACTTTCGGGGCGCCTGGGTGGCTCAGATGGTTAAGCCTCTGCCTTCGGCTCAGGTCATGATCCCGGGGTCCTGGGATCAAGCCCCGCATCGGGCTCCCTGCTCCGCGGGAAGCCTGCTTCTCTCCCTCCTTCCTGCTCGAGCTCTCTCTCACTATCTCTGTCTCTCTCAAATAAATAAATAAAATATTAAAAAAAAAAAAAAAGAACTTTCATAAAGAAGTTAACTAAGTAATTAATTCAACCAAATCTACTTTTTATGGAGAACTGATAGTGTGATAATATAATCTGGTGCAAGGTTTCTGGAGCTAATTACCCAAGACACGAACGCAGCAGTGTTTTCATCCACTTAATAGAGATTGTATGAGAAGAGCCATGCTCGGTACAGTCGTTAGCTGGTTTGTCATTACTACTGATACTACTGCCACACCCAGTATATGCAAAGTACTGGGACTAAGGCAAGCTTGATGGAGGACAGTCCCATCAGAGCGCAGGGCGTTGGGGCTCAGTGTAAGCAAGTTAGGCAGCCCTTGTCAGCGCCTCCTGCTGGTGGCTCTGTGTTTATGCTGAGGGGTGGGGAGGGAAATGACTCCTGCAGGGGAAATGTTCCTGGAGAGGCATCTCTGAACACTGCCTCCAGGGATGCTCTTTGAGATGAGCAAATAATCTCCCTACTGTGTGCCCCAGGCATTCTTCAGATCACTGTCTCCATGCTGTCTATCTCAGGGTTGTTGGCCTGCCTTCTTTGCCAGAGCAGCACGGTGCCCTCTGGGCTCTATCCCAGCCAAGCCTGATGCTTTGTAGCAACAGGCTCGAGGGCTTTTAGGCAACAGGCTTTTAGCCCAGCGGCTGCTTCTAGGCAACAGGCTTGACGGTCGGAATGTAGAAAGGGCCCACAGCAACCTCCTGCTGAATACAGTCATGCCCGTAGGGTGGCCCACATCCTAACATCCATAGGCCCTAACTACCCAAAGGGCTACTTACAACTAGGCACAGATACTGAAAAAGGGAAGATTCCACAAGTCACCCTACCTCTTCATCTTCCCCCTTTAAGAACAGCCTCCACCCACAGCCTCCTTGCAGACAGTCTCCTCTGCTGTCCCGCCCGCTGCTCCTTTGGGGTGTATTCAATAAACTTCTATCTCTTTTGTTCTGCCTCAGGTGAATTCTTTTACCTCCAGCACCACTGGCTTCTACCCAACTGTTGACCCACATCCGGGGGACCCCCATCTGATAGAGAGACACCCCATTTAGACACCACATACTGACCCTTAAACTGCAGGCTTTAAGACCCGCTGGTTGCAAGAACTCGGGAAATTCAGCCCCTCTTCTTTTCCAAGCTAATGACTTTGGGGAAACATTCTTCTTGTGTGTCCCTCTGTGCTCCTCTCTCCCTCCTTCTCTCTCCTTTCTCTCTCTCTCTCTCTCTCTCTCTCTCTCTCTCTCTCTCTCTCGCCCTACTCCAAGACCACAGCTCCCTCCCGTCTGTAGCACTGGTGATAGTGAGACTTTCCTGCCCAGACCATGTCTCTGCACTTCTTACCTTCTTGGATGTAGCCTCTTCTCTCCCTTTTGGTTGTGGAGTTTGTTCTGTCAGTCTTCACGTCACTATTTCTGGGCTATATAGGATGATTTGATAGTGATCTAGTTGTGTTTTTGAGATGAGACAAACCTAGGGTCCTCCTACTCTGCTGCCATCTTGGGTTTCCCCAAATTTTAAATGTTTGCTAGAATTTGCCAAAGAAGCCATCTATATGGTCCTTGTTTTTTTCTGTGTTAGGAGGTTTTTGATTACCTATTTACTTCTTTAGTCATTATTGGTCTGTTTAGATTATCCATTTCTTTCTGATTCGGTATTGCTGGCTTGTGTGTTTCTATGAGTTTATTGATTTCTTCTCGATTATCTAATTTCTCAGCATATAATTGCTCATAGTAGTGTCATGTGACCCTATGTATTTCTGTAGTTTCCTTTATAACATCTCTTCTTTCATTCTAACTTTATTGGATTTCTTCTCTCTCTCTTGCTCTGTTTCCCCAACTTTTGTTTGTTTGTTTCATCAATCTACTCTAGATTTTTGCTCTGCAGTTACCCTGAGGCTTACAGAAAACATCTCAAAGATAAAACAGTCCATTTTATGAAGATAGCCGCTTCTTTGCCTATAAAGCAACTATACTTTCACTATCCTTTTTTTAATTTTTGATGTCACAAGTTACCTCTTTTTGTGTTATGAATTTTTTACAGATTGTAGTAGCTACAGTTATTTTTAATACTCTTTTCCTTTAACCTTTACACAATTGTTACGTTGTTAATACACCATACTATGACATGACTGGAGTTTTCTACACCTGACCATATATTTTTCACCTTGACCAGTGTATCATATACTTTGTATTTTTTTATCTCACTGATAAGCATTTTTGCATTTCAGCTGGAAGAACTTTCAGCATGCCTCGCATGGTATGTCTAGTGGCGATAAATTCCCTCAGTTCTAAAGTCTTTTTTCTTCAAATCTGAAGGATAATTTTGACTGAAAGAGTACACTTAACTGGCAATTTTTATTTTTTAGCAATTTAAATACCTGTTCTTCCCTCTCCTGGCCTGAAGGGTTTCTGCTGAGAAATCCACTGACAGCCTAATAGGGGTGCCTTTCAAAATTCCTATCTAGGACGCCTGGGTGGTTCAGTTGGTTAAGCATCTGCCTTCAGCTAAGGTCATGCTGGGATCAAGCCCCATATGGGCTCCCTGTTCAGCGGGGAGTCTGCTTCTCTTTCTCCCTCTGCTGTTCTCTCTCTGTCAAATAAATAAACAAAATCTTAAAAAAAATTCCTATCTAAGTCATCTGTTCTGTCTTCTATCTTCTCTACTCCACTCTAGATACTCTTAATTATAAAATTCATCTCATTCATTGAATTCTTTAGCTCCAGAATTTTGGTTTGTTATGGTTCTTATCTTTTTTTTGTAAAGAACTCATTCTGTTCATTTATCTTTTTCCTAATCTCACTGAACTGTCTTTCTGAGATCTCTTATAGTTTGCTGAGTTTTTCAATACAGCTATTGTCAATTGCTTATGAGCAAGGTTATCTTCAGATGGGAATTGTTCATTGGTGTTCTTCCCTAGGGATCCTAGGTTTGTCGTGGGTAGACTGGCTTCACTCTTATTCCCTCTTGTGGCAGAATTCATAAGCTTTGTTTTTTTTCTCTTGATCTCATAACTTATCAAACTGGCTGAGAAACCTCTATTTCGTTTTTCCAGAAGGTGATACCGCTCCAGTTTATGATCTCCCTCACCCACAAACTGGACCATTTTTTTGAAAGCACATAGATTATCCACCTGCTCTCACTGCCACACTCAGGAGCATATACAAGGTGCCCACCACACAGTGGGGACAAGTGTGGTTTCAGCAATTGGGGCTTTTAAGATGCCTTTGGGTTGGTAAGGAGATCCTCCCATGGGGCAATCCCAGAGGCTTGTGTGCAGACTTCTTGCTGAAGTTCCTAAAGCCAGAGCATGAATCATGTTCCTATCATGAACTTTGATATTCTTATCTGCTTTCTTCCCTTTCTTCACCCTGTGATGGCGGTTCTTCCTCATAAACTTGGTAGCTGCTGGAGACAAACAGGTTTCTCCACTTGAGACTCCCAAAACTAGGTTAGCTAAGCAGCCACACACTTTTTCCAACTCCTCCACAAGAGAAGTTGACTCTTTTGACTTTGGCAGAAAATGTCTCTGCTGCCATTGCCAGATAGCATAGCCCATTGCAGTCTCACCCTTAGGAGGTGCTGTGGCTTTAGTGGAGCTCTCACTGTCCATTGCAACCAAACTTGTCCTTACCCCACTCCAATGGCATGCTGAAATCTCCCTTCTGGCAGGGTGAACTTGGATTAATTCTCTCTCACCTATTCATTTCTACCCAGTTCAGTTCTCTCCAGGTTTGTTTGTTTGTTTGTTTGTTCTCTTGGCCAAAGCAAATGGAGGTGGGGCAGGTTTGTCAACTCCCTTGGATTTGCATCCCTTACCAAGGTCTTGTTTGTTCATTTTCCCAATGCACAAAGAAGCAAGAGTCCTCCCTGGTCCCTCCCAGTGCTGAGGCACTCTTGCTCATGTATGGATGTCTGTAAGTGGTTGTTTAAAAAGGGGGATAAGAAGGGACAAATGTCTTGTATCACCATGGTACTGACCTCGATACCTACACTATATTCAATTCACCTCTCTCTCCTTTTAAATTTTACTTTCCTTATTCTTGCTGATGCAGTCTTCCCTAATAGATGAGCATATTTATTTGTACATATGAAATATCCCTGAGTTATTTATTGACCTTGAGTTATTTATTGACCTTATAGTGAAAGTCACAGATGATTACTGATGTCTGTATCTTTGTAAATGGTTTAAATAAGGTCAAACTTCTTTCTGGAACCTAGAGTGATTCAGGTATTCCATAATGTGGTTCAATGTTGAGAAAATAATCTGGGGCCAGGGCAAAAGTACTGAAGATAAAGTGTTTCTACTGTGTGCAGGGAGCGCATGGAATTTGGATAAAAAATGTAGTCACATTTATTCATATTGAAGAGTAATTAGACATAAAGCTTGATGGAGATGTTGGGGACAGAGTGGGAGAACTTTTATCCAGTTGCCATGGGCTTTAGAATCGGGAAAGTCTTGTTGCTAAGCAGTTCAATCTAGAACACAATTAAATGAGAGATGAAAGGGAGGGGATTGTTACTACTCTTTGTCATGTAAAGTTTCAAATAAAAATCTGTTCATAGCGATCAGTGGTCAAATTCATCTATGACAGGACTATAGTGTGAAAAGACCAGGGGGACCATTAATTCTACTGCTGGTAAGTCATTTGAGAATTTAGCAATAAAGGAGAAGAGCAGTAGTATTTGTGCATACATGAATACATACACAGGTTATACATACAAACACAACATGATTCTTTACCAATTTTTTAATCTTGAGGAGGATCTGTAACCTGTATTATGTCTGATTCTGGACAATTTACTCAGTGAGAGCCACAAAATTGTGTTTCTAATGGGTTGCTACTCATAGTTTGGGAAAAACTGAATTAGGCTATAAATGAAAATGAGAGGGGAGATGGTAATTAGGGTAACTAGATTGATGAATTTTATTAAGCTGTAGGGAAAGAAAAGAAGAATTCATAAAAGATTATGTATGATGGTCTATTTGGAAGTTTCTGTACTATTATGGCTCTCTACCACATTAATGAAAATGTTATACTTGGGGTGCCTGGGTGGCTCAGTTGGTTAAGTGGCTGCCTTCTGCTCAGTTCATGATCCCAGGGTCCTGGGATCAAACCCCATATTGGGCTCCTTGCTCACTGGAGAGTCTGCTTCTCCCTTCCACTCTGCCTGCCACTCTGCCTTGTTGTGCTCTCTCTCTTAATCTCTCTGTCAAATAAATAGATAAAATCTTAAAAAAAAAAAAAGAAAAGAAAATGTTATACTCTCTCAGGAGGTATGTCTTTTGTGTCATTCTATAAAAGAATGTTATGAGGACAAATTCAGTCTGACAAATATTTTTGGAGTTTGTTTTCCTATTACCTGTTTGCAAGTTGACATTTTAGGAATTAATTCTGGTTGATTTAAATTGATTAAGTTCACTCTTAACACTATATTATTTAAAAATAGTTTTTTCTATTACAATCAAAACTCCAGAATAATTACCAAATATGTATCAAGAGGGCCGTGGAAAGCAAATCGGTGTTCTAGGATTTTACTCACAATTTAGAGGAGGTGTCCTCTAAAAAAGATTTAATTTAGGGACTTATGTCTTCTTGTGAGCTCTTGGCATCTTGTGAAATATCCCTCCCCTTTGGTCCTAGAAAAGTATCCACATACTCTAGGCATTTAGGTCATTTTAATGATGAGGTTAATGTTCAGCCTGAAATAAGTTTCTCACCAATTTTTCTAATTCCAGAGAAATAAGGTCAAAGAACATAGAATCTAGCAACAAGAAAGGACAAATAAAAACATCGGGTCCTTATTAAATGTGCACAAATGAAAAATTCTTTTTTTTTTTTTACAACTTAAACTACCATTATTGAAACTTAATAATAATTACTTGTAAAACAGAGACAATAGATTGTCAGCTGAGGGTCCTGTGTATTGTTGAGGAAATTAAAAAAAAATTAAGAAACAAAGTGGACAACAAAGCTCAAATTGTTAGAAGCATCAAGAGGTTGAAATAAACATTTGTTCCTGACTTCATCCTTTAGGCCGAAATGTCAGGCTGTCTTACCCAGTTTGTACTTTTCACCTATCACACATTCATTCCCCTAGAGATACTCTGATTTTCTTACAGTTTGTGTAGTTTGTTGTAGGAGTATAGGAAGCAGGAAAAAGTTTAATCCTGTCTGAGTTGAGCCTACAGTGGCTGAATTGATGGAGTCTAGAGCCAAGCTATTGGGATAAGAGGTAAAATAAGGGAACTTAACAAGTGGGAAACAATGGAATGAAAAGTTATTTTTGCCCAGAAATTTGGGAAGTAAGTTCTGAATGAGAATGAGACTTGCGGTTAACTATTTAATATGTAAGAGTTAGGACAGTGGAAAGTAATAATAGGTGATGGTAAGATACAATGTGTAGCCATAGGTCAGTTGTTGAAAATGAGTTTTAAAGCTAGAATAATCCAGGTGTTATATCAGTTGTCCACATGTTCACTAAACCCAGAATGTGGGTAAAATTATTGGTGGATAATACATTAGGAAATAAAACATCTAATTCTTTGAAGTTTGTGTAGGACTAATTTGGGAGTTGGTGTATGAATAGGAAAATAGACTAAATAGTGGTTTAATGGGATGGCTAGCTATCAGGGAATAGAGTGAACTGCAACCAGATGTCTGGTAGTATGGCATACGGATATTCTGAGTATGGAAATCTTTTCTGCTGGTCTTTCCATGTTCTTCATCTGTCCACTGGTAGGTTGTGTGTAATAGAACTAGCCATGAATAAGGAGCTATCCATGGAGAAGTTTGATAAAGAAGTGATTGTTGCTTTTTATGAAAGGGAAATTCCATAAATGACAGGAAAATAATTCCAGAGAAAAAAGGTCAAAGAACATAGAATCAAGATTTAAAAAAGAAAATAAGCAAAAATGGGTACAGGATCTAAGAGATGATAGGTCTTTAATAGGCATCTTTCAATTTTATATTATCAACAATGGGAAGTGGATTTGATTAGTCTGTTTTAGATCTCTTATAGCCAAATTCAATATTTTGTGCTTTTTCAACTCCCCAAGAGTTTTTACTTTAAACAATCTCACTTTAATGATCTGATGAAGACTGTGGGTATTTCCCTAGATAAATAGAAATAAAAATTTTATATGTAAAATATTGAATTCAATTTTACAAATTCCTAATGTGTATCTTTGCCCCATCCCATCTGTCTAAATTTGAGCTCCATATTATTACATTTTTTTGACATGTATGTTCATTTATATTTCTCAAATTTGAGCACTTGTGCACATTATGTGTTTTTATAAACACTTTGTTGAAAGAAGAAAGCAACAAATCACTATCAACAGCCAGGCATTGTGCTGATATCAGATTTCATTTTCACAAATATGTGATAATACTTCTGTGTTATTGAGATGATTTTTTGTTTCTATATTTCACACAAAATATGTATATGTATTTTTATTTATTGTCAAACCTAGGACAGTATTTACCTTGCAATCTTATAAATGCAGGCTTTGATGCCTTGCTACTGTAAGACTATATTACCTTCCCCAAAGCTTTCTTCCTTCCTTCTAGGATTATTGATTTCCTTTGCATTTCTGAAGTAACTTTATTTTGCCTTCAGTATATGCTGATCTCTAATTGTCACTCTTCCAGCTAGTTTGATTTCTTTCCATTATACATGGCTAGAAGTTTTTAAAATGCTGTCGTTCTTAAGCGCAGAATCAAAGATGAACATGTTTGAGTAACATCCATCACCAACCCAATGTACTCTCTCTTCCTATACTACCATTATGTATTGATTACAGAATGAAGGTACCATTATAGTAGTTACCAATATTTGTGAAAACAACTGATGCCTTGATCCTTGCAGTTTCACAGTCTTAGATGAAAAGAGAAATGCAGGGCGCCTGGGTGGCTCAGTTGGTTAAGCGACTGCCTTCAGCTCAGGTCATGATCCTGGAGTCCCGGGATTGAGTCCCACATCGGGCTCCCTGCTCAGCGGGGAGTCTGCTTCTCCCTCTGACCCTCCCCCCTCTCATGTGCTCTCTCTCATTCTCTCTCTCTCAAATAAATAAATAAAATCTTTAAAAAAAAAGAGAGAAATGCAGGAAAGAGACAGGATAATTAATAACTTGTTACACGGAAGCATATATATCAGACAATGAGAAAAAAATATATGTAATTTTTATATCTCTCCTGAGTAATGTCACTTAATAATTCCTTGAAAAATGAAAGGAAGACTTATGTATTGATATTTATACCTAGCCTATATGTGTATATCAAGAATTCTTCATCCAAACATGATAGGTGTTCACCTTTCCATTAAGAATTTTTTGTTTTGGGGAGCCTGAGTGGCTCAGTCGGTTGGGCGTCTGCCTTCAGCTCCGGTCATGATCCCAGGGCCCTGGGATCGAGCCCTGCATCCGGCTCACTGCTCAGCAGAGAGGCTGCTTCTCCCTCTCCCTCTGCCTGCCACTCTGACTATCTGTGCTCTCTCTCTGTCAAATAAATAAATAAAATCTTAAAAAAAAAAGAATTTTTTGTTTGATATATTTATTGTGGAAATGTTCATACATATTTAGAAAACAGTATAATGGATCCATATGTGTCCTTCAGTTAAGTTCTGTAACTGTCAATCTATGGCCAATCACCATAGTTTTGTACACCCAGTCTCACTCTGCCTTACTATTATTTAAGACAAAATGCAATGCTGTGTAGTGAGTCATGTCTTGAGCCAAACATGCACCCATTTTAACCCATACTCATACCTTCCTCTTCCTCCTCCAGCTCATGCCTCCCACCCTTGTCGCTGTCCTTCGTCTTATTTTTTTTTTCTTTTAGTGCTGCTCCTCTAATGGTGTAGCTTAGCAAGAGGACAGATTAAAGGTCAGCACCACATCCAGCTCAGAGGGAGGAAATAGAGCAGTGATGGTTCCTGACCTGCCTTCTTTTGCTCTCATCAGTAGCTGAATATGGTGGCTCCACAATGGCTGTGGAGGCCCTGGGGCATATGAGGATCTCTTCCTATGCTCTGGCTGGTGGTGTGTCAGTTCCTTTCTGGATGGTTCCAGGTTGTGCACCCCTATCACTATGACGTCCAGAAGGGTTGATTCCCTTGAGGCATTGCACTGGCATGAAGCCTCCAGGCTGGTTCTCTTACAGCCTGCGTTTGGGAGGCCAGAAGCACATTCTCTACACGAAGGTCAGGAAAATTTTTTCTGTCCACAAACCTCCCAGTGTTTACCTACACAGACCAGGGTGCTCTCCTTGAGGATCCGCTTTTTATCCTGAAGGACTGCTGCTATCATGGTTATGTGGAAGGGGACACAGAATCCCGGGTTGCTCTCAGTACCTGTTCTAGGGGCTTTTAAGGAATATTACAGACAAATGACATTGCTTATGAAATCAAGCCCAAAAGACCTTCCACCACATTTGAACAACTGATATATAATATCAGTTATATATATATATAATATCAACAGTGAGAAAACACAATTCCAACTCATGAGATGTGCATTAACAGATGAAGAAATAGCACAACAGTTGAAATTTCTAAAAAGTTGATAGTTCCATTTTGATGCAGAGCGGGTATAAAGATTAGTGGACCACAAGTGGTTTCTTGAATTGGCAGTAGTGATCGACCACAATCGATGTTTGTGGTAATAGCTCAAAAGTGCAGAATACAGTATGCCTTGTTATCAATTATGTAAATCAATTTTTTAAATCACTGGATCTTGATATGATTTTAATAGCAATTGAGATATGGACAGCACAAAACCTCCTTTCAATTGATAACATTAAACCTCTCCTAGTAGCATGTTGCAAATGGAAGAATTGTGACTTAGGCACCCATTTGCCTCATGATCTTACATATATTTTTGTAGAGAAAACCTATGGTATTGACATTGGCATGACCTATATTGGAACAGCATGTAATATGCTCTTGATGTGGAGTCATTAGTTTCATACAAGAAAATTTGCATGATTTTGCATTTACAGTGTCACATGCGGTGGGTTATTCTCTGGGTATGCTACATGGTGATGACACTTGTAAATATGGGAATGAGAGGTGCATAATGTTTTCACAGAGAGTGACAACAACTAAACTCAGCAACACAATTATGCTAAGTATTGAACACTGGCAGAAACAAAGTATTTGTACACTTCAACAACTCCAGACAGAATCTTCAAGTATACACACTGTGGGAACCATGTGGATGAAGAAGGAGAAGAGTTTGACCATGGCTCCTTAAATGCGTGTACAAAAGATCAGTCAAATTGCACTCTGAGTCCTGGAGCTACTTGTGCTTTTAGGTTTGTTGCAAAGACCTCAAGATCATGCCTTCAGGTGACCTGTGTAGAGAACAGGCAAATGAATATGACCTTCCTGAGTGGTGCGATGGGAAATCTATCAGGGTCCAGAAGATGTGTAAGTGCAAGGTGGAGTCGAATGCACAGGAGATAGATATTGCTATGAAAAGACATGCAATATTCGTGATGAACAGTGAGGAGAATGCTTGGCAAAGAGGCCAAGAGTGCAAATCAGAGTTGCCATAAGTATGGAACATCCAAGGTGACCATTGGGGTAACTGTGGTATAAATGGTCCTACATCTGTACAATGTAACATATCGGATATCTTGTGTGGGAAGGTTCAGTGTCAGAATGTGACAGAAATTCCCCTTCTGAGCGATCATTCTTTTCTTTAATATTTATTTATTTATTTATTTCAGAGAGAGAGAGAGAAAGAGAGAGCACAAATGGATGGGGGGGCAGCGGGGGGAGGGAAACAAGCAGACTCCCTGCTGAGTGGGGAGCCTGAATTCCAGAACTCTGAGATTATGACCTGAGCTGAAATCAAGAGTCAGAGGCTTCACTGACTGAGCCATCCAGGGGACCCTGCTGAGCGATCGTTCTACTGTGCATTCTATTCACCTTAATGGCATCACATGCTGGGGTACAGACTACCACACTGGGATATTCATACCTGACATTGGTGCAGTGATAGATGGTAGAGAGTGTGGTGCAGAGCATATTTACATCCAAAGGAAGTGTATCCATATGTCACATTTGGCAAGAGCTTATTCACCCGAGACCTGCAATATGAACAGGGAGTGCAACAACAGACTGCCACTGCAAGGATGAGTGGAACCCTGCTGACTGTGGGGAAGAAGGTTTTGGAGGTAGTATAGATAGTGGACAGCCCCTCACAAGAAGAAGAACAAGATGTAAAAGAAGTTTTACATGATACTACCTGGGATAATTCTGTTTTGCTTCTTATGTGGTTTATTACTTTTGCTTTTTCTAAGAAATGAAGAAAAGGATGAGAAAAAAGAGGAGAATGTTCCACTTGTTCTAACTTTACTAGAGAAACAAAAACAGAAAGCTCCACCTGCACCAACAAAATCTTCATGATTTTTTTATCATAGGGGATCATAAATATTAACCATTAAAAATTAGCAAAATATATAATACCCACCATGTTTCTACTTATTTCAAGCAATTTTAGTGGTTATTTTTTCATGAAATTAATCTCTTTATGTTCCTAAGCAAAGTCATACCTCATGGATGGTCTGTGTGTGTGTGTGTGTGTGTGTTTAATTTGCTATCTCTCACTTACAAACCTCCTTCCTCTTTGTACTCTACTTTGTCACACAGGGAATGAGAACCCACAAATTGTATTTCTTCTTTGATGGAATTCTCCCTATATGCCAGCTTGGGGGGCACTCGAGGGACTCCGGAAACCTGGGAACTTTTTTGATTGGTCTACATGTCAGTGTTGCTTCATTAACAGCTTTCACCTTGACATCAACAGTAACTTTCTTTCTGTACAATATTTATATGATATATAGATGATACAAAGATGGTAGATAGATGATAATTAGATAGAATATGTGTGTTTGTGTGTGTGTATATATATGTACACAAATGCAATTTTCAGAACCAACTGATAATTATCAGAAATAGAGATATTAGCACCATTATCAAGTGTCCTTCCTTGCAGTTCTAGACCCCAGGCCTCTGAAGCCTCCACCAAATCCCTGAGGCTCAGCACCATGTTGGCCAATCCTCTCCGCAGAGGTCAGAGTCCTAGATCCATGGGATCTACTCCAAAGGTGTGGGTTCCAATAAGCACACTTCTTCCCTTTATTCTCTAGTTTTCAGTGCAATAGCTACACTTCCTGTTAGGAAAGCATGGTTTCTCAGAGGAGGGCTTTGCTTGTTGTGACTGAATTCTGACTGATAGAATACTTAGGCTTGGCCCAGGTGCAGGACTTCTGCTGAGGGAAAAAGAAATCCCCAGTGTCTCAGTTACTACACAGGGTTAGATAGACTCTAAACATTGACATCAAGGGCTCTAATTCACTATCAGATTTCCCCGAGTCACAAGAGCTTAATCTGAGAGCTCTGTGGGATGCTGGTGAGCTACCTCTTTGAAATTTCTCAAAGGCATCTATCCCAAAAATCATGTTATATTTTGAACACAAGTCATAGTAGAAGGAGGCTTATCTCAAGCACATGATCTCTCTCCCTGTATTACACGTATCTGGTTTTGATGTTGCACGTGGCAGAGGGAGAGGCTGGGTTGTGAACTTTTCGGTGGTAGAGCCCAGCCAGCCATAAGCTTGCAGAGCTGTGAAAAGAGAGTCGCATAAACTCACAATTGAAAGCCCAGCAAGCCCATGCCTGAACAACACAAGGAAAGGAGAATAAGCCCAAGATTTACTAAAAGCCACTCACCTTTGACCTGGCACAACCTACGATTAGATACAGGTAATTAGCTCCTCAGCCTATCTTCCTAACAGAGGAAAGAGAGAAAACTCCGGGGTCACCTGGAGCTGCTATGGTTGTCTTATACACAATGCCTGCACACAATAAAAATTACCATACATGCTAAGAATCACAACTCGTGACTTCTTACTGAGAGAAGAAAAAAAGGAAGTAAAGAAAAGAGGGAGGAACTGTACGTAACACCCAGATGGTGGAGCAAAAGTACATGAAAAACAAACAAACAAACAAAAAACAACAATGATTATACATTTAAAATGGAAGAAAAATATACAAAATATAAGAACAAATGTAGACTATGCTCAGTATGTTGGAATCTATACAGAAATTTCAAGTGGCTATTGTAGAACTAAAAAGTACAATTCATAATAGGTAATTCAGTGGATGGCTTGAACAGTAGTTATACATATCAGATTACAGAATTACTCATCTGGAAAAGGTCAGTGGAAAAATCCCCACACTGCTGTATGCAGAAAAATAAAGGCAAAATATAAAAGCCTAAGAAATACATGGAATATATAAAAAGTTCTAACATCCCTAATATTGGAACCCAGAAAAAGTAGCAAGAGAGAGGTGAATAGAAGTGATATTTAACAGCTCTTTGTTGGCAACTTTTTAAAAAAGGAAGACATTGTTTCACTGTGGGTCACTTATTTCTCAGAGGCCTGGTCAATTTTTCTTTCTCTTTTTTTCTTTTCTTTAGTTTGTGAGATTGTTAATAGCCTGTCTTCAGAGCATTCTTTCTTCTGCCTGCTGAAGTCTGCTGATCTCTTCTAATAATTTTTGATATTATTTATTTCAGCTCGAGATTTTCACTTGTTTCTTCTTATCTATGCATTCTGGCTTCTCTTCAAATATATGGCTTATGCTAGGACACATGTTTAATTAGAGTAGGTGGAGATTTTGTCTGTTTTACTCCATAGAAAGTTTTTAAACATAAAAAATGAAATTAAAAGTCAAATGGAAAAACTAAATAAAATGGTGAAATCAATCAGGGAAGTCATTTTACAAAATGAAAGTGAACCTAACTATAGATATGTAATGGGAAGTACACTAAGCCAATACACAAGGAAGAAGCTGGAGACTTAAAATTAAAAGCCAGGGCACGTGAGTGGCTCAGATGGTTGAGTTTCTGACTCATGATCTCAGCTCAGGTCTTGATGTCAGGGTCATGAGTTCAAGCCCCTGGTTGGGCTGCACGCTTGGGGTGGAGCTTACTGAAAAATAAAAAATAATTAAAATCCTTGCACTGGGTGTTTTATCTAAGTGATGAAGCATTAAATCCTATACCTGTTAACTGACTGGGATTTCAGTAAAAACTTGGAAGAAAAACAAACAAACAAATAAATACATACTGTGGGTGAAATAGTGTGACCAATAATAATAATAAAGTAAAAGCCATGCTCATTCAGCAGGAGCCTTTCCTTAATTAACAGCACCAATATTTTGAAATAAAAAAAGAGGTTGACAGATTGACTTGGGAAAGCAATTTAGTATAAAATGTAATTTCTCTAGTGATATGTATATCATTTAAATTTTGTTGAATTATGGGCAATGATTACCTATTATTCCAACAATTAATAAATCTTATTTATTTACTCTGAATTCAATAATATTAATAAGTCATTCTTTGTACCACTAGTCAGCAAAAACTTCCAGGCAACTGAGTAATGCAGTTACATAATGGAAACTTAGAAAACACAAGAGAGAAAAGGAAAGTACAGTATTTAGAATGATTATGATCAAGAGTATCACTGCTAAGAAAAATTTTATATGGCGATTTGAAAACAATCTCACTGTTTGACTTATGGAGATGCTTACTTCAAAACAAAACTGCCTAACCAATATTTTGACCTGAACTTTTTCATTAGTTGTTATACTAACCAAATAATAAGAAGAACAGAATTGTGAATTTTCCTTTTCCTTTTTGAGACATCGATTCAATTCCTCTAGAGGTGGTGCATATATTTCCTTGAGTGATGTAACTTTGGTATGTGACTTAGTAACATCTTTAATGGATTTTATTTACTTTTACAGTGTTAATCTTATCCCTATCATTTCACTGGCTAGAATTCTATACTTAAATATACTACCTAGTATTCAAAGGAACCTATGAACACTGATTTCTTAGGACAAATTGTCATATTCATATTATAGCAAAATCCACATTTTTTGGATCTTTTTAGAATTAGTTTAACACATAATTATAAAAAATCATACAAAATTTATCAATGGTTATGCATAATAAAATGATAGCTAAAAAATGATAGAGTTTAGGTTAGATCACTGGGTTATATTACATCAGAAAAAGCAGTAAATATTAAAAAGCTAAGTATATAACCAAGAAATTAGAAAATAAACCACTAAAGATACACAAACATAGAAAAGGACATGAATTAAAGTGCTATAGGAGTGTTGACAATACTGACTCCATCTTTGGCCCTCCATCTTGTTCTTGTCCTCTCTTGGGGCTACATGTTCCAGGCCCCTTGGAGATGAATACACACGTACCTTAGAAAAGGCCTGCCCAGGCTGTGATTGGGAAAGGCTTGCTCTGGCCCTCCATAAATTTATTAAAGATAACACAGTTTCTTGCCTTCCTGACTCACAGATGGTGCCCCAAGATCTAATGCAAGGTCAGCTATCAATTAGGTGCATGTGAACCCTTTGATCTCATTACAATGCCTTCTGCATGTCCCCTTGCTCTATAAAATCTGTGGACTAAGGTCCAAACATAGCTGTGCTACTCTGTATTGCCATCCACCTGGTCCCCTCTGTCAGTCAGTTATCCTGAATAAAACTCTGCATCAACTGTAGGGACTCACCTGCTTCGTGTTGTGGTCTCAAAGTGCCTTCTCAGTAGGGAGAACACTTTCTCCTCCCCCACCTTCTAACAGGGACTGTTAAGAATTAATAGCTTTTAGAGTATGAAAATCTTTGGAGATATTAAGGAAAAGTGAAAAACAAAGATGAAAAACTATAGGGCAAAAAATGAAGATAAGACAACAGATCCAAGGGAGACTAATACAATGTTGAAAATAATATGGAAACTTAACATGAGTAAATTTTAAATGTTGAGTGGACTTTTTTTGAAAATGTGACAAACACAGAAACCAATTTTGAACACTGAACATGTTATAATATATAAAGGAATTGGATTATTAGTATAAAATCTACCCACACCAAAACCAGCAGCCCCAGTAGGATTTACAGACATGTCTCCAAATATTCAAGGATTAAAAAAATCCAGGGGTGCCTGGGTGGCTCAGATGGTTAAGGGTCCATCCAACTCTTGATTTTGATTTGATTCAGTGGGGAGTCTGCTAGAGATTCATTCTTCATCTCCCTTTGTCCCTCAGATAAATAAATAAATCTTAAAAAAATCCAAATTCAATGCAGATACTTCAAGTTAATATATAATAGATGACACCATATACCTTATTTTACAAAACTAGCATAGCAGAATGAAACAATCATATAAAGATAGTATGAAAAAAAATAAAGGGAAAAGTAATTTCTGAGCCTATGTAGTACTACAAGATAAATAAAGGTTAACAGTTATTTTCTTCCCATGGCAGTCATTAGTACAAAATTATAAAATATAAAATAGTGGTCTGACTCCTTATGTTTATATTACCTTAATTGAGTAAATTTTGTTTATATACTTATTTATTTATGAATTTAAGTCCTTTTTTTAAAGACTTTGTTTATTTGAGAGAGAGAGCAGAGAGAGAGAGCGCTTGAGCGGGGATGAGGGGTAGAGGGAGAGGGAGAAGAAGACTCCTGCTGAGCAGGGAGCCCAATGCAGAGCTTGATCCCAGGAGCCTGATCTCATGACCTGAGCTGAAGCCAGAGCGTAAGCGACTGAGCCACGCAGGAGCCCCAGGTCCTTTTTGTTTTAAAATAATTGCAGGTGTACAAAACTGTTCCATAAATACTTCAGAGAGTTTTGGTAAATCAAATCCTGCACCTAGTTTCTCCTATTGTTAAATCTTATATTACTATCATACCTTTGTCACAAATAATGAGAAAATGTTTACATATTATTATTAACTAATGTCCGTACTTCTTCCAAATTTCTTTCATTTGTATCCAATGTTCTTTTTTGTTGTTGTTACTGTCCTGGGTACCATATTGTTTTTAGTTGCCATACTCCCTTAGGCTCCTCCTGGCTGTGAGTCTTTCTCAGAGTTTCCTTATTATAATGGCCTTGATATTTTTCAAGAGTACTGCTCAGGTGTTTTGCAAAAGGCCCCTTAATTTAGAGATCTCTTTTTGATGGTGAAACAGGGGTTATGGGTTTTGGAGAGGAAGGCAACACAGATGAAGTAACATTTATCTTCCATCGTCTCAAAGGTTCATGCTATCAACATGACTTATCCATGTGATATTAGCAATCACCTTGTGGCACATGTAGTCTTTTTCAAGTTGCTCAGTGTAATGTCATTCCCCTCCTCCATTTCCATACAGAATTATTTGGAAAGAAGTCACTCTCTGTAGCCCACAGGTAAGGGGTGGGAGTTGAGGACAGAGTGTTGACACACTATTTGGAATTCTGCTTCGGAAAGTGTTCTCTTCTCCCTCATTTACTTTTCTCTTCAGTCCTTTATTTGTATCAGTACGGGCTGATGTTTATTTTACAATATGTTGTAAATGTACAATATGTTCAAGTTTGACTTTTGAGAGGACTTTCAGTTAGTCCCTCTGTCCCTTTGACATTCTTTTTGTCTTTTAGGAACTTCTTCATGTTCTGGTGTTACAAGAAGTTCCAAGCTCATATTGCATATTTAAAGCAAAGAGTAAAACATTATTGATTCACAGATAGCATGGGTGTTTTCACAGGAAATCCCAAAGTCTCCTTAAAACACACACACAAAGTAAAACATATATTTAGGCAGTGGTAAGGTGTCAACGTCTAGTGCGTTGGGGTCCCTGGGTAAGGGTCTACGAAATCACCAGGACACAGGGGATGCAGAGCAAAGGCAGCACTTGCAACTGCATACTGCCGTTTATTACTCACATAGCTATATACTCGCAGTGATCAGATAAACATAACAATGTATACTTAAAGTATCAAGCCAACATCTGTGAAGTGAAATATACACGAAATGCAATAGGAACAAAATACATCCTGTTTATGCTTGCAGAATAAAGAATTCTCTTAGCCATCCTTCCTTTGGAGACAACATGTTCTTTGTCTTTAGAAAGAACACTTCTGTTTAGAAAGATACACTTTAAGCTAGGCAAGAGCCACTTCCTGCTGATCCAGGCATTTAGGCCTTGCAACATGAGATAAGGGGAAGAGAACATTTTCTCCTCCTGGCCTAGGCCTGCCTGGCCGACCTTAACCTCACTGCAGTCCTCAAATGACCCTGGCCTGCAAGGGGTCTACAAGCCTACACCATCTCAGTAAGGCACTATGTAAATTTACAAAGTGAATTATATTTTTTTTACCAGCACCAGTTAGTTAGAAAATAAATTACATGCACAATTACATGCACAATATAGAAACTCCATAGGTATTTAATAAACTATATGCAATACCTTTCTCTTGGGAACAATAAGGCATTATTGAAATATCTTTAAAAAGAACTAGATAAATGAAGATCTATATCATGTTCATAGACAAAAAGACTCAATATTTGTAAGATAACCATTCTTCCCAAATTGAGGTATAGATTCAATGCAAGCGTCATCACAATTCAATCAGGTTGTGTGTGTATGTGGTAGGGTGAGTGATAGGCTGATTTTAAAATTTATGTGGAATTTCAAAGTATCTACAATATCCACAGCAATCTTTGCAAAGTAAAACGTTGCTATGGTAACTTTGCTATAGTAACACTACCTGTTTTCAGACTTGCTGCAGTGCTTCAGTAATCAAGACAAGAGAGTACTGGTATAATGTTCAACAGCTAGATCAATGAACAACGTAATGACTCTGGAAATAGGACAATATTTATATGGTCATTCATTTTTCAATAACAAAAAATGGAGGAAATGAAAGTCTTTTAAAGAGATGGTATTGAAATACATGTATATCTCTATAGAATAAAATGGACCTTAACTTCTACTGTATAACATACTAAAGACATTTGAGATAGGCTGTGGACCTGAGTGAAAAACAAAACTCATAAAAGTTTTGGAGAAAGCATAGGGAGATATCTTCATGATTGAAGCACATGAAGATTTCATAGACTACAGAAATGAAAACATATGAAAAATTGATAAATAAGGCTCATCAAAAGAATTTCTCACTACACAAAGTCACTGCCAAGAAAATGAAACAGAATGGATACAATTTACAAATATTAACAAAAATGTTGAGTCACCAGAGCTTTCAACTATTATTAATGGGAAAGTGAAAATGGTATAAATACTATAGGAAAAGTTTTGCCTATTTCTTTTAAAAACCATGATCCGGTGATTATTCTCATGGGATGATTCATAGCAACTGAGTTAAAGAAGTTTGAAAAAAATGTATCATTATGCAGACTGTTAACTTTTGAGAAGAACCTGATGGTTACCAGAGGGGAGGTGAGTGGGGGGATGGGTTGAATAGTGATGGGGATTAAGATTAAGGAGTGATGAGCATCTGGTGATGTATGAAATAGTTGAATCATGATATTATACACCTGAAACTAATGTAACACTGTGTGTTAACTATACTGGAGTTAAAATGAGTAAAAATATATAATTATGATCTGAGTATAAAACATAGAAAATAATTAGTAATGTGAAATCCTTTTCAAAATTTCAGAGATTCACTTTAATTAAGAGAAAAGCTAAGTGTTTGAAAGTTCTTGACTATTTAAAACCATCTTAGAGCTAAACCTACATTTTGTTATTTAATAATGAAGTACTTGCAATATCATAAAGATAAAGATAGCACAATTAAGTTTCCTGTCAAACTCATGCCTACAGTATTCAGATAAGCAATATTTATAACAGCACACATACAAAGGCTAAAAAATATTTACTAACACTTGATTTTTTTCCTTTTATTTTTCCCTACTTATAATTAGGCAATCTCTAAAAAGTTATAAAATTCTTAAATCTACTTCTTAATCTTTTATATTCTGCTTTTTTTTTTCTGCATACAGCAGTGTGGGAATTTTTCCACTGACCTTTTCCAGATGAGTAATTCTATAATCTGTTATGTCCAAACTACTGTTCAAACCATCCATTGAATTACCTATTATGTATTTTGCTTTTTAGTTCTACAATATCCACTTAAAAATTTTGAAAAGATTCCAACATACTGAGCATAGTCTACATTTGTCCTTATATTTTGTATATTTTTCTTCCATTTTAAATGTATAATTATAGTTGATTTTTATTACGTACTCTTGCTCCACTACCTGGGTCATACTTATAGTTTCTCCCTCTTTTCTTTCCTTCCTTTTTTACTTCTCTTAATAATAAGTCATGAGGGATGCCTGGGTGGCTCAGTCGTTAAGCATCTACCTTCGGCTCAGGTAATGATCCCAGGGTCCTGGGATCGAGCCCCACATCTGGTTCCTTGCTCAGTGGGGAGCCTGCTTCTCCATTCCCCTGCTTGTACTCTCTCTCTCTCTCTTTCTCAAACAAATAAATAAAATCTTTTAAAAAAAGAATATTAAGAAAAAAAATAAGTCATGAATTGTGATTCTTAGCATGTATGGTAATTTTTATTGTGTGCAGGCATTGTGTATAAGACAACCATAGCAGCTCCAGGTGACCCCGGAGTTTTCTCTCTTTCCTCTGTTAGGAAGATAGGCTGAGGAGCTAATTACCTGTATCTAATCGTAGGTTGTGCCAGGTCAAAGGTGAGTGGCTTTTAGTAAATCTTGGGCTTATTCTCCTTTCCTTGTGTTGTTCAGGCATGGGCTTGCTGGGCTTTCAATTGTGAGTTTATGCGACTCTCTTTTCACAGCTCTGCAAGCTTATGGCTGGCTGGGCTCTACCACCGAAAAGTTCACAACCCAGCCTCTCCCTCTGCCACGTGCAACATCAAAACCAGATACGTGTAATACAGGGAGAGAGATCATGTGCTTGAGATAAGCCTCCTTCTACTATGACTTGTGTTCAAAATATAACATGATTTTTGGGATAGATGC
Organism: Mirounga angustirostris; assembly: GCF_029215605.1. Classification (NCBI taxonomy): domain Eukaryota; kingdom Metazoa; phylum Chordata; class Mammalia; order Carnivora; family Phocidae; genus Mirounga; species Mirounga angustirostris. Next base: position 149,406,281 of record NW_026991710.1, on the reverse strand, counting down.
CTTTGAGAAATTTCAAAGAGGAGCTCACCAGCATCCCACAGAGCTCTCAGATTAAGTAAGCTCTTGTGACTTGGGGAAATCTGATAGTGAATTAGAGCCCTTGATGTCAATGTTTAGAGTCTGTCTAACCCTGTGTAGTAACTGAGACACTGGGGATTTCTTTTTCCCTCAGCAGAGGTCCTGCACCTGGGCCAAGTCTAAGGCTCAATTCACACTTGCCATCAGCATATGATCAGAGGAAAAATGACTGGCAAGATTCAGTCCTTTTCAGAATTATTTTACCCTGCCTGAAGTTTTAGTTCATCTATTCCATATTACTTCTTCAGCTCTCTGATGTCCTTAAAACATGGGTTAAAATAAAATTGGGATTTTCTAGTTTTTTTCCTAGGTTTTTTTTTCTTTGCAGAGGACACATGGTCTGCTAAGACTTAGATATCTTACATGGAATTGTAAATATCTTCTTTGTCTTATTTTACAAGTGAAGTTACCAAGGATTGAGTGGTAAGTACCATTTTCCTCTCTTTTGAGATTTTGAAGTAATTCTACCAGAGCATAAAATATATCCCCAAGATGGTAAAGGCAGTGGTGTGGAAAATTCAAGAGCTTTTTATGTCAGACTCCTTCCTGTGTTCTCTGTTATTCCAAGATCAGTACTCTATCAGTCAGGATTCAATCACAACAAGCGACGCCCTCCTCTGAGAAGCCATGATTTCCTAACAGGAAGTACAGCTATTGCATCGAAAACTAGAGATCAAAGGGAAGAGGTGTGCTTCTTGGAACCCACACCTTTGGAGTAAGTCACATGGATCTAGGACTCTGACCTCTGGGGAGAGGGTTGGCCAAAGTGGTGCTCAGCCTCAGGGATTTGGTAGAGGACTCCAAGGCCTGGGGTCTAGAACTCCAAGGGTAAGACACTTGATAGCTGTGCCAATATCTCTGAAGCTGACAGTACTGTTGGTTCTGTGAATTACTAAAGAAAATAATGTGTATGCATATATATTATAGATATATGTATATGTGTATATCTATCTATCTATCATCTATCTATCTATCTATCTATCTATCTATCTATCTATCTATCATCTATCTATATAACGTATATCATACCATTCTGTCCTTATCTATATCTACATTCACGTCTGTATGTGGTAATGTAAAGATTGTAAGGCACTGCCTTTGCCAGGGTGAGAGTCAGTGAGGCAACTCTGACGAACAACATTCCCAAAACATTTCCCATGTCCGGTTTCCCTCTAGTTTCCACTATTCGTGGTAGCTAAAAATAGAGGACTCACAAAGGAGAAATGTGATTTGTAGTTTCCTATTCCCTGTGTATGAAAGCAGATTACAAAGGGGAAGGATGTTTGGAATTGTCAGACAGCAAGTTAAACACACACAGAGACACACACACACATACACACCCCCCTGAGGGCACTGTCATTGCTCAGGAAACACAGAATAATTCCATAAAAATTAATTGCTAAAATTGCCTAAAATAATGGAAAAGAGAAATGTGCTGAGAATTAGTATATTTTACTTATTGTTCAATGGCTAGTGGTTCTGATCCCAAATGATTAAAAAAACACACAGATTTTTTGTCAGCGATCTGTGGTGCAAGCTGTAACATTTTTCCTGCCAGGGGACTAAAGCTTAAAAAATGGGCAAATTCATTTGGGATTGGGTTTCTTTTTGGAAATCGTAACTTTTCAGTTTTCATTCTCAGGTGCAGATAGATCACTCACTTCCTGAATCTGTTCAGGTGGCGCATTCTGCTATTCATTGGATGAAGGTGGAACATTCTGCCCTTTTTTCTTATCCTTTTTATTTCTTCTCATAAAAAACAAAATTAACAAGCAACATAATAAAACCGAAGAAGGAATCAACCAAAATAATAGCTGGTAAGTCTTCTTTTGCTGTTTCTTCTGTGGCACTTCAACCTCGTTTCCTATTGGGGGTGGGCCACTATCAACACTGCCTCCTTTGCCTTTAACCCGGCAGTCAGGGGGGTCCCACTCATTGCCGCAATGGCAGTGATGTCTATTGTTGCAGACCCCATTCCTATTGCAGGTCTCAGGCGAACAATTGGTTTTCAAGTATGCCAAAGGGATACACTTCCTTCGGACACAGATATGTTCTTTGCCACACTCTGTACCATCTTTCACTTCACCAAGATCAGGCCAGGGCATCCCATAATGGAAGCCTATACCCCAACAGATGCTATCATTGAGGTGAAGCCAGTGCAGAGTAGAATGGTATCTCAGAGTGGGGATTTTTGTCACATCCTTACACTGCACCCTCCCACACAGGGTGTCTGAGGTATTGCATTTTATAAATTGATTGTTCTTGAGACCACAGTTACCAAAACGGTCCCCTTGGATATTCACTGTACTGTAGCAAATCTGACTCGCACTCTTGGCATTTGGACCAAAAAGCTTGCTACACATTTCATCACGGCTATTGCACCTCTTTTCATAGCAGTAGCCACCACCTGGGCATTCGGCGCCATCTTGCACATGCACATCTTCTGGGCATTGATAGGATGTCCCATCACACCACTCGGGAAGATCACATTCGTTTGCCTGTTCTCTACATACATCACCTGATGGCGCGAACTTGCAGTCTTTGCAACAAAGCCCAAAAGCACAAGTAGCCCCAGGACTCAGAGTACAGTCTAACTGACAGCATGGATCTTTTGTACACAAATTTAAGGAGCCACAGTCGCACTCTTCCCCTTCTTCGACCACACCGTTCCCACAGCGTGTAGACTTGAAGGTTCTCTCTGCAGTGGGTGGGTGGAAGATACATCTTGATCCTGCAGAGGTGTGCCAATATTGAGCATAACTGCAGTTGCTGAACTTAGTTGCCCAAGACTGTGCTGCACACATTATGCACACATTGTCTGCACATTTACATGTTTCCTCATCATGCCACATACCCAGAGAATGACCGAGCTCATGGGACACAACAAATGCAAAAGACCCCAAATCGTCACTTGTGAAAGCATCCACTGCACAATTAGTATTGTAGTTACATACTGACCCAACATAAGATATGCCAAACGTACCATATCCTCTTTTTACAAAAACATGCGCAGCATCATGGGGCACACGGGCACTAAAGCCTTTTTCCTTCCAGGCGCAAAATAAATCCACAAGTATATCCATGTTCTTTATTTCAATGGGGTTTCCTTCATTCCAGACCTCCATTCCAACTAAACTCACCTCAATATTTAGTGGTTGATAGAAGGTATTTACGTTGTTCATAGTAGTAATCACTTCCAGTTCCACAGTCGTGACATTATATTCGCGATAAGCATATCGATTGTGGTCTACCACCACTGCCATTTCAACAAATTTCTTGTGCATCCACAGACGTTTATATCCACTTTGCAAAGTGGAATTATTGCTCTCTTGAAACTTCATTTGTTGTACTATTTTTTCATCTGTCAATCCACACCTCATGGGTGAGAATTGTTTCTCCTCGCCATACATCTTAAATACCAGATGTTCAAATGTGGTAGAAAGCCTTTTGGGCAAAATTTCATAAACAATGTGATTTATCCGTAATATTCCTTGAAAGCCCCCAAAACAGGTACTCAGAGAAACCAGGGAATCCGGATCCCCTTCCACATAGCCATGATAATAGCAATCTTTCCGGATAAATGGCTGGTCTTCAAGAAGAGCACCCTGGTCTGTGTATGTGAACACTGGGAAGTTTTTGGACAGCAAAAGCTTCTTGACCTTCATATGAAAAACATGTTTCTGGCCTCCAAAATGCAGGCAGTAAGAGATCCAGCCTGAAGGTTTCTTGACAATGCTAGTGCCTGTTATCCTCAAAGGAATCACCACTTCTGGGGGACCATGGCGATAGAAATGCCCAACATGGGACCATCCAGAAAGGAGCAGAAACACCCTCAGCCAGAGAATGGGGCCAGTGATCCTCACATGTACCGGGACCTCACCCACAGCCATTATGGAGCCACCATATTCAGCCATTGGTGAGGGCAAAACAGAGCAGGTCAGGAAGCATTCCGGTTCTGCCTCCTCCCTCTGAGCTGGATGTATGCTGATAAATAAAGTGCTGATATTTAAAGATCTGTCTTCTAGTAGTCACACCATCAGAGCAGCAACACTAAAAGAAAAAATAGAAAGAAGGGCAGAGACAGGGATGGGAGATATAAGCAAGTCAAGGTGGAGGATGAAGAAAGGCTATGGGTTAAAATGGGTTGGTGTTTGGCTCATGACTCAGTATGCTGCACTGCATTTTCTCTTAAATAATGGTAAGGCAAAGTGAGACTGGGTGTACAAAACAATGGTGATTGGCTATAGGTTGACACTTGCAGAACCTAGATAAAGGACACATATTGACTCATTATACTGTTCTGTAAATATATGAATGTGTATCAGCATTTTCACAGTAAATATATAAAACAAAAGGGTATTAATGGAAGCATGAACACCTATAATGTTTTAATGTAACAGTCTCAATTTATACATATGGACTGGTTATGAATATCACTATATAGGTTTTCCTTTCACTTACAAATGATAAATTATTTAGTCACATACATTACTCAGGAAAGATATAAAGATTACTCACATATATTATTATTTTTTTCTCATTGTCTGTCATACATGCTTCCATGTGACAAATTATTAATTATCCTATCTCCTTCCTGCATTCCTCTTTTCATCTAAGCCTGTGAAACTGCAAGGACCAAAGCATCAATTGTTTTCACAAATATTGGCATCAAAGCCTGAATTTATAAGATTCAAGGTAATCTGTTCCTGGGTTTGACAGTAAAATGTACCTTTTTCATAAATAAAAATACATATATATATATTTTGTATGAAAAATAGAAGCAAAAAAATGGTACGACACATTCAGGAAATATAAATGAACATATATGTTGTGATACTAATGGTCTGGAGATATTAATGGTCTTAAATTTGAACAGAGTGTTTGGGACAAAGCTACACATTAGAAATTTGTAAAATTTCAGTATTTTATATATATTGCTTTTTTTTTTATTATCTAGTGAGAATGTCACAGTCTTTATGAAATCATTAAGGTAATATGAATGCTTAAAGTAATGACACCAAGAACTCTTCCTCTGGTTGAAAAACCAGGAAAATGAAGTCAGCTATGAGGGATCTAATGTAAACTCATCAAACCACCTCCCATAGGAAGTAACATAAAAATAAAAGATGCATGATTAGGGACCTATCATCTCCTAGTCCTTATACTCAATTATGCTTAATCTTTAAAAAAAAAAATCTTGATTCCACATTCCTTGACCTCTTTTCTGCAGAATTGCTGTGTTATGTATGGAATCTTCCTTTCATGAAAAACAAAGATCTCTCTCACTTTTTCAGGGAAAGCTACTTATTCTTACTTCATTTTACTAAACATACCAACAATTCAAAGCCAGGCAGAGAGGAAGATTTCCATTCTCAGTACTCTCATATGGCATACAGAACAGATGACTGGTCCCAATTTGCATTGATTACCAAAGCCACTTCCAAACCACTAAACTGGTAGCCATCTCATCAGACCACTATTTAGCTTTCTTTCTTACTCATACACCGATACCCAAATCAATGCTACACAAACCTCAAGAAATTAGGTGTCTGATTTACTAATGTATTATCCACCAATAATTTTACCCACATTTTGGGTTTAGTGAGCATGTGGAGAACCCATATAACACCTAGTTTGTTTTAGCTTTACAACTCGTTTTCAACATTTAGCCATTGGTCTATGGCTAAGCATTATGTATTAGTATCACCTGTATCTAATTATCAAACTCTAACTTTAACCCTAACCCTAACCATAACCCTACTCCTAACACTTATCACCCTCCATTGTCCTGACTTTTACATATTAAACAGTTAACCACAACTCTTATTCTAATTCAACTTAATTCCTTTCTTAATAACCATTTTCATTAATAATGTGGTAGAGTGCCATAATAGTACAGAAACTTCCAAGTAGATGGCCATACATCACCTTTTACAACTTTTTTCCTCTCCCCAGGGCTTAATCAAATTAATCAATCTATCTGCTTTAATTACTACCACCCCACTCACTCTCATTTATAGCCTATCAGTTTTTCCCAAACTATGAGTAACAACAATTTTGTTCATTCAGCCAAGTAAAATAGACCAGGATAAGACATAATCCAGGTCACAGATCCTCCTTAAGATTAAAAAATTGGCAAAAAATCATGTGGTGTGTATGTGTGTGTGTCTTCATGTATGCACAAATACTAGTGCTTCTCTCCTTTATAGCTAAATTCTTGAAAGACTTACCAGCAGTAGAATTAGTGGTTCCCACTATCTTTTCTAACTATAGCCCTTTCATAGACAGAGGTAGTACAAACTACCTCTTTACGTACAAGGGTTTAGATCTGAAACTTTACATAACAAAGAGAAATAACAATCCCCTCCCTTTCATCTCTCATTTGATTGTGTTCTAGATTTAACTGCTTAGCAACAAGACTTTCTCAATTCTAAAGACCATGGCAACTGGATAAAAGTTCTCCTACTCTGGCTCCATCATCTCCATCAAGCTTCATCTCTTAATTACTCTTCAATATGAATAAATATGACTGTATTTTTTATCCCTATCTTATGTGCTCCCTGCACACAGTAGAAGCACTTTACCTTCAGTACTTTTGCTCATATTGTTGCCCTGGCCCCAGATTATTTTCTCAGCATTGAACCATATCACGGAATACTTGAATTACCTCAGCTTCCAGAAAGAGGTGTGACCCTATTTAAATCATTTTACAAGTATTCAAACATCAGTAACCACATGTAACTTTCTTTATTAGATTAACAAATAATTCAGAGATATTTCATATCTACAAATAAAGTGCTTCATCTATTAGGGAGTACTGCTAGCAAGAAAAGGCAAAACAAAATTTAAAAGAAGAGAGAGATGAATTAAATATAGTGTGGGTGGTGATGTCAGTAACATGGTGGCATAGATATTCCTCATTTATCCCCCCCCAATTTTTTAAACAATGAATTAGACATCCATACACAAAAAAGAGGACCTCAGCCCCTGGGAGGAATCCAAGAGAACCTATGCTCATCTTTGCATCAGAAAATAAACAAACAAGACCTTAGTAAGAATGGATCCAAGGGAGTTAGCAAACCTGTCTCACCTCCACTTGCTTTGGTCAAGGAAAAAACCTGGAATGTGCTGCCTGGACAGAAACACACAGATGAGATAAAATTTATAAAAGTCCAGCCTGTTATAGTGGAGATTTCAGCATTGCCACTGGAGCAGAATGAAAATGAGTTTGGAAGCAGTGGACAGAGAGGAACTCTATTAAAGCTGTCCCCCTCCCCAGGTGACACTGCATAGGACTAACCTCTCTGTCAGTGGCAGCAGAGATGTTTCTCACAGAGATGGAGGAAAGGGGTGACCTCCCCAAGTAGTATTTGGAAAGCAGTGGGTGACTGTCAGGTTAATCTACTTGTGGGGGTCAAAACTGGAGAAACCTGTTTCTTTTCAGCAGACCCTGATTTCTGAGAACGTACCTCCATGACTAAGGGCAGACAAAGAAAGGAAAGAAAACAGACAATAATTTCAAAGGTCATGAAAGGAATACAGTTTTTCTACTGTGGATTCAGGACTTCAGCAGGAAATCTTGCCACAAGCTTCTGGGAGTACCCTGCTGGAGGATATCCCTATCAACCTGCAGGCACCTTAATTAGAAGAATAAGATTAAAGGTGTTTGGTCAACTTTAGTTAACTGGTGGCCTTTTTTTTTTTTTTTATAACAGACTATGTATTTCATCTTTGTACAAGTTTTACTCAGCCATAAAAGAGGTATTATTTACAGATGTTTGTATATTATTTGAATATGTTGAAATCCTAACCACCAAAGGTATTTGTATGAGTAGGTGAGGCTTGGGAGGTAAATTGGTCATGAGGATGAGCATTCATGAATAGAGTTAATGTTCTAGTAAAGGGGTGCTCATAGCTAGCCCCTTCTGTCATGTGAGGATACAAGAAATATATGACATGGAAGAGGACCCTCACTCAACCGTGCTGGTAGTCTGATCTCTGACTACCAGCCTCCAGAACTATGAGCAATATATACACATATATATTTGTATTTATATATTTAAATATATATATTTGCTTATAAGCCACCCAATCTGTGGTTTTTTGTTATATCAATTTGAAGGGACAAAGTCAGTTTATGGATTTTGTGTTGACTGATGAGAAGTGTTGAGAACTATTTTTAGTCAATGAAAATATATGTTTGTTGGGTCTTTATCTGAAATTTTTTTCATTTATTTAGATCTTAGTCACAAAAATTATAATCACATAACATAGTTTAGGAACTTTGGGCCAAGGTAAAATCCTCAAACACAGAGGTAAAATCAAAGTTAACATGTTGGTTCTTATTAAATAGGAGCAACTGGTGGGGAATGTATGCCCCTTTTGGACACAAAACCTCTCTTGTTGGATGTATGGCAATGGGCAAATACACTAGTTTTCTGAAAATACCTGACAAGATCAGAATATATCAAGGTAGAATATGTACCAAGCCAAAAATTTGGGTCTTTTTGCAAGAACTCCATATATCAAGCATTATGGAGATTTTGAAGGATTGGGTGCCTTTGAGTTAGAATTTTTTTTTTTTATGTTTTGGATAGTTTTGAGTTTAAAACACTACTAGGTCCATTCTTATCTTCCTAGAGCTATATGAAATGAAGTAGAGCTTGAAGTGTTTATTTAATGTGAGTATTTTATATGCTCCCTTAAGTATGTTGACTAAAAAAGGTTTCTTTGTAATCCCCTGGGAGTATTAAAGATACTCTCCTGTTAGAAAAACATAATATTATTTTCTGGGATGTGAGATAAACTGTAAACTTTAACCTTTTTTAAAAATTAAAAAAAAAATTAAATTTTATTTATTTGAGAGAGAGAGAGAAAGAGCATGAGCAGGAGGAGGGCAGAGGGAGAGGGAGAAGCAGACTCCCCACTGAGTGTGGAGTCTACTGCGAGGGATGGATCCAAGGGCACTGATATCATGACCAGAGCTGGACTCAGATGCTTAACTCTGAGCCACCCAGGAGCCCCCAAACTTTAGTCTTTTAAAACAGAAAATTTGAATTCTATTAGAGTAACAACAAGATAAAATTAAAGTTTTTTTTAAGATTTATTTATTTATTTTAGAGAGCGAGCGAGAGAGAGAGAGAGAGAGAGAAAGAGAGAACCGGGGGGATGGGGCAGAGGGAGAGAGACTCCTGAGCAGACTCCCTGCTGAGCACGGAGCCTGATGTGGGGCTCAATCTATGGGCCATAGATCTATGGAACCATAGATCATGACCTGAGCCAAAATCAAAAGTTGAATGCTCAACCAACTGAGCCCAGGCACCCAAAAGGTGTTTTAAATCATTGAAGCAACTGATTAAAGTTCAACTGTTATTGTGGAAATAACTATTGTAGTAGAGATTCCAAGGCTTGATCTGATTTCATCTTGCTTATAAAAGTTGTACACCATATATTATTGAGTATTCAAATACTTTTGGGTAAAATTTTACCCACATAATGCTTATAAATGTTTGAGCTAATTTATTCTGTCAGTTGTGTGTTTTACTTTGTTGCATAGAGGTCAGAAGATTGGACAATGTTGATTATATGAGAGACATTGAGATAGTTGATACTTTAATTTGCGAGGTCAGTTTGATGTCTTTTTAAAAATAAATCCTTTTTATTAAGAAATCATAGTGAACAACTGTCCTTATAACAATAATTGTCCTTAAGTTAATAAGGGATTTTTAGATTTTTGTTTTTAATCAAAGTATATTTGACATACAATATACATAGTGATTCACAATTGGAAACATTAAAAATGCTTACCCCAAAAAGTGTAGTTATATCTGTCACCACACGACGTTACTACAATAGAATTGATTATATTCGCTGTGCTGTTTTTTTCATCCCCATGACTTGCTTATTTCATAATTGAAAGTTGATATTTTCTATTCACTTCCCCGATTTTGCCCATCACCCACCCCTCTTTCCTCTGGCAACCACCTGTTTTCTATATTTATGAGTATGTCTCTGTATTGTTTTGCTTATTTTTTTCATTTTTCTTGTTTTTAGGTTTTATGTATAAGTGAAATCATATGGTATTTGTCATTCTTTGTCTGACATTTCACATAGCATAATACCCTCTAGGGACATCTGTGTTGTCAAGATAAAATTCGTTTTTATGTCTGAGTAATATTCCATTTATATATATGCCATACCTGCTTTACCTACTCCTCTATTGATAAACACTTAAGTTGCTTCCACATTTTGGCTACTATAAATAATGCTGCAATAAACATAGGATGCATGTATCTTTTCAAACTAGTGTTTTCATTTTCTTTGCATAAATAGTAGTGGAATTTCTGGATTGTATGGCATTACTATTTAATTGTTGAGGTACCCCATACTGTTTTCCATAGTGGCTACACCAATTTACATTCCTACCAACAGTGTGCAAGGGTTGTCCTTTCTCCACGTTCCTGCCAACACATTATTTTTTGTCTTTTTGATACTAGCCATTCTGACTGGTGTGAGGTGATACCTCATTGTGGTTATGATTATCTCATTTCTCTGATGATTAGTGCTGTTGAACATCTTTTCATGTGTCTGTTAGATATACATATATTTTCTTTGGAAAACTTTTCAGATTCTCTGCCCATTTTTTAATTAGATTATTTGGGGGTGGTTGGTGTTGAGTAATATAAGTTCTTTATATATTTTAGATATTAACCCCTTTCCAAATATATTGTTTGAAAATATCTTTTCTCCTTTAGTATGTTGTATTTTTTTTTTATGGTGTCATTTGCTAGCAAAACTTTTTAGCTTGATACAGTCCCATTTGTTTATTTTTGCTTCTGTTTCCCTTGTTTGAAAAAACACTTCCAAAAATATATTGCTAATATTGATGTCCTAGAGTTTACTGCTTATGTTTTCTTTTAGGAATTTTGTCTTTTTACACTTAGGTTTTTAAACCATTTTGGAAAAGTTTATATTTGCATATGGTATAAGAGTTTCAGTTTCATTCTTTTGCATGTTGCTGCCCAGTTTTTCCAATACCATTTATTGAAGAGGTGATCTTTTCCTCATTGTATATTGTTGCCTCCTTTGTCATATATTAATTAAGTATACAAATGTGAGGTTATTTCTGGGCAATCTATCATGTTTCATTGATCTATGTGTCTACCCGTGCTGGTATAATACTGTTTTGATCACTATGGCTTTGTAGTATGTTTTGAAATCTGGGAGCATAACATCTCCAGCTTTGTCCTGTTTTTATCAAAATTACTTTGGCTATTAAAGTCTTCTGTAGTTCCATTCTAAATCTTAGAATTATATCTTCTAGTTCTGTGAAAAATACCATTGGTATTTTGATAACAATTGCACTGAATCTACAGGTTGCTTTGGGTAGTGTGGACATTTTAATGATATTAATTCTTCCAATCCATGACCATGGAATGTCTTTCCATTTGTTTGTATCATCTTCAATTTCTTTCATCAATGTTTTATAGTTTTTGGAGTAGATCTTTTACCTACTAGGTATTTTATTCTTTTTGGTGCAATTGTGAATAGAACTGTTATCTTAATTATGATGTTAGCTGTGGATTTGTCATATGTGGTCTCTATGAGGTATGTTCTCTACACACCAACTTTTTAAAGAGTATTTATGATGAGAAGAAGTTAAATTTTGTCAAATGCTTTTTCTGACTCTATTGAGATAATCATATAATTTTTATGTTTCATTTTGCTGATGTGGTGTGTCATGTTGATTTGTTTGCAAATATTAAGCGATTCTTGCATACCTGCAATAAACTGCGGTGTATTATTATTTTAATGTGCTGTTAAATATGTGTTGGTTAAGAATTTTTACATAATTTCATCAGGGGTATAGGTCTTAATTTTATTTTTTGTAATGTCTTTGTTTTTAGTATGAGAGTAATGCTGACATTGTAAAATGTATTTGGAAGCACTCCTTCCTCTTCCATTTTTTGGAATACTTTGAGATGGATAGGTATTAATTCTTTAAATGTTTGGTAGAATTCACCTGTGAAAGCATTTGGTCTTGGATTTTTGTTTGTTAGGAGGGTTTTGGTTTTTTTTTTTTTTTGGTCTAATTTTTTTTATTGAAGTATAGTTGACACACAATGTTACATTAGTTTTAGGTGTACAACATAGTATTCAACAACTCTATACATATGCTATGTTCACCACAAATGTAGCGTCTGTCATCTGTCCCACCTAACAGTGCTATTATCATACCACAGATTATGTTCCCTATGCTGTACTTTTTATCTCCATAGCTTATTCATCAAATAACTGGAAGCCTGTACTTCGACTCATTCATCCATTTTGCCCATTGCCCCACCATCCTCACAGCTAGCAACCATCAGTTTGTTCTCTGTATTTGTCTGTTTTTGTTTGTTCGTAATGTTTTGTTTTGTTTTTAGATTGCACATATAAGTGAAATCATATGTGTTTCTTACGTATTTCACCTAACATAGTGCCCTCTAGGTCCATCAGTGTTGTAGCAAATGGTAAGCTCTCATTCTTTTTTATGGCTGACTAATATTCTACTGGGTATACCACATCTTTTTATCTACTCATCTATTGGTAAAAATTTAGGTTGCTTCCACATTTTGGCTATTATAAATAATGCTTCAATAAACATAGGGATGCATATATCTTTTCAAGTTAGTGTTTTCATTTTCTTTGGGTAAGTAAATACCCAGTTGAGTAATACTGAATCAGATGGTATCTATTTATAATGTTTTAAGGAAACTCCATACTGTTTTCCACGGTTGTTACAATGATTTACGTTCCCACTAACAGTGCATGAGGGTTCCCTTTTCTCCATATCCTTGCCAATATTGTTATTTCTCATCTTTTTGATACTATTTTTTTTCATTTCCTTGGTGATTAGTGATTTTGAGCATCTTTTCATGTGTCTGTTGGCCATCTGTATGCCTTTGGAAAAAATGTCCATTCAGGTCCTCTGCTAGTTCCTTAATTGGATTATTTTTGTTTTGTTTTGGTGCTAAGTTCTATAAGTTTTTTTACATATTTTGGATGTCAAGCTCTTATCAGATATATCACTTGCAAATATCTTCTCCTATTCAAGTAGGTTGCCTTTTTATTTTGTTGATGGTTACCATCTTTTCAAAAGTTTTATTTTCATGTAGTTCCAATAGTCAATTTTGCTTTCGTTTCTCTTGCTGAAAGAGACATAGCTAAAAAAATGTTGCTAAGATCAATGTCCACGAAATTACTGCTTATGTTTTCTTTAAGGAGTTTTATTATTTCAAGGTTCACATTTGAATCTTTATTCAATTTTGAGTTTATTTTTGTATATGGTGTAAGAAAATGTTCCCGTTTTATTCTGTTTCAAGTTGCTGTGCAGAATCACCAGCACCATTTATGGAGAAGACTTTTTCCCTTTGTATATTCTTGCCTCTTTTGTCATTGATTAATTTGCCACATAAGCATGGGTTTATTCCTGGGCTTTCTATCCTGTTCCATTGATCTATGTGTCTGTTTTCATGCCAGTACCATACTCTTTTGATTACTACAGCTTTGTAGTATATCTTGAAATCTGAAGTTGTAGTTACTCCAGCCTTGCTCTTTTTTCTCAAGATTACTTTGACAAGGTCTCTTGTGGTTCCATATAAATTTTAGGGTTATTCTAGTTCTGTTAAAAATGCTATTGGTATTTTGATAGAGATTGCATTAAATCCAGATTGCTCTGGGTAGTATGTACATTTTATTAAGACAATTTTTTCTAATCCATGAGCATAGTAATTTTTCTATTTGTGACATCTTCAACTTCTTCATCAGTGTTTTATAGTTTTCAGAGTACAGGTCTTTCACTTCCTTAAGTTTATTCCTGGTATTTTATTATTTTTTTTGGTGCAATTGTAAATGGGACTGTTTTCCTAATCTCTGTCTGCTGCTTGGTTATTAATGTATAGAAACACAACAGATTTCTGTGTCCTGTGACTTTATTGGATTCATTTATTAGTTCTAATAGACTCTTATGGAATCTTTAGGGTTTTCTATATATATAGTATCATGCTATCTGCAAATACTGTCAGTTTTACTTCTTCTTTGTTAATTTGGATGTAGATCTGAAAATCATGAAGTATATTAGGAACTTTTTGATTATCTATTTAATTTTGTTATGAGTAATTAGTCTACTCATATTTTCTATTTCTTCCTGATTCAGTCTTGGACTATTTTAGGTTTCCAGGAATTTTTCTATTTCTTCTAGGTTGTCTAATTTATTGGCATATATTTTTTCATAGTAGTTTCTTATTATATGTTGTATTTCTGTAGTGTCCATTGTAACTTCTTTTTTATTTTTTATTTTATTTATTTGACTCCTCTCTCTTTTTTCTTGATGAGTCTGATTAAAGGTTAAAAATTTGATTAGCTTTTCAAATAATCAGTTTTAAAATATTTATCTTATCTATTTTTAAATCTATATTGCATTTATTTCTGCTCTGATCTTTACTATTTCCGTCCTTCTACTGTGTGCTTCATTTGTCCTTTTTCTAGTTCATTTAGGTATAAGGTTAGATTGCTTATTTGAAATTTTTCTTGTTCTTTGAAATAGGCCGGTATCTCTATAAATTTCTCTACTACAACTGCTTTTGCTGTCCCAAAGATTTTGAACTGCTGTGATTCCATTTTCACTTGTCTCTATGTATTTTTTTCTTTCCTCTTTGATTTCTTCATTGAATTTGGTTGTTTAGTAGTACATTGTTTAGCCTCCATGTGTTTGTTTTTTTCCAGTTTCTTTTTGTAATTAATTTGTAGCTTCATACTGTTCTGGTAGGAAAAGATGCTTGATATCATTCAATCCTCTTAAATTTATTGGGACTTGTGGCCTAACATGTGCTTTATTCCGGAGAATGTTCCATGTGCACTTGAAAAGAATGTGTATTCTATTGTAATTGGATGGAATTTTCTGTATGTATCTGTTAAGTATGTCTGGCCTGGTCTGTCACTCAAAGCCACTATTTCTTTAATAATTTTCTGTCTGGATGATGTATTTGTTGATGTAAGTGGAGTGCCAAAGTCCCCTACTATTATTGTATTACTATCAGTTTTTCCCTTTTTGTCTGTTAATATTGCTTTATTTATTAAGTGCTCCTATGTTGGGTGCATAGATATTCAAAATCATTACATCCCCATGTCAGAATCATCCCTTTATCATTATGTAATGCCCTTATTTGGCTGTTATTACAGTCTGTTTTAAAGTTTATTTTTTCTGATATAAATATTACTACCCTGGATTTGTTTATGTTTTTGTTTTTGTTTGTCCCCATTTGCAAGGAATATCTTTTCCATCAGTTCACTCTCAGTCTGTATGTGTCTTTATGTCTGAAATGAGTCTCTTGTAGGTGGAATATAGATGGGTATTGTTTTCATGTTCATTCAGTCAACCTATGTATTTTATGTATTTTTTTAATTGGAGCATTTAGTCCATTTACATTTAAAGTAATTATTAATAGGTATGTACTTATTGCCATGTTTTTAACTGTTTTCTGGCTGTTTTTGTAGTTCTTCTCTGTTTTTTCTTCTTTTGCTCTCTTCTCTTGTGATTTAATGAGTTTTTTTATTGTTATGCTTGGGTTTTTTTCTCTTTATTTTCTGTGTATTTGTTATAGGTTTGTGGCCACCATAAAGTTCATATATAACTTCCTGTGTATAAAGCAGTATATTTTATGTTGATGGTTGCTTAAGTTTGAACACATTCTAGAAGTACTACATTTTTACTCCTCCACTTCCACATTATATGTGTTATGTCATATTTTACATTTTTTTACTTTGTGTATCCCTAAACTATATTTTGTAGGATTTAATTGATCTTATTAATTTATTTCTAACTTTTATACTACCTTTATAAGTGATTGATCTACTAATTTAATATATGTTTACCAGTAAATTTTTTTCCTTCATAATTTTCTTACTTCTAGCTATGGCTTTTTATTTTCCCTTAAAGAAGTCTCTTTAACATTTTTTTAAGACCAGTTTAATGATGATGGAATATTTTAACTTTTATTTGTCTAGAGAATCTTTATCTCTCCTTTGATTCTGAATGATAATCTTGTTGGGTAGAATATTCTTGGTTGTAGTTTTTTTTGTTTCAGCCAATTAAATATATCATGTCACTCTCTTTTGACCTACAAAGTGTCTGGTGAAAAGTCAGCTAATATCCGATGGGGTTACCCTTGTACTTAACTATTAGCTTTTCTCTTGTTAGTTTTAAGATGCTCTCATTTTTTTTAAATTTTTCTTATTTTAATTATTATGTGTATAACAGGACCTCCTTGATTTCAACTTGTTTGGAGTTCTCTGTGCTTTCTGCAACTGGATCCCTGTTTTTCTCTGCAGGTTAGGAAAGTTTTCAGTTACTATTTCTTGAAATAAGTTTTCTGCTCCCTTTTTTCTCTCTTCTCCTTCAGAGATCCCAATAATGCAATATTAGTGCCCTTGATTTTGTCCCAGAGATTCAATAACCAATCCTTATTTTTTATTTCTTTTTTCTTTTTGCTGTTCAGCTTGGGAAGTTTCCACTATCCTATCTTCCAGATCACTAATCGATTCTTCCATATCCTCTAACCAGCTGCTGATTTCTTCTAGTGTAATTTTCACTTTAGTTGTTGTATTATTAGGTGTGTTTGTTCTTTTTTATATTTTCTATCTCTTTGTTAAAGTTCTCATTGAGTTCATCCACTCTTCTCTCAAGACTGGTGAGCATCTTTGTGACCATTACTTTGAACACTTTATCAGCTAGATTTCTTATCTCTGTTTGATTTAGTTCTTCTTACTGTAAAGTTTTGTCTTATTCTTTCATTTGGAACAATTCTTCTATCTCTTCATTTCGTTGGTATCTCTGTATTTATTTCTATAAATTAGGTAGGTCAGCTATGTCTCTTGGTCTTAAAAGTAGTAGTCTTATGCTGAAGGCATTTTATGGGACCCAGTAGCACAATCTCCCTGGTCTCCAGAACCAGATGCTCCAGAGGTGTTCCCTGTTTTGGCCATGTGTGCCCTCCTGTTGTGACAGGCCCACAACTTATGTTGGTGTGTCGATGGACAGGAATGGCCCTCAGTCCAGCTGTATGCAATAACTGACCATGTCTATTGCAGGTGCAGTGGTGGTCAGGGCTGGCCCTGGAACAGCTGGCTGAGAGATCCAGTTGTCATTGCTGCATGTGTGCTTGTTAGTATAGTTAACTCCTAGCACAGCTGGTTGAGAAGCCTAGTCACAACCGCTGTGAATGTGCTGGTGGGTTGGGATGGCCACCTTTTCCCCAGGGCAGGACTTGCTTTGGAGGGATGTTAGTCCTGGTTGCAGCTATCTGCCATGTTTGGCATGGCAGTAGTCACTTTAGAGGGAAACACCCTGACTGACACTGTCCATTGTGTGTGGCAGGGTGGGAGCCACCCTTGATACTTATTTGGGTAGCAGTTTAGGTGGAATGGGTCTGGGTGTGGTGAATGGTGCTATCAAGATAGATGGAGAATGTCAGAAGTGGTTCACACCAGTGTCAGGCCAGCTAGGTTGAAGAAGGACAAGAAAAATCATGCCCAACAACACTTCTTACTTGGAGAAAGCTCAGATACCTGACCCTCCAACACATGCCCTAAAATTAGTCAATAAATTTCCTTTATATATAACCCAGTTGTTTTCAAACTGCTCCCTCTGTGCTGAATCTTGGGCCTAGTGATACAGCATGCTAGCCTTTTAAGAGGGGAGTGACAGTTTCCTATAGCCCTCCAGCTATCCTGGAGTGAAGCCTCATTGATTTTTTTTTTTTATGGCTCATTCATTTCTGTTTTATTTTTATTTCTTTTTAATTTTACATTTTTTAATTTTGTTATGTTATGTTAATCACCATACATTACATCATTAATTTTTAATGTAGTGTTCCATGATTCATTGTTTGCGTATAACACCCAGTGCTCCATTCGGTACATGCCCTCTTTAATACCCATCACCAGGCTAACCATTCCCCGCACCCCCCTCCCCTCTAGAACCCTCAGTTTGTTTCTCAGAGTCCATAGTCTCAGTTTGTTTCTCAGAGTCCATAGCCTCTCATGGTTTGTCTCCGCCTCTGATTTCCCCCTCTTCGTTTATCCCTTCCTACTATCTTCTTTTTTTTTAACATATAATGTATTATTTGTTTCAGAGGTACAGATCTGTGATTCAACAGTCTTAACACAATTCACAGTGCTCACCATAGCACATACCCTCCCCAATGTCTATCACCCAGCCACCCCATCCCTCCCTACCCCCCACCACTCCAGCAACCCTCAGTTTGTTTTCTGAGATTAAGAATTCCTCATATCAGTGAAATCATATGATACATGTCCTTCTCTGATTGATTTATTTCACTCAGCTTAATACCCTCCGGTTTCATCCACGTCGTTGCAAATGGCAAGATTTCATTCCTTTTGATGGCTGCAAATCCAAATAAAAACCTCAATGAGATACCACCTCACACCAGTCAGAATGGCTAAAATTAACAAGTTGGGAAATGAAAGATGTTGGCGGGAATGCAGAGAAAGGGAAGCCTCATTTTAAAAGCTCTACAGATCTTCAAAGTCAAACATTATGGGGGCTTGTCTTCCTAGTGCAGGTCCTCAGGAAACAGGGTATATTCTGGGGCCTGGTTCTCTTCTTCTTCAAGGGGAACCACTGCACTTTTGATATCCTTGCCATTGTGGATCATTGCACCATGAGTTTGGTTCCTGAGAGTATCTCTGTCCTTCCTACTATGCTTGATGTGTCTTTTTCTTTATATTCCTACCCATGGTAGATCTGTTCTGCTAATCTTCAGGTTTTTTCAGAGTGAGTTGCAGTTTATATAGTTATAGGCCTGGTGTCATGGGAAGAAGTGAGCTTAGATTTCTCCCTACTCTGTCATCTTTCCCAGAATTGTCTATTAACTCTTATAATTTTTAAAATAGTCTATTAGTTTTTATAGTAGCCTATTGTTTTTCATGATAGTCATCTAGGACTTTTTTTTACATATAGTTTTAATCTAAACAATTGAGTTTCTTTAGATACTCATTTCAGGGATAAGTAGAATGCATTGTGATTAACAGACTATTTTATTACCAAGTGTCTAGAAGACACTGCCTCTTCTTAAATAGTATACCTTGATTATGCTTATGATATTATATATAATCAAATAATATCTTGACAGCATTATGTTGTGCTGAATATCAGCCAAATAAGAAAAATACATTCATTGTATTTTAGTATTACCAGACAACCACAAGACTTATATTTATTAAAAAAGAGAATTAGTATAGATGTAATTTGCCATACTATTAAATGCCACACCATTTAACAGTCATGTAGAAAGCAGAATTTTTTAGAGAGTAAGTGGCTAGATGAAAAAGATTTGGTGTTGTTTGTCACTTAGTTATAACTGGTAAAAAGAAAAAGTATTTAAATTTAACTATAAGCTAGAACAATGTAAAGAAAGTCACTGGCCTTATAATAATTTCTTAATTTTGAAAAAGCCTCTTTATAACCTAACATGGCACTCTAGGCAAGAATAGTTGAAAGGGATTATCATGTTATAATTATTCAGAGTCAAGTGTTGTAATGTTTGCCTAAGAAAATAAAAAGCTCATTGAGCACATGAAGACCAAGAGAGGAGTTTTCAGTAAACTAAATATGGAGAATACCAACAGATGTAATTATGTTAGTATCTCAAATATCCTAAGCTAAAGAGAAAAAAAAAGTCTTACCTATGGATAATTACTTTAAAAATAAATCAATGAAACTCCCCAGTCTAAAACCATAAACAGGTTGAATGGATTAAAAAACAAGATTTAAGTATATGTTGTTTACAACAGAATCACTTTAGATTTAAGGACACAAATAAGCTGAAAGTGAAGGAGTGAAAAAAGATATTTCATGTAAATAGAAACCAAGAGAGAGAAGCAGACAAAATAGACTCTAAGTCAGAAACTGTAACAAGAGAAAAAAAAATTCATTATATAATGATGAAAAGGTCAATTCATCAGGAAAATATAATTGTAAATATATAAGCACCCAACAATAATATATATAAATATTTTATATATATATTTATATATAAAATATATAAAACAAATACTGACAGAATGAAGAAGTAGACAACAACACAATAATAACAGGAGGCTTTAATACCCCACCTTAAATAATGTAAAGAATATCAATAAGGAAATAGCATAATGAACAACACTAAAGACCAAATGAACTTGAGAAACATACAAAGAACTTTCCATCCAATGGAAGCTGAATATACTTTCTTCTCAAGTGTCCGTGAAAGATTCTTCAAGCTTGATCACATGTTGGTCACAAGAAAAATCTAAATATGTTTCAAAAGACTGAAATCACACCAGGTATCTTTTCCAAATACAATAGAATAAAACTAGAAATCAAGAACAGAAAGAAACTTGAAAATTCACAAATTGCTGGTAGATAAACCAATACACTCCTGAGCAACCTATAGTCAAAGGAGAAATCAAAAAGGAAAACAAAACAAAACAAACTCAAAAAAAAAAAAAAAAGAAAACAAAAATACAAACATCAGAACCTATGGAATACAATAAAAACAGTACTGAGAGGGAAGTTTTAGAGGTAAACATTTACTTTTAAAAATAAGGAAGATCTCAAATAAATAAAAGAATTTTACATCTCAAAGAACTAGAAAAAGACAAATTAAGCCAAAGTTAACAGAAGGCAAATGATAATGGTTAGAAGAGTAATAAACATAATAGAGGTAGAAAAATAATAGAAACATCAATTAAATTGAGTTTTTGCTTTGAAATATAAGCAAATTGGCAAAATTTTAGCTAAAATAAGAGCAAAAGAGAGAAGCCTCAAGTAAATGAAATCAGAACTGAAAAAGAGACAACTAATGCAAGAAAAAAAAATCATAAACAAGGACCATTTGCAATTATACCAACAAATTGAATAACCTGGAAGAAAGGGATAAATTTCTAGAAATAAACAATCTACCAAAAGTGAATCACAAAGAAATAGAAAATAGAGAGAGATTAATAAAGAATGAGTATATTGAATCAGTAAACAAAAATGTTCCATCAAAAAAAAAACAACAACAACAAAAAAAACTAGATGACCAAACTAGTGCATTCCATTAAACATTTAAGGAGTTAACACCAATTCTTCTCGAAGTTGTTCAAAAATTAAAAAAGGAACACTTCCAACAGTGGCCAGTCCAGTATTAACTTCATACCAAAGCCACACAAAGACACCACAAAAAAAAAAAAATTATAGACTACTATCTGATGAATATAGTTGCAAAAAACTTAATAAAATACTAGCAAACTGAATCCAAGAGCACATTAAAGGGATCATATACCATGTGGGATTTATCTCTGGGATACAAGGATCTTTCAGCATACACAAATTTATTACTGTCATAAACCACATTAACTGAATGAAACATAAGAATCACATGATTATCTCAAGAAATGCAGAAATTTTTTGATAATATTAAACAGATTTTCATGATAAAACTCTCAACAAACTAAGTATAGAAGAAATTTATTTCAACATAATAAAGGCCATACATGAAAAGCCCACCACTAACACCACACTTAAGAGTGAAGACCGAGTTTTCCTCTAGGATTAGAATCAAGTCAATGAGGCCTGCTCTAGTCACTTCTATTCACCAATAGTACTAGGAGCTCTCCCAAAGCAATCAAGCAAGAAAAGGAAAGAAAAGGCATCCAAATTGGAAATGATGAAGTAAAATTATCTCTTTGCAGATGACATAATCTAATATGTGCACAACGCTAAAGACTCCATAAAAAATGCTGTTAAGACTGAAAAATGAAATCAGTTTAGTGCAGAATATGAAACAAACATACAAAAGTTACTGGCATTTCTATACACTAAGAGTGAACAGCCTGACAGGGAAATTAAGAAATTAAAAAACAATCATATAGTGTCAAAAAGAATAGCATACTTAAGAATAAGCCTACTGAAAGAGATAAACACTTAAGCGCTTTGAAAAGAGACAAGTGGGGGTGCCTGGGTGGCTCAGTCGTTAAGCGTCTGCCTTCGGCTCAGGTCATGATCCCAGGGTCCTGGGATCGAGCCCCAAGTCGGTCTCTCTGCTCAGTGGGAAGCCTGCTTCTCCCTCTCCCACTCCCCCTGCTTATGTTCCCTCTCTTGCTGTGTCTCTCTCTGTCAAATAAATAAATAAAATCTTTGGGAAAAAAAAAGAAAGAAAAGAAAAGAGACAAGTGGGACTGTATAGAAAAACAAAAAGCTTCCACACAGCAAAGGAAAATCAAACTAGCAAAAAGACATCATGCAGAATGGGTGAAAACACTTGCAAACCATAATCTGATAAGGGTTAATATCCAAAATACATAAGGAATTCTTACAATTCAACCGGAAAAAAAAAAAAAAAACACCTCTGAATAAGAAAGGGACAAAGACTCAGACATCTCTCAAGAGAACACATACAAATGACCAACAGACATATGAAAAGACACTCAACAACACAAATCATCAGGGAAGTGCAAATCAAAAGTGAGATATTATCTCCCCCTGTTAGTATGGCTATTATAAAAAAACATATAGCAAGTGTTTGTGAGGATGTGGAAAAAAGGAACCATAGTGTACTGTTGATGGGAATGTAAATTTGTGCAGCTACTATGGAAAAGAATATGAAGCTTCCTCAAAACATTAGAAATATACTATATGGTTCAATAATTCCACTGCTGGGTATATACTCAAATAATTAAAATCAACATCTCAAGAGATAATTGCACTTATATCTTCATTCCTCTATTATCCACAATAGCTAAGCTATGGGAGAAATCTACATGTTTAACAACAGATGAATGGATAAAGAAAGTGTGGTATATACAAACAATAGCATATTATCTAGCATTTAAAAAAGAGAAATTTTGCCACACACAACAATATTGATGAACCTGATGGACAGTATGTTAAGTGAAATTAGCCAATCACAAAAAAAATACTGCATGACTCCACTTATATGAGATATCTAAAATAGTCAAACTCATAGAAACAAAGAACAGAATGGTGGTTGTAGGGACTGGAAGGGAGAAGGAAATAGGGAGTTGTTGTTTCATGGGTATATAGTTACAGTTATGCAAGATAAATAAGTTATAGAGATAAGCTGTACAACTTTGGGCCAGTATTGTGCAATTGAAAATTTGTTAAGAAGATAGATCTCATATTAAGTGTGTAATCATATATATAAAATATATAAAATAAAAACCAAATTTATTAAAATTTGAAAATAAATTTATTAAAATGTAAAGAGAAGATAAATTAAAAAGATTTTCATAGATTATTATGTTAACTTTATTTCTACATGGCTGATAAAATGAGAGAGTGAACATTGTTTTATTATTGAGAGAGTCAATTGTGCCAATTCCTTCTTTAGGAATGTTGTATTAAGTTTTCAGCTACTTTTAGCTATGAAATATTACATTACATAGTTCTTATAAGTAGTAAATTTCCATCAATTCTTTTACTTCTTATAATCCCGTAATCCAGGCCATTATATTATGAAAACTAAGCTACTTTCTCCCCCTTAGTTAGAGGAGCAGCATTTTTAAAGCCTAAATTGAACATCTGTTCTAGAAAACTTGTTTCCCTTACATAATGTATATGAATGCTCTTTATTTAAACCAGTCAAAACAGTCACTTCCATGCAAGCTTTGGAAAATCTGTAGTTAGATATATTAATTACCTCCAGAAGTAGAAAATTATGCAAAT
This sequence comes from Mirounga angustirostris, assembly GCF_029215605.1. Classification (NCBI taxonomy): domain Eukaryota; kingdom Metazoa; phylum Chordata; class Mammalia; order Carnivora; family Phocidae; genus Mirounga; species Mirounga angustirostris. Next base: position 149,382,433 of record NW_026991710.1, on the reverse strand, counting down.
TTCTTTTTTTAAAAAAGTTTATATAATTTTTATCAATTCTTGGGCATATTGTCATAAGCTGCAAGGTTTAAAGTTGAAACAAAAATATTGGTTTTTATTAAGAATGTTGATTAGTGAGTGAATTAAACAATATAATTAATATCATTGATCTTTCAAAGGAGCATCACTGGTAAAATATGAAAGTTCTGTGAATTTTCTTGTCAATCTAGTAGGATAGTTATTTTCCAACTGGTAGGGTAGTGGAGAGACACTTGTAATAAGAGAGAAACTGTAATAAGCCAGAGCCTTAGACATATAGCTGCAAAAATATAAATCATGCTGACATTGGGAATGAGGTTAGAAGTGGGTTTATTCTCAGTTGACTGCCAGATGAAAACACAGCCTGACCAACACCTTGATTATAGCCTTGTGAGACCCTGAATAGAAGACCTAGTTATCCTGTGCCCAGATGTCTGATTCATTAAAACTCTAAGATAATAAGCTCTCAAATTTGTGTTGTTTTAAACCACTAGATTTGGAGAAATTCCTTATACAACAATCAATAACTGTTGTACTTTGAGGAAATGATTTTCCTTTTTCTGCCATCTTTAGTCTTATTTGAAGAGTCTTGAAAAGATAATAATACTGTGTTCTCTTTGTTTTACATGCTAACCAAAAGAAAAGAAAAAGAAAACAAGCTGATCACTCTGCTAGAGATTTTTCTTTTTATTCTAAAGTGCTGCTTAAATATGTCACTCTACTAGATTCAAAAGTTCACTGTAAGCTATTATATATAAATATAATCTGGTACAGTAATTCCTTTCTGGAGGTATTGTTAACTACATGGCCCATATGAGTAGAGATAGAAAAGGATAAGGATTTTGTTGGTGTGAAAAGACAGTGATTTGAGTTAAAAAATAAAAATCACACATTTATGCAAGACAATACAAACATAGATGCTCTATCTGCTATTGAAATGCCAAGACACTAATGACTTCTGTAACATGTAGTCTCAAATATCAAAATACCTGAATCCTAAAGAAATATATAAATAAGCAAACAACATGAAAAATCCAAGTTCTTGCCTCTCATTTGCCACTTGAAAATGATGTCAAGGAATATACTACCCAACAGAAATCTCTAAATGAATGTACCACGTAATTAAAAATCAGAATCTATACCTATGTCCCTAATAAAGACAAATAATTGTCAATGTTTGAACCAAAATCTGAACCTAAATTAGTCTTAGATAAGAAATATTTGACACTAATGGGAGGAATTAAGAACAGTGACCCAAGTGCTTAAATGCTCTGGGAATGCCAGGATACATGTTCATAAAGTATATTTTGTTTTTGATAAGTAAGTGAAATGTCCAGATGGCAAGGAATACATCAAAGACTAATAGAAGACTCTAAGAATCCAATCAAATATTGCAAATAGATTTTTGTGGAGTGAGTCTTAGGGATATTCTTGACCAAAAATCAAAGGAGGCATTCCACCACCTTTCTGAACCCAAAATTATCTGTGAGGTTTTTGTTTGCCAGTTTGTTTCAAGTTTTTATTTAAATTCTAGTTAGTTAACATATAGTGGAATATTGGTTTTAGGAGTAGAATTTAGTGATTCATCACTTACATGTAACACCCATTGCTCATCACAAGTGCCCTCCTTAATACCCATCACCATTTAGCCCATCCCCCCACCACCTCCCCTCCAGCAACACTCAGTTTGTTCTCTATAGTTAAGAGTCTCTTATAGTTTGCTTCCCTCTCTTTTATTCCCCTTCCCCTATGTTCATTTGTTTTGTTTCTTAAATTCCACATATGAGTGAAATCATATGGTATTTGTCTTTTTTCATATAGTTTTGATTTTTTTTTTGGCATCAAAGTTCAAAATCCCAAGATTAGCTAACAGTAAAAAACATTTTTAAACAAAGCTTTCTTTTTAATTTTCTTCTCATAATCACAAGCAATTCACACTGATTCCTTCAAAGATAAGCCAGTGAGTTCCCCTTTCTTGAAATAATTTTTTTAAAAGATTTTATTTACTTATCTGACAGAGAGAAACAGTGAGAAAGGGAACACAAGCAGGAGGATTTGGAGAGAGAGAAGCAGGCTTCCCCCTGAGCAGGGAGCCTGATGCTGGGCTTGATCCCAGGACCCTGGGATCATGACCTGAGCAGAAGGAAGACGCTTAATGACTGAGCCACCCAGGTGCCCCTTGAAATAATTTTTCTATAGAGTAAAACTGGAGACTCCTTTGTTTCTGGATGGGTAAGTAAAAAGAAGTTTCCCCACAGAAAAGCTTATTGGACACAATCTGTTAAGATTATTTACTGCTATTTAGCAAGTGATGATAATTTTGTGGCTTCAACAAAACACCCTTGATTAAAGTTCACAAATGTGTAAGCCAGTAATAAAGCATGATTTGGTTGAGCAATTTTTTTGTTCTATGTGATGAAAACCAAAGTTCACCTGGTGGCATTGAGCTGATGGTTCAGTTCATCTTGAGGGTCTGTTTTCCTTTCAGAGATGGACAGAAGGCTCGCTTGTCAGGATCCATTATTCAGGAGCCTATTACTTTTGAAGCATGGAGTTATTATTACACTAGAGTGTCCGAAGCACAAACATTCCTAGAGGCCCACGGAGAAAATGAAATGCTTCCTAGACTTATCTTCAGTAGTGCCCAATGTTACCTTTGCCAAATTCTGTTAGTCAAGAAAGTATATGACCAGATCAGATCTAAGTGCAGATGGGGATGTGATGAGAAGAAAGAAGAAGAAATTCCATCTTATAATGAGAAAATGACATTTATATAGAGGGGAGGAAAATATTAATGGCATCCATGATGGAAACAAGCTACTTCAGTTTATCCACTAATTCCAAAAATTCATCTAGAGTAATGAACTATTTTTTTAATAAATTTGATTTTTTGAGCAGTTTAAGGTTTACTGTACAAATAAATTAAAGGTATAGAGATTCGCCATATATTGCCTGCCCCCACACATGCAGAGCCTTTCTCATTTTTCATTCTCATCAACAATGAACAAGCATTCCACTTAGGAGCACCAGAATACATGTTCTTCTCAAGCATACGTGGAACATACTCCAGGATCACATTTCCATATACTAATAATGAACTATCAGAAAGAGAAATAAAGAAAAGAATTCCATTTAAAATAGCGTGAAAAACAATAAAATACTTAAATATAAATTTAACCAAAGAAATAAAATATCTGTACACTAAAAACCATGAGACTTCAATGAAAGACACTGAAACACAAACAAATGGAAAGATATCCCATGTTCATGAATCAAAATCATTAATATTGTTAAAATGTCCATACGTCCCAAAGCCACCTGTAGAGTCAATGCAATACCTATTAAAATTCCAATAAAATTTTTCACAGAAATAGAAAAAATAATTGTAAAATTTTGTATGGAACAACCACAGAACTCTAATAGTCAAACAGTTCTGAGAAAGAATAACAAAGCTGGAGGCATCACAATTACTGATTTCAAACTTTATTATTAAGCTATAGTAATCAAAACAGTATGGAACTGCATAAAACAGATACGTAGATGATTGGAATAGAATTGAAAAACTAGAACTAAATCCATGCTTATATATTAACTAATGTTTGAAAAGGGAACCAGGAATACTGGAGAAAGAATATTCTTCTCTATAAATGGTGTTGGGAAAACTGGATATTCACGTGCAAAAAAAAATGAATATGGAAACCTATATCATAACACAAAATTTATGTCAAAATGGATTAAGACTATAAATGGAAGCCAAAAAGTGTACACTCTGAGAAGTAAATATAGGGAAAAAGATTCTTGACTTTGGTCTTGGCAATGATTTTTTTTAATAAAAAAAAAAAGGACAAGCAATGAAAGCCAAAAGTAGCAAATGTGACTATATCAAACTACAAAGCCTCTGCACAGGAAAAGAAATAATCAACAAAGTGAAAAAGGCTACCTACAGAATAGGTGAAAATACTTGCAAGCCATCTATCTAATAAGGGATTCATATCTAATATATGTAAGAAACTCATACATATCAATTCCAAAAAAATCTGATTAAAACATGTGCAGAAAACCTAATAGATATTTTCATAAAGAAGATATACAAATGGCTAATTGGTACATGAAAAGAGGCTCAACATCACCATATACCAGGAAAATGCAAATGAAAATCACAGTGAGATATCATCCAACACCTGTTAGAATGGTCATTAACAAAAAGGTAAGAGGTAACAAGCATTGGCAAGGACTTGGAGAAAAGGGAGCCCCTGTGCACTGTTGTTGGGAATATAAATTGGTACAGCCACTATGGAAAAACATATAAAGTTTTTTTTTTAAATATTAAAAATAGAACTACCATATGTTATAGCAATTCCACTTCTGGGTATATACCTGAAGGAAATTCAATCAATATCTCAAAGAGATATCTGTGCCCTCATGGTCATTGCAGTATTATTCACGATAGTCAGGATGTGGAAACAACCTAAATTATGTGTCCAACTACACCCTGCATGATTAAAGAAGATGCAGGTTGGATATAAAATAGAATAATATTCAGACAAAAAAAGTAATCTCGTTTTTCTTGACCACGTGGATGAAACTTGAGGGTATGAGGCTAAGTGAAGTAAGTTAGACAGTGAGAGAAAAAGACTGTATGATATCATTCTATGTGAAATCTAAACAAGCCAACCTCATAGAGAGAATAGAACAGTGGTTGCTAGGACCTGGGTGTGAACGAAATGGGGACATGTTCATGAAAGGGTTTAGAGTTTCAGCTATAAGATGAATAAGTTCTGAGGATCAAATGGGTAGCATGATGATTATATTTAACAATACCATACTATAAGATTCTGAGAAAAAAGCCAGAGTAGGAAGGTCCCGAGCTTACCTCATCCTAGACACACTGAATAAAAGCTACATCTGAACAACTAACTCTGAAAATGACCCAAAGACTGGCAGAATGGACATTTCAGTTAATCATAGAGAGGAAACCACAATGGGATGAAAAATGGTTGAGAACAAAACCCCCAGCAAAACTAACCACAAACTAGAGGAACACCAAAAGCACAGAGAAGTGAGAGGATCAGACCCCACATCAATCTCCCCAGATATGGAAAACCCAGAGTAGGAAGACAGTTCTCATAATTTGGCCTTGAAAACCAGTAGGGCTAATTTCACTTGCTTTTAAAATCAGTGGGGATTAACTCTGGGTACTTTACAAATCAGTGGGCTTAACCTTAGGGGAGCAAGAGGCATTAGGAAACTGAATCACCACCCTCAAAGAGCCAACATAACAAATAATCCAAGGAAGACACAGCATGGAAGCAGCAGTTTGGAAAGTGCCGAAGATTTATTTACTAGTCTCAGAACATGTGCTGGCGGGAGGGTCAGGAAACTTCAGGAGACTTCCCCAAGAACAAAAGTGCTGGTGAATGTCATTTTTCTTTTCTTCTCCCAACCTATGTAGACAGATATTTGTGGGAGCCAGCATAAACACTGTCCACCTATCTTGCTAACACCATGTGCCCTGCTCCCATGTTCACCTGCAAACACACCCCATCCAACCTGCTAGCTTCAGGTAGGTATACCTCCAAAGTTGTTCTTTCCCACACCTTGTAAGCAGCCCCAGCAGGGAACAGTGCCACTCCAAAGTGACTCCTGCCTTGGGGAGCAAGAGAGTTAACCACACACCAGCACACCTGAAGTTCTGGCAGCAGAACATTTTAGCTGGTAGTGCAGAAAAAGGTCTTGCTGTTGGTGTGCATGCACTTGCAGCAGACAGACTAAGTGTAGACAGCTAGCCTGACCACTAATGCTGCCCACTTACAGGCCCCCATTGGACTCAGATGGGCCCCTCAACAGTGCAGGGACCAAACCTTGCCCAGTGTGCCCACAGCAGACAAAGCAGGTCGTTGCAGCTGACAGGACTGAAAACAAAAATGGCTCTGCCACAACAGTAAGGCATACATAGCCCATATAGGAGACACTCCTGGAGTGTTTGGTTTTAGTGACAAGGAAGCATGGTGCTACAGGGCACTGCAGGAACTCTTCTACACAAGCCCACTACTTTCCAGACCAGGAGGTATAGCTGACCTTTCTAATACATAGAAACAAACTCAGAGCATTAGCCAAATGAGGAGATAGAAGAATAAGTCAAAAATTAAAGAAAATGACAAAATCATGGCAAAAGAGCTAAATGAAACAAAGATAACAATATGTCTGATAAAAAATTCAGAGTAATGCTCATAAAAATACTCACTGGACTTGAGAAAAAAGTGAAGGATCTCAGTGAGATCTTCAAGAAGATAGAAAAATAAAAAAGAACCAGTCAGAGATGAAGAACTCAATAACTGAAATAGAAAATACACAAGAAAGAATCAAGAGCAGATTGGAGGATGTAAAAAGAATCTGGAAGACAGTGATCTGGAAGACAGGCTTATGGAAAGCAACCAAGTTGAGCAGCAAAAAGCAAAAAAAATAATAAAAAATGAGAATAGGTTAAGGAACTCAGTGACATTATCAAGCGTAATAACATGTGTATTATAAGGATTCCAGAAAGTGAAGAGAGAGTGAAAGGGGCAGAAAACTTATTTGAAGAAATAATAGCTGAAAATTTCCCTAATCTGGGGAAGGAAACAGACATCCAGATCCACAAGGCACAGAGCCCCTAACAAGATTAATCCAAGTAGGTCCATGTCAAGACATATAATAATTAAAAATGGCAAGAAGTAGTGATAAAGAGAGAATTTTAAAAGCAACAAGAGGAAAAAAATACAGTTACATACAAAGCTATCAGTTAATTTTTCAGCAGAAACTGCAGGTCAGAGGGAGTGGCACAATATATTCAAAGTGCTAAAAGGAAAAAGACTACAACCAAGAATACTCTCCCTGGCAAGATTATCATTCAGAATAGAAGAAGAGATAAAAAGTTTCCCAGACAAACAAAAGTTGGGAAGTTTATTACTACTAAACCCGTCTTACAAGAAACATTGAAGGGAATTCTTTGAGTGAAAAGAAAAAGCCATAACTAGCAGTAAGAAAATTATGAAAAGGAAAAATTTGACAAGTAAATGCAAACATATAATAAAAGTAGTAGATTAATCACTTATAATACCAGTATGGAGGTTAAAATACAAAAGTAGTAAAGTCAGTAATATCTACAAAAATCAGTCAAGGGATACACAAAAAAAGGATGTAAAATTTGACATCCTATATATAAAATGTGGAGAAAGGAGTAAAAACTTACTGCTTTTAGAATGTGTTCAACCTTAAATGACTATCAACTTAATATAGACTGCTATATGCATAAGATATTATATATAAACCCCATGGTAATCACAAATCAAAAGCCTAAAATAGATACACAAAAAATAAAGAAAGGAATACAAACGACACTAAAGAAAGCCATCAAGGCATAAAGGAAGAGACCAAGAGAAAATGAAACAGAGAACTACGAAAACAACTGGAAAACAAATAATAAAATGACAGTAAGTACCTATCTATAATTACTTTAAATGTAAATGGACTGAACGCTTCAACCAATGGATAAAATGCAAGACCCATTTAGGTGCTGCCTATAAGAGACTCACTTCAGACCTAAAGACACATTCAGAATGAACAGATGTAAAAGTATATATTACGCAAATGGAAGTGAAGGAAAAAAACCCCTGAGTAGTGATACTTATATCAGACAAAAAAGACTTTAAAACAAAGACTACGATAAGAGACAAATAAGGACATTGCATAAAAATAAAGGGAACAATCCAACAAGAAAATATAGCAATGATAAATATCTATGCACCTAAATATATAAAGCAATTGAAGGGGCCTTAACACCCCACTTATATCAATGCATAGATCATCCAGACAGAAAATCAACAAGACAACAGTGGCTTTGAACAACACATTAGACCAGATGGACCTAACAGGTATATTCAAAACATTCCATCCCAAATCAGCAGAACACATGTTCTTTATAAGTGCACATGAAATATTATTCAGGATAGATCATGTTAGGTCACAAAACAAGTCTCAATAAATTCAAGAATATTGAAATTATACCAAGTGTTGTTTCCAACAACAATTATATGAAACTAGAAATCAATTGCAAAAAAATCTGGAAAGAACACAAACACATGGTGGCTAAACAACATGCTAATAAGCAATTAATGAGTCCACTGAAAAGTCAAAGAGGGAATAAAAAAATACATGGAAATAATTGAAAATGAAAACACATTGATCCAAAATCTTTGCAATGTAGCAATAATAGTTTTAAGAAGGAAGTTTATAGCAGCACAGGCCTACCTCAAGAAACAAGAAAAGTTTCAAATAAACAACTTAAACCTACACCTAAAAGAGCTAGAAAAAGAGCCAACAGAGCCCAAAGCAAATAGAAGAAAGGAAATAATAAAGACTAGAGAAGTAAATGAAATAAAGACAAAAAAAAATTCCGTGAAACCAGGAACTAGCTGTTTGAAAAGATAGATAACCTTTAACCAGACTCATCAAGGAAAAAAAAGAGAGAGAGAGGACTGAACTAAAAAAATTAGTAAGAAGAAATGCAGAGGATAATAAGAGAATATTATGAAAAATTATATGCCAACAAATTGGAAAACCTAGGAGAAATGGACACATTTCTAGAAATGTATAATCTTCCAAAACTGAATCAGGAGGAAATAGAAAATTTGAACAGACCAATAATTAGCAATGACATTGAATAAATAACCAAAATAATCCCAACAAACAAAAGTCCAACACCAGGTGGCTTCACAGGTGAATTCTACCAAATATTTAAAGAAAAGTCAATACTGATTCTTCTCAAACTATTCCAAAAAACAGAAGAAGAAGGAAAACTTCCAAATTCATTCTATAAGGCCAGCATTGCCCTGATACCAAAACTAGACAAGACAAAACAAAACAAAACAAAACAAAATAAAACTATAAGAAAAGAAAACTACAGGCTAGTATCTCTGATAAACATAGATGCAAAAATCCTCAACAAAAATATTAGCAGATCAAATTCAACAATACGTTTAAAAAATCATTCACCATGATCAAACAGAATTTATTTCAGGGATTCAAGGGTTGTTCAATATTCACAAATCAACCAATGTAATACATCACATTAAAAAGAGAAAGGATCAAAACCATATGATCATCTCAATAGATGCAATAAAAGCAGTTGATAAAGTATAATATCCATTTATGATAAAAAACTCCCAGCAAACTGGGTTTAGAGGGATTATATATCAATATAATAAAGGCCATATATAAAAACCACACAGCTTACATCATACTTAATGGTGAAAAACTGAGAGCATTTTCTCTAAGATCGGAAACAAGACAAGGGGGGCGCCTGGGTGGCTCAGTCGTTGGGCGTCTGCCTTGGGCTCAGGTCATGATCCCACGGTCCTGAGATCGAGCCCCGCATAGGGCTCCCTGCTCGGCGGGAAGCCTGCTTCTCCCTCTCCCACTCCCCCTGCTTGTGTTCCCTCTCTTGCTGTGTCTCTCTCTGTCAAATAAATAAATAAAATCTTAAAAAAAAAAAAAAAGAAACAAGACAAGGATGTCCACTCTCACCACTTTAATTCAACATAGTACTGGAAGTTTTGGCTGCAACAATTTGAAAAGAAAAATAAATAAAAGCATCCAAATTGATAAGGGAGAAGTAAAAATGTCCTATTTGCAGATGTCATGATACTATATATAGAAATCTCTAAAGATGCCACTAAAAATCTATTAGAACTAATAAATAATTCAGTAAGTTGTAGGATACAAAATTAGTATTCAGAAATCTTGCATTTTTATACACTGATTACAGAATAGCAGAAAGAGAAATTAAGAAAACAATACCATTTACAATTACACCAAAAAGAATGAAATACCTAGAAGTAAACTTAACCAAGGAGATGAAAGACTTGGTTGATGAAAGAAATTGAAGACAACACAAACAAATGGAAAGATATGCTGGACTATGGACTGGAAGAATATTATTAAAATGTCCATACTACTGACATCTACAGATTCAATCAATTCAATCAATATTTTTATTATAAAAATAACACAGCATTTTCCACAAAACCAGAGCAAATAATCCTAAAATTTGTATGGAACCACAAAAGACCCCAAATAGCCAAAGCAACCTTGAGAAAAAATAAAACAAAACAAAACAAAACAAACAAAGCTGGAGGTATCACAATTCCAGATTTCAAGATATACTACAAAACTATAGTAATCAAAACAGTATGGTAAGACACAAATAGACATACATCAATAGAACACACTTATATGGTTAATTTATCTATGACAAATGAAACAACAATATATAATAAGGAAAAGATAGTCTTTCAACAAATTGTGCTGGGAAAACTGGACAACTACATGCAAAAGAATGAAACTGAACCACTATTTTACACCATATACAAAAATAAACTCAAAATGGATTAAAGACCTAAAGATGAGACCTAAAACCATAAAACTTCAGAAAGAAAATGTAGGCTGTTTTTCTAGACATGTCTCAAGTAAGAGAAATGAAAGCAAAAAACAAAGCAAAGCAAAACAAAACAAAAACTGTTGGTAGTACACCAAAATATAAAGCTTTTGCACAGTGAAGGAAACCATTAACAAAACAAAAAGGCAACCTACTGAATGGGAGAAGATATTTACAAATGCTCTATCTGATAAGGAGTTAATATTCAATATATATATCAAGCTGTCCAAAGAAATAACAAGCATTGACAAGGATGTGAGGAAAAAGGAATCCTCATACACTGTTGGTGGGAATGGAAATTGGTAGAGCCACCATGAAAAACAGTATGGAGTTTCCCTAAAAGAATTAAAAATAGAAATACCATACAATCCAATAATTCCGTTATTGGGTATTTACCCAAAGAAAACAAAAACTCTAATTCGAAAGATATATGCACCTTATGTTTATTGCAGCATTATTTACAATAGCCCAGATAGGGAAGCAGCCCAATTTCCATCAATAGATGAATGGATAAAAGTGATGTGATGTGATATATGTATATATCCATGTATATAATGTTATAAAAAAGAGTTAGATCTTGTCATTTACAACAACATGGATGGATCCAGTGAGTGCTATGCTAAGTGAAATAAGTCAGACAGAGAAAAACAAACATCAAATAATTTTATGTGGAATCTAAAAAACAAAGCAAAGAGTGGAGGGTGGTGGGAGGGACAGGGTGGCTGGGTGATGGACACTGGGGAGGGTAAGTACTATGGTGAGTGCTGTGAATTGTGTAAGACTGATAAATCACAGACCTGTACCCCTGAAACAAATAATGCATTATAAGTTAATAAAAAAATACAAAATAAATGAATAAATGTTTGGTAGAATTCCCCTGGGGGGGGGGATTAAATAAAAAATAAAAAAACAAAGCAAAGAAATAAGCAAAACAAATGAAAAAGGAAACTCTTTGCTTAAAATTTTTTTAAAGATTTTTATTTATTTGAGAGAGAGAGAGAATATGAGAGAGAGCATGAGAGGGGGGAGGGTCAGAGGGAGAAGCAGACTCCCTGCTGAGCAGGGAACCCAATGTGGGACTTGATCACGGGACTCCGGGATCATGACCTGAGCTGAAGGCAGTTGCTTAACCAACTGAGCCACCCAGGTGCCCCGAAAAATCAGACTCTTAAGTATAGAGAACAAACCGTTGGTTGCCAGAGGGAAGGTGGGCAGAGTGATGGCAGAGAGATTAAGAGGTACAAGCTTCCAGTTATAAAATAAATAAGTAATGGAAAATAAAAGTACAGCATAGAAAATATAGTCAATAATATTTAAATAATATTGGTGACATGATGGTCATACTTATTGTGATGAGCACTTAGTAACGTATAGAATTGTTGAATTACTATATTGTACACCTGACACTAATATAATGCTGTATGTTAATTATACTTCAATAAAAAATACCATAATTATATACCTCAAAGTTGGTAAGAGACTAGATCTTAAATGTTAAATTATCACAGATAAAAAGTTATGTGAACAGATGGAAGTGATAACTAATCTTACTGTGGTAATTATTTTGCAATATATACACATACTAAATCACCATATTGTACCCCTTAAATTTGTATATTTTGTATTTCAATGAAACCTCAGTAAGTTGGGGAGATGCAAAAAATCATTTTAAATTTCAAAGAAAATTTTTTAAAAATGTATTTTTATTATCTCATTTTATATCTTACAAATTTAAGACAAATATACCAAAGAAAAATGCCTTGGTTATTTCAGAATAGAAAATAAAACAATAATTTAAAAAATAATTTTGGGGCTTCTGGGTGGCTCAGTCTTTAAATGTCTGCCTTTGGCTCAGGCCATGATCCTGCGGTCATGGGATCGAGACCAGCATTGGGCTCCCTGCTTTGTGGGAAGACTGCTTCTCGCTCTCCCTCTGCTGCTGCTTCCCCTACTTGTGTGCTCTCCCTCTCTCTCTCTCTCTGTCAAATAAATAAATAAAATCTTTAAAAAAAAAAGTATTTCTAATTCACAAGAGCCCAAAAAACAAGAAACCAGAAGTGTAACAGAGAGAATTAGGAAACATGAAGGAAACTGATACAAATACTTAGGTAGTCATAACTCCCTTTTTACAATAAAAATGATTTTACCATACAACAGTTGTATTTTTTGGAATAGATCCTCAAATTTTAAAGTATAGTATTGAATGTTTTTACAAATGAGTATATAAAAATGTAAAGATCATATGCCATTAGGGAATTGTAAATTAAAAGAACAATGAGATAGCAACTATAAACTTATTATGATAGCCCAAATCCAAAACCAGACATCACTAAATGCTGGCAAGGATGTGGAACAACAGGAATTTCTCATTCATTGCTGATGGGAATGCAAAATTGTACAGCTACTTTTGAAGACAGTTTGACAGTTTCTTATAAAACTCAACATACTTTCACCATATGATCTAACAATCCCTCTCCTTGGTATTTACCTAGAAGAGCTGAAAACTTAGGTCATCATAAAAACCTTCAGAGAGATGTTTATAGAAGCTTTATTCATAATTGACAAAAACTTGGAAGCAACCAAGTAATCCTTCAGTGGGTAAATGGATAAATAAATATCCAGACAAAGGTATATTATTCAGCACTAAGAGGAAATGAACAATCAAGGCATGAATAGAACGGAAGAAGCTTAAATGCGTATTACTAAGTAAAAAAAAGACAATCTGAAAAGGTTACATACTGTATTATTCCAAATATGTGACATTCTGAGAAGACAAAACTAGGAATACAGGAAAAAGATCCGTGGTTGCCAGGGGTTTGGGGAGAAGCAGTGATAACTAGGTGGAGCATAGAGGATTTTTAGGGCATATGATACTGATATGACGGATACATGTCATTATACATTTGTCAAAACCTACAAACTATAACACCAAGAGTAACCCAAGTGTCACATTCCCAACACTAATAAAAAATATGGACTTTGAGTGATAATGACAGGTCAGTATAGGCTTATCAATTGCAAGAAATGTACCACCTGGTGGGGGAGATATTAAGGTTGGGGGAGACTGTGAATATGTGAAGGCAAAGGGAAAATGTTAATACCTGTATCTCCTGCTCAATTAAGAAAAAGTGTTAGAGAAAATAATTTAAAGTTCCATATAAACTAAGAAATGTAGAAATTGAAGGTAAACATTAGAGAATAAATTCCTTAACCTATTATATTAAAGTTAGTATTTTACCAGCAGTTTATGGATATCCCATAAAATAAGGATTTATGAAATTCTCCTTGTATGTGCAAAATTCTATATGCATCTGTTCATAAGTGTATGGCAGGGTAAGCAGGCCCAAAGAAATAAAGAAGCAATGAGGAGATAGTGTTTCAATGAAGTAAAAAATAATTGATTTTTGATCAATTGATCAAATTGATAATTTGATTTTAGCCCACTCCACCAGGTACTACTGATTTTGTCCTAGGTTCTTAAGCTGTCTGACTCTCAGTGCTGTCACCAGTAAGTGAAAGTTAAAATAAAACCAATGGTGTATGTAAAAATCCAGTGGCTGCATTTATTAAGCACTCTAGTTTCACCTAGAGTATGAATTCATAATCACACCTGGGATTGGGTAAAAAATAAGTCTTTGTTTACTTAGAAGGACATATATATCTAGGAAACTGAGTAAGTGGAATATGAAGTTAACATACGTACTAACAGTTCTGAGAAAATGAAATTTAAGGATAAATACAGTTTTAAAACTATTTTTGGTGTAATCTTGTTTTTACTCATAATATTTTTTCTGTGTATCATTATCATAAAATGCTTTTTCATAATATTTATTTTTCTTTAGAAACTATACCTTAATCATTTACTCAGTTCTATATAATTTTTTAAAATTTTATTTTATTATGTTAGTCACCATACAATACATCATTAGTTTTGTTTTTTGTTTTTGTTTTTTTTTTAAAGATTTTATTTATTTATTTGAGACAGAGAGAATGAGAGACAGAGAGCATGAGAGGGAGGAGGGCCAGAGGGAGAAGCAGACTCCCTGCCGAGCAGGGAGCCCGATGCGGGACTCGATCCCGGGACTCCAGGGTCATTACCTGAGCAGAAGGCAGTCGCTTAACCAACTGAGCCACCCAGGCGCCCAATACATCATTAGTTTTTGATGTAGTGCTCCATGATTCATTGTTTGCACATAACACCCAGTGCTCCATGCAGTACAGATATGGCATCAATAGTCACCATACAGTACATCATTAGTTTTTGATGTAGTGTTCAGTAATTCATTAGTTGCGTATAACGCCCAGTGCTCCATGCAGTACAGATATGGCATCAGTTTTGTATGTGGTCACTTTTAGAAGAAAGACATTTAACAATAGCGTTGTGCATTCTCTGCAACTTAGAACACCCCCTTCCCTGAAAATAGTGTACATCATAGTTTCTAGAATTTTATCATCCAAAAAGCTTATGTTCTTGGGCATGATGAAGGCCCTTCCTATCATTTAAATAGGGTATTGGACTATATACTTTCCAAATTTCACACTACTTCTACATATTTAACTCTTATCTAAAAAACATAGTCTCTCTGCCAAAGAGGCTTACTTTTTGCCTAAAGAATTTACTAAATGCAAAATATAGGAATATTTATTTCATATCAACTGTATGCCAGGTAAGCTAGATTCTGAACACATAGAACAAAGTTTTATAATTAGTATCCTTGAAGCATTCAGTGATTTAGGTTAAGAACAAAAGGACTCTAATAAGCACTATAGAGTGTGGGCAGGGCTGTGGGGGCTCCAGATTTTCCATATAGGAGAAGCTTAGGTTGGTAAGGAGTGGTTGTGGGGAGCTAGAAGACTTGCTTTAAACTGCATTTCTCTAGTTGTTTTGCTAATTTTACTTAGCTTGTGTTTTCTTTGAATATTTCAGGATGCTGAGGGAATTTAATGCTCACTGCCTGTCCCTCCACCAACAAGTCATAATTTAGCATTCACAAGGAATTGTGTCATCTTGAAAATAAGCTTGATCAGAAAAGGGTTTAGGGAAGACTTCAGAGGATATAGAGGTGACTTGAGTCTTTAAGGATGAGTACAGTGAATCATGAGGGGAACCATGGTAATTTAATATACAGAGTAAGGCTTGACACGTAGAGGGTCACTACTACACATCAGTTGGATGGATTTGAGAGGAAGAGATAAAAGGAAGGTTGCTCCATGCACAATACCATGGGGTAGGAAGTCAGAGATGTAAGAGAGTCTTCCACATTCAGGGTTTCTACCTTCAGCATTTGCCTTGTTGTTATGTATAAGAATTTGGAGAAGAAGAATATAAGGCTGGAATGTGTCTTGTATTTGTTAGTTTACAATTATTTTAAAGGTGTTGAGGAAAGATTGAGGGATTATAAGGAAGTGAGTTAATGAGGAGATTTACACTTTTACCATGTACAACTCTAGCTGTAGTGAAGGATGGATGGGCGACACTGAAGCCTGGAACAGAAATGTCTGCTAAAGGGTAGTTCAGTAATTCAAGTGAGAGATAAAAGGAAAAATTTAAATTCTTAACTGTAAAGTGTCAAAGGAAATAACACTTTTTTTTTCTAGGTATATAAACTGTTTTATTAACAGACAAGGCCTACAGATTTATTTCTTCTTGGACACACCCATGGTGCGGCCACGGCGCCCTGTGGTTTTGGCATACTTTTCAATAAGGGATAATATAAAGAATAATTTTTGCTCCCCTGTTCAATAAAAGCCAAATGGCATTCAAATTGATTTTCTAGACCACTGAGAAAATCTTTATTTATAAAAATTTCAGTAAAATTTGTATAAATATATTCCCTCCCCCCCTAAAAAGAGTAATTTGGGGGAAAATATATGAGTGAAAACATCTATTCAGTGATTCTAATCAGCATAATTAGTATTTTTTATTGATGTGTAATCGACATACAACATCCTATTAGTTTTAGAAGTATGCTATAGTGATTTGATATTTTTTATGCATTTTACACATTACAAAACTATCTCCACAATAAGTCTGATTATCATATGTAACTACACAAAATTAAAACAATATTATTGACTGTATTCTGAACTTTTGCCCTATATAAACTTTAGAACCACTTTGTCAACATCAACAAAATAATTTGCTGGGATTTTGATTGGTATGTGTTGGATGTATAGATTATGTTGGGAAGAACTAACATCTTGACACTATGGAGGCTTCCTAGTTATGAACATGAAATATTTCTTAATTACTAGTTGTTCTTTATTTCTTCAGAGTTTTCCTCATATATATCTTTGATATTTTGACTTACACTTTTGTACTTAGATTTTTGGGTTGCTAATGTAAATGATAGTGTGCTTTTAAATTACAACTCTAATTGTTCATTTCTGGCATCTAGACAAATAATTGATTGTGTATATTAACCTTGTATCTATTGCAACCTTGTATAATATAATCACATATTAATTCCAGGATTTTTTTTTAGGATCAATTTGTTTGGATTTTCTACATGGACAATCACATCATCTATAACAAAGAAGTTTTCATTTCTTCCTTTCAAATCCATATACCATTTTTTATTTCCCTTACTTTTCTTATTGCATTAGGTAAGATTTCCAGTACAATGTTGAAAAGAAGTATAGGTAGGAAAATCCCTGCCTTGTTCCGAGTCCTACTGGGAAAGCTCCTAACTTCTCACCATTAAGTATGTTGTTAGTTTTAGGTATTTTTTATTATTCCTTCTTCATGTCACAATATCTCCCCTTTTGGGCAGATTGATTTATTATAAACATGATTTCTTGATATTGCACAATATTTGTTTGTTGATTCAAAGTGGTTGAAAGATAAAATAAAAGTGAAGTAAAGAAAAATTTCAGAATTTTAGTCTGATACACCTGAAAAGATAAAATGACCTAAATCTAAAGTGAGTGGTGCAGAGTTGGGAAGATATATGAGAAGGTTCAGTTTTAGACAGGTTAAATGTGAAGTATCCAACATGCAGTTCTACCTAGATATGGATTGATATGAGACATGGATTGGAGGTACAGATGGCCAGCACACTGATGTCATTAATAGTCATGAGATCACAAAGGGAAGGAGGAAGAGTGGTAGGGAAACAAGGAGATAAATAGAAACCAGAGTAAAAAGTGGATAGGGTGACATCAGCATCATGGTGCCAGAAAAGGAGTTGTTCCTTTGCTCTATCCTTTTTGATATACAAGTACTCCTAATTCATAAACAAACAAACAAACAAAATCCCTGTGCACAGCACAGCAAAAGCCAAGAGATCCATCCATCTGTGCCCACAAAACTGGGTAGATTAGCTTTTGAAGGAAACTGCAGAGTAGGAGTATTGGCAGATATAACAGTTGGCAGACCAGGCAACATGCCTTCAGGACCTTTCTGGAAGAGGAGGTAGAGGGTGAAAACAGAGGGTGCGGTGTATTCCTGGTTCTCAGTGCTGCAGATGGAGGAACCCATTTGCTATCTCTGAGGAGAGACCCATGTGACTTAGAGTGAAGGAAAGAGAAGGGAAGAAGGTAGACAAAAAGAACTGAAGGAAATCATTTCCTTTCAACTGCCTCAGGATTCTGGAAAGAGGACTGCTCACAGAATTCTGAGACATCCCACTAGAGGATCCCCTTACTGGGCCAAAAGCACACCTGAAACCCCAAGTGCCAAGCACACACAACCTCCTCCTCTGCTCCCACTCCTCCTCCTCCTCCTCCTCCTCTTCTTCTTCTTCTTTTTCTTCTTCTTCTTCTTCCTTCTTCTTCTTCTTCTTCTTCTTCTTCTTCTTCTTCTTCTTCTTCTTCTTCTTCCTTCTTCTTTCTTCGTCTTCGTCTCCGTCTTCTTCTTTTCTTCTCTTCTTCTTCTTCTTCTTCTTCTTCTTCTTCTTCTTCTTCTTCTTCTTCTTCTTCTTCTTCTTCTTCTTCTTCTTCTTCTTCTTCTTCTTCTTCTTCTTTCTTCTTTCTTTTCCTTTCTGTGCCATTTTTTTAACAAATGTATGTGCTCCCAGTCTTAGAAGCTGTGTGTTCCTGTAAGAGAAACAAAAAAAACTTGTGGTATATCGCCACCTTCTGGAAGGTAAGAGGAAAGCTCCTAATTAACAACTGGTTGAATTGTTAAAATCAAAGTAAACAAAACCTTACTTCAATAAGAAAGATTCTCACTACTTGTGATATGGCAACAGAGGCATTTATCATTAAACACTGTGAAAAATCACTGTAGTACAATGCTGTAGGCTGTACTAAATCCTTACATATCAATAACCATCATGATGTAAATGGATTAAACTCAAAAATCAAAATGCACAGAGTGAATGGATGGATACAAATGCAAGACCAAACTATATGCTGCCTACAGAAGACTCATTTCAACTCTGAAGACGTGCAAAAGCTCAAAGTGAAAGGATGGAAGATGATATTCCAAGCCTATGGAAACCAAAAGGAGGCAGGCATAGCCCTACTTACATTAGACAAAACGGACTTCAAGACAAAAAGGGTAACAGGAGACAGAGGTCATGATATAATGACAAAGAGGTCAGTACCTTAAAAAGACACAACAACTGTAAATATATACACTCCCAATGCCATAGCATCGAAATATATTAAGCAAATAATAACAGACCTTATGGGAGAAATAGACAACAATATAATAATATTAGAGAACTCCACGATCAACAATGGATAGATCATCCAGACAGAAAATCAACAATAAAACATTGGAATTGAATCACACATTAGAAAAAAGATGGTATTAACAGACATATAAGGAACATTTCATCCAACAGCAGTGGAATACACATTCTTCTCAAGTGCATATGGAATTTTCTCCAGAATAGATCATATGATAGGCCAAAACAAATCTTAGCAAATTCAAAAAGACTGAACTCATATCAACTATCTTTCTTGATCACAGTGGTATGAAACTAAAAATTAGCAACAAGAGGAAAGTGAGAAGATCTATAAATACACTAAATAACACACTTCTAAACAACCATTGAGTAAAAGAACAAATTAGAAGGGAATTCAAAAATTATCTCAGAACAAATTAAAATGGAAATATAACATATCAATTATTGTGGGATGCAGGAAAAACAGTTCTGAGGGAAAAGTTAATAGAAATAAATAAATATATTAAGAAATTAGAAAGATCACAAATAAACAACCTAAGTTTATACCTCAGGTAAGTAGAAAAAAAAAGAACAAAAGCCCAAAGGTAGCTGAAGGAAGAAAATAATAGATCAGCGTGGAAATAAATGAAATAGTGACAAGAAAAACAACACAAAGGATCAACTAAACTAAGAGCAGATTCTTTGAAAAGATCATCAAAATTTACCATTTAACTAGATTAGCTAGGAAAAAGGGGAGAAGATTCTAATAAAATTAGAAATAAAAAAGGAGACATTACATCTGATACTTCACAAGTACATAGAATCAGAAGAGACTACTATGAACAATTATATGTCAAAAATTATATAAGGTAGAAGAAATGGATACATTCTAGAAATACACAATCTACTAAGACTGAATCAGAAAAAAATAGAAAATCTAAACAGACCAATAATGAGTGGAGATACTGACTCAGTGATCAAAAAATTCCCAACACAGAAAACTCTGGGATGAAAGGTTTCAATGGAGAAGAATTAACATTTTTTTGAGAAGAATTAACATTTAAAGAAGAATTAAAACTTAAAGAAAAATTAATTTCAATCCTCCCCAAACTCCTCCAAAATACCAAAGAGGAAGGAACACTTCCAAACTCATTCTATGAAGCTGGTATTATCTGGTACCAAAACCAAATAAGGACACGACAAGAAAAGAAAACTATAGATCAATATCCCTGATGAATATAGAACCAAAATTTTTCAATAATTTTTTAGCAAACTGAATTCAAGAATACATTAAAAGAATGTTCATCATGACCAAGTGGGATTTATTCCTGGGATGCAAAGAGTGTTTCCATATACAAAAATCAATAAATGTAATATACCACATCAGTAAAATGAAAGATAAAAACCACATGGCCATCTCAATAGATGCAGAGCAGCATTTGACAAAATACACCATCCTTTCATGATAAAAATCCTTCACAGACTGGGTATAGAAGGAACATGTCTCAATATAATACAAGGCATAATTACCAAATCTACTATTAACATTATACTCAATGGAAGAAAAACTGAAAGCTTTTCCTCTAACATCAAGAACAAGGCAGGGATGCCCATTCTCACCACTCCTATTTAATATAATACCAGAAGTCCTAGCTAGAACATCTAGGCAAAATAGAAATAAAAAGCATCCAAATCAGAAAGGAAGAAGTAAAAACATTGTTATTTGCCGATAATATGATGTTATATATAGAAAATCCCAAAGCGTCAGTCAAAAAACTGTTGGAATTAATCAATGATTTTGCTAAAGAGGCAGGGTACAAGATCAATATATGAAATCAGTTGCATTTCTTTACAAAATGATGAAACATCTGAAAAAGAAATAAAACTATCCTATTTACGATAACATCAAAAAGTGATACAACACTTAGGACTAAATTTAACCAAGGAATTGAAATTTCTGTACAATGAAAACCACAAAATTTTGCTAAAAGAAATCAAAGAAGACACAAAGAAATAAAAAGACATTCTGTGTTCATGGATCAGAAGAATTAATATTATTAAAATGGCCATACTACCCAAAGCCATCTACAGATTCAACACAGTCCCCAAATACCAAAGGCATTCTTCACAGAAATAGAAGAGGCAATTCTAAAATTCATGTGGAACCACAAAAGACTATGAATAGCCAAAGCAACCCTGAGGAAAAAAAGCACAAAGCTGGAGATATCATACTTTCAGATTTTAAATTACATCGCAAAGCCATAGTAATAAAAAGAGTATGGTACTTGCAGAAAATAGACACATCAACCAATGGAACAGAATAGAGAGCCAGAATTAAATTGTCATAAACAGAACAACTAATATCCAAAAAAGGAGCCAAGAATACTCAATGAGAAAAGGATAGAGTTTTCAACAAATGGTGCTGGGAAAACTGAAGAAATGCATGCAGAACAATGGAATTAAATCCAAGCTATACCACTCAAAAAAATTAACTTGAAATAGATCAGAGACTGAAACAAAAAAAACAATATCATAAAACTTCTAGAAGAAAACATAGGGTAGAAGCTCACTGATATCCAGTTTAGCAATTAATTTTTAAACAAGATGCCAAAAGCACAAATAACAAAAGCAAAAACCAATCAATGGTACTACATCAGACTCAAAAGTTTCTGCCCAGCAAAAGAAACAACAAAATGAAAAGACAACCTACAGAATAAAAGAAAATTTTTGCAAACCATGTATCAGATAAGGGGTTAATATCCAAAATATGTAAAGAACTCAGGCAATTTAATAACAAAAAAACCAATCTGATGAAAAGTATAGGCAGAAGGACTAAACAGACATTTTTCCAAAGACATGAACAAAATTGTCAAGAGATACATGAAAAGACTTTTAACATCACTAACCACGAGGGAAATGGAGATCAAAAGCACAATGAGATACCATCATCAAGAAGACAAGAGACAACAGGACCTGGTGAAGGTGTGGGAAAAGGGAACCCTCATACATTGTCGATAGGGATGTGAATTAGTTTGACCACTGTGGAAAACAGTATGAAGATTTCTCAGAAAAATGTAAAATAGAGCTACCATGCATTCCAGCCATTTCACTTCTTGGTATATGCCCAAAGAAAATGAAAACAGGATTTCAACAGGATACGTGCACTTCCATGTGTATTGCAGCATTATTCACAATAGCCAAGATATAGAAACAAACCAAATGCCCATCAATGGATGAAGGGATAAAAAATATGGGATACATAAGCACAAGGAAGCCAGCCATAAGAAAGGAGAATATATTGCCATTCATGACAATGTAGGTGGACCTTGGACACATTATATCAAGTGATATGAGTCAGACAGAGAAAGACAAGTTCTGTGTGATATAACATGTGGAGTCTAAAACACTAACCCTGTAAAAAACAGAAAGTAAAATGATAATTACAGGGGATGGGAGAGATAAGATTGAGTGTGTAAGGGTGAAAAATTGTAATGAGTGGTAAATAAGCCATATTAATCTAATGCACTGTATAATGAATATAAATAATAATATTCTACAAGTATACAATGTGATATCACTCATTGTAGGAGTGACCAGTGAAGTAGAAGGTAAAGTGAGTTGTTTGTCCAAGACAAAAATGACCAAAGTATTTTGAAGAGAAGAGAGTGAACCACCATGTCAAAATCTCTAATAGGTCAAGTATGATGAAGAATGAAAAAATATACATAATTTTAAAGATTTATTTATTTACTTATTTGAGAGGGAGAGCTTGCGCGAGCAAGGGGGAAGAGCAGCGGGAGAGGGAGAGAGAATGTCAAGCAGATTCTCCGCTGAGCCTGGAGCCTGAAGGGAGGCTCCAGGCGGGGCTTGATGCCATGACCCCAAGATCATGACCTGAGCCAAAATCGAGAGTCAGTTGCTCAAGTGACTGAGCCACCCAGGCGCCCCCAAAATTGATATTTTGATTTAGCAAGAACTGTTTCAGTGGCATGATCAAGAAGAAAGCATGACTGAAGTGAATTTAAGACCTGTTTGGAAGCAAGGTCTTGGAGACCATGAGTACAGAAAAAATATTTCAAAGATCTTAAGTGCAAATGAGAGTAAAATGGATTCAGAGAGGAAGGGGAATTGGGATCAAGGGAAGATTTTCATGAGATAGGGAAAGAATCAATATGGTTAATTATCTAATTGAGTGTGGGAAGTGACTAAGGAAGGGATAGAGAAGAGAGAATTGCTGAAATGATGTTTCTGAATAAATCAGAGGGACTAAAATCCAATACAAACTCAGAAGATTTGGCTTTGTATTTGAGCACAATTACTTCTATAATTACCAGAGAGAGGGTAGAATTGTTTGGTACAGATATCAACAGATGGTGTTGGGAGTGTCTTTTGATTATTTTGATTTCCCCAGTGATATGTAATCTAAGCAAATAGATTGATTATATATAGAGAGAGATACTTATATCTATATACCTATATATCTATATATCTTATTCTCTTTCCCTTTGAGTACCTGACACCTCCAAAGGTAATCACAGTTCAAATATCTGTTATAGTAGATGGCTTCTGCCTAACTTTGAATTCTGTGTGACTGGAATCGAACATTGTCTGGTCTTTTTTCTGACTTCTTTCACTCCCCATTTTTGTCCATGAATTGCATTCGTATTACTGGGTGGAGTTAGTTTTTTGTTATTATTGTTTTACTTCATGGTTGTTGCACAGAATCCCATTGTGCAAATTTTACATTTTATTTTTCCATTCTATTACTGAGAGAAATTTGGGTTATTTCCAGTTTGGGCAATTTTAAGTAAAGCTTCTGTGAGCATTCTTGTACATGTTTTTGCCCACCTGAACACTTCTTGGTATTTACATAAACGGTCAAACTCATACTGTATTCATTGGAATTTTTTTAAATTTCTGAATTATTTCCACTACATCCAGTGTTAATTGCTAATTGCTGCCACTTTGGTCCTTCACTTTGTTATTTTCAGGTTTTCTTGTCTATCTGGTCATTGTTAGTTATCTGTCCTCGTTTACGAATAAAGGATGCTTTAGTTTAATGTAGGTAACTTGAAAGTTTTATTTCTACCAATATTTACCTAGTAGGTTTCTATATTTCACAATAGAAAGTTGAAGGGCTCATTGGATCTGCATGAAAATATAACTATCTCTTTCATAGAGAATAGAAAAACAATAGACAAAATAAGGAATCCTCCAAATGCCAAATTGTGCAAGATTATGCAGCAAGGCAGAATGCCCTCATTAGATATCCTGACATTGACCTTGCAGACAGTCCTAAATCTCCACACACAGTTCCTTAGTTTTAAGCCAAAGTATATATTTTTTCACTCACACTGGGAGTGAGTGTATATAATTAACAGATTACAGATATTCAGCATACATATTACCATCATTCCTATCTTGTTCCTACTTTTCTTTCCCTGCAACTTTTTGACACTCTGAAAGGAAGTATGGTTTCCATGCCTGACTAGACTTCTGAAAATTCTTGTTAGAATACTATGATTCCATACACCCTTTGTCTTTCAAAAGTTCTTTAGTTCGATGATGTTGTGAACTCTTCCAGTCCTGCTCCAGTATTCTGTTTTAAATTGTTCCCATGTTCTTTCTTTTTTAACTTAGTTTATTTTATTATGTTATGTTAATCACCACACATTACATCATTAGTTTTTGATGTAGTGTTCCATGATTCATTGTTTGCATATAACACCCAGTGCTCCATTCAGTACATGCCCTCTTTAATACCCATCACCAGGCTAACCCATCGCCCCACCCCTGTCCCCTCTAGAACCCTCAGTTTGTTTCCCATGTTCTTTCTTTACTGACATTCCAACTGTGTTAAGGAAGATTCTCAGAGTACCATCTTGAAATGCTGTATTTAGGCTTTGTGTGCCTGTGAGCATGTGTGTGCGTGCGTGTGTGTGTGTGTGTGGTTTTATTGCACACTGCTTCTTGAAGGCAGAATTATTTTCTCTAGCACCTCAAACCCATAAACCACTCAACTCCATCAAAACTTATAATCCATGGATCCTATCAACATTTGAATAACCTTTGCCTGGGCATGTCATCCATTCCCTATCTACCCACTACAATTTAAATGACACAGTCCAATTTTGCTTTTTTTTTTCTTTCCTATTTATTCAACTCCTTTGTTTTTTACTGTGTAAATTGTCCCCATCTGGAACAAATCTAACCATGTTTGAGACCCTTTATCCATAGGCTAATTGCTCATGTTGCAGACCTATGCTCCTCTTATTAGAATTTGAGCTCCACAAACCAGAAATTTTGTAATATGCACAGTACCAAGAACAGTTGTGATGTCATATGGACTGTCAAAAGTATTTAATAATTGTGAAATAAATAAATGACTTTTTAATCTTTGGATATTGAATTCCTAAAATGTGTCTAGATCTTGATTAGAAACTCCATATTTTTGCTGAAGTATAAAATAATTTCATACTACTTTTTCTTTTT
Source organism: Mirounga angustirostris (assembly GCF_029215605.1). NCBI lineage: Eukaryota > Metazoa > Chordata > Mammalia > Carnivora > Phocidae > Mirounga > Mirounga angustirostris. The sequence continues at coordinate 149,356,834 of NW_026991710.1, read as the reverse complement.
TAAAGATTTATTTGTTTATTTTAGAAAGAGAGAGTGCAAACAGGGGGCGGGGCAAAGGGACAGGGAGAGAGAGAGAATCCTTAAGCAGAATCCCTGCTGAGCACGGAGCCCAACTCGGGGCTCCATCCCAGGACCCTAAGATCATGACCTGAGCTGAAATCAAGAGTCAGATATTCAACGGACAGAGACACCCAGGCGCCCCACATACTAGTTTTTCTATTTCCCTTTTACTTATAATATAATTCTTACATGTATTTTACCTGCTACTTTCAAAATTAAATGCATCCCATTATCTCTTAAAGTTCATACATTCTAAACAATTTAGAGCCAATATAAAACCTGGGCGATCACAGAGTTTTATTTCATTTTATTCTGTATTTACACTTTACATCTTCCTTAGTTAAATTTCAGCTTTCCCCATTAATTACATTGTTTGGAATCCCCTCAAGTGTTTTTATAGAGATGACTTCAGCCAAACAAAGATAAACAAAACAAAACAAAAATCTTTACGTTGCCAGAAGTGGGTTTTGTATTTTAGCTGATTTGCTTCCTACTCTTGATTCATAAGAGCAGCTTTATCATGTCTCTACTTGCAATGACTTGAGATTTAGCACACTGACATACACTCATGAAAGAAACAGTCTGTATGTTCCTAATGGCATCTCCTGATTTATATGTTATCTTAGTTTTCACATCATATTTAAAGAGACATAGTTTGGGGCGCCTGGGTGGCTCAGTCAGTTAAGCGTCTGCCTTCGGCTCAGGTCATGATCCCGGGGTCCTGGAATCGAGCCCCACATCGGGCTCCCTGTTCAGTGAGAAGTTTGCTTCTCCCTCTGCTCCTCTCTCTCTCTCTCCCTGTCAAATATGTAAATAAAATATTTTGTAAAAAGATACATCGTTTCTGGCGCCGGGCCGGTGGGGGCGGGTCACGCAGATCGCGCGGCCGGGAGCAGCGCTGGTGGCTGGCGGCGGCGGCGGCGGCGGCGGCGGAGCTGCGGGGCCGCGAGCCGGCCTGGGGCTCTGGGTAAGCGCAGCGCCACGCAGGGCTGCGCCCGCCGCCCGCTGGGAGCCGTGGAAATCGGCACCGAGGTCAGCCGCAAGATCCGGAGTGCCATTAAGGGGAAATTGCAAGAATTAGGAGCTTATGTTGATGAAGAACTTCCTGGTTACATTATGCTGATGGTGGCCAACAAGAAAAGTCAGGACCAAATGACAGAGGACCTGTCCCTGTTTCTAGGGAACAACACAATTCGATTCACCGTATGGCTTCATGGTGTGTTAGATAAACTTCGCTCTGTTACAACTGACCCTTCCAGTCTTAAGTCTTCTGATACTAACATCTTTGATAATAACGTGTCTTCAAACAAGAGCTGGTTCAGTCGGGGAGATGAGAGAAGGCATGAAGCCGCAGTGCCACCTCTTGCGGTTGCTAGCGCTAGACCTGAAAAAAGAGATTCCAGGGGTTCTACTAGTTCACAGGAGCAAAAACCCACTACTGTCAGACAGACTTAGGATGATGGAGCTGCAACCCGATTAATGTCAACTGTGAAGCCCCTGACGGAGCCAGCACCCTCTGAAGATGTGATTGATACTAAGCCAGAACCAGATGATCTCATTGATGAAGATCGCAATTTTGTGCAGGAGAATCCCTTATCTCAGAAAAAACCTACAGTGACACTTGCATATGGGGTTCTTCTCGTCCTTCTATTGAAATTTATCAACCACCTGCAAGTCGAAATGCAGATAGTGCTGCTCATTTAAACAGGCTGCAATTTCAGCAGCAGCCAAGCAGTATTCATGCTGCCAAGCCACCTGATATACAGAACAAGCTGGGTATTTGAAACAGGACGTTTGTGTGAACCGGAAATGCTTAACAGCTTAGAAGAGACTTATAGTCCTTTTTTCAGAAACAACTCAGAAAAAAATGAGTATTGAGGAAGAAACTTTCGGAAGAGAAAGTTGTCTGTGGTAAGTTCAGTTGTTAAAGTAAAAAAATTCACTCATGATGGAGAAGAGGAGGAGGAAGGGGATGACTGTGGGTCTCGGACAGGAAGCATCTCCGGCAGGTGTCAGTGCCAGCAAAGCCTGAGGAGACCTTCACTTCCATCTTCTAAACAAGCTAACAAGAATCTAATTTTGAAGGCTGTATCTGAAGCTCAAGAATCTGTAACAAGGGGCTCCTGGGTGGCTCAGTTGGTTAAGCGACTGCCTTCGGCTCAGGTCAAGATCCTGGAGTCCCGGGATCGAGTCCCGCATCGGGCTCCCTGCTCAGCAGGGTGTCTGCTTCTCCCTCTGACCCTCTTCCCTCTCGTGCTCTCTGCCTCTCATTCTCTCTCTCAAATAAATAAATAAAATCTTTAAAAAAAAAAAGAATCTGTAACAAAAACAACTAACTATTCTACAGTCTCACAGAAACAGACACTTTCAATTGCTCCCAGAACTCGAACTTCTCAAGAAAAATTGCTGGCAGAAGTGGTCCAGGGGCAAAGCAGGACCCCCAGAATAAGTACCCCCATTAAAGAAGAGGAAACAAAGGGAGATAATATAGAAAAAAGCCAAGGAACTCGACAGAGGCGGTTGTTATCCGGACTGCAAATTGACCCAGTTGTGGCAGAAACTCTATAGAGCAGTCAAGATTACTGTGACATGGAATCCCTGGTCCATGCAGACACAAGATCGTTTATTCTGAAGAAGCCGAAGCTGTCTGAGGAAATAATAGTGGCGCCAAACCAAGAGTCGGGGATGAAGACTGCAGATACCGTTCGGGTACTTTCAGGACACCTTATGCAGACACGAGATCTTGTACAACCAGATAAACCTGCTAGTCCCAAGTTTATAGTGACGCTGGATGGTGTCCCCAGCTCCCCAGGGTACATGTCAGATCAAGAGGAGGATGTGTGCTTTGAGGGAGTGAAACCTGTAAACCAAACTGCAGCCTCAAACAAGGGACTCAGAGGTCTCCTCCACCCACAGCACTTGCAGTCGATGAGCAGGCAGCTCGATGAGCCAAATGGTAGCTTTTCAAATGCTGAGATGAGTGAACTGAGTGTGGTCCAGAAAGCAGAAAAACTTCTGGAGCGTTGCAAGTACTGACCTGCCTGTAAAAATGGGGATGAGTGTGCTTACCATCATCCTGTTTCACCTTGCAAAGCCTTCCCCAATTGTAAATTGGCTGAGAAATGTTCGTTTGTTCATCCAAATTGTAAGTATGATGCAAAATGTACTAAACCAGATTGTCCCTTCACTCATATGAGTAGAAGAATTCCAGAACTGCCTCCAAAACCAGCAATTGCAACACCAGCCTCACCTTCTAGTAGTCAACTGTGCCGTTCTTTCCCTGCTTGTAAAAAAGTGGAGTGTCCCTTCTATCATCCAAAACACTGCAGATTTAACACTCAGTGTACAAGAGCTGACTGCACGTTGTATCATCCCACGATTACTGTGCCACCAAGACATGCCTTGAAATGGATTCGAACTCAAACCAGTGAATGACAGTCCTACTTGGCAGAAGATTGTGGAGTTTCCATCGACTGGCAAAAATATTCTGCAGAACTTGTCAAACCTTTGAAACTTGGAGTATATTGCTTTCATAATATGAAGTTTATTGCCTATCGGGAGTGTCTAATTTTTCAAGTTTGTAAGTTTATTAAGTGGTTTTAACATTCGGTATTTTTTGTTGTTTGTTTTGACTATGAAAAGACCGTTTAAGGAAAAGCTAAATTCTATTAAAGCATTTGAGGCGTGTTTGTAAAAAAAAAAAAAGAGAGACATAGTTTCTATTTCATGAGGGCAAAGCTTGTTTTAATTTATGGGCTCAAACAAGTTTACTTCTATTCTCTGAGATCAGCACAGAATCTCAGTATTCCTACATGGTAGAAGATAAGCAACAATTTGTTACATTAGAAAAAATACTATTCAGTACGTCATCTGCCACTGGCAAACCCATTTCAGGCTTATGACCTCCAGAACAGTAAAATTAAAAAAAAAAAGTGTGTTATTTTGTCACTAAATTTGTAAAATTTGTTATGCAGCAATAGAAAACTATTATAAGTACATTGCATAAATATCATTTTACTATTGAGAGCCAGGAACTATGGATTTTCCTGCAAATTATGGCATTTAAAGTTGCTAATTTTATATAAATTTTATGTACATGAAATCCAAAGAGTTTCCAGGTTTTCCTGATCAGATAGCCACAAATAAATGTTTTATAAAAACTGTTCATTGTACATATAAAAATATCTAAACAAGTTATCTTTCTACTTAGAAATTATGCAGCTTAAGAAGAGAACCCAGGTAGGGGTTCCTGGATGGCTTTGGTTTGAGCATCTGACTCCTGATTTCAGCTCAGGTCATGATTTCAGGGTCATGGAATCAAGCCACAAGTGTCAGGCTCCCCACTCAGCGGGGAGTCTGCTTCTCTCCTTCTTCCTCTCCCTCTGTATCTCCCACCTCCGTACTTTGTGTGCACGCACTCTCTCTCTCTCTCTCAAATAAATAAATCTTTAAAAAAAAAGAAGAGAACACAGATAATTTATATAAAGGTTAGCAATTCAAGGCAGAGTTGTTGATTAGGAGATAACTTTTGTATCTTTATTTGAAAACAGAACAACTCACTTAAACATAGTAATATGTGAGTAAGGAGTAAGCAATGAAATAGGTTTGTGCCTTAGTTTCTTCATCTGCAAAATGGGAATAAAAGTAATACCTTGAATAAATCTTTTGAGACCAAAAAGTCTCGGTAAGCAAAAATCTAGAACATTGTTATTATATATAATAATATAATATAATATAATATAATATAATATAATATAATAAATACCTAAAAGATCCTAGTGCTTGCTATGACTTTTTTTTTTAATATGGAAACCCATTGTCTACATCCTTTTGCTATGACGTTTGCTATGACTTTTTTTTTTTAATTTTTTTTTTAATGCTATGACTTTTTTTTTAATATGGAAGCCCATTGTCTACATCCTTCCCTATGGAATATTAACAACATACAATATTTGAGTCTAAAATCAAACTCCATTTGAATGCCTATATCTTATTTTTAATTTGCTACACTTTTTCTTTTTGACCCTAGTTAATTTACAGAGGCATAAATTTATAAGTGTAAATATTTTTTTTACTCATTAGTGAAGGCTGCAGATGAATTATTTTAAAAATATTTTACAATGCTTTATATTTACATGGGGTACAGTTCCACACATATAATAATTCCCAACTTCGGTGTCACTAGAAAATTAATATTCCTCTAAATACTTTACAGTGCTTACACAATTAATGAAGCTAAACACTAATGAGTATTTAAAAAAATACTATATCTCAAGTTTAATATTTATTGCACTATACAGATGGTCCCTGACTCACAATGGGTCCACTTACAATTTTTTGATTCTTCAATTGTGCAAAAGCAATACCCATTCAATAGAAACTTTACATTGAATTTTGGTCTTTCCCTGGACTAGCAATATATGGTAGGACGTTTTCTTGTGATGTTGTCTTGTGGCAGGCAACTGCAACTCCTTCTCAACCATAGGATTTCAAGGGTAAACAACTGATATAATCATTCTGCATGCATATAACTATTCTGTTTTTCACTTTCAGTGCAGTATTCAATAGATATTCAACACTTATCAAATAGGCTCTGTGGTAGATGATTTTTCCCAACTGCAGTCTAATCTAAGTGTTCTGAGAACATTTAAGATAGGCTTGGCTAAGTTACGGTGTTCTATAGGTTAGGTGTGTCAATTACATTTCAACATTTGATATTTTTAACTTATTATGGGTTTATTATTATGCAACCTCATGAGTAAGATCTATATTTAGTTAAAACTTCCAGAAATCTAACAACAAGCTTATTCTCTTAAATGTTTTAACATTTAAAATTACATACATTATAAAGGACATGAAATAGGTCAGTTTATTTAAATGATTAATTCTGTGAATAGCCAACCATTCCCATTTCCAGCTGGAAAGAAAAAAAAAAAAAAAAGCAAAACCAAACCAAACCATATTACACGTTCATTTCTCTTTCTTTCCCTTCCTTCCTTCCTTCCTTCCTTCCTTCCTTCCTTCCTTCCTTCCTTCCTTCCTTCCTTCCTCCATCCCCCCTCACTTCCTCCTTCCCTCTTTCCCTCCCTCCATTCCTCCCTCCCTCCCTCCTTCATTCCCTTCCTTAATTCCTTTCTTTCTTCTTGTTCACACAAAATGTAATTTTGGCTTAGGACATTTAGATTCTGAAAGGTACTAGTGATTTAACAAAGAAATGATGACTGTGTTTTCTGACTCCAAAGGCTGATACTTTAGAGAAGGCAAGGAATACATGCTATGGGAGGAAATAGAAAGGGAAGATAGAGCAACTGCTGCTACTCCCAGGACTAAGGGCAGTTGCTAGAATGAGAAACACAGAAGCAGAAAGCACAGAAAGCTGTAGGCACCTTCTCCAGTCACCACATGTCAAGAGCTCTGGAGTATCCCCTGTTGGCAAGAAGCCACCTGACAAAGAAGATGTGCTATTTGAAAACTACTTATAAAGGCAACACAAAGAATGAAATAAAAGTGTAACTTTAGAACTTGAGGCAATAGTTCAATAACTATGTCATGGTTTTCTATCATTTCAACCCAATAAAGTACATGAAAATGTGAAAGCCTCAGTACCCCTTTAAATATTTTTTACCCTTAACATTTTGGTATGCATTCAATTGGATGAGTAGAGAAAAAGTCTGTTATAAAGTCAAATGAAATATAACATCTCAGAGATTTTATTAGGAATCTAGCTAGACACAGGAAGAAATGATGAGTTAGTTGATAAACTACTTCGAATGTCCTACTAAAGGGTGAGCTAACTGGAAATAATCCCGAGAAAATGAGCCCAATTACCTAAATACTAGCATGTTTAATTGGGCTGTTATCACATTTTCAGGACTCATTTGGTACTTCCCTTCTTTTATTCCTTACCTTTGTTTCCTCTGTAAAAATGCCTAAGCAAACTGGAATATCCTGCCATATGTATCTAGTGTAGGAGACACCATTGGTGGTCTACCCCAGATCCCGGGGAAGGGGCTGGTGCACGCCTTCCCCACCAGCTGGCTACCCCTCTTCACCTAAACTGACATGATGGTAGGCTGCTACTGGTGCACAGCTGTATTCTTCTCTTGAGAATTGTCCTTGAATCAACTTGAGTAAGCATCTGAGGCTGGATGGTTTTATAATCTTTTTCCTCCTTCTCTCCAACACTTGCTCACCTAAGTAGCCTGTAGCCTCTGACTGATTGATGCTGAGCTACTGAGCTGGGTGAACAAAAGGCCATTCCTCCAGCCTCAACATGAAATGTACTCAGTGGTAAAATTCATGTTCCACATTCTTCCTTAGAACTGTCCCCTTCCCTATCCGGTTTCCTCTCTTTCCTAACACTTTTCTGTGAGAACATCATTATTCTAAAGCCCTTGAAGCTAATTCCCCATCCCAGGATATGATTCTAGGGAATCTGATTAAGGTATTCGGAATCCAGAAATGTGACATTAGAAGAATTTCCAATAAAAGATCTTCCTTATTTTGAGAAGTGAGTGACAACCTGCATAGTCCAGAAGTTTCTGTTACTCCTCTGGGACCATTTATCTTCCAAGTTATCATGAGAAGTTTATAAGTTTAGGATTTGCAATAAACAACTTGATGAAGTGTCCATGAAAACTGTAATTTCAGTGTCTGTTACCCTCTGAAGGACTTGCCCTTCTCCTGACCTTTCTAGTTTTATAACCAAGACTCTCACCCTAAATGAGACATTGCCAAAAGCTGGTACATCGACTAAAATGTTTTGAACAAGAATGTTAAGGGATCAGCCAATTAAATCACTGTTATTATTTAGACTAAAATAAAATGTGTTAATTAGAAAATAATAAAAAATCAGAACCATTAATCACTGAAAACACACATACAAATTGTCTAGTTAGAGAAGAATAAACCAACACTTCTGAGTGCAAATTACTGTACCTGAGATGCAGGTGTTTAGCTAAGCAGAAATAGAATTATTTTATTTTATTTTATTTATTTATTTATTTTATTTTTCAGGAGCAGAATTTTAAAAGGATGCCTTGTCATTTTGTGTGTATGGTAGAGGGTTAACCATTTCACAGCTGACTCAAAGAACATTAGCCATCTGAGCTGGACTTTAATTGAGGCAGAAAATAATCTGTATGCAGATTTTCAGATAGATGGTTTGGGATGTATTTTAAGTCTCTGCATGAGTACCTTTGATGAAAGGATTCCAAAGAACTGCTGCAATTATAAGCTTCCACACCAATCAAGAGGTAATCCACAGTGACGATCTCTGATCTAGAAACAATGAAAGTTAGAGTCAAAGTTCATAAATTCAGTTCCAGAAACCATTGTCAGGCCCAAATATCTTGCATTTTAAATCATGCCAATTGAAACTCTTGTTGACCTAGCTATAACTGCATTATTGTAAGATCTGTAAATACGGTACAAAAGAGCTGAGAAAAATCCAAAAAATTTTTCTTAAAAATTGTAAATAAAGACATTTCATGGACACCCAAAGTAGCCCTCTACCCACTAAGTAATAATGGGCTGCCTGAATCTTCAGTATAGTCATTTTCTTTTCTTTCTTTCTTTTTAAGATTTTATTTCTAAGTAATCTCTCTACCCAACATGGGGCTCAAACTCACAATCCTGAGATCAAAAGTCCCATACTCTATGGACTGAGCCAACCAGGCACACCTCCTTTTTCTTTTAGATTGAGAAGAGAGCAAGGAGAAAGGTCTGATTACCTGATGCTTTGTATTTTACTCCTAGATAGGCAGAAACTGTTCAAACAGCTAAATATTTATAGCTGGAAGTCTCTAAAGAGTTAAGATTTACAGTCTCTGAATGCCAAATATCTGAAAGCAGAAGTAGGAATAATACTGGGCATGAAAATCTGTGGGGTATTATATCCAACCGGATGCAATTCAGTAGTTGAATAAATGTAAATCATAGTCGAAGATACCCAGATAAAAGTAACAGGAAGCTGAGAAGTAATAGACCATTATTTGTATTGAACTATTGCTTAGTCTTACGTTGACTACAGAATGGATACTCAATAGATGTTCATTAGCAACATACCTTTTAAGGATATTCACAGCACAAATGAAACATAATTGTGAGGAAAATACTTTCTCTTGTGTTATTAGAAGATTTGGGAAAGCTGGTCTTCCTTGTCCTGATAGTGCAATTAACTTTTATATTTGTACAAAATCAATTATTATATATGAAACCCTTGTAATTGATCTAACGAACAAATAGCTTAAACATTTGTATGTGTCTGTCTATAGGGGGTGAATGTGTGAAGAAAGGAGAAATATATTTACTCAACAAGGAAAGATAGATCAGTCTTCCATATTTCGCATTGCTGATTTGTAAAACATTTAGTTAAAGATATGGAAAAATAAATTTTAGCAATTTTTATTTGTTAAAGAACTTTCTTTTTTTAGAGGGGGGAGGGGCAGAAGGAGAGAGAAAGAGAATCTTAAGTAAGCTCCATGGGAACCCAATGCGAGGCTCGATTCATGACCCTGAGATCACGACCTGAGCTGAAATCAAGAGTTGGATGCTTGACTGAATGAGCCACTCAGGAGCCCCATAAAATTACATAAATTTTCAAATAAAAAGGGAACTATTCAAATATATATCAGGAATATATCCTTTTTAATAAGCAGATGTAAAAAGGAACTTAATAATGACATCCTATACAAGCCCACTTATTCATATATTTAACTGTAAAACCTACTGATAATAGATGATCATCACAATATTTGGAAACACACCACACACTTCTAAGTAACCGCATGGTTCAAAAGCAAAACGCAAAAGGGTATCAGAAAAGATTTTGAACTGAGTGAAATTGAATTAAAAAACAAACAAGCCAATGTATAAGTTTTATAGGATGCATCTAAATTAGTGCTTAGTTGAAAATAGATTTTGTCAATAACCTATATTTTTAAAAAAAGCAAAAGAAGAACAAGCTAAGCATAAACCAAGCTGAAGAAAGAAGATAATTAAGATGAAAACATAAATCAATGAAATAGAAGACAGAAAAAATAGAAAAATCAATGAAATCAGAAGTCGGTAATTTAAAGATTAACAAAAATGACAAACTTTAGCAAATGATCAGAATAAAAGAGAAAAGATGGATGTAGGCTCATTCAGATAGACTTGATAAATTCATTAATCCTTACATAAATGTTCAACTTTTCCAACAATATGCCCAGCTAATTCTAGGGGACATAGACATGTATTTTCTACAAATTTTGTTTGGACAACTGGCTAGCCATGTGCATGGAAAAAAAAAAAGAACTTAAACTCTTACCTCATGCCATCTGACAACTAACTCAAAATGAGATTATAGACATAAATGTAAGAAAAAAATCTACTTTGACTTCTAAGAGAAAACAAGGGAGAAAATCTGTGTGACCTTCGTTTGGGCAAATGGTTTTAGAAATGAAGGCAGAAGCATAACTCATAGAAGAAAAAAAAATAGGGTTCATCAAAATGAAAAGCTATGTGCTTTAAAAGAAACCATTGAAGAGAAAACCTACAGACTGGAAGAAAATGTGCTAATCATACATCTCTAAAAGACTGCATTCAAAATATATGAAGAATTCTTAAGACTTGTTAATAAGAAGACAAAAATCCAACAAAAAAACCAGAAAAAGACATTTTTACAGACAATGTACTGAAGAAGGTATACGAATGGCTCGCAGGAAATTGAAAAGGTTCTTAGCATTGTTATTCATTAGGGAAATGCAAATGAAAACCACAAAGAAATATCACTAAATCCACTAGAAATGCTATAATAAAAAAGAAAATATTTAGTGTGGGTAAAGATGTGAAGTACTGGAACTACCCCACATTACTTGTGGGAATGGAATGTATTACAGACACTTAGGGAAATTAGTGTGATAGTTTTTTTTAAAGTTACACATAAACTTACTGTAAGAACTAAGAAAAATAAAAATGTGTTCACACAAAGACATGTACTTGAAATTTTTGGAGGAATTATAAACACTAGCCAAAACCTGGAAGTGATGTATTGTTTATGAATCAGTGAATGAATAGCCAACATATGGTACATCTGTACAGTGGAATGCAATTCACCAGTAAAAAAAATGAATGAACTGTTAATACATTTTACAATGTATTGTAATCTCAAAAACGATCTCAAAAATGTTATTTTTAAATGAAAGAAACCATAAACAAATGGCCACATATAATAGGATTACATAATATGAAATGACAAGCAAAGGTAATTTTAGAGTCAGTGGTTGCCATGGAAGGAGGTCAGAACAGAATAAACTTCACATAGTGTTTGAGAGCTTTTTGAGATAATGGGAGTATTCTAAAACTGGATCATAGTCATAACCGCCCAGCTCCATAAATTTACTAAAAAAAAAAAAAAAATGTATGTAGACCTACAATGAGGGAATTTTATGATATGTAAGTTTGACTGGATAAGAGGTTAAATTTTAAAATGCTTTAATAAAATAAATATTCCAACAGTGCCAGGGAATACTGAAATAAAGTATCTAGTGTAGATTTAGAATGCCAGTTCTCAGTCGGTTTTTAATTTTTTTTTAATGGTTTGGATCTGTGTTTTCATGTGCATCCCCCTTGTTTACAATATAATGCTAATAGAGACAAGGGGGAGATTTATTTTTGTCAATGGCAAGTACTTTGGCGTGTTATTTTGTTAGTCCTTGGTGGATTTCTGTGGTAAGTGGCAGAAATGCAGCAATAGTTGCTTGTTAGAAGATACTTTGAAGAATTGATGAGTAGGTTCCAAATGTTCCCAATATTGGTCTAATTTATTTTACTGGAAATTGTTCCAGTATATTTGATTTAAAAATTCAATTTTAAATGTTCATTTCTCAAGTAATTTGATTTCTCTTCAGGGTAGCTGAAGTTAGGATATTGCCCTCTTACATCATTTAGATAGGAAGAAGCAGATGAATCATGAACTCTTTTGTTCGTTTAATAAGGAATGCTTCATGAATTTGTGTGTCATCCCGGAAAGGGAGCCATGCTCAACTTCTCAATATTCTTCCACTTTTAGCCATGTGTTGCTGAAGTGAGCCCAAACCATCAACTTTTGAGATTTACCTCTTTAATGCTTTGAGTAAATCAATTTAATGTGAATTCTTCACAGTGATTTTGTTAATTTATTGTTGCCAATTTAAAAGGGAAAATGAAATACTTGGAAAATGTTACCAAATAAAATACTTTTTTTTAAAATTTTTTAAAAGATTTTATTTATTTATTTGAGAGAGAGAGAATGAGAGAGAGGGAGTACATGAGAGGGGGGAGGGTCAGAGGGAGAAGCAGACCCTCCGCTGAGCAGGGAGCCCGATGTGGGACTCGATCCCGGGACTCCAGGATCATGACCTGAGCTGAAGGCAGTCGCTTAATCAACTGAGCCACCCAGGCTCGCCAAATAAAATACTTTTATGAAAATTCTTTTCCAATAATATTTAAATAATTTTTAATTTTCCAGGTTTTGAAATTTCCAACTTAAGTTAACCAATTTTTAAATATACCAAAAATTAATTTAATTACAAAGTTTTGAATTCATTAACTTACTGAGTCTTGATGGAAGTATATAAATACATATGTACTAATATGCAATATTAATATTATAACATATATATATAATTACCTACCTAAAACATTTAGTTTATGTCCAAGATATAAAAAAGAGAAAGGAAGTAAGTAATTAGTGAGTGTAGGAATAGAATATGCCATCATTTAATGCACTGGGATTTTCTTTTTTTTAAATATCAGTTTGAAATATTAAGGTATAATCCTTAATGAAATACCAGATAAGAAAAATCCTCATATTAACTCACAACTATTATTGGTTGGTTAAAAACATTTTGAAGAGTGGTATTTTAAAAAATAAAGCATATTTGGTGATACCTTATTTAAATATATTAAAGCAAGGATGAAAAAAGTTACTTCTTAAAAACTATGTTTTTCACAGTACAGTTCATAATATAAAGCTTTATTTAGTAATAGCATTCGAAGATTTAGAAAGCTGTAATAAAGTAAGTAATGGTAATTCAGGTTAGTTCTAAATAGAACAATATCCTGTTAAATGTAAAAGCTCTGTTCAGATCAGTAGGATTTATGACCTATTTTATCTAGCAACACCAACAACAAACTAGACTCTTATGAGAATCCACTATTTTACTTTGCTGTTACTTATCTTTCTCCATTTACTTGCGAATAATAAACATCCTTATGACAATTTCTGGAAAAGGATTTCTGATTCGGATATGAAGAGTTGTAATTAATTACTCCAGTGATTTTGCTTTGGTTTTTATAAATATTTAGAGATTTAGTTTTGATTTAAGAAATTTTATAAATTTGTAGAGATTTCCTAATTTTAGGTAAGGAAGAATAAAAGGAAAAACCAAGTTTTAGCCAATGTCTTTTAGTCTTTGCATGTGTTCTATTATAAGTATAGCTTATCTGAATATTGTGGGCATTAGTTTGACAGGAGATTTATTTAATTATTATTTATTTATTTATTAGTAGAAATAGTAGACATTTATTTTTTTAATTCCTTGAAAAGATAAAAGGCAGGGTAGTATTTTTGCTTTTTAGACAGAATTTAGGATTATAGAATTAATTTCATTTGGCTAGTGTTCTAGCACACTTAGTCAATAGGGGAATAAATAACCTTAGTTGTCAAGATTTACATCAAAGGAGCATAGATGACTGGATCAGGAGGCTTCACACCTGATTTGAACTCCAAATCAGTTCATTACTGTAAACTGTAAATCAAAGGCCATAGCCCTGGGGCTGGTGATAAGGCGGACTAACATACAAGCCAGGAGGTCTGAACAACAAATAGATCAAAGTGGAGACCAGGCAAACCATAAAGCCCATGTCACTGGGCACAGACAGTTGGCCTAAAGCCGGAAATCAGGACAAATGGGCACAGAGCCTTAAGTTGACGCCAGAAGTGGGAGACAGACTCCTGACTTTGCCCAGCGGTTATTTTTCTTTTTTAAAGGAAAAAAAAAAATAGAATTTTACTGTGCTTTAATTTGCATGTGTTTCTTCACTGTTTTTATTTCATTATGTCATGTTAGTCACCATACATTACATCATTAGTTTTTGATGTAGTGTTCCATGATTCAATGTTTGCGTATATCACCCAGTGTCCATTCAATACGTGTCCTCCTTAATGACAGGAAATTTAATTGTGCTATCTATCTGCATGAATTTGCATGTACATTATTATTAAATATCAAAATGTAGGTTTAACTCTAAGATGGTTTTAAATAGTCAAGAGCTTTAAAACATTTATTTTTTATTTTATTTTTTTAAATTTTTTTTTTATTCTTATGTTAATCCCCATATATTACATCATTAGTTTTAGATGTAGTGTTCCATGATTCATTGTTTGTGCATAACACCCAGTGCTCCATGCAGAATGTGCCCTTCTCAATACCCACCACCAGGCTAACCCATCCTCCCATGCCCCTCCCCTCTAGAACCCTCAGTTTGTTTTTCAGAGTCCATCGTCTCTCATGGTTTGTCTACCCCTCCGATTTCCCCTGCTTCATTCTTCCCCTCCTGCTACCTTCTTCTTCTTCTTCTTCTTTTTTTTTTTTTTCTTAACATATATTGCACTATTTGTTTCAGAGGTACAGATCTGAGATTCAACAGTCTTGCACAATTCACAGCGCTTACCAGAGCACATACCCTCCCCAGTGCTTATCACCCAGTCACCCCATCCCTCCTACCACACACCCCCACTCCAGCAACCCTCAGTTTGTTTCCTGCGATTAAGAATTCCTCATATCAGTGAGATCATATGATACATGTCTTTCTCTGTTTGACTTATTTCACTCAACATAATACCCTCCAGTTCCATCCACGTCGTTGCAAATGGCAAGATCTCATTCCTTTTGATGGCTGCATAATATTCCATTGTATATATATACCACCTCTTCTTTACCCATTCATCTGTTGATGGACATCTTGGCTCTTTCCACAGTTTGGCTATTGTGGACATTGCTGCTATAAACATCGGGGTGCACGTACCCTTTCGGATCCCTACTTTTGTATCTTTGGGGTAAATACCCAGTAGTGCAATTACTGGATCATATGGTAGCTCTCTTTTCAACTTTTTGAGGAACCTCCATACTGTTTTCCAGAGTGGCTGCAACAGCTTGCATTCCCACGAACAGTGTAGGAGGTTTCCCCTTTCTCCGCATCCTCGCCAACATCTGTCATTTCCTGACTTGTTAATTTTAGCCATTCTGACTGGTGTGAGGTGGTATCTCATTGAGGTTCTGATTTGGATTTCCCTGATGCCAAGTGATATTGAACACTTTTTCATGTGTCTGTTGGCCATTTGGATGTCTTCTTTGGAAAAATGTCTATTCATGTCTTCTGCCCATTTCTTGATTGGATTCTTTGTTCTTTGGGTGTTGAGTTTGATGAGTTCTTTATAGATTTTGGATACTAGCCCTTTATCTGATATGTCATTTGCAAATATCTTCTCCCATTCTGTCGGTTGTCTTTTGGTTTTGTTGACTGTTTCCATTGCTTTGCAAAAGCTTTTTATCTTGATGAAGTCCCAATAGTTCATTTTGCCCTTGCTTCCCTTGCCTTTGGCGATGTTTCTAGGAAGAAGTTGCTTCGGCTGAGGTCAAAGAGGTTGCTGCCTGTGTTCTCCTTTAGGATTTGGATGGACTTGTCTCACATTGAGGTCTTTCAACCATTTGGAGTCTATTTTTGTGTGTGGTGTAAGGAAATGGTCCAGTTTCATTTTTCTGCATGCGGCTGTCCAATTTTCCCAATACCATTTGTTGAAGAGACTGTCTTTGTTCCATTGGACATTCTTTCCTGCTTTGTCAAAGATGAGTTGACCATAGAGTTGAGGGTCCATTTCTGGGCTCTCTATTCTGTTCCATTGACCTATATGTCTGTTTTTGTGCCAGTACCATACTGTCTTGAAGATGACAGCTTTGTAATAGAGCTGGAAATCTGGAAATGTGATGCCGCCAGCTTTGCTTTTCTGTTTCAACATTCCTCTGGCTATGTGGGGTCTTTTCTTGTTCCATACAAATTTTAGGATGATTTGTTCCATTTCTTTGAAAAAAGTGGATGGTATTTTGATGGGGATTGCATTGAATGTGTAGATTGCTCTAGGTAGCATTGACATCTTCACAATATTTGTTCTTCCAATCCATGAGCATGGAACGTTTTTCCATTTCTTTGTGTCGTCCTCAATTTCTTTCATGAGTATTTTATAGTTTTCTGAGTACAGATCCTTTGTCTCTTTGGTTAGATTTATTCCTAGGTATCTTAGGGTTTTGGGTGCAATTGTAAATGGGATCGACTCCTTAATTTCTCTTTCTTCTGTCTTGTTGTTGGTGTATAGGAATGCCACTGATTTCTGTGCATTGATTTTATATCCTGCCACTTGACTGAATTCCTGTATGAGTTCTAGCAGTTTTGGGGTGGAGTCTTTGGGGTTTTCCACATAAAGTATCATATCATTTGCAAAGAGTGAGAGTTTGACTTCTTTGCCAATTTGGATGCCTTTGATTTCTTTTTGTTGTCTGATTGTTGTGGCTAGGACTTCCAATACTATGCTGAATAGCAGTGGTGATAGTGGACATCCCTGACACATTCCTGACCTTAGGGAGAAAGCTCTCAGTTTTTCCCCATTGAGAATGATATTCGCTGTGGATTTTTCATAGATGGCTTTTATGATATTGAGGTATGTATCCTCTATGCCTATACTCTGAAGAGTTTTGATCAAGAAAGGATGCTGTACTTTGTCAAAAGCTTTTTCTGCATCTATTGAGAGGATCATATGATTCTTGTTCTTTCTTTTGTTAATGTATTGTATCACATTGATTGATTTGTGGATGTTGAGCCAACCTTGCAGCCCAGGGATAAATCCCACTTGGTCGTGGTGAATAATCCTTTTAATGTACTGTTGGATCCTATTGGCTAGTATTTTGGTGAGAATTTTTGCATCCATGTTCATCAGGGATATTGGTCTGTAATTCTCCTTTTTGATGGGGTCTTTGTCTGGCTTTGGGATCAAGGTAATGCTGGCCTCATAAAATGAGTTTGGAAGTTTTCCTTCCGTTTCTATGTTTTGGAACAGTTTCAGAAGAATAGGTATTAATTCTTCTTGAAATGTTTGGTAGAATTCCCCTGGGAAGCCATCTGGCCCTGGGCTTTTGTTTTTTGGGAGATTTTTGATGACTGCTTCAATTTCCTTAGTGGTTATAGGTCTGTTCAGGTTTTCTATTTCTTCCTGGTTCAGTTTTGGTAGTTGATACATCTCTAGGAATGCATCCATCTCTTCCAGGTTATCGAATTTGCTGGCATAGAGTTGCTCATAATATGTTCTTATAATTGTTTGTATTTCTTTGGTGTTGGTTGTGATCTCTCCTCTTTCATTCATGATTTTATTTATTTGGGTTCTTTCTCTTTTCCTTTTGATAAGTCTGGCCAGGGGTTTATCAATCTTGTTAATTCTTTCAAAGAACCAGCTCCTAGTTTCGTTGATCTGTTCTTCTTTTAGTTTCTATTTCATTGATTTCTGCTCTGATCTTTATGATTTCTCTTCTCCTGCTGGGTTTAGGCTTTATTTGCTGTTCTTTCTCCAGCTCCTTTAGGTGTAGGGTTAGGTTATGTACTTGAGACCTTTCTTGTTTCTTGAGAAAGGCTTGTATTGCTATATACTTTCCTCTTAGGACTGCCTTTGCTTTATCCCAAAGATTTTGAACAGTTGTATTTTCATTTTCATTGGTTTCCATGTATTTTTTTCTTCTTTAATTTCCTGGTTGACCCATTCATTCTTCAGTAGGATGCTCTTTAGCCTCCATGTATTTGAGTTCTTTCCAACTTTCCTCAGGTGATTGAGTTCTAGTTTCAAAGCATTGTGGTCTGAAAATAGGCAGGGAATGATCCCAATCTTTTGGTACCGGTTGAGACCTGATTTATGACCTAGGATGTGATCTATTCTGGAGAATGTTCCATGGGCACTAGAGAAGAATGTGTATTCCGTTGCTTTGGGATGGAATGTTCTGAATAGGTCTGTGAAGTCCATTAGGTCCAGTGTGTCATTTAAAGTCTTTATATCCTTGTTGATCTTTTGCTTAGACGATCTGTCCATTTCAGTGAGGGGGGTGTTAAAGTCCCCCACTATTATTGTATTGTTGTCGATGTGTTTCTTTGCTTTTGTTAATAATTGCCTTATATAATTGGCTGCTCCCATGTTAGGGGCATAGATATTTACAATTGTTAGATCTTCTTGTTGGATAGACCCTTTAAGTAGGATATAATGTCCTTCCTCATCTCTTATTACAGTCTTTGGTTTAAAATCTAATTTGTCTGATATAAGGATTGCCACCTCAGCTTTCTTTTGGTATCCATTAGCATGGTAAATGGTTTTCCACCCCCTCACTTTCAATCTGGGGGTGTATTTTATTCTAAAATGAGTCTCTTGCAGACAGCACATCGATGGGTCTTGTTTTTTAATCCAGTCTGTTAGCCTGTGTCTTTTGATTGGGGCATTGAGCCCATTTACATTCAGGGTAACTATTGAAAGATAGGAATTTAGTGTCATTGTATTGCCTGTAAGGTGACTGTTACTGTATATTGTCTGTGTTCCTTTCTGGTCTATGTTGCTTTTAGGGTCTCTTTTTGCTTAGAGGACCCCTTTCAAGATTTCTTGTAGGGCTGGTTTTGTGTTTGCAAATTCCTTTAGTTTTTGTTTGTCCTGGAAGCTTTTTATCTCTCCTTCAATTTTCAATGACACCCTAGCTGGATATAGGATTCTTGGCTGCATATTTTTCTCATTTAGTGCTCTGAATATATCCTGCCAGTCCTTTCTGCCAGCTCTCTGTGGATAGGTCTGTTGCCAATCTAATGTTTCTACCCTTGTAGGTTACATATCTCTTCTCCCGAGCTGCATTCAGCATTTTCTCTTTGTCTATGAGACTCGTAAGTTTTACTATTAGATGTTGGGGTGTTGACCTATTTTTATTGATTTTGAGAGGGGTTCTCTGTGCTTCCTGGATTTTCATGCCTGTTTCCTTCCCCAAATTAGGGAAGTTCTCTCCTATAATTTGCTCCATTATACCTTCTGCCCCTCTCTCTCTTTCTTCTTTTTCTGGGATCCCAATTTTTCTAATGTTGTTTTGTCTTATGGTATCACTTATCTCTCGAATTCTGCCCTCGTGATCCAGTAGTTGTTTATCTCTCTTTTTCTCAGCTTCTTTATTTTCCATCATTTGGTCTTCTATATTACTGATTCTCTCTTCTGCCTCATTTATCCTAGCAGTTAGCGCACCCATTTTTTATTGCACCTCATTAATAGCCTTTTTGATTTCTACTTGGTTAGATTTTAGCTCTTTTACTTCTCCAGAAAGGGTTTCTCTAATAACTTCCATATTTTTTTTCAAGCCCAGCTAGTATCTTTAAAGTGATGATTCTGAACTCTAGATCTGACATCGTACTAATGTCTATATTGAGTAGGTCCCTGGCAGTCGGTACTACCTCTTGTTCTTTTTGTTGAGGTGATTTTTTCCATCTTGTCATTTTGTGCAGAGGAGAACAGATTAATGAGAGAACAGAATGCTAGCAGAGTAACAACGTCCCCAGAAAATATACTCTAAACCAATCAGAAAAGACCTTTAGCAGTGGAAAAAGAAACGGAAAGAAGAAAAAAGAAAAAGAAAAAAAAGAAAAAGATAAAAACAAACAAAAACAAACAAAACAACAACAACAACAAAAAACCAGAATGTGATCAAATATGATCAGGCTGGTATATAGATCAGTGCCACACACTAGATTTGGGGTGTATTTTGGTCTTTTAGAAGAAAGTGCCTCCAAAAATTTTAAAGAAAGAAAAACTTATATATGTACAAAAATAAGGGTTGATATGATGAAGGGATGGAATATGACTGTAAAGATGGAAATTATAAAAAATTTTATAAAAGGACTTGATAAGAAGTTGTTTGAAAAGAGAAAGAAGAGGATTTAAAAACAAAGAAAAAAGAAAAAAGAAAAAAAAGGGACAGAATGTGATCTGGCAGGGGAGTAGAAAATACCATATACTAGAGATTTAGGGTATATTTTAATCTGTTAGAAGAAACGATCTCAAAATTTTAAAGGGAGAACAACTTATATATACATATGCCAAAAATACGGGTAACTACTGTGAAGGGATAGAATATGACTCTAAAAATGAAAAAAAAATGTTTTTTAAAAAAAGGGATTGATAAGATGTTGGTTGAAAAAGGGAAAAAGAAAAATTCAAAAAGAAAAAAAAAAGACAGTTAAAAAAAATTAACTTTGAAAGACTAAAGAATCATGGTAAAAAAGCCGTGAATTCTATGTGCAGTAGTCCCCTAGCGCTGGAGTTCTGCCGTTCTCATTGATCGGTAAACTTGGTCTTGGCTGGCTGTTCTCGCTGATCTTCTGGGGAGGGGCCTGTTGCCGTGGTTCCCAAATGTCTCTGCCGGAGTTGGAATTGCCCCGCCCTTGCCCCCTCCCGGCTAAGTCATCTGCTCGGGTTTGCTCTCCGGGCTTTTGTTCCCTGCGAGCTTTCCGTACAGCTTCGGAGGCGGAGAGTGAAAATGGCGGCCTCCCAATCTCCGCCCCGGAGGAGCCGAGAACTCGGGGCCCGATCCTCAGTGAGCCCCAGAGAAAAGCCGTCAGTCACTCCCGGCTCCCCGGTCTCCGGCCGCACTCCGTGCTCACCCGGCCTGTGACCGCGCGCCTCTATCTCTGGCACCCGACCCCGGGTGGAGTCTCCAAACCCAGCAGATCCCTGCGGTGCGGTCCTGTGCCTCTCCTCCTGGGGGAAGAAGGTGAGTCTCCCTGGATCTGCCACTTGTTGGGTCCCTGCTGGAGGAGCAGGGGCCCGACTGTGCCGCGGATCACGGTCAATGGCAACCCCGAGCTGAGAGCCCGCGCCTGGGCTCCGCCTCTGCAGCCGGCTTCCCTGCTCCGTTACCTGGGAGCTCTGCCACACTCAGGCACCCCCGGTCTTTCTGTGACCCCGAGGGTCCTGAGACCACACTGTCCCAGAGGGTTCCACCCCCCACTTAGCCACCAGAGTGACGTCCCTCGGCGGAGCAGACTTTTAAAAGTTCCGATTTTGTGCCCCGCGGCTCCATCACTTGCCAGAAGCGGCCGGCGGAGGCCCCTCCCCCGCCATCTATCCTCCCGAATATCACCTCGGATTCACTTCTCCGCACGTCCTACCTTCCAGAAAGTGGTCGCTTTTCTGATGAGAGAGTTGTTGCTATTCCTTTTTTCGATCTCCTGTTGAGTTTGTAGGTGTTCAGAATGGTTTGATCCCTATCCAGCTGAATTCCTGAGAGGAGACGAAATCCAGGTCTCCTACTCCCCATTTATTTGTTTTTTAAATTAAAGCATATCTCGGAAATTTTGAAAAGGACTGTACAGGACTAATTTATTTTCCTTATTTTATTCTCAAAACATCATAACTAAGCATTTTTTAAAAATTCATTTAACTCAATTGCTATGAACATAACATGAGAGGAAACTCTAGATCATAGTTTTAAAGAGAAGTAGCCAAATCTTTTCCTATAGTATTTATACCATTTTCACTTTCTGACTAATAATGGTTGAAAGTTCTGGTGACTCCACTTTTTTGTTAATATTGTAAATTATAGCCATTCTGTTTCATTTTCTTAGCAGTGGCTTTGTGTAGTGAGAAATTTTTATTTTTGATGAGCCTTATTTATCAATTTTTCATGTTTTCTTTTCTGTAGTTTATGAAATCCTTGTGTGCTCCCATCATGAAGATATTTTCCCATGTTTTTTGCTAAACTTTTATGAGCTTTGTTTTTCACTCAGGTCCACAGCCAATCTCAAATGTCTTTATTATGTTATACAGTAGAAGTTAAGGTCCATTTTATTCTATAGAGATATACGCCATCTCTTTAAAAGATTTCATTTCCTCCATTTTTTGTTATTGAAAAATGAATGACCATATAAATATTGTCCTATTTCCAGAGTAATTACACTGTTTATTGATCTAGCTGTTGAACATTATACCAATACTCTCTTGTCTTGATTACTGAAGCACTGCAGCAAGTCTGAAAACAGGTAATGTTACCATAGTAACGTTTTACTTTGCAAAGATTGCTGTGGATATTGTAGATACTTTGAAATTCCACATAAATTTTAAAATCAGCCTACCACTCACCCTACCACACACACACACACACACAGCCTGATTGAATTGTGATGAGGCTTGCATTGAATCTATACCTCAATTTGGGAAGAATAGTTATCTTAGAAATATTGAGTCTTTTTATCCATGAACATGATATAGATCTTCATTTATCTGGTTCTTTTTAAAGATATTTCAGTAATGCCTTATTGTTCCCAAGAGAAAGGTATTGCATACAGTTGGTTAAATACCTATGGTGTTTTTATATTGTGCATATAATTGTGCATGTAATTTATTTTCTAACTAACTGGTGCTGGTATAAAAATATAATTCGCTTTGTAAATTTACATAGTGCCCCACCACTGACTAAATAAGCATTTTACTTTGTGTGTGTGTTTTAAGGAGCCCTTGGGATTTCCTGTGAAAACACCCATGTTATCTGTTAATCAATAATGTTTGACTCTTTGCTTTAAATATGCAATATGAGCTTGGAACTTCTTGTAATGCCAGAACATGGGGAAGTTCCTAAAAGACAAAAAGAATGTCAAAGGGACAGAGGAACTAACTGAAAGTCCTCTCAAAGGTCAAACCTGAACATATTGTACATTTACAACATATTGTAAAATAAACGTCAGCCCATACTGATACAAATAAAGGACTCAAGAGAGAAGTAAATGCGGGAGAAGAGAACAGCTTTCAAAGCAGAAGAATTCCAAATACTCTATGCCAACCCTCTGTCCTTAACTCCCACTTCTTTACTGTGGGCTACAGAGAGTGACTTCTTTCCAAATAATTCAGTATGGAAATGGAGGAGGGGAATGATATTACACAGAGCAATCTGAAAAAGACTACATGTGCCACAAGGTGATTGCTAATATCACATGGGCACGTAGGCCTCGGCATTCCAAAGGCCTCTGCCCTTCTCCGAAACCTTCCCTCACAGCCAACAGCCTCCGTGTTACATTTTAGCAAGCTAGGTATTATGGCTGATTTCACGCTCTACATTAAACCCAACAATATGTTAATTAAAACAATAAAAAATGAAAAAAAAAGAAATAAAAATCAGAATAAAGAACTATCATAAACCTGAGGAAAAAATAAAAAAAACACTGGATACAAATGAAAGAAATTTGGAACAAGTGTGGACATTAGTTAATACTAATGTGTAAACATTTTCTCATTATTGGTGACAAAGGTATGATAGCAAGGTAAGATTTAACAATAGGAGAAACTGAGTGCAGAATTTGATTTACCAAAACTCTCTGAAGTATTTATGGAAGTTTTATACATCTGCAACTATTTTTAAAAAAAGGTTACCTGAATTCATAAATAAATAAGTATATAAACAAAGTTTACTCGATTAAGGTGGTAAAAACATAGGGAATCAGACCACTGTTTCATATTTTATAGTTTTGTACTCATGACTGCCTTGGGAAGAAAATAACCCTTAACCTTTATTTATCTTGTAGTACTATGTAGGCTCAGAAATTACTTTTCCGTTCAAGTTTATTTTTTTCATACTATCCTTATATGATTGTTTCATTCTGTTATGCTAGTTTTACAAAAAGTGGTATGTGATGTCATACATAGTAATATGAAGTAGTCTCATTGAATCTGGATTTTTTTTAATCTTTACATATTTGGAGACATGTCTAAACCCTACTGGGGCTGCTGGTTTTGGTGTGGGTAGATTTTATACTAATAATCCAATTCCTTTATATATTATAACATGTTCAGTGTTCAAAATTGGTTTCTATGTTTGTCACATTTTCAAAAAACGTCCACTCAACATTTAAAATTTACTCATGTTAAGTTTCCATATTATTTTCAACATTGTATTAGTCTCCCTTGGATCTGTTGTCTTATCTTCATTTTTTGCCCTATAGTTTTTCATCTTTGTTTTTCACTTTTCCTTAATATCTCCAAAGATTTTCATACTCTAAAAGCTGTTAATTATTAACAGTCCCTGTTAGAAGGTGGGGGAGGAGAAAGTGTCCTCCCTACTGAGAAGGCACTTTGAGACCACAACACGAAGCAGGTGAGTCCCTACAGTTGATGCAGAGTTTTATTCAGGATAACTGACTGACAGAGGGGACCAGGTGGATGGCAATACAGAGTAGCACAGCTATGTTTGGACCTTAGTCCACAGATTTTATAGAGCAAGGGGACATGTAGAAGGCATTGTAATGAGATCAAAGGGTTCACATGCACCTAATTGATAGCTGACCTTGCATTAGATCTTGGGGCACCATCTGTGAGTCAGGAAGGCAAGAAACTGTGTTATCTTTAACAAATTTATGGAGGGCCAGAGCAAGCCTTTCCTGATCACAGCCTGGGCAGGCCTTTTCTAAGGTACGTGTGTATTCATCTCCAAGGGGCCTGGAACATGTAGCCCCAAGAGAGGACAAGAACAAGATGGAGGGCCAAAGATGGAGTCAGTATTGTCAACACTCCTGTAGCACTTTAATTCATGTCCTTTTCTATGTTTGTGTATCTTCAGTGGTTTATTTTCTAATTTCTTGGTTATATACTTAGCTTTTTAATATTTACTGCTTTTTCTGATGTAATATAACCCAGTGATCTAACCTAAACTCTATCATTTCTTAGCTATCATTTTATTATGCATACCCATTGATAAATTTTGTATGATTTTTTATAATTATGTGTTAAACTAATTCTAAAAAGATCCGAAAAATGTGGATTTTGCTATAATATGAATATGACAATTTGTCCTAAGAAATCAGTGTTCATAGGTTCCTTTGAATACTAGGTAGTATATTTAAGTATAGAATTCTAGCCAGTGAAATGATAGGGATAAGATTAACACTGTAAAAGTAAATAAAATCCATTAAAGATGTTACTAAGTCACATACCAAAGTTACATCACTCAAGGAAATATATGCACCACCTCTAGAGGAATTGAATCGATGTCTCAAAAAGGAAAAGGAAAATTCACAATTCTGTTCTTATTATTTGGTTAGTATAACAACTAATGAAAAAGTTCAGGTCAAAATATTGGTTAGGCAATTTTGTTTTGAAGTAAGCATCTCCATAAGTCAAACAGTGAGATTGTTATCAAATCGCCATATAAAATTTTTCTTAGCAGTGATGCTCTTGATCATAATCATTCTAAATACTGTACTTTCCTTTTCTCTCTCGTGTTTTCTAAGTTTCCATTATGTAACTGTGTTACTCAGTTGCCTGAAAGTTGTTGCTGACTAGTGGTACAAAGAATGACTTATTAATGTTATTGAATTTAGAGTAAATAAGATTTATTAATTGCTGGAATAATAGGTAATCATTGCCCCTAGGTAAACAAAATTTAAATGATATACATATCACTAGAGAAATTACATTTTATACTAAATTGTTTTCCCAAGTCAACCTGTCAACCTCTTTTTTTATTTCAAAATATTGGTGCTATTAATTAAGGAAAAGCTCCTGCTGAATGAGCATGGCTTTTACTTTATTATTATTATTATTGGTCACACTATTTCACCCACCGTATGTATTTATTTGTTTGTTTTTCTTCCAAGTTTTAACTGAAATTCCAGTTAGTTAACAGGTATAGGATTTAATGCTTCATCACTTACAAAAAAAACACCTGGTGCATGGATTTTAATTATTTTTTAATTATTTGTTATTTTTCAGTAAGCTCCACCCCAAGCGTGCAGCCCAACCAGGGGCTTGAACTCATGATGCTGATATAAAGCCCTGAGCTGAGATCATGAGTCAGAAGCTCAACCATCTGAGCCACTCATGTGCCCTGGCTTTTAATTTTAAGTCTCCAGCTTCTTCCTTGTGTATTGGCTTAGTGTACTTCCCATTACATATCTATAGTTAGGTTCACTTTCATTTTGTAAAATGACTTCCCTGATTGATTTCACCATTTTATTTAGTTTTTCCATTTGATTTTTAATTTCATTTTTTATGTTTAAAAACTTTCTATGGAGTAAAACAGACAAAATCTCCACCTACTCTAATTAAACATGTGTCCTAGCATAAGCCATATATTTGAAGAGAAGCCAGAATGCATAGATAAGAAGAAACAAGTGAAAATCTCGAGCTGAAATAAATAATATCAAAAATTATTAGAAGAGATCAGCAGACTTCAGCAGGCAGAAGAAAGAATGCTTTGAAGATAGGTTATTAAGAATCTCACAAACTAAAGAAAAGAAAAAAAGAGAAAGAAAAATTGACCGGGCCTCTGAGAAATAAGTGACCCACAGTGAA
Organism: Mirounga angustirostris; assembly: GCF_029215605.1. Lineage (NCBI taxonomy): Eukaryota > Metazoa > Chordata > Mammalia > Carnivora > Phocidae > Mirounga > Mirounga angustirostris. Next base: position 149,330,355 of record NW_026991710.1, on the reverse strand, counting down.
ACAATGTCTTCCTTTTTTAAAAAGTTGCCAACAAAGAGCTGTTAAATATCACTTCTATTCACCTCTCTCTTGCTACTTTTTCTGGGTTCCAGTATTAGGGATGTTAGAACTTTTTATATATTCCATGTATTTCTTAGGCTTTTATATTTTGCCTTTATTTTTCTGCATACAGCAGTGTGGGGATTTTTCCACTGACCTTTTCCAGATGAGTAATTCTGTAATCTGATATGTATAACTACTGTTCAAGCCATCCATTGAATTACCTATTATGAATTGTACTTTTTAGTTCTACAATAGCCACTTGAAATTTCTGTATAGATTCCAACATACTGAGCATAGTCTACATTTGTTCTTATATTTTGTATATTTTTCTTCCATTTTAAATGTATAATCATTGTTGTTTTTTGTTTGTTTGTTTGTTTTTCATGTACTTTTGCTCCACCATATGGGTCTTATGTACAGTTCCTCCCTCTTTTCTTTCCTTCCTTTTTTTCTTCTCTCAGTAAGAAGTCACGAGTTGTGATTCTTAGCATGTATGGTAATTTTTATTGTGTGCAGGCATTGTGTATAAGACAACCATAGCAGCTCCAGGTGACCCCGGAGTTTTCTCTCTTTCCTCTGTTAGGAAGATAGGCTGAGGAGCTAATTACCTGTATCTAATCGTAGGTTGTGCCAGGTCAAAGGTGAGTGGCTTTTAGTAAATCTTGGGCTTATTCTCCTTTCCTTGTGTTGTTCAGGCATGGGCTTGCTGGGCTTTCAATTGTGAGTTTATGCGACTCTCTTTCCACAGCTCTGCAAGCTTATGGATGGCTGGGCTCTACCACCGAAAAGTTCACAACCCAGCCTCTCCCTCTGCCACGTGCAACATCAAAACCAGATACGTGTATTACGGGGAGCGAGATCATGTGCTTGAGATAAGCCTCCTTCTACTATGACTTGTGTTCAAAATATAACATGATTTTTGGGATAGATGCCTTTGAGAAATTTCAAAGAGGAGCTCACCAGCATCCCACAGAGCTCTCAGATTAAGCTCTTGTGACTTGGGGAAATCTGATAGTGAATTAGAGCCCTTGATGTCAATGTTTAGAGTCTATCTAACCCTGTGTAGTAACTGAGACACTGGGAATTTCTTTTTGCCTCATCAGAGGTCATTATTTCTTAACAGTCCCTGTTAGAAGGTGGGGGAGGAGAAACTGTGCTCCCTACTGAGAAGGTACTTTGAGACCACAATAGGAAGCAGGTGAGGCCCTACAGTTGATGCAGAGTTTTATTCAGGATAACTGACTGACAGAGGGGACCAGGTGGATGGCAATACAGAGTAGCACAGCTATGTTTGGACCTTAGTCCACAGATTTTATACCAATTTATCTTAAGAAATCAGTGTTCTAGTATTCAAAGGAAAACTAGGTAGTATATTTGAAAATTAGGTAGTGTATTTAAATACAGAATTCTGGCCCAGTGAAATGAGAGTCACAAGATTAATACTATAAAAATAAATAAAATCTATTAAAGAGGTTACTAAGTCACATATCAAAGTTACATCACTCAAGGAAATATATGCTCCACCTCCGGAGGAATTGAATCAATTTGTCAAAAAGGAAAATGAAAATTCATAACTCCTTTTCTTCTTATAATTTGGTTAGTATAACTACTAATGAAAAAGTTCAGGTCAAAATATTGGTCAGGCAGTTGTGTTTTGAAGTAGCATCTCCATAAGTCAGATAAGTGAGATTGTTATCAAATCTCCATATAAAATTTTTCTTAGTAGTTATAGTCTTGATCATAGTCATTCTAAATGCTATACCTTCCTTTTCTCTCTCATGTTTTCTAAGTTTCCATTATGTAACTATGTTACTCAGTTGCCTGAAAATCAGTCATGCTGACTGGTGGTACAAAGAATGACTTATTAATATTACTGAATTTAGAGTAAATAAGATTTATTAATTGCTGGAATAATAGGCAATCATTGCCTGTAATTCAGCAGAATTTAAATGATATACACATTACTAGAGAAATTATATTTTATACTAAATTGCTTTCCCAAGTCAACCTGTCAACCTCTTTTTTTATTTCAAAATATTGGTGCTATTAATTAAAGAAGAGCTTCTGCTTTAAATGAGCATGGCTTTTACATTATGATTGTTATTGTTAGTATTGTTATTATTATTAAATTTGGTCACACTATTTCACCCACATTATATATGTATGTATGTATATATTTTTCTTACAAGTTTTTATTAAATTCCAGTTAACACAGTGTAATATTAGTTTCAGGTTAGGATTTAGTGATTCCTCACTTAAATACAACACACGGTGCATAGCTTTTCCTTTTAAGTATCCAGCTTCTTCCTTGTGCACTCAGTATACTTCCCATTATATATCCATAATTAGATTCATTTTCATTACCTAAAATTACTTTCTTATTTGATTTCACCATTTTGTTTAGTTTTGCATTTTTATTTTTTTATTTTTTTGCATTTTTATTTTTAAACAATCTCATTTTTTTAATGAGATTGTTTAAAAATATTCTATGGACTAAAACAGACAAAATCTCTACCTGCTGTAATTAAACGTGTTCTAGCATAAGCTATATATTTGAAGAGAGATCAGAAGGCATAGATAAAAAAACAAATAGAAAATCTTGAGCTAAAGCAAATAACATAAAAAAATTAGTAGAAGAGATCAGCAGAAGACTTCAGCAGATGTAATAAAGAATCAACACTTTGAAGATAGATGAATCTCACCAACTAAAGAAAAGAAAAAAAAAAAAAAAACAAAAGAAAGAAAAATTGACCATGTTTCTCAGAAATAAGTGACCCATTATGAAGCAATGTCTTCATTTTTTTTAAATGTTTTCATTTTTTAAAAAATTGCCGACAGCTGTTGAATATCATTTCTATTCACATCTCTCTTTCTAGTTTTTCTAGGGTTCCAGTATTAAGGGTGCTAGAACTTTTTATATTTTCCATATATTTCTTAAGCTCTTATATTTTGCTTTTATTTTTCTGCATACAGCAGTGTGGGGATTTTTCCACTGACTTTTTCTGGATGAGTAATTCTATAATCTGGTATGTCCAAACTACTGTTCAAGCCATCCACTAAATTACCTATTATGTTTTGCACTTTTTAGTTCTACAATACCCAGTTGAAATTTGTATAGATTCCAACTTACTAAGGATATTCTATAATCATCTTATATTTTGTATATTTTTATTCCATTTTAAATGTAGTAATCATAGTTGTTTTTTCTTTTTTTTCATGTGTTCTTGTTCCACCATCTAGATCATACTTCTAGTTCCTCCCTCTTTTCTTTCCTTCCTTTTTTCTTCTCTTGGTAATAAATCATGAATTGTGATTGTTGGCATGTATGATAATTTTATTGTGTGCAGGAATTGTGTATAAAACTATAGCAGCCTTAGGTGACTCCTCCAGGGTTTTCTCTTATTCCTCTGTTAGAAGATAAGCTAATCATGCGTTGTGCCAGGTCAGAGGTGATTGGCTCTTAGTAAATCCTGGGCTAATTCTCCTTTCCTTATGTTGTTCAGGCTTGGGTTTGCTGGGCTTTGAACTGTGAGTTTATGTGACTATTCTCACAGCTCTGAAGCTTATGGGTGGTCGGGCTCTATCACGGAGAGGCTCTCAATCCAGCTTCCAACCTTTTGCCACATGCAACAACAAAATCAGATAAATGTGTTATGGAGATTGAGAACATGTGCTTTGAGATAAGCCTCCTTTCACTATGTCTTGTGTTCAAAATATAAAATGATTTTGGAGATCGATACCTTTGAGAAATTTCAAAGAGGAGCTCACCAGCATCCCACAGAGCTCTCAAATTAAGCAGTTGTGACTTGGAGAAATCCAATTGTGAATTAAAAGCCCTCAATGTCTAATGTTTAGAGTCTATCTAACCCTGTGTAACTAAGAAACTGGGGATTTCTCTTTCCCTCAGCAGAGGTCCTCCACCTGGGCCCAGCCTAAGGCTCAATTCACACTTGCCATCAGCATATGCTCAGAGGAAAAAATGGTTGGCAAGATTCAGCCCTTTTCAGAATTATTTTACCCTGCTTGAAATTTTAGTTCATCTATTCCATATTACTTCTTCAGCTTTCCAATGTCCTTAAAATATGGTTCTTAAAATAAAATTGGGATTTCTAATTTTTTTTCTTTGCAGAGGACATATGGTCTGCTAAGACTTAGATATCCTATATGGAATTGTACATATCTTCTTTAACTTATTTTACAAGTGAATTTACCAAGGGTTGAGTGGCAAGTACCATTTTCCTCTCTTTTAAGATTTTGAAGTAATTCTATCTAAGTACAAAATATGTCCCCAAGATGGTAAAGGCAGTGGTGTGGAAAATTCAAAAGCTTCTGATGTCAGACTCCTTCCAGTGTTCTCCATTATCCCAAGATCAGTACTCTATCAGTCAGAGTTCAGGAACAACAAGCAAAGCCCTCCTCTGAGAAGCCATGCTTTCCTAACAGGAAGTATAACTATTGCACTGAAGACTGGAGATCAAAGGAAAGAGGTGTGCTTATTGGAACCCACACCCTTGGAGTAGATCCCATGGATCTGAGACTCTGACCTCTGGAGAGAGGGTTGGCCAAAATGGTGCTGAGCCTCAGGGATTTGGTGGAGGCTTCAGAGGCCTGGGGTCTAGAACTGCAAGGAAGGACACTTGATAATAGTGCTAATATCTCTATTTCTGATAATTATAAGTTGGTTCTGAAAATTGCGTTTGTGCAATTTATATACACACACACAGACACACACATTCTAATATCTCATTATCATCTATCTACCATCTTTGTATCATCTATATATCTATATAAATATTGTACCGAAAGAAAGTTACTGTTGATGTCAAGGTGAAAATTGTTAATGAAGCAACACTGACATGCAGACCAATCAAAAAATTTCCCAGGTTTCCGGAGTCCCTCGAGTCCCCCCCCAAGTTGGCATATAGGGAGAGGTCTGTCAAAGAAGAAATACAATTTGTGGGTTCCCATTCCCTGTGTGACAAAGTAGAGTACAAAGAGAAAGGAGGTTTATAAGTGAGAGACAGCAAATTAAACACACTCGCACACACACACAGACCATCCATGAGGTATGCCTTTGCTTAGAAACATAAAGAGATTAATTCCATGAAAAATTAACCACTAAAATTGCCTAAAATAAGTAGAAACATGGTGGGAATATATACTTTGCTAATTTTTAATGGTTAATATTTATGATCCCCTATGATAAAAAATCATGAAGATTTTGTTGGTGCAGGTGGAACTTTCTGTTTTGTTTCTCTAGTAAAGTTGGAACAAGTGGAACATTCTCCTCTTTTTTCTCATCCTTTTCTTCATTTCTTAAAAAAAGCAAAAGTAATAAACCACATAAGAAGCAAAACAGAATTATCCCAGGTAGTATCATGTAAAACTTCTTTTACATCTTGTTCTTCTTCTTGTGAGGGGCTGTCCACTATCTATACTACCTCCAAAACCTTCTTCCCCACAGTCAGCAGGGTTCCACTCATCCTTGCAGTGGCAGTCTGTTGTTGCACTCCCTGTTCATATTGCAGGTCTCGGGTGAATAAGCTCTTGCCAAATGTGACATATGGATACACTTCCTTTGGATGTAAATATGCTCTGCACCACACTCTCTACCATCTATCACTGCACCAATATCAGGTATGAATATCCCAGCGTGGTAGTCTGTACCCCAGCAGGTGATGCCATTAAGGTGAAAAAATGCGCAGTGGAAAGATTGCTCAGAAAGGCCCCCTGGATGGCTCAGTTAGTGAAGCCTCTGACTCTTGATTTCAGCTCAGGTCATGATCTCAGAGTTCTGGAATTGAGGCCAGCTTCAAGCTCCCCACTCAGCAAGGAGTCTGCTTGTCTCCCTCCCCCTTTGCCCCCCCCCAGCTGTGCTCTCTCTTTCTCTCTCTCTCTCTGAAATAAATAAGTATTAAAGAAAAGAATGATCGCTCAGAAGGGGAATTTCTGTCACATTCTGACACTGAACCTTCCCACACAAGATATCCGATATGTTACATTGTACAGATGTAGGACCATTTATACCACAGTTACCCCAATGGTCACCTTGGATGTTCCATACTTATGGCAACTCTGATTTGCACTCTTGGCCTCTTTGCCAAGCATTCTCCTCACTGTTCATCACGAATATTGCATCTCTTTTCATAGCAATATCTATCTCCTGTGCATTCGACTCCACCTTGCACATACACATCTTCTGGACCCTGATAGATTTCCCATCACACCACTCAGGAAGGTCATATTCATTTGCCTGTTCTCTACACAGGTCACCTGAAGGCATGATCTTGAGGTCTTTGCAACAAACCTAAAAGCACAAGTAGCTCCAGGACTCAGAGTGCAATTTGACTGACAGCATGGATCTTTTGTACACGCATTTAAAGAGCCACGGTCACACTCTTCTCCCTCTTTATCCACATGGTTCCCACAGCGTGTATACCTGAAGATTCTGTCTGGAGTTGTTGAAGTGTACAAATACTTTGTTTCTGCCAGTGTTCAATACTTAGCATAATCGTGGTTATTGAGTTTAGTTGTTGTCACTCTCTGTGAAAACATGACCTCTCATTCCCACATTTACAAGTGTCATCACCATGTAGCATACCCAGAGAATGACCCACCTCATGTGACACTGTAAATGCAAAATCATACAAGTTTTCTTGTATGAAACTAATGACTCCACAATTCAGAGCATATTACATATTACTCCAACATAGGTCATGCCAATGTCAATACCAAAAGCTTTCTTTACAAAAATAATTGCAAGCTCATGAGGCAAATGGGTGCCAAAGTCACCATTCTTCCATTTGCAAAATGCCACTAGGACAGGTATACTGTTTTCAGTCAAAAATGGTTTTGTCAGAAGGAGGAGGCAGATGGAGGAAGAGTAGAGGACCTCATTTCATCTAGTTCCTTGAATGTACCTGGATTATCTATCAAACCATTCTGAACACCCACAAATTCAGCCTGAGATGTAAGAAAATATATCTGGAAATCTACAAGCAGAAAAGTGACTGCTTTTTGAAAGGTAGGAGGTTCAGAGTTGTGAATCTGTGGGAAAATATCAGAAGATAAACCAAGGGGGTAGGGAGCCTCCATAAGCTGGTACCGGAATGTGATATAAAACCAGAGCGCAAAATTGGAACCCTTAGAAATTTGGTCCAGTGAGACACTTCCCTTTCTGAAAGGGGCACAGGGGATGGAAAAGGCAGAATTCTTGGTAGGTCATTGTGGTCTCAGGATCCCAAGAGACACAGAAAGAATGGGGGTGTCTGAACTGATAGAGTGCCCAAGCAGTGGAGCAGAAAAACTGCTTATGGTCAGTCAGCCCAGGAGGGACTCTCAGCTCTGGTCACCATAGGGAGACTGCTCTTTGAGTGAGCACCTGGAAAAAGACTGGAACATCCCCTGGGAGGGACAAAACGTCTCTGCCCACGACTGGGCAACAGCTCTCAGGGTGGCAGTGGCCCCAGAAAGGACAGTAGGGCAGCACCCAGCTGTGACCTGGGAGCAGTGGAGCAGGGTGTGGGCATGAGCCCACAAATGCTCACAGTACCAAAGACACAAAGCACAGAGAGGCATGGGTCTCAGGGACACTCCCCGGGAAAATTGCAGTGGGTATGAATCATGGGAGTCTGTGAAGGTTGGTGCAGAAGTGTAGATGGTTTGACCTGGAGTTTATTGAAGGGGGTATTGCAATCTTTTTGCTCTAGGCTGGAGATCGAGTCATGGCCATTTTTGCTCTGACCCTCTGAAGAGGTACGGAAAGCCACCAGGGAACAAAAGCCACACAGAGGACCAGATTACATTAAGCCCATCCCCCTGACAAGGGGAGGGGCAACTCTGCCCAGGCAAAGATACCCAAAAAGCAGCACAGCAGTCCCCTCCTCCAGAAGACAGACTAGAAGAACAGGTGAGTGACAAGCGTATAGATTCCAGGAGACTGTAAGACTCCAGCACCAGGCGAAAACAGTATATTGAGCTCCAGGTGTGTCCTCATAACTCATTTATCCTTCAGTCTAAAATTTTCCATTTCTTTTTTCTTTTTCTTTACATTTTCCCCTTTCAACCAGATACTTATTTTACCAGTTTGTGTTTTTAAGTCTCTTTTTAACTTTTATTTTTTCACATCTACATTTTAAAGATACATGTTTCACTCGGTCCTTTTTTCTCTCTATTCAATTTTATTTTTCATATAAATATAAATTTTGCTTTCTTTGCAATTTTGGGATGTAGTGTCTTCTAACACACAGACCAAAATTTAATCAGGAACATGTGGACCACCCTGCTTTGTCTACCCTGTGAAATTATAGTGTCTCTCCCCTCCCCCCCTTTTTATATATAGTTTTTTTTTGCATTTTGGCTATGTGTGCTTTTATGTGATGGCTTCTGACCACTTCAGATTTTTTTCTAGGGTGCAGTTTGCTTGGGTTGTTGTTGATATTTTGGACTCAGTTCATTTGCTTACCCATCCTTCTCTGGGCAGAATGACTAGAAGGAGGAACTCACCAGAAAGAAAAGAACCAGAGGCAATGTTCTCTGCCACAGAGCTAATCAATATGGATATAAATAAGATGTCAGAGAGGGAATTCAGGATAGCAATTATAAAGTTAATAGCTAGGCTTGAAAAAAGCATAAATGACAATACAGAATCTGTATTGCAGCCAGCTGCAGAAATGAGTTCTAATCAGGCCAAACTTAAAAATCCTATGAATGAGATGCAGTCTAAATTGTATGCTCTAACAGGTAAGGTCAATGAGGTAGAAGAGAGAATAAGTGCTCTAGAGGACAGGCAGATGGAAAGGAAGGAAACTGAGGAAAAGAGAGAAAGACAACAAATAGCCTATGAAGAAAGGCTTCGAGAATTTAATGATGCCTTGAAATGAACCAATGTCCATATTATCAGGATCCAAGAGAGGATGGAGAGAGAGAGAGAAAGAGAGGGCTAGAAGGTATTTTTGAGCAAATCATGGCTGAGAACTTCCCTAATCTGGGGAAGGAGCAAGCATATATGTCCAAGAGGCAGAGAGGACACCTCCCAAAATCAATAAAAATAGAGCAACACTCCGACATATAATAGTGAAGCTTGTAAATCTTAGAGCCAAAAAAGCTATCCTGAGAGCAGCTAGGGAGAGGAGGTTCTTTACATATGGAGGGAGGAACATCAGAATAATATCAGACCTATCCACAGAAACCTGGGAAGCCAGAAAGGGCTGGCAAGTAATATTCAGAGTACTAAATGGGAAGAACATGCTGCCATGAATACTTTATCCAGCAAGGCTGTCATTCAGAAAGGAAGAAGAGATAAAGAGCTTCTAGGACAGACGGAAACTGAAAGAATATGTGACCACCAAGCCAGCCCTGCAAGAAATATTAAGAGGGATTCTGTAAGCAAAGAGAGACCTCAAGAGTAACATAGACCAGAAAGTAACAGAAACAATCTACAGAAACAGGGACTTTACAGCCAATATAATGGCACTAAATTCATATCTTTCAATAGTTACTCTGAATGTAAATGGGCTGAATGCTCTAACCAAAAGACACAGGGTATCAGATTGGATAAAAAAGCAAAAGCCATCCATATGCTGTCTATAGGAGACTCATTTTAGACCTGAAGACACCTCCAGACTGAAAGCGAGGGGGTAGAGAACCATTTACCACACTAATGGACCTCAAAAGAAATCTGGGGTAACAATCCTCATATCAGACAAATTAGATTTTAAACGAAAGACTGTAGTAAGAGATGTAGAGGGACACTATATCATACTTAAAGGGTCTATCCAACAAGAAGATCTAAAAATTGCCAATATCTATGCCCCCAACTTGGGAGCAGCCAATTATATAAACCAATTAATAACCAAAGTAAAGAAATATATATTGATAATAATACATTAATGGTAGAGAACTTTAACATCCCACTCACAGCAATAGACAAATCATCTAAGCAAAAGATCAACAAAGAAACAAGAGCTTTGAATGACACACTGGACCAGATGGACTTTGCAGGTATATACAGAACATTCCATCTTGAATCAACAGAATACTCATTCTTCTTGAGTACACAGGGAACTTTCTCCAGAATAGATCACATACTGGGTCACAAATCAGGTCTCAAATGATAACAAAAGATTGCAATTATTCCCTGCATTTTTTCAGACCACAATGCTTTTAAACTGGAACTCAATCACAAGTGGAAATTTGGAAAGAACACAGACACTTGGAGGTTAAAGAGCATCCTACTAAAGAATGAATAAGTAAACCGGGAAATTAAAGAAGAGCTTAAAAATTTCATGGAAACAAATGAAAATGAAAACACATCAGTTCAAAGCCTCTGGGATACAGCAAAGGCTGTCCTGAGAGGGAAGTACATAGCAATACAAACCTTTCTCAAAAAATTAGAGAAGTCTCAAATACACAAGCTAACATTACACCTAAAGGTCCCGGAGAAAGAACAGCAAATAAAGCCTAAACCAAGCAGGAGAAGAAAAATAAAGATTAGAGCAGAAATCAATGAAATAGAAACCAGAAGAACAGTAGAACAGATCAAAAATCTACAAGTTGGTTCTTTGAAAGAATTAATAAGATCTATAAACCTCTGGCCAGATTTATCCAAAAGAAAAGAGAAAGGACCCCAATTAATAAAACCGTGAATGAAAAGGGAGAGATCATGACCAATACCAAGGAAATACAGACAATTGTTAAAACATATTATCAGCAATATATGCCAACAAATTAGGCAATCTGGAAGAAATGGATGCATTCCGGGAAACTTATAAACTACAAGACTGAAACAGGAAGAGGTAGAAAATCTGAACAGACAAATAACCAGTGAGGAAATTGAAGGAGTAATCAAACATCTCCCAACAAACAAGAGTAGGACCAGATGGCTTCCCAGGAGAATTCTACCAAACATTTAAAGAATTAATACCTATTCTTCTGAAGCTGTTTCAAAAAATAGAAAGGGAAGGAAAACTTCCAAACTCGTTCTATGAGGCCATCATTATCTTGATTCCAAAACCAGACAAAGACCCCACCAAAAAGGAGAATTACAGACCAATATCTCTGATGAACACGGATGCAAAAATTCTCACCAATATACTAGCCAATAGGATCTAACAGTACATTAAAAGGATTATTCACCACAGCCAGCTGGGATTTATTCCTGGGCTCCAAGGGTGGTTCAACATTTGTAAATCAATCAATGTGACACACTACATCGATAAAAGAAAGGACAAGAACCATATGATATTTTCAATAGATGCAGAAAAAGCATTTGACCAGGAAAAAAAAATCCGTTTTTGATTAAAACTCTCCACAGTGTAGGGATAGATGGAACATACCTCAATATCATAAAAGCCATATACGAAAAGCCCACAGCGAACATCATTATCAGTGGGGAAAAACTGAGAGCTTTTCCCCTAAGGTCAGGAACACAACAAGGATGCCCACTCTCACCACTATTGTTTAACATAGTACTAGAAGTTCTTGTCCTAGAGCAATTAGGGAAGACAAATAAATAAAAGGCATTCAAATCATAAAGAAAAAAAAGTAAAATTGTCATTATTTACAGATGATATAATTTTATATACAGAAAATCTCAAAGACTCAACCAAAGACCTGCTGGATCTAATCAATGAATTTAGTGAAGATCCAGGATGTAAACAACTTATAGAAAGCAGTTGCATTTCTATACACCACTAACAGTAAAATATCTATAAAAGAAATAAAGAAAAATATCCCATCTACAACAACATCAAAAACAATAAAATACCTAGGACTAAACTTAACCAAAGAGAAAAATCTGTGCAACAAAACTACAAGACATTGAGAAAAATCAAAGACACAAATGAAAAGACATCTATGTTTATGAATCAGAAGAATTAATTTTGCTAAAATGTCCAACTATTTAAAGCCATCTATAGATTTAATGTAATCCCTATAAAAATTCCAGTGGCATTTTCCCCAGAAATAGAAAAAAAAAATCCTAAAATTTATATGGAATCACAAAATACCCAAAATAACCAATTCTGAAAAAACAAAACCAAAGGCATCACATTTCCTCATTTCAAACTATGTTATAAAGCTATAGTAAAACAGTATGGTACTGGCATAACAATACCACATAGACCAAAGGAATGGAGTAGACAGCCCAGAATTAAACGCCCACATACACAGGGAACTGAGTTTTGACAAGGAAACCAAGGACAACCAATTGAAAGAAAGGTAGTCTCTTTAACAAATGGTGCTAGGAAAACTGAATGAACATACAGAAAAATAAAAGTGGACCCTCTCTTACACTTACTCACCGGAGTTAACTCTAAATAAAGTTAAACACAGACCTTGATACCATAAAACTCCTAGAAGAAACAGGGAAGAATCTCCTTAAATTTAGTCTTAGCAGTGACTTTTTGGATAGGATACCAAAAACACAAACAACAAAACCAAAACTCGGGGCACCTGGGTGGCTCAGTCGTTAAGCGTCTGCCTTCGGCTCGGGTCATGATCCCAGGGTCCTGGGATCGAGCCCCGCATCAGGCTCCCTGCTCAGAGGGGATCCTGCTTCTCCGTCTCGCTCTGCCTCTCCCATACGCTTGTTCTCTCTCTCAATAAAATCTTAAAAAACAAAACAAAACAAACTCAACAAGGGGGACTATATCAAACTTAAAAGCATCTACACAGGCAAAGGCAAGAAGACAACCTGCAAAATGGGAAAACATTTTTCAAGCCATATATCAAATAAAAAGGGATTAATATCCAAAATATATAAGAATGCATACAACTTAAAAACAAAACAAAATAAAAAAACAACCTGATTAAAAAGTTGGGCAAAGAAACAAAGGACACCCAAAGAAGACATCCATGGCCAATAGGTACAAACGGATGCTCAACATCACTTATTATCAAGGAAATGCAAGTCAAGCCACATGAGTTATCATCTCACACCTTTTAGAATGGTTATTATTAAGAAGATAAGAGATAGAGTGTTGGTAAGAATATGGAGAAAATGAAACCCTTACAAAATGTCGGTGAAATGTAAGATAATACATGGAAGACAATATAGGGATTCCTCAAAAGTTAAAAATAGATCTACCAGGGCACCTGGGTGGCTCAGTCATTGAGTGTCTGCCTTCACCTCAGGTCATGATCATGGGGGTCCTGGGATCGAGCCCCACATCGGGCTCTCTGCTCGGCAGGAAGCCTGCTTCTCCCTCTCTCACTCCCCCTGCTTCTGTTCCCTCTCTCACTCTCTCTGTCAAGTAAATAAATAAAATCTTAAAGAAAAAAATAGGTCTACCATATCATCAGCAATTCCATACCTGGGTATATACCCAAAGGAAATGAAAACAAAATATTGAAGACATACATGCATGTCTATGTTGATTGCAGTATTATTCACAAGAGCCAAACTATGGAAGCAACCTAAATTTCTGTCAACAGATGAATGGATATCTATCATCTATCTATCATCTATCTATCATCTATCTATCTATCTATCTATCTATCTATCTATCTATCTATCTATCCATCATCTATTTATCATATATCTATATATTATTTAGACATTAGAAAAAAAAAGAATCCTTCCATTTGTGACAACATGGATGGACCTTGAGGACATTATGCTAAGTAAGATAAGTCAGACAGACAAAGACAAATACTGTACGATATCATTTATATGTGGAAACTAAAAAAAGCCAAACTCATAAAAACAGAAAGTAATATATTGTTTAACAGGGCCAGGGGGCTAAAGGAATAGGAGAGATGTTTCTTAAAAGTACATACTTGCAACTAGTAGTAAATAAGAGCAGGAGACTAATGCACAGAAAAGTGAATACATAACAATATTGTATTATAATCATCAAATTGATAAGAGATTAGATCTTAATTATTTCAACCACAAAAAAACAAATCATAATTCTATGAGGTTATAAAGGTACTAACTATTGCTATAATATAATCATATCATATAAATATATCAAATCAACAAATCATACACCTTAAATTTCCACAGTGTTATATATCAAATATATTTTGATTAAAAAGTAAAGGAAAAGAAATCCAAGGTGCATGAAAGGGGGTTAGATCTCTGAAGTCACCCAGTAATAAATGTAAGGACTATGATGACAGTTGATGATTCTCTGAGGAAATTGAAACCTCTTCCTTAACCTACTAAGCCAACCCAACCCAACCAAATTCATTTCTTCTAACCACTGAAAGATATGGTTTTGAAAGTACCTAAGATGGCATTTATATTTGCAGTATCTATTATTATTATAAAAGTTTGATGAGCCAACTGATAATAAACACAATATTTTGGAGAAAAATAATGGGTGATTATTTACCTAGTTGAAGTAACAATTTTAAGAGGAAAGCAAATTAGCATATAATACTAAATTGACTGTTCTCAGTTCAATCTATTTGTATCTGAAGGCTGATTTGGAAGCTTCCCTACTTGGCCTAACAGATAACAGATACCACTCATTAGTTATTACTTTGTTACTGTCATCTCATAGTGTCATGGGACTGTTTGCTTTAGATTCCATCAAGTATTTAAATTTCCTATACCAGCAAAAAGTTAATAGAATTTGGAAATTTATATAGTATTTTTATTGTGCCAAATAAGGCCCTTAAAAAACAATTTAAGATAAACAATCACTTGCCTTTCAAAAAAGAAATAATGTTGGGCGCCTGGGTGGCTCAGTTGGTTAAGCGACTGCCTTCGGCTCAGGTCATGATCCTGGAGTCCCGGGATCGAGTCCCATATCGGGCTCCTTGCTCGGCAGGGGGTCTGCTTCTCCCTCTGACCCTCCCCCCTCTCATGTGCTCTCTCTTTCTCCTTCTCTCTCTCTCAAATAAATAAATAAATAAATAAAATAAAATAAAATAAAAAAGAAATAATGTTAACCATAAAACAATTTGAAGACATGCTGTCAGAATCAAGGAAGTTCTCCAAATGGAATAAATCCAGCACTATAAAAAAAAAAGCATGAACATAAATTTAATAGGTAAATTGACTAGGTAGCAGTTAAGAATTGCCAATGTGGGAAGACTGCATTTGCAGATTGGCTGGGGGTAAACTATAGAAACAAGAATAACTATGTAATCCTTAATAGTTTACCTGTGGAGCAGAGGGGAGGTTGGTAATGTCTGCCAGTTTGATATCTGCCAGTGTCTTTTTATTGCCCCTCTACCTTAGAAAGCCCATTCCAGATATACGTTTTTTCCCTCATTGGATTTTTCATTTTCTCTCCAGCTTCATCACAACTAGTTCTCTGAGGACCAACTTTGACCATGATGATTTTCATCTCTTTAGTAATTCTCTAGGGATGCTGTAAAAAAAAGTACCACAAAATGCGTCATTTAACAGAAATTTTGTCTGAAAATTCTGTAGTCTATAAGTCCAAAATTAGGGAGATAAAAGTGTTTAGATGTGGTTATCAGTAGGAATTGGTTTTATTACAGAGAAAAAATTAATCTGAAAGAATTAAACAAGTATGAAATAGTAGTATGTGGTGTCATGAGAACATAATTGAACTCTGATTTCTATGATTGGCCCCATGACCCTTTATTTTGTGATGTTTCCTGGGTTTCTTTGAGTACTGAGAAATATTAACTATCCAATAATTTTTATGGGCCCTGTGTCTACTCAAAGCATGTAGAGGTTTTGAATTGATATTTTAAAAAGATTTCAGGCTAGATAATAAACTGAAAAGATGGAATAACATGACAAACATTACAGTTATTTGAGAATGGCAGGTTAGGAAATAAAAGATATTGTGTCTTAGTTTGGACTGTCATATCATATTACCGTAGAAGGGGTGACTTCAACATCAGACTTAATTCTCATAATTCTGGAACCTGGAAAGTCCACATCAAGGTGCCAGCTGATTTGATTCTTGGTGAAGAATATTTTCCTGGCTTACAGAAAGAGGATTACCTACTGGTTATAATCTCAGATGGTGAAGTGAGAAAGCTCTGGTAATCTTTCTCATTTTATAAAAGTCACTAATCCCAACATGGAAGCTCCACTCCAGTGACCTTACCTAAATGTGATTACTTTCCAAAGTCCACCTCTTAATACCATTACATTAGGATTTGCAGCTTTAAGATGTGAATTTGGGGTGGATATAAACATTCAGTCACTAATACGTTTACTGAAAAGAGAATGGTTGACAAAGATACAAGACTGAAATCAAAGGGAAAGATTTTGCTTGCAGCTTGTCAATATCAGGCAAGATTTTTTTTTTTAATCATGGAATTTTCTGATTAAGCAGTCTACTCACAGTCATCTAGTTTGGGACACATTTTAGTGTGCCTCTACATTAGTCTCCAGAGGTAAAAGATGTCCTAGTTTTACAATTGAAAGCATAATTATAAGAAGAAGCTCAAATTGATTAGTATATGTCCTGGTGTATAAAACAGTATTCTTTTTTTTTTTTTTTTTTTAGAATGGCCTTTTTTTTATTATGTTATGTTAATCACCATACATTACATCATTAGTTTTTTTTTATTCTTATGTTAATCCCCATACATTACATCATTAGTTTTAGATGAAGAGTTCCATGATTCATTGTTTGTGCATAACACCCAGTGCTCCATGCAGAATGTGCCCTCCTCAATACCCACCACCAGGCTAACCCATCCTCCCACCCCCCTCCCCTCTAGAACAGTTTGTTTTTCAGAGTCCATCATCTCTCATGGTTCGTCTAACCCTCTGATTTCCCCTGCTTCATTCTTCCCCTCCCGCTACCTTCTTCTTCTTCTTTTTTTTTCTTAACATATATTGCATTATTTGTTTCAGAGGTACAGATCCGAGATTGAACAGTCTTGCACAATTCACAGCGCTTACCAGAGCACATACCCTCCCCAACGTCTATCACCCAGTCACCCCATCCCTCCCACCCCACCCCCCACTCCAACAACACTCAGTTTGTTTCCTGCGATTAAGAATTCCTCATATCAGTGAGATCATATGATACATGTCTTTCTCTGTTTGACTTATTTCACTCAACATAATACCCTCCAGTTCCATCCACGTCGTTGCAAATGGCAAGATCTCATTCCTTTTGATGGCTGCATAATATTCCATTGTATATATATACCACCTCTTCTTTATCCATCCATCTGTCGATGGACATCTTGGATCTTTCCACAGTTTGGCTATTGTGGACATTGCTGCTATAAACATCGGGGTGCACATACCCTTTCGGATACCTGCTTTTGTATCTTTGGGGTAAACACCCAGTAGTGCAATTGCTGGATCGTATGGTAGCTCTATTTTCAACTTTTTGAGGAACCTCCATACAGTTTTCCAGAGTGGCTGCACCAGCTTGCATTCTCACCAACAGTGTAGGAGGGTTCCCCTTTCTCCACATCCCCGCCAACATCTGTCGTTTCCTGACTTGTTAATTTTAGCCATTCTGACTGGTGTGAGGTGGTATCTTATTGAGGTTTTGATTTGGATTTCCCTGATGCTGAACGATATTGAGCACTTTTTCATGTGTCAGTTGGCCATTTGGATGTATTCTTTGGAAAAATGTCTGTTCATGTCTTCTGCCCATTTCTTGATTGGATTCTTTGTTCTTTGGGTGTTGAGTTTGATGAGTTCTTTATAGATTTTGGATACTAGCCCTTTATCTGATATGTCATTTGCAAATATCTTCTCCCATTCTGTCGGTTGTCTTTTGGTTTTGTTGACTGTTTCCATTGCTTTGCAAAAGCTTTTTATCTTGATGAAGTCCCAATAGTTCATTTTTGCCCTAGCTTCCCTTGCCTTTGGCGATGTTTCTAGGAAGAAGTTGCTTCGGCTGAGGTCAAAGAGGTTGCTGCCTGTGTTCTCCTTTAGGATTTGGATGGACTCCTGTCTCACACTGAGGACTTTCAACCATTTGGAGTCTATTGTTGTGTGTGGTGTAAGGAAATGGTCCAGTTTCATTCTTCTGCATGTGGCTACCCAATTTTCCCAACACCATTTGTTGAAGAGACTGTCTTTGTTCCATTGGACATTCTTTCCTGCTTTGTCAAAGATGAGTTGACCATAGAGTTGAGGGTCCATTTCTGGGCTCTCTATTCTGTTCCACTGATCTATGTGTCTGTTTTTGTGCCACTACCATGCTGTCTTGAAGATGACAGCTTTGTAATAGAGCTGGAAGTCTAGAATTGTGATGCCGCCAGCTTTGCTTTCCTTTTTCAACATTCCTCTGGCTATGCGGGGTCTTTTCTGGTTCCATACAAATTTTAGGATTATTTGTTCCATTTCTTTGAAAAAAGTGGATGGTATTTTGAGGGGGGTTGCATTGAATGTGTAGATTGCTCTAGGTAGCATTGACATCTTCACAATATTTGTTCTTCCAATCCATGAGCATGGAACGTTTTTCCATTTCTTTGTGTCTTCCTCAATTTCTTTCATGAGTATTTTATAGTTTTCTGAGTACAGATCCTTTGTCTCTTTGGTTAGATTTATTCCTAGGTATCTTATGGTTTTGGGTGCAATTGTAAATGGGATCGACTCCTTAATTTCTCTTTCTTCTGTCTTGTTGTTGGTGTATAGGAATGCCACTGACTTCTGTGCATTGATTTTATATCCTGCCACTTGACTGAATTCCTGTATGAGTTCTAGCAGTTTTGGGGTGGAGCCTTTGGGGTTTTCCACATAAAGTATCATATCATTTGCAAAGAGTGAGAGTTTGACTTCTTCTTTGCCAATTTGGATGCCTTTTATTTCTTTTTGTGGTCTCATTGCTGTGGCTAGGACTTCCAATACTATCTTGAATAGCAGTGGTGATAGTGGACATCCCTGCCGCATTCCTGACCTTAGGGGGAAAGCTCTCAGTTTTTCCCCATTGAGAATAATATTCGCTGTAGGTTTTTCATAGATGGCTTTTATGATATTAAGGTATGTACCCTCGATCCCTATACTCTGAAGAGTTTTGATCAAGAAAGGATGCTGTACTTTGTCAAAAGCATTTTCTGCACCTATTGAGAGGGTCATATGATTCTTGTTCTTTCTTTTGTTAATGTATTGTATCACATTGATTGATTTGCAGATGTTGAACCAACCTTGCAGCCCAGGGATAAATCCCACTTGGTCATGGTGAATAATCCTTTTAATGTACTGTTGGATCCTATTGGCTAGTATTTTGGTGAGAATTTTTGCATCCATGTTCATCAGGGATATTGGTCTGTAATTCTCCTTTTTGATGGGGTCTTTGTCTGGTTTTGGGATCAAGGTAATGCTGGCCTCATAAAATGAGTTTGGAAGTTTTCCTTCCGTTTCTATTTTTTGGAACAGTTTCAGAAGAATAGGTATTAATTCTTCTTGAAATATTTGGTAGAATTCCCCTGGGAAGCCATCTGGCCCTGGGCTTTTGTTTTTTGGGAGATTTTTGATGACTGCTTCAATTTCCTTGGTGGTTATAGGTCTGTTCAGGTTTTCTATTTCATCCTGGTTCAGTTTTGGTAGTTGATACATCTCTAGGAATGCATCCATCTCTTCCAGGTTATCGAATTTGCTGGCATAGAGTTGCTCATAATATGGTCTTATAATTGTTTGTATTTCTTGGGTGTTGGTTGTGATCTCTCCTCTTTCATTCATGATTTTGTTGATTTGGGTCATTTCTCTTTTCTTTTTGATAAGTCTGGCCAGGGATTTATCAATCTTGTTAATTCTTTCAAAGAACCAGCTCCTAGTTTCGTTGATCTGTTCTACTGTTCTTTTAGTTTCTATTTCATTGATTTCTGCTCTGATCTTTATGATTTCTCTTCTCCTGCTGGGTTTAGGCTTTATTTGCTGTTCTTTCTCTAGCTCCTTTAGGTGTAGGGTTAGGTTGTGTACTTGAGACCTTTCTTGTTTCTTGAGAAAGGCTTGTATTGCTATATACTTTCCTCTTAGGACTGCCTTTGCTGCATCCCAAAGATTTTGAACAGTTGTGTTTTCATTTTCATTGGTTTCCATGTATTTTTTTTAATTCTTCTTTAATTTCCTGGTTGACCCATTCATTCTTCAGTAGGATGCTCTTTAGCCTACATGTATTTGAGTTCTTTCCAACTTTCCTCAGGTGATTGAGTTCTAGTTTCAAAGCACTGTGGTCTGAAAATAGGCAGGGAATGATCCCAATCTTTTGGTACCGGTTGAGACCTGATTTATGACCTAGGATGTGATCTATTCTGGAGAATGTTCCATGGGCACTAGAGAAGAATGTGTATTCCGTTGCTTTGGGGTGGAATGTTCTGAATATGTCTGTGAAGTCCATTTGGTCCAGTGTGTCATTTAAAGTCTTTATTTCCTTGTTGATCTTTTGCTTAGACGATCTGTCCATTTCAGTGAGGGGGGTGTTAAAGTCCCCCACTATTATTGTATTGTTGTCAATGTGTTTCCTTTCTTTTGTTATTAATTGCCTTATATAATTGGCTGCTCCCATGTTAGGGGCATAGATATTTACAATTGTTAGATCTTCTTGTTGGATAGATCCTTTAAGTATGATATAGTGTCCTTCCTCATCTCTTATTACAGTCTTTGGTTTAAAATCTAATTTGTCTGATATAAGGATTGCCACCCCAGCTTTCTTTTGGTGTCCATTAGCATGGTAAATGGTTTTCCACCCCCTCACTTTCAATCTGGGGGTGTCTTTGGTTCTAAAATGAGTCTCTTGCAGACAGCATATCAGTGGGTCTTGTTTTTTAATCCAGTCTGTTACCCTGTGTCTTTTGATTGGGGCATTGAGCCCATTTACATTCAGGGTAACTATTGAAAGATAGGAATTTAGTGCCATTATATTGCCTGTAAGGTGACTGTTACCGTATATTGTCTGTGTTCCTTTCTGGTCTATGTTGCTTTTAGGCTCTCTCTTTGCTTAGAGGACCCCTTTCAAGATTTCCTGTAGGGCTGGGTTTGTGTTTGCAAATTCCTTTAGTTTTTGTTTGTCCTGGAAGCTTTTTATCTCTCCTTCTATTTTCAATGACAGCCTAGCTGGATATAGTATTCTTGGCTGCATATTTTTCTCATTTAGTGCTCTGAATATATCCTGCCAGTCCTTTCTGGCCTGCCAGCTCTCTGTGGATAGGTCTGTTGCCAATCTAATGTTTCTACCCTTGTAGGTTACATAGCTCTTCTCCGGAGCTGCTTTCAGCATTTTCTCTTTGTCTATGAGACTCGTAAGTTTTACTATTAGATGTTGGGGTGTTGACCTATTTTTATTGATTTTGAGAGGGGTTCTCTGTGCTTCCTGGATTTTCATGCCTGTTTCTTTCCCCAAATTAGGGAAGTTCTCTCCTATAATTTGCTCCATTATACCTTCTGCCCCTCTCTCTCTTTCTTCTTCTGGGATCCCAATTATTCTAATGTTGTTTTGTCTTATGGTATCGCTTATCTCTCGAATTCTGCCCTTGTGATCCAGTAGTTTTTTATCTCTCTTTTTCTCAGCTTCTTTATTTTCCATCATTTCATCTTCTATATTACTGATTCTCTCTTCTGCCTCATTTATTCTAGCACTTAGCGCCCCCATTTTTGATTGCACCTCATTAATAGCCTTTTTGATTTCTACTTGGTTAGATTTTAGCTCTTTTACTTCTCCAGAAAGGGTTTCTCTAATAACTTCCATATTTTTTTCAAGCCCAGCTAGTATCTTTAAAGTGATGATTCTGAACTCTAGATCTGACATCGTACTAATGTCCGTATTGAGTAGGTCCTTGGCAGTCGGTACTACCTCTTGTTCTTTTTGTTGAGGTGATTTTTTCCGTCTTCTCATTTTGTGCAGAGGAGAATAGATTAATGAGGGAACAAAATGCTAGCAGAGGAACCACGTCCCCAAAAATATACTCTAAACAAATCAGAAAAGACCTGAAGCAGTGGGATAAGAAAGGGAAAGAGAGAAGAAAGAAAAAGAAATAAAAGAAAAAGATAAAGATAAAAACAAAAACAAACAAAACAACAACAACAACAAAAACCAGAATGTGATCAAATATGATCAGGCTGGTATATAGATCAGTGCCACACACTAGATTTGGGGTGTATTTTGGTCTGTTAGAAGAAAGTGCCTCCCAAAATTTTAAAGAAAGAAAAACTTATATATGTACAAAAATAAGGGTTCATATGATGAAGGGATGGAATATGACTGTAAAAATGGAAATTATAAAAAATTTTATAAAAGGAATTGATAAGAAGTTGTTTGAAAAAAGAAAGAAGAGGATTTAAAAAAAGAAAAAAGAAAAAGAAAAAAAAAGGGAGAGGATGTGATCAGGCAGGGGAATAGAAAACACCATATACTAGAGATTTAGGGTATATTTTAATCTGTTAGAAGAAACTATCTCAAAATTTTAAAGAGAACAACTTATATATATAAGCCAAAAATATGGGTAACTACTATGAAGGGATAGAATATGACTTTAAAAATGAAAACTAAAAATGTTTTTTTTTTTTTTAAAAACGGATTGATTAGATGTTGGTTGAAAAAGGTAAAAAGAAAAATTCAAAAAGAAATAAAAAGACAAAAAGACAGTTAAAAAAAAATATTAACTTTAAAAGACTAAAGAATCATGGTAAAAAAGCCGTGAATTCTATGTGCAGTATTCCCCTAGCGCTGGAGTTCTGCTGTTCTCATTGATCGGTATACTTGGTCTTGGCTGGCTGTTCTCGCTGATCTTCTGGGGAGGGGCCTGTTGCCGTGGTTCCCAAATGTCTCTGCCGGAGGCGGAATTGCCCCGCCCTTGCCCCCTCCCGGCTAAGTAATCTGCTCGGGTTTGCTCTCCGGAGCTTTTGTTCCCTGCGAGCTTTCCGTACAGCTTTGGAGGCGGAGCGTGAAAATGGCGGCCTCCCAATCTCCGCCCGGGAGGAGCCGAGAACTCGGGGCCCCGCTCCTCAGTGCGCCCCCAGAGAAAAGCAGTCATTCACTCCCGTCTCCCCGGTCTCCAGCCGCGCTCCGTGCTTGCCCGGCCTGTGACCGTGCGTTTCTATCTCTGGCACCCGACCCGGGTGGAGTCTCCAAACCCAGCAGATCCCTGCGGTGCCCTCCCGCGTGGCTCCTCCCGGGGGAGGAAGGTGAGTCTCCCCAGATCTGCCACTTGTTGGGTCCCTGCTGGAGGAGCAGGGGCCTGACTGTGCCGCGGATCACGGTCAATGGCAACCCCGAGCTGAGAGCCCGCGCCTGGGCTCTGCCTTTGCAGCCGGCTTCCCTGCTCCGATACCTGGGAGCCCTGCCACACGCAGGCACCCCCGGTCTTTCTGTGACCCCGAGGGTCCTGAGACCCCACTGTCCCGGAGGTTTCCACCCCCCGCTTAGCCACCAGAGTGACGTCCCTCGGCGGAGCAGACTTTTAAAAGTTCCGATTTTGTGCCCCGCGGCTCCATCACTTGCCAGAAGCGGCCGGCGGAGGCCCCTCCCCCGCCGTCTATCCTCCCGAATATCGCCTCGGATTCACTTCTCCGCACGTCCTACCTTCCAGATAGTGGTCGCTTTTCTGATGAGAGAGTTGTTGCTCTTCTTTTCTTCAATCTCCTGTTGAGTTTGTAGGTGTTCAGAATGGTTTGATCCCTATCCAGCTGAATTCCTGAGAGGAGATGAAATCCAGGTCTCCTACTCCTCCGCCATCTTGCTCCGCCCCCCCAAAACAGTATTCTTGATCAAGAATATCTGAAATGATAATTTGAGACACAATTCTACACTTGACATTTTTTAGTATTGCTTCCACTATATTTATTCTATCTCATAGTTACATAATATGGAGTTGAATCCAGTAATGCATGTCCCTTTTGGAAATGAAACTTCCACCCTTGGGTGTATGCTATGGACAATGTACTAGTTTTCTGACAGTATCTGAAGACGTGAGAATGAACAAATGTAGAATCCACCATGGGAAGTTTCAAGCCAAGAATTTGGTCTCTGTAAGAATTTCACAGAGCAATTATTACAAAGATTTTGAAGTATTGGATGTATTTTTTATTAGAGATAGTAAGAGACCACTAGGCCAAGGACAAGTTAGAATTTTTGAAATTTTATATAGTTTTGGGTTTAAAACACAGCAGGTCCTTTTTTTTTTTAAATCTTCTCCAAACTGTATGAAATAAAGTTGGTCTTGAGTTATCTATTTAACAAGAGTTATTTCACATGTTCCCTTAAGTATGTTGACTATGAAATGAGATTCTTTTTAATCTCCAGAATGTATTAAAGGTGTTCTTCAGGTGGGAAAAACACAATAATATTTTCTGAAGTGTGAGATAATATATAAAAATTTAGCCTTTGACAATGGGAAGTTTTAATTCAATTTGAAAATGTAACAATAAAATAAAACTTAAAACCTTTAAAATCATTTAAGCAACTGATTAAAGTCACTTGTTACTGTGGAAATGACCACTATGATAGAGATTTAGAGGCTTGCTTTACTCAATTTCTCAATTCACCTGGGTCATAAAAATTATACACAAAGTAATATTGGATATCCAAACACTTTTGGGTGAACTCCTCCTCATTATGCTTGAAATGTTCAGGATAGTTTATTCCTGTCTGTTGTTGTTGCATAATATTATTTGGACAATATTGAGTATAAGATAGAGGTTGATATGGTTGATATCAACTTGTGAGGTCAGTGTGATGTCTTTTTAAAAATAATCATTTGTATTAAATAAATCATAGTAAACAATGGTTCTTATAACATTGTCTATAAGCTAGTAAGAGCTTTTTTCCTTTTTACAATTAAAAAAAGCCTTTATTATAGACTTTAATCTAAACATGAGTTACTTTGGATATTTGTTTTAGGGATAAGAATAGTCATGATTAACAGAATATTTATAACACAGTGCCTGGAAAACACTACTTCTTAAAAACCATACCTTGATTATGCTTGTGATAATGATAATATAATCAAATAATATCTTGACATATGGGAACTCTGGTGAAGACACAGTAATCTTTAGCATCGAATATCAACCAAATTAGAAAGATGTGCATTGTATTTTGGTATGACCAGTCATGAGATTTACATATATTAAAAAAAAAACTAGTAGATATAACATGTAAATGTTACACAAATAAGCATTCATGCAGAAAAATATTTTTAGAAAATTAGTTGTTAGTTGAAAAGTTTTTGATTCTTTTTATCATTCAGTTGTAACTGGTAAAAAGAAAAAGGTGTTTAACTATTGGCCAAGAGCACTGTCAAGAAAGGCAATTGTCTTATAATGGCTCCTTAATTTTGAATAAGCCTCTCTAAAAATGTATTTTAGGCACAAATAGTTAGAAGGGGTTAACATGTTGTAAATATCCAAAGTTAGGTGTTGTAAAGTTTGTATAGGAAAATAAAAAGCTCATTTAGCATGGAGACCAGGAGTATTAAGTAAATAAAGTATGGAAAATACTGAACAGATATAATTATATTAGTATCCTAAGGTTTCTAAGCTAAGCAAAAACAAAAACAAAAACAAAACCTTACCTATCAATAAATTCTTTAAATATAAATGGGTGAAACTCTCCAATCGAAAACCATAAACTGGCTGAGTGGATCGAAATACAACATCCAACCATATCCTGTCTACAACGATCACTTTAGATTTAAGAACACACATAAGTTGAAAGTAAAGGGATAGAAAAAAGGGTTACCATGCAAATGGTAACCAAAAGAGAGCAGTGGTGACCATATTTATATCATACATACTCAAATATGGACTTTGAGTCAAAAACTGTTACAAGTGATAAAGAAATTCATTATGTAATTCATATATAGAGCAAATATTTCCAAATCTAAAGGAAGAAATAGACAGCAATGCAATAATAGCAGGAGGCTTCAATATCCTAGTTTCAATAATATAAAGAAAATTAATAAGGAAATGGCATATTGAACACTATAGACCAAATCAACCTATGAGACATGTGAAGAACATTCTATCCAACAGCAGCTGAATATATATCCTTCTCACATACACATAACATTCTTCAAGCTAGATCATATGTTAGGGCACAAAATATGTCTGAATATATTTAAAAAAGATTGCCATCATATCAAGTATGTTTTCCAACCACAATGAAATGACTAGAAATAAAGAACAGAAGGAAACTGGAAAAGTTATGAATTGGAGGAAAATAAACAACACAATCCTGAACAATCAATAGACTTAGGAAAAATTAAAAGAGAAAACAAACAAAAAATACCAAAACAAATGAAAACCGAAATACAAATACAGAATTTATGGAATGTAACAAAGACACTATCAAGAGGAAGTTTATAGAGGTAAGCATTTAATTAAGAAAAGATAAATCAATCAATTTTATACCTCCAACAATATGGACAATCTAGCCCAACATTAGCAGAAGGAAGTAAATAATGAGTAGAATAGCAATAAATGTAATAGAAGTAGAAAAAAAAAACAACAATGAAATTAAGAACTGCTTTCTTTAAAGGTAGGCAAATTGGCAAACCCATAGCTAAATTAAGAAGGAAAAAATAAAGACTCAAATAATTGAAATCAGGAATGAAGAGGAGACATTACATCTGATGCAACAGAAATAAAAAAAGCTCATAAGCAAGTGCCATGAACAGTTACACCCCAAGTTGGATAACCTAAAAGAAATAGATAAATTTTCAGAGAAGTATAACCTACCAAAGCCAAATGATGAAGAAATAGAAAATATGAAAAGAACAATAATAAATAATGAAATGGAACCAGTAAACAAAAACTTCCAAAGAAACCATTAGGACCAGATGGCTTTACCGGTGAATTCCACTAAACATTTAAGCGGTTAACACAAATTCTTTCTCAAAATTGTCCAAAAACTTAAAAAAGAAGGAATACTTTCAAAGGTCAAATTATTAGGTCAGTTTATCTCGTCCTTCCAAATCTGTGTACTTTTTATTTCTTTCTTGTTTTATTGGGTGAGGCTTCCAGTACAATGTCGAAAAGGAGTGTAGCAGGAGACATCCTTGCCTTGTTCCCAGTATTAGTGACAAAGCTGCTAATTTTTCACTGTAAATATGTTAGCTCTATGGCTTTTCTCCAGATATTTTTTATCAGGTTGAGGAAATACTGTTATTTTTGCCTGAATATGTTCAACAAGTTACTGATTTTCCTGGCTTAAATTATATCATTAGCACTTCTTCATTTCAAAATATCTCCACTTCTTGGCCAGACTGAGTTTCTAAAAACAGATTCTAGATATTCCACGATATTTGTTGGTTGATTGAAAGTGGAGAGGTAAAATAAATAAAGGAATAAATAGAGGAAGTCAAGGAAAAATCTAAAATTTAGCCTGACACAACTAAAATAATAAAGTGGCTACAATTTTAACTAAAAAAGGTTTGGGAAAAAATATGAGGAGGTTCAGTTTTGGACAGGTAAAATGTAAAGTACCCAATATGCAGATCAATGTAGCTATGAACTGATATGAGATATGGACTGGGGATATACCAATGGCCAAGACACTGATGGCATTAATAGCCATGAGATCACAAAAGGAAGGAGCAAGAAAGACAAACTAGAGACTAGAAGAAGATCAAAAACTGGGACTAATTAATTACATAAATTATGAGTAAGGAGAGTAACGAGCTAAGAATATGCAGAAGGAGTGACCGGTGAAATAAGAGGCAAGCAAGGTAAGTTGTTTGTCCATAACAAAAGTGACCAAAGTACTTCTAAAAGGAAAGACTGAACTACCCTGTTAAAATATCTAATAGGTCAAGTATGATGAAGATTGAAAATTGACTTTGATTTCACAGAGGAAAATCATTGATGATATTGACAAGAACTGTTTCAGTGGCATGATCAAGGAGAAAGCATGACTGGAGTAAATCCAAGAGATATTAAGAAGAGAACTTAGAAACCATGTGTATAGAAAAAACATTTCAAAGAGCACAACTGCAGATGACAATAAAATACAGCTAGAGAGGAAAGGGAATTGGGAACAATGGAGGGTTTCCATAAGATAGGGAAAATACCAACATGGTTAATTACCTAATTGAGAGTGGGCAATGACGGAGGAAGAGATAGAGAATTGCTGGAATGGTATTCTTGAATAAACAAGCAGGACTGAAATCCAGTGTGAACTTGGAAGATTAGTTTTATATATGAGCACGATCACTTCTATAATTTCAGAAGGAAAGGTAGAGTTATTTGTTATAGATATTAATAGATGGTGTTGGGAGTGTCCTTTGATGGTTTGTTTCTCCTGGTGAAAACGATCTTAATGTACAGTTATACCTATAGATATAGATAATAGATATAGATAAAAATGCAGATAAATGGTGATAGATGATAAGCAGATGATTCATATAGATAGATGATAGATAGATGATTGATAGAGATGATAGATGATAGATAGATGATAGATGATAGATAGATAGATGATAGATAGATAGATAGATAGATAGATAGATAGATAGATGATAGACAGATGATAGATAGTTATAACAAATACTCAGGTTAATGTAGACTATTTTCAAGCAACTCAGTAGGCTTCCCCATTCCTTCTCATATTGAGTACCTAATACTCCAAAGGTAATCACAATTTGAAATTATTAGAGTAGATGAATTCTGCCTAACTTGGAACTTAACATAAATGGAGTCATACAGTATGTATTCTTTTTGTCTGACTTTTTCACTTTTCATTATGTCTACAAGATTTATTCATGTTATTATGTATACTTAACTCTCTCTGTTGTTCATGTTTTATGATTGTTGCACAGAATTCCATTGTACAATATTACATATTATTTATCCATCCTACTATTGAGAAGAATTTGGGTTATTTCCAGTTTGTGGCAATTTTATTTTATTTTCTTTGTTTTTTTTTAAAGATTTTATCTAGGGGCTCCTGGGTGGCTCAGTCGTTAAGCGTCTGCCTTCAGCTCAGGTCATGATCTCAGGGTCCTGGGATGGAGCCCCACATCAGGCTCCCTGCTCTGCGGGAAGCCTGCTTCTCCCTCTCCTGCTCCCCCTGCTTGTGTTCCCTCTCTCGCTGTCTCTCTCTCTGTCAAATAAATAAATAAAATCTTTAAAAAATAATAACAATTAAAAAAATAAATAAAAGATTTTATCTATTCATTTATCTGAGAAAGAGAGAAAAGAGAGAGCGAGCACTAGTGGGGGAGGAGCAGAGGGAGAGGGACAAGCAGACTCCACACTGAGCATGGAGCCTGATGTGGGGATCAATCTCACAACCCAGAGACCATGACCTGAGCTGAAATCAAGAGTCAGACACTTAACTGACTGAGCCACCCAGGCACCCCATGACAATTTTAATTAAAGTTTCTAGGAACATTCTTGTGTTTTTGATCCACATTAGCACTCCTTGATGTCTGTAAATGCAGTAAATCTTAGAATATATTCATTGGGATTTAAAAAATTCTATGAATCATCTCCATTCCCTCCAGTATTGTTAATTGCTGCCACTTTGGTCCTTCTCTTTTTATGTGAAGATTTTCTCATATGTCTGATCATACTCAGTTGTGGGCAGCATATAGATGGGTCTTGTTTTTTTATCCATTCCATCAACCTATATATTTTGATTGGAGCCTTTAGTCCATTTATTTTCAAAGTAATTACTGATAGATACATATTTATTGCATTTTGCTACTTGTTTTGTGGTTGTTTTTGTAGATTTCTCTCTGATCCCTTTTTCTCTTGCTCTCTTTCATGGTTTGTTGGCTCTCTTTAGTGATATACTTGGATTTTTTCCTCTTTATTGTTGGCATATCTATTACTGATTTTTGATTTGTGGTTACCATTAGATTTGTATATAACACCTTCTTCATATAGCAGACTATATGAAGTTCATGGTCAATTAATTTTGAGCCCATTCTTTATTCCTCCCCCCAAGCCCCCAGCACACATGTTTTAGGTCTATGGTGTCAATTTTACATCCTTTTATTCTGTGAATCCCTTGACTGATATTTACAGAAATACTTATTTTTACCTTTTCTTATGTTTCCTACTTTTCATACTCTCACTTACGGTCTTTCCATTCCACTCAAAGAGTCCCCTTTAATATTTCTTGTAGGGCTCATTTAGTGGTCATGAACTCCTTTGGTTTTTATTTGTCTGAGAAACTCTATCTCTTCTATTCTGAATGCTAGCTCTTCCAGATAGAATATTATTGGCTGCATATTTTCCCCTTTTAACACTTTGAGTATATCATGCCACTTTCTTCTGCCCTGCAACATTTCTGATGAAAAATCTGCTGATAGCTTTATGGGTTTCCCTTGTATGTGTCTTCTTTTCTCTTGCTGCTTTTATTTATTTTTTTTCTTTATTACTACTTTTTGCCATTTTCATTACTATGTGTCTTGGTGAAGATCTCCTTGGGTTGATTTTATTAGGGGATCTCTGTGATATCTTGAAACTTGGTAGCTGTTTCCTTCCCCAAATTATGGAAGTTTTCTGCTATTGTTTCTTCAAATAAATTTTCTACTCCCTTTTTTCTCTTTTCTTCTTCTGGGATCCCTATAATGCAAATGTTTTTATGCTTGATAGAGTCACTGAGTTCCTTAAGCCTATTTTCATTTTGCATAATTCTTTTTTCTCTCACTTACTCAGCTTGATTACTTTCTATTACTCTGTCTTCTGTGCCATTAGTTCATTCCTCTAGTCTATTATTCATTCCATCAAGTGTATTTTTAATTTCAATTATTGTATTCTTCATCTATGATTAGTTCTTTTTTACGTCTGTGTTAAGGGTCTCACTGATATCCTCCACTCTTTTTGTAAATCCATTGCGTATCTTTATAGTCATTCCTTTAATTCTCTATCAGGCATATTATCTGTTTCTCCTAGGTCTCTTGCTGTGATTTTGTCCTGTTTTCTCATTTGGGACATATTCCTCTGTCTCCTCATTTTACCTAACTCCCTGTCTGTTTCTCTGTGTTAGAAAATTCAGCTGTGTCTGTTGCTCTTGAAATTAGTGGGTGGGTGCACACTTTTAATAAGATGTCCCTGGCCAAAGGATGTACAGCTGTTGCCACCAAACCCAGGTTGGCCTGGGCCACTCCACCAAAAGTACATGTGTGGGGGTGTGGTACCACAAGCTGTACATGCAGGTCCTCTTGCACTGGGGATGTACAATAACTGGAGAGACCAGGCCAGCCAGGGCCACTCTATGAACTATGGGCAAGCAAGTCACGGTTGCCATTTTAACAATGTACATACATCCTTTCACAGGAGGTCAGGAGATACAGTATTGGCAAGGTTTACATGGGTCTTCTGGGGGAAGGGACCTGCAGTGCCAGAATTGAGGCAGGCCTGCTGGAGGGGGATGGGGTGTAGTGTAAGCAAGTTAGGTAGGTAGCTCCCTATGGACAGCTGCATGTTCATACTGGGAGATGGGGGACATAAATGGCATCTGCCAGCTTCTTTTTCCTGGAGAAGTCCCTGAACAAACTCTGAGATGAGTAACTAACTCTTCCTTTTGTGTACCATGGGCATTTTCAAACTGCTGCTTCTAAGCTGTATCTCCTTGGGCTGTTTGTTGCGCTGTCTCTTTAAGGGTGGGGACTCAGCTTTCTATCACCCTTTAGGATCTCTTAGAGCTAAGCCCACTGATTTTTAAAGTTTCAGGCTTTAAGTACCAGTTGCTATAAGAACTCATGATATTTAGCCCCTTTGATTTTCAAAGCCAAATGCTATGGGGATTTGTCTTCCTTGTGCAGACTCCTTGGTGTGACAGTTTGTTTCTTAACCTTTTTCATGCCCATAGCTCCCTCCCTCCAGTGGCCAGACCCAGGAGGTTTAGATCCCCACCACATCTCTGCCCTTCCTGCCCTCCTCAGTGTGGCCCCTTCTCTACATTTGGTTGTGGAGTTTGTTCTGTCAGTCTTTGGGTCATTTTCTGGGTTATTTACACTGATGTGAGTATTATCCAGCTGCATCCATGGGACACGATGAACCCTGGGTCCTCCTACTCTTCCATATTCCCCTTAGCCCCTATTTGAGTATGATTTTCAATAGGGAAGACATGGAAACACCTGAAGTGGCCATCAATGGTAAATAAGTAAATTTGGAGCTTGGGAAGATGGCACAGCAAGAAGATCCTGAGCTCACCTCCTCTCATGGACACATTTAGTCTGCAACTACATATGTGCAATTCACTGTGAAAGTTACCTGAAGACTAGCAGAACAGCTCTTCCACAGCTAAGGATATAAAGAAAAAGTCACATTGAGAAGGATAGAAGGGGCAGAGACATAGTTGGAAATCAAACTCTCAGCATGGCAACCCACAAGTGAGAGGGATATCATAGGCATGGAGGTCCTTCCTCAGAAGGGAGTTGATTGAGCCCCACATTGATCACACTCCAACCTGGGGATCTACAGTGGGAAGACCATCCCCCATAAAGTCTGGCTTTGAAAAATCCCTGGGCTTAGCTCAGAGAGCTTGAAGGTTATAGGAAACTGAATCTTCATTCTTAATAGGCCAACATAATATAACACTCCACTCCAAGACCCAGCATAGAGTTAGCAGTTTGAAAAGCACCTGAATTATAGGTGAAGGTGATTTATTGACTATTTAGGGCCTTGCCAGGGGAGCAGAAATTTGCAGAAATTTCCCCAGGAACAGCAGTTCTGTTTGGCACCATTTCTCTTGTTCTCCTTCAGCCTACCTGGTCCAACACCTGTAGGAGCCAGTTCTGACACTCTCCATGTACCTTCCTAGGACCACTTGCCCTGCCTTGGCATTCCCCAGTAAGCCTGGTCCATCTTACCCATACACCTCACTGTGCATGCCTCCAAAATGGATTCCACCACACCACACCAGCTGGGAAGTCTTGCTCAAGACTAGCATTCTCCCAAAGGGACTACTGCCCTACAACACATTGTGTAGTCCTGGCTAGGACCAGCACCCCTCCAAAGCAAGGTCCTCAGGAGGAAGACCAACCTGCTCAACAGCACACCCACAACAGTTGTACTTAGGCCTCTCAACTAGCTGTGCTGGGGGCTAGACTCCCTACAGGAATGCCTGCAATAGCTGCAGCAGGCCTTTCAATCAGTCACTCCAAAAGTCAGCCCTGCACACGAACATGCATGCCACAGTCCCAGCCCAATCACAACAGAAGGGCATGCACGGCTCACTAAAGAGACATTCCTGGAGTGTCAGGTTCTCTTGCCTGGAAGTATTACATTATTGGGCCTCACAGGATGCTGTCTACACAAGGCCACTACTTTTAAGATCAAGAGACAAAGATGACGTATGTAATACATGGAAACAAACAGAGAGTCTGAGAAAAAGAGGAGACAGAGAAATAAGTTCCAAATGAATGAACATAACAAAATCTCAGAAAAAGAACTAAATATAATGGAGATAAGCAATCTACCTGAAAAGGAGTTCAAACTAATGGTCAAAAGATGCTCACCAGATTTGAAATAATAGCTCATTAACTCAGAAGAATTTCAACAAAGAGATAGAAAATATAAAAAGAACCAAACAGAGCTAAAGAATACAATAGCTAGAATAAAAACTACACTAGAGGGAATCAACAGCAAATTAGAGGACGTAGAAGAATGGATTAGCAACCTAAAATATGGGATAGTGGAAATTATCCAAGCTGAAGAGGAAAAAGAAAAAGAAATAAATAATGAGGATTGTTTGTTTAAGAGACCTCTGGGACAACATCAAGCACACTAACATTTGCATTATAGGTGTTCTAGAAGGACAAGAGAGAAAGGGGCAGAATAATTATATGAAGAAATAATGGTTCAAAACTTCCATAACTTGAGTAAAGAAACAGATATCCAGGGCAAGAATTCACAAAGAGCCCCCAAAAAGATGAACAAAAGGAACCCAACACCAAGACAAACAATAATTAAAATGGAAAAAATTAGAGATAAAGAGATAATCTTAAAAGCAGGAAAGCAAGCAATTATATACAAGGGAAACCTCATAAGCCCAGCAGCTGATTTTTCACCAGAAATTTTGCAAGTCAAAAAGAATGGCATGATATATTCAAAGTGCTAAGAGGAAGAAAACTACAACCAAGAATACTCTACCCAATAGGATTATTATTCAGAATTGAAGGGGAGACAAAGAATTTACCAGGCAAATAAAAGTTAAGGGAGTTTATCAACACTAAGCCAGCCTGTAAGAAATGTTAAAGGAACTTATTTAAGTGGAAAGAAAAAAATTCACTGGTAAAAGCAAATACATAGTAAATGTTGTAGATGAATCACTTATAAAGATAGTCTGAAGATTAAAAGGCAAAAATATTAAAATCAATTATATCTACAAAAATTAGTTAAGGATACCAAAATTAAAAGATGTAAAATATC
This sequence comes from Mirounga angustirostris, assembly GCF_029215605.1. NCBI lineage: Eukaryota > Metazoa > Chordata > Mammalia > Carnivora > Phocidae > Mirounga > Mirounga angustirostris. Next base: position 149,296,082 of record NW_026991710.1, on the reverse strand, counting down.
ATGTCATATTCATACAATGTGGGAAGGGGAGTAAAACTGTGGTGCTTTTAGGATGTGTTCAAACTTAAGTGACCATCAACTTAAAATAAGCTACTATATACATAAGATGTTATATATGAATCTCAGTCAATTGAATTTTTTGGTTCCCCCATACAAAAGTTGACACTACAGTGTAGTCTATTAAGTGTGCAATAGCATTATGTATAAAAAGCAATATGTCAATAACTTATTTAAAAAACACTTTATTGCTAAAAAATCCTAATCATCATCTGAGCTTTCAGTGAGTCATAACCTTTTGCTGGTGGAGGGTCTTGCCTTGACACTAATGGCTGCTGACTGTTGAGGGTGCTGGTTGTGGAAGGTTGCGTGGCTGTGGCAACTTCTTAAGACAACAATAAAGTTTGTCACATTTAGTAACTCTTCCTTTCACAAATAATTTCTTTATAACATATAATGTTGTTTAATAGCATTTTACCCACAATAGAACGTCTTTCAAAATTGGAGTAAATTTTCTCTAACCATGCCAGTACTTTGTCAACTATATTTATGTAATATTCTAAATTATTTGTTGTCATTTCAATAATGTTCACATAATCTTAACTAGGAGTAGATGCTATTTCAAGAAACCACTTTCTTTGCTCATCCATAAGAAGCAACTTCTCATCTGTTAAAGTATTATCATGAGATTGCAGCAATTCAGTCACATCTTCATGGTCCATTTATAATTTTAGTTTTCTTTCTATTTCCACCACATCTGTAATTACTTCCTCCACTGAAGTCTTCAACCCCTCAAAGTCATCAACAAGGGTTGATTAACTTCCTCCATGCTCCTGTTAATATTAGTATTTTGACCTTTTCTCATCATTATGAATGTTCTTAATGGTAATCAGATGTGAATCCTTTCCAGAAGATTTTCAATTTACTTTGCCTGGATCTATCACATGAATCACTATCTATGGTAGCTAGAAGTATATTAAGTGTATTTCTTAAATAATAAGACTTAAAAGTAAAAATTACTCTTTGATTTATGGGCTGCAGCTGGGATGTTGTGTTAGCTGGCATGAAAACATTACTCTCCTTGTACATCCTCATCAGAGCTCTTGGATGACTGAGTGCATTGTCAATGAGCAGTCTTATTTTGAAAGGAATCTTTTTTTCTGAGTAGTAAGTCTCAACAGTGGGCTTAAAATATTCAGTAAACTGTGTTACAAAGAGAAGTGCAGCCCTCCAGGCTTTGTTATTCCCTTTAGAAAGCACAGACAAAGTAGATTTAGCATAATTGTTAAGAAGCCTATGGTTTTCAGATTGACAAATGAACCTTGGCTTCAACTTAGCTCCATTGTCCCCTAACAAGAAAGTCAGCCTGTCCTTTGCAGTTTTGAAGCCAGGCATTTACTTCTCTCGTGAAAGTCCTAGATGGCATCTTTTTCCAATAGAAGACTGTTTAATATACATTAAAAATCTGTTGTTTAATGAAGCCACCTTCATCTACTATCTTAGCAATATCTTCTGGATAACTTGCAGCTTCTACATCAGCACTTGCTGCTTCACCTTGTGTTTTTATGTTATGGAGAAGACTTCTTTCCTTAAACTTCATTAAGCAACCTCTGCTAGCTTCAGACTTGTTCTGCAGCTTCCTCACCTTTCTCAGCCTTCAAAGAATTGAAGAGAGTCTGGGCTTTGCTCTGGATTAGGCTTTGTCTTAAGGGAATATTATATCTGGTTTCATCTTTTACCCAGACCACTAAAACTGTCTCCACATCAGCAATAAGTCTCTTCCACTTTCTTATTTGTGTTCATTGGAATAGCACTTTTTATTTCCTTCAAGAAATCTTCTTTGCATTCACAACTTGGCTAACTGGTCAAGAAGCCTATCTTTCAGCCTATCTTGGCTTTTGACATGCCTTCCCAACTAAGCTTAATTATTTTTTGCTTTTGATTTAAAGTGAGAAACAAGTGACTCTTTCTCTTACTTGAACACTTACAGGCCATTGTAAGGTTTTAACTGACCTAATATCAACATTGCTGTGTCTCAGGGAATAGAGATGCCCAAGGAAAATGAGCGAGATGAGGGAATAGCTGGTCAATGGAACAGTCAGAAGACATAAAACATTTAGTAAGTGACTGTCTTACATAGGTGCAGATCATGGCAATCCAAAATAACAATAGTAAAATCAATGATCATTAAGCAGAGATCACTATAATTAATATAATAATAATGAAAAAGTTAGGAGTGCCTGGGTGACTCAGTCGTTAAGCGTCTGCCTTCAGCTCAGGTCATGATCCCAGGGTCCTGGGATTGAGCCCCGCATCGGGCTCCCTGCTCCGCGAGAAGCCTGCTTCTCCCTCTCCCATTCCCCCTGCTTGTATTCCCTCTCTCGCTGTGTCTCTCTCTGTCAAATAAATAAATAAAATCTTTAAAAAATAATAATAATAATGAAAAAGTTTGAAATATTGCAAGAATCACCATGATGTGATATAGAAAAACAAAGTGAGCAAATGCGGTTGAAAAAATGATGTCAATAGATTTGCTTAACAGAAGGTTGCCACAAACCTTTAATTTGTAAAAAAAAAAAAAAAAAAAAAAAGTAATATCTGTGAAGAAGAAGAAAAAAGCATAATAAAAAGATGTGCCTGTATTATATTCAAATTGCAGGAAAATAAAGACAAATAGAAAATCTTGAAAGAAGCTGGTGGACAGGGACACCTTACAGAGGAATTAGGTTAAGAAGGACACCCAGTTTCTCTCCTAAAATAGTGCAAACAAAAAGATAATGAAGTCAAATATTTAATATATTGAAAGAAAAAAACCAAACACTGCCAACCTAGAACTCTACACACAGCAGAATTATCCTTCAAAAGCGAAAGAGAAATATCTTCTTACTAAAGAAGATATACAGACGGCACATAAAAAGATGCTTTGTATTATATGTCATCAGAGAAATGCAAATTAAAACAATAATGAGATACCACTGCACATCTATTAGAATGGTCCAAATCCAAACCACTAATAATATCAAGTGCTGTTGAGGATGTGAAACAATAGGAACTCTCACTCAGTGTTGATAAAAATGCAAAGTGATACAGCCACTTTGGAAGATATTTTGGCAGTTAATTACAAAACTAAACATACATTCACCAAACAATCAAGCAATTATGCTCATTGGTATTTACCCTAAATATCTGAAAATTCATGTATGCAAAATCCAGCATGTAGATATTTAAAGCAACTTCATTCATAATTGCCAAAACTCAGAAGCAATCAAGATGTCCTTCAGTAGGTGAAAGGATAAATAAACTGTGGTAAATTCAGACAAAGGAATATTATTCAGTGCTAAAAGGAAATGAACTATTGAGCCATGAAAAAAACATAGAAGCACCTTCAAGGTATATTACAAAGAAGCCAATCTGAAAAGTCTATATACTTTATAATTCCAACTATATGGCATTTTGGAAAAGACAAAACCATAGACATAGTAAAAAATTTAGTGGTTGCCAGGTATTGTGGGGCAGGAAAAGATGAGCTGGCAGAGCACAGAGGAATTTAAGCCCAGTGAAATTATTGTGTATGATACCATCATAGTGGATACATGTCATTATATATCCTTCAAAATTCATATGATGTATAACTCCAAGGGTGGATCCTAATGTCAGTTATGGACTTTGCATGATAATGTGTCAATGTAGCTTCATCAGTTATACAAATGTACCACTCTGTTGGGGGATGTTAATAATGGGTGGCTATGCATGTGTAGAGGCAGGGGTATAGGGGATATCTCTATAGCTTCCTCTTAATTTTGTTGTGAACCTAAAATTTCTCTTTAAAAAAGTCTATAAGATTTTAAATATCATTTACAAAGCACCAAAAAAAGTACTTGGGCATAAATCTAACAAAATATGTGCAGGAATTATTTGCAGAAGTCTACAAAAAGTTGATGACATAAATCAGAGAAGATATAAATACATGGAAATATATTTCACATTCGCATATCAAAAAGACTCAATATTATTAAACTTTCAGTTTTTTCAAAAATATAATCTATAGATTTAGTGCAGTCCTCATCAAAATCACAGCAGGGTTTTTAGAAGAAAGCTACAAATTAAATTTAATATACAGGAAACAAGAGACCAAAAATAGCCAACACAATCCAGAAAAGGAAAAACAAAGGTGCAGAACTCACATTAGCTGATTTTAAGAGTTACTATTTTAATTAAGACAATGATTCTGGCAAAAAAAAAAAAAAAAGACTTATTGAACAATAGAACATAATATAAAATTTAGAAGTAGACATACACAAATATTGTCAACTAAGTTTGACAAAATCACAAAGACAACTTGATGAAGTAAAATGATGCTGGATGAATTGGACATCCATATATATAATAATAATGATAATAATAGTAATAATAATAATCCAGACAGAGACCTTACACCTTACACCAAATCTCAAAAGGAGTCATATACCTATATGTAAAATGCAAAACTGAAAAATTTCTAGGAGAAAATCTGTGATTTCCATGGGTTTGGTGATAAATATTTAGATGCAACACAAAGAAAACACAATCCATGAAAGCAAAATCGATAAGTAAAACTATTTAAATTAAAAGCTTATATTCTAAGGAAGACAATGTTAACAAAAGTTTAAGACTGAGAGGGAAAAGAACCACTTATATATCATATACCTGATAAAAGATAAATTGAATATATACAAAGACTTCTTGCAGCTCAACAATAAGAAAACAAACAGATGAATTAAAACTGGGCTAAAGATCTGAGAAGACACCACACCAAAGAAGAAATACACATTGCAAATAAGAATGGAAAAAATGCACACATTAGTTTTATTGGGAATATGCACATTAAATATACTTTAAATATAGTCTTACCATATGACCATCAATCATGCTTCTAGATATTTAGCAAACTGAAAACATATGTCCATACAAAATGCAAGTGCATGTTTATCACAGCTTTGCTCATAATTGCCAAAACCTAGAAGTAACAAAGCCATCTTTCAATAGGTGCCTGGTTAAGCAAACTATGATACATATATACAATGCAATCCTTCTCAGTGATGAAAGTAATAAACTATCAATCCATGCAACATGGATGAAACTTAAATTCATAATGCTGAGAATTGGAAGTCTCAAAAGGCAACTCATCGTATGGTAGTCCAGTCTAGTTTATGGTATTTTAGTAAGTCAAAACCATACAGATGTAAAACGGCAGTGGCTTAAATACCCTATGGCTTGGGTTGGGTGGGAGAAATGAAAACATGAAGAATAAGGGATTTTTTTTTTTTAACACAGTGAAACTATTCTGTATGATATTATAATGGAGGATACGTGATACTTGAATGTATCTAACACTCATGGAACTTTAATGCACAAAGAGTAAAACTTAAGCAACTTTCAAAAATCAATACTGATTTGTGGAATTCTGCAATGGAATGTAGAAGTACCAAAACAATTTAATTGTGTTGCAAATATGACATAATTTCACTGAAGTGAGAAGGAAAAAAATGATGATAACCTAAATAACTTTTGAAAAAGGTGGACAAACTATAAGACAAACTCTGTGCGGTAAATTTGTTTCTCATGAGGATAAATGCTATTAATTCTGAAACCAGTGCATATACAGTCATACTGAGCAAATAAGTAAATAAACTATGAATGCTAAGAGTGAGGTCCCTCAGTATTGCATTGTTTGAGGTAAGAGTACCAATAATCAAGAGGTAAAGACTAGAATAAACCATGTGGTAATCTAGTAGAATGAAACACATCAGCACATCAGAATGAACTCATTTGTAGCTTAATATAGAATAAGTTAATACATCTTTACATATGTGTGCATGGGAACAAAATGAGTGCATCTTATAATACCAGAGAAAGGAAACGCTCATATAAAAAATGATCTTCGTATGTCAAAGGGACAGAGCAACTAACTAAAAATCTTTCATTGGTCAAAGCCAGAACAATTCGAGTGACAAAATATAAAGTGAATATCCTTGAGTCCATACTGATGTGGATAAATTACTGAAGGAATAAATAAAGGGGGAGGACCAATCTCCTATACAGAATAATTCTGAATAACTTGTATAGCTATTACCACAAGGAGCTGGAACATGTCTCCTCAGCCCATAACTGTGGGCTATGTATAGTGATTGCTTTTCAAAGAGTACAGTCTAGAAATAAAGTTAAAGGAAGTAATATTATCCGTAGAAACCAAAGGCTATTTCAGCAAGGTGATTAAGGTTAACATCATCACTGATAAGTCCTGCTGATAGAATATACTCTTAAAAACATTGTGATGAAAATGGCAGTTTATCTCTGTGATCCTGTTCCTTAAAATTCATAATCCCAGTTGAATCCAAAAAATCAGACTCAAACACAAATTGATGGACTTTTTTGGTATTTATTTTTTATTATTATTTTTTTATTATGTTCAGTTAGCCACTGTATAGTACATCATTATTTTTTGATGTAGTGTTCAATGATTCATTTGTTACCTATAACACCCAATGTTCATCACAACACGTGCCCTTCTTAATACCCATCACCCTGTTACCCCCTCCCCTCTGAAACCCTGTTTGTTTTCCCGAGTCCATAGTCTCTCATGGTTCATCTCCCTCTCTGATGTCTCCCCCTTCAGATTTCCCTACCTTCCCCTATGGTCCTTTCTGCTATTGCTTATGTTCCAGATATGAGTGAAACCATATAATTGTCTTTCTCTGCTTGACTTACTTCATTAGCATAATCCCCTCCAGTTCCATCCATGTTGATGCAAATGGTGGGTATTCATCCTTTCTGATGGCTGAATAATATGCCATTGTATATATGTGCCACATCTTCTTTTTTAATTCTTTTTTAAAATTTTATTATGTTATGTTAATCTCCATACATACCATCATTAGTTTTTGATGTAGTGTTCCATGATTCATTGTTGTATATCTTCTTTATCCATTCACCTATTGAAGGGCATCTCAGCTCCTTCCACTGTTTGGCTATTGTGGACATTGCTGCAATGAACATTGGGGTGCATGTACAGATACTACATCTGTATCCTTGGGGTAAATACCTAGTAGTACAATTGCTGGGTTGTAGGGTGGCTCTATTTTTAACATCTTGAGGAACCTCCATACTGTTTTCCAGAGTGGCTGTACCAGCTTGCATTCCCACTAACAGTTTAAGAGGATTCCCCTTCTTTGCCTTCCTTGCCAACATTTGTTTTTCCCTTTTTTGTTGTTGTTGTTGTTGTCAATGTGATTTTTGTTGTTGTTGTTGTGACAATAAAAAACAACAACAACAAAAAACAACAACCCCCCCCCCCCAAAATTTGTTTTTTCCTGCCTTGTCAGTTTTTGCCATTCTAACTGGTGTAAGGTGGTATCTCATTGTGGTTTTGATTTGTATTTCCCTGATGGCTAGTGATATTGAGCATTTTTTTTTCATGTGTCTATTAGCTATTTGTATGTCTTCTTTGGAGAGTGTCTGTTCAAGTCTTCTGCCCATTTTTTGACTGGGTTATTTGTTTTTTGAGTGTTGAGTTTGAGAAGTTCTTTATATATCTTGGATACCAGCCCTTTATCTGTAATGTCATTTGCAAATATCTTCTCCTATTCTGTGGGCTGCCTCTTAGTTTTATTGACTGTTTCTTTTGCTGTGCAGAAGCTTTTTATCTTGATGAAGTCCCAAAAGTTCATTTTTGCCCTTATTTCACTTGTCTTTGGAGACATGTCTTGAAAGAAGTTACTGTGGCTGATGTCGAAGAGGTTACTGCCTATGTTCTCCTCTAGGATTTTGATGGATTCCCATCTCACACTGAGGTCTTTCATCCATTTTGAGTTTATCTTTATCTTTGTAAGGGAATGGTCCAGTTTCATTTTTCTATATGTAGCTGTCCAATTTTCCCAGCACCACTTATTGAAAAGACTGTTTTTTTTTTTCCATTGGACATTTTTTTCCTGATTTGTCAAAGATTAGTTGACCATAGAGTTGAGGGCCCATTTCTGGAGTCTCTATTCTGTCCCATTGGTCTATGTGTCTGTTTTTGTTCCAATACCATGCTGCCTTGGTGATCACAGCTTTGTAATATAGGTTGAAGTCAGGCAGTATGATGTCCCAGCTTTGTTTTTCTTTTTCATCGTTCCCTTGGCGATTCGGGGTCTTTTCTGGTTCCATACAAATTTTAGGATTGTTTGTTCCAGCTCTTTGAAAAATGTCAATGGTATTTTAATAGAGATGGCAATGAAAGTGTAAATTGTTCTGGGCAGGATAGACATTTTAACAATGTTTATTCTTCCAATCCATGAGCATGGAATGTTTTTCCATCTTTTTGTGTCTTCCTCAATTTCTTTCATAAGTGTTCTGTAGTTTCTAGAGTATGGATCCTTTACCTCTTTGGTTAGGTTTATTCCTAGGTATCATGGTTTTTGGTGCTATTGTGAATGGAATCAATTCCTTAATTCCTCTTTCTACAGTTACATTGTTACTGTATAGAAAAGCAACTGATTTCTGTGCATTGATTTTGTATCCTGCCACATTGCTGAATTGCTGTATGAGTTCTAGTAATTTGGGGGTGGAGTCTTTTGCATTTTCCACATAAAGTATCATGTCATCTGCGAAAAGAGAGACTTTGACTTCTTCTTTGCCAATTTGGATGCCTTTTATTTCTTTTTGTTGTCTGATTGCTGAGGCTAGGATTTCTAGCACTATGTTGAACAATAATGGTGAGAGTGGGCATCCCTGTCATGTTCCTGACATTAGGGGAAAAGTTGTGGGCTTTTCATAGGTCATGTTTGCTGTGGGATTTTCATAGATGTTTTTTATGATATTGAGGTATGTTCCCTCTATCCCCATACTCTGAAGAATATTAATCAGGAACAGATGTCGTATTTTGTCAAATGCTTTTTCTGCATCAATTGAGAGGATCATATGGTTCTTGTCCTTTCTTTTATTAATGTAGTGTATCACACTGTTTGATTTGTGAATGTTGAACCACCTTTGCATCCCAGGAATAAAACCCACTTGGTCGTGGGGAATAACTCTTTTAACGTACTGTTGGATCCTATTAGCTAGGATATTGTTGAGTATTTTGGCATCCATGTTCATCAGGGATATTGGTCGGTAATTCTCCTTTTTGATGGGGTCTTTGCCTGGTTTTGGGATCAAGGTAATGCTGGCCTCATAGAAGCAGTTTGGAAGTTTTCCTTCTGTTTCTATTTTTTGGAACAGCTTCAGTAGAATAGGTATTATTTCTTCTTTAAATGTTTGGTAGAATTCCCCTGGGAAGCCTTCTGGTCCTGGACTTTTGTTTTTTTGGGAGGTTTTTGATTACTGCTTTGATTTCGTCACTGGTTATTGGTCTATTCAGATTGTCTATTTCTTCCTGTTTCAGTCTTGGTAGTTTGTAAGTTTCCAGGAAGGCATCCATTTCTTCCAGGTTGCTTGATTTGTCAGCATATAGTTGCTGGTAATAATTTCTAATAATTGTTTCTATGCCTTGGTTTTAGTCGTGATCTATACCCTTCCATTAATGATTTTATTAATTTGGGTCCTTTCTCTTTTCTTTGCGATAAGTTTGGCCAGTGGTTTATCAATCTTATTAATTCTTTCAAAGAACCAGCTTCTAGTCTCATTGATCTGTTCTACTGATTATCTGGTTTCTATTTCATTGACCTCTGCTCTAATCTTTATTATTTCTCTTCTCCTGCTTGGTTTAGGTTTTATTTGCTGTTCTTTCTCCAGCTTCTTTAGGTATAAGGTTAACTTGTGCATTTGGAATTTTTCTAATTTCCTGAGAGAGGCTTGGATGGCATATTTCCCTCTTAGGACCACCTTTGCAGTATTCCATCGGTTTTGGACTGAAGTGTTTTTGTTCTCATTAGTTTCCATGAATTGTTTAAGTTCTTTAATTTCCTGGTTGACCTAATCACTCTTTAGCAGGATGCTCTTTAACTTCCAAGTGTTTGAATTCCTTCCAATTTTTTTTTGTGATTGAGTTCCAGTTTCAAGGCATTGTGGTCTGATAACATGCAGGGAATAATCTCAATCTTTTGGATTTGGCTGAGGCCTGATTTGTGACCCAGTATGTGGACTAGTTTGGAGAAAGTTCCGTGTGCATTCGAGAATAATGAGTATTCTGTTTTTTTAGGGTGGAATGTTCTGTATATATCTACGAAGTCCATCTGGTCTAGGATGTCATTCAAAGCTCTTGTTTCTTTGTTGATCTTCTGTTTAGATGATCTGTCCAATGCTAAGAGTGCAGTGTTAAAATCTCCTACTATTAATGTATTATTGCTGATCTGATTCTTTATTTTGGTTAACAGCTGGCTTATGTAGTTTGCTGCTCCCATGCTGGGGGCATATTTATAACTGTTAGATTTTCTTGTTGTATAGACACTTTAAAAATGATATAGTGTCCCTCTGGATCTCTTATTACAGTTTTTGGTTTAAATTCTAATTTGCCTGCTATAAGAATTGCTACCCCAGCTTTCTTTTGAGGTCCATTGGCATGATAAATGGTTCTCCATCCCTTCACTTTCAGTCTGGAGGTATCTTGAGGTTCAAAATGAGTCTCTTATAGGCAGCATATGGATGGATCCTGTCTTTTTATCCAATCTGCAACCCTGTGCCGTTTTATGGGAGCATTTAGGCCATTCACATTGAGAGTTACTACTGAAAGATATGATTTATTGCTATCCTATTGTCTGTACAGTCCCTGTTTCTATGGATTGTCTCTGTAAATTTCTGGTCTATATTACTCTTGTGGTCTTTCTTCATTTATAGAATCCCCCTTAGTATTTCTTGCAAGGCCAGCTTAGTGGTCACATATTCTTTCAGTTTCTGCCAGTCTTGGAAGCTCTTTATCTCTCCATCCATTCTGAATGACCACTTTGCTGGATAAAGTATTTGTGGCTGCATGTTCTTCTCATTGAGTACCCTGACTATGTCTTGCCAGCCCTTTCTGGCTTGCCAGGTCTTTGTGGACAGGTCTGATCTTCCTCCCTCCGTACATAAGAAATCTCTTCCCCATAGCTGCTCTCAGGATGGCTTCCTTGGATCTAAGATTTGTGAGTTTTACTATTAAATGCTGGAGCATTTGTCTATTCTCCTTGATCTTGGGAGGGGTCCCTCTGCCTCTAGGACATGAATGCTTGTTTCATTCCCCAGATTAGGGAAGTTCTCAGCTATGATTTGCTCAAATATACCTTCTAGTCCTCTCTCTCTCTCCACACCCCAGAGATCCCAATAATTCTGACACTGGAATTTCATGGCGTCATTTATCCAAGTCTGTTCTTGGATATTAAGCTGATTGTCCCAGGCCTCCTCCTGTTCCTTCCTTTCTATCAGTTTATCTTCTAGATCACTAATTCATTCTTCTGCCTCATTTACCCTAGTTGTTAGAGTATCCAGTTTAGACTGCATCTCATTCATAGCATTTTTAAGTTTAGCCTGATTAGATCTCATTTCTGCCCTTAGAGATTCTATATTGCCACTAATGGTTTTCTCAAGCCTAGCTATTAACTTCATAATTGCTACCCTGAAGTCTATTTCTGACATCTTGCTTATATCCATATCCATTAGGTCTCGACTGAGGCCATTGTCTCTGGTTCTTTTCTTTCTTGGGAGTTCCTCCTCCTAGCCATTCTGTTGAAGGGTGGTTGAGGGCATGTACAGAGTCTAAAATATCAACCACAATCCAGGCAAGATGTACCCTGGGAAAATCCAGAGCAGTTGGAAGCCACCACCAAAAAAATATAGCCAAGGGCGCCTAGCTGGCTCAGTTGGTTAAGTGACGGCCTTCAGCTCAGGTCATGATCCTTGAGTCCCAGGATCTAGTCCCATATCGGGCTCCCTGCTCAGCAGGGAGTCTGCTTCTCCCTCTGACCCTTCCCCCTCTCATGCTCTTTCTCATTCTCTCTCTCAAATAAATAAATAAAACCTTTTTAAAAAAACACAGCCAAAATGAAATCCAAGAATAAAATTTATGAAATTAAAAAAATTAAAAAAATTAAAGATTAATTTTTTTTAAAAGGGGGGCAGGTCAGGGGAGGGGGTTATAATCTCTCAATGTGGGCAAGGTAGGGTGTTTCAGTTCTTTCCGGGCATATTTTGTTCTCTTTGTTAGAGGACACTACTTCCCATAGTTACAGGGAAAATAAAACTGGTATTATATAAAGGTAATATTGAATAAGGAAAAAAGGACTACATTGAAGCTTATATCTATATATAAAAAATACATATAGGTGTAAAAAAAGTACAAGTTAAAAAGCTACTATGAAATATGTTATATTAAACATCTAGTTGAAATGAGAAATAGGTAAAAAGAAAAAACAGAGAAGAAACATGAGAAAGAATAAAAAGAAAAAAAAAGTTGTATATGAGAAATACACAAGCCGTGAGGCAACACGTGGAGCTCAATATACAATTTTCCCCTGGTGCTGGGGTTTTACAGTTTTATGGGGAACCTAGGGTTGTCATCCTCTTATCCTTCCAGCTTGTCTTCAGGGGGAGGGGCCTGTCTCACTGTTTTTCAGGCATCCCTGCTTGGGGGGAGTTGCCCTGCCCCCTATGAGGGGGCTGGGCTCTGTGGAAACTCTTTTTTTGGGCTTTAGTTCTCTGGTGGCTTTTCTTGCCTTTTCAGAAGGTCAGAGCAAAGGAATATGTCCACACCCAGACCTCTGTCCCAGGGCAGAGAAGTCACAGTCTGCTCTGCTCTGAACCCTCCAGAGCACACAGTGTCCCTTTCTGTAAGCGTTGCTGAAAACTGCCACCTCCCATGGGCAGTACATGCCCCCAGCAACTCTCCCAGCCATCCACTCAGGCCCCTGCTGTCTCTGCCCTTTGTGCCTCTAAAATGGTGAGCAGTTCTGTGTCCATTCCCGCAGCCCACCCTGGGTCCATGCAGGTGGCGGTGGCCACACTGGGGCCATGTGCTCCCTCAGCTCCTCAATCCTGCTATCAGGCCCTTCCTATCCAGCTGCTACCCCCTCTGTAAGTTATCACTGGTCCCCTGGCCCAGGATGCTTTTGTGTTCGGGTGTTATATCACTTTCCAGGAGCCAGCTTATGGCGGCTTCCTCCACCTTCTGTTTGTTTTCTGATATCTGCCTGCAGAATCACAAGTCCATCTTTCATACCTTGTGACTGCTGATTTTCTGCTTGTAGAGATCCAGCTATATATTCTTACATGTCAAGCTGATTTTGTGCATGTTCAGAATGGTTTGGTAGATATCCAGCTAAATTCAGGGGACCGGTTGAAACAGAGTCCCCTACGCCATCTTGCCCCCTTCCCCCCAAGGGACTTTCTATAAGATACCAGACCAATACACCTTGAAAATGTCAAGGTCATAAAAAAATAAGTCTGAGAGAGTCACAGCCAAGGGGAGGCTAAGGAGATATGACACTAAATGGAAGGTGGTATCTCTAATAGGAAGCTGGAACAGAAAAAAAGTCAGGTAAAATTAGACTTTTTTTAATATGGACTTTAGTAAATAATATTGTATCAGTATTTTTTAATTAGTTTTAACAAATGTACCAAAGTAAAGTAAATGGTTAACAATAGGATAAACTCAGCATAAGATTTGGTTTCCAAGAACTCTGAACTATCATTGCAATATTTTTTATCTAAAATTATTTTTGAATAATTTATTTAAATGAAGAAACAAAAAATAAAAACAAAGTTTACTTGATCACTCTAGCATAGAAGTAGGGAGTCAGACCACAGTTTTATGTGTAATTTTTATTCTCATGACTACCTTGGGGGAAAAGAACTGACAACTTTTGAGTTACTGCTTAATGCCATGCATGTTCAGAAATGACATTGGCTTTTAATCTCTCCTTTATATACTCTCCTTGTATGATTTTTGTAGTTTTTAAAAAATTTCTTTTTATGATTATTTTAAACTATATTACAATATTTTTACAAAATTCATACTTTTTACTGTATGCTTGTTTGAAATCATAACTATTATAGTTGGTATAGAATTTTAGGGTTAAAGAGAAATAATGAAAGTCATGGGATTAATGTTTGTAAAAATAATTAAAATTTATTAATGAACTTAAATCATACACCAATGTGACATTATTAAAGGAAATACATGCATCCTTTGTACAGACACTGAGTCTATATGACAGAAAGTAAAATAAAGACTCACAGTTATTTTTCTTTCATTGTTATTAGTATAACAAACCAATGAAAAAGCTTAGACTGACATTTAGGCAGCTGTGATCTGAGGTAAGCATATTCAGAGGTCAAATAGTGAGACTATCAAATTTTCTTTCATGTTTTGCTTGGTGGTCACGTGTTTGATATAATTATTCAAAGTACAGTTGACCTTTGAACAACATGGGAGTTAGGGACACTAACCTCTTGTGCAGTAGAAAATACACATGTAATTTCTGTTTCTCAAAAAACTTAACTGCTAACAGCCTACTGTTGCCTAGAAGTCTTACCCATAAGATAACTAGTCAATTAGCACATATTTTGTATGTTATATATACTATATACTGTATTCTCACAGTCAAGTAAGCTAAAAACAAAGAAATATTAAGAAAATCTTAGGGGCACCTGGTTGGCTCAGTCGGTTAAGTGGCTGCCTTCAGCTCAGTTCATGATGCCAGGGGTTCTGGGATCAAGCTCCATGTTGGATTCTCCCCTCAGCGGGGAGCCTGCTTTTCCCTTTCCCCTGCTTGTGCGTTCTCTCTCTCTCTTTCAAATAAATAAATAAAATCTTAAAAAAAGAAAGTCTTAAGAGAAAATCATAAGTACTATATTTATATATAAAAAAAATCTATGTGTAAGTGAACCCATGTAGTTCAAATCCATGTTGTCCAAGGGTCAGCTATACTATATCTTCTTCTAACTTCTAATTTTCCTGATGAAATTCCCATTATATAGCTACATTACTAAGTCATTTGAATTTAATCATGCTGATTGATGGTACAAAGAATGCCTTCTGTAATATTATTGAATTTAGAACAAATAGTATTTATTAATTGCTGGAGTAATATGCAGTGATTAACTCCCCTATTTAAACAAAACAAAAATGATTTTAAAATTCTTATAAAATTTTCATTTTATAAAGAGCTCCTTTCCCAAGTCAATCTTTATTTTATTTGAAAATATCAGTGCTATTTAATTAATGAATCCTTTTGACTAAAAGAGGCTTTTGTTCTTAATATTCAAAAGTTCTCCCCTTTGCACTCTCTAATACAATTCCTATTATATGTTTAAAATTAGATTCACTTTCATTCTATTAAAGGACTTTCCTGATTTTTACCATTTTTTTAGTTCTTCTGTCTGCTTCTTAAATTTTTTATTTTAATATTTAAAATAATATATATACATATATATACACACACAGTGAAATAAAACAGGCAAAAATTCCTGCCTACCCTAATGTATATGTTTTAGTATTGAAATCACATATTAAGGGTAAAATTTTGACTTTTATTTGTAACTAAACCAAACAAAGGCAAGAGGTTAAAACTATCAAGCTTGGCCATAAAGCAAATAGGACAAGGTTTTCAGGAGATTTTATTTGAAAACTTTTTTTAAAAAAAATTCTAAGACTTAGAGTGCATCGAATTATTGTTTTTAATTTTGATTAAAGTATAATATGCACTAAAATATGAACATATCACAAAGATATAGATCAAAGTATTTTCATGGTGAAATATGCCTATTTAACCAATATTGAGCTCCAGAATCCTAAAATTAGCAGCACACCAAAGATATCCTTTATGTACCTTCTCCTTTTTACCCTACTCTTGAAGAGTAGGCCCTGTCTGATTTCTAAGAGTGTAGAACAGTTTCACTTATTTTGTGACTCATATATAATATGCATTCTCTTATGGCTGGTTATTTAACTCAGTATTTTGTTTGTAAAATTCATCCATACCTTTACATTTTACATCATTCTTTCTCATTCCTGTATATTAATTATCCCAGCATTTGAATATAGTACAAGTTATTTCTCCAGGCGACTGTTGATGTACTTTTGGTGTTTCTAGTTATTTAACCATAATAATTAGTATTTCTGTGAACATTTTATTACATGTCATTTGGTAAAAATATGGAGACATTTTCACTGGGCCTATAACTTGGATTGGAATTGCTCAATTGGAGTGTGTGCAATCAAGCTTAGTAAATACTTCAAAAGCAGTTTTCTAAGTGGAGGCATGTTTACATATCTAATGTCAATATATGAGAGTTCCAATTAGTCCATATCCTTACTAAACAGTTTACGGTTCCAAAATTTTTATTTTAGTCCTATTCGTGTATGTAATATGGTATCAATTTTAATCAGTTTTAATTTCCATTTCCTTAACCATAAAAGTTAAGCACCTTTTCATGTTTATTGGCCATCAAGAAGTGTCTGAGTTATTTGCCCAATATTCTATTAGGTCATCTTTTACCTCATTGGTTCAAAATAGCTCTATATATTATGACTATATACCCTTTATTATACATGTTTTGCAAATATATTCTCCAAATATACTAATGGTTTATATTTTCATTGTTTTAATGAAAGTTTTGATAAAGAGGACCTCTTAACTTCAAAGTCTGATTAAGTTTTTCTTTTACATTTACAGATTTTCTTTTTGTTTGAATAATCTTTGCCATTACCAAGATTATAAAGTTGACCTTTTTTTCCCCAATAGTTTAATTTGCCTCTGGTATTTAATATGAAATTCATCTGGAATATACAGTGTGAACAGAGAAAAAGGTGCATCATTTCCATATGGATATCCAATTGACCCAGAACAAGTTATTGAAAAGACTATTTGGTCTCTCCATTCTCTTTCATTGGCCATTGCCACACTCTCTTAATTTCTATAGTTTTATCATAGTTCAGGATATCTGGTAGCATAATCCCCTGTTTTCTTCTTCTTCAAATTGCCATAGGAGTGAAAGTTTGGATTGGTTGTATCAGAAGCTCAGTGTACCCTCTCACCAGCACACCAACCACTTATCTAGTGAAAGTTTTTCTTTCTTTTTTTTTTTTAATTATCTGGAATTTACCTCAGGAAATAAAATAATTGGAGGAAATTTACCCATAAAACATACTAAATCTTTGGAAGAACAGCAATAATCTGTGGTCTTTGAGCTACAATCTCCTACCATTCCCTCTCAGGTTTTGTTATGTAAATTCTATTCTGAACATGTGTGGCCAAGATGATGGTACCTACTTCAACTCTCAGCTCCAAATCTGGAACTCTGGTTTCATTCAAACAGGTGCAAGCTACTTTTGAAGTGTTGTGGAAGCTCTACTCCGGGTGGTCATGGCCCAGCCCAACCATGCAGCTCCCATTCATAGGCTGTGGGTTCTGCTCCAAGTGAGCAGACCTAGGATAGAGATGATGTGGTTTTACCTGTCCCAGATTGCCCATGCCAAGATTTCATGCCAGGACTAGCCAGTCAAGAAGACCAGGGTATACCAGTCCCTCCTGTAGAGTGGAAAATTCATTTCACAAGTAGGCCATTATCCCAAACATCTGAACATCAAGGCATAAATGTACTACCCAGGGGAAATTTGGCCATGAGAATAGCTATTCTTGAAGAGACTGACTTTATTTAGAATAGAAATGTTCATGACTATAAGCATTGTCAAAAACAATGGAGATTTTGGTAGCAAGAAATTAAGAGGGAGTTAATAGTTCAATGAACAGAGTAGCTATAAGCAAAATGACAGATCAGCCAGAACTTTAAGAGAAAGAACCAGAGAAAGAGATAGCAAACAAGACTCATCTTTTTTTTTTTTTTTTAAAGATTTTATTTATTTATTTGAGACAGAGAGAATAAGAGACAGAGAGCATGAGAGGGAGGAGGGTCAGAGGGAGAAGCAGACTCCCTGCTGAGCAGGGAGCCTGATGCGGGACTCGATCCCGGGACTCCAGGATCATGACCTGAGCTGAAGGCAGTCGCTTAACCAACTTAGCCACCCAGGCGCCCAAACAAGACTCATCTTGAGATCACACTCATCCTTAGGAGACTAGAAGATTGTGCATTTATGCAAGGCTGCACCTATTCAGTAGAAATCAGAGTATGACTTGTGGCATATGTGAAGCCTTTCCTAAGCCACATATGTTTCCATGGACAAGTGTGGCAATGGCTTCACCAAGAAAAGAACTTTAGTGGTACTAGTCCCTAGATGAATACAGGACAAAATCACAAATTCCCTGAACTGTGAAAGCAGTTCTCAAATCACACACACACACACACATCCAACAGTAGAATGAAAATCTGAATCAAAGGTCTTGGGTACAAACTATTTTATTTTATTATTATTATTATTATTATTATTATTATTATTATTATTATTATTAATTCCAGCATAATTAACATACAGTGTTTTATTAGTTTTAGGTATACAAATTTTATACATTATTTAGTGCTCATTACAATAAATATACTCTTAATCCCCTTCACTTATTTCACCCATCCCCCTCTGGCAACCACCAGTCTGTTCTCTATATTTAGGAGTCTGTTTTTTTAGTTTGTGATTTTTTTTTCCCTTTGTTCATTTGTTTTGTTTCTTAATTTCCACATATGAATGAAATCATAGAAGACATACAGATAGCCAAAAAACACATGAAAAGATGTTCAACATTTTTAATCATCAGGGAAATGCAAATCAAAACCAAAATGAGATATCACCTCACACCTGTCAGAATAGCTAAATCAAAAACATAACACAACATGTGTTGGTGAGGATGTGGAGAAAAAGGAACCCTTGTGCACTGATGGTAGAAATTCAAACTGGTGCAACCAGTTTGTGAAAACAGTATGGAGACTCCTCAAAAAAATAAAAAAGAGAATTACCATATTATCCAGTAATTCCACTACTGGGTATTTGCTCAAAGAAAACAAAAACATTAATTCAAAAAGATAAATGCAGCCCTATTTATTGCAACATTATTTACAACAGCTAACATGTGGGAGCAACCTAAGTGTCCATCAACAGATGAATGGATAAAGAAGATGTGGTATATATATACAATGGAATATTACTCAGCAATAAAAAAAGAATGCATTTTGTCATTTGCAACAACATGGATGCATCTAGAGAGTTTAATGCTAAGTGAAAAAAGTCAGCCAGAGAAAGGCACAAACTATTTTGACTAAATGGCTCATGCTTTTTTTTTAAAAAAAAGATTTTATTTATTTATTTGAGAGAGAATGAGAGAAAGCATGAGAGGGAGGAGGGCCAGAGGGAAAAGCAGACTCCCTGCTGAGCAGGGAGCCCGATGCAGGACTCGATCCCGGAACTCCAGGATCATGACCTGAGCCGAAGGCAGTCGCTTAACCAACTGAGCCACCCAGGCGCCCTAAATGGCTCATGCTGACTTAGATGTCAGAATTAGCAGACAAAGAATTCAAAACAGCTATTATAAATCTGTTCCAAGAACTAAAAGAAACTACTTTTATGAATAGATAAAAATGTAATAAGAACTCATCAAATAGAGAATATCGATAAAAGATAAGCATTATCAAAAAGAGCCACATGTAAATTCCAGAGTTAAAAAAGCAACAAACCCAGTGAAAAAACCCTAAAAGAATGCAACAGTAGATTTGAGTTGGCATAAAAAATTCAGTGAATTTGAATATATATCAATAAAGAGTATACAATATGAACAAAAGAAATCATCAAAAATGAAGAAAAATAAATAATGCAACTAAAAAATGTAGGACACCATTAAATGACCCAATATACCCATGATGAGAACTTCAGAAGCAGAGGAGAAAAAGAAAGTGGGAAAAAACAGATATTAAAAGTAATAATGATTGAAAACTCTCCAAATTTTATGAAAAACATTAGTCTACACATATAAGAAATTCAGTGAACTCCATGTGAGATAAACACAAAATATCCATCTGCAGAAGCATCATACTAAAAATTATGAAAGTCAAAGATAATAGAGAAAATCTTGAAAGCAAGAAGTAAAAAATGATTTATCAAATACAAGGAAAACACAAGTTTGACAGCTGGTTTGTCACCAGAAAAAAATAAAATTCAGAAGGCAGTAGAATTTATTGAGCATGCTGACAGAACATAAAAATTAAATAAAAATCCTATATCCAGCAAAGATACCCCCTCAAAATCCAAGGATAAACAATGATGTCTTAGATTTAAAAACATAACAAATAAAACAAAACAAAACAAAATAAAACAAAATGGAGAGAACTTGTTTTCAGGAGACCTGCCTTAGAAGAAATACCAAAGGAAATCGGTATTTCTTCTGAAAGGAAGTGACACCAGACAGTAATTCATTTCCATGTGAAAAAAACAAAGAATAACACTAAAGGTAATTATTTAGATAATGATAAGAGATGGTGTAACTACATATTTTTTTCCTTTTTTAAAATTTAAAAATCATTTGCATAAAACATTAATTATAAAGTTGTACTGTTGGACCTATAACATAGAAATGTAATATATTTGACAATAACAACACAAAAAAGGAGGGTAGGACTGAACCTGTATTAGAATAAGGATAGACATCATTTCAAATACACAGGAAAAAAAATGAAGAAAGCCAGAAATGGAAATATTTATCAATCACCGCTGACATGTGCACTAACATTTTATGGCCACTAAATTAAAACTTAAGGTGTGGGAAGACTTATCGGGTTTATTTTCTGAACTCATAAATTTGTTCTCTTCTTTCTTACAGTAAATCTGAACTTGTTTGCTTTTCTTCCTCTGGTTATTTTGTTCACTTTTTAAAAAAGGAAAATAAACATAAAAATAAAATAATCAACCAAATGGCAGCAGGGAAGTCTGCCTTCTTTTTGGGGGGTGGGATGGGGGAAGACAGCTGTCAGCCCTACCTCCATTACCTTCCTTGTCAGTTTAAAGGGTCACTTGACATTGCACTGGCATTGATATTTATTGTTTTAGATCCTCCTCATATTATAAGTCCGAGGCAAACAATCACTTTTTCAAAAAAGACAAATGGACCTACATAATAAGGATGCAGATATATTTTGAACCACATTCTGTGCCATCTTTCACTTCATCAATATCAGGTATGATCATCCCAAAATGGTAGTCTGTATCCCAGCATTGAAGTGAGTCTAATGAACAGTAGAATGTTCTCTTTAAAAAGTGAATTCTTTTTTTTTTATGCTGAACTCTTCTATACAAGATATCTTAGATAATACATTTTACATATGTAAAACCATGCATACCACAGTGACCAAAACAATAATTTTGGGTATTTATTTCCTTATTGCAACTTTGAGTTGCATTTTTTGTCCCTTGGCCAAAAATCTCCCTACATTGTTCATCATGGTTATTATATCTCTTTTCATACCAGTAGCCACAAACCATTCATGGGATCCTGTCCTGCACATACACATCTTCCGGACACTGATAAGATGTCCCATTGCACCACTCTGGAAAATTACATCCACTGCCTTCCTTTTTACAATTTCATCTGATGGCATGAACTTGCAGTCTTTGCAACAAAACGCAAAGCACAGTCAGCCTCAGGACTCAGAGTGCAGTTTGAAAGAACACAGCCTGTTAACACAGTGTTCTGAAGATCTCTCCTTAGAGAGATCTCTTCAAGCTACTTTCCTTCAACCACATCATTCCCACTGTGCTGTAGAAAGATGTCCCCTGGATTTTAAGAGTTGCACATACATCCTTTTTATGCAACAGTGTTATAAAAATAAGCATAAATGCATTTGCTGAATCTACTGGCCTCTAACTTTGATGGATACATTATGCACACCTTTTACTCATATGTACACATTTTTTCATCATATTTCATACTCAAATTATGACTGAGTTCATGAGTCACAGTGAATGCAAATCTTTCAAATTGACCCCTCTGAAACTTCCAAATACACAATCAACTTGATGCTTACATATCTCTGCACATAAGTGATACTCAAAGTAATGTCAAAATTTTTATTTACAAAAAGATGAGAAACATCAGGATGCAGGAGAGAATTAAAGTTGATTATCTTCTAAGTGCAAAAATCCTTCAGTAGCTGATCTTTGTCATCTGTTTACATAGGATTTTCTTGATTCTAAATTGTAAACCCAAATAAAACCACATCAGTTTCCAGTGAATCAAAATAAGAATCTGCTATACTGGTTACAATGCAGATTTCCTCTTGCACCTTTGAGATATTACTTTCCAAATAAAAGAATCAATTATGGTCTACCACCACTGTCAGTTTAACAAAATACATGTGGCTCTATCATCCCTCATAAGAACTCTTTCAGAGAGGAATTATCACTCTCCTAAAACTTCAATTGTTGTTCTACTTCTTCTGTTAAGCCACATTTTTTGGGTGAAATCTTACATAGCAGATATTTAAATGTAGCGAAAAGCCTTTTGGGCTTGATTTCATAAGCAATATCATTTATCTATAACATTTCTCAAGAGCCACCAAAACAGGAGCTGAGGGAAACCAAGGATTTCAGGTCCCTTGTCACATAACAACAATAGTAGCAGTCATTTTAGACCAAAGGCTAGTACTTGAAAGGAGAACCTTGGTCTGTGTAAGTGAACATGGGGAAGTGTCTGGACAGCAAAAGTTTCTTGACTTTCATATGGAGACTATGTCTCTGGCCTCCAAAACACAGACTATAAGATTGCCAGCCTGGAGGCTTCATGCCTCTGCCATTTCCTGTCAAGGGAATTATGACTTCTGACTTCCCAAGAAGGCAGAGGAGTAGGAGACCTTAGTTTTGTCTGGCCCCTGGAATTCAGCTAGATAGCTACCAAATCATTCTGAACACCTGTGAACTCAACTAGAGATCTAAGAAAAGATTGCTGCAATTCTACAAGTAGAAAAAATAGGAAAGTGACCACTTTCTGCAAGGTAGGAGATGTGGAGAAGTGAATCTGAGGCAATATATTGGAAGATGAACTGCAGGGGAGGGGGGAAGGGAGCCTCCATAAGCCGGCTATCAGAAAGTGATATAGCAGCAGAGCATAAAATTGGAACTTTTAGAAGTTCCAGGGACGTCCCTGCCTAAAAGGTGTTCAGGTGGTGAAACAGGGTGGAATCCTAGGTGGGACAGTGTAATCTCAGGATCCCTGCAGCCACAGAAAGAACAGGGGTGCCTGAGTGCAGCAGAGTTCCCAGGCATCAGAGTGGGGAAGCTGGCTGCAATCAGCAAGCCCAGGAGTGGGCTCTCAGCTTGGTGTTGCCATAAACCATGAACTGTGGCATGGTCAGGCAACTGTTCACCAAGCAGGGGCCCAGCAGTTGGCAGAACTGTGGCAAGACCCCCCCCCATTCCCCAGAGGAGTGTGTGGGTGCACACAACAGAAATCTGCAGGATTTGGAGACTTGAAATGGGGTCATGTGCCTGAGATAGAAACAGTTGATCACAGGTTGGGTGAGCATGGAGTGTGGACAGAGACCAGGGAGACAGGAGTGATGGACAGCTTTTCCCTGAGGGTGCACTGAGGAGTGGGGAGCATGAGCTTTCAATTCTGGGGCTGGAGATTGAGAAGCTGCAATTTTCATTCTCATCCTCTAAAGCAGAATGCAAAGCCTTCAGGGAACAAAAGCCACATAGAGCATCCAGGGCCTGGACCCTGGAAAAGGTGATGCAGTCCCACCTGGGGCAAAGACACCTGAGAATCAGTAGAACAGGCCCCTCCTCCAGAATATCAGCAAGAACATCTGGTTAAGACCAAGTTTACACAGAACTGCAAAACTCCAGGGCTAGGCAAAAATATTATACAGAATTCATGTTTGTTTTTTCTCATGACTGTTTAGTCTTTCCATTTTAATTTTTTTCTCTTTCCTTTTCAACCAATTTCTTATTTTATCAACTATTTTTAAGTCTTTTTTAATTTTTATTTTTATATCCTTTATTTTAATATCCTTTCATTGTACTTAATTTTATTTTTGTATATATATAAGTTTTTCTTTATTTGCAATTTGGGATCTAGTTTTCTAACAAATAGACCAAAATATACACAGGATCCAGTATATTGCTCTGTTCTGTTCATCTGTCTGATTATATTCTCTCTCTTTCTTTTTAAAAATTTTTATTTATTTATTTATTTTGGTTTCAGGTCTCTTCTTATTTGCTTAGTGTATATTTCTCTGGGGTTGTTTTTACCATTTTAGTATTTTATTCTCTTGTTCATTTATTATTCTGTGGACAGAATGACAAGATGGAAAAACTCACTTCAAAAAGGAGAAGAGCCAGTACTGACTGCCAGGGGCCTAATCAGTAGGGATATAAGATGCTGGAACTAGAGTTCTGAATAATTATTATAATGATACTTCTCCTTTTCTGGAGAAATAAGAGCTAAAATCTAACCAAGTCAAAATTAAAAAGGCTATTAATGAGATGCAATAAAAAATGGAGGCTCTAACTTCTAGGATAAATGAGGCAGAAGAGAGATTTAGAATTGGAGTATAAAGAAGCTGAGAAATAAAGTAGATAAACAACTACTGGATCATGGGGGGGGGGGGAGAATTAGAAAGATAAGTGATATAATAAAGCCAAACAATACTAGAAAAGGAAAGGGGGGGCAGAAGGTATATTGGAGCAAATTATAGCAGAGAACATCCCTAATCTGGAAAAGGAAACAGGCATTCAAATCCAGGATGCACAGAGAACCCCCCCTCAAAATCAATAAAAACAGGTCAACACCTCAACATATAATAGTGAAGATTGAAAATCTCAGAGACAAAGAGAAAATCCTGAAAGCAGCTTGGGACAAGAGATCCATAATCTACAAAGGTAGAAATATTAGACTGGCAGCAGACTTATCCACAGAGACCTGGTAGTCCAGAAAGGACTGGAATGATGTATTCAGGATACTACATGAGAAAAATATGCAGCCAAGAATACTTTATCCAGCAAGACTGTCATTCAAAGTAGAAGGAGAGATAAAGAGCTTCCAGGACAAACAGAAACTAAAATAAGTTGTAATCACAACCTAGCCTTGTAAGAAATATTAAAGGGAATCCTTTCAGTGAAGAGAGAGCCCAAAAGTAATATAGACCAGAAAGGAACACAGACAATATACAGTAACAGTCACCTTACAGGCACTACAATGGCATTAAATTCATATCTTTCAATAGTTACTCTGAATATAAATGGGCTAAATGCTCAAATCCAAAGACACAAGGTATCAGCTTGGATAAAAAGAGCAAGACCCATTCATATGCTTCCTTCAAGAGACTCATTTTAGACTCAAAGACACCTCCAGGTTCAAAGTAAGGGGCTGGAAAACAATTTATCATGCTAATGGACATCAAAAGAAAGCTGGGGTGGCAAGCCTCATATCAGACAAATTAGATTTTAAACCAAAAATTGTAATAAGAGATGAGGAAGGCACTAAATCATAATTTAAGGGTCTATCCAAGAAGAAGATATAACGATTGTAAATATTTATGCCCCTAACATGGGAGCAGCCAATTACATAAGCCAATTAATAACAAAATTAAAGAAACACATTGATAATAATACAATAATAGTAGGAGACTTTAACATCCCACTCACAGCAATACACAGATCATCTACGCAGATCAATAAGGAAACAAGGGCTTCAAATGACACACTGGACCAGATGGACTTCACAGATATATTCAGAATATTCTATCCTAAAGCAACAAAATACACATTCTTCTTGAGTGCACATGGAATATTCTGAAGAATAGGTCCCATACTAGGTCATAAATCAGGTCTCAGCTGGTACCATAAGTATGGGATCATTCCCTACATATTTTCAGACCACAATGCTTTGAAACTTGAACTCAATCACAAGAGGAAATTTGGAAAGCACTCAAATACATGGAGGATAAAGAGCATTCTACTAAAGAATGAATGGGTCAGCCAGGAAATTAAAGAAGAATTTTTTAAAAATTCATGGAAAGAAATGAAAATGAAAACACAGCTGTTCAAAACCCTTGGAATGCAGCAAAGGCAGTCCTAAGAGGAAAGTATATAGCAAACGAGCCTTTCTCAAGAAACAAGAATGGTCTCAAATACAAAACCTAAACTTACACCTAAAGGAGCTGAAGAAAGAACAGCAAATAAAGCCTAAATCAAGAAAAGAATTAATAAAGATTAGAGCAGAAATCAATGAAATAGAAACCAAAAGAACAGTATAACAGATCAACAAAACTCGGAGCTGGTTCTTTGAAAGAATTAATAAGATTGATAAACCCTTGGCAGGACTATCAAAAAGAAAAGAGAAAGGATCCAAATAAATAAAATCATGAATGAAAGAGGAGAGATCACAACCAACACTGAAGAAATACAAACAATTATAAGAACATATTGTGAGTGGGGAGGAGCAAGATGGCAGAGGAGTAGGAGACCTAAATTTCGTCTGGTCCCAGGAATTCAGCTAGATAGGGATCAAACCATTCTGAACACCTACAAACTCAGCAGGAGATCGAAGAAAAGAATAGCAGCAACTCTCTGAACAGAAAAGCGACCACTTTCTGGAAGGTAGGACGTGAGAAGAAGTGAATCCGAGGTGATATTCAGGAGGATAAACGGTGGGGGAGGGGGCCTCCATAGATAGATAGAGCCGCGCAGCACAAAATCGGAACTTTTAGAAGCTGGCTCTGCTGAGGGACTTCGCTCCAGTGACTAAATGGGGGGTGTAACCCTCACGGGACAGTGAGGTCTCAGGACCCTGGGGATCACAGAAAGACCGGGGGTGCCTGAGTGCAGCAGAGCTCCCAGGTATCGGAGCGGGGAAGCCGGCTGCAGAGACGGAACCGAGGAGCGGGCTCTAAGCTCGGGGTTGCCATAAACCATGATCCGCGGCACAGTCGGGCCACTGCTCCTCCAGCAGGGACCCAACAAGCGGCAGATCTAGGGAGACTCCCCTTCCTCCCCCAGGAGGAGCGGCGGGGGAGCGCATCTCAGGGATCTGCTGGGTTTGGAGATTCCACTCTGGGTCAGGTGCCAGAGATAGAAATGCTTGGTCACAGGCGGGGTGAGCATGGAGTGCGGCCGGAGACTGGGGAGACTGGAGTGACTGACTGCTTTTCTCTGGGGGCTCACTGAGGAGCAGGGCCCCGAATTCTCAGCTCCTCTAGGGCGGAGATTGGGAGGCCACCATGTTCACTTTCATCCTCCAAAGCTGTACAGAAAGCTTGCAGGGAACAAAAGCTCCCAAGAGCAAACCTGAACTGATTACTTAGCAGGAGCAGGGCAATTTTGCCTCTGGCAAAGACATTTGAGAACCACTGCGACAGGCCCCTCCCCTGGGAGATCCCAAAGAACAGCCAGCCAAGACCAAGTTTACCGATCAATGAGAACAGCAGAACTCCAGCGTTAGGGGAATACTGCACATAGAATTCATGGCCTTTTTTCCATGATTCTTCAGTCTTTCAAAGTTAATTTTTTTAATTTCTTTTGTTTCCTTTTTTTTTTATTTTTATTTTTCCCTTTTTCAACCAATATCTTATCAATCCACTTTTTAAAAATCTTTTTTATTTTTCATTTTTAGAGTCATAATCTATCCTTTCATAGTAGTTAACCTTATTTTTGGTATATATATATAAGTTGTTCTCTCTTTAAAACTTTGGGATACAGTTTCTTCTAACAGACCAAAATATACCCTAAATCTCTAGGGTATGGCTTTGTTCTAGTCTCCTGCCTGATCACATTCTCTCCCCCCCCCTTTTTTTTTAATTCCTCTACTTTCGTTTTCAACCAACTTCTTATCTTATCAATTCCTTTTATAAAATCTTTTGTAATTTTCATCTTTACAGTCATATTCCATCCTTTCATCATATTTACCATTATTTTTGTACAGATATAAGTTTTTCTTTCTTTAAAATTTTGGGAGGCACTGTCTTGTGTGTGGCATTGATCTACACACCAGCCTGATCATATTTGATCATATTCTTTTTTTTTCTTTTTTTTTTATTTTTTCTTTCTTTCCCTTTCCCTTTCCCTTTCTTTCTTTCCCTTTCCCTTTCCTTTCCCCTGGTTTCAAGTCTTTTCTGACTTGTTTAGTGTATATTTTTCTGGAGTTGTCACCCTGTTAGCATTTTGTTCTCTCATTCATCTGTTTTCCTCTGGACAAAATGACAAAATGGAAAAAAATCACCTCAAAAAAAAAAGAACAAGATGCAGTACCGACTGCCAGGGACCTAATAAATACAGACATTAGTAAGATGTCAGACCTAGAGTTCAGAATGACGATTTTAAGATACTAGCTGGGCTTGAAAAAAGCATGGAACCCTTTCTGGAGAAATAAATGAACTAAAATCTAAACAAGTCAAAATCAAAAAGGCTATTAATGAGGTGCAATAAAAAATGGAGGCTCTAATTGCTATGATAAATGAGGCAGAAGAATTAGTGATATAGAAGACCAAATGATGGAAAATAGAGAAGCTGAGAAAAAGAAAGATAAACAACTACTGGATTATAAGGGCAGAATTGGAGAGATAAGTGATACCATAAGAGGAAACAATATTAGAATAATTGGGATCCCAGAAGAAGAAGAGACAGAGGGGCAGAAGGTATGTTGGAACAAATTATAGCAGAACTTCCTTAATTTGAGGAAGGAAACAGGCATCAAAATCCAGAGGCACAGAGAACCCCTCTCAAAATCAATAAAAATAGGTCAACACCCTGATATCTAATAGTAAACTTATGAGTCTCAGGGACAAAGAGAAAATCCTGAAAGTAGCTCTGGACAAGAGATCTGTAACCTACAATGGTAGAAACATTAGATTGGCAACAGACCTATCCATAGAGACCTGGCAGGCCAGAAAGGACTGGCATGATATAGTCAGAGCACTAAATGAGAAAAATATGCAGCCAAGAATACTATATCCAGCTAGACTGTCATTGAAAATAGAAGGAGAGATAAAAAGCTTCCAGGACAAACAAAAACTAAAGGAATTTGCAAACACAAAACCAGCCCTACAAGAAATATTGAAAGGGTCCTCTGAGCAAAGAGAGCCTAAAAGCAACATAGACCAGAAAGGAACACAGACAACATACAGTAACAGTCACCTTACAGGCAATACAATGGCACTAAATTCCTATCTTTCAATAGCTACCCTGAATGTAAATGGGCTAAATGCCCCAATCAAAAGATACAGGCTGTCAGATTGGATAAAAAAACAAGGCCCATCGATATGCTGTCTCAGGAGACTCGTTTTAGACCCAAAGACACCTCCAGATTAAAAGTGAGGGGGTGGAAAACAATTTACCATGCTAACGGACACCAAAAGAAAGCTGGGGTGGCAATCCTTATATCAAATTAGATTTTAAACCAAAGACTGTAATAAGAGATGAGGAAGGACATTATATCCTACTTAAAGGTTCTATCCAACAAGAAGATCTAACAGTTGTAAATATCTATGCCCCTAACATGGGAACAGCCAATTATGTAAGCCAATTACTAACAAAAGCAAAGAAACACATCGTCAACAACACAGTAATAGTAGGGGACTTTAACACCGCCCTCACTGAGATGGACAGATCATCTAAGCAAAAGATCAACAAGGAAATAAAGACTTTAAATGATACACTGGACCAAATGGACTTCACAGATACATTCAGAACATACCATCCTATGGCAACAGAATACACATTTTTCTCTAGTGCCCATGGAACATTCTCCAGAATAGATCACATACTAGGTCACAAATCAGGTGTAAACTGGTACCAAAAATTTGGGATCATTCCCTGCATATTTTCAGACCACTATGCTTTGAAACTAGAACTCAATCACAAGAGGAAATTTGGAAAGAACTCAAATACATGGAGGCTAAAGAGCATCCTACTAAAGAATGAATGGGTCAACCAGGAAATTAAAGAAGATTTTAAAAAATCCATGGAAACAAATGAAAATGAAAACACAACTGTTCAAAATCTTTGGGATGCAGCAAAGGAGGTCCTAAGAGGAAAGTATATAATAATACAAGCATTTCTCAAGAAACAAGAAAGGTCTCAAATACATAACCTAACCCTACACCTAAAGGAGCTCGAGAAAGAACAGCAAATAAAGCCTAAACCCAGAAGGAGAAGAGAAATAATACAGATCAGAGCAGATATCAATGAAATAGACACCAAAAGAATAGTAGAACAGATC
This sequence comes from Mirounga angustirostris, assembly GCF_029215605.1. Classification (NCBI taxonomy): domain Eukaryota; kingdom Metazoa; phylum Chordata; class Mammalia; order Carnivora; family Phocidae; genus Mirounga; species Mirounga angustirostris. The sequence goes on along the minus strand of NW_026991710.1, from coordinate 149,266,011 downwards.
AATGAGACTAGGAGCTGGTTCTTTGAAAGAATTAACAAGATTGATAAACCCCTGGCCAGATTTATCAAAAGAAAAGAGAAATGACCCAAATCAACAAAATCATGAATGAAAGAGGAGAGATCACAACCAACACCAAAGAAATACAAACAATTATAAGAACATATTATGAGTAACTATATGCCAGCAAATTAGATAATCTAGAAGCAATGGAAGCATTCCTAGAGATGTATAAACTACCAAAACCGAACCAGGAAGAAAGAGAAAGCCTGAACAGACCTATAACCACTAATTGAAGCAGTAATCAAAAATCTCCCAAAAAACAAAAGCCTAGGGCCAGATGGCTTCCAGGGGAATTCTACCAAACATTTAAAGAAGAATTAATATCTATTCTTCTGAAATTGTTCCAAAAAATTGAAATGGAAGGAAAACTTCCAAACTCGTTTTATGAAGCCACCATTACCTTGATCACAAAACCAGATAAAGACCCAATCAAAAAGGATAATTACAGACCAATATCCCTGATGAACATGGATGCAAAAATTCTCACCAAAATACTAGCCAATAGGATCCACCAGTACATTAAAAGGATTATTCACCACGACCAAGTGGGATTTATCCCTGGGCTGCGAGATTGGTTCAACATCCACAAATCAATCAATGTGATACAATACATTAATAAAAGAAAGAACAAGAACCCAATGATACCCTCAATAGATGCAGAAAAAGCATTTGACAAAGTACAACATCCTTTCTTGATCAAAACTCTTCAGAGTATAGGGGTAGAGGGCACATACCTTAATATCATAAAGTCCATCTATGAAAAACCCACAGCGATTATAATTCTTAATGGCGAAAAACTGAGAACTTTCCCCCTAAGGTCAGGAACACAGCAGGGATGTCCACTATTACCACTGCTATTCAACACAGTATTAGAAGTCTTACCATCAGCAATCAGACAACAAAAAGAAATCAAAGGCATCCAAATTGGCAAAGAAGGTGTCAAACTCTCACTCTTTGCAGATGATATGATACTTTATGTGGAAAACCCAAAAGACTCCACCCCAAAACTGCTAGAACTCATACAGGAATTCAGTCAAGTGGCAGGATATAAAATCAATGCACAAAATCAGTGGCATTCCTATACACCAACAACAAGACAGAAGAAAGAGAAATTAAGGAGTCGATCCCATTTACAATTGCACCCAAAACCATAAGATACCTAGGAATAAATCTAACCAAAGAGGAAAATAACCTGTACTCAGAAAACTATAAAATACTCGTGAAAAAAATTGAGGAAGACACAAAGAAATGGAAAAACGTTCCATGCTCATGGATTGGAAGAACAAATATTGTGAATACGTCAATGCTACCTAGAGCAATCTACACATTTAATGCAATCCCTATCAAAATGCCATCAACTGTTTTCAAAAAAATGGAACAAATAATCCTAAAATTTTCATGGAACCAGAAAAGACCCCAAATAGCCAGAGGAATGTTGAAAAAGAAAAGCAAACCTGGCGGCATCATAATTCCAGATTTCCAGCTCTATTACAAAGCTGTCATCATCAAGACAGCATGGTACTGGCACAAAAACAGACACATAGGTCAGTGGAACAGAATAGAGAGCCCAGAAATGGACCCTCAACTCTATGATCAACTCATCTTTGAGAAAACAAGAAAGAATGTCCAATGGAAAAAAGACAGTCTCTTCAACAAATGGTGTTGGGAAAATTGGATAGCCACATGCAGAAGAATGAAACTGGACCATTTCCTTACACCACACACAAAAATAGACTCAAAATGGTTGAAAAACCTAAATGTGAGACAGGAGTCCTTCAAAATTGTAAAGGAGAACACAGGCAGCAACCTCTTTGACTTCAGCCGCAGCAACTTCTTCCTAGAAACATCGCCAAAGGCACGGGAAGCAAGGGCAAAAACGAACTATTGGGACTTCATCAAGATAAAAAGCTTTTGCACAGCAAAAGAAACAGTCAACAAAACCAAAAGACAACCGACAGAATGGGAGAAGATATTTGTCAATGACATATCAGATAAAGGACTAGTATCCAAAATCTATAAAGAACTTCTTAAACTCAACACCCAAAGAACAAATGATCCAATCAAGAAATGGGCAGAAGACATGAACAGACATTTTTCCAAAGAAGACATCCAAATGGCCAACAGACACATGAAAAAGTGCTCAACATCACTCGGCATCAGGGAAATCCAAATCAAAACCTCAATGAGCTATCACCTCACACCAGTCAGAATGGCTAATATCAACAAGTCAGGAAGGAACAGATGTTGGCTGGGATGCGGAGAAAGGAGAACCCTCCTACACTGTTGGTTGGAATGCAAGCTGGTGCAGCCACCCTGGAAAACAGTATGGAGGTTCCTCAAAAAGTTGAAAATAGAGCTATCCTATGACCCAGCAATTGCACTACTGGGTATTTACCCCAAAGACACAAATGTAAGGATCTGAAGGGGTACGTGCACCCTGATTTTTATAGCAGCAATGTCCACAATAGCCAAACTGTGGAAAGAGCCAAGATGTCCATTGACAGATGAATGGATAAAGAAGATGTGGTACACACACACACACACACACACACACACAGTGGAATATTATGCAGCCATCAAAAGGAATGAAATCTTGCCATTTGCAATGACGTGGATGGAATCGGAGGGTATTATGCTGAGCAAAATAAGTCAGAGAAAGACATGTATCATATGATCTTACTGATATGAAGAATTCTTAATCTCAGGGAACAAACTGAGGGTTGCTGGAGTGGTGGGGGGGAGGGATGGGGTGGCTGGGTGATAGACATTGGGGAAGGTATGTGCTATGGTGAGTGCTGTGCATTATGGAAGACTGTTGAATTACAGACCTGTACCTCTGAAACAAATAATACATTATATGTTTAAAAAAAAAAAAAAGATAGCAGGAAGGGAAAAATCAAGGGGTGGGGGGAATTGGAGGGGGAGACGAACCATGAGAGACTTTGGACTCTGAGAAACAAACTGAGGGTTCTAGAGTTGAGGGGGTTGGGGAAATGGGTTAGCCTGGTGATGGGTATTAAAGAGGGCACGTACTGAATAGAGCACTGGGTGTTATACACAAACAATGAATCATGGAGCAGTACATCAAAAACTAATGATGTAATGTATGGTGATTAACATAACATAATAAAAAAAAAGAACATATTGTGAGAAAGTATATGCCAACAATTTAGGCAATCTGGAAGAATTGAATGTATTCCTAGAGACATATACACTATCAAAACTGAAACAGGAAGAAATAGAAATCCTGAACAGACCCATAACAAGCAAGGAATGAAGCAGTAATCAAACATTTCCCAACAAACCAGAATCCAGGGCTGGATGGCTTCCCAGCAGAATTCTACCAAACATTTAAAGAAGAACTAATACATATTTTTCTGAAACTGTTTCGAAAAATAGAAATGGAAGGAAAACTTCCGAACTCATTCTATGAAGCCAATATTACCTTGATCCCAAAACCAGATAAAGACTGCACCAAAAAGGAGAATTACCGACCAATATCCCTGGTGAACATTGATGCAAAAATTCTTTTTTTTTTATTCTTATGTTAATTCCCATACATTACATCATTAGTTTTAGATGAAGTGTTCCATGATTCATTGTTTGTGCATAACACCCAGTGTTCCATGCAGAATGTGCCCTTCTCAATACCCACCACCAGGCTAACCCATCCTCCCACCCCCCTCCCCTCTAGAACCCTGTTAGTTTTTCAGAGTCCATCGTCTCTCATGGTTCGTCTACCCCTCCGATTTCCCCCGCTTCATTCTTCCCCTCCTGCTACCTTCTTCTTCTTCTTTTTTCCTTCTTAACATATATTGATGCAAAAATTCTTACCAAGACACTTGCCAATAGGATCTAACAGTACATTAAAAGGATTATTCACAACGACCAAGTGGGTTTTATTCCTGGGATGCAAGGGTGGTTCAACATTCACAAATAGAACAATGTGATACACTACAGTAATAAAAGAAAGGATAAGAACCATATGATCCTCTCAATTGATGCAGAAAAAGCATTTGACAAAATACAACATCTGTTCCTGATTAAAACTCTTCAGAGTATGGGGATAGAGGAAACATACCTCAATATCATAAAAAACATCTATGAAAATCCCACAGCAAATATCATTATCAATGAGGAAAAGCTGAGAGCTTTTTCCTTAAGGTCAGGAACACAACAGGGATGCCCACTCTCACCAGTATTGTTCAGCATGGTGCTAGAAGTCCTAGCCTCAGCAATCAGACAACAAAAAGGATTAAAAGGCATCCAAATTGGCAAAGAAGTCAAACTCTGACTCTTTGCAGTTGACATGATACTTTATCTGGAAAACCCAAAAGACTCCACCCCCAAATTACTAGAACTCATACAGCAATTCAGCAATGTGGCAGGATATGAGATCAATGCACAGAAATCAGTTGCATTTCTATACAGTAACAATGAGACAGAAGAAAGAGAAATTAAGTAGTCAATCCCATTTACAAGTGCACCCAAAACCATAAGATACCTAGGAATAAACTTAACCAAAGAGGCAAAGAATCTGTACTCTGAAAACTATAGAATACTCATGAAAGAAATTGAGGAAGACATAAAGAAATGGAAAACATTCCATGCTCATGGATTGGAAGTATAAATATTGTTAAAATATCTATACTATGTAGAACAATCTACACATTCAATGCAATCCCTATCAAAATACCATCAACTTTTTTCACAGAGCTGGAACAAATAATCCTAAAACTTGTATGAAACCAGAAAAGACCCTGAGTAGCCAAAGGAATGTTGAAAAAGAAAACAAAAGCTGGTGGCCTCACAATTCTGGGTTTCAAGCTCTATTACAAAGCTGTAATCATAAAGACAGTGTCGTACTAGCACAAAAAAGGACACATAGATCAATGGAACTGAATAGGGAACCCAGAAATGGACCTTCAACTTTATGGTCAACTAATGTTCAACAAAGGAGGAAAGAATATCCAGTGGAAAAAAAAGTCTCTTCAACAAATGGTGTTGGGAAAATTAGACAGTCACATGCAGAAGAATGAAACTGGACCATTTTCTTAGATCATACACTAAGATAAACTTAAAATGGATTAGAGACCTCAATGGAGACAGTAATCCATCAAAATTCTAGAGGAAAACACAGGCAGCAACCTCTGTGACTTTGGCCACAGCAACTTCTTGCTAGACACGTCTCCAAGGGCACGAGACACAATGGCAAAAATGAACTATTGGGACTTCATCAAGATAAAAAGCTTTTGCACAGCAAAGGAAACAGTCGACAAAACCAAAAGACAACTGACAGAATGGGAGAAGATATTTGCAAATGTCTTATCAGATAAAGGCTAGTATCCAAAATCTATAAAAAACTTATCAAACTCAAAACCCAAAAAACAAATAAACCAGTCAAGAAATGGACAGAAGTCATGAACAGACACTTCTCCAAAGAAGACATATAAATGGCCAAAAGACACATAAAATAATGCTCAACGTCACTTGGCATCAGAGAAATACAAATCAAAACCACAATGAGACACCTTACACCAGTCAGAATGGCTAAAATTAACAAGTCAAGAAACAACAGATGTTGGTGAGGATGCAGGGGAAGGGGAACCCTCTTACGCTGTTGGTGGGAATGCAAGCTGGTGCAGCCACTCTAGAAAACAGTATGGAGGTTTCTCAAAAAATTGAATATAGAGCTATCTTATGACCCAGCAATTTTACTATTGGGTATTTACCCCAAAGATACAAATGTAGTGATCTGAAGGGGCACATGTCCCAAATGTTTACAGCAACAATATCCACTCTAGCCAAACTATGGAAAAAGCCCAAATGTCCATCAATGGATAAAGAAGATGTGGTATTTTTATCTTGGAATATATGTGGACTACTACTCAGCCTTCTAAAAAACCAAAAGCTTGCCATTTGCAATGACATGGATGGAACTGGAGGGTATTATGAGAAACAATTATTATATGGTCTCACTCATATATGGAATTTAAGAAACAAAACAGAGGATCATAGGGGAAGGGAGGGAAAAATAAGACAAAATCAGAGAGGGAGACAAACCGTAAGAGATTCTTAATCATAGGAAACAAACTGAGGGTTTCTGGAGGGGAAGAGGTGAGGGTATGGGGTATCTGGGTGCTGGACATTAAGAAGGGTTATGGTATAATGAGCACTGATTATTATATAAGACTGATGAATCACTAAACTCTACCTCTGAAACTGATAATACACTATATGTTAATTAATTGAATTTAATTTTTTTAAAAAAGGGAATTACCACTTCTGGAGACCATGGCATTGGGAGCACCCAACTGAAGACCACCCAGAAAGGGCCAGAAACACTTCCTGCCAGAGCAGGAGAGTGATCTTCACAGGTACCAGGGCCTCACTCACAACCAATATGGAGCAAACATATGGATCCACTGATGAAAACAAAAGAGGACAGGTCAAGAAACATTACTGTTCTGTCTCCTCCCTCTGAGCTGGCTGTATGCAGTGCTGACTTTTAAGGATGTATCTTTTGGGAGATTGAACCATCAGAAAAGCAACACTGTAAAAATTAAAATAAGTATGGGAATGAGGGTAGTTGTGAGCTTACTGAGGTGGAGAAGGAGGAGAAGGGTCTAGGATAAAAGTGATGACTGTTTGGCTCAAGACATGACTCAATATATTGTCTTGTATATGTCCTTAATACTGGTGAAGCTGAATGAGATTCAGAAAGGTAAAAGAGAATGGTGATTAACTATGGGTTGATAATTATTAAACCTGGATATTGGACACCTATGGATTCATTATACTGCTCTCCAAATAAATAAATATCTGTGAACATTTCCACAACCAATATTTAAAACAAAAAGGTCTTGGGGAAAAAATGAACATAAATCTTGGTTTTCTGGGGGTATTTCAATTTATATATGTTGACTTGACATAATATTAATAATTTTTCCTTTGAATTTCAAATGGTAAATTATTTGGTCACACTCCTCAAGAGATGTATATAAAAGAAACAGTCATAAATTATATTATTTTATATATAATATATATAATATTATATATATTTTATATTATATATTATTTTTATATATTTATATTATATATTATATAAAATACATTATATATATTATATATATATATTAACTCTTTCATGGTAGTTCACATATACTACCCTATAGCACAATTATTTATTTACTGTTTTTTTGCCCATGTTCTTCTCTTCTAATCCTGTCAAACTGCAAAGTGTTAATTGCAAGGTGTCCATTAATAGTATCCACTGTAGGGGCGCCTGGGTGGCTCAGTCGTTAAGCGTCTGCCTTCGGCTTAGGTCGTGATCTCGGGGTCCTGGGATCGAGCCCCACATCGGGCTCCCTGCTCAGCGGGAAGCCTGCTTCTCCCTCTCCCACTCCCCCTGCTTGTGTTCCCTCTCTCACTGCCTCTCTCTGTCAAATAAATAAATAAAATCTTAAAAAAAAAAAATAGTATCCACTGTAATGCTTGGTTAGTTCAATTAATTATAATGGTAGAATGTGAATGGGAAATATTTTGAGGTGATAGATGTATGTTACCAAACTGTGTTTATGATTGATTTTATTCTTAAGAAAAATAACGTTTCAAATCCTGCATCCATGTAAAATGTAAAATAAATTAAATGAATTAGGAAATAGTTGGGAGATTGAGGGACAAAAGGAAGTGGCTTTAGTACTTAAGATGAAATTAACGAATCTGAAAAGGAGAGAGGAAAACTTTGGGGAAGGTGGGATTGTTTTTGTGGGGCAAAAGCATTAAACTCTCTAGCAGTTTTAGAGAGATCAACCTTCAAATATATTTATCTTATATTTGTAAAAATGAAGTATCTGGTACTAGCACATTAGCTGGAATACTCCCTTGTTACATTCTTTCTTTGTTAAAGAATTAATAAAACCACATAATAGTGCAGACACTACTACTACACACTAGGGAAAAATAAATGATATAGGCCTAAATAAGTTAATGGCTAGCATGCAAATTTGGACAGAGTAGTTGGGATATGAATAGACTTGAAAGGCTTATAAAATTGCATTCCATATTTTACATATAATGTGCCTGTTTTATTTTTGTAGCGAGAGGATCCATAGTCTTTATTAGGTTATAAAGATATGAGATTATTTAAGATAATGACAGTAAGAACCTCTGGTCCAGTTAAAAAAAGAAACAGAGGAAAGAGAAGTCTGTTATGAGAGATCTAAAACACACTGATCAAATATCACTTCTCACAGAAGGCAATATTAAAAATGAAAAATGCCTGATTCAGCACCTACCACCTCCCGAATGCTTTATTAATATCTGCTTACTTTTTCTACCTTGATTCAGTATGCCTTGACCTCTTCTCTCTCTGGAATAATTTTCTTGTCACTTTCTTTCATGAGAAGCAACACAAACTGCCTCTCTATTTACACTTCTTCATGGAGAACTCTTTGTTTTTAATTCTACTTAATTCTACTAAAACTTATATCTCAAAAATTTTGAAGCCCTACAGAGGGGAAGATTCCCATTGTCAGACTAGATACTTGGTCATAGTTTTCTTTGATTACCAAAGCCACTTCCAAAACACTAAACTTGGTAGCCATCTCATTAAATCACTATTTGTTTTTTTTTTTTTTTACTCTTATACCTCTAAGAATTTCATCTCTGATTAATAAGTTTCTTTTCCACAATATTATCCATATTCTGACTATGTTTAGCAAGCAAGTGGACAACCTACATAACATTCAGGTTTGTTACCTTTACAACTCACCTTCAGCCTGGCCATGACCTGTATTGCATTATCACTCTCAACCATCCTGACTCTTCCATCTTAAATAGACCACAATTTTTATTTTTAATCTAAAATTATTCCTCAAATTCATAGAGGACTCAAATAACTGTTCTTTCTATTTTTTCCACTTTTTTTCAATAACACATTGTTTTCCCATCCATCCTCATGTAGTCTTGTTCTGAATTCCATTAATCCAACCATGATTTGTCTTGCTCCTCAATCTAAAATGAACTGATTCCTTCACTACTACAACAAACTGCTATCACTAATGTGGAAAATGTCATACTCTGTTTAGGAGGATGCTTAAAAGAAAGAAACACAGAATCGAAATGAAATACCCTGACATCCCAGTCAAAAGGTTGATATTATAGATGTTTATTTCAAACATTCTTATACATTAGTATTTTGTCCTTTGTTGTCCACAAGTTTCTTAACTTTCTGAATTTCTTCATTAGTGCACAGAGCACTATGCTGAAATTCTACATTATTCTTGTTTTCACAAGTTGTTAGCGCTGGCTTTCAACCATGGTTGTGTAAAAGTTTAAACCAAGAATTCCTCATTACCCTTATTTAATACAGGATTCAATATTTGTATTAAACTTTGCTATCAGGTTGCAGATAAGAAGAAAGGACTTGTTTCAATATAAACATTATCTTCATGATTCAAGTGAAAAGAACACCTAGTTTACGTAAGTACTGTCCAGGTACTAAAGGGTAGACATGACACAAAATTCCAAGATCACATAAAAAATAACTCAAGATCACAAGATGAAGCCTCTGAGGATAAGCATCTCTAAATTGTAAGTAAAATCCTAATTCGCTCTTTATGTTTTTATGATATACATTTGTTCCATACTTGCTACAGAGTCCTGAATATCATTGTGATGGAGAAGGATTACTAATGAATAATATTGCACTGTTGTAAAGAAACTTAACCTATATAAAACTTTGTCAGAATTTATTCCTTACACCTCAATTTGGGATCAGATAATAAGAGGAGAATAGATGTCAAAGAAATTTTAAGCCAGAATCTTTGTCCTCATTAATTATTGTATTTGATGACTCCAGAAACCAAGCTTTCTGATAGTATAACATTTTCATTAATAAGTATAATAAGGCCACTAATAGTATAGTGACTTCAAATGACACTGCCAGACTTTCTGTGCAACTTGTATAAATGCCTTTTCTTTCCCAGTTTCTTCAAATTCATCAATATCTGTACCCTAATTACCACCTCCCTCTTACTCTCATTCATAGCCTAAATCACTGTTTTCTAAACTGTAACAACTCCCTAAACACATTTTTGTGGATCTCAACAAAATAAAATACAACTGAATAGGATATATTAAAGGGCATGAATCCTAAACAAGATGTGAACACTTGGCAAGAAAGAATCCTATTGTATATGTGTATGTGCATGTGAGTGTGTGTTTGTGCATATATTCATGCATGCACAAATAGTGGGTGCTCCTCTCCTTTACAGCTAAACTTCTTAAATGACTTACGAACAGAAAAATTAGTGAGATTTTCATGATCCTTTCTAACTATAGCTCTTACGCTTACAGTTTGTATCACCGATGTTATGTAAAAGATTTTTATTGGAGATCTCACATGGCAAAGGGAAATATAAATATCTTACCCTGTATCTCTCATTTGATTAAGATCATGATTTAGCTGCCTAGCAACAAGACTTTCTCAGTTTCATACACCATGGCAACTGGCTAAAGTCCTTCCCAACAGTGGCTTCACCACCCTCATCCAAGCTTTACTTCGAATTTCTTTTCAATATGAATAAATCCAACTAGCTTTCTTACCCTCATCTTACATGCTTATTTAAGCACTTCAGTTTCAGTATTTTCACTCATACTGTTCTCCTGTTCTCAAATTGTTTCCTTAACAATGAATCCTATTATAGAATACTTGAAGGTCTAGAAAGAAAGTTCGCCCCCAGTTTTAAACGTTCTCTAAAGAAAACAGACATCAATAATCATCTCTACATCTCTTTTTAATATCAAACAATATCTCAGAGACTTTAATTATCTGCACACAAATATGCTTCACCTTTAAGGGAGAACTGTTGAATTGTCAGCAAGAAAAAACAAAAATAAAATTCAGATGAAAAGAGAGGTGAACAAAAAAAAGTAGTATGGGAATAAATTTAATCAGTAAATGGACTAGCTAGCAGTTAAAAATGCTAATCTGGGAAATCTATATTTAGCAGTTTGGTTGAGATAAATCACAGAAACAAATTTAGCTATTATCTTTGAGAGTTCAGCTTTAGGACAAGGGGGAGATTTCTCTGGAATTGTTTGCCAGTATGATCTGACAGTGTCTTTCCTTTACACTTCCATTTAAATAAGTATAGACCTGTTCCTTTTCCCTACTTGGACTTTCTCATTTTTCCATAGCTTTGGTCACAACCCATTCATAAAGGACAAAATTGGACCATGAAGGTTTAAATCTCTTTGGCTTAATTTAATGGCTCTATAGGAACATTCAATTACCTAGATATTAGATGGTAGGAGGGATACAGGCGTGAGAATATCACTATGCATTATGTGAAAAATTTGGCTCTATCCAATTTTCTATACACTGTAGACTTAATCAGATGGGTAAGACTAGGGGTTAATTTGACTAACTTTATTTAATTACATGGTTTTCTTTTCATAACTGATTGTTTATTTCATCTTGTTTGCAAGCCTTTAACCAAGTATAAAAGATGTATTTGTTATTTTTTGTTTTGGTGACCAGTAAATAGTTGAGAAACATTCATTTATTTAAGATTTTTTTTAAAGATTTTATTTATTTATTTTAGAGAGAGAGTGTGTGTGAGTGGGGGAAGGGACAGAAGGGGAGAGAGAAGAGAATCTCAAGCAGACTCAGTGCTGAGCACAGAGCCAACATGGGGCTCAAACTCACGACCCTGAGATCATGACCTTAGCCAAAACCAAGAGTTGGATGCTCAACCAACTGAGCCACCCAGGTACCCCAAGACTATTTTAGCCATTGATTTTATATGTGTCTGTTGAGTCTTTATAGTTTAAGTTGTTTCATTTTGGTGGGGACAGTCACAGAAATCATGTATCACATATTTTTATTCAGGAACTTTGGGCCAGAGTAAAACCTTAATACACAGAGATAAAATCTAGTGCCTTGGATCCTGATAAGTAACTATGTTTGGCTCTTAATAAATGTGAGTAACTGAAGGAGTTACATAAGTACTTAAAACAACCACCTGTCCATATGCAGAACACATTTTTATATGATAAACACAAGAAGACCTTTTGACTAGTTAAGGAGTATATTGGAGGAATTTTATACTGAGGAGGAGATAAAAATGTTTGCTTATGGTTACAGTAAGAATAATTACCTATATTTAATACGTCTGATAATGGAGGAAAAAATCAATCCGGGGTAAGTTAAACAAATCATACAATGATTTTATATGGTTTCCTAAAAAAATAATTGGGCTCTAATTTCTATAATTAGTTTCTTCTCCCTTTATTTTCTGATGTCTCTGGGTTTCTTTGAGGATCTGGGAAATATTAGTCATCAGATAATTTTAGGGATATCTGTCTATCATCTATCTATCTATCTATCTATCTATCTATCTATCTATCATCTATCTATCTATCTATCTATCATCTATCATCTCTCTATTATCTATCTATTATCTATCTATCTATCTATCATCTATCTATCTATCTATCTATCTATCTATCTATCTATCTATCTATCATCTATCTATCTATCTATCAATCATCATCTATCTAATCTCCACAACGTCTTCTTTATCCATCCATCCATTGATGGACACTTAGGTTGTTTACATATTTAACTTATTATAGGTAATGCTGCAATGAATATGGGAATGCAGATCTCTCTTTAACATAGTGTTTTTGTTTCCTTTAGATAAATATAAGTGTGCCTCAGGGATATTCTGGGTTCAGCTTCAAACCATCACAATAAAGCAAAAGCACAATAAATCAAATCAAATGAATTTTTTGGTTTCCTAGTACATATGTTTACAATATCCTATAACCTATTTAAAGTGTGCAGTAGCATCATGTCTAAAAAAAACAATGTATATACCTTAGTTTGAAAATACTATATTGCTAAAAAAACACTAAGCCTCATATGAGCTTTCAGTTAGCTGTAATCTTTTTGTTGGTGGAGGGTTTTGCCTCAGTGCTCATGGCTACTGACTGATTAGGGTGGTGGTTGCTGAAGGCTGGGCTGGGGTGGCAGTTTCTTAAAATAAGACAGAAATGAAGCTTACCACGTCAATTGACTCTTCATTTCACAAACCATTTCTCTGTAACATGCAATGCTGCTTGATAGCCCTTTACCCACAATAGCGCTTCTTTCAAAATTGGACTCAATCCTCTCAAATCCTGACACTGCCTTGGCAACCATGTTTATGTAATATTCTAAGTCCTTGGTTGTTATTTTAATAATCCTCACAGTGTCTTCACCAGAAGTAGATTCCATCTTAACAAACTACTTTCTTCACTCATCCATAAGAAGCCACTCCTCATCTCTTAATATTTTATCATGAGATTACAGCAATTTGAATATTATAATAATGAAAAAGTTTGAAATATTGTGAAAGTTACCACAGAGACATGAAGTGAACATATTATGTTGGAAAAATGGTGCCCATGTTCTTGCTTGACTCAGGGTTATCACAAACTTTCAATTTGTAAAACATGCAATATCTACAAAGTGCAATAAAGCAATGTGCACTAAAAAAAGTCATGCCTATATCCGGAAGTGGAATTGCTAGATGAAATGGTAGTTCTATATTAATTTTTTTGAAGAACTTTTATGCTGTTTTCTATGGTGGCTGCATCAATTTACATTCCCACCAACAGTCACAAGCGTTCCCTTTCATACACATTCTTGCCAACACTTATTATTTCTTGTCTTTCTGATAATAGCCATTCTAACAGATGTAAGTTGATGCTCATTGTGGCTTTGATTTGCATTTCTCTGTTGATTAGTGATATTGAGCACCTTTTCATGTACCTGTTGTCCATCTGTATGTTTTATTTGGAAAAATGTCTACTCAGACACTGCTTAATTTTTAAATATGATTGTTGTTTTTTGTATTTGTTTGAGTTCTTTATGTATTTTGGATATTTACTCCTTATCAAATACATGATTTGCAAATATATTTTCTCATTTGGTAGGTTGCTTTTTTATTTCATTGGTTTCCTTTGCTGTAGAGAAGCTTTTTAGTTAATTTAATCCCATTTATTTAATTTGCTTTTGTTGCCTTTGCTTTTGTTGTCAAATAAAAAAAAAAATCACTGCCAAGATCAATGTCAAGGAGGCTACCCTTATGTTTTCTTCTAAAAATTTTGTGGTTACAGGTCTTACATTCTAGTCTTTAATCCATTTTGAATTTATTTTTGTGTATGGCATAAAATAGTTATCCAGTTTTATTCTTTTGCATGTGACTGTCCCAGTTTTGCCAACATCATTCATTGAACAGATTATCCTTTCTCCATTGTATATTCTTGGCTTTTTGTCATAGATTAATTGACCATTTATCTATGGATTTACTTCTGTGCTATTTTGTTCCATTGATCTATATATGTTTTTATGACTATATCATACTTTCTTTATTACTATAGTTTTGTAATATAATTTGAAATCAGGAACTGTGATGCCTCCAACTTTGTTGTTCTTTCTCAAGATTGCTTTGAACATTTGGAGTCTTTTGTGGTTCTATACAACTTTTAGGAACGTTTGTTTCTGTGAAAAATGTCATTCGAATTTTGATAGAGATGGCATTGACTCTGTAGATTGCTTTGGGTAGTATGTTCATTTTAACAATATTAATTCTTCCAATCCATGAGTACAAAATATCTTTTGATTTATTTGTGTCTTCTTCAATTTCTTTCATTGATATCTCATAGTTTTCCATATACAGGTCTTTCACCTTTTTGGTTAAATTTACTTCTAGGTAAAGCTATTTTATATGGGCTTATTTAAAAATTTTTTTTCAGATAGTTATTATTGCATTGAAGAAAAACTATTTTTGCATGTTGACTTTGTGTCCTGTAATTTTACTGAGTTTATTAGTTCTAACAGTTCTTTTATAAAGTTCTTTACATTTTCTACAGATAATATTATGACATATGTGAATAGAGACAATTTTACTTGTTCTTTTTTACTATTTGAATGCCTTTTATTTCTTTTTCTTGCTAAATTGCTCTGACTAGTATTTCTGGTAGTATGTTGAATAGAAATGAGAGTGGGCATCTATTAAAATATATTTTTCTCAGTTACTGCTAATGTGAATTATAGAGATTTTTTTAATCAAAAATACCTAAAACTTAGACAATTTGATCATGATGATACATTCTTGTTTACAAAAAACCACTGAAATTTATTTGCTATATAAACATTTTAAGAATACTAGATCTAGGCACCTGGGTGTCTCAGTCAGTTAAGTGTCTGCCTTCAGTTCAGGTCATGATCCCAGGGTCCTGGAATTGAGCCCTGCATTGGGCTCCCTGCTCAGTGGGGAATCTGCTTCTCCCTCTCCCTCTGCCCTTGCCCCCCAACTTGAACTCGCTTTCTCCTGCTCTCTCTCAAATAAATAAAATATTAAAAAATATGTTAGATCAACTCTCATAAAAGAAATTGCTTTGCAAATTTTGCCCAGTCACACCTGAGAATTAAGATACCCCAAGACTCATAGAGCTTTGAGCCATTCATTATTTCCCCTAAAGTTCTTGCAAAATTAATGGCGTATATTTCTTATGTTTTTGTAATATTTGACTGAAAAAGTTATCTGGGACTGGCAGCTTCTTTGAAAACTAATTCAGTCTCTTTAATATTTCTTTCTTTTTTTTTTTAAGATTTTATTTATTTATTTGACAGAGAGAGAGACAGCGAGAGCAGGAACACAAGCAGAGGGAGTGGGAGAGGGAGAAGCAGGCTTCCCGCTGAGCAGAGAGCCTGATGTGGGACTTGATCCCAGGACCCTGGGATCATGACCTGAGCCGAAGGCAGACGCTTAATGACTGAGCCACCCAGGCGCCCTCTTTAATATTTATTTCTAATGTAGGCTTGGTAATTTAGATTGTTCAGTAAACTTGTTATTTATCCAAATCAAGTTTATTGGCAAAATACTTCTTAAATTTTCATTATATATGCTCTTTTGTGATGTCCCCTTTTCATTTCTGTTTATGGTAACCTGTATTTTCTCTCTTTATTTTCTTCATGAGTCAAATGAAGGTTTTATAATATTTTAATTATATGAATCAAATGTTATCTTTGCTGATTTTCTCCATTGTGCATCTGTTTTAATTTCATTGATTTTTTTTCTCCTAGTTTTATTATGACTATAATTACCTTAGATCTAAAGTGATGCTATTTTCCTAGTTTTTTGACATGGAAAGTTAAATTAATGCATCTTCAATCTTTTCCTTTTTTTTTTTTTAACATAGTTATATAAGACTACATTTTCCTTAAAACACTGCTTTAGTTGAATACTATGTAACTTAATATACTGTCGTTATTTGCATTTCAGTTCAAAAATTTAATTTTTATTAATTCTCCTTGTCATATAGATTATTAAAAATATATTCTTTTATTTCCAGCTGTGATATATTATGATTTGTAATAAAAATAAATATTTGACCTTCATCTTTATTTTTGGCAGAGCTCCTAAACCCTTAAAATTTCCTAAGTGAGGAGAACAATACAGTTGTCTTTTGGCTGTGTTAATGAGGCTACATTTGGAAATCACATAAGGATGGTGGCTGGCTGTCAGGGTAGCCATCAATGTGATTAGAGAGTTAAAACTTTCAGTCTCACTTGTCCCCACCACCACTTCTGTGGAAGAAAGAGGAGCTGGAGATTGAGTTCAATTACCAATGGCCAATGATTAAATTAATCATGCCTAGATAATAAAGCCTCCATAAAACTCCAAAAGAACGGGTTTGGAGAGCTTCTGGGTTGGTGAATACATGGTGGGGCACGGAGAGTGTTGTGCCTGAGGAGAACATTAAAGCCCCTTTCCCCTTCCCACTTACCTTGCCCTATGCATCTCTTCTATCTAGCTGTTCTTGCATTATATACTTTTACAATAAAACCATAATCTAGTAAGTACAATTTTTCTCTGTAAGCTACTCTAGCAAATTAATCAAGCCCGAGGAGGGGCTCATTGGAACCTCCAAACTATAGCTGGTCTGTCAGAAGTACAGATGACAAATTGGGGAACAAGCAGTCTTTTTTTTTTTTTTTTTAAGATTTTATTTATTTATTTGAGACAGAGAATGAGAGAGAGAGAGAGCACATGAGAGGGGGGAGGGTCAGAGGGAGAAGCAGGCTCCCTGCTGAGCAGGGAGCCCGATGTGGGACTCGATCCCGGGACTCCAGGATCACGACCTGAGCCGAAGGCAGTCGCTCAACCAACTGAGCCACCCAGGCGCCTGGGAACAAGCAGTCTTATAAGCTTCAGCCCTTAACCTGTGTGAAATGGTGGTATCTCCCAGTAGACAGGGTTAGAATTGAGTTGAGCTGTGGAATAGCTAGCTGGTATGAGAGAATTAGTTGGTGGTGTTTGGTACCGCTGCTGTACATTAGAATTGGGTACAAAATCTTAGTTGGTAATCAGATGTATACCAGTGTCAGGATTGTACCAGGCAATTGGAGTTTTTCTAGTTATCTTTAATGAGATTGACTTCTAGGTTAAATATATAAGGTTTAGAGAAACTGCTCTTCGTGATTAAAACAATATGAAATTTGCTGGGGCTTTCTTTCTGGCTGCAAAGTGGCCTTTGGTAATAGTCTATATGCAGATGAATCAAAGTTAATTTAGCCACTTTTGAGTTTAGTATTCCCTTTCTTTATATATATAATAGATCTAGTTTGTTACTTATGTACTGAAAATCTTATCCTGCAGATTTATTGTCTATATTTACTCTCATTATTAGAAGAATTGGGTTAAATTTTCCCTCTTGGTGATTGTGGATTTTTCTATCTCCATAATTTTCCTTATATATTTGAAGTTATATTAGTGGATGCTTACACATTGAAGATGTCCTATCTCCCAATGATTTGACTTTTATCATTACAAAATATTCCCCCTTATTTCTAGCAATGCTTTGTGCCTCAAAGTGTTCATTATCAGACGATAAGAGAATTAGCACTAAATTAACTTGGTTAATATTGCATAAATTTATTTTTCAAGTTTTAACACCCTCTAGGTCTTTATTTTGAAATTGTTTTTAGTAAACAGCATTCTATTAGATTTTATACTACTAGATTTTTACATTCTGAAATATGTCAATCTTTTACTTAATGTAATTCATTTTACAGAGGCCTTATATCTACCACAGTTGTTTTTTTACCATTTTCACATATCTGAATTATGTTTGTTTCCCTCATTTGCTTATATCTACAGTAATCAAATACCATTTATTGTGCCTTTTTTCTTCAATTTCTTATATTTACATAATCTTATCATTTTCATAGTTACCTTAAAGATTGTGTCATGCATTTTCAATGTCATGTATTACAATCTGTATCATTAATTTACATCTTCCCAGTGCTGCTAGATGCTTAGACCTGTTAATTTAATTTGCATGCCCTCCAGCTTTTGTGATAAATATGTTTGCATTTTGTTTTGTACATATTTATAATCCATAAGATACTGTTAGTATTGTTTTGTATATTAATTTGAATTATTTTATCCACATATTTAGTGTTTCTTGTGTATTTTATACTCACCTGCACATTCATGCTTCTTCCTGGTATCATGTTTTTGCTGACTGAAAAGAAACACATTTCTTTGAGTGCTAACTGCTGGCAATGATTTTTTTACCAAAAGAAAGTTTTGTTCTCCTTTATTCTTTTTTTTTGTTTTAAGATTTTATTTATTTGACAGAGAGAGAGAGCACAAGTAGGCAGAGAGGCAGGCAGGGGGAGAAGGAGAAGCAGGCTCCCCGCTGAGCAGAGAGCCCGATGCAGGACTCGATTCCAGGACCCCGGGGTGATGACCTGAGCCAAAGGCAGACGCTTAACGACTGAGGCACCCAGGTGCCCAGTTGTTCTCCTTTATTCTTGAAGGTTGTTTTTACAAACTAAAGAATTCTAATTTGGCAATTATATTTACAGAGTAAAAATCTTATTCCATTATCTTCTGCATTCAAACTTTTTGTTGAGGTCAGCCAACTATTTAATTGTCATTCCTTTTAAGCTATGATATTATATATCTGGCTGCTCTAAATATTTCTCAGTGTCTGGTTTTCAAGTTTTTCTATGATATTCTTAGGTGTGTGTTTGTGTGTTTACACTGCTTGAAATTCATTGGGTTTTTTGAAGTAGAGAGGCGGTGTGTTTCCATGCTTCTGGGAAATTCTCTGACTTACTTTTTTTTATTATTTCTATTCAATGTATCTTTCTCCTCCTCAACTGAGACTCTATTTTAATGATTTTAGGTTTATTGATATGTTTCACATATCACTTATCTTAATCTTTAATATCTTTGCCATATGTGTAATTGATATTTTTCATTGTTCTTCTAGTTAATAATACAGTTAATTGAACAATGCAATCTATAACTCAAAGTGTTCACTAATTTCTTAAATTTAGATATTTTATTTTTTCAGCTCTAGAATATATATTTGATAACCTTGAATAGATTCTAATTTTCTGGTGAAATGAGTCTATCCTCTTTCACATAGTTCATTTGTTTTTCTTTCAGTTTCTCTAAAATAGTAATCATGGTGGGTTTTTGTTCATTATCATCTTTTCCACTCTCTGGCTCATCTTTTAGTTAGATGACTTCTAGCTTCTCTTTTACTGTTGTTGTTGTTTTCTCTTTATTATTGGCCATAATTTCTTCCTCTTCATATGTGTGATAATTTTTTATTGTCTGCTACATGTTATATAGAGAACCATAGGCGTTCAGGATAGAATTACCTTTGACTTCAGAAGTTTTCATCTTTCTTATATTTGGAAGATAAGCTGAGTGACTGATAATTGCAATACAATAGCAATTGAGTTTGGTCAGAAAATAATGTAGTTTTAGCAAGACACAGATAGATATCTTACTGTACCTTCTATTGAGAGCCCCTATGCCTCTATTTTCTCAGCTATAAAAGCAATTGGTGACTAGGTTCTGATACTCAAATCTTCAAAACTCAATTCTCTACCTTATATCCCAATCTCCTTCAAAATCAGGTTAATATTTTATTTTTTTAATTTTTAATTTTTTTATCTTATTATGTTATGTTAATCACCATACATTTACATCATTAGTTTTTGATGTAGTGTTCCGTATTTTAAAGGGAAGGCAGTACATGTCCTTTAGGAAAATCCCCTTCCACTAGGTCTTTGTCTCCTGAGTACAACAGATTATAGATATTTCTTCCTTTAAAAGCTTCAACCTGACTCCCCAGCCTCCCACAGAGGACATAAAATCAGCAAATGTGATGTAGAGAAAACTGATTTTGAATCTGATGTCTGGTAAGTGTCTAATCTATCAACCTGTTCTCTTTTACCACTAGAGTTTTCAGGTTTCTCTTTCTTCAACAGAGGCCTTCTAACTGGGAGGGCCAAGTTGATCTTTACTTTGTATTCGGAATCATCACATTACAGGGAATAGTCACTTTGTTTCAGGGGAAAAAGTATTAACATTTTTAATTGTTTTCCTTTCTTTGTAGTTTTTAAGTCTTTTAATCTTCATTTCCTTCACAGTTCTTTGATACTTTAAAAATATAATTTAAAAATGTATTTGATATTATACAATTGTTTTTATAGTTGTTTTCTGAGGGAAAAAAAAAGAACAGTTATCTCCCAAGACCTACCTAGAATTGAAAGCATTTTTTAATCTCATTTTATAACCAAAGAAACCCCAAAATTTGAGAGACAACTGTTATTATCATCCTATCCTTTCTTTTTTTGGTTGGAAAATTGCAATAAATTTAAGTAATTTACTTAAGATGGTAATGGTCAGTGGTAAAGAAAATCTCAAACAAAAACTTCTGACACCTCCTCACTTCCACTTCCCTCATTATACCAAGGTTAGTACTGTCACAGTCAGGATTCAGACAGAAAAAGTAAAACCACATCAGTGACTTTAGAGGGATAGAATTAAGTGTAAGAATTGGGTAAACACATACGGAAGAACAGAACAAGTTAAGGGAGACATTGTGATGCTAACAGGTGAGTAGCCATGAAATACTAACTGTAATTTCATTCAAAGAGTTAAGGAGCAAAGGGAAAAGCTTGGGGGTTACTTAAATCTAAAGACTGAAGGGCTGACTGCATGGATCCGAGATTCAGAACTCTGACAGTAGGTTCTGCTAAGCTGGTGAAGATTTGGGATGTTAGTAGAAAGCTCAAAGATCTGAGACTCAGAATTCTGAGGATGACACACCAGACAGCTATGCTGGTATCTCTCAGGCTGACAGTGAAGTTGGTTTGGAGTAAATAAAAAAAAAAAAAAAAAAATATATATATATATATATATGTGTGTGTGTGTGTGTGTGTGTGTGTGTGTGTGTGTATAGATGCACATATATATAAGATATATACAAATAAGTATTATATACATATATAAACTAAGTATAGCTGCCAGTGTAAAACATGTTATTGAGGTGATATTGACATATGGAAAGCAAATAGAACTCCCAGATTTCCAAACTCTCACTCATTCTCCCTGTTGCAGATCCCTATAGGAAGAGGGCTGGTAGAGCAGAAATGTGGTCCATGCAATGAATGTACAAAATGGGAAGGGGATTTGAAACTGAGAAGCAATAACTTAAAAACTGGTACACAACCCATGTGCCATGTTTTTTCCCAGAAAATATAAAGAAACAAATTTTAGGAAAAATGAGTCTTCTAATTGCTTAAAATAATGAAGAGTAAGTAGAAATATTCCAGGGATTACCTTTTTTTAATGAATACTTATTTGGGTACACTTTTTATGCTTGATGACCTTTGTTTCCCACTTTGACCCTGGCGAACCGATATGCTAGATTGACTCCGAAAACTTTGCTGTGTTTTTGGAGTCTCACTCGGAGATTTTGGAGCCTTTTGTGGTGGCCTTGCTGTCTGACTCGGAGCCTTTTGTGGTGGCCTTGCAATCTGACTCGGAGCCTTTTGTGGTGGCTTTGTAGGTTCTGTTGGAACCTTTTGTGGTGGTTTTGTAGGTTGAGTCGAAACTTTTTCCTCTTTCTTTTTTCTCTTCAGACAAAGGTAAAGAAGACAACATAATAAGATAAGCAACCAAAAAAGTGAGAATATTAACAGGTGACTCTTCTTTAGCCTTTCTCTCTTAGGGGGCGGGCCACTATCAACACTACCTCCATTGCCCTTTATTAGGCAGTTGGGTGGGTCCCACATATAGTTGCAATGGCAGTGATGTTTATTGTTGCAAATGCCCCTCATGTTACAGAACTTAGGTGAACAATTACTATCCAAGTGAGATATATGGACACACTTCCTGTGAATGCAGACATGTTCTGGGCCACACTCTGTGCCATCATTCACGTAACCAATATCAGGTTTGGGCATCCCAAAGTGGTAGTCAAGACCCCAGCAGGTGCTGTCATTGAAGTGGGACTGATACACAGTAGAATGGTCCCTCAAAGAGGGAATTGCCTTCACATCCGTACACTGAAGTCTCCCACACAGGATATCTGAGATATTACATTTTACATATGAAGACAGTTTGGTACCACAGTTACCAAAACGGTCACCAACAGTGTTTATATTTTTGTAGCAATTATGACTTGCACTCTTTGCCTCTTGGCCAAAAATCTGCCTACACAGAGCATTGCGGTCATTACATTTCTTTTCATAGCAATAGGCACTTTCATTACAGGGAATTCCATCCTCCACATATACATCATCTGGGCACATAGGGGATAATCCATCACACCATTCTGGAAGATCACATTCATTGACCTCTTTTCTACACATTTTTCCAGATGGTAATAACTGGCAGTCTTTGCAACAAAGTCCAAAAGCACAAGTAGATCCATAAGTCATAGTGCAGTTTGACAGACAACAGGCATCTTTTGCACAACTCTGTAAAGGTCCACAGTCACACTCCTCTTCTTCTTCAACAATACCATCCCCACAACGCTTTCTTGAAAATATATCCTTTGTGTATATATTGTAGAGCATACATTTTGCTTCTATTATAGTATATAGCCAAAGAAAAGAAAGACTACAATTGCTAAATGAAGTTATCGGTGGGTTTGAAGTATGCATTATACATTTTAAGTACCCACATGAACAGTAATGACCATCATGATACATACCCAAATTATGGCCAATATGATGAGCTATTGCAATTGCAATCAAGTTCAGGCTTCTGTCTACATTAGTAATAATTGCACAGCTACGGAGTGGTTGACACATTCCGCTAACAAAACCTAAACCAGTCATTCCTCGTACTGTTTGATTTATAAAAAGATGTGCAGCATCATGTGGCAGGCGGGCAGCAAGGTTATCATTTTTCCAAACACAAAAATAACTCAGAGATCTCCTTATATCATTAACTTCAATGTAGTTTTTTTTAGTCCAGAACTCTATACCAAACAATAACATTTTAATACCCAATACCTCATAAATGGAGTCTACTATATTTATCATCGTATATAGATCTTCATTATACTTTGAAATATTCTTTTTTATATGAAGATATAGAGTATGGTCCACCACCACTACTAGTTCAACAAGAAACATATGGCGCCACCAGGCCACATAATTACTTTGCTTCTGAGTGGAATTATTAATCTCTTGAGACTCCAGTTGGGGTAAAATTTCCTCTTGCACAAAGTCAGAGTACATTTCTGGAAATTCGGTCTCCTCACTCTCCATTTTATATACCAGATGTTCAAATTTAGTAGAAAAAGTCATGGGCTTAATTTCATAAGCAATGCCATTTATCTGTAACAATCCTTGAAAGCCACCAAAACAGTAACTGAGGGCAACCAGGGATTCTGGGTCCCCCTCCACATAACCATGATAGTAGCAGTCATTCTGAACAAAGGGTTGGTCCTCAACGAGAGCACCTTGGTCTATGTAGGTGAACACTGGGAGGTGTCTGGACAGCAAATACTTCTTGACCTTCATGTGGACAATATGTCTCTTGCCCCCAAAATGCAAGCTGTAAGAGAGCCAGCCTGCAGGCTTCATGCCTCTGCCAGTGCCAAGTATCTTCAAAGGAATCACCACTTCTGGGGGACTATGGTATTGGGGGTGCTCAGCCTGGGTGTGTCCACAAAAGGACAGAAACACCCCAAGCCAGTGTAGCAGAAGTATGATTCTCACATCCAGCAGAGCTTTAATCACAGTCATTATGAAATCACCATTATGGAAACATTAGTCCAGAGAAGAAGGCAGGCAAAACTGGGGGTCATAGATGCTCTGGCTTCTTAGCCTGAGATGGTCAGTGTGCAGGGCTAATTATTAAGAATCTGTCTTCTGGCAGAGTTGAACCATTAGAGTATCAGCCCTATAAGTAAAACAAAAAGCAACATGTGGATGAAAGTGTCTATGCCTGGTGGAGAAAGGCATGCAATAAAAGTAGTGTTTTGATCAAGGAAATGACTCAGGAAACTTCCTAGAAGAGGGGCTTAGGGTATGTAGAAGAATGAAAACTGGCCATAGATTTAGAGTTAGTAAACCTAGTACTTTTGGCTAGAACACACACTGCCTTGATAATAATAATAATTCAGTGTGTGAACACATTGTGAAAAAAAAAATAGGGCTGGGAATGATGATGGGAAAATAAGGATTTATTATTCGATAAATATGCATATCATGAACATTTACAAAATAAAACAAAACAAAAGGGTCTTAAGGGTAAGCTGATTATATATTGCTGAGATTGTTTCAGTTTACACATGCTAAGTTGTCATAAGTAATAATACCTCTTCTTTTTTTCAAACTCAAGTGATAAATTACTTATGACATTACCTACGAGACATATTCTTTTAAAAAGCACTCATGTTATTTTTTCATCTCTTTTATGGTGCTTACCATATACCTCCCTAGAGCAAAAATGTTTATTTCAATTTATTTTTTTCTTCCCTACATTATTCTCCTTACTAGGCTTTTCAGACTGGAAATACTCAAGAGCATTATTTGTGTCTTTCACAAATGTTAGTATCTTCTCTAATGTCTATCTTAATTCTTTATATAACAAAAATGTTTGACTTGACTTTTATTGTTCCTTGGAGTGTTACTCAAAAGTGTTTATTACATTTTTAATGCAGAACATTATTTGAAAATTGTGGCCAATTTAGTTTCTGGAACAAGGTCATATAAACTCAGTTTCCTTGTTTGTTCCCTCTAAATATAACTAAATACCCTGAAAATAATTCAATGAAAAAAATAAAACAACCTCTGAAAGCTAAAAATCAAAAGGCAGACTGGCTAGAGACCTCGAGACTTGAGGAATGATAACCAGGTGAATTCACTGAGTTTTCTTTTAATTTCTCATGTATATAATGCAAACGGGGTACTGGAGAGGTCTTTAACACAGAACCACCAGCACAGACAAAAAACTCAAGAATAGTTTGCTCATTCTGAATAAATGACAGAGAATGAAAATGCAACAAAAGACCAATAAGGTGTTCTAGCACCTGCTCTTGAGCCAAGACACATGTGTGATTCAAAGTGGCAACTTCAAAGACTTATAGGCCAATACAAAACAAAACATAGTCCATAGTCAGTACACTAGTTGCCTGTTTAATTCCCCTACTTTGACAATATAATAGCCCTGACAGGCCAGCCTAATCCTCATCAATATCCCAGTAACTTGTTAACTGATCTGCCTTCAGAGGCAGCTGACTATGTAATAATATTTTGTTACTATAATATTAGGAGACTAAAGTAACAAAACACTCACAACTATTATAAGAAAAAAATTGGACTTATTATTTTTTCTTAATAGTCTAGGCCAGATTAGAATAAAGAGTATAAGGAGGAGTTTAGTCAATGTTACTAAACTAAATGGCCTTTAATTTCTAATTAATTATTAATATCAATTTTTCTCAGCATTTACCCAAATAGAATATGTGAGTCATTGTGTTAATTTTGTTTTTATTGAGCAGGAAATAGTAAAGAACAGTTCTATTATTTAGTAATGGTTTAGACTTTGAGTTTATACTTATCTGTTGAACATCTAAATTTTTTTAATTTTTTTTATTCTTATGTTAATCCCCATACATTACATCATTAGTTTTAGATGTAGTGTTCCATGATTCATTGTTTGTGCATAACACCCAGTGCTCCATGCAGAAATGTGCCCTCCTCAATACCCACCACCAGGCTAACCCATCATCCCACCCCCCACCCCTCTAGAACAGTTTGTTTTTCAGAGTCTATCGTCTCTCATGGTTCGTCTACCCCTCCGATTTCCCCTGCTTCATTCTTCCCCTCCTGCTACCTTCTTCTTCTTTTTTTTTTTCTAAACATATATTGCATTATTTGTTTCAGAGGTACAGATCTGAGATTCAACAGTCTTGCACAATTCACAGCACTTACCAGAGCACATACCCTCCCCAGTGTCTATGACCCAGTCACCCCATCTCTCCCACCCCACCCCCCACTCCAGCAACCCTCAGTTTGCTTCCTGCGATTAAGAATTCCTCATATCAGGGGCGCCTGGGTGGCTCAGTCGTTAAGCGTCTGCCTTCGGCTCAGGTCATGATCCCAGGGTCCTGGGATCGAGCCCCGCATCAGGCTCCCTACTCGGCGGGAAGCCTGCTTCTCGCTCTCCCACTCCCCCTGCTTGTGTTCCTTCTCTTGCTGTCTCTCTCTCTGTCAAATAAATAAATAAAAATCTTAAAAAAAAATAAAAAAATAAAAATAAAGAATTCCTCATATCAGTGAGATCATATGATACATGTTTTTCTCTGTTTGACTTATTTCGCTCAACATAATACCCTCCAGTTCCATCCACGTTGTTGCAAATGGCAAGATCTCATTCCTTTTGATGGCTGCATAATATTCCATTGTATATATATACCACCTCTTCTTTATCCATTCATCTGTCGATGGACATCTTGGCTCTTTCCACAGTTTGGCTATTGTGGACATTGCTGCTATAAACATCGGGGTGCACGTACCCTTTCGGATCCCTACTTTTGTCTCTTTGGGGTAAATACCCAGTAGTGCAATTGCTGGATCGTATGGTAGCTCTATTTTCAACTTTTTGAGGAACCTCCATACTGTTTTCCAGAGTGGCTGCACCAGCTTGCATTCTCACCAACAGTGTAGGAGGGTTCCCTTTCTCCACATCCCCGCCAACATGTGTCGTTTCCTGACTTGTTAATTTTAGCCATTCTGACTGGTGTGAGGTGGTATCTCATTGAGGTTTTGATTTGGATTTCCCTGATGCCGAGAGATATTGAGCACTTTTTCATATGTCTGTTGGCCATTTGGATGTCTTCTTTGGAAAAATGTCTATTCATGTCTTCTGCCCATTTCTTGATTGGATTTTTTGTTCTTTGGGTGTTGAGTTTGATGAGTTCTTTATAGATTTTGGATGCTAGCCCTTTATCTGATATGTCATTTGCAAATATCTTCTCCCATTCTGTCGGTTGTCTTTTGGTTTTGTTGACTGTTTCCTTTGCTTTGCAAAAGCTTTTTATCTTGATGAAGTCCCAATAGTTCATTTTTGCCCTTGCTTCCCTTGCCTTTGGCGATCTTTCTAGGAAGAAGTTGCTTCGGCTAAGGTCAAAGAGGTTGCTGCCTGTGTTCTCCTTTAGGATTTTGATGGACTCCTGTCTCACATTGAGGTCTTTCAACCATTTGGAGTCTATTTTTGTGTGTGGTGTAAGGAAATGATCCACTTTCATTCTTCTGCATGTGGCTATCCAATTTTCCCAACACCATTTGTTGAAGAGACTGTCTTTGTTCCATTGGACATTCTTTCCTGCTTTGTCAAAGATGAGTTGACCATAGAGTTGAGGGTCCATTTCTGGGCTCTCTATTCTGTTCCATTGATCTATGTGTCTGTTTTTGTGCCAGTACCATGCTGTCTTGATGATGACAGCTTTGTAATGGAGCTGGAAGTCGGGAATTGTGATGCCGCCAGCTTTGCTTTTCTTTTTCAACATTCCTCTGGCTATGCGGGGTCTTTTCTGGTTCCATACAAATTTTAGGATTATTTGTTCCATTTCTTTGAAAAAAGTGGATGGTATTTTGATAGGGATTGCATTGAATGTGTAGATTGCTCTAGGTAGCATTGACATCTTCACAATATTTGTTCTTCCAATCCATGAGCATGGAACGTTTTTCCATTTCTTTGTGTCGTCTTCAATTTCTTTCATGAGTATTGTATAGTTTTCTGAGTACAGATCCTTTGTCTCTTGGTTAGATTTATTCCTAGGTATCTTATGGTTTTGGGTGCAATTGTAAATGGGATCGACTCCTTAATTTCTCTTTCTTCTGTCTTGTTGTTGGTGTATAGGAATGCCACTGACTTCTGTGCATTGATTTTATATCCTGCCACTTTACTGAATTCTTGTATGAGTTCTAGCAGTTTTGGGGTGGAGTCTTTGGGGTTTTCCACATAAAGTATCATATCATCTGCAAAGAGTGAGAGTTTGACTTCTTCTTTGCTGATTTGGATGCCTTTGATTTCTTTTTGTTGTCTGATTGTTGTGGCTAGGACTTCCAATACTATGTTGGATAGCAGGGGTGATAGTGGAGATCCCTGCCGCGTTCCTGACCTTAGGGGGAAAGCTCTCAGTTTTTCCCCATTGAGAATGATGTTCGCTGTAGGTTTTTCATAGATGGCTTTTATGATATTGAGGTATGTACCCTCTATGCCTGTACTCTGAAGAGTTTTGATCAAGAAAGGATGCTATACTTTGTCAAAAGCTTTTTCTGCATCTATTGAGAGGATCATATGATTCTTGTTCTTTCTTTTGTTAATGTACTGTATCACATTGATTGATTTGCGGATGTTGAACCAACCTTGCAGCCCAGGGATAAATCCCACTTGGTTGTGGTGAATAATCCTTTTAATGTACTGGTGGGTCCTATTGGCTAGTATTTTGGTGAGGATTTTTGCGTCCATGTTCATCAGGGATATTGGTCTGTAATTCTCCTTTTTGATGGGGTCTTTGTCTGGTTTTGGGATCAAGGTAATGCTGGCCTCATAAAATGAGTTCGGAAGTTTTCCTTCCATTTCTATTTTTTGGAACAGTTTCAGAAGAATAGGTATTAATTGTTCTTTAAATGTTTGGTGTAATTCCCCTGGGAAGCCATCTGGCCCTGGGCTTTTGTTTTTTGGGAGATTTTTGATGACTGCTTCAATTTCCTTAATGGTTATAGGTCTGTTCAGGTTTTCTATTTCTTCCTGGTTCAGTTTTGGTAGTTGATACATCTCTAGGAATGCATCCATTTCTTCCAGGTTATCTGATTTGCTGGCATAGAGTTGCTCATAATATGTTCTTATAATTGTTTGTATTTCTTCAGTGTTGGTTGTGATCTCTCCTCTTTCATTCATGATTTATTTATTTGGGTCCTTTCTTTTCTTTTTGATAAATCTGGCCAGGGGTTTATCAATCTTATTAATTCTTTCAAAGAACCAGCTCCTAGTTTTGTTGATCTGTTCTACTGTTCTTTTAGTTTCTATTTCATTGATTTCTGCTCTGTTCTTTATTATTTCTCTTCTCCTGCTGGGTTTAGGCTTTATTTGCTGTTCTTTCTCCAGCTCCTTTAGATGTAGGGTTAGGTTGTGTACTTGAGACCTCTCTTGTTTCTTGAGAAAGGCTTGTATTGCTATATACGTTCCTCTTAGGACTGTCTTGCTGCATCCCAAAGATTTTGAATAGTTGTGTTTTCATTTTCATTGGTTTCCATGTATTTTTTTAATTCTTCTTTAATTTCCTGGTTGACCCATTCATTCTTCAGTAGGATGCTCTTTAGCCTCCATGTATTTGAGTTCTTTCCGACTTTCCTCTTGTGATTGAGTTCTAGTTTCAAAGCATTGTGGTCTGAAAATAGGCAGGGAATGATCCCAATCTTTTGGTACCGGTTGACACCTGATTTATGACCTAGGATGTGATCTATTCTGGAGAATGTTCCATGGGCACTAGAGAAGAATGTGTATTCCGTTGCTTTGGGATGGAATGTTCTGAATATGTCTGTGAAGTCCATTTGGTCCAGTGTGTCATTTAAAGTCTTTATTTCCTTGTTGATCTTTTGCTTAGACGATCTGTCCATTTCAGTGAGGGGGGTGTTAAAGTCTCCCTCTATTATTGTATTGTTGTTGATCTGTTTCTTTGCTTTTGCTATCAATTGCCTTATATAATCAGCTGCTCCCATGTTAGGGGCATAGGTATTTACAATTGCTAGATCTTCTTGTTGGATAGACCCTTTAAGTAGGATATAATGTCCTTCCTCATCTCTTATTACAGTCTTTGGTTTAAAATCTAATTTGTCTGATAGAAGGATTGCCACCCCAGCTTTCTTTTGGTGTCCATTAGCATGGTACATGGTTTTCCACCCCCTCACTTTCAATCTGGGGGTGTCTTTGGTTCTAAAATGAGTCTCTTGCAGACAGCATATCGATGGGTCTTGTTTTTTAATCCAATCTGATAGCCTGTGTCTTTTGATTGGGGCGTTTAGCCCATTTACATTCAGGGTAACTATTGAAAGATAGGAATTTAGTGCCATTATATTGCCTGTAAGGTGACTGTTACCGTATTTTGTCTGTGTTCCTTTCTGGTCTATGTTGCTTTTAGGCTCTCTCTTTGCTTAGAGGACCCCTTTCAAGATTTCCTGTAGGGCTGGTTTTGTGTTTGCAAATTCCTTTAGTTTTTGTTTGTCCTGGAAGCTTTTTATCTCTCCTTCCATTTTCAACGACAGCCTAGCTGGATAGAGTATTCTTGCCTGCATATTTTTCTCATTTAGTGCTCTGAATATATCCTGCCAGTCCTTTCTGGCCTGCCAGCTCTCTGTGGATAGGTCTGTTGCCAATCTAATGTTTCTACCCTTGTAGGTTACATATCTCTTCTCCCGAGCTGCTTTCAGGATTTTCTCTTTGTCTATGAGACTCGTAAGTTTTACTATTAGATGTCGGGGTGTTGACCTATTTTTATTGATTTTGAGAGTGGTTCTCTGTGCTTCCTGGATTTTCATGCCTGTTTCTTTCCCCAAATTAGGGAAGTTCTCTGCTATAATTTGCTCCATTATACCTTCTGGCCCTCTCTCTCTTTCTTCTTCTTCTGGGATCCCAATTATTCTAATGTTCTTTCATCTTATGGTATCGCTTATCTCTCGAATTCTGCCCTCATGATCCAGTAGTTGTTTATCTCTCTTTTTCTCAGCTTCTTTATTTTCCATCATTTCATCTTCTATATTACTGATTCTCTCTTCTGCCTCATTTATTCTAGCAGTTAGCGCCCCCATTTTTGATTGCACCTCATTAATAGCCTTTTTGATTTCTACTTGGTTGGATTTTAGCTCTTTTACTTCTCCAGAAAGGGTTTCTCTAATAACTTCCATATTTTTTTCAAGCCCAGCTAGTATCTTTAAAGTGATGCTTCTGAACTCTAGATCTGACATCGTACTAATGTCCGTATTGAGTAGGTCCCTGGCAGTCGGTACTACCTCTTGTTCTTTTTGTTGAGGTGATTTTTTCCATCTTGTCATTTTGTGCAGAGAAGAATAGATTAATGAGAGAACAAAATGCTAGCAGAGTAACCACGTCCCCAGAAAATATACTTTAAACAAATCGGAAAAGACCTGAAGCAGTGGGATAAGAAAGGGAAAGAGAGAAAAAAAAAAAGAAAAAAAGGAAAAAGAAAAAGATAAAAACAAAAAGAAAAAAACAAAACAACAACAACAAAAGAAAAACCAGAATGTGATCAAATATGATCTATATGGTATATAGATCAGTGCCACACACTAGATTTGGGGTGTATTTTGGTCTTTTAGAAGAAAGTGCCTCCCAAAATTTTAAAGAAAGAAAAACTTATATATGTACAAAAATAAGGGTTGATATGATGAAGGGATGGAATATGACTGTAAAAATGGAAATTATAAAAAATTTTATAAAAGGAATTGATAAGAAGTTGTTTGAAAAAAGAAAGAGGAGGATTTAAAAAAAGAAAAAAGAAAAAGAGAAAAAAAAAGGGAGAGGATGTGATCAGGCAGGGGAATAGAAAATACCATATACTAGAGATTTAGGGTATATTTTAATCTGTTAGAAGAAACTATCTCAAAATTTTAAAGAGAGAACAACTTATATATATATAAGCCAAAAATATGGGTAACTACTATGAAGGGATAGAATATGACTCTAAAAATGAAAAATAAAAATGTTTTTTTTTTAAAAAAAGGGATTGATAAGATGTTGGTTGAAAAAGGGAAAAAGAAAAATTCAAAAAGAAAAAGAAGAAAAAAAGACAGTTAAAAAAAAATTAACTTTGAAAGACTACAGAATCATGGTAAAAAAGCCATGGATTCTATGTGCATTGTTCCCCTAGTTTTGGAGTTCTGCCGTTCTCATTGATCGGTAAACTTGGTCTTGGCTGGCTGTTCTCGCTGATCTTCTGGGGAGGGGCCTGTTGCCGTGGTTTCCAAATGTCTCTGCCGGAGGCGGAATTGCCCCGCCCTTGCCCCCTCCCGGCTAAGTCATCTGCTCGGGTTTGCTCTCCGGGGCTTTTGTTCCCTGCGAGCTTTCCGTACAGCTCTGGACGCGGATAGTGAAAATGGCGGCCTCCCAATCTCCGCCCCGGAGGAGCCGAGAACTCGGGGCCCCGCTCCTCAGTGAGCCCCCAGAGAAAAGCCGTCAGTCACTCCCGTCTCCCCGGTCTCCAGCCGCACTCCGTGCTCACCCGGCCTGCGACCGCGCGCCTCTATCTCTGGCACCCGACCCCGGGTGGAGTCTCCAAACCCAGCAGATCCCTGCGGTGCCCTCCCGCGCGGCTCCTCCCGGGGGAGGAAGGGGAGTCTCCCCGGATCTGCCGCTTGTTGGGTCCCTGCTCGAGGAGCAGGGGCCCGACTGTGCCGCGGATCACGGTCAATGGCAACCCCGAGCTGAGAGCCCGCGCCTGGGCTCTGTCTCTGCAGCCGGCTTCCCTGCTCCGATATCTGGGAGCTCTGCCACACTCAGGCACCCCCGGTCTTTCTGTGACCCCGAGGGTCCTGAGACCACACTGTCCTGCGAGGCTTCCACCCCCAGCTTAGCCTCCGGAGTGACGTCCCTCGGCGGAGCAGACTTTTAAAAGTTCCGATTTTGTGCTCCGCGGCTCTATCACTTGCCAGAAGCGGCCGACGGAGGCCCCTCCCCCGCCGTCTATCCTCCCGAATATCGCCTGGGATTCACTTCTCCGCACGTCCTACCTTCCAGAAAGTGGTCGCTTTTCTGATGAGAGAGTTGTTGCTCTTCTTTTCTTCAATCTCCTGTTGGGTTTGTAGGTGTTCAGAATGGTTTGATCCCTATCCAGCTGAATTCCTGAGAGGAGACGAAATCCAGGTCTCCTACTCCTCCGCCATCTTGCTCGAGTATGTGGTAGTTGTATTTTTAACTTTTTGAGGAACCTACATACTGTTTTCCTGAGTAGCTGTACCAGTTTGCATTTCCATCAATGGTATAAGAGCTTTCCCCTTTCTCCACCACCTCACCAACACCTGTTGTTTCTTGTTTTGTTAATTTTAGCCATTCTGACAGGTATGAGGTGATATCTCATTGTAATTTTGATTTGTATTTACCTGATGATGAGCATTGTTGAACCTCCTTTCATGTGTCTGTTGGCCATCTCGATGTCTTCTTTGGGGAAATGTCTATTCATGCCTTCTGCCCATTTTTTAATTGGATTATGTTTTGGGGTGTTGAGTTCTATAAATTTTTTATATATTTTGGATACTAACCCCTTATCAGATATGTCATTTGCAAATATCTTCTCCCATTCCAAAGGTTGCCTTTTAGTTTTGTTGATTATTTCCTTTGCTGTGCAGAAGATCTGTATTTTGATGGAGTCCCAGTCATTTATTTTGACCTTTGTTTCGCTTGCTGCAGGAGACATATCTAGTAAGAAGTTACTGTCTGTGTTCTTTTCTAGGATTTTAATGGTTTTCTATCTCACATTTAGGTTTTTGGTCCATTTTTAATTTTTTTTTTTTTTTTTGTATAGTATAAGAAAGTGGTCCAGTTTCATTCTTTTGACATCTGCAAACTCTTCTGGTCCTCCCCACTACTGCTGTTTTAAATATATTCTCATGTGTCCGTATTTCCTGGTATTCCACTTGCATTTGGGAAGGTTTCAGTCTCCCCTTTTGAATTACTGTATTTAGGTTGTTTGTGTGTATGTCTGTGTGTGTATGTGTATTTTGATAACCATGCCAAATTTTGAACTTCTTAAGAGTAGAGAAGAAATTAGGCATGGGACTTTAGATTCAGTCATTTCAGCAGAATAGATATGAGGCTATCCTGGAAGGATCTGTGGAGAGCCTTTGTGTCTAGTGGTATGGATTCCCTTAACATTCACCAAAAAAGCCAACAAGATTTTTGAAAATGTTATTATACAAGCAGTAACACCATTCTCTTGGTCTAAATGGGGCAGTGATTAAATGAAATGAAGAAAAGTTGTCAGACTTCTGGGATTCCACAACAGGAATCAGCTTCCCAGAGGGTGTGAGCACTGCTCTAGCTAAGGGGCAATAGGATAGAGCCACCTCAGCGATATCATAGTTTGTTTGTTTTCTTTCAGAATTCCCTCAGTTATTCATCTATTTGTCCTGCTGTAGTCATTTAACAGTCCCAGGTGTGCTAGGCATAGCGCTGTGCTCTTGTTATATAAAGCACATGATATTAGCACATGTTATTGAATACATAAATACAAATGATATATAATTCCTCACATCAATTTGTGAAATACAAATTTAAACAAATAAGCTATTACACAGAGTCTTTCTGAGAGAGAAGATATTTGCACTTTGTTTTGAAAGATGGAATTTCTCTGTTAAATAATCAGAAAAGATCATTCCTAAGGGAGAGATAACAAAACGCTCAAAAGGCAAGTGGTGTGGGCACCTGGGTGGCTCAGTTGGTTAAGTGTCTGCCTTCCACTCAGGTCGTGATCTCAGGGTCCAGGGATTGAGCCCCCAAGTGGGGCTCCCTGCTCGGCAGGGAGTCTGCTTCTCCCTCTCCCTCTCCCTCTGTGTGTCCTCCCATTCTCTCTCTCAAATAAATAAATAAATAAAATCTTAAAAAAAAAAAAGCAAGAGATGTAAAATAAGAAGTATGTGTAGGGACTGATGTTATTTTGTATCAACACATGTTTTGAAGCAGAGAATGGTAAGAGATGCAGTCTGTGATATAGGTAAGAGTCATGAAAAGTTATCTATTCATGCAAAATAACTTCCATAAAGGCATCTTTGGCAGGTGGATGTAAACCTTTTGGGGTATCAGGCTTTTTTCACAGATTTAACAATCTCAAACACATACTGCAAAATATACATGTGTGTGTATGATTTATAAATCTAGGAGGACAGGGGCGCCTGGGTGGCTCAGTCGTTAAGCGTCTGCCTTCGGCTCAGGTCACGATCTCAGGGTCCTGGGATCAAGCCCCGCATCGGGCTCCCTGCTCAGCGGGAAGCCTGCATCTCCCTCTCCCACTCTCCCTGCTTGTGTTCCCTCTCTCACTGTGTCTCTCGCTGTTAAAAAATAAATAAAATCGTTAAAAAAAATCTAGGAGGACATTTGATAATTTATGAATTCTATGTTTATAGTATTGTTGTGGAGCGAATGTTTGTGTCTCCCCAAAATTCACATGTTGAAATTCTAACTCCTAATGTGATGGTATAGGAGGTAGGGCCTTTAGGAGGTAATTAGGTCTTGAAGGTGAAGCCCTTATGAATGGAATTATTGCCATTATAAAAAAGGCCCCAGAGCACTTTCTCTCTCTTTTTTCCACTATGTGAAGACATAGCAAAAGAATGAACCTGTTTATGAACCAGGAAGTGGGTCCAACCAAATACTAAATCCTCTGGCATATTGATCTTGGACTTCCCAAATAACAAAACTGCAATAAATGTCTATTGTTTAAGCCAACGAGTCTGTGATATTTTGTTATAGCAGCCCAAATGAACTAAGAATTGTTATGGAGAAGTGGGAGGTATTGCTGTGACAAATACCTACAAATGTGGAAACAACTCTGGAACTGTGTAGAGAGTAAAAGATGGAAGGGTTTTGAGGCACATGCCAGAAAAAGCCTAAATTAGCATGAACAGAATTTTAAAGGTGATTGCATGAGAGCTCAGGAAACAAACAAAAAACAAAAAAGAGCTACAGTGAAAGCTTCTATCATATTAGAAAATAAGTAGCCATAAGTAGAATGTTGGTAAAGTCCAAGCTGATGAGGTCTCAGCTGAAAATGAGAGACATATTATTGGAAACTGGAAGAAAGACAATCCCAGTCATAATAATAAACGCAGCTGAATTGCCTTTGTGTTCTGGTGTTTTGTGGAAGGTAGTAGTTTTGAGTGATCAAACTGGGAATCTAGTTGAGATTTCTAAGCAAAGTGTTGAAGAAGTGTCTTGGTTCCACCTGACGCTTTAGTAACATGTGAGAATAGAGAAATTAATGGAAGAATAGAATTGTTAAGTAAAAAAGAACCAGAACTTAAAGGTTTGGAAAATTTTCATCCTGTCCATATTATAAAAAATGAGAAAGCATGTTTGGAAGAGAACACTAAAGGTATGACTGACTTATCATTTGATAAGGAGATTAGTGTGTGTGTGAACCATGGACCTCATCAGCCACCTCAGCTGAGGCCAGGGATGGGGATGGGGTTCTATCAGTAGAGATATTGCTGGGACTAAATGAAACTGAGAAAATGGGACAAAATGCAGAAAGACTGTCAGATTTCTTAGGCCCTAAAAACAGGACCATAGAGCTATTTGAGTGCAAAATACACTATTCTTCAGAAGGATCCCAAAGGTGATTCAGGGATCATCAGGGCTGCCGCTCCCACTAAAGACCTAGAGTGCATAGGCCCCCAGGTACAGGGCTGCCTCCACTTCAGTTTCAGAGGGTGAGGCCAACATCCAGAGGCGATGTGGGGATGGAGCCATCTGGTGGATCCCAGAAGGTGCAACCCCCATCCTGACAACTGAAGCAGGCATGGGTGGGGCCACCTCAGAGAGCCTCCACGTGGATAGCACCCCACTGAGTTGTGAGGGTGACACTGTTATCCAGTGGGTCCAAAACACAGCATCTCCACTTCAGTGGGTCCAGAAAGTGGGATCTCTGCCCCACTGAGTCTGGAAGGCAGAGCATCTGGCCAAAGAGGATTATTTTTTAGCCTTAAGGTTTAATGAAATTTAGTGGAATTTGCTTGGTTAGATTTTTAGACTTACTTGGGACTCATTATCCCTTTCTTCTTTCTGATTTCATCCTTTGGGAATGCGAATGCCTTATTTTATGCTTGCCCCACACTGTATTTTGGAAGTACATAACTTGTTTGATGTCACATGTTCACAGATAAAGAGAAAATTTGCCTCAGGACAAATCATACCTTGAGTCTCACGCCATCTAACTTAGATGATTTTTAGATGATATTTGGAACTTTAGAGTTAATGCTAAAAGGAGTTAAAACTTTTGGAGCTACTGGAATAAAATGAATGTATTTTTCATAGAAGACAGAATAAATTTTGGGACACTAGGAATGGAATGTGACTGATTATGTGTGTCCCCCCAAAATTCACATGGTAAAATCCTAACCCCTGGTGTGATGGTATTAGGGGGTGGGGTGTGTAGGAGATAATTAGGTATTGGAAGTGGAACCCTCAAGAATGGGATTAATGCCCATATAAAAGAAACTGAGAGCTACATTTTCCACCATATGAGAACATTAAGGGAAGGCAGCATCTGTGAACCAGAAAGCAGGCTCTCACCAGACATTGAATCTGCTGGCATCTTGGTTTTAAACTTCTCAGGCTCTAGAACTGTGAGAAATAAATATTTGTTGTTTAAGCCATCCAGTTTATGGTAAGTTTTTTATAGCAGCCCAAACAGACTAAGACAAGTCTCTTAAGATAGATAGATCATTCATTTTAAGAAATGTGAATGAAGGCCTCTTTAGTAATTCACATTTGAGGAAGTGTACAACAGGAGAAATAAGATTGGAGAAGAGAAGACTTTGTCAGTAAATATTAAAAAGTGATTTACTTTTCAACTAGTTGATAAGCCCAGTGGGGAATTCAGAGACTTAAACAGTTCTTAGGTTTATATTGAGAGACTAAGTTAGTGATTATGCCACTAACAATATATAGAATGCAGGTCTCTAGTTAGGGAACCTGACCAGGGAGATGAAGAGTAACTTTGAAAACAGTCCAATGTAGGATATTGAATTGCTGACACTGAGTGTCTGCAATTTAGTTTTTATTACTCTGGCTTGCATCCGTTTTTTCCCTGGGTGGTTCTGATTTGTACCTGTTGTCCCAGTATACTTATTAATACTTTTCTCCTTTTGCTCTCAAAGGTTTGACAATAAATTATATGGTCATCTTGTTTAGTTAACATTTGGGACATGCTTTCTATGTTTCTACCAGTACAATAAAACAATACATGTATTGCTTCATATGATTCTCCTAGGCAATCTTAAGAGTTAAGTCCTATTACTATGCCCATCTTCCAAATGATGAAACTAAGTCTTCACATAACTTCACATAACTATATGATTCCTGCAGTCCAAAAGCAAACCCAAATTTCCTGACTCAGAATTCTACATTTTTTTATTATAGGGCTATACAGCATTTCCAATAATTTTTTAATGAATAATACTGTAAATACTGTATTAGATGTTCAAAGAAGAGTGTAATCAATGGGACCACAACACTGTGAGCCCATTTAATCAAAACTTCTATATAAATTAAAACAACCAGCTTAATTTGCCAATTTTGTGAGTTTTATTTTGCTTCTCAGATATCCTAAGCCTCAGATGTATTGGAAAGCAGCAAAAGGAAGGAAAAAAAAAAAACTTACCACTAACTATGCATGAGGTAGTAGGTTTATTTTAAGAGAAAACATTTTTTTTAAAGATTTTATTTATTTATTTAACAGAGAGAGACACAGCGAGAGAGGGAACACAAGCAGGGGAGTGGGAGAGGGAGAAGCAGGCTTCCTAAGGAGCAGGGAACCCGATGCGGGGCTCGATCCCAGGACCCTGGGGATCATGACCCGAGCCGAAGGCAGACGCTTAACGACTGAGCCACCCAGGTGCCCCAAGAGAAAACATTTTAATTCAATAAGAAGTATAAGCAGACTCCTTAAGAGCTGGGCCTACATCTCATTTATTTCTGAAGCTCCAATTCCAAAGATAACATTGGTATTCAATAAAAATTTATCTGAGTATTATGTTGCTTTTGTTCCAACATATACACATATCATATATTGGGAAATCAATATGTACTTTTCTGAAATGGATAATTAAAACTATAAAAGGCATTTTTAATCATAACATTAAATCCTATATTCATGCCTTATTTTACTGTGATTTTTATGATTTCTCGTCCCGTTGGAGAAGCCTCAGTTTGTACTAGATTGCTATAACAATATGGGTAAAATTCAACAAGTTTACTCAAAATCTGGATTCAAAATAATACCATAATAGTGACTCAGGCCCACTAGTTAAAATGTAATTTTTATAAAAATATATTTATTATGAGAGATATACAGCAATTACAGAATTTCATTTATAGAGAGTTATTTTTTACTGATACAGAAGTTTTAATGATAGTGAAGCATACACGTGCTTTAATTTTGGAATGCTACACAGTTCCATGCTATATTACCCAGCCCGCATTGCTCCATTGGGTCTGGTCTTTCACAAAAGACAAAAATGTTATCAGTGTTAGACTGTATTATATAACATTTGAATAAAGAAATACTACAAAAAGAAATATAGTTGTAAACTCCTCCAAGAATTGTTCCTTGTGGTCCCAAACCTCAAAGTATTCTAAAAATGTACTGTGTATACATGTGCTCATTGAGCTTATGGGTTTTTTTTCCTTATTTACATAGTTTACTCTCACAACAAACTGAATTTCCTATGGGAAAGTACCTTGGCATATGATAGACATCCAATGCATTTCTTATGACATGTCTTGCACTATATGCAGACACTTCTATTATGTATGTGTTATAAAACTGTTTCAGTTGAAAGGTGACAAAATAGAGACCTTTTCCAGGAGGTTAACTGGCTTTTCCAGACAAGGATGCCTCGGTGGTGTAACTGGGGTACTTCGGCAAAAAAAGAAAAGAAATCTACAGATCTGGCAATTTGTTCTTTTTCTTCTACAATATACTAATATATTTATAACTGCATGTATGTATGTGTTCATCTATTTTTCTTTATCTATATATTCGAGTAATCTAACATATAGGAAACAGGTAAATTGAAAGGATTACTTCTACTTAGTAGGTACATCTTTCTAAGGAAATAGGGTATTGTTTATACCTCTTTTACCCTGTCTTTTTGCATCTAATTACAGTATCAGAGAAGTTAGCTGTGGGGCAAGTTGAAGATCTCATTTCCAAAGAATTAGACACACTAGATAAAATGCTGATAGACCCTTGAATTTGAACTATGATAATGGCTTTCAATTCTATCTATGTATCATCATCTCCAATAGAATCTGCAAAACCCTAGAACTTCTGAGTCAGAATCTCTAAAGATGAAACTTAGATACATTACCTTAAAACATCTCAACAGATATGCAGCCCACAGTGAAAAACAGTGGGTTAGGATGATGCACATTAATCAGATTTTTCAAGTGATCTCTTAGTTGCAAATTTGATCGGATCCAAGGGGGATAGTACTATGTGAAAAGCAAACTTTCTGAAGGGAATTGCTATGTGTATATAGATTTCTCCTTGTTAAAAGG
The DNA here is from genome assembly GCF_029215605.1 of Mirounga angustirostris. Taxonomy (NCBI): domain Eukaryota; kingdom Metazoa; phylum Chordata; class Mammalia; order Carnivora; family Phocidae; genus Mirounga; species Mirounga angustirostris. Next base: position 149,225,263 of record NW_026991710.1, on the reverse strand, counting down.
GAGTCCAGAAAGTCTCTATTACAAGGTGAGGAGAATATTTATCTTTACAGAAACTACCTTCAGCACATTTACTAAAATAAGTTAGTCAATTACTTTTTTGTAGCCAGACAAAAATTGTGAGATTAAATATAAAGATGAAAAAGAAGGGACAAATTAAAAAAGAAGAGATTTGTTCATAGGAAACTGAAATGCAATATCTGAATTAAAATTTGGTTCAATTGAAATTACAATGAGAATTACCCTGGAAAAAGCCAAACAAGTGTTTTAACTATAGGAATGCACATTTAAAAAAATGGAAATAAAATGCAAAGAAAGAAAATGGGAAATATGGAAGAAATATATACACATAAAACTAAAACTTGTAAGTAGAAATCTCTGAGGATGAAAAGATCACATCTGAAACTAAACAACTCTGATAAAAGCAATTAAATAAAACTCTACTGAGCTGACAAAAGACCCATGAAGGCATATAAAAATATGTTTCACTATAATCTGCAGGTCATTTAAGACATATTGGTGTGGAAAATGTTAAATTTCCAAGGTTAAAATAGTCGTTAAAAATCTAGATTTCTACAATCTCCAAAAAAGACAATGTATAAAGAGAAATAAAATAATACTGACTTTAGTGTTCTCTAGAGTTTTCAATTCTCAATTCAGTTGAGAACCGTGGGGAATATTAACTGAAAAATATTGTGAACAAAGCATTTCATTCATTTATAGACCAAGTTAACAGGAAGATTTCTGAAGTACATAACATAGTATCATTTGTAACCATCTGTAAATGCACAATTTGGTGGCACTACTTACATTCACAATGTCGTATAACTATCACCACTATCTATATCCAAAATCTTAAAAAAAAATCTTTTCATCCTCCCCAGCATAAACTCTGTACCCATTAAATAATAACTTCCCCCTTTCCCAAATCCCAACTCATGGTAACCTACTTTGTCTCTACGATTTGCCTAGTTCTTCATATAAGTAGAATCAAAATAGTTGTCCTTTGGTGTCTGGCTTATTTCTCTAAGCAAAAATTTTTGTTATTGTATTTTTTTTTTGTTTTTTATTGAAGCATAATTAAAATACAGTGTTATATTAGTTTCAGGTGTACAACATGATTCACCAGTTCTATACATTACTCAGTGCTCACCACTGATAAGTGTAATCACCAAACATCATCATTACAATGTTATTGACTATATTCTCTGTGCTGTATTATTCATCTCTGTGACTTACTTATTGTGTAACTAGAAGTTTGTATGTCTTAAACTCCTTTATCTATTTTACCTATCCCCCCCTCACCTCCCCTCTGGCAACTACCAGTTTGTTCTCTGCTTTTAAGAGTCTACTTTTTTTTTTTTTTAAGATTTTATTTATTTATTTGACAGAGAGAGACACAGCGAGAGAGGGAACACAAGCAGGGGGAGTGGGAGAGGGAGAAGCAGGCTTCCCGCTGAGCAGGGAGCCCAATGCGGGGCTCGATCCCAGGACACTGGGACCATGACCTGAGCTGAAGGCAGACGCTTAACGACTGAGCCACCCAGGTGCCCCAAGAGTCTACTTTTTTGTTTGTTTGCTTCTTTAATCATTTGTTTTGTTTTTTAGATTCCGCATATAGATGAAATCATATGGTATTTGTCTTTCTTTGAATTACTCCGCTTGGTATAATACCCTCTAGATCCATCCATATTGTTGCAAATGTTGTTACAGATCTCATTCATTCTTTTTTATGGCTAATATTCCATTGAATATATATACCTCACTGACTAATCTATTCATTTATTGATGGACATGGGTTAATTCTGTGTCTTGGCTATTGTAAACAATGCTGCAATAAACATAAGGGTGCATATATCTTTTCAAATTAGTGTCTTCATTTTCTTTAGGTAAATATCAGTAGTGAAGTTACTGGATCATATAGTGTCCTTTTTAAATTTTTTGAGGAATCTCCATTCTGTTTTCCACAGTTGCTGCACCAGTTTACATTCCCACCCAGCGCACAAGGGTTCCTTTCTATCCATAAGCAAACATTTTTAAAGGTCCATCTATGTTATAACATATATCAAATAAGTATGATGCCTCTTGCTTTGTTCTTCTTTCTCAAGATTGCTGTAGTTATTTGGGGTCTTTTGTAGCTTCAAATGAATTTTTATTTTGTTTCTATTTCTGTAAAAAGTGCCATTGAAATTTTGATAGAAACTACATTGATCTATTGATCACTTTGCTTGTCTTCTTCATCAATGTGTATAATTGTCAGTGTATACATCTTTCACCTCCTTGGTTAATTTTATTCCTGAGTATCTTTTTTTGGGAGATGCTATTATAAATAAGATTATTTTCTTAATTTCTCTTTCTGCTCATTTGTAATTAGGGTATAGAAACACAATTCATTCTGTGTATTGATTTTGCATCCGGCAACTTTACTGAACTAGTTTATAGTTGAACCTGTTTCTAACAGGTTTTTTTGGTGGCATCTTTATGGTTTTATGTATATGATACTGTCATCTGCAAACACAGATAATTTTACTTCTTCCTTTGGATGCATTTTGGCTTTTTGTCTTGCCTCATTGCTCTAGCTAGGACTTCTAGAACTATGTCAAATAGAAGTGGCAAGAGGGGCATTATTGTTTTCTTCCTGATCTTAGAGGGAAAACTTTTAGCTTTTTATTATTGAGCTATTGTTAGTTGTGGGTTTGGCATATATGACCCTTATTATATTGAAGTATATTCCATCTATCTCCAACTTATTGAGAGCTTTTGTCATGAAAGGATGTTGAATTTTGTTAAATAATTTTCTACATCTGTTGAGATGATTATATGATTCTTATCCTTCATTTTGTTAATGTGGTATATCACTTTTATTGATTTGTGTATATTGAACCATCCTTGCATCCCAAGAATAAATCTTAACTTGATTTGGTGTATGATCCTTTTAATGTATTGTTCAATTCTGTTTGCTAATATTTTGAGAATTTTTGCATCTATGTTCATCAGGAATATTGACCTGTAATTCTCTTTTTGTGTGTGTGATGCCCCTGTCTGGTTTGATATCAAGGTAATGCTGCTCTTGTGGAATAAGTTTGAAAGTATTTCATCCTCTTCAATTATGGGAAAGAGTTTGAGAGGGATTGGTATTAGTTCTTCAAATGTTTGGTAAAATTCAGTGGGGAAGCCATCTGCTGCTGGGCTTTTCTTTGTTAGGAGGTTTCTGATTTACCAAATCAATCTCCCTCCTTGCAATTGTTCTGTTCTGATTTTATATATATATTTTTATGATTCTATGTTGGTAGGTTGTATGTGTCTAAAAATTTACCCATTTCTTCTAGGTTGTCCAACATGTTGGTGTATAATTGTACATAGTAGCTTTTTATGATTCTTAGTATTTCTGTTATTTTAGTTGTAATGTCTCCTCTTTCATTTCTGATTTTATTTGAGTCTTATCTTGCCAAAAGGTCATTGATTATGTTTATCTTAAAAAAAAAAGTTCCTAGTTTTGTTAATCTTTTCTAGCATCTTCCTAGTCTCTACACCATTTATTTCCACTCTGATATTTGTTATTTTCTTCCTCTACTGACTTTAGCTTAGTGTTTTTTCTCTTTTTCTAGTTCCTTGTGGGTTTTTTTTTAGATTATTTGAGATCTTTTTTCTTAATGCATGCATTTATTGCTACAGATTTCCCTCTTAGGACTGCTTTGTTGCATTCCATTTTAGTATGTTTCTGTTTTCATTTGTCTCAAGATTTTAAAAAATTTCCCTATTAAATTCATCCTTGGCCTAGTGTTTCTTCAGGAGCATGTTGTCTAATCTCCATGAATTTGTGAATGTTTCAAATTTCCTCAATTTTTCAAAATTCCTTCAATTTTCCTGGACTTGATTTCTAGTTTCATACCATTGTTGTCAGAAAAAATACCGGATAGGACTTTAATCTTAAATTTGTTAAGACTTGTTTTATGGCCTACCTAACATAATATCTACCTTGGAGTATGTTTTATGTCTACTTGAGAAGAATATATATTCACTGCTATTGGACGAAATGTTCTATGTGTCTATTAGATTCATCTGGTCTAATACATAGTCAAGTCCACTGTTTCCTTGTTAATTTTCTGTCTAGATCCTCTATCCATTATCAAAAGTGAAGTTTTGAAGTGCCTTGTTATTGTATTGCTGTTTATTTCTCACTCCAAATCTGTTAGTATTTCCTTTGTATGTTTAGCTGCTCAGATGTTGGATGCATAAATATTTGTAATTGTTATGCCTTCTTGATGAATTAACACCTTTATCATTATATAAGGACCTTCTTTGTCTCTTATTAGAGTTTTGACTTAAATTCTATTTTGTCTGAATAAGTATAGCTCTCTCTGCTCTCTTTAGTTTCCATTTGCATTGAATTTTTTTTTTTTCATCTTTTCACTTCAGTCTATGTGTGTCCTTAAAGCTGAAGTGAGTCTCTTATAATTGGGTCTTGTTTTTTATCCACTCAGTCACTCTGTTATTTGATTGGGGGATTTAGTCCATTTACATTTAAAGTAATTATTAATAGATGTGGATTTATTGCTGTCATTTGTTCATTGCTTTCTCACTGTTTTTTAATATTTTTGTTCCTTTCTTCCTCTCTTGCTTCATTTCCTTGTGATTGGATGATTTTTTAATTCATGTATGCTTTGATACAGTTCTCTTTATCTTTTGTGTATTTACAGAGGTTTTTATTTTGTAGTATCAAGATGCTTACATAAAATATAACAGCCTATTTTCAGCTGATAACAACTTAACTTGGTTGCATACAAAAGCTCTACATTTTTATTCTCTTCCTCAACATTTCATTTTTTCATATCACAGTTTATATCTTTTTATATTGTGTATCTATGGACAAATTTTTGTAGCCATTGTTATTTTAATGCTTTTGTCTTTTAAATTTTTTATTAATTATAAGTGATTTATACACCACTATTTCAATATGTGTTTTCTAAATTTAACTATATTTACCTGATGTTATTAACATCCTTTTGGTTTCAGCTTGAAGAACTCCCTTTAATATTTATTGTAAGGCTGACATACTGGTGATGAACTTCTTCAGCTTGTTTTGGAAAATATCTAGCTCTCTTTCAATTCGAAGGACAACTTTGCTGGGTAAAGTATTCTTGTTTGGCATTTTTTCCCCCGCATTTGGATATAACCCAATCCTTCTGTCCTGCTAGATTTCTGCTGAAAAATCCACCGATACTCATCTTATGGGGTTCCTTTGTACATAACAAGTCACTTTTTTTCTTGCTACTTTTAAGATTCTTTGTCTTTAACTTTTGACAGTTTAATTTTAATGGGTCTCTGGATTCTCTTATTTGATATTCTTTGGTCTTCCTACATCTATCTCTATGTCTCTTTTTTTGTACAGTTTTGGGACATTTTCAGCCATTACTTTTTTGCGTAAGCTTTCTGGCCCCTTTCTCTCCCTCTCTCTCTTCCTCTGGGATACTGTAAAGCATGTATTGTGTCCCATGAATCCTTTAAGCTATCATCACTATTTTTCATTCTTTTTTTCTTTTTTGATTTCTGATTGTATGATTTCTACTGTATTTGAGTTCATTGATCTTTTCTTCCATTTGATCTAGTTTGCTGTTAAATCCTTATGCTGAATTTTTCACTTCAGTAACTATTCTTCAGCCCTATGATCTCTGTTTGGTATCTTTTAATATTTTCTGTCAGAGAAATTCTCATTTTATTTATGCACTTCTTTCCTTATCTTAGTGAACATCTTTATGACTGTTATTTTGAACTATTTTGGGGTTAACAACTCATTTCTGCTTCTTTAAGGTCAGTTTCTGAACATTTTGTTCTTTTGCTTGTTTATTTTCCTTGAGACTCCGCATTGGTTTCTACACATTACATAAAATAGTCATCTCTCCCAGCCTTGACAGACTGGCTCATGGAGGAGATAAATCTTGTCAATCAGACTAGTGGTGAGCTCTTGGTTGTCTCTCAAACCTTTGTGTTTGTCCAAGCTGCTGTGTTTGTTCTTAGTGGCTTCCAATAGATTAGGGTATGCTAAATCTGTCGCTATTCCAAAGTTTTGGGAAATGCCCACACACCTGTTTAGGTTCCTGGAGAGCAACTACTTGCCTTTAGCTCCCTGATACAGGCTATTTGGGATCCTGACCTTCAGTCAGCTGCTGGGAAACTATGGATGTTAGATATGCAGCCCAACCCTTATCAGGGAGAAATCAAGAGCTATGTGTTTTTGCCTACTCACTCTGTGCTGAGACAGAGGGGATAGTCACTGGAAATGCTTGTACACCCATACAGAACTGCCTCTTTAATATGTGTAGTCCTAGGAGACTCATAAATGCCAAGCTTCATTAGCTCCCAGAGCTAGGTGCTTCAAGAACCAGTTTCTTGTTTGGCAGCCCTAATAGGGTGCTAAGGTGTAAAAAAAAAAAAAAAAAAAACTTCTTCTAGGGAGAAGCTGGAGACTTGGTTTGAATGTGCCCACCAGCTCTTTCATGTTCCTAGGAGGATTCCAGTAAGCTCTACATGTAGGCTGATTAGAAGCCAGAACCTTAGGCAACAGATGAAAAAGTATGCATCACGTCTATTCCAGAAAGAAACTGGGAGATGTGTGTTTTTGTCTCCTTCTTCTTCTCTGAGGTCAGTGTTTTTCTGCAGGGAATATACATATACCCACTTAAAAACTGCTTGTTTGTTATAGTCCTGTGGGAGTTATGAATTCAAGACCTGCTGGCTGTGAGAGTTAGTTGATTTGGGAGTCTATCCTTTGGATCACAGCCAAAGGACATTGCTAGATGTGCGGACATCCTTCCAGGGAGAAGCTGATGGCTTTGTTTTATTGTTGGAAGAAGCTGGAGGGAGGCTATGGGGGAAGTGCCCATTAGCTTTTTCAGGCTCCCAGGAAGATCCCAGTCAGCACCCAGGAAGATGAAGGCTGATTAGAAGGCAGATCCTCAGACAGCAGCTATGAAAGTGTGCGAACTCCTTCCAAGAAGAAAGGGGAAATGAGTATTTTTGCCTGCTTTTTCTGCACTAAGCCCAGGGGATAGCTGTGGGAAGTGCTTGCACACCCATTTAAAAACTGCTTCTTTGTTTAGTTTGGTCCTATGGGACTTGGGAATTCTGAGCCCTATCACAACTTTCACAGCCAGGTAATTTGGTAGCCCATCCATCCCTTGGGTGACAGCCTTAGAAATTGGGGCAGTAGATGTGTGATCCAAACTCTTCACTATAAAGGAAAAAAAAGGAAGTTAAGCATTCCCTTCCAACTGTAAGGCACTGTGCTAGGGGTCCGGTTTAGAGTGTATCTCAACCTTTCCTACCCATTTCAGTGTGAGTGTTTTCTCAGTTGTCCAATGTGTTAGAATCATTCCACTAGTTTTCCAGATTTCTCTCAAATGGAACTGATCCATGTGTAGCTGTATATTTAGTGCATCAGTAGAGGGGAGGGAAATTCAGGAGCCTCTTATCCACCATCTTCACACTATTTATTGACTGTGATAACACATGAATCTACACATATGACAAAATTGATAGAATTACATATATGCACACACACAAATGAATACAAATAAAACTGAAGAAATCTGAGTAAAATCGTGTATTGTATAAGCATCAATATCCTGATTGTGACATTGTTCTATACTTTTGTGAGAAGTTACTGTTTGTGGAAACTGAGAAAAGGCTCAGTTATACAATTATATATTTATCTACAATTATTTTAATAAATATTTACATTATACATAAAATCATATTTTCTTTATCCATTCATCCATGGATGGGTACCTTAGGTTGATTCCATATCTGAACTGTTGTAAATAATGCTTCAATGAACATGAAAGTGAAGATTTCTTTTCAAGATAGTGATTTTGTTTTCTTAAATACCCAATATTACTAGATCATATTGTCATTCTATTAATTTTTTGAGGAAATCCCATACTATTTTCCATGGTGGCCCTGCCAATTTACATTCTCACCAACAGTGTGCAAGGGACCACTTTTTTTCCACATCTTTGCCAATGCTTTTTATCTTTTGGATAATAGCCATTCTAACAGGTTATGAAGTAATATTTCACTGTGGTTTTGATTTGTATTTCCCTTGTGATTACTGATGTTGAACATTTTGTCAAGTACCTGTTAATCATCTGTATATCTTCTTTGGAAAAATATCTATTTCAGTTCCTCTGCCTATTTTTAATTGGATTATTTGGATATTTTTCATTGAGTTGTATGATTCCTTCTATATTTTGTATATTAACCCCTTATCAGATATAAGATTTGTAAATATTTTATCCCTTTCAGTAGGTGGCCTTTTCATTTTGTTGGTTTCTTTTGCTGTTTATTTTGATGTAGTCCCATTCATTTATTCTTCTTTTGTTGCCTTGGCTTTTAGTGTCAAACTCTGAAGACATCACTTCCAAGACCAATGTCTAAGAGCTTACCATCTATAATTTCTTCTAGGAGTTGTATGGTTTCAGGTCTTACATTCAAGTCTTTAACCTTTCTTAAATCTTTAAGAATTTAATCCAATCTGAGTTGATTTTTGTGTATGGTATAAGATAGTAGTCCAGTTTCATTCTTTTATATGTGGCTGCCCAGTTTTCCCAGCACCATTTTTTAAATGGACTATCCTTTCCTCATTGTATTCTTGGAATCTTTGTCATAAGTTAATTTAGCATATATGCATGGGCTTATTTCTGGTATCTATTCTGTTCCATTGATCTATTTGTCTGTTTTTATAAAAATACCATACTGCTTTGAATACTACACCTTGGTAATATAGTTTGAAATCAGTGAATGTAATACCTCCAGCTATGTTCTTCCTCAAGACTGCTTTTGCTCTTTGGGGTCTTTGTATTTCCATACAAATTTTAGGATTGTTTTCCATATCTGTGAAAAATACCATTGGAATTCTGACTGGGATTGCAATGAACCTGTAGGTTGTTTTGTAGATGGACATTTTAATGATATTAATCCTTGCAATCCATGAACATGGATTTTTTTTTTATTTATTTGTGTCATCTTCAATTTCTTTCATTAATGTTTTATAGTTTTTAGAGTATAGGTCTTTCATCAGCTTAATTAAATTTATTCCTGGGTATTTTATATTTTCTGATAAAATTATAAATGGGATTGTTTTCTTAATTTCTCTTTAGGATAGTTCACTGATAGTGTACAGAAATGCAACTGACTTTTATATATTGACTTTGTATCCTGTAATGTTACTAAATTCATTTATTAGTTCTAGCAGCTTTTTGGTGGAGTCTTTAGGCTTTTCTTATTTTTTTAATGATTTTATTTATTTATTTATTTATTTATTTATTTATTTATTTGCAAGAGAGAGAGATAGAGAGCATGCAAGAGAGAGCAAGCACGAGTGGGAAGGGAGGATGGGCAGAGGGAGAAGCAGGCTCCCTGCTGTGCGGGGCGGGGTGGGGGGGCTGGATTCCATGACCCCTGGATCATGACCTGAGGTGAAAGCAGTTGCTTAACCAACTGAGCCACCTAGGCACCTCTCTTTAGGCTTTTCTATATATAAAATCATGTTATTTGTAAATAGTGACAGTTTTTATTTCCTCTGTTCTCATTTGGATTCATTTTATTTCTTTTTCACGCCTAATTAAATGCCTAGAGCAATTTATTATGTTGAAAATTGGCAAAAAGACATACCTGTCTTGTTCCTGATTTTAGAGGAAAAACTTCCAGTTTTTCACCATCGAGTATCATGTTAGCTGTGAGCTTGTCATATATGGCCTTTATATTGTTGAGGTACTTTTCCTCTATATCCAGTTTATTGAAAGTTTTTATCATGAATGAAAGCTAAACTTTGTCAGATGCTTTTTCTTCATCTAAGTTAAACATATGATATCCTTCATTTTGTTAATGTGTTATATAACATTGATTGATTTGTGTATGTTGAGCCATCCTTGCATCACAAGAATAAAGTCTACTTGATCATGGTGTATGAAACTTTCAGTGTAATGTTGAATTCAGTTTATTAATATTTTGTTGAAGATTTTTTTTAAAGATTTTATTTATTTTTTAGAGAGCGAGCGAGAGAGAAACAGCATGAGAGGGGAGAGGGTCAGAGGGAGAAGCAGGCTCCCCGCTGAGCTGGGAGCCCAATGTGGGACTCGATCCCAGGACCCTGGGATCATGACCTGAGCCGAAGGCAGACGCTTAACCATCTGAGCCACCCAGGCGCCCTTGTTGAAGATTTTTTGCATCTGTGTTCATCAGGGATAGTGGCCTGTAGATATATATATATTTTTTCCTATAGTGTCCTGGTTTAGTTTTGGTTTCACAGTAATGCTGGGCTTGTAAAGTGATCTGGGATATGTTCCCTTCTATTTGTTAGAAGAGTTTGAGAAGGATTGGTATTAACTCTAAATGTTTGGAAGATTGCATCAGTGAAGCGATCTCTTCCTGTACTGTTGTTTGTTGGGAGATTTTTGTTTTGTTTTGTTTTAAGATTTTATTTATTTATTTGAGAGAGAGAGAGAGATTGGGGAGGAGCAGAGGGAGAGGAATAAGCAGGCTCTGTGCTGAGCACTGAGCTCAGAGCCCAATGCAGGGCTCCATCTCAGGACCCTGGGATCATGACCTGAGCCAAAATCAAGAGTCAGATGCTCAACCAGCTGAGCCATCCAGGCACCCCTGTGGGGAGGTTTTTGATTACTGATTCAATCTCCTTATTAATATTGGTATATTCAGATTTCCTGTTTCTTCATGATTCAGTCTTGGTAGATTGCATGATTCTAAGAATTTATCCAATTATTCTAAGTTGTCCAACTTGCTAGTGTATAATTGTTTATAATAGTCTCTTATAATCTTTTGTATATCTCTGGTATCAGCTGTAACATTTCCTGTCTCATTTATGATTTTATTTATATCCTCTCTTTTTTCTTAGTGAGTCTACTAAAGGCTTCTCAATTTTACCTTTTAATAATTCCAACTCTTATTTTTTGCTGTCTTTTTCTATCTATAGATCTGTTAAAATTTGCTTTATATATTTAGGTAGATGCATAAATATTTACAAATGTAATATGCTCCTGGATTGAGGAAAAGTTTCTTTGTAGGCTAAGTATCTTGTTCATTTATGACTAGGGAGCAAAGTGGGCATCAGCCTGAAGCATTATTCCTGAGTTCAAATTTTATGATTACTAGATATGTGATTAAATGATCATACACTTGGTTTCTTTTTTTGTAAAATGGAAATGAAATAAAATAATAATGTCTATTCCCTACTAAGGTTTTGATGGTTAAGTGAGATAACCCAGTTTAAATATTTAGGGCAATGCCTACTATACTCTATGTATTTAATAAATAATGATTATTATTATTTTTAAATATAACAAATATTTTTTTTAACAACAAAATATACTTTCTTTAAACCAAACAAGAAAAAATGTTCTAAATAAATGGATTTGGAGGGAATCTGAGTGTTTATAGAGTGTTTGTTTGAAACACTGTTTCTTTGTGTGATCCCATATCTGTAGAAACATGTGCATGGTAATTTTGCTTTCACTTATCTTTTAGCAAGCAAGAAAAAAAGACAATACACATCATGAATTTCTAGACTTTTTTTCTAAGTCTTTTAAAGTAATTTTTGTCATCAATTTTTATCTAATATTTTATCTTTTGTCTGGTTCATTTCTCTGTCTTTCAGGAGCACAAGGCTTTGCATAGGAAACTGAATAACCACTTCCTTTTTCCTTTGAAATGGATACATTTCCTGGCTCCTTAATTTTGGCATTAGTATAAGAGGTATGAAAACTCTTTCAGATTTAATAATGTAAAACAAATTCTGTCAGAGACCATTTGTACTGAATAGTTTAAAAAGGAAAACTGCATAAAATCACTTCCCTTAGCACATTGTAAGGTGTTTTCTTTCATCCTATCTTTAACAAAAGAGCTATTTAATTAATTCTATATTTGTTAGCATTAGAGGCATGAATATATGAAATGGGCAAGATTGCCATAATAGTTTAATACTTTAAAAAAATTCAACTGTTTTTTAGAACAGTTTTAGATTTACAGAAAAATATTGCAAATATAGTGCAGAGTTCCCATATACTCCCATGCCCATTTTTTCCCTATAAGTAACATCTTATATTATATGGTACATTTTCGCAATTAATGAACCAATATTGACACAAAGTCTATGTTTTATTCCAATTTAAAAATTTTTATCTAATGTCTATTTTTAGTTTCAAGATTCCATCCAGGATACCACATTACAATAAGCCACTATGCCTTCTTAGGCTCTTTTGTCTGTCTTTTTGATGACAAAAAGTCTTGTGGAGTTCTGACAGGTGTTTTGTAGAATATCCTGAATTGAGGCTTATCTGATTTTTTTTTTCATGATTAGACTGAAATTATACATTTTGTAAAAACGTGCCATTTCATGACATCATATCAAGGGTACCTACTATTAACATGATTTATCACAATTGATGTTGACCTTGATCAGATGGCTTGGTAGCATTTGTCCAATTTCTCCACTGTAAAGTTACTCCCTCCCACTTTTTTTATATTGTACTCTTTGGCAGGATGACATTTTGCACAGCCCATATCTAAGGAATGGGGAACTATGTACTTCCCCCTAAATTCCTAACACCCACTAGTCCTTTTATTGTCTTATTACTGCCTTTTCCAGAATCTCACTTAAATGAAATCATATACTATATAAACTTTTCAGATTGGCTTCTTTCACTTAGCAGTATATACTTAAGTTTCATCTATGTCTTTTCGTTGGTTAATAGTTGTTGTTTTTTTTTAATTACTGAATGGTATCCTTCATGTTGGTATACCAGTGTTTATTCACTTACATACTCAAGGTCATTTCGGTGGCTTCCAGTTTTTGGTGATTAAGAATAGATCTGTTATAAACATTCATGTGATGACATTTATACTGAAAAATTTTCAGAATGTTTGCATAAATGCTCATGAGTATGATGGATTTTATGGTAAAATTATATTTAGCTTTGTAAGGAACTTACAAAATGCCTTCCAAAGTGTTTATACCATTGTGCTTTACCAGCAAGAATGAGAGATAAATTATTGAACACTACATCTGAAACTAATGATGTACTATATATTGGCTAATTGAATTTAAATTTAAAAAAGAAAAAAGAGTTACTCTTGCCCTGCATTCTTACCAGCAACTGGTAGTGTCAGTTTTGGGATTTTACCTATTCTTAGAGGTATGCAGCAGTATCTTGTTTTAATTTCCTAATAACAAATGATGCTGTTTGCTGTTTGCTGTTTGTACGTGTTCTGTGATGGGAGTATCTGTTCAAATCTTTTCCCCTTTTTAAAATTTGGCTTTTGTATTATCATTGTTGAGTTTTAAGGGTGATTTTTATATTTTAGGTTAGGTTTACTATCATATATGTGTTTTGCATATAATATCCTCAGGACCATGACTACTTTTTCATTCTCTTTACGGTATCTTCTACAGAACAGATGTCTTTAATTCTGATAAAACCCAATGTATCATCTTTTTTTTTTCTTTTATGGATCATGCTACTGGTGTTTTCTCTAAAAAATTGTTGCCAAAGCACCTAGACGTTGTTTTGTGTTTTCTTCTGAATGTGTTACAGAAGAATGTTTAGAATCCATTTTTAGTGAATATTAGTGGAAGTTGTAAGGTTTGTGTCTTTTTTTTTTTTAAGATTTTATATTCTTTATTTTGAAAATTAGGCCAGGGAGAGCCCCACTTTTCAGGGGTGGGGAGGAGGTTATAACTTTTCAATCTACCAAAGAAATAATAAGAGAGAAATGTCACACAGGATCCTTTACATGTTATATTACTATCTGCATTTAGATTTCACGGTCTAGCCCAGAATCATAATTCACATAACAGCGAAACTCATTTCCCAAGGTCCGGGTGTGTTTGGAATAAACTTCACATGTCACGCCAAGAAGTTTTGCTGCCTCTTCTTCCATGAGGGCACCTGTGCACAGCAGAATCTTGCCCTGAGTCAGATACTTGATGGTTTCTGATGTTTTTCTGAGACACTCCTTGGAAAGGTAGGGGGGGATCTGCTATTAATGATGTCAAAACTATGTGCGGCAATTTTTTCAGATAAATCCAATGGATTACTGTAATCCTAGAAGATAAACTCCTCTCCGTACATGGCAAATCTTTTGTCATATTCAAAGATGTATACAGAAAAGTCTTCTCTGTGTAGGTCTCTCAGTTTCTGGTAGACACGGGACGCTCACACAGGTTATTCTGCCACCTTCTCCAGCAGCTGCAATAGCTTCCTCGCAAGTTGCAAAGGGATTTCCTGACTGTACCCAAACTGGCTCAGCTGTCAGTTCTATTATTCCAATGTTATATTTATCATCCCCACCTGGGTCGCTTTGTTGCTTCTGCTCAGCATAAAATTCCTGGAGGGCTGCTAAGGTGTGGGAAGACAGCCGGGGTATATCGTCATCATCAGAGTCACTCATTTCACGAATTGTTTATAACCTTGGCGCCCGGGATCCTCCACTCACAAGCCACCGGTTTGTGTCTTTTAATGTTTAATATTTCCAGTGTCATGTCAAGAAGATGATCTTTTATACATTGAATTGCCTTTATTGCCTTGGCAAAAATCAGGAGACTGTATTTGTGTGGGTCTGTTTCTAGGGTCTCTATTTTGTTTTACTAAAGTGTTTATTTTTTCACCAATACTATGCTGTTTTTTTTACTATACATTATGGTGAATCAGATAGCATGAGTCTTCCAACTTTGTTGTTCTTCAAAATTTTGTAGGTTAAATTTTTGACTTTTCCTTAAAACTTTAAAATCGATTTTCAATATCTACAAAAATGTTTCCTGGATTTTATTGGAATTGTGCTGTATCTATAGATCAATTTGGGAAGAAGTGACATTTTAAAGGTATTGTTTTCCAATCCATAAACATAGAATCTCTTTTTATTTAGATATCTTTGGTTTCTTTCATCAGAGTTTGTATTTTTCCACACATAGATTCTGTAAACATTTTGTTATATTTAAATCTAATTTTTTTGGAGCTAGTGGGAAGTTTTTAAAAAATCTCCAAACATTTGAGAATTTCTCAGCTATTTTTCCATTTTTAATTTCCTGGGTAATTCTGTAGTGATCTAAGAACATTTTGTATGTTTTATATTCTTTTAAATTTATTAGATTGTATTTATGACCCAGAATATTCCATGTGAGCTTGAGTGAATCTGTGTTTTGCTGGATGGAATATTCTAAAACTAAAGCTTATTGATAGTACTGTTCAACTCAGCTAAATCCTTACTGATATTGTGCCTACTGGATCTATCAGTTACTGCAAAAAAGGATGTTAAGCTCTCCAATTATAAAAGGGGGTTGTCTATTTCCCATTACATTTCTCTTAGTTCTTGTTTTCTATATTTTGACAGTCTGTTGTTAGATATATGTATATTAAACACTGTTAGATCCTCTAAGATAATTGAGTTTTTATCATTATCTATTTTTATCTCTGATAAACTTCCTTTTTCTGAATTCTGCTTAGTCCACTCTGACAATCTTATCCTTTAGTTGGTGTGCTTAACTAGTATATAAATGATATAGTTGGATTAATACTTTTTATATTTGTAACTTTTGTATTCATTGCACTTGTTTTTTGTTGTCTTTCTTTTCTACTCCTATTTTTCTGAATTCTCTGGTTTTAATTAAGCATTTTATGATTTCATTTTCTATTCTCTTTTAGCATATCACTTATACTTCTTTGATAATGTTTTTTAGGTTTTGCTTTATCATTTATACTATACATTTACAACTAATCTAATTCTACCTAAAGCAATGCTAGACCATTTCACATGCAGTGCAGGTATAACAGTTTTCTCAATTTTCCCTTCTCTTCTTTATGACTTTGCTGCCATTTATTTCACATACCTATGTGGTATAACTACCCAATGCATTGTTATTATTGTTTTAACTACTAAATGATTAATATCTAGACTAATTACAAATGAGAAACTAAGGTATTTCTTTACCTAAATCCTTTTCCAACACTCTTCCTTGATTTTGATTTATATAGTTTTTCTTCTCCCTAAACTCTTTTTTTTTAAAACATTTTTTGCACTGCAGGTTTGCTGATGATAAATTTCCTCATGGGAACCTTTGTGTTTGAAGAATAATTTCACTGGATATAGAATTCTTGCTTGGTGAATTTTTTTTTTCCAACAGTTTAAATATTTCACTCCATTCTATTCTTGCTTTCATGGATTCTGATTTTTAAAAAGTCCACTCTTATTCTTATTTCTCTATAGATAAGATCTTTTCCCCAAGCTTCTTTCAAGTTTTTCTCTTATTCTTGATTTTCCATAGTTTTAATATGACATGCCCAGGTGTAGACTTGGTATTTATCTTGCATGGTGTTTGGTTAGCTCTGTGTTTTTTGACTTTCATTGATTTTTGACAATTCTCAGCCATTATTACTTTAAATATTTCTCATGTTCCTTTTTCTTGTTTCTTTTTCTGGTATTCTTGTTATATATATGTTATGATTTTTGTAATTGTTCCACAGTTATTGCATATTCTATTATTTTTCATTCGTCTTTTCTCTTAGCTTTTTCAGTTTGGGAAATTTCTAGTGGCACATCTTTAACCTCACTGCTTATTTCCTTGGCTATGACCAGTGTATTTATGAGCCCATCAAAGGCATTCTTCATTTCTTTAAGTATTTTGTTGTTGTGTTTGTTGTGTTTATTGTTACTAGCATTTTAAAACTACTTTCTTAGAGTAGTTTTTTTTTTTAAAGATTTTATTTATTTGACAGAGAGAAAGAGCACAAGCAGGGGGAGTGGCAGACAGAGGTAGAGGGAGAAGCAGGCTCCCCACTGAGCTGGGAGCCCAATGTGAGGCTCGATCCCTGGACCCTGAGATCATGACCTGAGCCAAAGGCAGACACTTAACCAACTGAGCCAGCCAGGCACCCCTACTTTCTTAGAGTTTTTATCTCTTTGTTTACACTACCCATGTTTTTGCATGTTGTCTGCTTTTTCTAATGGAGCCCTTAACATATTATTTATATTTAATTTAAATTCTGTTTGATCATTCCAAAATATATGTCATCTCTGAATCTGGTTGTGATGCTTGCTTTGTCTCTTTAGACTATTTTTTTTCTGCCTTCAGCATGAGTTGCAATTTTTTTCTTGAAAGCTGGACATGATGTACCAGATAAAGCAAAAAGGCTAAATAGACCTTTGGTTTAAGGTTTTGTTACTTTGCCTTAGAATTGGGCTGTGTCTAATGTTTGCTATAGTTGTAGGTATCAGAGATGTCAAATTTTTTAGCTTCCTTTTTTTTTTTTTTTTTTGTCTCCTCTGTTGCCTTAGGCTTTTTCTTAATAACTTTTAGAAAGAGTCTTCACCTTTTAGCTCTCATAGCTATAATCTACTGCTAATATACTGGAAACTTATTAACGTAGTGTTAAGATATGAGAGAAAGGGAGCACTCTATAACTTTGTGATTAAATTTTAGTCTTTTGGTGGATTTTTGTCCATGGCCTGTGATCTTCACAAGTGTTTTGTAGCTCCCTCATCCCCTTAGATGAGACAGGAAGGCTAAAGGTGGTACAATTGGGTAAGTGCCCCATTCCCAAGTGAAATAAAGCTCTGATCAAATATTTTTCTTTGGAAAATAGACATTTGTTGTGAAGAATGTTCTGGGAATATTTGAAAATGGTGTCTTTGCCCTGCCCCATTCCAGAGCTATGAGGATGTCTCTCTTGGCTCTTCACTATTTAAACTTGGTAGGGTACCTGGAAATGAAACCCACAAAAGGGTAGCGGACTTCATTAGGTAATATCTCTTTTAAGGAGTTTTTTACTCTAATGCTAGTCTACACTCAGACCCTGGAGTTCATCAGAATTACTCTTAAAATGTTCCTACCAGTTTATCGCTTCAGTAACTTCTGCTCCAAGTAAGCAGATCCTAAGTGTGACCCTCTCTAGATTTCAGATGACAATTTGTTCTGTGACTTCAACTCTCTGATGGGTCCCAAATAAATCATTGATTTCAGTTTGTTTATCTTTTTTTTCTTGTTTAAAAATTGTATGTGACAACTTTTAGGCTCTTATAATGTTAGAGACAAAACCAGAAGTCTGCCATGATATTTTTAGGACTTAAGCTAATCATGATTGGATCTGTAGGGACATTTCAACTAATTAGTTACTGCTGTCAACAAACTTAAAAGGAAACATTGTGTTTTATTTACATTGTGATTATTAATATTCCCTGGTGACAGTTACATTTCAGTTTTTATTTGAAGTTTATATATGATCTGAATATGTCTTCACATTTTGAAATACTGAAGGAATTTTGACACTTATATTCACTTCTACCAAACGAAGATCCTGATGGTTAAAAAGAATAATCATTGACTAATTTATAAGTTGGAAAATTAATAGAATGATTCCAGTTTGGTCTGATATTCAAATTAATTGTTACCATAACTGTTTGAGTCTGGCTATCTAGTGGATTTATTTATTTCTATTTTTATTGCATATTTAGAACTCCATGTGAAAATTAAAATCCTTTTATTGAAACTTCCCTTGTCTTCTATACTCTTGTAGCTTAGAAGCTCTTTTAATATTTGACCACAGGTGAACATGCACGCAAATATACACATAGGAATTATTTCCATATTTTCCACTGTGACAGCTAATAATATGCCTTCCACACATTGATTGTTTAATAAGGGTTTGTTAAATGCTCAACACATATAAAATATTCACAAAAATATATTAGTATTACATAATTTATAATATATAATATCATGTACTATTTCTTGTCAAATAACAGAATCATGCTCCGTGCATGTCCAAATTAGATGTAAATCTAAATTTAAAACTTTATTATATTTAAGTATTTGCTTTGTTTACCTTAAAATTATAACTGAGGCCATTTTATTTATTTTATTTTAAAGATTTTATTTATTTATTTGTCAGAGAGAGAAAGAGAGCTCAAGGAGGGGGAGCAGGAGACTGAGGGAGAAGCTGACTCCCCTCTGAACACAGAGCTTAACATGGGGCTCAATCCCAGGACCCTGGGATCATGACCTGAGCTGAAGGCAAACACTTAACCAACTGAGCCACCCAGGTGTCCCATAACTAAGGTTATTTTACATATCAGCTATATATATGTGATATATGGTTCTGATGATTACACTCATAAAATGAAGTACAAAATACTATATAAATGTTATTTATACATGTACATTCAAAATATCATTCTATTTCTGCTATTTATAAAATTTTCTACAATTTTACATGCATTCTCTACAGAACTTATATTTTCTATTTAAAAATTAAGTATAATTGGGAAAATTGATAAATATTTCTTATATAATCTGATTATAATGTATAAATTTTATATATACTTTAAGAAAAAAATATCCTGGGGCAAGATTTTGAGGAAGGAATATAAGCAATCAACTAATTTTAAAACATATAATTTTATTGTTATAAAAGAAATTTTCCACTGGATGTTTTAATTTCCTCATTCACCATTTCATTTTAGATCATGGATTCTACTTAAATACTATAACAGAGTAACATATTTCTTCAATTATTTTTTCAAAAACTTGTCCATTTATCTACTTATTTGAAAACCACTACAGACTTCAGTATTCTAACATATTCAAAACATCAGCAGGAAAATACAGTATTAAAATTCTCACATTGTTTTCTGTGTAATTTGACTAAAAGTTGCTTTATCAGAAATGAATCACATTATAGATTTTTAGTTTGTAGAAATGACTGTGCTTTACCATTTTATTTCTTTAAATACAGAATACTTGAGCACTTTAGAATGTGACTAACAAAACCAAAAGAACAATTCCAATGAACTGAGAGCATGATTTTCAATATATAGACTATATATTTATTTACAATATTGGATTAAAAATTTTGTAATAAGCTTCCTTTTTATCTGAAGTATATAAATGATTTCATGCTCTAAAACTTACATAGAAAAAATATGTTACTGTTAAAAACAGATCTTACATCAAGAAAAGTTTTATAAGATATTAGGAAAAAAAATTTATTGGTTGCACTAAGACTATAGGTTAGATTCTACCAAAACTGTACCAAGATGGAAAATAAAATTGGCTGGAGTCCAGATATAAACAATGGATGTAAAGCACAGTACTTTCTAAGTACCTCTCATGATTTATATTGGTAATTAGTTGGAGGACTGGAAAAAATAAAAGTGGGGAAGAAAAATTTGAAACGTATTTAATAAAATGTTACCTCATTATTATCTTGATAACTTCTTTTCTTGAAAGTTTCTCAAGACAGGATCAAACAGATGTCATAGGGAAGAGATGAGAGGGTTGCACCACTCTATGAGCAACAAATAACATTTGGTATGAAATGAGATATGTATAGTATGTAAACAACAACATGTTTTAAGGTAAGCATTATGTGATTTTTTTTTCCCCAAATCCAGCATATTTGGAAAAAGAGAATAGGAACATATGTTCTGCATAAAGGAAAATATATACCTTACCAAGCTGGCAGATACATGTGAAAGTTTTGTGAGAGAAGTACTATAAAGTAATTTATTTCTATAGAAATGAGTCTTACAAAAATAGCATTTAAGAGTGAGAGTAATCCTATTATTTCTGTGTTTTTGCTCAGAGCATTAGCTGCATATACACATATCACAGTGGTGTGAAACAAATCATCTTTTGTATACTGCACCTCAAAATCCTCTGCTTCTACATTTCAGAAGATCAGATACACATGATCTGCTTTCAAAGACTATTTCCTCTTCTTACTCTATAGAAACTATCTACTATCTTCTACCTACTTTATCTTACTTCCTCTTTAGTTCCTTTTATCTATTATTTTCAGTCTCTTCCTTTTATTGTCTACTGCCTTTAAATATGCATTTTTCATTATTTGAAAAACAGAAATTTCTTTCAACTTCCTTCCATCTTGGATAATATTCTAATCTTTCTCATTTTTTTTTTCATAGCCAAACTTTAAAGTTGTTTGTTTTTTATGACTGTTATTTTTTTTATTTTTAAACATGGTACTTTTGCCTATATAACACGGACTTTTAACTTTCTATGCTTTTTACTAAACTTTTTTTAAAGCAAATTATGAAAACCATAACATTACATTCCACATAGTTTCACAAGCATCTCTAAAGAAGTATTTTCCGACATAGTCAAAATAACTTAAAGCTAACAAAATCAATTATTATTTTTTAACAGGATTTTATATCTAGTGCATATTTAAATTCCCAAATATGCTCAAAACATTCTTTAGAAGAAGTTTGTCCAAACAGAATCTAACAAAAGTAGTCTTGTAGATTGGTCTTAGAATCAAACAAAAGTTTGGTTTATCACAAATCATTATTTTAGTAGTTTTTGGACTTATTGATAACCCTTCCTGAAACAGTATTTCATTACATATGGCAAAATAGTAGTTTTCTTAACTTTTGTTTTCTTTTCATTTTTCCCCTACAACATGGGCATGTCCTACAGCATTATATATTCTTGGAAAACAAACTTGTTCATGGCTTCCTAATAGTCCATTGTATGAGGGTGCCATAACTTCCAGTTTCCCATTATTGAATACTTAATATTTTTTTAATTTTCCTAATTTTTCATTATTGAAAATTATGTTTTTATTAATGCATATATCTGTATTTTTGTTTGAATTTTGCCTATTCTCTTAAGACTGGTTCCTAGAAAGAGAATTGCTCAAATTCTGTTAATATTTGTAAAGGTTTTGTTATGCAGAGAGCAATTGGCTTCCAGAAAGTTATTTTCAATGCATTAAAAAATTAACTTTTATTAAATAAAATATATTAAGTTCATGCATAGCCTAAACAAACCATTTTAAAATCCAGTATATGCTCCCTTGTTATAATATAGATTGTAATCACTCAATTGCATTCTGGTTTCTTCTGATAATGATCTCCATAAGAGTTGTACTTTCTGTAGCTTTCAAGACAGAGGTGATTATTTAGTAAGTGCAGGTTTATAATATATTGATGACCTTTCAGAGAGGAGTTATATACATGTATCCCTGATACCTGTGAATACTTCTTTATTTCCACCACATCAACCAGTATTTATGGCTTTTAACTATGGCTACTATGAAAATATATCAAGATTTTGATGGACTGACCTGTTTTCTCCTTTATGAGCAATTAGTAAAACATTTCATTTCTAAAATTCAGAATGTTCTTCTCTTTAATGCAAAAGAATGATGCCCTAAACACCTACTTCATGCTGACTTAAATCCACCACTTCTATAAGGAGAAAGAATTCTTAAAGCACTTAACAAAAAATAGCAAAGCTATGCAACTTCTTTTTTTTTTTAACTTATTTATTTCAGGGGGGGTGGGAGAGGCAGAGGGAGAGGAAAGCAGACTCCCCACTGAGCGCAGAGCCCAATACAGGGCTCAATCTCCCAATTTGGAGATCATGACCTGAGCCAAAACCAAGAGTCTGATGCTCAACCACTAAGCCACCCAGGCTCCCCAAAACTCTATAAGTTCCAAGCCAACAACTAAACCCTCAAGGGTAATTTTTTAAAGATTCATTTATTTATTTGAAAGACAGAGAGAGAGCACATGAACAAAGGGAGGGGCAGAGGAAGAGAGAGAATCTCAAGCAGACTCCACACTGAGCATGGAGCCCACATAGGGTTTGATCTCATGACCCTGAGATCATGACCTGACTTGAAATCAAGAGTTGGATCTTAACCAACTGAGCTACCCAGATGCCTCTAAAATATTTTTAGAAGTATCAAATAGAAGTCATAGATCTGAAGAATACAATAATTGAATTGAAAAATACACTAGAGGGTTTCAACAGCAGACTGGATGAAACAGAAGAAAGGATCCATGAACCCAGAGACATGTCAGTGAAACTCATCCAATCAAAGTGGAAGAAATAGAAGGAAAGAAGGAAAGAAAAGAAAGAAAGAAAGAAAGAAAGAAAGAAAGAAAGGAAGGAAGGAAGGAAGGAAGGAAGGAAGGAAGGAAGGAAGGAAGGAAGGAAGAAAGAAAGAAAAGAAAAAAAAAGAAAGGAAGAAAGGGAAAAAAAGTAAAGTTAGACTGAAGGACTTTATGGGACAACATCAAGAAGATCAATATTTGCATTATACGGGTGTCCAAAGAAGAGGAAGGGAAAGGGACAAAAAAACTTATTTGAAGAAATAATGGCTGAAAAATTCCCTAAGCTGGAGAAGGAAACAGACATCCATCCAGAAAGCCCAAATTATTCTAAATAAGATGAACCCAAAGAGATACACACCAAGACATATTATACTTAAAATGTCAAGAGTTAAAGACAGGGAAAGAATCTTAAACCAGTAAGGGAAAAATAGCTTTCTATGTACAGGGGAAACCCCAAAAGGCTAACTTCAGATTTTTCAGCAGAAATTTTACAGACCAGAAGGAGTGGCACAATATATCCAAAGTACTGTGAGAAAAAAACTTCCAGCCAAGATATTCTCCTTGGAAAGTTATCATTCAGAATTGAAGGGAAGATAAAGAGTTTTTCCGACAAAGTTAAAGAAGTTCATCACCATTAATGTTAAAGGAATTTCTCTAGGCTAAAAAAGAAAGGGTGTTAGCTAGTAACAAGAAAACATATGAAAGTATAAATCTCACTGGTAAAGGTAAATATATAGAAAGGTAGTAAATTAATCACTTATAAAGCTAGTATTAAGGTTGAAAGACTAAACTAGTAAAAATAACTATAACTACAATGATTAGTTAAGGGATACACAAGATAAAAAATGTAAAATGTGACACCAAAAACCAAAAAATGTTGGAGAGAGTAAAAATGTAGAGCTTTAGAATTAATTCAAACTTAAATTGTTATCAATTTAAAATGGACTGTAATAAATATGTTATACATAATCCTCATGATAATGATGAAACAAAACCTATAATAGTTACACAAGGTAAAATCTAAGCACACCACTATAGAAAGCCACCAAACCACAAAGGAAGAGAACAAGAGAAGAAGAAATGGAGAGGAACTACAATACAGCCAGAAAACACTTAACAAAAAGGCAATAAGTATATACCTATAAATAATTACTTTAAATGTATATGGACTGATTTCTACAATCAAAAGACAAAGAGTGGATGAATGCCTGGAAAAAAACCACATTATATATATATATATGTATATATATATAAAATATATTTTTATATATATATTATATATAATATTTTATATATATTATATATTTTTATATAAAAGTATATATATACTGCCTACAAAAAATTCACTTCAGATGTAAGGAAACACATGGACTGAAAGTGAAAGGATGGAAAAATATATTCTATGCAAATGAAAACCAAAAGAAAGCTAGGGTAGCTATACTTAAAGTAAACTTTAAAACAAAACTGAAATAAGAGACAAAGAAGGACATTACATACTGATACAGGGGTCAATCCAACAAGAGGCGATAGCATTTGTAAATATTTACACACTCAACACATATGCATCTAAATATATGAATATTAACAGGACTAAAAAAAGAAAAAGCAGACAGATAATCAATAAGGAATCAATAAGGAAACATTAGCCTTAATAACATGTTGGACCAGATGGACTTAACAGATATTTACAGAACATTCCATCCAAAAGCAGCTAAATACACATTCTTCTCAAGTAAACGTGGAACATTCTCCAGGATACATCATAGGTTAGGTCACAAAACAAGTCTTAATAAATTTAAGAGTACTGAAATTATATTAAGTATCATTTCTGACCACAAGGGAATGAAACTAGAAATCAGTTAAAAGAAAACTGTAAAATCTAAAAATATGTGAAAATCAAATCAAAAGATAAATAAAAAAATACCTTGAGACAAATGAAAATGAAAACATACCAAAACTTAGGGAATGCAGCAAAAGCAATTCTAAGAGGTATGTTCATGGTGGTAAATGCCTGCATCAAAAAACAAGAAAAATCACAAATAAACAATTTAACTTTACATCTAAAGGAATTAGGAAAACAAATTGAGTTAAAAGTTAGTAGAAGGAAGGGATTAACAAAGATTAGAGCATAAATATATAAAATAGAGACTAAAAAAATACAATAGATGAGATTAAGTAAACTAAGTTGGTTTTCTAAAAACTTTATTTTAAATTCCAGTGTAGATAACATACAGTATTAGATTAATTTCAGGTGTACAATATAGTGATTCAACAATTCCATACATCATCCTGTACTCATCATGACAAATGAACTCCTTAATCCCCATTGCCTATTTCACACACAAACGCCCACCCACCTCTCCTCTGGGAACCATCATTTTGATCTCTATAGCTAAGAGTCTGTTTCATGGTTTGTCCCTCTCTCTCTCTTTTTTCCCTTTGCTCATTTTGTTTGTTTCTTTCTTTCTTAAATTCCACATGTAAGTACACCTGAAACTAACATAATGTTATATGCCATTGTACCTCAATTTAAAAAATGAAGAAATTTTTCCACATTTGAAAATATAAGAATAAGAAATTGGAAATATTTGAGTATGGCAATAACAAAATGTGTGTGCTGAGCATAAAGAGAGTTGGTACTGGTGAATGAGGCAAAGATACACTTAGGGATGGCTCTGGCTGTTTTATGGCCCACATTAGTTACTAATAAATAATTACTAAAAACACCACAGCTAAAAAATACATATAAATATAAATAAATAAATAAACAAACAAACACAGCTACTCCTGCAGGAAAATGTATGTAATTATTATTTAAATAGTAGTTTCTGTAACCCTCCTTTTTGATGTCACTCTGCATATATGTTTTAGTACTCTGTTGAAAAGTACCACTTAACATTTTTATCTCCTGTTATATGAGATATGAAAAACAGGTATTACAGTTAAGTGTATAACCATATAACACTATGTAAAGTGAATTTTAAGAACCATTAATCATTTCTCTTTAAAGTGGCTTCTCGGTGTTAAAAATCCTGTTTGAAAACTATCTCATTATCAAATATGTATTTTTTTACTCATAGTTTAACCTTAATCTTCATAATTCCATTTTAAACAATGCTATGCTTTCAACTTTATAATCATCCCCATTGTGAAAAAGAGAAGTGTCCTTCCAGAGCACTCTCATGCATAAATCTTGTCTTCATAGGAAATGCTTAATTTCTGCATTGTATTCATTTATACTATTGGAAGTTATCCAAATATTACAGAACAATTTAATAAATTGGCTTTCAAGCAAAAGTTTCATAATATAATTATCTTGTATACTTTTTGAAGATTAAGAAAAAATCATTTTATTTTACATGTATGTGTGGAGAGACAGAGAGATTGCTTTTTTATGTAATTTAACACATATATCTTTTTGACTATTTTCTTTCTTTTTTTTAAGATTTTATTTATTTATTTGTCAGAGAGAGAGACAGAGCACAAGCAGGGAGAGCGGCAGGCAGGGGGAGAAGCAGGCTCCCTGCAGAGCAGGGACCTGGATGTGGGACTCGATCCCAGAACCCTAGGATCATGACCCCAGCTAAAGTCAGCTACTTAACCAACTGACCCACTCAGGCTCCCGACTAAATATTTTCTTGAAACATTATCAAGTAGCTCTGAAAATATATTTGGATATCTAAATCATAATTACATTTTAATTGTCCTTAAAGTAAAAAAAAAAAAAAAAGTAACTCAAGAATACAGGCTCATTTTTAAACAATTCAGAATTCTACAGCATAAGAAATGAAAACTCTTTCTTTATCTTTAATCTCATGCTTCTTCCTAGAAGTAACAATTATTAAGAGGTGGGTGTGTATATTTTCAATTATTGTCCCATAGATTTATATTTGTATAGTACTTATTTTGTGTGTTTTCATACCTTTCAAAGATTATATATCGATCCTAAGTTAACAAATGGTATACAATTAGAATATGCAATACTCAAAAATAGATTTTGTATTTCACCAATCATGCAATGATATATATCTTTATTTTATTCTCATGTCATGTGAATATCATTAATTTTAATGTGAGAGTGAATGTTCTCCTATTACATATCTGTAATGTAAACATGTTTAGGTGAGTGCAGGGAGGGGCAGAGGGAGAGAGAGAGAGAGAGAATCTCAAGCAGACTCTGCACCAAATGAGGAGCCTGACATGGAGCTCTCATGATCCTGAGATCATGACCTGAGGCAAAACCAAGTCCAACACTCAAACAACTCAAACAAACAACCACCCAGGCACCCTAGTTTATCTCATTCTTGAATTCATTTAACTCTTCTTCTGAGAGTTAAAACTGTTGGACCAAAATGGATAGCAAGTGATGTCCTCAGCTACTAACCTTAATGTAGACATCCATTTAACAAGGAAACACATACCAGTCCAGTTTTTGGATAATAACCAGTAAGCTTTTGTACAGCCAACTGAGTATCAGTTATTAGGGACCATTCAATGATCTGGTTTTGGTTAAAACTTCCGCATAGGTCTATCAAATAGTATTATACATTTTTGGACCACCACAGATAATGAATTTTGTTTCTTCACTAATGTTGATTGAGTACACTGTCCAATTTGTCCTCAATGTGTAGTAATGACATATAAAGTGTTTTCAAGATTTCATTTGAGGTCACAGGCAGCCACTATTAAGTGTGAAAGGGATTATTTCCATGTAATAAATGCCTTTTTCTAACTCAGGAACAAAAGGATGGCATTGTATAATATTTCATAATATTCTCTTTGAATTTCTGCAAAGACATGGTTTGTTGTTGTTTTGTTTTGTTTTGTTTTGTTGTGAAGTGGGATTTGGTTAGGCATAATGTTTAGCATAATGATCAACCAGGGCATTTCCTTTTGCTTTGATATCTTTTTGAATGGGCTTTTATCTTGAAAATAGCAAACTTATTAAAAACCATTAGAGCTATTAAATATCTATCTTCTGACGATTCTAAATTAGGGTTCCTTCTTAGGTTAAGCACTTTTACGTTCTATAAAGCTTTCTGAAATAATAGACTATTCCAAAAGTATTTCCACTATTAGTGTATATATAAACCCCCTTCTTTTTACTTAGCCAGGAAGCTATTGGAACTGCAACAAATTCTGTTATCTGGACATATTTTTGCCTCTGGGAAGGAGTCATATTCTAGTGTTTAGTTGAGATCTGTTACAATGTATCCTGCCTGATGTTTTTCTGATTTTATTCTTAAGAGAGAATCAACAAACAAACATGATTAAACCTAGATTTCTAGGAATGTTGTAGTAAACTTATTAAGGGATATTTTAATAAGTCTATTAGATATTTAAGAAACAGTGCTTAAAGAGTCATGAATTTCCATTCTATGGGAGACGAGAAGTAGGATTTAAAGCTGCCAGTGGATAGCAGCAGCTTTTAAAAGCTGAAGACCTCAATGCTATAACCACAAGGAACTAAATTCTATCAATAACCTAATGGGCCTGGAGGAGGACCTCAAACTCCAGAAAAGAACTACAGTGTGGCTAATGCCTTGATTTCAGTTTACAAGGCCCTTAGCAAAGGGCCCATCTAAACCTTATCGGGACTCCTGACCCACAGACATTGTGACATAATAGGTGTATGTTGTTTAAGCACCTAAGTTCGTGCTAATTTGTTGTGCAGCCATAGAAAATTAATACATTTGGAACTCATAGCCTCCCAGTGAGGCTTAGGAATCATCTGTGTAATCTCTTAGTTACTAACCTGGGAAATTTCTGAAGTGTTATAATTTTTCGGGAATGAAAAATATCCCTCCTTGGAATAAATTCTGTTCCAAAAATAAACTTTAACAAAATTTTTACTTCTCTTCAGAAAGTGTATAGCCTATTAGAGATAAAACATTAAGTAGATAGAATCAGTTCCAGAGTTCAACTGCATGTTAGAGTACAACAAAAGATGATTGGTATATGGGATGAAAAATAAAATATAGGAAAGTATAAGACTCTTGAGATTCCTGTTGAGGACTTTCATTTTCCCAGGAGGAAGCAAAGAAATGACTCTTTGGGTAAAAAAATGCTAAAAGAACAGAAAACAGATTTATAGCTATGAAATAGGCAGCTTTGTGGTGCACAAAAGATAAAAGAATGTTTGGATTTGGTACCACAGATAAGTAAGAAATGGTTATTATATTTATGCTGCTGAGATTCTGAACACATCTATATCCCGGCTCTTTGGATTTTTTTTTTTTTAACCTAGAGAATAGAATCGTTGTAAGGAAAAGTACAAAGGTTAATGACTCGTGTATCTGTTAGATTTTCATCTGATTTTGGTACCCTTTTGGTTCTGGTTGTAGAGTATGATGCGAATCTTGGTAGATGTTTAGAGGGTTCAGTCTGACACTGATAAGATCAGTCCAAATAATACTGGAAAATTAGTGCCATTTATGCCCAGAAGTGTGATTACTTCTTAGACCTTCAATTTCTATTAAGAATACAGGTAAATCATGGTTTAAATTATCTATGACCTGATTATGAGTCCTCAGAAGTGTCCAGGAATAGGCCATCAGGAAGAGCATCTGTTTTACAGTAAATCCCCCACAGCACCCCATTTATTTAGTGGATGTGATGTCACAAAGGAGAAAAGAATGTTGCTCAATTAAAGGTCTGATGGTAACAGTTGGGCCAGGACATATAAAGTGTTTGATGGCTGTTGAAAATACCTGGCACATGATAGTTGTTGGCTCCCAGGGAGAGGTTTAATAAGAGTTTCAGGATATATGACAGTGTCATAGGGCATATCAATCAAAAACTTGCAAGATTTTCCTTTAATATTTAGAGAAATTGGACCTTATGATATAACAGGAAATTGGTCACTTGATTCTCCTTTGGAGAAACTTCATTAATTGACCACTTTATTTTTTTCCCTGTTGTTTCTTAGCTAAGAGAATGCAATCATTTATCTAATACACTTTCTGTTCAAAGTATGTAAAATTGAGGAGTTAAGGAAGAGTCTATAAGAAAGATTTTGTAGGGATAGTCATTTGCCTTTGCTAAGTAGGACTTAGTAGTTTCACTGTCAATTCTAGCTTTATTCTTTTTCTATATGAAATTTCACATTTATTCTCCACTCTGTGCTGCTCACCAGAACAGATCTCTCCCTTACATCTTTCCCAAATAAATTCTACTTTTATTTTTACTCAAATCTTGTCAGTGTGGTGGTCAGGAGCTAGAGAGGTGGGGTCATTCTCTGAAGTTCTGGTTAAGCTGCAGTCCTAGTTAGGTACTGTAAACATGTCCTAGATACGATGTCTTTACAAATATCTCTTCTCCTCCTCCAGAGGAAACATTGGGCTGAGTATGCATTCTACACTTCCTTGGAGTCATGGGGGAGGTTCCCTTCTTGTTCTCTCACAACTACAGTGGGTTCTCATCTGTACCCTCAGGCAACAGATTTTGATGACCTTGCATATTAGGGCTCTGTTTCCATAAGGAGACAGAGATGATGAGACTGGGTGGATATTAGCCAGTAGATGTTTTTCACTCTCCAGACCGCACCATCAGGGAAGCTTTCTTAAGAAAAAAGAAACAACTATATATCTCCGTTCTTCTCTGTAAATACCTGATGGGCTTCATGGAAGAAAATCTTATAAAAGAGTGCGAACATAGTTGTCCTATGTGGCTTCCAGCTTTCATGCTCACCCACAGTCAGATTTTAGCAATCAGTTAAAATCTTCCAGTTGAGGGGCGCCTGGGTGGCTCAGTCGGGAAGCATCTGCCTTCGTCTCAGGTCATGATCCCAAAGTCATGGGATAGAGCCCCGCATCGGGCTCCCTGCTCTGCGGGAAGCCTGCTTCTCCCTCTGCTGCTTCCCCTGCTTGTGTTCCTCTCTCGCTGTGTCTGTCAAGTAAATAAATAAAATCATTCATAAAAACAAACAAACAAACTTCTAGTTGATTCTTCTCACCAGCTTATGCACCATCCAATATTTTATGTCTCAAGTAAGCAAATTCCTAGGACTTGTTTCTCCCTGAGAGTGATTCTGACATTCCTGATTTTGCTTCAATATTTTCCCATTGCAGCTTTCATGATTTAATTGGAAAATCATGAACTTGCAGCTTTTCAAGTTTTTTTCTTATTGTAAAGTAGGGGGGAAGTCTATCTAATTCTCCGCATCTCTGAAATGACATGAGAACCCAGTAGCTATTTTTTAATGCAATTTTCCAACCTTTTTGGTTGAAGTAAATGTAAAGTGTTTTCCAATACGGTGTCTGAAACAAAGCCGCTTTCTCTCTAAAGTTAGTTGACCATTAGCTCAATAAAATAGTTGGGAGATTATAATAAATCATAGAGTAAATTAGAAAATAATGTTAAATGCTAAGTTCCTATTTCCATTTTTGCATGATTGTTATAATCAATTTTTATGAACAGAATGCTTATAAGTCAAAACAATAACTCATGTGTTTTTTTATTATATGACTCACAACACTATTTCAAAAGCAATGAATTTGTTTAGATGGAACTAGCAATAATAATTTTATACTTTAATTCTATATTCCATAATTGGTAGTGGGTAATTTGTCAACAGCAGTCCTATTTATGAGAATACCAGACCATACGATAAATTAACTTTTAAAATTAATAGCGCTGTGAAACTAAGAGTTTGACTGAAATCCCAAACTCAATAATATATATTCCTATCAGAGAGGAAAATGTCATTTCAGGTTAAAATCACTGGCAAAACACTGAAAGATATCGCCACTAATCCCATCAGTGAATTACATTTATATATATATCTGTATCCATATATAAATACCTACAGACCTATAAGTCAATCTCTGGTTTATTTGGAGGGAGGTTATTCTCAGGTTAAACACATAGTAATCCAAATAGGTTTATATTTCCTTTTTCTTATATAATTTGAAGTGTAGGGGCACCTGGGTGGCTCAGTTGTAAAGTGTTTGAATCTTGAACTCAGCTCAGATCTTGATCTCACAGTGGTGAGTTCGAGCCCCTACAACTTAAAACAACAACAACAAAGTTCAAAATGTAAGAAGCAGTTCTCAAAGGAACTAAACTCTGCCATTCAACTTCTCAAGCTTGACCAGTCCACAAACTTATATAAAAAGTCAAAGGGAGGGGCGCCTGGGTGGCTCAGTGGTTAAGCGTCTGCCTTCAGCTCAGGTCATGGTCCCAGAGTCCTGGGATCGAGCTCCGCATGGGGCTCCCTGCTCCGCGGGAAGCCTGCTTCTCCCTCTCCCACTCCCCTTGCTTGTGTTCCTGTTCTTGCTATGTCTCTCTCTGTCAAATAAATAAATAAAATATTTTTTAAAAAAAAGTCAAAGGGAAACAGAAGTGAGGTGTGTGTGTGTATGTGTGCACACACATGTGTGTTTTCATCTTTCTTAAATTATCAAATCATGTGCACCATGTCCAATGTTTGTTTTGTTAGGCCAGGGAATGTTTAAGAGGCAAATATCATTTTGATTAATACTGTTATGATATTAAATAATATGGGTTATACAAAATTCCTTCTTTGTTATAATATATGGCCCAGAGTAACACTGAGTATAGTGAGAAGTATAATTTATTTAAATGCATATGTTGTGTTATCAACTTAATTAAAACAAATTCTCATTTAAATTCTAGGTGAGGGATGCCTGGGTGGCTCATTCCGTTAAGCATCTAACTCTTGGTTTTGCTTCAGGTCACGATCTCAGGGTCCTGAGATCGAGCCTCCTGTCAGGCTCTGCACTCAGTGTAGAGTCTGCTTAAGATTCTCTCCCTCATACTTCCTCCTGCACCCTCTCTCTCTCAAATAAATAAATAAATAAATAAATAAATAAATAAATAAATAAAATCTTTCAAAAATAAAATTCTATATTAAATGTACTATGTTAAATTATTTTTGTGTTAAAAATTCACAAATGTCTATCCTACAGGAAGGCAAAACTTCTTAGAAATACATTTTTTTGTCACAATTCAATTAATGCATCAGTGCTCAGTTATCATTAACCTAACAAATACAAAAAAACCCACAAAAGCCTATTCTCTTCCTGTTACAGAAAGTCATCCTAAATATTGAAAATATTCAAATCCCTCAAAAAATAAAAGCAAAAATGCCCAGAATCATCACAAGCAGAATGACAAGGCCTACAATGAGTGGTATATCTTTTATTCAAGAGCAACTCCAACAATTAATTTCCATGACCCAATTTTACATTCTACCTATTTCTATCTCTTTCTTCCAATTGATTTGCACCAGCCAATTCATAAGTTTATTATTTAGCAGGGTCATTTCTCGTAGTTCAACTCATATCTTACTTTATGGAGAAATAAGATTGTATAGCAACAATCAGATTTTCAGATTTTTTGCTTTCAAACCGTTTTTGAGCATTTGAAAGAAAGCCTCTCAACTGGGGAAGGAGGATGATAAAACTAAAACTCAGAGGACATATTGTGCATAGCAGTAATATAAGGATCTGGCCTGGCTTAAATGGCCCTGGGAGCAAAAAATCTTGTTTGCTATCCAGCAACTGCCAAGTCCTGAGTACATTTATTGTTGAAGATCAATCAAAATATGGTGGTCAAGACACTGCTCTTATACACTGTAACTGGCCAATCAAAAAGCATCCCACTTTGGGGATGTCCACTATCACCACTGCTATTCAACATAGTATTGGAAGTCCTAGCCACAGCAATCAGACAACAAAAAGAAATCAAAGGCAAAGAAGAAGTCAAACTCTCACTCTTTGCAGATGATATGATACTTTATGTGGAAAACCCAAAAGACTCCACCCCAAAACTGCTAGAACTCATACAGGAATTCAGTCAAGTGGCAGGATATAAAATCAATGCACAGAAGTCAGTGGCTTTCCTATACACCAACAACAAGACAGAAGAAAGAGAAATTAAGGAGTCCATCCCATTTACAATTGCACCCAAAACCATAAGATACCTAGGAATAAATCTAACCAAAGAGACAAAGGATCTATACTCAGAAAACTATAAAATACTCATGAAAGAAATTGAGGAAGACACAAAGAAATGGAAAAACGTTCCATGCTCATGGATTGGAAGAACAAATATTATGAAGATGTCAATGCTACCTAGAGCAATCTACACATTCAATGCAATCCCTGTCAAAATACCATCAACTTTTTTCAAAGAAATGAAACAAATAATCCTAAAATTTGTATGGAACCAGAAAAGACCCTGCATAGCCAGAGGAATATTGAAAAAGAAAAGCAAAGCCGGCGGCATCACAATTCCGGACTTCAAGCTCTATTACAAAGCTGTCATCATCAAGACGGCATGGTACTGGCACAAAAACAGACACATAGATCAGTGGAACAGAATAGAGAGCCCAGAAATGGACCCTCAACTCTATGGTCAACTCATCTTTGACAAAGCAGGAAAGAATGTCCAATGGAAAAAAGACAGTCTCTTCAACAAATGGTGTTGGGAAAATTGGATAGCCACATGCAGAAGAATGAAACTGGACCATTTCCTTACACCACACACAAAAATAGACTCCAAATGGTTGAAAGACCTCAATGTGAGACAAGAATCCATCCAAATCCTAAAGGAGAACACAGGCAGCAACCTCTTTGACCTCAGCCGAAGCAACTTCTTCCTAGAAACATCGCCAAAGGCAAGGGAAGCAAGGGCAAAAATGAACTATTGGGACTTCATCAAGATAAAAAGCTTTTGCAAAGCAAAGGAAACAGTCAACAAAACCAAAAGACAACCGACAGAATGGGAGAAGATATTTGCAAATGACATATCAGATAAAGGGCTAGTATCCAAAATCTATAAAGAACTCATCAAACTCAACACCCAAAGAACAAAGAATCCAATCAAGAAATGGGCAGAAGACATGAACAGACATTTTTCCAAAGAAGACATCCAAATGGCCAACAGACACATGAAAAAGTGCTCAATATCGCTCGGCATCAGGGAAATCCAAATCAAAACCTCAATGAGATACCACCTCACACCAGTCAGAATGGCTAAAATTAACAAGTCAGGAAATGACAGATGTTGGCGGGGATGCGGAGAAAGGGGAACCCTCCTACACTGTTGGTGGGAATGCAAGCTGGTGCAGTCACTCTGGAAAACTGTATGGAGGTTCCTCAAAAAGTTGAAAATAGAGCTACCATATGATCCAGCAATTGCACTACTGGGTATTTACCCCAAAGATACAAAAGTAGGGATCTGAAGGGGTACGTGTACCCCGATGTTTATACCAGCAATGTCCACAATAGCCAAACTGTGGAAAGAGCCAAGATGTCCATCGACAGATGAATGGATAAAGAAGATGTGGGATATATATACAATGGAATATTATGCAGCCATCAAAAGGAATGAGATCTTGCCATTTGCAACAACGTGGATGGAACTGGAGGGTATTATGTTGAGCGAAATAAGTCAAAAAGAGAAAGACATGTATCATATGATCTCACTGATATGAGGAATTCTTAATTGCAGGAATCAAACTGAGGGTTGTTGGAGTGGGGGGTGGGGTGGGAGGGATGGGGTGACTGGGTGACGGACACTGGGGAGGGTGTGTGCTCTGGTAAGCGCTGTGAGTTGTGCAGGACTGTTGAATCTCAGATCTGTACCTCTGAAACAAATAATGCAATATATGTTAAGAAAAAAAAAAAGAAGAAGAAGAAGAAGAAGGTAGTGGGAGGGGAAGAATGAGGCGGGGGAAATCGGAGGGGTGGACGAACCATGAGAGACGATGGACTCTGAAAAACAAACAGGGTTCTAGAGGGGAGGGGGGTGGGAGGATGGGTTAGCCTGGTGGTGGGTATTGAGGAGGGCACATTCTGCATGGAGCACTGGGTGTTGTGCACAAACAATGAATCATGGAACACTTCATCTAAAACTAATGATGTAATGTATGGGGATTAACATAAGAATAAAAAAAAAGAAATTAGAATATAAAAAAAATTAAAAAAAAAAAAAGCATCCCACTTTGTTTAGGCAGGGCGGCCATATATGAATTATTCTTCCTTTTTATCTTAAGGTGTATGCTTTTATAGAAACAACTTCCGGCATATCGACCATAGATCATTTAATGTAATAACTTTCACCTTTTTCCTATGTTGACAACTCCACATGGATAGCTGAAATAAAGCTCCTAACTCCTAGGTACCAGAGAACAGTGCCTTGATCCAAGCAGGTAAGTGGGCATATAAGCTCCAACATGACTTGACAGTACTAACCTGGCCTATTACCTGTGATTAAGTCAGTATCCTGGCAATTATTATACACATATACATTTATGTCTACAGATGTACGTATATGATCATATGTTTTGAAATAGCAAAAATATTTTGGTCCTTGTAATAGAAGGTCTCAATAAGTATTTCATGAACATAGGTAATTAATCAAAATTGTGCTACCATGAAAACTGTTAGTCATCATTATAGGAAATACTTTTCATCTGTAGTGATAAGAGACAAAATTATAGAAGTTAAAGATTTTTATAGTGAAGTTGAATAATTATAAATTTATAATATTAAAGAGTAGCATGCATTGACATTTTATAATCTATTTTTAAATTTGCTTACTTTTAATTTACTTATTGTAGCTGTTCAATAGTTTGTGAAGTATTACAGAGTAGTAACTTACATCAATTAGAATAATTTTAATGGATAAACAAAGATAAATAAACTTTTGAGTTATAAAATGAGCTTATAAAATATGTACAGAAATGTAAAACATCTAAGGTTTATTATTTTATTTCTGTCACCATTAGTAATTATTTACAAAGTCCAATTCAAACGAGTTCTATGTTACAAGTATGCTTTCTAATCTATAGGAATTTTCAATGAAGAATTATTTCTCTTTTTAAAAGATTTTATTTATTTATTTGTCAGAGAGATAGAGAGAGCACAAGCAGGGGGAGCGGCAGGCAGAGGGAGAAGCAGACTCCCCGCCGAGCAAGGAACAGGATGCCGGACTCTGGGATCATGACCTGAGCTGAAGGCAGACACTCAATGGATTGAACTACCCAGGCATCCCAATGAAGAATCATTTCTTATACACACTTTGAATGAACAGAGTTTTATCATATGTCAAGAAAGTATAGCCTTATTATTAACTTAAAGCATTTATTTTAAATTAAGTTTTTGAAAGTTCTTACATAATTTCTCTAAATGAGTACCCCATTATTTCAATTACTTATTGAAATAACCCCCATTATTTCAATATTTGCTTATTAATATTGTGGTAACATAGCATCATATAAATATACATTATTCTCTAAAAAAAAATGCCTCTCAAAAAACCAGGAATAACTGTCATTTCAGGAATGGTATTATTTCCTAAACAACACCATTTATTTATTTGAAAAGCATATTCACAGTAGTATTAAGTAACTAAAACAGCCCCAAGTGGCTGTAGGTGTGTGGAACAAGGCAGTGAATGAGATACATAAACTGCATATAGAGAGGACAAACTTGTGGAAAATAAATGAATAAAGGGGCGTGGGAGGGATGGGGTGGCTGGGTGATGGACACTGGGGAGGGTTATGTGCTATGGTGAGTGCTGTGAATTGTGTGAGACTGATGAATCACGGACCTGTACCCCTGAAACAAATAACACATTATACATTAATTTAAAAAAAGAAAAAAAATAAAAAAAAATTCCATTTAAATGTAAGTGGAAAGAAATGCTATAAAGATAATACACTTAATTACACATTTGATATAAAATGTCCTGGAACTGAGTAGTTGTACTAGTTAAAGTTGAGTGCCCAGTAAAGGCCACTATGGCATTTGAGCCAATACTTGAATACAAAAGAGGAATCTGTAATGCAAAGATCTTCATGAAGAACTTTTTGCAAATGAGGAAAACAAGCAATATGGCACTATGCTGGAAGTAACATATTCTTTTTTTTTTTTTTTTGAAAAAAAATTTTTTTTAAGATTTTATTTATTTATTTATTTGACAGAGATAGAGAGAGAGCACAAGTAGAGTGACAGGCAGAGGTAGAGGGAGAAGCAGGCTCCCCGCTGAGCAGGGAGCCCGATGCGGGGCTCGATCCCAGGACCCTGGGATCATGACCTGAGCCGAAAGCGGACGCTTAACCTACTGAGCCACCCAGGCGCCCCAGAAGTAACATATTCTTAAAACAGAAATTAAGAAAAAAAAAAAAAAAAGGTCATTTTGGCCAGAGTATAGTGAACAAGAGGACGTTTACAAAGCGAGACTGGAAATAAGAAGAGACCAGATTTGGTAGGATCTGGTCGGCCATGGTAAAAGGAATTGATTTTATTGTAAGTAACGGAGGTTTTATGTTGTTTCTTTTAGGAAGGAGTGTGAAATTACTTCATTCATATTTTTAGAAGTTCTCTCTATCATTCTTATGATATATTTTCTCCTCACTCTGTCATTATTCCTTATTCTGGAGAGACTAGATAGCACTGTTGTTACACGAGAGTGGGCAGACCAGTTAAAAGGCTATTATAATGTTCTAGATGAGAACTAGAGACCATGTGGTATTTGTAGAGATGGTGAGGAATGATGGAATTTGGAATACACTGAAAGTAAAATTAACTGAATTTGCTGATGGGTCTTATGTTGGGGTCAAAAGAAAGAGAACCAGAAATGTCCTTTAAGTTTTGGAGTACAAGACTGTGTCATTGTCTGAAAAGGGAAGGATCAGGAAGAGAAGCAATTGGCAGGGATGAGGAAGGTAGTTAAAGAGTAGTGTTTCTGACCTTATTTAAGTTTTTTTTGTTTTGTTTTGTTTTGTTTTGTTTTAATACCCAGACTATATCTAAGAGGATATGTCAAGGAGTCAGCCAAAATATGATTCT
The DNA here is from genome assembly GCF_029215605.1 of Mirounga angustirostris. Lineage (NCBI taxonomy): Eukaryota > Metazoa > Chordata > Mammalia > Carnivora > Phocidae > Mirounga > Mirounga angustirostris. The sequence continues at coordinate 149,186,519 of NW_026991710.1, read as the reverse complement.
AGAGCTGAGGTGAGAGATCAGACCGGAAAATAATTTGAAAGTTTTGGTCAAGAGGGCTAGGTGACATCACACAAAGACTAGGTGGTTAGTGGAGAAGGGTGTTTCACTAGGAATCCTGAGGAATTCCAACACAAAGAAGTCAAATAGAGGAGGAAATCTAGCAAGAGATGGGGAAAGAGTAACAGTGGGTAGAAGGGAAATCAGCTAAGTCTTGTTTCACTAGAGTCAGGGGTGTTTCAAGAGGAAAGATATGAGGACTATATCACAGTTTTCTGAGAAGTTGAGTAATGTAAAGGATGCTGCATCCACTGTATCAGAATGACAGGAATTTAAATCAGTTACAAAGGATTGTGAACAGACTAGAAGTGAAAGAAGTAAAAAAGAAAAAGAAAAGATAAAGTATTTTACTCTATATCTCTCATGAGCTTTGCAACTTTTTATTATACCCATTTTTGGATTTTTTTATTACAAGAAAGAAAAAGAAAGAAAAGAAAGAAAGGAAGGAAGGAAGGCAGGAAGAGAGAAAGAAAGAAAGAAGAAAGAAAGAAAGAAAGAAAGGAAGGAAGGAAGGAAGGAAGGAAGGAAGGAAGGAAGGAAGGAAGGAAGGAAGGAAGAAAAAGAATTTTACTCTATATTTTTGCAACTTTTTATTATACCCATTTTTGGATTTTTTTATTACAATAAATAAATAAATAAATAGTCTATTCTTATACCACAGTTACTTTTCTCTGTCCTTTTTTTTTTTTTTCTTTTTTCAGTGTCACTATATGTACTTATGATCTGTTATCGGAGTTCCACATACAGTTCTAGGTTGGGGCTTGGTGTTTTGTACTGCCGCAAAGTGATTAAATTCCTTTGATACAGAAGCAATTTTCATGCCATTTTTGGTTGAATGACTCATCTCTGGGCCATGATCTACAATCACACATCTTCTGTAGGGTCACATTGCTCAGAGACTCGCTCCATCAATATAGAATATTTTAAAAATTGTTTTTTATCTAAATGCAGTTTTTTGAAGTTACTGAAACTCATCTGCCACTTTGTTGCCAACTCACACTCTCCTTCTGTGATCTTTCCCACTGAATAGACATTTTGCTACAGAAGAAGCCTGAATGCTGGGTGAAAACTTTTAGAGAGCACTGTGTACTACCAATAAACACTTTGTAGACACTTGAGTCTATTCATCTGATGAATGTGTTGATGTGTAGCAAGGAAGTAATCTTTGTAACTAACCAGAGAAGTTCTGCTAAATTCTAAATTCTTTGACAAAGGTAAAGATAAAGCAGAGTTATGGAAATACTTCGAACATTACAACTGTGTGATTTGTTCCAGTTTTTACAGTGAAAAAGAAAAGCAAACTTAGGGTTTGCAATATCAGTGTACTTTTTAAAACATCAATTAGATTTTATTTTATAATTCCCAAGAAACATTCCTTAACAATTGTTTTTTTGTTGTTTTGTTTTTGTTTCATTTTATTTTATCTCTAAGAGCTCCTTCCTGGCTGACTGTTAACTTCTTTTTGTCTCTTTTCTGAGGGGTTCTCCTTTTGCTTCATTTCTTTATTACCTCTTGGTTATTTAGAGGGAAGCCCGGTGTGATGCTCTTAACATGGCTGTGTGACATTTCTAGCTGCTTCTTAATTTTTCCAAAAGAGTCCCAAACATTTTATGACTTAAACAAATTACAAAATCAGATTAATAAATAGAAAGTCATTTGTTTCTCTGAAGCATAGCTACTCATCCACTGAACAGAAGCTAAACCATGTCTGGTACACATTGACTTCATTCAGCAAGTGTTAATTGAGCATCTATTATATGTCAAGAATGCTGTCAAGGGGCGAAGATATACTTGGAGAAGCTATTTCCTCCCACTGAGCTAACAGCTTGGTGAGGGAGTCAGACTTTAATTAAGAAGTCACAATGTGGGGCGCCTGGGTGGCTCAGTCGTTAAGTGTCTGCCTTCAGCTCAGGTCATGTTCCCAGGGTCCTGGGATCGAGCCCTGCATCAGGCTCCTTGCTCTGCGGGGAGCCTGCTTTTCCCTCTCCCTCTCCCACTCCCCCTGCTTGTGTTCCCTCTCTTGCTGTGTCTCTCGCTGTCAAATAAATAAATAAAATCTTTAAAAAAAAAAAAGTCACAATGTGTTTTTACTAGTTAGTGCCAATTTGTGTTATAAAAATACTATATTAATCACAGTTGATTCTATTCAGCTCTGATTTGTTTGCCACCTTATAAGAGTTTTATGAATTAACATCTTTATTAAGAGCAGTTAGATGAGCCTAAGGGTTGTTCATAATTTCAGCACACTGTAAAGGAAAAGTTTTCTAATTTTTTTAAGATATCTCAACACATTTAAGAATAAGTAATTAAATATTTACTTATGGGATATAAAGTAATATCCAAAGAAACCCAGTTATTTAGCTTAAAATCTATATTAAGAATAATATCCTAGCTGAACAAAACAAACAGCCCTCAGTAGTTATAATACAATTATTTAATTGTATTATATAATGCAATTTTATTGTATTATATATAATAATTATATTAATATAATACAGTTATTTGTATTAATATCCTAGCTGACTATTGAATAAAAAAAAAGCCCTCAGTAGTTATAATACAATTAATATATAAAGGAAGTTGTTCACTCTGAATTCTGTTTGAAAAGTATTAAAAACAGCAAACTCTCCTCAAAAGCTAAAACATATTAGCTATCTCAAACTGTCTCATGATGATGTTTGATCCTGCCCAATAACCTTCTGTAATATATACAGAGCATTATAGAGAATATCCAAAGTTACATCATTACTCGGTTCAAACATGACAAATATTTTGGGACAAAATTTTACCAAAAAAGTGTGGTTACCTAACCCAGTTTTATCTCTAATTTTTATAACCCAGATGAGACCCAGTAAGATAGGGCTCTAGACTATTAACTGATCTAAGTAAGATAAAAGTTTATAAATCAAGTTTTTGGCAATAATTATGGTTTATGGTATGTCTATTTAAAAATAATCTTTTTTGGTAACCTGAAAACATAAAGTTATAATAAATTAAGTTAAATATTGAAACAATTATTGAATTCAAGTTTATGTACTTTTGGCTTCTTATTATGAAGAAACTAAAGATATTTGGGTCTATCATTAAACATGTCTTGTGCCACATGGATAAATTAACTGTGAGGAAAAATATAATTCTACAAATTATAAAATGCATTCATAAACCTGCAAGTCCACAGAATTCTAGTGTAACAAGCAGTCCAAAATTGCTTACTTCTTAGTTTTCAGTAGAAATTAAGTTTTTTAAGGGTTACTAATTCTAATCAATATATATAATTAAAGCTTGTAGAAATAATAAGGCCAAAAGAAAGCTGTATATGAAAGTAGGTAAGGAAAGTAAAATGTGTTTTTTGGATAAAGAAAAGTATGAAGGACATATTTTTGTTAAAGGAAAAAGACTACTTTTGTCCTAATGTAGAATGACTGTTGTTTACTTGTTTTCCAGAGTGTGAAAGAGGAAAAATATAGGAAAAACCTGAATAATTATTTTAAAAACTTGTAGGTTTATGGAAAAGGAATTTTGGAAAAGGAATTTCATGTATGGTAAAGTTGACTAGATTGAAATGGATTTATTAAAGTTTTTAAATCATGAGGCAATATTGAAAGTATACTGTTGTCAAATTACAATTTGGTTTCTCCCTGTTAAAAGGACAAAGTTTTCTTGAACTATTTTGATGTGCTTTTGATAAGAGATGTAAATAGCTTTTCTTTATCTTTTGGGTAACGTTTCTGGAAAAAAAAGATTTTAAGTCATCGTAATAATTTCCTGTTTCATGTTGTCTTTATCAGGTCTTTGATTACTTGGAAAAATTAAATTTTCTCAATATTAAAAGAGCTAAGTTTTGTTCACAATTATGTAGCCTCCTAATTACCTTTAAAATCTTCTATTGTCACTTTGATTAAATAGATTATTAAATATTATTTCATAATTATCTGTGGTTCAATTTAGTCAAATGTTCAAACCTTATGATGTTTTTGACAACTACCTAAAATCAATTTTTAAATGAGGGTCTTTTTAACCTCAAACTAACCTGGAGAGTTCACACATGATCCTTGGAAAATTACAGAGAATTTGTCTCTCACCTTGTAAAAGAGGAGTGTTAAAATTAATTAGGTTTATTTAATACATTAAATTACATGGGAAGCATTGTCAATAAGAAGTAATGATAAACCTTAAGTTGTATGTATGTGCATATACATTACTAACATAGATATTTCAGAAATTGTTTGAAGTTCATAGAAATTTGCCAATACTTTCATGGCCCAATTGTTACAAATGTGCTACAGAAATAATGACATTTCCTTATTGAATAAACTATCATCAGATCTTTAATCATGGCCATTTTTTTTTTAAGTCTTCTTGTCATTTGTAGACAGTTATTGTTTTACTGTGATACTTTTGCAAATGTGTTTCATCTTCAGAGAGATTTATGGAAAGAACTCTGACAAGTACTCTAGAATATAGGTTTCTGATGACTATAAGATCATACCCCTGAAATAGGTAAGAATCTCCAGAACAAGTGGAAAAACTGAATTCAAGCAGAATAAGAATTAATAATGGGACTGAATAAACTGATAGGTATGATTATAAATTTTCTTACAACTTTTTCTTTGAAACATTGTTGGGCCTTAATGTGTTGTTTTCCCAGATTTAAGGAAACCTTTTCTCTTTTCTCTTAAGCTATCTATGACTTGCAGCAATTTGGCAAGTATACCTTTGTAAATAGAATTGAAACATTTACTTTTTCTCTCTACCTGATCCCTCTAGAATTTGGAAACTCACTGAGTTACCTTATGTTTTTGGCCATATTATTATTTGCATAAGTTCAATAAGAATTTGTTCTCCTGATAACACGACACAATTGGGAACCAAGGCTTTAAATGAAATGTCATATTTGGGAATATGCATAAAATCAGATATAATAACACAGTTAAAAAAAAATAAGGATGACTTTATGGGGCCAATAAAGCCTCTTGTTAAAAACAAAACAAAACAAAACAAAACAGGCTGGTACCTTGTTTACAGGGTTCCTAGCAGCCTCACCAGATAAGTAAGGAAAGGTACTTCCTGGCAGGTCCAGGAAACTCAGGATATCTTGAAGACCTCAAGATGAAAGGAATTAACCCAAAACTATAGGTATTATGGGTGAAGTCTGATGGCAAGTTTTTGACATGGCTTCTCAGTCTGGAGAGGCTTTAAAAGTCCAATCTAACATTGCTTATGAAAAGTTCCAGCAAAGCAGATTTAAAAAGAGCCTATATGGTCAATCACTATTTTTGCTGCACTTATATAAATCATCAGACCAAGTTTAATGAGACTAGATTTTTTTTTGCAAAGAAATTAGTTTTACTGTAAATATATTTGCTAGAAATGAAATCTGGATGCCAAATTCTACCAGTTTTCTCAAATATCTGGCTATGACACTCTAAACAATGCTTCTAATTTTCTCCCACCTTTCTGATTTGGAATCTTTAAGTACAAAGACTGTCTTTGAACTTTCTTGGAAGGGGCCTTCCCAGGCCCTTCTCACTACCCAGATAGCTGTCAAATTTCAGGGACTTGAACCTGGGACCTACATCTCCCAATTGAAAAGGGTTCCTCCAGACTCTTGGAGCTGCATGCCACTTAGAGATCTAAAATTAAAATTGAGCCCAGTATCTTTCCCAGAAGCAGATGGCATCTTGAGGTGAATGGCTCTCCCAAGACTATGGGTTGAAATCTTCATCTCCAATAGGAAATCTTTATTCCTTTTGCCTTTTCACTACATGGTTTTTCTCTCTGTTCATGCATGGGAAGACAATGCTCCTTAACTCTGGCAACTATCATTGCATCTACCACTAAGGCTATAACTATACCACAAAAGTTCCTGGCCTTTCTTGCTTTGGTAGTTTTAGAGAATAGAATTGCTTTAGATTACTTATTAGCTAAACAAGGAGTCTGTGCCATAGCAAATCCCTCCTCTGGTGCCTGACTCAACACTAGTATTGTAACGAATAAAAGAAATTAACAAAGAAGTCACTTGGCTAAAACAGGTTGGTGCTCCTTCAGGGTCATTCTTTGATTCATTTGATATCAACTGGTTTGGTTCATGGGGGCTCTGGCTAAGGAGAATACTAATGTCTCTTAGTATTATCCTCCTCATAGTCATTAGTGTAGTCTTTTATCTTTTTACATTTGTAAGCATGTTAAATGCATGCTTATGGTCATCAGCAGTACTTCAGATGGTCTCACTGTGCTTGGAGAAACAGAGACAAGATGAACAAGGTGGACAGCAACAACATTGTTTCCATGAACCTGACATCATACCTATAAGTTTTATGATGAAACAAGAATAATTTAAACCTGGAGGAGGAGCAAGATGGCAGAGGAGTAGGAGACCTAAATTTTGTCTAGTCCCAGGAATTCAGCTAGATAGGGATCAAACCATTCTGAACACCTACAAACTCAACAGGAGATTGAAGAAAAGAATAGCAGCTATTCTATGAACAGAAAAGTGAACCCTTTCTGGAAAGTATGACGTGTGGAGAAGTGAATCCAAAGTAATATTTGGGAAGATAGATGGTGGGGGAGGAAGCATCTGTCAGCTGGCTACTGGCAAGTGATAGAGCAGCAGAGCACAAAACCAGAACTTAGAAGTCTGCTCTGCTTAGGGACCTCACTTTAGTGACTAAGTGGTGGGGGGAGGGTGGAAACTTCACTGGGACAACATGGTCTCAGGACCTTCAAGGTCACAGAAAGACCGGGGGTGCCTGAGTGCCAGGAGAGCTCCCAGATATCAAAGCAGGGAAGCTGGATGCCAAGATGGAGCTGAGGAGTGGGCTCTCAGCTCGGGGTTGCCATAAACTGTGATCCACAGCACAGTTGGGCCACTACTCTTTGAGCAGGAACCCAACAGCGGCAGATCCGAGGACACTCCCATCCCTTCCCCAGAAGGAGTGGCTCAGGAGCCGGGAATCTACTGGGTTTGGAGACTCCAAACGAGGTCATGTGCCAGAGATAGAAATGCTCAGTCACAGGCCGGGTGAGCACGGAGTGCGGCCAGAGACCAGGGAGACAGGAGTGATTGACTGCTTTTCTCTGAGGGCTCACTGAGGAGTGGGGCCCCGAGTTCTTGGCTCCTCCTGGGCCAGATATTGGGAGGCCGCAATTTTCATTCTCGTCCTCCAAAGCTGTATGGAAAGCTTTCAGGAAACAAAAGCTACTGAGAGCAAACCTGAGCAGATTACTTAGCCTGGTCCTGGGCAAGGGCAGTGCAATTCTGCCTCCGGCAAAGACATTTGAAAATAACGGCAACATGCCCCTCCACCCAGAAGATTAGCAAGAACATCCAGCCAAGACCAAGTTCACCAATCAATGAGAATGGCAAAACCACAGAGCTAAGGGAATACAGCACATAGCATTCATAGTTTTTTTCCCATGATGCTTCAGTCTTTCAAAGTTAATTTTTAAATTTTTCTTTACTTTTTAATTTTTCTTCTTTCCTTTTTCAACCAACATCTTATCAATTCCTTTTTTAAAATCATTTTTAATTTTCATTTTTACAGTCTTATTCTATCCCTTCATTGTATTTAACCTTATTTTTAAAGTTATATATATAACTTATATATATAAATTTCTCTTTCTTTAAAATTTTGGGAGGCAATTTCTTCTAACAGATCAAAATGTGGTGAGTGTGTGGCTCTGTTCTATTCACCAGCCTGATCATATTCTTTTTTTTTTTTTCTTTTCCCCCAGTTTCGTGTCTCTTCTGATTTGTTTATTGGGTAATATTCTGGGGTTGTTGTTGCCCTTTTAGCATTTTGTTCTCTCATTCATTTATTCTTCTCTGGACAAAATGACAAGATGGAAAAACTCACCTCAAAAACAAAGAACAAGAAGCAATACTGACTGCCAGGGACCTACTCAATATGGACATTAGTATGATGTCAGAACTAGAGTTCAGAATGACGATTATAAAGATACTATCTGGGCTTGAGAAAAGCATAGAAGATACTAGAGAATCCCTTTCTGGAGAAATGAAAGGGCTAAAATCTAACCAAGTTGAAATCAAAAAGGCTATTAATGAGGTGCAATCAAAAATGGAAGCTCTAACTGCTAGGATAAATGAGGCAGAAGAGAGAATTAGTGATATAGAAGACCAAATGATGGAGAATAAAGAAGCTGAGAAAAAGAGAGATAAACAACTACTGGATAATGAGGGGAGAATTCGAGAGATAAGTGATACCATAAAGCAAAACAACATTAGACTAATTGGGATCCCAGAAGAAGAAAGAGAGGGGCAGAAGGTATATTGAAGCAAATTAAAGCAGAGAACTTCCCTAATTTGGAGAAGGAAACAGGCATCAGAATCCAGGAGGCACAGAGAACTCCCTTCAAAATCAATTAAAATAGGTCAATACCCCGACATCTAATAGTAAAACTTACAAGTCTTAGAGACAAGGAGAAAATCCTGAAAGCAGCTCGGGACAAGAGGTCTGTAACATCCAATGCGAGAAACATTAGATTGGCATCAGACCTATCCACAGAGACCTGACAGGCCAGAAAGGACTGGCATGATATATTCAGGGCACTAAATGAGAAAAATATGCAGCCAAGAATCCTATATCCAGCTAGGCTGTCATTGAAAATAGAAGGAGAGATAAAAAAAACTTCCAGGACAAACAGAAACTAAAAGAATTTGCAAACACAAAATCAGCCCTACAAGAAATATTGAAAGGGTCCTCTAAGCAAAGAGAGAGCCTAAAAGTAACATAGACCAGAAAGGAAAAGAGGCAATATACAGTAACAGTCACCTTCCAGGCAGAACAATGACACTAAATTCATATCTTTCAATAGCTACCCTGAATGTAAATGGGCTAAATGCCCCAATCAAAAGACACAGGCTATCAGATTGGATAAAAAAACAAGACCCATTGATATGCTGTCTGCAGGAGACTCATTTTAGACCAAAAGACACCTCCAGATGAGGGGGTGAAAAAACATCTACCATGCTAATGGACATCAAAAGAAAGCTGGGGTGGCAATCCTTAGATCAGACAAATTAGATTTTAAACCAAAGACTATAATAAGAGATGAGGAAGGACACTACATAATTCTTAAAGGGTCTACCCAACAAGAACATCTAACAATTGTAAATATCTATGCCCTTAACATGGGAGCAGCCAATTACATAAGCCAATTAATAACAAAATCAAAGAAACACATACACAATAATATAATAATAGTAGGGGACTTTAACACCTCCTCACCGAAATGGACAGATCATCTAAGCAAAAGATCAACAAGGAAATAAAGGCTTTAAATGACACACTGGACCAGATGGATTTCACAGATATATTCAGAACATTCCATCCCAAAGCAACAGAATACACATTCTTCTCTAATGCCCATGGAACTTTCTACAGAATAGATCACATCCTGGGTCACAAATCAGGTCTCAACCAGTACCAAAAGATTGGGATCATTCTCTGCATATTTTTAGACCACAGTGCTTTGAAACTAGAACTCAATCACAAAAGGGAAGTCAGAAAGAACTCAAATACATGGAGGCTAAAGAGCATCCTACTAAAGAATGAATGGGTCAACCAGGAAGTTAAAAAAGAATTCAAAACATTCATGGAAACCAATGAAAATGAAAACACAACTGTTCAAAATCTTTGGGATGCAGCAAAGGCAGTCCTAAGAGGAAAGTATATAGCAATACAAGCCTTTCCCTCAAGAAACAAGAAAGGTCTCAAATACACAACCTAACCCTACACCTAAAGGAGCTGGAGAAAGAACAGCAAATAAAGCCTAAACTCAGCAGGAGAAGAGAAATAATAAAGATCAGAGCAGAAATCAATGAAATAGAAACTAAAAGAACAGTAGAACAGATCAACAAAACTAGGAGCTGGTTCTTTGAAAGAATTAACAAGATTGATAAACCCCTGGCCAGACTTATCAAAAAGAAAAGAAAAGGACCCAAATCAACAAAATCATGAATGAAAGAGGAGAGATCACAACCAACACTGAAGAAATACAAAAAATTATAAGAACATATTATGAGCAACTATATGCCAACAAATTAGATAATCTGGAAGAAATGGATGCATTCCTAGAGATGTATCAACTACCAAAACTGAACCAGGAAGAAATAGAAAACCAGATCAGACCTATAACCACTAATGAAATTGAAGCAGTCATCAAAAATCTCCCAAAAAACAAAAGCCCAGGGCCAGATGGCTTCCAGGGGAATTCTACCAAACATTTAATTAATACCTATTCTTCTGAAACTGTTCCAAAAAATAGAAATGGAAGGAAAACATCCAAACTCATTTTATGAGGCCAGAATTACCTTGATCCCCAAACCTGACAAAGACCCCATCAAAAAGGAGAATTACAGGCAAATATCCATGATGAACATGGATGCAAAAATTCTCACTGAAATACTAGCCAGTAGGATCCAACAATACTTTAAAAGGATTATTCACCATGACCAAGTGGGATTTATTCCTGGGCTGCAAGTTTGGTTCAACATCCACAAATCAATCAATGTGATACAACATATTAACAAAAGAAAGAACAAGAACCCAATGATCCTCTCAATAGATGCAGAAAAAGCATTTGACAAAGTACAGCATCCTTTCTTGATTAAAACTCTTCACAGTGTAGGGATAGAGGGTACATACCTCAATATCATAAAAGCCATTCATGAAAAACCCACAGCGAATATCATTCTCAATGGGGAAAAATGAGAGCTTTCCCCCTAAGGTCAGGAACATGGCAGGGATGTCCACTATCACCACTGCTATTCAACATAGCATTAGAAGTCCTAGCCTCAGCACTCAGACAACAAAAAGAAATAAAAGGCACCTGAATCAGCAAAGAAGAAGTCAAACTCTTACTCTTTGCAGATGATATGATACTTTATGTGGAAAACTCAAAAGACTCCACCCCAAAACTGCTAGAACTCATACAGGAATTCAGTAAACAGACAGGATATAAAATCAATGCACAGAAATCAGTGGCATTTCTATACATCAACAAGACAGAAGAAAGAGAAATTAAGGAGTTAATCCCATTTACAATTGCACCCAAAACCATAAGATACCTAGGAATAAACCTAACCAAAGAGGCAAAGAACCTGTACTCAGAAAACTATAAAATACTCATGAAAGAAATTGAGGAAGACACAAAGAAATGGAAAAACATTCTGTGCTCATGGATTGGAAGAACAAATATTGTGAAGATGTCAATGCTACCTAGAGCAATCTACACATTTAATGCAATCCCTGTCAAAATACCATCAACTTTTTTCAAAGAAATAGAACAAATAATCCTAAAATTTGTATGGAACCAGAAAAGACCCCGCATAGCCAGAGGAATGTTGAAAAAGAAAAGCAAAGCTGGTGGCATCACAATTCCGGACTTCCAGCTCTATTACAAAGCTGTCATCATCAAGACAGTATGGTACTGGCACAAAAACAGACACATAGATCAATGGAGCAGAATAGAGAGCCCAGAAATGGACCCTCAACTCTACGGTCAACTAATTCGACAAAGCAGGAAAGAATGTCCAATGGAAAAAAGACAGTCTCTTCAACAAATGGTGTTGGGAAAATTGGACAGCCCCATGCAGAAGAATGAAACTGGACCATTTCCTTACACCACACACAACAATAGACTCCAAATGGTTGAAAGACCTCAGTGTGAGACAGGAGTCCATCAAAATCCTAAAGGAGAACACAGGCAGCAACCTCTTCGACCTCAGCCACAGCAACTTCTTCCTAGAAACATCGCCAAAAGCAAGGGAAACAAGGGCAAAAATGAACTATTGGGACTTCATCAAGATAAAAAGCTTCTGTACAGCAAAAGAAACAGTCAAGAAAACCAAAAGACAACCGACAGAATGGGAGAAGATATTTGCCAATGACATATCAGATAAAGGGCTAGTACTCAAAATCTATAAAGAACTTATCAAACTCAACACCTAAAAAACAAATAATCCAATCAAGAGATGGGCAGAAGACATGGACATTTCTGCAAAGAAGACATCCAAATGGCCAACGGACTCATGAAAGAGTGCTCAACATCACTTGGCATCAGGGAAATCCAAATCAAAACCTCAATGAGATACCACCTGACACCAGTCAGAATGGCTAAAATTAACAAGTCAGGAAACAACAGATGTTGATGAGGATGTGGAGAAAGCGGAACCCTCGTACACTGTTGGTGGGAATGCAAGCTGGTGCAGCCACTCTGGAAAACAGTATGGAGGTTCCTCAAAAAGTTGAAAATAGAATTACCCTATGACCCAGCAATTGCACTACTGGGCATTTACCTCCAAAATACAAATGTATTATTCCAAAGGGGCATGTGCACCCCAATGTTTATAGCAGCAATGTCCACAATAACCAAATAGGAAAGAGCCTAGATGTCCATCAACAGATGAATTGATAAAGAAGATGTGGTATGTGTGTATACACACACACACACACAATGGAATATTATGCAGCCATCAAATAAATGAAATCTTGCCATTTGCAACAATGTGGATGGAACTAGAGGGTATTATGCTAAGCGAAATAAGTTAATCAGAGAAAGACAAGTATCATATGATCTCACTGATGTGAGGAATTTGAGAAACAAGACAGGATCAAAAGGGAAAGGAAGGAAAAATGAAAGACGAAACCAGAGAAGGAGACAAACCGTAAGAGACTCTTAATCTTAGGAAACAAACTGAAGTTTGCTGGAGTGGAGGGGGTGGAAGGGATGGGGTGGCTGGGTGATGGACATTGGGAGGGTATGTGCTATGGTGAGCGCTGTGAATTGTGTAAGACTGATAAATCACAGACCTGTACCCCTGAACAAATAATACATTATATGTTAATTTTTTTTAAAAGTTAAAAAATAAATAAATAAAATAGAAGGGGGAAAAAGAATAATTTAAACCTGATAATGACCAAGAATAGTGCTAATATCATTATTAATTTAATTATTAAATTAATTAAACAAGGAGGCCATGAGACTGAGGTTTCTGAAATGCTATGGTGGCAGACAAACTAAAATCTAAGCCTGTAAACAACTCAAGGTTAAAAAATCAACACCTAAGGACAACCAATCACAAACAACGAACTATGCATTAAGCTGTCCCCAGTCAGATAATTCTTTGCTTTTGCACCTCTTCTATATAGGTCATTCCTATTGCTCTTGTAGGTGGAACACTCCTAAACACTCCTGGTTTGGTACTGCCCAATTAGAAATTATTTTCCTCAAAAAAACTCCTCAAATTTTTAATATGCCTCTGTTTATCTTTTAATGCAGCTTTATATGTAATAACCATAAACTGGAACCAATCCAGATGCCCTTCAACAGCAGAATGGTTAAAAAAGACTCTGGTCCATACATTTTAGAGAATCCTACTCAGCAATAAAAAGTCCATACATTTTAGAGAATCCTACTCAGCAATAAAATAAAATAAACACAACAATTTCAGTGACTCTTCAGGGAATTATGCTAAGTGAAAAAAACCAATCTACAAAATGTACATGCTGTGTGACACAATTTATTTAAAATTTTTGGGTTGGAGAATAATGGGAGAGGGTGGAGGGGAAGTGGGTATGCTCATAAAAGAACAACATGAAAGAACTTGTGAGGCTGGAGTTGTTAAGTATCTTGACTGTGTTAATGGACACATGAGCCTATACACGTGATAAAATTGTAGCAAACTAAATGCACCCACATGCACATGCACACACACATAAATGGGTATGAGCAAAATGAGAAATTTAAGTAAAATGGATGGATTGTATCAATGTTAATATCCTGGTCATGATATAATACTGCAGTTCAGCAAACTTTTACCATGGTAAGGGGGTGGTGAGGAAGACTAAATAAATAATAGAGAAACATTTGTTATTTAAAGTTTATGAAACTAATTTCTTGTTAATAAAATAGAAATAATCTCCAAAAATTTTTTTGTAAATTGTAGCATTAGAATTTCTGAAACTAATTCAGCATTTAATTGAATATTTATTAATGTTTAAAGTTATCTTAAGGCTTTCAGCAAACACTATTTAACTATCAGTAAATTTTCTGGGAATGGACTTCAATTCAGAATGAATTTATAATAGGAAATCACTCAAATATCAAAGTGCAAAATTGCTATTATTAGTAAAATTTAATGTCCTTTACCTGTACTTTTATATTATTTATTTTATTCATATACATACACATATATGTGTATCTGTATATATGTATATATGTGTATATATATAAGTACATGCATATATAAACACACACACATATATATACACACACAAAAGAAAAATGTACCTTAATGCAGTGATAAATTATTTTTAGTTACAAGATGACCAATAATGTTAACATAATTCAATATCTTGCTGAGTTTTTATCTGTTAAATTTGTGGAGTTTTAGCCTAACATCTTGTATCACAAAATATTTTATTCACAAACCAAGTAATCACTGTTTCATTGAGATGATTTAAAACAGCAAGATTTGGAAAGGTTTCTTTATTTTTAAACCCAAATCTTTGAAAGATAATAATTCCAATCAAATTATTTGACGTTAGCAAATTTCTTCACTTTGAAGAAATGTCCAAGTTAACATACTTCCAGCTACAATATTTAATACTGAACAGTGTTTGGTGTTCAATGACCTTAATTCTGTGATGACTTTTTGTTTATTTCTCAATTTGTTTTTTCATAGACTTTCATGGGAACAAGGGAAGTGGTTGAATGTGGCTGTTTCAGCTCTTCAATGAGGTTTTGTCTCAATAAATGCTTTGATACCAAAGTCATGCAACTGAAGGAAAGCAATGAAAGATTGCCAAGCAAAATATTTGATAGTCTAATCAAAATAAAAAGCAATTTTAGATATAAAAATAGTTTCAATTATGATATTCAATATTGTTTTGTAGAGTTACATTATGTAATAATAGCAACTGCAGTGTTTTTTCCAAATTAATAAGAATATGCTTGAATTAAAATTATAAAATATAAATAATACATCAGATAAAAACAGAAAATTGCATTGTATAAAAAGAACACTAATCAAATAACTAGGTCAAATATAAAAATAATAAAAATGTTTCATTTTTTTGAAAAAGACATTTCAGAATAAAACCCACAAAAGTCACAAAACAAAATAGCAAACCAACCAATGAATGACTTATAATTTTAGAAACTAACTTCTCCTGAGTTCTTAAATTCTAAAGAATAGATAAAACTGTTAAAAATAAAAATTAAAAATACACCAGATTCCTTTAACCTTTCATCACTATGTGTTATGCTTGAAGTGAGATGTATAATATAGTCTGTGTTCTTACAGGAAAAAAGTCATCAGAAATCCATGGAATTAAACACACTGTATTTAGCAAGGCTCCAAATACACAGTAAATGTTCATTAAATGGTACGTAATAATTACCACAACAAAGATCTTACTATTGAATAATAACTCTGCCTGATACATGTTTATAGTATACATTTAAATGCTAATTTAAATGCATTTAAATTTGCAAGTACAACCTTCCGGTTTCAGAATGAAATATTGCCTTAGCAGTTGCTCATTAGTGAAACTTTAATGAAGAGAACAGGCTTAAGCTATGATTAAATCCTTGTTTTGTACTAAGTAGAGTTTAGTGTTACTACCAAAACATTGTTACATAATAGGAACACTTTTCAGAAATTATCTTAACTTTCAAATGCCTGTAAACTTCTAAAGCCCTCAATGTTTGTCTTCATTGTTTATCAAAAATGTGAGATAACTTTCAAATATGGACATAGACGAAGATATTAACAGCATTTGTATGTTTGGTATAAAGAAGATTAAACAACTACGTAAGCATCCTCATTTTTGATATTTGCTTTTTCCTGATATTTTAGATCACTTAGATATAGTGATTATAAATTGTTCTGCTAATGTGACTGAGGTCACTGTCTCTATCTTTGCATATATGAAGTACCTTTGAGCAAGTGTAAAATAATGGTAAACCTGATTAGTACCATGAGGTTTGATATAATTATATTTCCTTTCTTTATAGTATCTTAATGAAAACTTACTATTGTCTATATAATAACTATGACACATTTCACAAATTTATTTGGCTAATTTCATGCTGAGTTATTTCAAATGCTATGACTTTTCCCCAAATCATATATCATACCAAATTTTATATCAATACCTTTCTGGGAAGTTGATATGGTGATTGTTACCTTATGCAGTATACTAAATGTAAAAGAAGTAAGTTCATTTATTTTCATTGAATACATCCTAATATGTGTTAAACAGCAAAAATTTGAGTAAATTTGAAAATCTAATTGGCTTTATTGAATGATTAATGAATCATGCAGTATCCCATCTAAGAAATAAAAATAAGGTCCAAAGAACTACAGAAAAGGAAAGGTTTTTAAAGTCTGGAAATGGAACTTATAAATGAAAAAAAATTTTTAGGTTCAGGCAACCTATCTATGGGGGACAGAAGGAGACTGTGTGGGCAGATTAGCTCATTAATGCTAACCAGAAAGTTCCAAACTGACCAGTTAAGACTATATTCCTGGGGAAGAGTGTAACTGCAATTAAGTTAGGTATTAAATCATCATGGGCTTAGCATAAGTGACTCCATTTGGGGCCTGTTAATTCTTTTTCTTCTTTTTTTTAATTTAAATTCAATTAGCCAGCATATAGTACATCATTAGTTTTTGATGTAGTATTCACTGATTCATTAGTTGCATATAACACTCAGTGCTCATCACATCATGTGTTATTTCTTTTTTTTAACAATTTCACCCCCCTTTTGATCAGACTCTCAGCTTAATTGAAAGATATAATCAAAATTGAAGGCATTAGAGCCACTCTCAAGTACTGCTCTGCTGTTCTCACAGTTCTATTGGTCCTTTGTGTGGTATCTATAGGTTATGATGTTTTTACTTAATCTCTGTGATGTTAACCAGTCATGGTTTCAGGTTCACAATCTTTAATGTAGTCATTCTCTGCACTTTTCTAATGTTCCCATCCTAAGGATATCATTTGCTTCATGGTTATTGGCTGCAAATATGAATTTGAAGCTTTTGAGAGAATACGATGCCCCAGGGCATCATTATGGTTATAATAAGCAGGATAATTCCCAGTGTTTGGTGCACTTTGGAGCCATGGTCCCTAAGACCTAAATCAACCAAAATCAAATAAATCAAAGAAAGACCCCCACTGAAGGAATCACCTCTTTAAGCCAAATGGCTTGCTTAGTGATCTTTTATAATTGAATTTGAAGTTCCCCACAAGGGTTAATCCAGATGCAGCAAGTGATGTTGACCACAGCACAGATTCCTCCTTACTCAGCTAAAAGATAATCAAGGGCTATTATATTATCAAGGACAACTTTGGCCAGAGACTAAGGATCTTTGTTGGGAAGCTATTCTTAGCAATAGAATCTGCAATCTTTTCAAGAATTAAGGAGATTTTTCTGAACACATTCTCATTTGCATTTACTCCTAACCAGGGAACTATGACCTTGCCAAAGGAAACAAATCCTGAGTCGTTCCCCCTGGTAGGCCCTTTCTAACTCAAAAATGTAAATCCAGGAGTTTGACCAATGAGGTGTCTTAGTTCACATGTGAAAACTTAAAGAGGTACTGTTAATAGATTCATTCACAAGGATTGCTGCATTTACACATTCTAGCCAGGGATCAGGCAGGTTTTTAGCACATATGGGAAGAAAATCTTCTAGCCTGAAATAGAGTCATTCCAAATACCTTGTGAAGATGGGTGCTGCTGGTAGGATATCTTAGTGAATAGGGGCAGATCTGATCTAGATAATCAGGGGAACATGGGGGTGCAAATGTACTAAGATTTATATAGGTAAGTGTGTCTAATTAGGGATGTAGAGTTATAATCAGAAAGTAAAAACAAGGTATTGGATATTCTGGTTGTAAAAGTGAAACTCAGTAAGAAACTTCTAAGGGGGATCAATTGTAGTTTACAGTGACATTGGGAATAGAAGAAATATTGATCACAAGGAGGATCAGGGGATCTCTTGCATTATGGATAGATCAGAATTTTTTACAAGTCCAGCAATCTGAAAGGTAATCAACTTGAGCAATGGCCTGGGAGATATGGATGAAGGTGCTAACTTTCCAAGCCAATGCTAGAGTAAAGGAGAAAAGAGAGTAAAATTTTCACATTTAAAGTATGAAGCATTGGTCCGATGTCTTAGGTGGAAGCAAGGTCTACCTTGATGTCAACTACTTCTCTTCCTCATCAATTTGATTCAGAGGTCTCCAGCATCTGTACAGGACCAGATGTCAGATAGAGACTTCTTTAGTTGTGATATGTGTGCCCAAGGCTTAATATCATCTAGTTTTACACCAGTGTCAGTTGCAGGAGCACTTGGTAACGTCCTTTCCAGTGGGGCTCAAGGACTGTTTCCAG
This sequence comes from Mirounga angustirostris, assembly GCF_029215605.1. NCBI lineage: Eukaryota > Metazoa > Chordata > Mammalia > Carnivora > Phocidae > Mirounga > Mirounga angustirostris. Next base: position 149,168,037 of record NW_026991710.1, on the reverse strand, counting down.
AATACTCAGTTACCAGACTCTAGTCTGTAACCAATAGGATCCTTTGAATTGGGATCCAGGGAAGCTTTTCTAACCTGTTGATGGTAGGCTTTAGCAAAGGACATTAAAGACTCACAGTAGCTGGTTATGCTAGCAGGAGACACCAAAGATCAGCAGAAAGTTGTATACCAATAGACATTGTTCTACCAGGGACTATCTCATGTGGAAGGAGTTCATGTTTTCCAAAGAGCACACTGCAAATAATCATAAAAACCAGAGACAGTACCTTAGGCCAAAGGAATCCAGTAATTTCAGCAAGTTTAGAAAGTTTGAGTTTGAGGATCCCATTAGCTCTCCTGACCTTGCCTGATGATTGAGGGTGATAGGAACAGTGTGAATTCCAAGAAGTTTCCAAGGGTTTTGTTAAGGTTCCTATAATTTGCCCAGTGAGGTGGATACCTCAGTCAGTGGAGATTGTGGAAGGTATACCCCAAGTGAGACACACATTTTCTAACTGTTTCTTTGCCACTGTGAGGGCATCAGCCTTGTGGCAAGAGAAGGCTTGAACCCATCTAGAAAACATACCTAACGAGAATATATTGATAACCCATACTAAATGGCAGTTGAATGAAGTCTAACTCTAAGAGTCCAAACAACATTGAGGGAGGAGGTCTGAGGCCTCCATGGACAAAAATAGTTTTTGTAGGATTGTGGACCAACTGGTCAGACATTAACAGTAGAATGTCTTAGCAGTTTTATGGAAATCTCTCCACCATTGTCTATTCATAAATGCACCATGGTGGGTGAGGAATGTAAAAACCAAAAGATAGGGTTTGCTAGAAAGCTAGGAAGAACAAAGTGGCCATCCTGGGTTTCCAATAGCCCCAACTATTTATTTAATTTATAATCATTGTTTGTCCATCTTAATTTATCTAATTCAGGAGCAGACTGTCACCATGTTGTAAGGATGTCAGGGTGGCAAAAGTCTGACAATAAGGGATCATTTTTTTTAGAAGAGAAGAAGAAGAAGAAGAAGAAGAAGAAGAAGGAGGAGGAGGAGGAGGAAGAGGAGGAGGAGGAGAATGAACTTCATCCACATGTGCTCTAATCTTTATAGATTCTATTGCTGCTGCTTTTGAATAAAAATCAGCTAGGACATTCCCCTGATACTCAGGTTTGGTCCTTTTAATGTGAATCTCAGTTTTGACAGCAATTTCAGAAGGTAAGAGAATAGCAGTAGGAAGTTCTTTTACTTATTGTCCATTTTCTTTGGTGTCCCAGAAGACATAAGAAATCCCCTTTGTTGGGGCGCCTGGGTGGCTCAGTTGTTAAGCATCTGCCTTCGGCTCAGGTCATGATCTCAGGGTCCTGGGATTGAGCCCCACATCAGGCTCCTGCTCAGCAGGAAGCCTGCCTCTCCCTCTCCCACTCCCCCTGCTTGTGTTCCCTCTCTCGCTGTCTCTCTCTCTGTCAACTAAATAAATAAAATATTAAAAAAAAAAAAGAAGAAATCCGCTGTGTTCCCATAACATCCCCAACTCATGGATGACCCCAAAGGCATACCAGCTATTAATATAGATATTTACAGTTTGTCCTTTTGATTACTGGTGTCTTTGGTAAGGGCATGAAGCTCTGCTTGTTAGGCTGACTTAGAGCTTGCGGGAGGCTTTTCCTTTCAAGTAGTTCATATTGTGTAGTAATAGCATAACTAGCTTAGAAATTCTCTTTTTCTACAGTATGACTCATCAAAAAAAATAAGATTAAATTCAGGTTAGTTAACCGAGTGCCCTGTAAATCAGGTCATGGTGTCACAAAATGGGAAGCTAGTACCTCAAAGTCATGGGGCTTGCTTATGTCAGGCAGAGGTATTACCACTGCAGAATTAAGAACGTTGCAACAGGGTGCCTGGGTGGCTCAGTTGGTTAAGCGACTGCCTTCGGCTCAGGTCATGATCCTGGAGTCCCGGGATCGAGTCCCACATCAGGCTCCCTGCTCAGCAGGGAGTCTGCTTCTCCCTCTGACCCTCCTCCCTCTCATGCTCTCTGTCTCTCATTCTCTCTCTCGCAAATAAATAAAAATCTTAAAAAAAAAAAAAAAAGAACGTTGCAACATTCAAGATGCAGGTTAGGTGGTGAAAGCAGAAGGATCTCATAGGAGGTTAGCCCACTTGCAGAGAAATGTTGAGTCAATTCAGAGTTAAGACTTTGAACCGTGTTTGGTTTCTAAATGTCATTTCCTAAGGTTAAATCTGCTCAGGCTTCTGACTTTGTGGCTGCAGCTATAGCCTTAAGACAGCTGGGAGAGGCAAGAGCAACTAAACCAAGTTATATCCTACAATAGGCAACAGGCCTATGTTTATCACCATGTTCTTTTTTTTTTTTTTGATATAGTGTTCCATGATTCATTGTTTGTGCATAACACCCAGTGCTCCATGCAGAACGTACCCTCTTGAATAGCCATCACCAAGCTAACCCATCCTCCCACCCCCCTCCCCTCTAGAACCCTCAATTTGTTTTTCAGAGTCCATCGTCTCTCATGGTTCATCTCCCCCTCCGATTTCACCCCCTTCCTTCTTCCCCTCCTGCTATCTTCTTCTTTTTGTGTGTGTGTGTGAGCCTTCTCAGGGCTTGGTTATTTCTTTCATGCATAAACAAGGTGAAAGGTTTTGAACAGTTAGGTAGCCCTTGGGCAGGCAGTTCTTACAGAAACTCTTTTAGTCCCCTGAAGGCCTATTCATGTTTATCTTCCCAAGGAAGGAGTTCAGAGACTGAAATTTTAGTAAGTTCATAGAGTGGGGAAGCCAATGGACAAAAATTAGGAAGCTATAGTCTGCAAAAGCCAGCCAAGCCTAGAAATCCACAAAGTTGCCACTTAGTTGTGGGCCTCAGAAATTTTTAGGTTACTTTAATCTTTTTTGCATAGCTGGATTCCTTCAGTACTCAGATTATGACCTAAGTAATGAAAAGTGTCTAGAAATAATTGTAAGCAAAAAGGTCTATTTCCCAGGGAACTGAAGGGTACTTAAATCGAGAAATAAAAAGGGGCCCCAGTGAACCATTGAGGTGGGGCTATACAGCTATATTGTTGATTATTCCAGGTAAAGGTAGATAGATACTGCCTGTGGAAGTCTATAGGGATGCTAAAGACTGAACAAAGTCCATAACAATGAATCATTTTGAGTCCAGTGGGATTTGAGACAAAGGAGTTTTGGGTTTGGATCAATTGGGAAATGGAGAATAACTATGCTGTTAGTAACTCAAGTGCTGCACAAATTGCCATCCCCTTCTGAACTGGCAAGATGGGTCTATTATGGGAGCTGGTACAAGGAATGATTAGCCCCTGGGCAAATAGTTCTTCCGCTATTGGAGTGAGGCCTTGTGTAGCCTCAGGTTTTAATAGATATTGAGGCAATTTAGGATGAGATTTAGTCATATTTATCTGAAACTTCATAGACTCTGCAGTTTTTATTCTCCCAATGTCAGTATTAGAAGCAGTCCACAGATTTGGGCCCCAACCATAACTCTAAATTCTTCACCTCCAACAATTCCAAATGTGGAAAATGGGACTGAGGGACAGACTGAACCAGCAGACCTAAACAAATGAGAACTGCAGACTGATTCCAAAAAACTGGAGAACCGCAACAAGCAGTTCCCAGTGTGGAATCTAGGGAGGGAACCAAGGACTGTGGTAACCAATCAAATGGGGAATTGTGGTCCAAACTACCAGAAATTTCCAACGTGGAACTAGTGATTCCACACAAATATAGAACTGACTAGAAAGCCAATTGGATCAGGAACTTGATGCAAAGAGAGCAGAGCTCAGAACTAAGAACTTAGCTACAGCCCTCAGCAATGATGAGAGAGTTTTGATTTCTCTCAAAAAGGAGTTTGTGGGAGCTATGCTTCTCATTGTCCCTTAATGTTGTCAGAAGTTCACCTCACATCCCACTGCTGCCACCAAGTCTGTTAAATATAAAAAATTCAGCCTAGTAAATTTGAAGATCTAATTGGCTTTATTGAATGATTCATGAATGGGGCAGTATTCCAACTAGCAGATAGAAAAGAGCTCCAAAGAGCTACAGAAAGGAATAGGTTTTTAATGCCTGAACAAGGAAATCATGAACAAACAAACAAAAGCATTATTTCAGACTTAGGTAACCTACCTATGGCAAGTAGAAGGGGGCTAGTGGTAGATTACCTCACTGGTGCTGACCAAAAGATTCCACACCAACTAGTTAGGATTACATTCCTGAGGGGAAATTGTAACTACATTTAGATTGGGTATTAAGTCTCAGTGGGCTTAGCACAAATGATTGCATTTAGAGTCTGTTGTTTCTTTTCTTTTTTTTTAAATATGGATCTTAATATACACGCAGCACTGTTTTTACATGCGTTGATAGTTTTCTCATTTGACTTTTATAATAACCTTATGAGGTAGATCCTACAATCTATATTTTATAGATGAGGAATCAGAGGTTAATTAACTTTCCAAGATCAGACACTAATAGGTGCTTAAACTGGAATTAGAAATCAGGGAGATTGGCTCTAGAGACCATGATCTTGAACAGTTTGCCGTGCTGCTTCTAAGTATAATGTGGGAGCCACACACAGCCTGCAAACCCCACTCCCACTATCCATGACATGTTTACCTTATATAGGTTTGAGTCATCTTCAGGAAAAAAAAAAAAAAGAACTGAGACAGGAAAATGGAATAAATAATGAGGGAAACGTTTTTGCTCTTGAAAGTTTTTTTTATTAACTTTTTAAATTCCCTTCCTAAATTCCAGTTTTTAGCTTTTTGTCTGATAATTAGAGTAATAATCTATATTGTATGCATGAGGATTATTTTAAATGGCCTAATTATCCAAGCCCTTTTTCAAACACATACTCCAGTACATACTATTAATTAAACAATCATCTCCTGTTAGACCCCAATTTTTCCTCATTTCTCACAGAAGTTAACAAAGCTATTTATTTTCTCTGAACTTTATAAACCCATCTATGCCTTCATAAATTATGTATTTTCTACTGTGAATGTCTTCTCCTTCAATAATTTCTAGTTCAATTCTGCCCTGGCTGTCATGGCATATATGAAATCCCAATCAGGGGAGTTTTTCCTGAGACAAAGCAAAGCAAATTTGTATATGTAAACATTCTTGCTTGCTTATATCTGTATTTCTGTCTAATTGTATTTTGGAGAGAGAAAGCATGAATGCATTCTACTCTATTCTCAATAAAGTAAGAAATATCCGCATACCGTAAGTGTGTAAGATAATGAATAAGAAGCTATAAGAGATACTCCATATAATCAATATTTAATATTTCTAAGTGTCCAGGACACCTCAGGTATTTTACATGATGATGTCTGATTGATTGGCCTTATCTGGAAGCTCAAAATCCTTTTTATGTTGTTTTATTTTGCTATGATTTGCATCAGCATTGCAATATCCAAAGGTCATTTTCTTTTATATAGCACACTCACTTTAAGGAACAGAGATAAGTGAAGTTTTCTGTCATTTGGTTCATTCCTACACACACACATACACACACACGCACACACAAACATATATATATATATATGAAATAGCCGCTGATATGGTCCAAAAGTAATGAATTATGTTTAAGTCCATCTAGTTCTCCCACTGACTAGTTGTGTTACCTTGGTAAGTCACCCGAAACAATTATTATTCCTATAAACACCAGGCAGGAGATTTAGGGGGTGAAGTCAATGAACACAATGGATGCTTTAAACATTCCTTTCATATTAGTTGTTGACTGGTTATAGGAATTTTTAAAGATAAAAGATAGTCTAAAAGTAAAGTTTTATGTAAAAGCAAGCAAAATAAAACAAAATAAGTTATAAGTAGAATATAAGTTATAAGATATAAGTAGAATATCATATACCTACTTTTAAAATTAGGAAAAAATAAAATAATACCAGGTTTTCTTTAAACTATGACTATAACAAATGAGAAGGCAAAATATTTTCTTTAAAATAAGTAGACAATTTTATTTGACTTATATTTAAGCATAGCAGTAATAAACAAAACAAAACAGAACAAAATACAACTGTGCTCATTTTGCAGGAAAATGCTGGTAATTAAAATATAAAATAGATCTTGAAAGATTATTACTTCTGATATATATGAATAAAAAATAAGTGTATGAAAATAGAAACCAAGTATTTCATATACTTATAAAGACACCACAAAGAAATGTCACAATTGTGTTGATTATGATCATTTAGTCTGTTCAGGTTGCTATCACAAGACACCACAGACTAGGGGGTTCATAAGCAAGAAAAATGTTATTTCTCACAGTTCTGGAGGCTAGCAGTTCAAGGTCAAGGGCCCAACATGGTCACATTCTGGTGAGGGTCTTCTTTGTTTATAGCCAACACCTTCCCACCGTGTCCTCACATGATGGAGTGGTCTAGGAATCCCTCTGGAGCCTCTTTTATAAGGCACTAGTCCCCTTCATGAGTGCTCTATCCTCATGACTTAAGCAACTCCCAAAGATCTTACCTTCTAATTATCTTTGGGGGTTAGGATTTCAACATATGAATTTGAGAGGGAGATACAAACATTCAGACTATAACAATTGTATTAATTGAAAAGATTAATAGAGAAACAATTAAAATCACACACATACATTCTTAACAATGTACAGACTGATTTTACTTAATTTTACCAGAAACTTTTTTATAACCCTTTGCTTAGTTCATTAGCAGGAAAATTATTAAAACTTGCTAAATGTATAAAATGTGCATTAGTTTTCTATTTCTGCATAATAGATTATGACAAACTTGGTTTCTTAACACAATTGTATTTTCTCCCATTTTCCTCTGTGTTAGGGGTCTAGGTACAGATTATCTGGATCCTCTGTTGAGGGTCTCATCAAACTGAAATCGAGGTGTTTGTCAGGAATGGGTTCTCGTTACATCTAGGGTCTTTGCCCAAACTCATTCAGGTATTGACAGAATTTAGTTGCCTGTGGTTGTAGGACTGAGATCCCTTTTTCTTGCTTGCTGTTGGCCAGGCATTGCTCTTAGTTCATAGAGGCTGTCATGAACCTTCCAATACTTCCAGTTTCTCTGACTTCAGGAAGGCCTCCATCTTTTTTAAGGGTTCACCTAAATAGATCACACCCACCCAGATGATCTCCCTTTAGATTAATTCAAAGTCAACTGATTAGATTAGTTACTCAGGGCGAGTGAATTACACAAAGATGCATGTACCAGAGGGCATAAATCTTGGGGCCCAACTTGGAATTCTGCCCTACCACAATGTATATCGTTAATAATATGTTCTGTATCACTAATGTCAATACAGAGAAATATCTCTTTTGACAAAGCAGATATGCCTCTTTTTTTGGAAACCTTATTAATGCAGGTTAAAAGGCAAATCGGGCCCTTATTTCGAAAGATTCTGGTACCACAGTAAGTGTATACAGGAGTGATTCCCCTGATCTTCCCCCAAATGATCTATATCAAATATCCAAAGTAATTACATATTGTAGAACCAGTAATTTGCAGATCTTCCTAGAGCTGTTGGGAAAAAAGTCTGAGCTAAATTTTGCAGAATAAAAACAAAACATCATCATAATCCACAGTTTAGAGTGGGTTGAGGGTATAGAGCTCTATGATAGATTCCTGGACCAAGTCAATCTACAGCAGATCCAACAGATCCATCCACCCCCTCTGTGGTCATTTTCACAGTTCCTAACTATGTTAACATGAATATACTTAGCAGCTCACAGAACCCTTACACTGGTTTCCTGCTGTGTAGGGTGAGAATGATTTTGGTAGAAAAGTGTAAGCAGAAATCTCTCATACTGCTTCTTCTTCCCTGCCGGAAGAGTAAATCAGAAAAACCACTGCATTTCAAGTCAAATGGCAGAAATTGATGCCAAACTCAAAGACTTAAAAAAATTTAAGTTTTGCCATCCCCATTTATATACTCATTGAATTCCCAAATAGTAACCTGCAAGAAAATTCAGATAGGTCATCATAGATGACTGATGCTGCATGTATTCAATTATGTGACAGACCCATTCTCACAGGTGCTGTGCCAGATCTGGTGTATTTTCTAGAACAAAACCAGAGAGATTCTACACTTGGTATCTGGTTATGGTAGTCATAAGTCCCCACAAAGATGTATACGTCCTGATCCCCAGAACTTGTGAATATGTTAGGTTACACAGCAAAGGAGAATTAAGGTTGCAGAAGGAATTAAGCAGAAGACCTTAAAATGGGGGGATTATCCTGGATTATTCAAGTGGGCCCAAAGGGACCTTAAAAGCAAAAGAGTAAAGAGGAAGAGAACCAGAGAGATGGCAGTGTGAGAAGACTTAGTTCAACATTGCTGGCTCTAAATATGGAGGGAGGAGGCCAAAAAAAGTAAGGAAAATCTAGAGACTGGAAAAAGCAAGGTAAAGAAAACTTCTCTAGCACCTCCGGAAAGGACTGTCCCCCCACCAACCTGCCATTAATCTTAGTCCAGTGAGATCTGTGTTGGACTTATGATCTACAGAACTGCAAGATGATAAATTTGTGTCATCTTAAGCCACTAAATTTGTGGTATTTGTTATAGCAGCAATAGAAAGCTAATGTAATAACTGTTAATTTAGTAAATGCATTTCATTCCCAAACACAGGAATTTTCTCAGGAAAGAAAATTTAAAAAAAAAAATCAAAATCAAAAGCATTCATTGAAATAGACAGTAAATAGTACATGAACTTGGCCAAGGACTGTGTTAACTCTGCTATACTCTGGCACATTGTAGTCTGAAGGGGTCTTGATTATCTGATCATTCTACAGAACATCTCTCTGATTCTTTGTTGAGGACTTAGTAAGCAGAGGTAGCAAATACTCCATATGCCTTGTTAAGTCAAGGTCTTGTTGAAACAAAGAGCCTGCCACATTCATGAAACTTTCAATGTCCAATGATCTAGTACATGCCAGGATATTGGAAATTTCTGTCACTGAGAAAAAGTCACAGTGCTTGCTCTGATTCATTTATCAGGTGACTTACAAGGCTGCCAATTTCAAGTGGGCCCCAGAGCAGAAAAAAGCTCAGCAGCAGATTTAGGGCTGCAATACAAACAGCTTTGTCACTTGGGTCATATAATCTAGCAGATCCAATAATACTATAGAGCAGGAGTCAGCAAACTGTTCCTGCAAATGGCCAGAGGGTAAATATTTTAGGCTTTGAGAGCCATAGGGTCTCTATTGCAACTACTAACTCTGCTGATATAGTGCAACTATTCAACCCTGCCCTTATAATATAACTACTTAACTCCAAACTTGTAGTGCAAACATAGCCACAGACAATACATAAGCAAATAAATATGGCTGTGTTCCAGTAAAATTTTAGTTACAAAAATAGGCCCTGACTCAGATTTGGCCCATATGCCATAGTATTCTGAGTCCTGTTATAGAAAAACAAACTAACAACAACAACAACAAAAACCCAAAACATTATGTAGAGTCCTTGGAATACTCCAATAAGAGGGTCACAACACGGACCACTGGGGTTTTGGTATGAGACTTGCCCATCTTCAGAAGGGAACTGTATACACTTGCAGTACAACTTCTGGATTTGGGGCCTTAATGGAGACCGAGTGTCTGATTGTGAAGCATCAAATGACTATGTGATTAAAACTATCCAGCATATATTGATTATTATTAGATCTATTATGCCATAAGTTTATACTTACATCAACTTAAAAGTTTTTAGTTGAAGATGGTATTTAAGGTCGTAGCTTGGGCCATATTGGGGAGTTACTCTGTTTCCCTGGGTAGTTCCCATGTGTACATGAGGTCTATATGTTAATAAACTTCTGGGTTTTTTATCTCTTGTTAACTAATCTGTCTTTTATTGCAAGAGGTCTCAGCCATGAACTCAGAAGGGTGGAGGGAAAATTATTTTTCTTCCTCTATACTAGATACGAACTTTGAACTCTAGAGAGCAAAAGAGGAAGTGGAGAGGAAAAGAAGGTTAAAAAAAGAAGAGTGGAATTGACCTACAGTTGATTCCTTCCTTCCTTCCTTCCTTCCTTCCTTCCTTCCTTCCTTCCTTCCTTCCTTCCTTCCTTCCTTCCTTCCTTTCTTTTTTCACTTATACTTTTTTATAATACTCTTCAATATTAATTGGCTAATATCAAATGACAAAAGTAGGGAATTGAGTAGTGAATTTGATGTCTTTTATTCAAGAGAATACAATCCATGGATTGGGGAATATCGTTCCTTACAAGCAAGGGAGCACTCTTCCCAAGGAATGTTGGGCAAACATAAGTTTTGTAGAGTGTTGAAAGTAGCAATGCAGGAAAAAGCATGACTGGCTGGGGGTCAGGGATTTCCTTCAAGGCCAACTGGTCAGTCAGGGAATAAGGAGAGAATATTTGGCTTAAATTGTTTGTCTGGGGTTTCATATCTGACCTTATTTAGAACAAGGAAATCATTATAGATATTTGGCACTTGGGGGCTGGTTGGCTGTATATATTGTGTATCTGGTCAAGTGGAGCATTCACAATGGCACAAAAGTTATCTAAGTTTCAGTGTGCAGACATGGTATCCTGGGCAGGTGTGGCTCCATCTTGGGTCTAGACATTTTATTTCAACATTAGGTTCTAGGAATGTATGGAGTGTCCTATTGATGCAGACTGGCTGGGTCCGAGGACCCAGAGGGAATCCCACAGGATCAGTCAAAAGAGTCCTTGGCTCTGTGCAGAATAGAAATCAAATGTGAGGGGCGCCTGGGTGGCTCAGTTGGTTAAGCGACTGCCTTCGGCTCAGGTCATGATCCTGGAGTCCCGGGATCGAGTCCTGCATCGGGCTCCCTGCTCGGCAGGGAGTCTGCTTCCCCCTCTGACCCTCCTCCCTCTCATGCTCTCTGTCTCTCATTCTCTCTCTCTCAAATTAAAAAAAAAAATCTTTAAAAAAAAAAGAAATCAAATGTGAACATAGAGGAAGCGAGAGCAGAGTTGATTTAATAGCGTAAGTGATAGAGTATAGCAGATGGAGTGTCTGGGGAACTCAGAAAGGAAATGAGAGAGAGTGTCACCTTCACTTGGAGCCTGGTGTTTTTAGTGAGGATTATGGTCCTGTGTATGTGTCCTCTTAGGCACCCGTGAACTGGTCAAAACAAGGGCGAGTGTTCAAGTGTCTTCCGTAAGAGCCAGGGGTCTAGGCATCAAAGTCTCTTGAGTCAGTGGTCTTAGAAAACATACATGATGACCTTGCCCACTCACTCCTTAGATTATACCGAAGACTCCAGAGAAATCATTAACTCCTTGAGCTTTATAAGGAGAACATGTATTATCAGTACTATAAAGGGTGTGGAAGGCCAGGAGTACGGGTCCTAGCAAGAATAGAAGCAGGAAAAAGAGCAAAAGACTCCTCAGTTTCCCTATCTCACAATAGTGAGTGAAACAAACATTAAGTATCAAAACAGCCAAATATATTATTATAAATTGTCGTAAGTGCTATGAAAGAAGAGTACCAAGAGTTACAGTGGTAGAACCACTTTAAAATCAGCTGTCTCTGTGAAAGTAACAATTAAGGAAATATTAACAAATATATTGAAAAAATAGAGGAAATCAGTAATGCAAAGATTGAAATTGAGAGTGCTCACAGAAGAAAGATAAGCAATAAAGTTCTTAAACTTCAGAAGAGTTTCCTAAGTCCAAGGAATTGAAACAAAGCTGAAATGATTAGTATGCAGGGATAGGTGGGGAATTTGAAGAGAGGTGCATTCTCAACTGGGGCAATAGCTCCCCCAAGGGGACAAAAATTGGTTCTTGGTGGGTAGAGGGTGGGTGGTGAATCCTACTCTATGTATAAAGCACAGATTATCCATATAGTACACAAAGAGAAATAGAATATAACTTTTTTTTTTTAAAGATTTTATTTATTTATTTGACACAGAGAGAGAGAGAGAGAGAGCAAGAGCAGGAACACAAGCAGGGGGAGTGAGAGAGGGAAAAGCAGGCCTCCCGCAGAGCAGGGAGCCTGATGCAGGGCTCAATCCCAGGACCCTGGGATCATGACCTGAGCCGAAGGCAGACGCTTAACGACCTAGCCACCCAGGCGCCCCAAGTATAACTTTAATGTTAAAATTTAATGGGAGGAGTGACTAGTAAAAAAAATTGTCTAAAAAGGCTCTTTTAGGAACTGAAAATGAACATAAGTTTGAGAATCACCAATTTAGGGCAACACTGTAAGAAATCTCCAATTTTGGTGGCTTAACACAATAAAATTCTTTTTCTCATTAGTGTATCCATGTGGATCTTGCTTTCCTTCACTGAGACTGCTTCTAAATTTTGGCTCAGAGACCTCTGCTCAAAATCCAGGACCTTGCTGTCAGATACACTTGTGGTCTTATGTCCTACTAACTAGAAGACAATATATGCCCATCCATTTTACAGTTAAGGAGCAAGAACAAGACATTCATAATAAAAACACCTGAACAGGGGCGCCTGGGTGACTCAGTTGGTTGGGCATGTGACTCTTGATCTCGGTTCAGGTCACGGTCTCTGGGTTGTGAGATCAAGCCCCCAGTAGGGCTCTATACTCAACACAGAGTTTGCTTGTCCTTCTCCCTCTGCTGCCCACATCCACTCTCTCTCTCCCCAACTATCTCTCTAAAATAAATAAAATCTTTAAAGAAACACACACACACAAAAAAACACCTCAACATTCAGAGAAGGGAAGAAGGGGAAAACACACCAAAGATGTAATCCTGTGGGAGGGCATCATCAAGACCTGCTCTGGCAACAGCGGAAATTACGTGATTAGACCCCGATTCTGTTCTCTGAAACTAACAACTCAGAACATTGTTCTTTGTGAACTTGGACTGCAGTCTGCATAGCTTTTCCTAGCTCACCTTCCTGCCTAGACACAGGTGACATGGGTATTAGGTGTTATACACTCCGTGACGGCTACAGGGTTTTGGCAGTCTGCTTTCTGCATAGGCAAGTTTGGGGATCTGATGGTGGTTTAAGGAATGACATTTTGATAAATGCCAAAAGTTTTCTCTGCCAGGGATTTGGTTTCTTTGGCAATAAAATTACCTACAACTTGGGCAGGTTTTCCTTTTAGCCAGTTGTAGGTACCAGGAACCATACCAAAGTCTTTTCTTAGAAATACTTTTCAGGAGCACCTGGGTGGCAGAGTCGGTTAAGTGTTGGACTCTTGGTTTCTGCTCAGGTCATGATCTCAGGGTCGTGAGATCTCAGGGTCATGAGATCTCAGGGTAATGAGATCAAACCCCATGTAGGGATTTGCACTGGGTGTGGAGCCTGCTTGGGATTGTCTCTCCCTCTCCCCCTACCCCACCCTACTCACTCTCTCTCTCTCAAAAATTAAATAAATAAATAAAATGTCACATTTAAAAAAATACTTTTCATAGTTGTCGTATCTCTTGGTTTTTCTCTCCCACACTTTCTACTCTCTTTTAAGGGTGGCTCTCTTGAGGCGACCTAAAATAATAGAATTAAAAGGGAAAGTTAAATCCACACCTTACCTTTGCTTCAGTGTTGAGTCACTTGTTTTAACAGAAAAATCTTACTAGGCCTTTGTTGCCTTAAATCTGTTTTTAGTCTTATTTTACCCTTGTGGTTATTAGATTCTCCCAATCTTGCTAAACTACAAATTTCTTTATTCCTTCTCATTTTAGCTCTCAAAATAGATAATTCTTGCATGAACTAACTTCTTAGAATCCTATTCTAAAGGTATAATAATAATAATAATAATGTCAACGATACTAATGCTTTTAATTTTTAGAGTCAATTTTCCCAAGAGCTATAGGTCTAGTGAAATCTTGGTTCACTTTCCATATTGTGGCAAACAGTGATTTTACTAAATATTTGTAACATAATAACAGTTATCCAACAGTTCTATCCTGAAATACTGTTTCTTTTTTTTTTTTTTTGAAATACTATTTCTTAGTGGGTTGTTTAGTCACTGATAAATTGCCACATATGTCTATGATTAGTTGCAGTAGCACCCCTCATCCAGTACTATTTCTATATTAAATAGAGTAATTTTAAAGATGTGAGAAATAATAAATCAACAAAGAATACCTAGACAGCACAGAAACTAGCCCTGCGGAAACAGCATTTTCTAGGGGAAATTCACAATCAATAGATAAGCAAGTCATTCATTGTTCAACAGGTTCTAGAATAATGTTCAGGGATCCAGCAAGGACAAGATGCCAAACTTCAAGAGAAATTTGAGGTCTATGGGATTTTTAGGCCTTGAAATTGCAGCTTATATAACTTGGCAGATGAGTAAACAGAATCAACCCTTCTGCTACCTACTAAGATGAACTGCCTTAGGCACTCATCTATAGCTGGTTTTTACATTTTCAGAAGACCTCGTGTGTGTGCTGTCTGGACAGTCACATTGTTAATCTGTCATTCTTGATCAAATAAATGCACGGTTCCCACTACTATAACAAATAAACCCCAACATTTCAGTGACTTAGTATATTAAAAAACTTATTTCTCTCTTATCTAACAGAACTACCAGTTTTTCTATTATGCAGAGAGATATCTTCCATGAAGCAATTCAGAGAAACAGTTCTGGTCAATAGAAGTAAAAAAAAAAAGGAGCAGGTGGGCACAGAGCATGCATATAAATTTCTCCTTTGTGTTGGCCCAAAAGTGACACATATGACTTTGTCAAGAACTGTGAAAGGTCAGAATTACCTTACTTGCAAGTTAACAAGTTAACAAGACTGTCACAATTTCATGGATGTTGCAGAAGACATGAGATTCCTCACTCAGAAACAAAGGACAGTTCATTACTTACCCCAACAGCAGCAGCCAGAGTATCAATATATATTTTGCTCCTATACTCTGAGTCCTCATTTTCATATGGTGACACCAAGAGGGCCAGATGGTACTTGCACATAGTGGATTATATTCCATTGGGAAGGAACCCTAAGTTTAGGGAATGTGAATCTTTAGTAATGGGCAAGATGCATGCCTGTTGTTTGCTCCGAGGGAAACATTATGTTTATTATACTCGGCAGTAAGTATGCATACTCTTTGTCCCAGAGGAAGATATTATCTCTATGCACACATTCTAGAAGATAGTTCAGGACAACAACATCCAGTGTCTCTGCTTGTAAAACATGGAGACATAAGAGATCCTATAGAGAATTTTCTCGCCAAAATGTCTATCCATCCTTTTGGCATCATCTTGGTTTTTGATAAAGTTCCCCATTAGATTATGCTACTCCCAACAGCTACTCTGAAAAATATGATAAAATTCCTTCATTTTTCTTGTATAGCATTTAAGGCTATGATCAATAGGATTCCAAGAAGCCAGATGTGGTCTACCTACAATATTAGGTAGTAGTTGCAGTAGCACCCCTCATCCAGTACTATATGCCCCTCAATATCCCAGCTGAACAAGTCTAATGAACCAGTAAGGTCTACCTTAGAAAGCCAGGTGGCTTTTTTCAAGTTTCTGCATTGAAATTGCCCATGGCATTAATCCAGCAGGTTATGTTATCATACAGACTACTCTTTGGCTCTTAAGGATAAAGTCTAAGGCAATCCTAGCCTGTGAGTTGAGACTGATTTGAATGCTTCCAAAGCCCAAATGGCATCATGCCAGCTGAAGTGAGCACATATATTGCATCACCTTTTCTAAATGGCTGATTCGCATTGTAGGAAAAAAATTGACCTAATTCATGAGGCAGTTACACTTCAGGAAATTCTCCCAAGTAAACAGTGGTAGCCACATTTGGGGAAAATCTCAGTAGTTATCTAATGACTACCTGATCTAATGGCAACGTTCTCAAAAACACTTTGAATTTTCCTAATAATTACCATTAAAGTATAAGGAAATATATGTTCAGGTGAAAGGCAAGTTAATAAGTAATTTCCATAAAAGAAATGTAGTCATAGGGCACAAATTATGACCCTAGAATAAGAGAGTTGTTTGCAACTGTTGGGACCCCTCTCCCAGATGGGGCCTACATCTTTCTGGGGGTCCCAGAACCCCTGGGGCTTTCTGGTTTGCTAATAAGCCTTAGGATTTACTATTCATCCTGAATAATTTAGTCCAGTCATTGATTTTGGAAGGACTACCTGAAAGCTGTCAGTCAAACCTGTCTCATTGTCTATGTCACTATTCATATGCAACCATCTGTCTCATGGGATGACTGAGTTAAAGCTGTGACAATGGGGGTTCAAAAGATATTTGGAGGTGATGACAGTTGCTTTGCATGGAAGGTAGAGGGGCTAGAGTCACTGTCTGCTGTCCCAATACAGTTATCAATGAGATCGATGATCAAATTGTGTTAGAGCTACTTAGTGATAAATTGTACACCCAGCAGTAATAAAGTTAAAGACGCTTGAAACTCTCTGTGAGAGAATGTGTTAGTCAAGATTCTCCAAAGAGACAGATCCAAAACAGAAACGGATATATAAGAAGATATTTATTATGAGAGATTGGCTTCTGTGATTATGGAAGTCCCATGATCTATACCATCTGCAAGTTAGAAGCTCAGGAAAGCTGGGGGTGTAGTTCCAGTCCAAGCCCCAAAGCCTAAGAACCAGGGAAGGCAATCATGTAAGTTCCAGTCTTAAATGGGGCCTGAGAATCAAGAGTACTAATGTCTGAGGGCAGAGACAGTGAATGTTTCAGTTCAAGTGGAAAGAGTGAACTTGCCCTTTATCCACCTTTTGTGGATGAATCCACCTCGATGGATTGGATGATGTCCACCTGCAGTGGTGAGGGCAATCTTCTTTACTCAGTTTACTGATTCAAATAATTTCTTACAGACACCCTGACAGACACACCCAGAAATAATGTTTTACCAGCTATCTGATCATCCTTTTGCCCAGCCAGGTTGACACATAAAATTAACCATCACAGAGAATACAATGGGTCATTTTTTCCCCCAAAAGGAAGACTCCTTGGGTAGTCAGAAAGACAGAAAAAAAAAAAAAATCAATGTCCTTTCTTCTTCTCCCTACATCTGGGGATCTAAAATGTTTCTTCCCAAAGTACTGAGGCTTTCCTCTCTCTATCACCCCTGTATTAGGTGTCCATGCTATGTATCAAATTATTAGACACTTAGCAGCTTAACACAACTGCCATTTATCATTCCAAATTTCTGTAGGTTGGGAGTCTAGACATGGCTTAATCTGAGTTATTGAAAATCCTCAAGTTACTGGCAGAATTTATTTCTTTGTGGCTACAGAACTAAACTTCAATTTCTTACTGGAGACTGCCTCGGCAACTAGAGGCCATCCACAGTTCTTGAAACCATTGTTCCTCACTACATAGTAGCTTGTTCCTTCAGGACCAGCATTACACGGATATCATAATGTAATCACAGCAGTGGCATGCCATCACCTTGGACGCATAAGGCTGTAAAGTAATCCTGGGAGTAACATCACCTTTGCTGTCATAGTAATGAAGGATAGTTGGAAGAAAGGCTGGCAGGGACAAGCCCTCCTCCCCAAGAGGAAACCACCCTTTAAAGGATTTTACACCACCCTGGAAGGAGCCCTCCACCCTTTCCCACATGATAGATGACAAAAACCTGATGGGGTGACAGCACATGAAGGGTTAATCAGATTAAAACAGCCCACCAACAAAACCCATAAAAACCCCTGGACTTAGAAATTTCCCTGGCAACCTTCTCGGGACCCTCCCTGTTTGGGAGCTTTGTACTCTCACTCAATAAATTTTGCTTTGCTGCCCACCACTCTTCATCTGGTCTACCTCTTCATTCTTTGAAGCTGCGTGACCGAGAACTGCAGGGACTAAAGGAAAAGAAATCCTGCAACAATTGGTCATGCCCATAATCAATGGAAAGGGATTACGCAAGGAGGAAAGAATTATAAAGAGCCACCCTATAATCTATACCTCCATGGTCTGTCCTCTGGCCCCCAGTAATTCATGCCCCTACCACATACAATATACATTCATTGCCTCCCAAGGTTCTCAAGGGTGCCATTCATTCATCAAGTCCAAAGTCCAAAATCATCAAAATAAGGTCCAGATGCAGAGGAGGCTTCTGGTTGTAATGTGTTAAATGAAGTTCCTAGGGCACACTTCTTCATCTGTGCACCTGCAAAACTAAAGACAAGCCTTCAACACCCAGAACACCAATATTAAATAGTGAGACTAAGATAGAATAAAAACTATACATAATTATAAGCTAAAATAAATTTTCCTCTAACCTTCTTAGTCCTTTGATAAGACCCCATGTAATAAAAGATTAACAAGGAGGAACAAAAAGTTTTATTAATATGTATACCTCATGTATACATGGGAGATACCCAGGAAAACTGAGTAACCCTCTAAAATGGCCCAACCAACCACCTTGAATATCATCTTCAGCTAACCAAAAGAAAGACATTGAGGGAAGGGGAGTCAATTCAAGGGAAAGTGAGTGGAGGAAATGTTTGGTAAACAAAAGTTGTTCTTCCATGTAGATTAGTCTCTCAGATGAAGAAGTTATTGCTGATAATAGCTCTCTCCCTGGTGCAGGTCCCCTTTTAAAAGTAAATTGCCCATATAAGTATAGCTTTTCTTTACAAAAGGGTAACTTCTACTCTGCTTTAAGAGCTTCTGTGTCTGCAGTTTCTCAAAATAATCAGCTCAAACTAATTCTTATGCCAAGAGGCATTATTTTGGAGGGTGGAATATTCTGCTACCTTTCAACAGTCGCAGTCAGAAAGGAGGGCTAGTGGGGGGATGTACAAAGGGGTCACTGGCACAGCAGTCTGAAATACAGCTGGACAAATGTTTCACATTTCTTGATTAGTTTTCAAGATCTGAGGATAACTCTCCATGTCATTCAGCTTCACTCTCTGGATTCCTCCTTTTTTATGGAAGGTAGCACACTTCTGAAGCTGAATAATTTTATCAGTCTACTTCCTGCCAGTAGAATTTTGGAGATCTGACAACTGCCTTTTACTTTACATTCTCTCTGTCACTTTCAGTCCAATGAACAGTGGTTTTGGGTTTTTTTTAATCTTTTTTTTTTTTAATAAACTTCTCCAGAACTTTCTAGGTCTCCCTTTGATTTCAATGGGGTTAGCTCCATTTGACAAAATTCACCTCCACAGATTTTTCCAAATTAATTCTTTCTCTGTCTTAGCTTCCTGCTGTGATAGATAAGGGTCAATGCCTTTAAGCCTCCTGGAGGCCCTGTGATTTGATTAAGAGGATCAATGAGGCACACCCTTACTCTCTTCAAAAGGCCCTTTGTGTGAAGGAATGCTCTTTGTGTTTTTTCAGAAGTTTTATCATAAGTTTATACAGCCACAGCCTTGACTTTCTCCCTAAGCCAAGATTTCAGAAATGATGTCTGAATTTTTGCATTTTTGCCATTTTATGTGGTGAGAATTTCCAAATTCATCAAGTTCTGATTCCTTTTTGCTTAACAGTTTTATCCTAAATTTCTTTCTCCTGCCT
This sequence comes from Mirounga angustirostris, assembly GCF_029215605.1. Lineage (NCBI taxonomy): Eukaryota > Metazoa > Chordata > Mammalia > Carnivora > Phocidae > Mirounga > Mirounga angustirostris. The sequence goes on along the minus strand of NW_026991710.1, from coordinate 149,148,612 downwards.
TTTACTATAAACAGAGGAAAGAAATTATTTTACCATAAGCAGAGGTGTTACCTTCATTACTTTGCTTAGTAATCTTTTTAGCTAAACAAGTTCTTCACTTACAATTCTGCTCTCCTTTGACATCAGGAAACAGTTTTGCTAAGCTTTCTGCCACTGTATACATTAAAAGTTAGGAATCCTGGGGAGCTACCCTACATCTGCTGCCCCCGCAAAATCCCACTCCAGTTAGCTTTAACCACATTTTTTTTCTGTCTCTTTCAATCATCTTGTACTCACAGCCAAACCTTTTGTCTAGAAAATTCATATACAAGAAGTTCGAGGGAATTTTTATAAAACTTAAAAGAAACCCATTACATCCCCAAAAAGGTCACATATGGGCCATTCTAGGGGGACTTGGCAAACAGTAGACTGCCACCAAGAGGGCCCACCAATCAGGCCAGACCAGAGTTATTGCTGGAGGAAAGAAAGAAGTATCATACCCAGAAATGGTCAAGGCATATTCCTGAATTTTCAAAATAAGTCTATTAACCTCCATCATGTTCATCCCGATCATTACCCAAGAAGCACCCAAGAGGACATGATGCCTTTCTAGAGATAGCTGCATTATATTGACTAATTTGCATTTCCAGGGTATGTGGATTAGAAAGAGGTACAGGATGTAGAGTCAGATGTTCTGAGTCAATTTTTGAAAAGGTTATTCCAATGTTTGGTATTTGGTATTCGGTAATACCAAATGCTGTGGATAGTAGGTTCATTAAACACCTCATCTATGAGCCCATTGTTGATTCTAGTTGGTATTATCAGAAAACAGGCCCTTATCATGAATGTTTACATGGGTGAACTAGGGATTCTGAACAGCAATTGCAGTTTGTTCCTATCGTTCGTAATCCCAAAGAAGGATGTCTTTAATCTGCCAGGTTGCAATGTTTAAAATGGCCTACCAAACAGCTAGGTTATTTACAATAGCTTATGTTTCAGAAAAATTATATATTTAAAAAAATGTACTAAAGAGAGTATTGGCCAGAGATATAACAAGAGACTTTACTTCTACCTCCTGAGTGGAGTGACCACCAGTGCTTTTGTTTCTGCATAGTTAGGGCTCAGGTTGAATAGTCCAGTAACTCAGATTAGTGGGTACCATTAGTGATCCATGATCAGGAATTTAGGGAAATCTCTGAGAATTGTGGGTCCCATTGAGCTAGCCATTTTGCTTTGGGCTGTAGAGTGGGATATTATGTTTTCCCGGAAGGAACAGCTGCCACTTTTTAAATGTAAAACAGATTCCAGTGAAAAAAGGCTGGCTGTATTCTAGAACACGCCATTTCTATTTAACAAGGCTTGGTAAGTGCTTCCTGTCTTTTTGATCACCAAGTCTGAGTTGAACCACCCCAAAATGAGAATATCAGACAGGAGAGTCACAATGACTCCATAAATCAGGTATTTAGTTTTGATAAAAGGTTAGTAGCAAGCTAATAGCTGCTTTTCAAAGGGTCTCTACCTGAGTGTCATGTCAGGGAGGTGATGAATCCAAAACTACATCTAGCAATTCCAGGTAGAAACCAGAGGCTATATATTAGTTCCTTATATATTAGTACCTGTCATAACAAAGTACCACAAACTGGGTGGTTTAGAACAACAGAAATTACCTCTCTCACAGCTCTGGAGGCTGGTAGTCTGAAATCAAGATGTCGGTAGGGCTATATTCCCCTTGAAGGCTCTAGAGAAAGCGCCTTCCTTGACTCTCCCTTCCTTCTGGTGGTTGTCAGAAGGACTTGGCATTCCTTGGTTTGCTGCTATGTCACTATACTCTCAGCCTCCACCCTTTGTGCCTTGGGCCTTCATGTGGTGTTTTCCTCTGTGTGCGTCTGTGCCCAAATGTACTTCTTAGAAGGACACCAGCCATTGGATTAAGACCACCTTAATTCCCCATGATCTCATCTTAATTTTATTTTATCTACAAAGACCTTATTTCCAAATAAGATAACATTCACAAGTACTGGTAGTTAGAACTTTAACATATCTTTTGGGAGGACACATTTCAATCCACAATAGGTTCCAGTTATCAAAATTATCAGTCACTGAAGGTCGAAGAGGTTGGTGGGATTTCAGTACACCAAAAGTAGAAACGCTTCTCTACCCTGACTCCGGGAAGCATCTCCCTGACACCACTGGGATGAGAAGTAAAACATATAACATATCATTTCCTCTACATCAGATGTAGAAGCAGTCCAAAAAGTACACTGAATTTGTCCAAAGGGCATCCCTACAAGGTCACATTAGTATTTCCCCTACTATGAACTCTAGCCAAACTGCTTTAGCTGTATTTGGGCACTCCTCTCACCATGGAAGTGAATTAGTTATCTCTTTGGGTACCTGATCCAACATAGTGATGAAAGTTTGAAATCCCCCCATCCCAAAGTTCAAAGTGTATATGACTTCTGGTCCTCCTTGGGATCAGAAAGACCTCGGCTTTACCGCTTTATCCTTAAAAGCAGATGAAACTGGAATAGTAGAGGAGTGAGTCCAGTGAGTGAAGAGGGAGAGAGTGGCTCCTCATTAGTGACCAAGGCACATTTGTTTTCAGTTTCTGCTGTCAGTCTCTCATGGCTCAACCAAAAAATTGTAATGCTTTCAGTACACGTAAAGTTCCAATTGTACTGCAAGGTACTCATTGCCAATATTATTTCAGCTTAGAAACTGTTTGGCTCAGTAGCCACAATTACATTGCCTTTCAGATGAGGCTGAGGCAATGCCCATCCCATCTTCCTGATAATACCTCTTCCTCTGCTGGCCCAGACAAGAGTGGGAATGACCAAGTCACCATTTGCCTCATTTGTTTCAAACATATTTCTTGCTACTCGGCCTCTCAACTTTCATTAACAAGTAGGGCAAGTGCTGGCCATTATTCCCTCTCCCCATTCAACACTTGAGGGACAACACTCACTGGGTAGTTTTCTCATATCATTGATCCCAGAATGCAAGGCTTTTGTCCTTCCTCTTCCAAAAACCCATGTCTCTGTCAGCATCCCCCCATCTCCAGAGCCAAAACCATCAAGAACTGTGAAGAGTTTGAGATTTTACCCTACTTGCCAGCTAACCTGTGAAGGGGACCAGAATATGCAACCCTAAAATATGCCACTTTCACATAAGGCTTATTTTGAGCTGAAGGCAATTGAAAAACAGACACAGGAAAAGCTCTAAAAACAGAGCATTTTTTTTTGTAAAGGAAATTTGCATTTATAAAGTAAATTTACATTTGTAAATGTGTCTTCTCCTGTACCAGAAAGAGAACAACTCTTAATCAGGGGGACATTTAATCATCTGAGATGACTGGACTCCTATAAGCCCAGACTCTGCATAGCAAACCTTACTGAACAACCCTTGTCTACCATATGTTCCTAGTCACTTTTCCACAATTTACTCCCTCCTCAAGAGGCTTCAACCCTCTTTTGCTTTGTCTAGCCTCTTCCCCACACTTTGTCACCCTTTGGGATAGTATATAAGCCACGAAATTGCGGCCACCTACTTAAGTCATATTTCTTTGTAAACTCCCATGTGCACATAAATTATTAAATCTGTTTTTTTCTCTTGTTAATCTGTCTTTTATCAGTTTGATCCAAGGGCCCTGGCCTTTGAACCTAGGAAGATAGCTGAAGAGGGTTTTTTTGGTTTGTTTTGTTTTTTCCCTCCCCTGCACCTACCACAACTTCATGAATGCTTTCAGAAAACACAAGACTCTGAAGTCAGAGACAAAAGACAATTTACTAGCTACACCAATAGGAACAGCCAGAGTCTCAGCTTTTATTTATTTATTTATTTTTTTAAACAGTTACCAAGCCTTGAACCCTTCAGGGCAACACAAAGAAGGCCAGAAAGCTGAACACACAGTGGGTTACGTTACAAGAAAGAATTTCTGACCTTACAGAACTAGAATTTTTGGTAATCGGCGTAATCATACCTACCCTCAGCTTCTGAGAAAATATTATGATTACTTGTATTATTATTTTAGTACTAGACAGTAAGTACTCTTGTCCTATGGCCCTATGCTACACAGGTAGGCCCTGTCTTTATCTTCCACTGCTATAAGCAAGCTTGCCATTTTCTCCAGGAGACACTATTTCTATTTTCTGGGGCCACTTACTAATGTAAGTATCCTTGAAAATATAGCCCTAAACAGAATGTAGTCAATGCCTCTGCTCACAAAGCTCACAGATATGCAAGAGAAACATGAAGAACTGTCTCCTAACACACTTTTACTCACATTTTATTAACAAGTAGTGGTTCCAAGGGCTCACCTAGATGAGAATAGACCTGGGAATAATAATCTCTGGCTGCACAGCTTCCTCCCATTTATAATCTAAGGATTAAAATCATGAATTCCCTTGAACAGGTAGCCTTTGCTCCTTAAGTATTATAGACTGGATTTATGGATTGTAAAATTTTATATAAAAGAAGATAAAAATCAATAAAATTTAGTAAGTGGATTTGGGCTTTCAAATCATCTTTCCAATGTGAAGAAATTTTCTCAAGGCACTTGGCAGGTGAAATGGTACATTCTACTCCTAGCCAATTAACTTTCAGATTTTTAAGTTTGAAAAATCACTTGCAAAATCATGACAGTATTCTTGGGTTTATATTCCCAATTTATTATTAATATTTCATGATGCCGTGTCATATATAGATTATACTGAGGTACTACTATTTATTTTAAAACCTCATGATGATAAGCAGAAATAACTTACTACATATTATTGCAATTCAAGTATTTATTAAAGTAAAATAAAGTTGATTCATGAAGTCATGTGAACTACCAATCATACTCTAGAACACTAGTTTTTGTTTTTGTTTTGTTTTGTTTTATTTCTATTTTTGTTGATGGACTCAAACTAATCCTCAGAGCTCCTTAAATCCAATTAAATGTGTCTGTGAATGGCTAACCAAGGCTAGCAAAACACCTACCTGAAATTGAAACTCATTAGCACCATAGTTCTTATAGCCAGACTAATAAGCTCTCGGCTGTCATAAACATTGAATATAATTTTAAAACAAAAAGGAAAATTAAACCTATGTGACTTTCTAAAATATACTCAGATGTAAGGGAATACACCATGTCCAAAGCAACAAGAAAGGAGGTCATCTTTTTCACCCCGCCATTCAGAGGTGGTTAAGATTAATAATTAACATTCCATACATAAAAGTCAGTGTGATGTAGGTAAGAATATTGCCTTTGGAGTCGGATAGGCACAGGACAGAGTCAGATCTTCTCTCTCTGTTTGACCATAAACAAGTTACATAACTTCTCTCTTAAAAAACAAAACTTAACTGAGTAAATTTGGAACATCTTGTTGACTTTATTCAATGATACACAAATCAGGCAGCATCCAATCTAGCTGATAGAAAGAAACTCCAAGGATCCACACAAAATAAAAACCTTTTATAGGCAGAAGGGAGCAGGAACAAGGAAGTTGTATTAGGCCAAAAAATGGGTTGGCTATTGCAAGGTTACTTTTCCTTAGAGGATGGCAGGTGTCTACCAGGCAGATTATCTAACTAGTGCTGATCAGACAATACCTGATTGACTGGCTTAAAATTCCATTATAACCAAAAGTGTAATTAAATATCAGTTTAGTGATGTGGGGCTTAGTATAAACAACTCCATTTAGGGTCTGTTGTCCTGCTCTTAAGTTCTATAAGTTTCAGTTTCTTCTTCTCTATTATGGAAATAATATTGGTGACTCCCTTGTGGGTTCTTGATAGAATTACATAAGGTATGTGAAATTTTAACTCAGTGCCTGAAACATAGTATACACACAGTCAATGTCTGTTCATATTTTTATAGCTTATCCAGTACATGCTAAGATTAAGATGCTTCCCACCATGATATAAATGTCCTAATTTTATATTAACTAGGTGCGTATGTCTTTGATATAAGCTTTAAAAATATATAGATTTCTTTGTTTTTGAAAACATCTTGGAGAAAAAATTTAGTCAGTCATACAGAGCATCAGTGGATTAAACTCTTGTAATTTAAAGGCAATTCTCATCTAGGCATCCTAAATGAAGATTCATATAAAAACAAAAACAAAAACAAAAAAATACTGGAAGAACATGGGAACTCAGTATGCATTCTATATAAGTTAGCTTAGACTGCTGTGACAAAATAACCTAGATCAGGTAAACTAAACAACGCTTATGTCTCACAATTCTAAAGGCTGAGAAGTCAAAGATCAAAGTGCTGGCAAATTCAGTTCCTGTGAGTACCCTCTTCCTGGTTTATAGATGGTCACCTTCTTGCTGTATCTTTACATGTCAGAAACAGAGCTCTGGTCTCTCTTTCTCTTCTTATAAGGGCACTAATCCCATCATGGGATTCATGAATTCAACTAAATCTAATTGGCTCCTAAAAACCCTGCCTTCCCCATGAGAGACTATGGACTCTGAGGGTTTTAGAAGGGAGGGGGTGGGGAGATGGGTTAGCCCGGTGATGGGTATTAAAGAGGGCACGTACTGAATGGAGCACAGGGTGTTATACGCATGAATCATGGAACAGTACATCAAAAACTAATGATGTAATGTATGGTGATTAACATAACATAATAAAATAGAAAGAAAAAAAAAAAAACCCTGCCTCCAAAACCACCACATTGTGGGTTAGGGCTTCAGTATATGAATTTTGGCTAGGAGGTGGGGATACAAACATTGAGTTCAAACGTATACTCTTGTAACTTATAGTTTTTATTTAACAAATTGTTATGAACATTTTTTCTTATCAATAAATGTTCTCTGAAAACAGGAAAAAAAATTCTGGAAAACGACTTGGTTCAGGGAGGAGGGTAAAAATCTGGAAGTATGTAGTCAAATTTGTTGTAGAGGGATGCATATGTTAGGGCTGCATTTCAAGTGGTTTGAAGCAATTTAACTGGTTTGAAGTTTATGATCAAATTGTTTTCACAAGTAACAGCATTGGGAGCGAAGATCAAGGGGTTCAGGCAAAAAAATTATCAAACAGGCAGAAAACCTACTGAGTAGCTTAAGTACAACAAACAAGGCCCAGTGCATATGTGAACACATTTCTAGGTTAAATTTACCCCAAACACAGGTCATGGAAGTGGTAGCCTTTTACCAGCAATGGTTCATTAAGAGGTAGGAGACCCTGGCTTGCTGCCATGCAGTGTCCTAACTAGTTTGGGGATTGGATATGTCAAAATCTCCACTTGCAAGTCATTCACAGGCAGATAGTACTCTTCCTGTGAGAATGTGATTTTCCCAACTTCCAACTCCAGGAGCAAGGCATACAGGTCATGTTTTCCAGTTTGTGCTTCATATTTCTCTTCAGAAACATCACTTTCTTTTGACGGAGAAGAAAACACAGGTAATACTTCTTTCAGTTTAAGGAAGCAGCTGTTACTGTAAATGGCAGTACATCATAATCCTCAGACTAAAACAACTCTGAAATAGTATATGATCATTTATTTAATTTATATTCTGACTATGCCTATTGTCCTGTAAAACGTGGTTATGCACGTAAATAGTCATTTACTTACGTCTTTTCATATTTAAATTGCCTTGTCTTCTCATTCATAATATTATGCTACTATATTTTCTGTAAAATTTGATATCATTTATATTTTAACATCATACTAAAGGCTTTGAGGGGAAAAAGTTGAAAGATTCATATTTTAATGTGAGTATACCTGAAAGGAAAGAAAATAAATATTTAAGTATCTGTTACATATACAATTTATGAGATCTTTTTGAACAAGAAATGTTACTTTATAGGTCCTGGTTTGTAGGTTTATAAATTTCTTACTTTCTAGATAGAAAAACCTATTCTTGCAGACAGTCTTACGAGAATAAGAAATACCTAATATCATAAATTGGAGAGAATTCAATAACGACCAAAATAAGCACCTGTTTTATCCAGGGCAGCATTGGGAAAAAGAAAATGACTGAAAAAACAAAAGGCATAGTCTTCGGTTTTGACCCTCAAATCTCATCTTTCATTTCAGAAATGCCCTGTTAACTCTTTCCAAATCGAATTTCCTTTTGGATAAATATCAGGATTTAACAATGTATTTGATTTTTCATGTTCATTTATAAAGATAAAATGTAATTTTATTTGATATTGTTTTGCCAGCCTCTAAGTGTTCTAAGAAGATACACAATTTTAACACAACCTAGGTGCAGGGTGTATAACTTGGATGAAACATATGGTTCAATATCACAGGATCCTAAAACATGAATGCCAATTAATGTTGAAGTAATTATCTGTAGAGAGAAATGGTAGATCATGTTAACTATATTAAAATCATTGTTTTATAGATTACAGTAGGACACAAGAAAACAAAGGAAACCTTTGTTTCTTAAGCATCTTAGTCTAGCAACAAGAGAAGATAAAAAACAAGTCCACAAAGTAAAAATTTCTCTGGCACTGCATGTTCCTATTTACTCTTCAGGAAATCCAGTCTTCCTCAATTTCCTCCTTGATAATTTTGAGAGGTTCCTGGAAGTGCCAATGCTCCAAGAACTTTGTTGTCTCCATGACTACTGCATGATTTTTAGCGTTTTGTCTTTCTTCTTTTGCTCCCTGACTATCCCATTTATTGCTATCCCTAAAATGTCAACTATGCTATCAGTACCCACTAGAGATACAACTCCATCTGCTACTGCCACAGATTCAAACATCTACCCTGGGGGCTGACCTTGGTACTAAGATCTGCACCAATTATTACTGACTGCTAATGTTGAGGACCCTACTGACTAGGACAGGAATGCTGCCAAATATGCCATCCTTGTCTTCATCCATCGGCACAAATGTCATCTCTGATCTGTGTTCTCAAATTTTTAAGACCTCACATTATAGAAAAACACCTATGTCCCTTTTCTGTCGGTCTCTCTCCCATCCTTTCACTCCCTCTCTGTATTTTTCACTGTTTTTTTTTTAACATGAAATTTATTTTTTTGTTGTAGATAATACTTAAATATTAAGAAAGCTGAAATTTTAAAATTCAAAATACGTTGGCTTGGTTTTTCTATACATTACCTTTACATAATGATTCTGATTTTGCCTTTCCAAGAGCAGTTGCCCAGGAGGAAGGAAAAGCAACCTGTCATAGTCTGTGGGGCTTGTACTGTCTTCTCAGGCCAGGTGTCCCATAGCAGAGCAAAGAATTGAAGTGAAGAAGCTATGTCCCCTCCCCTCCTTTCTCCCTTGCTTCCTTTTGTTTTTACTTGAAGTGTTTCTGGATAATAAATGTGAAATCAGATATGGATATGAAAAGCTAGATGACCACCCCAATTCAGAACTGTGTTTCATCAAAGGAATTCTGGCACAGGCAGGACATGAAATGCCCCTCATCTCTACGGACACTGACAGAAGTCCACGTCGCACATAAAAGTCATTTGCAATCTCTGAGCAAAGCCACAGCTAGCATCAACTATGCAAAATGAGGGGATTTGACCACATGGTCTGTCACATGGCATCTAGTTGGGAAGGCTAGCTTCTAAGCACAGCTCCTCCTGGCTGGAAGGACTTGCCCTTTCTGCTAAGGTGGATGCTGGAAGGAAAGTCTTTCATGCTGTGGCACCAATTCTTCTGATACAAAAAAGAACTATACTGAGAATAAAGTAGATCAATAAAGTGAAAACTTTTACCATAATTGTTGGGTAAATTAATATTCGATAGTTTAAAATGTACGTATGCTACAAAACTATGGCAAACTATAGTCTTAAATAAACCAAAGACAGTCTCATGGGGATATTAAATTTGAGTAAGTTCAGTGAATTACTAAATTCTGAGAGCCCATAATCTGCCTGTCATTATACAGTTTTTTCCAGGTCACCTGGACAAGGGTATTCCTTCTTTCATGGACACTCCGAAACTCCTTTAAAAAAAAAAGGCCGTGATAAATTATGACTCAAGGATCTTAAACCCTAATGTTACAGGCAAAGCCTCATTTTTACGGAATATAAAACACTCTGTTTCTGCCACTTCTAATAGCTCATTAAGAGAAGCCACTACTAAATCATGTCCCTGCAGCATTTCCAGATAGCGGGACACATCTCGCTCAGTCCTTGTTCAACGCTGTACAAGACTGATGAGCTTCATGGCTTGCACTTCTGATGTTCCACTTACTCTACAAAACAGCTGTAGCAGATCCCTAAGCCATGGGATAGGGATAGGAAGGGGATCTTAACTTGATACCAGGATGGTTATCCTGTTCTGTCTTGGTTCTTTGGGGTGTTGATGTAAACTGTTCTCTCTCTTTCAAAGACAAGACTTTTCAAATTCCATCTTATTGTCCAGCTCTTCTATTGATGTTATTATATCTGTTTCAGCAACTAAAGAGTCAGAAGTAACTCCTTCCATGATTCTGTTTGGGTATTGCAAAATATTATGAACAACTTCTCGCAACTCTTGTAACAGTGTTGCCCCATTTCTAATAGCCTCTTAGTACAGCCCAGTAACACCAAAAGTACTTTTTTGCCAACAACTTTGCTTTGCAGATCCAAAATGTAGCAAATTTTTCAGCCTCAGGAATACTGAGCAATACGGTCAATATTGCATTAGAAAGTACACCCTCTTCAATGAGCTACAGACATTCTGTGAGAATGTTCTTAATTTTTTTGGACAGTTTAAGTTGTGCTTTCTTTTCTTCATCTTCTTTTTCCATACTTTTCCCGAATGAAATCTTCATTTCCTTTATTATTTTTCTTCTTGTTTCAAGTTCCATAGGAGGCTGTTTATAGATTTTCCCCCTTAGATTTTTGCCAGTCTTCCAGTTGCTTCCTTCAATCTTCTGCTGTGATCTTCTTCTTAATATTTGGATTAGTCTGGGTCCCATTTGGGACTCTCCTTCTATTTATGGTTTTCTTACCAGCTTGAGTTTGGGGAGCTGTCTTATTGAGAAAATGGTTCTGGGGAAGAGTCTTTTTCAACTTGAAGTCCAGAATCTGTGCTTTTTGTTGATTGCTGCTGCTGCATTTATTTCCATTGGTTCCATTTGCTCTTGTGTTAGGGGTGTTTGGAATGATTGAATTAAAACTGCAACTGTCAAATTAGGCCTTTGGTTTATGGCTTTTGATTCTTGCAGTGTACATGGTGTCCAAGGTCTGAAACAACATTGAGTAGATTTCTGACCTTGCTCAGTGTTTGGATGTCTGTTGTAATAGCTTCCCAGAAGCACACCAGGGTTTGCTCTACTTTCTGCTCAGTAATGGTGTGTGACTGTAACTTAGTTTCATTTGGTCTTTCATGTTTATCTCCATTAACCTTAATATCTTTTATGTCCTTGACCACCAGTTTCTTTGATGCATGAGTCCTGCTAAGGAACTGAATGAACATAGGGAGAGGAAACTATCTTTGGGAGTTTTTCTCCTGGTCTTGCAAGATTTGTTCCTCTGGAGAGTTGCTGTGACTTTACTGGTGGTATCTTAATTTGTGTCTCTCCAACAAATTGTTTATTAGCTCTGTCTTTCAGAAAAGCACTATTCCCTGAACTTTCGCTCAAGACCTGTTTAGGAGCCAAACTGCTCTTGGTTTGATGATAAGAGTCAGTCTTTGGCTTAACTGTTGCCTATTATTTAGGGTTTAGCTTCCTTTCAGAGTCTGGTAAGGTTTGGGGCCAGTTCTCTTTGTTCGTCTGTTTTAGAAAGCTATCCAAGGCTTCATTTTTAACATGGTTATTGTCCACAGAGTCTGCACATTTAGCATTTCATTGATCTGCTACAGCTGTTTTGTAGTTTTCAATTCCTGTATATTAAGTAACCCCATGGTTTTTCTAGACTGTTCTCCAGTAGTGGATGATCCACCTTCATGCTAGAAGGTTTACAGTTTGATTTAGAAGAAAAACATCCTGAAGTCAGCCTTTTGCCCAGAAGTTTTGGTGCCTCCAACATTGGCTTCTGGGATCCTGTGATATAAGCGGGTCTGGGCTGGAGTTTAATGCCCATGGGTCTTATAGCTTTGATAGGCAAAGCAACATGGTTGGTAACATCCTTTCTGGGTATGATAGTAGACTTAGAAGGTGGAGGATTCAGGGATGCCTGGGTGGCTCTGTCAGTTAGGTGTCCATCTTCCGATTTTGGCTTGGGTCATGATGTCATGGTCATGGACTCGAGCCCTGCATTGGGGTCCACACTCAACTAGGGAGTCTGCTTGGGATTCTCTCTCTCTCCCTCTGCCCCTCCCCCCTCGCACACTCTTTTTCTCTCTCTCTCCAAAATAAATGAGTAAATCTTTCAAAAAAAAAAAAAAGAAGAAGAAGAAGGTAACGGACTCAGACAACTACTCTTGGATTTTAGATAAGGCTTTGTGTTTTGGCACTTCAGTTTTCCCTTGGCTGCTAGGTGCTCCTGGAGCTTCCTCTGCTGCTCTTCTTACTCACCATGACTCCTCTGTGACAGTTTTTCTTCCTGTACTTTTCACTGTCTTGTTTTTGTGTCTTAGGACACAGAGAAATGCAAGTTGGAAGTCTAAAGGGATATTTGCCTCTTGGACCTTATTCTAGGGGAGGAAAGATGGAAAATAAATAAGTAGATAAATAATCATTACCTATTAAGTGAATAAAGTGGGTAATGCAATAGAAAATAACAGGTATGGTGGCTGCTTTACATATGTCAGGAGAGCCTTCTTTGAGGATTATTTAACCTGAAACATAAAGAATAAGAAAAGTTACCCATGCAGAGCATTGGATATTCCATTTAGAGGCAAGAGCAAATTTATAGTCTTTAGGCAAGAGAGAGCTGAGTATATTGAGGAAATGAAATGAAGCTAATTTATCATTTATATAACTTGACTCTAATTTAATTAGTTTTTTTTTCTTAGTATTCACTTATTCACGGACATAGACCCTACTGTTTTCTTAAATGCCTTAAATATGCCTATATTAAAAGGCTCAAGTGAAGTCCTCTCTGTAGGTCAAAATATAAAGTAGTTAAAAAGGCTGAGAAACCCCCAAAGCTGTGAAAACCCCAAAAATCTAATATCAGGTTAGGCTTTTTAAATGAAACTATAAGAAACTTGAGGTTTCTGGTTCAGCAGGTAAGATGCTTAGAAGTTGCCACTTTATTCTAACAACAAGTAAAAAGCTGAACAAAGTGAAAAATTAGTAACTTTTCTTAGATCTGTGAGAGAAGTGATGTCACAGAGCAAGCAAATGCCCTCCAAACTGGAGGAACCAACAGGCAAATACAAAGAATTGCAGCTTACTAGAGCAGAAACCCATGAGCAGAAATCATCACAGGGAAGGGAATCCTGAACTGTAAATGATGAATTGCTGAAGGCTCTGGGTGAATAAGTCTGAGAGGTAAAAACTGCAGGGAACTCAGAGTCATAGGAGGAGCCCCACACTTCAAGTTTTACCTCCTGGAGCTCTACCGGGTTAGGGAAGTGAATATCAAAGAAAAATCTCTTCCTGCTTACAGCGGGGAGAGGGGAAAAGGAAACATTTTGAAATATACCACAGCATTCTATTCTTAATAATGTCTGCCCTAGGAGAAACTATTTAAGCAAAGCCTAAGCTGCTGTGTTTTATTAGAGTCTAAACCTGAGGGAAGGGGTGCCTGGCTGGCTCAGTCGGAAGAGTGTATGACTCTTGATCTCAGGGTGGTGAGTTCGAGCCTCACATTGTGTGTAGAGATTATTTAAATAAATAAATATATAAAAAAATAAATGACCTGAGGAAAGAGAAATACCCAACTCTGGTCCAGTCTAGTCACCCTATGCTACCTAAGGGGTAAAAAAAAAATTAGGAAGCTCTTGTGAAGATCACAGTCCGGAGGTACAGGCTCATGAAAAGACTGAGACCTAATCATAGAACTATGGAATGCTTCCCCACCCCCCACACCTTACCACCACTTTACTAAAGGCCTATTTATGGTTGTTCCATTATTGCAGCACAATCCAATATTATTGAATTGGAGACTTCAACACACTTCTATCAGGAATGGATAGATTCAGCAGGGAAAAAATCAGTAAGGACATAACTGAACTCAACATCATCATATATGGATATAATGTACATCTACAGACTACTTGATCCAACATCAGCAGCATACACACTCTTCTCAAGTTCCTATGAAGCAGCCCCCAAGATAGAACATACTCTGGGCCATAAAACACATCTTAACAAATTTAAAATTATAGAAATGATGCAATGTCTGCTCTCATATCTCAAGGGAATTAAACTAGACACCAGTAACAAAAAGATAGCTGGAAAATTTCAAAATGCATGGAGAAAAACAACATACTTCTAAATAGCACATGGGTTGAAGGAGAAATCTCAAGAAAAATTTAAAATATCTTGAGATAAATACCACAGTTTATCAAAATTTGTGGGATGAAGCAGAAAAGTAGTACTATAGAAAAGAGGCAAGATCAAAAATTAATTATCTAAGCTTTCACTTTATGAAAGAAGAGCAAATTAAATCCCAAGTAAGCAAAACAAAAACAATAATAAAAATTGGAGTAGAGATCAATGAAATTGAAACAGCAGGTAAAGGGGTAAATAAACTATGTACATCCTGAGAATGAAATATATTCAGTGATAAAAAGAAATGTGCTATTAGGCCATGAAGGAATCTTAAATGTATATTACTAAGTGAAAAGGCTACAAAGTGCATGATTCTAACCATTTGACATTCTAGAAAAGGCAAAACTATGGAGTCAGTAAAAAGAACAGCAGTTGTCGTGGGTTAGTTGGAGAGATAAGTTGAATGAGTAGAGAACAGAATATTTTTAGGGCAGCAAAACTATTCTGTATGATACCGTAATAGGGGATACATGCCCTTTACATTTGTCTAAACCACAGAATGTAAACACCAAGGGTGAACCCTAATGTGAACTATGGACTTCGGGTGATAATAACGTTCAAATACAAGCTCATCAATTGTAACAAATGTACCAAACTGAACATGTTGATGATGGGGGAGGCTGTGCATGTGTAGGGCTCAGGCATATGGGAAATCTTTGTACCTCTGCGCAGTTTTGCTGTGAACCTAAAAGCAGCTCTAAAAAATAAAGTCTATTGGGGCGCCTGGGTGGCTCAGTTGGTTAAGCGACTGCCTTCGGCTCAGGTCATGATCCTGGAGTCCCAGGATCGAGTCCCACATCGGGCTCCCTGCTCGGCAGGGAGTCTGCTTCTCCCTCTGACCCTCCCCCCTCTCATGCTCTCTCTCTCTCATTCTCTCTCTCAAATAAATAAATAAAATCTTTAAAAAAAAATAAAGTCTATTGAATTAAAAAAAATAGAACTGTAAGCACTAGACATCAAACTAATTTAAGGAATCAAGATCAATGTATGACAACAAATCTGAAAAACATTACGTTAATGAAAGAAATAGTCACACAAAGCCACATGTTGTATGATTCCATTTATATGAGATGTTTAGAATAGAGTTAGTTGTTGATGGAGACAGAAAGTAAGTTAGAAGTTCCCAGGGGCTGGAGACAGAAGGAAACAGGACATGACTGTTAATGGATCTTTTTTTCATAATTAAAATCTAAAATCAGATACTGATTATGGTTGCATAGTTATATGAATATACCTAAAAACCACTGAAGTGTACATTTTTAAAGGATGAATTTTTAAGGTACAAATGTAAATTATAGCCCAATAAAGCTGCTATTTTCAAAGTTAATTAAATATAAATATCTTCAAACATTAAAGTGTTGTTTTATAAGTGGATAAAAGCAAATAGTAATAGAGTTACAAACTTTTCAGATAATACAATGGAATTTTCAAATGGAGCTCAAAAGAAGTCAGACTTTTTTAGAAGAATTAAAGAGCAAAAAAGAATGTATGAAACTCATTATAATGTTTATTTTATAGATAACTAACTAAAGCTAAGTAAAAACAAGGACTTTTGCCCAGGTAAGAAGGAGAGGAAGTGCCAATGCTAGTACTTGGATTCAGGGCAGTTATAGCCAATGCCAAAAATATTGTTTTGCTCTTGAAGTTTTCTTAAAATTCTTGTGTCTTAGCAAATAAATTTCTTTCTCATATTAAATCATATTTCTAGGACACAAATAAAAAAATCTTTAAGGTGTTAAAAATTCATACTTTAAAAATATTTACACTTCTAACATTTTTTCTTCAGGGCAGAAGAAAGAGAAAATGCATGTTAAATACTCCAGATAGTTAAAATTTCAAAAACATCCAGAAAAGCACTAATAAAAATGCTTGCAAACAAATAGAATTCTAACCATTGTGACCACTGATCTGAAACTGCTCCTGTGAAACATTTGTTTGCATATGTGTCATTAAAGCTGTCTTGTTTATTTGGGGTACCTAGTTCAGAAACATCTCTTTTGTTGGTATCTATTTAATATGAAAAATATATTCTGGTATGAAAATAGGCCATTCATCAGTTCTGTCACTATTAAATGAAGGCAAGTTAATCTCTCTGGATAAAAATTCCAATTTACCGAAAAAGATGCTGCATCGATTGTTATTAAAATATATATATTTGATTTATTCATTCATTCTATAATTTTTTTTATTTTTTACTTTTTTTTTAAAGATTTTATATATTTATTTGACAGAGAGAGACAGTGAGAGAGGGAACACAAGCAGGGGGAGTGGGAGAAGGAGAAGCAGGCTCCCCACTGAGCAGGGAGCCCCATGCGGGGCTCAATCCCAGGACCCTGGGATTATGACCTGAGCCGAAGGCAGATGCTTAACAACTGAGCCACCCAGGCGTCCCTATTCATTCATTCTAAATGGTCCTCTAACCTATATTCTGTGTCAGGTACTTTAGTAAGTTTTAAGATCATGATATAAGGTATCTTTAAAGGTCTTCCTGGTTTAGTTAAAGAAACAAGTACATAAATAAAAATTTGAAATACTTACAATAATTTTAAAGTTGATATAAGCATATGGCATAGAGGAGGGGCACCTAAATCTACTGAGTGGGTAGATGAGTGGCAGTGTTGAAATAAAATTTCTAAATTAAAAAGTCAAGAATTTCTTTTTTCAAAATAAAAAAAATTATGACAATTACTGAAGCTGCAACTCTTCCAGTTTTCAAGTGAAACGTAAGCCCCCGTACATGAAAAGGTGTTCACCACCACTAATCATCAGGGAAATGCGAATTAGAACCACAATGAGATATTACCTCACACCTGTTGATTGACTACTTTTAAAAAGACAAGAAATAACAAGTGTTGGCAAGGATGTGGAAAAGAGGGAATACTTGTGCTGCACTATTGGGGTGAATATAAACTGGTGCAGCCACTGTGGGAAACAGTATGGAGGTTCCCAGATTATTAAAAATAGAACTATCATACGACCCAGCAATTCCGCTTCTGGGTATTTATCCAAAGGAAATGAAAACACTGTCAAAGAGATATCTCCATACCCCATGTTCATAGCAGGACTATTTACAAGAGCCAAGTTATGGAAACAACCTAAATGTCCGTTGATGAATGGATGTGTAAAGAAAAAAAATATGAAATATTTATAAATAGAAATATATATAATAGAAATACAGGAATATTATAAAAATAGAAGGAAATCTGCCATTTCTAGTATGAATGGATCTTGAGGGCATTATACTAAGTGAAATAAGACAGAGAAACACAAACACTGTATGATTCCTTTAGGAAACTAAAAACAAACAAACAAAATAAAACCCATAGGTACAGAGAATAGATTGGTGGTTGCCAGGAGTTAGGGTTGAGGGATGGGCAAAATGTGTAAAGGTGGTCAAAAGGTACAAACTTCCACTTATAAATAAGTCCTGTGGATGTATTGTACAATATGGTGACTAAAAGAAAAACAAAATTAGCAACCCCCAGCTACAACCTAACTTCTGTGCTTACCAAAAAAGAAATCAGTGTAGTTTCAGACAAGTAAGAGCACAAAATTATGCATAAATTTAATGAATCTCATTATCTTCCAAACAGATCATGTAGCATATGCAAAACAGAACATTTAAGAGTTTGGGGGCTCCTGGGTGGCTCAGTTGGTTAAGCGACTGCCTTCAGCTCAGGTCATGATCCCAGAGGCCCAGAATTGAGTTCCGCATTGGGCTCCCTGCTCAGCGGGGAGTCTGCTTCTCCCTCTGACCCTACCCCTTCTTGTGCTCTCTCTCTCTCAAATAAATAAAATAAAATCTTAAAAAAAAGTGTTTGGGATTCATTTGAGGATTTATATTATAGTACTTTCCAACTAATATACTGATTAATACCTTTGAGGAAGTTAAACATGTGAACATTCTATTACAAGACAAAAAAAAAGGATGAATAGGAGTGCCTGGGCGTCTCAGTCAGTTAAGTGTCCAACTCTGGATTTCGGCTCAGGTCATGATCTCAGGGTCATGGGATCCAGCCTGAAGTCCAGCTCCACACTGGGTGTGGAGCCTGCTTAAGATTCTCTCTCTCTCCTGCCCCTCCCCCCACTCTGCACATGCTTGCTCTCTCTCTCTCAAAAAAAAAAAAAAGAAAAGAAAGATAAAAGCAACGAATAAAAGCAACAAATTACTAACTGGAAAACAACTATACTAATCTGACTGGGGAAAATCTTCTGTAATGAAAACACGATTAAATGCTTTGCCTGGAAGCAAATTTATGCAATTCATAGAAAAAATCAATTCAAAAGAAAATATACAATGTATATAATATATCTAGATAAACCTTTAACAGTATCTTTAGATATTTCTGTGTTTTAAGTTAGTATTACACAGACAAAAAGCATGATATTCTGAGAATAATTCCAATATTGGGGGTTAAAAAGTTAAATATGTAATAGATATTTTTTAACTTCAAAAATGAAAGAACATATCTCAGGAATTAACAATTTTATTTTTTTAATAACTGTTCTTTATTTCCTTAAACACTACACAGAATGAGGCTAAGTCAATATTTACAAATGAAAATTTCTGATGGTAACCCAAAAAACAAAATTTATTGTGTTTATTAGCCATAGAATTCATCTCATAAATATTGTCTATGTGACTTAATAAGTCTTAAATCTTTAAACACCAGTACATACGAGGGAACAAAATTCTGATAAAACTGTACATATAGTAAAAACTATTTTGATTGGCTGATGTCAACACTTCTTATATAATTTGAAGAACATGAGAAAAACTGTGTTGATAGCCAACGACAAAAACTGGTCTAAAAACATTTAATTCAGTTATAATTTTCCAAGACCGTCTCCCAAACAATGTGTGTTAAGATTTCTAAGGCCTGGTCATTATGGAAAAGCTTGCCAAACTTTCTCTGCATGTTGCACATGAAATATAATTTCATAAAAATACCTAAATTAGGTAAGCATTAAGTGTATTTTTTTTTCCATTTGTATGTATGTCTCCATTTCCCTCTCTCCACTTAAACCTAAATATATTTATCCTATTGAAGGGGTTCAAGACAAGTCTCCCAAAATATGCTTAGGCATAATGATTATTTTGAGTTTAAAGCAATCAAGACCCAGCAGATTCAGGAAAAGCCCTTTGCCATCCCACAGCTGCCTAAAACGATTCAGACAGAGGACCTGTTCCAGGAAAAGAGCTAACACCAACGTAGATAGCTACATTAGGATATGAACTAGATATAGCAAGCAGGGAGGAACTTAGCAAGGCCAGTTTCCAAGTCCTCTCTGTCTCGCGGTTTCTGAGTGGCCCAGCAAACATTTGCATACCAAACATTTACTCTTTTTCATTCTTCCTGAGGACTGCATTCTTGTCTTTTGAAGACCCAGACCCTACCTCCTTATCCTTAGTTCAGAATGACATATATGCCTCATTCTGCCTGTCTTTAGAATTTCCATGTCTATGTGGATTCCCATATGCTATCAAATTTTATTTTCTCCTGTTAATCTGTCTCATGTTAATTTGAGTCTTAGTCCAGCTAGAAGGACCTTGAAGGGGACAGGAATTCTTGCTTCCTGACATTATATAATTAGACCATACTAAATATTCTTACTTCT
Source organism: Mirounga angustirostris (assembly GCF_029215605.1). NCBI lineage: Eukaryota > Metazoa > Chordata > Mammalia > Carnivora > Phocidae > Mirounga > Mirounga angustirostris. The sequence goes on along the minus strand of NW_026991710.1, from coordinate 149,128,681 downwards.
ATGAGCTCTCTAGGCTTTGAGTCTTATATGAGTCATTTCATTATTCTAAATGCTTTATTGCATTCACAAAACCTGCAAACATTGTAGAATAATAAAGGTTTAATTTCCAAATATTATTAAAATGCTATAACGCTTTAACTTTTACCATAATATTTTCTGCAGCATGTGTGACAATATTTATTGCATCCAAATATTATACATACATACCTTTTTTATTTTTGAAATTTAGAAATTTTATCAGATCTTGACAAACTCCATTAGTAATCATGTTTATTTCTTAAATTTGTTGATACTTGATTATGTTAGCATATTTTCTTATATCAAAAGACTCTTGTCTTCTTGCTGTAAACTCCACTTACACAGTGCTTTTTCTCCTTAGCTAAATTGCTGGATTCTTTTTTTTTCTAATTGTTTACTTAGATTTTTACATTAGAATCTACCTGAAAGCTTGTGGTATTTTTCTTGATTTTAAATTTATTAATTACTCATTAACAAAGTATGCCTGGCTCTTTTTTCTTTTCAAACCTGCCTAAAGTTCAGTGAGTCTCCTCAATAGGATAATTTAGTTCTTTATTCAACTCATTAAGAGATTTCTTTATATATTTGTTCCTTACTATCTCTTAAGCTCTATAATTTTTTTCTTATGGAATTCCAAATTTTTTGTTATTTTTATTGTATCTACTCTCTAAATGGCATATTGTTTGAGGTTTTTTCTTCCACCACAACTCATGCCACTTTGTATTTTCACTCTGGGCTTTGAGACATTTCTTCTGCTAGATCTTCTATATCTGTAAGTGTGTTCATGATTTGAACATACTATCTTTCAGTTTACTTACTGAAGTATTTAGTCGGGAAATCCTGTTATTTTAACTCCAGAAAGCATTTGTGATTGGGGTTTCACTTGAATTTTCTTAAGGGTTTTTGTTATTTGTTCAAGTAGCTTTCTGTCTCTTGCAGCAACTCTATTTTGCTGGCATGAACTGTGCTTGTACTGACTGGATCTTCCTCTCTCTGGCCATTAGAATCCCTTAGATGATTTGTTATTTTCTCTATTGGCCTTTAGATCTGGTGTTAGGAGTAAACAAATGGGGCGGTCTGGCCAGTTTTTACAACCCTGAGCCAATGGTACAGGGGTAGAAGGGCTGCTCGTCCCCTGCTAAGTAGCAGGATGAAGCCTTTGCAGTTCCCAGGTCTCTAGGGAACTTCAAGAGAAGATGTAGTCCAGCTCCTCCCTAGTTTCTAAGATCACACACATTGGACAAACTTTCACCAATGTCAAATTTTCCTCTGGGAATTTCTGCGTGCCAGGTTTTTGCTCAGTACGTGGTGATTCTATTCTAGCCCAGGGAAGAAAGAGTCCTCATCAGTTTTCTCTGTCAAGATCTCCTTCAAGCCTAAAGCTTCTCCTGTTACCATTAGTGGATTGACTTCAACAGCAAATTGACTTGGAAAAGACAAGTAGGCAAGAGTTTGGAGAAAATGTGTAGAGAGCCCCATGTATTAGTTTGGTAGGGCTGCCATTTAAAAAGTACCACAAATGGGGGTAAAACAACAGAAATGTATTGTTTTACAGATATGGAGGCTAGGAGTCCAAAATCAAGGTGTTAGCTTTGGTTCCTTCTGAGGACCATGAAAGAAGGATCTGTTCCAGGCCCCTCTTCTTAGCTCATAGATGGCCATCTTTTCCCTGTGCCCCTTTCATCTTCTTTCTATGAGTATCTATCTCTGTGTCCAAATTTCCCCTTTTATGAGGATACTAGTCATACTGCCTTAGGACCCCTCCTAATGAATTATTTTAACTTGATCATCTCTATAAAGATTCTATCTCCAAATAATCACATTCTGAGGTATAGAAGGTTAGGACTCCAAACATACCTCCATTCAGGGGATATGATTCAACTCACAACCGTCAGATTTAGATCAACTGTCTATCCGTAATACTTTATTGAATTTATTAGTTAAGCTAGATTGGTCTTGACCCCACGTACCATAAATGTAGGCAAATTGCAACACCAAATCTGGACATAGCTAGAATCATAAAAGGACTCTAGGCTAGGGAATCATGAAAACCAAGAGAACATTATCATGAGCAACCTTAGAATTTTACATATACATTCTACACATTACCAGCTGAAAATGAATGAGAATTTTTTAAAACACTCAAAGCTGTTATTGCTGCTATGAAAGTTTTTATCTATACACGACCCTATGGGTTATTTATTTGCATTTTCACCTGAGTGAAAGGTAAGGCATAAAATATTTTCCAATACATTTGGGAAAAACAAAGAAAAAGAACTACTTGGTTTAAAAGTAGTCATCATTTAAGTTTAATCACTTTAAGTGTCAAGTGGGAGCTCCCTAGTAAAACAAATCAGTTTGCATTTCATTTAAGCTTAGTGAAAGGTGGAGGGGAGAAAATTGCAAAGAGAAGAAAAGCTTTAGTTTGAAAATTCAGAAGTAAAAGAATTAATAAATCATGTTAAATGCCTTCTTTTGTTAAAAAGGAAAAATAGTTAATAACTACTTAATTAAATAGACTTTAAAAATATTCTAAAATATGCCACTCAAAAGAATTTTTAGAGTTTTATAATTTAAAAAGGGAGAATAGGTAATTTTCTATTGCAATCAAATGCACAATTGGCTCATAACCATGGTATTAATAGGTCTTATGTATATTTTCATTAGCTCTACATAAATTCTATATTGATCCCACATTCTTGGAACAACTGGTATTATTGATTAAACTTAACTTCTTCAGTCTGTTGGCTTTAACATTTTATCTCATAATATAATTTGCATTCCTTACCTACAAATGAAGTGTAGTATCTTAAATTGCATAAATTGCAACTAATTGCATAAATGACTTATTTCTTTTTTTAAAATTCCGGTTGACGAAATCTTTCCATGTTTGTTTTCTTTTGAGTTGTCAGTCTTTATTCTTCTTGATTTAAAGAAATATTCTGTCTACCAATACTTAGACTATTATATTATTATTATATTATTTTTAGGAAATATCCTGCCTACAAATACTTTGATTACTATATTATAACAATATGTTATATTATTATTAAATTTATCAACTATAAAATTTAAAAATATTTGGCTTTGGTGGTCGTCTATATTATGCTTGTCTTACACTGTATTTTTACTCTTACATTTATTTTTTCTTTCTACATTTATGAACATCCAGTTGTTCATTCCAACATGCCAAAGAGGTATCATATATTACTAATTTTCAGCCTTTATTTTATGACCATTTAAGGCTACGCCTTTCTAATTAGTCAACAGCTTAGCTGCTTTAATATGCATTTTTATTATCTTCGATTTTTTTTGATTTGCCATATATACTGATAAATATTTATATATTTGTTGCACCAACAAGTTTCTTTTTTTTTTAAGATTTATTTATTTATTTTAGAGAGAAAGAGAGAGAGCACAGGGTGGGGACAGAGGGAGAGGGAGAGAGAAAAATCTCAAGTAAATGCCCCACTGAGCACAGAGCCCTACACAGGGTCAATCCCATGACCCTGAAATCATGACCTGAGTGCAAATCAAGTCCGACGCTTAACAGACCGAGCCACCCAGGCGTTACAGCACCCCCAACCCTGCCCAACAAGTTTCTTAATGCAGTCATTTTAACTTGATTAAATTTCAGTCATAAATGCATCCTCTGAAATGATAGCACTTCTTTAAATTAATTGAAATTTATAGCATACATTATTATGTTCAATTTTTACGGATGTTCAACACATGCCTAAAAAGAATGTTTATGACATAATTTGGGGATATAACTTTGAATATTCATTAGATAAAATTTGTTGACTATATGTGTGTATACACACACACACACCCCACATAATAAATATAAAATATAATACCAAATATATTTTTTCAAAATTCATATCCTGATTTTTTTGTAAGCTTGATCTAACAGCTCTTGAATAGAGTATTCAAATGCCTGTGTTTTGCATTACAAGTTTTAAAACTATATTATTAAATGCATACACATTTAGAAGTTTCATATCTTTCTGGTGAAACTTCTTTCACTATATAAAGACTCTTTTTTGTGTAAATATGCAATTTTCTTCAATTTCGTTTAATATTAGTGTGGCTACACTGGCTTTTATTTATTGGTTAACAGTAACCTGATGTACTTTCCCCTCCTTTTACTTTTATCTTTCCATATATCCTTTAGTTTACTTCTGATTCTTAGAAACTGCATATAGCTGTTCCTCCTTATCTTCATTTTTAAAAATAATCTGTCCTTTCTCTGTCGTGGAGTTTGAGACCTTTTCTTTAACTTTAGTATTAGGTAGTTGTATTGACACAAGTTTTCTCATTGACCAAGCTCTACTCAGCCTCCCCTGAACTTTACTCCAACTAGGCCTGACTTTTGGACTTCTGAGTTCATCTCTGTATTGCCCAATTTTAGCAAGAATTCTGCTAATTCCTTTTAATCAGAACCCCACACCCTCAATATCTGATAGCCATTGGTATCTGATCTTGTTCCTCATCCTCCACCATGCCCCAGGTCAGCTGGGTAGTCTATAGCAAGAATCCTGTTAGGTCAGTTTAGCCAGAATCCCCCCTTGCCCCTGTTTCTCTTAGTAGCTTTTTTTTTTTTTTTAAGATTTTATTTCTTTATTTGACACACAGAGAGCAAGAGAGCCCAAGCAGGGGGACCTGCAAAGGGAGAGGGAGAAGCAGACTCCCTGCTGAGCAGAGAGGGGCTCAATCTCAGGACCCTGAGATCATAACCTGAGCCGAAGGCAGACACTTAACCAACTGAGCCACCCAGGTTCCCCTCCCTTAGTAACTTTTATTGACTGACCTGCACTCTGCTCCTTGACTATAAATTTCTACCTGCCCAAGCTATACTGGAGTTGAGTCTAATCTCTCTCCCCCACTGCAAAATTCCATCTCAGTAGTGATATACCTATGGTGATAGTCCTCCTATCCCCTTGAATAAAGCCTTTCTCACATGTTAATTTTTATTGAATGCTTTTTTTCTTTAATGGTACTAATTAAGGTAAGTCTAGTTGTAGTTTTCTGTCTACTTGTCCTCCTGGGACACTTTTCACTTATAAAAATGTAAAAACCATGTCTTTAATAATTTTGATAAAAATCTTAGTTAATATTTCTTTGTATTTTACTTATCTCCATTTAATTTATCTTTTTTTTGAGGGAAGGGGGAGAAACACAAATCCAATGTTTGCTGGAAATTATGAATCTTTTCTCCATTTCTTTGAAACTGTTCTGAATACCTCTGACTCTGTTGGCTCGCATTATATAATTTTTTAGATCTATCTTCCAACCCACAAATTCTATTTCAGCATATTTAATCTGCTGCTTCAACTATCCAGTGATTTTTAATTTCAGCTTTCATAAGTTTTTTTTTTGTTTTTTTTTCTTAAAGATTTTATTTGTTTATTTGACAGAGAGAGAGAGACAGCGAGAGAGGGAACACAAGCAGAGGGAAGAGGCAGAGGGAGAAGCAGGCTTCCCGCTGAGCAGGGAGCCCGACTCGGGGCTCGATCTCAGGACCCTGGGATCATGACCTGAGCCGAAGGCAGACGCTTAACAACTGAGCTACCCAGGCGCCCAGCTTTCATAAGTTTTATTCTAGATACTCCCTTAGTTATTTTTCAGATCCATCTGGCCAGCTTATAGTGCTTGTCATATTTTTATTCTTTTCACATAGTAAGCACACTTATTTTATATTCTCTAGTGTATAGTCTTTGCTCAACATCTATAGTCTTTGCTTTTCTAATTCTTTTTTAACTGCTTTGCTGACTCTAATTCAAGGTGGCCTGTCTATTCATTTTATATATATTGACCATATGTTCTTTGGAACTTTTTTCTGTGGGAATTCTTTCAAACTCAGTCTTAAAATACATTCCTCCAGGGAGTATCTATGGTTGTTTCTGCCACATTTCTAGGACATCACAATCACAGCACCAGTTAAATACATATTTGTAACCTGGCATTTATGTGCCCTTAGGTGGTGTGAATTCTGGCTCAAAAACTGTGTGTTAGTTTGTTTTGGCAAATAAGTCTTCAGTGAGATTTTTCTGCTTCCATTAAGAGCTAAAGCTGAGACAAGTTTCTTTCTCAGAATCCTTTGGAATGTGGATAGCTTTCCCAGTATTTCCCCTATGGTTATTAATTCTTGGGTTTTTGGTTAAAAGACATAACTCTGGGGCACATGGGTGGCTCAGATGGTTAAGTGTCTGCCTCTGGCTCAGGTCATGATCTCCAGGCCCTGGGATTGAGCCTTTAGCTCAGGTCATGATCTCCAGGCCCTGGGATCGAGCCCCACATTGAGCCTCACGTTGGGCTCCCGACTCAGTATGGAGTCTGCTTCTCCCTCTGCCTTTCCCCCTTCCTCGTCCTCTGTCTCTCTCTCTGTCTCTCTGTCTCTCTCTCTCTCTCAAATGAATAAATAAAATCTTTTTTTTAAGACTTTATTTGAGAGAAAGAGAGAGAGAGCAGGAATACAAGCAGGGGGAGTGGGAGAGGGAGAAGCAGGTCTCCCCGATGAGCAGGGAGCCCGATGTGAGCTGGATCCCAGGACCCTGGAATCATGACCTAAGCCAAAGGCAGATGCTTAACGACTGAGCCACTCATGCGCTCCAATAAAATCTTAAAAAAAAAAAAAAAAGACATAAGTCTTTTAGCCCTCTGTTTGAGCTGTAGTCGTTGAGTATGTGGTAAAAACTGAAGCTGTAGTCCAAGATGGATCAACTGGTTACTATTGGAATCATTATAGCTTTAGTCCTCCCTTGATTTTTTTGCTCCCTGCTTTTTTGGCTTAGGCAATTTCTGTGCAATCTCAGCTAAGTGTTTCGGCTTTTTAAGCAAATACTTTCCTAGTACTTTAGGTATTTACAAAATGATTTTTTTTTTTTTTTAGGATATCTACTCTGTCAAAAATACCAGAAATAAACAGTTAAGGAAATCTTAACTAAATTTGTAAGAAAGTTGGGAGCAATAATTTTCCTATAAAATACATATAAATTTTCGGGTGCCTGGGTGGCTCAGTTGGTTAAGGGACGGCCTTCGGCTCAGGTCATGATCCCAGAGTCCTGGGTTCGAGTCCCGCATCAGGCTCCCAGCTCAGCGGGGAGCCTGCTTCTCCCTCTGACCCTTTCCCCTCTCATGCTGTTTCTCTCTCTCTCTCAAATAAATAAATAAATAAAATCTTTAAAATAAAAAAAATTAAAAATACATATAAATTTTCATCATTTTCATAAATTAGAAATTAATAGTCAAAATCATAGACTATTTATTAACTGTATAAATCTATGGGTTGTAATTGTTTATATAGGGGTAAATTATTAATTATAGCATATCATTATGTATTCTGATTAATGCTTATGCAGTCTAATTGTTATTTAGTAATATGTTACAATAGGTAAGTTCTTAATGTTCCTGATAAAGCTGTGGAGATTAATATATGCATCACTAATTTATTATCCTACAAAATAATAAAACTGTAATCTTTAGCCTTCAAATCACAAGTGGTTAGCTATTGCCTAATAATTAAAGTTCAGTAGCACTTCACATCTTGTGCCTGACCTTTTTGTTAATGAAGTAAATAATATTATTTTAGAAATAAATCACTATGAGTATGTAAAAGAGTGCTAAACTTTTCAGGGTTGTTTTTTTTTTTTTTTTCTAGCCTGGAAATTTAACAATAGATGTCAGTATTCATCATTTTCAAATTAAGTCAGATTTTTGAAGAAAATCTTTTATTGAATTTCTCATAAAGTAGTATTGTTACCCATTTTGAAAAATAAGGTATTGATATGTATTCCAATCTGTAGTTCATTGCCACGAGTAATTTAGTGTATGATGACATGTGTTTGATACTGAGAAAGAGAATCATGCTCATAAGTCACCTCAGATCCAAAATGGAAAGGATACCAGTTAAAGTTGTGGTATTTTGTGTTTTGTTTGAGAGCTTTTTTATATTTCAATATGTAAGAGGCCTGTGATGGAAAAATCTATGCAATGAGAAAATCTCCTCAAGAGTATAAATAGGACATGTGGGGGGATTACTGATTGGCTCATTAATAAGTGTATGAAGGAATCTCCTAACACTACAACCATGTTTACATGTTATTAACCATCCAGAAAATTTAGCAACAATTTTTCACTTTGTGCATTGTTTGACCCAGTATCTATGGCCCTCTATGATATGCCTCAAACTTCTTTTTCACTACTTTCCTTCAGTCACTCCTTTTTTTTATAAACTAATAATGTAAATTGTGATATTGGAAAAGCTGCTTAAAATTTTTGAACCTCAGTTTCTTCATCATTAAAACATGGATCAGATTATGTATACCTTAGGGTCTTGAGAGCAGAAATTAAGAAAATAGGCAAAGTATCCAATACAGTTGTTAACTGCACAAATGTTATCACTCAAGTCCTATTCACCCCACTTTCTCTGCTTCTATGTTTTTGAAGATTTTTTGCTTTCCTCTTACAAAGTTTTTTTCACTATAATTTCCACATAAATTCTAAAAATGAACTGTGAATTGGTTTCAAAGCTTTGTTAAATATCCCCTACTTTATGAAAATTTTCTGATGTTCTCATGTTTTTCATTTTAAAATACTTCATTTGAATTCCCATAGCATTTCTCTTTGCATCTATTCATGTATATCTTACATATTATATAGATTGCAGTTCCTCTGGGAAAAGATTTGTCATTCACATGTGTATCTCAGGAAGCACCTGAGATGTGCATATTATAAACTATATTTGTTGATAAATAAATTGGTTGAAGAAATGATTTGGAGGTACTCTTACAAGTTGTGCCTACTTAGCACCAAATATTCAGGGAAAGAATGAAATATTCAGTAAATTAACTGCTTCAAATATCTCACTATTTAACGTCATCTAGGGAATTATGGCAAATTACCACTACAGTTTTGCAAAAAAAAAAGATGACAGTCTGAGTGCTAAAATAGTAAAAATTACCATATACTGAATAATATTAATCTTACTTATAAAGAAGGCACTCTCAGAATGAACTGAGGGCACACATATGAACTTGAAGGTTACCTTTAGATGACGAAGGAATATATTTGGCCTGGAAAGAACACCATGATGTAGATATCTTAAATAATTTTGAAAAAAGAATGGGTTCAAAGAAATTAATAAGAATGGACTCTAGAAAAGGGAGGATCAAGAGCAGAGAATGTTTATGCATTCACTCATTCACTCAGCAGATATTTCCTGGTCACCTATGATGTGTCAGACACTGTGTTAGCATAAAGATGCATATAGCCCCTGCTGTTCAAGAGTATTCAAACAAAGGCAAACATCAAATTATAATTTAATCTATGAAGGACATGAATCTTGATGTAAGGGTAAAAGGGACATTTTTGAAAGAAAAAGAAAGAAAGAAAGATCTATATTATGAATTAAAGGCTAGAAAAAGACTAGGCATAAGAAGTCCAAGAGGAAGAATGAGGTAGAAAAATCATGAGATAAGAAACAGCTTATGTTACTGGTGCATAGTGGGAAAAAGGGAGACTAAGAAAAAATGAAGTTGAGGAGTTTGCCGATAGAAAATCATTCAGTGGCCTTGTCATCTGTGAAGAGAACTATAGATTTTAATCTATTGCAATGGAAAGGCATTAAAGGGTTTTAGGAATAGAAGTGGCATTTTCTGATTTACTAAAATAAACAAACAAAAGAAACAAACAAAAACCCCCTAATATTCACAAGCGAGGATAAACAAGGGGAATAACAGAGCAAACAGGAGAAATAATTAGGAGGCTGTTGCTGAGATTCATGTGAGAAATTTTGTATCTTGGACGAGAAAATGGAGATAAATTATTAGATATTTCTACCACTATTCCAAAAAGAGGCACCTGATCAACTAACATATCATGATTATTGTAGTTTGTTTAGTAGTAGGCAGATCCCTATACAAAAGATAAATTCACTAGGTTCACATCCTTGGTGACATTAACTACATCTTGAATAAGATTAATTCTCCTCTATCTGATTTGTATTGAACAAGCAACTTTCTGATTGACTCCTAAATTAAGACTTTCTTCAATCAGAGAAAGATAATTATCATATGATCTCACTGATATGTGGAATTTAAGAAGCAAGGCAGAAGACCATAGAGGACGAGAGGAAAAAATGAAACAAGACGAAACCAGAGAGGGAGACAAACCATAAGAGACTATTAATCATAGGAAACAAACTGAGGGGTGGGGGGTGGAGAGATGGGGTAACTGGGTGATGGACATTGGGGAGGGTATGTGTTGTAATGAGCGCTGGGCATTATATAAGACTGATGAATCAGTCTTGTACCCCTGAAACAAATAATATATTATATGTTAATTAATTGAAAAAAAGGAAAAAATTAGAAAGGTAAACATGCCATGATGGATGTGCTGATTAACTCAATTGTGAAAATCCTTTCATAGTGTATACACATATAGCAAATCATTATGTTTTACACTTTAAATATAGTATGATTTTATTTGTCAATTATATCTAAATAAAGGTAAAAAAAAAGAAAAAATAAATCAATACTTTCAACTTTCCCAGAGTGTTAATTCAAAAATATAAATATTCTAATTATTCCAAAAATGATGTAACTTTTTGTAACTTTTTAAATTGGCATTTTGACTTATACATAAACTTTTGGTGAGACCCAATACTACTAAATCTGATCAACTCTCAGTAAACTATTTTTAACCACATACTACATTGACTTCAATAAAGTAAATTAGACTTTTATTAAATTGCAAATCATGGGCGCCTGGGTGGCTCAGTTGGTTAAGTGACTGCCTTCGGCTCAGGTCATGATCCCAGGGTCCTGGGATCGAGTCCCACATCGGGCTCCCTGCTCGGCGGGAGGCCTGCTTCTCCTTCTCCCACTCCCCCTGCTTGTGTTCCTGCTCTCGCTGTCTCTGTCTCTGTCAAATAAATAAATTAAAAAAATTAAAAAAAATTAAATTGCAAATCATTTTATCAATATATGTATAAAGCATTATATGTTTTAGGTCATAGGTACTAACAAGTGAGCGTATGAAAAAAGCTTTATCACTAGACTGAAATTGATTTACTTATCTGTAGGTTAGTCAATATGCATAAGGTTTGAGACACTAGTAGACATAATAAAGACAGAGGAGTGGGGGTAGACAAAATGCTAGACACTGAGCCAGTGACACCAAATTCAAGTTTGATATTTTCAACTTGCTGAATATGAGGGTTTGTAACCATCACTTAACCACTTCAGGCTACAATTACTTTCTTTTTGAAAGGAAAGTATTAAATTTGATGAAGATTAATATCCCATTCAGCTCTGAAATCCCATGTCTTATATAATATAAAATATAATTCATTAGTTCAAGAAATAATAAAAGCAATGAGGAGAAGAGAAGAGATTTGACCAAATCAGAATCCAGCTTAATTTTATGTAAATGGGCTAGTCATCAGCCGTAGAATGGTCTTTTTTCCAAAAACACTTTCATTCACCTACCCATCCAATCAGGACTATTATTCTCAAAAGGATATAATGTATAAGAATAGCTGTCACAAGTATGTAGATGCATGAAATTCATTTTGATCTTACAGAAATTAAAAGCAAACAACATAAAAATTCATAGACAAGAAGCCCTGGAAAATTAATCATTAAATGTTAGCTTAAGAAACAAGGCATTACAACCCACCCTTTCATTAATTTCTAGTTTATTTAATCAAAATTAACCTAGTACCCAATGCATTGTAACAAATTCACAAATCTAATTAAAAAATATGTATATTGCATTTCTAATATGATTATTAATGCATTCACTGATTATTGAGTATATACTATATGTTAGGTTCTATGCTAAATAAATGGCCATTATCCTCACTGCAGTGGAAAAGTCAAACAAATAAATGAGAAAGATCATAACTTTTCATAAATAATTTGAAGGAAATAATAATGGTGCTATGAAAAACTAGTAATCTGGGGATTCCATATTACAGTTCTTTTACATGACATTTATACCCAAAAAATGATTGACTAGATCTATTAATTTGATAAAGTATAATATTTATATGCTTTCATGTTAATAATGAGATGAAATAGCTAAATTTATCCTACCTTTTAAAAACTGTCATGTAACCTAACTCTCCAGATTAATGTAAACTCAGAATTTTAAATATTGTGCATTAATTTGCTCACTTAAACAAGCATCCACTGGTTGTTTCCTTCGGGCCAGAGAATGAATCTCAGAGGTAATTTAACTCAATTCCCTTAATAAATATATTTTTAAAAATATATTAAATAAAGATACTTTTAAAAGTAGATTACTTTTCCAAAGATAGCCAGTTAGGTAGTGGTGAAGCAAGGCAAGGAATCCAGGCCTTCGTGAAATATAGTAAGTTTTGTTTCATTTATTATGTGTGGTTTTTAAAAGAATTATTGCCATTCAAAGAATGACCAGCTAAAAAGCATTTGTTCTTACTAAGCTTTCAAAAGGTTCATTGAAAAATTGAGTTGATTAAAATTGTATGAACCTTCTCTGGGTGCCATTTTCATGGGTTGAACCAGTGATATTTCTTATGAGACTTCTGGAAGTTTGTAATTTAAATCAGAAAACTAAGATGCAAAAAGAGACAGATATAGTAATAACACATAACAATAAATCCAAAAATTCTTTATTCTCACTAAATGTAAATAACCTTGTCTACTAAAGAATAAAAAGAGATATTTTTTCATTGTGTCCTCATTTAAGAGGGTGAGAAGGTAATAACTTATACTTTTCCAGTTAAATAAAGAATTACAAGATAGTCAATATGTCAATTGCTGCTGGAAGTTAATTAACAAGAAAATGTGTGAAAGATTAAGAAGACATTCATGGCATATAGTTTAGTCATTGAGAAAGTTAAGTGATTAAAGTAGGGCTTTCAGAATAAATATCTAAGGAAGTTTTAGGGAGATGCTAAAATTCAAGTAGTGAAAATTTTAATCTTTGTTGATAGTAAATAAAAGTCACTATAAAGATCTAATAGCATAGGTTTTAATCTTTTTAAATTTTATTTTGAGATACATGAATAAGCATGCACACAACATACACATACTTTTCCTTTCTAGTCTTCAATCCAAATTCCCATGTAAATGGTTGGGGGTGGGTGGGCTGAGAGAGAGGGAGGGCGAGAGAAGGGAGAGAGATATGAATGATAGAAGATGTACCCTATGACCTAGTTGTCCTCTTCACTTGAACTTACTGTTAAGATATGGAAAATGTGTAAGAAAAAAAAATTATAATACAATTAAAATTAGCACTGTGTCTCTAGTACCCATCTCTTTAGATTTCCCACCTTCAGCCTTTTAGAACCCTTATTACAACGGAAAGAAACTCAACTTACTCTAGTCAACAATGCTTCCTGGCCAGAAGGAAGCTAACCATGGTTATGAGAATTCTAGAAGCAGCTGATTCTCCTGTTTCATTGATGCTCATGTACCAATTTTTCTGCTCTACCCTAGCTCTTTCTAAGGGTCTGGGTTTACTGTTGTCTCCTGCATTTCGACATAAGGTCAAAGACATGGGGTCACATCTGAAAAGACCTTTCGTTCCTAAATTGTGCCTTTTCCCGGAAGGGAACAATAAAGGGTCTCTCCAGCGCTATTCTGCTACCTAATTCACAAAAGCTGCTGGCTCTTCCAATGCTGAGTCCTGAGGCTTTCTTCCCCCAACTCCCTCCAGTCATAGTTAAGGCTCTGCATCAGTTATTCACCGCTTTTTTTAAAGGGTAAAGTGTTAAGCACCGCCTACGGTCGTGAGTGGCCTGCCACTCTGTCCCGCTGTGCGGTCGTGATTGGCAGACAGAACAGTGTCGTCTGGCTCCGCCCCCGCTTCCCTTTGCCGCGCTAGCTGTGACGGGTTTTACTCAAAGGTGGAGAGTGGGATTCGGCGGGCGGCGCTTGGAGCAGGTGCAGAAGCATCCTTGTTCCCGCTGTTGCTGCTATTTTTTCTTCAGTGTCTGAGAGTCAGGCATTCTTTCTTTGCCGCTAGAGCTTCAATGAACTGTTGCCCAGAACCTAGGCACTTCAGACATTTCATCTCACCCCTTATTCCGCGTTCACCGTGTAAGTCACCTGCACATTTGTACCCTGAGAATCTTCCTTCTGCTCAATGCTCAGAGCGGGGGTCGAAAGGGAATTTTAAGTGTTTGAAAAAGGTCTTTACTTACTGCGGGGAGCTGTCTAAGGTGCTGAAGCTTTTCAGGCGTTCGTCTCCTGCAAAACCACACGGAGTTAGATTGCACATTTTCGTTCCTGGTTTTCGTCCCCCATGCCTTGGGTAAGACTAATTTCAGGATCGTGAAAATCTCTCCGTATCATGGCCCACGTGAGACACTTTCGGACATTAGTTTCGGGATTTTACTTCTGGGAAGCTGCACTGTTACTCAGGTGAGTCCCCTTGTATTTACCAATTGAAGAACAAAGCTTGTGCACTAGGTTGCAACCACTTGTTATTGATGAAGTCAAGAATGCAATTCGAAATTGACTTGTTGAAAGTATCCCTTAAATCGCATTGTTTTCTATCTAAAACTGTCCAGCAATTTTAGAGGTCTGTCAAGACCTCTAAAAATATGTAATTTTGTTCTATTTTCACTAATTAGAGCTTTTTAGTAACTGGCCTCATATTATTTGCAGCTGAGATTACCCTAGAAAAATTATTTCCCAAACCTAGGTTTTCTTTGTCAAATTGCTTTTAGAGTTTCTTTTTTCTAAGTGAAATATAAATTCTGAGTGTTACTCTCTTTTTGAAAGTTACGAAACATTTAGTAATTAGAAATAATATTTTTAAGTGGCAAAAAATCTAGAACATAAGCATATACTAATCAGAGAAATTCTGAACATTGTTGGTATATCAAGAGAATAAGTTAAATAAATAACACTTAAGGCCTTACAAGTACCATGTCTAAAGAGCTTAGTTCGGGTAACACATGAAGACAAAATCATAAATCATTAGATATGTTCTATGTCAAGAATAATCTTTTTGGAGAAAGTGATATAAGAAACCTACTGAAGAATAAAATTGTTCAATGATATGTAATTTTCTTATAATGTCCAGTCATATTTGGTGGGCTTTCCTTTTTATTTATTTTTTTAAATAAAAGAGGCTAGTCAAAAGATCCGATAATTTAACCCTTATTCTTAATCAAACAATATATAAGCAAGATTATGCTCATATAGACTTTTGAACCACCATGTAAATTTTACTTTACTATTTATAATTACCCTAAGATTTCCATTTTTATGGTCCACAAGCTTTTCAAGAGGATTGAAATGAAATAATTAGAGTAAGTAAGTTCTGTATATTTTTATTTTAAGTATGTAAATATTGTCTTCTGGGTTGTTATGTCAATTTTTCATCTTTGGGCACCTTAGAAAACATAGTGTATGTCATAAAAACTGCCTTACAGAAAGTTATGTCATTTTGACATGCCTGTAGTAACAGGAACTAATTGTGAAGGTTATTATAATTTTGAAATTATTTATTTTCTGAAGTACAGGGTTGAACCACTATAAACTAGGATATTTTCAGTGAAAAATATTTTAATATGACTATAAACTTTTGTAACTACAATTGTTACAAATTTTATCTATAGGGATTAAAACAAAGAGTGTAAAGCTTTTATATTTACAAAAATTTCATGGAAGGGAGCACAAAATTCATGTTATAAGTGAAATGGATCATTTTACTATAATTATTTCTTAGTATCTTAGATGATGATATGCATATTTTTTTCAAAGAAATCAAAGTAACTTAGTTCACAGACACTTAGATTTAGGAAGTTTAATGTCAGTAACTAAACCATTTTGGTCAATAAGGTCAAATTTGTATAATGGTAATTCACCATGATATTTGTTATAATATATTCTTAGATATATAATCTTCATCAGTACATCCTTTGATTTTTGTCTAGTTTTATTGAAATTCACAAAAATTTTATTTCAAATTGATGATCATAATTATAAAAATATGTCTTCATTAATATTAAATAATTATAATAAAAATGTTTTTGTGAATAATCCAAAGATGTAATCTCTTGAAAAACACATACCCAATATAGAAGTTTGTATGGTATATATATTCTTTGTCATCAGGTTTTTCTTCTTCTTTGATAAATTAAATAAAATTTTTCTCTTAGACTGGTCTTAGGTGAGAGTAACTCATCACTCTATGAAGAACTTTATGTTTAAAAATTTAAATATATTTATTTTCAGCGATGGCTCTTAAAATAAAATTTCTTATAGTTAAAAAAAAAGTGATGCTCCCTCTACTGGAAATATTTTGTAAAATAAATGTCCTTATGAAAACTATTCTTTATTCATTAAATCTATTTCTTATGTATAAAGGGAAAAGGAAACATAAAATAAAAAATAAAGACAAAAAAGTATTTAGTATTAATTTACAAATATATCTTTTTAAGTTAGAAATATTCTTTTAAGGCAACTTGGAGGCAAGAACTACAACTGGAAACCATAGTAATTTTTAATTAAATAATTTATTAGTACAAGCTTCTTCTGATAGGTTTTAAAGATTTTTAAAAACCTTATTGAGATATAAAATACACACAGAAAAGTCCACAAATAATAGGCTCCCATGTAAAGTTTCACAAAGTTAACACACTCATGCAAAGAGACCATGGATCAAGAAGTAGAATTGCCCTCAAAAAACTAAAAAAGAACTATCATATGATTTGGTAGTCCCAATTCTGGTTATTTATCTAAATGAATTAAAGTCAGGATCTCGAAGAGATATTAGTAGTTCTATGTTTATTGCAGAATGGCTAAGGTTCTATGTTTAGTCACAATAACTAAGGTGTGGAAACATCAAATGTCCATTGACAGGTGAATGGATAAAAATGTGGTATATAACTACAAGGGAATACTATTCAGCATTTAAAAAGAAGGAAATTCTGCAATATGCAACAACATGGATAGATTTTGAGGACATTATCCTTAGTGAAATAAGCCAGGCACATAAAGATAAGTACTCCATGAGAAAAAATAAAAATAAAAAAAGTAGAATTGTCAGTATCACAAATGCACTCCCCCTCCCACTGCCATACCTTTTCCAGGCACCACTTTGCCCAAAGATAATCACTATCCTGACTTATACAACAATGAATATGTTTTTCTGCTTTTGAACTTTATATAAATACTTATTTGAGTCTGCTCTATTTTTATGAGCATTATGTTTATGTGATTTGTCCATGTAAGTGCATGTAGCAATGGTTTGCTTATTCTCATTGCTGTATAGTATTCCATTACATGAAGATATTACAATTTATCCAGTGTCCTATGGAGGATATTTGGGTATTCTTTTAGGTTTTGGCTACGCGGCAATGAATATCCTTGAACATGTCTTTTTGTGAGTACATGTGAATACATGTGAATACATGCATTTTAGGGGCAGTATGGATTGGGTCTAAGACTTTCTCTAGGAGAGGAATTTCTGGATCATAGGGTGGGCATGAGTATGTCTAGCTTTATTAGATATTGCAAATTTTCCAAAGTAATATTACCTATTGATATTTCTATCAGCAATGTGTAAGAGTTTCTGTTGTTATTACTAGTACAAAGTTTGTTAAGTGTATATTATTATAAGCATTTCTAGCATTTTCTTAGACTATTATTGCAGGCCCACAGATGATATTTTAATTTTTTTTATCTTGGCATAATTTCTACATTTTCGTAAATGAGTTTTACTAAGGCAAAAACAGGGGAACAAATATATTTACTTCTATAATACAATTAAAATTATTCATTACCAGATTACATCAGGTATTTTAAAAATACAATTTTTGAAGGGAAATTATTTAAGTTTTCAATTAGCAATAATCGCGCCTCGGATAAACCTCATTGGCTACGATACTGCCACTGCGCAAAGCTTGAAGGGAAATTATTTAAAAAAAGATAATTCTTTAAAACATACTAGTGAGACAATTGTGTAAACAGATGACAAAAATCTGAATTTCCTAGTAGTAAAGTTTTTTAAAAGTTTCACACTTTGCTCAGATATTGCTGTTTTTTTAAACAATCCTTCTAGGCTTTTGGGATCTAGTCCTCATATTAATAAAGAACAAAACACCAGTGTTCAGCCTTCTTTGAAATGCAGATAAGTGATGATTATGAGGAGCTTGCAGAACAAATTCTAAAAACAGGAGAGCTGCCAAAAATACTTCATTTAAATTGATTATTTTCATAAAATACAATTTTATTTTTCATCTTTACAATTTTATACCAACACGGACTTGCTACTTGAATAAATTATGGTACAGTCTGTCAAAAACTAAATGTGTGAATTTCAGACTTCATGATAATCACAAATAAAATGCTTTCTTGGTTTACTCTGAAGCCTAAGAAAAACATTTTGACATAGAATTTCTTGTTTTTGCTTTTGGTATGTTTTGGAGCATGGGGAGAAATCCTTTTTAGTGTTGGCTCTATTTTCTTATGTAAGATACTAAAGAAAAATGTACTTCAAAGAATAAACTTTTACCACAGAAATTTCTTATATGCAGGTACAGTAAGAGTCTATATAATTTTTAAAAAATTATGCTACACATAATATATGCTCCTTAGGTTTATGTCTATAAATAATCATACATTTTCCCAAGTATAGAAGGATCATGGCCCAGTTCTTTGGTTAGTGCCTCAGGCAATTTGCCCTGTAGGTTCAGAAAACAGCTTGCAAAATATTTCCTATGCTATATATTTTTTCCTCCCTTAACTACAATTAGGTACTGAGGCAAGTCAATTAACGAATATGTATTTAATGTGTAATGTTAAGCAATTCAACCAGATTACCGAATTCTGTGCACAAACTTTTGTGCTAGGTACAATTTGGCTGATTGGGAACTACCACTTTTCCCATCATGGAACTTAAAGCACAGCAGGGAAGAAAATACAAAGGACCAAATAACAAAAGAAAAACACAAACAGCAATGTTTGGAAATGTGAGGTAGGAAAACTATCTAGAAGGTTTGGTACTTTGGATCTTGTTAAGATGCTTGTTCACTGGGCTGAAATGAGACATAAAGGAAATGATAATGGGTATATAGTATGCTTAAAGAGTGGTGATTGTCAAATTCAGTGAAGAAATTCTGATTTATGGTGTATAATCATATTCTACCAGCAACAACTACTGAGCTGGCTGCAATAATAAACCTGCAGAAATATGGAGAAGTAACAACTTCCTTTCACAATAGAGAATGGATAAAATTTAAAAACAAATAATTTAATTATAACTGAAGAGTTGTCATAGGAATGGTCTTTTAACTTGGCTCAAAATATCTCAATAAAATTGCTACTAATAGGGGCGCCTGGGTGGCTCAGATGGTTAAGCATCTGCCTTCGGTTCAGGTCATGATCCCAGGGTCCTGGGATCGAGCCCACATTGGGCTCCTGGCTCAGCGGGGAGCCTGCTTCTCCCTCTCCCTCTGCCTCTCTCCCTGCTCATGTTCTCTCTCTCTCTCTCTCTCTCTCTGTGTCTCTTTGTCTCAAATGAATAAATAAAATCTTTAAAAAAATTGCTACTAATAATTAGTAATAGTAAGAACTGTATAAACAATAATGGCTAAACTACAAGAAGAAAAGGATCTCTCTTTTTTTAGAATCTGAAAACTATGTTTGAGCTTTTCATCAAAATATGGTTTCCTTAAAGAAAGAAAATCAAGTAGAGGATTTTGATTGTTGGAAGAAGAGAAAACACTGAATTTGGTTTAGGGTATTTGAGTTTGAGATGCTAGCTGTAGATCTTGGTAGCCTGCCATCAGCTGGGGATGCAGAGATGATTTTTGAACTGTAGATTTAACAGTCAGAATGTTATGAAGGTGATAATATTATGTGCAAAGAAAAAAGAATAAATATGTATATGCAATAAGGGTAGAACATTATAAAGTAGGGCACAAAGAAGTACACAGAAAGCACTGAGTTAAACTGGAGGTAAAACTGATTATAACTAAGTGACAAAGTCACAGATTTATCATAGTTTTATACAGTTGATCCTAGAGACCTGCTCATATCAACAGTATATATCTTTCTAAAACTTTTCTTTTTTTTTTTAAAAGATTTTATTCATTTGAGACACAGATACAGAGAGAGAGAGCATGAGCAGGGGGAGAGGCAGAGGGAGAGGGAGATGCAGGCTTCCTGCTGAGCAGGGAGCCCGATGCGGGGCTCGATCCCAGGACCCTGGGGTCATGACCTGAGCCGAAGGCAGCCGCTTAACGACTGAGCCACCCAGGTGCCCCTCTAAAACTTTTCTATAGAATCTTCCAATGCTCTAATTTCAACTAATCTCATAATTTCACAATCACAGATGATACATTATACCCACTGAGTTTTCTCAGGAGACTTTTAGGGAATTATTTTGAGAAAGTATATCTTTTACTTTTCCTTATTTCATGAATGATATATGGTGGATCCTTTTTGATTCTCCCAACAAACATTTCTCTTACTCTTCTGCATATGGTTATCTTCATAGTGGATTAACAGTATTTATTGAAAATAAATTCATGTGTAGGTAAATGTCTATGTGGAAACATAGATTGTTTGTTTTTCCCCACTAGGAGAAGTGGTATAGTTGTAGCTTTGTTTTGCTTGGGGAAGTGGGTCAGGAAAAGAGACATATGCATCATCTTCAGAGAATTGGTTCTGGAGTGAAGGCAGGAATTCTAAGACAGGATCAACTGTTTGGGAACAAACAGAAGGTATGTGAATAGAATGAGCTATTCAGCTGCAGAAGACAAAACTATTCTAACTGCAGGCAACCACATTTTAAGGCATTTTAAGGAAACTAAGTTTGGAATTCTCAGATGTCAGAAAAGTAAACAATGGGGAAAAAAGCAGCTTCATTATAGTGCATTTCTGAAATTCTTTCATAATCTCCATACTAGAGATACTTTTAAGAGGAAGTATTACCAGTACCTCTAGGACAATTTAATGCACAAAAGCAGTAACTTCAGTGGTACAAGTAAGAATAGCATAAAATCTAAAGGTTATTAACATCTTCTAGAAATAGTTTATTGAACGGAATAGCTTTCAAGGCAATGATGAAGAATTCTCTATGAGTTCATCAAACATTTGCCATAACCAATTAGAAATTATTGCTAAATGGGGCACCTGGGTGGCTCAGTCAGTTAAGAGGCTGCCTTCGGTTCAGGTCATGGTCCTAGGGTCCTGGGATCAAGTCCCGCATCAGACTTCCTGCTCAGCGGAGAGCCTCCTTCTTCCTCTCCACCATCTGTGCTCTCTTGCGTTCTCTCTCTCTCTCTCTAATAAATAAATAAAATCTTAAAAAAAGAGAAACTGTTGCTGAACACAGATATTTCTGCTGCTCTTATACAACCATCACCACTGCAGGATGATTGGAGTTACATTAGAGGTAACTGGTCCATCCAATATCTTACCTAAATTCGAGAATCTCTCAAAATTATCTCTAACAGGTGGTCATCCTATAAACTTTCAAATTCTAGCAATAAGGATGCCTTTACCCCAGAAGGAAAATATTTACCAAATGATTTTAATCAATTTTTATCGATTAGTTTTTACTAAAATGCCATTCTATTTTCTCCTGGCTAAAGTAAACTTTTTTTCCCCCTATATGTGCTTCCAAAATATTTGTCTCTGTATTTTCCACTTGTGTTTTATACTTTTTTCTCCACTTAAATGACCCTACTTCTCATGGAAAGTGTGCTTTTATTTGAGGCATGGTTTGAATTGATAACCTTTTCCGTGCAGTTGTTCTCTGAATGAAGCTTGTATTCTCCAGTTTCAGAGTGACTGTAGCATTCTACCTGAATTTCTCTATAACTTTTATAAAAATTTATGGAGTGATGATTCCATTCCAGGCAGTGTGTGAAGTCCTGGGGAAACAGAACTTCAACTTTTAACAATATACCACTATGGAGGTTATGTGTGTATTTTAGATTTTCATACAAGTCTTCTCTCTTGCTCTTATTAAGTCCTACAATGATAGGATTATTTCTGATGTTTATTTTACCTGTATAATACTTAATTCAATGTCATGCCTGCATGAAGTAGATGCTCAATAAACAGCAAGTAAGCAGAGATAACATTTGCCTGTTACATCTGTCTACCTACCCGTGACTTTAGATTTGAATTCTACTTAAATCTGTGTTATTACTTGGAGCAAAAAGGGAGTCTGTGTTCAAGATCTCATAAAAGATATGAGATCAAACAAATCTCAGATATTACTCTGGGAGCATTTAGTGGAAAAGTAATGGATTTGTTTCTCATTATCACCATGAGAAACTAAAATTTGTATTGTATAATGCATCATTTCTCAACTTTTCTTTTTCCATTTTTGCCTTCTAAGGAGCCTTTTAAAGATATTTTTAGATTTTTTTTTTTTCTAATTGTCTTCATGGAATTGTAATACCACAGCATTCTGTATATTTGCTCATGTACAGTATATACAATCTGTCTGTATATGGGGTGTGTGTGTACCATAATTATATATATATATATAATGGCTTTATACATAAAATAATATGATTTTTTATCCCCTATATCAAACTTCCACTCACTCCACTCATCCCTACTGAGAATGCATGGTGTAATTGTTGCTACTTTCTCATGATGCCGCTTAGAGTAGAGTTGTATAGTTTTACTATTTTGAATCATGACCTAGAAATAAACCAATAGAGGAAGTATTTACTTGTTTGGACTTTATTAGGGCTTTGCAACTTTGTAAAATGAACACATAGTTAATGTCATTTTTCAATTGACACTGTAAGATAAGTTAATCCTTAAGTCATTAGAGTACTTTAGCAATACCTTTTTCCATAAATACATATGGCTCCCCAAAACCACTAGGATTTCAGCAATAAATTTAAAATCACTACTGCTCCTACTAACACCATTGTTAGATGGCTCTCATAATTTCATACAATTTCATACATCATTTCTTGGACCTTCTTCCCCTCCAGCAATGCTTAGTTTGTTTCCTATGATTAAGAGTCTCTTACGATTTGTCTCCCTTGGGGGGGTAGGGTAACTGGATGGTGGACATTAAGGAGGGCACATCATGTAATGAGCACTGGGTATTATATAAGACTGATGAATCACTGAAAAAATATATAATGGGCCCCACTTTTAAGAAAAGCAAAAAATATATATATAAGCTAAAAAATTCTTTTAAAAAGAGTGGTTCAGGGGCGCCTGGGTGGCTCAGTCATTAAGCGTCTGCCTTCGGCTCAGGTCATGATCCCAGGGTCCTGGGATCGAGCCCCGCGTTGGGCTCCCTGCTCCGCGGGAGGCCTGCTTCTCCCTCTCCCATTCCCCCTGCTTGTGTTCCCTCTCTCTCTGTGTCTCTCTCTGTCAAATAAATAAATAAAATCTTTAAAAATAAATAAATAAATAAAAGAGTGGTTCATATTATAAAATAATTCTTCATATTATACAATGATTCAACTCAAGTTCCCTTGGATAATGGGTATCTTAAGTTCATTTAAAATTATTTTGTGTATCAAGGTGGGGGGAATGGGCAAAATGGGTGAAGAAGAGTGGAAGATACAGGCTTCCAGTTATGGAATGAATAAATCACAAGGATAAAAAGTAGAGCAGAGGGAATGCAGTCTATAGTACTATAAAAGCGTTGTAGGGTGATAAATGGTAGCTACGCTTGTGGTGAGCATAGCATAACGTATGTCAAATCACTATGTTGTACACCTGAAACTAATGTAACATTGTGTATCAGCTATACTTCAACTGAAAATTAAAAAGGGCACCTATGTGGCTCTGTTAAAAAAAAAAAAAAGGAATAAAACATCAAAAAAAAGTAAAAGTTTTTTTTTTCAACTCCCGCCCACCAAAAAAAAGATAATTAAGCACTAGGAATGTAACATACAACATAATGACTACAGCTAATACTGTTGTATGATATATAGGAACATTGTTAAGCAAGTTAATCCTAAGAGTTCTCATCACAAGGAGAATATTTTTTACTTTTTCTTTTATCTTTCTTTTCTATTTATTGTATCTAGAAGAGAAGAGATGGATGTTAGCTGAACTTACTGTGGTAATCATTTCACTATATATATATAAAACCACTATGCTGTACTTTAAAACTTATACAGTGATATATGTCAATTATTTCTCAATAAAACTGAAAAAAAAAAAACCCAAAAAAGATAAAAGAAAAAAAAAGAGTCTTGGAGTTATTATCATTTAAAGTTTATTTATTTTTCTATGATTTAGACTCTGTTGACTTTCTTTTGTTATTGATGTTAGATAAATGAAAAATTTCACTTTATTTTTAAGTTAAATTTCTAGTTGTGATAAAACAGAATATCAACAGTTAGTACCTATGTTAGCTCTGGATATTGTCCAATGCAGGGGTTAAGGATATGTATAAAAAGCTGAGAATGTGTTATTATTAAAAATAAAAACTAATTGGCAGAAAACTGTAGTAACAAGTAAAATGCTACTAAAAGAAAAGAAAGTAAGTTGTTACTAATGGTCCGTGAGTGTGAACAAATCATCAGAAAACAATTGGTCCTGTTGTTACTGTTGTTGGTATTGTTTTTGTTGTTTTGGGGTTCAGACTGTCCATACAACACTTTAAGGTGGGGACCTGAGAGAAGATAAGTGATATGAACCTCAACAAAATGACCACTCAAAGGCCCCCCATCAAATGACTGGGAGGAAAGTGTGAGTTCCATCTGTCTGGATAATTTCTCCTCAACTCACTTCACCTTCTCGAAGACTCCGTTTCTTATCTTCCCCAGGTTGAGGTGAGGCTACCTCCTCTGTGCACCCAAGCACCCAGTGCCTTTATTGCACAGATCTTGATGGGGTGGTCGTGGTAATCACCTGAATACTATCTCTTCTTTGAACTGTGAAGTCCTTCAGGGCAGGACAGTAATGGATGTCCACTTCTATCTCCAGGTCTTGAAAGAGTGTCTAGAACACTGAAAGTGCTCACTCATTTCTGGAATGAGGCATAGTTTTTATTTCTAAAAGCAGATTGACAATTCCAAATAAATAACTCTTTCTTGGCACAACTAAAAATACCATGTTGACTTTCTTTGCTTCTAGCATTCAGGAGAAAATTCTGTGAACGATATGATGCTTTGTTTTTTCCTTATTCCTAACTTTATTTTTCTGTGGTAATATATTTACCCATTCACCTCTTATCTCTCTTTTACAGGAAAAGTTTTAGGTAAAAAAATCATCTATATTTTTTCATTTTCTCAACTACTCACTTATGCCTTACTTGTTCCTATTTGGGATCTGTCCCACCTCTACTAAATAAATCAGTACCTAGCTTTCATGTTGTGATAGCTCCTTCTTTTTTAAACATTGAGAAAATGGAAATAACACTTCATATAATAATCGTTGTATATAATGATTCATATAATAATAGTTATTAAAATAACTATTAAATGTATATACAAAATGTTCACATATATGCATATATAAAATATATATATATCTTTATATCAATATATAACTTCTAATTATCTACTTATCTATTTTTTATAAGATCTCTACACTGGAAAGAGAAGACGTAATTAAATGAACATCCTACATAGTAATCAAGTAAATAATGTATATTCTCAAGATATCATGTTTACATTTCTATTATTATACCTATCACAGTTCTGGTATCAGAATCACTGACAATATTCCAGTTCCCTAGATAAACTGAGACCATCGATAACACAAAATATTTGTTTTTGCTCTTTAATCTGTTTATTCACATACTTTTAATATTTTAGGCCCAAGAAACTCTATAAAGGGTGGTTTAACAGTGATTCCTTTTTTCAGAAAAGAGTGATCCTTTCAGGCAGGAAAAGCAGTGTTAGCAGAGGCAACAGGTCAACTTCCATGAGAAATGGAGGATATTGCCAACCTCATAGTAACAGTTTGACCAGGGGACCCCCAAGTTTTCTTTTCTAATAAATCTATGCTTACGTTGTTTTAGGACTAACTTTGTAGGAAAAATCTATAAGACTATTGTAGGATGTTAGAAAACATCAGCAAATGTTTATTCAAATAGTATGTTTCTCTATTTCTAAACAAAATGTTTCATTGTCATTTGATTGAGGGAAGAAAATATTTGAATGAGGTATTTTATATATGCTTGTCCTGTTGATGTCAGTATACTCTACTTTTATTGATTTGTAGTATTTAAATGTGTTTATTCTGTATATCAGAAGTCTAAGGACTGAAACTTAATTACTAGCAGATTAAATAAAACAAAAATCCAGGAAAAGAAAAGATTTATGGCTTCATAGTTCTATAAACAAATGGTTACTTTCCTGACAAGGGAAGGAAGAATGGCATATGTCATGAAATCTTGACCTTCAAAACTTAAAAAACAATGTATCTGTACACATTTCTTTCTATTAAAAAATTATAGAACACTCTAATATGCATTATGTAATATTTTCCACCAGTTCTTACATTATTCCTTTTTAGGAGGAGACTTCTCCTTATTAAAACACTGACCCAACTTTGTACAGCATATCCCACAGCATATCCCACTGACTCTCCTGTATCCTTAACTAGCCTCTTGTTTCATTTATTGGGAAGAACAGAGGTAGCAGAGCATTATATGGAAAAAATTATTAGATATCTCCCATCTACTTTATGTTGTTTCTTTGGAACAGCCTTAAACCACTTAGAAAATTGTGAAATCCTTTCTCTCCCCTTTAAATCCCTGAAATTTAGGGTATCTTTCTTCCTGTGAATCTTAAATGAGATGAGAACCATCAAAGACACTGACTCTGCTGCAGACCTTAGTTAGTACCTCCCAAGACTATAGGAGGGATTTAGGTTTTGTGTGTAGCCTAAATATGTTCTAAATAATAACATATGAACTTAAAATTTTGCTCTACTTTAAAAAGCCAAAGTGTATACCATTCTCTGTGTGTACATACACCATTATCATATATGTCAACAAACAACAAAGATACATTGGAAAAGTTTGATTGAAATGAAAAAACAATTCAATTCCTAGAGCAAATAAAAATTCAAACTCAACAAAAAGAGTAAAGAAGATGAGATGTATACCTCTATAGGAAATAGCTAGTCTATTTTAGATGTTTTCTAAATTAACTGTTCTTGCATTCTATCTTCTCTGTGGAGAAAGGAGAGAAAGGAGCAGATGTAAGAAGTGATAAAAAGAAAGGGGAAAAAAAAGACTTGTACACTAATTGGGAGTGAGGAAACAGAGAGAAGAGTCTAGGATAATTCTCGTAATCATACTTTTAGTAACTAGGTGAACAATAGTGTCATGACACAAATAGAACATACGAAAAGAGGAATAGTCATGTAGAAAAGTACCCTAATTTAAGTTCCAGATAGGTATAATGAATGTGATACCTCTAAGATATCCAGCTAAATGAAACACTTCAGCACAGTGGGAGGAGTATAGGACCTGGGCATAGATCGGATTGGATGACTAGCATTCTGGGCCAGGGCTTTTGACACTTGAGCACACACCAATGTTTCATCCCATTGGGCCAAGCATTTGGGTGCACACGGGAAAACAAGAAGAAAGAGAAAGAGGACTCAGGGTCAGGTCTCAGTCCTGTCTTTGAAGGGCTGAGTGAACTTTCTATAGACTGAGTGATTGTATTTGATATGCTACTTTAAAAATGTAGTGTGTAGAGCTGTATCCGTCTATAGAGTACAATTTTTTTTTACTAACATTGTCAGAAATGTGATAATTTCTCCATAACAGAAAATATGTACCAAGCATTACAGCTATAATTTCTCACTTCATTTAATATTAGTAGCCTATTTTTTCCCCCTAAAATCCACTGTAGTGGTAAATGTGAGAGGTGTTGAGTGGCAGCAAAATCAACAAGGAATGAACAAACCAGCCCTTTATTGCTGTTGTTGGTTCAGATTAGTCTCACATTTGTGAGTGACAGAGAGTGCACAATAATATCGGCTTAAGAAAGATTTTATTTTTCCTTCCAAAACTAAAAAAAGAAAAAGAACAACTATGGAAGTGAGCAGACCAAGTCTGGAATGGGAGTTTACCAATCCTTCCTTCTACCTTGTTGTTTTGCCACCCCTTAACATGGGGTTTCTTCCTTGACATCCAAGCCAGATGCTCTGATCCAGTCATCACAGGTATTTTCCAGTTATCAGAAAAGAGAAAGAGGCTTCTATTTAAAGACACCTCCAAGAAGTTACAGATTTCCTAGTTTCCCTGGCAGCTTTGTGTGTCCTTGAGACCAAGTTCTGGCCACTAAGTTGTAAATAGAAGTGGCATGTTCAACTTCTGTGAAGTGCCATTTGAGGCAGATTCAGAGGCTCCAGATCACATTTTGCATTCTCCATGGAACTCAGTCTCTAACTGAAGCAAAAGGGAACTCTTATAAGTAGGAAAGGAGCACAAACAGATTGTGTTTCAGAAATATCGCTAAAGGAGTAATGTGGAGAACTCAGAAGAAAGGATGTTGATGTTGGAAAGGGGCAAAACTAGCATCAAGGAAAGTAGTTCATGGTCAATGCAATAGAACATCCTAATAATGGAGAGAAAGGAGCAGATGTAAGAAGTGACAAAAAGAAAAGGAAAGAAAAAAAAAGACTTGTACACTAATTGGGAGTGAGGAAACAGAGAGAAGAGTCTAGGATAATTCTCATAATCATACTTTTAGTAACCAGGTGAACAATAGTGTCATGACACAAATAGAACATACGAAAAGAGGAATAGTCATGTAGAAAAGTACCCTAATTTAAGTTCCAGATAGGTATAATGAATGTGATACCTCTAAGATATCCAGCTAAATGAAACACTTCAGCACAGTGGGAGGAGTATAGGACCTGGGCATAGATCGGATTGGATGACTAGCATTCTGGGCCAGGGCTTTTGACACTTGAGCACACACCGATGTTTCATCCATCGGCGTAAGCAAACAAGCCTGGTGACACAGAGTCATCAAGCTTCTATTTTCCCAGACCCCATCTCACATACTTCAGGCTGAGCTGTGGACAGCACCGCATACCTGTAATCACTGGGGTATGCAGATGTGGGAAAGTCCCTCCTTGCCTAGGGCATCACTACACAAAATGCGGTCCTTTAACCAGCACGATGTCACCTGAGAGATTGTTAGACCTGCAGGGTCTGAGTTCCACCACAGACTTACTGAATCCGAATCTGCATTTTATCATGCCCTCCGGATGATTCATAAGCACATTTAGGTTTAAAAAGCACTATTTTAAGAACATCATCTGAGGGATGGGCAGAGAGAGAAGTACTGGCAAAAAAAAAGGCAGGTATGGTAAGAGAAAAGGAGAATTAACACTGAGTATGTCACAGAACCTAACAGAAGAGTTTTAGAAAGGAAAGAATGATCAATAACATCAAATGCCATAAAAACAAAAAGAAATATGGAAGATTACTGGTAGCCTTTCAAGTGAATTTTTGGTACAAATATATGTGTACAAATATAACATTGATTGATGATCTGAAGAAAAAGATAAATACAGATTTTTTTTTTTTTTTTTTTTGGTAAGAGGTTACTAGAAGGAGAAGTAAGAGTGGACACAGATGAGATACGCAATTGTTGATTTGTTTAGTTTTGTTGTTTAAGTGGCAGGAGTTTAAGCTTGTTTATGTCTGGAAGAAAGAAGCCAAGAGATTAGGAATTGCTTTAGAAAGAGACAGGAGGGTACAAAAAAGGGTCAGTGACTGAGAAAATGCAAAAAAAGAGCCGTAGTTGAAGGATAGCTTTTGAACCAGAGGAGTGCCAGGTCTCTCTCTGTGACTAGATAGAAGGTTAAAATAGATGCAGAATACGGCAAGCTGTTGATATGGGAATTGTGATTTCATAATTCAGCAGCTGAATGCTCAATTATCTCTTTGAAGTAGGAGGTAAGGTCATCTGCTGAGATAAAGATAAACAATGAAGCGAACAAGTTTAGGCTGACTTCCCAGTTACCAACGAGAATAGAGCCTAGCCCCCTCGCAGCAGATACCCTATCACTCTGCAGTGGAGGGGAAGGAAGTCTAGAGACATGATCATTATTCAGACCACACGAATTTACGTGGCAAAGCCAGAGGTAGAACCTCCCTCACCTAATTCAAATTAACTGCTTATTTTTCCAAGCTCTGTAATTGAGGCTGTTCTAAAGTAGAAAAAGAAATGATCACATCACTCCTTAAAAGGTGAAATGCGACTCATTCAGTTAGAGTCATAGGAAGATTTGTTTGTTGATATTTTCATCAAAAAATACAAGAATGGAACCCATTTTCAAAATTGTACTCTTTGTTCTCATAGTTCTACACATGAGCACCAAGTTTGGCAACGTTGGCATACAGTTTGCGCTCATAACTCTGAACGTTTCTTTTATATCCCCAATGTGGCTAGCCTTTTCCTATAAAGCATTGTCTCTAGGGATTGTGCTATGCTTGATTAAAGAGAACATATGCTCTTACTGCCACAGGAAATAACTTCTATAATCTAGAGGGTTTTAAAATCCTTTTGTTTCCTGGGAAACCATAAACATGTTTCCCAAAATAGCTTAGGCATATACAAAGAAGGGGGGAAGAGGGGAGGAAGAGACAGAGGTGAGGCAAGGGGAGCAGACAAGAGAGTCAGAGAGTGAGTAGCCTCAGCTGTGCATTAGCTTTAAGTATCATGTTAACACCAGTGATTGTATCTTCCTCATCTCTTTCAATTTTTAAAAAGAATATAGTCCAATAAAAACCTCGGTGAAAACAACAAACCTTGATGGATAGTCAAATTTTCTGAGGGAAACTGAAAAGCACCATACTTATCGCTATGTTTACCTTTCCTTACCTCTTTCAATTATAAACTCTTTTTTGCCTTGTTGTTTGATTCCCTCCTTTATTCTGTGCCATTTCTCTCTCCTTATGGGGATGTAATGGTCAGGCAAATAAGAGGCTCCCTGCACCACGGGAAGAAAAAGGTCCAATCTGCCTTCAGTATGCTTAAGTCAGAACACCTTCCATTGAAAGGTGACATTAACGTAAATGTTTGCAGTCACACAAATGGGAATACCTACCAAAACCTGAATAACTCCATACTCTGCTGATTCAGTATTATTCAGGAAAAGAAACTTAGTATGATTTCACGTTAATATTCTCTGTACATCTCTTTCAGATTCAGAGACTCCAAAGATTGGTGCTTTAAAATATCATGCTTTTCTGTCCTGAATGTTATTGATTTGGGGATTTACAAAAATGTGTTTCATTAGTAGGCACTGATGCAAGCACAATCAGTCAAAAATAGAAAGAAGAGAGCTCAAAATAAAGCAGTACTACTTTTGCTAAATTGTTTCCTTTATAAATATCTATAACACAGTTAAGATCTCAGGTAAGAGGATGATTTCTGTATCACTCATCCCTGGGTGATAGGATTAAGATGCTTTTTTTTCTTTTTTTTTTTTTAGAGAGAGTATGTGTGCACATGTGTGCACACAAGTGGGGTGGGGATGGGGCAGATGGGCAGAGGGAGAGGGAGAGAGAATCTTAAGCAGGCTTCATGCCCAGTATGGAGCCTCATGCCAAGCTTCATCTTATGACCCTGAGATCACGACCTGAGCAGAAATCAAGAGTCAGATGCTTAACCAACTCAGCCACCCAGGTGCCGTTAAAATGCTTTTTTCTTATTTTTATATTTTTATGAATTTTTTTATAGTGAACGTATATTAGATTAAATGAAATTTATAGTGTTTTGTTAAAAATAAGCTTTGTGCATATTTTAAAAGTCTAAGGGGTTTTGACAAATCAGATTTAGAAGAGAAGCAATTCTTTTCTTTTTAATTTTATTTTTTATTTTAGAGAGAGAGCACAAGCAAGGGGAGGAGTAGAGGGTGAGGGAGAGGGAGGGGGAAAGAATCTCAAGCAGACTCTGTGCCCAGCAGGGAGTCCAATACCAGGCTTGATCTTGGGGGGCTCAGTCTCACAACTCTGAGATCATGACCTGAGCTGAAACCATGAGTCGAATGCTCAACTGACTAAGCCACCCAGGCACCCCATAAAAGAGAAACAATTCTTGATTAACATTTCCTCCATCAATTTGATGTAATCACTTTCAAATTATCACTGGAAAAATGGCTCTAAAATCGGTGATCTTTTGATAAGTTAAACTGGTTGAGGTATACTTGGAATATAAGGAACAAATTTATCAAATTGAATTCTGTCAAACTGAACTCTAGAAGGACTCTAGAAATTATAGTGAAGTAGTATATCAGTGCTATGAGATGAGTGCCAGTGACATGAGTTATATGACAAAGGCAGAAACTAGCTAATAGAGAGGGATCTTGGCAGGTAAGCATCACTTATCACAGTGGAAATCAGTGACAGAACCAAAAGGTCTGTAAGAATTTAGTGGAGGAAGGATAATTTCCAGGTCAGATAAGCAAAGAAAAGCAATGTAGAGGATGCAACATTTAAGCAACGAAATTGGTAAAATTCCATAAAGCAGGCAAACATGTGATTGGGGCACATTCTGGATTTTGAATGGTTACTATTATGACTTCTAGAGTCCCCTGACCATTTTCTGACTGAAGGAAATGTAAAGTGTACTATTCCAAGATTTCATCTTTCTAATTTTGATTTTTTGAAAACCCAATGTTTTTATTAAGTGTATTGTCCAAGAGCACACTATACTCCAGAAGCAGAGGAAAATTCCTTTATCATTTTTCAATTGAAAAAAATAATGTCTAGAGGTAGTGAACTTTGTGCATACTAGGTATGAGTGTGGGGGTGTTGGTGTGTGAACACAACTAGAATAAGAGAATTTCAAAAGACACTCCATAGACATTATGGTCTAAAATGAGGCTAAGGGAGGAAGTCTTTTTGAACAAGTCAGAAAAAAAATTAAAGAATATCCCTCTCAGAAGGAAGAAAGGGGCAACAGTATTTATAAGGAACATTTTATTGTTGGTGATTCATTTTGAGAAATTAAGTGCTATTTCACTGATTTGTGAAAGAAAAGGTGATAATTGGGGGCGCCTGGGTGGCTCAATCAGTTAAGCAACAGACTCTTGGTTTTGGCTCAGGTTGTGATCTCAGGGTCGTGAGATTGAGCCCCACATTGGGCACCCTGCTCAGTGCAGGCTCTGCTTGAGTTTCTCTCT
This sequence comes from Mirounga angustirostris, assembly GCF_029215605.1. Lineage (NCBI taxonomy): Eukaryota > Metazoa > Chordata > Mammalia > Carnivora > Phocidae > Mirounga > Mirounga angustirostris. Next base: position 149,095,550 of record NW_026991710.1, on the reverse strand, counting down.
CCCTCTTCCCCTTCCCCCTCCCCACTCTCTCACTCTTTCTCTCTCAAATAAATAAAAAAAAAACTTTAAAAAAAGAAAAAAGAAAAGGTGATAGTGACATGTTTCCTGTTGTATGTTGCTATAGAGATTAAGAATGTAATTAACATCTTTCGAGAAGCTTAGATATGCAATTGCTGTAATAATTGAGGTGTAATGACCACAAATCTGTATTTATTTTTTGAGTTTAATCATTATAGGCACTTAATTAAAATCAATTTCAAAGTATTTATGTGAATTTAATTTTACTTATTTATAATTACTTAAGTAATACATGATTATGTTTTCAATATAAAAATCCAAATATTTCAGATGAATCCAAACTCCCCCTTGGTTATAAAAAGTCACATGATCTGCGACCCCTTTCTGATGCCCCTTCTCATCAACACTGGGGGCAGGAAGCACACACCTGAGACCAGAGGTGGAACAATCATATTATGACCATGAGGTGACAAACATGAGGACCAAAAAAAAAAAGCTGCCTGTGAAGAATGACGGAATGGAGCAAATGGAAAGAGCCAGCATACCCTGTGGGAGACCCATCGCTGAGCTGGCATCCTGACTCTGGACTACCTGCCCCCTAACTTTTTTTGCATGGAATAAACAAACTCCTTTCTTATTTAAAAAAAAAAAAATGGCTTGCCATTTGTTACAATGTGGATGGACTTAGAGGATATAATGCTATGTGAAAGAAGTCAGACATAAAAAGACAAATACCATTTGACTAAACTCATATGTGGAATTTAAGAAACAAAACAAATGAAAAAAGATAAAAAGAGACAAACCAAAAGTAAAACTCTTAACTATAGAGAACAAACTGATGGTTATCAGAGGGGAGGCTTCTCTCCTCCCATTGAGCAAGGAGCCTGATTCCGGACTCAATTCCAGGATCGAGGGGGATGGAAATGGCTTTTTTCCATTCTTTCACTCATTCTATCCTACAAGAGAGAAGTGGGTCTTCTGTTTGAGGGGTTTGGAAGGAAAATCTGGGCAAGCATAGCCCAGAGCCTTGGGACCCTTGAGTAAGGTGTGGATATATAGACATCATTCTCAATTCTTGCTGGGAAGCCAATGTGTCCTCAAATACTATCAGTTTTATCAGTTATAAGTTATGTTATGATCCCAAATCCTTTACCCTTTTGAAAAGATTTCTCAAATTATTCTACATTTAGAGGGGGAAAGGGAAGATGCTATTTTGGATCACCTTGGATCCCAAGATTATACTAAAAATGTTATTTTGTACTTTTTATTTCTTTCATTTAATGGTATTTGAGTACTTTCTGTTTCAAAACACATAGAATACCTTATTTTGTTTATGGCTGTATAAATCTAAACTAGGCTAATATTAGAGATTTTTTAAAAGCACATTTATAGCAACTTAGGTCATTTTCTATTTTTATTAATATAACCAATTTCACATTAAATAATGCTGGGTCATAAGGAGGATATCTTAATAATTTAAATATAGACCATGAAATTCCCCCTTAAAATGACTATATATGCTATTCTTCAGTGTATAAATTGCTTACAAAAGTAACTTTTACCCATAAACTCGTCAATTTTTGATATTGCTAAACTTTTAAATTTGGTCAGTTGTAATGGTATTTAGTCTCTGTTTAGATTTTTTTTTTTTTTTTTTTTTTTTTTATTCATGAGAGAGCGAGAGAGAAAGGCAGAGGGAGAAGCAGGCTCCCAAGGAGCAGGGAGCCCGATGCGGGACTCGATCCCAGGACCCTGAGATCATGACCTGAGCCGAAGGCAGATGCTTAACCATCTGAGCCACTCAGGCGCCCTAGTCTCTGTTTAAATGGACATTGCAGGGCGCCTGGGTGACTTAGTCAATTAAATGTCCAACTCTTGATTTTGGCTCAGGTGATGATCTCACAGGGTAATGAGATCGGGCCCCTTGTTGGGCTATGTGCTGGATGTGGAGCCTGCTTGGGATTCTCTTTCTCCCTCTCCCTCTGTCCCGCTTCCCACGTCTCTCTCCCTCTCTAAATAAATAGACAGATAAACAAACAAATAAATAAATAATAGAAATTTCCTGATTTCTGAGTTTGAGCATCCTGTTTTATACTAAATGTGCATTACTATTTCTTTTTCTATGAATTGCTTATTTATATGCTTTGCTTATTCTCCCATTGGATTACCTTTTTCTAAATGATTTGTTGGAGTCTCTTATATAATGAACATATTAGTGCTTGGTTAGGTACCCGCTTTTAATTTGCTTGTTTAATTTGTTGTGGTGCTCCTTGTTATGCATAAGTTTTCCCCTCAGTTTGTTTATTTATTTATTTATTTATTTATTTATTTATTTATTTATTTATTTATATACTGAAGTATAGTTAACATACAGTGTTATATGTTTCAGGAGTACAATATAATCATTCAACATTTCTATACATTATTCAGTGTTCATCATGTAAGCGTATTTTTAATCTCCTTCACCTATTTCACCCAGCCCCTGACCCACCCCTCCTCTGGTAACCATCAGTTTGTTCGCTATAGTTAAGAGTCTGACTTTTGGTTTGTCTCTTTTTATCTTTGTTTACTTGTTTTGTTTCTTAAACTCCATAGATGAGTGAAGTCAAATGGTATTTGTCTTTTTCTGTCTGACTTCTTTCACATAGCATTATATCCTCTAGATCCATCCACGTTGTAACAAATGGCAAAATCTCATTCTTTTTTATGGCTGAGTAATAGTCCATTGTGTATATATACAACATCCTCTTTATCTGCTGATGGATATTTAGGTTGCTTCCATATTTTGGCTATTATAAATAATGCTGCAATAAACACAGGGATCCATATATCTTTTTGAATTAGTGTTTATCTTTTAGGGGCTAAGTACTCATTAGTGGAATTACTGGATCATATAGTAATTCCATTTTTAATTTTTCAAGGAAACTCCACACTATTTTGGCTGCAGCAATTTGTATTCCCAACAACTGTGCACAAAGGTTCATTCATAAATGTTTAATATTGATGCATTACTCCAGTGATTTGCACATTAGTGCCATACTCCTTGAACCCATCTGGCTAGGTTTTTACCTCCACCAAATCCCCAAAACGGCACTTGTCAAAGTCACTGCTGACATTCACCTAGCAAAATAAAATAGCTAGTTCTCAGTCCTCATCTTATTTGATCGATTAACAGCATTTAATGGTTGATCATTCCCTCCTCCGTGATATACTTACTCCAACTGGCTTCAGGACCACACTCTACAGTTTTCCTGCAACTCCCTTGGCTGTTCTTTCTGCCTGGCTTTGCTGTTTTCTTCTCTCCTCATCCATCTCTTCTCTTTTCTATCTGTATGTAAGCCCTTGGTGACGTGCTCTAGTTGCAAGGCCTTAAATCCCACCTACTTATCTATAATACTTTCCAAATTTGTGCCTTAAACAATAAAAAGATGTCCTTCCTCAGACACTAGACCCATAAAACTAACTGCATACCTACTCAGCATCTTAGATGTCAAATAGACATCTCAAACTGCACATGTCCCAAACCAATCTCCAGTTTCTTGTCCCAAACCTAGTCTACTCACAATTCCCCCTTTTTGGTTAATATCGAATCTATCCTTCCAGTTACTTAGGCCAAAAAACGGACTCATCCTTAACCACTCTCTTTTTCCGTCTAATCGGTCAGAAAATCACCTTGTCTCAAACTTCAAAATGCATCCAAAATATGATCACATCTTATCACCTCCAATGTGACAGCTTGGTCTGAGCTACCATTACATGGACTGTAACAATAATCTGACTAGCCTCTGTCAACCATCCCAGCCCCACCTCAGCACATATTGAACAGATTAGTCATGCATTGTGATTTTTATAAAAGAAAGGCAGACCATGCCATGTGTCTACTCAATGTCTTAAAATCATCCATTTCACTCAGAGTAAAAGCCAAATTTCATATAAAGGCTTTTGTGTCCCTACATGATTTGGTGTTCCATCTAACATTTTGCTCCAATTTCTCACTATTATCCTGCCTACTGACTCTGTTCCAGTTCCTTTTTGTTCTGTGAATACATCAATCATGCTCCTGACTTAGAGCCTTTGCCCTCACTGTTCTCTCTTTTTGGAATAAATATTCCTCCTTCAGATACTTAGGTAGCCAACTCCCTGACCTTCTTTAATGTCTTGATAAAGTATTACCTTCTCAATGAATACTTTATTTAAAACTTTAACAGTGCCTCCCCCCTCCCCAACATTCTATCATTCTGGATCATCCTTTGCTGTGCTCTAACTTTTTCTTTATTTTAAAATAGCATGTAATTTACTAATCTGTTGTTTCTTGTTTATTATATTCCATTCTGCTAGAATGTAAACTCGCCGAGATCAAGGATTTGGGTTTGTTTTGCTTGTTGCTGAATCCAAAACCCTCATAACAATGCTTGGCATGTTGTACATTTTCAGGAAACATTTAATAAAGAAAAGAGGGATGACTGGCTGGCTCAGTCGGTTAAGAGTCTGCCTTCAGCTCAGGTCATGATCCCAGGGCCCTGGGATCAAGTCCTAAATTAGGCTCCTTGCTCAGCGGGAGCCTGCTTCTCCCTCTCCCTCTGTCTGCTGCTCCCCCTGTTTGTGCACTCTGTCTCTCTCTCTGACAAATAAATAAATAAAATCTTTAAAAATAATAAAGAAAAAAGTGAGTGTGAATACTAAATAAATCAGCCTTTTCCTTAAGGCTTTCATTGTGTACACTCATGAAAGAAATTGAAGAAGACACAAAAAGATGGAAAAAGATTCCATGCTCATGGATCGGAAGAATAAACATTGTTAAAATGTCTATGCTACCCAGAGCAATCTATACCTTCAATGCCATCCTGATCAAAATTCCAATGACATTTTTCAAAGTACTGGAACAAACAATCCTAAAATTTGTATGGAATCAGAAAAGACCCTGAATTGCCAAGGAAATGTTGAAAAAGAAAAACAAAGCTGGGGGCATCACGTTGCCCGATTTCAAGCTATATTACAAAGCTGTGATCACCAAGACAGCATGGTACTGGCACAAAAACAGACATATAGACCAATAGAACAGAATAGAGAGCCCAGGTATGGACCCTCAAATCTATGGTCAAATAATCTTTGACAAAGCAGGAAAAAACATGCAATGGAAAAAAGACAGTCTCTTCAATAAATGGTGCTGGGAAAATTGGACAGCCACATGCAGAAGAATGAAACTCGACCATTCTCTAACACCATTCACAAAGATAAACTCCAAGTGGATGAAAGACCTCAATGTGAGACAGGAATCCATCAAAATCATAGAGGAGAACATAGGCAGTAACCTCTTTGACATCGGCTACAGCAACTTTTTTCAAGATACATCTCCAAAAGCTAGTGAAACAAAAGCAAAAATGAACTTTTGGGACTTCATCAAGATAAAAAGCTTCTGCACAGCAAAGGAAACAGTCAACAAAACAAAGAGGCAACCCACAGAATGGGAGAAGATATTTGCAAATGATACTACAGATAAAGGGCTGGTATCCAAGATCTGTAAAGAACTTCTCAAACTCAACACCCAAAAAACAAATAATCAAGTCAAAAAGTAGGCAGAAGATATGAAAAGACACTTCTCTGAAGAAGACATACAAATGGGTAACAGACACATGAAAAAATGTTCATCATCATTAGCCATCAAGGAAATCCAAATCAAAACCACACTGAGGGGCGCCTGGGTGGCTCAGTCGTTGGGCGTCTGCTTTCGGCTCAGGTCCTGATCTCAGGGTCCTGGGATTGAGCCCCACATCGGGCTCCCTGCTCAGCGGGAAGCTTGCTTCTCCCTCTCCCACTCCCCTGCTTGTGTTCCCCTCTCACTCTGTATCTCTCTGTCAAATAAATAAAAAAATCTAAAAAAAAAAAAACCCACACTGAGATACCACCTTACACCAGTTAGAATGGCAAAAATGGACAGGGAAAGAAACAACAAATGTTGGAGAGGTTGTGGAGAAAGGGGAACCCTCCTACACTGTTGGTAGGAATGCAAGTTGGTACAGCCACTTTGGAAAACAGTGTGGAGGTTCCTCAAAAATTTAAAAATAGAGCTACCCTATGACCCAGCAATTGCACTCCTGGGTATTTACCCCAAAGACACAGATGTAGTGAAAAGAAGGGCCATATGCACCCCAATGTTCATAGCAGCAATGTCCGCAATAGCCCAACTGTGGGAAGAGCTGAAATGCCCTTCAACAGATGAATGGATAAAGAAGATGTGGTCCATATATACAATGGAATATTACTTAGCCTTCAGAAAAGATGAATACCCAACTTTTACATCAACATGGATGGGACTGGAGGAAATTATGCTAAGTGAAATAAGTCAAGCAGAGAAAGTCAATTATCATATGGTTTCACTTATTTGTGGAACATAAGGAATAGCATGGAGGACATTAGGAGAAGGAAGGGAAAAATGGGGGGGGGGAATTGGAGGGAGAGATGAACCATGAGAGACTATGGACCTGAGAAACAAACAGGGTTTTATTTATTTATTTATTTATTTATTTATTTATTTATTTATTTTTTAAAGATTTTATTTATTTGAGAGAGAGAGAATGAGAGAGAGAGAGCATGAGAGAGAGGAGGGTCAGAGGGAGAAGCAGACTCCTTGCTGAGCAGGAAGCCCGATGTGGGACTCGATCCCGGGACTCCAGGATCATGACCTGAGCCGAAGGCAGTCGCTTAACCAACTGAGCCACCCAGGCGCCCCGACAAACAGGGTTTTAGAGGGGAGGGGGGAGGGGGGATTGGTTAGCCCGGTGATGGGTATTAAAGAGGGCACGTACTGCATGGAGCACTGGGTGTTATACGAAAACAATGGATCGTGGATCACTACATCAAAAACTAATGATGTATTGTATGGTGACTAACATAACATAATAAAATAAAATTAAAAAAAGGCTTTCGTTTTCTCTTGTCTGTGACAAGTTCTAGACAATTGTTTATATATTTCTAATCCTTTAGATTATTTTCAAAGTAAAATTTTCATATGAATTTTTAAAATTATATGGTGCAAAGAGCTCTGATGTTGTTCACAGCATTTCTCAATCCCATCTTCCTCATACTTAGCTGTCTTTCTGGATAGCAACCATTTTTAAATGCTTATGTGTTTTTCTTATTCTGATGATTATTTCCACACACCTAAATAATATCCATATGTCATCACTGTTTTACATTTTGTTTTCCCTCGATTTTCTAATTTCTTCTTTTGTCTTTACTTACATTAAATGCTTCTTTAAAGACTCATTTTTTTCTCACCCTCTTAATTCTATGGTTTTGTCTATGTGCTATATTCCAAATCTCACTACACCGCACAGCAAAATGGCCTTCCTAGAGTTCTTTCTTCTGAGCAAAGCTATATTGTTTGTTTGTTGAGGTTTTCGGCATAGACCTCATCTGAGGAAATCACATTACTACTTTCTAAGTTGTATCAGCTCCTTCTAGGATTTTGTTTCTTGGTTTACTCCCTCATTTTGCTGTAGTATATTCTCAATGATTTTCCCAAGACAGCATTAATGCAGGTAGACTATTCAATTCCTTGTATTTGTGGCTGCTTCATTACTGCTCACTTGATTCACATATTGATTGAAATGCTGAGTTGAAAATATGAAATAAAAATAATTTTTACCCAGAACTTTGAAGGCTTTATCTTGATGTTTTATAACATGTACAAATGCTCATTTAAAAGCCTAAAGCCAGTCTGATCTCATTTTGTATTTTCCTTTTTCTTTCAAAATCTTTCAGGATCTTCTCTTAATTCTTAATATTAGGCAGTTTTACAACAATGGCTCTAGACATAGTTCTCTATTAGTTCAATCTCTGTTGAATTCAATCAGCTAATTCACTTTGAAAACACTTGTTTTTATCCATTTCTGAAAATTCTCTCATCCCCTTCACCTACTTCTCTATTATTTCCTCTTTTCATCTTCTAGAACTTGTAAGAATTTTTAATTTGCTGATATCTCCTTTTTTGTTGTTGTTTAGTTACAGTTTATACCTCTTTTGTCATTTGGTATTAATTTAATGGACTTGGCAAAGGGGTGGAAATAAACACTATTAAACTATTTTAAAATTTTAAATATTTATATACCAACATTTAGAACTTTAATTCATCTGAAATTTGTTTATATTTATGTTGTGAAATAGGAGATCAAATTTATGTTATTTGCCAAAAGATCTTTGACTGATTATTGACCATTAGTCTGAAGTAGCTGTTTCCTCTACCTGAACACTCCTCCCTCCGCTCCATATTCAGCTCACATCTCAATTCCTTAGCAAGTCTTTACTGACCATCCATTCCATATGGCCTCTCTCATTATTTTCTGTTTCATCGTCTTGGCTATTTTCTTCTGAGAATATAGAACAATCTCTAGTTATCTTTATTACTTACATTTTTTGTTTGTTTGTTTGTTGTGTGTTTCTTCTATCATAACATAAACTCCTTGGCTATAGAGACTTTATTGGTATTTTCCTCTACTGCATCCAGTTTTAGGTAACTTTTTTACTGCATATATACAACTAAATGAATACAAGAATATGTGTTTTGTAAGTTTATGTGTGTCTATATAAATAAATATATGTCTATATAAATATTATATATTAATGTACATATATATGCACATATACTTACATATATATGCATATATACTTAATACATACATATGTTATATATATGAAATAAAATCTTGGGGAACAAGTACTTTTTTTGTCTTGTCTTGACAATCTGCTTATTTTGCTCTTCCATCAAAATTTTGAAGTTTTTTGCTTAGTTTATTCTTAGATCTTAAAAACTTGCTTTTATTGTTGTTTGGGAGAATTAAACATAGTTTTGCTGAAAGGCTTATGCATACAGCTGTTAGCATAATGATATATTTGCATACAGCTACAGATTTAAGTTTATAATTTTAAACTTAATTATTGTAAGTGCCTAAATAACAACATTAAGCTTCTCAGATTAAAAAATGATTCTTCAAAAATGTTTACATGGAATAAGAACATTAACTATTAACTTCAGGAAACATCTTTGTTATAGTTTTCACCTAATCTTTTTAAGGAAGATATATTTAGTCTGAGAGAAAATATGAAGTTTCTTCCAAAGACTCAATGTGTTCTACTTCCCAAAGAGACAGTGATATTCTAAATCAAATAAAGGGTACTTCTACTACTTTCTGGAGCTACACTAAAGTTGAAAGAGTTGAACACTGACTTTGTCAGATAGCATCATTGGGAAAATATATCCTTACTTGAACTACTCTCTTGAAGATCTAACTTCTATGAAAATAAAATGATGATAATAATAATAATTATATGATTTACTGTAATTATGTTGAGTTCCATATCAACCTATTTTAATTATCACACAAGATTTTCTTGGTTTAAAAATATATATTATTTATCCCTCTAGTGACATATTTCAAGTACTATTTGTTCATTTATTCCAAAATATTTACTTAATGTCTCCTATTTGCCAATCAACATTCCAAGTATTGGGAATACAGCAGTAAACAGCAAAATCCTTGCTCTTATGAAGTTATATTTTCTAGAGATATTTTTCTAGAGAAAAATATCAAAATAAAGTAAAATAAATAATATTTTAGATAATAATAAGTTTTTTGGAGAAAAGTAAAGCAGAAAGAAAAGAGAAAATGTGACACGGAAGACATTTTTAGCTAAGTAATTCAATTAGACCTTTTGAGAAAATGTCATTTGAGTGAGAGCTTGAAGATGATGAGGGAGCAATTAATGTGATTATCCACAGAAGATTATTCTAGGCAGAAGGAATAGCCAGGATGAAAGCCCTTAGAAGCCAGAATGCTTATTAAAGTTTTTGAAGAAACCATCCAGTAAAATATCATTGCAGATTTTGTTTCTCAATACAGAGAACATATCATAGTAGATAAGTTTCTCTTAGATATTTCAGAACATCTTCTAATTCAACAGGTCCAAAATTGAACACATTATTATAGCTCTCAAACCTAGTTCCCTTTTTCACTCTGTCTTGTATCAGTGAATGATATGTCCATAAATATAGTTGTTCAAGTCAGAAAGTTGAATCAATATATGACTTATCTATTACTTATCCTAAAATTTAGTGGCTTAAAACAACAATAAATATTTATTAGCCTCAAAGTTTTCATGGGTCAGAAATTTAGGAACAGCTTAAGTTGAATCTTTCATTGAGTTACTGTCAAGATGTGAGCCATGGCTGCAGTCGTATGAAGGCTTGACTGGGGTAGAGAATCTGATTTCAAAGTGGCTCAGTCAAATGACTGACAATTTGGTGAATTCTCTTGATGGAAGCCCTCAATTTCTTCCATGTAGCTACTTGAGTGCCTGGGAGAAGTGAGTGATCCAAAAGAAAGCTAGATAGAAGCAGCAATGTCTTTTATGAACTTACTACAGAATTCATGTGCCATCATCAAGTCACTTTGTATAATGAATATTCAACAGGAGAAAAATTGGGCTCTACCCTTGGAAGGGAGGAATGCCAAAAAAATTGAATAAGTATTTTTTAAATCTTCAGAGTTATGCTTGAGATGTTCCTCTTATTCACATTCAGTACCAAACCATTACTAAATTTTGTCAATTTTGTGGATATCTCTTAGATTCTTCTACTTTTCTCCAACCCCACTGCTGTTTAAATTACTCAAACTATCCTCAGCTCTCATCTTGACCACTGGAATTGTTTCCAAATGGGACTTTGGACAAAAGTCCATGTATGATCTATAAAGCAGTGCATGATCTGGTACCTACAACTCTCCAATCTCACTTGATATTAATATTAACACTCTGGCTCTATTCCAGACACACTAATATTCTTTTAGTCTCTGGTACTTTCCATGACACCACAAGTTATGAGATATTTTCTCTTGTATCTACCCATTCAGTTTGTTCCTGTCGGTAATTCTGGACTACCACTTCAGCAGCCCCTCCTCTTAGAAATTTTCACTGACTTTTACAGAAATTGATAGAATCCTTTTGAATTATTTAGAATTTGGCTAGAATGCCAAAACTGAAACCGAACTACTGAACAGAAAATGATATATATCCAAAATTGCTTTAACTAGTCACTCAATAGTTGAGTTCTGAAAGACTTAATGTTCTGAATGAGAAGGTATTTAATTATTTAAGCAGCAAACTAGTGTGTCAGTTAAGTCCCTTACAACTATACATTGGCAATGTTGACTTGGAACCTCTCTAGCTAAAGTGGTTTCAACCATAAGTTGAATCCATGAACTAAGATGGGTCAATCAGATCTTTTTCTTTTATGTTGCTCAGTCTTTCCTAAAGCTTGCCTAACTTTTTCTACACTTGAGTATCATGGAATACTATTATATCCGTCCAGAACCCTTTTATATAAATTAGCTTGAGTGAATTTCTCTTTATTTCACTTAAATATCCTGGACCAAAGAAGTCATGGTATCAAATGCAAAATCCAAATATTAGCATAAGGAGCTGGCATTTTTCAAAACATATATACAGATTGTGTCATTTCTTTTACTAAACTTATCTATAAAAAATATGTGCCACTTCAAGTCTCCATTTTAATACTGGTAAAACAATATCTGTTTTGCTCAAGGCAAAACAACTAGTTAATGACAAAACTGGAAAAAAATATAAGCCTCCTGGTTGTCCATCTGGAACTTCAACCATTGTACTATGATGACTTCCATTTAATTATCTTGTGCACTGAACACATAACAGAAACTATTAAGTATATTCTAAGTAATTTCCAATGTATCTGAAACACTTAATTAGTTTTCTTTAAAATAAATAAGTCATTAATAAGCTACAAATCAGCGAGTTAATTAGCTGTGTTATGGCTTTTTCGTTCTTTCAGTTGAAATAAGCTAATGCCAAAACTATAAAGAAGTACAGTATTAAACATGAGGATAGTTTATATAGAAGTTAGAAGTCTTCATAGAAGTTATAACAATTATAAATTTTGAGCACAATACTCTACAAGTATTTAGTAAAAATAAATGATTTTATGACAAAAAAATAAATTTGTAGATAAAAAAAAGATTGTATAAAGATTAGAGTTAAGAAATTTCAGGGGCGCCTGGATGGCTCAGTCAGTTAAGCGGCTGCCTTCAGCTTAGGTCATGATCTTAGGGTCCTGGGATTGAGCCCTGCATTGGACTCCCTGCTCAACAAAGAGTCTGCTTCTTCCTCTGCTTCTCCCTCATGCTTGCTCTCTCTCTCTCAAATAAATAAATGAAATCTAAAAAAAAAAAAAAGAAATTTCAAATGACTGCACTATCTAATCCTGTTTCTATTTTTACTATTAAATGGAGTCCTCCTTCTTCATCCTATCCCTTGTCCAGAACCCTGTATTAACCTTTTATATTACAAACACACAAACAATATGTAATTATCACTAACAACCAGCAAGCATTGAACGTAGACAGCATAGACCCTAAAAAGCACTAATTTATGTAAGCGCTGAATGTAGACACCATTGCAATATCCCCATGACATTCTAACTTACAACTTTACAGTTCTACTATTAAATGACGATTTTCATGATTTGATGATTTAAGTTTCTCTTGCAGATTTCTGTATCTTGATTTTTTCCATTTCTAAATACTTGTTCTAAGATTGTCCTTGGTTATTTATTAGCAGCACTCCTAACTTGGATAGAAGGACAGAAGGAGAGAAAGTCGGACTTTCACTTGTGTTAAACATATACTCTAAGCATGATTAGTGCGAGACTTGGAGGGTCATAGTCTGTTGTTTGACCTCTACATCATTATATTTAGTTAATTTGTTTCAAAAATATTTCTTCAGTTGTTACTCTGGATGTTCTGGATTTCTTCTGGGTCTATTAAAACAATTGGAAGAGTCATGATTGGGTAACATAGTAGATCTTACAAAGTAGGAGATAGACATTGATTGATTAATTATATTAAAATGACAATTGCAATTGTGATAAGTGCTACTAATGAGGAGCACAAATGTGGGAAATACTTTAGCAGTGTTTTACAAAATCAGAGAGAATAGTTAAGATTTCTTGAGAAAATGATACTTAAACCTAGATCATAAAGATAAGTATAAATTAATTAGATGTAGAGAGGACCAATGAGCATTCCAGGCAAAGGTAATGGCTAGTGGTAGGTTATATCAGAGGCGTTGAAGAGAACATGGTGAGAAGTCATAGGATTACAGATCTAAATTATAAGGTAGGGCCAAGTGGATTGATATAATATGTGAAATAAAAAGAAGTGTCAGGGTTATAAAAGATTTTTATCCCAAGAAATGGAAAGATGGAGGTGCCATTAACCAAGTTTGAAAAGAATGAAAAACAAAAACAAAAACAAAAACAAGTATGTGTAGAAACAGAAGGAGTTTATGTTTGCTCTTATTAGAGAGCTAGGTTGCCAGCAATCTGTGATTATTTTATTCTAGTTTCAGAAATTGAGATGATTCTAAGCTATGCCTAGTCTCCTGCTAGCCCTCTACATTTCTGGTTCATTCTTACATAAAAGTCTTTGAGATCTTAAAGCCACTCATAGGAGCTCACCCCTTGGATGAGTCCTTGAATACAGTTTCAGTCCCCCTAAATCCATAAAGCTTTCAAAACTTGTACACAGATTGTAAACTACTCAATTACTACTCATCCCACCCCACCCGACCCCCAAGAGAAATGCAGCTCTAAATACTTGGCTCCCTTCTATGAATTTTCTTTCTCTTAGGTCACAGCCATATTATTTTCCATTGTGTTTTCAGCTCTTCAATGCACAGATTCATTTTAAACTTGTCTAGTTGTTTTCAGTGTAAAGTTCCATTTGTTTACAATATTGGTTTATACATTAATGTTTAAGTGGCTTGGCAGTAAACCTCTCTATACCTTAGTTTCTTCACCTGTAATACATAGGTTATAATATCTAACTAGCAACATTGTTATGAGATTTAAATGATATCATGTATATGTTCCTAAGAGATCAGGAAGCAGCTATAATATTTATCATATTTATTATAAATTAAAACAGGCTAGGCCCCATCAAACTGCAGATATGAGTTCAGACATGAGATCACTTTAAAATGATAATCATCTTTGACTGGCATATTGCTCACAGTAGCAAGAATCAAGATCCTAGTGCCTTGCAAATTTTTAGTTATTTTTCTGAGTCTCCAGAGGTATTCTAGATTAGTTCTTTTTATATTCCTCCACTATGGTCTCCTTTTTCAATAATTCATATCATCAAACTATCAACTTAAAGCCTCCTTCACTGCATGTGTCTTCATGGCAAAAAATGGTTCCTTTTCTAAGGCAGAATGCTTTCATGTGAAATATTCAAAACTTCCCATACTCCTAGATATCCCAGTTTCTCTTTAGTTCTCTTAATGAGACTGAAGCCATAAAGAAATGGGAAGAATGCACATCTCTTCCATTCTGTGTTTTGTTTTTCGAACAAATATCAATTGCTTATATTTCTAAAACTCACAAAGTTCCAAATAATAACTGTGAACATTTTTTTTCCACAAAGAATTATAGCCCTACGAGACTGGTTGTGGAGCTATAAACTACATGGTAAACTGTGTTTCTCCGTCATACCCAAATCTTCTCTACCTCAGGAATCTGGGCACTGATTTATTTTCTACAAGTCACCCTTCCTTCTGTGCAAATCAATTCATGAAAATAGATGCACTGAGATTTGTGGCCCCATGTGCCAAGACTTGTCTCTAACCCTCTTTATGTTGCCCAGCTACATCTTTCATATGTTCTCTCAATTTTAAGGTGCATTTAGCAGAGGTAAATAGGTATTAACAATTATTCTAAATTCATCTTAGAAGCATCCATATTTAATGGTTATTTCTGTCCTCAAAAAGTGGATGTATTTTATTTTCTTGTCTCAGTGAGGAGGACAAAGGGGAAAGAAGAGGAAGGAAAGGTACATCTTTTTTATGAATTTTTGTTTTTTATTTTTTAGAGAGAGAAAGAGAGAGAGGGCATGAGCAGGGTGGGGAGGGGCAGAGGGAGAGGTGAGAGAGAATCCTAAACAGACTCCGTGCCCATGACAGAGCCTAGAGGATAACCTGACCCGAAACCAAGAGTCAATGCTTAACTGACTGAGCCTCCCAGGTGCCCCAAATTTTGATTTTTTATTTCAATTTTTTTAAAGATTTTATTTATTTATTTGAGAGAGAGAGCACATGAGAGGGGGGAGGGTCAGAGGGAGAAGCAGACTCCCTGCCGAGCAGGGAGCCCGATGCGGGACTCAATCCAGGGACTCCAGGATCAGGACCTGAGCCGAAGGCAGTTGCTTAACCAACTGAGCCACCCAGGTGCCCTTTTTTATTTCAATTTTTAAGAAAAGTTTCTTCCCGTATCTCAGAAATTGAAGTCTCTGAACTTTCAAGTAGCATGTCTTTCTACAAATAAGAATGTATAAATATTTAACTGAAACAAATGTTCATTGATGGGAATGTATATGAGTCCGCACAAGTTTCCAAGAAGAGTTAATAGTAAATAATTAAGAGTAGTTAAGAATAAGTAAGAGTAAATAGTAAATAGTAAAATTAATAAATACAGTACTTGATGTAGTAGAGAACAGAAGAGCCAAGTGTGGGAGGCAGATGAATTAACAGATTTGAGACGTTCATAAATAAAAGACTTCTAAAAAATTCAAATCTGTTTGTTTCAGAAGTACTGATCACGATTAATTTGCTAAGAACCTTAGTAACTTGCTATAAATACGATAGTTTTATTGATACTCAATATGTTTGTACAAATGATGATGTTGACTATTTAAAAATGAGAGAAAGATTCCAGATTGGTCATATGGAGCTTTATTACCTATAAACTTTCTTCAGTGACTCTCTTTAATACTTCTTTTAAGACAGTCTATTAATGTTCACATGGTGCAAGTCTCAGATATTACTGTACTATGAAGAAAGTTCCAGGATTAATATGCCAGAGCAGAGGGGCGCCTGGATGGCTCAGTTGGTTAAGCAGCTGACTCTTGATTTCTGCTCAGGTCATGATCTCAGGGTCCTGGGATGGAGCCCAGCCTTGCACTCCATTCTCAGTGGGGAGTCTGTTTGAGGATTCTCTGTCTTCCTCTCCCTCTGTTCCTCTCTCTGCTTGTGCTCTCTCTCTCTTTCTAAAATAAATAAATAAATCTTAAAAACAAAAAAATGCCAGAGCAGGAATTGTAGGTGATAGGAAGTCTTCCTATATGCATAGCCTCTAATCTTTTCAGAAAAGGAAGGGATAGACGATGTAGAGATGCTTTTCAGCCAATTACTCCATGTTGACAATAATTCCTTCTGAGTCAAAATTGTGAATCTTTAGAAATAAAATCAACTGTCTCTTAAGTGGTTGAATGGTTCTTGTGTCATTGAAAGGAACATAACTAGTAAAGAAAATTGGAATATTTCTTGGCTCAGAATTTTCTCATTTTTTTTATAGACATCATTCTGCAAAGCTTGGTTGTGAATCCGTTACAAAACATGAAGATTTTGCTTTCAGTAGTAGGAAGAAGGGAGCCAGCCAGCCAATCATCTTCTTCACTATAACCTCACTTCCCAGGTCATGCTCACTGATACTTCCCAGGGATTCTCTGTAGATTTCAGATGGACCCAGACAGAGTAATCTACTAAAATATGAATACTTTAAAGATTCAAATTTGTGTTCTACATACTTCAGCTTCTTAGCACAGTGCTTTGCACCTAATAAATTATGAGAACTCAAAATTCATTGTTTCAACATTTAGCAGATATTTAAGTGCATTTTGACATGAGAAAGGATATTTTTATATAATAAAAATGCACTATAATTTTATTGTTAGTGAACTTCTCTCAGTTTTACAAATCTCTGTAAATCCTCTCCTCCATAAAAGCAGGGAGAAAACTATCAAAAAATGTGACAACCAACTTTTTCAGAACTCTGGCAATTAATCAGAGATTTGCAGTAATACATGAAGTAATTTAATCAAGAAAGACAGCTAAATATTGGTAAGAACAATGGGATTTGTGGCTATAACTTGTCCTATTCTTGTCCTCCTTATTAGCTCCATGGTAGCATTATAAACCAATGGCCTGCAATTGCAGGAAAAAAACAATAATCTGGAAGTTACCAGAGTGGGCAGAAAGGAGTTTGAATTCCTTTAAAGCCTCGTTGTTGGAGAATTGTCATTATTTGACCTGTCTGGAGGTTCTCTGGAAGACTCCACTTACAAGACTGCTTTAGACCTAACTTGGAGCTCACTCAGTATGAGAAGTCTTTTCCCTAGTGAGTTTCATTAAAAGCATTTAGAGGCAATGTTTTAACTTCATGGGTGTCCGATGCAGTGAGTAACAGTGGGGGCAAACAACAGACTAAACAAAAAGCTTAAGAGGAAAATCAATGGAATGGTATGTCTATAGGGGTTTGGAAAAGCCCACATATTTCTGGGTATCTAGAAAACTACACATATGTATGGGGCTGTGAGCATGCCCAGGATTATGGGCCTAATTGCATCCTTTCAAAATTCATATGTTGAAATCCTAACTCCCAATACCTAAGGAAGTGACTTTATTTGGAGATAATTAAGATAAAATGAGGTCATATGGGTTGGTCCTACTCTGTGATGTGTCCTTCTAAGAAGAAGAGATTAAGACACAGACACAGGGAGAGGAAGACACAGAGAGGAGATGACCATCTGCAAGCCATGGAGGGAGGCCATCAGAGATTAACTCTGCCAACAACCTGATCTTGGACCTCTAGAATTGTGAGAAAATTAATTTCTGTTGTTTAAGCCACTCAGTCTGTGGTACTGTTAAGACAGCCCTACCAAACTAATACACATAGAGTTGTGTGCATGCTCAGAAAAGACCTGAGAAGACCTTAAGCTCTGAACACTAGCTGGCCTTGAAACCCTGTGCAAATGGCAAGTAAAGGCAGAGGCAGAGTTGTCAATTGCCTGACTCAGTGTTGAAGGTGTGACCCCCACAAACACAAAGCCTCCAGAAAATCCTGGGAGATTTATTGGTTTTAGAAATTTAAGAAAATCCCTGTCCAATTATTAGGTAATTTCTAAGCCACCCAGACAGATAGTTCCATGGCCATACACAATAAAGGATGTAGACTTTACAGAATTAGCTTAGAAAAGCCAATTAAAAACAAAAACAAAAACAAAAAACACCAGACAGCAACAACAACAAACC
The DNA here is from genome assembly GCF_029215605.1 of Mirounga angustirostris. NCBI lineage: Eukaryota > Metazoa > Chordata > Mammalia > Carnivora > Phocidae > Mirounga > Mirounga angustirostris. The sequence continues at coordinate 149,077,361 of NW_026991710.1, read as the reverse complement.
TTAGGAAGGAGGGAGAATATAATGTACAGAATTGCCATACTATATTATTTAAAATGTCCATTCTCAGTAAAAATATGAGACATTCAAAGGAAAAAAACTATGATTCATACATAGGGAAAAAAAGGACAATCAATAGAATCTTCCCTGAGAAAGCAAAGAGAGTAGAACTACTGGACAAAGACTTTAAACCAGTTCTTTTCTTTTTTTTTTTTTTAAAGATTTTATTTTTTATTTATTTGTCAGGGAGAGAGAAAGAACACGAGCAGGGGGAGTGGGAGAGGGAGAAGCAGGCTCCCCACTGAGCAAGGAGCCCAATGCAGGACTCGATCCCAGGACCCCGGGATCATGACCTGAGCTGAAGGCAGACGCTTAACCAACTGAGCCACCCAGGCGCCCCTAAACCAGTTATTTTCTTTTAAGATTTTACTTATTTATTTTAGAGATAGAGATCTGGGGCAGGAGCAGAGGGAGAGGGGCAAGCAGAGTCCATGCTGAGCGTGGAGCCCAACTCAGGGCTCAATCCCATGACCCTGAGATCATGACCTGAGCCAAAATAAAGAGTTGGACACAGCCAACTGAGCCACCCAGGCACCCCAAAAGAGCAATTCTGGAGTTGAAAAGTGGAATCACCCAATGAAAAACTCACTGGAAGGCCAGTGCTACTTTCCTATGACTACCATAACAAAGCACCACAGTTTAAATCTGCCACAGTTTCAGAGGCTAGAAGTCTGAAGTCAGCTCACTGGGCCCAAAACAAGGTGTGAGTAGGACCATGCACCCTTCAGAGGCTCTAGGGGAGAATCTGTTCCTTCCTTTTCCTGCATCTCCTGACTTCTGGTATTACTTGGCTGTGCACATCACTCTAATCTCTGCCTCTTTGGTCACAGTGATTTCCCTCTCTGTCTGTGGTCAAATATACCTCTGCCTCTCTCTTATAAGGAGATTTGTCATTGCATGTAGGGCTGACTTGGATAATCTGGAATAATCCCCCCCACGCAGTGCAAAATGTGAGGGATTGTCAGTTTAGCATACATAATATTCTGTTGTTTTTTTTAAGAAGTGAAGGGCAGGGCATTACTGGTTCAGATCCAGTTAAGTTGGTTTATTCGTTGTTAGGAGGATGTAGAAGTTTATTTTATGATCATTGAAAGGAAGGATTTTGTAAAAGAAATGCAAAGAATGGTTTAGAAGCAGCAATCTGTAGTTATGAGGGCTCTGACAATCCTTTCTGCCCTATGTTCTTGGGCTATGGAAAATGAGCAAATGCTGCTTAAGAGGACAGGTGAAAGTTACTTAAAACCAGATGGTAGAGAAAGTTCTAAAGTCATTGAGAACATAGTGGTTTCTTAATGATATTATTATTATTGTTTATTATTATTATTATTATTATTATTACATTAGAATAAACTTTCCAGAGATCATGGTGGCATGGAGTTCAACTGACCAGTAATAATCAGAGGTAAAGGGTCACAAAGTAACATAGAGCCAAAAGAATAGAGAGAGGAGAAACCTATGGTTCGGTAGTGAGCATGAAAGACAGAGAGAGTGAGCCATTGGCCTGATAAGTGGCTTAGAATGTCTAGAACGAGCTAGGATCTTTAGAACTGCACAATAGTTAATGGACGCTGTTAGCTGTGATCCTCCACTTGCAGAAACATCACTCTCACACAATGATTGATATTGGATTTTAAAATTGTGCCTCTGTGTGTGGTAGACAATTCAACAGTGATGGCTGTTAAGACCCATTTTCACTACCTAACCTCACTCCTAACTTGGATAGGACAACTTGGATAAGTTTCAGCAGGAGGAATTTGATACTGCTGACATCAAGCTATGACCACAAAAGTTCAGGGCCTGGCAATGCTCTGAGTTGAATGACAGAGCTGGGAGGCTATGATGACTGACCATCTCCAGGAAATACCAGCTTGAATATATCAATTTCAAACACATGTGTGCTCTGGAAGTCTGTTTCACTTACCTGAGCAAAGCTTTATGGATGAAAAGAATTATTTGATCTTAGCACGCAGGCCCCGGCCCTCTGTAGACCAGCCTAGGTAAATGAGGAACTGGACGGGGTGTCGTGACACGTGTGGGCTTCTAGCATGAGCAGCTGCATAAAACAGAACGCGTCTGAATGAAAAAACAGTGCGGTAACTCTCTACTTTTCCTGGACACACATTCTTTTTTTTTTTTTTTAGATTATTTAATTATTTATTTGACAGAGAGAGACACAGCAAGAGAGGGAACACAAGCAGAGGAAGTGAGAGAGGGAGAAGCAGGCTTCCCGCGGAGCAGGGAGCCCGATGCGGGGCTCAATCCCAGGACCCTGGGATCATGACCTGAGCTGAAGGCAGACACTTAATGACTGAGCCACCCAGGCGCCCCCCTGGACACACATTCTTATTGTGTAATAGCCAGCTGCACTCACCACATTGATGGTAATTTCTCAATCTTAATGCACACATTTTTGATCTGACCAAAAGGTTCTATAGATGAATGACACAAGGTGAAAGCAGAATGAGTTTAACGGGGTATGCTATTAATAGAGGAAGCATCTAATTGAAGAAAAGAACATTACTGTTTAATCTGTAGGACAGAAGTTTTATTACCATTGGAAAGAATTCACAAAACTTGAAAGGTGATGCTTTTCCCTCAATAAAAGCAATAAGAATTACATTCCACAGCTGAACTTTCATTTTCTTTTTCTTAAGCCTGAATCACTAAAGACACTTTTAACTAAAAATTGCAATTAAAAGTCAAGTTTGGGTAAATACAAATTTTGAAAGCCTACTAATTTGGAAATGGCTTTGTTTCCAGACTTAACACAAAATGTCACCTCTGACCTTTGGGCTGAATACATATGAAACTTTATAAATACTGACTGTAGATCTATAAAGGCCTATCTGTCATTATGATAACATTCACTGTATAGTATAGAAAGTTTATCTTTTTAAAGGTATTTTTGCTTACCATTTTTATTCTCTATTTATAGGGACAACTATTAGGAAGACTTTTTGTTGTCATTTTTTTGTAAAATCTGAATGTTCTTCTCATTTGTAGCTTGGTTGCAACAAAGGAAACAGACAGTGCAAGATCTCGAAGTGCTCCAATGTCACCTTCTGACTTTCTGGATAAATTAATGGGGAGGACATCAGGGTACGATGCAAGAATCAGACCCAATTTTAAAGGTAATTGTTCTGATTACCATTATATATGAAATGTGTTTTGAATATGCTTAAACAAGATAAATTTTCAGATTGATTCCACCAAAAATTCTAAAGCTTATTTCCAGTACTCTTCCAAGTACTGTACTATTCAAAGATATGTCTTGAAAGAAAAAAAATTATTCTCATGTTAATAGTTCTCAGAATTTGTCTCCTTTGGACCAATAGTATTTCTTTGTCTTTCTTTTTATACTTATTGTCATGATGATTCATTTTAGGAAATTACGTAATTTCCTAAAATGAATATATATTCACTGTATATATGAATATATAAATATTTTATTTTATTTTTATATTGCCCATAAATATATTTTTAATATATATTAAAATATATATAATATCCTATATATATTATATATATATATATAATATCCTATATATATTATATATATATATATAATATCCTACAATATATTCCTAAAATGTATTCCTACTCACTGGAATGGAAGCTTCTTTAGAGCTGGCAATAAACCCTATTTTAAATCCCCCACAGCAAGACTCTCTATATTGTGGAGAATCAAACAGCTGTTGAATTTATGTACAGGGAAAAGAGTTTGAATAACTAAAAGCTACTGATAACATTTAAAAAATCATTCCATCTACCAAATATTTTGCCTAAATTTATAGGAAAGAGCGTAATTGTCAATTCAAGAATACTCTTTTTTTGTTCTTCTGTCTAATATAGTGTTAAGCAACATATTTATACATCATAAGTAAGTAGATTATCCAAAACCACAATAAGTCCTGGGGTAAAAGATTAGAAAGTTACTTTCAGGTGCGCCTGGGTGGCTCAGTTGGTTGAGCGACTGCCTTCAGCTCAGGTCATGATCCTGGAGTCCCGGGATCGAGTCCCGCATCGGGCTCCCTGCTCGGCAGGGAGTCTGCTTCTCCCTCTGACCCTCCCCCCTCTCATGTGCTCTCTCTCATTCTCTCTCTCTCAAATAAATAAATAAAATCTTTAAAAAAAAAAAAAAGAAAGTTACTTTCATGCCCGTAATTATTTAATATCTCTTGAAAATTATTCTATTTCAATAAAGAAAATAATCCAAATTATAAGAATGCCTACCTTTTCCATGAGATTCAGTTAAGCTATTTTCATTCTTAAAGGTAAAAGGAAATACAATGTAGTCTACAATAATTATTTTTTTCCTGAATTTGTTCTTATGGGAAGAACAGAAAAAGAATTGCTTAGCAGTGGTTTAAGAATTATTTAGAGAGGACTAATAAAAACCAAGAATGGGTAGCAGGAGAAAAAAAATAAGAGCAAAATTTGTTGATAATTTAGAAGTAAAAAATTATGCATTGCTTCAATCTCAAAATTATTTTGACATGTAGACTGCTTTTCTTGATTTGTTTTTAAGCATTTTGACTATTATATTTTTATTTTATTTTTATATTTTTTGGCCACAAATATATATATATTTTAAGATTTATTTAGAAGAAAAGAGAGAGCATGAGTAGGAGAGGGGCAGAGGGAGAGGGAGAGAGAGAGAAGCCTAAGCAGGCTCCACACACAGTGCAGTGCTCACCTGAGGTGGGGCTCCATCTCATGACCCTGAGATCATGACCTGAACCGAAATCAAGAGTTGGACGCTTAACCGACTGAGCCACCCAGGTGCCCTGACCATAAATATTTTTAACTGCATAAGAGGAAAACACTAAATGTAAGCTGTGAGAAAATAGTGCAGCTTAAGAGATTCATACACAAATGAAACAAGATTTCAGCATTATGAGGATCTTCTACAAATTGAGGAAGAGCAGTATCCCCGACATTAGGTTGAAAACTAACTTTGAACTGATCTTGAAAAATATTCAGTTGTCGTATTAGTAAACAGCAAGAAACATAATCAGTAATTAGTGGATTCATTATAGTGATACCATTCAGTGATTCACAAGTATTGCTTTGTTTTACTGAAAACTACAGAGGGAAATGTTTCTATTTTTAAATATCTGTGAACATTTTTAAAAAAAGTCACATAGACTCAATGGATATCTTAATAAAAATACAGGTAAGTTACTAACCACACAACAGCGGTCTGAGTGCCTTTGCTGCTTTCTTGGAAAGTTGACTTTTATTTTATCATTTCAATCATTTAAAAAAGGAAATTTTAAACCATCTTAAATGTGATTAATATTACTATTTATGTGTGAGGCCAGGAAATGACTGAAAAGATTTGGTCTTGCTTAAAATAAGTACTGATTTTTTTTTAATAAAAATACATTTCTAAAAACTAGTTGATAACCAAAGCCAGTTTAGAGTTAGTAGATTTTTTTTTTAATTGAGAATAGGAGAATCAATTTTTACGTCCCAGTGTCCATAAAGGAACAGAAAAGAAAGGGATGGGGGATTTTCTCTCCTTTATGGTTTTCAAGATATGTTATACTCTGAATATCAGAAAAGCAAGGATGCTCATTTGATTAACACGAATAATGTCAGTTTTTTAAAAACAATACCTTAATGGATCAGTTCTTAGCAACACTCTTGTTTTTTCACCTCTCATTAAGAGTGAAACGTTGTTGTCTCCGGGGAAGCTCACAACTTCCTCCCCAAATTAAGCACATTCAGCGCAGTTTCACTTAATTGAATAAAATAACATCATAATCCTTTGACCATCATTTCATTGCCTAATATTGAAATTTAAATAAAATATACTTAAATATTTTTGAGGTGTTTAGGTATTAACAAACTAAATCCAAGACCTATTAGGAAATGATTAGACAGAGAGGAAGATTAGCCCTTCTATTGTCAGGGACCTAGGGACTCACCAGACCTCTTTAAGAAAGAAGTTCATCAGGCAGAAGTATGAAGAAACTGTTCTGGTAATATTTAACTCAATTCTTTTGTGTAGTAGCTCACAAGACTAAAAATACAACATCCCCCCATATTGATTGTTTTTCCTCTTGTCTATTTTTTTTTAAAGGAGTTTACCTAGCTAATCAAATAAACTAATTTAAACTGGGATATACTTCACCTCTCAATTTGTCAAAGACAGAAATTAATACTATAAGGGTTTAGGGTCATGTGTATCAGTAGTGTGATATTCTACTAGTCTGTTTTGTTTCGTTTCTTTAAATAAGCAAAATTAAGTAATTTTTTAAAAGAATAGGGGTAGGAATTGGCCAAAACAGATATAACAATATATTACAATAACTCAATTGATTTAGTCCTCACATCTTCATAGATTAAAATGTTAATAAAAACTAATAATAAAAATAATTTACCTGGATAATTGCTCAGGCAGTAGGCAAGTGTTTTCAAAAATAAAAGCATTAGAAAAAATCTCGCAGGGGTGTTTAAACTCTCAGGGATTTACAAATTTTTTAAGAGAAAAACATAAAATTTCAGTATTGACTTTCTCAGACAATTTACAGGGAATAAGTAAGAATATTCAGTCTCATTAGCAATCAGTGAAGTGCAATTGTAATAATTGTAATAATAATGTGATAGTATTTTCACCTTTCAAAATATCAACATTTAAAAATAATATTAATTATTCCAGCTCAAATACATTATTATGAAATTATTTCTAGAACATTGATTTCAAATTTTTAATTGTTTTCACAAGTATGTATACATCAAGTGGGAACATATCTTGCAGGCCATAGTGGAGAAAAACTATTAAAAAATATAAATTGGCTTTGTTAAAATATTACTCTGATTTTGTTCTTTTATATACTGCTAACTTAAAAAATCTAGATGTAGACATTTTTTCTTTAACGTAAATTATGATACTTGTTTGCATTTTTTGTCACATTTCTCTAAAACAACCTACACCCTTAAAAAAACCTGACCTGTTGGAACGCCTGGGTGGCTCAGTCGGTTAAGCGTCTGCCTTCGACTCAGGTCATGATCTCAGCATTCTGTGATCGAGCCCCACATTGGGCTCCCTGCTTAGCGGGGAGCCTGCTTCTCCCTCTGCCTGCCACTCCCGGGGCTTGTGCTCTCTTTCTCTCTCGGACAAATGAATAAATAAAGTCTTTCAAAAAAAAAAAAATCTGACCTGTTTAAGATTAAATATTTTTTTAAAGATTTTATTTATTTAGTTGAGAGAGAGCGAGCGAGCAAGAGAGAGCACAAGTTGAGTGAAGGGCAGAGGGAGAAGCAGACTCCCCACTGAGCAGGGATTCCCGACGCGGGGTTCCATCCCAAGACCCTGGGATCATGACCTGAGCTGAAGGCAGATGCTTAGCCAACTGAGCCACCCAGGCACCCAAGATCAAATATTTTAAATATGTTATTAAAATATACTGCACAAAAGTAGGAATAAATAATTCTCTTAAAACACTTTAAATTGGTACCAAGCACAGATAGGACATTCTCTTCATCAAAAATTATCTTAGTAATTAAATTAAATATAACGATTAGCTACTTACAAAAATAAATACTGAAAGAAATTAAAACATTTAAATGCCTAACTCACCAACATTATCTTTCTTGGTCACTAATTAATCAACTGTTCTCTTCCCCTCCAGAATGCTCATAACTTATCTTAAACTTTTATGAGAATCAATTTTCTCCAAGAAAAACCTCTTTGCCTTGAGGATAATCTGAGTATGAAAACAACCAAATCTCCATTATATCTTAGCTCTGTTAAATATAATGATTTCTTGAACTATTATAAAAAATACACTTAATAACAACAACTGGGTTTAGAAATGATCTGAGAGGGGTGCCTGGGTGGCTCAGTGGGTTAAGCGTCCTACTCTTGATTTTGGCTCAGGTCCTGATATCAGGGTCGTGAGATTGAGCCCTGCATCAGGCTCCGCACTGAGCACGAAGCCTGCTTAAGATTCTCTCTTTCACTCTCTCTCTGCCCACCCCTCTTTCTCAACAAATAAACTAATAAATAAATATATGTATATAAATAAATTATCTGAGAGTCTTCTAAAAAGAATTAGCAAGTAAAGCTCCACCTGTCACTAAACTTGTTAATCCTTCAACAGAAGACAGTTTTGAATAAATCATTATTTCAAAAAATTTGGTCTTAGAGAGCAGAAATGGTATGTATAGAAACAGTTATTTCTATTTTGAAATACAAAAATAATAGGCAAGCAACGTTATTTCTTCCCTGAAGTTTGAAATCCTTTCTCTTTTAGAACTCTTCCTATCTAAGGGAAAGCAGAAATGGAAGGGCACAGTGACAAAGCGTTGCACATAAGCCTGAACCGCATGGTGTAGAGATTCAGTGCTCAACACAAAACCCAAGCATGTTACTCACTTGGAGTTCCAGACGATTTAAGGGAAGACCCCCAAATCCTTGTAACCAGCAGTTTCTCGAATTCATATTTATATCCAACTCTTCTTTTAGTTTTCAAGTTCTCTTTCTTTTTTTTTTGTCAAGTTTTATTTCTATCTCTCCACACACACAGAGATAGAATAAAACACTTTCTTATTTTCAGAGCATGTGTAAGTTGATAGATACACTTTCTGATCTCTGGTTTTTCTGATTATCTTTTTTTTTTTTTTTAATTTCTAGACTTTTTAAGGAATGGTTTTAGGTTTACAGAAAAATTGATTGGAAATTACCGGGAGTTCCCACATCTCCCCTCGCATCCGCCACAATTTTCCCTATTGTTTACATCTTGCAGGAGTGTGGTATATTAGAATTGATGAATTAATATTGATTAACTATTGAATAGCTATTCATCAACAGTTAATAATATGTTATTATTATTAACTAAAGTCCATTGTTTACCTTGGGGTTCAGTCTTTGTGTTATACATTTTATGGGTTTTGACAAATGAATAACCCACAGATAACTATCATTACTCTGTCATACAGAAGTTTCACTGCCCTAAAAATCCCCTGTGCTTCAGCTACAAATGTCACTCTCCCTCTCCACCCAAATCTCTAGCAACCTCTGATCTTTTTACTGTGTAGAGTTTTGTCATACTGGTAGAATCCTACAGTGTGAAGACTTTTCAGATTTGAAATATGCTTTTAAGAATCCTCCATGTCTTTTTGTGTTTGATAGCTCATTTCTTTTTGTCACGGAATAGTATTACAATAATTACAGTAAATACAATAATCTCTTGTTTATCCATTTGACATGAAAGTAACTTCATACAATTATGGAGCTACAGAACTCTAGCTGAAGTTTGTAGATGTTCCATTGCCTACTGACATTTAGTATTATAAGAAAAGTTAAAATCCTCTTGTGATTTTTGCTCCCTTATACGTAGCCTATATTTTTTCTAACTATGCATATTTTTCTTTAAAAAAAAAAGTATGACTTATGCTAGTATTGTTTTGTGTTATTCTCCAAAACAGTTCTCTTTCTCTTAAAAAAAAATTCTGATCTTTTATCATCTGTATCTAATACTCTCCCACTCATACCCTTCACCCTTTTGTCCTTTTCCTCTATATTTCCTCTATATTTAGGGAGGATTGGTCAGATTTGTTCTGTAAATGACTCTTTGATATTTTACCTGGTGTCATTTGGAACGTTTAGGAAGATTTTAAGTCTGTGATTATGTTTTGGTATCTTCACAGTCCTCTTTATCCTGAACCATTTTCCTTGAACGTGACGTCATGGAGGTTATGCTACAGGTTGCTAGGCAGGTACTATTTTGTATGTTTAGCTGTTTGTTTTGTTTGCAGCAGTAGGAAAAAGCAGGTACCTGGACTTGGTAAAAATGCAATTGTTTAAAAATATTAATGATGAGAAGCAGCACTTCCTTGCCTCAGCAGCCCTTAAGCACGGTTGCTCTTCTTTGAGGCAATCACTCCAAAAGTAAAATTGGTTGCTTCTGGTGAGTACCTGTTCTAATCTGTCTGATGGTTTCTAGGCCTTTTGCAAAGCAGGCATTATAAGATTCCCTTGCACTAACTAGACTTCTAGTTTAATGCCTCAATTCTGGTATTCTGCCTCTTCTGTTTTGCTTTTCGGCCCCATGATTTCTCTTTTCTTCCTGCAGGAACAATTATGTTTATTCATCTTGTTCACTCTCTTTAAGCTGCTGGTTTTCTTATATGTGATGGAAATACTCTGTAGTTCAGGAAAGATTGAGTTGATTTGTGTGCTGATACAGGTTTTGTCTGGTTGTGTGTGTGTGTGTGTGTGTGTGTGTGTAAGGAGGTGATTTGCTGCTATTTTTCTCACTGGAAAGGGAACTCTGACAGACATTCCTGCCCTGAACAGAACTGTGCTTTAGATGAATGTTGAGTGTCATCTAGGCTTTGGTCTGGTGTCTTCCAGATCCCAAACTATAGATGGCTTTAATTTTAAGGTACTTTCAGGAACTCTGTTTTCTCCAGTCATCTTTTTTTTTTTTTTTTAACTTTTTGCAAAGAGTTAGAAGTAGAATAAATTCTGGGAATCTAATGCACAGCATTGTGATTATAGTTAATACTGTATTATTAAAAATTGCTAAGTTGCTATTTAAAAGCTGCTAAGTGGGTAGATCATCAATGTTCTCACCACAAAAAAGAAATAGTAATTATGTGACATGATGGAGATGTAAGCTAAATGCTAAGATGGTATTCATATTGCAATATGTAGGAGTATCGAATCAACACAGTTTGCACCATAAACTTCAACAATGTTGCATGCCAACGATATCTCAGTAAAGCTGGAAAAATAAAACATTTTTAAAGTCGGCATTGATTCACAGAACCATTTTATGTCCAATCACCTTAATGAACTATGTTTGCAAAAAGTAAAAAAAAAAAAAAAAAAGTTATTTCCATGCTTTCAAAAATGGGCTAAACCCCAGGTCATTCCTGCTCTGTAGAATAGGGATGGGAAGCAGGGAACTTCTGAGACAGGTACCCATGGCCTCTCCCTGCAGACTCCTTTTAACTCCCCACTGCCTTCCTGCAGAGGATGACCCTAAGCTTTGTGCCTCTCTGGGTTGTTCTTAGCACATTAGCTCCCTTCCCCATACAGTCCCAACCTGCATTTATTTTAGGCTTACCCTGTTTCATCGATCAACCGTTTTGTTTTTTTTTTTTCTGCCTTCTATATTTTATGTCATTGAACTATGATTTTCCTGCCATTCTCTTTGGTGTGATGTGTTTAGTCTCATTTTTATTTGCTAACATCATTCGATGTTCTCAGAGAGAAAGAAAACTATGTTCAACTTTCCATCTTGAAATAGAAGCATCTAGGAGTCATTTGAAACTAGAAGCCAGTTTAACAGATGAAAAGCAATCAGATAACAAATAAATGTACATCCATAGACAATAAAATGTTATTTACTAGGCCATTTTACCAATTGTTTCTGGATTTTCCTTCTTTCTTTTGACCCTATTGTTTGACAACCCTTAAGTTTCATTTGGATCCAGGCAGAAAATATTCTCTTAGCAATCACTCAATTACATATTCTTTCCAAACATTTATTGCATTTTTGCTGGTTTTTTTTTTCATTCTATCTCCAATGGTTACTTTCTTTATCTAGAGATAACATTGTTTGTCTTCACAATGTCTTTGTGGTTTCTGTCTTTTCTTTTTTTTTTTTTAAGATTTTATTTATTTGAGAGAGAGAATGAGAGAGAGCATGAGAGGGAAGAGGGTCAGAGGGAGAAGCAGACTCCCCGCTGAGCAGGGAGCCTGATGCGGGACTCGATCCAGGGACTCCAGGATCATGACCTGAGCCAAAGGCAGTCGCTTAACCAACTGAGCCACCCAGGCGCCCGGTTTCTGTCTTTTCATCTGTAATATTTCTCTATATTAATCCCTTTCTCCCACATCACAAATCCCGTTTTCAAATAATCTATTCTGCTATAACACATTCTATCCCCAGAATGGCATGTGTACCTAATACTTATTTCCTACCTGGTTTCTTTTTTCAGGGAAAAGTATTAGCAACTTCTTTATCATTTTAACTATTTATATTCAGGCAGACATTACTGTTCTTGAATAAAGTTTACAATTATTTTTTGAAAAGGGTAATTTTCCACTTGCATTTTTACATAATACAAGGTCTTTTTAACAGGAAGAATGTCTTTAATAAGTCTTTCTAAAACTATAAATGTTCACCTGAAATGCTCACAAATTCAGATTGGTGTGCCCTGTATCTTCTGTTTTCTTTGATTTTTAATTTTTAATGTATTTTCCTGTAGTAATTTCCCATTTTTTAATTTTAAAACGATCTCAAATTAACAAAATTTGCAACTAGCACAAAATGTTTTTTTTTTCCTGAGCCACTTGAATGTTGTTGACTTGATGCCCCAATACTTGAGTATATCATACAAATAATATTCTCTTAGACAACCACAACCTAACCATTGAAACAAGAAAATTAACATGAATATATTGTTACCATCTAATTTGTGGACCCCCATTCAAATTTTATCAACAATCTGAATAATGGCTTCATAGCAAAAGAATCCAGTCTAGAATCATGTCATGTATTTTATTTGTCATTTCTCCTTGATTCCTTCAGTCTGAACCAGAACTTCATGCTTTCTATGATTGTCATGACCATGACATTTAAAAATTATATTATTATCCCTTTATTTAGCATAACATGCCTTAGCTTGCATTAGTAATTTTCTTCATGATTCAATTTAAATAATGCATCTTAATAGAAATATCATAGAAGTGATACTTTGTTCTGATTGCATTTTATCAGATGGTGGACCATGTTAATTTTTACCATCACTACTAATGTTCACTTTGATTAATTAAGTTAATTAATTGATTAAGTAAATTAATACTTATTAATACATATGGATATATACACATGTGTGGGTGTGTGTGCATGTATATGGATATATACACGTGTGGATGTGTGTGCATGTATATTTATGCAAATACGTGACGTATTTGAAACGTCATGAAAACCATGATTCACACTGGTATCTCTGATACCATAGGTTTATTCTAGCTTCTGAGTTACCATATTTTAACTTCCTCATCTGTGGGTAAGAAACATGGCTCCCTTTATCCTTAAAATAATGACGTATTTGATCAATATGTAATAAATCTCCCTTGTCTGCTGCCACTCCTTCTCCCGCACAAACGTCCTAGGCTCCTGTTCGGATTCTGTCTGATGGTGCCAGGATGCCCCCAGGTGGACACTCCCTTCACCCTTCTCTGGCTCTAATACTCCACACCAGCTGCCCCACTTTAGGACCATCCTCCTCACTCACTCTGGCTCTAGCATCCCTTGTATGCTGTGTATATACCTCTTCTCCACAGATGTCCTACTCATCCTGTCTAGTTTACCACACTCCCCAAAGCCAACCCAGCATGGACACCCATCTTGTGTTGCCTGACTGAATGACTTTAAGACTGCATTTTCAGGAAGGAAATGGAAGGAAAGGCAACAGAAAGAAGAAACTAGATCCTATTTTTATGTCATAATTTTCAAACTTTCTTCAGGCATCTAACAAATAATTTAAAATGTGGATTTAAAGTCATCAAGTTTATTTTTGTCAATTAAAAAATAAAAAGGGGGCACCTGCGTGGCTCAGTCGGTTAAACAGCCGACTCCTCATTTCGGCTCAGGTCATGATCTCAGGATCCTGATATGGAGCCCCACCTAGGGCTCCATGCACAGCAGAGAGTCTGTGATTCTCTCTCTCCTTCTCCTTCTGCCCCCCCTTCACTCTCAGATAAATAAATAAAATCTTTAATATAAACATAAATAAAAAAATAAAATAATATCTCTCCTTGGGACATGACTACATATATATGTGACATGTACATATATATATATATGTACATGTATATAGATGTAAATATAACATTTTTTTGAGATTTAGTCTTTCAGTTGCATTTTATGTCTTTAAAAAGGGTGAGGTTTTAATAGAACATTATGTTAAAAATTTCTTGGAATCATTTTCATGAACACTTGGGCTGTTTTTTGTCTGTTTCTTTGTTTGTTTGCTTGAGCTTTGCCTTGTGAATCATTTTTCCCTAGTATGAACAGCAATAATATAATTGCCAAGGCTTTGCAATGGACTTTGCCATTTTGCCTTTATCCATCTCTGAATTTAAAGGGCATGTTCTATTTCTTTAAGGGACATCTAAAAGAAAACATCTGCAAGTACTGTCGTTTGCTTTTCGGGGCCAACGATGGTTAATGTAATGAACAATATAAAGGCACAATTTGCCATATGGATGCTATAGCAATTATTTGCTCTGTTGCTAAACATAGCAGTGTATTAGATGGATTTAACAGCTTTTGCACTGGCAGATTGGCCAGGGACTGCTAAACAGGTGCTCTCTGTAATGGCAATAGAATATCTACAATCTCCTCTGAGCTTCATTCTCTACAAAGTTTTTGAATATACGTATCAATAGCTAAGGTAGAATGATTAAGATTGCTGCTCTGATCCACCATAGACCAGAAGCTTAGAGTATAGAATACAGTGCTTTATAAACATTATGGTACTGTATCCACTTCATTCTTTGTAATCCATCTCCACTGCCGCTGGCTTGGTCAGGGCCATTCTATCTCCCATCTGGACTGTAACAATAAATTCTTGTTTTCTCTATCTCTAAGCTTTTGTCATCCATTCAACAACTCACCATGTTGTGTTGGTTCACTGCACAACCATGATCAGAAATCTGTAATAGCTCCCTCATCTTCATGAAGTAAATTCCAAATGCTTTGTATCACTTTGAAGAGATTCTATGATCTAACCCAAGACTACCTTTAAAAACAATGACTTATTTTCAAGTTGCTTTATAGTTTTAGTATATTTAAAAAATATATAAAAACAAAACTATACACACACACACACACACATATATATGTATATATATTCACACACACACACATATTTCAAGTTAGTGTCTGCTCTATTTTTGAAATTTGGAATTAAGTTTTAGTGTCTGAACTCATTCACCTTTCTTTCTGTTGAAGAAAAGAATACACACATAAGTTGTCAAATGGGAACTTGTTTGTTCTAATAATCAGGCAAAGAACACTAGTGATAAACACTGGAGTTAACAATAATGCTTATACCTCAGACCACTGTGATTTACTTTACTGCCACATGAAATTTAGACTTTGAAACCAGGTTGGCTTTCTGCCTTTAGGAGGAGCTTTCCACATGTGATTGGAGGCATGTTGAAGAGTCAAGGGCTGAAGTCTGTTTCATAGAATATAAAACATCGTGTTCCCAACTATAAGTGAAACCCTCAATTAGTTACTTCTCCTTTGACCATTGCTCTTCTGTGGAAATATGTTGTTTTCCTTATTTTCCTTATTGACCTTACTATGCAAGCCTCTCGTCAACTTGGGATGCCAGTGCGCATTTTAGGGAGAAGACAAATACATCAGAGGAGCCCTCCTCCTGGCACGGTACTTAACACTGCTGCTTTCAGAAACTTCCTGGAATCATTAGGGTGTGCCATGAAGCCCAGAGGACACTGAAATGCATCTGAACAGATATCACGAACGCCAGGGCCCTAAAGCCTATGCTGAATTTTCACCTCCATTCTACTTTTCACCACCACTACCTAAAATTGTATGGATAATAATTAAATTTAAAGGATGGGATCAGAAAATATAATTTAAAAAATGCCTCCCTTTTTAGGCAATGTCCACAGAGAAATTAAAGTGTCAAAAATAAAGACCCTGCCTCTTGCTAAATTAAAATAAGAAAAAAAATTTTAAAAAAATCACTACCCTCTCCCTCACTATTTTATTTATCCCAATTTCAGCCAAAAAGTTCACAGTCAGATGGAGCAGGCAGTCCTGTGCCCTGGACCATGTCCCCCCAACATGGATGCACTTCCATCAACATTTTATTGGAAGATGAATTAACCCAATACCAGTGCTCTTGTGTTTACCCTCTTCCGAAGGCTGTGAGTCGATAGAGCACAAGAGAATTTATCTCAAGCTGAACGATATTCCCTAGATTCATATTACTGTGAGCAGCAAAAGAAAAGAGCAGTTTTCATGTTCTCTAGAAAACAGAGAATAACCTAGAAAATATGAATGATTGGTTTTAGCTTTTCAAGATTTCCAGATACTCCGTGTACATATTTTAGAGTTCAATACCTTAGACTTATATTAAGTCAAAAGAAATCTAACCTTTAATAGTGACCTTATACTTCTCTTGTGATGGGATAAAATAATCATGAAGTAAAAGACTGATGCTTTCTCCGTTCTCACATAGTGACACATAAGACACCTTTATTGTCTCAGAAATTTTAAATATTTGTAAATATTTAGAAATAAAAAAGAATTTTTTTTTAAAAAGACACCTGGGTGGTTTAGTCGGTTAAGCGTCTGCCTTCGGCTCAGGTCATGATCCCAGGGTCCTGGGATGGAGCCCCGCACTGGGCTCCTTGCTCAGCGGGAAGCCTGCTTCTCCCTCTCCCTCTGCTTGTCCTCTCTTGCTCTCTCTCTCTCTGACAAGTAAATAAATAAAGATCTTTAAAAAAGAAGAAATATTTTAAAAAGCTTTCTACTAGTAATCAAATAATTATAGCACCTCCAGGATTCAGGACTTTCGTCAAGTTTTCTTGTTCTTAAAAATCCATCCTTCATGTTTAAACTGATATACTTTCTATGTCTGTTTAATTTTACGTTCCTATGCATCTTGATGGTCAATAGACTTTGGGCTCTTTCTAACTGTACAGCATCTACTTGTTTTATTAACATTGTTAATCAAACTTATTATAGACTACTCTATAATCAAAATTAAATGCCTTGCATTTTCAAAGCCTAGCTGTAAGTTCTGACTCCTCTCTCTCTATTTCTTCACCACTCAGAAAATCTCAGTTCATTTTTAGCCCTATGATATAATGGGCACAGATACTTCCTAGTCTGGGATTCCTTAGGCCAGTGGCTTCCAGCATTGCTGCATATCTGAATCATCTGGGGAATTTTTTTTTTATTCTTATGTTAATCCCCATACATTACATCATTAGTTTTAGATGAAGTGTTCCATGATTCATTGTTTGTGCATAACACCCAGTGCTCCATGCAGAATGTGCCCTCCTCAATACCCACCACCAGGCTAAACCATCCTCCCACCCCCCTCCCCTCTAGAACCCTGTTTATTTTTCAGAGTCCATCATCTCTCATGGTTCGTCTACCCCTCCGATTTCCCCTGCTTCATTCTTCCCCTCCCACTACCCTCTTCTTCTTCTTTTTTTTTCTTAACATATATTGCATTATTTGTTTCAGAGGTACAGATCTGAGATTCAACAGTCTTGCAAAATTCACAGCGCTTACCAGAGCACATACCCACCCCAGTGTCTATCTCCCAGTCACCCCATCCCTCCCACCCCACCCCCCACTCCAGCAACCCTCAGTTTGTTTCCTGCGATTAAGAATTCCTCATATCAGTGAGATCATATGATATATGTCTTTCTCTGTTTGACTTATTTCACTCAACATAATACCCTCCAGTTCCATCCACGTCGTTGCAAATGGCAAGATCTCATTCCTTTTGATGGCTGCATAATATTCCATTGTATATATATACCACCTCTTCTTTATCCATTCATCTGTCGATGGACATCTTGGCTCTTTCCACAGTTTGGCTATTGTGGACATTGCTGCTATAAACATCGGGGTACATGTACCCCCTCGGATCCCTACTTTTGTATCTTTGGTGTAAATACCCAGTAGTGCAATTGCTGGATCATATGGTAGCTCTATTTTCAACTTTTTGAGGAACCTCCATACAGTTTTCCAGAGTGGCTGCACCAGCTTGCATTCCCACCAACAGTGTAGGAGGGTTCCCATTTCTCTGCATCCCCGCCAACATGTGTTGTTTCCTGACTTGTTAATTTTAGCCATTCTGACTGGTGTGAGGTGGTATCTCATTGAGGTTTTGATTTGGATTTCCCTGATGCCGAGGGATATTGAGCACTTTTTCATGTGTCTGTTGGCCATTTGGATGTCTTCTTTGGAAAAATGTCTGTTCATGTCTTCTACCCATTTCTTGATTGGATTCTTTGTTCTTTGGGTGTTGAGTTTGATGAGTTCTTTATAGATTTTGGATACTAGACCTTTATCTGATATGTCATTTGCAAATATCTTCTCCCATTCTGTCGGTTGTCTTTTGGTTTTGTTGACTGTTTCCTTTGCTTTGCAAAAGCTTTTTATCTTGAATAAGTCCCAATAGTTCATTTTTGCCCTTGCTTCCCTTGCCTCTGGCGATGTTTCTAGGAAGAAGTTGCTTCGGCTGAGGTCAAAGAGGTTGCTGCCTGTGTTCTCCTTTAGGATTTTGATGGACTCCTGTCTCACACTGAGGTCTTTCAACCATTTGGAGTCTATTTTTGTGTGTGGTGTAAGGACATGGTCCAGTTTCATTCTTCTGCATGTGGCTATCCAATTTTCCCAACACCATTTGTTGAAGAGACTGTCTTTGTTCCATTGGACATTCTTCCCTGCTTTGTCAAAGATGAGTTGACCATAGAGTTGAGGGTCGATTTCTGGGCTCTCTATTCTGTTCCATTGATCTATGTGTCTGTTTTTGTGCCAGTACCATGCCGTCTTGATGATGACAGCTTTGTAATAGAGCTTGAAGTCCGGAATTGTGATGCCGCCGGCTTTGCTTTTCTTTTTCAACATTCCTCTGGCTATGCGGGGTCTTTTCTGGTTCCATACAAATTTTAGGATTATTTGTTCCATTTCTTTGAAAAAAGTGGATAGTATTTTGATAGGGATTGCATTGAATGTGTAGATTGCTCTAGGTAGCATTGACATCTTCACAATATTTATTCTTCCAATCCATGAGCATGGAACGTTTTTCCATTTCTTTGTGTCTTCCTCAATTTCTTTCATGAGTATTTTATAGTTTTCTGAGTACAGATCCTTTGTCTCTTTGGTTAGATTTATTCCTAGGTATCTTATGGTTTTGGGTGCAATTGTAAATGGGATCGACTCCTTAATTTCTCTTTCTTCTGTCTTGTTGTTGGTGTATAGGAATGCCACTGACTTCTGTGCATTGATTTTATATCCTGCCACTTTACTGAATTCCTGTATGAGTTCTAGCAGTTTTGGGGTGGAGTCTTTGGGGTTTTCCACATAAAGTATCATATCATCTGCAAAGACTGAGAGTTTGACTTCTTTGCCAATTTGGATGCCTTTGATTTCTTTTTGTTGTCTGATTGCTGTGGCTAGGACTTCCAATACTATGTTGAATAGCAGTGGTGATAGTGGACATCCCTGCCGCATTCCTGACCTTAGGGGGAAAGCTCTCAGTTTTTCCCCATTGAGAATAATATTCGCTGTAGGTTTTTCATAGATGGCTTTTATGATATTGAAGTATGTACGCTCGATCCCTATACTCTGAAGAGTTTTGATCAAGAAAGGATGCTGTACTTTGTCAAAAGCTTTTTCTGCATCTATTGAGAGGATCATATGATTCTTGTTCTTTCTTTTGTTAATGTATTGTATCACATTGATTGATTTGCGGATGTTGAACCAACCTTGCAGCCCAGGGATAAATCCCACTTGGTCATGGTGAATAATCCTTTTAATGTACTGTTGGATCCTATTGGCTAGTATTTTGGTGAGAATTTTTGCATCCATGTTCATCAGGGATATTGGTCTGTAATTCTCCTTTTTGATGGGGTCTTTGTCTGGTTTTGGGATCAAGGTAATGCTGGCCTCATAAAATGAGTTTGGAAGTTTTCCTTCCGTTTCTATTTTTTGGAACAGTTTCAGAAGAATAGGTATTAATTCTTCTTGAAATGTTTGGTAGAATTCCCCTGGGAAGCCATCTGGCCCTGGGCTTTTGTTTTTTGGGAGATTTTTGATGACTGCTTCAATTTCCTTAGTGGTTATAGGTCTGTTCAGGTTTTCTATTTCATCCTGGTTCAGTTTTGGTAGTTGATACATCTCTAGGAATGCATCCATTTCTTCCAGGTTATCGAATTTGCTGGCATAGAGTTGCTCATAATATGTTCTTATAATTGTTTGTATTTCTTTGGTGTTGGTTGTGATCTCTCCTCTTTCATTCATGATTTTGTTGATTTGGGTCATTTCTCTTCTCTTTTTGATAAGTCTGGCCAGGGGTTTATCAATCTTGTTAATTCTTTCAAAGAACCAGCTCCTAGTTTCTTTGATCTGTTCTACTGTTCTTTTAGTTTCTATTTCATTGATTTCTGCTCTGTTCTTTATTATTTCTCTTCTCCTGCTGGGTTTAGGCTTTATTTGCTGTTCTTTCTCCAGCTCCTTTAGGTGTAGGGTTAGGTTGTGTATTTGAGACTTTTCTTGTTTCTTGAGAAAGGCTTGTATTGCTATATACTTTCCTCTTAGGACTGCCTTTGCTGCATCCCAAAGATTTTGAACAGTTGTGTTTTCATTTTCATTGGTTTCCATGTATTTTTTTAATTCTTCTTTAATTTCCTGGTTGACCCATTCATTCTTCAGTAGGATGCTCTTTAGCCTCCATGTATTTGAGTTCTTTCCGACTTTCCTCTTGTGATTGAGTTCTAGTTTCAAAGCATTGTGGTCTGAAAATAGGAAGGGAATGATCCCAATCTTTTGGTACCGGTTGAGACCTGATTTATGACCTAGGATGTGATCGATTCTGGAGAATGTTCCATGGGCACTAGAGAAGAATGTGTATTCCGTTGCTTTGGGATGGAATGTTCTGAATAGGTCTGTGAAGTCCATTTGGTCCAGTGTGTCATTTAAAGTCTTTATTTCCTTGTTGATCTTTTGCTTAGATGATCTGTCCATCTCAGTGAGGGGGGTGTTAAAGTCCCCCACTATTATTGTATTGTTGTCGATGTGTTTCTTTGCTTTTGTTATTATTGCCTTACATAATTGGCTGCTCCCATGTTAGGGGCATAGATATTTATAACTGTTAGATCTTCTTGTTGGATAGAACCTTTAAGTAGGATATAATGTCCTTCCTCATCTCTTATTACAGTCTTTGGTTTAAAATCCAATTTGTCTGATATAAGGATTGCCACCCCAGCTTTCTTTTGGTGTCCATTAGCATGGTAAATGGTTTTCCACCCCTTCACTTTCAATCTGGGGGTGTCTTTGGTTCTAAAATGAGTCTCTTGCAGACAGCATATCGATGGGTCTTGTTTTTTAATCCAGTCTGTTAGCCTGTGTCTTTTGATTGGGGCATTGAGCCCATTTACATTCAGGGTAACTATTGAAAGATATGAATTTAGTGCCATTGTATTGCCTGTAAGGTGACTGTTACCGTATATTGTCTGTGTTCCTTTCTGGTCTATGTTGCTTTTAGGCTCTCTCTTTGCTTAGAGGACCCCTTTCATGATTTCCTGTAGGGCTGGTTTTGTGTTTGCAAATTCCTTTAGTTTTTGTTTGTCCTGGAAGCTTTTTATCTCTCCTTCAATTTTCAATAACAGCCTAGCTGGATAGAGTATTCTTGGCTGCATATTTTTCTCACTTAATGCTCTGAATATATCCTGCCAGTCCTTTCTGGCCTGCCAGGTCTCTGTGGATAGGTCTGTTGCCAATCTAATGTTTCTACCCTTGTAGGTTACATCTGTCTTCTCCCGAGCTGCTTTCAGGATTTTCTCTTTGTCTATGAGACTCGTAAGTTTTACTATTAGATGTCGGGGTGTTGACCTATTTTTATTGATTTTGAGAGGGGTTCTCTGTGCTTCCTGGATTTTCATGCCTGTTTCTTTCCCCAAATTAGAGAAGTTCTCTGCTATAATTTGCTCCATTATACCTTCTGCCCCCCTCTCTCTTTCTTCTTCTTCTGGGATCCCAATTATTCTAATGTTGTTTCATCTTATGGTATTGCTTATCTCTCGAATTCTGCCCTCGTGATCCAGTAGTTGTTTATCTCTCTTTTTCTCAGCTTCTTTATTTTCCATCATTTCATCTTCTATATTACTGATTCTCTCTTCTGCCTCATTTATCCTAGCAGTTAGCGCCCCCATTTTTGATTGCACCTCATTAATAGCCTTTTTGATTTCTACTTGGTTGGATTTTAGCTCTTTTACTTCTCCAGAAAGAGTTTCTCTAATAACTTCCATATTTTTTTCAAGCCCAGCTAGTATCTTTAAAGTGATGATTCTGAACTCTAGATCTGACATCGTACTAATGTCCGTATTGAGTAGGTCCCTGGCAGTCGGTACTACCTCTTGTTCTTTTTGTTGAGGTGATTTTTTCCGTCTTGTCATTTTGTGCAGAGGAGAATAGATTAATGAGAGAACAAAATGCTAGCAGAGTATCCACGTCCCCAGAAAATATACTCTAAACAAATCAGAAAATACCTGAAGCAGTGGGATAAGAAAGGGAAAAAGAGAAAAAAGAAAAAGAAAAAAAAGAAAAAGATAAAGATAAAAACAAAAACAAAAACAAACAAAACAACAACAATAAAAAAAAAAAACCAGAATGTGATCAAATATGATCAGGCTGGTATATAGATCAGTGCCACTCACTAGATTTGGGGTGTATTTTGGTCTTTTAGAAGAAAGTGCCTCCCAAAATTTTAAAGAAAGAAAAACATATATGTACAAAAATAAGGGTTGATATGATGAAGGGATGGAATATGAGTGTAAAAATGGAAATTATAAAAAATTTTATAAAAGGAATTGATAAGAAGTTGTTTGAAAAAAGAAGAGGATTTAAAAAAAGAAAAAAGAAAAAGAAAAAAAAAAGGGAGAGGATGTGATTAGGCAGGGGAATAGAAAACACCATATACTAGAGATTTAGGGTATATTTTAATCTGTTAGAAGAAACTATCTCAAAATTTTAAAGAGAGAACAACTTATATATATAAGCCAAAAATATGGGTAACTACTATGAAGGGATAGAATATGACTCTAAAAATGAAAAATAAAAATGTTTTTTTTTTTTAATAAAGGGATTGATAAGATGTTGGTTGAAAAAGGGAAAAAGAAAAATTCAAAAAGAAAAAACGACAGTTAAAAAAAATTTAACTTTGAAAGACTAAAGAATAATGGTAAAAAAGCCATGAATTCTATGTGCAGTAGTCCCCTAGCGCTGGAGTTCTGCCGTTCTCATTGGTCGGTAAACTTGGTCTTGGCTGGCTGTTCTCGCTGATCTTCTGGGGAGGGGCCTGTTGCCGTGGTTTCCAAATGTCTCTGCCGGAGGCGGAATTGCCCCGCCCTTGCCCCCTCCCGGCTGAGTAATCTGCTCGGGTTTGCTCTCCGGGCTTTTGTTCCCTGCGAGCTTTCCGTACAGCTTTGGAGGCGGAGAGTGAAAATGGCGGCCTCCCAATCTCCGCCCCGGAGGAGCCGAGAACTCGGGGCCCCGCTCCTCAGTGAGCCCCCAGAGAAAAGCGGTCAGTCACTCCCGTCTCCCCGGTCTCCAGCCGCACTCCGTGCTCACCCGGCCTGTGACCGCGCGTTTCTATCTCTGGCACCCGACCCCGGGTGGAGTCTCCAAACCCAGCAGATCCCTGCGGTGCCCTCCCGCACGGCTCCTCCCGGGGGAGGAAGGTGAGTCTCCCCGGATCTGCCGCTTGTTGGGTCCCTGCTGGAGGAGCAGGGGCCCGACTGTGCCGCGGATCACAGTTTATGGTCACCCCGAGCTGAGAGCCCGCGCCTGGGCTCCGCCTCTGCAGCCGGCTTCCCTGCTCCATTACCTGGGAGCTCTGCCGCACTCAGGCACCCCCGGTCTTTCTGCGACCCCGAGGGTCCTGAGACCCCACTGTCCCGGAGGGTTCCACCCCCCGCTTAGCCACCAGAGTGACGTCCCTCGGCGGAGCAGACTTTTAAAAGTTCCGATTTTGTGCCCCGCGGCTCCATCACTTGCCACAAGCGGCCGACGGAGGCCCCTCCCCCGCCGTCTATCCTCCCGAATATCGCCTCGGATTCACTTCTCCGCACGTCCTACCTTCCAGAAAGTGGTCGCTTTTCTGTTCAGAGAGTTGTTGCTATTCCTTTCTTCGATCTCCTGTTGAGTTTGTAGGTGTTCAGAATGGTTTGATCCCTATCCAGCTGAATTCCTGAGAGGAGACGAAATCCAGGTCTCCTACTCCTCCGCCATCTTGCTCCACCCCCCCATCTGGGGAATTTTTACAAATATTGGTGCTTTGGTTGCATGTCCCATCATCTAGGTTAAAGTCAGTTGTGAAATTTTTTTTTGATTTCAATGTGCATAGGATTCATTCATTGGTTTATGGATCATGGACTTCATTTTTGAATAATTTTGGGTTTTTTTTTTTCTCTCTTATTCAAGCAAGACAAATGGCTGTAAGGAAACGAGTAGAAAAACAAAGATGAAAATTATGCACCAGTAATCAAGAAAATGTAAACTGAAACCACAAATGATTTTCAACTATTCTAACTAATGAGGCATTGTGTTTTTTTTAATTTTTATTTATTTATGTTTTAATATTGGTACAAAGAATATCCTTTTTATCTTTACAAAGGACCAAGAATCAGAATGTCTTGGTATCTTTTAACAGCAATACAAGAAAATAAAAAATAATAGAGAAATGTCTTTAAAATTCAGGAAAAAATTTTCCAGCCTAAAATTTGGCACCAAATTTAGATATTAATTAAGTGAGAGGATGTTTAAAAAAAATTGTGAACAAGCAAATTCCCAAAAGCTTCATATCTTTATGTACCATTTCTCAAAAAATTATTAAAGGTTATGTTCCACTAAAATGAAGAAATAAGCCAAGAAAGAAAAAAGTATTGGGGCCATGAAAGGAGATCCCACAGAAGAGAGAGGTGGCAGTAATCCCCAGTATAATGATTATGGGAGATCATAAGATCACTGCTATGCTCCAGAGCAAAAAATCTAATTTGGGAGTAAATGCAAAGGAAGATAAAGCTAATAAAATATGTGAGGAGTCTAACATTGAAACATAATTTAAACATTTCAGAACTTGTGAGTAAGTTAATGATATGGAGGAAACTATGTGAAATACATAAAGCAATTATCAACCTCAAGAAATGTTTTTCAAGACAGGAAAAGTAATCATAGTTTATTGCATGACTTAATTGGAGGTAATATTCACCTTGTCATAATGTAAAAAGTAGATGCTAATCTAACAACAATGACAACATAACAATATCTGTGTCGTGGGAGGACAGAGAAAGAGGTTTATGTTAAGAGGAGTGTTGATAATGTTTGAAAGAAAGCTAAATCCTCATCTGCTGTGGGCATCAGAACATATGCCTAAAACTGGAGCATTTGAAAGTCACAAAATAAACTCATTATTTAGAGAAATTTAGGTAAATCCCCAAACAATCCATTAAATAAATTGAAGTGACTATCTCTACTTAGGGGGACATAAAGGTATAGGGCAAGGGGCTGCTATCTTAGGTAAGGCTTACATATTAGTTTTTGTGTGTGGCATTATCTATTAGGTAGAGTTTAACTCACAGTTATTTTAATCCCTACCACGTAATATTTCAGTGTTGTTGATTTATATACTTATCAGCCTAATAACAAAGTCTGTAGCCAGATAATGGAATGCTTTGGATGTAATGTTATATGACGATCGTGGGACAACTTGATATGATGGGGAAAAAAATGATTCTTAGAATCAGACCAGTGGTTCCAATTCCAAATGTGCTATTTATTAGCACCTTATGTAATCCTCTCCGAACTTTAATTCCCTATTTTGTAAATGATGAAATGTTACCCACTTTCAATGTTATATGGATTAAATGGTATCTATGAACCTGCACAATACCTGGTAACAAGAAGTACTCACCAATTTGTAAGATCTTATTCCTTCTGCCTTGCTGGGTGATAATCTCGTTGTGTCTTCTTCAAATTTCTGTAAACACAGTTTTAAATATTAGTAAAGGAATGAAAAAATGGATCTCATAAAAACAAAAATTGTTGGTATTATGATAAATGGTAAATCAAGCATTTACAGGGGACTTCTGGAATGGTGGAGCAATATTCTCTGTAAATTCACTCCTCCAAAA
Source organism: Mirounga angustirostris (assembly GCF_029215605.1). Taxonomy (NCBI): domain Eukaryota; kingdom Metazoa; phylum Chordata; class Mammalia; order Carnivora; family Phocidae; genus Mirounga; species Mirounga angustirostris. The sequence continues at coordinate 149,051,365 of NW_026991710.1, read as the reverse complement.
AAAAGTAACAAAATACTGGAAAAATGGTCAAAATGAACCTTCAGAGACTCTGAAAAGCTTGCAACACACTGACAAATGTGTATTCAAGTGAAACTGATAGGTTTCTCTAGAAACAGAGGGCATTTAAATATGGCTCCACTCCTGAGTTTCTGGTAGCCTTGAACACCAACAGCCTCTCAACCACAGAAGCTGTACAATCCAGCGGCCTAGCAGGTCTCAAAGGCCAGCTCCTCAGAAAGTCCATCTCCACAGCTATGTTACTTTTATCTGGCCTGCTCCCTAGAGGAATCCCACTCAGATCTGTCATTACTGGGCTTTGACTGGGAACTCCCTCACTGGGAAAATCCTATCCCAGTGCATTTGTTGAAAATGATCTCCAGAAACTGTTTGACAATGCAGCTACCTAAGGCTGTGATACCAGTTGGGCAAACAAGAGCCTGAACAAAAATTTTAAAAGAAGATCTGAGGAATGAGATGCTCATAGGCAGCTTTGAGAAGTTCTGATATCCTCTTGTAGATCTAGAGGATACACACACACGTGTAAGGCCGTGGAAAGACCTGGGAGGGCCCCAACCTCTCACCTCTGGCTGACCTCAAACCCTGTGCAAGCAAGGAAGCGAAGGTAAAGTCATGAACGTTAAAGGCATGCCCCCAAATATGAAGTCCCCTTGCAAAGGGTGGAAGACTTATTGGTTCAAGGCATTAAGGAAACCTCTGACCAATCACTAGTTGACCACTAAAGTCACTGAGCGGAGACCTCTGGCTGCACACTATGAGGATATGCAGATTTTATCAGTCCAGGTAAGTCATTAAACAACCAACAACAACAATAAGAAACACCAGCAACAACCACCTGTGGGATGCAAGTGGGAGGTCTGGTTTCCAGAGTTGCCACATTGTATTATCTAATATATCTAGTGTTTTTAACAACAACAAAAAAACATGTGACATGCAGAAATATAGGGCCCATACACGGAGGAAAAAAACATTGAAACAGCCTTAAGAGGTTCAGACGCTGGACTTACCAAATCGGACATTTACAAAGTCATTAAAGATATCTAGATCAAGGAAACTGAGACCAAATGACATTAATGACTTATATAATGGCCAACATCAGTCAAAGGAGTCTATGAATTTGTGATTTTCAATGCAGATTATTTCACAGAATGATTGCCTTCAATTTTAAGCATCTGTGTGTCTAAAAATATAAAAAATATATATTCTTTTTTTAAAAAACTGATAATGAAAAATATGGAATTATTTGAAAATATTCTAAATAGACTTTATGTTTTAATCTCTCTTTCAGGCCCTCCTGTTAATGTCACATGCAACATATTCATAAACAGCTTTGGCTCTATCGCTGAGACAACCATGGTAGGCATGTTTACTTTGTAACAAGTTTCACACTGGAGTAATTTGTGATTACATTAATGACAAATTTTTCTGGTAGTGTTATGTAATTTAAAGCCAAAGTTAATATAATGAGATTTTTGAAAATAAAATTAATGGTATAATTAAATTGCAATCAACTGCAGGTAATAGCAATTCATTTGGAGATGGTATATTAGAGAATAAATGTAACTGAAAACAAGATTGATTTTTCCCATTTTGGTAATTAAATATTAAATCTCAAATTAAAACTAAAATTTTGCCATATAATTTATTTCTTTTTAATGCTCTTTAATAACCAGACATAAACATAGGAGCAAATAGTTTCATGTTCAATTTTTCTGTATGCTTATGGTGTGTTTATAATATTATTTTAAGTATTTTATTTGGTTACTTTTCCAAATGAATATAGTATTTGCTCAGATATCATAAATATTTTGTGAATTGTGGTATATACCTTACTTTACTGAAACTCATTGAACAGAGACTTCATTAGTACGTAATCGAGAACATTTTATATAATGAAGTTATTAAAGCCAAAAAGTCATCATTACAGACCAAGTTTATTCTGATTTGATTTTGATTTTATAACTTTCTCTAAAGATCATGTTGTATCTCTGCTTTGCACTACAGCTTTTATTGAGCATTTTAGCTGAAATAAAATGCAGAGATAGACTCATGAACCACTCAATATCTGTAAAATTGTCTAGCAGGCAACTTTTTTTAATTAAAACTATGTATGGTGGTTCTTAAATTACCTAGAATTATACTCTAGTCCTAAATTTAGCAAGTATAATTTGCATTAATTTTCAAAGTTGATTTTAGCAAAATAGGATGTGAAATACTTAAAGATTTATTAGCTTCCAAAACCATTATTAAGTAGTGAGCCATGCTCATTGTACATATCTCAGAATGACTTGATAGCAAATTCTCTAAGGAAAAATAATCTAATATGTAAATTATTATGGGTGGATGTAGGGGTGTGTGTGTGTGTGTGTGTGTGTAAAGGATCTATCTCAACAGGAAGAGACTTTACTCAGGTATCTTTTTTTTAGTTCTCTTTTCCTCATGTGTGCAATATTTAGTCATTTAGTGGCATCTCTGTGGTTTTATCAAACAATATAATATAACTACAATAAAAGCATCAGTGAAGAAGAACTGAACTCACATATTTGGGCATTATATAGAATTATCTTAACTACAGTGTATAAATTAACATGAATGTGTGTGTGTTTGTGTAAAAACAGAGAAAATGTATATAATTTGCTTGCATTAGCACAGTGTTGTTCTGGTGCAATTCTGACTCTAAAATGACTATAATCCTGTTTTAGGCTTTGACGTATTCTGGATTCTCATTGGGTATTTGGGCCTGATTTATATCCTGCACTTGTACTATTGGGGAGAAAAATTTTCCTCTACCCTTCAAGATTCTTTTGGCTGGTTTAAGAACTAAATTGACATGAGACAGTTAATAGAGGATAATCAAATTTAATAGCATACATCTGAGGAATTCACATAAACATAAGAGATTCCAAAGACAGACAAAATGTGGTATATATGTCATTCTGAACTAGGGAGAAGGGGATAGGAGTCTGGGACTACAAAAGGAAGGAAAGCAATTCACAGGAAGGTGAAAAAGAGTAAATGTTTGGTAAACAAATGTTTGCTGGGCCATTCAGAAACAATGGGACATTGAGAGGACTTTGATCAAATAGGCCTTGCCAGGTTCCTACCTATTTACCAGGGCCCAGTTCATATTATAACTATAGTTATCTATGGCGCTAGCTCCCTTCCTGGAACAGGTCCTCTATCTAAATTCTTTTAGGCAGATTAGCAAAAAGAAAAACTTCTTGAGTTTTCTGTTTCTTAAAAATAATCAACCTAAAATAATCCATATGCCAAAGAGACACATTTTAGGATGGAAAATTTTGTTCCTCTACCGTACATTCTTAGTCCAAATCGTATTTAAAGATGAAGGAATCTTTGCTAGCTTTTTTCTATTTAGACTTTCCAAATTGTATTTCAAGCCCTGGCAACTTTCTCATTTTAATAGCTGCTATACACACCCTGTACAATCTCAAAAACCTAAAAATATGTTTATACTTTCTCTTTTGCAAGATCGTTTCCACAAAATACTTTCAGCAGCAATAGTGGGAAAAATTTACAGCCTTACTTGTCTTTGTGGGATGGAGGAAGAGACTTGGGAAAAAAGAGAAGACGTGGCCAGATTTCCTCCTCATTAAAACCAGAAAGATCGTCAGGTTCCTGAGGGTCTTTGCTTTTTAGAACATAATTCATCAGTCTTCCACTAAAGGGTTGTAGCACACAATCTAGAGGATGAGTACACCAGCTAAATTTCTTACCTGTAATAATTTTAGACTCCCTTTATAAAATAATATTACAAAAAAATCTTGCAGAATATTGCAAATACACTCTCTCAGTGACTCTTACTCGGTTTTATTTCCTTTCTCTAACATAGAAATCCTTTCTATTCCTACATATTCTATCATAATGTATTTTTTTGAAATCATTTTTAGCATCTATCACTTTCCTCTTCAGAATCACAAGCAACATCAATGAACATTAATCAGACATCTCAGAGAGAAAGTATTATAAAATTTACTATGTCCACTTTGTTATCTTTCTTTTTAGTCTTCTGAACTTTCAGATAGGTGATATTATTTCTATTCATATGATCAGATTCAATAGTTGTAAACTTTTTAATGGTATTAGATAGAAGAGCTGCAACATGGTATCCACATACATAGGAATGGAGAAAATTAACACTTATTATTATATTTCTATCTTAAGATTCATAGAGGGGCGCCTGGGTGGCTGAGTTGGTTGGGCTTCTGCCTTCTGCTTGGGTCATGATCCCGGGGTCCTGGGATCGAGTCCTGCATGAGGCTCCCTGCTCAGGGGGGAATCTGCTTCTCCGTCTGCCTTCCTCCCCCCAACTTGTGCTCTCTCTCTTCGCTCACTCTCTCTCTCCCAAATAAATAAATAAAAATCTTTTAAAAAAAAGATTCATAGAATATTTTCATACCACTGATTAGGTTGATAAATTTTATTCATAGTTTCTACCATCACAGCTGTGCAACTAAACTTTGTCCCATTATTTTATTTTATTTTATTTTTTTATTTTTTAAATTTTTTAAATTTTTTTAAAATTTTTTAATTATTTTTTCTGTATTTATTTTTTTATTTTTTTTATTCTTATGTTAATCCCCATACATTACATCATTAGTTTTAGATGTAGTGTTCCATGATGCATTGTTTGTGCGTAACACCCAGTGCTCCATACAGAATGTGCCCTCCTCAATACCCATCACCAGGCTAACCCATCCTCCCACCCCCCTCCCCTCTAGAACCCTCAGTTTGTTTTTCAGAGTCCATCGTCTCTCATGGTTCATCTCCCCCTCCAATTTCCCCCCCTTCATTCTTCCCCTCCTGCTACCTTCTTCTTCTTCTTTCTTTTTTTCTTAACATATATTGCATTATTTGTTTCAGAGGTACAGATCTGAGATTATTTTATTTGCTGTAATATTGTTTAAATTAATTTGTTTTTATAAGAGCATTTATATATTTTTAAAAATATTTACATTTCTTATACTAATATAGTTTACTTTTGTTTTTATAATACAAATGACCTAATTCAACTAAGACAATATATTAAAATTGTGAGGATGGAATTTCAAATTACCTATAATCATTAATGGATATCTTTGCACCTGAGATCTCATATCTAAAATAAATCTAAATAATTCTCCCAATCTATATATCTCCGCTTAACAAAGACCTTAACTGTCTTCAATGTCTGTTTACTGACCAAATATATTAAGCTCCCTCTGCTGGTTTAGTTTCTTGCAATTGTATCTTTCCCCATTTTAAAATTCATCTTTAGTCCGTTTGAGGTAATTATTTGATTCTTGAGAAAATTTCTCTAGTAAATATTCTACTTGCTTACTATTTCTGTTTTGAAAATTAAGTTAACTCAAAATTTTAATGTATTTTTGCATTTTATTCTTGCACCAAACTTGTTTTTTTAAATATTTTTAAATGCATTGGGGCATCTGGGTGGCTCAGTATATTGAGTCCAACTCTTGATTTCAGCTCAAGTCATGATCTCACGGTTCTGGGATCAGGCCCCAGGCATCATCTGGCTCCATGCTCAGCAGGGAATCTGCTTGGGATTCTGTCTCTCCCTATGCCCCTCTCCCTGCTCATGCTCTTTCTCTCTCCACCCCCCTTAAATAAATAATAAATCTTTTAAAAAAATTTATGTGCATCTTTCCAAGAGCATAAATTCAAAATTATTTTTAACTGTGAAACTCATCATTTCCCAATATTTATTTGTCTAATTAACTTAATGTAGTTCCAACCATTCTCACTTGAGCACAATTTTATTATTCTTGACATGTAATCATCAACTGTTTCCTATAAATATTCTGGAAATTTTAAACTTCCTTGTTTCTCTTACATCTGAGTCATGTGTCATGTATAACGAGATTCTATGAGGACATGTTCAGCCTTCATTATTCCAAGTTCATATTCTTCTTAAGCAGACAATGATTTTTCAACTATTGGAAACCACAGTTCTTAAAAAAAAAATAAATTCAAGATGAAACTGGTTTACCACCATTACAGTCATTCTTGTTCCCCTTTTGTAACATGGCTTTGGTAAGGGAGGTGCATCTGTCCTGCCTTCTAAACCTGTGGTAACAGAAGGAGCTCATTCATGATTGTTTTTATTGCTTCTCTGAGGGGAAGCTTAAGATCTCCACATTAATGTGGCTCCTGCAAACCTGTTATGAGTTGTGGATAAGGCTTAAATGCCAGGATGAAAGCATTTGTAAGTTGGGCTTTTTAAAAAAACAAACAAACTCATTTATGAATGTAGTAATTTGGGTGTGCATAGATAGCAGTGTCTCAAACTGAATATATTGGCTTACCCTCCTATCTTCAGAAAACAGATGGCTCTCCATCTTGTTACACATATGTTAGAGAGAGAGAATTGCTCGGCTATGTGCCTTAAGTCAATATTTACTCATTGAGCCATTACTTTTCACGAGTGCCGATAGAATAAATTATATTTACAAAATAAAAAAAAAGATTAGATGTTTTGATATAATAGTTTTTCAAGTGTCTGTAGACAGATGTGTGGTGGGGTTGGATAAGAGTATCTGAAGGTCTGCTGTGATCTCACAGAATTGTCAAACTGTACATTTTCTCAATTTTTCACATATGTGATGCGTTCATGTATTAGTTGCAACAATAATCATACATAAGTAGATGCTACTTTGAATTGTTGGATCATTATAATCTCCAAAGAAATCTAAGCCAGTATGGCATACAAAATTTATAGTGTCCATTTACAGATTCTTAATGGAAAATCTTACCCATTCTTTTTTTCTAAGTATATTTTTATCAAATAAAGTTGTTTTAATCAATTAGAGTTATTACCTATGCAAAAGTACCTATGCCTAAGTAATGTAAGTAACACTCATGTGTCTATCATCTTAAGAAATTAAACATTAAAAATAAATTGAAGCTGACCATATACTCTTGCCCCAAACACTGCCTCACTACCTTTCCAAAAGAAGCTTTGTTCCCAAATTTGATATCAAGAGATAAAGTTCCATTCTACAGTCATGAAAACATGAACAAAATAGCCATACTGTAGTATCCACATATAATTTGATTTTTTGGTTCAAATTCATGTTTTTTGACATAAGCCTTCAACTCTTTCATTTCGTTTTCATTTCAGGAAAGTATTCCATATTATATTTATATTGTATTTGTCCATTCTACATTTGCTGAACATTTGATTGTTTTTAATGTTTTTACTACTACAAAAACTCTGGATTGAAAATTGTTGCATATTTTCTTCTAATATGCATATGCAAAATATTCTGTAGGATATATACCCAGGAGTGGAATTATTTGGCCCAAGGTTACATTCTCAGAAATGAAATTATTTGACTTAAATATTACTAAATTGCACTCCAAAGTGGCCATTTTGTCTTAAACACCTACTATTAATTTTATGAGATTTTCTATTGTTTTACATCTCCCACAACTAATATTTACTCACTTTGGATATAATTGCTGTTATTACATACTTCCTTGATTAATAGGGTGGTTATGCATTTTTCTTGATTATTTTTTTCACCATTCTGGTGTCCTTTGTGCAAAATGCCTTTTTATATCTTTTCTACATTTATGCTTGTTTATTTTTACAATGCACACACACACATATATTATTCTGAAGATGAATGCTTTGTTACATGCATTTTAAATACCAATTTTGCTTTTTTTCAGTGTGTTCATGATGTCTTTTGATGTATACATTATTTTCATTTTAATTTACAAAATCTAACCTTGTTTTACTCACTGGTTTATGCTTTGTCTGAAGAAATCCTTCTCTCATCCAAGTTCATAAAGACATTTTCTTATATTTTCTCCTAAAAGCATTTTGCTTTTCCTATTTAGGTTTTAGTCCACCTGGAATTTTGTGTAGTTGTATATGTATATATGATGTGTAGTAGACATTTATTTTTTTATTTCACAATTAAATAATTACTTCTACTAATTTACAATTGTACCTCTGTCATATATATTCATATATATTGAATTCTTAATTTCAGAATTCTTAATTTTGTGCCAATGGTCAATTTTTCTATACCTTTCTATACCTACCTATACTTTTCTTTTTTTTTTCTTTTTAAAGATTTTATTTATTTATTCATGAGAGACAGAGAGAGAGAGAGAGGCAGAGGGAGAAGCAGACTCCCAAGGAGCAGGGAGCCCGATGCAGGACTCGATCCCAGGACCCCAAGATCATGACCTGAGCCGAAGGCAGACGCTTAACCATCTGAGCCACCCAGGCACCCCCTACCTATACTTTTCTATACCTATACCTTTAAAATACCAAAGGTATTTTTCTATACCTTTTTATTTTATTTTTATTTATTTTTATTTATTTTTTTAAGATTTTATTTATTTATTTGAGACAGAGAGAATGAGATACAGAGAGCATGAGAGGGAGGAGGGTCAGAGGGAGAAGCAGACTCCCTGCCGAACAGGGAGCCCGATGCGGGACTCGATCCCGGGACTCCAGGACCATGACCTGAGCCGAAGGCAGTCGCTTAACCAACTGAGCCACCCAGGCGCCCCCCCCCTTTTTTTTAAAGATTTTATTTATTTATTTGAGAGAGAGAGAATGAGAGACAGAGAGCACGAGAGGGAAGAGGGCAGAGGGAGAAGCAGACCCCCTGCTAAGCAGGGAGCCCGATGCGGGACTTGATCCCAGGACTCCAGGATCATGACCTGAGCCAAAGGCAGTCGCTTAACCACCTGAGCCACCCAGGCGCCCTATACCTTTAAATTGGACTTGATATTTAGTAGGACAACTTTCCAAACACACACTTGATTCTTTTTGAAAGTATTCTTGACTCTTGGAAGTTTGCTTTTTCATATAAATTTTAGAATTATCTTGTCAAGTTCCACAAAATAAATTTGAATTGACTATATGAAGGAGTGTTGAAAGAATTGTCACCTTAAAATATTGAGTCTTCCCATCCATGAATATAATGTATCTTTCCTTTTACTTAACAAAGTCATATAATTTCTCATAAATTTCTTGAGTATCTTTTAATGTTAATAATTTCCCCTTTATTTTTAAAATATATCTTTAAAAATTGCAACATTTTAGTTATATTTTCTAATTCTTTATTGCTGGTATATAGGAATACGATTGTTTTTTACATTATTTTAATATGCTTTCATTTTAGCCCTAAGACTTTCCAGTTCCTTCATGCAATCATTTTATCTAGCAATAATATGTTAATTTGTTCCTTTTGGTCCTTATATGCTTTCCATCTTTTACTTGTCTTGCTGTTTTAGCAAAAACAGTATTGAGTGAAATTTACATTGTTCCCTGGCTTTAAAGGGGATATATCTAGTATTTCCAAAATAAATATGATGTTTGCTTGAGTTCGGTATAGTTGACTTCTGTGTTCTTTTCACGTATCTCCATCATTTTGTTTTTGGTGTACTTTCTTGCATCCTGCCACCACAAGATGTTCTAGACTCATCTTGTATATTCCCTGCTCCAGCCCTAGAATCAGCAAATTCTCCAAGGATCCCTGGTTCCTTTTACTGAAGAACAGTATGAGAAACCCAAATCTGGTTACTAGGTATGGTCATTACTACACAAGTATCATTGCTTCTAGGCCTTCCCAGCAGACAGAGCTTAGAAATGTGTGTATGTATGTGTGTGCAAATGTTATAATTTAAATTTTATTTTCCAATTGTTTCTACGAATAGATAGACAATTATATCTTGGAATATTGGCATACATCCTAAGAACTTGATAACCTAGGTAGTTCTAGTAGTAGTTTACCAATTTCTTTGTATTTTCTATGAATATGTTCAACAAACTGTACATTTGTACATCTTCCTTTCCAATATTTATGCTTTAAATCGCTTTTCCTCCCTCTCTCCCTCTTCTCCTCTTTCCCTCCCTTTCCATCCTATCTTATTGCACTAGTTCACAAGTCCTGTATAGTGATAAATAAAATGGATAGAGAATGACCACCTTTGTTTGTTTGTTTGTTTGTTTTTTCTGATGTCCGTGAGAAAGCATGCAATATTTTGCAATTAAGAATGGTATTAACTGGGGCGCCTGGGTGGCTCAGTCGGTTGAGTGTCTACCTTCAGCTCAGGTGGTGATCCCAGGGTCCTGGGATGGAGTACCACGTTGGGCTCCCTGCTCAGTGGGGAGCCTGCTTCTCTCTCTACTTTCCCACCCTGCTCATGCTTGTGTTCTCCCTCTGAAATAAATAAAATCTCAAAAAAAAAAAAAAAAAGAATGGTATTACCTGTAGATTTCTCCTAAGTGCTCTTTATCAGATTGAGGAAGCTTTCTTCCATTACTTGTACACTAAGTTGTTTTTTTGGTTTTTTTTTTTTAGTCACAAACAGGCGTTGAATTTTATCCAGTGCTATCTCAGCTTTCATGGAAATGATTGACTTTTCTCCTTCATTCTGTTAGTATTATGGGTTAGATTCAAATCAATCAAATATATATTGATTTTCAATTGGAAAGTCATCTTTGCAGGTTTGGGATAAACCCCATTTGATCATAATTGATTCATCTTTTTATGTATTGCTGGATTTAACTTTCTGATATTTGGTTTAGGATTTTTGCTGCGATATTCATTTTGGATATTGAACTATAATTTTCTTGCATTGTCAAGAGCACTGTGTGGTATCAATTATTGCACTAGTGGGAAGTAGTCATTCTTCCCCTACTCTGTAAAATAGTTTGTGTAAAACTGTCATCATTTCTTCCATAATTATTTGGTAGAATTTACTAGTAATGCCATCTGTGCTGGTCATTCTACTTGGGGAAAGATTAAAATTATAGATCCCATTCTTGAACAGATAGAGGACTATTCACTTTTTTTTTTTTTTTTTAGGATTTTATTTATTTATTTGACACAGAGAGAGAGAGAGACAGTGAGGGAGGGAACACAAGCAGGGGGAGTGGGAGAGGGAGAAGCAGGCTTCCCGTGGAGCTGGAAGCCCGATGCGGGGCTTAATCCCAGGACCCTGGGATCATGACCTGAGCTGAAGGCAGACGCTTAACCGACTGAGCCACCCAGGTGCCCCGAGGACTATTCACTTTTTCTACTGTGCACACTTTGCAAAAGTTTTGTTTTTTACGAAATATATCCATTTCTTTAAAAATTTCAAATGACTGACATACACATATATAGTTCCATATCATTTCATCTGAGGGGATCTTTTTAATGCCACCATTTTCATCCCTTTCATTAATAATTTTGTTTTAGCTCCTTTTTTTCATATGGAATTTTTTATTTGCTAGGAATTGTTGCTGCTTTCTAAATCTATGATTGATGTTAATCTTTTAAAAATAATAGTACTCAATTTTTATCTCTCCATTTGTTCTTTCTGTAAAACCTATTACACTGAATATTTGGTACATTGTTCTCTCAATCAGAATTTCTATCTCTTTATATTTCTGTGCTGCACATTCCCTCTACTTCAGAATTGTCATTGAGGGACGTCTGGGTGGCTCAGTTGGTTAAGCATCTGCCTTTGGCTCAGGTCATGATCCCAGGGTCCTGGGATCGAGCTCTGCAGGCTCCTTGCTCAGCAGGGAGCCTGCTTCTCCCTCTGCCTGCCGCTCCCCCTGCTTGTGCTCTCTCTGACAAATAAATAAATAAAACCTTAAAAAAAAAAAGAATTGTCACTGATAAATTATTGGAACTCCATAAAAATCCCCAAAAAGCTGCAATATCATATCAATCCATTTTAGATTCCTTCACAGCAAATATCTCAATGACTTACATAAAGGCAATTCATTCACACACTATGATTATGGTAAGTTTTTCTTATACTACTTTATTTGGCTTTTAAAGATGGCATTTAACTCCTTGTATTGATTTAACAAATAGACTTCATTGACATCCTATTATTTTATTCAATCTAGTTTTAAGTGTTCTTCATCTTTTTAATATTCTGTTTAAGTCCATAGACATTTATTTAGAATGTTTTGATTATAGGCTCCATAGAGCAGCAATCCACTCTGCAATATTCATCATTATACCATTAACAACTAGAATAATTCTTAGCACAAAGTAGCTCTTAAATATATATTGTTGAATATATGTATACATGTATTCTGGCTAACAAAGAGTATTTTTTCCAGAAAGAAAACTTCCCTACTGTGTCCTTGTCACAGTGTATAAACTCTTTGTTATTTGTATTGCTTTGCAATATGATCCTTTTTTTTAAAAGATTTTTGTTTATTTATTTGAGAGAGAGAGAGAGAGAGAAACAGAGGGAGAGAGTGTGTGCACAAGAGGGAGGGAGGGGCACAGGGAGAGGGAGAAACAGACTCTCCACCAAGCAAGGGGCCTGATGTGGGGCTCAATCCCAGGACTCTGAGATCATGACCTGAGCCAAAGTCAGATGCTTAGCTGATTCAGCCACCTAGGTGCCCCCAATATGATCTATTTTTGCAGTTCTGAGTCCTGGTCACTGTTTTAAATTGGTGCTACAATCTCTTAAATATGAGCTAAGTAACTAAGTGTATAATCAAGTTACTGTTTGCTAACTTTGCTCAAATGAACATGGCTTTTTTATTCAAAAATTTCCTTGCAATTTTATCTTTCCTCAAAAAACATTTGCTTTTTCAGCTGTATTGATAGATAGGTTCATTAAAACATTAAAATTTTTATGGGGGAGACTGGGTGGCTCAGGCGATTAAGCAACTGACTCTTGATTCTGGCTCAGGTCATGATGTCAGGGTTGTGAGTTCGATCCCCACAATGGGCTCTGTGCTGAGCCTGGAGCCTACTTAAGATTTTCTCTCTCCCTCTCCCTCTGTCTTTACCTCTACCCCACTCGTGAGCCCACATGCAGACACGTGCTCCTTTTCTTGCTCTCTCTAAAAAAAAATTGTATGGAGAGTTCTCTATGATAAGAAATTAGAGCTCCTATTTTATAGTGCTTATGGTAATCAAGAATAATGTTTAAAAATCTAAAATATCAAGTAGCAAATATTTCAGATAACTAGTTTTAACAGTATTTTTTTAATGACAGTTAGAAGGAAATGTGTGTAATTTGAAGGAAAGTCCACTTTTTTCCTGTCTTTTTGTAAACTTTTCCAAAAATGAGTCATTGGACCTTTGTATCTATTGTCAATGACTTAAGTACTTGTAAAGGTTCATTTAATGAGGGTCGTAATAGTATTCAATGACTATTTCTGTGTAATTCATATTTCTAGATTTAATAATATTAATGTAGCATATGATTAGATGGACGCTATTCCATTTCCTTTTAGGAAAGCCTGAAAGCATCCTGCTATCCATTTAACATTAAGATTATGTCTGTTAACATCTTATCCTCACTGTCTTATTTTTCTTACTTTGAGTAATGGGTAAAGCCTAACCAAATACAGCAATAGCATTGGTCTGAAAGATTTTTAATTTCAAGCATGAGTAACCAGTGAGTGGCAGCATGAATGTGTTCTGAACTATCATTTATAAGCATGAATAGGAAATAGGGCATATTTATGGGAAAGGTTGCAGAAAGATAGGTATGCATGAAGGTTACACATCCTGGTGACCCCATCAGAAATACGAATAAATCTCTGCCTGGTGTAGTCATTTACAGGAGCATCCTTATATTCACGTGTCTCAAAAAGAGACTGTTTGCAGATCCTGTTCACACAGGTAAAATTTCTTATAAAGAATGCCACGAAGAATACAATTGCCTAATTATGCTGCAATGTTATTAAAATGAATATGATATTTAAAAGCATATTTCCAATTCTATGGGGGGAAAGTGCCAAAGAGAAACTAATAACAACAGAAAGAAAGCTTTATGGGGAGAAGGGAGTTGTCAGGCACACACTTTTGCAATTTTTCTCTTTTATTGGACCCACATATTTTTGTAGAATTTTGTAGAATTTCCTGTTACTCTGACTATGCAGATTGAAAGGTTAATTGTATTTTGTTTATGCATTTGAAATATTTGGGTTAAGAAAAAAGGAGGAAGATTATAGGGGTAAATGTAGTGTCAATTTAACTCTCGTCTCTGCCTACTACAGCTAATTTATAATGGAAAGGGCCTATTATCTGCACGTGGTCCTCTCTAAAGGAAGATGTTGTATAGAATTCACTGCTACTAGATCAATTAAGCACTGTTGGCCACCTAACATGGCATAGAAAAGATCTGATTCTCATGAACAGTTCATAGCAATGGTATTCATCTTCAAGATATTATCAGGCACCTTTTTCTAAGAGAATTTGATTTTCTAAAAGAATATACTCCAAAATGTCATTTCAACCTCTAAAGATAAAATGGGCAGCAAGAGAGGGAATTGGGTTCTCTAAGATGATTGGCACTAGGCATAATTCGTTACTTAGTCATGAATTTAGCATGTCAATTAATGTTAACTACTTGGCAATCAATTTAAATTGCAAATAGCTCTTCAGCTGTGATGCTGAATCTCTGACAGATGAATGAGTTAAAGTTAGCACTGACACTCTCTAGACCGGTTAGATGATACATTTCCATTGCTGTGATGAAACTAGCAGCCTATCTATAAAACAAGCTAACTAACTATGCTTCACATGGGCTCAAACAAGCCAGATGACAGGGGACCTGGGATTGTGTCACAAGTGCCCTGTCAAATAGAACAGATGCAGGCATATAGTTAAGCTGTTCATGTTGTTTAGGGAGTCCGCTGGAAAATGGAAAATTCCTAGGTAACAATGATGTGTGTGTATGTGTGTGTGTGTATGTGTATCAAATGAGTTTAGACTTCAAGATTTGGTTTTAAAAATACAAGGAAAGCAATTTTGTTCTCAATCTCATCAAGACTTGATAACAAACTATTTGTTCTATGGGAGAACATGAAGGTGTATAGATTTATTACGAGCACATATATATCACTATGATCCGCACTATCTTTTAAAACTCCTCCTTAGTAGTTTCTTGGAATATTGCCAACACTCTAGAGACTAGCTAAAGCACAAGACAAATAATTCTTTCATAAAGTTATATTAAGAGCTTAATTAACAAAAATGAGCTTACAACATATATCAACATGAAGTAGATGAACTGCAAATATTCATAGATGAGTCCTGGGCAATCTTCATCTAAAACCCATTCAATTCATCTATACATGATAATAAAGTCTTATTTTTCCCCTTAGGGTAAGTTTGGGAATGCTTTCTCCTCTGTTACGTCTTCCAGCCCTGCCAGGACCCTTCTTTCTACAGATTTTTGGAATTGGTGAAGAATTCCTCTCTACTTTTCCCTATCTGACCTCTCATCTTGCTCTCTCTTCCCTGGAGTTGCCTCCATCCCTTAATGGTGTTAGGAGGTGAAGTGTCACTTCCAGACCTCCAGGAAGCCTCTGGCCTGGCGCATGACTCTCCCCCAGAGGTAGTAAGAGAATGGCTGATCCCTCTCTGAGCTAATGGGATGAAATTTAACCCCCTTCTTTGGTGGAAGTCATTTTGCTTGCTTTAGGTTGTTCTTTCACTGATTTTCTCTTTCTAAAATAATTTTTTATCCATATCAGGTCTTCCTGTGGTTTCTGCTCACTCAGTCTTTTGACGATCATTTAATTCTAATAAACCCTGTATTATATGCATGTTAGGTACACATCCCAAGAAACAGCCACTAAAATGGTTAAAAATTCTGATTCTAAGTATATTTTACTATTTATCATATTTTAACTCACTATAAAGATAATTGCTATTCCTCACCCATGTGCTATAAAATTAAATATGATTAATCAAAATTTGACAGCTGATCCAAAAAGAAATGAATAAGCTCTGCTTCACTTTTTTTTTCTTTAGTTTTCTGTAAGGCAATGTTTCTCAGCCATTTGTTTCCCCATTATGCCTCCCTAAGGAGCCTTTTTAGACATCGTTTACCCTAATTGCCTTCCCTATGAAATTTTAATACTTTTGATATACCATGTATCTGTTTATATACTCTATGTATATCTCTGAATTATATGTAAAAGGAGTAATATTCTTCTTTCATTTACCAAGAACCAAGTTCTACTCCTTTGGGAAGAATATTGTTGTTGTTGAGAACATATACTCCAAAGTACATATTTATAGGGGTACTCATGAGTCCAATTGCCCAAGGCTAATATTTTTATCCTTGTTGCTTGGTAGCATACAGAACAGCAGGAGAAAATGAGACAAAAGCACTGTGCATTCTGAGGGGAAATGGATACATTTTTATGCCCCTCGCTATTTGCAAAACTAGTAATGCATATGGACTGGAGGCCAGGCTACATTCTCTGTCTTATTAATGTGTTTACTTCTTTTTTAGATGTTATTTTTCAAACTTTAAATGTGTGCTTGCACACACACACACACAGACACACACCCTCGGACTAATTGTAAATACATTCAGATTTGTTTCAAATTTATTTTCCATGTCTGACATAAGGACCAGATTTGTTTCCTTTTCTACTTCTGTGATGATATTTATGTTTTGCTTTTACTCCTATAACCACTGTTGTATCATACTTTCACTATTTAATAAAATTGATCTCAAAATATTTCCCATGTAGTTCATCCCTCAAGACCGTTCCAGTGGCAACAAATCTTTGGGAGATACCCATAGTACATATGACATTACTGTCATAGCTATGCCAGAAGAAGGTTCTATAAAGGTATAATTAACTCAAAAATAGAAAAAGAAACTGGTCTTAGACCTCTGAGAGTAAAGTTCTTCATGAGACATTTTTTAAGAATCGCCTGAAAATATCCCCAAGAAATTAAAGATCAATCCCCCTATTAGTTAAGCTTCCAACAGAAAGATGCCCAGAACCCAGACACCAGGCCTCTACCCTGCTCTTCCTCCCACCTCCATTAACCAGGATGTGTCTTGAGGGTTATTTTTTCAGAAGCTTGTTGCTAGTTGCAGATGTCATGTTTCACATGCCATGTATTTTCATGCACAGTCCTTGAAGTAAATCATTCTGGGGCATGCTTTCCTCACCTATGATCCATCTCCCACTTCCTCTCTCCCTCCTTAAGCTGTCCACTGTCTCCTCTGGAATCACTGTTTCTTAGTTGACAACTTAATTTTTTCCACTCCTACCAGCTCCTTCCCCCACTCCCCCCCCCACATACACACCCTTTATGATGAAGAGTATCTCCATTTTCTTGGGTATCACTGAAGGAGGATCTCTCCACTACTTCAATCCTTGAAAAAGTCTCCCATAACCCATGAACAGGAAGTTTTCCTCACTTCTTCATTCCACTTGCAGACACTTACTCTTCCATCCTGCTTTGAAGCTACTCTCGTTGACTATCCACACTCCTTCCCTGCTTAGATTCGTCATATGCCAGTGTTGTGGTTACTCCATCCATCTAAGACGTGAGCAGCTGATCCAGAGTCTTCTCCATCTGCCTTAATTCTAAGTGGTTGCCACATCCAGCACCTTCATCCCCCCAACCTTCTCACCTCTAATAAACATCTTTTTCACGTAAGTTCAATCACCCACCTCCATGGATATATCTGGGACTTGGCTCCAGAGTTTGGGAAATCTGCTCCAGAGTTTGAACAAATTCAAACATCTCAACCATTTCAACTTCTGATGTTAATTTCAAATCTCTTTCTCTCTCCCATCTTTCCACATTGAATTCCATAACAGCAAAACACACACTAGTTATTTTATGTGGAAATGGATACAACGCAAAGATTAAAATACTTACAAAAATGTGGGCAGGTTTGGTAGAGGGAGCTCTAGGTTGATTGTTCCTCAAAACTAGCAGTTTCATGGTTACTTGATGAATGGGCCAAAGCATCATCATTCAAATGTGGTGTATGTTGCTGCCATAATTCAGATATACCTAGTCAGTATTGTTCCTCTTTCTTAGTGGGAGGGAAGCAACTTGCTCTTCATTTTTAAAGAGATACCCAGACAGGCTCTAATATCTTGATGCCCTAAAACATTTTTGAAGTTTCTTGGGGTTTATCTCCTATTCTCTGGCTCTTATAAGAATATCTGCTATTTTCTACTCACCTATTTATTCTAGCAGCATGATATCTTCAATATAATAGACCACCGGGATGTCTTGTGATGCTGGATGATCAGTGTTCTCATAGACTTAATTATGGCAACTGGGCTGCAGAGATGGACCTATTCCTTCTTTGCAAAACAGCAAAGATATTTCTACCAGGTGAAAGCTAATACTCCTGATGTTCTCTCTTAAGAATTTAGAAGACATGTATTTAACACATCAGTCATAAACCAGGTGCCAATGGATCTATTGGTTTGCTCCAACAAAGAGAGTATATACTCATGGAAATAACAGCTATAATTGAAGTAATCAGCTGAATAAAATTAAGGAAATCCATTGTAATTTCCCAAGATTCAAGTATCTTCTGTGTAGGCCAAAAAAGGAAAGTTTAATGGGCATGTTAAAGGAATCACTACCCCACCATCATACAAGTCATTTGAAGGAGGCATTAATTTGTTTGGCTCCCTCAGGATCCAACACTGCTCGTCACTAACAATATTGGCAAGAAAAGGGCTTTAGAGAATTCCATGTGTGTCTTCCCACTTTCATAATTCTTGCTTCACAGGTCAAGAGATTATATGAGAATTCTGCAGTGGTGACTTTCTATATATCCAGCCATTCACTTAGGAAATGAGAAAATAAAACAGAATGGATTCACAGAACCATCAGAACCAATGTGAGATAAATTCTCATCAAAATTTCATTATTATCTGACTCTCATAACCTGTTACTCCGACGATTTGACAACAGTAGTATTTTGTAGGTCTAGGAACTGGAATTAACTCAGAATGGTGGTCCAATATTTTCAGAAACGTTGTTCTTCATAGTTCTTGTTCCTCAACACACAGTCAAAATAAATTGCTGTGGGTCTCTGTAGGGAGAATCATGGCATGCATTTGCAATGTCCTACTCCAGAGGAACTTGAATCTGTGAACTCACTCATGTTTTCTAATTAAATGAAGTTTTGTGTCTCTACTGGTAACTCACATAAATCCTCTTTGTCAGCCCTAGGGTTCTTTTGATTGTTCAGAACAAGTAGAATCTTCCTTAATGAACTACCTATATATTTCAAGCCTATGAATCAACCATCTACAATCAAAGATCACTATGATTCACATGTTCTGAATACCCACTCCAACTCTGCTCCAGTTATGTAATCATGTCTATTTTGCCTCTGGGATTAAGTAAATAATGCTAAGTGATATCTGTCACACTGACAGCTTTCATTACTATTGAAACCTAGGAGCACATTTCAGTGGCAATATCTCTAGCTTAAGAGGACAGCCATCACAGTGCTGTTTTAAAATGTTGTTCCTTCACTCACCAGTGTATTTTTCAAAGCCCTAATAAATGGGTCCTCTTGGGGTACATAGTTGTGGGGAATGAATGAATTAGTTCCGCATTTAAAATCCGTTTCTATGTCCCTTAATTCCTAAGTCTTTGGATATCTTCTATAATTGACTAACAAAGGTACAGTATATCGACTTTATTAGCACAGGTCACTGCTGTTTCCACTTTCTGTTAACCAAATGAGCAAACAATGGGAACCTTAGCTCTTAGCTCTCTAATACACTGAATCCAGAATCTCCACAGATACACCCATATCAATAAATTTAATCTGTCCTCCAAAGTTTATTTCAACACTCCTTGGTCTAGTACTCTCAGAAACTACTACTCCATGTAAGTGTTTACGCACATGTAAATTAGAAACACCTAGCAATTTCTTGGGGTGTAAAACTTCTCTTCTTGGGATTAACTATAATTGGCTATTCCTGGCTGCTGTCAGAGATCCAATCTTAGGTACAGCGGTGGGGGCAGTGATGGTTGCTAGAGGTGGAGTATAATGAGAATAGGCGTATCAGTCATTACACTGGGGAGGAGGAATTGCTTCCGCAAACACAGGGGCAGTGGAGTTTTGTTGCTCAGAATACTTGGAGCTTTCTAAATCCTCCCCCCCTTTCTTTTTTTAAACCATTCTAACAGTTGAAGTTTCACTCTTTGCAATCAAGGCCATAATATTCATATATATGTCACCTTGCAAGAGAAAGAATATAATGTGCTTTCTGGTTTAGCAACCCACAGATTCATTTTTTGCATCTGGTTTTCAGCCATAGAATCCTTGTCCATAAAGGTACAGGATATAAGATACTCTTTGAGGAAAATCATGAAAAAATCCCCAGTAGTCCAGCCATGGACTTTCTGAACTGAATATTTTTCTTTAAACTTAAAAATTTAACTTTCTGAACTGAATTCAGGATTTAAGTCTATCTGGGTTACATTCGGAATTTATATTTTACATAACTGTGACCAAACTATAAAGACCCTGCAGGGATATGTCCCATTATTAGTCATTAAATATTCTGGTTTTTCTCTACATGGTTCTTTCTTTGGAGAGGCAATATAAATTGTATGTTTTTAAGGTGTACAACATGATGATCTGATATACATATACATAGAGAAATGATTAACTTTCTGAACTGAATATTTTTCTTTAAACACCCAATTAGAAGCAAACAGCCCACTTCTCATTTTTTTTTTTAAGATTTTATTTATTTATTTGACAGAGAGAGAGAGAAAGCACAAGTAGGCAGAGAGGCAGGCAGAGGGAGAGGGAGAAGCAGGCTCTCCACTGAGCAGGGAGCCCGATGTGGGGCTTGATCCCAGGACTCTGGGATCACGACCCGGGCCGGAGGCAGCCGCTCAACCGACTGAGCCACCCAGGTGCCCCGCCCACTTCTCATTTCTTGAGTCCTTCATGCCTATGGCATTATATTTCCACTGTGGCCTTTAGCACTTGGTCTGCAAAATCATACACTTCATTTTGGATGGTCATGGGTAAAAATTTCAGGTAATCTTACCACTGATTTCCATGTACTACTAGTGTTCTTTCCTTACAGGAGTTGAAATATGCATGGCCTTCAAATAAAAACAGGCCAACTGCACAGTCCATGGTTCCTATTCGTGCAACTTACCCCTGGTGACAAATATTAATCCAGTGGTGTTCAGTGGTTATAACAGAAACCACGTTACACACACACACACACACACACAAAAAGGACTTAACACTGGGAATTAGACATACATAAAATTACTATAAAACTAAAGAAGAATTATGCTATAGATTTTACTTGTCAGCCAAGCTGTCCCCTGCCTGATTCAAGAAGATGGGAAAACAAGAGGCTCCAGGAAAACACACTGCTGAAATGTAGAAATCAAGAGACCATCACAACTGGGCCACCATGAAGTAGTAGATATGCCCTATTTACTCAATATTCTGTATTCCTTCAACGAGCATGAAACTAGTGACAAGAATTGGGAACTCCTAACCCTGCTGCAGAAAAACTCAATGCTACCAAAACCCCAGACATGGGAAGATATTGGTCAAAGGGCACAGGGTTGCAATAATATAGGATGAATAAGTCTAAAGATCTTTTGTACAGCATGATGATTCTAGTTAATAGTACTGTATTAAACAGTGGATATATGCTAAGAGAGTAGATTTTAGGTACTCCCATCGCACAACAAAGATGTAACTATGTGAAGAGATATGTTAATTGGCTCAACTGTAATAATCATTTCTCTATGTATATGTATATCAGATCATCATGTTGTACACCTTAAAAACATACAATTTATATTGCCTCTCCAAAGAAAGAACCATGTAGAGAAAAACCAGAATATTTAATGACTAATAATGGGACATATCCCTGCAGGGTCTTTATAGTTTGGTCACAGTTATGTAAAATATAAATTCTCAATGTAACCCAGATAGACTTAAATCCTTCAACTTTAAGACTTCATTCTTTCTGTGAGTTCACATATCATTCTAAGGTGCTCTCACTTTTAAGACACACTATTGTTTTAACAACAGTTTTTTTGACTGAAAATTATAGCAACACTATAAACATTTAGTAAACATCTATTTTATGTAACATTCAAATTTCGGAAATGACAAAATGTTTTGTAAATGCCCTAGGCATCTGAGAATAATTTTGTATGGCTCTAACTTACAGAAACATGGTAATGTTTCACCTCACCAGAAACAAGTAATAATTAAACTCAGCCAGGATTTGGGTTGGGAGACCCAAGATATAATGCAAACAGAAAGCAAACTTCACTATGACTTTACTGTGAATAAAAGTGGCAGATACCAGCTTACAGAAGTAATCAAGCTTAACATCACCAATAATGAGACATGTCAACATCGAATGTCACTGATATAAGAAAGGAAGAGTATCCTTTCTGTGATATTCTTGTTAAAAATGAATAATACCAGGGCACCTGGGTGGCTCAGTTGGTTAAGCGTCTGCCTTTGGCTCGGGTCGTGATCCCGGGGTCCTGGGATGGAGCCCCGCATCAGGCTCCCTGCTCAGCGGGGAGCCTGCATCTCCCTCTCCCACTTCTCCTGCTTAGGCTCTCTCCCTCTCTCTCTCTCTGTCAGATAAAAAAAATATGAATAATACCAATCTAATTGTGAGAAAACATGAGACAAACTCAAACTTGAGGGTCATTCTATAAAATGACTGGCTTCAAAAGTGTCAAGGACATGAAAGACAAAAAAAAAAAAAAAAAGGCTAAGGGACTGTCACAGATTGGAAGAGACCGTGGACAGCTAAATGCAATGTGAGAGCCTGGATTGGATCCTAAGCCAGAAAAACGAGAAAAGGACATTAGAGAGAAAACTCATGAAATTCACAGGAAGTCTGTAGACAGGTTAATAGCATTGTATCAATGTTAGTTTTCTGGTTATATATCACATTAGCGGAAGGTGGGTGAAAGGTTTACAGAAACAATCTGTACTATTTGTGCAAATTTTCTGTAAACCTCAAATTAGAATAGAGGAAATACCTTATTTCTGGATTTCCCAAATAAATATTTTTAGTTGCACAACCCATATGGAGCTTCATACAATCAAATAAGTTGTTCTTGCTGCTGTGAAATAGGAAGGTTAAGGCAAAACAACAGAGCCAACAGAATCGGCTTCCAATAATCTGGCATCTCTCTTCTATGGTCATCCCTTCCCCACAACTCTGCTCCTCAGGATGCAAACTGGGTTTCACAAGGATCAAGATAACTTAAGAAAAGGAATGATGTGTTCATAGAAATTCCCTTCTAGTAGTTTTTGTCCTTCTGGGAAAAGTGATGAAATGCCAGCAGAAAGGGCTGTCATTTGTCTGCTGTAATCATGGAGACTTTACAACTGCAAATTACTTACATTGTAAATCTGAATTTCTGTCTAACTTCATGTTACCCTTGAGCAGAAAGGAAAAAGCAAATATTTCAAACAGAAGAGGGAGATTACTTTACCTTCTTAAATTGCTGTTTGAGTTTAGCAGTATCTTGCCCTATAAAAGTCTATTGGCCATTAGAGTCAGAATGCAATATGTTTTTGTAATCCTCTTTCTTTGCTGAGGCTTCTATTTCTTATTACTTACTAGGGCTAAATTGTTTGCCCTCGACAATTTTTAGTACTACAGTTACTGTAAAATATGTTATAAAACTTAATTCATCCCGACCAATTCAGTACTTGAAGCAAGCTTTAGTGCTCTTATTCTTCAAATCATATTTCTCAAAATGGTTCATATTTAAAACATTGGACAAAAGATCTTAGCCCCAAATGATTTAGATATGCTCCTGGTTACTATGCCTGCAAATATTAAACCACTGATTCAATTTTGGGCCTTTCTGCTTCCTAATGAAGAACATTTGTTAAAACTTAAAGATATTTTCTTCCCATTTTTCTCCTTTGAAAACATTTTTTGAGTTATGCTTTGTCATACTTTTTTTTTAAAATCTTACTCTTACAAAAACTATGCTAGGAAATTTTTAGCTAATGCCGATTATGCTGTATGCTGAGAAAAGGACAGTTTCCCTCATTTGGATTCAAAGCTAAATGAAAGTCAGAGATGAACAAATAATCTCTTACTTTATACAATTTTAGATCTGTTCTTCCTAATCTGCACCATAAAATGATATCATTCTTGTAGTTTTAAAGTAATACCCACCTGATTCAAAATATAGAATACCCTTGTTACGTTGCCCTCCTTAGGTTTTTTTCCCTACATATTCCTTAATAATAAAGTATTTGTGATTTTGAGGCTATAAATGGAAACAGGAAGTCTCTGTTTTTAAAATACTTTGTGATCCTTCTTCTTGTGAGAAAAGTGTTTAGTCAGAAGAAAGAAAAGTTGTCAAGCTATTGTTTTCTAAAGCATGTCTAAGTGATGTATAAATTTTCTTAATATTTTAAAATTATTTTACTACAAAGAAAATGCTATGATTTAATGTAATATCTCTAGGAGATATGCATATTGGAGAAAAACACAGGTCAATTTTTCTCATGCACCAACTCCTGACTTTTTACCATCTTTTTCATCCATTGTCCTAATGTCTAATGGTAAATTATTTGCAAGGATCTCCTCCCATACCTCTTTGCATACCTCTTTGAAATGTGACCTTTCTCTTCCTCTCATCAGAAGGTGGAATCAATTTTATTTCCCCTCTCTTTGAACGAGGACTGGTCTTGTTGCTTGGTTTAATCAAAAAGAGTGTGGCAAAAGTGACACTATACGATTTGCTGAGCTGAGCCTAAACCTGGACAGGCATTGCGGTTTCTGCTTTTACCATCTTAGCATCTTTACTTTTCTAGCCTGATAGATAATAAGTAACCGTGTGAAGCAGAACCAAGGTGCCTCCATCAACAGTCAGCAAGTAAAGATTAAACCTAAGATTGAAGCATCTTAGATCATTCCACCCCAACCAAGCAACCAAATGATTAAAGTTGTTTGAGTGATCACAGACAAGACCCAACAGAGTCCATCCTATCCCAGCTGATCTTAGCCCATTTTGCAGATCCACAGAATCGTGAGCAAATAAAATTGCTGTTTTATGCCACTAAATTTAGGTGGTTTGTTACACAGCAAAAGATAATTGATTCAATGTTTGAACTCTGAATGCAGATATTCCCACTACTTTTATATTCAGAATAGAGTCTATATGTACCTATAAACTACAACTGATCCTACGGGTATTTAGGTGTTTGGATAGCTGCCTTTATAAGGATCATTATAATGTCATGAGTTCACTACTATGCTTTAGGTTAAGGTGACCGTATAATCTATCTTCCAAATAGGAAAAAATTTAAGAATAAAGGAAGGAACTGAGATTCCTTTTTGAAAATTATTTATTGCCTAACAAATTAGTTTTACTATATTGAGAATTTACAAAATATTTATTTAAACCTATTTCAACTAATAAAATTCATTATAAAATAATAAAAGTAATGTATGCCTATATGTTTGTATTCAAACAAAAAAAATCAGACTTTTTATGTAAATTATCTGACCATTAAAATATAACAGAGGCAGAATAACTGCCTTGGCAAACAGTCAATTTCTTAGTTCCTTAGATGTGTATGCTTCCAATACTGCATCATTGATGTTTTTCTGGAAAATGAGTTATTTTTCCTATATGGTCTTGTTACTTCTGGTTTTAAGGTGTTTTTTTTTTTCATAAAATTACCTAAAATTTTCTTTAAAGTTGAATATTATGATTACTAAATTAGAAAGAATTGAAACCTTCAAATGACTTATAATAGAACAGTATTTTTCATTGAGCAAAAAATATTTGCTCCACAGTACTTGGTAAAGTGAGAAAAATTCTGCTAAATGAAAGATATTCCCAATTGTAATTTCTTTGAGTTAAAATGCATAAATACTTCAGCCCAAATATACTCAGATTCAGTACTTACATTCATTTAATGCCTTTATTTGAGAAATAGTTTCACAACGCAACTTGTCAAACATATTGTCCATATTTAAAATTTATTTAGTTGTTCCCCCAGTTAGAAAAATATAAAATCATAAGCACACTCATTTTTATCCCACTTTAATACAGAAATAATTTTTTCAAATAAAATGCAACAGTTACATACATCTCACAAAACATATGCTAGATCTATGGGCTGAAAACTATAAACTGCTGATAAAAGAAATCAAAGAGAGAAATAGATGTGCATTGTTTATAAATCAGAAGACTCAAGACATTGCTTAGATGTCAGTTCTCTTCAAACTGATCTATAGTTTTAATGCAATTTCAATTAAAATACTAACAGGAATTTTTTTAGGTGTGGATAAGAAAAGAAATTTAAATTGCCAAAATAATTTTGAAAAGAATGAACCAAGTTAGAGGACTTGCATTACCCAATATTAAAACTCACTAGAAAGTGACACTATAGAGAATCAGATATTAGTGAAGTCTAGACACATAGATCAATGGCAGAGAATAGAGTCTAGAAATAGACCCACACATACATGATTGAGTGAGTCTTGAAAAAGTTCTACAGGCAATTCAATAGGAAAGTATAGTCTTTTCAACAAATAGTGTTAGAGCAATTTGTCAACCATACAAATAAAAACAATTATCTTCAACACATACTCATACCTTATACAAAAATTAACTCATGATGGATCATAATCCTAAATATGAAACCTAACATTCTAAAACTTTTAGAAGAAAACAAAACATGAGAGAAAATTTTAGTGACTTTAGGTTAGGCAAAGAGTTCTTAGATATAAAACCAAAAACACAAATTATAAGATAAGTTGATAAAGTGAACTTTGTCATAATTAAAAACTTTTGTGAAAAATGCTGCTAATAGAAGGAGAGAAAACCCTATATGCTATGGGGGAAAAAATGTTTGCAAATCTCATATCTGGCAAAGGACATGTATTTAGAATATATAAATAATTCTCAAAACAGTAAGAAAAAAATTTAATGGGCAAATGATTTATATAGATACTTCGCTAAATAAATAAATAAATAAATAATATGTATATATTACAAATATGCTCACAAAAAACTGCTCAACATTATTAGTCAATAGCAAAATTCAAATTGAAACCACAGTGAGTTACCACTACACACATATTAGAATAGCTAAAATTAAATTTTTTAAAAATCTGAGAATACCAAGTCCTGGTAAGGATACCGGAACAACTGTAAGTCTCATATATTGTTGATGAGAGTGCAAATTGTACAGCCAATCTAGAAAACAGTTTATTTTCTTCTACCTGTAAACATATACTTCGCATATAGCTAGTAATCCTACTGGTCCTAGGTGGGATTTAAAAGACACAAGAACTTATGCTCACTTAATAACCTGTACACAAATGCATACAGAAGAATTTTCTAAAATCATAAAATACTGGGAAAACACCCAAAGTCCATCAGTGGGCAAATAAACACTGTAGCTTGTCCATACAATGGAATTCTACTCAATAGCTCAAAGGAATAAACTGATACAATAACTTAAGCTAAGTAAAAGAGCCAGACTTAAAAAGTTAAATATTGCATGATTCCATTTATATAGCATTCGAAAAAAGGCAAAATGACAGGGATGAAGAATATATTACTGGTTTTAAAGGGATAGGTGCAGAAATGGCTTAATTATAAAGGGCAGTACAAGGGAATATTTGTGGGTAAAGGATCTATTCTGTATTCCGATAATATACAGAGTTGTTAGAACTGTATTTGTAGGGGCGCCTGGGTGGCTCAGTCGTTAAGCGTCTGCCTTCGGCTCAGGTCATGATCCCAGTGTCCCGGGATCGAGCCTGGCATCAGGCTCCCTGCTCTGTGGGAAGCCTGCTTCTCCCTCTCCCGTTCCTCCTGCTTGTGTTCCCTCTCTCGCTATGTCTCTCTCTCTGTCAAATAAATAAATAAAATCTTAAAAAAAAAAAACAACTGTATTTGTAAGCTTTCTCTGAATTAAAAAAAAAAAATTAAAAAGGACCTATATGTGGCTTCTCTCACATGGCTTATCAGGGGTATCAGGGATATAAGCAAGGTAGCTAGTTTGCCCCAGAGTTTCAAGAGACTGGGTATAAACTGCAAGACCTCTTGGCCATGGTCCAAGGGTAAATTAGGCTCCCCAAGGGCCAATCTTGATACTGTTTCCTCTTTGTCAAAAGATCAAAAGGACTCAAGAGGAAGTTATCCATTCAACCTAGTCAACATGCAGAGGTGCTGGGAGAATAGGGTAACTGAAGTAGAGACTCTTGTTCAGGGTGGGGAGGGCTGGGGAGTACCACCCTCCTTGTAGGCACTGGTTCATTGCAGTTCTGAAGTCTAGATAAGCACCTCCTTCCAGTTACATGACTGGAGCCCAGCCCTATGTCCTGCAAATGATTCTTTGTGGATTTTGACTTCACCATTTGGGCTCCAGTTTTGTCTTCTGAGTCACCTTTACTTTTCTATAAAATATGGACTATGTTTGCTGCTGAGTAGACTTTCATTCCACAACCTGCCCATAGAAATTTGAGAATTTTTTTGTGTGTAAAATTTGAGAACTTTTTAAGCTGTCTGCATTTTGAACTGTACTCATCCATTTTAGTAGAAGCTGATGGTACTTCTGCTCATTGAATTCTCTTACCATTTTTGTGGGCTACCTAGGTTTCCCTGCTTGGGACCAGGAATCAAGATTCTGTGGGAGAATGCTCTTAAGATTCTTAGAAACCTTTTAATCTAGCTCAGAAAATTGATGAGGCAACTTTTTAATCTCCTGAAGTAAAAACAAGGGTTTCACAGCCTTACCTGTCAAGAAGATCTTTACCTTGAGCCCATAAAAAGTGAAGTAACATTTTCAAGATTTTGCCAGGAAATCTCCTTAGCCAAATACAATAGTTAATTAGTTGGATTTTCCATTTTCCACACTACTGAGATGAGAGTGGTTGGGGTTTTTCTCCATCCTCTGATAACAATTTCCTCCTCATCCTTTTAGCCACCACAAAAGTCTCCGAAGTCCACAAGCTTCTGACTATGACTTGGTCCCAAAGTCAACTGCACGTGTTTTAAGTTTTTTCTTACTGCAGCATCCATTTCTAGTTACCTAATTCCACCTCAGTTATTGCTGCATCCCAAACTACCCCCAAACTTAGTGGCCTATAAAAACAAACATTTTATTATAGTCCATAATTTCATAGGTCAGAGACTTGGGCAAGTATCCTGGGCTTTTCCCACATGATTTCAACAGAAGTCACTCAGTGGGTTTCAGCTGGTGGATGGGCATAAGACCTAGGAGAAAATAATATGCTTCCGTGAAAAAGACTTTGCCTTTGAGATGGTATCATTTGCAGTAAGCAATGCATGTGTGTCATGCAGTGAGAGTTCAAGGTCTGAATGAAAATGAGAGCGATCTCTGTTTTTGTTTTTGTTCTGTAAAATGGTATTTGTAGAGACTCTTATTTTACTCCATGAGTTTTCATCAGTTGAAATAACTTTCTTGCTATGAAAGTACTTCAGTATAAGTAGCAAGCTAATTTCACAGAGAAAATAATATATCAGTAGATTCAGAAATGGGCCAAAATAAAATTATAATGTGGAAATAAAGTAATCATTTTTAAGTATTTCTAAAACTTTTAGCATCTATATTGTGCTACACCCACTCTAGGATTTGCATTTGATAAAATATGGATATCCTCAAGTTTACAAATTCAAACAAAGAGCACACTTTTAGATTGTCACATATTTTATAAAAAGCAAAAACTCATGGAAATTTGGCAACTTTTCTTTTGTCTATGATGATACCCTACATCTGAATATCTTTGAAGATGTAAGCATAATCTCAAATATCTAGAAATACAGAAATATTAAAATGCATGGTGTTGTCTACCAAAGAAACAAAATATCTAATTATTGATTAAGTTTGTCTTTTAATCCTGTTTTTGGTGGATTGCATATGTACTATTAAGTAATTGCTTTAAGAGTAAATTTTGGGTTTTTTAAATGGTTATATAATTTCATGTAGAAAAAGGAAATATTTCTTTTTTTAATTTTTTAATTTTTTATTTTTTTAAGATTTTATTTATTTGAGAGAGAGAATGAGATCGAGAGAGCATGAGGGGGGGAGGGTCAGAGGGAGAAGCAGACTCCCTGCTGAGCAGGGAGCCTGATGCGGAACTCGATCCCAGGACTCCAGGATCATGACCTGAGCTGAAGGCAGTCGCTTAACCAACTGAGCCACCCAGGTGCCCGAAAAAGGAAATATTTCATCTGTTACTCTCAAGAATTATCCTAAATGAGGTTGCCGTTACCAAAACCCAAGATTGGCTCTGAATCACTCAAAAAGCCAATACTCAAGAGATAAGTTTTGGTTGGAAAGGAATATGAGCTTTATTAAGGAGGCTGGCCAACCAGGAAGAAGGTGGACTCTTGTCCAAAGGCCAACTCTGAGGTTCTGCCTGGCCCCGGGGGTTTTTAAGGAGTTTAGGGCAGTTAATCAGTAAAGGAAATACACTTTCTGTAACATTTCTTTTTAATTTTTATTTAAATTCCAGTTAGTTAACATGCAATTTAATATTAGTTTCACATGTACAATTCAGTGATTCAACACTTCCATACAACACCCAGTGGCTCATAACAAGTACACTCCTTTTTTTTTTTTTTAACAAGTGCACTCCTTAATCCCTGTCCCTTATTTAACCCCCCCCCCCACCTCCTCTTTAGTAACCATCAGTTGGTTCTCTGTAATTAAGGGTCTATTTCTTGGTTTACCTCTCTCTTTTTTCCCCCTATGATTATTTGTTTTGTTTCTTAAATTCTACATATGAGTGAAATCATAGTATTTGTCTTTCTCTGATTTATTTCACATAGCATAATACTCTCTAGCTCCATTCACATCATTGCAAATGGCAAGATTTCATTCTTTTTGATGGCTGAGTAATATGCCATTGTGTGTGTGTGTGTGTGTGTGTATATATGTATATATATATATATATGTGTGTGTGTGTGTGTATGTGTGTATATATATATATACACCACATCCCTTTATCCATTCATAAGTCAATGGACATTTGGGCTCTTTCCATAATTTGGCTACTATAGATAGTAGCCTGTTGTTTAACCTCCATGTATTTGTGGTCTTTCCAAATTTTTTCTTGTGGTTGACTTCAAGTTTCATAGCATTGTGGTCAGAAAATATGCATGGTATGATCTCAATCTTTTTATATTTGTTGAGACCTGATTTGTGATCTAGTATGTGGTTTATTCTGGAGACTGTCCCATTTGCACTTGAGAAGAATGTGTATTCTGCTGTTTTAGAATGGAATGCTCTGAATATGTCTGTTAAGTCCATCTGGTCCAGTGTGCCATTCAAAACCATTGTTTCCTTGTTGATTTTCTGTTTAGATGACCTGTCCATTGATGTAAGAAGCATATTAAAGTCCCCTACTATTATTGTATTATTATTAACTAGTTCTTTTATGTTTGTTATTAATTTTTTTATATATTTGGATACTCCCATGTTGGGTGCATAAATATTTACAATAATTAGATTTTCTTGTTGTATTGTTCCCTTTATTATGAGGATACTTACCACAGAGATAAAAGAGTTAAAAAAGAATCAGGCAGAAATGAAAAATGCAATAACTGAGATTAGAAACAGGCTTCATGCAATGAACAAGGCTGAAAGAATCAGAGGAATGAATATGATATAGAAGACAAGGTAATGGAAAATATTGAAGCTGAACAAAAGAAAGAAAGATGAATTATGGAACACAAGAATAGATTTAAAGAACTTGGTGACTCCATTAAAAGTAATAACATTTGTATTATAAATCGAAGAAAAAGAAGAGGGAGAAAAGGAAGCAGAAAATTTATTTGAGGACATCATGACTGAAAACTTCTATAATCTGGGGAAGGAAACAGACATCCAGATGCAGTAGACACAGAGAACTCCCATCAAAATCAACAAAAATAGGTCAACACCAAGACATATTGTAATTAAATCTGCAAAATATAGCAATTAAGAAAAAACCATAAGCATAAAAAGAAGTCCTTAACTTACAAGGGAAGACTCATAAGGCTAGCTGCAGATTTCTCAACAGAAACTTGGCAAGTCCGAAGAAAGTGGTATGATATATTCAAAGTGTTGAATGGGAAAAGCCTTCAGTCAGGAATACTTTATCAAGCAAGGCCATCATTCAGAATAGAAGGAAAGATAGAGATTCCCAGAAAAGCAAAAACAAAAAGTTCATGACTGCTAAACCAGCCCTTAAAGAAATATTAGAGGCGAATCTTTGAGTGGAAATGAAAGACCAAAGTGGCAAAGACAAGAAAGGGAACAACAAAAAAACCCTCCAGAAACAAGACAAAATGAGTAATAAAATGACATTAAATACATACCTATCAATAATAACTTTGAATGAAAATGGACTAAACACTCCAATCAAAAGACATAGGGTATTCAGAATGGATAAAAAACATTTTAGACTCAGACACCAGTAAGGGAATGAAGAAACATTTATCATGAAAATGGTTAAGATAGTTTTCAAAATCATTGGTAACATAGTAGTTTAAAGTTTTGCTAAGTAAAATGATCAATTGGGTTTGATTCATTGGATAGCTAGATCTTTTCCAAATGAGATAGAATACTAAAGCACTGATTACTGAACATAGGTTTGACCGCTTTGGCTTCTTATTGCAGAGAGACTGAGGATACATGAGTCTGTGGGTAAACATGTTTTATGATTATTAAAAGACTGTACTGTGGAAAAGTTCATATTTCTAGAAATTATGAAGTATATTCATGAATCTCTGATCTAAAGAATTCTGGTATAACAGACAGTTCACAATTGATTACAATTTAATTTTCCCTAGAGGCTGAGGTTTCTAGAGTTAAGATTCTGCTAAATGTAGTTAAGCCTGATGGAAATGATAAGAAAGCAACTCTGTGTGTAGGAAAGTAGTAGATATGCCAGAAAGGCATAAGAAAGGAGAATTCATTTTTGTTGAGGCAAAACAATGTAAATTCTGAAATGAGACTGGTTATTTAGAGAGAGAAGGTTTAGGACAAAATCTGAATGAAATAGAAAATTGTAGAAGGTTTGAGAAGGGAAAGCTTTGGAAAATAATTTTGCATGTGGTCAGAACTGACTCAGATCGAAATGAATGGATTGGAAAGCTATACTGTAAGCTGCTGTAAGATTGAAATTTTGTTTTACTCTCTGTTAAAAAGCCAAAGTTTTCTTGGGTTGTTGGCTTTCACTTGATAAGAAATTGGAAACAAAGTTGTTTATTCTTGGCCCAGAGAACTGAGGTTTCTGTTTTGTCTTTATCAGGTCTTTGATTATTTAAGGGAAGTAAACATCTCAGTATTAAAGGAGTTAAGTTTTGCTAACAATTGTCTACCCTTGTGTAGACTCTCTTATTGCCACCTTTGTTAAATAGATAATTAAATATTAAGTTTTGTAATGACCTGTAATCCTACATCAGAATGCACTTTAAAACTTGCTGAGGTTTTCAACAAACTTCCCAAGATTGGAATCCTAAATGAAGTTTTTTTTTTGACTAATTAAGCTTGTTTATTTGGCCTGTTCAGTTCCTTGGGAAGCATTGTAAAACAAATGATGATAAAACTTCTTAGGTTGTATTGTATGGATAAATGCTCTAACGGTTCTAGAAAATACATAAATTCCTGAAGTTTTAGGAGGCCCCAGTGTAAGGCCATCACTTGACATTCTAATTATTGAAATGTTTTGTGTCACAGAAATAACCAGGTTTCCTTGCCAACTGCACTATAATGAAGTCTCATCAGATCTTTAGTCATATCCGTTTTTTATTATTTGTCATTTACAGTTATTGTTCTGATGCCCTTGCAAAATGTGTTGTCTTCAAGGAGATTGCTGAAAAGGACTTTTGACCAACACAGGTTCCTAATCTTTAAGACCATAAAACTAACCTGGGTAAGAATTTCCGGAAATAACGGAAAAACTGCCTTCAAATGTATAAGAATTAGTAATATGGGACTGAATGAATGGAGGAAGATGATTATGATTTTTGTGCCAGAAATCAGATTCTCCCACTTTCTAAAAGTCTTCCACTCTAAAATCCCTTATATCGCTGCTGATCAGCAGGAGGTAGTTATGGAAGACAGACCTTTGCCCCTAATCCCATAGAAATTGAATGAGGAAATTGACAGGGGGGTATCAAAGCCACCTCTGCCCCCCTCCGGCTAACCTAGTGGTTTTTTTGATGTGGTTTGTTTGTTTGTTTGTTTGTTGTTTTATTTTTTTATTATGTTATGTTAATCACCATACATTACATCATTAGTTTTTGATGTAGTGTTCCATGATTCATTGTTTGCGTATAACACCTAGTGCTCCATGCAGTACGTGCCCTCTTGAATACCCGTCACCAGGCTAACCCATCACCCCACCCCCTCCCCTCTAGAACCCTCCAACCTAGTGGTTTTTAAGCTTTAGCAATCACCCTTAACCCATGTGATTGATTAACCCACCTTTCTTTGTATATCTGTAGATCCTTCATTCTTTCTAGAAAGAACAGAGCACATCTGTACATCATGAAACAGGAACCTGACCCCTTCAGACAACCCCCTTGCACAAACTCTAAGCACTGAGATAATATTTAATGTGGATATCTCTAAAATTTGTCTATTTTAATTAAACCAACACACTTAAACTAGCTTTAAGACTGAATATGTTACATCTGAGTCCACTAAAATTCTATCAGTTTGTTCCCCACTGTCAACTTTTTACCTGGGGCTCCTGTGGGGAGATCTGAAGTGGGCAGTTTAAGTCCCGGGGAGCCTCTGGGCCCCATTTCTTATTGATTTGGTAGGTGCTTCAGTTTGAACGTCTTTAGAAGGCAGCCTTACAGCTTGAGGTGCTTTTCATTCCCTGATAGTGAGGGTAAGAGGAGAAGGAGCCAATGGTCCCCGAGGTATTGAGGAGGGTATAGGAGTCTGGTATGTGAGCCTTGCCCATGGTGGTGTAGAAACAGGGGAAGGAGGCGGAGGCAGAGATGCAAAGGTGTCGCCAGCTCTCTGTCTCCTGCCTGTCCCTGCTGCGAAACAAGTTCTGTGTTTTGGGTTTATTTTGTTTTGTTTTTCTTGTTACTTTTCAGTCCTCTGCACCTTTTATTGAAAATATGTCCTAATGGACTTTCTTTGGGAACAGAAGGAGTATTGTTCATCTTCCTGGGCAGAAGTTCAGAAAGAACACAGAAGAAACAAAACCATGACTACATGAAACCCAGAGTACCTCTGTTCACATTCACTTTCCCCCAAATATTAGGGGCTTTACCAACTGAGCCAAATGGCTTCTTAGTTTCTGGTTCCTCCCAAAGAAGTCAAAGTTCCACTGACTAAACCAAATGGCTCCCTAGACAAGCTGAGAGAGCCAGACTAAAACCCCATGTTTTGAGGCAACCCAAAGGAAGGAAGACATCCTAAAGAGCCATTTGGTGGCCATCTTTCCTCCGAGCTTAACCCATATGACAAGGGGGTGTTACAATAAAAATTATGTTTCTTCTTAGATATAGGTTTCCTGGCTACTTTCCTTCCACTTATTCAAGATTCAGCCCAGTGGGCTACTTGGTAGCATAGAGGTAGATCCTCCCATTTACACAAATTTAGCACAAGCCAATACAACCCCCATATATACCAAAACAGAGCTGTTCCAAATTCCAAATGCAGAGACCGTTATTCAAGTCCCTTTTAGTTTCTCCCCAAAGCCACACCTTTCTAATGGGAAAAGCATGGACAACAAAAGAAAAACACACACAGTTGCTTCATAAATGAGAAACTTGGATAGGTATGCGTTCTGAAGGGTTTACCTGGTCCAGAAGCTGGTCACCTTCCCCAAATGCTCCTTTCCTTTTCACTCAAACCAAAAGGAGAAATTGGCAGCTAGCATCAGTGGAGAATCAGCAGGGAGTTTCTGTGAGACAAAAATAGTCTTGGCAGCTGCAGGGACAGATCCTTCAGATTCCCTCCCTGAGACCAACTAATCCCCAGCAGCTAACCTCCTGTGGCCAACCAAGTTCCTAGCCTGGGCCACATTGAGATTCCTAGGGGAACTGGATGCCACAGTGGTATTGCCTCCTGGCTGGCTCACCAAAATTTGTTACTGACACCCAAGTTTGGCTGCCCATCGCTGAAGAAGCCAATACTCAAGAGATGAGTTTGGAATGGAAAGGAATAATAGCTTTATTCAGGAGGCTAGACACCTGGGAAGAAGGTGGACTCTTGTCCAAAGGCCAGCTCCAAGGTTTCTGCTTGGCCCAGGGGTTTTGAAAAGAAATTTAGGGCAGTTAATCAGTTGAGGGAGTATAGTGGTTAATCAACATTTCTAGATTACGTGCAGACTCGATGGTGCCAGCTACAGACGATATCTCGTTGCTTGGAGCTTGTGCAAAGGAGTTATCCAGAGAGGTCTGGGTCCTCTTTCGTGATGTGCAGAAGTGCTCTGTTCTTTCTTGGAAAGAATATATGATCTATAGTATAAAGAATAGTTAGTGACTCAATCACATGGGCTAAGAGTGATTCTTAAAGCTTAAGGACCACTAGGTTGGCCCGAGGGGCAGAAGCAACTTCACTGCAATATGCAATGATTGTTTCTACAAGAATTAATTCCCCTAGAGCTCTAAAGTGCAGCTAATAACCTCCACACAGGTTTTTGGCCTATCCTCAGATGAACAGCTAGGTAAGAAGTATCTGGATTGCTCAGAAGGGAATCAACCCAAATCTGGAACATATAATATGTAACTCACTAAATCTTTTCTAAAGTTAACTTCTGTTAATATTTATCCTCTCTCATTTCATGGAAAATCATATGCAATATAAGCCCTCCCTCATGAATTGAAAGATTCCCAGAAGACACAGGGATTTTTCAGGAAAAACATTGAATTTTTATATATCAATTGGAATGTAAAATTGTGATAACAAGGCTCAATATTGAGAACAATTTGAAAATACTGAAAATATTTATTGAAATAATTGATTTACATGACCAATTTTCCAACTGAGGACAAATATGAAAACAAATAAACAAAAGCAAAACAAAACAAAACAAAATAAAAAACAACAATCTTTTGCCAATAATACCTATTCCTTTGTTTTGTTTTTGTTTTATTAAACGGTGTCTTTTCCCAAAAGTCATATTGCTAAGTATTAATATTTCATTAAAATAATGGAAGGGAGTGTGAACATGATCTCAAAATAATGGATTAAATTTTAGTACTATGTAGGTGTGTAACTAAAAATCTAAATATATTTAAACTGGAAACAAGTGACTGCTTAATGGGTACAGGGTTTTCATTTGAAGTGATGAAAATCATCCAGAAAGTAGAGAGTAGTGATGGTTACATAATATTGTGTGTGTACTAAATGTCACTAATGATAAATGTTATATGCATGTATTTGACCACAATTTAAAGAGAAAAAAAAGCATATAGTTTTGTAAACACAGTTTGCATCAGACATTCACGGAAACACATCAAAGGATCTTCAAAAAGGTATTATTTTAGTGTGGAATATCTCTCAGCTATCCTCAGTAAAGTTCTCTTCCTGTCAGTGAGTTCTTAGAATTTCTTGCTTGATTTAAAGAGCTTTTATATTGTTGACTGACAATAGGATATTCTGAAGGCCAAATAATAGTTTATTTTCCAAAAGACATTTATCTTATTATCCAAGTGATATATTCCAGTAGTGGAACAACAATTATTTATTTATGTATTTATAAATATTAGATTTTATTTATTTATTTATTTATTTATTTATTTATTTATTTATTTATTTATTTGAGAGAGCACACAGGAGTGGGGGTAGGGGCAGAGGGAGAGGGAGAATCCCAAGCAGACTCTGAGCTGAGTACGGAGCCTGATTCAGGGCTCGATCCCACAACCCTGAGATCATGACCTGAGCCAAAATCAAGAGTCAGATGCTTAACCAACTAAGCCACCCAGGGGTCCCTGAAACAACAATTATTTAATGGAAGTTCCAAAAACAAATAATCATAAGCAGATCACTGCCCATATGTCATTAAATATATGAATTGCAAATTAGTAAGTACTATGTGTAAATGGTTATGTTCTTTTGAACATATGAATTATGAGAGTCATGTTAAGTAGAAATAAAATCCAACAAAGAAGCACATTCTATTTTGGATACAAATTTTGATATAAATTTTTGTTCATGAATAGAAGTAGTAGTCACAGAATTTCCATGTTTTTGTTGCCTAAACCAGGAGAAACATATAAACTTCCTCTTCCCACATAGTGTAATATCAAATGGAGTAAACTGAGGTTTAGACACTGATTTGGGCAAAAATAGGAGGAAGGAAGATTGTTCCAGTTTGGGCTTTTTGGCTTTGTTTGTTTTTGTTTTTTGTTTTTTTCAGGTTTGTTGGCACAGATTGCTATGTAGGAGAAAATGAATTCTACCTGACTGTGGGCAGACAGTTTTTGCAGACAAAGGGGAATTGAATAGGAATGCAAGTGAGCACTGGAAGCAGAAGGGTGTCACTAGTTAAGTGACACTGTTGTGGGCACATTAGGACAGAGAACAACTTGTTACCTTACAACCAGAGAGGAACAGAAATTACTAGTTGTCATTGAAAGGAAGCAGCCACTGGAAGTACGGACTCTGTCCACATCTTTACCTCTAAAGCCAGGCATGTCCAAACTGAATGAACTGTATTAGTTGGAGTAAATGTCTAT
Organism: Mirounga angustirostris; assembly: GCF_029215605.1. Classification (NCBI taxonomy): domain Eukaryota; kingdom Metazoa; phylum Chordata; class Mammalia; order Carnivora; family Phocidae; genus Mirounga; species Mirounga angustirostris. The sequence continues at coordinate 149,012,870 of NW_026991710.1, read as the reverse complement.
CACCTTCTGCAAGAATATTCCCAAGGACTAAGTTTACCTCCCCAGAAATTCTTACCTTGGAGTGAAAACACTGAGCCGCGGAATATAGCTCTTTCTTGTTTTTGCCGGTGGTTTAGTTTTCAATCTCGCTGCTGTCTGAATGTTTGTGTCCTCCGCAAAATCATATATTGAAATCCTAACCCTGCCAAAGGTAGTAGGTGGGACTTGGAGAGGTGTGGAAATCATGAGGCAACCCTCATGAATGGGATGAGTGATCTTAATACGGAGATTCTACAGAGCCCCTCAGCCTCACCATGTGAGGATACAATGAGAAGTCCACCACCTAGAAGAGGGCCCTCACCCTCATGCTGACATCCTGATCTCAGGCTTCCAGCCCCCAAACTGTGAAAGATAAATGTTTGCTGTTTCTAAGCCACTCAATCTATGATATTTTGTTATAGCAGTTTGAATAGACTAAGACAGATCGGAGTTCACTGAATCGGACTGTGTTATTTCACAGACTCAACACACTTAGGTTCTGACCAATTCTGCTAAATTACAATAATATTTCCTTTAAATATGATCATTCTAAGAAAAATCCTCATAAATTCTGAAAGAAATAGGGATTGGTCTTGTTTCTATTTTATCATCTACATACTTTTGAGAGTCTACTTTAAGTCTTGGGAATTCTTAACTTTATGTTTCCAGAATCGGTACATAATTAGGTTTTCTTAAAACATGTTTTCATAATTCTACAACAGTTCTACCCTTTTCTAGAGGATAATTAAACATATGGATAATGAAGAAGTCAAGGGGAGATTTTAAATAACCTTTCTGAGACTCTAAATAGTTCTTACAAAATGGGTTTTCTTCCCCGTGGGTTTACTAACTGACAACGGAAAGGCACTTTCCCAGTGGGCCATTATTTTCAGAATCAGTGGCCCCAGACGACCACCCTCCCTGTGGTGGGGTTTATAGAGCAAGCAAATGGTGCAGGCAACATGGGGAATGTTATGGAGATGACATTAGCAGCAATTATTCCACCATTGAGTATTAGTGTTCTACATTTTGTGATGCATGGGAACGTTTGTGTGCAGTACTTCAGAATTAGAAAATCTTATAAAATGAAACAGGCACATTTGTTAAAGAGTTTGCACTTTGTCCTCATTTCATTGAGAAAGGAAAATTATTTTCCAATCATTTTGAAATGATTCAGGGTCTCTTGCTAGAACTCCTAAAAAAGAGGAAGAATTCTGAGTTATTTTTCCATTTGGCTATGAATTCAGTGATTTTTGCCTTAAATGTTCTCTCTTTTCAAGTGATTGGCAAAAAAATTCTATTGTTCTAGAAACTTCTTTAAGACATGAGAATGATCGTGTATGCAAAACAATCCAAAAACATATATATATATCAGGGTTTCTTTATTGCTGTCTTAAGAAAGTGTTACCCCAAATTAGTGGATTAGCAACACCAATGCATCCTCTTACAATTCTGGAGGTTAGAAGTCCAAAATCCATTTTACAGAGCAAAAAATCAAGGTGCCTGCAGAGCTGTCTATGTTCCTTTGGGGGAGCTCTAGGAGTGAATCCATTCCCTTGCCCTGTACAGCTTCTAGAGGCTGCCCTTATTCTTTGGCTCATGGCCCCTTTCCTTTATTGAAACCCAAGTCAATCCCACATCACATTACTCTGATGTTGACTCTGCTTCTCTTTCACTTATAAAGATCATTGTAATCACATTGGGCCCACCTGGATCATCCCATTTCTAGGTTTATAATCACATCTGCAAAATTTTTTTTGCTAAATTAGGATGCACATTCACGGATTCTGGGGATTATGATATGCATATCTTTGGGCCATCCCTCCACCTACCACAACATATAAGATGTGCAATAAAAAGATGCTAATAATAAGTGGTAAAAGTTATAAAATATATTACAAAATGTGTATCAATGGCTAAATACCACTCTGTGTAACCTATTTCCCATAAATGAATAGAGAGTCCCAATGAGCATTTCCAATGAATCATTTCATATTCAGATATCAATATTTTGGTATATAATTACATAAATAATATATGTAAGTAACAAGGTATAATTTGATAAAACAAAAACTATTGAAACCACCACCTAACTTCAGAACAAAAACATTACCAATATTAAACATACCTGTATAATCCACCCCAACCCCATTCCCCTAGTATCTCCCTAGGTAACCACGATCAAGAATCTTGTGTTTCTAATTCCCTTGTTTGCCCTCACAATTTTGATAGATAGAGGATAGATAGATAGATAGATAGATGATAGATAGATAGATAGATAGATAGATAGATAGATAGATAGATCATAGATAAAGAGAGAAAGATTGCCTGGTTTTGAGTTTTAAAAAAATAGTGCCATAACATATTTTTGACACTCTGGTTTCACTAAATTTAACTAAGATTTATCCTCATTATTGTAAATAGCAGTATCAACCCATGTCACTGCTATGTAATATCTAATTTTGTTGACGTATCATAATTTATTATCCACTTTCCTGTCAATGGATATTTGGATTGGTTCCCAGTTTTGTTTTGTTTTTTACTATAGCTAACAGCGCTACTATAAATATTTTTGTGTTATGTCTTCTGGTGCACATGTGCAAGAGTTTAAACTTTTACTTAGAACTAAAATATTGGTCTCTTGAGTATTCATATATCTAATTTACAGTACAATGTCAATCTTTCCCACCTTTGTCTACTTTCAACAGTAATGTATATGGTATAATTTTCCTCCACATTCATGCCAAATTCTGATACCATCAAGCTTTTTATTTTTTTTATTTTTTTTTTTAAAGATTCTATTTATTTATTTGAGAGAGAGAGACACAGCGAGAGAGGGAACACAAGCAGGGGAGTGGGAGAGGGAGAAGCAGGCTCCCCGCCAAGCAGGGAGCCCGACACGGGGCTCGATCCCAGGATCCTGGGATCATGACCTGAGCCAAAGGCAGACGCTTAACAACTGAGCCACCCAGGCACCCCCAAACTTTTTATTTTTAACAATCCCTTTAGTACAAATATGGTATCTTATTAATTCTTAATTTTGCACTTCTTTGCTTATCAGTGGGTTTCAACATTTTTTCACGCAATTCTTGGACATTTGTGATCTTTGCCCAGTGAAATGTGTCTTTTTTTGAATATTTTTCTACTCAGTTTTTTGTCTTTTTCTCAATGATTAGTATGAGATCTTTTATAGCTTGGCAATAGCCAGCTCAGTTATACCTATGTGGCAAATATCGTTTTCCAGTATGGTTTGGCTTTTCATTATCCTTAAGGGGCCTTTTAATGAATAGAATTTCTTAACTTTTGACATCATAGAATTTATTAATCTTTATTTTATGATCATTACTATTGTGCTTTTTAAAGAATCTACCCTACCTCAAGGATATAATACTCAACTATGTTTTCTTTCTATTTTTTTAACCCATCTTATTTGAACTTTTAATACATCCAAACTTGTTTTTTTGAGTGTTATTGTTGGGATAGAATTGAACATTTTTGTTACAAGTAAAACCATGTATTAAGTAATCCATGTTTGCACCACTAATCTACAACTCTACTTCCTTTATATATCAAATAAAGGTTGTTTAGACTCCTCATTTTGTGCCATTGGTCAATTTGTCTTTGCACCAACCATAATGTTTTACTGCTTTATAATCATTTTAAATACCTACTACAGGAAGTCCATCTACTTTTTTCTTCTTCTCTAAGAGTGCCTTGGCTATCCTACACTTTCAGTCGTGCTCTATATAAATTATAGAATTAGCTCATCAATTTCCTCAAGAAATTGTTTTGTTTTGACAAAAATGACATTGAATCTAGCAACTAGTTTGCAAATAATTGTTACCTTTATAACATTTCCTCTTTCTTTATATAATCATGGCATCTCCCTCCCATTTATTGATTTACTTAAGTTTTCAAGAAATTAGAAAATGTTCTAGGTAAGAGTCTCATGGTTTTAAAGATTTATTTCTATATATCTTATGTGATCAGTCATAGCATGTGATATTGGTTTTTCAATATTTCAGTTCATTTCAACCCCATAAATTATGCATTCATAGAAATTTTTTATATAGAAGTCTAGTCAAATTTGCATCAAAGTTCGCCAGTTTCTTGTTCTTCATTTCGGTTTGCACTTCAGAACAGCATTCTGTGGGGTTATTTTTAATTCTGTCCTTCTGAAGTTCATTAATTAAAAGTCCATTTTATAAACGTTCAAAAGAAAACTGTTTTACTTTAATGACTTTCTTTCACTTTCAATTTGGAAAGATTACTGAGTACACTAATCAAATTAACTATAATATTGTCTTAATATTTTGATTATGTTAACCCACTATATTCTGGGTTTCATTATTGATGCAAAGTCTGCCACCAGTCTCAGTGTTTTCCAATAAAGGTAATTATGGGGCACCTGGGTGGCTCAGTTGGTTAAGCATCCGACTCTTGGTTTTGGCTCAGGTCATGATCTCATGGGTCGTGGGATCAAGCCCCGATCAGGCTCCACACTCAACAGGGAGTCGTTTGGGGAGTCTCTCTCTCCCTTTGCCCCTCCCCCTGCTCTTTCTCTCTCTCTCAAAGTAAATAAACATTTTTTTTAAAAGGTAATTATATATATACCATACGCATATCATACAATTCATCCTTTTAAGTCTATAATTAAATGACATTTAGTGTACTCACACAACTGTGCAACCATCACCACAACCATTTTTGAACATTTATCGCCCCAAAAGAAACCATGTACACTTTAGCAGTCCTTCCCCACCTCTCCCCAACTACTAATCTGCATTCTCTCACCATAGGTTTGTCTAATGTGAACATTTTTATACATGGAATTATACAACCCAGAATCTTTTGTGACTGGCTTTTTTAGCATAGTATTTACAAGATTCATCCATGTTGCAGCATGTATCAATACTCCATTTATTTTGATGACTGGATAAATAAAATGTGGTGTTCCATATGATGGGATATTTTTTGGCAGTAGAAGGGTGATTCTTTTAAACATATTTTCTTTGCCTTTGATATTCTACAGTTTTAATATAATGTCTTCATATAGACTTCTTTTTATTTACCTTTATTGGTATGTTTGAGTTCCCTGTATCTTTGCATTAGTTTCCTTTGTTTGTTCTGCAAAATTCTTGTCATTTTTGCTATTCTATTTCATCCTTCTGGAATCTCAATTCAATGTAGATTACTTTAGACTTTCCCATTTTATCTTGAAAGTCTAACCCCTTTTTTTTTTAATTTTCTCTCTCCTTTTCTTTTTTCTTTTCTTTTTTTTTAAGATTTTTATTTACTTATTTGACAGATAGAGACACAGCGAGAGAGGGAACACAAGCAGGGGGGATGGGAGAGGGAGAAGCAGGCTTCTTGCCGAGCAGGGAGCCCGATATGGGGCTGGATCCCAGGACTCCGGGATCATGACCTGAACCAAAGGCAGATGCTCAATGACTGAGCCACCCAGGCGCCCCCTCTCTCCTCTTCTCCCACTATTTACATCTGGGACATTTTTCCAACTCTACAGTCTCCTCAAATTCTTTGTTCAGAAGTTTCTTATATGCTTTAACACATCCATTAAGTCTTTAATTTCAACAATTGTATTTTCATTTTATTATTATTTTATTATTTTTCAAATATTCTTGGTCATTATCAGCTTCTATTGCAGAATTTACCTTTTATTTCCTTAAATACATTTTACCTGTTTATCTCATATTTTTGATGTGGAATTTCCACTGAATTCCCCATAGGCTCATGTCTACTTTCTTTTGTCTGTAGTAAATTATTGTTGTGGTTATAAACACATATTTGGTTGAACTTAATCTATGACATTCTTGAGGGTCTAATTAATGAATCCTTAGTCACAGGTTCGGTTTTTCCATCTTGTGGTGGTGAGAGACTCGGTTTCCCAATCTAAGCATTTGTATTTGCTTACCACCACTGCTTTTATTTTGGCTTTAGCTCACTCTTATTTTTGTTACTATTTTTGTCTTTGAAGAATCCCTTTATATTCTTGTAAGACAACAAACTTTTTAAAAGTGTGTATTTTTGGGTGCCTGGGTGGCTCGGTCGTTAAGCGTCTGCCTTCAGTTCAGGTCATGATTCCAGCGTCCTGGGATCGAGCCCCGCATCAGGCTCCAGCCCCGCATCAGGCTCCCTGCTCTGCGGGGAGCCTGCTTCTCCCCTCCCACTCCCCCTGCTTGTGTTCCCTCTCTCGCTGTGTCTCTCTCTTGTCAAATAAATTTAAAAAAAAATCTCAAAAAAAAAAAAAGTGTGTATTTTTTCCTTTATCCAGAAAATAATGTGCAGGAGAAGGCCCTCTATGTGTCTAGTCTACCATTATGTTGGAAGGACAAAGCCTTTATAAATACATTTTTCATCTATATTTGTATCTATGTCTATATTTCTTGTACATCAAGTCTTGTTTTCTCACACTCTTCATTCTATTTTATTTTTTTAAAAGAAGACTAACACCAGGTAAAAATCAGTAAAGTTCTTATTTTCATAATATATTCCTTCCATATCCTCTGTTTTTTATTCATATTGTGTTCCATTCCCTTTCCTTTAGACTGTTTGCCTGGAGGTGACAGGCACTATGCATAATTCAACTTTATAACCCTCAGCACAATGCCTGGTACACAGAAGGTGCTCAATAGATATCAAATTAAAAAAAATAAATTATAATACTAAAAGTCAGCCAAATTCCTGTATTAATCGTACAAAAATACAGTGATTACTGGATTTTGTGTCAAAATACAGGACACGTTTTATTATGTTTCCAACATTTGCCTAGATAACTTCTTTTTTTTTTTTTTTTTTTTCCATTTTGAAGACAAAACTCAATTAGATTTTCCCCAGGAAATCTTGCCTGATCCTTCCACCTTGGTCCCTATTAGCTACGCTTTCCTTATGTTTCCATAGCATGCTGTGTGTGCCTCCAGCATAGCACTTTTATGTGGAAAGATAATTGTCTCTTTACAGTCTATCTTCCACAACATAATAAACAATTTGACAGCAGAGACCATCTTTCAATATTGTATCATCAGCACTGAACTAAATTCCAGATTGGTAATATGTGATAAACATATGTTGAATGAATCTAAATAAATTTGAGACTAACATTGGTCTTTTAATATTTTTAATTTGACTAAATTCTATTGAGCTTTTAGCAAAAATAAATGATCTACCTCATGCTCAAATATATACATGTGCCATTAAGCATACATATTTTACTTTTACAGAAAATAATTGATAACAATGTAGTATGCCAAAATTTGTGTCAAGTTAAGAATCGCATAGCTTTCGAATACATTTCCAATAATTTAATAAGGTTAAATACCATTCCCCAATAACAGCATCAACAGCATCATCAACAATTTTAAAAACAGTAATAGAAACTGAGTTCTTTAACCTGAATAAAGTATCTTTTCAAAAGATTAATTAGTACCCTGAATTTTGAATTTGTAAAACCATTTTTATTAAATGAGATTATAAATAAAAAAGGCAGTGATACTTTCACTATAATCATTATTTTATATGAAACTGTTTACAATCATTGGAAAGCATTCAAGTTGTTTAGAAAAAATACTCTAGTTAGTGATATTATTTATTTTTGTGCTATTTTGTGATGATTATTTTTATAATAAAAGTATCTTTTAGAAATATTGCTTTCTGAAAATATGCCTAGCATATTCATTTTTAAGAATACTTTATATCCTTAATTTTTGCTCAAATTTATTGAGACATGATAAAAAAAGATGTTTAATTATAGTAAATAAATCAACACATTTAAGTTTTTTGCCAATTGCATGATTCTGTATGTTCCAGACCCTCATCAGTTACATGAAAAATTATTTGTGTAAGAAAAATGCACCAACAAAACAAAGGAGCAAAGGCAGGAGAAAAGAGCGAGAGAGAGGCAAACCAAGAAACAGACTCTTAATGGTAGAGAATAAACTGATGGTTACCATGGGGGAGGTGGGTGAGGGGATGGGTGACATAGGTGATATGGAATTAAGGAGTACACTTGTGATGAGCACCCGGTGTTGTATGGAAGTGTGGAATCACTATATTGTACACATGAAATTAATATTACACTCTATGTTAACTATGCTGGAATTTAAGTAAAAACCTAAAAAAAAAAAGAAAAGAAAAATGCATCATACAACTATTGGAATGATGATTAAGAAGAATACTAGAAAATGCATACAATTCATTAAGTGAAAATGAAAGATGCAAAAACACATGTCCACTGTAATTTCAACTACACGAAAATGTGTAGGATAAAGAAGAGAAAAAAACAAAGACGTCAAGGTATCAATAGTGATAGTGTTGTAGAGACCCGTTTCCTTTACTCCATAAGGATGCAAATGAAAACCACTTGCACACACCACCAGTATAGAAATGTGGTGGCTAGTCCTGCAGAAGCAGTGCATGTGTACGTGTATGGGGGAGTGGTGGAAGAGGAAAGAGGGAGACAGACACAGAGACAGAGAAGCAGAGAAGCAAGGAGAGGACAGGGCAGAAATAAGTAAGAAGGCAGGGAGAAAAGAAAGAAGTGAGAGAAGTCTGCTGGATTGGAAAGGACCTGAAAGCACTAGGGAACTTCAGACTTACCTGAACTGTAGACCAGAGGGAAGAGAAGCACTTAACAAATTTGTTAACATTTGATGATTATTTTCCTTACATTTTTTCTAATTGGTCGTTTTAGTTTCTAGCAATCCTATACTCCCCTAGACAGCCAAAGATGAATGCTGTATTCTGTGTTATTTTGGGTGCTACACTGGGTTGTGATTTTTACTGAGTTTGGTCTTTCCCCAGGGTACCTATTTTGGAAAAATGACAACCTGGCATCTATTAGATTTAACTGGATAACATTTCGTTATAGGGCGTGTAGTTTCCTATCAGTAAGGATGTTGATCAGTAAACCCCCAAATTCCTTACAAAAATCAAAAAAGAAACAAAACACAACAACAACAACAAGAAACCACAAACATGAACTACATAAACCCAGAACCTTTGCATTAGTTTAGAAAACAGTTGTTTTGCATACAAGGCAATGTATCCTTTACAGCTCTGAAACCAGAATGTATGAGCTTGGATTACAACTCTGCCACCTATTAGCTCTGTAATCATGTTGAAGTTACTTGGCCTATCTTTGTCCCCTAGTCCACATCTGTAAAATTGGGCAAATAATAATACCTACCTCATAGATTTTCTATCAGGATGGCAGGAGTAATCCACGAAGCAACTAGTAAAACATCTGGCACAAAGTGAAATGTAAGCAACGATATTTACCATTATGGAAAAGGGCCGTGGAACACAAACCAATTATATAGAGAGAAGGGGAGGAGGGGCAATTGAATAAAGACAGGAAATACAAAAATATATAAATGTTGAAATGCAAAAGTTAATACAAAAAGTTAATGATAAGCTTATCACACTGGTTTGAAAATTTTCCATAAGATATTATTCACCAGGTTCAACATTACAATTATCTGCCCCAAATTCTTATATGGCATATCAAAATGCCCCTATTATTTCAAAAACTAATTTATAAAGAGAAAAAACAACCAAATTTGTATTTAATATGAATTTTAATTTTGAGGCTCTAAAAGCTAGTATTTAATGAGTGCGGTTCTAAGTACTTTGTGTGGATCAAGCCAATGCTCACAGCACCTGTCTGAGAGGAAGTACTATTGTAACTCTATTTTACAGAAGAAAAAACAAGACACGGGGAGATTAGAAAGCTATCTCACTGGGAGAGTTGAGATTCCATCCTAAAAAAACTTACTTCCTGAGTCTAGTATATGAACCATTATACAATTTGCCTAATGGAATTACTATTTTTTGTACCTCATAACGTAAGATTTCAAATATAAGTTCTATTATTTACTATGTGAAATACAGATGCAATTTAAACTACATTTTAATGGATACTTATTTCAAAACCAAACATGAAATATAACTTTACTTTGTCAGCAAAATATTTTCTTAAAGAATTAATTAAACTAATTAGAATAAAGTGTATTTTTCTATTCGAATAATAACAAGAAATTTTGACTTCTGAAATGTCAAAATTAGTCTTTTTGTATTATGAAATAATAACTATTTCATCACTGTTACTGTACAATATTAATAATATACTAATATAGTATAACATATACATATAACTATATAACATATAGTTAACATATAACTTGCCAGTTATTTTTTCCTGACAAACATCATTATAACTGGAGTGGCTTTCATCTTCTCCTATAATTAAGGCAGAGAGAAACTGACTTCAGTCTGATCACCTATTCCTTTGGCGGTAGATAGGGCTGATACTAATATAGTATAACATATAATAAATATTATTTATTATGTAACATGAAAAAGTGATGAAAAATAAGATTAACTTCTGAAGGTTTTACTGCAGGAGTTTGTAGAGAAAAGAATCATTACATGTCTCTGTCCTAAAATTTTATGATTCCATATAAAAGTCAATTTAGGTGCCTTATAAGACTTAAGAATGAGTTCAATACATGTCTAGATTTTCAGAAATGTGAAATATAAATATTTATTTCATTTTCATATATATTATCTCATATTTATTATTGTCTTTTTCTTTTTACTCACATATAACCTTTCTACATTTTCACCCTTATAGGGCATAGCCCAGGTGAATAGGGAAAATTCCATTAATAAAACAATTAGTCTTTGTTTTACATATAGTCAGGAATGATTACATTTTAAACCAACTTTAGTGGGTCTATTTTAAAATTTTTTGCATGTGCTGCATACACATCCATTATCTCTATTTTGCAAAATTGTTTCCCGCTTTAGTTCATGGTCATTTAGTATAGGCAAGTTATTGCAAATCAAGTTACAAGGACTTCTTTCAGGTGGCATTATTTGACGATGTCATTTTATTTACGCTTTGCACATTTTCACAAATGATCAGGACGCACAGATAATATTGGTTGCCCAGTATGAATGGGATACACTGGCTATGAAGAATAAGCTTTAAACATTTATTTTTAAAATGCTGAATTTGGTTGTTTAATAGGGAAGCTTCGGGCGCCTGGGTGGCTCAGTTGGTTAAGCGACTGCCTTTGGCTCAGGTCATGATCCTGGAGTCCCTGGATCGAGTCCCGCATCGGGCTCCCTGCTTGGCGGAGAGTCTGCTTCTCCCTCTGACCCTAACCCCTCTCATATGCTCTCTCTCATTCTCTCTCTCTCAAATAAATAAATAAAATCTTTAAAAAAAAAAAAAAAAGAATAGGGAAGCTTCCCAGAACAATGTTCATTTGCAGGCAGGTTAAAACCCAAACTGCGAGAACTGTTAAAACCTCAGTTTCTAGGCTTTCAGGAGATGGTCATTTTTGAATTTTGCTTTGGACCCTGGCCCTAAACCGAAGACCTAAATGTGTTTGTAAACAAAGATATTTCTGGTTATTCACAAAAAGAGCACAATGGATATAGGATAGCATTTGGCCTCGGTGACAGGTGACAGTTGATTTCTGCATTGTGTAATTTAGAAACAGAAACTGAAGCATACCTGGGTGGTTTTTGTTTTTGTGGGGTTTTTTGTTCTGTTGTGTTTTGTTTTTTAGCTCATTCCGGTAGCAAAAAAAAAGTGTTCCTGGAAGATCCAAGATTCTGTCTATAAAATTATCACTAAACCAAGAGCATAGGATCAGGAGATTCAACCAAATTTTATTACATATACTGTAGCTTAAAAGTACTTTTATTTTAGCCTCACAGTGGGGAACACTTGCAGGCTGTCTCAATTATATATAATTGTATATATATAAAAAATCTTAAGAATCGGTCCAAAGGAAATTCCTTACTTGTCAGTTATTTTTCCTGGCGGGTAACATTATAACTGGAGTTGCTTTCATTTTGTCCTACAGTTAAGGCAGAGAGAAACTGACTTCAGTCTGATCACCTATTCCTTTGGCGATAATTAGGGTTGAGGCACAGACTACAGAGTAATTAGGGTTGCAAGAACTGCCCATAGAACAGGGAGCTATGCTTCTTGGCATTCTGAACTCTAGGCTAAGAGAGGATGACCTGTCTTTGGCTGGGAGAAGCTTGTTCATATATCCGCATTTACAGGTTCTGCAGATCCTTGTGGCTGGTGAGATTTCCACATTATCGTGAACTTTGTGGTAAAAAGCTGAAGTGAACTCTGTTCCATTGTCACTTTGGAAGATACATGGGGCACCTAGCAAGCAGAAAAAAATATTATCTGGTATGTAACCTCAGTTACAGTTAGAAGATAAGGGTCTCAGTGCACAAATAATAATCACGGGAACATAAATATTTGTAACGTTCACTACTCTGAATTTGACCACCCTGCACGAGAAGCAATCTACCAGGCCTGATATTATGGAAACATTCTTTGTGATTGCTTGGCTATTATATTCTGTTAACATGTAATTTGGTTTTCAAGGAATAAAAAAGTAGATGAAAACTGGTGTTCAGTTTCTCTGAATATCTCCAACCTTGACTATTTTCCATGGAAATAAAATCTTCCTAAAATGTTCACTTTACTCACGCTTATAACGAAGTCTGCATGTTTAATTTATTCACTCATTTCAAAAATCTAAGGGGAAAATTACAAAGTCATAGGTAGTGTTTATGCTCATATACTTGTGTACAAAACCCACACATACACCTGGCTATGAATCTATGTCATTCTGTACATTAGTCCAGAAATTGTGAGTAAGAATTTGATTGATATCTTTGACTCTTCCCCTTTTTAGCCAACTGTGAATAGTCTAATCAGAAAAACTCTTTAGCCAAATCTTCTTAAAGGATTACTGGCAATAATGTTACTTTATTTTTCTTTCATTATTTCAAAATCACCTTTTTTTCCAAATCACCTGTTTCATGGAACTTATATGCTATATTAAACATGAGGAAACATGTCTTCATTGTAAAGAAACATATGTAATCACTTTTATAAAACAGCTTTCAAGAAAATTTCACTAAATGCATTCTGGATGCTATTGGATATCTACTAAAAGAAATGGTTCTAGAAAATAAATGCAAAGGTGAAAATATTTTATTTCAAGTGTCTGATAGCAATCCAACATTTTATTCTGACAAACCAGGAAAGTGAAATTTGAATGGAATGGCAAAATATAAGCATAATAAAATTGTACTCTTCTGTGACCTTTTCTTTAGAGACATATAGATGACTAAAAACATGGGCAAAGCCTTGTAACTAAAATGACTTTTGTCAGTAGTAATGAGTGAGGACTGTGGGGTATGGAAAGCTCACAAGGATGTCAGTGGCTTTTGCTAAAATTCAGAGGTGCCCAAAGAATAGCACATAAGATTCTAAACTTTTAAAGCAGGTTTTTTTTTCTTTTCTTTCTTTTGTCATAGGATTACAGAGTGAATATCTTTCTTCGTCAGAAATGGAATGATCCTCGCCTTGCATATAGTGAATATCCTGATGACTCTTTAGACCTAGACCCTTCCATGTTGGACTCCATTTGGAAACCTGATTTGTTCTTTGCCAATGAAAAGGGTGCCAACTTTCATGAAGTTACTACAGACAATAAATTGTTAAGAATTTTCAAGAATGGAAATGTTCTTTATTCAATAAGGTGAGTCATAGACAAGTCCCTGATTTCAGTGAAATACTGTGTTTTTTTTTTAATGAGTGTTTTGAGATTTTTGAGTAAGTGCTATCATTGTTCCACTTGAGTTCCTCTAATATACCATTTCCCAAATATGTCTAATCACCAATAATAGACCCAAGTTCCAGAACTAGGAACTGTATGAGTAATTCTTAGAAATCCACTTTTTTAAACAAATGGCTCAGCCTCTTAATATCAGCCAAATTGGTGGGCAGTTTTAAGGCAAATTGAATGATAGCTGATTCATACACTGTGATTATATTTTTATGAATGCATACTTCCTTTAAATATTTGTCAGTGAAAAAATATTTTTATTTACTTGTCTGGGATTCATTTTCCATAAATTATTTTTCAGGTATTTGTATTTTTTTGATCTCCTTGGGTTTCTCTGGTCATTCTTTAGAAAAGATCTTATTTACATTTCAGTTATTTATCATGTATTTCTAAGAAGACTATGTAGCTTTTAAAAACTAACACCAAAACATAACAATAATTAATACCAACAAATAAACACTAATATTAAAATTTCTTGACTGTTGAACTTTAGAGCCCATTCAACTTTGTCTGTTTTTAAATATCAAACAGGTGTAAAATCAATAAATAACAATTTGAAAGGATATATTTGATAATTTGTGTCACACATGAAAAATATTTTAAAATAAAATTATTATCTTAAAACTTCCATAATTATTTTCTTTATTTAGTTTAGGGGTAGATTATGGATATTTCATTATTTATATCAAGTCTTATTGGAATTGGAAAATGGTGCCATGCATTATGACTTGCTTACGTATCTTGCAGTTTTTTTGAGAAAGGTTATGAAATGATTCTGAATTGCATCTTTTGTCTTTCAGTATGAGTTCAGATGAAACAGATGATGTCTCTCAGCTCCTAGTTTTTGTTTGTTATAACCAGACTCGTTTAATCAGACTAAATTCATTTTTTGTGAATTTTGTTTTTAAAACATATTTTGTTTTTAAAAATCTCACAGGACTTTAAAATCTTCAAATGGCAAACAGTTTCTTTGTTAACAAAAGTTGTGCTAGAAAAAAAAATCTCACTCAGTTTACAAATGGAACATCTGTGATATCTCATGAGAGACCTGGCTTTCCTGCTTGTTTAAAGACTGTCCTGGCAAACCTGACTTATTGAACTTATCCGTTTATCTGTACTTCCTTCTTAAACCTCCTAAAACAAAGAAATAAACTGAGTAAGAATAAAAATGGCATTAGCACACCAGAGGATGAAAGTGATGGGAAAGAAGACAGTGACAGATGAGCAATGATGACATATTTTAGGATTCTGGAAAATGAATGCATATTGAAAACTGACTTAACAAGCACAACTGAAATCTAAGCTACAGTGGTGGAACCCAAAAAGAAGAAAATAATATCCTCAAACTTTTAGAAATTTAAGGCAGCTAGGACTTCAGAAAGTGGGAGCTAGAAAAAAAGAAAAGGACAAGAATTGATTTAAAATTTGCAGAAAGAAGACTAAGCTTTCTATTCCTGATTTTCTTGTCCATGTCCTTCAGACTAGGAACTACCTTTTTGCCACCTGAAATGAGCAGAAAGAGGACAGAAAATCTGGGAGAGCTTGCACCAAGAACTTCAGGAGTAGAGACTCTAGGCATAGCTGGCATCTGTCATGTGACATTATACTGAGAAAATGGAGATTACATGAGGTTTGCACACTGTATGGTGAAACCTTTGTTCTCCCTAAAATACTGAAAGCCAGTCCTAAACTTCTTCCACTGAGCAGTAGTAGTCAGAAGAATATACCTCTGGGAAAATATCTACAGATACTGGGGGGGGGGGGGGGGGGGGGGCGGAGCAAGATGGCGCAGGAGTAGGAGACCTGGATTTCCTCTGGTCTCAGGAATTCAGCTGGATAGGGATCAAACCATTCTGAACACCTACAAACTCAACAGGAGATCGAAGAAAAGAATAGCAACAACTCTCTGAACAGAAAAGCGACCACTTTCTGGAAGGTAGGACGTGCGGAGAAGTGAATCTGAGGTGATATACGGGAGGATAGATGGCAGGGGAGGGGGCCTACGTCGGCCGCTCTGGCAAGTGATAGAGCCTCGGAGAACAAAATCGGAACTTTTAGAAGTCTGCTCCACTGAGGGACTTTGCTCCAGTGACTAAGTGGGGGGTGGAACCCTCACAGGACAGTGTGGTCTCAGGACCCTCAGGGTCACAGAAAGACTGGGGGTGCCTGAGTGTGGCAGAGCCCCCAAGTATTGGACCAGGGAAGCCGGCTGCAGAGACGGAGCCGAGGTGTGGGCTCTCAGCTCAGGGTTGCCATAGACTGTGATCCAGGGCACAGTCGGGCCACTCCTCCTCCAGCAGGGACCCAACAAGCGGCAGATCTGGAGAGACTCCCCTTCGTCCCCCAGGAGGAGCGGCACCGGAGCGCACTGCAGGAATCTGCTGGGTTTGGAGACTCCACACTGTCGGGTGCCAGAGACAGAAACGGTCACAGGCTGGGTGAGCACGGAGTGCAGCCAGAGACCGGGGAGATGGGAGTGCCTGACTGCTTTTCTCTGGGGGCTCACTGAGGAGTGGGGCCCCGAGTTCTCGGCTCCTCTAGGGTGGAGATTGGGAGGCCGCCATTTTCACTCTCATCCTCCAAAGCTGTGTGGAAAACTTGCAGGGAACAGAAGCTCCAGAGAGCAAACCCGAGCAGATTCCTTAGCCCAGACCGGGCAAGGGCGGGGCAATTCTGCCTCCAGCAAAGACATTTGGGAACCACAGCAACCAATCAGTGAGAACAGCCAGCCAAGACCAAGTTTACCGATCAATGAGAACGGCAGAACCCCAGCGCTAGGGGAATAACGCACATAGAATCCATGGCTTATTTCCAATGATTCTTTAGTTGTTCAAAGTTAATTTTTTTTAACTGTCTTTTTTTCTTTTTTGACTTTTTCTTTTTCCCTTTTTCAACCAACATCTTATCAATCCCTTTTATAAAAAACATTTTTATTTTTCATTTTTAGAGTCATATTCTATCCCTACATAGTAGTTACCCATATTTTTGGCATATATATATATATAAGTTGTTCTCTCTTTAAAATTTTGAGATAGTTTCTTCTAGCAGATCAAAATATACTCTAAATCTCTAGTGTATGGCTTTTTACTACTCTCCTGCCTGATTACATTCTCTCCCTTTTTTTTTCTTTTTTTTTAAATCCTCTTCTTTCTTTTTTCAAACAACTTCTTATCAATTCCTTTTATAAAATTTTTTTTAATTTTCATCTTTACAGTCATATTCCATCCCTTCAACATATCAACCCTTATTTTTGTACATATATAAGTTTTTCTTTCTTTAAAATATTGGGAGGCACTTTCTTCTAACAGACCAAAATACACCAAAATCTACTGTGTGGCACTGATCTATGTACCAGACTGATCATATTTAATCATATTCTGTTTTTTTTGTTTTGTTTTGTTCTGTCTTTGTTTGTTTTTATCTTTATCTTTTTCTTTTTCTTTTTTCTCTCTTTCCCCTTCTTTTCCCCCGGCTTCAAGTCTTTAGATTATATTTTCTGGGGACGTTGTTACCCTGTTAGCATTTTGTTCTCTCATTCATCTGTTCTCCTCTGGACAAAATGACAAGATGGAAAAAATCACCTCAACAAAAAGAACAAGAGGTAGTACCGACTGCCAGGGACCTACTCAATATGGACATTAGTACGATGTCGGATCTAGAGTTCAGAATCATCACTTTAAAGATATTAGCTGGGCTTGAAAAAAGCATGGAAGTTATTAGAGAAACCCTTTCTGGAGAAATAAAAGAACTAAAATCTAACCAAGTCGAAATCAAAAAGGCTATTAATGAGGTGCAATCAAATATGGGGGCGCTAACTGCTAGGATAAATGATGTAGAAGAGAGAATCAGTGATATAGAAGACCAAATGATGGAAAATAAAGAAGCTGAGAAAAAGAGAGATAAACAACTACTGGATCATGAGGGCAGAATTCGAGAGATAAGCGATACCATAAGACGAAACAACATTAGAATAATTGGGATCCCAGAAGAAGAAGAAAGAGTGAGAAGGGCAGAAGGTATATTGGAGCAAATTATAGCAGAGACCTTCCCTCATTTGGGGAAGGAAACAGCCATCAAAATCCAGAGAACCCCTCTCAAAATCAATAAAAATAGGTCAACACCCCGACATCTAATAGTAAAACTTACGAGTCTCAGAGACAAAGAGACAATCCTGAAAGCAGCTTGGGACAAGAGATCTGTAACCTACAATGGTAGAAACATTAGATTGGCAACAGACCTATCCATAGAGAGCTGGCAGGCCAGAAAGGACTGGCAGGATATATTCAGAGCACTAAATGAGAAAAAATATGCAGCCAAGAATCCTATATCCAGCTAGGCTGTCATTGAAAATAGAAGGAGAGATAAAAAGCTTCCAGGACAAACAAAAACTAAAGGAATTTGCAATCACGAAACTAGCCCTACAAGAAATATTGAAAGGGGCCCTCTAAGCAAAGAGAGACCCTAAAAGCAACATAGACCAGAAAGGAACACAGACAGTATACAGTAACAGTCGCCTTACAGGCAATACAATGGCACTAAATTCATATCTTTCAATAGTTACCCTGAATGTAAATGGGCTCAATGCCCCAATCAAAAGACACAGGCTAATCAGATTGGATAAAAAAACAAGACCCATCGATATGCTGTCTGCAAGAGACTCATTTTAGAACCAAAGACACCCCCAGATTGAGAGTGAGGGGGTGGAAAACAATTTACCATGCTAATGGACACCAAAAGAAAACTGAGGTGGCAATCCTTATATCAGACAAATTAGATTTTAAACCAAAGACTGTAATAAGAGATGAGGAAGGACATTATATCCTACTTAAGGAGTCTATCCAACAAGAAGATCAAACAATTGTAAATATTTATGCCCCTAACATGGGAGCAGCCAATTATATAAGGCAATTAATAACAAAAGCAAAGAAACACATCAACAACAATACAATAATAGTGGGGGACTTTAACACCCCCCACTGAAATGTACAGATCATTAGGCAAAAGATCAACAAGGAAATAAAGACTTTAAATGACACACTGGACCAAATGGACTTCACAGACATATTCAGAACATTCCATCCCAAAGCAATGGAACACACATTCTTCTCTAGTGCCCATGGAACATTCTCCAGAATCGATCACATCCTAGGTCATAAATCAGGTGTCAACCGGTACCAAAAGATTGGGATCATTCCCTTCCTATTTTCAGACCACAATGCTTTGAAACTAGAACTCAATCACAAGAGGAAAGTCGGAAAGAACTCAAATACATGGAGGGTAAAGAGCATCCTACTAAAGAATGAATGGGTCAACCAGGAAATTAAAAAAGAATTCAAAACATTCATGGAAACCAATGAAAATGAAAACACAACTATTCAAAATTGTTGGGATGCAGCAAAGGCAGTCCTAAGAGGAAAGTATAATGCAATACAAGCCTTTCTCAAGAAGCAAGAAAGGTCTCAAATACATAACCTAACCCTACACCTAAAGGATCTGGAGAAAGAACAGCAAATAAAGCCTAAACCCAGCAGGAGAAGAGAAATAATAAAGAACAGAGCAGAAATCAATGAAATAGAAACTAAAAGAACAGTAGAACAGATCCACGAAACTAGGAGCTGGTTTTTTGAAAGAATTAACAAGATTGATAAACCCCTGGCCAGACTTATCAAAAAGAAAAGAGAAATGACCCAAATCAACAAAATCATGAATGAAAGAGGAGAGATCACCACCAACACCAAAGAAATACAAACAATTATAAGAACATATTATGAGCAACTCTATGCCAGCAAATTAGATAACCTGGAAGAAATGGATGCATTCCTAGATGTATCAACTACCAAAACTGAACCAGGAAGAAATAGAAAACCTGAACAGACCATAACCACTAAGGAAATTGAAGCAGTCATCAAAAATCTCCCAACAAAACAAAAGCCCTGGGCCAGATGGCTTCCCAGGTGAATTCTACCAAACATTTCAAGAAGAATTAATACCCATTCTTCTGAAACTGTTCCAAAAAATACAAATGGAAGGAAAACTTCCAAACTGGTTTTATGAGGCCACCATTACCTTGATCCCCAAACCAGACAAAGACCCCATCAAAAAGGAGAATTACAGAGCAATATCCCTGATGAACATGGATGCAAAAATTCTCACCAAAATACTAGCCAATAGGATCCAACAGTACATTAAAAGGATTATTCACCACGACCAAGTGGGATTTATTCCTGGGCTGCAAGGTTGGTTCAACATCTGCAAATCAATCAACGTGATACAATACATTAACAAAAGAAAGAACAAGAATCATATGATCCTCTCAATAGATGCAGAAAAAGCATTTGACAAAGTACAGCATCTTTTCTTAATCAAAACTCTTCAGAGTATAGGGATAGAGGGTACATACCTCAATATCATAAAAGCCATCTATGAAAAACCCAGAGCGAATATCATTCTCAATGGGGAAAAACTGAGAGCTTTCCCCCTAAGGTCAGGAACATGGCAGGGATGTCCACTATCACCACTGCTATTCAACATAGTATTAGAAGTCCTAACCACAGCAATCCGACAACAAAAAGAAATCAAAGGCATCCAAATTGGCAAAGAAGTCAAACTCTCACTCTTTGCAGATGATATGATACTTTATGTGGAAAACCCCAAAGACTCCACTCCAAAACTGCTAGAACTCATACAGGAATTCAGTCAAGTGGCAGGATATAAAATCAATTCACAGAAATCAGTGGCATTCCTATACACCAACAACAAGACAGAAGAAAGAGAAATTAAGGAGTCGATCCCATTTACAATCGCACCCAAAACCATAAGATACCTAGGAATAAATCTAACCAAAGAGACAAAGGATCTGTACTCAGAAAACTATAAAATACTCATGAAAGAAATTGAGGAAGACACAAAGAAATGGAAAAACGTTCCATGCTCATGGATTGGAAGAACAAATATTGTGAAGATGTCAATGCTACCTAGAGCAATCTACACATTCAATGCAATCCCCATCAAAATACCATCCACTTTTTTCAAAGAAATGGAACAAATAATCCTAAAATTTGTATGGAACCAGAAAAGACCCCGCATAGCCAGAGGAATGTTGAAAAAGAAAAGCAAAGCCGGCGGCATCACAATTCTGGACTTCAAGCTCGATTACAAAGCTGTCATCATCAAGACAGTATGGTACTGGCACAAAAACAGACACATAGATCAATGGAACAGAATAGAGAGCCCAGAAATGGACCCTCAACTCTATGGTCAACTCATCTTTGACAAAGCAGGGAAGAATGTCCAATGGAACAAAGACAGTCTCTTCAACAAATGGTATTGGGAAAATTGGAAAGCCACATGCAGAAGAATGAAACTGGACCATTTCCTTACACCACACACAACAATAGACTCCAAATGGTTGAAAGACCTCAATGTGAGACAGGAGTCCATCAAAATCCTAAAGGAGAACACAGGCAGCAACCTCTTTGACCTCAGCCGAAGCAACTTCTTCCTAGAAACATCGCCAAAGGCAAGGGAAGCAAGGGCAAAAATGAACTATTGGGACTTCATCAAGATAAAAAGCTTTTGCACAGCAAAAGAAACAGTCAACAAAACAAAAAGACAACCGACAGAATGGGAGAAGATATTTGCAAATGACATGTCAGATAAAGGACTAGTATCCAAAATCTATAAAGAACTTATCAGGGGCACCTGGGTGGCTCAGATGTTTAAGCGTCTGCCTTCGGCTCAGGTCATGATCCCAGGGTCCTGGGATCAAGTCCCACATCGGGCTCCTGACTCAGCAGGGAGTTTGCTTCTTCCTCTCCCTCTTCCTCTCCCACTGCTCATTCTCTCTCTCTCTGTATCTCTGTGTCTCAAATGAATAAATAAAATCTTTAAAAAAAAAAAAAAAAAGAACTTATCAAACTCAACACCCAAAGAACAACTAATCCAATCAAGAAATGGGCAGAAGACAGGAACAGACATTTTTCCAAAGAAGACTTCCAAATGGCCAACAGACACATGAAAAAGTGCTCAACATCGCTTGGCATCAGGGAAATCCAAATCAAAACCTCAATGAGCTATCACCTCACATCAGTCAGAATGGCTAAAATTGACAAGTCAGGAAACGACAAATGTTGGCGAGGATGTGGAGAAAGGGGAACCCTCCTACACTGTTGGTGGGAATGCAAGCTGGTGCAGCCACTCTGGAAAACAGTATGAAGGTTCCTTAAAAAGTTGAAAATAGAGCTACCATATGATCCAGCAATTGCACTACTGGATATTTACCCCAAAGATACAAATGTAGGGATCCGAAGGGGTACGTGCACCCTGATGTTTATAGCAGTTATGTCCACAACAGCCAAATTGTGGAAAGAGCCAGGATGTCCATTGACAGATGCATGGATAAAGAAGAAGTGATATATATATACAATGGAATATTATGCAGCCATCAAAAGGAATGAGATCTTGCCATTTGCAACGACGTGGATGGAACTGGAGGGTATTATGCTGAGCGAAATAAGTCAAACAGAAAAAGACATGTATCATATGACCTCACTGATATGAGGAATTCTTAATCTCAGGAAACAAACTGAGGGTTGCTGGAGTGAGGGGTGGGGTGGGAGGGATGGGGTGACTGGGTGATAGACACTGGGGAGGGTATGTGCTCTGGTAAGCACTGTGAATTGTGCAAGACTGTTGAATCTCAGATCTGTACCTCTGAAACAAATAATGCGCTATATGTTAAGAAAAAAAAAAGAAGAACATAGCAGGAGGGGAAGAATGAAGGGGGGAAATCGGAGGGGGAGACAAACCATGAGAGACGATGGACTCTGAAAAACAAACTGAGGGTTCTAGAGGGGAGGGGGGGTGCAAGGATGGGTTAGCCTGGTGACGGGTATTAAAGAGGGCACGTTTTGCATGGAGCACTGGGTGTTATGCACAATGAATCATGGAACACTACATCTAAAACTAATGATGTAATGTATGGTGATTAACATAACAATAAAAAATAAAAAAAATACCTACAGATACTGACAATTGGGGAACCACCAAGGAAAAATGTGCACAGCCATGTTATTATTCTACTGTTAAGGCTATTACTCAATGAACCATCTGCTACTAACTGAGTTCCAAATGGTTTTTCTTGCCTCATTCATAAAAACAGACATTTGAGAGCATTCTATAATATTAATAATCAAAAAAGAAGCAAAGCAAAGGCAATGGGGTGCCTGGGTGGCTCAGATGGTTAAGCGTCAGCCTTAGGCTTGAGTCATGATCTCAGGACCCTGGGATTGAGCCCCATGTTGGGCTTCCAGCTCAGCAGGGAGTCTGCTTCTCCCTCTCCCTCTCACTCTTCCCCTGCTTGTGCTCTCTCTGTCTCTCTTTCTCAAATGAATAAATAAAATCTTAAAAAAAAAAAAAAAAAGAAGCAGAGGCCAAAAGAAACACACAGAGGAAATGAAGAGAGAAGAGGAGAAAATTAAAGAAAGAGAAAAGGATTTACGTAGAGAAAATGCAGAGAATTACAAAAAAAAAAAAAATCTCTGGACAGATGAGAAAACTGCATGCATGAAATAAGAAAGGAATAAAAGGAATCATTCAGACCATAACAGGAGCAAATAGTAAACCATAACAAAAAAAAGAATCAGTAGAATATTTGGAAGATGAAGTGAAGATGTCTCCCAAGTAGAATCAAGATACAAAGAAATAGAGGAGAAAGAATGTGAAAATGAGGACATCAATACAGAGACTTGATATGTTACTGAAAGAAAGAACAGAAAAAAATAGAAGTTTCCATGAAAAACAAGGAATTGCTAGATTACCTGCTGTATTGACCATTGAGAGGGACTTTGTAGTTCTGATAGGGAGTTTGTTGAATTTGTAGCTCTGATAGGGAATTTGTTGACTATTAAAATGAGAAAATTATTAGTACTAGGAAAAACAAAATGCTACATGAGAGTTATAATTATAGCAAACTACTATGCTTAACCACGAACAGTAATTACTCATAACATGTAAACACTGAATATTAATTTAACCATAAATATTTATATAACTAAATTTTGAGTATTACGGGAGAGTTAAGTACATGGAGTGTGGTATAAAAGAAATTTTTTCCTTGTAAGAAATTAATAGGCAATTTCACAAACTTAAAAAATCAAGCATAATATAATAACAATTGAGATATATGACGGCAAATCTTAGACGAGAGGCTGCTTCCGAGGAGCTAGAACTGAAGTGGGGGTAGCATGGGGAGGGCAAAAATACAACTGTTTTTTTATATGCTTTCTCTAACGTTTGAACTTCCAAATGGTATCCATGAATTATATTGATAATTTTTAAATCAAGTCCTTTTCAAGGGAGGGTTTTGAGCCAGCTGCATGGCCCTTAGATGGTCCAAGTTGGGGTTTGGTTTTACTCTACTTACAAAATTAGCCTATTACTTATTTTATGGATGCTGACAGCAGACACAACACTGGGTCAGAGATAAAGGAATGTATTACTTACTGCAAGCAAGCAACACGGGCATCAGTGAATTTGCCTAACTTCTCCCTTGCCCTCAAGTTTCACTGGAACACAGCATTCGATCCTTGTGGATGTAACACACACTGTGTATCTGTGTCCCAGCTGTGGAACACTGAGTTTGGGGAATCCACTGCCTTTACAGCAAGCGGTAAGATAAGAACAACGTTATCTCATTTCTCAAAATTAGCAGCTGCATAAACAACCCCGAGAAATGGCTCAGGTAAAAGAATGGTCCGGGGCTTACAGTCTTGGCATACTCAGCAAGAGGTGTAGCAAAACGCACAGAGGCCCACAGACGATTGTCTCTCCAAGCCAGATCCAGGCTCTACGATTTACCAGCTGTGATTTGGGGCAAGTTTCTACGTGTGAAAGGCTCATTTTTCTTATATGCGTGAGAGTGAAAGTGCTAATTACCTTGAGCCTAAAATAATGTATGTGAAGGCCCCAGCATAGCGCCAGGCATACAACAGATAGTAAACTTGTTATTTGTATCTTCCTCAAAAGAAAACAAAGCCCCCCCAAAAGTATAAGTGCTGGTGTTCTCCAGAATTTGTAAATTAGCACTGTATGGACACTTGCAAGTTATTAATGTAAGTTTCCGTTTTGTCACTTGTAAAGGGGGGATGGCAAAATCCTCATCACAAGATAATGGAAGCACATCAGAGGCAGTTTAATATTATCTGCTACTTACTTTACTAATACTACTAATACATACTAATACATTCAGCTTTACTGCTTATATTACAGGAGCATTAGTGTATTAGAAATCAAATAACAAGAAGAAATTTTAGATAAAAAATGCTATGCACAGAGACTTGTCGAAGATCATAACACAATTTCAACTTTTATTTAAACTAAATATAATCACTCTTTCTTTGAAATTCAGTTGTGAAAAGAATTAAGGCTTACTTACACAATATGTATTTATTTTGAATATTAATTTTTAATAGAAAAAGCAAACTATCAACAGAAGCTTTTGAAGATGTTTATTCAAGGGCAATCAATTTACAATACCATAGAATAGATTTTGTGAGGAGAATTTTGCATGTGTGTGATTATGCGTATTTTTCTGAAGAAAAGCTTACATCAACTTCCTGACGGAACCATCGACAACACAGAGATTTCACTGGTGATGGGTTGACAAGCTTTAAAATCATCTCTAAAATCAGATGACAACAAAATTCCAGATTAGAACATTAGTTACAATCTCCCTTCTAGTTCTCCAACAATCTAATCTCTCCTGAGAGTTTTTTGTTTTTATAGAATCATAATAAAATACCAAATCACTCAAGTAAATACATAATATCAATGGGTAAACTCTTTATATTTTCTAAAGTTTAATTACATTTGTCTGATTTTTTGGGAAGAATCATTTATGTATCTTTTACTTTAAATGTAATAATGCTGAATGAAATATGTCATTTCTTGTATTATATAAATATAAAATTTGAAAAATCATTTAATTAAAAAACCCATTTTCATTTTCATGAAAAATGTTTCATTGCCTTTCAAAGACAGTATACTTAGTGATTAAGGGTATAGAATTTAGAACTGGACTCCCAGATTTGCAGATTCAGCCCTATTAATCTCTGCTTTGTAATGCCCTAGGTGAGTTGCCCTCTTAGTTTCCTCATCTCTAAAATAAGGCAATATTGTTTACCTGTCTTATAAATTTGTAGTAGGGAATAAGTGAGTTGAGAAATTGTAAAGTTTTTAAAATAGTGTTTACTACATAGTAAGTACAATAGATGTATTACCCTTATTATGATATTACAGATAATATTGCAAAGCTGATAGTTAATCAAGAGGTCATTGTTCGGGGTCCTGGGTGGCAGAGTCGGTTGAGCATCCAGCTTTTGGTTTTGGCTCAGGTCATGATCTCAGGGTTGGGCTGAGATTGGGCTCTGCTGAGTATGGGGTCTGCTGGAGATTCTCTCTGCCCCTCCCACTTGTTCTCTCCCTCTCTCTCTCTCAACTAAATAAATGAATCTTAAAAAAAAAAAAGAGGTAATTGTTCTTATGGCATTAAATTTAGAAAAATTAGGAACCAATAAAGATAATTATCAGTTTCATAAAGAGCCAAAAATGGAGTCAGAAAAGTTTGTGTATATATATACATAATTAATGATTGAGATAGACACCATACTCTAGGCAATGCATGTTCAAAAATGGGCAATACTGGGGCTCCTGGGTGGCTCAGTCTGTTAGGTGTCTGCCTTCGGCTCAGGTCATGATCCCGGGGTCCTGGGATCGAGCCCCACATTGAGCTCCCTGCTCAGCTGGGAGCCTGCTTCTCCCTCTCCCTCTGCCTCTCCCCCTGCTTGTGCTCTCTCTCATTCTCTCAAACAAATAAATAAAATCTTAAAAAAATGGGCAATACCTCCATTTTAATCAGGTCAACTGTTTGTCATAGATTATAGTCATCCATTTTAACATTACTACTGCACTAAGCCAAGACTTAAGAGAAAATAGAAAATACCATATCCTGTTTATGTGTCTTGTCTCAGAAAGAGAACTTAGTGTCCTCACTTACACAAGAAGATATTCATTTCCAAAACAGTAGAATGTGATTAATTGCCTTTTGATTTAGTTTTCTTTTGATGTGGTCAGAACGTATCTTTAATTTATATATAATGTTTTGATGAAGAAATTCAGTATCACACCCATCAGGTTGACATGTATTTTTTCATCCGTATGTTGTTAAAGAGGTAAGTGTATAGTACTTTAAACAAAAGAAAGATTGTCAATAAACAGATGTTTTTCAGGATATGACTTATGACAGAAGCTCTACAAACAGTGATTTTCTTTGCCAAATAATTCCTTTCAAGCCCTTCTTTTTTAAAGAATTATGTAATATCTCTCATTTTATGCCAGAAAAATAGCCAGGATATGAATTTGACATCACATGCATGGTGAGATCTTGGAAAAGATTCTGAGAATGCTATTCACTTCCCTACAAAAGGTCACAGAATTAATTCTCCAAGCCAACGTTTGAAACTGGCTGTCCCGAGAGCCTTGGATGTTTGGAAAATTAATGTGCGTATGTTCAAAATATACTTGTGCATACACTTCTAATGAATGCTTTCACAAGACAGAACATTGTGTCCACCTCATTTTACAGTTGCCTTTTTCCAGAGAGAATTTTGTAAATCTGCAAGATCATACAGGATCACTTAACCTAGCTGAACCAGGAGAAAATTGCCCCTGAAGAATGAACCCTATGAATTATTTTAGTGTGTTATGGACTCTGACTTGAAGGAGTTGTCAAATGATCCTCCTGGGACTCTAAAACATTCAACAGCTTCAAATGTCTGTTTATATCTCTCAAATTATGTTAATTGGACCTCACCAAGAGTAGTCACTGTAGAACATGCATTATTATAACTTTATGTCTATGGTCTACATGAAAATGCCATTTTGGAGAATGTGGGTACATTTGGTAGTGCTGATGATTATTTTTTGTTAAAGCTTAAATAAGTTTTATATGTGATTTAAAAAAATTTTTTTAAAGATTTATTTATTCATTTAGAGAGAGGGGGAGAGAGAGAGCATGGGGGGACAGGTGAAGGGAGAGGAGAATCTTCAAGCAGACACTGGGGAGTCCGACACTGGGTTCAATTCCACTACTCATGAGATCATGACCTGAATGAACACCAAGAATCTGATGCTTAACCAATTCAGCCACCTGGGTACCCTGACTTTATATTTGATTAATTCAGGCATCTTTGTGTTCCTCTTACTTAATTCAGTGATGGGGAAGATGGAGGAGTCTGGAGGTGGTAGAATACTAGTAATCCCTAATAAATACTATTTATTTATTTATTTATTTATTTATTTATTTTTAAAGATTTTATTTATTTATTTGAGAGAGAGAGAATGAGAGAGAGCATATGAGAGGGGGGAGGGTCAGAGGGAGAAGCAGACTCCCTGCCGAGCAGGGAGCCCGATGCGGGACTCGATCCAGGGACTCCAGGATCATGACCTGAGCCGAAGGCAGTCGCTTAACCAACTGAGCCACCCAGGCGCCCATAAATACTATTTATTGAGTGTTTACTATGTGTCAGATACTTGTCTAAGCATTTTACATGTATTAACTCATGTATTGCTCACAACATTTCTCCAGAGCAAGTACTATGATTACATTCATTTTTGAGATGAGAACCCTGAAATATAGTGAAGTAAAGTAATCTACCTACGGCTACAAAGTTTAGGTGAAAAAACCCACCTAAGGTGCTCACTGATATGCTGAATTTCAACGGGAATACTTTAAGGGGCTGACTAGAGAGTTCTCAGTAAGAACTTTATTTGAATAAACTTGGATTTGTTTCGATCTGGGCCTCTTTTTCCTTGGTCCAAGAACTACAAATTCTTGCTAATCTTTCAAGATCATGTTTCCCAATAAAAAATGTATATTTTCATGAGTTATGAATTATCTGGAATGCCAACATACTAATATTTTCTGGAAGGGGAAAATGGGCAGAATGCTGGTGTACACCATCCAGGTCATCCTAGTTTCTGTGAGCCAAATTAGAAGTTTGTTTGGTAAGTTTAGGATTATATCACACAGATTCTAGAAGGCTATTTCTTGACCCTGGTAAAATCTGATGAAATGCCCGAGTCCTACAGCAGAGGACCCCACTCTAATACCTAGAATTTTCAAGTCCTCCAGATTCAGGTTTTTTTTCCTCTGATATTACTGCTGGATATTCACTGACAACTTCTTCAATGTTTCAAAGATGACTGAAAGTTGTCACACAGATTCCTTCTTACACCCTGTTTTTCTAATTCCCTGAATATACTTGCCTCCTCAAACATGCTGTACATGTGATCTTGGGGAACTGTGCCCTTTGGCGTTTGGTATTAATTTTATGGAACCCACTCTCAAATTTCTTTGTGAAGGTCTTTTCTGGAAATATAGACCTTTTGTAAACATCTACAGTCCTCTGTAAAGGAATTAATGCTTGAGCAAAATAAATAAATGTGATTGGATGCTTAAATATACAGCTTCTCTCCTCCCTGAAAAACAGATTTATATATAAAGGTACAGCTGCTTCATAAAAAATAACATACCCAAGGCAAATTTTATTCAAAGAGTTGTTAGTCACTAACCAAAGCTTGTTTCCCAGTTGTACCCTGAACAACAGAATATTCATATGATATCATAAATTACTTTTAAAAGTAATTACTTTGTGTAAGACTGTTGAATCACAGACCTGTACCTCTGAAACAAATAATACATTATATGTTAAAAAAAAAAAAAGAGGAAGAAGAAGATAGCAGGAGGGGAAGAATGGGGGGGGGGAACGGAGGGGGAGATGAATCATGAGAAACTATGGACTCTGAGAAACAAACTGAGGGTTCTAGAGGGGAGGAGAGTAGGGAGATGGGTTAGCTCGGTGATGGGTATTAAAGAGGGCACGTACTGAATGGAGCACTGGGTGTTATACGCAAACAGTGAATCATGGAACACTACATCAAAAACTAATGACGTAATGTATGATGATTAACATAACATAATAAAAAAAATAATTACTTTGAATTCTTTCAGATTGACATTAACACTTTCTTGTCCAATGGATCTCAAGAATTTTCCAATGGATGTACAAACATGTATAATGCAACTGGAAAGTTGTAAGTATGGACAACTTACTTTTTCTGAACACTTTAAAAAGTATAGTCAATATAAACTTTAATGGATTATGTAGATAATTTATAATTATGTAATATTTTTTGTCAGATATTTAATAAATAGGCATGTTATCTGTCACCACGTAATGAAAGTAATCTCTTTCAACACATGCAGTCTATACTTTAATAAATAAATTGAGGACCTAAGAATAACAGTTTTTATGCTTGACAAACAGCTATGTATCTCTATACAAATTACCAAAGGTAAAAAAGATAATAATCCTTAATATCAAACCGCCATTTTTTCATTGGGTACCTGCTACAGACCAAGCATTTTGTATGTTATTTTCAATACTCACAAAAAAGATATTGCTGTCCCCATGTTTCCACATGTCAAAATGGTCATTTTGAGTGCTTGAGTATCGTGCTCCAATTTATGGAGGTGGTAACAACAAATCCCTTGGTTCCAAAGCTTATGCTTACTTTGAGCCATTTTGCTAAAGTTTATTGAGAGCGTGCTCTGCTGGGAATGTTATGCGTGTTATCTCGGGAGAAGAGAAATTTCTCACACTTGATCAGAGATTTAACCAAGCTTACAAGCATTCCTTTAAATTTCGTCTTTCAAAGTGGATCCACGTGCATCACTGATTAATGTTAACATAAAAATTTCAGATCTTTCTGTTTCTTTGAGCTTGTCTATAGAATCAACCCAAACTTAATTGATTTTCAGTGTTTAAAGGCATAAAAATGTAAGCATTATGCAATCTTTTTCTTGTAGTACTGTGTTATATCAGGAAAAAAAAAAAAAAAAAAAGTCTGACATGTTCCTTGAGGAAAATTGGCAGGTAGGTCTCCGAGGCAAGGTTTGTAGTGCAGAGGATCTGTCGCTAGATGGCGAGCCTACTTCATGGGGGAATGCGGCCATTCCTCTCCGTTTGGTTTCCCTTCAAGTAAGGAAGTGGAAATATCTCAACGCTAATAACCCCTTCTTGTTAAATTTAAATGCATTACTTTTATAAGTAGTTCTTAAATGTTAAGTGTACACATGAATAAAGTACTGAGCAAATGAAAGGAAAATAAAAGAATGTAATTTTAGTTGGGGGAACTATTTAGAAATATAAATGGGATGGGGCAAGAAAAGATTCTCATCAATGGATTTTTTTTTTTTTTTTTTTTTTTTGAGCCATACCATGAAGGCATTTTGAGGTCAGGCTGATTCTGTATCTTGGTTGCAAAATTAGGTACATAGAAGGGTATCAAGAAAAAAAAAATCCTGTGCAAAATAGTCGAAGACAAAAACAGTTGCCCTCATTACTAAACCAGACATGGTGGATGTTATCCACTAGGCAGGAGGAATTGTTCAAGATTTAGGAGCAAGAGAATGAATCTTCTTTAAAGATTCTTTCAGCCAAATGAACCAAGGTTATTTAAGAAGGTTTCATAATATTCCAAAACAAAGTAGAAGTAGGGACAAAGGGGAATGATGTGGAAGGTAGAAACAGTAGAGGTTGATACCGTAGAGGAGGCGAAATTTTATCTTTACCCTCTTACCCTTTTTCAGGTGGGTAAAACAGGTTAACAGGAGAAAGAATACAAATTTATTTAATGTAAGTTTTATGTAACATGGGATCCCTCATAATGAAATGAAGACTCAGAAATGGCAAAACCTAAATGTTTTTATACCAGTTTGGACAAGAAGAAGCAATTATGAAAAGGCAGGTAAACTATGCAGGGAAGCTAAAGGAAGATAAAGAATTATTTTAATAAGGTCTGTATAGAATTCTCTTGGCTTCGATTCCCCATTGAAGATATTTCTTTTTTCCTGGTGTAGGAACACTCCTGTTTTCAGAAAGAAAAAAAAAAAGGGGGAGATTAAAGTGCCCTTCTGGCATTTGCTGTTTTTCAAATGCCTTTAGCTCAAAATAATCCTTATACAAAAGGGACATACTTTGGGATGGCAGAATCTACCACACTTAATTTGTTTCAATCCAAAATAGATGTGAAGCCTCTGGGAGCAGATGAGTTCAAAGCTTAGGCAAATAGAATCATACTGGAATTACTAACAGAGAAAGAAAACATAGGATGAGAAGTAAACGTGAAAGGGAATATTGATAAATCCCATCTTAATATAGTCATGTTTTGGGAAATTTAGGTATAAAACTAAAAGGAGGAGTTAGACCTGGGGATACACTATTAAAAGCTGTAAAGGAAGTGTTTCAAACAATAAGATAACATTTCTGAAGCAGAGAATATAGAGGCAAACAAAGAACAGACCCTTCAGAAATGCCTGAATTTAGAGATAAGTTGGAAGGATTTCCAGTCAAGGGATGGTCATAGATAGCAAATTAAAATCAGTATCATTCAATCTCAAAAGAAACTGCTGAGATCTGTTTAACAGTATCAAATGCTACCAAAAAAAAAATTTTTTTTAAGGTAATTGAAAAAAGTGCCATTGTTATCAATGGCAAAGACAAATGTGATTAGAATGATGTCCAAAAAAAAAAATTTCTTTTGAAGGGGGGGAAATCGGAGGGGGAGACGGACCATGAGAGACTGTGGACTCCAAAAAAATGTTTAAGTGCATGATGAGAAAGTGGGAGCAGTGAGTAAAATCTATTACTCCATGAATGTTAGTTACTAAAGAAAGATGGGAAAGAGTATAGTGCCTGAGGGATAACTGGGTCACCGGACTTCTTTTCTAGAATAAGGAAAGCATACTGGGCTATTTTGCAGGACAAAAAGCTGACATGAACAAGGCCTTTCATTGTTTCTGCCTTTCCCAGAACATTTCCAAATCAATCAAAAACTCAACATGGGAAAACAGGGCCTCTTGCCTCCTCTTGCCTCCTCAGACTTGTTTCTAATTTTCTTTATCAGGAATGAATAGATTGCTTCACTTGTCCCTTTCATATTTCAGTCTTTATAGACTTCCTGCTCTCTTATTAAAAATTAATTGAGCTCACAACAGAGATACTGTTTATCAAGCATCTTCAGCAGATGCTAAGAAAATCTGTGATACACAGTTCCTAGTGTAGGGAGAAGCAAGTCACCAGGAAAGGGTGGGCAGGGCAAGTCCAGGGGAAGAGAAGTCCTGTGATAGAAACTGATGAGAAAACCAAAAACACGTATGAGCTAAGGATAGCATGAAGGAATAAAAATGGAGTAAATAACTTTCAAGCCAGAACTAAAAAATACTGATTCATCAAATAGAATGTGGGAAAGGACAAAAATTTAAAAAATGAAAATATAATATATAGGAAGCACAGAAAGAGAGCAAAAATAGCTTTCAATATTACCATAATTACAATAAATGTGGGGCACCTGGATGGTTCAGTCGGTTAAGTGTCTGACTCTTGATCTTAGCTCAGATCTTAATCTCATGATCATGAGTTCAAGCCCCATGTTAAAAACAAAACAAAACAAACAACTTAAAAAAACAAAACAAAAAAACCCAAAACAAACAACAATATAAATGCAAAGGTTAAATTCACATAGCAAAATAGATTCTCCAACTAGATGTTAACAAATATTAAGACTTAACAATATGTTGTCAACTAAACACTTTTTAAAAACATTTTGCAAAAAATTTGGGGAGAAAAAGACAGAAAAATGCATATCAGAGGAATGTGTCTGAAAAAATCGAGGATAATAATTTCAATAACAGAAAAAAAATATAGAAAAAAATTATAAGACACAAATGCTTGAGTAACATGCTGATAAAGAAACAACATGTAGGTAAGCTATAGTAATTATAAAATTATCTTCCATATAACTTCCAAGTGTATAAAGCAAAAAAGCAGGCAGAACTACAATTTAAAAAAAATGGATAAATCAGTAATTTATTTGAAAGTACAGGTACAGGTATTGGAACAAAAGTAATTTATAGATAAAGAGAAAACTCCTGGTTTGTTTTTAGCATAGAAAAACAATTACAAAAATTTTATAGTAAACCACAAAGGAAGCTTTAATAAATTCCTAAAAATCAACACATGATGGGATGGGATCTCTCACTAAAATGCAATGTGACTGATAACAATATAACATTACTATAAATTACTATATATTAACCTAAATTATTACATATTACTAAACAAAGATCAGGAAACCAACAGCATATAATAAATGACTCCTTGTTTAAAGAAGAAATAAAGGAAAACTACATATTAAATGACATTGAAGGCATTAACTATCAAAATCTTGAGACACAGCTAAAGCAGTTTGCTGTACTTAAAACTACTGAGCTATGCCTTTGATTCAAGAAGACCAACAAGGAAAAACAGAGCATTCAAAGAATCACATAAAAACTCCAAACTGGTACTTTGAAAAGTCCAAGAACTTAGAGACACCTCTGGAGAAACTCTTCAAAGAAAAAAGAAATTAGGTTGCATATAAGAGATACAGAGTGAAGAGAAGGAAATAATGGTAAATATACTAGATTGAAAACAATAAAGGAAAATCCTGAGCACTCCATCTTTTCCAGTCCTATCTACTGATCTGACATTAGAAAAGAACCTCAGGCAAAAGCTTTATTTGAAAAAGAGAATAAAAAGAAATCCACACACCACAGATAGCTAATTTCATCATAAATTAATGAGAAATTCAAAGAGCTGAGACAATAGTGGGGAAAACAGAGAACATTTTGAAGACTTTTTCAATGATTTGCCTAAGAATTAAGCGTACAGGTGATTCAAGTTTTCTCTTAATCACAAGAATTATATGTTGCTTCAGTTCCATGAACTAGAAAAACGTAGGTGATTAGTGGAGAAAGTAGTACAGAAGTTGACTTCTGCTTAAATATGCTGTGTTTCTTATAAAATTGTGGATTTCACTAGAAATTTATTTTAGATTACTGGGGTTTTGCAATATAGCTTGAATAAGGAATGGTTGTGGAAATATAGAAATAAGGTTAGCAGTGTTGCTTGGAGACATGAAGATAAATGAGATTTCTGAAGATAGTCTTAAAAATAAAGAGCAAAAGAGAGGACAAGGAAGGCAGCATCATTAAGTTTAAGGACAGTTGAGGGACAAATAGAAAGAGTAAAACAGAGAAAGACAATGAAAAGCTCTTTGTGACATTTTAACATAAGTTTCCTAGAAACTGCTTTTCAAATATTACTACTTTATTCATGGAGTGTACATTCATTTGGCACTTTCACTGAACTTGAAAAAAATCAGAAAACCAAGGTTACTGTTTTTCAGTATTTAATTATAAATAGAAATGTATTAGCTGCGATTCAAATGGTGTTCCTGAGTGATCCAATTGCTGCCATTTAAAATCAAAACGAAATAGCCACAATAAGACTGAAACTTTCCCTTTAGATTAACCTAGAGAGCTAAATCTCAGCACCGAGAATTCCTTTGCAGCCAAAGGAGAGAATGAGTCCTCATGTGTACAGGCACAGCTCATTTTACTGCGCTTTGCTTTTTTGTGCTTCACAGATATTGTAGGGTTTTTTTACAGATTGGCAGATGGTGGCAACTCTGCATCAACAGGGTCTATCGGCACCATTTTTCAACAGCATTTGCTCACTTTGTATATCTATGTCACATTTTGATAATTCTCACAATATTTCCAACAGTTTCATTATTATGATATTTGTTACAGTGATCTGTGATCAGTGATCTTTGATTGTTACTACTGTCATTGTTTTGGGGCACCATGAATTGCACCCATATAAGATGGCGAACTTAATGGATAATTGTATGTGTTCTGACTGCCCCACTGACCAGCCATTGCCCCATCTCTCTCCATCTCCTTGGGCCTCCCTATTCTCTGAGACATAAAACTGAAATTAGGCAATCAATAATCCTACAATGGCCTCTGAGTGTTCAAGTGAAAGGAAGGCTCTCACTTAAATCAAAGCTAGAAATGATTAAGCTTAGTGAGGAAGCCATGTCAAAAGCTGAGATAAGCCAAAAGCTTAGGTCTCTTATGCCGGTTAGCTAAGTTGTGAATACCAAGGAAAAATTTTCGAAGGATCTTAAAAGTGCTACTCCAGTGAACACAAAAGATAAGAAGGCAAAACAGCCTTATTGCTGATATGGAGACGTTTGGAGTGGTCTGGATAGAAGATCAAACCAGCCACAACCATTTCCCTAAGCCAAAGCCTGATCCAGAGCAAAGCCCTAACTCTTCAATTCTGTGAAGGCTGGGAAAGGTGAGGAAGCCAAAAAAGAAAAGTTGGAAGCTAGCAGAGGTTAGTTCATGGGGTTTAAGGAAAGACACAGTCTCCATAACATAAAAATGTAAGGTGAAGCAGCAAGTGCTGATGTAGAAGCTGCAGCGAGCTTTCCAGAAGATCTAACTTAGGTAATTAACGAAAGTGGCTACACTAAATAACACATTTTCAATGTAGATGAAACAACTTTTTATTGGAAGAAGATGCCGCTAGGATTTTTATAACTAGAAAGAAGTCAATGCCTGCCTTCAAAGCTTCAAGGCCAGGCTGACTCTCTTGTTAGGGGTTAATGCAGTTGGTGACTTTAAGTTGAAGCCAATGTTCCCTGACTGTGCCAAAAATCCTAGAACCCTTAAGAACTAATGTTAAATCTATTCTGCCTATGCTCTAAATTGAAAAACAAAGCCTGGATGACAACACATCTGTTTACAACATGGTTTACTGAATATTTGAAGTGCATCATGAGACCCACTGCTCAGAAAAAAAAAGATTCCTTTTGAAATATGACTGCTCCTTGACCACGCACTTTGTCACCCAAAAGCCCTGATGGAGATGGACACTGACATTAATGTTGCTTTCAAGCCTGAGAACACAATATTCATTCTGCAGTCCATGGATCAAGGAGTGATTCTGACTTTCAAGTCTATTATTTAAGAAATACATTTCATAAGGCTCTAGCTGCCATACATAGCGATTCCTCTGATGGATCTGGGCAAAGTAAATTGAAAGCCTTCTGGAAAGGATTCACCATTCTAGGTGCCATTAAGAACATTTGTGATTCATGGGAAGAGATCAAAATATCAACATGCAGAGGAGTTTGGAGGAAGTTGATTCCAACCCTCATGGATGACTTCAAGACTTCAGTGGAGGCAATAACTGGAGATGTGGTGGGAATAGCAAAAGAACTACAATTAGAAGTGGAGCCTGAAGATGGGGCTGCATTGCTGCAATCTCATGACAGAACTTGAACAGATGAAGAACTCTGTCTTATGGAGTGTTTTTTGAGATGGAATCTGCTCCTGGTGAAGATGCTATGAAGATTGTTGAAATGACAACAAAAGATTTAGGATGTCACATAAATTTAGTCAATAAAGCAGCACCAGGCTTTGTGGGGATTGACTCCAGTTTTGAAAAAAGTTCCATGGGGAAAATGCTACCCAACAGCATCACATGCCGCAGAGAAATCATAGGTGAAACAAAGAGTCTGCTGATGCGGCGAACTTCATTATTGTCTTGTTTTAAGAAATCGCCACAGCCACCCCAACTGTCAGCAGCCACCCACATCAAGGTAAGACACTCCACCAGCAAAAATCTATGACTCACTGAGAGCTCAGATGATGGTTAGCATTTTTTAGCAATAAAATATTTTTAAATTAAGGTATGTACATTTTGTGGGTTTTTTTTTTTTTTTGGACTTAATGCTATTGCCCACTTACTAGGCTATAGTATAGTATAAGCATGACTTTTATATGCACTTGGAAGCCAAAAAATTATTTGACTCACTTTATTGCAATATTCTCTTTATTGCAGTGGTCTAGACTTGAACCTGCAACATATCTCTGAGGACGCCTGTAGGTTTGAAGTCAAACATTTCCTTTATCAAATCTAAAGGCCTGCCCCATAGAGTGCTTATTTGTCAAATCTCAACAGATTTTACCCAATTGCTTTTATAAAAGCCAGAAGTTCAATATACTGTTATGCCTCCAGTCTACAACATCCTCATTCACCCTCATGAGAGAATTCTAGAAGAAATACTGTGAATGCTTGCTGTTGGGTATATAGAAATTGTATTAGTTTCATTTATCTTTCTAATACTCATTTTTTTTTTAGTGTCAGGTTCAGTCAGAAAATATAGGCCAATTACTATGACAATTTGCATCTCCAAAATTCACACCAGTAGAAACCTATTAAAATATCAATAAAAATTATTAACTCATATATGCTGCAGAGGGAATTCTGCAATGAAGCTCTACTTTTCATTACATGTTTCATTTAATTTAAAAAATAGTGTGTGATTTGTGCCCCAATTTTTGTGTGTTGTTGCTGATAATGGTGTAAGATTGAGTGACATTTGTACTGAAGATAAAGTAAAGTGATTAAAGTAAAGTGATCACTAGCCTTCCTTCTCAGGATTAGATTGTTTTAGTGTACTGAAGTTGGGGTCTACTACATGATCTTTTTTTTTTTTTTTTAATTGGCCTTGTGAAGTAAACATAAAGCTATCTTTTCAAAGAACAAATTTTCATTATGATATCACAGTTTTGTTTATAAATGCATCTTGTTCATTTGCTTCACAAATTACTAGTCTATGAAGGAAGGAAACAGCTATGTTATAACTTAGACTATGCCCCTAAGAGATTGACAGTGCAAATCGATGTGCAGGAATAGGGGTGAGGAAAAAACTAAAGATTTAATTTTTAGCCTTTAATTTATACCATAACAAAAATTTCTAAATTGACGATTTTTTCCCCAGGTAAAAAAAGACACCGAAGATATGTTTTTAAGCTTGTAAGAACATTGAATAATAATTTCCTAACATCATAATAAAGCTTTGTGATTTATAAAAAGACAAAGATGACATGGGGTATATAAACTATCACTATATCTATAAAGGGTCTAATTCCTCATTTCATATCTAAAAAGGAATGTAGGTAACAAAACAGGAAAACCTCACCAATGTGAGAAAGTTAAAGAAATTTTAATTACGCAGGTTAGAAAAGAAAATACAAGGAAATAATTCAGGGAAGAAAGGACTCTTCCACAAAGAGCAGCCTAAATCCCTAAAATTATAGGAAAAGATCTTTTTAAGGTCAACTTAAAAAAAATACTGATAAGCTTTCAAAACATGCTTTAATGGGGTTTTGGGGTAGAAATATCTAAAGATAGATGGGAGGTTTTTGCTATTTACTTTTCAGATTCATTTCAAAACCATATCTGATATGACTCAGACCAGTTACTCTGGAATTTATGCCAAGACTATTTAAGGAATTTGGTGAAGATTTTTCAAAATTATTTCCTAACAATCTCTACTGTTTTCAAGCTCTTTCATAATTTAGAACAGTTTGGATATTATTCAAAATAATACTATGCCTTTTGCCTGGCTAGTCAGAGATACAGATTATTCTTACTTTGCTGAGTATTTATTACTGAAGCTTCTTTGGTTACAATGTTAGTTATAAAGCAAGTTTTCCCAAGACACAAATATTCACTAATGAATGAGCTACTTCTAAAATTACTCCCCACTTAAACATTATTCCATCCTACTTAACCCTCTGACTATTCTTTCCCAGTTTGTCCTCATCTTTATAAGTTCACTTTTGCTGATTATCAGATATTCTAAACATATGGTGATTTAATAAAAACAGTGTAGTTACAAGTCTTACAAAAATGTGATGTCACAGTAGTTGTATTATCTTTTACACATATTATCTGATTTAATCCTAAGCACAACTTAATGAGATGGGTTTTATTTCTGTTGTAAATATCAGCAAATTAAGGTTGAGAAAGGTTAAGTGACTTTCCCAAAGTCACACAATGATGAAGTGGACAAAGCAAACTTCTGTGTACTAATAGCTCATAAGCTTAAAACAAGCATCAGTCCTTTCAAAATCTATCTCTAGTAACCAAAGTTAGAATCATTAGTATGGAATAATGGTTATAGGTTAGTTACACCAGAGAATTTTAGAGAAAAGTGTAATTACGAAGAAGATAATTGAGCAGGCGTATAACTTAAAGGAAACCACATCTAACGACCTGGTTAATGGTAGGATTATTCAAATTAAATGCACAAATTGTACATAAAAATGTTTTAGTTAAATAGATTTTGACATAGCAGTTGTTCCTTGTCAGGTCAATAAAATTTACTTGAGTAATATTCCTCCTGGCAATAATCAGCAAGCATGTGCCAAGTGTGAGCATTTTCTTCTTCTTCTTCTTTTTTTTTTTTTTAAATTCCAGCTGCTAGTTAAGGACATCAGCATTTGCAAGCTGTGTCAAACCCAGAAATCTCAGCCTCTCTTCCTCTTTCAATTGAGAAAGCTGGGGCAAATGTGAGTCTAGATCACTTAAAACTGAATGTGAATCTATAGTTGATTTATAATTCTCAAAATTGATTTCAACTTAAATATATTCTTAGGCATATTCTCCCTTCAAATAAGTATTTCTTTTACATACTACTCATGGTACAAAGTATTAAACAATAACTTCTTTTTTTTTTCTTCTGTGGTCTTTTAAGCTGTTTTTTAAATGACCAAAGGTCATTTGATTTCTTTTAATGATAATATAATACATTTGAATGATGTCTTCAAAAGCAGTAAGGTACACCTACGTGGTTCATTCAGTTACATGACAGACTCTTATTTTCAGCTCAAGTCACGATCTCAGGGTCATGAGATCAAGCCTCACGTTGGGCTCTGTGCTCAGTGTGGAGTCTGCTTGAGATTTTCTCTCTCCCTCTCCCTTTGCTCCTGCGTCCCTACCCCAGCTTGCACTCACTCTCTCTCTCTCTCTCTCTCAAGTAAGTAAATGAATAAAATCTTTAAAAAAATAATTTAAAAAAATCAGCATATTTATACTGAGAAATCTGAACACTAGAGACTGTAAAACAAAGACATGCCTTAGCCTCGACTTCTGATCCTCCTTACTAGTGTTAACCAATTTTGTTTGTCCCATGTGCTATGTCTATGGTCACAAATATAAAAGAAACATAAAAGACATAAAGGACATTTCAAACATTAAACTGAAGAAAATTAAAAAGTGTTTTGCATATTAACATTGCCACTTTACTTCAGATTCAAATAATTTTTCTAATGTGATGGGTGTGAAACTTTATCTCATTACATCTCATCTCCCTTAGGTAGAGCATCTCTTTTCTTCATCCTTAGTGATCATGACTGTTTCTTCTGTCCATGGCCTGTTTAAGCTTTTTCTGGGGATTCTCTTTTCATATTTATTTATATGTGTTATTTTATAGATGTTAATGATAGTTTAACTTTATATTTCATAGTTTAGAGGGTTTTAAATACATATATATCATTGAATCTCTTTTTCTTAATGAAGTATGCCTTCTATATCCAAAATACAAAAACATTATGCATTTTTTATAATATCCTTTTTTAAAAAATATTTTATTTATTTATTTGTCAGAGAGAGAAAGAGAGAGCACAAGCAGGGGAAGCGGCAGGCAGAGGGAGAAGCAAGCTCCCAGGATCCTGGGATCATGATCTGAGCAGAAGGCAGACACTTAACTGACTGAGCCACCCAGGCATCCCAACATTATGCTTTTTAACGCAGAAATTTTATAGCATAGCTTGTGCTTACATTTTAAATACTAGTAGATTTTATTTCTGTATAACCCTTTTTCTAAATGTATAGAAAATTTTCCCATTATTATTTATTAAAATTTTTTCCTAGGTAGATTTGAAATGTCATTTTTACCTTAAATCTCTATATATAGGTCTGGTTCTGGCCTCTTTTCTGTGCCATTCCACCTAATTGGTACAAAGGCTCTATGTCTGAAGCCCTTTGAATACTACAGCTTTATTTGTACATTTTGTCCTATGTCAAGCAGATCTTCTTTACTTTTACTTTTCAAAACTGCCTTTGCCATGTATATACATTTGTACTTCAGGTTAGTTGATAAATATGTTAGAATTTTTATTTAAGTGGAATTGATATTATAGATTAATTATTAATTATTGTTACAATAATGAGTCCTATCCAAGACACAGCATGTTTCTATCTTTATTACCATCTTCTTCTCTGTCTGTCAAAGACATTTAATTATTTAATTTTCACATTTCTTTATTAACTCATTACTATACATATTATATATTTTTGTTGAAATTGAGAATAAAAATTTTGTTCACATTCATCTTAAATGGTGCAGTAGCATTTAAATCCATATTCTAATATCATGATGAAAAGACTTTTATCTTAGTTGTCCAGAGGTGAGGAGTTGAACTGCCTAGAGCAGATAAAATCATAGGGTGAGGAAGACAGCAAAGAGAATTAAAAGGGGAATTCCCCATGAAAATATTAGGAAATGGAAGTTCTTCCCACGTGAATGAACTATGTTCACAGGAGGAAGAGGTGAAAGAGTCTGTCGAGGTGCCTTGGGAACACTTTCCCCCACCCATTTGGGATTCAGTCGAGTGGGAGGACAGACCAGCAAAATGATAAATGCTTCAGAGTGGT
This sequence comes from Mirounga angustirostris, assembly GCF_029215605.1. Classification (NCBI taxonomy): domain Eukaryota; kingdom Metazoa; phylum Chordata; class Mammalia; order Carnivora; family Phocidae; genus Mirounga; species Mirounga angustirostris. The sequence goes on along the minus strand of NW_026991710.1, from coordinate 148,970,641 downwards.
TAGAGAGATTTGAAAAATGGAGATATCCTGTGTCCCATTTCTGAGGGACTACAGGATTTCTGAGACAGGACCAGCTTGCTGGGTGGCCACGGCCAATATAGGCAATCACAGTAAACAAAAATGTATCAGTGTGGCATATGTAAATACTTAAGGAGATAGATGATAGAAGATAGGTAGGTAGGTGATAAGCTAAACCAGTAGTTCCTCTGTCTTTTATAGCTGTTACATTACTTGGAAGAGATCTAGAAGTCCCAAAAAAATGCATGAACATGTAATATAGCTGCGAATCTCAATTTCTAAGTGATCCACCATTGGGTTAACAATAAAGTAGCTTCCATATTGGGCGCCTGGGTGGCTCAGTCGTAAAGCGTCTGCCTTCGGCTTGGGTCATGATCCCAGGGTCCTGGGATCGAGTCCCACACTGGGCTCCCTGCTCGGCGGGAAGCCTGCTTCTCCCTCTCCGCCTCCCCCTGCTTGTGTTCCTGCTCTCTCTGTCTCTCTCTCTGTCAAATAAATAAATAAAATCTTAAAAAAAAAAAAAAAGCTTCCATATCCTATTATTTCAGTGAGTAAAAAGATTTTAGAACAAAGCCTAAACGCTACATAAATGAAGATAAGAACTGGTTGGAAGGTATGGCTGAAATTCTGTATCCTGGCAACAAGGGAAACATTAAAGAACAATGACGCCAAGAGAACAGACTATATATTTTACCAGACTCAAATCTTGTTGGATGTGAAAGTTCAGCCCTGGACCCATGGTGAAACATCTTAAAGTGGAGGGTAAAAACCACCAGTGAAATAATACAGATTAAAGTGGCCTTCCACTCATTTCTCCTCATTGCCATGAGGACCCTGAAGCTCCTCCCTATCATCAGAGTAACCATATAACTTATCATTGAAATAGGGGCACTTTTGAGACTAAAAGAAAGGCACCACAGATATTTAAATTATTATATTTTAATAACTGATGGGGTTTTTTTTAAGATTTTATTTATTTATTTATTTATTTGAGAGAGAATGAGTGAGAGAGAGAGAGAGAGAGAGAAGGAGAGAGAATCTGAAGCAGACTATGCACTGAGCACAGAGCCCAAGGTGGGGCTCGATCCCACACCCTCGAGATCATGACTTGACTCGGACACTTAACCGACTGCGCTACCCAGTTGCCCCTGATAGTTTTATTTTTTTTAATTAGTGGGTGAATTAAATAGCTCTAAACTGTTTATTTTCAAAATATCCTTTCTACCTTGCAGACTTCTTTGTGCCTCCGCCCCTTACCCCGAACATGGTCAAGCACCAGGGTGGAAGTATGTTCTCTCTCCATTTGTCTGTCTCCTATCTCTTAAAAATAAATAGACAAACAAATAAATAAATAAGCAAACAGACAAATAAACAAAATATATCCTTTCTAAAGAATTATATGCATGTATATTAAAGCAAATCAAAATAATTGGCATCATCTTAAAAGTTGCAATTTTGGTACATTGGAATTGTTAACACTGTCACTTGACCCTGCTGTACAGACTATAATTTTTTTTAATAAGAAAATATTCTATATAGTTGAGGTAACTCAACTCAATTATCTATACCTAATAATTTCAGAGCCTGATTTTATGTATTTTATATTGATATAGGTAACCATTTCAGCCCATATATTTTTACAGATGTTGTCTTTGTCTTGAATAAGAGTACCTTTTATCAAAAATATGCTTTTAGTACAAAACTCAGTCAAAGTAGTTGTTTCTACTTAACAATCATTTTTAATTCTTTGCCTAATTTAGATGCTGGGAAATAGGTCTTCTTAATTCCATTTCCATTTCAATATTAGTTATCCAATTAAAAACAAGCAGTCAATATAGTCTTTCCATTCCAAAACACAGTTATCAAGTTACAATAAATAAATATTGTACATCATCTGAGGCCTTTCTTCTTTTATATTGTAGGGATTAATCTCAAGATGTTCCTTTTTAGAAACTTCATTTTTATAATTGCTATTTGCTAAAACCTTCACAATCCAAAATTTTAATGTACCACTTATAAAATAATTTGATTAAATATTTCCAACTGATTTTGAACAAAGGCAACCAAAATTTAGAGAACCTATTTACCAAGAATTCAATACCATTGCATAACATATAAGTTGATTTACAAAATACTTCTTCAAATGTTCATAATTTATTTAAAAATTTAACTGATAACAAGTAGTAAATAGAAAAAGCATGTTGTGGGGCGCCTGGGTGGCTCAGTCGTTAAGCGTCTGCCTTCGGCTCAGGTCATGATCCCAGGGTCCTGGGATCGAGCCCCGCATCGGGCTCCCTGCTCGGCGGGAAGCCTGCTTCTCCCTCTCCCACTCCCCCTGCCTATGTTCCCTCTCTCGCTGTGTGTCTCTCTGTCAAATAAATAAATAAAATCTTAAAAAAAAAAAAAAAGAAAAAGAAAAAGCATGCTGTGCCATAATGAAATATAATTTTTAATTCAACATCAACTTTGTCCCACACAAAAAATTATACTTCAGGTACTCTGTTCCAATAAAAAAATTATAAATGTTAGCATCTACAGCTTTGGGGCGCCTGGGTGACTCAGTCATTAAGCTTCTGCCTTCGGCTCAGGTCATGATCCCAGGGTCCTGGGATCGAGCTCCGCATCAGGTTCCCTGCTCCGCAGGAAGCCCGCTTCTCCCTCTCCCACTCCCCCTGCCTGTGTTCCCTCTCTCGCTATGTCTCTATCTGTCAAATAAATAAATAAAATCTTAAAAAAAAAAAAAAAAAACCTATAGCTTTTCTTTCATTGATAGAGTGTAAGGGTTTATACATGTAAAATAAATCATATGTGGGCGCCCAGGTGGTTCAGTCAATTAAGCATTCAACTCTTGATTTCAGCTCAGGTCATGATCTCAGGGTTGTGAGATCAAGCCCCGAGATCGAGCCCTGAGTCAGGCTCTATGCTGGGCGTGGAGTCTTAACTTACTTAAGATTCTCTCTCTCTCCCTCTCTCCCTGTCCCCCTCTCTTTCCTTCTCTAAAAAAAATAAATAAAAAATAAAATGAAATAAATCATATATGCATCATAAATAATTCCAAGAACACTGCAGCTCTACAGATTTTTTTTATTTTTTATTTTTAAGTTGTGCTGTGCTCAACTTAACCACAAGTTATAGCTCCCATCTGTCACCATACAACACTATTACAACACCATTGACTGTATCCCCTATGCTGTACTTTCATCCCCGTGATTTACTGGGCTTTTTTTACAACAATGATGAATTCCAACAAATATTTTGTTCAGATCTATCACAAACGAATGACATTTATTCTCAATGTTAAACTTTTTAAATTAATGTAAGAGAGACTGCACAATAGAATTTACGATGACATTACATAGTTCATCTTCAACAAATGTAATTCCAAAAGCTTTACTTTGATTACAGAATTAGATTTAAAAATTAATTTAAAATTAATTTAACCAATTTCTCTTTAAAGCAGGAAATGATACCGAAACAAGCCTAACATCATTTAATTGCTTGCAAATTTCCTGTCATGCACTTTTCCAAGAAAAAATGAAATTAAAAAAGAGGGAAATTAATTCAGAAAAGCAACGATTTGATCTAAATAAAAACTCATTTTTTATAGAGTAGTGTGTAAATGCTGCGCCTACAAATGCACATGTCAAATGACCATCTTTGGGCAGTATTCTTGAGAGGACTGTAACTTTTGAAATCGATGTTGATGTGTTTTAACTCTGTGTGTCTTGTGGCTTTTATGTGGACGGAGCTTTTGTGAATGTCAAATAGAAACAATGTCTTGTTTAAGTTGCACATTCATCATCAACTTTCTTGTAAAATGGAAATTTGGTGCTTAATTTTTCAATAAATATTGAACTTTCATTTCTTTTAGCTCATTGCTGCTAGAAGGATTTATTGCAAGATTTAAGAGTGTTGCCAAATAACGTTCTGCATGGAGCACTGGGTGTTATGCACAAACAATGAATCATGGAACACTACATCTAAAACTAATGATGTAATGTATGGGGATTAACATAACAATAAAAAAGAGTGTTGCCAAATAATAAATGTTTGTAGGTTTCAAAGCATTCAGATTGCTTTCTATATGGTCCATAGCAGCACTGTTCTGCTTTCACTTACAAGTAACTTATAATTTTCCATGTCACTTGGATACTTTTAAGTGACACCTCACAAATGTCACAGGCTTGTACACCACCTGGGCAGCAGGGGAGAAAAGTTAAACACTTCTGCCACAACTCGGATCAGGAGTCAGCTGCCTCTGAAAGGGAGACACTAGTTTCTTTGTTACTGAAAGGGTCTGGTAAAGATAGATGGGCCATTCCTGATGTTTGTTGTTGTACAGATTTAACCTCATATTAAGATATAAGATAGTCTCGTACTCATATGCCATGGGAGAATCTAGAAGTAAAATTGAAGGATCTATCAAACCAACAATGATGTATTTTAAAACAGTGCTTAATAATACCTAATCTAAATATGAAAAATCTAGAACAAGTGCTAAGCCAGAGAGGATATGAGGAAAAAACAAGTAATGTGGGGCTGTCTTGGCAAACCAAGATGTGTAATTTTAATATCATTGGTGACTCTCAAACCTTTATCTTCAATCTTAACCTCACTTTCAATATATAGGTGTGATTTCAAGTATTTTCAACATATAAGTCAATGTTCAGATTTATGACCATCAACACCTATATCTCCCGCTTGCATCTTAAGCTCAAGGTACCCCAAAATAAGCTCATCATATACGAACACACACACACACACACACACACACCATCCCCTTTCCCCTTCCTTTTTCTCTATTTCTAATTCAAATATTCTAACAGCCTGCTATATGCTATGTAATATTTTAGGTACTGAAAAATATGCCAGTGACTAAAATGGAATAATCTCAGCTTTTATGAAGTTTCAGTCCTAGGAGGCTAGGTAGAAAAATACCCCAAACCTTGATGAATATATACAATGTCAAATAAAGATAAGTTCTATGGGAAAAGTGAATAGAAAAAACTAATGCTGATTGATTGGACAAAAATCATTTTATAAGACAGAGAAAGCTACTCAAATGACATGAGATATAAGCTAAAGACTGAGGCATAGCTGCTATCAATGAGTTAGACTTGAAACTTTGAAGTTGTTTCAACTTCTTATTTTTCCTTAAATATATATTAATGAATCCCTGATTTTGACAAAATGAGCGACTGAAATATTACCTCTGACTTGTATTCTTGATGGACCATTGGACAAGAATGAGTTTTTTTTTTCCTTTGCCATCTCAAGAATGCAAATTACCCTTTTTAAAAATTTAATATACTGTATTGTGATAACACTTAGCATGATATCTACCTTCTCAAATTTTTTTTAAAGCTTTATTTATTTATTTTAGACAGAGAGAGAGAGAGCACACGCATGAGCAAGGGGAGGGGCAGAGGGGAAAAAATCTCAAGCAGACTCCCTATTGAGCCTACTTGGGACTCAATCTTACCACCCAGAGATCATGACCTGAACAGAAACCAAGAGTTGGACGCTTAACTGATTGAGCCACCCAGGAGCCCCTACCCTTTTAAATTTTTAAGTATACAATTCATTATTGTTGATTGTAGGTACAATGTTGTACAGCAGATCTCTAGAACTTATTCATCTTGTTTGCTTAAAACTTTGTCTGTGATTAGTAATTCTCATTTTCCCTTCTCTCCAGCTCCTGACAACTGTTATTCTATTCTTTGATTCTACTGATTTGACTATTTTATATACCTTAAATAATTGAAATCATGCAGTATTTGATATTCTGTGACTAGCTTACTTCACTTAGCATAATGTCCTCAAGGTTTATCCATGTTGTAGCAAAAATTAAAAAGAGAACTACCAAATGATCCAGTAATCCTACTTCTAGGTATTTTTCCAAAAGAATTAAAATCAGGATCTCAAAAAATGTTAGCACTACTATGTTTATTGCAGTACTAGTCACAATAACCAAAATGTAGAAACAATCTAAATATCCACTGACAGATGAATGGATAAAGAAAACGTGGTATAAACATACAATGGAATACTACTCAGCCTTTAAAAAAATTCTGCAATATGCAAAAAAACCTGTACTCTCTGAAAGGTTAGTTGCAATGTGAAATTGGAAACCCATCAACACATTATTCATACTTTTGTAAATTAAAATCCATTTGTCTATCTTGCACTTTGAATGGATATTTTGCCGATGCATAATTTTTAACATCATGCTTTGGTCATTTGGGAAATGTTACTTTAAAGAGTTATTTAGATCTTCCAAACACTGATGCATATCATTGTACAATATTGAAAGGTCACGTTTGTTAATATCACCATTAAGCTCATCAAAAAATCATTACATATTGAGCAAACGATTTTTCTCAAAATTCTAATTTTGACTTAAAAGTTCAAAATCTATCATTGATGACAAATACTCTCAGTTGTTTCCCTCAATATGCTAGCCTCATTTCCTTTATTTTTGAGAAAATGGTCTGCCATATGTAATAACCATAGTTTACCAGTCTTTTTTTTCCAAGAAAAACAGTGTTTCACAAAAAAAACCCAAAAACTTGATTTAACTTGCAAGTCAATCACCCCAGTTCTCTTCCTTAAAAGAATCAACATAATACAGTATGCAGCAGAAGCACTTCATATGTGCCTTTTAACACAGAGAATATTAAAAGGACATTTATATAAGGGTTAAAATTTAATAAAATTATAATGCTTAGTTTCTCTATTGGTCTGTCTAAATTGGGATGCAATTTCACGTATCTTGTCTTCCTTACACATTGCTCTGTCCAGCCAAATCTGCTCCACACCAGCTCTTTCTAGACACTAAACAGCCTCTTTCCTACTATACCAGCTTGCCTCCAGGATAACTTGTTTGGGACAATTTCCCTTGCTTGCTGCTTATGAATCTAGAGCTTCAGCTTCCTTTATCTGCCCACTTGACTTAGTCCAAAAGCCAGATCGTGTGTTTTCTCTCTCTACCTCCATGGTAGTTGTACATTGTAACAATAGTCTTGCCCCTCAAGTTCCATTCACTTTTGACTCCCCACTCTGGCAGCAGGCTTTAAGTGTATATTTTAATAGCTTCTCATTCAGAGGAAGAAAAGAAAAGGTGAAATTCTGCTTTTCTTAGATACCTCTCCTGTATAAATATGAATTTTCCATTTACTAAAAGATGCTGACTTCTTATTTTTTTTTTTTTTTTTAAGATTTTATTTATTTGACACAGCAAGAGAAGGAACACAAGCAGGCGGAGTGGGAGAGGGAGAAGCAGGCTTCCCGCCAAGCAGGGAGCCTAATGCGGGGCTCGATCCCAGGACCCTGAGATAATGACCTGAGCTGAAGGCAGATGCTTAACGACTGAGCCACCCAGGCGCCCTTAGATGCTGACTTCTTATCACAAAATATGTTAGCTAATTCTATCCTGAATTCACTGATAGTATGTGCAAGAGTTTCCTCCTCCACAAACTGTTCCACATGAATTTTTCTTTGTACTCTGATTTTCTCTGAATAGCTGACATTTCTATTTAAAATATCGGTTTGTTCATTTTGGGATTTGGAACATAGAAGCAGATGCTGTTAACTAAAATAGTTAATGATGAAATCAAGAAAGATAAAAGCCTTGGTACTTTCCCCCACAGATATTGTAGTTCAGGTCTTTTCCTAACCAGTAACAACTTCAGTTTTTGTTGAAAGAGCCCTGGGCGCCTGGATGGCTCAGTTGGTTAAGCGACTGCCTTCTGCTCAGGTCATGATCATGGAGTCCCTGGATCGAGTCCTGCATCGGGCTCCCTGCTCGGCAGGGAGTCTGCTTCTCCCTCTCCCACTCCCCGTTTGTGTTCCCTCTCTCGCTGTGTCTTTCTCTGTCAAATAAATAAATAAAATCTTTAAAAAAAAAAAAAAAAGAGCCCTGAATAATTTGAGAGAAGGTGAGGGGCTATCTAATGGAGTGGAACCAAAATGAATTGTTGAACTAATCCAGGAGCTGCCCATTCCAAAGAAAGAATGTATATGCATGTCCTTTGAAGTTTCTATATGCCATGTCATGCTTTTTATTAACCTACTACATTTTCTTATGTTATTTGAGGAGTATTCCATGTGCATAAACTTCAGTAGACCTTGGTGAGGTGGAATCGTGCAAGGCATACCTCAAACTGTTGAGTTAAGATGACCCTCGTCATCCCACCCTATGTGAAATGTACAAGCTTTTTAAAAACAATTTGATTTCTTTGAATGCCCTGTTATGCTATGAATATTTTTATTATGTTTTGCCTAGTTGGGTACACAATGAATGATCTCATTTTTGAATGGCAAGAGGAGGCACCCGTACAAGTGGCCGAAGGACTCACTTTGCCCCAGTTCCTGCTGAAAGAAGAGAAAGATTTACGATACTGCACTAAACATTACAACACAGGTAGGGGTCAAGCATTCTTTATTACACTTATGACTTCTGGTTTTATGATAGCCAGTGTTTCTTAATCATAGTGGTAGGCTAATTATTTTACCTATTTATAGCTTAGTGTCTTTCACAGTCATAGAGCAGAAAACGAATGCATATGAAATTTATGAATACTTGGACTCAATGCATATTGTGATATAATTGATTTGTATAGGATCAAAGAAATGCTTGGTATTCAGTTACATCTTTTTTTCTTTCTTTTTTTTTTTTTTGCCAAAAGCCCATAGTTACATACTAATGATGCTTCCAAAAAGTTCCTTTAATTTCTATGTGAGCAATAAAATGTACTTTTTAGCTCTTCTTGGGCAATATACATTGTGTTTGATAACAAAATGGAAGAGGGCGCCTGGGTGGCTCAGTTGGTTAAGCGACTGCCTTCAGCTCAGGTCATGATCCCAGGGTCCTGGGATCAAGTCCCTATCGGGCTCCCTGCTCTGCGGGGAGCCTGCTTCTCCCTCTGCCTCTCTCTCTCTGTCTCTCATGAATAAATAAATAAAATCTTAAAAAAAAAAAACAAAATGGAAGAAATTGCTTTTTTTTTTTTTTTTAAGGCTTCATTTGCCTAAACTTCTTTTTGGCTACAATTTCATGCATTTCAAGTTTTTGTTATTTAAGTACCTACTACTCACACTGACACGGTGGCTTTTTGCCTTTGAGGCTAGATATAAGATATTGTTGTCAAGGACTGATAGACTTAATGTGATATTTGCACATTCATGGGATCTGTTCACTTCTCTCAACCAGTACAGGCTATTCTCATAATATCTATTCTCGCTGCCTAACCTATTCCTACAAATTCTGTTAAACCACCCACAAATGAGTCATCACTTCAATGTAGTTAGTCCACAGCCTCCCACTAGCATCAACTGCTGCTCTTATTTCCTTACAGTAACTATGATTCCTCTTTGGCTCATCATTTTCCAGGACTGTGACCTGACCTTTCACTCTGCCAAGTCTTTAATCTCTTTTATCTCTTTAATCAATTCATATTGTCTGGTGAAAAAGTCACTGCCATTTTCTTAACCCAGAGGTGAGGTGTAGTTGGGTAGTTCAAGGTTAACATCTCAACACAAAGATAAAGGGCAAGCAGGTCAATACCAGTGTCCTTGCTCCATTCTCTAGGGGCGGTTACAATGACAAGAAAATTTTAGAGAGATGCCAAGAGGCCTCTAGAAGTGGTTTAAGTTGGTGGACTGGTTTCCTAGGGCTGCTGTAACAAAGTACCACAAACTTGGTGGTATCCCTTGCCCATCTCCCCGAGACCCTCTTATCCCTCTTCCCCTTACTCTGTAATTTGGCCACAGTGGTTTGTTTTCTTACATATGCCACACTGATTCCTGCTTCAGGGCCTTTGTACTTGCTCTTCTTTCTGCACATACTCTTCTTCTTTTTATTTTTATTTTTTTTTGCTATTTAAATTTAATTTAATTTAATTTAATTTTTAATTTTTTTTATGATGTTCAGTTAGCCACCATATAGTACATCATAAGTTTTTGATGTAGTGTTCAACGATTCATTAGTTGCATATAACACCCATTGCTCATCACAACAGGTGCCCTCCTTCATACCCATCACCCGGCAACCACATTCCCCCACCTTCTTCCTTACATACATATTTCTATACATACATACTCTTTCCCCAAATTATCCCAAACCAAATACTTTCACATTCTTCAGGACTGCTCAAATACCAGTCCTCAAATCATCTCCATAACAAGTATATGTTAAACACCCACATCCCACCTTCCACTTACTGCTTCCACGGTCTAATATTTATCTTTAATTTATATGCTTACTTATGTATGGTTTGTTTCCCTTATTACCAAAAGTTTTTAAAGCCAACCATTATAGATATGCTTTCTATTTGTATGTTTTCTGGGCTCTGCTGAAGTACATAGATGCTCAATACACATTTGTTGAGTAAAATAATAAATAAAAAGTGGATTTGAACCCCAAATTTTTCTGTACATGTGAGAATATTACAACCTGCCCCCGGGGAGGAGCAGATTTACCCTAAACAGGAAACTTTTCCTTTAGATCTGTATCAGCAAGAAGGTTTTTTGTCCTTCAGTTTTATTGAGGTGTATAATTGACGTAAAATAATAGGATAATGAGTGTACAACGGGGTGGTTTAATGTATGTATACACTGTGAAAGGGTTCCCCCCATCAAGTTAGTTAACACATCCATCACCTCACCTAGTTACCCTTTTGTGTGTGCGAGAATATTTACGTTCTACTTTCTTAGCAAATCTCAATTATACAGTACAGTGTTATCAACTATGGCCACCATGTCATATTAGATCCTCAGACCTTGTTCATCTTGTAACTAAAGAATTTTTTTTTTTTTTTAAGATTTTATTTATTTGACAGAGAGAGATACAGCGAGAGAGGGAACACAAGCAGGGGGAGTAGGAGAGGGAGAAGCAGGCTTCCCGCGGAGCAGGGAGCCCGATGCAGGGCTCGATCCCAGGACCCTGGGATCATGACCTGAGCCGAAGGCAGATGCTTAATGACTGAGCCACACAGGCACCCCTAAAGAATTTTTTAAAACAACTCTACTGAGATTTAATTTAGGTGCTATAAAATTCACTTGTTTAAGGAATACAGCTCAATGATTTTTAGGTGTGCAACAACCACCACCATATTTTATCTCCTGAATTAAAAAAAAAAACAAAAACCTTATATCCATTAGCAGTCCTCCCCATCCAGCAACTCCAGGCAATCACTAATCAACTTTCTGTCTCTATAGTTTTGTACTTTTGGGAATGCTTTATATAAATGGAATCACATGTGGTCTTTGTGATAGTCTTCTTTCAATTAGAAGAATGTTTTTGAGATTCATCCCTCTGGTAGCATATTTCAATACTCCGTTCCTTTTATTGCCAAATAGTACTCTATTGTATGGATATACCTCATTTTGTTTATTCATTTGCCAGTTGCTAGACATTTGGGGTATTTCCAACTTTGGACCACTTATGAATGCTCACATGCAAGTTTTGGGGTGGATATATGTCATATCTCTTGGGTATAGAATTAGGAGTGGAAAGCTGGATCATATGACATATCAATGCACCAAACTGTTTTTCAAAGTAACCACACCTTTTTACAATCCTTCCAGCAATGAATGAGGATTCCAGCTTCTCCACATCCTAACCAACCCTTGTCATTGTCCATCTTCTTTATTATAGCCATTTTAGTGAGTGAACTACTACCTCATTGTGGTTTTGTTTTGCATTTCCCTAATGCGTAAGGATGAGCATCTTTTCATGTGCTTATTGATATTTCCCTATCCTCTTTGGAAAAAGATGTTTATTAGATTCCCTTGTCCATTTTCTAAGTCAGTTATTTCTCTTTTTATTGTTGATTTACATATGCTTTTCCCCAGTTGGTATGTTGTCTTTTCACTTTCTTAATGATGTCATTTGAAGCACAAAACCTTTTAATTTTCAGTAAGCCAAATTGATCATTCTTTTTTCTTTTGTCATTTGTGATTTTGGTATCGTATTTAAAAGAATTGTTGCCTAACCTAAGGTCATAAAGATTTACTCTTATGCCTTCTAAGAATTTTTAATTTAGCATTTAAATGTAGGTCTATGATCCATTTTGAATAGTATGAGATAAGGTAGAAGTTCATTCTTTTGCATGTGAATACCAAGGTCTTCCTGTACCATCTGGTGAGGAGACCATTATTTCCCTATAGAATAGCCTTAGTTCTTTGTTGAAAATCAGCTGGCCATAAATGATTATGTCTGGACTTCCAATTCCATTCCACTGATCTGCAGATCTATACTTAAGACATTATCCTATTTTGTTGTTATTTATAGCTTTGTAGCAAGTCTTGAAATGGGGAAATGTGAGTCCACCAAATTTGTTCGTTTTACCCTGAAGGCTATATTAATTATTCTAGATCTCTTGAATTTCCATAATAATTTTAGGATTAGCTTGTACATTTCTGCATAAAAGCCGGTTGAAATTTTGATAGAGATTGCAATGAATTTGTAGAGCAATATGGGAAGTATTCTGATCTAGCCATATTTAGTCTTCTAATTAATGACTACAGAATGATTTTCCATTTTGTTCCAATTTTTTAATTTTGTTCAGCTGTGTTTTGTATTTTTTAGTGTAGAAGCCTTACAGTTCTTTTGTTAAATTTATTTATAAGTATTTTATTTTATTTGGTTCTATCGTAAATGGAATTGTTTGCTCAATTATTTTGATTATTGCTAGCGTATAGAAACATGGTTGATTTTTGTATACTGATAGTGTATCCTATAACTTTGCTGAACCCAGCAGTTCAACTAGATTTTTAGTGAATTCTCTAGGATTTTCTTTATGCAAGGTAATATCTTCTCCTTATAGAGATAGTTTTGCTACTTCCTTCTCAATCTAAATACCTTTTCCTTAATTGTTGCCCTAATTATCCTGGCTGGAACCTCTCAGTTCAATGTTTAATAGGTGTGGCAAGAGAAGACATTTTTGCCTTGTTCCAGAATTTAGTAGGAAAGCATTCAGCTTTTCACCATTAAGTATGGTATCAGCTATAAGGTTTTCATAAATGCCCTTTATCAAGTTGAGGAAATTATCTTCTGTTTCTAGTTTGTTGAGTGTGTTTGTTATGAAAGACTATTGGATTTTTGACAGTTTTACTTCTATTGAGATGATCATATAGTTTTTGTTTTGGTTCTATTTATATAGTGTGTTACATTGACTTGTATTACATTAAGCCAAACTTGCTTGCATTCCATGATAAATTCTGGTTGGTTATGTTGTATAGCTCTTTCCATATGTTGCTGGATTCAGTTTGCTAGTATTTTTCTGGGGATTTTACATTTATATTCACAAGAGACATTGTCTATATACTTTTTTTCCTGTGATGTCTTTGTCTGGTTTTACCAGTATTACCCTGAGCTAATTGAATGAGTTAGGAATTATTCCTTGCTGTCTAGTTCCTGGAAGATTTTATGAAGAAGGATTGTTATTAATTCTTCTTTAGATGTTTAACAGAGGTCTTCAGTTTTCCCTCGTGCAAAGTTTTAAGATTACTAATTTAAGCTCTTTACTTTTTATAGGTCTATTCAGATTTTCTGTTTCTTCTTGAATCAGTTTCAGTAATATGTGTCATTCTACAGAGTTGTCCATTTCATCTAAGACATTCCACTTGTTGGTATACAGTTATTCATAATACTTCTTTATCATCCTTTAATTTCTCTAAATAGTAATGTCCCCTCTTTCATACCTGATTTTAATAATTTGATTCTCCTTCCTTTTTTGCTTCATCCATCTGAGCCAGGATACTTCTTTCTTAAAGGTTTTATTTATTTATTTATTTATTTATTTATTTATTTATTTATTTATTTTGGAGAGAGACACAGAGAAAGAGAGCACACAAGCAGGGGGGTGGTGAGGGGAGGGACAGAGAAAGAGAGGGAGAGAATCTCAAGCAGACTCTGTGCTGAGCCGGGACTGGACTTGGGGCTGGATCTCATGACCCTGAGATCATGACCTGAGCCAAAACCGAGAGTCCGAAGCTTGACCAACTGAGCCACCCAGGTGCCCCACAGCCAGGATACTTTTAATTGCAAATCATGGACAACCAAAAATAAATAGCTCGAATGCTATAAAATTGTCATCTGGTGCCCATTTTTATATTGGATTATTTGTCTTTTTATCAATGAATTGTAGTATGGTTTATATTGTTTCTAGTTTTTTTTTTTTTTTTTTGAAGGAGAATTGAGACTAGAATGCAGATTTTTTAAAATTTGTAACTAGAATATGAATCAATAAATCAAAATAAATTTTGAATCACCTGAAAGAAATAAACTTTAAGTCTGAAAAGTAAAATATATAATTAAATAAATTAAAATAAAGTAAAATGACAGTTAAAATATAAACGTGCTTGAAGAGCTCCAGTCTTGTTGTACCAGGGTTACCATGTCAGAACTTGCATCACTTGCTCATTTTCTCTCTAGAGCCACACATACCCATGTACTATATATTTATTTATATATATGTATATACAATATACCATTATTTTTACTCCCAGTGATAGTTATGAAAACACTCTTTATAAGGCAATTTTTTTTTTTTTTTTGAGAATTGCATGAACCTTACAGAATCTATTCAAAGTACCCAAATGGTTAGTAATTATTACTAATTTCATCATGAGATTACTTGGATAATTTATTTTTTTATTTTTTTTTAAGATTTACATATTATTTATTTGAGAGAGAGCACACACACATGCCCATGAGCCAGCTAGAGCGGGAGGTTGGAGGGGGTGTAGGGGCAGAGGGAGAGGCAGTGAGACTCTTAAGCAGACTCCCCTTTGAGTGCAGAACCTGATGGAGGGGGGGCTTGATCCCGCGACCCTAAGGGCATGACCTGAGCTGAAACCAAGACTTGGACGCTCAACTGACTGTGCCACCCAGGCTTGCTGGGAATGGCCAGCAATCCCTGTACTGAGGGATGAAAGATTACTCCAGACTTTTCTGTGAAAGAGAGGAGAAAGCAAGGGGGGGGAGTCACTGCTCAGAGACAAAGACCCTTTGCTCTTCTTCGCTCCCACCTTTATTGGTCCTTCAGGATAATCATAAATCTATCACTGTTTCTCAAGCATGTAAAGTGGGAGAAGGGGCCTTACTGGAACTAGGAGGATCTGTTTACAGGAAAGATACGATATGCTAACCTGCGTGTTCTATGAGTTCTGCTAAACATACCCTAAGGGACAATGCATATATCTCTTTAGATCACAGGGCAGCTGTTTGGGCTAAGAAAGCTTCAGGAAAGGCAACTCCCCACTACATTCCTATGGCAGAGTGGTCATGCAGGCCTTGGCATTCCAAAGGCCTACGCCCTTCTCCAAAACCTTCCCTTGCCCTCAGTGACCTCCGTGTTACCTTTTAGCAAGCCAGGTATTAGGAATGATTTCATGCTCTATATTAACCCCAACACAGGTGCCCTGAGATTACTTGGATAATTTAACAGTGATATCATGAAAATAGTTCAGTTATTCTTGCCCTATTTCATTTCATTATTTAAAAAATTTTGTATTTTAGTAAAGTCTTAAAAATCTAAAGTATATTCATATATTTTAAGAATTTTTAGGCATTCTGTATGTAGTTGATAAATTGATATGAAAGGATCATAGATAGTTTGCATGTATGTTTCTGATCCCTAAACACTTAAGGGTAGAATCCAACTTTCCCAGAGTTTCTGAAACTTTGTTAGGAATTTTAAGCCCTGGAATCTCATCCATCCCTTTATCCAGTGGCTATGCTCATGAATCACGGTTAGTACATGGCTCAAGCCACAAGCCTGGAAGTTTTGCACTGAAACCTATCTAAAAATACACTAGCAAGTTTCCTGGATGTGCTCTTTGATTCTCTTTCACAACTGGATCAGAGAATATCACCTAAAAAAAAAAGATCAGCATGTTAATTCACTGACCTTATCTTTCTTAACATAGTTAGAATAAGGAGAGAATAAAACCAAGATTTTGGTTGTTCAGATAAACAATTATTTTAAGGAGAGATACCATGGTCATGGTAGTAGGGAGTATAATCAGAGGATAAGCAGAGATATCAACAAAATGGTTAATTAAGACACAATTTATTCCTCTATTAATTACTTACCATAATAGAGACACAGGGCATGAATATATAGAACACATATGTCTCAGGTTTTTTATTAGTAAGTGCATTTTTAAATTATGTTCAAATTTATTGATAGAGAATAACATGTTTTGCTTTTTTGCATTAATAGTCTCCAAATTATTAATGCATAAATTAACTTACATAAATTACATTTAAGGAATTATTCATCTTCAGTTGAATTTATCCTTTAGCACTTACTTTAAAACAAATATAAAGGCCTCTGGAACAAATAGCACCTGGCTCTCAATAAGTACTAAAAGCTACCAGGCGACAGAATCAATGAGTAAGGAAGGTCTTTATATAGTAGATATGCATTTCTCCTGTCTCCGAAACAGTTGCTGGAATCAAGTGAAATGATCTATCTTTGAGTACTTTCAAAGTGTGAAACGCTAACCAAATGTGAAGTAATAATTTTTTTTTAATTTATTTATTTGTCAGAGAGAGAAAGAGAGAGAGAGGGAACACAAGCAGGGGGAGTGGCAGGCAGAGTTAGAGGGAGAAGCAGACTCCCCGCTGAGCAAGGAGCCTGATGTGGGACTCAATCCCAGGACCCTGGGATCATGACCTGAGCTGAAGACAGAGGCTTAACCGACTGAGCCACCCAGGCGCCCCCAAATGTGAAGTAATAAGATGACATACTATTTCCTGGAAAGTGTACTCTCGTGTTGCTTCCAGATGCCAGCAGAAAAATAAGAAAAATATTTTTCAGAAACCAATTTGTATATGTGATTCAGGATCCCTTTACATTGTAATGGAAAATTTTAGGACAAAATATGGGGGGAAAAATGTGACATTTGATGTCATCTACAAAGACCTATTTTTACCAATTGCTGCATTTATTTTACAACCAATTAGGAAAATTTACGTGTATAGAAGTGCGATTCCATCTTGAACGACAAATGGGATACTACCTGATCCAGATGTACATTCCCAGTCTCCTGATCGTTATTCTATCCTGGGTTTCATTCTGGATCAATATGGATGCTGCGCCAGCAAGGGTAGCCTTGGGAATAACTACTGTGCTGACTATGACCACACAGAGCTCAGGATCGCGAGCCTCCTTACCAAAGGTAAGTGCACCAAAGGGACATGCACATATATGTGCACAAATATTTATAGATATATAATATTTTTACATAGAAAATTCACATATATGTAATTACCAACTTTTGTCATATTGTATGGATGCACTGTAATAATATACTTACTATTAGGACTAACACAATAATGAACATTTATATGATGAATGTTATTTATATTCATGAATATATATGTGTGTGTGTATAGCTTTACATATATTTTGCATTTTTTCCTTAGTATCAATTCTTAGAACTGGGGTCGCTACACTGATGGTTGTATGTATTGATATGTATTGCCAAATATCCCTCCAGAAAAATTTACAGCAGTTACACTCCCACAAGTAGTGTATGAGGGTGTCCATAGTACTGTATATAGCACTTATTATTTTTGTGTTTGTTTTTCTTTCCCTTTTTGGCTTTTAAGTTGCCATAGGTCAATAAAAAGGAAAGTTTATCTAATATCATGATTTTAGTCCATGTGGATCTGCCAGAATTAAAATAAACTGTTCTCTCTATGAGGTTTGTAAAAAGCCCCAATATTTCTTTTTAAAACATATGCTGAAATAAAACATAGGAAACTCTTTTAATCCATTTAGCAAACAGCAATAGAAAATTCTTTTCCTCTCCTAAATGACTTCTAAAAAAATTTCCTACTATCCAAATTAAGTAATCCTGTCTAGCTTCCAACAACCTTCACTTTTATTTTCATTACAATGATGTAGATGTAGTAAAATTATATTAACTTTTCTTGTGCTATCTACCTGTAATGCCAAGCAAATTATAAATCTATTGTCATGGCTTCCTTAACTCTTACCATGAATTGCATTGTATGACTCAATTTATTAGATTAAAATACCTAAATAAATAAAAGTTGATGGCAGGACATTTTATCACTAAAAAAGTTACTTCAAATAGGAAGACTTGATCTTTAACAATGCTCACACTGCCTAGATAAAATTTAATGGCTGTCTTGCAAAATAAGGTCTACTTTTATTAATATTTAATTGAATTTTCAAAATGATCCATATCAACTAGTGCTTTATAAAATATTATTCAAGTGAAAATTACAGATCTGCTTATAAGATTAAACTAATAAGTCTCAATGCCCATTTATATATGTATAAATGTCTCAAGGACTCTGAGTAACAGTTGAAGTCCCATAGTCAATTTGTAAAGGAAATTGCCAGTTTACTCATTGATTTTCCTCAAATGCTAAACAGAAGTGAAAGCTCATTCTTCTGTAAGTTGTCAACAAAAGAAGAGAACAAAATGCTCCGTTTCAGAAAACTACAGCTTCTATGAGACACAGTATAAAGACATTTGAATACAAACATTAAGGCAGAATTGGGAGAGCATGGAGATCAGAGTAGAGGAAGCAGAAATAAAGAAAGCAACAAATTAAAAAAAAAAAAACAAAAACAAAATTAAAACACAAGTTTTTGTTTTTGTTTTTTAAAGGAAAGAAAATCTTGGGATGGCTTCATTTTCTTAAGACATAGGAAAACATTTTTAAAAATCTTTAATTTCACTGTGATCTCAGGGAAGGAGTAAATTTTCAACCATGAGCTCAATTATATACATAAATGCACACAAAACCTCTACATCTCTCCAGACATAGAGGCAATGACCTCTAGAAATGTGATAACAGATTTATTTCCAACCCACAAAAATAACTGATTAACAAAATGGTATCTTAAGAGAGAGTGACAATATCATTTTAGGTGTTTTTTTTTAAGATTTTTTACTTATTCATTTAAGAGAGAGGGAGAGAGAGATCATAAGCAGGGGGAGAGGCAGAGGGAGAGGGAGAAGTAGACTCCCCACTGAGCTGGGAGACCAACGTGGGACTCGATCCCAGGATCTGGAGATCGTGACCTGAGCCAGAGGCAGATGCCTAACCATCCAAGCCAGGTTTTGTGATAGTTAGGGAATGGGAGGTTGAGCATATTCAGCTACCTACGTTAGAATTCAGGGAGGCGGACATTGAAGACCCAGGATAAACAACAAGAGTTAATCTATTGGAAAGAATAATTCCAAAAAGTAGAAAATCTCTTGAAAAATGCAATTCTGATTCTGTGATTTGGGGGGGCTAGAAAGGCAAGAGGCGAGGGCCCACACTTGCCTTTAGGAACAGATGGCTAAATCATACACCTTAAGACCTGATATAGTCTCAACCTCACAAAAGAACCCTCGGATGCCTAAAAGTCTTGCCGCTGAAATATCCACCATTCTCTTAGTGACAAAATCTAGGAAGTAGGAAAACAAAATTAAATTCAGGAAACGAAGAGGATTATCAGACAGAGGAGGAAGAGACAATAAAGCACTAATTTATTATAATTGCTTAGTATTTTGTCCAGGCTGTGTGCCAATGCATCTCCTGCAGGATACAAAGGAGTTTGGAAATCAGTCAAGTAAGACTCAGGGTAGAAAATCTCAAAGGATATACCTTAGCCAGCACCTTGAGAACTACAGAGATCAGATTCCTCTCTGATATTTCCTGTTGCATTGTCCTCTACAGTGTCATAATAAATCAAGCGTGTAACGGCCCAAAGCAAGAAGATTCCTGTGATTCATTTCTTGAACATGGAACTATTTGGTGTTTCTGTGATGCCTGCATTAGGTGACCAGAAGGGGGTGACAATACATTCTATTGCCAGCAATTTTTCTAAGTTGTATAATATTAGGGACACTCCCTAACACTGTGCTTGGAGAAGAATGAGTGAGAAAAAATGGTGATGATCATGGAGCCATGTCAATGGAGGGTTTTATAAACCTTGATAAAGATCAGGTTTATTTTGAGTGGATTTTGGAAGGATTTTAATGAGAAGAGTAATCATTCTGACTTTTATTTGAAGATCAGATAGAAGGGGGAGGGAATGTGGAAGCATAGAAACTGCCAAGCAAACTATTGTAGTCTAGAGCAGATGATGGTCTGGCTAGATTCGTAACAGTAGAGGTGGAGAGTAGGAGATGGATTTAGAAAGAGGTGGGTGTTTTAAAGAAAATGCATTTGGAAGTGAAAAAGACGGGATTTGCTCATGAACTGGACCTTGAGGAGTAAGGGAAAAGCAGGAGTCGATGGCAGGATTCAGGTAACTGGGCAAGTAATGGTAATAGTTAATTAATGAGGAAGATTGGGGGAGGTAACTAATCTATGGTTGAACATGTTAACTTTGAGATGTTTATAAGACAGCCACATGGGATTGTCAAAAAGTTAGAACCTAGGGCACCTGGATGGCTCAGTCAGTTAAGTGGCTGCCTTCGGCTCAGGTCATGATCCCAGGATCCTGGGATCAAACCCTGAGTCGGGCTCCCTGCTCAGCGAGAGCCTGCTTCTCCCTCTCCCTCTGTCTGCCGCTCTGCCTACTTGTGCTCGCTCTGTCTCTCTGTCAAATAAATAAATAAAATGTTAAAAAAAAAAAAAGTCAGAACTTCCAAAGTTCTGACAGGGGACACTCAGGCCTCAGATTTC
Organism: Mirounga angustirostris; assembly: GCF_029215605.1. NCBI lineage: Eukaryota > Metazoa > Chordata > Mammalia > Carnivora > Phocidae > Mirounga > Mirounga angustirostris. The sequence continues at coordinate 148,949,952 of NW_026991710.1, read as the reverse complement.
AGGGAGTAAAACCATAGATGGATAAGGAAGCAGAATAGAGATGATTTTTCTAAGAATGAAAGAAAGCCGAGAAAGAAGGGAAAAAAAGATGTATTTGTGGTTGGCCCTCCTCCTCCAGTTGGAAATGGACCTGAATATTCAAAGTCTTCTCTCTCCTTCCTTTTCCCCACAGCCATCTCCCACCCACCCCCCCACACAGAATAAGTTAGACAGTTGAATTAAAGGCAAGACCCTTTACTTTCAAACTCTTGAGATCTCAACATTCTGTGATTATTTTTTTTTTAGATGTGGAAAAGCAATCCTCCCTGGCAGACTTAGGTTTAATCAGGGGTGAAAGAGAGGATAATAATAATCATTTAATTATTTTTGAGTATACATTTGATTTATATTAATACTTAGTTACAATCTTGGCATTGAGAGAATTATATTTTTTATTAAGTATAGAAATGGGTCAGAATACAGAAAATCAGTAGAAGGAATAAAATATAATTTTAATTTGGAAGCTATGGGTTCTAGCAAGACTCCACACCAGGGAACTCTGGGAAAATCTCAGTTATGCAGCATTATGATATATACTTTACCCTTCGTTTCCCAAAGAGCAGTTATGTCTTATTGGAGACCTACTCCGTTCATTCTCTTTCGCAGGGACCAGCTAAGGTCCAGCTTTTTTTTTTTTTTAAGGTCCAGCTTTTTACATGTTTTTTGTTTCATATCATCTGCTGAAGTACACAAATATTACCATGTACACACTAGTTTAGTCTTAAAAATGAGTTTCAAATCTATTGTCATACCAGAGATCTTTGAACATAGTATGTGAAACAGACAGATGTGTGTGCACACCCCACCCCCCCAACACACACACCCAGACACAAGCTTGGCAGGGGCCAGAGAATCTCTAGATTCCAAGTTCATCCAAACCCCAGCTCTTTTTCTTGTTTTTGTTAAGATTTATTTATTTATTTATTTAAGAGGAAGAGAGCAGGTGTGTGCCTGAGCTGGGGGTCGGGGGTGGGGTGGGGAGGGGAGCAGAGGGAGAGGGACAAGCAGACTCCATGCTAAGCATGGAGCCCGATGTGGGGCTCAATCTTACAACCCTGAGATCATGACCTGAGCTGCAACCAAGAGTCAGGTGCTTAGTGGACTGAGCCACCCAGGTGCCCCCAAACCCTAGGTCTTAACACAATAGAGTCTTGGGGCCCAGGATTGTTTCAGTATAGTTAGGTTGCACTTGTTCTGCATAACAAATAATCCCAAGTCTCAATGGTTTACCACATTTATTTTTGCTCATAGGCCTGTGAGTTGCCTGACTCTTCCAGGTTTGTCTGAGATTGGCTGATTTGGATGGGCTTAGATCGAGGCTGTGGAGTAGACACACATCTGTTCCCACCCATGTGGAACTTTAGGTACAGTAGCATACTCTTTTCATGGAGGAATGCAGGAAAATAGGAAGGCAAGCAGAAGCATGCAACGCTTTTGCTCGGAATTAGCACACAGTCACTTTGGTTATTTTCTAAATCTTCCCAAGTCTCACAACCAAACCCAAAGTCAAGGGGGTGGGGGCGAGTGTACTCCACCCACAGGGTAGCTTTGGAGTGGAAAGGAGAAACAAAGGACTGTCAACAAATAATCTTATCTATCTCAGGGACAATGATTTGTTAAAACTTTCTGTCTCCGTTCCTAGACCAGACTCTGTCATATTAGTAAAAACTCAAGAAAACAAGAGAAGAAAAAGGAATGGAGAGAGGAAAGATGGAGGGATTCCTGGAAAGTTCTATGTGAATTTCTCCTACTCTGCCCCCACCACTATGGCCATCTCATTTGGAGCAGAGCTAGAAAATAAGAAACACTTGAAATTTCAAATGTGGATAATCAATTAAATATTTCACAGAAGCTCAGAAGGCTGTAGCCTATGAAAATCTCAAATTCTGCAACAAAAGCTGTTTATCTTGAATAATTTCTTTTTGACTTTTTTTCCCCATTCGGTTTGTCTGTGAAACCCATCGAGTAGATTTTTGAGAGAACAAAAGATCTTTTACATATTTCTATCCTCATGTAACTAAATCAGTACATGAGTAAATATCATGCAGATATTTAAAGATAAGAACTTTTAAATATTTACTTAGTACTTCATCCAAACTTGAAAAGCAAAGAAGTCTATCATTTTTTTCATATCTTTCTAAGAGAATGTAAAAGCTCAATTGAGTTACTCTTGTACAGAACCATATTTCCCCCCTGAAAATCACCAGATTAATGAAAAAAAATTAAATGTTGTATGTGTCTACCTTATAGTATAATGAAAACATTGGTTTTAGAAGACGTAACAAAGATAGCTTTTATATTAAGTTTTTACTCTTCCTAAAGACATCAATTATAGAAATGATTGCAAATGTTAGAAAATATCAATTGAACTAATATATTTTTATTTGGATACCATGGTTGTGTGGGCACACAAAGATCTATATGTGAGATTACATTGAAAAGACAGGGATGTGAAGAAAACTGGAAGATCTGTACTCACTATTGTGTTCTTATCTAATTAGTTCTCATTCTCAAAAAACAAACAAACAAACAAACAAAAACCCTGCAGTTTTAAAGGAGAGTAAGCTGTAAATGTCAGCAGTAATATAAATGAGGGGAGGGGACTGCATAGTAATCATATTAATATAGCAATAACTATTACTGTCAGTAGTTTTGGTCCTCGCCATTTAAATGCAGCATTCTAATATTTATTCAAAATACAGTTAACTAAAATTACTTCAGTTACATTCAGTACAAAAATGGTGCAAGTAGGTTCATTTTTAATGAATTTTAATAATCATACTTAACTTACAATACCTATTTGATGTGAGCAATATACTTAATTTTTTTAAAAATGTATTGAATATACTAATAGTTTGGTTTCATATTAGGTTCACTTAGGAAACAGAGAAAAAGAAAAAAGTCTAGAAAGTGAAAGAATCATTTATTCGTTCCATTTTTTGTTAAAAATCACAGACTATAATGCATGTGAATGTCATCCAATTGTAATAGTGTTTTATCTATTATCTGTAAACAGGTAATTCCTAAACATAAGGTAGGTCCTATAATAGGAAGGGTAGAAATTGACAGATATCTCTGGTTCTACATTTAATGTTAGAACCTACATTTATTAGGCTTACTAGATCTCACTAGGCTGAAAACTAACAGTTATCAAGCATGTCCTTTAAAGGTGACATAGAGGCATAACCACGTCACAGATTCTTAAATCTGATGGCACAATTAGGAAAAAGCATATAATCAAATCACGAAGTTTAATTAAAAAAAATAGGATATAATACAATGGTTTTGGAATCAAACTAAATTTAAAAACAAAACAAGTATATGGTACTTTGAGACAATTTTACCTAAATAATGTCTGAAACCCCCTTTACTGCGTTCACATATATCCTAGAATCATACCACAAACCCTCCCGACAGATTAAAAATGGATGGAAAACTCCCCCTCACCCACGGAATAAAGAACACCGTCCCAACATCAGTGTCCTTAAGCAACTAACAAGCTTTCTCTGTCTTTGTAATTCCTGTTTGAAGTTGTCAATGAAGGTCTTGACCTCCGAGATAAAGGGATAAAGTAGGTATATGGTTAAAATAAAGATGATGTTATAGACATGCAAAGCCTCCAGTACAAAAATGTGGAGGAGAGAGAAGTCACAGAATTCAACCTTAACGGAACAGTTAAAAAAGATAATATAGTAAGAAATCCCAGTAACTAATAGTATGCACCTAAGAAGTATTTGCTGCGATATCTAGATTTCATTTCATATAAACGGTAAACATCAGAGCCTTGTCCTGTAGAAGAGACGATGGTAAAATTCCCAGAATTGAATCAGAAGTCAGAGATAACGAGATGAGCTTTCAAAATCCCTTAGCCTTTTTGGTTGTACTTTTCTCATCTGGTGACTGGAGGGATTGGCCAAGTCCATTACTTAGGAAAGCTGCAGCTCTGTTCTCTTACGATTTCATCTCTTAAAATAAAAACTTTTATGTGGAAAATAAATACTGTGTTCAAAGTATCATTCATTCACTAAGGGTTACGAGGATCATAATCAGTATGAATGCGACATCGTAAGGACTCTGCTGTTGTGAGCAGCCCTCCGGGATGATAAATGTCCAACTCACAAAACCTTGTACTGTGTGATCCACTGCCTAGTGTTTCAAGAAGGCAGTCCTCCAGACAGTTTCTTTCACTTTTTCAACAGCCACTTCATTCTCCTTTAACACCTATTTCTAAAACATTGTTTATTCTTTCCCTTGTCTCTCTCTCACTTTAGGTCTGGAAGGAAGCTCAAAATGATTTTGCGACTAATATTTTTTCCTAGACAAATTACAAAACACAAAGTTCTCATACATGTTTTACACTAGGGAGAAATGCAGGATTAAATACACTACAATCTGGATTTTACAAAACCAAGATTAAGGAATAGTAATTATGATCTGAAATTAAATCCCCGGGGGGGAGTAGCAGTAAATCTTCCAGCATATCTCAGAAGAAAAGCATCTAGTTGAATGCTTGAGTCATTTGTCCATTCCACAGCCAGAAGTGCTCCTCACAGTTTCTTTTACATTTCTAAGGAACTGGGAGTATCCATCAGGATTGACTGTCATTAAAGGGAGAAAAATCATCCTGGTTGAAGGGCTATTTTAGCTAATCAAAAGCAATACTCTGTGATGTTTTGCTATGCCTCTTTCTCAAATAAAAAGCAAATTTAGATTGAGAAAAGAATTGATAAAATACTCACTTTCAAGTGGTTCCTCGAAAATCTACCTTCCTTTACTTCCCTAGAGCGCCAACATGTAGGTTTATATGAGATTTTGTGATGCCAACTCCTGGTTCTGGCTGAATCCACCCCTTATTCTTAAATTTAAGTTGTGCTCCTTGTAAATGCATTTTAAAATTCTATTTCTAGAAGCTATTGACTAACAGTAGTCTGGGTTATAATTTATAATTTAATAAGTATAATTTACTATAAATAAGTAGTCTGGGTTATAATCTAATAAATATTTACCCACTAATGCATTTGTCATCGATGAGCTCTAGTGTGGGGCATTATCAGTCTCAGGAGGCAATTCTTTTAACCACATTTATGCAGGGTAAGGCAAAGGCATGTATCTTGCCAGACTTCTTGACTATACCATTTGGGGCCATGCTTGTAATACAGCTCACCCAGTGTACTTGTAAAGGAATGTATTCTGAAATTGTTGCTACTCAATAATCCTACCGAAAGCTAGCATAAAAGTAAATGTATTTATGAAGGATTGTCTGAGATAAATGCAACTCATCTCTTCCTCTTAATTAGAGAACACAAAAGCAAACGGCTTCAGAGGCCATAGGCACAAATAAATTACACCACAAAGTGCTCTGGTGTAGTTATTAAGGGGTGGAGATGAGCATTATGGTCAACTGGTGAGGTGAATTCCATATGCTGTAGCACAAGCGAACTCATTGCCATGCCCACGTTTGGCTTGCAGCCTGCCTGTCTTTACTCTCCACCAGCTGGTCAATCTATTATCTCTCTTAGATTAAGTGTGTGCTTCAGAATGCTACCTGGACTCTATTTATACCCCTTTACAATTGATGGTATTGAAATTTGACCTGACACTAAGGTTTGAAGAAATTTTTGGCTGAAGATCAAGGGAGGTTTGCACTTCTATGCCACACTTTAATTAATCAACAGCTTTTTTTTTTTTTTTTTTTTTAATAAAGCAGCGAGTTTTGCTCTTTGACAAAGCTGCTGTAGTCCTCTAGGAAGATATCATAAACAGCGGCCAAATCATAATCCACACTGTCCGCAGTCCTGTGCCTCTAGGAATCCGTGTTTCTGTTTCAAACATAAAAATAGTGGGAACTCTCCCACCGCTACTCCCTCTGCCACTCATGCTGGCTTTCTCTTCCTCCCAGGCACAGGGTAAGGTTGCGCCTCACCGTCCCGGGGTGGGGCGGACTGTGAGTAGTGCCGGCTCAGGAGTTTTGGGCACGGTGACCTGTACCGCTGCTAGCCTCAGGTATTTGTTAGCCAACATGAGAGCCGTCAGGGCCCGGTTTTCCTCGACTGTTGCCGCTGACCGTGTTCCAGATAGTGATCGCCCCGTCAGCTGAGGTCAGTGAGAATGACAGTGACAAGAGTCACCATTGAACTCAAAGCTGAGACCTGAAGGACAAATGGCCGTGTCCTTTACTGTTCTTTGTTTCAAGCCAGTGAGATTTCGGGACTGTTGGTTACTGTATGCTATCCTAGCTTGAATCCTCCTGGTGCCCACTTCCTTGCATCATCGGAAAGGTAGATGTGTAGAAATTCATGCTTAAACGAACTCCCAGAACATGACTGCTTCCTAGAGTCAAGATAAATTTGATTCCGGTCTTTATCGGATGACTGATAATGATAAAATCCATATATATATATATATATATATATATATATATATATATATATATATATATAATCATTATCATATATTTGGAATATATATACACATATATCCATATCTGGAATATATATATGTATGGATATATATATATGTATGGATATATACATATATCCATACATATCTACATTTGGAATATATATAGATACACATCTACATTTGGAATATATGTATATATAAATATATATATATATAATTGGGACACAAAAAGCAGACTGTCTCTATTTTCTAATGATAACATTAAAAGTAGAATGAATGCATAATTTTTCTGGAAAAAATGGCATAAGAAGTCTATAGAACATAATGATGCTTATATTCCTCTCCCTACATTATGAAACATTTTTAGAATGAAAAAGACAAGGCCTTGCAGTAACCTAACTCTGCATACTCAAATCATAATTCATCAAGCTGATATCTTCTTAGATTATCACATGGCAAGTAGGCAGTGATTTCCCAGCTCATGAAAACACTTCATTATAATTAATGTAAGAGTGTCGTCGAGGGGACTTTCATTGCATTTCAGAGGATAAAATGTTTTCCTAATCTAGTTTTGCTTCCTCAGAGCAACTAGTTTGTTTTTATGTGGTAAATACAATGCTCATGTCTCTTTTTCTACATTACCTAGGAAGTTGTTTGCCAGATTTTAGGATCAGAACCAGCAAATAAAGAGGACTTTATGATATATATTCTGCATACTGATTTTAGTCTTAACTATTAGATAAAAGTTAAAGAGGCTGGAATATTAAGATGCAGAGGACAAAAGTAATAGTTAAATTTATGGGCTTTGGAGCCAGATGAGTTATATTCAAATCTAACTTTGCAACTTGGTAGCTGTCTTAATTGGTTCAGGCTCCTATAACAGAAGGCCATAGAATAGGTGACTTAAAGACCACAGATATTTATTCTCACAATTCTGGAACCTGAGAAGTCCAAGGTCAAGACACTGGCAGATTCAGTGTCTGGTGAGAGCCTTCCTCCTGGTTCATAGACGGTGATCCTCTAGCCATGTCCCCTCATGGTAGAGGGACAAAGGAGTTCTCTGGGACCCTTTCTCCAAGGGCACTAACATCATTCATGAGGACTCTACCCTCACAATCTGATCATCTTCCAAAGGCCCCACCTCCTAATACCATCCCCTTGGGGGTTAGATTCCAACATCTGAATTTTGGAAGAACATATTCAGTCCATAACAGTCGCTATGTGACAAGTTATTTTACTTAAGCAAGCTCTTTTATTGTGCCTAAATCTCATCTTTAAAATGGGGATAGTTTCCTCAGTGATTGTGAGGATTAAAAGTGTTATTTTTAGACAACTACTAAGAAGACTCAGTAGTTCCATGGATACTACCAAGAGCATTTCCTGACATGTTAATTATTATAATTATTTCTCTAATAATAAATAGCCAGTGATTTGAAGTTGCTGTACGTGACTCAATCAATTCAACATGACCTGAGAGCACATAGTATGACGAACAGTCTAGGTCCTAGAAATATCAAGATGGGTAAGACTTGGCCTTTGTCTCAGCTCATCGGATATATTAGCCTAAAAAGAGAAAGATACATAAATGGATCGTGTCCGTGCAGTGGAGCAAGGTCAACAATGAGATGAATTATTTCGTGTTTGCTTACACACAGTTTGTTAAAACAGCAGTATAGATATTTCACTTTGAAATCTTCAAGAACATACTCATTTTTGTATCACCTTAACCAAAGTTTTTGAAAAATAGAAAGCACTTAGGGATCGTGGAGTAGAATAGTTAATTGAAGGTGGGACATTCAAATGTTGCTATCCAGCAGTCATCTTGTAAGACCTGCTTACAAATAAATATAATTACAATTGTAGTGAGTGACCTGGGAAAAGGTTTCTATGAGGAAAGGGGAGGTAGGAAGGTGAGAAAGGCTGTCCTGGCATTAGGAGAAGGATCCCTGATAATGTGTTGTCTAAGCTGAGACCTGAAGGACAAATGGCAGTTACCCAAAAGAAGGAGTTTTCCAGACAGAAATAACAGGGAATACAACCTGCTATCAATTGCTTGTCAGTTGCTTTCAGGTTCCAAAAAATAAAAGCAGGGAAGAATAGTTAGTATAATAAGTAAGTAAGAAAGTGGCATAAGATGGTAATTATCATATCTTCAGAGGCCTTCACTGACCCTCCTCATCTAACATAGCCCCCTTCACCCTGTCCAACTCTTCCCATTACCCCATTGTGGTTTCTCTGTTGCACTTCTTTTAAATCACCTTTGTGTTTTTATTGTATGTTTTCCCCAAATTCAATGTAAGTTCCATTAAAGATGGATCTTATTTATCTTACTCATCTCCATAACTACAACACTAAGAACCAAACTTGGGTACATTAATGGTGTTCAATGAATGAGAAAAAATATATATATATTGAATGCCTGTAGTAAGAGAAGTAAGCTGGAGGCCAACCATGTAGGCCTTTATACACTATAAAACAGACTTGAGACTTTCAATTAATTGAAAGCAAATGAAGAGTTTTAAGTAGAAGGATTTTAAAATAATCATTTATTGTTGTGTCAAGGATAGATTTGAGGGACTGAAGAACAGATCATTGTGGTTGAGATCACTGGGATGGCAGTAGGAAGGATGGAAAACAGAAAATGATAAATTTGAGAAATAGCAAGAAAGTATAATTAACAGGTGGGTCTTTGATATGAGAGAATGAGAGGACTCCTAGTGTGAGGGTGAACAACTGCAAACACAATGTAACCTTCCAATGAGGAGAAGGAGGAAGCAGTTATGTTAGTTTGTTGTTTGTCTGGTGGAGTCTGGTAGAGATTCATAACTTTCATTTTTAGTTAGAGTAAATTTGAGGTGTGTGAAACATCCACAAGGTGCAGTCAAGTAAGAACCTGGCTAGAGAAGGGTCAAATCAGCAAAGAGAGATTTGGAGGCCATAAGCACAGAGGAGAAATTGAATCCATGGTAATAGATGAAGTTGACTCATGAGAAGCTTCACAGTTAGAATAGAAGAGTGCTTGGACTGTATCCCTGAGGAACTCAGGATGAAGAGGAAGGGCCCACAAAGCAGAGTGTGGTAGACCTGAGGGAGGGAAACCTGAAGAACCTGGGTCACGGGAGCCATGGGAAGAGCAAGCTCCAAGAAAGAAGCAGTCTTCAATATGGTGGCTTTGAACAGGTCTCCAGTACAAAGGTCCCCCTGACTGGTGCATCTAACTAATAAATGTTTAGGTTTTATTTTCTCATACTTTTGTATTCAAGGAGTAATACTGAGGAGAGATTGTTGCTTAAAATTGAATCAGGGTTCCAACAGCACATTGGACTATGGGACTGTTGAAATGGTAGTTCAGAGGAATGAACCAGATTGGAGTGAGAATGCCCCAAGGAATAGCAACCAGTAGGGGATGGAAAAAAAGGTGATAAATCTGAAACACATGGGGTGTGTTGTATGTCACGAATATGTTGGGCATGGGCTGGAGTAAGAACCGCTGTCCATATTTTAGTTATTAGCCCTAGAGTTCCAAACCTCCCAGGTCCCAAGTTTGCTGCATTTGGATGGGCAATGAGGGTGGAGGAGGAGAAAAAGAGTTGAATTTGGTGAAGAAGGTCAGAGAAGAAGATGAGGAAAGTAGGCCCTTTAGGCTCAACACTCGGGAGTTGTTCACAATTAGCAGAACCCTAACAGGCATAAATGATGTTTGCATATCTCTGTTGTCATTGAAGACATTCATTGGATTAACATGGAAATTAAATTTCTAATTTATCTCCAGTTCATGTCATTATAGATTCAGGTTGTTAAAGAATGAGCACATGCTTTATGAGTAATATTCTTCCAGGAATGTTGTAGCTTGAGACAGCGCTTTTGAAATCTGTATTTTATCTTTTGGGACAGTATGTATTTGAGGACAGCCAAAGATTTTTGGCATAACTGCAGAACTTATGAGCTTTAAATCTATATTTTATAAACAATTGGACACTTAGCAAGCACGGGAATAAAATGAGGGCATACCTGTCTTTGCTCAGTAGAGGTCGTTCTGATAAACAGAAGTCACATTTAAAATAAGTGGAGGAGATGCAGAGGGCTCCTTTGTTGACATATTTCATACGTAAGTTGACACCGTTGGAAGTGTCAAGAAATGGCCTCTTTTTAAAAGAGAATTAATCCAACCCAAGGTATGAACAGAGCATCACTTCAAAAGTGAATCTCCACATGAATCATCATCTGTGATTCATTCTTCCCCTGTATTTTAACATTGTACACCTTAGTTTATCTGCCCATTTATTTAGCAAATATGTACACACATGCCAAACAGTATTGTGGTGGTGAACAACTCAGAGATGACATCTGCCCTCAAAGAGTTCACAGTCTAAACAGAAAAAGAACAAGCATGAGCATTTGCAAGGTACTGTCTTCAGGTAAGCCCGCAAGTGCCGTGGGATTCTGAACCAGACTTGGGCAAAGTCGAGCCTGAGACCAAAAAGGCCAAATGAGAAGGGGGAGAGAGGTTTGTCCTTACTTTATTTATTGCTCTCCCCAACATAGATTTCCCCTGAAGAGTAAGCCACTTTTCCCCTTTTAAACCACAGCCTAAATTTGATCAAGATTTCCACAGGTTGATATTGACAAAAACACCACTAGATATTAAGAATGAATAGAGAGGAAAAAAAAATACAGAATATACAAACAGCACAGAAACAGTCAAATTTCCAAAGTGTAAGGTTTTGATCCTTAAGATAACGATACATTGAGTCCAAAGAAGTAGTTAGTACATCTTTGCTTACATCTAGCCTCGAGTTCTGCTCTCCTTGACTTCTTGGGAAGGGACATTTGTTTCTATCAGTGGGGAAGCAAAGTTTTAGGTAATTGTCCATTTCCCAGGAAAAATTAAAAAAAAAATTATTTCACATAAATATCTTTCATTCTTTTTTTTTTAAGATTTTATTTATTTATTTGAGAGCGAGAATGAGAGAGAGCACATGAGAGGGGGGAGGGTCAGAGGGAGAAGCAGACTCCCTGCCGAGCAGGGAGCCCGATGCGGGACTCGATCCCAGGACTCCAGGATCATGACCTGAGCCAAAGGCAGTCGCTTAACCAACTGAGCCACCCAGGCGCCCAATATCTTTCATTCTTAATCTCATTCCTGGCAAATGAGAGAATTTTTTCCCCCACATCTAACTGATGTGTCTAAGGTACCCAACAAAATGAACGGCTCTTGCTCATAGCACAAAATGTTATGATTTTACCAGCATGGCTATCATGATATAACACTGTGTGTAATACAGACACATATACAATAAGAAGGGATACTAAAACTTACAGAAAATTTTCATCCTTAAGCAATTGACATATACAGCAACATTTGTCCAATTACATCCTCAAATCACTGCCCTGTTAAGCTGAGAGAAAAATTAAAACAGTTTCTTAAAGTTTACTGAATTGTTCCTCCAAAGGTCTTCAGTCTGTATGAATCTGTTTCTAAGAAACAGGGACATATTTCTTCCTTTTATGCTTCTCTTTGTTTCACTTCTTTGTGGGTTTTTTTCTCTTAAAAATAGTAAGAAAAATAATTCTCTGTTCTTTGTTTTTTCTTCTCTTTATCTTCTCTTCCTTACCCTTGACGAGGCAGAAAACAGCAAGACCTCATGCTAACGAGGTAGTGAGGGTGAAGGAGGCTGGCTGGGGTTGGCAGGACCTGGGTCCATGGGTCAAGGAGGAGGTCAAGACCAAGGCGGCCAGTGGGGTCTTCCTGCGTGAAGCCAGAGCCAGTAAGGCATCTGGGGTTAATGGGGCTCAGGCTGGAGGTGACCAGCAGAATTAAGATATTAGTTACATACAGGGAGACTCTTTAAATATATGTTAAAGATAATGAGAGGCAAGATTGTCGCTGTCTGAGAAAGTGTTACATCGATCAAAAAGGTGAAAGCTAGAGTGAACCCTGTGGTAGTGAATTGGAATTATAGATGCCAGTGGGAATTCATGTTTTAAATACAGATAGATAAATGATACACAAAGAGGGGCACCTGGGTGGCGCAGTTGGTTAAGCTTCTGACTCTTGATTTTGGCTCAGGCCATGATCTCATGGTCTGATACCGAGCCCACATTGCACTCTGTGCTGGGCATGGATCCTGCTTAAAATGCTTTCTCTCTCTCTCCCTCTGCCCCTCCTACCCCACCACTCTTGCTCTCTTTTTCTCTCTCTAAAAGAAAAAAAAAAGATGCACAGATAGATGATAAACAGATATGTTATATATATTATAATATATTGTATATATGCAGATATATATGACATATTATATATATCAGTGATATATATATAAAAATATATATATTAGTTATGGATGCTTGTGTGTATGTATGTATACAATTCCTAACTCTGTCTGCTAAGAGGGCCTAGAAATAGTGATACCCAGGAAACAATGAGCACACCCAGTGCCTAGATCCTCGGTTTCTAAAAGCCGTTCCTCACTAAAGAAATGACTCTAGGGGAAAGGAGAAAGAAAGAAAGAAAGAAAGAAAGAGAGAGAGAAAAAGAGAGAGAAAGGAAGAAAGGAAAGAAGGAAGGAAGGAAGGAAGGCCTTAATCAAGGACTGGAATAGGAAATTATAGATGAGTCGGCAATGCCTCGTGCCAGAAAGTAAGAAAGCCCCCAAATCATGAGGGAGACTTGACAAAAGGATGCATGGCCTAACTTCTAGGGCCTGACCCAGTTTGTATAGTTAGTGTGAGCATCAAAATAGTGATGTTAATGCATTATAACCCATTAAACAAAATCATTATTATTATAAATGAATGTGGGAGACAGAAACTTTCCTTACTGTAGAATGCTAACTAATACATGTAGATGGAATTAGAAAACCCACATTTGGAAATCATAATTGTAATAATTGATGCAGACAAAAGTCATCAGTGTCTAAGGGATGAAAGTTTAAAGAGTAAGAAGATACTATGTAGTTTCAAATATCTCCACACAAGGGAAATTTATATCTTTATAGTAGAGAAACCTGGTAGACAACACCTTAACCAACTGATCAACGTTCAGTGCCTTCTGGTATGGTACACTGTGAAGAACGGGGCATCGCTGTTCCTATCAAAATCCCATAATCTGAGTTTAAAATGAGGAAACATCAGATAAACCAAAAGTGGGAGACACTCAGAAAATATTTGGTCTACACTCATCAAAAATATCAAGGTCACAGAAGGCGAGAAAAAACTGACCAAAATATTCCACACTGAAGACTAAAGAGATATGATGCCAAAATGCAACACACAGTTCTAGATTAAATCCTGGAACTGGTTCGAAAACTGTTTTTCTGCTAAAAAGGCCATCGTTGGGACAGTTGCTGAAATGAGAATGAGCTTTTAGGATTAGATGGTAGTATTTTATTAACGTCAATCTGATTTTAGTGGTCGTACTAGAGTTATGTAGGAGGAGATTGTCATTTTCTTTTAGAAAATCCACATAAGTATTTCAGGGTAACAGGCCATCATGTCTGCAAATTATACTCAAATAGTTCAAGGGGAAAACATAAATGATAGAGATAGAGACAAATATAACATTTGGTCAAATGTTAACAACTGGGGAACTTGGTGGGGGGGTTGGTTTGTTTTTTATTTGTTTTTTATTTTTTTATTTTTTTTACTGTTCTTGCAACATGTTTGTTAATGTAAAAATTATTTCAAAATAAAAACATTTAGTGAAGCAAATATGGAACTAAAAGGTAAGTGGCATTATCTATATTTCAATGTTACTTCATACTTTTTTGAGCATTATCCTATACTACACTGAAGGTAAAATTACACTTAACTTATTTTTTCTTCATCATGTGTTTGGTCTTGTGTTTCATTGGACAACAATTTTTAACAAAACATACACAGGTTGTAATGTGTGACTGATACACAAACTTGCAAAAATTAATTATTAAAAAATAAAAAAATGTTTATTAAGTTAAAAAAAGTCTTGGTCTTGTTGCTTTCTTTTTCCAGCTGATATAAATGGTACAACTTAGCATCAGACATTTGGTTTTGTTCTTGATGGACACAACAATATAACTCAATTTGCTCACTCTTTCTCTCTTTGCTAGGTTTCTTATGTCAAAGCTATTGACATTTGGATGGCAGTATGCCTCCTTTTTGTGTTTTCAGCACTTCTGGAATATGCAGCTGTAAATTTTGTATCAAGACAGCACAAAGAACTTCTGAGATTTCGACGAAAGAGAAAGAATAAGGTAGGCGATTAAATGCATCGGGTTCGGCAGGATACCAATTGTCACTGGAAAGTAAATTTGTTATATGTAATAGAGTGGTGCAGAGAGGAAGTGGAGTCTGAGAACCAAAGGATACAACTATTCCTTTGGTTTTGTCCAATCGAAACTGAAATTGTCAAAAATAGCTTCAGGGATGAAATGGTGACATCCAGTTCTACTTTATATAGCGTATCTATCGACATGAGAGCTTTATCAATCTCTTTCTAATGTACTTCCTGGAACAACACCATTTTTTGCTTCAATTAACAAAATATATCATTTCTTACTTGCAACGTGAGAGTGTTCCTGATGGTCTTACTTAACACGTCATTGGATATAGCTATTAAAGTTGTTCCTTTTATCAAAGTAATTCCTTTCATTGTTTCCATAAAATATTACCTATTTGTTAATGCTATGATGTTCATGTAGAACTATGTGGTCTCTTGCTCATGCATACTTTCCTGTTTTTAAGATATTTATTCTGAATCTCTATGGGAAACACAAGAATGTGTTACTGTTGCCTTGCTGTTAACTGTTAAATGAAATCCAGAAGAAATTGTATTGAGAACATCATTAGGAGACCACAGGAAGTTGTAGAAGTAATCTCATAATTGAATTTGGATGCACAGAATGGAGTTGTTCCCCTCTATTAAGACTTGTAATGTTGTCTTTATATGCACATAAGCTCGATCAACCCCCTTTCCTCTTCTGGAAGGGAGAGTTTCTATTGACAAGCGTATCTATCAGTTTACTTCTCTTAATGTGAATGTGCCAACTGACATTTAAAAGCAAATGGACTCATACGCAATAGAGAAATGTCAAATTATGTAACAGGAGAAATTGTGGCCAGAATCTGGTGTATTGGAATACTTAAGTCAAAACATACTCAAATCTTAGAAATAATAGTCTGGTTCATATAGGATGCATTTTTAAGGATTTTGAAAGGATTTAAATTTTTTTTTTGAGGCTTCCTTGTAGTTTCTGAATTATTCGCTGCAATTTACATATTCATAAAATTGTTTAAAGCCCTAAGCCCATGATCTCTCAGTACTGAGCATTAAACATATTCTAAAGTAATAATGAATTCAGTCATGTCTAATTAACTCCCCCAAATCATAATAAATACCCAATTCACAGTAGCATGGAAGGAACATCGAGGACTGTGATACTCTGAGTAATACATGGGACAAAAACAGTGCCTGAGCTTTTATTTGATCAAATTGTTATGAAAATAAAGGCACATCATTTGTATATTGAAACATTTTAATAGGGAAATTTATTTTTCTCTATCTCTTTCTCCCCCCCCACAGCCCCATCTACTGGTTTCCTTATACTTTTCTCCTTCTTTTTCTCGCTCTTTATTCCCCTTTTTTCTCCCTCCCTACTGTCTACCTGCTCCTCTTTCTTTTCATGACACTTGGCACTGGCTGAAACATTATCGCAGGACAAAAAATTCTATATCACTAGGGTAAAGCTCCTGTTTTCCTTTCCCTTAAATGACTGATAAAGACAACTTCTTCTAATGTCATTAATCCGAAGTAAAGTAATACTTATTTCCCCTTCTCATTTTGGTTTGCTTTTTCACTTTTATTTTCCATTTCTCTACCTTTCTCCTCCTCCCTATACAATTTAGAATGTATCGACCAGGTGCCGGGAAGTATTAGGTATGTGATGTCCAAATGGGGGTAGAGAGCTCACTTTCCACACCCACCACACATCCAACAACAGACACAGTGTCCAATGGGTAACATAATAGACTGTAAGTGTAGATGCTCAATTTTGGTTCTCCTTTAAAAAAAAATTATCCTACCAAAGCAGCTTTTGAGTTTCACTACCGGTAAGAATATCAGGATATATAATGAAGCCCATTATTCTTTAGCTCACAGAAAAATGACAAGATTAATTTTTCTAGTGAGTGGCTCTCTAGGGAAATATAGAAATGCAAAAAGAGTAATATCTTATTATTTTCTAATGACTAGTTGAAATATTCAAGCAGCAAATATTATAATTGAGATTTAGTGCAGGAAAATATAGGGTTTTTGTTTTGCTTTGTTCTTAGTTCATTTCATCCTTTGGGGGTTGGATACCTTGCATATGTGAAAATCGATTAATTGATACATATGTATGTGAAAATGATATATGCAATTAAAACCAATTGTGCAATTATATTTACTCATATATGACTTGATTCTCTGGTTTCTCAATCCCTCTTGGTCCACCTTACCTTCCCACAGACAGAAGCTTTTGCATTGGAGAAGTTTTACCGTTTCTCAGACACGGTAAATTCACTTTCTTAACTCTAAGTAGAGGAATGTGGTCATCAGTGAAAAAAGCAGAGAGCATATTCTGCACCCAGGCAGTGTTTGGTGGGGAAACACAGCCCCTTGCATATTTAAAGCCAAACAATGACCATCCCCCTTCAGCTAAGGATATTCTCTTTTTCAAACTCCGTTTGTCTTCCCTCACTCAGTAAAAAGATACTTAAATATTATCCTTTATCTAATCAGCTGAGTTATTTGATTGGTCAAAATGATCTTTAAATATATATAAACAAAAATAACGCATATAATCTTATAATAGTCTCCATGAAAGAAACAGTCATTTGTTTTGACAAAATTAGTTCCAAAAATTAATAGAAAAATTATTTGTACAAAGAAGTTCTAAATGCAGCCTTTCTTGTCAGAAAATAGAGACCTAAAAATAAGGCAAAAAAAAAATACTTTGTCCAACCTATGTATTTTTAGAATCCCTTAATGTGAAGAGAAGTTGAGATTCTTTATAATAAATGAACAATTTCGGTTTTTGATAGCAGCGTCCTTTGAAATGTTCAATTAAAAAGAGATCACAAGGTAGTCTATACTAGAGCGTATTAGTCGTCGGACTTGGCCACCATAATATTAGCATTCAATGATTGCGTTTAAACATACTCAAGCCAAGAATTGGGGCTGGGAAATCATAAACAGTCCAGTCTTTTAAACTAAATTTCTGGAATAAAGGGCATTTAAAAATACCTCCTCAGATGATTCTGCTGCACATCTTCATTAAGAATAGATAATAACCTTAGATAAACAGACCAGAAACATGTTACATTTATCTAATTGAAGGATTCTCAATTTCATAGCAGGTATCTAGAGCCAGTATTATTTTAAAGCCCTTACTAAGTTTTCTTATAATATGTAATCATTCAACTAATTTTTCTTCTAAAATTGCATATTTGTTCCCAACATAGCTAGCCACTTCTTTATTTTTTCATCCCTGGAGGAAAAAAATCACTTGATCCAATTACTTTTACTTAATTATCTTAACTGTAAATTAAAAAAAAATTTAATTGCTTTGTATTTGCATAACACAAATAGCCACTTTGGGAGAGAATATATTTAAATTTCTAGTAACTAAGTAGTTAATGCCTATAGGAGCTTTAGTATAAAAAAAATATATTGAAGTATTGCCTTACAAAACAATGCACAAAGAAGTCTGATGAAAACTTAGGTTTACCTCAGCAACAATCAATCAATACTTACTTTTTAAGAAGAAACAATATGGTAATGCAAATACATTCATTAGAAATTTATGCATTCCATTTATTTTGTAATATTCCAATCATTATGCAAATTTGGGGTTGATCATTTTGCCTTTTTGAAAACTATTTTTCTCAACCTAACAACCCTCTGGGCTGACTGAATTCATCATTTTTAAAAAAAAAATATATGTATTTTGCTTATAAACAGTCTGAGCAATCTAAATCTTTAAATCAACATAATCTAACTGAGTCTAAATGTTGGCCCAAAGCCCTTTATCTTCATGAGTACGGGTTTACATAGTTTTTCCAAGCACTCTAAGTTGGCAGAATAGGTAAAGTAAATAAAATAGCCTCAGTATAAAAAGTTTGTTACAACAGGGAACCTTACATTATTCCTAGGAAAGTTTTAACTTGGTTCAGTATTGGCTTAGAATTATATGGAATCTCTTATATCTGACCTTTTCTCTATTAAGGTACAAGCGGGTGAACCTTTGGTCTAATGTGAAAGAATACAAGTTTGCTCTTGTATCCAAATTTCCCCACCCCACACTGTCATAGCCTGCTGTGTGCTGATTACCCACCGCACCATGTCATAGATGCTTATCCCCACTGCTGTATATGTTTGGGTGTATGCATGATATGGAAGTATTTTGGTCAGAAGTTGCACTTCCCACGTGTGGTATCATTACTTTAGTCCTGCGGGGTTATAAAGACGTGCCAAAATGTTTCTGAATATGTTATTTGTTGAGAGAAATGGCTGATACGGGGTTGCATTTCACGTAGCTTCTTCCGCATCACGGTGTAATGACGCAATGGTTTGCGAAGAGAAAACATTCACACGTATTCTAGCGCCTCTATCTACCTGCTTGTTATTGTATAGTCATTATTATTTACACACTCAGATGAAATAAAGATGGACCATTAGTCCTAGATTTGAGAAACAACGGCCAAGTTTAGATCCTGCGAGGCACGATGGTTATCTTTTTAAGATTATCATTGACTGCATCTTGACTATCTGTACAAAACTTGTCTTTTTATTGACTTACGTGTTTACATGCTGTCTTACTTTAAAAATAACTCAAGGTAACTTCTAAGAATAACAAATGATTGTTTTTTTCTGCCCTCTACAGTTTTTCAGCTCTGTAGTCTATATATACAAATATATATGTATACTATTTTGAAGGGAGGAGGCTCCACAGACAGTTGAAGGCAATGTGGCACCCATATATATTAAATTATTTAATAAAGTTTCCATTCTAGCTCAGTTTATGCTATATTCTGGCGTATAAGATATTCTTTCAGTAGGAAAACACTTCTTACAGATTTCCTACATTTCTGGGAAAAGTACTTTCAATTAATTTCAAACTAAATTATATATGAGTGACTCTGATATATAGGGGTTTGAAATTTCATCCTCTCAAGTAAAACAAAAATTGTAAGAATTTAATGATTTCCTGCAAACAAATATTCAGAGTTTTTGTTAAACACAGCTAATTCATAGAGCTACATCCCCTCTGAAATATCAGTTTAGGAAAATAGTATTCAACAAACTAATACAATCTCTACTTAATCTAATTTCACATGCATTATAGTGAATTACATCTCAAAGTTAACTAAAATGTATATAGTGCTTTTTACACATGTTGTCTATTTTTAATGTATTATTTTATGTCACTCCATAATTCTGAGTTGGCACTGAATGAATCTAACATATTGTGCTAGGAATAGATATATGGGTATTTAAAAAATTATTTTATTGATTTCTCATCAATCTCCTAAAATGTATGTATTCCATTTTTATGTTATTTTATTTTAAGTAGTCATCTTTTCAAGCTTACTTTTTACCATTTAATAATTTCCAAACCATTTCCGAATCTAAATTCAATACGCCAAACATAAACTTGGCTAATTCATAACTAATTCACGTGTCATCAAGAATAAATGCAAAATTCTCCTGGGAACTAGATTTTATTTATTTGTGAGAGAGAGAATGAGAGACAGAGAGCATGAGAGGGGGAGGGCCAGAGGGAGAAGCAGACTCCCCGCGGAGCAGGGAGCCTGATGCGGGACTCCAGGATCATGACCTGAGCCGAAGGCAGTCGCTTAACCAACTGAGCCACCCAGGCATCCGGGAACTAGATTTCAAAGAATTTTATATTGACAATTGACCTGCAACTATAAAGTATCTTTAACCACATCCATAATTGTATTCTTTTAAGCTTTTCAAATTTCAAAATAATATAGAAATGTATACAGATGTATTAAACTGAGTATTTTATTTTAAGCTGGCATTTATTTTGAAAAAGAATTTTTAATTTATTCACATATTTCATCTTACCTCAGAATTTTCTCTAAGTGATGGCTATTTTCCTGACAAAAATAAGCCACTGCTATGTTTATTAGTAATTTTTTTTTTTCAAAATCCACACACTTTGAAGTCATGTAAGTGGAAATTAATAGCAATTCACTTTTCCTTCCTTTGTCACTTTCCTATTTGGCAATTAGAAGTTACAGAAAATTATTTTAACAGAAAGACCTCTGGCATAACTACTAAACATCTTGAGTGTATATAGAACACCCAAAGGCACCTACCAGGAGAGAAACATTAGGATGAAAATAATGTATTTAATGCTGTTGTATCTCACAGCAGTTCACACAATAAATCATCACTCATGCCATCTTAGAGGCTCCATGTTTTATTACCACTCACTAGTAAGCTTCATGTCTTCACCATTTCCACACCCAAAAATAAGATTTTTTTTTTTTTTTTGGTCATTTTTGAGGAATAAGAAGAGGATAGGAAATTAATTCTTATCTCACATGTAGGTTAATATATATATTTTTTGTGATGGAGATGAAGCAATTCAACTGAATGACTAAGTCTACCCTTGGATTTCTATTTTTAATATTTCTAGTTATAATATGCACATTAGTGTGAGTCAGCCTTTGGCCTAGTTCTCTAATAAAATGAAAAAGCATATAGAATGTTTCACAATGTGGTATTGATGCTTAATTACTGAAACATTTTTCTCACTTTCAAACTCAGTGAAAACAGGTCCTCCTTACAGAAAGAATTATATACTAACTAAATGGGTTTTTACATTTTTCATTGCCTACCCTTCTAACCTGCTTAAAGCATATTAGGAGGTTTTACTTGTGAATAAATTAAGCCATTTCTTCAATTTTACCTTTTTAATCAGCCGTGTTCTTTTGCTCATTTTTAGTTCATTCTATTTAATCTTTATTATTGCCTATATTTTGAGTTGGAAAGTGCTTAATTTTATGAATATTAATTACTGGCCAACACATAGCATCAGAGGCAAAAGTTTTATATGTTTGTCTAAACCCTTTGCTTGCTTGGCCTTCAGTCTCTTAGAACCTGAAGCTGAAGATGACTGTAGAAAACCGAATTATCCCCAAGAAATATTTGAGTACTAATTAGAATAAAGAATATCAGTGCACAACTAAACATACATAAACACAGGGTGATTTTGTGACTGAGTTTTACAAAACAAAGAAATTACTTTGGGTCATAAAATAGTTTGATGCGCCTTCTAATATAGTAATCTAATACTAATAGTGAACTATTGAAATGTTTCATCCATGCTTAAAATTATTATTTTAAGTGCAGCCTTTGAAAAAAAAAAAAAAAACTGCTACAGGCCAGTCATTTAACAACACAACAACAACAACAAAATCACATGACTTTTTTGCAGTCCAAGGGTCCCTGCTCTCTCCCTCATTCTCCGGCCTCCTGGACTGTTGGGCCAGATTCCAATCAGGCCCAACAGAGCTGAGATCCTGTTTCTGAAGAAGTGAGATGTCTCCACGTGCCTTATCTTATGGGCACACCCAAAATACTTGTGCTGTTTCAGAGAACATGTTCAAAACACTAATGACTCCTTGATTGCAGAAGCTAGATTTGCAAAGAATCCTAGCAGCCAGATAGCAAAACCCATTTATTATTAACAATATGACAGTGAAGGCTATGGCAGCAGCTTCAGTTTTAGGCCCTTGGTTAATTTTTAGTGCAACAGTACGCAAGTGCAAGGCCATCTGCAGAGTAAGCATTGGGGCTGGCCTATTTTCTATAGTGCTTTGTTGCTAGTTTGATATTTAAAATACCTAACAGGACAATGATTCAAGTTGTTATTAGTATTTTCCTTTCAGGTTGTGTATTATGCAATTTCCATAATAACACAATTATAACAAACAAAATATTAAAAAATACAATAACAGTAATTTGAGTACTTTATCAAGTGTTTTATATTCTTTCCCTCACCCTAAAAAAAAACCTGCTAGATAGTGCTATAATCTTTCCCTGGGATAAGAAACCAAGAATCTGAGAGTTAAATAATGAAGACAATCCAGACTCCGGGCAACAGATGATGAATGCTTAATTATACATTTGCATTTTGAATGTCAATCTTGAGTCAGATTTTAAATTTGGACCATCCAGTGTTTTTGTGACATAGGAAATAATTGAAAATTACTTCCCCTAGCACATATGTTTTATAATTGCAAATACCCAAGCTATTTTCATGTTTTTAGAACCTAAATTCTCCTCAACATCTTGGTGTTATTGCCATTACCAGGGAATAAGTATTTGAACAAGACATTTTCACGAGGGAAATGTTTTTACTGAAATTAAAAGTTTCTATTTTTCCAACTCCACAATTAATCAGAAATATGATATGTTAGTGAAATCATCTTCCAGATGCTTTTGAAAACAATAATGCACTAAATCACACAGTAACACATAATTATCCGAAACCTATTGCCCAGGATATCCTTAGGCCCTGTAGACTTAAAATGGATAAAGATACAGATCCTATAGATTGCCTTATGTATAGCCCTACCTAGAAACAGCCTTACTTAAAAGCAGAAATTATTAAATAGTAAAATACAGTTAAATACTAACACAAAAGTCATCCCAGAGTATGTTTTCATAAACTGCCACTTAACATGTAAATTAGAGTATTAGAGGAATCCAAAGAGTGTTAGTTACCTCACTAAAAATTCAAGCCTACTAGGATAGATACATCTTGCCTCTTGGAAACGCTTGTTTCCACAACTTGACTGTGCATTCCGATCATCTAGAGAGCTTGGTGGAAATGCAGATTACTGGGACAACCTAAAGGCTAATGAGTTCCAACCTCCACAATTGCCCATTCAGAAAACTGGATCTCAGCAAGCCCTCCCAAGATAGGTGTTGGACTTGTATGAGAAACATTGCCTTCCCCTAGACTGTCATTATTGCATGCACATAGAATGATGGTAATCTTACAAGTTGTTGCCAAATTTTATGAGGTACCATCTTTACATAAAGACGATTAAGTTTAAATTGTTCCAGTGTGTCATTTTTCTATTAAAACCAACATCCAAATGTCAAGTAGCTTTGTTCATTACTGCACCATAGCCCTGATTACAGGTTTGAGGAAGCAATCATGCTTATGAGACAGAAATAAGCTTTAATCTCATATGTCATTTACTTAACTGTACAGAAGGACAAAAGGCAGGAGAAACAGCAAAGAAAGCATCTTCCTCTAATTGGGAGGCTTCACGAGATTCCAGTGCACAAGATGTCTTGTCCCCTCACCCACAGAAAGTATGAATGTCTTCCTAGTTTAGAGAAATAGATATAGTATCATACGTAGCAATAATCCCTTTAGCTAGAAAATGCAATCATGGACTCAGAACCATTATATCAGTATATAATATATATCTCATATATTACATCAGAACCATTATAACACAAAAGAAGTACCTGTCAGGTGGGAAGGACAGAATTGTGTCCCAGCATTGCTCCCGACTCCTCACACTTCCACCACCAGACACTAGAAACTTATTAAAGGCATTCCTCGTTACTATCACTCATACCCACAGCATCTACACACTCATCTAGTGAACTAGCCAGCTCTTACGTCCTTGTCACCCTGTCTTTAGTAGTAAGTGTTTTAATTGCTCGTTCCAACTTCTATTTAAATGCCTTTGTTATGTTGTTCTCATGGACCATTTTATACACTGGTCATGTTTAAATGTATTCCTTTGTCCAATGAGATCTGTTCCAGGAGCCCAGATTGATATAAAAACACTTTGTTCCAAGCCATTAATAGTATTTTCAGCTGTGGCTTATTAACAGTATAAACAAAGCCCAAGATGGACTCACTGTCTATTTCTGCCAAAATCCACTGAATCCCCCAGGAGCCATAATCAAAGACCTTAGTATTCCATCTGCCAGCTACGTGTTAGCACTTACACTCAGGAGATTTAGCTCAAAGGCAATTTTCAGGCAATATTTTCTTTCATTAATATTCAGGTCAAGCTCTCACTACATCAGTGGCTCTATTGGACAACAGAGGAATGCGTCACGGTTTTGTCCATAGCTGCGTGGCCTGCACACCACTGTGGCCACATCCATGGCCTGTCCAAGACATCTGCTTTGGCATTCTAGTCCCCTTCTGAGCCAGCAACTAGGCAGGGACTACTTGACCTAATTTAATTCTACCCTAGAATCTGTATAAGGAATTTCATCAACCACCCTGGGATGTTCTTAATTGTCCACTTAACCCGGCCCATTTGCCTGACCATAGGGCCACTGGCTAGGGCCAGGAGTCTCTGAATATCCAGATATGACTCTGAGAGCAAGAACCAGTTCTTCTGATACTGCCACCCATACTGGGTCTCAAGTCAGCCCATTTTGTAGACTTACCTTGCTTTCTTCAACTACACTTTTTTTTTTTTTTATTAGACTGCAGGTATGGTTTGAGTCCTGACCTTCTACATAAAAGTTTCCATCAGTGAACCAGGTGACCTGTTTTGTCTCAGTGGGAAGAGAATCATGAGGTTCATATCACTTACTCCATGTAGCTCAACTGGAGATTCCATCTCTGGGCCATTGTCCAGTAGGCCACCTTTTCATGGATATGATTTACTTTGCCTGAGTAATTCCCCTTAGCTTGTTCCTCAATAATATCATTTTCATTTTAATAAGTCACTTAGATTGAAATACCTTGCTGACATTTTAAATCTAAATATAGGCTGGTGCCTTTCAGTTTCCTTCAGTTTGGGGACTGTTTCTACCTGAGCACAAGAGAATGCCAGTAGTTGTCATTCAAATAGATTAAACCTACTCACAGCATGGAGAGTTTTCCAGTCTAGAATTCTAACAGCCATCTTAGGGCACCACCTTTGAGCCTTTTCCGGAAATGCCAGTCAACATGTGTGTTAGTAGCAGATACCCCTAGAGGGGATGAATGGTAAGGCCTCAGAGAGGTTACTTGGGCTATTGCCTGCCTCAGACCCACCTCCCTGTTCGCCCCTCTTCCCCTTTCCAATTCAGTCTGTCTTCTAGTCACTTTATACAAGAGGGCCACAGAAATCAGAATACATCTGCCAAATTTCAAAAAGTGCTAGAGCTGGTTTTCTCATGGGGGGATGCAGAAGAGATAACAGTTTGTCCTTTATTGTTTATAAATTGTGTCTAATGGTTTACCCAGATTATTTCCAGAAACTGGACCGAGGGGGCGAGGCCCTGAATTTCAGCTGAATTAGTCAGTCTTCTTTCCCTAGTCACTAATTCTCAAACCCTCCCTTGACTTTCTCCTCAGAAAGGGAAACTACCATTTATCATTAACCAACTTCCTTTTGACAGTGACATGGTGATCATATGCTGTAGAATTCAGGTTTCCTTAATTGGGTCTACCCCACAGGAAGACACACAGTGTCAGACTTTTTCCTTTACATCGGCCTTAAAAAGAAAGCCGTGTTCAAGTCTGTCAAAGCATACCAGCCTTGGGGCGCCTGGCTGGCTCGGTCGGCGGAGCAGGCAACTCTTCATTGCTGGGTTGTAAGTTTGAGCCCCACGTTGGGTGTAGAGATTACTTACAAATAAAAATCTGAAAAAAAAAAAAAAAAAGGCATACCAGCCTCCTTTGTCCTGAAACGCTTCTGTTTTTCCCATTTATCATGGTAGAGGCTGTTGGGCGACTTCTTTAGTGACCCCAGGTGGTCAGCAGTCAGACTGCAGGCCCCATTTGGCTTTATCATAAGCCAGATAAAGCTATTCTAGAGAAAACTAAGGAAGGACTAGCATCCCTGCTTCCACTATTTCCTTAATCAGAACTAAGAGTTTCATTTACCTCCCTGGAATCTTGTGCTGCTTAATAGTTCCCACAGCGGAAGGTTGAGGTGGTTCTTAGGGCTTCCTGTGTTAGGACATCCAACCAATTCCAAATGGAAAGCCCAAGATTAAGTTCAAGCCAGAAATGGCAAGGTCCTTCATTCACGTGTCCCATCCTTTCCAGTTATACATTTAACCCAAGGTGATAGCACCCACTGGAGAGCCCACACAGCACTGGGCAAGGAGAGCCTGGCCTTCAAAGCCGGTCTTTATTTCAACAGCCTTAATGGATGGAGTAACCTCAGCAACTTCTATCAGTGCTTTTTGTTTCCACCCCCCATCGGCATCATTGATTTAACTTCTGAGACGAAAGCAGCAGATTTAACAGGGCTCCTTCAGGGAAGCAGCTGCCGGAACTGCAACGGATTTCCTTCCTCCCAGCTGGCAAGAATGTGCCAGGAAATCTGTCATAGGACTCCTCTCAATTTTCATTCCATGTCTTAGAGGTCACCTAATGGATTTACCTCTGGCCATGCTCTTTCTTCTGAATAGCCCAGATAGTTTGTCCCATCAGTGAAACCCAGCATGGCAGCTATAAAAGCAAGCATCCCCATGACTCATACATACCCTCCTGCCTTTCCAAAAGGAGAGCCACATGGGAAACCCATGCCTGGGGGACTCCCCTAATCAGTGTCTACCAGAGTTGAGATCAGAGAACGTGGTTTGGCTAGGCTTATTTTTATTCATTGTATGGCCAGCACAGGTTGGCTACTTCTTTCAAAGCACTGTCCAATTTCACAGCAGTGAGAGAACTAGGGAGCTGGTTCTCAGCACAGCCTCATACCACCCCAGGCTTTCCCCGAAAGGGTCACTGATTCCATGCCTGCCAGTAAGTGCAACAAGCTAGAAGTTAGCATTCACAGTCAACATTGCTTTTCATGTTTTTTTTTCATTCCTGTGGCAATTAACCTAAAGATCCTAGAAACACTGATTCCCCAGATAGTGGCTGGTACTTCACAGTGAAGAGGATGTTATGTTAGAATTGCTTTTTCCAAAACGGTAGCTATAAGCCACAAATGGCTATGGAGCACTGGACATGTAGAGTCTGATCTGAGGTACATTACAAATATACTCTGATTTCAAGGGCTTAGTAGGAAACAAAGAATGTAAGCTATCTCCTCAATTTTTACTTGAGGAAATGTTTAAATCACATTTAGGACATACTAAGTTAAGGAAAATATAATACTAAAATTAATTTCACCTCTTTCTTTTAACTTGTTAAAATGTAGCTAATGTAAAATTTAAATTGAAAATTATACACATGGTTTTCATCTGTGGCTTGCATTAGATTTCTATTGGACAGGCCTACAGGATACTCATGAGTTTCCTGTGTTGCTTGCCTGGGGTTGCCAAGAAGTACCATCAGGATTAAATGCAGAGTCCTTCCAAGTCCCAAGTGGACTTTCATGTTCATCTTGAGCCAAGGCCATGAAGCTGCTTGCTCTACTTACTCTAATTTCTCTCTCTGCCAAGTGGTTTCAGTTTCATAGATAATCAGTGAAATAGGAGAGAAAAAATTCCTTGTATTTTGAGCCACTTTCCCCTCAGTTCCTTCACCCTGGTCTCCTTCAGTTTTATTTCATTAATCACCCATCTGCCAATTCAACAAGGGAGAATTCTTTGTCAGTCACATCCTGATAGCAAGAGTTACCCCGGTTATTTTCTGCAGAGCTTGGGCAACCTCAACCCCAGGGTGGATCAGGATCACATTCTCACCAAACTCCCTCCTAGAACTCTGGGCCATACTGAGCCTGAAACGATCTGAAAGCCCGGTCAACTTCCGTCACCACCCCTGAAATTTGAGGCGAAGATTGCCAATGAAACCCTCCGGACACAACAGGCTTTATAACCTATTATAAAGTTTACTCAGTCCTACGGGAGCATGCGAGGCAGCCAACCCATCAGACGCAGCATCTTCATCTTATCGGGAGGCAGGGAGTTGCTTGAGAGAACAGCTGTTTTTGTTCTCATCAAGAGGCCATGGAGAGGCACTGCCTCGGACAAACGTCAAGGCCTATATTATAGTTCATCGACACAGAGAAGCCACAGCCTTGATTTCTTACCAAGCCTGTATACATTCTGGTCACGTAGGCCCCACACAGCAACCCCTGTGCAGTAAATGTAGCCAACTCCACATTCCCCACTTAGTTTAACTCTATTGTTTTCAAGGAAATGCTGTGGAAAGAATCAGCAGTCATTCCTCAGCCCAGGCCTGATGTTAACCCTCTACTTGCACTTATGTGGAAAGATACAGTTGAAAATAATGTCGCTGATCACTGAATATCTTAAATCTTAAAGAGATTTTTTGAGATGAGCAACTGGGCATCTTTAAGGTTTCAAAATAATAAGTTCTTCAGAATAGATGGTTAGAAAGGTAGTCAGTGGGGGTAGAAGGTTAGAGATACAAACTTCCAGTTAAAAGATAAATTAAGGGGCGCCTGGGTGGCTCAGTCAGTTAAGCGTCTGCCTTCGGCTCAGGTCATGATCCTGGGGTCCTGGGATCGAGTCCCACATCGGGCTCTAAGCAAGGAGCCTGCTTCTCCCTCTGCCTGCCATTCCCCCTGCTTGTACTCTCCTTCACTCTCTCTCTGGCAAATAAATAAAATCTTTAAAAAAAATAGATAAATTAAGTACTAGGACCGTAACATACATACAATGTGACCACCAGAACTAATGCTGCTACATGATCTACAGAAAAGTTGTTAAGGGAGTAGGTCCTAAGAGTTCTCATCACAAGAAGAGATTTTTTCCTTTTCCTTTTATTGTTATCTATAGGAGATGATGGGTATTAACTAAACCTGTTGGGATAATCATTTCACCATATATGTAAATCAAACTATCATCTGTACACCTTATACAGTGTACATAGGTCAGTTGCTTTAGTAAAACCGGTGTGGGGGCGGGGGGGACAAAAGTAAGTGAATCCTACTTTACAAAACACAGTAGCTAAATCCTAAAATTCTAGTATTTTTGTAATTTATCTCTTTTTTTTTAAGATTTTATTTATTTATTTGAGACAGAGAGAATGAGAGACAGAGAGCATGAGAGGGAGGAGGGTCAGAGGGAGGAGGGCCAGAGGGAGAAGCAGACCCCCCGCTGAGCAGGGAGCCGGATGTGGGACTCGATCCAGGGACTCCAGGATCATGACCTGAGCCGAAGGCAGTCGCTTAACCAACTGAGCCACCCAGGCGCCCTGTAATTTATCTCTTAATGGTTCAACTAATATGTCAACCCCTCATCATAAATGTTCATTGAGAAATTACTTTTTGTCCTATTTTGAGATGGATTTTTTTTTCGACACATGGGTCAATATAGGTTAAAAGGCTGTTTTATACTTCAGCACTCAGCTGACTTGCACTCAAAATTAGACAAATTATCCAAACAAACTATATCTTTTTTCTGGAATGCGAACACCAGCATGATTTCCTAAACTATAAGGGTGTTACTTTAGCACTTACATACAAACGGTTTAATTTCTTGTATATCCACTTTTTTCCAAGACATAGAAAATTCAAGGCAAACAATAATTTAGCTTTAAAATTTCCATGGAAGTTAAAAAAATTGCCAGTATAAATGAATATCCTTATTAAAGAGTAGTGAAAAATCAATTTCCAATTTTTATAAGATTACAACAGTAGTTATGTGTAATTAGGATCATTAGCTTTTATTTCAGACTGGTTTCCTCAAAATTGAATTGCTCATACATCCTAAGGTTAAGTATTTTCCAATAATTATTTGTTTTTGTCATGTGAAATTGCCTTACTCCATAATTCCCAAAAAACTATTTTATACATTATTACATAAACTATGGTCATCTTCTCATGTTTAGAATCCATTTTAACTTCAATTTTTCACTTTCATATTTTGTAATATACTGTTCATTGAGCCTCTACTTTCACAGACTCAAAATAATTTTTTAAGAGTTTGAGCCAATTACTTTTTGTCTCCTATATTACTATTAAAAATTACTTTCATAAAGGGAGAGCTGTAGCAACTTTATAAAATGTCATCTTTTAAACTTTCAGTTTTAGTAGCAAAAAAACTAATTAATTGGCAATCATCTGTTGTTACATTCTAAATAAGTGCATTTAATTAAATTACTCATTAATGAATTTCATTATAAACTCCTAAATACCATATTTTCCTATCACAAGCACATTTCATTTATCATATTTCATTTTTCTTTTAAATTTTGGTTTTCTTTTCATGTATGTATATATGTGTATGGAGAATTCTTTAATTCTTTAATTGCAACATTCAAGAGAAAAGTAACATAAGTTAAATAATAGGTTTCGGAACATAGTGAGTTAAACAATTTTCCTTAACATGAAATAAACTTCTGCCAAATTTCATTCATAATTTCAACTCAGTCAATGTACCTGAAAAGTAATTGCATATAAATTAGAACATGTGACTATCTTATAGTCTTCCAAATGGGTTAGCATAAAGCGGAGAAGTGACATTAAGGGAGGATAACAAAAACCAAGCAGTGTTCTTGAGCTGTACTGTATTTTCCAGTGAAGTAATGTAAAAAATCATAGGAAATAAACATTAAAGTTTGCCTCTATGAAAAAGAAAAAATCCAGTCAATGATCTTGATATATCCCCCTTTGACATCGTATATTTATCCATTTAAACACATAATGTAAAACCTAGTATATGAATATATAACACATAATATCCCAATAGGTTCTTTTTCTTGCTCAATTTATTTAGATATTCTAACAATACGTAGACAATATCAGAATGTGTAGTTGTCCCAATAAAACACATTGAGAGTTTCATATTTCTTAATGGACACATTTATATGATGCAGCAGGATAAATCAATAAAACTTGAATGGGAAAAAAAGCAACTCAATCTTTATATACTTCAGTTATCTTTCCATTACAATAATGGTAACATTTATTCATGATAAAGTTTTAGTTATGATTCTGAAATACATGCTCTATTCCATGACTAAAGTGTTTTCTCATGTTTTTCTTATGACAGGATGATGAGGTAAGGGAAAGTCGATTCAGCTTCACAGCCTATGGAATGGGACCATGTCTGCAAGCAAAAGATGGTGTGACCCCAAAGGGCCCAAACCATCCTGCCCAGGTAATGCTGAAAAGTCCTGATGAAATGAGGAAGGTTTTTATCGACAGAGCCAAGAAGATTGACACCATCTCTCGAGCCTGTTTCCCATTAGCCTTTTTGATTTTTAATATTTTCTACTGGGTTATCTATAAAATTCTTAGGCATGAGGATATTCATCAGCAACAAGATTAAGCCTCTGGGGGCATGCAAGTGCAAATGATCAATTCAAAAGAAAGTTTCTTTGCCATAGGTGTGTGTATATATGTGGGTGTGATGTACAAATGATGACCATCATATTAAAATGACATATGGGAAGGTATTGTTATGATATGCTATGCAAAGTCACAAGGCAGATTAAGGGTCTTTTAATGGATACAAAAATATATATTGTAAGGATTCTATTTCATATTAATTTAAGATTTTCTGTCCTTTCACAGTATATCATGTAAGTGGAACTATTATTGCCAATGTGTTTGTATTGTTATATGAAATCACATAATAGTACATGTGAAAACTACTTTGGAAATTCTTGGTTTTCAGTTCAATGACGTTAAATCTTACAAAAGTAAAATTTGCACAATTAACTTTATAAATGGAAAAGGTGGAAATGTTGAAGATTTTAAATATCAGTAGCTTGAGGTTTTAAAATATTTTCTTGTACTGTAGCTACAAAACAGAAAAGTAATCAATTAATTCAGTAGATAACTCAGTAATTGAGGATTGTACATACAAATACCATGGGGTCAAGTTATGTAATACCAAGAAACATTCAAATTATAAAATTAAAACTTACGTACTACCAAAAAATTCAAATTATAAAATTAGAATAAAAAAATTTAGTATTTACATACTAAATTTAATTGTTTAGAACACAAAATTTCCCTCTTTGGAAATTTAAAACAAATAGCTTAAGAGATCATATTATATACAAAATCTACTTTTCTTAACTTTATAGCTCTATAAATGAAGATGGAAATACTGAAAACAACAGCATTGTTTTTAAATAAGTGCTAGAGCTGTGTATTTTGAATTATTGCCAAATACCACAGAATGCAAGCCAGCACCCTTGTTTTGTTAGATTTTTAATAGCTGCTTAATTGTCTATACGTAATTAT
Organism: Mirounga angustirostris; assembly: GCF_029215605.1. Taxonomy (NCBI): domain Eukaryota; kingdom Metazoa; phylum Chordata; class Mammalia; order Carnivora; family Phocidae; genus Mirounga; species Mirounga angustirostris. Next base: position 148,917,369 of record NW_026991710.1, on the reverse strand, counting down.
GTTTAATGTTTTGATATAATTGAACAAAGTTCAGTAAGATTTTTATATTTTAGCTTAGAATGAGACTTTAAAATTCAATGGGATTATAGTATTTACATTTTGATAAAAATGAATTTAATTAAAACAAAAATGGATTTATGAAAGATTTTTTTAAAAAGAACAGTTTCCCATCAAAGTTATATGGGTTCAAACTCTTAGCTCCCAATGTAAGGAGGGAAGATTTTAATTCTAAATTATATAAATAAGTCATTTCTATAAAATGAGGATTGGTTGTTTTTATATTTCTGAATTAATTATTTCAATATATATGCCATGCAGTAGATGTGAATAATTTTAAATAAAATTTTTACTTAAAATTTATCAACAACCCCATGGAATTATTTTAACTGCAATGGGGCATTAACTCATTTCATGCAGCGTAATTAAGTACAAATATATGATCGAGTTCTCGGTGAAATTGCACCAGACTCTAATTCTTTTTCAGTTTGGCAATTTTTTGCATTATTTCTTACCAGTATTGTTTTATTTTTAAAAAGTTCTAGAATGCTTTTTAGATACGTTTAATGATTGGTCAGATTTGCTAAATGGAAACTCAATGTGCCAAATGATAGACAGAGAAAGGTTTAAACATTAAGAAAACAATTTACTCAAATTTAAGAGGAAAAAATAAGCCAGTCTTTTAATCAAATGGTATTATTTTCTGAACTTTAACCACTCTCAAACTAAAAGCAAGAACTGCCATTTAATGTTAAAAGTTTCTCAATGCTATTGAACTTTGGTCTACCCAATAGTAGTTTGTAAAAACAACTTTTGAAAAAATAATGTTTATTCAGCAATTTTTGCTAGTGGAGGACCAAACTGCCCTCCTTTATAAATAAGTTAAAACACTATGCAGGGGAAAAAAAAAAAATCATGTTTGTCATTAAATGCAAATGCCACAACTGGAAGAAAGTGTTACTCTTTATTTACAGAGTAAGTGGGCCGGGACGTTGAACACAGTCTTTTTCATGTGGTGTGTATGAATCAAAACCATGGGAGTATATTCTTGTACTAAAGATAGATTAGAGCCAGATATGCTGCTTGTGTTCCCTGGGGATAAGCTGGGTGGTTTGAAGTTATGATAAACTACATTGTCTCAATATGTCTCTGAAATACTTGAATATATTTTTCTGTACTTTACACATCTTATTTCAAAAGTTCTCCATCATTGTTTCAATTAAGTGAATTCTGCCAGAAGCAAACAGAAATGTAATGAACTTCCTCCCCCAAAGAAATTCACAGACATCGCTTGTTTTCATATTTGAGAATATTAAAAAATGTCTCTTTTATCCCTCAAACTTGGAACGTAAAAATATTAGCCACAAGACAACTTGTCAGCAGGAGCATTGGTATGGTAGAAATCTCTTATCTTAAAAGTATTATACTTTGCTTGGGTATATATATTTATCATTGTCTTAACAATACTAAGAAAATACTCTGATGGTTGTGACTCATATGGGCAACAATGGCAGTATTTGTATGACAGATTCCAAATTGTTTAAAGAAATGTGTCCCCCGGAATGAACTCTTACAGATTGTTTAAAACTGGAAAACTACATAGCAATTAACATTTCAAGGTAGTAGTTGTCTCAGTAAGTTCTGTGTCAAATCCTAATATTTCAAATCCAAGCCAACAAAAAACTGTTAGTGGTGAGAAAATTCAAATGTGTTCTTATACACTAATTACCCACATGCATGTTGGAATTCTAATGCAGTTATTCTGAAGTGTTTTAAAGTAGCCACATTAGAAAGTTTGTAACTTTTGGACATGCAGTTTATTGCAATTTTTCTTATTATTATGTATCTCAATCATTGAAATTTATGGTTCCATAGTATATGAATTTTTAGGAAACCTTGTATCTTAGCATATATATGCCATACTTCTTTCTTCCTCAAACATTAGAATTGAAGTTCATCTATAGTGGGGATCTAGAACTTTCTTTACTACTTAAAATAGATTCCAGAAAGAAACTGTAGAAGCAAGAAGGCCAAAGATCTTTAAAATTTCTCTAACCTTTCCACATGTTACTCAATGGCAATTACTCAACCTGCAGAGCCCAGCCAACTCCCAGCTGCTGTGTTTAAAAGATTGTATGACTACTTATTTTATTCTATAATTAATTCTTATTCTATGGATATAGTCTAATAACATTTACCCTAATTTTGAACTATAAATGCTTTAAAAGCTATTTATCCCTAAAATATGAATACCTTAGGTTTATGAATTCCCAGGATCTTATGGAAGACCATGGAAATTTTAGAAAGAAAATGTGAAAAAGCAGGCAGAAAAAATTTGTTGGCTACTTTAGCACTCTGTGTAACTGAAGTTGTTGTGATTTTAAGAGAAAGATAAATCTATCTTCCATACTATACATCCTATTTTTTAAAAATATACTTGTCTATTCTTAGCATGATATACCTCAACCTGCTAGTCACTTCAGAGGACTGAATGTTACATTGGCAGTTAAATTTTCTTCTCATCTATAAAGTACATTCCATGAAATGGACTCCAGGGAATATGGGAATTGCCAATATTAAAAGTAGAAAATACTCTCATATTAAAAATAGGAAATTGGCAATACTGATATTCATAGATGTCCCTAACGACAACTAGAGCACTCTAAAAATGTAGCTCTTAGATTGAAAATGTGTCACAGTCCTTAGAGCAATCAGTCATTAACAATATTTGAGGTCATGTCTCTTATTCCAGGACAGATTTCATGTACTTTGCAACAGAGGTAAGAGCAAAACCTCTCAAAATTTGTCAGCACATACCATCTGTATTTCTCATCTAGTTGATGCTGAACAAAGCAAGCCTTTCCATGTATACAGCATAAATTTACATTTAATCTATTAATATTCATTGATGCTGACAAGGCAAAGACCATAAAGTAATGAGATGGGTTTAAACATATTAAAAGAATAAGTATGGGTTCTACCACAGGGCTTTGCATTTTAACGATCCAGCCAAGACAAATATAATCAATAGAAAATAGCTTATAAACTAATAGTAATCTTAGTTCACTGAGATTGGTCAAGAATTGTCTAGTGACTCAGAGAGTATTTTTTTGTATCTTTATAATAGCAACCTTGTCTTTTGAATTACAATCACTTATTAAGCACAGTTATGATAACTACCTTTAATTTGGGGATTCAGTTTGGGAACCAGATAATTTTATTGCCTTTGTTTGGCTTCTGGACTGTTAACTTGCTATTGTAGAGGTATTGAAACTTAGCACAATCAGTTCTGACAGACTATAAAGGTGCATCATCACTTGCTGGTTTCATGTGCATTTCAGAGAAAAATTGAGTCAAAAAGACTGCACAATTTTTTTAAGTGACAAATTTTAATATCTCTTTAAACTGTACCTCAATTACCATATCTGCTCAAGCAAAAATAAAGGACTCTCTGGTACAGTTTTTAAAGTAATTTTGACAAGACCACTTTCTTTAACTGAACTTAGCTGAATAATGGGCAGTGGAAAAGTATGAAATGAAGATAAGAATTCTATAAAAGACTAAAATTTTGAATATAATGGCAACCAAGTCTTATTCTCCACAATACCTTCATAATTGCTTACTGCATTCTCTATTTCAGAACACCATGCCATTTGTAATAGTGTAGGAATAACCATGTCCATCTCAATAATCACCACATAGTCTTTAAACACAGTCAATCTTAGATTCCATGACATATATATTGTAGACCTTGAAGTGTATCAATTCATTCACTTTGACATTTCAAAGAGATGCTAAAATAAGAATTACTGCTTGTGGCTATAAGACAATCTGGTGATTTTTAACACAATATTCTAGAAAATGAAATGTATATGGACATGACACACGGGTTCGCTCTTGATTGAATGAAATATCCATTATACCAGTCGCACTTTTATTCCTTTCTAAGAGGTGTCTTCCTCAGCAGATACATTGGCTTTTATTTTCTTGTTAGATCCTACAAAGAGTGGTAAAATATAGCGGTCCCATAATCTCATTGCTATATAAACTCTTCATGAATAAACAATCAATTGTACACTATGAGTTGTATTAATATAATTAACTTTGAAATTAAACTTTTGTCCCAGCCCCCATTTCTCTTTAGAAACATATTGATATTAAGCAGTGAACTTCTACAGGGCTGCAGCTGCTATTCTAATTACTTAAAAAAAGAAGTGATGCTTATTTTCTCCATTACAAAGATCTTAGAACCTGTGCATTATTAAAAATATAACTACCTATGATTTGCAAATAACAAGGGCAGGGAAAATATTCTGAAGAAGCCTCTCCCAGAAGTCAGACCAACAGAAAGAGAAATCCTGAGCTAATAGCAAAGATCCTCTCACTCATTCTTTTTCTTCTACACTTTCCATGTTAATGGTGCCTTCATCTCTTTCCTTTTCTATCTCATGCACAAATGCATTCACACATATGTGTGTATACACACACTCTTATAGGTTGTTAGTGGAATAAATTCCTTCAAATTGGAAATGCAAAGGAAGTCAACTTTTCTGGGCAAAGTTAATAATTTTGTGATATGTTTTCAATATAAATGACGCTTGATGGGAAATATGAGCAGTGCAGTCATTTGATTTGGCCATCTCTTAAGGATGGAAGCATAATATTTTGCCTCAACAACACATGAACAAGCTACATGGGTCAAAATTTTCTCCAACTATTAACAATAGAATTCTAAAACACTACTTGGACTGTGTTTGAAGAATGACTAAATATTTGTCAGACCATTCTTCCAAAAAACAACTAGTAATAACCAGTAATGCTGGATGATTTCATGTCTTAACAGGCATTTTTCTCAGTATTTTTCATGGTTCACTCATAAGCAAAATAAAAAGAGAATTTTAGAGGTGATAGAATAAATGTTTTTATTTTTGTTTTAAAATAGTTTTAAAAAATATTGATTCTGATCGCTGGCTGTACATCAGAATCCCTTATGCGTCTTTAAAAACATATAGAGGCTGAGGTTCAACACAGAAGATTGTAATCCAATCACTGACTAAACAAATATTTGTCAAGAACCTTCTATGAGGGCGCCTGGGTGGCTCAGTTGGTTAAGCGACTGCCTTCGGCTCAGGTCATGATCCTGGAGTCCCGGGATCGAGTCCCGCATCAGGCTCCCTGCTCGGCAGGGAGCCTGCTTCTCCCTCCGACCCTCCCCCCTCTCATGTGCTCTCTCTCTCTCATTCTCTCTGTTTCAAATAAATAAATAAAATCTTTATTAAAAAAAAAAAGAACCTTCTATGAATCTGCCATTGTTCTAAGTGCTGAATTCAGTATGTTTGGAGTAAGACATGAAATTCTGGATTATTGGCAAAGTTCCACAAGTGAGAACAATTGATCTGAACATACATAAACCTATTTTTCCAAGAAGACTCAATTTAAACCTGAATTTTTTTATAATTTTTTCTTTCTTCAAATTCATTTTAGCTCTCATTTACATTCTTAGAATTAAAAAATAAACCTTTGAGATGTTTCAGATCAACTTCCCTCCCAATGTCAGAATGTTCACCATTATATTCCTGATCCAAAATTATCCACATTCTTCTAAATTTCTTCACTAACAGGTATCTCATTATTCTGAAGGCAGCCTGTTCCACTGTGACATAGATCTAAATGATAAAAGAAAGCTAATCTTTGTAAGAAATTACTTTTACTTCGTAAATTGCAAATAAGTCTACTCCATTCCCTGGAGACATTGCTTCATTTATTTTTTCATATCTTTTGTCTATGTTTAGGCTCAGTCAGTACCATTTTCTCAACCCCTTATTAACTGACTTTATCCTTATGTAAGCCATTTATAAATGCACTTTATGTATTAAACAATGATGAGACATTGTCAGGTTTATAAAATAATGAAATATAAAATTAATTGTCTATGTAGATTTCTATGGAAATTATTTGCAGTAACTTTAAATGTCTTTCTCTAACATAGCAAATATTTTAAATGAAGTCCCTAGAAATATATTTCATCATACAAAGATATTATATAAAACCCTGCAAAATAATCTGCATTAAAAAAACTATCAGCTAAATGTAAATCATATTTTTAGAGTAAAGGTAGAGTAAAAATGTAATGAATTAAGTTGTTGTATTTTAAGAGTTGATTTCTCTCTTGCGGGAGCTTTAGTAAAGGTGCCTTCAGGCAGCCCACTAGTACACACATTATCCAGCCTGGTTTGTTAATGTGAACAAAGAGAAGGGAGCTGTGGGTTAAAGGCCAGGAAGGGATTCGCATGTAAGACTGTGTTTAAACATGCTTGAATAATTTTGCACTCCTTCACTTTCATCTCTATGAATTATGCAATAGCCATTCCTTAATTCCTTAAATTTATATTTTAGTGTATGACAGATCATAATGGAGGGGGTAAAATAGAGTGAAGTGGCCCACCGTTTTATGATTATATAATATGCTGTGGAAAACAAAAAAAAAAGAAAATGTGCCATATATTCTCAATGGGCCATCTTAATATCACATACAGTGACTTTATTATTAGTGAGCCAAAATGTTTAAAAGACTACCAAAAAAAAAATGTATTGCTCTTTTATGGTGTTAACTATTTTTCTGTAAATTTAAAATGTCTTCCTGGGTCTGATGTCTGTCTTCCTGTCAAGATGGTGTCATATTTTTCAGGACATTATGCTGAAAATATATTTAAAAATGTATGCATGATTTTATCAACTTGTTTCTCATGATACTGTCTTTAGTTCAATTCTGCAACTAACAAACTCTCTAATCAGAGTCATTAACTCATGTACGGTATGTGGTATTTATCATGTAACTGTAGATAATTTGATCAAAACCAATAAAAATTAACACTTTTCAAGGATGTGGATACCTCTTTTGTCCCATTTTTATAAAGATCAAATTTTATCAAAAGGTCGTGTTGTTTTCCTGATAAAAGTCATACTAGATTTCTGTTTTGACGGAAACTATCACATCGAGGTCACAAACCCAGTCATATATCCATGCAGAGAAGCTTTAATATATGCATTCCATTATAGGAAAAGTATGCTAAGGGAAACGGGAATGGAGCTTTTCTACTCAGAATAGAATGAGAGATGTGTTCCTATCTAGAAAAGTGATTTGACATTATCATATTTATAATTTTTATTTGAAAGCCTTTTCCTGAAAAGCTACGTATTGAATAAACCACTTTTACCTCACTGGCCCATAAGGACCATTTCAGAATGGAACATTGGTGTTTTGTTTTTTGTTTTGTTTTGTTTTTATCTGGAATTTTTTTCCTCTACATGAGAAGGATAGAGTTTAATGGTAAAGAAATAAGAGGAAAATTAATGTGTAAAAAATCCAAGAAAATATTGCAGTATGTGAAAACTAGTCTCTCATTTGGGAACCACCTATAATTTATATGTAACAATATTTTACAGAATTTCAGATATTTATTGGCTGCACAAGGTTGAGGAAAATTGATAGACTGAAAATTCCTTGATAAGTTGGCCTTCACTAACTACTTGAACTGTACTTGAATAGTCATATAATGTCACCAGATTCTTGACTGAATGCTTCCAAAGAATTAGGCAAGGTCATCTGTAAGTACAAGTACGAGAGGTATCTATATGTAATAGATGCTTAAACAAAATGTACATGAATAAGCATAATGTGACTACAGCTTATTGGTAAACTCTGATTTTTAAAAATCAAAGTGTACTACCACAGTTTAAAATATTTTAATTATTCTCATTTATATCCATTTCAATACCACTAAATTGGTTGTTTTTATCCAGGTATTTTATCACAATTTACTCTTGCTGACAGTTGCTTTCTTCCTTGAGAAACTTATTTTCTAATTATATTTTTTGTAACTTTGTACAGTTTACATTTTTATTTTTATTTTTATTTTTATTTTTTTAAGATTTTATTTATTTTTTTGACAGAGAGAGACACAGCGAGAGCAGGAACACAAGCAGGGGGAGTGGGAGAGGGAGAAGCAGGCTTCCCGCAGAGCAGGGAGCCCAATGTGGGACTCGATCCCAGGACCCTGGGATCATGACCTGAGCCGAAGGCAGACGCTTAACGACTGAGCCACCCAGGCGCCCTACAGTTTACATTTTTAATTATGCATCCTTGGAAATCTTAAGTTGAAAGGAAGCCATCATTACTGAACTATAGTATACTAAATAGGTATTTTGTTTTTCTGCTTCCTTATTTTTGACTCCATTTCAAAAATTAAGTTACCTCAGTAGATGTTCGTGGGTTTTTTTAAGATTTTATTTATTTATTCATGAGAGACATAAAGAGAGAAAGACAGAGAGAGGCAGAGGGAGAAGGAGAAGCAGGCTCCCCGCAGAGCAGGGACCTCCCCAATGCTGGGCTGGATCCCAGGACTCTGGGATCAGGACCTGAGTGGAAGGCAGACACTTTACTGACTGAGCCACCCAAGTACCCCTTCAGTAGATGTTCTTTATGTCACAGTGGTCTGCCTTAAAAAATTCACTCCAGCACATGGCTGACTGGAAGCTGGGCTGGGAAAGAAAGCTCACTCATAGTCCATTCTGTGACGTGGGGAATGACTTGTCTGAAAACATGTTCTCCAAACAAGGAATACTAGATAGAAATCAAATGACAATGTTTACTTATGTAGCCTAATGGCTCTTGGTCTTCCAAACAGGGCTCTGTTTTTAAGTCATTCATAAAATTCATTCTTTCAGGTTTTGAGTAGATGTCGGATTCCATTTTCTTCTGAAAAAATAAAAAGCTTTTCTAAAGGGTTGGTTACAGAAATAATTGCATTTATAGATTTGTAGGGTCTTTTTTGAAACAATTACTTCTCCCAAAAAAGTAATTTCATACCATTGACCTTGTTTGAAATATTTACTCTATGAAAGATCATTCTTACTAGTGTAACATTGTATTTGCTAAGTAGCTAATCAAAAACTAAATATGATATGAAGCATAAATAACAAAGTGAATATATTCAAATCTCCAAATTATTTATTTATTTATTTATTTTTAAGATTTTATTTAATTTATTTGACAGAGAGAGACACAGCGAGGGAAGGAACAGAAGCAGGGGGAGTGGGAGAAGGAGAAGCAGGCTTCCCGCTGAGCAGGGAGCCCGATGTGGGGCTTGATCCCAGGACTCTGGGATCATGACCTGGGCCGAAGGCAGATGCTTAACGACTAAGCCACCCAGGCACTCGAAATTCCGAAATATTTAAAATAGAGTGGAAAACCAAAAGCATAGATTTATTTTTTTAATTGCCAGAACGTGGTTGCTAATAAACTATTAAATCCCTTGAAATATAGTTTTAATCTTGCATATTGTTATTTAATAAATACTAGGATGGACACTGCAAGTCTACCTGCTGGTAATATTGTCTCTGGCTGCTTCCTTTGTTCTCCTAATCATCATCAACAGATCTTTCTGAGTCTTTACTGATTAGGCCCTGAAAACCTCAAGGGGTGGCAAACAGGAAAGCTTCTTTCACGTTCAGGAGCAAAGCAAGGAAGGAAATAACATCTGCAGGAACCATGTGTCATGGGCAAGAGACTTATTTTATGTAGGGTTCATATTATTCCTAGGTAATCAATAATCATAATAAGATCAATCTTTTCTAAAATTATGGAAATTCATATGTTGCATATAGCAAATTAAAATATTTTTACAGTTCCAGCTATTTGTTTTTTTTCCCTTTTTAAATAAAAAAGGATGAGAAATAGAGATTGTATATTCTTTGTAATTTACTTTGAATCTATAAAATCAGAACCCATTTAGTTGTTGAGTTGGTTATGTTCGAGATATTTTCATATTGTCTGTGAAAGTTAACTAATGAAAAAAGATGTTATCTTATATCATAAAGAAATACACCTGGAGACACTATGTTCGTAAGAGTTATTTACCTAATAGACAATATAATTTAGTTTCTAAAAGGAAACTTTAAAAAGTAATATTAATGTGATAGTACTTAACATTGTGAGCATATTTTTAATAACTCTTACATTGTTTTTTTATGCTAAACATGCATACCTTTTAATATGTGTTATGTATTATATTCCTAAGCAATAAAATCTGATGAGTTCACTTGCCATAATTAGCATATTTAAATCCCTAACAGATCAAAAATTTTGATTCTTATGACTCAGAAATACATTTACAAAATATAAAAAGTAATATGCAATTATCTATTTTAATATCATTATTCTGTTATTTCTAAGTAAGATGAGCCAAACCCCTTTGGAATCTTCAGTAAGCATTACAAGTACTAACTCAGTACATACCGAAAAGTTTTCACAAAATAAATCACAAGCAGTAACATCCTATGCGCTGCGTACCCTTAGTTTTGAGCAAGTCCCCCAAATTGTCTAAAGAACCATTATTCATACTCATAATTGGAGTTTTTAAAATTACCTAAAATTAAAAATTTAGATCACATTTATAAGGTATCTAGGGCTATTATATTTTCGCAGATTATACATTCTTTTCTAATAAATGTAAGCCACTCTGAGCCTAAACCACAAGATGGCTCCCTATCATTGTATTGGGAATTATAAATGTCATTAAAGATGATAAGACTAATTTCACTAATGACTGAGGGCGCTATTTTGGCATAAGAAGTATATTACAGTTTTAAGAAATTATACAAATCAGTATAATTCTGCTGTTTAACACCTTTATTAAATAGGGTGTTGAGGGATAACCTACTCCAAACCCTTATTTTACAAGTGATAAAATGGAGCCCAAAGATAAAAGGCAATTCTGCTCAATGTTACTGACCCTGGCAACTATTGAAGCCAGAGCTGTTACTCCCCTCTCAGGTGATCCTTGTTCTTGATCTTCAAGCTAAGGTAAGAGGGCCCTGGGTTACTGGGATCAGAAGCTACAAGATAAATATTAGCAACTTCCTGGATTGACAACTTTACCATAAAGTTTGAAAAACCTATGTTATGAAAGAAATGTAAAGTTAAAATGATTATAAAATATGAAACAGAAATAGAAAAGAAATTTTCTTATAGAAGAAAATCTGCTTCAGGTACCACTTTGTTTTCCAATTCCATTCCAATTTCAGTAAGGGTTCTTGGTGGAAATGTTTAACAAGTGCTGGGAACCACGCAGTCTCTCTTTGAGCTATTTTAAGAAGCATAAATACAGTCCACTGCTGAGGATAGGTATTAATTTGGAAGTGAAGAAAACATGTCCAGGGATTCTCATCACCATTTACATCCTAACACTAAGTTCATGTTCCTCTTCTCTGTGCTTCACTTTATATCAACTTACTCTTCCCCACCTGACTGGATGCGAAAAGGCTGGGAAGGCTAGATGTAGAGACAACTTTACATGAAGGGAAAGAAGAGATAAGGAACATTTTTTTTTTAATTTTATTTATTTATTTGACAGAGAGAGACACAGCGAGAGAGGGAACACAAGCAGGGGGGGTGGGAGAGGGAGAAGCAGGCTTCCCACTGAGCAGGGAGCCCAATGTGGGGCTCAATCCCAGGACCCTGGGATCATGACCTGAGCTGAAGGCAGACGCTTAACGACTGAGCCACCCAGGTGCCCCAATAAGAAACATTCTTACTTAGTGTCTCCATCATCCGAGCATGTGAAAAGCCTCCATCTGACATAACTGGCTTAATTTCTTGATTAAGTTAACTGGTCACTAATACTGTAGAAGACATGGTCCCAGCATGTCAAATATTTAAAAGAAAATAATCCATGGGAAATTAAAATATGTTGTCAAGATGACCATGTTTTAGTTCTACTGTATCTTGTAGATCTCCTATTTCAGTATATGATTTAAAATCTCTACCTTCAAAGTAGCAATAGTGTTAATTGTGTTATTTAAACCACAAAAGCAAAGCTTTGTTACTTTAGATGTTTCCTTTTACTATTTCTGTCTTTCAATATATGGCTATTTCATCTTAATTTAAATTTCTCTTCGCTTTTTAATTATTTAATTATTTATTTATTAAATGTTTTATTTATTTATTCATGAGAGTCAGAGAGAGAGAGATAGAGAGGCAGAGGCAGAGGGAGAAGCAGGCTCCCCACCCAGCAGGGTGCCCAATGCGGGACTCGATCCAGGACCCCGGGATCATGACCTGAGCCGAAGGCAGACGCTTAACGACTGAGCCACCCAGGTGCCCCATCTCTTTGCTTTTTTAAAGCGTTCCTCAAAATCTTTAATAGGAAAAATAATTCAGTACACGAAATATCCAAGAATGGAAACATACATCATAAATCTTGTTTGAATGTTCTCTTCAAAGTACAAGTACACAATCACAATAAAATGTTAAAAAAATTTTAAAAATAAGGATTGCTATTAGTGCTTTCTCTCTCTCTCTCCACTCCTATTTTTTTTTTCCTCTCTATGCCTCTATTTGCTATCATATTACTTTTCTGTTATCTCCTTTCTCTTCTCTCTTCTCCAAGGTCAAAATACATATATGTTTCCAAGTTAAATGTAGGGCTCTAATTAGTGCCTTATCTCATTACAAAGCCACGGAATTTCCAATTAATTCAAATTTAATTAATTTGACAGCTTCTATTCAGAGAAAGAACTGCTTCAAATTAGCACCATGTTTTTCATCAAATTTAAGTAATTATGTATATTCCACAAAATAAAATTTGGGTTTTTTTTAATGAAATAACACTAGCCAGCATTGGGATAATCTGAATACTGTGATATTATAATATTTATTTACAGCCACAATGTCATAATCACTAGGCTATAGTGTGGTAAGATATTTCAGATTCCTACTTTCAGCTGTTACTTAACATCATCATTTTCCAGCTTTTTTAGTCATTTGAATAAATTCACCTCAGTGATGTCATTTGCATAAATTCGCAAATTCCCAAATAAAAATTGAATAATATTGAAGCCAAAGAAATAAACAATTCTCTTTTTTGCTTACTTTTTAAATTTAAATTCCAGTTAGTTAACATACAGTGTAATATTAGTTTCATGTGTACAATATGGTGATCCAACACTTCCTCACAACACCCAGTGCTCATCACAAGTGCACTCCTTAATCCCCATCACCTATTTTGTCCAGTCCAAGCCCCACCTACCTCCCCTCTAGTAACCATCAGTTTGTTCTCTATAGTTAAGAGTCTGTTTCTTGGTTTGCCCTGCTTTCTCTCTCTCTTTTTTTTCCCTTTGCTTCTTTGTCTTTTTTTTTTTTTTTTAAAGATTTTATTTATTTATTTGACAGAGACAGAGACAGCGAGAGCAGGAACACAAACAGGGGGAATGGGAGAGGGAGAAACAGGCTTCTTGCCAAGCAGGGAGCCCGATGTGGGACTCAATCCCAGGACTCTGGGATCATGACCTGAGCCAAAGGCAGACGCTTAACGACTGAGCCACCCAGGAGCCCTGCTCCTTTGTCTTGTTTCTTAAATTCCACATATGAGTGAAATCATATGGTATTTGTCTTATTCTGACTGACTTATTTCACTTAGCATAATATTCTTTAGCTCCATCCATGTCACTGCGAATGGCAGGATTTCATTCTTCTTTATGACTAATATTCCGTTGAAGATATAGATATCTTCTTTATCGTGTGGTGTATATATACAATGGAATACTACTCAATTTCTATTTAACAACAAAAATAGAAGTATTTTAATTAGACATTATAAACTTAGCTCATGCATGAATGCCTAATTTTGAAAAGCATTTGGATAAAATTCTTTGATTCATCTCTGTTCTGTCATTCAAAGAAAAATAAAATATATTATAAATCAACATTTTTTTACATGGTAAAATTATAATTTGGGAAGAAAAATTATCGATAATCTACCCCTCCTATAAGAATAATTGAAAAACACAGGAACTGGCATCAGTCCTGAAAATCATGCTGAGTCTGCTAAAATTGTTATATAGAGAAACATGTATTAGAGAAAGTGAACATGAAATTTTTTGAATTGAACTAATGTTTAAAAGTTCTTCAGAAGCCTCTGTGCTCCTCATTATTCACCCTTATATCTTTCTTTAAGTATGTATTTATTCTTCAATATATTTATGATATTTTTATTGTTTGTTTGATGTAGAGTATAAATGTTGAAACTATGAGTTTACTTTCAGTTTCTATTTATTTATTAATAATAAAATTTCCTTAAGATGTTTGTGTAGTTTATAAACTCTGCTTAGTGGCCATTTTCAGACACTGAGAAGCAAGCACATAAATCAAATGATAGTCATGGTTGAAATAAATCCCAAGGGTTTTTCAATGAATAAAATAATTCTTATACAACCCTGGCAATTTAGAAACTATTACAATAATGTCAAGTAGAGTTTAGTTGGAATGTTCCAAGATAAATATGTTATCTTCTTGTGACCCTTTTAATTCATACCTGCCCTACGTCATCCTCAGAGTTTAGAATTTAGGGGGGATTAATTTAGTTCAAGGTCTCTACTCAATGTGTACCCCACTAAATAGGACAATTGGCCCATATAAAAGCAATCTAAACCTTCGGGGTGACCCAGCAGTATTTCAGACCTCTGCCGCAGACTAATTTTCTCTGGTCCTCTGTGGGGAAAAAATCAGGAGTGAGAAAAGAGGGCGAAGGCCAAAATTATGTGCATTCTCCTTTGTTATAAATGCTGAAGTCATGGACTTCTATCTAGTACTAGACCTGTTCAGTCACCTAGACCTTTCCCTAAAGCATGTAAATGTCACTCCAGGCATGAAACCATGAATAAGCTGTTCTTCATATACAACAAGACTAATATTTTATACAATCTCCCTATTGATGGAATTAAAAGTTTAGTAATAAGGGTCAGGATCAATAGAAAACCCACATGTTCTCCCCAATTCATCTCTAATACCACATGACTATCATTTATCTGTTTACATGTTCGTATTAGGGCTAACTGCATTCTTCAGAATAGCAGCCATATGTTAATTTTGTAACCTCAACGTCAAGCACTTATCTGGTAAGTGATCAATTAATGCATGGTTGTTTTATAAATTATTGAATTAAAACAAATTACCAAATTTTGGGTATTGTAGAAATTGAGGCATATAATGAATCGTCAGTGTGCTCACAGCCTAGTTTCCTTAAAAATTTCTTTTATAAGATTATATTAGAGTTAAATTACCTTTTCAAAATACACAAAACATATGCATTTTAGTGTACCAGATACCACTCACATTCAAAACCTATGTCTATCCATGAAGTTGAGAATTTGAGAATAGAAAAGAATCTGGATCACAAGGTAATTAATAAATTTTTGTAATGAACACTAAATGTGGTTAAGATCATTTTAAAATATAAAATGGCATTTTATTTGTCCCAGAAAATGATATTATTATAAGCCAAACTTAGTATCTCTTCTGTTAATCACATTGTTCCCATAATTACCAACATTCAAATTTACAATTATCCAGATTATTTAGTATGATTTAGTTTAAATATTGTTACCATTACACTTGCTGATTTTTTTTTTTTTTTAGTTTTCTCCAAATTCTCTCCAACCCTATCACTCAAGATTTTTTTGAATTGGTAAAACCATTGCTAATTAGTGTTATCTTCTATTTTTTGCTTTCTCATTGAAAAGAAAACCAGAAGAATTTTCTTCCAGATAATTCTGCTTAGTTCTTTGTGGGGCTATAACGTATTTATAGTGAGGATGGAAGCTACCAGCAGCACTCTGTGAAATGGGCTCACCACACACACAAACCACAGGGACGTGTGAAAAAGCAAGTAAGTGAGAGCTTTACTAACATTTGCAAAATGTTTCCTTGGCAACAGATTCATACCTCACGGAATAACTTTGAAACCACCTGCAGCATCTCGAACATTTGGATCCTTTTGCACCATGGAATTTCAATGAAATATGTTCAACTGTGAATTTTAACGAACTTCTCCGATGGCGCTATTGGGTAAATATAAAAAAACATCTGTGGTAGATTTGGGGCTCTGGATGAATTACATCCAAATTCAATATGTTGAAACAAAAAATGAGAAGACAGATCATATTCAATATATGTGTGTAAGTAGCGTAGTGTGACTATAATACTTTATGTTTGGTGTCTACCACTGTCAATAAATTGAGGAGGCAGAGTAAGATCAACTGGATGTTGTGTATGGATTTTAAGTATCTACTGTTTTCAACTGTATCACACAACTCCACATAAAGAAAATGCAAAAAAAACCCCAAAAAACCAAAAAACGGTACTTAAACCAATACAGATTTACCATGTAACAAAGGTAAGAATAATATGGAAAACTGTTTCAATGATATTATATAACAAACAACATTAGTCATCTTTCAGAAGAATTACTGTAGTGCCTGGAGGCTAGTTGTGTTACGTCAGTTCACCCTTGTGACTCAGAGCTTATAGCATATAAAAGATATGTTAATATGCACAGCCCTCTGAGGAGTACCGTGATTCACCATGATGTTACTGTATAATGATGATGTGTGCTTCATTCATGATGGATGGTTCTGGGAAGATGTCAAGGAAGCACAATGATTGCCTTCTGATATAAGTGGTGACCAACATAACCAGTAGAATTGCCTTCTGATATAAGTGGTGACCAACATAACCAGTAGAATTATCACTCCATCATCCCATAACCTTTATAGTACCTTAGCCATGGACGCCTGCGATGAATAGAAAACCTGTCCTCAAAAAAAATACAACTAATTAGGAGATGCAAGATGAGCACTAGATTAGAAGAATCATATCCATATAAATGTAATTTCTCAAAACACAAAAGGAATTCTACCACAAGGTTTTAAAAGTCAGTGTATAAAAGTGATGAAGGGGGCACCTGGGTGGCTCAGTCATTAAGCGTCTGCCTTGGGCTCAGGTCATGGTCCCAGGGTCCTGGGATCGGGCCCTGCATCGGGCTCCCTGCTCAGTGGGGAGCCTACTTCTCCCTTTCCCACTCCCCCTGCTTGTGTTCCCTCTCTCGCCGTGTCTCTCTCTGTCAAATAAGTAAATAAAATCTTTAAAAAAAAATAAAACAAAAAAATAAAAGTGATGAAGAACATGAACGTGGAAGCCAGACTACCTGAATTAAAAACTTGGTTGCACCATCTGCTAGTAGTAGATGGTATGACCATCACCATCTATTTAGGCAAATTGTTTTCCGTCTTTTTTTTTTTGCTGTAAAATTCAGATACTTCCAGAACTGCTGTGAAAATTTAATGAATTGATAGTTATTAAAAAAAAACCACAAAACTTTAAAATAATGCCTGTGAATTGAAATAGGAACAGCATTTTTATTAAACTTTTTCAGACTGAAAGGAACAAAGGCACACTTGTATTAATTCAGGCAATAAAAGGTTATTATAAAGATATGGAGAAATTACGAAAATCATCTTGGCCACCAGAATATAAACTCCACAAAGATGAGAGTTCTCCTGTTCACTAATGAATCTCCCACTTAGAATATGCACTTGGCACATAGGCACTTGATAAGTATTTGTGGAGTGAATAACACTGCAAAGCCAATATTTCTAGACATTGGAACGTTATTCAAAATATATGCCAAAACTCTAGCAATAAATAACTACTTGGTCATACCCTCACAGCAGACATATACAGCTTCCTCTGCTCCAGGGCTCACGACTTCATGGTTATGGGCCTCAAGCATACCGTGTCTTTACTTCCAACTTCTCCTGTGAGTAACAACTGAGTCTTTCCTAGATGTTTCTCTCAATATAATGGCTTGTCCGGACTTTTCATTTCTCTATACTGTCTCTCAGCTCTGCTCCCATTACCTACTGCTAACCTTCCCATCAGTCTCCTAGTCAATCCCCCAAAGCAAGAATTTAATAGATTCAGCCAGTCACATTCTAATATAGTCTGCTTCTATTGGGCAGAGTTTTGCATTTTTTTTTTTTAAATCCTCTTAATCTGTTAGCCCTTTTTGAGTGGTCCTGATTTGGTTTAGGCAACCAATACTGGTTTCATTAGCTGTGGTAAGATAAGAGAGTCATCTAATATAGAGCTGGTATGGCATGCAATCTGTGTGTGAGAAAATATCAAGAAGAATGAATGAAAAGCACTCATTTGGAGGCTTCCTAGAAAGGGACTATACAAAGAGCAAAAAAGTTTACTTGTCCTATCCAAGCAAATTCATAAAACGTTATGGCTTCATTTGGGAAAGGGGGAAAACCCTCAGGTATACAAAATAATAATGTCATTGGTGAGATGCAACCACTTACATGTAAAGGAATAGTTTATAAATAGCTCAACCAGCAGAAGTAATTTTAAGAGGGATGAAACATCCATTTAAGAGGTATTCCATTATTCACCAGTCACACCACCAAAATAAATGAGACTAGTAAAAACTTATGGAAAGAGCATTAGATGTCAGGGGTTGCCTGTCCCTTTGCCAATCCATTCTTGTATGTATGAAGATCCTTGAAACAGAGCCAGTTGCAGAATGTGGAGTTGTATTTCCATAGACATTGGAACACAAACTAGGTCCCACTATGGCATATATTCGTCTATTACAAGCCCCCCATGGTCATTAAATATTTTGCACATGCACATAAATTAAATTATGTAACCATACATCACATCTTTAATTTATTAAAACAGGTCATTATAACTCAAAACTACCACCAATATCATTGCCAAGTTGAATCTGAAGTTCAAGTTTTCCTCTAACTACTTCAATCAGCTTGATGAAAGAATTTTCAGTTCCTATCTCTAGTACAATGATCAGCACAAGAAAAACACATTCGTTGGTTTGTTTTTATTGTGCCCTGAATGTTTCCTATTTGAGCAGAGAAGTTCTAATATAAGAAAAGAAAAATGTCTATGTTCCCAAAGCTAAGATGGCATTTAAAGGCATAGAAGAAATTCCCACCAAATCTTCCTCTTGCTTTCATATTCCTTCTCACTAAGCTGTTTCTTCATCACTTACCTGTACTTTGCCAGTCCTCTCTTCTTCAACTGTAGTTTTCTAAGCCTCTCATTTTTCTTTGTCTTACTAGATATATTTAACAATGTAATATATTTAAAGTATCTAATGTGAATAAAGGCCCCAGCAGGCAGAAAAAAAAAATGTACAAAGTGTGTGTACCATGTGCCAATTTGATATAAAGTATGCATTGTGAAGCGATTCCCACAATCAAGTTAATTAACCCATCTGTCACGTCACACTTTCCTCGAAGAAAAACGCACTTTTTTTTTTTTAAAAGATTTTATTTTATTTATTTGAGAAAGAAAGAGTGAGAGAGAGAGCACAAGAGAGGGTAGGGTCAGAGGGAGGAGCAGACTCCCTGCTGAGCAGGGAACCCAATGCAGGACTTGATCCCGGGACTCCAGGATCATGACCTGAGCCGAAGGCAGTAGCTTAACCAACTGAGCCACGCAGGCGCCCCAAGAAAAACACAGTCTTAAGAATAAATTGCAAAAAAAGGTAAAAGATACACATTGTATTAATCAGTGCTTAATAAAAGTTGAAGCCTTAAAACTCTAAATTTTATAACAGCTTTGAGATGTCATTCACAGATCATAATTAAAATGTACAACTCAGGCGCCTGAGTGGCTCAGCCAGTTAAGCGTCTGCCTTTGGCTCAGATCCTGGGGTCGGGCGCCCTGCTCATCGGGGAGTCTGCAGCGCCCTCTGCCTCTGCCCCTCCCCCTGCCCGTGCTCTCTCTCACTCTCTCTCTCTCAAAATAAATAAATAAAATATTTTAAAAAATAAAATGTACAACTCAGTGGTTTTTTAGTATAATCACAGTGAAGTATCCACCATCACTGATTCTGGAACGAACATTCTATCACCTTGAAAAGAAACTCCCTACCCATTATCATTTACTCTCTAATTTCCTCCTATCCCTCTCCCATCCACTGGCAACCACTGTCTCTATGGATCTGCCTATTCCGAACACTTTACATAAATTAAATTCTACAGTATATGGCTTTTTTGTGTCTGGCTCTTTTCACTTAGCATACTATTTTCAAGGTTCATCCATGTAGCATGAGTCAATATTTTGTAGCATGAGTCAATATTTTATTCCTTTTTCACAGCAGAATATTATCCCATTGTATGAATATAACAGATGTTGTGGGGGTTTGTTATAGCATTTAGAAATACAATGAACAGAATTGCTGAGACCCCATTGTGCAAAACACTCTTCTGGGCAAGAATAGATAGGTAAAATGCCATCTACAAGCAAACATAATTCAACTGTTTGGGCTAAAATGATCAATCAATTCAGCTTACAAGTCTCTAAAAGTAGCAACTCAAAATGTGATTTAACTGAACACTTATCTCAGAAAAGCGTTCAGTATGAGTATAAAGTGTTCAAATATAAAAATTAATAGTTGATTTTTCATCTCATATTTTTGAGAATTATATCCTATTTTGTTTTCATTATTAAGCAGAGTCTTAGGTGATAAGAAGACAGTGTAAGATATTGTAGATCACACATTGTTCCCAACTGTAATATGGAAACAATCCAGGCATCATGCTCTTCAGATTCTTTGGGATTGAGTCATATCTGCATTATTAGTCAAATTACAAGATTGTAATATATTCAACTATTTTAAAACATATTTATTGTAGGGGTGCCTGGGTGGCTCAGATGGTTAAGTGTCTGCCTTCAGCTCAGGTCATGATCCCAGGGTTCTGGGATCGAGCCCCACATCGGGCTCGCAGATCAATGGGGAGTCTGTTTCTCCCTCTCCCTCTGCCTCTCTCCCTGCTCATGCTCTCTCTCTGTATCTCCCTGTATCAAATGATTAAATTTTTAAAAATTTAAAAAAAAACACATTTATTGTATACTGGGGATGTCCTAAACACTGTCCATAATGTAAATATATTCACTATTACTTGATATGACTATTCTAAGGCAATGACATATGATTGCCATGTATTAGAATTATTGCATAATTCACTGAGCAAGCACTCTATAAACATGATGTAGCTAACCTGCAGTCAACCTATATGCTTGGAGAATGGGTTTTCTTTTTTAAATTGAGTATTAATATAAGAACCTATTTTAATTTGAGTACTGCTATAGAAAATTTTTCAAAGACTTGGTACTTTACTTTTCTGTTATAGTAAGTATGATCCAGTAAGAGGGTAAAATTATGTTGTCTGAAAAGATGAAAATTTAAATGCCAAAAGGCAATCATTCTATATACAATTTTTGTTGTACAGAAATAGAGATGCAGAAGTACATAGCAAACATACATGCTTAATTTATGTTTCCTCTTGAATATTAAATCAAGAAAGTAAATCCATGTATATCCCATTAATTAAGCCTTCTTACTTTATTTGGGTACCAGTTAATTTAGGTTTTGTATTATGTTAATATTGTTAATTTAGGTTAATGTATTTATGAACTTTATACTTTAAGTTTTTTGGATTGGATCTTTCAGTTTGTTTTTAAACTCCTTGCCTTTTCTTGCCATGCTACTCATAATATGGCAACTATAAAGATTTTTTTTTTCTGTGAGATATATGTTTTATGTAACTGCTCAGGAATAATGTCCAAAATCAGAAAAAGCAGAATAAATAAATGATGGAAGAGTCTAAGTGTATTGGACATTGAATGAGAAAGTAAGAGTTTGCATGAAAACAGCAAGTTAAAGGCAACTAAAAAAATATATGCTTGACACTGAAATTACAAAGTCTGAAAAAAAATGAACAGCATAAATTAATTTAGGGCTTTCAACACAGTTACTTCTCAGGTGGATGTTTTATGAAGAAAAATAAGAGCTGAACTCAATGAGAAACACAACCAGCAACTTTAATCAAATTCTATGCTTGGGGGAAAAAATGCCTTGTCTATTTGAAAGCCTAATGATTTTTTTCATTAAGCAAGAAAGCTGATAAAAGCTGCTGTTCTTACTGGGGAAAAAACTACTATTTTTTGTTGTTGCTGTTCAGAGACCTATTTCACCTAAATTCTTATGAGAACCTTTGAATTTTGAAGAAACTCCTTTTATTATAATAGAGTACCTTCAAAATAGCATGATTGGACACTCCAAATTAGCCAACTTGAATTTATCAGTCATATACTGATCTAAGTTTGGAAAACTTCTTGACTCTGTACGAATAACATCTTTTTTTAACATTCATTGGATTATTTACATTGAGAGTAACTGGGTGCTCTCCAGGACATAAAACAATATCATTGTCCTATTTATCTCATGTGACCTACCCATTTACTGCAATGGCACTGGATCCTCTTAATATCAAATATTTAGGATATTTGTTATAAATCAATACATTATTATCTATATCATACTTACATCTGGTTTTAAGCTTACTCATTCTATCTTATCTCCCAAAGGCAACCTTATAACTGCCAAACCTAGTGGACACTTCCATGCCTTAATTTTTAGGGACCTTCTCTGGCAGCTATCTTCAATTCTAGCTCTCTTTTCATCTCACACTGCATGTTATTCGCAGGCAATTCCATCTAAACAAAAAGCTTCCACTACCACTTATGTGTGACAACTCTCAAATCAACATCAACAACCCAGTTCACTCTCCTGGGTTCTAAATTCCTATTTTTCCATCTGTATGCCCCATAAACACATTAAACTCATTTCTAATGCCAGACTTAGCATAACCCAAAACATAACTTCCTTGTATTCTCTCTCACTCTCAGAAATATCACTAGAGTGTGCCATGCTCTCTCTCTCTCTTTTTTTTTTTAAGGTGGCAGACTTTTAAGGAAGAAGAAAAAATTTAGTACAATTATCTGTAATCATGAGCTAATGCTGAAAACATTTAATGAATTTTTTAAAAAGGTATTACATTAGTGATATCTGTAATCTATTTTTCTTTCTCTTTAGTTTAAAAAAATATATAATTTCCATACTCTAATTCTACTGGGTTGTAAAACTATTTAAAAGCCAAACCTAACAAATGAAACATTTAAAAAAATGTAATAGAACAGTCAAACACACCAGAATGTTATATTGTTAAGATTGTAATATGCAGTCTGTCTAAAGTCCCTTCTCATTAAAAGTTAGAGAATTTATATCATTAATCACATAGCTTCTAATGGGATTTATTTCAGGTGTATGCTTAGATTTAAACATTCTCTAGTGGAACTCTGTTATTGATAAAATACTAAGAAAGCCTTTCATGGTCTGGAAGTCGTACTATTCCAGCCCTGTCCCTCATGTAGGACCTACAAATATCTTTTGCTCTGAATATATTAAATTAGTTACAAATTTTTAACATTACCATATTTCATAAGGGAGGTTTATACGTGGCATTTTCTCTAATACCCATGGTTAACACTGTGTTATCATGTGTACAATATTCAATTCCCCTTGGAAAATATTATCAAATAAATTATAGAAACATACTGAATATAGTAAACCCAGGTTTTTCTTCTGGGCTCTTTTCCTGACTTCCAAAATACTCTATGTATACATCTATTTTAAGAGCTATTCCCTATTTTACCATTGTTTTTCTTGATTGTCTCCTCAGATTTACTGAGTTCTTTGATATCAATCTTTATTTTTTTTAATTTCTATATGCCTATGACTAACACAACATCTATTGATTAGTAATACTCAATAAATAACTTTTGAATAAATAAAATAGTGAACATATTAGACAGAAGCTTAGTAGGCCCTCAGGAGTGGCGAAAGTATGATACAAAATGCCAACCTTATGATCAATGTTACGGGATTTATATTTAAATCTATATCTATATTTACATCTATAATTACTTCTTTGATTTGATTTAGCATTTAAAAACATTAAGCAGGCTACAAATATGAAAGTGGCCTTTATTTGCCTTTCTAGCTAATACAGTATCAGAAGAGATTTATTGAACTCTACTGCCAGATTTCCACAGTGCACAAAGAAACCAAGCAGTTCTTCACTTTATATAATACCCTGGATGGTAAAAATGTTTATTTGGAAAAAGAGATCAGCCTGCTGAACTCAGTTCATGAGAACTTCTCACAAGCCATGGCCTCCCCTACTGCCCGGGACCAGTTTTTACATCAGATGGAACAGATTGTAGAAGGAATTAAGCAGAGCAGAATGAAGATGGAAAAGAAGAAGCAAGAGAACAAGATGAGAAGAAACCATTGAACGACCAGTACTTGGAACTGTTAGAAAAGCAGAGGCTGTACTTGAAGACTGTGAAGGAGTTCAAGGAGGAGGGCTGCAAGAATAAGGTGCTGCCATCCAAGGTGAAAGCCAAGGCCTCCTGAAATTTCCCAGACATCATCGTATGTCATTGATTTTTTTTTTCCTTTAACGTCATATATCAACTGCAAGATGGTGAAATGGTTCTGAACACTACAGTAGAGAGTTGCAGGGGTCATAATCTCAGCACCCAGATATTTTCTTTCTCCCATTTGCTTCCATTTCATCTCTCTGTTGTTGATGGAATCAGATGGTGTAAACATGATGGCCTGGATAATACCCATCATCCTATGAGGAAATGCGGGCAGTATTCGTTCTGCGTCAGGTTAACTTGAATTTCTCCACTAATATTGCACATATGAAGGTACCTGTATTTGTATGGACTCTCTGAATAAAAAGGAATTCATTTGTTAAGCAAAAAAAAAAAAAAAAGACACCTTCTCTTTCATAAAAATCATGATATACTGAATAAACATTAAGCCATTTGAGTTTTAAAGTATATACATGATTTTTAAAAAATGACAACACACCTTTTATTACATTTCCAATGGTTAATAAAGAGAGACCAGAAGAATGGAGCTGAAGACAACTGAGAGAAAGATTAAGTTCTTAAAAGATTAAGAACGCAGGTGTTAAAGTTCATCAGGATTGGTGCAGTTCTGAGCTGTGCCTCTTAAACAGTAGCTCTGTGAGTAACTATTCCACGCCTTAGTTTCCTTGGCTCCAAAACAGGGATCGTAAGAGGAACTTTTTCAGGGAGTTGTGAAGCATAAATGAGATCCTGCATATACTGAGCTTAGTCCAGCACCCAAATGGTAGTGTTGTTTACGGTTTTGTTTGTGTGGCAGGTATAAAGACATACTAAATATACATAACACAGGTAGAAAGATATTTATTTTAAAAAATTATCATATTTGCCTATTCTTTCTAAAAACATTTCTTGGGGCCTATCCTGTGCCCTCTCCTGTGTTAAGTATTACTAAAAATTTGATGAGGACGACATAGTTCCTGCCCCCAAGTGGTTTATGCCTAATGAGGAACATAGGCCATGAACAATTAGATGGCACTACAAATGTAAGGTCCTTGAGGACAGGAACCATACAGTTTGATTTAACACATTATCTGGCACGGAGTACACATGCCAAAAACATTTGTTGAAAGAAGGAAAGTAAAAGAAGACAAGGAGGAAAGACACGAGATGGGAAAGTGAAGAGAACAACTCTTTAAAAAGATATAAAGAAAATGCATTAAAAATGAATGAACATTTCATAGTCAGCCTGGGAAGAAGAGATGATATTTGAAAGTGAGTTTTAAAAAATGAAGTGAAATGGAAGAAAATGATTCCAGGGGAAAGACTGTATGTAATGTTGACAAATCATCACACCAATGATTTGAGGAGGTACTGCTGTGATGGAGTGTAGGTTCACGGTGTAGAGAGAAGAGTGATGGGTAGTGGGAGGTCAGGCTTGAAAGATGGCGCCGCTGCAGAATTGTGAAAATCCTGGTAATCAAGCTTGGCGTTAAGAAGGTTTTCTTCTAGATAATGGGAATCAAGAAGAGCTTGTTATTAGAGGAGTGCCATAACTTGCTTTACTTGAAGAAAGACAAGCAGGGCTTATTTGTGAAATGGATGAACTAGAAAGAGTGGTGACACAGAGGCCACTTAAGGAATTGCACACTACATTTGGAAGAACACAGATAGCATGGTGATCTTCTCCGGAGAAGGCTCAGATGAACTGACACAGGATTACATATATTTTCACAAGCCTCCTTCTCCTGAAAAAGCTGAGGAGGAGAGTGAGAGGAAGGAACTCTGCTTGTTCGATGTGCCCCGGGCAGATCGCACCACTGCTGCCCACAGCCCTGAATTGAGAGTCCCCTTCCTGGATCATCGATTTTCTTCCTATTACTTGTCTCTGCCCCCAGATATGAGAATTCCCAAGAAGGGGATAGAAAAACATCTCCTGAGAGAGACCTTTGAGGACTCCAACCTGATACCTAAAGACATTCTCTGGTGGCCAAAAGAAGCCTTCAGGGATGCAATAACCTCGGTTAAGAATTCCTGGTTTAGGATTTTACAGGAATATATTGAACATCAAGGTGATGATGCAATGATGGCAGTGGCGGCCCCAAAATTTCCCTTCAACACTCCTAAAACTATTACTACCACCAAATCTTTGGACGCCACTACCTGGGCCGGGCCGACTGGCTGACCCATTACTGGATGCCGAGGTGGATCAACGCCACTGAGCCTTCAGCCCCTCAGGCTCGTTGGGCATGAAAAAAAATAAAAGTCTTAAATCGGAAAAAAAAAAAAAAAAAGGAATTGCACAAATTGAAACAAATTATGATCCACTGGCTGGATTTGGCTAAAACCATACAATAACCAAAGATCTGTGGAGGCGATTACTCCTTTCAACACCTGCTACCTTCTTCCAACTCAGGGACTAAGCATACTACTTCGTGACTTCGGGCTGCCCACTGCAGGGCTTGAAAAATCCACCCAACCCTGTCCCATGATCCAGGAAGTGAGTCATCACTCAGGCAAAACCTACAGGCTGAAACCAGCATCAAAGGTCAGGATGAACAGGAAATCAACACCTGGATAAATATGAAAACAAAAGAAAATAAGAAAACCAACTAAACAGAAAAGCAGGCAAGGGTATGAATGGATAAGAATAGGCCAGGAGAAAATGTGAAGGGAAGCTGTTCCCTGGAAGATACATCAAACACGCAGATATGCAGTAGGAAAGTAGAGAGAAATAAAGGAAAAAGTAAATAAATGAAAAGAAAAATAGGAAATCCACAAAATTTGGAAAAGCAAACAAGCACATAGCACCAGTACTGAGCTCTTAATGACTGAGATGGCTGTCTGCTTTAGTTTACACTATTTGATTTGTACTGGAATCAGTGTCTATCTCCTCCATGGTTCTTATGAACACACTCGCACTTAAACACCCCCTCCATACATATACACACCCTACGATGGCTTACACATAAAAGGAAGTAAAAAAACAACAAAACCTGTTCCAAGAAATAGGCTGGAACACCTTAACTTGCCTCTCTTATTGTTTCCTTTGTCTTGCAGTTCTTGGCTTTGAACCCAGGCTTTCAATATTTGCTTCTACTGGCTCTTTGGTTCCAGCTATCTTTCACTTTACTGATATTTGACTTCCCAAGAAGTTCTCCCAGAAAAAGGGAGTTCCTGCAGCCCCCCACTGGATGAGTTCTGCCTTCCATTCTGCTCCTCATATCTTCACTTGGAAAGTTCTAGAAAGGCAAATCTAAGTCATGAATCTGGGAGCATGACTGTGAGAGCACCTGGCTCAGATGAAGCAGTGTATCTGCCAAAAGGAAAGCTTCCATCAAACAGATCTAGACAGCTCAGACTATTCCTGCTGCCCGGGATAATGTGCACTTGTTCCTATTTTTTTTCTTTTTTACTTGGCGTTTTTTAGACTACTTTACATGTAAACCAATGTCTTTAATGGTAAACCCATCGAATATATTGATCCATAATAACCCTAGATAATATTTCATAAGCCAGTTGAAAGGAATGGCTTGAAGATAGTGGAAAACATGAATGAAGTTCAGTTCTCAGTGTTCCTTGCTTCCACCATTCTACCAAAGATATGAATATCAGTGAGTTCCTGAGACTTGGGTGCCTGCCATGGGCACTGACATCTTATGAGAAAATGACCCCAGCTATTTTTTTTTCCTTTCTCTTTACTCACTGTGACTTCTGCAATATGATTTTTAGAGAACTGAAAAAAAAATTTACTAACCTAAAGACAGAGGAAGTTGCCAAGAATGTGATATATATACTCTACTTGTCAAATGTAATTTTAAATGAGGGATTGTTTATAAATGGATCCAGATACCTCTATTATGGTTGACATGAATTCTGCCCAAAAAAGATACCTCACACCACAAGGCAAGAAACAACTGAAATAATGATTATCATTTTAAATTCTTTAATTGTAAAATATTGTGCTAGCTTTCTTTCTTTGTTTCTTTCTTTCTTTATTTATTTGAGAGAGTGTGAATAAGTGGGGGAAGAGGCAAAAAGAGAGGGTGACAAGCAGACTCCCCGCTGAGCATGGAGCTCAACCCAGGGCTCAATCTCACAACCCTGAGATCATGACCTGAGCTGAAATCAAGAGTCAGATGCCTAGCTGACTGAGTCACCCAGATGCCCCAGTTTTGTGCTTGTTTTTAAAAATACATTATCTTATTTAATCTTCATGATACATTGTGAGGTAAATATTAAGACTGCAGTTTTGCAGAGAAGAAAACAAAGACTTTTAGAAAAGTAAAATGCCTAAAATAACATTAGCAAGGACATATATGAAAATACATTAAGGCAAGGTATAGTTATGAAAAAAAGATAATTTTTAAATTATGCATACATATCAGCCTAAATGTTTCATTCATTCAAATTCATGGTGAGATTAACAGATCTGCTGGGCAGTAAGTAGGAATCTCACAACAGACTTTCTTAAAAAAGAGAAGCAAAAAGCCAATGTTCAACTTTCTCTTGTCACCTTTTCTCAAAAAAAAGTTAAGAGGACAACAATATTGAATATCATCATCTCTTCATAAATATTAGAATGTTAACTTTTACAATTATGGATTCCTGATATTTACAGTTAAGCTTATTGATCCTTTTTTAACAAAATACTGAATTCCTCCCGTGTGGCACACATCTTCCTATATCCTGGAGATGCCACAGTAAACGAGGAAGCCAGCGTCCCTTCTGTCACGGAACTGACATCCTAGTTCAGGAAACACACATAAGTGAAATAATTCCCAGTCAGGATCAGTGATATAAAAGTTACAGAGGGCTGACAGACAATAAAAGGGTCGGGGGGTGGGGTGGTGTCAGAAAAGATTATCTCAGAGCAAGTTTAGTCGACTTCAGATGTTTTGGTCTATCAAGCCTGCATCTGAGTGATTAGTGAACTATTCGTTCTCTGCACTGAGAAACTGAAGAGACTGTCGGCCAAGGTGCCCACTCCATCCACCAAAGAGGTAGGATCATGGTTCCTTACCCTTGTACCAGTGATTTGTTTGGGGATGAGCGTAACCCAAGTGAGGACAACCAGAATCTGGTACTTTAACAAGAAAGAAGTCCCATTCCAGTAGAGCTGCTAAGCCTGTAAGAAGTGGGCTGTGTCGTGCTGACAACTTAGAAGGAGTTTGTCTAAGAAACGAAAGAGAGAGAGAGAGGGAGAGCTTAACAAATGCAATTGTGACTAAAGCCACAACCCACCTTTGCACATTTCAGTCTGGGGCCAATAAATTATCCCTAAGTTGCTTACCTTAGTTTGTCATTGGTTCCTGTACCATTATTCACGAAAAATTCATGAATTATTCACAGGTGAGATTTAAGCTTTGGCATAAATGATATAAATGAACCAGCTGTGAAGAATGTGGAGAAAACAGCATCACAGGCAGGGAAAAATGGTATGTGAAAATTTGCTAAGATAGGAAATAATTCTGTAACATGTTCTAGAAACTAATAGTTTTAACACCTACTAAGAGAAGATAACACAACAATGCTTACTATCATTGATAAAAGTCAACATTTCACTGGAGTGCCTTGCCAATAAAAGAAGGAAGTAATAGAAATAAGGTGTTACGGGGTAAGAAAGGAGGAGACATTTGTAAATGTATGTCTTTAGTGAAAATTTAAAAATATACACACAGACATGCCCTGTTAGAACAAATAAGAGAGTTCTGCAGGAGTTGTGGGGAAAAGATCAATATGAAGAAGTGAGTGGTGTTTTTACACACCAGCAATAACCTATTAGAAAATGTAATAATATAAAAATATTCTATTTGTGATAGCAGCATAAACATTGTGTTCTATGAGCAAAATTAATAAAAGATAAGCAAAACTGCTGTATAGAAAAATTGCAAAATACTATAGATGGACATAAAATTTAGGTAATTTAAGAAAGTTCAACATTTTATATATTTCAATTTCTCCTCAAATTTATCTAAAAGTCTAATGCAATTGCAATCAAAATATTTTTTGTGAAATTTTTTTTATGAAGCTACTGGGAATTTTTTATGAAGCTACTGTAGGGAAGGCAAAACTTTACCTCTACCCACTTAGGGTCTATGAGTAGGCCTGAGAATTAGGTTGACATAAAACAGATTAACAGGAGAAAATCATACAGATATTTACTCATACATGGGAGCCTCCACAGGAAAATGAAGACCCAAAGAAGTAGCAAGACCCACATGCTAGATTGAACAGAGTGGCAATTGTAAAAAAGTAATTATAGGGAGGTTAAAGGAAGATCAGAGTTATCTTAACAAGGTCTATTTGTATAGATTTTTCTGACCTCAAATTCCCTGTCTCTGGTGATAGAATGTTTCTTTTTTCCTGGTACAGAGAGAGCATCTTTCATATGGGAGTTTTATTTCCTGCTTTTAGGAAGGAAAGAGGAGATCACGACATCCCTTTTGTATCTGCTGTTTCTCAAGTGCCTTTGGATAAAAATAATGTTTATTCTAAATGGTATATTTGGGGATGGCATATTCTCCCATCCTTCACTACATAAAGTAATTCTAAAATTCATCTGGAAAAGTACAAATCAAAAAAATCCCATGATAATGATGGAACCTAGGTAAGCCAATCAAGTCAGAGAGTTCTTTTCTAGTATCTTGCTCAAGGAGGGATCTATGACTAGGGGTGTTGGAGTGTCCCAGGGGCTTGTGGATAATGTAGAATCTCACGCCAGGTCTCGGACCCACCAAATCAGAATCTACATTTTAACAAAATCCCCAGGTGATATATATTCAAATTAAAGTTTTCAAAGCAATCATCATTATCTTCTCTCCATAGGTCTAAACTTTTGGACCTTGGGTTATAAATTGGGGCTTGGTTTATATGATTTGTTTTGCTTTCATTCTATATCACTGGCTTAATATGGTCATGATCTAATTTAAATTTTCTAGATATACCTTCTTTATATAAAAAAAAACCCACAAGAAATATCATCCAAATTAGCAATGTATGCCTTGCATTCTACCATACTGAAGGAATACCATATTATCAATTACTCTCTCCCATAAGTCACTTCTCAAATAAAATTGAGAGAAACGAGTGAGTGATGTCAAAGTTTAAAATGGAAGCAAAAATATTCAGGGAAGTTATGGATGCCCTCCAATACTTCTGTTGTAACATACTCCCTTCCCTTCTTTGCTCTATTTAGTGTTTCTGTTTTTGTGGTTGGCTTTCTTGCTCTACTTTATGGTAGCAGGCACCAAACACTTAACTGGTTTTGAAGTCTTCCCTGCTGAAATTCCACCCTGTTGTTCCCTGCGAACATCAGTCTCTACTATCAAAAGATCAAGATTCTGAAACATTGCTTTGTTCCTTCCAGCATCTGAGCATCACCAGTGCAGCATGGCATTATTTGTAGAATGTTATGAATGTACCTTTTCTCCTTTGCATTTCCTTCTACCCACCTCATCTCTATTCTACCAAAGGCATGCTTTGCCTCAAGATGGTCTAGAATTTCTAATAAAGAATGTAGAGAGTCAATATTCAGATTTTGAGATATAAAATAAGGTTTTTGAGACTACAAAAAGCAAATAGACTTAAATAAAAACCTTTATCAAAAGGATTTGCTAAATAATACAACAAGACCCAGTATCTGGTCAAAGTGACCGTTAAGGTTCCAATAAGCCAGGGATACATAAAAGCCAATATATGGGACAAAAGAGAAATCTTTGCCAAAAGGGAAAAACTCACCCCTTCCTCTCTCAGGGAAATATGGACGTTTGGGGGAGGCAGAGAGATAGGGAGAGACACAGGGTGAAAAATTCATGTCCCCTCTGGAATGAATTCTCAAAGAGGAAGCGTGGGTTAGAGGGGGAGCTGAAATTAGAAGGGTTTGGGGTCCTATTCTTGGTGTAACACTCTGAGTGGTGTCTGTTGTCTATCATGTGGGGTGACCCAGCACTTGCATAGGGCTCCTGCGGCAGAGTAAAACTGAAGTTATTGCATGGAAAAACCAAGAAGGAAAAAAAAGGTCAGCATCTAGGTGGCCCCGATTTCCATGTGATATAAAAGGGATCCACGGGGTGCCTGGGTGGCTCAGTAGGTTAAGTATTTGCCTTCAGCTCAGGTTATGATCTCAGGCCCTGGGATCAAGCCTCACATTGGGCTCCCTGCTCAGCGGGGAGCCTGCTTCTCCCTCTCCCTCTGCCCTTCTCTCCCTGAGCACTCTCTCTCTCTCTCAAATAAATAAATAAAATCTCTCTTTTTTTTCCTTTTCTTTTTTTTTTTTAAAGGGATCCAGGCCCCCTATAGGAGGAAGCAGATAGTTTGAGAGTCCAGAGGCACCCCTGAGCGACGAGAAGACTCAGAGGGGTGAATGGTGAAGTGACCCTGCAAGAGCGTCTATGAGATCTAGGTGCCACACTAAGGAATGTGGATAATATTGTGAACATGATGGGAAGCTATATATACATAACATAGCTATATTTTGATCTGGTTTTCCAACTCCATTTGACACTGTGCCATCTACATCCTGTGCTCTAGTCATTCTTTTTTTTTTTTTT
The DNA here is from genome assembly GCF_029215605.1 of Mirounga angustirostris. Taxonomy (NCBI): domain Eukaryota; kingdom Metazoa; phylum Chordata; class Mammalia; order Carnivora; family Phocidae; genus Mirounga; species Mirounga angustirostris. The sequence continues at coordinate 148,884,672 of NW_026991710.1, read as the reverse complement.
AAGGTTTTATTTATTTGAGAGAGAAAGAGTGAGCGAGAGAGAGAGAGAGCATGAGCAGGGTGAAGGGCAAGGGGGAGAAGCAGTCTCCCTGTTCTGCAAGGAGCTCGAGGCAGAGCTTGATCCCAGGATTTGGGGATCATGACTTGAGCCCAAGGCAGATGCTTAACCAACTGAGTCACCTAGGGGCCCCTGCTCTAGTCTTTCTTAACAATTTTTGAGGGGCGCCTGGGAGGCTCAGTCATTAAGCTAGGACTGAGCCCCGCATCGGGCTCCCCACTCATCTAGGAGTCTGGTTCTTCCTCTCCCACTCCTCCTGCTTATGTTCCCTCTCTCGCTGTCTCTCTCTGTCAAATAAATAAATAAAATCTTAAAAAAAAAACCCAATTTTTGAATTTGTCTTACTCTTCATGCTACCTTGTATTTGTATGTCTCCCCATTTCCTGAAAATTCATACCCTTTCTCATCCAGCCAGGCATTCTAACTTCTTTAAACTCTGCTCAGGTGCCACCTCCTACTGGATATCTGCCATGACACACCCACACCCAGTCCGCATCCTCAACCCGAGCACTACATTTCTTTCATCTGGCTTTCCCAAATCCTGGCAAATATCCTCAGTATTCTCTTCTAGAACTTAACATTAGTGCACTCTAATTGTGTGTTTTCTTGCCTGTCTGCCCTGGACTGATCTCCCTGAAAGGCAGAAGCTCTCTTTCATCTCTAAGCATTAGCATCTAACATCCCGCCTGGCACTCAGCTAACACTCAATAATGACTTCTTGAAGGAAGAATAAAAGAAGGCAAACAAGGAAGGAAGCAGGCCCACTTCATTGTAACTGCCTAGAAAATCAGAGTAGATTTTTCTTGGGAGGTGGATGTGGAAAATAGGTCTTAGAGTTCTTAATTTTTGATTTTTAATACTTTTTAGTAGCATAAAAATGAAAGTTCCTAAGTATCCACTTTTTGTTTGAAACTATGTTATATAATTCATGGTTCAGTTGATAGCTACATAAACAACCAAGAATAAGTCAGTATCTTCTCAAAAATGGTTACTGGTGTGTTTAGTGTAATTCAGGTATCTGCCTTACTCACTGGAAAAAAAAAAAAAGGTTTCAGTTTCTTTTCATTACAAGAAGATCTGGTAAATTTTATCCATTTCCACTGATGAAAATACATTTTGCTCTCTTAAGCCTCTCAGCTGTAGTTGGATTTACGGAAATCCATTTGGTACGAAGGGCTTTTTCATGTAAGTTTAGAGATTTCTGTTTCACAAGGCTTCTCTTTCCTATAATTCTATGCTTCCTTTCTTTCTTTTCCAAGCAAAATAGAAAAATCAAGGAGATAATAACTGATTATTCAAAATATTTGTCTACTTTCTTTGTTTAAAGATTTATTTATTTATTTGAGAGAGAGAGAAAGAAAGAGAGTGAGTGCCTGTGTGCAAGTGAGGGAGGGTAGAGGGAGAGGGAGAGAGAGAATCTCAAGCAGACTCCCCACGGAGCATGGAGTCCAACACGGGGCTCGATTTCACAGTCCTGAGACCATGACCTAAGCTGAAACCAAGAGTCAGAGCTTAACCAACTGAGCCACCCAGGTGCCCCTGATCTACTTTCATCTTCTTTGCTAGTCAGTTAATTTTTTTTTTCAATTAACCATCTCAATCCCCTTATCACAAATGTTAAATATTAGTTTTGAAATTTTCTTAATCTTTATAACTTTTGCAAATTCTCTTAAGACAGAGCTTCTAGAATTTATTTCAGGGTCTGGTGAAAATCATAGACCAGATCACAAAAGAAATATGAAGATATATATATATATATATATATATATATATATATATATAATTTTGAGAGGTCAGTTAAAAAAGATTTCTTTTTAAAGAAACTATGCCCTTTTTTCTAAGTATTTAAACAGGTGTTTTGTATTTTAAAAGTTTTCAAATATAATCGTAGGTTAACTTCCTTACAGAATAATTGACCAAGTGTCAGAAGATGAATATACACTGGTATCATTAAAAACAACTAACCTTTATTGGAGATTTTTATTGTACTTGTATTAAAAATACAATTTAAGTGTCAAAATATTGCTCTGATTTAGATTTATGTAGAGGTAACTGGAGGAAATGGAGACATTAATAGTTTTCAAAGTACAGTTCTGTGCATATTACAACTTGTTAAAAAAATGATGATAGCACAATCCAACTCTCTTATATTGTCCTTCAGATAAAAACCCATCAAGGCTCAAGTTTATTGGAATTTCATGGCATGCACCCAGATTTTTTTTTTTATATAGTACAAAGTGACTATATTAGTGGTAGGAGTAAGTTGTTACACAATGAAACCTTATTCTATAATGTCAGAAATTTCATGAGGGGAAGAAAATGTGTTCTCTCTACCTAGTTTCATCCCCAGCGCCTGGACTTAGTAGATTCTCAGTATATACTATTGAGAGAATAAAATGTAGGGAAGATTAAAAACTAAGTAGTGCAACACAGGCAAACTCACAACAAATATGAACATCTACTGTACCTAAGGTGGTGTGCTAGTAGTCCTAGTAGATGACAAAAAGGAATCTGATGGGGTGACTCCTGGGGTAGTATTCAGCCACCAAGATTTATTGAAATTTTAGCCATCCTTTATTTATTTTTTAAGATTTTCTTTATTTATTTGACAGAGAGAGACACAGCGAGAGAGGGAACACAAGCAGGGGGAGTGGGAGAGGGAGAAGCAGGCTTCCCGCTGAGCAGGGAGCCCGATGTGGGACTCGATCCCAGGACCCTGGGATCATGACCTGAGCCGAAGGCAGACGCTTAATGACTGTGAGCCACCCATGCACCCCTCAAAACTTTTTTTTAAAGATTTTATTTATTTATTTGACAGAGAGAGACACAGCGAGAGAGGGAACACAAGCAGGGGGAGTGGGAGAGGGAGAGGCAGGCTTCCCGCAGAGCAGGGAGCTGGATGCAGGACTTGATCCCAGGACCCTGGGATCAGGACCTGAGCCAAAGGTAGACATTCAATGACTGAGGCACCCAGGTGCCCCCTCGCCATCCTTTAAAGTCCAATTCAAGTATCACTTCTTTTTTTGTAGTCAGCCTGAGTTAAATTAATTTCTACCTCTGCTTATATTTATATCTGTCTCTTTAAACAGATAGAAACTTTCTCTGTAAGTAAATTGGTAAAAAGATGGCCAAATTGGTGTTGAATAGATTTTGAAGGTCCATAAAGGTCCCAGTCAGGTGTCTAGGAATTTGCCTCCTGCATAGTAACTTGATTTGATGAAAATTTATTCCCTTGTGGATTATAAAACTATACTTCTATGAAATATGTAAACTTGCAAATTCAAATATGGCCCACTGAATGAAATCCAAAACTAAGGAATGGAAAAATAAGAAATAAAATATGTATCTGAAGAAGCCTTATATAACATCATGGAAACAAATTACATCATTCCTTGAAGTCTGAGAAAGAAGAAATAAATAAGCTAGAAAATGTCAAATTAATAGAATTTAGATAAACAGTATTTAAACTATTGAACTCCACTCAACATCCTGCTTTCAGTATTTAATTGAACCCTAGTTAGTCTTATCAATGCTCTCATTTCCCTCTCCTTCTCATCTCTAATTCCTTTCTGCTGTTCTACTAGGTGTAAACATTACAATCTGAAATGGATAGAGTAGAAATTAATTAGTACACATTCCTACGGAAATGAAAGAAAGAAGAAAGAAAGAAGGAAGGAAGGAAGGAAAAAAAGAGAAAGAAAGAAAGAAAGAAAGAGTGATTCTTCAGATTCTCAAACTTTTCCCTTTGTGTGTCCCCAGAGTCCCAGGTATCTGCTGCCTCCATACCGTCGAACAGGACCTGTGTTCATGTTTGAAAAACCACACTAATGAGGGAGGTCATTAAAATAATTGTGTTTCATAATTTGGATTTTGGTAACACCTAGTTGTATTATTTAAATATGTTTATATCCAACATCATAGGGCAAGAAAAGTAGAATATGGAGAAGGTCAAGAGAGAACATTTTTCAAGGCAGAGATATAAATGAGAATATTTATGAGTAATCATATTAGAGGGGCAAGCTAATTTTTTATCATATTAACATTAATTAGTTGGGCTTTTTACATATATCAAAGTAGCTAAGAGCCAATTTCTGTTGTTTTCCTCTTCTAATTCTTCTTTCTTTTAGTTATAATGTGTGCTTCATCACAGAGCTGTAAGAATAGAATAAATGGGAGAAGTTTTCAGGAAGACACTGGATTCCTTAGGGGACATCAAAAGCCCAGAAATGTTAATATCCAATGTATTTGAAATTTGTTCAAAAAAGTGTGGAGATGGGGAAAAGAATGAAGCATGGAAAGAAAGAAAAAGAGGGATGGAGAGAGAGAGGGAGAGACAGAAGGAAAGAGGGCAGAAACAAGACTGGGAAAAACAATTTTCTTGGCAATGAAAAATTTAAACTTTTTAGGGTTTTCAAGCATTAACTATTTTATTTCACTTTAGAACATTAATAAGAAAATATAAAGCATAAAAATATTTAGAACTAATCAATTCCATAAAGTTACAGAATACAAAACTGATATACAAAAATCTGTTCTGTTTCTATGAAGTAGCAGAAAGAGAAATTAAGAAAATAATCCCATTTACAATTACATCAAAAAGGACAAAATATCTGGGAATAAATTTAACCAAGGATGTGAAAGAACTGTACTATGAAAACTATAAGACACTGATGAAAGAAATTGAAGACAGCACAAATAAATGGAAAGATATTCCATGCACATGGATTGGAAGAATTAAGGTTAAAATGTCCATACTACCCAAAGAAATTGACGATGTAAAGCAATCCCTGTCAAAACACCAATAGTATTTTTCACAGTACTAGAACAAATAATTCTTACAATTTGTATGGAACTACAAAAGACTCTGAAAAACAAAAGGAATCTTGGGAAAGAACAAAACTGAAGGTATCACAATCCCAGATTTCTAACTCTACAAAAAATGAAGTATTCAAAATATACGATACTGGCCAAAAAAAAAAAAAAGACACGTAGATCGATGGAACAGAGACCCCAGAAATAAATCTATGTTTATATGATCTATTAACCTATAACAAAGAAAGCAAGAATATACAATGAGGAAAAGACAGTTTTTTTCAATAAGTGGTGTTGGGAAAACTAGACAGCTACATGCAAAAGAATGAAACTGGACCACTTTCTTGCACCACACACAAAATCAAAATGGATTAAAGTCCTAAATATAAGACCTGAAATCATAAAACTCTAAAAGAAAACATAGGCAGTAATCTCTCTGACGTTGGCTTTTAGCAATAGTTTTCTGGATCCGTCTTCTCAGAAAAGGAAACAAAAGCAAAACAAGCAATTGGGAGTACATCAAACTGAAAAAGCTTTTGCACGGCAAAGGAAACCATCAACAAAATAAAAAGGTAAACTACTGAATGGGAGAAGATATTCACAAAAAACATACCTGATAATGTTGAGTTTTGAGTTTATAGGTTTTGGATATTAACCAAAAGGTTAATAATCCCCCAAAGGGTTAATATCCAAAATATATAAAGAAATCATACAACTCAACACCAAAAAAACAAACGAAACCACACACACGCACAACATCTAATCTGATTAAAAAATAAGTAGAGGACTGGAATAGACATTTTTCCAAAGAAGACATACAGAACACACATGAAAAAGATGTTCAATATCATTAATCAGGAAAATGCAAATCAAAACCACAATGAAATATCATCTCACATCAGTCAGAATAACTAAAAAAAAAAAAGAAAGAAAGAAGTAACAAGTGTTGGTGAAGATGTGGAGAAAATGGAATCCTCATATGCTGTTTATGGGAATGCAAATTGGTGCAGCATCTGTGGGAAAGATACGGAGTTTCCTCAAAAAATTAAGAATAGAAATATCATATGATCCAGTAATTCCCCAGCTGGGTATTTATCCCCCCAAAAATAAAAACACTAAATCAAAAATATAGAACACCCCTATGTTTATTGCAGCATTATTTACAACAGCTAAGATATGGAAGCGACCCAAGTGTCCACTGATAGATGAATGAATAAAGAAGATGTGGCGTGTGTGTGTTTGTGTGTATGTATGTGTGTACACACAATGGTATGTTACTCAGCTATAAAAAGTATAAAATCGGGGCCCCTGGGTGGCTCAGTCATTAAGCGTCTGCCTTCAGCTCAGGTCGTGATCCCAGAGTCCTGGGATCGAACCCCGCTTTGGGCTCCCTGCTCAGCAGGAAACCTGCTTCTCCCTCTCCCACTCCCCCTGCTTGGGTTCCCTCTCTCGCTGTGTCTCTCTCTGTCAAAAAATAAATAAAATCTTAAAAAAAAAAGGCATAAAATCTTGCCATTCGCAACCACATGGTTGGACCTGGAGGGTATTATGTTAAGTGGCATATGTCAGATATGTGGAATCTAAGAAACAAACAAATGAACAAATGAACAAAAAAACAGACTCATTAATACAGAAAACAAACTGGTGGTTGACAAAGGGGAGATGGGTGAGGGGGATGGATAAAATAGGTGAAGGGAATTAAGATATACAAACTTCCAGTTATAAAATCAATAAATCATGGGGATGAAAAGTACAGCATAAGGAATATGGTCAATAATATTGTAAAAACTTTGCATAGTGACAGATGGTAACTACACTTACTGTGGTAAGCATTGTATAATATATAGAATTGTTGAATCACTATGCTATATACTTGAAACAAATACAATATTGCATGTCAACTATGCTTCAATTAAAAATGAAAAATACTTTAAATTTTAAAATTAAAAGCTTAAGAAGCATTAAAAAGCATTAGATGGAGAACTCTGAAACTAAGCAGAAGCTCTTTATTAACAAAAATTTAAAATTATCATTTAAATAACAAGCAAAAAAAAAATGCAGTTGTATTTCTGTCTGAAATCAAAGCTACATGTCCAAATCTGAGCTGCAAAAAAGCCCCAAGAGTACTATAATAAGAAGCATTGACCCAAAGGCCCATCAGTAAGCCCCATACACAAAAAAGACAATACAACAATTGATTTGGATTTTCTGAATTATTTAAAAAGATTATTCCTTAACAATTTTTTGTTTGTTTTTGAGAGTATAAAATGTAAATATCATTAATCAGGAAAATGCAAATCAAAACCACAATGAAATATCATCTCACATCAGTCAGAATAACTAAAAAAAAAAAGAAAGAAAGAAAGAAAGAAGTGACAAGTGTTGGGAAGATGTGGAGAAAATGGAATCCTCATATTCATTTGAGAGTCCAAATGAAAAAAAAAATAAATTAACTATTTAGGGATTTATTCTTAAGTAGTTGAGGATACTAAAACCATTTTGTGGACCAAATGTTGGAAGACAAAAGGTAGATTTTTTTAAATTGGCCTAAAGAATAGACACTGAAATTTACCAGAATATGCTACCTCAAAATATACCTCTTTGGTATATAGATTATTTTGAGCTAAAAACCAGTGAGACCAACAAACCTGGGACAAGCTCTAAAAAGGGGGCCCAAATTTTCCTTTACTAAAAGAAATTTATATTTATAAAGGAAATTTCTCTCTGTAAAGATGTCTCCCTTTCCAGTACCCCATAGAGGACTCTTCGTGTCACAGCACTCCTGCTAGTCTTAAGGGTTAACTTGCTTCAAGTCAACACACTCCTTACTTGCTGACCTAAGTCCCTTGATCTGTAACTGAACTAATTTACTTTCTTTGAGATTTGCAGACTACGGGCCTTGAGGAGTGAAGGACCAGAACTTTCCCAGACCACTGAAGCCAGCAAGTCTGAAGCTGCCTCCGCTTTCTGATTAGCCTAGCAATTTTTTAGCAAAATGTTTTTCCTTTTTTAGGTTCACATGGTGGTGATTTTACTGACCTCCCTTTGTGCATCTGTAGACCTGGCCCTCCTTTGCAGAACGAACAGAGTATTCCTGCACATCATGAGACGAGAACCTAACCCCCTTGCGTGGGGGACACACCCACCCCCCTGGGATAGTTTCTGTAGCTGGCATCCCAGGCGTCTGCATGTAATCAAGAAATGTTGCTGGCCACGGCACTCCCTTTGCTAATTAACTACCCTAAACCCCTTAAAAAAAAAACCCAGGCCAGGCAGAAACCTCAGAGTTGGCTTTTGGACGAGAGTCCGCCTTCTTCCCAGGTTGCTGGCCCCCTGAATTAAGCTCAAATTCCTTTCCAATCAAAAACTCCTCTCTTGAGCAACGGGCAGCCTAACTTGGGTTCAGTAACCTTAGTAACTCTTATCCATGAAGTAGGCCCTGACTGAAATCTGCATAACAAACATTACTAAACCACCCTTGTTTACCACAAATTTCCTGATCACCTTCCCATAGCCTGTATCCCTTACCCAGAACCCCCAACCTCCTTTCCCTTTGTTTAGCCAAAAGCGGTAGATAAACCTAAGTTCTCACCACCCTTCTGGTTACTCATCACTGAGTGTTCCCATGTGTACAAGTGTGGTGCACATGTTAATAAAATTCTGTTTTTCTCTTGGTAATCTGTCTTTTGCCAGCCTAATTTATAGGGCCTCAGCCAATGATCCTAAGATGGGTAGTGGAAAAAAAAATGTTTTCCCTCCCCTAACAAGACCAAAATGAGAGGTTTCATAATTGTACAGAATTAGGTGTTATTCCAAAGTTAAAAAGAGCTCTTACTATGGATTCTGAATGTAATCTAATCCATAAGATTAAACCCTTTTGAAGCCTTCAAAAATATGAAATCCTGTTTCTGATTTGAAAAAATGCTTATGTCACAGTTAGCCTTATAGACTACACAGTAAACCCTGATACAATACTTCATTGATTTGTAAGACTAGAAGTTCTTTGGATGGGGATAAATTACTTTATCAAATAGGCAAATAGTTTCATTACATGTGGAACATTCATGATTTCCCCCAATAGATTAGCGCAGTTTAACTATAGATCGTTGGAAGCCATGGCAGAGGCCGAAATAAATAATAACACTGAAGAAAAAAAAAAAAGGCAGTTATTTCTACCTCAGCAGTAAGTCTGACAAGAAGACAGATAAAAACAAATTACAAACCATAAAAAAGGTACAAGTTAACAAGTTGAATAGTTCTTTTTATGGAGGGTATTTTTGGTTTTTGTTATATTTTCTTACCAATTTCCTTTTGTACACTGTCTTTTCCTTTGTTTATGTCATTCCTGTTAATGTATCTCCTAAGAAAGTTCTTTGCAACATTAAAAAATAGTATACAATGTATTCATTCTATGTGCAAAACAGCTAAGTTTCCATGTTTCTCCACAGTCCCAGGAACTCTATTTTGAGTAAACAAAGTCATCATAGTATTTAGTTGTTTTTGAAATTATTTTGGCTATATTAGTTAAGGAAAGGACTTAAGTCTCTCTCTCTCTCGTGTCTCTAAGTTTGAGTCGGAGATTTTCCTTTACGTTTTTTTCCTTTACATTTGTTGTTGATTCTGTTCACAAATTTGTGAAAATAGCTCAGTAAAAATATTTTTTTCTTTTCCAAATGATGCATGGTATAGAAACTACACAGTCGATTTAGGTTGAAATTCCATATTACAAAGCCTTCCTGAGTCTCATTTCCTTCCTTTTGAAATTGGAAAAGTATTGCCGACCTTGCAGTTTTGTTGTAAGGATTAAATATAATGTATATAAAGTTCCCTGACACACAGTATTTATACACAAATTATTATTTACCAATAATAAATAGTATCTGTTATTATTCTAACACTTATGTTCTATTCTGCTTACCTCCTTGCCAAAACAAAAGTGATTCAAATATATTGTTGAAAATGAAGGGTGCCTGGGTGGCTCAGTCAGTTAAGGGTCTGCCTTCAGCCCAGGTCATGATCCCGGGGTCTAGGGATAGAGCCCCAAGTTGAATTGGGCTCCCTGCTCAGCAAGGAGTCTGCTTCTCCCTCTCCCTCTGCCCTCAACTCGTTCTCATGCTTTCTCTCTCTCAAATAAATAAATAAAATCTTTAAAAAGAAAGAAAATGAATAAAGGGAAACCTCACTAAAGTAGAATCAGTCATGTGTATTGGTTAGAAAGGGGCTACCACCCAATGTCAATTACAGACTCCAACAGAAGTGTCCACCACAGACCCCAGCAGAAGAATCTTCAACAGGAAAGAATCATCAATCACAAGTCCCAAAAGGAAAAGATGTATATTGCATGTCATATAAGAAATCAACAACCCCTGCGCGCCTGGGTGGCTCAGTCGTTGGGCGTCTGTCTTTGGCTCAGGTCATGATCCCAGAGTCCTGGGATGGAGCCCAGCATCGGGCTCCCTGCTCAGTGGAGAGCCTGCTTCTCCCTCTCCCACTCCCCCTGCTTGTGTTCCCTCTCTCACTGTCTCTCTCTCTCTTTGTCAAATAAATAAATAAATCTTAAAAAAAGACAGAAAGAAATCAACAACACCTGCAACTCAGTCAATGAGAAACCGGTATCATCTGAACTCTTGTTTTTCTCTAATGGACTTTTATTAAAACAAACCCTCCCAACTTCCTTCTTCTTCTCCATAAAGTAACATTCCTCTCCTTTGTTGGACTTGCTTATGATTTTGCTGAAACTTGCTTGTCCTGAACTACAATTCTCTGCTATTCCAGAATAAACTAATTTTTGCTGGTAAAGTTTAACTGACAGTTTCACTTTTAAGGTGAACAGTATATACCTACATACATACTATATATATATATATATATATACACACATGATATATATGTATCATACTATTAGATTATACTATTAAAAATTGAAAATGCATGTATTTATGTTCACACAAAAAAATCTAAGTTTATTAGATTTAGAAATAGGTTTCTTTTAGGGGTTTATAGATGTAATAGTACCCTAAATACCCTATCTATAACTGTAACAAATGACCTGTATTTGTGAACACTAAAGCGATTGACTTCAAAGGTAAGAAATATTTACAGACCTTAAAACAAAGTACAGAATAACTTGTTAAATAATGTCAGATGGTGGTCATGATTACTGGGAGAGAAGATATTTTTTATATCCAATATGTGACAGTTCTGCAAATCCATAACTGGAGGTTAATTAGCTAATAATGTCTGGACCACAAGACAGATCTAAAACTATAATAATCATGGACACTTAGCATTTGCAAAGGACCATGAAATAGAGGGCAAAAATGAAATAATCTCTCACTAAATCTTATACTTTACCCTAAATAGCATTACAGCAAGTTGTTTTCCACAAGTTACATAACAATTATCAAAGATAAAGCTGGATAGTAGTTAAAGGCTATACAGACCAATTTTATTTAGTGATAAATACTGCAGTAGAGAAGAGTCCAGTATGAACTGAGCCCTCCTTGGATTTGTGTAGAGGTGACTGAGTGTTTTAAAGGGAGAATGAGAGAGTAGGGAGGGGCAGTAAGCAGAGGCTCCTGCAGAGTCAGGAAAGTGAAGAATTATAAATAATGGGATAAGAGATCAATGTCAATGTCTTTAGACCATCTGTGCCTGCTAACTAGCACTTAACTGAAGTTAGGCTCTGTCCTCCCCCAGAGACTTGGAGACAGGGCCCCTATCCTTCCTGATGATTACATTTCAAAAGAATGGCTTTCAAGTCCTTGAAAAAGAGACCACTTGGTTGTAGGAGATACACACACATCTCAAAGAGACAGAGGAAGAATTTACAATAGTAAGCTTGTTTGTTTTTGTTAATAAGTGCCCTAAGAAAAGGAGGTCGGGGGGCCTATCCTCAGGTGTTAGCTGGAACAAATGGTAAGTTCTTTGGACAGCTTTGAGCTTTTCCAGACAGGAACTCAAGGGGGGCTGGGTCTTCACAGGGACAGAGGCTTAGGCTTCTAGGAGCCATGTTAGAGTTTGGTCAAGGAGAAAATCTTTGTCATAGTTCTCCCACCTATGACATGGTAGCTCTGTCTGTATGAGGACAAACATATTAGGCTGAGGTCCAGTTTCAGACCCTGTGTTCACCAGCAGGCTTCACTCCATCCAGTGGGAAAGTGACACACCACTCATCTTAGCAAGTTCTCCAAGAAGCCCAGCTGTAATTTACAGAAAGGAATAAGCAAGAACAAAGGGCTATAACCACAACAAAACAAAACCATCCAGCCATGCCTGGAAAAAAAACAAAACCCAAAACTACTTAATCAGTCATGTCTTTATTGAACACATTCTCATTTTGTGTAAGGTATTCTGCTACTGTGGAACATCCAGAGATCCATACTTCATAACCCCTGCATTCGAAAGCCTAACTTCCAAGAATGTTTACAAATAACTTTAATATAAAGTGGTATATGATAAATGCCTTCAAAATGATAGAGATGACTAGTGGCATAGAAGTCCCAGCAAGATTGGAATAATCAAGTAAGGCTTTGTGACAGAGGTTGAGTAAGCCTCGAAGGAATGGTCAGATTTCAATACATAGAGAAAAGGCGCTATGGTCATCAAGATGAGAGGACTTATCATCAAATGAGAGGAAATTGCAAAAAAGTACCCAACACCCACAGATCAAAAGAAAATTTAGAAATCGTCTTCTTCATTAATAAGTTAACTATCTTACATTAAATATCTTACTATTAAACATGGACCTTCACTGTCACCTACATTTGGTAACTACATGAAGTCAGATATTGATCCTTCCCCAGAGAGATGTTAAGTAGTCAATGTTAATTTGGAAAGAATCCTAGCAATTATCAATTCCAACACCTGACATTTTCAGATAAATAAACTGAGGAGCAGCTGATGGACACATGCACTAGGCTATGCAGATGGTGATGGATGGAGCAGGGGTTTCCTTGCTTTCTTCATACCACATTACTCTTTGTTAATATATTTTACTCTAGGCCCAGTGAAGGGTAATCCAGAGGGAGACATTGAAAAGACACTGAAAATTGCTGACTTGGGGAAACTTTTGAAGCCATGAATTGACACGAAGACACTAGACCCTGGGGAGCAGCTTTCAGGAAGGTAGTTAATTCCATACTGGGCACATCTGGTATGTTTCCCAAAGGATGGAACTGAATATGTCTTTTTTTTCTGTAGGATTTACGAGTCTGGAGCTTGAGAGAAGTGGAAATTGAAGATACAGCTTGAAGAACAATCAGCTCATAGAAGATCTGCAAAGCCACAAGAGTGGAACGGATCCCTCAAAATCCACATCTCTTTTCTCATCATAATAATCTTGCAGATCAGGTATACAAACATTAGTTTTACTAGGTGTACAGTTGTGGGTGGGAAATTGTTGCTAAAATAATTTCAGAATACTGGTAAGGATGCCTTTATGAACAAAGATTAAATTCAATAATTATTTTTTAAAAAATCAGTAGGATGCATTTAGAGCAATATTCAAAATAAAGTCGGGTTCCAGGGCTCCCATAAAAACATGACTTCCTTGACCAACAACCACTGACATTTGATGGTACCTTTCTATTTTAATTTTATAGTTTCTGGTTCACCTTCTCAAGGAAAGCAGGTCAGAAGCTTCATTCAATAAGCTTTCATTGACTTCCTAGTATGTGCTAGGTAATGGAGCTACAAAGATGTAAACTATAGTACTTAAATGTAAGTCTTCTTTGTTTTTTTCAGCTAATTTTATTGAGTGCCTCCTGGTTTCCTAGACGTTGTCCTGGCACTAATGTTACAATGGTAAATAGGAGAAACCCAACCCTCAAGTGCTTACGTTCCAGTAAGTTCCCAGTCTTGTTTGTTTAATGTATATTCAATCAGCACAGAAAGATGGGTGCTCTTATGCAATATATAATTTTTAGGCAAGAGTAATAATTAATTAGGCAATAAGACAGTCTTGAGTTAAATAACCCTTATTCCTTAAGGAGTACATTGTTTAGTGATTTTGAGCATTTGTGTCCTCCAAATATAGGAAGAAGACTGTTGTTGAGTCAGCTTTACATAATGCTGACAAATTCTTGGTAAACATTTATGTACTTACAGACCATATGAAAATGACTCTTTGACTGCCTTTGGAAATATCATGTTGAAATTTCCAATATATTATATCCACAGTCACCTATTATTTTCAACCTAGATTTTTATCTTCCTCTTGAAATATGAGTATCTTTCAGACCTGTGCCCCTGAAACAAATAAGACATTATATGTTAATAATAAAAAAAGAAAAAGAAAAGAAAATGTAGTAAAAAAAAACAAAACAAAAACAAAAAAATAAACATGAGTATCTTTCAAATTTTAGTAGTAGCACAATTTTCTAAATTCCCTTAGGTAAAAATACTCCCAGTCTATTTTATGTAAAACCCTATCTTCAGTTGTGTCATATTTCCTCTTTTAGTCCTTGATTTTGATCCAGTATCAAAGTCTTCTCCAGCCATTTATTTAATATTTTGACCAGATTTTCAGTGGGGAAAAATGACATCACTGTTAGAAAATATTTATTATTTAGTGCCTAATTATAATGACATATGTTCTTCCCACCTTGCCCTAAAGCCCAACATAGTCAAACATAATTCTTTTCGGGGCGCCTGGGTGGCTCAGTCGTTAAGCATCTGCCTTCGGCTCAGGTCATGATCCCAGGGTCCTGGGATCCAGTCCCGCTTCGGGTTCTCTGCTCAGCGGAAAGCCTGCTTCTCCCTCTCCCACTCCTGCTTGTGTTCCCTCTCTTGCTGTGTCTCCCTCTGTCAAATAAATAAATAAAATCTTAAAAAAACCCACATAATTCTTTTCCCAGAAAATATGATATAACACATATTGTATTACTTTGACATAATAGCCAATGGAAAATTAGGAAATAATGTAGGTAAAAAGTACTTAAAGGAATAAATACTAAGGCCAGTATTAAAATTAAACAACAACAACAACAACAACAACAACAACAACAAAAACACTTTCCAGTTGGGACAAACTTTATTGGCAGTTGTTAAGAATACAAAATAGTTACAAACCCCTCCCCCACATAAGGTCCATGTAACCAGGCCAGTGGAGTGGGAACCCTTGACTTGATGGTGGCCACTTTAGGCCCAGCACTCTCTAAAGAACATAGGCAGCTCCTCATAACATGGAGGGAAGGAGAAACACCTGGACAGAGAGGCATGGACATCCCGTTCCAAGCCATTTGGCTTCTATCCAAAGCACACCTCAATCTTTCAAGAAGAAAGCTTCACAGCTTGGGGTAGGGTTAGTAGGGGACTGGGCCAAATCTGCCCCTCTCCAAACCCGGGTGTCTGCCTCAAGCCTCAATTTCCCCCCTCCCAGTGACTAGCTAGCTTGGATCACCAGTGTCTGTCAGTGGCCTATCCTGACCCAATGTAAGTAGTTACCAGAACATACAATAGTTTAGCCATTGTGTGAGCTGTAGGCCCTCACAGGCTGCTGGAATCACTGTGGGCCGGCCCTAGCCAGAAAGACATTTTCTAGTCTGTCCAGGCTGCTATAATAAAATACCACAGACTGGGCAGCTTATAAGCAACAGAAATTTGTTTCGCCTAGTTCTGGACAATGGAATTCCAAGATCAGGGTGCCAGCACAGTTGGGATGAGGACGCTTTGCCAGGTCACAGCCATCTTGTAGCCTCTCATGGTGGGAAGGGCCCCTCCCAAAGTCCTCATCTACTAATTACCATTACCTTTGGGAGTTAGGATTTCAACATATAAATTTGGGGGAAAGAGACACAAACATTCAGATCATAGTAGAACTAAATAGTAAAACCCTTTCAATCTGCAAATTATACAGTAAACTATTTGAGGGATTATCATCTGATTCTGCTTCATGGGTTTGTTTTTTGGAGGGGGGGTGTTTTCTGAGGGGAGGATTTTTCACTGGTCAAAGCATGTTGGAATTCATTTTCTAACTTTTCATAAGAATTATAAAAACTCTGTATGGATATATGTCTTTTCTTCTGTTCATGTTTTTGGTATTGGGGAGCTTTATAAGATTCTTACGTCAATTGCACTAACTTCATTCCATATAGCAAAATCTAGATTCTTCAGTGGGTTATTTTTTTTATAATTTTTTTTTCTGGTGGTGGGGGAGAAGGGATTGTTTGTTTCTTGATATTTTACCTGTTTTTTTCTTGCAGAATTTCTCCAAAATTTCTCCCTTTGCTTCTTTTGTCCTTCACCATCGAATTGCCACATGCCACTTCTTTCTGGTCTACCAGAACACTCCTTTTCGTTTTATATTGTTGTTGGTTTGTTGTATTTAGATGCAGGGTGGACTTACTCCTTTCAGGAGCCACTACTTTCTCCCTTCTCTCCTCACAGTATTTCTCAGCTTGCTTTTTCTTGCCCCAAAGCCTGGCAGCAAGACAGAGAATCACGGATTGCTCACTAACATTTTATGCTTTTGCTTTTAAATTTTCTAGCTATTTTGAGATATGAGCATTCTCTATCTTTGAGTTTCGTGAAGGCATCATTTTGGGGTAGGTTTTTTTGTTTTGTTTTGTTTTTAACTTCCTTGTTGTTCTGTAGTACTGGGGGAGGAAGTATTGGGAGACAGGAACCAAAGCAGCTCCTGTTATCTTCAGCTATTCTGAAATCCCAGGAAATTCTTATCAACAGTGTTGAAACAATAGGATATCCTCTAGGAAAAGAAATGAACTTCAACTTCCTACCTCATACCATGTGCAAAAAAATTAATTCAGGGTGGATCATAGGCCTAAACATAAAGCCTGAGGCCATAAATCTTCTGGAAGAATCCATAGGATAATATCTTCTTGATCTATGGGGAAAGATTGTTTAAGTATGACATAGAAAGTAACAACTATAACAGAAAAAATATTAAGACTTCATCAAAATTAAAAGCTTCTCACAAAAGACTCAATTGATAAAAATGATCAAGCAAGCCACAGAATGCGTAAACACATGCATAATATCTCAAACTGAAAAAAAAATTGTATCTAGACTAGATAAAGAAATCCTAAAACCAAATAATTAAAAAGACAGTTCAATTTTTTAAAATAGACTAACAGATATTTCAAAACAGATATATGAATGTCTGAAAGGCACTTTAGGCAGCACTCAACATCATTAGTTATCAGGGAAATATAAATGGAAGCCACAATGAAAGACTATAACACAAACATGAGAATTGCTAAAAATAAAACACGGGTACTACCCTATGCTATGCTGAGAAACAACCAGAACACTCCTACACTGCTGGTAGGAATGTAAAAACAGTACAATCAACTTGGGAAAAGGTTTACCAGTTTCTTATATGATTAAATATACACTTACAATATGACCCAGCTATTGAACCCCTTCACATTTACCCAAGAGAGATGAAAGCATACGACCACAATAACTTGGACAGGGCTGTTCATAGCAGCTTTATTCATAATGGCCCCAAACTGTAAACAACCCCAATGCCCAGCAATGAGACAATGCACACATTTTGGTATGTTCATTCAATGGAAAATTTTTCAACAATAAAAAGAAATGAACTACTGTTAGCGTCAACAGCATAGAAGACTCTCCCAGACATTACATTAAGTGAAAGGTAGACCAAAAAAGTGTACATACTGTATGAGTCCATTGATTTGCAGCTCTAGGATAAGCAAAATTAATCTGTGGTAGACAGCAACAGCAACAACAACAACAACATAACATTGGTTGCCTCTGCTTGTGAGGAGGGGTGGTAACTCTCTGAGAACAGGTATGGGGGACTTTTCCAGCAATAGGGTTGCTGGGGCCGCTTGGTAGGGCTGTGGTTGCATATGGGTGTAAACATTTGTCAAAACTCATGAAATTGTGGGGCGCCTGGGTGGCTCAGTTGGTTAAGCGACTGCCTTCGGCTCAGGTCATGATCCTGGAGTCCCGGGATCAAGTCCCACATCAGGCTCCCTGCTCAGCAGGGGGTCTGCTTCTCCCTCTGCCCTCTTCCCTCTCATGCTCTTTGTCTCTCATTGTCTCTCTCTCAAATAAATAAATAAAATCTTAAAAAAAAAAAAACTCATGAAATTGTATGCTTTTATGTTTGGGGACTTTCTTCTCCTGAAGAGATAGATGGAACTGACAGTAAGTGTTATGGTGTACAATTTGTACATACTACAGCTCGTGGGGTGACCATAAAACACCAAAAATGCTTTAATTATGTCTCAAGCATGTTTTTTATGCAGCAAGCTCTTGTGCTAGCATGCATTCTATCGAACGATTACAAGAAAGCTGGCTGGAATAGTGAAAGGAATGTCAGCAGAGACCACCAAACTTGCTGCAACAAAAAGCGATTTCCCTAAAATCTCATTTCACGCTTTCAAGTTGTGACTGCTCAAGTTATCAGACGGAGCTTAGTTACTCACAAAATTGATTCTTTTTACTTACACATCTCTCATCCACGGGGAGAGAACGGGAGGAACTGGGACGGGGCCTAGAATTCCATTATCCACTTTAGTTTGGTTGGCACTTGCTTGAACTAAATGCTCTAAACTTGTTTCTGATGAACAATGGTGCATAGTACAAAACCCAACCGTAACTGGCAGAGAAAGGCAAGAAAGCCTAAAAGAAGAAAAAAAAAAGAAAGAGCCTAAGGCATTTATATTTTCACTACGCTGCCTAAGCAATTCAGAAAGGAAGGAATGAAGCCAGTATCCTGCTTTGAACAGCCCTATCATATCATCATTTTATGAGAACTTGGCATTATGTTATGAAAAAGCCAATGTCTACAGTTGTAACTTGTTTTAGTAGGTAATAATGTTCATGTATTTTTTAAAGATAGAATTGCTGTTTCCTATGAATTGACTCCTTCTGTTTTGACTACTTCTCTTTTGTCACATAACATAACTTAAGAGGGAAATCTGAGATTGCCCAAGGCCCTGCCGTATCCAAAGGAGGGTAGCACAGCACAAAAGCGAACGGCAACAACGTGTGGTTGGATCAGTGTCTTAAGTCTGGCTCCCCAGAAGCCGATGCTGAGATCAGGATTCACTTGCAAATGATTCAGTAAGGCAGGATTCCGAGGGGAGAAGGTAAGGAAATGGAGGAGGTGGGTCAGAGAATAATGGGGAAGCCAACCCAAGATGTGACCACAGGCATGAGTCCCACAGCTGGATAAATTGCAGCCTGTTCCCATTGACAAACTGTGACGTAAGTTATACCTCAGAGATAGTCCAACCCCTGAGGTAAGGAAGTAAGAGGTGAGGAAGCCGGGCTTTCATACTCTTTCACCCGACAGTCATGGTCGGACTGCAGGCAGGGACCTGAGTAGTAAACTTCCAGGCACTTCTGCTCCTTGCCTCTGCGGGCACCTCAGCCCCAGTGGCCCCAGGGCAGTTCTCTGAAGAGGAGCCATGGCCAAAGCACATCTCAGGGCATGCGGCCACCCCTCGGAGAAAATACGAAAGGGTATCCAAGGAGTCTGGGTGGAGCCTCAACGTTACCCACGAAATCCAGGATATTTTCTACAAAGACTGGCCAGGACAAGTGGTGACTAAGATGGGTGTGCAACTTCTTTTATTCTTAAGGAGTACTTCCAGCACTTACCGCACAGAAAAAAATATATTTTATATATGTACATGTGTGTAAATTTAAGTACATCTAGATCTACTTTATTTTTTTTTTCTTTTTAATGATTGGAAAGGGATGCCTGGGTGGCTCAGTGGGGTAAGCGTCTGCCTTCCGCTCAGGTCGTGATGCCACAGTCCTGGGATCGAGTCTCGCATCGGGCTCCCTGCTCAGTGGGGAGCGTGCTTCTCCCTCTGCCCCTCCCCCTGCTTGTGCGCTCTCTCTTAAATAAATAAAATCTTAAAACAAAACAAAACGACGGGAAAGCATTCTATTACATGTATTGATTAAATTTATTTTCCAATTCACCACTGACGGACGTTTCTGTTTATCATTTTAATTACTTTTTTAAAATAAACTAGGTTCCACAAATACCTTTTATATGTGCATTTGAAAACGTCTCCACATACGTGCACAGGAAAAATTGCTAATAATGACTACTTGCAACTTTTTTTCAGTGATACTGACGTAGACATATCAAATTGTTGGTGCCTTTTTTTGGTCTCAAGAAAAAATTCTTATGGTAAATTTAAAAACTTAAGCACTAGAGATTAAATTAAAGGTCTTTGTGTGTTTTGAAAACGTCTTTGAATGGCAATATCGTTAGCACGATCATCCCATAATAACTAAAAGTGGGCCTTGATTAAATTTTCATCTTTTAATCTCTCACTGCTTCTTATTTCATAGTGTTTAAAAAAACCTAAGGGGGGCGCCTGGGTGGCTCAGTCGTTAAGCTTCTGCCTTCCGCTCAGGTCATGATCCCAGGGTCCTGGGATCGAGCCCCGCATCGTGCTCCCTGCATCGTGCTCCCCACTTAGCAGGAAGCCTGCTTCTCCCTCTCACACTCCCCCTGCTTGTGTTCCCTCTCTCGCTGTGTCTCTCTCAAATAAATAAATAAAATCTTAAAAAAAAAAAGTATAAAAAAACCTAAGGTGTGGTAGGCAAGGCTAAGCCCAAAGAACTCAGCGCTAAGTCTGATTTGGATCAAGTGAAGCAAGTCTCTCTACCTTGGTCACGACGGAGCTCGTTGGCTAATCATTATGGAAGGCAGCCAGCCTTCAAGATATAATCAGTCCTTTATGTGAATTTTCATAGATTGATTATGTCCCCAGGTTAGTGGCAATTTTTTTTTCTTTTTTTAACAAACATATGAAACTGCTAAACACAAATGTTCTTGCTCTGGGTGTATCAAAAGCTTTTAAAAGGTGTGTTCCTCTTGAACAGTATTAGACTCAGCTATTTCTTTTTTTTTTTTTAAAGATTTTTTATTTATTTATTTGAGACAGAGAGAATGAGAGACAGAGAGCACGAGAGGGAGGAGGGTCAGAGGGAGAAGCAGACCCCCCGCTGAGCAGGGAGCCCGATGCGGGACTCGATCCCGGGACTCCAGGATCATGACCTGAGCCGAAGGCAGACGTTCAACCAACTGAGCCACCCAGGCGCCCCTAGACTCAGCTATTTCACTTACAGTAATTTTTTTTCTAAGGAAATAAGTATTAAGTAGGCAAAGATGTACTTACAGGAATGTTCATCCTGACATTGTTTATAACAATGAAAAAAAGAAATGTGTCCATTATTATTATTAAATGTTAATGATTAAATAAAGATGCAACCAGGCAATGCAAAATAAAAAAAACCTGCTAATAGTGAGATTGCTGAATGAAAGGGAACATACACTTTTGTTTTTGAAGCTATTGCCCAAATGTCCACCAGAAATACTGCAAACGCTTTCACATCCCATCAACAACGTATTAGGAAAACCCATTGACCAACATCCTCACCAAGATTCCTGATTAGATAGATCATCAATCTCCATAATTTATGGTTTCTGAAATTTTTTAAAAGATAAATTATTGTTTTAATTTACATTTATTAATGGAGTGGTTGGACATTTTTCTATATGTTTATCAGCCATTTGTCTTTCTTTTCCTTTGAAATGTTTCATCATATCCTTTGATCACTTTCTATTAGTTTTCAATCTCTCATTGATTAATGCCTATTTATAGACTTTTTATTTTGCTCAACTCTTCTGTATTCTCTACAAATAAACCACTTTGATCTCTGTAATTTCATAATTATCTTTTTCATTTCTGATACCTACTCAATACTTAACTGCCTCAAAAATTTTCTGGATATTTCATAAGTTTATGTTTCTAGAGAAAAACTTGGTATTATTTTGAGATTTTATCTATGCAAGCTTGTCGCCATCTTAATTATATTTTTTAATCATAGGTTAATTTATGGACAATTGTCATGTTTAACATACCAGATTTTCCTTTTGAAGAGCACTGTGTCTCTGCATTTACTGAAGTATTTTTCAATTTTATAACTCTCAGTAGAGTTTTAAAGTTTATTCATAGCCATGCCCATTCTTGCGAAATATGTACCAATGTATAATCATTTGATTTGCCTTTCAGAATAAGATATTTTCTTTTTTATTGAAGTATAATTAACACTCAGTGTTATATTAGTTTCAGGTGTACAATATAGTGATTCAACAACTCTACATGTTACTTAGTGCTCATCATGATAAGTGTACTCTTAATCCCCTTCACCTATTTCCCCCACCCCCTACCCACCTCCCTTCTGTTAACCTCCTGTTCTCTGTATTTAAGAATCTCTTTCGTCTTTTTTTGTTGTTGTTCATTTGTTTTGTTTCTTAAATTCCACATATGAGTGAAATCATATGGTATGTGTCTTTCTGTGACTGACTTATTTCACTTACCATTATACCTTCTAGGTCTATGCATGTTGTTGCATATGGCAAGATTTCATTATTTTTTACGGCTGAGCAATATTCCATTGTATATATATTCCACATCTTCTTTATCCATTCATCTATGAATGGACAGTTGGATTGCTTACATATCTTGGCTATTGTAAATAATACTGCAATAAATGTAAGGGTGTATATACTAGTTTGAATTAGTGTTTTCATTTTCTTTGGATAAATACCCAGCAGTGGAATTACTGGATTATATGATAATTCTATTTTTAAATTTGAGAAACCTCGATACTGTTTTCCATAGTGGCTACACCAATTTGCATTCCTACAACAGTGCACAGGGTTCCTTTTTCTCCACATCTTCACCAATACTTGCTATCTCTTGTGTTTTTTTTTTTATTATTATTTTAGCCATTCTGACAGATGTAAAGTGATATTTCATTGTGGTTTTAATTTTCATTTCCCTGATAATTAGTGATGTTGGGCTTCTTTTCATGTGTCCAGTAAGGAAGAAGTAAAACTTACTCTTTGCAGATGATATGATAGTGTATATATAGAAAACCCTAAAGGGGCGCCTGGGTGGCTCAGTTGTTAAGTGTCTGCCTTTGCCTCAGGTCATGATCCCAGGGTCCTGGGATCGAGCCCCACAACAGGCTCCTTGCTCAGCGGGGAGTCTGCTTCTCTCTCTCCCACTCCCCCTGCTTGTGTTCCCTCTCTTGCTATCTCTCTCTCTGTCAAATAAATAAATAAAAATCTTAAAAAAAAAACCCTAAAGACTCCACCAAAAAACTACTAGAACTGATAAATTCATTAAAGTTGTAGGACACAAAATTAATATACAGAAATCTGTTGCATTTCTATGCACTAATAATGAAGTAAGTAGAAAGAGAAATTAAGAAAACAATCCCATTTATAATTGCACCAAAAGAATAAAATACCTGAGAATAAATTTAACCAAGGAGCTGTAAGACCTGTACTCTGAAAATTATAAAATGTTGATAAAAGAAACTGGAGATGACACAAATAGAAAGATATTCCATGCTCATGAATTGGAAGAACAGATATTGTTAAAATATCCATACCATCCAAAGCAATCCACAGATTTAATGCAATCCCTATCAAAATACTAACATTTTTCACAAAACTAGAACAAATAATCCTAAAAATTGTATGGAACCACAAAGGACCCTGAATAGCCAAAGCAGCCTTGAAAAAGAACAAAGCCAGGAGTATCACAATTCCAGATTTCAAGATATACTACAAAGGTGTAGTAATCGAAACAGTATGATACTGGCACAAAAATAGACATATAGATCAATGGGAGAAAATAGAGAATATAAAGCCACGCTTATATGGTCATTAATCTACCACAAAGGAGGCAAGAGTATACAATGGGGAAAAGACAGTCTCTTCAGTAAATGGTGTTAGGAAAACTGGACAACAACATAAAGAATGAAACCAGACCACTTTCTTACACCATACACAAAAATAAGCTCAAAATGAATTAAAGACCCATGAGACCTAAAACCATAGAACTCCTAGAGGAAAACATAAGCAGTAATTTCTCTGATATCAGCCATAGAAACATTTTTCTAGGTATGTTTCCTCAGGCAAGGGAAACAAAAGTAAAATTAAACTATTGGGAGTACACCAAAATAAAAAGCTTTTGCACAGCGAAGGAAACCATCAAAAAAACTAAAAGGCAACCTACCAAATGGGAGAAGATATTTGCAAATGATATATGCACCAAGGGGTTAATATCTAAAATATATAAAGAACTTATAAAACTCAACATCAAAAACCCCACAAATAATCCAATTAAAAATGGTCAGTAGGACCTGAATAGACATTGTTAATTTCTCTGAGTGTAAATGACAACACTTCCTCTTAACTTTGGCAATATCTACAAAGGTTTTTGTATTTTGTTTTTTGTTTGTTTTGGTTGTTTTGGCCATGCCAGCTAAGACCAAAAAAAAACCCAACACTTTTCATCTCACATACACCGCCTCAGTAATGTAGAAAAGAAATGATTGGAAGATTCCACCCTAACAATCCCATTGTGCCATCAGCACTGAGTTATAGCTCAGTCGTCGTTCAACATTTCAATCATAATTTATTTAAGATAATAACGGGTATTCGTTATTTAAGATAATAAGATAATATTTAAGATATTTAAGATAATAACGGGTATTTACTAAAAGATGAGTTTACTTGTCATTTCCTATGAATTGACTTCCTCTGTTCTCTGTTATTAAAACATCAAACAGTCAACGATTATGTAAATCCTCGCTCATTTTAAGCAGGAGTACTATATTGTAGAAATTCATAAAGCAGTTAATGAATGTTTATAACGGCATACAGTTAGTTGGTAAAAGATTTGTTAAGGCGGTCCACAAGAAATTTAAGAGAGACGATTCAGATAGGAGCTACCAATCATCTCACTCTGTTCTCTTTTTGGGGATATGCCCCTCCTCTTTCTATTGTGAACATGGCCTTTTCATCTGAAAGTCCTAACTTCTTCTTTTTTCCTGTAATTTATTCCTTCAGTTCATTTTTATTAAGAACCTTGTATATGCCAAGCACTATTGGAAACATAACAAAATAGATATGTTTTCTTCCTTCAAGTTACTCAGTGTAATGAGGGAAACAAACAGGGAATTAATATTTAAATATGTTGTGGTGTAATTAATCCTATACACAATACTATGAAAGCAGTTAGGGGGACAGAGAAGGAGGGATGTAGGAATGTAAATTGGTGCAGCCACTGTGAAAAACAGCGTAGACCCTCCTCAAAAAATTTAAAAAAGAACTACCATATGATCTGGTAATTCTGCTGCAGGTATATATCTGAAAGAAATAAAATCACTATCTCAAAGAGGTACTGACACCCCACGTTCATTGCAGTTTTTTTCACAATAGCCAAGACATAGAAACAACCTAAGTGTCCATCAATGGATGAATGGAGAAAGAAAATATGGTAAACGCATACACACACGTGCCCACACACAATGGAGTGTTATGTAACCATAAAAAGAACAGGAGAAAAAAAAGAGAGAAGGAACCCCTGCTTTTTGTGATAACATGGATAAGCCATGGGGGCATTATACTAGGTGAAGTAAGTCAGACAGAAAGACAAATCCTGTAAAAGCTCACTTAGTTGGGGAATCTAAAAAAGTCAAACCAGTAGACAGAGTACATTGGTGGATACCAGGGGCTGGGGGTGGAGGGGGAGCTGTTAGTTAAAGGTACAAATTTCCAGTTATAAGATGAATAAGTTCTGAGGATCTAATGTATAAAATGGTGACTATAGTTGATAATACTGTATTCTATACTCGAAAGTCCCTAAGAGAGCGAATCTTAAAAGTTCTCAACACACAATAAAACTAGATGAGGTGATGGAGGTGATAACTAAACTGATTGTGGTAATAATTTTATAATATATACTTGCATCAAATGATCATGTTGTACATCTTAAACTTACACAATGTTATATGTCAATTATATTTCAATAAAGCTTGGGGAAAAGAAGAAAAAGAAGGCTTTCCAGGAGAAGTCGTGCTTGCGAATGATTGGGTGCTATCCAGAGGAAAGGAAAAGCATCTTTACAGGCAGAAGAGGCAAAGGCCCAGAAAACAAGGGGCCACACACTCATGAGTAGCTGCACATAGTACAAGGTAGAAAATGTGAAGTTACAGGGCTGGACAGAGACATACCAAATTTTTATTTTGAAAAGATCACATTTAGCCAATTAAAAACCAAACAAACATGAACAATATTCAGCTATCCAGTGTAAACATGACTCTCAAAAATCTACTGAGGAAGGAGATTCAGATTTCTATATATTGGTGTTTTGTCTCTGCAAGATAAGCCACGTGTATGGTCACTGCATTTCTGTAAGAAATGGATTACAGAGACTACAGTGCATTTTTCATGGACTTGCTTTTTCATAAAATACATGTGAACCTAGGGATGCTTAAGATTGAGAGAAATGGGGCGCCTGGGTGGCTCAGTTGTTATAAGCGTCTGCCTTCGGCTCAGGTCGTGATCCCAGGGTCCTGGGATCGAGTCCCACATGGGGCTCTCTGCTCAGCAGGGAGTCTGCTTCTCCCTCTCCCATTCCCCCTGCTTGTGTTCCCTCTCTTGCTGTGTCTCTCTCTGTCAAATGAATAAATAAAATCTCAAAAAAAAAAAAAGACTGAGAGAAATGTTGGCAAGGGGCACCTGGGTGGCTTGGTCGGTTAAGCGGCTGCCTTCAGCTCAGGTCATGATCCCAGGGTCCTGGAATCGAGTCCCTCATGGGGCTCTCTGCTCAGCAGGGAGTCTGCTTCTCCCTCTACCCTTCCCCCTGCTCATGATCTCTCTCTCACCCTCTCTCAAATAAATAAATTTTAAAAATCTTAAAAAAAAAAAAAAGAAATGTTGGGCAAAATCATCCACCCTAACTTGAATATTGGTCCCTAGAGCTATTTCTTTTCTTTTCTTTTTTTTTTTTTGGTTATTGGAATGAGGGTACAAAATATGCTCATGTTTAAGATCTATGCCCTGGGAGCTTGTTCCTTCTCTTTTGAGTGCTCATAGTCAATCAGCTGAGGCAAAGCATCTGACAAGAAACCGCTGTTGGGCACCTGGGTGGCTCAGTTGGTTAAGCGACTGCCTTCAGCTCAGGTCATGATCCTGGAGTCCCGGGATCGAGTCCCGCATCGGGCTCCCCGCTCGGCGGGGAGTCTGCTTCTCCCTCTGACCCTCCTCCCTCTCATGCTCTCTCTGTCTCATTCTTTCTCTCTCAAATAAATAAATAAAATCTTAAAAAAAAAAAAAAAAAAAAAAAGAAACCGCTGCCATACTCCATCAATGCAGCTCCTGATTACAAGCTTTCCTGGCAGTGCCCTTTTCCCTAGAAGGCACACCCAAACTGCATGGTGACTCACTGGAGGGCTAGCTGGAGCTCCTCTAACACGACAACTAACGTGACACAAGTAAAAGGGTAGCAGGAAATGTGGCAGAAATGGGTATTTTTGAGCTGTTGAAGTCTATCTACATCACCTATTTAATCCACTCCAAATGTTTGGTGAGTTCCACAAGCTGACCCAACAGGGAACGGTATTGTGGATTCTCCTGGGTGATTGATAGCTGTGGCTACAAATCTTCCTTTTTACATTACCTTGGGACATTTTCTCCCGAAGTGATAACTACCTGGGAGGCATTACCAGAAATCTTTGCCACCAGGTACATGAAGTACAATTTTGGATCAGAGCATAAGAAACTGAGATGACATTGGGGCGCCTGGGTGGCTCAGTGGGTTAAATGTGTGCCTTTGGCTCAGGGTCATGATCCCAGGGTCCTGGGATCGAGCCCCGAATCAGGCTCCCTGCCCAGTGGAGAGTCTGCTTCTCCCTCTGCTCCTCCTCCCCGTTCATGTGCTCTCTCTCTCTCATACTATCTCAAATAAATAAATAAAACTTTTTTTTTTCCCTAGGCAAAGAACTTTATTAACCTTGTTTCAAACTTTATTCCCAGGCTTCTTCAGCTTAATTAGCTGCAAAGAATGAATTGTGTATAAGCAAAAACTGAAAAGAACTGCAGTGTCCAAGGGGCTTGGGCTTAAAAATATTAGAGATCTAGATTTTATCAGATCCATGAACAAAATTTTAAAAAGCAGTCATAATATAAAATAGCAGCTCCCAGTAACTTCTTCAAGTTTTATCTTCTTCAGAGGTTGACTCAATTCAGTTCACTTCATTCTTGGAAGCTTCATCAAAATTCTCCACAAGATCTGGAATTTCATCCTCCTCCTCCTCTCCGGTAGCAAGTGGTGCTTTTCCATCCACAGATTGTTTGGGCAGAGCTTCAGCCAGTCTTCTTCAACTAGTCAGACTGTCTGCACGGAGTTGGTTTAAGATACTGGGTGGCATTTCTGTCAGCTGCTTTGTCTCGGCCTGGCCTGGACTGGTGAAAGTGTTCGCTGCCAGCCACGCCTGAACTTTGGGGTTGTTAAAGTGGATCACTGGTCCTTGGTTTTCGAACATATTCCCTTCTTCAGTACCAGAGATATTGTTTACCTCTAACTTCTTTAAGGAGAACTGAAGTTTTTTATCATCTGCTGTAGCCATTCTATGAACCACCTTCTTCTTTCGGCGAGCAGTTCCTTTCCCACCAGTATGCACTTGTGCTTGCAGTTTGGCGAGTTTCTCCTGGTTCGTGATAGTTTCTTTCATCTTGTTGGAGCGGAAATGGGACCGCGCGGGGGACTAGGGTTGGCGCTCAGGGGGTCTCGGGCAGACCTGCTGAGATTAGGTGCATACATGCGGGGATGCAAGATGGCAGCTAGAGGGAGGCCGGAAGTGATCAATATATAAATCTTTTTAAAAAGAGAGGAGGAAAGAAACTGAGATGATGAATGATAGTCCTGACTTACTTAAAATGTTGGAGCAGTTTATTTAGGTCACTGAGGACACCGTGACCATGGATTCTCTGCTTTCAAGACTGGCTCCAGAATATATGAGCAGAAAATTTACACACAAAGGAATGAAAGTAGTAAATAAATACATAGATAAATGTCCATTCTCATTAACAATTAAAATAATATAAATTAGGGGGCAACTTGGTGGCTCAGTGGATTAAACATCTGCCTTTGGCTCGGGTCATGATCTCAGGGTCCTGGGACTGAGTCTCCTGTCAGGCTCCCTGCTCAGCAGGGAGTCTACTTCTCTCTTTCCCTCTGTCCTCCCCCATGCACTCTCTCTCTCTAAAAAAATAAATAAAACAAAGCAATTTTTTTAGAACCTGTATTAGGAAAAATGAAGATTATCTTCACTATGATCTAGTAACTTTTCTCCTGGAAATTTGTTTTTGAAAAAGCAAAAGCTTTATGAATGAAGCTGCTAATCCTAACAGTACCCATTAGAGCAAAATCTTACCAAAAACTTACATGTCTGACTCCATAGGAGTGTTCAAATAAATTATGGCTCATCAATTAGGTAAAATATTATATAGATGGAAATAATAATTATAAACTTATAGAATAAGGAAACATGCATTACTTGGTTACAATTATATGTCATATTTATGCATAAAAATTTGTGAATATTCATGAATAAATGATGAAAATAAAAATTTAGTTAGGATACTTTGATTTATTGATAAAATTATTTTTAAATAAAACTGTATTTTGTTGTTTTACATTATTTTTTAGAGATAAATGAGAATTGATAGCTTTTTGATTTCTATTTTTATGTGTTAGGTTCAAAATTTTCAGTCTCCTTCTCTTATGCAGTTGGTGAGGGGTGGGGGAAAGAATCTCAATTGTGATATCACCATGAAGGAACCATGTGTGTATACATGGCCAGATACTTCAAATGGAGTAAAGGCTGAAAACATAGGAAGGAAAAATTATATTCTCTTTACCTGCCAAATATAAGTCACAAAGAGTGCCTGAGGTCTTACTAGATTATCTGTCCTTCTTTTATGCCACAACACATACACTGAAAAAAAAAAAAAAGTTCTCCCACCTGCCCAAATCAAAATGATATAAGTAAACCTTTTGTCAGTAGACAGAGTGTGTACAACCTGTTCTCCCTTTCCCTGATTTGCTGACAATGAGTCAACTTAGACAAATATGGAGGTCTTCCTAAGAGCCTAGAAGAGACCATGAGCTTTCCATATTGTTCCTGATGGTTTCAACAAAGCCCTCTAAGACATGGACCTCATACTTGTGACTTTATGAATTCTGATTTGACAGTATGCACATAAGTAGCTTTTCATGTGGTGGGACCTTGAGAAAAGTATTTTCAGAGCGTTGAGGGTATCATTCCTGACCAAATGAAGCACTAAAAAAAAAAAAAAAAATGTGTTAAATGAGAATATTTTCACAATTTTGAGCAATAAAGTAATGAAACCTTTTTGGTCAAGGTCATGGGGCACCTGGGTGGTGCAGTAGGTTAAGCGTGGGACCCTGGTTTCCACTCAGGTCATGATCTCAGGGTCCTGAGATGGAGCCCTGGGTTGGGCTCTGTGCTCAGCGGGGAGTCCGCTTGGATTCTCTCTCCCTCTTCCCTCCACCCCTCTCCCCACCCCTCAAATAAATAAATAAATCTTTAAAAAAAAAAGAATTATAGTGTCTGTATTATTTGGAGAATAATACAGGCATTTTATTACAAGCTTTTATATACAAATGCCAGTCTCTTTCAGGGGCTTGAGGTATACAAACGCAAATGTCATTGAATATAACAGATGATTTAGTCAATCTGGAAGCTATTCTTAATCAGTATTAATAAGATGATTTTGGGCGCCTGGGTGGCTCAGTTGGTTAAGCGACTGCTTTCAGCTCAGGTCATGATCGTGGAGTCCCGGGATCGAGTCCCACATCGGGCTCCCTGCTCAGCGGGGGGTCTGCTTCTCCCTCTGACCCTCTTCCCTCTCTTGCTATCTGTCTCTCATTCTCTCTCTCTCAAATAAATAAATAAAATCTTAAAAAAAATATGATGGTTTTTTTTTAAAGATTTTATTTATTTATTTGACAGAGACATAGTGAGAGAGGGAACACAAACAGGGGGAGTGGGAGAGGGAGAAGCAGGCTTCCCGCCGAGCAGGGAGCCTGATGCAGGGCTCAATCCCAGGTTCCTGAGATCATGACCTGAGCCGAAGGCAGACGCTTAACGACTGAGCCACCCAGGCGCCCCTATAATGACTTAATATTACATATGGCCAAACATAAAAGGTCTTCTTTTTTTTTTTTTTTAAAGATTTTATTTATTTATTCATGAGAGACAGAGAGAAACAGAGGGAGAAGCAGGCTCCCAAGGAGTGGGAAGCCCGATGCGGGACTTGATCCCAGGATCCTGAGATCATGACCTGAGCCGAAGGCAGATGCTTAACCATCTGAGCCACCCAGGCGCCCAAAACATAAAAGGTCTTAATGTCTTTAAAAAATCAGTGCTTCTTTTTTTTTTAAGATTTTATTTATTTATTTGTCAGAGAGAGAGCACAAGCAGGGTTAGCAACAGGCAGAGGGAGAGGCAGGCTCCTCACTGAGCAGGACCCAGGGATCATGACCTGAGCCAAAGACAGATGCTCAACCAACTGAGCTACTCAGGCATCCCTAAAAAAAATCAGTGCTTCTATTTTAGAGTCACCAGAGTGAAGAAAAGTGTCTTAAGTAATACAGTTTTTCTTATGAAAAAATCTGAACAACCTTTCATAAAATATAATGCCCCTTAATATAAACGAGAAAATAATTTACCATGGCCAACTTAGACAGCAAGGAGGCAATCTAGATATTGACCACAAACCGAGGCTCAACATTTTGCAACTAAGAAAAAGACTGAGAACGCCACATGTCTGCTTGTCTCAAATTGCCCATGCTTTATCAGATGAGAGCATTTTAGTACTCTGGAGAGTACTTCTTCTCTCGTTAATTCGCATAAATTCTGAGCTTTAACTGGGAGCTCATTCCTTTAATTCTTGGGACCTTTGAACACTCTAATTTTGACATTTGCAAGATGGAAAGTTCCAGCAATAAAATGACTATGGGCTAATGAACCATGACTCACCCAGGCTTACAGCATAGCTCTGTGGCTCCAGTCAGTGCTGAAACTAAAAATTGGAAGCTGATATGGTGGTAGCCACAGTCCCTGATCCAGGCTTATCCTGTTTATTATGAAGAATGCCCCTGGATTATTCTCCCAAACTGGGGAGGATAATGCCACTGTCTGCCAGGATTCCTTTAACTAGCTTGTAGTTAGTTAATGGATTACCAAAAA
Organism: Mirounga angustirostris; assembly: GCF_029215605.1. NCBI lineage: Eukaryota > Metazoa > Chordata > Mammalia > Carnivora > Phocidae > Mirounga > Mirounga angustirostris. The sequence continues at coordinate 148,852,698 of NW_026991710.1, read as the reverse complement.
AAAAAAAAAAAAAAAAAGGTACTATTCATTCTTATTCTTAATAATATGGGAACTTGACAAATCCCCCAAAAATGGGAATAATAAAGAAGATATTAATGAGTCATCATCTTATCATCTTACTGGTAATCCTCTTGCATCCAGCTTTTGGATGTATGCCTGTATGCTCCTTCTCACCTGAGTGTCTTAAGCTTTAAAAGAGTTTAATTACGGGGCACCTGGGTGGCTCAGTCATTAAGCATCTGCCTTCAGCTCAGGTCATGATCCCAGGGTCCTGGGATCGAGCCCCACATCGGGCTCCCTACTCTGCAGGAAGCCTACTTCTCACTCTCCCACTCCCCCTGCTTGTGTTCCCTCTCTCGCTGTCTCTCTCTCTCTGTCAAATAAAATCTTGAAAATAAAATAAAATAAAATAAAAAAATAAAAGAGTTTAATTACTGTGGAGTTTGAAGTATTGAAATGTGACTAAAGACATAAATGTTTTCTCTCTATGATATCTAACCCATATGTTTTTTCTTTAATTTGGTAACAATAGAGGGCGCCTGGGTGGCTCAGTTGGTTAAGCGACTGCCTTCGGCTCAGGTCATGATCCTGGAGTCCCAGGATCGAGTCCCGCATCGGGCTCCCTGCTCGGCAGGGAGTCTGCTTCTCCCTCTGACTCTCCCCCCTCTCATGCTCTCTCTATCTCATTGTCTCTCTCAAATAAATAAATTAAAAAAAAAATTTGGTAACAATAGAAATGAAATAAAATGAGTTTTTCCATTTAATCGGGTTTTTTTCACCATTTAAATGACTGTGTTATTTAACTTTTCCCCTCTATTTTCCTACACACCCTCTTCTCTAATTTAACTTTACCTAATTAGAGAGTGGTTGCAACAAAATGCTTAATTTCTCTGTATCACAATTTCCTTTTGAAGCAAAGATAATCATAAAACTATGTACTTCTGCTGCAACAACAATTAGAAATATTAATGAAGAAATGTATGTAAATCCTTGAAAACAAATCCCAAAGTTCTTCACCCAAGATAAGACAGCATATTATTCTTACAAAAGCACACCAAAATGCATTGGCTGCATGCTCTTATAACAGTTGTTATGCTTTGGGATGCAAGTAATCGAAAAGTATCAGGTCTAGTCAACCCAGGTTATTTATTAATTCATGCACTGAAGGCCCAGAAGGATAAACTTGAGGGATGATTTGGTCAAGGTTCACGCCCTACTTCTTTGTGATTGATTCTCTAGGTTCTGTCCTCCACATGCTGTCTTTATCCTCAGCATCCCCTCCTATATGGAAGAGTATAGCACTCCTGGGTGTATTCTACCTTGTTCACATGCAGGGTGAAAGAAGGCATCTCTTCTCATAGGCATCAAAAAGAAAGTTCTGAGTTCAATTCCAATTGGTTTCTTCTTCGTGACATGTTTGCTTCTGATCCAATGCCTGGGAGCCGTGTGTGGATTAGTTTCTGTGCAGATTCCATAGCCATCCAAGAAAGTGTACTGTGGCCGAGGGATAAGGGATTGTTCTGAGTGCCTCAGAACAACCAGGGCTCACCCCTAGAGTTGGAGAGAGAATGACACAACTCAAATCACACTACAGCTGCACGATAAAGGAAGGACAAGGTGGATACTGAAACAGCAAACAACTCTCTGCTATAACTCGGTTATAGCCATCAGTTCACATAAGTCACCTGAGTAAAGGGACTACTTAACTGTGAAATCTGCTGTACCTACAGGGTATTCCACTGATATCAACAGATGAGAGATTAAGTAATAATGTTACTCATGTTCTTGCTCTACTCTTCTATTAAGAAAGAAAAAAAAAGGATTCAGGGAAATTCTATTAACTGAAAGCTGACCAATATATTTTATATCATTCCTTTCATGCTACCTGTGAAATATTTAAATTTAAATCTTCTATATCACAATAAATGACTCAGATAAATTTTGACAAACTTTGAAATATTTGCTACTCCCACTAATTTGGGAAAGAACTGTCAAGGCCTTAGGTGTGGAGTGTGTGAGAGAACCTTCACAAAGCCAACTCAAATCAATAGAACATGTAAGTAAAAGCAATGTGCTTTCTAGGCAAACATCGTACCAAGATAAACCACCTGATCCCTGCCTTCAAACAAGATTGCTGCCCTCAGCCTCTGTTACATAGAAAGTCTGGAATTCTGCCAGGCTGTGGCAGAGGCACGACACTAAATGCTTTAGCTACATTATCACAGACATGAGTCTTAAAAGAGAAGGCTTGAGAAGTTGGCCCAGATCAAGGGAATGTCACAGTCCCAGGAAATGATGAAGATGGGCAGAGGGGCAGCCATGTACAGTTAGCTAGGAAATCTGGAGGGAAGAAGGGAGTCACTCAAAGATAAGTGGAAATGCCTTCCCAGTTGGTCAGGAGTGTTTGCAGTTTTCTCATGTATCATGAGATACATGAGAGTGTCATGTATCGTGTCCAAAAATGGAGGGACCCGGTATTCTATAGTCTATATTTAAAGAGATAGACTTTAAAGATTATTTCTAAATTTAAAATTATTTCTTTCTCTAATGATACAAGTTTCATATACCCTAGGGGTTCTTACTGTGCTTGGATATTCATTTAATCTGAGCCCAACATATTTCTGCTAATTTATATTTTCAAAGGGTCTCTAAGAACTCAAATGTCCTTAGACTACTCAAGTGTGTAGATACAAATGGGGCACAGAAACATTAATACTGAAATTTGACTAAGTATTTGCAGCCATTTACTATGAGATTTCAGTCGAAGTCGTCCCACGTTTGATGGGGAGTCTCCAGGAGAGTTTCATACCTGTTCTCCTCCTTCCTCTAACACACTGGTGTCTGTTAATGCAAAGCCACATATGGATGATGGCTTGCTTGCCAATGTTACCAGCATCCTTGTGGAAAATATCACTCTTCCAGGGTTAATGACATCCATTACATACAGTCTTTCTTGCGCCAGATCTATTGTGGAAAAGTTTGGTACCATTACTTTGTACTGAAAGCACAAGCCCCAGACTCAAACAGCTTGGCGTTCAAATCCAACAAACAAAGAAGAGGACTGTTATTTCATGGAGAAAAAGGAGGAAATTGGAAGGGTTTGTTTTGAAGGAAAGTGCATTGAAGAGTTCAGGTGATGAGGGTTTCTCCATGGCTGAGTTGTAAGGTAGTCAATTTCATGTAGGAGATGCAATGTATATCTTTTTCTTCCAGGGCTTGTAATTGATGATTATTTCCTGTTCAGGACTCTTCTGTTGGGGATGTAGCTGACATCTCTGTAGGAGCCTGTAATTGACAAGTCTTTCAGTAATTGATGTTAAGTGGTAGGGTTTCCCTTTCTAGCCTCCCCACTCTACTTTGGTGAGGTTTCCCTTTATTAATTTTCACAATATATTTGGATCTGTTTTGTTTTGACAAGGAGAATAGAATTTGTAAGATGTTAGAATTTACCATAATAACAGATAGTATTTATTATTTGCCTACTGTGTGTCAGGAACTTTATGTTTACTACCTGTAATATTTACTACCTGTTAGCTGTGTGAGAGTTGGTGAATTGCATAACTCCCTGCACCTCTTCTGTCTCATCTGTAAATTGCAAAAGATATTGATGAAATGATACCTTACAATCAAAGTGTTTAGTACAATGTATGGCACTTAGCAATTACTGATAATTAGCTACCATTCCACTAAGAACCAGGGAAGATCCTCCTTTGACGATAGGGCTGGGTCACAAATAAGATACCACATTTATCTCCTCATTTGCTCTTCTTAACTCTAGCTCCTTAAGTTACCTTGTATATAATAATTTCTTGAGGAATGTACGGTTTCCAGACATTCTCAGATATATCATGCTTTCTGCTTAAGAGATTGAACCAGTCTTTATAAATAAAGCCTAGAGTTTTAAATTCTCGAAAACCACAAATAGAAAAATCAAGGTTATTTTAAAATTTCTGTTTGTGGCTCAGTGGGTTAAGCATCTGCCTTCAGCTCGGGTCATGATCTCGGGGTCCTGAGATCGAGCCCCGCATCGGGCTACCCCTGCTGTGCAGGGAGCCTGATTCTCCCTCTCCCTCTGCCTGCCACTCCCCCTGCTTGTGCTCTCTCTCTCTGTCAAATAAATAAAATCTTTTAAAAAATAAATAAAATTAAAAAAACATTTTTGTTTGTGACAGAGGGACAAATTACCAAAGATCATCATAGCATGTCAGGTTAGAACCTGACTAATTGGGGTTGCATTTCCATTCTGTGTGACCTTGAGCAAGTTACTTAAACTTCTTTAAGCTGAGCTTCAGATGTCTCATCTACAAAGTGGGGTAATAATGCACCACACCTAGGTTCAGATGATGTTCTTTGTTGATACTGTTTGATACAGAATAAATGTTGTTGCATAAGTGTTAGCTACTTACAATAGATACTGTCACCATTGAAATCTGATACCTATAGGTTAAATGAGCGTATATAGTAACATTATCCAAGGTCTGAGATGGTGACCTGGTTATATCTGGGAAGATACAACAAATTTAAAAGATATCCCCTGTCAGTGCCTCCCCACTGTCCCTTAAAAAACACTCTTGCTCATAATTTTATCCCATCATTGAAGGAAGAAAAAAACCAAAAGCATGTAACCTTACTTCAGGGAATGACTCCACCCTGGCTTTTGACTTGCCATCAGTAAAACAGCATGGAGGATGAGTATCCAAATCACTGAGCAGTCCACTCCTGTGAGCACCCCAAGTGCCAGAGCTTGGACAAGGAGGTTTCATGCAGCATAATGGCAATCTGCTCCTTGCAGTTGCAGGAGAGATGGGGGAACAAATTAAAACCAACTCAAAAGGCATAACAATCAAGGGGCTTTCTTGTATGAATCAAATAAAATTTGTAGGAGTCCATTGAGTTAGCTTAAAAATGCCCTTTCTACATCATCAATTGAATAAAAAGATTCTTGTTAGATTTTTCTCAATTCCAGTCAAAGCTCCATTTAGGTAACAAATGATATTACTTAGAATCATATTAAATAATACCAATTTAATCAGAATAAAAATTGTAAAAGAAGAATGAGGAGGAGGGGGGAGGGGGAGAGAAGGGGGAAGAGGGGCGGGAGGATGAGGAACACAAAAGTTGTCCATTAGAGCACCAAACACCATATGAGAGCTTAAGCTTTATCTGATGCTGATGCTAAAGATACAGCTAAACTCTGGAATGCTCCATTCAAAATCAGTTTTCCATGGCAGCTGTTTATTGAATGTTTTATTTGTGATAATATAATTTAGTTTTGGAATACATAGTACACACCATGGTACAAGAGGTCAAGCTAAGTTTCAATTTTTGTTTTGGAAAGAGTCAAGAGGATCAGGAAGAGTATCTTAATAGTGTCCTATTTTTGTGGGCACATTTAAGTTTATTTTCAAAAAATCCATGGAAACCCTTCTTGGAAAAATTTAGTCAACAAGTTCAACTTATCTTAAAAATATGTTCAGGGCCTGGAAGATTTTTAAAAATTTATGTGGGCCATATGTATACTATAAGTAAGACCAAATTGAGGTTAAATGAATTTATATGTCTATATTTAACCTGAAGTTGAAACTGACCAATAAAATCCATTAAAATAATATTTTGGCAGCTTGATTCAAATTAAGCTAATGATAAACTGGCAAAAACAGATTTTGTTGGTCCCAGGTCACTACGAAGTAGCCAAATGTCTGTTTTAAATAGTCCCAACTGAATCAAAATTAATTTTTCTTAGACTCAGACAAAATACACTTCCTCTCCTCACTCTGAATACTTGAATGGCAGTTGGGGATGCTAAAATGTAACCAAAGTCTTCTTTTCTTCCTTTGACTTCCTTTCACAGCATTTTGGTCATGAAATCTAAGAGCCTCTGAAGAAAAACTTAATAACATTTGTTTTTCTTACCTCAGGCTCTCACTATCTTCACTGGAATTTCTTGATTTTTGTTTGTTTATATTTTCCTTTCCCACTCACATTGAGCTCATCCAATGAGCCCACCAATATCCTGCCTCAAAAGCCCATTTATTTCAGAGCTTACCACTGCCCTGGTTTCATTTTCCACAGCGGTCAGTCACCACATTTACCCAGGGGTCTCCAATCAGGCAAAGGAGAAATGATCTAGAGTCAGAAATTGAAGACGGGAAGTAAAACCACCTTGAAGTGCCTCCTGCTCTTTTCTCATAATTTTCTGAAGGTCATATTAAAGAAAACACCAACTTAGCTAATGAAGAATACGTTAGTAAGTCTGGTTAATTTACCATGGCTAACCATTGCTGTATTAATGAGTTTCAAGCTATAGACTTGACTCTCATTATTGGCTTCTGTCTTTGCTGTGTTTGGTAAGACTTAAAAACTGTAAACCCAAAAGTTGTGTAAATAAAGGTATTCATAGAATCATCGTTTCTAATAAAAAAATAATCAGAAACCTTGTTTTCTAACAAAATGTTTAAATTACAGTATATAATTTTTGTAAAATATATATTATATTGTATACAAAATATATAGTTATGGGATATGTTATATTTACATGGGATTTTTATTCAATAAATCTCATTCAATAAATTTTAAGATATTAAAATAAAAAATGTATTTCACTAAGATTAAAATTATGTACTATATTACATATATGTGTATATGTGTGTGTGTATATATATGTATGTGTATATATATATATATATATATATATATTTAAGTGGCCTGAAGGGAATAAACAAAAGAATAGTAGGTTACTTTCTGGAATTGCAGGTGACTTTTCCCTCAATTTTAAGCATCCCTTTGTGTTATTTTACTATAAATAAGAAAATAAAGAAATTGGGAGCAGCGCAACTCACTTTATATATATATATACATCAGATATAAATAATAGTTAATATCATTTAAGAGGAATAATAAGTCACAAAAGTTTTCAGTAAGTAGATTGCATTTTCCTTACTTGCTTCAGATAAGCAATTGGTGATCAGGCCTGATGTTCATATTCTTGTATTTATTTATACATTCCATGATTTAGGTAATCGTGCCCTCCTACTTCAGGCTACCGTGATCCTGAGGATTTCTAAAACCTGGGTAGTTTCTTGATAATTTCCATCTGGAAACCAGCTCTTTTGAATTATTGACAGTTTAGCAACTGGAATATGCAAATGTAGAAGGAAGGCTCAGATCCTTCTTAGTCACTCATTCTCTTTTGAGTCTAGGATTTGTTCTTTCCCTCAATCCGGTCTTGGTAGAGTGATGCATTGTCCAGTCATGGAAGATGCTAGGCACAGTCTAAATCTCAAGTAGTATAGGGCCCTTCATTTTTGTGTTTGGTACTAAGGAACGGGTAATATCCATACTTTTGAATCTGTTAGTCATTTAAAATAAAATTATTAATAATTCACTCAGCCAAACAACTGCTACACAATTGCGACAAATATTTATATCCTGTATGCCAAGTTCCAACTAACAACATCACAGATTAGAGAGAACTGAGAAAGATTTAATAAGAAAAAGATTGTCTTATAAAACTCCAAAAATAACTTTAAGCTCTTGTGAAGCAATTGTGTTTCTATAGAAATAGCTTTGTTATTTCTGCATTATATTATTTCTATATTTCTCCATCTCCGTATTTGTGAAGTAATAGCTCTAGATGCAGCCCTCTTAGAAATGAAAAAAAAAAGTAGGAAACTACCTGATTTAGCTCAGATGAAAGAAAAAAAATTATAGTATTACAGATTATACTTATTTTTACTCTTTACAGGGATTTAAATACAAAAATTAAAATCCAAGATGGATAATCACAACTGCAAATTCACATTCTGTCTCTTTGTTCTGCCCTCTCCCCAAACCAGCTGCAAAACCAAAAGACTCTTCTCAGAAGACCTCATGCTACATCAGCTCTTTTCTAGTAGCTAGATATGCCACAAATCTAAATGTGTGCTAACAAGTGTTTGTTCACTTGTTATTGTGCATCTCTCATTTACATGTTATTTTCCTTTAATGAAACATTTTATCCTATCCTAGTTCCTATTCTCACCTCAAGACCTGCTTTGTCATGTTTCTCCTGTCAGTGGGTTTGCATGGGTTTGGAAGCCTTATTCCTATATTGTTGAGTAGGTAATAAAGTTTCTGGGTAATAGTAACTCTAAGAATATTTCTTTTGGCTTTCAGAGTGCTCTATTTCCTGACATTTCTTTAATGGATAGTGTTTTATACCAACTGACAGAATAAAAGGGCATTTTAACCTGCCTCTCAATGCTCTCTGACTTAAATTCCTTCCCAGGATGGCAAGCGTCTGACCCAAGAAATGTGGGTACCAAAATACTGTGAATTAAGGTTAAAATACTTGGGCCAGGTAGGGTACAATGCTAAAGAAGCTCTAGTTGCACTTTCGGTCAGGTGCTGACCAAAATCACTCTTTTCCATTTGTCTATCAATATCTTGGTCACTAAGGTGGTTCGTACGAGAAAGGAAGATGATCTGGGAAAGTTTCACGCTACCCTGGAAGACTATATCACAAGGTGGGTTTTATACGTGCATAACGTATCATGATGTTTTAAATGAATGAGTCATAAGAGTCACTTAGGTTTTTGGCATTCCAGATAATAGAATTTCTCTGATCCAATGAGCATGGCAAACATTTCTTCTCCTTTGGATTTCTCCCTAAAAATGTTTTCATTCATTACTTAATTCACAAACCATTACATTTTAATAATTTCTTTCAAATGGAATAGAAACTATTACATGGGGTGGAAACAGACTATTGTACTATTGTAATAGTCTGTTTAGGCTGCCTTAACAAATACAATGGACAAGGTGGCTTAAACCATCGAAATTTATTCTCTCAGAGTTCTAGAAGCTGGGAAGTCTAAGATCAGAGTACCAGCATTGCTGGTTTCTGGTGATAGCTCTCTTGGTTTACAGATAGATGCCTTCTCGATGTGTCTTCACATGGCAGGGAGAGAAAATGCTCTGATATCTCTTCTTAAAAAGGCACTAATCTCAGGCACCTGGCTGGCTCAGTGGTAAAGCACGTGACTCTCAATCTTAGGGTTATGAGTTCAAGCCCCATGTTGGTCATGAAGCCTACTTAAAAAAACAAAACAAAACAAATAAAAACACTAATCTCATCCTGAGGACCCCACTCCTAAACCTAACCACCTCCCAAAGTCCCCATCTCCAAACCCCAATCATACTGGGGGCTAAGGCCTCAATATATGAATTTGGGGAGGAGACTATTCAGTCCATAGCACCTATCAAAAACCATAATTTTTACTTATGCCATCTTCATCTTCTCAACTTTATGAGGCGTTATTCTCATATTTTTACATGTTTCATGTCTCTCAATATTTTACATGTTTCATTCTATGAAATCCAAATCTAACTCAAAGGTTCTTATACGTGAATAAATGTCAACCATCTGGCCCTTTTTCATAGTAGACATCCGGCTCTTTATTTTAATTTTAAAGATTTTATTTATTTGTCAGAGAGAGAGAGAGCACAAGCAGGGAGAGCAGCAGGCAGAGGGAGAAGCAAGCTCCCCACGGAGCAAGGAGCCCAATGCAGGACTCGATCCCAGGACCCTGGGATCATGACCTAAGCTGAAGGCAGACGTTTAACCAACGGAGACACCCAGGCGTCCCTGGCTCTTTATTTTTAAGCAAGAGTATATGTCCATATTTTCTCCTACTGTCTTTTTTCTGAATATCTCAGTCAGAGTCCAGGCCGATAGAGTAATCTCACCAGTTATTTAAAGGAAAAATAATTTAACACACGGAATGGCTAACTAGATAGAAAGTTGTTAACTAGTTAACAGAAGGGTAAAAAGAGAATTGGAAGGTACCGGGGGGGTACAAAGGCAGGCAACAGCTCATATCCTTAGGCTGTTGAAACAAAGAAGAAAGGTTGAGATTATTAAAACTTAGAAACTTGGAGGAGGAGCCCCGTGAAGCTGAAACTTATGAGGAAGAGGAGCTTGCAGCTCGACTGACGGCCATGCCTGTGAGCTGGGAGAAAGCTTCCTTGGGCCTGATTTTCCGACGTCTACAGAGTGGCCTTCTGAGTTCCCGGTGCCCAGAGCACTGAGGTACGAGGTGAGGGAACTGGTTCTGTAAGTGTTGGAGAAGCTGCAATGCAAATCGATTGCAGCTGCCTGCAAAAGGAAGCCTTGGAGCCAGCAGGGTGAGTTGACCCTGCCTGGAGCTGATACACGTTGTGCTCACGGTGGGGCCAGAACTGAACTGAGAAGAGATTTTAGTGCTCCCTTGCACACAGACTACAGAAAAAGTCAAGGCCCCAGAGCTTTAGAACGTAAGCCAAAGGTGACATGATTTGGGCCCAGATTTCCAGAGTTACCAATCTACCCTAAAGGCCAAAAAAATTGTTTAAAAAAAAAAACTACTAGAAAATATTCTCATTAACTATTTCATTTTGAGTAAGGCAGCTTCAGATGGAGCATTCCCAATGACTCAGATTTTTATGTGCTGTAAATGGAAGCCACTTAAAAGGCATGATTATCAGAGAATAAAAACACTGCTAATAAAATACCATTTTCATGTGTGAAAGTATTGAAATTTAAAAAGCAATACTCAATCTAGTAGGGTTAGGTAATAATAGTACTCATACCCTGCTGGTAGAATCTAAAAAGTAAATTATATATATATTTTTTCAGAAGCTCAAAATGTTCAAACCCTTTGATCTTTGATTCAGTCAGTGTGGTATGCACCCTAAAGTAATGATAAGAATTATATACATTGACTTATGTATAAAGAAATATCTTGGTGTGCTTTATAATAAAACCTGAGAACTGTAAGAATGTTCAGTAAGAAAGATGTGATAAAATATGACCCTACAATTATATGATAGATTTTTCTTCAGCCCTTAAAATAGATTTGTGGGGCCCCTGGGTGGCTCAGTTGGTTAAGTGTCTGCCTTTGGTTCAGGTCATGATCTCAGGGCCTTGGGATTGAGCCCCACGTCTGGCTCCCTACTTAGCACGGAGTCTGCTTCTCCCTCTCTCTCTGCCCCTCCACCCCACTCATGCTCGCTCTCTCCCTCTCTCAAATAAATAAACAAAATCTTTATTTATTTTTTTTTAAAGATTTTATTTATTTATTTGAGAGAGAGAGAATGAGAGACAGAGAGCATGAGAGGGAGGAGGGTCAGAGGGAGAAGCAGACTCCCTGCCGAGCAGGGAGCCCGATGCGGGACTCGATCCCGGGACTCCAGGATCATGACCTGAGCCGAAGGCAGTCGCTCAACCAACTGAGCCACCCAGGCGCCCCAACAAAATCTTTAAAATATACATGTATATATTTGTTATATCCTATATTCCTATATATTAATGCTAATGTACAGTATTAAATTAAAAGGTAGGATAAACAGCATACGCACAATGTGATCTCATTAATAGAAACAAAATATGCACTGTGAAAGTAGAAACTAGAAGACTATAAATCAAAATTTAAAAGAAACTGTCCTTGATTTTCTGAATTCTTGGTGATTTCAATCTTCTCATTATGAATTTAACATTTTTCAATTTTCTACATAAGCTTTCTATTTTTATAACTAAATCTATTTAAGTGTTAGTACAAATAACTTTGAAGTGATATTTTTTATTTTTTTTAAATATTTTATTTATTTATTTGACAGAGAGAGAGAGACAGCGAGAGAGGGAACACAAGCAGGGTGAGTGGGAGAGGGAGAAGCAGGCTTCCCGCTGAGTGGGGAGCTTGATGTGGGGCTCGATCCCAGGACCCTGGGATCATGACCTGAGCCGAAGGCAGAAGCTTAATGACTGAGCCACCCAGGTGCCCTGAAGTGATATTTTTATACTGTTCAAGAATGAGTGTTCTGATTGATAACTACAGCTCGTATAGAAACCTTGTCTTATTACTTTTTATTCCATTACAGAAGAAAATGATGAGCTATCCACATAAGTATGGTCACATTAATAGAAAGAAAGGATTTTCAAACTTTTAAAAAGAGAGAAAAAACAGTATGGCTAACATTTAATTGATGTACCATTGCATGCTTTATATTAGTACCATAAACTACAATACTCCCATTATTAAATTTCAACTGTATTATGATTAATGTTTTACCTGTCAGAAGTGTGTTATAAGAACTTTCTACCATGCATGGCACACAATTTTGTTATATGTACAATATATTTTTCTTGTCTTTTTTTTTAAGATTTTATTTATTTATTTAAGAGAGAGCACAGGAGAACACAGAAGAGAGTGTATTAGTAAGTTCCATATAAATGTTAGAACTTCTCTTTAGGCTGTGTGGATCTTTGAAATCCTTTATTTTCTGTTGTGGAGGCTCCGCTGAGATCAAGACAAGAAAAATAAGGGCGCCTAGGTGGCTCAGTCAGTTGAGCATCTGCCTTCAGCTCAGGTCATGATCCCAAGGTCCTGAGATTGAGCCCCACGTTGGGCTCTGTGCTCAGCAGGGAGTCTGCTTCTCCCTCTGCCCTTCCCCGCTTGTGCTCTCTGTCTCTCTCTTTCTTAAATAAATACATAAAATCTTTAAAAAAAAGAAGTCCCATGATCCCTAATGCATTGCTATTGTCGTCTCAAGTGTATATAAAAAGAGGCTTGAAAATTGAGACGGCCGAGCATGGATTTTTTGAGAGAAAGTGTTTACAGTATGAGAGCCCTTCATAGCTGCTCCCCTTCCCACCCCCAGCCCCAAAGCACCATGCTAAGTGAGAAGGGTTAATTGGGGATGATCTGTTGACCTTGGGGGGATTGAGGGATGCAGCGTCTTGTACCCAAACCCTGCTTGAGAAATCTAGAGAGAAGAGGCTTACCGAGCCATCTGCGGCAAAGAGCAAAGGGGTGGGGGAGGGCTTGGAGCATGGTCTGCTCTTCCAGAGCTGCAAGTCCTGTTTTTCATAGACCAGATGAGAGCTATATTTATAGAAACTGAGCTTGTGTCACCTTGAAAAGGAGTTAGACAAGAGCACTCTCTAGAACTGACCAAACAGATGGAGTCAGTGTGGAGTGGCTACCAGAAGCGGGGGGCTGAGGCAAGCATCAAAAGGGGCCAGCTGAGATATATGACCCACCTCAGGAATCTGCTGATGGGGTTTCCAACCGGGGAACTTCAAAGAACCCACCACAGGTTGCTCGGGGTTGAAATAATCAGCATTTGGAATCTGCCACACCCAAGGACTCCAACACAAGATTATAACTGACCCAGTCAAGTAGAATCCATGTGCCCTTTAACCTCCTGATGACCCAACCCTTGAGTCAAGGTGGCTTGGTGAATGCAGGGGAAGAGGTAAAAAAGACAGACAGGAAGGAGGAAGGAAGGAAGGAAGGGAGGGAGGAAGATAGGTGGCAGACCAGTACACAAATCAACAACACCTTCCTTCTACTGCAGGTTTTCCTGAGGCAGGACTGAGCTGGGGAAAAAGAGAAGGTTTAAATCTGGTAAGAGATTGACGATAATATATTGGATTGGATTATACTTTCTACTCACTGAAAAATGACACCGTTCATTAATTCTGGAGCGTTGCTGGGAAAACTATGTAATTTCCAACCAAGGATTGAGGTGAACGATTTGAGAGATGAAGTCAAAAGGGGCATTGAGGGAGAAGGAATAAAGTTGCTTTATGTTTGTCCTATTCCCATCCTGCTGAAGTCACAAACTGGTTACATAAGCATTGTCAACAAAGCGTTTAAAAATTATGGAAATGATTTTTTTTTAAGGGAAAAGAAGCTTCTACTACAAAATATTAGAGTTTATTTCAGAAACTTTTTTTTTTTTTGTCAAACACAACAGGAAATGTTATCAGGGGAGACATATTTTTAAGAAAATGTAGCTCTTTGCTTTCAGAAATATTTGCTTACAATACCACAGCTATTATTGAATTTATACCCATATATGTGATGGGAGATGAGGCTCAGCCATAAACCAAGCTAAGTTACAGAAACAAACTATAACCTCTTCACACAAAATGAACCACATAGACATCTGATTTAAATAGCCCAGGGGAATTTTCTGTTGGATGACGGAATAGACCCGCCAGTGTATCCTATTTTCATTTGGAGTTTGAAGAGTATGTGGATTATTTAAATCCAGTAAAATTCATTAAGCCATGGATACAAACACTGAATATAGAAGAACTAAAGTTGTTGTTGTTTTTTTTCCCCAGTTCTCCAGAGAAGAAAACTGAGGTGATCATGTAACTCCTGAAGACTTAGAAGGAGGGAGGCTGTGATTCCAAGGGCTCTCATCTTGGAAAAAGTCAGCAAATCAGGACCCTTGAAAGCAATGAAGGAGCATGTGCCTCTGAAGAGTAACCTAGTATCATGTTGGAATTCAAGCCTGGGGTCTCTGATGCTTTTAAATAGAAGAAGAAAGGATTGGGACCCCTAGGTGGCTCAGTTGGTTAAGCGTCTGCCTTCAGCTCAAGTCATGATCCCGGGGTCCTGGGATCGAGCCCCGCATCGGGCTCCCTGCTCAGTGGGGAGTCTGCTTCTCCCTCTGCGGCTCCCCTGCTTGTGCTCTCTCTCTGACAAATAAATAAATCTTAAAAAAAAAAAAAAGAAGAAGAAAGGATTTGTATTTGACACTGAGACGTGAAATGGTCAAGACACATAACAGAAGTGCTGATTATAATGGCAGTAAGATTAGTAATAAACATTATTGAGTAATGTGCCATGAACCTTATAAACGTCATCTCAATCCTCTCCACAGTTGTGCAAAATAGATATTATTCTCTCCATTTGGCAGTTAGTAACAGAATCTTGGGCAAAGTAACTGAATTAAATTTTCCAATAGCACATGGCTAGTGAGTGGTGAATCATGGATTTAGGATTATTTTTTCTTGTACCAAAATTCATACCCTTTATACACTGTACTGGCTTTTATTGCATTCATTTATGTAACTCATTCAACAAAGAAGTATCTCTAACCTTTTCATTTGTCATGAAGAGGGAGCAAAAGGAGAATATTTGGGGAAAGCGAAATTATAGTTTAGGAATTTTGATCCATACTATATTAGAAAGATTAACAAGAAGACTTAAAAAGGAATGTGCTGTTTTACCCTCTTGATATTACCCTGCTCACGGTTTAGGTTGCTCTCCCTTCTCTCCCCCACCCTAATGTGTCCTCATCTGTCAGGGGATCTGTCTTTCTACAACTTCTCTCATCACTTTATTCAGCTGCAATTCGCTTATGTTTCATGCATGGGGTTCAATAAATATATTCCAAGATTATCATTTGAAGACATTCCTATAGGAAAGGAATGTTCGAGCAACTATGTACATGATGATGTTGTTCTAATCACACAATTAATAGATATTTGTGCCTTTGATCAACTAACTTAAGGGAAGACCTACTAAGCAATGAGCGCAAGTATAGGAAGGGAAGGGAAAGGATGAAGGGCAGGAAATAAGACTTAAAAAAAAAAAATCTGTTGTGGGGCACCAGGATGGCTCAGTCCCTTAAGTGTCTGACTTCGGCTTTCAGCTCAGGTCATGGTCTCAGGGTCCTAGGATTGAGCCCTGCAGGTGGGCTCCATGCTCAGCAGCAGGTAGGGGGGAGGTGTCTGCCATCCCTCTCCCTTCACCCCTCCCCTGCTTGCTCACGTGCTCTCTCTCTCTTTCACATAAATACAATTTTTTAAAAAAAGAAAAATAAAATAATCTGTTGAATTCTAAACAAAGTGATAAGTGCTTTATACTTCATCAAACTCTGTGCTCTTAATATCAGTATCAGAGAGGAACTTGCTTAAGTTCACATAGTTAGTAAGCAGGGGAGGCCGGGTACAAAGCTGAGTCTGTCTGACTCCAAAGCATTCTCTCCACTACATGAGAAATGTGTATTCCAAAGGATCCGTACTCAACTTTATAGAAGGTCAGGAAAGGGTCATGGAGAGCATATAAAGCTAAGAGTTGTTTCTAATTTAAAACATAATAATAAAATCTGGGGAGGTTTAGGAAGAGTCAGTAGGAGACTAGGAATCTGTCTTCAGCTAAATAAAGGACCAGGACCACATACCAGGAGCAATGACACAAAGCGTTCTCCTCCTCCTCCTCCTTTTTCTTCTCATTATTATTATTATTAATCATTAGAGTTTGTGATAATGATAAGTGGTGGAGTCACAATGGTCACTTCTTGCTTTCCTGTTCTAACATAAAGGAACCCCATAGTTATATAACTAGATAGTAATGCCCCTTCTTTATACTACAATGCTTTTAGTTTTATCAGCATCCTAGAGGAATAGAATCCCAAGGCCCAGGATGGAAGGAGGACATGAATATTGATTCAGATCATCCTAAGTGTTAATAAGCATAAAGCCTGAAGGTGAGGTATACGAAGAGGAAACATTGAAACTTGAAAGCAAAGTCAAATCCCAGCTATTGCTAGGAAGATGAAAAAGGACACAAACTAGACAGAGCACACCAGAGAGGGAATGCTTAAAATAGAGTGAAGGACACGGATTTTAGTACACTGAACTGAGCCTGCAAAACAGTTGTTTTCAACAAGGCTGAGATGTGCAACTGACAGAGTTTGCTGGAACAGTCACTTTTGGTCCCCTGCCCCGCCCCCCCAGGTGACACAGGAGGAATGCCAAGACCCACTGTTCCCGAGCTACTGACAACACCTCACCTTGAATGTGTCCTCATGACTCAGCAGTTGAAATCAGCTGTCACGTGTACCACAAGTAATTTTTTTAGGACTAAAAACAAATTACTAAATTTTTTTTTAAAGATTTTTATTTATTTATTTGACAGAGAGAGAGACAGAGAGAGAGGGAACACAAGCAGGGGGAGAGGCAGAGGGAGAAGCAGGCTCCCCGCTGAGCCGGAAGCCCGATGCGGGGCTCGACCCCAGGACCCTGGGATCATGACCTGAGCCGAAGGCAGATGCCTAATGACTGAGCCACCCAGGTGCTCCCAAATTACTAAATTTTTGAATAATTTAGTTTTTTTCTCGAGAAGACATTTTACTGACATAGAACCTGCACAAAGAAATGTATGCAAATCAAAAGGCTATACAGCATGATGGTTTCCAAAATGAACATACCCAAGTAACCAATACGCAAATCAAGAAATAAATGTTATCAAATCTCCCACTTGTGCCTCCTCCCAGTCACTGCCTTCCTCCTGGTAACCACTATGTTGATTTCTTTCTTTTTTTTTTTTTTTTTTAGAGAGAGAGAAAGAGAGTGTGTGCGCACAAGCCAGTGGCAGAGGGAGAGGGAATGAGAATCTTAAGCCGGCTCCACGTCCAGCACAGAGCCCCATGCGGGGCTTGATCTCACAACCCTGAGATCGTGACCTGAGCTGAAAACCAGAGTCCTATGCTTAAACGACTGAGTCACCTAGGCATCCCCGCTATGTTGTTTCCTAACACTGTGATTAATTCTGCTTTGTACTTGAACTTTATACAGATGGAACCATCTAAAATGATTAATTTGTGGGTTTTTTTTTTTTTTTTAAGATTTTATTTATTTGACAGAGAGAGAGACAGCGAGAGAGGGAACACAAGCAGAGGGAGTGGAAGAGGGAGAAGCCGGCTTCCCGCTGAGCAGGGAGCCCGATGCGGGGCTGGATCCCAGGATCCTGGGATCATGACCTTAACCGAAGGCAGACGCTTAACGATTGAGCCACCCAGGCGTCCCTGTGTTTGTCTTTTTTCATTCAACATTGTTTTAGAATATTATTAATGTCCTGAGTGTAGCAACAGTTTGTTCTTTCTTATTGTTTTTTGATATTTCATTGTATGATTATACTAGTTTGTTACATTATTAATAGATACTGGTTTTCTTTTGCTTTTTTTAAAATAGTTTTAATACCAAGAGTGCTGTGGTCAACATTAGTGTATATGTCTTGTGGTATATTCTTTAGAGAGGCATTGCTGAGTCCTAAGATTTACTGGGTTTGACTTTAACAGTCCAAAGAGTTCTCCTAAAGTGGTTATGTACTGATTCCTGCTCCACACTGCAGTGCTTAAAAATTCCAGTTGCAGAGGCACCTGGGTGGCTCAGTTGGTTGGGTGTCTGCCTTCAGCTCAGGTCATGATCCCAGGATCCTGGGATTGAGCCCCACATTGGGCTCCCTGCTCCTTGGAGAGCCTGCTTCTCCCTGTCTCTTTGCCCCTTCCCCTGCTCGTGATCTTGCTCTCGCGCTCACGCTATCTCAAATAAATAAATAAAATCTTTAAAAAAACTTCCAGTTGTTCCACATTACCAGAAACGCTTGATATTGCTACTCATTTCCATTTTAGCCTTTCTGTTTAGTGTTGCCAGATAAAATACAGGACTTCTATTTATCTGAAATATTTGGAAAATACTTCTACTAAAAGATTATTCATTATCTGAAATTCAAATATATCTAGGAATTCCATATTTTTCTTTGTTAAATTTGGCAAATCTATCCTGATGCATATATCATGGTTTCTCACTGGTGTTAATCTGCATTTCCCTGATGATTAATAGGTTGAACATTTTTTCCCAAGTATTTTGGCCATTTGGGTATCCTCTCTTGTGATGTTCCTGTTTGACTCTTGCCCATTTTTCTATTAGGGGGCTCAGCTTTTTCTTATTAAAGTTCTTTCAATATTCTCTATTCATATTCCTTATAAAATAAATAAGTTGCAAGTGTTTTCTCCCACTCTGTCTATTGCCTATCCAGTCTCATAATGGTATCTTTTGATAAACAAAGTTTTTGGTTTCAATATAGTCCAATTTCCTCAAAAGTTTTTCTTCTCAGATAGTGGTTTTTATGTCCTGTTTAGGAAATCTTTTTCATCTCCAAAGGACATGAAAAAATTATTTTAATTTTTTTCCAGAATTTTTGTTGTGTTACCTTTCATATTTAGATCAATAATCCATCTGAAATTGATTTTGTGTTTTGAATTGGGGTAGGTAGTCAATTTTTTCCCAAACAGGTAACTTTTTAAATCTAAGACACAAATTTTACTACAGTAAATTTGTTAATAATGTTATCCACATTTACATTTAAGTATACTTTTTTGGATGAGAGAGAAAGGGGTAAAGTTGCTGCTATTTGCAGGATATTACAAATAACTCTAGATTTGCCCAATGGAATATTCTGTACATGTCTATTTTATTAATCATATGTTGAGGCAAAGGGGGCTTAAACAGCACATGGATCTTCAGCATTGTTTCAAAATACTAGAAAATTTCTCTCACATTTCCTTTCAAATTAATCATGGACTAGTTGTTTACAAAGACTTTTATGTCTAACGCATCTTTATTTCAATAAATCCTGAAAAATCTAGAAAAAAAATATTTTTACCTGAAATTCTAAAATGTATAGAGATGACTCTCCATTCTAGAAATTACATTCAGGAGTTGCTTCAAGTTAGACGATCATGGTATACAGTTAAAAATGGTGTATTACACTCCTTGTATTCCAAAGTTAAAACGAAAATGGCAGTAAAGTACCAAAGAAGGCATTATCCACATGGCCAAAGACAAATGGAAAAAGAGATGATAAAGGATAAGTGATTTGAATAAATATTTACAAATTAAAAGTAGATAGAGGATTGGTCACTGATGTGGGAAAAATGAGGAAGTTACGACATCAAAACTAATGAATTTGCCCCACAGACATGCTAAAGACTAGCACTCATGGCAGCAGATACTACAAGAGTGTGACAGAGAAAGAACCATATCCATTTAACAAGAACAATTGGAGAATAAGAAAGAGCACTTGGGATTAAAAATAAATAGAAGTAAACTTGATAGATGAATGGAGGTAAATTCAGGGAAACCTCATAAGGGCATAAAGTAGACAAATGGAAGGAAAATAGGAGAGAAAGGTAAAATTAGAGGGTCAGTCCAGAGGGACAACATCTACCTAAAGGAAGCTCCAGAAACAGAGCAGACAAGCTAGCAGGGAGAAATGATCAAATGATTACCACCACAACATCTCCATCCTGTGATGTTGGGGTTAATGTAGAGCATGAGATCATCCATAATATCTGGCTTGCGAAAATATAAACAGGCCACTGGGGGCTAGGGAAGGTTTCAGAGAAGGGCGTAGGCCTTTGGAATGCCAAGACCTACATGACCACTCTGCCATAAAATGTTGTGGGGAGTTGCCTTCCCTGAAGCTTTCTTAGCCCCAACAGCTGCCCTGTGATCTAAGAGATGTATGCATTGTCCCCTAGGCTATATTGAGCAGAACTCTGTAGAACACGCAGATTAGCACAGCAGATTAGCATATTGTACCTTTCCTGTAAACAGATCCTCCTAGTTCCAGTAAGACCCCTTGTCACACCTCATGTGCTTGCAAAACAGTGATAAAGACTTATGATTATCCTGAAAGACCAATAAAGGGGAAGCAAAGAAGGGCAAAGGGTCTTCGTCTCTGAGCATCGACCCCCTTGCCTTCTCCTCTCGTTCACAGCAAAGTCTGGAGTCATCTTTCATCCATCAGTATGGGGATTGCTGGCCATTCCTGGCAAGTGGTGACCAGGACGTGACCATCTTGCAACGGACACCATACCGACCACCCAAAAAGGAAAAGTCTACACACAGTAAGTTGGCATCGGCTCAAGGCCAAGTTCTGGGAAGTTTCAGGCTTGGGTATTTTTATGGAATTAAAAGTTCTCTAAGAACTCCCAATATGGGGAAAAGCCTCTCCCTCGAACAGAGACACTATATTAAGGTTTTAAGGCAACTTTTAAAGGCTAGGCTAACAGGGCTACTGTAAATGAGAAACAGCTTCTTGAGGGGAGCAGGGCCTCCGTAATGGAGGACCAATTTCTGGGTTTATTAGAGGTTGTTACTGAACAGAGCCCCTAGTTCCCTGACGGAGGAACTATAGAGGTATGGGAGAGAACTGGAAAGAACTTGAAACGTTGCCATAAAGAAGGTAAAAAGGTGTCCCTTCCTCTCCTTACAAATGTGGGATCTAGTCAGGTCCGCCCTGGCCCTTTTACATCCTGAGGACACCTCAAACATCTCTAAAGAAAAGGGGAATGTACAACTCCTTCAGCTCCCCAAATTAGCCCTTTAACTTCTCAAGTTAGATCCAACAAAGAGGAAGAGCTCCCTTCCCCCACCCACTAGGAAATTCCACCACCTTCCCCACTTTTGCCCCCATGTATTCGATCCTTACTGGGGGCTACTTACAGGGGACCATTTCCTAGGGAAGTTGGCTGTAAAGACTACATGTGTTGGAATGTTGCTTAAACCATGATGGATTTTATCTTTACTATTTTCCGTCAACGTCCTCTGCTATTTAAGCTACAATATTGGATAATTTCCTCTTGTAAAACTTCTAGTGTTTTCCATGGGTTAAAAAACGGCGGGTCTTCAAGGCAAGGTAAAATAAGGCATGACCTTCAAGGCACGGTATTTTGGTCCATACACTGGCACTCATCGTAGGCTAGAATGTGACGGGGAAGCAGGGGGAAGGGCAGTCCTCCCTCCTACAGGGGCCTAATATCAGTGGCAGTGGTCATAGTGATTTTGTTTGGGGGGGACACCTCAGGTCACTTTGACACCAAGAACCTCTGACATATCCCTCTTGGGACGTCACCCAGGAGTCAGAGGGATTTTCTAGGTAATGGACCTTCCCTTTTCTTCAGTTCCGAAGGACTCTGTCTTGGGTGCTTTTAACCCATTGGAAACAATTCAGATTGCAAAATTTAGAAAATGATTGATCTCCTGTAACACTGCATGGCCTCTCTTCAGTAGGAAAAGGTAAATGGACTAGGGTACTCATTGCTCATGCCTAGGCCTTCATTGCTCTACACCAGGACCCCAACCTAAGGGCCTTGCAGAATGTGTTCGTCCTACTGTAAACTCCCTCCTGACATATTGGATAATTATCTGAATAGGCCTCCTGAGTAAACACAGGTTACTGGAGGAAACACGGGCCCTCCCAGACAAAGGGACTCTTGACTCCCTTCTCTCACTGTTCTTAAGAGATATGGGGGCTTCTCCCTCATTCCCCAGATTAATGGCTCTAATTGGAGCCAGCTGTGATTAAGTCTACCTCGGGACAGGGACTTTAAGGAATATTCTCAAGCAGCTGCCAAAACTCCCTTTGTTTTAGGGAAATTCCCTGTCTTCTCTGGCCGGACATGAACTACCTATTCCCCCTTGTTGGCAGGAAAACATGGCATCTTCTCCTCTGGAGCTGATGAGCTTTAGAACCAGGAACCTTTTCTCTGCCTTCTGGCAGCACTTTGTCTCTTCTGTCTCCCTCCCCTTTCTGTTTCTGGACCACCTTGGGTGTGACCTTCATAACTGGCTTCTAGACCATCCTTGGTGCCTCAGGTACCATGGCTCCTTCTCCCTTCACCTAACACCACCCACTACATTTCCCCACCAGGGTCTCAGGCAAAAATTGACAATGGGGAGGATCCAGGTGGAAGATAAGTCGATATTTGAACTAAGTTAACTTTGTCAGTTTAATTAAGATAGACATGTCTCTGAGCATTGACCCCCTTGCCTTCTCTTTCACAGCAAAGTTTGGAGGACTCTTTCAGCCATCGGTACAGGGATTGCTGGCCATTCCTGGCACTAAGTCTCCAAGACTGAAACCCACCCTCCCCAACACATTCACTCCAAGATTTTCACTGGGAAAGTTTAAAACCTCAGGGATCAAAAGAGGATTCTAATCACTTGAGAAAAGTATAGAGTGGGTAACCATTCAAAAAGGAGTATTCAAATATTGATGAAGAATAATTGGAAGGCAGGCAGGGAGAAGAGGCACACCCCGCCCTAAGAGGTAAACACAGGTTACACAGGATGCTGGAAGACTGTGAGGCAGAGTCTTCAACATTCCAGGGGATGATGATTTTTTTTTACTATAATTGTATACTAAGCTAAACTATAAGTCAATGTGAGGATATAATAAGAATTTTACATAGACAAAGCTTAAAAAGGATTTTACACCACCCTGGAAGGAGCCCTCCACCCTTTCCCATGCAGTAGATGGGTGACAAAAGCCTGATTAATGACAGGTGCAGGGAAGGTAAATCAGATTAAAACAGCCCTCCAGCAAGTCCATAAAAACCCCTAGACTTAGAAACAAACTCCGGGGGCAGTGCTCTCGGGTCCCCTCCCTCCTCAGGAGCTTTGTACTCTATCATTCAATAACAACTCTCACCCAATAAGCCTTGCTAACCCTTGGCTTTGCTCCCCTCCACTGTATCTGCTACTTCTTCATTCTTTCGAAGTTGTGTGAACCATGGGCACCACCAAAGGAAAAGAAATCCTGTAACCATATCAACTGATGTTTTCTCTACCAGTAACATTGGATGCTGGAAGACAGTGAGGCAGAGTCTTCAACATTCCAGGGGATGATGTTTTTTTTTTTACTATAATTGTATACTAAGCTAAACTATAAGTCAATGTGAGGATCTAATAAGAATTTTACATAGACAAAGCTTAAAAAATCTAGAAACTCTTAAGACAATATTTTTTACTAAAGTGAGTAAATTAGAAATAAGGAAAGCATGAAATTAAAAAAGATGAGAGATTCAAAACAGGAAAATGAAGGGCAAGTCCTGCAATGACACCAATGTATCAAGCCTAGAAACAAGTGGAAGGGGAAATCCAAGGGAACACATGTAACTAAGATAATTTGATGTGTTTGAACTTCTGGTAAATCTACTGATAGGTGTTACATCTGGTGCAACATTTGGAAAAATATTACATTGCTATGTTGAAAACTAACCAGGAGATAAAGCTAGGCAGTTAAGTCCAAGGCACACAAAATGTATAAGATTGGAAAATCAACATGAAGAGTTGTATGATAGATCTAAATCCCTCATGTCATAAGAGGAATTCCTTCTCTGTCTCTTACTCTTATGAAAGTCTAATACTATTGCTTATATTTATATACAACTATATTATGTACTACCTCTATGTATTATACTACTACTGTTATTACTTAATTATGATAAATCAAATAATACAGTATTATATGTATAAATATAGAAGAAAATGCTTTAAAAATAACTGAAAGCAGCACGCCTGGGTGGCTCAGTTGGTTAAGCATCTGCCTTCAGCTCAAGTCATGATCCCAGGGTCCTGGGATCGAGTCTTGCATTGGGCTCCTTGCTCAGCAGAGAGCCTGCTTCTCCCTCTGCCTCTAGCTCCCCCTGCCTGTGCTCTCTCTCCGACAAATTCTTTAAAAAAAATTCCTGAAAGATTTGCCAGTGTGTTCCTGTGATATATGTAACTGATGAATCACTGAACACTACATCAAAAACTAACAATGTACGAACATAATAAATAAAAGAAACTTGGCTGAGAATATTGGGGCAAGAAATTTTACTCAGTACTTAATTTTTTGTGCATATGTCAATTTAAAACATTAGATTAACATTTAAAAAAAAAATCCTAGCTGTTCTTCTATAGCATTTCTTCCAAAAAATTAAAGCTAAATAATGTTACCTTTGCCTTTTCCCTAAAACCTGCTGCATTGCATTCTATCTGGTTCATCTTAGTTAAAAAACAAAGCAAAGAAACCCACTTTTTTCCCTAGGTTTTAAATTAAGTATTTTGGGAGTACTATTCAAATAATAACCTACATTTCCTCAAAATGCATGTTGGAGGAGACCAAGAGTGGGGGGAAGATAGAGGATTATCCTGATCTCAGCTGCTTTTCATCTATCATGTTTTAAAATGCATAGTGACATGTGTAAATCAAAGTTAACGTATCTATCTTAAGAGCAATAAATTGAAAAGTAATAGTATCTGAAAATTTCAGGGAGACAGGGATGTTATTGTGAAATAGTTAAATGTTTTTAATCTAAATGCCTAGAAGGGAAAAGTTAATGGCTTATTGAGATCAAAGCATGAAACAAAGGCAGAAAAAGCTTATACTCTTTGCCTTGAATAGTTTGACACAACGCCTTTCCCAACATTTCCTCAGTTATTTTCAAGAAATTGTTAATTGTTCAAAATTTGAAAAAACTTTTAAAAAGGAGTTTTGATCTTATACAAAAACATAAAGGCAATATAAGTCAAATTGTTGCTGTTCAATGCCAAGTAGTATTCAGTGGCCTAAGGAGTTATTTTCACTTATCATTGGCTCAAACTCATATTGGTTGATTTGGCTTGGTTTCTAGAATTTCCTGGATTTATGTGGAGGCGCCACAAATCCATTTCCATTAACTGAGCCATACTCTTGAACTTTTGTAGCAAAATGTCATCTGTGGTCAGTTTGGTTAGCTACAATTCAATGGCGCTAAGGCTAGTAAAAACTCCACCAGAAGAGAAAACATTAAGATATGATCAAATCTATAACAAGTCTCAAAGTATTATAATCCCTGGTTCTATCCAAAGACAAGAGAATCTGCAAAAAGAAGTTAAAACATATAGCTACACGTGAACAGCACAGGGCATTTCCTCACCATTTGACCTGGCATCCCTTTGAGCTGAAATGCCCATTGCATTCTTAGTTTTGGAAATGCCAAATGTATGGACGTGTAAACAAAAGTTGGCATCTCTTATACAAAAGGAATTTGACCATCTCTACCTCACTTTGACCTATCTTTTTGCTACGACCCCCTCTTTTCTTTCCTCTGACCTATGCCTACTGTCCCATTTGTAGTCCACACACTAATCAGTTGTTTATCTAAAGTATCTGGGAACCCACATTTGTTCCCAACATTGTCTGCAGATGAATAAGAAGTGTATTTCACACATTTGTATTTGTATATCACTTCAGGTGTAGGAGGGTACTGCTATGATTCATAAAATATCGATGTATTTAAAATGGTTTTTGGATTCATGGTAAAAAATTGTCATGGTTTGTTCATCTTTTAAGCAATTGATTCAAATGTTTTTCACACTTCAAAAGATTCTTAAACTTCTCTTACTATTTTCAGACTGTGCCACCGTAAGAATTACCTGTTTACATGTAATGAGAGAAAGGTCAATATAATATCAGGAAGCACATAATCAAGAGAAAAAAGGCTGATTTATTACTCACAAGGGTGGTTTTAGTCTCAAGTAGAACTATATTTGATTCTGTATTTTAGTCTGTCTCAGTCAAAAATTTCAACAAATATCATATTGCTCTAATTATGAACCCACACTAAACTAAGCAATCTAGCTCAACTTTTATCCAAAATACCCTGAGGAAAAGAACCCTTAACTACTCACCACCTTTATACACATCTCCATATTTCTCAGTCTTACAACAACTGATCATAATACAAGCAAAAGAGTACTTTAGACCCAAATCATTCAAGAAGTCATAGTAGAAAATTAGTTTCAAAAGACTGGAATTTTTGTCAAGTACAGAATGACTTTCATGAACAATATCTTCAACGTAAGTAGGTAAGCAAGTTAATAAATAAAACATTCTAATTATCAAGACGCAGTGCAGTAATACACTAAGTAAATGCAAGTTTCTATACTTGAAAAACAGGGGCGCCCGGGTGGCTCAGTTGGTTAAGCATCTGCCTTCGGCTCAGGTCATGATCCCAGGGATGGAACTCCACATCGGGTTTCCTGCTCTGCCGGAAGCCTGCTTCTCCCCCTCCTTGCCGCTCGCCCTGTTTGTGTTCTCTCTCAATCTGTCAAAGAAATAAAAATCTTAAAAAGAAAAATAGGGCAATACTTAAGATAAAGCGGGCATATACTATTCTAGGCATGAAGATACAGCCAATCAAAGACCAGAGTCAACAATGTTCAGAAGATAAAAGAGGATAAGCAAAGTTTACCAGGAAGATTTGGAATTTGGTAATTTGACCCCCACTGCTTAGCTCAGGGACTGTGTTCTAAGATCCCACAGTGACTTCTAAGAAGCATAGAAGCATTGTACTTGGAAGTACCTGGGTAAACAGAGGAGTTAATGTTCAATCCGAAATATCCTTTCACCTTCAGAGTATACAAACAAAGCTAAGGTGGGGAAGAGGGTTGTTTGTCTTTAGGTTAATGAGGAACCTACTCAACCTAGAAAACCAGATGTTCAAAGTTGGAGAAGGAAAGATAGTCATCAACCAAAATAGATTATATGAGGGGAAGAAAAATATTAATATTTAACTAGAAAAAAGTTTTCTTCGAAACAGAAATTTTGAAACCTGAAAGTGAAAAAGAAACATGATCGGAAATTTAGGAGGCTAGATTTTACCGTCTCTACACCCTTACTCAATTGTTCACGCCTAACACGTGTGTTATCTACCTTGTCAACATTCTTGATGTGACTGAACAAAATGTTGATAGCGTGGCAATTTTTAAAGAGGTACACAGGAATTCAAGGAAACATTAAGCCAAGCCTTGCACACTTAAGATTATAGTAAAGGAGGAAGTAGGTCAAAGAGCAAATGAATGTTGCCCCCCTAAAGTGAAAAGCTTAAGAAGAAAAGCAACTGAATTAGTTATACGAAGAGAGTTTAATTAACAAGACATAATGTAATAGAAAACCGTAACTATTTAGACAGAACATTGTGAAAATGACATCTTTGGTGGCAGTGTTGAGTATGGGCAAGCATTACTGATAAGGAGTGTATAAAGAGATATTTAAGTTACTAAGTGTACAAGGGAGTTTATAACTGAGCATGAGAAAAACAGTAATAAAAGAAAAACAAGGGGGCATCTGGCTGACTCAGGAGAGTGTGTGACTCTAGATCTCAGGGTTGTGAGTTCGAGTCCCACATTTGGTGTAGAGATTACTTAAAAGTAAAATCTTAAAAAAAAAAAAGGAAAGAAAAATCTTTTTGTATAGTTAAATGAAGATGAGAGAATATGCTGAAAAGAACTGAAACCATAGAAGATACAGATACCATTAGAATCAGGTACAGAGTTGGGAGTTAAACTTGCTCACCAAAGTTCAATATCCATAAAACTAATACGTATTTTGTAATGCTAAAAAAGAGATAAATTTAAGTCAGAAACAAATAGTGATTATATAGTATAAATGTACTGATACGCCATAAATATGGAGACTTTCCCCCAGGAGTTTAAACAGGTTTAAGTATAAATATCTTCAAAAATGTTTAAACAAGGGGTGCCTGGGTAGCTCAGTTGTTTAAGCATCTGCCTTCAGCTCGGGTCATGATCGCAGGGTCCTAGGACTGAGCCCTGCATCAGGCTCCGTGCTCAGTGGGGAGTCTGCTTCTCCCTCTGACTCTCTTCCCCACCCCCAGCTTGTGCTCTCTACCTCGCTTGCTCTCTCTCTCAAGTAAATAAATTTTTAAAATCTTAAAAAAATGTTTAAACAAGTCATTCAACTTTCAGAGTGATCTTTTAAATATGCTTGTTACTTCTCCATTAAAATCCTTCACTAGCCCCCATTGCTCACAGGAAAAAGAACAATTATCTTCAAGGAGAACATAAGACAAGGATCCAGCCTCATATCTCCCTTCATATCCCCCCATATGCACCAATGGTTTCAAATATGTCAAACTATAACTATGTACAGATCTTTAAATGTTTATTCCTGTCACATCCCAGGGCTTTTGTGCTTTTCTCTCTAAGCTCACTTGTTCGCCTGATGATCACCTATTTACTACGAGAGTCTGAAGAAACTCACCTTCTCAAAAATTTCTGATACTGCAGGCAGAATTTTGTAGTGTTCCCTTTGTAGGCTCATGGTTCTGTAATAATGATTAGTTTGTAGATTTGTTATATGTGTGTAAATTTAATTAAGTACCAAATAAATAATAGAATTAGAGAGTCATGTCTCATTCATGGGTTGGAGTCTCAATATAGGTAGGATGTCAGTTGTCCCCAAATTGATATATGGATTCAAGGTAATCACAATCAAAATTCAGATAAAAAAATGTTTTTTGGAAATTATTTCTAAAATTCTTAGGAAAATGCAAAAGATTTAGAATAGCCGAAGCAACTTTGAAAAGGCAAAATAAAATTGGAGGGTAAATACTACTGGATTTTAAGACACATTAATCTTTATAATTAAAACATACTATGTCAGGGCACCTGGGTGTCTCAGTTGGTTAAGCCTCAGGTCATGATCCCAGAGTCCTGGGATAGAGCCCCGCATCAGGCTCCCTGCTCCACAGGAAGCCTGCTTCTCCCTCTCCCACTCCCCCTGCTTGTGTTCCTTCTCTCGCTGTGTCTCTCTCTGTCAAATAAATAAAAATCTTTTAAAAAATAAAACATACTATAGAAATAGAAATAACTGTATCAATAGTACATAATAGAAAGTCCAGAATAGACTGACCTGTATATAGACAACTGAGCTTTGACAAAGGCATTTCAGTGGACAAAGAATAGCTTTTTTTTTTTTTAATTACTTCTCTCACTAGTCAAGCCTGACCAGTTAGAAGAGGTTTCTTTTCTTTTTTTTTTTAAGATTTTATTTATTTATTTGACAAAGAGAGCACAAGCAGGGAGAGCAGCAGACAGAGGGAGAAGCATACTCCCTGCAAAGAGCAAGTAGTCTCCGAGCAAGGAGCCTGATTTGGGACTTGATCCCAGGATGCTGGGATCATGACCTGAGCTGAAGGCAGATGTTTAACCGACTGAGACACCCAGGCACCCCAAAGAATAGCTTTTTAAAAAAATAGTGCTATCACTCCCTGCCTCCCGGGTCCACCAGCCGCCACCATGTCTGCCTTGGCTGTCTTCATCCTCGACGTCAAGGGCAAGCCCCTGATCAGTCACAACTACAAGGGTGATATTGCCATGAGTGAGATCGAGGACTTCATGCCTCCCTGCTCATGCAGCGGGAGGAGGAGGGCGCCCTGGCCCCACTGCTGAGCCATGGCCAGGTCCACTTCCTGTGGATCAAACACAGCAACCTCTACTTGGTGGCCACCACACTGAAGAACCTGAACGCCTCCCTCGTGTACTCCTTCCTCTACAAGATGGTCAAGGTATTCTTGGAGTACTTCAAGGACCTGGAGAAGGAGAGCATCCGAGACAACTTTGTCATCATCTATGAGCTGCTGGATGAGCTCATGGACTTTGGCTTCCCACAGATCATGGACAGCAAGATCCTGCAGGAGTACATCATGCAGCAGGGCAACAAGCTGGAGACCGGCAAATCACGGGTGCCGCCCACCGTCACCAACACTGTGTCCTGGCGCTCCGAAGGCATCAAATACAAGAAGAATTAGGTCTTGATCGATGTCATAGAGTCTGTCAACCTGCTGGTCAATGCCAACGATAGCATATGTTTACTGTAGGGAAGTAAAAATAATTTTCCCTCTACCTTACTTTTTTTTTTCAAAAATTTTATTTGTCAGAGAGAGAGCACAAGCAGGGAGAGTGGCAGGCAGAGGGAGAAGCAGGCTCCCTGCTGAGCAAGGAGCCCGATGTGGGACTCGATCCCAGGACACTGGGATCATGACCTGAACTGAAGGCAGACACTTAACTGAGCCACCCAGGTGTCCCTCCTTCTACCCTTCTGAGTTCTTGGCTAAAACTCCTATAATTAAAGACAGATTAATATGAGGAAAACAAACAAAAGTTTATTAACATGTATACTTCACATATACATGGGAGATAGCCCATGAAAAAATGAGTAACTCTCCATGGTGGCTTAGAACTCCAGCTCAGATACCATCTTCAGCTAAGGACAAAAGAAAGAAAGGTGCTGTTAGACCAGTTATGGAAAGGTTACTGAGAGAAACATGGTAAACAAGGGGAAGTTTGTTAGGCAGATTTAAGTCAGTTCTTTCTCCATTGATTAAAAAAACCTTCTTGTGATTTAGTCATCCTCTTTTGGGCAGATAAAAAGATATCCTTCCAAAAGGAGGTTTCCTTTATAAATATGTATTTCCCTTATAGAAAGGTAACCTCTACTCTGTTTTCAGAGCTTTGCTGTGTCTCCTCTTTCTCAAAGTAATGAGCTCAGAATAATCCTTATGCCAAGGACTTATATTTTAGTGAGGCTAATCTGCTACTCTTCAGTACCATACAATTCAATCATGCTACTCTTAGGTATCTACCCTAGGAAAAAGGAAATATATGTTTATCTAAAGACTGGTACACATACACTGTTCATTGCAGTTTTACTTGTAATAGCTCAAAACTGGAAACAAGCCATATATCCATTAATAGCTAAATGCATTAGCAAATTGTGGTACACGCAAAAAAGAACGCTACCTGGCAATGAAAGGAAAGACCTATTCTTACCTTAACAACTCTGATGACTCTAGAAATAACTGTGCTGAATGAAAAGCCAGGCATAAGAGAGTACATACTGAATAAGTCTAGAAAATGACATGACATTCTATAGTGACAAAGTAGAACAATGTGTGCCTGAGGAGGGGAGGGGCAGAAGTGGTAGAAGGAAGGAATTACAAAGAGGTAGGATAAAATGTTTGTGGATGATGGAAAAGTTCACCATTTTGATTGTGGCTATGATTTCACAGGTGTGTGCATATGTCAAAATACCAAACTGCACACTTTAAATATGTGCAGTGATTGTATGTCAGTGATACCTCAATGAAGCTGTTTCAAAAATAAGTAGTACCTATGGAAAGCTCTTCTGATGATTTATTTATTTATTTATTTATTTATTTATTTATTTATTTATTTAATTTATTTATTTGAGAGAGAGAATGAGAGACAGAGAGCATGAGAGGGAGGAGGGTCAGAGGGAGAAGCAGACTCCCTGCCAAGCAGGGAGCCCGATGCGGGACTCGATCCCGGGACTCCAGGATCATGACCTGAGCCGAAGGCAGTCGCTTAACCAACTGAGCCACCCAGGCGCCCGCTCTTCTGATGATTTAAAAAAAAAAGGAGGGAAATCATAATGAAATAATACTATTTCTATATCCCTGTGGGTGGTATAAGGGCAAATATAAATTAAAAATAAGAAACTTAATGCTCCCTGTTGAAAAAAAAAGGAAGACACTTCTACCCCTGCTCCCTTTTGTTCAGAGTCTCTTTCTCTGCCTTCTTCAGATGTATATAAATCTTTGACTAGGGCTTCAGAGCCTTCTTTCTGCAATGCACATATGGAGGGAGAAAGCACCCTTATGTCCCTCGACCTGTGAGAGAGTAAAACACCTCTGGAGCCTCCGCTCAAATTTATGGGCAGTGTGTTTCTCTTCCAGATAAAGCCAACAGAGGAGGTTTCCCCAGTTAGATGAACTGTATGTGTGGCAAAAGGTGTTACCCATTCCTCTTACTTAAGGACTAAGGATTGCTTATATTGAAAACATGTACGTAAGGGGTTGGATCTGCTTGGCTGTGTAGGGGGTGAGTTTCCTTTCTGTCTTTGCAATCCCTTTGCAGATGCCGTGATGCACATCACATTCTGGTTTAATACTTATTCAACAATAAAATTGGTTTATTTCTCTACTCCCTTTGTGGAGGACTTTTCTGCATTGCAGAAGATTTTTGTTTTTAATATTTCTCCCGCAGTGGATACATTCACTGTTTTAAGTTTGATTTTTTAAGTTTAACTTTTTAATTAGAATCAAAGCAAACGTAGCCATTTATTTCAGGCTTTGTCTTCCAAAGTTAAATTATAAAGCGAAGTTGAGTTGTCCTGTTTTTTTATAGAACATAATTACCAAAAAATAATCAGGTCTGTTGTAAGAGTGTGGTGACAGTCTTGAAGATAGATAAACACATTCCCTTTATCAGTTAGTTGCATTCCTTTATAATCACTAGAGTCACAGAACACTGTTACCTATTTCAACTGTTTCCCCACCAGTGTTTATTCTTAATATAAATATTTTATAAAAGAAAATACCATAGAGAAGCTGAGTTTATTTTAGTTCAGTTAATCTTTCTACTTCATTTTTTCTGATATAAATCAAGTTCTATGTAGAACCAGGTCTTCTGAACCATTGTTCCAAAAATGATTAATGTTAATAAGTTATACCTGATGGATTTGCCTAATTGCACACAATTACTATACACATCTCATGGATTTGACTTAAATTCCAGGTGAATTTTGCCTTAGAGAGAAGATTGGGAAGTAACTAAAT
Source organism: Mirounga angustirostris (assembly GCF_029215605.1). Lineage (NCBI taxonomy): Eukaryota > Metazoa > Chordata > Mammalia > Carnivora > Phocidae > Mirounga > Mirounga angustirostris. Next base: position 148,819,842 of record NW_026991710.1, on the reverse strand, counting down.
TCAGGTAACTGAAGTTTGAAACTCATTTTTTAAAACAAGCAAAACCTCTAGTAAATACATTTGAATTTATTTTTAAAGCAGTTATAAAAATAAAATGGAAGTCTATTCTTTGTTTATATACATATATTCAGAAAATAATCTCTCACCATTGACAATAACCATGTACTCAGTTTTCTAGTGGTAATCTATACCAAATTCCTGATTGAATTCCCTGATAAGATTAAAACAAGTAGGAAAACAGATTCCATGATTTAGAATCAATAGCAGCCCTTCATAGCTAAATATCATAGCTAATGTCTGTGCCAAAACAACCAGCCAAAAAGAAGAAAAGAGAAACATTCAAGCAGTAATAAAATATACATAGTCCCTCAATTTTGATGACATTTTAAGTTCCTTTAAAATCTGAGTCTGATTCTTATTATCCAAGAAACAGAATGTAAGTGTTAAAGCATTGAAAACCAGATGAAATTATTTCTCACTGTGACAGATTTCACCACAGTTAACATTTATTTAACCATGAACTTCCAGTGACTATCCTAATTCTCTACCTTGCATTTTAATTAAGCTAGAGCAACGTCCTTTACCTTTCTTTCTTTTTTTTTTTTTTAAAGATTTTATTTATTTATTTGAGAGAGAGAGTGAGAGAGAGAAAGAGCACAAGAGGGGGGAGCGGGAGAGGGAGAAGCAGACTCCCTGCCAAGCAGGGAGCCCGATGCGGGACTCGATCCAGGGACTCCAGGATCATGACCTGAGCCGAAGGCTGTCGCTTAACCAACTGAGCCACCCAGGCGCCCTGTCCTTTACCTTTCTGAGTTAAAAGATTTTGAGGTATTTCAAACTGTGACTCTTCTAGAAATAATATCCAAAATTCTAAATAAAAAGAGTAACAGAATAATTAATGTACTTCATCGCAGAACAAAACCAGTGCAACTCCAAACAAGAAAATTGATGTACCACGTCTGACAAATCTAAAGGTCATGTGTCAACTTCAAGAAGCTCTGGTAAAACACTTGACATGCTCTGATTATTATTTAAAGAAACATGATGTGTCCCAAACATAATATCAAATCTGTGACATTTCTTTTTCTCTGCTGTGTCACTGTGATTTGAATATGTTTCTTTTCCCCTTAAACAAAGTCATCTGTATTTATGGATATCATGATTTAAGTAAGCATTATATGCTAATTTTGCCTTATTTTCTTTAAGTAATTATGTTGAGCTAGTATAGTCACTTTGGTGGTTTTATTTCACTATTTTTATTCTAGAATGTTTAACATACTATAAAAATGGTCTAAGAAAAAAGTATCAGTAACCAATCTATAACTATTCACCCTATAAAATGAAAAAGCATTAGTGTAATTCAGACCTCAATAGCGTAAAATTGCCCAAACAACACAAGTTTAGTCTACTATCAACCTTTTACACCCAAAGACAAAACTGGTAGAAAAGGATACATGTCTTTATTCTCTTAAAAATTCCAATATTGAGAAAATTACAAATTAAATTAAATTACATTTAATTCCTCAGAAATGAGAAAGTATAAGTTAAAGTTCCATCAGGTAATAAAAATATTGTCTAAGTGGTATTTATACTATTACTATCATTTAGGCATCTAGAGTAACAACCATATCAAACTTAGAAGCCAGATCTAATTTTGTGAGGCCCAAACTACATGTCATGTTTCAGTCCATGTTTACTCTTCTTTCTTACAGTGGTGCCTCAAAGTTCCTTGTTGCTAGCTTTGTAAAGTAAATGCAGTTTGGTTATTAACTCTTGGGAATTTTGCATAATGGTTTAATACCTATTCTTTCATACAAGTTTAATCAAAGGATTTTGCCCTCAGTGCTTAGTAGAGATTTTTCAATAAAGAAAACATAGTATCCATTGATAGCTATTGTACTAACAATCATCTCATTTTACAACTTCTGCTTGATTATTTTTATTTTCTTCTGTATGTTTTTCTTCTCATGGTTAGTAGTAGTAATATACATTATAATAAATACGATTTATCTATTTTTTTAATTTAAATTCAATTAACCAACATATAGTACATCATTAGTTTTAGACGTAGTGTTCAATGATTCGTCAGTTGCCTATAACACCCAGGGCTCATCACATCACGTGCCCCCCTTAATGCCCATCACCCAGTTACCCCATCTCCCCACCCACCTCTCCCTCTGCAACCCTCAATTTGTTTTCCTGAGTCAAGTCTCTCAATAAATATGATTTAGAACAAGTTTTTGTTATTGTTGTCATTTCTAATAAAATCATATATTAACTTTTTAAGAGGGACCAAGGAAGTCCTGTCAAAACAATCTTTCAAAGTATCCTCTGTCCCAGGCTTTAACATGAGTCGCTGCCTGTATCTACACAATTATTTGCTTTATAGGTTAGCCCCAGCAAATAAGAAAAGCCCAGTCCAGTTAGTGATGGCCACTCAGCAAGTTGCGAGCTCTGGAATAACAAAATCATTCCAATATTGTACCAGGCTAAATACAGTTTTTAAGGTAAATCTAATACAAAAATCAAAATCGCATGGCAAATTGTGAAGTCAGGATAATACTTCTCTTAACTTTTTTTTTTTTAACATAATGGAGTTATAGATGAACATGGGAATCCAGTAAAAGTAGGGCTCTGCCTCACCCATGCCATGTATTATCTCTGTTGCTGTGAGCACATTACTGAACATCTTTTCTCTTGTCTCATGTATAAAATGGAGGTAAAGTAAGACCTACCTCACTGAGAGGCACTAACATTAAAGAGATGATACATAAAGCCTATAAAATGGGTCCTGAAACATAATCAAAACCAAAATATTATCATGTGATTTTATTATATTAAATATATATGTATTAAGATGTTATCTGTTATACATTATAAAAATTATGTATTAAAATTTAATTATGTATTATAAAGATGATATTAATTGTATGTTATATATAATAGGCAGTATGTTTATAGAAATATATGTTATATTAAATATTTATTGTAAAATGTTATTCTTAATGTTATTTTAATCATTGCTATTTCTTTTCTCTCTGTAGTACCATGTGTCCTGTCCTAGTTACCTACCTAGTTACCTACCTACCTACCCCGGATTCAAAACGGCATGAAGGGCAAAGATTGAAAGAAGATAGTCACAGAGAACATTTTTAGCTGAGAACAATGCATTATTTTACATTTCGACCAAGCTACATGGAAAGGACTAAACATTACAAATAATACATTTTGCTTAAAAGAGATTCACTTTTTAAAAAAATGGAACAGATGTACTCCTGAAGGTTGGATTGACATTTGTTTTTTGTAGCTATCATCATTTCCAACATAGAGAAATTGGCTAAGAACTAATTATTAAGAACTAATTGTGTTTGCAATCATGTAAGATGTTCCAACGTTTATTGTTATGTGAGTTTTATATTCATTAAACTTAAATTGTTTCTGATTGAAAATATTCTTCCATTACGGTAACTTTAAGAATTTTTCAACTTCAAATACCACTTGGTAAGCAAACTCCATACAAGGAACACTGAAATAAAGGGGAATAAGATTACAATACTCGGGCGCCTGGGTGGCTCAGTCGTTAAGCGTCTGCCTTCGGCTCAGGTCACGATCCCAGGGTCCTGGGATCGAGCCCCGCATCGGGCTCCCTGCTCAGCGGGAGGCCTGCTTCTCCCTCTCCCACTCCCCCTGCTTGTGTTCCTGCTCTCGCTGTCTCTCTGTCAAATAAATAAATAAAATCTTTAAAAAAAAAAAAAGATTACAATACTCAATATATGAAACAATGATGTATGAGTCTTTTCTTTGATAATTTTCATCTAAATTCAGCTATTATTATAATTATTATAACACATGTCTGCTGTTTTTATCGTGGGGTTTATAATGACAAACTGGTTCTGAATATGTACATATGTGATAATCCTACTTTACAGTATATGTGGAGAGAAATTCAGAATTGCTATTCCATTTTACCTTCTTATTTTCAATGCCTTGAACGTATTCAGTGTAATTACAGAATCGTAACTTGTGTTGTCATCTTAGAGTGATTAAACGTGCATTTAAAACTGTCCCTGAACAGGAAGTCTAAAGTGGAATAAATGAGGAAATCTTGCCTTTTAAAAATATTTATATAACTCCAAACAAAAGGAGTGGACCTCTCCGCTATCTCTTTCGTTAAATGAACAATGTGCCTGGGAAAGCCTCACGTCTTAGCACCGATCGAGCACCTTCTCTCCGCGGTGTTCAGAAGGCAACAGGAAATGAAAACCAATGAGAAGTAAGCACGAACTTCTGGCAGGAAGATTCTGTATCCGGATTCAAAACGGCATGAAGGGCAAAGATTGAAAGAAGATAGTCACAGAGAACATTTTTAGCTGAGAACAATGCATTATTTTACATTTCGACCAAGCTACGCGGAAAGGACTAAACATTACAAATAATACATTTTGCTTAAAAGAGATTCACTTTTTTAAAAAATCGAACAGATGTACTCCTGAAGGTTGGATTGACATTTGTTTTTTGTAGCTATCATCATTTCCAACATAGAGAAATTGGCTAATTAGAAGAATGTCTCCATAAATACAGCATTTTTAAGTTTATTTTCTTCAGCCTATTAGAGGAGAGCACCCATGGGTATCATTGTGATGTTTTATATTAAACCTATCCCTCAATCTATGTTTAATCTCTCTCACATATATCTAAAAGCAGGAGTGGGTAACATTCAAAGTATCTGGGTACTGGTAAGGCAAGGGCAACAAGAAATCCGAGCCTGCAGTAGCTAGTAACCGACAGCCCAGCTTTTCCTGTGCCAAATGGATGGAGCATTCCTTCAGTGCCACCATTTTCAAATACAAAGGAAAAAACACCTTTCCCATGAGCTGATCAAGATAGACATGTTTTTGTGTGAAAAATTTGAGATCCAAAAGGATCTTTGGTTTGTTATTGCATCAACTGCTAGATCTCACAGGACTAGGAATAAAATTCAAATATTGAGTTAAAAAGAAGTATGTTTCAGCTGTACAGTACTGAAAAAGAGGTAAGATAACAATGCATCTGCAAAGCACTTGAAACTTTCATTGAGTTTTAAGCACCACAGGAATGCACAGAGCATTATAACACATAGCACATATTGTTAAAATGTGTTGACATCTGGGGAATTGTTTAATTCGAAATATGGGCAGAGAAAAACAGCTAGGATTGCAAAGAACCTGGAAACCTTGTGATGAACAAACCCTAAATATCTATGATGAGAACAAGAATATTTAGGCAACATGTTACTAGCTTCCAAGGATTTGAAAGAATAACTCGAAGAAGAGGGAGCAGGGTTGGTCTATGCGATCGATCCCAGGGGATATAATTAGAACAATAGGTCTTTTTCCATTTCCGAAAATACTTTGCTGCTCAACACAACAACTTGATAGCATTTTGAGCTGTTCAATGAAAGGTTGCCTCGGGTAGCTAGTTTTACAATACTGAAGATACTAAACGGAGCCTGGTCAATAATAATGAGGGATGCTGCCCAAGGATTCAAGCATTAGATGAGGAGTCTGACAAGATGATTGCATTAGAATGGTGAGAGCTTATTGCAGGAAGATTCCTTACAGCCCTAAGACTTATTTGATTACATCTTAACAAGTAGAGGGGTGAGCTGGAAGCAGGTTTGACACTCCAGGGCGCTGATTGGCTTGGAGGTGCATTTCTCCTAATGAAGGCCTCTTGCAATACACAGCGTTGCTTCTGAGAAACCAGCAGGGCCTGTTAGTTCTTTTCTCTGCATTCCTGTTTAGCCTGTAGCTACACCCATGAAACCATTTTCTGAGCATCCTGCAGAGCCTGTTTAAGCTGTTGCTAAACAAGAAACAGGGACAACCATTATAAAGTAACAAACACACGAGGCTCATAACAATTTGTCCTTATACAGAAATAGGTTCTCCTATAGAAACTCACGTACACAGTCCTCAGAACCACCTCGATGGCTTCTAGAAGAAAAGACAGTATAGGTTTTAGATTTTGATTTTAAAGTTCAGAGGCTGCTGTATTATCATACAGCCTGCTTGGAATTCTCAAGAGTCAACTTTTGGTGGTAAGTCATATAGGAAATGTTTTTAACCTTTGCATTCATTTTCTTCCTTCTCATTCTAGGAAGCATATGTTAGTATGTTTCTGTGCTTGTCTGCATGTGCAAGAAGCCATTGCTTTGTGTCTGGTGGTCTTGGTCCCAGTGCATAGTGAAGCGGAACCAGAGTTGAACGGTACCATTTGCATAGTAAGATTGATTGAATAGATAGGTATACCTCCCAAAAAGAGAAGCTCCTTGGAGTGCTCCATAATGTTTAAGATGGTAAAAGAGTCTTGAGACCCAAACTTTGAGACTTGCTACTTTTTAATATACTTTTTAAACAGTGGCATACTATTCCATTGTACAGATACATGACCATTTATTAAACCAATTTTCTATCATTGGATTTTTGGGTTGCTTCTATTTTTCACTTTAAAGCTCGCTGAAAATGAGTTCTTAGTACAGACACCTTTGTACACATTTCTGATTATTTAAGATGCACGCATAGCAGTAGAATTGCTGAAGAGGTATACACTTATACACTTGTAAGTTTATATACATTTATATGTAAGTATAGACAAAACTTGATATTTTCCCTAGCACCATTGTCAGCATCCTTTCAAGAACTCTCTGTAATTCAGCATTACTGACAACGCACTGTCCTCTCTTTTCACCTTTCCTCAATCTCTTTCATCTGTTTGCTTCTCTAAAGTTCCCTTTTTATTTCCTCTGCCTATACCTGACACTTCCATAAAGGGTTTTGCAAGTTGTTGTACTTGACCTTCAATATCCACTCCCATTTCCCCTTTTTCTAGATAACTTTTAAATGTAGATCATTTCTCTAAAACTTGTTCAAGCACTTAGTCTTTCCCTCCAATTTTCTACTGAGTCTCTCCAACAAAAGTCCCATTCAAAACTCTCTTACTCTTTGCATGGTCAACACCTTCTCATCCTTTAGGATTCAGAGCTTAAATATTCCCTCCTAATGGAGATTTTTCCTGCTTTCTTATCCCCAGTTTGTTTTCTTCATTACAAAGTGTAATGATTTTTTTTTTTTTTAAAGATTTTATTTATTTGACAGAGAGAGACAGCGAGAGAGGGAACACAAGCAGGGGGAGTGGGAGAGGGAGAAGCAGGCTTCCCGCGGAGCAGGGAGCCTGATGCGGGACTCGATCCCAGGACCCTGGGATCATGACCTGAGCCGAAGGCAGACGCTTAACGACTGAGCCACCCAGGCGCCCCAAAGTGTAATGATTTTAATTTATTTGTATCTCACTGTTTTTTTGTCTACTTCCCCACTAAACCATACACTTCTTGAAAGCAAGAATATAATCTATCTCGTTCAACATTATATCTTCAGCACCTGAAATAGTGCCTGGCAGGTGCTGTACTCCCCCCTTATTCTCTGTTTCACCTTTCGCGGTTTCTGTTACCTGTGATCAGTTGTGGTCTGAAAATATTAAATGAAAAATTCCAGAAATAAACAATTCATAAGTTTTAAATTGCATGTCATTCTGAGATCTCACACCCACCCGTTCCACCCAGCGCAGGATGCGAATCATCCCTCTGTCCAGTGTACCCACAATATAAATGCTACCTGCCCGTTAGTCCCTTAGTAGCCATCTTGCTTATGAGATTGGGAGTCATGCTATTGCAGGGCTTATTCAAGTAATGCTAATTTTAGTTCATAATGGCCTCAAAGCACAAGAGTAATGATGCTGACAATTTGGATATGCCAAGGAGAAGCTAAAAAATGCTTTTTTTAAGTGAAAAGTTGAAAGTTCTTGATAAGGAAAGAAAAAGATTGTATGCTAAGGTTGCTAAGATCTACAGTAATTTTTATTATGTATATTGCTCTAATTGTTCTATTTTACTATTAGTTATCGTTGTTAATCTCTTACTGAGCCTAATTTATAAATTAAACTTCATAACAGGCATGTATGTATAGGGGAAAAAATCAGAGTTATATATAGAGTTGGATATTTTCCTCAGTTTCAGGCATCGACTGGGGGTCTTGGAACGTACTCCCCAAGGATGAGGGGGGGACTACTATATTCATTAGGTATTTGTTGAATGAATGAATGCATGAGTGTTCCTGTACAGAATGGAATCCCCATATAATCTCCCTCCACAGTGGTGGATAACTTGATTTGGGCATTTATATACATGCCTTGAACCATATTCCTTTATCTATTCCCTTTGCTGTAATGTCTTCTTGAACTTATAAATGCTCATTGTAAAAAACTTGGACAACATGAAAACATAAAGAACATAAAAATCATTTCAATACAAGAAAAATGTGTCACTTCATCAACTGCTCTCACAGTACTTTGTCCCCATTGCTATTATAGGAATTATCACAGCTGTAAATGGTCTGTTTCCTCGACTAGATTCTAATCTTCTTAAGGATAGGAAGCTTCTAAGGATAGGAATCTCCAGACATTGCCTGCTCAGATTTTCTAAATGAATATTACCATTGTAAACGTGACTCCACTTTTCAAAGCAAATCATGACCATGTCATGTATCATTGACAAAAAATAAGAGATTAAGTGTTATGGGTTGAATTGGATCTGTATGCCCATGCCACCAAAAAAAAAAAAAAAAGCTGAGGTTCTGTCTGTACCTCCAAATGTGACCTTATTTAGTAATGGGGTCCCTGCAGATGTAATTAGTTAAGTTCACATGAAGTCATACTAGAGCAGGGTGGGCTCCTAATCCAAATCAACTGCTGTCCTTATAAGAAGATGGCCCCGAGAAGACAGAGACACATAGGGAGAATGCCAGGTGGGCACAAAAGCAGAGATTGGAGTTATACGGCTATAAATCAAGGAACACCAAAGATAACCAGCAAACCACCGGAAGCTAGGAGGAGACAAGGAAAGATTCACTTTCAGGTTCCAGAAGGAGCATGGCCTGCCCACCGCTCAATTTCAGACTTCAAGCCTCCAGAACCGTGAGACAATAAACATGGGGTGTTTTATTTTATTTTGTTTTAAATCTTTTATTTATTTATTTGAGAAAGAGACAGAGAGCATGAGCGGAGGAGGGGCAGAGGGAGAAGCAGACTCCCTGCTGAGCAGGGAGCCCGACGTGGGGCTTGACCCCAGGACCCCGAGATCACGACCTGAGCCAAAGGCAGCCACTTAACCGACTGAGCCACCCAGGCACCCCAACATGGGGTGTTTTAAATTGCACAGTCTGTGGCACTTTGCTATGGCAACCCTAGCAAACTCATACAATAAGCTATTATTATTAAACACTGTGCCTAATCATTTAGGGCCAAGGTCAAAATTTGCGTGCTTTTATTAATTTTCTGGCATCAGAATAAAGGAAGAAATCAATTAGATGGTGTTTTTCATTCATTCTTTCTTTCTTCTGTGGTTGTTTGAGTTCAAGAAATACAGTTGCTACTAACTGGGAGTTGCACAATATGAGGGGAAGTTCCCTTCTCTGAGTTAGACAACACTTTCATTCTTGTAATCTCAAGGAGATAGCACTTTCATGGTACAGAAAGAAACTGGTCAAGGGTTTTACATGCTCATTCACTTCTTATTACACACTTATAAGTGCCATGATCTATGACTATTGATATTTTATCCGCAGTGTTTCTAGCCTTCGGTTTGAAGTGGAAAATGTAAGTGTCTGAAGAGTCTTATATCTCAAACTGGCATTTTTTGCTCAGGTCAGAGAGTGGATAATTTTTTTTTAAAGATTTTATTTATTTATTTGACAGAGAGATAGAGAGGGCACAAGTAGGCAGAGCGGCAGGCAGAGGGAGAGGGAGAGGCAGACTCCCCTTTGAGCTGGGAACCCAACGCGGGACTCAATCCCAGGACCCTGGGATCATGACCCGAGCCGAAGGCAGACGCTTAACTGACTGAGCCACCCAGGTACCCCAGGAGAGTGGATAATTTTGAGGGCTTTGGTGGGATATCCTGCAGTGAAATAACTTTGGAGAATTTCTAGACTCTACTCCAGAAAAATGAATGTTCTGAACTTTTACCACTTTCTTAGGAGACAGAGTGGCAAATGTATACTTGATGAAAAGGAAATTACTCGTCTCCTTAGGGCTTAATATAGTCAGCTCTTGTATGGGATAAAGTCTTAGGTGAATCATGAAAAAGAGGTACAAATTTCTTCATAAGTATTTCAGGGAGGATTAGAATGAGCTTGCTTAGTCCCTGAGCTAAAGAACTTCAATCACAGGAATCTACAAATATGTGTATCCTTCCTTGACACAAAAATGCAGATATTTATAATAAAAGATGAGGAAAAGTTTGTCATAGCATACTTAAACACTGAGCACATAAATATATCAATATTCCTTCTTCCACAGAAGGGATGAAAGGTAGAGCATAGGGAATATGCTCAGTGGTATTTATAACAGTGTTCCATGGTGACAGATGTTAGCTGTGCTTCTGGTGAGCATAACATAAGGTGGTAGATCTGTGAATCACTATTCTGTACACCTGAAACTAGTAAATTTTTAAAAATTTCCTTTTCCCATAAGAAGGAAAAATATCACATGAATGGTAAGCAGAGAAGGACTGGAAGCTTTCCCTTTCCATATGCCAAATTCCACAGAACACTTAATTTATAACCTTCTATTTAAGTTTCGGACCTATTAATGATAACTTTGTATCTTAGAAACACACTTCAAAATAAGCAGGATCTAATTTAAGATTCATGCTACACAAGATGCCACAACATTTCCAATTTAGAGAAATGAAAAACAAAACTGTTGGACCTCTGCAGAAATTACTTAATTTTAATTTTAAAATACTTCTAAAATCGGGGCACCTGGGTGGCTCAGTCATTAAGCAACTGCCTTCAGCTCAGGTCGTGATCCCAGGGTCCTGGGATCGAGCCCCACATTGGGCTCCCTGCTCCACGGGAAGCCTGCTTCTCCCTCTCCACTCCCCCTGCTTGTGTTCCCTCTCTCGCTGTGTCTCTCTCTTCAAATAAATAAAATCTTAAAAAAATAAAATAAAATAAAATAAAATACTTCTAAAATCAAAAGCTAATGTTTTCTGTATTTTATGTTGACATTGTATATTTAAATTATATTCTTTCCAAGACTCCTGCAAATAATTGGCCTTGCAGCACATGATACATTTTTTTTTAAAACATAAGAAACAAAGAAACCCAAGAAAACAGCAAATTTTCCTGTTTGCTTTCCATGCACTCAAGACGTGTATCATCTTTTGAACATGATATTGTGTAAGGCCTATTTCTAATGCTATGCCTCAATAACTGATTTTGGTATCTATCAAAAGGCATGATAAAAACAGAATAAATTAACCCTTGGAATTTTCAAAATAATTGAAACTAAATGCCATAGTAAGAATAAAATATTTTAAGAAAAAATTGTATGTAGAAATGAATCCTCCAATTTTGTCCTTTTTATTAGTATAGAGAGTTCACTGATTATAAGGGATATCAGTATGAAGGCAAGCTACTTGCCAAAACTATGGAACTAAAAATATTGGCTGACTTACAAAATTAAAAAAAAAAAATCTTGCTTTACAAAATATTTGAAAAACAAATGACTTGGAAATAAGAAAGAAAATGAGGTAACCCCACCTAATATGCAGTCTTTGTTCCCAATTTAATGATTTACCTTTGTGATCACATGGTATTGCCTTCATGCCTGGTAAGCCTTGTCTGGGTACAAAGCTAGCTTTCTATAGGATATACTTCTTTCACTTACAGTTTTAAAATATTTACTTCTGATCTAACTTGCTTACAATGTAAAGTCAACTGAATTTGATTTCTTTAAGTTTGATCTTCAAGGGTTTATGGGGAGATTCAGTCAGGGAATAGGGAACAGAGAGGTTGATTACTCACCAGAATAAGACGTGTCAATGGCTCATGAACTAAGTCATCAGTGCAAATAACCCCATGCCTGACATAGTATTAGGGCTCAGGAACTATTTGTTGAATGAGTATAAGTACTCTGCTGAAAATACATACATAACCACACACACACACACACACACACACACACACATATACACCCACACTACGGTTCCTAGGACTGGTTAAAATGCAGTGTTTCGATCAGATGGGAGAACCCCAGAAGAGCCAGACTTTCATTTCGGAATAGCACTTGCTAATACCTGAATGTTAGCAACTGAAATGCTCAGCATTCTCTCAATAGTCACTTAGATCGTCACAAAAGTACCCTCACACTTTACAGAGACACATACACTAAATGTATTTTAAAAAGAGGGGCCCCCCAAATTTGAGAATATTGTTTCATACAACAGGAATCATGAGAAAATATCTAGTCTTTTATACCAACGAAGTTTTTGATGATGAGATCTGGCAATGGGGATATTGAGTTCACCTTAAGGAAATTAGTATCACTATTTTGCATCCCTAAATGTATTAAAAGGGAAATTTCCCTGTTGGCTGTGGCTTAAGTAATTTTTTAAGAGAGTGATTAATGAAAAAAATATGTAAGACACCTGACTAGTACTCCTCAAAACTCTCACAGTCATCAAAAACAAGGAAATTCTAAGACACCATCACAGCCAAGAGAAGCCTAAACTGACATGACAGTCAAATGTAATGTAATATCTTAGATGAGATCCTGGAACAGAAAAAGGGCATTAGGTTAAAAGCTAAGACAATCTGCATAACAGAGATTTTATGAATAACTGTGGACAATATTGGCACATTGGCTATAACAAATGTACCATACTAATGTAAGGTGTCAATAATAGGGGAGACTGGGTGCAGAGTATAGGGAAACTCTCTGTACTATCGCCATCTTCCTGTAAATCTAAAACGGTTTGAAAAAATGAAATTTATTTTAAAAAATTGTGCAACTGTTTTATATATATATATATATATATATATGCATATATGACAGTACAGCAAACTATGCATCCAAAGTCTTACTTATGTGACATTCAATTCATATAACATACGCGCGCACGTGCGCACGCACACACACACATGCACACATGCGTGCACACACCAGGGCTGTGAGATGCTTGGGTTAGAGAATGCCCAATTGTTTCCTAGGGTATGAGAGAAGTTGCTTTTTTTTTTTTTTTTAAGATTTTTATTTTTATTTTTATTTATTTGCGAGAGAGAGAATGAGAGACAGAGAGCATGAGAGGGAGGAGGGCCAGAGGGGGAAGCAGACCCCCTGCTGAGCAGGGAGCCCAATGCGGGACTCGATCCCTGGACTCCAGGATCGTGACCTGAGCCGAAGGCAGTCGCTTAACCAACTGAGCCACCCAGGCGCCCGAGAGAAGTTGCTTGTTAAACCCTAAGACTTTTTATTAACAAAAGAATGGCTTGTAATTTTTCTTCAACATAAGTTCATGGCTCTGGAGACTGAGACTGGAGAAGCTGTTGTTTTATAATCACAGAAAGCTGCACAAAGGCTCGATCACCTGTGCCTTGTGAGACTTCTCTTTGCAAGCAAGAGATACCACGAAATGCCCAGGACTGGCGAGAAATTTCACAAGAACTGTTACTCCATGCATGTCCGTGGGAGTTAAGGAGAGTAGGAGAAGAAAAAAAATTCTTTTCCCTCTATCCATTTTAGGCTGATTGTCTGGGGACCTGTAAATTGGTTCTGACAAGGAGAAATGAGCAAGAGAAGAACGAGAAGTTTATGATCACGTGTATTGTACATACACTTGGGAGCACCCAGTGAGGAGTAACTTACAGGGGCAGTTAGAATGGGTTTTATGCGACACCTTAACAAAAGAATAGTCATTTGTAGGGAAGCGGCAAGACAAAAGAAAAAGACTTTGAACTTCTAGGGGTAGCAAATTGTGGAAAGCAAATATATGGGAAAGTAATAAGAGAAAAGGTGTGGTGTTCGCAAAGTTCGTTGTGTTTCTGCATCTGGTGCTGCCTCTGGGCTCCCAAGGGTCTAGAGTTGTCTTCGGTGGTTAACTTCTGTTCTTCCTGGTAGAAAGGAAGAGAAGACACCTTTATAAATTTATGTCTTGTTTTAGGCAAATAAAGGACATAGTTTTTCTTATGTCTACTTGTTCTCAGTTACCTTCAGCTCAAAATAATCCTTGTGCCAAAGGGGCATATTTTGGGATGGCATATTCTGCTACCCTTCAAGGCTTCTTCAGTATTGCAATTCAGGAAATGTATTCCTTTATTTTATTAAGGTCTTTGAGTGGATTTAAAAAAGGCATTTTATTCTGTAAGTGTACAATTCATATGTTTTGGATTTAAATGAAGAGAGAAATGTGAGGGTTTTTTTCCCCCCAAACTTGGCCACAAAAAATAATTTTACAATATCATTCACCCTAAGAGGCTTATATGAGTTTTCTTTTTCGTATGTATTTAAGGATTGGGGGAAAAAAAAAAAAAAAACAATAATAAAACAAGGCCTCTCCTGATTAGCATATGTACTATGGAAGAGCAGATGTTATAATGTACCCTAAGGACAAAAGAAGCTGCCAAAATTGAACACATCAGTTTTAACAACCCTGGAACTCACTTTTGCCAAATGTTTTAAGTACAGGAAATAACTTGAGCTACTCTGTATTTCTTTTTATTTAAGGCATGACTAAAGGTTGAGTCTTTCAGAAGATCTGAGGCAAATAGCCAATTAGAGCTCTACCCATCATCTGCAAATTTCTCTCTGAGATTACTGCGCCCAGTAACCCAAAGTTATGACATCAATTACCCAAGGCAATAAGTTGATGATAAGACCCCCTCATGCTTTCAAAGTTATTTGCAGTGATCCAGACTATATGGTCTAATTTATAGGGTATGAATAAGCAATTAAGGAAAACATAAAAAAAATTTAAATATCTCAATATGATACTTAGTTTCACATATTTCATTCTCTGGATTATAAACCTCATATTTATGTTTTCATCCATAAAATATTTATTCAGTGTTTTTTATCCAATTCACATTTATAATTATAAATACCTCAAAATTCTAAAAGGGCATGAAATTAAAAAAAAAAAAACCTCAAATAATCCAGAATCATTTTAATGTATGCATTTTATCAGAATAGAAATTTGCCCAAAGGAAAAATCAACAAGATTTTCAGACAAATATTATATACCTATGTACATATATTTATGTTTGAACAAGTAAACCATCCTGATGGTTTATTCTGGCCTAGAACTGAAGATCATATGTTTAGTTTCAGTGTGTGACAGATAACTTTCTTTTACAGTCCCTGACAACACCCTTAATTCCAGCCATATTGGTCACAAATTTATTATCGCTGACGGAAAAACAACTCAAAGTACAAGCAGATTGGGCCAGTAACATCATTTCTCCCATGTGAATAGCAGCTCTTTTAAAATGTGCTCACTTATATCTATTTGTCGTGTACCCAGATTATATTACCAATATAATCCTATATCATATAAATAATATATGGAATGGGGTGGTTTTCAAGTGGTTATATATGAAATGTATTTAGAGTAAATGGCTTCAGCTAATTAGAAAAACAAAGAAACTCAAGAAAGATGACTCCTTTGTTCTGGCAAAACCTTACCCATTTCTCAGAACACAGCTAAGAAATCACTTCCTCTGGGAAGCTTAACTAAATTGCCTTCTATTTGCTCCCATCTATAGATAATTTGCTCTTTTTTTTTTTCCCAGTGTGCTATATATATATTTTATGCGGGGCTTGAACTCACGACCCCGAGATCAAGACCTGAGCTGAAATTAAGAGTTGGACACTTAACTGACCGAGCCACCCAGGCACCACTACCTTTATATGTCTGAGGGTTTTTTTAAAGATTTTATTTATTTATTTGAGAGAGAGAGAGCACAAGCAGGGGGAGCAGCAGAGAGAGAGGGAGAAGCAGGCTCCCCACCCAGCAAGGAGTCTGACATGGGGCTCGATCCCTGTACCCTGGGATCATGACTCGAGTGGAAGGCAGCCACTTAACCAACTGAGTCACCCAGAATCCCCCCTTCATGTGTTTTTAATAAGACTCCTGTACTTTATCCCCACCTATTGTATTTTATTTATTTACATATATGCTCGCCCTATTAGATCATGAGCTCATTATATGGAGAAATTCTTATTTCTTCAGCTTCTAGCTTAATGCTTTGTACATGGAAAGCATTCATTGAAAATGTGTTTACGCCTATCACTATGTGAAAGAAGCCAGTTTGATAAGTTTACATATTGTATGATCCCAAATACATGACATTCTAGAAAAGGCAAAACTTTAGAGATAATAAAAAGATCAATGGTTGCTAGGCATTTGGGTGGAGTCAGGGGAGGAATTAATAAGTGGAGGACAGGAGATTTTTAGGGCAATGAGACTATTCTCTATGACATTATAATGGTGGGTATATGACATGCATTTGTCAAAACACATAGAATTGTTCCATACAAAGAATGAGCCCAGCGGAAACTATGGCCCTCAGTTAATAATAATATATCAATACTGGAACATCAATTGTAACAAATGTATCACACTAGTGCAAGGTAATAAAAAGAGAAATGTGCAAGCTAGATGAGGGGAAGGGTGCATGGGAGCTCTGTACTTTCTGCTCAATTTTTCTATAAACCTAAAAACTATCCTAAAATTAAGGTCTATGCACTTAACAAGGTGTTGAGAAACAAAATGTTTAGGGGTCATACAATTTTGTCTCCAGGTTAATTTTTTTCTCAACTGCAATAGAGTTTTGTTTTTTTTTTAAACTCTAACGTCAGCATATTAAGATTAATTTGGCCAAGCTGTAGTTTGAATTTCTCAGATTCTTTACATTGCTGACACACTGCCAATAATTATTACTTGGCAAGGCAAGTATCTCCTTAGGGAATCTTCCCTGGATCTAAACATGCTATTCTAGTTGTCAGCAGCCATATATCCTCTATCTGCTAATGTTTAGAGTACATGTACATACAAAGGGCAGGTTTCATGTTTAGTAAGAGTAGTAGTAATTATTTGAGAATTCTACGTGGAATTTTATCACATTAATTTCTTACACTAATAAATTGTATTCAAGTAGTATACTTTATTTTTATTTTATTTTATTTTATTTTGGGGGCAGGGGAAGGAGAGGGAGGGAGAGATTCTTTCTTAAGTGGGCTTCACGCCTCGCACAGAGACTGTCGCAGCGTTCCATCTCATGGGATCATGACCTGAGCCAAAATCAAGAGAGTCCCACGCTTAACCGACTGAGCCACCCAGGCACCCCTCAAATAGTGTACTTTAATCTCAAATCTGTAAGCCTAGTCTAGCTCCTCTTTCAAAACCAAGTTTTAAAATATTGCCCCAATATACACTTGCTGTTCTTATGTACTCAATACTATGAAACTCCAACTGACACAATTAAATCATTAAAGATTATAATTTATCTAGACTCTCTTATCCTTCCATTTGTTGGAAACAGGTTTTTACATTTATTATTTTTTTTACCGCCCTCCCCCTTTTCTTGCCCTATATTCTAAGCTGAGTGATCTATCGTCAACTGGTCAACAAACGCTTTTTAACTACACAGGGACCATCAGGCCATGTGTGAAAAGCTGGAAATGTAACAGAATATTCTTCTTATTAAGGAATTCACACTCTCTTGAGTAAAAGGGACAAAGGAACAGAGAATTATAATACAGTGCAATTATTTCCACAGTAATGGGTAAGTTTAAGATTATTGGTTGAATAGAATTGTTCACAAATCTATTGCTTTTATTGTCAGTGTGAAGATATTGTGGAGTTGAAATAGACTGGGAGGGAAAAATGATTAGAAAAGAAAAGAGAAGATGAAGGAAGACTAAGGCTATCAGCATGGTCTCTGATTTGGGAAAGTGAAGGGATAGTGCCACAATCCACAGAGATGCAGAGCATGAGACAAGGACATGATTCTGTGGGCAGTTGCACAGAAGGGGAGATTGACAAGTACGGATAGAACTTTAGGTTCAAGAACTGGGCTTTAAATTTAAGAATGCTCTATGCTCTGCATTTAGATAAAGTTGATGCCATGGGAGTGAATGTGCATATTCAAGGGTCTGTATAATGCCTGAAGATAAGAGAAGGCATTAACACTTAGAAGCTGACCCCCACAGGTTAACAGAAGAGGACCTTGCAAAGAATCCTGAAAAGACTAAAAAATTAGAGACCAAAACACATAGAGTGCAAGGTCATGAAACTCAAGGCAAGAAACTGTTTCAAGAAGTAAGAGATGAAGAGGGTCAGGTGGGGAAGAGAAGTAAAGAATGATAAAGACCAAAATGTCCATGTGTACTTGGACATGTCAGCATGGATATTGTCATCATCTTAAGAGAAAGTTAAGATGGCTCTGCTTCCTCCCCCTACTCTCAGGGCCTTGCTCAGTGTCCAACATCCATTGACTCATTCAAAAAATATTTACTGAGGGCCTATACTGTCTCAGGAAACGGAGTTCTTTAGAAAGACAAGGGGAATTCTTTTAGGTGCTTGGGATACATAAAAAACAAAACAGATCAAAACCTCTGCCCTTGTGGGGCATTCGGTCCAAAAGTAGGGAAAACAGACGATAAAGAATAAGTGAAGGGAAGCCAAATTTCAGTGGATTGAAGAATGCCTATGAATGATGAATTTGAGGTAATGAATGCACAAAATATCCAAATAAATGTCAGATGAATTAGAAAATGTGAAATCATATCAAAATAAATTAGCTAACCATGACAGCAAGGGATCTCTTTCTCTTTTTTTAAAAATTCAACAGAAAAGCAAATTGACAAATGTTTACATGCCATGGGACTGATGCTGGTAGAAAAAGAGGAACCAAAAGTAGGGGGAAAGGAAAACAGATAAATGGTGAAATAGTACTTTTGGGAAGAGGGAAAGGACTAGATTTCGAACTGCAAATGGGGAGATCAGAATTATGCCAAAGTGCCATTGCGAGCATGATCTGGAAGCAGGGAGAGAGGACATAGAGTCACAGGTGTGTTGGTAGTAAAGAGAGAAGAGAGGGCATCCCACCTGATGAAGGGGAAGTATAGAGATAAAGGGGTTAGAAGGTAGTTCTAATGCTTACGTTAGCCACGCTAGGGCATGAGAGGGAGAGCAACAGAGAGAGCCACTCACCATGACAGTTTATGATTTGCCTGCCCTCATGGTACCCTAGCAGCCTGAATTTGAAAATGAAGAAGTGGGACAGATTTGTCAGTATAGAGCCAATAGATGGACAATGGCACTAAGGTAATTGGCAAGAAAGTAATATAAGTAATGGGCTGTAGAATCTAGAAAAGATGACAAATAGAGAAAAGGCAAGAGAGACCTGTGAGGCAAAAAGTAGAATGGCCAAAGATCTGAAAGTCCAATGTCTGAAAGTCTCAAAAGATTATAAAAATACATTTTGAATAATGAATGCCTAAGTAATGGGAAAATTTCAAAAATACAAACATCTGAATATTTACTTGAAAAAATAGTTTTATAGCAGACAAATATTGATTTAACTCTCTTCTATTATATCTTAAATAATTTCCAACATTTTATTAGGTTTTTGAAATTAATTTGCCCAGGAATTTAGGTATGCAGAGAGCAAATGGTGGGCTTATTTGGACGTGCTGAAGATTTAGATTTAGAAGATTTAGAAGATTTTTGATCTGCTGGTTTAAGTGAAGTTTTATAGAAAAAGTCAGAATGATAACTGTATATGGTAGTGGTACAGACTCTCGTTTGCTCATTTGTTGGGGCAGAGACATAAAAGCAGATCTTTAGGAGCAAAGTCAAATGCAGTGCAGACATGTGCTAGGGAGGCATTGGTTTCATAGTTACCAGTAATTCTCAGGGAGATAAAGGGAGATGAGGAAAGGATCCTTAAAGAAAAATAGTCTTTATTTTTTAGAGTAATTTTAAGTTCATACCAAAACAAACAAAAAGCAAGCGGTGATGATGAAACTACGTGGACACATTATTATAAACCAAAGCCACAGTTCACATCAGGGTTCACTCCTGGGGTTGTACACTCTGTGTCTTTGAACAAATATACGATGACAAGTCTCCACCATTATAATACCATACAGAATAGTTTCACTGCCCTGAAAAATGCTTCATACTGCCTTACTCATCCTCTCTCCCCACTTAAGCCCTAGCAACCACTGATGTGTCTACTGTTTCCAGAGTTTTGCCTTTTCTAGAGTGTCCTGCAGTTGGAATTATGCAGTATGTAGCCTTTTCAGATTGGTTACTTTTACTTAGTAACATGTATTCAAGCTTCCTCCATGTCTTTTCCTGGCTTCATAGCTCCTTTCTTTTCGGCCCTGGTAATGTCCCATTGCCTAGATTCCAACAGATTGTCTATCCATTCACCTACTAAAGGACATCTCGATCGCTTTCAAGTTTCGGCAATTATGAATAAAGCTACTATAAACATCTGTGTGCAGGTTTTTGTGTGAACCCGTTTTCAACTCCTTCGGGTAAATACCAAGAAGCACTATTACCGGATCTTATGGTAAGAGTATGTTTAGTTTTGTGCAAAAGCATCAAACTATCTCCCAAAGTGGCTGTACCATTTTGCATTCCAACAACGAATTAGAGTTTCAGTTGCCACACATCTTTACAAGCATTTGGTGGTGTCAGCATTCTGGATTTTGGCCAATCTAATAGGTATGCAGTGGTTATCTCATTGTTATTTTAATTTGCATATCTCTAATGATATGTGATGTAGAGCAATATATGTTTATTTTCCATCCATCTATCTCTTTTGGTAAGGTGTCCAGTAAGGACTTTGGCCCATTTTTAATTCAGGTTGTTTGTTTTCTTATTGTTGAGTTTTAAGAGTTCTTTTGACCAGTAACAACACTTTATCAGAGGTGTCTTTTGCAAATATTTTCTCCCAGTTTGTGACTTATATTCTCATTTTCTTGAAAGTGTCTTGTATAGAGGAGTAATTTTTAATTTTAATCAAATCCAGCATATCAATTCTTTCTTTCATGGATTGTACCTTTGGTGTTGGATCTACAAAGTCTTTGCCAAACCCAAATTCATCTAGATTTGTTCCCATGTTATCTTCCAGGAATTTTATAATTTTGCATCTTACATTTAGGTCTGTCACCCATTTTGAGTTAATTTTTTGTGAAAGGGGCTGTGAAGGACTGTGTCTAGATTTTTTTTTTTTTTTAATGTGGCTGTCTAGTTGTTCTAGCACCATTTGTTGAAATTATTTCCTTGCTTTATTGTCTTGTCTTTGTTCCTTTGTCAAATACCGGTTAACTATATGTATGTGGGTCTATTTCAGGTCTCTCTTTCCTGTTCTATTGATTTTATTTGTCTTTCTTTCATTAATACTACACTGTCTTGATTAGTGTAGCTTTATAGTAAATTTTGAAGTTGGATAATGTCGGTCCTCCAACTTTGTTCTTCTTCAAAATTGTGTTGGCTGTTCTGGATCTTTTGCCTCTCCCCTCTGCAGTGACCATACTTCCGGGCCAGGTGGGGACAGAGGTTCTGGTTCCGGGGTCCCCTCCCTGGTTAGCACAGCTACCAGCCTGCTGCATCCACCGAATCCCATAGCAGGAACTGCCTCCGTGTGACTATTTTAAGCGTGTGGCTGAACTTCAGTGACATCTCTTAAGAGCAATGGGGTTTCCTTGAGGAGGGTCTGAGATGCCGTGCCATGTGATGCCAGAAAATTTTGCACTCATAAGCTCCCTAGATGGTTGGTGTGGACCAGAGGGTGAGGGGGCACCTTCAATATAGAGTGTTTCACAGGGCAGAATGACACAGCTAGGTCCATCCTTCCAAAAGGCTCATCTCTGTGAGATGTGTGTCCAGGTGGTAAGACACATTCTGTAGCACAGCTGAACACTTGTGAAGATGTGGAAAACAATTCTGGTTCAGCACACATCTTTACCAGCACCAGAAGGAGCATAGTGTAGATAGGACGTGGACAGGTCCTGCCTTGAGAAGGGCTGCCCCTCATCTGTGGGAAGGGCTTCCCGAACAACACCAGCTTTCTCTAGTGTCAGCTGCTCCCAGCTGGACAGATGCCACACGGCAGCCCCAGTGTGAAGAGGCCTTTCACAATGGAAGAAGTCATTACAAGTGCAGCAAACTGGGGCAAGTTTTTGGCTACAAATACAAGCTTGTTTGGCATCCACGAATTCACAACGGAGAAAAGTTCTCGTGAGTGTGCGAAATTCTTCAGCTAAAGCTCCAACGTCATGCATCACCCTGAGCCAGGGCTTACAACTATAGTGAATGTGGGGAATCTTTTAGCTTTGGCTCCATCCTGAGCAATCACCAGAGGGTTCCATGGAGCAAGGCCTTATGAACGTGCCAAAAGTACGAAATCCTTTAGACCAACCGTGGCCTCATTTGACGCTGCAGAGTTCGTATTTGAGAAAGGCTTTATACACGTATTGAATATGGGAAATCGGGGCGCCTGGGTGGCTCAGTTGTTGAGCGGCTGCCTTCGGCTTGGGTCATGATCCCAGGGTCCTGGGATCGAGCCCCGCATCGGGCTCCCTGCTCAGCGGGAGGCCTGCTTCTCCCTCTCCCACTCCCCCTGCTTGTGTTCCCTCTCTCGCTTCTCTCTCTCTGTCGAATAAATAAATTAAAAATATATATATATTACGAATATGGGAAATCTTCTAACCATAAATTTGACTTCATTCAACAACAGAGTTCACACTAGAGAAAAGCTTCCTTGTTCAGTGTAAGAACACAAGAGGAGGGCGCCTGGGTGGCTCAGTTGGTTAAGCGACTGCCTTCAGCTCAGGTCATGATCCTGGAGTTCTGGGATCGAGTCCCACATCGGGCTCCCTGCTCAGCGGGGGTTCTGCTTCTCCCTCTGACCCTCTTCCCTCTCGTGCTTTATCTTATTCTCTCTCTCAAATAAATAAATAAAATCTTAAAAAAAAAAAAAAGAACACAGGAGGAGAGCCTTTGTGAGAGAGCCATCTACCTGAATCGAACTCCATATATCTGAACATCCATAATGGGAGATTCCCCGTAAATTCTAGGAATCTGGGAAGCTTTAATGAGCGGCACCTTACTTTCTAAACTGCCCAGGCCAGGGCACTTGCCAGATGAATGTCACAGAGTTTCTGTGGCTTATGCCATTCCACCTCTCCCACCTAGCAGGTCCCCGATGTGTATTGTAGTCACTCCAGTGTAATAGGGAAAGGCAGATATTTCTTTTCTCCCTCCCATACCCTGGAGAAAACCATGAATAGTCTGAGCCTTTAGGGGGCCTCCTTCTCTTCTCTCTGACCAGTTAACGCATAGTTCTGACATGATTTTGGCCAAGAAGACCCAGTCTGGATAACACTGGCAACTAGCAAAACCTCTTAGTCCTTTCAGTTTTGATTTAATTTGCAAAGCTGACAAAGACCACCTAGGAACAGTTTGTGGTCCTCTTTTGTGGCCTGGATCCCAGGATTTCTTTTTTTTCTTTTTTTTTTTTTTTTGCAGTTCCAGAAGTCACCTTGAGGAAGGGGAGGTTGTGGTGACAACCTTCAGTGCTTTGGGGAAAAAGAAAAATCAGTTCCTTTGTACCCAGGGCACATCATATAACACCCAGCTGTTCCCCGGGTACTGCAAAGGAAGCATGTCCCCTGATGTCCAGATTTCCATTTGCTGGTGGCACTTGCCATTAAGACTACAGGGGCCAGACTGAAGCAGTGTGTGTAATAGGGTCTGGAGAAGACTGCACCACAGCAGAGAGAATGTGCTTCTGGAATGCGTACCCAGATGTTCTAGTGACTACAGCTGCATGACATGAGTGTGTCCACTTCATACTGGTGTGTTTCCAGGACTCAAGGGTATTGTCAGAGCAAATAAGGGTTTATTGTCTCCTGTAGCCTCTGGATTGCTCACCTCAAGGCCATTGTTGTCCAGGAAAGCAAAAATAGAGAAAAGGGGAATCCCATAGTCCAGAAATGTGACTTTTCTCACTCAGCTAGAGTTGTTGACCCACAGAAATGATCTTTATTGCTTGCCAATATTACTTGTCACTAAAAGAGGGCTGTCCTTTGCAAGGCATGAAGAGAGAGATGGTTAAATAAATATAGAGTTGCCAAACTTTCTGGTTTCTGGGAGGAAAAAAAAGAGATCTAAACTTTTTTTTAAAATTCAATTAGCCAACATATAGTAGTACATCATTAGTTTTTGATGTAGTGTTCAGTGATTTATTAGTTTCATGTAACACCCAGTGCTCATCACACCACATGCCCTCCTCAATGCCCGTCACCCCACTATCCCATCCCCCCACCACCCTCCCCTTCCACAACCCTCAGTTTGTTCCCCGGAGTCCAGAGTCTCTCATGGTTTGTCTCCCTCTCTGATTTCTTCCCATTCACTTTTCCCTTCCTTCCCCTCAGAGAAAGACAATTATCATATAGTTTCACTCATACGTGGAATATAAGAGACCTAAACTTTTATGGAAACTTTATTTTTAAGTTTTGTTGAGGTATACCTGACATGCCATAAACTCACATATTTTCAAGTGTGCAGTTGGGTTACCTTTGACATACGTATGAACCCATGAAATCATCGTAATCATGTTAATGAACATACCCATCACCCTTATATTTACCTTGTACTTTTTTATCATCTCTCCCTGCCCTTACCAGCCCTCCGGACAATGATTGATTTACTTTCCTTGACAATGAATTAGTCTGTATTTTCTAGAATTTCATATGATCAGAGTCATAGACTGTTTGCTTTTTGTTTTATTCTGGTTTCCTTCATGCTACATAATTACTTTCAGATTCCTAAATGTCATAGTTCATTATTTTTATTGCTGAATATTGTCCTATTGTATGGATAGATAGAGTATCTGCTTATCCATTTATCTGTTAAAGGACATTTGGGCTTTTTCCACCTTGGGGCTATTACAAATAAAGCTGCATATTTAAAGCATACAATTTGATGTCTTGATACATGCTTAAACCCTTGAAATCGAAAGTTTCTTTTTGCCCTTTTAAATACATCCCTTCTGACATATAAATTTATTAATATAAGGACATATCCTACCTTTTGGAATGGATATTTTTGTATGTATATATGAATGGAGAAGAATGCCCTGTGAAGCTCCCTGAAGTCTTCCCCAGTTTTCCCACATTATCTGTCAGCTCATGACCACTCTTCATTGCATCTGTCTCTACCACATTACTGGATTATTTTACCTATAATCCAAGATATCATATTAATTAATGCATAACCTCTTCAAGAGAATGCATTTCTAAAATGTAATTTCATAAAATTAGTAACATCACACAAAATAAACTATTTAAAATATGACAAAAATTGGGGGTACCTGGGTGGCACAGTAGGTTAAGTGTCCAACTTTTGATTTCAACTCAGGTCATGATCTCGGGGTCATGAGATCAAGCCCCATGTTGGGCTCCACACTCAACAGGGAGTCTGCTTGAGATTTTCTCTCTCCCTCTCCCTCTCCCCCTCCCCCATGCTCATGTGCATTTTCTCTCTCTCTCAAATAAATAAATTTTTAAAAAAAGACAAAAATTGGATAAGGTAAATGGGTAAACAATTCACAGACTAAATAACAAAAAGACTAAAAATGATCCAAAAAAAACCATGAAAAATATCTAATCTCACTAACAATAAAGATTTACAAATTCAAATAAAAACAATTGTCTAATTTTGTTTGCCCACATTTGGCAAAGGTTTAAATGTGTAACAATATTAGTTAGCAAGGAAATGGTCTCATATTGGTGGTAGGAGTGTACATTGGTATCACATTTTTGGAACATTAATCTGGCATATCCTCTTAATCTAGAAATTTTACTTTTAAGAATTTAACCTAAGGAAATAACTTAAGAAGTAAAAACAAAGTAAAAATGCAAGTAATGTAAATACCCAACAAGAAGATATTAGCAAGTAAAAGTAAATTTTGCCATATCCACAATATGGCAAAATATTTTGTCATTTAAAATAATGTTGTTAATAGGAGAGCAAATAGGATAGCATTCCAGTTCATGTGCCAAATTTTACAAATCTTATAAATAACCTTACTCACTATAGACAAGAATGATAAAAAGAGTAATATATGAATATTTTATTATGGATCACATCATTATGTAAATGCAATTGAGACTGATTTATTTACATGTTTAAATGTGAACAATTTGTTTCATATTGTTAGCGAAGTCATGCACATGTGCCATTTTGTCAATGACAGTATAATTCAAGCAATCGATATTCAGTTATTATATCCTCTTTGTAGACCTCATGAATTTAATAGAACAGAAAGACATTTGAAATATAAGTTTACACAACTGTGGTCAAAAAATAAATTACAAATTTATATGTACCAAAACAGGCATAAAACTAAATTGGTAAGAATAACAACAACAACAAGGACAATACACTATTTATAACATGGAGCAACAGGAAGCATTTGCTGACATTATTCTGCAACTGATCCATTATCCCTTAGTCCTCTTAAATTTTAAATACGATGGTGATATTGTACTTAGGTAGGAGAATGTCTTTGCTTGTTGGCATGAAATATGGGATGATGGGGCATCATGTTGACAACTCTCAAATGGTTCTGTTGAAAAAAGTTCCTTGTACTATTTTTTTGGACATTTCTCTAAGTTTGAAATTATTCAAACTAAAAAGTAATTTTAAAATCTTCCCAAGTGAACTCACTCATAAATCACACATATAACATTACAGCTCACTAGTGCAATTGGCAGATTACACCTCTGTACATAGTTTTATTTATAACAGACTGAAGCCTGAAGTATATATATATATATATATATGTATTTTTTTTAAGTATATTATTTTACTCCACAACTTGTCATTATATTTTCACTTTCAAAGAATGAATAAACTCAGGGTTTAGGTCACATACTGTTTTACCAGATGTAAATATAACCATATATTCATTATGAATAGATTTATCCTATCTTATACACTCCACAGACAAAGTTAGAATTTGTTAGTTTATTAAAAAACAAAAATGGATATTTTGTTTACTAAAAAATTTTGTCATTTATTTTATGCATTTTACTTGGAATGTAAATTTCTAAAAAAAAGGGGGATTGAGAGAGAATTATTAATAATGAAGAATGGCATTTGACTATCAAGAAATACATTTGCCACTTCTAAGGGAGTTGTGTGTTTTTTGAATTGGAATGGAATTTGTAAAATACGAACTTGAAAAAGCAAGTTAAGCCAGACTTTTTCCTCATATGCCTTTCTCAAATCTAGAATTATTTTACTACTTGCCTTTTTAGTTGGGAAAATCCACGAGGTTAGTTTGGCATGAGAAATTCTAATTGAATCGGGGCTGGCTCCTAGTAGTAACCATCTTGCCTCATTAAGAGCCCCCAAATAATTGGTTCAATATTCAAGCATAAAATTATGCTGAGATGGATGTCAGAGTCATCCCAGCACAACTTCTGGAATTTATCTGGGCTAACCCCTTCCCCAACCCCACCCCCCCAACCCTCATCTTGACTTGTCTTGTGAAAACATAGCCATTTGTGCATTTCTGGTCTTCTCTCACATGTCACATGGCAGGTCTTCAATCACAAAAGAAAATGCTTAGACACTGAAGAACATCAGTATTTGGATTAATAATTAACTCATGTTAGAAGTGTTCAGGTGATGCCTTTCAATCTTCTAAGACACTTGTGATCTTCAGACCGTGTTTACTTTGTTCTTTCTAATTCAAGTAGTGTTCTCCTGGATAAAGAAGAATACAACAAAATAGCATCACAGAAGCTATGAATAGGCAGGTATTCGCTATCATCTGTTACATCAGCTACTCTAGCTCCTCTCTACCTTTATGTATATATTTATATTTTTTTATTTGTATATATTATATACATGGGACATGAATATAAATTCATCTCTATATACAATATTTACATAGTATATAGTATACATATAGTATATTATATTAATATAGAGAGATGAATTTATATTCATCTCTCTATATATAAATATATATGTTACTGTTTTGTTTCACATATTTTATTTTTTTAAGATTTTATTTATTTATTTATTTTAGAGAGACCACAAGCAGGGGGGAGCAGCAAAGGGAGAGGGAGAAGCAGTCCCCCCACTGAGCAGATAGCCCAACGTGGGGCTCAACCCCAGGACCCTGGGATCATGACCTGAGCTGAAAGCAGATGCTTAGCTGACTCAGCCACCCAGATGCCCCTTGTTTCACATATTTTATTTTTTTTTGTCTGTCAATATCAAGTTTTTTTTTCTCTATTAACATATAATGTATTATTTGTTTCAGGGGTACAGGTCTGTGATTCATCTGTCTTACACAACACAAAACGATCACCATAGTACATACCTTTCCCAATGTCCATTCCCCAGCCATCCCATCCCCCCACCCCACTCCATTCCAGCAACCGTTTGTTTCCTAAGATTAAGAGTCTCATATGGCTTGTCTGGTTTCATCTTGTTTCATTTTTTCCTCTCTTCCCCTATGATCCTCTGTCTTGTTTCTCAAATTCCACCTATCAGTGAGATCATATGGCAATTATCTTCCTCTGATCGACTTATTTCGCTTAGCATAATACCCTCTAGTCCCATCCACATAGTTGCAAATGGCAAGATTTAATTTTTTGGTGGCTGCATAATATTCCATTGTGTATATATACCACATCTTCTTTATCCATTTATCTGTTGATGGACATCTGGGCTCTTTCCATAGTTTGGCTTTTGTGGACATTGTTGCTATAAACATTGGGGTGCAGGTGCCCCTTTGGATCACTACATTTGTATCTTTGGGGAAAATACCCCAGTAGTGCAATTGCTGGGTCATAGGGCAGCTCTATTTTCAACTTTCTGAGGAACCTCCATACTGTTTTCCAGAGTGGATTCACCAGCTTGCATTCCCTGTTTCACATATTTTAAAAAAAATTTTATTACTGCCCCCATGATTTAGAAAGCTCAGGCCATTAGAAAGCTTTGATCTTAATTCTCTTCTTCAAATCTCATGCTTTCTTTTCATTCTTCGACAGATCTTCACATAGTGGACCTTTCCTCTCTCAGCTCCAGTGTGGCTTCTTCAGAGGCCTCCCTTCACCACTGGATCTTGCAGAATCCTTCCTCCGCACCCCCCCCCATGTCACTCTACCCCAGACCTGCTTTATTGTTTTTTGTATCCCTCGTCACTACCTGTAATAATATTTTCTATCTACTTCAACTAAAAGGTGAGCCCCGTGAAGGCAGGAATAAGACTGTCACCCAAGGGCTTATTACAGACCCACACACAGAGCAAATATTAAATAAGCTGTTGAATACAGGGCTAATACTCAAAGCATCAACTGGCATAGTAGGAAAAGCAACAATTAAAACAGATGCCAGATGTGAATAACTGGAGTTGCTCCCCCCAGTGTACGGACTGAATATTAGCCTTAGTTAAATGAATAAGTGAATCTAAGCTTATGTCATCCGCCCCCTGTCAGGAACTTACCACTACTTTCCCTGTCACCTTCTTAAGAACACCTTCCAAATCCGTGCCTCTCACAGTGATCACTCTGGGTGGTAAAGCAGAACTTGATTATTGCAAGCCTCATGAATATGTCCAACAATATTTCTTTATACTGAGCTTTAGCCATGGGATCTCTCTCATGTTTTCTCCATGTTCCATAAGCTGGCTTTTGAAAGACTAATTCCAGCATTTCTTCCTTCGGCCAATTTGAATACCGAGATGTGGAATTTATTATAAAAGTCTCAGGATACAAACCAGTTATTCCTCTTGGATTAGAATTCAGCACAGTTGTACTTTCCTCTTTGCGTTTCATTTATCTTCAGAAACTCCAAACTGACAATAAAGAAGCTCAAGTATTTTTCACAATCTTTGCTCTTTCTGTTGAAAATAGACAAAATATACCAGTCTTATCACTATCGAGCCTTCCCTGTGTGCCAAGTGATGTCCACCTGCTCTATTCACATCCATTGGGTAATAAATTATTTAAAGTCAAGACCCATTTCTTCATTTTTAAAAATCCCTTCAAAATCCAGCACCAGACTTTGACTAGAAGTAGCGGGAGTAACTTCAAGTTAAATAGAATTGAATATACATTTTTATTCATACAAGCTGGATTCAGTATGCACTACATAAAATTAATAATGTCATGCTTCTCTTTTTCCTTCTTGCTTGGCTCAATTTCTCTTTTAGAGTCTTGGAATTGCAATGATACATATGCTTTCTACTCCTCTGTCCCTGCTCTCAGACCTATTTCTGCCATCTCACTGCATAGTAACAATTAAGATCATGTTCACCTATTTATGGTTAAATTTAAATTTCATTTTATTCATTATTCACAATCACTTAACATTTCCTAATTCTTTCTCCTCCTGTTTTCATTTAAGAATTACCAGGAAACCATTTCAAAGTATCTGGGTTTTTATTTTATCTAATCATTTCCCCCTTCCTCTAAATGTTTTGCTAAAATCCAGTCCCTTGAAACGTGTTCCAACTTTGCCAGGAACTCCGTGGGATCAAGTAACATTTAATGATCTGCCTAGTACTGTGCTGGATCATTTCACATATATCGTATCACTTGACTTTCCTGTTGATATCATTAGAAAAACAATTATCCTCATCTCAGATTTTATATAACTGACCTGAGAAAGACTAAGTAACTTGCCACTGGTTGAACAGCTGGTAAGTGGTAAAGGGGGATACGTGTCTACTGCTTTTTCCACTTCGGAAGGCTTCCCTACCACTCTTCTTTCTAAAACTCGGTCCAGAAGGATCTTGGTACTCAGCACCACCTAACCATGCAGTTATTCAATGCCCACTATCTTATTCCTATTCTACAATTCTAAAATTTGCCTAAATATGTCAACAGTGCCCGCTAGAAATGTCATTCATTTCAACACAAGTCAGAAAAAAATGGTAGAATATAATGATCTTCATGAAATCTGGCAGACTTTCAAATGGGTATCAGAACAATACAGTGACAAGGCATGGGATGGTGTCATATGGTCAGCTATGCCATTTCTAATGGTGTCAAGTCATACAATTTACTAAACATCTCTAAGTCTCACTTTCCTCTTCTGTAAATCAGAAGAAATAATAGGTTCCAACCTCACAGCACCATTTTAGGGAATAAATGAAATAATCTGTGTGAACCTCTAAGTATAATGCCATTAATGAGAAAAGTTAATTTATTAACTTGATGAATGTTAACTATCATCATCATCATCATCATCATCATCATCATCATCATCATCATCCTCATCACTATTTTGGAAACATGCACCAAGAAAACAATGCACATCTATTTAACCAAAACAAACCACTGTAACCCTAAACATTGTAACAAATGCCTCTTATTCTAATGTGAGGTTCTGGGTAATTTTCAGTGCCTGTAAATCCTGTAATTGTCTTCTTCAGGAAGATAGCTATATAGCACAAAATGTACTCACTGGAACAGTTGATCTAGCTTTCAGATATGACCCAACCAATAAGAACTATGTGATCTGGGATGTCTGGGTGGCTCAGTTGGTTGAGCGCCTGCCTTCGGCTCAGGTCATGATCCCAGGGTCCTGGGATCGAGTCCAACATCTGGCTCCTTGCTCAGCGGGGAGCCTGCTTCTCCCTCTGCTTGCCACTCCCCCTGCTTGTGCTCTCTCTCTCTGTGACAAATAAATAAATAAAAATCTTTAAAAAAAGAAAAAGAACTGTGTGATTGAAGAAAAGACACTTACCTTATTGCTTTAATCTACCCATATATAATAAAGGAATTGGAACATGTAATAAATAGCAAAGACTCCATCCAAACCAAAGAGATTATCTCTTGGCCTGCTCCATTTTATGATAAATAGTTAACATCTGTGGTAGCAAAGAATAAATTATTCTCCAGTTCCAGTTCACTAAATTCATTTCTAGCTCTCGGAGAGAGTTATTACATCATTTTAACTCCAAAAATAACAAGACATAAAAGCATTTCTCTCTAGTAGAGATTAATAAAGTATTTACCCCCCAAAAATCAATGCAATGCCAACTAGACATAGTAGTGCATTCTCTGGAATAATATAGTCACCTGCCATGATCTGTTAACTCATTAACTTTTACAAAACCCTTATAAATTACTTAAGTAGTATGTAGCAAAAACATTTTTGTTTCAGAAGGAGAAAAATAAAACCTACCTGTAAGTAAAATGAGGAATTTGCATATTTTGCCCCAATTTTCTCATAACATTGAGGAGAAATCTAGAAGAAGAAACTGAATTTGTGAACTTCCATTCCAGCGGGCCTAAGAAAGATGAGAAATAGTGAGATAAATAGATGAGAAATATAGGGAAAGGAAAAATCTTTTTCCTTCCTTTATTCAAGTCTGGACTGACCCCAAACCCAGATGAGGCAAATTTCCAAAGTGTCCAATCTTCTAAAAAAAGTTTACTAATAGTGCTATTCTCTTCATACAATGAAACTGCAAAAACTGAATTTTTCTTCACAGTGAGTCACTGGGAAGACATCTGATCTTATCTGACTATTAAGCTAGTCATTTGTATTGCTCCCATTACTGAGGGCTGCCCTTCCCAGACAGTGACTGTGCTTTACAGAGAGACCTTGATTCCCAAGCAAGGGGCTGAGACACCCGTTCAGGCAGCTCTGTGCTAATGCTTCCCTCCTTCCCTTCCTTCCTCCTCCTTCCCTCCTTCCTCCCTTCTTTCTCTCTCCATCTTCCCTCTCTCCCTTCCTTCCTTCCTCCCTCCCTTCCTTCCTTCCTTCCTTCCTTCCTTCCTTCCTTCCTTCCTTCCTTCCTTCCTCAGTCTTTGTCTCTGTCTCTGTCCTCTCTCTTAAACTCTTCTTTCTAAGCCAGACTATTCCCTTAATTTCACAGGATACTTAGGTTACTTGCATAGTTATAGTTAAAACCCATAGGGCCTATCAGTAGGAATTTTTCTATAGTTAGCTTGTACTGTCATTTACACAGTGTTATATAAGATCTCACCTTGTAGGTTCAAAAGTTGACAGCAATTAGGAAAACTAAATTCCAAAGCAGAGTGCAAGCAAGCTAGCATATTTATACAAAAGTAAAAATCATGAAAAGACAACTTCGGTGTCAGGATTCAGTTAAAAAGCCTGATAGTTTGAATTCTCTCGATATGTCCAAAGACATTTTAAATCAAAATAAAACAAACTATAACATTTCTTAAAAGGAGTATCTGGAAAAATACACTTATCCTAACTTCCTTGATTATTTGTGGTCTTTTGTAAGTCATGGAGCAAATGAAAGGGTGAAAGGCTGCATTGATTAGCTATAGCTCCAGAAGTTCTAGTGTGTTCCCTGATCAACTAGAGAATGTTCATGAAATGTACTCAATAAATTGTAAAGCACTTAACTATTGCTACTTACTATTTTTAGATTATCTTGAAGAAGTCAGTTCATAAATATAAGATAGTCCCAGGTCAATGACAATAACTTGAACATAATTTTTTTCAACCTAAAAGTTAACCTAGTAGTCCCCATTTGAAATAAATGTGTCTGTCTATTCATAGGCTTCTGACATAAAGATGGCCAGTTCAAATCCTACATCCTAACATACATTGTTTGTTGCAGTTTCTTTTATTAGATCTAATATAGCAGAGATCTACATTGTAAATTTCACAGTATTAGCAAGTGTTATATCTAACCTCCATATTGTTTTCTTTCTAATGATTTTAATTATGCTGTTATAAAGCAACAGTGCTCTCTAGCAATATTTCAAGAGCAGAGAGCATGTGATAAGTGGGGTGGACAGATGTGAACCACTGTAGCCTATGGTCTTAGCTCTCTCCTCCTCTGTCCTGCTATCCATGTAGCCTCCTCTCATTTCCCGCTTCATCCAGGGTTCAAGTAGCTCTGAGAGTTGGGTCCTGTGCCCTCACACACAGAGGCTCCTAACCAAGGAAGAAATCACCTGCAACAATCACCTCTTCCCTGTCCTACTCCCACTCTTTGTTTCTTGTTTACAAACATGTCTAATCCTGGGTTAGAAAGAATACGGGAGAGAAGGAGGAGGAGAGAGACAGAAAAAAGGAGGGAGGCAGGAGATTAGGGAACAGAGGACAGGCAGCTCCCTTAGAGGAGCTCTCCACTTTATCCAAGCCATAATGTTACAGGTGAGAACACTGAGCATTTGACTTGCAAATTCTCATGCAGCTTATTCATATCAGCCTATAAGAGGGCATATTCTCTTGACTTCCAAGTCACAAATCCTTAAAGTTTCCAAGTCTGGATTTCTATTGTATATTCTATCTCTCAGTACCAAAAATAGATTCACTGATGGTTTCTTCACTTTAATCTATGAAGTCCATTACGTTTACTACCTTAAAAACTCTAAGAATTTATGAAACATAGGAAATCACATATTAAAAGAGTCTCTTCAAAGTTTAGGCAATGGGATTCTGAAAAGTGTCCTCTATTGTTACCAGGTAGTGAAGACCAGGACTTGTGGTGGCATCACCTGAAAAAATTCTCATCACTAATGGCACATCAGCAACATATGCACATTCTAGACTCCAAATCCCACCCCCCCGCCAACAAAGGACTTTGGTTGTACATTTGAGTGTATTGAGACTTAGGTCAGTTGTGCCGGTAGTTTTCAGAAGTCTCCCTGTCTGATAAGACCTCCTATTACACAACCACGAAAATGAATCAAGTTGTTCTCTCCCCTATGTTTAGGAGGATCTAAAAATGATAAGGAATCCCTTACATGGGGGAAACTTGAATTTCATTCTCCTCACCATACTGTGAAATGTGATTACTCTTCTCTGACCAAGATGGTTAACTTGCCACAGGGCCAGTCCTAAAAGATTTTCTAGAACACTACCCAAAAATTCAGCAAGAATAAATAACCTCCCACAGGTGAACAGCTCAGCCAAGTACAAAAAAATTCCCTTCCCTAAATTTAAAACCCAAATGTACAAGCGCTGACATCCAGAATTATATACAATTTTTTTTCATTGTTATACAGAGTACTGCCAACTCAAAACAGGAAACAATCCAATGCAAATGTGAATGGGTGATGTCCCCAGAGGTTTCACTGACGTTCTTCCACTCGATTCTGTCCTGTCAGGTTGGTTCTTGTGGTTCATGATGGTGTCTTACCAGTGCTCTAACTCCCCTCTTCTTCCCAAACCCCTAAATTCTATAACAGTAAAGCAGGATAAATACAGTTGATCAGTTTCCCTTGCCCCTGACTACAACTCATTCTCCAAGCACAACCTAAAAATGGGTTCAAAGGTTCTCAGGGTCTGGCTCTTGCCTTTTTCTCCAGCCTCATCTTCTGCATCCCCACCACCATCCCAAACTCTTATCTTTCTTCTGACTCTTTGAATACATAGCCTTCCCCTTCCTTCTAGGCCCTAGAATCTTCAGCTCTCCCCTGTTTACACTACCCTTTGTCCTGCTGTCTGAGAAGGAGAGGTTTCGGGAGAACTAGCATTTTCTCCAGAAGACTTGCCTCTCCCCAATCACCTTACTATGTTAAGTCTCTCTGACTCCCTCTGCTCCCACACACCTGCTTGTGCCCAAATGATCGTCTGCCTCCCCAGCCAGGTTAGGTTACAAACTCCATGGAGGGTAGGACCATGTGTTTTATTGACTGCATGTCCTTTTGTCCTAGTGCAGGACATATCTTTGGTGCCTAAGACACATTTGTTGAATAAATCATACAAATCGTATAAGCACAGCATATTAAGTAGAAGTTACTTCAGAGCAGTTATTTACAACAACCAAATTTCTTTTCCTCTCCCTCCTTGTCACAGATTACCGACATAGGTATAATCTTGACCACTCTTCTCCCATGTCTCTTGCCTCCCAGTTCTTATCAGTCACAGGAATGTGTGATGCCTTGTCAATCACACGCCACAAAACTGGCTCAATCCTTACTGCATCTATAGGGCTCCCCAATATAGTTTAGTCAATAAGCAGACTTCCATTTCCAAATTGGAAAACCTATCTGTTGTGGGCTGAATTGTGTCACCACCTGCCTCCCAAATGCATCTGTTGAATCCCCCAGTATCTCAGAAAGTGACTGTATTTGGAGATAGGGTCTTTAGATATGTGATTACTTTAAAGGAGGCGTTCAGGGTTGCCCCTAATCCAATCTGACTTGTATCCTTGTCAGAAGAGGAAATTTGAATAGGCAGGGAGACACCAGGGGCTCCTGCACAGAGGGAAGACCAGGTGAAGACACAGGGAGAAGGCAGCCATCTGCAAGCCAAGGAGAGAGATCTCGGGGAACCAAATGTGCCGACACCTTGATCTTGGACTTCCAGCCCCCAGAACTGTGAGAAATTGAATTTCTCTCATCTAAGTCACAGAGTCTGTGGTATTTTCTTATGGCAGCCCTCACAGACTAGCTGAAACTCTGCCCTTATCGTCATTGTTTTTCCATTTTGAACTAGGTCTTTATATCTAAGTCCAGAAAGAAATATGAACATTAAGGAAGAAGAACCTAATAGTAATAATTCTTGGGTCACCAAGTATGTGCCAGGCACTGTACCAGGCGCTCCATGGCCTGCCAACCTTTTCTCCACCTAACAGCTCAGGGAACTCAGGACTGCAGAGGCTGAGTAATCGTAATCAACCTAAGATCATACAATTCGCAAAGAGGAAGAGACTGCATTTGAATATACATCTGTCCAAGACAGCCGAGTGGTCCTGAAAGAGCAAAGGCTTTGGGAGCTGCATGATGGGTTTGAACTCGGGTTTGTTGCTAAATGGCAGAGTGTGACTTGGGGACAGGTCATTTGCCTTCCATGAGCCTCAGTGTCTTCAACTGTAAAACGAGGATAATACTATGTATCTTGTAGGATTAAATGTGATACACAAAAGAATAAGAACATAGTATAGATTCAAACATAGTCAGCTCCTCTATTCTAGCTCGTGCAGGGAAAGTTAAAACAAGAATCCTTGACCCCAGCATTTCCAGAAACCGCCTTATTTCAGCAGTGCTTTTTGGTTTCACAAAGAAAAAGTCTATTTCTATATTGATTCATATGCGATCAATTAAAAATTAAATAAGCTGATATCTATCAGATGACTGACTTGTCTCTATCTTTAACCTGGCGCATGACTAGTTGCATCTTGGGATATCTATGCGCAACCTGGGCATGGGTTGAAGGAAAATCAAGTGAAGGCTGGTTGGTTTTAGCAGGTCAGAACTGAGCCAACAAAGAAAGACTAGTGTGTGTATGAAAATATATATTTGATTAGGAATTCTGACTTGAAGTTAAGTTTATTTTTAATTTGCCTTTCTTAAAGAAATCACTATTCAATCATGGCTAAAACTACTGCTCAGCTACAATCATCTCAAAAAGTTTAATTAAAAAAAAATAAAGAGAAGTACCACTTAGTACCACACCTTGACTCAAAACCATCTCCTTCAATTTTCTAGATAAGTGACCTTGGCCAAATTCCCTAATGTCCTTAAACCTATTTTCCTCATCTGTAAAATGACCACAATAATAACTACGTCACTGTTTGGTTGTAAATAATAAATGCAATTATATATGTATAGTGCTTAATGATAATAGCATTTTCAGAGCATTTGCTATGTGCCAGTCACTGGTCTAAGCACTTCACTTGAATTTATTTAACTCAGTATAGTCTTTACAACAACTTTGTGAAATAGGTACTCTTTCATCCTCATTTAACTGATGAAGAAGCTGAGATTCAGAGAAGTTAAGTAACTAGTTCAAGGTCACAGCTAGGAGGCAGTGGAGCTCAATTCAGAGGCAGGCAGTTTGTTGCAGAGGCTATGCTTTTAGACTTCATTAGATGAGTAAATATTCAATACCCAATACCTGCAATTGTATTGAGAGAAAAATCATCCCTTTTAATCTATTATTTAATTTTGCATTTTATCTGTTTCCATTTAAAGAGAATTTTGTTCGAAGTTACTAAATAAAGTATAACCTGTAAATAGGAATGCTTTGCAAAATTACGTGAATGATGGTTTGTTCCAGATTTAACTTAGTTTCACCTAAGAATTATTTTTTTAATTACACAAATTACATTGATGATAAAATTATATAGCTAGTGTCAATGAAACTAAATAATGCTATCAACACAGAAGCTGAGAAATGTATATCAGAAACCACGGGGAGATGTGTTTACTGGGTAAAGAGTACTTTTTTTGGTTTTAGAATATACATATATAATGTCCTATAGGTATTTTTAAGTCAAAATGTACATTTAATACAAAATATGAAAAAAAGTATCAAGACACTCTGCTTCAAAAAATACCATACCAATGTATTTTTTCTAGTCTTGTAAGTTGTGTAAAAAGGGTAATCATAATATATGGGGGATCTCATCATCTAGTTCAAATTTTCCATCTTCTCTCAAACACATATCTCGTATTTATCTGTACTTTTCTTCATTCAACATGTATAAGCACACACTTTGGGTAGCCCTGTGCTGGATGCTGGAGATACCCCGAAAAAAAGACCCAGTTCTCCCTTCAAGGAAAACTGACACACAGAGTTAGTCAGATCATTAGAATAATGCGATCAGTGTTTTCACTGTAGAATTTTCATAGCTGAGTTGAAAGACAAGAGAAGAAATTAGGAAGGGAAGCATCCTCAGGTGAGAAGACAGAAGATGGTGAGGGCCCGAGGCTTGGTGAGTGGGGTAGGGTTTTTTTTTTTTTTTTTTAAAGATTTTATTTATTTATTTGTGAGAGAGAATGAGAGACAGAGAGTACGAAAGGGAGGAGGGTCAGAGAGAGAAGCAGACTCCCTGCCAAGCAGGGAACCTGATGCGGGACTCGATCCCCGGACTCCAGGATCATGACCTGAGCCGAAGGCAGTCGCTTAACCGACTGAGCCACCCAGGCGCCCGAGTGGGGTAGGTTTTAACTGATTCCACTTCCTAGACTCTAAAGAGAGGCTACAAGAAAGACACGGGGCGTGGAAGGCTATGCCCTCTTCCCATGAAGTGCCCGAGAGTTTGGGTATTTTATGGATTTTGAAAGTGAGAATGTCCAAACATGATTAGATCAATAGGTTAGAACTTTTCCTGGGAGGAGTGTGGAAGCTGAATTGGATTTAGGAAATTTGTGGGCAAAGTAATTCAGGATGTTAATTCAATTGCTATCACAGGAGAAAGTTAAGGGTCTGAACAAAGATGGTGACAGTGGAAGCTGAGAGGAAAGGGATTAAAAGGTACTAACTGCCCTAGATTCCAGTTCTTCCTATGTACTATAAATACATAAATACATAAATAAATAAATAACCCAAACAAACAAAAAACTGTTTCTCACCTTTTCTTTTCTATCTCACATGTATTATTTATGAATAATCCAGAAGTAATTAGTTAGAACAGATATTTATTGCATGACTTTGTGCCAGACACTGAAAGAGTGCTTTATATGTATTACATAATTTAATTTTCACCAAATTCTTATAGGAACTGCTACTCTCCTAAGAAGAAGTCTGAGGCACAGAGAGTTGAAGAAACTTGCCCAAGGTCAGACTGCTGGTCAAGTAAGATCCAAACCCATTTTGTGTGAGTCTGAAGCCAACGCTCTTCTGTACCCGCAGACTGCTTCCGGTTCCTCTCACTCTCACAGACTCCTGGACTTTTAAGCTGAATCAGTCCTCCTGTCCTTCCTTAGAGGAAAAACTGGTTTTTCCTCTGATCTTTCTGACTACTGTCTGATCCATTTCTTTCCATGTAATATCTTGAACTCCTGCGATACCCATTTCTCCCCATTTTCTCCTTAAATTTCAGCCATTTGGTTTCTGTGCCTTGTAAATTTATTCACACTAATTCTTTTCTTGAAAAATACGAAGCATTTCTCTATCTGTCTTTTCCTTGTGCTGTGCTTAGAGTAGTCTGTATAATTAACCACTCCTTTCTTCTTGAATCTATTTTCCCCCATATGTGCTGTAACACTTCGCACTCCCAACATGGTCCGATGTTCCTCTAGTGGTTCCTTCTCTGTTAGTAGTTCCTTCCTGCTGAGGAGCTCATTCCTTTTCTTCTCTGTTCTGTGCATGCCGCTAGAGGTATTGGGGTTTTGTTTATTTTTTATTTATTTATTTTTTGTCCTCTGCTGTTCTTTCAATATGATCCCTCAACGCACTCTTCATATTTTGACTTTTAATTATCATGACCCAGATAGATTCGCATTAATTTCTCAACATTTTTTGAAGACCCAATTTCAAATCAACTTGGAAGTCTTTCTTCCGGCTTACTGACAACATATATTTCACACAGCCCGCCCAAACGCCTTCAGTGCTGACCCAGTCACCTGCGCCCGTATCTCCACTAAGCAGCAAGGAAGTACACAAAGGCTTCATTCGGCTGTTAGTTAAGCCTTTTTGCCTGACTTTCATCTCCCCAAAGGCTTAGGTTTCATAATACATGCCAACCAGGTATTAAGCTTACAGAACTAAAATTGAAGCCTGCAGGTGATAACAAGAAAAAAAAAAAGTGATTAGGTCAGAAGAACAGCCCTGGCTGAATGCATCTTGGATACACAGCTTATACGCAAGTTCCTGGAGGACTGAGAACCTCTTTCCCATACTGGCAACTCAGAGCCTCCAAAGCTAGTATGATTCAACGTGTAAGCATTCCATTGAACCAACAGTTCACCAGGCTAACAGCGACTCTGGAAGTCCTGTGCAAGTAAAGATGACACACAATTGACACTCGGATCGCCAAGACATGGGAATTCAGACGTAAACTTAGATTGAGACAAAGAGCAACACCCCTAAGATTTTGCTCTGTTTGCTTGTTTTTGTGTCTTATTGTGGGGGCGGGGGGGGCGAGAGAGGGGAGGATGTTCGGGCAGGAGGAGGAAACCAAGCTCCCGAGCCCCTCCTCTGCCCTCCTCTTGTCCCGGTGGTCTTTAGCGCACTGAAGGTAATCTGTTTTGTTTTGTTTTGTTTTGTTTTTCCTGTCAGAGCCCTGCCAGCCGCTCAGTCAGAGGCCAAGGGGAGGCTCTGACCCGGGCTGCGAGTCAGGAAGGCAAAGATCGCGAAGCTTGGCTTCTCGGAGCGCTCAGGGCCAGGTGACACAGCAGTGGGTTCCCCGGAGCGGGCTTGACAGTTTCATCCCCGCCCACTCGCAGGAGAGCGCCCGGCCGGGCTGGCTGCACGCGCGCGCGCAGGGGGCCATAAAAGCTGCGGCCGCGCCGAGACGCCGAGCTCGCCCACCGCCCCGGAGCAGCGGCCGCACCATGCACGTGAACGGCAAAGTGGCGCTGGTGACCGGCGCGGCGCAGGGCATCGGCAGAGCCTTTGCCGAGGCGCTGCTGCACAAGGGCGCCAAGGTAAGCGTGGCGCCCGGCCGCGGAAACTTGTCTTCCCACCCCGACCCTCGTCCCCCCACCCAGCCACATGACTCCGCGGGGAGCCAGGGCGCCGCACCCCGGGCTGCCCACCTTGCCGCTTTCAAAAGCTGCGGAGGCTGACCGCCTCGAGCAGACCTCCGACGCTGCTGGGGAGAGACCCCCAACTTTA
Organism: Mirounga angustirostris; assembly: GCF_029215605.1. NCBI lineage: Eukaryota > Metazoa > Chordata > Mammalia > Carnivora > Phocidae > Mirounga > Mirounga angustirostris. Next base: position 148,778,417 of record NW_026991710.1, on the reverse strand, counting down.
AATGCAGAATCTGAGGTCCAAGAGGGGAGCGTCCTGGTGTTTATTTACTGTTCGTCTGTTTCACAAGCTGCTCAGGACCTCGATGCCTCTCCTCTTGTCTATAGGTAGCGCTGGTCGATTGGAATCTTGAAGCAGGTGTAAAGTGTAAAGCTGCCTTGGATGAGCAGTTTGAACCTCAGAAGACTTTCTTCATCCAGTGCGATGTGGCGGACCAGGAACAACTGAGAGGTAAGAGAGGGGGGATCGATCCATCAAATCCGATCCATCCATCGGAACATGCCTTGAACAGGCAACGACCTGGAGGCAGCCCGGGCCAGAGAGCCAGCCTCGGTGCAGGCAGATCGGCTGCCTCCTGGAGAGCAGCCACTTAGAAGCTCCAGTAGATAGCTTGGACTGTTAGGTTTCCTACCCACATCCCGATAGCTATAAAGACCAAGGGGGGAAAACCGAGACTGCTTGAGAAATCTTTTATTTTAGTCATTTGGCAGCACATAATGTAATCAAAATTCCTTTGTGTAATCAAAGACCGTGCTGCTGCAGTAAGTATTAAATGATTGAAGTTGCAGATGGAACTTGGAAAGTTGGAAGTAGGCTAAGGGACTGTGGCAAACAGCTTCTCCCAGAACGCTGGAAGATGCAGAGTCCAGTGACGACCAAATGTGGCAATGTTTCCTTTTAAACATACTAGAATGCAAGATCAAGGATCATCATCACAGACATGCTAGCTGCTTTCAACCAAATGTTCTCTCTGGTTTTTCCCCTCTGAAATGGTACTTTAAAAATAATAATAGCTGTACTGCAGTGTTAGAATTGCAGAAGAAAAAATTTCTATCAGACTTTCCTCAACGCTTTCCTGTTTCCGGTCTACTCCCTTAAAATAGAACAATCTACTTGTGAGATATCAAGGACAATATTGGTGTGTACAATAAACAGATTTGGTCATATGGAGGCCTGATAGATTCGCATTAAAAAAAAACAACACCTTTTTCTGGAAAAAAAGTAGAAAAATAAAATACATGTATGTCACAAAGTTTTATTGGAAGACTAAATTGTTAGGCACATCTTTAATGAAGGAGCCAAAAATCTTCCATAAAAGTCATGCTAGTACTCCTGTTCTTCTTTTTTTTTTTTTAGATTTTTTTTTTTTTTTATTTATTTGCGAGAGAGAGAATGAGAGACAGAGAGCATGAGAGGGAGGAGGGTCAGAGGGAGAAGCAGACTCCCTGTTGAGCAGGGAGCCCGATGCGGGACTCGATCCCGGGACTCCAGGATCATGACCTGAGCCGAAGGCAGTCGCTTAACCAACTGAGCCACCCAGGCGCCCAGTACTCCTGTTCTTAAACGAACATTGAACATGTGAATTTCTTTGAAATGTTGGGATATTCTGTAAGAGGGTAAAGATGGAGTGGTACCTTAGAAGGGAGTGTTTCCCCACAGCTAAAGGAAGTTGTTTTAAAGGAAATTATGTAATTAAATCTGAAAATGCTAATAAAGACCTATAACATGAATTACAAGCACGACTAGAAGAGATCTGTGAACCACAGTGCTAGTGGAACATATTTTGCCAGAGGACAAAGTTCTGTTGATTGTGCATGGTATTTTGGATCAAGGATAAAGTCATGCCAAATCCCAACATCCATGCTGATGAAATAGGAAACAGTATAGATCATCTGAAAGCTATTTCTGCCTGAATTTATGTAGTTTCACATGTGACATTTAACCTTAATTGTTTTGCTTCCCAGTATTTAAAATTAGTATCTTGGCTGTAAACACATTCCTTAAGGATAAGTGATTGTGGAGGAGGAAACTCAGACACATAATGGGTGACCAGAAGAAGGCATGTTGGTCATGAGAAATCCACATGTTGTCTGAACATCAGCATTTATTTGCATTTAAGGAAGACATGGCCTTGACTCTAACAATTTCAGGATTTAATGCCATCTACAGCTTTTGAAATTGTCTAGGCTGTGGCCAAGAGAGACTTCTTTGAAATCACATAAATATGGAAGTGAAAAGTTTCTTAGAGATGATCTAGACATAATTCATATCACAAATGAAAAAAATACAACATGGAGAGTTTGGGTAAATCATAGAGTTCCCCAAGCTTCTAAATGTCAGCAAGAGCTTAATTGTAAGCCATTTGAGCCCAAAATTCAGGATAGGCCAGAGAGAAGATGATGTATTAGATATTGATAAGGGCAGAGTATAAGGAATGCAGCAGAGACCAGAATGAGGAAAGAAAATTGAAAAAGCAATTAGACTTATGTACTTAACAACCTAATTTCCTATACAATGGGTGTGAGTTTTGAAAAGTAGAACATGTTTCAGGTGGAATGCAAAAAAAAAAAAAAAAAGTATTCCTTAGATGGTTTCTGCTAGAGGACCTTTCTGGAATCAATTTGAGATTTTAAGCAGTTTAAAAATTCCATGAAAAAGTAAACAGTTTTTATTTTGTTGTTTTCTATTCCAGTATGGTAAAGTACTGTAAATAATGGCTTTTGCAATATTTTTGGCAATTAACTTGCATAGTAATTTATCCATTTGGGAACTGATGAATCCATGCTGTCTTCAATATGGTGGTTGTTAATAATTCTAGATTTTATTCAATCAAAATAAAGTTTGTGTGGATTTACTGTTTTCAAGGAACTCATATATTGGCCCTAAGACCAGAGAATACATTTCTGTCATTTGGAAGAACAGCCATGAATGTTATCTATAGTCTCAAGTAACAGAGCTAGAACCAATAGTAAAGGGCCCAAGGAAACAGCTTAAATCTATAGAACTCTTGTCAAAGGCTGCTTTGAAAAATAATGTGTTTCCTGATACAAAAGTGGTAAAACCAAGTATAAACTGGCTAAGGAGGGTTTGCAAGGCCTGGACTTGGTATGTGGTTGGACAATGTAATGAATGAACTTCAGGCCTCAGGATCTATGCAGACTTTACCCTGGTTGAACATAGTTTTTACACAAACTAGTAATACAAAGTAGCAATAATAGTGACAAAAAGAAAAGAATGAATAGTAAATATTGAAGTTACAGTATCCAGATCAACTGAATGAAAAGTACACTTTAACTTGCTGGAGTATGAGACTCCCTGAAATGATCATAATGGATCTGAATACACAAGATGACTTGTGTTTAATATACACTTTATGAGGATAATATGGCTTATTAAAAAAGGATGTTTGTCATAGTCTAAGCCACAGAACTTCAGTCATCTCTTAAGGACAGAATTTTAGAGTGTGCGAGCGCGCACGAGCGGCGGAGGGAGAGAATCTTCCATCAGACTCCCCTCTGAGTGCAGAACCCCCAGTGGGGCTCAATCTCACATGACCTGAACCCAAACCAAGAGTCGGATGTTCAACCAGCCGAGCCACCCAGGCGCCCCACATTATGCATTTCTAGCAAGTTTCGAGGTAATGCTCTTGATGCTCACAAACCACGCTTTGAGAAGCAAGGCATTAAGTCGCAGTCTAAGAGTATAATTTTCATTATAAAAGTAGATAAATGAAAATTAATTTCAGGGCACAGGGTAGGATTGAAATGTACCCATGGAATACAAGACGGTATCTATAATGTCTTCTTTTTTTTACTTAGATACCTTTAGAAAAGTTGTAGACCACTTTGGAAGATTGGACATTTTGGTCAATAATGCTGGCGTGAATAATGAGAAAAACTGGGAAAAAACTGTGCAAATTAATTTGGTAAGCTATTTTCACCATGTTTATTGTCTAAACTTATTTAATAAACTGATGCTTTTAAAGAAGAAAAAGTTCTTACATTCATGGAATCAATATAATGACCTATAACCTAGAAAAAGGGACGTTGCAGAAAGCTAGAAAAAAGCATTTCCTTTTACAAATGGGAAGACATTTGAGGCTTCTAATTATGCAAATAATTCTGTCTTAAAAATCTTCAAAGGAAATATGAAAAAAACTCATAGTTCATTGCATAACTTAGGAGTTAGCAAACTATGGTCCACAGGTAAAACTAGCCTGCCACCTGTTTTGTGTGACTTACAAGCTAAGAACGGGTCTTACATTTTTTAATGGTTGAAAAAATGTAAAAAGAATATGAAATATATCAATATATGGAATTCACATTTCAGTGTCTAGGGTTTTACTGGAGCACAGCTCCAGTCATTCATCTGCATATTACCTGTGGCTACTTTTTGCTGTAGCAGCAGAGTTGAATCGTGACAACGACCCTACGATGTGCACTGACTGAGCTCTTTACCGTCTGGCCCTTTACAGAAAAATATTTGTCAATCCTGGCTTAACTTGTTTATTTAAAAACTAAGTCTTAATTTAATTCCAGAAATGTAACAGAAAGCAAGGCTAAAGTGACTGTTGGACTTTGTAATTATTAGGATTGTTATCCTGAGAGTTGGGGTGTGTGTGTGTGTGTGTGTGTTTATGTATAATTTCTACAATGTTTGATGATCATTTAGCTCTTAAATTACAAAACTGTAGAATTAGGAAATAAAATTTCTTTTTGAGCCTCCATATCACAAGTTTATTGGTTATCCCATTTTATAAACACGCTTCACATAAGATCTTGGGGTTCTGTAAAACTTAAACCTTAGCCAAAGGAAACTGTAAGAGCTAGGCTCTGCATGGGGTCACCCTGCGCTTGGTAAGGTCATTCTACTAGTCTCGCAGAGCAGATATGTGTCAAGTACAGAAGGACCACTTGTGTGTATAAACATACAGGGAGTGGCCCCCTACTTCATGATATCCTCCCGGGAGATGATAAACTCCTTAAAAACAGGATGTGTTATGTTTTGAGAGAAAGAAAATTTCTTTCTTTCTCAGTAATCAACACAATATCTTGAAGATAGTGCTTAGTCAATAAATGTTTGACTTGAATCTACATTCCCATGAATAATTTCTTAACTGTAATAACTTTATGGGAGTAATGAGAATTACACTACCTCACGAAAGAGTTGAATCACTTTGATAAGGGTACAGAGATTCTCCCCAAACTTCACAGATGCCTGAAGTCCTTTAATCGAGAATGAAAGGTATTCCTTCCAGTTCTTTTTAAAATTTGTCTCGGGGCACCTGGGTGGCTCAGTCGGTTAAACATCTGCCTTTGGCTCAGGTCCTGATTCCAGTGTCCTGGGAATCAAGCCCCACGTTGGGCTCCCTGCCCAGTGGAGAGTTTGCTTCTCCCTCTCCCCCTCCTTGTGCTCTCTCTCTCTCTCACTCCACTCATTCACTCTCTCTGTCAAATAAATAAAAATCTTAAAAAATAATAAAATAATAAAATTTGTCTCAAGTGTTCCTAGATAGAATCAGATTTCAAAATAACTTTAAAATTTATTTGTCAAGTTTCCCCCAAAGTTTTTCTGGGATATGTATGTGTGTTTAGAGACCTGACCTGTCAACATTTATGTTAAATTTGTCTCTTGCTGACAGTATAGCGTGAGCTTTTTAAGTCACATCTGAGCATATCTGCATTTTATATTTGTGAATTTAAGCCACTTACATTTATCATTACGCTTTATTGGGATTTATGTCTTATATTTTTGTTCATATTTTATTTTTTAATTAATTTTTTAAAGATTTATTTTAGAAAGAGAGTGAGTAGAGGGAGAGGCAGCAGCAGAGGGAGAGAGAAAGAGAAGCAAACTCCCTGCTGAGTGCAGAGCTCGATGTAGGGCTTAATCTCATGACCCGTGAGATCATGACCTGAGCTGAAATCATGAGTCGAATGCTTAACCGACTGAGCCACCCAGGCTTTAGTTCATATTTTGAATTTACTAAGTTTTTTTTTTTTTTTTGCTTTTGACCTTTTTCCATTCTTTTCTTAAATTCCATTGGATACCTTTAATTCTTCTATGCTGTTAAGAAAATTGTACATTTTATTTATTTTTTTAAAGATGCTATTTGAGAGAGAGAAATAAATAAAAATTTATTTATTTTTTTAAGATTTTATTTATTTAAGATTTTATTTATTTGAGATCATGCACAGGAGTTGGTGGGGCGAGAGGGAGAGGAAGAAGCAGACTCCCCACTGAGCAGGGAGCCTGACTCAGGGCTGGATCCCAGGACTCTGGGATCATGACCTGAGCCAAAGGCAGATGCTTAACCGACTGAACCACCCAAGTGCCCTGAAAATTATACATTTTATTAATCTTTGGTGGTTGTCCCTGACTTATTATGAACCATATTTCATTGCATCCTTTGATTGCCAGATGGGAAAAAAATGAATGTATAACCAATTGAGAGCTTCAGGAATATTTAAGAATATATTTTTATAAACTTAATGGCACTTTCCACAACCACATAAAGTGACGAGAATTTCTTTGCATCAAGCTCTGCTAGTGAAAAAGCACAAATCACACAGCAATTTTCTCACTACTGGTATTTTTAATAGTTTCCTCAGTAATATCTACAGATATTTTATAGACAAAGATCACTAGGTTATAAAGTTCTTATATTCATTGCATTCATAATGGACACCTACTGTGTCTTTTCTCTAAGAAATCAGCTGTCAGGACGCCTATGTGGCTCAGTCGGTTAAGCGGTTAAGCGTCTGCCTTCGGCTCAGGTCATGATCCCGGGGTCCTGGGATCCAGCCCCGCATTGGGCTCCCTGCTCAGCGGGGAGTCTGCTTCTCCCCCCTCCCACTGCCCCTCTCTGCACTCATGCTCTCTCTCTCCCTCTGAAATAAATAAATAAAATCTTAAAAAAAAAAAAAAGACAGAAATCAGCTCTCAGAAAACTGTGCAATGATTAGAGTTAATTTTAAGAACATAAAAATAATGACAAGATTATCACAAAGGTAATAGGATTAGAATTATCAATTTTCGCCAGGCTGGCTGAGAGGGCATGTTTGCTTTCACATGGCCTGGGCGAGTAAACACTTGCTGCAGGCTAGAAATTCTTACTGCAAATAGAAAATTCTAGAAGACCAGGAGAATTTTATTTGACTCCTTTGGTTACAACTCACTCTCTTAGATCCTTCCTCATTGAAATTATCTGGCCTTTATTTTTCTTTGGACTCTGCTGACGTAGGCCACTCCTTAGCTTAACTCAGGAACTAATGACATTTATTTAATTTTACATCTAGAGAGCAAGCTCTAACTTTATTACCTATATATAAGTTGAAAACATGTTACTTCCCCTCCTCCCTGCAACACCCAGTTCAGTTCAAGAGTAGATTAGAGTCTGACCTATCACTATCCTTCCGACTTGATTATCTCTGTTAGTATAATGCAAATATTTGTGTTTGGTTTATATATTTTTTATACTCTGGATGTAATTTGCCTCCTTTTATGATACCATGCATGTTCTTCTATGTTCCTGTCCCTATCAGAGTAACCACCTAGTTAAAGGACCTCACCACATATTTTTTCCTCTTCTGGAATCTTGTATATCATAATGATACCATTCTTATAGGGCTTACAAATTTTAAAATTATATTAGAATTATTTTTAGACCTGTGCAATTTATGCCAGTATGCTATAAGCTCTTTCAAGGCATAAAATTTTTGTTTTGTGTACAGAGTAGATGTTCAATTTATATTTATTGGATACATAAACTGCCATTCTATGATATTTTACATACATGGATATTCATTTTTGTGTTTTAATACAATGTTTGGATTATTTCCAAATACATCAGTGTTGCCAAGCTGTATCATCTGTCCTACTTTTACTCCTTACCAAACTTACCATTTCCTTATCCTTAACTCAGCAGATCTCACCATTCTTCCCACACAAGAGATACATTAAACCTCTTCCCATTCTTTTGTTTCCATTAGGCTATTCTGTGCTTCCTCCTTAGTCTGAAACCAACTGCAGTAGCTTTATTTATAGCTACCCAGAGCTCATTAGGAATGTTCAGGAAAGACTGAATCTTTGAATAGCTGTCAAAGGTTCCTCTGGCAACTCGGCGGGTGGAGGTAGACTTAACTTTGAATATTGATAAGGCCATTCTGTAATATACTTCTTTTACTTTCTGATCTTTAATAAGACTAAATAATTCATTCCCATTCAGGTGGGATTTATAATCTAATTTGGACATGTAAATAACATATTGAATCCCTTAGTGTACTCAAATAAAAACTAAAAAAATAGATGGCTTATTGTGGTTGATTATTTTTTTCAGAAATACAAGGGTTCACTAAAGATTTGCACTGGTAAGGATATACATTTAGATTCCATCAAAACTAGATGACAGTCCTGAATTTAGAATGCATGAACTTTTATTTCATTTCTCTGGTCTTGAATTTCCCAGTTGTAAAAGGATGAAGATAATTTCCTTACCTGGAAGAATGGTTAAGCTTAAATAAAGCCTAACTTCCATGAAGTATCCAGCATAGTGCTACTACATAGTATCACTCAATAAATTACATTTCTCATCCAGAATGTCAAAACTTACATTTTTTCATTCTCACAATCTCATTTCTATATGAAGTGGATTCTTCTGCCCTACTCTGCCTATAAGGAAGAGTTGTGGAGATGGGTAGAAATGTTGTCAAATGTACGCCCTTTTCTTGGCTCCCAAGGATGTTGATTACAAATTAAATTAGTAACTTCTCTCTGTTTTGTTACTCCCACTCCATAATATTTAAAGATCTAGTTGAACTGTTATGTTAGGCAGAACTTGCCAAATTTTAAGTAGCTTCGCAAGGGGGAATACAATAATATTCATCACATAAACAAGCAAAAATGGGAAAAGACTGAACACAGAGAAACAAAAGATAGAAAAGGATTTCAGAAAAAAAAAGTGGTCCTCGAGAATTGGGCTGGAGAAAAGACAAGAAACCTGAAAGGCAACGTTTCATAATTTAGATGACAGGATTTTTAAAATTAGAGTGTAGCACAAGAACCAGAAACTAAAAGGAACCTCAGAGGGGAGGAAGATAAGATAAGGAAAATGACAGATTAGGAAATTTCAGTAAGGAATACATGCATGTGTGCTTTTTGTATATAGGTTATGGAAATATATATGATATATAACATATTGTATATTATATATAATAATATATATTATATTACATATATACAGTAAGAAGACATGATGCCTGATAAGAGTTAAACAAATACGCTATTACCATTTATCTATTTATCTTTGCTACTTAAGAATTATTCCCAGGACAGGGGAATTTGAGTGGTTTTTAACTTATAAGGTACTTTAATCTGTGGAAAAAACTAATTTAAGATTTGGAATACAGCACAGTTATAATTTTGGTATTACATATAAATATTATTCATAACCAAAACTATTGAGTAAGCATGTGTTAATTAGATCATTTTGTCAGTAAGTGGATTTTTACTTGCACTATGTGAAATTAGCCATGGGATTTTCTTTTTCTCTTTTGAGAGTCGAGTACACCATCTTTTGAAGGGCAAATACAAAATTGAGAGTACCTTTGTGATAGACTAAAATAATACTATGGATCCCTGCTATTCTGTGTTTGTAGCTAGAATACGTCTATAATTTTCATTTTCTTCCCCTAGATGCTTGATATTTTAGTGACCCACTCACTCTATGTGATACATAAATATTGCCAAGAGACAAGAAATAGAATATTAACAAAAACATTTTATTCTGTGGTTTCTTAACATTTCCTTGCATCTATTACCTGGGATAAGGAAGAGATTGTTGTAGGAGAGGACGACATATGCCCCAGCCAAAGCATTAAACCCTGTTTTGTAGATTTATTCTGAGAACACTTTCATTTGAAAAGTTCCTCAGTTCTTAACTTGGTAATGGATGGGAAAATAATCTTTTGTCCTCCTCCACCAAAGACCTGGAAATAAATCTTCCTTTTTTAAAAAATTAAAGCTTAAATATTCCCAAACTTTCTATCTGGCGGCATCTAGTAGATGTTGAAAACACAAAAGCAGGGTGTCAGCAAAGCTATAAATACCTGAGAATAAAAGCATAGCACCAATATGCATAAACAGAAATTCTGTCCAGACTTGCTAGAGACTTAGGCAGAAACTACCAGAATCTAACTGACTTCAGTTATTTCAGCCATGTACATTTTTTCCTTCTTATATAAACCATTTAATGTTTTGTATTTTTTCTTTGTAAAGGGAATCATGTGGAGATTTTCCTCATTCTCCCTAAGCCTACTTAATATCAAACTGACACATGGCTTAAGTGAATAGAATCTTCAATTTACTTTTTTGTTCTAGAACTACTATTAGGTAGAGTGGCAACGTTGAATGTGTGTCAAGAAAACTCCAAATGGACTTTTTAAAATAAAAAGAAGGTAACCACCACTATATGCTCTCCGTTTCAGACTCATGACTGTTGTGTCATTTTCTTTGCAGTATCGTAAAGAATGCAAAAAGTAGGAATTAAGATATCAAAAGAAAATGTTCACCTTCTCAAAGTCTGAGTTGGAAGGGAGAGGAGTTCTTAAATCTAAAAGGGAAAATAAGGCTTCAAGTAGAAGTTCTGTACCACAGGTTGTTTTTGGTAGTGGCAAATTCTCCAATGTTAGAATACAACAGGGACGCCTGGGCGGCTCAGTCGGTGAAGCATCTGCCTTCGGCTCAGGTCATGGTCCCAGGGTCCTGGGATCGAGCCTCGTATCAGGCTCCTCGCTCAGCTTCTTGCTCTGCCTGCCGCTCCCCCTGCTTGTGCTCTCTCTCTTTCTCTCTGACAAATAAACAAATAAAATCTTAAAAAAAAAAAAAAAAAAGAATACAACAAAAAAGTTGCCTACGCAGGGAGGTGAGTAACCAATCAGAGTAAAGTCTCAAAAAGACAGTGCGAGAGTGATGAACAAGATTAAGTGACAGATATTACAGAAGACCCTGTGTCCAACTGGCCGGAAAGTCGGGGTCCTGAAACTGAGTAAGAGAATTACGTGATCTCACACAACACAGAGGTCATGAGAGCATGATACTGCCACACTGTGACCCCAGAACCCAGTTTCTTTTCATCTCTCCGGTCTGCCTTCCTTCACGGAGCTTTCATCTTAAGGGTCCTGGCAGTGTAACTGTGTATTCCAGCCACCACACCCATACAGAGGGATGGAAAAGGACTAATGTAATCATTTCTTTCTGGTTTTCTTAAAAGCAACAGTCTTTCCGGCCACATCCTCTTCCACTGCCCTGCCCTGACCCGGACCCCCTCTAGCTGACTGCTCCTCAGGTCTCACTGGCTGGCAATGGGTCACATGCGGCCTCCTAAACCAGTCACTAGCAAAGAGAATGGGATTTCTGTGACGGAATGAAATTAATCAGTGTCCACACTAAACCTGGGGAGATCACCTTCCCCATGAGTTACTTGGGGAAGAAGTAGATACAAATGCCAAATAGACTTTTTATTAGAAATTAAAAAAAAAAAAAAAAGGGACATGAAAACCGTGTAGGAAATCAAGGGTTTCCACTTTTATATATTCCAAGATCCAAGAGAATTAAAATGTGAAAGACCTGGATCTGAGAACCATATGCTAAGGAGGGTAAATAAGTTTTTACCCAATATTTAGAGAAGAAAAAGAATACTGCATGGACAATTCTCTAAGATGCCGAGATTTGAGGTCAAGTGACAAACACTGTAGGAATACAACTTTTTTTCATGAAGTCTCAGATTGGGCAACTAAGTGAAGTTTTGCAGAGATGTGAGAGCTCTGCAACTGTAGGCAAACAAAAGAGAAGCTAGTCAATGACTCGCTTTAAAAAAAAGCAGGCAGCTGCTTGAAAGCCTTTCGGTGATAGTATTTGCAGAAATCTCCCTGGGTGTCTGCAATCGCCATAAAAGCTTCACTCTGGGATATATCATAAAGTATAACGGCTATGTTGTTTTTCCTGTTTATGCTTCTGGCTTAGGTTTCTGTTATCAGTGGGACCTACCTTGGCTTGGACTATATGAGTAAGCAAAATGGAGGTGAAGGCGGCATCATTATCAATATGTCCTCTTTAGCAGGTAAGGACAAGTATGACATTCATAACAATTTCCTATTGGTAATTTGGACCACAAAGGTAAATCTTCTGAGTATATTTATTATCAACTCAGGTTGGGAATTGAAAATTCATTTAGTTGCTTTGTTTTGTTTTGTTTTTACTGCCTCTGTGGAATTTTCTATTGCATAATATCAGAAGTTTGAAGTATATGTTTACTTCTATTACTTTAAATTGTGACTTTTTAAGCTCCCTTACTGTGGCACTGAGCAGTAATGCATATGAAAGCATCTTTGACAAAGTAAAAAAGTGCTAAAACACAGTACGGTATCTCTACTCCCATGTGATTTTAGAAGGAGTATATAATTTAAAAATATGGCATATATAGTAGTTGGGATCTGTTGTAGGGGAGGCCAGGCTTTACCTATAGTTTCTTAGGGTCTCTGGCTGGGCCTGAGAATTAAATCGACATAAGACAGATGAACAGGAAAAAAGGGTATAGATTTTTACGTGTATGTGAGAGCCCCCATAGGAAAACCAAGCCCCAAGAATGGCTAGGCCTAAGCGTTTATAAACAAGGTTGAACAAAGAGAGGTAATTGTGGGAAAGCCACTAAAATATTTAGGGGGCCTAAAGGAAGATGAGAGTTATTTTAACAAGGTCTGTACAGATTTCCGTTGGCCTCAACTCCCCATCTCTGGTGATAAGAATGTTTCTTTCCTACCGGTATAGGAAGGACATATTTTACATGGAAGTTTTATCACCTGCTTTCAGGAGGAAAAGGAGAGGTCGGAGTGCCCTTCTTGTACCTGCTGTTTTTCAAGTGCCTTTAGCTCCAAATAATTCTTATGCCAAAATGACACATTTTGGGGTGACCTATTCTGCCACCCTTCAATGCTAACCTGCATTGACAGTTTACAGCCAAACATGTAATGGCCTAAATATAGTATAAGCTTATTTCTCACTCATATATCAGTCCCGGGCAAGATCCTTGTTGCCAGGAGCCTCTTCTACATGCAGTCATTGGGAAAACTAGCTGTCTGAGCTCTTTGACATGGAGCTTCCATAGTTATGCTGGTGGGGGTGGGGTACGATGGGGTGGGGACTCCTTTCTCTGCAACAAAAATAGAGAGCACGGGGTAGGGGGGCAAAGCTGCCTTTCTAAACCCCTCTACCCCCAGCCTCACTTGTGTTCAGGTTCCAGAACAGAATTTGACCTCATGGCTCACCTAACTACAAGAGGGTCTGAGAATGTCACCTAGCTCTGTGCCTAAGGAAAGAATGGATTCCTAGACGGCTAACAGTCTTTGCCACAACGTGTAATCCAAACTCTGTTTTGTTCAGGGCAGTAGGATTTAATACCACCCGGTACCATATTACTCAATAGTGGCTATAAATCTTTGGCAGAAACTTTTGGAGCAACTTAACCAGATGACTTGACTTCTAAAATTCTAGGGGGAAAAAAAAAAATCACCAGTGCTTCTTCAGTAGTTCAAATGAAATTATGAAGTTTTCGAAGTCTGACTGGTATTGACAGTGAGTCGTCTAAACTCTGCACGTCCCAAAGTAGGGAGACTTCCTTACATTATCTGGTTTCGGTCACGTCGTAATTTCAGAACAGGTGTTCAGAACAGGTGTTCCCCACCTCTCCCCTGTGCCCCACCTCCCAGTTCCAGTTGTATTTCAGGGGTCAGGTGTGCAAGCACCTGTGACCACATCAGAGCTCTGATTCTCAGCTTTGTTCTTTCTCCTTCCTCTGGGCTTCATTGTCAGATGATCCTCTTTAAACTCTTCAAACCAAGGGAGGCTTAGAAATCTCCTTCTTGAGAGGTTCTCAGAAAACAGACTAGCATTTTGGTTTCTGGGTTGCTTAAAGACAAAATGACATCCCTAAAGTTATTATAGAACCAATTCTACAAGTTTTTCACGGTAACTTGGTTATTTTTCCTAATGTTACGTCTACTTATAAATGATAACATTTCAATTCTGAGGATGTGGTAAAAGGTGAGAGCATGGGCAAGGCTTAGATATTTGGCCCAAGAGAGAGCCACATTGTAGATTCTGGGAGTCTGAAACCCTAGAGGCAAATTGCCAAGGCTATATCTGCACCATTTTGAAATGAAATTACAAGGGAAAAAATACATAAATGATTGGAGAATTAACAAGAAATATTTGATATCTTAATAAAAGTAGAAATGTAGAAAAACGTGGGGTGGTGATCAAGAGATAATCCCATGGGTTGTGTCTTGAAGCTAAAGGGCTAACAAGGATTGAAGAAGCATGAACCCTGCCCAGGGGGCCCCTTGCCCTTCTGTCACTGGAGGCATTTCTTTCATTCCCAGGAAGTCTGGAAGCCTTAGGGCTAGATCAATTTTGGACTCTGTTTGAGACATTCTGTACCATAAGAGGAGGCTTAAAAAAAAGGCGGGGGGCTTACTTGCCTCAGAGCATAATTAAAAAATGCAATGTACTACTGCCTTTTGGCCAATAAAAATATTTAAAGATGTCATCACACTCAACATTCATTGAGCACTTACTGTTTACACAATACTATTTTAAGCATCGTGTGTATATTACCTCATTTAATACAACCACCCCATGAAGTAGATTCTGTAATCTCCATTTCACAGAGAAGGAAATCAGGGTAGGAGAATTTGAGTATCTTGCACAAGCTTACACAGCAAGGCAGCAGTAAAGCTGAAATTCCCATGCAAGCAACCTGATACAGGACCTCTTCTGTCTTAATCACCAGGTGATCTAACTCTTCTGTCCGTGAGATTGTTAATCTGGCTCTCCATCCGTGACTAGTTTAGCCCAACTGTGAGGTAAAAGAAACTGACTTCCTATAACTCCATGAAACCAGTGAAATGTGCTAGTTATCTTCAGGCCTTCTGGGCACCGCTTTAATCTCAAGACCACATAACTAAACCTCAGTGATATCTTAAGCTTTTGCCCCATTTGACACACAGAGTAAAGCCCTGAAAATGTCCGAGGAGGTTACCAAAGTCACAAGTCAAAACACGTCATTGAGAAGCACAATTTAAGGATTACAATTAGACGTCCACTTTGCTTTCTTGGCTAAGAGCTTGCTTTATCACACTACCCACCCCTGGGTATTCATTCTCTTCTTACCTGTTTCAGAGTCAACATTTGGAACCGTATGTGGATCTTTCTCTAATCATGCAGATGAAACGGTGAATAAATACAAATTCAGTGATAAGATCGTTTTGGTCTCAAATTACCTTTCTGGCACTCTTACAATTTAATGAATATCATAGCATTCCAGGCTGCTTCTCCACCTGACATTCCTCCCAACCAGCAGGGTAACTCTACGTATAATGGTTACGTAGCTCATCTTTGTCCATTCTGTTTAATGTGGTGCCTTCATCCTTATGTAGAGACGTACCCTCCCTCCATAATGCCTGACCTCTATACCTGATGCCTTTGTACTGTTTCTTTGCTGTCACTGGCCAACCTAGGCAGGCCCTGCCACCTCTCTTCCCACCCTGGGCTTTGGCACTTATGTCCTTTCATCTCACAAAGAGGATGAAGATGCATTGCCTTGTATTCGATCCAGTCCCCAAGAGCGTCTCTTCTTCCCACAATAAGATTGGTTTGATAAACACTTGGGATTTTGTAATAGTAGAAAAAGATCAGTGAGAACCTCTCTGGCTTCACATTTTCCTCAGAAATGTTACCAACAGTTTTAAACCCTTGAAGTCATGGCCTGTTGGGAGAGGCCAGATGACCAAAAAAGTCTTTGAGGAGTTACCAGAGTCAAAGTATTTTTCCCCCAGCTTTATTGAGGTATAAAGGACAAAATCTAGGAAAGATATTTCTAATGCTTGCTTCCTCTGTGTTTTCCAGAGGTGTTTTCCGAACTTCCTTCGCTCAGATTTGTTCCTATCTCCCCCCTCCTGGTCCCTCTATTAAAGGACTAGCTGTGGGTGCTGTTGAACTCCACCAGCCTTCCCTCACGATCTCTTACGTAGATTCACTGGAGTCCTTCACTGTCAGTAAAACCTTAAGTTGAAACACTGGTTTGGGCAGAGAAGTTAATGAGTAATGACCACTGACGCAGACCAAGTATCAAATGCAATTAATAAGTTTAACAAACAGGAGTCAAGCAGAGAGTGATTCCTCCGCGTATTGAGGGAAGGGTGTGCGCCAGCTGGGAGCTCCAGAAGATGTTCTGAGCACTGTTAACAACCTAGACTCTTCTCTAGGAGTTTCTGTCTATAAACACAGTATATAAAGCTGTGCTCGTGTTGACATATTCATCCTTAACTATTAAAAAAAATAGTTGAGAGAAACAACAACAGATCAGCATGAAGCCTGGTTTAAGGCGGGTCATTCAACAGCTGTGCTCTGAGCACAAGACATCCGGTGAGAGTCAAGTGTGCTTCTTATATAGTTCGTTCCTTCAAACAGTGGGAAGGACGAAGTAGTTGTCACAGGAAAAGCAATCTGCCTGCTAATCCTGCCTCTACCTGCCTACATACCCAGCTGCTGAGGTCCTGGTGTTCACTGGGAGCATTCTCTGTGCCTCCGAGACAGGCACTCAGGGGCATTTTGTGAGAGATCCCATTAGGGTCTTATTTACTGAGATTAAAAACCGTATATAAGAAAACTTATTTTCTGAAAACAGTAGGGTCTCAAGAAAACAATCATAGATTTTTTTTTTAGCATGTCTTAAATATCAACCCAGGATCATACTTACTTGAGCTATATGTTTCATCTAAGCTGATATAATTAGCTCGTAGTTTGTGTTAAGGTGGATGTCCTAAAGATACCGCTTTAACTAACAGATTCAACTTAATCAAGCATACATTGAGCATGTACAGAAAGGAAAAGGGGGATATGGATGTAACTAGGCAAAATTTCTACCTGAAGAGCTGTACATCAGTATCTCTTATCAGCATGGCAGAACCAAATGGTTAGCGTGACATAGACTTTTTAAACAGAAACATGATACTGAATTTCAAGGCACTGGGTCTCCCATGGCCTGAAGAACGGTAGTTGGACTGGAATGTCACAAGAGAGCAGAAATTTCAGATGAGCTAAAATATTCATCACCTTCTTTCATCTCTAGGCTGAAAGTAAAAAGAATCACGTGGTACCACCTTCTGCAAGTATTCCTGATACAAGGAAGGGGGCCTAACATATTTAGCAACTTCCAAGTCACAGGCATTGTGCTCAACTATTGGCTATATGATGTCACATTTACCTTTTACCAAGTCCCTACAACTTATAGTCGAACAACTATATATAACTTGGAAAATGTGGTGAGAATTAGCAGTAGTAATAACAACAACTTTTATTTTGCCGTTATTAGTGTATGTCATAGATTAGGTGATCCTACAGTATCTGGATCTTTATTGGTCAGATGTCAGCTGTTAGGAATATGTGAGCCACATTTCTCGTTTTGTACTGGCAACGTTCTTCATGGTGTCCATTTTGCTGTCTTATGGCTTAAAATTATTAAGAAGGCACAGACTAGAAGGATCAATAAGAAAGATGAAATATTGATAAGTTGGCCTTTTGAGGAATGGATAAAAAGACTTAGGGCTTCCTAGCCAGATTAGGAAATGAATAAGTCTTCTGGAATCTAATATGCATAGATATTACCTAGGGATTTTGTTTAGATGTAAATTCCAACTCAGTAGGTCTGGGAGGGGTCCTGAAATTGTGGTGCTGGTCCTTGGACCACACTTTGAGCAGCTAGCTTCCAGTTTGCAGAGGGAGATTCACTGAGTGGCTACAGAAGCCCATCTCTGTTTCTTTTGATCACAGCACAGGCAATGCCTGAACTTTTAGGAAGGAGAATTTTGGTGCAACTTTAGAAGCCACTTTCTAAGAATTAATAAAGTTAATTCTTAACAAACAAAATTACCTTTCTGGAAAGATTTTTATTATAGAAGATGTCATGGTTTTAGGAGGGCTTAGACCACTTTTTATGTCATGTCACACTTTAAAACATGATTTGGGGGTGCCTGGGTGTGTCAATCGGTTAAGCATCTGCCTCTTGATTTCAGCTCAGGTCATGATCTTCGACTGGTGAAGTCGACTCCCGCGGAGGGCTCCCCGCTGAGCTGGGAGTCTGCTTGGGATTCTTTCCCCTCCTTCTCCCTCCACCTCTCCCCCTCTCCCCCTCCCCCTCCTTGCTCGTGCTCTCTCTCTCTTTCTAAAGTAAATAAATAAATCTTTAAAATAAGTAAAATACAGGGCACCTGGGTGGCTCAGTCGGTTAAGCAACTGCCTTCAGCTCAGGTCATGATCCTGGAGTCCCGGGATCGAGTCCCGCATCGGACTCCCTGCTCAGTGGGGAGTCTGCTTCTCCCTCTGTTCCTCCCCCTCTCATGCTCTCTGTCTCCCATTCTCTCTCTCAGATAAATAAATAAAAAATCTTTAAAAAAACAAAATAAAATAAAATAAATAAAATAGGTAAATAAATAAAACATGATTTGTTAATGGTAAACATGATACCTAGGGGGAAAAAAGCAGCATCAGATAAGGTGTTCTGTTATGTGGAACATCACATAATGAGGAAGTGCCTCCATTACTTTGGTCAGCTTTCTGCACAAATATAGATAAACAGATTTCTCACTAGTTCTCCCTTTTCCTTTGTCTTAGAGATGTGATAGTTAAAAACAGAAAGGTGGGTACATGGTTTCCTTTTTGATTGTAAAGAAAATGCGAGGGGTTCAGATTCCTGCTTTTTGGCATAGCTGCTGAACTACAATTTATCATACAAAGATTGGTATCCTTAGATTCTCAATTTATTTTCCTAAGTTGAATTTCTTTAGTGCTTCTCTGTAATCTATTTCATATGGCTTCTATCCACTTAAAAGAAAATCGGTTTGGGGATCCAGTACAATTCCTGTCCGAACAGATTTCAGTTTTTTGCACAAAATCCTTTTGGATTTTTTTACATCCTACAAGATGTAGAGATTAAAGCTATCTGTTGCAAATATGGCCAGAAAGAATATTAAAGATGGAAGAACAAATGTGGAAATGGAAATTATATTTTTCTAAATGACTTCCTTGTATGTTCTGTAATTGCATATGTAATTTTCAGGTATTTAAATTTTTCTTTGTAATTATCTCATCAGTCAGTGGCTATTTGGTGGTATTATCCTGAGCAGTTGTAGGAACGATTTCTCTATTTTGTGGCTAGAATTTCTCCTATTGATTTTTTTTCTAAATCTATTGTTATGATAAACATAATCCTGTAACTAACTAGACATGTTATATTTTAGAGAAAGTCATTTTGGGATTCTGTAAGTGAACTTTGCACCATGCTGGGTCTAGAGTATTAGAGATAAAAGTTTTAGAGGGTTTAGAGGTAGAGAGTTTTAGAGATAAAAACTCTATTCTTGACCTTAAATTTTAAATATAAGGTATCCATTTTTAAACACTAATAAGAAATGTCTCACAATATTAAACAAAATGTCATTTCTTTGGAGACTGCCGTCTCGTTGCCACAATCCTTTGTTTTGTTGTTGTTCTTAAGTCCTTTAACATGAAGACCCTTTGCATATAGGTATTAATTTGCAAGATGTTAAAAACCCAAATTAAGTACAGCAGCTGGTCCTGTAGTCCTAATACAGGCAAAAGTCCCTTGAAGTTGGATGACGGGCACTGATCTAGCAGTTCAGCCAATGAATTTCTACTCTCCCACTGCACCAGGGGTCTTCCCATTAGTCTGACACGTTTCAATAGAGTATATATTATTTTATTTATTTGAGAGAGAGAGTGAGTGAACACAAGCAGGGGCAGAGGCAGAGGGAGAAGCAGGCTCCCCACTGAGCAGGGAGCCCAATGAGGGGCTCGATCCCAGGACGCTGGGATCATGACCTGAGCCGAAGGCAGACGCTTAACCAACTGAGCCACCCAGGTGCCCCTCAATAGAGTATATTTTAAAGACTACTTCCCTATACCTTGTACTTGAAAGGTACTAAACACACAGATCTTAAATGAATGTACTTCTGTAAATCCTCTTCAATTAGGATTAATAGCCCACAGTTTGCCACAGTTCAGAAACCAAAGAAAGTTAGGACACTGGACCAGATTTGTGGCATTTTAGTTCAAAATGTACATTCTCACAAAAAGACATAATGTGGATAAATAAGTCTATAAAACAAGATTTGGGGATGTTTCCTCTTAAGGAAAATATTTACATAAAATAATAGCAAATAGTAGAGTTTATTATGTGCCAGGCGCTACTTGAAGTATTTTATGTAAATTAGCTCATTGGAGACTCAGCAGTTACTCTGATGGCTCTGGTTCACAGAAGAAAAACACCTTGGTAGCCAGCACTTCTTCAAAGGTCACATAGCTCATTGTGGTGGATTCAAAATTTGAACTCGGGGGGCGCTTGGGTGGCTCAGTCAGTTAAGGGTCTGCCTTCACCTCAGCTCATGATCCCGGGGTCCTGGGATCGAGCCCCGCATCAGGCTCCCTGCTCAGCAGGGAGTCTGCCTCTTCCTCTCCCTCTGCCGCCCCCCTGCTTGTGCTTGCACGCATTCTGTTTCTCAAATAAATTTTTAAAAAGATTTAAAAAAAAGTCCTCCCTGAAAAAAAAAATTTTTTTTTTTTTAATTCAGCCATCACGGCACCCAAAGTCCAAACTACTATGGTATATCATCCCTCTTGACCACTCTGATTAAAAGGACATTTTGAGTGGTTAAATAGTATAAGAAAGTGTTGGTCATGAGATGTTTGATTGGAGCAGTGAGATGGAAGCCCAAGTAGAGTGAGTTGTTCAGCAAATGGGAAGCAAGGAGAGTTGAGATCGTGAATAGAGTAACTCTTCTCAGTACTTTGTGTTGTCAAGAGATAGGGAATTGTAGCTGGAGGAAAATGTGAGACCAAGGGTATTACTTTTAGATAAGTGATACTGAGACATGTTCATATCTCAAGAGGAATGATTCTCATTTGATTCTGCACTTGATCACAGTGACCACTGTAGGCTTCTTAGAATACTACCTTTAGTTTCTATGATACAGTGCTTAGCTTGTCTTCTTCCTACCTCTACTGGCTCTTCCTTCGCAGTCTCTTTTGTTTGGTCGTCCTCCTCTACCAGAGACGGCTGCCATGTCTGGTTGTGCAGGTTGTAAACTGCAGGAATTTGGGGGCGGGGAAGGGCAGAATTTACACTACCCTGTTAATGGTGTTTCCAGAGTCATAACGTACACACCCTGCACAATTCTACCTGCTGACCCTGATTCCCAGCCTCAGAATATACATTTTTATTTGAAACACACAGAAACAACATATATTAGTGTTTTAGGGCTAAGGTAAGTAACAGAAGTACAGCTAAAAATGCTGAAGCTGGACCACAATAGCAATAGCATTGTGTGTAAAAGAAAAGTGGCTTTTGAGATCCAGTAGAAAATGTTGGATTTCTGAAATATTCAGAACAAAATCATTGTTAAGAAGAAAAACAAAAGCCTTAAAAAAAAAAAAAAAGCCTTTCTCTACCCATTTAGTCTTCTTTTCACAATAGCAAGCTGAGCTACAGATAGTAAATTTCCACCTGGACTGTCCATTGGCAAGCTGGGGGGAAAGCAGTGCGGATCACTAACCCACCCTACCTGTTTGAAACATAAGAAGCAACAGTGAAAATCTATATGTATGGGAAGACAAAGAAAAAAATCTGTATTTAACTAAGTTAACTACGACTTGCTTAAGTAATTGAAAAAAAAGAATTCCCTTAATCTGTAATACCCTAAAAGTGGAAACAATCCAGGTATCTATCAACAGGTGAATGTATATGTAACTGATGGGTATATCCGTACAGTGGAATACTATTCAGAAAAAAAAGAAAGGAAAAATGAGCTATTGATACACACTACAGCATGGATAAAGCTCATGATAATTATCCCGAGTGAAAGAAGTCAGACCAAAAGAGTTTACAATATATGATTACATTTGTATAAACTTCTAGAAAAGGCAAACTACAGTGACACAAAGCAGATCAGTGTTTGCCTAGAGGGAGGGGAAAAGCAGAAGGAAGAGATGACAAAGGGGCACGAGGAGACTTTTAGGTGATGGATATGTTCATTATCTTGATTGTGGTCATGGTTTCATGGGTGTATACATATGTCAGAACTTATCAAACTGTACGCTTTAAATATATGTGGTTTATTGTGTGTCCGTTATACCTCAATAAAGCTGTAAAAAAATAGAAAAGGACACGATTTCTGAATGTCTGATACTGATTTATACAGGCTTTGATCTAATATCAGAAAGTGAAAGCAATGCATAAACAGACATTTTGCAGGATAGCAGTGAAAATGTCATTATAATGTTAACAAGATTCATAAAACCGAATGCCACTTTAAAAATGCAAACAAATTTTTCACATTCTGGTCGCCTTTACAATTGTGTCTTTAGAGGAACGTCTGTGTTTTGTGCTTGCTTCTTAGATGGAACCGACCTAACACTATTTGATTTATTTCACTTCTGTGACACTTTGAACTAGCTTGGGTTCAGAAGTTCAGTACCTTCGCACAAGTGACAGAAATTCATTCCGAATTCATCTTTGACAACATTTATGAACGGTGTCCTTGTGCTTTGTTGTTTCTGTGGCTGCGTCAGCTTATCTCTAACTAAGGTTCATTCTGCATTTCCTGCAGTCCGTGAACACCATCCTCCAACCAACTGCCTGTGTCTCGTAAACCTTTAAGGAGAGGCAAAGCAACGACTAACTTAGAAGAGCAAGCAGCAGCAATGTCTGGCTGCACCTACTTATTCCCTTTGTCCCCAACCCCTAACACACCTGTGTACCCTGTGGAGGCATCATAAATTCTTGTTGACTGACACCGATGAACTTAATTAACTTACACATTTTACTTAAGCTAAGAAACAACAAGCACGACAACAACAAGAGAGCCACACGGTACAGTACTTTGAAATCACCGGGTGGACGCACTATGTGTGATCTACCATCCTCAGGGATTTAAACTGCTCTTGAGCAAACATACTTTATAAATTGAGACCTGGCAGGCACCCAGGGAGTGGTTAAGGTCTGCATGTATTGCTGAACTTTGGCACAACACGCTCGACTGATTGGTGGTGCTCTGGGACTAGTTAGCTGGGTGGAGATGAACGTGTCTCAGCAGAATAATTTAGTATTATTAACATGACATTTGATATTAATAACATTATAGTAATCAGAGATCACTGTTGCTTGACTCAGATATCACAAATTTAAAAAATGTTAAAATGAGTTAATGGGGGAAATTTGTTAAAAACTGAAATATACGCATGGCTCTGGTTTAAAGTGTCACTGTTGATTAGAGAATTGATAATGATGAGAAATGAACTTGATAGTAACAGTTCAGTAAAAGGTTTTTCCTGTTGTTTTGTTTCTTTTGGGGGGTTGGGCCAGGAGGTAGGGGAGAAAAGATGCTGTGTGTACTACAATACTAGTGTTTCTGCAAGCCATGAATTTAATCATACATCCGAGCAGTTACTATTGTGTATATGTGGAAAATTAAACCAATTCTAAAATTGCTTGAATTCTGTTAGAGTACATAATTATGAAATGAAATAAAATAGGATCATACATTCTTATTTCTGGTTTTCTTTTCTTTTCTTTTTTTAATTTCTGGCTTTCTTTACCTAAGTCATGGGCAGGAAGATCTAGGCATCTCCTACAGCTCAAAATCAAAAGAAGTTACTTTGACTTTTCTTAAACACTTTAGAGGCACCATTCAGTACAATAGGCGATGGGGAAACGCATACTAATTTATAGCAAAGACAAGTCATCTCCAAGACTCCCTTCAGAAACTTGGAAGCCATTTGGAAGTCTTACAAAATGAAGACTAGACACTTTTTAAAATCAAGACTTAACAACTGAAAATTGGTGGTAACTTACTGGGTTTAAAGGTGATTCTGTTTATGTTCCAGATAATATTTACTTCTCTTGACAGAGGGTCAGGGAGACAGAAGGACTTACATATCACTCTCGGCTTCATTCCTGGGCTGTAACTCACATAACATCAATTCTGGCCAGTATAGTAGAGATCATGGAAGGAAAAATGTCTGGTAATTATCGTAGTGTATTTTGTAGAATAAGCTTCAAATGGAATAGGCCTGAATTGCTCAGTCGCATAGCAATTATTGGATTTTTATCTGCTTACTTTTTAGTGAAATTGTGTAAATGTTTTGTTTGTTTCAGGGCTCATGCCTGTGGCCCAACAGCCTGTTTATTGTGCTTCAAAGCACGGCATAATTGGATTCACACGCTCAGCAGCGGTGAGGACCTAACAACCACAGTATCTCTTGTTTTCTTTCGGTGCATATATGAAACATGAGTTCTATAAAGCAGAGGGGAAGAAATTCAGAATTCCGTACATCTGGGTTAAAGAGAGAAAAGTACATTTTCCTTTAATCTTTGTTATAAAAGATGGTTTTCAGATCACATCAAGGAGCAAGTGAAGAAGAGATCTTTTAAAAATGAAGTTGGAAGGGGCGCCTGGGTGGCTCAGTCGTTAAGCGTCTGCCTTCGGCTCGGGTCATGATCCCGGGGTCCTGGGATCGAGCCCCGCATCGGGCTCCCTGCTCCGCGGGAAGCCTGTTTCTCTCTCTCCCAATCCCCCTGCCTGTGTTCCCTCTCTCTCGCTGTGTCTCTCTCTGTCAAATAAATAAAATCTTAAAAAATAAAAATAAGTAAAAATTAAGTTGGTCCTAAACACAGATGCATTATGGAAAAATATCCTAAGGGTAAAAAAAAAGGGGGGGGTAAGACATTCTTTATTTTTAAAATTGACTCCAAATTTAAAAATTTATTAACTTTAGGCCTCCTTGAGTAGAACATGTAGTGTGTTTTAGGTATCCCTTATCACTGGAGATATCATAAAAAGGCGAGCACAGAGGGATGGGACCAGAATTTACCAGAGAGAGTAGTCAAGGATGACGTCTCCACGGGGCCTCGGGTGACAGGTGTACAGAGGAATGCTTGCCTTTTTATTAACCGAAAGGAGGCATTCTGAATGGAACCTGAGGAGCAAGGGGAAAGTCAGAAGCCAGAGCCAGACAAAAAGCAGCTTATGGGCCCCAGAAATGAGCTTTGATTCGAAATGCAAGCATCAGTGGGTCTTTTATGCAAAGGAGTGACAAGATCAGGTTTCCATTTTCAGAAGACCATTCTGGCTGCTGTTAAGAGAATGTATTAGAGAGGACAGGTGTAGAAGGGGATAAAAGAGTTGGGGGAATCTCTGCTGTGATTAATCTAGGTGAGACAAAGAGAGGGACCAGACAGAAAAAGATAGAGAAGAGATGGGGAGAAAGAAAGTAGATGCATGAACGGTAAATGTTCAGTCAAAAAGGAAGATAAGCAGCTCTCATGCTCTTAATTCAAGTTGATTGGAAATTTTTATTTACTTTGCAGAGATTTAATCTTTAATTCAACTTTTAAGGAACACATAAAGCTATTACAAAACAAAATAATTCTGATGAACACTGAGGGTTATATGCAACTAATGAATCATTGAACATTACACCAAAAACTAATGATCTACCATACGTTGGCTAATTGAATTTAAATAAAAAAAATAAATAATTTTTAAATACCAAAAATCTCCTATTTACAATGACAAGAATGTAAATCTGTACAGTCAATTCTCATTATTTGTGGTAGTTAGCTCTATCAAATCACTTGCCAACACTGCAGTAGAGAATATTGAACTGTTGCTCCTCGGGGAAATACGGGGTTTAGTTCTTTTGAGCCTCTGGTTACAGCATTTTGAGCAACCAATCCATACATAGTCTAGTCTTATATATATTTCTATGTAAAGACAGCCCATTTAATATGTATTGTATTTGATATGTATTAACATGACCAACAGCATTTACACCTCATGCCTGCATGAAGCTTATCTAATATATGAATTTTCTCTGTAAGGTACATCACAGCCTTCCCTCACTTAGGAACACTGAACAGCACTTCACCACTATGCTTGGGAGGTGTTTTACATAGCAAAGTCACCAACAAAAGGCACAAAAATGGGAAAAACATAGACTAAATATATCACGAAGAGGACATTTGTTTATAGTATAAGAGCTGAAACAAGAACATCTTTTTGATCTTAATTGGAACATTTGCTCTGTGCTTGTCCATAAATGACCACAAAAGATCCATGATTGTTGATTTTGGGGGTTACAAATGAACTTTAGCAGTAAGTTAATGGAATCCAAAAATAATTGACTACATTTTGTTTTATAAACAGTTCAAATAAAATCAATAGATTGAAATTATGCCAAAGAATGCTAGTCTGAAAATACTTAAATTGCCTTCCACATAGTGCATATTATCAAGAGTATCTTTATAATCAATCAGAGTCCCAAACGTTCCACTAACAGTATTTTTTAAAGAAATAGTCTCTTGATATACAATCCTAATCTTTAAAAGCAAACTTGAGAGATATTGATTCTGAGCCTCGGCTTTTTACGTTTAGCTTCCTGCAGAGTTCAGTAGATAAGAGCAGCTTAGATAATCAAGTATTTTCAGGAGTTTCCCAGCAATATTGATTTTTAAAGAATTAATTAGCTGAGGCTTTCCAGAATTAATTTGATACTTTAGGTATGTATTCTTTTCTTTTCTTTTTTCTTTTTTTTTTTTTTTAAGATTTTATTTATTTATTTGACAGAGAGAGGGATAGCGAGAGCAGGAACACAAGCAGGGGGAGTGGGAGAGGGAGAAACAGCCTTCCTGCTGGGCAGGGAGCCCAATGCGGGGCTCAATCCCAGGACCCTGGGATCATGACCTGAGCTGAAGGCAGACGCTTAACGACTGAGCCACCCAGGCGCCCTATTCTTTCATTTTCTGCTACCAGTCAACCTTAACATTGTCATTGTTAGATCACTAGAAGGATATCTGACTAGTATTTTTCACACCAGAGTCTTTGAAATGGTTTTAATTATCAGTGTGTCCCATGGTATACATTTACAAAGCAACTGAAACCTGCAACCTTCTACTTCTAATCCACAGATGGCAGCTAATCTCATGAACAGTGGTGTTAGACTGAATGCCATTTGCCCAGGCTTTGTTAATACACCCATCCTCGAATCCATTGAGAAAGAAGAAAACATGGGACAATATATAGAATATAAGGATCATATTAAGGATATGATGAAGTTCTATGGAATTTTGGAGTAAGTAAAACTATACTGATCTTCCTTTATAGGATGGAGCAAAGTACTATCTAAACATAAGTCATAAAAAGGGAAAAAACCCTTTAAATTTGAGAAACTAAGGGTGCTTCAAAGTGTTGGTTTAGCAGACTCTCTCTTTCTCATTTTTTTTTATTTTATCATGTTATGTTAATCACCATACATTACATCATTAATTTTTTTTTAAAGATTTTATTTATTTATTTGAGAGAAAGAATGAGATAGAGTGAGCATGAGAGGGGGGAGGGTCAGAGGGAGAAGCAGACCCCCTGGTGAGCAGGGAGCCCGATGCGGGACTCGATCCAGGGACTCCAGGATCATGACCTGAGCCGAAGGCAATCGCTTAACCAACTGAGCCACCCAGACGCCCTACATCATTAATTTTTGATGTAGTGTTCCATGATTCGTTGTTTGCGTATAACACTCCATTCAGTACGTGCCTTCTTTAATACCCATCACCAGGCTAACCCATCCTCCCACCCCCCTCCCCTCTAGAACCCTCAGTTTGTTTCTCAGAGTCCATAGTCTCTCATGGTTTGTCTCCCCCTCTGATTCCCCCCCTTCATTTTTCCCTTCCTGCTATTTTCTTCTTCTTCTTCTTTTTTTTTTTTAACATATAATGTATTATTTGTTTCAGAGGTAGAGGTCTGTGATTCAGCAGTCTTACACAATTCACAGTGCTCACCGTAGCACATACCCTCCCCAATGTCTATCACCCAGCCACCCCATCCCTCCCACCCCCCACCACTCCAGTAACCCTCTGTTTGTTTCCTGAGATTAAGAATTCCTCATATCAGTGAGATCATATGATACATGTCTTTCTCTGACTTATTTCGCTCAGCATAATACCCTCCAGTTCCATCCACGTCTTTGCAAATGGCAAGATTTCATTCCTTTTGATGGCTGCATAATATTCCATTGTATATATATATACCACATCTTCTTTATCCATTCATCTGTCGATGGACATCTTGGCCCTTTCCATAGTTTGGCTGTTGTGGACATTTTGGCAAACTCTCTAAAAAAATATTTTTTTCTGGGTTTCCAGATAGAATGTTTATACATTATGAATTCTGAGAAGCAGTGCATCAGATCAGAAAAAATCATCAGATTTTTTTTTTTTTTAAAACGTGGTGTTTAGTTAGTGGAAACTATGATACCTAATTTGACTAAATTCCAAGCGATATTCACATTTACCTTTTGCAAAATTTCATATGGCCCCGTAGCTTCGACCGTTTTCATAAGAAACAGTTGATCAACACACATGGTTGGTGAACAGTGTTTGAGTTCAAGCAGTTGGTCTCACAGCCCAGAGACATAACCGTCATGACGAAGGAATCAGACCACTTGGGATCAAATCCTGCCTCTACCCCTGACCATAAACTTATCTGTCAACCTTTGGGTACCTCAATTTTCTCACCTGTAAAATAGAAATAATGCTAAAATAGGGTTTTTGGAAAGTCCATGAATACATTGCTACGTGGAAGGTTCTTAAAACAGCAACAAGTAGATAATAGATGTTCAGTAAACTTTATCTGTAATTCCTCACATTTCTACTTTAATACAGTTTTTATCTGGTGAGTCTAAGATCTACTGTAAGATAAAGATGAGAAGATAATCATTTCCTGAACAATAAATATAAATTCATAAATTCTTCCTGTCAGAATGACATATGATTTAGTTGATATCTAACTGACTAAAATATGGAAGTAGCCATAGCTTCATGATATCCATTTCCCTATTACTAACATGTAAAGGTAATAGATTTTTCAAAAACAATTCAAAGTGTAGTGATAATTATGCCTCATATTTAGTTTTAAAAAACCAATGTTTCCTTTATTTTTAGCCCACCAATGATTGCAAGTGGATTAATAACACTCATTGAAGATGATGCTTTGAATGGTGCTATTATGAAGATCACAACTTCTAAGGGAATTCATTTTCAAGACTATGAAACAACTCCATTTCATGCAGAAACTCAGTGAACATCTTATATATCAACTATAACTGAAAATAAGAACAAATGACTTCTATTAGACCATATCTTCATTTGAATATAGCTTTTTAAACCAAATGTAATTGTGTTATTGTCTGAAGCTTTCCTCCATGCATTTGATATTAACTTTATCTCTAAATGATTAGTTAGGTATTTGGATAAAAACGATCAGGAACTATCAAAAACAGGGATGTGAACCAAAGCTAACTTTTGATCTTTATAGTCTATGTAATGATTAAAACAAAGGATATTCAAGGAATATTCTGCCTTTCAGAAAAATGTATTTAAATTTGTGGTACATAAATATTAATGTTTTTCAGAATATCATATTAAAGGAGATACTTGAATTGTTATTTAAATCAAACCAGATGTAAAAATCTCATTTTGTTTTTATGTTCTCACTTGAAAAAAGAGAAGCTACCTACAATGGCAAATTTTTAGTAACAATAACTTTTACTTATATGCCATCTTTCAGCTGAACATTTCAGCTCTTTAAAGATGTGGCATATTTTGGGGCCAGTAGTTAAAAGAATAAACTACAGTGTGACTATATCCCAAATGAAAAATCTGATGTATGGGAAAATGACAGAAAGTAACTGACTGAGATATTGATCCATAGTTCAGCCTCCCATCTAGGAAAGCCATTTCTTTCTTTTTTGCTTATTTTAAGAAATTTAATTTCCTCCAGAAATCTCAGGAATGAAACATTTAACAGTTATAGCAAAAATGATAGTGTTCCTAAAATATTATATTTAAGATCACCTCATTAAGGAAAAAAAATACAAATATAACATTTTTCAGGTTACTTCATTTGTACCAATTTCCATAGTGCCTGGTTTTTAATAAAACTTTTCTTTTTCTAATCTCCAGAATTTATTTAGTGTTCTATGTATAGCTATTGAGGACAAAAACTAGTTTTGTCACAGCCTCAGTTGTAAATGTTTCTGTGTGCGCAAAGTCGTAATAACAAGAGGTAAAGTTAGCCTGTGATGTTTTGCTATTTTCCCTGTCAAGTGTTTTAAGATAGGATCAGTAAATGCAACTGCTTTGGGTAACATTATTTGCAAGCAATAATTAATGCCACTGATAGTGAAAGCACAAGATTTCCAAATCAATCATTTTTTCGTAGAATATTGTATAAGTGATTCACTCTGCCTGCTAAGTCCAAAGCTCCCAGCTTGGAGCAAATGCCATCCATGTGAGAGATTGATGAGGATCTTTCTAGAGACACTGGAGTGTTATATCTTGCTCTGTTTTAATTCTGCCATAGAGAACTATTGCCTTCACTTTTAAGGAATAATTTTAATATGAATAATTCTTGTCCAGAGTTTCACATAACGTATTTGAAAAACAACAAGAAATGAGCATCTGTGAATGTCTGATAGAGAAGAGTTGTAATCGTGCACCAACTTGTTCATACATTGCAGCAGTAACTAGTCGGGGAATAATACAGGCATGTGGAAATGTCACTTATCTTACATATTTTCCTACTGTAATGTTCAATGCTGTAGCTAAAACTTCTCATTTATGGATCATTTTTTGTAAACTGGCAGCCTTCAGTATACTTTGTGCTTTGAGTGGAATTTGTTTCAAATCAGTGAACTCTGAAGACATTTAAAATCAAATATTGAGTAGAACTGAAAAAAAGTGACCTACATTGTAAAAGTTTATCTTACATTAAAATGTATCTGCTATAAATAGCTTTAAATAAATCTATAATGTTATACGATATCTCTGTATACTGGTTGGGAAAAAAATAAACATTAAATTTGGGGGAGAGGAAGCTTTAATTTCTTTAATTGCATTTTTTCAGTGAAAATCCTAATGTAAATAATATTTTTTTTTCAAATGTTCTTTTCTTAATAATTGGGGGGGGGGGGCTCCCAGAACAGCCAAACTAAAAGTATGTGGACACTGAAATAAGATTAAGACTTGACAATGGCATTGAAATGTCCAACAAACTTAAATTTTGTATCCAAATAATTTTAGACACTTGTGCCATTTAAAATGTAAGTGATTATGTGATGATTTCTATTTTTGTTCTATCTGTTCATAAGTTTAGGATACTGAAGAGGTCTGAATAATGTAAATTTTTAATAAAATTCAAGTCATTTCATATACTATCATTTGAAGTGGAGCTTCTTTCTTACATTTGAATTTCTAAAGGTGAAATTACTCGTGCACGGGAAAAGGTGACTGGCTTCAGGGTCACAAAGTCTGGCCTAAGTCTTCCATCTCTTTCCTTTTGTTAGCTTCCCTCCTAGGCAGCTCTGTCCATACGATGGCTTTGGGATCAACAGGCTGATTTTCACCAGCTTCCAGTCTGGCAAAAGAACTTGTTTCTTTCTTTTCTTTTTTTTTTTAAAGATTTTATTTATTTATTTGAGAGAGAGAGAGCATGTGCCAGGGGGTGGGGGGGTGAGGCGCAGAGGGAGAGGGAGAAATAGAGTCCCCACTGAACAGGGATCCCCACATGGGGCTTGATCCTAGGACCCTGAGATCAAGAACTGAGCCGAAGGCAGATGCTTAAACGACTGAGCCATCCAGGCGCTGACAGCAGAGCTCATTGGCTTTGCTTAGGTTATGTACTAAGTACCGAGATGGTCCTTGTGTTCAAAGATCATTCTCCTTGACCAGAACCAGATGACATGCCTCCCCCAGAGGTAGTGAAAAAAGTGGTGGGGGACAGGAGAGGTGGGCGGGAAGTTGACCTGAACCCTCTGGACTAAGACAAGGAAAGGAATAATTCCAAGAGGAAAATTATGCTGCCATTACCAGCACATGGGTGAACATACTGAGCTAACAAAAGCAATAGATAGCCACTATAGTGGAAGACAGAGTGAGCGAGGATTAGTAATATCTTAATCTCTTGGATAAATTTGCGAAGACTATTATGGTTCCTCTAACATACCTAAACCATGTTTCAAAACTCTGTGTCACATTGAATAAGATGTGATGAAAGAGAAGGGAAGAAAGTGAGTAGAAAATACAGCAGTTATCGCATGCATATATAACTGTACTCATTCTCAATCTAAGATCTTTACTATTGTGAATCACAATAAGGTTCAAAAAGGTTCAAAAGCTAATTTAATAAATTGACTACAGGGGCACCTGGGTGGCTCAGTCGTTAAGCGTCTGCCTTCGGCTCAGGTCATGATCCCAGGGTTCTGGGATCCAGCCCCACATCGGGCTCCCTGCTCTGCGGGAAGCCTGCTTCTGCACCTCCCACTCTCCCTGCTTGTGTTCCCTCTCTCGGTGTGTCTCTCTCTGTCAAATAAATAAAATCTTAAAAATAAATAAATAAATAAATAAATAAATAAATAAATAAATAAATAAATAGACTACAATCATTGCCCTTAGACTTTATTTTTGAATTTCTGACTATACTACCATTTTAATTCTATGGTTCCATTCAAATGTTTCAGCACCACCTCTAATTCTTACTAAAATTTCATCATCAACATATAGTTACACTAAATTTTAACAGATTTTTTTTTTAGAGACACACAAAGATAGCACAAGCAGGCGGAGGGGCAGAGGGAGAGGGAGAAGCAGACTCCCGGCTGAGTATGAAGCCAGATGCGGGGCTGGATCCCAGGCCCCTGAGAACAGGATCTGAGCCAAAGTCAGATGTTCAACCAACTGAGCCACCCAGGTGCCCCTTTAACAGAAATTTTTACATTTAATTTTAAACCATTAAAATATCTTTTTTCACCCAGTTTTCAAGTAACACTTCCTCACATAAATCCTCTCATTCAACAAATATTTCCCGAACCATTATTTTGTTGATACATTTATATGTACATGTTTCAATAAATTGTGTTCTATGTAGATATTAGTGCAGACATGCATTGATTAAGGTCTGGTCTGGCAAAGAGCATTCAAGTCTGAAGGAATCTAATATGGGGACAGAGTTTCAAAGGTATTGGAAGAACTGAAGAGCCAAAGAAAAAGGATGGGATGATAAAGCAACCAGCAGGAAGGCACTACCACCTGCAAAGTGGTGGGACTCAGGATATTACCAGAACCCAGAAGCCACTGGGAAGGCTGCCAAGCAAAGCTAAGCCTACAGGGCAGGAGTTGTCTGGTGGGAGCTGGAACCCTGGAGAAGGCAGCCATAGCCAGACACACCACCTTAAGAGAGGGGAGAGCGAGGAAATGATGCCGAAATCTCCTATTGGCCTGTGCTTCAGTATTCTGTTCTCAAGTCAGGAAAATGGAGTTTGCAGGATCTGCCCCCTGTGATACAGGGCTGAGCAGTATAGTGGGAGGGAATGGATTTGAAAATAACCAGACAAGTGACAGACACAACATACATTTGATATTTACCCTGCTGCAATCATAGATTTGAGCTTGCTACTTAGCACCCACTAAAGCTTATTTTTAAGAGGCATGAGTAAAGATAACACTCTAACTCCATAAGATAAAATGGGCAGTGGTCTGGGGTCTAGTTGCACAATAGCTAATGACCCTGCAGACATCTTGCAGATAAGTAACAGCCCATGCACTTTTGCATAGAGATGTACGGATTTATTACTAATTCCTATCCACTCATCCTTAAGATCATTTGTCTTATTTGTTTTATGCTGTGACTTTAGCTATGTGCTTAAGAAATACTGTTGCAGGGCGCCTGGGTGGCTCAGTTGGTTAGGCGACTGCCTTCGGCTCAGGTCATGATCCTGGAGTCCCGGGATCGAGTCCCGCATCGGGCTCCCTGCTCAGCGGGGGGTCTGCTTCTCCCTCTGACCTTCTTCCCTCTCGTGCTCTCTGTCTCTCATTCTCTCTCTCAAATAAATAAATAAAAATCTTAAAAAAAAGAAAAAAAGAAATACTGTTGCAAATATAAAAAAAAGAAATACTGTCTCACCATCACAGTATAGAAGCTAAAGAAGGATTCAATGATACTAAAACATGCTTATCATCGTATTAAATCCTATCAGATGTTTGGGCTCAACTGGTTTAGTTTAAATTGTAAGAGAGTGAGGTGGTAAATTCCCTTAGGTTGCCCTAAAGCAATTGCATTCTAATCAGACACCATCATCTAAAATCTAAATGTATAAATTTAAATAAATAAATTTTATTTAACTGCCCTTAAATTCATATATGTTTTTGTATTTATAGATAAATTACATATACATAAAGAGATGGATGATATAGGTAAATAGATAAATAGATGATAGATAGATAAATAGATAGATGATAGATAGATAGACGATAGATAGAATGGAAGAACTAGAATAGATCTGTGGCTTCCAAATGTTTTGCTCCTGTAATCACAAAAGAATTTTTAGAACTATGTATACTTTATAATCATTGAGTAAGAGTAGCAGAGGATTCAGATAAACCTTGAAATTCATGGCTTATCATAATTAAACCTTTTTTCTTGGCTTGCACAGGAATCCAATGCTGGTATTCAGTGAACAGCTTTCCAGAAGTGGTTCAGGATCTCTGCATTATAGCTCCACTGTCTAGGGCTTTGGGGTCATTCATTTTCAACCAGTAGACTGGGGAATAAAAGTAGAGAAGGTATATCTGCTTCTTAAACATTTCAGCCTGCAAGTGACATAAATTATTTTTACTCATAACCCATTGGTGAGAACTAGTCCCATGACCTTATCCAAATGCAAGCAATGCTGGGAAATGTAGAACCTGTAGACACAAGCCTCCCAAAAACAACTCTACACAATAGAAAGGGAGCATGCATTTTTGATGAGCAAATGCATCTTTTGTGTTTTTGCCATACCTGCCATCTCGATAAACCCCTTATTCCTCACACTGAATACACATACTCCCACTCAAGGGAAACATCCTAAAATCCCATGTAGTAATACATGTAACTCAAATCCAGATCTCCAGTAGATACACAGTCCTCTCCATTAGGACATGTGGCTTCTCATGAGCTAGTGACCTATGAACTCAAAAGACAATTTATCTAACTTGTGCACACACACCGTGTGTAATGATGACCAGAGGGAGAAAATCTACAATAAAATCTCTCACTTGGAAAAGGGGAGACCGGGATCACTGGTAAATAGCAGTGATAACAATCCTACAAGTAAGCATTGTGAGGTCTCTCTCCTGGAAGTGAGGAATTTCCTTGTCCACTCTCTAAATGGACTCTGGAGCTCTAAATTATGGTGGAGTTGCAAGATGGAAGCAGCCTGAATCCTTAACTTGCCCTCTTGGAATGCTGCCCACTCTATACCTATGTTGAATTCTTGTGTCTGACAGGAATAAATTCTATTTGGTTAAGCCCCTGCAATTATGGGATTTCTCTCCTACAGCACTGAACATTAGCTTAGTTAATGCAGTTGATACTGAAGTGGAATGCTGCCAAAAAACAACCAGACCCAACGTATGTGGCATTGGCTTAGTAGGTGGGTAGTGGGTGGTGAGGCTAGAAAAATGGAGGACCATGTTAAGCAAAAGTAAAATGTTTGATAATGATACTGCCTCTCTGCCTACTGAGGCTGATTTCTAGGTGAAGAGGTTGGAAGACAGAATGCTAGCGGTGTGTTTTGTTATTTTCTGGTTACATTTAGTAACGTATAGAAATCAGAGGTGGGGGATGCCTCGGTGGCTCAGTCGGTTAAGCGTCTGCCTTCGGCTCAGGTCATGATCCCAGTGTCCTGGGATCGAGTCCCGCATCGGGGTCCCTGCTCTGCAGGGACCGTGCTTCTCCCTCTGCCTCTGCCTCTCTCTCTCTCTCTCTGTCTCTCATGAATAAATAAATAAAAGCTTTAAAAAAAAAAAAAGAAAAAAGAAACCAGAGGTGAGCTCAGGCTGGAATTGGCTAGTTTGTGATAAAAATGGGGGGGGGGCGCAGATAAAAAAGGAGAAGAAATAATTCAGAAATTTGGACTCTTTTGGGTTGGAAAGTTTAACTGGCTTTAGACTCCAAATACAAAAGGGTAAGACTAAGAAATGTTTTCTGCATTAAAGATGCATTAAAGATGCATTAAAGTATAGGTCTGTCCCCGATGTTTATAGCAGCATTCTCTATAGTAGCCAAATTGTGGAAACAGCCCAAGTGTCCATCAACTGATGAGTGGATAAAGATGTGGTATATATACACAATGGAATATTGCTCAGCCATAAAAAGAATGAAATCTTGTCATTTGCAACTACATTGATGGAGCTAGAGAGTATTATGCTAAGCAAAGTTAGTCAGTCAGAGAAAGACATATGATTTCACTCATATGTGGAATTTAAGAAACAAAAAAATGAGCAAAGAGAAAAAGAGAGGCAAACCAAGAAACAGACTCTTAACTATAGAGAACAAACTGATGGTCACCAGTGGGGAGGTGGGTGGAAGATGGGTGAAATAGGAGATGGAGATTAAGGAGTACACTTGCTGTGCTGAGTACCGGGTATTGCGTGTAACTGTTGAATCACTATATTGTACACCTGAAACTAATATTACTAATATTACACTAACTGGAATTAAGATAAAACTTTAAAAAAGTATAGGTCTGTCACAAATTGCGAGTGTAGAGTTCCATCCAAGCCTGCTTATCTCAATGTAGCTGCCATTATGTTGAAAGAAGAGAATGGGGGGAGGAGGTGCAGAAAAATATATCAGGCTTGAGAATTATGACTATTATGACAATTAAATATATTTGAGATTTTTTCAGGCAAACAAAATTGACTAGAGTAAATAGATCAAAATCTACTAATTTTTTGAAGAATTGCTCAGCTAAAGAAATTACATGCCAGATTGAAAAAGCCTTTAAGTGTTTAAGACTTAAAATAAACCTTGGGTTTTGAAACTTGGATTGACAAGACAGAATGTGTAAAATTGACACAACTTTCCAGGCAATTTGATACCATCAATTCCCACCCCTCCACCCCCCACCGCCAATGGAGAACAATAGACAAAGAAGAACGATTTTTTGCCTGGATGCCTTCACTGGTTAATTCTCCCAAATATTTGAGGAAGAAGCAATTTCATCTTTATATCCACTCTCCTGGAGTACAGAAAAAGAGGCCCAACTTATAACCTTGATTTCAAAACCTGCCAAGGACATTATTAAAAAAAAAAAAAAAAAGAATAGACCAGTCACACTTTTCCCATAATGAACATAAGTATAAAAATCCTTAAAGTTAACACACAAAAAAATGCTTCCACATCAAAAAATAATAGAAAACAAGTTGGGTTACTATTGTAATTGAATTTGGTCCAACTTTAAAATATATTCCATGAAAATGATCATATTAAAAAATGGAAAAGAAAATCATATGATTATCTTAATATATGCAGAAAAAATATTTGATGAAACTCAACATCTATTCTTAATTATGACAACAAATATGTATAAAACACTAGTAATAGAAGAATGATTTCTTAGTCTCATGAAAAGTATCCACCAAAAAAGTATAGCATATTAATAGGGAAATATTTTAAAAAGTCTTTCCCTCTGTAATTGGGAACAAATCAGGAATGTTCTCTATCTCAGCTTTCATTTGAAATTGAATGATCTATCCAGTACAGTCAGGCAATGAAAAGGCAAAGGAAAGGAAAGGAAAAAAATAAAACTATCATCATTTTCTGGGATATGACCATCAATGTACAAAATCCAAGAAACTTAAATTATTAGAATTAATGATTTATCAAGCATGTAGACTGTAAAAAAAAAAAATGCCACAATTCTTTGTAGTTTCTTTCAACAACAGCTGGAGTCTGTTTCTGCACCCCAATATGGGCTGGCCTTGTGATCTCCTTTGTCAAAACAGCACAGGAGAATCAATATTATGTGAAGTCTGATGAGGTTTTCGCTTGCTGCTACTTTTGTGCATGGAATCTTGCCTCCTCATGAACAAGCCTGATGTTAACCTGTGGATGGATGAGACACCACAAGGAGGAGAACCAACAACACATGCTAATTGGCCAGTTTCCAGCCACTCCAGTAGCCAGCAGCAGATGCATGAGTGAGCCCCATTCAAGATTAGCCAAGCCTAACTCATGCAGCAGAACCACTTAGCTGAGCCCAGCCCAAGTTGCCAACCCACAGAATGGGGAGATAAACAAATTGTTGTTTTAATCCACTAATGAATGGCTCTTTGTTATGTGGCAAATGCTAACTGGTATGAGAAGGCTCTGAAAACAAAGATGGTATAGAAAAATATGTGAAAATCTAAAAACAGAGAAAAAAATATTTAAAATACAGTATGCTCAATAACAAAAATTACCAAGTAGCCTCTGGTCTTGATGGGCTTCAAGGAAGAAAGGAAGGAAGGAAGAAAGGAAGGAAGGAAGGAAGGAAGAGAGGAAGGGAGAGACAAAGAAAGAGAAAGAAAAAAAAGGGGGAAGGAGGGAGAGGAGAAGAGAAGGAAGAAAGAAAGGAGGAGATAAAGAAAAAGAAAACTAATGGGGTGCCTGGGTGGCTCAGTCAGTTAAGTGTCTGCCTTTGACTCAGGGCATGATCCCTGAGTCCTAGGATCAAGTCCCACATTGGGGGGGTGGGGGGGGGGTCCCTGCTCAGCAGGGAGTCTGCTTCTTCCTCTGATTCTCCCCTATCTTGTGCTCTCTCTCTCTCTCTCTCACTCTCTCTCTCTCAAATAAATCAAATATCTAAAAAAAAAAAAAAAAACTAAAAAAGCTTGACTGAGTAATAATAATACACATCTGATTAATGACAAAGGAAAGCTCCCCAGCAGTCAGAATTTTAAGGGACCAAGATGCTGGAGAGAAGAAAAACTCACCAAAATGAATGTGGTGTTTTTACTACTTCTCTTTGGAGACACTGGACAATTTTTAAATGCTTAGAGATGCTGACAAACAGTAGATCATGGCTAATGGCTACTAAGTTGCAGAGAAGCAAAATAGAACAGAAGTAAAATGTTACACGGAGGCGCCTGGGTGGCTTAGTTAGGTAAGCAAGGGTGTCTGTCCAACTTGTGATTTCAGCTCAGGTCATGATCTCAGGGT
This sequence comes from Mirounga angustirostris, assembly GCF_029215605.1. Classification (NCBI taxonomy): domain Eukaryota; kingdom Metazoa; phylum Chordata; class Mammalia; order Carnivora; family Phocidae; genus Mirounga; species Mirounga angustirostris. The sequence goes on along the minus strand of NW_026991710.1, from coordinate 148,739,442 downwards.
CATGAGACTGAGCCCCACGTCAGACTCCATGCTCAGTGGGGAGTCTGTTTGAGATTCTCTCTCTCACTCTCCCTCTGCTCCTCCTCCCACTCCCTCTCTCACACTCTCTAAAAATAAATAAATACATCTTTAAAAAAAGAGTGTTTTAGAAAATGGTACATGGCTGGAGGAAAAATATGGGAGTTTAAGACAACTAAGTAGCGAGGATCTGAGAGAGCAGGATTATAGAAAAAAAGGAAGTACAGAAAGGAAAGCCCAAAGCTGGGAGTGAGCTTCAGCACAAGCCATTCAACAACCCATAAGCAGCTTGGTTTGAGAGGCAGACAGGCTAATATAAAGTGGCTACTAAGAAACAGGAAAACTAAACATTGTTTTCACCAGCATCACATGTGGGGAAGAAAACAATAAGAGTCAGCCCCAATTATGGTGGGGAGGTAACAAAAAATAGTCTCATTTGGGGACAACAAAGGGCCATACTCTACAAGTAAGGACAGACCAGAAATAGAGACCAGGCCCTACAAGGACTAAAACCCAGATTCAAGTCATCTTAATCCCTTATTAGATTTAGCTGATACACTAATATTCTACTTGTCTACCATAAAATAATGAAAACCTTCTCTGGAGAAAAATAATCAGCCAGAGCTTCTATAATTGTTCATACACAATTTTTAGCATTCAATTAAAAAGTAACAGACAAAAAAAAAAGTGACAGACACACAAACAGTAAGAAAATATTTTATTTGAAAAAATAAATATTGGAGTTATCAGAAATGGACTTTTAAATCATTGTAATTTAAAAAAATTAAAAATAAAATAATTGCAAATTATATGTTAAAAAATTAGATGACCAAGATTGGGAATTTTGCCAAAGAACTAGAAACAATAAAGACTTTTAGTACTGAAAAGACAATTGCTGAAATCAAGAAAATAGATGAAATCAGAGATTAGACATAGCTGAAGATACTCATGAATCTGATCTGGGAATCAGAAATAGGCCAGCAGAGAATCTCTAGGCTGCAACAAAAAGAGAAAGGGAGGATGGCAAATACAGACCAAGGGGTAAAAGAAATGTGGACTTAAGACCGTCTAACAGAGGTGTGATGAAAGTCCCAGGAAAGAAGAAAAGAGAAATTGAGGCAGAAGCAATATTTGAAACTCATTTTTAAGAATTTCCCTAAAGTAATTCAAGCTGCTGATTCAAGAAACAATATGAATGACAAGAAGAAAAGCACAACTTGTCAAGTGATAGTACAAACCACTGAAAACGAGTGACCAGAGAAAATCTTAAAACCAGCCCGCGGGGTGAAAAAGAAACATTATCTTCAGACAAAAATAAGATTGGCAACTGACTTCTTAACAGAAACTATGTAGGTCTGAGAACAATGAAATGATATTTCAAAGTCCAAAAACAAGCAAAAAATAAATAAAATAAAAAATAAAAAATCTTTCAAAATTGAAGGTGCAATAAAAATATTTCCAGAAAAAAAAAAACTGAGAGAATTTTTCACAATATATCCCCACTCAAAGAAATATAAGCAAGGGTGGCTCAGTTGTTAAGCATCTGCCTTAGGCTCAGGTCATGGTCCCAGGGTCCTGGGATCAAGCCCTGCCTCAGGCTTCCTGCTCAGTGGGAAGCCTGCTTCTCCCTCTCCCACTCCCCGTGCTTGTGTTCTCTCTCTCACTGTGTCTCTCTCTGGCATATAAATAAATGAAATCTTTAAATAAAACAAACAAACAAACAAACAAACAAACATCAGAAAGGATCTCCAGATGGAGGAAGAAAAATACAAGGAGCTGGAAGTGTAATGATAATGGGGGTGGGGGGGAGCATGATAAATAAAAATAAATATTTTACTAAGCAATAAAAATAATGACTTCCAGAATTTAAAATATATGAAACATAAATGTCATGATGGTGTAAATAGAATTTAAAAATTTAAAATCCTCCTTCTTGGATCTTACGTGTTCTCACTTCCCTTGTTTCTGACTTCTCCATAGACTGTTTTCTGGCTTCTCTGACCCTTGAATGTATCAAACTTTCCCCACAAGAACCTTGCACTCACTCTGTAGCCTAGAGCACCCTCTTCCTATGTATTTCCAAGATTGGCTGGGCTGTAATATTACCTCCTCAGTACAACCCCCCATGGCCGCCACTCTAATTGAACCATTCAGCTCTCCTACCTTAGGCCATCACATCACACTTATTTTAGTTTTTACCTTCGTAGCATTGATTTTCTCTGAATTTATCTTGGTCATTTATTTTTTCAATTCATTATGGTTTTTCTGCTCTAAGACAACTTCTACAGAAACAAGAACTCTATCCATTTCTGTTCTCCATCTAATCCCAACGTATAAAAGAGTGCATGGGGGTGCCTGGGTGGCTCAGTCGGTTCAGTATCTGACTCTTGACTTTGGTTCAGGTCATGATCTTGAGGTTGTGAGATGGAGCCCCACATCGGGCTCTGTGCTTAATGAGGACTCTGGGAGTCTCTCTCTCCCTCTCCTTTTGCCCCTCCCACTCATGCCTTCTCTCTCTCTGAATAAATAAATAAAACTTAAAAAAAAAAAAGGAAAGGAAAAGAAAACAGGGGCACCTGGGTGGCTCAGTTTGTTGGGCGTCTGCCCTCAGCTCAGGTCATGATCCCAGGGTCCTGGGTTTGAGTCCCACATCAGGCTCCCTGCTGAGCAGGAAGCCTGCTTCTCCCTCTCCCTCTGCCACTCCCCCTGCTTGTGCTATCCCTCTCTCTCTCTCTCCCAAATAAATAAATTTTATTTAAAAACAAAAACAAAAAAACAAAGCAAAACAAAAAAACCCAGTGCATGGAGCATGATGTGCATCAAGTAAAGATTACTGAATTAATGAATGAAATGTCTGTTAAATGGCTAAAACATTCTAGACTGTCTTTAAAAATATGTTTCCCAAACACCAGAAGTTAATATTCCACTCTTCTTTGTATTGATCAGATGATTTCTAGGATATTCTGTTGGAGTCTAAGTACCACATTTTAAGAGGACTTCAGAAATCTGGAGTTTGGATTTTTATCTTAAGTTCAATGGGAGAAATATGCAAAGCTTCACATACTTGGAGCTGTTTTAAGGAAGGAGGAATAGACAAAGTTTTCTCCAGGGAACAGGGCTGTGAATAAGTCGAAGTACAAAGGATGTGGTATAAGATGTTGGAGTTGTTTTAAGGAAGGAGGAATAGACAAAGTTTTCTCCAGGGAACAGGGCTGTGAATAAGTCGAAGTACAAAGGATGTGGTATAAGATACCATCAGAAGGAGGATACTCCTTCTGATATGCCCTGAAAGCAGAAATACATGTGCCCTGAAATACATGTGCCCTGAAAGCAGAAAATGTGTTGATCTTTGAGATGGGTGAAGGCTAATACTAAGCCCCTGCTAGGGATCTTGTACATGGCATCTCTACAAGTGGAAAGCTGGCCAAAAGAGCTTTAAATTTCTTTGAACTTCGTGTCTATAGTACTACATAATGGTCTTTGCAGTTAACTTTATACAAAGTCAGTACCATTTATGGTAACACTTTCCTTAATCATAAAGGATCACTATGGTGTTCATGTGTTTTTCTGCTTCCTTTCTAACTTTCCTTAATGTCTGGCTTCTTATATCTATTTAATGTCTAAGTGATTTTGGTAGGAGGCTTTCCAGAACTGTGTGGCCTTACTTCGCTCTTCTGAGTTGCCACCTCATCACATGGCCACCTAGTTGCCTACCTCCAGGCTCTGGCAAGGACCTTTTTAAATGAGTCACAGTGGCCACCTAATTTTGGAGAAACCCAATGCTTATTTTATTGAGATTTTGTTGTAAAAGGTTTACAAAATGTTAGTTGATTAACCGTCTGCTCCATTCTTCCTGCCCATGGGGTGGGGGTGGGGGTGGGGGTGGGGGTGGGGAGGTTTCTTTGGCAAGGAGGATATTTTGAGCATCAGTTTTCTTAACTAAATTTTATCATCCTTATCTGATGGTCGTTAAAGTGATATGACAAAATTGATCTTTTTTTGTTGTATCTTCTTCCCATATCTTATCAGTGAAGGGATTTTATGTATTTATAGATTACACAAGCAGACACCTAGGGTTTCATGATGGTGAACATGCTGCCTGTTATAAAATTGAGACAGAAAATTCAATCTTTCTAGCCTGGGGTCTTTTTGTTTTTACTATCTTTTTTTTCCTCTGACCCACTTCTGCTGCCTAAGATCAGATTCTCATAACATCTTACATGTGCTAATATACTTTTATTTGTCTCATAATTACTCTCAAGCCTCCCGTGTCTGTCCTGGTCAATTAACCCTAAATACTGTGCTTGTGTAATCTAATCAGGTCACTCCCCAGCTCAAAACTTCCTGCCTCCTACTTCCAGAAGCATGAAATCCGGAGCTCCAGCCAGACATTCCAGACCTTTCACAATCAGACCACAATTTGCCAATCCTGCCTTATCTGAGCTAATCCTTATCAAATTACAGCCTTCCCCACACCCCACCTTTGGCTTTCGCTTATTCTGTTTCTCTTTTATCCTCATCTCTGAATCTGCCCCGTACGGGAGGGAATAGGAATATGTACAAGGGGGATGGTTAGGATAGGATTCCTGCAAATGGAAGAGAATTAAAATTGAGGGGATGGGTAATGAGGGTGAAGGGAATTTTAGGCTAAAGGTACTAGAAAGAGATTTAGATAAACTTTAGAGAAATACGTTGTTCAGATTTAGCCGGGTATAAAAGCATAAGGAATAGGTTTCTGAATTTAATTGTCTGCATACAGATGTTTGTAATCAGTGTTGATTCAGATTCAATTGAACAATGAATAAGCTTTTCATGTTATAATCATAACACCTAAGACAGAAAAGCAGGCCTTTTCATGGCTCCCCAAGCCCCACTGGGTGTTCAAGTTAAGTGCTAGTTGCTGGCTAGTTGACTTGAACTGTTTAGTGGTTGGGGGTGGTGGGGGTGGTATCAGTCAGGATCCCAAGCTGTCCCATCCATCATAGGACTTGATCCTGGACAATGCTTTGCTCACGTGTCCTAAAACATCACAAGCCAGTGGGTTGCTGGGTCGCTGTCCTCAGTGTCACTTCACACACAATACAACAGAGCAGTGATTGATCTCTGCCTCCCTTTATCTTTGTTCATCTTTTTTGTAAATTTTTTAAATTGACAAGTTACGGTGACTGAGTAATGAGGAATGCTGAACTCCAAACAATCCTGTTTTCTGTCATTGCTATAAAACAGTCAAAACTTAAGCAGAATAACAGGAGATCTCTTTACACATACACACACACACAAAAAAAACACTACACAACTTGATGAGTAGAAAGCCAGAAAGGATGGAAATGGCAATCTCCAATAAAACTTTCTCTTCTAAAAGACTTCTCACTTTTAAAGGTTTCTAAGACAAATGCTAGCATCTTTTTTCATTTACCTCTTCTTGGCTTCTTAAGCATTTTAGCGTGGAGAGAAGAGGCTGAGAATACCCATACTAATTCTCAACCACAAGCTTCCCTGAATCCATCTGTTTTGGTGTTCTCCCCCTTAACATGGAAAGAAAAAGTAAGTAAATAGTGAGTCCTTCTTAAAACTCCCTCTTGTTTCACTTCAATATAGTCCATCAACTCTGTCGTATTACAGTTTGTGACAAATCTTACTTTAACTGTGTTTTAACCTGCATGCCAAAACAAGGAATGAAACACTTTTTTGTTCTTCCCTCTCCCACTACCTAAAGAGACGAACTTGATTTACTTCACTTTTTTAAAAGATTTTATTTATTTATTTGTCAGAGAGAGAGAGCGCGCGCAAGAAGGGGGAGCAGCAGGCAGAAGGAGAAGCAGGTTCCCTGCCGAGCAAGGAGCCCAATGCGGGACTTGATCTCAGGACCCTGAGATCATGACCTGAGCCAAAGGCAGACGCTTAACCAACTGAGCCACCCAGGTGTCCCACAAGCTTGCTTTACTTTAATTTAGTGCTCTATTATAGTCTAAAGCAGTCCTTTCCCCAACAGAAGGGAAAGTTAAATAATTTTCTTATTTCACTCATGTGGAATTTAAGAAACAAAACAGATGAACATATGGGAAGAAAAAAGAAAGAGAGAGAGAGAAGCAAACCATAAGAGACTCTTAACTATAGAGAACAAACTGAGGGGTGATGGAGGGAGGTGGGTGGGGGATGGGCTAGATGGGTGATGGGCATTAAGGAGGGTACTTGTGATGAGCACTCGGTGTTATACGTTAAGTGATGAATCACTAAATAAAAAATAATAAATAAAAATTAAAAATAATTTTCTTAGAATTCTTAAGTAGGATATTTACAAATTTTTTAAATTTAATTTAATTTTCAATTTAAATTACATTTAATATTACACATTCCAAGGATATCAATGGATCCACCTTTCCATTTTACATACATTTACTGAATAGCCACCTTGCTTCAAGAACAGTCCAAGAGATCGAGGAGCCAAGGATGAGTAAGTCAGTCACATGCCTGTCTTCTATTGTGTTTGGGAAACAAACATAAAAACTGTAATAGCTTTATGTAGAGGGCTGATAGGAAAATTATAATGTAAACTTTGCTTGAGTGAGTCAGGGAAGAGGAAGCTTCATAGAAAAGGAGAATTTTGAGCCCAGCCTTGAAAGATTTTTAAGAGTTTGGGTGGAAGATGTTTTAGCGAGAGGTGTACTGCATAATTATTCTAGCAAACTATAATCAGCTCTTTAGGAGTTTAGCATAAAATTTGGGATTGGAAGCTAGTGTAAAGCATCCCATGTGTCGTTCTAAGAGGTTTGTGCTTTGTGTTGGCAATAGGGAACCTTTCAGGGACGTTAATAAGGAAAAGCATGAAAAGGGTTGTGTTTGAGAAGATATTCTTGGGATGTGTTCAGAATGGAATAGACAAAAGCTGTCCTGGATGTCCAGATAACTAAATGGGAAAATATTGCAAAATCCCACAGGAGAGATGACAGAGGCCTTAATAAATGTAATAATAATGGAGATGAAGAGGTAAGCACAGACAGAAGCACAGTCGCAGATCAGAATCAGTAGCACTGCCTGGGGAAGGAGGGAGAGCCCCGGGACTACTGACAGATTTTCTGTGCGCCATGTGCAAAGTTTAAAAAAGCAGCATCAACATCATCAGTGACATTTATTGAGGGCTTACTCTGTTCCAGACACCGTGTCAAGCTCTTTGCTTCAAATCTTGTAACAATCTTATAAGACAGATACCATTATTATCCCAATACTACAAAATACATGAAATTTAAACTACCTTGGGGAGACCGCTGACGTGGAACTGGAGTACCAGTAACCTTGAATATTTTTTTCAACACATGTCGAAGTTTATTATTTATTTTCTCGATAGTCATATGAGGCAGTGGTCAAACACTAAATTCACGTTATTTTAATAAACAGAAAATTGACCCGGAAAGAAATGGCAGCTCAGGAGTGAACTCTGGGTCTCAGGGTTCCCACGCTGGAGAGCTTTTCTGGCTCTCAGAAAGTTACTATTACTGGAGAAGATACTGTGTCCAGTTTGTATGTCACAAAGGACATTTCTGCAGAAGAGGTTCTAGGAAAAAACATATTTCAGTTCAGACACTTAGTTTCTTTTCTTTTCTTTTTTTTTTTTTAAGATTTATTTATTTATTTATTTGACAGAGAGAGAGATAGCGAGAGAGGGAACACAAGCAGGGGGAGTGGGAGAGCGAGAAGCAGGCTTCCCGTCGAGCAGGGAGCCCGATGTGGGACTCGATCCCAGGACCCTGGGATCATGACCTGAGCCGAAGGCAGACGCTTAATGACTGAGCCACCCAGGCGCCCAGACACTTAGTTTCAAGTGAAAGTGATTCCGAGCACACCAAGGTATCTTACAGAACTGAAGGACAGGGATACAGGTAGTGGCAGGAGCAGCTAGAAAGGTCTCCAAAGTATCACCACTGCCCTCTTCTTCTTACCTATTTGAATTTTCTCTTTCTCTCTCTCCATGGACTGGCTTTTGTCAATGTAAGATTTTATTTTTTCTGAGGTTTTTTTTTTTTGCTTAGAGAGGACAAATCTTAGCTACTGGGATTTTTTTTAAATTAATATTCAGTTTATTAAAGTGAAAAAATTCTAGAATTTAGTTTCCCTTAAGCTTCTTTACATTAACTGTAAATTCTATTTACAAATTAGTAAAATTTAACAATCACTTTCAGAGTGGTCATTGCTGTCTCAGGTTGCAGAACTCACTGAACAATCAGGCTCCTTACAAATTAGTTAATTTAATTGCCTTTAACATTTTAGACTGCATTTATAATTAACATATTTGTTGCCTGATCTGACCTGACATGACAAGTGAAATTTTCTCAGGTACTTTCTCAGCTATTTAAATTGTTCTAGTAAACTTCATAAATTAAATTCCATAAATGTGATAAATCTGAAGTTCTCTCACGCATTTTAATGGTGTTTACAATCTTAGAAAAATATTCTCCTGATTTTAAACTAAATTACAAGTTCAAATCAATCATTCAATTATACTTTTATTTTTTTTAAGATTTTGTTTGAGAGAAAGAGAGCACGAGCAGGGGGAGGGGCAAAGGGAGAGGGAGAAGCAGATTCTTTGCTGAACAGGAAGCCCCACCCAGGGCTCAATCTCAGGACTCTGGGATCATGACATGAGTGGAAGGCAGATGCTTAACCAACTGAGCCACCCAGGTGCCCCTGGTGATCGCACTGTTATGTAATACCTCCCCCTTGGAGGGCTGGTGTTTTTTGACTTCCAGTGAATTTCCATGAGAAATGACACTATCTCATTTCCAAGATTAGGTTACAAAAAACCCTGCTTCTGTCTTTGGTGATCTCTCTTCCTCCCTTGGTTGCTTGCTCTAATGTAGCCAGCTTCCATGTAGTGAGCTTCCCTATGGAGGACCCATGTGGCAAGGAAATGAGGGAGGCCTTCAAGTAACAGCCAGTGAGGAACTGGGGCATTCAGTTCAGCAAGCCATGGAGGAAATGAATCCTGTCAACAACAGTGAATGTAGAGTGAGTGAATGTAGAAGCAGATCCACCCCCGACCTGGGCCTTCAGATGAGATCGCATCTCCAACTAACACCTTGATTACAGCCTTGAAGAGACATTAAAGCAGAAGCATTTAGCAGAGCTGCACCTTGATTCCTGATCTACAGAGACTGGGAGATAATGAATGTTTGCTGCCTTAAGTCAACAATTTTTGGAGTCCTTGTCATAAATATGTATAGTCAATATTCTCCAGAAAAACAAACTAATGCATGTGGGTGTGTGTATATACAGAAGGAGAGAGAGTGGGAGCTGACAAGTCCAAAATCTGCTGAGTAGGCTGACAGGCTGTCAATTCCAGCAAGAGTCGATGTTGCAAACTTGAGTCCGAACGCAATCTTTGGGGTTGGGGAATGGAGTGAGGGGGGAGAGTGGCAGAACTCATTCCTCTTGGAGGAACCTCAGTCTTTTCTCTTCAGGCTTTCAACTACTTGGATGAGGGCCATCCACTTTATAGAAGGTAATCTGCTTTACTCAAAATCTACCGGTAAATAGTAATCATCTAAAACTTACCTTTACAGCAACAACTGGATTGGTATTTGACCAAACAACTGGGCACCATAGCCTAGCCAAGTTGACACACAGATCAATCATCATAGCATCAATAGATAATTAATATATATTAAACATTATAAATACTTAACACCAAATATGAACATATCATTCCTATCCTAATACTAAAATATTAATTTGATTTACTGAAAATTCCTCTATATTTAATTTTAAACCTCCTCAAGGAGACAATTTTATTCTTCAAAGAATAATTGGTCTCACCATTGCAGTGTGTTAAAATCACTATTGACCTGTTATTTGGGGCTAGAATGAAAGACCTGGAACAGTAGACATACAGACTGACATCAATCTTGTCACTGACAACACGGTCCAAGACATTCTTTTATTGAATATTTCCACCTGAGTTAAATAAATGGAATTCTGCCACCTGAGACTTTAGCTAACTTTTTTTTACCACTTAATTAGACTTTTTTTTTTAATATATTTCCTTTTAGATTTAAATAACATCTATTGGAACTTGCATATTTTTCATAACTTTGTTTAACTCAAATATCACACTAATGGGTGCACCCTGGCTTCTCCTACCCACAGAGTAGAAAACATGGCTACTAACTGTTCCCATACTTCTGCCTTTATACCTGGCATACTAAAAGATATTGACTTCCATTTCTTGGTTTCCATGCCTAAAACTCCTATGAAGATTCCAGTTGGTCTAGTTCAGATATGGTGTTGGTCACTAGACCAGGACAGTCTTATGAGAGAGGGATTATAGAGAAGGCCCTATAGCACCATGAGAATGAGGGGTGCTGGGCAGACAATCCCCTCGATTTCTAGTGCATAGGAAGTAAGACTCATGATGTTAGATGTATACTGCTTTAAGTTGATGAACAAAAAAGATTTGCATGCTCAGCTCTAAAAAGGAAAGATTTCATAGTAGCATTCTTCCCAATTCCTCACTTGCTGGACTTCTCCTCAAAAGCCACCCTTTACTCTCACGTCCCCATCTTCACAACGTCTCACCCAGGCCGGCCCTTTGGAGGCAGCAGGTAGAACTTCACATCCTTTCTCCTTTTTCAAAACTGGAATTTTGCAGTATGTAGGTGAAAAAAAGACACACAGCCAGAGCCAGAAAGGCAAAGGGCCAACTATTTCACATTCTAAACTTCACAAATGATTTAATTTGCACACTCGCAACATGTTCTTTTATGTAAGCCATTTTAAGCATTCTAAAAAGTAACTTTCTGGGACCATGTCTAAATGCAAGTAGGGTATGATCCTATAGATAAGAATTCTAGGCACCAGGGGAAGGTAAAGAGATATTTTTGGATAGAGAGACTCTGATAGCAATAAAGTTGGAGGTTGGAGCATGGCTGCTATAGGCCATTATGTCAATACCAAGCAGAAAATTAGTTATTTGCTGCTTTCTGCCACTTGGGTTGTCTCTAAGTATTTGAATGTAATGATATGAAAGTGAAAAAAAGGAAAACACCTTAAAAAACCACTGTAATGAAGCAGGAGCAATACAAGAACATCAGATTAAAACTTTTTTTTTTTTAAAGATTTTATTTATTTATTTGAGACAGAGAGAATGAGAGACAGAGAGCATGAGAGGGAGGAGGATCAGAGGGAGAAGCAGACTCCCCGCCGAGCAGGGAGCCCGATGCGGGACTCGATCCCGGGACTCTAGGATCATGACCTGAGCCAAAGGCAGTCACTTAACCAACTGAGCCACCCAGGCGCCCCAGATTAAAACTCTTAATTATTGATTATTGGAAGACATAGTAGCAACAGAACCAAGATTAGAGATGAAACTAAAGGAAACCAAACCCTGGATAATTCTTCAAGCACTGAATTGGTTCTTTCCTCAGAATTCTATTTTTTAAAATTGGATATTCATACATGCCTTCTCCTCAGTCTCAGGGTGAGCACTGTAAATCTTACACCAAACCACATGGAATTCATAACCTTGGCTAGGTATCATCTTGGTCCATTTCCTCTTAAATTAATTGTATGTGGCATCTCAGAACTTCCCTATGTGGCTGGGGGCTAAAAGTGGTATTTAATCATATAGTACTTAGAATCTCTCACATGGCTAAGTGTGTATGTCCAGTTCTAAGAAATGAGTAAAGTTTTGGTTACTCTAGTAAAAAGAAACTGCCAAGCTAGATATGAGTCACATACAATTTTTCTGTTTGGCAATGAAGTCTGTTTCTCTGTTTTTCTGTACATTTTTCAAAGGTTGAAAGAATAGATTCCACTTAAAGGGGTTTGGGGATGATATTTAGTTACATACTTAGAATTTATTCCACTTTTACCAACTGCACTCAGATTTTACTTTGGAAATGTCCTTCCCTCATTGTGCTAGAGCCATGAACTCTGAATGGATTGACTCCATCCCAGCTCCAAGCTATATTATTTTACCCCAGATAAAACAAAGATTGTTTCAGCAGAGGCTGTCACCAAAGCCCAGATAAACCAGCATTTGGTTTCTTCCTGGGCCCAGTGATTGGCTTAATCAGAGTAAATCTCAAGACTTTTGTTAAACGATTATAAAATGTGACAGTCTCTCTCCCCTTGGATATGAGTCAAATAACATGTTGCCTTGGCTGCTATTGGCAGCCATTTTGTGGCTACGATGGAAGCCAATCTGAGGATGGAGCCAGAATACAGAGAAGGACACAGCCAAGAGAATCATAGAAAACTGAGAGACTGCCTTAATGAAAACATGCCTGGACTTTTCAGATATGTGAGCCAATAAATCTGGTTTATCACTTATGCTAATTTGAGTTGGAGTTCTGTTACTCATAACCACAAACATCTCAACTAAAATATAAAGCATCTGGGGGAGGTGGACTTATCTAGAAAATGAATACTAGGATATAGTGAAGGTTAAATTCATCATTATTTATTCTCATTCACTGTGGCATTTCATGGATTCAAGAATATCAGATGGAAAAAATTGGAAGTTAATCAGGACCAAGCACCCTTTTAATTATATATATATTATTAATTGTATGTGGCATCTCAGAACTACATATATATATTATATATATATTATATATATATATATATGTGGTAGTTGATTCAGTCCTATTAGAAAAATATGCCCCAAAAGGGGAGTGAGCCATTTGAAGTTTCCTTGGTCTAAAAATTTTCTCTACCAATTATAGAAAATACCCCAAATTGGTCATTCTTACAAAAGAAGTCTTTGAAAGATCTTAATATTCAAAATCATAATCTTAGATGGGCAAGATAGGAGCAATCCTTTTTTATTAAACAACTCATCAGGCATTAGTTTATCAGATTAGCTCCAGCAGAAATAAGAACCTTTGGGAAATGGGATACACATTTTATTAGGCAGAAGAAAGGCATGAAAGAAGAGAGTTCTGCCTACAGACGAAGGACAGGTGGGGGTAAGGAAAGAGTAGTAACATAACAAAAATTGTTCTAAAAACTAACCTCACTTTAATTTTTCCGGAGCCATTCTATGCAGAGAATGTTGATAAATTATATCTTAATGTTTGGACTACTTCTTTATATGAGTATGAACCCTGACACCAACAATTGGCAAAGTTGTAAGAACATGTCCTAGAACTAGAAGTAGTTCAAGCCAGAAACCTGCAATAAACAAACTGAACGGATGCTACACTTCAAATTTTACAGTTTGCCCTTCTACTCCCTTCCCCAGCCCCCTTCACTCTCCCTGATCCTGCCAATCAATGACTTTCTTGGCAATCTGTGCTTATAAGATATTTGCATGACTTCGCTCCACTTTCCATCCAACCTGGAAAGGAACCAATTTTGTGAAAAACTTCTACTTGTCTCACTGGAAAAAAAGCAATGATTAACTCCTAGAACTGCATCCACACATAACTGAAGCTGGTTCAGCTCTTAGTTCACACCCTCTGCTTTTCCAAAAGAAATGGAGTCCTTCTTCTTTCCATTCTTTAACTGCCATTTCCCCCCCTAACACATTAAATATAAGATTGTTTGATTTGAGGGAGGTTTCTAAATATTTATGGAAGCAGCTTGAAAGGAAGTCTTTATAAAAACCACTTTGGGTGCACCTTATTAAAGCTCAAGGTTGAGGCCATCTGTGGCCAATGAACTTCTGAATGTCGGAAGTGTGCTATAAAAACAGCAGGATTTTCGCTAGCACCAGTAGAGCTTGTCTCTATGACTGGAGTTTGATAGTACTCTCTGCTACATTCAGTTTTTTAGAAGAAAATCCATTGCAAATTAGGTCAGGTGTTAAAAAGCTTTCTGCTATCACCTAGGTATCTACATCATAAATCTGAAGAGAACCTGCGAGAAGCTTCTGTTGGCAGCCCATGCCATTGTTGACATTGAAAACCCAGCATCAGTGTCATATCGTCCAGCAATAACGGCCAGCGAGCTGTGCTGAAATTTGTTGCTGCTACCAGAGCCACTCCTATTGCTGGCTGCTTCCCTCCTGGAACCAGATCCAGGCAGCCTGCCGGGAGCCGGGACTTCTGGTGGTTCCTGATCCCGGGGCTGACCACCAGCCTCTTACAGTGGCGTCCTATGTTAACCTGCCTCCCATTGCTCTGTGTAGCACAGACTCTCCCCTGCGCTATGTGGACATCGCCATCCCTTGCAACAACAAGGGAGCTCACTCAGTGGGTCCGATGGGGTGGATGCTGGCCAGGGAAGTTCTGCGCACACGTGGCCCCTTTCCCGTCAACACCCATGGGAGGTCATGCCTGATCTCTACTTCTGCAGAGATCCTGAAGAGATGGAAAAGGAAGAGCAGGCTGCTGCTGAAAAGGCCGTGACCAACGAGGAATTTCAGGGTGAATGGACGGCTCCAGCTCCTGAGGTCACTGCTACTCAGCCTGAAGTCGCAGACTGGTCTGAAGGCGTGCAGGTGGCCTCGGTGCCGATTCAGCAGTTCCCTACCGCGCACTGGAGCGCCCAGCCGGCCACTGAAGACTGGTCTGCAGCTCCCACTGCTCAGGCCACTGAATGGGTAGGAACAACCACTGAGTGGCCTTAAGCTGCTCCTCCACAAAGGCAAACAAAATGGAAATAGAAGTGGAAAAGGTTGACGGAAAATAAACAGTTTGTAAAAACAAAAAAAAGCACTTTGGAAAAAAAAAAAATTGTTCTTCCTACAGAAAAAAAGACCTTAAAAATATGTTTTGATTTTTTTCTAACTGAGGGAGAGAGAAAGAGAGAGGGGGGTACTAAAGTGTAAAACTACCACTTCACCACTTGGTAGTGAGCTAATATTTTATAAAAAAAATTATTAAGAAAAACTCTTTGGTGCGTAAAATCAAAATATTAAGAAAAACCAAAGCTGTGTACAATTTTTTCGAAGTGAAAAAAGTCCTGCTCTATATGTCTGGCTTATGGTTTGCTTTCAGGAAAAAAAGAACACCATTCGAGTCTCATTTGAACACTGGTACCGATTTACCAGTAGATTAATGTCAAATCCTGCTATTTTTGAGATTCTGACCTTTTACTTTTATTTTGTTTAATCAGGAAATATTTAACATTACACTGTTTAGGCTTCTGGGTTTCACATGAGCTCATTTGCCAGCAGTGTGTCCTCCTCCATAGGGGTTCTGGCAGAAGTAGACAAGCCTGGTAGAATATCAAAGTTTATCAAGCCACAGGATCTACAAAGTCTTAATTTTTCTCATTACTCTGCATCCCACACACCCAGTCCCACCCTGGAAATTAGTAACACAATCCAGAAAGAAACATGGGAGTTACTAAGTCACATAGAGTATAGCCGAGAATCCTAGGCTCAGAAGAAGGATCGATTTAAATCTGTTTATAAATCGCTAATAAAACATTTGTGAGTATGACACCAAAAAACTAAAATTGAGAAAGTTTACTCACACACGATTCCCACAATGGCCTCCATGACCAGTTGATAATTATACTTCATTCTTATAACCAAAGAATCTGAATCCAATGTCTAGACAATATGTGAGATAGTTATCAGAAAGAATCTTATTTCTTATCTCCCCCTGAAAATCTCTACCTCAAAGAGAGAAGCTGTGGTTATCTAAATGACAGTGTTAGAATACAATGTTTCCTAAAATCTTAAAGTAGATTCCTCAGTATGACTCCTTACCTTCAGTATCCTGCAATATTCCCAAGAGGAAAAAGCAAACAAAACAACAGAAACCACAAGATTCTATACAGAAAAAATACTGAATATATTTATATTTTTAATGTCAAAATTTTCAACATTAAAGGATCCATCGTAGTTTTTCATTTGTATCTTTCCAGCTACCCAGACACCAGTAGACAACTTCTAAAATTAAATAACTTTTATGAATAACATACGTAGCACGACCTCAAGCTTTAGGTTTTGAATATAAGGTATAAAAGAAATGAAGTAGACACATGATCTTTCATTTTCCTGCTTTGCGTCAGAGCAGTTCTTTGATGACCCATGGACCTACCTCTTTCTGTTCTTCCTCTGCCTCTCCCACACATTTTCAGGGAAATGGACCAAAACATTCACTGAACATTAGAAAAATTAAGCTGTAGAAGAAATATCTTAGGAATATAGCCGTGGGTTTTATTTTCTTATTGTAGTAAAAATAATAATATCTTGAATTTAAAATGTCTTTCTTTTAAAGCATTTGAGCATATTGCTTTTGTTTTTATTGTTAATATATTACCCAATGTTCCCTTGACATACTTAAAACCACTTGACTCATTGGTAGAGCTAAGACTAGAACCTAAGCCTCCCACATATATGTCTAAAGTTCATCCCACTAGGTTATATATTAGCCAATTCATGAGGTACCCACCTAAATAGCAGAACCCAAAGGCCTCTGAATAACAGCAGAAGGTCATGCTAATTAGGTTACTTTTTCTTTGGGTGTGAGCTCTGTTGCTTTGTGATAGAGCTAATTTTGATTTTTAAAATCAGCTCCTTGCTTTTTCCAGCACAATTATTACCTAAGGAAGGAACTGTCTGAGCTGCTGCCCTTGAGTTTAAATTTAGGTCCAGTCATTTGCCTACGTGGCCTTTGAGCCTGCCACATGAGAGAACCTTATCAAAATCTCGGTCAGGAAGCCAGATCTGGATAACAGTGAATAGATGGATTTCCATATACAATAAGTAATGTACTTAGTAATTGGGGCGATAAATTAATAAATTAATAAATTGGGACAATAAAATAGCAACTATCGCACAGGATTGCTGAGCTTTAAAGATAACTTATACATGTGTAAAATATATTACATATAATATATATTCTATACACAATATATTACGTGTAACTATATTCATATTGCACATAGAACAATGTATGTGTTTAGTAAATGATCTGTTCTTATTTTTCAGTTTGTAGCATTTTGTTTTTATCTGTACTCTATTAGCGATTATCCCAACAGATCTGATGTTAGGTTCAGAAACATCAACCAGCCATGAGCACCTGTCAGGTCCCTAGGCCAACCTGTATAGGGCTTTAGTCCCACCTCCATCCCATCCTTCCCAAAAAATGATTAGGAAAATTTGGCAGAATTACTCTGATCATCTTAGCACATTTACTCAAAGCTGAAAATATTTGAATAGCCTGGTCATTCCTTAATCTAAATATACATAAACTTTGTAAAACTCATTTATGAATTTTTCAATCAAATTTTCAGAATATTCCCTGATGTTGAAAAATTATGTGAGTATATATGTATATATTCATATGTATGGATATATGCATTATATATGTGTATATGATATGTGTATGTTATATATATGTGCATACATTCTATGAAAAATGTGGAATACAACTTCATGTATTAAATTGTCAAGTATTAAGAGTGTTAAGTAATAATATATAATGAATGTGTTTAACTTACTGCGCGCAGATGATCATATAAGGAAAGAGACATTTTCCCAAGAGTTAAATGGATTTCCTTTCAGTATTCCAGTTTTAAATATGGCTTCACATACAGGTACAGCGTACGGTACTAAACTTTTTAGTCCTCATTCCACAATCCATATCTCTACTATTTTTCCATTCCATTTTTTTCTCTCAAAATACTAGCTTGTTATTTTTCAGTTGTTGACACAGCCAAGATGGAATTGCAAAATCTTTAATTAAGAACTCTTTCAATCTACCTTGTTTAAAGTAAATACTGAAAAACAAGAAAGCAAGTCTATGAACTACATATCCATACTTCTGTGAAAAGATAAAGTCAAGAGGCTTTAAAAATACTGAACTTCATATAGGAAAGAAAAGTTTTAATTTTTAAGGGTTGTGGAGTTTTATATTTATACATATAAATCAAGTTTATTCCAAATAGTCATGTGTCTGGATGTTGATGAATGTCTGCCTCAGGTAAGCCTTCATAGTCTTAACTTGCTTATTCATAGTTTCTTTTTTTATTTTAGCTTTAACTTGAAACATGGTTTTATTGTATTGTACAGCAAAGACTCTAGGACATGGTTGTTTGCAAATATATTGGACTTGAGATTACCTCAGGAGCTAGAGCTACGTATAATTCGGACTGTGATAAATCAGATAAACATTTCAGTCTTTGTTTAAAAAAAGTAATTTTTATTATATGCCTTCTTGGTTTTTTTCCTGGGCAGGGTGTCTTTACTTGCCCTGTTTTCTTCTGTTTTATCAGTCTTCTTTATTTACATAACAGTTTCCTTCATCTTACAACTTCCAAGTTAACTTGACATAAAGCTGTTTCTTCCTGGATCAGAAAATGTCATGTATTATTATTCTTTTCTTTATTAAACCATCTGGACATCTGGAAGCAGATTCTAAACCTGTCAGCTTCTCATGATATAAAGCAAATATGCATTATTCTATGGAGGAAACTAAAACAGAGGTGTTCTTTCTTCATCTCTCCACCTATAGAAAGAAGTTTAATTTATGAGGATTTCAGTGAAGGCAGTCTGTACCAGGGAGGAAGGGCATAGCAATTATCTAAACAAACAAACAAACAAACAAAACCACCCAGAGTTTCATCAAACACCTCCCAGATCTTTGAAAATTTGCTCAAACTCCATTTAATTTTTGACAGAGCCTCCATATACATAGGAAGTGAAGCATAAGCTTCCAAGCCAAAATGTTCTTCACAGATAACTGAGGGGGAAAACAATGGTGTGTTCTTTCCTCAGCCATTAAGTCAAGTTTGTATTGTAAGGCTTCATAAACAAGGAGTATTTACAGCATACAGTGGCTGTGAGATGTGCCAGGGGGCAGGTAAAGTGCACTCACAGAGCTAAGGTGTTCCATTTCCTAATTTAACCTCTCAAAATAACCGAGTTCCACCCTGGTATAGTGCCTCTGAACTATTAAGAGCAGTAGGCTAGACACTGGAAGACAGTAGGATCTAATCAGCTTTAATCAGCTGCTATTACACAGCTGAAAAAAAGAATGCATTCTTGGGTAATCTAAGACTTAAAGGGACATAATATACATTAATCGTTTAGTCCACTAAATCTACAGCTCAATTATCTAAGTATCAAAGAATTAGTAGTAGGAGCTACAATAGGAAGTGCCTTTCCTTCTCTATTCTAACACAGAATTGTTTTCTATGAAATCATCACATACAATATTAAAAACACAGCATTTTTGATACAAAGCTAATGCCTCCAACTCACCAACATTTTCAAAAATAATAAAACAGAATGGTTTTACTTTATCCAAAGCACTGGGTCGAGAAAGCATTCACATCCACACCTGTAGCATACATAAACAATGATTTGGCTACTTAGTAGTCCTAAACTGCCATTAAGCCCTATCTATCTGGACAATTCTATTATTCACACAGTTGACTCAGAATTTTTATTCTAGGGGCACCTGGGTGGCTCTGTCAGTTAAGCATCCAACTCTTGGTTTCAGCTCAGGTCACAATCTCAGGGTCGTGGGATCAAGCCCTGCATTGGGCTCTGGGCTTAGCGGGGAGTCTGCTTGAAACATTCTCCCCTTCTCCCTCTGCCCCTCCCACTCGTGCTGTCTCTCTCTCTCTCTCTCTCTCAAATAAATAAATCTTTAAAGAAAAAAAGAATTTTTATTCTAGCCTATCCCCCGTCACTTGTACAGAATGATAGTACACAACGAAGCAATTCTTTTTTTTAATTTAAATTTAAGTTAGTTAGCATTTAGTGTATTATTAGTTTCAGGCACACCAAAACAATTCTTGAAGGTGCCATCTAACATTTATTAATCTCTGTAGACTGATATTCTAACTTTTCCCACCTTGATAAAGAGACTGGCTTCTTCTCTGCCCTTCCCCTCACCACCATTTTTAGAATTGAAGACATGCTTGGGATTCTCTGTGGCCCATTCTGCAGATTTGTCTATTGAATATCACCTGTCACTGGTGAGGGACCTCCAGCCCGCAGTTCATGCTGGAAAAATAAGACTCACGTTTATGAGAGTCTATACACATTTCTCTCACCAATATGTTAAAACTCTTCTCATTGTGCATAGCTTTTCTTGATAATGGCACCCATGCCTGACTGGCAGGTTCAGTCTTGTAGATTTCTGACAGTTTAGACTCCTTCAAACTGGACTTCCAGAACTTGGAAGCAATTTTAAGAGAGCTCTTTCATACCTTTGCTCTAAGAAAGCACTAACAGAATTTCCTATTATAAACGATTTCAATATGCATCTTTAGAGAACCAAAGCCAATGGATTTTCATCAGGCTCAAAGAAAATACTGGTGCTTTTCAAAAACCCATCATTGTTTCTTTATAGCCGAGCTCTTTATTGGCAAAATTCTCTGGATTATATTTGGAAACTCTGTGGCACATTTTTAAATCACAGGTTGATGTGTTTTACTTTAAATGAAGACTTCCTGTATATGCTATAGAAGAAAATTTACCATTATCACTGGATCTTTGCACCCTAAAATAAACTTTATTTTAAGCCACACCTTTCAGTGAGGTTTGACAAAAGAAGGCAGCCAGATCTGGAAGGTTATGAATTCTGTGATGGAACTTGATTCATGGTTTCTAATAAAGATATTTTAATGCTCCTGCCAAGTTCAGCAAAAAGGCTTGCCAGAACATAGACTCTCAAGTAAGCCTACCCCTTAATCTTGTGTGAGAAGAGAAAACAGTCCCAACAGCAATAGGGGCTGGATATGAAAGTCCTTCTCTGTATTACTTTCCCCAGTAAAGTTCAGCTGTACCACCAAGAAACAACACATCAATAATATCTGGTAGTGTTCAGAGCCATCAGCAAGAGGAGGGGGCTTATTTATGGTCAATTGAGTATCTATTTACAGAAGGAAGTTCTTTGTGTGAATTCCCCTCTTAGGACAGGCGTTTTTCCTATTAAACAGAGACAATTTTTGATTATTCAGGTTGGTTGGGATGGAAAGGAAGGCTGAAGGAACAAGACCAATCAAAGTGACAGACAATGAAAACTCAACTGTGGTTGGCTTTTAATTTTGTTTTTGTACTTTCATTGGAATATGGGTGTGTCTGGCATTCTGAGAATTTGCATTTCAGGCAAAGTAATAAAAGTAGACCATAGAGACCTGAGTCAGAAAGCTGGAAAAGTCATTTTAGCTCTCTATCTGCTCAACTTCTGGCCACCCCATTCCTTGCTGGGTGTGGACATCTCCACTTCTCCCATTATTACCTGATTTAATTAGGTGGAGTGGAGTATTTGTTTTTCAACCAGAAAACGGAAGCCCGATTTTCCATGGAATGATAAAATAAAACTCAAGCAATAGAGATTTAATTGCTCCCTAAGAAGACTAGTGGGATAAAATCAATTTGTTTCTTAGGAAACTGTAACTTGTCATACGTTTCAGAGATATTTAGCCGAATACACTTGATAATTGCATACAATCTGCAAAACAAGATTGCTGCTGAAATTTTTACCACCCCCACCCCACAACACACACATACATCCCACATCCCTAAGACTGAGACATGATATAAACATCCAGGTAGAGGCATAGAAGGACGAAAATCCAGGAAACACCGGAGAGAGATTCGTCACTTAGCAAGGGAAATAGTGAGAGACAACCTAAGAACATCTTTCACCTGGAAGAGAAGACCCTCCCCAGGGCTATGTGAGTGATCTTACAAGACAAAGAATATTTTTAAATTTATTTAACCTACACATTCTTCCATTTTCAAAGAGGTAAACATTTATATATTTGGCAGGTGGGATAAACTCAGCGTTCACTTGCAGAGATATTGCCATCTCTGTGGCTGCTTCGAAAAAAAACCAAAGTTTTAGTGCATGATTTAAATGTTTTACAATCATTTTCCTAACGCCAAATCCTTGGAGTTACTGTTTGTGATGAACCGAACAGGGTGCACAGATGCCTTAAAGCTTGGAAAATTGTTCACCAGAAAACGTTTCATTTTAGTCAGAGTTGTCTTGGGAAGACAGATATTTCTAAACAATACTAATTCAGGGACTTGGCTAACATATTGGATATGGAAAGTTGTGCTTTCTTGCCAAGTTTTGGAGATGTTTGCACAATATCCAGATGATTGAATTATATACATGGCAAATCAAAGTGACAAATATCAGTTGTACAAACCAAATTCTTAAAGGTATCTAATGACTGGACATTCTAAATTAAAAATTAGAGACTCACCCCTTTTCTACAAAAAAAAAAGGGGGGAAATTAACATCTTTTCTGTTTTATCAATCTATGCAAAAGCAAGCAATATAAAATGTTGTTAAACTAGGAAACCTTATTAATTTTATAATTGATATTTTCAACTGACATCTTTATTGTAGAAAGGGGTAGTATAAGTTACTAAGCACTCAGAAGGTTATCAGTAAAATTTAGCTGAGCTCAACCTGGCATTTTTATTCAACATGAAAAAAATTTGGTCTGAAAAAAAACAGGTAGAAAAATTAACAACAGAAATAGGGAAATATACCTGCATATTCATAAGCCAACATTAGATAGGAAATAAGCAAAAAGAAACCCAAATGGTCTTTGACTTCATCAGCATAAATGATGCCTGAAAGCATGAGTTATAAGTACAAAGTCAAAATAAAGGAGATAGTTTGTATAGAAAAGAATATTTCTTCTGTAATGCACCTCGGATTTACTGTGAAAGATATTAGGGAAACATATTATATGATAAAAAAGGAAGAAAATACTAATTATTTTTCAAAGGATTTGAAAAGCTGATCTAAAAGTTGATGCACAGGGGCACCTGGTTGGCTCAGTCAGTTAAGCATCTGCCTTTGGCTCAGATCATGATCCCAGGGTGCTGGGATGGAGCCCTGCATCAGGCTCCCTACTCAGTGGGAGTCCACTTCTCCTTCTCCTTCTGCCATCCCCTCCTGCTTGTGCTCTCTGGCTCTCTCTCTCTCTCTCTCTGTCAATAAAGAAAGAAAGAAAGAAAGAAAGTCAGTAATGCTAGTATTGTACTATTATTAAAAGTTTAATATTGGGGCACCTGGGTGGCTCAGGTGGTTGAGCATCTGCCTTCAGCTCGGGTCATGGTCTCTGGGTCCTGGGATCAAGTCCCATGTCCGGCTCCCGACTCAGTGGGGAGTCTGCTTCTCCCTCCTCCTCTGCCTCTCCCCCTGCTCATGTTCTCTCTCTGTATCTCTCTGTCTCAAATGAATAAATAAAATATTTTTAAAAATTTAATATTGAAAATAGTTTATGGCACATGCAAACTGTAATTCTTCACTCACTAATATCCAGACACTGTATCAATCTCTAATATTTTCAAAGTCAGAGAAATAAAATTTGAAATACTAGATTGAAGCAGATGAAACTGAATGCATAACCATTTATGACCTATAAAAATGGCAGTTTCATATGATTTAACTTAATAGATTGTTAGGGGAGTATTAAGAACATAATGTGGCTATAGCCACATAATTAATCTTGGTAAAGAGAAAGCTGAATAGTGATTGAACAATGGGTAGGCCTTTTTATCATATTACATGTTTCTCTAGTATCTATCACAGTTAAGTCCTACATGCATTGATGGAGAAATATTGGTCTTTTCTACACAAACTGTCCATTGAGAACATTAAAGAAAAACTTAGGCTCAGCCTTTAAGATAAAGTACCTTTACAATTTACATTTACAATAAGGAGTATCTCTCTGAGAGTAAGGGATTCTATTTATTTTAACTGGCTACCTTTCTTGAAGGTATTAAGCATGATTAAATATTTTTGTGTGGCGACAAAATATTCTAAAGTAAAGAATGTTAATTTTTAGTTAAAAACAACAAGATTACATGGTCAAAACATACATTAAATGAGAGCACAAGAAGATACACCAGACTATCTTACCTCACAGAGAAAAGGTACTACATCTCAGAGAACTTACTCTCTAAGCTCTTATGTCCTTTTGTGTTTCAGTGCCATTTTTATTGTCCCAGCCTAGACTTTATGGTAAGTCATTTCAGTGATGTCCATAGATCAACTTAGAATCCTTTGTTCCCCTAACATTTTGTGATACAGGCAAGGGAAGTGCCTTAATCCTGGGTTAATGCTATGGTTTCCATTATTCTCATAACCCTTATTGCTGATTATACGCAAAGGGCATGCTAAGTAAATCCAACTAGGTTTGAACTAATTAGCAACCTTTTCTATTTACCCTAGAAGCTAGTTTAAATAATTTCCACGTTCTTCAAGTGGAATGCTACACCCTACACTCAAACCCAGAGGCTACTTCACTGAAAAGATTTAAGCCATTAACAGTAAATTTTATTGACTTCCTTCTTTTCTTATCTGAAGAATTTACCTTATTTCCTCCTATGCACTTCACTGTTGTCACAAAGAATTACGCTGCTCTTATTTTCAAAACTAACCCTTTTACCTGTCCTGAGACTCTCATTTTCACCTGACTCTTCTCCAGCTTTATTTGATGAAACATCTTCTGAATTTCAAGTGAACTCTTCCCAATGGCTTGATTCCAAGATACAACACTATCCAGTTTTAGTCTCTCTGAATGTTATTCCTCAGTCTCCCCTGCAAGCTTTACTTTATCATTTTGACTCTTCACTGAAGCATTTCTGAGGGGATTTTGTTTGCATTAGTATCTCTCCACATTCTCTACCTTGGTGTCTTCATGTCTAGACACTCTGTTTTATATACTTCTGAATAAATTGCTATGGTCTTCACATTGAGCTTTGTTAAGGAGAGCCACCCTGCTACCTTAGTCAAAACATCCTGAACTAGGAAGAATAGAAAGCCTAAAGTGCCATCTCAAGATAGGGTAGCTTCACAGCTATTCAGATTTTCTATTTCATCTTGTGTCAGTTTTAGTCATGTGGAATTGTATAAAACTTGTGGACCTGAGAGACTCTATTTTGAGAAAAGCTCCACTTTCCTTTCTAAAGCAAATGGCTTTTTTTTGAACTGTGCAAAAAATCCTTGGCTGGGCCAGAAGTGACAACTGTTTTATAAGCAATTGTCAGTAAAAGTCAACAGGACATCAGGCATCCTCATCATAAGACTGTTGTTTGTGGACTTCCTGAAGACAGAATAGTTAACTAATGCATACCAGGAATAGTTTTATTTGTTAACATCAATAGAATAGTCAATTAATGTGTGACCAAAAGCAGTTCAGCCTCTTAGTACCAACTGACAATTTTTTTTACTTTTTTATCCAAGTCATATAATTGCCCCCTTTCCTCTTTCTCATAAAAATCCCTTGCTTTCACCCTGTAGGCAGAACACTTTTCTGATTTCTGCTAGGATTTGTGCTCCCTGAATTATAATTCTGAGATCACAAATAAAGACCTTTGTTCTTTTCCCATTTTACCTCCTTTCTTGGTTGATGGCAGTTTGTGTTATTCAAAGAATTTGTTCATTTTATTAAAGTTACCAGATGTATTGGCATCTGTTCGTGGAATGTAGGGGTGCCTGGCTGGCCAGTTGGTTGAGTGTCTGAATCTTGATTTTGGCTCAGATAATGATCTCAGGGTTGTGAGATCAAGCCCCACACTGGGCTCCACACTGGGCCTATAGCCTGCTTAAGATTCTCTCTCTCCCTCTCCCTCTGCTCCTACCCCTGTGTGCTCACCTCTCTCTCTCTCAAATGAATGAATGAATGAATGAATGAATGAATGAATAAATAAATAAAATGTTAAGATTTAGAGTGATAACTTCTCTTTTATTCTTGATATTAGCAATTTGTGCCTTCTCTCTATTGACCTTCTTA
Source organism: Mirounga angustirostris (assembly GCF_029215605.1). Taxonomy (NCBI): domain Eukaryota; kingdom Metazoa; phylum Chordata; class Mammalia; order Carnivora; family Phocidae; genus Mirounga; species Mirounga angustirostris. The sequence goes on along the minus strand of NW_026991710.1, from coordinate 148,713,753 downwards.
ATGAAGTCTTTCTACTCTAGCTATTTGAAACTTGAAACCCTATGAGTTGTAGAAACGTATCAGCTCCCTGATAGTCCTTTGCCTGGCCTCATGGAGTTTCACCCTATTTATGCACAGCTTAGGATTCAGCAACAGACTCAAGGGGACTGTTATATGGGATTCTGTAGCTCTTTTTCTGCTTCTTCGCTAGTGCTTTGCCACATAAATTGAAGACCCTCGCCCTATATGAATTCTAAGTCTGTCTCTTTAGTGGAATCCATGAAACTACAGCCTCTGCTTGGATTCCTTTTCCTCTGAAGCAATCCAGAAAGGCAAAAAGATAAAAATGATTACAGGGCTCACCTTATTCACTTTCTTTCTCAAAGATCGGTGTCCTGTGCTATTTCCAATGTGTAAAAACAGTTGTTTAATAAATTTTGCCAGCTGGAGGGCAAAATCAAGACCAGTCACTCAATGAGGGCAAATAGAATTCCTTGAACTTGGGGTGTCTTTTGGATGTGCTCATTCTATCACATGAGGCCTTCTTGCCCAGCTTTGCTGTCATGTTAATTTCTTCTGTTGTCAGAATCTAGCATCTAGCTACAATTGTTCTCTGGGCCTCCTGTATTAACAGATTGCCTTAAAAAGAAAAAAAAAAAAGAATTTTGAATGGGACTCAGTTAGCATTCTTTCTTAACCATCAAGTGTGCAATGAAATTTTGAAAGAGCAATGGCAATTTCAGTGCCTACTTTTGGCCAGTCTTCCATTCTTGGCATGACACTGGTGGAATGGGATGTCAAGGTCCTACCTTCTAAAATGGCAAATTGTCCAGGAGTAGTAATACATTCCTTAACCCTTCCTCATGAGGGAGGTCTGCCAAATGGCCTTAAGACCACAAGGCATGAAGGAAAAGAGGACAGAAAAGGGAGGGCAGGACCGAGAAGATGTCCCACACTAAAGTGATTTCCTCAGGAATTTTTTCTCTCTGTGGAACATGCCATCTTTCTGTCCTTCCCCACCTACTCCTGAGGTCACCTCAACCTCTCATCTTGCAGTAAGCCACGCAGGGCCAGGGAGGGTTTTCGTCTCCCTTGGGAGAAATTTGTATTTATGTATGTATGTATGTATGTATGTATGTATTTATTTATTTATTTATTTTAAAGATTTTATTATTTATTTGACAGAGACACAGCGAGAGAGGAAACACAAGCAGGGGGAGTGGGAGAGGAAGAAGCAGGCTTCCCGCAGAGCAGGGAGCCCGATGCGGGGCTCGATCCCAGGACCCTGGGATCATGACCTGAGCCGAAGGCAGACACTTAACAAATGAGCCACTCAAGTGCCCCTGGGGGAAATTTTTTTTTTTTTAAAGGAAAGAGGGTGAAGTGAAGAAATAGGGCTCCAAAAGTCAAGCGAAGAAATCACAGGAATCTCTTGGGGACTACAGAATGAATATTCTGTAAAAGCACTAAATTATGTCACCAAAAAATATCATAGCTCTCAGGAGAGAATGTAACTGCTTTCTACCTCTTACCTTCAGCAAGCCAGTTATGTGCATTGAAGGTCTTCTTTGTGATATTGTAGGTGCAGTTAAACAACATGGTTTCTCCAATTCCTTCTAGAGCTAATATATAAATTTACTTAATAGTAAAATAAATATTCTAATTTTATACTACAATATTGGGAGGAAAATTTCTTAAAGATATTCTACATGTAATAGACATAATTCAACATGGAAGCATATGAACATGAACAGGCTGAATTATTTCTCTATTATTAAACACTGTAGCATTATAGATTGCCAGCACTTCTAGGAGTTTAAGTAAGAATAAGAGCTATAGAGCTACCACCCATGTTTCTCAAATTTCTAAGGAAATAAATCAAGAAGTCCAGTGGTAAGAAAATCAGTGGCCATGGCAAACAATATGATAATTCAGTTTTATTTTATAAACCTTTCCATTTTGCATTTCTAAAATTGATGGTTCTATTTCTGTAATTCCTGGAGTATGATTAGAATTACAAAATTATTTAGCTCAACGTTGAAATTGGTGAAGACAAGGAGGAGGGGGATAGGGGAGTAGAGGTGGGAAGGAGAGGAAGAGAGGAGGAAGAGAAAAAAGAGAAGGAGGAGGAAAAAAGGTGGGGCAGGGGAAGAGGAGATTAAAGAATAAATAAGAGGGTAAAGTTCTTTTATTTGTTCTTTTGGCACACTTCCCGAGAGTCCTAGGTTCAGATGATAAATTAGGTACCAGCCAGACCTTTGCTCTAGCTAACCTTTATATAGATTCAGAATTATTTCCAAGCAATTGTCGAAATCTTCCATTATATTGGCTTCTAGCTCTGGTTAACAAGCTTGTGTAAGCTGGAAATGACACCTGAGCATTCTAAAGGTACCTGTAGTGTACCTTTAGTACCTTTAGTACCTCTTCTCTGATTATCAGTTTCTTAGGCTAGAAATAGAGTATTTTCATGGGCAAACACTCTTTATGGAATTCTGTACAGGCATTATTAGAACTGTGAAAATATGGAAGGCACAGAGTCTATTCATGAGATTGTGATCTATAGCAGAGGTGAGAAAACCATGAACACAAACCTATGTTAAACTACATTGTGTTTACAACTACAGTTCAATGGAAATGGTGTGATAGGGGAAAAAACAGATAAATTAGAAATTAGAAGGGTAAGAAATAGGGAAGACTGAAATAGAAAATGGGTAATAGGCATAACTACAGCCAGTTGACAATTATCTGAAAATAAACATAAAAACTCCTTGGAAAAAGGTATGGCTCAAGCAGAAATCTGAAAAGGTAGAATATGATTTGGAGTAGGCATTTCCCTGGGGATATGTTACTTTTATAAGGAATAAAGAAGGGGCGCCTGGGTGGCTCAGTCAGTTAAGTGTCTGCCTTTGGCCTAGGTCATAATCCCAGGGTCCTGGGATAGAGCCCCATGTTGGGCTCCCTGCTCACTGGGGGGTGTACCTCTACCTCTCTTTCTGCCCTTACCCCCACTTGTGCACATACACTCTCTCTCTCTCATAAATAAATATAAGTAATACAGAATGGGGCGCCTGGGTGACTCAGTCATTAAGCGTCTGCCTTTGGCTCAGGTCATGATCCCAGGGTCCTGGGATCCAGCCCTGCATCCGGCTCGCTGCTCCGCAGGAAGCCTGCTTCTCCCTCTCCCACTCCCCCTGCTTGTATTCCCTCTCTCACTGTGTCTTTTCTCTGTCAAACAAATAAAATCTTAAAAAAAAAAAAGAATACAGAATAAAGAAAAGTGATAGAAAATAGTAAATTCTATTATTTCTGTTTTATTACTCAGAAGGTAGAGGGCAAAATTATTTCTCCTCCCCTACAGTTACTACATGTTACTCTCATCTATGTTCTTGAAGTTATTTCCATCTGTTGTATCTGTATAGTAGAAATACTGCAAAATGGCACGCTGCTCCTCATCTCTTCCCAATATGTGTTACAAATCAGGACTTTTTAACTTTTTCAGGAAATCCAGTTTTTAAACATTTACCAGCCCACTACTGCCTGTGGAAAATGATTTTCTCTGAACAACAGGCAGGACAAGTGTCCTCAGAAGACACTTTTGGAAATGCTGGCTTACAGAAAAAAGTTCTTTCCAGCTCTATCTCCTAATACCTCTTACATTCATCCTTTGCTACAGCATTATCCAACTTAACCCTGTTTTCCTCAACTCCTACTGATTCTTAAAAGTCTCAGCTCAGACATGGTCTTTTTTGTGAAACCTCTGATCTTTCTAAGCAGAGGTAAATAGATCCTGGTTGCCTTCACTGAAGCTCGGATGTGTCACCATTAGAATATTATTGTCTTAGCTATAATTCAGTAATTAATTCAACAAATATGTCCTCTGCCCCTACTGTGTGCCAAGAATTGAATTAGGTGTTGGGAGTAACATTGAACTGGCAGCCATAGTCTATTCCCTGGTGAGGGAGATAAAATTAAATAATAAATCAAATATCATTTTGGCAAGTGCTAAGAAGAAAAGTATGATTATCCACACATTTGCTTAATCTACAAAGTTGTGATTCCCTTCAATGTCAAAGGCTCTTTTCTATCGTCTTCCTCTTTTTAATGTCAAGCACTTTGTGGAATATATATGATGGACAAATTTACTGTGCAAAAGAGGATTATGTATAGGGTGAGAAAAAATAAATACAAGATTTTCTTATAGATTGTTTGTATTTACTTATAAGTACCAAAGGATCCTGAAATAAATAAATAAATAAGTATACATATAAAATATTATATATTATAATGATAATATGTATATTCAGATCAAGAATGGATGAGAAGGAGAATTCTCACCGCTCAGTTTAAGTCCCAGGAGAAAGGATTGTGGAAAGAAATGTTAGGGCATTTAGAGAGGTAACTGTAGTAGAGATGAAATGGAATTAAGACTAGATGGTGGGAATGAAAAGAAAAAGAGAAATCCAGAAAACATCTGCTCGAAGAATGAGTTGAACATAGTGACAGGGCAGAAAGTAAGAGTAACAATAAAGGAGACAGAGTTGCCATTGACAGCCGAGAATATCATGACTTAGAGCAATGGCTTCAGTCTTGGCCCTCGTACAATCATGGGTATTGTTGCTGTTGCCTAGAAAGAGAGGTTTGAAGACATTTGCCCTGGAATGTACATGTAAGACATGCTAGGGCTGAAAAGAAAAAAATTAACTTGGGAATCGTTCAAGCTGTCCCTGACCACCAGATGGACTACCATTTATTTCCCTTTATTCTCCAAATAACAAAATGCTGTATTTTCCCATGTGCATAATGGTAAGAATTCCCTAGTTTTCCAAAGACAGGATAAGTTCCAAGTGCCCTGTTAGCAATCTCCCGCTGAGAATAATATAAGCATTCAGAAATTTTGAGGAAACTCCCTTATTTGTTGCCAAAGTATTTTTCCCCCAAAGCCATATACAGCTTCTGGAATAATTTTGTGATTTCAACATGATGCACATTATTGAGTTTGCCACCAAAAACATGAACTTTACATATTGGGATCTCAACCAAATTTGTCTTCTTAGGAACTTTTTTTTTTTTAATTTAAAACATTAACATATTGTGAGAACTTAGAGCACCCACATGTCTGCAAAACAGATGACTCAACAATTCCTCAGGCATTCTCACAAAGGAAATGTAGACACATAACCTGAAATAAGAGCAAATGAAGAGACTGAAAAGTACTAGAATTCCAGACACTTGGAGATGTAATAATGCCATGGACTGTCCTCTCATATTTATTCACATCCCTCAGAAAATTGGCTTTGGGCTATTTGTTTTGAAATTCTATAACCATTAGTACCTAGAAGTTGCACTGGGAAAGGGCTTTCCTCATTACATATCACATTTAACCCTACAGTATTTAAGTATCATAGGTATTTAAGTCAATTAGGGCCTTTGAAATTACATATTTTTATTTTGTGAATTTGTTGTCAGTGATTTTTGATCACAGCCTTTCTGAAAATCTGATATGATCTCTGCTTTTCTACTTAGAAAACTGCAGGTTTTCCAGATGCTGCATAGCAGTTTAGATTTGTCAACTCCCTGAAACCTATTCATGGGTGATATGACTGTGGGGTGTGAAGGGCAGGAGCCACGGACATCAGGTCAACTATCTCTGATTTGGCCCAAATACCTTACGCACAAAGGAAGAAATGGAACCCGGGGTAGCTGCAGGACAAAGGTCACACAACAGAGTAGCAGGGCCACCAGTGGAAATTGAACTTTCTTGCTAACTCATAGTTCTGTATGTTTCTACTAGCTACCAGGAATTTAAATAACCACAAACAATCAAGATTTTGAATCTTGGTTGATCTGACTGTCTACCATCCCCGTCCGCAGCCTGCATAGTCATAGTCAAGAGATAGTATGGTCAGAAGTTGGAGAAGTCTGCCTTTATTCCACATTGATGACTGGTGAGGGTATTGTATGACTCCACATAAAGACTTTGTCTGCATCAATCTCTCTATCTGTGAAGTAAAAACAAGTATTTCTGGCCGATTCCAACCACTTCAGACTATGGCAAGAATAAGTGAGATAGTATCTACAGCATATAATATCAAAAGCATTTAACTTCAAGAGAAAAAAAACTCCTAGAAAAACAAAATAATAATAACTTGCGTTTTCCAGAGAATCATAACCTAGAAATAACTGAATTAGCAACTCTGGTATAAATATGTTTGGTCTGATTCTAACGTTCACTGGAAAAATGAGTAGGACATTACACTGGTTACTACTTAAAGTCTCGAGCTGTGTCCCATATGTCCTCATATGATAACCATGTCAGCTGCTATATGACACCCACATTTCTCCTCCTCCTTTGGCTCCAGCCTTTTATGGAGAAGTCTCTGAAGATTGTCAACTGCCTCATCATTGCTGCTGCTTGTGGCTCCGCTTTATAGTTATGCCATCTCCCCACCAAAGTGGCCACCAAAGTCCCATGCTGGTGTAGCTGCCTGGCCGAGTGGTATTTGCATGATTTTTACTGATACCCAACAAGGTGGCCCAGTGTCATGTTACCCCACTCTAGATTTACCTCATTAAAAAGCAGACCACACTCTGCTGTATTTGTCCCAACGCAACGTTACTTTGCATTCCTAATGTCCCATGGAGATTTTTCTATTTCTAGTGTCTGGTGTGTACCTGATACCAAAGAAATGCTGATGGAAATGTGTAATGAAGAACACCAAATTTGCAATATTATTATTATTTCAATGTGTTAATATAATCCCTTGACTGCGTTGTCAGTAAACACTCTGAGTCTTGGTCATACTGGTAAATAAATTAAAAAATATCACAGATTCAGGGGTGCCTGGGTGGCTCAGTTGGTTACGTGTCTGACTCTTGATTTCGGCTTAGGGTCATGAGATTGAGCCCCGCAATGGGCTCTGCACTGGGCGTGGAGCCTGCTTAAAATTCTCTCTTTCCCTCTGCCTCTCTCCCTCCCCCCAAAAAGAATATCACATATTTCAAAATAGGTTTATCTAAAATGATCATTAAATGTGTCAGCTTGTAAAAATAGTTTTTCATCTCTTAAATTTCAGTTTCTGATAAAGTTAATTGAACACATGTAATTATTTAAATTCTAAGATTGACTTCATGCTAAGTAAATACATTAATAGATATTGTTTTTACTTTGTATTGTGGATCTCTTGAATCAAAAGATGTTATACAGGAAAATACTGTAGGTATTTCAAACTTGAATATCAGTGTATGAGCTGAAGAAAGACAAGGGGAAAGTCTTTGCAAAAGGATTTAAATACAATATACCCATTTAAGGTTTCCTTTCCTTACAAGTTTCATAATTGAGGTAAATACATTTGATCCAGAGAAAGAAGGAACCGGAACTTATTACTACTCCAATTTATTTCTCCAGAATTTTTTTTTTTTTTTTTAAGTAAACTCGATGCCCACTGTGGGGCTCAAATTCACACCTCCGGGATCAAAAGTCAGACCCTCTTCCAACTGAGCCTGCCAAGCGCCCCTATTAAAAGTTTTACCCCCTCATGAGACAAATACAAGCAGTATTGCGTGTTACACACTGCTGGATACAGAGAATATAGTGATGGACAAGCAGTATTATGAACCACACTTTCAAGCAATTTCCAGTCACATGGGAAATGCTGACAAAAAGACAGTTACCTGATGACAAATGCTAGGACTGGTGCCTTCTATTTTTTTTTTTTTAAGATTTTTTTTTTTAATTTATTTACTTGAGAGAGAGAATGAGATAGAGAGAGAGAGCATGAGAAGGGGGAGGGTCAGAGGGAGAAGCAGACTCCCTGCTGAGCAGGGAGCCCGATGCGGGACTCGATCCAGGGACTCCAGGATCATGACCTGAGCCGAAGGCAGTCACTTAACCAACTGAGCAACCCAGGCGCCCAGACTGGTGCCTTCTAGGAGGAAGTGCCAACTAAGACGGAAAGATGATAGACATTAGGCAAAGGAAGAGGATGTTTAAAATAGAGACAATAGTGCGCGTACAGAGACCCAGAATTGAGACTGAATGGTTGGAGAAGTCAAATCAGCTCAATCTGGCTGAGATGCAGAATGTGAGAAGGGGTGCTCACTAGAAATGAAGCTGCAGAGGAATATCAGGGGACAGGTTAAGAAGGGTTTCAAGGTCCTTGGTAAAGAAGTTTAATTTTATCTGGAAAAACGGAGAAATATTAAAAGGTTAGCACTAGAGTAGTGGTATTATCAGATTTAAATATTCTGACCACAGCCTGAAAAATGTCTCCATGAACAATGCAGAGAGGCAAGCTAAGGGCCAGGAGATCAGTAAGGAAGCTATAACGGTAATTCAGAGACACGATGGCATCTATAAAGGCTTCTCATAGAGGTAGAGGGAAGTGGGACGTGTACAGATCCTGGACACTTAGGAGGTATATGGGGGATGGATTAGATGTCAATGGTTAAAAAAAAAAAAATGTAGACACCACATAGCTTTCTGGCTTTAGGTCCTGCAAAAGTAGAGAAAATGCAATGGGGCCTAATGGGCAAGGTTTCTACTGTGGGTCTTCCAGGTGGAGATGGGTGGTAAGAAGCTGAAAAAAAAAAAAGTTGCAAATATGAATTGGAATTTAAGCAAATCTCCAAATGCTATAAGTCAGAGAAGGAGATATTTAGGTAAAAAGGGGGCTGAATCTCTTCATTTATTTGCCAGATGTAGAAGCCTACTAGCTTGCCTTTCTCACTTTTCTCCACAGTGACCAGAGACAAGTAAGTAGATACCAACGCTGCCCCTTCATTATGGCAAATAGTATTTTGAAAAAGTTGAACCCGTGGAGATCTGTTAGCAGACTATAGTCTTAGTAGGAATATTAGTAAGTTAAGGAGAATGGGGAAAATCCCTTTAGATATTTTCACCTAGGGTTTGTCTGCCAGGAAAGGGAAAAGAGAATTGCAGGAGAAATCGATTCTGATATTTGCTAAAGGCCTGCAGTGAAACACAAGAGAGGAAGAAGAACCCATGCTCTCATTTCAAAACTTTCTCTCTTTGTGGTTTGAGTCCCTCCCCTGAGCCCGCTGCAGTTATTTCAGGCCTCGAACACTTACAATCACAGGACACAGAACTGAAGAAACTCTAACCACCAAAGGTCTCCTTCAGACCTCACCATCCGTACTCCAGGAATCCTCTGCATCACATAACTGTATGATAACTCTATTTTCCTTTTTCTCATCAATCAGTGAGGTATTGCTTTAGTTATATCACCATTGCTCTCCTAGTTGCTGTGCTTGCTGTGTCCTGGCAGCAAGTGTTCTGTGGGCTGTATGTCTAAGGCGAAGTAAGTGATAATCGTCTATCAAAGACCATGGCTCTCTGGTGGAAGTGTTCTGCGATGACTTAATTACATGGTGTATTGGGCAATAGATACCAATTGGGCAGGGGTTTCCAAAGCTGAACTTTAAAAACACCTGGAGGAACTTTAAAAAGATAGAAGCCCAGTCCCACTCCAAACAAATTAAATCAGAATCTCAGCAGATTAAAAGCCAGGTATTAGTTTTTCCTTTCTTTCTCTTTCTTTCTTTCTTTCTTTCTTTCTTTCTTTCTTTCTTTCTTTCTTTCTTTCTTTCTTTCTTTCTTCCTTTCTTTCTTTCTCTTTTTCTTTCTTTCTCTTTCTTTTCTTTCTTTTTCTTTCTTTCTTTCTTTTTTTCTTTCCTTTCTTTCTTCCTTCTTTCTCTTTCTTTCTTTCTTTCTCTCTTTTTCTTTCTTTCTCTTTCTTTTCTTTCTTTCTTTCCTTTCTTTCTTCCTTCTTTCTCTTTCCTTCTTTCTCTTTCTTTCTTTCTTTCTTCTTTCTTTCTTTCTTTCTTTCTTTCTTTCTTTTTTTTCTTTCTCTTTCTTTCCTTTTAACTGTAAGCTTATTCTCACATGCAGCCCAAGTCATGAGCTTATGTTTGATAGGATTTTGAGGGCTGACCCAGAGTGCACCCATCACAGAGTTAAAGGATGTGGACTCTGTTCTCTAGTGAGGACTGAGCTGTGAATTCATGTGCTTAAAGGCTTTTGAGTCTCTTTTTCACATGCAGCAGCCAAAGCAAAATGTATCAGGTATGTGTGTGGGCAGTAAAGAACAAATGGCAAAGATGACTTTGGTCTGGCAAAATATTTTAATTTTATCTTATTTTAAGATTTTATTTATTTAGTTGATAGAGAGAGAGCATGAGCAGGGAGAGGGGGAGAGGGAGAAGCAGACTCCCTGCTGAGCAGGGATCCTGACTAGGGGCTCCATCCCAGCACCCTGAGATCATGACCTGAGCCAACAGCAGACCCTTAACTGACTGAGCCACCCAGGTGCCCTGAATTTTAACAGATTGAATTAAATTCATTATTAAAAACAGTGATATGAAATTTGAGAAGGAAACAGAAGAAACAGAAGTATGTAGAGGGGAGGGGGCTGTCACCCACCTGATTTCCTGAACTCAGGACTGACCCTCTGACCTCAGAAAATCCCTGGAAGCTTCTGTCTATCAATCTCACCTTTTAGAAACTGGCAAACTGCTGGAACAGAACAAGAAATATATGAGGAAGATACATGCATACCTCTGCTTCATTATAATGTTCAAATCCCTTTCTGAATATTCATCCTAAGCCCTAATAAAAGGAGCCTGCTTTCTCTTGTTTAGGGAGGCACACCTTTGGAAATTATTCCCAGTGATCTCCTTATTTGTACAAATAAAGATAACCTTGTGAGGCAACTCCCCTTGGTGTAGTCTCTTTCTGTAACTCACCAAGGAGCAGACCCACTTTGGTCTGATAACAGTGCTTGTGGTGTTTAAGAGAGGGAGAGGGGGAGAGAAAAATAAGATGAGACAGAAATGGAAGAGAAACAAGCTGGTGCAGAGAATAAATATTCATGAGCCAGGTTTCCCCAGCTATAGATTACTAGGTGACTCTAAAGCGATTTTGACTGAACACGAAAGCTTGTCACTTTCATGTCCTTTCCTTTAATAATCTCCCGGGAATGATCCCCAAAATCCTATCAAAAAATGCTTTCTTTGAATGGCTATTCTAATTTCTGAGAATTTAAACACTATTTTCTCCTAATAAATATTAAACAAGTACAAGCATCCCAGAAAATATCTCCTCCAACAATACCGAAGCTTTCTCACTATGTAATTCCAAGTTCACAGTAGTATCTATGATTGATCAAATACCTCTTATGTACTAGGTTTTATTTGTCAAGTTGTTATGCAATGCAGTGATGTATTATTTACTAGCCTCAGATTCTAAATGATGAAACCGAAGGCCCAGTTTCTTTCCCAAGATCATAAAGTTGTCTGAATCCAAAACTTAAATTCTTAACCATTTAACTGAACTGCCTTCCACATGGGAGTTTCTCAAAAGTAGCAATACAAATGACAAGTTTTTTTTTTTTAATTTATTTTCATGGTAATAAGGATAAGAGGATATCAAGAAAGTATTCCAGCGGGTCAGTTAATGACATTTGGAGTAAAGATAAGTGTGTGTGTATATTAATCAAAGCTAGGAAAGAGTAGTGTTTCTCTAAAATGGGTAATGTCTTGCCCCTTAGACTTATATATGTACAAACATAAAAACAGATGTAAAACCTATATCCTTATGGCTCTCATATAACTGTGACACCAAATGAAACTTATAAACAAATGAAAAAAATTTCATTAACAAAATTAATTTAGTATTAATTGAAAGTTGTATTAAAATTAACATTAATTAATAATTTAAATTAATTGATTTAATATGGCATATGACATCATTTTCCTGAAGTAAAATCACCACAGACAATATGAGTATTATACTGATATTCCAAACTTTGTTTACACAGGGAATCATCATGTCATTTGGCTTTCACATGGCATGATGACTGCGCTATTTGAATATTAAATCCCTTCTTTTGTTTTCTTACTAGACTTTGACAATTAAAATTACTGTTTATGCAGTAGGATCCCTGCTAAAGAAGCTTACCAGATATCCCTGCACAAAACATCTCTTATGAAGCTGCCTCCTTTCATTTATTATATGGTGCTACTTTACATTTCTCTTTTCCCATTGAAAATGATTCCCCTCAGATTCACTTCCTTATAACTAGGTTTATCATGACTTCTAAGATAATGACAACTATAGAGGCTATGTGTTTTCTTTTGGATTTCCAACATGAATTTTCCCTTTCTTTTTCAGAAGAATCCCCCATGGGTACAATACTGAAGAAATGCAGTGCCCAACCCCCCCCATTATGGATTCCAAAGGGAGGAAACACTTCAGCCAATTGGACTCTAACCCACTACTTTTTTTTTTTTAAGACCAGGAAAGAGGGGGGAAAGGGGAAGAAAGAGAAGGAGGGAGAAAATCCCAAGCAGGTTCCACGCTTAGTGCAGAACCCAACGCAGGGCTCTATCTCACAACACCGAGATCATCACCTGAGCGGAAATCAAGAGTCGGACACTTAACTGACTGAGCCACCCAGGCGCCCCTTCCCCACTACTTTTAATTTGGACCAAATGAGACATTGCCTAAGGGGTGATTAGGATTAATGGCGCCATCAATGACCAAGTGGTGGCCGTTGTGCCCAGAAACTTCGGGCTGTAATTCCAGGACAGACTGACCCTGCAGCTTTGACTCCTGCTTCTGGGTTCTATTCAATTCTCTGAACCTCTTATATCAGTCCAGAAAATCACAACGTTGCTATGACCACAAGATTTGGTTTCCCTTCTTGTGGGAAAAATTCCTGACTCATACAGATAATAATAAGAAGTTTGCAAGGCATGAAAATATGGGGAATCTAGGATTTATTATGTAGTTTAGAGGAGACTGTGGATAGGCAGTCTCCTTAATATTCATGATGGAAATCTGGCAACCCATGGGTGACAGCGGTAAAACAACTAAATAAATACAACTATGCCTTTCTTGGTAATTTTAATTCATCCCTGAAAACCTTTATATAGATGAAAAGCCATTATAATGTGTTTTTAATTCCATTAATTTTAATGCAACAAATTGTGATTTATTTCATTCTAAACCAAGATACCAATTGACCAATGAAAAACATCAACTGAACAATGAAAACAAGTTTATATAATTAATAACAATTGAAAATAAACAGTTGATAAAATTTAGTGCAGTGAAGATTTTATATCCTCACCAAAAAAGGAAGAGGAGACTAAAATGCAGATGGCAGTTAGTGGAGAAAAAGTGCAGGGCATTCTTTGGAAAGTACTCTTTTTTTTTGGTACCATTTTTATTCACCAATTTTCAACCTCAAACTACACTTAACAAACAGTGCTACAACATAGAAACCATGTTTAGAACAAAAAAATTTTTACAGGCGAGTACTTTAAAATACAAAAATGGTGCATGCACAAAACAGACAAGTCATCCTCTTTTTTTTTTTTTTTAAGATTTTATTTATTTATTTGAGACAGAGAGAATGAGAGAGAGAGAGAGCACATGAGAGGGGGGAGGGTCAGAGGGAGAAGCAGGCTCCCTGCCAAGCAGGGAGCCCGATGCGGGACTCGATCCAGGGACTCCAGGATCATGACCTGAGCCGAAAGCAGTCGCTTAACCAACTGAGCCACCCAGGCGCCCAGTCATCCTCTTTCACTTGACATGTACACACAAAGAAAAATTTTGAATTCAACCAACCATTGTTCTATGTAACATTCTCAGGCTGTAAATTACTGTGTCAAGTCCATCAATGAGAGGCTTTGCCTGAAAATGTAGTGTAGAAACATCAGTTCTTATAGTATATATCTTTAGTACGTTTGGAGGGAAAATAGCTATTATTATACTAAAAAAGAAGTCATTCACAAAGAGGTAATTTTATTTTAAGATTTTATTTATTTATTTGACAGAGAGAGACACAGTGAAGAGAAGGAACACGAGCAGGGGGAGTGCGAGAGGGAGAGTGAGAGGGAGAAGCAGGCTTCCCCCAGAGCAGGGAGGCTGATCAAGGGTTCCCAGGACGCTGGAATCATGACCTGAGCCCAAGGCAGATGCTTAATGACTGAGCCACCCAGGCGCCCCATAAAGAGATAAATTTTCAAGAGATAGTATGACCAAAAGTTATGAATAAACAGACCTTATAAGGAGGAAAATTTGTATTGCTGATGGTCTCCTAAGATGAAATACATTCTGGGACTAGGCCTGAGGGGAGTCATATTGTCCAGCCCATGGAATGCATGAAACCATGAAAAATACAAAGACAGGGGCATGAGAAGGGTTAATCTATTGTCACTAGATAATTTATGAAAGATAATAGGGATTCTGAAAGAGTATGCAACCTATCTCTCTCAAATCCAAGTCAACCACCATTTTCCTTATCTAGGCAGAGCAAATTCAGGAACCACAGGTCACAAACATAACCTCTGTTCCTCGAAGATCTGGATGGAGAAAATGAGCATAAGACTTAATTCCTCTTATGCCAGAGGAAACTTTGAGGCTAGAAGTTGAGAGTCCTAGAGTTCTTGGGGCTCCTGGAGAGAGGTAGGCTCACAGAACTTCATGGATGTATATGGAGAAGCATAAAAGAATATGCACCAAAATGTTAATGTTACCTCAGGGTAAAGAGCTTTCATTTTATTTTAACTTCCTTCCTACAATAAATTATATTATTTGTATGATGAAAAAAATCATGACCTTATTTCATCATGAAATAGAATTTAAACAGAAAAAAAAATTAATTCATTAAAAAATTTTAAAACCCAGATTATTGGCTCACCTCAAAGACCTTTAGAAACCCAGGGACTTTCTAAAACCACTTAAAATGATTCTTTAGTTCAAGCAGCTGCAGGGCTGAAGTGGCCAGAGATTTCCTCTGTTGTCAAATTGTAGCATCAGCTGAGTTCTTGGCCTTACCAAGCCTCATAATGATAACCATAGCTGGGGCGCCTGGGTGGCTCAGTCGTTGGGCGTCTGCCTTCGGCTCTGGTCATGATCTGGGGGTCCTGGGATCGAGCCCCGCATCGGGCTCCCTGCTCAGCGCGAAGCTTGCTTCTCCGTCTCCCACTTGAAACATTGCTGCTGTCTCTCTCATTCTCTCTGTCTCAGATAAATAAATAAAATCTTAAAAAAAAAAAAAAGAGGTTCATGTCCTCAGCAGCTGATACCATGACGTTTTTAACTGCACCAAACAGCAAATATTCTAAGGACTCTGCAGAAGCATCTGCAACTTGCTACAGTAACTGACTTGTGCTTAGTGTAGCCTTAGCAACCAATTATGCTTAGCCAAGATTAGTTTTCTGCCACAGATACCAATCAAAATTCTTTGTAAACAATGTATTCAAGCATTCCCTTTTGTCTTTAAAAACCGCTGACTTTTGTTCCCTAGGGGGAACAAAATTTGGTTTGCTACACAGATCTGTGCTCCCTAAATTGCAATTATGAGACCTTAAATAAATGCTTTTGTTTATTTCAGTTCTGCCTCTTTTCTCATTCAACAATATCCATTATGTCCACTGCCTAAGTCATCCTATCCAGTTCCCTGCCTTTAAATACCTTCTATATGCTGAATTGCAAATGCTTATAGCCAAACCCAAACTTAATGTCCTACTGATATTTCTTTTAAAATGTCCAGCAGGCAGGGCGCCTAGGTGGCTCAGTCCATTAAGCATCAGGCCCTTAGTTTCTGCTCAGGTCATGATCTCAGCGTCCTGAGACTGAACCCTGCATTGGGCTCCACACTCGGCATGGAGTTTGCTTGAGATTCTTTCTTCTCCTCCCTCTCCCTCCACCTCTGCTCCTTTCCCCACTCTCTCTTTAAAACAAATATAATCTTAAAAAAAACAATGTCCAGCAAACCCAACATGTCCAAATATGAGTTCCTGATAATCCCTACCAACCTAGATCCTCACACAGTGTCTCCTATTTCATTAAAGAATTCATCTTTTTTTTTCAGCTGCTCAGCTAAAACTCTTGAAGTCATCTTCTATTCCTCTATTTCTACTACATCCCATATGTGAATCCTGTTTGCTCTATCTTCAGTGTGTTTCTAGAATCTGACACCTTTAACCACCCACACTGCTGCCACACTGGTCCAGACCACCATAATCTCTTCTAAATTACTGCAGTAACCTCTCAATGGTCTCCATAGTCCTTCACTTGTTCACCTTTACCCCCCTCCCACTCCTCTCCCCAAAACACACATTAGTCTCATAAGAGCAACTAAAACAGTTCTGATACAAGTAAATCAAATCATGTCACTCCTCTGCTCAAAATCTACTCTGTAGCTTCCCATCTCCGTAGATATAAGTCAAAGCCCTTTCTGGTGTCCATAAGCCCTTGCATGACCTAGTCCCCATTACCTTCCTGATTTCATGTTCTAATACTTCCCTCTCACTCTTTCTGCTTAAAGCCTATTGGGCTCTTTAGTGTCCCCCTAATTTATCAGGCATACTCCCACCCCAGGGCTTTTGCACTTGACATTCCCTATCAGATATATGCATAGCTAACTACCTCACATCCTCCTTTTTTGGACTCAAATTTTACATTCTGTCAATGTGAGCTTTCCTGGTAGCCTTACTATTTAAAATGTCACGCATAAATTCCTCACATGTTTCTTCCATGCATTATTTCTCTCCCCAGCTTTTAGAGCCATCAGATATAACATGATATATATTGTATTTGTTTATCTTATTTATATCTCCCCCACTACGGTGGGGGATTTGCATTCTGCCCTGTTCCTTATCACATTTCCAGTTCTGAGAATAGTATCTGGCATGGGGTTGACACTTTGTCATGAGGACAGGGATTTGCATTCTGCCCTGTTCCTTATCACATTTCCAGTTCTGAGAATAGTATCTGGCATGGGGTTGACACTTCGTAGATATGTGTGGAATATATAAAAGTATATTCCAGAATGTCAACTCTAGAACCAAACCTGGAAGGAAAAGATTATACACCAAAATATCACAGGACTTTGTTTAGTTATGTTTTCATAAATATTGGAAATTGGTGAAAAAGTTTGGATTCTGAGAATGCTGACCAAAGAAGGAAGAATTTAAATGTGGATTCAAACGCATCCATGTGAGTGCACCTTCACAGAGATTCTGGATTCAATGTGCTAGTTCTAGCACGTGGGAGTGGCTCTAATGTTTGGTTTGGCTGGAAAAATTAAACCCATATAAACCAAGTTGTGACACTATAAATTCTTTGATATAAATTAAAGGAACATAGTGAAGGACTTGGTGAAATAAAATTCTGGGGAAGATTTAGGATGTATATTATACATCTACCTACCTATTATTTCCAAGAAAGCTAAAAAGACACTCCCTTCCCCAAAGGGCTCCAGTCAAACATCAGTTGAGTGGAACACCTCTATTTTTTGAAGAAAGGGGCTTTCTGTGTCTAATTTACAAATGCCAGAGATGATGGAAGAGCTTACAATTGAAATTAGAGTCATTCTTTCTTTTTTTTTTTCAAAGATTTTATTTATTTATTTGAGAGAGAGAGACTGAGAGAGAGAGCACATGAGAGGGGGGAGGGTTGGGAGGGTCAGAGGGAGAAGCAGGCTCCCTGCGGAGCAGGGAGCCCGATGCGGGACTCCATCCCGGGACTCCGGGATCATGACCTGAGCTGAAGGCAGTCGCTTAACCAACTGAGCCACCCAGGCGCCCAAAATTAGAGTCATTATTTTCAATAGAGAGGGAATAATCTTAGAGCAGCAGAGGCCAGTTAGTAGCAATTTGACTGGCAGAAACAGAATGTGAATAATTACCATCTGCGGAATCAGGGTTAGCAGAGTAGTCAGCAAGGATGATTGTAGAAACGTTTGTTTAAATGATTACGAAGTTTGTAAAAATAAAATAAGTGGGGTTCCCACTGACATCCTACTTGATTTGCAGGCCTGATGATTAGAGCTCCACCTTGAATCATGAGAACATACTTGAAGTAAAGAAGAAAATAATCATTGAATAACAACTTATGCATCAAATAGCAGTAGACCCTTTACAGGTTTACCTCATCTTATCCTCTCACCAACCCCTTAAGAATACACTGTTATCTGGCCTTCTTACCATTTTATAGATAAGGAAACTAGGATTTGGAGAGGTTAAGTGATTTGTCTGAGTTTGCAGAGCTAACTAATAGAAAAGCTGGGATATATTTTTTTCTATTAGACTGTCCTAAAGAATACCAGTATGGTTCTCCTTAGAGGTGATGTCTTGCTCTTGTAATCTAATTGAATGAAGGGACTCACAACCCTGACCTGAGGTAGGAGGTAATCATTGATATTATGTACTTTATCCACCTAATTTTATAAATGAGGAAACTGCAAAACTTTATCAAGTTTATAAAAAATCAGTGGAAGGCTGGAACTTAACTATTATTTCCACGGAACTAAGCTACTAGCATGGTAGGAGATGAGAGTTAACAGAGGTGGCTCATGACACCTCTCATTAAGGGGTGTTATCACCCTTAACAAACACCACATCACATAAGCCATTTCTGTATTTGGCTAATTCTAATGAGTAAATGATGGTTTTAATGGTTTGCCACACTATAGGAATATGTTTCTTTACAAATATTCTTTGCCTATTGCAGAATATCTTCTAATTTGCACATATCCTATTTAAAATCTCTCTATGAAGGGGTGCCTGGGTGGCTCAGTCGGTTAAGCGTCTGCCTTCAGCTCAGGTCATGATCCCAGGGGCCTGGGATTGAGCCTCACATCAGGCTCCCTGCTCAGCAGGCAGTCTGCCTCTCCTCCTCCATCTGCCTCTCCCCCAGCTCATGCTTTCTCTTGCTCTCTCTCAAATAAACAAATAAAATCTTAAAAAAATACAATAAAATGAATAAACTCTCTCTATGTACTATGAATCCTTCATATTCAGCAAAGGAGAAGAGAACCAATTATTGTGTACTATAGCCATAAAATAGAAAAGATAGAACTAGAACCAATCACCCATTCTTTTTACTCTTCTCTCCTGCCTGTCCTAAGGCACACTCTCTGTGGTAGACTGACTATGGGTAAATGACTCCTGGACCAGATCACACCTCGCCAGTCCCTGTTTTTTCCTGTTCTGAGTTGGATAATCATCAGCGGGGTCATTATAACAGAATGGATATACCATCAACACAACTGGCAATCTGTGACCTACACTTATACATGTCCTTGTGTCCCCTTCCTAATAGAACTGCAGTCCCTCACACATGCCTGTTGCCGACTCAGCCCACTTTCCAGCTTCTATCTAATTATTTTTTCTGAGATCTTGCGAGAGCAGTAGGATTCGAGTACTTTCTACACAATTCCCTACTTAGGGAATACAAATTTAATATTCACATGGATGAGTACAAATATTTTTGATGAATGATAAGACCAAAATTATGCTGATAAACTGAAACTTAAATAGTCTGAATTTCGTTTATCTGCTCAAATAGTAGAAAACTTTAACACTATTACTGTGATAAATATATTGACTGAGCACAGCCCAATCTTTGAAAGTCAAACAAAAAAAGCACGCTTCAGTGGCGCAATCGATCAGCGCGCAGTACTTGTACAGCTGTATATGCGCGGGTGATGCCCAGGTTGTGGAAGTCAAACAATATTGATTCAAGCACACCATCCCATGTTCTATGAGCTGCTCTCCCCAAGATTTCTGAGAATTTCCTGGTGTTAATATCTTCCTGGTTGCTGTGGCTCTGTTAACCTGTCCTCCTGGACTGCTGATGTCGCCGGCATCAGATTCCTTATTACTATTTTCTTGTCCCCCGCCCGATATCAAACTAAGACACAAAAGGCAACATCTTTCCTGTGAATAGCCCTACAATCTGCCCGCCCACGGTATTTGTGTATGTCATATGTTAACTTAGGATTTGGAATGACAGAGAAATTTATTTACATGGCTTCAAAAAAGAAGAGAGGCAGACTCCCTGCTGAGCAGGGAGCCCGACGCGGGGCTCGATCCCAGGACCCCGGGATCATGAACTGAGCCGAAGGCAGACGCTTAACCGACTGAGCCACCCAGGTGCCCCTGCAGGGCTAGTTTTTGAAGTCTTCCTGCAATCATTCGCAGAGAGCAAAGTGGTTCTGGAAAAATGCCCAAAAAAGATAAAAGAGGATTGAGATAACCCCCCCCCTTAGGAAAAGAACATTTACCTTAAGTGTGGAAATACTGAAAAAAGAATCATGATAATCACAATAGTAAGATTTAATAAATACTTTTGAATTCAAGAGAATCTGTGACTACACTAAGAATCCATGGGTTCATACAAATAGAAATAAATCAATTAGAGCTAACTAAATGAAGGTACAGGGGAGGAAATACTATCACTTTGTACTGGAATGTCAGCTAACACATATGGAAAGAATGGTAGAGCTAGAAAATCACCAGCAACCATTATAATAAAAATTGATTTAAGGAAAAACTATCAACAAATGCTTAGAGTAGGGGAACCTTTGAAGAATAGAGTCTTTATATAGCCTCAAAATCTCTCTCTACTAATTACTTATTAATGACCAGGGGGAAAATAATGACTTCACAGTGGAGAACCCTAGTGGAATCATGGTAGCCATGGGATTATAACTAACATCACCAATAATGGGACAAGCCAACACCACGTGCCTTCTGTTGTGATGTGCCGAGAACACAATACTGCATCTGTTTTCCTACCTGACATGCATAACTTAAGAGACAGGGTAAGCTCAAATTGAGGGACTTTCTACAAGATAATAGGTATCGTTCAAAACTGCTCACATTATGAAAGAAAAGAAAAAGACCAAGGCATTATTCCAGATTAAAGGACACTGAAGGCACATGACGACTAAGTGTAATTCATAGTCTTGGAAATCTTAGGCCAGGAAAATAAGTTTGCTCTATAGGGCATTATTGGGGTAATGGATAAAATTCGAACATGGGCTCTGGACAAAGTAATACTATTCTATCAATGTTCTATTTTCTGATTTGGTCATTGTACTGGCTATGCAAGGAGAGCGTTCTTGTTCTTAAGAAATATATACTCAAGGGCTCCCTGCTCAGGGGGAGCCTGCTTCTCCCTCTCCCATGCCCCCTTCCTCCTGCTTGTGTTCCTTCTCTGTCTCTCTCTCTGTCAAATAAATAAATAAAATCTTAAAAAAAAAGAAAAGAAATACGCATTCAAATATTTAGGGGTTAAGGTGGTATGATGTCTGTAACTACTTTCAAAAGATAAAAATATGCTTATGAAAAGCAAATGATGAAGCAACTGGAACAAAAACATTAACAATTAGTAAATCTGGGTAAAGAAAATATGGGAGGTCACCTTCTGCATGTGGCTGTCCAGTTTTCCCAACACCATGTGTTGAAGAGAATATCTTTTTTCCATTGGATACTCTTTCCTGCTTTGTCAAAGATTAGTTGATCATAGAGTTGTGGGTTCATTTATGTGTTTTCTATTCTGTTTGATTGATTTGTGTGTCTGTTTTTGTACCAGTACCATACTGTCTTGATGACTATAGCTTTGTACTATAACTTGAAGTCCGGAATCGTGATTCCTCCAGCTTTGCTTTTCTTTTTCAAGATTGCTTTGGCTATTTGGGGTCTTTTCTGGTTCCATGGAAGGTTTTAGAATTGTTTGTTCTAGCTCTGTGAAAAATGCTGGTGGTATTTTGATAGGGATTACATTAAATGTATAGATTGCTTTAGGTAGTATAGACATTTTATCAATATTTGTTCTTCCAGGGGCAGCTGGGTGCCTCAGTCAGTTAAGTATCTGACTCTTGACTTTGGCTCAGGTCATGATCTCAGGGTTGTGAGATCGAGTCCCATGTTGGGCTCCCTGTTCTGTGGGAAGTCTGCTTGAGATTCTCCCTCTCCCTCAGCCCTTACCCCCCAGCTCTCCCTCTCTCTCTCTTTCTCTCTCTCTCTAAAATAAATAAATAAATCTTAAAAAAATACATACATATGTGTATATATACACATATCTATTTTTTAATATAGACATATATATTTCTTTGTGTCATCTTCAATTTTTTTCGCCAATGTTTTATAGTTTCCAGAGTACAGACCTTTCACCTCTTTGGTTAGGTTTATTCCTAGGTATCTTATGTTGTTGTTACTCTTCAGTTTATTTTTTTTAACTAGGCTCCATGCCCAGTGTGGAACCCAACCTGGGGCTTGAACTCACAATCCTGAGATCAAGACTTGAGCTGAGATCAAGAGTCAGATGCCTAACCAACTGAGCCACCCAAGTGGCCCAGTATCTTATGGTATTTGGTTCAAATGTACATGGGATTGATTCCTTGATTTCTTTTTCTGCTGCTTCATTATTGGTGTACAGAAATGCAACAGATTTCTGTACATTGATTTTGTATTGTGCGACTTTGGAAAAGCCAGTATACTTTCTAGGATGCCCAAGGTAGCACCTGGGCATAATGACTGATGACTTTTACTTTTCCAAATTCTTCAAGAGAAATTATTCGTAATCATCAATTGTTAAATAAATTTTCCTAGACCGAATTCTTGGAATAGTGAAGATAATCTGCTTAATATGCAGCCCCATTATCTTATGTTGGAATATATTCTGGCAATAAGATGGACCTCTGTTGAAAAAATAATATTCATTCATTCATTCATTCATTCATTCATTCATTCATTCATTTGAGAGGGATGGGGGAGGGGCAGAGGGAGAGGGAGAGAGAGAATCTCAAGCAGAATCCACACTCAGCGCAGAGCCTGATGAGGGGCTTGATCTTACAACCCTAAGATCGTGACCTGAGCCAAAATCAAGAGTCAGAACCTTAAACTGACTGAGTCACTCAGGCGCCCCGAAAAATAATTTTAAATATACTTTCAGTAGCCTAGAGGAATCCACAATATAGGAAGTCCAGAAATAGATCAAAGTCTAATTAACTTGGAACAACGCAAAGGATGGACTGGGGAAGACGAATAAAAACCCCCTATACTGAATATTGGGACTTTGAAATTTAGGTTTTTGTTCTATTTTAATGAAAAATCTTATAACAAAATTCAAAGATCCAGAAATCAAATCTTGGCAAATAGTCTTTGTTTTGAAACTCTTTAAAGTTAATTTTCGTGTCAACGTGTCAAGAAAGTAGCTAGCTACCCATTACCTTCAGACACAGTAGCTCTATTTACTTGGCCACTGCCAACATATGAGTCATTGAGTCAGCTTGCGACATGCCCACAGCATAGCATAGTATTTAACCTATTACTTCAGGACGCACATAAGGAAAAATACACTCTCTACACACCAATCACTTTAGCACCAATGCACAATTTTATATAATTAAGCTGCATTTTCTTAAGTAGTGTGAACGGCAAATCCAATGGTTCTCTGCAAGTGTGGATCATGTTTTTGAATTCTTATGTTGAAATTCTTTTTTTTTTTTAAATTTATTTGAGAGAGAGAGACAGAAATAGCTAAAGAGAGCATGAGTGAGTGGGGAGGAGAAGGAGAAGCAGGGAGCCTGACACGTGACTTGATCCCAAGACCCTGGGATCACAACCTGAGCCAGAGGCAGACACTTAACCAACTGAGCCACCCAGGCGCCCCTGGATCGTGTTTTTGAAAGAAACAATACTTCTGTAGAAATTTGCTTTCCTCTCACTCTTAGCCTGAAAAAAGCTGGCAAACTGCCAACCTACTCATTCCAAAAGCTGGAAACACAATTTGTATTATTTGTATCGTAATCCTTATTATGTGTTCATGTGGTTATTCCAGTGATTCACAGATAACACCAGGAATCACAGTGAAGACTGTGAAAGCGGGTTTTCATAAAATATGATTTAATAAAATGCAAAATCACATTTTAGCAAAGTGCTTTTGGCCTCCACTTAACATACATTTTCTTCCTCATTCTCCTCCTTTCCCCTCTTCTTGTCTCCCCTCCTCTCCGTTCTCCTCTTTCATTTCTGTCAAGGCTCATACTGTTTTCAGATTTCAGCCAAGCTTTGGGAGTAAATGTTGCATACCTTAAGAAAAACTTTTGCTGTATTTCCACTTATTTCAAGGCAATTTCAGATAAGAATCTGAATTTAAGTATGACTTATGGGTATTGTTACTCTTATCTGGAAAAATATGCAAACCTTGAAGTGTTTTGACAGGGCTCGTGACTTTATAAAAATCTAGACCCTTCTAATTTGTCAAAAAGATGGAGGACCATGAAACGCATTTGTCTAAATTATGCAAAGGACCAATTTAATGGTTTTATTAAAAAAAAATAACCTTCATAATAAAGTCAAAATTCTTAATCATTTATTTTTGAAATTAATCTCTTCCTGAAAATTAAACCTTGTTTTGCTTACTTCTTTCTCCAAAGATTGGGTTTAGTTGAGGTTCTGGAAATAACTTAGTGGTTTACTTTAAATAAGCTTAAAATTCACTAAATATGAGCACAAAATCTTTTACCAAAACATTCTGCATAGGAACATATTTCTAATTTCCATAAATCTGAACTACCAAAGTTCTAAAATTCAGTTCAGAATGTTTCTTGGCAGGTGAGCACAGAGAAAACTGAAAGCAGTCAGTTTGTTTTCTTAAGCTTTTGTGAGTAGGCCACCTCTGCCCCGTGCATTGCAAAGCCCTTAACATTCACATCTGAGAAATACACTTAGTATTTACACTTAGTAATACTAAGTAAGAAGCGTAAGTAATACACTTACACTAAATACACTTAGTAATTGTAATAACATTTCTTTGTGATGGAATGAAAATAGGGTCATCGTATTGTGAAATAATTTAAGTGAATCCCTGTGCATACAATTTATCGTGTATATGAAGCAAGTCAAACACAAGAAACCTGATCTCTCTATTCTGGAAGAATAAATGGAATATAAATAAACATAGAATGAATGAAAGCACAGGAAAATACTATTTGGAAATGAATACAGAATGATAAATTTTTTAAAAAAACAATATGGAGAAAAATATTTCTTTCCTCAAAAATGTTCTCCAGGCAATGTTGGGAGAAATCTGCCCACTCAGCTCAATGAAGAGACTGCAAAACGTGAAATATTAATGCCCCACTTCCTGTGTTAACAAACATGTATTCAGTTTCACCTAAGGTTTAGAGTGACACAATGCCTGCCGTCCTCGTGCTCTCATGGTACAGAGAAATGTACACGACAATACACCAGTGTGTAAGTGCCACAACTGAGGTGCTGACAGAGCACAATGGGATCCCCAAAGTGGAAATAGATATGATGCCTAGAGATGTCACCGAATATTCCATGAAGGAGGTAAATTTAACCTGAGTAATGAACGATTACAAGGAACTCCCCAGACAATAGCAGAGAGAAGCAGTTGCAAAGGTGTTGAAGAGAAAAAGAGCATATCTATTTTGGAAAACTAAATATTGCAGCAGAGCTACGGTAGAAAACAGGGGAAAGACAATGATTTGCTCATTATAGTAAAAGTATTCAGGAACCACTGAAAGATTTCTATTGATTTTTGTTGTTGCTGTTAATTAAATTAATTCCTATTCATCATGGGATGCCTGGGTGGCACAGTCGGTGAAGCGTCTGCCTTGGGCTCAGGTCAGGATCCCAGGGTCCTGGGATCGAGTCCCACGTCGGGCTCCCTGCTCCGCAGGGAATCTGCTTCTCTCTCTCTGCCTCTTCCCCTCCCCCCAGCTTGCACACGCTCTCTCTCTCTTTCTCAAATAAATAACCTTTTAAAAAAGTAAAATCAAGCAAAGAAGAGTCTGCCAGGCAGACAGTGAAACAGCCTAGATTGGGTTTGACTGCTTCAGAACCTTCTCTAGCTTCTGTCGTATGTGCTAGTCTCTGCCTGCACAGCCTCAGATGCCGGACGTTGGGGCTAGGGGCAGGACCGGTTGGAATTAACGCTGTGCCGGGGGGCATATGCCGCAGACCTAGACAGACACAGAAGGGCAGGTTCCAGCCCTAGGGCATTTATTTATACTTTTTTATATGGCTTTTGGGGAACTATTTCTCACTTTATTTTTTAAAGGTTTTGTTTATTTAACAGAGAGAGAAAACAAGCAAGCAGGCAAAGTGGCAGGCAGAGGGAGAAGGAGAGGCAGGCTTCTAGCTGAGCAGGGAGCCCGATGCGGGGCTCGATCCCAGGACCCCGGTATCATGACGTGAGCCCAAGGCAGACGCTTAATGACTGAGCCACCCAGGCGTCCTTCATCAATGGAAATTTTTAAATGGGGAAGACATAAAGAAGAAAATTAAACCTACTTTAAATCCTATCAGCAAATAATCATGTGGCTTAACCTCAAGTTTTATGCCACACACCTGCTTCTCATAGATTTGCGATGCTACGGACCGAGGCAATGGGCCTTAAATACTGTCTGCAAATTCTGAAGTCAACCATATGTCGCACTTCTCGCTAGAATTTTCTCCACTTATTTTCTACAACCCGATTCTTCCGTCAATCTTGATTCCTTTGAGCCGACTAAATTCTCCCTGGACTTGGCACACATTTCTTTGGTTTTGTGATATATAGCTCTACTCTGGGCACTAATAGTTTTCTTTTTCATTATTAATATTTCCTATTCTTGTTTTTCTTCGAACACATTGATCAGTTGTTGGGAAGGGTTGTAGAAGTTTGGTCATAAAAGAAGTTTTGCTAGAAATCCTGTGTTCTTGTTTTAGTTCAGAATAAGCATATGTAAGCGGCGCTGCTGGACCAGAACAGACTATTGAAAGGTGTTTGATACATAAGGCAAATTGCTTTCTGGAAAGATACCAATTTTCATTCCCATTAGTAACTATGAGATGCTATTTTCTGGCATGTCTACTAACACGGGGTGTTCTTTTATCTTTGGAAATAGTTGGGGGGATTTTAAAGAGCTAGGCAGGGGTTCCTGGGTGGCTCAGTTGGTTAAGCATCTACCTTCAGCTCAGGTCATGGTCTCAGGGTCCTGGGATCGAGCCCCAGTTGGGTCTCCTGGCTGAGCAAGGAGTCTGCTTCTCCCTCTCCCCCCTGCTCATGCTCTCTCTCTCTCTCAAATAAATAAATAAATAAATAAATAAATAAATAAATAAATATCTTAAAAAAAAAAAAAAGCCAGGCAATAAAATCAGGATGACACTTTATTACAATCACTCTTCGCTGGCTCAGTGTAGAGGATGGATCCAGGTACAAAGGTGTGGCATGGCTTTAGTCTGGGAGACAGGGTGATGAGTGATGTGATCTAGGATGATTATCAGAAAGAAGAGACAAAGAAAAAGATTTGAGAGAAGGAAAGTATAAATATTGTAACCAAACCAAGAATATGGTGTTGCCAAAGGAGAGCTGAAAAATAATTTTGAGAATTACTACTGTTTATAAGATATTCTACACACATTAGCTCATATAAATCTCACAACAAATTCATAAAATAGGTTTTAGTCCTGTGATTCTCAGATTTGTAAAATAGGTTAAAACACACATTTGGCAAGTTGCATGGTAAGGATTCTACCCATGCCTGTCTCACACCCAAGTGTGCTACACTTTTCCCCACACCATGCTGTATTACACCAGTTTCTGAAATGATGTGTGCTTTTCTAATTTGAGCAACTTGGTTTTGAATACATTTCTAGGTCCAAGATGGAACTGTTCCTGATCAGGATACTCAGCCAGCAATCCGAAACCTAGATAATTCTTCCTCCTATAAATGCTTCACTTGACCAGAAACATGCTCTATCCAGGCAATCTCCAAAAGCCGAGACAACTCTGGCTCTACGCTTACTTTCTTGTTCCTTGATCATTCTAAATAAGATCAGATATACAATCCGAGCCAGTCAACTTAAGCGGAATATGTCTTCCTTGTTTCCTGCTTGCATTTTCTTCTATAACAGCTTGTAGCCCTTTTCTCTCACTTTGTAGTTCTCTGGACTCTTGAGAGTAGAGACTGTCCACTTTGTGAAGTGTGAAATAATATTTGTTTAGATAACTAAAATGCTCTCTTTGATTATCTTAACATTGGTGATGATTCCATTAACCAGATTGAGAAAAAGAGTATAAAGAGCCAATATACAGAAAGAAAGATAATAAATAGCTTTGCCACTAAGACATAATAATTACAAAATTAAGTAGAAATAGGGAAATGTGGATTTGGAATTTAAAAGGGAGAGCTGAGGGGAGCCTGGCTGGCTCAGTTGGTGGAGCACGCGACTCTTGATCTTGGGGTTGTTAAGTTCGAATCCCCCCCCACATTGGGTGTAGAGATTATTTTAAAAAATAAAATCTTAAAAAATAAAATAAAAATAAAAAAATAAAAGGGAAAGCGGAATCATTTATTTATTCATTTATTTAAAGATTTATTTATTTAATTTAGAGAGTGAGAGCATGAGAGCCCCAGGCAGGGGTGGGAGTGAGCAGAGAGATAATCTTAAGCAGTCTCCACACTCAGCACAGAGCCCCATGCAGGACTTGATCTCACCAGCCTGAGATCATGACCTGACCCAAAATCAAGAGACAGACGCTCAACCGACTGAGCCACCCAGGTGCCCTGAATCATGTATTTAAAATTTGGGTAATCATTAAGATATCTTGGTTCCCCAATAAATCTAAAGTCATAAAGTTAGGCAGACCTTGTTTGGTTTAACCCATTTGTATATTCATTTAGGATTTGTGTATACTCTCTGATTTTATATTTTCTACTTACCATACTACCATTTAAAAAATTCTTTTTCCCCTTTCTACCTATGTTTTTCATTAAATAAACCAAAGCTCTTTTTCTGCTAGTTTGAAAGGAAAGCGTTCTATTTATTTTCCCCAGTTATTACTTTTAATTTATTAAGACCCACATTTTTTGTTTATTTTTCCACACAAATGTTTGACATTTCTCACTATTTATATGCACCCCCCAAAAAAGAAAAATAACCAAGCTCTTACCTCCTTCCATTTCTGCCATTACATACATCTCACCCTTGCCCCATTTGCCCTATTGATGTATCTAGTATTTTAGTTCTGGTTATCGCAGATTGTTTTGGTTTTCTTTTGTAAAACCAGTGAACTCTACTAAGTTATTCATTCACCCTTATATGTATGTGTATGTGTTGGTTTACTAATAGATTTTGTTTCTCTTCTTGCTTTAGTAATATTTTGAAAAACATGAAAAAGATTTTTTTTGAACCCACTATTATCCTGGGGACTATCTTTGTATCAATCTCACATGTAACTGCTAGTTTATTTGGCCATAGGGAATTGGATTTGAAGTTCTTTTACCTCAAACATGGAAAATATCACTTTGTTTTTTTCTTTTTTAGTCTGGATTTGCTGGTGATAGCAATTCCATTCTTATTCCATTGTAAATTGTCATCTCTTCCTCCCCTAAGATTTTAGAATTTTCTCCTTTTCTTTGATGTTTTTAAATTTCACTATTATGTGTCAGTGTGTAGGGCTTTTTGTTCTTCATTTTTTTCTTCTTACTTAGTTTGTGCTACAATCTATGAACTCTTTTGATCTCAGGACTTATATCTTTCTTTTATTCTGAAGAAACTATTCTTTTATTCCTTCAAACATTTTCTCACTTCTATTGATTTTTCTATATTTTTAAATTGCAACAAAGCTTACATACGATAAATTCACATTTTTTGGTGCAAAGTTCTAAGAGTTTTGACAAACACATAAAGTTGTATAAACCACCCCTACAATCAAGGGACAGACAGAAGAGTTCCATGACCCCAAAAATCGTCCTTCATGCCACTGGTAATCAACCACTCTTGACCCCACCAAACCCAGCAACCCATGATCTATTTTTTGTCCTTATAGTTTTGCCTCTTCAGAATGTCATATAAATGGAGTCATATAATATGTGGCCTTTTGAGATTGGCTTCTTTCACGAAGCCTAATTAATTTGGAATTCACCCATTCTGTAGCTTGTATCAGGGGTCTGTTCCTTTTTGTTGCTAATATTTCATAGCATGGATTTACCTCAGCTTCTCTATTCACCAGTTGGAATTGTTTCCAGTTTTTACTTATTATAAAGTACAAGCCCTGTAACCAACTCATAAAGGTGTTTCTGTGAGCATAGGTTTTCATTTCAATTGGGTAAATCCATAGGAGTGAGATTACTGGGGCATATGGTAAGCACATGTTTAATTCTTTAAGAAACTGCCAAACTATTTTCCAAAGCCTCTCTACCATTCTGCATTTCACCAGCAATAAATGAGAGTTTCAGTTGCCCTACATCCCCACCAGTACCTGGTATGCCCAGGTTCTTGTTTGTTTCATTTTTTATAATGTAGTCATTCTAATAGGTACATAATGATACGTCATTGTAGCTTTAATTTAAATTTCCCTAATGACAGCTAATGTTGAGTTCTCTCTCCATGTGTTTATTTGCCACCCATATATTTTCTTTAGGGAAATATCCATTCGGATATTTTGCCTATATTTTAATTAATGGATTGCTTTCTTGTTTTTCAGTTTTAGGAGTATTTATTCTATTCTGAATAAAAATCTTTTATGATATATATGTTTTGAAAATATTTGTCTTTTAATTTTACTGTACTTGAGTAAAAGTTTGCCATTTTGGTAAAGTCCAGTTCGTCTTGTTTTTTCTTAGGCACCATAGTTTTGCTGCTATAGCCAAGAAATCTTTGTTTAACCCAAGGTCTCAAAGATTTTTTTCTGTTTCCTTCTACAAATCGTATGGTTTTTAACTTTACATTGAGGTTAGTGCAACATTTTAGTTAATTTTTCTGTATGGTGTGAGGTATGAATCAATGTTCTTTTTTCGTAAGGTTGTCCAATTTTTCCAGTATTATTTAATAAAAAGATAGTCTTCATTTCTTCAATTAGGTTTGTATCTTTATCAAAAATTAATTGATCATAAGAAATTAATTGACCATATAGGTGTGGGTATATTTCTGGAATCTATTCTATGTCATTGATCTATGTGTTTATCATTTTGTCAAAATGACTTTGACTTGATTATTAAAGTCCTAAAATCAGGTAGTGTGAGTTCTCTAAGTTTGTTTTACTTTTTTCCAAAATTATTTTGGCAATTTAGCTCTTTTGCCTTTCCATGTAAATTTTAAATTCAGTTTGTAATTTCTACCAAAAACATCTGGAATTTTTATTGGGATCACATAGAATCTGTAAATCAGTTTTGGGAGAATTGACATCTTAATATTGAATATTCTAATATAAGAACACAACATATCTCTCCATTTATTTGGGTCTACTTTTATACGTTTCTTCTATATTTTGATTTTTACATACAGATTACTCACATATTTTATTTCAATTTCTAACTGCTCATTGCTGATATATAAAAATACAGTTGATTTTTGTACATTAACCTTATATTCTGTAAACCCACTAACCTTACTTCATTTTAGTCGCTGTTTTTAAAAGGTTGTTTTGGAATTTTCTACATAGGCAATCATATAATCTATGAAGACAGTTTATTTCAGGTCTAAGTGCTTTTTATTTCATTTTCCTTCCTTATTGCACTGACTAGAGCAATGATGAATAGGAGAGGAGATAGCAGACATCTTCACCTTGGTTCTAATCTTAGGGGAAGAGTCTTTCACCATTAAGTGTGATGGTAACTGAATGTTGTTCAAAGATGCCCTTAATCAGGGTGAGGAAGTTCTTGCCTATTCTTAGTTAATTGAGAGTTCATATTGGGGTTTTTTTGTTGTTGTTGTTGTTTATACAATTTATTTATTTTTTTAATTTTATTTATTTATTTGACAGAGAAAGAGAGACAGCGAGAGAGGGAACACAAGCAGGGGGAGTGGGAGAGGGAGAAGCAGTCTTCCCACAGAGCAGGGAGACCGACTCAGGCCTCTATCCCAGGACCCTGGGATCATGACCTGAACTGAAGGCAGACATCCAACGACTGAGCCACCCAGGCGCCCCGAGAGTTCATATTGTGAATGGATATGTAATTTTGTCAAATGCTTTTGTTGCATCTATTGAGATAATCATATGATTTTTTTCAGTATTTAATATGATGAGTTACATCAATTCATTTTCAAATTTTAAACCAAACTTGTATTCCAAGAATAAACTGCATTTAGTCAAAATGCCTTATCTTTTTTCATGTATTAATGGATTCAATCTGCTGATACTTGTTGGAGGATAGTAGTGTCTATGTTCATATAAGATTTTGATATGCAGTTTTCTTTTCTTGTAATGATTTTGTCTGGTTTGGGTATCAAGATAATACTAACCTAATCAAATTAGTTATATAGAGTCTTCTTTTTCTATTTACTATAAAAGCTTGGATTGAATTAGAATTACTTCTTTCTTAAATACTGAGCAGAATTTACCAGTGAATTTACCAGCTAAGCCTTGAATTTTCTTTGTTGAAAGGTTTTAACCTCAAATTTTATTTCTTTAATAGAAAAAGGACAACTTATGTTATCTATTCCTTTTTGACTGAGCACTGTTTTATCATTTTTAAAACACACATAGTGTCTGTAACGATGTCTTCTGTGTCATTCCTGATATTGGTAATGTTGGCTTCTCTCTTTTCTCAATTGCATTGATCTTTGCAAAGAACCAGTTTTGGGGTTCACTTATTTTCTGTTGTTTTTCTACTTTTAATGTCATTCATTTCTTCTATTTTCATCTTTATTATTTCCTTTCTTCTGCTTGCTCTGAGTTTAATTAGTTCTTTTGTTTTTTTAGAGTATTTATTTTATGGTTTTTTAATTTAAATTTTTAATATTTAATTCCAGTATGATTAACATACAATGTTATATTAGTTTTAGGCATAAATTAAATTTAATTAGTTCTTTTCCTGCTTTCTTAGGGTAAAATAAAGATCACTGATTTTCTCTTTTCTAAGATACTCTTTAATCCTAAAAATTCCCTTTAGGTGTTGCTATAGCTGCATTCCACCTACTCTGCTTGCATTTCACTCCATTCCTTGAGACTTTCTGTTTGAACCATGGAATATTTTCAAATTGTTCAAGTTTGGGGTTGACTCCAGATAGCTTTCTGTTTTTTATTTCATTATGATCAGAGAACATAATTGCATGATTTCAATTTTTTTTAATTCGTTAGGGTTTATATTATGGCCCAGAATATGGTGGATGTTGGTGATCATTTCATGTACAATGGAGAAGACGATGTATTCTGCTGTGTGTGGGCAAACTGTCTATAAATGTCAAATAGGTCATGTTGGTTGATCATCTTTTTCAAGATTTCTATATCCTTTCTGATTTTCTATCTACCTACTCTATCAGTTACTGAGACAAGAATACTGAAGTCTCCAACTATAACTGTGGATTTGTTTAATTTTATTTCAGTTCTATCAGTTTTCACTTCATGCTTTCTTCTACATTACAATTTTACTTTTTTATTTCCTCTTTCCAAGTTCTTCAAATGTAACTAGCAGAGCAGACATTTGACTTGCTTTTTGTTAAAAAAGTAAAGTGCATTCCATATATAAGAATATGTAAAATTAAACCCCTTTTAAACCAATGTTCTTTTTATTGACAATGTATTCCGAGTCAGATCAGCTCTATCAGAACTAGTAGCATGAAAACATGTTCCAAAGGACACAGGACTCAGATGGTGGCTCGGGATACCCACTATCCTTTGGCAAATACTAATTTCTTAAAAAATGCAAATACTCATTGCAAGTAATTATATTCCCAGAATAACTAAAATATTTCATTACAAAAATTCCCAAAGTAAATTTCTGTATGTGATTCTAAGGGAAATAAAACAATTTTAAGTTTAGGTTTCTGTGGAAAGGATAAGATTGAGATCTGTTCCCCTCCATATTTTTCAAGTACTATATCCCTAATGTGCACCAAAAATAGTGAAACCCCCATCCTTTTCGTCCAATGTCCAGTCGATCAGGACTACCTAATAAGACTGTCTGATTAGAAAACAAATTCAAGTTGCTTTACAAGTTGTTCATTACAAGCACATTAAAATTTAAATCTTGGCTATTTATCCTAACAAATAATGATCAGATATAATAGAAAACTCATAGTTACATAAACATGGATCTGATCCTTTCAAAGGGAAGGCCTAGATTCATCAACATGACCATGACTATGGCATGATATGCAATCTCATCTACTTTACTGTAACACTGTGAACTAAAGAACCAGAGGGCAGCCTTTATTAAGCTAATCTAGGGGTGCCTGGGTGGCACAGTCAGTTAAGCGCCCAACTCTTTGTTTTGATTCAGGTCTTGATCTCAGTGTCCTGGGTTGGAGCCCAATGTTGGACTCTGCTGGGCATTGAGTCTACTTGAGTTTCTCTTTCCCTCTCCCTCTGCTCCTCCTGCTCATTCTCTCTCTCTCTTTCTCTAATAAATAAATAAACTTTTTTTAAAAAGAAAAAGCTAATCTAACCTATTTTTTGACAAATGATCACCTCTGAACTTGATTCTTGATTTGTAAGATTGAATTTTTTTAACCACTATATTTTACTCATACCACAATCTGCTGACTTCTAAAAGCAGAGTCTCCGATGTGAAGTAAATTAGGACCTGAGGTCCACATCTTTGGGCACTTTTAATAAATTATTAGACTAGAAATATACTTCAAAGTTCATCTAGTTCAATGGCCTTGGTCATTTCTCAGTCAGAACTGTTAAGATCAAGAGAAGTCTATTTCTCAGCTTTTTACTCAAGTAAATCTAATTCAAATACAGTATCACTTTCATTTCAGAAACTTTTCAAAGTAACTCCATAAATATTTTAAGTGAAAATTTAACTAATAGCAAAAACTATACTGTAAATTTATTTCTACATTTAATTATTAGATAAGAGCCTTTAATAAAATATAAAACAATTTTGTTATATAAGAAAACTAATTTGTTTAGAAAAAATGAGAATATATAGTTTTTAACATTTAAAATATCTATAATTCCATTGTTAAAATACTCACAATTAAAAACTTGATGTTTATATTTCTAAATTAAGCCACATAAACCTGATAAACTTTAAGATTAAGAACTGGGATATAAGTATAAAGATACAGCCTTAAATAAAAATTGGACCAATATGCACGTACCATGTTGTATCTTGTTTCCTTCATGTAGATGAGATTATGAACATTTTTCATTAAGAAATTTTACTCCAGTATCATTCAATGATTTTTTTTTTAATTTTTTTATTCTTATGTTAATCCCCTTACATTACAACATTAGTTTTAGATGAAGTGTTCCATGATTCATTGTTTGTGCACAACACCCAATGCTCCATGCAGAATGTGCCCTCCTCAATACCCACCACCAGGCTAACCCATCCTCCCAACCCCCTCCCCTCTAGAACCCTGTTTGTTTTTCAGAGTCCATCGTCTCTCATGGTTCGTCTACCCCTCCGATTTCCCCCGCTTCATTCTTCCCCTCCCGCTACCTTCTTCTTCTTCTTCTTTTTTTTTTTTCTTAACATATATTGCATTATTTGTTTCAGAGGTACAGATCTGAGATTCAACAGTCTTGCACAATTCACAGCGCTTACCAGAGCACATACACTCCCCAGTGTCTATCACCCAGTCCCCCCATCCCTCCCACCCCACCCCCCACTCCAACAACACTCAGTTTGTTTCCTGCGATTAAGAATTCCTCATATCAGTGAGATCATATGATACATGTCTTTCTCTGTTTGACTTATTTCACTCAACATAATACCCTCCAGTTCCATCCACGTCGTTGCAAATGGCAAGATCTCATTCCTTTTGATGGCTGCATAATATTCCATTGTATATATATACCACAACTTCTTTATCCATTCATCTGTCGATGGACATCTTGGCTCTTTCCACAGTTTGGCTATTGTGGACATTGCTGCTATAAACATCGGGGTGCACGTACCCCTTCGGATCCCTACTTTTGTATCTTTGGGGTAAATACCCAGTAGTGCAATTGCTGGATCATATGCTAGCTCTATTTTCAACCTTTTGAGGAACCTCCATACAGTTTTCCAGAGTGGCTGCACCAGCTTGCATTCCCACCAACAGTGTAGGAGGGTTCCCCTTTCTCCGCATCCCCGCCAACATCTGTCGTTTCCTGACTTGTTAATTTTAGCCATTCTGACTGGTGTGAGGTGATATCTCATTGAGGTTTTGATTTGGATTTCCCTGATGCCGAGCGATATTGAGCACTTTTTCATGTGTCTGTTGGCCATTTGGATGTCTTCTTTGGAAAAATGTCTGTTCATGTCTTCTGCCCATTTCTTAATTGGATTCTTTGTTCTTTGGGTGTTGAGTTTGATGAGTTCTTTATAGATTTTGGATACTAGCCCTTTATCTGATATGTCATTTGCAAATATCTTCTCCCATTCTGTCGGTTGTCTTTTGGTTTTGTTAACTGTTTCCTTTGCTTTGCAAAAGCTTTTTATCTTGATGAAGTCCCAATAGTTCATTTTTGCCCTTGCTTCCCTTGCCTTTGGCGATGTTTCTAGGAAGAAGTTGCTTCGGCTGAGGTCAAAGAGGTTGTTGCCTGTGTTCTCCTTTAGGATTTGGATGGACTCCTGTCTCACATTGAGGTCTTTCAACCATTTGGAGTCTATTTTTGTGTGTGGTGTAAGGAAGTGGTCCAGTTTCATTCTTCTGCATGTGTCTATCCAATTTTCCCAACACCATTTGTTGAAGAGACTGTCTTTGTTCCATTGGACATTCTTTCCTGCTTTGTCGAAGATTAGTTGACCATAGAATTGAGGGTCCATTTCTGGGCTCTCTATTCTGTTCCATTGATCGATGTGTCTGTTTTTGTGCCAGTACCATGCTGTCTTGATGATGACAGCTTTGTAATAGAGCTTGAAGTCCGGAATTGTGATGCCACCGGCTTTGCTTTTCTTTTTCAATATTCCTCTGGCTATGCGGGGTCTTTTCTGGTTCCATACAAATTTTAGGATTATTTGTTCCATTTCTTTGAAAGAAGTGGATGGTATTTTGATGGGGATTGCATTGAATGTGTAGATTGCTCTAGGTAGCATTGACATCTTCACAATATTTGTTCTTCCAATCCATGAGCATGGAACGTTTTTCCATTTCTTTCTGTCTTCCTCAATTTCTTTCATGAGTATTTTATAGTTTTCTGAGTACAGATCCTTTGTCTCTTTGGTTAGATTTATTCCTAGGTATCTTATGGTTTTGGGTGCAATTGTAAATGGGATCGACTCCTTAATTTCTCTTTCTTCTGTCTTGTTGTTGGTGTATAGGAATGCCACTGACTTCTGTGCATTGATTTTATATCCTGCCACTTGACTGAATGCCTGTATGAGTTCTAGCAGTTTTGGGGTGGAGTCTTTTGGGTTTTCCACATAAAGTATCATATCATCTGCAAAGAGTGAGTGTTTGACTTCTTCTTTGCCAATTTGGATGCCTTTGATTTCTTTTTGTTGTCTGATTGCTGTGGCTAGGACTTCCAATACTATGTTGAATAGCAGTGGTGATAGTGGACATCCCTGCCGCATTCCTGACCTTAGGGGGAAAGCTCTCAGTTTTTCCCCATTGAGAATAATATTTGCTGTAGGTTTTTCATAGATGGCTTTTATGATATTGAGGTATGTACCCTCTATCCCTATACTCTGAAGAGTTTTGATCAAGAAAGGATGCTGTACTTTGTCAAAAGCTTTTTCGGCATCTATTGAGAGGATCATATGATTCTTGTTCTTTCCTTTGTTAATGTACTGTATCACATTGATTGATTTGCGGATGTTGAACCAACCTTGCAGCCCAGGGATAAATCCCACTTGGTCATGGTGAATAATCCTTTTAATGTACTGTTGGATCCTATTGGCTAGTATTTTGGTGAGAATTTTTGCATCCATGTTCATCAGGGATATTGGTCTGTAATTCTCCTTTTTGATGGGGTCTTTGTCTGGTTTGGGGATCAAGGTAATGCTGGCCTCATAAAATGAGTTTGGAAGTTTTCCTTCCGTTTCGATTTTTTGGAACAGTTTCAGAAGAATAGGTATTAATTCTTCTTGAAATGTTTGGTAGAATTCCCCTGGGAAGCCATCTGGCCCTGGGCTTTTGTTTTTTGGGAGATTTTTGATGACTGCTTCAATTTCCTTAGTGGTTATAGGTCTGTTCAGGTTTTCTATTTCATCCTGGTTCAGTTTTGGTAGTTGATACATCTGTAGGAATGCATCCATCTCTTCCAGGTTATCTAATTTGCTGGCATAGAGTTGCTCATAATATGTTCTTATAATTGTTTGTATTTCTTTGGTGTTGGTTGTGATCTCTCCTCTTTCATTCATGATTTTGTTGATTTGGGTCATTTCTCTTCTCTTTTTGATAAGTCTGGCCAGGGGTTTATCAATCTTGTTAATTCTTTCAAAGAACCAGCTCCTAGTTTCGTTGATCTGTTCTACTGTTCTTTTAGTTTCTATTTCATTGATTTCTGCTCTGATCTTTATGATTTCTCTTCTCCTGCTGGGTTTAGGCTTTATTTGCTGTTCTTTCTCCAGCTCCTTTAGGTGTAGGGTTAGGTTGTGTACTTGAGACCTTTCTTGTTTCTTGAGAAAGGCTTGTATTGCTATATACTTTCCTCTTAGGACTGCCTTTGCTGCATCCCAAAGATTTTGAACAGTTGTGTTTTCATTTTCATTGGTTTCCATGTATTTTTTTAATTCTTCTTTAATTTCCTGGTTGACCCATTCATTCTTCAGTAGGATGCTCTTTAGCCTCCATGTATTTGAGTTCTTTCCGACTTTCCTCTTGGGATTGAGTTCTAGTTTCAAAGCATTGTGGTCTGAAAATAGGCAGGGAATGATCCCAATCTTTTGGTACCGGTTGAGACCTGATTTATGACCTAGGATGTGGTCGATTCTGGAGAATGTTCCATGGGCAGTAGAGAAGAATGTGTATTCCGTTGCTTTGGGGTGGAATGTTCTGAATATGTCTGTGAAGTCCATTTGGTCCAGTGTGTCATTTAAAGTCTTTATTTCCTTGTTGATCTTTTGCTTAGATGATCTGTCCATTTCAGTGAGGGGGATGTTAAAGTCCCCCACTATTATTGTATTGTTGTTGATGTGTTTCTTTGCTTTTGTTATTAATTGCCTTATATAATTGGCTGCTCCCATGTTAGGGGCATAGATATTTACAATTGTTAGATCTTCTTGTTGGATAGATCCTTTAAGTATGATATAGTGTCCTTCCTCATCTCTTATTACAGTCTTTGGTTTAAAATCTAATTTGTCTGATATAAGGATTGCCACCCCAGCTTTCTTTTGGTGTCCATTAGCATGGTAAATGGTTTTCCACCCCCTCACTTTCAATCTGGGGGTGTCTTTGGGTCTAAAATGAGTCTCTTGCAGACAGCATATCGATGGATCTTGTTTTTTAATCCAGTCTGTTAGCCTGTGTCTTTTGATTGGGGCATTTAGCCCATTTACATTCAAGGTAACTATTGAAAGATAGGAATTTAGTGCCATTGTATTGCCTGTAAGGTGACTGTTACCATATATTGTCTGTGTTCCTTTCTGGTCTATGTTGCTTTTAGGGTCTCTCTTTGCTTAGAGGACCCCTTTCAAGATTTCCTGTAGGGCTGGTTTTGTGTTTGCAAATTCCTTTAGTTTTTTTTTGTCCTGGAAGCTTTTTATCTCTCCTTCAATTTTCAATGACAGCCTAGCTGGATAGAGTATTCTTGGCTGCATATTTTTCTCATTTAGTGCTCTGAATATATCCTGCCAGTCCTTTCTGGCCTGCCAGGTCTCTGTGGATAGGTCTGTTGCCAATCTAATGTTTCTACCATTGTAGGTTACATATCTCTTCTCCCGAGCTGCTTTCAGGATTTTCTCTGTCTATGAGACTTGTAAGTTTTACTATTAGATGTCGGGGAGTTGACCTATTTTTATTGATTTTGAGAGGGGTTCTCTGTGCTTCCTGGATTTTCATGCCTGTTTCTTTCCCCAAATTAGGGAAGTTCTCTGCTATAATTTGCTCCATTATACCTTCTGCCCCCCTCTCTCTTTCTTCTTCTTCTGGGATCCCAATTATTCTAATGTTGTTTCGTCTTATGGTATCACTTATCTCTCGAATTCTGCCCTCATGATCCAGTAGTTGTTTATCTCTCTTTTTCTCAGCTTCTTTATTTTCCAGCATTTCATCTTCTATATTACTGATTCTCTCTTCTGCCTCATTTATTCTAGCAGTTAGCGCCCCCATTTTTGATTGCACCTCATTAATAGCCTTTTTGATTTCTACTTGGTTGGATTTTAGCTCTTTTACTTCTCCAGAAAGGGTTTCTCTAATAACTTCCATATTTTTTTCAAGCCCAGCTAGTATCTTTAAAGTGATGATTCTGAACTCTAGATCTGACATCGTACTAATGTCCGTATTGAGTAGGTCCCTGGCAGTCGGTACTGCCTCTTGTTCTTTTTGTTGAGGTGATTTTTTCCGTCTCGTCATTTTGTGCAGAGGAGAATAGATTAATGAGAGAACAAAATGCTAGCAGAGTAACCACGTCCCCAGAAAATATACTCTAAACAAATCAGAAAAGACCTGAAGCAGTGGGATAAGAAGGGGAAAGAGAGAAAAAAAAAAAAAAGAAAAAAAAAGAAAAAGATAAAGATAAAAACAACAACAAACAAAACAAAACAACAACAACAAAAGAAAAACCAGAATGTGATCAAATATGATCTATATGGTATATAGATCAGTGCCACACACTAGATTTGGGGTGTGTTTTGGTCTTTTAGAAGAAAGTGTCTCCCAAAATTTTAAAGAAAGAAAAACTTATATATGTACAAAAATAAGGGTTGATATGATGAAGGGATGGAAAATGACTGTAAAAATGGAAATTATAAACAATTTTATAAAAGGAATTGATAAGAAGTTGTTTGAAAAAAGAAAGAGGATTTAAAAAAAGAAAAAAGTAAAAGAAAAAAAAAGGGAGAGGATGTGATCAGGCAGGAGAATAGAGAACACCATATACTAGAGATTTAGGGTATATTTTAATCTGTTAGAAGAAACTATCTCAAAATTTTAAAGAGAGAACAACTTATATATATAAGCCAAAAATATGGGTAACTACTATGAAGGGATAGAATATGACTCTAAAAATGAAAAATAAAAATGTTTTTTTTTAAAAAAAGGGATTGATAAGATGTTGTTTGAAAAAGGGAAAAAGAAAAATTCAAAAAGAAATAAAAAGACAAAAAGACAGTTAAAAAAAAAATTAACTTTAAAAGACTAAGGAATCATGGTAAAAAAGCCGTGAATTCTATGTGCAGTATTCCCCTAGCGCTGGAGTTCTGCCGTTCTCATTGCTCGGTAAACTTGGTCTTGGCTGGCTGTTCTCGCTGATCTTCTGGGGAGGGGCCTGTTGCCGTGGTTCCCAAATGTCTCTGCCGGAGGCGGAATTGCCCCGCCCTTGCCCCCTCCCGGCTAAGTAATCTGCTCGGGTTTGCTCTCCGGAGCTTTT
Source organism: Mirounga angustirostris (assembly GCF_029215605.1). Taxonomy (NCBI): domain Eukaryota; kingdom Metazoa; phylum Chordata; class Mammalia; order Carnivora; family Phocidae; genus Mirounga; species Mirounga angustirostris. The sequence continues at coordinate 148,672,526 of NW_026991710.1, read as the reverse complement.
GTTCCCTGCGAGCTTTCCGTACAGCTTTGGAGGCGGAGAGTGAAAATGGCGGCCTCCCAATCTCTGCCCCGGAGGAGCCAAGAACTCGGGCCCCACTCCTCAGTGAGCCCCCAGAGAAAAGCCGTCAGTCACTCCCGTCTCCCCGGTCTCCGGCTGCACTCCATGCTCAACCGGCCTGTGACCGCGCGTTTCTATCTCTGGCACCCGACCCCGGGTGGAGTCTCCAAACCCAGCAGATCCCTGCGGTGCCCTCCCGCACGGCTCCTCCCGGGGGAGGAAGGTGAGTCTCCCCGGATCTGCCGCTTGTTGGGTCCCTGCTCGAGGAGCAGGGGCCCGACTGTGCCGCGGATCACAGTTTATGGTCACCCCGAGCTGAGAGCCCGCGCCTGGGCTCTGTCTCTGCAGCCGGCTTCCCTGCTCCGTTACCTGGGAGCTCTGCCGCCCTCAGGCACCCCCGGTCTTTCTGTGACCCCGAGGGTCCTGAGACCACACTGTCCCGGAGGGTTCCACCCCCCGCTTAGCCACCGGAGTGACGTCCCTCAGCGGAGCTGACTTCTAAAAGTTCCGATTTTATGCTCCGTGGTTCTATCACTTGCCAGAAGCGGCCGACGGAGGCCCCTCCCCCGTCATCTATCCTCCCGAATATCGCCTCAGATTCACTTCTCCGCACGTCCTACCTTCCAGAAAGTGGTCGCTTTTCTGATGAGAGTTGTTGTTGCTCTTCTTTTCTTCGATCTCCTGTTGGGTTTGTAGGTGTTCAGAATGGTTTGATCCCTATCCAGCTGAATTCCTGAGAGGAGACGAAATCCAGGTCTCCTACTCCTCTGCCATCTTGGGTACGTCGAGCTCATTCAATGATTTTAAGTAGACCATTCAATGTATAAACCATAATTTGTTCAACCAAATCCTGTATTACTGGTCATTTGGAAGCTTTTCATATTTATCTATTATAAAGAATTTTGTGTTATACATTCTATAACTAAATATTTGGCTATATCCTTAATGTATTTAGATCATTTTGAAGTAAAGAAATTTCTTGGTCAAAGGGTATATATTTTTTAAGCATTTGATATCTATTTTTGCCCAAGAACAGGTAAGAGAAATTATTCAAACTTCACTTATCAAATTCTTTTTTTAAGATTTTATTTATTTATTTGTCAGAGAGAGTGAGAGAGAGTACAAGCAGGGGGAGCAGCAGGGAGGGAGAAGCAGACTCCCAACTGAGCAAGGAGCCTGTTGCGGAACTCGATCCCAGGACGCTGGGATCATGACCTGAGCTGAAGGTAGACACTTAACTTACTGAGCCATCCAGGCGTCCCTCACTTATCAAATTCTATGATAACCTACCACAGAAAAAGTTTTTGAGAAGTGTGGAAATGAAGCCCCAGTTTGACAGAGCAAATTATAAGAATAGCATTTTAGTTTTTATTTGGGGACATTTGACTTAATTTCACTACTACCAAGTAGAGAAAAGGCATTTCAATAGATACCACATTTTCTTTCTCTTTTGTTTCCTTCCTTATAAAGAAATTAACACTAGATAAGGACAAAAGAACAAAGAAGAATGAAATCCATATTATTTTATTTTTCAGCCTTTGGAAAATTGAGTCTGTGTGTTATCTGACAAGATATTGAAGTGATATTAAAACTGGAAATATTTTCTTTGGAAGTGAATTTGACTTTACGAATTGAGGTTTCCTTAGCTGTTTTACTGTCACTGTTTATCTCTACACACTGACCTTTCTTCTATTCCCTCCCATTAGTTTCCACTCAAATCAGAGAAGACTGAGAAGTAATTAAGCCTTTAGTCACAATTTGCAAATTTACAAATTAAATCATTTGCATTTGCTATTTGCGTCAGCACATTTTTTAGGTGGGATGAAAACAAGAAGCCTAGGGAAAGAAAACATTTTTAAATTAAACTTATTCACTGGACCAAGAGATTGGCAAACTTTTTCTCTAAAGGACCAAATAGTAAATATTTGCAGCTTCGCAGTCCATAAGGTGTCTGTCACAATGACTAAACTCTGCCTCAGCCACAGACGAGACATAAACAAATGAGTGAAGCTGTGTTCTAATAAAACTTTACTAACAAAAAAACAGGTGGTGGCTTGATTTGGCCCATGGGCTGTAGTTTACCCTATCAGCATTGAACACTCTTTCCATTTCAAATCTTCCAAAAACTTAAATCCCAACAGTTTCTGTTATTGGACTAATAACCAACATGTGCATTTTCCATGTTATCTTCTGGAATGATTCCCACAACTCTATCCATAGAAAGAAAAAAGAAAGTGTGGATCAAATGAAGGTAACATCCAACTCTTTCTTCTTTCTAATAATCCGCATGAGTTCTCTGCAGTTTCCATTCACTTTGTATAGGAGCTGATTAGTGTTTACTCACGTGGGAAGTCTTCACCAAATGCACATCCTTGTGGAATTTGTCACCTCTCAAGTTCTTCAATGGTGGCCCCTAACTTTCCAGTCTGAACTTCTAGATAGTTTCAAAACCTCTGAATTGGTTCAACCTGGAGAGTCATTGAGGTTTCTACTCTGGTCCCCCTGGGAGGGAGGTAGGGTCTGTCCTGGCCTTTTCTAGGCTCAACAATGATATCTTTTGTTGCTCTGATGTAATTCTTCATGGGTGGTAGAGAACACGTCTCATATTTTTCCAGACTTGCCAGAAATGTGTCAAAACTAATTTTATTCTCATTAGTGTGACATATCTGACTAGTATACAACACACTTTGTTACTTTACACTCAACAAGACATTTGCATTGCTTTGCACTCTGTGGCTGTTTAACATAATGCTCAGTACTGTTACTCAGAAAGTTTGCGGACTTTTAGCATGAACTGTGTAACAAATGGCTGGATATGCTCCCAAAAGTTCAACTTAAAACATCTTGTAAATAATAAAATCCAAACTAAGTTTATATTAAGGAAATTATGAGTCAAAATCAACTCCATGCTAACACATTTTTATAATATTTGACAGACCATTGGAAATTGCATGAAAATAGAATCCTGTTGTCATTATTAGTAGTATAATAATGAATATAATTTTCCATATTTGATTTTACCTACATCTTAGAAAATCACATATAGTTCTGGAATACAAAGATTGGAACATTTTCTCCAATTACTTTGGTGGCTTCCATCACTCACTTTCTACTGCTGGTTTTACAAAAGTATGTAGCATGTTTGAGCATCTGCCATATTAAAAATAAATTCGCTAAATGCACAGACATTTTCAGGTATCCCACTACGTCTCTTCCTCTTCAGGCATCTGTAAATGTTACCTACTTTAATTCTCACTCCCTCTATCCCACTGCAATCCAGTTTTCTCCCCTACCATGCTACCAAAACCACTACTGTTAAGGTGACTGATAAATTTTTCTTTATTGATCTACTGGGGACTTTTCACTACTTGTTGACCACTCCTCCCTTGAAACATTTTCTTCCATTGACTTCTTTAATTCTAAACTTTTTGCCTCTCAGATATTTTGTAAAGGCCCCCCTCTGCTGTTTGCCCTTTCAATATGAACTAGATCCTCAAGGTTTAGTCCCAGGCCACCTTCCCTTCTTGCTCTACACACGCACCACTGGTGGGTTTTATCAACTTCCATGGTTCTAAATTCGAAATCTTTGTGCCAGATTTCTCTGTGAAGCTTCAGACTTGTGTGGACACTTGTCTTTGGACACTGCTACTTGCTTGGCTTCTGGGCATCTTCAGCTCAGTATAGCCCAAACTGAACGCATCATCCTCACCTCTCCTCCAACTAGCTTCTTCCTAGGTGTTTCCCACTGCCCAACCCAGAATCACAGTTTTCCCTGAATCATTCCTCTCCTTCGTTTCCACATTTGGTCCAAAATCAAATCTTGTTTAACCTACTGCCTACTATTTCCTCAGATTTTTCTCTTTTCCCAATAGCTTCATGATGGTCCCATTCTAAGTCACCCTAGTTACTCACCTGGGTTATTGAAACTGTCCTCTAACTTGCTTACCTCCATCCCTTCCCCGAGGTCATTCTCTACAATGAAGCACAAAATGTTACCACGATCCTCTGAATCCTTGTGTATATCACCTCTGTGGCTTTCTGATGCTTTTGAGTTCAGGGATGGTTTATACAATCCTTATCTATCTAGCATCCTCTTTTGCCACTCAGCTCACATGCCAAGAACCATCCACATTGAACTATATTACAAACATTCATAGTATAATTATCTTAGCTTCTCCCTCCTCTTCCAGAAACATTCTTAGCTATCTTCATTGCCTGGTTAGCTTCTGTTTATCTTTTGGGTTTCAGCTTATATATCACTTCACGCCAGACGTATTTTTCTGACCCAATCCCATCCCTCAGCCTGTCTAAATATTCCTGCAATATACTCCCCTGGTGTTATTTTCTCTAAAATTGAATATCACACTTTAATTTATAACCTGTTTGATTTTTCTGCCTATTAAACTGTAAGCCCCATGTGGTCAGAAAACATTTTTATCTTGTTCATGCTGTATGAATTAAAAAAAATGGATGGATAAACTGATAGGGTCCTCATAAAGCTAATAGTTTAATAGAAGAAACAGACAGTAAGCAAATAAACAAGTAGATCAAATAAATAATAACACTTGATTGAGAAAAGTTTTGTCAGGCAAAATTGAGTATTTTAAAACAGACACCTAGAACCACTGAAGGGTTTACTCAGGGGTGTGGCATACATGATACCTTTTAAAACTTTTAAAACTAGTTCTTTCTGCTACATAAAAAATAAAGGAAAGCAACAGTAGAAATAAAATCACCAAATAAAAGACTGTGGCACTACTCCAGTTGGGAGCAATGGAAATAGAAAGATATTTACCTAATAGTTCATCTTTTATTATTTGGAATAGAAAAAGCTCAGGTTAAAACAAGATAAGGATCTTGATATATAGCTTCAAATAAAAAGGAATGTATAACTTTTGGGAAATCTTTGAATACCTGACAAGGTCAATTTTAGAGTAGTTAGCTCCATTCCAAGTTTCCGTGTTCCTGGAATCCAAAATTATTTTTTTAAATCTAAGCACAAAGGTACAATTTATTTTTCCTTATTTTCCATTTTCTCTCAGATAGGGTCAAATGTTGATGCTGTAGTTCTTCTGTAAAGCCTCATGGCGGGGACTAGCCCCCTCCAGCTGACCAGCTAGACCTCAAAAACACAGCAGCCCAGGGGCTGAACATGATGTCTGATGACGCCCAGAAAAAAATGTCTTGCAATAGACAAACAATTGTCATTTTGGGATATCCTTGTCACAAATATTCATTTAAGAACTGAAAAGTAAAGAGACCTGAGAAGGTCTGTGATTGTCAAAGTTACTCCTTGGGGCTGGGGGAGGGGGAAGAGAAACAAGAAGTGGAAAAAAGAGAAAACAAATCGTTTTTATTTGTACTATGCACTGTGTCTGTTTGCCATCAAAAGGATGAATGACAGAAAGGTCCTGACATATGAGATGCCTGGGAGGATATGCACCTGCAGCTTTCACATCAGACATTACAATATTAGGCAGCTACAACCACATTTTTCAATATCTTTATATAATAGAAGAAAGCAAAAGCTATTCCTGTGCATAGAAAAAGCTGTACTAAAGAAAATCTTCCCTGTTATTACACGACCCACCATCCTAGCCACTTTAGTTATGTAATATACAAATGGCCAATTTCTGGGTGCCTGGGTGGCTCAGTTGGTTAGGCGACTGCCTTCGGCTCAGGTCATGATCCCGGAATCCTGGGATCGAGTCCCACATCGGGCTCCCAGCTCAGCGGGGGGCCTGTTTCTCCCTCTGACCCTCTCCCCTCTCATGCTGTTTCTCTCTCTCTCTCCCTCTCAAATAAATAAATAAATAAATTCTTAAAAACAAAAACAAAAACAAATGGCCAATTTCTAATTAACTTACACAATGTTGAGGTCATTGAATCCCCTCAAAAAGTATTTTCCTGATGCACATTTTCTTCCTGGCTATGTGGTATGACTAAAGTCACTCCCATAACCCAGAATTATAGTATGGGTGAAAGCACTTGAAAATTTGGAAGATTAACTGTCTTTGTCTTCAATATTCACTTAAGGCAAACCTAGGATTACACAACCCTTCTAACAAGTGTGGTGGCCCAAAGTTGCTTCTTGGGTGTAGCTACAGATGACTAACTGACCAGATCATTTAAAGATGGTATTTCACTAGGAAATTCATTCCCAACATCAGAGCCCATTTCTAACTAAAGCACTCTAGACATACTCCTTGGGCCTCCTTGGAAGTTTAAGTTCGCTTACATAGAATGTTTCCAATTTGTCCCCTGAAATCCTCTAGATAAAGGAATGGATGAATGCTCCTCCTGGCCTCTCTACTGTCCCTCTGCTCAGCAGCACCATCACCACAATCTAATTCCTAGACAGAGGTGAAGTTATGAATGGATTCCTTCTACTCTAATTTAATGGTTGGTGATGTCTCTTTTCCATTTATTTTGTGTCTGTCGGAAAGTTTTCTCTCTTGAGTATACAGCATCCAAGGTGGCAGTTGGTTTGGTTTTTGTTTTCTCCCTCTAATGAGGTTGTTTTTCCCCTTTTCTCTCCTCTTCTATTTCTCTTCTTTATCTTCCTTTACAGATTTTATTTATTTATTTATTTATTTATTTATTTATTTATTTATTTATTTATTTATTTGAGAGAGAGAGAGCAAGCACATGTGTGCATGAGCAGGAGAGAGGGGCAGAGGGGAAGGGAGAGAAAGAACCTCAAGTAGACACTGTGTTGAGCACAGAGCCCCACGGGGGCTCAATCTCAGGACCCTGAGATCATGACCTGAGCCAAAACCAGGAGCTGGGTGCTTAACTGACTGAGCCACACAGGGCCCCTCTTCTTCCACTTCTCTTCTAATTCATAGGGAGGCAACAAACACATCAGTCTTTCAAGCTGTCATTCGAACTGATAGCTGATGAGTGAGAACTACAGACTCTCCTGCAGGAGTTGAGAGCACTTTTATTACCTCATCATGCTGACCATTCTCTATAACCTCCTGGCAGAGTGACCAGTTAGTATAAATAATCAGACTCTAACTTCACCAGCACTATCGCTTGGAAAATTCAAGTGTCGCTTCCTAATTATGTTTGAGCAGGAGCTCATTGAAGACAGTGTGGTCTTTATGTTGTTTAAAGAACATCTTGCAAAGATAACCTTGTTTTGATAAATTCAACATTCTCATTTGAGCTCTAAGAAACAAAGATGTAAACAACCACCGAAATACCAGGGAGCTTTATCAAATGACATTGTCACTCAAACCCTGGTATCTGAGCTTTGTCCCTTATCTCTTATTATAAATTTCCTCAAACAATTTCAAATTATTGATTTGTTCAAATGATAAAGTAAACGGAGCTTTCCTGTAAGGAATGCCACTCTACAACTTGTTCCTAGGATTAATTGTTGATTAAAAAGCTTGCTGTGATCTGTGTTGATCTTTTTTTGTTCTATGATTATAGATACCCGGGAAACACCAAGGAGTTCTTGTGCTTTAGGAATAACTCCATTCCAGGTTTGAATATGTCACAATGCTTAATAGAATGTGTGTGATCTTGTAACTAGTAAGAAGCCAGTGTTCACAATATCCTTTATGCCTTTAATTCTGCCCATACTCTTGTATAACCAAGATCCAAGCTAGGGTCACCCTGACTCCTGAAGAAATAAACAATATTGACTCAAACCCTCAAAGTCATAGCCTCACAGCCAAAAGTCCTAGTTAAAACCTATGAATTCTCAAGGCCTTATCCAGCCAGCCATGTTAGCAAGAAATCTGGATTTCTGCCTTGAAGAATTCTCACATCAGCTCCTAAGAACACATTGTGTTACTGAGTTCTTTTGAATGACCCTATTAATCATAGGTCCCTATGTGCTACTTTGACTAGCCAACAAAGACTTAAAATTCTAGTGAAACATTTTATATAGATAGGAATTCATCTTTCTGAATATCTAAATCCCAAAGTGATGAAGTGAATTTCCTTTAATTTTTTTAAAGATTTTTTTTATTTATTTGTCAGAGGGAGAGAGAGAGAGAGCACAAGCAGGGGGAGGGACAGAGGTAGAAGCCAGCTCCCCACAGAGCAGGGAGCCCAATGCGGGGCTTGATCCCGGGACCCTGAGATCACGACCTGAGCCGAAGACAGACACTTAACCAAGACACCCAGAAGTGAAGTTTCATTTGCTCCATTTCTGACCTCATTCCTCTAGCTCTGGGTCAGATTGGGTCAGAATTAATTTTTCCACAGCCATAAATGTGTACAGTTAATGCCTATAAAACAGATTCCTGTATTTTAAAAGTAAGGCAGCAAAATAACAAAGTGGGTACTGCTACTACATAGAAGGAAGGAATTCAAAGCAGAGCGTATGCCATCCCTGTCTTGGCCATGACACAAAAACTGAACTGCACAGCTGCACTGCTCAGAAGAGACAGAGGTCCAGCAGCACAATATAGCAAAAAGCGGCGGACAGCCTCCCTGCTATTCTCCATGCACTGCACACTCCCACCCTTGTTTATCAGTCTTCTCTTCCCAGAACATTCTCCCCCTGGATCTCTCCATGGCTCACTCTTTCACCTCCATCAATCTTCACGCAAATCGGACCTTCTCAATGAGAACTACCTTCACCCCACTGTAAAAACTTATCTCCCATCCTATCCTTCCCTCGCAGTCCCCATCTCCCCTACCCTGCTCTCTTCCCTTCTTTTGTCAAGATACCAAGGAATTTACTAATTTACTATGGTTATGATTTATTGATGGCCTCCGCCACAGTACATGAGCTCTCCAAGGACAGGGATCTCTTATTCACATACACTCCTCTCTGCTTCTGCTTTTCACTTGAGTATTTCCCTCTCTAACCATGACTTTCTGAGCTAGCATTTCCCACTTTCTCGTATTGCTGATCTTGTTCTTCCCCCCAGCAAGTTGGCCAGTCCCTTAATCCCTCTGCTGTATCTAGTTCACTGGGTACCTTTATGACTTCATTGCCTAACCATTCAGACTGAAATACCGATCAGCAACTTTAAGCTGCCTTAATTAGAGTCCCAGGCACTTTCTATCCCTTAATTTTCAGTTCTGCCCATCCCCAGCTCTGGGAAATCTATTTTGTACAATTCTACTCCTAGTCCCCCAACATTAAAATAAAAGGCATAAAATCATGTGTGTGAGAACCACCGAAACATGTGCATTTTATTTACTTGTACCTCACAGCAGCTCTCCATTCTTTTTTTTTTTTAGGATGTCATTTATTTATTTTGAGAGAGAGAGTGCAAGCGGGAGGAGGGGCAGAGGAAGAGGGAGGGAGAGATTCCCATCAGACTCTGTGCTGAGCACGAAGCTGGAGGCAGGACTCCATCTCATGACCCTGAGATCATGACCTGAGCCCAAATCAAGAGTCGGACACTTAAATGATGAAGCCACCCCACACCCCTCACAATTCTTTAATTGACTCTCTTTCCAACACCTGCTGAGATCATTTCCCTCAGTCCTCATCCTCTCAGTCCACACACCCAATCTGGGTCTTGCCTCCACACTGACTGGGAAGATAAATACTTTGTCACATCCCTCTTCTACTTTTTCCTCCATCTCAAGCCATCTCTATGTCTATCAACCTCCACCTCTAAATTTCTCCATATTTTCAGGTTCCTACTCTTCCTCCACTCCTTTTCCAGAGGAAGAGGTGCCTTCCTCCTTGCCAAAACCAGTCTCTCCATCTGCACTGGGGCATTTCTCCTCTCCCACCTCTTCAGGAACCTCATTCCTTCAGATAAATTCTCTTTTCCAAATCTTCGAGTTCTTCCTCTTCTCCTCTACCTACAAACAAACTTCCACTGCCCCGATCCTACAGACCTTATTTCTTACTCAAATATGTCTTTGAACTGCCTACACTCAATATTTTCTCCCCTCTTGTATCCATTTTCTTATAGATAATTAACTCCCTAAGATTCGGCCCATGGTACTTTTAGTCTTTCAATATAAAGATTCTATTGCCACATCTCGTGGTCGTTTCTCATTCCCCATCTTAATATTTGTGACATTTGCCATTTCTAATCAGTCCTTTTCAGCCCTTCCTCTTTCTTCAGCCCTGAGGACTTTCCTACTCTGCTACTTCACTACCCACTTCTTCTCTGTGAGTTTCCTTCATGGTTTCTCCTTTTCCTCCCACACCATAGATCAAGATATACCATGAAGCTTAATCACTGACCTCCTGTTCTCTGTCAGTTTTCCTTCTGTATAAGGTTTTCCTTGGGATTTTCCTGTCTTGGTCGATGGCACTGTTGCTCTGTCAGGAACTGACTCTTCCAAATCCATCTGGTTTGCCATCTGGTGCCCCTTTAGGATAAATACCTGGTACCTGCACATTCTTATAAACTTAGAGAGGAGGTGTTAAACTTAGGGATCTTGAATGTCATCAAAGCTTATAGACCTGTGGCTTTTCCCACATTACTCTCCTGCGTGCATCAGAGAATACTAGAATATCAGAGCTGGAAAGGATGTTGGGGGTTACCTTGACAGGCATTCCCATCTGAGAGGTGAAAAGGCAAAACCCACTGTCACCAGAAAATCAGGGATGAGAACTTAGTATTCCTAGTGCCTCCCATGTGACTGGTCAAACGTAATAGTCTGAATGAAAGGAATTATTTTCTGGCCCGCTTCTGTAACTAACACATTGTAGCACTTGTAAAATCATTAAACTTCTCTGAATCATATCTTCCACTCTCTCTCAAACAAGAAATGGTAACACCGTGGCCTCTAAAGTCCCATTTAACATTAGCTTTTCATTGATTCATGATTCTCTGATACCCGCTGCAAGTCCTCCCCTCAGGATCACAGCCAACTGTGTACAGCCAAATGATTCATTTTCCTTTTCTGGGAAATGTCAATTTCTCCTTAGGATTGTCTGGTCCTGGTCAGTGGTACCATCACTCTCTCTGGAACTCACACCTCCAGACCCGGTTTTGCTCTTCTCCAGATTCACTGGCCCACAGTATTCTGATGTCCCTTCAGGATGAGCACCTGGTACCAGCATGTTTTTGTAATCATAAAGGAGGCTCTGATCTTCCCTAGAAAGAGACTCATTGAGCCATATTTCCTTCCCAGCAGAGGCCAATCCATAGAGCACCTTCTGTTGGGCCCAGTTACTCCCACTCCCCAGGTCGCCTGAGAGGTACTCTTGACATACCTTGCCCGATGCCCCCTCTTGCCCACCACCAGCCTCTCACCTGGACTCTCTTCTTGCTGTCCAAGCATGAGAAGATAGGGAACTGCATGAGGCACCTACACTGGCTCGCCCAGCCAGGCCCTAAGGCAAGAAAGCAGGCAAGGAGCCAACTCTCTAACACTGGCTGGCTGACTCCCCCTGAGCCCTAGGCCATCCCGGCTTCCCCAAAGGTTGTCCAAATGCACCTTCCTTTGCCCCCTGAGAGTCACCCTCTTACTCCCTGCCTTTACCATCTTTCACCTAGAATACAACAACATCATGCGGTGATGGGATAGACCCTGGAAAGCTCGGGTGGCTCCATATGACCCATAACATTGCAAAAAAGTGCTCATCTGCCTTGGATTTCTTCTTCCCTGAATGCTGAAAATGAGAGGTATCTCTCTGGAAGAACTAAGAAGATATAAGAAAGGGAACCAATAGCCAGTGGAGTTTGTCTTGTATTGTATCACTCCAACACTCAAATTCTGACTCCCTCATCCACTCATAAGGACCATTATGATCATCTTGGGCCTGCCCAGATAATGTGGAATAGTCTCCCATCTCAAAGTCAACCTATTAGCAATCTTAATTCCATCTTCAAGTTTAATTGAAGCACCTTCTGTTGGGCCCAGTTACTTCTCACTTCTATGTGTGGTCTCATGCTAGCATATCCTTCTTGTCTGCTGATAGGGTAGCAACTTGAAGTAAAGCCAATCTCAAGTGGGTCTAATTAGTCATTCTCACCAGTCTTCAAACATAGACCAAAATACACACTCTGCAATATTTCCAGTAAGTAACCAATAAATATTTATTAAATGAAGGAGGGAAGGTGAATGACCAAAGCCCTCATTTGCTCCGAAGGAACAATTCAAATCTTAATCTCCTTCACGAAAACATTCCCAAGTGCCTCTTTTTTTTTTTTTTTTTTTTTAATTCATGAGAGACATAGCGAGAGAGAAAGGCAGAGGGAGAAACAGGCTCCCAAGGAGCAGGGAGCCCGATGTGGGACTCGATCCCAGGACCCTGAGATCATGACCTGAGCCGAAGGCAGATGCTTAACCATCTGAGCCACCCAGGCACCCCCAAGTGCCTCTTTACTGTAGACCAAAAGAGCTCTCCTAAATTCCTTTGGCAGTTTTGTATGTAGCCCTCATTTGGTCCTTAATTATTTGCTTCCTTGTATCAAAATCATTTCTGGAAGTATATGAGTTGCTATGCAATTATACTATAAGCTTTTTGAAGAACTTGTGCCCATGTTCTATATCTCTTTGTTTCCCAGAGTTGACAGAATGTTTGCACGAAGTATTCATATGTTCTTCTTTTCCTTCTTCCTTCCTTTCTTTCTTCCTTCCTTTTTCTTTCTTTCTTTCTTTCTTTCTTTCTTTCTTTCTTTCTTTCTTTCTTTCTTTCTTTCTTTCTTCTCTTTCTTCTTTCTTTCTTTCTTCCTTCTTTCATAACAAGGCCATTTAGTAACCCTAGAGGTAGGAATAGTGGAGAGATGATGCCTGCATAAATTCTGTTTCTGAACTTCCATAAGGGCAAATCTGATTTATTATGTTATTATTTTTTTACTTTATTATTGGGGTTTTTTGTTTATTTTTCTTTTAGACTCTGCAGAACTACATAAAAGATTTGTAAGTAAATTGGTAAAATAGGGCTGGTTGAATTATGAAGGATGGAAACAAAAAAACAGGTTGCTAAGAAATGCTGATTCCTTTCATATCATCCAAGAAGAGATCATTACCAAATAGAGAGAAATATAACAAAAACTGTAACCATAAACTGGCAAGGAAGTTGTGGATGATTTTAATTCTTTAAATTCTATAATTGTTTTGATATGTTTACAATTTAAAAGGTATGAAATGTTATTTTCAAAAGAAACATTTAGATGGGTTTCTACTATGTGTCTTCAATCATAAGGCTTTAGGGTGGAAGCTACTCTGCAGACCTACCTTAAAAAAAGCTATAAAAGAATCAAGGAATCAGCATTCTTGGATTCTGGTTGCAGCATTGTCATGGCTAAAGGAAACATCTAGAGACCATGTTCTTTTCTTATTTGAAAAAAACTGAGTCATCTCATATCCAGCACCCTAACAATTCAATTTTATTTTCTTTCTTTAGGATGATGTGGTGAGGCCTGCACCACCTACTATGCCTGTATTCTTTAACCTCAGTTCCTATTAGTTCTAAAATATTGGGTTTGATTTTGAAAGTAAGAATCTGGAAGAATAATTTAGAAATTTTCTGATAAGGAGTCGAGTCACCTTCCTATAGCAATATAGAATAATTACTTGTCATCATTTCTCCACATCATCATATTTGGAAGCAAGAATAATATTTAATACTGAAGGGCATTAATGAGTTTTAAATGCAGCTCTGTCTTGGTTTAAAAAAAAAAGACATTTCAGTGTTCTTTGTAATGATACCATGAAAGACCTATGAATTAATATTAAAGTATCTAAGTCCTTAGGGTCCTGGGAGCCAATTGATGATTCATGGGCCATAAGAAACAGATGGTACTAATAAAACATCATTTCCTTGGAGATACACAAACTGAAACAACACATGATCAGAATGAACCAAGATTAAGCATGGGCAAAGGGATATGTGTTCACAGCTCCCATAGGAACAAAGCCAGAGATGTTCTAACCCAGTCCTCCTCTGTGTCTTGAATGAACTCAAAGACTCATATAAGACTTGTGAAGAACTTCAAAGTTACGGAACAGAATGCATGTTCTTAAGCATAGCATGAGTAAGATTAACTGGAATTGCTCATTAGAGCTAAATAGAAAGCCAATACTTACCATTCTATCAGTGTGATAGGCAGAATAATGTCCATATACTAATCCAAAGATGTCTATATACTAATCCCCGGATCCTGTGATATATTATTTACATGGCAAGGGGTAATTAAACTTGAAGATGGAATTAAGATTGCTAATAGGTTGACTTTGAGATGGGAGACTATTCCACATTATCTGGTCAGGCCCAAGATGATCATAATGGTCCTTATGAGTGGATGAGGGAGTCAGAATTTGAATGTTGGAGTGATACAATACAAGACAAACTCCACTGGCTATTGCTGGCTTTGAAGGTGGAAGAGGACCACGAGCCAAGGAATGCAGGTGGAAAGGGCAAGAAAATGAAGTCTCTCGTAAAGTCTCCAGAAAAGGAACACAGCCCTACCAACCCTTTGATTTTACAGACCCATTTTAACTCCAATCTTTGGAACAATAAGATAATAAATCAGCGATGTTTTAAACCACGGTGTTTGTGGCAATTTGTTACAACAGCAAAAAGAAACTAATACAATCATCAAATAGTTTAAATCTCTGAATCCTTTTGTTTGAATACCTACTTTTTATTTACTCCTACATAGTAGTTGAATTCAGTCTACATATTCATCTGCAAACATCTCTACACTTCCTTAGGAACAGGGACCATGATTTCTTTGATTCTTCGTCCTTGACAACTATTGTAAATGCTAGTTCCAAGAAGTGAAATAAGTTGGTAGTCTTTTGCTTACCACACATGGCAATAATGTGCTATCAGTCAGCTGATAGTCATGGATAGCTCCATCCTCGTGGTACTTGAGATTCTGGACAGGAGAATCTCCTTGCAATAATTCATCACAAGCATTATTTCATTTCTCTCTGGGTTTAGTGTAATCATAAAATTTTAGAGATGGCAAAGCTAAATTGTGTCCACTGCTCTCATTTTAGACGAGGGTACGAAGGCACGGATTGGTGACTTATTCTATTCATTGTTGGTGAGTCCTGCATTAGATCTTCAATCAGTCTTCTTTCCAAAACAAAATGTTGATTCTATTCATTCACACTTGTCTCGATTGGCAAGTGAGGGC
This sequence comes from Mirounga angustirostris, assembly GCF_029215605.1. Classification (NCBI taxonomy): domain Eukaryota; kingdom Metazoa; phylum Chordata; class Mammalia; order Carnivora; family Phocidae; genus Mirounga; species Mirounga angustirostris. The sequence continues at coordinate 148,657,434 of NW_026991710.1, read as the reverse complement.
ACACTAACAATATTTCATATCTTCACAGCGAATTATCAAAGTGACCTAATGAATATTAATAAAAGCACAACCATTTCATCAAAAAGGAGCAAATTATTTGGGGGTTTGAGTGGAGAGGCAATGTTATAAATGTGAAATGGCTAAGTGCCACTTGCCTAGAGTAAGTATTTATATAAAGAAGGAGTAAAAAGATATACCTATATATATAGTTTGGTTGGATATAATGAATCATCCTCTGCGTGATTTGGTTTAAAACATGTTACCTTTCAGGGGTGCCTGGGTGGCTCAGTTGTTGAGCGTCTGCCTTCAGCTCAGGTCATGATCCCAGGGTTCTGGGATTGAGCCCCGCATTAGGCTCCCTGCTCAGCCCAGAGCCTGCTTCTCCTTCTGCCTGCCACTCTCTCTCTCTCTCTCTGACAAATAAATAAATCTTAAAAAAATAAGTTAAAACAAGAGCATCATGCTTTGGAGTTGTCAAGGTCATCTAGTCAAACTACATTGGTTGGTAATTTTTAAAAATTGAAGCCAATAAAATTTAAATGAGGAGTTTCAAGCTGCAAAATTAGTTGCAGGCAGAAATGGGACTGAACTTTGTCCCCCTTCCTCTCAGACCAGCGGCATGTTAATCACAGAATATTAATCATCGTCTCTGGTGCTGTGCTGCAGAAGTGAGCGTTCTTGGTTTCACAGAGCCCTGGGAATAGGAAGGTAGAATTTCAGTGGCCCAGCATGTAACTCCAGAGGAACAGTGTATGGCACGGTGCCAGCACTATATTTTAACTTTGAATGTCCCAGTAACCCAATGAAACCCCTTTAAGTGATCTTAAAGGCATGCAAATTCCATCCTCAATTGTGGAAACAAACAAAACAAAACTATTATCTACATGGCTTTTGAACATTCCAAAATATGGCCTGGCTGTTTAAAGAACATAAGAACTAAAAAAGAAAAAAAAAAAGAAAGAGAGAGAGAGAGAGAGACCAACTAGAAAGCCACAGAGCTAGTATCCTTTACAGGGCAACAGTCAAGTTAGAATTTTATGATGACTCTGTTGGACCCTGCAGGAAACGGGCTTCTTCATTCTTCACTCTGTCTATGTACACGGGTTCATATACATACAAACTGGACTGCTTTGGGGATCTTCCTGTGACTTTTCATCTAAAGTATCAGAAAAGGAGCACCTGGGTGGCTCAGTCGGTTAAGCGTCTGCCTTCGGTTCAGGTCATGATCCCAGGGTCCTGGGATCAAGCCCCGCATCAGGCTTCCTGCTCAGGGGAAAGTCTGCTTCTCTCTCTCTCCCTCTCCCCCCTCCACTGCTCATTCTCTCTTTAAAATCTTTTTAAAAAATCAGAAAATATTATAGATGGTTACTCAAGCTATGCCCCTGGCTATATAGAGACCAGAGGGAAGACCATCTTATATGCATTGACATACAAAAAAAAGAACAAAAGTTAGCCCACCTGTCTCTGACCCATGGTGATCCCTGGCACAGGATTCTCTCTGACAATGGTGTAAATCTGGGAGCATCCTTTTTTTTTTTTTTTCTGTAAAGAGCCAGAAAGTAAATATTCTAGGCTTTGCAGGCCATATCATCTCTATCAAAATGACTGAACTCTGCCGATGTAGTGTGAAAGCAATCATTGATACTAAGTGAATGAATGAGTGTGGTAGTGTTCCAATAAAACTTTATTTACGAACCTGAAACTTGACTTTTAAATAATTTTCATATGTCATGCAATATTCTTCATTTGATTTTTTAACCATTTTAAAATATAAAAACAATTCCTAGCTCCTAGGGCTTTCAAAAACAGGGACGTTTTGAAAAATATTTGGTAATTATTCTCTGTGCTATAACCCACCTATCTCTAATTCGTGCTTCAGCAATTCCAAATCATTCTAAGCCCCTCTGTGTTTGAAGTATGCATCACCACTCGGATGAGGCCCTGACTTACTTTCTGGGTTGACAGATAGTAAAGTCAAGAAGTCACTCCCTAGGCCTGAACGTCAGAGATTTGGTGGATAAATCCCACTCTAACATTGGAGTTTGATGATGTGCTGGGACAATTAAACACATGTAGCTGGCTCTTTCAGAGGGAGCGTTCTAAAGAGTCATCCTGGGTGTGCATTTTCTGGCTCTAACCAACCCCTCTTCCCCAAAAAAGTCACTGCTTTAGTAAATCCTAATCGTATGCAGTGTGTGGGAGGTGAGAGAAAAATGTAAGTAGAGATATAGCAATGCTAAATTTAACATATTAGTACTTACAAGTTCTCAAATGGGTTAATCATTTGTAAATACATTTTTAACGTAAAAAACTTTTACGTAGAATGCAAAATAGCAATGTCAAAAAATTCTGAGACTGTTAGAGTACAGACTGCTATTTTATTTATTTATTTATTTTACCAGCGGTCGTCACAAGTGGAAAAAATGAAAGTAAAATCTGTCTATTTTCTAATTTCTTTGACCTTCTCAGTGTGAGCTATAAATGTTTCTTCCAGTTCAGATCTGATTGAACACCTATTTGGTCAGACATCTATACTTACTGCAGATACAGAGGTGAATAAGGCATCATTCCACTCTTTAAGTTGCTCAAAATCTATGTAGAAGGCAGGCTACACCTTCCTTCAGTCATGCCAATATCAATTGAGGAGGCTGACTGCTCCAGGTATCTCTATTTCTCCTCTCCTTCTCTGGTCCCAAGAGTCCCAACCCCTAGATCCTCAGGATTCCTCCAGTGCTCTATGCATTTTTTTTCCTCAGTGTCTCCTACTCCTTATGAATCTCTCATGAATTCCCAAAGCCCACATCCTAAGAAGGAAGACTCGGCTAGGAAAGACCCCAGGGGATTCAGGACCAATTCTAAACTAATTACTTAGCACACACTTCCCATATCTATCCTAAGCACCAAAATAACACTCTAAGAGGAAAGAACACAGAGCAGGTGGTAAGACATCAAATAAAGGAATATCACTAGCCAGTGACTATTACCTGAAATTGCATCTTTATGCAAGTAGGGGGTGGCTTTGGCAGATTTAACTCATTTCAAGGTAGGCAAACCTTTATGACAGTTCTAATAAGACTCCCCCTGCAATCATTCCCTGAGCTAAAACACAGAAAGGGTAAAGACTTAGCTCCAGGAGACTCAACTTGCTAGATTTTCTGAGCAACGCATCTATTGTAATTTTGCTCTCATAGCAACTACTGTGCTGGTCCCCAGCAGCGGCCCAAGGACTTTACTTTTGAAGTATCATAAAACTTTTCCTTGCTGTGAAGGAAGAGAGAGTTTTCCAGCAGTCACAGAAGATAAACTTTTCCTCCCTCACTCTCCCTGGGGAAAACTCTGAACTCCAAAGGAAAAAATAACCCATTATTTTCTAAGTCAGTAGTGGGTTTGCTTCTGACAAAGGCACAGCAAATCCTTAGGAAAAATAGATATCACTTGATTAAAACTGTGGGCAAGGTCAGGTTAAGTAGAACTGTGAAGTAGAAATACCGTCAGCATTGTCCCAGGCACTGCTCTGGGCTTCTCTCGTCCCTTTGGGCAACCCTATTCCTCTGAAGCTTACTGCTTCATGCTCTTCTCCCACCCTGCAAAGAACTGTCAGCCCTTATGAAAAGGATGGCCATTGCTGGGCAACGGGGACCTGAAAGTCAAACTTGACTTTGTCTCTGACATATTGTACTTAACCCATGGTGGGGGGGGAGGGGAGATGAATGCTAAAAATACCTAGAAATGCAGAAAAAAATATTAATAAACATTCTTTAAAATACAGACCTAAACTATGAAGAAAGTAAGAGAAATCACCAGGAACCAAAACCAGGAGGAAAAAGGAAACTAGAATTATAAATGAATTGGGCTGGTGGTCCTTAGTGTTCTAAATTTGTAGTATTGTTTAAGGATTAGCTTTGGGTTCGGTCAGCTATCTGTGTTGAAATACTATTTCTTTTTTTTCTTTCTTTTTTTTTTTTTAAGATTTTATTTATTTATTTGACACAGAGAGAGACAGCTAGAGAGGGAACACAAGCAGTGGGAGCAGGAGCGGGAGAGGGAGAAGCAGTCTCCTGGCTGAGCAGGAAGCCCGATGCAGGGCTCGATCCCAGGACCCTGGGATCATGACCTGAGCCAAAGGCAGATGCTTAACGACTGAGCCACCCAGGCGCCCCTCTGTGTTGAAATTTTAAAGGTAACCACTGAAGAGCTAAAATAAAGTATATATCTTCTAACCAGGGAAATTGAACTTAAAAAGCTCACTATTCCATGAGCAGTAAGGAAAGAAGAAAAAAAGGCATATTTTTAAAGTACACATTTAAAGAAGAAAATTCAATATATATGCGTCATCATAATAATAATCAATGGACTAAATCTGCCAGTTAAAGGACAAAGATTTTCAGGCTGGAACTTTTTTAAAAAGCCAACTACATGCTGTTTCTAAAAGATACATGTAAACAAAAAGAATCAGAGAAATTAAAAGTAAAGCATAGAAAAAGATACACAGCTAAAGCAAAGGCATAGAAGAAGGTATGCATGACACACATAGAAAAAAATGTACTAACAAAAAAAGCTAAAATAGTCATATTAATGTCAAACAAAACAGATACTAAGATAAAATGCTTTGGGAGGGTAAAATGCCATGTAAAGATACATGATATTCCATAAGAAGCAAATCTTAGAGACTTTTTGAAGAAAATATAGATTGTCTTTGAAACCTCCACATCAAGAAGAATTCCTTAAACAAAGAAAGCAGTCAGTTAAAAAATGATACATTAAAAAGATTCATTTCCAGAATTATCCATTACAAAATTAAAAGAAAAGCCAAAGCCTGGGGGAAGATATTTGTGAACAGTAAAAGTTTAGTATGCTGATATATGAAGAAATTAATAAGCAAAAAGAAATAATTTAATGGAAAAATATGCAAAAGATTTTTGCATGCAATTCACAAACTAGAAACCTGAAGCCCAACTGACCAATAAACATATGAAAAAATTATTCAACTAAACATACTGTTAGTGTGCTATTTAGCAATCATGCTTTTTGGTATTTATCCAAAGGAGCTGTAAATTTGTGTCCACGCAAAAACCTGCACAGATGCTTAGATTTATTCATAGTTGCTAAAATTTGGAAGTAACCAAGATGCCCTTCAGTAGGTGAATGAATAAATAAAGTGTGGTACACACAGATAATGGAATGTTATTGAGCACTACAAGATTTGAGCTATCAAACCATGAACTGACTTGAAAGAACCTTAAAGGCATATTACTAAGGGAAAAAAGCTAATCTGAAAAGGCTACCCACTATATGATTCCAACTATATGACAATCTAGAAAAGGTAAATCAGTGGAGAGATAGTAAAACGATCAGTGGTTTCTAGGGTTTGGGTTCTGAATAGGCAAAAGATTTTTTAGGGCAGTGGAAATACTCTGTATGATACTATAATGATGGTTGCATGTCATTAGACATTTGTCCAAACCCATAGAATGTATGGCATCAGGAGTAAATTCTAATGTAACTATGGACTTTGGGTGATTATGACGCGTCAGCAGTCATAACGAATGCACCCCTCTGGGAGATGATATTGACAATGGGGGAGCCTACACATGTATGTGGGTAGGGGACATATGAGAAATCTGCATAAATTTTTGGGAAGCTAAAACTGCTTTAAAAAATAGTCCTTTTTTTAAAGATTTATTTATTTATTTTAGAGAAAGAGAGAGAACACACACACACGCACATACGGGGCAGAGCAGAGGGAGAGAATCTCAAGAAGACTCCCTGCTGAGCTCAGAGCCCCATACTGGGCTGGATCTCCTGACCTATAACATCACAACCTGAGCTGAAATCACTAGTCAGTCACTCAACTGTCCGAGTCACCCTGGCACCCCTCTAAAAAACAATCCTAAAAATATATATCTGTATACACACAACCTAGAAATAAAGGTACAGGTTACAACCACTGTATCATTTCACACTGATCAGAATGGCAATTGTTGAAAATCCTGACAATGCCAAGTGTTATCAAAAATGTGGAATTATAGAGCTCTTATCTGCTGCTGGTTGAAGTATACCTGGGAAAAAACATTTTATTTTATTTTATTTTTTTTTTAAGTTTTTATTTATTTATTTGACAGAGAGAGAGAGGGGGAACACAAGCAGGGGGAACAGCAGAGGGAGAGGGAGAAGCAGGCTTCCCGCAGAGCAAGGAGCCCAATGCGGGGCTCGATCCCAGGACCCCGGGATCATGACCTGAGCCGAAGGCAGACGCTTAACCGACTGAGCCACCCAGGCGCCCCGGGAAAAAACATTTTAAGTCCAATTTGTCAAAATCTAGTTGGGTTGGAAATGCATGCACCCTATATAACTCAGGGATTCCACCCTAGAAATATCTCCCATAGGCCCGCTCAAAACTGTGCACAGGAACCATAGAGAGGAAAGCTTACACCAGCAGCAGATATAATAGCAAGGAATTGGAAACAAGCTAAATGTCTGACAATGGAATGGACTAATATATTTTATTTTGGTGTATGTGACTCTATTCAAGAATAAAGCAAATGACCTAGTCCTTCAGGTATCAATATGGATGATTCTTACGAACACAGTATCACATTACAGAGAAAATACAGTACAATTTCATGCAAATAAAATTTAAAGATGGGGGCGCCTAGGTGGCTCAGTCGTTAAGCGTCTGCCTTCGGCTCAGGTCATGATCCCAGGGTCCTGGGATCGAGCCCCGCATCGGGCTCCCTGCTCGGCGGGAGGCCTGCTTCTCCCTCTCCCACTCCTGCTTGTGTTTCCTCTCTCGCTGTCTCTCTATCTGTCAGATGAATAAATAAAAATCTTTAAAAAAAAAAATAGGCTTTAAAAAAAAAAATTAAAGATGTCCAAAATTGTTACATCTTTTTAGCAATACTTACATATGTCACAATGCAACTGCGGAGGAAACACAAACCACCTGTTTCCCAAGCTGGTTGAGCTGGACATGAGTATTCATTGTATCATGTTCTATACCATTTGGTATGTTTTATTTCATATTATTAATTTTCTCTATATTATATATATTGATATATTTAAAATATAGATACATATTTACATGTTATTTTCATAATTTATCTTTTAAATAGGTGAAAATTTAAAATGTCAACATTCTGGTTTATTTTATTTATTTATTTTTTTTTTAAAGATTTTATTTATTTATTTGAGAGAGAGAGAATGAGAGAGAGCACATGAGAGAGGGGAGGGTCAGAGGGAGAAGCAGACTCCCTGCCGAGCAGGAAGCCCGATGCGGGACTCGATCCAGGGACTCCAGGATCATGACCTGAGCCGAAGGCAGTCACTTAACCAACTGAGCCACCCAGGCGCCCATTCTGGTTTATTTTAAGTATCATTACTACATTTTGAAACCAGAGAAGCTTTCTAGCAATGGAATATGGAAATAAAAAAATTCTTGCCTTTAAATGATACTGCTCATTTTCTCTTTCAAACTTACAATCAGAGACAAATCTGGACACGTGAGTCTTAGTTTTCCATTGTGCACTTACAATTACTCCCAAACCAGTTACACTCTCTGACGGGTTCAGAATGCATTGCCTAAAGCTCATTACTTAGTGGCTCGCTTTCTAAATTGTTTGCTCCGACTGAGGAGTCAAGAAGCACGCTTCTAAAAAATGAAATAACCAAGAATTCTCTGCGTGAACACTTCCAGCTCGGAGCCAATCCTTCCTTCCAATCTTTTTCTTCTCTCTCTTAACAGGAACCACATAACCCCGGTCTCCACGCGGTCCCTCTCAGCAATGTCAGTCATTAGCTCATCTGCCTTATATTTTACTGTGAGGTCTCTAGGAGCAAGCTGATTACTGGATTCTCGCTGGTTGTTCTAGTCAGGACCTAGCCAGGAAAATTCATCACGAAGCACTGAAACATACAGGGGAATTCAAGCTGTTATTTTTCCTACGAGATGTCCTATAAATGATAATCTCTGCTTCCAATAAAGTTATAGAAGTGGGGGTTTCTTTTTTCCCCCCCTAACGGATTCAAACATATTATGTTTCCATGAGTCATTCGTTCACTAGCAGTCATATTTTCTGAATTGAACTGCGTGGTGCAAGAGGCCACACAAACCTAATTAGTACAGCTGGGAGTTTGCAGATGCATTCGGGCTCTCGCTGTTGTCTTGAGGTAGCGTTATTACGTCATAGCGTTTCTATGCTGGAGGTGGGGAAGTAACTTGTGTAGTTTACTCTTTTCCATGATCAGGAACATGGCAATGAGCCAATTCTGTTAAGCCTTCTGAATCTATTACAAATTTCCCAATTAATCTGAAGGAAAGAGTTCACAATACGTGCAAATATTTAGCTGTGATAGTGACCCTGTTTGTACAACCGTGTGGCTGTGTTTGCAACCTTTGAAAAATAGTATGGCACATCCATATAATGGAATATTAGGCATCCATTTACGATTATGTTTGAAAATAATATGTACTAGCTTGGAGATCTATTCACAACATACTATTAAGTGAAAGAAGTCGATATCAAAGCTATATACACACACACACACATCTATGTATTGTAATCTCTTTTTATATTTAAAAAGAGCAAGAATATGAAGTCAAAAGATATGTTACAGATGATGGTAACAGTGATTACCTTTATGCTGTTGTAATTACAAATGACTTTTCTTTGAACTTTTCCTAATCTGCATCTTTCAATCTTCTCACAACAATTATATATTATCTATGTAATAAAACAAAGAAAGAAAAGGAAAGAAATACACTGGATTTAAATCCACTTAAATTAAAATGTGAAATGACAGATTTAAGCAGAAACCAAGTTATGGTTTTTAAAGACAGAAAAACACTTCAAAAATGTGAAACCTCAATTTTCTGTCTGCATTGAATACATGAAAAAATTATTATTGGTAACCAAAAGCAAAATTACAAGAACATTTTATGTCAGCCTTTTGCACAAGTAATACAAGATAGAGCCAGCTAAGGAAGGACTAGGAGAAATTAATCATATCAAAGAGCTACTAATTAATTCAAGGACCAAACCTCCTTATCAATGCAAGTTATCAACCATCCCAAAAAGGTGAATCAAAAGAATTTCACAAATTGTTTCAGCTGTTACCAAAGGGATTGGACACATGAGATAAGGTTGGAACCACAGGCCTGAGAAAGAATGGTGATATATCCCTTGGTATAGAATTATTCTTTTTTTTAAATGAGTGATTTTTTTTTTAATGTAGCTAATTATTTTAAAGACTCATTTATTTGCTGTAGAGAGTGCAGGGCGGAGGGGCAGAGGGAGAGGGAGAGAGTCTCAAGCAGACTCTGTGCTGAGCATGAAGCCCAATGCTGGGTTCTATCTAACGACCCTGAGATCATGACCTGAGCAGAAACCAAGAGTTGGACGCTTAACCAACTGAGCCACCCAGGCGCCCCTTGGCATAGATCCATTTTTACTTCCTTAAGAACACATGGCCTTGGACAATGTTCCCTTTTACAAGTGTTAAAGATATTTATTATTAACATAATATCACTAAATTCTACAACTGAAACTAATATTACACTGTATGTTAAGTAAATGGAATTTAAATAAACACTTGAAAAAGAAAAAAAATTTTATTATGATAATCTTTTACAATTTCTTGGAATAGATTTTTCTTTCACTGAGAAAAGATGAAGACTTTTTTTCAATAGTGGTTTGGTGTCAAAATGGCTAAACATTTATGAAAAATTAGGTTTGCCTTTCTTCTAGCATTTTTTTTATTAGTGTAGTCATCTAGGCACCTTGGAATAGTGGTAAAATCTTTAGATATCAATATACTACTAGAATTATTCTTAAAATCTTTATTTTTTTAAATCTAATTTTTTTCAATTAATTTGTGCAGTTCGTTCTATAAAAGTCTCTGAAAGGCCTCTAAGCTTCCAGTCACTCACCTTCATGGAAGTAAACTTTTGAAACACAAAACACTGTCCCTCCCACCAAATGTGCTTTTAAAAGATTTAATTGGCTTCCCATTGTTAAGCCAGAGTTTCTTTTTTTTTTTTTTTAAGATTTTATTTATTAATTTGAGAGAGAGAGCAAAAACAAGCAGGAGGAGCAGCAGAAGGAGAAGCAGGCTTCCCGCTGAGTCAGGAGCCTGACTCAGGGCTCGATCCCAAGACCCTGGGATCATGACCTGAGCCGAAGGCAGACGTTTAACCAACTGAGACCAGGCTCTCCAAGCCAGAGATTCTTAACCTTGTAGTGAGATTGCAGATTTACTCACACTACATGTAGATATATTTTTAAATAAGAAAAGAAAAAGCCACTTTGTTTCCTATTAACTGATCTGCATTACTCAAAAGCTCTCATCCTGAAGGGTAGCTAAAGGAAAGGAATCTGAAAAGTCAGATGAGGGGAAATTTTGGTTCATGCCCACTTACACAGTTTCAGATTGTTTAGATGAGTTGACTAAATGCTAAACTTAGGGCGCCTGGGTGGCTCAGTTGGTTAAGTGTCTGCCTTCAGCTCAGGTCATGATCCCGGGGTCCTGGGATGGAGCCCTGCATCGGGCTCCCTGCTCAGCGGGGAGCCTGCTTCTCCTTCTCCTGCTCCCCCTGCTTGTGCTCTCTCTCTCTCTCTCTGTTAAATAAATAAATAAAATCTTAAAAAAAAAAAAAAAGAAGTTTTAAAAAAAAAACAACCTAAGTTCTATTTCCTCTCTTCACCTTCCTCCTAGGCAACAATCAAGTTTATGGGGAAGTAGAGGTGATCCATGATATACTGGGGGGTCAAAGGTAGTGGGAGGCAAAGGTTATTTGAAACTCCTCAGGAGTTTCTTTGGAGATTTCTCAGGACATTCTTTGGATCCTGGCTGGTCTGGGCCATGAAGTGGCTATTCTGGGATCCTCCCCCCTGCCCCGCTTCCCCCCAGTGCCCAGCATTGGAAATGAAGTGCTACTGATCTCATCAACCTCCTGGACAGGTTTTTTGCTAGGCTCAAACATACTCGGTCCCCATACACTGTATCCTCTTTACTTCATGCTAGATTCTTCAGGCCTCCCAGCTCACTTAGCACTGTCTTGTACTCTTAACATAGCATATGGATGCTTCTTTGTCCCTAGCACGTCACATCCCACCCCCAGGTAGATCGGTGCCCAAAGCTAATATGTACATATTGTGTACATGAAAGGGCAAAAAGAGAAAGGTTTATTAATATTTTAGATCAATATATTACCCGTTCCCAGTCTACTCCTCTGCTGTCATCTGGCAGCATATAATTCTGGCCACACAGACATTTTGTCATGGACTTTCAAACTTCCACTACCTGCCAAAATGGAATAAAGAATAACATGGACCAGGGATGCCTGGGTGGCTCAGTTGGTTAAGCATCTGCCTTCAGCTCAGATTATGATCCCGGGGTCCTGGGGTCGAGCCCCGGCATTGGGCTCCTTGCTCAGCGGGGAGCCTGTTTCTCCCTCTGCCTCTTCCCCTGCTTGTGCTCTGTCTCTGACAAATAAATAAATAAAATCTTTTTTAAAAAATAACAATAACTCGGACCAGATTTACCTTCCCACCTGAAACAACCACAAAAATGGATAAGATATGAAACAATGGTTTACAGACATTGGGCAACCAGCAACACAGGACTTCTCATCCCTGAAAGAGGGGAAACAAGCAAGGTGAACCCTATATTTGTCCTAGCTTACTGCCTGGAGATTTCCCAGGATGCAGCACAGGAGAAAGAGCCCAGAAATTTATTGATGTCCCCGAATGGAAGAAATGGACCTGAGGGCTCCCAGCGGCCAAGGCAGCTGTAGCTCACAGGAGAGAGTACTGGAGAGGAATGACTGACACAGAGAAGGAGCTCCAGAGATCTACAGGGGTTCATCCTTGAGTCCTCGGCTGAGTACTGATCAGCACTTGCATGTGATGAAACTACCAGTAACTAGAGAGAGAAACACTGAGAAGACACAGAGGACACAAGCCCTGGGGTTCACCCAAAGCTGGGAATAGCTCGAGCGCCCACCAGGGATAACAGAAAATCTCATCATACAAGGACAATTGGATCGAATTTTCAAAAGATTACTACCTTACTAATTATCCCTAAAGACTGTTCTGATTCCACCTAACAAACTTAAAATGAAAGTAAAGCTATACACTCTTTACAAGTAAATCTCCTAGAATGAAATTCAAGAATATATAGAAATACAAAAATACCTAGCACCCAACAAGATAAAAATTTACATTCTCTGCATACAATCAAGACTTACCAGACATCCAGGGGTGCCTGGGTGGCTCAGTCAGTTAAGCATCTGCCTTCAGCTCAGGTCATGATCCCAGGGTCCTGGGATTGAGACCCACATGGGGCTCTCTGCTCAGTGGGGCTCCCTTTCCCTCTGCCTGCAGCTCCCTCTGCTTGTGCTCTCTCTCTGTCAAATAAATAAAAAAATCTTCAAAAATTTAAAAATAAGATTAGACATCCAAAAAGCAGAAAAATATCCCCATGATGAGAAGAAAAATCAATAGAAACAGACCCAGAAATTATACGGATTTTAGTAGACAAGAACATCAAATAGCTAGTATAATTATATGCCACATGTTCATGAAGCATTGAGCATGTAGAGACATGGAAGATATTTTAAAAAAAAGACTCAACCCTCTAGAGATGAAAAACACGATGTCTGAGTATCTTCTGAACACAAACCCTCAACACATTCTGTTAACTCTGCCTGGAATACTCTTCCTCTCCCATTTCATATTGTTATTCAGATTCCATCTCTATTATCACTTCCTCAAGGAAAATCTGCCTAATCTTCAAACTAGATCACACCCCTTGGCTACATGATGATATGACTCTATATATGACCAATTACCGTCCTTATCACAAATATACTTTAGGAGATTATATTAAATATTATTTAGGTAATTGTGTGTTTAATCTCTGCCTCCATCACTATCACAAGTACCTTGCTGACATGAGTCATGTTTGATTTTGTTCACTGTCGTCTCCAGTACCTCGCATAGTATTTGACAAATGAGATAATGGCTTCAGTATCCTTCCTTTTAGATCATGAGATCTAAACACATGATCAAAATGTCTCAAGCAAAAAAAAATTTTTAAAAAGATGATTTGTGGTGATGCCTGGATTTTCAAACCCTTTTGTCTGATGAGCATAACAATTTTTTTTTAAAAGAGATTTCTAGGGAAATTCAATACCTTAAAAATTTATTTAGCAAATGCTTATTGAACAATCAGGAAAATAAAATAGTTATCAAATATGCTTCTTGTATCAAATAGTTGGCCAACTTGTGAATGCAAAGGAAAGATTCTTGAAGGAAATTAAAAGTGCTACTCCACTGAACACACAAACATTAAGAAGGTGAAACAGCCTTATTCCTGATGTGGAGAAGGTTTGTGTGGTCTGGATAGAAGATCAAACCAGCCACCACATTCCCATAAGTCCAAGCTTGATCCAGAGCAAGGCTCCTAATCTCTTCTGTTCTCTGAAGGCTGAGAGAGGTGAGGAAGCTGCAGAAGGAAAGTGTGAAGTTGCAGAGGTTGGTTCATGAGGTTTAAGGAAAGAAGCTGTCTCCATAACAGAAGAGTGCAAGGGGAAGCCGCAAATCCTGATGGAGAAGCTGCAGTGAGATTTCCAGAAGATCTAGCTCAGATAATTCATGAAGGTGGCTACACTAAGCAACAGATTTTCAATGTAGACAAAACAACCTTCTATTGGAAGAAGATGCCATCTAGGAATTTCGTAGCTAGAGAGAAATTAATCCCTGGCTTCAAAGCTTCAAAGGACAGGCTGACTCTCTTGTTAGGGGATAATGCAGCTGGTGACTTTTAGTTGAAATCAATGTTCATTGACCACTCCAAAAACCTAGGGTTCTTTTTTTTTTTTTTCAGCGCAATTAAACTTTTTTTTTTTAATGCAAGAAAAAAAAGCGGTGTTTGGTTGCTTTTTCCTCCCACACGCAAGTGGGGAGGAGCCAGGACACCTCACAGTGACTTCCCCACCAGGAGGCTGCCTCCGCCCTCAAAAACCTAGGGTTCTTAAGAACTCTACTAAATATACTCTACCCATGCTCTATAAATGGAACAACAAAGCCTGTTTATACTTCTGTTTATAACATGATTTACTGAATATTTTAAGCCCACTGTGAGACCCACTGCTCAGGAAAAAAAAAAAAAAAAGATTCCTTTCAAAATATGACTGTCCATTGACAGTGCACCTGGTCAGTCAAGAGCTCTGATGGAGATGTCCATTGAGATTCATGTTTCCATGCTTGAGAACACAACATTCATTCTGCAGCCCATGGATCAAGGAATAATTTTGACTTTCAGGTCCTTATTATTTAAGAAATACATTTTGTAAGGCTCTAGCTGCCATACATAGTGATTCCTCTAATGGATCTGGACAGAGTAAATGGAAAACCTTCTGGGAGGAATTTACCACTCTAGATGCCATGAAGAACATTTGTGATTCATGGGAAGAGGTCAAAATATCCACATGAATAGGAATTTGGAAGAAGATTCCAGCCCTCATGGATGACATTGAGCAGTTCAAGACTTCCATGGAGGCAGTAACTGGAGATGTGGTGGAAATAGCAAGAGAACTAGAATTAGAAGTAGAGCCTGAAGATGGGACTGGATTGCTGCAAACTCATGATAAAACTTTGCTAATCTAATAGATTAGCAAAGAAAGTAGTTTCTTTTTTTTTTTTTAGATTTTATTTATTTATTTGGCAGAGAGAGACACAGAGAGAGAGACACAAGCAAGGGGAGTGGGAGAGGGAGAAGCAGGCTCCCCACTGAGCAGGGAGCCAGAGACGGGGCTCGATCCCAGCACCCTGGGATGATGACCTGAGCTGAAGGCAGACGCTTAATGACTGAGCCACCCAGGCACCCAAAGAAGGTGGTTTCTTGAGATCAAATCTACTCCTGGTGAAGATGATATGAAGATTGTTGAAATGACAACAAACAATTTAGAATGTTACATAAATATAGTTGATAAAGCAGTGGCAGGTTTGAGAAAATGGACTCCAACTGTGAAAGAAGCTCTCTGGGCAAAATGCTATCAAACAGCATCACACACTATGGAGAAATCATTTTTGAAAGGTAGAGTCGATGGATGAGGCCAACTTCATTGTTGTATTATTTTAAAAACTTGCCACAGCTATCCCAACCTTCAGCAACCAACACCCTGATCAGTCAGCGGCCATCAGTGTTAAGATAAGACCCTCCACCAGCAAAAGATTATGACTCACTGAAAGCTCAGATGATGGTTAGAAATTTTTAATAATAAACTACTTTTTTAATTAAGGTATGTACATTGTTTTTTTAGACATAATGCACACTCAATAGACTACAGTATAGTGTAAACATAAATTTTATATGCACTGGGAACCCAAAAATTTCACGTGACTCACTTTATTGTGCTATTCACTTTCTTGAGGTGGTCTGCAACCAAACCCACCGTATCCCCGAGGTGTGCCTGTGCATACTCCTTTCTTCTCATACTCCCTTCGTCTTCCCCCCATTCTCTCTTATGCATTTAAGTAATCTCTTCCAATGCTGCAGAAATAGCTGCCATTAACTTCACTGGAGGTAAAATGTGTGCAGAAGTGGCTGTGTGGACAGTTTTGATGTTCATTTTAGCTGTTGGATTTCTAGCAAGTCAAGAGAGAGATGCAAGAGATTTAAGGCTTGGTTTCCGGCGAGAAACTCCAATCCTATGACTCTTGCTGGACTTAGGGGAGTAGAAACAGCATGAGTCCATAAGCCAGGCTTGGGTCAAGCTGGAGAAGATTGGGTTAGATCAAGAAAGAAGTGGATGACAATGGGAATTGGAGGAGGTGAGGAATGGGGGTTATGAAAGATGTTAATACCAGTAATAATGATGATGATAACTAAAATTCATTAAATACTCATATTCTAAGGGCGGTGTCTCCATAAGAACCCTAGATTTCAACAAATATTTAAAAAACAATGGTAATATTTTAAAACATACATATCTCCAACTTCCAGAAAATGGTTTGAATATGGACAAGAGATTATTTTATTTTCCTGATTGTTCAATAAGCATTTGCTAAATAAATTTTTAAGGTATTGAATTTCCCTAGAAATCTCTTTTAAAAAAAAAATTGTTATGCTCATCAGACAAAAGGGTTTGAAATTCCAGGCATCACCACAAATCATCTTTTTAAAAAATTTTTTTTGCTTGAGACATTTTGATCATGTGTTTAGATCTCATGATCTAAAAGGAAGGATACTGAAGCCATTATCTCATTTTCAAAACTTACTGCAGAAGTACTTAACTGGAGGATGCTGAAGTTGGTGGTAAGTTTTCTGGAAGTCTCTGTGCTATCAACATGTGCCTCTTCCAGGCACTCCTAGTTACATCAAGATTCTCCCACCACAGTCAGCTTGTGGTTGATTTGCTGAAGTCAGGGATCCGCTTTAACCCGGGTGTCTGGAAGAGGGGGTGTTTAACCAAGCTGGGATTCCAGGAAAGTTACTGAGAAAGAATATCTTAATTGCTCATTAATTCAACCAAACTATAATAGACATGTTATGTTATGTTCTGAGGACATGAATGAGTAAGATATGGCTCTGCCCCTTGAATAACTGATACTCTGATTGGAGAAGTTCAGCCTAGAGGGGAAAAGTTATGATCCTTATAGCACACTCTAAATCAACTCTTGAAAACACATTTAAGGAGAAAATGCTGATTTTCCTACCTAGAGGCCATTTCAATTTATATTTATATTTCAATTTTTCTTAATGTATATATTATGTACATATTACATATTATAATAATACATAGTAATATATAACAATAACATAAATAATATATAATATAATGATATTCTCCATATATATATGTATACTATTTACATGTAATTTCCATATCTTGGCCATTGTGAATAATGCTGTAATGAACATTGGAGGGCAGGCATCTCTTCAAAGATACTGATTTAATTTCCTTTGCATATATATCCAGAAGAGGGCTTGCTGGATCCTTTATACCGGTTCCCCACATGGCTGTACCAATTTACATTCCCACCAACAGTGCACAAGGGTTCCAAAAAGGACTAGGTCTTGAGGCAGGCAAATCAGGGCTTAAAGATATGTTTGACCTGCTCCAAACTGTGTGATCAAGATCACCTCACCTTGCTGCATTCCTGTTTCCTTGAGTGTAAAAGGAAATTTCATCATAGGATTCTGAAGATCTGATGATAAAACCATTTTATAGTATCTAGCACAATGTCAGTCACATAGTAGTTACTAAAACAATTTCGCGTCTTTTCTCCCCCCCGCCCCAGCTCCGGCTCCCTTGCCTGATTCTACTCAGTTGTGAAATTGGCAGCACAGCATGTTGGCTCACAAAAGGCAATGCACTCAATTGGTATGTATAGCCACGCTCTTCTAAGAGGGTTTGGAAACAATCTACTCCAGCATATTCTAACTCTCTGTTTTAATGTTGGCATTAATAAAAATGGCGTAATTACCTCTTGCTACTTTGCTGAGAGAACCGAGATGATGATGATGAATCGGATGCTGTTTAAGACTCAATCTGAGCATTCAAAAAATAGGTTCCATATAAACAATAAGTCATGGTAATCAGGTCACTTCTGTGGGCATGCTTGGAGGAGAATGCTCTGACTTCTCCATTACTATTTTAAAGCGTGAAGTATTGAAATTTGCAGTGAGATTAGTTCCAAAGGGCCTCTTCTTTGTAATGCACAAACGATTTATTTTATGAAAAGATTCAGGCAATTTCTCAGGAATGTGCTGCTTTGGAGTACAGATGCTGAGCACATGAATCAAATTAACTCTTAGAGTAAAACATTAATCTATTCCCCTGTGTTTTTCCCAAAAGTATTAAAAAGAAGTCACTTAAACATTGTTGCTAGGAAATTCTAGAGACCAAACTGCAAGAAGCAAAATGCAACTTCCTATCATCTGGGCAAGGTCAAGGCTTTGTTAAATTATGATGATATGTTCCCTTCTAAGGTTTAGTATATATTCATCTTCATGGAAAGTAACACCTAGATTCTGAGCCCCAGGCCCATATTCTCTGACTGTCTGTAGCTATCTGTACAATACACATACCCTCCGAAAAATTAGCTTGAATCCAGGATAGATGTTCAAGTGGAAAAGTCACAAGCAAAGAGAAAAACAGAAAAATGTGGGGGTTGAAAGGGTAGGGATTGGAGACAGTAGAACAAAGAGGAGTGAAAGATACATTTTAGACAAAATTATGGGTCGCCTAAACACATGCCAAGTTTTTAAGAAAAAGAAACATGATAAAAAGTATATGCCCAGGTGGATTCTTAAGAAACACTATTGATCCGTCAACTACCTCTCTTCAATAGCCTTGTGACCCCAGAGAATTTTCTTTAGAAAACTTTTAAATTTCAAAATCCAAGATCATATTTATTATCAAAGCGAAGGAAAAAGTAGATAGTGATAAACATTGAACAGGTGAGGACATTTTAGTTGCTTTATCTCATTACCAAACGATTGTAGCAAACTTACTCATATTATTCATGAGTTAACTATTTTATTATTAACTTACAGAACTACAGAGAAAATAAACAATTTTATTCTTCTAGTGAAATATGTAACCGAACCAGAGCAGAGTTCATCTGCCCAATGTGCAGCAAGTCAATTAAAACTGACACGGAGATTTTGCAGTGAAGACAGACAATTTATTGGTGTCAGGAGCTAATGCTCAAAAGTCCCAAACTCTCTGCAAGTGAGGGTTTTTAAGGGCAAAATTTGGGGCAAGTGTCTCCTGAGAAGGTGGATGCCCTTGGTTGGAGAAAATATTAGGTTCTCCCCTCTCTTAAAGCATTAATATTAGCTCTTTATTTTAAAACACTCTACCATGCTAGAAGTCTGTTATGCCTTAGTATCATATATTATGCTTTTGGATCTTCTGATCACAATCAGGTGCTTCTGTGGGCTTGCTTGGAGGAGGATGCTCTGACTTATCCATTACTGATCCCAACCAGGTACTCACAGCAAATGGGATTCATTGGGCATCTGCCCCGGAACAGGCACAATACTAAACTCATCCGAAACACTATCACACTCAAACCCCACAACGATACACTGTATTACCATCTCAGCCTCGCTGTGGACGTCTCATTATAAGACATCCCACTTCTTTCTCATTGTCTAGCATCCATAATGTTTGGATGGCATTGTAGAAGGCGGACTCAAAATTGAACCATTTGGTTGTAGAAGTCAATACAATACCATGGGAAGCCTGGGTGGCTCGGTAGGTTAAGCGTCTGCCTTCAACTCAGGTCATGATCTCAGGGTCCTGGGATGGAGTCCCATGTAGGGCTCCTTGTTCAGCCGGGAATCTGCTTCTCCCTCTGCTTGTGCTCTCTCTCTCTCTCTGACAAATAAATAAATAAAATCTTTAAAAAAAAAAATCATTACAGGGGCGCCTGGGTGGCTCAGTTGGTTGAGCCACTGCCTTCGGCTCAGGTCATGATCCCAGGGTTCTGGGATGGAGCCCCGCATCGGGCTCCCTGCTTGGCAGGAAGCTTGCTTCTCCCTCTCCCACTCCCCCGGCTTGTGTTCCCTCTCTCGCCGTGTCTCTTTCTGTCAAATAAATAAATAAAATCCTAAAAACAAAACAAAACAAAAACAAATAGTTAAAAAAAAATCATTACAATGCCTGACTCATGTGGAAATTTGCTTTAACACTACTATGAATGTTCAAGTGAAATTCTGAATGTGTCTCTCCAACATACACAGTTCCAGATCTGATATCCATCATTTTATTCCATGGACATTAAAATGACACAAAAAACCCCAGTAACATATGCAAATAAATACCTCAAAAATACCTCAAAAATGTCCTTGGATGACAATATATATTTAGAATGAGATGTATGAATAAGTTAACCTCATTAATTAAGAAAAACATAGAATCCCTTGAAACTTGATATTAAGTCAGTATTTCAATTTGCCACTAGCAAGTAAATTTTACAGACAACCCAACAAGTGATACAGGGATTTTTTTTCCCCTCAACTTTATCAAAATAAAAGATATGGAGTATTTTGAAATATGATATCATAAAAACAGCAGAATTTTTTTTCCTCTGCCTCATAAACTCGATTGCTTTAATCTATAAATCTAAAAGAAGACTTTTTCCCAGATAAGAAATAAAGTACAGCTGAATTCTATGCAATTATTAGTAAGAAGAGGCAGAAATAAACGAGTTGCTTAAAATTTCTGAAAGTTGTTAAGATTTTGAAGCAGAATATTGTAAATGCCATCCAGAACTCAATGCCAAACTTTTTTTTCTTGAAAATTATTCATTTTCATCCCAGATGGTTAGCCCAAGATTTATTTTACAGTTTTATTCCGCGTGTAGTCTCTTGCAGTGTTATTTATTAGATGTTTTAACTTACACCAACGTTAATTTTTTTTAATGAGTGGATTTGGATCTTAAACCTTGCTAATCATCAATAATGTCTATCATTACAGATTTTTGTTTGCTGAGGGCAAACCAAATTTGGCCCTTAATTTTCTCAGCTTTCTCCAAACGCCAAATGAACAAAACCCCAAACCTCTACTGCCATCCAGTGGTCTGTCTGAATTTTTTCAAATTTCCTTACAGCCGCAAGCCGTGATTAGCATTTTAAAAGGAATTTGTCCCCTTAAATTGCTAGAATGTTTTAGGTATCTTAATAGGAAGCAGCTAAAAGCAAACACTTTTAAAAATAAGACGTACATGTCTATTATATGTACATTATTATCAATAATGTTATTTTTACCATTGCAACTGAACGATAAATACACTAATAGCCCATTTCCATCTTACTATATTTCACAAGTGATTTCTTTAACTCTTTATTATGATATAATTCAAAACTCATACACAAAAATAGTACATAGATTCCCATGAAGTGACTGCTAAACTTTTTTCAGGGTAATTGTACCATTCTAGATACCCACCAGCAAAGAGTAAGAGATTCAGTTTGTTGGCATTCTCACCAGCATTTGGAGTTGCCAGTATTTTTTTTTTTTTAAGATTTACTTGTTTATTTTAGAGAGAGAGAGAAAGAGCACAGGGGGAGGAGCAGAGGGAGAGGGAGACAAGCAGACTCCCCGCTGAGCGGGGGACCCAGGACCTGGAAAGCATGACCTGAGCTGAAATCAAGAGTCAGATGCTTAACCCATTGAGCCACCCAAGCACCCATGGAGTTGCCAGCATTTTTAACTTTAGCTATTCTTATAGGTGTAGAGGGATATCTCACTGTGGTTTTGATGTGCATTTTCTTAATACACATTAATGAATGAGGCCAAATATCCTTTCATGTGCTTATATGCCTTAAGCATCTTCTCCTTGGGAAATATTTATTTATGTCTTCTGCCCATTTTCTAACTTTTTTTACTGTTGACTTTTGCTAATTCTTTATACACTTTAGATATAACTCCTTTGTCAGATATAGGGTTTGAAAATATTGTCTCCTAGTGTGTAACTTGTGTTTTTTATTCTCTTAACAGGGTCCTTTCACAGAGCAAAAGTTTATTATTTTGATGACATTCAATTTATCAAAAACATTTTTGATGGATCATGTTTTTGATATCATGCCCAAGTCCTAAGTCCTGAAGATATTCTCCTTTGCTTTTTTCCTAATTGCTTTATAGTCTTACATTTTGCATTTAAATCTAAACTCTATTTTAATTTTTGAAAAACTGTGAGGTTTAGGTTGAAATGCATTTTTCAGGATGTCCACTGCTGTAGCACTATCTGTTGAAAATTGTTCCATTGAATTATTTCTGTACCTTTGTCAAAAGTTAGTTGGGTGTGTTTGTGTATAACATACGATTTTTATCTTGCTTTATATTGAACACATTGCATGATGAATCCCAACAACAATCTTTTGATGAAGTTAATATAGAAACATCAGTAAGAGATAATTTTATAAAAATGAAAAGGAAAGCTCGATAAAATTAAATGACTTAGGTAGGAAAACACAGAAAATTATTCAAAGTGAGGAATGGAGTCTTATATAATAATCACCTACTAAGTTGCAGCCTAATTTTAAATAAAAAGCTGTATAACAAATCAACAGAGAGCAAGGTCTTTGAAATGACTTCCATGGCTTAAATTCCAGTTAGGCCTTTTGTCAGCTACAGGACCTTGGGGCCCTAGCTACTAAAACTTTTAATGTGTGCATTTTGCCTTTCCAAAACATAAATAATAATCCACCTATTTCTTTGTGTTGCTGTTAGGATAAGTTAATAGATGTAAAACACTTACTTAGGACACCGTTTCACATATTAAGAATGCTGTAAATGCCAGCTATCATTAATCAAATCTGATAAAATATGTCTGAAAATTCCAGAGACAGCTTGAATCAGACCTATCTTTTAGCATGAAATATATTCATCCTAAATCTTAAGCAAGTTCCCAAGTCCATTTCCACACTGTAAAATGAGATTATTATGAGGGACAAGTGAGCTCAAGCTTTAGGAGAATGTACCACAGTGCTCAGTTACAAAGTATATAGTCCTTTAGCAAATACTACCTTTCTAAATGTAAAATACTATTTGTCATATTTTACCATTATCAGTAAGATCAAATGTTTCTGAAGCCCTCATGTATATATAAAATATTATTTTAGCTACTTGGGTTAAAAAGCAATAAAGGTGGTCCTTATTCTAGATTGCATCTTCTAGTCCACAGCCAAACTAAAATAGAAAAGGGAGCGAAGCAATTGCTCCCTGGGGCTTATGAGACTAACCAGGTTCAATATCCATAATGCCCAAATGTCATTTGAGTGCTGGAGAATTCCAACACCAACAACTCCATTGACCTAGTTTTTATTTTATTATTTTAAAAGATTTTATTTATTTATTAGAGAAAGAGAGTAAGAGCATGAGCCAGGGGGAAGGGCAGAGGGAGAAGCAGACTCCCCGCTGAGCAGGGAGCCCTGATGTGATGCGGGGCGGGATCCTGGGACCCTGGGATCATGACCTGAGCCTCAAGGCAGATGCTTAACCGACTGAGCCACCCAGGCGCCCCGTCTACTGACCCGGTTTTTAAAGGCAGGGCCAACAATGTAGCAAACTCATGAAAATTAAGTTTCTCTGATATCCTAAGAGAAATAAACACAGATTAAGAAAATCTGCTGCAGAAGAACAGCAGTTTGATCAACTTAATTAGCATGCATAAGAATTGATTACCACAGCACAGAGAACATTAGGGGAAGGAAGGGAAAACTGAAGAGGTGGAATCAGATGAACCATGAGAGACTGTGGACTCTGGGAAACAATCTGAGGGTTTCAGAGGGGAGGGAGGTGAAGGGATGGGGTTAGCCCGGTGATGGGTATTAAGGAAGGCACGTGTTGTAATGAGCACTGGGTGTTATACGCAAATAATGAATCACTGAACACTACATCAAAAACTAATGATGTACTGTATGGTGACTAACATAACATAACAACAACAAAAAAAGAATTGATTACCAAAAAAGAAAATTCCATACGGTGCATTAAAGCACTGCGGTTACTTATCTCTTATGAAGATAATGATCTAATTCATAATTTATTGATAATTATTGATATTTATTGATAATTATTGATATTTATTGGTAAATATTGGTAGTATTATTTTTTATTTTATTTTTTTAAAGGTTTTATTTATTTGACAGAGAGAGACACAGTGAGAGAGGGAACACAAGCAGGAGGAGTGGGAGAGGGAGAAGCAGGCTCCCCACGGAGCAGGGAGCCCGATGCGGGGCTCAATCCCAGGACCCTGGGATCCTGACCTGAGCCTAAAGCAGACGCTCAACGACTGAGCCATCCAGACGCCCCTGTATTATTTTTTAAAATAGATCATTATTTTGAGACCAAAGTGGAGTAGGCTACTTGTCTACTGAGCTCCTGGAGTCTCCTATTAACATCCTAGGGTGAGCTAAAGTGAGGGCAGCCAGGGAGCTGCTGGCCCCACGCCACTGTTACTTCTTGTCGACTCACCAGTTTGGCATATAGACAGTGACACCTCGTTGATTCAGCCCACTTCACTGACAGCAAATACCTCACCTGTCAGGTAGAAGCAGAGAAGCAAGATGACTCCGAGGCCAACTGAACCTGTTCAAGCAGAGCCAAAGGCTGCACAGGGAAGTAGTTGCTCGGAAAGAAAAAACAAAACAAAACAAACAAACTATAGCAAGTTTAAGATTTAAAAAAAAAGTTGTTCGTATTCATGCTTGAAACTCAAAGTCTTTCTTAAGCACAGGAAACAAACTGAGGGTTGCTGGAGGGGATGTGGGGTGGGGGGATGGGGTAACTGGGTGAGGGGCATTAAGGAGGGCACGTGATGTGATGAGCACTGGGTGTTATATGAGACTGATGAATCACTGACCTCTGCCTCTGAAACCAGTAACACATTATATGTTAATTAATTTAATTTTAATTTTTAATTAATTTATTTAATTAAATAATTCATTTAAATTTAAAAAATGAAATAAAAAAAGAAACTCAAAGTCTTTTCTTGACTTCATCACTTTTTCCATCCCACTCTTAACAATTTTTGAAAAATAGTAACATTGTACTCTTTTTCCTGTGTATTACTTTGTTGTATATTTAATATTTTGAAGACAGTAAATCTTAGAATTGGAAAATATATACGTATTTCTTTTCAGGATTATGTCCACGTCTTTTCAAAAGAAAGAATCTTAACAACATAGCCAAGATCTGAATGGTTAGCTGAAGGTGAACCATCTCTGGCATGGGAGCGGGAAAGAAAACTTGCTCACTGGTACAGTGCAAACTCAGAACCCCTCTGGAATTTTCTGAGAGTGATCCCAAACATGCATGCATGTTTCTTTTAACCAGTGACAACCTGTCTCTCTTTTTCCTCCCATGTAAATAGGGTTCACAGACCCGAGGAAGTGTAATCATAACCAGTTTGGAGGGAGAGCAGACATAGGGATTGAGTCCAAGATTGCTATTACTCTGTGGAAATGAAGGGGTATTGTTCATTTTTGGCATTTTGAAAATAACTCATAAAACAAGAGTAACTGTATGAAGCTTTATAGGGATCAAAGTATTCTCACATAAATTATTTAACTTTCACAACATAGATGTAAATAGCAAAGATGTAACTGAATCAGTAAAATTAAATATGTAGTGGGAATTTGGGTTCCATTTTGCTTTCTAGGAAGCTCTCTGAATAATCTTTGAAACAGAATTGTCATTCTCTCAGATAACACAAGAAATGATTGTATTCATGCAAAGAAATTTTTAAAAAAGTGGAAAATTATATCAGAGCAGAGTTAACCAAACAGATAATTTATATGCAAATAGCAACCAGCAGAACAAAGTAAACTTGACTGGCAAATTTTATGACTCATAGCCATCACTAAAATGTTAGGCAAACGATATATAAACCTATATTCTTGATCTGTTAAATTAAATAGTTCTACTTTCCTGAAGGAAAAGGAAAGGTTATATTGCCTAAAGAATTTAGCTCTTATTAACCCTTTCCTCTAGGTAAAGAGCAATACCGCATATCTCTGTGATAAAGTGAAAAGTGGAGTCCAGTCCAGTTAGTGAGAAATAGAGTATGAGAAGTCTTAAGAAAAGAAAAAGAACAAGGAGCATCCACCAATGTCAAGAAGGTTCAGGAGAGGTGGGTGGGAGGATGGGTGAAATAGGCGGGCCAAGGGGATTACAAGTACACTTATCTTGGTGTGCACTGAGTAACATAGGGAATTGTTGAATCACTATATTGTACACCTAAAACTAACACTACATGTTAATAATAGTGGAATTTATTTTTTTTTAAGATTTTATTTATTTATTTATTTGTCAGCGAGAGAGGGAACACAAGCAGAGGGAGTGGGAGAGGGAGAAGCAGGCTCCCCGCCGAGCAGGAAGACCTATGTGGGGCTCGATCCCAGGACCCTGGGATCATGACCTGAGCTGAAGGCAGACACTTAACGGACTGGGCCACCCAGGCATCCCAATTATAGTGGAATTTAAGATAATTAATTAAACAATTAATTAAAAATGAAGGTTCAGGAGAATGTAGTACTTAAACTCTGTATTGAGAAATGGGTAAAATTTGGATAGTCAAACGGAGGAACAAGCAAGATGTTTTAAGTAAAAGGGAAAGCATGTCTGGGACCCTGCTAGGAAACCAGTTTGCATGGTGTGGAATGACCACATTAAGGACAAACAGACAGAAAGTTAGTTGAGGCTAGACAAGCCAGATGGAACCACGGGGTCCTGGGCAAAGGTTAAGGACTTACAATTTTATTTATCCTTTTGAAAATGGGGAAGTTATTGATGGCTTTTAATAGGAAAGTGACATGATTAAAGGTACTGTTGGGGAAAATTAACCCGATACTGGCATGCAGTCTGAATCCGAGAAGGGCGAAGCTAGAGGCAAGAGGACTAGTTAGGAGGCTACAGCAACAAGTCTCCCCTAGAGGTCAAAGTCTGACCTTCAGCAGAGGGAGTGGGAGTAAGAAAGCAGGATGCTGATCGCTGATCATGACTAGCACTGAGCACTAACCACGTGTCCAGAGCTTCATTTGATTTTCTTAAACCACCCTGTGAGGTGGACATTAAACAAACTGCCCAAATACCAAGTATTTGATAAGTATATTACACTGAATATGCCCTGTGTACAATTACCCTCTACCAGAGAAGCCTGAAGAAAGATCAAGGAGGAAAGAAATAGGTTTTCTTTTTATCACCAGGGTATTTAGCCTGGCCTATGAGCAAATTCCAGACAGAACTCAAAATTCCTGGAAAACTCTGCTGTCTGCCCTCCCTCTGTCGAGGCTGGTCCTTTTTCTGAATTACTCAAAGAAATGCTTCCTAGAAATTAAAAAAAAAAATCATAGTAAAAGTTTTATTGTAAATATATTGAAAGAAGAAATCCACTGAAATTTCTAGATGGCCTTACATTTCCTTACTCAGACCTTGGCTCTCATCATTCACATTCAGTGTACATTCAGTGTACATAGGCCTCTTTTACTAATCAGAAAGTGAAGCCTTGGGAATGCAAGCAGCTTATCCAAGGCCAAGCTGGTATGTCACAGCGATCTGAACAAAATTACCATCTTGTCAATTAAGCCCTAGACTGTTTCCAGTATACACCACCACCTCATGCTATTTAGAGATGCATTTGTTTTTACTTAGTGAAAAAGAAAAAAGAGTGTGGCTGGTAATAATGAAGTACCTCTACTATCTTACACTTATTTTGCTATAAGCACTTCTGAATACTAAAATGTCTTCTGAAATTTCCTCATCAAATATTTGATTTATCATTATCAGAAAGAATAGCTTGTTATTCTTTGCTCCGTATATCAACAGGAGCGTTTTTCCGACTTTCCTTATCACAAAGAGGCGCAGGCCTCTGTTAAAATCAATGTTGCTCATCTCTTTAGCCATAAAGACGTTGTACCACGCTGGATTCTTCAAGATGTAAGGGTAAAAACCATGTAAGTGCATTTCTTTCCCCATTTAAGCTTAAACCATACATCTTATATATCTCCCTTTAAACACTCAATTGTGTAGGCAATTTGAGCTCTAATTGTGCTAAAGAACAGAGTTCAATAGCAATGGATTATTCTCACCACAGTGAGAGGATAGAATGGAAATAGAAAAGAGCTAGCAAACTCATGTTACCCACACAGTGTTCATGGAACTATGAATTTCTAGCCACAGAAAATTAGTATATTTATCATACAGCAGAAACTGTTAAAATTAATACATGGAATTAATTGAAGGGCTAAATTAAGTTTCTATAAAATTGGAGTGAGCAAATCAGTTACAGAGAAATGTGCCTATAATAAAAGGAAAGGAAATTCTGTCTCCAGTAATCAGTTCACATTTATTTGTGGTTTGTGAGATACCTAAATCATGAGATAAAACAATTAATTTCCTTAAAGATTTACTTACAAAATAGATTCTCTGATAAAAAATAATGTATATTTTAAATAATTCTTGCAGATTTAAAAATTTAAAAGCTTGATCATTATGATGGCTTTGGAATAAAGTCTGCTCAAGAGCGCCTGGGTGGCTCAGTCGGTTAAGCGGCTGCCTTTGGCTCAGGTCTTGATCCCAGAGTCCCAAGATTGAGCCCCACATCGGGCTCCCTGCTCAGCAAAGAGCCTGCTTCTCCCTCTGCCCCTCACCCCGTTCTCATGTGCTCTCTCGCTCTCTCTCTCAAATAAATAAAATCTTAAAAACAAAAATAAATAAATAAAGTCTGCTCTATCTAAGAATACCACGCTAGTGCCTGGTCCATGGAAATATGCTGAAATAAACTGCCTTTTATTTGACTGACTCATTGTAAAAGAAGAAATTAATGATATTGAGGGACTCTTGGAGGTCTGACTTTTTTTTTTTAATATATCTTGGGAGTTGCATGTACAACGTAAAGTAGAATTATTTTTAAACAAAGAACAAATATACTCCCAGTAACACTCTCACATCTTATTCGATCTAATTGCCAAACTGATTGACAATTTATATTAGGACAGGGTAGGAGAGATTCCTGAGGAACGTGAGCACGAAACCATTTTCCCATCTATACCTTTATTTGTGAATGTTGCATTCGTGTCACAGAATGGAAAAACCTGGACTTTTCCTTCACACCACATTCAAAACTTTACTGATCTGATATGAGACACAACAAAAATTAAACTAGAACCTGGGACAGAACTGGTGCTGACAGGAAATCAGTTGTATAATTTTACCCGCACATCAGGATCCATTGTACAGGCTGCGATCTTAGAGTGTTTAAGAGCAGCTGCTCAAATATTTGCTCTATAGAGACTCCTCCCTGCCCAAAACCCATCTAAT
Organism: Mirounga angustirostris; assembly: GCF_029215605.1. Lineage (NCBI taxonomy): Eukaryota > Metazoa > Chordata > Mammalia > Carnivora > Phocidae > Mirounga > Mirounga angustirostris. The sequence continues at coordinate 148,628,597 of NW_026991710.1, read as the reverse complement.
ATGAGCATGAATCAGCCAGGATATGTTGTGTGTCTCCATCATAGCATCTTCTGAGAGTGGCATGGAGCCTTCACATGACACTGAGGGTGTAGAACATTTTACTGCGATGTCCACGCATGACGACACACGGGTAAAAGTTGCTTCTGTCAATAAGGCTGACGTTATTGCACCTGGCTTGGTCCGGATTTGCTCTGAATGTGAGCTTCTCCCACACCTCCAGTTCCAGTTACAGAGCCTACCGAAGAAGGAATCGGGAACCTGGAGCATAATGTAGTTGGGGGATCTCAGAGAAGAAGGGGGGAAGTGGCCAAAATGAAGGACATAATGTCACTGGATGCAGGAAGAAACTTTTTCTCCGAATAAAATTTTTAGAAATGACACCTGACTTTGTAGTCAAAGGTGCAAAGAACACAACTACTTTAAAAATACCTGTGTGATGGGGCGCCTGGGTGGCTCAGTCGTTAAGCCTCTGCCTTCAGCTCTGGTCATGGTCCCAGGGTCCTGGGATCAAGCCCCACATCGGGCTCCCTGCTCAGAGGGGAGCCCGCTTCTCCCTCTCCCACTCCCCCCGCTTGTGTTCCCTCTCTCTTGTCTCTCTCTCTGTCAAATAAATAAATAAAATCTTTTAAATAAATAAATAATAAAAATAAAAAAATAAAAATGCCTTTGTGAGAAGAATGGTTCAAAAATAGTTTTATAAGGCACCTCCATTTAAAGAAAGAAACTTACGTCATCATGATCTCTGGTAGGTGAGAGTAATTGAGTATAGAGGCACAGGGATATATTTGATGTAGGAAAAGTCAAGACTGAGTACAGATAAACAAAGAAGATCTGGGATATTATTAGTTTAAACGGAAGGACTGAACTCAAGAATTTTATTACAGGTTAAAAATAACAGCCCACTAATAGAGTGAACTTTGAAACAATGTAAACTCTTTCCTGTGTCTTTACAAATTGGAGTAAGTCATGTGATTACGGGAGTTCATCTGACCCTTGGTAGTTTAGATAAAACTTGAACCCCATATTTCCATTTGCTACAGAAGTCCAAAGCCATGCCATGATTGTTGGTTACTTTCTGAACAGCTTACTACCTCATGACTTCCTCTGCTTCTTGGGTTCTTGTTCCACACATGCTTCATCTCAACCTGGGTGTAGAACGGCTCCTTGATTGTGTTGAACCAAAGCTTGTAAGCATGTGTGATTTTAGGGATGACTGGAGAGGTGGGGGACAAGAACATATCAGTGATGATACTGTCCTCTCCTGTAGGTCCATTTTTACCAGCTACCAGAAGTTTCTCTCCTGGCTTTTTTCCTCCACTTTTCTGTTTTGCCGGCTTGTCTCTTCTCTTGTCCCCACCTCTTTTACTCTACCCTTTTCCTCCGCCCCAATCCCACCTCCCATCCCTCTCAGTAGCAAAACAACACATTCCTCCCCTTATTTCATGCATAGCAGCTTCCCCCTTCTTCTGAAGTGACTAGCTGATGCTCTCCCAGCATTTATGAACATGTTTTCTGAACAGAAATAGTTGACAAAGAAGAATTCTGGACTAAATGTTAGGACAATATTCTCAAACTGTATTACATTATGTTTGTATTTGAATAAGACAAATTTGATCTGATCATGTTGAAAATCATTAGGATGGGGCACCTGGGTGGCTCAGTCAGTTAAGCATCCCAGGGTCCTGGGATCAACTCCTGTGTTGGGCTCCCTGCTCTGTGGGGAGTCTGCTTCTCCCTCCGCCCCTCCTCCCACTTGTTCTCTCAATCTCTCTCTCTCTCAAATAAATAAATAAAATCTTTAGAAAAAAAAAGAAAATCATTAAGATGGAACCAAGGACTTCTCAAAAGTTTACCTCATTGAATCTTCAGCAAATGCAGGTGAGGAAAAACTTTTACTCTACCCTCTTAGGCTCAATGGCTGGGGACCTTTGAGTTACATTAACAAAAGACAGATTAACAAGAAAAAAAAGCATATGATTTTTATTGATGTCTATATTTTTTACATGCATGGGGGCTTCACAGAAAAGAAGTGAGAAACCCAAAGAAGCACTTAGACTTCTTATATATCATTTTAACAAGGGCCAGTAAATTGTGAAAAAGTGGTCAGATAAAGGAAAGGGGGTTTGGGCTTCTAGGGCAGATAAACCATGTGGAATTGACTGGAAAATATACACGGGGACCTAGTGGAACATAAAGGATATTTTAGTAAGGTTTGTGTCTGTAGTCTGATCCTGGTGCAGCTCTCTGTCTCTGGCTAGCTAAGGTTTGCTCTCATCATCATGACACAGGAGAGGGGAAAATTTATGCCCTGCTTTTGAGGAGAGGCAGAGGGCTCTTCTTCATTCCTTGTTTCTCAATTGCCTTCAGCTCAAAATCACCTTTATGCCACAGTGGCATATTGTGGGGTAGCAAGGATATCCTGATCTCCTTCACAAAGAAGTAAGGCATCTTTCTCCCCACTTTACAGATGAGGGCTCTAAGGCAATGCCAGGAAACCTCTCCAACATGACTCTGGAGTAAGTGGGGAGGCCTATAAAAATATTCAGTTCTGATGGCTCCTATTCACATGTTTCACGATGCTTTTTTATGGCAACCAACAATCAACACAATTCTCTGAACATCTATAATACAACTATTTTGAGACTTGGCTATATACACTTTTGTAGTATTTCTTGTGAGCCTTTTCTCCCTGACAAGACAATAAGTTCTTCCAAGACCAGCACTAAGTAGTGAACTTCTCTTCTCCTATCCCCAAGATTAAGAACCAGTCACCATATTTAATAAGCACTTTTAAATTTCCTTATGCTAATTTTACCCTTCAGTGAATAATAATAGGATAAAACCATCTTATACAGATTTAGAATAAAGGTGTCTTTATTGGTATCTTTAAACTGCCAGGAAAAGGATTAAAACAAGATGAATAAACATTTGAGCAAATTATTTGGAAGCATCATCACTCAGGATTAACCTTTAGCAAAATGCTGTGAAATGCAGTTTTACATACATAAGCCAGAAAATTCCATTTTCCCCTTACTGATTTTTGGGACATTCTGGGGAGCTCCATTCCCCAAGGTTACCTACTGTGATCCTTCTATCAGGAGCCTAGAGGCATCTTATGGCCCCTCCCTATACCTATCCTTCTGAGGTGTTAGTAAAAAAAAACCATTCAGTTGAACAGGATTGAAAGAGAAAGAAAGAAAGAAAGAAAGAAAGAAAGAAAGAAAGAAAGAAAGAGAGAGAGAGAGAGAGAGAGAAAGAAAGAAAGAAAGAAAAGAAAGAGAGAGAGAAAGAAAGAAAGAAAGAAAGAAAGAAAGAAAGAAAGAAAGAAAGAAGGAAGGAAGGAAGGAGAGAGAGAGGGAGAGAAAGAAAGAGAAAGAAAATGGGTTTAAGATAAAAGCTATAAATATTTAACCACTCATGGTGTATCTGATGCTATTTCTTTTATTCATCTCTTGCTCTCTTTAGCTGGGAAAAGGGAAGGGAAAAAGAGGGAGTATTTTATAAGAGAACGTTAGAAATAGTATATCACCAGTTAACTAGGACATTCTTTGGCTTTTATTATGTCTTTTATGCCCCCCTTCCCCCAAGTAGGCTTAAAACCTTCTATTCAGAATTTATACTTCCTAGTGCACTTAAGAGGTTTAGACATCTTCCTCTGCCAGACTCTAATCTTTAGCACAATTAATAGTTTTTTCAAAAATATTTGTGAAATAATGAATGAATAATTATCAAATTGAAAGAAGTTCCTCGGTTTCCCTCTGTAATTTATCCTAATAGTCAAAGTAGTTGGTCCCATGAGGGTGAGTGTGGTTATTAAGTCCCTTCAGAGAATGCTGGGTACTTTCTCTATCATTCCACAGGGCACCTGGCCAACACCTTGGCCATTCAGATGCACTGTGACATTCCCTGCAAACAAGATCCCAAGCGGCTTTCTTATCTGCCTAGTTTTCTGAGCTACATCGAAAGGGTTGCAGAGAGGTGATGAAAACAGAAAGGCTGTTGGTTAGAACTTTCACACACAGCTTCTCACAGCACAGAAGGAGAGCTCACCCTGCAAACATCACTTCCTCCCCGGGAGGCTCAGCCAGCACTCCCTTCGGTGTTCAGGGAACCCCTCTGAGAGGACAACTGGAAAGGAGCAAATCAGAACAAGATTCTGATGTTGAATTTGTATGTCATTGAGTTTGCCTCTTTCCAATGCTGGAAAAGCCAACATGCTATAAGGCGAAATTCTCCTTCCTAGGACTTCTCTGGTAGAAGACAAACTGCTACACTTTTTCCTTCTACACAGACAATTTTACAATCAGCCCAGTCTCTACCTCTAATTTTTTTAAAGTACGGAAAGGCTGATCAGTCTCCTGTCCCTGAACAATCATAAGAGATACACCAACATGATAGGCAAAATTTGGGACAAACATTTGGATATGCTCAGTGAAGGCAAATCTATAGTAACTGGTTAACGACTTCTGGCCCTTGGGAGCAGCCAAGGAGTTCAAGTGAAGAAATGTGTTGTAGGATGGGGTTCTTGTGCCTTTGACACAGGAATGAAGATGACCCTTCAGAGCCTGCAGGAAAAAAAGCGTCGTATGATGTGGCCTCGAGTGCCCCATTACGGCAGATTGAGACATATGGGCAGCATATCACACCTCAAGCAACTGGTCTCCAAATGTAGCTTCCTCATAGACGCTCTGACTCAAAAAGCTTTAGGTTTATGTATTTCTTTAAGAATAGATTCACTGTAATTATCTTGAAATGGAACATCAGAAACCCATCAATTTTATGTCTTTCACTTACCTGGAGTTCAGAGTGTTGTAGCAGTTCTGTTTCTTTTCTGTAAGAAACTGCTCCAGGTTGACCCTGAGTTTTCCCCATATGAAGTAAATTGAACAGTTAGGGGTTTACGAGATTTAGCACAGGAACTGAATATCTACATTAAGCACTGTGTCGAGTTTTTGTTGGAAAATAAACTGCTACAATAGTTCAGGGCAAACACTGAATTTTGTCAAAAATCTGTCACTTTCAATGACAATGAAAATTACATTTAAGAAGTCATGCAGCTTTTGGCTTTGCAAGATGCGGTTTCCTCCGTCTCATAAAATGAATCTGTGGAAGTAATCAAGGAATGTCAAATGCCCACTGATGAAATAAGAAGGTTACTTAAGAATTATTAGTTAGTTTTGTTTTGTTAGGTATTCATCAAAAAAGGTTCCAACTTGTTTTACCAGTAATTAAAATACTCTATTGATTTAACTTTTTAATCTCATTTCTCAGAAACAAGGCGCATGATTCTCTCTGTGAAAGCAAAATTACCAGTTGAAACTGCATTAGGTTTTTAAGCTATTGAATTGAATTTGGGGCTCTGATGCAGTAATTTACATTAAGCTCTGGGAACATGAAGACACTCTGCTGAGTCCATAGAAATAGACCACCTACTGCAACTCATCTGCAAATAGCAAATAGCTCCTGTCTTTTGTAATATATTTTCACACCTGGAGTAACGTTGTCTTTTTTTTTTTTTTTTTTAATGTCCATCTTCATGAAATAAATATGAGAACAGAGGGCTGTATTTTAGTGAAAGAGGCCATCAGACCAAGTCCAGCCCCTGAGATGGTAGCACGGAGGTCTCATTTGCTCAATTCCTTCTCTTCACACACACGGTGTTCTTTTACCTGAGAAGGGCAGCCAGATTTTATGAACAAACAGGAGAGGGAATTGAAATCACTGAGCCTAAAGCAATAGGATTTTGGACAGTGGAGAGAAATCACCTGGGAAATATTATAGCCTTGTTGTCAGAATCTTGGGGTCACGTAGGAAGTTGTATAAAGAGGCCCACCGGGACCCCTGGATAAAGTGGGAATAGAAATAACATATGGTAAGAGCATAAGGGGAATCAGTCTACCTCTCAAATAATTACTGTCATTTTATGCACGCAGGTGGACAAAAGAACCACAGGCAACCAGTTAGTCTGATACATGATGAAGACCTTTACACAGTCATAATAGTTGCCAAGCTTCTCAATTACTGCTACGGTGCTGAGTATAAATGTTTCATTTCAAAAATATTTGTCCAACTGTCTTAAATCCTCTGTGGAAAGAGGAAGCAAACAAAGAAGAAAAGAAAAACAGAAAACAGCAAGCTAGGCCACTAGGGGTACAAAGATGTATAGAACTTAGTCTGCATACATGAGGAATTCAGTCTTTGGAGGAAATTATTATAGATAGGGAGACAGACGGACCACTTAAAATGTAGCCTGGCAAATGCTATTACAGACATGGGAACAGAATGTTCATGCAGGACAGGGCAAGTACGTTTCTTGAAGGAAGTCAGGGTTCTCACAGTATTTGAGATGGATATTGAAGAAATAACAACAATTTGCCAAGAAAAACAAGAAAGTGCAAGTTGAGGGGCAGTGGGGGCACCTGGGTGGCTCAATCAGTTAAGTGGCTGCCTTTGGCTCAGGTCATAATCCCAGGGTCCCAGGATCGAGCCTCATATGGGGGCTCCCTGCTCAGTGGGGAGTCTGCTTTTCCCTCCCTCCACCCCTCCCCATGCTCTTGCTCTCTCTCGCTCGCTTGCTCGCTCTCAAATAAATAAGATCAGAAAGAAAGAAAGAAAGAAAGAAAGAAAGAAAGAAAGAAAGAAAGAAAGAAAGAAAGAAAGAAGGAAGGAAGGAAGGAAGGAAGGAAGGAAGGAAGGAAGGAAGGAAGGAAGGAAGGAAGGAAGAAAGAAAGAAAGAAAGAAAGAAAGAAAGAAAGAAAGGAAAGAAAGAAAGGAAGGAAGGAAGGAAAGAAAGGAAAGAAAGAAAGAAAGAAAGAAAGAAAGAAAGAAAGAAAGAAAGAAAGAAAGAAAGAAAGGAAGAAAGAAAGAAAGAAAAGAAAGAGAGAAAGAAAAAGAAAGAAAGAAAGAAGAAAGAAAGAAAGAAGGAAGGAAGGAAGGAAGGAAGGAAGGAAGAAAGAAAGAAAGAAAGAAAGAAAGAAAGGAAAGAAAGAAAGAAAGGAAGGAAGGAAAGAAAGGAAAGAAAGAAAGAAAGAAAGAAAGAAAGAAAGAAAGGAAGAAAGAAAGGAAAGAAAGAGAGAAAGAAAGAAAGAAAGAAAGAAAGAAAGAAAGAAAGAAAGAAAAGAGAGAAAGAAAGAAAGAAAGAAAGAAAGGAAAGAAAGAAAGAAAGAAAGAAAGAAAGAAAGAAAGAAAGAAAGAAAGAAAGAAAGAAAGAAAGAAAAAGAAAAAATGCAAGTGTGGGATTCCAGTCACGAAGAACAGTCCTGAAGTCTGGCATTTGCAGGATGAGCAAGAAGGTCAATGAGAGAAGAGCACGGAGGGCGTGAGAAATATAAATTCAGGGCAGGCTTCAAAGCCTGGTAGTAACCAGAACAAAAAGGTTCTTCTCCTCTCCATCTGAGGCAGCGGCTCAGAATCAGAATCACTTGGAGGAGGGCTGGCTAAATCACAGATCACTGGACTAAAGGGTTGTACCTTCCATAGGGTCGGGGTGGGGCCAAACATTTTGCCTTACTAACAAGTTCCCTGGAGTGTTAATTCTGCGGCTCCAGGGACCACCCTGTGAGGTAGAGGAAGAGAATCTAATTTCATCCTGAGGGCAGTTGAGAGGCGGTAATGAGAGTTGATGGAGAACTTTATGGGAAAGACATGGAAATCATTGGCTTTGGTTTATAGTGTGAGATATCACTAGTGTGTGGAAGTCTGGTAACAGGAAAATAAACTAAGGATTATTAAATATTCTAATTGAGAGATAAGTGAGAGCTTTCTACCTGGTAGAGACTGGAAAGAAGAAAAATGGCTAAGAAAGATGTCTTAGGTAGAAGGAATGGGATTTGGCATCCTCTTGGATTTGAGAGTTGAGAAAAATGAGAGGAATGACAAAGTAAGACTTTGCTCAGGAGAATAGGCACTTAATAGGGACATCAACTGAAGGATCCAATATAAAACACTGGAGCAGATCTCAAGAAGGAGCAGTAGTGTGACTTCTATTTCTAGAAATATTGCTTCATGGATACTTTTAAAAAACATCCCCGTACAGTGCTGGATTAAAATACAAATCCTCTTTAGTGCAGTGAAAACATGTTGATATTATAAATGATGGTTATATGTCACTATGCTTTTGTCCGACCCATAGAATATCTAACACCAAGAGTGAATCCTAAGGTAATCTGTGGACTTTGGGTGGTTATGATGAGTCAATGTAGGTTCATCCTTAGTAAAAAAAAGTACCATTCCAGTGAGTGATGTTGATATTGGGGGAGGCTGTGCATGGTAGGGGGTGGCAGGGAATATGTGGGAAATCTCTGTACTTCCCTCTCAGTTTTGTTGTAAACTTAAAACTGCTTTTAAAAAGTCTTTAAAAAATCAAAAATTTGTGACATATGGGAGTGACATACAGTGTCAAATGTTACTCAGAGGTTAAATAGGATACAGAACAAAAAAAAAAAACCTTTAGATTTAGCCAGAGGCCATTGTCTTCCATAAAAAAAAATAGTTTTCCTCAATGAAGAGAAGATAAGCCAAACTATAGTCAGTTGGGGAGTGTATAGGAGTTAAGAAAATTGGCACATCAAATGTGACTGCACTCTTAAGAACTATGACATCAAAGAAAATGGAGGACAGAGGAACTTGATGGAATGATCAGATCAAGAGAAATTGTTGGTGGTCATTTGAAGGTAGGAAAGGGATTTTAGCATATCTGGAGGCAAATGCCAGTGGAAAGAAACATCCAAAATTCTTGAAATTAGATATAACTGATCCAGCAGAGCCCATAAGTAGGCAGGAAGTATTAAGAGATGTCTGCCAAAGATTTGCTTTTTCTACTTTCTTCCATAATAGTAATAGCTAAATAGTTGTCATTACCGATAATTTTTGAGTAAGTGTTGGATGTGAATCTAGATTTAAAGTTAAGTTGCACCTGACTTCTTTATTTTTTTTATAAATCAACTTCATTTCAGTTTCTCGGCCCTATCCCATTGGGCTTCTGTGAAACTTAGTCCTTCTGAGAGTCTGTCCCTGCCCAGCCCCGAGTTGTGCTCTGGTTCTGGGATCACATGAAATGACATCAGGGCTTCTGGTCATCTGCAACCATCCTTGCAATTACCAGAGTTATCTCTTGACCTTATCAGTGTGGCTCCTTCAGCTTTGGCAGACCTTAGCTACTGTACTGTGAGCCTGCTTAAGCTCACCCCTCTTCCCTGCCGGAAGCCCTGCAGTGCCCATCCCCTTGGGGAGTCTTGCCAGCTTCCAGGCACTGGCATGGAGGAGGAGGCAGACCCCTCTTTTCTCAGGGCCCATAAGCCCCCTCCCTCAGCTTTGGGGACCCTCTGTGTACTCTGGAGGAGTTCCTTTATGGTTTTTTCAAGGCAGTCTCTCTCTGTCTTCAAATGACACCCCACCATTCTCCTGCTTCCTGCAAAACGTAAATTCTCTGAAAGTTTGAGGCTTTGAAGAACGAAAAGACAGAATGATTTGCAAACTAGTTTCACTTTCTGTCCTGCCCCTAAACTGCTTGAGACGTTGAGATGAGGGGTGGAAGACAGAAAGAAGACAGAAAGTATGGGGCCAGGGTTGGGGGTGGGGGGTTCCTCATACACACACATACACATCACATGTCAGCATGTATACCACACATTTTACCTTTCTTGACTCATTTAATGCTCATACAACCACACAAGAAAGACAAGATTATCTCCCTTTTATAAATGAGAAAATTGAGGCTTAGGGAGATTATTTGTCCAGCTTTTAAAAAGTAGTGCACGGTAGAACTAAGAATTCAGCTAAATAAATTCTCATCCCCAAATCCCTCCAAGTAATCACTCCACTAAACCTCTGCCTTTATTTTCTAAAGATAAAACAATCTGGACCGTCACACATATCTTCTGAAACAGCGAGGGCCACAGAAAGTCTGCCTTTTATTTATGGTTATGTAGATTTTAAAGACATGTGTTAACCTCATTTCCCAGAGAAATATAGAAAAATGAACCTTACTATGAATATAATATCAAGTATTTGTTTGAAAATTACTGTCTTGAGGCTTTTTGAGGACAGGATTAATACTTCTATGTCCTCCCTGCCCCCCAAATGCCTAACACATTTCCTATAAAGAGTAAACAATACTTAGTAATTTATATCCCACCTATAAATATATCTGGGCCATTACTCAGGCAGACTCACTCAGTGCTCAGGGGACTGCATGTTGACATGGAGAAGGCAGACAAAATGTCCTGGGAAAGCAGGGTCCTTCATTACTGCCAGGAAATGATGTTCTTATCTTGAGACACTGGTACTTTTTTATTTTAGGGGCACTCCCAAGTGTGTTACTGATTCATTGTGTAGTAGGGTCCGTGATCTGTTACCTACCTCCAAAAAAGGCAGGGATAGAGTTGGAAAGCATAGAAAAATCATGATGACCCCTTAGGAAAGAAATATGAATATAGTTATCTTCTTTTTTTTCAATTTTAATCCCCCTTTACTCAGTAATTCTACTTTGGAAAACTGAATCCGATGGTCTTTGATGTGTCAGCTTGGCTAAGCTGTGGCTCCCAGTTACTCAGAACCACTTATCTAGGTGTTGCTGTGAAGGTATTTTTTAGATATGATTAAAGGCCCTAATCAACTGCCTGTAAGTAAAGAGATTATAAGATCATTTGAGTGGGCCTTATTCAGTTAAAAGGACCCAAAAGCAGAAGAGGCTTCCCAGAAGGCGAAATTTTGCTTGCAGGTCGTAAAGCCCATTCCAGAGAGTTCCAGCCTGCCCTTCCTGACAGCCTGCCCTATGGATTACCCACTTGCCTAGTCACCCTCCACAATCAGATGAGCCAGTGTCTTAGAGTAAGTTTCTTAACATATATCTCCTACTGGTTCCTGTTTCTCTGGTTGAACCCTGACTGATACTCTTAAGTAAAAGAAATAATCTGAAATTAAGTAAGATGCTCACTAGAGCATTTTTATAATGGCAAATTTAAGTGTGCAGTTTTATGAGATTAAAGTAATTATGGTACAGTCACTGGATGGGTTTTTAAGTTATATGCATGAAATTTTGGTAATATAGAAAAAACATAAAAGTCTGAAATGCAGGATATGAACTATATAGAGGATGGTCACGGTTATGTAAAAATGCATCCAAAAAAAAAAAAAAAAAAGCCTAGAAGAGGACTTGTACTAGAAGAAGTTGTCTTTGGGAGGTGGAATTACTTGTTATAGTTTAAACTGGGGGAAAAAAGGTAAATAGTAATCTTTAAAAAAAAAGCTGAGGCGCCTGGGTGGCTCAGTCGTTAAGCGTCTGCCTTCGGCTCAGGTCATGATCCCAGGGTCCTGGGATCGAGCCCCACATCGGGCTCCCTGCTCAGCGGGAAGCCTGCTTCTCCCTCTCCCACTCCCCCTGCTTGTGTTCCCTCTCTCGCTGTGTCTCTCTCTGTCAAATAAATAAATCTTTAAAAAATAAAAATTCAAAAAAATTTAAAAAGCTGGCCATTTATGTCAATGCTGCTCATTCCTTCAGAATTAAGGACAATTCCAAGTATACCTAATTTTAAAACTACCACTTTTAAAGTCATTGGTGAGTTTTCAGAGAAGTCTTGTGCCTTGATCAATTAGAACAGTCAGAAAAAAGTAAGTACACAAAAAGCACAGATAAGATAGTATGATTCTGCTTAGTGAAGAGCTGCCTGAAATTAGATTTTGAGCTGGACATGTTTCTATCAAAATAAGCCATAATTTTAGCCGTTGTTACAATAGGCCTAGATACTAACACTTACGTTGGTTTCTATGCACTAATGTTACCAATGCTGCTCACAACCCCGTATGTGTGGGTTCCCACAGCTTTCTGCTTATGTATCTGAATATGTCTCCCTCTCCTAAGCTGTCTTTGAAAATCAACAGTTTAAAAAAAAAATCCACAGTTTTTGTCAGAAAAACTGTGGGGAAAAGGGACAAAGAGACATAGGTGGGATCAGAGTAATAGACCCATGCGATTATTTAAGTAGCTAAATCCATCTGATGCGTGTGTGTGTAGGAAGAAGGTATAAAATGAATTTTCTGTGTTCTAGAATTTGTCCAACGAGGATTTAAAAACTCAGTAACATACCTTAGTCCTAGCTGCCATATTCAATTGTTTACCATCTAACCTATTATCACTACTTAAGCATGTTTCATACATACATTTTTTTTTTAAGATTTTATTTATTTATTTGAAAGAGAATGAGATAGAGAGAGAGAGAGCATGAGAGGGGGGAGGGTCAGAGGGAGAAGCAGACTCCCTGCTGAGCAAGGAGCCCGATGCGGGACTCGATCCTGAGACTCCAGGATCATGACCTGAGCCGAAGGCAGTCGCTTAACCAACTGAGCCACCCAGGTGCCCCTTTCATACATACATTTAAACAGACATGAAATCTAAAGCAGATACCTCTGGAGCGGAACCCATTGTTTTATGTTATTTTATGTGTGTTTCATGCTGTGTAAGTACTCATCCTATATATCGTGAATACATTTATTATGCAAGTATGTGTTTATAAGAAGAATATTGATATTTCAATAGGTCAAATATAAAATTATATATGTATTTTTATATCTTAAAATTGTATATACCATATATATGTATATATGTATATAAAAGGCATGAGAATGTGAATTCTAAATACAGGGTAAGTGGGTATCATTTTTTTTGCTTGCCTTGTGTCTCTGGATCATGGAGTGACTCCAGATTTTCAGATGTGAAAGGAGTCACACTTCGGAAGATTTTGAGATCCTACAGCAGGGCTTAGGCTAGTGCTGTCTTCAAATGCATCTGCACCTCCCTCCCCAGCACCGCTGGGGGTACCAGCTTCTTTGAAAAAATATCCTGGGGAGATGTGCTCTTTAGTCAGCAACCCTGAACTCTATGAGATCATCATCATACTTTGATACAGAAATTTTGAAAGAAGTCAATAAACTTTGGCAATGTGCTGTGGGCATATGAGCTTGTTAAAGAACACATGTAGTGATCGTGAAGAGTTGATGACAATTCGGGATCCTCTTTTTTGAGGCATCTGTTTTCATTTATATTCAGTTGTTCATCTGCTATTCATTCAGGAAGGCTTATTAGTAGCTTAGACATATTTAAGCAGTTGACTAGTTGAATCTACATAGAAAACTAATAATATAGGTAATGGTCAGAGAAGATTAAGGCAGATTTCATTTTATACACACACACACACATACACATCTATATAAAATACACACACACACACACACATTACAATAGCAATTCTTCTTTTAACTGTAGCCTTATCACTTTTATTTACACTAGAGCACATTATGAATGATGTTGTGGTTCTGAGGCAAGTGGACCATTGAGTTCTGATTCACAACCTAGAGCTCCTGTGTTTGAAAGGTGTCCAGGGCTGTGCTGGGGAATGAACGTGGGTCTTTATCCCAGAGCATCAGATAGACTCACTCGTATGTAAGGCATTATTTTTATGTTAAGGCAAGTAAGGTTATTTTATTAAATAGAATTCAAAATTTGTTTTGAAACAGAACACTTGGAGCATATCAGGCTATGTACCTTTCTGCTTCTATGACTACACTTTGACTCTTCTAGCCACGTTTCATTTACTCGTTCATTCTTAAACAGAACACCAAAAGCACAAGACATGAAAGAAAATCATTGGTAAATTGGACTTCATTAAAATGAAAAACATTTGCTCTTTAAAAAATGCTATTAAGAAATGCAAAGGCAAGCCAAAAACTGGGAGAAAATATTCACAACACATATGCCAGATGAAAGACTTGTATCCAGAATATATAAAGAATTCTTACAATTTAATAATAAGAAAAGTAACTAAAAAAAAAAAATGTCAAACTGTCTGCCAAGATGGTTATATAATACCTGCCAGCAGTGTGTGAGAGTGATCTTTGGCACGTAATGACAACTTTGTCTCAGAAATAATGGTAGAATGCAAAAATAGTCACAATCTCTTTCCAAGAAGTGGAGTCCATCTCCCCCTACCACACACCCCACCACCATATTTGAAACCTGGTAGGACTCATGACTTGCTTTGACCAATAGAATACACTAGAAATAAGGTGGTGCTAGTTCCAAGCCTGGGCCTCAGGAGATCATACAGCTTCTACTCAGGAGCTTTTGGAACCATGAGACTACCCAGGAACAAGCCCCAGCTTATAGGCTGGAGAATGAGAAACATTGTAGAGGCTCTGGTGTCTAAGCTAAGGCCTTCATAGACCAGTCATGCTCTGACTCACAAGGACCAGCTAGCTAGCAAAGCGCCCCCCCCACCCCCGCCCCAGATTGCTATCCACAGAACCATGAGTTAGATTCAGGGTTGAAGTTTTAAGCCATTAACTTGGGAGGTAGTTTGTTAATCACAATGGATAACTGTTATGGACATCTCATAACACAAGTATCTACCAAATTGGATTGTTGAGATTTCAATGAGATATGTAGTCTGTCAAAGTACTCAAGTAGGTTAGCAATGATTAGTGTTATTGTAATTTTTTATAAAGATTGTTTTGTGGGAGAGGAGGCTTTTTCAAAAGGCTGGGACTTCATGGGGCTACTGTATTATCTGATAACCTATGAAAGTTTCCATTTTGAAAAATACATTATGAGCAATATAGGCTGAAAATGACTCTTCCTGATAAGAGAGGTGAAGACGCTTCTCTTCTAGATGATGGCTGTTAAATGTAAACACATTGTTGGTGCAGAGAGGAAGAAACTTTATGGTTCTTCTCCCTACTGATCTAACAGCTCATATTCTATCAAATTAAGCTTCTTGTCTCATGTGGCGTCAAGTTGAATCAAACAGATGTACCTGAGGGAGCAGGGGAAGGAGAATGTGAAATTGATATGGTTAAAAACACAGTTTCCAAGAGGACTACATGGAGCAAGCTTGAGCAGAATATCTTGATTGTTGTTTCAACATTAGTTGGAAATTTTAGCTGCATTCCATTAAATGTTATTGCAAACAGTGATGCTCATCAGAATATAATATTCAGAATTTTATTCCAATACATCTTTTCATGCCCCCAAGCCCCAAACTATAAAAGATATTTCTTAAATAAATTCTTAAAACTGTAAATGCTGATCAAGCATTAATCCTTTTTAGTCTTTTTTTTTTTTTTGCATAATTTTCAAATTTTTACAAAGTCTTTCTCAGCAGCAAGTGCATTAACTGTTACACTAACAAGTGTTGATGTAGTTCCTGTCTTTTCCCGAAAGGACTATAAAACTGCAAGGCTTTTAGGATTTAAGGCATAGATATAAATATTCAACCCAGGTGTTTCTAAATCACCTTCCACAATCTCAAACGATGCTATACTTGAATAGCTCTGGCAGAATGTCTTAGAGGGTCTTCTGTTTGTATCTAGTTATGTTACATCCAGAAGAAATGCATACAATAAAGCAAAGCCTGCTGACATATTTATTTTTAGGATAGTTCTGTCATATGAACTTTATAAGCATATTTGAAAATCCAGCTGTGGAAAGGTATGCATACTAGATAAATGGCTATTGGGCATTTGCCAGACCACAAAGTTAAACTGTACGTCGCAAAGAAAAATTCTAAGCCAATGTTAGAGCAATTCATCCTTTTAAGTTAAATCTTCAATTAACCACCTGATTTCTGTCAATATCAATATAGCAATCTGTTTTATGCCTATTAAAAATAAGAAAATAGATTACAATGTTTTTCTGAAACACTCCTAAATGTGAAGTCTTTTCTGGCTTTTAAACATCTTACCTAAAGGGTTTCTATAAATAAAAAAGTCCTCTGTGCCCAATGTAATCAATTTTCCATTTTCAGTAAATTCCAAAGAACTCTACCCTCCACAAGAAGTGTTGGCTCAACATCCTGGTGCATTGTTTCTATTAGCAAATGCATTATTTAGAGAGGAATGTCTCCATGTGTTCTAGACTTCAATTCCAAGAAGGCAATAGGTTCAATCCTAAGCGTTATTTCCCTCCAATTAGAAACAAAATGGCATTTATTCCTCCAAAAATAGATTGCTAGAGCCAGAATTTATGGATATGTTCAACCTGAATAATTTTCTCTTTAAGGCACCTCTGATTCTAGCCCTGTGTATTGAACAAACATCTGAACCTGAACAGTAAGTGGTTGTGATTAATGCATACATTACTTGCAATCTTTGGCCATTCAAATGTGAAGCACATAAAATCTCTGTCATTTTGAGACCCAGACCACTTGGGGAGATATTTTCTGTCTTAAATATGGTCATAAAAATAAAAGTGAATTTTGTTTGATTGAAATGATGTGAAAAAAATATATGTTAACAATTTGAGTTATCAATAAATGCAGTGAAAGCAGCCCAGGCCTGTAAGATACGGCCAGCCTATGGAACTGGTTTATAAGATGTGGTTGATGCAATTAACACAATGAATCTAAAGTGTTGCCAATGTTGCATGTTCAGAGAGAAAGCAAATGCTGTCCCCATTATCTTCCTTTCTTTCCATTGCCACATCTTTTTCCTGTTCCACTGAAATGAATGGCATGGTTCAATTTGGAATGTATAATCACATCTTAGCGAGCTTAGATACAAAGGACTTCATTTATTTTCTTATCCCTCCAGCTTATGTGGAACACTCTGACCTTAGTGTGGCTACCAATCCTACAACAAACATTTTCCTGCCCAGCTCCTTCTGCTGCTTTCATTGTTAACCTATGTGTTAATTCTCACCGTTCTTAGCCAATGTTTTTGCCCTTTCTGCTATTCTGGATATATACATATAACACTTAACATCTAGACCTAATAAGCAGTGAGAGGAAAGGACGGATGGGCTACTTTGGTACCTCTGTAACTTTGAATTTTTCTCTAGTTGTCTTGTACCAACTTTGTATATTTTTCCTCTAAAGTTGTTACAAATATTTAAGTTAATGAAGCAGGTCTTCTATTTTAAGAAATCATGTATTTTTTTCTACCCTCTATAGCTCCCATTTACCACGACAATAAAGCTATAAACCCACATGAAGAGAATGGGTGAAGGGTCATCAGCAGAGGTTTATATCCAGCAAATGGAAATCAGATGAACAGTGTTACCTGTCCAGGACAAATAAAAAAGCCATAGGATGGGGTGTACCTATTTGGAGAGCTGAAGCTCTGAAGGGAGCGAGCTTTTCAGGCAGAATTCTGGAGAGCCTCTAGACTTAGTAAAGGAGCTCCACAAAAACACCAGAGAGGGAGACAAACCATAAGAGACTCTTAATCTCAGGATTAAGCTGAGGGTTGCTGGAGTGGTGGGGGGTGGGAGGGTTGGGGTGGCTGGGTGATAGACACTGGGGAGGGTATGTGCTATGGTGAGCGCTGTGAATTGTGCAAGACTGTTGAATCACAGACCTGTACCCCTGAAACAAATAATACATTATATGTTAATAATAAAAAAAACAAAAACGTGAGTATGGCAAGGAAAAAAAGACATGGGATCCAAGAAATAAAGGTTTAACACAGGAGGAAGGCCAAGGAAAGTTCCATAATGAATGGTGGGTTTCCACTTAAACTGAAACCCCTATAGACGAGTATAACTTATAGACATAAAGTCAGAAATAGATACCAATTACCTTAGTCACTGTTACCCTGAAAATACTTCCTAAGGAAATAATACATATCATCAAAGAGCCCCATGTAGAAGTGTTTATCATGGCACTTACTCTTTTTAGGAACTTTATAAATCAGCAAAATATGACAAGAGAAAATTATTTAAAAGATTATGGCGTCGTACCTGGCATGTTGAAGCTTAAATGTTCAACTTTTTAAAGAGAATATTTTGTAGCTACTAAAATCCAGATTGTGCATTTGAAAACATATTTAATGTAGGAAAAGCCCTTGAGTTTCATGAAAATAAGTTACATCTAAAATATAACATTTTTTTAAAGATTTATTTATTTATAACATTTATTTTTAATAACCCATACAATCACATAAATACACATAGATAAAAAATTAAAAATAGATACACCAAAACATTAACAAAGGTTATTTCTTTGTTATGAATTTAGTACAAATTTGCTCTTTATACTTTTAAAAATTGTCAAGTGAAAATGGTCTTTTTAACATGTTGAAAAATGAATATGTGATATATATATTCAGAATAAGAAAAGATTGTATATATTTTTTTTTTAAGATTTTATTTATTTATTTGAGAGAGAGATAGCGAGAGCAGGAACACAAGCAGGGGGAGTGGGAGAGGGAGAAGCAGGCTTCCCGCCGAGCAGAGAGCCCGATGCGGGACTCGATCTCAGGACCCTGGGATCATGACCTGAGCCGAAGGCAGACGCTTAACGACTGAGTCACCCAGGCGCCCCGATTGTATATTCTTATATAGTCATTTTATAGGAAGTATGAAAGTTAAAGCTAAAACAAGTACTCTTATCTAAAAAATTCAAGTTTACATATTCTTTTTGACCTAAGAGTAGAGGATGTTATTTGTAACTCCTCCAAACTCATCTTTAAAAATTTAACAGGACAGTTCAGTAGTCTATTTTTACCATAAATCTATCTTAAGCAAGAATGTTGATAACCTGAAGGTTAACATATATTCATTAACTTTTTTTTTTTACAATATCAGAACAACATAATCCAAACAGTCTTATCCTTTTTTTAAACCTAAAAACAAAACAAAAAAATCAAAAAAGAATCTCATGAAATACCTTTTGAACTTTTTCCCTTCAGTTTCTCACAGCATAACGTTTTTAGTTCCCATGAGTAAAGTACATGCTCAAAGCTATAAAGTGTGAGAACATTATCCTGAAAGCAAAATATTATTGTTAAACCACCAAATATATTTTAACATTGACCATTTCATAACTTTGAAGATATACCAAAACAATTAAACAGGTCTCCTTCAACTTCAGCTTTTACAACTTAAACAATCAACTAAAACTATACCGTGAGGCAAAAGACTAACAACTTTTTTGAAAATTCTTGTGATTAACCCTTGTTAAAATGTGTAATTTTTGTGTGTTTGAGCAAAGCGCTTTCCTGGGTATTTTCCTGTTCATCCTGATTCACCTTCCTAATGAAATCGGAAAGTATATAATTGCCAATACTCTTTACATTCCAGTCTTTTTTTTTTTTTTTTAAGATTTTATTTATTCACTTGACAGAGAGAGACACAGCAAGAGAGGGAACAGAAGCAGCGGGAATTGGAGAGGGAGAAGCAGGCTTCCCGCTGAGCAGGGAGCCCAACGCGGGGCTCGATCCCAGGACCCGGGAACCATGACCTGAGCCGAAGGCAGACGCCCAACGACTGAGCCACCCAGGCGCCCACATTCCAGTCTTAAATGATAGTGGTTTGTCATAAATTTTTCTACTAACTTCAGATTTAAAAAGCCACTTTCATTTATGAAATGTTAAATGATACTTTGGTCCAAAGAAGTCAAGAGCAATTGATACCATCTATGTAGAATTCAACTGGCTTGAGTTGTGTAATAATACAGTATGATAGCTTTTGCATGTTTCAAAGTGTTATAGTTAAAACTCATAGTTAAAGAAATAAGGGCTGGGCCACCTGGGTGGCTCAGTCAGTTAAGCATCTGCCTTCAGCTCAGGTCATGATCCCAGGGTCCTGGGATCAAGCACCGGGTTGGGCTCCCTGCTCAGCAGGGAGTCTGCTTCTTCTCCCTCTGCCCCTCCATCTTGCTTGTGCTCTGTCTCTCTCTCTCTCAAACAAATAAATAAAATCTTAAAAAAAAAAAAAAAGATGACTTTTCCTAAAAATTGCACACAATTTTCTGGATACATCATGATACCCATACAGTCTCTAATAATAACAGTGGTATTTTGGTTCACACAAATGAAAAGTCCATAGGTAGATCTGGCTTTGGAAGAAGCTTCTTCCAGCAATTCAAATACTGTTTTTTACCATTGTGCCCTTTAAGATACTGGCTTCTTCTTTGGGTTCACATGGCAGCTTTTCACTCAGGCACAAATAACTATCAGCTCCAGATTTGAATCCTCATACTGCATTGTACAGAGTAAGAGGGAGTCTCTCCTGGTAGCTAACGTGGAAAAGGAAAGAGGTTTCTCTTTCTCAAAAAGACCAAACTCCTTAAAACAAAACAACAGAATAAAACAAACCAAACTCCTTGTCCACAGTTGGGTTACCTGCTCATCTGTCAAACAGTATCTGAGAATAAGTAGAATGAGTTATAATGTAAGTAGACCCACACCTGAATTCATGTCGCTTAAAACTACGCACCTCAGAAAGGGAAGGCATTGTTGCCCATTAGGAAATTTGGGTGAAGTCCCCAAAAAGTATGAGAGTGCATAGCAAATAAGTGTCCACTATATCTATCACAATTACATAGATTATTTTATGTTAATAATTGTTATACTTCCTCACTTTTCAGGGAAAACAACCAAAACAACTAATTCTATGGTCTTTAACTCCATGACCGAAGTGAACAACGTAAAATGTTTTTTGACTTGAAAATAAGTCCCAGATGGACAAATTCACAAAGCCTGCATTTTCCTATGATTGGAAGAGCAGAGAAGACAGGGATAGTCCCATGACGTATCAGAAACCGTCTTAGGTAGTACTAAGAAAACCCATTGTGTTTGCGTCCCGTGGGAGAACTTTATGAAACTACTGCCAGAAAATTACGACTTATGCAGAAACTAAATCATTCTTTGGGGTAGACATTGCACTAAATTTAGATCAGTTGTATATAAACAAGACCAACAAATCAGTATGTTTATTTAATTATCTGGAATTGTAGGTGGGAGATTATTTATCCTATTGGACCCATTTGAAGGCATGGCTTTTTAAAAGTGACTTTCTTTTTTTAAAGATTTTATTTATCTGAGAGTGAAAGCGAGAGAGATCACAGAGGAAGAGAGAGAAGTAGACTTCCGGCTGAGTGGAGAGGCGGATGCGGGGCTCAATCCTAGGACCGTGGGATCATGACCTGAGCCGAAGGCAGACGCTTAACCGACCGAGCCACCCAGGCGCCCCTAAAAGTGACTTTCCACAGGACTAATATCAACATTCTTTGATGACTATCATCCATTTGAGATAGAAACATCCTTTCTTTTCCTTAGCCCACTAGTCAACCATTCTTTGATTCTATTTCCTCAGTATTTCTCTTTTCTCTCTCCCTTTCGTCTCCAGTACTATTTCTTTGCTGTAAGCCTGTGTGTCTCCTGGACAGCGTAACAGCTCCCTAACCAGTCCTGTACCTCTACCTTTGTCATCTTCTAATTCCCCTTCTAAAACTCGCCCTCCACCCCAGGAATCTTTGTAAAATGAAATTCTGGTCCCCATGGCTTTCCGTTGTTTCACAAGGTAATGCTCCTTATGATGATATACAAAATTCTACCTCTCCAGTCTCACTTTTCACCAGGAATTACCACCATTTTTTTTTAACAATTTCATGCAATGCTACTATGAATACCATGAATAAGTATTAGCTGAGAGTCATGGGGGATATGTGCTCAGAGCCCCTGGGGTTCCTCTTGGAACTTTTTTGTTTTCTACCAAATCCCTGCAGTAACTTCTGGAACCTCCCAAAGTTCCATGGTGCCCAGTTTGAGAACTAGGGCCCTGAGGTAAATTTCTCTGTCTGGGGGAAGAAACCAGGGCTCAGTGGTTGAACTACTTGCCCCAGAAACCCTCGACCAATGCCATCAGGAAGGAAAAGGTAGGAAAATATGCTGGAGTGGGATGGGTGCTCAGAAGGTGGCCTTGATCTCAGGCTTTGTCTGCCTCCAACAAGGGCCACTGCGATTGTTCGGCCCCACAGGTATGAAAATTGAGGGCTTCAGCCAGTGTGACATCACACCTGACCTTGTACCTACCCTTGGCATCCAGACTGCCAGCTCCCCTTCTCAATCTCATTGGCTTCACTGTGGATATGAATAACATCAAAGAAGGAATTTGAGCACTCACACCACTTTCTAAATGACTCTATTGGGGGAAACCATGGCCGGCAGAGCGGAAAATGTGGATAAGGACAGTGTAGAAAACATGGATGTGGAATGATCTGGCCCTTCTCCATGACTGGCAGGTTGAAATCTTTTGCCAGTTGAGGCTGAAAGGCTTTCCAGGTTGCATGTGGAAAAGGAGACCATCTCCAGTTCTTATAAAGCAGCTGAACAGCTCTCTGGAGTTGGTCAGGCTGGACAGCCATGCCATAACTGCTAGGACATGCCTCTTGTTGACCCTGTGTTTTGTCCATACGAACATCTAAATTATCTGATACTAAGGTGTTGGTTTTAGAGCTGTTAAACCCTTTTAACATTGGCATTTTCTCAGACAGGTCCAGATAGTTGTCCCTCAGTACACACACCTGGACTTTGGATGGATTGGTGGGGTGGGGGTTGGGCAGTCACGAGCCGCATCTTCTTCATGCACACGATGGGGGTACACACTGACCTTAGCTCCAGCACCTGGTTCTTACAGCGTTCAGGATTGGAATTCCCACTTGGCTACAACTTAGCTGTTTTTCCTTCCTTGGTGAGATTTCTGGGCCTCTGCACATCCATGGTTTCCTTTACTCATCAAATCAATGAGGTAATAAATTCCCTTTTGTAGTGAAGCTAGTATAAGTTAAGCTATTTGTGTAATAGATGCAGGATGCTGAAAATATGGTCAAGTAGCTTCCAGTCTGACATATTTGCAGGGCTACCCTCTGTGTGAACTACCAATGCTTCAGGAAGCCCCCATCTTTCCAGGTAGTAATTCAAGTATTTAGTACTAATGTCAAATTTATTTTCTGTTTTCAGTGGCTTGTGCATTTTGGTTTCAAGAACTGTTTCCCTACCCCAAGGTCATAAAGACAATCTTTTATATCAGTGTTTCTCCAACTTTAATAGGCATATTCTTAACATGCAGCTATAGCTCAAAGATGATGTTGATACTGGTGTTTACAGACCTTACTTTTTTATTTTCATATTTATGTCTTTGATCTACCTGAAAATGATTGAATGGTGTAAAATGAGGCTTTGACTGCATTTCCCCCTGTATTGATAGCCATGTATTCCTACAACTATTTACTGAATAATCCATCCTTTTCCCACTAATCAGTAATGCAATATTTGTTCTAGATCTTATTCTACATACAGCCTATTTGGGGGCTCTCTGCTCGAATAGCCTGACTGCCCTGAACTACTACAATTGTTTAAGAATTCTAATTACTGTTATAATTACTATAGTTTTATAAAAGCCACACTCCATTTTTCCTCAAAATTGTCTTAGTTTTCTTTGGGGACTTCTTCTTTCTTAATCTCTATGATCTTAAGTTCTGGAGGAAAATACTAAAGATTTCGGCTGGAATTAATTGTGAAGAAACTATAAACTGGATGAGAATGGACAATCTTTATTGAGTATTCCTAGCATGAAGATGGTAGGTCTCTCCATTAATTTAGGTTTTCTTTGTTTTTACTTTATATAAGTTTTATTTCCTACATGAGGTTCACACGTCTTTTTATTACATTTGTACCTATGCACATTTTCTATTCCTTTCACATATATGTACATATATATAAATATATACATATATATGAAAATCTCCATTCATGGCTCCTCTATGGAAATAAAAGTGATCTTTGTATAGATATAATACACCCAAATCCACCAAATTTTATTCATTATAAAAATTTATCTAATTGATTTTGGTTTTTCTACATAGCCCTTCTCATTGCTAAAAATCAGTGATAAAGAGAAATCTTAAAAAAGCAGAGTAAGATTTCTGTAAAGGAACAAAGACAAAAATGACAGACTTCTCATCAGAAATAATGCAAACCAAACAACAGTAAAGAGGCATTTTTAAATTCCTGAAAGGAAGAATAACAAACCTGTTCACCTAAAATTGTATACCCAGCAAAAACATCTTTTTTTAACACCTTTTGAAAATGAAAGTGAAAGACTTTTTCAGAATTCATCACTAGCAAACTAGTGAGAAGTTAAAGAAGCCCCTTCAGGCAGAAGAAAAATTATACCAGGAGAAAATGTGGCTCTACATAAAGGAATAAATACCAGAAATGGCAAATACATGGATATACATGACTTTAAAAAGAATTATTTAAACCTCTTTATCTTATTTATTTATTTGAGAGAGAGAGAGAGCACACAAGCAGGGGAAGCAGCAGAGGGAGTTAGAAGAAGCCTGCCCACTGAGCAAGGAGCCCAACCCCGGGGCTTGATCCCAGGACCCTGAGATCATGACCTGAGCCAAAGGCAAATGCTTAACCAACTGAGCCACCCAGATGCCCCTAAACCTCTTTAAAAAAGAAGGAATGACTAAAGCACAATTAATGACAATGTTTTGTGGAGTGTATACCACACATGTAGAGGTAAAATATATAACAAAAAGCTTGAGAGGGAATGGAAGTATGTTATAATGTTCTTGTACTACTTGAATTAGTGTAATATTATTTGGAGATAGCCTGTAACAAGTCAAAGATTTATACTGCAAACCTTAGGGCAACCACCAAAACCAAAAGAAGTATACTTATAATAAGCCAATGAAAGAGATAAAATAGAAACATAAAAAAATTCATTTAGTTCAAAATAATGCAGGAAAAGCAGCCAGAACAACAACAAAAGAGGAACTAAGACCAAATGGGAAACAGAAAACAAGAAGGTGGTAGATTTTAAACCCAACCATACCCATAATTGAATTAAATGTAAATGACCCAAACACTCCAGAGATTTTCAGATTAGATGAAAGAGCAAGACCAAATTATATACTATCTTCAGGAAGTCCACCCACAGATACTTTAAATACACCCACAGATACTTTAAAAGATGGGAAATAATTACTATAATAATACTTTCTAAAAGAAGGCTGGAGTGGCTATATTAATGTCAAAGTAGATTTCAGAAGAGGATATTACTAGATAAGCAGGGCCATTTCATAATGATAGTCAATTTGTCATGAGGAAATAGTCAAAATATTTATATATCTAATAACAGATTCCCAATACATGAGAGAACTAAATTTTTTTGTAGCCTCCAACTACAAAATTATAGTTGGAGATTTCAACCCACCCTTCTCTTAATAATTAATACATAGACCAATTGGATGTTAAAATTTAGAACTTCTGCTCTTTAAAATACAGCTAAGGAAATGAATGAGAAGCGAGATTGGGAGAAATCTTTACAAAACATGTACTTGACAAAGGTCTCTTACAGCTCACTCAGAAGATGAGGGGTTTTTTTTTATGTTTTACTTAATTTTTAATATATTTTAATTAAAAAAAAACCCCATTAACAGTACATTTTGGTCTGAAGTGGTCCCTCTGCTGAAATGCCAGGTGCTAGCTGTAATTCTGGCTTTAAAACCAAAACACCAAATGTTTAATAAATAAAAATAAGAACTAATTGCCATTCTATTCCAAACCAGCTAGCCTAGGGGATGAGACCAGAGGAAGGAGGCAATAAGATCTTAGACCTGTGATGACAGAGAGCTGGCAGAGAAATAACACGTGGACCATCCAAGCAGTCCCAGTATGGGCCCCCAACACACACACTTTTTTGGCAGAGGTAGGGAAAGGGTCTTATGTACCCTCCCACACTCAATTCATTTGTGTCTCAGGAGGGAAAAAAAGCAGGGAACATGGGGCACCTTGGTGGTACAGTGGATTAAGTGTCCGGCTCTTGGTTTTGGCTCACATGGGGATCTCAGGGTCCTGAGATCAAGCCTCATGTGGGGCTCCATTCTCAACACAGTCGGCTTCAGATTCTCACTCCACCCCCTCTGCCCCTCCCACTTGTGCTCTCTCTCTCTCAAATAAATAAATCTTTAAAAAAATATAGGGAACAGCTTTGAACCAAACTTCACCAAAGAAGATATACAGATAGCAAGTAAGTATATAATGCTCAACATCTTAGAGGAATGTGAACTAGAATTACCACGAGACACCATTATGCACAGCTTTAATCAGGTCCTATTTACTGCACTGTTGAGGGAAAGATTACCACCCTAACGTAGTGGAGATCGCCCAACATATGACACCAAACACAGGATAGATGGGATCAACAGTTTAAGCTACATGTGCTCACAGCCTGTGGGGGGAGGACACTGCATGCCATGCAGGGTCACCTGGGAGTAACACTTGGAAACAGTGAGAAATTAGGGGCTGTGGGAGGTAAGCTTCATAGCATTATGAGGTGCCCCCTGGTTGCTACATAAGGATGTGATTGGCTTCTCTGAATAACTGTCTGGCATGAAACTGGAACCTGCTACTCAGGAACAAGCAGGAAATGTGCCTGGTCCCCCGGGTAAGGAGGGTGGTTTGGCTGGAGAATCCTATCCATGGCAGCAGAGTGGGGAGGGCCATTTATGGTTAGGCCATGTGAGGCCATGTGAGGCCCTCCCTACTTTACCAGATGTCAAGACAGCACATAATTTTAGCCTTACATTCAGTCTTTCATCGCACACACCCACTAAAATGTTGATAAAACCAAGTGTTGGTGAGGGTGCAGAGAAATGGAATTCATAAATTGCTGGTGGGGAAAGTAAAATGGAACAGCCATTTTGGAAAACAGTTTAGCAATTTCTCAGAAAGTTAAACATAACTTTGTCATGTGACTCAGCTATCATTCTTAGCTATTTATCCAAGAGAAATGAAAATGTGTATTCAAACAAAGACTTGTATTCAAATGTTCGAACAGCCTTATTCATAATATCCTCAAACTGGAAATAACGATCAACTAATGGCACAATACAGAAATTGTGGTATTTCCACATAATAAAATAACTACTCAGCAATATTAAGGGAATGAACTACTAATACATACAATATGGATGATTCTCAAAAGCCAAATACTATAGGGTTACATTTACATGAAATTCTAGAAATGGCAAAATTAAAATGACAAAATACAAATTTAGTGGTTGCTAGGGACCAAGGATGGAGGGAGAGGAATAATTTCAAAGATGCATGTTCTGCTGTATGTTGATTAGGGTGATGGTTACAAGAATGTATACATTTGTCAGAGCCTAGGTTGGTGCATGTGATTGTATTTAAATTATTCCATAATAAGACTGATGAAAACACATGAGGGGAACAAATCTTCAAGGCCTTAGGATTCTACTATCAGCAAATTACCTCAGGGCAGGTGCTGTTTTAGGCAAGTTGGAGATTTGTCCTGTAGGAATTTCTTCTCATTTCCTGTGGTATTTATTGTGTTTTCTATTGAATATTTGATGACTTGTTGCAGGAGTTTTTAAAATTTTTTTAAATATCTTGTCTACCATATTGCTACAAGCAGAAATCTTTTTCTCTCAAAATTCACTGGCTTTTAGTGCTTTAAATGAGACCTATGTATTTTGTGCAAAATTTCCTCACCTTTTTTAACGGGAGAAACTTCTACTTGGGCTAAAAAAATATCAATGCTTAAAATATGGAGAATGATTTTAGAAGTTACCAACTTGGCAATTAATGCTACATACTATATCTCACATTTAAATACATTACCGGATACAGAAATATAATAGCTAAATAAACAGGTGATTTTAAATAGAAATTAGTTTAAGATGTTGAATTTAGAAATCAGTAAAAGTTGTCTATATAATTTTAATCATATAGTAACATGGGGGTTAGAGGGGGTCTAAATGTTCATTTATCAAACCACAAAATGAACTGAGAATGTCCTACATAGCAGGCACATACTAAGTGTGGAGGGTACATCAGTAAACAAAACTCAGCATGTTTCTCACACAGAGCTTACAGTATAGTAGGGAAGACAGACCTTATGCAACAATTGTGAATAACAGCTTTAATAACGTACAAATTGAAATGAAGAAAAATCACAGGGTGCTTTAATAGTATGTAATGGGAAGCCTAAAGCATGCTAGAGACTTAGGGAATGTTACCTGGAGGAAGTTATGTTTAATCCGAAACCATGGGGTAAGTAGAAGTTCCCTAGAAGTGGCAGAGAGGATAAGAAACAAAGACTTGGGTTGGGGGCGCCCTGGTGGCTCCATCAGTTAAGCGTCTGACTTCAGCTCAGGTCATGATCCCAGGGTCCTGGGATCTGAGCCCCATGGCAGGCTCCATTCTCAGCAGGGAGTCTGCCTGTCCCTCTGCCTCTCCCCCTCATCATCCCCTTCCTCCTGCTTGTGCTCTCCTTCTCTCTCTCTCTAATAAAATCTTAAAGAGAAGAAAGAAAAAGAAACAAAGACTGGGGAATAAGGAGCATTTCAGGTAGATGGAACAGTATAAGGTCATGGAAAGTCCAGCACATTCAAAAACTGAAAAAGCACAATATATAAAGGGTAAAAAACTAATCCTAACCCAAAGGGTGAGGGAAAATGATTCAAAAAATGTTGCAAAATTTAGAAAAAGATAAATGGAATACTGAAATGCTTTTAAATTTTAACACTTTGATTTTT
The DNA here is from genome assembly GCF_029215605.1 of Mirounga angustirostris. NCBI lineage: Eukaryota > Metazoa > Chordata > Mammalia > Carnivora > Phocidae > Mirounga > Mirounga angustirostris. The sequence goes on along the minus strand of NW_026991710.1, from coordinate 148,600,251 downwards.
TTTTTTTCTTAACGTTCGTTCAAGTCTTCAACTGTGGTGGCATTTTTAGTTTTCTAGTTTGAATGTTAACAGACTAACAATAATCAGAATTTGAAAACACAAGTGATTCTAAACTAGTAAGAATCACTTACTAAGAAGATGACATACTGATTGGGTAAGTTGATGAATGCTTCATGGTTCCTGCCTTCTTTTCCTCTCTACTCAAACCCAATCCATCTATTGATACTGCTTCCTAAATATATTTTCTTAAATATAAGATGCATTTTTTTCCTCTCTCATTTTAACACTTCTCAAATTGGATTGTACATAACAAATGGTTTTTTTGAAAAGTTAGTAAGACCATTTATCACTGATTTTTAATTTAAATGTAAAATACGGACTCCCCAAATCATTTTCCATATATTCAAGAAGTTGACTCTGGGACATAATACTGAAAAGTTAGTATGTATGCAGAGGAGGATTGCTCCTTACACTTTGGGCAATACAATTAAGGTAAAAAAACTTGGTATGACCTATGCATGTTTAGTGAAGAATCATTTCTGATGAGACACCAAACATTAATTTGTACAAACTTTACACCTAATTTTGGAAAAAGAATGTTTTAACTCTTACACATAATTCAACTGAGTAAAGAAAAAAAGAATTAAATGCATTCAAGACCCTAAACTATCCATTTGAAAGGGGAAAGAACCCAAGATATTGAACATGGGTTATAAAAAGTTGCATTTAGATGAAAGCAATTCAAAAGAATCAGAATTTGAAAGCTTAGATTCAAATGTTGATTATGATAATAAAGCAAGAGGTATGCAAGTGGAAACTAGTGCTCCTCAAATTTAAGGTCCCTACAAATTACTTTGGGTTCTTGGTGCAGTGCAAATCTGATTCACAGATGGTGTGAATGGCTGAAGATTTTGTATGTTTAAGATTCCAGTTCAGGACCAATTAGGCAAAATTGTAGACCAATTATTAATGTAGTATCACCCCCCATGCAGATACTAAATTGCAGATAGTTCAATTTAAATCCAATTTAAGTCTTAAATGAGAACTACATTTTCTCAATCCCATTATTTCCCTCCAGCTCCAATGTCCTCATAAACCGAGGCATCCTTACTATCTCTTTGGTAGATTACTGTAACGGCCGCCTAAACCGGTTTCTCTGCCTCTAGCCTTGCCACCTCTTACTCATTCTCCAGAATAGAGCACTAAAATAAATGCTTCAAAAACTCAAATCTGGTTAGATATTCTGCTGCTTACCTTTTCCACTAAATACAAACTGCCCCTGGAGCCTGTATGACCTCTCACCACCCTCCTCCCACCTACACACAATGCATGCTAGTCCTAATGAATTTCCTTCAAATGACCTTCCTCTCAAGACCTGGTTTATGCCAGCCCTTTTGCTTAAACCTTCCCTGGCTATCCCTCATTCATCTGTTAGGACTTACATTAACAGCACAGATTAACAGCACTTCTTAAGAAGACTTCTCTCCCCCCCAGATTGGTCAGACTCATCATACTTCCTTTTTAAGTACTTACTAGATGCTATTACTTATTTGTCTTTTCCTGCTCAGCTTTTAGCTCAGTGAGAACAAGAACCATCTTTATCTTGTTCTCTGCCTATGGCCAGTGCCTAGGCACACCGATGGAGACCCAGTAAACACGTCTATCAACTTTGAGTCTAAATCATTCATTAATTTACCAACAAAGTATGATGACTCTTTTCTAGAACACATGTTGATTATTTTTATTTTGAAGATGTCATTTTATTTTTTTTTATTATGTTCAGTTAGCCACTGAGTACGTCATTAGTTTTTGATGTAGTGTTCAATGATTCATTAGTTGCATGTAACACCCAGTGCTCATGACACATGCTGATTAGATCTTTCTTCCCTCAATACATTCCTTCCATTGAAAGGATATAGCATGACTGACCAGACTGCAACTTTGAACTTGATAAAATCTTACTTATCTGGAAACCTTGATTATAATTTCATTATGATTTGGTATTCATTCATTCAACAAATAATGACTAAGTACCACTTAGTTTGTAATGAATAAACAAGCAAATAATCAAATGCTAGGCACTAGGGGGAAATAAACATTGGAAGAAAGACTGAAAACCAAGACAGAGCCAATGGAGATTAAAGTCATAAACAAATAGTAACTATGAAATTGGTGTAAAAATCAAAAGTATAAACATGGCATTAAAGCAACAAAGAGGAGCATATAATTTGGCTTCTGTAGTTGAGAAAGGCCTTTTTAAGGAAGGTACAGTGTCTTAGAAGATAAGCCAAATGGAGGGAAAATCATTCTCAGCGAAAGAAATAGTGTGCAAAAGCAGTACGGAAGAGAATACTTCATATACAGACCGTAGAATTGTAGATGAGGACTCTGGAAATGTAGATGAGACTTTAAAGAAAAAGATCTTCACCGTCCAGGGTAAGAAGTTTGGGCTTTGCTCAGTAGGAATAAGAGAAACTTTTAATATTAAGCAGCAGCATAGCATAATCAAAGGAACACTTCAAAAAACACACTTTCCTAGCAGTGTGGCTACCTTAAAGGAGGCAAGACTATAGCAGAGAGATCAGTGAACAGTGCAAATAAAAAATAGAAGTGGGAATGCAGTGGCAGTGGGAAAAGAGATTAACGGGTAAAAGAGAATAAAGGGTAGGACTTGCAGAGGGACGAGTAGTAATCTCTGGCTGAGTGAGATTCTGTATTGTGTTCCTGATAGCAACTGGCACTTTGTAAAACAAACACGAAACCAACCACCTGAATTAGGTTTTAGAGAAGCTAATACATATTTCTTCACCCAAGCGGGGGATGAGAGAAATGGAAAGTGAGTCAGTAGTAATGTGCCTAAAAATGATTGATCAATCCTGGCACCATTTTAATTTGAATGAGTAGTTTTACATTTATAACAATCATTAACCAGTCCATATTTTATTTTAAAACTTTTTCATAAATATCCTAACAGAGATATATTCTTAGAGAATCTCAGAAGTTAGTGTCAGAGGCAGCAAAATAACTAAATAAGTAGAAACACGATCTATTGAGGACCCAGAAAGAAGGAACCTAGTCGGGGTAAATTTTACTGATATATCACAAAAGCGAAAAGCGGGACGATCCATCCATAGGGACGATCAAAAGACATTTAAAAAAACAGGTATAGAATAGTTCTAGTGCATATCCATTAGTGTCTTTCAGGATTTCAATACCAAAGAAATTGAAGAGCTATACCCAATGATTCCATAAATTGATTCCTATCCAAGTACACACCAACTTCAGTTAACTGAATGATTGGATCTACAAATTAGGACTTATTCCACAATATTTAGCTTTCCCATCTAAGTCCCACTGTTCAACCTTCTTGGGTAATTAATACTGATTTTCTGCTTTTTCTTACCAACTATCCATAATATAAAATTCAAATAATTTATACATTTGGGATACTTAAGTCCTCTGTTCTATATTTTAAAATGTTGAGTTGAACATTTTGCATTTAAAACACTTTTAAAAAAAATCAAATTACAATATTCTGAGTGATTTAGTTGGCTTCAGAGAGAAAAATAAGGCATTCATAATATATAGCACCCATTCCTACAACTATTAACTATAATACAAATTATGAAATTGATATAAATTTTCACGACCACCACCCCCAAAAAAATGTTCTCAGTGTTGCTACTGTTGTCAGTACTGGTTTTCCAGCTTCCTTCTCTCTGTGAATAGTATTAAGAAACCTGCCATTTTCACTAGAAACATTAAAACTCAAGTGACACAACAATTAAAGTTTTAATTTTGTAGTTTAAAGTTTCACACTACTCCACCTCTTCATCCCTCTACAACTTTCAGTTTGAAAGAAAGAGGAGAGATGAACCTTGGGATTGTTAAAAAGTAAAAATTAAACGTATAATGTTGTTACTTGAGCTCCAAAAGTGTTGTTGTTTGTAAAATTGACAAGGTCCTTTAATTTTTAATGCTTCCCCAAGTGCCTGTCAATTATATAAAGCTGTGCATAACGAATGGTATAAAATGCTGTTCCAAAGTCTTTAAGTTTTATTTTTTAGTGAATATATTTATTCCATGTACATTATGTTAAAAATGCTAGAATAAAAAAAAAGAGAGAGCTACTTTTTCCAACTTATTAATCCTTATCTTTATCTAGGATTTTTGCATTGTTGATGTTACTTTTCTTTAATCTGTTCTAATATTTTACTTTATACGTTCTTTATAGCGTTCCTACAGAATCTTTATCCAGACCTATTCACAAAGTATAGTACAGATAGGGCAGCACAAGCTGCAGATGCCTTTGTTGGTAGTATAATAAAGAACTTTTATCCAGGTTATGGGAGAATTAAGGGGATGATGGAGTTAGTGCAAATTCCAATTAATTAAGGGTTTAAAAACAAATTATTTAGCTTCAAATAATCTCTCCAGGATTTCCCTCTCTCACTTTCTCAAGACCCTCAAGTTAATCAAAAGGGGTTTTAAGGTACAAGCTACTTACCAAATTATCTGAGAGAAAACTTTTCTACTATTTCTAAGAGTTAAGAAATAATTTGGCTCTTTCTTTAATAAAATCAAAATAGCTTTGTTTTCTGCAAAGATTATGTTGTCAGGGTAGTATATTCTTTGTAAGTGTAAATGTATAATATTATGAGTTGATTTACGCTTGTTTTAAGTTGTTACATAAACATATTTAAAAAATTCCAAATTTCCACTTAATATAACTTTTACTATATTTTCAATAGCTACTTATATTTTGCATGCTATATGTAAATTAGGATTGAAGAAGTTTCAAATCATCTAATTGTATGTATAGTTGACCCTTGAACAACACAGGTGTTGAGGAGCCTACTGTCTATGCAGTCAAATCTGCATATAACTTTGGACTCCCCAAAAACTTAACTACTAATAGCCTACTGTTGACCAGAATCCTTTCCGATGACATAAAGTTGATGTAACACATTTTTTAATTGTATGTACCACATACTCTTTTATTTTTTTTAAGATTTTATTTATTTGAAAGAGAGAAAGAGCATGAGCAGGGGGTAGGAGGCAGAGGGAGAAGCAGCAGAGCCCCCACTGAGCAGGGAGCCCCATGTGGGCCTCCATGTGGGCCTCGATCCCAGGACCCCAGGATTATGACCTGAGTTGAAGCAGATGTTTAACTGACTGAGCCACCCAGGCGCCGCATACATAGTATTCTTACAACAAAGTAAGCTAGAGAAAAGAAAATGTTATTAATAAAATCATAAGGAAGAGGGAAGCTGGGTGGCTCAGTCATTTAAGTGTCTGCCTTCGGCTCAGGTCATGGTCCCAGGGTCCTGAGATCAAGTCTTACATTGGCTTCCTGCTCAGCAGGGAGTTTGCTTCTCCCTCTCACTCTCTCAGTGCTCTCTCTCTCAAATCTTAAAAAAAAAAAAAAAAGAATCATAAGGAAGAGAAAATACATTTGCAGTACTGTGCTGTAAAAAAATCCATGTACAAGTGGACCTGCACAGTTCTGGGCCATTCACACCTGTGTTGTACAAGGGTCAACTGCATACGTATGCTATATAAAACACAGAGAGGGAGGGAAGAAAGACACAAAGAGAAAAAGCAGACTTACTTTTTCTTCTGTGTTGTACAAGAAAACCTGAAAAATGTTTCTTTTCTTAAATTGAAAATATAAAGTAAGTTTTATGGGAAATCACTTGTTTTAATAAAAGGTAAAATACTGGTATATGAACCACAAGGTGGTGCTATAATTCCATGCTGGTACAGATACTCTAGAAATTAACAGATTTTTCTTTTATAACTGTTAATATCTTTTTATATTTTTTATAATGAAAAAAAACCTAAGTGGGTTCATTAATTCTAGAAATATTTACTGAAATTCTACTAAATTTAAGCTTGTATGCTAACTTTAAAAATTCATAAATTTTAAAGTCTAATGAGTAAACGTGTTACAATACTAAAAATGCCTTATTTCTACACAGAATTTAACATCAACTTTTAATGTTAGTTTCATGTGACAATATCAAATTACACACAGAATATAAACAGATAATAAAATACAATCAGATGATCTAAATAATAATAAAAAAGAAAAAAAACCTTTTTTCCTTCCAAATAATGGAATCAATTCTCTTAAAGATTACCCAGGGTTATTATTATATTTTTCATGTATAAAGTTAAAAAAAGATCATTTGTCTAGTAACATATCTAGTAATTTAAAGTGAATTTCATTTTTCTCTTGATTTAACTTCATCTAAGACCTTTCTCTCTCTAGAAAAATATGTAACTTCCCATCACTTAAAAGAAAACAAAAACCATACTGTGTATCTTGTAATATTGGATGGCCACCATCTGTGTCTGTGCTGCTGGTCTTAAAATGTGTTATGGAATAGAGCACTAAAATACTCAACACATTTTTCATGGTGAACTTTCTGACCTGTTGCTAAATACAAAAAGAAAATCATACCCTCACTCTTTTCAGTGTTAACTAAAAATGTATTACTCCTTTCTTATTAAACATAAAATTGTATTTTTATTTAATTTTCAATGAGCATTTCTGCCTTTTCATTACAACATATTAGTCAGTACAGATGGCAAGATGGTGTGCATGAGAGCCTCCTGGGTACAATACACAAGTCCCAGTTGGAATGTTTCCAACAGGATGTAAACCATGGTCCACAAGTCTGTACTTTAAAAAACATATTACTTAGCACACTGCCAACAAATGTCAACACAAAAATACAGTGCTGTAATGACTTCACTCTGTAAAAGAAATGTACTGGCACATAAGTTTTCCTTAAAAAAGTAAAACAGAGTAAAGAAGTGTAATCATAGCATAAAAATAAGTATTTATTCAATATTGAAAAAACTCATATACCAAATGGAATTCAAATTCTTCATAAAAATATTGCAGTATATTAAAATTTATAGAGAATTCTTAAAATATACAACATGTACAGTAGCCAAAGGCCTAGAGAAGTTCACGCAGAAAATTCTATAACTGGTGATTTGGACATTTCAGTAACTCTGCGGTTTCTTCAAACCTGCAATACAACAAATAATATTAAGTAAAAAAAAAAAGTTCATAATGAGGCATAGGATTTAAATGGCTGAAATTATGTTTTTGAACCTAAAATAAATTTCAGTATTTTTCTTATCTATAGGTATAAATAATAACTTAAGTAGATACTATGGCCAGAGGGGAGAAATAGCAACCAAAGTCAATTATGAGTCTTTAATTCTTAGAGTGTAAGTTATTTTAATAACTATGAAATTTCAAAACAATATAGTTCATTAAAGTAGTAGCCTGCATATTACTTACGCAAGTTCATTTCATATTTCCTTTTCATTGCTCTTTAATCATTTGTCGTTTCACATTTGTACAAGATACAAGTATCATTTTTAGCAGTGCTTTACCAATAACTGTCTGAAAGACTGGCAATATTTTAATAATACTTAAAATGTCTCCAAACCATCCACCGACATAAATTATTTTCCTAAATCAGTAATCAAAAGTAGATAATACTCTTGATTAACTTTCAACCAAAAATATCTCTGCACTGTTTAATCCCACAATTAATTCCATTAACAATGTTTTACATCACTTGTTGGAAACCAAAACAGTGACTCATCTCACAAACACTTAACTGTAGGTGGATTTATTATCCACTAGAGTCCTGAAGGAAATTCCACACCTGATTGAGAGACCTTTAAGGTTTAAAACACATATGCACTTTCTATATATACTGTAATCCAATACAATTCCCTATAGAGAAATGAATTTCTGTTGCCCCTTTCTGTTACTTACATTTTTTTCATCCTTTCCATTTTCTGGATTGTTGTTTCCTTTAATTTAAAAAGCAACAAATTTAGGTGATTTCTCAAAGTAAACCATCATCAAAGATGGACCTTGAACATGTAAAACACACTCTAAAACACTGCATTAAGTACTATTTACTTATCATAAAGAATTTTTACGAGAGATTAAGATTTATAGTTTTGCTATTTTTCTTCCCAATGGCATCTCCAACTAAATCTAATGCTTGCTTGTTCTCCTGACCTTAGAAAGGAAATCATCTAAACAGTTGCCAGTTTTTCTTACCTCTGAATTCTCTTTCAAACCACAGTAACTACCAGTTGAGGTTCTGGGAGTTGAATCTGATGACACTGTACTATAGCCAGAGGATAGAGGAATACTTGTTTGCCTCTCATCTTTGCTTTTTCTGTCTGTGGAGAAATTCATTTTTAGGTTATCTTCCTTTCACAGTGGAGTCATATCTAAAAATTTTATGTATAAATTGAAGAAAAACAGATATTTTACTATGAAATGGCTACAGGTATAGATCCAGATACATTTTTATTCTTTTAAGATAACGACCTAGACATAGAGATCTAGATGTTAAAAGTAGGCCAGTAAAAATGACAAAAGGTACTATTACCTTTATCACAGCAATCAATTGAATAAATAGACAAGTTCGTAAGTTTTAAGTATAAGCTACTGACTCAGGTATATTCCTTTCTTAAAGTGGTGGTAACTATTACTAACACTGACTATACTTTTTAAAAATCAAGAAACATTCTATCCTAAGTTAAAGTGTATGGAAAAAACAATGATTAAAATTCAGAGTTTACCGATTTCTTTTTTCCTAAAGAACTGAAAAAACTTCCAGTTCCAGTATGCTGATACCACTCATTCAACAAAATGATGGCAAGTTTTTCCTACAACTCAATCAATTATAAACATCACAGATAAAACATGCTGCTATTAAATCATGCCCTATCTAGTAATTAACAATTACTGAACTGTAATTGAACACAAAATTTCATAAAAAATGAACATCATATGAGGCCACTTCATTACCGTGATGAAACAAAATAAGACCACCGTCATGTATGAATATGGACAGGGACACCATGTAAGCAGTAAACACACAAATGACCAGCTCTCCCAACTAACATGAGTGCTTCTTCTTTTCCACTGAAAATTTCAGCCCCCTTTTCATTCTTATCGGTCATCAAACTGTTCCTGCTTCCTGATAGCACCCAAACTAGAAGAACCATCACTTCTTTAATAAACTGTCTCCAAAATCACCCAACATAATCCCAATCCTTACAATAAAAGCCTCTTCTCACTGATTTTTTACCAAGACACAGAGATGCCTTACAGGCCCCCATGGAAACACATTTCTGATAAAAGGAAAAGAAATCACGGACTTCACAAAAACCATTCCCAACTTAATACAATCCTAAAGTCAGGTTGGTGAATTACTGCTCTCAACTTCCAAGTGAGATCAAACTCTGCTTCCATGTAGCATGTATATGTAAGGTGCAAAGTGTAAGAATTTATATATAAACTTGACTCTTTTAATTGATCACAGTTGGATGATAAACTCTGAGACCAGACATTTACCTTGTTCATAATCTATAAACCCATTTCAGATGGTAGCCTGTCTGCTCATCAGTCTAAGTCCTAGCACAGTGGCTTGAACTTGTATATGTGTTAGCTAAATGGGTTAAAGGTATGATCTGTAATAATGTTAATAAAATTATAACCACGAAAATGCAAAAGCAAAGTTGGAAAAGGCAAGTTTTGTTTTGTTTTTTAAGATTTTATTTATTGTCAGAGAAAGAGAGAGAGCACAAGCAGGGAGAGCGGGAGCAAGAGAGAGAAGCAGGCTCCCTGCTGAGCAAGGAGCCCCATGCAAGATTTGATCCCAGGATCCTGGGATCATGACCTGAGCCAAAGGTAGATGCTTAACAGACTGAGCCACCCAGGCATCCCAGGAAAAGGCAAGGTTTTGCAAATAGCAGGCATTCAATATTCTTTCACTATATAAAAAATTGAGCTCCATTATATACAGATATTGGATAGAAATATAGGCCTAATTTCTGTCTGCTAGACAGAACACAAGGTAAGATCTTAATCTCAAGGATCTCAGAGTTAAGCTTTAGAATTTGTTGAATAAATGAATGAATGATAAATGCAAAGAGGAAACATTTTACCAATCTGAAATGTGTAGTCTAATAAATTTAGTGCCCGAACCACTATGTCATGTAAGATATGTAAGCTGGCTTTTTTAGCAATCCTAGGCTTCAGTACTCTGTAAGTTCAAAACTGTCTTTGTTTAGGGGTTCTGCAGTTTCTAAAAAATAAGGCTTTGGAATATTAAAATAGTCAAATACCTATATAAGTCATCATCCTGAAAACTCCTTATCATACCACCAATACCACTGCCATAATATTAGAACTTACCAGGATTCAGAATATCCATGTCATTACTAGATTCATAGTCTTCATTTGTTTCACTAAAGTCTATATATTCATTATTCTGGAAGAACGCAGATTAGTATTTAGAATAAAATGAAAAGAAAAATGTACTCGTTTTATATTCTTATTGTTAAGCATAAATATAAAGATGACATGATGAATGTTTAAACATTTTTAATTGAACCAGAAATTGAAATCCTAAGTAAATAAAAAAACAAATTTCTTAGATCTGACAAGGCCATGGCAAATTTGGTTAACCGTTTCTATGAAATCTATAATTTGATCAAAGTAAATGAGTGAAAACAGGAAGTCATGATTTTAATTTTTCCTGTCCATCTTTTCTTTTCCCTATAAAAATAGGCCATTTGTGTTATTAAAGAATATAACTTCAAGCTTCTCATAAAAATCAAACATTATCGGGCGCCTGAGTGGCTCAGTCAGTTGAGCGTCTGCCTTCAGCTCAGGTCATGATCCCAGGGTCCTGGGATCGGGTCCCGCATCGGGTTCAAGGCTCAGCAGGGAGTCTGCTTCTCCCTCTACCCTGCCCAGCCCTGATTTGTGTGTGCGTGTGCTCTCTCTCACAAAAATAAATAAATAAAACCTTAAAAAAAAAAATCAAACATTACCTTATTTTAAATGTTCAGAACTGTTCAAGTATTAACAGCTCTAAAAGCTGAACCTAGAGAGTTTTGCCAGGTTATCTTAGTTGATAAAGAGAAAAACAATAACCACAACAGCAATAAAATAGGCTGGACCTAAATAGGACCTCATTTCAACTAAACATTTTCCCACTACCTTAATATTATCTTAATTAGCTTTTCTAAAAGAATATACACTTAACAATGAATGAAAACTTGATTGTATCTGAGATATCCTATAAATGTTAAGGAAAGATAATACCTTTTTAGACAAAAGCATTTCTGTTTCAAGAAGAGTGACACGACTTAGAAGATTAGTCCACGTTTTTTCATTTACCATCACTCTTCCTTTCATTTTTTCTTCCAAAGAGTCTAATCTACTCTCTACCAAAGTCAGTTTCTGAAGCTTTTCTTGGCATTGAGCAAGCATAGTCTGTAGTGCAGTAATCTCAGGATTAATTTTAATATCCTAAAATGAATAGAGAGGTTAAAAATTATATTACACGAACTGAAATTCCTTTAAAACTCAATGTATCCCCATTTTCACTGCACTGTGTTATTTCAGTAGTTAACAACAGGCAGTATACCGTGAGAGTTGAGTGTGATTTGTAGAAGCAGAATGCCTGGACCCTAAAACTACCTCATCTGAGGTGTATGACCTTGGTGTCTCAATTTCCTTATTAAAATTCCTTATTAAAAAAACAAACAAAAAAACCCCCAAAAAACCCCAGTACCTACTTTATGTGGTTCTTATGAGAATTTGCATAAAGCTCTTAGAACAAGACCTGGTGGTAAGAGAAAACTGTCACTAACTTTTTTGTAATAGCCCCTAGCACAAAGCTAAGAGGGAGTGACAAAGAAATGACAGTGCATTGAGACTGTTCAGTTTGCTATAAAAAGAAAATAACCTTCATGACCACGTGGTAGTTTTTATAAGGGACAACTGTATACTGTGATGTACAGAAGTTACAAGAAACAGAAGAAAGACAGAAAATGTTTAGCAGGAGCAGTACAGACTAGACACTCTAATAGGGTCCATGGCAATAAAGTAAAAGAAAAAGTATTCTAAGAGTGAGAAAGGGATGGCAAGGGCCCAAAAAGGAAAATAAAATGGCAGGAATGTAGTTTTTCCATTCATTAATGAAGGGAATAGAGAGTAGAGAACCCTGACTGTACAAAGAAGTGTATCTCCATCTCTCACCAGACTGTAAATTCCCTGAAGCAAAGTACTATCTCTTATCCATCTTTTTCCTACCCATAACACCTGGCCCAGGACCCTAAACATAAGCAGCAAATAATATCCATTGAATCCTATACAGTACACCTATTTATTCTTAAATAATGGTAACAAAGGTATTGTATTATGATAAATAATTCAAAAGGCTAGAGACATTCCAAAGTTTAGATGCTGAAGTAATCATGTACATCAAAGAAATACTGGCATCTGTTAAAGAAGTCCAAAATTCTTACTTGTTGTTCAGACTTGATTTCAGGGAACTTTATTTCAGGAAGCTTTATTTCAGTCGTCTTTAAGTCACACACATCAAATGTTCCACTAACATCTGTTACGGTACTTATCGTATCTTCAGGAATGTTAACACCATCTTCATTATACAGGTGACGGATCACCACAGCTTTTTTCTGCATAGAGAGAAATATGTCAGAGCTGCTTAATGGTTTCCTCATATAACTATTTTAAACATAGACATAGTAACTTTGCAGAAGAAATATCCATCTTCCCTTTAAGATTTACCAAAGTTTAAATAACATATTAAGGTATATATCAAACACTATTGATTAAACTGTTATTACTATTACTAATATTTTCTGTGATGAAATTGTTGTTCTGATTTTTAAAGCATTCTTATGTACTAGAAAAACTGAAATACCTATGCAATGATGTCTGGGATTTGATTCCTATTGTTTCAGATTTGGGGGGAAAGATGCTAGAAAAGTGGTTACAATACAGATGAAACAAGATTAAGAAGGGGTTGATACACTGCTGATGGGAACAGATACGTTTTTTTAAAGATTATTTATTTATTTATTTATTTATTTGACAGAGAGAGAGAGAGCGAGAGAGAGTACAAGCAGGGGGAGCAGCAGACAGGGGGAGAAGCAGTCTCCCCGCTGAGCAGGAAGCCCGATGCGGGGCTCGATCCCAGAACCCTGGAATCATGACCCGAGCCCAAGGCAGATGCTTAACCAACTGAGCCACCCAGGCACCCCGGGAATGAGTACTTTTATAAATGTTTGGAACATTTCATAATAGGTTGCCACATAATTAACATATAATCAAGAACTGGCTCTGTGAGGAGGACCCATTACAATTTTTTTTCTAATAAAAAAGCCAGAAAATATTAGACCTTCAGCTAATAATTCAAACTTAATAATAACAAAGGGAAAGTCCTAAGAGTAAGGCATGAGGTCAAACCATGCATTCACACAAGACTCTTCTCAGCCTACTTCCTTTACTATAGACAGACTGCATATGCACTATAAATATGTCATATAATGTAAGATAGAATTCACAAATCACACTCTATAGAAGGTATTGGGAAAAGAGACCATTGGCTTTAGTATTGACTCAATCTCTGCCTATAAAGTACTGATTCCAACTTTTCTAAGTTGGAAAGGCTATTTATTTCCAACTTTTCTAAGTTGGAATACTTTATTTATTTTTTAAGATTTTATTTATTTACTTGACAGAGAGACAGTGAGAGAGGGAACACAAGCAGGGGGAGGGGAGAGGGAGAAGCAGGCTTCCCGTGGAGCAGGGAGCCCAATGCAGGGCTCGATCCCAGGACCCTGAGATCATGACCCAAGCCGAAGGCAGTTTCTTAACTGAGCCACCCAGGCGCCCCATAAGTTGGAATACTTTTTTTTTTTTTCTTTTTTTTTAAAGATGTATTTATTTATTTGACAGAGAGAGAGGCAGCGAGAGAGGGAACACAAGCAAGGGGAGTGTGAGAGGGAGAAGCAGGCTTCCCACGGAGCAGGGAGCCCGACGTGGGGCTCGATCCCAGGACCCCGGGATCACGACCTGAGCCGAAGGCAGACGCTTAACGACTGAGCCACCCAGGCGCCCCAGTTGGAATACTTTTAAAAGTCACTCAAATTTCTGAAAAGATCTGGTGTCATTGATTAAATTTTGATTAATAACAAAGAATACTTGTTTTAAGAAAACTAAAAACAAGTTTAGGGTGCCTGGGTGGCTCAGTCCTTAAGTGCCTGCCTTTGGCTCAGGTCATGATCTCAGGGTCCTGGGATCAAGTCCCACGTCGGGTTCCCTGCTCAGTGGGCAGTCTGCTGCTCCTTCTAGCCCTCCCCACTCCCACCCACTCTCTCTCTCTCATTCTCTCTCTCAGATAAATAAAAAATCTTAAAAAAATAAAAAGTTTAATGCCTTGAAATTTTGCACCTTATTAGGACAATTTAGATTATTACTCAGCACCAAAACTGAAATAGAAGATTGAAAAATATATTTAGCATATAAATAATATTTAGTTATACTAGTTATAATAATTATTATAACTAATATATTACATAATACTGTATATTATAATATATATCATACAACTAATATATTATATTAGTTATAATAATAGCTCATATTTAGTAAGTGCTTACAATGCCTGTGCTAAGCACAGGAAGGTTACAAAAAAGCAGTATAAGAAAATTCCTGTTTATATAAATTCAAGTTGGGGAAGGATACTGTATATAAACCACTTAGAAATTAGAAAATAAAATTGTGTAAAACTAACAAGTTAGGTAAGTTAGAGATTCAAGTGTACAAGAAGTATGGGCACTTATTCAGAAACCATGTATCTTTTAATTCCTTTTCTTATTGCTCTTATTACCTGTAGCAAAACAGTTATATTAAAAGAAAAGTAACATTTCCCCTTCAGTAAAATGTTAACTTTTTTATAAGCGCATAAAAGTATCTCTTTAATAGATTCTATTAATACAACTCATGCAGTTTGGACTGGGGAGAAATAGTTCTCTAGATTTTACTTCAGCCAGAAACTATTCATATCTTTTATCTAATGATACCTTATTTATCTGATATGCTATCTTTTGATCTCAGAAATGGTTTGCCCAAAGTGGAACACAGCTGAAAATATACTAATTGTTTTAAAGTAATATTTTGCCTTCAATGTCTCTTGGAGATAGAAACGCTATCTCTAAATGCACTGGACTCATTCAGCCACTAGTATTCCAAGGAGACAGGGTAGGTAAGATATTTATTAACAAAGAGAAAATATTCAAAAACCTACCCCAAAACCAGATTATAGGTTTAAGGACTATCAATCACTGGATAATATACCCTATCACTATAGCTAATGGAATGCTCTTCATACATTCCCATGTTTTAGAAAGACTAGATACATAATTAAGAGTACATGTCAAGACCACATAATACAGCGTTTCCAAATCACTGTGTTCTACCTGGGAAGTGAGGCAGAAGTAGGGATTAGAAACATAAAGAGAAAAATTGTTCAATTTTACATTTCTATCTTCTTATAATGTGAGGACTGTCCGCCAGATAATATAGTATACATTGTTAAAAATCCTTATGCTATATCTGACTAAAATGTTTTACTAGCTACTAGTCAGAAAAGTGAAACTTGTACATTAATTAGGTAGATAATTCTTAGCACTGACACATTTTCTTTGTATTTTCTTACCTTTCCTGAAGTCATAAACCTGCCAGTGATGTCAATGCCAACAAGTTCTGTGGATGTTTTCTCAGTGCTTGAAGAAGGTTCTGACTTAACTGAACTGATTTTCTTTCTTTGTTGTGATGGAATCTTAAAAAAAAAAGTATTAAGACTTAATTTTATGTGAAAGCTGACATATTTAAATTATATAATTTAAATTTTCATATATGAAATATACAACTGCCAAATGGTAAGACCCTAATGAGACATGTCTTTTGAAAACTAAAGAAGTGAGGAAAATGTGTTATGTTTGAACTGTTAGCTTAGGACTAGTAGCTCAAAGTCACAAATGTGTGAAAACAAGTGACCAGTATTTAAAAGAAACATCAGGTATATGGTTACCCAAATCTGTGAACAATGCAGTAATTGTATTTCTGTGTTAGTCTATCTAGGGTATTGACTTTATATGTTAAGATGCTGGGCCACTTGGAATAAGTTAACATCGATTAATAAAATTACCTTCTCAAGACCACTCAATTCCTTGTGCTTTTTCATCACACAATTCAAAATATCACAAACAATTTGGATTTTCCATTCTGCAAATCCACATTGGAGAAACTGCTTTTTTGTCAAGATTGGTTTATAATTAAATTGATCACGAAGAAGCTGTAAAGAGGGAATAGATCAAAATCCAAAATGATAAATGGCCACCTGCTCAGGAACGTAATAACATCTCTGAGAGGAGAAGGAGGATCATGCCAGTAGATTAAAGGCACTAAAGAGATTCATAGGAGTGGTGTGAGTCATGACCTGGTAGGAGAGGTATTCACGTAGAAAACAGCTAGGTAGGAAGTAGCAGAGAATAGATGGCTGTCTAAGGAGATGAAAAAATATAGCCAATGATCAAAAAGTTCAAACATCCTCATTGGTACTAGAAAAAATCCTTAACTTACTAGATAATAAAGAATACCATACCAGATGTCAGAAAACCATAATTTATTTCTTACATGACATGATTTATTAGATAAGTCAGTAGTCCTCTGAGTTTCAATATCTCATTTGTAAATGAGAGAAATAGTCTAACTAGACCAGCAATTTTCAAAGCCTATATTATAAAATCCTAGGATTTCTTAGAAGTGCTTCTTAGGTTTCCATGGAAGCTTGCTGGGGTTAGAGGCAAAGACAGGGAAGATTAAACAGACTCTATACACATAAAAGCTCCCATTTCATCAAATGTAATTCACTACCTAAAAAAAAACTGATTTGATAGATGGGTTTTACTATTTTAACAGTGAGAAAACCAGTGCTTGAGTAAAAATTAACGATAATCTGGAGGTATTCTTTAATCTTATGAGATGAAGTTCAGTATACACAGAGTACAAATGTAGATACTGGAGTAGATATAAGACATGGTCCCAGACCTCAAGGAACATAAAATCTCGAAGTTTTAGTTCCCTCTAATTAAATTAATCACAATTCTATAAACCACAAACTACTCAAAGTCACATTTCTAACTTCTGCCAACATGCCAAATTATACTGAAATTTGATATAAAAAGAGCAAATGGTAACCAATGACATTTTACCAACTGCCACTTATTAGATTATAAAACATAAAGGGAGCTTAAATTATCTTGATTATAATAGGGACTGCATCTAAATGAGAAATGCATATGAAAATACTGTCAACTATATGTGTTGCACATATATAAGGGGTTATTATAAAACATTACTCTTAAAAATCATCCAATGACTTCTGAAATTATTTCATAAATTCAAAAATACCTTATAGACAGTATCTATAAAGCGCAAGTCATTCTTCGCTATGAGCTCTATATTGGATTCCATCAGAAGTTCTGCTACATAAGGTGAATATGAGGTAAGGGAATAGCTAATGATGGGCAAGGATGCTGCTGTATCTCCCTTTACCAAACTGTTTGGGAGAAAAAGAAAAAGATATTTAATGAGCATAATTATACAAAGTTAGATAAGAAAGGCAATATAAAATATGATGTCAATAATTTTGTAAAGTAACACTCCAGCCAAATAATTAGGAGATAAAACCCTCTAGGTTCCATCCCCTACTCTAACTCAGTATAGCCAAATTACTATGAAATAAGTTTATTTTCTAAAACAGTTAGCTCTTTAGTAACAGTACAGTCTATTCACCACAGTATTTGAATTTCCAAAGCTTAGCCTTATTTGATCAGTCCATTTTCTCTAAACAAATGTACCACCTTATAGTGCTTGAGTACACTTTATGGTTTTGCAAACCCTTTTTATATTACCTCATTTGCTCTTTACAATAAACCTGTGAAGGTAAAATATCATGAATTCTATGTTACAGAGGGGAAAATAGGGCTGGAAAAGGCATCTACAGTAACTGGGCGTATCAGTTTGCAATCTTCCACTTGTATCAAGTTCAGTAGAAATCTGTGTCTTAGTAGAATATGCTAATTCCCCCAGTCTAGAAAGGTATCCCATTCTTTTCTGCCTGTTATTCACTCTTTTTTTTTTTTAAAGATTTTATTTATTTATTTGAGAGAGAGCACATGAGAGGGGGGAGGGTCAGAGGGAGAAGCAGACTCCCCGCCGTGCAGGGAGCCCGATGTGGGATTCGATCCAGGGACTCCAGGATCATGACCTGAGCCGAAGGCAGTCGCTTAACCGACTGAGCCACCCAGGCGCCCCTGTTATTCACTCTTATAAATTATTTGGCAAGGGACGCCTGGGTGGCTCAGTCAGTTAAGCGTCTGCCTTTGGCTCAGGTCATGATCCCAGGGTCCTGGGATCGAGTCCCACATCAGCTTCCCCACTCAGTGGGGAGCCTGCCGCTCCCCCTGTTTGTGCTCTCTCTCTGACAAATAAATAAAATCTTTAAAAAAAAAAAAGAACTCTCAAAATAAATAAATAAATAAACTGGCAACTCTCAAGCCTTCCAGGAAGCCATCCTCAATTTTCTGATCCACACTGATCTCTTACAGAATGAGTCTCAGGGCATTCAGTGTCTGGTGCCTCATGCTCTGTCCTGTACTGTTTTCTACTTGTCTACACATATGGACCTTATTTTCTCAATGTGAAGTACCTTCACTGATTCTCCCACAACAAAGCAAGGAGGTATTTGTTCAATTAGCCAGTTATACGTGTTCAACTGACATAAAAATGCACTTACAGAAAACATTTGTTTTCCACAAAATTCAAGACATACATAAATTTCCCCATCCTCACCCCAATTTTTTTTAAAAGGCAGAGAACAAGTATATAATGCTAGAATTACATTTTATTTAAGGACAAATATAAATTGTTTCTTCTATATTTATGGGTACAGTAATACTCTACCCAGTGAGAAAACTGCTCTGGCAACCTTGTCCATTAATTCAAAACAGGAAATGAAAACAATACTTTTGAACAGCAAAATCTGTCCATTTTATGCATTCTGACTAGAAGACAGCCGGGGTCTACATTTAATACCTCTTGTTTTAATTTAAAAATCTTGATTATCCAGTTTCTAGGGACTTTGATTAGAAATAGTAATAAAACAGATATTATAAACTGGCACACTGACACAAAAGGGAGATGCTGAAAAAAGGTTAAAAATGGATGAGAAATATAAGAATCAAAATATGTGTGGGGGGAGTATGTATGTGGGTGAGGGGGGTAACCTGAATAAGCAGCAGCAAGTAGTGTTACTTACTTCAATAGACCCTGCAGAGTGCTATGTTGTGAAATAGTCTGAAAATTACTGTTCTTAATGATCCTCTTCAGTCAGTTAGAAAATCAAATGTTTAGATTCCAAACTCAAAAGACAGGAGAATAATCGGTATATTTTCCAAGTATTCCTACCCAGAATGTATCTTAAAATGATGCTTCAAGTGGTAAGAAGAAAATGTGGCTCTTCAAACTGGTTAAGTCCCAGCAAGACAAGAAAGTAGAGATGTACCTGTTGTAAGCAAGCAGGATGATTGGTACCTGCTGTGGAGCGCCTTCTGATTCTCACACAGAAGGCCTGGCATCGGTTATTAGAGCTCAGGTTTCTCCCACGGTCCTCACTATCCTTTCATTTTGCCATCCCTTGGGGTTACAGATCTCCCTACAGTCCATCCACACGTATATGTAAAGCACATCCCTAGAACATCCACTCTTACATGTCATGCACATTATTCTAGGATTCTCTTTTTTTACTGTTTAACCAAGTTTTACTCTACTACTTGAACATATAGCTAATCTGGACTTGTCCCTTGATGCTTACTCATTGAATAAATGTCTAGTTAGCTACTAACATGTGCCAGGCTCAATTCTAGATGTGAGGATATTGCAATGAACAAAACAAAGTACCAGTCTTCAGCTTATATTCTAGTGGGGAATACTTTCAATGAATAATCCCAGGTAAGAAGAAAAAAAAATATTAAGGGATAGAAGATGAGAAGGGTACCATATTTAGATTAGCATGAATACAGAAGAAATGCATGTTGCTACATACTACAAAGCCAGTCAGTCCTATTTGGAAAGTGAAAACTACAGTGAAAGGTTCAAGTGGGGTCTATCAAATGAGTTAGCTTAATAACCATCTTTGCACATGGTGTAAGTTGTCATAAGAAGCCCATTAACCAGAATCTTCCACATCAAAAATACCATCTAACTGAATGTGAGAAGACAGCAAATTATATAATTAATGAGATCCATTGTACTTTAATGAGTTAAAAAGTTGTATAGAAACCATATCTTGTACAGATGTATATTGTGGTTCTACTTCTAAAAGGTGTTTTAAACCTCAAGTTAGAATTTTTCATTGATTCATACTTATAAAAACACTCCTGTAATTCCCTGCCTTCTAAAATATTTTAATCATTTCAAGGAAAATTTTAAAACAACCCAGGTAAAATTTGTCTCTATTTAGATACACCCCCAATGTTAAATCTTACCTCAAATAATTATCAAAAAGAAAACAAATAAGTTTGATACAGAGCTTACCCAACACAATCCACCTCTTGAGGATAATTTAGTGAGCGAAGCACTTGTTCTAGGTTCCGTAAGCTTCTTTTTAAGTCACCTGTTGCCATTATTTAACATTACATTCAGCTCCAGCTTTTGAAATAATCTAATTTTTCACCTAAAAATAAAAATCCATAAAACACTGGTTAAGTCTATTTCTGAATCTTTATTTTGTTCACATCTCTTACAGGCACTAAACATATTTATCTTATCTTAGCTATTTCTGTGCTAACTTATCTTCCCTACTGGTCCAGTACGATCGTCTATCTATAGTATATTCCCAAATATAAGATATGCTTTTTCCCCCAAATACTTCCCTTACAAAAAAAAAATGTTTGCCTTATGTTCATATTCTTACAATGTGTCTCATGATATTCTCCCAAATTGTTTATTCTGAACAAAGTACCATTTGGGAAGAGAAATCAACCTGAAATAATATCCATCAATGACTATTTTAGATGCTTATAATGGTTACATAATAAACTCAGTAAAAAAATGGAGACAAAGGAATTTATTACAGATGTAGTCATTACTTCCAGGGCTTTGACCTCATAGTTGCCAAAAAGATGCTTTGCTTAAAAAATAAAAACAGATGAGTTAAAAAAAATTTAGGATTTGGCTTGTAAAATATGGTGGATTAAGTGCATGTTATCTTTATTTCTTTTGTTTTAAACATCAGTAAAATGAAAGTAAATGATTAAAAACCATATATACTCACCAGGGCAAAATGAATTAGAGGGGATTCCACATGACAGGAGAAGTATCAACAAAAGTTTGGAAGATGGAAAGCAGATGAATAAGTGAAAACCAACCTAGCAGAGCAGAGACAGGCTAATTTTATCTGCCCATTTAAGAGGAAACAAACAGCAGCAAGATAAGTTCAGAAATGAGGGGCCCTTAATGCTTATGAAAGGATAAGGGGTAAGACCAAGGGGGCTGAAATAAGGATGATTATTCGAAAGTCCATGTAAGGAGCTACTAAACCCTAGATTTTTACTTTCCCTCCCCCCTCACCCCCTCCCACATATTTTGTTCAGCTAGGCAACTACCTCTCTGCATCCCCAGGTTTACCAATGAGTTTTTAGATAATATCAGAGCCCAATCAATAAATTTTTAAATAAGCTGTACATCATTAAAATTTAAAACTTCTTTTCTAAAAAGACACTGTTAAAAGAATGAAAAGATAGTTCACAGACTGGGAGAGAATATTTACAAAACACATTGAATAAAAGACTTGTTCCCAAAATAGACAAAGAACTCTAATAAAAGAAAAAAAACAAAAACAAAAACAAAAACCCAGCCAATTAAGAAATAGGCAAAACATCTGAACATTCATCTCACCAAAAAAGACATACAGATGACAACAATCATATAAGATGCTCAGTATTACATATCATTAGGTGATTGCAAATATAAAAAAAGAGAGAGAGATACCACTACAGATAATGGCTAGAATCCAAAAAACTGATTATACCAAATATATATGGGATATGGAACAACAGAAACTCTTACTTACTGCTGGAAGAAATGTAAATGGTATAATCATTTTGCAGGACAGTTTAGCAGATACAAAGCTAAACAGTCTTACCATACAATCAGCAATCATGCTAACAAGGTATGTACATATACTATCTTGCACACGAATGTTTATAGCAGCTCTATTCATATCGTCAAAAAGTGAAAGCAACCAAAATGTCCTTCAGTAGGTGAATGGATGAAAAAAATTGTGGTACATACATACAACAGGATATTTAGTCAGCAACAAGAAAATGAGCAGCAACAAAAAGACATGGATGGACCTTATTGCATCTTCCTAAGTGAAAGAAACCAGTCTGAAAAGGCTACATACTGTATGATTTTAATTATATGACATTCTGGAAAAAGCAAAACTGTAGTGACAGTGAAAACAACAGAGATCAGGGGTTAAACAAGGACTCAGAGGGAAGGAGAAGAGAGGGTTGAATAAGTAAATGTAGGGAAATCTTTGAGGGTAGTGAAAGTATTCTGTATGATACTGCAGTGGTAGATACATGACAGTATGCATTTGTCAAAACCCATAAAACTGGATAGCACAAAGAGAACCCTAAGGTATGCAACCTTTAAAAAACCCATTTAGAAGCTGGGAAACCCCAGGACAGAATGCAGACTGTGACAACAGAATCTAACTGTATTACCAGTGTGTGAAACAACCTCATAGAAGCGGATGGGTGGACAAGGTGCTAAGTAACTTTGTAAATGAGTGCAATATACTTGCATATAAACACTGTATCCTAGTTTATAAAGTTGTTTCCCAGGTACTTATGAATTAATTAATTCTGATACTTCTATGCATACACACTGGAATTGAACAATTAAGTAAACATATGGCAGAACAGAAGTTGAAGTTTCTTACTGCTAGAGTGGGAATTTATAGAAGAGTAAGGAGAGGAGACTAGAATGAGCCATGCCTGCCTAATCGATCAGAGTTAGAAAATTCCAGGATGAAGTCATGTTCAGCTTAATATAAATAAAGACAGTTATATACTGAAGGATTTCTAGATATGTGTATATAGACAGCTAGTATACATGTATTTCCTTTCTCTGCCAGCTGAAAGTGATTAAAAAAAACAACAACACCTCAGCAGTAAAGAGCACACCTCACATTCAGATCTTAGTGTGTATAATGTTCTCCAATAAAAGAAACCAGGACTCCCTGTAGAAATGGTTAAATTCTAAGACTGGAACAGAACATATACAAGATGAGCCTGATGTATTACATAGTTCCAGAAAGTGAGAAAGTACACACACAAACCAATCCCAAAGTGATGGGGTATGTCAATAGGACACAGAAGACAAATGAAACAGTTCCCAATGGTCAAAGGCAAAACTACCTGAACAACAAAATTAATTTAATACTATTGGATTATAATCCAAAGTATAAGCAAAACAAAAAATGAATTACTATGATTCAGTGTATTAACAAATAAAGGAGAAAATGTTATCATTTCAATACATTTCATAAAATTCAACATTCATTCGTAATATAATTCTTAGAACATTAGAAATAGAAGGGAA
Source organism: Mirounga angustirostris (assembly GCF_029215605.1). NCBI lineage: Eukaryota > Metazoa > Chordata > Mammalia > Carnivora > Phocidae > Mirounga > Mirounga angustirostris. The sequence goes on along the minus strand of NW_026991710.1, from coordinate 148,576,640 downwards.
CTGTGTACATTTGATGAAGGATATCTACAAAAAAAAAAAAAAAAACCTACTGCAAACATCATACTTCAAAATAACAGAAGCTTTGTTCCTGAGACTGGGAATGAATCTTGTTCCCTCATCATTTCTCTTCAACATTGTACTACAGGTCATAGACAGCACAAAAATGCAAGAAGAAATAAAAGGAATAAACACTAAAAAGGAAAAAATAAAATTGTCCTAATTCACAGATGACATAATTGTATATGAGTCCAAAAAAAATAAGTGAATTTAGCAAGGCTGCTGCTGGGTAGAAGGCCAGTACATAAAAATCAGTTGTATTTCTCTGTATCCCTCAAGTAATTATATAATTTTTAAAACAAACTTTCTATGTATAAACCAAGTAGTCTCAAAAGGATCATAAACATGTGAATAAATCTAGAAAAGATGTATAAGACCTCAAAACAAAAAACCCTAAAACTTTATTGAGATGTATTAAAGAAGCCCTAAATAGAAAAAGTATACAACTTGTTTAAGAATTGGAAGACTCAAAAAATTGATCCACAGATTCAATGAATTCCCCCTACCCTCCCCCAAAAAAAATCTCTCAAGGTTTTTGGGTTTTTTTTTTTGATGGAAATTGACAGGCTGATTCGAAAATGTATCCAGAAATGCAAAAGATAAAGGATAACTAACACAATCTTGATAAAAATCAAAATTGGAAGATTTAACCACTGGATATCAAGACTCATTATAAAGTTACATTTGGAATTAGTGAAAATATGTACAAATAGAACAATGGAACAGAAGAGTCCAGAAAAAGACCATGCATATATTGACGCTAGATTTATGACAAAGTTGACGCTGAGTAGCCCTGGAGAAAGGATGGTGTTTTTCAATAAATGGTACCATGTCAAATATCCAGATACAATAAATAAATCTTCACCCCTTGATGTAAATGGTACCTCACATCTTTTACCAAATTAATTCCAGGTTTATTGAAGACCTAAACATAAAATGTAAGACAACCAGGCTTGCTGGAGATCATAGAGGAGAATATCTTTGATCTTCAGGTAGAGAAAGATTTCTTACCTTATGACTGTTAAAATGAACCACCTTAAAATTAGCAACTCTGTTCATCAAAAGACACCTTCAAGAGAGTGGAAAGATAAGCCACTGAAAGAAAATGATGCTGTTGATCTATAAAACCAACAAAAAGATTCATATCTAGATTATGTAAAGAATTTCCTTCAAAGCAAAAAGAAAAGGAAAAACAATAGAAAACGGGAAAGAGACCTGAACAAGAACTTTACGGAAGAGTAAGCAAGTGAAAAGACATTCAATCTTATTTATCATTAGGAAATTCCAAAGTAAACCCAAAATGTGAAACTCACACAATGCTCTGGAAGGGTAAATTAGCACAATTACTTTAGAAAACTTTATGGCGTTATCTGCTAAAGCTGACATATAAAGGGCCTACGAAATAGGAATACAACTCCAGAGAATATATGTACGAAACAGAGTATGGTATGTACATGTGCACCAAAAGACAGGAACAATATTTGAGATTTTAAATAAAATAGTTCATTTTTTAAATTCCAAAGAAAATACCATGGCATTATATTTTTAAATGACTCATTGTATGGTGTAGGTCTTTTATTAAATTCTCAAGATTATTCCCCAAAAAGGTTCATATAATAAATACTGACAGGTAAATAAATGGTTAAGAATCTTTGCTAGAAAGAGCTAAAAGGCTACTAAACTATAAGTCTAGTCAATCAGTAAGGCAAAGCCCAATAACACACTTAAAAGAGATCTATTTGCAACTGTTCATGGACACCTCATAGAAGGAAAATATGTAACAATACCTTGAATAATGAATCCTCTGGGACCGAAGCTCCTTTAAAATGAAGTCATTGACATTAAAAACAAAACAGAACAATTCATAAATCAGGTAGAGTTAGTATAATCTTTTCCCCCAGTCAACATTCTAGTAGTTGCCCAGGATACAAAATAATTCCTTACACACTTTCTCTGTATTTATGCATAACTAGAGGTAATAAGGTCAGCAATTTGCAAAATCCTAAATTTAGTAGGTTTTCTATTTTAAGCCCCTAGCTACTGAATTCTGCTTCCCCCTCTCTTTAGGAACACAGTATCTTCCTGTTCCAAGACTCCTCTCCTTTAGCAACATGGTAAAGAACAGGTTATTGAGTATAATTTATATATTCAGGCACAGATTTTAGTATTTTTCCATTAATCAATTACTTCTAAATATTTACATTTTTAGGCAGAGGGAATTTCAGGTACTGCCAAATGGGAGATAACTAGAAAAAGAGGAAGTGATCCTGAAATCACGTTATACAAAATATTGGCCAAGAGAATAAGCCTTATTTAACATCTTTCAGGATGACTAGGGGAGAGATGGACATAGGGAAGCAGTAAGAAAGGACTTCCCAAGACCAGCCTTTACTTTCCTGGGAAAGATGAAGTGGGAACTAATCTGGTTGTAACTGCAAAAAAATGTATTCTTAGGTACTGCCACTGGCCAATGTAGTATTGTATTAAATTCCAGACCCACCTATCTTAATATGATTCTTCTAGGGTACCTTTTCCTCCTAAGACATTCTAAAACTTTAATATAAATTGTATCTCCCTCCACAAACTTTAATTCTTCCAAATGTATATTCCATGTTTCTAGTACATGTAATTTTGTTTTATTTAACACTTTATGGTATCTTTCCTTTCCCTGAAGTCCTGAAACATATATCAATGTCTCATATTATTTCTACCTCTGATAATGGACTTTCTGACAACAAAGTATGTCCTTGGAACACATCCTCTTCAGTATCAGCAGAATAAGTATTTTGAAGAAGAGTAAGATACAAGTACAGGTTGGATCTGTAGGTGAAGGAGATAATAAAACAGGATAGAAAAAATAAAGGGATAAATAAAAGTGAGAATTGTACAAAAAATGACAGCTACTGTTCCACATTTTCATGAAAGACTTTGCTAAATCTACTATAAAAGTGAAAAACACTAAGACATTAAAAGAAGACAATCTACAAGTTATGCACATTTTAGCACAGTACTTTAAGAAATGAAAAAATAACTTATATTTTAAAAATGATTAATGTTTTCACTTTTAACCCTTATCAAAAGAAATTAAGAGAAAGGAGTCATTACTCCGCTTGTAGCATAGTTTCAACCATTAAGATGGACTCAATACTGCTTCCTAGCATCCTCTCTGGAGTTCTCTCTGCAAGTCAGACCTGTTCAACTAAACTTATTGGGGGAGACGTAGTGAAAAAGGTATACAGTAGCAGTTTATGATTTTTTTTTTTTTTTGCAGTTTATGATTTTTAATCTAGCTCAATCTCATTGCGATTAGAGGTCTTAAAGGATGCCTCTGAATGGACTGCCATTGAACTGAGAGTGATTTTTCTTCAGAATGAAGCAAGTACACTGACTTTAATTATTACGGTCCATGGCTAAGAGTTTGTGACGTATCTTGCAACACTACATATTATTTAAAAACCGTGTATCAAAAATAGAGTAGATATGAGGTAAAATTAAGTTTATGAAATTTTCTCAAAAGATATTAGCGGAAATACTGCTCTAAGAGATAGGTAGAAAGGTCTGTAAAAGGGAAAACACAGAAAATTGGGGAGAAAAAGTGGGTACGGGACAAGAATAGAGCTCAGTAGGACTGCTGTGTTCACCTAAAACTGCTCACAAATACAAAATATTCGTGGATAATTTTAGAAAAATAGTCCTGTGTACCTATAATTTCGGAATCAAAATGCCAAGATTGATTTTTTTCGCAGCGAGGGGAAAAAAAAAAGTAAGTTGTCTAGAAGGTAGAGAAATACGGAAACCCAAGGAAAGGCAAGCAAGGAAAACTCACTACTTTCACCCCTTCCTTCTAGTCAGCGTTTCGAAGTAGGATCTTTCCTTAGCTCATAGGTTCCAACTGAAGGAATCAGTCTGTAACTTCCCAACCCTACCCCTAAACTGAGAGAATTCGCTGCCACGGTTCTTCTTATTTCGCTGTTTATCATAAGGCTGTACCAGCTGGGTATATAGGCAAGGCAGTATCTAGGACTCCCCTCCCTCCATTTGATTTGAAAGGATGAAAAGGCAGACCTGGTCATCCGCTCCCGCCCGTGGTCTCGGTAAGGGCGGCGGGGAGAGGCTTCCCCTGCTTAATCTGGGGCGCACTCTCACCAGCCTCCCCAGCAGCCGCCAAGCAAAGAAGAGGGCCCCGAAGGCCTCTGGCCCCGCACAGCAGGGAGAGGGGGAGGCAGCATATGCGACCAGAGATAGCCACCGGGACCCAGCCTTCAGCAGCGAGTCACTGCGACCGGACGCTTGCACCTGGGCGCACCCCCCGAGTCGACCGTTTGTATTTAAACAGCGGGTCGATGCCCGCCACGCGCCGCGGGAAGACCTTACAAGCTGCCGGTTCCTCGGTGCTTCACGATTCCTCGCTGCAGATTCCACACGACGTTTGCCCAGACCACTGTGGAGACTGACTCTGCGGAGAGGTTTTTCAACGGCCTGTCCGATCCCAAGTTGCAGAATAAAAGTTTGTCTAGTGTTGATGTTTAGCGTGGCTCGGGCTGCTATGTGAGAAACAGGGAATCTTAGCGAATCGTAAACACCGGAAATAAAAATGCTTCTTCTCTAAGGCTTAGAACCCTAACGTCACTTCCGGCAACAATAGGAAACGTCAAAAGTCGGACAGTCGGCAGCTCTGGCTGCTGCAGCTTGACGTGCGCTCAGTTCAGAGGGATCCTGTGCTGCTTCTGGTATTCTCACTGCTGATACCTCCACCGGCGTGAACAAGTAAAAGTTTGAACCGGCTTCTCCATGGCCTGGGCACCAGTTCCTGGCTGAGCCTTTTTTTTTTTTTTTACTAAAAGCCCCCGCCCAGAGGCCGATTCGTCGCGGCGGCGGTGGGGATCGCAGGTCGCTCAGGTACAAGAGATTTCAGAGCTCTTGCCTCTTTTCTCTGCATACCCTTTTCTTCTCGAAAATAAAGACAACCCGTGTTTGCCAGTTGGCAGAAACTTGCCAACCAGCAAGACTTTGGGGCCAATGGCAGTGCAGAGCACTTTGAGTGACAGCTGTAATGGCTTGTTAAAATGTGGAGTCTGTATCAGGAGGCGGGAGTAGGTGTGTTCCTTGTGTTTCTAGGCCATGGAGTATATAGGTTAACTTGGGGACCCCAGGTGGTGTCCTAGCCTCATTATGGAATAAAGACGAGAAATGGCAAAGATTACTCTTTTCTAGCCCAAGTGTTGCTTTTCAAGTAGAGTGTTTTCTTGATGCATAGGCAGTTTTCAGTTCTTTACTTACTTTTCAGTAATATGAATGCAAACACTTTTACTTAAGGACATGATGGCTTTGCCAGGTGCTTCAGCCATCAGACTTGTGTTAGAAATTTGGCAAATTCTTAATTTGTCTCTTGTTTGTTTCTTTGTAACTGGTCTCTGCTCTCTTCTATGTCGGGTGTTCCAATTAAATATTAGATGAAGTTACATAAATTCGAATCCTCATTGAAATTTCTTGTTTTTATTTTTAGGTTCTGTATATAGTTAGTAATTTAATAACTGAGTCTACTTATTTTAACAAATTGAATTTTTATTTTCAAGGATCCTAGATGTTTCTCTCCAAATCAGTATATGATGATCTTTATTATTGCAAAGTGAAGCTAATTTATGTTTTTCATTTCTGCTTTCCTTGTCCTTTTAATATTTGGAGTATGGTAACCATATTTATGAGATAGGAGGGGTTTTACCCCCTAAGAAAATGGCTTACAAAATTGAGCAGATCTGATAATGAAGGAAAAATTTTATTCTCTTTTTCCAGTTGAGTAGGAAACTTCCCATTTTTAGCCAGTTAATTTGATAATTTGTCTGAGGTACTGTGTTAGTTATCAATTGCTGGGTAACAAATTAATCCAAAATTTAGCAGCTTAAACCAACAAATGTTTATTATCTCACAGTTTCTGTGGGTCAGAAATTTGGTTACAGCTTAGCAAAGAGCCTCTGACCCAAGGTCTTTCATGAGTTTGTAGTCAAGCTACAGTTGGGGGCTGTGATCTCATCTGAAGGCTTCACTGAGGGGTAGGAGGATCTGCTTCCAAATACACTCATATGGTGGTTGGTAGGCCTAGGTTCTCCACACATGGGCTTTTCACACAGTGTGGTAGCTGCTTTCCCATAGGGTGAGCAATAGAGAGTACCCAAGACTGCCCATAGTCTCTTATAACCTAATCTCAGAAGTGGTATCTCACCACTACTGCCATTGTATTAGAAGTGAGTAGTAAATCCAACCAAGAAGTCTTGGGGGCTATCCTCTAGACTGCCTAACCCAGCTTGGCTGATAACTTTTAAGAGTTACTAGATAGGAATAACTGATCAAAAATGCATCAAAGAGAAATGTAGTCAGACAAGAAGCAATGCCAACTTGTAAAGAAATAAGTTTGTACAAGCATTATCTCTCCTGGAAAAAAGTTTTTGTTTTTTGTCTTTTTTTCCCCCTGCTAATTATCTGAAGAGGGGTTTACTATTTTCCTTGGAAATTATGCCTCATGAGGGATTATGTGCATGAGAGGAATGTTTGTATTTTTAGGGTCTACATGAGCAAAGCATATCACAAGTGGAGATTGTGTATTCCTTACCCATTGCCATTTTATAAGGTTGACACTGTACCAAAATTAACATGAGCAAAGATAGCTCTTAAGGAGGAAGGAGGTTAGAAAAGCTAGAGATAATGCTTTTCTGGTATAGAAAGAATGCAAGTCAGTGGCAGTCTTTATGTTGGTGTGAGATCAAGTAAGGATGGAAGAGGTATATCTTAGAATAGACGTGTTTTTCATGTCTGTTTTCATCATTATTCTTAGGTGGCACGTACCACCTTAAATCAGCATTCCCTGGCTGTCCATCATCAGCATAGCTTTTGTCAGGGAATCACATAACCTTACAAACTAAAGGTACAGGCTTTCAGGGCTTGTTGTGACACTATTTTTGCTGTGATCTACAGTAAAACTGCATATGCTTCTTCCAGGTTTGAAAGATGTTGTAACCTTACCTGTTAGTAAAGTATTATTCAGGTTTATCTTTTATAACTTGTGCTTAACACCAGCCTGCATGTGTCAATTCTCAAATTATAAGTTTGGCTTTTAAATTGAGATTCCCTGTCAGGTTTACATATTTCATTTATAGGTTACAGCCAGTTAACGAATGTGATTTTGGGCCTTTATATAGTTGCAAAATTTTAAACAGATGCTTGAGAAAATAACACAGTTGAAACACTTCCATCCACAATACCTTATGATAATAACTGCTAAATAAGCTAAAACACACATTATAATTTATTATATATGATCAGTTTAATAGGGAATTTTTGTGTTTACTGTGCTTTTGTGTAGATTAAAAGACATTTTCCTCTTTTCACAATATAAAACCATTGATTTACTTAGAGATTATCTTCTTTGATCACAGTGCATTGAAGTTAGTCATTCAAACTTATGATTTTAGTTTACTACTTATCCAAGTGCTATATACAACTGTTTTTTCTACATTTTGATTCAGATTTGGAAACGGAGGTTAATCCTTTTTCTGGCCTGTGATTAATGCATCAGAATCATTAATACTGAAGTCTGTGAAACATACATCTAACTCATTGCTTTCTCATTGAATTATTTTACTATTTTAAAACAACTTTAATGAAATATATCTACTTCTAGGAATTTGTATTCCCTGTGTCTTTTTTTCTCATTTTGTTTTTCTGACAAATTTATTGGTATATATTCTATAATAAAACTAAAACATCCTGACTTGAATAAGTTTACATTGTATTTGGGACAAATACTTTAGTGACACAGAGATGATAAAAGTTATCTGTGGTTTCAAGTTTAGGAATTAGGTTTAGTCATGAACATAGGGAAAAAGAGACAGAAAGAACAGATGCTTATACACACACATACACACACATACACCCCTCCATCACCTCTTCATTTTATTTATTTATTTTTAGGATTTTTTTTTCTCATTTAATTTTTATAGAATCATAGAACTTTACAGTTAAAAGAGACCTTAGGGGAGGCGCCTGGGTGGCTCAGTCGTTAAGCGTCTGCCTTCGGCTCAGGTCATGATCCCAGGGTCCTGGGATCGAGCCCCGCATCAGGCTCTCTGCTCAGCGGGAAGCCTGCTTCTCCCTCTCCCACTCCCCCTGCTTGTGTTCCTGCTCTCGCTCTCTCTCTCTCTGTCAAATAAATAAATAAAATCTTTAAAAAAAAAAAAAGAGAGACCTTAGTGATTGATTGTTAGGTTCAAAACCCTTGTTTTACAGGTGAGGAAACCGAGACATAGAAATTTAAGTGACTTTTTCAATACAGTTAATAAAGAGAAGGAACCTGAATCAAATCTAGGTTTTGTGTCTGTCTCTTTTCATTACTAGATATTTTCTCATCTCATTTCTGACTTTCCTTATATTCAGGCCTCCCTCAATATTTTAATATCTTGTTTTATTTGTCTAAAAGCTATTCAGTGAGAATTATAGTTTTTGTTTTGCTTTGTTTTTTAATTCCTCAACTCTCATAGGGATGGCCATTTTCTTTAGTGAGCATGGAGTGTGGTGTGCCCCAAGGAGGTGGGTTGAGATACGCTGCTGTGGCAGTTGTTGATTACCAGGAGTTTGAGTAAATAGTGCAATTAAGTAAGAACCAGTGTAAGTAACAATAATGCTGGTAAGAAGTATAATCGTTTTTACTTTAAAAGTTAAAGCAGGTGAGAAGTATGATAAATTTATTTAAAGATTAAAACAGTGGGGGCATTTGTTGCAAAACAAGCCCCCGCAAAATAAATAAGACTAAAATTCTCAGCTTATTTGATTACATTTAAATGACACATTTTAATTTTTGCATTTGTTTAAATTCCATTTGGTAACACTCATTATAGAATCAAATTAAAGAACTGGAAAAAAACTTCAGAAAGTAATATTGTAAATCTTTTTGAATTAAAAAAAAAATGTACAAATGGTATGCTTTTTAGTAACACAAACTGTTCTTGCAGGACCAGATCTTTAAATTTAATGAGTGGGTTTTTTTTTTTTTATGTGTTTAATGTACCTTGTGACCTCTTAGTACTTAGCTATTTCCCTTTTCTCCTTAGAAAGACCTCCTTGTGGGCTTACCCTTCCTTCTTTCTCTACAATTGTTGCCATTCAGTTTTAGGGGTGTGATTGGTTATCATGTTTTTTTCTTTTCCCTTCTTTCCTCTTTTTTTAAATTTCTCCACCTAGTGTGTTCTAAACTACTTTGGTGGTCTATTCTTTTGGAAGTAGAGAAATAAATGCTGGACTGCCCATTTGATTCTAAATGTATTGTGGAAAATATTTTCTCACAGAATTTCTCATGTTCTTATGTCACTGAGTAATATCACATTATTTAAAGATTTTTAGAACCTAAAATAATCAATCTAGTTGTTACTTTCTAATTGAAAAATATTGAAAATCTCTAAAAAGATAAAAGTAAGTGAATTTTCTTATCTTTAAGTCTTAATAAAATTAGCATTTTAGACATAACACTTCTGGCACACATTTTAGATCTTTATCTGAGATAAGAAATTTCTTATTTCTAAATTCCACTCTTCAGATGTTTAGGAATTACTGAAGAAAACTAACTTTTTGTAATGAGTTATTTTAATTAGATAATTATTTGCCAGTCCTCCCATACCAGTGATTTAACAGTGTTTGCTCAGGAAGAGACTTACGGAAGTGGTTTGCTTCAAACAAAAGTATTTAAACAAGAATGCTTTTTTGATCCCTCAGACTCATTTCTATTTTTCCCATCTTCCAAGTGTATTTTCTACTTAAGCGGTATGTAAACCGTTCTTTATTACGTAGAGTCATCTCCACAGCATGTGCTCTTTGAATGCTTGGTGCCATGGAATTACTAAAAGCACTAGTTCAGTTACCTTTTTCTTATAGAATAGTATTTTATTTGATGTTTAATTTGTTACCTAGAGACATTTTGATTAAAGTTGCTTCACAGTTTACAGATAAGCTTTATACTAGATATACCAACAGCTATTAATAAATCCTATCTCATGTTTTTGTGGAAATACTCTACTCTTGAAAAGAGAACAAGACATTACAAATACAGTCAAAAGTACTATCTATTTTAGAAACATAGCCATCTACTGGTTAAAAAAGTGTTATGGTTCTGGGGCGCCTATGTGGCTCAGTCGTTAAGCATCTGCCTTCTGCTCAGGTCATGATCCCAGGGTCCTGGGATCCAGCCTCGCATCGGGCTCCCTGCTTGGCGGGAAGCCTGCTTCTCCATCTCCCACTCCCCCTGCTTGTGTTCCCTCTCTTGCTGTGTCTCTCTCTGTCAAATAAATAAATAAAATCTTCAAAAAAAAAAGTGTTATGGTTCTTATAAACTTTAATAAATTGGTAACTAGTATAGTTGATTAATTTACACTGATTTTAGGTGGAAGTATCATTGTGCTATGTTATACCCTCAGATTAATTTTGTCTAAAATTGTATTTCACTTTTTAAAAATGAAAATACTACCTCCAAAATCATGTCAGAAAAGTATTGCTGTTTCTTGGATTTTGGCATTAGGAAAAAAAGTTGAGTCAGGACCTACATACTGCTTTACTAATTAAAAGATGCTTTTAGGGGCGCCTGGGTGGCTCAGTTGGTTAAGCGACTGCCTTCGGCTCAGGTCATGATCCCGGAGTCCCAGGATCGAGTCCCGCATCAGGCTCCCTGCTCAGCAGGGAGTCTGCTTCTCCCTCTGACCCTCCTCCCTCTCATGCTCTCTGTCTCTCATTCTCTCTCTTGCAAAAAAATAAAATCTTAAAAAAAAAAAATTTTTTTTTTAAAATAAAAGATGCTTTTAGATATGTTATCTCAGTTAAGACTTACAGCAATCTTGTAAAATAAACAGGAGTAATTTCCCCCCATTTTATAGGAATCAGAAGCTCACAGACCTTTCGTGAACTATCTAAGGTCACATAGCATATGGCATAATTGGAGCTGTAACTTTAAATTCCCCCTCCAGAGTAGCAGTGTCAAGAAAACTTACACAATTTTCTCAAGCAGACATCATATAGCCTACATTCCCTAATCTCAGCATAATGAAACTAGAAATAAATTTTAAAAGTCAAAGAGGCCTGAATACCTATTTTTAAAAATAGACTCTTCCAAATACTTATTACATCGATACACAATAGAAGTTATTATTATTAATGTTGCTGTTATTTTAATAGAAACCAGGATATATAAGACTTTAGGAGATTTAAACAAACTCTGATTTTTAAAATATTTTTAATAAATAAAATCATTTCTATGTGTTAGAAATGATTATTTTAGCAATCCAAATTTACATTAGTTTATGTACTTTGATTTTTAATGAGGTAACTATATGAATTTTTAATGTATTTTGCATTTACATTTTTATGAGATCAAGGGGAAGGCACACAAATACCAGTTCTTTAGCATTTATACCTTTACCCAATTATTGATACAGCCTATGTAAATAGTTAAAACATAGGATTTGTATCCTTAAGGATTTGTATTCCTTGATCATGTCTTCTTTTGACCTATATGGTAAATTCCATGAAGTCAGAGAGGATTCCTAGGTTTTTATTTTTTTTAATTTTTTAATTTTTAAAAATTTTTTAAAGATTTGTTTATTTTAGAGAGAGAGCATGAGCAGGGGAAGGGGCGGAGGGAAAGGGAGAGAGAACCTTAAGTAGACTCCCAGCTGAGCCGCAGAGCCCTACCTGGCTCTCAGGACCCTGAGATCATGACCTGAGCTGAAATCAAGAGTCAGCGCTCAACCGACTGAGCTACCCAGGCACCCCTGATTCTTTTTTTAAAGCAGTTTATTCAGGTATGATTCCCGTACCATAAAATTCCCCCATTTTAAGTGTACAATTTTGTTCCCCCTTTTTTGAGGTTATTGTGGATGAACATGCAGTTTTAAGAAATACAGAGAGATCTCTTATACTCTGCCTAGTTTCCATGGATGGTAACATTTTGCAAAACTGTAATGTACTATCACAACTCAGACATTGACATTAATACAGTTCATCTTTTTTATTCATATTCCCCCAGTTTTATTTTTACTCCCATGTGTAAATGAGTGTATGAAATTCTGCACAGGTTCACATATCTGGCACCACACTCAAGATACTGAACAGCTTAGACACCACAGGGATCCCTCATGCTACCTTTTTATGATTAGACCCACTTCCCTCCTGGGTAATGATGGTGAACATGTTACCACATGCTTATGTGCCATTTATTATATCCTCTTTGGTGAAATATCTGTTCATGTCTTTTGTCCCCTTTTTAATTGAAATTTTTGATTTCTTTACTTGATTTTTGAGAGTTGTTTATGTAAGCTAGATACCAATCCTTTGTCAGATATGAGGCTTTCAGATATTTTGTATCAGTCTGTACATAGTTTGTGTTTTCATCTTCACATGGTTTTTCAAAGAGAAAGTTTTTGATTATAGAGGTACACCTTGTCAGTTTTTACTTTTATGGATCATGTTTTTGATGTCAAGTATGAGAACTCTTTGCCCAGTCCTAGATCCTTAAAATTTCCTTCTATGCATTTTAGAAAAAATTAGAAAAGGTTTTACAATTTTATGCTTTACATTTAAGGCCATGATGCAATTTCATTTAATTTTTAAAAGATATGTGAAGTTTAGATCGAGATTCATCTAAATCAGTTTTTTTTATCATTGTTCATCATTCATCCATTTGTTCACTCAACAAACATTTGCTGAGCACTTTATAGATCTAAGGCACTGTTTGGTATGGATTTATCCATGTAGCCTATTGTGTGGAATCAATTCCTCGTCTTAGTACTTATAGTCAGTTTTTACTTTGCATGTTACTATGTTAACTGAAATGAGCATATTAGACATGTGGCCTTGCCTTGCATGGTCTCATGGTCACTATTAATAGTTAGCACAATACTGTACAAAGTAAGGACTACCTCTATACAGGCATACCTAGGAGATATTGAGGGTTTGTTTGGTTTCAGACCGTCACAATAAACTGAGTATCACAGTAAAGCAAATCAAATGAATTTTTTGGTTTCCCAATGCATAAAAAAGTTGATTACTCTGGGGCGCCTGGGTGGCTCAGATGGTTAAGCGTCTGCCTTCGGCTCAGGTCATGATCCCAGGGTCCTGGGATCGAACCCCACATCGGGCTCCCTGCTCCTTGGGAGCCTGCTTCTCCCTCTGCCTCTCTCTCTCTCTCATGAATAAATAAATTAAAAAAAAAATTAAAAAAAATAGTTGATTACTCTATACTCTATTAGTGTGCAATAGTATTATATCTAAAAAGTGTACATCCCTTAATTAGAAAATACTTTATTGCTTAAAGATGCTAACCATCACCTGAGCTTTTGGTGAGTCATGATCACTGATCACAGACCACCATCACAAATACGGTAATGAAAAAGTTTGTATTGGGAGAATTACCAAAATGTGCCACAAAGTGACAAATACTGTTGGGAAAATGGCACTGATACACGTGCTTGATGCAAGTTTGCCTCAAACCTTCAATTTGTTAAACTCACTATCTGTGAAGTATAGTAAAGCAAAACACAATAAAACAAAGTCTGTGTGTATATACATTTTTAAAATTTTTATTTCTTTTAATAAATTAAAAAACTTAAAAGCACAATATGATAGGTGAGTTCCAAAAGGATTGTCTTAATGAACATGTTTGAGTAAATATTAGTATTCTATAATTAATATGCTTAAAATATGAATCTCAACAATTGTAACATTGATTTTAAAGATCTAAAAAATTAACATGCTATTCACAAAGCACTTTAAAATTTAAATTACTGTTGTTGTAAGGATCTATAGTAGAAATTTCCTCTTATTGACAGATTTATTTTGTGATACTGCCAAAAGGAACTTTGACATGTTGAATCTTCCCATGAAGTCTTGACGTTTTCATTTCTAGAAATGATTGTGATGAAGATGATGGTAGTACTTAAGTACTAGGACTTAAGACAAAAAGGTATCTCTGTTATCACTGACTGATGACTAAGTACTTGACCTTACTTGCCAAACTTTTTTTTTTATATATAGTATGTAAATGTAGGCCAAGTTAGCTGCTGCTTCTTACTTTGTATATTTACTAATTTTTTCTACTAGCAAAGGTAAATGGCCTCTCCTCAAATTTCACAGATCTTAAATTAATGATATTTAGAAGCAAGACTATAACGACTCAGGTAATTAAATCCAAAATAATTGGGTGTACTCTGAAATGGAAAAAGCAACATAAGATTATCATTTAAAGAGGGTTGAGAGATGAATACAAAACTACCTGTTATTATAAATTACCTGCTGTGGGCTAGGTTCTCTAAATGTTATACACTCTAAGTCCCATGGGCTAAGAATTATCCATTATTGGGATACCTGGATGGCTCAGTCGGTTAAGCATCCAACTCTTGGTTTTGGCTCAGGTCATGATCTCATGGGTCATGAGATCCACCCCGTGTGGGCCTCTGTGCTGGGCATGGAGCCTGCTTGAGATTCTCTCTCTCCCCCTGCCCCCCCACAACACAAATAAATCAATCTTTAAAGAAAAACTATCCATTATTTTACTGATGAGGAAATTGAAGACCATAGACTATATGTGAATCAGATTCTGTGTTCGAGTTTGAGCCAGATCTTTTTTCACATAAAAGCCTATGAGAAGAGAAGCTGTGGCTGGGGACAACAATGGAGGTAATAAACAGTGACAGAAGAGATGAGAGCCAGTGATGAAGAAACAGATGGTAGATTGCCTTTGCCATCTGTGGGCTCTAACAGTTCTGGGCATAAGATTTGGTAGTTAAGAATAAAGTCTTTGGACTCAGACCTAAGTTTGAATCCTAAATTTTACATTTGCCAGCTAGGAGATCTCAGGCAAAGTTGCTTAACCTCTCTGGATCACAGTGTCCTAAGGTATAAAATTAGAAATAATTTCTACCTATTAGGGTTGTTGTGAGGATTAAAATGAGATCACATATAAAGCTTTAATGGAGTGCTTAGCACAGAGAAAGTATTAAATGGTGGTTTATAGTACAAAAACAATATTATTAATATCTTTTATTAGATATTATATACATAATATGTACAGGAGGGAACACAGCCAGGAATTCCAAGCCTTAAATATGAATACAGAAAGAGTTAAAAGGGGTATTTTTTTCCAACTTTCTTTAAAAAAATTTCCTCCATCCTTTAAAAATTTTGATCAAAAATGGCAAAAATAATTCTTGCTATTTTGATATTTTCTTTGATAGGAGTCTCCTACTTCTCTTAAGCCGTAATGCTGGGCATTTATTTCCTTAGTGATGGCTTTCAGTGTGTATTACACTAAACCCTCGAGTGGTAGTTTTGAAACTGCGTGCACATCTAACAAAAAATTTTTTCAAATTCACAAGCCTGGATTCCACACCAGATTTCTGTTTACAGAAAAGTTGTAAGAATAATGAAAATAGCTAGTATGTACTCTTTACCCATATTCATCAATTTGAAAATTTTTCCAACATTGCTTTATCACTCTCTCTATAGAGAGATAGATGTTACTATTCTTCTGAACCATTTGAGACCAGGTTCATATATTATGCGCTAACACTTCAGTGTGTTTCCTAAGAACAAGAATATACTGCGATACAGCCACTGTACAGTTATCAAATTCAGGAAGTTTAACATTGATACAATATTTTATCCAATCTTCATCCCATAGGTCTAGTTTTCAATTATCCCAAAAATGTCCTTGAACTTTTCCTGAGTTTTTCTTTGGCTTCACAGCATTTTTGAAGATAAATTCTGTCATTTTACAGACTCCGTTTGGGTTCATTCCTCTGATTAGGCCTCATGTTTAGATTCAGCTTACATATACATGTTTGACTGGAATACTGCATAATTGATGATGTGCCCTTCTCAGGGTATCATGGCCAGAGGCACATGTAGTCCATTTGTCTCTTACTGGTAAATGTTAATTTTGATCATTTGGTTAAAAACTATCTTCATAATTTTGGTACTCAATGAGTAGTATGTGAGAAGATACTTGGAGATGCTGTAAATATTCCATTCTTTATCAGATTCCAGATCCAGCATCCACTCATAATTTTTGCCAGAATTATTTTTCCCACAACGATTATAAAATGATTCTTCTAACCCATTATTCCTTTTACATTTATTAGGTGACATTTTACTGTAAAGGAGACCTTTCTTTTCTCCTTTATGTATTTATTGATCATCAGGGTGAACTCATGGATCCTTTTTTTTTTTTTTGATGGATTATAATCTATTACTGTCCTTATTTTTATTTTGATGCTCAAATTGTCTTAGATTTGACCAGTAGGAGCTTTTTTTTTTTTTTTAAAGATTTTATTTTTATTTATTTGAGAGAGAATGAGAGACAGAGAGCATGAGAGGGAGGAGGGTCAGAGGGAGAAGCAGACTCCCTGCTGAGCAGGGAGCCCGATGCGGGACTCGATCCCGGGACTCCAGGATCATGACCTGAGCCGAAGGCAGTTGCTTAACCAACTGAGCCACCCAGGCGCCCCCCAGTAGGAGCTTTTTCACAATAGCTCCTAACATCCCTTTTGACATTATCTAATTGCTTTTGTTTTGTTTTATTTTGATTTTCTTCAGCTCACTGGACATTCGTAATCTGCATTTAAGAAGCACTGTCTTAGTATTTTCTTGGTAGCCCTTGAGGGGGTCCCAAGTAGACTGGAAAGATTAAAGTTGGGAGAAGGATGTATCTTTTTGCCATATTTATATGTTACAAAGCTTCAGTTGGTTCCTTCTCTAAGCAAACTCTCAAAAATATGTAATATGTAGAGTTTATGATTTTGCTTATTAGATTAAGATTAAAATTAACTTGTTAACTTTTGCCAAAGAGTGACTGGATGAAATCAGCAAAAAAATAAGCCAAGCAATCATTGTGCAAATGCTTCAGCCACACTTTACTGATTGAACATTGGATCTTTGAGACGATAACATGTTGATTTGTAGGTACATGCACCTGTATAGAGCTGGTGGCCCTTGCTCTGGGATGGTTGGTTTGATAGCAATTATGCTGGGCCACTTATAAATGTTAGAAGAGAAGGAGAGTCGGGAGTCTTTTCTCTAGGGTTCAATTTCTTTAGAGGAAACCCTTCTTCATTCAACCTGGATGAGAGAAAGGGGTTAGAGTATATGCTTAATCATTCTAGACACTTGATGCCTGTGTGTTGAGGGATAGCTTATGGTCTGTTGTCCCATATTATTTTATTTAATTTTCATAAAGATTGTAAAAGGGCTAATCTTTTTCATTATTGTGTAAAGATGGAAGCAGTGACCCAGTAATCCCTTGATTTTTGTTTCTCATTTTACGCTCAATTATTCCCATACTTACACTCTTGTTTTTGAACCCCAAAAGCTTTCTGAGGGTTCTGCAAGGTACATAAGTTTCTGCTTAACTCTCTGTACTATTCCATACTTTTTCCTTCCTCTTCTTGGCTTCATTAGTAACCACTACTCCTTCCACTTTCATGTTACAGAAATCTGTTGAAATGTTTTGTCCACTCACCAGCCTATTTTCCCTCTCTTTTAAGCTTAAGTTTTCCCTTTTTTAAAATTTCTTTTCTCTCATTGTAGTAAGAAGGAAAGATGATTAAATATATGTGCTCAATCTTAAAATTTTAACAAGAAGTTAGGAGTTGACTATAAAAGATTTGCCCAAAACCAAGTTAGAATATTTCTTTTACTTAGTACTATCTAGTTGATATCTCACAAATCATGTTAATGAGATGGTACCATACTATATATATTTATCCTGGTCCTGGATTAAGACCTATTCCTGAAATCATGTTAGCATGAATCAAAATAATTTTGTAGTTTAAGACTATTAAAATCAAGCTATGTAATACTGAAAGAGCTTTTTCAGAAGGAAAAGCAGCGTATATGCATAATAATCCTGGATATAACAGGCCTAAAATATTGTCAGGTAGAGGTGAGACAGATCATTTAGAGGTGATAGTGGCTGTTTGTTCCATAAATGGACCTTTAGCTAAGCAAGAAGATTTATTCATTCTTATTGATATTTTTCCAAGACTGTTTATTTTTGAAAAGTGCTGGAATCTTCCTAAAGTCATGTTAATTTCCATTTATGTTATCCTAGCTACTGTTCCATGGTAGCATAAGACTTTAGGAACACAATGTTAAATTTGAAATGTAAGATAATAAACAAAAATACGAAATTCCTTATGCATGAGATTAAAGTAATAGCTGTCTTGTTCACCTAATGTGACATATTTATCCACACTGCCACTGATTGTTCAGAGCTGTTCAGTTGAGTTACCCATCCCATAACCAGGAGTGCCAGGCTTTTGAGTCTTCTATCCATGTGAGACATTTGCATATACGCGCACTTAAATACATGAGTACTTGTGCAAGCAGTACAGAATTGAACATAAATATTTGGCCCTTACACAAAAACAGAATGTAATAGCTCTGAGACGTAGGGAGCATTACTTGACTACTGTATGAAAATTATCGAAATTAATTAAATTGATAGGTATGTTTGCATAATTCCAGGAAAATAGAAATTCTTGAATAATATTCATTTGCATGTTTGGCCATTGCTTTGAGATTCTTCATCCAACTTAAAAAGGAGTTCTGAGATTTATTTTATTTTGCATTACTCATTCTCCATAAAATGTAAATTTAAACTTACAAATAGTATCTAAATCTTTGTTTATAATTATCTATCATTATCATTCTGAAAAATAAGAAAATATAGCATCCTAATTGCCTTGGTTTTTTTTCCCCCCATAATTTTTTCTCTTCTCTGGAGGGAAGAGTTTCAACTTTGAAATCTTATATGGAATTTTTGTTGGAATAATTTCTCCTCTGTAACCTACAGAATTATGAAATTTTAATTATTTCCATCAGCTGAGAAATAGTGAAGCACTGTTTCTAACTTTGGAGAACAAGAGAAAATATCTTTGCTTTCATTTGAAAGGTCCTTAGAATTTTATAAATCCTCTGAACATGATAAACTTTAAGCAAAATAAATTCAAATTTGGAGGAAAAGGCATCGGGCATTTTAAATTGTATTAATTACAGTCGATCTTTCTTATTTGCAGATTTTGTATTTGTGAAGGCTTCTGCTCACTAAAATTTATGTTTATCCCCCAAATCAACACTTTTGGCACTTTCACAGTCATTCTCAGACATGTACAGACCTGCAGAAAATTTGTGTCGCTGACATGCTCTTCCCACGTAAGGTCAAATAAGGCAATGTTCTGCTCTCTTGTTTTAGCTCTCAGATAGTGAACAAGTGTCCTTTTGGTAATCTATTTCGTGGCACATTTTTTACATGTTTGTGCTTTTTTGTTGACGATTTCACTGTTTAAAATGGCCCCACGCTCACTGCTCAAGTGCTGTGCAGCATCCTAAGTGCAAGAACCGAAGTGTGATGGTTCTTTAGAGAGAAAATGCCTGTGTTAGATGAGCTCTGATCAGCTTTGGTGAGTTCAGTGATAATGAATCAACAGTGTATATTAAACAAGGTGTCTTTTAACAGAAACACTCATGAAACAAGATTATGTATTGATCAGTTGGCAAAAATGTAGCCAGGAGCTTGCAGGAACCTAATGCCGCGTATCTCCTAGGAACAGTGGTTCAGTATTGGCTAATTCACTGTAGTGACTTTATAGAGCATAACTACCAGGAATTACAAGAATTGACCATATTTCTTTTATTTGTACATGAAATAGACTAACTATGCTCTTATAAGAGCATTGTTTCCTAGAAGTATCTATATTCCTCAACCTGTTTTGAGTGAACAAATTATCAGCAGTGATTTCATCACAAAAATCCATATTTACAACAAAACTATTCATTTCAAATACAAAAAAATACTTTTGTGTTTAATTTTTTTCAATTTGAAACTCTGTATATTCAATGACTCCACTATGCAGCTTGGTATTTTTTGGGCTGAATTCCTGGCACAAATGACAGAGTACTATAACTTTTATAATGTTATGTTTTAATTTTGAAAATCTTTATACTAAGATTTTATTAAAACTTTAATAAGAAATCTGAAGATTGTATACTTTGAAGTCAGATTTTGATTCAGTTCAAACACCTATTTTAAAGAATTTTGAAATCATGGAAGAGCCCAGCATGAAACTCTGCCGTATTTTGTATCTTGTAGAGCCAGATGTTGACACATTACTAATAATAACACAAGAATCTGTTTCATGCCATTGTTATTGGCACTATCATAATACATGCTGAGGTTTTAAATTTTTTGTGAAACATAGTACAGGCTTTTTTGTTTTTCAGGTTTGGGTTTGTTTGGTTGGTTTGGCCATCAATTATAAAAGAATTACATTTATGAGCAAAAGAATAACCATGGCTGAAATATCAAGTAACTAAAGGAGATGAAGAATTGTGTGTATCAATATGAACAAATGAGTTTATTCAGCAGGCATAACATCTGCACAACTGAAGTATTAAATTTTACCAAATTCTTCTCATTTTCATTTTATGAAAATATGATCTTGTCACAACAAATAGCTAATATTTTTGGAGCTGTGGAATGAACTTACATGCATTATCTCATTCCCAATATAACAACCTTTTGAAGTATAGATATTATCATGTAATATGCAAATTATCACATTACATATGAAGAAACTAAAGCTTAGAATAGTCGAATTCCCCAAGATCTTGTAAGTAATAACCAGTGGAGTCAGAATTTAAACTCAAGTCTGTTCGATTTCAGAGTCCACAACATTGTGCTCCCTCCATGACTTACTCTACAGCTTCTGCAATGGATATCATGTCGTTTTAAGAGTTCTATCACTTTTCTGACAGTTCCACCCACATTTCACATCACTGTTACCCTAAGGAGGATGGGGATGGAACTCTATAAACACCCTTTCCTTTCCCCAAAGCATAAATTTATGATATTAATCTTCCTCAAGAGGTTTATCATACTCTGTTTTTGCCCAGTATGAAGAACTGCTTTAAAGGGAAAGGTACATTCCAAAAGGGCAATTTGTTGTATTACTCATCAGTAGGAGAATAGAAAATGCAGTTTCCTTTCTCTGAATTATGTGTACATGAACCTCAAACTTCCACCCTCCACATCAAGTTTTTTTTTCCCCCTCCAAGAGCCAGCTGCTAGCTTTACCTCTTTCTACCTGCCGGATGCTTTCTGAATCACATTATCCAGTGCTCAATTTAAGTGATTCCCCATTAAAGTCCAGAGCCTAGGGAAATCACCCTGATTCTGTGTTCCCTGGCAACATCCCTGAGAATAACAACAGCTGCTTAACAGCTGCTTAGCCAGAAAGATGCTGCAGGGGAAATACACAGAAATTGATATTAAATGCTTTAAATCTTGAGACTTCAAACATTATAGTTACCATGTTGTATTATTTACCTTTAGTGGTACAAAAACAAAAGAGAGAAATAAATCTGATCATCAAAAAAGGGACAAGATATGCTAAATGACCTTAGCAAGCAGTGTGCTTCTAGATATTTTCTTGCTATGATAAACAGGGAAATAGCCATGATGGAAATAAAATACCTTTCTTTATAATTTTGAATCTTAAAATGTTAAATTTGTGTCAATTAAATTATACTTACGTTGTAATTTGATATGGCTTTGTTTAAACATTTAGCAAACTTAAAATTCCTTACAAATTTTTGTTGATAATCTTTATTTTTTCTGTTAATCATTTTTACTCTCTCTATAGTTTGCCTCTTCCAGAATGTCAAATAATTGGAATCATACATTATGTAGCCTTTTTAGATCATTTTCTTTCTCTTAGTAATATGCATTTTAAGTTTCCTCCATGTCTTTTCATGGCTTCATAGCTCAGTTCTTGTAGTTCTAAATATTTCACTGTATGTATGTACCACAGTTTATCCATTGACCTATTGAAGAATATCTTGGTTGCTTACAAGTTTTGGTAATTAGAATAAAGATGTTACAAACATTTGTGTACAGATTTTTATGTGGACTAAGTTTTCAACTTACTTGGGTAAATACCAGGGATCACAAATGCCAGATCATATGGTAAAAGAAACTGCCAGACTGTTTTCCAAAGTGACTGTACCATTTTGCATTCCCACACCTTTGCCTGCACTTGATGTTGTCAGTGTTTTGGATTTCAAGCATTCTAATGTATGTGTAGTATTTATTATCTCGTTGTTTTGATTTGAGATTGTAGAATAACACATGATGTGGAGTGTCTTTTCATATGTTTATTTACTACCTATAAATATTTTTTGGTGAGACATCTGTTGATCTTTTGCAAATTTTTAAGTGGGTTGTTTTCTTATTGTTGAATTTTAAGAGTTCTTTGTATATTTTAGATTCCAGTCCTTTGTCAGATAAGTGTTTTGCACATATTTTCTCTGGCTCTGTGTCTTGTCTTTTCAATCTTTTAATATCCTATATTAAAAATACAAATTTAACTATTATAGCCTAATCACTAATTTAAGAACTGCTACCATTATTGTGGTGTGTATTTTAGGGATAAAAGATTATTTTTTTGTGGTTTCTTTGTAAAAAATTAATTTCCCCACATTTAAAAACTATTAATATGTTCCTTCTCTTTGAACTCCCCATCCCTTTATACCTTAAGCTCTTGGGATTCCAAGCAGTTCACTGTAAAGAAGAGTGAAAAATTATCCTGGACTGTTTTTCTGTTCTGATCAACAAGTAACCCATTATAGTGGTCATTATCCAAATAATAGCCAATAACTCAGTAAATATACATGTGGAACATACCTTTTTGAATACTGAAAAAATACATCTTTGACATTCTTTGAAATTCCTAATAATTTTTTAAAATTTCCAGTCACCTCTGGAGGTTTTTTTTTCCTTTCTTTTTTTGTTAAATCTCATTATAAACAGTTAATTAAAACTATTTTATAGATAGCCCATGCTATGAAATTTATTTTAATGATTTTATATGAAAATCAATCCCCCCATTTTTAAATTACATGCACACACATATTAGTAGTCAACTCAGATTTATAAAACAAGAATATTTTGTTTGGAAAAGAGATCATGGAAGTATCTATATTAGTTAATAGCTCTTCCTGATTTCATGTTTCTCTATGAATTTATTTGCCTAGGAAAAGTTTCTTATTTTAAAGCCAAGATCAGGGGCACCTGGGTGGCTCAGTCGTTAAGCGTCTGCCTTCGGCTCAGGTCATGATCCCAGGGTCCTGGGATCAAGCCTTGCATCAGACTCCCTGCTCAGTGGTAAGATCGTATGCCCTCTCCCGCTCCCTCTGCTTGTGTTCCCTCTCACGCCGTCTCTCTCTCTCTCTCTGTCAAATAAATAAATAAAATCCTTTAAAAAAAAAAAAAGCCAAGATCAAATAGGAAGTCTAGGCCAGTAGTTTCCTAATATTTGTATACTAGGCAGTCCAACATTTCTTAACAGATAAATGTAGAGCCGCTCTGGTTGGAGGTCAAATGAAGGTAGAGGAGACTGGAGTATGCTCTTTTCTACCTTTTCACAGGTACCTCTGAGGAATCCACAGGGCTATATGGAGAAGAACTGGAAAATTAGTCTAAATTATGATGTTTATTTAAAGCAACAACAAAACCAAATAGTCATTACTAAGCTATTTATCATGGAGTTCTAGGTGTCTAATTTATAAGGTTTCTGAATTAGACTTCAGGGCCTATGTTACATTTTATTACAGTCTACAACTTAAGTGTAGACTGGCAGAACTAAAGGAAAAGCCTGTTTCACAGCTGTTATGCATCTGGGAGTTTGGTTAAAAGGGACTAGCTTAGCTTGGCCTGAGTTGTGATAAAAAGCAGGGTCTAGAGGCCTTTTAACTAAAGTCCTGTGCTCTGATCAGAGCTGTATTTAATACTGGCCCATAAGTCCACATAATTATAACTTGTAAGAGTCTTTAGGACATCAGTAACTTTTAAATCTTACCATGTGAAAAATGATTATGTCACCTGTGGACTCTAAAAGTAGTCAGCAAACTGGGATAAAGGTGATGATCAAATCAAAGATTTCTGCAACTTTCTCTGTCCAAGTTTTGTACTTAGGATGTTCCAGCTATTCTTTGTAATATACCACTCCTTTTTTTTTTTTAATTTTATTTATTTATTTGAGAGAGACTGAGAGAGAGAGCACATGAGAGGGGGGAGGGTCAGAGGGAGAAGCAGACTCCCTGCCGAGGAGCCCGATGCAGGACTCGATCCAGGGACCCCAGGATCATGACCTGAGCTGAAGGCAGTCGCTTAACCAGCTGAGCCACCCAGGCGCCCTATACCACTCCTTTTAATGTGCTTTAATGAGGAATGTTAATTCTGGTAAATTAATGCTTCGTGTCACAGTTGACCTTACTACATTCTGGCTTTCTCCCAGGCTTGCAGATGGGTCAGGGGCTGTGGAGAGTGGCCAGAAACCAGCAGCTACAGCAAGAAGGTTATAGTGAGCAAGGCTACCTCAGCAGAGAGCAGAGCAGGAGGATGGCTGCCAACAACATTTCTAACACCAGTCATCGTAAACAAGTCCAAGGAGGCATTGATATATATCATCTTTTGAAGGCACGGAAATCTAAAGAACAAGAAGGATTCATTAATTTGGAAATGTTGCCCCCTGAGCTAAGCTTTACCATCTTGTCCTACCTGAATGCAACTGACCTCTGCTTAGCTTCATGTGTTTGGCAGGACCTTGCGAATGATGAACTTCTCTGGCAAGGGTAAGTTCATCGTAACATCTTTAATTCAGATATCTCTAAACACAATCATGCTTAAATGTTATTTTTATAATATATATATAAATGTATTATGATGTATTTCTTTTTAACCTTGGTTTGTATTTTGACTTGTTCTTTATTAAAACCCGGAAAGATAATGAGTCATCATCACAGTCAAATTTGATATTGGGAAAAGAAGGACAGTATAAAGGAAATGACTTTACAGTTAGAAGAGAAGTTACCAATGAAGAGGTGCCAGTTTATTCTAGAAATACAAGTTGTTGGGGTGCCTGCCTGCCTCAGTCGGTAGAGCATGCAACTAACTCTTGATCTCAGGGTTGTAAGTTCGAGCCGCACATTAGATGTAGAGATTACCTAACAAAATAATAAAATATCTAAAAAAACATACAAGTGAGAATTTATAATCCAAAACTTAAAGTGTTCACACCCCTGGTAGTTTGTGCTTCCCAAGTGAAGATTGTGTGCTTACTAATTTATATACTTCTATCACAGAGGTGCTTGTTAATATAAACTGTGGTGAATGTTTCATCTATTTTTTATTTTTTCTAACCAACATTTCATCAATGAAGTAGGAAAATAGAACACAAGAAGATAATCTGCTTGCTGAAGTGAAAGTAGACTATAGAAATTGTAGCAGTGATTCTGTCAGTTTAAATTTAACCTATAAATTTACGAATGTTTGGAATAGAATCCATGTAACTTCAGGTACTCCTTAAATAGCATCATATACTTGAGTTGTAAATATGTTACCAAACTTAGAAGAATCTTTGGATCTTGAACTTTGTAGTATCTAAGGTTTATTTAAATCTCATTTCTAGTGATTTAAAACATGTCTAAAAACAAAGGTCTTTTTGTGACTTTAAATAATTTCTAAATGAAAATCTAATTGAGAGAATTCATAAATTATCCAAATAACCAAACTTTAGTAAAAATGTATTACCAACAATAATATTTCTAATGCAGGCTTTCTGATGCTACGGAATTACAGTATTAAATATATAGTTAATTTCTCAACATCTAAATAAATAAAAATCATAAGCATGACCCTGTTACTCTCTCATTGTCTTGTTATAGTGAAGGTACTGTGAAAGTGAGAGGAACTTAGTAGTGTTTAAGGTTATTAATTTCTTAATTGGTAAAAGAAGAAATAAAAATACTTTAACACTGGCTCATTATTTATTTAAAATTTCTGCATTTTAGTATTACCAGAAAACTTAATTTGTAATCCTATATTTGAACTCTGAGAAAAAAAGTTTATTTCTAAGTTATCTGAACTCAGTCAGAATGTCCTCTTTATCTGGGATTTAAATCTGGGTGTGTATTTCTGACAGAAATGCTTCCTTTATTGTTACCACATAATTATGCCTATTTTTATGACACTTGTTTTTTTTTTTCCTTAGTGATAAATTGCTTCTATTTTAAATGGAAGGCCAGCTTAGTTTTTATTTTAACTGTATATGTGTCAAATACTTTTTAATGTTGAGAGGTTCTGTTATTTTCACATAGTTCAGTAATAAAAGTCAAAAGCTATAGGACTAAAAGTTCTGCTAAAATACTGATAATTTTCTAAACAAACTCCTAAACCCACTATTTTAGAATCAGGGATTTCATTTGGTTGGTAAAAATAATGCAAGGATATAAATATTAAGAAGATATTCTCATTAAATTACATATTTTACCCACTATCCTCACAGTTTTTGATGTTACAGGCTGAGACAGTAACTTTCTTGTTACCCTATACACTGTATGTGTGTGACATGAAATTTGAGTCAAAAATCAATAATTAATATCATAAAATGAAACTATTTTAATATCACTACAAGTAGGTGTTTGTGAACACACAAATCAGATAATTTTGAGATAGTCATTAAAAGTGTACTAAAACATAATTGCAGTATTCTCTGTATCTCTAGAGTAATGCACTTATATTTAATGATCTATGGTCTAATGATCCAGAATTTCTAGGCATTATAATAAGATAAAATGAGATAAAACTTTAGCTTTCAAATAATAACCAGTAGCTAATGCCTTTGTAGAGAGTTGGACACAACTATCCCAAACTGCAAAAATCAGTATTTTTTTTATTATGTTGATCACCATACATTACATCATTAGTTTTTTTTTCTTTTTTTATTCTTATGTTAATCCCCATACATTACATCATTAGTTTTTGATGTAGTGTTCTATGATTCATTGTTTGTGCAATAACACCCAGTGCTCCATGCAGAACGTGCCCTCTTTAATACCCATCACCAGGCCAACCCATCCCCCACCCCCCTCCCCTCCAGAACCCTCAGTTTGTTTTTCAGAGTCCATCGTCTCTCATGGTTCATTTCCCCCTCTGATTTCAGTATGTTTTATATGAACTATTAGCATTTTAGGTTTCACAGGATTTTTAAACAATCATGTATCACTGTGATGGTAAAAAAAAAACAAAAAAAAAAAAAAAAAAAAAAAAAACCCAGTGTTTTGAAGCAGCATCTTAAAACAGCTACTCTTAATGTCATACACAGCTTTTGATATATGTCCTGAAGTTAATAGCATAATTTCTGTGTTTATTTTGCCTGTTATCAATATGTATATTGTTAAAAAAAAAAAAAGTTCTCCGCCTACCTAGCGATCTTTGCCCCCATTCAACTTTACTTTGCAACGGATCATAATTACTTAATCCTGTTTAGCTTCTCGGCTAAGATTTCTAGTTCTGGGGGCGCCTGGGTGGCTCAGTTGGTTAAGCGACTGCCTTCAGCTCAGGTCATGATCCCGGAGTCCCGGGATCGAGTCCCGCATCGGGCTCCCTGCTCAGCAGGGAGTCTGCTTCTCCCTCTGACCCTCTTCCCTCTCATGCTCTCTGTCTCTCATTCTCTCTCTCAAATAAATAAATAAAATCTTTAAAAAAAAAAAAAAGATTTCTAGTTCTGGAGTAAGACTCCTTGGGTTCAGGTCAACTCTTTTATCTTTTACTGTGTCTGTGTCTCTTTATCTTCAGCACCAACATCATAGCATTGTTGTAAAGATTAAAAGCAAGTTAATACTAGTATAATGTTTTAAATAGTGCCTAACATCTAGTAAGCACTGGGTAAATGTTATACATTAATAGCTATCATTGCTATTATTAGTAGTAATATTATTAGTAATATTTTCTATTTAACTTATTAGTAATATTAGTAATTATTATTAGTATTATTAGTTATATAGTAATATTTTCTATTTATTATTAGTAATATTTTCTATTTAACTTCAAATAGTACTCATGAATATTATTAATCTTCAACTTGTGTTTATTAAGTACTGTCAGAGTTGCTAAATTGAAAGCATTTGTTGATCATACTCTAGTAAACAAATAAAAAACAAGTACGGAATTAAACATTTTCAACTTTTGAGCTATAAATTTCATGTTACTATTTTATCATGTGTATACATGTTTAACTTAGGAAATTAAATATAGTAATGTTTTCTTGTCTGATTTTATCTTTTATAGGTTATGTAAATCCACTTGGGGTCACTGTTCCATATATAATAAGAACCCACCTCTAGGATTTTCTTTCAGAAAATTGTATATGCAGCTGGATGAAGGCAGCCTCACCTTTAATGCTAACCCAGAGGAGGTAAGTGAAGAATGTGAATATTTGAAATAGTTGAACTTTGTTACTATCTTACTGCAGCTTTCCGATATAATAAACTTGCAAGTAAAGTAACAAGTCGTTGAATATTCCTTTTCAATGAAGAAATCACTGAGAAGCCCACTAAGTAAAGTTAATACTATATAACAGTCATTTCTCTTTACCTTATCAGCTCACATTTTAAATCTTTCCACCTGCTCATGTTGTGTGGCAGCTTCCATGACATATATGCAGTCCTCTACTGGACCTGATTAAAATATGACTACATTGTTTGTGGAGAGCACAGAATATGGTCATCAAATTTTATCTGCAGCATTTTCTTCCTGTTTTATTTTTCTATTTAGTAACGATGCTACTTTTATCAGAGACGATCACAAAGGACATTGTTCATTTGTGATACATCAAAATGTTGTCTTCGTAATGCCTTTAACAGTCCATGTTGCCCTAGAAACTGCTTATAGATTGTCATAAAACTGAATAATTTTATCAAAAAATCAAAATATGAAGACCATTCTTTCACTATTTTATTTTCCCTATTCTCATTTTTGTATATATCCTAGAAAGGTACAGATTCTCAGAAATGTTTTTTGTTTTTTTTTTCCTCAGAAATGTTTAAATGTCTGCTAGGCTTATTCTTAGAAACCTAATACAGCACTTAGAACTACTACTTCTAGGTGAATTCTTTTCTGTGGAAAAATTTAACTGGCAGTTATTTTAATTTAATTTTCAAAAACCAACTTTTTTTCATTTGTTGTAGAGGTATTAAGGGCTATTTAAATTATGCAGTCAAATATTTTTTTTAAATATCTTAACTTTTGCTATGTTATAATTAAAAACCTGTTTCCCCCATGTAAAATATTTGAATATTAAACAAATACTGATTTTAAAAATATGCATGTAATACAAATGACATTTTAAAAATTAAATTGATTTTTACTTATTACATATGATTTCTTAACTTTTCCTTGTATACAATTAAGAAATATAACACCATTGCAAAGCTTTACTGATATACCATCCATTATCAGTTAAGCCTTAGCCCCACAAATATGACAAAATATATATATTATAAAGCCTGGTATAAATATTTAAACGAAGAAATTTGTTCTCTCACTACTGTTTAATAAGAGTTTTGACGTTCAGATTGAATAGAGGACTGATACTTAATTTAGAAGGCAAATGAATAGATAGGCTGTCAAATTTAGGTTTTGTAACTTATGCCTTGATTTAAGTTTTTTCTGATGCATTTTATTATAAAATACACTTGTTTTTACTTTATTTTTGGTCAAATCCAAGTTCTTTTCCTTCTAAATATATAGCAACGGTAAGCGTGTCACTTTTTGATCTTGCCCTACAGCATAGCTACTCTGTACAAGAGATGCTTCTACACTTACATGTTTGAAGAATGGCCTGGTTTCAAAGCCTTCATTATTCTGTTTATTAGAATTTGACATTGCTTGTAGCTAATTAAAACAGTTCATATGACAAACTTTGTAATAACTTTATAATAAGGTACATAAATTGCATTAGTCTAATGATGATTACTGGAGAACCTAGTACAGTATATTACTTTAGATACATAAGGAAAGGCAGCTATTACAAGCCCCAGTCTTATTATGCCCAATTTATCAAGGCGTTCTGGTTCCTGTCATGAATTATACTGATAATGAGCAAAACTGTCATCTTTAATTCATATCACTTACAAATGTTACATTCTAAGGAAAGTATAACTTGGTAAGTACTGAGTTGTAGATTTACCAAGTCAGAAAAGTTGGATGTAACTGCTGATATTGATTATGGTAAGTACTCATTCCTTGCTAAAAGAGTACCAGTTTTTAAAACAAATTATAAAGCCATCATTTTTATGCAAAGATGAAACCACAGATAGGCCCTCTTATACTAGAATATGATATGGATAGTTTTAAATATCTAAATTGGAAAAGCTAGATGTCAAAATATGTTTCCATCTTTGCTACACATATCAGACTATAGAGTTCTTGTTACACCTCCTCTACTGTGTTTGGAGGGGTGGGCAGAGAAAAAAGATAAAATTAAAAGACCTCTTCTTATCTAACAAAACTTTAAAAAAAATTTTTAACTTGAATCTTTTCTAAGAGAGGGGATTGAAGTTATTAATTAAAATAAGATTTTTAGGTTTTCAGATTTTACTTATCCATCCTACCTTCCATTGTTACTGAGAGTTGGCTGTATTTTCTTCTTACTCCCTCCCTTGCCGAACTTAAAGATATCCTAGAGCATTCCAGAAGTGTTGAATTCACTATTCTGAAAGGGGCACACAGTGCTGTCAAGAGGCATAGAACTGAACCTTTCAGAGTGACTTGTGGTTCCAGAATTCTGATTCTATGCTTTTATGAACATCAGTAGCTTAGCAAGTGTGATCTGATAGCAAAATAGAATCCTGTCTTTACCAGAATGCACCTAGGTTATAAATACGCAAAGAAGGACATTGAAATAAATACTTGTAGATGCAGAGAAATGAGGGAAAGTATTTAACAACTATATTCTATATTTTATTTCGTTGACTAATATAAATAATAGCAACTTGGTTGTTTATCCAAGTCAAGCCTTCAGAATTAAATCATGTAATTGAAAGAGTTATCCTAATAGATGTTTTTATATAGAACTTATCTGTATGAGTCATACTTAGCCAGGTCTTAGAATGACTCTTGCCAAGATTTTTGAGCACTAGAAATCAGGAAGTACTTTTTGGAGGTTGATATTTCCACCCCACCCCATTGAAGCACTATCATCAGATGTGTTATTTGGGGTCCATTTAAGCCTGAGAAGTAAATTAGTTTTGATGATATGTGTAAATGTAAGTGTCATTTATTGTAACTACCTGAGGTCAGATGTGTATAATTGTTCAGTATTATAAAAAGTCTACTTTTCCATAATTTCTAGTTCTGTACTTATCATTTTGATAGCAAGCATCATTAAAATATTATAAAAATGAGAATACTTACAGCCACAGGGAACAAGATTCTCCAAAGGACACCGTTCATGTCACGGATATGGGTAACCAAGCTCCACAGCGGCTGCTGGCAATGGCTCATGGGGTGGGGGAGAACTTCCGCACAGCTTGTGGTACGATTCTCTAGCACGCTGTTGTTATCTGCATGATCTTGTGATCTCAGCTGTATGTCAAGTCTTGATCTTGTGCATGAGCTTGTGTACTTTGTGGCAGGTGACCACATTCTAGTCGAGGAATGTGCTAAAAACCATCCCTTTACGTTAGGCTGTATTTCCCCTGCATGTACAACTTACGTGTGTTGATTTTATTCTGCTAGCCGTATTGTAATAAAGTAATTTAACTTCTCAACCGACTAGCTATATTCCCTGAACTCCATTTAGTATGAAACATTTTCTCGACTTAGTTATTTTTAAACTTGGAGTCTAAAAAATTGGGAGCAGACATGGTTTAATTTCAATGTTATAGGTTTTATTTTTGTTTGTGTAAATATGTTTAAAAAAATGTTACTGAATAATATTCTTGGGAGGCCTGGGTGGCTCAGTCAGTTGAGCATCGGACTCTTGGTTTCAGCTCAGGTCATGATCTCAGGCTTTATGGGATTGAGCCCCTCAGCAGGGAGTCTGCTGGAGAGTCTTCCTCTGCCCCCCCCCACCATGTTCGCGTGCTCTCTCTCTCTCAAATAAATAAATAAATCTTTAAAAAAATAATAATATTCCCATGTGGGTCAGTAAAAGCAGTCTTTAACTATATAAGGACAATTTTCTTAGCTTCATAAAGGAAGACCCACATACATGCATATAATTTTATGCATAATTACTAGATTGATCTGGGATAGAATCTATTATGAGAAATATTTTAAATTGGAACTGTGCACACATTTTAGATGGAAATGCATAAACAATTTATTTTTGTGATAATGTAATCTTTTTGTTGTTGGACCAGCTAAAATATAAATGGGAAATTTGTAGTTCTCCATTTTAAAAAGGACCTCAGGAGTTTATACTCAGATATTAAATCTTACTGACTTTCTGCTCCAGTATACAGCAGCAAAATGTTCATTACCATTACTTCATAGCATAGCAACAGTGATGAAAAAAACTTTTATTTTTATTCCTAGGGATAGAAAACCCTGATTGGTATCATCAGAATGTACAGATAATCATTTTCCAAATGTGTTCTTTGGAATAATTATTCCACAGGATAAAGGACATAGTCAAAGGAGTTCCCAAATCTAATAAATTTGACCATGATAGGTTATGATTAGTTGGCTTATTTAAAGAATAACTTTTCAAAGTCTTTAATACACTGATGCACATTGTGAGTATGCGTTGTATGTAGTATCATTCAAATTTATTTGATAAAGTGTTAAATTTATTTGACAGTGTCTTTTTCTTTTGTTTTTTCCTTTGGTAAAGTAACATTCCGGGGGACACGTTCTATGATATGCTAGTATGGATTATCTGTATCTTAACTATGTGTAAATAAATGTATTCCTAAATGGATAGACAGCTAGCTTGACTACCGTCTTGTTCACTGACAGTTATCTGATGTCTATTTTACCAGTGATCCTTTTTCTTTTGAAAGTCTATGAATTTATATTTGTTCTCTTTCCTTTTGTCTGATAGTATTTTAAAAAAATTAAAACTGAGAGTTGTACCTTGAAAGACTGAGAGATTTATGAATGTTCTATATTTTGATTATCATCTAATTTGTTAAGGAAAATGTTACTTTGTAAAATAAAATCTGATAGAAATATTGAATTCAAATAATTACCTTGAGACATTGATACAAGTATTCATATCAAATAATTTATACAGCTCATTTATCATTTCATCCTTGATAGCTCATTCTCTATACTAACTCTGTTATCTCTTGCAACATGGGTATTTTCAGTGAAGGCTGACAGGCCATTAAGATGCTTTTAAGTTTGGCAAATGTACTGCCCACTTTTCCCTGTATGTATCACATAGGGTGTTTGGGCTGGAACGATCAGACAGTTTAATAGTGGCTTAACCGTATATATTTATTTACCTCCAAAGAGACACAGAGGTGGGTATCCCAGAGTTATTTCAGTGATAGACTGATCTCATCAAAGACTCTCAAGGTGTGTTGACTTCTGCCTTCTTTTGATAATAAGTTGGCCACCACCACTCAAAATATCACATCCTCATATGAAAGTATCCTCAGCACAAAGATAGGGGGCAAAACAAAGAAACTCTCCTCAAATTCCTTATGCTTATTAGGAAGTAAATATCTTTTCTGGAGCCTTCAGTGCACTACTTCTGATTTCTAATGGACAGACTGAATCACATGACCATTCCTAGACCTATTGAGAACAGAATAGAAGGGATTACCAGATTGGCTTAGAGTTATCATGATTTAGCAACTGTGAACTGACATGCTAAAAGCAATGAAAAGAGTGAAATGGCTTTGAGGCAGGCCCAAGCATCTGCAACTCTAGTTTTACTAGTGAGCCACTTACAAAATTTGTTTTTCTGCTTCTCTTATTTCTGGGCTGTACTGGTTTAGAAGCCTTAGTACCCAAAGGAGGAATATTGATAAGTGGCACAACAATTCATATTGGTTGCTGAGACTCCCTACTTGTGGTTTTAGGTCCTCCTGCCACTGAGCAAAAATGACCAAAAAAAAAAAGGGGGGGGGGCGGCCACACAATGTATGAGTGTCAGTAATTATGCTGTGGTTGAAGTAACGAAGTAACAAAAGTGGGGAAAACAGAAGGATAGAAGTGGAACTCAGGAGATGTCTTCGAGGTACTTCTAATACCACTATATCCTATCATAGAAGTAATTTAAAAAAAAGTCACATAGCCCTGTATGGGCAGGGTTTAAATCACATCACTTAGCTACTCACTAGATAAAGAACTTCAGCCAGCTGAAAGGGTAGCTCCATTCCCAGCCTCAGGAGTTGTACACAGTTTATTCCAAGATAATCATGCTAATATTATTCCTCTTGGCTTAGCATCCATGCAATCCAGTTCTGACCTGTAAGATTGGAGGAACATGTGCAGAGAAAATTTTAAGTTTCAGAAAGAGACAAAAGAAGGTAGTACTGTGAGTATCTATGTGTATGCGTACACATGCGTACATGTGTATACTTCTGGGACTAATGTATGAGCATATAATGATGGGAACAGATGCAGCCATCTTGCAGCCATGAGGGCTATTAATAACACAGGGCAGGTAGAACACTGGGAAGAAAGAATTGGGTCCATGAGCCTAACACGCCTGGAGCCAAAATACTTTGAAATTTCTTGTTATGTAAGAAAATAAAATCCCTTTACTTTCTTGAATAGGGTTCCTGTTGTTTGCAATCAAGAGCATCCTAATGCATCATCATCACCATCATCATTATTACCCAAACTCATTAAGAATTTGATACGTAATCCTGAACACAAATTATTTTTTATAAGAACAAACAGTGCTAATTTTCATTAGCAAAGTAATTTTATCCCCAATTTGCTGATGAGAATCTAGTCAGAGCAAAGGAGCTAGTTGATGCTAAGAAGAATCCCTCACTGTGTATAGCTTAAAAAGCTTTCTTCTCTATTGGAATTATTTACCTGAAAGAGCTAAAATACTCAAGTTAATTGGCAAAACCCCTTCCCTTGATTAGTATTAGAGTCAAAGTGAAAAACTATGCCTCTCAGACACTGAATATTATCCTCTGGCTACATAATTTAATATTTTCAGTCTGGTTACAACAGTCAGGTCATACCAAACTGGAGGCCATTCACTTTTTTGAGGGCAACATGGTAGGTGTATGGGTGTGTGTGGATATATCTTATCTCTTTTTAATTTGATCCATCATGTGTTAATTTTATGTTTAAGTAGGTAACTTTATCCTGTGTCTTTCAGATCAACTTCATTTTGCATACCGCCCTGACCATAATAGATCTTGACTACCCTCCCCTTCCCTTGTCACCGAGTCATTCCAATACAATGACTCCACAGAAGTCTGTGGACTCAGGGCAAACCTTTTAGAAGCTTCAAAGGGAAACAAATTCCCAGGCCCTCTTTTGTCTTAATCTAATTGAAAAAGAGATTCAGACCGAGAATATTGTATAGCTTATTCATCAGTCAAGCCATCTGATGCATTTTGCTTTTGTTTTCCCTCGTACATCATGGGAGATACTGTTACCTCATTTAGTATGAATTATCTAGGGTAAATATAAACAGAAATTAGTGGACAATGTATCAATCTAGGACTTTCAACTATAAGAAAGAATAAAGTTAGGATATTTGAGCACCACAGGCACCCATACTACAAATTTTAAAAATGTGCAGGGCTGAAATGACCAAGATTTTTTCTTTGCTTGAATTTTACTTTTGTTGCCAATTTAGATAAAGATACCTGGTGAGCTTACAATATTGTGTTAATATTCTAAGTACATTTCAAAGAAAAATCTGCTTGCCTTTTATTTCCTTACCATATCCTGACCATCTTAATACATCCATGTTCTTTGTTATCTGATGTGACCACAGTTTCAGTGAAACTTGACAGCGCTTTCTAGACCTAAGTTCTCAATTTTAATGTCCAAGGTAGTTTTCTCTCCTACACATCTTGTCTGAATGTAGCAATTGCAAATACCAATGTCACATTGAATGTCACTGTAAACGATGAATTCTTTATCAGAAATCTGAAAAATATTTCCTCAGTTCTTGGATGTCATCAGTTGTCAAGCATCCATCAGATTAATTGCAGCTTTTGAAATATGGAAGTATGTAGGAAACACTACATTAAATACAAATTTTTTACCAACTAACTGTAGTATACATTTATCCCTAATATTATATAACATTTTCTCTCATGTCATAAAGATTTTGAAGATGCCTTCTTATAATAAAAATATTAAGATCTTTGTGAACCACTTTTGGCCATTAGCAGGTAAAGATAGCATCAGAGTGACCTGTTGCTTTTTGTTATTTGTACTGGTGACTCCAAGTTTTGAGAATTTATAATTTGAGGCATTTCAAAGTATACTAGAGTTTTGATCCAACTCATAGGTTTTTGTTGTGGTTCTGTTCTGTTCATTTTTTACCCCTTAGTTTAATTATATAATCCTTAAAAGTCAATAGCTTCTCTTGAAAGCCACCTGGAGGCTTTGTATAGATTTAAACATGCATTCAACAAGTATTTATTAAGTATCTCTCCACTTACTAATTATATGACTTAGACCTTGTAAATTATTTAACTTCTGGGCTTCAGTTTCCCCATCTATAAAAATGGGGACAATAATATTTGTGATACACAATATGTTAGTGTGAATATGAACTAACATTCACACTAACACACTAACACTAAATATTATGAATTAATATTCACACTAACATATTGTTAGTGCCTCTAAGTACTCCCCAAAATGTAGCTTTATATTTATACTAGAGGTACAACTTAGACTATCAAGAGCCAAGCACTGCTGTAGGTGTTGGGCTTCATCCTCTCTTGGAACTTTTGGATTCCTATAGATAAATATTTGACACCTGAGTAATGTTCCTTCATAATGTATGCATCAGTCACACCAACATCTGCTAGCTTTAAATGATGATACCCTTTGCCTTTAATTTCAGTTTCTAGCATGTGATGAACAATCTTTTGCATATAACTTTTTGTGTCAGTGGTGATGCTTAATATAATCTTTTTGAGGACATTTTAAACAGTAATTAGGTTTCCAAAACTACGTTCAAATTCAAACCTGCGTCGTGGCTGAATATGGTGGTAGGATGAACAGATACTTTAATTACATGAATGAGTATACACATGTGCTAGCAGTGAAACTACTATTTAAATCCCAGCTTGCTTCTCTGTTTGTCTACCATTAAGATTTGGAGTTTTTCTTAATGTTGTTTATTTCAAAATTGTTTCAGAGCTGTTAAACTATATTTACAAATGTACATTTTAGAATCTAGGTTATATGAGAAAACTAATTTTTATTTATCAAAGCAAAGTTGTTCATTTAAATCTATTTGCATGTGATTTTTACAAGCAGGAATTCTGTATTAGCCAATATTATATTCAAATGTGTCACTTTCTCATTAGTTTGAATTATTTTTAATTGTACCTTAACCTAATAGAGTTTTATTTCCAGATTTTGACTAGAATGCTTTCTTTTTCTAATTTACAGACAGTTTAGAGAAGAAGGGGCCTTTCCAAGAAGCTTACTTTAGCTACCAGCAACTTGTCAATAATATTAGTAGTAGTAATTTATCATTAAGAATTACCTTCATGTTCTTCATCTTATCATCTTCTTGATCTATCCCAGTCAGCAGAGTGACACTTTTGGGGACTATTAGAAGTCAAAGTGTGACTCTTCTTCTGTTTGAGTCTATTAAAATTAACTAATAGGAACTAACTTTTATTTGTTATTTAAAACCTAGATAATGACATTTATATGATTTTGTCTGATGTCATTGCTTTCTCTCCTATGAAAAAGAAGCACAATGATCTGTCTTACATTTCTCCTCCATTTCCCCTGGACTCCATTAGAAAGATTTTCCATTTTTCTTTAGATTTTCTTTGAACTATCCCTCCTGTATGCGAGATTTCCCATTGACATCTTCTGGCTAAAATAATTTAGGGTGTATGTGTGACTATTCTTAGCAGTTCATCTACATCATACACCCTGATGTATGGAAAATTGTTTTAGAAAGCTGAAATCCTTGCCACTTCAAACAAGGTCTGTAAATGAGCTGACTTCATTCCGTATTTCATACTCAAAACTGAATAGTATGATTCTTCATTATCCTCCAGAATGTTTAATTCTGACTACTTTCAGTAACGGTGTAAGAAGGAATTGGCTGACCAATGCACCAATGCAAGATGTTTATAATAGGGGAAACTGAATGGGATGGACAAATTGGGGGGGGTAGAGCCAAAATGGGAGCTGTCTATACTTTTGTTCACTCTTTCTGAAAAACTGAAAACTGCTCTAGTAAATAAAATCTATTAATAAAAAAAAGAAGGAATTGGCGGCAGTATATCAGCACGTCTCTTCACAACTGTCACTTCCCCCACATAAGCATGGACAGTGTGTGCTCTCTGTTCTTCCTAGGGAACAGGCAAGACTGGAATCTGCAGGTCAGATTTCAAACTGACATCAAAATCATCTTCACATTTCTGTCCCAATTCTCATTATGTCCTTTCCTCTTAATTATAACTAAGTCACACAGAGGCTTCCATTGAATAAATAGCCTACTTATAGGCACCTCATAAGAGGAGAATGTTTCTGGTCAATCTTATAATCTCTTTATATAGGACAACTTTAAAAGCCTTGGCATAGTTTTTACTTTAGTCTTGGACTCTAGTGACTAGATTAGGAATAACAATTATACTATGTATAAACAGCTTAAATTAGCATGAAAAAAAAGCAATGTGTGACATTTCTAAAGTCTATGCTGAAGGTCAGTGTTACAACAGAGAAGAGTGGTATAGAAATTTACAGAAGAAAACCCTGCAAAAGTTAGTGGGTAGAATGAAATGAAATGAAAGGACAGAACAAAAACTTCCATACTTAGTCTTACAACTTGCTCATTAAATAATCTTCTGCATTTACTTTGCTGCAACTAAAAAGAAGGTGTTAATTTATTACTTGCACAGTATATATATCCCCAAATGGATTTCACCTGTTCAACTTCTATGTGTTTTTTTCTCTTAACTGTAGAATACATATTCCCTGATTAAATAGGGAGAGTGACAACTGCCGACTGAACAAAAATTAATAGATTTTACATTTTGCTTAAGTGATTCTGAAAGCCCTATAAAAAAAGAAGAAATAGTATCACCATCGGTGCTATTTTCAAACAAGACAATGAGAACGCTCCATTTGACCTATAGAAGGCTGCCTTCTCTGTGATGGTCTAATTATTTTTTACTATCCAGAAAACAAATATCCATAACATTTTTTGTGTCTCTTAATTTTTACATTTTTTAATGTGAAAAGATGACATTTCAGTTGTTCATTTCACTGTGGCTAAAATACTTATTTGAATATTATTGTATTACTTCTCACTGAAAGAAAAGGTAGAAATCTAGATTGAACTCTGTTTTATAAATATTTATTGTTAAAATTTAAGGATTATTATTTTAAAAGTCTTCAAATGTCCTTTAAAAATGTAGTGTCCAGTTTGCTTTCTATTATATAATGCTCTAAGGATAGATTCATTTCCTGAAAAATAGTATAACCATGGTTCTGGATTTCACATTGTATACAAAGGCAAATTTGAACAAAATTAGTTAAACCAAGTTTTTTTCTAAATATCTTTATTATTCTGTATAGAAAACAAGGGTACCACCAATTTTGTTTTCGTAGTGATTTCTGTTATAGATACAAACTGCTACATAATGTTTCTGCCAACTGTCTGTGCCAATAGCCAGTACTTTCAGTAACAGTGGTTAGTGGGTTTTTTTTTTTAATTAAGAATGTATATTTTTTTTAAGTCAGTTTTAGGTTTGCAACAACAGTTGCTTCTTTTTCATTTGGTTTTGCATACCTAGTTTTCTAGAATTCACTTTGCTACCTGTATAATTTCTGGTCCTGAACATATGTATGGCAGATTTTGCTTTTGAACCACACTGTGGATAATAATGACTTGAATCAAAGAAATAAGGGGAGAGAAAATGTGGGTATTGATGTAATAGAAGAAATGAAACAAAATGGATGTATCTTAAAACATGAATTGTGTGAAAAGGGTCATTCTTACAATAATAAAAAAATAGATGACTAACACCTAATACATTTCTTCTTTTTATTTTTTAAGTTTAAATCAATTAATTAACATATAGTGTGGCATTAGTTTCAGAGGTAATTTAATGATTCCTAAGTTGTATATAACACCCAGTTCTCATTACATCACGTGCCCTCCTTAATGTCCATCACCCAACCCCCCACTCCCCTCCAGCAGCCCTCAGTTTGTTTCTTATAGTTAGGAGTCTCTTATAGTTTGTCTCTCTCTCTGATTTCTTCTTATTTTATTTTTCCCAACCTTCCCCTATGATCCTCTGTTTTGTTTCTTTAATTCCACATTTGAGTGAAATCATATGATAATTGTCTTTCTCCGAATGACTTACCTTGCTTAGCATAATACCCTCTAGGTCCATCCATGTCATTGCAGATGGTAAGATTCCATTTTTTTTTTTATGGCTGAGTAATATTCCATTGTATATATATACACCACATCTTATTTATCCAAAAGATTTTTTTCTCCATTCTAAATTCCTTCTTGGGTGCCTGGGTGGCTCAGTCATATAAGCATCTGCCTTCAGCTCAGGTCATGATCCCTGGGTCCTGGGATTGAGTCCCACATCGGGCTCCCTGCTCGGCGGGAAGCCTGCTTCTCCCTCTCCCACTCCCCCTGCTTGTGTTCCTGCTCTCACTATCTCTGTCTCTGTCAAATAAATAAATAAAATCTTAAAAAAAAATACAAATAAAAAAATAAATTACTTCTTAATATTGGTGTAAGCTATCCTTTCATGATTTCTTGAATTATTTGTTTCCCTCCTAAACAAATTACATCAAAACAGTTCACCACTCTAATTTGATTGTGTAAGTCTTGGGGCTATTGTTTGCATAAGTTTTTAGTAACATACTCTATGGAGTCTACCTTACAAAATTTCTTAATTTTTTTTAATTACTGCAAACATCTGTTCTATTAAAGAAAACTTAAAATGAGATGGGATGAATTTACATTAACATCACCTGGGTTGGGGCACCTGGGTGGCTCAGTTGGTTAAGCAACTGCCTTCGGCTCAGGTCATGATCCTGGAGTCCCAGGATCAAGTCCCGCATCGGGCTCCCTGCTCGGCAGGGAGTCTGCTTCTCCCTCTGACCCTCCTCCCTCTCATGCTCTCTCTCTCAAATAAATAAAAATAAAATCTTAAAAAAAAAAAAATCACCTGGGTTCTCCCTGCTGCTTGGCACTCCTTTTGTTTATTCCCAGTGGATTCCCAATGTAGCATATGTGGAATTTAAGAACGGGGAATAGGAATTTATTCCTAGTAGATTCCCACTGTTGATAGAAATCTTTACCACTTCACTGTGGGATCCAATTCAGCTCTTTTCCAACTCTTCCTAGATGGTTTATGCACCCTAAGAAGAAAATCAATATGTGCCCTCTTTTCTGCCTTTATCAGTTTCTTTTTTTTTTTTTTTTAAGATTTTATTTATTTATTTGACAGAGACAGCGAGAGCAGGAACACAAGCAGGGGAAGTGGGAGAGGGAGAAGCAGGCTTCCCGCTGAGCAGGGAGCCTGATGTGGGACTCGATCCCAGGACCCTGGGATCATGACCTGAGCCGAAGGCAGCCGCTTAACGACTGAGCCACCCAGGTGCCCAGCCTTTATCAGTTTCTTAATATACCTATCTCTGAACCAGCACTACTGTCCTGTCCTCCAGTCTCAGAAAGCATTACCAACTCCTTAAGTCTACGTTCATGATCCAAGATTTTTCCTTCCCTCTTTTGATCAGCTTCATTAGTTTCCATAATTCTATCTTCTATATCACTTAATTCGTTCCTCTGCTTCTTCCATCCTTGTGGTCATTGCATCCAGTTGGCTTCAAATCTCAGTTATTGCATTTTTCATTTTGGCCTGATTGGTTTTAAGCTCTTTTATCCCTGCAATAAGAGACTCCCTTGGTGTCTTCTATGCATTTCTCAAGCCCAGATAGTATCCTTATGATTGTTGCTTTAAAGTCTGGATCAGGCACACTACTTACCTGATTTGATTAGACCCCTGGCTGTGACCTTTTCTTGTTCTTTCTTTTGGGATGAATTTCTCCATCTTAGCATTTTGTCTAGGTCTCTGTCTTTGTGTTGGGAAGGCCAGTTATGTTTCCTGCTCCTGAGAGTAATGGCTTTATAAAGAAGAGGTCATATACTCTCCAGGGCTTGGTGCTTCAGGAAGTGTCTCTGGTGTATGCTGTGTGCACTCTGCCACTGTGTTTTGGCTGCTCTATCCCTCAGGGCAGTCCTCTGCAGGGTTTCTCCTTGCCTGCAGTGGAGAGTGTCTGTACCCTGGCCAGAGTGTGACGAGTTCTAATTCCACTTGTATTTTCAGTCTTTCCCCTGCTCCCCTCTGTCTACCTTGCTGCTCTCATTATCTCTTATTGTTCCTTTGTCAATCTTTTCCTCTCCCTGTTGATTTTCTTTCTTGCGTCTTCTGATGTGCATAGGTCAGAATTGTCTTCAAAAAACAGTTGTTTCTCTTTTTGACCTCTAATGTTCTTTAATATTTTTCCCTCCTTTGTACTAATAAATTTTTCAAGCGACTGGGCTATCAATTTCCTTACCTTGAGCTCATTCCTTAGCTTTCTTCCTAGACTTGAGTCCCCATCACTCTGTGGAAAGAGACCCCTTGAAAGGCACTACTTTCTTTTCTCCCAGTCACCAAATCCATTACCTTCTTTCCCATTTTCATCTCCTTGAGCTACCTAAAGGAAAAAGGAAACTAGCCATGTTCCATGCTAGACACTTTCATAACTTCACAGTAGCCACTTAAATAAGATTTTTACTGATTAAGAAACTAAGGTTTGGGAAGTTTGAGTAAATTATGTTCACAAAATCACACAGCCATGATTTGGTCCTTGTGAAAATTGTGCTCTTTCAACTATACTAGATAATTGCATTGTATACCCTTTTCTTTACAGTTCAAAGACTTTTAGCCTCTGGGACATTATTCTGTCCCTCCATTCTTCCATCTCTGCTTACTCCTTTGCCGATTCTTCTTATTCAGGATCCTTAGTCTGTACCTTCAACCCGCACTTGTTTTTTTATATCTTATTACATTGTCAGCTGCCTATTTTGCCTTTCTAGTTTTATCTATCATCACCTGAAGTTCAACATTTTGAAGTCCAAACTCATTACTGTTTTCTTTAAATCAGCACCCTCTATAACCTGTGAGTTTTCCCCCCTGTCAGTCATTTCCCTTTTCGTCTAAGCCAGAAACATCAGTTAACTTAATCTTTCACTTTTCGTTATTCCTTGGCATGATAGCCAGCATGGTAAAATGTGTTCTCGCTTCATATTTTCATATACATACGTAGCATATGTGAGGTTTTTCATATGTTTTTAGGATAGATTATTTCCTTTGCATTTCTGTTGCTTTAAGCCTGGACAACTGTAGTAGCCTACTGTCTAATTTCCCTTTTATTATTTCTCTTTATATTACTGTCAAATTTATATTGCAAGCCATTGCTTCATTATGTTAAAAAGCCTTCAGAGGCTTCCAATTACATATAAGGGAGAAGATAAACTCCTTACCGTTACATTCACTGCTATTCCTGTTACAGTCTAGTTCCAGACTTGGCTCTCAAACCCAAGATAGTTCCCCTATTTTCCTGAAAATTGCCTGATTTTTTATCTTATAATGCTTTTGCTTATATAATACAACATTGACTAAAATATTCATCTCCAGGGTTCCCCTCATTCTGAGCTATTTAAACCACTACGATTCTTTCAAAGTAGATATTCCAGAAAAACTTATCTAAATGTCCTGTCTCACAGTGATTTTTCCTTCCACTGAACTACTGAAATGCTTATTTTTCATACCTCTTCATTTAGGCCCTAT
Source organism: Mirounga angustirostris (assembly GCF_029215605.1). Lineage (NCBI taxonomy): Eukaryota > Metazoa > Chordata > Mammalia > Carnivora > Phocidae > Mirounga > Mirounga angustirostris. The sequence goes on along the minus strand of NW_026991710.1, from coordinate 148,532,657 downwards.
TTAACTGCCTTGTGTCATTGATTGTCATATATGCGTATTCTACTTATTTGTGTCCCTGTCTCATCTCCCCAGATAAACTTTAGATTTTCTTAGAGCAAAAATGTTTTATACTTCTCAGTGTCTGTCACTAAATACCTTGCATATATCCCTTGCACTTAATACATTTTAAATGAAGATGTAGATAATTTTAATATATTTGTTTTGACTCAATGTTTCAGAAATGCTTTTAAAGCAGATACCGGGGCACGTGGGTGGCTCAGTCATTAAGCATCTGCCTTCAGGTCAGGTCATGATCCCAGGGTCCTGGTATCGAGTCCCGCATTGGGCTCCCTGCTCGACAGGGAGCCTGCTTCTCCCTCTCCCATTCCCCCTGCTTGTGTTCCCTCTCTTGCTGTGTCTCTCTCTGTCAAATAAATAAATAAAATCTTAAAAAAAAAAAAATAAAGCAGATACGTACCTACATACCTATCGATACATATATACACACATATGCACAGATATACATATATCTACTTTACAAACTAGTCTTTGGGTTTTCACCTTTATATTTAAATCTGAAGTTAAATGGATACTTCTTTTAAAAATCACATTACTGGGGCACGTATCCTGTTAGCAGCTAGAAAGACTAACCCATTTGTCTAGTTATAGAGTGGATTTTAAAATTTTAGATTTTTTTCCAAATTAATATTTATGATTATTTATAAGAATATCTCTTTCTGGGGCATGTGGGTGGCTCAGTTGGTTAAGCATCTGACTCTTGATCACAGCTCAGGTCATGATCTCAGGATTGTGAGGTCAAGCCCCTAGTATGCACTGAGCGTGGAGCTTGCTTGATTCTCTCTCTACCCCACCCATGCTCAGGCACATGCTCTCCCTCTCTCTCTCTCTCTCTTAAAAAAAATCACATTAGTAAGGAATTTAGGATTTGTAATATGAATATTATTTACTCTTATGAGAGAAATATGAATCTTAATATATATACCAAATCAATTTTCATGATACGAATTTCATTTATCCCAATATAACTTTCCTTTAAAACTATTTTTTTTTTAGTAAAATCCATTTTGGTCAATAGTCTTCTTCCAGATGACAAAAACTTCCCTTTATGCTATGGAGCCAATTCATTATAGGACTGACACCATCATGATTTATCTTCAAGTCATATGACAAAAATGTCTTAGAATTATTCCCATGTGAAAGAAAAGGAACTACACTATGGCGGTAACAATTCAGATAATTCTGCAAGTTGAACCGTGTAGAGTTTGCATAATGGAGTTAACATGTATATGGATTAAGCAATCAAAAAAACTTAAGTAGTAATAATTTGAGGATTAGGTTTATTTTGGAAATGTAAAAAAAAAAAAATTTGAATCAGGCAAATGACAAACCATTGGCCTTGAACAACTCAGCTGTAATTGCAAGTGTAGCCTCCCTTACATGGCACTAACCTCCCTCCCTATTACGGACACTCAGTAGCCATACTCCTACATCATCTCGAATAGGGATTCCTAACCTGCAGGCCTTAGATGGGCTTCAGGCACTTAATGTATATTTAAAAAATGTGTATGTGCATTATTCTGGGAAGAAGTTCTGTAGTTTTCATCAGCTTAAGATCTTCACTAAAACCACACACAATGTCTGTTCTTTTTCCTTATGATAAAGCTTTTCAGATGTCTTAAAGTCTTAATCTTCTTTCCTAAGTATCTTCTTTAGGCCTAATATCAGTACATCCTTCAAGTCTTCCTTATCTAACAGGGATTGACCCTTCAACAATCTAATCAAGTCCTGATTTCCTTTATGCAGATAAATTCTAGTTTGTCAATATGCCCCACAAAATCTGCCATCCAGAATCTGACACTTTTGTAGTGAATTATGTGGACAATAGCGAGCTACTGCCTTCCCTTTTTCTGGAAACTATGTTAGCATAGACTAATATTAATGTTCATGATTTCCTTTGTCTGTGAGACACTACATGCTTACTCTCACTCTGCTGAGAGCTCTAGTCCTGATTAGTAACATGCTATGTGGCCTGGGCATCTCTCTGTACCATTCTTCTAAAACTATATTAAAAATGAAAACTTACACCACTTATTAAACAAATGTAGAGTTATTCAACCAATCTCATACTATGTTTTCTTTGGTAGTTCATTGCTTACCTAACAAGATAGGAATTTGGACGATTGCCAGCTTGCTTATTGAAGAAAATTATAATCTGATTTCATGCCTTTTCCTATTTCACACCCCTCGACCCATCACTTTGACAGCCCTTCTGAAGTAATCTTCCTCTCCAGAGAAATCCCAGACATGAAAGCTAATGCCTCCTTTCCTCATAAAACCAACAGAGTTGGCTAATTTCAAGCTGTGTCCCTCGTTTTCAGGACTGGGTTTAAAGCTGTTTGTGTTCTTGCTTACTCTTCTGTATATGATTGATTATGGAGTCTTCAAAGTAGGAGAGAGATTAAATTCTTAAAACATGTATTCCTTAAAAAAGGAAATTATCAACAACCTATTTTAGGAATGCTTACATGAGGCAAGTACCAATGCTAATTTGTAACTAAGGAGCATCAAATGATATTAAAATGCATATGTCATATAATTAGAGAATTATGTACTATTTAATGGATCATTTAGTGTTTTTTTTACTATTTTGTATAATTTTAAAAATTGATTAGATTTAGTTTTACATCTCTTAAATATTGATTTACAAGTAGGTATAGATAAAGAACCTATTAAATAATATTTAGTTGACATTCCTTGGGGTTTGAATAGCTTAGATTTAAAATTAAGTGCTGCAAATGCTTCTGAAATATTGTTATTCTTTTAAATGGAGGAATTTTGGAAAAAATCAAACCTGACAATTTTTACTAAGTAGATGAATTAAAACATACAGTCAACTCTCGATTATTCAAACTAATGGAGGAAAGGATGGAACAAGGATTACTGTTTCTTTAGTTCCTGCCCCCTCAGTTGCTGAGAGCCTCATTCCAAACAAATTCTTTGGCTTTCTGTCTTGAACATGTTACATTTCCTAACCTTTTATCCAGGATGCAGTCTGAAATACAGCTTACAATTGAGTTGACAAGAACATTTCATATTATCACGTTCTGCTCTTCTCAGACACATTTTTTAATCCAGTGCTTTAGCACTGCTTTTGTACTATTAAGATTCACATGAGAAACTGATAACATTGTCATTAGGACATTATCCTCATGGCTCATAAAATTAGTTTTATGTTAAAAAAATCTTATCTTTGAATTATAATTTACAGATAATTATAACCTTTCAAAGGCATTACCTCATGGTACCAAATTGCTTTTTTAAATTTTTTAATACAAAAATTTTATGAGACTTTTTTATCTTGAAGAGTCTTTCATAAAAATTCTTCCAACTTTTTGAATTCTTAATGAGTGCAATATTTCTGAGTACTATATGTGTTTGTAAAAGGGAAGAAATGCTGAAGGAATTTATGTGTGAAAACAGTATGTTGCGTGTATATAATACATCATTTTCTCTACTAATTAACTGCACACAGTGTGCTATTATCCAGACATAAGTATTCATGGGAACGCATGTATCTGGATAACTACAAGTTGAAATAAACACACCTGCCTTTTATTTCAATAACTGCACATTCAAATCCACATAAGGTATTTATTTGAATGTGACCTCCATATACATGAGAAAACGTTGGTTTCAGTGTTCAATTTTTTTGTTGATGTTTTGTTGTTGTTGATTTAAATCTAAAATAGGTACAAACTGTGGATAATGCTTCTCTGGAAAACTTTGCATGCAGGGAGAAGGAAATTCAAAGATAAATCCTATGAAAAAACACTGAAATTGTTTTGTCTTATTATATTTTGCCTCACTATATATTGAAGCTAAATTCTTATTGAATGTAGTGATGCTTAAAGCCAAAGTATGTACAGACCATAAACCCACCTGGAACTGTGCCTACTTTACCTTAAGTTAAATAATTTAATTATTTTTCTTTACAGAATAAACTTGTTGATCTTTGATTTGGAGAATCTCTTTTTCCTCAAAAAGCTTTTTCCTTGAATAGTGTATTAGAATATGTCTAAGAGATCAAGTTTTCTATTAGGCAATGGAAGTGTTTGGTACAAGGCTTATTTTAAAGTCTACATAGTAGTTTCCCCTCCCCCTGCCAACCACCAGCACCATATAAGCCGTATTTCTATATAGTTAGTTTTAACTGACATGAGCCAGAAAATTGAATTAGGATTTCCTTAAGAGTCTTAACTTTGAATTTCCTACTTTTCATTGCATGTAAACTATCAACCACAAGTAATAGTTTCAGCTCAAGTTCTAGCTTGTATTTTGCATGTTAAAGCTATAAAAAGTCTATTAATGCTGGACAGAATTTATGGCTATTGTTCCGCTATTGCCTAATTGTTAAAATTTATAAATAAAGACTGACTTTATTTATGTAGACTTGTCTTTCTGCCTTAGGGAGTGAACTACTTTATGTCCAAGGGTATCCTAGATGATTCACCAAAGGAAATAGCAAAGTTTATCTTCTGTACAAGAACACTAAATTGGAAAAAACTGAGAATCTATCTTGATGAAAGGTAAAAAAAAAATTTAAGTTTTCATCAGAAATGAGTTAAGTAATGCTTTTAATGAGTTAAGCTTTACTTTTAAAACTATACCACATAGCAGTCACCTAGTTGAGAAATTTTTCTCACAGCTATTTATAACTACCATTGTAGCCTGAAAGCAGACAAACAGTATGTAAACAAATGAGTATGGCTGTGTTCTAATAAAATTTTATTTACAAAAATAGGGAGTGGGCCATATTTGGCACACTAGCTATAATTTGCCTATCCCTACCATAAACAATTGATAGAAATTAAAGATATGATCATATAATCATGGTTGAGTTCAGCAAGAATTGAAGCATAGTATTACAAAGGATGACTATTGATTAGAGTGCCATTGATAAAAAATATGTATACACATACACATATACTTACACAAATATTTATATAATTGTAAATAATCCAAATGTACATAAGTAGAATTGTTACCTCCATAAGATGGAATACTGTTGAGTCATTAAAAAGAATGATTTAGATCTGTGAGTAAAGACATAGAAAGCTGTTTACAGTATACCATATGAAATAAGAAAAGCAAATACTAGGAAAAACATATACTATATGTTGACACTTTTTAAAGTCTACATAAATAGTTGTTACCTCTGGTGGTGTGGATTGCTGTGGAAAGTGAAAACTCTTATTTTCAGAGTTAAAAACATAAAGAATTCTGTTGCTATTTGAATTTAGCCAAAAAAACACTTGAAAAGAAGCTGACACTTTTAATATTGCAAAATTTATTTTTTCTTCATTTTATAATTAGAATTACTAGTTTCACCTTGCTTTGTTATAACCTATGCACAAAAAATTTAAGAATTATTTAATGTCTTAAATAATCAGAGTTGGATTTTTTAATTTTAAGGATTATGTATACTTTGTAGGATTAGCTGATCTGAGAATCAATAAAGTATTTTCATCCAAAACATAATTTGAGTCCTTATCATTTTTTTAGTAGAGAAATGTTAACTAAAGCTGTGTCTTTTTCTTTTTCCACTAGGAGGGATGTCTTGGATGACCTTGTAACGTTGCATAATTTTAGAAATCAGTTTTTGCCCAATGCACTGAGAGAATTTTTTCGTCATATCCATGCCCCTGAAGAGCGTGGGGAGTATCTTGAAACTCTCATAACAAAGTTCTCACATAGATTCTGTGCTTGTAACCCCGATTTAATGCGAGAACTTGGCCTTAGTCCTGGTAAGAATATATATAGTGAATTCCTTCCAGCCCCGTTCCCACCTCCAGGTAAAAATAGTAGTATATGAGACATTTTTTTCTCACCACGGGGAAACGTGCTTTCAGTAATTACAAATACTTCTCTTACTACTTACAGCAATGACTAATTCTATAGAATACAACATTTATGTGAGCTTAGAATAGTTTATCATAGCTGTCATTTATATGTAGTAAACACCGTTTTAGGAAGAAAGTTAGACTTAGCTATAAATTTATTAAAAGTATTCTTGATTGAGAATTGGATATTACTAATTTAACTAAAAACTTGAGAAATTATTTTTAAAGCTTTTCATAGTCCACATATTACATAGGTAACACCTAGAATTTTTCTACTAAAAAATTTATTTTTAATACAACTAATTTTTATAATTTGTGTGTATGAGTATATAGCTATGTACATGCAATATAACCTGAGTATTCTACGTATTTTTTCATTTGACAGAACTTTACTTACCTCTTCATCTCAAAAATTGTATTGTATTGATTTAGTGGTGGTTACAAAACATTTACCCATCATATGAAATTTGTTGAAAATGCTTTTATAAAACATAATATTTGACTTTGCTTTATTAAGCCTGCAGGATTCTGAAATAAAAACCCCATAGTAGTAGCAAGTAGTTGTAGCATATAATAATAAGTATCTTGAGGTTTGTTACTATTTTGATAGTAAACATCAGATATTGCTTTGGGCAAAAATAAAGACATTTTGTTGTTGTTGTTGCATGCTGCTCAGGTTTAGCAATCTTTTCCCTAAAAATTTACTTCTGAAATTAATACGTAAATTCCATGGACCTTAAAAATACATATGTCAAACGAGAATATTAATGTAATAATCTTATAAGTTGTTTACATTTTATTTTCAAGGACTGTTAACATATGTCTTTGTCATTAAATATTTTCCAATTAGATTTTTATAAAAAACATTCTATGTAAATATATATGTGGGTTTTGGGGTTTTGTTTTTTTTTTTGAATGGGAAGATAAATATACTAATGGTACAGGTGTATTTTATGGATAGTTGAGTGGGAGTATCACATTTGAAAGCAAAGATGAAAATAAAGCCAATTCTGAAATTTTTATATTTAGAATGAGCTTTCACTATAAATTCCTAAATTACTCTAAAATGCTTTATGAGTTGAAGGAAATACTCACGAACTGGTGGTCAGTTAGGATGATCAACCATCCCTATTTGTCCAGGACTGAAGAGTTTCGCACGACACGGGATTTTCAGTGCTAAAACTGGAAGAGGCCCAGGCAAACTGGGATGAGTTGGCCATTCTCTGTTTAGTTATGATCGAATCTCAATTTCTTTAAATTATGAAAATTTTTGCATTAGATAATGCCTTTGGGACCGCATTTTTCAAACCACCTACTAATTTGAGGTGTTTCTTTTTAATTCCAGATGCTGTCTATGTCCTGTGCTACTCTTTGATTCTACTTTCCATTGACCTCACTAGCCCTCATGTGAAGAATAAAATGTCAAAAAGAGAATTTATTCGAAATACCCGTCGTGCTGCTCAAAACATTAGTGAAGATTTTGTAGGGCACCTTTATGACAACATCTACCTTATTGGCCATGTGGCTGCATAAAAGCACAATTGCTAGGACTTCAACTATTAACTTCAAACTAAAGTTACCCAAGGACTTACTTAGCAGATATGGGGGTTACATTAGTGCTGGTCATTCTAGCCTCTGTATACAATCAAGCTCGAGTGTATACCATTTTTTTCTTTTACTATTTTCTTTTTTAGTGATTTCCTTGGGGAACTAAATAATTTTGCAGAACTTTTCTTAATTTTGCTTATCATGTTTTGCACAAAGCAGAGCCATTGTCTGACACAGCTGTTTAAGAATGTTAAACTGACATTATACTCTAAAGGTGGTATATGTGTGCATTAGATTTGCTTGAAAAACTACTCATTTTCATTCTTTTTTAAAATACCATTTAATGTGTACATATTTAACTAAAGAGATTTATAATCATAATTATTTTATTGTAAAGATTTTAACTAAAGCCTTTCCTTTTTCTCTCAAACTGAGTTCTGAAATTTATTTGATTCTGATCTGAGCTTATGACTGTCTTCATAGAAGTTGGATCTGACTTGGATAAAAACCAATACCAGTTTCTCTTTCCTTTGAACTTTGAAAAGAATATTAATTTATTACTAGTAATAAGCAAAACAGGCACTTATTTTTATAATATAAATTCATCACTTGACTTTCCATTTTTAAAAGTTCTGGGTTAGTCATTTCTCAATAAGTCCTTTAAAGTATTTGAGATAGCAAAATATGTTAAAATCTAGGATTCCCATACCTAGGAACAGAATGTTATTAAAACTTGTATCTCTTGTAATTAGTCAAAATTTACCATTCTCTTAACTTGAAAATTTCTGTTTAGAATCAGTTGAGAAAGGAGTATTGTGAATGAACAAATTTTCTTTCTTCTTTCATTCAAAAATATTTACCAAGGACCTTCAGTGTACTAGACACGGTGCTAGGTAATAGCGATACCTAGACATGGGCCCTGCCTTCATAGATGTTACATGATTGGTAACAAAAGGAAAAATACTGCTTCTTGGAGAGCAAATGTAGAAAGCATAGCTTAATTAACAATTATTTAATTATGAAACACTTAGCACTGAAATGATAAAGAACAGTACATTTATATGGTAAGTCAGAAGTTTCTTGGGAATCCTGCTAAGCGAAAAGCATCAGCTTTTAAATGAGACACTATGTGATGAGTAGAGCTGCTAGTTTAGGGGGTGGAACTTGGAGGATTAGAAACTTTTTACTGGAAGTGCACAGTCCCAGTTTCTTTCCAGATCTGGTCCTAAGTAAATAGTGGTTGGTAATATTATAACTGCAAGTGATATCCTATAGAATTTTCAATGACAAGACATAAGATAATCAGACAATTTCAGAAGTCAAAGGGACTTTTAGACTGGAAGTAAACAAGTTCTCAGATCTTGAGGAAAACACCTAAATTTTCACATGTGCATAATTTTGAATTCCATGACAAAATGCTTCTTTGTAATTTTTAACTTTAATTTATTGGAAAGTTTCAGAAGACCAACAGTAATGATAACATTTTATCGTTTCTATTTTCCCATGAATGGCAGGCATCTTGCCCTCTCTATCTCCTTTACTTTTTCTTTTTTTTTCTATCCCTATTTCTCCCTTACCATTGGGTTCTTTCTACCCCTGTTTTAACTTTACTCTTTTCTTTCCTTCTTTTTTTTATTTTATTTTATTTTTTATTATTATGTTATGTTAATTACCATACATTACATCATTAGTTTTGATGTAGTGTTCCATGATTCATTGTTTGCATATAAGACCCAGTGCTCCATGCAGTACGTGCCCTCTTTAATACCCATCACCAGGCTAACCCATCCCCCACCCCCCTGCCCTCTAGAACCCTCAGTTTGTTTTTCAGAGACCATAGTCTCTCATGGTTCATCTCCCCCTCCGATTTCCTTCCCTTTCATTCTTCCCCTCCTGCTATCTTCTTCTTTTTTTTTTAAATATATAATGTATTATTTGTTTCAGAGGTACAGGTCTGTGATTCAACAGTCTTACACAATTCACAGCGCTCCATTTCAGTTTTTCCCCTTTTTCCTGTTTTATTTTTTCCACCCTGACCTGATTATAAATGTAGATTGGCAGAATTCTTTTTTTAACATTTTCTTATGAAAATTTTCAAACATATAAAAATTAAAATATTTTACAGAGAATACGTATATAACCACTATGTAGATTCTACAATTAAAATATTACTGCATTCACTTTAGCTCATATTTATCCATCCCTCTGTCCATCAGTCAACCTATCTTATTGTTTTAAGACAGGTAATACAGGTTTCGGACCTCAGAATACTCTTTCTTCCTATAGAATTCAACTTGTGTATTGTTAGCTAGAGATCCACTTTTTAAAATTTTTTTTTCTGTATAGGTAAAATTTGCATTCAGTGAAATACATAAATGTGAAGTATACTAATCAATGAATCTTAATAAATACATACACTTGAATAAACCAAGCCCATATCAAGGTATATGACTTGATACAACCTATTTACAGTTAATATTTGTACCAGTTCACATAAAATATAGAAGCCTTGTAGCCATACAGGAGTGTTTACCCACTTCCTCCGTTTGTTATTTTATAGTTGTCATATGAGTTACAGATAGCACACATTACAAACTCCACACGGTAATAATTTGCTTTGAGTAGTTGTATAGACTTTAAACAAGGGGGAAAAAACCCTCGTTTATATTGACCCACATTATCACTTCTAATGCTTTTATTCCTTTCTGAAAATCCAAGTTTCCTTGTAGTATCATTCATGTCAGCCTGAAAAATATTAACATCTATGACACTTAGGTCTGCTAGCAATTAATTATCCTAGTTTCCTTTTACATGAAAATGTCTTTATTTTGTTTTCCTTTTTGAAGAGTACTTTTGCTGCATATATAATTCTGCATTGACAGTTTCTTCCCCCCTTTCACACTTTAAAGATACTCCTCCACTGTTTTCTGGCCTCCATTGTTTCCAGTAAGAAGTTGGTATATTCAAATTGTTTTCTCCCTGTGTGTATAAAATTCCATTTTCCTCTGACAGTTTTCTTTTGTCAAATATTTTTCAGTCTCTTTTACACATGTGCTAAAACTTTTGATATCATCTTACAGATCTTTTTTTTTTTAATCTTTTTTTCCTCTTTTCTTCAGTTGGATTATTTCTCTTGATCTCTGTTCTAGGACATTACTCTTCTGTAATTGTTCTTCTTTTAAGCTCATTCAATGAAATTTTTTAATTACTATACTAGAAATTCCTTCACTTTTATAATTTATATTTCTGTGCTGCTGAGATTTCCTATCTTCATTTACTGTAAGCACATTTTTCCTTACAACCTTGAACATAGTTAAATAGCTGCTTTAAGTCTTTATCTGCTCATTTCATCTTCTTTGATTGTCTCTTCTTTTGAGAATAGATTATATTTTCCTGTTTCTTCATATGTTAGTAATTTAGACTTCATCCTAGACACAGCAAGTAAAATATGTAGAAACCCTGTATTATGATAGTTTCTCCAAAGACTTTTTTTTTTCTTTTTAAAGCTGGAAGTTAACTGGCAGAACTCAGTTGCAATCTCTTACTGCCCTGAAGTAGCTCAAATGTCAGTTCACTTCTTTAACCTGGAATCTTTTCTGTGTGTACATACCTCAGAGAGAAGCCAGAGTTTGGGGCACAGTTCATACACAGAAATTAGGGTGCTCACTCTTCTTTTCTTGCCATTATTTCTTTCTTCATTTTCTTGCAGCTACTATTGCCCCCAAACTCTGCTCCATGGTTCTTCAAGTCAGTAAAACTAAAGGCTCCAGTGATGCAGACTGGGGGCTGCCCTCAGGCAAAAACTATAAAATGGGAAATTCATCCAACTCTAGCTTTTTCTTCCAAGTATTCTCTTCAGTGTCAGCCTGAAAAATATTATTGGGTCAGCCTTTATTGGGTTGCTTTCCATTTCTGTACTTTGTCCAGTATTTGTGGTTTTATCTGTTCAAGGATTGGTATGAAAGAGCTACTGGGCCATCATCTGAAGTAGAACCCTCTTTAATTGGGCAGTATTCTTTTTACCTCTTTCTAAGCTTACTGAATAGGGATTTATTCCTGGCATTTTAAAAACTAGGTGTGTATAAATTTAAATGTTTATTTTTTAAAACCCCATCATCATAAACATTTACTGAATGCTTAACTCAATTAGAAATTCAGTGTTTTCCAGTGGAGGTCCCACTGGCTTTTGGGGAAGGATGTTCATTGTGCGAGACCGCTCCCTACAGTAGAGGACATCAGCATGCCTGGATTTTGCTTGCTAGATGCCAGTAGCATCCCTCAGTTATTGTATAAATAATGTCCCCACATGTTTCCAAATGCCTGAAGTTCGGAACTAGTGGACCTTCTTTCTGATAAAACAAATTTATCTTTCTAAAACACAAGCTCCTTTTGACACATCTGTTTAAAGTCCTCAATAGCTCCCTTTCTACAAAATTAAGCCTCCTTAGCATGGCATTTAAGGCTGTACAATCTGGGGGCACCTGGGTGGCTTGGTTGATCATCTGACTCTTGATTTCGGCTCAGGTCATGATCTCAGAGTCCTGGAATTAAGCCCCGAGTCAGGCTGCATGCTCAGCAGGGAGTCTGCTTCCCCTCTCCCTCTGCCCCTCCCCACCCGTGCACACACACTCTCTCTCTCTGAAATAAATAAATTTTTAAAAACAAACAAAAAAGGTTATACAATCTGGCCTCAGCTTATCTTCCTTTAAAGCCTCATCTCCAGCGTTCCTCAAATGTGATCTGATCTGTCTTTGACTTGTACAAGCTGGTCTTCCTGTGATATCCTGCTCTCCTTTCTCAATCTAAAGTTCCCCTGCTCATCATCTAAGATCCACCTCAAATATAGCTTATTTAGCAAAGCTTTCAAAGACTGCCTTTCTATTATAAGGCCTGAACTAGGTAAGTGGCAGAGGACTTAGAGAGGAGGAACGAATGAAAAACAAAAACTGAAAATGGATGGGATTTAATGATTTTGAAGTAAGGTGTTTGTTTGATGTAAAGATCTGGTTGTCCTACTATCAAAGGTAGCTACTAAGAGAAGCAACCAGTGGAGTGATATGGAACAAATAAGATCCCAATTTTCGGATATTTTTAATTTGAAAGTATCAATAGAACATTGGTTGCAGCTAGAGAATAAGGCTAGAAAAAATCAGCGCTGGATATGTAACTTTGGGGGTCTTATTAGTATTTAAAAGGTGTTTTGTTAGGTGAAGCACTGGAGAAAGCTGCTCTAGGAGGTTTGTTAAGTAAAAAGAAATGTTTGGGGAACACAGCATTTTAGGTTTTGGTAGAGAAAAAGAGAGTTTGTGAAGACTATAGAAGGACCAGAGAAGAATGGTGTCCTGAGAGCTAGCAGTGGAGTTTCGAGAAGGACGCTGGCTGAGCTTGCATTTGGTGCAGCTCAACAAGTAGTTTTTTTCCCATCTACACTCAAGCTTCTTTGAGACTACCTTTTCCACTTAAGGCTGAGTTCTTTAGTTACAGTAGTGCTGATGGCTTTTATATTGTCTGACCAAATATTCTCTTACCCAGTGCGTAATCTGAGCTCTACTGAAACCCACAAGGGCACTTACGGTCCATCGCAACTCAGGCCTGTCTACACCTCCCATCCCCATGAAGGACGAAGGGCTGTGCTATTTCAAGGCTAGAACATAACCATACCAACTGGGTACTTCTAGTGCATTTTTCCTATACACAATTACCAGTTATGTTTTCTAATATACAGGTTTGTTTAGTTTCCTTTTTAAGAAAAGAAGGCAAAGAAAAAAAGTGCTCAAAAACTTTGAGTTCTCCAGATTTATCATCAGCAGGATTTTCCCTAAGTACATTTGTTAAAACTAATACTCCATAATCTCAATGAACTCTGTATTTTCATCCTTCCATTAATTTTTCTTTTTTTCTTTTTTTGGAAAGCTTGTAACCTCTGCCTCACATTTACCTGTTGAAATGTTACTTGTCCTTCAAAGTCCTTTTAGATTCTTTCCTCTCCAGGGTAACTGTTCCAATTCTTTCAGGTAGAAATTTTATTCTTATATCTCCCTCAGTACCTAACATAGACCTTGGCCAACTGAATTATTTTAGATCTGGTTTAGTTTGTACATAAGCACATAGGAAGATGGCTTTACTGTGTCCATTTTTTAAAAATATATTTGGAGCTTTCAGTTGTACACAATTTATAAATTGGAACATATTAGATTTAACTTCTTAAAAATATTCAAAAGCAAATTCAATGTGTGTATTATTCTTGATATAAATTTGTCTCTAGAGGACTTCTGATTTTAAATATTTGGATGAATCAGTACTTTAAGACTTTTTTTTTTTAATTTCAAGAGTTTAAGTTGATCTTAAATTGATCTTTTACTTACATTTTTTACAATATGATTAATATGGTGCTTGATGAGAGTAAGCTTATTCAGAACTCTTAACATTTAAGATAACAACTTGTTTATTGTAATTTGAGTCTGTTTTCCTGTGTTTAAAATGAACTTCTTAAATATCATACTGCTAACTGCCTAGTTTCTTTTTAAGCATTCATAACTGAATATGTCCACTGTGAGAAGCCAACCTAAGGAAATAATCCAAAATAGGCAAAAGGCAGTACTTACATCATTAGTTTTGCAATTGTTTTTAATTCAAGGTATTAAAAAAAAAAAAGGGGTATAACCGGAATGCCCAAAACTTGGGGCTGTACAAACAAATAACTAGCAGATATTTGAGTACAAACTATGTACCAGACCCTATGCGAGGCACTGGTCAAGTAGACCAAAAGACATCCTTATCATGTATTACCGCGAGGCTATGATGTTTATAAATAATATGGGAAAGCAGTTACAAATCATGATGAAAGCCAAAGGGATATGAAATTATGCATATATGTATATATGTGTATGTGTGCACATACACACACGTTACAATTACTATGTAAAACACTGCAAAAACCTGATCGGAAAACAGACACTAGAGTAAAATATACCAAGATACGGGATAATGATCTTATTTCCTCTTTCAAATATTATTAAGGATCATATATTTTAGATAGAACCAAGTAAATTCCCCGAACTATTCAGAAAATAAAGATAAATGGTGTCCCTAAATTAACCAGTATAGTTTCCCCTCAGAATGTTTCCGTGTATTTTTATTCAAAATTTGTTTTATTTTTAAAAGACACTTGGTTGATCTGTTAAATCATTTCTGGACAAATGTTTTGTTTTCAAGCCTCCAAAAGTGGATTGTTTTATATTATTTTTGTCTCATCAAATTAAAGACAAACAAGAGAAAGATACCAAGTCTTTACTGAGGAAATTTTCATTTGTTAAAAAAAAAAAAAAAAATGTCTTTCTTCTTGGCGTGGTTGGACAGGAAGGTTGGATTTAATTTAAAATGATTAATGAGATTTTGTCAGGCTCCTTGACTTCACCGCTACTGCAGTTTGTCAGTGCAAAAACCCAGGGAGCCCGGACGCCACTCTGTCGCCCAAAACCACTCTCCGGGGAGAAAATTAACTGGCAGAAGTAGTGCCAGGTACATGTCAATGGCATTGTCTCCTGGGTATTGACAGTTTAAAGGTCTGAATCAGAAATATGTAAGTTTCGGGGACACACATACCTAAGATAATGTTTTCACTCTCTTTGCAAGTCGCTAATCACTTTTTAAATATTTCAGTGGCAAAAAAAATATATATATATACTTAAGTTGTTGATGCTTTCCAAAGGAAACTATGTAAAGCCAAAATCTTTACTAATGTCTCTCCTCCCTAATTTATTTTAAAAGTTAAAATAAACGAGGATTCAAGGACCTCAGGTTACTTTCTGCTTTCTTTTTTTTGTTTTGTTTTTTTTTAAGAATTAAGGTGAAGCATTCTTAGAAAGTGAAATCATTTTTCACTTTTGAGAACACGTCTTAGCCATCAGCATGACCCAGTTTTATTATCAAGTTTTTAAATTAAGCTGAAAGGTGATCTGACTTAACACACCCTTTTGTGCTTATTTGTGCACTTGAGTTTAAAACTAATCAATGTGATTAGCTAAAACCAAATTACTGAATATGGTTAGTTATGGATGGTTAAAGCAATGTGTGTTTCTGGCTTTGGTGTAAAACTG
Source organism: Mirounga angustirostris (assembly GCF_029215605.1). Taxonomy (NCBI): domain Eukaryota; kingdom Metazoa; phylum Chordata; class Mammalia; order Carnivora; family Phocidae; genus Mirounga; species Mirounga angustirostris. Next base: position 148,517,110 of record NW_026991710.1, on the reverse strand, counting down.
CAAAAGAAAACGATACCAGTGTTGATCATCTTCTTTAAAAGCCTGTCTCAAAGAGTTCAGGCAAAAGGAATTTCTTCCAACAAAATGGTAGTGAAGGTTTGAGGATATTATAAGACATCTGAAGACTACCTTTGTAGAAGTTTAACAGAACGAATATTTGCCAATTTTTATCCAAACAAAACATGAACAAAGAATGCTTTCATGTTAAACAATTTCTTTGTTCATGTTTTGTTCACTCTACCGTTCTGAACGGGGAATGTATGCAACCCGAGGAGACAGACCCTCTACCAGGACCAGACTTCCAATGAATCTGCTTGTGCTTCTGCTGGAGACAGGCTGAGAAAAGCACAGGAAAGTGGAAACGTCTAGAAAAGTTGATCAAGGCCACTGCTCTTACTGGGAGGACAATAAAAGGAGCAAAATAGAGTAGCTCTGGGTATATACCAGCTCATCCTCAACCATCACATTGCCTTGCAGTGAGTTTCTGTCAAGGCAAATGTCATTTTCCATCCTGAGGCCATCAAATCGTTGATTGTATCTCTAAAACTCTCAAAAATTGTACACACTATTTTTAATAAGTATCAATTTTAGTGTTGCAATCTAGCTGCTTCATTACATGTCCCCCCGCCCCAAAAATGGACTGCAGTATTCAATGTAGGTAATCATGTTTATGAAGGGATTCAGTTACTCATTTTATTTTACTTTGGAGATACTTGTTTTTACTACGTAACTCAAAATAAATATACATATTTTCTCCTTCCCTTAGTTAATCTTGGAACAAAGAAAATAATGCATAGTATTTTCCAAAATGCCACCCCAAAAAGATTATGGCCATTGTCAATAATAAGCCAGAAAAATGAAACTCTCTTGAGTGAGGCCAAGCTCACTCAGTTTAGCTCAGCCCCAGTTTAGATTAGGTGAAATCCAATGCCCTTGGAACACTGTTCCCAGGGTAGCATTTAATACCATGATGAATTTGTTGGTTCTGGGTCTGGTTCTCGGCCTCAAAATCTGGTTTTGTCAATAGCCCTTAAGCAGTGTATTTTTCACGGCATTGATTTTTAAATCTAGAACTGAAGGTTATGTTACAATAACTTACTGAGTGTGATCAGTACATCCTCTCTCTTTACCAGCCTTCAGAAAGTCGATGGATAATCATGGAGTCAGAGCAAGGGAAGTTACCAGAATCAAACACTTTATATTTTGTATCAAACAGCATAACCAAATGCACCACACTCTCAATAGAGATGATTTTTGCACATTTAGAGTTTGATAGCCGAAGTCCCTTTGCACTAGGTATGGCCAGGATTTGGCTTCATATTTCTTTTTATTTTTTTTTAAAGATTTATTTATTTTTGAGAAAGAGAGAAAGAGCATGAGCAGGAGGAGGGGCAGAGGGAGAAGCAGACTCCCCACTGAGCAGGGAGCCTGACTTGGGGCTCGATCCCAGGACTCTGGGATCATGACCTGAGTGGAAGGCAGACGCTTAACGACTGAGTCCCCCAGGCACCCCATATTTCTTTTTATTTTATACTGTTAAGTGAAACAATGCTTTGCCTTTCCCCTCCTCACCGGTTTCCCTTTTCATTGACTCAAAGCGTTTCTAATCCTTTTTTTCCCCAAGTTTAAATGTCAGTTAACACACAGTGTAATATTAGTTTCAAGTGTAGAATTTATTTTATAAGGCTTTCAATTATTATTACATTAATTTCTTTAAAACCTTAATATAGTAGATCACATTACAGGCATGGCCTGCTCCCTAAAGCCATTCTCATGCATTTTGTGCTTTTCTCACTATTTAAGGGAAATCTCATTTCTCACATATTCAAGTTCACTATACCCCCCAAGTACCTATAACATGGTATAAATTTAGGACTTTTTTTTTTTTTTTACAATATAGTGATGTTTTAACTTAAGTATTCAAATAAGCATTTAAAGATGGCTCATTTTTGGGGGAAGAAGGAATTAACCAGGGGCTATGAAGAGACAAAAAGGAAGAAAACTGTCCCTTACTATCAAAGGTTTCAGTGGGAGGAAGGCAACCATAATCCATACAGTTCTATAATACTTTATATATAACACCACAATTTTGCAGAGGTCTGGAGAAGTTATGTGACTTTCGGAGGCTGACATGAACATCTATAGGGATCAAGAGAGGCTGACTCCCAAAGTACATTTTGTATATTACTAACCTTAATGAACAGCATAAGAAAATGTGCTAAAAGATTTTAATAAAGAAAAAGACAACCAGCATTTTAGAAAAAGTGAACAATTAACACTCAACTAGCTGAGGGGTGCCTTGGTGGCTCAGTCAGTTAAGCAGTTGCCTTCAGCTCAGGTCATGATCCCAGCGTCCTGGGATCGAGCCCCGTATCAGGCTCCTTGCTCAGCAGAGCCTGCTTCTCCCTTTGCCTGCCGCTTCCCCTGCTGTGCTCTCTCTCTCTCTCTCTCTCTCTGACAAATAAATAAATAAATAATCTTTAAAAAACAAAACACTCACCAGCTGATTGTGAAGGATGAATATTATTTCAATAGGTGTATTACTGGCTCGGGGGAATAGCGTGCGTGATCTAAGGCGTGGCAACAACACCGAGGAGAGGCGGGGAACGGTCCCTAATCTGCTAGAACTGGAGGATAAGGTGTGAGCAATGAGTTAGTGGAAGAGATGACCAGAAAATATAGATTGGAGAAAGTAAGCTGAAATAGAGTTGGAACTTTAGTTGTGTAGGCAATTGGAAAGTTTCATGAAGAATGCTGTCATTTCTGATCTGTGACTCAGGAAGATCTTTCTAAAGCCCATCTAAAACATGAAGTCGAAATGCAACAGAATGTAGTGCATTCAAGGAAATCAGTGAAGAGGCCCCTGTACTTACACAAGCAAAATATGGAAAGCTTGACCTTCAGCATCGATACCGGGCGTGCAAATGGAGGAAAGATCCGGAAGATATTTTGGAAGTAAACCGTCTTGGCAAACTATGGGCTGTTGGATATAAAGAGGAAGGGGTTAAAAATTACCCCAAATAGTCTGAAGAAGATGTTGCCATTACAACACAATAGAGGGACACAATTCAAGGTCAGGTTTGCTTGGGTTGAGTGTAAGCTGGTGATTAGAAGGAGAGAATGAGCTCCCTTTTTTCAGTTAAATGTAAAGTGCAAATAGGACAATTACATGAATATTATTCAGCAGTTAGTTTAGAAATGTATAATAATGCAAAGATTAGAGATGAAAGCTGAGATAACATTTTGGGAGAGTCCTTGGCATAAAAATGTAGAAGAAATAGCAGAGGAGATACGTATATTGTCATGACTAATTAGCACAGTGCATGAAAAATTGTAGGGTCTAAAGAAATAGTTGTTGAATGAACACATTGATAAGTCTTCTCAAACCACATATCCAAAAATTTCTAACATGGCTTGGATATAAAAAATTCATCCTGTTTCAATTTAAAAATCTTTCACAGTACAATTTTAGAACTAAATAACCAAGGTACTGTCTGTTCAGAAAATATTCCTCTTGCACATGAGGTGTTCTACTTATCGACTATTCTTTGTAAATTGACAGACTGTAATTGATCCTATAATTGGAATACTCAAAACTAAAATTATCCTAAAGCAAATTAAATCTTGCCCTGTTAACTAAGACCCATGCAAATCCGCCCCTACCCCCCACCTGAATATTTCTCAGAATGCCTAGAAATTCTGGTTAATTGTTTTCACACCTCACTGTGGTTAAGGGTTACAAAGCTTCTTCTAGGTTATGTCTCATTGCCCTCATTTCTTCATCAGGATACTGCCCGCTAATACACTTATAACTGCAAGCTCTCACAGAGCCAAAATGGTTCTGTTCTCTGCAGTCCTCACTGTCTTAGAATAAGTGTCTTCTTAGCAGAAACGTGGGGGGGGGGGGGGAGTCCCCGCCTCACGGGACTTAGCCACAGTCTTTGAGGCCCTCCTGACTCCTGCACTGCTTCTGCCTTTAGCCACCAGTGGCTAACTTTCCCCCCAAAGCCCTTCTTAGCGTGCAAATCGGCCAGACACCTCTGCCTCACCAGCCTCACCAATTTCTCCAGCAGACCCACACTCGGCTCGGGACCACCCCAGTGCTCCTCAGCCTCTCCAGCCAGGCACCTGCCTCATAACTTGGGGGACTACAGAGTTTATTGTCTAAACAGGACACTTTTGAGAGTACTAAAATGCTAAACCAGATGGTACTTCAAGACACCAGGCATAAACTAGGAAGTATGGTCACCCTACCCATGACTATAATACAATGTGATAAATGCAATAATAAAAGTTTAAACACTTTTCAGTGGAAACATTGTGAATGTAACGCACCAAAGGGTCAAAATTTGTTTCCAATCAAGAACATCTCTAAATTATTTTCCAATTGGCATCCATGGTAAAAACCATACCGTTAGGCTGGGGATATTTGTATCATGCTGCACAGCAGAGCCCCGGCTCTGGAAGGAAATAACCTCTCAGCATCTTGGAAATGTATTTTGTGACTTAGGATTCTTGTAGAGAAGCTCATTTTGTAGTTTGCTCAACACTATAAAGAACTGAGTCTCAGAAATCTCCGGGATGATTGAGGAAATATTTAACTGACAATACTGATGATGAAATCAAAATTACAGAGAACTTTTATCTTACTGCTCTATCACAATTACTCTGCTAAGGGCTTTGTATTCTTCAAGTCATTTGCCTTCACAAGTACACTCAGAAGATAAACGTGACTTCAGAGGTCACCATATACTGGCTATAGTAATATATATGTACATGCCTCTCTGTATCTATCTAAATACAACCATCCCTGAGAAGATCCGGACAAGAATATTCCAAAGCAGAGGGAGCAGCAAATACAACAACTATGAGGCACAAGCATTCATGTACAATAGAATGTAAGCTTCAGGAAACAAGACACCGTTTCATTCACTTCTCTATTCCAAGCACCTTAAAAAGTCACTGAAACAAGAAAACATCAATAAATATTTGGAGAATGCATGCAGGAGCGAATGAACGAGCGAATTCATTCAGGAAGGAAGGCAGGTTTTGAGAAGAAGGCAGAGGTCCTATCTTGCCTGGCCTGGTAGGTGGTGGTAAGGCATTTGGATCTTATTCGAGTGCCGTGGAAGGGTACAGAAGGATTTAAACAGGGGAGTGATGTGGTGCAATTTATGTTTTTGAAATAATACTTTGCTGCGTGAGGAATGGATAATTGGCTGGAGCAAGAATGGAAGTAAAGAGACCAGTTTTCTCAGGCTTCTGACATTGGACAGATGAAAGCCAGGGAGGCTTGGAAAAGGATGGTGGCCGGAGGGATCTTAAGAACTAGATGCTGCTAAGGTTTTGGCTTTAAAAACTGGGTAGATGATGGTGCCATTCACTTGAGATGAGGAACATTGGGAAGGAGTATGTTTAGAGAAGAAATCCAAAGGAGTTTATTAATTAGAAAAATATAAAAACTAGCTAAGAATTAGGGAACTCTTTATGATAAAATGTTAACTAAAAAGAAACCCCTACAAATTGTATACAGTAATTACAACTCTGAAAAAAAGATGTTTGTGTACTGAAAGACATAAGTAGAAAATATGGTTGAATGAAAATTTTGATTTATTGGGGATTTTGTGGTTTTTAAAAATTTTAGTTTAAAGTTTTACTCTGCTTATTATAATATTATAAAAGTAAAATTCTGGTTAAGAAAAAAACCAAACAGTAAGTCCATAAGAAAAGCCTAAAATGAATGCAACCCAGAATACAATTTCATTATAATAAATTCATTTAAGAATTTTATAATGGGATTACTTTAAAACCACTAAAAGCTGTATTCTGAGGTCTTAACATCCAGAGCAGAAGTAATGAGGGGTCGAGGGAGAAGGGAGAGAGGTAGAGAACAATAAATAAATAAATAAATAAATAAATAAATAAATAAATAAATAAATAAATAAAATCAAACTCAGATTATTGATAGAAAATTCTACTGGTAAAGACCTGAAGAGAAGGAGATTCCATGAGCTCCCATTATAATCCACTCCATACTTTTAACTCTAATTTCCTTAAAATTCTTCCACCTTTTTCTAACATAAGGTCCCCAAGTCTCCCTCTACTTAACTTTGAAGATTTTTCTTATTTTGCTGTCAGTAGGAATAACAACTAGCTGCCATCTTCAGTTTAAGAGCACTTTATATACCTGAATCCCTTGTAATTATCCCTTCTTCTGTTCATGCAGAGAAATTCTTTTACAATTAAAATTATATTAAGAATACATTGTGGGGCCCCTGGATGTCTCAGTCGGTTAAGCATCTGCCTTTGGTTCAGGTCCTGGGATCGAGTTCCACATCAGGCTCCCCACTTTTTTTTAATATATATTAAAAAAAAGAATAGATCCTTCACTAGGAATACCGTGCCACACCTTGTCTTGACTACATTAAGAGCTACAAATAAATTTTATACAAACGATTTCTGCATGAAGTAATCATTGTTATCACTCAGTAAAGTTATTACAAATCAACTATACTGGAGGGCCCCCTTGGTGCCCAATTGTGTATTGAAAGCGCTAAGCTCCACATAAATGTTTTCACTTTCCATCAAACAATAGTTACCATAGAATTCAGATAACTCTAAAACAATTACATCTCCCAGAAAACTCACCCATATTTGTAGTTTATGTATTAAAATATTCTCTCTCTCTCTCTTTTTTGATTATTTGCAACTGTTGTCAAACCTCATGCCCAAAGTGTGATCCATGCATTTCAAATGTATTGAGAATTACCATGGCCAAAGGGAAAATGTAATGAGAAAATTTTCAGTTGTGCATATTAATATGTTAACGTTCTACTAATTCCATCCTTAGAAAAAGAAGACAGAGACTTACCTTGTGTGTAGGAGAGAGCATCTTCACATAGACAAATACTTTAACATCTCGCTTTCATATTTAAAGAACACTCATCTGGAAACAAAGATTCTAACTTCATGTAGTAAATAAGCACAGGAAAACCTCCAACTCTATGTTTAAACAACACTAGAAGTATTTCTACATGGTGTATAAACCATTTTTTCTAATAAGAAAATTATTTTTATCTCTTTAGGAGATAATAAAGATGAATAAAAGTCCAATTTCACTTGGGAATAATATAATCATTTTATCCCAAAGAAGAGATCTGATTAAATGAAGTTATTTTATTTCTTCATGATGAGTGTGAGTCTCATTTAAGGGGTCTCTGAAAACAAAACATATGCATGATTGCATGTATGTATACATTGGCATATGTGTTTGACTGCTTATAGACCTGGATGTTATTCCAATATGTTAAGGTTTTGGATGATAACTCCCCAAATTTGAAATCACAGTGTGATACCTAAATTTATCTCTGTAAATTTGAATAAAATTGACCCAAAGGTTTGTGGGACCTTATGCTCAGACCCTTAGATAAATTTCTATAATCCACACACCTGAGAGTACAGAGAAATATGGGAAGGAAAAAAGCAAAATTTCTTAAAATAAGCTAGGGGATCTTGTAGACAGACTTCTGTGGAATGCAGCTGGCTGTATTCTTTCCTTGAAATAATGAGCCCCTAGCCAGGAATGCTTTGTAAACTGAAAACAGAATGTATTCTTACCATTAGCTATTAGCTGCAATGCTCAAAAAGAGACATTTTAAGCAAAATATGGTGGAAATTTTCATAGACATAGGTTATTCTTTGCACCAAATTTTGCTCCAAGTGGTCAGTTTTTCACACTTTGCCACCTAGTGGACAACATGAAAACTACAGGACTCCCCCCCACCCCCACCCCCTTGATTTCCATACTCTTCAGAAAGAATGGCCCAACAACTTAAGGCAAGGATTTTTGTTTGTTTTGTTCATTGGTGCTCCTAGAACAGTGCCTGGTACTTGGTGGATAATCAATAAATAATTGGAGGTAACTTCATTTAAAGACTGTTCTTATGGAGAATGTAATCAAAAATATAGTTACAGTATGATATTGGCTAAATGCGTTTCCCAACTAAATGGAAAGCTCCAAATTATTTCCAAAGTAAGTGGTGGGTTCTATGTTGTTGAGTTAGAGATATATCTACATAGCTCACTAGGAACAGGAGATGTCATCATTGTTCTATGTAGACAGGTAATCCAGAAAATTTAATTTTTAGATGGTGAGAACCTACCTCTCTTTCACCCCAGCTGCTCCGAATAAAACTAAATCTAGCCTGGAAAATGCCCTTTCTTCCTTGTCTAAAAACCATGGCTGGCTTTCTTCTTGCTTTGGGCTGTGATGTTTGCTATTCCCTTTTTCTGCTGCCCCAAAATATGAAGCCCTTCTAGCTCTCTTTTTAAAAAGAATACATACGTATACATATGAATATATACATATGTATATGTTATTTCTTTTTCAAAATAACATTCCATGTTTCTACTTCAATGAGCCTAAAGTGTTAGTGACTCTTAAATATATTTCTCCTGGCATAAAGGCTGGTGCTTTTAAAAAACAGAATAATGATCATAATTTTTATTTATTTATTTATTTTTAATTATCAGAATTTTTAAATAGAGTATTCCCCTAATATCATTTTGATTTTGAGACTTTCTTTTGGAAAAAAAATTTTTTTTTAAAGATTTTATTTATTTATTTGAGACAGAGAGAATGAGAGACAGAGAGCATGAGAGGGAGGAGGGTCAGAAGGAGAAGCAGACTCCCCGCCGAGCAGGGAGCCCGATGCGGGACTCGATCCCGGGACTCCAGGATCATGACCTGAGCAGAAGGTAGTCGCTTAACCAACTGAGCCACCCAGGCGCCCTCTTTTGGAAATATTTTAAACAGCAAAACATATGCCTGTGTTTTCACAGCTTAAAATTTGGACCAGAAAAAAGTCATTAGGTAATCTACCTCAAATTTCTTTCTCAGGAGGATTATATTCCATTCTAAAACAGCAAAATATGTATACATACAACATATGGCAGTATGTTAGTAGTTCATTAAAAGAACTTAATCATTTTGTTTTCTAATCAAGCTGATCTTAGACTGACAATATCCTAACACAATAATATATTGTTAGGATACAAATCTTTTTTTAGCTGAAACTCTATATTCCTTACATAAAACTCATTTATGTTGCATAGAATTAAAACTCTCCAGGGTTCATAGTTTTAAACAAATATGCACACACATCCAAATAAATATTTTATCCAAAGCAATGGTTTTATTCTGACCCAGTCAATAGGAAATGCAACCTTACATACATAGCCTACCACGCAAGACATGTTAGAATAACAGCTTTGAAGAAGCCTAAATTTTTTTAGAATGATAAAGATATAACTTATGAATTAAAATACTCAAGTATCAAAGACTTTGAAAATGGAAGTTACAATGCAGTTGCTTTCTAAGGTATTTTTGCCCTTCTGAGAAAAAAAAGGCTTAAGTAACATTTTTGTAAGTACAATCATTTCTCACATTATCTGTGTAACTGAGTATAACATTCATATGCACATAAATAACATGCACAAGAAAAACAAAGTTTAGAATAGCATTTTAATTATTTTTTAATATATGTGGAATCTCTTGCTTTTCTCAGCTATATCCCAGGTCAAGGTCTATCGCATGTATTTGAACGAGCTATCGATCTTATTTTCCTAAGGGTCCCAGGAGGCAAGAGTCAGACATTGTTACTTCAGCCTTCACGAAGGCAAAACAGTACAGAACGCTGGACTGTAATAGACAACATGGCCAGGTCCCAATTTCAGTTCCTGTTACACTGACAAGACTCCTGCAGGTAAAAGACTAAAACATTCTTCTATCATTATAAGGTTAGTGACCATTTTAATGGAATAAAAGGATTATTCCTGCTACATTGGGGATAGGAAGTTTAGGGTGTGAGTATATAAGAAAGATGTCTTTTCCTTTTATGCTTGTGCAGTTCATAAGCTCTCTTTAATTGGAATAAAGCTACCTCTAGAATTTCAATATTAATATTTATGATAAAAGCTATCGAGGACACAGATTGTAGAGAGAGCCTGTCCAAAGAATTCAACGGACATTTTTTTAAACATCAGTAGAAGGTAGGTGGGTGATTTTTACAGGCTGAGAGGTTTTGCCTTTTAACAGCAACAATATAGTACCACTTATATTTGCTCTACCATTGTGACTAAAAAGAAATTCTGCATTTAGTTTACTCACCTCACAAGGATGATATGTAACTTTTTAAATAAGTAGCAGTTTCAAAATTAATTTTCTTGCCTAACGTGCAGGATTCCTAACTAAATGCAGTCTTTCTTAGTTGTGTGTTTTTGTTTGGAGACAGTTATAAAATGAATCTTTGACCTGCTGGGTTGAGAAACAAATGGGAAGGAACCTGGAAAGGTCAAGGGAAAAGACAGTGAAGGTCACCCAATTATTCACACTTCTAAATTATGAAAGACAGAGAGACAGAGAGAAGAGAAGAACCCAACAAAACTAATCTTTAAAGTTTTCAAAATACTTTCAAATAATTAATTTCTTTAGATTTTATATTTCGATGAAATGTGCTGTTTAAACAAAAGCATCCCTCTTTTGGGAGGGAGGTTTTTAAAAGTAAAAGTAAACCAACAGAAGTGATATTATAATATTTGCTTAAACTAAACAATAAGGCTTTCCTTTCTGCTGCAAAATAAATATAACACAATTATATTCCATAAAAGTGTAAAATTTATAAATGAGTTTCATATGGTCAGATATGAAATGTATGTAAGTTATGTCTTACAAGGAAGATTATACAGCATTTTAATCTTGATTTTTAGTGATTTCTTGCAAATATTCATTTATTACTTGCCAATCCATGTCTAGGAACTAAGAAGAAAAGATTGTTTAACCCAAAGAGTTAGTTGTTTTTTCTTGGTTTAAGTGGGGTAAATTTTTATTTCATTGAGGAGAATGTATTATAATAATTTCTAAAATATAATCAAGTTTTTTTTTTATAATCAAGTTTTTAGTGATTTGTGTATGTGCCAGGCAGTCAAAACATTTCATTTCAAGATAACCGTGTATGTTTAAAAGTCCAATATACTATTTGCTGCCATGGTGTTATAACTTTATAGGGAAGAAGCAGTATTTTTTCTGCAAAATAAAGTTTTATAACCAAGCATCATCAATGTAGGAAATCTGTGCAAACGACTAAAATAAACGTTATTAAATACATAAAAAATGTAATTTTTCATTGTAACTATTCATATAACTCATAAAAATTATGTGAGCATCTTGTATATAGTTATCTTAAATGTTACGTGTGTCCTTCTAAAAACTTGAAAGTTCCTTTTTCCTTTCCCTTTAACAGTGTGTTGGAGTGTGACTTGCACAAACCATACCCAATCTTTTTCTGCATCTTCAGTGTACTACCGGAGGTTCCAAACGGAATAAAAAGATCACTTAAAGCCTTTGACACAATTGGAGTAATATTTATGAAGAAGGCAGGGTTGTCGCCTTTCCATCTTTTTTGCGCCGAACCGTTGATAGATCTTCTTAGCCTCTTAATTGACCTCCCCCAGACCTAAGCGGATTGTGTGGCCTTAGAAGATTCCGACGGTGGGGGTGGGGTGGGGTGGCGAGGGGATGCACGTCTTGTGCAGCTGACTCTCCAAGCCACTGGTTCAGCCTACAGGTGTGTGGGAGGGGGAGTGTGTGAGGGGAAGTGGGCGGGAACGGGGCGATTGAAACAAGAGGCAAGTAGGGAGGGAAGCACGGCCAAGTACCTCCAAGATTCTGGGACCTTATCTCCGAGGAGCACTTAAAGCCTTCCTTATCTCAGGGTCTTCCTACCGCCAGGCCTGGTGCCCGGAGTCTGGCAGCTTTTCCCGCGTCTCTGCTCCCATGGCGGGGGTGGGGGTGGAGATGGGGTCCGGGGACTTAACGCTAAAGGGAATGGCAGAAACCTGCTGCGTCCCAATCCGTTTCAAGGCCACGTCCGCGCAGCTTTCGCGAACCAAGTCGATCCGAAAGTTGGAAGAAGTAGCGCGAACTGCAGAGGGGGAGGGAGAGTCCCTCCGTGTCCGTCTCCAAGAGAAAATCCAGAACATTGGTGCCAGTTTAATTCCTAGGCATCTTTCTTAGTTGTGTGTTTCTGTGTGGCGATAGTTATAAAATGAATTTTTGAACTGCTGGGCTGAGGAACAAAGAGGAAGGAACCTGGAAAGGTCGAGTCAGCGTTCACTGTCCATGTTAGAGTTCTCGTGGCCTTCACCCGAGGCCTGCCCGGCGGAGGCGTCTGCTCGAGCGGCTCAAGCTTGGGGGAGGCAGCCTGCTGAGAATTGTGAATGGCGAGAGAAGGGCTTCAGGATCTGATTGCTTAAAAAAAAAACAAAAAAAGGATATTTGTAACCGGATGGAACCAGTTTCTCCTCTTCTTCGAGAGCGCACTTTGGCCCATTGCCTGGCGCTGGGGCTATAGGAGCAGTCGCTGGTGGGTTTTGGAGAAGTTCACGTGTTAAAATAAATGAACAGGGATAACTCCTTCCCAAGGCAGACGGCCCGTCCCCCACCCAGCTATCAAGGCAATCCGCGTTGAACTCTAGGGCGTTCGGTTCCCACCGACCGTGTGCGCAACTTGGACGCGCGATGGCTTCTCTGCCGCCTGCGCACCGAGCTCTGCGGGCGCGCGGCCTCCAGGACCCCCCCCCCCACCACCACCACCAGCCTAGGGGCCAGCGGGCCAGACAGGTCTAGGAATGGATAAACTTTCAGTTAACCGAGGGGTTTGAAATTGAATCCGTCCAGCAGGAAAAGCTGCAATCTCCTCGCCCTGGAACTGTAGAGCACCGGGTGGAGAGGTTGGGGAAAGGTGTGTCGGTCGAAGTATCCTTCCCCTGGGCTGAGCAGTCCTGCGTTAACTCTGCCGCAGCTCCCAAATACAGTCTAAAGATCCAGGTTTACGGCCGACTTGTGTCACCAGCGCGTAAATCACTGTCAGCCCGGATGGAGGGTGCAGAGCAATCGCGCATGCCCTGGCTACTCCGGCCCGAGGCACGTTAACTGCCGGGCGCTCCGCGCGAAATTTCCGGACCCAGAGTTTTGCCCCCAATCTTTCCAGCCCTGTCACCTTGGCTCCAAAGACGCGCTTTGCACAGACACGCAAAAGGCGCTGGGGGAGAAGGTTCTAGCAATAGATCGCGTCTGCTCACGATGGCCAGATGATTGTTCAGCAATCAGAGCACGCAAGAGCACATCATCAGATCTCATTTTGTGCAAGGTTGAAGTAACGTTTTCAAGGACACACAAAGCTGTAATAAAACTGCTGCTTGATCCTAAGTCTCTTGATTCCCGCTCTCACTGCGTGACCCCTTCCACCGTCCCGCCTCTCCAATTCATTCTGTTTTAGAGATGACAGATCTAAGGATGCCTGTAAAGAACGATTCACTAGTTACCGTCATGGCAAATTATCAGGATAATTTTCATTGTGATATCTCCAGTTATCGTCCCAGGAATGTACTTGAGATCTTTTCTTCTTCTACCTCACAAATTCAGATAAGAGGAATGTCAGGCAATCTCAGACAGATATCTGGGTGCTAGACACCCAGGGCACCTCCCGGACTCTTGGGCCTGTGGGCGAAGGGTTACCGGCACCCATCTCTGTCTGGGAAGGAATTCCGCGCCTAGCCGGAGGACTAGGGGAAATGAGGGTCGGGGAGGGTGGGCGCGGGCTTAGAGAAATGCTGTAGTGAGGCAAGTGGGCAGGCAATCAACTTTCACCTTCTCGTAGCTATTTGAAAAGGGACTGGTTTTCGTCCAGCAAACGGCACCCTCAGGCGTTCAGGGCTTGACGTTATCATGATTATTTCTCACTATTCACATTAATTATTTTAGGAAAACACACACACACCCCTCCACGCTTTGAGTAAAGGAGAACACGACCCATTTCGGATTCTCTCTTTGTCCAGTTTCCTTTATTTATTTATTTTTAAAAATCCCGGTTAGAATGTTGGTAGCTCCCAAAGCATTTATTTCTGAAGAGGCCACAAAGGTGGTGGTCTCTTCCTTGTTCTTCACATTCAAAGTCTCTCTGTCTCTCTGTCTCTGTCTCTGTCTCCATCTCCCAGTGCAAGAGTAGAAAAGAGAAACCTCAGCCTTCAACTGTCAACTGTTTTCCAAACACCAGATTAATGTTCCCCAGGACTCGGTGGTAACGTGACCTTTCTGTTTTCAGATGTGTTTTTCAACATGTAATCGTTTGTTTGTTATGTCTCTCAGCGTGGGCTAAGAAAAGCTGGGGGAAGGGGTGCCTGTTGCCAGAGGGGGGAAAATGAATTTAGAGCCTGTTTTTGTTCCCTCCTCAACACAGGAAAGCTCAAAGCACTTTATTTTTATTTTCCAGAAGATAATCCCCAGGAAAAAAAAAATCCACAATACTGGAACTGAAAAGAAATCTGAGCATTTGATAAGCAACAATTTAAAAACAACATATCCCCAAATAAAAATCTGATAAATGGATTTTTTTAAATGAGGGGGACCTCTGAGGTACTGGTAATCCCCCCATTGCCCGCCCCCCCTTTTTTTATTTAGGCAGTTACATGAGAAGTATTTTTTAAAAATATTTTCCAAGCTCATTACTTATGATTTGTATCCCTTTGGGAATTGTTATACTTCAATAAAAATGTTTTTAAAATATGAGAAATAGGAAACCTTTGATGTGTGTGAATGTCACTGTCTTCTAAGACTTATTCCTAAAAAATTTCCAAACCAATGTATTTACCAAAAAGTTGATTTCTAAGCAATAGGTTCTGAATCAAATTGACAACAGTATTGAATTAGTCCTTTGGCAGCCAGTATAAATATTGGATTATTATTCTTAATATATTAAAATATCAAAGAAACAATGAAAGTTTAGGCTTGTTTTAAGAAAATACCTAAAGAAATAAAATAGCTAATTGGTTCACAGCAACGACAACCAGACTTCGTATTTTAAAACAGTATTTAACTGTTTGAGACTAACTCCTGTTAGAAAATGTTTTATCCCAAATGAGAATTAATAAGCATTTCACCCATACTCAAAAGGGAATTCCTGCCCGAAAGATGCCAGTTTTATACTTGTTTTCCCTCCCTACAATATTATGAGGCTGCTTTCATGGTTGGTGATTAAGTATTTCACCAAGAACCAAAGACGAAATTGCTGCCCCCACTTAATCAATAGCTTTTATGGCTGGTATCAACCTCACTAATGACCCACTGTTGCCCCGCTACTCCTCATTTCTTCCTTTCTCTCATCATCCGCTTCCAAGGCACCCCAGTTTTCCCCCCACCCCATTAAACTTTGAGAAATCGTGATTCTTAATCTGGGAAATGATTTCCCCGACAAATCGCTTTACGTGGTTGACTCTCACCCTCTTCTGCTTTCTCTCTCCTTCTCTAACCGACCCTTTACCACTAGAACAATTGCTAAACCCTCACTGCCCACACGGAGGCTTCGCCGCCGCTTGACTTTATAGGCCCTTCCGCGGTTTTATGATTGGTTGCTGTGGTTCGAATGTTTATAGATGATAAACAACTAATCCATTTCTTGCCTAATGAATGGCCCCACCCGCGTCCCAGTTTAACACCCGTAACTAGCTGCAGAATCAGCCTGACCCAGTGAGTTGTGAGTTGCGGGGCCGAAACCACCCAACTTCTCTCCCGATTAATACGAAGGCGAATATCCCAAGGTCAGCAGACGCGTTCTCCCATTTTCCGACTCCTCTCCCCCAGTCCCCCCACCCTCAACTCGGGCCCTGCTTCACCCGCTCCTCTCCCCATCGGTAGAAGGGTTGAAATCCAATGAAGGGATGCTTTTGTTGCTTTTGTTGGCTCTAAAAAAGGCGAGACCACGGTCCGGAAGCCTGGAAGCGCTGCGACATAAGCGCGCCCCCAAGGAGCCGGGCCTCCTGGGGACGGTCAAAGCTGGTGTCCGTGGCATCTCTTAATTTGTCCAGACCGGCCTCTTCAGCGTCAGGCAGCACACAACCTAGGGGCGCTTTGAACCGCCCTAGTTCTGAAAGAGGTTGGGCCCGCGGACCATCGGAAAGGCGGCCGTTTGCCAGAGCGCACGCTCCTGCTCCCCGACCGCTGGAAAGGACGAGCTCTCGGCTGGGAGGACCCTAGGTAGTAGGAAGTTCACAATCTAGTTAACACTTTGGAATCTAGTCGGATATAAAGAAAATGTATGTTCAGCCTCCCAAGAGACCTGGAAACCGTGGAGGATCTGCCAAAAGCATTCCAAGAACAGAGGAAACCAACGTCTGGCCGAGATTCTTTTATACACATTATGGCAGCTGAGCTGCACGTGGCCTCCGTCAGTAGCCAGGACGGGGGTGTGATCCCCCGGCAGGGGGTGGGGGCGTGGACGGGGCCGCCGGCACCAAACACCCACATCTCCTATGGGGCTGCGGTGAGAGAGCCCACTGTCTAGTCTGGTCTGCGGGTGACCCAGAGAACGCGGAAGTTCGCCCCCCGGCACCCCGAGGAGGGAAGCCGAAGGAGTCCCAACCCGAAGGTCCAAGATCAACAATTCCTTCACTAGAGCCGTTCCCATAACCCATTTATCAGCTGTATTTTGAATGAGTACATTTCTTTTACTTAGACTAGTTTGAAAGTTCTGCAGTTTTGCCTTTATAAGTCTAATTTTACAAAGCTGATGTTTATGCCGCCTTCCGTCTGAGCTCCCAGTTCGCAGGATCTCTTCTAAGAACCCAAGGAAGGATCCTTAGAAGCACTCATTCCCCTCCGCATCCCACGTGTGATTTTGCTTCTCTTTATTATAAGAGAAGGTAGAGATGTTGTTGAGTCGGAATTTATTCTGGGTAGCCAGTCCTTTCTTTCACTAGTCTTGATGTGCAAATCCCTTTGTTACGTGGTGGTGGTGGTGGTGGTGTGTATGTGTAGGCCTGTGTGTAGGTGGGGAGGACTTATAATGTTCTATCATTCAATTAACAAGTAGTTATTGAAAGCCTACTGGTCTAGGCGATGGGGACACAGCAATTAAAAAAGAACAAAAACCTTTCCTAGAGCTGCCACTCTAGCAGGGAGGATTAAGTTTACATTAGAACTCACTTTGGGTTGGACCCTGAGAGAATGTGGTTTTAAATAAAAGCATAAGGCGCAGTCCCAGCCACTCGGTTGAAACCTCTCTTCTTGTCACCTAAGAGGTTTCTTTATTATGTGTGTTTTAATCACACTGCCTTCCCAGTCTTTCTACAATGTACCTGATGCACTAAAGAGCAGATAACACTCCACCTCTTGCCCCTCACCGAGCCCATTTCCCTGTGTGAGGTGCTGGGGAGAGGGGTACTGCCTGCCACTCTCAACTAGTGTTGGCCATTATTCAAGACATGGAGTCAACAATTCAATAATTTTAGTATCCCCTAAGGAATCTTGGCCCCATGAATCTTCAGTGACCCCAGGCCAACTTCAAAACAAAAAGCAGGCCATGTTCCTGAGTGAGAGAGGGGATTTTCTCTCTTCATCAGCATCCGTGTTTGGATCCTCTACCCACCTGGGATCTCACTCTCCTCCTCCCCTCAGGGGACATAGAATTAGCAGCTTCTCAATGGCAGCCACAACTGGCCAGGTTTCTGCAGACAGTGACTGATTTTGCTGGAAGGTCTTTCAGTCCCTCGCTCTTTCCCAGCTGAAAGCCTCCCCTCCTTTCCGTGGGGAGGAAAGTTGCCTCTTTAATACCAGGACAAGGAAGCTTTCAGGGCCTGAGTGGTTGGGCCTGGCCTCCTTACCTCGCGCTGCGCGCAAGGATATTGATTTAACTGCCCCATTGATGAAGCAGAGAATTAAAAACGATCCTCCAAGAAAAACTCGAATACAAAAAAAAAAAAAAAAAAAGACAAAAAGCGCACGGCGACCTGTTTGATTATTTTCTCTGACTTTGCTGTTTGATTTGAACCTGCCTCATCAGAAATAAAAATAACACAAAACGTTGACTGGTTCTCCAGCACTGAATGTGTGCATGTTGACATAGAGCAAAGAAAATAAAGCCTGGTTACTGAATGAAAGGAAGAAGTAATTTGCGTAAA
This sequence comes from Mirounga angustirostris, assembly GCF_029215605.1. Classification (NCBI taxonomy): domain Eukaryota; kingdom Metazoa; phylum Chordata; class Mammalia; order Carnivora; family Phocidae; genus Mirounga; species Mirounga angustirostris. Next base: position 148,499,098 of record NW_026991710.1, on the reverse strand, counting down.
TAGAGCTTTAGAACAAGAAACAGAATGCGCAGGAAAAGCCTGCCGCGACCAGCGACCGTCGTACCTTCGCAGAGGCGCGGGGACTGGGAAGTGGGGAGTGAGTGAGTCATCACGGACGCCCCCCCCCCCTCCGGACTCGGACAGCCCTAAGAGCCTGGATGGAGTCGTACATCAAACAGCGGGGGAGCTGGGCTTAATTTTATTTGATCATCAAAGGAATGGATAAATCAGCAAGGCATTGATGTCTGCGTCCTAGGTAGCGCTGAGACCTTTGGAAAGGTGTTTGCATTTCCGTGTGGCTTTTTCTGAACGTGACAGACAGTAGATGGTGCAAAACAAAGGCTCTTACCTGCGGGAAGTCACAGCTGTTCCCTGTGCCTGGACCACGCCACATGCAGTAGAGACCGCGGCGGCGGCGCGCGAACGCTCCTACAGACCAGGGAGCTCCCGCCCAGGGGGCGCGCCGGCCGTGGCCTCTGCCAGAGAGGTGGTGCCTGAAGACCGCGGGGGCCCGGAGGGCTATTTATTCTTCAGCCTCAGATAGCTTCCTGGGTCCCCGAGAGTGTTCAGGCATCACAGCCTGCAGAAAAGGACCCAAGCCTGTGAAAGCCCCTCTTCAACTGTAAAGGGATTAGGTTGCATTATCACTGGGTGCATCTGAAAACTTCATATACAAATGTGGGGACAATCGGTAAGAAAATCCTTGGCAGAGTTCCCGTTTCGTTTCATTAATATTCCCTGCCACCTCTCCTTTAGCTCCCACTCTCTCCCGAAGTTGACATTTACAGAAACCTTACACAGTAGTCATCACATACAGTCTTGTTGCCTTCTCCCATTGTAAAGGTAAGCTGCCTGCAAACTTGGCTTTAGAGTTAGACAAGGCTCACCCTCCATTCAGAAGCACGGAATTCCTGTGTGTGCAGAGGTATGCTTTAAGGAAACTTCCTCCAACGCAGGCCTGAAGATGAGGAATAATAATTTGCCCGTAGTGAGTCATCCTTCTAACTCCATTTTACTTTAATGTCATGTAAAAACTAGACCCGGTAGGCTTTTTTTCTCCCTTCTTTTTACAGATGGTGGAAGTTAAATAAATATTCTGCCTCTCCCTTGCCGCAGGGAGGGGGAATACAATCAGGGAGTGTATGGCATTACTTTTTACCTTGTACCCTAGAAGAGCCTTTATCAGCAACTTTCAATGCAAAAAGAGGGGCACAAAATGTCAGTGTGTATAAAAAATTTTGTGCACAGATTTGACGACTTTCTTACCTGAATTTGGGGAAGAATGGACATACTTTATGAAAGAAACAGAACTCAGGAGGAATATATGTTAGGCATTATTATCGGTATCGGTGACGACAGAAGCCTTTTAGAGTAAACTTCAGTTAAAACAAAAATATGTATGGTTGACATGATCAGAAGAAGAAAGTACTCATACCAGAAAAGAAAATTTCTGTTGATCTGAAGGTGGGATACTCTGCTGACAAAGGGGAGGTTCAGGTGAGGAGTGCCCCCCACCCTTTACTAGACATCAGCCCCCCTACTCTCTTGACTCACAAGCCTCAACTTGGAGAGCCTGGGTTCCCTGTCCTCTGTTGCTCAGGATTCCATTCCTTTTCTTCTTGTCCTCTCCACTCCCCAGCCACAGAGTAACTTATAGTTCCCTGAAGTGGTGACTTAGGAAACATTCCTCTGTCCCCTCCCCCACCAAAACTTATTACATTTTCTCCAGGCCCCATTAGGTACCAAGAGTTGATAGATAAACTTATTCATATGGAAGTGCTAATGGATGGCTTAATGTGTTCTCCTGTCCAGTCTATTATAGTTCTCCTAAAACTGATGTTTTCAATGCCTTAAAAAGAGGTGGGACCAGAAGTGGACATTCTAGGCGGCTTTGTCACAAGGAGAGAGATTTGTGGGGAGGTTGCTAATAAAGGCCCTTTCAACTACAATAGTTTCTTATCTATCTTTGGCTCCACTGGCCTGGAGCCACCTCTAGCAGTGAGTAGAGAGTGTTACTCTCTAAATTAGTAGCAAAACCCCTTCCCCAAAAGGAATTTTACTTGGAAGTCCAATGGGTGAAAGAAATTAAAAAAGAACTGCCTCGGTTGATAGGATGGTGATGGACTTATAACCCAAAAATTAGGCTAGTAGCAACCTGGCACCTCTGTCTCTTTCACTTCTTGGAAGTCCAGTTTGAAAATCATTATTTTGCATGAGGCCAATCTGGAAGATGTAGACATCGCTGTAGACAGAAGAAACAACCAGTTGGAAGTAGAGAAAAATTGTATAAAAAGCATTATCAGAGGCCATGAGTGAGGACCATCACATATATATATATGTATTGTGTGCAGAATTAATAGATTCCCATATTCATACATAGATTCATAAATATATTTATAAACAATGATTACTGGGAAAAGGTTCACTTTTATATCTCCCTTGAACCAAGGGTCTCGTAATGTCACCATCTGGGTTGAGGAACGTACACGAGAAAATCACAAGGCAAGGTCTGGGAAGAGAGCCACGGGAATGAAACGCTGTGAAAGTTGTGGAGATATTTTTCTCTGTTATCCCCATTCGCCACAGGTCAGACTGTACTGATAACAGCTGCAGAAACGATTGGGGACCTTATTCATAAAATCAAAGGCACAATGCCAGATGGCAACCAACCAAAGGAATTGGGGATGAAGAGGATTACAAAATGCTGGTGAAACACGGAACCAGTCCTTTGGGGAATACACATCCCTGGGTTTGGGCTAAAATGTAGAAATCAAATATTTTTGTGTGCAAAAGTGCCATCACAGAGTACAAAATGAAAACAATAAGTGTTTGTTAATGAGGAAGTTTATTCTTGGAGAAAAACAATTTTCGTAGTAGAGAGTTTGACAGGCTGTTCGGGCTGCCCTGTCACTTTTCTTGTCTTTCCTCATAATCTCTATGTAATCCAGAAACAGCCAGTAAAAAGTAGAGAATCTCTGCTTCTTTAATTACTTCCTGGAAATCTGACAACTGCTACCTCAGTCTCATTGGCTAGTCCACCTATAAATAGACCACTCTTTCAAAGACAGCATAATTATTTGGGTACACCTACTTCCCTAGCTATATATCATGCCTATCAAAACTAAGTGCTTCCAACCTACCTTAACAGTGTCTTCCCATTTCACTTGAGCAGTAGGTTTGACTGTTACATTTTACTGAATTTCTTCGCTGGTAAATTTTCAAACCATTGGTGATAATATATACCCACAGTCTGAAATAAAGTCCAAAACAAAATTTACCAAAATTGAGGATAAAGAATAAAATCCATCTTTGTGATGAATCAGAATTATTGAATCCCATTTAAGCTCCCTCACTCTTGAAGATTTTGTAACTTGCTACAAATTTTATACTTGTGAAACTCTTCTAGCTGAGAGGCCCATAGAAATAAAAGTAAGCTTATGATAACTTTGTATGTGTATGTTTAGTTGGGAAGGAAATATGCCATTGAGAAAAATAGCATACACCAGGACTCTATTGCAATTCTGGTGATTTAATGAGTTACTGAATTCTTAAGCCTAAAATACTAGTATTTTCCAGAGCGTTCTGAGGAAAGCAATGCAGATTTTTAAAAGCATCGGTGCTGATATGGATAAAATAATTTAGATAAACTTTTTAAAACTAGAATTTAACTTATTGGTTCAAGATACTATTTCCTAAGAAAATTTGGGCCTTTATAATTAATATTTAAACCTTGGACATTGATTTAAATACAAGATTAGTTAGAAATATGCCAATTGAAGGAGTTTGTGTGGAGTATACATTAAAGTTCTGTTTTGTATAGTGTGAACTAAGGGGGGTACGTGGCACCTACCTAATTAGTTTGATCCAGCCAGTTTGATAGTTAAGACCCTTTAATAGATTTTGAAGAATCCTTCCTTATCTGCTTTGGCTCTCTACTGACTCAGTAAACCATTTGATTAGAAATATGTACTCTATTATGTACTGGGTAATGCTGTGACTTAGTATTGCTAAGTATAATGTTTAGTTATGAATGAAACTTACTTTGAATCCAGTCCTTGACCCCTAAGTATTATTTTATAGCTTTATATAGAAAGTATTTGGGGACTTTATTTTTTTCCCAGTTTGGTATACATGTTGAAAATAATAGGAGCTGTAGGGCATTTAGAAAGCAGTAACAAGGTGGGTGGGCTCTTTTGTCATTTCTAATATGTGCAATGTGAAATGGGGTGGATGCAATGATGAAACAAAAATTTGAGTGCAAACGTACCTTCGGTGAACTTGGAATGCTGTAGGAATGGGAGATTTCTAAAATGAAACAGAATCATCCATTACAAATCAGTGATTCTGTTAATCTTTGTATCAGCAGATGTATCAGAACCAAAGGAAATATGGTAATATGTGCTTGTATCTGGAACACATTAAAGTTTTGCAGTAAAACAATGCACATCTGCATATGTGATTAGTCATGCTTTAATTTTCCTTTAATGGCTGTGTTTGGGGAGGAAGTGTTTGAAAAAACCCACTTCTTACTTTTTTATCCTTCTTAATTGAGGAGGAAGGTGGTGGAGATCCAGTCTTACCATTGAATAGTCTATCCTAAACTTGAAAGAAAGAATTGCACAATCAATCAAGGAATGTTTGTGTGACAGACATTGCTATAAAGAAGCCAAGGCACACAGTCTCCATAAGTGGGAAGATAATATGTAAGTACTTAAAATGTTAAATAACTATAAAGGAGAGAAATAGCTACATATTTGCTTGGTACAAAATGCTAAGCATATTAAAAGGCAGTACATTTTACTTGCTTCTAATAAAATATCTCTAGAAGGATACACAAGAAGCTGATAACAGTGGTTGTTTCCAAGAGGGAACCTAGCTGGCTGAAGGATGGGGTTGGGAGAGAGACATCCTTTTTTTAAATATGCTTTTGCACCCCTTGCTTTTTGAACACCAAGAATGTATTACAAAACTGTATCAAAACTAACAAAATAAAAGAAAGTAAGTAAGCTCATGGTCAATTTCTGAATGGACAAGTGGACACCATTATACTTGGAATTTTTTGTTGGGCCTTAATGAAGAAATAGTAATCTGGCCTGCATATTAATAGATGGATACTATTTGCATAGACTGAAATGAGGAAGAAGCATTCCATTAAGCAGAAGCCCTGAGGTGGAAAATGTAAGACTCTTGTGGTCTTAGTAGGTAGATCGGGCAGACTATGGTGAGAGATTAAGGTGCAGATTATGAAGGTCCTTGAATGCCAGGATGAGGAGCTTAGACTTAATAATATAAACAGCAAAAAACTTGGGACATTTTTTGAACAGGTCTCTGATTTATGTTTTGTGTGAACTGAGATGGGAGATAGTGGAGTCTAATATAACATTCCAGGCAAGGAGGCTGGGGTGTAAGTGTTGGGGTTAGTTTGTAAAGGTCAGAGCAAAGAGACTGGGACAAAGTCACAGTGATTGGAGTGTGAGGAGAGAGGAGAGAGCCAGAGGGTCCCCAAAGAGAGTGTCCTCATCAGCATCTGATTCTTAAGAATGAGGGCTAAGGAAATGTTATTTTATTTACTGATTTGTAAGTAGTTATTGAGAAAGTATAGACCATATATCTTTGATGAGTGTACATTTTCGTGAGAATAGAGGGGTACGAGTAATGGTGAAAGTGGTAAGAAAAAAAGGAAACACTTATTAAAATTAAATAATCCTGTATAATCAGTATTGTTTGAAAGTTTACTATGTGTCAGCAAATGTATTAGGCATTGAGGATACAGTCTGGAATAAGACGACTTAATCTCTGCCTCTATGGGCTTTATAGATCTCTTGTGAATATAAACATGAAACAGGAAATTAAGATGAGTGGCTTATGTTTCACAGAAGGAGAGGACTGGGTGCTGGGGATGTTTACAGCAATGAAAAGAAGGATAGAAATGGAAAAATAGCTGGAAGAAAGTGGTAGGGACACATGAAGTGATTTTTTTCTTTTTTTTTCCAACTGGATCCATGTGTCTTTGAAGACAGATTGGAAAGAGTCCATGATGAGGACAAGAGCAGGTAATTGATGAGGCAAAGTCCTTGGGGAGGTGAAAGGAGAGGGAATGAAGCTCAGGTGGAGAAGTTTACTTGTGGAAAAGAAGGACATGTTTTTTTTTGGTAGCAAGAAGGGAGAAAAGAAAACTGTAGTATAGAGGGAATATTGTTTAGAGGTTGGGAGGAAGAAAGCAGACAGTATTCAAGCCTGGGTACTTCACCCTTTGAGTATAGTCAGGGCTTCAGGAATATGGGTTTGGAATTGCCATTGGGGGAGTATGCTGAGATGAACTGGCTTCATTCTGTTTCAGGGTTCTAGACCGCACTATTAACCCCATGTCAACTCAAGGCAGAGGTCTGGTGAATGGAAGGCATACTTCCACAGAGCCTGGGGTGGTGAAATGGTTTGGTATATGTCAGCACAAATCTTTTACCACTAATTGAAAACGCTCTCAAAACATGCCCTAAGTGGGAACTTTTAAAATCAATAGGATTGTATAAGAGGCATTTTATTTCTTTTCTCATATTATATGAAAATAAGTTCTATTATTTACTCATGTCTGTAAACCTCTCACATAGTAGGCAGTCCTGGTATAGTAAAAAAGAATAATTTTTAAAAAGGATGGATTGAGTCCATAAAGAGATTTTCAGCTGGCTTGGGAACCTCCCTAAATTTGCGAGATATAATTGTCACAGTATGGTGGCAATGCCCCCCCCCCCCCCCCCCCGCTGCCACCAATGAAAGGATAGGGTTTGGAGTGCATTAGGTGGCTTCTGTCTGAGGTGTCTTGGAAGGATAAGAACTCAGAAGATGGAGTGATTTGGGGGCCCGAGTCAGGAGGCTGAGTCCACAGGTTTCTATTCTGAGCCCCAGTTTCCGAGAAAAGCAACTGTGAAATGGGAAAAAGCCTTGGTGACTGATGTTCCCCAGTGATAGACAAGACTGATGTATCTGGAAGGGCCACACCGGTGTTGGCTCTGGAGCAGACCTCGAAGGAAAAGGACAGACAGGCAGCCAGGTTACCGGCCGTCTGCTGCCCCGGGGGCGCCTCCCTGACATCTGCTCCCCTGACCAGCGAACCCCTTCTTCCTCTTTACTTCAGCCAAAGAAGAAAGCCTGCCTCTCAACAGGCCAGGGAAGATGAAGGCTAGGCAACCAAAGCTGTGCGGGTGATAATCAGGATTTATACTAGGACATTTAACGCGTTTAATAGTTTGGGGAGTGTAATCCAGATTTGAGTATCCAGAAAAAGAATAACTTCTGGCTAGATGCTGGGCAGTATAAATCAAGCAGTTCACTGGAAATACAGTGTTGATGGGGGCCGCTGTAGTTCATGCATAGATATTTTAATGAGTAAAAGCTACACATTATGTTGTCATACACTCCCTGGAAAATATCTCTGTGCCATTTAGTTGTGAATGCATTTCCATTTTTATGAAACCATGTTGCCTATCATTTTATATCATGTGATAAACTGCAGCTAAGTATAAAAAGTTATTGCAGTTTAAAAATAGATATAATTCCATTATTGCCATGTTATACAGGGCATCAGAAGTCAGTCTGTCCTCATTATTTTTCTTAAATTAAATCTATCAGATAACCTAAGCCTTTAAAGCCATATATCCAATTTTAATTAAAAAAAAATTCTGGTTGTGATCATTGTATAGAATTAAAATCCCATGTAAAATATGGGAAGAAGGGAGGTAAGGGGAGGTCATCTAGTGTTACCTGATAAAAGGAGACAGTAATATTTAAAATGAGGTAAGTGTTGCGCCGATTTATGATGTATTTTATCTTCAGGAGAAACCATAGTTTATCGTGGTGTCATTCAGCTTGAATCGTCAGCTGTATATCTTTGACTTTTTGAATGTAACTGTTGAAAGGAAAAGACTTTCAGAGATGTGAGCTATGAGACAGATCAAAAGCTTAAAGCAATTTTGCTCTGCTAGTTCAAATATATTTTTATTGAAACATATTTTGTTGTCATGCATGCATAAATATTATATAGCATCAGTTAAAGAGGGTGAGAGTCCTAGGGTTTGCTGGGTGTTGTAAGCAGAGAGGCAAGTAAGAATTAAAATATCTTTTTAACTTTTATTATCTCAAACGCTTTGCTCTATTTTCCTTTTTTCACGTCTGATTTTGCAGTAGCCACTCTTATCCTTAAGTGATTCGTATTGTAGAAAAATAAAATAAATTCCTGATGTTGGATTCACAGACTAAATTTAATATTAAATTTAAGGGACATAAATCCTTAGGAGATAATAGTAAACACTAATCAGAGAGTCTTAAGAAGTTGATTATAGTTCCGCACTCTTCATGAGCCAATACACATAATCTATACTGTTAGGTTTTGGGTTTTAATTTATTTTTTTCTGTCATTTTGTTTGTATTTCTTTGTTGCTCCCAACTGGTAACACTGTAAATAGTCATTAAACAGTTAAAGCTTGATAACAATCAGTACTCTGACAGCAACTTGTTAATTTGAGTTAGGTTTATTTTTTTACTTAGCTTCAGATTTTCGCACGATAGTAACATTTTTCTTCTATTTAAGTATCTTTAGAAACCAAGCAAAAATATTTTTTTCTTTAACCAGTGGAATAGATTTCTAGGATTTTTAACATTTCCCTTTTCAGGAGTTGGTTTCAGTTTAGAATGGAATAATGAAAATAAGCTATTAAAAGTCAGGAGGATTCCCTAGGAGTAGGGTCGAAGTAGCAATGCTACAGTCTGAAGACAGGAAGGAATTTAAGTTATTTAAACAGTCTTTGTGGAAGTTAATCACAAAGTATTTAAATGATTGGATTCAAAAATATTTAGGAGAAAAGACAGGCGAGAACAAGAGGAGACATTCTACTGTTTGTTCTACGATTTTCTGCTAAAATCTATTGTCTTCATTTTAGATTTTAAAGATAACAGTTGATAAAGTGACCAGAGGTGAATTGGCTTTTCTGTGTCCCCTTCACCGATGTCTTTCTTAAGAATAAACGCTTAGAATGTGCTCTTGCTCATGCCATCCTTGGTACCCTCATGGAGCTAATGATTTGAGATTTCAGGAGGAAAAACAAAATCAGGGCTCATCAGTTGAATGTACTGGCTCCTTCCTCCCAAAAAGCATGGGTATCTTACAGAATATAGATTCCCCACCTCTCTGCAAAGTGGAGGAGTAATAGAGGTTTTTCTAAAAGGACGTACAAAATGGCAAAGCAGCCTAGCGTTTTGAGTCGGTGTAGCAATTTATACAAGGAACTTGGAGACTCTCATAGTTCTTAGTATTATTTAGAGAGCAGCAGCTTGAAGGGCTCTGATGTCTTGTATATCTTACCCAGACTTTATTAGAATGTTTACAAAAGGACTCACTTCATAACTCACATCCTTTCTTAAAGCAGTAACTATAAAGCCGCAAACATTTGACAGATGTGTGTCTGTGTGTCTTTTCTGCCTTGTTCAGGGTTTATAGAAAGTTTCTTCTTTTTTTTTTTTTAAGAAAATCATTAGTGGAGGATCATTTCACATTAACCTGCATTCTTTTGTTTGTACTCTTGTTTTTAAGCTTGCTTGAAATGTATTCTCATTAGGTCCATCATTGAAAATATTGTACACGTGTCTGTATTTAATGTAGGCCACTCCATGCTAAATTCACATTTACTACACCTTATGGTAACAAAATACCTTTCAATATTTTCACCTTATTTTACACTTTTCTCATTCAAAGACTTTTTTTTTCCCCTTCCACCTTTTTTTTTTTTTTTGGTACTTCAGTAAAATGAACATCTGATTGAATAGAATTGTTTTCAAAAATCAAAATGCATCTTATGAAAACATTTGGAGAAAATGAGTCCTAGAATTTCTTACATTTAAACAGGGAATTATTATAACTGATATATATATATATATATATATATATATATATATATATATATATATACTGAATGAAAACAATGCATGGGGGAAGATAAGGGAGTGAAACAAATACTGAATGCTAGAATTTGTAAACAAAAACAAATCCATTTATTTAGAAAAAATTTATTTCTTCATGATATTTTGTAAATACGTTATTGGCAGATGTTGCATTAAATATTTTAATTTTACAACCTAAAAAACACTATCAACTATTGTAATTTCTTGTTTTTCAGAAAGGAATTAAATACACCACATAGGATGAAATAGCATGAATTCGTATTCCATTCATTTATCCGTTGGCTTAAATGGCAATAAATTAGTTCTACCAGGGAATGCTACTAGTGGAATTAGTAACGATTTAGAGGAAAGTAAGTTTGTTAAAATGATTAAAGTAAGAAAAAAATTATATTGTGAAAATATCTGAGTCCCAAGTGCAAAGGAAAAAAGATAAATTTAAAATGAGAGGTTTTTACAGTGTGTCCTCAGTGTTGAAATACAGCACATACTTTTCCTGTCAAAGCTTTCTGTTATAGTTTATGTGTTAAATTCTAATGGGCTAAAATGTTTCATTACAGTATAATTATAATATAGTATCAATATATTTTATTATATATTTCAATATTTTGATCTATTTAGATTGGTTAACAATTCTTAACATAGTGAATTTCAATATATCCTGTACTGTGGAATCATAAACAACCACTTCCTAAAACATGATACAATGTTGCCTGAAGACGAGTAAATTGTTATTTCTCCTCTGCCTCCTTTTTCCCCTGATTTTCTCCTGTTTCTGCATTCCTCATTGTCTGGGAAAGACATTTTCCATCATTTTTACCATTGTGGTCTCATTTATTAAGCTTTTGCTTTTCAGATATATTTTAAGGTTTCCTCTCAGTAGATTGTTCTTTGACATTGCATAAAGTGTCAGTTTCTATTGTTTTAGGAGCTGCTTGATGGTTTAGGAGGGAGTTTTTCCACATATTTCCTAACAAGTTCATTAAGTGCCTTCCAATTAACTGACCCCTTCAGACTTTCGGTAACTCTTTACTACAAGGGAATAGCATTTAGAGCTCATTAAAAATTCTTTTTTTAAATTTTTTAAAATAGTGAGCTTTGTTAATAAAAATAGGAAGACAGTTGTAATGATTTTAACGATCATATTAACGTATTTCATTACTAATTTATAATCATCTCATAAAGTATTTTTCTTAGAAATTTCATATCTTTCCATCACCTACCTTGGTAGCCATCAAAATCAATCCTTTGCTGTTATGAAAAAACTATTCAAGGCTTCCATGTCCTGAAGCTTGACTTTATTATTTGCATTTAACTTTAACAGTGCTACATTTGCGAGAAATGTCACTGTACCCTCATAGTTCAAAAGCATTACAAGAGTAAGAATGCTTTTATTTTAAACCATATTAAAATGATTATTTAGGTTTTTTAATAACCAGTATAAAAATATTTGCAATAACTAAGCATGGTTCCAATTAAATTATTATTAAATTTATGATTAATACCGGATGTCAAAGTAAAACTTCAAGTCTAAATGGCACAAAAGGAAAAGTTACCTGAAGCTAACCAATTGATTATTATGCGACTTACTGTCTTCCTGGACAAAAGCCATCTTGCCGACTGTATTATTTTATTATTATGTGTATTTTTATCTGATCATTAAACATGCATACTTTATAAAGCATGGCATTTTATGAATTGAAATAAGTCCTCGGTAAAAGGTAAGAGGCACTGTCAACTTTCAGTTTATTTGCTAGTTAAGAGCAATTGTAAAGATGTATTGTCATTTTGATTTTTGATCATGTGCCTTTTCATCGCTGTAAAAAAAATCAAGCCTCTCTGCCTGTTAGGTTGCTACAATTCATCCGTCGGAAGACGGGACTATGAAAATCTGCAATAGCCTTCAATGTGACTTGATGAATAGCAAGAGAGCTTAGTGGAAATGTTGAACTCCGTCATGATTAAAAAGCAAACCTTTAATGTAGTTTTTGTTTACCATGTCATAAGTGCAGCGTTGGAAGTTACTGCCAAAGAGTCATTGGAACAGGCATCAGTAAGGCAATGTCAGCCAGCCAACGCTTTGAAAATGATTCAGTTCCTCTAGCCTCATGACTAAAATAATATCCAGTGGCTCCAGCCCCAAGCCTGGTTAATGCATCTGTCCAGAACACATAATTACTCGGTCATAACATTCCCCCGGCCACCAGCCAACAAACCAATCAGCATTTCTTCCTAACTTACCAGAATTTTTGCTGTGTCAAACTGTTTGATCTTTAGGTAGTAAAAATGCAAAAAATGGAAGGACACTGCACTGGAAGGTTTTAATTTAGAATAGTTTCTCATGGAAATTAAATTTGAAGAGAAACATGTTTTTGTTGTCTTGACTGAAGTTGAAATTGTAATCTGGTATCCCTTTGCATATCGTGTAGTTTATTTTTTCATCATAAGCTAACATTTTTTAGTCATTTCGGTGAGGAAATACTCTAACAAAATACCGGTTCATGTATCTCCAGTTACTATTAAAAGATGATTTTTGTTTCCAAAACATTGCAAATACAGTGGCAACATTTTCTTTTTGGTTAATATAAATATTGCATGTGCATATATTGATGTGCACCTACGTATGTAGAATTCCTCATACCATCTGCAGACGGCAGTTACAAAAGTACGTTATCTCTTCACAGATATGTATGTGTGTGTAGAGTCTAAGTTTTTACACAATCGTTACATGTGAGTAATTGTTGATGAAATCCTTGAAATTGCTCTAGATTAAATTACATTATTTTCCCATGTTTTTCACAGACTGGTCTGAAAATGTTTTAAACTGGATTTCACAAATCATTTTTTTAGGAGGCGAAGGTTCACTGAGGTGTGACATATAAGCATGGTTATAAAGAATAAATAGAATTAAGCAACCAGAGGAAGTGAGGAAGAACCCTCCAGATAGAAGTGAAAGCATGTGGGAAGAAGTGTAAGTGGGAAAGAAGACGGCATGTTGAGGAAAGTATAAGAAAGTTGGTCTTTCTGGAGTGCGAAGGGCATGCGTGAGAGTAGCGTGAGATGATGCTGGAATGGCTGGCATGGGTGAGGGTGTGAAGGACCTTAATATGCAAAATAGAAGCATAAATATTAGGGCTGATAATCTGAAGAAATGACGTTGGAATACTTCAAGGGGTTAATTTGTGGACACCTTAAAAGTATTTTCTCAAGTATTTATCCCCTCGCCACGTCTTCCTGTACCAGGTTTGGTGGCAGTGTACCAACTGGATCCTATTCTTGGCTTCATGTTTGGGAGGAGAAAGAAGTGTTGAATTACTTTGTTCTCACAAATAGTTGGTAAAGTTTCTATAGCATCAGTTCTTTATCCCAGGCACACTGACCCACAAGGTACCAGGAACTGGAACGAAGATAAAAGATAATGTCACAGAACAAATTTTGTCTTCCAGATATCTGGTTACTGAATATTCTGGAGGAAGAGCATGGTAAATGTCCCTTTGGGCTCAAGAGGGGGAGAATTTGGCATATACATATTACATATACTGACGTACATACACGTCATGCTTTCTGCCTAGCGTCTCTCTGTGCTTTGTGGTATCATCATGTATGTGTGCACGTGGACATTCACATTCACAGTGTATGGGCTGGTCTTTGTGTGTCATTTCATTTCCCATGTGCCGTTCACAGTGCTGGTCACGAGTCAAAACCTTGAAGTATTTACTGAGGTATTGTAATAAATAACAAACATGAACCATCTCTATGCCATAACTGCCTTTTCTGGTAATTGAATGTTTTATAATTCCAGAGGTACTTGAACTTCCACTTGCACTGATATGACGAGCTTGTACCAGGAAGGTGATTCCATGGTGAGAATGTGTGGAGTGCAAGGCTGCTCCTACCATTGAAAATCTGCATTTTAATGTCCAACTATAGCCTTAAAAGTAGATCTAGTTTTTAAAGGACTTTTGTTTGCAGGACAGACGTAACTCTCAAAGAGATAATTAAATTTAAGAAACCATCTTAGAAGAAGACGTAGTGTTGGTGAATTACTATTGTTTCTGCTGTTAATAAACTCTATATGATTTCAGTGATTCAGTGATTTCAGAGGGTGGATATCAAACATGGAACTTTCCATTTTGAGGTAATGGAATTCATGCTCTAAGGGAGCACCATCCAATAAAAATAGAACGAGAGCCCTATATGTAATTTTTAAATTTGTAGTAGTCTAATAGCTACATTAGAACAAGTAAATAAAAAAAGCAGATGAAATTAATTTTAATATTTTACTTGACCCAATACATCCATAATATTATTCTAGTATTTAATCAGTAGGAAGTATTAATAAAATATTTATATACTTAAAAAAATTAAGTTCCTTAAATCCAATGTGTCCTTCATATTTACAACATATCTTAATTTAGACTAACCATATTTCCGCTGCTCAATAGCCACATGTGGCTAGTGGCTACCATATTATACAGCAGAGCTATAAAGTGAGAAAGCTGAACTTATAATTATGGCATGCTAGCTTGGAGGCACATTTGAAATTGATATATACCTTTATGTTCCAGTCCTTGGATAGCAACATCACAGAGACCTTCGCTGTAGAAGTCTTTTATCAGATACTTTATTTATTTAGATTCACACACATATCTACCATATTTTTTATTATTTCTTAAATTTCTGAGTTCCCTTAGGGATAAATTTCATTCAGCCCCAAAAATATTTTAAATGCAAGTCTGCTGGAGGTGAATTTTCTCAGTTTTTTTTTCTCTGAAAAAATATATTAATTTCGACTTGGTTTTTGGAGGATATTTTTGCTATGCATATAATTCTAACTTAAATCATTATTTTATTTAAATACTTTCAATATAGCTTTAAATATATATAGCTTTCTGGATCTTTTTTGGGTTTTGTTTTAATTTTTGCTTATGTTGTTTGTGTTGAGGAGTCAGATGTCAGTCTAACTATTGTCTGTATGTAAGTATTCTGATCTTTTTTCTGTTAATTGCTGTTGATTTTCTCTTTGGATTGGTTTTCAGCATGGTTTTCAACATCAGTGTAACCATAATGTGAGCAGGTGTTGATCTCTTTTTAGTCTTTTCTACTTGTGCTTTATATGTCTTCTTGAGTATGTGGCTTTTTTCCATCAATTTGGTTTCATTCTCAGCCATTTTCTCTTTATTTTTTTAAAAAGATTTATTTACTTATTTTAGAGAGAGCACTGCACGGTGGGGGAGGGGCAGATGGAGAAGAGACTCTTAAGCAGACTCCCCTTAAGCAGAGCCTGACATGGGACTTGATCTTATGACCCTGAGATCACAACCTGAGCTGAAACCAAGAGTCAGACACTTAACCGACTCTGCCACCCAGGCGCCCTTAAGCCCTTAGCCATTTTCTCTTTAAATATAACTGCTATTCCATTTTCTTTCTGTTCTTTTGGGATCCCCATTATATTTATGTTAGGCTTTTTTTTTGAGAAAGAGAGAGAGGGCGTGCATATGTGAGCAGTGGGAGGGGAAGGGGAGAGAAACAGAGGGCGAGGGAGAGACAGAATCTTTTGCAGGCCCCATGCTTAGTGCAGAGCCCGAGGCAGGGCTCAATCTCGCAACCCTGAGATCATGACCTGAGCCGAAATCAAGTCAGACGCTTAACTGATTGAGCCACCCAAGCATCTCTATGTTAGGCTTTTACACTATATCTTTGTAAAATTCTTATTTTCTTTCCTGTATTTTTCATTCTTTGGTCTCAACATGCTTCATTCTGAACCTTTTCTTCTGACCTGTATCTGTTTGCTAATTCTCTCTTCAATTATTTTTAATTTATTGTAAGACCTGTTCATTGAGATTTTAGTTTTGGTAATTAGTTTTTTGATTGTTCTGGAATTTCTATTTTAAGAAATAGATTTCAGCTCTTTGCTAAAGTTTAAACCCTTATCTTTTATGTCCTTGAGCAGAGTTATTAACTCCAAATTTGGAGTTCCTGTTTGTCTGTTTCTACTGTTTGTTTTTGCTATTTTTCAGTAGCATTACTTTTCTATGTCTGCTTTCCCCTGAACCTTCACCCCCAGATAATGTGTTTACAGATTTCCCTTAAAAATATTCTAGAAAAGAAGACAGTGTTATAATTTCCAGAGAGGATTTCCAAGCATCTGGGAGCATGAGCGAGATTGGGGATCATCTTAATCCAACTTCATGTATTGAGATGATTTTAAGCTGAGCTGTAGTTCCTACAAGTGCTGTGCACTACACTTCATGCTTATCCTTGTCCTTCACCCTTATCATCTGAATGTACAGTCCTCCAGAGTTCCAGCCCAAGGTAAGGGATTGAACTGGGAACTCCCTTTGGCAGACTCTGGACTGTTTCTGTTCTATCAAAGGCACCACTTACTCTCTCATTCTTCCTCTTTCAAATTAAAAAAAAAAAAAAAGGTGAAAAGTGGTTACAAAGCTGGGCACACTTTTCTGGTTCTCTTTTGTACCTCACGATCCCAAACTAGCAACTTTTCACTAATAGGTTAGCTCCCCTATGCCTTAAAGAAGATGTTTTATACGTTTTGTTCACCTTTTCTAATACATAGCAGAGAACTACTCCAAATGACCTAGTCTATCACTGTCCCTTTAAGTCTTTCTAATTTCTAAAACTGATGTTATTTTTGTCTATTTTATGGTCAAACTTACCTTACTACAGTGGCAACTTATCTACCTTTGGTTGAAGCTGATCTAACAGATTAAGGCAGAATCCCTCTGGGCTAAGCATCATCTTCTAAAAATCTTCATATTTTTCACCCCAACTTCTTTTTTCATTCAAAGTTAACCAGAATACTTCTCAAAGCTTTCCCATTATTTTACATTTTCTTTGAGGTAGAGTAAATAATTTTTAGTTATATGATGTACCCCAAAATCGCTCTGGTTTGTATCTTGAGGTCATAGTATCTGGGTAAAATATATGCCAAATATTAACTTGTACAGGAGCCGTAAATAAACTTTTGTCTACAAATTATTTAATATGAGCAATGTTTAGCATAGCTTTTGAAAACAATTGATGAGGTTCTTTTCTTCATGTGTAGCATGTTTTTCAACTGCACTGTTATTGTTTCGGTTAATTTTTTTTTTTTGGTTCGTGTTTGACTTTTTTGCTCATTTACTCGCCAGAGAATGAAGTGGCATTTGAAAAAACCTGAAGATCAATTACAGTACCAGGTTTCTTGGAGTCTAATAGAGATGCTCATATAGAGTTTGTTTGTGAGTGCTTTAGATATTCAGAGACACTTGATATACCCCAGACCCAGCTAATTTAGAAGAGAAAGAGATATGATTTGATTTGTCTAGGAATTCTCAGTCCTATTTCCCTGAACTCTCAGCTCCTTCAGCTGCAGTGTATATCAGAGTCAGTTTATTCACCGTTCCAATTCCATGCACTTGCCTTGATGTCTGATGGGAGGCGTCCCTGCTTCTATAGGTTTACTGTGGTAGCTGCTCCCTATTTCCTCATGTTGTTGAGGGGCACGCCCCTAAAATATCAGCTCACCCTCCTCACTGAACACCTCTTGCTCTAGCCTGTGGCTTCCCTATCTGAGGAGCAAGATACTAAGGTATCCACTGGGAACCCAAGCATGTGCAACTTACAAGTGTTAATAATGCCCTTGGGGCAAGTTCTGAACAATGAAAGGGCTTGTAGATAAATTTTACTCTCTTCCTCTATCATAAAAAGCCTGTTTAGAGACTAAGTAGCTTCATAAATACATACTGAAGATATCTTGTGAAAATGAGCAATCAGCTCATCAGGAAACTGTCCAGCATCACTTGTATTTGATCTCCCACCCTTTTTCCCTCATGCCTATGTTTCTGGATAGCATTCCTCAATAAAGCATTAGCACATCTGCTTTTGCCTGGACTCTGTTTCTAGGGAATGACCCTAAGATAGGCTATATCAGCAACATAATGAATATTTATGATATTGCTAGCTTAGTAGATTCTTGGTAAACCCATGTGGGATATTGATTAAAAGACTTACACTTACCAAAAGATACTTTGATAAAGATGTTTAGCCAATTGAAGTTTAAAATGGTAATAATAGCAAAGATTTAGTGAAAATTTACTGCCTGCCAGATACTGTGATAAATGCTTTCCAACTGTTATCTCTTTTAGCTTTTAATAGTCCAAATGGTTGGTACTACTATTAACCCAGTTTTTACATGTGGCAAAAGTGAAGTTCCTAGCAGTTAAACAACTCATCTAAGATCATGAGTTAGTGTCAGAACTGGATTCAAATTACACAGTTCAGAACTTATATGCTTGACCATAAACTCTATTGTCTGCCCCAATTTTTATTTTTGTTTGTATACTTCTATTTTATTTAGTTTTTTGATCATGCTGTTGGCAAGTTTAAAAAATCGATTCCATTTCAACAGCTGAGGACATATTAAAAAATGATAATGTTATTACAATTAATGAAGAAGACATCTGTTAATTCAGATTAATTATCAAAATCAATAAACTGGTGTTTCCCTGAGGGAAGAAAAATGTGAATATAAGTAGATGGTTAAAAGTAATTCCTTATTCACTATCTTAAACATCCCCCCAAATAATATATTATTTCATTAGATTATCAAGGATATTCAACCTGGTTTTCCACCTCATGTCAACTCATTTAAATAGATACAATTTTTTTTTTAAGATTAGCAAATTTAAAAAAATAGTTTGAGGGGACCCTGGGTAGCTCAGTAGGTTAAGCGTCAGACTTTTGATTTCTGTTCAGGTCATGATCTCAGGGTGGTGAGATTGAGCCCTGAGTTGGTCTTCAAGCTCAGCAGGGAGTCTGCTTGAGACTCTCTCCCTCTGTCCCTCCCCGTTTGTTCTCTCTCTCTCAAATAAATAAATGAATCTTTGTTTAAAAAAAAAAAGAGCCTTTAAAAATAGTTTGAAGTAATGAGAGCAGTACAATAACATAACTAATTTATTTTATTCTTTTTTTCTTTTAGTGAGAAACGTGATTAAAATGACATTGTCTTAACAAAATGCCTCTAAATCAGGATATGGATGATATTTAAATTACAAGTAAGAAATGTTCTTAGAATCTACTTGACTTGAAAATGGGTTCTAAGTAGGTAGGCATGCATCTCAGTAGGAAAGCTGACATATCAAGTGTCTTCATAATTAAACAATAACATTCAACAAATTTGAGCCTACTATCTGTGAGGCACTATTGTTGGTTGCTAGAAATGTGCAAGTGAAAAAGACAGAAAATTCTTGCCCTCGTGAAGCCTACATTCTACTGAGGGAAATAATAAAAAATATATATATTTTTCAGATTGCCATAAGTACAATGAGAAATAATAAATCAGTGTGGGATAACAGCCTTTGATGAGGTAGCGTTGGTGAGAATTGACCATTTTATCCAAGGGAGTGATCTTAGAGTAGATTCTCAAGTACAGAATGTTATTGATGATAAAGGTCTAAAGATTTACTCTTCCACGTAGGCATAGATCAACATAGAATCACAAAGGCAGAAAAGTCTTTGTCTAACCCCTTGATGTTGTAGACAAGATTGAGAACACAAAATTCCAGTTGATTTTACTCTATTTACACAACAGCGAGGAGGAAGGCTGGCCTTCTAATTCAAGTTTCCTACTACTTGGTCAAGTATTCTTTAGCAATGTTTTATTCACTGTGTTTTTGTATGAATAAAAGAGAATGATTCAACTCCAGATATCCACAAAGCTTCTTCCAATATTATATTTTTCAGGTCTTTATTCCAACTTCTGTCTTTCCCTTCACTTTATCTACATGCCCTCCATGTTGGAAGGCTGACTTGAGGCACTGTCATCCTGTGCTTTGTCAGGCATGTAGATCCCACTTAGAGACCTTTAACAATTGCCAGCAATACTTCCTTTCCAGGGGCACCACATGCACCCCCGAGAGCTATACCCATTGTGAGGAAGCCAGGCATTAACTTGCTTCTTTTTCCCTAAAATGATAAGTTTCTTCATCAGGATGATCATAAATGACCTTCCAGGGTTTAGAGAAATACCATCCATAGATTAACTAGCCCTCAGATTATCAAGGTGCTTATCAAGGTAGGACTGCCCTTAGACTTCTTTTTGTACCTGGGTTGATTCCTTGAGCGAAGGTGAGAAGACAAAAAACTTTGGGAGAAAATCACCTGACTTTCTTGGTAGACCCTGATTGTTTATGGGATTTGTTCATATGGTTGGGTCTTGGATCCTGTGTGGCATGGTTGAGATCAAGATTGGCCTCATCCTGCTTCTTGGCATTCTGTTGGTCGTAGCCTTAATAAAAATGCTGTATGAAACTGATAGAACATATTTGGTAGAAATGAGCAGCTGATATTTCTGGGAGACAACTCTCCATGTGTCTCTCACATTTCTGTGCATCCTGTGAGTCAAATACTGAAAGCTGTTTAATCTGGACTATTTTTTAAAGAATGTTTGTATGGCTAATATCCCTGGAATATAGAAAGAGTTTTGCCTTGTAAAACAAACAAACAAAAAAGGCATAATTGCTTCCAATATAAAAAAGGTAATGTTTCTTTTGGAGAAAAGATCAGGCAGGCTCACTACTGTTTTAAAAGATTTGGCTTCCCTAAGCTCAGAGTTCCTTTCCTGTAATGTAACCCACTACATGTGCAGACATTATCTGGCCTTCTTTCTTACCACCCTGTGGGAATTCAGCTGTGAGGAAGTGTGCAAGTGATACTCTGGCTACTGCTTACTCTGAGTAATAAAGTCCTTCATCTCTGACCCAGGAGTCTGTGTCTTCTGCTACCACCCAGGAAACTATTGCAGGTTAATTGTTAGCTTGCAAATAGGGTAAATTCTCAGACCCTTTGCTCTTGATACTACCCTTCCTACCACTTTCCTGGTTTGTTTTTCTTCTTCTCCTCCTCCTTCTCCTCCCTCCCCTCCTTCTTTTTCCTCCTCCCTCTCCCCTCCCCCTTCCTCTTCTTCCTCTTCCTCTTCTTTCTCTTCCTCTTCTTATTCCTCCTCCTCCCCCTTTCTCCCCCTCCTCTTTTTCTTTTTCCCCTCCTTGTCCTCTCCTCCTCCTCCTCATTCTTCTTCCTCTTCTTCTTCTTCTTCTTCTTCTTCCCCTTCTTCTTCTTCTTCTTCTTCTTCTTCTTCTTCTTCTTCTTCTTCTTCTTCGGTGTTTTTCTTCTAAGCATGCATCATTAAGTTATCAAATATATAATTTATTTATCTTGTTTATTGTCTCCTCTAGCAGGGAGTTTTGTCTATTGTGTGCACTGATGTAACCCCAGTGCCTAGAACAGAATAGGTCCATAGTAGATAGCTCACAAAAACTTTTGAGCAAACAAATTTGCTGTATTGCATCCTTGGCATCCATACAGGTAGAAAGTAGCTAAATGGATTATGCTGTGATCCAGGCTCATGATCAATATTGTTGATGATAGTTGTGTATGGACAGAGTTAGTATGTATGGACATGAGCTGATACAGAAAACTGCACCATACAACATGATCTCCTTTGTATTCTCTTTACTCCCCTTAAATAATTTGTCGGTAGAGAACTTTCCTTATCCCCTTGATTATGTTTTGGAGGAAAATATTTGCTGACTACTTGGAGAGGTTAAACTTACCTAAGCTCTTATTATCATCACTGCCTGCTTCCTCTGGGGTTTTCCCCCAATATTATTTTACATCTTCTATCTCTTAATTTTTAGCATTTTCCCCTGCATTCTACCAAATGGTCATTTGTCCCTTGTCTTAAAACTATGTACAATTTTTTATTCCTATTACTACCTCAAACTTCTTTTTTACTCCTCTTGTTAATCACAACTAAATTTCTTAAAAGGGTGGTCTATGCTAGATGCCCTTCTCTCTCTCAACATTGGCTTCATTTTCAAACTTTTGTTATCTGATTTCTTTACTCATCACCACTGAAATTGTTCTGTCATTATCAATGATCTGGATTTACTCAATCCAAAAATCTCTTCTCAGACTCCTTCCTAAAACACCTAATGGCTATGTCAATTCCTACCTACTCATAACTTATTTCTTTTCTTCTTTTGTTTCTACCATATAAAGTGATCTTGTGTTTATCTTCCCATGTTATGATTGCTCTTTCTGGCATTTCTCTTCTTCACTATTTACTGTCCTAAATATACAAAGGTATTCATTAATTCAACAAAAATTTATTGAGTGCTTACTGTTTTAAGTGTTTAGGCTGCATTAGTCAAGTGGATCAAAGATCCCAAACTTCATGAACTTACATTCTAGCAAGGGGATTTCGGCAACAGTAAATATGATATATAAGGTAAAAAAATATGTAATATCTTAAAAGTCAATAGAAAGAAAGAAAATTCAATCAGGATAAGGGGCATCCTGAGGGTGAGTGGGGGTACAGAAGACTGAAGCAGGAAGTGGGTCGTATTCAATAAAAATAGGCCTCATTGGGAAGATAGTCCACCAAAAGCTCATCTCTTTGTCCTCTGTACCACATTCCTTGGGGAGCTCATCCACTTTAAATTCTACAACCAGTACCCTTACGCTGGTGATTTCCCAATCTATACCTCTAATATTACCTCTCCTTTGAAGTGTAGTCCAGTTTAAATCTTACTTAGCATGATTCATTGATTTAACCAAGTTTTGAGCACCTACTGTGTGCCAGGATTATAAAAATGATACAAAGATGAATAAAGCAATGACCCTGAATTCCAAGAACCCCTGTAGTAGGAGATACTGTGATTTAGCAGCATCATTTTAGAATCACCAAAAAAGGCATTAATAGAAAAGGTGACATTTTGAGACTTAGCAATAGTAGGAATGAAACAAGCAGATAGGAGGAATCCTAAGGTCTAATGCCTAGACGTCATGATTTTTTTTTATTCCATCCCAGTTGAATAATACCAATCCTGCCTTTGGACCCTCATCTCCAACCCAGTAGCACTGTACTTACATTTTCTTCCCTCTTATAGGAGAGACATCTTATACTACAATGTATCATAGTCATCAGTATACGTCTCTCTACCAGATTGTAATGGCAAGTCTGACTTACCCATATTTGTATCTACTGTGTACAAATACAGTGCTTGTTTATGGAATCAAATCCTACAAAGAAGTAGGCTAATGAACCAAATGGAAAATGGAAAATCACCATGTATTTTTGACTTGTTTGTGTAAGGTCCAAATGTGCTGAAAGGGAAGAGATTCTGTGTAATATAGAAAGGATGTAAATTTACCGTTAGAAATCCCAAGCAAAGATTTGTCAGTTTTTTTTTTTTTCTTTCAGTTCAGCCTCCTCACACATCATCACATCCCCAAACCAACCACTCTTTTTGCTGAATCCTTGACTCTTCCAAGGGCCTGCCTCTATGATGATTACTTCTTTGTGATCTGGCAATTGTAAATGGCAGGTTAGGTTTCTCTAGGCTAGAATAATGTCTAGGATAATTTGCATGGAAAGTGCTGTGATTATATGGCCCTATTTCAACTGAGAAATTCCATGTTATATAATAGTTGTTATTATTCACAGTAGCTGAACCTGAAAGTTACTCTCTGCTGGCTTTACGATAGGACGGCAACAAAGCAACTCACCTTAGGGAAAAATATTGAGGCTTGAAAATTATTTTAAAAGGTATATTCTAGGGATGCCTGGGTGGCTCAGTCATTAAGTGTCTGCCTTCAGCTCAGGTCATGATCCCGGGGTCCTGGGATCGAGCGCCGCATCAGGCTCCCAGCTCGGCGGGAAGCCTGCTTCTCCCTCTCCCACTCCCCCTGTTTGTGTTCCCTCTCTCTC
This sequence comes from Mirounga angustirostris, assembly GCF_029215605.1. Lineage (NCBI taxonomy): Eukaryota > Metazoa > Chordata > Mammalia > Carnivora > Phocidae > Mirounga > Mirounga angustirostris. The sequence continues at coordinate 148,475,379 of NW_026991710.1, read as the reverse complement.
TGTGTCTCTGTCAAATAAATAAATAAAATCTTTAAAGGGTATATTCTATTGTAATAAGGAACTTTGTGGAGTGGCAACATTAAAAGAAACAACCACTAAAACTGTCACCAGCCAGAGGCACCTACATGCTTCACCAGACTGTGCACAGTGCTGTGGGACAATGTTAAGTTGTAGCAAGTGTTACCTCCTCGGACTTACCCATGTCATGGTCAGCCTTCTCCCTGGCCTGCCTGGCTGTATGTCAGAGCTGGCTGTAGCTCTCTCTGCCTTTAGCACCTCAGAGCCCTGATGACCAGATGCTTTTCTCATGTTATAGCCACTCTCAGGAGTCTGTATCTCTAAGTCACAGGTTGTGATGAACTTAAGGTAATAGAGAAAAAGGCATAAAGTGATTTCTGTGACCACCTTGGTTTTTAGAAATTCATGTTATCTAGTGCCCTGAGTAAAGTTCTCAATTCTCGAAGTGTTGAAGAGCATTTCTACATCCTTGTTGTTGTCACCATAAAGTACCAGTCAGTATTGAGATATTAAAAAAATTCTAGAGCATGAAATTGTCTTACATTAGAGAGCCAATGTAAAGTTTGGGAGCTTTGACTTTGGGTTCAGACCGAGCTGTATTTGAATCCGTAGGAGGCCACGCACTATCAGGGCACTTTGGACAAGATGCTCTACTTCTCAGAACTCTGGTGTTCTCATCTGGGAAATGGGGGTATTGATGGGACGAAATTCATAAGGTTGTTTTGAGTATTATATAAAATGATGCTGCTTTAAAAATATCCTTATCTTTTAGACAAGGTATAGTGAAATATTTATGGATGAAATCATATAAAGTTTAGGATTTACTTTCAAATAGTATAGGTATGAGGACTCAGATGATGAGGTGTGGAAATAAGTAAATTGGCCATGAGTTTATAATTGTAGAGGATGTGTTATGAGGTGCATGGGGTTCATAATACAGCTTTATTTTTATATATATTGAAAACTTCCATAAAAAAAGTTTAAAAAGATAAAAGATAATGCAAGTGAAGGTCTTAGCACAATGTTTAGCACATAGTATGCATTAAATAAATTACCGTAATGGTAATCTTCACAGAGTAATGATGAGCATCATGAAAATGGTGAAATACTGATGTAAGTATATCATCTTCAAAATCAATGTTCTATTATCAAACTCAACACCCAAAAAACAAAAAAAAAAATGTCCAGTTAAGAAACGGACAGAAGACATGAATAGATATTTCTCCAAAGAAGACATCCAGAGGGCTAACAGACACATGAAAAGATGCTCAACATCACTCGGCATCAGGGAAATACAAATCAAAACCATAATGAGATACCACCTCACACCGGTCAGAATGGCTAAAATTGACAACACAGGAAACAAGTGTTGGCGAGAATGCAGAGAAAGGGGAACCCTCCTACACTGTTGGTGGGAATGCGAGCTGGTGCAGCCACTCTGGAAAGCAACATGGAGGTTCCTCAAAAAGATGAAAATAGAGCTGCCCTACGACTCAGCAATTGCTCTACTAGGTGTTTACCCAAAGGATACAAAAATACTGATTTGAAGGGGCACATGCACCCCGATGTTTATAGCAGCATTATCCACAATAGACAAATTGTGGAAAGAACCCAAATGCCCATCAACTGATGAATTGATAAACACGAGGTGGTATATGTATATCCAATGGAATATTACTGAGTCATCAAAAAGAATGGAATCTTGCCATTTGCAATGACAGTGGATGGAACTAGAGTGAAAGACAAATACCATATGATTTCACTCATATGTGGAATTTAAGAAACAAAACAGATTAACATTGGTCAGGGGGAGAGGCAAACCATAAGAAAGTTTTAATGGTAGAGAACAAGCTGAGGGTTGCTGGAGGGGAGATGGGGGGATGGGTTAAATGGGTGATGGGGATTAAGGAGAGCACTTGTTGTGATGAACACTGGGTGTTATAGGTAGGTGATGAATCACTAAATTCTATTCCTGAAACCAATATTACACTATATGTTAACTAACTAGAATTTAAATAAAAACTTGAAAAAAAATCAATGTTTTAACTTTTATAAGTTATGATTTTTAACAGGATAACATCAAGTATGTACCTGCTATTTATGAATTTTACCCCATTTTGAGTCAGATATAACTTTCATTATTTGTCACAAACAAAGAACTTACTCATAGTATTTTTTTTTTCATCTTTTCATCACTAGGTCACCTAGAATGGGTAAAAAGAAGAAAATATGCAATTTCTAAATGTTACGATGTGATAGAAACAAAATAAACAGCACCTGCAAAATCCTAAGCCAATCAAGAACTATGGTTATTTGCTTAAGTGATAAAAAAGAAATTCAATAATCACATGATACGTTTTAGCAGAATAATGAGATCTTAACATTGCTTATGGAAATGTTTAAATTGACATTTCTTTGTTAAGGTCACCTTGTCTTGTTCCTATGGGGCTTGTGGGCAGCTCTCTGCCCAAGCCAGAACCTGACCACTCCTGTCTTTTCAGTCCTGACGCTGGCCTTGCCCTCCCTCTCTGGCTCTCTGCACCCCCCGCAATGAGGTGTAGTAGATTGCTCCTTCTCTAACACAAAACTAAACTGTAAAACGCATCCTTCCTGGAGAATCTCACAAATCCTTCTCTTCAGAGATTTTCACCTTCTCTTACTGTTGAAAGTCAAGCAAATCCCCAGCACCCGTGTCCTCCAGTGGTCCTGCTCTTTTCGGTGACTTCTGGAAATAATTATCTTTGCACTTCAGAGATGAAAGCTTAGTTAAATATGTGAGAGACCAAGCAGATGTGGCAGAACAGATGATGCTGCACATTGTCTTCTGTCACAGTGGTCCGGCTGATGAAGAGCTGGACTGCAATGGTGGCGTTTGGAGATGTTAGGAGAGATGGTTCTTTGGGGGGAGGAAAATTAACATCCCTGTTACCACAGGATTTCATAGTGCAACCTCGGATCCATGTGTCCAAATGAGGAGGGGCTATTTTTTTTTTCTTCTTCAAAAATTCACCTAATTAAAGCATGGAGATGGAAAAAAGCAAAGGAGAAAAAAGTGAGTGTTTAGAAAACTTTCTTTGTTAATATCCATCTTGACACACAAAGTAATTATTCAATAAGAAACAATCATGCCATTCGTTTAATTAAGAGTAGTATGTGACCATCCTGTGCACATTAATTTCTCATTATCAGATGATTTTATTTTAATTATTGAGCCAATGATGCAGCATTTGTATGCTTGTATTTTTTAGTCTTTAAAGAGAGAGGCTTTTCTTCTTCGAAGGATTCTACAAGTTAGTAATACCATCTAGCTAGATAGTGCTTTGCATTATTCAAATAATTTCATGCCTACTATATTACATGATGATTTAAACAATACTTTTTGAAATGTGATACAGAGTGAGGAATGTTCCAGATGTGCCCCTCATGTCACATAACACACATCAATCCTGCACACTAATTCATAATTCATTGATGGCTGAAATGAAATGAATCCTTTGTTTTCTCAAGGCTGCAAAGAAGTAGGAAACACACACAGTTGCCTCCTGTGGATTGGGGGTCTGGTGGCCCCTGTTTATAGAGCAACAGAACTTTAACTAAAATGCGGATCCAGAACGCTGGTTACGGCGGGCTTTCTCGTGTTTGATGGAGGGAGGACAGTGCTTCATTTTGTTGGGAGACCAAGTTTCATGATCTCCCCTGTCCAGGTGAGACCCAGAGAGTCAAGTAACTTTCCTTGAGTCACTCAGCAAATGGATGGCAGAATTCAAATCAGAACTGAGTCTACTGACCTTAGTCCGTTTTATTGTGTTCATGTTAAGATGAGCATGAATTATTTCTCAGAAACTTAGGAAAGGTTTGTGTTTTGTTGGCTTGTATTTTAAATGATTGAGGCTGGATGCTTACATATTTCATTTGCATTTTAAGAAGGACCTCCCTTGCCACAGTCTTTGCAGGATTTGTCAGCATTTGAGGATTTTGTGATTTAGGGAATTTTGTGTGTTCTAGACGAATAGTATCACAATCACTCTCCCTCCTCATCAGTTCTCTGTGCTGGAAATGGCCTGCTTTGCTCCACTTACTCACATGCTAACCATCATGAGAGCCCGATGAACTGCATTTTAACCTGCATTTTAACATCACCTTCATGCCCTTTAGGCGAAATTTATGTGTCCTTCTTTGAGTGCATGTAAAATTTTGTCTTTACTGACCTTTATTCAGTTTCTCCTTTATAATGATCATGTATATCTTATTTTCTTTACCTCTTTTCTGATGATTGTATATTTTGATATCCTCCTACAGAATTTGTCACTTGATTAGGTGACCAACCCATATTTGTATTTATTGCCTAGATATAGGAGAGCGAGCACTGCCAACATCCTTTTAAGAACTAACAGAAAGACCAACCCTGTCTCTGCTATTACTGTCAGAAAGTTGTAACAGTATCAGTAATCCATGACAAATAATAATGATTTGGGGTATTTAAAACCATTTGGGGAAGCATTTAAGTATAGGATCAATCTTTATGTATATTTAGCAAGTTTAAATAAGAATTAAGCCAGACTTTCGGGACGCCTGGGTGGCTCAGTCCTTAAGCTCCGCATCTTCTCCCTCTCCCACTCCCCCTGCTTGTGTTCCCTCTCTCGCTGTGCCTCTCTCTGTCAAATAAATAAATAAAATCTTTAAAAAAAAAAAAGAATTAAGCCAGACTTGCTATGGATGTTTCTTTATTGGATAATAAGTTATATCTGCCCTGGAATATTTCTTAGCCCTGAGACAATTAACATATCTTACAAGTAAACCATTATGTTTTTGGAAATGTTTTATTTTTTATTGTGATATTGACTGTTTTCTTTGGCCTGTGGTTTGTCAGCAGTTTGGAATACTTCTTTCTGGAATCCTAGATCCTCTCTGTCACCCCTTCTTTCAAAGATGAAGAAGCAACCCTCTGGATAGGTGTAGAAGAGAAAGATCAACCAAAAGATGTAGAAATGGTTACTTTTTATGATTCAAAGTATCAGGAGCCAAATAAAAATATTTTTTTCTTTTTCTTTCTAATTCCTTTCTTTTCTTTTTTTTTCTTTCTTTTTTCCCTTTTGCTGTCTTTGCATACCCACCCCATTTTTTTTTTTTTTGAATTTTATTTATTTGTCAGAGAGAGAGAGAGCACGCAAGCAGGGGTAGCGGCAGGCAGAGGGAGAGGGAGATGCAGGCTCCCCCCTGAGCAAGGAGCCCGATGAGGGACTCGATCCCAGGACCCTAGGATCATGACCTGAGCCAAAGGCAGACACTTAACCGACTGAGCCACTCAGGCGTCCCCCCACCCCATTTTTAAAATGTAAAACAGTGTGACTAATGAAAGACCTGAGAAGTAACATGTAAAGATGAGATTGCCGAGTAAGACTTAGGACTTGGCATATTATAGAACACATTTCTAAACTCTTATTCTACTCATTGTTATCAAGCCAACATGCCTCATTGAAAAAAAGAGGATTCTGAATCAAAGCAAAAATACTTAGGTACTTTTATATATTTGGGGTGTCAGTGAACTAATGTCAATGGAGATGAGAGATGATTTTGACTTACAATTGGTTTGACTGGGTTTTTTAATTAACTTTTAAAGCAACTGAACAGATCAATGTGATATTTGTAGACCCAACACTGGTAATTATAATAAAATGGGGGAAACCAAAAGACATTCTATATAATTAAAATATATCTGCATTTCCTATTCTGAAGTTCTATATATCATGTGACATAAATTTAGTTTCTTTTAGGGGTTTTAACCTTTCTATAGTAATAAAATTTATCCTAATAATTTTTAATTACTTTGGACATTCTGAAATACTTTTATTTCTTTCTGAGTAAATACCTACAAGACAGATATTGTCTTGTACAAAGATATAAAAGCTCAGCTGCATTAATAGTTGTAAGTCACAATTAGGGAAGTAAGCAAATCAAAAGCCACTTAGGAAAATTTTCACATCTTTTAATGCTTTAAATATATTTAAGTGAAACTTCTTTGAAGATTGAATAATCTTTTTTTATATATATTTATGAATCTCAGAAAACAGTTGTAGCAGGATAATAATTCTGAGATATTAGAGAGATTTTGTTTCCTTTATATTACTAAATTTATATGTCTTGGCTTCCTCCATTCTTCCAAGTAAGTAAAAAGTCCCACCTTCACTGCCTTTGTTAGTTTTGAAAGAGATTCTTGAAACTAATATACATCTCTTTTTTGAACATTTGGAAATTTAGGTTTGGGCATTAAAACAAGAAGCTTTGAGGAAGTTCAATCTGAGCAGGTTTCTCTGCCTCTTAGCGCTGGGGCTGGGAGGGAGGGAAGAGAGCACGGAGAGGAACTTGGCAAGTCAGAGGCGGGGCAGCCCTGCACATTTTCCCCACCCGTGGCGGTGTCCGGTGGCAATGAGTCCAGGGCTGAACATGAGAGAACTTCTTCTGAGATTTAAGGGCTCGAGAGCAGAAAGGCCTTATCTCTCACTCTTCAGCAAAAGAGAGGGACAGAGCGCCTCACTGAAAAGGCCCTGCAGCATTTCTGTGATTTCATGACTTAGACCTAAGAGGGCAGACAGAGTTGCCTGCTCCGTTTCCCACAGCTCCAGAGCGATCTAGGAAAGCATCTGCCGACCCCTAGATTAGGACCTAGAAGGAGGGGGAGAAGAAGGAGGGGGAGAAGAGTGAGGGAGGGACGGGCCCGAGGTAGCAAGTGAGCTCTGGGCTTTTTTCTGTAGGTGAGGAAGGTGAGTGGACTAGGAGTGGTTACCTTACTGGGAACTGGGTGAGTCAAGAGCTCGGTCTCAGCCCGTGCGGGTATGAAGGGGGACCTGCGTGGTGGTCCGATGGGGGCCTTGATTACTACGATAGCTACATTTTTGCACATTTCATGCTGTGGCTGAACTTTATATCAGCCCCATATCTATACTTTAAATTTATGCATCGGATCATCTTTTGCTTTTTGAAAAGATGGAAGAAAAAGAAATATGGTGAAATATCACGGAAATAGAAGAATAATAGAAAACCACTGAAGCTAATTGACCAAAATATTTTTTAAAAAATACATTTCATTTTAGCTTGATGTACAAAACCAGTTTTGCTTCATAGACATTGTCAAGCTGGAAATATGCCTTTTTCTTTAAATTTATTTTTATTTTTTAATTGTTTTAAAAGATTCTATTTATTTGAGAGAGAAAGAGAGAGCACGAGTGGGGGTGTGGGGGTCAGAGGGACAGGGAGAGAGAAAGGGAGAAGCAGACTCCCTGCTGAGCACAGAGTCTGCCACCACTGGGATCATCCCAGGACCCTGGGATCATGACCTGAGCTGAAATCAGAGGCTAAACCAACAGAGCCACCTAGGTACCCCAACTTTGAATTAATTAATTAATTAATTTGTTATTATTATGATCATCAATTTGGAAATTCCTCCAAACACTGAAAAGTTTTTATAGAAAAGGATGAAATGATACCTTTTTTCAATAGAAGTGCTAGAATGATCTTATGCAAAATGGTTTAAATGGGGAATATCATAAGTAAAAAGTTGAGATAAAATTAGTAATATTTACTTTTTTTCCATAAAGATGCATGTTTCTAATTACTGTGGCCCATCTATGAACTGCTAGAGTCATTATGACTAATGGCTAGACATCATTCCATCAAGGCATAAAATCTATTTGGATGTAAAACCTGTCACTAAGAATGACAAAAACAGAAATAAGCTATTCAAGAGCTAAAGGAGTTATATTACATGTATAATATATGTTAGATTTACGTTATATATAAGTATTAGTGTGTATATATGTGTATGTATATACTTATATGCAAGTGTATACTAATACTTGCATGTAATATATATATATGTCATATTATATTGATAATGGCAGTTATTTAGCATGTGGGAGATAGATTTTCATTAATGTTAAAACTGGATGTTAAGGTCCTGAAATTAATTCATAACTCTAATCAGTATGACAAATATGCACTTCTTTAGGCATCACAGTTTTAATCATCAGAGTAGAAAAACATAATTTCAGTGGTCCTTTGCAGAGAATAGTCCACTAAGAACCTTGCTGACAAGTGTCCAAAATAATATTCTTTCAAAATTTGAAATAATTAGTTAAGTAATATGACTGAAAATCACTTACGTATCTCACCTATATATATAGTTAAGTGATGATGAAAAATAGATCTTGTAACTTAATCCTAAATGTGCAAAACTGGTAATGAAGCTACTTTTTCCTTGTTTGTTTGACCTAAATGTTTGTTTGACCTAACCATTATGCTTCAAATGATGTTATAGAAGAGGGAAATTAGGATGGGAGAAGTTAAAATTCTAGTTTTTAAACATATTCCAAACTCCTGTGCACAAGAGCTTTAGGGATGGCATTTAAAACCTGAATGTTGGGCGCCTGGGTGGCTCAGATGGTTAAGCGTCTGCCTTCGGCTCAGGTCATGATCCCAGGGTCCTGGGATCGAGTCCTGCATCGGGCTCCCTGCTCCTTGGGAGCCTGCTTCTCCCTCTGCTTCTCTCTCTCTCTCTCTCTCTGTCTCTCATGAATAAATAAATAAAATCTTTAAAAAAATAAAAAAATAAAAAAAAATAAAATAAAACCTGAATGTTGAGTTCTCATTTTTGCTATTGTGCCAACTAAAAATATTTGTAGCTGCATCTGGAAGATGTAGGAAAGCTCCAGCCATTTGATTTACGAACTCCACAAGTGTGGTGTCTAGGACAGGGGCTTTTAGTCCACAGTAAATTCTTTGAATTCATAAACATCTTGCAAAATCCTGCTCACATACACAGAAAATGTATTTAATCAACACTGGTTTGCAGGAAGTGGGGCAGAGCAAAAGCAGTTATTGAATAATTAGGGTTCAAATGTAGTGAGGCTCTGATCTATTCTGAGTGTTTTCTCATCTGAACTTCCTTTTGTTTGAATTTGCCTGAAATTCTAGGCAAACATTTAATTTGGCTGAATTGCTTCTTGGAATAGGAAATTTCATGGCCCTAATAACTATTAAGCAAATTCTGGAGCTTACTTCACCACGATCGTTGTTTCATGAAGGCACATTTTGCCTGGTGGAAAGTGCTATTGCCGTCAGATAGATGCCTCAGACATGTTGAGGTGTTGGCAGGTGTTATAAGTCAGCAAGTGAAAAAACCCATTTGTGCAAGTTGAAAGTTGTCCAATGGATGAGGGCACCCGTGTGGTCAGCTGGTGGCTGCTTAGTGGGAATATTCTTGGGACATGTTAAATACAAAGTTGGATGGGGATGGGGCATCCAGGGTTGTAAGACAGGGAGTCATTTAGTGGCTAAGAAATCAAATAAGTATGTTTGCATGTGTGTGGAAACAGAACGAAGGCCTATAATTCTGTGGAGAATAGGAGAAAGACAGGAGAAAAGAGTGGCTTCATGGAAGTCAGCTCTACCAATTTCTTCTGGTCTTCTGTGTCATTTTGTATGCTTCCCTTTCCCTTTGCACCTTCCAGCGGTTTCCATTCTCTATCCTGGATGAGGAGCCACACCAGAACCGGTAGTCTGTGTGAACCTGCTGAGGAGTATCGGATCGGTCCAGAGAAGCTTGGATATTTTGGGCAGAGCAGGAGAGAAAGAAGAGAGCAAAACTGAAAAGACAGGAGCAGGGTAGAATAGATTTTAGTGGAGTGAGTGCATATTAGCCTGCCCAGGCTGCCATAGCAAAGCACCACAGAATGGGTGACTTAATAACAGAAATTAATTTCCTCACAGTCCTGGAGGCTGGAAGAACAAGATCAAGGTTTGGCAGGGTTCAAGGCCTCTCTTCTTGGCTTGTAGATAGCCTTATTTTTCCCGCGTCTTCACATGGTCTTCCTACTAGTTTGTGTATTATTTTCCTCTTCTTATAAGGACACCAGTTATATTGGATTAGGGCCCACCCACATGACTTCATATAACCTTAATTAACTCTTTAAAGATCCTATCTTCAAATACAGTCACATTCTGAGGTACATATGAATTTTGGGAGGATACAATTCAGTCCAGAACAGGGGTCATAAAATGGGAGAAGGGAATGGATCGGGGCCACGTTGGAAGAAGCCAAAGCCCTTCGTTAAAGGTGATCAAACAAACCCAGCCTGGGGAGAGTGTCTGCAGATTGTCTCAGCAGGCAAAATAAGTGAAAGGCTAAGCGTCTCAAGAACTTGCCAGAATGGCTTACATGTATGAGACCTACCAACATGTTTTAAATTCTTCTTTCCCGCTCTCAACCTCCTGTATGCGAGATCGTTTCCCTCTATATTCTCTCTCCTCTTTGAGTGCAAATTTTCCCAGCCTCCACCCCAACATGATCCATACTGTTTTTGTCTCTGTTTTTTCACGTCCCTGACTAATCCTGTTGTTCTATTTTTGCCTCTAGTAACCACCAGCCATTTTCAATGTAATCAATATGTTCTCTGTATCTTCCCTGTTTTCTCTTGATTAGCATAAGTGAGCCTAGGAGCCAAATATTCAAAGTATGTAAGGAAAGAAATGAGACTTAAGATCTCCCGCTTCCCCTCCTCCCACTGCAAGGGACAGAGCAGATGTCATTTGATATTATTGATAAACAACTGTTTCAACAACTGTTTGTGAATATTTGTACTGGATGCTGACTTGGTTGATAAATCTTCCCTTGGGAGAGTGTGTCTCTGGATATGATCAAACTTATAACTACTGTAAAAGCTGTTCCCATGTTCAAAGAAAAAACAGCTGTACTTGCTCTTCATTTGACTTCTTAGAAGAGGAAAATCTTAACATTTCAAGTGAAAACAATTTAAGAAGGAAAATAATACTTTGAGTTCAAATAATTGCTTTCTTTGAAAATTTTTATTAAAGCACAAATTATTTTGCCACCAAATGTAAATTGGGGACTTTGAAGATTATTTACCTCACCTTATCCTGGCCCCCTCCTCAAAAAAAAAAAAAAAAAAAAAAAAAAGCCACCCAAATTCTAGATTTCCATCAGCATTTAAAGAGGCTTCCATTGGGTGTTTTTGCCTGAGTTACTAAGTGACTGTCTAAATTTTATATTGACACATCTTGTATTTATTAAGAATTTTTTTTCTGCTAAATCTTGTGCCTGGAATATGTGCTTTATTTAATGCTTATTTTACTATCCAGTAGAATCTTGGTCAAAAAACTGAACAGAATTAAAAAAAACAATCAAAGCCACTATTGGACCATCAAAAAGTTACTTATTGTTCATATTTTGATGATTCTGTTATATTGATGTGATGAATAGAAATTTTGGTGTTTCTAAAAAGTTATACATAGATTGTGTTTTAAAGTGAACACAAAATCTGCCTGTACAATATAAGAGAATCTTATCCATTAAAAAAAAAAATATTTAGGCCTGGTCCAAGGGAAAAAAAAAATAAAGTGAACACATCACTTTTTGGTTGTTCAAGATTGAAGAAAATAACATTTCTTATCAGGACATATACAAGCACATTTTACTTGACCTGGCATTATTTTATATACACTCAGAAAACACAACTAGTAGTTTTTTATAAGAGGATTTTCCCCTACCTTAATAGACATCAATATCCTTTAGCTTAACAATATATTTATATTGAATTTATAATGAATAAATTTATTTGAGATGATAACAGTGTCCAGTGAATACTGATTTTTGTTAACACAGTGGTTGTTGAAAATGTAGTGAGAAGACAGTATCTCAGGTTTTGACAATGTACCAAATATCGTAACTCTAGAATTTTAATAATGTTGAGATTATGTTGTTTAAATGAGCAATTTGTATGATTTACCTTCTTGACAAAATGATGCATGAGACTGTCAACATTAATTTGCTCTTTAAAATTGTTGTATGTGATTACATTTAGCTACTTAAGTGGTTGGCATAGTATTGTGACTTCTCATATACATGCTTTCTCAAAGCTCAACTTATTTTATGTAGATTTTTTATTTCTTTGTAGAAAAACTTATAAAGGTGATAAAATGTAACCATACTTTTAGGGAATGAAGGGAGCATATAGTGTTTGGGCTTAAAGACACATTGTAACTTAAAAATGTTGAGTCTTTTTTTGGTATTTATCTAATTGTGCTATAGTGTGTAGAGAAGACATTACACCAGATTTGAGACTATTTGTTGCTTTCTCTAGCCACTATTCTGTCTTTCCTTCTTTGTACATGGTTTGACTTGCTGAATTTTGATTCGTATAAATGCTGGAAATTATACACACACACAAGCACAATCTCAAACCATTAATTGTAGTAACATATCAAGGACACATGTTCCCCACAACATTTTTCTCATTGATGGAGCATGAGATATCTTCTTTTGTTGTTGATTAGAACTTTTGTTCAACGAGTAAATGCATTTTCTTCTAAAAGTTTAAGGCAATAAATGCTTTTGACAGGCAAATTATTTAAATCATTTTATATCTTTGGGTTTTTTTTTTTTTAAAGATTTTATTTATCTATTTGTCAGAGAGAGAGAGCACAAGCAGGGAGAGTGGGAGAGGCAGAGGGAGAAGCAGGCTCCGCGCTGAGCATAGAGCCCGGTGCCAGACTCGATCCCAAGACCCCGGGATCATGACCTGGGCTGAAGACAGACACTTAACCAAAGCTCAACCACCCAGGCGTCCCTCATTTTATATCTTTAAGGCAATTTTAGTTTTAAATCTTTCCATTAGGCACCGTTAGAACTAGAGTATACACTCCTCTCTATTTTGGAGAGATTGGTTCCTCAACCTTTTTCAGCCTCGTCCTCCTGGAGTTGGGGGTGGCAAGAGAGGAAGAACACACTGACATCCACTGCGGGGGACCCACCTGTCTGTGGTCACCTTGGCGATGCTGTGATGTCCCAGCAGGGCTGTGCTCCTCACACATGCTAAATTAGGATGGCTTGTCCTTTGATGCCTTCCCCCTAGCTTTGCTCTCCTCTTCCTCTGTTCACTTCAGCTTGTTTGGTATTCTATGGCTGGAACTATTACTAGATTCTCGCTGCCCCCTCTGTGCTTCAGTTTGCTTGTCAAATTTCTCCCAATACTCTCTTTCCTTTCTCCAAACCCCTCTTCACAAAACCACTTTTCTGTCTCTGTGATTCCTCAAAACTCAGGTCTTTAGAACAAACGTTATTTCTCTAATTTTCATCTATTGAATTGGAGCTAATGATAAAAAAAGAATGTTTGACCTTATTAGCTCCTTTCTTTTCATTTTTCCCTCTTGTTTTAAGGCTCCCCAAAAGAGATCCAACGCATGCGTTTACTATTTTGTCTTATTTAGCCAAAAACTGATGGCAAATGAAACTACACTTTGCAAGTGTCAATGAAGTGTCCTTGCTGTGTGACATCCTTGTGAGATGCAGCCACTGAATGTAGGAAATAGAACTGTTAAGACCGATGGAAGATGATGCGATACAAATCTACAGCTGAAATACCTTCTCTGGATCAGTTCGATGAAACTAATTCACTGAAAGACATTCACGGGGCAGGCAACAGTCATGCAGTTTCTACTCATGTAGCTTAGGAAAACACTGCACACACTTTTTAAAACATAAAGGTACAAAAGGATAACATAGGTAGAGGCTTGCTTCTATGAGCGTTTGTGTGTGTGTCAATTGCAATGTTAGACTTACGTTGGCACCTTATTATAAGACCTTGCGAACATCAAGATGCTTCACAGTGAGAAATACCTCTCCCTGTACGGCAGTTCCAGACCCAACCAGAACTGTGTTGGACCGCGCTTTGGCTGATTTTTAAAATCAGTCAAAAATTCTTAAGTATAAAAAGAAAGAAAAAGCTCCACCACATCGTAGTGGTTCCTTTAAGACCTCCCACATAGCTCCCCTGACTGACAGGTCTGACATCCCTCATATTCCCACAGCATTCCAGCTAATTACTTAGAAACAGATAAACCCACCAAAAGCTAACCAGTAAGTAGGAACGTATGTGAGGAGTGATCTCATCCTGGACTTTTCAAGGAGACAGCACAGACATGGAAAAAAAAAAAAAAAAGAAAAGCAAAAATAGTAATTGGTGGTTTTTATTGCAACCATCTCCCTTCTTCCCTCCCTGCCTCTCTGTTTTGATCATCAATATTTCACAGTAAATGCACGCTCTATGAAAGATATTAGTGCAATTCACTGGACAGATATTCGGTTTTATGAAATCGCTAAACTTGATCAGAAACTAAAGCATCAAAATTTTAATAGGCATTACCCTGGAATGATATTTGCACTATCATTCAATTAAATGTCCCTGGAAAATTAAAAAATCTTAATTGTAGGCAGTTGTTTAGGGTAATATTTTCTGAAGGCAGGGGGCAATGGATTTCAAGACATTTTAATATAGAAGCTTAAAAAATTACCATTTCTCTTTCTTCTGCCTTAAGAAATTCTTTCCTATCTAAAGGCGTCATAAAAATATTCTTATATTATCTTAAAATTTTGAGCTTTGCTTTTTCACATGCATATATTCATAATCTAGAATTTGTTTTTTGTCTGTGGTATGAGATTCTTTTATTTTCTTCAGCCAGAAAGGAAATGGTCTCATCAGCATCACTGCTCCAACGATTTGTTATGCCAAAGCTGTATGTCATAAGCAATGCCTCCGTGAACACAGGGCTCTATTTCTGAGCCCTCCGGGTTATTATTTATATCCCTGCAGGCAGCTGACCAGAATTCACATTTCAACACCAGCACTTACTAGCAATGTAGGTATTGCTGGCTTGTGGTAACTTTCATGGGTCCTTCAGTGGAGAAAATCACAACTAGATTCTTGGGTATGGTGTTTACAGGGGATATGCTGCTGGTGGAACCAAACAGGGGCTGATTTGATGCTTCCTGTCCTCTGAAGAAAAGAGCTACCCCGGAGATGCTTGGGTGGCTCAGTCAGTTAAGCGTCTGCCTTCAGCTCAGGTCACAATCCCAGGCTCCTGGGATGGAGTCCAGTATGGGGCTCCTTGCTCAGCCGGGAGCCTGCTTCTCCCTCTCCTACTCCCCCTGCTTGTGCTCTCTCTCTCTGACAAATAAATAAATAAAATCTTAAAAAAAAAAAAAAGATGCTTCCTTTGAGAATCCATTAGGGCGTTTGACATTAACCACTGAGGCACAGCAAGGTACTTCAGCTCTGAAAGAAAAGTCTCCCAGGATGCTCTGCCCATTCTGTCACCTCAGTTACAAAGATGCTGTTATACTCCTAGCATCTTCTTCCCCAAGATTATATTAAAATTTCCCCACTTGTTCCCTGAATGTCTCTTCTAGCATAGTTTTTATTTTTTATATTTTGACTATGCATTGTATGTCTCCGTCCTTATACATATTAAATAGTTTCTCTCCTTTTAGGGGGCCAAAATGAATTTGCTATACTCTTACCTCTCTGAGCTTACATCTGAGACTACATCTCTCATTTTTAGGTTACCATCTGCAAATTTATACGAGTGGAAAAAAAAATAACACTCTCATTAAAACAGAACTCTCTGTCCCTACAGGCCAAAAATAAAAAAGCCACACAACTGAGATCTATTTCTGTTTAAAAAAATTCTTCAGAGTAATGAGTCTTCTAATATTTGCAGTCATTTTACTTGTTTAAAGTTTTATGAATTTTATATTTGCATACTTCTTTCAAAGTGTGTGGTATCTGGATACTTCCGAAGATTATACAATAAAAAAATTGTTTTCTTGTCTGAAGTGGCCCATTTGCTGCCTATATTTGCCAGTATCCACAGATATACTATAATACGCAGAAACAATGTCAGGAAACAAGATATATAATTAGTCATTATTCTGATAATAGTTTTTGGCTCACTTTGATTCATTTGCTAACCTATTAAGAGCTTGAGGTAATTACTTATTCTGTGTTGTTTGGAGATGGTTACTTACCTCCTCTGGATATCAGTTTCCTTGTCTCAAAAATGGTGACAATAGTGACTTTGCAGGGTCCCTATGAGGATTAAATATGGTAATTTGTAAGGAATTTAGCAGTACCAGATTTGCCATATAAATGATGATTAAAAATGGAAGGTATAGTAGTAGTAATAGTAATAGTTTTCCATTTTGTTACAAATATTAGAATTTGAAACATTTGCGTATTATATTCTTATATACTTGCACTAGGTGCTTATTTAATAAGAAATATTTATAAGTGTCAAAGGTACATCTTGATCGTTTAAATTATTAAACATTAGAGTCCAGTATCTGTTGATCGTATTTATCTACCAAGTACATTATTTGAGTTACTAATCATGATGTTGACTTTTAAAAGAGAGCAAATTGCTCATAGAATGGTTAGACTTTTAATAACTGAAGTTGACAGAAAAACTTCACACAATAAGTAAGGATAGAGTGAGTTGAAAAGGGGAAGTTTGGAGAGAGAATAATGTTCTGTTTGTTCCTTTCTGACTTCAGCTCATTAGTGAATTGAGTACAGTCGTATCCCATAAAATATAATATTAATTTAATATCTGGAAAATATCCAGTAAGGACTTAATGTATTCTTAAATACTAATTAAGGAGATAAATTCGCTATTAACCCTCACTTTATAGCTGCAACAATAACACTATGCTTGCCAATCTTGCAGAAAGCAAGTATGAGGCTTTTTCAAGGAGTTTACTTTATGCCATGAAATTTATACCTTCTCCTTTCAAGTAGGACTCATGTGGTATCATCTTGTAACAGGGTACAATGGGTTAGGATCAGAAGAAAGGAAGAGGATACACTTACTCAGGGACACATGTTTCAATGAGACTAGGAGGGTTCCCAGAATTTCTTTAAAGTTTCAAAGAAATATGATTTTTTTGATAAAGATACTTGGGAAGCATGGAAGAATGGAAACATGTCAGAAGATGTAGAGTGATTCTAGACCACAGGCCTCATAAAATTGGGGTCATCCTTATTGGGCATTCAATAGCAGCTCTCGTGACTTGGTCATTTTGTCTTCCTTGCTGAAGAGGGCACAGTAGCTTTCGGCTACTGTCCTTTCAGCCTCTGTGTGGATCTTGTATTTATACTCCCCATAATGAGGGACTTCCAAAGAGAAAGAGTGGAGAACAAAGAAAAGCAAGCAATTTATGTGGCAGAGGCCAGAACATTCCAGTAAGACTTTACATATTTTTTTTCCACTCTGAAAAAGCAAAAACGGAGAAGAAACTTTGATCGGAAAGAATAAATTTAAAGGTCAAATTGTGTGGCAAATAGTCAAGTAAGATTCTACCTCCACTTCTTCTACTCAGAAAGATAGGAAAGGACAAACTTCAAGGTAGGACTGAATGACGAAAATCAAGTTCTTACTGACACAGGCTGAGGAGCTGAGAATAACTAAGTTACCACAAACATATGGTTGGAAATGAAGCAAGAGAAAGATGGGGGAGAAAAGGGGTAGAAGAGTTATGAGCAATGTCTGAAGGAAAGAAATAGCCAGATGTCATTAATTTTAATAAATGTTTAGTGTCTTCAATCCACATCAAATAAATTCCAAATATATATACATATACATATATATATGTATATATATATATATATATATATTTTTTTTTTTTTTTTGGTGAATAGAAACATACAAATTAAAACATAAGTCCTTCCTTGCCAATTTGGACAGCTTCTACTATAGTTGTGAGAAAACTTACCATAACTTAAATTTTGTATATTGTCATCGAAGACTGTTTTCTAAAGAGTTTTCAATGCTGACCTCTTACAAATGCCCTTCAGCAGTTTTTTCTTCTTTATTTTAATGAGAAAAACCATGCTGTTGTTCATGCACAAACCACTTTCTAGTGTTCTTTAACCTTCTGCCATTTGGACTTGCCTCTCCAAAGAGAGATATTGCACTAAGTGGCCCATTACCGTTACAAAGAGGAAGAGCCTCATTTTTTTCCCATAACCACTGAAGCTCTTGTTAGACATCCCTGGAGTTTGTACTGATAGTACAACCATGAAGCTCTTCAGCAAATGGCGACTCCAAACCAGTGCCTGTTGCAACCCTCAATCATCCAACCCCAGCTCACAGCAGACATTGTTTACACAGTGGTAATCAACAGGGTAAATTTAGAATATCCTAGAATAAATTATGATAAATTTCCTGCTGTAGGATGATAACTTAATGGAGCCGACAGCGACTATCTCCTTGAGAAGAGAGTGAATTGATGACCACTCTCTTCAGTGGACAATTAGGAGAGAATTCTTTGCAGTTGTAAAATTCAAATTTGATTACTTTAAAATAATTTGCACGCATTTCTTTTTTTTCTTTTATTCCAACATGCTTTGCAAGTTAAGGATACTTGTGGGTCTTTCATAGGTCAAGGAATAAACTGTTTATAGCAAAAGAGCAACAGGGTCTTGTTGGGAAGATGATCCTCTTTGGTTTCTTCCTCCCACCAGTGTGACCCACTGATCTCTAGGAAGAATCCAGAGGAGTGTGCCAGAGATGCAATTCTTAAACAGTCTTTTATTCTCTATGGTTAGGGTGACTGGCTAATATCTCTTTGAATCTATCAAAGCAATTTTTTTTATGTCCTCCTTCTTGGAATTTTATTTCCACATGTGAGACTGAGTAGCCTGTATGGAATTCATAGTTCACCTTTGACTTCAAAATCTGCACCAGCAGGCCCTAGTGAACAAAATAGCAGCCAGCGGATAGATCTAGTTTATTTCCATTTCCATCCGTCTGTGACCCTTTTCAGTTCCCATCATTTCAGCTTAACAATTTCATTTTTCACTCTAATGCCTTTATCCATTTGAGCAGAGATTACATTTCCCAACATGGACCTTGTCTCCAGCTGAGAGGTTTTCTTTTCTTTTCTTTTTTTTCTTTTTTTCTTTCTTTCCTTCTTTCCTTCCTTCCCTCCTTCCTTCTTTCTATTTGTTTAAGATTGAGATCATGGAGCAATGCTTTCCTTATTTTCAGTTCTCAGGACCCCAAATTCTGGTTGTTGGAACAGAAGCTGCAGGGGATAAAGTCAATATTAATTAAACATATCTTCAGTGGTAACACATACATTCATCTACTTTGGAAATGAGTGCCCTTGCTGTTTCCTCCAGGAGCTCCATGAAATACAGGAGTTTCTCTTTGTGAGTGGGGCAGAAGTTTAACACAGTGGTTAGACAATTTGACCCTGGACTCAGGCAGAACTAGGTTTTCATCTTTATTCTACCATTGCATGGTCTTGGTTGAGTTACTTAACATCTCTAAACCACACCTATAGAAGGGGATTAATAACACTGACTTATAGAAATGCTTGCAATGGAAATGAGAGTAATAAATCTAAAGAATTTGGTGGTTCCTGTTAGAGTGGCCATCATCAAAAGACAAGGGGTAACAAATACTGGTGAAGATGTGGAGGACAGGGAACCCTCATGCACTGTTGGTGGCACTGTGAACTGATGCAGCAACTGTGGAAAACAGTATGGAGATTCCTCAAAAGAATTAAAAGTAGAACTACCATATGATCCAGCAATTCCACCTTTGGGAATGTATCCAAAGGAAACTAAAACACTAACTCAAAAACATCTGCACCCTCATGTTTATAGTGCATTATTTACAACAGCCAAGACATTGAGACAATGAAAGTCTCCATCAATAAATGAACAGATAAAGAAGTTGTGGTAGACAGATACAATGGAATATTACTCAGCCATCAAAAATGGGGAAATCCTGCCATTTGCAACAATGTAAATGGATCTTGAGGGCATGATGCTAAGTGAAATAAGTCAGACAGAGAAAGACAAGTAATGTATAATCTCGCTTATATGTAGCATCTTAAAAAAAAAAGCAAAAACAAAAACAAAATAAAACCTCTCCCCGCCGCAAAAAAGGAACACAAACAAAACCCCAACCTTATAGAAACAGCGATCAGATTTGTGGTTACCAGAAAAGGAGGTTGCAGGGAGGGAAAAGTGGAGGAAAGTGGTCAAAAGGCACCAACTTCCAGTGATAAGATAAATAGGTACTAGGGATGTCATGTCCAACATGACGACTCTAGTTACCACTGTTGCATGATATATACAAAAGTCATTAAGAGAGTAGATCCTAAGAGTTCTCATCGCAAGAAAAACATTTTACTTTTTTCTTTTTCTTTTCATTGTGTTTATATGAGATGATGGATGCTAACTAAACTTAGAACAGAAATCATTTCATAATATATGTAAGTCACATCATTATGCTGTACACCTTAAACTTATACAATGATGTATGCCAATTATATCTTAATAAAACTGGAAAAAAATTAAAAAGAGAAAGAATGTGGTGGTTAATGGGCACTCAGTAAGTCATTTTATTTTATTTATTTATTTATTTTTGAGCAGCAAGGTAAGGTTTATTGAGTGATAGCAGAGTGATAGCACAAAGCTCCCAAGGAGGGAGGGGACCTGAGAGGGTTGCCGAGCGCTCAATAAGTATTAAATATAATGATTACTTTTTCTGTTTTTAATCCACAATGACCATGTTTCTCTAAGTTAGTTATGGCTTCTTGAACTGTTTCCAATAATTGTGATCTGGTTATAAGAAAAAGTTTTGTATATAACATAGGCAAAATGTACAAGATGGTACATGTGAAAGTGCTTTGAAAAACAATAAAGCCCTATGTAAATATTATGATAATCATGAGAACACATTTAGGTTTTCCTACCTGAAGATAGTGATAAGAGCCCCTCTAGAAGTGTGCATGATGAAGCGTGGCGCCAACATAGGTAATAGGAGTACTGGTAATATTGAAAGGGAAGTGGCAAGCCAATCCCAGAAGGAAAATGAATTCAGGCCAGTGTTTCAGGCTTGCTTTTGGTTGCAAATGACAGACATCTGACTCACACTGACTCTGTGCGGCTCTGACTCACCAGAACTGGGTCAAATACTCACTCATGGAGTAGGTGGTCGAATCGGCTCCACCGGACTGAGACTAGAAGAGCAATCTCTTCATAAATTGGAATTACAAGACCAATACATTTCCAAGGAGAATTGGAATGATTTTATTGGGGGAAAGAAAAAAGGAATGGCAGCTCTACCAAGGATGTCACCAAGGAACCCTCCCATCTCACAGAGAGTCCTTCACATCCACAGTACTGGCATCAACAGCAGAACATCTGCATGGCTCCAAGTATTCTTCCTTATCTTGGGAAACAGTGTGAGACTGCATTCAGATCCGACAAGCCCACTGGCCACAGTAATGGTGTTTTATTTACTGAAAAACTGATGATGGAAATTTTTCAGGGTACAAAAACCACTGTTCAGCAACTGAATAAATACATTGAGATAGTTGGTACATTAAGAGTTGCTAATACATGGGGCGCCTGGGTGGCTCAGTTGGTTAAGCGGCTGCCTTCGGCTCAGGTCATGATCCTGGAGTCCCTGGATCGAGTCCCACATCGGGCTCCCTGCACAGCGGGGAGTCTGCTTCTCCCTCTGACCCTCCCCCCTCTCATGCTCTCTCTATCTCATTCTCTCTCTCGCAAATAAAAATCTTAAAAAAAAAAAAAAAAAGAAAGAAAAAGAAGGGCGCCTGGGTGGCTCAGCTGGTTGGGCGACTGCCTTCGGCTCAGGTCATGATCCTGGAGTCCCGGGATCGAGTCCCGCATCGGGCTCCCTGCTCGGCAGGGAGTCTGCTTCTCCCTCTGACCCTCCTCCCTCTCCTGCTCTCTGTCTCTCATTCTCTCTCTCTCAAATAAATAAATAAAATCTTAAAAAAAAAAAAGAGTTGCTAATACAGTGAATTTGAACTACACTTAATATGAAAAGATGTAACTTCTAATTAATGACAAATCATTGTGAAAGTGGATATTTCTTTCTTCAACACAATGTATGTTCCAATTTGTGGGTCAGAAAGTTAATTGAATGTAAAGTATTATATAGAGAGAGCTTCAATCACAGTGGAGGCTTGATAAATATTTGTTGATGCTGTTTTTCCTTTCTGCCAAGTACCATTATTTCATCAATTCATCAATTCATAGGATAATTACCATGTCTGTATAAACTGCACTCCTACATTTAGCTTGCTTTCCATATATCCCATATACATGGAATGATATATCTTATTTAATTGAATTTCAACTGCGTACGCACATTGAATTTCAACATAATGCCTTGAATTTACTTTCTAGTTCCTCTACTCTTGCTGAGACTACTTTCTCTATTACGTACATTTGATACTTAACTACAGCTTTTAGAAACATCAAAATACCATTTCCTGAAAAGATCCTGATTGGAAGCCATTTCTCTGTGAGGTGGTATTGGCAAATAAAACATGGCCTCCAACAAAACGTAAGAGCTGTGGTGCTGGGAAGGCTGCATCTTAGGAAGTATGGTGCTTATCGCAAGTGATTCTTTTTTTTTAATTTTTTTTATTAACATACAATGTATTATTTGTTTCAGGAGTACAGGTCTGTGATTCATCAGTCTTACACAATTCACAGCACTCACCATAGTACATACCCTCCCCAATGTCCATCACCCAGCCACCCTATCCCTCCCATCCCCCTCCACTCCAGCAACTCTCAGTTTGTTTTCTGAGATTAAGAGTCTCTTATGGTTTGTCTCCGTCTCTGGTTTTGTCTTGTTTCATTTTTCCCTCCCTTCCCCTATGATCCTCTGTCTTGTTTCTCAGATTCCTCATATCAGTGAGATCATATGATACTTGTCTTTCTCTGATTGACTTATTTCACTTAGCATAATACCCTCTAGTTCTATCCACATCATTGCAAATAGCAAGATTTCTTTTTTTGATGGCTGCATAATATTCCATTACACACACACACACACACACTCCACATCTTCTTTATCCACCCATCTGTTGATGGACATCTAGGCTCTTTCCATAGTTTGGCTATCATATTGCAAGTGATTTTTAATATTTGGGGGATCATAGAACCTTTTGAGAATCTATGAAAGCTACAAATCCTTCACCTTAGAAAGATCCACATGCACACACTGTTGCAAGTATTTGCTTAGGATTTGGGACCTCATGAAGTTATACATGGAATACTCTGAGGAGTCCTTAGATTTGAGAGGGCTTGAGCCAATATAGGATTTACCACCATACTTTGGAGAAAGTCTCTGAGAACTTCACATCCCCAAGAAATTTCACGGTCTGGTCTCACTTTTTGTCACTTGCATTTTTCATTCATTCATTCATTCTGCAAGTTAAATGAATAATATCACTGTGAAAAGCACTGTAGTAGAGCATAGCATATTCAGGGAAAGTCGTTCATTTAATAACAACATTCATCATATGTCATATACTTTGTCAAAAAATTCAGGATGTCCCATTTTGGAGAACCAAATGAATATCAGGTTTCCCTAGGAAATGAGACAGAAGGAAAGGAAGAAAACATAGTGAATGTCTACGAGCTACCAGACACTATAACTAGATATCTTACCTACATTTTCCCTTTTACTCCTACTGGCTGTAGGGAGATTATTATTATTTTCACTATTTAATCAAGGAGTACATCAAATTCAATGGAGGCTCAGTAATTTGCTTAAGGTTTGATTTGGCAGGGCCAGAATACTAATCCAACCATCTGGATTTCCAAATCCCAGTATACTCTGTTGCCTCCCCAGGGTAACATAAATTTAGGTTTATTCAAATGATAGAGCCAAGTAAAAAATCTGTGCCCAGTTTTATAGCAAGCATCCATTTTATATATTTTTAAAAAGATTAAATATATTCTGGAGAGGCAGCTTGGCCAAAGCAAGGTACACTGGTCCAACAATCCAGATACCCCAAATAGAGTTCCGCTTTTGTCACTGACTATGTGACCTTGAAGTAGTTGAACCTCTGAGGGTTTTAATTTATGAATCTATGAATTGGGATTGAACAAAATGATCTTTCAGATTTTTTGAACTTGAAATTTTTGTGATGGATCCACTCTGATCATCAAGTTATTATAAAGTTCAGTTATTTGAAGACTGATTAGATTACATCTGTGCACACACTTTTTTCTCAACCTAATTAATTAAAAATCAGACTCTCACACAACTTTATTCTTGGCACCAAAATAACTTCCTCAAAATCTAACTTCACCCCTCTACTCTATGGCTTTATACCACTAATATCCCTCACCTCCCACATAGTACAGTTTAAATATACTTAAAGCCCACACGGAGTGGCTCTTTCTCTGTTGAGGTGTCTCTCCTTTTTCATCTTCTGTCCTGCACAACCTTCAAGACCCGACTAATACGCTTCCTTTTCTATGAAGCCATCCTTTTTTTTTTTTTTAAGATTTTATTTATTTATTTTAGAGAGAGAGTGAGAGAGATCGAGGGTAGGAGCAGAGGGAGAGGGAAAAGCAAACTCCGCACTGAGCACAGAGCCTGATGTGGGGCTCCATCCCAGGACCCTGGGATCATGACCTGAGCCGGAATCAAGAATCAGGTGCTTAACTGACTGAGCCACCCAGACGCCCCTCTCTGAAGCCATTCTTGATTTCCACCAGCCAGAGTGGCGGCGTCTCCATGCTTGGGAATTCTCTTAACATTTTAACTCTCATATAATAACTCTCCTCTTTACCTCGTGCTGTAGTTATTGATGTGCTTTCTTGTTTTTTTCTAGAGTATAAACTTACTGGGAACAGTAATAAGGGTAGAGCAATTAGCATAAGGCCTGGCACTTTGAGAAGAGTCAATAAATATGATTTCTCCTCCTCACACACTTTTCCACACACCTCTTCCCATCTGTCAGACAGAAAGAACACAGTTGCTTTTGAATGGATGGGGATAGTCAGTCAAAGCCCGGATGGAAGCAAGTACACGTCTAGACTCCAGCCTCTAGGCCTGCTGCTCCTCCTTCCGGCACTGACTTCCCTACTCACGCCCATGGGTCCCTGTCCAAATGGCTCTTCCAGATCAGCATAGATCCTGACTCCTTGCATCCATATGACCAGGCCCACCGCCATCTTCCCCTCCCTTGAACTCTGTCTGCAAATGTGGTCTTTTTCGGTGGATTGACATTTACTCTTGCCTTCCTTCTGCTTTTAGAAAGTTTTCAAAATTTTCATCTAGTCTCCATAGATTTAGGCCATGAGACCTGCCTTATTCTTCTTGTACTTCTCAATACATTTTCATATGTAGAATTAGTCAAAATTAGTTAATTTAGAATATTTTAATAATGCCTTTGAGCCTACTGGGGTACAACTTATTATTTTGAGGTAACTTGCTGGTCTCCTAAAATAGTTATTAAAGCTCTCCAAAGCTACTTGGCTTCTCTTTGCACATAAAACATTTGTGGGGTGCCTGGGTGGCTAAGTCAGTTAAGGGTCTGCCTTTGGCTCAGGTCATGATCCCAGGGTCCTGGGATTGAGCCCCACATCAGGATCCCTGCTCAGCTGAGAGTCTACTTCTTCCTCTGTGATCTCTCTCACTCTCACTCTCTCTCAAAGAAATAAAATCTCAAAAAAAAAATAAATAAAGCCTTTGTAATTTCATTTTTGCTTCATTTCAATTTTACGTCACACTGTTTATTGAATCCCTACATATGAGGCACTAGGAGCTAAGACTGCTGTCTAATAGGAGAAGCCAACATGAATTACCATTGCCAGGGCTCCACTCTTGCTACTTTTCCAGAACTAGTTCCCTTCCAGAAACGTGGACGATTGATTTGTATCATGACACAGGGTTGAACACCGTGAAGCTAGGACTTCCCCACCTGATTCTAAATCTGCTCTGAGCCTCCGTCCCCATCTAGCAGTAGGATAACCAAGGTTATAAAGGAGCAGGCAGACTTCCAGGTCTCCTTCATCCCTAATTTTGATTTGGCCTTGTTCTCCTTCTAGGAGCTCATCCCCTTATGGGTTTTCAAGACGGAAAATACTAACTTTGAAAGAAATGATGAAAGAGAAGTATCTTCCTATAGGGTCTGCGAAATTGAGGACATAGAGGTGACATTCACAAGTCAGCGTTTGCATGGGTATGTGTGTAGAGAAGGTTGGCAAAAGGTTAAGAAGACTTGGAAAAAACTGTTTTGTTACTAAATAAAACCGAGAAAATACAATTTTTGGTATAATTATGGAGCTTAATTATTATCAGGAAATCCTAGCTGCAGTATATTATTTAGGCCTCTAGAAGTATACCGGCTTGCATTTTCCTTTTTACACGAAGAATTAGCATTGGTTCAATTTTCTTCCTCTTTCATCTTTTGGTAAAACTTTTTCTCATGTTTCTGCTCTATTTTCACACATACACCTTTATGAGGTCTTATTTTAATCAGTGCATTGGTAATCGTGGCCAAAGCAGTAAGGACTCAGCCCTGATTTTGTGAGTAATTGATAATTTAGGAAGATCATAAGCCCTCGAGACAATGCCCTCCTTATAAAAATATGAAATGACGGGGCGCCCGGGTGGCTCAGTCAGTTAAGCGTCTGCCTTCGGCTCAGGTCATGATTCCAGGGTCCTAGGATCGAGTCCCACATCGGGCTCCCTGCTCGACAGGAAGCCTGCTTCTCCCTCTCCCACTCCCCCTGCTTGTGTTCCCTCTCTCGCTGTGTCTCTCTCTGTCAAATAAATAAATAAAATCTTTTAAAAAAATATGAAATGACAAAATATACAGCTTCTATTATTGCAGGTGTCTCAAGAAAATAAACCACTACCACATTTTAAATTTTCAAAGACTCACATTCGAGTGTGGTGTAATTTAGAAAGTAAAATTTCTATTTGAAAATAATGCAGGAGTGTGCATATATATCTCCACACACACGCTAAACTTCACTATTGCTATTTTTTTCACATTCCATAGTACTCTCCACGCTAAGGAAATAAATAAATAAATAAATGGAGTAACCACGTATGTGAGGGAGAACTTTACAAGCACTAAGTCTTCCACTGTTGAAACCTTGCCAAAGCCAAACTGTGCATTTTATGTTCAAAGAAGGAGTGGTTATCACTTGCATACACCACTCAGGCTCGCCTCATCCCAGATAAAATTAATGGCTCAAATACTCAACTTGACTTTAAAACGAAACCTTAAAGGCCGAAACCTGATTTTTATCAGGCCATTCTAACAGAAAATCACATCTCTATGCCAACTGCCCATATCTATTCATAAAAGAAGGGAGTTGCACTTTGACAATCGTATTGCAAACCAATAAAACGCCAATTTAAACCACTCCTCAGACAATGGAATCTTCATTAAAGCATTATGCTCATGACGTGAAAGGGATGGAAATGTGACTATTCAACGGTGTGTCGGATTGACTCATTAGGTTATAGCTTTGTTGGGTCATCTCTCTAGGAACTTTTCACTAGAATGTTTTCATTGCACTGCTGAAGGCAGTTAAATCCGTTCCATTGGTTTCCTATTTCAGTGAACTGCTGGACATCTAGGTGGGGAACTGAAGTAGTTTCTACGGTAATATAACAAATGACTCATTTTCTAAAATTAGAACCTAATCATTTTCTAAAATTAGAACCTAATTATCAAGTGGAAAAAACCGTGAGCATATAAAATGTGTTCTTCAAATTAGATTCTCTTATACGAAGTAAATTTAAAAAGTGAAGAAAGTCAGTAGTAACATGTCAAGACAATATCAATGGAATAAGCTGGAGAGCTATTAATACGTTTTGCCTTATCAGGGGTTACACCTTTTAAATGCTTATGCTAATCCAAAAATAATAATGAAATCAATTTTGAATGCAAATGCATGTCATTATATATACACAAATCATTATCTTCTTATTACCTTTGAATGAGTGACTTTCCTAATATTTTTATATATAGACTAGCTAATGACAATGGATTGACTTTAAAAAAGAAAGATAGGCTAAGAAATGCTTTGATCAAAAGTGTTGAAGTTACTTTTTCCCTTTCCAAGAGACTGTTCAGATGGCCCAACTGCTGTCATGTTTAAACCCAGGTCCTTTACGGAGTTAGACACTAGGTGGCAATACAAACCCCCCAAACTGGACACACTGTTGCCTTTGTCTATTACCCTCAAGTTTGAAATCCAGTCTCTGATTGATTTCGAGTCTTACATAAAAATTAGAAACAGAAAAACAGCAGTATTTTCATTACTATCACCATGTGTTTCTTTCTTTTTGATGAAGAATTCTATTTCAGATGAACCAAAATATTTCATGTGCATATGACACAGGATTTGGAAAATAACTTGAGTACATTTATTAATTCAGTTGTCGTGTATCTATTTACCTATTAAAAGCATTGAAGCATTGGTACACTGCTAGAAATTTATTAATATCTTACTGTACAAAGATATGATATGCACTTTTATGCACACAACTGTGTATGAGACAAAATTCAGTTATAAAATATTTTCCTCTTAATCATTTAGATATATTTCTACCACTGCATTTCTGATAAAGTGAACATTTTCTTTCAAAGGGAATAAGGAGTAGTAAGCTTGTTGCCAATAAAGACGTGCCCATATGTTACTTAAAATATATTAACTGTGAGGAAGAGAACTATTCTGATAAGGAAAGTAAATTTAATACAATAGTAGTCAGTAATATTAATAAACCTGCTGTAAGAATATGTTCAAATTCTTGGGTAATACAACAGTTAGGATTTTGGTAACAAGAAAGGCAGTGTGTTTGAAGAGTGAGGTCCCAATTAAAATCAATATTTATTTTATTGGCTAGCTCTAGAGCATCTTTGCCAGCACATTTACCTTGTCCTGTATAAACTGGGCCGACTACCAATTCAATCTGGGATTCAATTCAAAATGCTGAACTTAATGTATGAGGTCTGTGTGGTTTAAGCACCTGAGTACTTTCAAATATGCTTCTTGCATTTTTTACCTCACAGCAGCTGAGGTGAGTTGAATTTGGAAGAAATTTTTCCAGTGAAGTGATTATAGAATTTTTTAAAACATTCGGTACAAGACCAGTACAAGACAAAAACACAATTAGTTTTTGATGTAGTGTTCAATGATTCATTAGTTAAGTATAACACCCAGTGCTCATCACAACACGTGCCCTCCCTTTCAAAGTACCTCTGCATTTTAGGCTTTTAAGGTGGATTTTCACGATTATTTGCTGCCGGTATTAATTGATGATACCCCAGAGACAAGTAATTTTGAAACTATGCATTTCACTTTATCAGACTTCAAATCCATTCCAAATTAAAGGAGTCTGGGGATATGGCAACTAAATACAATGTGTTATTCTTGATTAGATCCTAGATCAAAACAATAAAGTCTTCAGTACTGTATCTTAGATAGTAAATTTCTTGGGTGTGTTATGATATTATAGTTTTGTAGGAGAAGTTCTTGATCTTAGGTGGATATGTGCTGAAGTATTTAAGGTTGGAATGTTAACATTGACAGTAACTCTCAAATGGATAAGCTTAAAGAAGTATAAACGTAGAGAGAAGAGGAAAGGAAAAGCAAATGAAGCAAAATATTTTAAAAAGGGTGGATCTAAGCTATGTTGGTCTTCATTCTGTTCTTTTAACTATGTCGGCAGGTTTGATATTTTTCAAAATAAAAAGTTGGAAAAAATCAACTTCATCTCTGGAAATACGCAATAGAAAATAAATAATATTACTGTGCTTTTCTGCTTGCGCAGAAAGAATATGCCATTTTCTCTAGATGAACTGTAATCCAGACATTTTCAGGTTAATATTTGCTTGACTTCTTGTAACTGACAAACATTTTTGTCTTACGGTTATGATAGGAATGGTACTTGTCTCTTGAACAGATTGTAGGGATGCACATGGGAAAAAAACCCTGACATTTTTATAAGAAAATCTACCCTCTTTACTATGCCCACAACTCCCCAGGCTGAATCACCACGCATTCAGTACACAATATTGCCATCAGAAGCTGAGTCATTCCTGCTGCAAATCGAAACTATGATTCTAAAAATGAGTTTTCTAATCCAAACCAGAGCCTCAGCCTCCTTAGTGATGTAGTCTTTACAGTGTTATTAGTCTAAAAAATTTCCTCACAGAATGTATGTTTATAATGATCTTAATGTCAATAAACAATTTGAAAAAACAGAATTTGGAAATAAGGAATGTGGAATTTTGATGACTGTTTTGCTATTGAAAATTTAAACTGGCTTCTGGGAGATTAGTTAACTGTGTTACAATTTTAGTCAGCAAGACAACCATCAAATGCTGTTTGTTTACATGTCCTCCATTTTGTTCAAAACATAACTTGAGGCAAAACAGTAAAGGAGAATGTTTAAGATATGAGTAGTTTGAAAAAGGAAGTTATATCCATTTGTTACATTAGCACATGTTGGGGCATAAAAAGAAATCTAAGCCCATGTGTCAGGCTTTTAAGAAAGGACTAAACATTCAGTTTCAGTGTCTATTACATGTCTTCTGAGTGGACTAATAGAAATTATATGTATAGATATAGATGTATATATATCTATATCTATATATCTATATATGTGTGTGTGCGTGTGCGTGTGTGTGTATATTTTAAGTTGTTTATTGAAACAGTAGGGTTTGAAGCATACAATTAAAAATCATTGATGTCTTTATTTTCATTATACATTTGCTTAGTATACATCCACAAATGTAGTAATTTGTAAATTAATTTGGCTTATAAACACATCTGCCTTTACTGCCATTTAAAGAATATAGAACTTTATCACAGATAAATTACCATTTTTCCATAATAAACTTATTAAGCTCCTTTCCCAAACTCTGGTATTCTTGCATGTATTCTTTTCATGGCTTTTTTTATTGGTTTTGTAAAAATTGAAGGTAGCCCCCTTTCTTTTTTATTTCTTTTTTATTATTTTTATTATTATTTTTTAATCTTTATTTTTATTTATTTATTTTTTACCTGTTCAGTTAGCCACTGTATAGTACACAATTAGTTTTTGATGTAGTGTTCAATGATTCATTAGTTAAGTATAACATCCAGTGCTCATCACAACACGTGCCCTCCCTTTCAAAGTACCTCTGCATCATTGGATTTCCTGGGGCTCTAAACCACTTTCTGAATATGGACAGGGTGTGTCTACTTACCAGCATTTGGATCTATTTGAAGAAAACATTCTTAGGAGCTAAGCATATATATCTATTTTACATATCAGATAGACAGATTATCATGTTACATAGGACATAAGTGATAAGTTAAAAGGAGAACAAAACTTTCGTATAAAACTTTAATAATTTTAAGAACATGTTTTCAATCATATTTATAAGCTGGCATAAAACGAAGGGAGTAAAAAAAAAATCTGCAGCATTTAACAAACCACAATGCATATCTTACATCATAATGCTTATTCTTTAAGACATATCCACTATACATAAGGGAGGGTGAGAGAAAGGGAAAAAATATCATATTACTTCTAAGGAGGAAAAAACCCAACAACCCTATTTTTTAAAATTTTTTTTAAAGATTTTATTTATTTATTTGAGAGAGAGAATGAGAGAGAGAGAGAGCACATGAGAGGGGGAAGGGTCAGAGGGAGAAGCAGACATCCCCCTGAGCAGGGAGCCCAATGCGGGACTCGATTCTGGTACTCCAGGATGATGACCTGAGCCGAAGGCAGTCGCTTAACCAACTGAGCCACCCAGGCACCCCCAACAACCCTATTTTATAGTTCACTGTTTGTTAAGCAAAGAGAGGAGGCTATAATTTAGACTTTCCTAACCAAAAGACAAAAATCCAAGGATGAGCAGCTAGATTTTTTGGATTCTTCTATCCTTAAACTAACTTCTGGATCTTAAAACTACATTGGAGGAAGTGCGATATTTGTGCCAATTTTAGTTGTCTGTACTGTCTGTGGTTATCCAAAGAGCACCAACCCCCCCCTCCAACCCATCTTCCACACGGTCCGAAAGGCAGGAGTGGGGGCAAGCATTGCTCCTTAGCCGAGGCACGTGGACAGGATGGGAAGCACCTTGGAATAGTCTTGGTGCTCCTCAGTGTGAGCCGGGGCCACTTGCTCCTTTGAGACTTTGTTGCAGAAGATGGTTGATTTTAGTTGTTAGGAGACCCCGAGTTAGCTCTGCCCTCTATTTTGATCACAGAGAATCTATTTTCTAAATTTCAAAACCCAGTCCAGCAGAAAGCGTGGAGCTATGGAGGTAAAGGTCTGGGGGAGCTGTCACCCGAGATGCATTTTTGAGGAGTGTGGTTTGGGGTAGGGCTATGCCCATTTTAGCATTTCATTTTCTCATTTCGACACTCCCCTAGTTTCTAACCTTATTCCTTCTGTCAACCAACATTTATTGTGCATTTACTATGCACACATTTATACGACACTCTGGGTACATATTTTGTAAAGCAGCAATCTGTCTGACTTTTTCTTAATCGTCTAGACTGCTAAGATGTTCCATCTTAAATGCCTACTGTGAGCCCCTCCCCAAGGACAAAAATATTTGGAATGATCCAAAAGGAAGAAACTTAAGACATCATGATATCAGAAGTGATCATTTTTAGCCAAGTCTAAAAGTTCAGTCTTTTCAGTCAAAATATGAAGTACTTGATAGAAAACATAACAAGCTCCTCCCACCTTTCAATTGGTGACCAAGGAAAGTACAAATCATTAATTACCGAAAGATCATTGAGTCTTTGCTCTAAATGCCTAATTATTGCTTAATTAGAGAACTCTCTTCTATTATTCTTATTAATTGGACAGTAAGATAAGTTAGAACATATCTTTAAATTAATACTATTCTCATGCGAGAGGATCTCCAGCTCTTTGAAGTGAATATCTCCCCCAAAGTTGTGATGGTCTTCATAGAACACCAGAAAATATGATATACCAAGTGGAAACTTTTTTCCTAGCAAAAAAATTTGACTATATATAAAGCATACAATTATAGCCTCAACTTATGAGTCCATGGAAACAAATATTCTCATCCTAGGTTTTTTGGTTTTGTTTTGTTTTTAAGTGGGTTCCGTGCCCAGCGTGGACTTGCCCAATGTGGGGCTTGAACTTATGACTTTCAGATCCAGACCTGAGCTGAAATCAAAAGTCAGACACTCAACCAACTGAGCCACCCAGGCATCCCTCTTATGCTAGGTTTTTTTTTTTTTTTAAAGATTTTATTTATTTATTTGACAGAGAGACAGACAGCGAGAGCAGGAACACAAGCAGGGGGAGTGGGAGAGGGAGAAGCAGGCTTCCCGCCGAGCAGGGAGCCCGATGTGGGGCTCGATCCCAGGATCCTGGGATCATGACCTGAGCCAAAGGCAGACGCTTAACGACTGAGCCACCCAGGCGCCCCACCTCTAGATCTTTAAAAGTCGGTGGGCATCTAGGTGGTCTGTGGTGTGGACAGAGACGAACTCACAGTTCGCTACTGTTGGACTGAAATGAACCTAGAGAGATATCTCTACAACCCTTGGTATACACGTATATTTGTTTACATATAATTTAACACAGAACATATCCCCTAGAGACCTAAAAATATAGTGAAGGCAATTTCTCCAGAAACCAATTTACAGATAGTGAGAAAGTTTTGATGTGGAAGGAAATTAACTCAGTCAATATTAATGAAACAATTGTAGCCCTATGTATACATGTAATAAGTAAAAAGACAATGTACAAGGCCCAATTTATTTATTTTTTATTTTTTATTTTTTTAAAGATTTTATTTGTTTATTTGACAGAGAGAGACATCCGAGAGAGAGAACACAAGCAGGGGGAGTGGGAGAGGGAGAAGCAGGCTTCCCGCCGAGCAGGGAGCCCGATGCGGGGCTCGATCCCAGGACCCCGGGATCATGACCTCAGCCGAAGGTAGACGCTTAACGACTGAGCCACCCAGGCGCCCTTATGCTAGGTTTTTAAGTTACTGTTTTGTGCTGGTCATTTATTTTGTCCTTTGAGAACAGTTACTAGCAGACACACAGTTGTACATTTTAAAAGTTTAAGAAAAAATTATGTGAATAAAATATGAAATTGGAAACATATTATCTGTGAAATATGTCCTTCTTGAGAAATGGGGAAAAAAAAGCTGCTGGTATTTTATCAGTAGGCAACCTGTCACCCTTGGGATGCCAGTGTCCTGCAGGGGCTTTCGTGAGAACGACTCACCTGGCTGGTGCTTAGAACCTGGAAAAGAAACAGACGCGAGTATGACAGACGCTGATTCTGAATGTATCTTTTTTTTTTTTTTTAAGATTTTATTTATTTATTTGACAGAGAGAGAGAGACAGCGAGAGAGGGAACACAAGCAGGGGGAGTGGGAGAGGGAGAAGCAGACTCCCCGCCGAGCAGGAGCCTGATGCGGGGCTCGATCCCAGGACCCCGGGATCATGACCTGAGCCGAAGGCAGACGCTTAACCGCTGAGCCACCCAGGCACCCCTGAATGTATCTTGATCCTTGGTTTTCTTAACATTAATTATTTTGAAGATTTTTTTTTTTTTTTTTTTTGCATTGAGAGAAAGCAGTAATCCTCTTTCCTGTCACATTTCTTATTAACTTTTTTATTACTTCACGTCTGCGAAATTTTGTTTTAGGTGTTACTTACTTTGCTTACATTTTATGATCCTGTTGCCTCACATTGAAGAAGTGGAAAATCACATTTTCAAAAGATGAAAAATGAATTACAATGAACAGCAACGCGCCCCAGGTCTTTCACTCTTTTTTTTTTTTTTAATTACTTTCAATTCCACTCTCTATTCTTCTATGTATTTCTTTTAGATTTCTTTTTGTATGCTTGTTCTTTTCCCAGTATCACACCAGCAGCCCCCTCCACCTCTGCTCAGATGTTCCCAGTTATCACAAACAAGTCCCATTAAAAAAGAAATTGCAGTGCAGAACATTCAACTGTCTAATGATCGGACATGAGGCGCCTGTTCCTGTATGTCAAAACCAGGCGTCAATTTTATCTTCTTATGAGGGGAAAACTGAAAGTTTTATTAAAACTAAATAAAAAAAACCCTGATGTTTTCAATGAATGGCTGAGCTCAGTGTCTAGTTTCCAGCCTTTCCTCAGGAAATGGTAGTGCATTGAGGGACCAGTTCAGGCTTCAGACGAAATGTGAAAGATCCACCGTGCCTGTTTGCAGTTCTACTGAGAGCAGTAGCTGTGGCGGGTGAAATGAGGCCCTGATTAAAAGGATTCGAGAAGGTTCAAAAAATGAGCTTTACTTTAAAAGACAATAAAAGTAGGTTCCATGGAGGCTGCAGGGTGAAGGAGGAAATGGCCAACAAAAGAATATATTTCAACTTGTATGCCTTTATGCGTTGCCTTACTTTAGTAATCACTCTATCAGTATTTGAAAGTGAGGGAAAGCTATCACTCAGCTTTTTCCCATATTTCCCCTTTTAAATTTTACTACGAACCCTCTGCAGTTCTACTTTGGAGGCATTCGCAATTGAAAAAACATTCCAACATATAATTTTAAGCGAAAACGGGATTAAAAGCGTGGAATCTGTGTTGTGGTTGAACGCAGATTTACTTCTCACATGCTTTTCATCCTATCATTTTTTGGGGGAGGGCTTACTTTCTCTTTTCTGTAGTGTCTTTGGTTTGATGAAGATTCTTCGAGCCCACCGCTCCAGTTCCTCCTGTAACAAGCTGCAAACATTCCACTAAAATCAGCTGTTATAAGATGACTTTCATAGCCTTTCGTTTTAATTTTGTACTTAGAAAAACAAACGATTTCCCATATAATGTATTACTTGTTTCAGAGGTACAAGTCTGTGACGGGAGACGAACCATGAGAGACTATGGACTCTGAGGAACAAACTGAGGGTTCTAGAGGGGAGGGGGGTGGAGGGAGGGGCTAGCCTGGTGATGGGTATTAAAGAGGGCACGTAGTACTACATGGAGCACTGGGTGTTATACGCAAACAATGAATCATGGAACACTTCATCTAAAACTAATGATGTAATGTATGGTGATTACCATAACCTAATAAAATAAAATTAAAAAAAAAGAAAAACAAACGAAAAAAGCTGTACTCATTAACAGAATGCTAATTTGTTCATCTCTATGGTAAAGAAAAACAACTGTTTTGTTCGTCTTTGTATCCTTTCAAGAGAATTTCCTTCCCTGTAACTGAGCATGTCTCGTATTTTGGGTCCAGAGACTGCTAGCAGTAACTGTGGTCTGTACCAGGCCTGAGTAACAGGCACAGGCATATGGATGGAGCTCATTTTCATAATGTGCAACTTAAGAGATGCTTTTGAAAAATAATTGCAATGAGCGATCGGGTATTTATTCTTGTGTGGACATGGGGAGATTTGCACCAATTGGGTGTCTGTTTGCTCTAGTGTTTGAGGACTAGACCTACTCTTATGGTCATTTTCACCTCTAAGAGTTAAAATTTTACCATTGGAAGAAGTATTAAGAGTAGGAAGACAAGCAAGTTCTGCAAAAGGTTCACATCCTTGAAAACAGCAACAACAACAACAACAATGATGGAAAAGAAATTAAATGGTTGCCCAAAGAAGAGACTCTTAACAGAAATGATGACTCAGATTTATGTTGAGGTAAGTTTAGTATAAAATAAAAAAAAATTAAAAGAAAGCATGACATGTCATTCAGATTATGACTTTGTCTTCGTGGCCGTAGTTTACAGCTGCCTCAGTTTATTATCAGAGACAATCAACAGGGTAAGTTAAAAATGTATGATTTAAATGTTAATTTAAAAGCATCCCCACTTAATAGATAAAGAATGGCCTAGAGAAGGAAGGCACTGTTTACGTGGTCACTGAAGTTAGAAATAAGCTTGTTGGGCTTTAATCCAGTGAACCCCCTGGCTATCACTTTGAATGAACTTTGATCTGAGCAGAACATACTCACCGAGTTTTGCATTAGAGTTTATGTTCCATTAGACTAAGCTGACACACGATGTTATAAGGTTAATATGCATAGTTCAAATCATGAGGGATCTTACTTAATCTTTCCAGGCACAGGCTGTGTGTAGTTATTTCCCACTGTTCCTGTAGATAACAATAATATTTCATCTTCCCTGAGATATCTTTATTGATCTAGGCATTCCTTGGAGATAGTAAACCACTGATAACACTTTGGGTGAATGTGTGGAAAACTTGAGTTGAAGATTTCAGGTGCACATAATGCTTTTAGTCATTTTCTTTATTATCATTAGTATATTTTCTTTTAGCTGTATGACGTCTGCATCTATGCCATGCTTCTGTAAGAGCACATTATTGACATATGTGACATCCTAATAGATGTTAAATTAATCACCCTACATGGCAATTTTGTCAGCCTGAAATACGGATTTTACTTCTGCCTTAAAAAAAATCGATTAACTATGTGAGAACAGCAGAACATTATGGGAACTGCTTTCTGGGAAGCAATGTAGATGGATGAAGCCAGTCTACTTTTTAAAAAATTTTTTATTGTTATGTTAATCACCATACATTACATCATTAGCTTTTGATGTAGTGTTCCACGATGCATTGTGCATAACACACAGTGCTCCATGCAGAACGTGCCCTCTTTAATACCCATCACCAGGCTAACCCATCCTCCCACCCCCCTCCCCTCTAGAACCCTCAGTTGTTTTTCAGAGTCCATCATCTCTCATGGTTCTTCACCCCCTCCTATTCCCCCCCTTCATTCTTCTTTTTTTTTTTTCATAACAGACACATGAAAAAGTGCTCAACATTGCTCAACATCAGGGAAATCCAAATCAAAACCTCAGTGAGATATCACCTCACACCAGTCAGAATGGCTAAAATTGACAAGTCAGGAAATGACAGATGTTGGCGGGGATGCAGAGAAAGGGGAACCCTCCTACACTGTTGGTGGGAATGCAAGCTGGTGCAACCACTCTGGAAAACAGTATGGAGGTTCCTCAAAAAGTTGAAAATAGAGCTACCATATGATCCAGCAATTGCACTACTGGGTATTTATCCCAAAGATAAAAATGTAGGGATTCGAAGGGGGACGTGCACCCCGATGTTTATAGCAGCAATGTCCACAATAGCCAAACTGTGGAAAGAGCCAAGATGTCCATCAACAGATGACTGGATAAAGAAGATGTGGTATATATATACAATGGAATATTATGCAGCCATCAAAAGGAATGAGATCTTGCCATTTGCAACAACGTGGATGGAGCTGGAGGGTGTTATGCTGAGTGAAATAAGTCAATCAGAGAAAGACATGTATCATATGACCTCACTGATATGAGGAATTCTTAATCTCAGGAAACAAACTGAGGGTTGCTGGAGTGAGGGGTGGGGTGGGAGGGATGGGGTGGCTGGGTGAGAGACACTGGGGAGGGTATATGCTATGATGAGCGCTGTGAATTGTGCAAGACTGTTGAATCACAGACCTGCACCTCTGAAACAAATAATGCAATATATGTTAAGAAAAAAAAGAAGAAGAAGAAGATAGCATGAACAGACATTTTTCCAAAGAAGACATCCAAATGGCCAACAGCCAGTCCACTTTTGATATTTGTCTTTGGGGCTTCCCTTAAAATGTGACATGCCAAAGAATTCTGTGGGTGGGTGGCATAAACTTATTTTATTTAACATGTAAAATGGAAACTAGAACACAAATGATAGGGAGAAGAAGGTCAAAACCAACTCCTCACTCAAATCTATTACTTATCTTTCAATGTCCAAGCCTCAAAATGAGAGTATAAATGGATGCATGAGACCTGCCAAATCCTAATCATGTCAGAAAATAAATGCCACACTGAATTTCATCCATAATTACCCAATAAATGTACAAGAGGAGAATAATCAATCAATTGCATTTTAGCGTCTTAATGAAAAATGTACACCACTTACTGGTTTGTTTTGTAACTTAAAAAGTGATCAGAATCAGCAGGGAAACTCTTTAAAGCAAAATGCTAAAAATATTCCTTTAAAAACACAGGGTAAAAGCTGACATTTCAGTTTCAAAAAAAAGTCACATTTGGCAAGAACCTTCCTCTCATGATGTGTTAGTTATGTTTAACTCTGGGATTTTTTTTTTTTTTTTTAACAAATGACTAAACCTGGACCCTGTGTTTCTGGGGCCAAGACATCATCTTTTATGACACATTTCTACACAAACATACTCCCACCAAGGTCATCACTCACCTTCTTAAACACGAGGGGAGCACAAGCCAACATTTTAATTTACAGAGCAAATTTATACACGGGACTAAAAGATACTGTGCTCCTATTGAGGGCTGCCATTAAAACAATGGAACATATGGAGCAACTCAAGGCGGTCGGGAAAGTCTTTTATATTTTGCCCATGCATTTACACTCGCATTCTTACTCCCTCTTAACCTCTTTTCTCTCCATAATGGTTGTAACCAGTGCCTGCACCCTCCTCGAAAAAGCACAGGGAGTCGTGGTTTGAAAAAAAAGTGCTGGAATAATGGGCCCTTGCTGTATACGAAGCAGAAAGGGAAAGCGTGCACAAGGAAGATGAACAAACGAATTGCTTCTAGCTGGTCTGTTCCACCAAGAATCTCCTCTGGGCCACATCCAGATGTGTGACTCCATGAAACGAGGAAGGGGACAACAAGTACTGCTATTCATTTTTAAAGTTTCACAGTTTAAGAATATTGCTGGACGTCACGTGATGCTCCATAGAGTTCTCACCTCTAAAGTTCACCAGGAAATCTCTTTCACCAGAAATATCTTTGATCCATTTCCTCATTTTTCTAAATTAATTTCTCTCTCTCTCTTTCTTTCTTTCTTTTCTTCTTTCATCTCTAAAGACCATATTTTCTTAGTAAAACCTGGAAGGCCAAGTTCAGAAGTAACCAAAATAGGTCTTGGAGAAAAACGTGTAGGAGGCAGGGGGGGAAAAAAAGGTTTGTAGAAGAGTGAAGAGAGACGTGTTAGGAAAAAAAATACTTCACAAACCAAATGGCCAATTGTGTTTTCTCATTCCTTTTCTCTTCTGTCAATCATGTTGTCCAAAATAAGTTTGGCATATTTGTGGTTGAATATTTCAAAACCATGTCAAAATCTCCCCACGTGACATATTTTCTCCTGCCTTCAGCAATGTCTGTTTTAGCAAGATAGTAAAAAGATTCAAATGTTTGCCTCAGAAGAGTAAGAAAGTGTTTCTATAGAATGCTTGAGATTAGTGTGTGTGTGTGCGCATGCACTTGTGGTCTTTATTCTCAAAGGTCTGTTCCTTGGCTCTGTACTAGTGCCCCTTACACCGTCTCCCTCTTCTTGCGTTGAGCTTCTCTTTATTTATTACTTCATCAAATATTTATTAAATGAATAGACAGCCTTTTAAAAGTTTTTCATAAGCAGCTTAATTTCAGTAAGGAGACCAACATTTTGAAGTATTTCGTTATTTCTGCCCACTTCCTTTCTGTAACATTGTAACCTTGAATCCACATAGGGTGAGGAAAATAGTGATATATTTTCTTTCTTTTTTTTTTTTAAAGATTTTATTTATTTGACAGAGAGAGACACAGCGAGAGAGGGAACACAAGCAGGGGGAGTGGGAGAGGGAGAAGCAGGCTCCCCGCAGAGCAGGGAGCCTGATGCGGGGCTCAATCCCAGGACCCTGAGATCATGACCTGAGCCGAAGGCAGACGCTTAACGACTGAGCCACCCAGGTGCCGCGATGCATTTTCTTTTAGCAGAACAACTGGCTTATATTCATCCATTTATTATTAAACATATATCGCTGTGTTTCCACAAGGAACTGGGCATGGTTCTAGCCCCTGGCCTGTAAAAGCTACTTTTGTAAGGGTCGTATTAAAATGCTGTTCTTTGGCTGTAGGTTCCTCTTGATAGTCTGATATTTATGTTAACTTGTTCTCAACTTTTATGTGCTTCTTCATTGTGTCTGGGCTCTTACCAAAAAAAAGCGCCAGAATTTTCTAAACCATGGTCTGTTAAACACCAGTAGCTTGTGAGAGGTTAATGGGAAAAAAAAAAAAAATCCTGTAGTAAAATACATTTTGGCAAGGTTACATACTCTATAACCTCCTAGGATATAATGGCAATATTGAGATATTCAAACTTCTGAGAAGTTATGCAACAAAGCAACCAGTTTAAATTTGTTTAATCTAGTACTTCTCCAACATTGTTGATCACAGAACTGATTTTTCAGAGGACATCTATTAGTATCTTGCTGGATACCCAGTTTCAGAAATGCCACTTGCTATGGTTAACGGATGCCAGTGAGTTTGCTCTAAGCTTATAGCACAGAGTATGACAATTAGTAAAGAAGACATAGGTAGATAGAAGGTAAGTAGGTAGATGGGTGAATGACAGGCACTAGGTGATGGGACAGCTGTCATTAATATCACAAGTTTCAACACCTTTCAGCCCGGAAATTCTAAAAAGCCAGTTTTAGAAATGAAAAAAAGCATGTGAAAGGCAAAAATCTTTCAAAGTTATTGTTTGAGCCATGACTATGCCCAGCTGGCAAGAAACTGATCTTTGATCCTGTTTTCTCATTTTTTTAACAGGAAGAATCTTACCAAATTCATAGCGTTCTTTGGAAGATTAAATGGGAACGTTTATTCAAAAAACATCTAGTTCAGTGCTTGGTTTACTGGAACTATTCAATAAGAGATCATTTTCTTTCTTTTCTTTCTCTTGGCCTGGTATTCTGCCTTCCGGTAGGAAACACAAACACCCCTGACACAGATCTTATCCCCTAAGGAAAACTGAGTGAGAAAAGAAATCAAAATAAGAAAAGTTAAATGACAACAAAAGAGATTTATTTTATTTAACAAAGATTTATATTGTTCTTATTATGTGCCAGGCAACGTTCTAAGTAGTTTCTTAAAAATTAGCTGATTTAATTCTTGTAACAACTCTATGAAAAAGGTACTGTTTTTACTATTTTAGAGATGAGGAAGCTGATGAATATCACTGGCAGGAGACGATGGAAGAGATCAAGAGATGCTCTTCAGAAATTGTTATTTAAAAAACCTACAGTGTAGCTTTAACAAGCAAGCAAGCCTCAAGTGTGATGGTGCAGAAATACTGATTGAAACCTGATTATGAGTATCCAACTGTAAAGAAGCTTGGGCTTTAAATATGTCTACAGAGAAGAGGAACTGAGGAGACCAGGCGGCATACTGCCTATTTCTGTCTGTGTGTGTATACACATGTGTGTCAAATTCTTCAATATGTAAAGCACTTAGCACATGGTAAGTTGTCCATAGAGAGTAGTCAGTATTGTCTCATGATCTGTGTCCTGGTTTTCCAAGAGATGTTACTTGGGGAATTTGGGGAAGAGGTATATGTGTGAAGACTTTCCCCTTCCATTTGAATCTTTCTTATTTCTCTCCCCAGAATTCCCTCCAACTCTCCAAGGATCATTCTTTCATTTATTAAGATCCGTTGGTGGTTGAGTTAATTGCCTGCAATCGCCCAGCCAGAAAGGTGAAGAGCCAGGATTTTGTACCCGGATACATATGATTAAGAAGCCAACCAAGCGGGCACCTGGGTTGGTTAAGCGACTGCCTTCGGCTCAGGTCATGATCCTGGAGTCCCGGGATCGAGTCCCACATCGGGCTCCCTGCTCAGCAGGGAGTCTGCTTCTCCCTCTGATCCTCCCCCTCTCATGATTTCTGTCTCCCATTCTCTCTCAGGTAAATAAATAAAATCTTAAATAAAAAAAAAAAAGAAGCCAACCAAGCAAATCACTCTCCTCCATTACACTTGATGTCTTGCTCTGGTGGCTTTTTTCCCCCAAGTACTTAGGCTTTCCTACAGTTGGAAGTAATAGTACTATAGAAAGGTGCTGGGCTTTCAACTTGAAGAACACTAAAGATACGATGTCCTCCTCACTTATGGGGAAGGACATAGAAACCAAGAGAGGTAAAATCTCACAGGGACTAGAAGCCATTTCTCCTTTCCAGGTTCATCCTGCATTGCTGTGAGCTTTGGATTAATTTATATTAAAATAAAGAGTAAAATGTTCCAATTGCATAATATAAACCTCATCGAATGTTTATTTCTTAAATTTGTGTATATTTTTAAGAGCCAGAAATGGCATTAAGTAACTTAAAATTCTGGCTTTCAATTTTTATCATTTGTCTGTAGGGCACAGACCGTGTCACCTCATGTCTTGCAGAATTCAGAATGCTCTGATGGCTCAACAAATGGAACTGTTTTGATCCATCTTGACAGTAAGCTGGGGGCCTAGTTTGAGCCATGTTTGAAATAGACAGATAGCATGATGATTACAATAATGTGCATAATAAAAGTTCTATAATTAGGTAATCTCTTAATAAACCATCTTATATTTGGCCTGTCAACTGTTTCCACTCATATGGCATGACAGATTTCCTTTCTGCCTTTTCTCTCTTTCTCAATTTAAACATTATCTAAATTGAAAGAATGTCTTCTTGTTTGAAATCCACTTAAAGGCCCAGGAAACCTAGATGAGTAAGTTGACTCTATTCAATTTTGAATGCTTT
Organism: Mirounga angustirostris; assembly: GCF_029215605.1. Taxonomy (NCBI): domain Eukaryota; kingdom Metazoa; phylum Chordata; class Mammalia; order Carnivora; family Phocidae; genus Mirounga; species Mirounga angustirostris. The sequence continues at coordinate 148,432,122 of NW_026991710.1, read as the reverse complement.
AGTAAAAAGTGTTTTCACCAGGAGAATTTTATAGGTAAAATGTGAAGTTGAAACTCTGTGTTTCTACCTTTAACTCAGGGATTTGTAGAAATGTCGAATGTAGTAATCACTCATTCCAGTCTGTGGATGAGTGATTATGTCACTGATGAGTGACATCATAAACATATATGGCTAACGACCCCTTGTTTCTGATAGTCTGGAATTCTATTCTGTGATTCTGCAAGAGTTGCTTGGCTGGGACTTTACTGTCACAAATAACTCCTCTCTCCAGTAGAGTATTAATTGTTCCAAAGACATGTGAGAAAAAATGCAAATATACATTTCAAATATTTTCCTTTGAGTATTCTTCATTATGTATTAGATTGTATGACTAGACAAACTAGACAAACAACTTTCCCTGGATTCAAGACTCCAAGTGAAAAGATCGGAAACCCAAAGAAAGGCCCTGGATTTAAATCCTATTTCTAGTAATTATGAGTTGCACTGTCTTTTTTTTTTTTTTAAATATTTTAATTATTTGTTTGAGACAGAGAGAATGAGAGACAGAGAGCATGAGAGGGAAGAGGGTCAGAGGGAGAAGCAGACTCCCTGCCGAGCAGGGAGCCGGATGCGGGACTCGATCCCGGGACTCCAGGATCATGACCTGAGCCGAAGGCAGTCGCTTAACCAACTGAGCCACCCAGGCGCCCCATGAGTTGCACTGTCTTGATCACTTAGTTTCCCTCTCTGGGGTCCAGTATTCTTTTTTTTTTTTTTTTTTAAGATTTTATTCATTTATTTGTCAGAGAGAGAGCAAGAGCAGGGGCAGGGGGAACGGCAGGCAGAGGGAGAAGAAGGCTCCCCGCTGAACAGGAAGCCCAAAGCAGGGCTCAATCCCAGGACTCTGGGATCATGACCTGAGCCCAAGGCAGACACTCAACCGATTGAGCCACTCAGGTGTCCCAGGGACCCAGTATTCTTATTGATAAAAAAAAGGGGGAGGGGGGAGGTTTGAGAATTACCCAATAGAACTGTGAGGACTGAGGGAGCGGTGTGTGATTTGTCACAGGACTGCTTCAAGTTGGTCTTCCACACACACACACACAAACTTTCCACCTAAAAAGAGAGAAAAGTGAAATCATTGAAGCAAAATTAAACCATGCGGACTTCAGCAGATACTTCACAGAGGAGGCTCCCCAATGGACAATATTCATGTGGAGAGCTGTATAGCCTCATGAGTCATCAGAGAAGCTATGTTTTACCACTATATGCCGATTAAAATGGCTAAAATGAAAAAGCCCCTTCAAGAGTTAGTGAAGATGTAGGGCAAATGGAGCTCTCATAAGCCACCAGTGGGAATGTCACTGGGCACAACCGCTTGGAAAACTGTCGAGCATCATCTACTAAAGTTGAAGACGTGTGTCTCCGACCCAGAAATTCCACTTCTAGGTATACCTGTAACGGAAATACACAAAAATGTACACCCGAAGGCAAGCACAGTCATTTTGAGAACAGTGCTCTTCGTAATAGTATAAGGCTGAAAATGACCCAAATGTCCAGCAGCACTAGAATGGATAAATACACTGTAGTATATTCACAAAACTGAATACTATGTAACAATGGAAAAGAATAGGATCATCAACATACACCAACCCATGTGAATCTCAGAAAAGTCATGTTAAGCAAAAGAAGACACAAAAGACTATATACTTCATGATTCCATTTACATAAGCTCCCCAAACAGGCCATTTATGGCGTTTGAAGAGAGTGGGGTAGTGAGTTGGAGGGGCCATAAGAGGGTCTTTTAAGATTTAAGATAATAATCTATTTCTTGATTTGATGCAGTAATTTAGGAATATTTATTTTGTAAAAATTCAATGAGCTGCATGCTTACTATTTACACACTTTATATATGTAATATTTCCAGAAAACAGTTTGATCATCATCATAATAAAACACCTAAACACCACTAACCTAATCCAAATGACCTTCAAATTCAGCCAGGCAGAGTCACTGGTGATGGCTTAGGGCACAGTGGTCAATCAAATGTGAACATTGATTTCAATCCCCCCTCATTGTTTAGGTTCTTTATTTTTTTTTTAAAGATTTTATTTATTTATTTATTTGAGAGAGAGAGAGCAGAAGTAGGGGGAGGGGGAGAGGGAGAGGAAGAAGCTGACTCCCTGCTGAGCAGGGAGCCCGATGCGGGAATCGATCCCAGGACTCTGGGATCATGACCTGAGCCGAAAGCAGATGCCTAACCGACTAAGCCACCCAGGGGCCCGTTGTTTAGGTTCTTAATAAGACAGTACTTTTTCTATTACTTGTTTAACTTACACCCCCTTTTTCTGTGGTGCTGTTAACTCCATCTATGATAAACTCCTTGAAGTAATATTCCCAGGGTTTCTCTTTTTTTTTCTTTTTTCACTAATTACCTTTTGTAAGATTAGCCAGTCCTTATCAAAAATAATTCAGTGACTCGTTTGTGGCAGATGTTACTGGCACCCAGGAAGAGTTTAGATGTTTTAGAAGCAAAACTTGCTGCACTCTGTGATTTACAGACTCCGTTTTTGGAAAGCAGTTTGTTTTATTCTTTATATCATTCTATTATTTATATATGGCTTCAGAACAAGTGAAACATATAGTCTGGTTATTGTCAGGATGTGGAGGAAGCCAAAACAGTGTGGAAATGTAACTTTGTAAATTCTTTCATGTGACAGTTGTAAGCATGATTTTTCAGAGTGTGTATACAGTGTGCTTGGATATCCTATCTCAGGGAAGAGGTGCTGCCACCTTCTAAAAGGAAGGAGAAATTAAATCAGCTCTGGAATTATGCCAAATTATATTAGGGCCACCTCTTGGTACTGCCAATTTTTGCAGTTTACAATCTTAGTAATTCTTAAGACAAGATGTCAGGAAAGTTGACCCTGGTATTCTGAAAAGTAATTCTGCTTACAGAAAAATCCTGATTTTTTTTTTCCTCTTTGACTATTGGTTTCATCTTATGGCACAGGACAAAATATAAATCTTACTAGGTTGATTTGCCAGCGTGGCAGCCAGTCAAACATAGAATCAACTGCAAAATACTAGAGGTTCAAAAACATCTCTGGAGATGGACATTCTTAATTGACTCACTACGCTAATTAAATTTAAATTCTGCTTCATCAAAGTTGTGCTTGTGAACAGTTGATAGGTAGCTAATAAAATTTAGTTTTAGTAATATTCTTTGTCATATTCTAAACAACTATCTTTCCAAGGACACTTTTTTTTTTTTTACCAAAACACTCTTTCATTATACAAATCTACATAAATGCAAAATCGGCTTGAAAAATCAGCTGGCACAATTGATTTAAACTTAACATCCTGTGCAAGTAAAACAACAACAACAACAACAAAAAACTCAGATTGTGAAAGCCCAAAATTTGAAAACAAAGCTACCTCCCAACAGCCTGTCAGAAGGGCAGCCTTCAGTCCTTCCCTGCCATATGGATCACAGCTCTGGGCTTAATATAAATATTCAGTTTCCTCACAAAAATCATTTCATCCTCCATGTTCCCCATAGATGCAATGCATTTCCATTTCTTTGTGAATTCTAAATAATGAGCGCAGGTAAACCTTTGAGGTTCAGCTTGGCTTGAACTAGGATCCACATGATTAAATGCTTATTCAAAACTCTTTCATCTGGAAGTCTTACAAGAAAGCTTGTTTTTGTTTTACTGCCTTTCTTAAAGTGTTTCAGTATTTCCAGTTTGACTTCCATCTCGTACCAGAAGGTGAAAAGACATTGGGAATGATTGCTCTTTCAGTGAATTTCAAAAGAAGTTCTGGGTTTGATTTTGAGTAAACATTTGGCTTTATTTTCAATTTTCTGACCTGAATGGCTCAGCCTTTTGAGGTCTCTTTATAATAGATATAATTTTATCATTCTGATGGTGACTAAATTTGCAAAATAAATTGGAGAATTGAGCCAATTTATTCACATAGTTCAAGCTGGAATGTCATTTTGTCTCAAGGTTATAGATATTTCACAAACAGCATTTTGGGAGGACCCTTCTTTTGATAATTGCTCTATTTCTTCACTTTGCAGAGACAAAATCGGTGTTATTAATCAACTTATTTAATACAGTTTTCATAATACTTTCCCATATATGGACTAAAAATACAAAATACAGAAAGCTTGGAAAATCTTGAGTAATTAACCTATTTTTTTCTCTGTAAATATAAACCCCCCTCATGTATCATTTAAAATGTCAGAAGATCTTATCTTTAATTTCGAGAAGGTCAGCAAACTTTTAATTTGTTTCTTTCTTTTAGATGGAATGATTTCATATAGCTTCTTTTACATAAAGTAAGAACAATCTAAGAAATCATGTATCTGTTGCTTTGAATAAAATGATGTAGTAGAGGGGCACCTGGGTGACTCAGTGGGTTAAGCGTTTGATTCTTGATTTGGGCTCAGGTCATGATCTCAAGGTCCTAGGATCGAGCCCCACATAGGGCTCCATGCTCAGCGAGGAATCTGCTTGAGGCTTCTCTCTCTCCCTCTGCCCCTCCCCCTGCATGCACTGTCTCTCTCTCTCTCAAATAAATAAATAAATCTTAAAAAAACGATGCAATAAAGCAAATGCTGTGTCTCAGGTGGTCAAATGTATAGCAATAAGTGAGGGCAAAGTAGGCGATTTCCTATATGAAGTTCCAGAAAGTTTTCACCTACAGGAAATTTCAGGACTTATTATTCGTTTGGAATTATTCATTGTTAAGGAATTGCTTCCTAACTCTTGGAAAAGGAAACACATGAAAACAGACATTTATGCTTATCAAAACATAAAATATTTAAACTAGATATTACTGAAGCCACTTTAGCTGCTAGTAACATTAATCATGAATGGGACGGGTCCATCTTTTCCCTGGGGTTGTGAGCGGCTTGCAGTAGTAAGATTCAGTGGGATACACTGTGACGGAAGGGCTCTCCTCCGTGAAGGCAGACTTGGAACAGGGGTGGGCACTGTGCAACAGTGGTAGGAGCAGAATGGGGTGCTAACATCAGGGAAGTATAAACTAAACTAAAGAGGGGAGCAGGGATTAGAGAAAGTGGGGGGGCCAGGTTTGCTAACCTCTTAGCTGGCTCTGCCACAAAGAATGAAAACCCAGTTTTACTTTAAGAAGTTCAATCAGGGGCAACTGGGTGGCTCAGTCAGTTAAGCATCTGCCTTCTGCTCAGGTCATGATCCCAGAGTCCTGGGATCGAGTCCCACATTGGGCTCCCTGCTCAGTGGGAAGCCTACTTCTCCCTCTCCCTCTGCTGCTCCCCCTGCTTGTGCTCTCTCTCTCTCTCTGTCAAATAAATATATAAAATCTGTAAAAAAAAAAGTTCAATCATTGAAAATAAAATTGTCCCAGTGATAGTGCCCCTTTTATATAAACAAGATAAGTAAGATAAGGCATCTTCCATATAATTCAATGTTGATATACATTATATATATATAATATGTATATATTATATATATATATATAATGCTACCTGGATAATTTTTTCCAAGTTTTTATTTAAATTCCAGCTAGTTCTTTTTAAAGATTTTATTTATTCATTTGGGGGAGAGAGAGAGACAGAACACAAGCAGGGGGAGAGGCAGGGAGAGATGGAGAAAAAGACTTCCTGCTGAGCTAGGAGCCTGACGTGGGGCTCGATCCCAGGACCCTGGGATCATGACCTGAGCTGGAGGCAGATGCTTAACCATCTGAGCCACCCAGGCACCCCATAAATTCCAGCTAGTTAACATACAGTGCAATATTAGTTTCAGGTATAGGATTTAGTGATTCATCACTTACATTCAACACCCAGTGCTCATCACAAGTGCCCTCCTTAATACCCATCACCCATCTAGTCCATCCCCCACCCACCTCTCCTCCAGTAGCCCTCAGTTTGTTGCTACTTGGATAATTTTTGAATATAGGAATATTCAAAATTTTATTTTGAATGTTTGTGTATAGCACTGGGTGTTATATGCAAACAATGAATCATGGAACACTACATCAGAAACTAATGATGTAATGTATGGTGATTAACATAACATAATAAAATAAAATAAAATAAAATAAAATAAAATAAAATAAAATAAAATAAAATAAAATAAAATAAAATACTGTCCTTTAAAATACATGAAATACAATTCATTTTACGTTTAATTTCTTCATATCAGCTCTAACATGCTCTTATTTTTCAGGGACTTTTCGTATTCTGGCAATTTCATTGGTTTTCTTTTAAATACTTTTTTGGTTTATCAATTATTTCCCTGCCCTCATATATATGAAGTTTTTGAGTTTCAGGGGCTCTAAGTAATTCTTTTTTAATATTTCAGCTATCCATAATTTCCCCCATTCAATATTCAGGATTCTGATATTTCCATATTTCAGAACAAAGGTATTCAACTTTGTGCAACTGTGGCCATGAAAATGTACAAAGTGACAGAACTTTATTTCTAAAAATGAAAATTACGAGATGCTCCCAAAAGATCATTGCAAGAACAAATAGTTTACCAGAAATGTTTTGATTAAGAACTTGAAGAAAAGATAAAGAAAGAATCAATGTTGGCTTCACACAACATGTAAAGTAAAATTCTTACTTAAGACTTGAGAAGTTCTAAGAAGTCCAGTCATAAAATGCTTGGATGTGTTTCCTCCGTGTTGAAACCTAGATATGTCACTCTGATGGAAAAAATTCCACTGGTAATATGAATTCTTGAGCTTAAGGATAAACTGTTAGCTATCAAATCTCTAGAGATGATGAACCCAGTTAGGCGTTCAGACTAAATAAATACTTTGATGATGGTTTGTGGAATGCAGCAATCAAAGTCTTTCCACGGCCTTGCTTGGGAGTTGGGTGTCCTCTCGGGAATTCTGAAGACAGCTGCTCACATCCAGCATATAAATCAACCTAAAAAGTAAATTCCTTCCCTCTCCTAATTATGGCTGTTAATAATTATCTGTTATTTTGGAGTCATAATCATTTTTATTTGAAAAAGCAAGGAGAACTGTGCTTGGCATCCTTTTGTGGTGTTATGTCAATTAGTGATGTTGGAATGATAATTTCACCCTGTAATTAATCACGATACTCACTCTGGAGCTTTATGCTCTGCCCTCACCAATCGGAATGCTTTTTGTGATAAGGTGATCATAATATTTAATATTTACTGAGCACTTACTATATACCAAGTACCATGCTGGGCACTTTATATTTCCTCATTTAATTTTCAAAGTAATCTTATAGGAACTATTATATATCAGAGAATTTAAGTAACATCTCAATGGTACACTGTTAGACAGTGGCAGAACCAGGATTGGAACTTATGCAGTGCATGAGGCTCTAGAACCCATGCTTTCCTATTTATTTATTTATTTATTTATTTATTTATTTATTTATTTATTTATTTATTTATTTAAAAGAGAGATAGAGAGCACAAGCCGGTGGAGTGGCAGGCAAAGGGAGAGGGAGAAGCAGACTTCCCGCTGAGCAGGGAGCCCAATGCGGGGCTCGATCCCAGGACCCCGGGATCATGACCTGAGCCGAAGGCAGCCACTTTACTGACTGAGCCACCCAGGCGCCCCAAGCACCCATGCTTTCAATCACCAAGTTATACTGCCTCATCACTGTTCCATTTTTGGCCGCTTGAGGACCCAAAAATTCAGGGAGAAGGACCAGGAATTGTGTCAGGAGGGCTGCAGGCCTCAGGAGAATGAAGGGAGATAATGCAGAAGAGAAAACAAGAAGTAACTTCTAGATCTTCTGAACTATATTAGAGATTTCTGTTCATCCATGGATGAGCTGTCCTAGAACGATCTTGACGCAGGAGTCCTTTTGGACTTTCCCTAAACCATTTATGAAATGTGTCAGCACTCAAAATATGGACAGAGACCAAAGTTTCCTCCTGCCTTGGAAGGGGGGAAGATAACATCGCCATGATTAAATATTTCCGTTCCTGGATCTCTCCATGCTTAGGACAGGTGGTTGAGAGGAGTTTGGAGCCCTGCACTGTATTGCTCCTAGAGGGGGGCTCCGTGACACTCCCTTTACTGGCAGTTGGCACTTTTTCTAATGTCAACAGAAGAAAAAGAGGTGCTGGTCCATCCAAGGTCTTGAGTGTCTTCCACTCTGTGGGTCTTCACATCCTTCAGTTTTTCATATATAAAACTCCTCTCAGGAATAGAAAACAATAGAAATTAAATGGATCTCTATGATAAACATTCAAAGCGTTCCACTGGTGCCTGCACAATAGAAATTATAATTGAAAAAAATAATGTTTTGTTAACGTAAGATTCTATATAGTCGTAGAGCAACATCTTCTGGTATATGTGTTAAACAAAATTCTAACCCACATTTCTTCTTCTTTCTACCTTGCTAGCAAAAATGTAAAAGATGTCAAAATATGTTGCTAGCAAGAGATGCTAGAATTATAAAACTGAAAGAAATATTCATTGATTCCCATCTAATACTGTAGCAAAGTAATTTAGTAAAAATTTCTGTTGTTTCATTCAGTAATCAGCACAATGGAGTTAATGACTCAATGGATTATCAATAAGCATAAATGACTCAAAAATAAATAGAAATGTTATATACCATGAATATGCTCTAATTCTATAATCATTCATTTCACTAATGATATTGTTTTGAGCCAAATTTAACTAAGTAAGAACTCTGTATTAGTTGACTATAATTCAATGTAGCAGAAATTGCATCTACTTAATTTATATTGTATCTACTTAATATATATAATTTTGAAGTAATGATCGTTGATTGATTTTAGATATTGTAGCCTAATGTCCTTTTGCATAAAACTGGCAAGATCAACTGGGGCTGAAATTTAGGGCCCTGGGTCATTACTCTTAAAAAAATCTTTTCTTTAATTGGGCAATAAAATGTCTTTGTAGTTATTCTTGACTTATCAGGACCACCAAGGGATAAGGAGGATTAGAGTTGCTAAAGTCACGGGATCAAAACAAAGGTAAAAGATGTAGGGCACGTGCATCTCCATTTTAGAGAAGAAACAAAGACGAGGCACAACCATATATGTCAGACGGTTAATACCAAATAATACGACAGTCACACTGGTGGGGTATGTGTACATACTGCGCAAAATGACGCCACAAGTTGAGACTTCAGCTGTTTCAGCCTAACATACTTGGGTGATTCATATTAGAAAGTTTTGTTTCAGTCTATTTTGTTTGGTTGTATAAATCATCTGGGCAATTGATAAAACTATTAGCTCAGCTTTTATGGGAAGATGCAATCCATAAACTAATATAGAAATGCTAATTTGGGACACCGGATTGGAAATAAAAGTTCCAAGTTAAAAAATATTAAAGCACATGCAACATTCAGAAGTTTATACTTTGGCAGAGGGACCTGGCTATAATCTGTTTTAAAACAAATAGATTGTGTACAGCTGTCCTTATATCCCCGGCAAAATGATGATTTAATGTTGATTAAGAGCGAAATCCTTTGAAGTGAGTGAGGCAGTGGCCCCCAAGATGTCTTTAGTGATCATTATCCGTCTTTCGTGAAGGATGCCTTGGTGCCACAAGCTGTTTCCTCCAAACTGGTTAAGGTGGATTCAGGAGCGAAGGCTTTGTACGTCTGAAAAGGCCTTCTCATTCACAGGCCTCTGGTGTCTTATTCCTTTAGGATCGTGAATGTCTGAGAATAAGCAGATGCAGCCCTTTTCACAAGAAGGGCAAGGTCCGCAACTCCACAGCATCCTGGCATTACTTATTCATCATGAGAACAGCGAGTGCACGTGCACCCTGCAGAAAAATCAAATCAGTGTTCGTTTGCCAAGCAGCTGCATTGGGTCGAGAAGCATTTGGATCTAACTTTGGTATCTGAACAGTTATGGGCCTTATTAAATTGGAGATGCAAATGAGTAACCGTATTTTCTTCTCAGTTTGTTGTTTTTCGCTTGCAGGGCTTAAATTAAAACCAGCCCCAAATTTGCAAAAGCCGACTCCTAAAACCTTAGATTCCTCAAAGTCCGTCTGTGGGTAGTTTCACTAAAAATAGCTACTTATCTGTTAACCTCAAAGAACCAACTCTGCGGTTCTTATGATTACAGGTTAAATGGATTCAGTGGTGTCAAAGTCGACATGTTCTTGATGACTCATGCTGAAGACTTGCTCACAAGTGGAGATTCTGACAGCATAAAGCAGCATACGAACTTTTATGTGTTAATAAAATAAGTGCATATATCCTAAGAATATCTGTAGATAACTAAAAGGCTGTGTAATTTTTGTGTACATTACATGATTTGTGAAATAAACCAAGATTACATTATATTCAGAGAAAGTTTAATAAATTGCCTAGTTTTTCATCCCAGTTCCTAGACTTACAAGCTCTGGGACCTCGGGCAGACTTTACCTCGGTCTCCTCACCATCAGATGGGGATAAGAATAGTATTTACCTCTTAAAGTTGTCAAGAGGATTAAATAAATTTGTATGTAGAGAGTGCTTAGAATAATGCCGGACGTTTAGTAATTACTGGTTGTGTGCGTGTGTGTGTGCGTGCGTGCACGCACACATATGACTCAAATACAATTTTATCCAAAGGTAAATTGGCGTAGAGATTCTTATCTCTCTCATGATCTGTCATCTATCTATATGTCTATCTGCCCTTCTTCTATGTTTCAGTTTAGGACAAACCGTTTTGAAGGATTACTGGTCACATTGTGGTGCACGATGTTGGTCAATTTGAGTTTATGCAACATGCTGCTGGGCATTTTGAGGGACATTTTGGAGCCTTTAAACTGTAAACCAGCGTGTGTCCTGATTGGGGGAATCCAAAAATCAAAGCAAGAGGGTTTTTTTCCCCCAGTATTTTATCCATAACTTCTTACCATTTGAAGTTCACTACGATGCATGAAAAACTCAAGAGGAAATTACTGAATGATGGTGAAGTCATAGCGAAGTAAGACGACACAGCGGGAGAGCAGCGCCAAGCTCTCTGTCTTCTTCCCACGTTCATCCACTGGCACAGCTGACTTCACCACGTTCCAGTAATAAACCCTCACTAAATTCCTTGAAGTGATTGGGTCCTCGAGTTCAGGTCTGATCTGGTGCATACATCTCTCTCGTAGTTTTTAAGTATTTTCAACCACTTTGCTTTTCCCATGGTTTATTTCGTATCCCCAACAACTAATGACTCTACTTTTTTCTTTTTTTCCCGATTCGCAGCCTTTTGGGTCCCATCTCTGAATTACCATGGCTGTATTTTACTTTCACTTTGAGATTAAGCTTGAAGCTATCAACATGCAAAATTCCCATTAAAATACTCAAGAAAGTGTGAGTTCTGGAGCTACCGGATGTGCTTAAACTGTGGAATGAGAAACATTTATTTGTGTACAAAGGGAAACATTTTAGAATTGTGCAAAACTTATGATATTGGATCATCTTCTTTCTCTTTGTGGACAAGTGAAAAAAAGGCTGCAGCTTACATATGTGTGCCCGTGTTGGTAAATGTTTGTGATGTTCTAGCTCTGAACATCTATTAAAATCGCTGTCTGTAATGTTAACCTTTTGTATGATTCTTGGATTTCTCCGTGATTTCTCGTAGTGACAGACGACATTTTGTGTTTTCACATGTGCCCCTGGAATTTGATTTTATTTTCTTAGTTTTAGCTTAAATTTTAGAAATTAGTATAAAATGGAAGCTGTTTTATCATTTTGAAACCCCCTTACGTATGATCCGGAGAAAACTCAAGTTGTTATTTAAAAAATCCACACATGCTATCTGGAATTAAAGCTTATTACCTGAATAAATACACTTTATTTAAGAAAAATATGTCACGGGATGATTCAGGTCTTTTAAAAATACTAGATATAAAGGATAAAATGATTCTTTAATTGTTCAGTGATTAAAAAAAAAAGTCGAGCAATGCAAACTCCACATCTGCTTCAACTGCAGACATATAAAACCAGTGTGACAAAAAAGGATCATTAAACAATCTGATTTTCTTGTTGGGAGGGTTTAATGCTGTTGGGTATAGTATTAAAATGTAGAATTTGATAGCATGTCTTAAACTTTTAATGATGTGTCCATGAATATAAAACATGCTTCTTCTAGTAACTTTATGACTTCTCCTCTGCATAATTAGTGGTATCTGTTTTATGAGCTTACTGTTGTTTCCTTGATCCCATGAAAATGTGAAACCACTGTAATGATTTACACCATTCCAGACCTTTAAAGATATGAGCTGTTTCTTAAACTAAATAACAAAAAAGATTCCAAAAGCATAATACTGGAGTTAAAGTCATGCTGGGATCTTTGAAAGTTAAAAAACAAGTAAACACACATAGGATTTCAAAACAAATACATTTTTTTTTTACATTTTCCTTATAACCTTCAGTCTTTAATAAACACTAATAAAGAATAGACCCATCTTTTATTGTATATATAAAACTCCCCTCCTGTTATATTTATTTATTTATTTTTCTCATTCACAGCTAAAATGCTCGGGGAACATCACAATGAAATGTTTTAAAAATAATTATTTAGATCATTTGCAATCTTGAGCGTTATTAATTGAAGGAATGGAGAAAGACTTTTAACTAAGCATGAAAGACCCACAGAATCTCACACACATTATACTACTTGCTCTTTTTAAATTGCCGTTTGTATATGCACAAAAGGGTGTCTCTGTACCTTTGACTTTTAGATTTAACATGGTTATTTCACTTGTCATATAATATAGTGCATATTATTTAACTAAATAAAACTTCATCATGTTGACTCAAGAGCTGAAATAACTTTGACCTTTTTTGCTTTTTTACTATTTGATATTATTAAATGTATTTTCCTCAAAGATTCTTAATTATTTTACGTTTGTTTTCTTAGTTTTAATCCTGGTAGGAAAATTTTGTAAGTAAGTAAGTAAGTAAGTAAATAAATGATATGCTACATATTCATGCAAGAATTTTATCCAAAAGAGGAAAATAAAAAATAATTGGCATAATTTGCATATCTTTGGAGTACTGTTTTTTCTATTGTTGAACTAGAGCTGCATCTATATGTTTCAGGGGCAAAAAAACAACAGGTTTTTCCCACAGTAAAATAATTGGTTTGGTTCATCTTCTTTAATTGGGGTGACTTTTTCAAAATAAATTGATCAAGTATTTGATGCTTCATGTAACCTATTTAATAATAAAACAGTTTTGCAACTTATAAGTAGTTATCTTTAGGTATCATTTAGTTAGTAAGATGACATCCACAGTAGGCTTCAAGTAGTGGGTTTTCATTATATCCACCAAATAAATGTAGTATTCTAACTCTTAATTTTAAAAGTTGAGATTTTTCAACCACAGGGAGTCATATAATTAGAGGATTTGCACTACTTCCTTTCACATTTTAATAAATTACTTAATTGTTTTAGAGTTATCTTGCAAATATTTGATTGTAAAGTAATCACAATTGTAAGAAGTGGGGTAGTCGTTGCTTCAAACAAGACAAATATTTTAGCAAAAATGGTTGTAAAGCAAATATTAGAAATGAGAATCCAGGGCACCTGGGTGGCTCAGTTGGTTAAGCGACTGCCTTCGGCTCAGGTCATGATCCTGGAGTCCCTGGATCGAGTCCCACATCGGGCTCCCTGCTCAGCAGGGAGTCTGCTTCTCCCTCTGACCCTCCCCCTCTCATGCTCTCTCTATCTCATTCTCTCTCTCTCAAATAAATAAATAAAATCTTTAAAAAAAAAAAAAGAAATGAGAATCCGTTTTCCTATTTGGTTTGCATCAAGGATATTGGGAAGACAGTTTCCAACAGATTGAGTTAAAACCCGAGTGATGTAGAAGTTTTTGAGATGGAAGAATGTCCACACATTCTAGCTGCCATGTTCTTGGAAGCATTTTAAAAAGCTTTGGATATTTCTTTGGTCTTTGCACTATGTCAACAAAAGGCAGTATTCTAGCACCTGAGGCAGAGGGATCTGCTTTTAAACGAACAACTAGCTTCCCACCCATTATTTCTTTGAAATCTTGCTATAATAGCACATTTACTAATAGCCCATCTAAAACTTTGCCCTTTGAAACTTAAAGAGATGACTGCCCTACATCCATTTGCAAGAAACATACTTCAAATTTAATGACATTAAAATCAAGCAGATTGTTCGTGTTCACTATAATACTTCTTCAGTCATCTAGTTCCTCACCCTAGGTCCTGAAGTAGCAGTCCTCATGATTTGAGAAATAATAGAAAAAAAAAAGAAAATTCTAATGACTATGATTCTGTTATCAAATGCACTGCAAATAAAGTTTGGTTCAGTTGAAATGGGCAGAATTCTATAATAAAGAAATTATTCACAGGTTACCGGCATTCTGGCTTCAAAATGCAAATTTAGAAATGACCTATCCTTTAGCATCTTACAAGGCTTTAATTCCAGCAAATCTTTTTATGTTGAGTTACCAAAGTCTATATATTTAATTTTGTCAAAATAGACTTAGGAAATATATTGTGAACTGATTTCTGTTCCCATTTGCTATACACGTCTCTCATTTTTGAATACCAATTACCTCTCATACAAAGTTCATATGAATTAAAAATGTACTTTTCCATTAAATATACAATTTTTGAATTTTTTTAAATTGAGGGATCAGTTTTGGAGGACCTCTTATATTCAGTTTTCTAGGTAATAAAAAAGATGTGGCAAAAGATACAAAAGTAACTCTCTTGTCAATACTGATATGAGGTCAAAACACTTAGCTTGGACCCTCCTGCCCCCAAGCAGCAGCCTAATGAATGGTGCACTTGAATTTCCCAGCAGTAGATAAGAGAATCGGGACCATGTCTTACCCATGCTCTATGGTAATGTCTGGCACATAGTACACATTCAATACATATTTGTCTCATATGTGTGAACTAATGTGTGAATGACTTAATTGGTTCATCTTTGGACCTTAATGCACATAATGGCTCATACTAAATCAATATCCCCCACGCGTCAGACCCACAGAACTATCTGCAGTTCTTTTGGAATCCCACGCTCTTCCACCTCTGTGCTCTTTATTCTCCCTACTTGGGAGAAAGCACTTTTCCATGCTATGTGAACCCCTCAACACCATCCTACTCGTTCCTTTCAGAACTACCTTAAAGGTCACATTCTTCATGAAGACATTTTATTTGAAGAAAAGTTAGAAAATTCAGCTCATGAATTGAGAAAATCTTCCTAAGCTGAGGATCACATGAAAGCAGGACAACTGATTCCAATGACCATTTGAGGTGGTGGATCAGACAATGGCTTCAGTTGGCCCATCTGTGCAGATATACTCTCCTCTCCACTTCTACCAACTGTGAACAGAATGGAGATCTCTTCCATATCCCTCACCATTCATGATAGGTGTTATATCCTGAATGTTTGTGTCTCCTTAAAATTAATACTTTGAAACCTAATCCCCAGTGTGATGGTATTTGGAGGTGAAGCCTGTGAGAAGTGACTAGGTCAAGAGGGTGAAGCCCTCATGAGTGGGATTAGTGCCCTGAACTCCCGAGAGCTCTCAGCCTCTTCCACCACATGATGGCACAATGAAAAGACAATCATCTATGAAGTAGGAAGAAAGTGGCACAATGAAAAGACAATCATCTATGAAGTAGGAAGAAAGTGGCACAATGAAAAGACAATCATCTATGAAGTAGGAAGAAAGTGGCACAATGAAAAGACAATCATCTATGAAGTAGGAAGAAAGCACTGAATTTTCTAGGCTTTGATCTTGGACTTCCCAGCCTCCAGAACTGTAGGAAATAAATTTCTGTTGTTTATAATCCTCCCAGTCTGTGGTATTCTATTGCATTAGCCCAAACAGACTAAAACAATGAAAACCAGAGGTAGATGGTAGACTCCCAAAAGCACCTTATATTTGATCAGTGGGAAGAATATCCATCAGAAAAGAGGTCATGGTGGCTGAGAATAGCCCATACTCACCTGGACTTGCCATCTCGTGAACCCAGGAAGTCCTACACTGGAGCCACCATTAGATTCTCGTCTTTTCTGTGTATTTTCTCACTGATTTGACCTTTACTCCTGTAAGTGTGACCTATCTGACATGAATGTTTCCTGATTGCTGCTTCAGAACCTTTGCGAAGACTGAAGAGTTCAATCTTACCTCAGATAGTTGATGGCAGTGGAGGGCATTGTGACTGAGCTGTGTTTAAAGTATAAAAGCTTGGTGTAGTTCCCAAGTGATAGCCTTGCTGGAGATCTGTTGCTCCCTGCACAAACGAATCTTTAGGATCTGAAGATTTGGACTTAATGTTCTTTTTTTTTTTTAAGATTTTATTTATTTATTTGACAGAGAGAAAGAGAGAGAGCACAAGCAGAGGGAACTGCAGAGAGAGAGGGAGAAGCAGGCTCTGCACTGAGCAGGGAGCCCCATGCGGGGCTCGATCCCAGACCCTGGGATCATGACCTGAGCTTAACCGACTGAGCCACCCAGGCGACCCTTGATCTCAATGTTCTTAATATGATGCTCAGTGAAAGGGATCCCAAGCCCTATGAAGCTGGGGCCCCTTGGAATAAAGCTTTTTCAATTCCTTTTGCCTCATGGGCAGAGATTTTGTTGGGATAGGCCAGTGACGCTGGGTACTGAGATCTCTCTCTCTCTCTTTCTCGGTACAAAGCAGGCCTGGAACACTTCAGTAGTTGAGATCTCCAGAGGGGGAAACATGAGGCTTCTCAGAGATCAGGGGCAGCTGAGTCTGGGCATTTGGGCTGCAAAGAATAGAGGGAGGGCTGCCAGCAGGGGGAGATTTCTCTGAAAATTGGGTGTGGAGCTGTGGAGGTTATTGGTATGAATTGGTTGTTCCAGAGTCCTCTGATCTGTCTGCTCCCACTGGAACTCCAAAAGCCCCTTTGCAGAAGCTCCTCCAGTAACGTTATTTCCTTCACAGCGAGTTCAGGTGTAAGGTCAGCACTTTCTATGAGGCATGAATCCAAAGTGTTACAACTGCGAGTGATCAGTTTAAATTCACAACCATATCCCAGGTCACGAATTAGCCTCAAGTGTGCCATGAATCCACAAGATGGGATAGTATTATTACTCATCTGCCCTTTCTCTTCCTTAGCCCACTCTATGACCCCTCCCACCCGCCACGAGTGAAGTAGCTCTGAACATAATCTAGTGTTGGTTTTCATTCATTTGTTCATGCTTACTCATTTTTCCAGCACATAGTTACTGATAATCCTCTATATGCCTAACACTTTGTTAGGTGCCAACCATACATTGTTGAAGGATACAATAGAGTATGATAAAATCGGTTGTTTTAGGGGAAGTACTGGAGACAAGGGAATGCATGAAGATGACAATTACCCTGGACTTAGTGGAGAGGATTCTCAAAAGGCTTCTTAGAGGCAGTAGTAGTTAAGTTTAAAGATGAAGTGAAGTTCTCAAGGTGAAAAGTGCTGCTGGCAAGGAAATTCTATCCCTGATAGAACACAAAAATGGGCCCAGAGGTGAGAAGGAGCATGGGGTCTTCCAAAAACTAGACAACTGAGGTTTAGAGTTCAAGGAGGGAGTGTCTAGAAATGAGGCTGGAAAGATATATAAAATCAAAATCACAAAGAGTCTTAGAGTCACATTATAGAGTTTGGTCTTTATCCTGAGAACCTTTAAAGGTAAAACATGGAAATTTTTTTTTCAAGTTTTTATTTAAATTCCAGTTAGTTAACATACAGTACAATATTAGGTGTACAGGGGCACCTGGGTGGCTCAGTCGGTTAAGCGTCTGCCTTCGGCTCAGGTCATGATCCTAGGGTCCTGGGATCGAGCCCCGCATCGGGCTCCCTGCTCCGCGGGAAGCCTGCTTCTCCCTCTCCCACTCCCCCTGCTTGTGTTCCCTCTCTCGCTGTCTCTCTATCTCTGTCAAATAAACAAATAAAATCTTTAAAAAAAATATTAGGTGTACAATATAGTGATTCAGTACTTCTATACCACACCCAGTGCTCATCACAGCAAGTGCCCTCCTCAGTCCCCATCACCTATTTCACCCATCCCCCACCCACCTCCCCTCTGGTAACCATCAGTGTGTTCTCTGTAGTTAAGAGTCTGTTTCTTGACTTCTCTCTCTCTCTTTTTTCCTTTGGTTATTTGTTTTGTTTCTTAAATTCCACATATGAGTGAAATCATATGGTATTTGTCTTTCTCTGACTGACTTATTTTGCTTAGCCTTACACTCTAGCTCCATCCATGTCGTTGCAAATGGCAAGATGGAAAACATGGAAATGTTTAAAGTTAATAAAGGTTGGATTTTGTCTCTGAAAAAATGCTCTAAGGACAGCGTGGAGAAGAGATTGAAAGACTGAAAACCTGCAGGAAGAGCATCTAGGGTGCTAAGCTGTCACATGAGTGAAAGGAGAAGCGGAGGGTGAACTAGGGAAGTGGCAGAGGCAATGGGGCTAAGGGGAGGGACTTAGGAAGTGTTGAGGACTCGGAGTAAACAGGACTTATGAGTGGTTTGATATTTAGGCAGGATGGGAGGAGCACAAAGAAGAGTTAAAAATGATACCACATCCCTGACTTGATGAACTTTGTGAATGGCAGTGCCATTTATTTTTTATTTTTTTATTTTTAGCAGGGGAGGGAGAGGGCAAAGGGAGAGAGAGAATCTTCAGCAGGCTCCATGCCCAGTGCAGAGCCCCACACAGGTGGATCCTACGAGCCTGAGATCATGACCTGAGCTGAAATCAAGAGTCAGACGCTTAACCAACTGAGCCACCCAGGCGCCCCAGAATGGCAGTGCCATTTAAATGTTGGAGGAAAGGCATTTAAACATTTAAAAACTGGGGTGGAAGAAAAACTCTGTTTTAGAGATTTGTTAGGGGTCTGTCAGGGACCATGACAGAGAGCATGCGTGTTCTGGGTAGGGGACATAGATTTAGAAGTTATTATCATCTTCAGATGGTATATAAGGCATTAAGCATCATGGACTCACATAAGAAAAGTATATAAAGGATGGAAAAGAAAGCAGAGGACCTGAAAGCTAAGGAACCTAACATGGAAAAGATGACTACAGAAGGAGAAGCAGGAAATGGAACTGAGGAGGGGCCAGAGAAAGAAAAGGAAAAAAAGAATCAGATTCATGAGGTGTTCAACACAATCAGGAGAAGTCGAAAATGTTTTCCAAGCTTCTGACATGGAAGATTGCATGTTGGTTCCTTCAACCACAGTGCAGACCAAGGTGGGGAGGAAGAGGCCATCTGATTGGGATGGGGAAAATGAGTGCTTTGTTTTGGGCCAGTTGAATTTTTGGTTTGTGAGACATCCAGGTTGAGCTATATAGTGAGCCACTGAATATTTGGATCCACAGGGAAAAAGAATCTTGACCCTTAAGTGAAAAACATGGCAAAATATAACCTTGACTTCAAAGTATTTTGTTGGGACGTTATCATAACTTTTTTTATATTATCTAGAATACTGCAACTTTCTTTTAACATTTCTTGAGTTATCTTGAGTAAAACTACAAAGGCTTTTCCATAAACAAACAAGCAAAACAACCTCTGGGGACATTTGAGAAATGCTTTCTGGTGTAGGAGTTGAAATCAGGAACGTGGGGTCTGACTGGTCTGAGTTTGAGCACTGGCTTTATCACTGACCGGCAGTGTGACCTTGACCAAGTCAATCTCTTTGATCTCCTATTTTTTCATCTGAAAAACTGGGCGAGTAATATCCAATATTGGAGGGTGTTGGTAAGAATGAAATTAGCTGATACCTGAAAATAATCTGCTATCATAACTTGTACCTAATCAAAGCTCAGTAAATAGTGACTATTATAATTATTTAAAATCATCAGGCACGAACATTTAATTCTTTATCCCTTCTTTAATTAGGTCCACATTTCAACATGGCATCTACTTTTTCTCCTGCCTTGCCTCCTCCTAGTGTTAGCAGCATTTCATGCACATTCAACTCAAGCTTTTCTCATGTGGAGAATTTGGGGGAGTAATTACTATTTGTAGGCAAAAATGGGAAGGACGAGATAGGAGGACACAGCAAATAGCATCGCTTTCAAGGTGTGGGCAGTCCAGTAGAGGAGTCAGAAAGTGCTCTTACTCCTAAACAACTAAGATTTCCCAAAGCAGTGCCTCCATAAGTGAAAACTAGTATCAGACAAACAAGCTGCTAGTTAGGTAGTCCTGGTCCCACCTCCCTTTGAAATAAACCTGTCTATGCCTTAATAAGCACAGTGACTAGTTTCTTCATTCATGTCTAGAAACCCAAGAATACTGTGAGTGTGGCCACTCCATTACTTTCTCCAGTATCTGGAAGCATGTGGGTATACTCAATCCCAGAAAGATGATTTTACTGGAAAATCATCCTAACGTTAGCCTTTTATAAAGATGTGTGAAATCTGGAGGATGCCACCCAGCATTTCTCTGCCATGGCACCTTATAGGTCAGACAGGTTTGGCTTCAAATCGAAGTCTACAGGGGTATCTCTCCCGTCTTTGTTACCCATCCGCCCTCCCCCCATCCCTTGCTCTGAATTCCTGGCTTCTGTTTAGTAGCACGCCAAGATCAAAGCCTCTGCGACTTTTATTCTTGGCTCTATTTATGGGAATGGATAGATCCTTCTGAGGAAGAAGTTTAGGTTGTTCTTTGGGATTTTTCCAGAGTAAACTATTCGTATAGCAAACATCATCAACAATAAAACAACATTTTGGGGCGCCTGGGTGGCACAGTCGTTAAGCGTCTGCCTTCGGCTCAGCTCATGATCCCAGGGTCTTGGGATTGAGCCCCGCATCAGGCTCCCTGCTCCTCGGGAAGCCGGCTTCTCCCTCTCCTGCTCCCCCTGCTTGTGTTCCCTCTCTCGCTGTGTCTCTCTCTGTCAAATAAATAAATAAAATCTTTAAAACCAAAACAAAAAACATTTTTCTCGGGCTTAATTTTACCATGTCTAACGTGTTATGCTCAAAGATCTTCTTACTATGGGTGAGGAGAGGAAGAAATAAAGTGGAGAAAATTTAAAATTTTACCCTACCCCATAATATTAGGAAAATGGAGCCAACAAATGCTTCCGATTCTTGCCTCTGACCTCACTGAAGAGACTTCCCCGTTGTTCCCAGTTATCAGAAATGTTTAAGTCAGTAGAGATCTTTGCTGACTACACTCTGAAAAGAGCATCAAAGCAAGCAATGTTTTCCAATAGTTCCAAATGGAATAGAAGAGTACTTTATTTACGAAACTCTGCCATTGGGAGTACCCCTCCCCCTTAGCAGTGAAAAACAGGGAGTAAGATAAAATCAGCTGGTCCCAGTGTTAATAACACACTGTTTAAGTTAACAGAGTCTGTTCAACTCAATAGAGGTTTTTAAAATGCCTGTTATATGCCCATGATAGTAGTAGGTCTTCAGCCTACAGAGATAAGATCCCTGACTCTTGTAACTGACAATCTCGTGAGATAGACCAACAAGTAAACATATAGTCCCTATAAGGGACTGAAGGCTTGAATAGAGATATAAAGTGCTAGGGGAAAAAGTAAAGTGCTTGGATGCATTTGTGTGCACATTTGTGGGGGGGTGATTGGAGGCTTGAAGGATGTCAGGGTACATTAAGAAAGGGAGTTGAGCAAATAAATAAATAAATACATACATACATACAGTGATAAGCATCTTATGAGTTTGCATCAGGGGAATGTTAACAATAGTCACTATAAATCTGCTTGCCTGTCCCTTTTGTTTTCTATTCTCCAGTTTAGAGAAGAAATACTGATTTCCTTCCCTGCCTAATTTTGCCTGTGACACTCTGTGTTGTCAGTAGTGAGGACACAATAAGGCTAGAGTGGAATCGACGATCGGCTTCTTAGGTCATATAAGCATATTCTTGCATCAACCACTTATGCTCCCTATTTTTATTTATTTTTTTAAAGATTTTATTTATTTATTTGACAGAGAGAGACACAGCAAGAGAGGGAACACAAGCAGGGGGAGCAGCAGGCCAAGGGAGAAGCAGGCTCCCCGCTGAGCAGGGAGCCAGATGCGGGACTCGATCCCAGGACTCTGGGATCATGACCTGAGCCAGAGGCAGATGCTTAACTGTTGACCACCCAGGTGTCCCCACTTATGCTCTTTAGAGAGCTATTTACTATTCCTGCTAGCAGTTGGGGCTGGGGTGAAGAGCAAGGCTCTGGTGTAGAGAAAGTCAGAATCCCAAATGAAAAGACTTTGTGCAGACGACTCTTGACACTTTTTAAGCTATTGCTTTGGAGAAATATTCATCACATTTTAACAATTAAAATGTTATATTTTAAGAAACTTTCCCTTTTTTGGAAATTAAAAAAAATCTTAGCGTTCTTGTTTCTTGGTTCCAAGAATAGACTGTTTATTAGGAGATTAAATATTCCAAAGAGCTCAGATTAAGTGCTGGCTTTTAATGCCTTTCCAAGTTCTGATTAACAGGGTCACCCTTGGAATATATTATTAGTGAGAGTTGGGGGAGGGGAAATTAAAAATACGCATAATATCTGAGAAATTGTGCTACAAAATCCCTCATTTCCTCTTTGAGGAATAGTTTATCTGATTTCCAAGGGAAAGGGGAATATGTGAACATTTATGTAAGTTAGAAAAATATACTACAAATATGTACCACTGATATTCACAGAGGTTAAAAATAATCAAGGGACTATTTGCAGTAGGTATCCAATAATGAGAAACAGCAATAAAGAATGGCTCGGGATTAAGAGCAGAGTCTGTAAAATGTGACTGGAATAGGGTTGAGGGTGTGGAAACCATGCCATGCAATTAAGTATTCGGTCAATAAAGGTGGTGACCTGACTTTGTCACAAGAAACTGCATCAGATAAGAGTACCCTTATTATGTGGCCTATTGCTTACTTTGACACATGGAATTTAAGAGCCTGATAACAGTTTAGGTTCAACTATCCTGCCCTTTTGTGGAAGAAAGCGTCTCCAGGATGGTTAAGGGACCTGGTTAGAAAGAGAAATGGGAGTTATCTTAACTCTGACTCCAGGACTCTTTAAACTTCACCACATTTTTTTAATGTCATTGGTGGATGAAAAATTAAAACACAGACATGATATTTAAATGTTGAATACTGTGTAATTTGCACAAGCAAGATTCCACTATAGTAATGAATTCATTTGCTTTTTCTGATGAAAAGGCAAAGTTGCTTTGTGCCATTAAAAGGAATAGGCTTGTTTTCTACCACTAGGTGGCATGATATGTTTTTTTTTCCTGACACTCCTTTGAAAAAGAATCCATCCTTCTTGCTAAACACACACACACACACACACACACACACACGCACACACCCTCATCCATTCTTTGAGGACTCCTGTCATTTTTACTGCTATGAAATTTGACTTGGAGTATCTATAAAATACTTAACATCAAAATCAAACCTATTACTTTCCACTTTTTTCATTATATGGTTTTGCCTCTGTGATACATGTCTGTTTTGTCTACTCTGTATGGGAGGAGAAATTAGGTTTGGTTTCAGTTCCTGTTTATGCTCAGTTTAATAAATGGTGGGCAAAGTCTCTTCTCTCTCTCTCTTTATTTTTTTTTGCCCTTGGAGGGGAAGAAGAGAAAGTTCTAGTTGATTCTTAAGTGGCCACGTGTTCATTCAATGTCTAGTAGGAGCTAATTATTGAATGGAGAATAATCTACTAATGACGCTTTGGCTAATTACCTAGCTATGATATTCTTATTTCCCATCCCAGAGACCATTGCCAAGTTGAGGTCAGAGTCCTGAGGAGCAGCTGTCCGTTTAAGTGGAAGGAATCGGCAATCCCAAGATGGTCCGAGATGCACTGGAAAGACTAAGGATTGAGCAGGAAGAAGGGATTGCAGTGAAATTTTAACTACTTCACAGGTCAGCCTTGTCATCTCCTGGCTTTTCTGAGTCATTAGAAGCTTCAGCATGTGAGGTAAAGAGGAGAAACTGCAAGAGCAGGACTTACAGAATATATACTTTTCAAGTTTATCTTTCCACCCTGTGTATTACTTTATAGATTTTTTTTGCTTCATCTCTTTTTTATTCTCCCCCTCTTCCTCTGCCTTATTTTTTGACTCCATGTACTAAATGTCATAGCTTTCCAGTTTTCAGCACAGTATTTTATTATTTTAAATGGAATCGTGTTTTAGAAATAAACAAACATTTTTTTGGAAGGCCCAGACATGGAAAAATTTGTTTTCAACCCCATCAAAACATGAAAGTCACTGGGGAGGGGTGAGGTTTTTATACAACACTAACGGCAGAATTCACTCCTGACCCTTATGTCTTAATTTCTAGGGCTGGAGGTGGACATCGGTATCCTTTTAAAGCTTTCCAGAATATCTTGATACACCTTGAGGGTTGAGACTCTGAAATGCCACGATGTGTCACATGTCATCCTTCCCTTAAACTCAGCATCTTGGTCTTGCACAATTTCCTGTGACTCCTGCTTAAAACTCCGCCATCTTTATTCTTCCCTCTGCTGTACCTATTTGTAATTAGTCCTGAAAACATTGCATCTTTCATCTCACCAATCTCTTATACCTTTCCACCTTGTCTCATTATCAACACCATCATCCCAATCCAAAGCTTCCCACAATTCTCTTTCCAACATTGATGTGTTTAGCTTCTTTTGCTGATGTTTGGTTTTACACTTATTGCAGCACTCTCAAATGGCAAAATAACAAGAGGAAAAAATCAGGATGGGAGAAACTAATATTCTTATGGGTAATAAAAAGCTCTTGTCTAATGTGTAACAGAAAGGAAAATCACCTCCAAATTTTATTCATCAAGAGAAAGGAAAATCCATGCATCCAAGAGCTTCACAAGGATAAGTTCCTTTGTTCTCCTAGCAATATTACTGAATTACCACCTACTGACCTTACCATAAGGGTAAGAGCTAGCTATCTCTTGTTCAACATTGTATCCCTGCAGGGAAGCACGATATCTAGTTTTATTAACTGAAGCTATATTAGTTGTAAGTAGCGGGAATCATCCTGAGATAACTTACACAAAACAGGTGAGGTAGAAGGCTACAGAGCTCAGTGGTTGAATTTAGCCTGGCCTTAGGAAAAAATTGCAAACAGGCCTTAGAAAGCCTACAGAATTCAATGCTTTTTTCTCAGTGGGTATTTTGTTTCTCTTCTTTCCTCCACAGACTAGCTTTTTGGGCTTCTCAGGCCAATGTGGGTTTATATACCTGCTCTCTGCTCCCAGTATATATGATACAATTCTAGTCATGATAAAGGATTAACTGGCTATTTCCCGGCCACCTTCTTGGAACAGAATCTAGTTGGCCCAGCTTGAGTGACGTCATAAACTCCAGTCAAATTGGCCACAAGCTCATGTGGGAGTAACTATGGCTGCTAGAGATGCACCCCTTCCCGACCTTCATAAATGTTCAAAAAAGGAGAATCAGTGTAAGCTGGGCAGATAACCCAAAGCTGTCTATTGCACC
The DNA here is from genome assembly GCF_029215605.1 of Mirounga angustirostris. Lineage (NCBI taxonomy): Eukaryota > Metazoa > Chordata > Mammalia > Carnivora > Phocidae > Mirounga > Mirounga angustirostris. The sequence continues at coordinate 148,406,705 of NW_026991710.1, read as the reverse complement.
AACATGTGGTAGGGATGCAAGAGATACTTAGAACACATAAATGAATAAAAAATGAAAGAACCAAGAGAGTCTGTTAGTTTGGGGTAGTCTAATAAACTCAGATTGATGGGTACAGGACAATTTATTAAGGATGTACTTTGTACCAAAGACTGTGCTTAATAATGTAAGGACTAAAAACGGAAAAAGAAGGTAGTTCCTGACCTTAAGAAGAAAGGCAAGAAGAGGTATCATTGATATATAAAAGGAGAATACTGAAAGTGACAAGAACAACATGGAATGTTATGGATATTCAGTCAGTGGAGAGATGGTCATTTTCATTGTGTTGGTTAAGATAATATCGGCTGCCCAGAAATCTCAGTGAAGAAACACAAAAATTCAGTCGGGGTGGGGGGGGATGGGAAGGAGAGCAGGCTCTACGGCAGAGTCTTCAGGGACTCCAGCTCTGCTACCTCCAGTATGTGGCTTCTGCATAATCTGAATTCTGCAAATAAATCCAGCCAGCAGAAGGGACAGTAGTGGTTCACACAGCAGGGTATTATAACTTCTGCTGACAGCCCATTGGCCAGTCTACCATCACACGGCCACACCTCTCGGAAAAGGAGGCTGGAGAATGTCATCTCGCTTTTTCCGGAGAAAAAACCAATACATTTTGGGAACTTAGAGCCAGGGACTACCATTAACAGTATTGTAGTCAGGGCACTGGGAGGGAGGACTAATCCGAAAAAAAAAAAAAAAATGTATTAAAGGATTGCTACGGGAGATCATCTTTGAGGTATAGATCTGAACTGGTGGGGGAAAGATGTTGTTTTTGGAAACAAAAGTTTATGGGCAAAAGTCTGGATTTGAGGGACATAACCGTTTGTGGAGTAGTGAAGATGGAGTGGTTGAGTTGAAGTGTAATAAAACCCAAAAAGGTAAATGCCTTTATTTAGCTCTTTCTTTTGAAAACATCTTTCTATAGAACTGAGAACACCAATTTATTTTCCCAGACAATAGATTTTGGCTAGAAATTATGCTGATAATTAAATAGTGAGGAGGAACTAAATTTTGAAGGAAAAATAATGAACAAAACTCGATTATATCTTGATTATATCTTGTATTCCCATTCTGGCCTTCTGCGTTCTAAACTGAAACAACCACCCTCATTTTCTTTTTAAAACATCAAGTTAACTTGATGATTATGTACAAAAGTAGTACAAATTTATTTATCAAGACAAAGGTTTAAAACAATCCAGATCAATATTAATACATTTTTATTGTCTGCATCTTCTAACTTAAGTTAAATATCCTCATACAACTCTATATATAAATGTTGTTTTTCCTTGGATAACATTAATCTCAACAAAATATCTTAAGAGAATAATGGGAGGGTTTTTCCTTTTTGTTCAGAATTTCTTTTAAATCAGACATCTGGTATTTGGCACTCGACTTTTATTAGACCGATTGAGCACTTTTAAAGGGGGATAAATCATATGACTTTCATTTTAATTTTTACTGTAATGGCTTAATGTAGCCAACATATGCTGAGTAATAGCATTAAAATAAAATCAGTAAATGAAGGATTAAAATCTGTCTGTATTCAATTTTGCAAAGACACTAATTAGAGAAAGGTTTTTCAGATCAGCAATTTTTAAAAATTGTAATAATATAATATAAATGCTTGGATTTTAGCATGTTGTTATTGGGAAAGAAAAATTGCAAGGGAAATGAATGCTTTCAATCTGCTTCTACGCTGTGGGGAGCATAGAGTAAGAAACTCATTAGCATGACCCTATCCCCACTGCCAGAAAGCATTTGGACAAAAAAATTTAAGCCATTTCACAATTATTTATTCTAATTAGAAATATTAACTTGAGAACTGGACTGATTTGAGCTAGCCCAGGGATGATGGAGATTGCTCCACACCATAAGGAACATTCATTCTAGCCCACTTCTTAATTTTTGGCAGAGAGCCAGCTATTTTCTATGGTTCTACTTATTGAGGTACAAAACAGTGTTTGGAATTAAGTTGGAATTTTATTTACAGCTTGAGAATGTCTTGCTAAATGTCCCTAAATATGGCACTTCTCAGTAAACTGGAATGAAACCTCAATCATTTCTCCATAGAAATTGAGCAAAGAGAATATTGAGGCAATACTTACTAGTTTCTTTAAATTCCTCCAGTTATGGGTAGCATAAATAAGAAAATTAAATGGATTAGTCTTACCACAGAGATCCTAATTACAAATACCTCTGGTGCATATATATGACTACTAATTCAAAGGAGATTTTGACCAGTAACCTAAAATATGGCAAATCATACCATAAGGGATAATATTACGACTTGTAAGACAATTTGGAAAGGTGCTTCTCTGATTAAAAGAATAAAAGGCTTTCTGTTCAGTGAGGTATAAAATCATTATACTTTCACCCACTTCAATGTCATGAATAGGACAAACACATTATGTTCATTTAGTGTTTTTCAATTAGTAAGAAACGTGTATTGGTTGTACTTTGCTGTTTTTAGGCATTCACTATAGTCATAATTTCTTTATATTACAGAAATCCAGAACAGGATAATCCGAATCAGTGGTTCAACATGCTGAGTTAGCATATCCAGCATTTGAAGAACTTACAGAAATTGGCTTTCAAAAATGCAAACATGTTTTGCCCTCCTTTATTCCTTCAAACTATCTCCATTCTTTTCCTAATATCTTAAATATCCTAAATTTCAGAGTCATTTTTACTTTCATTTTTTTGTTCTATTCTTTTCTACTTAATCCCAAGCAAACAAGATGATATAGGGAGAAATTTCAAGGAGTGCCACAAAGACTCCTCCCGCTATTTGCCAATTTGATCTCTTTTCTTCTTATATAGACAGTAATGTCCACTACTAGATTCGTTAGAAAGTAGACAATAGGGCAAGAGAGTTACCTTAAAGGATATAAATAGTGCAATGAGAAAGAAGGTATTGAGTCTGGTGTGTTTCTCAGTCTTTCTACTTTTATATTATTTTTCATTTGTATATTGCTCTTGGTGAAACAAAAATACTATGATATCTGTATCCTCAAGGAGTTTATTATGAAACAATAAATACACCTGCAACAATCTATGAACAATTCAAGAAAACAAAGAACAAATTGAGAAATTAAATATAATTATTTCAAATCCATATGATATAGATAATAGCCAGGACAAGGGTGGGAGTTGCTGAGTCCAGTTTATGTGTGGAAGTAGCTTGAGTTGGACCTTGGATTATATAAAGAAAGAGTGGGAGTCCAGAGATTGTCACTGAATGGATGTAACAGAGAAGAAATTCCAAGTACAGTAACCACTGATATGGCAGAGATAAATTTGGGGGAAGCCAGAGTATCACCTTGAGCTTGCTGAGTCATGGAAGAAATTCCTAAGTTTATTTAGCGTCCATCCAAGACTCACATGTGGGGGCTTTGGAAAGTGTGTGGATATAATCAAAGAAAGAGAATCAAAAGATCAACACCGACCGCTTAAAAATTTTGGCTGATTCTAGTGTTCCAAGTGTATTTATCCCCTCTTCCTTTCTATTCCCTGATATTCAGACACTATCTGGTGAAAGAAAATAAAATAAGATGTTTTTCTTAATTTGCCTATGCATGCTCCTGTATTGAAATATATCTGAGTAGAGATGCCCAAGAGCAGAATGGAGCTGTAACATCTTTTCAACTGCCCACATAGCTCTTACTGACCAGAGCTTTGTATATTTCTTTACACCTGTCGGTCTCTACACACCTGCCAGAGGTTTGGAGTACTTGGCAATTTTGTTAAATGGCTCCAACTTTCTTAGGAAAACACACTGGTGGTCTCCCAATGAAAACTTTTCTCAAGTGTAGCTATATAATTTCGTTTGGAATATTTTAACTCTTTTTTTCTACCCAGAGAGAAAATGTTTTCATAATGTATGTAATGTATATGTACATTATGTAATATAACATTTACTCTTAACATATTTGCATATTTTCTGTCCAATATTTATTGTCTGTTTTAGTCTCCTTATCCTTGTTTTTCTCAAGTATTTGACATCAGCCACTTGGAATTTCCAGTCATGGGGATCCATGATGTCATAAGGGAGTTAGACAAGCTTGGTTCAGAATGCTCTCAAAGAGCTCTATTTCACCCTGTATTCACTTAGCCCTTGTATTGCTTCTTTGTATCGGACTGAAGGGCTTTAGTTTCTCCAGTTAGATATAAATGACAGACAAGGCAAAAGAAAGCTTGAAGAATGGTAAATGTCCCTTTAATGCACATTTTCTCCTACATTGGTTCCCGGGTTTTCTGACTTAGTTGTTCCTGAGTAACTCAGAATTGTCCACATTTGTATTAAGATGAGGAAAAGCAAAGTTCTGATTACTAAGAGTAATTACAGAGACAGTGATAAAAAGATTGGTTCTTTTCTCAGTGCAATGTTCCAGGTTAATGAATCTAGGACAGAATAAGATGTTATTTTGTATGCATTCACAGCCCTTATCTGATTTGACTTCTTGTGGTACAGTGATGAGGATTAAGCCATGTGAAATGTAATTTTCATTACTCACTCTGCTACATATTTAATTAAGCTTGAAAAAATACCATTGATTTGACCACATAGCCCAGGGCTAGCATTTCCCTCCCTCAGGCTAAAAGAATCTGACCGAGCATTTTTGAGGAGCAACTGCAATTAGAATTTCCTTCATAGACTTTCCCAAAAACCCAATAAAAAGAAATAAAAAGGCGAGGCTGAGCCTATTACATTTACTGTAGGCCCACTGCCTGCTTTCTATTAAGTTTGACAGTATTTATTTTTGAAGCTAGACTAATGTACAAAACAGTGGTTGTAAATATTTTTCCCCAAATATCAAATATCAAATATGCAAAACCTAAATTATAATAATGAAGAGGGTGGAAAGTGACAAAGCTGAAATTCTTCTCCCCACTGCTCAGTCTCAGAAATTCCACTGAGTGGACAGACACTGATACTTCCTGTCTCACTGTAAAGTTTTTTGGTGCTTAAATTTAAGTCTCCATTGAGCATTTTGAAAACAGATGTTGGAAATATTTCTCCATTATATATTGCCTAAATTGCATCCTGAATAAAAACTCTACTTCTTAACCTGTTTTTTTTTTTTTTTTTTAAAGTCTCCATTTTTAGTTCCGGGTGGCGTTATCAATTGCATTAATTAATACGTAGCTGTTCCAACAAAATTGTGTCTTCAGTTATAAAATTGGGGCATATTTTATGAAACAATTAATATATGTATTATTACCTTTTATGAAAATTCTAGAAAATTCAAAGTTTTTTCTTCCCCTTGAAATCTAATGGTATAACATTTTCAGTAAGCCTGTCTTAAAAAGTTGTCACTTATAAAACCGTGTTCCCATATGACATACCCAAAATTCTAGGTCCTGTCCAAAACTTTGTATTTCTCTCCTATATTTTTCTCTTTTGATAGTTGGTCATGTGAAAAAAAAAAAAAAGAATTTGATGTTTCTCTAAGCAGAATGATTTTTCCAATGAATAAAATCTTAGTCCAATGTTCCCAGTTTAGAGCCTGAACAATAATCTTCTTGGTATGTTGCAGAACTTCAAGATCTCCTATGGATAGAATTTCCTCAAAAATGTAGCAAAATGACTGCTCCTACTTTTCAGGGTTTTTTTCTTTTTAAATGGTGGACTTGAAACTACCAAATCTGATTTCCTTTCTTTTGGACTATCTTTATTATAATGCATATTTTAAAACTTTAAGCTCTGTCATTATTAACCAGGCCATTACTTCTGAGATTACCTTTTAGGCAAATGGTATTCATTTAAATTTGGGTTCTGTGAATTTTTGATTTTACAAGAACCCTTTGGCTTCGGAAGGAGAATGAGAACATCTCTGGATTCTTTCACCCCTCTTTAACTGTGGGGCTCAATATACTTTCCACTGAAGGAAGGAGCATTGTCAGGTAGTTAACATAAGTGATTGGAAAAATCCCTGAACTTTGCATGGGCAGAATAATTACACACAAATGCATTCAGGAATCCTATGGAAAATATAGTGCTGTTAACTGGCATGGTTACAGCACAATTTAGCAAGTATGTTAGAACAAATTACCCCCTTTAACCGTAAGCCATTCGGTTTCACGCTTTTTAATGAAGGTCTGTGCCACACACCAGAATACTTCTCACCTCATTACTACTCATAAAAAGCAATGATCCATTCAAAGGTTCCTCATATCTCCCATATGAGTGGTAAAGATCTCTGCCTCTCATTCTGGCTCAGAAGACAGGGAAGCTTCTTCCCATCTTGTCTTTGAAGTTGATCATTAGAATATTTACTAGATAAAAGAACTCAGAGATTTATCTGTGGAATCTCACTGTTGTCATGTGTTAATGTTCTACCCTTCTTTCAAAAACAAAACAAAACAAAACAAAACAAAACAAACAAAACAAAATAAAACCGGAAGACAGTTCTGTTCTTGTTTAGAGAATCCACGAGATTTGCGAGACTGTTGGTGAAAACTTTTCTCCTTCAGTCTTCACAAGATATTTTCAAAGAAACTCTAAAAAGCAGGAAGAATTTAACAGGCCACTGAAATTCAAAGTATGGATTCAATAAAAAGGCAGGCAGAGAAGAAAGCTGGTAGGCCAGTTTAGGAGGAGCAGTTCAATTTTTAAATTATTTTCCCTCTCCCCAGAGGATCATCCAAAAAAAAAAAAAAGTTGATTATCCTTGGAAATGCACTATCTTTATATGTGTTACTGATGAACAGATTTCAGCTAGACTGTAATATTCTCCCCACCGCCCCCCCCTTAATTTCAGGGACAATATATAATACTATTTAAGGTACATCGGATGTGTTCAATTAAGTTTGAGGTGAATGCATGGTTTTGGGATGGGGGTGTAAGTAGGGAAGGATACTTTTTTTTAATAATTTTTTTCAAGGACGTGATGAGGCAAATCCAACTACAAAATTCTGTACTTTTTTTTTAAACTCCGTGTAATAGGGATGAAAAAGCCTACGTAGAAGAGAAAGAACACATCCACAGATTTTGTTTGTACAACATTACTGTAGTTCAACCAGCAAGAGAAATAGCTGTTCATCTTTATTACATAAGAATTTCCAGTTTGGCTGTTAGCTTAAGAGTATACAACAGAGTAACAACATTTGCAATTCAAGCAAAAGCCCACACCAGCACTAAAATAATTTGAAAGCAGAGAACCAGAAACTAAAGGCCGTCATGTAACAAAACCCTGGAATCTGGCACGTGTTATAAATTTAAATGATGTTTAAAATCAATTCCTCGGCAGGAAAAATACAGTTAACGTAAACTTTTTGGTGACATTTCCAACTTTCTTTGTGGTATCTCTGAAAATATATCTGATCACCTGATGCAGTGCTGTCAAATCCTACCAAACACTTAAGCTGAGCAGTTTCTAAATTAAATTGGTATTCTCCAGGCGCTTTCCCAGAAACATAAGCTCAGGTCGGATCACACTCACAAAGCTACAAGAGGGAGATGTCGGTACTGTACTTTAATAGGCTTGAGGAAGCACGTGCTTGCAGAGACCAGTCGACCTCTACAATAGTAACTGCACAGCTTTGTTTCATTTGAAAACATAAATCTGTACACACATACTTAGGTAGACATATATCCATGTATATAGAAAAAAGTTCAGCTAATAATAAAAGAAAGGATGAACATTGGCACTGTAGATGTTGACAGCATTATGCAAACTTTTCAATATTCCCTTGCATGCTCAACTTTAACTTTTGTTTATAAAGTCCACTTAGACATAATTTACAACTTCTGTTAACTTAAGCTGGATTCTGTAAAATCTGTCTAAAAAAATCAGCACAGAGTGCTTTTGAGATGTTACAAATATATCTAGATATCAAACACTGAGCTGTGCAAATTATATCCATTTTGGAAACTCTGGGTTTATATTTATGTACATAATATATTTTAGCTCTGATGTTTTAAAATGATGAAGCAAGCCTTGCTTTTTTCTTTATTCTCCTCCTGCTTTTTCCAACTATTGCTGTAGTATCTATGAGAGACACTTAGGAGCCCAAGAAAAATAAAAGGAGAGATCCTGGAGGTTGTCACTATTTGACAAATTACTGGAGTTCATATTTTGTAAGGTGATTTGGGGAGAAAAATAAAAAGGTCAAGACAAAACTTCTTGCAAATTACCTGAAGTTTGTGATTTTATTGTAGCATAAAGATTTCAATACTTAAAACGATATCTGTGGGGCGCCTGGGTGGCTCAATCGTTAAGCGTCTGCCTTCGGCTCAGGTCATGATCTCAGGGTCCTGGGATCGAGCCCCACGTCGGGCTCCCTGCTCAGCGGGAAGCCTGCTTCTCCCTCTCCCACGCCCCCTGCTTGTGTTCCCTCTCTCTCTGTCTCTCTCCGTCAAATAAATAAACAAAAAATCTTTAAAAAAAACCCGTATCTGTTATTTCGTCCATATACAACATTTGCAGAAATCTGACCTCATCCTCCTTCAGGACTAGTTAGAAATGTCAGGCAATTGAGATTAAGAGAACAGGGTAAATCCCACCTCTTGATTTGCTCTTCCAATTTCCATTGCTTTTGAGATCAAAGAGATTGAAGCTGTTCTTAACATCCACATTTTACACTAGCAGAAGAGCAAAGCACTGAGCTTCATTTTTTGCTTTCCTTGCTTTCATTGAAACAAGAGCCTATACGTTTCTCCCCAAAGCAGTCATGGAGAGTGAGATACCCTGAGTGGTACCCCTTCGCCAATATGGTGAAAAAAAGAGAGCGCCCTTAGTAAGCAGTACAAATTTTCAATAGGCTTTGGTCAAAGTGAAATATTTCGCACTCAGGATGAGAACTAAAGGGATTAAAAGAGAAGTAAAATAATAAAGAAAAAAATAATTTGATTATATATATATACATATATATATATACACACATATTATTGAAGTGTAATGAACATACAGTGTTATATTAGTTTCAGGTATACAACATAATGAATCAACAATTCTGTAAAATACTCAGTGCTCACCATAAGTGTAGTCATCCACTATCACCAGTGTTTTTATCATCTTACTGACTATATAATCTTATTGACTATATTCCCTATGCTCTACTTTTCATCTTTGTGACTTATTTATTTTATAACTGGAAGTTTGTAACGCTTAATCCCCTTTATCTATTTCATCCATCCTCCCACCCACCTTATAATATTTTAATGCAATTGTACTTTTTGACTATGAAAATATGGATGTAAATCAAGTGTTAATATAACAGGGGGGGCCAATTCCATATCAATATTCAGTTGGATACACACATGGAGACCTTCTTAGGGGAAAGGTAGATTGATATTTAACTTTGGCCAATAGGAGGTGCTAGAGAGAGATTGGAGAAGAGATAAAAGACCTGCTCCTTTTTGTTTTTTCTTGATTATGCACCAAAGCGCTTCACTCTTGAAGCAGTGGGTTCTAGCCTCTAGCCTTTTCCCCATCCCCCAGAACCAGTCTCAGTATGTCCTCTCTGGTATAACTGGGATCTGCTGGCCAGTCCCTTCCTCTGAGACCTGCATTCCAGCTCTGACCTCTCCTCAGAGCTCCCAGGTTCCAGGTACCCTACCTTCTTCCTTTTGTTCTCCCAGCCTTAAGGGTCCCTGCTCTCTGCAGTTACTATCTCTCCTTGCCCAACACTTGTGAAGCAGTTCCCAGTTCTCTTTGTTAGAATAACCAGTTTGGTTTCTGTTTTCTTTCTGGACCCTGGCTGATACACTCTCTTTACTCCAGACAGATTTCTTAAGTTGCTCAGATTACGAAAGTTCTACTCCTGACTTCCCACATTCAGCTCTCTCTGCTAGGAATTTTTCCTGTCCTTGTCATCCTTCCATCCCTCTTTTACCACTTACTATCAATTTTTGCCCAGGTAACTCCTCCTTGAAATGTCACCTCCTCAGGGAATCTTCCCTGAGCCTGGACCAGATCGAATCTCCATTGTCTCCCTTTTATAAGACCAGTTATATCACGTTGTTGCCCAATGTCCATCTTCCCTCCTGCCTCCATGCAATGAGAGATCAGGAAACATATCTTTTTCCTACTCAGTATCAAGCACGCTGGAGGCAATCAATAAATATTGATTGATTATTAATTAAATTGACTTCTCATAATTAAAAAAAAATTTTTTAAAGTAAAGTTTTTCAGTTAAGTTATAATTTTAGATTTTTATTCTCTTTCCATTTTAGTGATTGCAGGTATATGGGCAAAGAAATGTAGGATTCTTTCTTTTCCTTCCTTCCTCCCTTCCTTCCTTCCTTCCTTCCTTCCTCCCTCCCTCCCTCCCTCCCTCCCTCCCTCCCCCTTTCTTTCTTTCTTTCTTTCTTTCTTTCTTTCTTTCTTTCTTTCTTTCTTTCTTTCTTCTTTCTTTCTTTCTTTCTTTCTTCTTTCTAGAGGATTCAGTTCCCTCATAACCTCCATTAGGGCTCCTTCTCATTTCTGGTGTCAAGTTGCCCTAAATCAATATATTCTCTGAGTAAAAGCTGTGTGCTTGCTAAGTGAATACTGTGTTAAGGAAAGTCCTCTAATTTCCCTTCCAACCTGATGACTACCCCAAGCCTCTTCTCTGTAGACATTCTGGAGCTGCTATAGCTTTGATTTCAGACTTTAATTTTCTGTCTGGCTGCTATGCTGGTTCCTATTTTTTTTTTTTTTCTAGAGACCTACAAGGACATAGAACAGCTGCTTTTAGCTCAATTGATGCCCTTCTTCCTGGTAGCTAACCACCTCAGCCACTAAAGAAGAGGCCAAGTAAAAATATTTCCCAAGTCATTGGCATTTCCATATTAAGGAGAATATCCAAGAAAATATTCTTTGTGGCTCAAAAAATAGTGCTTTTATAATTGTGGCCAGTACTGTTTTCATACGAAACTGCAAAATGAAATAGTTTTGTTTACACAGCTCCCTTTTTTTCTTTCCCCCCACCACTAGCCCCCGTCTGCGGTAGGCCTCCTACTGCTGGGATGGCTCTCCCAGGTAGGAGCTGTCCAGGTAAGAGTAGCTCTTTCCCCACACCCGCTGTCAGTCACCCGTCCCTGGCCCCCACTTCTCTCGGGAACACTAAATGAAAAGCTAATTCATTCTAATGAGTTAGTAGGTACTGAAGGCTAAGGAAATCAATTTTAGGTAGAATATGCATTTGAATCTTCTAAAGTCACTATTCTTAGATTGTGCCTTTTGAATATGACTCAGTAACAAAATAACAGATATTTGATATCTCTCTTTTCTTTATTAAATGTTGTGTTGTAACAGACTGTAGGGGATTTGCAGTACTTCTGAAGATCCTGTACTTGATGGTGAGCAAATAGAGCTTCAGAGGCTCAGATTTAATTTGTGTAGCTTGAACCCAAAGGAGAAGCCCAATGATGGTTTTTAGATATTTGGGGACTGAGGTAGCCTCTGGGACTAATACAAATCACTGTCTACTTTGTTTTAAATAAAGTCTGCCCAGAAAAAGAATATATTTTTTTTTAAAAAAAAGACTTTATTTGACACAGAGAGAGACACAGCGAGAGAGGGAACACAAGCAGGCGGAGTGGGAGACGGAGAAGCAGGCCTCCCACTGAGCAAGGAGCCCAATGCGGGACTCGATCCCAAGACCCTGGGATCATGACCTGAGCCGAAGGCAGACACTCAATGACTGAGCCATCCAGGTGCCCCAGAAAAAGAATCTTGAGGGTGTTACAAATATTTTTCCTCCGATGGGTTCCTACCTTTGCGTCCACTCATCTGGGTGACAGAAAGGAGTATGTTTTCATAATACTGTCACTTATTGATCTGCTATTATGTGCCAGGTAATTCATATGTACTCTCTTACATAATCCTGATAGCATTGTAAACTAAGTATTGTAATCTCTAGCTTATTTTTTAGGAAATGGAAGCTTAGAGTAGCTAAGTAATTTTCCAAAGTTACATGGTTGGTTCAGCACCTTGACTGGAATTTAGACCCAAGCTCACTTTAACTCCCACCCTCTCCCTTCCCGCTCCTTCTCCACTATGTCTCTCTGTCTCATTGTGTTTTAGGTATATAGCTTGATTCACAACTAATTATATGACTTTGTTTGTAAATATCTTTAACTTAACTTTTGGACAGGGTTCAAGATCACTTAATGGAATTTCGGCCAGACTCTGATCTACAAATCCAAGTATCTTGCTTACATTCTTGAAGATGGGGCATTGGTAATTTTATAGGCTCTGGTGTTTTATACCATAAATAAATTTTGTTCTGAGTGTTTTCAATAAGACTAAGCAGACTATTTGCCTGCTACTTCTGTTCTGATGACTGTAATTGTTATGGAAACAAAGAAACAGAAAACCTTTAAACCTATGTAAGATGTAAACCTGCATAAACCCTCTATTGTTCTTCCCTGGTGTGTAAATATACATAGGTATAAGAAGTTTATAATGTTCGCAAATTAGCTTTCAAAGCACTTGCCAAATTTAGGATTTATTTACTAAATGGTATATTCTCCAGCAATCTTGTACCTAGGCAAGAATTTAGATTCACGAAACTGTAACAAAATGCTAGTATTCAACCTCCCAGTCATTTTGAACAGCGGGTAGTGATGTGTGGGAGTCTGCTCATACTGTCTCACAGGAGCAGATTGTTAGATATCGAAGAATTTTGTGAGGTGGTTTTTAAAAATTTTTTTTTTTTTAAAGATTTATTTATTTGAGACAGAGAGAATGAGAGAGAGTGGAGGGTCAAAGGGAGAAGCAGACTCCTGCCGAGCAGGGAGCCCAATGCGGGACTCGATCCAGGGACTCCAGGATCATGACCTGAGCCGAAGGCAGTCGCTTAACCAACTGAGCCACCCAGGCGCCCGTGAGGTGGTTTTTAAACATAGCCATTATTAAACTTTGGGTTATATAAACTTACAATTAAATAAACTATGTTAAAAACAAAGGCAATAAATACTCAAAATTTATCACTTCCCAATTAGTTTACCGTATTGTACTATCACCTCTGCTCTTGACATAATTTATGTTTATTGTATCTGTATGGTGGAAACACCATAGAATGGAGTGCTCCTGTAGATTTCTTCCCAACGCTGCCTCAGGAATGCATGTTAGTATCTTGAATTCCATCATTGTGAAAGCCCTTAAACCATAGAAACTGGCAAACGCTATGAATAATGGCTTTATTTATAGGGTTTTTTTTTTTTTTTGATGGCCTAGACTTCCAAAAATGATGGAGGAAGTGTTAATAATGCAGAGCACGTTGAAAAGTGCGTAATATCTGTAGTTGTTATATTGTGCATAGTGCAAAATTTGATGACACATTCTTCTAGTATTTGCAAATGATTATGAGATGCAGCAAAGGAAATACCCATGTTATTGGTAATGAGTGAACTTCCAAATTATTTCTTCAGGGTTTTTACCTTTATCTTTTGTGTTAAGGCAAATAAAAAATATTAACCAATGTTCATGTTGGAACTATATTCATTCATCAGTTGTAACCAGAGATCAATTGTGGATTTAAGATTTTGACAAAGTCGACATAAGCCTACTGTGAGCATCAATCAGCTATGTGAAATTTGAAAAAAAAAAAAAAAGCTTTGAAACGTTACTACTATTTGTAATTTGTATGCTATACAGTCTTTATATCAATAAAATTTATCATAAACAATAAACACGCACATACACTTTTTTTTCTTCTAGAGAGCCTGTTGTTAAACATGCACCAGAACACTACTGACAAGAGGCACATGCAAGCCTTATTCAGATGCCAGTTTATTCTCTCTCAGTTGTAAGGTTATTGTCTGCCTCTACAGGGCTGAGGATTGTCCTTCCCCGCCACTGCCAACTAGAGTATTAATACAGGTAGTGGAAGAAAAGCAAGTCCTACAAAGGCTATCATGGCATATTTAAAAGTCTTCCAAATGTTAATGGATGATTTGCCCAGAATGGATAAACATCTCATCCTGCTAATCTCCGGCAAACTTCCTCCCAGAATGAGAACAGTGTGTGGGGTGTCTATGACATCCAAGAGAGCTTTAAAATTCCTGTTGAGTTTTGTTTCCCTCTGGATATAGTTAGTGAATTAAAGAGAACTGAAAGGGGTACCTGGGCGGCTCAGTCGGTTAAGCGTCCGACTCTTGATTTCGGCTCAGGTCACGATCTCAGGGTTGTAAGATGCGCCGTATCTGGCTCCATGCTGGGCATGGAGACTGCTTAAAATTCTCTCTTTCCCTTTCCCTCTGCTCTCCCTCCTCCCGTGTTTGTTCTCTCTCTCTCAAACAAAGAAATAAACAAATAGTATGTGAAGTTTTCAAAATACTACTCAATCCTTAGAAGCTTTAGTCTCCAACTGTCAATTTTGAAAGTCTTAAGTGATAAAATCTAGAAGAGATGTTTTCTCATTATTTTCAAAATGTTAAATTTTTATCTTTTTCTTTCATTTCTTCTCTCTAATCTCCTAGCTTCTCTCTCTCTCTCTTTTTTTGTATTTAAAATTTTCATTCATTTAATTGAGAACAGAGGTATTGATGATTCAGAGAAACATAAGAATATATGGGAATGTACAAAAAAACAGAAAGCAAGGCATAATTTTAAGATATTTACTACAAAGGGAATTGTAAAATGACATCTGAGTAATTATTTTTGAAATTTTCTAACTTGTTTGTGTACTCAGAACCTCTATCACTTTAAACACTGTAGGCAACCTATGAAAAAAGCAGGAGTTGTTTCTAATATGAGAATGATGGATGGTTTAAAGGGCCCATCCTGTTCAAGATTTCAGCTCCTACATGTTCCCATGCTTATTTGTCCAAGGGCTAATAAGGTATTTTTTGCAGAAACTATTAGGCCATGTTTTTCATTTCTTTTTAAGGTTTTATTTATTTATTCATGAGAGACAGGAAGAGAGAGGCAGAGGGAGAAGCAGGCTCCCAAGGAGCAGAGACCCTGATGCGGGACTCGATCCAAGGACCCTGGGATCATGACCTGAGCCGAAGGCAGTCGCTTAACCAACTGAGCCACCCAGGCGCCCCCATGTTTTTCATTTCTAAGACAGGCTGTGTGTGTGTGTGTGTGTGTATGCACAAGCACTTATAATAACTATCTTGAGAATCTTCATGAGTCTGATTTCCTTCCTGGCTATTTGTGAAATGTTTTGTTACGTTATACAAGGGGAATAAATTTAAAACGACAGTCCATATTTGTTTAAAGCAAAAGCGGCTTGGTGCTAATCATGTGGTCAGTAAGGCAAAAACCACATTTATTTATTTGGTTTTATGAATCTAAATTCTTATGATTGTCCTAAGACCTGAGTAGTTAAACAACAGTCTTTGTTTTCCTAACAGCAGAATTGTTCTCTCAAGGATAAAAATCTGTTATTCCACAGTTCTAAAGAGATAGTCCAAAGTAATCATCAAAAGAATGAAAGGTACTATAATTAAACAATTGAACCACCTTGACTAGTAAGATGTTTGGTATGTGACATCCAACAGCAAAATGAAGTTAAAGAGAAATTAATTTACTACAATAAAATTCAGAAGATATTCTAATGTGGCTCTAGAAAAAGTTCCTGCTATGAGAATATTTCTGAGAATAAAATCTCTCTTTTTAAAATTTTTCTTGCATCTGAAGTTCTAAAAGCAGTATTAATTTTTGCTAGAAAATATATTTCAGTTTATTTTGAATCATTCTTCAGTATATATTCTCTTCATACTTTCTTTAGATAAAACCTATTATATGAAGGTTAGCAGGTTTTAAGTTGAGGCTTGAAACTGAAATTAATTCCTCCACAGAAGCATTTGTTTCTCTCTCACACTTCATTGATAATAGTGAAAAGAAAAATGTGAAAAATTGTGCACCTTTCCATTGATCTAAGTTTCATGTTTGCTTATTTTTTTTACTTATTCTACCTTTAGACCTTGCTGGTTTTGAGACTTGTGACATAGGAACTTAATTCATCCTTTTATCTTCTAAACAGAAGATGAAACTTGTCCTTTTGTTTTCTCTCACAACAATGGTGGCAGGTCCAACATAAGCCAGAATGCCAGTTCTTGAGGGAAATGTTGCTTATGAGTCTTTCTACTGGATTTATCTGAGATAGGCTTTTAGTATTATATGATTATTTGTATTTCTCAATTTGGATCTTATTTTTCCTATATTAAAGGGATCTCATGATTGCCAGGCATCCTAACATCCCACAAACCGAAACACTTCTTTCTTTAATAAAGACACTGGTGTCTAAAGATCTTAAGTGACTTGCCAACATCATGAAAATGACTTGGAGCATGGTAGAAAATAGAATACAGATTTTCAAGCTTCTGTTTCTGTGTTATTTCTATTTCATGTGGTCTCTTCTGAGGCCTAAATCATCTTATTTGTGGTTCCTCCTCAGAAATTAATTAAATGCAAACCAGGAAATTTCAGTATTTTTAATATTCATTTGATAGTCTTAGTTATTGGATTGTTAGAACCTTCCACAATCCATAGGTGCAGGTGGATAAGGTTATCATCTATGGCAATGACTACTGACTTACTGAGCCCCAAATAACCAACCTCTTAGGGGAAGAATACAAATAATTACTATTTTCCCTAGATAGAATTAACTGTACATTACAAGTTCCTAAGGTAAAGAGGCATTTTGGTTCAATCTGGTTTCTCTCTCTCTCCCTTCCTCTCTCTCTTTTCATTCCAGTTGAGGTTCTGCCACCAAAACACTCAGTCCTTGAATGATAAGCCCCTTCAACTCCAAAGGGAGTGAGCGAGCTTGCGTTTATGGCTTTGTAAAGATTCTCAGAACACTAGAAATGGAAAGCGCTTTGGAGATCATCACATTCACATCTTTCACTTTACTGACAAGATCCAGAGAGTTAAGCTGGCTTGTTAAGACCACAGATATTAATGGAGCCAGAGCTAGAACCTGGGATTTCTACTTCATAATCCACTTCTCTTTCCACCACTCCATGATATAATGAGATAGTTAATACGCACAGATGGTCTCTGACTTGTGATTAGACTTACGATTTTTTAAGTTTACAGTGGTGAGAAAGTGATAGCGTTCAGTAAAAAAATACTTTGGAATTTGAATTTTGATCTCTTCCTGGTTTAGTGATATGCGGGGCCATCTTCTTGCGTGATGCGGGGCAGTGGCAGCGAGCCAGGGCTCCCCATCAGCCACACGATCTCGAGGGTCAACAATGGATCCATTCACAACCATTCTGGACCCATACAATCATTCCGTTTTTCACTTTCAGTACAGTATTCAATCAATTACATGATATACTCAGTACTTTAATATTAAATAGGCTTTGGTAGATGGTTTTGCCCAACTGTGTTCTGAGCACATCTAAAGTAGGCTAAGCCAAGTTAATGATGTTTGATAGGTTAGGTGTCTTAAATGTATTTTGGACTAATGATTATTTGAACTTCTGATGGGTTTATCAGGATATAACCCCATCGTAAGCCAAAGAATAGCTGTACTTCTCTCGTCCTAGGTAAGAAGTAGAAATTAAAAAACAAAAAACAAAAAACATGATAGCCTGTACCATACTGCAGGCATTTTTTGTTTGAATTTATTTAGAAACATGGATGCAGATATCTATAATTTCATTTCATTTATACACATGGATGCAGACATGGAAAGATCCTGAGTTTCATTTAATTTGCTGAATCATTTCTTTAGCATTTTTCAATTATCACAGTAGAAGTTTAATGTGCTCCTTCCATAATTATAATAGGTACAATGGAAAGTTTTCGGCATAGAAAATATCTCTGTTATTAAATTAGTTATGATTTAATGATAAGAAAAGTATAATCAATTAATTTATACTTCACCTTGTTCCAAAAACTTTGAGGCAACTAAAATCCATGTGAATACCAAAGGCAAATGATGAAGTGTATGTTGTTTTCAGGGTCACTGTGTCAGAGACAATTGTATGTGCTCATTTGTTGCCTTTTCTTCCTTAATACACAGCGTAAGTACATCTCCCAGCCTTCCCTGCCTATAGATGGGGCCAGGATACTGAGTTTTGGTCAAAAGATGCAAGCAGAAGCAATATATACTTTGAGACCCAGTGCCTGGTAACCAATCTTGTGATCCCCACACTCTATTTCTGCTTGTCTTGCAGCTAGATGCAGAGAATGCAGTGGAGTAACATGAGGCCTTATAAAGATGGCAAAACCACAGAAATCAAAGACAATCTATATTAATGAAAGACATTGGTCGCTAGTTTTCTTTTTCGTAGGGTTTTAATCTGGTTTTAATATTAGTGGATGTCTCCCTTAAACTGCAAATGATTTATCTTCTGCTGTATTAAGGCATTAGGTTGTTAGTTTGCATAACTGTCATGTAATGGTGGAATCTTTATTTCCTGGAAGAGTTTGTGAATAATTAGTATCATGTCTTCCTTAAATGTTTAGTAGAATTACTAGTGAATCATTCTTCTTCCTTTCTACTTCTTCTTCTTCCTCTTCTTCTTCGTATTCTTCTTCCTCCCTCCCTCCTTCCTGCTCCTCCTCCTTCTTCTTTAAATAACCGTGGTACTTTTACGGTTATTTTTTAATTGAGTGAGATTTGGTAGTTTGTGTCTTTCATGAAAACTGTATGTCATTTCAGTTGCTTATTTACTTGTTAGTCTTCCCCTGTTGGACTGTTATAGGCTCCTTGAGAAAAGGGAAACTGCCTTTTATTTTTAAGAGCCTGGATCTGAGCATAGTGTCAGGCATATGGCAAATATTCAGTAAATATTTCTTATCAGGCACAGGGTAAATATTCGATAAATATTTCTTGAATGAATGAAGAGGTAGATGAATCATTTAGTGGGGATCATAGTGGGACCATGAGGAATTTCATAGGTGGATCAAGAAGGGTTAAGATGAAAGAAGAAGCAGCAGCCCACGAAGAAAGGCCAGCACAAACGTAATCAGGAGGAGACAAGGGCAGGGCACGGCTGCGGAATGGCAGAGTATGTATCTTGGGGTATTGAAGTAGAAGTTAAGCTGGATAAAGATAAGCCAGAACTAAGCCACGGGCTTTACTGAACAGAGGAGCTTGGATATTAGTCTGTGTATATTGAGAAGTTATTGAAGGTCTTTGAAAAGGGGAGCTCTAAGAACGATTCTGTGATTAAAAAGATGTTTCTGGTGGCACAATGTGGGACTGATTAGAGAATGTGGAGATGAGAGGCAATGAAAGCAGTTAGGAGGCTGCTGAAATACTACTTCAGCGAGTAATAATGGGGACTCAAACTTGGCAGTGCTACGAGTGTAAGAATAAAAAGGTTTTTTTTTTTTTTTTTTTACCAAAAGTAGGATTCTTAAGATCTTTTTCACTCAGATCGGTGGTAAATGAAGAGATGATGGGTAATCCTGAGTTTGGGTGGACAAGTAATGTTAGACACAATTACAAGTGAAAGGGCAGGTTGGTTGCAAAGAGGAGCATAACCACCGCCAAAGAGCAGGTTCTGGAACTCAAGAAAATTGATGCAGATGGTGGAGCCACATGCGTAGTAGTAGAAGCCAAAGCTGCTGAAATAAATGAGAACTGTAGATGGGAAGGAGCCCCGGGGAATGGAGGCAATACTCCACGTATGTAGAGAAAAAAAGAGAAAGCTGGTGAAGTTCTGGCAGAAGAGGGAGGAGAGACAAGAAAGCCCAGAGATGTGATTGTCTTTCAAGAAAGCATTTCCCGCAAATGCTGCTGAGTGGGAGGCGGTATAGCAGAGCCCGGAAGAGGCTACAGTCAGGAGTCAGAAGGACTTCCTACTGAATCTCTGCTTTAACATTTGTTCGTTGCAAAACTGTGAGCAAGTTATACCACTTTTACCTGGACAGTGAAGGCAATCTTATGACTTGTAAGGCTGTTGCAAAGAATGAATGAGAAATAATACACTTCAAGTGCTTCCTACTTCGTGTGGCATGTAGTTAGCTATCTATTATCAATAACCGAAGATGCTGCAGAGAGGTTGAAAAGAATGAGGGAGAGAAACAGAGGAAAGTGTTGCTTCTCTGGAAGGCAAGACCGATTACAAACCTTTAGGGACTACTCTTACTCAGACATGGGGTTTTCAGGTCTTTTTGTAATACAGATACCTTTGTAATTCTTACCTGCAGGATGTTTGGATAGTGTGTGTGTGTGTGTGTGTGTACATACCTGAAGAAAAATAGTTAATTCTAAACAGGTCTGACAATTTATATGAAAAGAGGTTCCAAGGAAGATATTGAGAAGCTTACTATTTCTCTATTTTCTTCTGGAAAGATATATGAAGAAATGCGTCAGAGAAATGAATCAAAGGCAGATATATTCTAATTTAGCTTTATTTCTTTTCTGAAAATTGGTTATTTTATCACAGCGTATTACACGTTTTCTTATTCCTTTATGTATGTATGTATGTATGTATGTATGTATGTATGTATGTATGTATGTATTTAGTAGGCTCCATTCTGGGCATAGAGCCCAATGAGGGGCTTGAACTCACTACTCCGAGATCAAGACCTGAGCTGAGATCAAGAGTTGGACGCTTAACTGACTGAGCCACCCAGGTACCCCTCTTCTTATTTCTTCAAAGCAAATAAAAAATTTAGACTTTGATCATGATTTGAACTTCAGCCACTTGGCTTATGAAACGAGCCAGTAAATCAACAAAAGCCAGATGTCTCTGAATTCTAATGTTCAAATAGAATCTTTAGAATTAAAGCTCATTAAGCATTTTGACATATCATTTGATAGTCTAATCAAATTAATATCCAGACATTTTCCTATGGAGTTTGGAAGGGAGATTGCGAAATGTAAGATAGAATCTCAGAAGTTGGAGCATGGTTCTGAAAAATGTATGTTAAATGTCATTGAAAGTAAGGAAGGGCGTTTGGGTCAGAATAGAGCAGCAGGCGCACTCGGGTACATCATACTGCAAGCACGTAATTTACACACATACGTCATGGGCACTGGCTGCGTTTCAGGGTGAAATGTGCACACAGCGTCCTCTTCCAGAAGAGAGCCTTCAGCTCTTCCACCTTATTGTGATTTCTGCAAAGGAAACACAACTGCTTGCTTGCCTTTTTCTTCAGTTCCGCATTGATTTCAGTTGAGCTCAGTGACTGACTCTCCTCCGCAGCACGGACATAATGCGTCCAGAGCCAAAATCCCTAGTTTCATTCTGCGGGGTAAAAAAGATCAAACCGAGAGCTCTCTTTGTTAACTTTCTTCTTCGCTAACCTGTGAAGCCACAAGAGCAGACCGTACCTTTGATTACTGATGCAGGTCTACTGTGGTCATCAAATATTATACAATAAACTGTTTACATAGCAGCCCTTTTTACAGGTTTTAAATCTTCGCAAGCTGCTGGTTTCTGAAGGTGAGTCGGCCAGGTGGCAGACAGAGAGGTGCTTGTGTGCTAGTTCGATTGAGATAATTAACAGCCCAAACTGTCACAAGGTGACAGCCGGCAAAAAGTTCTTGCCCTGGGGTCACAGCTGGACTCCAACCACTTGCTCCTGATTTACCAGTAAAACTAATAATGTAAGTAATATTGGTATTAAATTATAAAATCAAGGGTCAAACTAAAATTCTGGTTTGTACCACACATTCACTAGCAGCAAATTAGCGATAATGTCTTAGAGTGACTCTGCCCTCTTGAACGACCCTGGGGAAAAATCAGCAAGTGCCCATTTAGGTAACGGTATGTGGAGTTTGGTACACTTAAAGAAGCAAAGTGGTGTCTTTCACTTTGATTTCTTTCCATAAATGTAGTCATTAACAGGATATAGTTTAATTTTTAAGAAAATAAAACCCCCAGGTATTAACAGATCATGCTTAGAGCAGGTTTGTTTGTTTATGATAAAGAATTTAGGGTTTTTTTTTTTTTTAAAGATTTGTTTATTTAAGAGAGAGAGAGAGAGAGAAGGCAGGGGGAAGGGCAGAGAGAGAATCTTAAGCAGACCGCACTGAGCACTAAGCAAGGAGCCGAAGTGGGGCTCCATCTCCGGACCCTGAGATCATGACCTGAGCCGAAAGGATGATCAACCCACTAAACCACCGAGGTGCCCCTAGAATTTAGTTTTTATTGTTGTGTGTTTGACTGAGTGCAGATATTAGATGATAAGCATCAGAGTATCCTCACGCTTAATTTTGCTTTGCAGTTCACATTGAGCAACGCTTTTATTCACAGTGTTATATTTTCCTTAGGTGAGCCTAGGTGAGAGGTGGGTGGGAGGGAGGGGAGAGAGTAGATGCATGTATAGATACACAGATAGATTGATAGATTCAGATACATACCCTAAGCTTATCTTTTAAAGTGATTTCAGTTTTTAGGGTATAATCATTATTATGAGAAACTTGGCAAAATTTTAAGAGAAAAATGCAGGAGTCTTGCTATTTTGAGTGAAAGCTTAACTTCCCAAATTTGATTATACCTTTTTAGCAAAGGTCACTTCTTTTTATTTTTATTTTTTTAAAGATTTTATTTATTTATTTGAGAGAGAGAATGAGATAGAGAGAGCATGAGAGGGGGGAGGGTCAGAGTGAGAAGCAGACCCCCCGCTGAGCAGGGAGCCCGATGCGGGACTCGATCCAGGGACTCCAGGATCATGACCTGAGCCGAAGGCAGTTGCTTAACCAACTGAGCCACCCAGGCGCCCAGCAAAGGTCACTTCTGATGTTACAAGAGAAATGAGCAATTACAACTTCATGGAAACATTTTCTTTCATATATCTGTAAATTCCAAGACATTGTGTACCATCGCGAACTTATGACTTATCTGAAAAACAATTGTTAGACTTGTTTCTTTGTAAAATCAATGAAAATAATTTTTTAGACTTCTCAAAGAAATTACGTCAATAAGAAAATGTAACTTTTCTGAAAGTGAGTGGCAATGTGCTCAGTGCCCGGCAGAGATTTTAAAATGCATTTACAAACATAGGGGCTCCTTTGAATTACAGTTCCACCTTCAGTCTCAGACATGTGGGAGGCTGAATGTAGAAACCTAGAAGAAGAAACCTAACAGATTCTCTTTAGTTTCCTTATCTTTGGCACCTGAATAAAGCAAAGTAGTAAGCTGAATCAAATGAGCAATCCTTTTTAAAATCTAATTAATTGTTTACTACATATTATAACACTGTGTTAAGAATTCTAGAGAGAAAAACAACTTTAAGATGTGGTTTCTAGGGGTGCCTGAGCTCAGTCAGGTCATGATCTCAGGTCCTGGTATTGAGTCCAGACCGGGGCTCCACCCTCAGCAGGGAGCCTGCTTAGGATTCTATCTCTTCCTCTGCCCCTCCCTCTGCTCGGCTTTCTCTCTCTCTAAAATAAATAAATAGATCTTAAAAAAAAAAAAAAAAAAGAAAAGATGTGGTTTCTACTGTTTAAGAAGTGTAGTGTCCAGGTGGGGATAGAACGAATAAAATCATAAAAATAAACATGAATGTAATAATCTAAGATGTGCCACAAGGCTCGTTGGATGAAAAGGCCCAGAGGTTGATAAGGTAAGTTTGCCTGGAGTGGACGGCCATGAATTTCTGAGTGTGAATTTTAATCTGCAGACATTGAGAAGCTATTAAAAGTGTTTCAAAAAGAGAGTACAGGGCGCCTGGGTGGCTCAGTTGGCTAAGCGACTGCCTTCGGCTCAGGTCATGATCCTGGAGTCCCGGGATCGAGTCCCGCATCGGGCTCCCTGCTCGGCAGGGAGTCTGCTTCTCCCTCTGACCCTCCCCTCTCTCATGCTCTCTGTCTCATTCTCTCTCAAATAAATAAATGAAATCTTTAAAAAAAAAAGAGAGAGAGCACAGTGATAAAGTTCTTAGAAATTAATTTTGCTGTCAAGTGCAGAGCGGACTTTATTGAGCAACAGTAAGAGGGAGAGAAATGGTCAGAAAGCTTCAATAACAGTTGTGGAGAAAGGAGATGAAAAGATAACGATAGATATATATTTAATTATATATTTATATATATCTACACAAAATGTAGGGTCATTTGTTAATCATTTTATATTTGTCTTTGGCAAGTTACTTTTTTTTTTTTTTGATTAGAGGTTTTAAATAAACCTCTAAGCCTTTGAAGCATTTTATTGCCATTCTAGCAAAAGATGTGAAACCCACCACTGAGTCCCCATCCAGGAAACAGCATTGGCTCTACGGAAGCTCAAATGCGTGGGCCTGGCCTGCCAGGGTCTACAAAGGTCTTGGTTTAGATGAGTGCCAAAAAGTCCAGCTTGATAGGAGTGAAATGGTTGAGAACCATTCTGATACATCTCACACAGACTGAGATTTAGGAAGCTCGTGGTCTAACTCAGAAGACATCTGCCCAAATACAGCTAGCCCTTCACGAAAAAAAACATACTAGATAAAATTCCCAGCCTTTTACAGAAACTAGTAATTTCAATCCAAAGTGAAGATTAGAACACTGATGAAGACTCGTCTTAGAAATTATAACATTGATAAACACTGGAGTTCAATTAGCCTAAATTTTCAAATGTGTAAATTTTCTTTCTCCCAAGCACTTCAAAAAGCTTTTTTACTATGGAAATTTTTACACACAAAAAATAGGGAGACCAGTAGAATGAATCTCTGTGTATCCATTACATAGCTTCAATACCATTTTGTCAATCTTATTTATCCCCCAATTTTTGTGGGAAATTTTTTTTTAATTTTTAAAAATCAAGCCTTAAACATCATATCTTTTCATCTGAAAATCCTTCAGACAGGAAAAATGTTCTATTCTTTCATTTTACTTACCAGTTATTTTATTTTATTTTTATTTTATTTATTTGACAGAGAGAGAGAGCACAAGTAGGCAGAGTGGTAGGCAGAGGGAGAGGGAGAAGCAGGCTCCACGCTAAGCAGGAAACCTGATGTGGGGCTCGATCCCAGGACCCTGGGATCATGACCTGAGCTGAAGGCAGATGAGTAACCGACTGAGCCATCCAGGTGCCCCATTTACTTATCAATTTTTAAAACACATCTTAGGAATAATAAATCTTTGCCTATGATATAAGTAGGATTTTTAAAAACATATTATGGTTTTTAATTGTTTATGTTTTTATTTTTGTCATGCAACACCTGTGTGTGTTTTCAAAATTATCATTCTTTCCCTTTTGTCGCTTCTTAGGCTATAAAGTAGTTTACCCATGTGTTTTTCTATTACTTGTATGGCTTCATATCCCACATTGGATCTGATTAGTCTGGAATTTATTCTGTGAAAAAATCCAGTCTTAAGTATTTGCATATGATTATCCACTGGACAATCTGGAATCCTTTTGATGACTTCTTTACCCTCAGGTTCATCCAACTTTATAGAACCCTTATTTCTGCCACTTTTCTTCACTTGGTATCTTTTGTCGGTCACTGTGCCATAAGACTTGATTATACGGGTCCCATATTAAGCAACTGGGATACAGAGAGGAATAGCTGTAGTTCTTATAATCCCCGTGGGGATATAGACAACTAGACAAGCAATTGTGATAAGGCACATCAGGTCCTACAGTATGAAGTACTTTGTGAGTACATAGACAGACTCAGCCTAGACCAGGGTGGGTGTGGGTGAGGAAAACTTCCAGAAGGATGTTCAATCTCACTAATTTTTTAAAAAATATTTTATTTATTTATTTTGAGAGAGAAAGAGAGTGCGCATGTGTGCATGAGTTGGGGGAGGAGCAGAGGGACAAGCAGACTCCCTGCTGAGCTCGGAGCCTGATGTGGGCCTCCATTCCAAGACCCTGAGATCATGACCTGAGCGGAAATCAAGAGTCACATGCTTAACCCACTGACCCACACAGGTGCCCCCAGTCTCACTAATTTTTAAGGATAAAAGTGGAAATAAATTAGGGAAAGTTGTATTGAGGTTGTAGGGAAAGGACTCTGGATTCCAGTAAAAGGAAGCAGCATGTATAAAGGCCAGAAACAAGAGACAGAATAATACCTTCAGAGAATTACCAGCACTTCCTTATAACTGTAGAGAACACAAGTCTAGAGACATAGCAGCTTATTTTTATGGAGAGTTTACTGTGTACCAGCCATTGGACTAAGGACTTTACAAGCATCATTTCTTTTCATCCCTACAAACATGCTAATGAGACAGTACTATTACATTCATTATTTTGCAGGATGTGAAATTGGGGACCAGAGACATGAAGTAACTTCCTAGAATCACAGAGCTAGTAGTGGTAGAGCCAGGATTTGAATCCACATTGTTTGGATCCAGGGCCCAAGTTCTTAATGGCTCCACTGTTTTATATTAGAGAATCTGGTGAGTCACCAAATGGTCTTCAGCAGAAGGACGTATTTAACTTTTTAGAGGTACCTCTGGAGGAGAATGTGTTAGAAAGGCCTTGATAGATGTGTGGAGATCATTTAGGAGCTTTATGCAAGCTGGTTGGGAAATAATAGTTCTAGACTTCACCTGAGTGGTTGTAATGGGGGGATACAAGGATGAAGATATTAAATAGGTGGGATTTACTCTCTCACTGGATGTGGAAAGGAAAACTGGAAAAATGGGTTTGGGCTTGGGCAGCTGAGTGGATTGGGGTTAATTACTGAATTAAGTACTTAATGAATTCATTAATTACTGAATAAGCCAACTGATGATGATTTATAGAAAAAGCCACAACATAAAATTTGGGGTATCTTGATGAAATGAATGGTCTATATGATTATTTGGGCAGCAGTTGGGAACCAATGTAGTTTAATTATAAAATGATAACATTTAGTACATAACTCTGTCAGGTAATGAAGTTGATTTTGCCCTGAGATGTTTTCCTCAACAGTGTTAATTACTAATAGGATATGTGGGCAATGACCAAACATGACCAAGCACAGATGTCCACTAGAATTCCACAGGCTGCTGAGCAGTCTTTTACAGGGCTAATCTCTTAAAGCATTTTTGGCTTATAATCCTCAATAATACCTTTCCCTGGAGGATATCTGGTGAAAGATTGTTGGGGATTATTTTTGCAGAATTAGAATTGCCCAATATTTTCTTAATGTATTGTTTGACAAACATGTCAAAATAAAAATCAGCTTTTACAGTTAGGCTAAAAAGACAGCTTTTTTAATTTAAAAAACATGCTTTTCAGTCACCATTTACTGGCACTTACCAAATACGGTATTTGTTTGGAACATACTTTTCTTTGAACATTCATGTCTTCATGAGTCAGTCTAGACTGTTGTAATTTGCTCCTTATTAGGCTTCTTGAGAAAATGTAGTGGGTAAAGAAGATAACTGTTCAGCTGTTTAATGTGCTTTCATACAGAGCAGTAGTTCTAAACTATTCTAAAGTAAGACTTCTTTATATTACTTTTTATAGTAATGCTCTAGGCATTTCAAGTTTTTTTTTTTTAATTATACTGTACTTCATTATCGAGGTGTAACATTTTCTTAAATTTCATATCAGGGTTTCTGATCAATATGAAATAACCAGTGTTGCCCAGAGTCAATATAATTCCAATCTAAATTAAAGAAACATGACTTTAGGATTAGTCTGTGCTACTTCACCTTAGGTAAATGCGATATTTCAATTAAAAAATATTAACAGTGATTCACCAGATTTTATCAGTTAGGATTCGATTCGGTTGAACTTAACAAGGCCCCAAATAGCTGTGGCTTAAAATATGTTTCTTTCTCTTTAACCTAATATCCCAAAGTAAGGATTCTGGGGTTAATAGGACAACTCTGCTCCATGAAGTTCTAAGGAAAATATCCTCACTACACTACCATCCCTAGGAGTAGTAGGCTGATAATGGCCCCCAAAATATCACGTCCTAATACCTGAAACCTTAAATGTTACCTTATTTGGGAAAAGAATCTTTGCAAATGTGAATAGGCTAAGGACTTTGAGATGGACAGACATGCTGGAGGATTCATGTGGGTCCTAAATGCCATCACATGTGTCCTTATAAGTGGAGGAGGCAGAGGGAAATTTGACACACATACAGAGGGGAAGGTGATGCAAAAACACAGCAGAGAGAGATCTGAAGATTCTGGTCTTAGAGATTAGAGTATTGTGGCCATAAGTCTAGGAACTCCATTCTAAAATTTGAATTCAACGAACAGATTCTCCCCTAGAGCCTCTGGAAGGAGCATGGCTTCAAACACTCTGACTTGGGCCCAGTTACACTGAGTTTGGGCTTTTGACATCCAGAACTGTGAAAGAATAAATTTCTCTTGCTTGAATTACTAAGTTCATGGTCATTTGTTGCATCTGGCACAGGACACTAACACACGAAGATATGGTATATATTCTCATGGTTCAAGATAGGCAAATATCTCACCTATGTTCTGAATGAGAATATGTAGACAGGGGAAGGTATGTATTCATTCACTCACTTATCATTCAACCAATATGTATAGGGAGCCTGTTATATGCCAGGCATTGTTCTGTTTGGGATACATCAATGAAAAATACAGACTCCTTACTTTTTGGAACATTTATGCTAGCATTGAAGATAAATAAAGATAAACATAAAATAAGCAAATCCATATATTATGTTAAAAGATTAAAGAATTCAATGGAAAAAAAGAAAAACTATAGAGCAGAATAAGGAGGGTTAAGATGACCATTCAGAAGTCAGGCAAGTTGCTATCTTAAATACATTGGTCATGGCAGGCCTTATTTCATTGAAAAGGTGGGATTTGAGAAATGATCTGAAAGGGTGAACATTAGCCAATAGAATATATAAAGGAAGAGCTCTGTAGAAAGAAGAAAGGACTAGAGTGGGAACTTTGAGGTATGAGAATACCTTCCATGTTTTGGAAACAACAAAGAGGCCAGTGTGATGGAGTACAGTGAAAATGGTAGATGAGGTCAGATAG
Organism: Mirounga angustirostris; assembly: GCF_029215605.1. NCBI lineage: Eukaryota > Metazoa > Chordata > Mammalia > Carnivora > Phocidae > Mirounga > Mirounga angustirostris. Next base: position 148,377,929 of record NW_026991710.1, on the reverse strand, counting down.
GCAAGGAGAGGACGATCAAATAGGACCTTGCAAATTATAGTAAGATCTTTGATTATTTAAATGAAAGATATGAGCTGAGAAGCGACATTATCTGATTTAACTATCAAAAGGATTATTATAGCTGCACTGTTGAGGACAGATTGTTGAGGGTCAGTGATAGACTCAGAAAGACCAATAGGAGATTTTTGTAATAATCCAGGTGAGATATAATAGTGGTTCACGTTAGAGTTGTAACAGTACAGATGGAAATAGTAGGTTTCTGGATAAATCTTGAGGATAGAACCAACGTAATTTCTGAAAGATTGACTATGAGGTCTTTGGGAAAAAAGAGGAATGAAAAATGATTCCAAAGACTTGAGGTTGACCAAATAAAAGGCTGGCAATATTATCAATAAGACAGGAATGCTGTAGATTAAGTGAGGGTTTGTTGGGATGGGGTGGGAGTGTCAGGGGAAGACCAAGGTTTGAGCTGGTAGACACCTATGTGGAGATGTTGAGTAGGCATTTGAATATATGAATGTGGGAGAGAATCTGGAAGAGAGGTCTGAGATGGAGATATCCAAGAAGACTTTTTGCTCCCAGCAATAACAGACTACCTAATTTCAGGCCAATACACTTACCAAGAATAAATAGAAAATCTGGGCAAAATGTGAAAATAATTGTTTGTAGGTACCGGTAAGCTACCAAAGCAGCAACAATTTGAGAGGATTTCTTCAGATAGAATGAAATGATGCTGATAGACGCATGCAACTACATGATGGGGGAAAAAGGACAATAAAGGGTAAATACCTTAGTATCTCTAAGTGAAAATTGTAAGAATTGTCTTTTGGATTTCAGGCATATGTAAAATTGAGATATATATTAATAATTACATAAGAAAGATGGGTAATTGGAGTTATACTATTCTGAGGTATTTGCAGTATCTGGAAGGTGGTGAAGTTATTAATTTATATCAGATATTAATAAATCAAAAAGGCATGCTATAATCTCCAAACTAATCACTAAAGTGAGTGATTTATCATTGAGAAGAAACAGAGACCTAAGAGGATATAAGACATTTGATTAATCATCTAGAAAGAAAAAGAAGAGGAAATGGAATGTAAGGCAGGTGAAAAAGAAAGCAAATGGTAAGATAGTTGACTGAAATCTCAATATATCAGAACTTATATTAAATATAATACTCTCATTAAAAGACAAGTATATCAGATTCTTTTAAAAAGCCACCTATATGCTACTGACAAGAGATATACCTTGAATATAAAAATGACAAAGGATTGAAAACAAAAGGAGGAAGAATCACACACAGTGCAAACTAACCAGAAGACAGCTGGTGCATCTAAACTAATACCAACCTTGATTTCAGGCAAGAAACATAACTAGAGATAGAGAAGGACATTGTGTAGTGATGAAAGTTCAGTCCAGCAAGATGATTTAAGAATTTTAAATTTGCATGTACTTAATACACATTGACAACACACAAAGCAAAAATTTCTAACATAATCCCCAATATAATTCTAAAAAAATACATGAGTCAAAAAAAAAAAAAAACTAATGGAAAGTAGAAAATATTTTAAACTGAATACTAATGAAGATATGATATATGAATACCTTGTGGGGAACTGAGACAGAAATTTATAGCTCTCAATTTATATATTGGAAAAAAAAGACTAATAATAAATTATTTCAAGTGTCTATCTCCAGAGGTTGTTTAAAGAATAACAAGTTAAGCATAAATAAAGCTGAAGATAGAAAATAATCAAAAGAACAGCAATCCATGAAATAATTTCTTTTTGAAAAGAAAATAAAATGGATAAACATCTGGAAAGATTGATAAAGGAAAAAAAAGAATTACTAATGTTGGAATGATCACCATATATTCTATAAACATTATAATGGCCATAAGAGGACCAACATTTCTATTGCAATAAATTCTAAAATTTGGGTGAAATGGCAAGAATACGAGGTCCTTAGTAAGGAGGGGTCTGAGGGTTGCCCACCACAATCCTTCTGTTCACCAGCCATTGACCAGAACTTTAGCAGGTGACCACATCTATAGATTGTAAGGAAGATTGAAATTTAATCCTCAATCTCACTGGCTCTATGCCCAACTTTTTATTAGTAGTATTTTTTAGTTACTGAGGAGGAAGCAGACAGAAATTTAAGTGGGGAGCCCTCGAATACTCTGATACACTAACATTTTCTCAACTACTACAGTTTTAAATCTTGGAGGGACTATGGACATTTATTTAGCTTTCTCGTATCAGTTGATAATTCACCTAAACTGAGATGGCTTTAATAATTTAAAATAAAGTAGAAGTGAAGGGAATTAGCATTTATTGAGAGACTATCATAGATCAATCCTTTGATAAATTGTCTCATTAAACTTTTAATTATCCCATCAGGCAGGAATTATCATGCTTATTTTATTGATGGGTAAACTGAAACTCAGAATGGTTAATAATTACTTGAATTTATATAGCTAATAAAGCCAGACATAAAGTTGGGTCAATCCAGGAATAAGACTGAACACACTATTTCCACAGCCTTTAAATGTATTGGAAATATATAGATTTTTAATTCTGAAATAAGCCCTGTCCTCTAGCAGTGTGAATTAATCTCCCTTTTTTTGCTCCCCTGGCATTTCATATATGTTTGTGCTATAACATTTATCACACGAGTTTTTAATGTGTATGTATTTACCTATGCTAAGTGTCTTTTCCATGACTCTCACCCTTCAAGGAAGTCTTTAGGAACTGTGATTTATCTTGTTCATTTTTGTGTCCTACTTTTGACCCAGAGGGGCACAGAGGTAATGTTGTTGAATAAATGAATGAATAAATGAACTTTAAAACCCATTAAAAGTTTAAAAAGGACACAAAAGGCACTAACTGTTCAAAAAAGATCGACATATCAGACTACATTAAAATTAGAAAATTTCAGAGAAACTCACTGCTTCCAATTTCATTCTTACAATTAAGAAAGTATTACAGAAATTTCCAGGTATTTTCCAAACATTCCTGAAATGTTTTAACTGTTTCAATGTCTTGACAGAAATTCATGTTGCTTAAAGAATATCTGTGCAGTAATTAAGCCTTAACCCAGACAAAATGTTTAATTAATTGCAAAATGATAGATTCCATTACAAGGATAGCACTTCTTTTGCCGCAAATTCCACATTAAATTGTTTCCTCAGTCTGAAAAGAATTTATTCATTCCTCCTGGGACATCATTACCATTTTAATTTAAGTTAATATGCCTTTAATTTTATTAGTACTCCCATTGTCACGATCCCTTTTTTCAGTTTGCTTTTATTTCAGAAAAAAAAATTAGTTCTTAGTTAAGAAACATATTTTATTTATTTTCTTTGTGATAGAAATTTAAAGCATTTATTAGAATTATTAGCTATTATGTGACCATTTAGCAATTTATGACTATTCCCGTTACAAAATTTAAACTTTGCTGTCTTAAATTTGTGAGTGGAAGAGTAGCTTCAGAAATGTAGGCATCTGTTCTCTGAATTCCAACACATGGACCTTAGTTGGCTTTAACAAAACTAGTTAATTACAATATTTTCGATTTTTGACTTGGGAAAAGAGGAACGAAAAGAAAGACTATTTATTTTTTGAGTCATGAGAGCATTCCCATATGTTATTTTGTTAGTCACCAGACCAGTTTGACTGTAGGCACTATAACCAGATTGCCAAAATTAAAATGTTAAGGCTCAGAAGATTTCAGTTTCTTGCCCAAAGTCAAGCTATTAAGTAGTGGAGCCTGATGTTAAATCTCTAGATGTGTTGCCTCAAAGCTCACAAATCTGTTTTTGTCAAGGTCATCATTAATTAACCTTCATTTGCCATTATCTGCCTTTCTCTACCAACCGGTAGTATTTGGCAAACTTGTTCACCTCTTCCTTCTCCTTCTTCCCCAAAGTCATTTCCCTTTATTAAATGCTGATTTTTACAGACCAGAAATACAAAATAAAGTAGAAATAGCCCCCAGTTAGAAGCTACAGGACTGATATCACGTGACTCCTGCTGCAGCACCTTGAACATATTCTTAAGGTTGGGGAATTAGGAGGATTTTGAACCTGCATTAACCTGCCTCCCCCGCAATCTCTCCCCGAGTTATAAAGAGTCATCGATGTGAAGTGCAGATAAGACACCTCTCTTGCTGCCCCAGTGAAGGGCATATCATCAGAAGAACTTGTTTGGATGGCACATAATCCAAGGATGACATTTCACATGAGGAGAAACTGGTACCAAAACGTGGATGGGGAGACTAAGGTGTGATAGGACAAGAACGAGGATGGAACATTTTCCTCTCTCTATTTACAGGATCCTGTCAGGAAGTCCTCCTAGCTGTGGAAGTACTGGCTAGTTTCTCTTCTTTAGAGTCCTTATCCTGCTTTCTCTTCTTCCTCTTCTTTTTTTTTTTTTTTTTTTTTTTTTGCTCTTGTTCTTTCCTAAAAAGTTGTCATCACAGGACACAGGCTATTTCCTTGAAGCCCTCACTTAGCTGCCTTGGGAATGACTTGGATAATGAGCCCCTGGAAGGCATTGATTTCTTTCCCATCTTTTTCTTTGACTTGTCTCTCTTAGAAGATTCACCATGGACTCCTTTATAGTCTTTCATGGCTTTTTCATATTCCTTCCTGGTACCCTCAGCCTTGCAATGTCATCCCTCTTTCTTCTCTCTGGACATTCCCTTCCAGGTCTTGTTTGCCTTCTTGGAAAGATCCATAATACTGATGCTAAGGTGCTCTGACATGGTCTTTTCTCAGCCAGCATTGAGCCATGGCATGTGTGCATAAATATGCCCCTTCAGGGCATAGAGGTCTTTGCCCTTCTCCATCTCCACAGGCTTCTTGCAACCCTTATGAACCTTGATCTTTTTGAGGTATTTCCTCTTCTTTTCATTCCAGTCACTGTCATCCTCATTACTGGAGGAACTGGCAGAGGCATTGCTGTCGGACATCTCTGCCATTTCTTCTTCCTCTTCACCTGAGTTGAATGCCTTATTGTTTCCTTCTCCTGAGTCATCTCTGTTGTTGATGGCATAGGCATCCTTTATCAGCTCCAAGTGGGCATCACGCTCATCTTTGTCACAGTTAGAGACCTATATATTGTAGCTTTGATTTAGCCTCTCTTTCAATATTTCATTTTTGATGTTGAACATTTTGCATTAACAAAATCAGTTTCCCAGACATCTGCCTCTTGATGCTTCTGACGGTGTACTGAGTCCCCTGCTTGGTCTCAATATCAAAGTTAAAGGAGCAAGAGGTGAGGTCACAGGTCCAGTTGACAAAGGAGATCTTGTGAGAGCAGATGTGCATAGGTGGCTTGTAAGCCTGGATACAACCTCACTCCAGCAGATACATTAGTATCTTGATCTTGCCTTATAGGCAAGTAGTCTTGATCTTGCCTTATAGGAGCAGGTGATGCACCAGGCCCCTGAGTGCCTTTGGAAGTTGCCTGGAACTGTAAACTTGTGGTTCATTAGTGTTTTCATGACCCAATTAACAATCTCTTGGAGGGATGTTGGCACATTCTTGGTGATCTGTCTGTCAAAGTGCTTCTCCATCTCTTCCTCATTCATCATGGGAGTCAAGAAAATGTCCTTGAGGAGCCTGGGTGGCCAAGACTGTTAAGCATTGGACTCTTGATTTCAGCTCAGGTTATGATCTCAGGGTTGTGAGATCAAACCCCACCTCAGGCTCTGCACTCAGTGGGGAGTCTGTTTAAGGATTCTCTCTCTCCCTCTCTCTCTGCCTCTCCCCCCACTTGCACTCTCGAGGCTCTCTTTCTCTCTACAAATAAATTAATAAATCTTAAAAAAAAAAAAAGAAAGAAAACATCCTTGTTCTTGGAGAAAAGGAGGACCAGGAAGTGGCAATAGGTTTGGTCCTGCCTGTTGGACAGATCCAAGCTGATCACAAAGAATATCTGGTGCTGATCCTTGTAGGGCAGCAAAAAGAGATTAAGTATCTTGTATAGGGTATCTTACAGTCAAAGGTCTTGCTGTGCAGGTGCAGAAAGTTGAGGTAGATCCAAATGTTCTCAAAACCATAAGAAGTCAGACATTGCAGCTTCTGGAAAATGCATCTCCAGGCCTCCAGGATTTTGGACATCTTAACAGGTACTGGGCAAAATCCTCAACTAGGTCCGCATCATCCTCTAGAGTGACACATAGAAGTGCACCTCCATGAGAGAGACTTTGGAATCAACATTCTGGTGGAATTTGGTGTCACCTCATTCTTGCCTGTGGTGCCCTGGGACATGTTGCTGAGGGGTATTTAAAAAAGCAGCTGGTTACCAATGTCAAAGGAAAACAGCAGTCCACCAAACTTCATTGTCCCTCAGTTTTAGCCCTTCATACGTAGGGCCTTCTCTATTAGCTCAAAGCAATAGTGAGTTTTAAAGGAATCAGAGTTTCTTAAATCTGGATTCTCATAAGCCATCATACTTGCAGACGTGGCTGTTCTTTGTGAGAAATTTAAGTCTATGATCCAGAACTACACTGTATTAGATGACTTCCATTAGCACTCCAGCCTGGATGTTGTCCATTTTGCCTGTCTTGCTATTCTTAAAGATTGCACCCAGGTGGCTCAACCTCAGCCAATTATCATTCATGAGGCCTTTCACCTTCTGATAGATACCTTGAACTCCAGAGTTTCCGCTATGAGAATAAAGATTTGTTTTAATTGTTCCCCACTGTTTTCTCTATACAACATAGAGCCCATTTTGCACTTAGTAAATATTTGTGTAATAAATGAAAGAATTAAGGAATGTAGGCCTTTCATAGTACAGCTTGGTATGGACCATGGATAGGTTTATGTCACAGCTGTGTCTGTATAAACATCAACAATACCTCACTAATGATAAATATTGTTTCTATAAATGACACCAATGTTTACCCTATCACTCACATAAAAAAAACTAGGGGCTTCCTGTTTCTGGTTCCACACATAAAGAGCTTGGAAGTTGCCACTTAATCTTAATAACAAGTAGGATGGTGAACAGACAGAAAAATCAACATCTCTTCTAGGATCCAAAGGAGAAATGAGAACATAAGGGAAACCAAGGCCCTCAAGTTTGGAGAGACAGGTGACAATTCATAGTCTCAGCCTACTGGAGCAGAGACCTCATGTGTGGAAATTGTCATGTGAACCATGTATTATTGGAGTCTAACTGTCTTAGAGGAAGGAAAAACCAAACTCAATCACTCTAACCTTTCATGTGGATGAAGGGAAATCTCCAACCCACTGTAGATGTCCTTTACCACCAAAGGAGGGAGGAAAAAACTAAGAAACACTTGTGAACTTCATAGTCCAGAGGCATATAGGCTTATTAAAAGACTGAGACCTAATCATATGACTATAGAACACTTTCTCTTCCCCACATCTCACCACCACATTAGTAAAGATGTATTTGCAGCAGTTCCTGTTACCCAAGTACATAGTATGTGACTATTAGGAAAAAATTACATGGCATACTAAAAGGAACCCTCTCCGCCGCAATATGAAAAGATGGAACAAGCGTCAGAACCAGACATGGCAGGGATGTTGGATTTATCATACCAGGAATTTAAGACAACAATGATTTGTATTCTGAGGGCTCTAATGGATGAAGTAGACAGCATACAAGAACAAATGGCAATTGTAATTAGAGAGATGGAAATCCTAAAAAGAACCAAAGAAAAATGCTAGAGATAAAAAAACAAAAACAAAAACAAAAAACAAAAAAAACCCTACTGTAACAGAAATGAATAATGCTTTTAATAGGCTTATTAGTAGACTGGAAAAGACAGGAAAGAATCTCTCAGCTTGAGGATATGTCCATAGAAACCTCCCAAACTGAAAAGTAATGAGACAAAGACTGGAGGGAAGAGAACAGAATATCAAAGACTGAGGGACAACTATAAAAGGTGTGACATATGTGTAATGGGGATTTCAAAAGGAGAAGAAAAATAGAAAGGAACGAATAAATATTTGAAACAGTAATGACTGAGAATTTCCCCAAGCTAATGTCAGACAGCAAACCATAGATCCAGAAATTCAGAGAACATCACACAGGATAGATGTCAAAAAAAACCCTACACCAGGCATATAGTTTTTTAAACTATAGAAAATTAAAGATAAAGAAAAAAATTCTGGAAGAAGGCAAAGACACACCCTACCTAGAGAAGAACAAAGATGAGAATTATATCTGCCTTCTTAAAAACCATTCAAGTGAGAAGAGAGTGGAGTGAAATATTTAGTGTCAAGAGAAAAAAACCACCAACTAGAATTTTGTCCCCTGAAAAATTATTCTTCAAAAGGAAGGGAGAACTAAAGCCTTTCTCTAAAGTTTAAAACTTTTAATTTTCTTATTCTTAATTGATATAACAGATAACAGTTTGTTCAAAATAATAATAGTAACTGCATTTTTAAAAGTTTAATTGAGAAACAATCTGACAAACATCATTGTATATGTTTGAGGTATACAGCATGATGGTTTGATTTATATATATTGTGAAATGGTTAACACAATAGGTTTAGTTAATATCCATCATTTCATATATATACAATAAAAAGAAAAGAAATTCTCCTTGTGATGAGAACCCTTAGAATCTACTGTATTAACAACTCTTCTATATATCATACAGCTCTATTAGTCATTGTGTTGTACATTACATCCCTAGTACTTATTTGTCTCATCACTGGAAGTTTGTATATTTCCACTACATTCCTCCAGATTCTCCACCCTCCACCCCCTGCTTCTGGTAACCACAAATCTGATGTCTTTTTTATGACTTTGGTGTTTTTTGCTTTGTTGTATTTTGTTTTGTTTTTAGATTCCATGTGTAAGTGAGATCATACAGTGTTTGTCTTTCCTTGACCTATTTCATTTAGCATAATGCCTTTAAGCCTATCCATGTTGTTGCAGATAGTAGGATTTTTCTCATTTTTTATGGCTGAATAATATCCCATTGTGTGTATGTTCTTTGTCCATTGATGGACACTTAAGTTAGTACCATGTCTTGTATATTGTAAATGATGCTGCTATGAACATGGGGGTTCAGACATCTTTTCAAATTTGTGTTTTGGTTTCCTTTACATCCCTAGAAGTGGAATTGCTGGATCATATGGTAGATCTATTTTTAATTTTTTGAGTATCCTCCATACTGTTTTTCCATCATGGCTGTGTCAATTTACAATCCCATCAACAAATGCAAAAGGGTTTTCCTTTTCTCCACAACCACACCAGCATTTGTTCTCTCTTGTCTTTTGGATGATGGCCATTCTAACAGGCAGGTGGTGATATCTCCTTGTGGTTTTAATTTGCATTTCCATAATGACTAGTGCTGATGAATATCTTTTCATGTACCTGTTGACTATTCACATATCTTCTTTGGAAAAATATCTATCCAGATCCTTTGCTCTTTTTGAATTGGATTATTACTGTTGTTATTGTTATCAAATTTGCTATATAGTTGTATGAGTTCTTTGTATTTTTTTAGGTATTAACCCCTTATCAGATATATGATTTGCAAATATGTTTTTCCCATTCCATTTGTTGTCTTTTCACTCTGTTGTTGATGGTTTCTTTTGTTGTGCAGAAGCTTTTTTTAGTTTGATGTGGTCCCACTTGTTTACTTTGATTTTGGTGCTTGTGCTTTACGTGTGATTTCCAAAAATTTATTAGCAAGATCCAGGTCAAGGAGATTTTTTTTCTTGGTTTCTTCTAGGAGTTTTATGGTTTCAGGTCTTACATTTAAGCCTTTAATAATCTAATTGAGCTAATTTTCGTAAGTGGTGTAAGATAGGGATCAACTTTCATCCTTTTACATGTGACTATCCAATTTTCCCAACACCATTTATTAAAGACACTGTTTTTTCTCCATTGAATATTCTTGGCTCTTTTATCAAATGTTAGTTAAAGTGTAAATGCTTGGATTTGTTTCTGGGCTTTTGATTCTGTCCTATTCATCTATTTGTCTGTTTTTATGCCAGTACCATACTGTTTTAATTACTATAGTTTTATAGTATAGCTTGAAATCAGGAGGTGTGATGCCTCCTTCATTGTTCTCCTTCAGGACTTCTTTTGTTATTCAGGGTTTTCTGTGGTTCCACATAAATTTTAGGAGTATTTTTTTTTATTTCTGTAAGAAATGCCATTGGAGTCTTGATAGGGATTACATTGAATCTATAGACATTTTAGCAATATTCAATATTACTTTTTCCAAGGTATGAGCATGGGATATCTTTCCATTTATTTGTGTCTCCTTCAGTTTCTTTCATCAATATTTATTAAATATTTTTCTATGTCTATTGAGATGATCATATGATTCTTTTCTTTCAGAAACAATGTATTTGATTATATGTGCTTATGTATATGCCATATATATGTATATATATTTATATATATGCTTCCATATGCTACAATAGGGTAAATTAATGACAATAATGATTCAAGGTGTGGGAGAGAGGAATTAAAGATTATTTTGTTATTAAAAGGTGCTCACACTGTCCATGAAGTGGTATAGTATTATTAAAAAGTACACCTAGATTCATAATAAATATATATTGGAAACTCTAGAACAACCACCAAAAAAAGTTTTAAAAAATAGTATAACTGAGGGCACCTGGGTCGCTCAGATGGTTAAGCGTCTGCCTTCGGCTCAGGTCATGGTCCCGGAGTCCTGGGATCGAGTCCCGCATTGGGCTCCCCGCTCTGCGGGAAGTCTGCTTCTCCCTCTACCTCTCTCTCTCTCTCTCTCTCATGAATAAATAAATAAAATCTTTAAAAAAAAATAGTATAACTGATATGCTAAGAAAGGAGAAAAAATGGAATTATGTAAAATGTTCAATTAAAAGGCAGAAAAAGAGTAGAAGACAAAAAGTAACAAAGAACAAAAACAACAAATAGAAAACAGTAATAAATATGATAAATATTAATCCAACTATATCAATAGTCACCTTAAATATCAATGGTTTAAATTGAACAATTAAGACAGAGACTGTCAGTGTGGATCAAAAAACAAGATCCAAATATATGTTGTATACAAGAAGCCCACATATAAAGACACAAAGACTAAAAGTGAGTGAATAAAGAAATATATACTATGGTTACTCTAATTTTTAAAAAAGCAGTAGCTCTATTAATTGCACACAAAGAAAAATTTCAAAGCAGGGAAAATTATTGGCAATAAAGAAGGGCATTACAAAATGATAAGGGGATCAATTCTCCAAGAGGACATAATGACTTTTAACATGTATGTGCCTACTAATGGAGCATCAGACTATATGAGGAAGAACTGCAAGGAGAAATAGATGAGTCCACATCAGAGTTGAAGACTTTAATACCCCTCTATCAGAAATGGGCAGATACAGTAGGAAGAAAATCTATAATGACAGAGTTGAACTCAACAAAACCATCAATCAACTGGCTATAGTGGACATGTACAGACTACTTCATCAAACAACATAACAGACATTCCTCTTAAGCTCACATGAAGCATTCAACCAAGACAAACCACATTCTGGAAGATAAATACACTTTAGCAAATCTGAAAAAAAAATTGGAATCATACAATGTCTGCTCTCAGACCACAATGGAATTAAGTTAGTAGTCAGTAACAGACAGGTAAGTGGAAAATCTCAAAATACATGGAGATTAAACAGCACACTTCCAGATAAATCAAGAATCAAAGAAGAAATCTCAACAGAGATTTAAAAATATTTTGCACTAAATAAAAATGGAAACACAGCAAAGTTTGTGAGATGTAACAAAAACAGTCCATAGAGGGAAATTTATAACATTAAATGAATATATTAGAAAAGAAGAAAGATCTAAAATCAGTAACCTAAGTCTCCATCTTAGGAAATTTAAAAAAATAATAAGAAGAAGAAGAGCAAATTAATCTAGAGTAAGCAGAAGAATAGAAACAATAAACAGAAACTGAAAATAGGAAATCAATCAATAAAACCAAACACTTGTTCTTTGAAAAGATACATAAAATTGATAAACCTTTAGCAGGGCTAAGAAAAGAAAGGCAATATAAACTACTAATGTGAGAAATAGAAGGAGGGACATCTCCACAGATCCCTTGGACATTAAATGGATAATCAAGGAATAGTATGAATTAACTCTATGCCCATAAACTGATAATCTAGATGAAATGGGCCAATTCCTTGAGACACATACAATGCCGAAATTCACATGAGAAAAAACAGAAAAACTGAATATCAGGCCTATATTTATTAAGGAATTTGAGTGGATAACGAATAACCTCCCCAACAGAAAGCTAGGGGCCTGATGGATTCACTTTTGAATTCTACCTAACATTTAAGGAAGAAAATATACCAGTTATTTACAATCTCTTTCAGAGGACAAAAACAGAGAGAATACTTCCTAACTCATCCTGTGATGCTAGCATCACTCCACTACCAAAAGCAGACAAAGACATTATGAAAAAAGAAAATTACAGATTAACTTCTCTTTGAGCATGGATGTAAAAATCCTCAACAAAATATTAGCAAAAAGAATCCAACAATGTATTAAGAAAGAATTATACACCATAACCAAGTGAGATTTATCCCAGGTATACAAAGCTGGTTCAACATTCAAGCATAGCTTTTTCCGCCATCTTGGAGTCTGTGGAGGCCTGCTGGGAACAGGATTCCTATAACGCCAAATAATGTTTGGAAGGCTGTGGTCCAAGTCCATTTTTGCTGGCTATAAGTGGGGTCTCCAGAAACAGAGGGAGCACACAACTCTTCTTAAAATCGAAGGTGTTCATGCTCGAGATGAAACGGAATTCTATCTAGGCAAGAGATGTGCTTATGTGTACAAAGCAAAGAACAACACAGTGACTCCTGGAGGCAAACCAAACAACCAGAGTCATCTGGGGAAAAGTAACTCGTGCTCGTGGAAACAGTGGCATGGTTCGTGCCAAATTCCGAAGCAACCTTCCTGCTAAAGCCATTGGCCACAGAATCCGTGTGATGCTGTATCCCTCAAGGATTTAAATTTAATGAAAAGTAAATAAAGGTGTAGATTTGTTCTCTTGAAAAAAAAAAAACAAAAAACATTCAAGCATAATTAATGTAATCCATCGCATTAACAGGCCAAAAAAGAAAGATCACATGATCATATCAATAGGTGCAGAAAAAGCATTTGACAAAATCCAACACCCGTTCTTGACAAATACTCTTAATAAGCTAGGAATACATGAGAATTTCCTCAACTTGATAAGGAATAGCTACAACACCCCCCCTCTCCGCAAAATGAACAAACAAAAAACCCTATAGCTAACATACGTAATGATGAGAAACTTGAAATTTTCCCACTAATATCAAGAACAAGGCAAGGATATCTCCTCTCACTCCTTCTTTTCAACTATCATATTGGAAGTTCTAGCCAATGTAATAAAACAAGAAAGGAAAATAAAAGGTATACGGATTGGGAAGACATAAATAAAACTACCTTTGCAGATGACATAATCATCTACACTGGATATCTGGCTTTCCCAGGTTCAAGTCCAGTCATGTTCTCCTTTCATTGCTCCCTATTATTTTTTCTTTCTTCTCTTTCTTTTTTTTTAATTGAAATATAATTAACATATAGTGTTATATTAGTTTCAGATATACAATATGATAATTCAACAATTCTATACATTACTCAGTGCTCCTCAGGATAAGTGTGCTCTTAATCTCCTTTATCTATTTCACGTCCTCCTACCCACCTCCTCTTTGACAACTGCCAGTTTGTTCTCTGTATTTAAGAGTCTGGGTTTTGGGGCGCCTGGGTGGCTCGGTCATTTGGGCGTCTGCCTTCGGCTCGGGTCATGGTCCCAGGCTTCTGGGATAGGGCCCCGCGTCGGGCTTCCTGCTCGGCGGGAGGCCTGCTTCTCCCTCTCCCACTCGCCCTGCTTATGTTCTCTATCTCACTGTGTCTCTCTGTCAAATAAATGAATAAAATCTTTAAAAAAAAAAAAAGAGTCTGTTTTTTTTTGTTTCTTTGTCTCCTTTTCGGTTTATTCATTTGTTTTTTTTCTGAAATTCCACATATGAGTGACATCATGCGGTATTTTTATTTCTCTGGAGAGGATGTGGAGAAAAAGGAACACTTGTGCACTGTTGATGGGAATGCAAATCAGTGCAGCCACCATGGAAAACAATATGAAGTTTCCTCAAAAACTTGAAAATAGAATTACTATATGATCCAATAATTCCACCACTGGGTATTTATCCAAAGAAAATGAAAACTCTGATTTGAAAAGATATATGCACCCCTATGTTTATTATAGCATTATTTATAATAGCCAAGATATTGGAAGCAACCCAAGTGTCCATTTTTTGTTCCTTATTATCTTCAGATGAAGATATAACCGACTCTTTAAGATTTTGTCCAGTATCTTTTCTAGTGTTATTTTTCCCATCACATATTCTAGCACCCCATACTTCACCTGGTACAAACTTCTTTCAGAACCCCAAACATGCAGTGGTATATCTCACCTTCAAGCATGCTTTATCTTGTGCCTCAGGATACTCTTACTTTGGTTCTTCACTTGGATACCACCTATTTATCCCTCAAAACTTAACTCAGGCATCCCCTTCAAGACATGTCTTTGAAGGTCAACCTTGATCAGGAGATCCTCATAGGTGTTCCCCTAACCACCACTGGACTCTGTCTACTTAGTCCTCACCCCTCAGGTCTGAACACTATAGACTTTTTTAAACACTCCTGTCTCTATTCAATCTCTTATCCAACATCTTCCTGCCATTTTTTTCCCAGTAAAGCTCTTCTTTCCCACTGCCATTAATTCAGATTATATTCGTTTACCTCATAGGTTATTTACCTCTGACTGTTCTTGCTCTGAGAGTTGAAATCCTTCAGCACTTTTTGTGTGTACCTCAAATTTTATCATAAACAAATGTATAACATGGATTCTAACTCCAACTGAATCATTAATCTCTTGGGAGAAGAGGATGCATTTTAGATGTCTATATCTTTCTATAGGAGAGAATTCTGAATTAAGAACCTAGTAGGTGCTTAGCAACTATTTAGTGATTGATTTCATGCTATTTGTTTGGAACTCCTTATTGGCATTTTCATGGAACTATTTTTTTTTTTAAAGATTTTATTTATTTATTTATTTGAGAGAAAGAGAGAGAGACGGAGAAACAGCATGAGAGGGGAGAGGGTCAGAGGGAGAAGCAGGCTCCCCGCTGAGCCGGGAGCCCGATGTGGGACTTGATCCCAGGACTCCGGGATCATGACCTGAGCCGAAGGCAGTTGCTTAACCAACTGAGCCACCCAGGCGCCCTTTATGGAACTATTCTTAGATACAAATACTATTGGAGGCTCACACATTAAGGTATTCAATCTTATTTGAGCAGAACATTGTGAATTTCTACATTTTGGTTTAAGATAAGGTATAGTGTTGATTTCCATGGATCTGTATGTATGTTTGATTAGAATCTTAGTATGTTAAGAGCTTAAGATGTAAGGCTGCAGAACCAAAAGGTTAAGCACTTGAGCACTAATTAACCTAGTTTGGAGTGATCCCTGGGTCTCATTCCAGCTGAATAACCTCAGGCAAGTCACTGAATTTCAGTCTCAGTTTTCTCATCTGTAAAGCAGAGATAATGAGCTATACTATTCCATAGACCATTGGGAGAATTAAAAAACATGGAATGTCTGTCAACTTGTAAGGAAAGAATTGTCAGCAGTGAATTGTATATCCAAGGAAACTATCCTTTAGAAATGAAGAGGAAATCCAGACATTCTCTTATGAATGGAAACTAAAAGAATTTGTCACTAGCAGACCTATCCTTTAAGAACAGCTAAAGGAAGTTCTTCAAATGAAAAGGAAATGACAAATGAAGGAATCATGGAGCATCAGGAAGGACAGAACAATGTTAAGAGCAGAAATATGGGCAAATATAATACAATCTTTCTCCTCATGTGTTTTACAAGTATATAATGCCCCTCTTTTATCCATTATAATGTTTTAGATTTTAATTTAATTTGAATTTGATTATGTTTTTAATTTAGTTGTATTAATAGCAAAAAAAAAAAAAAGACAGGGCTCTAAAATATTTACTATAATGCCTGACACAGAGCATAAGTGCTTGATTTATACTAATTTTTGTTATAAAAAGGATTTAAAGAATAGAGCACCAGGGTGGCTCAGTTGGTTAAGCCCTAACTCTTGATTTTGGCTCAGGTCATGACGTCAGGTTCGTGAGATCGAGTCCCCCACCCCTCCTCAGTCAGACTCTGTGCTCAGTGGGGAATCTGCTTGAGATTCTCTCTCTAAAATAAATAAATAAATAAATCTTTTAAAAAAAGGATTTAAAGATCAGGTCTAAACTTCTCATTTTATCTCTAAGGAAAATGAAATCTAGAGAGGGCAAATGACTTGCTCAAGACCAGTAGTTAATGAAAGAAATGGCCTAGATAAAAATCCAGGTCTCCTGAATACTCAGTGTTGTCCTTCTAATTCCCATATTACTTTGCAGTCGGCTGAGGCCTCCCTGAAGGCCTTGTAAAGATTCTGCTTCATCTTACTATAGGTATATAGTGCTCTTGGGAGCACTGGATTTGGAAAATTTTGAAATTAAAATAATAAAAACATATGGAATTGTTGAATCACTATACTGTTCACCTGAAAATTAAAATGATGCTGTGTGTTAACTAACTGGAATTAAAATAAAATCTTTAAAAATTGTTTTTAAAAAAGGAATAAAAACAAAAATATTCATTTCATCATATCCAGTTCGTTTGTTTTTCAAAATGACCTATCAAATTGTTCTTTACATGGCCAGTGATAAAAATTTCATTTGAATTTACACTGACTTGAGTCATATTCATCTTTTCAGAAATGCAAACATTATTTTGAGTTAAGTACAGTGATATTTTTATCTTACAGGAGTTTATTGTTTGATTTTAGAGGTTTCTTTTTAAAAATTCTATTTTGAATTTAAAACTGCTCATGATTTTCCTCTTCAAAGTAGATCCTACATGCAATTTTAAAGAATGCTTTCTTAAATATGGAAAAGAATGACTAATTCCAACTTATGTTTGTGGTTGAATGACAGAAAGCAAAGAAATTCTCCATGGAGTTTACAAGAGGAGGTCAATATAACCTTTTAACAGAGATTTGAAAATAAAACTGCATTAATTATCAAGAAGGATACTTTTTCCATATTTTTATGAATATTCAGCTGTAACAATAATGATTTGTTTGGCTCATTTGGAATCGTAGATTTTTTGAAAGTGAGGAAAATTCTTCTACAAGGAGAGCAAAACCAACTCCTGTGTGTATGTAAGAAATGAATCCCGATTCCTTCTTGTTTCTGTTTCTTTTTTTTCCTCCCCAAAACTGCATAAATGAGGAAGTAGAGCCAAAGACCTATTAGTAATAGTTATTTCCTAATTGCAGTGGGAAGCATCCTGCATGTTTAAATAAATATTGTTAACTCTGACCCCTCGCTTTGCCAGGACTGATAAGGCAATTGTTGGACCTATATGAAGCACATACAGTATACACAGAGTGGAGTGCAGCAGGAAAACAGGAAACAATAAATCAGAAATTAGAGCACTGATTGTTGTAGCTAATTACATCAGGCTTCTGCTTAATTTCTCACTCTGTCATTCTAACCTGATTTTCTTGCCAACAGACTTTGCAAATTGCTGGTGTCACGTACATTCAGCAAATAATAATCCTTAGTTACTGTGACTGACAAATGAATGAGCAGGAGAAGATCGTTTATTATGCAAGGATGAACTGAGACATTCACCAGATACCTGCCTGGATGCTTTTTTAATTCACTTACCTAGATGTGCTGCATGATGCATTTCTCCAGGAGCAGAGATTTTGGCATCAAGACAGCTTAATTGGATTTGTGGTTTGGTTTGATAATATTGAGTAAGAAGAAAAGATGGCACTGTAAAAGGAAGGGAGGGAGGGGATTGGCTTGGACAAAGAAAGAGATAAAGTGGTAACTTAGCTATTTAAGTCAAATCTGAAAGTAATATGTTTAGGGCGAGTGAGATTAGTCAGCACGTTATTGAATGCTAATCTCGTCTACACAAAGATTTGGTGAGCCAACTTGGTATTTTCAACCCATTATGGTTTGATTATTGAAGTTCTAAACCACATGTGTTAAAAAGGAATAAAAATGAGATGCTCCTATTCAAAATTAATTGATGACTCCCAGATTCTACTTCTGTGTGTAGATAATACATGTCAGTTCAGTTTTCCCTGATCCCAGTCCTGGTGTTATTTTAATAGTCTAAAATCAACTTTCCTTTCCTTTATGATTTTATAAAATTTACATGGTTTCCGTACTTCAAATAATTTTGCTATAGTCCCTGAAGATGGAGTAGGGAAGATCTAATTGAAGAGAATTTTCAGTCTTTTGTTATTTAATCAATTTTCCTATTCTGGGTATATTCTCTACCTTTGTTACAGTGTTTACTAATCAGATCATCCAATGCTGAGCAGATCCCCAGCTAGATACAACTTCACCCAGGCTCTCTGCTTCTTTGATGCTTAATAAAAATCATATTATTTTGTTTAACTGAAGGTACCATGTATGCAAGTTATTTAGAATGAAAATTGTTTCTCAGTTTAAAATCAAATTTACTTAATCCTTCTATTTCCCATGGGCTCTGATTTTTACCCCTGTCTTGCTTTAGCATCATTTCAGGGGAAGAGAAGGTGAATTTAACACAGAGATGTGAGGAGATTACACAGAACCTTCCTCAAGTTTCAAAGGATGTGGCAGAGCTGTGGGGTTCTACTTTTGGAACCACTGTTTCACTTGGAAAAGCAAGAGGTCAGAGTTAACTATTTATTTAAATGTGTAGGTGATGTCTTACATTCCAGTGATGAATTTGGAATGCAGGCCAATTAAGCAGCCCAGAAATGGTGGTAGAAGGGCCAAAAAAATAGAGTATAATGTGCCAACATCGTTGCTGGTCCAAAGGTCAGAGGGAACGGAATATTTCATTCCTTGTGTATGTCTTCAAACTAATTCTTGTGTATAAAATGATTAAACCTCTCCAAATCCCAAGCTGACTTTCCAAGAGTCCTTCTTAATGTAATTTTTTTCATGTCTTCAGACAAATTTTATAATATATATTGAGCAACCATTGTAGGTAGAGTGTGCCATTTGCATGTCCACTGCAGGGACGACAGCTTAATTTGGGAGATATGTATCACAAAGTCACTGCCCTGAAGAACAGTTGAAGGAGGCAAACTTGAACCTATAAAACCAGAATTAAATAACACAAACCAGAACATAATCTTCTAGATTCCTAAATGCATGGTATTGACAGTTAAGGCTAGGGAATTTAAAGGGACCAAATTTTTCAGAGAAGACTTAACGGAGATAATTTGACATGAACTTGGAAGGATAAGTAGCATTTGGATAGCTAGAAAGGAAGGAGAAGTCATTGTAAGCAGAGAATTGATTAGACAAGGGCGGGGGTGGAACATGGCCAACCGGGAAATAGGGAGATGAGTGATAAGATGGGATAGGCGGGAAATGTGGTTGGATGGAGACAGTGGGCCAGATCCTAAGTGTTACAGGAGCGGTTTAGACTCATTATTACAGCTAAGAGGAGTGCACAGGGGTCCCACAATGAAAAAAGATTGGGGAGAGGAAAGGCTGGGACCAGCCCATCGAATTACGAAACTATTAAAATAATCCGGGTTTGATGTGACCAGGGTCTGGTCTAGGTGGTGATAGAGAAAAGGAAAACAAATTCAAAAGCTATTCAAAAGCAGAGACTGACAGACATGATGAGATTCCACGTAGGAAGGGGACAGATTTGACACCTGGAAGAATTATCTTGGCTTTGGCAAAAAAAAAAAAAAAGAAAAAAGAAAATTTAGAAGAACAAGTATTTAGAAGGAAAGATGAAAGGGCATCAGTTTGTAAGGAGAGAAGGGACAGTGTTCTTTTCTGGTCTTAGCTGCAATAAATCTTCCAGATGCCTCATTCCTTATCAGTTACAGACATTTGTATTAGCACAGCTCGGTTTGTCCAAAGCACACAGACTTGTCTGAGTACAGTGGGTATGACAACTGTGTGAAATGTGTCAAAACTAGAAAGGTGTGTGCGGGGCAGATGACAACCTGATGAAATATTATCAAATGCTACCCCTCGAATACCAGAGGTAGCATGATATTTGGGGGCAGGGAAGGGCACATACCTTCATAAGAAGCCACTGCAAAGAACTGAGCCCCCCCAAATGGAGATGTGTTTCTCAGTTTCCTTTTGTCCTCATCAACTACAGTCAGCTCTAATCTTAACGGTGCTCCAGGACGCTGGTTCTTGCACCTGCCCTGCTTGGATCTGGTGTCATCTGCCAGTTGACTGGTATGTGACTGACCTGCCACCCACTCTACTTTTGCTCTAAGTAGTAGGCTTGGGTGGGGTCCAGTGTCTGACCTCATCTTACCCTCTAGTGATCGACTTCGCAATTCCTGAGTCATCAGTCTCCACTGGAAGGGACTAAACAGTTCAGAATGTATAAATATAATCTTCTGTTTTCTCCCACGTCTTTCACACCCACTATAACATTACCCATAAAAGGCTGATACTCTTGCTTCTCCCTATGCTTTTACTATCTTCCTCCTCACTGCCTGATGGTTGGGGCTAAAATCAAAGTGGAAGCGTCCTTCAACTTTTTTGCACATATTAACATCTAGGACAATTTTAAATTTTTGTGCAATGGAAGAGGGTATGATTGTGAATTGCGTGTCTTCATTATTTCTTATGAGTACAATAAGGAGCTCAAGCATATGTCTTTATCCAAGATGGTTCTTATTAATCCAGATATTGTTTATAGCTGCAGAGAGATTCTGAAGACTCACAACCACCTTTTTTTTTTTTTTTAAGACTATTTATTCGAGAGAGACAAAGAGAGAGAGTGAGAGAGAGCACGAGCAGGGTGAGGGGCAGAGGGAACCCGGCTCGGGGCTCGATCCCGGGACTCTGGGATCATGACCCGAGCAGAAGGCAGACGCTTAACGGACTGAGCCACCCAGGGGCCCCATCATAACCACCTTTGACTGTAATATGAGTGACCCTTCCAAATGAAACTGAGATAAAATTTGAAATTGACTTTTGCAGATGAGCCAATTAGAGTTTTAAAGAGTCTGAGGCTTGGTGTGCAGCGTCCAGGGAAGTTAAGTCTTGAGGTAAGTCATTAATCTGGTTTCAGTTTTACCCTGCTTAAAAGCCATTGTTAACAGAACTTCTATAAAGATCAAGGTACTAGGCCAAACTTTGATTCTAGAATGGAGGTTGGTCAAGGTTGGCCTGAACTGACATTACAGGAAAACTTGTTTTATTCCCCCTTTTCTTATGGACTTTAAAACATTCTCCATGTAATTTTCACCGGTGGATGATTTGCTGTAAGTGGGGTGCACTGTAATAAGTCGAAGTTTTTATTTTATTTATGATTCCCAGAATACTTAACTTTTAAAAGAGCCTCAGAATCTTCCTTTTTTTCCCCCCTTAATTTTGTAATATTTTTGCTTTCTTGGACCCCGATGACACCACAAATGAGAAGGTAACGAAAAGCGTATGCTCCTCATTAGTGCAGTTCTAGCACACCTGTGCTGTATTCTGTCTATAAAAGGCTGGACTTAGTGCCTTAGGAAGCACTGTATAAAAGAGGTTGCTTCAGGCAAGATCTCTCGTCGGAGGAATATTGTTTTCTCTTTAAAAAATATTAGTTCTAGTAGTTTCTTCCTATAAGACCATGAGAAGAGAAGGAAAAAAAGTTAGAAGGAGAAAAGCACAATTCTGCCCAAATCCAGTGAATCCCTCTCATGAAAACACATTATTAACAAGAGTTGTGATCTTTGCACTTTGCTAATTTAAATCCACAAGCAGAGATAACTTGATTTGAAACATTTGTGCTCAGAGATGTTAAAAGCAAAATTATTAGACACTGTGGTTCACCGGGGAATCTAAGGGACTCCAGAATCTCCACACCCACCAGCTCTATCTACTACTTCTCTCCTCCTCCATTCACACCCCAAATATATGTGCCATTTATTTTTTTTTTTTTAAGATTTTATTTATTTATTTGACAGAGAGAGACAGCGAGAGAGGGAACACAAGCAGGGGGAGTGGGAGAGGGAGAAGCAGGCTTCCCACTGAGCAGGGACCCCGAAGCGGGGCTCGATCCCAGGACCCCGGGATCATGACCTGAGCCGAAGGCAGACGCTTAACGACTGAGCCACCCAGGTGCCCCTATACGTGCCATTTAAATAGGAGCAGTGCACTCGCTATGCACAGAGGCTTAAATAAAATCAAATAAATTAATTTCCAATCAGATTGTTGCCCCCAAATCATTTCTAGTCAAGCGAACTGGACTCAAAATGAAGGTCCTGTTGGAATGCATAAAACAATGATCTCAGCAACAGTCCTGCTGGCTCCCCAATTCAATTCTGTTCATTGTCCTCATCTTCCTAACAGAACTCTGGTTTTGTTCAAGGGAGCATGCCCAGCTACAAGATCGCCTTCCCAGGTCTTTCCTGCTGATCCAGATGCCACGTGCATGTCACAGAGTTCTAGCCGATGATGATCAAATAGAAACTCTGAGCGGGGCTTCTTGGAAAGTTATTTCAAAAGAGTCAACTGACTTTGCTCTCTTTCTTTTTCATGTCTGGATGGAAAACACAATGCTAGAGGTGGAGTGGTCATCTTGTGACTGGAGGGGAGGGGTATGAGAGAAAAACCACGTGCCACAGATGGCTGGAGAGAAGACAGAAGAGGCTCAGGTTCCTAAAGGCATTGAGGAGTCAACACACCATTCCACAACAACATAAAATTCTTTGTGCAGCCAAACCTCCAGGCACCTCAGTGTGTTCACCAACCCCAGAAGCTCCCTGAACTCCTTAGGTTAGGGTTATGGAGACTTCATTACATAGGTATGATGAATTATATCATTGGCCACTGGTCAATACATTGGCCATTCCATCCATTTCCAGCCCCTCTTCCCCAGAGATTAAGGGTGGGGCTAAAAATTTCAACCTTCTAATCACCTGGTTGGTTCCCCTAGCAACCAGCTCCCCATCCCTAGAAGCCTGTAAAAAGTCACCTCATTAACATAAGCTCAGGTGTGGTTGAACAGGGCTTGATACATAACAGAAGACAGTCCTTCAACTTTATCACCCTTGAGCTATTTCAGGAACTGGCAACAAAACCCAAATATCGTAATAAAAGATGCTCTAATAGTCCTTCTCAGGAAATTACAAGGGTTTTAGAAACTCTGACCTGGAGCTGGGAACAAAGACCAAAATATGTATTTCTTATATTACAATATCACGCACCCTGTTCCAAAATAGTAAAGATATAATCCTATATTTTCATTTCTAGTGTGTTTATAAAAAGAATTTTATAGTGTAATTTAGTCAAGTTTATCACTCTTCTGCTTCATGACTTTTTTTTTCTTGTATATTTTAAAGAAATTCTTTGCTACCTCATCATGATGATGTTATCTAATAATTTTCCTCTCAAGATACCATTGCTTTGTTTTTTATATTTAGGCTTTTAGTCCATCTGGAACTTGTTTTCATATAAAGTATGAGGTAAGGATCTAATTTTATTTTACCATACAGATAAGAAATTATCAAACATTTTTCCTTTCAGTTGTTTCCAGCCTGTTTTGTAATATTACCATTTTTCTGTAACATGTTTCTGTAGGTGAACTCTCCATTCGGCAATCCGTGTCTATACTTGCACAATTTCCATGATGTCTTAATTATAGTAGCTTTATTATAAAACTTGGTATCTGGCTGATCAATACTGCCAGTCTTTATATTCCTTCAAAGTTATGTATTCTATTTTTTTTTCATACTTAAAGACTGTAATTTTTTAAAGTCGTTTTTAGGTTCACAGCAAAATTGAAAGTAAAGTACAGAGAGTCCCCTATATTCCCTGCCCCGACATACGCATATCCTCCCCCATTACTAGCCTCACCCACCAGTGTGGTACCTTTGTTCTAACTGATGAACCTGCATAGACACATCATAATCACCTAAAACCCATAGATTACCTTGGGGTTCACTCTTGGTGTTACACATTCTATGCGTTTGGAAAAGTGTGTATTAATACGTATCTATCATTACAGCATCATACAGAGTAGTTTCTGTTGCCTGTTTTTTCCCTGTCGATAACGCTTACCGGGTTCTTTGCATGTCTCATGGTATTTGGTTAAAATCTGGACATTTTAGATAATATAGTAAAGCAACTATTGGTGCCAGTTCTCCCCACCCCCCACACTAAGGCTTGCTGTTTCCATGTTGGTTGTTTTGTGATTTGGGTGGACTATTTTAGTAAAGTCTAGTTCTCCTCCTGGGAGCAGCCTCTGATGTCATTTCGCAGCAGACGCAGGCTTGATGTGTGTATAATCAACCCTTAGTAGAGAAAGGATTTTGCAGTGCTCTTCTTCCCTGATTTCTCTATTAGCTGACTGCCTCTGTTGATATCACAAATTGCTGCTAGCTTCCACTCATTGCTGGCGCATCGCTCTATTGTTTCTGACAATGCCTTGGGGCATAAATTGCTTCACAGTCTGACCCATTAAATTGGGTCCCCTTCATAGGGGTGATCTTTGTGTTGTTATTTTTTTTAAGGTTTTATTTATTTATTTGACAGAGAGAGAGCATAAGCAGGGGGAGTGGCAGGAGGAGAGGGAGAAGCAGGCTCCCTGCTGAGCAGGAAACCCGATGTGGGGCTTGATCCCAGGACGCTGGGATCATGACCCGAGGCAAAGGCAGATGCTTAACCAACTGAGCCACCCAGGCGCCCCGCGAGGGTGATCTTTGAAGAGAAACTTTGAGATTTGTTTCCACCGTAGGAGTTCTCGTTTTTTACTGTCTCTTTCTCTGATTCTCCCTTTTAAACTTCTGGTTCATCTACCATTTAGCTTGTTTCTCTCATGAGGTTACAAGCCTCCTCTTAATTGCTCACCACCAAGATCTCAATTGTTTTCCACAACCCCTTAGCCATGAATGTCCCCATACTCTGTTCCAAATGCAATCAGTTAACCTTAAATTGAGTTGTACTGCTCTTTGTTCTTCTCTCCCCCTAAGCAAAACTACTGCGCTACAATGCAGCCCTAACCAGGACAGTAGTCCACTTCTCCCAGAGGGATACCCCTGGTCTAAGAGTAGAGCTCTGAGTGGAGATGCTAGACCCTGGTCTTCTCAGTTAGCTCCTCCTGGCATGGAATATTTGCCCTATAAGTGAGCCTGGCAGAAGCCCTTGAGTCTCAGTATCCTCAGCCTACTGCCCCTGGATTAGAGCTTCTTTTCTATGCCTGGGAACTGTTTCGGGAAAGGAGACAGGTTCTCTTGGCCATGCCTGCCGAGCATACTGCTGGGGGCTGGGGACAGGGCCTAAAATGTCCCTCCCTAGTTCCCATCTTCCAATTAGTCTTGGCCCCTGAGTTGCTTATTTGGGCCTCTACTCAAGAATAGGAAAGCTACCCCAAAAATCCAATTTTCAAGCACATTTTAGACCCTGTCTCCTCCCAGCTACTACTTACTGCCCACTGCTAGGTCAGACCGTAGCATGACTCATAGCTGTGTGCTTTGGCTCTGTTTTTAATCCATTATAAATGATTCTCTTGCTTTTGAGTTCTACTTTATCCTTTTAAGTTTTAGTTTCTATATTTCTATTGTTGCCATGTGTCCAGTGAGCAGGAGATGCTTCAAAGTATCAACTCACCATGCAATTTTGGCTTGTAAACTTTCCTGACTTTATTAAGAAAATAACTTGTATTTCAGCTCTGAAACTAGCAAAATTATTCCTAAATTTATTAGATGTTCACAGGGCTTATTTTATTTAATCATGTAAATACCTGCATAGTTGCTATATTATTTTCACAAATTTGAACCAGGTTATGTTGGTGTTGATTTTATACTTAGGGTAAGTAAAACATTGGTCAATTAAATTTACTGAATATTACTTGATGATTTTCTATGTACAAGAATGATACGAGGGAGTTATATTAGTGGGGTCATTTATTATCATTTTACTGATTATAGATTTGGGGAAATTTTGGATATAAAAACGGCTATTGGAGGACAGATACAGACACGGCTGTGAATGAATTTTTAGGGCTAACAATCCAGTAGGATGAGAACACTCTATTACAGGATTTGCTATTTGGATTGGTAAAGAGGGGGTGATCTTGGAAGAGAATCTTTGAGTTTGTTTCCACCCTAGGAGCTCTCTTTTTTACTGTCTCTTTCTCTGATTCTCCCTTTTAAACTTTTGGTTCATCTACTATTTAGCTTGTTTCTCTCATGGGGTTACAAGCCTCCTCTTAATTGCTCATCTCTAAGATTTCAATGGTTTTCCACTATTCAGGGAAGAACATTTATGTTTACATTTACATTTATTCAATGTTGAGAACATATAGAGAAATTCCTACATCTGCGTGTATATATTTTCCTTAAATAAATGCATATTTTACTACCGGAATGATTAAAATATGAAATTTCTCAGTAGGATACACTATAATTAAATTTGTAACTTTAGTTATTAACCACACTAAATATTTTGTAATACTAATTACTCTGAAGCTAGAAGTATGTTCTTTTACACTCTGCTCTCTACACTCTCTCTCCCAAGCCAGCATGTTGAAAGTCACATAAGAAACTTAATCTAATTTTAAAGAAGATGAAGTTATACATTATTGAGTATTTACTTTGTGCCAGATGCTATTAAGTTTCTTAAGTATGGGGGCGCCTGGGTGGCTCAGGTCATGATCTCAGGGTCCTGGGATCCAGCCTCATATCTAGCTCCCTGCTCAGTAGGGAATCTGCTTTTCCCACTCCCTCTCCCTCTTCTCCCCCCACCCCCAGCTCATGCTCTCTCTCGCTCCCTCTCAAATAAATAAATAAAATATTTTAAAAAAAGGTTTTTTAAGTACAGTTTCTTGTTAAAACCTCACACTCATCTTTTTTTTTTTTTTAAGATTTTATTTATTTATTTGACAGAGAGGGAGATAGCAAGAGCAGGAACACAAGCAGGGGGAGTCAGAGAGGGAGAAGCAGGCTTCCTGCAGAGCAGGGAGCCCGATGCAGGGCTCAATCCCAGGACCCTGGGATCATGACCTGAGCCGAAGGCAGACGCTTAACGCCTGAGCCACCCAGGTGCCCCAAACCTCACACTCATCTGAAGAGGTAAGTACTATGATTATTTCTGTGTAATTAGTGAGGGAACTGAGGCACAGAGAAATTAACTTGATTGGGTCCACAGAGTTAATAATTAGGGTTTTGACGGAAATAGAATCCAAGTCATTCTGGCTCTGATGTCTACTGACTCTACACTCTACTCACCTCTGATAGATACATAGAGCTCTCTCTTTATCCTATACATAGTAACACTATATAGAGTAATATGAACAGTGGAGAATGAGGCATCACCCTATAATCCAACTCTTCATTATCTCTACTACAAAACATACGGGTGACACAAATAAACAGAAATTAAAAAAAAAAAAAAAAAAAAACTCTATAGAGATTTTTTTTTCTGGTAGAAAAAGGCACATTAAATCTTTCAATCTCTCTCTCTCTCTTTTAAGTAAATAGACAACAGATAATTAAGGGCATGGCATAGAACTGGTATTGTGTGTTCGTGATTCACTAGCTATAAAGACTATTTCCTTTGAGACAAAGGCAAGACAGATGTGAGAATAACAAGAATAATTTACAAAATAGGAATTTAAAAAAACCAAAGTAGGAAAACAGAAGTAATAAACAATTGGTAAGTGGAAAAATTCGGGGCATGTAATGTTAATAAGGAAAGACTTCTTGGTGAAAGGAGAAGAGTTCAAGATTAAAAGAACATTGAAGAAACATAAAAGAACACAGAAGAAAATTACAATGTGTGGGATGGAACAGAAGAGGCTATTACATGTGTAAGTGGAAATCTAGGGAATGTTCAGAAAGAATTCTTCCAAGCCCTTAGAGACCAACAAATTGGGCCATGACTGGAGAAAAAGGAACACCCTAAATTGTTTCAGGGAACATATAAGTGTGGTATTTGAAGAACAAACAGAATGGTTTACATGGCTCATCTTTGAGAGCTATAATCCTGAGAACCACTGAAAGATTTTTCAGGATGGCTCTGATGTGATCTGAATGATGAACACAGGGCAATTATGCTGGTGGTGCCATGAGGAATCCCACTGAGAGAAGGAGCCATTGGGCTTCTGAGGGGGTAGGAAATGGGAGCAATTACAACACAGTATAAGCAGAAATGTGTTACTTTTCTTTAAAACATATACAAAAGAGGAGATGGTCCAAAGACTCAAGGGAATTATCACTGACACTGATGGGAAATGAAGCAGTGTAAAAATAAAATACAAAATTGAGTTATCAAATTGGACTTCTGGAGACCTGAAATAGATACAGATGGAAATTTACGTGTACAATAGCAGATCCTACAATGACCTAAGGGGTTGAGGTACAGGTTAAGAAAAACCTGGATGCAACTTGCATATAAATGGAGAAGGTCAGTTAAGGGGATCCCGAAAGGAACAGGGGAAGAAAAAATGTAATTAAGGGGTGTCCACAAGAAGATGTAGGGGAGAGAAAGAATTGGAGAAAGCTAGAGAAGAATAATCCCTCCAAATGTGCCCTCCTTTCCTTATTGAGCCATCTGTCAGATTTTCATATTCGAAAAACTATGGATTGAATTAAAAGAAATATTTTGGGGCTCCTGAGTGGCTCAGTCGGTTAAGCAGCTGCCATCAGCTCAGGTCATGATCCCGGGATCCTGGGATCGAGCCCCGATTCAGGCTCCCTGCTCAGTGGGGGGCCTGCTTTTCCCTCTCCCTCTGCTCTTCCCCCTGCTTGTGCTCTCTCTGTCAAATAAATAAATAAATAAATCTTAAAAAAAAAAAAGAAATATTTTAACTTTGACAGATCTCCACTAGAGATTTTTATCAAATATGTGTTCTTTTCTGGTTTACCACCTCCTACAAAGGTTAACCTTAACTTTTCAATTGAGCACACAAAGTAAAATAAATAAGTGAATGTACTCAACAGAAGTTCAACTCTAAGTTTTAATTCACTGTTTTATTTCTGAAAGTGTAATTGTTTTAGGCTTTCAGTCGTCATGTTAGAGTATATTAAAATACTGGGGGGATGATTTTATAAAGACTGAGGAAGAGGTAGTACATTCATTACATTCAATACGTTAATACATTATGGAAAATTAGGAAATTTATTTCTTTACAGTTCTTCCCTCCTCTTCTACCCCCAGAAGTGTTTATTTCTTAGGCAGAAGCATCATAGCTAGGGATAATTACTTTGGTCTTTGGGAATGTTTCCCAGATAATAGCATGGTGCCCCAGAGACCTGAGAAAAGAACATTGCGCATATGAAACTGAGTTCTAATTGAAGCCTAATCACTGACTCACATTCGGATTCCTTGAGAAAATTACTTAACCCATTTCTGGGTCTCTCCGCAGCACAAGGAGAATAATGCCGACTTTACAACAATGTGGGATGGATTAGCAATTAAATGGTGGTCAAATGCCTTGAAAATACAAAGCTACACTATATAAATAAACGTTAAATAAGAATGGAGAAAACAAAAGAAGAAACAAGCTTGGGAATATGGTGGGAATAATTCTTGGAAAAGTCCCTCAAGAGGCCCGTCTCCCTGCATGGGCTTGTTTTGCACAGCAGCTAAGTCAATAGACCACCCTTCATAGGTAAGAAAGGCTGAACTTCACACTGGATAAGCACAGATTAATTTGGTACAGGTGTGTTTTATACGCTGAGGGAGAACGTTCACAGTGTCCTGTAGCCTTCGTACTCCCAAGGTGGTCTGCTCAGAGGAAATACTAGGCTGTCATCTACAACCCGTCAGAACACCAGCTGGATATAAGGGATTAGAGCCCTGGATGCTGACTTATGTTTGGGATCTCAAACACATCAAGAAGACGTGGAAAATACTCAAGAAACATTTCAGAAGGAAGAAAACTTACACAGGTCTATGTTTCCTTAGCCCCGAATCCCAAGGTCTCCTGTGTTGCAGAATTCTGGTAATTTTTTGGAGCGGATGTAGGGATCTATGTATCTATCTAAGTATCTATGTACCTATGTATGTACTTATCTATCTACCTACCTACCTATCTGTATCATCTATCTCTCATCTATCGTCATAACCAGAGAAGACTAAGACATTGCCCTATAATCCAACATATATTATCTCTGCCACAAAACACAGGAGTTGTACAAATAAAGACAAATCATAAATAACCTCACATCAGTTAGGTCAAATTTTTCTGGTAATTGATTTATGAAATTATTGTTTTCGGCTTTTAGAATTTGGCTTTTGCATGGAAGAATTGCAAAAAGGAGATTGTGGATCTGTTAAAAAAAACACAAACAACATAGACCTCTGAGGTTGAAACTGGAAACTTAGCCTTGTGTAGGGTAGTGGCCTTATAGTCTGAACTGGACTATCTAATTTTGGGAGGGGGAGAACTGTCTACTTAAGTGTGGATTATACTTATTATTTAATGGCCACATTTCATTTAGCTCACTGTTAAAGGGATTTTGTGATTTCTCTGAACCCGAAGTCCATAGGCCCATATATAAGCTCCTGGGGTAGCATGAATCCAGATACCTCCTGAAATAGTGTGCACATATCTGTGTATGTGTTTGTGTGTGTGTTTCCAGGGAGATGGTCCATCGCTTTTCTTTTCTTTTTTTTGGCCTTAAAATCTCCAAGCATCCCAAGAGTTGGAAAAGTTCTCAAGCTTCTGCTTTACCTCTATAAATGTTAATGACAATAGTTTAAAAGGAAGGTTTACATTAGTATTCTAGTAATGCATTTCACACTCCTTACTATGGCTAGGAAGGCCACATGTGGTCCAGTCCGGTGCCCCCCACCCCCAGGTGTCTTCCCTCCCCTCCCCTGCTTACTGGGTTCCAGCCCCACTGGCCTTCTTTATGTTTCTTGTCCTCAGAAAACTTGTTCCTGCCTCAAAGTTTTTGTACCAGTTGTTCGCTCTGCCTGGTGCCCCTGACCAAGATCTTCCTAAGGCTGGTTGCTTTTTGTCATTTAAATCTCAGCTCCAATGCTACCTCCTCCAAGAAGCCTTCTCTGACTACTTAATTTAAAATCACTCCCGGTCACTCCCCACTGAACCATCTTGCTTTATTTTCTTCACAATACTTAGAGTCACAACTCACGTGGCTAGACATGGTGGCCCTTGGCACTTAATCCTCTAACTGAAATAATCTTGTTTATTTATATATTTACTCATTTATTTTCTGATCCCCCACCCTAAAATGTAAATTTACTGCTATACTCTCTGCCTAGAGTAGTGATTCCCCTTTAGCAAGGGGGTCAATGAGTATTTGTGGAATAAATGAATAAATGAATTGATTGCACTCATGGCAGTAATAATGGTGTTTATTGTAGAAAATCAGAACTGGTGAGCAATGGCCAGTTAAAAGTTACTTAACCTTTTTACAATTGTTTTCCTCATAAGTAAAACAGATATAATAGTACCCACCTTGCAAGTCTATTGTGAAATTTAAATGAGTCACTGCTTTTAAAACACTTGGCAGACTAGAATACATTTGTTAAATATTATTGTCATTATTATTGTCATTTTACAAAAATTAAAAAATCACTTAAGTGAGACTAAAAGCATATTGAACAAAATAAAAATGGGTACCTTCTAAAATACATTACTTAAGATTCCAGATAGGGGCACCTGGGTGACTCTTGCTTTTGGCTCAGGTCATGATCTCAGGGTGAGATTGAACCTGCTTAAGATTCTCTCTTCCTCTCCCTCTGCCCTCCCCCTCACTCTTGTTTCTCTCTCTCTCTCTCAAAAAAAAAAAAAAAAAAAGAGTTTCCAGATAAAATTATCTAAAGGTATAGATAACACAATGTCATATTAACATAAATTTTAATTGCTAAATATGCATTAAAATGGAAAACGCTAAGAATTTTAGATTTGAACATAGACCATAAAAGTATTTTAGTAATTTAAGCACTATTTTGGATTCCAGCTTTTGAGAGTCAAAACACCTGAAACTAAATACATGCTTTACTCTTTTATTATAGTATACTGACAAAATACATAAACAGAATACTAAGTAGTTAATCTTCATAATATCTAAAACTCTCCAGAATTCAACACTCTGCATTAGTAATTCTCTGGAGTATTTGTATATCTTGAGTATTCATTTGTCTTTATAAAAGAATCACTCAGAGTATGCTGACTAACTAGAGAAATGAAGAATGTGATTTGAGGGATGTGCTCTCAGAAACTAATTTTATTTTGGAAAATTTTGCTATAAACCTGCACTAGTAGAGTTAATGAGTGATTTTTTTCCATCTACTTAGTTCTAGCTAAAAAATCATTTCCACTTCAAATAGCATTTCTCATTAAAGTTTCTGTGGATGAGTTCTCTATCTCATTATACTGAAAAATGTGGTTATAAACCAAATTTCTAAAACCATTGCATGTGTCCTAATCCAGTTCATTAAATATCATAGCCTAAATATTTCTTTCTAATGTTTTCTTTCAAGCAGTGCATGCACCAAGCTTGTTTATATCAACTTTGAGGGAACTATTTTATAGCTTTATAATATTTTAGAACTGAAATAGTCCTTAGACATCATCTGGTTCGATTCTCATCATATAAAAATGAGTGAACTGAAGGCCAGAGAGGAAGATGTGTCCAAGATCATCAAGAGAATTGATGGAGGAGCAGAGGATAGGACTCCCATCTGACTTTCTTTCTTCAGATCTCTAACCACGAATTCCCAAGGGGCAGTGACCTCCTAATGAGCTCAGCACGGGCTGTAGGCTGGGAGTAACTTCTTAGTGAAAAAAATCATAATCATAATTGCTCTTAGGTTGTCAGCTTTTTGAAGAACCAGAGAGATATTGCCCTAAAAAAGGGAGAACCCAAAGAAGGAAAAATGCTTTCAATTGCAGATAAGTTCTCCAGGGTTACTCCCTGTCCTCCTTGTTCTCCAGAAAATTCTTTGCTGCGTGAGTTCTGGGTTAGACCCAGGCTAGTGAGTCCGTTTCCTTTCCTTAATTTTTTTTTCTTCTCCCTCCTCCCTCTATGAAATATTTTGTTATCTTTGGGTAGAGTCTAGCAAGGAAGTGAAAAGACTCAACAAAAACATCCAGTTGAGCAAAGCTTTTACATGAAATTTAATTTTAAAACTTGAGTTAATCATTTAGATAATACGGGTAAAGAAAATGCCAAAAGTGTTTCTCCTAAAATAGCCAGAAACTTAAAATAAGAATTCCATTTTTACAAGGATCATGCAATCCGTCAATGCTTTAATCCACTTTACCCAGTCAGTCAGATATACCCTATTGTTTGCCTCTTTTCCTTTCCTTTTTTTTTTTTTTTTAGACAGGGCCTTTCGATATCTATCTGTAGGATTTCGAATAAAATGTCGCAAGAGAAGAGTACTGAAATACACCATTGCCGTTGTGTAAATCTTAGGTGTTTGTTCTCAGAATTTATGCCATATTTTCAACTGGGGATTGTAATCTTAGTTTGCTCACTCTGAAGGCAAGATAAGATTCCAAGCATTTCTCAAATAGTTGGTATAATTTATTGTCACCACAGTGCAGTCAGATTTAAACCCTTTTGGACCCTGATGCCACAAAACAGCTATTCAGAGTTCAAAGGGGGTAGGCCTACACATGCGATTAAGTTATCACTAATGGAACTCCTATAACCCTTGCTGCTCCTGGTGTTCCAAAGATTATGTGACACCCCAAAGCCTTCAGATGCCCATTATGCATATTTTATTGCATAAATCACAGGTGTCAAAGTAAAACCCACTCAATGAATTGCTTCCTGCCACTAACCCAAAAATTATTTTCAAAATAAAAAATCATGTTTTCTCATGAATACAAACTTCTCCTGACAAACTTCCAGTGCCAAATGTGGTTTCCATTTGCTGTTTTTTGGATTTATTTGACTGTGCCAAAGTTCAGGTGTGCCAGCTCTTTGTAATAAGCCATTTGGATGAAAGCTTGGCTAGCTCAAAGGATCCTGATGTATTTTATTGCTGCCTTTTAAGATTATTGTTCAGAAATACCAAGTCTAATTTTGAAATCAATTAGCCATTCGGTCTGATGAGGTGTTGGCCCAGCTCAGGTTCACACCCGCTGTCCACAGATTATTGTTCACTTGAGTCAGATCCTTAGGACCGCGCTGTTCCCCAGCATCTGGTAGACATATGTTTGATGTTCTTGCAGAATGAGCTGATGGTTTAAATAGCAAGCCCTAACGAAGAAAGCTTTGTACATTTGCTGCTGTTAGCCAGGAAAACAAACTTTTTATAATACTCTGTAAAAAAGAAAAAAAAGAGAGCGAAAGAAAAAAAAAAGAAACCTTACCTCTTTCATATTTTCTAATTTTTCTACGATCTGTGTCTAGGGAACATAAGTCTTTGAAATATAAATGGTTAGAATGAACAGATGTAACGAGAAAAGAATCGGATGATCTGCTGCCTACCAGTGCCAGACAAATATTCTCCTCTCTTTGGGTCCTCCCTGGACTGAAAGTATAATATCTTTCCCAGGAAGCTGCTTCCAAAAGGGGACCATACCTTTCTATCACAGCCAATCAGCACTTGTGAAGGTGCAAATTCTGCTTGGCGGTGGCAGCGCTTCTGGGAACAGTGCCAGAGGCCCCGGCACCACCCATGCTGTTCAAAAGAAGTGGCAGATAGTAAAATATAAAGCTAAACTACCCCTGCCCCAGATTCCCACTCGCTGGCCGCCTAACGTTTGGGTAGAGCAGGGAGATCCTGACCTGTTCTTTCACGAGATGTCACTGATATGCCGCGTGGGCTCATTACAGAGATCTCCCGGGCAGCCAAACAAGAAGAGGGTAGATACTGGGCATCTTCCATGACTTCCGTAGACAAGAACACTTGCTTATTCTTTTCCCGACTCTGGAATAAAGTAACAAAGTCACTTGTAAGTGCAAAATAAAATTAATTGGAGCTATTATTTTGTACCAGCGATAATAAGGCTTTAGTGGACTGAGCAGAGGTCAGATGGTACGGAGGACCGTCTACTACCTGTAGCTTCATTGGGTTCTACTGAGCTCTTAGTGACTCGGGAAGGTCAGTGCGGCTGGCGGTATGTTCGTCCCATCGGTCACTCACGCTCTTAAAGGAGGTTCGTTAGTTTTAGTTCATTCCATCAACGCGTACCTGTTGAATGCCTACTGTGTGTTGGGTACCGGGAAAGCAGTGAAGAGGAAACAGATCTGGTCCCTAACCTGAAACTGACAGGCTAGAGGCAAAGAGAGATGTTAAAGGAATAAGAACGAAATAATCGAATGTCAGCCTTCAAATAAGAAAAATGAGGAAAAGAAGTGCCGGTTCTTTATTTCAATTATTACTTAAAATTTGAACATTCAAACAACTTTTCTTAAAAATCACTGCATGCTCTGAATGTTTTGGATAAGCAGGAAACAAATTTTCAGTGGGCAGGAAGTATAGCCTGTTTTATATTTTCTGGTGTATTTTAACCAAGTATTTAAAACCCCACCCCCACTTACTGAGTGTATAGTATGTATGCATCCCTCTACCATACTATACCACATTTAATTCTTGTGCCCAAAATGTGGCTATTTACTGGTGAAGACACTTGAGGATCAGAATGATTAAGTAATATGTATCTCATCACAGAGCCTGTAAATTAGAGCTGAGATTAGATGAAGATAATACTGGCTCCAAGGTTCATGCTCTTTCCAACGTGACTGATTATTTCTCAACAAACTCAATAATGATAAAGGATAAAAAAAAATCTTTTCATTATCATTGAATGTGCTGGTTAAGGTGCTTAACAAATTAGCTCTGAACTTGCCACTACCTGACACCAAGACTCCTCAAGTGTGTCCAAATACAAATGGTGCATCCTCGAACAAGCTTCTGCTGCCTTTACCTGTAGGTAAGAAAAGGCACAGATGTCTCCAAAAGAAATACGCTTACGCTCTTAGAGAAAGCCGAGTACATAGTAACCTAAAATTTTACACATAGTGTGTGTAACTCTGTGCAAATAGGTATTGTGCTTAAGTCTTCAAGATGGGGCTGTGAGAAGCAGCATGTGGGTCACCCCCAGAGGAGAATTTGTTTTCCTTCGCTAAAACAGAGGGAGGAGGCCACGAGAGAAGAGCTCCTGAAAAGGAATTCAGCGACCTTTCTGTTGCTTTTGTTGAAAATACACTGGGACTCTGATCGCCTTGGTTGCTCCCTAGGGAAGCTTTGTCTCACCTTCCAGAAGACATGAAGAAATACGGTGATTTAAAGGGGGAGAAGGGTATTATCTGGAGCCATAGAATGTGACACTTATTTGTTCTTTCAAATTTCTCCATCAAAGAATGTGTTTTGAGGTTGATGTCATAATAACAAAGCATGGCTTACTTAATCTTTCTAAAAACAAAGATGACCAACTTGGACCAGAGCATCAGAGTAGGATTAAGGCTGTAACTACCACCATAAATTACTACTATTAGAAAGCCCTGCTGTTGTTGGTTACTGGCTGAATAACAGGCTTATCACAAAGGATGATGAAGGTGAAGTGGCTTATTCTTTCCTCTTCCATGAAAAACATCCCGCCGATTTTTATTAAAGATAGAATATAGCTTTGATATTCAACGAAGGTGAGCTTTTAACATTTCTGAAGACTCTGTGAAATCGAAGCTTGGTGAATCTTCAAAACCTCAGAAACTTAGTTTCTATAATTCAATACCAAAAAAATGTAAATATCAGAAATTTCTCTGCCTTTGATTTTTTTTTCTACCCCATAGTAGACCCTCTGATCTCAAATGTAAGAGGATTCTTGGTAGATTAAAAACATGACCACTGAGATTATTATTTTTCCCTCAGTATTAAAAAAAGAAACCACATTGGAACAGGATAATGAAAGGGTACCTTTTATAATTTTCAGCATATGACTCCTTGTCAAGGTGACTGAAATTCAGTCACGTAAAATAATGGTACTTGCTGTTATTGCTGGTGATAGTATTCTTCTTCCAGTAAAATGCAAATGTGGATCTTCTGAAACACGACAGTCCAACCTTGCTCTTTCTGTTTCCATACATTTCATATATCTCATGCACAGCCATCTATTTGGCCCTTTTCTTATGACCAACATAATAATTTTAACTTTCACGTTGGCTAGAAATCGGCGAAAAACAATGAGGGACTACCACATATCAAGACCCACCTCGGCCACCTCTGTCAGACATTAATATGTCCTGCCTCCTGACTGAAAACCAGAATCAATCATGATCCATCATTTCAGAAACAACACATCAATGGGAGCAATGCCGAAATCTATTTGAAATTTTCCTTAATAGAGAGCTTGTAGGGCGCCTGGGTGGCTCAGTTGGTTAAGCGACTGCCTTCGGCTCAGGTCATGATCCTGGAGTCCCGGGATCGAGTCCCACATCGGGCTCCCTGCTCAGCAGGGAGCCTGCTTCTCCCTCTGACCCTCCCCCCTCTCATGTGCTCTCTCTCTCTCATTCTCTCTGTCTCAAATAAATAAATAAAATCTTTAAAAAAAATTAAAAAAAAAAAGAGCTTGTATTCCACATTAACAAAAATATCTAGAACACAGTAGAAAGATTTCTTTTTCATGCCAACACTATAATAGTCTTTCTGCTCGGTTTTAGTTTAATTGGTGGATGAGGTAAGCATTTTGCCATCAGCAACCATAGTGAGGAACTGTAGCTAGATATACCTTCCAGAATAATTCTGTTGACTATAAAACCCAAACCAGTTTCTGAACGTTTGTTTCTAATTTTCAGGAAGGCGTCAGAGATGAGTAATAAATGTCCTCTTATTTTGTGAAAGGACAAACAATGTTAAATATGTGTAATCTTTTTATTATTATCTCTAAGCTGTTAAACACACTATCTCTGAAAAGTTCAGCTGGGATGGTGGGTTGTAAATGGAGACCAAAAAAGAAGATAAAATGACCTGGCTGAGTTCACATAGTGGACGAAACTGTGGTCACACACGGGATTTTCTACTATTTTTGTCTTTCGATTAGAAAAGCAATATGCATTTATTATAGACATTTTGGAAAAATGCAGAAACACATGAAGAAGAAAATTTAAATCAACTAAAATCCAAGGTTGATACTTAACCCATGTTAATATTTCCTTACAGCTCAGTATAGTATTTTTCTGTGTTGGTTGATATTTGTGGTGCGTACAAGACAATTTGAACCGAAGTATACATAGCATTTTGTATCCTGATTTTCTTATGAGAATTTGCAAGTCACTAAATATCCTTTGAAGATACGATTTATAATGGTTATAGGCTATTGCGTTTAGTGTATATATTGGAATTTATTCAGCTCATCTTTTGTATTGAGTTTTTAAGTTATTTTTCCTATTATAAATAAAGCGGTTATGACTATCCTTACACATAAATCTTAGTGTGTATCTCCAAATTAATTCCATGTTATTAATCCCCAGATACGGAATTGCTGAACCAAGATGCACAGACGTTTTTAAGGATCTTGATTCATATTGGCAACTTATTTTTTCAAAATCCTTTAACTTACACTAGTTACTGTGGTATATGAGAATGTCTGCTTTACCCAAACAACACTAGGTATTATTTATTTTTTAGATTTTCCAAAGAGAAAATGAGAAATCTATTATTTCTCAGCTTAAAAGTAAAACGGAACCTTACTTTGGATGTTGAATGACGACTCCTATTTCTTTTTTTTAAGTTGTCTGTTTCTGTCTTTTGTGTATAATCTTATTAGTGTGTTTGTCTTTGTGCTTATTCCTGGTTCTTTACTAGGACCGTGTCCATGCATCTCCCATGTGTGCTGTCGTGTGCTTTTCTGATTTGTCATTTTCTTTTCATATTTTTTTGTTTGTGTTTTTCTGCTTCAGATACTTCTGCTTTTTGTTGTGAAAACATTCTGCTTTTGCCTTTATGATATTTTTCTTAGCTTCTATGCTTAAGTTCTTCTACACTTCAAGGTCAGAAAAATACTCATTTATATTTTCTTCTTGGTCTTTTACAGTTTTTTTCCTTCTTAAATATTAAGATTGTCAAACCATCCACATGGCTTAAACCCTGCTGTTGTGTGGTAGAAGTAGAGATAGAAGCTCATTTTTTTCCCTGAAAGTCTCAATTCATTATTTTAATGGCCAAGTCATTCTTTCCCAATTGCTTTCAAGTGCCGTCCTTATTCTATACAACATTTTTATTTCCTGCAGGGTTTTCTGTTTCTTAGAACTCTAGCCTGGTTTTATTTTTGTGTCCACATCACCATACTTTATTAAGTATGGTAGCTTTATAACACATTTTTATATCTTACTGCAAGTCTTCGCTTATAAATCTTGTTTTTTACCTATCTTGAATTTTCACACCATACATTTAGGAAAAATTTGCTTCGTCAAAAAAACAACAACAACAACAACAACCTTTTGAGATTTTGATTCAGATCCTGGACTTGAGTTCTTTAACCAGTGTTCTTTCTTCCATTGCTCTGGTGTGGGGGTTTGTTTATTTTATTTTATTTTATTTTTTTATACAGTATTTTCAAAAATGTTGTCACATTTCCCCTACTCCATCAGTTCAGTAAATCAGAATAAAAGGAAAACTTAAATCACGGAACCAATGTGAGATAGAGAGCTGAGAGAGTATGCATAATACTTGGCTTTTTTTTTAATCCAAAGCATTTATGTCATTCAACATAGAGTCCCCAGATTTTTTTTTCCCCCGAATTAGGGCAAAACTCTCTTGGTCCAAGTTACTTAGATACAGAAGAGATGCATGTAAACGGATAAATAAAAATTTCAAGTGGACAAGGGGATTTATTTTCAGCTTATGTATATCTGTAGATCTCCTTGCAAGTTTCAGAGGTTGTGTAAAGCTATAATACAGCCCCCTCTCTGAGCAAACTTGTGTGTAAATACAGTTTATTTCACTCAAAGCCTGCCCCCATGACTGATGGAAATTGTAGTAAAACTTCCACCTGGGTTGTCAACTACGGGAAACTTTCTTATTTATTTTTATTTGTCACAGCAGGTTAAGCTCACAAAGTCCAGGTGTTACATGGCTTTAAATCTGGACACAGGCACAGGAATAGTCTGTTGAAGGTAGTTTATTTAGGATTCCTAAACATGAAGGGACTTAACAAAATGGATTTTATCCAGCTCTGTGGGTCAGGGTGTAAATTCAAGGTACAGTGACCAGAAACAGAAGAACACAAAAGTTGTACCAATGGAACAAACTTCTGCTGCATGTGCTGTGACAACTGTACATTTATTTATTTATTTTTTTCTGAAGCTAGCAGGAGGGAAGGGAGTGACGAGGCAAAGGAGCAGCAGGTTTTCCTGGTAATTTACCTGCCTGTCTGCAGTTTAGCCAAAGGTGGCCATCCCCGTCAGCGATCTTTCCAGTTTTATGCGAGCTAATGTGACTGCTTGTCCCCGGCAGATAAGGAGGTTCTGTTTCAACATAAAATTTTATAGAGCTTAATCTTCCATTATTTTATATTTATTCCACTTTATTTTTTTCATCTTCATTTCCAAGGCTCTGGTTTATATATTTATTTAGAAAATCCATTGTCTTCCTATTTCTTTTTTTTTTTAATTTTTGCTTTGTTTTCTAATAACTTTGCCCAAAATAACAGGGTAGTTCTTTGTACAGTAATTACAAATATCTAATTTATTTAATTAGTCTATCATATTTGCCCTAATTTCTCTGTTTCCTTCCTAAAGCAGCTGAAAATGAAATTATCTCTCTGCCTTTGCCCATACTCGAACGGATGTCCGCATCATCCATCCAAATACTTCTACTTGTGAGTATACAACTAATTTGGATCCAATTAATGCACAACTAATTAAAGTTGATTTTTGTATGTTATTCTAATTTTCATCACACTGTGCTTGTATTTCAATACTTTGGTATTTCATAAGCTGTCAGCTTGTGATACATTCCAGTTATAAGAGACTTTGGTTGACTCTTGTAGGATGTATATAAGTGCATGTATCAAATTGACCCATCTGGATAGCACAAAATTCCCAGACAAGCCCGTTTGAACTGAGCCACTTTCGTGGTCTGCTGTAATAGTTTATTCTGTCCTGTTTTACATTTATATTTGACATTTGCTTTCTACTTCCTGTACATCAATACAAGAATTCAGGAATCTTTTTCCAAATTACTTCTTTAGACTAAGTCTACACTTGCTGATCTATATTATATTCATCCAAAACTTGAGACTTAAAAAAAAAAAAAGTTAAAACTCCAACTTCATTCCACTATTATCAATTCACCGTAATGCACTTATTTTTTTAAAAGTAATTTGGCCCAATAACACATTACTCTATTTCAAATAAACCACTTGATATTGAAATAAGAATTGGTAGAAAATTCCCTTATAATGAAACTTTGTCAAGATAGAATTTTGTTTTGGAGTTCTCCTCCCAGATATCTTCAGAAAAACTTTTAAAAGGTGATAAGAAAGGAAGCATTCAGCAACTCGGTAAGTGGTATGCAGGCAAAGTCATGAGAACATACCAGTTTCATCTAACTAGTTGCCAGTCTAAAAATTTTATATTTGACAACCTGTTTCTCTTAAAACAATATATTATTTTTTATCTTACCTTATTCACTAGTTCGTAAGAAAGTGTAAGGCAGATTGATATATGAAATTATTTTTAAATGAGTAAACGAATGAATATTATCTAAGAGTCTGCAACATATTTTATATCTCTTTTTTTCTATACTTTTCCTCACTTCCATTTTAATAATTGGTGAATGATAGTGGAAAGTTGGAAAGTTAATTATGGATATCTGTTTTCTTCTATTTATCGGCTGTATGGCCTTGAATAGATCATTAAATCTTTCCAATCTTCGGTTTTTCTTTTTTATAAATGGAACAATAATATCTACCTCTCACATCTCACATGGCTAGTCATAATATAGATATGATGAATGTAATTTACACCTAGAAACCACAATATGCCTGTAAGATAAATGTCACTTACATCTTGAATTCATTCGTTGTTGTTCTTGTTGATAACTTATGGTTTTTGTTTTCAATAGTGTAACAAACTGTAAGGGAGTTTCAATTATTTTCTGATTGGCACATATCTAATCTTATATTTCATAGCCCCTGGGGATTTGCAACTTCCTTAAGGTGCTTTGTAGTATGTATAATTAAAAAAGAATTGAATTGAAAGCTTTCAACTTTGAAAATGTTGGGGTTGTTTTATGATACTTCCTAAGGGGGCGAAATGTAACTAACTTGAGTGTTTCATAAAAACCATGATTTAGAATTAATGCTCCAGACTTTTTCTATCCTTCCTTGACCCCCACCTCATTCCCACCCCCAACACGTCTGTGGATGGAACAGAATGTCACAGTGACCACTCACTTTGTTAAATCATCTATCATTTCCTTGGCAAGTTAAATTGGCCGATGTATATGATGATTGGAGCTGAGGCAGTTGCCTCTCTTTGAAGCTCTAGGCATTTGTTTTCAAATAAACTGACTGAATTAGTGAGTCCCCGTGTAATTTATGATTTTTCATTTACTTGACTTATTTCCATGATGATTGGAGATTAGTCCATTTTAAAGAAGACAAGAGAAATTGGGTTTGAGAAGCATTAAAACTAGACCAAAAAAGCATACCAAGATCAAGTAGTTCAAAATCATGGTGACAGATTGTCCTTAACTCGTGACCCACTCAAGAAAGAGAAAAATACTAAAGTACTTAAAAAAAAATTTTTTTTTCTTGCTAAAATATGCTTACAGAATTTTTATTTTTGCTTTATAGGGATTAAAATCTGAGTTTTCTATGCACTTAAAGTCCCAACCGAACTCTTGGTTATGTGGGGTTTACAGTTTAAAATGTGAAAAACTCCCAGTGTTTATAGTTGGAGTTGCGCCTGCTTGGGGATTAAGATTTAAAGGCCACAGCGATGTCACTGGATTAGAGTTAGGAAGATACATTTTGGTTAGACTGAAACTAATGCCAAACTCATGACTCCCAAATTTATGATTGGACTCTTAGACTGCCTACAA
The DNA here is from genome assembly GCF_029215605.1 of Mirounga angustirostris. Classification (NCBI taxonomy): domain Eukaryota; kingdom Metazoa; phylum Chordata; class Mammalia; order Carnivora; family Phocidae; genus Mirounga; species Mirounga angustirostris. The sequence continues at coordinate 148,334,815 of NW_026991710.1, read as the reverse complement.
ATTCATGACTCCCAAATTTATGATCGAACCCACGACTTTCCAGCTTATAGATTTCAGTGCATGCACTAATAAATAAAGATTCTTGAATCTCAGAGGAAGGTCAGTGGACATCAAGGTGCAGTTACATTTAAAATACTGAGTTAGGAATAGCCAATGTAGTGACATTGCATCTTGGCTGTGTGTGGGTAGGGTACTATAGCACTTTACAGGCCATTAAAATATTAAGGTCCCTAAAATTATATAAATTAGAATTGGAGTGGACCCATTTTATGTTATTGGCCTTCTGATTTTTTGACTTTTGAAAAATTATTTTCTTAACCTTGGTCTCTTTTTAAGCCTCAAGGAATAGTAGTAAGACTTGTCCCCTTGGGGGAAAAAAATTCCAATGTCAAATTCAGATATTCCTTGACCTTCACCCAAGGGTTATGTTTTCTTGACTTTTTTTTTTTTAATCTTAAAATTCCAAGTAAAATGCTGGGATAATGCCAAGTATCTGGATGGAAAGATCAGTCAAACAGATGTTTTGTCTATGTAATGACAAATAGCTCTAGACCAGCTTTCGAGCCCCTTCATCACCTTGATCCAGGTTACATTTTTCTTTATGCTTCCTTTTTCTCCAAATAATGATCTGTAGTTCAGCAGATCTGGAAAATTTACTCTTCTGATTCTTCCATTTCTTAGTTTTATTTCCTTTTCCCCAGATTGCCTTCATTTATTTTTGTCTACCAGCACAAATGACTTTCTCCCTTGTTCTCTTTGTTTTATACCATTTTTTTATACCATTGTTTTATACCATTCCTGTGGTATTGCCATATACCTCCTGCTGTGATGACTGTGTGCTTATTTCAGACCTTTCCAGGTGAGCAGGGGCCACTGTGCCTTCTATAATCTGTATTCCATCTATAATCTATATCTAACCTATAGACAATGTCCAATAACTAGTTATAAAATTGTCCATTTGGTTATAAAGTTGTCCATTGGTCAACAAAATACTGGTTCATCAACCTAGTGTTTCACCTATTTATTTTTTCTAGGGGTAAACAATTTTGGGTTGTATAGATTTCTTCTCTAGTGTATCTTTCAAATATTAATATGCAAACTAATATCTATATAGGCATCTAATATAAACAAATGCTACATTTGGTAAATTTGAAAACTGAGGAGTCAACAGAAAAAGATTTCAAAGGTTTTAACTTAATAGGATTGCAGATGGAATTGTTTTTTTTTATCAACACAATTTCATAAGATGAATTAGGGAGCGATTTACAGAATAGTAAAATAAGAAAGAAAGGGTTGCTACCTTCTTTAGTAATTTCCAAAGTTATCAGAGATTAAAAAAAAATTGGAGGCCATCAAAGGGCTTGTATGTGCCACAACTACATGAAAGCATAGCACAGAGATAATATTTTAGGATGGCTTCTTGTTCTCAAAAATATTATTTCTAATAGGAAATGTTAGAATATTTTTTCACTTTGATTTTTTTAACTGACCCAGATTTATTGGTTTTAACTAATCTATATAATATTGTGCCTCTAAATGATCATCTATCTTCCCAAGATGTATTTTCCATTTTCAATACTCTTTTTCTCTCTGTTGTACCTCCTGGCCAGAGGCAAGGAAGTGTCAGACCTTACATATCTGATGAGAAAGGACATTACCACAACCTCCCACACAACTAGGAACCTTCCACACAACTATTCTCTCTTCAAGCCAGTCTCTTCGTCCTCTGCGGGTCTTCATTCCCTAATGATTTTTCCCAAGCTGAGCTTCTAAGCTCATTCTTATATATTAAAGAGACATTTATTAAATGTATGTCTCATTTGACTAGACACACAAGCACATCACCAGTGAGTTGTTTTCCTTGGGCCTGAAGAGTCTCATGGGTTTAAAAGTTGGCTCTCCCTTGTACTTCTAGCTGCAAACCCTGGGACAAGTTATTTTAATCTCTTGTAGCTCAGTTTTCTCAACGTTCATTTGTCAAGTGTGGCTAATAGTATCACTCTCATAGGAGTCATTTGAGAATTAAATAAATTAATACATGTGAGGTGCTTAGAATTCTGCTGAATGTAAGTGTTTAATTAGCATTAGCAATTCTTTTTTCCTCATTGTTAACATTTTAAAAAATCTATTGAAGTAGTGTGGAGGTTTCTTAAAATATTAAAAATAGAATTGTCAGATGATCCAGTAATTCCACCCAAAGAAAATGAAAACACTAATTTGAAAAGATATATGCACCCCTATGTTTATTGCAGCGTTGTTTATAATAGCCAAGATATGGGAGCATTAACAGTTCTTAGGAGTGATTAGCCTGTTCAAAGAGAGATCTTTGAGATCTCAGTGAGATTTAGCACAATGTTACGATCATCCTTACAGCCCAAATGAGAAGAATCCAGAAGCCATGAGTAAGAACTCAACAGGGGACAAGCAAAAAGTAACAACTGACTAATATTTACACCCCTTCTTCATTTTTGGTTCAACTAGTCTGCTACATTCTTACACCCTCAGTTTTGGAAGGAGAGTGGTGGCCCATTTCACTATTTAAAATTTTAATGTAAAATCATGTTTTCATAGTTATTTTTCTAGAGTTGTTTTTTGTAACGGGACAAGAGTAAGCTATAGTGAAGCCTGTCTCTTTATGTTCTTCTACCAAGTCATAAACCGTGGGGACTTTTAAAGGAACATTTTAGTTAAGATTTTCTTATTGCTATATTATTTGTGTAATAGTAGTTTAAATGATGCATTCAGTGTAATTAATTCACCTCTTATTTTGTAAAATAAGTCTCTATACATTCAACCATAGCGTGTTTATTATAGACAAAGCTCCAATTTACAAGACTATTCCCTTTGGTCCACTTATTTTGTAGTCGCTGTTGTCTATTTATTTATTCTAGTAACTGTCATAAACCTGCTATTTTGAGGGAATGTTGGAAGCTGATGTGTACTTTGCAATGTCTGCCTTTGAAAGTCTATTTACCTTTGAGTGATTTGGTTCAAGAACTTTTTTGCACAGAATACTTGTATCTATGGTCTCACTGCCTTCAGGCTGTCTCCATTTTAATTTTCAATATAGCCAATGCTGATCTTCTCTATTTTCAGAGTCTCACTGCTTGATAACTGATGGCAGGTCATCTCTCAAGTCCTTGGGAGAGAGATAACTAATTCTATGATGTGTAGTTACTGGTTCTACCTTCCCCTCCCTCTCTCCGTTCATCTAATCTTCCCTGTTCCTTCTGATCCTTCTCCCCTTTCTTTTCCTTCATCCATTCTTCCTCCTCTATGCTCTCTTTCTTTAGTTGTGGGGGTATGTGTTAGCTTGTTGAAACATCTACGTTCTTGACACAGTGTGGGGTATTTTATTTTCATTTTCTTATTTAATTCTTATATTTTAATCCCATTTTTTGACCATGCTATCTTTGCAGGTCCCACTTGTCAGAAATCTCATCATAAATTCTTAAGGTCATACATCTCCTATGTATAGGTTCAAAATTCTTTGGTAATATCTGCAAGCAAATATGATTATTTATTTATTTATTTATTTATTTATTTATTTATTTATTAAGATTTTATTTATTTATTTGCAGAGAGAAAGAGAGAGAGAACAAGCAGGGGGAGTGGTAGGCAGAGGGAGAGGGAGAAGCAGGCTCCCTGCTGAGCAAAGAGCCCTATGCCAGACTCAATCCTAGGACCCCAGGATCATGACCTGAGTCAAAGGCAAACGCTTAAAGGACTGAGCCACCCAGGCGCCCCAAATATGATCTTTTTTATAAAGCAGAACTTGCTAGTGTGCATAGTTTATCTTGGATTTCATTTTCACCATGTTATTGCAGATAACATTTTGGGTTCATAAACTTTTGTAGCGTATTATGTTTGGGTAGACCTTGAGGCAGAGCCATAAATTTTCCAACATGGAATTTATTCTTGATTCTACTGCATAAATTTTCTAACATGGAAATTTTTCTAGATTTGCAGTTGGATTTTAGGTTCCATATCAAGGGCTATAGTGCATCCCAAGGGACTTGATCAGGTTCAATGGATTCTTCTTTTATTGCTACTGAGATATAAATTATTAAATGCTTAAGATCCTAACTGGAAAGGGGATGTAGAGTTTTCCATCCAAGGTTCGCCTTTTGCTATACCCTACTGGGGATTTACAGTGTCATTTAAAGATAGCCAGGTTGCCAACATTAGCTCATTTACCCTGAGTAAGTAACTCTCAATTTGTGGAAGTACCACTCTTAGGAAACATTTGTCAAAATTACTGGGGAGCTTGATTGATCTCTAATGGGCAAGAATGTAGAATGCTAAAAGTTCTGTAATAACATGAGCCAATCCTGTAAATGAGTTATTCTGAACAAAATACCAATTGCATCTTCATTAAACACTGAGGAGTCTTGTTCCAGTTTTGCTAAAATGTAGCTATATAAAAGACTTCAAAGAAGTGTATTTCTTACTGATCTATTGAACAAGTTGGATTTTAGAAGGATAACCAGTAACCCATTTCATTTTCTCCTGTTGCTCTTTCAAATCAGTTTTGCAGCTTGTTTTTCCCTACACCTGTGATGACTCTTAGGCTTGATTCTTAACTTCTAGGCACTTTTTGAAAATAGGAAGAAGAGGGGCACCTGGGTGCCTCAGTCGTTAAGTATCTGCCTTTGGCTCAGGTCATGATCCCAGAGTCCTGGGATCGAGCCCCACATCGGGCTCCCTGCTCGGCGGGAATCCTGTTTCTCCCTCTCCCACTCCCCCTGCTTGTGTTCCCTCTCTCACTGTGTCTCTCTCTGTAAAATAAATAAAATCTTAAAAAAAAAAATGAAAATAGGAAGAAGACTGGTCCAGTACAAAGTAATATTACAACTTTAAATTTTTAACCAACTTAAATTTCTCCTTTCCAGCAGCTCAAGTCTGACTCAAGTTGGGAATATTTCAGCGGGTGAAAGAGGTTGTCCTTTTCCTCACCCATTTCCTTCCCCACTGATGAATTTCTCTTAGTATAGATGTGATCAAGCATAGCTGCCCCCCCTGCTGTGAGAGAATATCTAGAACTGACTCCTTATGCCTGCGGTCTCCTCTCTGGCTAGCTATTTATGAGACTCCATTATGCCACTTGGTTTTTGTTTTTTTGTTTTTTTTTATTCTTATGTTAATTCCCTACATTACATCATTAGTTTTAGATGTAGTGTTCCATGATTCATTGTTTGTGCATAACACCCAGTGTTCCATGCAGAACGTGCCCTCTTTAATACCCATCACCAGGCTAACCCATCCCCCCACCCCCTGCCCCTCTAGAACCCTCAGTTTGTTTTTCAGAGTCCATCATCTCTCATGGTTCGTCTACCCTTCTGATTTCCCCTGCTTCATTCTTCCCCTCCTGCTACCTTCTTCTTCTTCTTTTTTTTTTTTCTTAACATATATTGCATTATTTGTTTCAGAGGTACAGATCTGAGATTCAACAGTCTTGCACAATTCACAGCGCATACCAGAGCACATACCCTCCCCAGTGTCTATCACCCAGTCACCCCATCCCTCCCACCCCCCACCACTCCAGCAACCCTCAGTTTGTTTCCTGTGATTAAGAATTCCTCATATCAGTGAGATCATATGATACATGGTTTTTTGTGGGCCATTCATTTATTAGATCAAATTGGTCTTCCAAACTGATCTCCTTGAGTGGAATAATTGTTAAATGCATCCCCAGGCGAGTTTATTGCTGCAGGATCTACATCTGCTCCATAAATGTCTTTGTCCCACTGCTGTTGGAAGGCAGTTACGTTCCAGTGTAATCCCTTCTCTCATCTTCACATATCTCTTGGTGAGAGTCCTACACCAGTCAAGACCAGAGTGATGGTGTTAAAAACCTCTCTGTCCCTTGAATTCCCTCCTTGGAAACTTCTCCAAGACACTTCATACTATCAGAATTTTCAGCCTCAGAATTCTATACTCTGAAGTTGAGCAGGGGCAAAGGTTGGAAGAACTAGGGTAATTTTTTCAAGTGTAGTTTATATGGCCTAGACTTTTCTTTAGAATGTGGGCCCCATTATTCTCAGATTTGGGGGTTTACACCAAAACAGAGGCAGAAAGAATCCCACCTAACAGCCTGTTATGCTAATAGGGAAAACTTATGCAATGTACCACCCAGGCTGTGGAAGGAAGTTTGTGATCAATACCCACATGAGGAGTAGCATGGCGGTAACAGGTAGTAGGGTTTACTCCCAGGAGAGAGGGTGTAGTATGGTCTAGCTTCAGGGATGTTAGTCTGAGTCAAAGGGCAAGAGACAAACAAAAGAGAAACAAGTGCTTCCTTTCATAAAGGATTCTTTGTGTAGGCCAGACAGATGGGTAAGTGGTGGAGGCTCTGGATGTGAGTCAATAGAGCTCCTTCTCAGGTCTGTGCTGGTTTTTTTCTTGTTAGGCCAGCAGGACTGGAGTGAGGACCCTCAACTGAGGTTAACCGCAAGAGCTGGGTTTCAGAGACCAGATGCACACACCACTGCAAGCTATAATATGCAAGATAGCTCCTTCAATAGTGGAAATGAAGGAGCTCTACTGAACAGAGCAGAACACCAGGAGCATGGACCAAGGCTCAGTAAATAGGCAGTAGGTATTATGGGCATCCGACATTCATAAAGTGATGACTGCTGTTTTAGCTCAGTTTCCCTAGAAAATGGAGCTTGGTTTAAGCATTGTATTAGTCAGCTCAGACTGCCAAACAAAATACCATGTACCGGATGGTTTCAACAACAGAAGTTCCTTGTTTTATAGTTCCGAAGCCTGGAAGCCCAAGATTAGGGTGCCAGGTTCTGGTGAGGACTCTTTTCCTATCTTGTGAATGGCTGACTTCTCACTGTGTCCTCTCTGCTATCTCTTCGTGTAAAGGCACGAACCCTATCACGAGGGCCCCTTCTTCATGACCTTATCTAACCCTGATTACCACCCAAAGGCCCAATCTTCACATCCCATCACATTGGTGGTTTTGAAGAAAACATTCAGCCCATAGCAAGCATCAAGTCCTGATGCTTTCGTAAAGGAAGTGAAAACTCAGGGGGAAGTGAGAGTGAGGAATAAGGGAAGTGAAGCATGTTGGGAAATAACTGAAAGCCATGTATTACTGCTGGGGCCATGCTTTCCTATGAACTGCAAAGTTACCCAGCCAGTAGCAGGAATTTGCATGCAAGACTGCTGCAAATGCAGGCTATAGGGAAATCTGTGCTTTGGAGCAGTCCTTTGGAGAGAAGAGAGAATTTATCTGCTAAGCTGCTTCTTCTGTTTCATGTTGGTTAAAATTTGCACCGGGGTGTGGTAACTCCCCCACACCTTCTGCTCTTATCATCCTAGATGCTTTGGCAGCTTCTCAGAAAGTTCTGCTTTATAGCATTTCCTGTGAATCCACAAGTGATGGAAGGATCTCCAGACTCAGGAAACACTTCTTGTAGACCTCAGGCAAGGGAACCCTCTGAGCACACTAGGAATCAATCAGCCACTCTTGGCAAGCCAGGTGAGCCTGGGGAAATAGAAAAGATGTGCCTGAAACAGATGCCTTGATTGGTTTTGGTAACATATGACATCAGAGGAGTCTGTGACAGGTGGGACACAAGGGGTTATAGGCAGGTAGATATGAGAAAACAAAGCAGGAATCCAGGAGAAGAAAATGAAGTTTCAGGGCAAGACTCTCATGTTCAGGAAGATTGCCATGAAAAAGGTATATTCCAAGGAAAGTAACTGGACTGGGGATTAAATGAGGGATCCAGACAGAGAAAATAAGAAGAGTAAAAGGAAGTTGCACCAACTCCATTATAAACTCAGAGCAGAATGACAAACAACAAAGCTGTCCAAGGAGCAACCATACCACCTTCTGGGATTCTTAAGCCCCCCAAACTAGGAATGAAATAAACCTGGAGCCTGGCATTTATTCATTTTTCAATGTCTTCATTCATTTAAGAGTACTGATTACATGCCATGATCTAGACATCAAAGATTCAGTGGGGATAGATCAAAATGATATTGAATTTCTAGAGAAGGAAATGTATACTGAAGCTTTGTGATTCAGTAGAGAATTGTCTAGCATAAAAGCTAATGAGTCTTCTATTTCTAAATATCTTTCTTCTTGTCTTCTTGAACATTTTCAGTTGACACTGTATGTCAAAACTTATGTCACCCTTACCTTAAATATACACACAAATTAATTTTTTTAATTGATAGACTTAATTTTTTTTTTTACGGAAGTTTTAGATTTATACAAAATTGAGCAGACAGTACACAAAAAGCCCATATGTCCTCTGGTTCAATATTCATATAGGTTATATGATCATCTACCTGGATTCAGAGAAGGCATTTAACAAAATAAACATTCATTTTTGTTAAAAGTACTCAACAATACAGTAATCATTTGGTACTTTCTTTCTTAATTTGATTATCTATCTATATGAAGCTATATGGATGTATAGCAAAAAGACAAAGTCATACTGAATGTGGAGATACTAAAGGCATTCTCAACAAAGTAAAGACAAAAATGAATGTCCATTATTACTGCTACAATTTAACATTGTCGGAAAGAGATTAATCTATAAATTAGACAGGAGAAGAAATTTAGAGGTATAAAATATTGGAAAGGAGGAGGTAAAGCTATTATTATTTGCCGTTGCTGTAATGTTATTTGTGGAAACCGAAGACACTAAGTAAGAAAATAAGACACTACAAGTATAAGATAATTTAGTACGATGGTGGAATATAAAATTACTATGCATAAATAAATAGAATTTATCTAAACATAAAGCAACCAGTTCAAAGATACAATGGAAGACCCATTTTTTTTAATTGTGTCTGCATATATATATATTTTTTTAAGATTTTATTTATTTATTTGACAGAGAGAGAATGAGAGAGAAAGCACATGAGAGGGGGGAGGGTCAGAGGGAGAAGCAGACTCCCCGCTGAGCAGGGAGCCCGATGTGGGACTCGATCCAGGGACTCCAGGATCATGACCTGAGCTGAAGGCAGTCGCCTAACCAACTGAGCCACCCAGGCGCCCGGAAGACCCATTTTTAATAGCAGCATAAAAAACATAAAACCATAGGCCTAAAATTAGCAAGAACTGTGCAAACTCTGTACAAGGAAAACAGTAACCCACTCCCAAAGTACATAAAGTTACACTTAAATCAATAGAAAAGCATATCATAGTCTCAGATAGGAAGATTCAATATCAATGTGTCTATTTTCCCTAAGTTCTTCTGTTTGTTTGTTTGTTTTAAATTAATGTGATCTTAAACTTGATAGTGACCGGGACTAGATAAAATTATTCTAAATTTCACATAAAAAAGATACGCAAGTATAGCCACATAAACTAGGGGAAACTAGCCCAATAGATATGAAGTATACTATAAGCCTCAAAAGGTAAACACTGTCATGAGCTGACACATGAAACGGGAGAGTTAGATTATAAATAAAATATATACAGGAATGTCATATATGATAAAGGTGTCATCAGAAAACAAATGAAAAAAGATACAATTTTCTATTTTGATGTGCCCTAAAGTACCAGTCTCAATTTTTCATGGCTACTGGACTTTGTTTTATGGTTAGAAAAATCTTCCCCAATCTGAAGTTATAAGCAAAAATTAAACCATGGTTTCTGTTTGTAAAAAATATAAACTTTTGATCAGTTGTGTTAGAACAATCTAGCTAAGCCATCTGGAGTAAGTTAATGTTGTACATTTTACACCAGGATAAATTTCAAATGGATCAAAGATTGAAATTTTGAAAATAAAGCCATATAAATGCTACAAAAAAAAAAAATCACTGAGTTCTGTGGTATCTTTGCAATGGGGAAGGCCTTTCTTAATATAGTTCAAAATCCAAAAGTCACTAAAAGAGTGATAATTTTGACTAGATAAAAAAAATCAAGAACTTCTGCATAACATGAAATATGCAGCATATGCAAACTCAAAAGATAAATGAAAAACTGGTGATGGTTGGTGGAGGGGGGGATTGTAACTCATATCATTAGCAAAGGCTAATTCCCTAATCCATAAATAGCTCTTAGAAATTAAGGTAAAACAAACTAACAACCCCAGTGAAATGTGGTTAAGATTATTCACAGATAAATATGTAAATGCCCCTCAAACATAGGAAAAGAAGCAACACCTCCATGGTACTATGAGGAAGTGCAAGTTTAATTTACGTTGAGATATCTTTTTTTTACATTTTATATTGGCAAAAATCCAAAAGATTGTCATATTTTTCCAGCAAAACTGGGGGAAACGGGTGCTCTTGTTTTTAGGATTCCAAAATGAAACAACCCTGGAGGAAGGAAACTGGATCTCATTTTCCCAAATACATTTAACCTTTCCTAGTAATCCAACTACTGGGAGATAATGCTACAGATACATCTGAACATTTAAGAAATAATGTAGAGACATCATTAATTGCAGGATTGTTTATAACACTACAAGATTGGAAATTGCTCCACCATCCACCATTGGAAACTGCTCCGCTATCCACCATTCATGAGCTGGTCACAGGAACTCTGGTGTCCCCATACAACACAGTCCTAGGAAGTTATAAGAGGGTGACGTGATAAAGATTTTGGTACTAAAATGGTGAGGTCTTCAACATTTTTTGTGAAGTGATACAAAAAAGTAATAGGACAATATTTATAGTAAGTTCTTTTTAGTGCGAGAAAGGGGACATACATATATTCATATTTGTTGATGGATTTATAAAGAAATAATAAAAGAATGCACAGAAAAAGAATACAGTCACCATCTATAAGGGAAAAGTTGAGGACAGAGGCGGGAGTCTTCTCTTTGTATATTGTATATTTTATATTGTTTTGATTTTGAGCCATTTGAACATACTTCTTCAAAAATAAAATTACATACATATGTATATGTATAGATGTACTGTATAGAATTTAAAAATTCTAGATTCAAAATTTTCCCCTGGAAATCTGAATATCTGAATAAACTGCTCCATTGTCTTCTAGCATTGGACTCATTAAAATCCAAAGCACTCAGATTCTTATCCCTTTGTAGACATATGTGCCCTCTCTCTTTCAAAAAGCTTATAGAATTATTTTATTTTTTTATTTTTGAAATTACAAACTTTCATCAGGATGGATGTACTCAGCATTTTGTGTCCTGTCTCAATCTGAGTATGAGTGGATATTTTTAAAGCTTGGGGTGTTTTTGTAGTTCTATTTATTTTGTTATTTTTCTTCTTTACATTCTAGAAGATCCTCATGTCTTTATCACCTCTTCCACCAAAACATAATTTTGCTATGTAAATACTCCTTAAACACGTGAATGATTCCCAAATGGGCTATACATTGCTCAGAGAAAAATTAAGAGGTCTAAACAAAGGGGATTGTATTCATATTATGGAATTTATAGCCAAGATATATGTTCTTTTAAATTTCACACTCCCTACTATTTATCATCTCCTCCTCAAAACCCAAGGATCTCTTTTATTAAAAGGCAATAAAAATGTAGGAGAACCTCCTAAAAATAGCTCTGTTGTCTTTCTTTTGACTTTTTTTACCAAAGATATGTAAACTAAGATTGGTACAAGACAAATGCTTTCTCCTGAAACTTCACATAGAGAAATTCAGCACATTTATCAAAAATACGGGAAGATCTAAATCCGAATGTATATAAGCAAAGACAGTTACAAATTATTTATGATACAGCTGCTCTTTTTCTAGTATTTTAGCAGTGATACGGGAAACATTTTATCTGGTAACTTACATAGTTACAAAAAAATTCTTCCTATGTTTTAAAAAAAATTAACATGGTTGATTTCAGATTTGAAGCCAAAATAAAAATGGGTAGATGACACTCCAACACTGAACTTTCTTTGTGCTGGTTTTTGTTAAGTCTATTAAACTAATGTATTAAGCCACCTTTCTGTTAGTAGATCACCATTAATTTTCTTTTAACAGATTTGTTAAAAAGTTTTGAATTTTTCCTTAGTACCATTCTTTTAGTTTTATGATTATATGAGGGTTTTTTTCAGGCTGACTTAATACTTTGTAAATGAACAAACCACTGCATAGCCAATTGATTTATTTTGTATATGATATGAATTAATGCATTATATAGTGCAATATGATGTAGTATATTAATTAATTAATGTACTCTTTTCCTTCCTGGTTTATGGAGCCCACAGTCACGCATTTTCATTTGAAGGGATCTGACCCCAAATTTATTTTCTCCATTTGGTGGAAAGGAAGCTTGTTCAGCATACAGTAGTATTCATTGGTATCCATAAATTCTTTTCTTTATCAGCATATATGAGGGAAAATGTATTTATACTACTTATTGATTTTATTGTCATTTCTGAGACTACTTCCTCATACTCAAAATTTTGTACACATTTCTTTTGTACCTTAGAAAATGAAGAAGGTTGTTGAATCAAAATCATACTTCCCCACCCCTGGAATTATTTATCACTCTGTAACATAATTCCACCTTTCTCTCTGGATTTGCTCTATTTTCTACCCATCTCAGCCCCTGAGCCTGTCCAATGAAGATCGGTCCACTGTGCATTTTCTTTCACTATGCCCTCTGCCTAGAACACATTTCTCTTCTCTCCATTCATCTATCCCACTCTCCCTGAAAAGCCTGGGGCAAACTACCCTGGACCTCAAGGCCTTTCTCAATCTTCTGTCTTTCCTTCGAATAATAATGACTTTGCCACTTGTGAAGAGCTGATACCATAAGAGCTTGTAAAACTTTCCCACCAAGGCCTCCTTTTATCAGAGATAAATGAATACTATTTCAAAGGTGGGTGGAAATGGGGGCTGTATTACAGATTTCTTTAAAATTACATGTTTGTTTTAAAATAGTGTTTTAAACTTACTCCCATCAGAACTGAATGAAGGGGTGGGTCATCATGGCAACTGTCTGGGAAATGCTGCTATATGGCCTGCTAAGCATCCACAGAAGGAATGAGAAATAGGTTACTCAATGATTTTAAGTTTCTTAACACCATACCTCCTTATAAAATGAGAGATGTAATTTAGTACACTGTCCATGAAGCAGAAAGAGCCCTTGATTTGAAAAAAAAAAAAAAAGAAAAAATGACAGAAGGGAAGGAGGGAAGAAGGAAGCAAGAAAGCAAGGGAAGAAGGAAGGAAGTTGAAAGATTTTACATGCAATTGCTCATGTAATTCTTACAACACTTCCTTAAATGAAGTAGTCTTAAAATCCTTCAATAGATTCTATACATGCTTAGGTTAGAGTCTAACCTCCTGATTGTGGGTTGCCAGTCCTCTGGCGAAGTCCTTGGCCTCCTCTTCTGCCCCACCCCAGGCTGTCTCTGCTCCAGCCATCAGGATTCTGTTCCATCCTCAAAGAGGTAACTGCCCTCAACGCCCCCACCCCCAGCCCCGGCCCCCTTCACTGCAGGCCTTCCAGCTCTTCTGACTCATTTCAGGTTTCCTTTAAAAGACCACTTCCTCAGAAAGGTTTTAGGTTTATTTGTAGCATTCTCGTATCTCCCTTTTAGAATACCTACCACAGCTTTGGCTCCTTGCTTCTTGCTTAATGAGAGCAGAGACTATAACTGTCATAATCATCATTGTACCCCAGAGTCTGGCATATGGTAGAGACCCGAATATGACTGAACAAATTATGGAATCCGCTGATACTTATCTTAAGAATGAGGTCCTTGGAACTTGTTTGAGTTGGAGGTACTTGGTACTTGGAGGTACTTGGAGCAAGGTCGCACAGCTAATAAGTAGCAGTAGGATCTAGCTCTTTCTGACTCCATGAACAGAAGATTTAATTACCATGCTATATAGATTTAAAATTGTTACACCCTTGTTGTTTGCTCAGCCTGTGGCCCCTCTCATTTGCTCTCTTATAATAATTTCCACTCCATTTCTGTCATACTCTACTGGTAGATCTTTTTTTAAAAGATTTATTTATTTATTTTAGTAAGAGAGAGAGAGATCATGAGCAAGAGGAGGGGCAGAGGGAGAGGGAGAGAGAATCTCAAGCAGACTCCCCACTAAGCATGGAGCCCATTGCCAGGCTCAATCCCAGGATCCTGAGATCATGACCTGAGCCAAAATCAAGAGTCAGATGTTAAACCAACTGAGCCACCCAGGTGCCCCTCTACGTATTTTTCTAATGTCCCATTTCCCCAACTAGAATGTTGCCTCCTCTCTTCAGGAGAGAGGTCATGTTTATTGCTATCATTTTAAGATATTCGTTTCTAACTGAGGATTGCTGGAGGGAGGTGGGTGGGGGATGGGTTAAGTGAGTGACTGGATTAAGGAGGACACTTGTGATGAGCCCGGGGTGTTGTATGTAAGTGATGAATCACTAAATCCTACACCTGAAACTAATATTACACTGTCTGTTAACTGACTGGAATTTAAATAAAAACTTGACAAAAAAAAAGAAAATATTTGTTTCTATTTTATATGTTGCTGAAATGGGTGCCTTGGACATTGTAGTTACTCAGCAAAGATTTTATTGCGTGATGTATAGAAAGAAGCCACATACTATGCAGGGAGAAAAAACTGTAATGCTAGGGGATGGAAAAGTAATGCTTTTAGTTATAAACATGTATTAGTCATTGGAATCCATTAGGATCATGAGAGAAGGGTAGACTCTTTGCTCTTCTTCATGAGTAAAAGTTTGAATGATAATAGCAATAAGGGAGAATTAATTTATTTAATTTGACCAGAAAGTCCAAGGGGAAATTTACTTGCCTTCCCTCGAGTGAGGAAGGCACCATTATTTACTGCGGGCACTTTGAAAAACAGGGAAGTAGCAAGATTACTAAGGTTATCCAAGGGACCCATTCACTTTCCTTTTCAACATCCTTTCTCATTCTTCTCATTTATCCTCTAGAAATGCTTATTCTTGATCCCATTTTCACAGAGCTTAGCAGTAAGCAGTCATAGCTGGTAATAGTTTAGGAAGAAGGTACAACATAGTTTTAGGTCGTTCATATTTTAAAGGGAGACTTGCAATTCTTGAAGCCTGCTCATTAGCGAGACAAATTTGTCAGGCCTCTGGGGGCCAAAATTGTTTCTCATTCTTGATTTCTCCTGTGGAACACAGTGGAAGGCCTTGCACATTGGAAATGATGATCATACACACTGAGCTCTGTGGATGAGCATTCCATCCTCACCTGCCCTCCTCACTTCCTTCTATCTCTTCCACTTCTGGAAGAAACAGGTGGGGTTGGAATCAAAGACAAAGAGGACTCCTCAGGGATATTCAGATAGGCACTGCAATATTTGCTTTAAAAGGAAGTATTTAAAAGCTGCATAATCAGCTCCCCAAATTAGTCTATGATTCTACTTGTTGGCAGCATTGGGCTAGCAAAGCAGAATTCATTTGTGTTCACTCTTGGATCTGCAATCAGGTGGTTAGTTGGGTGGGCCAGGCTGGGTGGCTTGTGATTGGCCTCCACTGGGGTTAGCTGTGCTGAACTGAACCTCTTTCCATGTGATCAGTCATCCAGCAGCTGACTAGCTCAATCTTATTCCAAGCAAGTTTCATATCTCTTTAACTTCTCATTGGCAATTGCCCACTGGCCAAACAAGTCCCAGGCCATGCTCAGTGTTGGTGTGGGAGCAGTTACCCAGGGCGTGCATACAAGAAGGAGGTAATAAATCTGGGATGTTTACTGCCATATTCTATAACTACATAAAGTAGTAGTATATTAATGTCAAGAAATAAACCTTTTAGTTAAAGACTGTGGCTTAACTAAATGTGTGTATCTCCCTGTTCCTCCTGAAACCCCCTTAAAAATAAATAAAGTCTAGGGACAAATAAAAAAGAGAAAATATCTGAGCAAATATTTTAACAATGTTTCTGTTAAGGATACAACAACGCAGAGGAAGCTACTCACCAAATACCTACCAATAAGGAGTAATGTAGTTAACTACTCAACACTCCTCTTCCCCTGATTCTGGATTTGGGGGTTTCAGGGACTGGAAAGGGTGAGGGATGAAGGCAAGGGCTGAGACCTGGGAGATTGTTTTGAAAACCTACACAGAAAGCAGTCACACTTCAGTTCCTCTCCTTTTCTGCATGCAGACAGGAACTACCTGCTCTTTGGCAGGAAATAAGAAGTCCTTTGTCTGGAAAAATTAAGACAAAGATGTTTAGGATTGGGAAACAATAGGTAGGATGAGTTGGAGGTACATGCTAGGATTAGATGAAAGTCTGCTTATTGAAAAGTGGGACTGCCCAATCCCAATCCCCTGCCTCACTGCTAGACTAGGAACAACCAAATATTCCTCACCTGGGAAGAAGATAGGCAGGTTCTTCTCTGAAGAGACTGCTTGGTTCCAAAAAAATGACATATTGACATTTAAGGAGGCAGGCATTCTTTATTCTTCAGCCAAGCACACAGAGTTCCCAAGCGGTTCTTAACTGCTGAATTTCAAGGCCTTAGAACAGTGCCTGACATATAGTAGGCATTCAATAAATATTTATTAAATGAATATTTAATAATTCCTTTCAATTCAAAATATTCATTTTGAATAAAATGAATTAAGTACTTCATTCTAAACATAGGCAGCCAGACTTACCAGATTTTGAGGAAAATCTTTAACATGAAAAAGAACTAGGAATCACCAAACACAAACTGATAAAAAGAAACCTAGAGGAAACAGATGTCATGGAGGGGAAAGAAGAAAGTATTAATAAAAAGTGTACCTAACTAATATTCTCAAAGAGATAAGAGATCCAGAACCCATAAAATTATAAAATAATATATGAAAATAAAATTATATCTGAATCTCACACACACACACACACACTCACTATTTCTTCCTTCATTTTATAGATGAGAAAATTGAGATAAAGCCCATTTGTATAGGGCACCTGGGTGACTCAGTCGGTTAAGTGTCTGCCTTTGGCTAAGGTCATGATCCCAAGGTGCTGAGATCGAGCCCCGTGTCAGGCTCCCTGCTCAGCGGGGAGTCTGCTTCTCCCTCTGCCCCTCCCCTTGCTTGTGCTCTCTCTCTGTCAAATGAATAAAATCTTAAAAAAAAAAAAAAAAAGCCCATTTGGGTAACACAGGGACAGACTCTTGAATGGAAGCCAGGAAATACTCTGCAGTGCTGGCCCTCACATTCAGGTCCTTGATCTTTACACATCTGTCTGAGCCATCCTCCTCTCTCAAGTCTTTGCCATCCTCCCTACCCGTCCAAATTCTGCTCATTTCCCAAGACCAACTCCCCGCATAAACCCGTCTGTGAACCCAGCCAATCACACTATTTGGATTCCCCCAACACTGATAATCTGTAGCATCTATTTTATTACTGGGTTGGTTATATGATTGTTTTGTTATCTTGTTGGCTTTTTAAAAAATATATATATAATTCCGTCCTCCCCAACAAGAGCAAATCCCCAGGACGGAAATGTCTCAGGAGTCTTTATCAAAATGCTAAGTACATAAGAGTCACTTTAGAAAAATCTGCTGACTTGAGTCTAACTAGAGCATTTACTGGATTATTTCATGGCTCAATATTTGGAACACTCCAAATTCATAAGATCTACTTGACAAAAGCGTCTTGTTACTTCAGACCCTGGTATAATTGATTTGTCATTATCATACACTATTCACAGTCTGGCAGTAGTAGACAAAATTAAATATCCCTGCACGCCGTGTTTGACATAAAACAAGCATGACCTGGATAAACAGGTATCACTTTGTTACCTAAGCCTCTCTTGAGAAAGAGAAGGCAATTCTCCATCATTCCAATTTGTTCATGCTATAGGTGGTTGGATGGTTCTTGCTGGTTTTATTGCTTGATGTGACCTTTTATCAAGTTTTTTCTGGGCCAGTGTTCTGCATACAATAAGTATATATATCTCATTATCATTAGTGGTGACCAAATACCTCCAATTCAAACATAGAATCCTATTTTTGGAATATATTTGAGACATATTTTTCAGCCCACCATATAGTACAAATGTTTATTAAATATCCACTTTGGACTTAGCAGCATCCTAAGATTTGTGGTAACATTATGCAAGAAACAAAAGGCCTAACCCCTACTCTCAAAGAGCATACAGTTGAATTTATTTGTATTTTATATATTAAAATATGATTGCGAGTTTTATATGTTAAAATATGATTGTGAGTTTTATATGTTAAAATATGATTGTGAGTTAAACACTTTGAAGTTAATGCAAAACATCTTTGTTTCTTAAAACAACAATGAATTTTTTGGCAAGATCTAAAAACTGGCCACGGTACAAAGCCTACACCTAATTTTGTCTTTTAAATTTATATATATGCATGTGTATGGATGGATGTATACCTATGTGTGTATGCATGTATGCACGGATTTTCATAGAGCAGTGATACATATTTATGCCTTTTGAAATATTGCTTAGCATGTGTATCTGAAAACCAGAGAAGATTTGAGACAGTCATCTTAAATTCTCTGGTAAATATTTTATGATTTACAGTTTCCCATTTATGGAAGGATTTGGGTTGAGAAACTATAGATGATCAAATGATTGCTTGGAAATGTCAGGGAAGAATCAGATAAGGTACTTCTAAATGGATGATTCAATGCAATAGTGCTGAAGAAACATCTTGCTTCTTAGGTCTACCTAAATCTGTACATAATAAATCTTATATTTTAAATGTATTGTAAGGGACAAAGTACTTTCCCATAGTTGATCTCATTTTGATTTTGGTCCAAACACATATAAATATATTCTATTATGTGTGTATGAACTAGAGGTACACATTCATGTCAATTCAAGATAGAACAGAGTCATAAATCAAGTCTCATTTGATGAGATCTAACAAACAGAAGCATATTATTTTTTGTTTGTTGGTTTATGTTTTGTCTTTCCTTTGGCAGTACAGGTTTGAGGTGCCATCATTTAGAGATTATCTTCCTAATGTTTATCCCCCAAGGTTTTGTGGGTCCCTTTTATTTTTCAGCTGAAAAGAACTACAATTCTTGGAAACGTCTGGTTTTCTCTGTGATCTAAAACAGGCAGCCCTTCCTCTCTTATCTAGAATGACACTGCCAGAACTAAATGCTGCAGCAACATTTGGGTTCACTGATCACAGGATGGAGCTGCAAGGTGATCCAGAGTTAGTCATAACCACACCTGAAAGACCCCTTACACTGCATATGCTTTAGTGGGGAACATGATCATCTTCACATGTACCATTAGTTATCAATACTCATGATGAGAGGAATTTTTAGAAACCTGATGATAAAAAGTGAAGAAGACATCTAAGCTAAGTTCAAAAAACCACTCCTCTGATGTTGAACATTAAAGGAATAAGTGGTTTGTGATAAACATTAATAGAAAAAAATTCCTGGCCGGAATAGAGGCATATACAAACTGAGATTTTTAAAGCCAATCATAGTATCTACCACCTGTTTAAGAAGACACAGGAGGTGCAAACAGCTCATAATTCTGATTCTGTCATGTTGGTGAAAAAGACTTGAAATTTCATGCATTATTGAAATGTTTTTAGTTTAGTTGTTAATACAGGTCTACAAAGCCAGACTTTCACTAACATTGTTTCTTTATAGCTTCCTGATATTCCATAGCAATGTCCTAGGAAAGTATAAATGGAAGCAGACAAACTCTCTACAGTTACAATTTTGCAAATGACAGGTTTCACTAGGCTATATTCATTGATAAAACACACAAATCTTCACAGAGGTATTCTTGGCCTTCAGGAGTATATGCTTATGAACCGCAGAGAACATTCACACTGAAGGGGAGAAAATATTAAGGAGTTGAAAGTTGAAGGTTGTCTCTTCTTGTCCGTTGGACCCTTTTTGATCATTATTTAAGGGAGTCAAAGACCATTAGAGAAAGCTAATAGCCTTTAGAACCCTCAGATTATACTGATATTACTGATGGGAGAGTTAAGGCAAATTGCATTCTCAAAATGGCTCTGGGAACACCACTTCCAGTAATGGTCCTATCAACCAGACCTAAAAGCAGAGAGGGCAGGGATGCACTTAAAGGCAATTATCCATCAACATTGGAAAATATGGTTACTAGATTAAGAGAGTTGAGTATATGCAATATATCTTGATTGCAGCAAAGCAGTTGATATAGCATTATTCAATTTACCAGCTAGATTAATTTAAATTGGTTTAGGCAGAAGTATAGTCAAATGAACTACCCGCTATCCAGAGGGCCATAAATAATAGATAACAATAAACACATTTGTTTTACATGCTCCTAATTTAGTTATTTCTCCCCAGAACTCTCCTTCAGTTCAGAATATGACAGTTATATAATATATGCCACCCTCCAGCTATCTTTTCTTAAGATCTTTTAGGAATCCCATCTGTTCTATAAAGTTGCAAGGACCAATTATAGTGCCATCAACAACTCCCATTATTCAGGGCTTTATTTATCCATTTTCAGTTTCAGCTTCCCTTTATATCTCTGTTCGATGTCTGGACTTTCTCTTAATGTAAAATGTCAGGAGCAGAAATACAGGGCAGTGGAAGTCATCTTTGCTTCCATACACAAAAAGACAGTCGGTGTCGATTCTCCCAGGTCCTTTGGGGGAGGCGACAATAACAGGAAAGTCAGGATGGGCAGCACTTTCCTTTTGTCCTTGCAGTGCCCGTCTTAGCCATGGAGTAGTTTTCCTGAACATGGGCTTACCTACCCAAATGCATGATGACCAAGCCCATTTGGTGATTTAATCCTTGAAGATCCAGAACGTGTAACAAAGACGCACACTTGGAGATAATACAAACTTATCACACAAAGGAGAAAACATAAGGGCTGAGAAGAAATTTCTCCCAGATTGTTTAAAGACACAAACCACTCTGAGATTCACACAAGCACTTTTGGCTACTTCCTAGGGTGATCAGTCTCAGCTTGGCAACAGTAGCTGTGATTGCGCAGGCAAAAGCTAGGAAGACAGGACACATCAAAGAGAATTTTCGGTACCCTTGGTTCAGCGGGACTAGTGTAGTTTCTAAATATGTTGAATCAGTGTCTATTGTACTGGAAGGAAGAAAAAAGCTCTTGATTTCATAATACAAACCTATAGTTTGTAGCTTGAAAGTGAAGCTTGAAAAAATTGTTTTGGGTTGAAAAAAAATACAGTGATTCTCAACAGACATGTCTCCCATGGTGGACAATGGGGGTGGGGGAGGATAAGAATGCCCAGACAGTGGGAACAGGGGGTTCTTGTGGGGCCTAGAAACACTGCTGTAGGTACTTGCTACACTGGCGGTGAAGCCAGCACATGCATGACGTCTTTGAGGCTTATGCTGTCCTTTTCATGCTTGTATCACAATCGGTTGCCTTGGGAAAGTAATACAATGGCATCATATATGTTTTTGAATGTTGGAATATTATATAGGGACTTAGATACCAAATGTATTGTGTCTGCTTCCTCAAATTATTTGTACAGTCATATAATAAGAGAGAGAGAAATACTTGCCTCTTCTCTACCTGAGAAAGGAAACGATGAAATAATTGTGGCAAAAACCTTTAGAGGGAGGATCTATGGTGATTGAGTTTAAAACACAGCCAAGGGGCACCTAGGAGGCTCAGTAGACTAAGCATTGGACTCTTGATTTTGGCTGAGGTCATGATCTCAGGGTCCTGGTGTCCAGCCCCGCATCGGGCTCCACGCTCAGCCAGGAGTCTGCTTGAAGATTTTCTCTCCCCCTCTTCTCTTCCCCCTCATGTGTGTGCTCTCTTTCTCTCTCGAATAAATACATAAATCTTTAAAAGTAAATAAAATAAAACATAGCCAAGAGGGAGAGGGCACAGCACTGTAGAAGAAATTTATTTCCTCCCTAATTTTTAACATGGTTTTAGGCGAATTACTTAATTATGGACAGTTTCTCTATCTATAATATAGTATTTTAATTGATCTAGCCCTCTTAATATTTGACTGACTGGGCTGGGTTTGTATGTGTTTTTTATTTTCTAAATATATTTTCCCCTTTGATTATAAAAATAAAGCACACTTATTATTTCAAAACTCTGAAATTGTATAAAGTATAAAATAAAAATACTAAAAGTAATTCTAATACTGTTCATAGCTAGGTTACTTCTTCACATATATTGTTGCTTTTATTTTTGCTGATTTCATTTTTATTGTTGCATTCTGATTTTATCACCTCTTTCTAACACTTGAATTTCCTTCCTTGGTTTCGTTTTATAAAATAAATTATTTTGCCTGCTATCTTACTTACTTGACTAATGTTTCATATTTTTACTCAGATCTCTAGTTCCTAATTCTTATTCTTAATTTGATTTCACCAGCACTCTTTTTGTTTTCATTTAATGAGCTTTAACTTTTTTTAAGATTTATTTATTTTTATTTGAGAGAGAGAGTGCGGACGGGAGGGGAGAGGAGGGGCAGAGGGAGAGAGAGAATCTCAAGTTGATACCCTACTGGGTAAGGAGCCCACACAGGGCTCAGTCTCACAACCCTGAGATCCTGACCTGAGCCAAAATCAAGAGTCGACGCTTAACTGACTGAGCCACCCAGATGCCCTGGGCTTTAACATTTTTAATTTATCAACATTTCCCCCCTTTGCCTTCATGTTTTTATTTTTGTTATGTTTTCTAGCCTTAACTTCCTTTTCTTTCAGGTTGGTTTTTCTGTCCAGATTCATTCTCTGCTCTTCTCAGCCCCGTTTTGTGACCTGAGAGGCCCCAGATAAAGATTGGAGGGCGGGAGGAGAGAGACCAGGGAGAGAGGCCCTTCATTACCTGATCGCATAGTTCCTGTACCTTAAATGGACCCTCCTCTTGGCAGTGGCCCTCACTGGCTCTGGCAGAACCATTTGGAAATACCCTCCTGCTTTCGAGTCTAGAAATGCTCATGGTTTCCCACTTCTCACCAGTCCTTTTGGTTCTCGAACTCTCCCCACTCCTCTGTAAATGGAAACCCTTTGAGAATGCCATTTATCTGGTGTTGTCGTAGGGTTGGGAACAATGTTCATGCTGTTAATCTTAAAAATGTTAAAAATTGGGACGCCTGGGTGGCTCTGTAGGTTAAGCATCTGCCTTCCACTCAGGTCATGATCCCAGGGTCCTGGGATCCGGTCCTGCATCGGGCTCCCTGCTCCGTAGGGAACCTGCTTCTCCCTCTGCCTGCCACTCCCCCTGCTTGTGCTTAGTCTCTCTCTCTCTCTCTCTCTGACAAATAAACAAATAAAATCTTCAAAAAAATGTTAAAAATTTTTGGTGTTCTGCACTGTAGTTAAATTCTCTTACGTTTAGCATGACTCCTTTAAACAATGTTAAATCATGTAATATTGTCCTATGTTATTCTTATTTCACTTTTAATTAACGATCCCTTAATACATTTACACTTTTGTTTCTCTAATTTTGTGACTTGTTTGGGTTTTATGATGACCCACCAAAAGCATAACTAGAGAGAATGACAGCAATAGAGAGTACCCGCATCACAAAAAGAAGGTTGGGGGGTTTTTCCATCATTTCCCCTACAGCCTTCTAGTCAGTTTCCTCAATAGATTTCTAATTCCTCTTAAAATTACATCTCTTAAAAATATGAATGCTGACATACTCAGAGACCTAAGGAATAATGCTCCACAGGACCATTTATTCTCTTTATGCAAGTGCTATACTTTTCTAAAAAACACTCTATATTTTCTATACTATGCAAACTTTATATTTGGAACTACCTTTTTTCTTTTTAATAATCTCTGGTCTCTGAGACATAGAACCAGTGGTTCGAACTGGCAAAGTGTATCATTGCGTTGCAAACAAGCACAGCCTGAGGTGGACCTTTATCCTCCAGGGCTAGAAGGAGGATACAAGATTGCCAGCAATGCATTGGAGCAGAAGGCAGGCTGGATAGGGAGTGGCACTGGACATTCCAAGATAGGAAATCAGTTGCAGGAACAAGCTGAGCTTGGAAGAGCTGAAAGTGGCTCATGTAGGGATTATGGGTCTTTATTTGCTGATTCTGGCAAGAGAGATATAAGGCTGCTTCACAATAACCAGGGATGAACTCTACTGTTTGCAGTAAGATGTCCAGGAGCATGGAGAAAGGGCTATAACCTTTCAGATAACTGACTTAAGGGATACATACATCAAACAGCACCAAAGTGAAAAGAATAAGAGAGAATCCAGCCATGGCTGGATGGCCTTGTGTTTCTTCAAGAATGAATTACTACGAAAGAAAAAAAAAGCACCTCCATGGGGATTATTACTACAAAGATCGAGCATATAGTACTCAAGGCACAGAGTACAGGAATAGCATACTTGTGGGAAAGATTGATTAAAGGAAGCAGAACTAGATATTTAAAATAATCTACTCTGTATTCTCAATAGTCAGTGAAAAATAATAACTAGAAATATAAAATAAGCAAGGTGAGATAAGGCAATGAGTGGAGTAAGGATTTTTTTTGGATCCAAGGAGCCAAGAACAGAGTTACTAGAGAGATGCTGGGACAGCTCATTGACACAGGGCTAGGATGAAACTGAGCAGCCAGAAGGACCTGGATGACCACTGCAGAGCTGCTTTTCTCTCTTAATTTTGCCCCGCTCTATGCACCTGCTGCATTCTACATTCTTCATTCTCTCCCAACAGACCAGGCCATGTGGCAGGGAAGGCTACTGGAAGCATCATTTTACAGGTCCACATACTCAGAGAGAGCCTGACTTGTGTTTCCTTCTTCAGCTTTCTCTTGTTCTCAAGGGAGAAAGCACTGATTTTTCCCACCTTGGGTCTGGCGCAACCCAGCCAAGTCAACTTCATGAAGGGGTAGGCAATTCATGGGAAAAGAAGGTTGGGCCCAGGGGAAAACAGCATCCACTGGGGATGATAAGAAAGGACACTGAGATGGGAGGCAGGCATGCCTGGAAAGGTAGCTGAACGATATTGGGAAAGAACATAAAGAAATTCCATCACTAAAATCAATTTTAGAGGCAGTTCAGAGCAGAGTCAACACTGACAAATAAATACTGTTATGATAAAAACTTGACTTCGCTTAGAATGAGTTGGAATAGAAAAAAAGAAATGAAAAGTAACATCAAAAAGCCTTAACAACTCTTCTTGCCGATTTTAAAATAATTGTTTTATTTTGGTTTCAGAAAGTTTTCCTTGCTAGCTTTCCTTCGTTTTTATATATTAGAACTTCTTGAGATGAATAGTTAGTTTATTTATTTCCATTCTCTCTTGTTTGATATTCAGAATGTTTCAGGCTGTTAATATGCTTTTATTTACAGATTTGGCCTCATCCCATAAATTTTGAAAAAAAGATCCTTATTTGTTATTTTCTTAACAAATGTAATTTTCTTTTCTTTTTTTTTTTTTTAAGATTTTATTAATTTATTTGAGACAGAGAGAATGAGAGAGAGAGAGAGCACATGAGAGGGGGAGGGTCAGAGGGAGAAGCAGACCCCCTGCCGAGCAGGGAGCCCGATGCGGGACTCGATCCCGGGACTCCAGGATCATGACCTGAGCCGAAAGCAGTTGCTTAACCAACTGAGCCACCCGGGCGCCCTTCTTTTCTTTTCTTTTCTTTTCTTTTCTTTTCTTTTCTTTTCTTTTCTTTTCTTTTCTTTTCTTTTCTTTTCTTTTCTAAGATTTTATTTATTTACTTGAGAGGGAGCGAGAGTGAAAGAGAGCACAGAGGAAGAGGGAGAAGCCAACTCCCCGCTGAGCAGAGAGCCCAATGTGGGGCTGGATCCCAGGTCCTGAGATCATGACCTGAGCTGAAGGCAGACGCTTAACCGAGTGAGCCACCCAGGTGCCCCAACATATGTAATTTTAGATGAGGATATAATCTTCAACTCCCCCAATTTTGCTATTTGGAAATACGAGTTTGTTCCTTGATCTATTGCATTCTAGATAGTGACCTGTACAAGGTTTTCAGATTTCATTTTCACTGGGGTCTGAATAGATGGGTTCTATTTATTAATTCCAAATATAGTCCCTGTTTGTATAAGAAAAATAAAGATATATGTGTATTCCACTTCATCTTATTGTTCAAATTCTCTGGGTTTTGTTTTTGTTTGGTTTGGGTTTGTGGGCACTGCTGACCTTTTATTTTCTAAACTCATCAAAGGCTGGAGGAGTTCTTTAAAAGACATCTATGGCAATTGTAATTCTTTTTTCTTTATAGAGTCTGATGTAATTATTTGCCCCATAAAGATCCACGACTGTTATTTTTCATGACGAAAATGATCTCTTAGAGTTGTTATGAAGATTAAGTAAGACAATGCTTACAAAGCACTTATTCAGTAATTGGTATATGGCTAATGCTCTATAAATGTTAACTATTACTATTGTTTCCTAAATTAGTAATTTCTGCTTTCATCTTTATTAATTTCCAGCTCTTGTATTTTTCCTCTTTCTTAAATTGAATGCCTATTCCATTTGTTTTAAATCTTTCTTACTTAATAGTAAAATCTTTTAAAGCTGTGAATACTCCTTCAGCTGGACCCTATAGGTTTTGACATGGGATATTCTTATTTTTACTAGTCTCTAAATAACTAAAAATTATAATTTTTTGCTTTCTTTTATTTTAGTTCAGATTTGCCATAAAATATGCACTGTTGGAACCTGCAGAGATTTTCTTCGTGACAAAGCACATAGCAAATTTTAAAAGAACTCCATGGACATAAGAAAGAAATGACTATTCTCAGTTTTTATTCTGTACCTAGTTCATACATCAATTTATATTCTTTAAATTCTTTATGTGCTTATATATTCTTTGTGTACTTAATTACTCAATTTCTGTGCAGTAAGTTTTAAATTCTCTCCTTCACCCCTGAGTTCTATCTCGGCTGCCTGTAGGGCTTTAGAAAACCATATATTTGCTTTTACTCTGTTTTACTCTGTTGCAGCTTCCTGAGTTGCAGAGGAAAAATCTCTTCCTATTCTGCTAAGTTATTGGTAAATTCTTCTCTCTGTTTGGAAGCTTGTGAGATTTGCTCTTTATCCTTTCAGGGCCGAGAATTTTCCAGGTTATGGAGAACGTTTTTGTCATTATTATCTGGGCTGACAATCAGGACCCTTAATCTGAAAACTCAACTCAGAGATGTATTTTCTTATTATTTATTTGATTCTCTTTCTTCATCTGTTTCTTTATCTGTTTTTGAAAGTTTTGTTAATGGGTCATTTGATCTTCTGGATTTATCTTCTATTAAGTTTACTTTTTTTTAAATTTCCAAATTATCACTCTTCGTCCTTTTACTCTATATTTTGGAATAATTTCTGGTTCACTTACTGTACTATTAATGGTTTTTTTAATCAGTATTTATTCCATTTTCACTGCCTTTATTGGATTTTTTAATTAAACACATCATAGTTTTTGCTTACAAAAAATTCTTTGTTATTCCAAGATTTCTCTTCTTCTTTGGTACAATTTTCTCTTCAGATATCAATGAATTATTTTTAGTTCTTTCCTGTTTTTGTCATTACATTTCTGCTATATATTTTCTTCCTATTTCAATGGTGTCTATCTGTTCTAGTAACTCGGCTTCACTTCTATCCTTAAAACTGTGGATTACTCTGAAATGTTTACTAATTTTTTGTTTTCTGATTATCACTGGTACTCACCAGGCCTACAGGGAACATCATAGTTATTTGTTTCTTCTCAACCCACTTAGCTTTGTCTGGAGGGCAGCCTGATAGTGGAGAGTGAACAAGTGGGAGAACGTAGGTTATAAATCTGCTTCTTACTAAGAGGACAGCATAGAGGGAGCCAATGGGCTACAGCAATTCTTGGGAAATTTCAATCTTAGAGGATGATTGTCTTCCTGATTTTACAAGAGTACAACAGTTTATTTAATATGGATGAGAAGAAGTTGGCATCACTAGCATTAGAAAGTTCTTCCCTTGATTCTGCAAAACAAGTGGGCAAGACATCAGAAGTAATATTTGTTAAGAATTGCTTAAAATAGCCGGACCTTCTCAGGAATCCACTGGGTTAGATGTCTTCACCCCAAGCTTTACCAAAGCGGCAGACCACCACCTCTCCATGGACCACTCTACAAACGGTAGGTAGCAGTGGACCTGAAGCACTTTTACCTGTTTTGTATCACAGGAACCAAAAGGCTCCAGACTCCAGCATCAGATCAAAAGTCTTCTCTTATATTAACAATTGTCCAAATACATATATTACCTCGGTTGGAGGGGAATAAAAGGAGAAGAAATCAAGTACAAACACTGGATTTCCTCCTATCCCACCATAGTGTACTGGAAAATATAAGGTAATACGGTTGCATAATAATAAACTAGGACTAACTTCAAAAAACGTTTTGCTCTGCTAGCAAATTTCTCTATGAAAGAAGACTCTGGATCAAGTCTTTCAAAACCAGAGTCACAATTTTTGTCAGATGCCCCCCAGCATTTAACTGGCCTAGTACTAGGATCTCTAAGAAATGATTTAGCACGAAGTCTTGGTTTTGGCAATGTGGATGGGATATTGACAAAGACATGACTTTTGAGAATTAATAGGAATGGTCTCATGGTCCAATTAATAGGAATTGGTTACTTAGAGATTAATTCAGCTATCTAGAGGTATACTTTACAACTACTTTATTTTGAAGGGTTTACCATAAAGTTATACTTTAATAGGTGTTCCATGGATGTCTTACTGAAAAAAAAAAATTCATAGCCACAGTGAGCCCAAATGTGAGCTGATGCCTCATCTGGGACTTCCCACTGGAGTTTGGCTTTTCCAGGAAGTTTCACCCAGGGGACAAAAGCTCTCTTATAGCAGCTAGGACTCAATGATCAACAAACAATAAAACCCTTTGAGATCTTTTACTGTCCTTTCTGAAGTTACGTAAGGCTGACGTGGTAGAATGCGAAAGGGGTTCGAACTGTAAGATGGCCCAGCTGTTGCCATTCTTCCCTGGGTATTACATAACACCTTGTCTCCCAGGTGAACCAGCCAACATTCTAGAATTTGCCTGGCTTCTGCCCACACTGGCTGAGGGTTTTCTTCCTTTCACACTAAATGTGAGTGAGTATCACTTTAAATGTTGTCTGCTGGCAGGTGGAAAGATAATGAATCTCGGTACTAGTTTTTACACTAAGGCAGACTTTGGCTGACTGCCAGATCAGAAGGATGTCCTCCATTCTCTTTTCCTCCATCCTCCTTTCCTGTCATCCCCCATGAAGGAGAGTTAACAACAAGCAGGGAAACACACGGATTCTGTCTGGAAACCTACTTCCTTGTACTCTACCTGCAGCTACCTCCCCAGTTCCTCCTCATACACAAGCAATGGTAAGGACACTGTTTATTGCCAAATTCACTCTACAATTTGGTCATGTTCACTATCAGTTCCCAGACTCTCCTCCATTCCTATTAATTGGTCTGAGAGGCTCTAATCCTTTCTTTTCCACAGAGTGGTATGTCTGTCAGCGTTCTATTCTCATTGCCCAAACTGTCAAAAATTGTGAAGCATGTGAAAGTTTATGCTACTCACAAACTAATAAGTCAGTTTGCCACAGTTTCATGGATGCTGGAAAAAATACACAATTCTCTTGAGTCAGAGACAAAGGACTTTATTATTCACAGCAATAGCAGTAGCCAGAAAATCAATGTTTGCTCTTATTTTCCAAGCCCCAAGTCCCAAGGGTGACTTGAAGAGAGCCAAGTGGTTCAGGCATCAGGGTATGTCAGAGGGAGGAATCCATGCTTCCATGCTTAGGGAATATGTACTCTGGAGGAAGGTGCTGTCTCTATCATCCAAGGCTGTTCTTTCAAACATCCTTAGAAAGATAATCTATAACCATGGAAGCCAATATTTCTGCTTGCAAGATGTGCCGAAATGCAAGACGGTCATGGAAATGTTTCTCCAAAAGGGAATTGATCAAGAAGGATTGTTGGAACAGTTTGTGATACTTTAAAAAAATAAATCAGTTCCCTGCTCCAATAACTACAGGTCATGCTTAAAATAAAATCCAAGATCCTTACTGTGGCACATGAGGCCTGATATTACCTGGTCCTGGCTGTGTCTCAGATGCCATCTTTCTAGATTCCAGCACACTGAGCTCCTTGCAGTTCTAGAACACCTAAGGGTTCTCCCATCTTGACATTCCTGTTGCTGGATTTGGACATGGCTCCCTCTTCCTTTCATGTAGGTCACCATTCAAACATGTATTGCTACCTGCCCAAATCCATGGCTGTTAGCTTCTTTCTTTATTATCGTCTCCCCTTCTAGACTATTACCTCTCTGAAGCTAGAGACTTTGCTAATATGTGCCCTGCCTTAAATTAGAGCCTGCCTTTCTTTGGCAGTCCCTCAATTAGTATTTGTTAAGTGAATTATGATAATGTCAGCTGTTTCTTTCTTCCTTAAAAGAACTATTCATTTGTTTACTATTCACAAGCCAACATATAGTGAATCAGGCCCTAACATACCCAGCAATGTAGACAGTTATGAAGATTGATTCTTTGTGAAAAATGATACTTTCAATTTCCCGGAGTGTGTGTTTATTTCCGCAGATAGTCAGTAGACAACGAAGCTTAGCATACATGTCTGGACTACCGCAATCACGCCCTGCCCAGTCTCCCAAAGTTCCTTCTTGCTGCTCTACGACATACTCTCCCTACAGCAGGAAGAGTAATACCATCCCCATAAAATTCACATCATCTCAGACCCCCTGTTTCAAAAGCTCCAATGCATCCCATCACATTTAGAACAATAGCTGAATTCTTACTTATGGTCTGTGGGCCATATCCTAGTACCTAGCTGGCAGAAAGACCAAGTTCAAGGTTGGCAAAGCAGCTGGAGATTTAGGAGAGAAGTCCTAGAAATAAGAAGTCCTAGAAATAAGAAACATGTGTGGGGATCCCTGCGAGGGGCTTGCCAAAGAGTAGGCAGAGATGAGGGAGGACTCGAGCTTGGACGGACAAACCGCACCCGGTCAATCTATGAGTTTGCTGTTTTCTCAGACTTCAAGAGAAGGATATTACTAGTCATGAAAGGAGACACTTCAAGATGACTAAAGGGTCAATATATTACAAAGATAGTGCAATTATACAACAGAGTTTCAAAATATGTGAAGCAGAAACTCACAGAAATGAAGAGAGAAATAGTCAAATCCGCAATTAAAATTGGAAATTCTGATATCCTTCTCTTAGTAGTTGATAGAAAAATGCTATAAAAAATTAGTGAAGCTGGAGATCAAAATGACCCTGTCAACCACCTTAACCAAGATGACAATGACAGAATGTTACACTTAACAACTAAAGACTACATAGCTTTTTCAAATGAACATGGAACATTCACCAAGTTAGATCATATCCTAGGCAACCAAATCATTCTCAAATTGATTTTAAGAGGTAAAATTTGCAGAAAATGTTCTCTGACCTCAGAGGAATTAAATTAAAAAAGAATAATAAAACAGTATTGAGAAAGACCTGCAATATTTTATAAATTAACACACTTCTAAATGATTCATGAGTCAATGAAAATATCACAAAGTAAATCCAAAAACGTTTTGAACAAAATGATAATGGAAATGTAACCAATCAAAGTTTGTGGGAGGTGGCTAAAACGGTGCTTGGATGAATCCCATAATTGTAAATGCTAACATTAGAAACTTTCAACGGTCCCCATCTCCCAGTTGTAGGGCAAACTCTGAAATCCACGGCGTGGTGCATTAGGCATAACCTGGTTCCTACCTGAGATGTTCTGACCTCATCCTCTGCACCTTCCAACAGAACCCTTATGGCTCCTTCTCAACTCCACACCTTCGTGGCATGCCTTAGGGCAATCCCTCTATATAGAAAACCTTCTTGATTCTTATTTCTTGAACTTTTCTTGTAAAATTCAGCTCAGGCACTGTCTCATCCATGAGCAGTCAAGCTAAGGAAAGTATTCTCTATTCCTTTATTTTTTTCTTCAATATAGCTGCAGAAAAAAATTTGTTTTCTTTGGCATTGTTGGGGGGAGGGTTGAGCAAGGCTCCCTTCATTGGGGACATTAGTCTTTCTGATATTAGTTTTACATGTCCTCACACCCTATTTCACTCATTCTTTCTTATGCACCTACTTGTCTTTATTTTTCTTTACCTTTATGCTTAATTTTTTTGAGTTCATAAATGATTACACACTGCAATCTTATCCTATATGTGTCTCTCTTTTTACTGTTCATCAGCGAAGATTGCCTTAATGAGGTCTTCATAGCTTCTCAAAAATTCTGAACTCCCTTCCGGGAATTCATGCTTTGGAGTCCAACATATTTTTTTCTCTAAACTTATTTGAACTCTGCTATCCTAAAACTGTGGATATCAAGTCTAACTCTCTATATATTCACTCACTGGCTATTAAGGGCTCTAAGATGACTTTTTTGTTTTTTTTCAGGGATTTTAACATTTTCTTTATGATACTCAAGTGGGTTTTTCTTATGGGTCAGAAGTAGTCCAGAAGTTTTTTTCTGTTGGTTGGTTTTGAGTTCTAATTTTCAGTAGATACAAACAATATCAAGAGAAACTTAGCTTACTTCACAAGTTCACTAACATCTAGGGAAACACTGAGCCATGGATTTCAGGCAGGCCAACATTTGGTACCCCTCAAACTAACATTTGCTACATACCCACTCAACATTTGCTTGGGGGGATAATAAATTGATTTTATGTGAGTTAAAATGTCGAATCCCTCTGCTGTATTCCAAATCTATCAATTGACCTAATAATGCCCTATATAACATCATTTTCCCTCTAGTACAGGATTCACTCCAGCCAGGATGGAGTATGACATTTAGTCATCCCATTTCTTAAACTTCTTTTGATCTGGGAGATCTCCTTGGCTTTTCTTTGTCTTTTGATGACATCAACATTTTTGAAGAACAATCCCCCATTTTTAAAAATAGAATTCTCCTCCTTTTTTCTTTGTCCAATGTGTCTTGTGATTAGACTAAAGTTACATGTATGTGGCCTCCGCTGAAATACTACACAGAAGAAGCTGTCTCCTTCCCTGGTTGTGTCCATCTGCCTCTCATTGGTGTTGTTAACTTTGTTTTTTTTTTAATTTTTATTTAAATTCAATGAACATATATGTATTATTGGTTTCGGAGGTAAAGGTCAGTGATTCATTAGTCTTATATAATACCCAGTGCTGGTGTTGTTAATTTTGATCACCCTGTCAGAGTGTTGTCTGATTTCTCCATTGTATAGGTATTATTATTTTTTCCTTGCAAGTAATAGCAATCTGTAGGACACACTTTCAGGTCCATGCAAATGCCCTGCTCCTCATCAAAATCCCTTCTTGAGTTAGCACCCCTGAGTGATTTTTGCCTGAACCAGTCTTTATACTATGTTGGCTGCAAAATGATGATTTTCCAACTCTATTACTGCCTCCACATTTACCAGGTAACACTCAATAATCTACCTGAGGCAGGAGACCTCCCTTAGATTAGTTCTCTACCTTCCTTCAGTGTGATTATTGATTCATTTGAAATACACTCTATTGAGTTCATTTACTTCTTTTTGCTTTAATATTAGGAACTCCTTTCTCATTCTTGCTGATTTAATTTTGCTTTTGATTACTAACATTAACATGCTTTCAGAGAGTCCAAATTTACAAAAACTCAGAGAAGTGTCACTTCTTTCTGTGTCCCCTTCCATTCCCCCCACACGTTGTAGGTAATCAACTTCATTTTTTGCTAGTTTGCGCTTTCTGTGTGTGTGCATGTTTTTTTTTATGTAAAGATAAGATATATATGTGTGTGTGTGTGTTGAGTGTTTTCTTATTTTCCCTTCATTCTTACACAAAAAGTAGCATACAGACATGTTATTTTGCATTTGCATTTTTCACTTCACAGTGTCTCCTAGAAATCACTATGTATAAATTCATTTTTTAAACAACTGCATGGTGCTGCATTGAATGTTTGTAATATGATTAGTTGAACCAACTCCTATGCTTAGACATTTAGATAATTTCCAATATTTTTGTAATTACAATTGCTGTAGTGAATAATGTTTAATTTTTTAAAAAAGATTTTATTTATTTATTTATTTATTATTTATCTATGAGAGAGAGAGTGAGAGAGCATAAGGAGGTGAGCAGCAGAAAGAGCAGCAGAGGGAGAGGGAGAAGCAGGCTCCCCGCTGAGCAGGGAGCCCGACGAGGGACTCGATCCCAGGACCCTGAAGGCAGCCGTTTAACTGACTGAGCCACCCAGGTGCCCTTGTAGTGAATAATCTTGCATATAAATATATATATGTTTTCTTCTTCATATGACTAGAGTATATCTTTTTGGTAAACTCCTACAATATTAAATGAATAAGTAGTTTTGTTAGGTATTGGCAAATTTCATTCTAGAAAGATTGTGCCATTTTGCATTCCTACCAGCAATGTATGAGAATGTCAGCTTCTCAACATCATCATCATAAGAGTGTATTGTCAAGCTTTGATTTTTTTTTTTTCTTTTGTAAACCTGATGGGTAGGAAATAATTTTTCTCTGTAATTTAGTTTGTTTCTCTGACTTGAATGAAGGTGGCTATCTTTTCATATGTTTAAGGGTAATTTTTATGTCTCTTGTTGTGACTTGTCTGTTCATGTTGTTGGATTTTTTTCTATAGGAGTCTTCAATTTTTATAATTTCTTTGAATATCAGGGAAATTAACCCTCTCTGTAGTATTTTTGCAAATTCTTTTCCCAGTTCATCATTTGTCTTTCAAGTGTTATGATATTTGTGTTTTGTGTGGGGTTTTTGGTCTGTTTTTCTGTTGTTTTTTGGGGGAAGGGTTTGGGTTTTGTTTTTTTGCTATATAATTTTTTAATTTATGTAGTACAACTTAACATTTCTTCTTACTGCATCTGGACTTTTCTTCATAATTAGAAATTCCGTTTACTCAGGTTAGAGAAGAATTTACCCACTTTTTGTCTAATGCCTTATGTATGTCATGTTTACTTGGAATTCCCTGATCGATTTGGAGTTTATTCTTGTCTATGATGCAAGAAATTGGATCTAATTTTATTTTTCCCCAAATGGCTATCCAGTTGTCCCAATATATTTATTAAAAACAAAACAAAACAAAACAACCCTTGCCTCAGTGATTAGAGAGCAACCTTTTTATCATATACTGGATTTCTGTGTATAGCAGGATTATTTCTGGATTTTCTATTCTATTCTATTGGTTATCTATCTAGTCATACACCAATATCATACTGTTTCAATTACAGATGCTTTGTAGTATGTTCTCTTATCTCATAGGCCTCCCTCCTCCTTTCAGTTTTTTTAGCTAGTTTTCCATATTTATTGTTTCACATGAACTTAAATACAAACTTAGCTAGCTCTGTTAGAAAACAAAAGGCCACTGGTATTTTTATTAGGATCACATCAGATTTATAAGTTAACTAATAGAGAGCTGGCATCTCAATATTTTGAGACATCCAGTCCTAGAACAAGGAATGTCTTTCATATCTTCAAGAATATTTTGCTTTCAGTAGTGTTTTATGGTTTTTCTCTATGTAGAATTAGAATATTTCTTGTTACACTTACTTCTAAGCAGTTTTTGTTACTGTTGCTATTGAAAACGTACATGGGGTTTTCCTCTCCATTAAAAAGATAACTTTTTAAGGTTCCGGAAATTATCTTTTATTTAAGTTTCCTTATCGCTCACTACTGGAATAGATATAATTATGCACTTTAGGTCCAAATAACATAAATGTTTGTCTTCTGGTGGCTTTTGTGTCTGTAAAATCTTCTCATTCATCTCCATTTTTCATTCTTCAATTTGCATTCTTAATGTTCTGAAATAGACAATTTCTCAGGAAGTATATTAAGCAACTTAAAATTTAAATGACTATTTCAGTAATGTAATAAATCAGCTTTCAGTAGAGCCTTGTATTACTTGTTTCTGGATTTTAGCGAAATGTCCCTGGCACTCCCTGGCAACTCGTGAATCACAGCCAAAATAAAATACTCAGATAAGTTGGTATGGGCAAAGAATGTTTTTATTTTCACCAAGAGCAGGACCAAGTTACTGTTTACTCAGTTACGTACAAAGCGTTCTGCAGAAACCCTAGTTTCCTGGCATCATATTTCTTATTTATTCCAGTAATTTCTACAGCTCAGTGCCTGCGCAGATTGCCTCTATTGCCTGTTTTAAAAAATCTGGCTCTTTCTATAATTTTATTTGGATATGTTTGAACTATAAAAGGGGTTTGTATTTCTATTTATCCATTTATTTGCTGACATCACAAATAGCTTAAAATTGTCAATTACAGGAGATCAAGGTAGAAAGGGCAGACTCATTCAGCAGACCAGGATGGCTCATGAGCTCCCATGATAACCAGTTTGGTGAACTCAAAGGAATTACCTCATGTCTTTGATTCTGTGTCTGACCCGGTAAAATAAAGGGATTGACTTGAAAAAGACCAAGTTCCACTTGTAGGATGATATGCTCCTAATTAGGATAAAACAGTGAGCATGTTTATGATTAATAAAATTCTCCCTTTCATTCCTGTGACAAAAACGACAGAAAGATATAGCTGTTAAATCAGGTGCCTGAGTGGCTTAGTCGTTAAGTGTCTGCCTTTGGCTCAGGTCATGATCCCAGGGTCCTGGAATCGAGCCCCACATCGGGCTCCCTGCTCCGCGGGAAGCCTGCTTCTCCCTCTCCCACTCCCCCTGCTTATGTTCCCTCTCTCTCTCTCTCTCTCTCTAAAAATAAATAAAATATTTTTTAAAAAATAAAATAAATTGATCAAATAGTTCTAATGAGAATGGGTTAATTGGCCATGTTTCATATCCTATTAAAATTTATGGGGCAGATGCAACAAATGATTTACTTTAGCGTACAAGAGTGAATGACCATCTCTACTGCCCTCTTTCACACACACACACACACACACACACACACACACCCACCCACCCAAGTGAGCTTACTTTCTTTGACCAACAGAATAAGGTCAAACAAACCTATTTCAGTTGACATGTGGGAAATCTAGTTTTCTCGGATGAAGTATGAATTCCAGTGCTATCTAATATACTATTCAGTAAAGGCAATCTACTCATTATTAAACAAATCTGTTGAAAAGACTGATTTTGTTTAAAAGAATGATAGAGAAAATAGTTCTTTATTGATATGTTAACCTCTTCTGAAGTGCATAATATGCACATTTTTCCAAAAGGAGATTCTTTAAAGGCTTAGCACCATTCATACTTACTATCCTGAGCCTGGAAGGTGTGAGAGCCACTGGCTATCGCATTCAAACAAATGTTACCATACGAGTCAGGTCATACTTTGCGTAGGCAAAACTAAAAGAATAATCAGCCTTTCCCAAAAACACAGTGCCCTGTCACAGGAAAGAATCATCTCTGATCAGTATCTGATCTTATTTCAGAGTACCAGACATTGCAGATTACCGGAGAGATAGTTTATTTTTTTTTCCCATAAGTCCTATTGCCAGAATTTAAAACCCAAATTGGATTATTAGAACATCACAGCAAAATCCTGTTACTGTATATTTTGAAAGGAAAAACAACAAGAGATAGAAAAAGCAACCACAGGGACGGCTCCTAATTCGCCTTCTATACGTCAAATATCGATTTGTTTCGGTTCCCACTTAGAAATATCAAAGAATGGTAGTGTACAACTACAGCCCTGAGAATTAGCTATACGAATTTAAGGAAGTTTTTTTTTTTTTTAACTTTTGCTAACTCGGATTGTGAGAAGCACATTCCTTGGCGTCCCAGTGTAGGGCAGGTTATATCCCTAACATGAAAAGCAGCACTTTACCACTGGCCTTTAGAGTTTTGACCCAGGTTCTGTGCTCATAACACCATCTCATCCCAGGAAGAATGACTGCAGGCCACCAAGTGTTTAAATATGCAATGCACAAACCGGTTATCTGCACACATCTGGAGAGAGAGCACCACCACCAACAGAGTATGCAAACCCGTGAGTGGATGGATTGGTCTTTATCTGGACATTTAGTGGTGTTTATGAAAGCCCATTGTAGCACAAGAGGCTTCCAGAAAAT
The DNA here is from genome assembly GCF_029215605.1 of Mirounga angustirostris. NCBI lineage: Eukaryota > Metazoa > Chordata > Mammalia > Carnivora > Phocidae > Mirounga > Mirounga angustirostris. The sequence goes on along the minus strand of NW_026991710.1, from coordinate 148,296,891 downwards.
TCTGACCGCGCTTTCAGCCTTCCTAGGGTCAGCTAAGGATGGGGTGGGATTTCCATTTGGGTTCCATTTTAATGACATTTCTGTGTCTCAAAAGCACGAAAACAGGAACCTTTTCTGGGAGGGAACGTATTTGACTGGGAGAATTTGTCTTCTGCTGTCACAATCTTCAGCTACCATTCAGCTCAATGTTGTTTGGAATAATATGGCCTTACCGCCCCTATCTCCTGCTGAATTGCTCAGACGGGGAGGAGATTAGAGTGGAGAGAGGTGCCGGTATTATCTGTGCGAGCGCTCCAGGGGTCACGCTACACTAACAAGACCGCCCCAGTCAGGGTGACAGAACCCAGCTGCTGACTCGCGCGGCCCCGTCGTCAGAAGGTTCCACTTACGGCGGGGCTGTGTCTCCAGAGAGCGCGAATTCTACCTCGGTTTTTTCCCACCTCTAAAAAAGTGACTAGCTCATCGTTTTTGTCCTCCGTTTTTAGGAAGGGCCGACATGTGAAACCACTTACCTGTTTAACCCTCTGAACTTAAAGAAAACATGAAGTGCCACTTAAAATACCTAAAGCCAGGTTCTGCCTTCCCCGACTGCGGTAGTAGTGCCCTAATGAGCCATTTATCAAGAAGGTAAATATCGGATATATATTTTTAACGTCCACACGTTCTCAGCCGTGAGACTTGCTGTGACTGTATTTGACAAATGGCCTCTTTTTAATTTATCCTGTGAAAAGTCACACTGTGCCCACAGAGCACTGCATTTGTATTTAATCTTCAACAATTGTCTTGATACTTTAAAAAAAAAAATTTTTTTTTAAGGAAAATACTTCCTTTTCTTTTATCAGGGTGTCTTTATTCATTGTAATCACTTTTCTTTCTTTTCTTTTCCTTCCTTCCTTCCTTCCTTCCTCCCTCCCTTCCTTCCTTCCTCTCTCTCTTTTTTCTTTCTTTCTTTCTTTCTTTCTTTCTTTCTTTCTTTCTTTCTTTCTTGGTAATCACTTTTCTTTCTTTTCTTTTCCTTCTTTCCTTCCTTCCTCCCTCCCTCCCTCCCTTCCTTCCTTCCTTTCTCTCTCTCTCTCTTTTTTCTTTCTTTCTTTCTTTCTTGGTAATCACTTTCTTTCTTTTCTTTTCCTTCTTTCCTTCCTTCCTCCCTCCCTCCCTTCCTTCCTTCCTTTCTCTCTCTCTCTCTTTTTTCTTTCTTTCTTTCTTTCTTTCTTTCTTTCTTTCTTTCTTTCTTTCTTGGTAATCACTTTCTTTCTTTTCTTTTCCTTCTTTCCTTCCTTCCTTCCTCCCTCCCTTCCTTCCTTCCTTTCTCTCTCTCTCTCTTTCTTCTTTCTTTCTTTCTTTCTTTCTTGGTAATCACTTTCTTTCTTTTCTTTTCCTTCTTTCCTTCCTTCCTTCCTTCCTCCCTCCCTTCCTTCCTTCCTTTCTCTCTCTCTCTCTTTTCTTCTTTCTTTCTTTCTTTCTTTCTTTCTTTCTTTCTTTCTTTCTTTCTTTCTTTCTTTCTTGGTAATCACTTTCTTTCTTTTCTTTTCCTTCTTTCCTTCCTTCCTTCCTTCCTCCCTCCCTTCCTTCCTTCCTTTCTCTCTCTCTCTTCTTTCTTTCTTTCTTTCTTCTTTCTTTCTTTGTAATCACTTTTCTTTCTTTTCTTTTCCTTCCTTCCTTTCTCTCTTTCTTTCTCTTTCTTCTTTCTCTTTCTTTCTTTCTTTCTTTCTTTCTTCCTTCCTTCCTTCCTTCCTTCCTTCCTTCCTTTCTTTCTTTCTCTTTCTTTCTTTCTTTCTTTCTTTCTTTCTTTCTTTCTTCTTTCTTTCTTTCTTTCTTTCTTTCTTTCTTTCTTTCTTTCTTTCTTCTTTCTTTCTTTCTCTTTTCTTTCTTTCTTCTTTCAAGATGGAAAGAAAATTCCCAGCCTTGTTTGGCACAGGGCTGCTTCTGGAAGCCTAGCACACAGCCAGAGTAAGCTGTCTGGTTTTCTTCCTTGTTTGGGGGCGGGAGTGTCAGTCTTGGGAACTCAGAAACTGGATGCTAATTTAGCCAGTAGAGGGAGATAGCGCTATCTCACAGCTTCACATGGCACAACCTAAGGACATACTAATTTTTTGGTATGATGTTGATTCTTTATACTCCATGGATGGTACATTTTTGAACATTATTTTTCCTGTAGAAGTAAAGAAGTAAAAGAAACCATCCCTGCCCTTTGAGGAGAACAGTAAGTCAGGAGAAGATTATTGGTTTTCAAAGTAGCTTTGGAAAAGTGAATCATTTTTGAATGACAGATAATTTTTATAATTATGTTCATTAGAATAACATAATTTAAAAAAAAATTTGAAACAAACTTCTTTTGATACAGGGCCAAAAGTGTGTGTGTGGTGGGGAGCATTCACTCAGGGCTCAGCTCAAAGGAGACCTCAGGTTTGAATACTTGTTACAGGTTTGGTATTTAAATGGTCTTTCAACGTCAATGTATGACACTGATTTCTCCTCATCAGCGAATGCACTTACACTGGGGGAAAAAGGCAATGAAAGCATTTTTGGTGCCCTATTTTTTCATTTATCAGTGTTTGTAATTATAGTTAAATGCTTCCAAAATAAGGTCTCGATCTATGAAAGGTCTTGCGTTTATATGATGCTTTTAACTTTTCAAAGTGTTTTTATATGTACCATCTCATTTTAAAGTAGATTTGACACAGCTCCAATCTATTAAGGAAGTGACCCTTTAAACCCAAGAAAACTCTGGAATTTTTTTAGCCATACTTATCTTAGCTACCATTATAAAACTTAATGAAAGTAATGGTCATACTAAAACTTCCATAATCAATATAAAATTTATCTGAGAAGATTTGCAAAAAGCCACTAAATTATTTTTTTTAACAACCAGAAAGCTTTTACATTTTCATTTCAATGAATGTGCAGTTATCTGTTGTTTGTGTTAAGAGTAATACTGTCAAGAGTTTTATTATGGCCACCACCGTTGAGAATTCTGTAGCAATCACAAGTTTCGTGAGTGTGTCCAGGCTTGACCATAAAATAATAGGAGGTTTGAGATGTCATTTTTAAAAGATATTTTTTTAGAATATGATAAATTCTATTCCCTGAAGACTTGTATTGTGTCCTTTTTGAAATCTGTACTCCCTCTGTGGTATCTTAAGAAAAGGGGAGAGTCAAAAACTGTTTTTGATGGTCTCAATTACAGTAGCCAGGAAACTGGGTAAGTCTATTCTGGTACTTGTCCATCTTCTGGAGTAACAAGGGCATTTTGTGAAAGGCCGGCAGAGATATTAACTCCATCAAAGTTGTTGATTCAATTCGGAACAGCCATTTGAATGCGTGTGAATAAGTGAACATGTATTAAGTAGTGAAACTTGAGAAATGAGGGTACAGTCAGTCAACATCAATTGCAGCAGCTGGGCTAAAATTTCCTGGGGAAAATTTTTTTCCCCAAACTTGAGCCAAGTTGGAGATAAAAAACATTATTATCATCTCCTGAAACTAAATTAGCAACAATCTGGGTTGTTTCCTCGATCATTCCACACGTTGTCATTTAATTCATGACTGGCTTTTTTTTCTAAGTCTGTCACTCTTATAAATTACATACAAAAAACCCTTATTTGTGAGGCTTTGTGTAGTTAATATGCAGACAAACTCATGTTCTTTTTTTTTTTTTTCTAACTTAGGAAAGAAAACTAGAGCAATTTGAGTTAGTTGGAAATTTGTTTACTTTTGCTTTATTGACCTTTGCCACACATTGCATCTTTATCATAGCATAAAAGGGGAAGCTATTTTAACAGCTCTTGCTTATCACATTTTACATCTATTTGTACATTCTTTATTGGTCGAACTCAAGAAAACAACAGATTGTGGAAGAAAAGTGGATATCTTAGGTAAGTAAATACTCATCTCAAAAATATACTTATTTTATATTTACACATTTTTTGTTAATTGTGCTTTAGTGCCAAAATTGAAGTATTTTAAGTTATCAAATTATACTTATTTTATTATTATTTTAATTGTTAAAGTCAGCTATAATCATATCCTGCATGTCTCTATAAGTACCTACCTCATAGGGCTTCTATAAGGACTTACTAGGACACATAAAAATAATCAAGTCAAATATGAAGTTCTCAATTACTATTACTATGATTATTTTATTAAACATATTCAAGGCATCTTTGGGTTCACTACAACCTGAGAGATAAACACAAAATAGAAAAAAGACTGATCTGTATAAATTACCCAGATACACTGTTTGAAATTACTAAATTCTTTGGTATTCTTCCTTTAACAAAGGTTATGAACTTAAAGATAATTATATGCAAATACTTTTGAGATATTGTATTGACTTTTTCACACATTTAAGTTCCTAAATCCCTATAAATCTGAAATAGGTATTTATATTTTACTGAGCCAAGAAAACCAGGGCAAATAGGGAGGAAATTAGTTGTTTAATTTCACAAATAGGTTAGTCTCAGAATGGCAATAAACATAAAATCTCCCAATTTCAGGTCTCTGTTTCCTTCCATAGCTCATTCAATATTCAGTTCCTAGTCTTAGAGCTTCACAACATTAATTATTATTATAAGATTGATTCCTTATATCCTGCTAAGTATTTACAAGGTGGTGTTTTAAATGGGAAGTCGGATGCCTGAGGTTATACGTTTATTTTTCCTTGTAATTCACTCAGAAATATTTATTGAGCATTTACTATAGTCCAGGTGCTCTACAAGGTACAGAGAACAAAACAGACAAAAACATCTACTGTCCTGGAGCTTACCTTCTGGAGGTGGAGAGGAAAGGTAGGAGCTCAGAGAATCAACAAATTTAAGTAAAATACATAATATGTTAGAAGGTGCTGAGGACAAAGATAAAACAGGAAAGGAGGGGAAGGGTGTTAAGGTGGTAGCAGACATGCAATTTTAAACAGGGTGGCCAGGCCAGGCGTCACCAGATGGGGTCATGTGAAGCAAGATAAAGGTGGGAGGTGAGCTTTAGGGAGAGTTGGAGGAAGAAAGTGCTAGACTAAAGTGGGAGCATGCAGGCTGGGTTTGGAGCCAGGAGCTCAAGAAATAGCAGAACCAACCCATGTGCTTTTACTCAGAGTGAGGTGGGAGGTTATTGTGAGGTTGGAGCAGAAAAATGCCCTGGTCCAATGTGGGTTTTTACACCATCATTGACTGAGACGTGAACAGATTGAGAGAGGCCAGAGCAGAAGCAGTAACAATAGTGACGGGAGATGGATGATGGGGCCTTCCCGAAGCGCAGTCGTATTTAGCAGTGGAGATGTTAAGTAACTGGAGACTGAATATATTTTGCAAATATAAACTCGTGGCAGAGAACACTGGCTGTCCTCCTACATCTTTTCTCTCCTTCCTGGGCATAAGGATGCCCAGCTAGAAATTACATGTCCAAGCTTGTAGCAGAGTGTCCATGGGACTAAGGTCTCATCAGTGGGATATTAAGTGGAAGTGCTATATGTCAGCTCCTAGCTGTCTTCCTAAAGATGGTTGCCTTGCACTTGCTTCTCCTCTTTCCTCCATTCTTTCTGGAAAGGACAATGACTGGAGCACCTTAGAATGGGTTGAGGCAGGCAGATCTGCCACTGCCCTGGAGACCAGAATAGCTACTTTCTTGAACTCTTATCCAACAAAGAACTAACTCCTGAGGTTGTAAGCCTCTATTTTATGGTCTCCTTATTAGAGCAGCTTAGCCTCTGCCCTAATATGAGTTCATAGGATTTGTTGATGGATCAGATGTGAATGTGGGAGAATGAAAGTAGTCCAGAATAACTACAGAGATTTGAGCCCGAGCTCGGGTAGGAAGAAATTGCCATTTACTGAGATGTAGCTAACTATGGGAAGGAAGAACAGTTTGGGCAAAATCAAAAATACAATTTTGGGCATGGTGCATCGAAGATGTTTGTTAAGCATACCTTTTAAAAATAATTTTTCATTAGCCTAACGAATGCTTTTTTAAAAACTGAACTCTCTGAGTGCATTAAGTATTGTACAAAACTAAAAAGAGATATTCTTTTTTTTTCCTCAAGGGGTTCACAGTTTAATGGAAGTCATTTAATGGGCAGAGTGTCAGATTAAAATTACTCCCCACATTAGGAATTTCTAGAGAGAAACTCATTCAAGTTCTAATGGCAGTGATTTTGTTACTTAGCCCACTTCATATGAATCATTCTGCTAGAATTCCTTTATGAATTTAGTGATCTTAAAATACAAGAATCTGTCAAACATACACAAATAGCATATTGCCTCTCTCTTTTTATGCACAGCTGATTTTAAATGCCCAGATGATCTTACTTTTGTAAAACTGAGTATAAAGGGTTTTGTTTTGTTTTTTAATCAAAATTTGGAATAGTTTCAGTCTAATCCAAAGAAGTGATGTTGCTGTTTGCTACGTTTCCCATCTTTGTCTTCTCTACAATTGACTCCACCCAATTCATAACAAAGTGAAGGCTGGGTGTCAAGAGGCAACACAGGGACAGCTCATGTTTCTGGCCCCTTTAGAATCACCTCCTTTTATGTCTATCAATCTTGTTTCAGGTACATTCTTTGCCTTATTTCACCAAACAGGGTTCTCTCAAAGCCCAAGACCACCACCCACGCCTGCTCCCTTCATCCTGTAGACCTTGTTTTGAAGTTAGTTATAGCCGGTGCTCAGTAAATACTTGTGGGTTGAATAATTATTAAATCCGTAAATACCTTTCCTGAGTTGGCCATCATTTTCTGGGAAAATTTCTCATGATGGGTTAAAAAAGTAAACAAAGCCAGCCCATACATAAAATAACATAATTTTTCCTATATATACAATATTTAGGTTAAAACCTAAAATAATGGCTAAAATAAAATTAGATGAGCCTAGGACTATTGCTTATTTCATTGTTCATGTCATTACTCCAGGGGTGACTATTAGAAACTGAAAGCTGTATTACAGATTTCAGCAACCCTCAAGGCACCATTTGAACCATTTTAATGTTCCAGCTTCCTACTGACATCCTCCTTTGCTGGGGAATTTTTACAGAATGTGATGCCCATTGCATCTTGGGCACTTTTTTCTTATGCCTTGACCCAGAGGTATTTTCTTCATTGTGTTATGGGCTGGAAATGAAATTGTTTTGGATCAGAAATCTGCATGGTCTGGAACCATGGTATGATTAAGCTAGAGATTTTTTAGCCAGGAAGAATTTAATGGCCTTGGCACACTGGCTCTCACTGGAAAGAACACCATGCCAGAATTTCACTCTGTTCTTCCCTTCCCCCATTCTTCTGCTTCCCGGAACTTCTGTTGTTGATGTTTTTGTTTCTATCCCAAGAAGGAGAGAAATTTATTATTTCCCACAGGGAGCTCTTGGTTAAAATTTCTCTATCTCACTCCAAATCCAGCTGGTTGAACTCAGTGGTGCTGTCACAAACATTTCATAGCCTTTTATACCTATTTGTCGAATGACCTTATGGATTTGAAATATTGCCATTTTTCATGAACTGGCATTGGGCTTTGGCCATAAGTATGTACTAATGAAAAAATATTTTATACTTATACTTTCCTGGGAACTTTGCTTCCTTGCTTTATTAATACTTATACAAGTTTTCTCAGTTTAGCAGAAATATTATATTCTGAACAATTTTTAAAAAATAAAATAAACCTTGAACTTTAACAAATATTGAAATGGAAGAAAATAAACTTCATGCCTGTGAGGAGTATTTTGCTAATGTTTTCCAAAACTTTCTATCAATAAGCCACTCACCACTACCACCACAGACAAAATACAAGACCATGTGATGTGGGGAAATATATAAACATGTATGTATGTATGATCTTAGTATATATACATACATAGATTTGGATATGAATGTGTGTTTTATATAGATATGAATGTGTGTTATATGGAGATTTGTATATAAAAATATGTATATATATTTACTATAAGAATAAATTTTCACAATGACCTTAAATCATAGTCCATTAAAATAAAGTCATGAACAAATTCATTAAAAATTGGAAGCATATGTCAACAAAATTTTATATGAAATTATAAAAGGTTGTCTGAGTAAATGAAGAGATTGGAGATGGGTGGGACTACATGGGGGATGTTTTGAATTTTGCAAGTGGAAGTTAGTGTGAAAGAGTCAGTTCCCTGTGAATGAGCCCCAAACAGAAAATAATTAGGAGGGCTAAAGATAGAGTTACATAAAATTCCATAATTTTCCTATACCGGGATAGTGTGGATTAATGTTTCTCAATATGATTGTGCTTCAAGATTATTAGGAGAAATGTTTTAAAATATGCATTTCTAGTGTCTACCCCTGCCCAGCCCTCACCCCCAATCCCGAGAAATTCTTATTCAGTGAGTCAAGGAAAGTATTTATCTAGATCTTCCTAGGTGCCTCTCATGTGTGGCCTGGCTTGGGAACCATTGAACTGGGGATATTTCCCAGAACTTGTATCTTTTTTGTTGTTGCCCCACCACTTTGTCTTCTCTTTTAACATTTCACACTGTGCCTTATGTAGTAATTATTTTCCTATAGTTTATCTCTCCACTGCTTGTATGTTTGCTGAGGATAGAGCTGGATATTTCTGATTATAGTATCCCCTACAATACCTAGCACAATTTTTAGTAAACAGTAGATATTTAAAAAAAATAAGTGGAATTGAATTTCCTACCATCATTCTATTTTGGTGCATCTTGGTATTTCCTGCTCACTTATCACTTGACCCCCAATCCCTGAATTCAGAACAATATTCAGTTGTTTTTCCAAGGCAAGTTGAGTATAAAGTGAGTTGTTTGCCAAACCACTACTTGGAGAATCGCTACAGAAGAAACAACAAAGCCTCATTTGAAGATGTTTTAATATCATGACAATTGATTTGGTTTTTTTTTTTTTCTGAATAAAAATAATTAGGTTGGACAAATCTGGATATACTTAGGGAAACGGAGTACTTGCAAATGAGGGTCTTGGAAAGTGCAGGATGTGTGGTCAGTAAGCTCCAAGCGCCCAGGCAGGTGAGTTCATCTGCCATCAGACACACACTTGCAGACTCTTAGAAGATTTTTTTAAATATAATGAATACAACCTCCCTTAAGCAACAATGAAAAATCCGTTTGTTTTATAACACATTCTATGGCCAAAAGTTTTTAACAAATTTGTATTATCTGTGTAATGCTCATCTGAAAGTAGCAAAGGAATATTAGAATACCAAAATTATTGACAAAATATTTTCACTTTGGAGACTATTGAAGTATATTTTTAGGAGTTATTTTTTTAATCTCTTATTTATAAAATCAAGAAAAATTACATGGAAAAATATTTCATTTTAACATGTGAACTACATTACCCATTATATGCTTAAAAGGTCTTCATAGTAAATAAAACCAAATTTTATTAACATCCTTGGGGAAAATGTAAAATGTAGTGGAATTATAGTTGTAAATTTGCTTGCATAATTGTGCACTTTTGGTAAAATAAAAAATAGTATTAAAAAAATCAAAAGTATTTTCTAGATATAAATGCCTGAAATTGTATTGCCATATTACCACAGTCTGCCTTAGTTTTATAAAACATCAAGGTAGACTAATCATGAGAATGATTCAAGTAAACATCACCATATTTTTTTTTCAATTTAAAACATTCTATAAAACTTATGGCAGAGGGGAAGAAAAGTGGTAATTTTAAACATGCTTACCCCCAGCTCAAGCCTGGTTTAGGAAATGTAGCATTTCTTTGATTTTTAATTGTTCTTGTATTACTTGTGAATGTGACCACATGACTATAGTTTATGCTATTATGTTGTCAGGCTTCTGATAATGGGAAGGAATGTTTGTTTAGACTGTGTAGCTCTTCACTTTAATTCACTCTGGCTCCAGTGTGACATGTTAAAACTGCTATCAATGGAAAATCCAAATTTCCCAGAAAGACTTAAAACAACAGCAACCCCTGTGAACCAAAATTATCTCCTATTGAGGCTAATTACCTTAGTACACTTAGGAAAGTACTGCTATAGGAAATCTGTTGCCTTGGAGTCTCTCCTCCTCTGTAAAGTGCTTTTAGTTGATATAAAGTCGTATATTTGCTGATTACTGTATTGCATCTTTTATTACTGGTATAAGCGTGAGGAGAAACAAAAGACTGAAGTGACATAGCGTGCCATAAACAAACATATTACGTAATATATGCAAGTTTCCCATGCTTTTAAAACCTGTGCTTAGAGAATTGAGCCCATAAGGATGTGAGTCTTAAGTGAAAAAAGAATTGGCAAGTTGAAAGTATTAGGGAAAAGTAGAATGACTAAATTTTAAAAATTTGCTAATCCCGAAAACTTTCATATAGCAAATAACTTACATAAGATTTGATGAATAAAGAAGTCGTGTTTTCTTATGTTTTCCTACTGTTTGAGTGTATTATGACCATTACTGTTAAAAAGGCCAGTTCTATAGGCACATTATTTCATATTTAAAATGATAGCTATCCTATTTGTCGCTTACAAAAACAACCACAAAATGAAACATTCAGACTCAAAAGTAACAAGGTACTTCTTGATAATTCTGTGAAAGTATATTGTTTACTTGAAGTTAGGGTAAAATTGAGTGTGATTGAAATCAATATTAAGTAGATATTTAAACCAATTATTTCTGGATTCCAGACAGAAACATTTTTTACTCTTCATTTACCACTATGCTTACTTCCAATAATTGTAAATTGGGCAAATATGATCTGCCCAATATGTCCATTCATAGCCTAGAAATGGCACCTAATGCCACAATATAGGGTTTTTGTTTATTTGTTAGGGTTTGACTTGTTAATTTTGCTGTCTACCCCAAGATTACAATTATTAAATAAATAATTTTTCTAAAATTATAAATAGGATTGTAAACATATGGACAAACATGAGAACTGAACTTGAGTGGCCATACTCAGATATAACATGGTCATATACACAATCCAGTATATACATATGGTAATTTTTTATATTATCATTGTAAAAGAAAAACAAAATCACATTTTCTTTGAGACAACTCAATGATGCTACTTTGAGGAAAAACACTTAACGTTGGTGCTTAATGAATGGTGACTCTCAAAAGTCTTTGGTTTATAATACTGCACTTGAGATTTTTATGACATGCATTTTTTTATTACCTATATTCTATTCTAATGATATATGTTGACTTCTAATCTGCTTTTGGCGTTAAGTTTATATGATCAAAATGAAAACTTATTAAAATAAGTAGCTGTTATGGTAAGAGGAAGCAAAGTTGTGACAATGGTTCTCAAAGATTTAGAACACTAAATTAGAATGTTTTAAATGAATTAATGAAGATAGTATCTCTGTAGTAGACACAATGGGTCGAAATATAAAATACTAGTAACCAAACACACAAGCAGAAGTAATCACTCTCCAGTGAAAGTGGAGTCAGCTTGTGAAGTTCCTAAATTGTCTGCTGTACCTCTTCCACATTCTTTCCTCGAACATGAAAAGATAGAAGCCCTGGACATTCTATAGCAAAGCCCATTTTGTGTCTTGATGTAGGCTGTGTCCAAAGGAATTTCAGCCTCGTTCTTCTACTTTATGTTCTACAACCAGTCACTGGTGTTTGGGAAGCTGGTCTCATTCTTCCAAATGGGATTTCTTTTAGAATAGTATTTGCAAAACTCCTCCCCCAAGGCCTTTATGAGAGGAAGTGTGAGTAGTAAGACTGTGGTTTTCATCTGCTCATATGTCTTGACTGTGTAGAATGAATATGTTCAAGAGTCATATACATGTGTGTCTTGTTTCTTTACATCCTTGAATGAAGGATCAGCTTCATAAAGAACAACTCCCTATATTTATTGGTCCATGAAAATTACCTCAAAACTTAGCAGTTTAAAACAATAAACATTTATAATATGATACTGTTTCTGTGGAGTCAGAGTTCCAAGGACAGATCAATTAGGTGTCTGGCTCATGTCCTGTTCTAGGTTTCTCGTGAGGCTGCAGTCAAGATGTCAGCTAGGACTGCAGCATCTGAAGGCTTGAGTCAGGCTGGAGCATCTGTTTCCATGGAAGCTTACACATGCCTGGCAAGTGAGTACTTGTTGTTGGTGGAGACCTCAGTTCCTCACCATGTGGGCTTCTCCATGGGGCTATTTAAGTGCCCTTGCTGTATGGCTGGTTTCCAGAATGATCAATCCAAGAGAGAAGGAAGTGAATGCTTCAATGTCCATGATGTCAGGTTAGAAGTTATCCTGTTATTTCCATAATATGTTCTTGGTTACACAAGTCAGCTCTATTTAAAGTAGAAGGGACTGAACAACTATCCATACCAGAAGCTAAGAATCACTGAGGACCATGATGGAGGTTGATTACCACACTCCTCTAGTATGGTAAATTTTTTCTTCCATGAAATCTCCGAAATCTAGATTTAGGGTAAAAATATTAAGAAACCTGGATATGGTCTCTGATTCAAGTCACATTCTCCAATCTGCTATTCTAGTAAGTTAGCTAGTATTTTAGTACCGAATCTTGTATCTGTTCCTTAAATAGTTCCTCTCAGAAGGGTGGGCAAAAGAGTTCAATTTCACAATTAGCTTCCAATCACCCTTAAGGAATGTCTTTGTTTTTTTTTTTTTTTTTTTAAGATTTATTTATTTATTGTAGAGAGAAAGAGTGTGCGAGCAGGGGAAGAGACAGAGGAGAGGGAGAGAGAGAATCCCCAAGCAGACTCCTTGCTGATCAAGCATCCCAATGCGGGGCTTGATCCCATGAACCTCAGATCATGACCTGAGCTGAAATAAAGAGCCAGCCACTTAATTGACTGAGCCACACAGTTGCCCCAAGGCATATCCTAATTACCCTCCATCCATTCAATTTGTATTCCCAGTCCAACTCTTCTTATATCAGGCCCCTATTCTCTCTGTGGGTAACTATGAAAATAGCCCTTTAAGTGATTTCCCTTCCTCCGATGCTTGATGTCATTGGTCTCTTCTCTATACCAGCACTGTCTAATAAAACTTCCCATAATGATGGCAGTGTTCTCTGTCTGCATTGTCCTTGTATGGCTGAGCACTTGAAATGTGACTACTGCAACTCAGGAACTGAATTTTTAATTTTGTTTAACTTTCTGTATGTGACTTGTCACTACCATATTGGAGGATGCAGTTTGTTTTTTCTCAAACATAGATCTGATTATGCCATATTCTTGCTTAAAATACTTCTATAACTTTTCATTGCCTATGAGGTACAAGTCCAAACTCATTAGCATGGCATTTAGGGTACTTACCAATTGCCTCCAAAGGTAACAGTCATCTCTTACTGTAGCTGTATCAGAATGCTCATAATTCCTTGAATCTGTCATGTATTTTCATGCCTCCATTTCTTCACTTCTGCTGTTCCATAGCCTGGAGTATCTGTTCCCCACCTTTTTTTTTTTTTTCCTAAAAATACAACCTGCTTTTTAAAACCACCTCAAATATCACCTTCTCTCAGTTTTCTATGATACTCTAAACGCCGCACATGCCTAGGTTAAATTGTTAATGTTTCTATGCACTTGTGTTGTATTTATATTTTTATATGATATTTTTAATATCCCACTTGTCATACACAGAGTTGTGTTAGAATTGTGCAAAGCTTACATGTGAGCTCCACACAGGCTTATCTACCCTGAGGCTCACTCACGGTTTGTTTTCCTCAGTGACTACCACCTAGTAGATTCTGACCAAATCAGATATTCGGGTCAAATTTTATTTATCATTTCACCATTGCTACCTAGAACAGTTCTAGGCAACAGAATCTTTTTCCACGTGAAACATCACCAGCTTCTGGCTCTTAGAAGTCTCCACTTGGGCATGCAGCTGTGTAACATGCTCAGGATGGCTTCCCTCTTCCCAGACTTGGTTCCATGGCATAGGACTTGGGGGCAGGAGCAAGGGTATCTTTATGGTCAGCTTGGACATGGGAACAAAATGACAGCAACCAGGTTTTTTAAAAGAATCCACTTTTTTTTTTCCCCCAAAGCCTTTATTTGTTTGACAGAGAGAGACACAGCGAGAGAGGGAACACAAGCAGGGGGAGTGGGAAAGGGAGAAGCAAACTCCCCACTGAGCAGGGAGCCTGATGCGGGGCTCGATCCCAGGACCCTGGGATCATGACCTGAGCCGAAGGCAGACGCTTAACACCTGAGCCACCCAGGTGCCCAAAGATTCCACTTTTGAGTCGTTGCTTTCATTCCTACATCACAGCAAGCATTTCCCCTAACTTTAGCTGCTTGTGGAAGCAAGCTGCATGAGCATTTCAAGCTCAGTATATGTGAGCTATCTTTCCTTCTTGTTTTATTTAGCAAATAAACATGTGGTCAGAATGCAAAATCATGGTAGCAAATGTTTTGGGTAAATTTTGTTCAATATCAATTACCTGAAATATTTGTGTCATGATAAATGGTATTTCTAAAGTTTAAATGTTTTATTTTCTAAAGATGCCAACTCTTGAAAAGGAAAAATATCAGAATTATTACATATATACATTTCCTTTAATATACTGCTTAAAGCAATTGTAGACGACAACACATGTGAAGAACCTAGAACTGTCCCAACCTCTTTATGACCAGCCAGAGTTCCTAATGCCACAGTGGTCATCCTAAAAGAGACATTCCATTTAATTCACATCTTATTTGGGGCCCTAGCCCCTCTGACTGATTATTCATTGACTTATGGACTTCACGATAGTCACTTGGAAAAATGGGTTGCTATTTGAAACTCTTTTAGAATAATTCTCTTATTGGATACCTGTGGTATTTAACTTCTTAGATAAATATGTTCAAAAGAAGGTTTATGGGAGTATAGCTCAGTGTGAAACCATTTCACATGGGGCAATAGTTCCATTATGAGACCAGTTTTTCCTACTCTAATTTTAGAAACAGTCTCTGGTATTGCTTATCTTTCTCCTCTCACATTTTATCACAGGCAGGGAGGCTGGGTGGTGCCTTCAACACACTGCCTGGAAATTTCTTAGAGAGATTAACAAATTCATTAGGTATATTTTCTATTGTTCAAATTAACACAGGTAATAGTGTTACCAAACTTTCTCCCACTACGGACAAAACTAGGTTCACTTTTCTCCATCTTTGAGTTATGTTTTTCTTACTCTTTTGTACACCCTCACAATAGCCTGCTTGAAGCCCTAACACTCTCCTTGAGGACCTATAGGTTTCATCAACAGTCTGCTCGATACCCTTCTAGCTTCTGCCTGCCACCCAGTCCTAAAGTCAGTTTTGTTTCAGGTTTCTGTTAAAACAGCACCCTACTGTATTTTTCAAACCATCTAAACAGCCACGCATCGAAGCTTCGTGATGTTAATGAATACCTGACTACAGAATAACTCAAAAGAAAGTATAATTTATTTAAATGTGCTTAGTACTCAGTGTTTCCATCAGGACGCAAAGCACATTGGCTTCCTTAAGTTGGATTAAATGAACTGCCTTGAATGGGTCATCCAAGATTTCCACCTTAATTCTAGCTCTTTGTATATAAAATAAAAATACTTCAACATAAAAAATAAATAAATAAGATTAAAAAAATAATAAATAAATAAATAAATGTGCTTAGTATCTTTCTTATTAGCTCTGAAGATTTATATTTGTCTCCTTCTTTTCCAGTGACTTAAAGAGATAAATGTATGTATTTTAGTTCTCGCCTCCCAGCCTTAATGCTGGAAAACATGTTCATATTTGGCTTTTATGTTTTGAAGCATTTCTTGGAGTTAAAATTTTTAATTCTTATTTCTTTTGCCACTTTCCTAATTAGTATTTGAACCATATAAACAGAAAGTGTTGATTTGCATTTTCCTGCACAAATATTTCCCTATTCTTATTTTTTTATGAAAATAAAGAAGCAAAATAAATAAGAAGAAACAGATACCTTACTAATGCCCCTAAATATTTATGATTTTCATATGAAATGTTCATTAAAATAAGAGTTTATTTCTCCAAAGAGTGCTACCCCTTGTCTTATTTCCATGTTGAGAGAATAGAATCCATCTTCCTAATTACCAGGCATATGATAAAAGTATAAAATAAAGTCTTTTCACTTTATATAAACTGATAATCTATAAGAAGTTTCTGGAAAAACTTAAACTTACAGATTTAGTAATTAATTTATGTTTCTAATAAGGCAGCACCTGAAAGCAATTTTTTTAAATGAGAGTTTCAAAATGGTTTGATGTCATCAAGCAAACTGAACAAATTCAAATTTTAAATATCTCATGCTGTATATCAAAGGAAAAAATATCTCTTAAATAGTATCAATAGAGAGCACACAAATTATAATCATTTAATCAATTTTAGTGAGAGAAGAAAGAAGAAAGAACACTCATGGATTTCAGTGTCATGGAGTTTTGAGTATATTTTTATTTCATGTTTATGGAATCTTATGTTCAAGGGTTCCCCCTCCTTCAAGGCCTTTATGAAACAGTGAGAACTTTTCTCATTATTTGTATTTCATCTGAATTCCTTACTCAGGAAGTATTCAATATTTCTATAAGAATAATAACTAGGAAAAAAATCACTTGTAATTTGATCTTGATTGGTTGATTCTATGTTGACCTCAAATACTTTTATTTACTCTTATCCTGATTATCTATTACTTCATAACAAACGACACACAAACTTGGGCACTTAAACAGTTTTATTTTGTTCACAATTTTATGTGTAGCTCATCTCTGTTCCTCACGGGACTGGGACAGCTCAACAGGGCTGGAGAATTCACTTCCAAACTGTTCACTTCTATGGCTAGTCAACTCGTTCCGGCTGAAGGTTGAAAGCTCAGTTGGGGCTATAGTCTGGGACGTCAGCTCCTCTCCATGTTGGCCACGCCTACAGTAGCCAGATTCCTAGAGCAAATGTTCCAAGAGGCCTGGGCAGAAGCTATAATTCCTTTATGACCTATAGTCCCGGAAGTCTCACCTGTGTTGCATTCTATTGTTCAAGCAAGTCTCACTGAGCTCAGCCCAAATCAGAGGGAGGGGGATTAAACTCCACTTCCTAATGAGAGGTGTAGAAACAAATTTGCAACCTTCTTTAACCTATGACAACTGCAGAAAATTTTTAAAAAATTTAGATGAGGACTAGAAAAAAAATCATTTTACTGAATCGGAGGATAAATATTCCTTGAACACCTCTTTCATACCCATCTTTTTATTCTTCTACTATTTTCCCCCTATGTCCTGGTAATAACTACATGTTATCCTGTTACTGTTGGATTACTCTTTCCAAAACACTGCATTCCTCTGGTCTTTTAGTGCCTCCCAAGGCTTATGGGACAGAAACCAACTACCTAGGTCTGGAATATGAAATTATCATAGAATAAAAGTATTTAAAATCCTCCAGATCTGATCAAAACTTGATTTCCTTTTTATGCCTATTTCCCATTATTTTCCTAGACTTCTTTCTTAGTCAAGCAAGGAGCTCTTCACACCAACTTACTAAACAGGTTCTTCTTGGTCTGGTCATAGTGTCTTTGCTCATTCTGCTGACTGAAATGTTCCTACTCCATCCAGGTTAAATCCCTCCTTGACCATGAAGACTTTCCCAAATACTACAGAAATACTAATTCTCTTTTCTAAAGTTTCAATACACCATCCTCTCAACTGCATTCAACATTGAATTGTCATAAATAAGCATTATTCATGGGAGAATACATTATCTATTTAACAAATTATAAGGTCTTTGATAACAGGTACCACTTGCCTTTTTTTTTTTTTTTTTCATTCTCCAGTGAGAATAGTTTTAGGTGCTTGCTAGATACTTAGTAAGTACTTGCTGAATTGAATTGAATGTATAGTTTTTCTTTGCTACTTCTTTTATACCCAGCAGTAGTACCTCTAGAGTAAATATTTTATAGTGTTTCTAATTTAGAAATTTAAATACCCAGTTATAACAGTTAAAATCAGTTTTTGTTTCACTGAAAATAAATGTTATCAATATAATAATGAAACTTAGGCACAGATACCACCTGAACAGAACAAAGCAGTATAATAAAATATTTTTATGACTACACAAACATATTAACAATGTTTATCTCCTACTTTAAATGCACCCAGAGATAACATGAATTTGTATTTTCCATTTTTTTACATTATTATTAAATCAAAAAAATTGACTTTCACAATCAGCCTTTACACAGAAAACTGGTGTCTCATTAATTTGGTAGTGTTATAGAACTATTTCCATACTTCAGTGATAAAAAATAATTTGAATAAGTACAAAGTGTAAAAAAGAAAAGGAAGACAATTTTAAGATACCTATAGATGAGTCAAAAATGTTAGATAAGAATCTATTCATTTTGACATGCCTTAAAAATAATATTTAAAAATCTATTTCTTACAATGCAATGATTGCCCTTTCTTGGTTGCTTTGCATTTTAGTTAAAATATATAATTATTTAATTTTATAAATTGCTTGACAAGCAATCCTGTATAAAGATATACATCAAACCATGAAACCTTTTTATAAATACAATTGTAAAGCTATTTACATGTCCAAATACTTTAGAAGAGATTTTTTTTTTCTTTCTGGAATTTCCAATATGCCTTGTTAACTAAACTTCAAAGTAGGAACATGATTTTGCATCTGGCACATCATAAAAAACCGTGCTGGCAGCCAATTTCCCACTGATTGAGTTTATACTAATTTAGCAATCTGTTTTATTTAACTAAACCACACCTTGAGTCACCATTCCTTTAAGAGACAGAAACTGTAATGGGGAAATAAATGATGTGCCACAATTTAAAAAATGATGCCACCCATTTTTACTGCATTAGTATCTTGGTTTCCTATGTTGCAAATTCACAGATTTCAGTTGATATGGGATTTTATTTTCACTGAGATAGCTAATTTGAAATTGTAGTCAAGGTGAAAAGAGTGAAAACCAGAAATAGGAAAGACAAACTGTGGCAATCACTTCCATGAGCATCATCTGAGAAAATATTTTATACATGTTTATATTAGATTTGTATTTATGTGAAAAAGCTATTAAAGCTACTAAATCTATTTGGTTTAGCTCTAGAAATCCCAAAATAAGATATTCATTCGTCCAACACACCTCTCTGATTATGTGGCTTTGGTAACTGATGTTATTGGATTCTAAGTCACACACACAATAACAAGAGCATTATGCTTTCCCTAGGCTTTCTTCTAGTTCTTTAAGCAATTTCATGACCTAGCTTAAAGTTGTTTTATCTTTAGTATGCTTTACCAAAATTATGCAAAGAGATGATAGTAACGTCATTTATTTAGAGTGTATTTCTTTAATTAATAATGTGTTAGTTTGTATTATACGTTATCTTTGTTTTGAAGAAAAATTTTTTGCCTACAAAGATGAATAATTATTATTTAAAGATTGAACTATTTAAATTTTCTGTAAAAAAGTAAAACTACATTTCTTATAACATGGTTGTCTTTAAAGAAACCACATTTCCCATAGATTTACATGAAAACATTAACAACTCCCTGACATCCCATATAACCAACAGCAAAGAAAGGCTCTGAAGGGAGAGGGGTGGAATATGATTCAAACTCTTTCATACAATATATGTCAGAATTTAAATCCAAGATACAGCATCACGTTTCTGGGGAAAGAACTTTAGCAGCAAAAAACATTCATCAAAGTTTATGAATCTAAAAGTAAGTGAAGTTCTTCAGTCATAGAGGGAGAAGACTTGAGTATAAATGTCTTCTAACCTCTGATACAACTCTTTCATGTATTGTAAGACAAACATAATTCCAATGATGAGGAATATCGATAGGACTGCAAAGAATCCAACATGAAAACCTAACACATTCCATGGCTGTATTCTGCCACCAGTAGGAGCCATTCATAACATGAGCTCAATGGGGCAACTGGAAAAAGCTCCATCTAAAAATGCAAGTACTATATACCACAACACATATGTGGCCTTTTTCCATCTCTTTTATTTTTCTGCCCGGGAATTAAAAATAAAGCTAATGACAGCACTGATGGAAGTAAAAAGGAAGCGGGAGACAGAAAAAGTGGAACATTAGGAGTTTACAAGCATCTGTCATGATGTTTTCCCCCAAACATTGTCCCAGATGTGGATCACAGATGTTCTGAATCATAGTTATCTAAGACGTGGTGGGCAGATTAATTATTGGACTAGCAGGTGATAGAGTGGATGAAAAGCAGGAGGAACTATTCCCTTTGACTTCTGAGTAAAAAAACACTATACACAACTGCTATATAAGAATAATGCAATGACATACAGTATAATTAATATTTCAGGTGTAGAATTTAGTGATTCAACACTTACTACATACAACACCCGGTGCTTATCACAACAAGTACCCTCTTTAATCCCCATCACCCATTTAACCCATCCCCTGCCCACCTCCCCTCTGTTAAACATCAGTTTGTCTAACTGGAATTTAAATAAAAAATAGTTTTAAAAAAAGAAGAATGCAATGAATTGCTATGGCTGTCCTCTCACACAAAGATCACAGTGTCTAACTATAAATGCTCCTGATTGCACCAAATTCTAGTGATATGGAAATAGTCCACATATAGAACTAGCCAAGATCTATTAGTGAATTATGCAAAAACAAAGTTCCCACATATGTCTGTTCTCTTCACTAATACCTCCAATCCTAGAATTCTGTCCAGTACATAGTAAACACTCAATAAATACTGAATGAGAGACAGAAATATTCTTTTTTTAAAGTTCTCCTTTGCATTTTATTTATTTTATTTTATTTCTCAGCGAATGAGAGAGAGAGAGAGAAGCGGGGGTGGGGGGTGTGCGGAGAGAGAATCTTAAGCAGATTCCACAAAGAGCACATAGCCTGGCTCAGGACTAGGTCTCAAAACCCTGAGATCATGACCTGAACCGAAATCAAGAGTTAGACGCTTAACCAACTGAGCCACCCAGCCACCCAAGAAAGAGATAGTCTTATAACTAATCATAAATATTAATTTGGAAAAAAACACCCAAAATTTTAAAATCCACTCTATAACTAGACAAGTGGGTTAGTCTTTCTAGCTGCTAACAGGATAGCTAGATTAGAAATTCTATGAACTGCTTCTGAAGGCCGTCATGATTCAGAGCTTTATGCTGTGGCAATCAGAAGGTTTATATATGACCTCATGATTTAGATGATCTAAAGGGCATGTCATTTTAGAGATATGCAATTCATATGTATAATTTTTTTTTTTTTAAAGATGAAAATGGATGAGCTGCATCGGAGGTCTAAGATAGACTTTTGAAAGCAAAGGAGATGCCTCTCCACAACCTAATTACAGTGGAGTTAGAAAGACATACCTTGAGGTTTGCTTGTGAAAATGTTTAAAGCTATGGGCTGTGAATTGATGGGGTGTGGTAGTACAGAAGAAAAGACATGTGTGGACAAATTATGAGGCTTTCCCAACCCAAGTGCCACTTATTAAGAGTTTATGATCTGCCCACCAAGTGGCCAGATATAGTCCCTATGACCTTCACCACACACTCGGTTATTGGCATTTTGACACCTTTTTTTGCACAGTGGGCAGCATTCCTGACACTATCAATGTAATTTACCCGTTTCAGATCACAAACATTACTCATTAACCTTAGGGCAGAAATCTAACAATCAAATATCCTCTGTCACATAATTTGAGCCAACAGGGGAACTGGATAGATAGGAAAACATAATGTAAATAATAGAGAAATGCTCACAAATTTATTGTAGGGCTTTTCTGTTGCCAGAGTCCACAATCTGTTATAGCTCTAGGTTATTAATTATTTTGTGACCAGCATACTAAAAAGAGTTCAAAATACAGATGCTATAATTTAGGGGAATTATACTCTTTGGCAGAGTGATTTTTACTAGTTTTCCCTTTTCTTTTGGTAAGAAAATACCCATGGGCTCAAATATGACAGAGAAAAATTTTCAAGAATTAAGCATCTTTTTTTTCATTTCTTTTCTCTGACTTCCCAAAAGTTACCTTTTAGAATCAATCCAAAACATAATGTTCTCTATTTTGGACACACCACTCTTCTCTCCAAAACCTTTATCTCCTGCCTTCATATTTTTCAGTTAACTAGATTTGACAATGGTTATCCGAAAAGTTTAGGAGAGATGAGGCTCTTCCTCATTGGTCTTATTTACCTAACCTCTTGGTAAGCAGGGCTAGGACCAAGTTCATGTTATTCCCTGCTCTGCTGATGACCAGGTGCTAATTATGTCCCCATGCGTAATACTATACGTATTTTAAGACTCAAAGTGATGAGAATTATTAATACTATGAGGTTTTTAAATTCTACAACACTATTGCTTCATACTGTCCCTAAAGATGACTTCCCCTTTTAATTAGATACGATGATAAAAATTGACTTTAACATTTGAGCAGAGCTTATCCCTAAAGACTTTTATGGAAATTAGTTTAGATGAAAGAGCTTGCATCATATTCTTACCATGGCTCTTCACACCTTGAATCATGTTTAAAGAACAACTTTCATAATGCAAATGCTTGCATTACGAGTAGACTGTGACTTCTTGTAGATGCAGAGAAGATAAAGAGAAAAGAACATGTTATGGCTCCAGTGTAATGCAATTTTTTTTATTTCAAAATTTTAATTATTGAACAGGTAGCTTATTTGGGGGGCCCCTCAGAGATAACACTTATGTTCATTACGTATCATCATAATAAAATTGTTTAAATGTTGGGCGCCTGGGTGGCTCAGTCGGTTAAGCAACTGCCTTCGGCTCAGGTCATGATCCTGGAGTCCCGGGGTCGAGTCCCGCATCAGGCTCCCTGCTCAGCGGGGGGTCTGCTTCTCCCTCTGACCCTGCTCCCTCTCATGCTCTCTGTCTCTCATTCTCTCTCTCGCAAATAAATAAAATCTTTAAAAAAAATTGTTTAAATGTTGCCGAATCACACTGAAGGACAATTCTCTCTCTTTTCTAATGAGATCTAGGGTTAGGCTAGGGTGGCAACAGTTCCTCCCATGACAAGAAGGGTGTGGTCAACAAAATGTAGGGCAGCATATTAAAAAGCCATATACATTCCACAGTCCCTTTAGAGGTCTTGGCTAGGTGCTCCGCTATAGACTTCTTCAGCTCCTGACTTCTTCTGTGGAATCATGTCACCTTCTCTTAAAGCAGGTTCAAGAACAGATCCTTTGATTAGCAAATCATCTGCCTGGGAGACTGTGAAACTTCTGAGTACCATCTGGACCATTTCTTAGGTAGAACCTAGAGCAGCCCAAGGAAGCTGAACATCCAGGCTTCCCTCTGCCTGACTACAGGGAGCCACTAAATCTATGGTGATGTGGTCATGTTTCAGAGTGGCTCAGGGCAGTCTAAAGGGCAATCTTTCTCCAGAAATTTGAGAGGGAAACAGGAAAATAACTTTTCTCTGTATCTCAATTCTCATTAAGGACTCTCGAGAGACTATTTACAGACAAAATAAATTAACTACATTATTTTTCTGTATGTCTAAACTGTAGTGTGGGTAAATTTGTGTAAAATTGTGTTGTTAATAAATCTGTTATGATAGTAATATAACCAGTCTTCAGATGTGAAGTCAGAAGCATCATTGGACTCTGCTTCCAAAGGCCACCATTCCCAGACACAATCCCAGTGGCTCACACATTCTCTGTGGAGGTAATTAACTCCGTTATCCTGTTGCCCACAGAACTTCTCTTCATTCACCACTTGTTGACCATGATGGATTGCTAAGGTTACCAATCAACCAGTCTAACCCTCTTGGTGAGTGACACTATCTCCCTATCAAGCCCAAGTGTAGGGACTGTGATTGGGAATGCCATCTCATTCCTCAAGGCCAGCTGTGTAGTTAAAGTATGTAACAATGGCAGATCACAGACTTTCTTCTGACCTTATAGTTTGTTATTAAAGCACCCAAGTGCTTCACAGTTGAGTTTTCCCTCCCTGATTATGGTACAAGTAGGTCTTCAAGACTCTAGGAAGGGTGATCTTATTCTTTTAGTTTCCTTATTTCTCCTCCTCAAAGAACTTGTTATAAATTTTCCCAAGGATGAGTTGGAGGATATTTGAGTAGAACCTAAAAACACTCATCTCAAAGTGTAGTGCACTCTCTGCCTTCAACTCAGTCGGCAGCCTAGAGCAAAGCTCAGACATCTGCTTAATTCTTATTTCTGCATGTCTGAGGTACTCCTTGAAGGTTTCTTCTATCATCTTTCCAGAGTCTTAATTCCTGTATCTTGGAGTCTGATCATTGATTCCTAAAACTTCTTTGATAATGTTCCCAGTGTGCTCAGCTGGACCTCTATTTCTCCCACCCTGTGTTTTAAGCACACATTATATGCTAAGCACTGCACTAGGCATTTAGGCTTTCATCCTGAATCCCAGGGACTCCACAGGCCTGAAAGGGAGGCAAACACAGAACCCAAGAACTCCAAAAGTAACTCATATCCTCACAAAGTTAATAATAGAAACACAAATTAATTCTGGATCCCATAAACATGGGACACTAGTTAAATCTGTCAATATTTTTTCCTTTATAGATGTTGGAATGATCACCTCAAGTGTCTCACTGGTTCTGCTCAGAACTGTTTTTACCAAACTTTTACAATTTCTGAACTAAAGCTAAAGTCAGTGGGTCTCTAAGCACATCTAAAATGTTTGCTGTTTGTATTCAGCCCATGTTCAGCAACAACCATGAATCTAACGAAGGATGAAATATGCATGACAGCTATTGCCTCCTGGATTATCAACTGATGGTAGCATAGTTGACATAACAAAATTGATTTTGCTTAAGGTATCAGAGACAACTGGAACTGAGGTCTGAGAGGTGAAAAATGAGTGCTTTATCAACGAAAGCACTCAGCTCCAAACTCCCTTGCTTCTTAAGTACAATGCCATCTAGGTAATCTATTGCTGGTTTTTGGTGCTACATTGCATGCCTACCCATCTTGTCATAATCAAAAATCTCTGAGAGACCTAAAAGCAGTTAATGGCCATCTAAATGCTCACTAAGTGAAATATACCCACTAAAATGGATTTCTGAGAGTCACTCAATTTATAAAAACTAGATGTGACATGGTTATCACATATAGGGGTTTAAAAGACAAAACGGTGAGAATAATCTTCAATGATTAATGAATTGAGGTTCCCTCTGTTGATTTTTATTTTTAGATAATTCACTGTGCTAAATCTGATTATATTTTTAAATAAAGAGTTGAGATATTCACATTTATATTTTTTGCCCTTACAAAGGATTCATTTTGACATGCGACGGCAGGATTTGATCATCAACTCTAGTGTGTAGTGTCATAATCTGTAATTTTAACACCCTCTGTTGGAGTGCTTTCTAATTTATGGACCTGAGACACCAAAGTGGAAGCCAGGAACCATTTTAACCAGCCTGCCATCCTGCTAGGGATCTGGCATGTGTCCAAAACTCTGCCATTCAGATATGTCCATGAAAGTCTTAAATTAAAAAAAAAATGAGATGGGATAACATATATAGGGGCATCATGTCAAAGAATAAACTTTGGAGTAAGTATGGTGCTTCATTATAGTTGGCTTTCGTAGACCTTTCAGGTGACTTCAAGGAAGTAAGTAATACTTGATAACTTTTTGGCTTCCCTTCACTTATTTAGGAAATTAGAATGATCTATTGATTTTATGTTTTCTAACGTTGAAAAAAAATTCCTAAAGTGGTTCTTACAAATAAGTATTTCATACTTTTATAAATGTTGAAAAAATAAAGTTTTTAAAAAATAAATAGGTGCTCATTTGGATTGACCTCTATGTGAAAAATGAATGAAATCATGGCTTAGGGGCATGTGGGTGGCTCAGCCGGTTAGGCGTCTGCCTTCAGCTCACATTAGGATCTCAGGGTCCTGGCATTGAGCCCCTCATTGGGCTCCCTGCTCAGCAGGGAGTCTGATTCTCCCTCTCCCTCTGCCCCCTCCTTCTTTTCCCTCCCCAGTCATGCGCAAGCACTCTCTCTCTCTCAAATAAATAAACAAAATCTTAAAAAAAATAAAATCATAGTTTAAATACATTTAAATTATTTTTATTACCTTATAATGTCAAGTTCTATCTCATTTCTTATCTGCTTGCTGCCTCAATTTCACTACAAATTTAAAAATGGTTAGACTTGATATTTATTCTCAGTTGAACTAAAAATTCCCCAAAAGAAAATATAGAAGATTTATATGTTTAAACTCAAGATACTGTTATTATAAAATGAGGACCACCTCATGCCAGGTTCCATTTTAATGCACACAATAACTATGATAAATGTCTGCTACCATTTAGTTTTTAGAAGGATGTGTTCTATATAGAACAATACAGGCTCTTCACAAATCTCTTCTTCACTGACTTGCTGGATTAACTAATGTCACCATGCTATGGAAAAACCAAGCAGTGACTACAGCTTGGAGCCTACGGAGAGGTCCTAACCCACCTAGGAGCTTTTGCTCCAAGGTCTCGAGCATTCTTGTGGCCACCAGGTGAGTCAACTTCAAGCCGAGAGTCCCCTGTGTTTTCTTTTCTTTTCTTTTTTTTAAAAATTTTATGTGTTTGTTTATTTGTTTATTTATTTAAAACGAGTGTGCCTAAGTGGGGAGAGGGGCAGATGAGAAAGGGAGAGAGAGAATCTCAAGCAGACTCCATGACAAAGCCCGACTTTGGGGCTGGATCTCCCAACCCTGAGATCATGACCAGAGCTGAAATCAAAAATCTGATGCTTAACTGACTGAGTCACCCAGGCACCCCTCAGTTGTGTTTTCTAAACCAACTTATATCAGTTGTACTTATTATGTATGTAATTTAGTTAGATATTATATAAATCAATGAAATACTAGTAAAAAAAGAATATCTTTCCATGAAAACTAAAGGGAATGGTTTAAACCTAGTCACTGAAATGATTGCTATTGAATGTAGTTGAATGTGGTGTAGGTGAAACTGCTTTGAGAGATTGGTGGGGGGAATCAAACGATAGATGAGTTTTTTGATCATATTGTTTTGTTAACTGTTTTGAATTTCCTTGAAAAAAAATCTGATATTGTAAACACTGCCCCAACTGTATGATTGACACAAGAAAGATGATACAGAACTCCAATGAACAAATCCAGGAATTGCATCAAATATTGGTAAATTCATTAGCATTTATTATTTTCAAAATAACTAAAATGTTTAAACTGCTTATCTATATTATTTTCCTAATGATTCCACTCTTCAACTGGTTTAGTTATGCAACCAAGCACCAATGACAATTGTATCAGGTAAGATGGCTTCCCCTGTAAAATCAAATAAATTGCAAAACCATTTTCCAAATCAAACAATTTTCACTGAAACTTTCCACTAATTCTCATAGTTTTTTTTTTTTTTTAAGATTTTATTTATTTGCGAGAGAGAGAATGAGAGACAGAGAGCATGAGAGGGAGGAGGGTCAGAGGGAGAAGCAGACTCCCCTGCTGAGCAGGGAACCTGATGTGGGACTTGATCCCGGGACTCCAGGGTCATGACCTGAGCCGAAGGCAGTTGCTTAACCAACTGAGCCACCCAGGCGCCCTAATTCTCATAGTTTTGATGAGTCACCAGATTCTATTCCCCTCCCCTTTTATATGTGTACTATCATCTTTTTGAAGCAGATTTTATCACTTTAAGCCTAAATTGCCCTCATTATCCTCCAAATCATGTCATTATTTATAGGCCCTTTTGGTCCTACGATATTTTTAAATACATCCACCATTATGATACTCTAGTGCTCATAAAATTCCATTACCTTCTTTACTTACATCACTAAGTCCAGACTTTCCACCTATGGTTCTAATCCTGGCCAACTGGTCATACCCTCCACCTTCTCATTACTTTTTGATTTGAGCACACCTATAGTGTGAGAAGCCTTCTTACTATCACCTGAATGCAGGATAATGAATTCCAACCCCAAGCTGGTGATAGATTCTGTCTTCTCCCAGTATACTCTTGCCCATCCTTGAGGGCCTGGCTTAATTGCCCCCTCCTTCAGGAGATTTTTCCATAAATTAGTTTTCTTTACTCCTATTTGTCTGTCTCAAGTTCTGTTTTATAGAGTGACATGATTATTGAGGGTTTGGATTGTATGTTTTCTCTCTCCAACTAAATTCCCATCTTTGAATATGGGAATCAATTTTTTTTTCCATTTTTCCAGTGTCTCTCATCAAACACTGCATATACTAGCCTTAATAAATCTTGTTGATTGAAAAAATGATGATACTAAAAATAAATAGCTTGAGATATTCATAAAGCACTTCTATATTAGAAAATCTAATTTATATCTAGGATAAAAATCTCATCTCTTACATTTATGAGTGCGATTTCCCTGGTTTCAACAATTCCTTGATTTCCTTGTCCTATAACTTAATATTTCACATGCTTGTTGTGGGGATTAAATGAAATAATTCAAATAAAGCTTAGTGCCTGAGACATCACAAATTATCAGGTTAACACAAAATTAATTTTCTTCCCATCATTTATTCTCATTTACACACTGTTAAATTTTGTTTCAATATAAATGTTTAAGCTACAATCTAGCATAACTCCAAATCTTCTCTGAAAGTGATTTATAGCAATCTTTTTTAGTATGTAGGGGGATATCTCAGAGAAAGAAATGGTTAGCTGAATAAATATAAATATTAATTATATTTATCTAAACACTTTGTGCAGCTCATACGTCTTAATACAAATGAGAAGCAGAAAATAAGTTGATAATGTGACTGAAAATTTACAGTTGAGGGAAAGGCAGGCACCTAACTCAGGTGCAAGCACACCATGTCTCCACGAGTCAAAGTGAAGGGGTATGGACCCTTCAACAGTAGGTTCTAGAACAGAGAAGATACAGAAATAATTTCTATTTAGAAATCAAAGCTGCAAAGGTTTATATATTATACTATCACGTGGACCCCGAGGACTATATATTGAAGGAGATTTTATTTTATTTTATTTTATTTTATTTTATTTTATTTTATTTTATTTTATTTTATTTTATTTTATTTTACAAATAGGAAGTTTCACTCTGAGTTGATGGAATATCTCCAAGTCTGTTGGAAATCCAAGACTAGGATGGGCTGTGATGAAGGATAATTTGGAATTAATAACTATGATCGTTAATCTGGGAGTTAATATTTCTTCAAATCTTGATTAGTTATGTGCTTACTACACATTCCTCACTCTTCTTTTAGCACCTCAGTAAGGCTGATTACTCAGCCCAGAAGTCCAACATCAAGGTACGATTTATCTGTCCGAAGTACATCATTATTCTATAAACAGAATCTGAGAAACAATGAACATTTTTAAGTCGTTCTTATGAACTACAGCAGCTAAATATAATACAAAATGATACAGCCACACATAAGGGTTTCTGGTGTGGGAGAAATAGAGCCCTAGCAAGTATGATGACCAGCTTTATTATATCACTCAAGAAAAGAAATATTAAGCAGTGAGGCCAATTTTCTTTCACATTTAGAGGCCAGACCCAACGCCCCAGATTTCTGAGAAGGCAGATAATTGCCTACCATTAAACTCTTAGGAGAACATCTTGAAATGAATTTCCGGGAACTGACGGCTGTTAGCTGGGCTACGGTCTCAGTTCTGGAAGTCACTGGAACACAGACCTGACTCTCCCTATGAGTGAATCAGAAAAGCCTGAATTTACTATGAAAACTACACATCCTTCCTATGCATTGTATTAGGATGATCTGGTCCATTAAAATGTTGGGTGATTCATACAAGGTGCATTTCATTCACCCCTTCACACATGGAAAATTGCATTAAAGACCATTGCATAAAAAAAATCCCCCTTTTAGCTGTGTTATTTCCCCCCCTTTATATTAATAGCAAACAAGTACATAGCATTACTCCTGATCTACAAATGAGCAGAGGCACAAATGTGTGGTAATTTATCCAAGGTCACACAGCTATAGTGGAGGCAGGATTCAAACCCGGTTTTCGGCCCCAAGTTGGTGCCATCAGCCTCTACACTTAAGAAAAAAGGCTTTCTGGGGCGCCTGGGTGGCTCAGTTGGTTAAGCGACTGCCTTCGGCTCAGGTCATGACCCTGGAGTCCCGGGATCGAGTCCCTGCTCGGCAGGGAGTCTGCTTCTCCCTCTGACCCTCCTCCCTCTCATGCTCTCTGTCTCTCATTCTCTCTGTCTCAAATAAATAAATAAAATCTTAAAAAAAGAAAAAAGGCTTTCTGTACCATATAAAAGTTGCAAAATAAAATGTCCTTCCTGGGAAGTATAGTAGCATCTCAAGAATAGCCAAACACATACAACTGCCCCTCTAACCCCAGAACCTCTGCAAAGAGCAGCTTAAGTGTGCAGAAGCTGCGTGAATAGAGGCATGCCTGTGAGTTTATGTGCTGGTGCGCGTGCATGTGTATCCACGCATGAGTGAGAGCGTCTGTGTACATGTGTACATGTGTGTGCGTGTTCTGTGAGTGGTTTTGCTCACGTGTGCATATGTGCATGCATGCGTGTATGCATGAGCTGTACGTAAGAGTGAGCAGATGGCAGGCCCAGGGCTCACGTCCAGATTTGTCTGGTGCAAAGCATGTATTCTCATGCTATACTTTCTCAGTAAGAAAAGGAAATAGTAACTGGTATTTCTCTTCAACTTTAAGGTCTGCAGAGATTTTTTGGGTGCACCACTTCAACTGAATAAAGAAAAGGTGCACCCCAGAATCTTCCATTCTCAGATCCAAAAGTTTGCCTGGAAATGAAAAGGGTTGGGAGTTGTGATAAGTTTTATGTATGTAGCGCTGATAGGCCAGGAGGAGGAGAAGGCGGGAGAGAAAAAACACGTTACAGAAATAACACTTTTATGTATATATCACCTTTCATCGAAAAATCTCAAGGCACATTTGGGTATTTTCTACCCAATTTTCCCATACATCAGTGAAGCACATAGCATTTCCCTTCTCATTCAAGGTAAATAAATTGACACAGATTGCTATAGTTTTGTAATACAGTTTGAAATAAAAAGTGTGATGCCTTCAAAAAAAAAAATTGACACAGAGAAGTTATATGATTTTCCAGAACCAGGCAGTGGGTCAGTGGCCCGGCCAAGTTGAAAAGGTAGCCTTTAGGGATAAAGGAATACACCTATTCTGGCTTCCCAGGAGACCCCACTGCATCCTTGACACATGTCAGCTATTTAACCACATTTGTATATAAATGTCACCGCATCCTCCAGGGCACCTTCTCCTCTGAGACTCTAAGTTTTCTGTTGCAAGCTCATCTTTACCTATTACCGGACTCCATAAATAGCTTCAAAAGGCTTCTCTGGGAAAGAATCAAAGGCCATTCCAGCTGAAGCTCTCCAAAGGAAACCTGAAGCAGACACTCTCACCTTCTGGGAACTCTGACACATTAATTTCCCTCAGCTACCCCACTGAAGGAGTAAGTCTGGCACCACGGTGGCGGGGAGCCCTAATCAGATACCAAGCCCGTGCTGTGTCAGGAATGATGTCAGATGAACGGCGGTCCCTGGGCCACTGCCTCATTTGGAGCAAACACTGCAATACTTGTGCTTGAGGCTGCTTTATGACTTGCCTGAAAAATGACTTTGTTCACCATGGAAGGCCACTAATGTATGAGGTGTTACCCCGGGATTTTAGCACTTTTCCTATATGCACAACATTCTTTTTATATACCTCGCTACACAAACAGTGGAAGTATCATTGAACTACTTATATTATCAGTGCCATATATCAGGGGAGAAACTACATGGCAAAAGGTGTGTTAATACTTTCCTGTATATAAAATCTGGTAAGAAACGATTTTACCAAAGGTATAAGAAGAAAATGTTTTCATTTTGTGCCATATGGTTTGGCTTATATCGGATTTACACATTTGGGGTTTCTTATTTATTTTTAATGGTGGTCCTTCACCCCAGGTACGTGAATGCGGTTTTTACCTCCCCTCTTTGGGGACCGCGCCTGCCGAAGGCTCTGTCGAAGGGGATTCTGAGAGTTAGGCGGGCCTTCTGTTAACAGATTCTTTACTTCCTCCTATCTCCTCACAACAAGCTGTGAAGAGCAGCCACGCTTAGCCTGTGCCGGGTCTGGGAGAGAGTTGCCTTCTCCTCACACCACTGCTGCTCTATCAGTCACTGAAAAGCTACCGCGCAAAGA
Organism: Mirounga angustirostris; assembly: GCF_029215605.1. Taxonomy (NCBI): domain Eukaryota; kingdom Metazoa; phylum Chordata; class Mammalia; order Carnivora; family Phocidae; genus Mirounga; species Mirounga angustirostris. The sequence goes on along the minus strand of NW_026991710.1, from coordinate 148,264,772 downwards.
ATAGCACTTCTCCTCCTTGAACTCTTCGTTTCCCTCTCTACTGCTACTGGAAAATCAGGCCCAGGGTCTGCTCTCCTTCTGGAAATTATTTGGTAATAAGAAACAGACCCAAAGTGGTGTTGTGAGGTGAGGCGGTGACCTTTCACCTTCAAGGACCTGGGTTCCAAGCCCGTCTAGAGGTTGGTGGTCTCTGCCTAGTCGACACCAGCTTGTTTTCAGTGCCACACAACCATATGGCATTTGGAAGCAACATTACATTGATCCCAAGAAGGAATCGGCAGCCCGATGGAGGAGTGTAAGATTGTGGGGAATTAGGCATCATTTTCCTGTGCCCCTCCCCATTGTTTCAGATCTAGTACTCTTTCTGTTTTGACTTCAGTTAACTTCCAGCTTTGTAGAAAATAGTTTGTAGCAGGCTGGGTGCTGATGGGGATAGTAGATCAACTTTTTCTGTGTAGGTCGCGTTACTCTCAGATTCATGATTTTGGTTTGGAATATTTCTTTATACATTGTGATTAGTCCAGATTCTAATCTATACCTTCTAGTATGAGCATGATTCCTTTGACTGATATCCTTCAATCTTTATTGTGGTATTCTCCCAAATTATATCCCAGGAACTTTGATGCAGAATACAGTTGCTTTAATGGTAATATATAATTTTCCACTTTATTTATCTTCAAGGCATCAACGTAAGGTATCAATTTTATTTAACAAAGACCTACATAGTTGTTACTTTGTTTACTTTAGAAAGAAATTCACTCTGTTATAGTAACTGAGAATGGCTTTATGCTATTTCATAGTTCCAAGATTAAATTGGAAACCATTTGAAGATCAAGACCCAGTTCTTTTCTTATTTTTTTAAGGTTCACTTTTTTTTTGTTAACATATAATGTATTATTTGTTTCAGGGGTACAGGTCTGAAATTCAACCAAGACCCAGTTCTTTTTTATTTTTTTATTTTTTATTATTTTTTTTAAAGATTTTATTTACTTATTTGACAGAGAGAGACACAGCGAGAGAGGGAACACAAGCAGGGGGAGTGGGAGAGGGAGAAGCAGGCTTCCCGCGGAGCAGGGAGCCCGATGCGGGGCTCGATCCCAGGACCCTGGGATCATGACCTGAGCTGAAGGCAGACGCCTAACGACTAAGCCACCCAGGCGCCCCCCAAGACCCAGTTCTTAATAACACTTCATGGCTCCAGCTCACAGAAGCTAATTATATGTTAAACTAGCTTTGAGTGGCTCTAAGACTAGTGGGCACATTTCCTGGGCTCAAATCACAGCCCTGTCCCTAATTGTTTCTGTGGTGCTGGGCAAGTTACTTGAGCTTCGCTTGGCATCTCCATTTTCTTATCTATAAAATGGGACTGATAACAGTAGCCTTGTCACAGGGCTGTTGTGAGCTGATCTATGTATAGTTCTTAGGACTGTGTCTGGCTCACAGAATAAGTGTTATATAAGGGTTTGCTATTATTTCATAATAGAAAAACAACAAACCTCCTCTAATTTGACCAATATTTTCAGAAGGCCACAAGAGACGATTTGATAATGAAAAGTGTTGCAGATAAAATCTAAAAATGAATGACCTATATGAGCCAAAAAGCAGTAAAAGAGAGACAGAAGATGGGGGAGGGAGAGAGAGAGTCCATATCCATTTAGGCCAATTTCAGGACTGTTGTGTTGGACCAGCCAATGCCCCAGAGACCAACTACCTCTTCTTTCCACTTTGATTTTCACCCATCTGTGTCCCCTAATGCTGAGTGCACTCATGAGATTCTTCGGCACTATTATTTCAAAATATTGATTAGAACTACACTGGCCCCAGGTGCCTATGGACATACGTAACATTAACTCTTGGCATCTACCTATTAGGGCTCAAGTAATCAAAATAATTAATGCAAAAAAAAGAGGAAAAAAAGAAGAAGAGGAGAGGAAGAGTAAGAGAAGGAAGAAGAGGAGGAAGAGGAAAAAGAGGAAGAAGAAGAAGAAGGAGGAGGAGGAGGAGGGGGAGGGGAGGGGGAGGAGAAAAAGAAGAGGAAGAGGAAGGAGAAGGGCAAGGGGAAGAAGAGGAAGGGGAAGGGAAAGAAGAAGAAGAAAGGCTTATGGTTATGTGGAGAATTTTGCGTCACGGACAGTGACTAGAACTTGGAAATGTAGGGAGATTCTAATCATATTGAAATTTCCAGCACTACTTGACTAAGGCATTACACTGCTTTGAAAGACATCAGGACAAAGTAGAGTTCTATGCATGCCAGGCTCTAGGGATTTTAGGAAGACAATGAGCTAAGAAATTCTTTCTTTGATGCAAAAGTCTTATCTTTTGGGTCTGAGCAGGAACACAAACCAGCACAGAAGTCCAGACAACAGATGAAATAGTCCTTCCACTAAGTCATTCTCCCTTCTGCACCTTACGGGTACAATAGAGAAGTGGGAGCTGAACCCCATATGTCTTATTTCTAATTACCAGCAATAAACCTGGATTTCAATTTCTTTTTACAGAAATGGATTTGGCTTATCTAAATTATGACTAAAAACCTACTTCAAAGCTACACTTCAAACCGTAGCGCTGAATGTTCCATCATAGAAACACTAGCTTCAAGGGTGGGTGGCTTGGTCAGTTACATGTCTGACTCTTGATTTTGACTCAGGTCATGATCTCAGAGTCCTGAGATCGAGCCCCTCTTAAGATTCTCTCTCCTCTCTCTCTCTCTCTCCCTCTTCCCTCCCACTCTTTCCCTCTCACTCTCTAAATTAACAAAAAAACCATGCTAGCTTCAGAAAGGCAGATTCACAAACGATTTTTTAAAAAATCATTGAAAATAAGAAACAATAATTATATGATTAAGAATATCATCCCTTAAACTATGTTTTGCTTACATTTTAGGATTGCTAAGTGAACACTGGTGTACACTTTTCTTGTTTCAGAAAACCAAAATTATTTTAAATAAAAATTTTAAAGAGAGATGAAAAGACTTACACGTGCTACCTACAAGTTTACATAAAATTTTTAAATTTTTACAGAAGTAACAGTTGGCTGGTCAAACTTTGAAAGGTCCACTTTAAAATTTTATATGTCTAGCTTTTTCAAATACTTCAGGGATTTGGGGTAAAAAATGAAAGGCAATACATGCAATGTTTATATCCATGACTGAAGGTTATATTTCTTATAAAAGTCAAATTTTGGTCATTAGATGTCCCACTAACAAGAACGAAGGGTTCTTAGAGAAATAACTGGTGTCAGGTCCAGCAAATGTATAAGATGAGCCTGGGAGATCTTAGTGTGACAGAAAACAAGGAATCTGTTAAAGAGGAATTGGACCATGTCAAAAGGGCACAGGAGACAACTTGAAGAGACTTCTGTTGGCCTAAGATGGGATAGTTTGGCCATAACAACTGCAATGGATTACAATGAATCTCTGCATTCATAGTGACACCAAAAAGAACCCCCTTCGGGTATCTATGAAGTTGCTAGTATGATAGCACATTATCTTGAGCATCAGTAAATAAGGGGAAACTGTCCTGTATTCAGGATAACTAAGTAATTGATAAAGTAGAATTTCTTTTTTTTTTTTTTAAGGGACTCAGTTTAAACTTTTATTTATTTTTTAACTTTTAATTTTTTTTATTTTAAATTCAGTATAGTTAACATACAGTGTTATATTAGTTTCAGGGATACAATATAGAGATTCAAAAATTCTATACATTTCTCAGTGCTCATCAAGATAAGTGTACTCTTAATTCCCTTACAAAGGAATTCCAGAAATGACAAAATCAGAGAATTATTATTTTGCCAACCACAGCAAAATAATGGATCTATACAACAGTCATCAGTTATGGCTAAAAAAATGAAGTGATGGGGATCCTTATAATGGAGAAGCAGACAGACCACATTTGACCCCACTGATCAATATTAGGCATAGTAAGAGCAGGGTGACCAGACAGGTGTCTCATGACTGGTTTCAGTAAGTATTCAGCACCACCCACAAATAATTGAAGCTGAATGTGATCAAGCCTCTAGATTTAAATACCAGTTTATAAGAAAAATCCAAAGAACAGAAAAGATAGCAAGAGAAAGCAAGTGGCCAAGTCCAGAAGGCAGAAAATTCTAAACCCTCTATCAAATCAATGTGCAAAGACAGTGTGGTGAAGGAGGACTATTACAGAATAAGAGAGGCTTCAAAGACTGACAAAAAATTGCAATGTATTGATCTTATTTTTTTTCAGCTTTACTGAGGTGTAATCGACAAGTAAAACTGTAAGATACTTAAAGTGTATAACGTGATGATTTGATATATTTATATATTGTGAAAGATTTCTCCCATATAGTTTATTAACAAAGAAATTACCAGCCATTACCATATATATGTATATATGTACATATTGACATATATATAAATATGTATATTTGGTGAGAACATTTAAATTTTATTCTCTTCGGGTGCCTGGGTGGCTCAGTCGGTTAAGCGTCTGCCTTCAGCTCAGGTTATGATCCCAGTGTCCTGGAACCAAGTCCCACATTGGGCTCCTTGCTCAGCTGGGAGCCTGTTTCTCTCTCTCTCCCTCTGCCCGCAGCTCCCCCTGCTTGTGCTCTCTCCCTCCCTATCTGTAAATTAAATAAATAAATAAATAAATAAATAAATAAATAAAATAAATTCTTTAAAAAATAAAAAAATAAATTGTATTCTCTTAGCAAATTTCAATTATATAATACAGTGTTATCAGCTACAGTCACCATGTTGTATGCATTAGATTATCAGACCTTATTCATTTTATAGCTGAAAATTTTACCCTTTTACTAATCTGTCCCTGTTCCTCCCACTCCAGCCCCTGGTAACCACCATTCTACTCTCTATGTCTATGAGTTTGAGGGGGTTTAGGGTTTTTTTTTTAAGAGTCCTCATATAAGTGATACCATACAGTATTTGTATTCATTTGCTTTATTTGGATCCCTATTAGAAACAACCAGCCATAGAAAGATATTTTCAAAACAATTAAGGTAATTTGAATACAGACTAGAAATATGAATATAAATGATATTTTGCAATTATTAATTTTTTTGGTGTGGGTGTATGGTGGTTAATTTAAAAAGCTCTTAGAATTTAAAGTTGCATGCTGACAATATTTACAGGTGAAATGACATGATGCCTGGGATTTTTTTTTCAAAAATTCCTTTAAAAATCTTGGGAGAGTTATCTAAAGAAAAAAAAAAAAGTGTTGCAAACTGTTGATCACTGTTGAAACTCCATGAGGGGCAGATAGGACACACTGTAGCGTTGTTACCTGAAGATCATTTTAAAAATTGGTAGATGAGGTCTCAGTGATGATCCTGAGTGTCTCCAGTCTGGATATCCAAGTAGGTTTTCCACATCTGGACACCCATAATATCACACAGCATGTGAAATGGATTGTTGAATTTTGTCCCTAAAATTTCTGGCAAGCTCTGCAGACTGTTTTCATATTGTATAGTGTGATAAAATATACTGTCATCCTTCAGTATTCTTGAGGTTTTGCACTTTTTTGGTACTAATTTATTAGTCAACGGTATGACATAAGCTGTACATATTTTAGGTGTTTCCTCGCCAATATCCTTGGCAATGAGTGAACACATGGCTATTTCTAACCCATTTCCTTTAAAAATAAAGTTGATGGAAAAAGTGTTAAGTTTTTGATGAGGCCTTCTGGGGCAACATACGAATACGTAACAAGACGTTCAAAATCTCTCTTCCAAACCCAGTATCAGAAGCAGTGACATCCTGAGGCAAAACTCAGAAATGAGGATTTGAGAACAGTCTCTCACTTCAGATTCATAAATGCCGTTGAGGAATTGTTTGATACATTTTCTACGAAAACAGCAGCTGTCTGATGCTCTGGGGTTCTCCCAGATGACAGCTGGAAAAGCTGCAATCCAAAGAAGGGCCAGCTTCGAGAAGCAAACTGTATTCCCTGAGAGACACAGTCTATTAGTAGAATAGTCACAAGCTTGTCAACACTAGTGAAGCTTGCTGTTTGCACATATGACAATACTGATATCATTCATTATTTGACACTTCTATGAGGGTGTTATCTTTATTTGGTGGCTGTTTCATGCCTTAGGTCCTAAAAATGAATAAATGTTTCACTGCAGTATTCTGGGGCTTATTGATATATACCTGAGACAAACTAAATAAATAGCAGACTGTAGCCAGTATATTGGGTAGTATATTTAACATTATTTTCTTTAATCTCATAGAATATTGTGTGGTATATTTAACATTATTTTCTTTAATTTCATAGATTCTCTTAAGAACCTTCATAATTTATATTCGGGAATGGTACTAGAATTATCCAGCTTTAGTTTATTCAAATGACAAGCAAAATTCCTGCTTTGTTGTAAAGCACCAAAGCAATTCAAGAGTAAGTGGAAATGAAAGTATGTTTCACTTTTTTACCTACTGAGCTATCTCACTCTCTTAAAGAGACAGGATTTTTTTTTTTTTTTTTTTTTTACAGGGTATTTTTTAACCTTCAGTTCACTTTGTGCCTTTGACAGGCTTAGCTTAGGCGTGACTGTCAGCAGGTATCAGGGTTTTTTTTAAAGATTTTATTTATTTATTTGACAAAGGGAGAGAGAGAGAGCACAAGCAGGGGGAGTGGGAGAGGGAGAAGCAGGCCTCCTGCTGAGCAGGGAGCCCAATGTGGGGCTCGATCCCAGGACTCTGGGATCGTGACCTGAGCCCCGAAGACAGTTGCTTAACCGACTGAGCCACCCAGGTGCCCCAGCAGGTATCAGTTTTTTAAGAGAAACAAAAGTCTTTGTGTGTGTCACTTACCCCTTGTAATGTATGAACTCAACCACTTTCCCCTTGTAATGTATGAACTCGATCATCTGTTCAAGGTTCAAAGAAAAGTAGCAAATGGAGAGGGACAGCTCTCACTCCTCTGGGGACAGGTGATATCCACTGTACACCTGAAAGGATCATGAATGATCTCTGGGATTGCATAGGCTTCTGGGTGCTGGTGACAAAAAGTGCCTGATTGTCTGCTCAGGCTGAGCTTTGAAGTCCGGCCAGCTCTCCCTACCTGATATCCCTCCAGTTCCCTTTCCAAGCCAAAAAGAGTCTGGTAGTGCAAAAAATCCTACCCCATTTCTCCTAAATCCTTCATCTCTTGTATATGGCCCAAGGCTTGGTCTCTGATATCCTTCCATTGAGCTAGTGCGTGAAGGTTAAGTCCAGCTGAGTGGAGAAAAGGGCTTCAGGTTGTATATACATTGAAGATCAAACCAAGGGACAGTTTAACATATTATGCCACCATACATTTTATCATATAAACAGAATGCTTCCCACTATAAAGTTTTGGAATTATTATAACCATACCCAAGGAAGTAGAGATTCCTTTTTAACCTCTTGCTCTCCTATTCTTCCATTTCTACCCAGTTCTCAGGGCCCCAACTTACTCACAGCCTTCCATTACAACAATCCATTGGGCTGGGCTAGCTTGGATATACCCAATCTAAAGGTTTTCAATAGCCTACCATCCTCCACCCCTCTAAAAATGGACCAGTATTGCCTCCAGAAACTTATTATAATCAGCTGGGGGAAACTTACTCATGACAGAACTCATAAACATGAATGTGTTCGTGTGGAGTAATTTGTTACAACTTTTTCACTAAACAAAATGAGTGACTTTCAGTAAAGATGCTTTGAATAGTTATTTTTTAATTTTTTTTTTTTTTTTTTTGACAGAGAGAGAGATAGCGAGAGCAGGAACACAAGCAGGGGGAGTGGGAGAGGAAGAAGCAGGCTTCCCGCCAAGCAGGGAGCCCGATGTGGGACTCGATCCCGGGACTCCGGGATCATGACCTGAGCCGAAGGCAGTCGCTTAACGACTGAGCCACCCAGGTGCCCTGAATAGTTATTTTTTAAAAAGATACTTAACCTTACTGGATTGTGGCGATTAAACTTAATGCATAGGATACCACAAATGTCATTCAAATATAAAGTCAACACCAAGTCTGCCTAATATGCCCTGAAGATATTCTGTTGATGTTAAAATTAATGATAGCATTCAGTTGAGCCTGCATTTGTTCATGTCCCACTCAAATGAACTATTGTTCCACTGTATATAAAGCCCAGATATTCTGTTTCCTGGTACAGTGTGTTTAAGACAAGGACAGTGTTCTCAAAATAATTAAGACACATGTTGAAGAACTCTCCTTAACAGAGTACATGCAAATCTTATTATAAATTATAAACAGTGATTTAAGGGTATAGATCAACTATGCATGCCATCATACATAACTGCCATGTGCGTAACTAACATGGTTTTACTGTGTGCCAACTGACTCATTTGTTATGAAGTAGACAAATCCAGAAGATCCCATGCATACCTAACACAATCCCATGGGGATGTGACATTTGTGAGCAAGGGAAAAAGAACTGGGTAATAAGATTATTGCAATTATACTAATACAAATACATACAAACAGACACAAAGTAAATACAAAATGAGGAAGCTAAAATGAGAGACCTTCATTAACTGCCCGCCCCCAAAGTAACCCTGCAAAAAAGTAGAAAGGAAGGAATATATTAGAAAAGGCAGGGAAAGATGTAAAGAGAAGGGAAAGTCAGAAACAACAATAGCAAAATGATGATCTTATTTCCTAAACCTACCGTTAACCGGCCAGATATAAACTCAAGAGAAGTATCAAATAACCACGTTTCAGCAAAATTTGGCTCTCTCTGTTCTGTACTGACAGGACTAGGCAGAGAATGGCAAAATGTACGCAGGACTTCCAGAGACATCTCTTTTCCATGCCCAGTGCCAGTGGGAACGTGCCAACATGGTGATGAGAAAGCAAGGATAAATATTTTCATGTTGTGCTCGTTAGTGGTTAAAAATATGTGTATATTCGTGGTAAAAAGTGGGTAAGCAAATAAAGTGGAAATATTTTTATAGGGAATACAAACTCTTTCATAGTCAATTGCACAGCGAGAGAAAGCTTCAGAAGCCAAGGTTCAGGAACACCAGTCTGGTTCTGGCATCTTCTTCTCAGTCAACCAATATGAACTGTAAATACACTGAGGAATTTAAAAGCCCACAACACGATTTTTATTGAAGTCATCAAAAGTGGAGAAGACCAATTTAAAATCAACCGTGGTTTTAAATAGGGGCTGAAAACTGTGGCTTATGAGGCAAGATTGCAAGTCGGTGAAAAGTTTAAGCCAAAGAAAGTATTCTTTATAAAGGCAAGTAATTTGGTTTAAAAGGAAAATTTAAATGCCACACGAAGAACGAGACTGTGACTTCCATTAGGTTGTATATTGGTCTTCAAAAGACGCAGTGAAAACCTCTTTATAGTTTTCATTAAGGGAAAGAAAGGACGTGTGTTAACGTAGATAATAACACTATTCAACTATGTAATTGAATATATTTATGTAGGTTAAAACAGTAATTATAGCTTTATGTGTATATGTAAATGTAGATAGGTATACAATAAGTATTTATTTATTCAACGAGTATTTATCTATTGCCTACTGTGTTTCAGGCATCGTTCTAAGTGCTTAAGATATTTCAGTGAATAAAACGGACAAAGATCCTTGCATTTGTGAAACTTACTTTCAAGTGGGAGACGCAAGAGACCATGAACCCACCCACCACTATATCCTACTGGATGTTAGAAGGTAGTAAGGGTGGGGGTGTCAGGAATGGGGTAAGGAAGGATTGCAGTTCTAGGTAGGGAGAGCAGGGGAGGCCTCAAGAGCAGGGGACCATTTGAGTAAGGTTAGCAAGGCAGTTTTAGAGCACTATCTGAAGAAAGGACAATCCAGGCAGAAGGAACAGAGAGTGAAAGGGTTAAGGCTTGCACTGCCTGTGGAGGAACAGCAAGGAAGCCTGTCACTAGATTAGAGTGAGGGAGAGTGGGGAGAAATAGAAGAGATTTGAAAGGCTAATTAGGAAGCACATCATTCGGGCCTTTGGGCATGGAGGGGACTTGGCCACTAATTAAACTCATCATATACTCAAGCAGACACAAGGCACGGAGAACTGGAAAACGAGTTCCCCACCCGCCAAGGAGCTCTCTGCTGCTAGTGGGTACAAACAATTAAATGCAGTGTAGAGAATGAGGAAAGCCTGCAGTGGTGCGATTGTGACGTATTTCCTTGATCTGGAGATGGGAGATACAAGACTTCCCCGAAGTGACCCAAATTTTGAAATGTAAGTAAAATGCAGTCAGAGGAAGAACAGGGAAAGGTTTTCCAGGTAAAGGAACCGGCATACACACGTTATTCAGTTCACAACTAGTTATTGGACCGGAAGTCCATTCTAAGAATAGTTTGAGGCACTGGGGGGAAACAGTAGTGATCAAAACTGCTATCTTTGGGAACCCTCCCTCTCACAGAAAGGGGTAAAATCAATCAAGGGGAAACACATAGAATATTCAGGGACCTTCAGGGACTTTCATGTGAAAAGCGTGCATGGAAAGTGGCAGTGGGTGAGACCAGATAGGCAAATGGTGGCAGATCTGAAAGGTCTAGCTTTTATGCTAAGAAGTTTCGGTTTTATCCTGAAGGAAGGGGAGAGGAGGAGCATCATCAAACGATATTCCTCAGGGGAAATCACATAGCCATTTTCTTTGAGCCTGTGTTAGATACCAAAAAGATTATGCAATTGAGAATACAGTAGATAGACTACCACTGTTTTCAAAAGATAGCTTTCAATGGCCTTCTCCACCCCCCTTCCCCACTTCTCCTTGTGTGATGTTTGGAAAGAAAACATGACTGGGAGAGAAGATATTAGAATATAACCTTCTGTATGTAGGAAGCTCGGGAGTGTTTACACTGTTTATGATTCATTGCTATGCCCTTCTCCATGGGAAAATTTCACTGGTGAAACCCTTGCATTCTTTCATTGTAAAATAAAAGCTTAAAAATAATACCCATCCATCCTTGTAAAACGACAAGCCAATTTAAACGTGGGGGAAAACAACTTGAAACAGGTTGGGGAAGGGAACGGAGGGCTTTCATTTACTGACTTGTGTTAGTTGACTAGATAAGGACATGCTCCCTGGCTTTTATGTAGGCTAATCTCCCATTGACCCCCATTGCCATACCACAGCATCCATCACAGAGTAAACAGGAGTTTTTTGCTTTCTAATTGTATCCACTGACACTCTTTTTCTCCTTGAAGATAGATTATCTTCCCCTTCAAGTTGCTTTTCATTATCTGAAGTCGACCTGTATTTTATTCTGAATCAGAATGAACGCTGTTTGTGGAAGGTCTTCTTTTAGGTAAATTTGAATCGGAAGGTGTATGCAGTCTTTGTATTATCCCAGATTTTTCAGATATCCAGATTTTTTTTTTAAACTTCAAGCTTTCCCATAGTAATATTATCAGACCAGTCTTGTGTCCCCCAAAGAGTTACCATAGTGATATATGCAGGTGATCAAGGCAGTTAAGAATTAGCCCTGGAGTGGAGCCCCACACAGGAGTTTACAGCCTCAAAGTTCCCTGAGCCGGACACGGGTGTTTTAACGCAGCGTCACGAGCCTTCTCCGAGAGGTGAAATGAAGTTCTCTTTAAAAGTCGCCAAAGCATCTGCCTCACTTAAGAAACCTGTGGCATCTGAGGTGATAACAGAACTGAGTCATTTCAGGCTGGCTGCCCAACTTGACTGAAAACTTAGTGACAGATAAAACATAAATCAGAGCCCTTATCATTCTACTTCCTTGCTTGCCAAATGGGGGGTTAGTTTATCAGCAACCTATAGGCCCGTGGACTGCTTTCGCCCTCGGTGCTGGACAGCGGGGCAGAGCCGGCTGGAAGCTAAATGGCTGTTCTAAAACGTGTTGGTGTAAACAAGCCAGGGGAAGACTTCCTTGAACTGCCAGTTAGTGACGTGTCATCCATCTCACTAAACTGTACATTTGATAGGGGCATATCATCGATATCTCGAAAAGAAAACAAATAAAAAGGAAAAAAAAAACCAAGTTCCCTGTTTTAGGCTGGGACCTCTCATGTTGATAAAAGTACTGAGAATTAAATTGCCCGGCCCAAGCATTGGCTACTCATTCAGAGGAAGGTGGGGGCTGGGGCAGAGAAGGATTTTTTTTTAAAGGACATTTAACAATATCACTGTGTTTCTCCAAAAAAGTGTTTTAATTTTCACCAAGTACTATACTAGCTGAAGAAGTACGTTTTCCTAATATTTAAAGGAACAATTCCACTAACCTCTTGGAAGATGTTAAAATTTTATTTATTTTTTTTCCTTTTTCATATGGTTTGCATATAGGAGCAGCATAGTTTTCCAGGTATTGGTATAAACTTCACAACCCAATCCAGTGGTGCTGTTCTGAGTGGCCAAGTAAAAATTATCGATACCTGCGAAAAGTGAAGTCATCTTTTGTACAGAGACTAGTAGCTTCCTCCCTCACCCTCCAAAAAAAGGTAACAGCAGCTTGAGGGGCTCACTGCAGGATCCTCATCAGTGAGAATATCAGTCTTTCATTTGGAAGAATGCACACACATATCTTCTGACATAGAGCAACTAACTCTACTTAGAAGGGAAATATGTGACCTTTATAAAAGGACAAATAGTTGTGTGCTGGCATTGACATTAAAGGAACACGTCCAGCCAAAGGTAAAGTGGCTCAAAATTAACTAATTTTGGCATTGTTAGAAACATTGGATGTGAAGCTGATAGTTTAAGAAGAAGAAACAATAGATTCTTTATTGTTGGAGTCTTGGACCAAGATAAAATTACTTTTTCTCAGTAACAGAGTAAGAATAGCCCAACACATTCCCATAAGTGATGAGCTCTACGATCAATTTCCTTATGTGGCAGAAACTCAAGATGCATATGGATTTGCATTATTTTGGCCACACCTGGATATTATACCATGTGTTGTGTGAACAATCCTTCCCCAATCAGGATTGGCTCATAGCCACTGAAAACTCAGATGTTTCCATTTAAAACCTGATGCATGGATATAAATGTATTAAAAAAAATAAACCTGTGACCCACCAAAGATTTCAGCATATGAGTTTACAAACACTATACAAATGGAGGCCAGAAACATTGTCTTAAAAAAAAAAAAAAAGAAAGAAACTCAAAGTCTTCCACTCAAGAAGCTATTTTGAATGTAGATTTTAGGTAATGCCTTATAGGTTATAAAGCATGCTTTTGACTTGATCAGGCACTTCTATTTAAGTAGAATGTATTTTCTTTAGAGCTTTGGAGTTCCACTTGGTTTTATCATATTGAGACATGTAGTGACCATTCCTTCACCTCATAATTTAATGCTATACTACCAAAAGAGCTTCTCTTGCAAAGTATTTTAAAACATCAATATTTTTAGAGAAATTATTGCTAACTTCCTAAAACGGAACTCATCTAACACTATATCTCACTGGCAAAAAAATCCAAACTCTATTACATTTAAGTGCAGTATTTGCTTATTAAGGTTTTGCTGTATAAATGTATTGGACCATAATTAGGGAGGTGGAGATTTCTGGCACACTTTAGTTGCATTCTCTACCTAAGCTGTGGAAGTATATATATTTGATTTTTGTATTATTCAAAATCTATTTACTCATTCACCAAATATCCTTGAATGGCTACTGTGTCCTATAGTGTATGTACACCTTTAATTATATAATAAATACAACACAGTTACATGCACAAAAAGGCATATAATAATAAAAAGGTAATACACTGTTTCAGATTTTGAAGAGCTTTCAATCCAGTTCCAGATATAATATTTTAAAAAACCTTAAATGCAAATATTTTGAGAATGATCAGATATCACAAAATTTTAAGAGTGAATTTCATTAATATCTAAACAGAGAAATTAAAGATGGTTCCAATTAGAGGCTCACTGTGTTTTTAAGGGCTAGTAATCTTGTCCTGTCTTGTCACCAACTTTCAGAAGCACTCCAGGTATCTGAATAAGTACTGATATTGGAGTCACTATCTTAAATTGTCTTCTCCAATCTTAGACTTATCTAGGACTTCAGAGGAGACCCTATTTTATTATCATTGCCCTCCAGAAAAAGAAGAGTCACAACCTGTCTCGAGTGTTAAACAACTCTGACTCTTAAGAGATCATTTCGGTTAACCTCCAACCTTGATGTCGCCATCTTAGTTTGTCTCATTATGTCCCTAAAAGGTGCCTGTTAAATTGTGTTTTGTCATCCTCTCCCTCAAGCTGAATCATGCCAATTTCTGTCTTTCCAGAAGTAATCCTAAAACTGTCAAGTATACTGTTGATGTTATTAGATTTGTTTTCCATTCAGTATTATAGCAAGTCTATCTCTTTGATTAAGAACTTAAAGTTCTGGGAGACAGCCTGGTTTAGTAGATTAGAATGGGTCAGGAAGTGTTTCACCCCTGGGCTATTGGATCACATCTGGCCTAGGTCAATGATGTTACCAACGTAGGTGACTCTTCACTGGCCTACACCAGCACCGTCCAAGAGAAATATAAGGTGAGACATATATGTGATTTTAAATTCCTGGAAGCCACATTAAAAGGAGTGAGAAGTAACAGGCAAAACTAGTTTGTTTTTTGGGTTTTTTTTGAAGATTTTATTTATTTATTTGACAGAGAGAGACACAGCGAGAGAGGGAACACGAGCAGGGGGAGTGGGAGAGGGAGAAGCAAGCTTCCTGCGGAGCAGGGCACCCGATGCGGGGCTCGATCCCAGGACCCTGGGATCATGACCTGAGCCGAAGGCAGACGCTTAACCGGCTGAGCCACCCAGGCGCCCGGCAAACTAGTTTTTTAAAGATTTATTTATTTTAGAGAGAGAGAGAGAGAGCACAAGCAGGGGGAGGGGTAGAGGGAGAAGGAGAGAATCTCAAGCAGGCTCCCCAGTGTGTGCGGAGCCTGAATGCAGGACTTGATCTCAAACCCGGAGATCATGACCTGAGCCAAAATCAAGAGTAGGCCTCCTAATCGACTGAGCCACCTAAGCGTCCCAGACAAAACCAATTTTAATGATGTATGTCATTAATATTGTCATTCCAGCATGTAACCAACAAACAAAATTATTAATGAAATCGTTTACAGTATTGTTTATGCTGTCTTGAAATCTGGTGTGTATTTCACATTTATAGCACATCACACTTTAGGCTGGTCATGTTCAAGCGTTGAAGAGCCACATGTGGTTAGCGGGGACTGCATTGGACCCTGCAGGCCTACAGAAACTGGATGGCAGTTTTAGTGAACCTCGCTCAAAACATGGAAACCTCCCCTGCTGATAAACTCACTTGGGTATGAAAACTGAATCCATTCTTCCTATTTGAGGTGGCCCTTGTTCTCAGTCTCTGTGCTTTTTATTCCAAGTCTAAGCAATGGTCATTATAGGGAGTGGTATCACGTTACAAAATATTCCAAAATTCTACACGGAGTCTATGAGCTTACTGGTAATTACCTAATTCTCCTTAAAGAAAAGAGACATTAGGTGTGCTTCTTTTTTCTCTTTTTCTGTTCACCATTTGCCATGGCTCTGTTTCAGTCCATTAGTCAAGCACTATTTACTGGGGCCAGGCATGGTTAAAGTGCTTAGAACAAACCTTGAGGGACAGAGTCCCTGCATTCAAGGAGTCTCTATTCTAGATCCACTCAGGTAAAATTATTTCCACTTTTGACAAGTTTTCTCTTGTAAGGGCCTTAAATGGACTTGTCAGACTACCCATTTGCACAACTCCCCTGTAGGCATTAAGAACAAATGTGAAAATAAAGATATTTTTCGGTTTTCTTCTGTCCTGTAACATTCAGTTTGGCAAGTTTTCTAGGAAATAAGAACTCCCTCCTAAACAAAATCAAATTGTTCCAGTTGTTCCTTTTCAGAAATATTTTGCAAGTATGCAAAACGGTGATGTGGTTTCATCGTGTCTCCCAAACCATATCTTATCTGATCTCTTTCTTCTTAAAAGAAACAGCAAGGGGAAAAAAGCCAAAAAATTAAAAAATACTTTAAATAAAAATCATGAGGTAGTATCCGCAGAGATACAAACATCCGCAAAATGGATCACCAATTTCAAGTATTCTGTGGGCAGGGGTTGTCTGTGCACAGACAGAAGCTCATTAAAGAACTGAGACAGAATGGCTTCCTTCCCAACCAAGTAAATTCAAGTGTTTCTGAACTGAGTTGAAAGTTAAGCCCAAGTTCTCGTTAGATGTTCTACCAGCTTTTAACAAAGCAAAGTGCTCGACTTCCCTTGGCACAACATGCTCTTTTCCTCTATTTATCAACTGGCTTTAATGTTCTCTTTTCTGAGCCTTCAAGTTTCTGTGACCTTAATATGACATTTTAGTCGGGTGATTAATCGCCGTTAAATGGCACTGGACTGATTAAACGAAGGCCTTGTTGGCACACTAGTCAGTTACAATGCAGCGATTCACTGCGATAAGCTTAAACATACACAATTAGATGTAGTAATATCCAATTTGTCAAAGCTCTTGCGGCTTAATTTTCTGCCACAAAGCTTGAAAGAAACAGTGACGAGACCAAAAGCTCCAGATTTATTGCTTAAGTACCTTCCAGTAAATTGATCTTGCCCATCACGTAATCTCGTTTTGGACATTTTGGGAGACAGTGGAGCTCAACTAGCCTGCAGCCTCCTTAAAAATCGGCCTGAGGGTTCCTGATCGCAGAGTTTGAAAGCTAAGCCACAAGATATGAATGTCTTTTTAGAGGCAGACAACAACCCATTTGCCTGGCCAGAGCTCTCCTTTTAGGATAATTGCATAAAAAGAATAAATGTCAGTAAAAAGATGAAAGATCCATGTAGGGAAATAAAAATATATACTGGGTTCTGAAAACATCATACTGAAACAGCCCATAGATCTATTATGTGGAAAATAAAACAGGAGCAGCTGATATGTCTTTTAAATGGGTTATTACAATCGTAATTATCTTATCCTAACAATAGTTAGTTTTTCTGCCATATGTTCCCAAGGCAGGCTACTACTCTCTAATTGGAGAAAAAGAAGATATCCTTCTCCTGCAATTTTTGAAGTAACAATTACTTTTCCTTTTGATAAATAGAAAAGGAGTAAATAGGAACATTTTCTTCAGTTAACTATGAAAAACATCTACTATTTTAGTCTGATAAATACACAAAGAATAAAGCTTATATTCAATGAATGTCCCACAAACATTTATTCGATTATTGAAGGCACTGCTCTAGATGTCAGGGAAATAGAAAAATTAGTAAGATGATAGTCTTTGTTCTGAAGCCTCTAGTGGAATACACAAACATATGCATAGTCATTATATTAGACAAAGGCTAGGTATTGTGAAAGAAATACAAAGGAAGAGATTGATCTTATGTGGAACAGTATAGAAGTCACAGGGTAGATTCAGGAGGAAGGGCAAAACTGACAAGAACTACTAAGTAGGTAATATTTGAGCAAGACCTTGAAAAGTAGAATTTCTGCCCATGGATAAAATATATTACAAGGGGGGGGGAAGCATGAATGAAACCTGATGCTGTAAAGGTATAAGGCAGATTTATTTATTAAATATTTACGCAGATTTCCGTGCTTTCATCTCCAAAGTTGGTCTACTCATTGGGCTATAGACTAAGTATTCCCCAGAGCACAGTTGTCCAAACAAGATGGAAAGTTCTTTTCTCCCTTGTGGAGCAAGCTCAACTGTGAGTGGGCTGTCCAGGGCAGGTAGGTAGGTCCCTGTGCTCTACCAGGTCATACAGGAACCCAGGCTCCTTTTACCTGCTGCCCTGTTAGCCTCCATATTGCCCTCATCCAAAAGCTTGAAGCTAGCTCACTAGAATCACATCTACATTCATTTACCTGGATAGAGGGAAAGAAGGCAGAGGGTAAGAAGCTTCTTTTCTAAAGAAGTGACCCAGATGTTGCTCACACTGGCCAAAAGAAAGGATCTAGCCAGGAGGCTTATGTCCTATGGAAAGTCCAAAGGGTTTGCTAACATGAAGAAAGCGAGACTGGGTAGTATGAGGCAATTGAGCAGTTTCCGACACACTAGTGCTCAATGTTCATTGCTTAATTAATGAACGAATAATTAAGTGAAAAAGCAAATGTCTCTATGTTCCATTCAAGCCACAGTCTAATATAGGAATCAGTAACCTCTTAGTTCTTTTTGTGAATTGAAGGAATTGAAGAGCAGCTGTACCAGATGCTTCTGTGGATGGGTGTGTGTGTGTGTATGTGTGTGTTGTACATATACATATATATAAATACAAACACACGTACACAGTGGGGGGGTGGTAAAGGGAAAGGTGAAAAAAAATTGAACTTCCAGAGAATTCTGGGATGTCATTGGTAACAGCAGCTTCTCTCAGGAAGTGTCCTGCCTCCTTAGTTCAGGGGACAATTTCTGCCTGGAGAGAGGAGGTTGTTTGTCAACCGACGTCCAACACCGGAACCCTGGAGTGACTTTAGTTGCACAGCTCCTCTCTACCAGCCATTCTCCTCATCATCTCCAGACACCATGCTCATCTTATGCCTTGGCTGCAGCTGTTTTAAAATGGGCTCTCCTTCTGGAAGAAGCACATGATGGGATCACACTTCTCTGAGTCTTCATCCTTCTACTTGTACCTATATCATATTTTCAACACAAAAATGTGTCCAGGGTTTCGGAAGGGTACCTCTGGAATTATAAATCTGGGTTCTATTTGTATTTTATATCTGGCTTCAAAAAGAAACCCCAAACCAGATAAGAAGTACGTGGATATATGTATGTGTTTGCATGTATACACACACATAATTTAAAGCTTCCAAAAATAAAACAGTCTCTAAAGACAAGGACTTGTTTGCATATCTCACAAGTATCACAGTTGGGAATTCAGAATAGGTGGAACTGAATAAACGTGGAATTGAATTTAATGGAGCACATTAATTTCAATGTCATGAAGTTTGGTCATAAATTAATAGAGGTGTGTCTCTTCGTAGAGCATGGTTAATCAAAGAAGAACTACGAGTCTTAGAAAATAGGCAAAATCTAGAAGTCTAGAAGTAACTATAGATGTAGAGATAATTCCAAAAGCAAAGAAAATGTATATTTTTATAGATATGTCATTTCTGTTAGACAAAAAAGATACATAATAAAAGGATAGAGATGAATTTCTATCGAAATGGAAGACACTGTCTTTTCATTATCTGATGAGGTCAAAGCCACATCATTATTTTTGTCGGTCTGCTGTTGCCATGATTCCAGAGCAGAGTACACCCAGGGTTTGTATTCTTTATAGTAAATGCTGCCTCAAACAACGAAGATGCCAAAGTGCCCCAAAGTCAAGAAATGTGAGTCACTGAAATCTCCACTCATTCATCCACTCGCCTGTTCATTCACTCCTCGAAGAGAGTCCAGGCTAGTTGGTTTATAACCCTTGCCTTTAAGAGTCTTACAGTCTAGGAAGGTATTTACATTCTAGAGGAGCACTAGTGTCTACATTTTGATCTTCCACACCTCTCTGTAAAGACTTTTTTTGTGCATACCCTTAATTTTTGTTCATTTATCTATAAATGACAGATGCGTCTTACCATGCTAATTACATACTGTACAAAAGATACAAAAATACAAATTCTTTGATAATAAGACATAAAAAGGAAATCATATTTTGAAGTGAGCAGTTAAGTGTGATGATTTCATACTACCATTAGTTAATATTTTTTCACACAATATATACTTAATGAAAGGTTCAAGTTAAAGGTGGTGGATGTAAATCCATTTTATGCAGTGCTCTTGATATTTTTCTTTTGGCTGACCACTTGACAAATAGCATCTGACTGTCAATGTTTTTACCATATTTTGTGGCTGACAAAGAGCTTTATTAATAGTAAAAAATGTACTGACTATACTATTTTCTTTTTGGTCCCTTGGGCTTGCCTTAATAATATTGTTTTAAGCAGCAATTTCCAGAAGGAGTATTTTTAAACTTCATATTTATTATGGGGGGGGTGTTTTAGCCATAGTTTATAGCCATGGTTTTTAGCCATGTTTTATAGCCATAAAACCACATAACCAGAACACACAAAAAGTATATGATGTTGCAATATGCAGAGATCAAATTAGATCAAACAATCTAATAAAGGTACTGGTAGTAATACCTCCTCACAGTAAGCTAGCACTCTTCCCTTAGCTTATTTTGCAGAGAGGGCATGACATGCAATCATCTGACATATAGGACCAATAGTGGGCTGAGAGAGGAACCCACAACAACTAATTTATTAAGTATAATAGAGCTCAGTTCTTTCTTTTTTAAAATAAAAGAGTAAGAGGAGAATTTTTTACTGCACCCCAATGGATTGCTTTGTGCACCCCACTTTGGAGACCACCGTAGTAGACAGTTGGAATAAAAATAAGTATTCCAAGAGGTTTGAGCCATGTCCACTTAAAAAAACCGAGGAATTGGAGCGCCTGGGTAGCTCAGTCAGTTAAGCATCTGCCTTCAGCTCAGGTCACGATCACAGGGTCCTATTCAGCAGGGAATCTGCTTTTCTCTCTCCCTGCTTGTGCTCTCTCTGTCTCTCTCTCCCTCAAATAAATAAATAAAATCTTAAAAAAAAAAAGAGGAATCATGGTGGTAGTTTTGTTTTGTTAATTAACATTTAAAATGCAATTTTTATACTTTTCATACTGATTAAGTGCTCCATCTTTGGCCAAAACAACCAGTTACCATCATGGCAAACCTTTAATTTTATGGAAAACTTTCATTAGACCCCTTGGCTCAAGTCTTAGAATTCACAGGTCAGAGTTAAAAACAGAAAGTGATTAGAGAATATATAAAAGATTAAATAATCCAGTACTGCAAATAACCACATCTGGCTTGCTGTAAATGAAGAGATTAATAGGCACTTACTGAATGAAAAAAAAAATCATTTAAAAAGAATATTAATCAGGTCTGGGCCTTATAAAAGAGGCACATTTTGGCTGGAGAGATACTTCCTCAAGGGAAACCAAAAGAAACAGCATGCAGTATGAAACAGAGACAGTAAGGATAATAAAGAGATTGTTTTTATTTATGAGTTGAAATCTTTTAACGATAGACATAAGACTGCAATGTGAATTGTCAGTGCACCTTGGGGAATGGTCAAGGCTGAAGAGTTCTGAGTTATCGGATATAGCCTGACGGAGAGATCCAAGTCAGATGTATCTTTTTTTTTTTTTTTTAACCTGGTCTTAACGTTTTATTGGTGACAAAGCTTGGGGGTAGAGAATTCTACTGATTTTTTTTAAGTCACTTCTCTCAGTGGCTACCTTCTTTACAAGAGATAATTGTCCTAATATTTATTGAATAATTCATGTGTATTAGGCTTTATATAATCTGATCATTACATAACCATGCAATATGAATATCCCCATCTTGCAAATGACAAAATGGAAGCCCAGGGTCTCAGAGTTGATGACACCAGCCCCACCTGTCTTTGAAGCCCTTGCTCAAGTTACTGCCTTTGGAAGTGTGATCAGGAAACAACAATACAGCATTGCAGCACTTTGCCTCCTTGAAAAACAAGAAAAAACAAAACAAAGGAAAGTTTAAAAAAAAATTATTTAAAGTCCTGTAGTTAGGACTTTAACAGATTTAAAAAAATCTAATTATTCTTATTATGGATCCAGATGTAAGGAAAATCCCATGGGAAGGCAAAGACAATGCCAAGACACATTGGAGGACATTAAGAACTACTGATAAAGGAATCCTAGCTACCTGAATTGTTCAAGAAAGGCATCAGAAAACTCTAGGGAGCTGTCAGAGGGAAAACAAGCAAAGCAGAATTGGAAAAGTTCTGGAGAGCTTGAAATTCATCTGCATTGTACCTTTCCTTTGACGATTCACATCCATCTTACACAGAATCATTGTTTATTCTTATTTTGCCAGGTTTCCTTTTCTGGTCTGCTGGTTCTCTAGGGTTTCGTAGGCCAGTAGTTTGAGTTTTCAAATTTCAAAAACATTTGGGATTTCAAAAAGACAAAATGTAAAGGATACCCAGCAGCACAGTTTACTTAAGAGGCTTTAATCATAATAATCTGCAGAGTGTATGAGACTTTCTACCTCAACGGTCTGTCTCCTTTCTCTATAGTGTCCGGGGAAAAGCCAAGAGCTCCTCCCTCTCGCTTAAATACCCCATAAAATTTTGGTGGAAGTATTTTGTCCTATCCTCTCTTCCTGATTCCCTTTCTGCCGTAATGAACCCAATTAACTTGCAAGAGCTGCCATTGGCAGCGGAACAGCCTGGGTCATGGGTAGGGAGTCAAGTGCCACCTTAGGCCTTGGCTGTCATTACCCTAGGGATTTGGGCAAGTCAGTGCCAGCCGTGTGACCCGGATTTGCATTCTCTAGCTTTGGAGCTGCAAAGACTTACCACCGCAGCCAGGGCTGGGAATGAACCGTAAATGCTGACACACTGAAGGGGTGCCAAACGGAAGTGATCACACCACTGAAGGGGTGCCAAAGGGAAGTGATCACAGCTTAATCTGAGCCAAAGGCATTTCTTTGCAGCAGTTATAAAGCAAGAGCAAACTCCCACAACCCGTACATAACACACAGACCATTGCTAAAGAGCTTCAACATCATCATGCCAGACGCCAAGTGAGTTATCTCTCCCCTTCCCTGCCTCACCCATTTCCTCCCACTCGGTCACACATGGTAAGCATTCATCTAACCCCATCTACAGTCCCCCAGTCTTATCGGGAAATCTGCACTCCCCATTACTGGAGCATGATGGAGCACATATTTCCAATGTAAAAAGACTGACATCATTATTATTTTAATTAACTAGTTCCCAGTTTGCCTTCTTTTTCTCCCTTTTCCCCTCTCTTAACATAACTCCCCTCCCCCACTCCATCCCAGCGCCCCCCAAAGAATTTAGTTTGCTGCATTCATTTAAAAATTATTATGAACTTAGAACCTCAGAACCCCACAATAATATAGATTGTTTTGGAATCATCTGCGAGCTGTCACAAGACACTTGGCATCACTAAAATACTGACCAGAGAAATGATGGCATTGTTCTATTGAAGTGTCTTCATTATTTTTTTGACTTTGTTAGCATTTTTTAAAAATGGACAACAGAGTATTTTCTTAGACACTTCGACCAAATGAAAAACTGGTCACTAGTTTATGTTATCTTCATCGACGAGATCCAAAACAAAAATTGCTAGCACATTTCATCAGTTTTGCTCTGTACAAAACAGTGTTGTAGCTAGGTCTCAGCATGAGCTTTACCCATACCCCCTTTGTCAAGAACTGTGCGTTTATATGCATGAATTGACGAAAATATTCTCAGAGACTTAATGAAGAGAGAATTTAGGAAGTTGTGATTTCCTTAAACAGCCTTTTACATTTTCCAATGCATTTTTTTTTTAAAGATTTTATTTATTCATCTGAGAGAGAGAATGGGAGAGAGAGCACGAGAGGGGGTAGGGTCAGGGGGAGAAGCAGACTCCCCGCCAAGCAGGGAGCCCGATGCGGGACTCGATCCCGGGACTCCAGGATCATGACCTGAGCCGAAGGCAGCCGCTTAACCAACTGAGCCACCCAGGCGCCCATAAAGTATATATTTTTTTTAAGATTTTATTTATTTATTTGACAGAGAGAGACACAGCGAGAGAGGGAACACAAGCAGGGGGAGCGGGAGAGGGAGAAGCAGGCTTCCCGCTGAGCAGGGAGCCCGATGCGGGGCTCGATCTCAGGACCCCGGGACCATGACCTGAGCCGAAGGCAGACGCTTAACGACTGAGCCACCCAGGCGCCCCTCATAAACACAGTTTTTAATTATAAAATGGTTTTTGTATATTTCATAGATTTATAATTATTTTCTCCTCAATGATTCATTTGAAAAAATACACACTCGAATGATCATAATTTTAAAATATGAATTCTATACCTATCTTCCCTTTCTCTGGTACTAAGTCTCATATTTTAAGAAAGCTTTATCCTCACAGTAAATTTCTGGTTGTTTTATACACATAGCCGGGATGTCTACTTACAAAGCATGACCACATGTGTCCAATTGAGTCTATGTGTCCAGTTGAGTGTTGTCCTTCAGGATTGACATCTTAGGGGAAATGAACTTACTACAGATTTGTCCTAACTTAAGTAACACTCATCCATAAGTGGCCCCTGAGTTGCTACTGTTTGGTAGTGGCACTTGAGTTGAAGAGGGGGATTCTTCAAGAACAAAACACCTGGTGACCACCAGAAGGGTCGAGAAGATGAAGAGTAGAGAGAAGATGAAGGGGTGAGAATAGCTCCAAATTCACACGAGACTGAGGGGATGTGATAACATGAACCTGGTGGGCAGTGCAGGAGGAGAACAGGTTCCGGCAACAGTTTAAATTATAGAGAAAATAATGGAAGGGCGCCTGGGTGGCTCAGTCGGTTAAGCATCTGCCTTCGGCTCAGGTCATGATCCCAGGGTCCTGGGACTGAGTCCTGCATCGGGCTCGCTGCTCAGCAGGGGAGCCTGCTTCTCCCTCTGCCTCTCTCTTTCTCTGTGTCTCTCATGAATAAATAAATAAAGCCTTAAAAAAAAAAAGAAAAGAAAAGAATGGGAGACAAGAAACAAGAAACCTGGGACTAAACCCCTAATGACCAAACAAATTGCTTCTCTTTTTTTTCTCTTATTTCTTTTTCCATAAAATTAGAATAACTATATTTGGTTGGAAACTTCGGTGGCCTAGACATGAATCTGTATAAGGTTCTGTCATCTTTGTGGTAAAATTCCCCACAGATTGCCTTCTTGATTCTGAACTACTTGTTAAATTTAGAAAATAGGTAACAGAGTGTTTTCTTGGCTACTTTGGCCTAATGAAAATCTGCTGATTTATGTTACCTTCATCAACAAGATCCCAAATAAAGAAGTACCTCAACATATTGTCAGCTTACTTTATCAATATAGAGCTGCGTAGAATTTAGTCTCCAAAGAACAAACCATCAAAGAGCAATGTTTCCTAGTGAGGGAAGTCAAACCTGCTTAGTCTTCCGAAATGACCAGAATATTAAAATGAATAATATTTTTTCAAGTGAGTTGTTGGCATGCCAAAAGTTTTCTGTTGCTAAAAAATTAACCCCTAAATCATTCTGGTTGCCTATAGATTATATCTCTGAATTAGAATTGCTGTCTGGGGTACCTGGGTGGCTCAGAGGGTTAAGCGTCTGTCTTTAGCTCAGTTCTCAGCTTCTCTCGCTTCTCCCTCTACCCCCCCCGACACATTCTCTCTCAAATAAATAAAATCTTAAAAAAAAAAAAAAAAGAATTGCTGTCTGATTCTTTCCCCTATGAGGTTGTAAGATGGAATAACCATGCTTTCATTCAATATTTATTTGGCCTCCACCATGAGACCAGTTATTTTGTAGGCACTGAAGACACAACAGTAAACAAGACCTAGTTTCTGTTCTCAGGGACTATCGGGTCTAACTGGGATGTGGAAACAGTAGTGGATGTGTGCAGACAACCGACTACAGAGGCAATTCCAAAACAAGGAGATAAATGCCATCAGAGAGTAAACATCAATAGCGCTGGGGCTCATGATACTGTTAAACACTCCGAGAGGGCTTACTGTGTAGCAGGCACAGAACCAGCATTTTACCTGTAATAGCTCATTTCAACCTCATAACAACCCTAAGGGATGGGCCCTTACATTTACAGAGGGAAAAAGACTTGATCATTTGCCCAACGTCACCTCTTTTTTTTTCTTCTTTTTTTTGAGGCCAAAAAGAGGTAGGGGTGTGTGCATCTGTGTAGAAATCAAGTAGGTTTTAGACACTTTTTTTTTAAACTTTGTTTTATTATGTTATGTTAATCACCATACATCATTAGGTTTTTTTTATTATTATGTATGTTAATCCCCATACATTACATCATTAGTTTTAGATGAAGTGTTCCATGATTCATTGTTTGTGCATAACACCCAGTGCTCCATGTAGAATGTGCCCTCCTCAATACCCATCACCAGGCTAACCCATCCTCCCACCCACCTCCCCTCTAGAACCCTCAGTTTGTTTTTCAGAGTCCATCGTCTCTCATGGTTCGTCTCCCCTTCCGATTTCCCCCCCTTCATTCTTCCTTTCCTATTATCTTCTTCAATGTCACCTGTTTCTAAAAGTAATGAGCTCAGAATTTGAACCTCGGGAATCAGACGCCATGTGTCTTATAGCATTGCCACAACATTATGCTGAGATTGAACAAGAAAAAATTACCCAAGAATGGGGATGGTAGCTATGGCAGAAATAGAGAAAAGACTGGTGTGGGGAGGGAAAACTGCTTCGGGGTGATTGGGCAGCTCAGTCAGTTAAGCATCTGCCTTGGGCTCAGGTCATGATCCCGGGGTCCTGGGATCGAACCCCGCATGGCAGGGGGCTCCCTGCTCAGCAGGGAGTCTACTTCTCCCCCTCCTTGCAGCTCGCCCTGCTTGTGCTCTCTCTCTCTCTTTAATAAATAAAATATTTTATAAAAAATAAGAAATAAATAGGGCTCCTGGGTGGCTCAGTTGGTTAAGCGACTGCCTTCGGCTCAGGTCATGATTCTGGAGTCCCGGGATCGAGTCCCGCATCGGGCTCCCTGCTCAGCGGGGAGTCTGCTTCTCCCTCTGACCCTCTTCCCTCTCGTGCTGTCTCTCATTCTCTCTCTCAAATAAATAAATAAAATCTTTAAAAAAAATAAGAAATAAATAAATGAAAGTTGGTGCTCTAGACTCCTCCGGGCTATAGAGTGGGGAGCCCTGTCCTGGGAAGCATAAAAAGCAATTTTGTCTGTTAGGTCCCCAGGCACTTTGATTTTGGTGAAATCGTCTTTTTTCCTTCCAAATTTTTGTTCCAGAACTTAAAAAGATGATACAGGCGACTTAATGCTTATGTTCTAGTTCAGAAAGCTAAATTTCAGCATGGTAAAGTGACTCGCCAAGTTCACTCATTAGAGAGCAAATTCTAACTAGAACACTGGTGTCTCTTCTTATCTTCTGGTGTCTCTTGACCATATGGCTATCTTATTACAATAAATTTAATGTAGAATACTGATTTTTAAAACATAATCTTTATTGCTAGAAATGAAATTGCTTTTTCTACTCACAGTCTTTCTCTTCCTAGCACACACAATATCAGATTAATCATCCTGAAATACAATTCTCAACACAGTGCTCCTTTATTTCTATGTAATCATAAAATATTCAATTGTTATCAGTAAAAATAACAAATCTTTATAGTGAGCAAGTATGTTCTTTTTCACCTCACTTTATATATTATACATACTTCCATAGAATCACTTTGGAGACTATAAAATTAATCGGTAGAATATATTTTCTTTCCCACCAGGTTAATATTATATATTGTTTTGTATTACAGCACTTTGTCCCAAATTTGGTTTTATCAGAGAGTTACAAAGAGCACTTCAGAAAATAAGAAAGCAAAGGGAGTCCATCAACAGGTTTGCTAATCTATCATTCCATATTTTCCTTCTGATAACCTTCACCTATCAACTGAGTCACTATTTTAACTCTTAGTGATAGTTACCATTCATCTTATCTCTACAAATTTCCTTCACAGAGGAGTGCTTTTGCCTTATAGATACAAGTTTTAAATGGAAATACAAAGGGGATGTATTGTGTTCTTGGGGGAAAAATGAGCCAGTATATATTTAAGAATGTTAAGAATAATTTCATAAAGTCATTACTATTTAAAATCTGCCTTTGCAAAGTTCACATCCTCCACTAGCTTGTCTTCCCCACAAATGATTTGAGAAAGCTTCAGCTGGGACACTCTGAGCCGAGGAATGTATGCACTTGAAGTAGGTAGCAGGTGCAAGCTTTGATGGCTTTAGAAAAGTTCTGGCATCTTGGAAGGCAGAGCAGAGCTCGCCAGATGCCCTTGTGTGTTCTGATTCCTAAAACAGAAAGCCTGTGGTGATCCGTCCGCTTTGCATGTCTGGCTGTGTCTAAAAGCAGACCTCAGGAATTAACTGTCCCAACATGAAGTCTTCAGAAACTATGGATCTTGATCAGTCTCCATGGTATCTCCATGGTGTCCCACAGCCTGCACACATTTTCTGTAATCTACTAAAATAAAAATTACTAAACATTGCTGTGCCCCCCAAGGAATATCACAAAGATGAATCTCTTCTAGATTCCCATGTAGAGCAAATAGAAAACTATGTCCTTCTCATTCCACTAACCTTTGCAGGCTAACCTCAAGCATTGTCACTCACTAATGCACACTCAAAAGTAGCCACTAAGGGGATGCCTGGTGGCTCAGTCAGTTAAGCGTCTGCCTTCAGCTCAGGTCATGATCCTCGAGTCCTGCATTGGGCTCCTTGCTCAGTGGGGAGCCTGATTCTCTCTCTGCCTCCCACTCCCCCTGCTTGTGCTCTCTCTCTCTCTCTCTTTCTGGCAAATAAATAAATAAAATCTTAAAAAAAAAAAAAGAAAGTAGCCACTAAGAAAATGGAACACTAGTTTTTACATACCTAAAAACATTACACAACTCATCTGTATAGTTTTATATATATCTGAGGTTTAGATAACTTGAGAGAAAACTGAAAAAGAGAAAAATGTTTACTCATGAAGCATTACATTAAAAAAATAGCAGAACGCTGGAAGTCAGAGAATTGAAACCTGAAATAGTTAAACTTGCAAAGAGACTCATTCATTATTTTTCAGAAAGGAAAATCTTCTTAAAGCTAAAGCATCCAATTCTTGGTTTCAATCCAAAAGTTCTGTTCAGTTGTTTTGAAGTTACATGGAAAAAAATGTACTTTCCTATCGTACCCATTGACATTTTTAAACAAAAATAATTCAAAGATATTTAAACAGTACAACTTCAAATGTCTGTTGTTAATCCATTGTGGGGAAGAATCTGTAGAAGAAAAAAAAGAACTATGAAAAAATAAACTTAGAGTTTGGTCATTCTTTCAAACACTGAGTCAAACTAAAATCCTTCTAGGTTTATGATGGTACTATCAAAGTTGGTTTATTTTTAACTAAAAGAGAATAAGATTCCTGTATTGTCTCTTCCAAAAGTATTTTTTACAGGAAAAAAATTAAAACTATTGTATTGAGAATCATTGAACAAAATAATCGCATGCCAGGAAATTCTGTTTCACCAAGAAATGCTAAATTAGCTTAATTATCCTGCCATTTCAGAATATTTCCTGGTGAGAGCTACTCTTTATTAAGATCAGAAAAAGTAGAACTAATATGCGATCTTTTTTTTCCAAATTTTTGTATTATAATTTGAACTCAAATTCTATTAAGTGGTCAAGGATGCACAATTTAATTAAAGAAAGAACATAGAGTACAGCCCCAGAGATAAAAGCTTATCGATATGTCACCCTAAGTTATTTGGCCTCTTGCATTTAGAGACAGTGGAAAATCGATGGTTTTGAATTCTTGGGTAAGACATTTTATCTCTCACAGTTTTGGTTTCCTTATCTATAAAATGGAGAGAACGGTGAGATTCTTGTAACCAAAGAGGAGATAACGTACAAAATGATACAGATGATATCTGGCACAGTACATACTCGTGATTATCAGTTTCCTTCCCCTTTCTAGAGGCAAACATTCATTAATATAATTAAAAATTACAAAATGCAAGTACAAGGAAATGACACTCAATAACCAATACTGTCCTAAACAAATTTGTGCAATAAATTAATTTACTCTCCATCGAATTAGTGTCTTTCATACTGTTTACACACCATTAGTGCATACAAAATCAACTTAGTTGGTTCTAACCAGACAGGAAGAGAAGAGGAAAGAAAAAGAGAGAAAATGTCAGAGTATATCTTACACAGAAGAGTGTTGCTCCATTCAACTGTCATTTCAGTTATAAATATGGCATGTCTCTGTATTGTAGACTAGGTCACAAGGTCAAATGTATTTCTTACTGGGGGTCACATTATTTTTCAAAAAATAAGAAGACATTGCTTACTTAATCTGTTCCTTCAATTCTGATATCAGCTTCGATGTTTGACTTTACAAAGTGTATATAAAGATGACCTTGAGCATATGCTAGTACTCAGAAATTCACTAATGCCTTTTCATCAACTGAACCCATTTTCCACAGCCAAAGGAAATCAAATGTTCTGGTCTTCTGGCCAAAAACTATAATTTATTGAGCAATTACTAATTGTGAGACACTGTGCTACACACCCACTTTTATTTAATCTTCAAAACCGCTTTATAAACTATCATTATCCTCCTTTTACAATGAGGGAACTGAGGCTCGGTGAACTGAACCCCAAGACAAGATGAAATTCCAGTCTGGTCTCATTCCACACCCTTGCTTTTCATCACTGAATCATAACAGTGTCTCGGGTGGAATAGAATTATCTAGCATGGTAAGTGGAGAAACAGGTCCTCTGGCTCATGCTTCCTCGTTTGCGGACTGTAGAGTAAGACAGACTGGGAAAAGATTACACCGCACAAAGGGAACTGTGCAGAGATGGAGAAGAACACTTCTCCCATAGAGCAAATTAGGTCTATCAGTGACTGCTTTAGTCATAACACAGTTTCGCCTTTGAAAGAGTCAGAATTGTATAAATACAGTACAGGAAGTTCAAAAAGTAATATTTTAGAAGCCACATTCTTTTCTCCAGAACAGACAGCACAGAAGGTTCCATTTCCCACATTAAAACACTCTGTCTTCTCCTTGGGACACAGTGAAACATTTACTAAGAAGTCTGAACAGCTAGGAGCATGAACCCTGATTCTTTCCACTGTGTTCACAAGAGCAATGGATTCAATGGCAGTCCAGGATTCTGAAATAGCCTGTTGAGATTTCTTTGCTCATGCTCAGCTAATATGAATCACTTTGACTAAGTATTGCTCTGCTTTGCAGAATGGTATTCTGACATTATTAATAGTTGGCTCAGTTAAATTGACCACAATAAGAGCTTTCTCCAGCCAGAGATAGAGCCGATCAAGCCCTTATGAATGTCAGCATTAAGTCTGGCTGTGGATTCAGATCCAAATTTTGAAACATAATAAACACTCTCCAAAGATATATTACAATGGGCCAGCTACTAAAAACCATCATAACAGGGCAATTGTGAAACTCCAAATGAAACCTAACCTTTGAATGTATCGTATAAGAACATATTATAAAAGGGAACTTCTTAAGGCGATTTCCACAATACCTACTAGAGAATGCATTAATCTCATTTTTTTTTTGTCTTCTTGTTGTGCTTATGTGTAGCCACTCAGTGCAAATCTGAATTAACTTACATGGTATCAAATGGTCTCAAAAATATCCTGTTGCAAAGTGTCTCACTTACAAATGGTATGTACTCAGAAATAAGATGGTATGAGGAGCTGGTAGAAAGTATCATGAGCATCGGGAAGAGGCATATTTCACTTGAGCTCAAGTGCATCCAGCACCACCACTGACACAAAGAAAGACACCCAGGGGTGGCTTAGGAAATTTACTCTAAATTACACCAATGTGTTTTGAACTAACATTCTTTCTTAAAGCAAAAATTTGGGATGGAATTCCAATCAAACTGGTCAAAACCACTGTATTTAGACTAGAAACAACCTCTTAAATCACTCAATTCATGTCCTTTGGGAACAAGACAGTCATTTAATGAAGAACCTCGAATCTGCCTGCTTTTTCAAGAATTTAGAAAGAAGTGATCATTTACTTTTCAATGATAAACTTTAGAACTGTTGATGACTTTTCTTGAACCCCCACCCCCATTAGCTCAAATTTTACTGATAACTGCATATTTAAAACTATGCTGCCATTCAGCTCATGTAATATTATACTGAGTATGGAAAAAGAATCATCACAATAGCAGCTTAAAACATAATTATTATACCCTATGTTATGGTTTTAGCAGCTGGTCTCAAAGTCATTTCTATCAAAGTTCCTTTTCTGCTCATTTTTTAAAAATTAATTCATTACTGCTGGATGCTTGGGTGGCTCAGTTGGTTAAGTGTCTGCCTTCGGCTCAGGTCATGATCCCACGGTCCTGGGATCAAGTCCTGCATCAGGCTCCCTGCTCCGCGGGAAGCCTGCTTCTCCCTCTGCCTGCTGCTCCCCCTGCTTGTGCTCTCTCTCTCTCTTTCTCTGACAGATAAATGAACAAAATCTTTAAAAAAATTAATTCATTACTAGAGCATATTTTCTGATTTGCCTGTATAGTAAAGGCTCAGTATAGATGAAGCAGAGAAATAGAGAAAATACAAATGAAAACAAGAAGTTTCCCCCATCACACACACACACAAATCACTAACATTTAGAATTGTATCCTTTCAAATGTTGTTTCAATGCATATAAGCATACATTAACTTTTAAAAAACATATCAGCATATAGTTCATCCCCAATAAACCATAAATCACAAGTAAATTGCCCTTGTTAGTAAAAGTTTTTAAAAAATGTTTTTAAGAGCTGCAAATTTTATACTCCTGGAATGTATAATAATTTATTTAACTATTTTTAAGATATTGTTAGGCATTTAGGTTTCTTCTAATTTTTCACTATCATCATTTACATTACTGTGAATATCTTTTATATACTCCTTATAGTCATTACTTCTTAGAGATAGAACTGCTATGTCACAAGGGCCAGGATGTTTAATGTTTTGATATATATTGCCTAATTCCTCTAGAGAGACAGAAATTGTACCTTTTCCTACTTGTATCATCATAGTCTGGCCATGTTGGAGATTGTCATTGTTTCAGGCATCCTCTAAGATGGTGTCCAATGATTCTCTCCCTTCAGAGTGGGGAGTACACACTGACTTGCTTCTAATGAAGAGAACATAGTAGAAATGATGGGCTATCACTTCAGAGACTGGCTTATAAAAAGATTACTTCTGTCTTGTTCTCTCTCTCTCTGTCTCTTTCTGTCTCTTTGTATCTCTCTCTCTCTCTCATCACTTGTGCTTGGGAAAGCAAGCTGCCGTGTTGCTGGAAGTCCAGTGGAGGGGCAGACATGTATGAGTTTGAAAGAGAATCCTTTGGCCTCAGTACAATCTTGAGATGCAACTTCCTAAGAAACCTTGAGCCAGAACCACCCAGCTAAGCTACCCCAGATGCTTGACTCAGAGAAACTAGGAGGAACAGTCTGTTATTTTAAGCTGCTAAGTTTTGGGGTAAGTTGTTCAACAGCAGTAACTGTAACTAAGACAATCATTTTTTTCTATCTTCACTTATTTCCTGTATCAATAGAAAGATTGAACATTGTTTTTCCTTTGTTCATTGATCATTTATAGTTCTTTTGTTAAAAATGACTTGTCATCATGTTTTCCTTTTTCCTTATTAATTCATGAAAGTTCATTATGTATAAAAGTACATACAACTCTTTAACCATTTTATGTTGCAAATATTGTTTTCTCAGTTTTCCAGTTTGTTTATACTTCTCTAGACACTGAAGTTGTTTGACCTGAAAAAGTCTTTCAATTTGGTTTTTTTTTTTTTAGTCTATCCATATTTCTTTTTTTTTTTTTTTTTTTTATTTGAGAGAGAGATAATGAGAGAGAGCAAGCACATGAGAGGGGGGAGGGTCAGAGGGAGAAGCAGACTCCCTGCCGAGCAGGGAGCCCGATGCGGGACTCGATCCCGGGACTCCAGGATCATGACCTGAGCCGAAGGCAGTCGCTTAACCAACTGAGCCACCCAGGCGCCCCTATCCATATTTCTTATTATGGTTTCTTCTTTTGTGTTTATGCAGAGAAAAGTCTTCTTCATCCCTAAATTAAATACATATCCACCTATATTTTCTAATAGTTTTAGCTAATAAAACCATAAACAGGTAACCATTTAATCTATTAAAATTTTATTTGTATAATATAAGGTAAGGATATACATTTTTCTTTCCAAGTACATTTTTGATAGTCCCAGAAATATTTATTTAATAATATTTTCTCAGATGGACTTAAATTCTGTCTTTATATAGTAAATTCTTAGAGTAGCAGTTCTAAAAGTGTGGTCCATGGATCCCCGGGGTTGCTTAGAAAATGTCATGGTCTCCACAAGTTAAAACTATTTCACTGTCTTGACTTTTACACTGATGAAGCAAAGTCAATGGCAGGTAGAATTTTGGGGATGCCTTGGCACCAATCAAGGCAGTTTCAACACATATATGCTAGTAATCATTATATTCTTCACCTCTACACACTTGCATTTACAAAAAAAAAAAAAAAAAGCCAGTTTGCTTAAAAATGACTTTGACAAAGCCATAAAAATTGTTAATTTTATTAAATTTCAACCCTTGAGGGGCACGTGGGTGGATCAGTAAGTTAAGCTTCCGATTCCTGATTTTGGCTCAGGTCATGATCCCAGGGTGCTGAGATGGAGCCTGCTTAGGGCTCCATGCTCAGTGGGGAGTCGGCTTCTCTGCCTCTGCCCCTCCCCCTATGCACGCGCACTCTCTCTCAAATAAATAAACCTAAATAAATAAATAATAAATTTCAAACCTTGAGTACTCATCCTTTTAATATTCTGTGTGACATAATAGAAAGTATACCTAAAACACTTCTACTGCATATGAAAAATGATAGTTGTTTGGAGGAAAAACACTTGTGCAAATTGTTTAATTGAGAGCTTTTTCATGAAACATCATTTTACTTTAAAGAATGACTGAGGGACAAACAAGAGTCATTCCGATCTAGGTACCTAGCAGAGATTTGCTTGGAAATGAACTAAGCAAAACTGCCACTTTAAGGAAAACAATTTAAAGTATTGCCAAAGATAAAATGTTAGCTTTCAAGTGAATATTAGAATTTTGGGACACATGTAACTAACATCACAATCTTGACAGCTTCCCAATACTTAAAGATATTTCTGATGAGGTTAGTGATAATAGTAACAAATGTGATTTTTTAACACTGTGTGGTAAAATCTATCAGCATTTAGAACATCTGCATAACGCAGTTCAAAGTCCAAGATAGAAAAATGGATTGTAGAGTACAAAAAGTTCACTTAATGATCAGGCTTCAGATTTTACATCGCAGCTAATCTTTAAAAAACTACTATGTGGTGAATTCTAGTTTAGCCTCAGAGAAACATACTGATAGTTCCTCCATTATTTAACTATATATTTGTGTGAGGCCAGATTTTGTTAATATACATTAACCGAAACAACATAAGGCAACCAACTGAATGCAGAGGCAGGCATGAGAACCCAGCTGTCATTTATTGAGCATATGAGAAAGAATTGAGAAAGTGCTAAATGGTGGTACTCTTATCACTAATTTAGTTTCATTTTGGAAAATATAGTTTTCTAAAAAAAAATGCTCTTTATATTAATATGTAATGGGTGTTTACGGTAATTTGAAATAGTTAATATTGGGGACTATCATAATAATTTCTCCATTTTAATTTCTCATACAGTAAATATTATTAGTTATAACCCACATAAACAAGATCACTTTGGGATTCCACTTTCCTATTTTTCTTTGTTCATGTCATGTCTACCGGATCCTTTCTATTAGCATTTAGATATATTCAAGTCCTAAAACACCCTTAACTCCACTTCTTATACCTACTGCTTCTCACCTTCCCTTCAAAACCAAACACATTCTCTCTGCTCTTGGCTTCTCGGTAAGAACAAATGCCATAGTCCTCCTTCCTCAGTGGCATCTCATGCTCGGTCAACTCTGCCAACTCATCATCCTCTATCCTGCTTTTCCATGTGTGGAGTCACTCAAGACTCAGGCCTAGGACTTCTTCTCATCTCATTCTTCCTTCCCTCTGTCAATCAGTTCACCCATCACAGGCCTATATACAGTCTGTCAATATTTACTTCTCTATTGTATTTCATTTCACATAGACACATGCTTTTTGGCCTTCTCTCTTTTTCATGTTACTATAAATATTTAGTCGAAAACCACTGCTCTAAATGAAAATGCCTTATCCATCTTCTGTGTGGATCTATGAGCTAGAACACAGCATTAAACAGGGGAAAAGTGGATTATGTCCAAAGTTCTGCCAATTATGTTCCATCTTGACATGTTTTTAATGGCTCTAACAAGGGTATAGACAAGACTTTGGAAAAGGCAGGCACTTCTGATTTATAGAAAAGACTTAGGTTGTTGCTAGTGGAAACTGGTGGTGTGGGTGAATTAAGACACAATCCACTACAAAGGCCTATACTTCCCTTTGAGAAATTTATAAGTTTCTGTTATCAGTAGCATAAATCAGCCACACAACTACATCAACTAAACCAAATTATATAGATTAGAATAAGGAACTCTGTGGCTGGAATAATTCCATTGAAAATGAACTGCTAAGTCTGTTTTGTTTTATACCAAAAATTTTCCTCCATCTTGCTGTTATAAAGGATAATTTCTTTGTTAGCAGTTTTTTTGGGACTCTCTTAAATCAAATTACAAACTTCTAGCCATCAGTTTTAAAGCTTTTCATCAAATTTAAAGTCAGGATTTTCTCATCTCTGCTCATGCCATTCCATTCCCACAGTGAGGAAAATTTCATTTTAGGATTCCAACTGCTACAGTCATTTGCCTCTATGTATGGTAACTTTTATAAAAACTGTTTGGACTCTTAAAGCCTGCCCTTTAAAGGTGGTTAGCTTCTTCTAAGCGCTATTTTTAGAAAAATATATAGCTGCCACAAAGCTTCCCAGTTAAGTGGGTCTAGGCTGCTGGATCTCTAAGTACATCAAACAGGCTGAGAATAATGCCAATAAGTTATTTATTCTCTGTAAAAGGTGTTAAAATATAGGAGTTCTATAACAAGCATGGTCTTATTTTTAAGAGAAAAAGAATATCTGGAGAGCATTTGGCATGCTTTTGAAGCTATTCGAAAACCACACTATGGGAAGGGAAAGATGCACCCAATTTTGAGAGAGACTTCTGAGTGTAAAGAATGTGTGTAGGTACCTTAAAATGGGCCCTTTTATTTTACACAGCATCACTGAAAGGTAGGTCATGCCAAAGATCACACATTGCATTTTAATAGAACAAGGATGATATTTTTGAGGTATTTCCTAAAGCTCTATCTTTCTTTATGGTACCCAGAAGGAAAGGGTTGGTATAGGACAGATCCCACCTAGAATAAAGAGGTCGTTATTCAGCTTTGACTCTCAAGGCTGAGTTATTTTAAGCCCATGATGAAGTAAAAAATGTTCTCATTTTCCTTTCCTCTTTTATCTCCCTTTCTTTCATTGGCATTGCGCCCTGCATCACCAAACCCAGACATTGGGTGGTTATCCTCAATTCTCTATCCTTTCCTTCACTTTCCAAGTTCAGTGGTCACCATAGCCTGTTGATTTTCCTTCCACAGAAGAGGAAATAGGGACTTCACTTCTCACTCTGTGTTCCATTCCGACATCCTAAATCAGGGTCTCGTGATTTCTAAATTGGCTGCTAAAAATCCTCCTATCTTGTCCTCGTCTTTATTGGGTACTGCCCTGCATTCACCATCATCCTCTTTACCACATTGAGACTAATCACCAGAAACACAAAGCTGATGCTGTCATACAACATCTAGTTAAACTTATTCAATTGTTCAGTGACCTATAGGATAAGGTCCGAATTAATTTGCAGAGAAATGGGGCGCTTGGGTGGCTCAGTTGGTTGAGTGACTGCCTTCAGCTCAGGTCATGATCCTGGAGTCCCGGGATTGAGTCCCACATCGGGTTCCCTGCTCAGCAGGGAGTCTGCTTCTCCCGCTCCCCCCTCTTGTGCTCTCTCTCTCTCTCATTCTCTCTCTCAAATAAATAAAATCTTTAAAAAAATTTTGCAGAGAAATGGAAGATCTTTGCAATCTGGTGGTGGCCTCTCTTTCACTGCACCCCTGCCCTCCTCCCGTGCACTTCGAAGTCACACCAGATGACAGAGAGGTGCAAGAACATGCCCTAATCTTTCTCAACCACATGGACATGTTAATTGTTAGATTGTTTGTTCAGAATGCTCTGATCCTATGGGGGACTCTGAGCTTAGTGTCATGTACCCTAAGATGTTTCCTGGACCCTAGCTACGCACCCCTTCTGTCTCCCTTTTCAGAGTTGAACCCTCCCTCTTTTGTCTTCCATGGAACTGTGAACACTCCTTTTTTGTAATTACTTAGGTTTATATCTTCAGCCAAACTAGAAAGCTCTACTTATAGTTTTTATTTTTAGCTCCACTTAATAAAAATGTGTCACTTGCATGAAAACAGAAAGGAGAAGATTAGAGTGGCATAATTTTGACACTGCTGAAAACTCAAATCCATCTGCGTGATGTAAAGGTGGAGATATGCAGTAGACAATTGATCTTGTTTAGATGCTATGGGTCTCATATTCAGGAGACTGATTAGCACTGGAGATAGAGATTTGGGAATCATCAGTGGTGGTGGCCAAGGCACCAGAACACTGGTATTAAGGAATTGATAAAGTCAGAGAAACCTACAGAGATGACTGAGGAGTGTTCCAAAAGGTTGGAAAGAATGACCGTGAGGGAGTCAAGATGGAAGAGAGTTTCCAGAAAAAGGGGATGTCCAATAAAGATGGTAACTGAAAAGCACCCATTAGATTAGGTGTTTGGTTTAAGGATGATCTTAGTAGGAATATCATCTTTTTAAGATTCATTAATTTATTTGAGAGCAAGAGCATGAGCATGGGTGGGGGGAGGGGTAGAGGGAGAAGGAGGGAGAGAATCCTCAAGCAGACTCCCCTCAAGCAGGCACACTGCTGGTGGAATAATCTTAGTAGGAATATCATTTTTTAAAGTGGAGGGAAGGGGTCAGTTGATTAAGACTCCGACTCTTGAGCTCAACTCAGGTCTTGATCTCAGGGTTGTGAATTCAAGCCCCAAGCTCCATGGTGGGCATAGAGCCTACTCTAAAAAAAAAAAAAAAAAAAAAGTGAAGGCAAAATTGAAATAAGTGAAGGATAAATAAGGATAAAACTATTGAGATACGAGTATTGGTTTTCTTGCTTTGTCAGTCTTGGAGTTACAGTCTCGGGTCTACAGAGAAACTGGTGAGAAAAGTGTTTCTTGGTCAGGGTACTACTCGCTTGCTCTTGTTCTCAGTGCCAGTACTGAAGCTTAGCATCTCTGGCCTTGCCTTTTAGAGCCCCTATCATAGTGGAAACCAAAATTATCCCTACTAGTTTCCAATCCCCGCATGTGGGAGGGTACATCTCCCAGTTGAGAAGCACAAATACCTAAGCTAGATTTTCTCCAACAACTGTAGCAGGACGTTCTATGGACTTTCGGACTTTTCTTGACTGAAAAGTTCTACAACAACTTCTTTTATCTGTGAGATTTCCAGAAGCCTTTCTTCCCTAATCAAGACATATTATTAGCTTACTATTAGGATCATAACAACCTTTATGTTTCCACCACTGCTCACCACTACTGCAAACCAAAGAGGTTTATATGTTTCTTGTCTATTTTCAGCAACAGCTTCACATCTGCTTCCTCATAAATAGGTATATGTTTTGTTCTGAATGGATCTTTACTGCTACCTTTTCTGTTGAGAGAACACCACTAAAAATTTGTTATTGATTACATAACCTTAGTCGGTGTGAACGAGCAGGTGTTCATTAATATAGTTGTGTGTGTATGTTAAAACTATTTGAAAACTATATTGGAATGCATTCCTGTGGGAACACATAATGTAAAATGTATGCAATATATTCTATGAATACACTGTGCTAATTTCTACCTTTAAAAAAAAAATTATTTATTTATTTATTCGAGAGAGAGAGAGAACACAACCGGGAGAGTGGCAGGCAGAGGGAGAGGGAGAAGCAAGCTCCCCTTGAGCAGGGAGCTCAACACATAGGACTTGATCCCAGGACCTCAGAGACCATGACCTGAGCTGAAGGCAGACACTTAACCAACTGAGCCACCCAGGCGCCCCAAATTTCTACCTTTCTGATTTTCCTCATGCTGACATCCTTCATGGAATATCATTTACTTTTCTATTCTATCCAAATTCTCCCAGTTCTTGAAAGCCCACCTCAAGCCCGCCCCCTCTCCCAAGAAGCTCTCAGACCACTCCAGCCCTGACGGGAAAATGTACTACTTGAGTGATCTTAGGCAAGCCCTGACCTCTTTGAGCTTTGATTTCTGAAACTTTAAAATATGATTATCCGCATAGCCCCTGTCATATACATTAACTCTGAAGTTCAAATAAGTTAAGGTTTGTGAAAGCAACTATATAAAAAGATTACTATAAGTAGTAAAAGCACATTCGTGAATCCTCTATTATTTTATGTCAACTATTTCTCTATAACTTTCTATTTAGGAATACCTTTCCTGATTGAGGTATGCTCTGAAAGAGAGCTGTGTTGTCATTTCCTTCAAACAGCATGATTTTTACGGAGTTGTCCAACAGCCTAGCAAAAGCAGAAGCAGGTTTCATGATCGGTACGTCTGCACATGAGAGACTGATAGCAGACCACCAACTTACTTCACATTGAGACCAAACAGCTCTCAGATGGAAACAATGACTTTTAGTCATTAACAGCCCGATTAAACAGAAACCATTGACCTAGAGGTGAAAGGCTCCCTAGCCCATTCGCTATGCTTAGGCCTGGAGTAACCTACCAGTTTGCTTTGCTTAATTACTTCACTCATTAATGGAATGCCAAACTGAACCGCAGCATATGTGGGTGTGTACGGGTCTGCCCCCAAAGCAGAATTTTATATTTCAATTGTCCACTTTTGCTTTTAAGCATTTTTTGGAGATAACCTCGGAGAGCCCGTGGCTTTGCTTAAGCTGTCCATATCACACAGGGCTATATCTAGAACACTGAAAGGATGTTTAAAAAGATCAGAGGAGATTATATTATAAAATAATATTTATACTACTC
This sequence comes from Mirounga angustirostris, assembly GCF_029215605.1. Taxonomy (NCBI): domain Eukaryota; kingdom Metazoa; phylum Chordata; class Mammalia; order Carnivora; family Phocidae; genus Mirounga; species Mirounga angustirostris. The sequence goes on along the minus strand of NW_026991710.1, from coordinate 148,224,047 downwards.
ATATATACCAACACGGCCCTAAAATGATTAGGGCCATGTTTCGGGTTTCAGAGTGAGTCATTTCTGGCAGGTATGAGTTATTGGAGCTCACGGAGCTGTGTGCCTGGGCCGGCTGAAAGACTACGAGCCCCTGATAGGTTTGTGAACTGATAGGGTCTTTTTCCCACTTTCTCCAGATGAGTGCTATCAAAAACATGGTAAGAACCATAATATTCTGCTGTATAACACTAAGGGGAATATATTCACATGAAGTGATTAGCCCTGATGTTTCTGGACAATCGAAAGATACAGTACATTTTCCTAATAGTACCTACCTTCTTTTTGATATGATGTTTTAGAAGAACAGCTTGCACTTATAATCAGTACAATTTATCACCTATCCCCAAAGTACCCTGCCGTTGAAATGCCTGACATATATATTGGGTGTCATGGATTTAGCAAAAATTGAATTATAAATTGCCCTGCCAGTTTTTGCCTCTGGAAATAATGAAGAAGTAAGCTAAAGAAATGTTCTCCTGAAGGATTTACTTTTTTAGTGACTATGAAGAAAGGAACAGGCAGTATGGGTTGCCAGAACATTATCTCTCTGGGCATAGATTATTTGGACAACTAAGAAAATATAACAATAGAAATAGGGAAAAGTACAAGTTCTACTTGCAGGGAAAGAAAGCAGTTGCACAGATGGATTTATTTTAAACAATTGAAGGATCTCATGTCTGACCACGTCAAGGTCCCCTCAAGCCAAATAAAATGCCAGGCAGAGCTCTTTTGAAAAAGTATAAATATTTGATTCTTATAAATAAAATGATGGCCTATTAGGGTTAATTACTTACTTCATTAATTAACTGTCAAAATAGTTTATCGCTCAGCATCACTCAATTTCTTTGAATGTTATATAATACGCTTATGAACGATTTCATATAAGCTTTTATATTATATGTTCGTCTCATAAAACTTGGAAATACAGAAGCTTATAAAGAAAAACTAAATTTTATGCCTCCACTCAAATTCAGCATGTTTTTTCTAGTATTTTTTTCTATGCTCTGTGGTTTTAAACAAAATTATGTGTACACTTTGTATGCATTTTGATATTTGTTTTTTCCACCTAATTATAAGCTGCTGTTAGATAATATTCTAAAATATATTTAATGGTTAGATAGTGCACTGCCATCTGTAAGTATAGTCGCTAAAATACTTCTCTATTTTAGGCGCCCGGCTAGCTCAGTCGGTAGAGCATGAGACTCTTAAAATACTTCTCTATTTTGAACATAGTGTTTTGCCAACTTTTGACTGTGAAAAACAACAAATGATGATACTTAATCTGTTTCATCTCTATTTGCTTAGACACAGAACTACTGGATCAAAAAATATGAAATTTTTGAAGTTGTTTGATAACATTTCCAAATGTCTTTTCATAATGATTGTATCGCCTTCCCTTCCCACCAGCAGCCAGTAAAACTGCCCATCACAGAAAGGCTTAGTAGGTTTAAATTGTTTAACCTGTTGGCCTTTTGATAGGTGAAATAATTTTTCTCCTTTTAATTCGAATGTTTTAAGCAAGTTGCAAGGTTTGGTGTTTTTTTTTTTTTTTTATATGTTTGCTGGCTGATAGAAGGTTTTCTATGAATTGCCTATTAGGGCTTTTCTTCTTGAGATGAGTCATTTCTTTAAACTTACTTTCAGTTACAAGATTTTTTTTCTCTTAGTAATATCTTACAATGGATGACGTAATTAATTATATAGCATTTTTTCATATTACATATTTATAGTTTTTTAAGAACATAATTGAAAGACACTGCATCATTATTTAATAGTGAGTGTATTAAATTATTTTGCAATTTAAAAAAAAAATTTTTTATTATGCTCAGTTAGCCACTGTAGAGTACATAATTAGTCTGAAATGCAGTGTTCAACAATTCATTAGTTAAGCATAACACCCAGTGCTCATCACAGCATGTGCCCTCCTCAATACCCATCACCCTGTTACCCCCTCCCCCCACCATCCTCTCCTCCCTAACCCCCAGATTGTTTCCCGGGGTCCATAGTCTCTCATGGTTCTTCTCCTTCTCTGATTCTCCCCACCCCTTCAGTTCCCCACCCCCCTTCCCCTATGGTCCTCTGGGCTATTCCTTATGTTCCACATATGAGTGAAACCATATGATAATTATCTTTCTCTGCTTGACTTATTTCACTTAACATAATCCCCTCCAGTTCCATCCATGTTGATGCAAGTGGTGGGTATTCATCCTTTCTGATGGCTGAGTGATATTCCATTGTGTATATGTACCTGTAATAACCATCCGGCTTGATCTTTCCAAAGCTTAGTCATTTTAGGATTTACCTTACAGTCATACTCATTTGAAGAAAAAGAAGATCTTGCAATTTCACTGATATTTTCCAGTTAATAACCCATTTTATAAAGTTACTTCTTGTTTTTCTCTGGCATTAGTCTCACTAACACATTTACTTATATACAAGTGTTTTCAAAATCTCCATCAGGTTATTTTGGAAACTTAATGGAAGCATGCAACATAGACAATATGCTTACTATTCTTATTCTGTATATGGAGTTGCACAGAAAGATCTTGGTAATTTCAGAGTCTCTTCCAATGATGCTAGTTTCCAAACAAAACGAGAGCCCTGTCCATCTGTATTCTTTGGGCTCTTAATGCAAAAGATGAAAATAGGACATTAGGAATATATTAATGACAGCCCCAAGGAGGAAGAAAAGCAAAGTGCTGGAAATAGGTGCAATCTGTATTCTTTTGTTCCTTGCAGATCCATGTGACATTTGTCCACTGGTTATTATTGACACTTTATAAAGTTACTGCAAATATGAAGGCAATGTATATAGGGAATCTGACCCTCAGATCAGCTCTTAGCATATATCTGATGCTCAACAAATGCTGGCTACCTCCATTGTTTCCACTACTACAATTTCTACAATAACTATTGCTACATCTACCATTTGTTTTTAGATCTACTCTTTTAGCAACTGTCTTTTCTTTGTTTTTAAATTTTACTTCCCTAATTTGATTTTTTTCAATTTTATTTGTAGTTGAGTAAGTTGACATACTACTACTACTACTCTTCGAACTTCTTAATTTCTTTTTTTTTTTAAGATTTTATTTATTTATTTGAGAGAGAGAGAATGAGAGACAGAGAGCATGAGAGGGAGGAGGGTCAGAGGGAGAAGCAGACTCCCCGCCGAGCAGGGAGCCCGATGCGGGACTCGATCCCAGGACTCCAGGATCATGACCTGAGCTGAAGGCAGTTGCTTAACCGACTGAGCCACCCAGGCGCCCGAACTTCTTAATTCCTTTACAATGTTCACCTGGCTATCTCAGTACAAATATTTTTAAATTGGTATAAAATCTTAGCTTTTTATAGGACTTTTTTCACTTGCTCTCTATAGAAAAATCATGAGTAATATGCAAGAGAGGCGTTATTATCTCAGTTAATGATGCAGAAACTGAGTCTCAGAGATGATAAGTACCATGAGTAACACACACACTTTAGTCATTTCCCTCATGCCACCATCACTCCAGTCCATCCATTCCATCACATCCTGAGGACACAAACTGCAAAGGAATCCAAAAAAGGCCAATAACTAGTATACAAAGCCTCTCTTTCTGTTCTCTTGGTATTCTCCCTTACTTACCTCAGCTTTCCCACCTATCAAGAAAATGACATTTGAGTTCTAGAACATACATTTTTCTCAAGGTGAATGATATAAATGAAATGTGTGAAAATTCAAAAGCCACTAGGAGAAGTGTTAGTCCTTATCCCTGAAGGTTTAAGAGGGACGGCTATTGCCATGACATCCAGATGCCTTCCGATAACTCGCTCTTCCTCAGAGCTTATGATGATATACTCCCATATTTCATCATATTCAAATGTTGTCAGTATAAACATCACCAACATGTTTCTGCATCAGCAAGCCCATATTTATACCATGAATTGCTCAGAAGTAGACCTTCGAGGGATGCCTTGGTGTCTCAGTTGCTTAAGCATCTGCCTTTGGCTCAGGTCATCGTCCCAGGGTTCTGGGATGGAGCCCCACATCGGGCTCCCTGCTCAGTGGGGAGTCTGCTTCTCCCTCTTCCTCTGCCCCTCCACTTGCTTGTGCTCTCTCTCTCTCTCTCTCTCAAATAAATAAATAAATAAAATCTTTTAAAAAAGTATACCTTTGATATTGTTGAGTCCAAATTTTAATTTTTTTAAGTTATTGCCTTGATTGACAATTAGCAGGGGACAGAACCAAGAAGACAGGGCTCTTAAACATATTCTTGAGATTTAAAATTCCAGCCTCAGTTGGAGAAATAACTGGGTTTTGCAATGCACAGAAGCCCAACTCTGCTTCTAACAGCATCCCAGTCCCTTGATCTCCCACCATCCCAGAGGATGAGATGTCCCTCTAGAGAATTATGAATCAGGTATTTAAAGTAACATCTTGGAGACAGTGCAAACCACAAATCTGCTAACTGTTCTCTTCTGGGTTTATGTGTGGCATGACAGACAAGAAATTCAGACATACATAATAAAGTAACCAATATATCCTTGCTAATGGTGGGCTCGCTGCCACTGGAATTACTGTCCTAAATAAATGCTATTAAAAAAATCTGCTAGGCTTCATTTTATTCTGGCTGACTTCCTGACTTTCCAAAATAGTGACAGAAGTCAAGACCCAAAAGGGAGAAGAGAGCCAAAAAAGAAGGAGGATGCACGTCACATAGACATAAAACAGATCGGCTAAGCTCACCTTCACTTAAACACTAGATAATAAAGGCAGAAAATAGAACCACCAAACTTTATAGAATAAACTCAATCAATTTCAAACACTCATGTAGAGATAGGAAGTGCAATGTATATGTTCATACTATTTAACACTTTCCTTTAAACTTTAAATATGCAAACAAATAACCATAGAAATTCCTTTTGATCTTAACAAACATAATTTGACTTGAATTTAGGGTGTAAGGCTGTGACACTGAAATGTAGGGTTGCATTTCTTGCTCCCTTTTAGTAGCCTGGGCTTAGCTAAAAGCAAGAGCTTTAAATTTTAAGAGCAAGAGACTCTTTTGGTTTTCCTAATAGCACCATTGAGGATGAAGTAAACCACAATAAAATCAAAATGGCAGTTATGAAATTCACAGAAAAGAATGTCACACCTCATATGCAATCTTCATAACCTCATTATACTTGCTGTTTATGATTTTAAATGATCACATTCTAATGGTAAAACACCATATTGACAGAAAGAGTTCTGCGGCTGCTTGCATTTATGAGGCCAGGATTATTATTTTTTAATTTTTTTATTCTTATGTTAATCCCCATACATTACATCATTAGTTTTAGATGTAGTGTTCCATGATTTATTGTTTGTGCATAACACCCAATGCTCCATGCAAAATGTGCCCTCTTTAATACCCATCACCAGGCTAACCCATCCTCCCACCCCCCTCCCCTCTAGAACCCTCAGTTTGTTTTTCAGAGTCCATTGTCTCTCATGGTTCGTCTACCTCTCCGATTCCCCCCCTTCATTCTTCCCCTCCTGCTACCTTCTTCTTCTTCTTCTTCTTCTTCTTCTTCTTCTTCTTCTTCTTCTTCTTCTTCTTTTTATTTTTTTTCTTAACATATATTGCATTATTTGTTTCAGAGGTACACATCTGAGATTCAACAGTCTTGGCACAATTCACAGTGCTTACCAGAGCACATACCCTCCCCAGTGTCTATCACCCAGTCACCCCATCCCTCCCACCCCACCCCCCACTTCAGCAACCCTCAGTTTGTTTCCTGCGATTAAGAATTCCTCATATCAGTGAGGTCATATGATACATGTCTTTCTCTGTTTGACTTATTTCGCTCAGCATAATACCCTCCAGTTCCATCCACATCGTTGCAAATGGCAAGATCTCATTCCTTTTGATGGCTGCATAATATTCCATTGTATATATATACCACTTCTTCTTTATCCATTCATCTGTCGATGGACATCTTGGCTCTTTCCACAGTTTGGCTATTGTGGACATTGCTGCTATAAATATCAGGGTGCACGTACCCTTTCGGATCCCTACTTTTGAATCTTTGGGGTAAATACCCAGTAGTATGAGGCCAGGATTTTTATCTCTAGCTTCCAAATTCGCCAAAATATACTTATTTGGCTCGGAGGGCACTGTTTTACTCGAGGGAGACAATATTTTAAGTACAGAAAGAGCAAAAATAATTCCAAATGCTTGCTGCCTTATAATTTGGTAAGATGTATGGGAAAGCCTTGTGTGTGTAAATCTATATTGACATCTTTGAAAGTAACATGAAATGTGAAAATATAAAATAAAGCTATTTAGTGGGACTGTTTGTTAAATCCACAGCAGAGGGATTGAGAGTGTCAGTTTTTGATTCAGACCCTACGATTTCTAATGTTTCCTTTGTTCTCCCATTCTTCTTCTTGATACCCATACTCCCACCATCTCTCCTCCCACACCTTGAAATACTGGAATTCTTCTGAGCTTGGTCTATATGCTTTGTCTAGCTCAGTGTTTCCCAAATATATCTGATTACAAAAAGCAGCTAGAGTGCTTCTTAGGAACACAGATTATCTCTTAACCAATCCTAGAAATTCTGACTCAGTAGATCTGCAGTAGAGCCTATGAGTAAATATTTTAAATAATTGCTCAAGAATCTCTATGTTCGAACAAGTTTGGAAAGTATTGCTGTAGGCTGTCTTATCCATCCCTCTAGTTTTAAAAACCATTTATATGTTGGTGAGGTCTAAATTTATAGATCCGATCCAGACATCTTTTATATATTTTCCTCTTTCATATCATCACTTAGATGTCTTACAGGCATCCCAAATTTAACATGTCTAACACTGATTTCTTGAACATCTACCTGATATTTACTCTTATTTCATTCTCCCTTTTCTCTATAAATCACACTGAAACCCACCTAGTTGCTCAACCTAGAAACCTGGTAGCAATTACTAACACCTTTCTCATCCTTAACTCCACGTCCAAACCATCACCAAGATCCATGGATCAGATCTCCAAAACATATTGAACCCATCCACTCTTACCTTTGACGTCTTCATTGCCATCCACCTGGAAACAAACCAACAATTTCTTGCTTGAAGTATTGTGATAGCCCCTGATTTTTCTCCCCCGTTCTACCCTTGCTCCCCTATATTTAATTCCCATGCAGCGGCCAGACGATCTTCTTAAAACATAACCTGCTCACTCTTTGCTCAAAAATCGTTAATGACATGTCTTTGTACTTAGAATAAATTCCCAGTTCTTACCCAATCTTACATGAGTTACTCCATCTACCTCTCCAGCCACACCTGGAGCTTCTCTTCTACTCATTGCACTCCCAGCCAATCCTAGTAATCATCCAGGTCTCACTCAAATGTCATTGCCATGGGAGAAGGCTTTCCTGACCACCACCACCTCCAAACTATTACTATTACCACTTACTATCAGTATTACTAATAATACTACTAATTAGTATGTCTCTTAAAATCTCTTGTACACTTTTTTTCTTTATTAGCATTTATACGTTTGTTATTTCTTTTTTGGTAATTTGTTTAATATCTGTTTATTCCACAAAACTACATGCCCATGAAAGCGGAGTCGTTCATGCTTTACTCAACACTCTCCTTCCAGTACTTCGCAGGTTTAGTATAAAGTCGGTGCTCAGTAAATGCTTTTTGAATGAATGCATGGGAAATATTGAAGACCCAACAGTAAACAAAGTAGAAAATTATTTCTTTTGTGGAGGTAACATTCAGTGAGAGAGCTGTTATCACCTATTAACTTGATGATTTGTGAATCATAAGAAAACTTATGGCATTCCTTTGTTCGTTCTATTTATGCTTGTTACTGATTATGTCAGGATCTGTGCTATTCAAGCTTATAAATTCATACAAATTCTAAGCAGTTTGTGTAAAAGGTGAGATTTGCAATTTTATCCCTGACTGCTCCATGTGGATGATTGGTCACAACCTCAAGAGATAGTCTTCACAAGAGCAGGAACAACCTCCAGCTGAGGGCCCCCTGTTCTGTGCCCTTTGCTCACCCAGCCACTGAAAAGCCAAGGTAAGGAGGAGAAACAGAGAGTCACGTTTGCCTGTACAGCCCTTTGCTGGCTGAGGTGAAAGTGGACGGTGGACACATGAGGATAGGTCCATAAACGTCCTCATGTGAATGTTGGGCTTGTCAAGAAAAACACGATTCTTTAGCATACAAGAAAGAAAATAAGAAAATTTTAAAATATTTAAAATATTTAAAGATGAGATATGTCAATTTCAGATGAATGATGAGCTAATGAAACTAACGGAACACTCTAAGAACTTAACCACTTCTTCATATTTTACTAAAACACTATCAGAAACATCTTGCAAAAGTTTTAGAAAATGAAGAAAACCTGTATGTCCAAACCCCACAGTATGTTCAGGGCGAGTCCAGCTCTGTAGCAATGTTCAGCAGATCATACCTGTGGTTAACCAGCACCTAGTGGAAGAAAAAAGCCAGAACATGACATTTTTAATCAGAAACCAGTAAATAGGGCTTATTTTAATGTGAGATCCTCCTCACACTCTAAAAGGAAAACATTTTCCAGCCTTTCATTGCCTTGAAAGCCCAAGATCTTGCATAAAAATGTCAGCGACAAGCTTCGAAGCAAATGTTTCTTTTTATAATATGGCACACATCATAATTTCTTTGCCTGGTTCTCCCTGAAAAAGAGGGGGAGTATAACCCTCTAACTAGCAGCCAAGCACTCTTCTCTTAAAAATGCTGTACAAAGAAATGAAACACAACCGCAACAAAACAAGGTGTCCAGAGCAAAGTTCTTGCCCTGAATTTATCATTTGTTTATACTTCTCTCATCTTTTAAATTTTCTCTTGTTACATCATTTTTGCAAAGAATTAGGAGTCGGTTAGTAAAATCATTAGAAAAGTATTTTCTTCAAATAAACTAATTCAATTTGTTCCATAACAGAGAGGCGCAGGTTAAATTTTACCGTGTTCACATTACTTCATGATTAGTACACATAAGTCAAGTTCTAACTCTTGCCTTGTTTTGTTTTAATGAAGAAATCCTCCTTGAACAAAGAGAAAAATTCTTAAAAGAGAATTCCTTTATAGACCCATACGTGTCCAGGTCTCTCCTTCTCCCCCTGAAATGATCTGTTCTTACACTGAGGTACTATTTGCCAATTTTCAGACCGGAGTTAATTCTTCTAAAAATGTCACAAACCTTTGAAGAGAAATTTGACTGTAAAGATGATGAGATCTTTAGCCAAGTAGCACAAACATCACTGCAATAAACAATATTTTAAGGAGCTCTGTTTTAGTTAACTCCAGAGCCATGGGGAAGTTGTTTCATCTCTATCCCATTCCTTTGTCCCCACACTGACTGAAAAAGGAAATGTATCTTACCATAATATTATTATGCCTCTCATTCATGATAGTGCCAACTTTCAGATAAGTGTGGATGATTGTTGTTTCCCAGGGAGTTCTCTCTAACCTAGCAGATCATACACAGGGGTATCCTTTCAGAAGCTGCCCTTAACCTCAGTTGTGACACTACGAAATTAAGAAATACTGCCTAAAGCATTCCTAGCATTCAGTTAGCCAAAGGTAAAATAGTCCCAGATAATTAAAAAATGCAACCAATGCCTTTGGGTTGCTAAAACACATATAGACCAAAAAAAAAAAAAAAAAAAAAAAAAACCCACAAAAACAAAACAAAACAAAAAACACACCTCATAATTTATTAATAATAATATTAGTATTTTTTTTCCTCTCTAAAGGATTCTTTATAAAACTTACTTCCATAATTTTTCTTGTGTCCTCCAGATCTTGCTTCACTAACCAGAGGGCTGGAAACAAACTTGTTATATGAAGGCAAGAATACTATCCTTACATTTATGAATCTTAAAAAAAGAAGATTTCTTGATGCTTTTCTCATCCAAGATTTCTTGATGCTTTTCCAAATGAGGATATGTTTATCAAAGCACACCTCAGAGATATGCTAAACCTCTCAAGCAGAGCTAATCATTAAAAGAAATAACAAAATGTGAGATTCTCTTTGAATTCAACTCTGCAAGACAGAGTTGACATTATATGTTGTTGTTTTAAAAGGCAATTTCCAGACATAAATTAGTCCTTTGCCCAAGAACAAATGTGCTACATTATTTTCCATCTCTTTAATACTCTAATTATTCTTCCAAACGAAGAATGATGATTGGAAGCCAGCATGTGTAGACATCCTCATGCCAACCTAATTTTTCATATCTTAACTATTTTCAAGCCTTTGGAGCAAAACTTATGAAAGATATCAAGGTGAAATTTCAAATATCAATTGATAAGGACAACGAATCGTTTCATCTCTTAGAAAAGTAAGTAGAGCGCCTAACGCCATAATGGTTAAATAGACTTTAATTCATGAAACAAACACTTTTTATTTATTTATTTATTTATTTATTTATTTATTTATTTATTTATTTATTTATTTTAAAGATTTTATTTATTTATTTGAGACAGAGAGAATGAGAGACAGAGAGCATGAGAGGGGGGAGGGTCAGAGGGAGAAGCAGGTTCCCTGCTGAGCAGGGAGCCCGATGCGGGACTCGATCCCGGGACTCCAGGATCATGACCTGAGCCGAAGGCAGTCGCTTAACCAACTGAGCCACCCAGGCGCCCCCAAACACTTATTTAATGCAGCATCTTTAGGCACTTTTGAAATGAGAGAAGGAAGAAACGAGGATGAGAAGCATAGAGCACATGAGATTTTATGACTGACAAAGTTTTTGACAGTGTGGTCAACACAAAAGGATTGAAATAGACACCCTTGAATGGTGTGGTCTTCAAGCCAAAAACAAATTTAAAAAAAAACAAAAAACAGAAATCAAAACCATACATAGGACAAACCCAATGAATTTTTCTTAAATGCCTGAAGATATTTTAGGTAAAGATATCAATTATAAATGATGGTTATCTTTAGGTGATCACATTACAGATTTTTTTTCAATCTTTAACTTTTTTCCCAACTTTTTTATAATGAGCACTTTTTTATAGTAAGAAAATAAAACAATAAGCCCTATTTTTAAGTAGGCATTTTCCCTGCAATAAAGAAATTCCATGTGTCAAATACCATAATGTATAATCACATCATATCATTTTAATGATACAGGTGCTTCAAAAATTATATTAAATTTTTGGGGACCACGGAAGTAAGAATCGCTCACAGTACCTAGAATAATAAGGAAATACTAGAAGAAATTTAGAATTGCTTCTAAAGAATGACAAGTGTACTTACTTATTATTTGCAGAAAGGGGATGATAAGAACACCCCTAGCTAAGAGATATGTTTAAGGAGTGTGATTAATTTGGCTTGGGTGGAGAACGGAGCCAAAAGGTCAAACATTTCTTTTTTTTTTTTTTTAAGATTTTATTTATTCATCTATTTGACAGAGAGAGAGAGAGCGAGAGCAGGAACACAAGCAGGGGGAGTGGGGGAGGGAGAAGCAGGCTTCCCGCCGAGCAGGGAGCCCGATGTGGGACTCGATCCCAGGACCCTGGGATCATGACCTGAGCTGAAGGCAGATGCTTAACGACTGAGCCACCCAGGCGCCCAGGTCAAACATTTCATATGCCACCACCATTATCATTATAATAGCTGGCAGTTTCTCATCCCAAACTATGTACCAGTTGCCATTCTAAGATTATAACTTCTCATCTTATTTAATCTTTATCATACCCCTGTGGGACAGGTGTTATTACCCACGTTTTATAAATGAGGAAACTGAGGCATAGATTGAGTGACTTGCCCAAGTAACAATGAACAATTCTAGAAAATGGCATCCACTTAGTGAGAATATTTTAAGGATCAAATGTACCATATTAACATCCACTGAACAAGATGTATTGGTTCACTCATTGCTATAAATTTCCTATTATTGTCTCATCATACATACTATTTTCAAACTCAAAAGCCCAAAGTCATTGCTGATTACTCCTCCTCTCTTGTTGTCCATAAGCAGTTATTTCTTTGGAAATTCTCTGCATTAATTCTTTGTCTCCTTTTCCTCCTATTCCCACTCAAGTACAGCTGGCAGGGCCAGGAGTCGAGTGCTGGGCTGTCTGCGTACAAAGCAGGACCACAGTGCTTCTGCCTCCTTGGAGAACTTTATGCATTAGCCTGGAAGCAAAGCCATCAAAGCAGGGGTGTGAGAACTCAGTCCCGTAGCAGTGTGGAGGACAGCTCAGCCTCAAGAAAGAGTGTATGGAAAGTTCTAGGTGGAATGATGGAACGAAAACCGAGTTAGCGGCAGTGAGGATGGAAAGGAGATGGGCTCTGAGATCTAAGAGAGAGCCAAGAAATACTTAGGAGATCAGATCAGCAGCAAAGTAGGAGTCCTTTGATGTGAGAAGAGAAAGTGGACACGGATGTAGATGACATGAACTAAGGAAAAAGAAAGACATTACTTTTATTTTAGGAAAATGTTTTTTCAAACTCAATGAGCTAAAGAGCAAAGCTTCAGAGTAATTGCAGATGCTATTATGATGACCTCATTTACACCGAGAAAATATCCAGAAAAGACGTTCTCTTTTCACGATTATCAATCAAAAATATCTACTCTACATAAAGTACATCCTAGAAAAATGTACAGATTTTTTTTATAAAAGGAGATGTGCTTTCTGACCTCAACGAGTTTCAGGGTCTGGTTGAAGGGAAGGAGATGAACGGAGAAAGGAAAAATTTGAAACAAAGGAAGAATACAAGGATCAGGAGGCATTTTAAAACAAATGGATGAACGTACAACCTCATGCTGAGGGGATAGATGGTGTATGCATGGTTGCAGTTGGGAGGTATTCCAGAAGCTGCAGCATTTATTGGCTTTTCAAAGCCTGGAGAGAGGAAAAGACAAGGTTTACTTGAGAAATAGTAAGTTTGACTATTTTGGGGGTCTTAGGAAAAGTGGGTGGAAGTGAGTCTTTGGGGGGCAAATTTGCAAAAGACCTTGAAGGCAGAATTTGGGGTTTGAGTCTTAGACAATAAACACTAATCAAGGAGCTGTTGGTTTGTTTCTGTTTCTTCTCTTGTAAAGTGCCTGTTCTTTTGCTTGTTTTTTCTTCTATTGGGTTGTCTGTTTTTTCCTACTGTTTGGTAGGAGTTCTTGAAAATATTTTGGATGCTAGGGTTTTGTTGGGTATATGTTGCAAATACCTTCTCCTATTCTGAAGCTTGTCTTTTCATTTTTTATATGGCATCTTTGGATAAAACTTCATCTTAATTAACATTAATTTCTCATTTTAATTTTGTCTGAGCTATCTCTTTTGTTGTTGTTAATGTTTCTTGAGTTTGTTTAAAGAAGACCCCCACCGAGGTTTCCCACCGTTTCCGAGAACTCGTGCAGCTCTTCCACGCGGCCTGCGAGGCCAGCTCCGAGGAGAAGGAGGGGGAGGGGGAGGAGGGGGAGGAGGAGGAGGAGGAAGGGGAGGGGGAGGAGGGGGAAGGGGAGGGGGAGGAGGGGGAGGAGGACGGGGAGGAAGGGGAGGGGGAGGAGGAGGAGGATGCAACCAGTACGAGAAACACAGACCAGCTGTCAGACCCCGGGGGCCTTCTGTCTGAGGGGGAGATGGACGGGTGACTGGGCACCCGTGGCTGTCATCTGCACCTCCTGCCCCCGCTGGCCCCCCGAGGGAGGGCGCTTGTACAGTGCCGGGATGCCCCTGAGCTCGGGACACAGAGCCGCAGGAGCAGGGGCTGAGGACAAGGACAGAGGCAGACTGGGGGCTGGACAGCTGGGCCCGCGTAGGCGTCGGTCAAGGTCTTCGGAAGCTACGTGTGCTCGGCCCTGGGGGAGAGGGGGGCTCAGCTCCTTTTCTTTTTCCCCTTGGTCCCACGGCGCCTATTTATTGTTCTGAGCCCTGATCACGGCGTTTCTAAATGTAGCGCACGCAGGTGCTGCTGTAGCCAGTCCCAGAACACTGAGTCCCGCACCCACGGTGTTTATTGTAAACCGGCGCTTTCCTTTGCTTGGAACACCTTAGTCCGCGAGGCCGTCGCCACCCTGGTAGCACTGGGCCAGACTGCCCGGCTCCTGCAGCGCCGCCTGCACGTCCCCCTGCTCCACCCCGGCGTCCGTGAAGCTGGCCCAGCGCCGCACGTCCAGTTTGCCGAGCTCTCTTAGCCAAGTCGCCCAGGGCCCGGCTCAAGGTGGAAGAGGAGCAGAGGGCCCCAAGCACTGGGATGCCCTCCACGGCTGTGGGGGCAAAGAAAGGGGAGGCTGCCTTGGGCTCTGCTGCCGACAGGGAAGTCTGGGCCTGCGGCAGACCTGGCTGGGGCGTGAACCCCGTAAATCCTGTGTGCTGTCCCCTTGGCAGACCAGTGCTCCAGAGGAAGCCACTTCCCTCAGTGGCTTCAGTGACCTCAGTGAATAAAGGGATGTTTACCTGTGGGGGGGGGGGGGGGGAGAAGAACCCTTGGTAACCCTCCACTTAATGAAGATCCTTTCCTGAATAGTCTTCTAAGCCATTTTTGTTTTGCCATTCACATCTAGATTTTAATTCTATTTGGAATTATGTGCATCATGTAAGCTAGGACTAGGGTTCGTCCCTTTGTTTTTTCTTATATGGAAACCTAATTGTCTCATCAAGGAGTTTTTGTTTTGTTTTAAAGACTGATTTATTTATTTTAGAAAGAGAGAGCGAATGAGCACATATGAGGGGGAAGAGGGGCAACGGGAGAAGGAGAGAGAGAATCTCAAGCCTGCTGAGGGCAGAGCCCAATGCCGGGCTCAATCCCAGGACCCTGAGATCATGACCTAAGACGAAATCAAGAGTCAGCCACTTAATGGACTGAGCCACCCAGGTGCCCCTCTCATCAAAAATTGGAGGAAAATAAATCATCTATCAGACGGAAACACACACTCTGAATTCCTCTTGCTCCCTATGGATGAGTTTCCTAAAAAAACAAACAAACAAACAGAAAACAACACTTCTGTCCTTTCTTCATACGTCTAATCCATGAAGAGGATTGCTCTCTTATCTAATATGCAGGTTTGAAAGAAAAAGGTAAGCATGGCTTCTCTCTCAGCTTCTGTTCCACCTTGGAATCAGGATGCCTTCAGAAACCTGAGTGCTAGTCTTCTCTGAGCTGTCTGCCCTGTCATCATTCAGACTCATTCAGACCTGTGCTAAATACAGTGCCTAGATACACTAAATACCCACCAAAAATGTCCTTACATATACCATCCACATAAAAGTTTTGTAGAATAATTACTTGTGATACTCTGTGTGAACTTTAAAATTCTGTTCTTTTTTGGGTTTTTTTAATGGCCCGTCATAACCCTCTAAATTGATATCACAATCTACTAGTGGGCCATGATTCAAAGTTTCAAAGCACATTCTAGTCCTCTCCCTCTACCTTATCCTGTCATCTAAAAAAAACCTTCTTAATTCTAGCCTCTCCTACCCCCGAGCCCTGCTGATTTTTGAGAATCTGGGCTTTCTTCTCCATCCCTATTTCTGAAATTCTAGTGTATGTTCTAATCATTTCTCATTTCTCATCAAGACTACTTCAATAATACAAATAAGAGTAACATAATGCCAATAGTAATAATTCTAGAAGCTACATTTATTAAGAGCTTACTACTCAGCAGAGGCTGTTCATGTAGTAACATTTGTTTAATCCAAACAACGTCCAAGGTTATTCTCTCCACATTGGTCTACTTACCTCTAGACATCTTGATTCTTTCTTCCATCTGTGCTCCAAACTACTTCCAGAGTGATCTTTCAAAATTACAGCTAGCAGAGTGCCTGGGTCACTCACTCGGTTGAGACCCTGACTCTCAGTTTCAGCTCCGGTCATGATTTCATGGGTCTTGGCAATGAGCCCCACGTCAGGCTCTGTGCTCTGTAGGGAGTCTGCTTGAGGGTTCTCTCCCTACTTCCCCCACTCACTGTATCAAGAATGTATTAATGGTATTAGTGAGATGTTTAAATATTTTAAACTACGTTTTACTTTATGGAGTAAACACATGCCATAGTGGTATTATTAAATGCGAGGGTATACAAGAAGCTTGGAATATATTAGACTCTAATGCATTACTAGCTTGGAAGCTTCTCAGGGCCCTCAACTGTCTCTTTTTATTCTTTACATTATCCATGCAATCCAGATTCCTTCCACGTAATTTGCCTTCTCCATTCATGTCAAATGAAGGGATGGGTCAATTGATTAAAGGACAAAATGAGTAGCTTATTAGAACTTAAATCATTTGGACTGAAAACATGATGGTTTTAATAATCATTTGCAAACACTAATGATGGCTGAAACAGATCATTAGCTCCAGAAGAAACACATGTGTGGGGAAAAGGAGCAAAAAAAGCAGGGCTGAGATTCCAGAAAAAGGAGAAGGATGCCATGAATGTGCTGCTAGATAAAGACTGTCTAGACAGGTGGGCAAAAGTAACACGAAAGAAAACATATTTCATTTCAAGGAAGTAGGAAGAGCTTCTTTTTATTTTATTATTTCTCAAATAATAGAAACTGGAATACTTACATTACCACACATGAAACAATTGATGATATAATCTTAACATTTCTTCTCATCCTTGGTAATGATTTATTTGATATGGTAATTATACTTCTTGTTTACCACTCAAGGCTAGCTTTTTTTGCTTGATTTTCAAGGTCCTCTATACTATGGACCAATCTGATCTTTCCAAGCTTATTTCCTCCTCACCTCAAAACCTGCACTCTACTCAGGAGTCAAGAGTCTAGTCTGGTCAAGGAATGTCCTAAATGTTTATCAAACACACTCTGTTCATTAGGGTTCCCTTTGCTGGAGACAGAGTTATGCATTCCACATTATGCCTAGTACAGCATTGGACACATAGTAGGAAATCAGTAAATCTGGAGTGCAACCGGCAAAGTAAGTCAACAAGTATTTTAAAAATTTATACTATTTGCCCAGAATTTTCTATGTATGATTAGAAGATGCAGATACAGACTACATAGTATCTGCTCTCAAGGAGTGAGCCGTTTTTTCTTAAAACAGTAAACATAAAAATTCAAAACCTCACGTGAAAAAGGTGCTACATAACACCCTATAATTTTTTTCTACCCTTGTGGTTCTTGGTATAAGATTCAACTGTCTATCCCCATGATATCTTTTAAGATAGCTCCTTTAGAAAGTGTCACAATTATTTTGTGTACCCTTCAGCATTTAGGTCGGTGCCTTACACACTTCCCGAACAACTGGTACATGCTGAATTGAATTGCGCTGTGTAGACCAAGTATGCCTTAGGTATTAAAAGAATGGGAAGATCAATGTTGGGATGGAGTAGTCAGAATTTTTTAATAAGGGATCTTTTTTTTTTTTTAAAGATTTTATTTATTTATTTGAGAGAGAGAGAGAATGAGAGAGAGCACATGAGAGGGGGGAGGGTCAGAGGGAGAAGCAGGTTCCCTGCTGAGCAGGGAGCCCGATGCGGGACTCGATCCAGGGACTCCAGGATCATGACCTGAGCCGAAGGCAGTCGCTTAACCAACTGAGCCACCCAGGCGCCCAAGAGCATTGGTTTTGAAGCCAGTAAATGTGCATTTAGGAGCTGGTTCTACTAACTGTTACCTGAGTGACCTTATTCAAGTCACTTACCTTGAATCTCAGCTTCTATGCCTTTGAAATAGGGATAAAGAAAACCTTCTTCTTCCTGTTTTACAGGGTTATTTAGGCATCAAATTAAATGATCTATGGCGAGGGGATTCTATAATACTCTACAGACATATGTTACTTTACTCACTACTATTTAAGTTCCTTTACAACTAGATGAGAGCACAAACCTCTTAGAAAAATATTCAAGAGTCAGCTATCCACAATGCAATATCAGCCTGAACAACATGAGTGTGTTTTCATAGGAATCACCCTGAGCCAAAAATATTTTATAACATCTTTAATGGCACAGATGAATTTGGGAGGAGCTCAGTAAATTACTAGTGGCACCAAGTTGAGTGGGAAGCCTAGCAACTTGGAGAAGATAATTATAATTTTAAATGACTTTGAAAATAAACAGAAATAATGAGAATAAAAGCTTAATCAGAACAAGTGAAAAGGGGAGAACAAACTGTACAAAAATGATGATAAGACCTGGTCACAGGCAAATACAGCATAAACAAAAGACAGGATTATAGAGGATCATATATAAGTCACCAATGCCATGTTAATGATTAAAAATGTGCTGTAAAAACCTGGAATAAATAGGATTCTAGCATGTGGGAGTTACTAGACGGTCTTCCCACCATCCTCAGGGTTTTATCATTTTGAAAAGACTTATCAAACACCTATTGGATGCAAGGCGTAGAAATGTCGGAAAAATGTGTCTGATTTAAGGCCTTGAAACTGAGGAATGAACTCCCTGGATAGGATCCCAAGAGAAGAAGCAAAGTGATTCGTCGTTTGCAAAATAAAGTCTCTGAGTGGAAGTTAAAAGATGAGGCTTATTTAGAACTGAGAAGAGAAAGTAGAGAGGCAGAGGTTAGGTGTGATTAATAAGTATCTGAAATGACAAGAAAGAATGTATAGATAGAGTAAAAGAACATGCACTGAGTCTGCCACAGGAAGGGTTTGTCTTGGGCAATGCCAAGAAGCGGCCTGTTTAGAGTACCATCATCTTGCCAAAGAAAAACATCTTGTTAATAGCGTCGAGGACAATTATGTGTCCCTAAATGCCATTCCATATGGATAAGAACAAAGTCTACGTTTGTTGAAATTTCCTGTTGCACCGAATTTTTTCCTAATTCAACCTATGAATGCTTTGATGCTTTCGATGTCTTTATCTTTTCTGATTTTCCACATTCTGTTCTGCCATCCAAGCTAGAAGGCTAAGAGTCATCCTTGATTTGTACCCCCCCACCTTACTCCAAACATTCAATTAAGCAGTGAGCATGGCGCCTGTTTTTTTTCTCTCCTATACTCCTCTCAGGGTTTTGTCCTTTCTTCCTGCACACCACAAGAGTCTTCACTGAGGTTCTCTCACCTGGACAATTGCAACGCTTTCCTCATTGGTATTTGTGCTTAGAGCTGGGGCCCTTGCAAACTGTTCTTATATCCAGACATCCAGTGACCTATCTAAAATGCAAATCTGAGCTGCTAAACTGAGTTACAAAACAGTCTTCCCACCATATTCCTGATTATGTCATTCTGAAAAACACTGGTGAAACATCTGCTGGACCCATGGCAAAGTGGTAAAGAACAGTTGTCTGATCCGAAGCCTTAAGCCGAGATATGTATGGACTCCTTGGATGGATCCAAAGAGAAGCAAGATTCTTCAATAGTTCCCCATCTCCAAAAAGTTAAGTCCAAGCTTCTTAACATTCAAGCCTCCCCTTGACATGGTCCCTCCTACCATCCTGTCTCTGCCCTTGCTTCTCTCTTCCTCACATTTATGCTCCAGCAACATGCTTTTCTTGTCCCTTGCTTTCATTCCCATTGACCTCTCCATCTGGAAGGCTCTTTCCGCATTCTTTGCCAGGCTCACTCCTTACAGTCTCTGCCCAAAATGACCTCCCTCACCCCTGATTTAAGATACTATGTCAAAGTCTTATTGCTCCTAAATCTCTGTCTCTTAAATTAGCTGTTTAGGTGATGTCCCCAGTAGGAATCAGTCCTAGGCCCTCCTTCAGTACAGAGCTTAGGAATGATTCCTTGAGTCATCTACTCTCTCTCACAAATCCTGATAAAAGAGACCTAACATGAACTTTTAAGAGTTAAAAAAAAAAAAGGATAAGGGGCACCTGGGTGGCTCAGTTGGTTAAGCGTCTACCTTCGGCTCAGGTCATGATGTTGCAGTCCTGGGGTCAAGCCTGTCATCCGGCTCCCTGCTCAGTGGGAAGCCTGCTTCTCCCTCTCCTGCTCCCGCTCTCCTGCTCTCTCTCTGTCAGATAAATAAATAAATTCTTAAAAAAAAAAAGGATAAATGAATGAATGACTGCATGAAACCATAGCTTATTTACTCTGCAACTCTTCTGTAAGACACTATTATAACATCCTTTAAATTCTAACAGAACCACAGTACCTTTATGTAAGTCATTATGAAGCCTTGACTTAACAATACATGTATGTCTACTAAATTACATTAAATGTCTTTTATTCTAGCCAGTCTAAATAGAATTAGAGTAAATGGTTGAGAACACAACAGGTATCATGTTTGAATGCAAAAGACAAGACAAAGGCAAGATGTTATGTTCACTTTAGTCAAAGAGCTACTTAGAGTTAGAACTTGCGAAATGTTGGAAATGGTGCAAAATTAAAGTTGTAAAATTAGTTCATTTAATATGAAGCGTAGTAGAAGCCATTCTTTTTTATTTGCTACAAAGCAGCAAAGTCTTGTGTCTTAGTCCTTTCAGGCTACTATAACAGAATACCATTGACTGGGTTGTATATAAACAACAGAAATTTATTTCTCACAGTTCTATAGGTTGGAAAGTACAAGACCAAGGCGCTGGCAGATTCTGTATCTGGTGAGTACTGGCTTCGTGGCTCATACGTGGCATCTTCTCTTCTTTCTGGCTCCTTACACAGTAGAAGGGGCAAGAAAGCTCCTTGGAGCCTCTTATAAGAGCACTAACCCATTCATGAAGGCTCCACCTTATGACCTAATCCCTTCCCCAAAGCTCCTCTCCTAAGTACTAACACATTAGGGATTAAGTTTCCACATACGAACTTTGGGGGGACACAGGCATTCAGTCTATAGCATCTTGTAGCAATTGACCTCTCCCTACCTCCCCACCATTACATTATCTCACTCCACTTTCCCAGGGCTGCCATATGTATTGTGCAAGTCATGCCCTGCATTTGGGCATTCAGCAAGATGGTGATGGGGGACGAAATGCAACCATACTCCATTCGACAATGGAGCTTGTGCTTTCTCTCTCTCTTTCTAACAAATAAATAAAATCTTGAAAGAAAGAAAGGAAGGAAGGAAGGAAGAAAGAAGAAAGGAAGAAAGGAAGAAAGGAAAGAAAGAAAGAAAGAAAGAAAGAAAGAAAGAAAGAAAGAAAGAAAGAAAGAAAGAAAGAAAAGGAAGGGAGGGAGGGAGGGAGGGAGGGAGGGAGGGAGGGAGGGAGGAAGGAAGGAAGGAAGGAAGGAAGGAAGGAAGGAAGGAAGGAAGGAAGGAAGGGAGAAAGAAAGGAAGAAAGAAAGGAAGAAAGAAAGAAAAAGAAAGAGTACACAAAGGTGCTGGTGGGCAAGCTAGACTCTGGCCAGCCTTGTTCCCTGTCCTGATGTCACAAGGGCCTTTATTAGTCCCACCACAAAACCTTTGCATATGCCATACCTCTGCCTGAAGTTCTCCCTGCCCTCTTCAGCTCATTGTTCATATTTCAGTTTGATCTCCCTTCCATGGAGAAAATCTGAGCTCTAGAATATGAACAGATCTCTCTATGGTCAGTAGGTTTTCACTGAACTGCAAACCTCCTTACCCCATTTCCAAATTCACAATTATATGATCACCACATTCGTGGTTCTCCCACTACATGGCCTCCATCCCTGGGAGGCAACCACATGGTACATGTTAAATAAATATTTGTGGAGTTAATAAATTCAAATAGAGCATACAGAGGTACATAATAAATTTTGCTGAGTAAAAGAATCACTCTATTGCATTCCCAAAGTTTGATTTTGGGGGATATTTAAAATAAATTCATAAAATCAAGTATAAGATTGTAATTCCTTCACACATTTTGAATATGAGTGGCTTTTGCTTGGTTTTGTTCCATCTTTTCATAAATACAGTTTATATTTACTTTATAAATATTGTTTATTTTCATCCTCAAAGTTTGGTATTGGGGAATAGATTAATACTTGATTTTAGCATCCTATAGTTCAGCAACGTGACGGTTAATTAGTTTTTTTAGTAATCTGTCAAATCAGTAAAAGTTTAACACATGTTTTTGATATAATTTTCTGGAATAAAAAAATAAATGTAATGCTTATTAAATAATGAGGATAATATGAACTTTCAGTGATGCAGACAGGTTGATTATAACTGTAAACCACATGCTTATATACTTTGGACTTTTACAGCTTTTAATTTATCAAAGGAAATAATTAGCACACTTTGTGGCAGCCAGTGATGGAATTTATTCATTTGGAAGGCTATGGGTTTCCTGTCATTAAAACTACATCATGTCCTTCCTTTTCTATTAAACTTCCACTGAGGGCAGTAAGAAGTCACTAAAAGGAAATGAAGAGTTTTTTTGGCAATGTTCTTGTACAATGATTTAATACTCTTAGAAGATAGCAAACCCATAATGTATGCCAACAAGTGGATTATATAGGACAAGGGGCCCAATTACCACATTGTTTCCTTTATTTGAAGTTTTGTTGTGACTCAATTCATTGTGATTTGTAAAGTCTTGGTAATACATTTATTTTCTTTCTGCAGGTTAGTGCATTTCTTGGTTTTCATTTGCAATGTTTCGCTGCAACAAAGGAATCGATTTAGTTTCCAGAAGCTCTGTATACGGATTTGCCTGTCAAAGGATATAACTTTTCGCTTCAGCTGATCAATGGCACATCAGTACATGTAGAATCGCTGTAGTTAAAGCTCACACACATTTTTTTTCTCACTGAAGTTTTATTTGTTTGTTTTTGTTTGTTTTGTTTTGTTTTGTTTTTTTTAATGAGATAAACTGTAAACTCTCATCTCTCTTCTGTTTAAATAGTACGAAGGTTTAATCTTGACTCTGTTCCAAATGCTAGAACCATAGCTCCTAACAAGCTCCGTCCTGTTTGGGAAGGCTTAAATGAAATGCTTGTTTGCCTAAGGTCTAAAAGGGGCCTGTTGGAGAGTCAGAATTAGCCTCTCACCCCCAGAAGTGGGTGGTCCTTTGAAACCATAATCAAGAGACAGTGGCAGTCATGGTTGTTTCAACTCTGACAAAGCCTGCGCAGGTGAAGGGACCTCACGTAATACGTGAAGGCTCTGTTTGGCCTGACTAGAAACACAACAGTTGGTGAATATGCTTCAGACAAGTTGACGTAGCCCTTTTACATGACATATGCTAAGAAACAAAATACTCTTAGTTCTTAAAGACATGGAAATGGGCAACAGTCTACACCATGAACACCCTCAGTTAATCTGACGCAGAAATACTGCGCTGCGAATTTGCTTCCTAGTCTTTACTTTGTCACATCACAAATGCATTAAGACAAGTATAATGGTTTTGCAATGTATACATCAATTTGCTTTAGAATAATTTTAGATTTACAGAAAAGTTATAAAAACAGTACTGAGATTCCTTTCACCCAGTTTCTCCCGTTGCTAATATCTTATATTACCACGGTACGTTTGTCCAAACTAAGAAACTGACATAGAGTACATCAATTTTAAGAAATAATAATTTCTGTAATAGAGATATTCTTAAAGAAAAAAAAAGTGGCTTTGGCTTCACTACATAGAACACTTTATACTGAATTTCTAGAGATAAGCCGTTAATTTCAACACTTTTATCTGAGCTACTTAAACCAGATACTGATATTGCTGCTGAGTTTGCAAATTAAGATGTAAGATCAGAGCCTGGTGAGATTGTCATATTGTCTCCTTTAATTTGGAAAAGTAGAGCGAGGCTAGAGAGAGACTCATAAAACAGACTTTACGACTCTCTTCAAGGCAGATATAGAAGCCCACGCTCCAATCCTTTTTCCCAGCTTCTGCAATTACATTTCCGCAGGAAGAAAGAGAAGGAATTAGAAACAGG
This sequence comes from Mirounga angustirostris, assembly GCF_029215605.1. Lineage (NCBI taxonomy): Eukaryota > Metazoa > Chordata > Mammalia > Carnivora > Phocidae > Mirounga > Mirounga angustirostris. The sequence continues at coordinate 148,200,281 of NW_026991710.1, read as the reverse complement.
ATAATGTAGTCTTAAATCACCATTCTTAGCCTTTGCCTTCTTGTGGGAGCCCTGAATTTTTATAACATGGCCTTCATATTGTATAGTGTGACACAACAGAAACCACAACTTGTTTGACCCTTCCTCAATAAAAAATCATTTTGTCTGACATCCTATAAAACCTGTGCATGAGCCTATACTAAGCTCTTGTGTCTCCTTCAATTGGCAAAAGAAAAACATCGTAAACATGTACAGTGAAGCTAAAGTTCTATTTCAGCATAGGTCAGAAAGAGCTGGTAATTTTACATTTCTCGGTAACAACATCCAAAGTCGGAGGCTGGCTATCGACTTCTTATGCCGAAACAATTGCAAGGGTGACATATGGGGGCATTAAAGATAAAGACCTGAACCGAAGAATGTTTAGAATTAAAATATTCTTCCGAGAATAAGGACATAAAGTGATTAAGTCTCTTGCACAATTCTAAGCTCTGTGAGTAATGACTAGCTGATAATCCAAACTGCAGATCTTGACATCACTACAAGTGGATGTTGGGTGTAAAGCATTACAGTGTTTTTCCCCAGAAAGCTCAGGACAGCCACAAGCGGTCACCTTCAACACTTATCTTGGGCATCAGCCCCACCAAGAGAGCTGGCCCTGTGTATCTAAATTACGTGGGAGGAGCCTCACAATCTCTGCTCCCCACTGGTTTATGATAAGATAAGTCCAGATGAGATCAAGAGTCAGGAGGATTCATGACTCACAGCTAGTTTAGCACATAGGCAGTTCCTCCAAGTATTTGCACTCCATAATGCTAACGAATGAATACAAGGCTGACATGAACATATACATATTAGGACACTGTTTTCCATAAAATATTTCATAGCAGTATGACCTGCAATACCTTGAGATCTGCAAAATTTAACACAAGTTGAAGATGGTATTTAAGATTCCGCCTCTCATTTCCAAGCCCTATTTCTAAGGTCCAGAAAGATTTTTGCCCTTCAAAATGAAGGGAAATGATGATAAAATTAAATTTTATATCTTATTAATGTATGAATATGCAACTCCCTCCTGTAACTGAATGATGTTTTAAATAGGGACTTTAAAATACAAAGAAAATGCCATCATCTGTATTTTCTTCATGAGTTCATATGACTTAGAATATAACTAAAGCAGAGCACTTACCAAAGGTAGAAAATCTGGGTTTTATCATGACTACTGGTTCTACACATGTCTTCTTAGATGTTTTCCTAAATCTTCTATGTCTCAGTTTATTCTTTGAAAGAGAAAGAGGAAAGAGGTTAGCAAGCTATTTTGCATCATTGGAACTAAACCCAAGTTTGTACCACCAATATACACTGAAATCAGATACTCTGTAGCAAAACCAGACTCACAAACAAAAACAAGTTGTTGGGTTTTTTTTAATTTCCGTAAAAGGAAGTAAATTAAGAAACCAAATCCAGTTTGGTTCACACCACAGTGTAAGTTAACAAGAATATAAAATGTTCCGAAGGGGGCGCCTGGGTGGCTCAGTTGGTTAAGCATCAGGTCATGATCCTGGGGTCCTGGGATCGAGCCCCCTGCTCAGCGGGGAGTCTGCTTCTCCCCCTGCCCCTCCCCCTGCTCTCTCTCTCTCTCTCAAATAGACACACAGCAAGAGAGGGAACACAAACAGGGGCAGTGGGAGAGGGAGAAGCAGGCTTCCTGCTGAGCAGGAAGCCCAATGCTGGACTCGAGCCTAGGACTCCGGGACCATGACCTGAGCCAAAGGCAGACACTTAACGACTGAGCCACCCAGGCGCCCCATACATAAAATCTTAAAAACAAAACAAAACAAAACAAAAAACCTTTATAAGGGTTTCAGTATTATATACTACAATACAATACATGATTTTTACAATTAAGTAGCTATTTATCTAAATAAGAGAAAAATGAATTGGTGCCCTAGAATAAAATGCTGATCTGATATATGCAATGCTGACATTTTTTCTCTGAATACTGATGTATAGAATTCAATGTTCAAAAAACTTATAAAATATTTAAAAGATGGAGTTTAGAGTCCTTTTGTGGAACCTAGTTCCTAAAGCATGCTGAGTAGCTGTCTTAAAGAAAAAGAAAAATAATCCCTCATCAATTATGGTGAAGGATCCCCAAACTGAAACACATGTGGATGAACGCCATTCAAGTGACCAGCCCACACTGGTCTGGTGTGGGGCGGGAGGGCGGGGAGGAAAAAGAGGAGATAAATGGCCTACATGATTGATTTCAACTAAGACTAAAATCTTAGAGGACAATTACTGGATTTACTTACTGTTTGTTTTTGCAACATTTCGGAAATTGGCAAAAAAAAAAAAATGTTTACAAAGTTGAAGAGGTGTGTGGCAACTGCGAAGTTGATTCTCTAGGTAAGTGATGTTTTTTCCCAAAACTTCTTTTCTTAATCTACCTTAGCTGGTAGCAGGCATTGGAAATCATCCTTGGTGAAATTATCAACCACAAAATTAACAAAGTGATGATGAAAAATATTGCTCAGTGCATGTTTCCCATATCTATCTATCTATCTATCTATCTATCTATCTATCTATCTATAATAGATTTCAAAGTTCTGGTATTATAAAAGGGATTCTTTACATATTTAAGCCACCCTATATTTACCTTTTATTATCTGACATGTTTCTTTAAAAAAAAAGAAAGAAAGAAAAGAAAATTCTTTCCATGTTGTCCAAGAGAAGTGGTACATCTAATTAATATATCGTCTTCTCCTCCTGTAACTGACAAATGCTAAATGCTTTATCAGTCTGGCACCGAAAATGATGTTGTGTCAGGGTTTTCCCAGACTGCCTTGTCTGAAAAGCTACATGAAAAGCTTTAATGATCATATATTAGGTGGGAACTTTAACCTTCTTTGTACCAGGTCAATTGAGTAGGTAATTGGAAAAGTCAGTTCCACTTGTTGTAATCCATTCAAAGGGAAACTTAGATTTACACAGAATTTAGTTTTCAGTCACAGAAATAGTGCAGAGCTGTATAGAGAAACAAGACAAAACACAATAATTCTCAACATGACATTCCATTTATTTCACTGTGTTAAGGTTTAAATACTAAAACAAGAACAAAGCACAGATCAGACACACACACACAAAAACCTTTTTACAAATTCTCTATTTTCTTCATCTGAACATAGGAGAAAGTACATTTAGTTGAAAAATAAATAGAAATAATAGTCATCGAGAATTGATGGTGCGCCTGGCACCATGTTCAGCTTTTCACAAAAATCATCTCGTTTAACTCCCAAGAACCAATACGAGAGGATTCTCATGATCACATGATAGCTAATACATGTACTGTGGAACTGTTGGAGGCCAGATCCCACCACCAGTTGACTCTCTTACCTCTACCACTTATTAGCTATGTAGTGCTGGGCAGATTAATTCACCTCCGTATGTCTGGTTTTCCTATTTTGAAAATGGTAATGATATTAACATCTACCTGGTAGGGATGTTATGAGAAACAGACACAATGGTGGGCTCTAGATGTTCTATAGGAGCATTTCTGTTGTAACTGTTGCTATTTACAGATAAGGAAATAGAGGGTAGAAGAGGTTTTAAAACGTACCCCAAATCACAGAGTTAAGTGACAGAACAGATGTGTGACCTTCCTACAGGTAGTAGGAAGAGCAGGAAAGAGAAAAAGGAATGCACCACTTGAACTGCTTTGTGAGTGGGAAGTAAGGACATTACTTACACTGCAGACGAGAAATCCAAGAGGGGAACTTCCCATTCAACAGGGGGCTGCCTGGAGGGAAGACAGGCCAAGACGTGTGCCAAGGATGATGCGGGCATGGTGGGAGCATACATGACAGGCTGTGTCACAGATCTGGGAGCTGTGACTGTGAAAGCAGCCGTCGCCTCCCAGGATGACCATGTTTCTGTGGGAGCCATCGGAACGACGATGGAAGCAAACACGGGATCTGAAAAATGCAATTCTTCACATTGCAAGATTTGCAGCATTCCAAAAATCTATACCTATTGCTATAAATAGATGCCTGTCATTGTAAATGAGTCCCTTTGTGTGTAATACCTATGGTAACTTCAAAAATTTGTGGAAAAAGTCATCTTTGTCAGTTCAGTCTGCTGTTACAAATTACCATAAACTGGGGGGCTCAAACAACAAAAATTTATTTCTCACATTTCTAAAGGCTGGAAGTCCAAAATCAAGGTGCCAGCCAATTTGCTTCCTGGTGAGAGCAGTCTTTCTGGTTTGTAAGTGGATGACTTGACTTCTCATTGTACCCCCCATGGCAGAAAACACAGAGAAAGGAAGCAAGCTCTCTCCTATCTCTTCTTATAAGGGCGCTAATCCCTTCCTGGGCGTCCCACCCTCAGGACCTCATCTAACCCTCATTGCTCCCAAAGACCCCACCTCCAAATACTTTCACGCTAGGGATTAGGGCTCGAACATACGAACTTTGGGAGGACACAAATGTTCAGTCCATAGCCAAGGACTTCAAATTTCTTACATTTTTCTGTCAGATGTTAATAAATATTACTTAAGGTAAACTGAAAGGCAAATTACATTCATAGTAAAAGCACTTAGATTCCACTGTAAAAGGAATGAGTTCCCTTTCTTACATTCTGTCTACAAATATTTGACAATTGAGAAAATTTCATATAAGCTAATGTTCACAATGTGTACCAGTCCTCACATTCTTTTAGTAAATGTGAATACAAAAACAATATCCTATATTCTGATAACTGGCAACCCAGATTGTTGAGTTTCTAAAGGAAATGGAGCTTTTGTCTTATTTTCATTGTTTTTAGCATGAAAATAAAGTTCCTGTGCACAGCCAGTGAGGTCTGCCTTGGCCTGGCCCCTGCCAGTCTCTACAGTCTTATCGGGAACTTCCTCATGCCTTGTGTCCCAACCATATCAGCCTCCATCCACTTAGAGGCCCCTTCCAGCTGCAGCACCTTTAACCTGCTATTCCCTCTGTTTGGAATACCCTTCTTCCCCACCTCCACCACCCCCGATCTGTATTTCAGCCTCATTTCAAGTACCACATGTTCAAGGAAGTCTTTTGCAAATCCTCAGGTAAAATGATCTCCTAAGTCAAGTGGTATTCTTTTTTAAAAGATTTTATTTATTTTTGAGAGAGAGAGCATGAGCGTGAGCAAGGGGAGAGGTGGAGGGAAAAGCAGGCTCCCAGTGAGCACAGAGCCCAACACAGGACTCAATCCCGGGATCATGAACCAAGCCAAAGGCAGATGTTTAACCAACTGTGGGACCCAGGTGTCCCACCAGTGCTGTTCTTCATCCCCTTCTTGATCTTCCTCCTCCTCTTCCTCATTCTTACTCTTCTTTCTCTTCTCTTCTTTCTTTAAATGTGCTCTAATATAACCCTATTCTCTCTTTTTTCTCCTTAATTCATTCAACAAACATGTACTGTACAGCAATTCATTAAGGGTCTGAAACCCTTCTACACACCAGGAATACAAAGAAGAAGGAAATAAACAAAGAATACCCCTGCTTTCAAGATTCCTTTCATCATTTGATTCACATCCTCCTTTTTACCAGACTGTACGTTCCCTGGAGTGCACTGAGGGATAATATTGGTGCTATTCTCACTGCTGTGTTCCAAGATTCTTGAATAGAGTCTGGCTCATAGGAAGCATCTAATAAATATTTACTGAATAAGTTTAAACTGAATGAAATCTAAAATTAGCTTACATACTCTAGAAAATGATTTAAGAGAGTATGAAAATATAAAAGCAAAGGGCTTCAAATTAAAGATGTAGAAGCCTGGACACTCACCTGAGAAGACACTTCTGTATCAAGACCTTAGAGTCACCAATCCTGTGCATGGTGAACTAGTCAACAAAAGCCAAAGTCTCCGTGGCAAGGGGGGGGGGGGGTTGGAGAAAGAGAGAGGGAGAGAGAGAAAAATGTTCTGAATCATGTTTGTTGATAAATATTTATCAATTTATTCATTAAAAATTATTTCATTCCCACCAACAGTTTATAAGGGCTCGTTTTTCTCCACATCCTCACCAACACTCGCTACTTATTTTCATTTTGGAATGTAAATTGGTGTAGCCACTGTGGGAAACAGTAAGGAGTTTCCTCAAAAAATTAAAAATAGAGATACAATATGATCCAGTAATTCCACTATTGAGTATTTATCCAAAGAAAATAAAAATACTAATGCAAAAAGATATATGCATCCCTATGTTTATTGCAACATTATTTACAATAGCCAACATATGGAAGCAACGTAAGTATCCATCAACAAATGAATGGATAAAGGAGATGTGGTACACACACACACACACACACACACACACACACACACACACAGGAATATTATGCAGCCATGAAAAAGGATGAAATTTTTGCCATTTGAGACAACATAAATGGACCTAGAGGGTATTACGCTAAGTAAAATAAGTCCAACTGAGAAAGACAAATAGCATATGATACTACTCATAAGTGGAGTCTAAAAACAAACAAAACCCCACAAATGAATAAACAAACAAAAAGCAGAATCAGACCTATAAATACAGAGAATAAATTGATGGTTGCCAGAGGGGAGGGAGTGGGGGTTTGGGCAAAATAGGTGAAAGGGAGTGGGAGATACAGGCTTCCAGCTATGTAATGAATAAGTCATGGGAATAAAAGGCACAGTATAAGGAATACAGTCAATTACATTATAACAGCAGTGTAATGGGACAGATGGTAGCTACCCTTGTATTGAACATGGCATAATGTATAAACTTGTCAGATCACTAAATTGTACATCTGAAACCAATGTAACATTGTGTGTCAACTATACCCAAATAAAAAATAATTATTATTGTTGTGTCTTTGTCACCATTTAGTATTAGGCACAATGTTAGATGTCTCCAGAAAAACTGTGATTTCAAGAGTAAAGCAACACTGTTCTTCCTTCCTTCTTTTCATTCTTACCATGGACACACCTGCCTAGTTTATTACAATAGCACAAACCCTTGCAAACTCCTCCTCATCCTCAAACAACATACACTCAATAAAATGTTTGATTGAAGAATAAATTGACAGGCTCCAAGGATGATATTTGAACCTCACCTAAAAAACACTCATTTCCCAAAATTTTGAGTCAACTTATTTTTCATTAAAGGTGTTTTATCTCCAGTGACAAATGAAATTTTTTTCTTTCCTGCCTTGGGATTTAAAGAAAAAAATCCATTGCCTCCTAATATGGGACCCCACAAGGGACTCCAGGAGAGATGATGAAAATTTCTTCTCTGGTTGGGGTGCCTGGGTAGCAGCATTGTTTAAGCGTCCGACTCTTGGTTTTGGCTCAGGTCATGATCTCAGGGTTGTGAGATTGAGCCACGTGTAAGGCTCAGCGCTCGGCGGGGAGTTTGCTTGGGAATCTCTCTTTCTCTCTCCCTCTGCCCCCCTCTCCCTAAAAAAAAAAATAAATTCTCAGGGCACCTAGGTGGTGCAGTTGCTAAGCATTGGACTCACTCTCTCTCATCTCTGGTGGTCTTAAGCACACCTCAGCTCCATGGAGACATCAATCTGTCTTGACCCTTTGTTTCTTCCTTTGTTCTGACCACAGACCCTAAGAGTTGGTCACCAGGGAATCCCAGAAATCAGCTGTCTACCTCTGAGGGACACACATTCTTTAGATATGTACTCCTTTAGAGTTTCCAAACCCTTAACTCTTGCCTATTCCACCTTTACTTCTTTTAAAAATAAAACCAATTTGGGGGCGCCTGGGTGGCTCAGTTGGTTAAGCGTCCTCTTGATTTCGGCTCAGGTCATGGTCTCAGGGTCCTGGGATCAAGGCCCATGTCAGGCTCCCTACTCATCGAGGAATCCGTTTGTCTCCCTCTCCCTCTGCCCCTCCCCCTGCCCATGCTCTCTCTTGCTCTTAAATAAATAAATCTTTTAAAATCAATAAATAAAACCAATTTGGAAAAATACAAGGAAAAAATATCAAAGAAAATCTCTGTATTTACAAAAAAAATATTAAAAATATAACACTGCTGCCAACTTTACCCCCAACTCTGGGAAATACACTATCCTCATTTTTTATATTCTATATTCTTTTTATAATAAATAAAAACCAAGTTAAAACTGCATTAACCATTAGTATGCTTATTTTGTTACATGCATGTATTACCATACTCATAAATATTTTTAAAATTTATTTTTAAATTAAGTAAACAAGTAGCCAAGGATATATGTAAGAAATCTAGTACAAAGGGGAATGAAAAATATTAGATTAATATTCATTAGTCAGAGTGAAATTGATATAGGGACATGAAAAAAACAGAAATGAAATAAATGAGCAAATAGCCCATGGAAAATATCTCAACTACATCAAGTAGCAAAAATTAGAAGCAAACAAGAGGCTCACTAAGAAATGACAAGCTTTACTTATTGATAGAAGAGGAATTACAGATACTGTTAAAATTAAATTAACCAAGGATGATAAAAGCCCAGTGCCAAAAACAGACATGAGTTTTCTAAGCCAGAAAGCCGAGATGGAAAGTAAGGAAATCAGAGTCCCACTAACCATAGCAATCAAGAAATCAAAAGCTAAAATGCAAGTCTCACCTTCAAATCTCTCCCTCATTCAAATCCCAAATATTTCCCTACAGTACTTGGAGATCAAAATCATGAAAAAAAAAAATAGACGGAAACACAGTTCCAGAAAGAAATTTATTTTTGCATCCTAGCTGAAGTACACAAATTTATGGTTATATGGAATTACACAGAAGTATGTAATTTGATTAGAATCATAACAGCTATTATATCATAATACTTTCATCAATAGTGACAACATTAGAGCAGTGTTTATACTGATGAAATTCAACAGTCTTCTTAAAAAAAAAAAAATTGGGGGTAGGGAGCACCTGCATGGCTCAGTCAGTTGAGCATCTGCCTTAGGCTCAGGTCATGATCCCGCATCCGGCTCCCTGCTCAGCAGGGAGTCTGCTTCTCCGTCTCCCTCTGCCCCTTTCCCTGCTCCTTCTCTCTCTAACTCACTCTCTCTCTCTCAAATAAATAAATAAAATCTTTCAAAAGAAAAATTTTTTTTCCCAACCACAATATACATCAATGAGTACAGGAGATGAAAATTAAACTCATTTGGGGGGTTCGTTTATTTATTGTAGTTTTTAATTTAAATATATTCATCTGAAAATTTACTTGAAAAGCTAATTTTAAATAATTAAGAGAAAATAATTTCTGAAGTCAGGATAAAGATGTACCTGGTGATTCACCAAGACTACCGCTCAACATATCTTTCTTTTTGCTTTTTTAAATTATTCCCTTGGTAAGGTGAGAGATTATATTTTCTTTAAAGCTGACTACATTCTTGCTGACATAGAAAAACTTTAACATTATATTTAGTATATTTCTTGATAAGGGAGGCAAACAATGGAATAGGTTAAGTTTATATACTTTCTAATTTATAGTATACTGTGACTAAAACTTCTAAAAATTATGTGTTTTGGTAAGATTTTATATATATTTTAATGTAGAATCATTCTATTTGTATGAAACAAGAGAAACAAAGGCTCATTACAAAAGCAGTTTCAAGGAAAACATTGTTCACAAAATAAGTCTTAGTATTTCATAATTTAGAAATAATAAATGTCAGATTAGACCACAATAGTTTTAATGTGCTAAAGTCAAAGTACCCTTATGTTTAGGTAGAGAAGAGTTGACAGAGAAGTATGAATAGGGACCTAAATTAAAAACCTACATAATTTTTCTGGGCCTTAATAAAAGGATCAGTATCTTTCTAAGTCAGTGAGTACATTTCCATAGCCTGAGCCAAAGCTTGTGAAATCCATGAAAGTGAAGTTTTCTAAGTGAATTTCTTATAAACAAAAAAAAATGAACAAACTGAGAAGTAAATATTGAACCAATACTAGCATAAAAGGAAATAAACTTTTCTAACTTCAAAAATCACCTTCCCAATAACCGTTTATGTAACAAGTGTCGTGTGAAATGAAAATAAATTGTACCTACTTGTGAAAAGAGAAAGAAGATGGAATATATTACCACTTGACTCGAAAGAATACAGGGTTCAAAGAATTCAAAGATGACATACTTTCCATTTTTCAGTTAAATCTCCTTCCATTTTTTCAGATTTTACTACATTTATGAGACATTATAGGAGAGTCACCTAATTGTTGCTTCATTGTTCTTCATTGTCAAATGAGCTGAAGGGAGCCGACAGAGGATGTAAATTTGTGGGAATAGCTATGTAGTGGATCCAAAAATAGCACACAATGTTCCAGAAAACAGAATAGAATAGGGCAGGCCTGGCATGGCACCTTTAAGCTGCCCTCAACACCCACCAACACACATGAAGAGGGAAACGTGCTCACTTACTGCTCACAGCCAGTTTTGAAACAGGTTTTGTTGTGTTCTTCCTTATCATTGGTCTCAAATTTTTATTGTCATTTTACAATTCTGTGTGACCATGGCCACAGTTTCCATAGCCAAGATCTGGGCTCTTTGGAATAAAATCTGGGCTGCATCACAACTATGCTTATCTAGCTCATATCTGCCAAGGTACCTCTGCCTGGGGACCCAACTTGCCTAATAATTCCCACCATGGCATTCCCGCCATTTACTTCTTTATCAAATGTTTATTGAAAATGTATTAGGTGGCAGGCACTGTCGTAGCCACCAAAGAAATGAAAGCACCCATGTCATATTTCAAATAGACTAACTAGGGAATTAAAGCAAAAACTAGAAGAAATAACCTACAGATTTCTTGTTAACACCTTACACTTATTAGCTTCTTCTGTCCTAGGTGTTCAATAGAAAAGAAAAACTTTGAAATTGGTTCACTGGCCATTTCTCAAGAACAGAGGTAAAGAATGAATGTGGCTAATAAAATAACAGTGAGAAGTAATAACCTGTGTGCTGTCCCAACACCCCGATCCCATTCCAAACCAGAAGGCTAAAGCATTTCCCCTTGGGAGCTTAAGGGAGAGACCCCAGTAGAACACTAGAACATAAATATCAAAGCAAGTTGGTTCTTTACTTTTGAGCTTCAAAAGTTGAGGTCTTATCATTGATAATACAGGGTGCCCACATGTCTAGAAACTTAGATAATATTATATTTTTGCAGACTGAAAATGTCCTTGATGATATTATGCATCAGTTGCCTAAGTTTCTAGACTTTATGGAAACTCTGAGGATTTAGAAGATTATTTACTAAGCTAGCCTGCTTCAGGAGAGATAAATTCTATGGATGAGGCTAATGAGAAGTTCAGTTGGAAGTAAAACAGTAGGATGCTGCTGAGTGATCCTGAGAAGGGTTTGAGTAGTCTGGGGTAGAGACCTGTGCTTAACTTTCGAGGAGAAGCCGAGAGGGGGTGAGACTCTAGCTATCAGAACTACCAAGCCCATGCTTATGATGGAACAAAAGCAAGGCTTTCACAAGAAGACAACACGCTCTGCATGTGCAACCCTGGGCAGCAGGGTAGATGGTCTTAAGACTCAACTAAACTTACTGGGGGAGAAAACAAAACAGAATTCATTGGGTTTACTTTGAGTTGATCAAGATTTAGTTTCTCCCATGAGGTGAAATAGGTAAAGTGTGAAATTCTGTTGTAGACAAGTAAAGTTCATTTTTTGTATACCCAAGTTTGTGGTCCGAAAGAGCAGACCCACAACATGGAGTATAAATCACATTACACCTCGCAAAACATTGACAGCTGATTAATGAAGAAGAGAGTTTACAATATATCAAGAATCCATAAAAACCTTAGAGAAGGATCCATAAGTACTAAAGGTCCTAGGCTTCAATTAGAAAATAAAGGTAAAGGTGTACTGAAACAATTTTGTTGGTGGTGTATAAATTGGTGCAGATTCCCCCCAGTAATTCTACTTCTAAGGATCTATACTAAGTAAATATCACCAAATATATTCAAATATGTATATAAGATGTATGACATTTTTTACAATTACAGACAAAGTCAAACTATCCGAGTATCCAACACCAACAAGGAGTTAAATTTCCATTTTCAGTGAAGTATTATACGGCCATTAAAAACCATTGTTTTTAAACTATGAGATATCATGGAAAACTGTTTATGGAAGGATATAGTTGAAAAGTAGAGTACAAAATACACACATGGCACACACACACATATTATATATATTATGAATATACCTGAAGAAGAAACATGACCGGGGAAGAAAATACAATAAAATATATTGGAGTAGTGGATTATGGGAAATAATTTATCTTATTTATTGCCATTTTATGAAGTTATAGTACAAGTTATTATAGTATTTATGAGTTATTATAAGTTACTATTAATAAATTTGAACTGTTTTTTAAATTAAAGAACTAATGTGATTAAGAAAATTTCACTCAGGCTCCTGGATGGCTCAGTTGGTTAAGCGACTGCCTTCAGTTCAGGTCATGATCCCAGGGTCCTGGGATCAAGCCCCTCACTGAGCTCCTTGCTCAGAGAGGAGCCTGCTTCTCCCTCTGCCCCTCCCCCCACTCATTTCTCTCTCTCAAATAAATAAAATTTAAAAAAAAAGAAAATTTTACTCATTTTATATAGTTGGGTTTTTTTGAAGATTTTATATATTTATTTGAGAGAGAGAGAGCGTATGGGGGAGGAAAAGGGGGAAGGAGAGAGAGAATCTCAAGCAGACTCCTCGCTGAGCTCAGAGCCTGACCTGGGGCTCAATCCCACGACCCTGAGATCACAACCTGAGCCAAAATCAAGAGTCGGTTGCTTAACCAACGGAGCCACTCTGGCACCCCCGTAGTTGATTATTTTTAATCAATAAAACACTTTGATAAATGAAACAGAGAAATCACCCTTTGAGATTGAACTCATATTTTGTCTGGCACTCTCAGGTAAGGTGCGACAAATGGATGTTCTTTGACATCAGTCTTAGAAGTTCAGGATGCACAGCCTCCCTCCGTGGCTTATTACAGTCCGTTTGTAAATTGTTCTAAAGCCTTTTAAATTATTTTAGATTCCCTTCCAATACCAATCCTGGAGGTAATAAGTCCATGAATTTACTACTGTGCTTGGTGTTCTACTTCTTTTTCTTTACCCCCAAATGTCATCTATCAGACTACTCTTCTAGTTCACCAACTACCATGCAAGTTGGCCTTAGCTCTGAACATAATTTTTCTTTCTCTGTAAAATGAAAATAATAAAACACTTAACCTGCAAAGCGTTTCCATTTTTGTCTTGGTTTTGTTTTGGTGAGGATTCAATAAAGTTCATATATGTAAAGCACCTAGCACAGCATCTAACATTTTCTAAGTGTTCAATCAGTGTTTTTTTATTATTAATTTTATATTACACATGTTTCCTACCCATTTTTACCTTTCCAAATTTTAGTACCTAGTGCTTCAAGACTCTCCTGGTATAGATACCACCCCAAGCCTGTTAATTAGTTTGTTGTTTCTTCATTGGGCCTTTTTTTGATATTAAGTGGTTTAAAACTACATAGAGTACTGTAGGTGTAGCTAATTCATAATTTTACATAATATTTTCTACCTCATTCTCACTATTCTCCCCCATCACAACAAATGGTATTGGCTACAGGAATGTAGCAGAGCAATTTCTTTTTTTTTTTTTTAAGATTTTATTTATTTATTTGACAGAAGGAGGGAAGGAGAGAGAGAGAGTGCACAAGCAGGCAGAGCAGAAAGCAGGAGCAAAGGGAGAAGCAGGCTCTATGCTGAGCAGGGAGCCCGACATGGGGCTTGATCCCAAGACACTGGGATCATGACCTGAGCCAAAGGCAGATGCTTAACTGACTGAGCCACCCAGGAGCCCCAGCAGAGCAATTTCTAAGTGACATGCAACTCCCTTTACTGGTTCAAAGCCAGTACATCAGAATCCTTTACACATAAAATTTGGGTTTTTGAAATCTCCAAATGAAATACCCTAAAACTGCCCTCCTTAAACTTTGCTAAGCCTGGGACTATGCAGTCAACATACAGTTTCCAAAGATCATGAATATTTGCTCCCATTCTAAAAGAGAAAGAAATACTCAGTTTTTGAAGTTAAATGGAAGCCACTGTGGATACCAATAGGGTAAGGAAAGAATCTGTTGCCAGGTTCCAAGAAGTCATTAAATGTATTTACAGAACTGAAGATTAGACACAGTCTAGCCACAAATGAAGAATAATTCAGAAGTTCATAGCGATTACATTTAATTTCGGTTAAGATAGACTAATTTGTGTCAAGAAAAAAATTGGGTTTTATATAAAACTAGAAAATTTTCTGGAGTACCTGGATGGCTCAGTCGGTTAAATGTCTGCCTTCGGCTCAGGTCATGATCCCAGGGTCCTGGGATCGAGCCCCACATCAGGCTCCCTGCTCAGCAGGGAGTCTGTTTCTCCCTCTCCCTCTGCCCCTCCTCCCTGTTTATGTTCTCTCTCAAATAAATAAATAAAATCTTAAATTAAAAAATAAAAATTAGAAAAATTTCTGAATGAATGCTGGTTTAAAAACCTAATATAAATGCTTCTATTTTATAAAAAGGCAATAAGGACACCTGGGTGGCTCAATCCATTAAGCAGCCAGCTCTTGATTTTGGCTCAGGTCAGGAGCTCAGGGCCTTGCAATCAAGCCCAGAGTCAGGCTCTGCACTGGGTTTGGAACCTGCTTAAGATTCTAGGCTCAGTCTGCTCAAATTTTCTTTCTTACTGTTTTAGTTTTGGTAGTTTATATGTTTCTAGGAATTTATTCATTTCTTCTAGGTTGTCTAATTTGTTGGCATATAACTTTTCATAATATTCTCTTACAAAACTTTTCATTTCTGTGATGTTGGTTGTTATATCTCCTCTTTCATTTCTGATTTTGTTTATTTAGTCTTCCCGCTCTCTTTATTTTTATTTTTATTTCGTTTATTTTGATGAGTCTGGCCAGAGGTTTATCAATGATGCTGATCTTTTCAAGGAACCAGCTCCTGGTTTCATTGATCTGTTCTATTGTTTTTCTTAGTTTCTTTTCTGTTTTCTTAGTTTCTGTGTCATTTATTTCTGCTCCAATATTTATTATTTCCTTCCTTCTGATGGATTTGGGTTTTGTTTGTTTTTCTTTTTCTAACTCCTTTAGGTATAAGGTTAGGTTGTTTTTTCGAGATTTTTCTTGCTTCTTGAGTGGGCCTGTATTGCTATAATCTTCCCTCTTAGAACCACTTTTACTGCATCCCCAAGATTTTGGATCATTGGGTTTTCATTTTCAATTGTCTCTATGTGTTTTTTTATTTTCTCTTTGATTTCTTGGTTGACTCATTCATTGTTTAGTAGCATGTTATTTAACCTCCATGTATTCGTTCTCTTTCCAGAATTTTTCTTGTGGTTGATTTCTAGTTTCATAGCATTGTGGTCAAGAAAAGATGCATGGTAGGGCACCTGGGTGGCTCAGTTGGTTAAGCGACTGCCTTCGGCTCAGGTCATGATCCTGGAGTCCCTGGATCGAGTCCCGCATCAGGCTCCCTGCTCGGCAGGGAGCCTGCTTCTGCCTCTGACCCTCCCCCCTCTCATGTGCTCTCTCTCTCTCATTCTCTCTGTCTCAAATAAGTAAATAAAATCTTTAAAAAAAAAAAGAAAAGACTCATGGTAAGCCAAGATGTCCATCAACAGATGAATGGATAAAGAAGATGTGGTATATATATACAATGGAATATTATGCAGCCATCAAAAGGAACGAAATCTTGCCATTTGCAACAATGTGGATGGAACTGGAGGGTATTATGCTAAGCAAAATAAGTCAATCAGAGAAAGACATGTATCATATGAACTCACTGATATAAGGAATTCTTAATCTCAGGAAACAAACTGAGGGTTGCTGGAGTGTTGGGGGGTGGGAGGGATGGGGCGGCTGGGTGATAGACATTGGGGAGGGTATGTGCTATGGGGAGCGCTGTGAATTGTGCAAGACTGTTGAATCACAGACCTGTACCTCTGAAACAAATAATACATTATATGTTAAAAAAGAAGAAGAAGAAGAAGATAGTAGGAAGGAAAAAGTGAAGGTGAGGAAATCGGAGGGGGAGACGAACCATGAGAGACTATGGACTCTGAGAAACAAACTGAGGGTTCTAGAGGGGAGGGGGTGGAGGGATGTGTTAACCTGGTGATGGGTATTAAAGAGGGCATGTATTGAATGGAACACAGGGTGTTATATGCAAACGATGAATCATGGAACACTACATCAAAAACTAATGATGTAATGTATGGTGAATAACATAACATAATGAAATAAAATTTAAAAAAAGTTGCATGGTATAACTTCAATCCTTTTGAAATGGTTGAGACTTATTTTATGGACTAATATGTGATCTATTCTGGAGAATGTTCCATGTGCACTTAAAAAGAATGTGTATTCTGCTGTTTTAGGATAGAATGTTCTGAATACATCTATTAAATCCATCTGGTCCAGTGTGTCATTCAAAGCTTCCATTTCCTTGTTGATTTTCTGTTTAGATGATCTCTCCATTGGTATAAGTGGGATGTTAAAGTCTCCTACTATTATTGTATCACTATCAATTAGTTCCTTTATGTTTGGTATTAACTGTTTTATGTGTTTGGGTGCTCCCATGTTGGGTGCATAAATATTTACAATTGTTATGTCTTCATGTTGGATTGTCTTCTTAATGATTCTATAGTGTCCTTTGTCTCTTGTTACAGTGGGGGTGGTTATTTTAATTTCCTGTTTAGTATTCAAAATTCCAAGCTTTTAGATAAAGCATTATTCAAACAAAAAACACCTATAAAACATGTTTCTTTGATCTTCTTATTCTATAGTCAATAATAAATGATATATATCATTCACTATGCCCATGTGATTGCTGAATTCTCCAAATCGCTGCTCCATAACTAAAGGATTCTCATCATCTTCAGATGGAGCTTCCTTAAATGAAATCTTATTCTAGCTCTGCATTGGGTTGAAGGTACACAAATCTGTTGATGTTTCCAAGCCATTTACTCATATTAAAATCAGCATGCATCCCTTATGTCATACATAAAGATGATGTTTTGTCCTTGAATTTAACTTATCCTGATGAGGAAGTCCATATGAAATAAATGAAGAAAGTAAAAAGAGAAATTATGATAAAAAGTTAAGTTAAAAAGAAGATTATTAAAAAAAAAAAAAAAGAAGGAAAGGAGGCTAAGAAAAGAGAGTACCAACTCTTAGAGTTCTATGTCTCTATTTAAAATCTCCAATGAGCCCCCATTAGCTGTGCCCCCATAGGATCATCTACCACAGAAGCTATGGGAGTGAGGTGTTATGGTGGTGAGCACCTAAGCTCCCCAAGAATATCTAATGTGGCAAATGAATGACCCCCCAAATCATACATTATCCACACTGAAGAAGCCAATGGGATATCAGCAACAGCTTTGAACTAAATTATGCCTCCCACCACCAAAATTCATATGTTAAAAAATTAACCCCCAATGTATGGAGATGAGGCCTTTGAAAGGCAACTGTGTTTAGATGAAGTCATGAGAATGGGGCCCTCATGGTGAGATTAGTGCCCTCCTCAAGTATCTCATTTCTCAATGACCCCAGCCTTCTCTGAACTCCTGATCCTCCACTACAGTATTGAATAAGTGTAAGTGTGAACATATTAAGCTTATTCCTGAACCTAAGGAGAAAGCATTCAATCTTTCACTATTGGGAATAATGTTAGCTATAGATTTTCATAGATGTCATTTTATCAGATTGAGAAAACTATCTCTTTTTCCTAGTTTTTGTAGAATGTTTATCATGAATGAATGTTGGGTTTTGTCAAATGAATTTTCTACATTTTTAAGATGATCACATGATTTTTCTTTGTGGTAAATTACTCTGATTGATATTTAAAAGTTGAACCAACCTTATATTCCTAGGAAAAAAACCCATTTGCTTGATTAAATTGATAATATTTTGCAGATTTTTGTGTCCATGTTTGTAAGTCATATTGGTCTGTAATGTCCTTCTGACCTTCTAGAATGAGTTGGAAGTGTTCTCACTTATCTTTTGAAAAAGTTTGCATAGATTACTACTTACTTTTTTCTTGAATGTTCTATATCATTCATTTTTTTTTTCCTATGGATCACATTTTCTTGTGTGTCTTTTAGATCTCATGTCATGGATAATACATTAAAGAGGTTATAGTTTCTGTTATCTTCCTCTGACAAATTTGGGTGCTTGTTTTAACATGCAGTCCAATTTCTCACTTATAGCCTTGAATTTTATGTTGTCTTTGGTTTGTCATTTTATTAGTACAGAACTATGGAAAGACTCCAATGCTTCCCAAGTCTTCCTAATTTGGCAGCACTCAACCTCTAAACCCTCTCTCCCTGTGGTTTTTGATGGAGTGTGTTGTAAGTTTTGTTTGGGAAGGCTTAGGATAGATAGATCTTCCTTTAAGTCATAATCCTTACTTCTAAGATGTGCTCTTTCTTGTATTAGATGCCAAAGGTGTTGAGGAAATATTAATAGGATATTTCCATGCTTTCAAGTCCAGAACTCT
The DNA here is from genome assembly GCF_029215605.1 of Mirounga angustirostris. Classification (NCBI taxonomy): domain Eukaryota; kingdom Metazoa; phylum Chordata; class Mammalia; order Carnivora; family Phocidae; genus Mirounga; species Mirounga angustirostris. The sequence continues at coordinate 148,181,779 of NW_026991710.1, read as the reverse complement.
AATGTTCCCTGACACTGATCTTCCTGGAAAATTACTACATCTGTAATTCCTCTCTTCTCTTCCCAATCCCATACTAGCCACTCTCTACTAGGCCTGAGATGATCTTGCCTTGCTCATGTGCTGCCTAGCCCTCAGCCACAGACTTAGAGAAAACCTGGCATGCATCCATATGGTCCTTTCTCTGCCTAGCTTCCATCTCTGCATGACACACACCACAGATTCTAGCCACTTTTCCACCCCAAAACCTAATCTCTGCCCCCTTACCTCAGAGGAACCATTGTACGCTCTGCTCAGACTCCTCCGCTCTATACTATTATTTGGAAATTGTTCCTAGAAAAAAACTGAGGATCATGACATTCACCTCATGACTCAGTGATTCTCTCAGGAATCACTCCTTGTTGTCCAATGCCTGAAAAGACTTTGTCCAGTGTAACAGATGTTTACAGGAGGAGGGCTGATTCATAGCTACTAAATCCACCATGGCCAGAATGTACCTAAGTAGAACTTTTGATGCAGTAAAAATAGCAAATAGGCCATAAAATTCTAAATTATGCAAGATTTCATTTTCACTAGGTGTTATTGATTATTTATGTATTGAATGTATTATTTATGTACTGAGTGTATTTCTTAAGTTCTTAGATTCCCAAAAGCATTATCTGAGTTTTATATAACATAAAGATGATAAAATCTAATGTAATGTATTTTATAAAACTTCTAAGCTAAGAAAGTCCTCTAAGTAAAGTAGGCCAAGATTTAACCCTATTATAATTTAACTTGTAGTTTTCTTATTCTTTTGTCCTTAGCCCTTAGCTAAAGGTGAAACTCAGAGTCCTCCTGGAGTTACTCTCTCCCAGGTAAGGTCCACATTCTGTTTGCTTTTCAAATAAACCAGTTTAAGTTCTTTCATGATTTTTTTCTCTCAAAACATTACCTTTTTGTCTCTCCTATCTCTAAGGACTCTGCCTTGTAGGGATAGGCATGTCCTAGTTGTATTATTGCTTGTTGACATTATCTCTATCCTAATTTTTTTTTAAGATTTTATTTATTTATTTATTTGAGAGAGAGAGAGAATGAGAGAGAGCACATGAGAGAGGGGAGGGTCAGAGGGAGAAGCAGACTCCCTGCCAAGCAGGAAGCCCGGTGCGGGACTCCATCCAGGGACTCCAGGATCATGACCTGAGCCGAAGGCAGTCGCTTAACCAACTGAGCCACCCAGGCGCCCCTCTCTATCCTAATTTAACATGAACACATTTTATGGTGATTTTCTACACTAATTCTTGAACTTCTGAATGGCTCTAATGGTGGGAATTTGAATCCCCTCTAAAGAATATGATGGCTGTGAAATTTGGAGGCTGGGATGAAAGAAGCAGGAGCTTTGATAAGAAATAGCAAAGGGGGTGGGGATTCTACACACCTTGAAAATAACTCCTCCATCTAAACTTTCTAATTTCCTAATCGGTCCTATTGGTTAACTGCTTCCTGTTATCACGTGCATGTGTGTGTGTGTGTGTGTGTGTGTGTATTAGAACTTGACTTTTTCTGAGGGTTTAGAAGCATCATAGTATGATTTTCTTTCTCAAGAGAATATTATAGATTCTTTGGTGAGGCTAATTTTTCAACCAACAAATATTTGTTGAGAATCTACTACGCTCAAGGAAGTAAAAATGAATGACACAACTTCTATCACCAAGACTTCCATACTGTCTAGTCGGGTATATTTACACACAAATAATTATATTACAAAGCAAAAAATTACATTAGGAAAGAGCCATGGTTAAGGCTCAGAGAACCAAGAGGTAATATGCAGTCTGGCAATCAAGAAAAACACAAAGGAGTAGGTAGTGTGCAGTCTGGATACAAGAGAACGGGAAGAATTTCTGCAGGTGGAAAATGGAGGACTCTCTGGAAAGAGATAACCATACACACAATGGCATCGAGTACAAAAATGGGTGGAGATATTGGGAATTTTGTAGTTCTTTAAAAAAAAGATTTGTTTATTTGGGGAAGGGGTAATAGTCAGAGAGAGACAGAGAGAGAATCTTAAGCAGAGCTGAGTGTGGAGCCCAGTGCAGGGCTCGATCTCACAAACCAGAGACCATGACCAGAGCTCAAACCAAGAGTCAACTCTTAACCCAATGCACCACCAGGTGCACTGAGAATGTTGTAGTTCTTAAGATGATGGGACTCACAAGTATCCGTACTTTAGAGTTTGCAACAAATCTGTTACATATATTCTCTTGGCTATGCCAAACAGTACATAAGAAATAAATGAATGGTTGGTGAAAGCAAGGTAGTGAAAGAGGATACGTTTTTAAAGAAGTTTAAAGATGAAAGGAGAAGGGAGATGGCAAGGGTTAATGTTTATTGAGCAGCCACTGTGTGCCGAACTGTGTAGTAAATTCTTACATGTAATATTGCCTTTAATCTCCACCATATAATTATGTGAGTGATGCTTATTATTGATTTCATAGATGCATAAACTTAAGCTTAAAGAAATTGACTAGCTCTATAAGTGACTCAGTTAAAAAATGTTATGGCAAGTAGAAGAACCTGGAGGCTTAAACAGAAGCCTTTTAGATAAACAAAGGAGTGATTTAGTTTAAATGAATAAATGAAAGCATAGGAAAAAAGCTCCTGTTATCAGCAATTTTCTCATATATGAGTAATTTTTTTTTTATTTTTTAGAGGTTTTCATATTTTCCCCTTGTACAATAAGCATAATCAAAAAAAGAAAGTCTCCTTTAAGGAGAAAACAGTAAGGCAAAGAAAATTATGTTTTCAAGAAGAGGAAAGAATGAAGGGGAAGGGGAGCGAGGCAAAGTATCACCATTAGTTTGAGGGACTGAGATCCAGAAGCAATTATTCATTCATTCAACAAATATTTCTTGAATTACTACTATGTGCCAGGCAGAGAGAGAGAGAGGCGGGGGGTGGGGAGGGGGAGAGAGAGAATGAACAAAAGGGGACAGGTTGGCTAAGGATACAGGAGCAAATTCCCATGAAATGATCTCATTCTCATCAGAGCAGAAGTGAAGTCAGTGACTAAGTGTGAGGGGAAGTGAGGCTAAGACCTCGAGGAGGCACAAAAAGAGTCTGAAATTACTATGACTTGCTCTGGGGCCCAGGAGCAAAAGCAGAGAAGAAAGAAAACTGAGGCTATCCAGAGTTGAAAGATGTCAAGATGAAAACAGGAGAAGGGCAAGGGTCAAGAAGATAAAAGAATTTTGAGACCAGAACGACCTTACGTTTCCTTTAAACTCCTATGTGGAAGTTGCTGGGCATGTGTGGAGATAAAGAACACGATCCTGGGGCAAAATTGTGAAGTAGGGATTGGGGGTGGAATCCTGAGAAAGCACATCAAGGCAGGAAGATGGCCGGGAAGTCTGAGAGAATGCCCGACAGTGGTCATTAATGAGCAACAATCTGGAAGCTCAATTCTGGAAGCTGTTTGTAGAAACTGTATGGATTCTCTTCGTAGCTCTAACTTCGTTGGAGCAGAGAACATTAATCCAGAACATCCCTGCCCAGACACCCAGATAAATTCGAAAGGATCATTTCAACACATAATCAGAATTTTGAGACGACTTGGCAATTGTATCCTGACGTTTCGCATGTTATTAACATTCTTGATCACAGCCGTCCGGCTCCAGTGGGTATTATTGTACATTTGTGTTGTCGGGCGAATGGGCGAGAAGTGCATCGCGATCCTCCTGTGTCTCACATTCTGTTTCAGTTAGCTAATCCATCAATTAAGGGGACACGCTGAAACCGTCGGAAGACAATTAAGAGAGGTCGTTAGCCTAGCACGGGCTAGCAAAACTGGTGTGCTATTGTCCTGGCTGTCGTCCTGGTCCAGACGGCATTCACTTGGGGCCCAAGGGACAGAGACACTGCCTTATTTGTTTAGGCAATAATTGTCCCTCAGCCCTGAAGAGAGACCCGAAAATTGCTTCTATATTTAGAAACAAGATTGCTCTGTTGAGGCTGCTGGTCAGAGAGTCTTACCTCCTTATAGAAGTCTGTTATTCCTAGGACTCTGTTTCCTAATTTAGGCCTTTGTGGTGTTTAGTTGATGAACGGCCTTTGTTAGGCACGCACTGAGGGGCAGGAACTTTTCACACAAGGGCCTGAAGAGGCCATATGGCGGCTCCCCGGAGGAATATTAATCATGGGGGTTACCACTTACTCCTCTGAGTAAACGTTATGACAGGTACAAGGTATGATTGTTTGGATTGAATAAGAAAGACAAATTAATTGTTAAAGAAAGTGGATTTCAAACCAGTGTATGAAAAGTAAATCCAAAGTCAACAATTCTCAATTGCACGTGTGGAGAGAAAAAAACAGGCCTTCGTGCTTATTAAATATCCCTGTGCCCTTGAAGAGGGAGGTTCTTGGCCATCCATGCATGTCCTCCTCCTTATGTGCACAGGAAAGCCACCAAAATATTCCTGAGCCACCACAGCAGCCAGGACCTACCTCTCCCAGGGGACACCTTGGCCTCGAGGGGGTCCCTGATCTAAATCACCCCCAAGTTGGTACTTGGGTTCTCTGTAAGCAGTTCCCATTAATTTAATCCAAGCCCAGACTTTTAAAATCCCAGATAGCTAGTTCACTATTTACATTTCCCGTATGCTTTCTGGCTTCACACACCACAAAATCATCCCTGTTATTCAAGGAGGTGAAAGCCACGAGATAGTTGTATACACAGACTCACTGTCGAGATTTTTTTTTTTTTTTTTAGATTAAAAGAAATTTATTAGACCTCTCAACCACATGTGATGCATGGACCTTGTTTGGACCCTAATTTGAAAAAAAACAAAAAAAAAACCAACTGTAAAAAGACATGTTTGAGGTAACCAAGGGAAAGAAAATAAGGATTAGATATTAGATACTATTAAGGAATCTTTTTTTTTTTAATTTTTTATTCTTATGTTAATCCCCATACATTACATCATTAGTTCTAGATGAAGTGTTCCATGATTCATTGTTTGTGCACAACACCCAGTGCTCCATGCAGAATGTGCCCTCCTCAATACCCACCACCAGGCTAACCCATCCTCGCCCCCCCCTCCCCTCTAGAACACTGTTTGTTTTTCAGAGTCCATTGTCTCTCATGGTTCGTCTACCCCTCCGATTTCCCCCGCTTCATTCTTCCCCTCCCGCTACCTTCTTCTTCTTCTTCTTCTTTTTTTTCTTAACATATATTGCATTATTTGTTTCAGAGGTACAGATCTGAGATTCAACAGTCTTGCACAATTCACAGCGCTTACCAGAGCACATACCCTCCCCAGTGTCTATCACCCAGTCACCCCATCCCTCCCACCCCACCCCCCACTCCAACAACCCTCAGTTTGATTCCTGCAATTAAGAATTCCTCATATCAGTGAGATCATATGATACATGTCTTTCTCTTTTTGACTTATTTCACTCAACATAATACCCTCCAGTTCCATCCACGTCGTTGCAAATGGCAAGATCTCATTCTTTTTGATGGCTGCATAATATTCCATTGTATATGTATACCACATCTTCTTTATCCATTCATCTGTCGATGGACATCTTGGCTCTTTCCACAGTTTGGCTATTGTGGACATTGCTGCTATAAACATCGGGGTGCACGTACCCCTTCGGATCCCTACTTTTGTATCTTTGGGGTAAATACCCAGTAGTGCAATTGCTGGATCATATGGTAGCTCTATTTTCAACTTTTTGAGGAACCTCCATACTGTTTTCCAGAGTGGCTGCACCAGCTTGCATTCCCACCAACTCACTGTCGAGATTTTGTATTTTATCATGACCAACTTTAGTTTACTGTTCTTTTAAGTTATGATGAATAAAAATCTTACTCATTGCCTTAAAGAGAAGATCTGTCTTCCAAAAGAAATTCTCAGCAGATTAATGTCAGACTTCCGTGCCGAAATTAAAGCCAGCTAGAATCATTTAAAATTTTAAAGTGAAAAATGCATTGCATTTTTTATGTTGCTGCTGCCCCCTCACTCACCATGAAACTTCCTCCTCATGCAGTATATCAGTCAATAGAAACCCTGTTCTTCCAATTACTCATGCCCAGGGATGTGGAATCATCCTTGGCCCGCCCTCCAATACAGCAGTCAACACTGATGAGTTTGCCTTCAGAATATATCCACAGTCTGACTATTTCTTAATCATTCCTGTTGCTTCCATTATGACCTGTGCCACCACAGTCTCCCACCTGGATTATGTGCACTAGCCTCTGACCTGGTCTCCCTGCTTCCACACCTTTGCTCTCCATTCTTCTCTTGAGCAGGTCATGACACTCCGCCACCATTCTAAGGTAAAAGTCGAAGATCTTAATATAGTCCCCATCTGCTCTCTGACATCATCCTCTACCACTTGCCCACTGGCTAATTTTCCTCCAGCCACATTTCCACTCCTCAGTCATATCAAGTGTTCTCCCCCAGGGCCTTTGCACGTACTGTCCTCTCTGCCTGGAATGCCCATCCTCCATGTGACCATGTGGCTTTTTTTCCTTATTTTCTTCAGGTCTCTTCCTAAATATGAGCTCACTAAAAGAAGCCAAATCTCACCACACCATATAAAATAGTTCCAACCTCCTATTACCTAACACCCTCTTATCTCGCTCTGCTTTATTTTTCTTCAGAACACCTATCATACCCCTGACAATTTCCACATTTGTTTATTTTATGTCTCTTCCATTACCTGGCCAGTAGTCGGCACTCAATAAACATTTCTTGAGTGAATGATGGTGATAATGACAAAGATATGTTTGGCCCCCAGATTTCCTATAGAGCAGTAGTAAGAAAGATAGGAATCTGAACATGTGGTATTATAATGGCCATCTCCCATCACACAGTAGCAAACAAGGACATCTAGAGAAACATAAAACAAAAATGAAAATGAGCTACACTCAGTTACTGAACTTCAAGCCTACAGGAATACAATCATTTTAAAACTTGGTGAATTAATTTGAACCAGAAATAAATCTACATATCTCCTACAACTATTGAGCCGTGAGCAAACTGGAACCATGCTGATTCTTCACTTGTCTCAATTCTGTGGAGGCTCTGAGAAGACTTTCATCGCTCACGTAAGGAAGTGCGAAGTGTTGCACTCTCTCTTTTTAGGAATAACCCCTCATTTTCTCTGGGCCTGATGATATTTCTCCGCTTTAGCAGATTACTTATGTTTTCTTTCTACTTCCTGCTCCTTTTCACTCCCTGGCACAACCCAGACCAAGCACGTGGAAACTCGTGGTTCCGCCATCAAGGGGAAGGCTGCAGGCAGTATCTAAGAGGCAATGGCACCAGTGAGAGAAGGAGATCAGTAATATAAGATCTTTGGGAGATGTTGAGATTTTAATTAAGAGTTGCCAAAGCTGTAGTCAGGAAGAAAAATCAGGAAAACTGAAGCTCTCTCAAAGTAGCAAGTGACAGGAATAGGGGGAAAGTTTACTCGTTCACTTACTCATCAAGGACATTCCTGGTACTCAACTTAAAAAGATGACAAAAATGTGTTCCCTCCCTTTGGAAAAAAGCAGACAAGAACACAGATCATTATTATTTTATATAAAGTAATAAATGCTAAGTTTTGTAGAAGAACATAAGAGGGAATTTGTAACCCAAACTAGACTTGATATAAAAATAGAATTGCGTTCTAAAACCAGTTTTGCTTCTATCTGTGATATATTAGGCAAATTACTTAAATTCCCCAAACTTTGGTTTCCTTTTGGTAAGAAAGAAAAAAGTTATACAAATGATAAAAATGGCTCAAATATATATTCTAAGTTGAGCACTTCTGTTTCTCTCTGGGTACTGCTTACACCGTATTTATGTGGAGTTATCCATATCACATTTCCTGATTCTGTGAGGTACAAGCTGATATTCCTACATTCCATACAAAGAAACGAAGGTAGGAGTGGTTGGTCAGTAAGAAGAGGCCATTCTGCAAGACCAAGAACTCATCTGGGAGGTTCCTGATGGAAACTCTTGCAGGGAGGAAGGGGGCAGCCCTGAAGAGGACAGTCAGGGGATTTAAGGATGAGAAACACAGGATCGAATAATTCTGCCAAATGGAGAATCTTCCATGGCAATGCATCTAGAGTCCTAAGAGGAAACTGTCAAATAATAGAAGTAAGGGAAGACAAGAGCAGTAGGAATTTAAAGGGGAAAAAAAAAAACACACCAATAATAAGATTCCCAGGTGAGATATCTATATGTTAACATCTTGAACTCTATTGAAATAGAATAAAAGACAGTGAATGTGACCCCAGCAGAAACCCCTGCATGGAATGGGGGAACAATCCTCCTAAGGCATCAAGCATGAACTTGACCTAGAAACTCGGGTTTCCTGCATTGAAGGAAATTGAGTACTTTCAGGTGTTTCCTATGGGAACCCTCACTAAAACTGATTTTATTTGTAGTAACACTCGTCCTTAAATGCCCACACTACTGCTATGATATTGCTATAACCATAATTAAGTTTTATTGAAAGAATTGCTATGGGCTAAGCACTATGCAAATTAATTTTTGTACATCATTCTTGTAATGGTTTTATGGAGCAAACTTTATTCTCTTCATGTTCTAAATAGGGATATTTGGCCCTAAAGAAATTACTTATTCATGGTCATACAAGTATTCTGTGGAGCAGTATGAGTTTGCTGACATGACACAATTTTTCAGTCTATGAAAATGGCAATTTCATAGGGTCAAAAACTGGCAAGTAGAAGCACCTATGAAAACTAGGCCTGACCTGGGTAGTCATTCACTGTGCAAGATGCTTCCTCACAGAGTGAACTCTGGTGTGAAACTGAATAATCACGGGCCAGAGAAGATAGAAAACCTAGCCATGGCATTCATAATGCCGTATATTGTTGAAGTCGTGGGCCTCTGCATACTGCCCTCAGTGAAAAGGATATTTGAAACTATGTGACTTTACAGACCAAGAATTTAACCTGCATTTTTATATAAGCACCTTGCTTTGGCCTTATGGAAGATTTAGGTTTAAAAATTTCTTGGTAGTGTTTGACAGATTCTAAACATTATTCACACACATGAAATATATTTATTATGAGTAATACCACTGAGAATTTCTTATAAAAGTCTGTCCCTAAAAGGAAAGTTATGTTCTGTAACAATAACAAAGAATGCATATAAGATAAGCTGACTAAGGAGATTCTCTGCAGATTTATGCCATTGCAATAATGGGAAAGGTTTAATTTCATCATACAGGAATTTCTGTTAGAACGTGTCAGCTGAAAAAATAACTTTCAAAGAAATTCATAAAACATTTCTGATTGTAGCAGATTTAATTGGCTTAACTACCAAGTATTTTTCTATACTAATATTTTTTAAGATTCTAATTTCTTTTTTAAAGATTTTATTTATTTATTTGACAGAGAGAGATAGTGAGAGCAGGAACACAAGCAAGGGGAATGGGAGAGGGAGAAGAGGGAGCCCAATATGGGGCTTGATCCCAGGACCCCGGGATCATGACCTGAGCCAAAGGCAGACGCCCAACGACTGAGCCTGACATGGGGCTGGGTCCCAGAACCCTGAGATCAGGACCTGAGCCAAAGGCAGACGCTTAACGGACTGAGCCACCTAGGCACCCTCCTCTTCCAATTTAAGAAAATATAAAAATAAGAATGCTTAATTGCTACCTAACTGAATTCTGAACAATGTATTTTTTCCCTCAACTAAGTAGTGTTATTTTTTCCCAGCTTTATTGAGATGTAATTGACATATAATATGTAAGTTTTAGGTAAACAATGTGATGATTTGATATACTTACATATTGCAAAATAATTACCATAATAGGGTTACTTAACACCTCCATCACTTCACATAATTACCTTGTGTGTGTGTGTGTGTGTGTGTGTAGTGAGAACATTTAAGATCTATTTTCTTAGCAACTTTTAAGTATCCAATACAGTATTGTTAACTATAGTCACCATGCTGTACATTACATCCCCAGAAATTATTTCTCTAAAACTGAAAGTTCATGCCTTTGACCAACATCTCCCCATGTCTCCTATTCCCCTCAACCCCAGTCTTTGGCAACCAGCATTCTATTCTCTGTTTCTACAAGTTCAGCTTTTTTAGATTCTACATATAAACGATATAATACAGTATTTGTCTTTCTCTGTTTGACTAATTGAACATAACATAATGCCCTCAAGTTTTTTCCACATTGCTGCAAATGGCAGGATTACTTTCTTTCTCGTGGCTGAATTATAGATAGATGATAGGTAGATAGATAGAAAGATAGAGATAGATATCACATCTTCTTTATCCATTCATCCATAGATAGGTACTTCAGTTGTTTCCATATCTTGGCTATTGTCAATACTGCTGCAATGAACAAAGGAATGAGCTTATCTCTTTGAATACTGATTTCCTTCCCTTTGGATATATATGCAGAAGTGGGATTGCTGGATCAAGCGTAGTTCTATTTTTAATTTTTTTGAGGAACCGCCATGCTGTTTTCCAGAGTGGCTGCACCAATATGTATTCCCACCAACAGAGCAAAGGGGTCCCCTTTTCTCCATTTCCTCACCAACACTTGCTATCTCATGTCTTTTTGATGATAGCCATTCTAACAGGTGTGAGGTGATATCTCATTGTGGTTTTGATTTGCATTTCCCTGATGATTAGTGATGTTGAGCACCTTTTCATGTACCTGTTGGTCATTTGTATTTCTTTTGGGAAAAAATGTTTATTCAGGTTCTCTGCCCATTTATAAATTAGATTTTTTTGTTATTGATTTATATAAGTTACTTATACATTTTGGATATCACAGAGACAGTTTGCAAATATATTTTCCTATTCCACGGGTTGTATTGTCATTTTGTTGATTTTCTTTTTTCTTTTTCTTTTTTTTTTTCTTTTTGCCATCGAACACCACCTTAAGAGAGTTGCTTTTAAGTAAAATTCAGCATGGGATAAAATATAATTATAATTTGTAAATCTAAATTCAATTTGAAAATCAAATCACAGGAAAAGGGTAAAAGGTTCCTTCCAAAATTTGGGTGAAAATGTATTTTCACAGCATTCACTTACCTAGTATAACCCCACATATTAACAATGTTTTAATTTCAATTTTTTATACAATTAGGTCATCAACTTCAAGTCCAAGCCTGAACTATTTTACAAAGGATATGTTTTATCCCATATTTGATTATTAAAATAAAGCTTTAAAGTGTAATGGAAAGAAAACTATATAATAATGTAATTGACACTTTAAGTTAAATCTTGTAAAATATAATTTAACACCATATCACACCAACACTTTCAATTCTAAATGGAGATATATTTGCGGTATGTACTAATCTCTATGTAGAGTAGTGCAATAAATTTAGATGAACTTGTTTCAGAAGCAGAAATGATTACTGCCAAAAAGTAAAAAGGGAGAGAAATGAAGCCCTCTTAAAACTCTCTTTGTTTTGAATGTTGTCATGGTTACTTAGAGAAATTTGTTTTGAGGACTATTTCTTATGATCAGTTTGGTGGTGGCTGAAAGAACAAGATTGATGAGGAAATTCTTTTATAAACACCTTTTCAAAATCCATCTTTACTAATTATTCCCTTTACACCTACATTAGACTTAAAGTTGGCTGTGTGCAGAATTTTTTTTTTTTTAACATTTAAGTGATTTTGAGTCATAAACATTCAAATATAGCTTTGGGTTGAATTTAATTTCTACGTGTTCAGCCAATGTCTAAATTTAAAAACTCACATTTTAAAATATGACTGTGGGCAAGCTACACAAAATAAGTGAATTGCTAAATAATCCTTAGAGCATAAATAGCAGAGAATTAATGTTCAATTAATTTAGTTCTATAATGCCATTCTTACTTTTAGTATGTCTAAAATTTTATGCCAGGAGGATTTTGGATTGGACATTACAATCCTAGAATATTTCAGCAGAAAAGGAGCTTAGAGACCATGTAGTCCAACAGTCTCTGTTCTTAAAAATGAGGAAACTGAGTCCCAGAGATGTTGAACATTTTCACAAGATCATATTGCTAACTAACAGCAAACGTGGGACTTTAATCAAAGTCACCTGATTCAAATTCCATTGCATTTTTCATGACACGCGGCTTATATCAAGAGCTTATGAGAATAAATTTATCCCGTTGAAAAGGTTTGCAAAGTGTGTGCCTTAAAGCCCTAATTGTTCCTTTGAACTACCCCAGGAGGCCACAGGAGGGTGAAAAGGAAGATGTCCTGCTTTATATCCACTTTGATATAATCACTTCCTCTTTCTTCTGTTAAAAAAAAAAAAAATGTAATTTTGAATAATGTTTCATGTCTAAAAAGATTCTCCTACCAAAAAAGAAAGTTTGAAAATTAGTTCTCAATTCCTGGTTCAAGCTATATGGAGAACTGAACCTCTTCCAATACCACCATGTAAAAGTAATTAAGTAAAACAAAAATAAACATTTTTAAGGGATTTTGTGACTGTCTAAAAATATCTTAGTGTCCCAAACATAGAGGGTTTAAAAACCAGGAATCTCCTGGAAATGGTTGTCTGCATGATAGAAAAAAAAAAAAGGCACTTATGCTAATATAACAATCTGAAGTAAGGAGATAAAGTATGTGAGGTCAACCTTGTGAACTACAATTCCTTCATTGAATTGGGGTGTTCTGAAGACTACACTCACCATGAAAGGGGAGAGTATAAAACAATCCCAGAGAGAAAGAGAAAGATCACCTATCTCCACCTGTGCTCTGAGTGGGACAAAACTGTTTCCATTGAAAATGGATACCCATTGTCTATACCTCTTGCACATTTGGGTTTTGAATTTACTTTCAACATCTTCCTTGAACAATCAAGCTGACAAATTAATATATAAATTGTTCCTGGACCAGTGATCCCCACAGATAACTTAGCAGAAACTTTTAAAAAATGGCTTTCAGGGGCGGAGCAAGATGGCAGAGGAGTAGGAGACCTGGATTTCGTCTGGTCTCAGGAATTCAGCTGGATAGGGATCAAACCATTCTGAACACCTACGAACTCAACAGGAGATCGAAGAAAAGAATAGCAACCAACTCTCTGAACAGAAAAGCGACCACTTTCTGGAAGGTAGGACGTGCGGAGAAGTGAATCTGAGGCGATATTCGGGAGGATAGACGGCGGGGGAGGGGGCTTCCGTCGGCCACTTCTGGCAAGTGATAGAGCCGCGGAGCACAAAATCGGAACTTTTAGAAGTCAGCTCCACTGAGAGACGTTGCTCCAGTGGCTAAGCGGGGGGTGGAATCCTCGTGGGACACTGTGGTCTCAGGACCCTCAGGGTCACAGAAAGACCGGGGGTGCCTGAGTGCGGCAGAGCTCCCAGGTATCGGAGCGGGGAAGCCGGCTGCAGAGAGGGAGCCGAGGCGTGGGCTCTCAGCTCGGGGTGGCCATAAACCATGATCCGCGGCACAATTGGGCCACTGCTCCTCCAGCAGGGACCCAACAAGCGGCAGATCCGGGGAGACTCACCTTCCTCCCCGGGGAGGAGCCTCGCGGGAGGGCACCGCAAGGACCTGCTGGGTTTGGAGACTCCACCCGGGGTCGGGTGCCAGAGACAGAAACGCGCGGTCACAGGCCGGGTGAGCACGGAGTGCAGCTGGAGACCAGGGAGCCGGGAGTGACTGACTGCTTTTCTCTGGGGGCTCACTGAGGAGCGGGGCCCCGAGTTCTCGGCTCCTCCGGGACGGAGATTGGGAGGCCGCCATTTTCACTCTCGGCCTCCAAAGCTGTACGGAAAGCTCGCAGGGAACAAAAGCTCCGGAGAGCAAACCCGAGCAGATGACTTAGCCGGGAGGGGGCAAGGGCGGGGCAATTCCGCCTCCGGCAGAGACATTTGGGAACCACGGCAACAGGCCCCTCCCCAGAAGATCTGCGAGAACAGCCAGCCAAGACCAAGTTTACCGATCAATGAGAACGGCAGAACTCCAAAACTAGGGGAACAATGCACATAGAATCCATGGCTTTTTTACCATGATTCTGTAGTCATTCAAAGTTAATTTTTTTTAACTGTCTTTTTTTTTTAATTTTTCTTTTTCCCTTTTTCAACCAACATCTTATCAATCCCTATTTAAAAAACATTTTTATTTTTCATTTTTAGAGTCATATTCTATCCCTTCATAGTAGTTACCCATATTTTTGGCATATATATATATATAAGTTGTTCTCTCTTTAAAATTTTGAGATAGTTTCTTCTAACAGATCAAAATAAACCCTAAATCTCTAGTGTATGGTTTTTTTCTACTCTCCTGCCTGATCACATTCTCTCCCTTTGTTTTCTTTTTCTTTTTTTTTTAAATACTCTTCTTTCTTTTTTCAAACAACTTCTTATCAATTCCTTTTATAAAATTTTTTATAATTTTCATCTTTACAGTCATATTCCATCTCTTCATCATATCAACCCTTATTTTTGTACATATATAAGTTTTTCTTTCTTTAAAATTTTGGGAAGCACTTTCTTCTAACAGACCAAAATATACCCAAAATCTAGTGTGTGGCACTGATCTATGTACCAGCCTGATCATATTTGATCATATTCTGTTTTGTTTTGTTTTGTTTTGTTCTGTTTTTGTTTGTTTTTATCTTTATAGTTTTCTTTTTCTTTTCTTTTTTATTCTTTTTCTTTTTTCTCTCTTTCCCTTTCTTTTCCCCCTGCTTCAGGTCTTTTCTGATTTGTTTAGAGTATATTTTCTGGGGACGTTGTTGCCCTGTTAGCATTTTGTTCTCTCATTAATCTATTCTCTTCTGGACAAAATGACAAGATGGAAGAAATCGCCTCAACAAAAAGAACAAGAGGTAGTACCGACTGCCAGGGACCTACTCAATACGGACATTAGTATGATGTCGGATCTAGAGTTCAGAATCATCACTTTAGATACTAGCTGGGCTTGAAAAAAGCATGGAAGTTATTAGAGAAACACTTTCTGGAGAAGTAAAAGAACTAAAATCTAACCAAGTCGAAATCAAAAAGGTTATTAATGAGGTGCAATCAAATATGGGGGCACAAACTGCTAGGATAAATGACGCATAATAGAAAATCAGTGATATAGAAGACTAAATGATGGAAAATAAAGAAGCTGAGAAAAAGAGAGATAAACAACTACTGGATCATGAGGGCAGAATTCGAGAGATAAGCAATACCATAAGACAAAACAACATTAGAATAATTGGGATTCCCAGAAGAGGAAGAAAGAGAGAGAGGGGCAGAAGGTATATTGGAGCAAATTATAGCAGAGAACTTCCCTAATTTGGGGAAGGAAACAGGTATCAAAATCCAGGAAGCACAGAGATCCCCTCTCAAAATCAATAAAAATAGGTCAACACCCGACATCTAATAGTAAAACTTACGAGTCTCAGAGACAAAGAGAAAATCCTGAAAGCAGCTTGGGAGAAGAGATATGTAACCTACGATGGTAGAAACATTAGATTGGCAACAGACCTATCCACAGAGACCTGGCAGGCCAGAAAGGACTGGCAGGATATATTCAGAGCACTAAATGAGAAAAATATGCAGCCAAGAATACTATATCCAGCTAGGCTATCATTGAAAATAGAAGGAGAGATAAAAAGTTTCCAGGACAAACAAAAACTAAAGGAATTTGCAAACACAAAACCAGCCCTACAGGAAATATTGAAAGGGGTCCTCTAAGCAAAGAGAGAGCCTAAAAGCAACATAGACCAGAAAGGAACACAGACAATATACAGTAACAGTCACCTTACAGGCAATACAATGGCACTAAATTCATATCTTTCAATAGTTACCCTGAATGTAAATGGACTAAATGCCCCAATCAAAAGACACAGGCTATCAGATTGGATTAAAAAACAAGACCCATCGATATGCTGTCTGCAAGAGACTCATTTTAGACCCAAAGACACCCCAGATTGAAAGTGAGGGGGTGGGAAACCATTTACCATGCTAATGGACACCAAAAGAAAGCTGGGGTGGCAATCCTTATACCAGACAAATTAGATTTTAAACCAAAGACTGTAATAGGAGATGAGGAAGGGCACTATATCCTACTTGAAGGGTCTATCCAACAAGAAGATCTAACAATTGTAAATATCTATGCCCCTAACATGGGAGCAGCCAATTATATAAGCCAATTAATAATAAAAGCAAAGAAACACATCAACAACAATACAATAATAGTGGGGGACTTCAACACCCCCCTCACTGAAATGGACAGATCATCTAAGCAAAAGATCAACAAGGAAATAAAGACTTTAAATGACACACTGGACGAGATGGACTTCACAGACATATTCAGAACATTCCATCCCAAAGCAACGGAATACACATTCCATGTGCTCATGGAACATTCTCCAGAATTGATCACATCCTAGGTCATAAATCAGGTCTCAACCAGTACCAAAAGATTGGGATCATTCCCTGCCTATTTTCAGACCACAATGCTTTGAAACTAGAACTCCATCACAAGAGAAAAGTCGGAAAGAACTCAAATACATGAAGGCTAAAGAGCATCCTACTAAAGAATGAATGGGTCACCAGGAAATTAAAGAAGAATTTAAAAAATTCATGGAGACCAATGAAAATGAAAACACAACTATTCAAAATCTTGGCAGTCCTAAGAGGAAAGTATATAGCAATACAAGCCTTGCTCAAGAAACAAGAGAGATCTCAAGTACACAACCTAACCCTCCACCTAAAGGAGCTGGAGAAAGAACAGCAAATAAAGCCTAAACCCAGCAGGAGAAGAGAAATAATAAAGATCAGAGCAGAAATCAATGAAATAGAAACTAAAAGAACAGTAGAACAGATCCACGAAACTAGGAGCTGGTTCTTTGAAAGAATTAACAAGATTGATAAACCCCTGGCCAGACGTATCAAAAAGAAAAGAGAAATGACCCAAATCAACAAAATCATGAATGAAAGAAGAGAGATCACAACCAACACCAAAGAAATACAAACAATTATAAGAACATATTATGAGCAACTCTATGCCAGCAAATTCAATAACCTGGAAGAAATGGATGTGTTCCTAGAGATGTATCAACTACCAAAACTGAACCAGGAAGAAATAGAAAAACCTGAACAGACCTATAACCACTAAGGAAATTGAAGCAGTCATCAAAAATCTCCCAACAAACAAAAGCCCAGGGCCAGATGGCTTCCCAGGGGAATTCTACCAAACATTTAAAGAAGAATTAATACCTATTCTTCTGAAACTGTTCCAAAAATAGAAATGAAAGGAAAACTTCCAAACTCATTTTATGAGGCCAGCATTACCTTGATCCCAAAACCAGACAAAGACCCCATCAAAAAGGAGAATTACAGACCAATATCCCTGATGAACACAGATGCAAAAATTCTCACCAAAATACTAGCCAATAGGATCCAACAGTATATTAAAAGGATTATTCACCATGACCAAGTGTGATTTATCCCTGGGCTGCAAGGTTGGTTTAACATGCGCAAATCAATCAATGTGATACAATACATTAAGAAAAGAAAGAACAAGAATCATACGATCCTCTCAATAGATGCAGAAAAAGCTTTTGACAAAGTACAGCATCTTTCTTGATCAAAACTCTTCAGAGTATAGGGATAGAGGGTACATACCTCAATATCATAAAAGCCATCTATGAAAAACCTACAGCGAATATCATTCTCAATGGGGAAAAACTGAGAGCTTTCCCCCTAAGGTCAGGAATGTGGCAGGGATGTCCACTATCACCACTGCTATTCAACATAGTGTTAGAAGTCCTAGCCACAGCAATCAGACAACAAAAAAAAAATAAAAGGCATCCAAATTGGCAAAGAAGAAGTCAAACTCTCACTCTTTGCAGACGATATGATACTTTATGTGGAAAACCCTAAAGACTCCACCCCAAAACTGCTAGAACTCATACAGGAATTCAGTAAAGTGGCAGGATATAAAATCAATGCACAGAAATCAGTGGCATTCCTATACACCAACAACAAGACAGAAGAAAGAGAAATTAAGGAGTCGATCCCATTTACAATTGCACCCAAAACCATAAGATTCCTAGGAATAAATCTAACCAAAGAGACAAAGGATCTGTACTCAGAAAACTATAAAATACTCCTGAAAGAAATTGAGGAAGACACAAAGAAATGGAAAAACGTTCCATGCTCATGGATTGGAAGAACAACTATTGTGAAGATGTCAATGCTACCTAGAGCAATCTACACATTCAATGCAATCCCCATCAAAATACCATCCACTTTTTTCAAAGAAATGGAACAAATAATCCTAAAATTTGTATGGAACCAGGAAAGACCCCGAATAGCCAGAGGAATGTTGAAAAAGAAAAGCAAAGCTGGCGGCATCACAATTCCGGACTTCCAGCTCTATTACAAAGCTGTCATCATCAAGACAGTATGGTACTGGCACAAAAACAGACACATAGACAAATGGAACAGAATAGAGAGCCCAGAAATGGACCCTCAACTCTAGGGTCAACTAATCTTTGACAAACAGGAAAGAATGTCCAATGGAAAAAAGACAGTCTCTTCAACAAATGGTGTTGGGAAAATTGGACAGCCACATGCAGAAGAATGAAACTGGACCATTTCCTGACACCACACACAAAAATAGACTCAAAAGGGTTGAAAGACCTCCATGTGAGACAGGAGTCCATCAAAATCCTAAAGGAGAACACAGGCAGCAACCTCTTCGACCTCAGCCACAGCAACTTCTTCCTAGAAACATTGCCAAAGGCAAGGGAAGCAAGGGCAAAAATGAACTATTGGGACTTCATCAAGATAAAAAGCTTTTGCACAGCAAAACAAACAGTCAACAAAACCAAAAGACAACCGACAGAATGGGAGAAGATATTTGCAAATGACATATCAGATAAAGGGCTAGCATCCAAAATCTATAAAGAACTTATCAAACTCAACACCCAAAGAACAAAGAATCCAATCAAGAAATGGACAGAAGGCATGAAAAGACATTTTTCCAAAGAAGATATCCAAATGGCCAACAGACACATGAAAAAGTGCTCAACATCGCTCGGCATCAGGAAAATCCAAATCAAAACCTCAATGAGATACCACCTCACACCAGTCAGAATGGCTAAAATTAACAAGTCAGGAAACAACAGATGTTGGCGGGGATGCGGAGAAAGGGGAACGCTCCTACACTGTGGGTTGGAATGCAAGCTGGTGCAGCCACTCTGGAAAACAGTATGGAGGTTCCTCAAAAAGTTGAAAATAGAGCTACCATACAATCCAGCAATTGCACTACTGGATATTTACCCCAAAGATACAAATGTAGGGACCCGAAGGGGTGTGTGCACCCCAATGTTTATAGCAGCAATGTCCACAATAGCCAAACTGTGGAAAGAGCCAAGATGTCCATCAACAGATGAATGGATAAAGAAGAAGTGGTATATACATACAATGGAATATTATGCAGCCATCAAAAGGAATGGGATCTTGCCATTTGCAACGATGTGGATGGAACTGGAGGGTATTATGCTGAGCGAAATAAGTCAAACAGAGAAAGACATGTTTCATATGACCTCACTGATATGAGGAATTCTTAATCGCAAGAAACAAACTGAGGGTTGCTGGAGTGGGGGGTGGGGTGGGAGGGATGGGGTGACTGGGTAATAGACACTGGGGAGGGTATGTGCTCTGGTAAGCACTGTGAATTGTGCAAGACTGTTGAATCTCAGATGTGTACCTCTGAAACAAATAATGCAATATATGTTAAGAAAAAAAAAAAGAAGAAGATAGCAGGAGGGGAAGAAGGAAGTGGGGGAATCACATGGGGAGATGAACCATGAGAGACGATGGACTCTGAAAAACAAACTGAGGGTTCTAGAGGGGAGGGGGGTGGGAGGATGGGTTAGCCTGGTGATGGGTATTAAAGAGGGCCCATTCTGCATGGAGCACTGGGTGTTATGCACAAACAATGAATCATGGAACACTACATCTAAAATTAATGATGTAATGTATGGTGATTAACATAACAATAAAAAATTAAAAAAAATGGCTTTCAAAAGACACATCTTCAATCTAGGATGCACGGACAAAGCTTTTCAATAGGAGTTCACAAGCCAAAATTTAAAACACACAGGAAATAACCCACCAGGAATGAGAATCAATAGAACGTCAAATAGCCAAGTTGTATTTTCAAAAACTTCAAATAATTCAACAATTTAATAGAGGCTATAAAGTAAGAAAATTTAAAATTACTAAAAAAAAAAAAAAACAAAATAAAGTAAAATAATTAGAAGAGGGAATAGAAAACATAAAAACAGACCACTAGTTAAAACGGGCAGATAGATTTGGAATTGTGCAGAACTTCCAAATCTAGTTAATGCAAATAACCAACACAATAAATTCAATAGAAGATTAGACACATTTAGAGAAACAATTGGCAATCTAGACAATGTGAAGAAACCACACAATGAAGACAGAAGCATAAAAACACAGAGAATATAATAGAATGTGTTACATAGAAGAGATAATACAGCAGATTATTGGAGTACCAGAAAAGAGAATAGAAGAAATAGGGAATGGTACTACTTAAGGGATAATGGCTGAGAATATTTTAGAGCAGAAATTTAGAAAGCACTATGAGTCCTAAGGAGAATTAAAAAAAAACAACAACCAAAACACCAGTACTATAGAACACCTAAGACAAGAAGAAATTATTAAATGTAATCAAAGGGAAATGATAGATTATCTGTAACAATTTCAACAGCAAAAATAGACTTATTTATGACAATGGAGTATTCTTCAAACTTCTGACAAAATAATATTCAAGGATATACAAAACTATTTTAAAGTATATACTAAAGTATACTCAAGAGTAAAGGTGAAATAAACTCATTTTCTATCAAATACAAATTGAGTTTATTCTTCATAGTCCTTCATTGACAGAGGACTGATTGAAGGAAGTCCTTCACATTTGATGAAGAAGGAA
Organism: Mirounga angustirostris; assembly: GCF_029215605.1. Classification (NCBI taxonomy): domain Eukaryota; kingdom Metazoa; phylum Chordata; class Mammalia; order Carnivora; family Phocidae; genus Mirounga; species Mirounga angustirostris. The sequence continues at coordinate 148,160,846 of NW_026991710.1, read as the reverse complement.
ACTGAATTTATAAGACTGAATACAATAAACAAAGACATATAAAAATTGCTAAGTATATAGATAAATCTAAGGAAGCATGGACTTTATAAAATTATAATTATGATGATGACTAATTTCCTGGTTATTAAAATAGGATGAAACTAAAATATCATAAAGCAGCAATATGTAAGATAGAGGAAGGTGTCAACAATTAAAGCATTGGAAGTTTCTATGTTTTTAAAGATGAAAAATAGTATTAATTAGTATTAGACTTTTGTAGGCCAAATATTCATGCTAAACATGTAAGGTATCAAAAAATAATCTAGTTAGGGCACCTGGGTGGCTCAGTTGGTTAAGCGACTGCCTTCGGCTCAGGTCATGACCCTGGAGTCCTGGGATCGAGTCCCACATCGGGCTCCCTGCTTAGCAGGGGGTCTGCTTCTCCCTCTGCCCTCTTCCCTCTCGTGCTCTCTGTCTCTCATTCTCTCTCTCTCAAATAAATAAATAAAATCTTAAAAAAAAAAATAATCTAGTTAGGTGATGTTTAAAAGACACATGTCATATAGAAACAAAATGGCTGAAATTAAAGAAATAAAAAGGACAAACCACAGTCTCTAACAAAAGCAATTTGAACACACAACAAACATTATACTCAATAGTGAAATATTGAAAGCTTTTCCTCTCAGACCAGGAACAAGGCAAGAATGCCCACTTTCACCACTTCTATGCAACATAGGACTTGACGTTCTAGCCAGATCAATTAGGCAAGAAAAAGAAATAAAAGACATCTAAATTGGAAAAGAAGAAGTAAAATTATCCATTTGCAGATGATAATGATTTTATATGTAGAAAATCCTAAAGACTCCACAAAAAAGCAATTAGAACTAATAGACTCAGCAAAGTATCAAAGAATTAAATACAAATTCAATACACAAAAATTAGTTGCATTTCTATACATAAACAATGAAAAATCTAAAAAGGAAATTACAAAAACAATTCCATTTACAATAGCATCAAAAAGAATAAGGTACTTAGGAATTAGCTTAAACCAAGGAAATGAAAGCCTTCTACAATGAAAACTATAAAACATTGCTGAAAGAAATTAAAGACCTAAATAAATGGAAATACACCCTGTGTTTATGGATTGGAAAACTTAATATTGTTAAAATGTCAATAATGCCCCCAAACAGCCTACGAATTCAATGAAATCCCTATCAAATCCCAATGTCATTTTTTGCAGAAATAGAAAAACCCATCTTAAAAATCACGTGGAATCTCAAGGGATCTTAAATAGCCAAAACACTCTTGAAGAAGAACAAAACTGGAGGACTCACACTTCCTGATTTCAAAACTTACTACAAAGTTAGAGTAATCAAAACAGTGTGGTATTGGCATAAAGACAGATATATGAACCAATAGAATAGAACAGAGAGCTGAGAAATAAACTGTCACATACATGGTCACATGATTTTTCACAGGTGTGCCAAAACCATTCAATGGGGAAAGGACAGTATTTTCAACAAATGGTGCTGGGAAAACTGGATATCCAAGTGCAAAAGGAATGAAGTTGAAACCTTACCTAACACTATACACAGAAATTGACTCAAAATGGATCAAGGACCTAAATGTAATACCTAAAACAACAAAACTCTCAGTAGAAAATATTAGTGGAGGGGCGCCTGGGTGGCTCAGTCGGTTAAGCAACTGCCTTCGGCTCAGGTCATGATCCTGGAGTCCCGGGATCGAGTCCCACATCGGGCTCCCTGCTCAGCAGGGAGCCTGCTTCTCCCTTTGACCCTCCCCCTCTCATGCTCTCTCTCTATCTCATTCTCTCTCTCAAATAAATAAATAAAATCTTTAAAAAAAAAAAAAAGAAAATATTAGTGGAAAGCTTCACAGCATTGGATTTGGTGATGATTTCTTGGATATGACCCTAAAGGCGCAGGTAAGGAAAAAAAATAGATAAATTGGACTTCACGAAAATTAAGAAGTTTTATTCATCAAAACTCACCATCTAAAGAGTAAAAAGGCAACCCACAGAATGGGAGAAAATATTTGCAAATCATATATCTGATAAGGGATTAATATCCAGAATATATAGGGAACATTCACAATTCAACAACAAAGAAACAAACAACCCAATTCAAAAATGCACAAAGGACTTGAGTAGACATTTCTCCAACGATGATATACAAATGGCCGATAAGCACATGAAAAGATGCTCAGCCTCACTGGGGAAATGCAAATCAAAACTACAATGAGATACCACTTCACACACATAGGATGACTAATATTAAAAAAACAGAAAACAAGAAGTGTTGGTGAGAGGGAGAAATTGGAACTCTTATACACTGTTGGTAGGACTGTAAAATGGTATAGCTGCTGTGGAAACAGTAGAGCAATTCTTCAAAACATGGAAAGTAGAGTTATCATATGACCCAGCAATTCCACTTGCTGAATTGAAAACAGGGTCTTGAAGAGAAGAGATAGTTGTATGCCCATGTTTATAGCAGCATTATTCATAAAACCTAAAATGTGGAAGCAATCCAAGGGTCTAATGATGGGTGAATGGCTAAGCAAAGTATGGCATATACATACAATGGAATATTATTCAGCCTTAAAAAGGGAAGGACATTCTGCAATATACTGCAATATAAATGAATCTTGAGGACGTTATGCTAAGTGCAAAAGCTAGTCACTAAAAGACAAATTCTGTATGATTCCACTTACATGAGGTACTTTGAGTACTCAAAATCATAAAGACAGAAAGCATAATGGTGATTGCCTGGGGCTGTGGAGAGGAGAATGGGTAACTACTGTTTAATAGGTATCGATTTTCAGTTTTACAAGATGAAAAGTTATGGGGATGGATGGTGGTGATGGCTACACAGCAATGTGAATGTATTTAACACTACTGAACTGTATACTTAAATATGGCTAAGGTGGTAAATTTTAGGTTATATGCATTTTACCACGATAAAAAAAAAAGAGCAGAAAAAAATTCTAAGCAATTTGGAGTAGCTATACTCCTGTCCAACAAAATAGACTTTAATGGAAATATATTACTAATGGAAAAGGAAGATTTTCTCTCCAAATTTGTGAGTTTTTTAATAACTCTTCTTGGGGTTCATTCTATCACACACAAGTGCAGTCTCTGAGATAAGATCTTATATTCTTCAGAGCTCTAGTACTTATGGAAAGTGTTTGACAGGCATACTCTAGGAGCCTGAGAGTTATTTTTATCAGTCTGTAAGGTTTTATGAAGTACCTCGTCAGATCTTTTAGAGATCTTAATAAAATCTAAATTTGATCTGTTCTGTGTTCTGAGGCCGTGTCTTACCTTGAGAACACTTCACTGGCATAAAAGACTATTCTTTACCCTTTACATCTCCTCTAAACTCCATTTAAAAACTGCATCATTTGCTCTTTAGTTCATCTCTCTCTTTTCTCAAGGAAACTTCAACAAGCTCCCTGGAAATCTTCTTGGCTATATCAACAAGGTCATTAAGTTGATTTCTTTCCTTTCGTGAACAATTCTACAAAGAACAGCTCTGCTAAATTTTCCACCTTTCAATAAGAATCTCACTTTCTCCAGTAACAGTCCCTTCACTTTCCCTTAAGCTCTCACTGACAGCCTCCTGTGGCCCTTTGGGCTTCTGCTAATGCACTTCTGAACAATCTCCAATTTTCACTAAAACTCATTTTGAGATCTAGCCACCATCTTTATCCAATACCAAAACCAATGCAACATGTTCCAGGTTTTTATTGCAGCAGCACTCCCACCTACAGGTGTTATTATATCTTGATGCCGTTATTATCGCTGCGTAACAAAGCATTCTAAAACTCAGTGGCCTAAAACAGCAACAATCATTGTATTATCTCTCATGTTTTGTGCGTCAAAAATTTATGTGGTAAGGGCTCATCTTTATGGTTCTCTCTCAGGGTCTTTCATTAGGGAGACAATATGCTTGGAGTTCATGCACCTCTTCATGTAATCTTGGGGTTTCCCCGGGTAGTTTGAGCTTCCTCACATCATGGTAGCCTCAGGTCCTCAGTACTCCTTACATGGCAGCTCAGTGTTCCAACATTGGTCTTCCAGCAATTAAGGAAGAAGTTCCATTGTCTTTTCTGACCTAGCCTTTCAGTCACACCTGGCACATTCTATAGATTACAATTGAGACAGAGATTCTCCCAGATTTGAGTGGAAGAGAATTGATCTCCACCTCTTGTTGGAGGAATGTAAAGATTCTCGAACAGGGATTGGGACACTTCAGCATGTTGGCCAAATCTGGCCCATGACTTAATAATATAAATAAAGGTTTGTTTTTTTTTTTTAACACAAACACATTTCACTCATAAAATTCTGTATTGTCTACAGCTGCTTTTGTATCAGGGTTGAGTAGCTCCAACAGGCACCATGTGGCCCACCAAGCTCAGACATTTACTAGGTGTCCCTTTACAGAAATGTCTGCTGACCCCTGTTCTAGGTGAACAAGTAGCCCCAGGAGGTATTGTTGTGGCCATTTTTGAAAAATACAAGCTCGTTAATTTTGTAACAAACACATTAATCTGCAACAAACATGTTGACTTTTCAGGGTGCATGAAAAAGTTTCAAGGATTAAGTGAATGAACACTCTCAAAGTAAAAATTGAGGAAATACAAATTCAGTTTTGTCTTTGAAAAATTAAGTTACTCATTCATAAAATTCAAGGTGGAATATATACCATCCAAGTCTTTGGACTAAACAAAGGCAGATAAAATAGTTCTAAAGACGTATATAAAACACAAAAACAAAACAACAAATGGACTAAATTGAGGAACAGAAGTAAAATCAAGCATCAGTTATTACAATAAATAAATGAACTAAACATCCCAATGAAAATATAGATGTCACCTAGAATTTTTTATGATCTAAAGTAGACATATCATATAAAATACATGCTGAAAAATGAGCACACAGTTTTCCAATAAAGAGATATCATGTCATAGTACTTAACAGCAAAAAACTTTGAACTTAGTTACTTGAATTCTGACACTACCAACTAAATGACTTTTGATAGATTACTTTCTCTGAGATTGTTTCCTGATGTGTAAAATAAGATTAGAGAATCTACCCAATATCCTTCCATGAAAATGAAATAAGATGATGTGTGTAAAATGCTCAGCATCATGCTTGATATTATTAAATGCTCAATGAATAAAATTTATTTATTACTAAGACTAAAAAGATAGATAAAGACATATGATGTATATTTTCACTTCCACACACTGGTTGTGTTTACAAAATGTCTGAAAAGCAGCATGGCAATATGTATCAAGGCCTTAAAAGTTCATGGCAATGGGATATATCAAAGAAATAATAGTTACGTGCAGAGATATTTGTTTCCAAGTATATTAACCACAGCTTAATTTATAATGAAGAAATAGACGTAATCCTAAAGCTCCATAGTTGAGGCATTATTACATTATGACATAATAATATGGAATTAATAAAAATAATATTACCAAATGTTACTTCGTGGCATGGCTCCTACCAGTTAAAATCAACTTGATCCTTCCAGTTTTCCAGGCTACAAAACTTGGAGTCATCTTGACTCCTCGTTTTGATTTGAAATCTGACCTACTATTCCATATCTGACGTCCCTTCAAATACAGTGGCTCTGACCGCTTCTTACCACTTCCTCGGCTACCACCCTAATCCAAGCCACTATTGGTCCATCCTGGATGATTTCAAGAGCCTCCTAACTGGTCCTTCTGTTTCTGCCCTTCCCCCCTTCTCTTGAAACAGCAGCCAGAGTTATCTTGTTAAAACCTCAAGCAGGGCGCCTGGGTGGCTCAGCTGGTTGAGCGACTGCCTTCGGCTCAGGTCATGATCCTGGAGTCCTGGGATCGAGTCCCGCATCGGACTCCCTGCTCGGCAGGGAGTCTGCTTCTCCCTCTGACCCTCCCCCCTCTCATGTACTCGCTCTCTCTCATTCTCTCTCTCTCAAATAAATAAATAAAATCTTAAAAAAAATAAAATAAAATAAAATAAAATAAAACCTCAAGCAAACCATGTCAGTCCATTGCTACAAACCTCCATGTCTGCTCCTCTCAATGAAAGTAATCGCTGAAGGACTTACGGTGACTTTTAAGAGCCTTCCTAATTTGTGTTCCCTATTACTCTTCTGACATAGCAAACCTGCTGGACACAATCCAACATTTCTGATAGCTCTGGAGACAAACATCCCATCACCTCCCAATCCCATTCCCCAGATACATAATGTACTTGTTTGCTCTTATCAGTAAGTACCCATCATTCTCTCATTTCCACAAAATACTGACGGGAAGCTTTTCAGTCAACTCCTTATTTTCCATATCCACAAAGGGAAGAGACAAACCTAGAACTAACTATTATTGTATTAAGAATTGTGGTTTTGTACTTCTATCTGAACAAGTCTGTTCCTGGTAGACTGAGAAGTCACAATATTAAAACTGAATATTGCAGTCATGCTGTGAAGACTTTGGTCTAAAGATAGAACATAAGTAAATTTGCTATACTTGCTAGGATTAGATGATACCACTTTTCAGCTGGTGGAAAATAGGAAACGAAGCCATGCTTTTTTTTTTTAAGATTTATTTATTTATTTTAGAGGCGGGGAGGGGCAGGAGGAGAGGGAGAGAGAGAATCTCAAGCAAACTCCATGCTGAGCACAAAGCCGGATGTAGGGCTAGATCTCACCAATCTGAGATCATGACCTGAGCCGTAATCTAGAGTCTGACGTTTAACCGACTGAGCCACCCAGGCGCCCCAAAGCTGTGCTTTTAAATACCAATTATCTGTCTTATCCCATAGATTATCAGTCAACAATCTGAATTACTATTCTGCCTACTGAGGTCTTAGGTCCCCACATCAAATTAGAACTAGTTGATTTAAATACTAATATGTTCTTCAAATCAGGCAAGTCTCATGTTTTAAGTTTTGCTACTAATAGGTATAGTAAAAATGCATAGTAAAGACTTACTTGGTGGAAATAGCAAGAGTTACCAAGAAGGTCTTTGGTCGGGGAATCTCAGATATTTTTAACTCTATTTCGGTTCAGCATGTAGCTAAAATCTACATAATCTTCTATGTAACATTCTATGTATTAAAGCCACTCTGAGGCCCATTGAACACTGTGGAAAATTTTCCCAGTAGATCAACCCATTTGCAGAACCAGGTGTTTCTGTAATTGTGACACTATGAAAAACATTCATAGTGCTCTGAGGTCCTTTAAACTCTCTTTCCACCTGTGCTTTCTGGTTGAGTCCAGTGGCTGCTTATGCTTTTCAGGGATCTCCTTGTTTATGTAGGTGTGTTTCTTTGTTTCTGAATTTATTTTGCTACATTTTAAAGAGGAAAATTTATAGAAAAAGATTTAACAAGCTGAGGTTGGGAGTCACTCACATTTCAACCAGGTGCACTCTTAACGCACAGGTGTAAACTGATGAACAGGTAAGGAAAGCATGATGTGAGCTGCAGTCTCTGAAGGATTAATTGTATATGTCCATAATGAATGTATCCCAAGGTGCATTTTAAACATCTGTGATAAATTAAAGTATTTTCTTCCTTTTTTCCCTCTTTCTAGTTTCTCTGTGTCATTTATATACATACAGTAAGCATAGCCTTTATTTGGATATCATGGGAATCAAGGTCTCTTATTCATTATTGAATATAATTTTATAGGAATTTTTATTTTAAGATAACAAACACATTTTGACTCTTCTAAATAATTATTTTTATATTTGAAAATAGCTTAAGAGTATTATATTAAGGACATATTTTAATTTCTTAATCTAGATAGTAATACAATCATTTCACCCAGGTCCATGCCTTGAAATTCCTTTCAAATAGGGTAATTTTCAACTGTGTTACTCAGTTTCCTCACTCTAGAAAATTTGGAAGATATCCATTGTTAAAATTCAATTTCTAATGGGTTTTCTGTGGTTCACACCTGGGAGCATGTTAGCTATTTACTTTTGTAGCTAATTTATAATAAAATAATACATAAAGGAATGAAAAAATATAATCTCTGAATGAAATTTAATACAGTACTAGGTCTAAATAAAAACCTTTCTTCTCACAATTTATGTAGGTAAAAATGGAGGTTTGTGTCAACAAATTATATTTTAAGAAAAATGTTGCATTTTTCTCATGACATTTTGGAGATTCCAACATTTACATCTACATTGATGTCATTCAAAAGAAAAGGGAGATACTTTAATTATACTGACATTTGCAAACATTCAAGTATTTATCAGCATTCATTCATTCAACAAATATAACTGCATCCCCATTACACACTACATGAGATCAGACATCCATTGGACGTCTGATCTCATGTAGCGTGTCATAATGGAAATGGTTACTTTTCACTCAAGTATTTTGAACTTAACATGCTAGATAATAGGAGTGTCCCTGAACTGCAGAAAATTTGAAGCAATCAGTGCCTGGCCATTTGAAGGGAGAAGGTTCTGGTTGTTGCCTCTTTTTTTTTTTTTTAACTTAACAGAAATTTATTTTCTCTAAGTTCTAGAGGCTGGAAGTCCAAGATCAAAGCCTCCAGGATTGTTTCTCCTGAAGCCTCTCTCTTTGGCTTGCAGACATTCGCTTCTGGGTCCTCACATGATCTTTTCTCCACACACATATACCCTTAATGTTTCTTCCTCTTCTTAAAAAGACACCACTCCCTTGTGCAAGACTGTTGAATCTCAGATCTGTATCTCTGAAACAAATAATGCAATATATGTTAAGAAAAAAAAAAGAAGAAGGTAGCAGGAGGGGAAGAATGAAGGGGGGGAAATCAGAGGGGGAGACGAACTATGAGAGATGATGGACTCTGAAAAACAAACTGAAGGTTCTAGAGGGGAGGGGGGTGGGAGGATGGGTTAGCCTGGTGATGGGTATTGAGGAGGGCACGTCCTGCATGGAGCACTGGGTGTTATGCACAAACAATGAATCATGGAACACTACATCTAAAACTAATGATGTAATGTATGGGGATTAACATAACAATAAAAAAATTGTTAAAAAAAAAAAAAAGACGCCACTCCTGGGGTGTCTGGGTGGCTCAGTTGTTAAGCGTCTGCCTTCGGCTCAGGTCGTGATCCCAGGGTCCTGGGATCGAGCCCCGCATCAGGCTCTCTGCTCCGCGGGAAGCCTGCTTCTCCCTCTCCCACTCCCCCTGCTTGTGTTCCCTCTTTTACTGTGTTTCTCTCTGTCAAATAAATAAAATCTTAAAAAAAAAAAAAAAGACACCAGTCCTATTGGATTGGGGTCCCACACATATGACCTCATATAACCTCAATTATCTCTTTAAAGGCTTTATCTCCAAATAAAGTCACCTCTGGGGTTAGGGAACACAATTCAGTCCATAACACAGATTGACTGGAGAGGTACTAGAAGGTACACGTTATATGAGTTTTGTGCAATTGGGGCGAATCATGTAACTTCTCTAAGCATATCTTTTCCTTCCTAAAGAATAGTGACTAACATAACATAACAAAATTTAAAAAAAAGAAAAAAGTAAAAGAAAAACACACGGGAGTGATAAACATCAAATCCAGGATCCAAGGTAGTTATTGGGGGTGAATACACAAGGGCATTATTTTTTGCACTTGCTATCTATATTAAATATTGCATCTTCTAAAAATTATTATAACATTGAGTGTTAGAAGAATTTATAATGCTAAACGTTATAAAGAATAATTTATAATGGTAGGCATTATAAATTACTCTCTGCTCAAGTGGACTTAGAAGTGTAATATAGAAAAGCAGTCAATGAGTATAATCCTAGTCATTTTAACATAAAACATCAGAGAGGAAGACCCAATACCAGTTTTTAAATTAACAACTGAACAAATGTAATAAGATATTGGAACTTCAGGTGCCTGGGTGGCTCAGTCGGTTAAGCGTCTGCCTTCAGCTCAGGTCATGATCCCAGCGTCCTGGGATCGAGTCCCGCATCAGGCTCCCAGCTCAACGGTGAGCCTGCTTCTCCCTCTCCCTCTGCCTGCCTGTCTGCCTACTTGTGATCTCTCTCTCTGTCAAATAAATAAATAAAATCTTTAAAAAAAAATTAGGAGAAATACATTAAAAAAAAGAATAGTGACAATAAATAGTTGATGTCAAATTATTCGTTCTTACTTGACCCATTTTTTTCAAACTGTTTATTGCAATTCTTTCTATTGGCACACAGGTAACAGAAAACGAGGATCATTTCTCAGTAAGTTTTAGTGAAATAAAGGAGGCCATTAGAACTTTCAAGGTCAGGTCATAGGTTGCACATTGGCAGTCCAGGGGCCAGAAACAGCTTGCAAGCTGGCTATTGGCCTGCACAGTGTTCGCATTTTTAAAATTAATCGCCAACTTTTAAAAGTCAATTGAACTCATATAAAAGTCTGGATTTCCAACTGGGCCTCTCTTTAAGCATGGTAGTAATAGATTGGCGTGGAATATCAAGGTTGCCACTGGGGATATGGTTTCCCCACTGAGCCAAAGTTCCTGATGCATCTGCACACTGGCAATTGCTGCTTATTATCACATTCGTGCTGTGATTTGACAGAAATATATTATTACTTATACTTGGTCCCTAGGTTGCTGCTTCTTGATCGCCAAGTGAAATTATAGGCTGTTGAAGAAAGAAGCAATAAAAAATAAGTCTTTGTAGTTTAGTCATAAGAAAGGATGGAAAAAATCAAAGAAATGATAAAAAGTCATAAGAAGGAAAGAATGGACATAAAAATATCCTCTTGATAATAACACATGTAGATTTAGGGTCCTTATTTACACTTGTGGGTATTTTGAGTCTCACCATAAAAATAAGCAACCCAGTTACACAAGCACACTCGCTGCAAACAGACTGGACACTCCCCATGGATACATGAAAAGCCTCCATGTTAGAATTAACATTCTTCTAGCAGTTTCTTCAGCTGTTGTTATGATTAAACTGTTAGCTCTGCTCTGTGGACAGCGCACCACTGAATCCCCCCTCATTCACTTGGAAATGAAGATGAATGCCTGTGAGAAAATAAGAGCTGATTCTGAGGGACTTCATAGAAATAATCGGCTTGAGGCACGCAACCTGCATATTAGAGGCTGAATGGCTGGTTTGGAAGAAACTGAGAGGAACAGGGCTGCCAGGCTGCCCCCCACTGAGTCATAGCTTTAAACAAGGCCTTGACTCACAGCTATCAGGCTAGAACGGCCATTTCCCTGGCTCCTGATAAGTCCGTCTCTTTTTATCCAGAGGTTGGGCCTGTGATTTAACATAGCAGTGACAGCGATAGTTATCCCAAAAAACATCCTTAACAACTCTCCTCTAATACAAATCACTTATTCTTTGTGAAAGATGAGTGAGTCATGCAAGGAGCAGACTGCCCATTAGTGGGACATTGTTAATTTGCTCTTTAATTAGTTTAGTGGCATATAATTGTTTGAGGTCAAATAATAATTAAATTTTTGTACACTCCTTCTTTTCCCTGGTAAATTACCACTGGACCACCCTCCATGATAAAGGATCTCTAAATAACACACAGGATGCTTGCTGTATAACACAAGGAAGTATGTGATTTTTCCCTACAAAAGTCCCCTTTAAAAACAAAATTTCTTCATGAGAAGAATCATTCTATCATTATTGATTAGAAGTCTCCTTTTAAGAATAAAAATCGTCCAATACAATTGTAATAAACTTTTTTCTGCTAATTCAGTGAGTTTATCTGAAGAAAACCTAAAATGCATCAATTTTTAATTGTTGCTATAAATAACAAATATTAATTAGACTTATAAATATTTAAAGAATATTTAGAGAACTCTACCAAGAAAATGTTTAAGTACTACATGAAAGTCAAGTTGGCTTCCCCAACTACCACAAAGTAAAGAAATTGTCTAAATTATCTTCTGCATCTTTTTTTTTTCTAGAAGCAAGCACTAGATGGTTATTTAAGATGAGTCAGCTAAAAATCTCACAAAGTTCTGCTCAAAAATTAGAACATAGAACTTATTTTCTTCTTTTGTCTTAGGGATTGGAGAAAACTTGTTCATGATAATATTAAATATTTTGAATCATATTTTAAAAAACAATTTAAAAAAAATTTAAGAAAAGCACGATTACTATCATATTCATAAGCAGTGAGGACTGAGAAAGGCTGTCTTTGAGTTAAAAACATTATTAACAAAAAAAGTGTTCTTAGCTTTTCGCCCATAAAATTATATTCTTGAAAGTGAAAGCTATGTCTCCACCATGTTGCACTAAATTGATAGTTCTGAGCTGATTGAGTATATAAGTTCTGGTATATACCATAATCTTCTCTAGAAAGAAAATACAGCACCCCAAAAATATATGTTGATCATATTAACATTTGTAGGATAATTTCAACAGGTACTTTGCTAATGTTCACCCTCACTTAGCTAGAGCGTCATAACTTCCGTCAGATAGTAGAAAAGAAAGGTCTCAGGAGGGAACTTTACAAAAAATGCAACCCTATCTGGTCATTAAAATAAGTCTTACAGGGACACCTGGGTGCTCAGTCGGTTAAGCGTCTGCCTTCGGCCTCAGGTTATGATCCCAGGGTCCTGAGATCGAGCCCGCATTGGGCTCCCTGCTCAGCGGGAAGCCTGCTTCTCCCTCTGTCACTCCCCCTTCTTGTACTTTCTCTCTTTCTCTCTGACAGATAAATAAATAAAATCTTAAAATAAAATAAAATAAAATAAGTCTTCCAAGGACTTTTACCAACAAAGCATTTTGTGAGATTTTTTTCAGTAAAGTAGACTCCTTTACACAGGATTAGCACGAATTAGTAAGACTTCTCAATAAGCACACAGGCACACTGAAAACCATGGCCAGACAGTACTTACAGCAGTGAAAACAGATCTTGTTCAGAAACTATTGCAATAGGGAGAAGAGCTCAGGATGGAACTGGCTCAGTTCTGAAAGTGACAAGAACAAGTAGGGATTTATAAAGCCAAGGAGCAGCTTGGGGTGGGAGCTGAAGTTCGTGGATGGAAAATTATTAAAAGAAGACATCAAAGGTAGGAGGGAATTTTTGCTGAACTGACCCAGCAGGATTCATGCTGATAGCAGGGTCAAGGTGATCTGATATCACCTGGGAGATCGTAGGGGATGAGGAATTTGGCAGATATCAAGGGCAATCAAATATCAAAAGTGGGACATTCTCCCCAACCTGGCTGGGCAAGATTGGTGCTAAAACTGGGCTCTGCAGACTCACAAGGATGGGGTCAAGATAGAGGTCTAGTTGAAAAAAAGGCTCAGAAAAGCCTGAATAAAGTTTGGTCAAGGAGAGAGCCTTTGTTAACACACACACACACACACACACACTTACATTTCCATGTAATTATCTACATGTAGAATTTGCCCATTTACAGGGGTGTTGGCAAAATGCAAAATAACCCTGCTGGCCATGTTCAAGTTGAGGCCAATTGGAACCATCACAAATATTAACTTTGACAAAAGGAATGAGCCCCTAAGCAAATAGAGGCTAATTTTGCTCTCCTGCCCTCCTATCATGTAATCAGAACAAGATTCTCAAAGCTTAACAGATTTCTTCTTTATTCTGTTCATCATAAATGAGAGATGACTGTAACATTGATAATTGCCATTTTGAATGGTTTCGAACTTTCACTTTGAGGTAGAGCTGGTGTCCTCATTTGCCCAAAGGAAAATTATAATCCTGAAAAAAAGGCGCAAAGGGTAGCAGAATGTGCCACCCAAAAATATGGGGGTTATTTTGAGCTAAAGGCCATTGAGAAACAGTAGACATAGGAAAAATTCTTTTTAAAAAAGGGCATAAGTTTTCCTTTTGTAAAGGAAATTTACATTTATAAAGGTGTCCCCCCACCCTCCTGTACAGGAAGAAGAGAACTATCTTTACCTTTATAAAGACATCTTTGATCTTGTCAGATCTTTTCTCATGGTCTAGCCCGATTCTCAATAAGAAACCTTTCAAACTTCTGCCTCAAAGGTCTTGGCCTGATTTCTCTTGTTCTGGGAGTGGATGAGAGGCAAAAACTGACTATCTTAGTTCAACAGTCCCCCTTTCACTTTTGCCCCCTACTTCCAATATGGTGTTCTTACCTTCAGCAAGGCCTTCTGCTCCTTCTATCTCAAATCCTCCAGTTTACCCTCTCTAGAGATTAAATGCCCAGGCTTCTGTTAGGTCATGAAGTGTGTGTGTGTGTGTGTGTATGTGTGTGTGTGTGTGTGTGTTGGGACCTATTTCCCAGCTACAAGGAGTGCTCTTAATTCCTCCTTCAACAGACTCCTGACAAATCCTTCTTCTCTCCACTCCATCTTTACACCATTGTCAATAATACCTGGTCCCAGATTCTTGAATCATTTTAGGGTTCTGTGTTACAAATCAGAAAGTGTCTGCATTTCCCACATTATGGCTGAGGCTTCACATTTCTGGGAATCTGTTCCTTTAGTGTCCACTTGTCTCACCAGTTCCCATTTTTTTCTTTGTCTTTTGTGTATGTACCAACTATATAGATACCTTCTTAGTCATGTTAGTGGGCTTACAGGATGGAGGGATGATATATGCCTACATCTTTGATGTGCCAGTTAGTACTTGTGGTAGCCGAGGTGATTTTAGGAGGGTGAAAGATATGATGGACCCAAAGATCTTTCAGTCCAAAAGCAAATACTTCCCAAATTAGTAAATACTTCTGAATTGTTTGAAGTGGGAAAAGAGAGGAGGGAAATGATATTTATCAAGCAGTTAGTTGCAGCATAGTAGGCTGGTGGTTTACACACTTTAAGTAAGTTTTCTTGACAAGCCTACAGTGTAGTTACTCATGTGCCCACTTTAGAAATGGTAACCTGAGCTTAGTTAAAGAGGGCTGAGAAACTTAGTTACATAATCAGGAAGTGTAAGAGCCAGGATTTGCAACTAGTCTGTTTGATTTCAAAACTGGCACCTCTCCGATGTACCCTATTATTCATTATCATCAAAAACTAATTATAAGAACTTTAATAACCAGTCAACACTAAATTTGTACGTCGGAGGTAGATAGACCTGTGAATGAAATGTATTGTCATTATTTTGGTAGATTACCAAGCTTACATTTATAAGCTAAAAGTTTAGATCTATAAATTGAAAAGATACAGAAAAGCTCACGTTGTGAGGTAAAAGTGACATTACATGTGTAGGGCACTGGTGTTAAACACTTAACAACATCATCTCATTTGATCATAAAAACAACAGTGTTTTTTAAGACAGGAAAATGAGAACTTAGAAGAGCTAAATAAATTGGCCACAAGTGCATACCTGTGAAATCAGGCTTTAAAACAAGGTCTAACAGACTCCAGACTTCTAACTCCCAAACACTGTCTACGTCACTTCCCCCAAAGAGTCCAGATTGACTGACCAAATGCCCAAGACTCTTCTCTATACTTCATCATTAATTTACTGTGACCATTCACAATTCAGAGAATCTCTCATGATATAGCCTTCTTCCGCTGTACACATCAAAAGTTCGGCAGATGGTCTCAACCAGGTTCACCATGGAGCAGACCCACACATCTAGAACCACAGCTAACTTTGGTCCTCAAACATCAACCTGTCCTGTTATCATCAAATGACTTTAAATTGCAAGGCAAAGACATTTTAGAATTGAACTCAGATGAGTGTCTAAATTTGACCTAATGTCCTTGGATATTCCATTAAATGAAATTGGAGGATGCCTTGAAGGTCATAGAAAGCAGGATCTGGTATTTACCATAAGTGTTAAACTGATGCAAAGCTAGTTAGAAATAATATACTAGTGAAAGATTTATTTTTGCCTTTATAGGAGAACCTTGAATAAAAGAGAAAGAGAATAATGTTTGAGAAGAATACACATACATATATATATTCATTTTAGTTCCAATTAGTTAACATGCAGTGTTGTATTAGTTTCAGGTGTACAATATGATTCAACACTTCCATACATCACCTGGTGCTCATCATGACAAGTGCACTCAAGAAGTTTTTTAAAAAGGGTTTTTTGGCTTATTTATTTGGCAGTTTAAAGTCTCCCTCAACATATGACGATAATATGTGAAAAGTGAATACCATAGTAATTTTTCCATTTACAAATACAGTTCCCTTTTTGGTATGGAGATAATGAGAAAGGAATATTACAGGAAAAGAAGATGTTGACATGTTACAGAGCTATAAGAATATAATGATAAAAGGCCCTGGGATACCAGGACGATGAGATGACTTACTGGCATCTTAAAAGTTTAATTAAAAAAAAGTAGTAAGACTTGCAAGAGGAAGGGGCACCTGGGTGGCTCAGTCGTTAAGCGTCTGCCTTTGGCCCAGGTCATGATCCCAGCGTCCTGGAATCGAGCCCCACATCGGGCTCCCTGCTCGGCGGGAAGCCTGCTTCTCCCTCTCCCACTCCCCCTGCTTGTGTTCCCTCTCTCACTGTGTCTCTCTCTGTCAAATAAATAAAATAAAATCTTAAAAAAAAAAGACTTGCAAGAGGAAGACTGAGTGAGTCAAGGCACTCTTGATTCCCATTCTCTTGTTCTCAAATATCTGTAAAATCCTTTTTTTAAATATTCAAAACAGCCAATGTGAATGAAAGAATAAAACACCTTTCAGATCCCAATACGAATCTTTACCATCTCCAGCATTTCTGAGAAAAGGTAAAGAGACAATACTAACAACTAATTTCAGCCTCAGACTTCAACCAAGGAAACCCCCCCCCCCCCCCCCCCCCCCCCCCGCCAATGACAAGATGCTGGGACAGGACTAGAAACTGGTCTCGTATGCTGTAAAAATTACACCACGGATCTCTGCTACCTCCATGGGGAACACCAGGCAGGGCCTGTAAGGAAGCAACAGGACTAATGAATAGTCTGAGCATGGAATCAATCTCTGATGTGAACTCTAAGTTTATTTGAGGTGAAAATAAATCTGCAGATATGTGGAATGCCTAAGCACAACCTTGAGGAGTGTAAATGGAAAATGGAAATAACAGAAATAGGGACATTGACTCATTCAGCCTCCTTCTACATCAAGATACATAGAGCATCTCTTGACCAGGTTATGACCAAACATCCCAGTTACATTGAACATTGATTGGCATATTAAGTCAAATACTTTGGGCATGTTTAAGCACCACCATCTGTCCAATGAAAAGTTATTCTATTCTAAGTAGACGTCTAACCAGGCAATTTGCCACCTAATCTGTTCCCATTGTGAAAACTATCTTTAGTTATCTCAACTATATTATGCTACAGGCAATTTTCCAGACCTTCTCATAATTGACTGAGTTTGGGGGGAAAAGGGACAATTCTATAACTCTTTCCTCATTATTTAATATCACCACAACCATGCTGAGCATTTCATTGAAAGGGGTAGAACTACCAAGGCTGACCCTCCCTAATATCGCCTTTGCACAAAGATAAAAATTCCAGTTCTTTCCTAGGTTCAGATAAGGGAAAAAGTTTCATAAATCCTCCATTTAAAAACTATGAACTCAGGGGAGACTGGGTGGCTCCGTTGTCTGAGCGTCCCACTCCCTTTCTGCTCAGGTCGTGGTCTCCCGCCATGAGATCAAGCCCCAAGTGGAGCTCGTGCTCAGCGCAGAGTCTCAGAGTCTGCTTAGGATTCTCTACCCCCCCCGACCTCCAACCCCACTCACACTAGTTCTGCCTCTAAAATCAATCAATCAATCAATCAATCAATCAATCAATCTTTAAAAGAAAACCACTATGAATTTAGAGGGCCCTGAGCCTCAGACTTTAGTGTGTATAACAAATACCTAGAGAGCTATTAAATGCAGACTCCCAGGCTCTATCTCCAGAGATTCTGATTCAGTAGACCTAGGGTCAGATCCAGGAAATGTCAGTGTTTAATAATTTTCTCAGGTGGCCTTACCACAGATGATCCAAGACCCCTGCATGGGAAACACTGCAGACTAATGGAAAAACAAATGTGCCCCTGGTACGCTAGAGTGTAATAATTAGACTCTAATGTCATCAATGTGGTCCTTCCACGGTCATTGGGAAACTGGACAAAGCAGTCACATGGAAATTATTATATACTCTGTTCCAGGAAAAAATGGTTTATCCTCTTTCTTTCTGCATTACAGAGAGCTAGCTTCTCAAAATGTACTATGATCTCTTTTCTGGACATTAAATTGGTGGCTTTTATTTAATGGTCACATTGATCATAATTCCATAACTAATGAAAATTACCTGAGAGCTTTAAGAAGCATGGTGATGAAGAAGTAAATTATATCCATTTGGTATTTTCAGCATTTTCTGTTTTGTATTTCCCATTCTGTCTTAGAACTGAACTTTGGTAGCTAGGTCCCTTGAACTTCAAAGAAAATCCGAGTTAAAGGCTCAAAATTTTCAATGTCATCACTAATGGCTACTGTTATCATTGCTGACATGAACTTATGAACTACTAAACTAAGCTTGATTTCATTCATATTAATCAAGATGTCAGATAAGAGCACTTACCCTATCTCCCATTTGACTTATAGGTCTCATATTTTCTTCCCTTAGAAAAGGTATCATCGTATCAGTTGAAAATTAAACTGTGGCTTAAAGTCAAGTGGTTAAATCAATTAAAGCTATGCTTAGATGTTTAAGAATACAATGCTCACCTAGAAGCTAGTGCATCATAGGAGAAAAGCTAATACTACCAGAGGAGTCCATGGGGAGCCATGTTAAAGACAAACAGAAGAGGGCAGGAAAGAGAGTGAAAGGTGTGGAGAAGGTTATAGAAGGTAGGAGAAGAACAGAAGAAAGTGACAGATTACTGATTCAGGAAGCATAGTACCTGACATTTAGTAGTTGTTTAATATAACTGGTGGGATTTTAAAATCCATGGAATTTTCTTTTTTTTTTTAAAGATTTTATTTATTTATTTGACAGAGAGAGACACAGTGAGAGAGGGAACACAAGCAGGGGAAGTGGGAGAGGGAGCAGCAGGCTTCCCGCTGAGCAGGGAGACCGATGTGGGGCTCAGTCCCAGGACCCTGGGATCATGACCTGACCAGAAGGCAGATGCTTAACAATTGAACCACCCAGGCACCCCAATCCATGCAGTTTTCTTAAAACTATGAACAAGCCACTTATATCCTATTTGGCCCCACTGCCACCATATGTAAAATATGATGGCATTGCTCAGAAGCCATGATAGAATTAACTTGGAATGTATTATACTTACACACTTCGAGAAACAGTCAAGAAAATAGGTGTTTAATTCTATCAACAGAATTTAAAAAAAAAGGAGAGAGAGACAAACTGAAAGGAAATTTGATGGTAGACCTTTAGAAATTATAAAATCATCCCAAAAGAAATGTAAGATATGTTACTTTCTACTTCCTTTATTCTACTTTTGTTTCCAAAAAAACCTAACACATTTATAACCAATAGAAGCTGTATTTCTCATGTTCCTCATCTCATAAGATGGACTGATGGAATAGATGGAATAAGACAGTGGCCATGAAATGAAGGTAAATTTTGGTAGAGCAAAACATTTTTGATTGTCTTATTTCTGAAAGCACTTCTAAGTATTGTTGGAACAGAAGCCAATATATCATGAATCCAATGAAGCTAAAGTTTCAGGGCCCCTCATTTGCCATTTTAGAGAGTGATAAAAATCATATTGTGAATATTTATCAAAAAAACTTCAGGTCATCTCCATTTTTTTAATAATGATAATGATTTAAAAAATAGCATAACAATTACTGAGAGATTACTATGTGCCAAGCACTATGCTAAGTATGTCATAGGCTTACTTAGTCTATTCAAAGAAGAATCACACTTGAGCTTAAGAAGACAAATACTACAACGTTGTCAAAAAATAGGTCTTTATTCCTTGCCTGTCACAGATGGCAATCAATCAGTGATAGATCACGAACGACTTGAAAGACTTGTAGTGCTTTATTCATCTTTGTCATTTTCAGCAGCACCTGGAAATAAGGATATGAACAATTGAATGGCTGAGTTAATTAATGTAATTTTACTGCCTATCTTCTGCCCAAGGCAACACTGGATGCTGTGGAATGCAAAGGATTATAAAATATTTTCTAATTTCAATCCGTGTGTGTATGTGTGGATGGAGGAGTGGGTAGATGGGGGGGTGGATGTGCATGTGAGATAAATGATCTGGAAAAAAGAAAACAAATAGCACTGAGGCAAGTAAAAAACAGTGTGGCCCAAACCCAAAATACCTCATGTTGATTTTTCTGTATTTTGAATCCACAATTTCCTCAAAAAGCCAAATATGGCAAGAAAAGAGACCAAGTTGAAGCTCCCATTCATTATGAAATGTTTATCTCTGCCTTTTTCCCATCAGTGCAACTTGTACTGGATTTTTATTTCACAAAAACAATTCCTCTGAATTATGACATCCTCTGGTAATTTCTTTAAAGGACATATTCTTCCCAATTTTTAGGACTCACTTATATTTGGACTCACTTATATTTAGGACTCAAACTTATATTTGCCTCAGTTTCTCCACTGTGGTCATTGTTATTGACCTCATATTCACTATTATTTTTTGAGTCTTCTTAGGATTATCTTAGACTCCTTCCCCCACCTTGGCCCCATTCAATTATCTAGTCAATTATTCTTTTTTCCCCAAAAATATCCCCTTTAATTTCATTCCCATTTCAACTGCTATAATCAAAACTATGTCACCTCTGTCCTGGCCCATTGTACAAATAATCTGACTAATCTTATTCCAATCCATTCATAAAGCTATGGCATAATTTCCTTAAAAAGTATGATTCTATTAAAAAGAAACCCCCCTGCTCTGGTTACAGTCTAAACTCTTCCTCTTTATTCAATGATCATGCTTTATCTTTTTTAAAAAGTAATCTTTAATCTGATAAAAATGTAACTTTTAACACATATATATCATCTAAAGATAGAACCAAGTAATTATTGAGGATGAATTTTTGTTGAAATGAACCAGAGATTAATTGGAAAGTAGCATCCCAGATCAAATAATTAGAATTATGAATAAAATGGTGATGGCTAGATAAAGGATTGCCTGTGGGGAGAAAATTGTGAATGTCATTGACTGCACTTTTGAAATCTAAATTATATATTTTGTTTTATATTTCTTGGGTTCAAAATAATAATAAAAGGAAAAAACAGGAAAATATATGATTTAAAAAGTTCAAGAGAGTTAAGAATATGGCAGAGTGGGAAAAAAATGATCACAAAACATTGGAGTCCCTGAATTCTGTCTCAACTCCGAAAGCTAGATGAAATTTTGTTCAAATTCTCTACATTTGTTTCTTCCCCAAACTAATTTTCACTTACTTCTGACTTATTAGCAAATAATAATTCTCACACATGAGAATAACACAAAAAATACAAGGGATTGCTAAGGAACACATTTACAGCTCTCGTAGCTATACAGTTATAAGTCTGCTGAAAACATTTACCTCCTATCAGATAGGACACTGACTACAGTAAAAACGAACGCTTCGTTTTCTCTCTTAGAAATAATCTGAAGGGCACTGGGGTGCCTGGGTGGCTCAGTTCGTTAAGCAGCTGACTCTTGATTCCTGCTCAGTCATGATCTCAGGGTCATGGGATCGAGCCCTGCATCGGGCTCTATGCTCAGTTGGGAGTCTGCTTCTCCCTCTCCCTCTGCTCCTTTCCACCCCCCCCACCCCCGCCACCGCTCTCGCATGTGCGTGCTTGCGTGCACTCTCTCTAAAATAAATAAACAAAATCTTCTTTAAAAATGAAGAAAAAGAAATAATTTGAAGGGCACAAAGATAGACCTTGTAAAAACCAAGATAAGTAAAGCAGGTGAATACATAAAAAACATCATATAGCTATTACCTTCAGAGGAAAAAAGGGAAGGAAAATATAGGTATAATCCTTCATACATCCTTAGGAAAAAAGCCAAAACTTATTTTTAAGAAGTATACAATCTATAAAAAATAAATTCAAAAATGCACAGTTAGTCATTGAGACTCAGACCAAAGAAAGGGCTGGGAAAGCAAGTGGCTTTCATTATTTCCAAAAGATTCTACGTGCCTTAGGATTAAAGAAATTGATGACAATTTATTTAGGTTCTCCTACAAACATAAATGATAAATCATCCTGTATGTGTTGCTCAATTTTCTAACTATGCATTTAATAGTGGGGACTTTTACAGTGTCCCTAATAGATTTGTACCAATTTTTTTCTTAAAGAATTTTAGGCATGTTGAAGAATTCTTGCTATTTCACCAAAAAGCCAGCCACATGGTCATTAAAATTTTCTGTGGCATTTAAACTTAATATGACTAAGACGTGGTTATAAAATAAAATAACACTCCATATTGGGAAACCTTTTAAAAAGCTGAATGAACCTTTTTATTCTACATACATCAGACTCTTAATGGCTTTTCAACAGTTTGGGCCATTTTGTGAAATTACCACAGCTGCTTCACATTAGCAGAGAAGTTTTGTTATAAAGGATAGAGTACAAGCTGCTAAGTCAGGCTCCATAGCCCCGAAGTCGATTTTGTTATTTATTCTTTCTGGGTCTTATGGTTTGTTTTGTTTTCTACTTAATGAAGACTTTCCAGGAATTTTTTAAAGAAAAAGCAAAAAAAAAAAAAAAAAGTCAAAATTATGTTCTCCCCAATGAAAATACCCAAACAATTCAATTCAATTATTTATTGAGTGTCTAATCATATTTAGCAATAGGCCTATTAAAATATCAAAATACATCCCCAGAACTTCTCAAATCCCTCCTTGCCATTTCCCTGAAACTGCAGAAATTAGAAAATATTCCAGCATAAGTGCATTGTTTTGTGAAAGAGGAAAAATTAATATCAAAAGAGCTTTTCTTTTCAATTTTAGCATCAGAATTAAAAAAAAAACTTTCACAAAACTCGTTTTATTACGTGGTACTCAGAATATCGCTTTGAACTGTGTACATTGAAACTATGAGTATGATCACGTAATGAGCAGGAAACTTAAGAAAGCCCTTGCTACTTTTTGTAGACCACATAGCATTTTACATTTGAAGCCAAGGAAAAACTTTACAACAGCTTAATATGGGCTTAATAAGACCGACAAGGTCTTGTTATTTCCAGTGACCTTGCCTCATGCAGGAAAAGCTCCTTGCTTTTACCCTAGATTATTTTGATTTCAATTAAAATTATTTCAATCGTCTAAAAATATTAGTAAATCTTTCTCAGTAATATTACTAAATCTGGACTGAGATCTGTCCTTAAATAACTAAATAAAATTGTGGCTTTTAAATGTTATTAAAATTAAAAGTCTGAATAATTCCTGAGGAAGGTAGAAATTTGCTAAAATCCACATACCTTCCTCTTGTGAGCAGTATGGGAAACTGCAATCATGATCATACAGTAGCCAAAATGGACTCTTTTTTTGTTGTTCTGAAGACTTGAGTACAGCACCTACATTGATAACATAATCTAAATTTAACTGCTTGATATTTTTGACTTTGTATTTTCACTCTGAAAACAAGACCACAGTCCAGAATATTTTCCTAAATGGTTAAGAGCCAACAATTTGAGATTACATACTTCACACATGGATCGCAAAGACCTTGATTAGTGTTAACTGATTTTTCTAATGGCCGGTGGAATACAAAAAAATAAAGCTGGCGATGAGGATGCATTTGTAAATTTGATTCCTGCTTTCTACATAGGAAAATAACTTTTGGTCTATCTACAGAAGAAAATTAAATTGAAAATAATTAAACATGTGTTTGGGATTATTTAAATTTATAAATTAGATGTAGTCCATGGCCAGATCAACAATTACAAGACACAACTGTGGTAGGGGTGGCAGAAGTGGTGAAGAAAGAAAAGAAAAAAAGAAGAAGGAAGGAAGAGAGGAAAGGAGGAAAGAAGGGAGAGAGAGAGAGAGAAAAAAAAAAGGATTCTCAAATGTTTATAGGCTCCATGTAGACATTGCCTCAGAAAGGCAGAGAAACTTAGAGTTTTCTATATTTATTATGATTACTTAAAATTCCACCTATTTGACCACTCTTTTATTATATATTTAAAAAGTACTCTATACAGGCTATAATGACATCATTATATACATACAATCATTATATACATACACGTATATATATTCAGCAACCTTTTCTAATATTTATGCATGTGGGCAATGAAAAGGCAGTATGCATATAAAATCCAAACTTCTTCAAAGTGAAACTTGAAAAGATTTTACATTTTGGATTCTGCTATTTTAAACCATAATATTACAATCCTAGTCAAAAGAAGTCCAGTAAGTCAATTCTAAGTTTGGGTCATCAATTCTATAAACTTAAATGCTCTATTAAGTCTTATTTATTAAAGACTTGACTAGCAAATATTTTTTAATTTAGAAAAGTTTGGTACATTTAAAAAAATAAAATAAAGTCTGGTATATTTAAATAAAAGAGTGTGAATCAAATTAGCATTCTATGTCAGCATATATAACATCATAATACGATTTAAATTTTTGGAAGTAGAACAATTATGTTGTTTACAAATAAATTATCAAGGAACACCATTTCTAGGATCTTACAATTTTAAAAATTGTCAAGATTAAATAGAAATTTTATATGTTTTGGCTCTAGTATTGAAATTATTTTTAAACAAAACTCAGGTATGTAATGATATTTTAAGCCAATCCAAAAAGTTAAAAAAAAAAAAGAACTCTTCTCTAATTTCATGGCTATTAAGAACATGAGGCTTTTTGGCACATTTTAATCAAAATTAACCAATATTAATAGTCTCAGTTGAATCATTGAAAAACTGAAGCCAAATATTAATTTAAAAGAAAGCTTAACCATAATTAAAATCTAATTAATCATAGAAACTTTGTCTTTATAAACAATTAAGGACTACTTTAATCCTAAACAGATCACTTATATTTACAGTGATTGGCAAACCTATTGCTTTTTTAATAAATATAACATCTAATAAGTTGTTCTTATAATAAGCAGAAACAGGTTGTACTTTCTAAATGTTTTTGAACATGCAGAGACCAACACATTTCCCTATTTTTGAGGTTGTTTTTTATCTGATATAAATTCTTGTATCTTTTCTTTTCACTTTCTATATCTTTGAATATCAGGAAGTGATGTTATTTGTTAGATGGTCTTTTGTGTATATGTGCGTGTGGTCATTTGTAAAGAGAATCCTGAGTGGAAAGGGGTATTATTTATTTATAATGAGAACAGGCTTGCAGTATCAAATTATTTTCCAGTATAAAAATAAAAAAATATAAAAGCAGCAAAGAAGAGGAGATTGTCTTGAATTAAGTTTTCACTATGTGCCAGAGACAAAAATGTCCTGTTTGCAAGATAAATTATGAGTCACATAATAAAGTTTTACTCTTGTACCCATTTGGACTTTTACTTTTTCTAAGACCTAAAAACTTGGCCTTTACAATAAATATAATATTTGTTACCATGAAACATTTGAATCATTTTATAAATTTCATTGTTATAACATACATATACTAAAGTACCCAAATCTTAAGTGCACAACACAATGACTTTTACATATAGATTAAGATTTTTATATATACATCTCAGATATAAATAGTAATATACAAAGATACATATCTTTAGCACTATTCAGATAGAGACTATTTTCCTACCTCTCCAGGTCAATAACCCTCTGAGGGAATCATTATTCTGATTTTTATCACCACTGATTAGCTTTGTTCATTATTGTACTTTTACATAAATGAAATCACATAGAATGTAGTTTTTTGATCTTAGTTTCTTTTTTAAATGTAACCACAATTCAATGTTTTTTTAATATATTATTCATAAATTTGAACAACCAACACTACTATCTAATTCTAGAACATTTTTATCACCCCAAAAAGAGCCCTGGGTCCATTAGCAGGAGCTCACACATTTGCCTATTCTAGACATTCCATGTAAACGATATCATACAATAAGTAGCCTTTCATGTCTGACTTCTTTGACTTTACATAAAGTTTTCAAGGTTCATCCATTTTGTAGCATGTATCAGGACTTCATTCCTTTTTATGACCAAATAGTATTCCATCATATGGATAGCCCACATTTGTTTATGCCCTAGTTAGTTGATGGACATTTAGATTGTTTATACTTTTTACTTACTATAAATAATGCTGCTATGAACATTTGTGTATAAATCTTCATGTGGACATATGTTTTTAATTCTCTCTTTGGTAGAATATCTAGGAGTAGGCTTGCCAATTCGTATGGTAAGTCTATGTTTACTTTTTGAAGAGTTGCCCAACTTTATTCCAAAGTTGAATCACTATATGAAACACCTGAAACTAATATTACACTGTATGTTAACGAACTGGAATTTAAATAAAAACTTTAAAAAAAACACAACAAAGTGGCCACACCATTTTAAATTCCCACTAGCAATGTCTAGGGGTTTCAGTTTCTTCCCAACCTCATTAACATTTGTTAGTCTTTTTATTATTATTATTATTATTATTATTATTATTATTATTATAGCCAACTAATGAGTGTAAAGTGGTATTTCATTATAGTTTTGATTTTCATTTTTTTAATAACTCATGACGTTGAACACTTTTTCATGTACTTATTAGCCACTCATATATCTTTTTTGGAGATCTATCTATTCAAGTAATTTGTCTATTTTTATTTGAGGAGTTACTCCCATCTTTTCTTCTAAGAATTTTATACTTTTAGCTCTTACATGTTGGTCTACGATCCATTTTGAGTTAATTCTTGTTCATGGTGTGCAGTGGATTTCCAACTTCATTATTTTGCATGTATAGATCCAGCTGTCCCAGAATCATTTGCTGAAAAGTTTATTCAATTCTCCCCTTAATCGTCTTACTTCATTCATTGAAAATCATTTGACCATAAACATAAGGGTAAATTTCTAAACTCTCAACTCTATTTTAATGATATGTATATCCTCATGCCAGTATCATAATCCTTTTTTTTACTGTAACTTTGTAGTAAGTGTAAATCCTCCAGATTTTTTCCTCTTTGTCGGAATAGACTTTGCTGGGGTGCCTGGGTGGCTCTGGCAGTTACGTGTCTGACTTGGACTCAGGTCATGATCTCAAGGTCAAGGGATAGAGCCCCTGAGCCCCTCCTGCTCGCTCTGCGCTCAGTAGGGAGTCTGCTTCTCCCTCTCCCTCTGCCCCTCTCTCTGTTCGTGCTCGAGCTCTCTCTTTCTCTCAAATAAACAAATAAAATCTTAGGAAAAAAAGAATAGATTTTGCCAATTTGGGGTCCCTTACATTTCCATGTGAAATCAACCTGTCAATTTCTGGAAAAAGAAGGACGAGGAGGCAGCTGGAATATTTATTTATTTCAGTCTTTTTAAATTTCTTTCAATGATGCTTTATGTTTCAGTGTAATAAGTCTCTTATTTCTTTTGTTAACGCTATTCTTAAAATATTCTTTTTAATGAAATTGATTTCTCAATTATATTTTTGGATAGGTAGAAATGCAATTGATTTTTGTATATTGATCCTGTATCCTTTAACTTTGTTAAACTGGCCTATTAGTTCAAATAGGGTTTTAGTGGATTCCTTAGGATTTTCTGAATAGAAGATCACATCATCTACAAAAAGAAATCGTTTTATATTTTCTTTCTATTTGAATGCCTTTTATTTCTTCTTCTTGCCAAATTTTCTGAATAGACCTTTTAACACAATGTTGAATAAAGTGATAAGAGCAGACATTCTTGTCTGGGTCCTGATTTTAGGAGGAAAACATTCTTTAGCCACTTAACATAGTGTTATCTGTGGGATTTTCATAGATAGCCTTCGTCAGGTTGAAGTAATTCCTTCTATTCCTGGTTTGTTGAGTGTTTTTATCACAAAATGATGTTGGATTTTGTCAATGGATTTTTTTTTTTTTTTGCATACTGAGATTATCATGCACCTTTATGCTACTAACATGATGTACTACGTTCATTATTTTTCACATGTTGGGGCAAGATCTTTGGGTCCCCTCCCACCTTGGAAGCTTTGTACTATCACTTTGCTATCACTCAATAAACCTTGCTTGCTGCCAAAAAAAAATTTTTTTTTTCATATGTTGACCCAACCTTATGTTCCTGGGATAAATCCCACTTGCTTGTGCTATATATTCCTTTTTATATGTTTCTAGACTCAGATTACTGGTATTTTGTTGAGGATTTTTGTTTTTATATTCATAAGATATATTGGTCTCTAGTTTCTTTCTTTGTGATGTCTTTTTCTGATTTTGGTATCATAGAATGAGTTGTTGGGTATTCTATTCTATTTTTTGAAAAAGCCCTTTGAGGGATTATTGTTAATTCTTCTTAAATATTCTGGTAGAATTCACCAGTAAAGCCACCTGGGCCTGAACTTTCCTTTTTTGAGTAGTTTATAAACTACTAGTTTAAAATCTTTACATGTTGTAGATCTATTCAGATTTTTTTTTATTTCTTTGTGAGTCAGTCTCAGTCGTTTGTCTTTCTAGAAAATTTTCCATTCTGTATAGGTTATATAACTTGTTGGCAGAGAATTGTTCATAATATTTCCTTATAATCCTTTCTTATTTCTGTAAGATCAGTGGTGATATTTTCTCTTTTATTCTTGATTTTAGCAACTTGGGTCTTCTCCTCTCCTCTCTCTCTCCCTCTTCCCTCTTGGTCAATCTTCCTAAAGACTTGCCAAATTATTTTATCTTTTCAGAGAAACAGCTTTTGGTGTCATTGATTTTCTCTATTGTTTTTCAACTCTATTTAATTAGTTTCTACTTTAACCTTTAGTATTTCCTTATTTCTGCTTGCTTTGGGTTTTGTTTTCTCTTATTTTTCTACTTTCTTAAGATGAAAGTTTGGTTATTGATTTGAGATACTTCTTTTCTAATATAACTGTTTAGTCATAAATGTCCCTATAAGCACAACTTTAGCTGCATCCTATAACATTTGTATGTTGTGTTTTGTTTTCATTCATTTCAAAGTATTTTCTAGTTTCACTTGTGATTTTTTCCCTCTAGTACATACTTTTTGTTTCTAGTTTCTTTGCTCATCATTACGTCTGGTGAGATTCATTCATGCGGCTGTTTGTAGCAGCAGTTCATTATTGTTATTGATTTTTATATTCTCCTTAATAAATGTATTGCAATTATTATCCATTCTATCAATGGACATTGGTTTGTTTTCAGTTTTTGTCTATTATGGCTAAAACTGCCATGTCTTTTGCTGGACATCCAAAGTCATTTCTCTTGGGTATATTTTTAGAAATGAAATTGCTTGATCGGGATAGGTTTAGTTTAAATGTCATGCCCCGTGAGGCTATGATTCCTAGTGCATAGCTCATAGCTTGAATTCTAAGAAAAATAAGATATCATCTGAGCTGAGGTAAATAAGGTATCTGGAAGGCTTACTTGAACAGTTCTACTTTACTTGCAAAATTTGGGGGATCATAATGCAATTAAGTTTCTATATGTGTGTGTGTGACTGGTCTGCTCTAGTGAGAGTGTTTTGGGGCAGATATTTACTTTGGGGTTTTCACTTGTTCATTATGTTCAACTTTTAAAAAGAAGTTAATTATATAAACTTAAAAGTAAGAACCACGTGCTTTTAAGTTTGATGCTAAATAAGAAGAAAGCTAGACAAAGGAATTTGTTTTAGTATGTAGATGCTGGTTTTCTTTTTATCATTGTTCATCTGACATGATAATATATTAATAGACTTAGGGTATGAGTACCCCAAGTAGTTTAAAATTATTAGAGGAAGAGCTCAAGGTCAATAAATATAACACAATATAATATATGGGTAATTAGATCTTATGTTTATATAAAAGCAGCAGTAATATATCAGATATGTATCAAACGTGCTTATAGAATGCATACATGTGAAAACTTAACACTCCCTTTGCACTGAAGTCCAAGGTGCATTTTAAATGTAATGAGTTAGAAGCAGGAAAAGTTTTAGTTCCTTATGTTTTCTTGGTGAACATGATAGGAGTATGAGTGAAGGTTTCTAGTTGCAATGTATCTGTAAGTTCATTCAGCTTCCACTATTAATTAAACAAATCTCTAGAGATGAGGGCTGATGGAAGGAAAAGTATAGTTAAGACTATCCATGAGTTATAATCATTACAACTTTTTTTCAGAAGCGACACTTCAGAAAAAATCTCTATCTAATCACAAAATTCAAACGGTTTCTTCTATCGTGTTCTTTTGTTTGTGACCAAGGAGAGTGTATGGGAAATAACCAAATGTTTCTAGTGAACATTTCTCATTGAGCATAGGAAAAAGTCGTCTCATCTAACCAAAGGCTACACTCTTGTTTCCTTTAGGAGGGGTTTAAAGACATATGTCTCACATATCCATTCAAAAGAAACAATATTAACATTTGGCTTTGCATTTTGTTAGTAATTTAAGTGTTTTCTTATAAGAGACTTCTCAAATTTTGGCCTAGATTATAGTTCATTATTTGGTAATTAAAGCAATTAAGTAAATTTCATTCCTACCTTGATTAATTTCATTGAATTTTCTACCATAAACTTATTTCCTGAAAAACTATAAAACAAATTAAAAAAAAAAAAAACAGAACCAGGAATAGCAGATACTTTAAAGTACCTAAAGGTCTATCAGCAAGGGTAGCTTTCTTAAATTTGTTTCACCCATCCATAGTACAGAGTTTCTGTGATCACATGATATGAAAAGATGGCCTACAATGAACAAGTCTTAACAGTTTTTCTGTTCTTATTATGGGTAAATAGACTGTGAGATGCATACACAAATTATTTTTAATTAATTATCTATTACATGGGTAGCACATTTTATTTAAAAATTTTTCCTTAAATCCAATAACCTTACCAATTATGACAAGGCAAACATCAATCATTGTTGCCATATTTTTATTGTACCTTTCTTTGTAATAATTAACAACTATTTTTGTTTCTGTCATTAGAAAATATCAAAGAGGGCGCCTGGGTGGCTCAGTTGGTTAAGCGATTGCCTTCGGCTCAGGTCATGATCCCAGAGTCTCTGGATCGAGTCCCGCATCGGGCTCCCTGCTCGTCAGGGAGTCTGCTTCTCCCTCTGACCCTCCCCCCTCTCATGTGCTTGCTCTCTCTCATTCTCTCTCTCTCAAATAAATAAATAAAAAATCTTAAAAAAAAAAAAAGAAAATATCAAAGAAAAGAAAAATACTAAAAATTTGTATTTGCTTTTATTGCCGCTATCTGTGTGTCTCTACTGGGTTAGTGTTCATGACAACAGAAGCCTGAAATCAACAAAGTTGACTTCGGTCTCTTCTTTCTAGAAATCCAAACTGGGTAACTTTTCCAAATGTAGATTTTCCTCAGTCAAAAGTCCAATTTTGAAGCATCCTATATACTTGTTGAATATTATCAGGAAGCACAACAAAGAAATCCATACCCAACTAAGTAAGACTTTGCTGAAGTCAGGTGCTCTGAAAATACCCAAGCCAAACTGGCTTGGAGCGCAAGCAATCTTAAGTGGTAACTTTGTCAGATAATGTCATCCAGGAAGTTTATTCTTATTATTGTGCACAAGTCATAATTTCCTTCACTTTTTAATATCCTGCTTCTGAGAATGTCATAGAATTCATAACTGAAAAGGACCAAGGAGTTCATATAGTCCAATTATCACTTATTATTGGATAACTAGTTATCAGATTTTTTCTTCTATACTCCCATTCCTAGAAAATAGATAACCACTTATCATCAGCTCATATTTTTAGAAACTTCCTTCTTGTATTTATTTCTTAAATTTATTTTTGTATTCTTATATTTATTAAGGTCAATCTCCTTGTAATCTCCTCCCTTTGATATTATTTCTGTCATCTGAGAACATTAGCAAGAGCAATCATTACCACCAGTTGAGGTCTTATAATGTGCTAGGAATGACAATAGGCATTTCATATACACTTACCATTTAATCCTCACAACTGAACTAGGAAGTAATTAGCTTTCATTATCCTCATATGTTCTAGATAATAAAAAGGGGTAACTTTATATTACTAAATTGCAAAGCTGTATTTTAAGGACAGATTTGAAAAGACTGAGATTTTCATATTTCTATATTCAGATAACAGCATTTAAAATATTTAAATATAATCATCACATCTCTGTAAGTCTGCTTTTTTTCCCCCCAGCTGAACGCACCCAGTTCCTTCCACAGTGTCTTCTATGTTAGTGTTTCCATGATTATACTATCCTGTCCACTCTGCTCTGGGCAGCTCCAGTTTGCCAATATCCCAACAAAGTAAACTACCCAGAAGGGGGCACAGTGCTCTGAGTCTTACCTAGGTAGAATGTAGAAGCATACTACAACTTTCCTTTCTTCAAATATTAGTGTTTCTAGTAAGGCAGAGTGAAATGACCTAATTTTTATAGCCTCATTTTAGAATGAGATACGTGTCAAAGAAAATTTTTAAGTCTCTTTTATAGGTTCTGCTGTTTAGTCATGCTGCCCCCGTTCGTACCTGTATAAATATATGTCTACATTTTTTTCATGTAGACTCATATTAAATTTGATCTTGTCTGTATTAATCTATTAATCCCAACTAGTGAAAACTATTTTAAATAATAAAAGTAATATCTATTGCATTTGCTATGTCTCGTAGCTTGCAATCATTCTAAAATTTGACAATTGACTATGTCTTTAGTCAAAGAAATACTTGAAAGTGAACAGGGCAACTATATAGTAAAACACAGTAAAGAAGAATCCTTGCAGAGATAAATTTCAGATCTACACATCTCTCTCTCTCTCTCTCAGAGGAATAATAGAGTAAGTCACTAAGACATTGAAAGGTTGACCAAATCATGAATAATAAATGCATGGCTGGTTGACTGGCTGGACAGATGGATGGATGACTAATAAAACTCTGAGGGAGTGATATTTTGTTAAGGAAGGTGATGAGACACTAAAGACAATATTTCATCCTTAGCTAAATGAGACACGTGGGGAAAACTTACTGCATGAGGTCCCCTTCTGTCTGACAAATGTTGGTAGTGAAAGAAGTTACCAAGAGAAAAGCCAGTGAAATAATGAAAATTATTTTCCTTAGATTGGTACAATTTTCTGAATGATAAAATAGACAGTAGTTTATGCAGTAAATAAAGCTTTAATCATGAATTACAGAGCTTCCCTTTCCAAAGAATAGCTGCATTTGATTCTCAAAATTCCTTGTTTTCCTTCCCAATCCAAGGAAAACAGGCATATAAAAAAGCCCAGTTCTTCATTTCATGCCCAGAAAGTCGGTGTGCGTGTGTGCGCATGTGCGCGCGCACATGTGTGTGTGTGCGTGTGTGTGTGTGTGTGCGCGTGCACATGATTTCCTGAGGCATATATTGTGCCTCAACACTCACTAAGACACAAAGTTAAATCTGTGCTGCCCATTTGCAGCTGTAAAAACCCAAATATTGGGCAGTGCTGCAATTTAAAGGGAATGAAATAGTATAGCTTCCTAAGGCACAGAAGTAGGATCTATGAATGAAAATGTCAGAGAAATGTATTTGGCACAACTGAAGGAAAAGTTTTTAAAGATTAGAAAGGGAAACTGATATTCGTGAATAAATAAGTTTAAATATATGACAAGTTGATTCTTGTTCCACTAAATGGTTCTGAACAGCTGATGGGAGGAGAATAGAAGAACTCAATTATAAGTTTCAAGCAGCATTCTTTGTTGTGAGAACAGACTTTATTTTAAATATTAAGATAAACTTGTTTCTTTTTCTAGATAAGCCAACCCAATGAGTTTTATAAGTGTAAAAACTAAGAAAAAATGTCTTCTGGGTAAAAAAAAAAAAAAAATACAGGACAATGTATTACCTAAGAAGCTAAACTATTCTACATAATGGGGAAAAGGTGGTTAGTTTCTTAGTGGTCGCTAATTTCTCTGTAAGCAGCAGGGGGGAAAAGTCTATGGCCATAATACAATCTTTCCCTTAAACTCAGATTATTATAATTATTTTAAAATGTTTATTTTCTGGTTCCTGGTGGCTCAGTTGGTTAAGCGTCTGCCTTCGGCTCAGGTCATGATCCCAGTGTCCTGGGACTGAGTCCCATGTCAGGCTCCCTGCTCAGTGGGGGTCTGCTTCTTCTTCTCCCTCTGCCTCTCTTCCCCACTCGTGCGCTCTCTCTCTCTCAAATAAATAAAAATCTTTAAAATAAAATAAAATAAAATTTTTATTTTCTTAGAATCAGTCTAGAATTCCCTGTACTGACATATGGTAGGCCCCCCACATCTGTGTCTCACTTGTAACAGTTTCAGTTACCTCTGGTCAGCTGTGATCCAGATGGCTGGCGATCTTCCTTCTGACATATTATCAGAAGGTCAGTAGTAACCTACTGCTATGTCAAATGCCTACCTTATTTACCTCACTTCATCTTATTATGTAGGCATTTTATCATCTCACATCATCACAAAAAGATGGGTGAATATAGAACAAAACAAGATATTTTGAGAGAAAGACCACATTTATGTAACTTTTATAACAGTATCTTGTTATAATTGTTCTATTTTGTAAATAGCTATTGTTGTTAATCACTTAATGTGACTAATTTATAAATTAAACTTTATCAAAGGTATGTATGTATAGGAAAAAACATAGTTTATAAGGTTTAGTACTATCCGCAGTTTCAGGCATCCACTGGGGATCTTGGAACATACATTTATATATATGTATGTATTTGCATATGTGTGTGTGTATATACATTTGTCTTAGTCTGTTTAGGCTGCCATAACAGAATACCATAGACCGGGTAGTTTATAAACAACACAAATGTATCCCTGAAAGTTCTGGAATCTGGGTAGTTTAAGATCAAGGTGGCAGCAGATGTGGTGTCTGGTGAGAGCCCACTTCCTAGTTCATAGTCAGACATCTTATTTTGTCCTCACATGGAGAAAAGGACAAGGGGGCTTTCAGGGGGTCTCTTTTATAAGGGCACTAAATCCCATTCATGAGGGTTCTGTCCTCATGATCTAATCACCCCCAGAGGCCCCAACTCCTAATATCATCACACTGGGGATTAGGTTTCAACATATGAATTTGAGGGGGTAACATAAACATTCAGTCTATAGCAATATATATGTATCTGTGTGTGTGTGTGTGTAATAAAATAAGCAGGAAAAAAACACAGATTTGGTGTTTATACTAAGCTGGAAGACAGCAAAAGACTGACTTTGGGGAAAATACTGATGTTAGATTATTATATACTCTTAGAAATCTTATGGTTAGACCGTACTCCATATTGTGGGGGAGACATATGAAGTTTTTCCCCAAAGAAATCAGAGAGGGAGACAAACCATGAGAGACTCTTGACTCCGGGAAACAAACTGAAGGTTGTGGAAAGGGTGGTGGTTGGGTGGATGGGGTAACTGGGTGATGGGCATTAAGGAGGGCACATGGTGTGATGAACACTGGGTGTTAGATGCAACTAATGAATCATTGAGCATGACATCAAAAACTAATGATGTACTATATGTTGCTAATTGAATTTAAATTAAAAAAAGAAATCATGGTGACCAGAAGACATTAGAACAATATCTTTGAAGTGCTTTTAAAAATTGTCAGCTCTGAATTCTGTGACCAGTGAACATATCCTTCAAAAATGATAGCAGGTAAAGACATTTTGATTTAAAAAAAAGAGAAGAAAAGAAATTTTTCTACAGGTGTAGTAGTTCTCATGGCCCATCTTCCTGGGTACAGTTAAATTCTGGAGAATTGAAGACTTGGAGATAGAGAGAAAACATTTTTCCATCTCAAGGTCACAAAGAGTTGGAGGACTGAATTGAAACAGGTGAAATTGCTTGAGGGCTGCCCAGCTGGAGGCAGTAAGGTAACCCCTAGGACATGGCAAAAAGCCAGGAACATAGGCAGGGCCTGGAGGTTTGCCACAGTGAAGCAAGCTAGGAACTCGGTAAAATGAAGAGGACCCTCTAATGGGTCTCAGTCCTGTTCATGCATTTGAGAACTTTTTAGTAGTTACTTTCAGATATTTTTATTGCTGGAATTCCCATCCATTTCCCCAAGGCTCCAATAATGTTCCATTAAAAGTTGTAGCTACATTCTGCCTTTGCCATGGAGGACCGAGAGCAGGCTCTGTGCCCAATGCTGGTGGTGATGCTATATGAGAGAAAGCACAGCAGCCAGGGGAAAACCAGTGTGATTTCTTGAAGTAGCAGGAATGGCTCAAGGGAAGAGGAGAGCAGAACCCCAGAAGACTACACTTAGAATGGCTCTGTGGAACATCTAGACCTAGTGGATTCCACCAAACGTTCATGGTGAGAACGAATGGTGCAACAAATAACATGGTAAAACCAACCACCTCCTGTCAAGTGAGTGTAGAATGCAAACTATTATGAGTTGTACAAAAAAAAAAAAAAGTGACCTCAGTCTCCTAACTCCTGGTAGACAGGAATTACATATAACGTACATTATTTTCCAATAGTTAATTATCATAGCAACCCTTTGAAGTAGATCTTTAAATTTTGTTTCCTACATGGGAAACTGAGGTTTTGAGAAGCTAAGTTTCTTACCCCAATACAACCTGGCTCCTAAATATCAACTTTAAGTTTTAGATTGAGTTATAGGACTTCAAATCTTCTGTTTTGTCTTTGAACCACACTTCTTTCCTAAATATGAGATATTAAAAAGTAATTAAGATTGCAACACCTGGGTGGCTAAGCCAGTTAAGTGTCTGACTCTTTCTCTTTTTTTTTTTTTTTTTAAGATTTGTTTAAGAGAGAGAGAGTGTGGGGTGGGGGGAGGGACAGAGAGAGAAAGAGAGAGAGAGTCTTAAACAGATTCAGCACTGAGCACAGAGCCTGATGGGGCTCAATCTCATGACCCCGAGATCATGACCTGAGCTAAAAACCTAGAGTTGGATGTTTAACCAACTGCACCACCCAGGCACCCCAAGCCTCTGACTCTTGAATTCAGCTCAGGTCATGATCTCAGGGTTATGAGAGCAAGCCCCATATCAGGACCCATGCTGAGCATGGAGCCTTCTTAAGATCCTCTCTCTCCTTCTACCTCTGCCCTCCCCCCCTTTCTTAAAAAAAAAAAAGAATAAAAAGTAATTAAGAGCTCTGTTAATGAAAGGATTCAGACAGAGTTTAAATGACAAAATGTCTGGAGATGTTATAAAGAAAATCATGTGTATACATGGGGTTTGGACCATACAGTTCCAATATACTGTGATTCTTACTCTTTGGCCCTGCATTAATTATAAGCCACAAATCTAATTTCTTGGGGTGATATCTTCAGCCAATATCTTCGGGTGATATTTTCAGGTGACACAGATATTATAGCACATTCTCTGATATTTCTATTCCCAAATAAATGTGAAGAACTGAAATGAGGAACTCCTGAAAATTATTTCAGAATAGAAAGGAGATGCTGGACATCCTGTAGCATTTTTTAAAGAAAATAAATGACACCTGGATGAGCTTCCCTATTTCCAAGACTGTTGCAACATCAGCCATCAGGCATAGGGTTAAATGTGATGATTTTAATGACTTCAGTGCAGTGCTGGCATGGAGATAAATACAGTCTCCAAGGTTAGCCAGCACACTGAGGAAAAAGCCCACTTTCTGCCAAGGTAATGAAAATGCTGAAGATCTGCCAGGGTTAATTAATAACACAGCGAGGAGACCCTGTTCACCAATGTCATTTGGAGATGAACCAAGGTCTGCTTGAGTAAAGCTGGGCTGCCTGCCATCCTGGTCATCTCACAAGCTGCAATCACTGGGTGCAGAGAGCCCACAAAAATATTCTGTCTTGACCTGTTTGTACTAAAAGCCTCCCTTCTTTCCTTTAAAGATATGACTCAAATATTGAAAGTAGAGTCCCCAAATGTCCTTCTTTTGGATCTCAAACTGGTCTTCCGTTCTATCTACATTCTTCCTATTCTGGTACCCTAATGCCTCCAAAAACTTAATTACAATATTTTTATAAGAATTTTTTTCTTCATATCCAGAAGACTATCTGTAAATATTTACAATTTTTAAATGACAGACCTAATGGACTGCCCCCCCAAAACCATTCAAAACTACCCTCCTCTTGCCTCCCTCTTCACTCAGTCATTCAATATCTGCAGACATCCAAAGGTCTTCTATAACATTCTCTCAAAATCTATCATTTCCTCATTAACATAAAGTGAGAGAGCATTTTTCTGGGAAGGATAACTTCTGAAAACAAAAATGTCTAAGCGTTTTGTTATTTGAGGACTTACAAATAGATTCTGCACTTAGATTTTTTTCAGAACTATGCGGTCTTCCCGAATTCCAGAAACTTTCTCAGTTGCGGTATTATACTGCAACAGATGAAGACTAAAAAATTGTCAGAAATTCACTTAGTTGGTCAACAAGTGTTGCTGGTTTCCCTAATAAATGGGCAAACAAATCCAGAAATGGTGAGTATCCCAATTGTTATCTAAGATAACTTGAAAATGATCTGAAGATAATAAAAAAACTGGCAAGCTATTTTAGCTCCATGAGGGAAAAATGAAAAAAAGAGCTAAATTATATCTCTCAGAAAAGATTTGATAAACCCTGTGCTATGATGCTGCCTTCTTTGGGGATTGCTTAATAGCTAGTTCTGATAAATGGGCAGGGCCAGGGCTTGGATTAGGCAAGTGAGGCACTTGCCTTGGCCACAGAATTTAAGAGAGTGCCAAAGACTCAGTAAGAAAGATTAAATAATACTTACATGGAATATATTTTAGAAGTAAAAATTAATGTGAAAATTTGTGATGAACAAAATATCAAAATATCAAAATCTTAAATACAGGCAGGATCAGCTAATGGGTATGAGCTAAAAAGAGAATGAAATTATTTGGCATAATTTATAGAGATCAAAATCTCAATAAATTAAAAGTAGAACTACCATATGATCCAGCAATCCCACTTCTGGGTGTATATACAAAGGAAACTAAGTCAATATCTCAAAGATATATCTGCATTTTCATGCAAATTACAGCATTATTACAATCATCAAGACATGGAAACAATCGAAGTGTCCATCGACAGATAAATGGATAAAAAAGACACGGAGGATAGATAGATGATAGATAGACAGACCAACTGACCATAGACTATTCCAGTCTTCTAAAGAGGGAAATCCTGCCATTTGCCACAACATGGATGAACTTGGAGGACATTATGCCAAGTAAAGAAAAAGTCAGACAGAGAAGGACAAATACTGTATGATCTCACTCATAAAGGGAATTTTTTAATGATATATTTTTAAGATATTATTTATTTATTTGAGGGGAAGAGAGAGAGAGTTAGCGAGAGAGCACCAACAAGGGGGAGAGGGAGAAGCAGACTCCCTGCTGAGCAGGGAGCCTGATGGGGGACTCGATCCCAGGACCCTGAGATCATGACCTGAGCCGAAGGCAGATGCTTAATGGACTGAGACACCCAGGCGTCCTTCATAAGGGGAATTAAAAAAAAAGTTAAACTCATAGAAACAGAGTAGAAAAGTGGTTGCCAGGAGCTGAAGGGTGGGGGAATTGGGAAAAAACTGGTCAAAGTATAAAACTTCCAGATGTAAGATAAATAAGTTCTGGGGATCTAATGTGCAGCATGGTGACTATAGTTGATATACTAGAGAGTTGCTAAGAGAGTAAATCTAAAGTGCTCCTATCACACTCAAGAAATGGTAACTATATGAAGTCATGTGTTAATTAGCTTGCTTGTGGTAATCATTTTGCCATGTGTATATATATATCAAATCATCACTTTGTGTATTTTAAGTATATATAATCTTACTTTTCAAATATTCCTCAATAAAACTAAGGAAAAAAAACCCCTCAACTATAGCACAAAAAAAAAAAAAGTGCAATGGGGAGAAGAAAAAAAAATGAGTAATTTAACAACTGACATTAGAATCCCTGTTAGGGAAAAAAAATGCCCTCTATTGAGAAAAGCACCTTTGATCAGTTCTTTCTGGTTGTAGGATGTGAGCCCTCAGAGCTTGGCCAGCATGTGTTGGAAGTGAGAAAAAGGGAACCAAATACCTTGTCAATACAGAGGGAATAATTTTCAAGGTATCTGGCCAGGCTGAAGGAGAAAAGAAAGAACAAGAAGACAAGAAAGGTAGTGAGCTAGCTCCCTATGAAGAGGGTTGTGGGATTTTTAAGAGCCAGATTCTCTATGGTTCAACTCTGAGTGATTAGCTCTGCTGCCCTTGATTGCAATTACTACCTTCACTGTCATTAAACCTTCAGAAAAATCTGCCCTATATACATTCTTGAGTTCATGTGATACAGGTAAAGGATAGTACTCAGAAGCGAGACTCCTTGGTCTCAATCCTGGCTCTCCCATTTATTATCTGCCTATTCTACTTTACATATGAAGAAACAAGGGGACAGGAATATTAACTTTCCCAAGTTAACATAACTGGGTGTGTAGATATTTATGGATTATCCTGTTTTATCTCATTTAATCCTTTTTAATCTGATTCCACTGTAGTCTGAAGTTAAGACTATGACCCTTTTAGTTTGCATTTTCTTGTTATGCATTTTCCTATTCTTTTAGTTTCAACATTTCTAAATTATTTTTTAAAGATGTATCTCATGTAGGAATTACTAGTTGTGTTTTGCTTTGTAATCCAACCAGAATCTTTGTGTGGAGGGGTTCATTTAGCTCACTCATTTTTATCAATACATTATTTTGGTCTTATCTCTGCCACCATATGTTCTGCTATGCTTTAAATTTCATTGTTTTCTTTTTTTTTACTATATGGTCTGCTTTATCCATTTTATTTTATTTTGAATGTTTCTTCAAATAATTTAAACCATTCATATTTTTGCTCTAATGATTGGGAAAGTTAATTAATATGTCTGACTCCTGCTTTTTCATACAGAAAGCAGAATAGGCAGATTAATAAAATAGTATATGCAAATGTGTATATATATTTTTTATGTCTTTGAAAGTAGCATATCAAATTGATTGAAAAAATTGAATAAAAACCAACAAAAGATTAGTAGAGAAAAAAAATCAAATCAATTTAGATCATTTTAGCAGTACCTGTCAGGAATCTGTAAAGTTTTTATATATATAATTTTCAATTCAGTGCTTCTACTTCTGGTGGAAAAAACAAATGCAAAAATTTATGTAAAGATTATTTCTTCAATACTTAGTGTGTACATACAGAGGCTTAGTATGTTACAGAAGATTTAAAATTTGCCATAATAAAAGCTTCTCAGTGACAGGAACTTTTGTCCTCTTTTTTCATTGATGTAGCTTCAGACTCTAGAAGAGAGCCCCAGGGCCATCAGAGGTACACAATAAATATTTGTAGAATAAAAGATTAAAGTTCTATATTTTATACTTACAAGGGTCTCATGAACTTTTTTATGGATATAATTGATTTCATTTGATTTTTTCTTTTTCTGATTGTTATAATTTTTTAATAATTCTGATCTATAACACTAATAAAAGTTATAAGAAAAAACTTAATAATAAAAATAATAACAGAAAATTTTGTTTTATCCTTTGTTCATAATAATTCATCTATTGATTTACTGTCAAAGATGATGTTTTAATATCCCTCTCTTGAAGAGTTGGAAATATATCTCACCGTATTGAAGATTCTAATAAGTCAAGAAGAATAGAAACTTGTTTGTCTTTGTTAGTACTATTAAAATGTCTAATATTATATCCCAGTGAAAGTTTTTTGAAGGAAACATAACAAAATATTTTGGTACACTAGGGTGCTTGGGAGCAGCTTCTGAAATGCTGACATAAACCAATCCTCAACTTCTAGCTTCAGTTTATAAAAATATTTTGGATTAAAAAAATACAAAAAAACCCTGATATTTTTACTTTCTGAATTGTACAGAAGTACCACAATTGTTTCCACTTAACATATATTTTAAATGCAGAAAAGTCTACTCTGAACTCTACACATGTAGTCCATTTCTTAGTGAAAAACACTCATATGCAAATACCTGTTTTTTAATATTTTTTTTTTTACTTTTTAAAGGTAAAAATCTCAACATCACTCATCATC
This sequence comes from Mirounga angustirostris, assembly GCF_029215605.1. Classification (NCBI taxonomy): domain Eukaryota; kingdom Metazoa; phylum Chordata; class Mammalia; order Carnivora; family Phocidae; genus Mirounga; species Mirounga angustirostris. The sequence continues at coordinate 148,118,875 of NW_026991710.1, read as the reverse complement.
AGGGCAATACAAATCAAAACTACAATGAGATACCACCTCATATCAGTCAGAATGGCTAAAATTAACAACTGAGGAAACAACGGATATTGGCCAGGATGTGGAGAGAGGGAAACCCTCTTACACTGTTGGTGGGAATGCAAACTGGTGCAACCACTCTGGAAAACAGCATGGAGTTTCCTCAAAAAGTTAAAAATAGAACTACCCTACAATCCAGCAATTGCACTACTAGGTACTTACCCAAAGGCTACAAAAATACTCATTTGAAGGGATACATGCACCCCGATGTTTATAGCAACATTGTCAACAATAGCCAAATTATGGAAAGAGCCCAAATATCCATTGACTGATGAATGGATAAAGAAGATGTGGCATATATATATATATATACATATATATATTATACATATATATACATATATATACATATATTTTTGTATATATATGTGTATATATATATATATACACACACACACACACACACACAATGGAATATTACTCAGCCATGAAAAGAATGAAATCTTGCCATTTGCAATGACATGGATGGAGCTAGAGAGTAGTACGCTAACTGAGATAAGTCAGTCAGAGAAAGACAAATACCATATGATTTCACTCATATGTGGAATTTAAGAAACAAAACAAATGAACATAGAGGGGAAAAAAAGAGAAAGGCAAACCATAAAACAGACCTAACTATAGAGAACAAACTGAGGGTTGCTGGAAGAGAGGTGGGCATGGGGATGGGTTAAGTGAACAATGGGTATCAAGGAGAGCACTTTTGATGAGCACTAGGTGATGTATGGAAGTGTTGAATTGCTATATTGTACACCTGAAACTAATATTACACTCTATGTTAACCAACTGGTATTTAAATAAAAACTTGAAACTATAAAAAAAATTAAAATAAAGGTAAAAATTTTTTAAATAACAATCTGATGAGTAATATATATTAATTGTAGAACAGATAAAAAAGTATGAAGAAGAAACATGATATTATTCATAAACCCACTGCTCAGGGGCACCTGGGTGGCTCAGTCAGTTAAGCGTCTGCCTTCAGCTCAAGTCATGATCTTGGGGTCCTGGGATGGAGCTCCCTGTTGGGTTCCCTGCTCAGTGGGGAGTCTGCTTGTTCCTCTCCCTCTGCCCCACCATGCTCTCTCTCTCTCTGTCTCTGTTAAATAAATAAATAAATAAAAAGTCTTTAAAAAAAGAACAAAACAAAAAACCCCACTGCTCAGAGAAACAAAGCTAGTATAAATGTCTATTTATCCATCTGTCTTCTTATCTAAATACATTAGGACACCACTGTGTTTGAATGTCCTAATAATTTCTTCAAACATTATCATGTGCATTTTCTCATATCATTATATATACTTCAAAACCATGAATTTTGTGGCTGTGGCAATATTTTATAAAACATAACAAAATTTTTAACCTACTGTTGATATTTAGGTTATTTCTGATTAGTAATTGTATAAATAACACCACGAAGAACAACGAGTATGTAAATCTTCATGTGAGAATCATTTATTATTCTTTCCACAGGGGAAAAACCTAAGAGAGAAACTATGAGATCAAAGGATATGATCCTCCAAGGTCATGGGATTTTTTTTATGCCATTAACATTAAAATAAAGAGCTCTCAGATCCCATCTCTTTGAGTTTCTGCAAATTATAAAAATAGACATACTGTTGTCCTTATCAAAAGTCACCAGAAAGAATTTCTGCTTAGTCATGATACTGGATAAAGGCTAGCCTTTTCCAATTTCATTTCTAAAAGTAGCATGATCCAAACACTAACCCTGAAGGACCCCAAGGAACATAATACAAAGAGTCCTTCTAAGATAGCAGATAGCAAGCATGTTTGAAAAAGAGAGTGCAGGGGAGGGAGGTTCATTAATATTGCCATTTGCTGAATTATGTGCTGCTTACCCTTCCAGTCTTGCAATTCCTCTGCCATTGGACCTGTATGTCGCCTAAAAAATGATATGTCAGGGACAACACGTGGAAATCAGAAGAGGAGGAGGTGTGGAACATGTCTCTATTACTTGAAGAAAGTTATCAGTGAGATGAGACAGACTCAGTTCCTGGGGACCTTCCAAATTTATTGTTTACCAATTGATTCATCTTAGAAATGGAATGATAAAACACTAGGACAAAGGATGGTCTTGCTTACCAAGTCTGTTCCCCCACAGGGCAGCGTTATGCACTTCCAAAACTTTATAGGCCTCCTTCAAATGACTCAAGGGATGGGAATTTCACCACCTCTCCTGGGAGATTCTTTTATGGCCTCTTACGTCTCACCCATTATGAAAGTCTTCCTGATGAAAGCATCCTTTTCTTCAGTTCATTCATTACCCTTAGATAATCCCCTAAAGACCACCTCCACAATCCCTCTCCTTCTTTGGGGTTTATACTTTCAATTATCTGCAAATGGCTATCAGGCCCCCACCCCCCACACACATGCACATACACTCCTTAGCTCTTCAACCAACCTACACACATGTAATTCTTTTAATCGTTCCTCATACATCAAAACCTCCAGCTGCTTAATCATTTTAGCTCCTCTAATAAGCAGCGAATTTGAAGGGGGATTATGGTTTCCTTCTCAGGCTTTTCTCATGTCAGCTGTATCCCTTCTCCCCAACCACATGCCAGATTTCTGTATGTCAATAGCCATTCATCAACGGAAATGAGGGTTTTCTGGAACGCTCTGTTGTATAGTACAGAAAAAAAAAAAAAAAAAAGATCCTTCCTACCCATAACTCATTTCTAGGGTGAATCAATATTTATACAAACTAATAAGGAGGAAAACTCTGAAAGATATCTGGGATCTACCCTAAGTTTTCAAACAACTGAGAAACTTTTTAACTATAAGTAAAATTTCAAAATAATGTGTCTCATTTAAACATGGATTGAGGACTAAAAAAGAAAATTCAGTCACCTTTGGTAAAGGAAGTGTTGAAGGATTGACTACTCATTTCTTTCATGATTAAAAAAAAAAGTTAGATTAGATGAGTGCCCTGAATGAAAAGAGACTTTCCTTTCTTTCCTTAACCACTGCCTAAATAACAGGTAGTTCTAGGATCCCTCAAGGGACACATATACATCCATTACTGTAATAGGGACCACTAGATGGGCATCACTCTCAGTATACAACCTCAGGCTCTGCCCTCCCCACTGTTTCTCCCAAGCATGCTAGCAGCCAGCCTCCTGCTGCCCTATGAACATGGCCTACCCTGTCAAGTCTCCAGGACCCCATCTATCACTCCTCTACCTCAAAGACCTGTCCTTTGCCCATCTCCCCCTGACCCTGTCCCAAGTCTCATCCGTCCATCAAGATCTAGCTTCAGTTCCATTTCCCACAGGGAACCTACCCTTTCCTCTGGGGTTCATATTTGATGTCTGTACCATTAAAATGTTATCTTGCATTACTCATTCTCCACTTGCTCCGTATTTGAGAATCTTGCCTCACCACTGATTTACAAACCCCTTTATGGCAGAGATGATGTCATATTTCTTTACTATCACCCAAAAAACCCAATATATCGCTCTTCATTAAGTGGGTGCTTAATAAATGTTTCTTGATATCTAGTGAAGCAAGAATCTCATAAGAAACCTCCCAAAGCAGTGAAATGTTGTAAGCATTCATAAAATATTCACATTTATTTTATTTTTTTAAGATTTTATTCATTTATTTGACAGAGAGAGATAGCAAGAGAGGATGAAAGAGAGCACAAAGAGGGTGAGCGGCAGGCAGAGGGAGAAGCAGGCTCCCCACCAAGTAAGGAGCCTGACACGGGGCTCGATCCCAAGACCCTGGGATCATGACCTGAGCGGAAGGCAGACACTTAACAGACTGAGCCACCCAGGCTCCCCTCATATTTATTTTAAAGTAGAAATAGCTCCACATTTAATGTTCAAAATTGTTTCTATTTTTGAGGAGTGATCAAAATTAGCAAAGCCAGCAGATACATATTGTGAGTGGGATATACAAAACTTCTTTTCATGGTTTCTGGTATTAGGTCTATACCTCTTATCCCTTGTAAAACTCTGCCCTTTTCTCTTTCTACTACCACCAGCACTTATTTTTCTCCTTCCAAGGAACTTTTCCTCTGCCTCTACTATGCATTCTTTTGTTTTCTCCCCCAAGAATTAAAAGTATGGAATGAGCTCTCCAAATTGTTGTGAAACCTGCTAGTCAGCGATCCACATCTATAGTCAATGTACATGTAAAAAGTTCACGACAAATCACTCTCATCTACAAAGTACACTTATCTGAGGCCCTGATTTTTGTCTGAAGCCACATCATAATTTATTGTAAAACTCTACGTGTGTTACTCTTCACTTTTCATCTTCAACAACTGAACAATTAGCCTGGAAGTTAAGGTAGTCTTCTTGGAGAATCACAGGTAGATATTCTCCAATTGAAAGGACAGTCTTGCTTTAAAATCTATTTTCCTTCACTGCTCATCACATGCTTTTTCGAAGCTTGTGTTTCCTGCAGAGAAGCAGCCTCCTGATTAAAGTTACACCAGAGGGGGGCCTGGGTGGCTCAGTCAGTTAAACGTCTGCCTTCGGCTCATGTCATGATGCCAGGGTCCTGGGATAGAGACCCACATTGGCCCTGCCCAATGGATAGCCTGCTTCTCCCTCTCCCTCTGCCTACTGCTCCCCCAACTGTGATCTCTTTCTCTCTCTCTCTCTCTCTGTCAAATAAATAAATAAAATCTAAAAACAAATAAAGTTACACCAGACATCCTGAGTGACATCTCAAACTCTCTGAGAATACCGGCAAACCAAGACCGCCTCTGGAAGTTCCTGCAAATGTCACAACAGTAATTATGGCCCCTAAATGTTCTTCTGGACCCCATTGTTTTCCTACTTAAGTGAGAGCATTAGCCTATACAGGAGTATAAGATATGCTTGCTTCTAGAACATTCTCAGTATCACTATAAAGAAAGGCACCATAGTTACAAACTGACTTCTAAGCCAGTGTGGCAGGTTTATATGTACTTAAACAAACATAGGCCTACCAGGCAGGCTTTGGCTATCTTGTTCCCGTTCTTATTCACTTCTGATAGAGCCTTGGTATAGCTGTCCCTGGGTTCATTTTATTTGGAACTCTCTGAGCTTTCTGGAACTGGATGTCTCTTTCTTACCCAGGTTAGGGAAATTGTCAGCCATTATTTCTTGAAATACTATTTCTACCTCCTTCTCTCTCTCTTCTGCTCTGGGACTCCTTATAATGTGAATGATACGAAGTTTTCATAGGTCTCGTATGATCTCTCTTCATTTTTAAAATTCTTTTTTCTTTTTTGCTGTTCTGTCTGGGTGAGTTCCAGTGCTCTGTCTTCCAGCTTGCTGATCTGTTCGTCTGTTTCATCCAGTGTATTGGTGAACCCCTCATCTTCAATTCAGGTATTGTATTCTTCAGCTCTATGACTTCTGTTTGATACTTTCTTTATTGAAAGTTCTCACTGTGTTCATCCATCCATTCTTTTCCCAAGTAGTGTGAGCATTTTTATGACCATTACTTTGAATTCTTTGTCAGGTGGATTACTTATCTCCATTTCATTAAGTCTTTTTCTGAGGTTTTGTCCTATCTCTCATTTGGAACATATTTCGCTGGCTCCTCATTTTGCTTGACTCACAGTGTTTGTTTCTGTGGATTGGGTGAACCTGCTACATCTTTTAATTTTGAAGGAGTGGCTTTGTGTAGGTGCTGATCTTTCTCGTTCACTTTGCCCTAGTTCTTGGGCTTGTCTCTCAAACCTCTGTAATTATCTAAACAGTTTGATTTATTCTTGGTATGTCTTCATTGTTGAGGGTGTTCCAAGATCTGTCAGTGTTCGGAGGGGAGGACTCTCCTTTAGCACCTAGTTTCAGGCTGATTGGAAGCCAGATCAGCAATTTTTGAAGTATGCAAATATATATAGTCATGGGGTCATGATCATAAAACCTGCTGGTTTCCATATTGAGAGATCTGGAGGTATTTCCAGGGCAACAGTTGCAAAAATCAAGGCTTCAGGCAAGTGTATAAGCTCCTTTCTGGGAAGCCTCATGGAGCTGCTGCCAAGGGAGCATATAAACCAAGAAGGAAGCATATAGCCCCTGGATGTGCAGAAAACCTGAAGCTTGTCCCTCAGGCTGCAGCTCCAAGGTAAGTAAATAGGTCTTTTTCACAGGAAGACTGGGAGTGTGTTTCAGTTGGCCCTCTATGAAGTAGCCTGGGGTATTGGCCTACCAAAAAATGTCTTTCTGATTGTTACTGTCCCTTAGAGCTCAAGAATGCCAGCCCCTTGGCCATCAGGGCCAGGCAAACAAGGGACATCCCCTGTGTGGCTTGCACATGCCCGCTGGTTTTAACAGGCAGCTAGAGAGTGCGGGGCGAGGGGCGGGGGGGCGGGTGCTGCCTAGTGGCTTCAGAAAAATGCCTTGACTACATGTGCCCTAAGACTTCAATAATGCTCTGGGAGAGTGCCCTGTCTGCACTCCTGTGCTGGCCCCATATTTGGGGAGGAGAATGCCAGAAATGCTCCCACTTGCTTTCCCCCCACCAGGGAGCAGGGGGATGCTATGATTGCCAACATTCTCCAGCCTCAACAGGACAGGGGGATATTGCCAGGACTGCTCACCCCAGCCAACCCCAGCCAGGCAGTGGGAAGGTGTTGCATGGAGCACGCCCGCCTGTCTTGCAGGGTAGGTGAAGAGCGCACAAGCAGCATCTGGCTGCCCCTCCATCTCTAGAGAGAACCCCAACTGTCCCCTGACCCTCCAGCAGATGCCCCCAACCCGCAAATGAATCTCCTTCCCATACAATCTAGGTGCTTTTCAAATTGGTGCTTTAGCGCTAGATCCTGGGGCAAATAAGACCTAACTCAAGCAAGTTAGAAGGAGATCTCAGTTTCCTGTAGCACTCTGGGTTCCTTGGACATCAGTCCTGTTGGTTTTCTAAGCCAGGAATTTCAAGGAACTCCTGTCTCTGGTGCAGATCCCAAGGGTTGGGGTGCCTGATGTGGGGCACCAAACCCTTTTTCCTCCAGGGGAAGCACAAGACTTGTGAGATCCTTCCATAGGGGTCACTGTGACAGGGGTGGGGGTTTTAGCCAAGACCACCTCTCTGTCTCTCCTACTTGGGTTGATGTGGTCCTTTCATCCTTTCTTGTGGAGAAACAGTTGCTCCAGTTTTCAGTTCTTTTTCAGAGGGAAATGATCCATATGAAGCTGTGGATTTGGTGCGTCTGTGCGACAGGTGAGCTCAAGGTCTTCCTGCCTCCATCTTGAACCCTCTCCATGAGGTTCTAATTTTGATCTAGACTTTTACGTGTATCTCTAAAGGAAATATAAAGTAAGTAATTTTCTCATACTGCTTTTGAATAGTCAATCTAGGAGATTTATAAAAAATAAATTTGCACATAGTAGTCATACAATATGAATATATACGAATATATATAACAGCTTAAATACAAAAGAGAACTGCTACCGAGGAGTAAGAAAAATCATTTCACTCATAAAATCAGGAGGCCAAATGCATAAATATAATGATTCCTACTTTGATTTTATTACCACAAAACTCTATGTTTGAGAGGAAACTTTGACCATATTTCACTTTTGCCAAATCCTTATTTTATCCTCTTGGCCCCAGAAAAGGGAAAACAGCAGGCACTAGAAGAGTGTTTTGAAAGAGAATGGGTTCCTGGAGAAAAATGTGGCTAGACTTTCTTTGTATGGATGGAGCGACTGATGGAATAATGATACCAATGTATATGCTACTGACTCTATTTTAAATATATGTTCTAAAAAACCAAAATGATGAAAGTGCATTTAGTCAAAAAAGTAAAGAAAAAACTTTATCACTCATTCAAAGGAACAACAAAGCAGTTCCTTTCAAAAATATCTGACTGAGAGGGGTGCCTGGGTGGCTCAGTCAGCTAAGCGTCTGACTCTTGATTTCGGCCCGGGTCATGATCTCAGGGTCATGAGATTGAGCCCCATGTCAGGCTCCCACTCAGTGAGGAGTCTACTTGAGATTCTTTCCCTCTGTCCCTCCCCCCCCCACCCTCACGCACTCTCTCTTTTTCTCTAAAATAAATAAATCTTAAAAAAAAAATTGACTTAGAAATAGAGTTTAGAGTTAACAACTCTATAAATAAGAATGCCTCTACTTACATAAAAGTAGAGAGATATACATTGGTGTCATCATAAGTATGGATTCTTATGTCACTGAAAACGTACATCTTTTTTTTTTAACCCATCTTCAAGGGGCCATCTTCAATTTAAGAGTATATTTCGATTTCCAAGATCCACACCAGTTTCCTCCAGAACAATCTCGTAGTTTCTAGGTCTCACCACACAGTTCTACCACTTAGAACCCTAACGGGTATTACTATACACAGAATTTAATCCTTTTATTTTGTGGAGACACTGACTCACTTCCTCAGGGTAAGTTATTATTCCACAGTTTTCAGTAAAACTGGATTTCAAAAATAAACACAGGAAAAGATAGAGATTATGGACATAAAGATTAGTCTTTAAAATGAACTGATCCCTTCATCTGACTCAATGTGAAAACTCCAAATAAGTTTGACCTCAGAGTTCCTTATGTGAGCACACTAGGACATTTGAGAGCAGTTAATTACAAAATGCATAAGAAGACACTGTAAGCACCTTGAGTATATATAAATATTTATGATAGTGTCTTCACAAGGAAGACACTTGTGAAGAAGTGGAAGTAAATACTAAAGAAAGAAAACACGAATGTTTGGGTGCAGAATTAAAGAATTAATTAATTCTTCTTTAGAAATATAGTTTGGGGTGCACCTGGGTGGCTCAGTCGGTTAAGTGTCTGCCTTTGGCTCAGTCATGATCCCGGGGTCCTAAGATAGAGCCCTGCTCAGCGGGGAGCCTGCTTCTCTTTCTCTCTCTCTCTCTCTCTCCCTGCAGCTCCCCCTGCTTGTGATCTCTCTCTCTGTCAAATAAATAAATACAATCTTTTTTTAAAAAATTAAAAATTAAAAAAATAAGAAATATGGTTTGGATCTGCAGGCTAAGATTGAAATAAGAATAATCATGTAATCAGTATTTTAATTTTCTCATTAACCTATAAAAAAGATACTCATTAACCTCAAATCAGTAGACTGAGCCACTATTTTAATTTAGTCTTTCCTTTCATACTGCATGAAAATCAGAAAAATATTCATTCCATTGGTCAATCAGCTAGTCAGTGAGAATTGGAAAATGAGTAGGATGTTAACCATGGTGTTGCTATAAACATGCTCTTAACAGAAAAGTTTTGTGTTTACACAGTACATAAAGAATCAAACTGGCACTATTTCAAAATTTTTCCCCTTCTGGTATATTGCCATACCCGTGCAGCGGCTCTGACCACAAGTACTTTCAGCAATGATGGAAAGTTGTACATTGATCTGCATTATGCAAACAATAACCTCTAGCCACACAGGGCTACTGAATACTTTCAATATGTCTAGTGCAACTAAAGAATTGAATTTTTAACTTTATTTAATTTTAATGCCTTGGGTGATAATAGAAGATAAAGCCTATAATAAAAGCAGGAAGTCCCCCATTTTCAAGAATCTAAACATTTCTAAAAACTCTTACTTAATAAACATAAAATTATCATTATTATCATCATCATTATCATCACTATCATTACCATCATTATTATCATCCTTATTATTTTTTTTAAAAGATTTTATTTATTTATTTGACAGAGAGAGACACAGCGAGAGAGGGAACACAAGCAGGGGGAGTGGGAGAGGGAGAAGCAGGCTTCCCGCTGAGCAGGGAACCCGATGCGGGGCTCGATCCCAGGACCCTGGGATCATGACCTGAGCCGAAGGCAGAAGCCCAACGACTGAGCCACCCAGGCGCCCCTATCATCCTTATTATTAAATGTGAAATATACCACAAATAATTTACCTGTATCGTATTCGCAAAATTCCTTCAAAAGAGATGTCTACACCTATAGAAGTATTATTTCTCCGAGGGAAAATTAACGGAAAATCCTTTATTTGCCCTACCTGTAAACAGAATCAATTTATAGTTTCATGCTCTCTCTTCCTCATTTGCAAACTCCATCACAATCCAAGAATTAAAGGTATAATAAGTTCTTCCAAGAAAAGATAAAATCTAGGCAGCGGGGAGAAACTCTCTCCCTTGCTGTTGTTCCAGCGTGCTTTCGACGGTCTTTTGAACCAGAGCCCATGTTTTATTTGACCTTCACATAATTTCTCAGTCATTGAATGACACTGAATGGCCCCTTGCTGAATGTACATAACCTGTGCATTAGTAAGGATCTCCCCCTCCGCCGAGATTTCTGTGACTTCATGCGTCATTGGATCTGCTTTGGTTTAAAACAAAAAATCCACATCGTTCTTTGTCAGTGTTCTGCAAAGACATTTTCTTATTGCTGAGGTAGGTCGTGGTGGGGGTACGTGGTAGGTTTCAGAGCTTGTTTAAAATAAGGATAAAATCTTAAAATGAAAATTAACCTGGTAGAAGTAAAATTTTCCTTTTTATCCCTGTTTTTTCAACCTCAAATCGGGATGCCTATCATTATCTACTGGCGTCTAAAGGTTGGAAAATACTCCATCAACAGTTCTTATCTGCATGGAGCAGAACTGGTGTTCATGTGTAAGTTGGTGGGGGAAGAGGGAACAGAGGACATTGACTTTATACTTCCTTCACTTTTACATCTCCAGATCTGTTTTGTTTGGCTTTGGAGGGGAAACGCCGGGTATTCTTACTTTGTTTTGCCAGATGCACATACAAGTTTCATAGTTTTAGAAACACTAATGATATGTAGATGGTGCCAGTTATAGTCAACAAATACACAGGTCACAGGCATTTTGAATGTTTTCCATTCATAACTCAACACAATTTATATTTTGCTTCCCCACTCCCTTCGGGCGGCAGAAACCAAATCTCAGTCAGTTGGGATAACCAACCATCGTTTTCCGAGATTGAGGTCCCGGTGAGTTCACAGTGCCAAGGCCTGGGAAGGGGGTGTCATCTGCTCTTTGATGGCAATTATCTGTGGAGGCATGTTCCTGGAATTCCATTGTCCCAACTGGTTCTCATTTATCAGTCTCCTCACGTGCCGAGGTGGCCTTTATCCCTGTCCATTTGGCCTCTGGGTCCCTGGGGTCCCTTCAGCAGGTGCTGCCATGTTAGTCAGCCTGTCCCTTGGGAATCTCTGGGAAGTTGACTATAATCTTGTGTGTCTCTACCAGACCCACTCAGCAGCCTGCCCACCTCTTACTCCTCTTGCTGCCTCCTGTGCATAAAGCCATCTACGGATCTAACTAGACTGGGGCTCCTCTCCCCAGGACCCACTATGGTCTCCTCTCACAAAGCTTCCTTTCCTTCTCTCCTCCCACATTCCAGTGCAGAGAAATGTTTTCTGGTTTGGAAGTAAAATCCTTCATTCCTCAAATCTTGACATTTTTCGACTATACCTCAAACCTTCTCTCTTCTTCTTCAAGCTTAGGCTTTTGCAAACTGAAGTCAAAAAGATTTTTGCTCTGTCCCATCCCTGAGACCATGAGAACTAAGTGATCTAGCTTTTTAAATTTGGGTTTGAGGTGGTACTGATGGGAACAGGTGGAGATGGAAAGAATCTTCTGAACTACTAGGAGACAGAAAAAAAAAATAGTTAATATAATTAAAAAATATATGCTACAGATATTTCCATTTGCAGGGGGTTGGGGGGATGACAACTGATCATGTTCTACTTAGACACAAAACTGACAAGGCCAAATACAAATGGTTGCAGGGGTGAGCCATTTCCCCAATGGATTTCCATCTCAGATCCCAGTGGGTTTCCATCTCAGATCTGATCTTCTAAGGTACCCATTTTCTTGGATTGTGAGAAAATAAAATGAGACCTGACATCTGAACATTCTTCTACAGTAATGAGTAATTTTTCTGAGATGGGGGGCTGCAGGAGAGACTCCTCTGCCAATTCAGAGGTAAACTAAATGAAGACCACACCTGTTCCAAGGCTGATTGTAAGTGAAAGTCCTGCTTTCTACACTACAAAGGGACACTAGTGAAGAGTCTTTGATGTTTTTGAAACATGGACCTGTCCTAAAGGTTTGGCTTTGTAAAAATATGTGCTTTGTCTGCCTTTTCTTGGGGCAAAGCCTGGAAGGACAGGTCGTATTCAAACTGTGCACCTCATGGATGTGTCCCTTCTGTTCTCAGCTCTCCTTGTGGCTTTATTCTTCCAGCGGCCTGGGAAGAAAATATCTACCTTCTTCTTTCATGAATCCCCTTCTCTCCAAATCTGTTGTCACCTTCTTTTCTGGGAATTTTTTTATTCACTTAAACAACAAACATTTACTGATCTCCCTACTTGTAGAGTCTCAGGCACTAATGATATTAAGAAATGAAAATGACGGTAATCTCAGGAAGAATTTACAATCTAGGGCGCCTGGGTGGCTCAGTCGGTTAAGTGACTGCCTTCGGCTCAGGTCATGATCCTGGAGTCCCGGGATCGAGTCCCGCATCGGGCTCCCTGCTCAGCAGGGAGTCTGCTTCTCCCTCTGACCCTCCTCCCTCTCATGCTCTCTGTCTCTCATTCTCTCTCTCTCAAATAAATAAATAAAATCTTTAAAAAAAAAAAAAAGAATTTACAATCTAATGCTAAAAACCTTCTCTGTTTATCTTCTCTCTCTTTCCTTTACCTAATCCTGCAGACACTGTTTGTGTATTTCTTGTAAATATTTTATAAAATTCATCATAATTTTATATCAAAAGTACCTCTAATGTGAAGCATGTTTCCTCCATCTAGCTCTCCAACAGTGTACGTATCAATAAATACTAACCACATTATCTACGATTTTATTGGATGATAGACACATACTGTCGCTAGAAAAATGCAGTTTCAAAATCCAACATGAAAGAGCCGGTGGTTAGTAGTCCTATAAAAAAATTAAAAAGCCATCATGCAAGAATTGAATAGCAACATTATAACTATGTTTATAAATGTTATCATTTATGATAGCTTAATTCGACAAAAAGGTTTTAAGACAAAAGGCTAAACTTTCCAATATTGTTATTAAATATGATTTCATTGTCTTCACTACTTCATGCTGACCTTGAAACATATTTATCACTTTCAAATTTAAATCCGATTTTTTTCGTAAACGTAGTGCAGGTAAACTTGTAAGAATATTAGTTGGTGCACATTAACATAACTGGGATAGTTACACTACCATAGACTGTTCATATTACTACTTCAAATGTCAAAAAAAAAATTACACTTCTTAACATGTGCAAAAATATCGGTATTTGTTCTCATTTCATTTTTTTTTTAACTAAGTAGACCATCAAGATTATTTTTACACACATTTTACAGCAAAAACCTGGTCCAAAAATATGTCATGATTCATCTAGCAACTCTTTTTTAACTCATTCCTATACCATGAGAGACGAGAATAGTAGACAAAGATTAAATACATATATAAGCAAAAACGTTAATTCATTATCCCTATTTCAGGAATATACCCATGCTTCTAAAATATTTCTAGCAAACTCCTGACATTTCTCTGCATAACAATTTAATTTCTACTATGGCTGGAAGTTTTTATTCAGCTAATCTTTGGGAAAATATACATTGTGGTTTATTCGCTTTGGAAATTATTCCAGAGTGAAGACTGGCCTCCAAAATAAAGCTTGTTCTAGCTGCACATAATATTTTCCCCAGAAGTGCCTATAAAGTCTACTAAAATAAGAAAGTGCTCATTATTTTTGATAAATAGTAAAGACTGGAAATTCATATTTCATTTTAGTACCAGAAGTGTGGAGTTGAGATACAGTAGCGTTCTTTTTCTGTGCAGTATAATGGCCTATTATTTTACGAATTACTATTTACTTTGTGTCTGTAGCTTACTCTGAGTAAATTCCACCTTTCTTCTCTTGCTAACTAAGTGGGGGAAAAAAATTACCTCAAACCCTACCAAGTGTCAAAGCTGCTTTAAAATATTGGTATTTAAAGGAGGTATAATACCAATAAGTCTGAGGCGATTAAGAGTTCTGAGTGAGGATATACAGGACTGTGCTATGTAGTTTGTGACAGAAATCTTAAATTAATATGGCAACATGGAGTGACTTTCCCACAGACTAGGGAAAAAAAGGGCTGTCAAACACTTAACTTGTGGTGATGACACTTAGTAAGTATTGGTCTAATAAAGGGGCAAAGAGTATATGAGTTGAGTCTCTCCAATTCTGCATTTGTTTTTTTATTTATTTATTTTACTTATTTATTTATTTTATGTTTTTGGTCAGAACTTTGAAGTTTTTAAAGCTTTGTTCTCTTCCTCTCTGCCAGGCCAATAAAAAGAATTATTATTACTACCACATTTGTGTCTCTTGGATTTTATTTTTGGCTCATGCAAGCACTTTTACAACATGATCTTGGTTGAAGGAGCAATTAGAATTAAGGAGCTTTATCCAGCAACTACAGCACTTATTGCAATTATAATAGTAACTGAGTACGTTGACGACTTACCAAGTTACTCCAACGCTACATTTTTATTTTGCTTTTAACGTTATCAAAAGCCTGATGCTGGAGGTCCGTAATGACTTCGTGGTAGCCAGATTTGGAGTCTGAAGCCCCGTCTGCCACGCTGTTAGCCATCAAAGGAGGCCTGTCCCACCAAGCTCTCTATTTTCACAACAGGATATCTGGTTTCTTTTATGAGGATACAGCTATGTTAATTTGGTTTAGTGGTTTGTTGGAGGTAAGCAGGCTCTTCACAGCACAAACACCAAAATCCCCTTAAAGCAGTTTCTTGTTAATAGCTGCGGTCTGATTGGCAGATTTGCATTGTAAAGTGTGATTTGGTTGGATAAATATGTTTAGTCTAGTAAGCACTTTAGTGATTGAGTGTCTGTTAATGGATAAAGGTGGATTATGGAGAAACCTCTACAGGCTGTCACTGGGCACTTAGCATCGTGAGATGTCAAGGGGAATGGAAAACAAACTGGCATGACAGAACAGCTGAAGGGCTATAAAATGCTTAAAATATTCAGTGCTAACGCTGGGCTTTCAAGTCTCAAATATGGATTTCAGTCGAGGAGAAAGAACAGAAAATTAGGCCGCAGGGCTGGTGTAAGTCCAGCAGTGACAAAGTAGGGATGTCCCCATCCACCCTCTTCGAATCTGCCATCTTGCGTTGGATTTAAAATCAGAGAACTGACATGTGCGAGGTTCGGGTCAGTTAAGTGATATCCAAGAACGAATCCAACTCCTGCTGAAATCTTTGCATTCGGATATCCTGCAGGCAGAACAGGAATCAAAGGGAGGGGCGTGGGGGGAGAAGATGTTAGAGTTATTGCTGAAAAATGTTGACATGTCTGAGCATATGTGCCTATGTAGACACAGAGCATTTTACTTTCCTGAAAACAATGCACTGCTATAAGAATTACAGATACTAATTTCCTACCTCCTCCCATCTCCAAGCATCTGGAAACGAAGACTTTTCCATTTCTTCCTTTTGAAAAGGAGTACTGGGATTCTTCATGAAAGTCACCAGAAAATGTCACTTTTTTTTTCCTCTTCAGGTGAACATGCAGAGGTATTTTTATGAGGTGAAAATATCAGCTTACTTCAAGGATCGAAATGGTATTTTAACATCCCAGGCTCTAGGAGAGGGATGCTGGAACGTCTGCTCCCAGCCAGTCATGAAATGCTTAAGACTTCAGGAACTAGTATATTTTTGCAGATTGGCTATTCTATTTAAAGCTAAACAATATTTCAGCCATCTTTGTTTAAGACTCTTCCGGACACTGCTTACGGTCACCAATTTTCATAATCATTGTATCTTAGACACTTATCCTCAGAACACCACCACTCAAGGCTTTGCGATTGCAATTGTTCATCCATTGTTCTTGAGCCACTGGTTTCCCTAGGTTAAATGGCATCAGGAAAAGTATAAACCACGAATGCTATTCTGCAAACCTGAGTTAAAATGAAGCTGATTCTTCAACTTTCTGGATATTAGAGGTAAATATTCTTCTAACACAAGCTATACCAAAGACTAGCTAAAAATCTAGAGTCTAGTGAGGTGTTAGCCACTAATTTATTATGTGACCTTGGACAGACCATAGTCTCTGTGGGTCTGTTTCTAATACCCATGGTGTTGATGGTGATTAATACGACAATGCCAATACCAGTGTATTGTTATTAATGAAATTGGGTATTTTCACATATATAGGCCCCAAACCTTGGTTTCCAGGAAGTATAATTTTCTTTATTATTGTACCACAAAACAGTTTCTATTTTGAGCTCCTGTCCCACTGGATGGAGGAAAAAAAGATAATTACATGTAACCCCAAAATATAGTTATTATTATAAAGCTATAATATAGATAGGATATAATCACAACTATATGTACATATAGTTATTTCAGGGTCTTTTCCTGTCATCCAATTCCTAGAATTGTGTCCTAAGCTCCAGAATGTCAGAGAGTGTGTCATTTGGTTGGAGGGTGGGGTACAGAGTGTCTCATGTTTGTACTTCATCTGCCCATGCATATACCTGTGGAGACACCTCACAGTCATCCTGTTCTCAGCTCCTGATTCACACAGATCATTCTCCGGATATCACCCAAGGTCTGTCTCAGAGATATCTGTGCTTTTCTCGGATACATAAGGAACACAGGCTTCTTCTCACATCTTAATGGGACATGTGGAAATGTGCATCAGACCCCTCTGTCTGCACACCCTGACACAGCCATGTCTGCTCTTCTGCCCCTCTGCCATGTTGCCCAGAGCGCTTGTCTTACTTATACCACCCTCTAGGCAAAGGACAGGTCCCCTTTGCTCTCAGAATCCTTAAACCTCTGCTGGATTTTTATCCCATGACATCACGCAAATGAGTCTTGGTGGAGTGCTTCAGAACCTCAACTTTCTTGCTTACATTCCAACTCTTACTTTCCTATGGAATTTTTATTTGGTAAGAAAGAGATAAAATTAAATCTGACTAATCACCTATTTTGTAAAGCAGCACAGGGTGACAAAGTTGACATGGTGTTCAATGACAAACCAAAGCTGAGGTTCATACCAGCTATGGTTTGCAAAGGATTCTACAAATGTAGTGACTTTAGCATAAGATGTTAACATTGATCTTAACATTATACATACATCATATGCGACCATGAATTCTCCAGTCCTGCTCTTCCTCACCATATCAGCCTGGACTAGCTTAAGTTCTGGCTCCTGCTCTTACTCCCTTAGGTTGCTACCAGGAACTCAAAGCTCAACAAATTGGCTTTGCATGGTATTTTGCCTATCATTAATCTTGAACCCAGAGCCAAAGAAGAAGTTTTAGAACAGTTGTAATTACTATGACCCTCTCCTTCTCAAGAGATTCTCCAAGACTGCCCTGAAACTTCAGTGGAACATAAGGAAGTAAGTGGTTTTCAGGGTGTACTGGAAAAAAAAAAACAAAAACACAACACTTATTTAGATGGACATTTGCACTAGATATCAATTTGGACCGAAGTACAGTGTGGAAAGATGGTTTCAGAGAATGAATTACATAGTCCAATGGTATCCAGTACCCCTCTGAGAGAATTGATCAGAGAATATGGTTATGAGCACAACTCTCTTTTTTTTAAATAAAGATTTTATTTATTTATTTGCAGAGCGAGAGAGAGAGAGCACAAGTAGGCAGAGCAGCAGACAGAGGGAGAGGGAGAAGTAGACTGCCCACTAAGCAGAAAGCCCGATGCGGGGCTCGATTCCAGGACCCTGGGATCATGACCTGAGCTGAAAGGCAGACATTTAACCGACTGAGCCACCCAGGTGCCCCTGAACACAACTCTCTTACAAGCCCTCAGAAAAAGTACAAATACAGGATGTATAAATGTGAATATACACCCATATCTGACTTCAGTGGTTAGGAAGGAAGAAAGAAAATGAGAGCTCCTATATCTTTAGATTTCTATAATCTAGTCGTGCTATTATAGAGTTCATTTGATTGGTCCTCAGTAATTAAAGATCTGCTTTACCGTAGAAAGGTAAGAAAACCAGCAAGTACAATATTTTTCAAAAATAAGATCTCTTAAAAATACATGAACTTAAAAAACTGGAAATAGTAACTGCAAAGCAAAAATAATGCATTTCATTCTTATTGTCTCAAGGAGGAAAAAAGTATCCACTTTAACAGTCTGCAAATAATGGAACAGAGAATTCTTCCTCAAGGGAAAGGAGCTACCACATCTTAACCAGATTTTGGCAATTAACATATTTGAAAAGAAAGCTAATAAAATACAGAATCAGAAGAAACCACAGGTATGTAGTTGAGGCTGTATTTGTTAATTAATATTTTTGTAAATTCTAATCACATAGAATATAAAATCAGAAGATTTTTAAATATAGTTTCATTTATTACCTATAACATGGAATTTTTTAGAGTGGGTAGTCTTCAAATGTAAGTTTTTATTTATATCATATAAATTTGTATCAAAAAATAACTGGTAGCGGCGCCTGGCTGACTCAGTCGGTTAAATGTCTGACTCTTGGCTTCGGCTCAGGTCATGATCTCAGGGTCGTGGGATTGCCATCCCCCCACCCACCACCCCTGCAATGGGCTCCACGCTCAGTGCAGAGTCCGCTTCAGATTCTTTCTCCCTCCCCCTCTGCTCCTCCCTGCTCACACCCTCTCCCTCTCTCTCTCTCAAATAAATAAATAAAATCTTTAAAAATAATAATAATAATAATTGGCATAAAACTACTGATCTTTAAAAATAATAATAATAATAATTGGCATAAAACTACTGAAATCTGTGGCTGCAAGGGGACCTGGGTCAGTTTATATTAAATTCCAAATATCAATTATAAAATTTATAAAGTGAAGGCACTCAGAATTGTATAGGGCTGATGTCAAGTTATAGAACTTATGCCTTGGGATCTTTGCAAGTAAGGTGAGTATACAATTAAGCTTTTATTCAAATTACTACAAAACAAATGCTTATAACATTTATACCATATTTTTAATGAGGTTCTTAACACAAACTATAAGGACCTTGTCTTTAAATAACCTTACCAGTAACAAGACACTTCGAGGCCATGCTTTGACTGTAAATCTAGCAAATGAAGCATAGTTGAGAATGACTGAAAAAGATAGAGTGGTTTGGGTGCAAAAGTATCACTTTAATCATTATATATCAACATTTAGCATTATGCTTCCCAAGAGATAAAAATAAAAAAACAAGCAATCCTGTGATATAACACAGATATATGGTCTTTCACTGTTTAAAATTAGAAAGCTATATAAAATTATATATAACTTGATTATACAAAATTATTTATAAAAAATAAATAAAATTAGTTATATATCAAAGGTAGCCCCTAAAGTTGCTACAATGCTATCATGTTTAAAAATAAATGTACTTGAGATTCTTTTAGAAACAATTTCACCTGTCCATGCTCAAATATAAATGAGCAAGAGTGGGAAAAAAATTGCCTTAAATTCATGATGAAAAATAAGTTCCATATCTTCCACACAGGAGACTTCCACTTATCTTGACTCAAGTAGATGCAGATTTTAAACTCAATATTTCTACATTAAAAATTAAAGATTTGCACTAGAAACAGTGTAAAAAAACCCCGCAACAGCTAATTACGTTTGTTTCCCCATCTTTTCATTATATAGTTGCCACCACATCATAAAAGTCACTTTAGGTTTAAGACACAGTGATCAGTTACTATATCAGTAAAACTAGAGATATTGACATGATTTTTATAGACCTCTATGTGGAACATATGCACATTTCCATGAGTTTAACTCCTTAGACCTAGAGCATTACATGTAAGAATTATTTTTGCCTCCATTGTATTTTAAAATCCCATCTATTTCTCTCAATTATTCCTCTGGAAAAGCAAAAATATGCAGTATTTTGCTGCTGTGAATATTTTATGCCCCAGAGATTTGGCCCAAATGGAAAAAGATGGGGGTAGAGTCACATCCGTGGAAAAAACCACAGTGGAATTAGATTTTTGTGAACAGAAAACAAACCAACAAAAAAACCCCAGAAAAATAGGTTGCAGTCAGATAGGTAGGTGCTCTGCTCACTGCCCAAGCCCTGTCTGAAGGGGACATGAAACACAAAGGCCTGGCCACATATCTAGAGGAAGCAGCTGCAAGAGTGATATAGGGCCCATTCTTACAAAGAAAGAGCACCAGCAAATCTGTTTGAGCATGAATATTAGATTTGCCGAGTTCTGCCGACATCACCATGGCAGATAAACATATTACGGAGACTGGGGCAGCCTGTCGTTGGAGAGGTTGCCAGATGAGATCAGTGACCCCATGATGCCCATCTTGACAACCCTTCGTATGACCCAAGGCAGCGACTTAGTCAAGTGTCATCTTAAACATTGCTAGTCTAGAACAAGTGGATCAAAATGAACTCTGAACCTTTGTTTCCTTAAGAGTGAAGGACGAACAGCTGCCTGCATCTGGAATCTGTGTGAAAGTTCTTTACAGCTGTAACATAATAAACAAACTAAAAAAAAAAAAAAAAAAAAAATTCGGCAGGGTCTACTGTTCCATTTACATTCTTGCCCCTTCTCTGGCCTCGTTAAATTGTAATCTCACATCAAATTACATTTTATCAATGTATTATTTCTGCAACTTGAGGATGAAATTGAAAACATATTGAAACAAAAGAAGAAATCTCTAACAGTTGTTCTTTTTTTTTTTTCTTATTTGGTATTAGCAAGTGCACGATGACCAGGACCTGAGTTGTAAGGGGCCGGCAGCTTGTATGGTGTGCTTTTGGCAAGTAAGTGGTGGAGGGTGGGGGGCCAACACGTTCAAGAATATGATTTACCAGCTCCGGAGCTCTGGGGTCTACATTTTCATAAATATAAGTGACAAATTATCAATAAATCACTCTTTGGTTCACCATAACGCATAATGTTTATTGAAACCCAGTTCCAATAAATATGACTCGCCCTTTTTAGCCAAAGCATAAGAAACAAAGATGACAGGAATTACAAACAGAAATGAAAAATGGGGAATAAGCCCCTGGAAAGCAATGAACCTTTTCTCTTTCCAATTCAATCTGAGACCACTAGATTCTGGAAGATACTTTCAGATGTGTACACTTGTTTCAAAATACCATTAGTTTTCATTCTGACCTGGAGAATTTACAGAGTGAGGTAGTATGGGTCATGTTGGACCACTGAAAGTTTCTACTATCTTTTTTTTCCTCGTGTATATACATGAGATTCCACTACATCTCCATGGATTTCACTGAAATGGCAATGGCATGAATTAAAAGTGTTACAACCTTCCTTGGTTTTGAAATACAACAGTGTCCCTGTTCTCTTTCCCAAAAAATGAGCTATAGTTAAAAAAAAAAAAAAAAGCAGTCAACACTCATACTAAATATTTCCAAAATTGTCTGCTAAAAAAACGGAAAGGTGTAAGATAAGAGTAACACTGGAAGTAATTGGTAATTTGCCTTTAGAAGTTTACACACACATTTTAGCCTTTGTTCCACACACATGCCTTCAAGAGAAGAGGGATTGCATGCATATTATTTATTATTGTTATTCTTTATTTATTTATCACTTAGTATTATTTTGATATGCTTTATGCACTGTATGATTTATCTTCTATGTTCTAAGAGTGAAATTAAGAAGTGTTGCAGACAATGCTGTTGTAATGCCCTATAACTTTACAAACTCATTCAGCAGCTGGAAGCAATTGACATAGGGTAGCATTTGACTCGAACAACACTTCAAAAAGTCAACTTGAATCTTAATTGAAATACCCTATATTTCACGTTGGATACATGACCCAATGCTAGCCTTTTGTTTCTTTCTTACAAAGCAAAGGCAGTAAAGTGTTACCCTGTGTGTAAGACTTTATTATGAGATTGTTTGTTATTATCAAACAGCAATGTTTACTCTAACAAAGATTTTTAAAAATTGACTCTCTGAAACATACTTCTGTGTTATGTATATTTACATGTCTTTTTATGGAAAATAGATATAATAAATACAATTTTAAATGAGCAAAAATTAGCCATAACCTGAACATGTAAAAAAAAGTTTGCTCTTTTGCATATTATAATTCTCCAGCCTTTAAGTAGCCTACGTCTACTTATTATTTACATAACCGTTTTTAACTTTTTTATACTTAAGTGTTTTTATATACTTGCTTACATATCTGTAATGCTCCCCGTTCTTATTTAAACTGCCTAAGAACTATCGCATTAAGTTAATTTTAAAGTGATGGGAAAAACAAGGAGTTACCAACAATTCATTTCTTATCCATAAGAGCTAACATGCATTCAGGTAACAGATCTCTGTTCTAGCTGCCTCACCCTCTATGCACGATAACTATATGAGGTAGTTACTATTCTTAGCTACATTTATCGGATGAGGCAAATAATTCACAGAGGTCAAATACCTTGTCCAAGGCACCATGCTAGTAAATAATAGAATCAAGCTAAGAGAAAGAGCGCTACCAAATTTCCTTCCCTTGAGGCATTATGTGTGTTTCTGAAAGCACACACGTCCACCAAATTTTTAAAATTAACTTGTACATTAAATGCAGTCAAGTTAGCTATTTAATCCAATGAATCGTTTTTGGCAATAATCCCCCAAATTTATCTGTTTATAAATTTAAATTTTATTGTATCATGTTGAGTTGTTCTGTACTCTTCAGTTGTCTAATGACAGAAGCACAACTCCAACCCACTTACACAAAACAGAGAGTAATATTGATGCCTACAGCTGCAAAGACCCTTCAGGCAAGACCAGCTCCAGAAGTTCCAACAAGATGATAAGCCTGCAGCCCCCTTCTCTCCCTTGCAACTCTGCCTCCTTTGCTAGCATTCTCAAGCAAGATTTGTGTCCACTGGCGGGTATTAAGTTTAATTTGTCCTGCAGTTGGATACATAACACAAACAAACTCCTTTCTCAGTAGCTCAGGCAAAACCCCCAAGAGATAATCCTCATTAGTCTAGTGGGTCATGCTCCAATGCCTGAACCATCACTGTGGCTAGAAAAAAAAAAGTTCTTTGTCTCCAGGCCTGAGTGTAACGTCAGCCCTACCCAGAACTAAGAACGGGGAAGGGGTGATTCTCCAAAGGAAAAATCAAGATATCGCTACCTAAAGAAGAGGAGGAAATTACTGGCCAGAAAGAAATCCACAAAACTCCCAGACACAAGTTCTCTAAAAATAGTTTTTAGCTTTGTTAGTGTAATCTCTTCAGTGTAAATATCACATGTGGCACTGAGTCCGGGAGGGTGCAGATGCAGAGAATAAAATCTGCTCCAGCTAGTTTAAGCTGAAAGGGATTTATTACAGGGTTTTAAGACATATTTCTCAAGACAAACAAAGAGACGAAGTTTCTTTTAAGGTCATAGGAAATAAGCTAAGAGAAGGTTAATCTCTTTAGTGTAAAAGGGTTGGTTTTTGTGTAAATATTCCACGCTGAGTTTGGAATACCCCATTTCCTCTTTCTCCCACTCCTAGGATGACCAACTGGTCTTGGTTTGCTTGAGACTTTCCTGGTTTTTAAAACTGTAACACTCACAATCCAGGAGCTCCTTAAGCCTGGGAAAACCTGACCCCTGTCCCTCTGGTAGTGATACCAAATGGAATCTACTAGCTAAAACCAATTCCTGAAGCCAGCTGAGCAAAACCATGGGATCCATGAAATGAGCGGGGGGGGGGGGGGGGGGGAATTTTAAAGAACCCAAGCCTCTTTAATAAAGAAGAGAATGAGGAGAGGGAGGGTCCAAGGTGAATAGGTTTCCCTACAGAGCACATCACAGATTACTACATGGGGTCTTGAGAAGCCCCAAGTCTCTTGAGGAGTTGGAATCCAACAGAAAAGGGAACTAAATCCAAATGCCCAAAGGACTGTTTTATTTTCATCTTAGTCTCTGTGTGTTTGCTTGCTGGCTGACAGGCATATTGCCTGTAACTGGATTAAATCTTCTCTCCTTCCAGTTTTAAAAGGGGAAGCCTAGAAACACATACCCACCCTTGCACAATTAGAGTCGTTTCTGATACTGACTACCAAACCCTCCCGCTTTCAGTATATAATTGAAAGCCTTATGAAATTCTTCCTTCTCCCCCTCCTCCTGTCTGGTCCTAATGGGTATCCCATACAGGGGAACGTTGCCTCCCTTTCTCCACCCCTGGATTTGGGGCATTTCTCTCACTGTTGGGCCCATTTATACTTCAACTGAGATGGCAGGACTGTGAGATTATTCCCTCAGGGTTAGGGCCCAGAAAAGAGCATGGGTCCTCCTTAACTCTTCCCCACCTTCATTTAATTTTACTGAACTCCTGAAATACTTCTTTCCCAAGGGATGAAGCTGATTTACTTTATCAGAATAATTCAGCAAGAGATAAAAATGACTCTTCATTCTGCCTATTGGGAATATGAGTTGAATATTGGTGCTTATATTCTCCCAGAGTTCTGCTCTTTGCCTCTCCTCAAATTTGCTACCTTGAGTGTTTCCAATAAAGGCCATGCTTTACTACAACTTACACACTGGTGACCCGCAAGTTACTTCCTGTCCACCTATCTCTGCTCTTGAATTATCTTAAGTTCCCCTTGCCAAATACTAGAGCCTGTGTAGATTTTACCTCCATGTTTACCCAAATTCTGTGTGATCCTTTCTTTCTTCAAAAGCCCCTATATTCGATAGCTATGAGATGGGAAGGACAGGTTTTATATTATGCCCTTATTTTACCAAGAAGGGAACTAAAATCCAGTGCATTGAGGTGGCTCATTCAAGACCACGTATCTAGTCAACAGAAAAGCTGATACAAAAAATTAGAATCTTTCACTTCCACTTTATCACTTCACTACTTTAATCTGAATTGAGGTCTGGATCATGTGACACCCCCCAAAAATCTTTTTAAAAGAAATTCAGTTTTATTATCTTCCAATATATATGATAGAATGTTATTTTTCTCAAATATCCTCTTATTAAAAATAACATTAACTCAAGGGGTATCTGGGTGGCTCAGTCAGTTAAGTGTCCGGTTCTTGATTTTGGCTCAGGTTATGATCTCAAGATTGCGGGATTGAGCCCCAGGTTGGGCTCCATGCTCAGGGTGGAGTCTGCTGGAGATTCTTTCTGTCCTTCTTCCTCTACCCCATCCCTCCATGCTCTGTCTCTTTTGATAAATAAATAAAATCTTTAAAAACTTTTAAAAAATAAAAATAACATTAACTCAAATAGAAGCAATCCAATTCCACATTATTTCTACTCTAAAGTCCAACTAATTTTATCCTGCAATATTGTTAACACTGTTAATTTGCTAGGCACACATTAAAATCAGACCCAGGGAAATGAAAGAATGAGGATTGTAGAGAGCTGGCCAAAACTAAGACAGAACTGGCTCATCACATGCTACCAGCATGTTCTCCTGGACTTTTCCAGGATCAACCCAGGCTCCTGCTCTATTCAGATATATGCAATCACATTTGGATGCATCGTTGCTTAGTGTGAAAGATAGTTTTTTTTTTTCTTTTTCCTTTTTCTTTTTTCCTCCTCAAAGATATGTGAATCTGTGCATGACACCCAACATTGAAGAATGACATTTGTTCCCCACTTTAAACTGGATCAACAAACTAGTCCACAGCTAAGCATGTATTTGAAGTCAGATCTGAGTCGGATCTGATTTCTATCCTATAACAGTCCATTTTAATTCCATCAGAAATGCACCCACCAAATTCCAAACAGTATCTCATCATATTAGAGTATAAAGTAATTTCCTACCAAAAGAATCAAATGCAAATTTCTTAAATATAAAGGGATAGCAAATCATTTTATGTTGTTTTTTTGAGATTTAATAAGTTTTCTCCCCTTTAGGAATTTTCTAATGATTTTGTGACACACTCTGAAAATATTTACTGGAGATGGCAAAAGATGGATTTCTAAAAGAACATTTCTATGTGTTTGTGAAGAGAATTGGTAGAGTAACCTTCTCCTTGCAAGACAGGACTGTAGCGATTAATTACTTCACAATAATCACTACAACACAGAGAACACCCTGCCTGACGTCACTCAACACCTGCTGTCTCCAGGTCTGGACCCTGCCCAGTGGTCTCTAAACACCTCTGTTGATAGAGGTGATAGTCACCATTCCAAATCACTTCCCTGATCTTTAGAAGATATAGTTTTCTCCTTTTACTCTGATTGTACAGGGATCGGACTGAGGCAAAATTATGAACTAGGAAATTTTGTCTATGGACGCCCACCTCTCCTTGTCCTCCCTTTTAAAGAACTGTTTGCTTCTTTGGGTTAAACACAGCTCACATTCATGTTTTGTTTGACCCATTCAGGAGCTGTTAAAAAAAAAAAATTGAATGTGTTGCCAACGTCTCAAATACAGGAGATTTCATAGTAAAATCTCTTGATGTTGAAAATACAAACTTGCATTTCCTCCTGACATTTGGCTAGAGAAGATAAGCAGCTATCTCTCCACACTGCATATATCTCCAGTTTACCACAAAATTCACCACATTTACTTCTCAGGTACTTGAGGTCTTAACTCCTATAGGCCTTTTTTGAAGGAGGGGCGGGCAGAGGGAGAGGGAGAGACAGAATCCTAAGCAGGCTCCACGCCCAGTGTGGAGCCCCACGTGGGGCTCAGTCTCACAACCCTGAGATCATGACCTGAGTCAAAATCAAGAGTTGGACGCTTAACCGACTGAGTCACCTAGGTGCCCCAACTCCTATAGGCTTTTGAGTTGCTACCTCCATGGCTGATATTTAGCCAATAAACACCAGTATGATAAAAGTAGTTCTTAAAGGTAACAGCCACCAACCATCCCAAGCCCTCTGAATGCCATTCTGGTTGCCCTATCATTTCCCCATTATTGTCCCCATTTCCCCATTATTGTCAATTAAAGAGTAAATGCTTGGTACAGCAGGGTGCCTCCAGAACTCTAGTGTAGCTTCCCACACTTCTCTCCTAATGGTGAGGCTCATGTCCTAACAGATGACCAACTTTTAATACCACCCTGACAATCTCTGTAACTAAACTATTTCTTTATTGATTCCCAAAGAGTTAGTCTCATCTTTTTTCAAAGTGCCGTTTAAAATAGGTACTTTTTAACCTATGGCAATGCCTACCCTGTCTTGAAGCTTTAGTCATGAGACAGTATTTTTTTAGGAAAGAGAAACTAACATACTCATCAAATGATACCTGGTAGGGGACAACCTACCTAACTCATTGTTGTTGCACTCATTTATAGATAAAACAACTGGCATCCAAACATAGCAAAATATTTTAACCAAGATTTTTCACTTGATTCTCAGAACTCAGCATCTCCGACAAGGCAGAAGTTATCATCCCCCACTTCAAACACAGGGGAACTAAGGCCCAGGAGGGTGAACTATTTACTCAGAGTCACATCATCACTGGCAGAATAGAGGCTTGAATCAAATTCTCCTGGCTCCCAGTTTCATTTAGCAACCATTAGAATGCGTTTCAGGTCAGGAAGATTGTCCTGATTTGGTCAATGACAAAGCTCAAGCTATTTTTTTTTTTTTTTTTGCTTGGCTATAGATTGTTCACTCAGATGATGAAAAGATACAGGTGTAAGTTTTCTGCATCAGAGTCACTACACGTTTGCCCGTAAAGCTTTATTTCCTATTATGGAAAAGATTATACTGAACTACATTTTTCTCTCCCTTTGAGAGAAGCAAAGTAAATTTTTTAAATGCCTGTAACACTCACCTTTAGCTCTATGCATTCTGTACATTTCATATGCTCATTTCAGAATAGCTTATGTTAACCCCTAGGTTACATATTTTTTAAGTTACTTGCTATATTTTGTTTAACTTTTGGTTCTAATTTTATCCTGAGTGTACCACATTTAAATCAGAACATTTAGCTGTTTATATTAATAGTATGCCTTTATCTTGTTGACATTTTCCTCAAGTGATCTATGTGTTTTTACAGAAGACATCTCATAAAAACATTTTCAGTTATTGTAATATAAAGTATCTCTCTTAAAGTACATGTTAACTTAAATTTTTAGTTATTTTTGGGCACTACGTCTTTTTTTAATGTAATCAAAGCAATATAAAATTTACCAAGGTCCTAAAATTATATCACTAAATATTTCCAAAATAATCTCAAAGACTTTTGACAAGGCATTTGAACCAGTTTCTGACTTTAATATCTGGCTGTTGATTTAGAATTCTTAAAAATACATGAAATTATTTGGCCTGAAAAATTAACTAAAAAAATCAGAATCTAAATGGGATTTGAAGTCCAGCTCTTCATGTCCTTATTTGATTAAAGTACTAACCTCATGCATAAATGTCAGTGAAAATCACCTGATGTGAGTTTATATAATATTCTCATGTTGAACACTGCATTAAGACAATCCTTAAGATAATAATGAACACTAAGTTAATGCTGGCTGTTTATATCTCACTTTTAGAGCATAACTGTAGGAGAAAAATAAGGCAAATGGAAATGGAAATAGTTATTTACTAACCAGTCATATCACTAAATAATAAAAATTGAATTAATAATTTTGTACCTACATCATTACTGCTTTGGACAACAAAGCTGTAAGTCTAAGAGCATCAGAACACTAGAAACCTTTCCCTCACTTTTTGGGGGGCATTCACTGGGTCAAGGATGAGGGAATTCAGGGTAAAACCAGCGAATGGCATAGACACAAGCCCATCGCTACACTTCATTGGCCAAAAAATTCTTGATCATCAAGAATGTTGTATCGGATACTTGATGACAAAAAACATAGAAAGTCTAGGTATGGTGCCAGCAGTGTTTACAGAAGGACTGTGGGCAAGAAAGGTAAACCCACATACGGAGTGAGCCAGTTCTAGTGATGATAAATCACTGCCCCTTCCATGAGGGAAGGCATCCAAAATAAACTTCCTCGTGGGTGGTTGATTAGTCCCTCTGGGGAGAGCTACTCTTCTGAGGGCTTAGTAGTGGCCTTACCATCTCCCCAGAGTTCCATCAATACCTCTTTCTCTTAGAATGATCTTAATTTGATCTTAATAGGATAACCTGGTTGAACACCTAAATTGGCAGTAATCAGATCACTCTTGGTGAAGGGAAGCCCATGTTACTAAAATCATGGAGATTTCATTGCTGCCATTTTGTTCATGACCCCCGTGAGCCAGCAGCTCTGGAGTTGGTGAGGAGAAGTTGACTGACATGGAGTGTGTTCTACTGGGGGCAGCCAGGTGCTGCATAAAACATTTCTACTTGCCACAGACATTTTGGGTGTCATTGGATCTGCCTGATCATGAAGCCCAAGTAGCAGAGTGTCTTATACTTGAGCGTGGACCAGCTGCAGAGCCTATTTTTGCTCTGGGCCCCACCTAAAACTGACAGCTTCGCAGTAAGTAAGTTAACGCAGTGCATTCAGATGAAGTTTTTGTTGTCACCGGAAGCCTCCCTTTTTAGTGGGGAAAAAAAAAAAGGTCCTTCAGACATAGGAGTTAGTCAACTTCATTGGTAAATATATATGCATGGGTCCATGTTTGACATAACTGCTGTTTCCTAATCAAATAAGTATAAAGCAATTTGTATATGGTATTTAATTGTTGCTTCAAACTAAGTCAACAAAATATATTTTAGTCTAGTTAAAGACAAAAATCCCATGATATGCTAAGTTCTGTTCTAAAGTCTTAATACATCAGCAACATGTTATTGAGTACTTCGACCGTTTTCATTTGCCATTTCTCTTGTTTCTATCATTAGGCACTGTTTGAAGAATATACCTTTGCACGAAACTAGCAAATGATTAATAAGACTTCAATTTGGGGAAATTAAAGAAATAAGTCAGCATGAGAACTATCATTGCCTCATCTGGTCTCAATCGTGCATGCCTAAGTTATGATATATGTATCATTTTATCTGGATTTATATTCCTCATTACCCAAAAAAAAAAAAAATTAAAAAACAAAAAAAGAACTACTCTGAAAGATTGCATATGTTAACAAATATTTGGCAAAAAAAATTCTCTATTGATTATCGATAGCACAGATTGATGCATTTATCCCTTAGGATTGAAGTCATTAGTCTTTTGTTAATGAAAAGGAAATAAACAGCTGGCTTCTACTCAAACCTGGAAGATCTGACAATATACAAATTAAAGATGACTTTGAAAGAGGAAAGGCCACAATCCTATTACAACTAATCATTTTTACATATTGATCTCCTGATCCCTGCTCATATGCATACATGTTTTTTACCTTATTCATTAATTCATTCAACAAGCATTTACCAAGTTGACATTATTATAAAGCACATGCACAATTTTGTATTGTGCTTTTTGAACTGAATATGATAATATACATTTTTATCACATCCCTACCGATGTTAACTTTTTAAGCATCCTTTTACTAAAATACAAACGTTCTGGGGATCTAGGTTTTTCAATTTTCGCCTTCACAAACAACTCCTCTTGACCAGGCAGTATGATGTAGTGACTGAGGTTTAGGTTCTGGAACTAGGCAGATCTGAGTCTGAAGTCTGGGTTCACCACTTAACCATGAGACCTGGGGCAAATTAACCTTTTGATTCTCCTCATTTGTGGCATGGCGATAAAAAGAGTACTGTTTCTGTCGCTGTTTTGAGGATTAAATGACACAATATATATGAAATCCTTAAA
The DNA here is from genome assembly GCF_029215605.1 of Mirounga angustirostris. Lineage (NCBI taxonomy): Eukaryota > Metazoa > Chordata > Mammalia > Carnivora > Phocidae > Mirounga > Mirounga angustirostris. The sequence continues at coordinate 148,088,196 of NW_026991710.1, read as the reverse complement.
ACAGCGCCTAGCACATAGCTTGTGTTGTTTTTACTTATATCTCTGTTATCCAGCCTGTGAAAGTTCTTTTTATTCTTCATGGTTCATCCCACATGTTGTCTCCTTCATTAAGATTTTCCCAATCCTTCCAACTGGATGTGCTCTTTCCCTCCATCAATCTTTGAAAACATTGTGTTCGTATGGTTCTTCACCACCTGACACTTTATGCTTTCGTTTCATAATGAGTGTGCATTTCTCTTATCCACATTGCCAGCTGAAAAACTCCTCGACCATATCTTGCTAAACCTTCACTTTGACTATGGTGCTTAACACATTTTTTACATTAAATAGATGCTCAATAAATATTTACTAAGTTGAAAAAAAATTGTGGATTCTGACTATATTCTATAGGTAGAAAAACAAGGATACAAACACATGATGAGTTTTCAATTAAAATTATTTCAACTTTCAATTGATTTTAGTTTTCAATTGAAAACGATCTATTCCGGGCGCCTGGGTGGCTCAGTCGGTTAGGCGACTGCCTTCCGCTCAGGTCATGATCCTGGAGTCCCGGGATCAAGTCCCGCATCAGGCTCCCTGCTCGGCGGGGAGTCTGCTTCTCCCTCTGATCCTCCCCCTCTCATGCTCTCTCTCACTCTCTCTCAAATAAATAAATAAAATCTTTAAAAAAAAAAAAGAAAATGATCTATTCCTTTGCATACTACTTATATCTGAATTAGAAACTATTTTCCTCTACCAAGTCCTACCTTGTCCTTGGATGATTTCACTACTTCTCTTTTTTAATTTTATTGACCATTTGCAACATTTATTCAGGATTAGTTTATGTTTCTCATGGAAACCTATAAATATGTCATCTGGCCCAGTTACAACTATTTTGGTTCCTCAAATAAGTAAATGTTTCTTTTTTTTGGTTCTCCAAACAAATACATGTTTCCAAAAATCTTTTTCTAATAGTCTAGCTTACCAGTTATCACTTCTTCTTTGTTAAATTCAATTATGCTATATTTTTTGCACAAAGCATCAGAATTATGTTGTTCTTACTGCAGATTACTCCCCTCTGTATGCAAGTATACAAGTATTTGTAATATTTATGATGGTATTAATCAAACTCACAAAATGGTTTTTATGTACCTATTCTGTATCTATATGAGAGACCCAAAATGAAAAATGACTTACAGCACTTTAATCATGACTTGAATCCCAAAACTTTCTCTTCAAATCAACATGTTCACCATAAGAAACATCATCATAAAATAATTTGAGAGCATGAAGCAATCTGATTGGCTTCTTGCCATCAGTTTATAAACTTATCAACATAATTCCATTCTTATCTCTAAACTGATGACTGTGAATAATGAGTTTAAAATGAAACTATAATTGCATTAGTCATGGTTATCCTTGATGAATGAATAAATGCAAAAATTATTGTACTGGAGATATGCATTAATATGATCAGTCTTGTAATTATACAGTATGGTAATTCAGTGCCCTTATGTAGTTAATGTGTGACATATAGACACGTAACTATAGAAAATTTAATTCGGACTTTTGAAAAGACCCACAAAACTCTGTGTGAGTTATAGAAAAGCTAATAAAAATGTGTGCCCTTTGAAAACTTGCAACTCACCTAACTTCCAAATTAAAATAAAACTGGCTTAATTAGAAAAAAAAACTAATAAGAAATGATTGTTTCTAAAACTGCTAATCATCTTTTCATAATCTATCTTGTGAATACCTTGGCCTTCATAAACTTTGTTTTATCAAATTCCCCTATTAAAGAGTAGAAATTATAGTGTTGACAATAACACTAATCCTGAATTTTTCAAATGTCATTTAACCACCTATCTAGATGATCATATGAGTTTGAGCCTTAATTCTAATGATATGATGAATTCTATTAATGGATTTCCAAATAGGGAGTCACTGTTAGGCCCGGCCCATTGTGGGTACTAAACATCTCATGTGGTAGAAATGTCTGATCACCCACTGGGTCATATTTTTTTAATGGCATCCTCGTATTTGTGCAAAGAATTTGGACTTCATCCTAAAAGCAATGAGAAACCTTTTGTGAAGCTTTTCATTAAGAGTCCTGAATTTTAGAACAATCTCTCTGGTAACAGAAAAAAAAAAAGTCAATTAGAAGCAGTAGAATTATTGTAAAGAACCATGGAAAATGATAAGAGCTTGAACTAAATAAAGTGGAATTCAGAGATATTGAGGAAATGTAATTGTCAATGACTGATTGAGTGAAGAGGATGAACAAAAAGGAGTATAAGTCCAGGTTTCTGGCATGGGCAACAAGATAGATGGTAGGACATTAGCTGTGATAAGGAATACAGGAAGATGAGTAGCTTTGTCAAGAAAGACGATAAGTTTGTGTGGAGTTTTAGATACTTGTGGAACTTCCAAATGTATGCACTTTTTTCTAGAGTATAGGAAAGATATAAGGAACATAAATACAAATTTTGAAGTTATCTATGCAGAGACGATAATTAAATCTATAGGAGTGGTTGAAATCTCAGAAAGAGTGTACATAGTGGGAAAAGCAATGGTTTAGGACTCAAAGCCACTTTACCTTTGCCAGACAGTTGTAGGGAAGATTCAATGGTACAATATGTATGAAAACATCCCATATGTTACGTATTATTTTCCTCCTAAAGTTCTTTTTATGGTTTACATGGTTTAAGTACACATGGCTTACAGAAAACAAAGTTTATGACTTGCATGCATATATGTATATGTAAATATCAAATAAAGACTATGTAAAATTTCTAGTCCCACCTGTCTCTCTTCTGGGAATAATACAATAGTGGCTCCCATTTGACACTTCCTGAGCTTCAATTTCTACCTATAAATGCAAGTAATAATATTTGTGTTTTACAATATAGTGTTTTTAAACCTCATGGGGGGGGAATGCCACTGAGATTTGATAAATAATATATCATAGTAGTGCCTTTCAAAAGACACAGATACAACTAGGATCCTATTTGTCCAACATTATTTTATGTCCACAAATATATTTTTTAAAGATTTTATTTATTTATTTGACAGAGAGAGACACAGCGAGAGAGGGAACACAAGCAGGGGGAGTGGGAGAGGGAGAAGCAGGCTTCCCGCCGAGCAGGGAGCCCGATGCGGGGCTCGATCCCAGGACCCTGGGATCATGATCTGAGCCGAAGGCAGACACTGAACGACTGAGCCACCCAGGCACCGCTGTCCACAAATATTTTTATGAGCGTAGAGCTTCTCCATTCAGTTTCTTTTCACCAATTAAAATGAAGGTCTGAAGTGCCACAGAAATTCATTTTATTTACAGAACAGATTTATAACTTTAGAAAAGTCACCACTGTCTTAATACATAACCCTTACAGCCCGTAAAATGTAGAGTATATTGTATACCTCACAGAGATGTCCAAAGAAATAAACAAATTCGATATTTGTGAGGTTTAGTTCCAGAGCCTCCAGACAATAGGTGGTGCAGCTGGGATGGGAGACTGAATATAGACATTTGATTCAACACATGTCACGGAAGCTTTGCCTGAACAAAATCACTGTGCATATGAAATTTAACATAGGTGTGAGAGCAGTATTAAACTCTAATCAGGATGAGCATTGGAGTGAGACAAAAGCTTCAAACAACTTCTTGCACTGAAGAGAAAGATGTTTCCACCAGTGCGAGCTCATTTTCGTAAGCAGATTTTAATTTAAAATGACCAAATTCCTTATTAACATCTGAAAGTTTGGGGCAGCCTGAATCCTCTGTGCTTATATGTGTCAAACAAAACAAAGCGGTAACTGGCAGGTTCCAAATTTAGGAAGGTGCAAAAGATACCCAGAAACGCTCTTTAATCTATCCATCTTATTATGCGTTCTCTCTTCCTTACACTGAAATGTGAGTGGAAGAAGATCTAAAATGTGGATTTCTCCCTTGCCTGGGCAGGTCTGAGAGCCCAAGAGCCTTGACCGTGAGCAGTTTTATCAGATAAGATACAACCCTTTAGCATTTGAGCCGTTGGATTTGTAGCAGTTCTAGACACCTGCTCTTTGCTATGTCTAAATGCTTGCAAGTATCATAGAGTAGACTGGAGATGGATGAAGGAAACATTTAAAGAAAGGGAATGGACCTGCAAATCCAGTTTTCCTAGAGCAATTTCTAACCTTGTGATCAAAATAATATGTTTTTCCTCATCATATATATCATTTGAAAATATCTCACCATCGAGGTGAAAATTTGCTATCCGCATCTCTCTTCTGGGCAGAGTACCACTTGCAGTTTAGAAGTCCCTGCTACCTGCTATGTCCTACCATGGCAAGTAGTAACTCCTACTTACTGAGCTGGGCACTCGAGTTCCAGAGTAACATATGTAAATACTCATTTAATTCTCTAGCTTCCCTTGTAAGTTCCATTCCTATCCCCAGTCCTTATCACAGTGCCTACCCCATAGCAGGTGCTCAATAACTGTTTGTTAACTCATGAGCTCCCAGTATCTGTGCATGGGTGCAGATGTTCTCCAAAGAACCTACACATTAACTCTTGATTTCCACCACTGTTTATTTGAGAGCTGGCTGGTACAATGTGACGACAAGTCTGTATTCTCCATATTTTATTCAACACTGAGTGAAATTTTCTCCCCGTGGATTAGTAGAGACAGCAAACTCTGAACCTGTGACTTGTGCTTTTATACTCTTTGTGGAAAAAGAAACTAAAAAGAAGAAATCCAGAGCCTGCCAGCTCTGGGAATCGAAGGCGTAATGGGAATTATCTGTCCAGCCTACTATGGCATTAGACCAGTCTTAATTATAGCACGGAGATACTCCCTTACAGATGGACTATTTTAGGTTAGTAATTAACCAATAAATTCTATCCCATGCTTTGAAAGTTTATTTCACATATGCATAGCATCTTGTATTTGGAGTAAGGTAAAGACACATCTGGTTTTCTCTACTCACCCCAAAGTATAATGTTTGGACACTTTTTTTCTCTCTGAGTTTCCTGAGAATGGATTACATGGCATAGATATAGTTTATGGCTGTGAGATACATTATGAAGTCTCTTGTAAAGGCAATCTCTCCCTCTCTCTCTGGGCTCCTTTTTTAGCAAATCCGTTTATGTGAAATAATTGGGAAAGATTAGTCAAAAATGCTTTCATCTTTGTTTCTTGCCTACATTGCATTTTAAAATAATTAAAACTCCAGATTGTTTCTGTTTTTCACCTAAGTTTACTGGCACCCAGCAAAGAAGGCTACACTTTGATTTTAATCATGGCCAGACAATACAAGGCCCCTGTCTCAGAAGCAACAAGGGCAGCAAGTAGAAACCCTGCTGGGTAATTTCAAAGCAATGTACTTCCTGCTGCTAGCCCTACAGTATGATTTCTGTTCTGCCAAGGGCACCAATAGCAGGCAACTTCCAATTTGCACCTCACACATAAATTCACATTATGCCAATAGGTTTCGAAGGAAACAACAAGCTACCCAGCTCAGCCGTCAGAGGTCTGTTAACAGACCTTTAACTATGATCTATTGTGCAGCAGGGCCTGAAAGACGCATGCGGAGTCCCACTTTATAGAGACCGCACTTGCCTGACACCATTTTTCTTGAGATAATTATAAGTGTTTATTTTGGCTTTTAACAACTTTAATCACATTATTTAGCATGTTGCTGTTTTGTCGTCAAGTTAAATGAACACAGAGTTCTCCCAGGAATGTCCCAGAAACTCACACATAGGGTGGTTTCCTTGAGGACAGACCCCAACAGATGAGATGGCGGTGGTTAATTACAGGAAAGCTTCATGTAGGCAAAGATGTTTCCTTCCCCAGGTGAGTAAGCAAACAAATTATACCAGGCAACAGAGAATTCCTAAATGAATAAGGTGTGATCTTTCTAATTGAACTAGCATGACTCTCGCTTTGCTCTGTGGTTCTGTTTTTGGTGGTTTAATGGAGAGAGGGGTTTACGAGGAATCTTGCATAAAGGCACGCAACATCTTTGATGACAAATGTTGCTGCAGTGACCATGTGGACTACAGAAGAGCACTTCTCCGGCTTATCTAGAATTAAGTTTAAAAATAACCTTAGCTGATCACAAAGCGTTCTATAGTCACTGTTAACGTCAAACAACTGTTGAAACATCATGCTGTGCCAAATTGCATTTGATGGCCCAGTAATAGCAGAACTATAATGTACTTCAATGAATTCTAAAAATATCTCCCCCAGTGGAAACTGGTTTAAAAAAAAAAAAAAAGACAGCTCACCTTATTCTTAAATCATCCCATTCAATGTGCGTGTGAGTCAACTGGAATGTAGGTCTAAGATTATTATTTTTTTTTAAAGATTTTATTTATTTATTTGAGACAGAGAGAATGAGAGACAGAGAGCACGAGAGGGAAGAGGGTCAGAGGGAGAAGCAGACCCCCTGCTGAGCAGGGAGCCCGACGCGGGACTCGATCCCGGGACTCCAGGATCATGACCTGAGCCGAAGGCAGTCGCCCAACCAGCTGAGCCACCCAGGCGCCCCTTTCTTTTTCTTTTTTTAAGATTTTTATTTGTGAGAGAGAGAATGAGAGACAGAGAGCATGAGAGGGAGGAGGGTCAGAGGGAGAAGCAGATTCCCCGCTGAGCAGGGAGCCCGATGCGGGACTTGATCCCGGGACTCCAGGATCATGACCTGAGCCGAAGGCAGTCGCTTAACCAACTGAGCCACCCAGGCGCCCCGGTCTAAGATTATTTAATAGATATATTTAATACATCATGAAACCTATATGCCATTTTTATGTCTTTAATATTTTTATCTGATGCTCTACATTCTGCTAATAATTACACTAAAGTTTCAGAGTAAGACTGTTTCCTCTATAATTATGCATTTCTATCATTTAGTCACTTCAGCTTTCTTAAGAAACTGATGATGAACATTCTTTATTGGGATTGTTTTTGCTGCCCAAGGCTCTCAAGTGGACGTGCTGCCCAAGGCTCTCAAAAAAACGTGCACGTTTTTTAAAAAAATGATAACAACTGAAATAAGGTGACAAATGAGGATATGCTTTTGAAATGACCAATTTAATCAAATGGGCATTATTTCTTTAAATCATCACATTTCAGGGGCGCCTGGGTGGCTCAGATGGTTAAGCGTCTGCCTTCGGCTCAGGTCGTGATCCCAGGATCCTGGGATCGAGTCCCGCATCGGGCTCCCTGCTCCGCGGGGAGCCTGCTTCTCCCTCTGCCTCTCTCTCTCTCTCTCTCTCTCTCTCTGTCTCTTACGAATAAATAAATAAATAAATAATCTTTAAATCATCACATTTCTTTTTCACGAAGGGCAACTTGTGATGTGACCATCAGACTCAGGTTTTATTTGACAAATCTGGGAGCCAATTAATTCATAAATAAAAGTTGTGTTTGAGTGTTCTCTCAATTTCAAACTTAGTAAACTCATATCCAACAGACAACTCCCAGACTGATGAAATAAATGTGGAAAAATTGAGTTTCTACTATAAATCAGTCCTTTAATACCCATAGGAACTAATAGATGTTCCAGAGTTTTATATGTGCAAATACTATTTTAACACATGCACATAATGATTAAAAGGGGGTTAATATGTTTAAGAGTTGAAAGTTCCAAGTCTAACAGAACAATAGTCAGAACAAGCAAATGCCAAGTACCTATGCTATGCATTTCAGGTTGTCTTTGTTCCGAGACAGTTAGCAACTGCCAGAATCCCTCTATCATTTATCATCAAAAGTTCTAATCTTTCCTTGTTCCAGCAAACCCTTTCCTAACAGGAATCTCACACATTTCATAATTAATTAAGAGGCCTGGATTCCAGTCTCACTTCAGCATTGACAGAGTGGTACAATCTTTAATCTGCTTCTTCTTCAGTAGTTAAGAATTTCTTATTTTTTTTTTATTTTTTATTTTTTTAGATTTTATTTATTTGCGAGACAGAGAATAAGAGACAGAGAGCATGAGAGGGAGGAGGGTCAGAGGGAGAAGCAGACTCCCTGCCGAGCAGGGAGCCCGATGTGGGACTTGATCCAGGGACTCCAGGATCATGACCTGAGCCGAAGGCAGTCGCTTAACCAACTGAGCCACCCAGGCGCCCAAGAATTTCTTATTCTTAACTTCTTTCTGAGTTTAGTGCTCTTTCATGAGATTATGCTGATGGAATGAAAAAACGACACATGTTAATTTTCTTACTTCATTCTACCTAGTAGAGATATATTACTGAAAACTATAGAGAATAAAAACATAAAATTAAGGCACAACAAAATAGTTCAAATAGAATCTAAAAACTTCCCCTCTGATCCATTTTTGCTGAGATTCACATCAAATCATGAGTATTTTTTCCCTTTTTTTGAATTTTTTATTCAAATTCAATTTAGTTAACATATAGTGTATTATTAGTTTCAGGGGTAGAATTAGTGATTCATCAGTTGCATAGAACACCCAGTGCTCATGTCATCATGTGCCCTCTTTAATGCCCAACACCCAATTACCCTATCCCCCCACCCATCTCCCCTCCTCAGTTTGTTTCCTATAGTTAAGAGTCTCTTACGGTTTGCTTCCCTCTAGGTTTTTATCTTATTTATTTTCCCCTCCCTTCCCCTACGTTCATCTGTTTTGTTTCTTAAATTCCACGTATGAGTGAAATCATATGGTATTTGTTTTTCTCTAACTGACTTATTTTGCTTAGCATAATATCCTCTAGTTTCATCCATGCTGTTGCCAATGGCAGGATTTCATTCTTCTTTTTTTTTTTAAGATTTTATTTACTTATTTGAGAGAGAACACAAGTAGGGGAAGGGGCAGAGGGAGAAACAGGCTCCCTGCTGAGCATGGAGCCTGACGTGGGGCTCAATCCCAGGACCCTGGGATCGTGACCTGAACTGAACGCAGATGGTCAACTGACTGAGCCACCCAGGCACCCCAAGATTTCATTTGTTTTTATGGCGGAGTTATATTCCATTGTATAGCTATACCACCTCTTCTTTATTCACTCATCTGTCGATGGACATCTGGGCTCTTTCTATATTTTGGCTATTGTGGACATTGCTGCTATAAACATTGGGGTGCATGTGCCCTTTCGAATCACTGTGTTCTTATCCTTTGGATAAATACCTCGTAGTGCAATTGCTGGGACATAGGGTTTTTCTATTTTTAACTTTTTGAGGAAACTCCATACTGTTTTCCACCAGTTTGCACTCCCACCAACAGTAAGAGGGTTCCTTTTCTCTGCATCCTCACCAACATCTCTTGTTTCCTGAGTTGTTAATTTTTAGCCATTCTGACCGGTGTGAGGTGATAACTCATTGTGGTTTTGATTTGGATTTTCAAGTATGCCAAGTGATGTTGAGCATTTTTTCATGTGTTTGCTAACCATTTGTATGTCTTCTTTGGAGAAATGTCTGTTCATGTCTTCTGCCCATTTCTTGACTGGATTTTTTGGGTTTGGGGTATTGAGATTGATAATTTCTTTATAGATTTTGGATACTAGCCCTTTATCTGACATGCCATTTATGAATAGCTTCTCCCATTCTGTAGGTTGCCTTTTAGTTTTGTTGACTGTTTCCTTTGCTGTGCAAAAGCTTTTTATCCTGATGAAATCCTAATTTTCCGTTTTTGTTTTTGTTTCCTGAGTTTTTTCTTAATATTACTGACCTAAGAGGATTAGCCTGGCCTCTAATTCCTTACCTACAATACTGGATTCCAGAGTATAATGGACCAATGTTTTCCAAGTTATTTTGAATCTGGAATTCTATGCCAAACTAAATCATTATTCAAATCTACAGGTGAAATTAATCTTCAGTCATACAATGACTTGGGAAATTTACCACACAATACACTTCCTGAAAAATTCATGAATAAAATATTAATAATTCATATCCAGCAGTGAATTATAACAAGAATGGAAAATAAACAGGCTTATTCTTAACATCAAAAAATGCTTTAAATTTAGGAATCTATTCAAGCAATTCACTATATTAGCATATGAAAAGAGAAACCTATAAGATTATTTTGAAAGTTTCTGGTAAAGCACTTCCTATAATTTCTTTGGCTGATAGAGAGAATAAAGACTCCTACAAAACTTGTAATAAATTAAAAATTATATCAAAACCTATGATGAATAGGGGCACCTGGGTGGCTTAATCAGTTAAGTGTCCCACTCTTGATTTTGGCTCAGGTTATGATCTCAGGGTCATGGTATCAAGCCCTGCGTTGGGCTCCATGCTCAGTAGGAAGTGTGCTTGAGATTCTCTCCCTCTCTCCTCTGCTCCTCCCACCATCCATGCGCTCTCTCTCTCTCTCTAAAATAAATAAATAAATCTTTAAAAAAATAAAAAATAAACCTATGATAAATACCATAATTAAGGATTGCCAAATAAAGTCAAATGTTAGGCAAGAAATGTGTGCTATCACCACTATTATTCAAGCTTATTTTGAAACATTCCAGCCAATGCAATAAGAAAAGAAACATGAGATATGCGTGTGTGTGTATACAAGAAATAAAGAAATAAAGCTGTCCTTATTTGCATATTATAGGTTTGCCTGCCTAAAAACTCTAAGACAACTGAAAAAATTTAAAACTAATAAGAGTCCAGTAAGGTAGCCAGATAAAATATGAATATAGAAAAATCAATAGGAAATTTATAAATATAATGGAAAAAATCCTATTCACAAGAATAACAGAAAGCAGTAAAATGAATAAGAACAAGACTAGCAAGAAATAATATATACTCAAAGAAAACACATACACTTAACTGATGAATGTAGAAAAGGACTAAATAAATTAAAATTCATAGAATTATACTGCATGAAAAGACAGTAAATAATGACAACGACTGTATTAGTTTGCCAGGGCTACCATAACAAAGTACTGCAGACTGGACAACTTAAACAACAGAAAGTTATTTTCTCAGAAAGTTATATGGAGGCTAGAAGTCTAAGATCAAGGTGTCTGTAGGGTGAGTTTCTCCTGAGGCCTCTCTCCTTGGTTTGTAGATGGCTATCTTCCCTCTGAATCTGTCTGTTCTAAATTTCTTCTTCTTATGACACCGGTCACATTGAATTAATGTCCCCCTAATAATCTCATTTTAACCTAATTATCTCTTTAAAGACTCTATCTCCAAATATAGTTACATTCTGAAGTACACTGGGGGTTAGGATTTCAACATGGGGCTGGAGACACAACTCAACCCATAACAATGACATTCCTTTTTCAAAATAATATAAAACTTCAAGACAATTATTATTAAAAACGCAATAGAACTTTTTATGAAACCTGCCAGGATGACTATAAAATTCATTCCTAAGAGTAAAATGCATAAGAAAATTGTAAAATAAAACATCATTGACAGACAACTTGCTATCCCAAATGTCAAAGCATCCCATAAACCTATGGAAAGTTCTTATAGTATAGTGTTTACCAACATTCTTGACTTGGATTGTGAATGTTGGGGTTCATCCCAGCTCAGCTGTTTACTAGCTTAGTAACCCTGGGCAAGTTACTTAAGCAGTTTGGGCTTCAGTTTCCTAACATGTAAAATGGTGGTAATAATGTTGATTACCACATAAGGTATTTGTGAAGATTAAGAGAATGGCACATGTTAAAGTTTCAATAAATATTAGAGATTATTGTTATTAAATTCTGTTGTTATAGAATTAAAACACTATGAAGAACAGATAAATAGATGAATGGAGCAGAATTGAAATTACTAAAAGAGAGTGATGCCTATATGAATTCATAGAATTCAGTCTATGAAAATGTTGGCATTGGGGCACCTGGGTGGCTCAGTCAGTTAAGCGACCAACTCGTGATTGCAGCTCAAGTCATGATCTCAGGGTTGGGGGATTGAGCCCCATGTTGGCCTGCACCCTCAGCGCGGAGTCTGCTTGAGATTCTGTCTCCCTCTCCCTCTGCCCCTCCCCCCACTCGTGCATGCTCTAAATAAATAAATAAAATCTTCCTTAAAAAAAGAAAAGAAAATGTTGGCATTAAAATCTGTTAGTAAAAGCTAACTATTAAACAAATTAAAAAGAAAGCCACTCTGTAAGGAAATATTTGCAACATATTTAGCAGATACAGAATTAAAATCTATAATATATGAAAATGTTAAACTATCAAAGAAAAATGAGCAAAAATTATGAACTGGCAAAAGAGGAAGTACCAAAGATAATAACCATGCAAAATCATGTAATAAAGGAAATGGGATTAAATAATAAGATATGTTTTATCCACTCAACTGGTAAAAACTGGAACAATTTATAATTTCCAGAGTCCATAAGTTTTGGAAAATGGGAACTTGATATATTGTTAGTATAAACAATATATATAATGTGTGTGAATGTATATAAACTTATATAAAATATAGTAGAAAAAGGCATATGTGAAAATGCCTATCAAAATTATAACATATAGGTAACTCAACTCCACCTTTTTACTTTATAGGAATCTCTCTTACAGAAATAGTAAGAGACATAGGTGTATAGAATCTTTACTCTTTGTAGTAGTAAAAAATTGGAAACAACCTAAATATCCAGCAATAGGGGAATGCTGAAAGACATTATGAAACATTCATTCTATGGAATGCTAAAAAAAATGAGGTAAACAAATAAAATGAGAAATAGGAAAACGTCTGTCAGTTATTATTAAGTATTTGCAGTTTTCAAAACTCTTTATGTCTAACCATGTGTAAATGCCTAGAAAAAAGTCTGGAGATATATGCCTGAACAATAGTTATCTTCAGACAGGATACTTTTAGGCAGGTTTATTTTTATGTACCTGAATCACTTGTAATTTTCAAAGTAACCTGTTATTACTTTTATATATTAAACAATTAAAAGATAAGATACCAACAATTAGTTCTGGGACTAGACATAGGCTGAAGGATCATTGCCAATTGCTTTTTGTGAGAGATGAGCTATAAACTAGGATAGTGTTTCCCTAACTACACTTAGATAGCTGGGAGAAGAGTCATGCCATTGACAGGAAAAGGATACATGGAAAGACAACGTTCTTAGTACCAGAAGGAGAAAAGGGGATCTTCTTTTGTCCTGATTTCATGTTCCCAGGTAGAAGGACATCCATTTAAATAACACCTCTGGCCTCTCTACACCTACACTAATTTTTTCCTAAGGAAAAAATGTTGACTTAACTGATTGATAAGTTTGGAACAAAAAGTAGGCAAGCCTAGATCAGCTCTTCCCTCTTTCTTTTTGGGATCCGACCATATGCATGTGTTCTGGTCTATTCTGGATCATGTCATAAATTTAGCGGTCAAGACTCTGTACCTAAACTGGGAAGTACATTGTCCAGGCCTGTAGCTGTCCAGAACTGCCTTGACTCAGAAAATATCATGTCTAATTCTTGGGTTCTAGCAGGAAACCCACCACTACCACATACCTAAGCCATGTTCTCCAACCCAGCCTCTGTCATTAACAAAGCCATCACTTTAATCTTCAAGTGCCTGACTCCTGGCTCCATCTCTCAGTTAGTTCCAAACCTTAGAAAGGTGGAGTGCTTCAGTATATTTTTAGCACCTAACTCCAGATGCTTCCAGAGAGATACTGAATAATTCATATCAGAGTTTCATCTATTTACTTATTTATCCAATCAGCAACCCTGAGCTAGGCTCTAGAGATACAAAGGTATTTAGAACAGAGAGCCTACACTTCAGGAACTCACAATGTATTTGGGGACCAGACATAAAACAAATACAGCATTCTGTTACGGAATTGGAAGATTAGGAATAGATACATAAAGGAGGTGATATAAGCTGAGTTTTGAAGGTTGAATAAAAGTTCACTAGGTTGGTGATGGAAGGTGGTGAGGATATGGCACATCAGGCAGGGGGAGCAACATCTATGAAGGCAGGAAAGCTTGGGAGAACCTGGTACATTCAGCGAGCTCTACAAAGTGTGGCATAAGTGAAGTATGGGGTATATATTGGGATGACAGCAGCCAAAGCTGAAAAAGGACAATAAAAAATGCATCATGTAATATGGTGTGTACAATGCATTTCTTGAATATGATGGAGAAATCCCTGAGGAATTTTTAACACTGAGGTAAAATGATAAATTTTGCTTTTTAGAGAGATCACTATGATGGCATGTAAAGGACAATGTTTCTCCATTCCTTTAAAGTTTAGACTTCTAACCCATTTCAGTATAAATTCCTACTAAGATGTGGCAAGTCCAGAAGACTCACCGAAAATTAGCTACTGCCTTCTGAAGAATTTGTGCTGCAATTAGACACATCATTATCACCCTTTGTTCTGCCAGCCTCTTCAAAGAAATGTTAACCAAGATTGATTTTTCTATTTTTTCCATTTTATTACTTTTCAGAGGAGCCTCAAAAGGCAGGTTGTGATTATTTGTTTCCATTTTATACATTAAAAAATAACCATAAAAGAATTAAAGGGTTCAAACCAAATACAAGTCAAGAACAAATCCTAAATTTGCGTATCTTTTTTTTAATTTTATTTTATTATGTTATGTTAATCACCATTCATTACATCATTAGTTTTTGATGTAGTATTCCATGATTCATTGTTTGTGTATAACACCCAGTGCTCCATTCTATACGTGCCCTCTTTAATACCCATCACCGGGCTAACCCATCCCCCCACCCGCCTCCCCTCTAGAACACTCAGTTTGTTTCTCAGAGTCCATAGTCTCTCATGGTTTGTCTCCCCCTCCGATTCCCCCTTTTCATTTTTCCCTTCCTGCTATCTTCTTCTTCTCCTTTTTTTTAACATATATTGTATTATTTGTTTCAGAGGTACAGGTCTGTGATTCATCAGTCTTACACAATTCACAGGGCTTACCATAACACATATCCTCCCCAATGTCTATCACCCAGCCAACCCATCCCTCCCAGCCCCCACCACTCCAGCAACCTTCTGTTTGTTTCCTGAGATTAAGAATTAAATTTGGGTATCTCTTAAATTCAACTAAGACTATACAGTGGTGGGTAATTTTTTTTCCATATGAGAAATTCTCCCCATTATAACACTCATTCTCCTATAGCCATAAAAAGTAATTGTGTTTTGAAGTATAAATTCTGGCCATCTGCCCTTAGGTCTAAATTCAAATTCACAGTTAGATGAAATAACCAGTATAAAACAGGTTTTTATAGAGAAATTAAACTAGTATTTACTGCATACTCTAATCCTTTTCTAAAATTTTCCTCAGCTTCTCTCCTCTGATGTAAGTAGTGCATTTTGGGTATTCTCTAAGGAATTCATACTGTTTTGTGAATGCCCCCGAAATACCAGGTGCCAGGCTGAAAAAAACGGTACAACCGTTTTGGTAACCTTCCTGGATCACGTCATGACTTCTACATATTGAAAGAGTCACACCGTGATGAACTGTTTGAAAGTTAAGAGATTCATGGAGAATAGCTCGAAGGAATGGTAGTCTAAGCATTTCACTTTTTCCCTGCACTGTTACCCCTGTGCATCACATATATCACATATCACATATAAAAGCTTTCTCAAAAAGAAACAGCACTGGAACACATTTCAGTTCATTGTTCTTTGACCTCTGACCTCGTGATTGTGTGACCTTACCTGTTGCAGTTGGCTGCCATGTTTCATATATAGAACACATAATGGCATACATTTTCATGATTTTCCAGAAACCTTATTTGTCAATTCCATTGTTGTTCAAATAACAACTTATAAAATATTTTAGGGAAGTGTTTCTATCTCCTTCCAGAAGTCAGACTTGTCGGTATTTTGTGGATAGTTCTTCAGCTGTCATCATAGTTTTAATATCCTACTCATTTGAGTTGTATTGTAATTTTGGCACCTGATGACAAGTTCAGTTCAGAAATGCAACCAAGTTTATTTTATAGTACATTCAATAAATTATCTAAATATTTAACTGGTAACATTACTGAAAATAGCTGATAAAATTAGATAAAAACAAACTACTATAGATTTGGTCAGAGGAAATATTCCTTATCACGTTCATGTAGCTACAAATGTGCGCTTCTCATGTCCATGAATGCCTATGGCGTATTTAATTTCCCCAGACAAAGGTTAAGCAGTCACTTTTCAGTAAAGTGTAAAAAAAATTCACAAAATACCCTAATACTTTTGCTTTTCCTTTTATCCACTCCTGATGCCAAGGAATTCTAAAGGAAAAGAATTCTAACTACACACCATGCGTGCTCCCTGCATGGAAAGAGTGATAGCCATCTGGCTAAAGCGTTCATTCTCCAAGTGTCAGAGCAGAAGGAACCATCCAGGGAAGCAATAGCCTGTAACATAAAACAAAAACTGAGATGAACCATTTCCCCAAAATTCCTAATAACTCTTTATGAGATTCTAATGTGTTGAGTTAATTCAGTTTTTGTTTTGTTTTGTTTTTCCATCTTTGAGACACTCCACACTTATTAGTTTTGGCTAGAAACACTGGTTCTGAAATATAATCATAAAGCCAGTTCTGGAAGCCATGCCAGCCAAAAGTCTAGACTTAGAAGTTCCAGATAAGGGTAATACAAGCACTCATTCAAAAGTTTACTAGATTGTAAGCTGCTTGAAAATTAACACCATATTTTTGCTATAAAATTATATATAAAAAGTGTTAAGTACCTCCTACAAGTGCCATGGACTTCACTTCAAATAGATGGTAACTAATAATTTGACCATCATTAAATGACTAAAAGGAACATACCTTTTTATAAATGTTACTATCATTTTCTTGGCAATCATCTCCTCATTTATCATCAAAGTAATACCTGGGATGGCATATACAAAACTTGTTACAAGCAGTTTTCTTTGCTAAATTAGTTGTTGGATTCATATAGGACCATATGGCTGCCAGCCATGTTCGATTGAAGTGGTTTGCCTATAAAATGGGGGAAAAACATATTTCTATTCCCAAGAGGAAAAAAGGGGAAAAAAAAAAAAAAACCTTTAAGTCACAAAATGTAACAAAATTTTAAGAGTCCAAAGAAATTTATCTATCCTATTGGCATGTGTGTTGTACCAATCTCGAGGTGGTGTCCCAATACCAGCCCATGTCAGTGGGGAGAGAGACTACGAATCTTCAGTCCTGTTGTATGCTTCTTCCTCTTCGTTTATTACAAATGGTACCAATCATAATGATAGTATTCTTTGACATTGCAGAGCAACAAATGTAATGCATCAGTGAAGCTTCTTTCTAAATTAAGTAAAAGATCAATAGAAAGCTAAATGTAATTAAAGTATTTATTTGAGGGAAATGATGACCCAGTGCCAGATGTCGAGTCCTCTGAATATTTTAAAGGGAGAACATCCAACCTGGAGCAGCCAGAGTTGCCTTAGACATTCCCCTACCAAGTCCACAGGGTTCCAGAGAGAGGCACCATGACAAAGGTTCTCCTCAAATGACCTAAGTTTCCTCCAGAGAAGCAAGCCCAGTAGATACACAAAGATGCATAGGGCACCCAGAGCCCCTACCCATAGCTCTACCCTTTGACATCATAGATTGTATGTTATTCATCTCTGGAACCTCAACAACACAGTACCTGACATATACTAAATGAATAAAAGTTTGATGAATGAATGAATGAGTAAGTAACATCAATAAATTGATCATTGACTGGAATAACCAAAAACTAACAATAAAAAAAGTCAACATCAGATTAAAATGCTCAGACCTATTAAAAATAAAAGCTTTTTTTTAGAAGAAATACATTTTTTATTTATTTTATTTTATTTTATTATATTATGTTAATCACCATACATTACATCATTAGTTTTTGATGTAGTGTTCCATGATTCATTGTTTGCGTATAACATCCAGTGCTCCATTCAGTACGTGCCCTCTTTAATACCCATCACCAGGCTAAACCATACCCCTACCTCCCTCACCTCTAGAACCCTCAGTTTGTATGAGACTATGGACTCTGAGAGACTATGGACTCTGAGGAAAAATAAAAGCTTTAATCTGTTGGTAATAGTCTTTTATTAGAATAATATATTTATGGGAAAATAAATACCTATAAAATCTGGATCCAATTCAACTTCTGTATGACTGATAATTCTTTTCCTTCTTATAACTTGAGGGTGATGGGAAAGCGAAACACATCTAAATGTGTTATATTTATGGTTAGAGGTGACACAATAATATTGCTCGACTATGCTTAGCCATGTTTACTTTACCTTTGATTTCCTTCCTACAATGTTATAAAGAAAACAAAAATTAGGAGCACCCGATTGTAGGTTATTTTTAAAATATCCCAAAATTCTTTGCCACTTTTATCAGGATAACTTGAGGAACAAATACGCCCAACCCCAGACATAGTTAAATGAGCCAAATGTTTATAACATGGTTTAATGACTATTCGTGCATAACGTTATTTTAATGATTTTGTTTTTCCACCAAAGTAGAGTACAGTGTACGAAAGCCACGCCAAAAGGGCATACTGACCCCTTCTAATCTCTAATGAATCTGTTATTAGCCTAATAAGGATCTGGTGCTGGACATTTGGTGATGGCATAGTGTAATTTTAGTACTAACCACTTGAATGTTCTTAGTAAAGGGGCAGGAGAAAATGGGCAATTACAACTAAATAATACAAAAATGAAAGGCAGGCAAAATGACTTAGCATAGTCAAAAGCCCATCAATTTTGCATTCAACTGGGATGCTGAGGTCTTTATATCATAGATTCTTAACCAAATATCTATAACCCTATGATCAGAATTCTGCTCAGTGAAGAGAAAATATAATTAAATACACAGGATATTGAGGGAAAACTGTAACATTTAATTTCTCTTCATAATCTATCCAACATACCACCAACACTTACTAACAAAACAATTATATTTTCCTTGTCAATGGAACAGAGAAAAAAATCTATAAGAGCTAGGTTATGATAATGACATATAACAACATGTAATCACAGATAAAGTGCATTAATTATACAAATATTCACTGAATGTCTATTACTCTTACTTTATGCTTACATTATATTTACCATATATTTTCCCAGGTGATTAAGAATTCCAGAATCCTTCGTATATTACCATAGATTGTCAAAAACAACACACCATGCTTTTATCCACAAGAACAAACATTATATTTAGCCTCATAGGGGAGATTCACAAAATTACAATTTGAAATGATCATTTATCAAATGCAATGAGATTCTTAGCAGGGACATTGGATCCTTTGGAGGTGAAGACAAGCAGACAGTAGAAGAAAGATCTGGGAGGTCCTGAGAGAGAAATGACAGCTAAACTAGGTCTAAAGGATGAGTAGGAATGATCCAATAAAATGTGGAGGGAGAAGAACAAAGGGAAATGAGTTAGGAAAAATATTCCAGACAAAATGAGTAGCATCTGGAAGGCCTGGAAGAAAAAGAAACCATGAAACTGAAGGAAACAGGAAGAAGTTCATTATAGAGTTAACATTATAAAGTTAACAGCACAACATGAGGAGAGAGCGAGGTCCATGAGATAAGCAGGATCCCAATCATGAAAGGTCTTATAAGCCAAGGCCAAGAATTAACCCCAAGAACACAGCAAAGCTAGAGAAAAGTTATAAACAGGGGTGTGATCAGATCACATTACTCTTTTTGAAATCTCACCCTGACTACCTATAAAGGTGAAAATGTCAGAGGACAGACTATGCAGGAGACAATGAATAAGTTAGGAAGCTATTATTTGGTCTACTTAAGGATATGTTGGTGACCCACTCCAGGACAGTGGAAAGAGGGATGGAGAAAAATGGGTGGATTTGAGGGATTTTAGGTGGTAGGATAAGCAGGATGTAGTAATTGATTAAATGAGTGAATGAAGGAGAGGATGCCCAGGATTTTGCAGGTGAGTGAATAGTGGCACTGTTCTTTAGATTTAGAAAAGGAAAAGGGGAGGGAAGAAAGGAGGAAGGAGGCAGAGTTAAAGCACTACTTCTTTCAGGTTTTGATTTTTAGGTGACTGTGAAATACTTAATTGTAGATGCCCTGAAATCACTTAAATATGACATTCTGGGGGGGGTCAAGAAAGAGGTCTGCTATGGGGATATGATTTTAGGTTTAATCTTTAAAGATCAGGGATTCTTAACCTGAATTTATGATGGGTTTCAAAATGTTCCAGGATGACCTGAAATTGTATGCAAAATGTTATAGATTTAATTTTCTCTTCTTTATCTAGTTTCTTAAGATGAAACTTATTGATTAAAGTTTTTTTCTAATCCTAAAATTTATTGTTATAAATTTCCTTCTACTGTTTTATCTGCATTTCACAAATTTTGATATGCAATGTTTTCATTGTCATTCAATTCAAAAAATTTTCTGATTTCCTTTGAGACTTCCTCTTTGACCCATGGATTATTTAGAATTACACTGTTTAATTTCCATATATTTATATATTTTCTAGATAGATATTTTTCTGTAATTGATTTCTAATTTAGTTCTGTTATGATCATACACTCTGTATGATTTCTCTTTTAAAGTTTATTGATATTTGTTTTATGACCCAGTATATGCCTAACTTCATGAACTTCTATGTGCATTCCAAAGGAATATATATTCTGTCATTATTGGATGTTGTCTTCTATAAATGTGAAGTAGGTCAAGTAGGTTGATGATAAATGTTCAAGTCTTCTACATTCTTACTGATTTCCTCTCTGTTTGTTCTATCAGTTACTGAGAAGTGTTGAAATCTCCAAATATAAATATTGAATTTATCCATTTCTGCTTTCAGTTCTGCCACTTTTTGCTTACTGTATCTTAAAGCTCAGTTATTAAGAACATACATGTTAGGTTTATTTTGCCTTCTAGATGAATTGACTCTTTCATGATTATCTCTGCTGGTATTCCTTGTCCCGTAGGCTTCTTTGTATAATACTAAAATAGGCAGTCCATCTCTCTCTTGATTAGTATTTGCAGGGTACATCTTTTACTTCCAACTTATCTATCCTTATACTTACAGTGCCTTTCTTCTAGGTAACGTACATTTGGGTCTTGATCTTTTTTTATCCATTTTGACAACCTCTCCCTTTTAATGGAATGTTTATGGACATTTTACGTTTAATTTTATTATTGATATGGCTGGGCTTGAGTCTATCATCTTGCTATTTGTTTTCTATTTTTCTCATCTGTTTTCATTTTTCTTTGTTATTTTTTCCCTTTTTGGGTTTTGGTATAATATTTTCTTGTGTTCCATTTTATCTCCTCTATTAACTGACATATCTCTTTTTTTAGTGATTGCTCTAGGGTTTATAATATGCATTTTAACTAGTCACAGTCTACCTTCATAATATTATATCACTTCAAGTATAGTATGAGAACTTTAAATAATGTAATTGCCCTTCTCCCCTTCAACCATGGAACTATTATCTTACAGCTGCCAAAATATTACCTTTATTCCTTATAAAGGCGTTATTAGAGAAAGTGGACAAGTGAACTTCATAATATTAAACCTCAAAAAATTAGAAAGACTTCTCCATTCTAGACATGTGCACTTCCCGGGGACCTGCTTCTGTTATATTTATGACATGGAAATGCAAAGAAGAAGGTTCTCTCTGGGAAGCCCACTCATAAGAGGAAGAGAGAAGGGAACGCACTGAACTTCTCCTGCCCCCCTCATCAAGCAGAGGTAACTCCAACTCCCCCATTGCAGAGTGAATGAGGGGGCAGAGAGAAGCCAGGAAAGTTATGCTATCTGAGTGCCCTCCACAAAAAAAGAGAACTCAGCATGAGAAAACCCATATCCCTAACAGCAGTTTATTTTCTTTATAAATTTTGTCGAATTTTTCTCTCCTGTCCCTGCATACATTGTTCTTACACGTATCCTCTTCAAGTTTCCCCTTACCTGAGCATGCATTTCTCTAGTAATTCTTATAGCTTTCATTCTTAAATTATATTCCAAATAAATCGGATGAGGTGTTTTTTAAAGTTAAGAGGAAAGTGTCTCTTCACCACCCACAGAACTTACAGTTTCACAATTTGATCCGTCACACTCTAATGACATAGCCTACTGCTCATGCACTGAACAGATCATGTGGAAGCCCCTTTATGGGCCAGGCACTGTTACAGACTGTTACAGGTGCTGGTGATACCAATACTGAGTAAGACAGAGGAGACCCCACGCTTTGCAGCTTCTATTCTTGTGAGCATGGGACAGGGGAATCAGCAAGCAAACAAATGCACTAAGAAGATAATTTCAGATAATAACAAGGCTTGTGAAGAAAATGAAGCAGTATGACCAAATTGAAAGTAACTAGATAGGGAACTGTTCATGGGCTCTGCTTCTTTCCATCTAGGACTCTCCAGGAAACATAAATCAAGATGGTGAAGAGACAAAAATAGTAATAATAATAATAAAGTTAGCAGGGGAAAAAAGAGAATTGCTATACCAGTTTTCTGTTTTTATATTCTAATCCTCACTTAAATTCAACAGCCAGTTGCCATTCTCTCACATTTCTCTTGAAGAGCAACTACCATTGGCCAAATACATGAGCCAACAAGCTGAGAATAGAAGCCTCAACACAGTCTCTATTCTACCAATCATAGCAAAAAACAAGACAGAATTGGGGCACCTGGGTGGCTCAGCCGGTTAAGGGCCCGACTCTTGATTTTGGCTCAGGTCATGATCTCGGGGTCGTGAGATTGAGCCCCAGCTCCACGCTCAGCACCCAGTCTGCTTTAGATTCTCTCTCTCCTTCTCCCTCTGCCCCTCCTCCTTTTCTCTCCGTCTCTCTCTCTCTCTCTCAAATAAGTAAATAAAATCTTAAAAAAAAAAATAAGCCAGAAATAATTGTTACTTCAATTATTCCCTGGGTGCCAGGGTGCCACTGATTCTCAGAAAATAATGACTAACAAAAGGTTTAGATTAGCAATGGGGGAGAGAGCTTTTGACATGAACATACAAATGTTCATTAAACTGTATCATCCAGTGTAATGTTGGTGGGAAAGGTATCAACTGTGTGAAAGGCTCTTTCAAGTATTAGCTTTGTTTTCAGATACCAAAGTCTTGGCATTCACCCAAATGTCAAAAGAAGTGTTTGGATCGTGGCACGCGGATTTGTACTTCTCCCCTCCCAGATTGTCATAATAAAAACGATAAAGTCAGAAAGTGGAGAATAATTTGCTGGCAAGGAAAGCCAAAAGAAAATAAGCTTCCAACTAAAATGAAGCATGCAATGGCTATGAAGCAATATAAATAAAAAACACTGGCTACAGAACCATTTTCTGGAGAATACAGAAACCAACTACTGTGGCCAGACAAATTAAGGCACAGAGGGATCAGCCAAAGCAGCCTTCATTAAGCACCAGAATAGTTCCTGCCAAACAAAAGATACATGGGACTCAACTCAGTTTGATATATTGCAGCTTTTAGTGCAGAATTATAATTTGTGATTTAAAAAATGCCAAATGTGCACTTTTGTGATATAAATGATACATTAGGGAAATAAGGGGAGCATGAATGAATACTTGAGGATACTTGTTAGAATTCAAGAATTTAAAGGATGAATCAATGCCGGTAGTCTTTCATGAACCTCACAAATTTTACTTTTCTCCAAGTTGGGGCCACATAAGAAATTCCAGTAAGCCAGCGTGATTAACGACTAAGGTATCTGAGTGACTTGGTTGGTTGGTTGGTTGGTTTCTGGAGACTGTGGTAGAATTGCAAACCACTGACACACCCACCCCCAAATACATCCTCAAGGTGTCTTAAATAAATAAGAGTCTTCGGTAATGACAATTTTTTTTTTTTTTTCTCAACAGCAGCTATACTTTTTCCTTTAGCTAAAGTATAGAGATTTTATTCTTTGGTCTAGATTGTGCTATAATTTAAACAAACTGAAATCTCTACTTTTGAGAAGACCAAGTAGGCCTGGCTTACCCTTTCCATTTAAAATTCCTTGGCTGCACTTCAGGCTCTCAAGCTACCTTTGAAGGAAGATTTATGTGTTTTAAGTACAATTCAAGCGCACTGACACCTCGAGAGGAGATTGTAAACAATCAGAGACTAGATAGGGGTAATTCAAGTATTTCACTCTGACAACAGCCAAAAAAGTCTTGTGTGTCTCCTAAAAGACTCCACATGTGTAATAAACATTATTAGGTGCACACCACCAAGCCCATCTCAAAAGACGTAGGCTATCAATGTTCATGCTCTGTTTAAAGTGTTTGTCAGTTTTGTTAAGTCTTTCTTAGCCTCAGTCACTAAAACATTCTGAAATCATACCGATGGCACGGTTCAAATTCTGTTTTTACATTTGAGAAGTAAATTCGAAAATACCCAGGTTTCCTGGCAGTGCAACTTCTAAAAATAGATAAGTGTTAAAACTAATTTATAATCTTGTAAAGACATTTTGCCTTTTTCTAATTAGAAATAATGCTTTCATCAGATTACTTTCACCGAAACTGATGGAAATAGTTTGGCACTAAATAAGGAAAACGTAAAGCCTGTCTTCAATGAATTTAAATATCTCTTTCAGAAGATTTCTGAAACAAGTTAAAGTCTTTGGTTTACCCTACAATCTTTTGGTTACTCCCTTTTCTTTTTTTTTTTTTTAAGATTTATTTATTCATTTTAGAGAGAGAGTGGGGAGGGCAGAGGGAGCAACTCTTCAAGCAGATTCCCTGTGGAGCATAGAGCCAGCCTTGGGGCTCGATTTCACAACCCTGAGATCGTGACCTGAGCCAAAATCAAGAGTCAGAGGCTTAACCAACTGAGCCACCCAGGCACCCCAAGGCTATTCCTTTTTCAATTTCATTGGGAATTTCCATAAAGGAAGGGGCTTATGCTTTTTTTTTCCTCCTTGTGTTCTACATAGAAACCAAAAGCTAAAAATCAGGTCTCCATAGTCCAAATGAAATTAAGTATCACAGCGATTATCTGGGTCATTCAGGGGAAACCCATGTGTTAGAGGTGAGTTGAGAAAAGTTGTTTTCTTTTTGCTTGAATCACATATGGGGTTGCCTCAATTACTTTACCACTTACTCATATTATTTTCTTCTGAGTCACTGTACAATTATCCTAAGGCCAGAGATATCCTGTCTTGAAAAGCATACTTCATGTCGTTTCACATCCATGCCATGTATAAACTTAAAAAAATAATTTTAGCCAATTAAATACTTTAAGCAGACACACATAAACAGATACATATATATATATATACACACATATATTATAGATATAGAAAAGCTCAAACTTTATATATATACATACATATATGTGTGTACATATATATATACATACACACATATATGTATACATATATATGTGTACATATATATGTGTGTATATATATATAAAGTTTGAGCTTTTCTATATGGATCTTTACCCTCATCATTATCTATAATGAATTTTACAGTATTTTTCACATTACTTCCTCAAATGGATTGTATTAATTGATTAAAGAAAAGGACCTTCTTGCCATCTAAATTCCTAGTTCTCCCTACCTCAACAATTTCCAGATTAAACCTGAGAGTTCAGAGAATTGAAATGTCTGGCCTAAGAAATCTTTTGGCTCTATCGGATTAAAACCTGCATCACAAAAGGAAAATAACTGATTCAACATAGTTACTCAGCCTTTTACTATTTAGCATGTAATACAATGCCAAGAATTCAGAATTACCTAATTCAGCTCTGCTAACTACCGGCTCTTTCCAGATTTCCCTCTGTCCTTATGGCATCTTGCGTGCAATACAGCATAGTACAAGGACAGCCGTCTTTAAGCAGCAGGTGACATCACCGTCACAAGATCGAGTTGCGAGAAGAAAGAACCCGTTGCATATGAGTCACAAAATTCTTCCACTCATAAAAGTTCTTCGGTTCTAAGCCACAAATGTCCAATAATAGTAAATAAGAGAACAAACTTTATAATAATACGGTGTTATCAGGAAAACAAAAGTGTCCGAGAGAGTGTTATCTCCCTTTTAAATCGCCATGCATTTTTAAAATTCTAAATGTAAGAGTAAGACGTGGATATTATAGAAATGTTAGAAAATGTAAAAGATATTAGGAGAATTTAAAAATCACCTCAACTAACTACCCAGAGAAAATGATCGTGAATGCTTTGGTAGAAGTCTTTTCGGATGGTTTTCCACATCCTCTATGTGTATATAGGCATGTGTGTGTATATATAGTTACTATCGCAATGCGTGCAGTGATAATCTGCTTTTTCTCATGGTACACAATGAACGTGTATCTGGGTCATGAAAGTCTTCAAAAACATGTGGAGAAATCACATCATATACATATACCATAATGTATTTAACCAATCCCCACCACTGTTTTCTTAAGATGTTTCTTATTTCTCACATTTACAAATATTTTAGTACCTAACTCAGAATGTTTTCTTTTCTTTTTTTAGACAGAAAGAGAGAAGTGTACATACATGCGTGAGGGAGATGGCGCAGAGGGGGAGGGAGAGACCCAGCAGGCGCCCAAAGTGGGGCTCAATCTCATGACCCTGAGATCAAGACCTGAGCTGAAATCAAGAGTTGGACACTTAACCGACTGAGCCACCCAGGTGACCCTGAATGTTTTCTTAAGATCAATTCCTAGAAGCAGATTTGCTCTCAAAAAGAATCTAAATATTTTAAGGTTATTTACAGATTGTGAAATTTTAGTCTAGAAAAATTCTTCTAATTTACATTCCCACCAATAATGTATGTGAATACATATATACTCATCTTTTTAAAATATTGCCACTCCAAAATATTAAAATTGATATTTCATTTAACTGTTTACTCGATTACAAATGTCAGCATATATCCTAATGTACTTCCCTTTAACTAGCCTGTATAAATCATTTGCCATGTTTCTACTGGGGCAAAAAATCTATTTTTTTAATGTGAACTGCTTTTTAAAAAATTGAGGCATAATTGACATACAACACTATATTAGGTTCAGATATACGACATAATGACTCAATATTTGTATAGATTGCAAAATGATCACCATAACAAATCTAGTCAACATCCATCACCATACATAGTTACAGAGTTTTTTTTCTTGTGATGAGAACTTTTAAGATCTACTCTCTTAGCAACTTTCAAATATGAAGTACAGGATTATTAACTACAGTCTCCAAGCTGTATGTTCCATAACTTATCTAAATTATGACTGGAAGTCTGTATCTTTTGATCCCATTCACCCATTTCACCTACCCCCGCCTCTGGCAAGCACCAAACTGTTCGTTGTATCTATGAGCTTGCTTTGTTTGGTTTGGTTTGGTTTGGTTTGGTTTTAGATTCCGCATATGAGATCATATAGTATTATGGTATTTGTCTTTCTCCATCTGACTTATTTCACTTAGTATAATGCTCTCAAGGTCCATCCATGTTGTTGCAAATGACAAAAATTTCATCCTTTTTTTATGGCTGAATAATATTTCATTGTGTACATAAATAGCACATTTCTTTGTCCATTCAGCCCCCAAATTCTGTAACTATGTATCAAGTTGGATGTTAACCAGACATACTGTGGTGATCACTTTGCAAAATATACAAACACTTAGGTTGTTTCCACATGTTGGCTATTATAAACAATGCTGCAGTGATCATGGGGGTGCATATATCTTTTCAAGTTAACGTTTTCATTTTCTTCAGATGAATACCAGAAGTGAAACTGCGGGATCAGATGGTAGTTCTTTTTTTAACTTTCTGAGGACTCTCCATACTGTTTTCCAGAGGGGCTGCACCAGTTCGCATTCCCACCAACAGTGCACCAGGGTTCCATTTTCTCCACATTCTTACCACCTTATCATTTCTTATGTTTTTGATAGTGGCCATTTATGAGGTAATATTTCATTGTGGTTTTGACTTGCATTTCCCTGAAGATTAGTGATATTAGGGATATTGATGTCTATTGGCCATCTGTATGTCTTCTTTGGGAAAATATCTATTCAGGCCCTCTGTCCATTTTTTAATTGGATTGTTTGATTTTTTGCCATTAAATTGCATTTCTTTTAAATTGCTCTTTAATTTAAAAGTCTCCTAAACCTTGAGACCAAGCACAATCAAGGCCTTAACTCATCTGTGTAATAAGGGAAATTGTCAATCCCAGCTTTATCACTTGTATTTATACCTTAATCGTGGAATATTCAAATAAATAGTATTTGTTTAATGATCATCCAGCTAGTTATCTTGATGATGTCCTGCAACTCCATAGACTACTGCTACATTCTTTCTATTGCTAAGATAGCTGAACGTCATATCATACTAGTTCAGTGGGCCATATATATATTTATATATAAATGAGGTTATCATTTGATTGACATATTTGTAAAGTGATCTCTGTTAAGAACTTCTGAGATTTTTTTAAGATTTATTTATTTGAGAGAGAGAGAGAGAGCACACAAGTGGGGGGAGGGCCAGAGGAAGAGGGAGAGAGAGAATCTCAAGCAGACTCCCTGCTGAACAAAGAGCTGATGCGGGGCTCCATTTCACCACCCTGAGATCATGACCTGAGTGGAAATCAAGAATCCGATGCTCAACTGACTGAGCACCCCAGGCACCCTGGACTTCTGAGATTTTTCATTCACTACAGTGAATTTAATCTTACTAAACTGCAGCTATTTCCTCTGGATTATATAGACATACTACCTAAAAACAGGATAAAGCGGCAGGAACCAGAGCGTTCAGCCGTGTCTCTTCTCCACACACTGATCTCTCCACCTCCAAATGTTGGCGCTCCACAGGACTCAGTCGCAGAGTCTCTTCTGTTTTCCTTCCACACTCTCTCTCAAGAAGCCATCTAAGCCAGAGGCTTCAAGTATGATCTACACATTAATGATGCCCTGATTTTCATCTCCAGCCTCAGCCTTTCCTCAAAATACCAAACTCAGATATCCAACTGCCTCTTCGATGTCTTTGCTTGGATACCTCACAGGCAAACTTAACTCAAACTGAACTCGGGATTCCTTGGTCTCGCCTCCTCTTCAAGTTCTTCCCCTCCGCATACATGGTTCCAACTATTTGATCAGGCCAAAGACTGGTGGGTCATCTTGGTAGATCTCTTTCCCTCACATCCCCTTCCCATTCATCAAAAAGGCCCCTTGGCTCCAACTTCAAAATATGCCACAAATCTGACCACCTCTTTCTTACCCATTTGCGCGGCTGTCCTGGCCTGAGCCACCATCTACTACTGCGGGCAGCTCCTGGCTGATGTCCCTATTTCTGCTCTTGCCCGCCTCAGATTTTACTCTTCACACATAGCAGCTAAGCGAGCTCTTTAGATGTAAATTAAATCACATCACCAGCCTTTACTCAACCTTCCAAAGGTTTCCCAACACACTCGGGATGAAATGCCAACTGCTTGATCTGCTTACCACAAGGCCCCAAATCACTTGTTTCCTCTCGGATCTGATCGCCTGCCACCCACACTTGTCACTCCAGTCACATGCACCTTCTAGCTGCTCCTCGAGAACATCAGGCTCATCCTCTTACTCAGGGTGTTTGTATACTCTCAGCTCTCTGGCCTGTAACATTCTTCTCCTAGAACTTGGCATGGTTTCTCCCTCCAGTTCATTTAAGTCTCTGCCATAAAGCCACATCCCCAGAGAGAACACCCTGATGCCTGAAACAGGACTCTTGCCATCGCTCTCTACTCTTTTATTCTGACTTATTCCTCTTTGCAGCACTGAGTGTGTGTGTGTGTGTGTGTGTGTGTAATATGTAGAATCCATAAAGGCAAGATTTCTTTATTTTGTTCACCCATATTTCCAGCTCAAGGAACAATAGTATACACTCAATAAAAATTTGTTTCCCCTCCCCCCCATTAATCTTGCAACCAATACTAGAATTATGCTGATCTATAGTAAGTGGGTCGTGTTATTTTCTATTACATTCCATGTGTCTCTTAACTTTCCTCCAAAAGATTTAATCACAGTATTTGACAATGAAGTGCTGACCATTAGTATAAAAGGGGGGGGGGGGTCACGAATGATCATGTGGTCCAATCCCCTGGCTTCAGCTGAGAAGCATGTTATTTAACTCCTTTTACAAAGTAATCACTACAATCCCAAAAGCCTGTGGCTAACTTTCAACTGCGTTTGACCTCACGGGTTGCAATTATTCAGTGATAAAAAGAAGAGCTGGGAAATCTATTTGTGGTTGTTTTTACCTAGAGTATAATATCTTTCACTTTTACTTTAAGAGAATAACACGACATTGGAAAGATGCTATTCCATGCCATGTTTTTCCAGACTATGGAGGGAGAAAACACTAATTCTTTTGCTCCATTAGCTATAGTTAATTCAAAGGGATAATATTCCAGCTCATCAGAGTTTGGTGTTTGGTTTTGCTGGTTTTTTTTTTTACTCTTTTCTTAACTTTTTCCCCCTTTCATGACTAATATCTACCTAAAACTCCTGAACTCTAGGAGTTTTTTAAAACAGGTTCGACTTCATTTGGGCAAGATTTGACTGGTAAAGTCACTGCTCTATCCTTTACAATCCATAGAAGAATCTACTAACAGCACACCAAGGGAGAGTCTGGAACAGCTCATAGTGGGGAAAACCATTAATTTTGTCAATTTTATTCATTCTCTATGGGAAGAAACTAAGGTCTAGAGATGCAAAGTGTTTTATCAAAGACATCACTGGCTCCTCCATCTACCCACCCTTTGCTTAACTCTCATTGATATCCATCCTTTATCCTGTTGCTTCCCTTATAAAAAGATTGGTGTTTTTTTCCTCTCAAGGTAAAACACCAAAAATCTTGGGAGCTTTGGAAAGAGAAGAAACACAAATCCTAGTCATCCTCAGCTACTTAAATGAAAGCAGGATTGGCACGAAAACATATAAATGAAAATGCCAAAACCCTAACTTCAAATTAAGGTTTAGATTCCAAGAATCTCTCAACTTGACTCCTAAAAGAATTGCTTTTAAAACCACATCCTATCATTCTATCTGCCAGGCTTATGATGGCAGGGGTACGAGCAATAAAATAGTCAAAGGGTATGGAAGGGAACAGAGAATTCATATGAAAATCCAACAGCCTGGTTCTAGATAATTAGGAGTGGACCGTAAACACCTCAGCTGTCATACGGCAACTTTGGCCCTTGGGTAAAAGTATTTTCATGGCAAATTGTTTCACATTAGGAAAATTGTATCTACTCTCAACAACTGGAGGGTTGTTTCCCAAAATGATTTTCAGGCTAGTAAAAGAATGTGAATAATGATAAGGTGCAACACAGAAAAAACAATTTCTGTTTGGCACAGGATTATGTACTCGTGGCATTGAAGGCCTACTTCGTAAAGTTTGTCTTAGTGATTCTGTGAAGAAACTCCTATTCCATCTCCTGACCCTGAGAATGAAACTCAGTAGTACACTTATTTCCTTTCCTTCATTATAATAAAACTGCTGTTAAAGGGCAGTCACATATTTAAACCAAATTGAACCCTTTTGAAATATTGACTAGTGAGCACTTGATACTCACAAAAACTATGGTTCCAAAATCTTCACTGATGTTCAAATTGTGGGGTATTTTCTGATGGTGAAAGTAAATTTAGAATTGGCTTGCAAATGTGTTTTGTTGGGCCTCCAGAGAACTGACATTTAAAAAAAAAAAAAAGGATTCATGTAAAAACTTTGGATTTCTGATTCTCTTGAAAATTGGAAGACATGGCAAAACAGCCCCACATTCCTACCTGCATCTGTCAGCTGGAGCTCTGGAAGGTGTCTGCCCTTGGATGGACACAAGCCTGCCAGTTCGCCACACTCTCCCCCCAGCTCTTTCCACTCATTTGAAATTGCTTCCCTGGACCAGTTCGGCGTTTGAGTTCATGACCCTGGCATACGAATATGTAAGTATTCACTTAAAACTCACTAGAACCATGAGTAGCAAACCAAGACTGTTCGAATCGTTGACGCTGGGCTTTGGGTAGATTCACTCACCAGCCGCTGACTGCAGCCGAGACACACAGTGGTTGTATAACATGACATTCACATTTGTGTTTCAGCAAAATTAAAAATGATTTTATTTGGACTGCTGTCATATTTTCGAACCACGTATCTTATATCTGTGAATGGCAATAACCTTTTGCATGCTATAAAAATTCTTAAAGACACAGAGATACTTTAAAAGATTGATTTTTAGAAACTTACTGTGGAAAATTACCTTAAATCCTGTGAGAAACCCCATGCTTGAAAGCAGGAGTTCTCAACCTTTCGGTCCCCACCAGCAACATTCACATCACCTGGACACTTCTTAGAAATGCAAATTCTGGAGCTGCACCCCAGATCCACTGAATCAGAAAGTGAGCATGGAGTCCAACATCTGTATTTCAACAAGCCTTTTTGGTCATCCTGACACACCCCAAAGTTTGAAAAACCCTGGTAGGGAACTCTCCTGCTAGCTTGCTCTAAGTAGAAATATTGATCTCCTCAGCCCTCAGGGGCAGGACTGACTGGAGTGGTCAAAGCCCCCAAGCCACAGTCTCTAGCCTCCAGCCACCTAATCAGAGTTTGATGCCTTCTGTGTTCCCAGATTGTCCCCAGAGGCAGCAAGCGGGATGTGCATCATTCAGCCCCTCCTAGTCCTCCTCTGAACTCCGTCTGCCTGTCTACTTCCCCACTGGCAACCATCCGCCCAAGGGCCATGGAGCTACTGAAGAAGATCATACCCCATGCTCCCAAGTAGAAGGACACAGGGCACAGAGCTCAGAAGCCAGTCAGGGGGTGGAGACTAGAGAAGTCAGGCCAGGACAACAGGGCAGGGACCCCTGGCAGGCCCAACAGCATGTGATAGCCCTGACTCTGAGTCTTCACACATGTTGAGTTTCTTTGCCCATTGGTGGCTGATGGTCCATTTAGCGTTGTCTTTGCTGGTTGCAAGATGACTACTACCGCAATGCATACATATTCCCAAAGTTAGAACTTTGTTAGTTTGAAATACTTGATATGGAAATGTTCCATTGGATTTGGGATCCAAGCACATTAGCCTAAGAAATTTTCAGGGAAAGAAAAGGAAAATCTAGTAAGTACCTTATTTTTTTACTAGTTACTTTAAAATATAATTTCAACTCTTATGAATTTTTGATTAGTTGGTAAGTCATTTAAAGAATTATTTTGAATTAAGTTTCTCATTAATGAAAAATATTTAAAAAATTGAAGAGATCAGCATTTACAGGTTTTGATTAAACACTTCCTGTAGTCATTTCAAGCATTAAAACTGATAAAAGCAAACTTGAGTTTCTCATTAAGATTATTTGAAGATATTTTATTTGGAAAGGCCTTATATATTCAGTATTTACCCTTTTAATTCATTGTATTTTACTTACTCTATCATAATTATGCAAAGAAAATGAAATTTTTTTTACCAAGATCCTTATAGACAACCCCAAATTCCATGCAGCATACCCCCAAATGCCATGCAAATTATGTTTGTGATATTTCATGCCATGACATGGAATTGGCACATTATTTGGAATTGCAAGTCAAATCTAAAGTGTATCAATCCAGCCTTGATAGGCGAGACTCTGACGAGGAACCAGTGTTCCGAATAGAGGCACATGCTTTGGTCCTTCAGCTGTGCTCCATCATCTCTAAGATTTGATTAAATTTCCATAAAGCAGGACAGTCTGTGAAGCTGTTTCTTCAACTCAGATCATTTGGGAAAGTATACAGAAAATACCTCCTCCCTGACAGCTGTCCTAACACTTCACCATTGCAGAGGACCGAGAATCTGGATAAAGATACGGACACACTCAGAAAACCACATCTACACTGTAATGAAATCACATTCCAAAGGCTTCATGGACTCCCCAGACAGTCCACACTCCATCCACTTAACCTCCGAGTCTCCCAACACATGAACAGAAGTGACAATAATGCTGAACTTTTGTCATCCCTACCCCATGTTTCTGAACAAAATTTGCAATATCTCACCCACGCTAGCTTAGATTGCCCTTCACAACACAATCTGTTTTGATTCTCCCAACAGCCCCACAGGTATACAAGAGGTATCACTAGCCTACATTTTTTTTTGAGAGAGAGAGATTGTGAGCACGTGCAAGTGGGGGTGTGGGGGTGTGGGGGTGGGAGCATCAGAAGGGGCAGAGGGAGAAAGAGAACCTTAAGCAGGATCCACACCCAGCGCTCCATCTCACAACCCTGAGATCATGACTTGAGCCGAAATCAAGAGTTGAAAGCTTAATGGACTGAGCCTCCCAGGCGCCCCTCTAGCCCACATTTTTTACAGAAGGGGAAACTCAAGGTCTCAGTTATTACACCCCTGATTTCTCACTACCTCTTATAAAACCCACAGGCTAATATAAAAAATATGCTGGGCCTTACATTTTTATTATGCAATATTTTTAATTAGGCCATGATTCTTTTATAAATTATTTTATTTGTGCATCTTTAGCAGTTACCCTAGAATAGAAGCTCCTAACACATTGGGTGTTTTGTGTTTATACTTACCCGTGCTGTAGGAACTTAATTTTGTTTTAACTGTAACTTGACAAAGTAATAGATACAGCAGGAGAAGAAAATAATAAATTCAGTGATCCATTGAATGTTGTTGAAAATGCAACATCAGTCTCAAACATTAACAGCCTTTGCTATGGGTATACAATCATCACAACCACATCTAAAGGAAAGTTTCATTGTTTTAAAGATAAATAATTTATTTTATGATGTTATATTCTTTCCTCCACTGTGATGTAATAGCACTATTCAGATAAATTTTTTAAAAATCTCTCTTTTCACCATTATCTGGGACATAGAACAGTTTCAGAAAAGTACAAATATACTAGTAATGCTTAACAATGATTTTTTAAATAATTAGCCTTTTTTAAATAACCAGTCAACGTTCTACAAAATAAAACATGTATAAAAAAGAATCCATATAAGAAAATTTACATATGTTAATGATTGTAACTTTATGAGAATGAGTCTTCAGGATGCCACACAAATTCAGGGACTCAAGAGGCAATTTTTCACTAATATCTTCTCAGTAAAATTCTTTTCCACATTTCTTTACCTCTTGCTGTTCCCCTTAAACTTCCATACTCTGGAAACAGTCTCAGGATACAGTGACATATATTTGCCATCACTTCAAGGAACTTGACATTTATCCTTCAAAAGGGACATTTATATTTTAAGAGAGAATTCTGTAAAATAAAAACTCTGACATTCAAAGGAATGAATATCTAATCCTGCAATTTCAGGCACTGTCAGGCAGTGGTAAAGATCTTTGGAAGCAGTTGGATCCTCATGTCAGACCATGTACATGACTCCTATTGACAAAGTCAACCCTAGGTCCAAAACTACTTGGAATACATTCTAAGACCCACGCAGCACAAATGACTGGGCAAAATGAAAAGCATAGGCTTTCACAAAGCCCTCCCTCCACCCATTCCTTTCCTTCCTTTAAACTGTAAAATTCCTAACCTCATGCCATAAAGGTACTTCCCATGGCCAGGCTAGACAGTCCAATCAAAATGTCATCTTTGGGTGTCTCTCTTACCCTCTTCTCTTTAGGCAACTATTCACAAGACGTGGTACCCAAAGTGACTCTCTGCATAAACCCACTGGGGGCTTAAATGTTCAAATCCCAACATGGCTGTTTATTTGCTTTATGACTTTGGATGAGTCTCTTAATAGTTCTGTGCCTCAGTTTCCAAATCTGTGATACAGTGATAATAATAGTACTAACCACCAAGACTTGGTGCAAGGATGGAGTTCATGCCCATCAATGCCCAGCTCGTGAAAACCCTCAGCAGAAACTATCTGTGTTTGTTGTTAAGATTTTTATTTATTTATTTACTATTTATTTGTCAGAGAGAGAGCGCACAAGCAGGGAGAGTGGCAGGCAGAGGGAGAGGGAGAAGCAGAGAGCCTGACATGGAGCGCAATCCCAAGACCTGGGATCACGACCTGAGCCGAAGGCAGGCGCTTAACCACTGAGCCCCCCAGGCGTCCCTGCTGTTTTTAATTGCCTCTTGTGTCCACTGCTGCCATCTTGCCAGCAGAACTTCCTGGCACGCCTGGCCTGGCCTGGCCTCAGAGAAAGGCCCTGAGGTCACCATGGGTGAGAGCCCACCGGGAGAGCCTTGCCACAGTCCCAAGCAGCCACCCCCAGGGAGCCTCGCCAGCTTTTTCTGCCAACTGTCTCCAATATCACTGCCCTCAGCGACACCCCCCACTGTGGACACCACCAGCACGGATCCCATCTCTGGGGCTCTTCCTTTTCTGCTTTTGATAGAAAGGGGAGACAGCTCGCCCAGGGTGATGCTCCTTCCCAGGGGGTCTGCCTCATGGGGTGATGCTGGCCGAGACCAGGCAGCTCCAGCACTCCCACAGGATCCCCTGAGCCCTTTTGTCCAAACTGCATGGCAGCCTAGCTTCTTCCTCAGCCCAGTTCTGCTTCCTTCCCCACTCTCCTACAGGTGCTGCTCTTACAGGCACACTTGAACAAGTATTCTGCACGCTACTCTGTGTTTTAGAGTCAGCTTTCCTGGTAATCCAACCTGCAAGGACCTCCAAATTGCAGTTTATGTAATTATTGATTATATATCCACTTTGAGACATTTAACTTAAGGAAAAATATAACCTAGAAAATTTCCTTGCTGATTCCTCCCATTGTACTGTTCCTTTTTTTTTTTTTTCATTTTATTGAGATATAATTGACATATAACATTGTATTAGTTTAAGGGGTACACTGTAAGGATTTGATATTTTTATCATATTGCAAAATGATCACCACAATAAGTCTAGTTAACATCCACCACCTCACATAGTAACAATTATTTTCTTATGATGAAAACTTTTAAGATCTACTCTCTTAGCAACTTTCAAATAGACAATTACAATATCGTTAACTTTAGTCCATGCTGCACATTACATCTCTATGACTTATTCATCATAGAACAGGAAGTTTCTGCCTTTTTTTTTTTTTTTTAGTAAGCTCCATGCCCAACGTGGAGCCCAAGCAGGGCTTGACTCATGACCCTGAGATTGAGATCTGAGCTGAGATCAAGAGTCAGACACTTCACCAGCTGAGCCACCCAGGTGCCCCAGGAAGTTTCTACCTTTGACCACCTCCCCCCACTTTCTCCAGTCTCCACCCCAGCCCCACCTCTGGCGACCGTCATGTGCTATCTGCCGGGAGCCCTCCTTGCAGGTGAGGGAATAAGTCCTTCAGTCCTGAAGCAGGCGTCTGGCACATCACAGTGCCTGCCACAGAGCTACCTAGGCATAGAAAGGAACAAGTTCTAGAAGTATATTACAAAAAAAGCTGTGAATGGTGGTGCCTATGGAAAGACAAACTGGGAATGTTTAGGGCAAAAACACAGCTTTTTGTTTTTATCACCATTAACTTTTTTTTTTAACGTCAACAGGGGTCATCTGGGCAGTTGGATCATAGCTCATTTTTGAAAGAAAAAAAAAATATTCCTAATCAAAATAACCAACTTTGAAGAAAATAATGAATACATAAATAAAAGGGGAGAAAAGTAAACCTGGATCCTGTTCTTTCTTTCATCGCTTCCCAGCTGGGGGAGCCAAGGAAGGCCAGGATCTCTGAGTAACCCCCTTTCCCTCCACACAGTGGAGCCCAGTGGGAGCTCTGTCAGTAGGCAGGACGGGCTGAGGTCAGCCCAGAAGCATGGAGAACAACCCAAGCCCACTGCAGCAGACTTGGAGTTATTTCCCTGAAGGCACCTTTTCAGTTTCCAAATGTGTGTCCATGTCTGCATCCCCCACTTAGACTCACTGACACAGACTTCCAGCAGGGGCAAAATCCTTCTGGCATCCAGCTTATCAATCAAAAGTCATTTTTAAATCTCTTCTGCCCTGAGAACGTCTAGATTTCAGGCCCGGCAAGGTTGCATATACAATCAGTCTGGATATGAAGTAGTGCAGTTAAATTTAAAATCTGTTCCATAATTTTTTTAGCAGATGTAGCTTTTTATGATGGTCGACCTTGGTTAACATTTGCTCTGACTGAATTGTGCCAAGAAGAGACATGCAATCTGGCATCATGCTCGCTCCTTGCCCGCTCATCCTTGGCCTGGGCCTCAAACTTTTGGTTCCCTGAACACAGCACATGGTCTCTGGCCTCTGAGACTTTGCAAATGCCGTTCACTCTGTGGAGAATCTTCTCAACCTTCAATGCACCCCCTCCCTTAGCTTGTCCTGATCATCTTTCAGGTGTCAGATTAAACGCCACCCACCACACCCACCCACACTCCACCACTCTCCCTCTGCCCCGCCCCCAGTAAGGCCTCCCCTGGGCTCCATAAAGTAGTTCAGACCACCCTGCTGTCTGTACCTCCACGGTTGTCAACCTTCTTCACATTCTATTGCAAGCCCCCATTAATTGTCTGAACACTCAGGCAGATGAAGACAGGGCCACTTCTAGGCCTAGTGTCTCGCATAGCACACAGTAGGCACTCCAAAATGGTTTTGAATAAATGAAAGAGTGAATGTGCAAGAAGGCACTTCTGTTTTTTATTTTTGTTTTGTTTTGCTCTTTTTTTTTTTTTTTTACTATTTTATTTATTTATTTGACAGAGAAAGCCAGCACAAGCAGCGGGCAGGGGGCGGGGGGGGTGGTCAGAGGGGGAAGCAGGCTCCCTGATGAGCAAGGAGCCCGATGCAGGGCTTGATCCCAGGACCATGAGATCATGACCTGAGCCAAAGGCTGACGCTTAACCGACTGAGCCACCCAGGCGCCCCAAGAAGGCCTTTTGGATTAATATTTGCTTAAAATACACCACAAAATAATACAGCAACAGAGGACAGATCATCTCTGCATAAATTTCATTGTACATATGTACCTACGTACCATACACTTGGAGTCTGTTACTGGAAAATTCAAAGCGTGATGTCAAAAAATGCTTTCATCATCTAATGGAGTCATCTGCTAGGCTGAAGAATCAAGGATATTGAGAAATTACACCCTAGGGACACGAATCAGTTACGTGTCTCTCAATGGAGTCTTTGGCTATATAATGCAATATAGAAATACAACATATAGGTAAAGTTGCTCCCCAGAATGGAAAGGAGTCGCTTTAATTTACGAACAAGATGTTCTCGTGATCAGGTCACTTCCAAGCATCCCATCTGTTGCTAAGGACAGCACAGGTGACACAACTCCCCGGAAAGAACAGAAGAGCGTGTCTGGGGCGCCCGGGTGGCTCAGTCGGTGAAGCGACTGCCTTCGGCTCAGGTCATGATCCCAGAGTCCTGGGATCGAGCCCTGCATAGGGCTCCCTGCTCCGCGGGGAGCCTGCTTCTCCCTCTCCCGCTCCCCCTGCTTGTGTTGCCTCTCTTGCTGTATCTCTCTCTGTCAAATAAATAAATAAAATCTTTAAAAAAAAAAAAAAAAAGAAGAGCGTGACTGAAGCTTTATCAGAACCGAAGTATGTGCTCAAGGACCGTCGGCCAGGAACGTATACTTTTCTCCTGCGGTTTCACAGTAGTAAAAGGCAAACTCTGCGGGCTTTTTTTCTGTTACATATTGACTGAATCTGTGAAGAGCTATGAAATGGTAACCAGAAAGACAGCCCGAAATAAATTTAACAACAAGCACAGATCTACAAGGAAAGTCCTTTGTAATGTTCTCCAAGGCACTACACTTTTTGAACGTTACGTACAGGAAAATATTATATGGAGGAAACGTCACTTTACAAGCCTTTAGATGAGGCCTTTTCTATTTTAACGAATGTCATATATAAGGAAATGTTCAATACAACACAGTTTCACTGAACTGTGTTGTCGGAATAAACTGCAGTTACTTTGGATTTTCAGCTTTAATCTTGTGAGAAATGTATTTCTAAATACCTTTGGCAAGGCGTTCAAGGTTTATTTCCTTCCCAATGTGGATCTGAACTCCAAAGGCCCAGCCAAGTTCACATTGATGTTATTCTTCAGGTTAATTAAAGGCAAACAAATTGACCAAGTATCAAATGAGCCATAAGGACATTTCCATTCGATTGTTCTTAAGCACTAAAAAACAGAGTGCGCGTGAATTTGCTCAGTTTTAAATTACCCTCCACATTTAAAACCACCTGGATAGGTTCAAGTAATGTGAGCTGGGAAAAATATGAATTAATGAAGAACACATTTTGGTGATAGGCCTATAAATAAATCGTTTCTATGCATCTAGTTGGCACCCACAGATTGAATAATGCTAATGTAAGTAGACACAGATTTCTAAAGTCTTTTTATGTAAAATGTGGTTAGTTCCTGCTTTCTTGGATATGCTAATGAATGCCAGGGAGAGTGTAAGCCGTATTTTAACTTTTTGTTTACATTGTTGGACACATGCTGAGAAAGTTCCCATGGAATACTGCTTACCACATGTACATGAAAGATCCAAGCTCACAGAATTAATCACATTTTAAAAAATGATTTTGTTTCCCACACTCGAGATAATACTCCTTTGTTATTTTTAACAGCTTTGGCATATAAGATGTGTAATAACTGCTTTAATATAATAGCGTAGACTTTGTTACAATAAATCATTAAATTTAATGGGTCTGGGTTGTGACAGACTGCTGATTCTCCTAGATGGGAAGACATTTATCCTCCTTGGAAGCGCGTAGGAAAAATCCAAAAGCAAATTTCTTTGGCTTTTGGACAGAGCCAGCCTGCTTAGGTGGGTTTGTTCAAAACCAAAACCTCTTTTTCGGTCAAGAAAGCAAAAAGCATCGAATTAGGAAGAAAATACTGGGCGGTTTGGAGCATGCAGCCATATCCTCGCTTCCTAGGAACAGCGATGAAAGATCCGTTTGAAATGTAGCAACAGCAGGGAGAAGGCTAAGTGAAAGAGAAAGATACCAGCACATCACCTCGTCCCTTGTCAACATGCTTTCATATTTCATCTCAACCAGTGGTCCTTGGATTAGCCCATAAAGAAGATGAGGCCAGTGGGATGGCCCTTCTCCATGAAAGCAGGGGACAAATGGAGGTCCACATACCACATGTCTAAAAATTGAAGTTTTACAGCAAGCTAACAAGCTGTTAATAAAATACTTAATATGTTCTATTCCCCTTTTTTTAACAAATAGATCTACCTAATAAAATTGAGAAATATGTGCATACAACTGAAAGTTGGCAAAATATCAAAGAAAAGGGAATTTAATTTTTATTGTGCCCATCTAGGTG
Organism: Mirounga angustirostris; assembly: GCF_029215605.1. Taxonomy (NCBI): domain Eukaryota; kingdom Metazoa; phylum Chordata; class Mammalia; order Carnivora; family Phocidae; genus Mirounga; species Mirounga angustirostris. The sequence goes on along the minus strand of NW_026991710.1, from coordinate 148,047,136 downwards.
TTCTGTCCATGGGCCAACAATGTTCGGGTGAATAATAAAACACAGAAATGACATAATTCATTTTAAAATTCTATATTTATCTCATAAAATTTCTGCAAACTCACTAATTATTTGGTGTAATCAAAGTTTCTACATACTCGGTTTCTGTCAGCAGCCAAATTGGATAACCTTTCTTGAGTCCTGGTGGTTCTTAGATAGTCTTTTATTCATATTAATATGAAGAAACTTTGTTCTGCAGAGGCAGTGGCAGCTGCAGTTGTTAAGAAAAATTTAAGGCAATCCTGAGATTCAAAATGGAATATGAAATTAACAAATCATGTTTGAACCTTATAATAAGAAGGCTGATGATAAATTATTAATACAGAAACATTACAAAATAATTTAATTCCAAGATATAAATCTCTATTGCTTTTATAAGATTTTCAAAGTATTTTAAAGCAGTATCTAGAGCCATACAACACTTCTTAGGTTCGTCTTCTTTTAAAATTGGCAGTGCTGGAATATTATAAAGAGATCTGAAAAGAGCAGTGTGCCTCTCAGTTTATTCCAATCTCTCTTCAATTGAAGTCATAGCTTGCTTTCTCATGACTAGAAAATACTCTTTATAGAAATTAGTTTTGGAAATATTTGTACATGAATCTTTTTCTGCATAGGCAGGAAATATTTTTATTTCTAGTTGTAATTTCTCTCTATTTTAATGAAATGTCATATTTATTGCATATTTAGCATGCAGCTTCTTGCAACTTTTCCAAAGTTTTCTCCAGAGTTCGGGGCTTTTTTTTTAAGTTTTTAAGCCTTTTAAAAATGAAGTAGCCAAGCACATCATTTTTGTGTTGTTGGTGGTCATTATCTTTTCCTAACATTATTAATAGCAAGCCATATGGACACTCAAACTCAAATTCTAGATTTTCTACAAAAAATCACTATTTGATTTTTATTTGAGGAGCTTCTCAACATAACCTTTGAAATCTAGTTAAACTGAGTAATATTTATTTTTTTATATGTTTTCTTCTCCCACTTTCTTATCCAACAAATGAACAATCTAATTAGGATTCTCCATCCAAAGGGGGAGTCGCATTTTTTATTATTTTCATTATTTTTATCCGTTTTTAATACACCGTTAGCCATTCTATTTACAAACTTAGAGATAGATCATTTCTACCAAACCCCCAAATTTTTCATGTTTATATAAAAATTAGGCAGAAGTTGATAAAAAGGTACAAACTTCTAGTTATAAGATGAATAAGGTCTGAGGATCTGATATATAACATGGTGACTATAATTGATAACATTGTGTTATGTCATTGGAATTTGCTAAGAGAGTAGAACTTATTTGTTCTCACCAAAAAATATATATGTATGTATAGCATATATATGTAAATATGTGAGTTGATAGATGTGTTCATTAACTAGATGGGAGGAATTCCTTAATAAGGTAGACATTTATCAAATCATCACAATGGACCCTTTAAATATCTTACAATTTTATCAATTGTACCTCAATAAACCCGAACAAAAACTTACTGCTGCAATAAGCATCATTGTGCTTTGCTAAAAATTGGACACATGATACCGTCTTTAATATCCTTTTAAGTACATTATAACAATGTTGTGTATTCTGTTCTACATTTACGTCTTTGTTGAAAAATATCAATTGTTTGTCACTCATTTAGTCCTTTTTTTCATTTGTTTAGTATCTGCTAATTTTATGAGCTTGTGGCATTTCATGTTCTTTTTTTTGGTTATTCTTTAATAATAGTTGCTCATATTGCATAATATTCCATGCATAATTTGTTTAACCTTTTTCCATTTGGTTGGCATTCATCCTGGTTACATTTCATTTTTTTGCCACTTTATCATTTCATTTTCTTTTAATCTAGCATATGTTTCTAATCACAAATATCTTCATTGCCCAAAACTATTTATGAACATTGGTTGAGAAATATATAAGGGTAATAACAAGATATTTTGTTTTTGAACTTAGAATATAACAGCTTCTTTCCCAATTTGAAAGATTTAGGGTTTAAAATGAAATATATGAAGCACAGAGGAATTTTGGGTCAGTGAAACTATAATGTATGGTATAATAAGAATGGATACATGCCATCATACCCTTGTCCAAACCTATAGAATGTACAACACTAACAGTGAACCCAGATGTAAGCTATGGACTCTGAATGATAATGGGGTGTCAGTGTGGGTTCATCAATTATAACAAATGCAGCACTCTGGTGGGGAATGTTGATAATGGGAGAGGCTGTGTGGGGACAAGGAGGAAATGGGAAATCTCTGCACTTTCTTCTCAATTTTGCTATGAACCTAAAGCTGCTTTAAAAAATAAAGTCTATGAAAAAATGAAATATAAATTTCACATTTATCCAGTGGAAAACTGTAATCATTGATTTAAATCAGATTGTGCTTTGCTAGAAACATTCTCATTTGTGTCAGGATATGACAGCCATTTTCCAGAATCATCCTCCAATAAACAGAGTAAAGTTCCAAAGTTTTCAACTTTTTTATCCAGTTTGCAGATTTTATGAATGTATTTTTCTTCAGCTTCTAACAAGCATGCCAGAATTGTATTTGCTGTCTCTGGAGTACAAATTTGATATGGATAATTTTGTCTTTCATTTTCACTGTTTTGATCAGTGACGACGGCTTCATTTAATGAGACTTTGTCATTATAGAAGCTTTATCTGACCAGTTTCAGTGGGGATTTCATGTGAATAATATCCCTTGCTCATTTTCATTCAGTCTTCTTTAAATAATTCATAATGTCTTGCTTACAAATTTTATGTAAGCAATGCTGTGCAGAAGTCTACTCACTTTCCTAGCTTCTGGTTATTTAAATTTGGAGCATTAATTTGAAAATTTTCGCTCTCTTATTGCTTTTTAGTTTTTATCCTATTTTAATTTCCACTTTTATCACGATTCAAATTGTACACATTCTCAGTGATCTAAAGCAAGAGTTAGCAAACTTTATCTGTAAAAGGCCAGATAGTAATTATTTTTGGCTTTTCAGATCATACAGTGTCTGTGCAATAACTCAACTCTGATGCTGTACCATGAAAATAACCATAGGCGATATATAAAAATATGGGCATGAATGTAGCCCAGTAAAACTTTATATAAAAACAAATGGCAGACCAGATTTGACCCACAGGTCTTAGTTTGCTGACCCCTGATCTAAAGAATTAAAAAATAAAATATTGTTTTCAAAGTATAAAAAACTTTAAAGGTAATTAAGGTAAAATGATTTATCATGTTTCTTTTTATCTCTAAAATAATCAAAATAATATATTAAAATTAAAGGTAAAATAAAACTTACAATCAGCAATAAAATTTAAACCAGAAGATATAAATAAAAACTGAAATTTTAATTTAATTTTCAAAAATGTAATTATATCTTATTAAATATTTTTATAAAAAGAAAACTATTCACAATTGAATGTTCAATGTCCATCTGGCAGCCAATGTAAAGAATCAATGTCGTGAGAAAGACAATATGGTATCACTTACATGTGGAATAAAAAAACAAAAAGTTGAATTCATAGAAACAGAGAGTAGAATGGTGGTTGCCAGGGGCTGGGATGTAGGGGAAATGAGCAGACACTGGTTAAAGGGTACAAACCTTCAGTTAGAAGATGACTATGTTCTGAGGATCTAGTATATAACATGGGGGGATTACAGTTAATAATACGGTGTTATATACGTGAAATTTGCTAAGACGGTAAATCTTAAGCATCCCCAACAAATAAGCAAGTAAATAAGAAAACTATGAGAGGTGATGAATGTGTTAATTAACTTGGTTGTGATAATCATTTCATAATGTATACATATATCTAATCATCACATTGTACACTTTAAATGTATACAATTTGATGTCTCAATTACACCTCAATAAAACTGGCAAAAAAAGAATCAATGTTATGCTTCACCTATTTCAGCTAGACTTTTTTTTTCAAGTACTGTGAACTATTTAACATTGTAAAAGGCTATTCAGACACTGAATACAATTGTTGTGCATACCTCACTCATTTATGACGACCTCCAGATCCAGGAATTAGAACGCAAGCATATCGGTCGGCTTGGGCTGCCATAAAAAGAAACATAGGCTGGGTGGCTTAAACAATAGAGATGCATTGATCCCATTTCTGTAAGCTAGAAGTTCCAGATCAACATCCAGCAAGGTTTGGTTTCAGTTGAGGACTCTCTTCCTGGCTTGCAGACAGCTGCTTTCGTGCTGCAATCCTCATGGCCTTTCCTCTGAGCCCACACAGAGGAAGAAAGAGAAAGAGGGGGATAGATCTGGTATCTCTTCTTAAAAGAACACTAATCCTATTCGATTAGGGGCCCACCTATTCGACCTCATTGAAACTTAACTACCTCCTTAAAGGGCCTATCCCTAAATACTCACACTGGGGGTTAAGGCTTCAACATATGAATTTGGGGAAACAATTCAGTCTTTGGCAACAAGGAAAAGCAGGAATATAGACAGCACTACTTTACTGTTCAAGAAAATATTGTGTTACTGTTATTTGACAGAAAGCATTTGGCAAATTAATTTATTTTTGCTCTACCTAAGTATTTTTATCCCACATTTCAAAATAAGTCTGTTCTGACATTGTCAGTGACACAATCCCCAAGTCTTCATGGAATTAGGACACTGGAAACTTTGTTTCATGGATACCGGACAAGAAAAGTAGAGACGCATTTCCTTGGAACTGAATGGTATTTATGATATACAGGACCCTCTAAAGGGTGGCCCAGATCAGTTTCCTGATTGGCCTTGTCTAAGGCAATCATCTCTACAAGCATTGCATAGATGAATGGAAAGAGATCAGCTACTTGTTTAACCCTGAAAACCGTCTGAGTCAGGACTAGGGCTAGGTCACATTTTTAAAACTATATTTATCACTCACAGCAGGGTACCAATTCTTTATACAGATCAATATTAAATACATTGGTCAAAGATAGAGGTTTGAATCACATTGTTGAAAAAATGGGTGAATGAATGCTTATATAGTCTTAAAACTCATAAATATGAAAACATTGTAGAGTAGGAGCCATTTTATAAAAGTTGAATAAACTAAACCCAGAAAGGTCAATTCTGGCCCAGAGGAGGACTTTATAGTTATCAATTAAATACAAATATCACATAACTACTGTTTTTATATAATGACCCTTTGTTGTTTTGTCTTAGATGTCAAAATTATTAACCCAAGAAAGATCAGTCTCTTAACATGAGGGATTGAAAATCCTCTTGGGAAAGACTTTATCCTGTCAATTATTCCCTATCAGATCTAATTTTTTTAAAAAAATTAGACCTTCAGACAAGAGGGAGAATTCTGAATAGACTTGAAGAGTTGTGAAACACAGCATAGCTTTGGTAATTAAGAATCTAACTATCTGATGCCTTCCACTGTCCTAGCGCCCAGTGGTGGCAGCCTCCAGGTGTGGACAGGGATGGTGCCATGGAAGGTATCTTGAACTGTGAGCACCAGAACCACTTTTGGATGCCATGTATTGAGCCTATTTTGTCACTTATATGATTCTCCTATCACTAACATCAAGAAAGTTGATGATGGGGAATGTAAATTGGTATAGCAACTGTGGAAAACAGTATGGAGGTGCTCAAAAAATTAAAGATAGAAATTCCATATGATCTAATAATTCTACTACTGGGTATTTAAACAAAGAAAATGAAAACACTAATTCAAAAAGATATATGCACCCCTACGTTTATTGCGACATTATTTATAATAGCCAAGATATGGAAGCAATCTAAGTGTCCATTGATAAGACAAATGGATAAGGAAGATGTCATGTATATGCATACCATGGAATATTATGCAGCCTTAGAAAAGGATGAGATTGCACCATTTGCAACAACATAGATGGACCTAGGGGGGTTTACGTTAAATGAAATAAGTCAGATTGAGAAAGGCAAATACCTTATGAGTTTGGTCATATGTAGACTCTAAAAAAAACAAACGAATAAACAAACAAAAAGCAGAATAGACCTATACATACAGAGAACAAACTGATGGTTGCCAGAGGGGAAGGGGAGTGGGAGTTGAGTCAAAGGGGTGAAGAGGAGTGGGAGATACAGGCTTTCAGTTATGGAATAAGTCATGGCACTGAAAGGCACAGCATAGGGAATATAGTCAATGATATTATAACAATGTTGTATTGTAACAGATGGTGGCTACAATTATGCTAAGCCTAGCATAACATAAAAAAGTGGAATCACTATGTTGTACACCTGAAACTAATGTAATGTTATGTGTCAACTATACTCAAATTTAAAAGAATTTTTTAAAAAGAAAGCAATGTATCAATCATGAAACTGTCTTAAATTCCTGATGAATGCCTCATTTCTTTTTTTATCTAAGTAAAATATAAATTTATTTGAGGAGAAATTTCTCTATTGACTTACCTATAGTCCCTCCAAAATTTAAGGGTAAAGACTCTCAAATAGGATATAGCTTAAATTTTTTTTTAATGATTATAAAGGGAATAGTTGAGAAAAAAAATCATGATAGAAGAGAGGAGTTTTTTGTGGTACAAGTATGGACAGCAATTTAATGGGAAATTATAGCCCTTTGGGAGATGAGTCATAAAAAACAGCCTTCCAAATCACCAGACACAAATTATTATCCTTTGCAAAAGAGAAATAAAAGAGAGAATCAATGATGTTGCCAATAAGTTGTTGTGACTTTTGGTTTCTCCATCCAAGAGAGCTTACACTGAGACAGGTAATCACAGCAACTAAAATTACAAATGTCTCAAATTGGCACTGAGAGAACGGGGGCTTTAATCATATTTTCTATATAATGGTTTGGTTATTTAAGTTCAGAAAATTTAGGTCGAAATTCAAATGGATCCTCTACTTTTTATTGATTCTAATTGAATTTGCCTTTTCAATAAAGGGACTCATTTCACTGACTAATTGAAGGAGCTTGTTTGCTATATCTGCATGGCCATAAAAAACACACATGTGCGCATGCCCACATTAGACAAGGGAACATTTGTCTGTTTCACTGATTGGATCTTATTAGACTTGTCAAAGGATAAATATACTTAGATGGGCTTAACATATGTTTTGATATTGTTTTGATTCCTTTTTTCAATGCATTTGAATTTTAAAAGTATAACATACAGCAGCTAGATTACCATATACTGGTAAGAAATCTCGAAACAGGGTTTTATCCTAAGGAAAAGATTTATTGGATGATATACATTTTTAAATTAAAAGCCACACAGTGTTAACTTGTAAAGTGCTCTCAAATACCCTATTGGAAGTAAGTTTTTAAATTAAATTTGTTAAACTTTTTTATCTGAGAACCTCAATTTCAACAGACTATTGCTTTTGCTACTCAAACTATGACCAAAAGAAAACTTTAAAAGAGAACGATTACTTTTCTTTCTTATTTTGTATGGGCACTGCAGTGTGATACAAAAACTCTGGGCTAGTGTAGAGATAATGGGTCCCAATGACTGTTCTCTCACTAAATGTGCTTCTTTTATATTTTCCATGTACCCATTTCTTCCTCAGAAAATGAGGTACATTGTCAGTGAATTCTCATGTTTTGGAGTGCCTTAAGGACTCAAGAAGAGGCCTCAGACACTGTGAGGGAAGGGGGGTGAAGGATTCTTACATCTCCCACCCTTCACCTCGAGCAGCCTCAGTTTTATGTTTTTCATATTGGATGCCCACCTTCTTGTAAAATTTCACTTGAAGAAATAATTCTATGCAAAAAAAAAAAAGATTGAAGATTACTCGACCAGATGAACACTAAGGTCTAATCAAAAGAATGTTCTGCTTATAAACCACAAAATTGCTTATAAAAACTGTAGATTTTCGGATATATTATTCAGATTCAAACCAGCTGTGAATCAGTTAGGATTCCCAGTTGCCGACAACAGAACTCACTTAAACTCTAGTTTAAGGAGGAAAAAAAAAAGAGATTTATTTTCAAAAGTAACTTACATCGCTTACAAACTCTGTGGGAAGGGGAGGGAGTAAAACCTGGAGGCTATGCAGCCAGGTACAACCCCCGAATGCATACAGACTGTTCCACAGAAAAATCCACTGCCAACTCCACCAGACAGAGAAGCTGCCACTCACACCACGGCCACTGGGCTTTGGCCACTAGAACATCCACCACAGGTGCCGTTACACAACACACACACACACACACACACACACGTGTTCCTCCTAGTACATACTTCCAGAGGTTGCTGTCTTCTGATTCAGAGTATTGGGGGGTACATCTGCTCTGTGCCCCAGCTAGGATGAAACAATAAACAAAATAGAGAAAGGCCCTCTTTCATAAGATTTTACGTTCTAGGGAAGCAGACAGACAATAAACAAGTAAACAAATAAACGTTCAGTATGTCAGACGTTGAATAAGTGGGAAAAAGTAAAATAAGCAGGATAGAGGAGCAAAGAACAAGTGGGAGCCATCCGGACAGGGGAGTCAGGGAGACATCACTAAGGAGATTGCCCTTGAGCCATCCACAGGACACTTAAGGAAATAAGTCATGCAGACTCCTCGGGGATAGGCCCTCCAGGCAGAGAGACGAGCACATGCAAAAGCCATGATGTGAGGCAAGAATGTTCTACACACCGTAATAACGCTCATGGACCCCTTAGGAGAAGGTGCAAAGCCCTGAGTGAAATCATAAGTTATCTAGTATTCCTCAGAACTTCATCATTTGTCCACACTTAAAATCCCCAAGTCACAACCATGGGGCCCCACAAGGAACTCGCAGAGGTCCCAGACCACCGAAGGAGGCCAACAGGAGCAAGCAGAGCTGCTGCACCGTGGTACGAACAATGTGTCTGCACGCAGCCCCGGATCCCGGGTCAGCCAGGACAAACCCTGGAGCTGAGCCACTCGTTCCGATTCTGTTGCAGCTGCTACGGTAGCACCTTATAAAGAGAGGTCCTTGCTGCCAGACACCTGTGTGTGGAAGGAAACACCTGACAGTGCGTGGACAACACCCCCCGCATACTGATGTCGACTCATTCTGCAGAGTAACAAGATCAGCATTTGCACAAGGCAGCACATGACCTTCTGTGCCATGTGGAGTAAGGAGATACCAACCCTGCCTGCAGCTTCGTGTGATTTAAGTCCGCACACTTCCGTTTCCATACATATGTTCACTGGCTCACTCTATCAGTAGATGCCCAGTCAGGGGTTTGAGAAACTCAGCCAGAGTTGGATGAAGTCAGAAGAGGGAAAGGATATTTAGTAGAGGTGATGTGAAGCCTCCTAGAAACCAAGGACAGGAAAATGGTGGAAAAGAGATTCAAATCTGTGTGGGCTCCCTCTCTCCCCCATTCCTCTCTTCTCTCTGTGCATCTGTTTCATTTCTCTTTTCCTTTCTACACCTTGGCCTCTGTTTTCCTGGGGGGAAACACGGCAGCCAACAGCCCTAAGGTTTACATAACACAGTACAGGAGTCTAAAGAGATTGGATTCTCTTAGTTCCAATAACAGAATTTCCAAGCATGAACTCTGTGGTATAATAAAGAATATTATCTGGGCTTTGTCCCTGGTTCCTGGCACAGAGCTTTAAAAACCATTAGAATTTCCTGAATGAATGGAATATTATGCAGCCATCAAAAGGAATGAGATCTTGCCATTTGCAACGACGTGGATGGAACTGGAGGGTATTATGTTGAGTGAAATAAGTCAAACAGAGAAAGACATGTATCATATGATCTCACTGATATGAGGAATTCTTAATCGCAGGAAACAAACTGAGGGTTGCTGGAGTGGGGGGTGGGGTGGGAGGGATGGGGTGACTGGGTGATGGACACTGGGGAGGGTGTGTGCTCTGGTAAGCGCTGTGAATTGTGCAAGACTGTTGAATCTCAGATCTGTACCTCTGAAACAAATAATGCAATATATGTTAAGAAAAAAAAAAAAAAGAAGAAGAAGGTAGCGGGAGGGGAAGAATGAAGTGGGGGAAATTGGAGGGGTAGACGAACCATGAGAGACAATAGACTCTGAAAAACAAACTGAGGGTTCTAGAGGGGAGGGGGGTGGGAGGATGGGTTAGCCTGGTGGTGGGTATTGAGGAGGGCACATTCTGCATGGAGCACTGGGTGTTGTGCACAAACAATGAATCATGGAACACTTCATCTAAAACTAATGATGTAATGTATGGGGATTAACATAAGAATAAAATTTTAAAAAAAGTAAAAATAAATAAATAAATAAAAATTTAAAAAAAAAGAATTTCCTGAATAAGTGTCTTTGTTATGTTAATGAAGAGATCCCTGGTGGGCATTGAAGATAGCTTCAGGACAATGAAGGCTGGTCACCAGAAAGACCTGCCATGTGACTAGACAGTTGGAACTTCCAAGGAGAGGGATGGGTACTAGAGACTGAGTCAATCACATGGCCAAAGATTTCATCAATCATACCTCTTAATGAAACCCCAATAAAAATTCAACACCAAGGCTCTTTCTGGTTGGTGAGGACAGAGATGTGCCAGGGGAGTGAGGTGCCCTGACTCCATCGGGAAAGCATGGAAGTTATGTGTCTGAGACACTCCCAGACCTTGGCCTATGCAGTTTTTTCATTTGGCTATTTCTGAGTCGTGTCCTGTATAAGAAACTTGTAATCGTGAATGTAACACTTCGTTGAGTTCTGAGAGTTCTATTAAATTATGGAAACTGAAGGAGCCATAGAAATCCCCAAATTTAAAGCAGGTCAGTCAGATGTGTGGCTGACCTGGGGACCCCACTTGAATCTGGTTTCTAAGATCAGGGCAGTTTTGTGGAGGACTGAGCTCTTCAGCTGTGGAGTCTGGTGCTAATTCCAGGTAGTTATTGCCAGAATTGAGTTGTAGTCAACACACTTGGGATGGAAACAATGGGCTCTGACCAGCAAAGCCTAATTAATGAGGTCAGAATAGTGGGATAATATGCTTAGCCCAGCTTGGATCTTCTTCCCACCCTGAACCAATCAATGGTGACATTTATAAACCTGGTGACATCTATGGCAACATGTGAATTTAGAGGGGAGCGGTGGTTCCTAAAAAAGATACGTTTGGCAGGCAATTTCCTGGCGCTCCCACTGCTCCCACTGCTCAAAGCTTCCATGACTGACCAAGTATGTCCTGTTCATTCTTAAACCTAGTCAGATCTACAGATGACTCTCCGATGCTACAAATTCATACCATCATTCCACCTAGAAAGTACACGCAATGCTGAACTTCTAAGATGAAAAAAAAAAAAAACTTTTCAGCAGCTAGAACATCTTATATTAAAATTGAGAGTTTATAAATAGTAACCAGATCTTAGAAACAATTGGCTGTGGATTCCATGTGTCTCGAGAATTATTCAGTGTTTTTTTCAAGTATGTATTTTCTTTGGCAAAATACATAAGTAGTCTCCTAAACGCAGCCCTGAAAATAAATGTAAGGTCTATTCTGGTATTACATATGCAAAGGAGGAGTCATTGCCCGTGTGGTATTGTGGTGAGCTGGAATATGCTTGCCGAGAACTAAAGCCTTGGAAAGCTAAAAGAATAATGAACACGATCTGTGTTCACCAGCAAGGCACACACAAGAAAGAGTGTACTTTCTGCCTGCAGAAGTCTTCCCTCACACCCTGTGAATGTGAATGTGTGAATCTCCTAGCGCTCCGGTGCAGTATTTCCTATACTAGCTCTTAGCTGTCTATATTGTCGTTGCCTGGAAATTCATCTGTTTCCCCCAGAACAGGAATTGAGAACACAGGCTGTCTTCCATTCTGTTGAGACCAGCACAGCACCTAGAACATAGCAGGAGCACAATACATATCAGTTATATTTGCATTGTTTGATGGTCTCTGGCAATACCTAAATTCTCTGAGTGTTGGTTTGCGTATGGGTAAAAATGAAGGTAATTATAAGCCTTACTTCACTGGGTTGTTATGAGGACTAAAAGCCCATAAATGCTGCTGTTGTTGCTGTTGATAACCGTGGCCCGGTCAGTAATCATTATTCACTGATTAGAAGCCATCAGGCCCAAAGCAAGCTATTAATAGGTAGAGAAATCACAAGAGACTATTTCACAAGAGGTCCAAGTGACTGTTCTCAAAATAAGCAGCAAATGAAATCTCACTATTCAGACAGACATCCCCTTTCCTGGAATCTCCATAATCATTACACCCTGGATATTATTAGAGTTTTTTAAATACATGTCGACTTACTTATACTTTCATTTTTACTACTTCTTATTCATTTGTAACAAGTCAGCAACATAATTTATTAGAAGTCAAATAATATAGCTTTAGTTTATGCTATATGTTTAGAAACTTCATTACACTTTATAATTTTGCAATAAAGAAAAAAAATCTGGGGCTTTACTCTTTATTTCATTAAACCACCTGCTCCAGAGTACTTGACATTTGTCTTTCACTTTTTGAACGATCCAGCTCTGCTCCTTACTAATTCTTGTCCCCTATTCTGAGTTGTTAGTCAATAAAATAAACACATTATTGGAAGCAATTTGTCATATGTATAAATTGCGTCATTAGAAATCGTTCTTATGCTTAGACTCTTTTTGAAAATCAAGAATCATAACATCCCATTCGTGCCATAATCTTTAAAGAAATAATTTCAAAACATACACTTTGGAAAGAGGAAACATACATGAAGTTCCAACAGGTAAGGAAAATCTCTTTTTAACCAAACAGAAAAACAATTGTCCAGAAAGAACCCATCAGATACTGTCTGGAAAACAATGCTACTAAAAAGAATGATAGATACAAGTGGAGAATTAAAACTATAGTTATACAGGATACCCAAGCAACCCCTGAAAAAAGAAAATGATCTTTTTTCAAAAGTCACACTTATCAAAGATATATTATTTAATTAGTAAAGACCATGCCATTTAAAAAAAATTTTTTTTTTTTGGTGGAGAAGTAGAAGAAAGCGCATCAGCTAGAATTTAAATATATTGCATTAAATAAAGGTACTTGACACTTGCCAACTACCAAATTAATTTGACAGAAAAACTGAAGTTATTTGAATATTAATTGTATGATTAGAACTTACATTGGTTTGGGGCACTTAGGTGGCTCAGTAGATTAAGCGTCTGACCATTGATTTTGGCTCAGGTCACGATCTCAGGGTCCTGGGGTCGAGCCAGCGGCAGGGTCCCCACTCAGCAGGGAGTCTGCTTGAGATTCTCTCTCTCCCTCTTCCTCTGCCCCTCCTCCTGCCCATGCATGTGCTCTCTCTTTCTAAATAAATAAACTCTTTAAAATAAAAAAAAGAACTTATATTGGTTTGAAGCCATTTTTAAAAAGCATATTATTTGAGAGGGATTTTTAAAAATCTTCAGTTAAAAATATTGTTCCAAAATGCCCAGAACGTATTCAATGTGAGTAACCCGTCGGCTGCCCAGAAGACACTGAAAACAGTTTCACTGGAAACATGCTGATAATGTCTCTATCCTCTCAGATAGACAAAGGGGATTTCGTTACCTAAATCGCACCTCCCATCCTTAGTTCAGATTATAATCCTAAATCTTTGCTCCAAACAAGTTCTTAGGAAATTAGGAGCAAAGCTGTCTACTTAATTTTGACACAAAGTAAAATGTCGCAATTTACTGTCCGTGATCACAACTTGGGCATCTCAACAGCGTGGCATGCTAAGCATGTCACTGCTTGACTTATAGCCAACTAACATTCATTTTGATACATGAATATCACCAGGGAAATTCAGAACCCTTCAGCCACTTATGTCTCACGTTAATACTCCCAAGTGGTTTTATTAAAGGCGCCAGCATTGCTACCCATTAGGAGTTGTCATGCAATGTTTTATTTTGATATTTTACTTCACTGATTTTCATCATAGTTTCCTACTTAGGTTCCAGACGCTATGACTGCATTCATAAACTTGCATATAATATGCATGTGAAATCATAGTTCCTTCTTGGACGTGTTAGCAAAATTCCATCTGCCTGTTCCTTTTTAAACTGTTAAGTTTTCCACATTGAAAAGAGAATTGGGTTACAATTACCTACTGCGGCTTTTCATCAAAATAACATTTTAAGGTGTACGTAATATTGTTCCATATTATCCCTTGCCTGAGGAGTTTTCAAATATTTCACACACCCAGATATTTCTACAATAAACCAAAAGACATATTAAAGCATTTTAAAGTCGAAAGGAATTTTTAGAGATTTTTCTAGCCTAACCCCGTCATTTTTCAGATAAGAAAGTTCAGCTCAAAAAGATTAGAGAAGCAGGAGGGCATGTGGGTGAGAATGTGAAGTCTGGGGCCAGACTGCCTGGGTTCAAGGATGTCTCCACAGTGGCCTCATGGTGGGACATTGCCAATGAGCCTCATTTCTCTTCTCTGTGCCTTTGTTTCTGTGATAATAATACTTATTTTATAGGGTTTCTGTGAGAATTAAATGAGATTCATTACCAGGAAAAAAAGTTCTCCATTCACATAACTTCAATGAAGAGGGAATTTCCTTAAATACATCTGACTATGATTTTGGAGGAAGGGGTAGAATGGTGTAGCCCAGATCCTTGTTCTCCTTTTTCCTACGATTAACTACCCACAGAAGACTTAATTTTTGCTCTGTTCTATACATCTCAGGATGCCCTTCGGTGGAAAGTCACAGTCCACCAGCATGGCCCAAGACTGCACACAGAAATCTATCTTATCCCAGGGTTCAGTATTTGGAAACCTGTTGTTGCCACACTGTCTGATAATAACTTCATTAGACTAATGAAGTTTTGTTGTATCTCTCCTTTGGTTCTGAACTCTGGCAAGAAAACACCAGCATAAAGCACATGGTTCATGGTTCACAGAGTGCCTGGCACAGAATGAGCACTCAATTAACATTAGCTGTTACCACCGTTGTAGTCTCGCTCAAAGTCACCTATCACATTAGCATCAAAATTAATATTACAAACCAGATCCCTTAGTTACAGTGCTAAAATCTCATCTATGGACAAAAAAAAAAAAAAAGGATCTTTGACTATTTAATCCCTTAAGATCATATAATTATGTTTCTATTTCTTTGGATCCACTTTACAACCAATCACTATGCCTTATTTGAAGCAAACATGTGCTGTAAATATGTGTCCCAAATATTCTTTGGGACTTACAAGTCAAATAACAGTAATTTAGGGGCACCTGGGTGGCTCAGGTGGTTAAGCGTCTGCCTTCGGCTCAAGTCATGATTCCAGACTCTTGGGATTGAGCCCCATGTCGGGCTCCAGCCCCATGTCAGGCTCCCAGCGGGGGGGGGGGGGGGGGGTTCTGCTTCTCCCTCTGCCTCTGCTTCTACCCCCCTCATGCTCTCTTCCTCTCGCTTACTCTCTCTCTCTCAAATAAATAAATAAAATAAAAATTAACAAATAACAGTAATTTATATTCTTGCACAAAATATTAAGTCATACCTTGGTATTTTGAGATACAAAAATATGGAAGTAAAAAAATACCAGCCACAGCTTTTGTTTCTCAAATGAATAAACTACATTTCTCGGATTTGAGTTTATAAATGCTACATTCTTCATCTTTATAACTTTTGAGGTTATAATTTTCCACTTAAATTTGCTATTTGTCTCTTCTCACAATTACCCATATATGTGTGTGTATATATATGTAATATATATGTGTGTATATATATTATTACATGTAATAATATGTATTATTATTACATGTAATATTATTACATGTAATAATATATATTATGCTAATATATATATACACACACACACTCTGCATAGACCATACACATAGAGGGAATATTGTAATTGTTAGTAAATTTATTTTTTAATTCCATAGTTTAATAAGAATGCCTATGAATGTTTGTATAGTAGAACTTTGAATAATAGATTTTAAGTTTTAGAGCAGTTCCAAGATCTTTTTCATTTGTCTTATTCATCATAAATCAGACAATATCAGTGTCCTACTTAAAACCTCCAACATCTTTCCACCACATATAGAATCAAATCCTTTAGAGCCCTTTCTGAGCTGGCCCTGCCTCCTCTCTGTCTTCACCTCCAGGGAGCCCTCCCCGTCACTTAGGGCCTTCCAGCCAGTTTACCTTCTCACGGCCCCAGGACACGCCAAGAGCACCTCCATCCTGGGCACTTGAACTTGTTCTTCCCTTGGCCAAGAACTGTCTCCTGTCAGACATTTGCTTAGCTCACCCCCTCACTTCACTCAGGTCCCTGCTCCAATGCCATCTCTCAGAGAGAATCTTCTTCACCATCTTCACTCAACTATCCCCACACTCACATTCTATCACTCCCTATCGCATTACCTTGTTTCATTTTCTTCATTGCCCTTATCACTACTTGATAATACATATAGGTTATTTATTTCCTTATTTTCTGTCCCCCCCTACTATGATGGAAGGTACACAAAATTAGAAATTTAATGTACTTTATACCTGTATCTCAAGAACCTGGCAGATGTTAGACACTTTAAAATGTGTTGAATTAATAAATAGCAAATCCTTGTATGTCAGTACTTAGCAAAGTCCCTGGCTCATAGTGAGCACTGGATAAGTGGCAGTTGAATAAATGAATAAAATGTTTTGTTCAACAAAAAAAAGTATTGCACCCAGAACAGAAGGTATGAGCCACCTGTCTTCCACATCTTAGAAACTTACTGGAGAGAGAACAATTATTGCACTGAAAATTTTTAAATGGTATGTAATACTGCATGAAGCTGCATGTAATCAGTTCTACAATAATTGTGTCTAAATCAATGATACAGCGACTAAGTGTATGACTGCTCAGGAAGCAGAGTTTGACCAAGGCTGGAGTTCACAAGTCAAGCTTCACTGGGTAGCAATTTGAGATAAATCTTAAAGGACTTATGAGTTTTGGATAGGTAAGGAGGGGAAGTTGAATGCGGGGCAGGGAGCTGGAATATCACAAGTAGGAAGAAAAAAGCCGGTCCATGATGGAATTGTATTTTCTTTTTTTGTTCCTTTTTTGTTTTTTTGTGTTTTTTTGTTTTGTTTTGTTTTGGGAATTGTATTTTCTTTGTTTTTTTTTTAAAGATTTTATTTATTTATTTGAGAGAGAGAGAATGAGAGAGAGCACATGAGAGGGGGGAGAGCCAGAGGGAGAAGCAGACTCCCTGCCGAGCAGGGAGCCCGATGCGGGACTCGATCCCGGGACTCCAGGATCATGACCTGAGCCGAAGGCAGTCGCTTAACCAACTGAGCCACCCAGGTGCCCGGGAATTGTATTTTCTTAACAATATATTTTTTTCAAGTAAAAGTTTTCCAATTTAAGTACAGTTGACTCTCGAACAACAAGGGTTTGAACTGCACAGGTCCAATTATATACAGATTTTGTTTTTAATAAATACAGTACAGTAAATGTATTTTCTCTTCCTTTAATTTTCTTTTTTTTTTAAAGATTTTATTTATTTATTTGACAGAGAGAGAGATAGTGAGAGCAGGAACACAAGCAGGGAGAGCGGGAGAGGGAAAAACAGGCTTCCCGCCAAGCAAGGAGCCCAATGCGGAGCTCCATCCCAGGACCCTGGGATCATGACCCCAGCCGAAGGCAGACGTTTAATGACTGAGCCACCCAGGTGCTCCTTCCTTTAATTTTCTTAATAACATTTTCTTTTCTCTACCTTACTTTATTGTAAAAATACAGTATATAATTCATACAACATAAAAATGTGTGTTAATCAACTGTTTATGCCATTGATAAGGCTTCTGGCCAACAGTAGGCTGTTAATGGTTAAATTTGGGGGGAGTTAAAAGTTAAATGCAGATTTTTCAACTGCGTGGGCGGTTAGCACCCTTAACCCCTGTGTTGTTCAAGGATCAACTGTATGTAATGAATACTAGATTGTATATCCCTGGCAATGTTGAGAGTCTCATGATTTGAAGTTTAAGAAGTTAATTATAATCATTCTCATCTTTTTTCATGTGCTAATATGCACAATTATTTTTGCTTAAAGTAATATAAGCAGATGTTAGTATCCTTATTAGTAAAATATACCCATTTAGAAAACTGAAATGCTTTTAGAAGAAAAGTTTTAATATCTCAAAGATATAGGAAGGATTCTGTAGTGTCTTAACGTGACCATATCCATAAAACACATGCTTTTTCTGATTATGAAATAAGTTGTTGAAGATATTTTCAGAAATACTCATTGTCTCAGACATGTTCACTGTCTCATCCTGTACCTGAATATTAAGTAGCTTGAAAGGTATTCTCACTTGCTTGTAATTCAGTGCAGGAAAGCTGCTTATCAAAGTATGATGCCCTAGTGTCATGAAAGAGTTAGAATAGGTTCCAAAATTTCAATAGGTTAAACTTTGGTGAAAGGATCAGGAGAGTATATAATTTGAAAGAATTCATGCTTCATCTGCTATATCTTCATGTTGAACTTTTGATGCTGTTTGACGTTATTTCCCAAGTTAGAACCAACATACTGTTAACAGAACACAACACTGCCTTCCAGGGGAGTGAGTCACACTCTGAGCAGAGACATTGCTGCAAAAAAGGTATATGAATCTCCACAGCTTCCAAATAAAATCAACTGCAGAAGAAATAGGTTTGAAGTGCACAACATTTCTTGTAAAACTAAAAAATTAAATCAAAAATTAAAAACTGAATTAAAATTAAAATTTTAGATTTTAAAATTAAAACTGAAAAGTTAGTGTCTTTCTGAATGCAAGAACAAATTAGTAAAATAATGCCCCAGTCAAAAAATAGTAAAGAATACCTGTTTCTAACTTCTTTCTGTCTCTTCTGGGTGAGTATTTTGAAGCTAGAAAAGTGAAATACACTATATTAAATGGAATTTAATAATAACATCTGCCTTAACCTGACATTATAAAAGAATAAATAGGGCAAATGAAAGGTATTGGTGAGAAGGCCTTTCTTAATGAAATGGTCATCCTAAGGTCCCTCTACCCTCAATCGCTGTGAAAGAAACTTCGAGTCTCATTTACATCACCATGCATGTTAACTGGTTCCTAGTCGGTCTTTTATCAAGCTTATGGGGAGGGGAGGAGTGTCTGCATTTTTTTTTTTTAACAAATGTATTCTTTTTTTTTAAGATTTTTTTTTTTTAATTTATTTATTAGGGAGAGAGAGCGCAAGAGGGGGAAGGGTTAGAGGGAGAAGCAGACTCCCCGCTGAGCAGGGAGCCCGATGTGGGACTCGATCCCGGGACTCTGGGATCATGACCTGAGCCGAAGGCAGTCGCTTAACCAACTGAGCCACCCAGGTGCCCGAGTGTCTGCATTTTTGAGGCTACTTGCATTCCTTGATTTTCGTAGAATAATAAGACAATGGAATTAATATTGGCTAAGGATTGAATCAGAATTTAAAACTGTACACTTCCACTATCCAAAGAGCTAAATTTCAATTACATCAATCTGTTTATTTTAATTTTCAAACATATGGACACCTCTTACACACATGAATGTTAAAAGAATTCACTGAATTTGTCTGAAAGATAAAGGCAATGTATAAGATGATAGCAAGGCAAATCAAACAACACCCAAATACAGTGAATGATTTTAGACTTAGACTTTCAACTCAACAATTTGGAAAACATTGCTAAACATGATATTTGGCATGAAGTTTCAGAGGACACTTCAAGTTCTAGTAATACCACCCATGAGCAATGTGACATTTATTTAACATTCCTAGATCCCTGTCCTTACTGGAAAATGAGGATAAAGTTCTACCTCACAGAATCATCTTGAAAATCAAATGAGATATTTGATTATCGAGACAAGGAATGGGTGTGAAAATTGCATATACTAGCAATTTCATAAATTGCAAACACATTGCCAAATACACGGTGATTATGGGTACATTTTATTTTTTTGTGCCAAAGGAACATAAAATTTGATTAATTATAATTTTTAATTCATAGTACACATTCATCATTGGTCCAGGCTTAGCCCACCTTTATTTAGTTGATTGATTACTTAGTTGGCATTTTTAATAATGTAGTAAACATTCATGAAATCACCACTCGAAACATAAGCTAGTGCCATGGTAACAATTCACATCCAGCCACATAGTCCCTTCTACCACCTCCTCCCTCCCCGCTAAATCCCATGTTCATCATTCCTATGCTTTTTTTCCTTAAACAGTCAGATTAGTTTGTGTATTTTTTCTTATCTTTAATAAAAATTTGTTTATATTCTTTGGTAATTATATAAATAATGATCCACAAATAATGACAGTTTTATTCTTCCTTATGCCTCCAATTTCTTTTTCTTATCTTATGGAACTAGCAGCTGCAGAAAATGTTGAAAGCCTCAAAACTGATGAACTAAGTATCTGTGGTAAGATTCTAGCAAATAAACAACAAAACAAACCCATGAAAAGAAGAAAATAATTTAAATAGTAGTCATTGTAATGACCACATCTTTATGCCTACATTTTAAAGATTACACCTGACTGAGAAAAACTGAAGCAATCCTAAGAGAACTTCCACAGACTCCCGCCACCACCTTTACCCACCTAAATTAGTTTGCTGGGACTGCCATGACTAAATGGTTTAAACAAGAAACATGTATTGTCTTGCATTTCTTCAGGCTAGAAGTTCATGATCAGGTACGTACAGTTTTGATTTTGTCCAAGGCCTTTCTCCTTGACTTGCAGATGGTTGCCTTCTCCCTGTGTCTTCACATGTTCTTTTCTTTTTGCCTACACACCTTTGGTGTTGCTTTTCTCCTCTTCTTATAAGGACACCAGTCATATTGGATTAACGCCTCACCTTTATGACCTCATTTTTACCTTACTTACCTCTTTAAAGACCCTATCTCCAAATACAGTCTCATTCTGAGGAACTGGGACTAGGCTTTCAACATATGAATTTGGGATTGGAGGGGGACACATGATTCAGCTTATAACACCATCTATGAGTATATGTATCCCAAATGATACTTTTATGCTCCTTCTGCTGGGTAGATTTGGTCCCACATCAAGGTACACAGTGTGGCTACATTTCAGCTCCCCAACTCTGTCAGGTAGACAACATTGAGCAGAGCACAACCTACACATCTATAGTTTATGGTCCAGTGTGTAACCAAATATTCTGCTTCCCACCAGCTAGTATAGAAGGATACTCTGTGCTCCTATCTAAAGCTGACTCATCCACTTGTGCATTTGACCTTTTAGTCTTTTGCATAAAACTGGAGGGTAAGATGAACCATGAGAGACTATGGACTCTGAGAAACAAACTGAGAATTTTAGAGGGGAAAGAGGTGGGGGTTGGGTCAGCCCGGTGATGGGTATTAAGGAGGGCACGTATTGCATGGAGCACTGGGTGTTATATGAAAACAATGAACCGTGGAACACTACATCAAAAACTAATGATGTACTGTATGGTGACTAACATAACATAATAAAATAAAATAAAATTTAAAAAAATAAATAAATTAAATAAAACATGGTCAGAGGATTTAAATAGACATTTTCCCAAAAAGACATACAGATGAGCAACAGGCACATGAAAAGATGTTCAACATCACTCATCATCAGGGAAATGCAAGTCAAAACCACAGTGAGCTATCACCTCACACCTGTTAGAATAGCTATTATCAAAGAAAAAAAAAACCCAGAAATAATAAGTACTGGCAAAAATGTGGAGAAAAGAGAACCCTCATTTACTGTTGGTGGGAATGTGAACTGGTTCAGCCACTATGGAAAACAGTATGGAGTTTCCTCAAAAAATTAAAAATAGAAATACTGTGGCGCCTGGGTAGTGCAGTTGGTTGAACGTCCGACTTTTGGCTCAGGTCATGAAATCGAGCCCCATGTCAGGCTCCACATTCAGCCCAGAGTCTGCTTGAGATTCTCTCTCCCTCTCTTTCTGCCCTTCCCACTCATGCTCTCTCTCTCTCTCATAAATAAATAAATCTTAAAAAAAAAAAAAAAAAAAAAAACAGAACAACCATATGATTCAGCAATCCCACTTCCGGGTATTTATCTGAAGAAAACAAAAACACTAATTTGAAAAGATAGATGCACCACTATGCATAGTGCATCATAATTTACAATAACCAAGATACAGAAACAACCTAAGTGTTCACTGATAGGTGAATGGATAAAGAGGATGTGGTATATATATGAACAATGGAATATTACACAGCCATCAAAAAGAACGAAATCTTGTCATTTGCAACAACATGGATAGACCTTGAGGGTATTATGCTAAGTGAAGTTAAGTAAGACAGGGAAAGACAAATACCATATGATTTCACTTTCGTGTGGAATCTAAAAAACAAAACAAAACAAGAACTCATAGATAACAGAGAACAGACTGGTGGTTGCCAGGGGGGTGGGGGGAGTAAGGAGGTGGGTAAAATGGGTGAAGGGGATCAAGAGCTACAAAGTCACAGTTATAAAAAGCATAAGTCATGGGGATATAATATACAGCCTGGTAACTATAGCTAATAATATTTTATTGCATATTTGAAAGTTGCTAAGAGAGTAGATCTTGAAAATTCTCATCCTAAGGTTAAAAAAAGAAAAAATTTCTAACCCTTCATGGTGATGATCATAACCAGACTTATTGTCTTAATCATTTCTCAGTGTACACCAATATCAAATAATTATGCTGTATATCTTAAACTAATATGATGTTATATGTCAGTTATACTTTAATAAAATAATATTTCCAGAAAAGGGCAGAAATAATATAGGATGGTTAAGCATTTGCTACTACTTATACTTTAATCGAATTGTCTGTTCTTTTTTGAACAGTTACTTGTGTTTTCTAGTAATAATTTGTTATACATAGCTCTTCGGGTTTCTTGATACTTAGAACAAAATTCAGGTAAACTGTAAAAAAAAATTTTTTAAGATAGGGGGGTGAGAGATATCCAGGTGGGCCTGACCTAATCACATGATAGCTTTCTCCAGCTGATCTCAGAAAAAGAAGTCAGAAAGTTGAAGTATGAAAGGAATTCAACATGAGGGAAATTTTCCATTTCTGAAGGTGAAGGCCGTGGAGCAAAGACTTGACAGTGGCCTCTCGTTGCTGAAAGCGGCTCCCACCTGACAGCGAGCAAGGGAACAGGGATCTCAGTCCAACCACCACAAGATACTGAATTCTGCCAACAACTTAAATGAGACTAGAAGTGGATTGCTCCCCAGGGCTTTCAGACAAGAACTCAGCCTTACCAACCCCTTGATTACAGTCTTGTGAAATCCTGAACAGAGAATCCAGCCATACACCGCTTGCCTTCTGCCCTAAAAAACAGTAAGTGGGTGTTAATTTGAATCCACTCCACTTCCGGTAATTTGTTACACAGGAAAAAGGCAGGGTGAAAGAGAGAGAGACAGAGAGGAAGGAAGAAAGGAACAAAGGAAGGAACGAAGGAAATACAAATGTGTATCAGACACTCCAAGTTCAACATTTCCAAAACTGACCTCTTGATCTTTCTCCAAATTGGCTTCACCTCATTCTTCCCCATCTTCATTGACGGTACCTCCTTCCTTCAGTTGTGCAGGCCAAACACCTATTAATCCTTGGCTCCTCTCTTTCTTTCACAAACCACATCAGAATTGTCAGGAAGTCGTGCCGGCTCTGCTTTCAAAATACATCCAGGTCACAATACTTGTTACCACCTCTTCTGCTACTTTTGTCCAAAACCCCTTTATCCCCTCTCACATATCAGACGGCAACGGCCTTTTCGTTGGACCCTCCTGCTTCCCCCTTACCCAGGGTCTGCTCTCGGCACAGTGGCCAGAGGAACCTTTGTAAACCCGGAAGTCAGCTTATGTAACTCCACTGCTCACAAAGCTTCGAAGAGTCCTCGTTTTACTAAGAGTAAGCACTTATGACAGCAAAGAGAGAAACAGGCTTCCCGTCCTGCTACTAGTATTCTGAAGAGGCAAAAAAAAAAAAAAAACAAGGAAAGAGATATTTGAACAGCAGTTCCAACAGAGTATAATTTTACTGCCAACCACAGTTCTCTTTTCATTGGACAAATTTATAAACAAACCCAGGAAAAGTTCCTGATTCTCGCAACACTCTCGAATTTTCTGAGAACAGTAAAAGGCCTAGACGTTCTCTGCTTTGAAATCTTCCATTGGAAACTGTTGTGATTTTTTCATTTTTTTAAGTTGGAGCTCGTTTCCAGCACCTCTGCCATTTCCCAGCCTCAGGACCCTGGCAGGTCGTGTTGGCCTCTGAGGCTCAAAGTCTCCTCTGGAGGGAAGTTTGCGAGGCCTGTCCTGCCCAATCCATGGGGCCACTGTAACAATTAACTGAGATTCTCACGCTTGGGGAACACGTTCTAATGAAAGAGCTCTGTGCATAGGTACATCCTTATTTATAACAAAACGACTTAGCGGATCCCTGGTGCATGAGTGGCTTCTCAGGACTTCATCACTCCTCCCGCAGCCAATGAACTTCCCTATAAAATTACAAAAATTTCCAGACCCACAGGTGACCCTTAGGCTTGGGTGCTCATTGCTTACCCTGTGACCAAGTAATGAAGAGCAAATTGTGGCTCGTAAATTTTTAGAGCTGTCTCTTTCCTGCAGAATTTGAAACTAAGGTGGAAAGGGGGATTGGCGCTGGTTGGTAAATACAGCCATTCCTTCCTCTGGCATGGAATCCCAGCATTCACATGTCAGCTAGTATTACAGCACATGTCAGCTTCTGCCTTTCCTCATTTCCACATCCCCAGCCTTGCTGAGGAAAAAAAGAAAGAAAGAAAGAAAGAAAGAAAGAAAGAAAGAAAGAAAGAAAGAAAGAAAGAAAGGAAAGAAAGAAAGAAAGAAAGAAAGAAAGAAAGAAAGAAAGAAAGAAAGAAAGAAAGAAAGAAAGAAAGAAGAAAGAAGAAAGAAAGAAAGAAAGAAAGAAAGAAAGAGAAAGAAAGAAAAAAGGAAGAAAGAAGAAAGGAAGAAAGAAAGAAAGAAAGAAAGAAAGAAAGAAAGAAAGAAGAAAGAAAGAAAGAGAAAGAAAGAAAGAAAGAGAGAGAAAGAAAGAAGAAAGAAAGAAAGAAAGAAAGAAAGAAGAAAGAGAAAGAAAGAAAGAAAGAAAGAAAGAAAGAAAGAAAGAAAGAGAAAGAAAGAAAGAAAGAAAAAAAGAAAGAGAAAGAAAGAAAGAAGAAAGAAAGAAAGAAGAAAGGAAGAAAGAAAGAAAGAAAGAGAAAGAAAGAAAGAAGAAAGAAAGAGAGAGAGAGAGAAAGAAAGAAGAAAGAAAGAAAGAAAGAAAGAAAGAGAAAGAAAGAAAGAAGAAAGAAAGAAAGAAAGAAAGAAAGAAAGAAAGAAGAAAGAAAGAAAGAAAGAAAGAAAGAAAGAAAGAAAGAAAGAAAGAAAGAAAGAAAGAAAGAAAGACAAAACAACCCTAAGAGAGAGCAGAGCAATGGTCCCATGGAGAAGTGGCATTGTAGGAATGTGCAGGAATGTGCTGAATGAAGGTGCCTGGTAAGTAACTGTGGTAGCTAAGCGTTCAGCAGTGAGCTGTTCCTGGCCCGTCACACTTCCTGTGGCACAGCCATCACGGGGGCTCTACTTCCCAGCGTGATTCAGGCACTATGACAGACATTACAGAGAAAACACAGCCCCTGGAAGAGAAGTCTGAAGAGCCAGTAGGAGAAATTCTTAGAAGAATGAGCTATTAGAATAGTCTCAAGAAGCCATGTTTTTGATTCTGATAGACCACATCATGCCCACCACAGAAGAACTCAAAACAGAGCGAATCTTCATAAATCTTTTCACAAGGCTTATTGTTCTTTCACACACCCCTCACCTCTGAGCTTTGTCTATGGTGAGAGCTTCGTGTAGACTTGCTATGTGAGGTTATCTTCTGTTTCTCTCCAAAGTCCGTGTTCTGCCTTCTGGACCATGATCTCTAACTGGGAGGCCAATCCATGTGAAACTGATGAGTTTCCTATGACTTCTAGTTGGGCCCAGCCAAAGGGGATCATTACCAGATGAGCAGAAGGAAAAGGAGAGTAAGATCTCGGGCTGTATTCCCCCCCCACACACACACCTTGCATTCTCGCACTGGGGGCACCTCAGGCTGCTGTGTCCCTCAACCAAGGTCACTATTCATCTCAAGGCATTACCTCTCCCCAGTCCTCAGGTCTCCATGTCCCCCATCTTGTCCCTTTGCGTCTAGGGATTGTGACAGCTCTCCTATTAATGGCCCTGAAAATACTGCTCTATCCCTTGTCACTTCCCTACACCATCACCACAGCTTTATAAAATTCATTCAACCCTCCTCAAGTTCTCTATTTTGCAGGTGGCATCTGTTTCCTGGTGAACCTCTGACGGATACACTTGCCAATTAAATGAGCATATCCTAAAATTTATTTACCTCATTTGTCAGACACATGACTATAAAAGAGCAACTCGGTAGAAATTCTATCTAATTTTAGCATATCCTACTATATATCCTATATAAGAAGTGTCTTTATATTTTAATAGGTATATCCTTCAAATCAGCTTAAATGTCTCTCCTTCAGACCTGCATTCCCCAATCCACAATCTCTTTCCTAGCATCTTGCTTTTCTTTACTATTGCCTAGCATAGTTTGTGGTTATATACATATTTTTGTTTTCATGTTTCATGCCTACCGCCCACCAGATCTTAAAAGTCATGAAGGCAGCAACTACGTTCATTGTCTATGTTCCATACCAAGGTACCCAGACCATGGCAGATACACAATAAACATGTGTTGAGTAAGTGAGTGAGGGAGAAGAGCCATGTAATTCCTCATGCCAGACACATTTCAACCACAACACCCATTCAGCATGCCCCACCCCCAATATAGGTTGGGATTATCCTCCTCCCTGTTCATTGCCTGCCCAAGTGCAAGCATTCCATAGCACCTTAGGCCCTCATTGGTCTTCTTCCTCCTATGAGTGAGTGCTGCTTTCCCAAAATATTCTAGGAAGCTTCTAGAATATAGAGTCTATGACTTAGATTTATTTTGTATCCCCTATAAAGCATTTTTAAATAAAACCTAGGACTGAACCTGCCTTAGGCCAAGGGCTCTCCAAAATAGCACGAGAGGTATAAGGCTGAAAAAAAGGCTCAAAATCACTTATCAAAAATAACTTACCTAACTGCTGAATGGGTATATAATGTCTAACACTCATACCTCATTTCAATGATGAGCCCTCTATAGCATATAATCAAATATCTTTCAGGCCCTGAATCCCATCCCAGATAATTCAGCCACGTAATTCTTTGCTGAAACAGAAATATCCCTCATTAAAAAATGTTTCTATCCCAACACAGCAAGAACATGAACAGAAGAATAGCAATATTTTAAATCTATTCCAGTATTCTGGAATGTTTGCTACATATGCAGCTGCCATTTGGGAGATCTACTGCAAGATGACCATTTTTCCATTTCTAATAAAGTTTTTGCATTTCTCTTTCAATATTCTCCAGTTAGGAGATCACAGATGCAGTTTTCAGATAAACCCAGTCTCCAGTAAAACAGAGAGGAAAGACAGTGCAAAACTCTGACAGCATTATTGTCCTGGCACAAACTTTTGATTCAGCATAATTTAAATCATGTATTTAATTATCTAATCATTTCAATATAACTATGTTTTGTATTGATTTTTTAAAATCCTCCCTTATTTGCATTGCCTTCTGCCCTTACTGAAAAAAAGTATAAGCAATAATAATTT
Organism: Mirounga angustirostris; assembly: GCF_029215605.1. Classification (NCBI taxonomy): domain Eukaryota; kingdom Metazoa; phylum Chordata; class Mammalia; order Carnivora; family Phocidae; genus Mirounga; species Mirounga angustirostris. The sequence goes on along the minus strand of NW_026991710.1, from coordinate 148,019,498 downwards.
TAATTGTCAAGCTAATTTTGGAGTTGATGACAAATGTGTGAACTAAAGTACCTATCTAAATATGAGGATACCCTTCTAAAATAGAAACTTGAAACTTCCAGGAAAATCTATGGGGAAGTTTATTATATTACCTTTGTTTTATCTTCGTGTTTCTTACAAATGTGCACTTTTAGGGGAGAAATTAACTCTGCTTAATCTGCCTTAGATACAATCTGGCTTCTTTGAGAAACTTGTAGACGGAACTGACCAGACTTAAGCACACTTTGGGTTCATCTGTCTTGCTTTGCAACATAACATCCACAAAAAGCATTCTTGCAGCCTATCAAAGTTAGATGCTGTTTAAACATTCCTTGAATTATTTCTTACCCCAAATCATACAGTACGAGGCAAATGCTCAAAAACCAAAAGGTAAAGTTGCCCAGACAAAGAAAAGTCAATTCTAAAAGTCCTTTTTGTTTTCTAAAAAGGTTAAAATCACAAGTTCAACATGTGATAATACATAGAAGATTGATAGACTGTGTATATAAACATGGCAACAGAGAATACCAAGAGCTGTCCATCCCATCATGACACTGCTTAAAATTGGCCATGTTTGAACTCTCAACACACTTGGTGAACTTCCGGTAAGCTCTACCAATCATAATTAACCACTAATGAAATTTTACTAGGAAAAAAATTACAAGCTATATTCAAAATCTCTTTAAGTCTGAGGGAGCCAACTCCATGAAAATGATTGCCTTCCTATATAAGAGACTGCCACAGAGTGGCTCAGAAACAAATCTGTCCCCAACAGCTAATAATTCACCTATTATCAAACCCTCTAGAATCATAATACCTCAGTCCCAACTGTGAGCCTGCAAATATGTGACAAAACAATTGATGAATTGTAGCAACCAACCCAATTGGTAATATGCCTTGGGATTTGGGAACTCCGCCCACCCTATGTGTGAGAAGAATTTATGAAGATAACATGACATGCTGATATATTTTTACAGCTTAAACAAGATATTCCATGCCATTTTTGAGCACCACACATAGTTTATCAATATAACTCTTAAGACCTTTATCCCCTTTAGTTTCTTTGCTGCTGCATATAATATAATTATCAAAAAGGTTAAGACTGACGAGTGGAAGCATTTGAACCCTAGACGGAAGCTCTTTTTTCCCCTTTCTTTCTCTATTTTTGTTGTGTTCGTCGGTTCATTTTGACTTTGGTTGTTTTTGCTGCAATTGCCCTGATACAATCTTCAGCCATAACAAAAACATAAACATTTTAAGTGGCTGAGATGTGACCTTCGAAAAACTTTATTCTTCTGTCCTCTTTGAGACGGGTCACGTGGCACATCCAACCCTAAAGCAGCCTTGACCAGAATTCAGGTATCTTTCAGAAAGAAATCAAGGTCACCACCTCCGAAGGATCAAACCATTAGTTCACAAGTAGAAAAGACATCAGCGCTGTCCTCTCCCTGGCTGTTGGTGAATGTCAGATCTACTTCTGAAACCTATTCTCATACGCTAACACAGTTTGAGCAGTTAATTATAGAAAAGTACTTCAGGCTTCTCTGCTTAACCATATTTAAAGTATAGAAAATGTATTCTGCTATACTGAGTGGTCAAGAAACTTCCTGTAAATTGAAAGAGTTAAGATATACCAGGCCTGCCACTGCTGATTATAAAAAAGAACAAGCAGCTAATGTTTGGTGAGTCATTATGATATGCCTCACATAGTGTACTTTCCCTGAATTAGCTCACTCAGTCCTTACACAACCCTAAGAGATAGGAACTATTATGATGCCCATTTTCTAAATGAGGAAACAGGCTTGTGGAGTTTAAATAAGGTAAAACAAAGACAAAAGGCCTAGTTAAGTAGAAGAGCTGGAACCTTGAACTTGAGCTTATCCTACCCCAAAACCCATGGTAGATTTAATGGTTTCTGCAAAATTCACACATTTCATGTTGCTTTGAAATTTCTCAGATATAAAGCACGCCATGGAACAAGATTTAACCATATCAAAAATCCTTTAAAATCAAGCAAATATGAACAAGAAACTCCACCAATTGTGGACAAGGCGATCTTGGGAAATTTACTTAAAACCACTAAGCGTCAGTTTTCTCATTTGTATAAAACTCACAAGATTTTTAAAAGATAAATAAGGGGCACCCGGGTGGCTCATTTGGTTAAGCATCTGACTTCGGCTCAGATCATGATCTCAGGGTCCTGGGATCCAGCCCCGAGTTGGGCTCCCCGTTCAATGGGGAGTCTGCCTCTCCCTCTCCCTCTCCCACTGCCCCTCCCCCCCATTGTGCATGTGCATGCTCTCTCTCTCTCTCAAATAAATAAAATCTTTTAAAAAAAAGTTAAATAAGATCACGTGTCAGTACGTAGTAAAAGACCAACAAATGGGAGCATTTTCCCCTTTAATCCATTTAGAGATTTTCAATATTTAAGACAACTCAATTTGAAAATAAACAACCCTACACACATTTTTCCCTCTTAGTACCCTGCATGTAGCAGGTCATCTCATAAATATCTACTGATGTTTCCAGGAAGCCTGAATAGGAAAATATTATCTGATTGGAACTTTAGTAATGACTTCCTCCTGTCACACTTTGTCAATCAGGAACTTGTTACATAAAGTGGCAGTAAACTCAGACAAAGTTGATGCTCTCATGTAAGAGCATATGACATGCTGAAACTGAAATTTCAAATAACCAACATACAACAGGTGACCTCAGACATCTGCATAAATACTGCCTGAAAAAGATATGCAAATAGGGGGCAGCTGGGTGGCTCAGTCGGTTGAGTGTCAGGCTCTTGGTTTTGGCTCAGGTCATGATCTCATGGGTCATGGGATCCCCATGGCATGTTCAGCAGTCTACGAGGAGTCTGCTGGAAGATTCTCTCCCTCTGCCCCTTCCCCCACTCACACACACTCTCTCGTGTGCACACGCTCTCTCTCTCTCTCTCAAATAAACAAATCTTAAAAAAAGATGTGCAAATACAGTGCTCATAGAAAAAGATTCAACAATAGGTCTAGAGCTGTCCCACCCACTAGCCACATTGACTATTGAGCATTTAAAATGTGATTGGTCCAAAATGATAAACATTAAATTTTGAAGACTTAGTATGAGGGGAAAAAAAATGGAAAATTTCACATTAATAATTTTATACTGACTACATGTTGAAATGATTCTATTTTGGATGTATTATATGTAATATTAACATATATAAGACATAAGATACACTAATATATATTCATATATTATTGAAACTAACCTCACCTTTTCTTTTTGTTGTTTAAATGTGGCTATTAGAAACTTAAATAATGTGAGCTTTAGTGGTTCACATTATATTTTAATTGTTCAGTGCTGGTCTGGAAGGTTTACCAAATCTAATCAAAGTAGTTTTAAAAATAACATAATTTATTAGTGAAGAAAACATGAAAGACAGGTAAGTACAGAATCTAGGAAACAGATTAAAAATCATTCGGTACTTCTTCAGGACTGTTCAGAGAGAGTAAACTCTGACTTTTAATGGCCAATGTTATTTAATGAAATGGTAATAATTCTCCAATAAAAGATTTAATTATCAGATTAAGTTACTAGGGCTGTCATCACAAAATACTGCAGACTGAGTGGCTTACACAGAAATTTATTTCCCCACAGCTCTGGAAATCCAACCACAAGGTGTGCACAAGTTTGCTTTCTTCTGAGATCTCCTTCTTTGGCTCACCCATGACCACCTTCTCACGGTGTCTTCACTTGGTCTTTTCCTCTGTGTGATCACATGTGTGTGTCCGAATCTCTTCTTAAAGGACACCAGTCATATTAGATTAAGGCCCCATCCTTATGACCTCATTTTACCTTAATTACCTCTTTAAAGATTCCATCTCTGAACACACTCACATTCTGAGATACTGAGGGTTAGAACTTCAGCGTGTAAGTTTGGTGAAGTTACAATTCAGCCCATAATAATCACTCAGCTATAGTAATTTAAAGGAAACCCGTGATGAACAGTGGGGTTTTTTTCTGATTACAGAACCTTTCTAATATATAATGGATCTCCTAAGTGAATCTACCTAGCTAAAGAGAAAACTCATTCCAAATGATCAACATGTGTCATCTTGTAAACATGTATTTCTCTTTACAGAAATAATTTGAACTCCTACTTTATAAATCAATCTCTTGTGGGTCTTTTGACTATGAATTGGTTTCCCAGAGTTTAACCCCCCACTGGAAGGTTATACTTTTCTCAGCAGACTCAACGGAGGCATTCTGGGCATTACTATACAGTACTGTGCAAGGCAGGACCACTAACCCAACATTCATAACAGCCAAGCCTTGAGTTGTCACCATTACAAAGTTCTTTTTATGATCTATTGCAAATGTTTCTAAATAGCTGGTTGGGTTGATGTAGTAGGGTAGTTAAGAGTACAGTCTTCATGGGGTGCCTGGGTGGCTCAGTCGGTTAAGCATCTGCCTTCAGCTCAGGTCATGATCCCAGGGTCCTGGGACCTAGCCCCGCTCCAGGCTCCCTGCTCAGCGGGAAGCCTACTTCTCCCTCTCCCTCTGCCTCTGCCCCTCCCCACCACTTAGGCTCTCTCTCACTGTCAAATAAATAGAGTCTTAAAAAAAAAAATAGAGTACAGTCTTCAAAATGACACAGACTTGAGATTAAATCCCTGCTCTGCTTGTTCTTAACTATGGGATCCACGGAAGGCTGTGCAACCTCTTGCACCTCAGTTTTCTTATCTATGATAGAAGAAAAATAGGGTACTCTTAATTATAGGACTGTGATGAGGATGAAATACCTTGATTTAATTAACTTCCTGCTCTAACAAATTGAACAACTAGTTTTCTTCATCATTCTCTACTTCACCACCTAATACCTAGACAGACAAAAGATCACAAGCCTCTTCAATTCATCACCTTTCTTGGAACTCTGTATCTAGACACTGTATTTGGTTTTTAGCTCAGTGGCCTATATGCATTAATATAATTTCAAGTTACAATTGGAAGAAAAGTCACCAAAAAAGATTATGTTTTCAAAAGAGGTCTTTGAAAATGGTACAAAAATATATTATAATAGAAGAAGAGAGGACAGAAAAATACTGTTTCATGAATCCCATCAATAGGTGCCTTGGGTGTAAGAAAAAGAAAAGAGTTTGAAAAGAGGTAGATTATTAGAAGCTTGTGGTTGGCAATATCAAAAGGGAACTCAAAGTTTGGTTTTGATCCAAAAAAGAACCCAGGAACACACTTGGGGAAAACTGACCCAAAAATATTTCACTCAGAGGTGAAACAAGAGCCATGAGGTGAACCCAGCTCTCCTGACACGTTAGGGAAATGTGTCGGAACCCAATCTGAAAAAGTGAAAGCAAATTGTCTAACTTAATAGTAGGAAATAACAGGGTTTATGCCCCCCCATGCAAGCCTACTTTGGTTCCTTAGAATCCAAGAAGAATTTGGAAAAATCTCATCGACAAGACAAGCCATCTGGAATGAAAAAATTGTTACTGATTAGTCTTTCAGAAGGATTACAGTAACATCTGGTTGGGATTGCATACTTATTTTAATCTTTCTTGAAAAGACTTTAACTTTAGGGGCGCCTGGGTGGCTCAGATGGTTAAGCGTCTGCCTTCAGCTCAGGTCATGATCCCAGCATCCTGGGACCGAGCCCCTCATCGAGTCCCGCATCCGGCTCCCTGTTCAGCGGGGAGCCTGCTTCTCCCTCTCCCTCTGCCTCTCTCCCTGCTCATGCTCTCTCTCTCTCTCTCTCTCTGTATCTCTGTGTCTCAAATGAATGAATAAAAATCTTAAGGAAAAAAAAAAGCCTTTAACTTTAAAAAAAGGAAGCATCCAGTTGCTTCAGAAATTGAGAACATTAATTGACATATAATTTTTTTTGTTTTTTATACTTTCTGACGTTTTATAAAAATATATCCCACCAAGTAAATGTTGATTCCTAAGTCAATGGTGAAAACAGCTAATTAAAGTACTCCAGCTTTAGATTTCTTTTCCGTGAGACTGTTCCTTCTGTATACTGCTTATAAGTTCAAAGTGATCTAAACTATATTTGATAAAGCTTCCCAAAAAATCAACAATGGTGTTCCAACCCAGATTTCAAAGAAATAATTTGTATTTGTTTGGTTTGTCACATTTGGCGTTGTCTCATCACTAAGCCTGAGCCAGAAATCTTGAAATTACTGTAGAGTAGTAATATATCTGGTCTCTGATCTCACTAGGAGTTTTTAATCTGTGGCCAAAATATAGATTAGGATGTGGCTATTTGTGATGGCCATTGAATATAGAAATAATTTCACTTGGGTTCACAATTTAATCAGTTAATGCTTACATCCCCATGGCCCCTTTATGTGTTAAATAGAATTTTGTGACTATTTATAAGGGAAATCCAGAGACCAGATAGTTCAAATCCTCTGGCAGATATAGATAAAGAGATGATAGATGATAGAGACAGAGAGAGAAGGAGAGAGAAAGAGATGATAGAGAGATGATAAATAGATGATGATAGATAGATGATAGATAGATAGATAGATAGATAGATAGATAGATAGATAGATAGATAGATAGATGATAGATAGCTCTCAGTAGATAATAAAAATAAGGAAGGCCACTTTGGTCAAAGACAAGAATAGCAGTATCCCCTAAAATTGGGAACAGAACAGAAAATCTTGATGATTATGTCACAGGATCCAGTCAAACATTCTAGCAAGTTCTAGCATTTGCTTGTACACCTGAAAAGAAGTAGTCATGCCAGATCCCAGTACACAAATAGTCCAGTAATTAAAATGACTTTTTCACCCTTTTTTAAATGGCAAAATTTTTCCATCTTCTGTCAGTCAAATGATAGCGGTACTTGTTGATTTACCCAAACCACACTTGAGCTGTTTGAGTAATTAGACAGTGATTTCAACTGATAGAGAACCAGTCAAGAAAAAAAAAAGATAAAAATAAGTTAGGGATTCAACCTTCCACTTCTATAGATAGACATAGTCTTTGAATCAATAGGTATAACATATTCAGAGGAATTTTCAGTAAACATCCTAGATCTCTAATAGGAGCTACACGATGTACAGAGATATTCCACCACTATTAAAATCATTTTCTCATCATCAGAATTGGGAGATTAGTATCTTCAACAAGGTGCAGAAACAATTATGCAAAGGTGTATTTTCAGGAAATAAAACCTATGTCTTTATCAGAACTAAGGAAAGGAAAAGAATCTGTATAAATACAGTTCTACAGATGCAAATTTACATAAATAACAGCAAAGCAAAGCCCAAAATACTGCAGTCAAGAAAAGATGCTATTTTGTAACCATTTGATTACAAATATTTATTATGCACCTATTCTATGCCATATTGGTCCTTTCAGGGTAAGTCAAATACAGAAAACAGTGGTAGAAAGGACAGTCAGGGGGTGCCTCGGTGGCTCAGTCTTAAATGTCCCACTCTTGATTTCGGCTCAGGTGATGATCTCAGGGTCGTGAGATCGAGCTCTGTGTCAGGCTCCGTGCTGGGCATGGAAGCTGCTTAGGATTCTCTCTCTCCCTCTGCCCTCCTCCCCCCCACCCCCATTCATGTGCTTTCTCTCTCTCTCGCTCTCAAAAAAAAAAAAAAAAAAAAAGGACAATCAGTTGCTCAAATCCTACTTAGTTTGTGAATTCTTCCTGATTATATCTGTCTATGTGAGGAAATAAATATTACTGAATCCCTGTGATGTGCCAGACACTGCTAAGTGCTGGGGGTATAAAAATAAATAAGATGCAGTCCCTGCCACAGATAAAATCACACTATCTAATGGGAAGGAGACAACAGTTCTTACCATCTAATGTGCTAAGCTCTATAGCAGCATGACAATAACAGACAAGGTACTAACCACAACCATTTCACATAATCTGTTCAGTTTGAGTTTATTTTAACATTAGCTGCAGTAGCTTTGGAGTGATAGAACTTCATTTCATCTCCATCATCCCACTTGGAACTCAATCTGTCTAACCCTGGTAGGACCGTCCTCTGTAGAATTTTAGCCTGAAATAAAGAAGTCTTTCTTTCACGGTACAGACGGATTGTTCTGGGGGTGTGCCTATCACAGCTACTGTGTTTGCAATCTTGAGTCCACAACCATGGAATTCCTAGGTACTGTGTTCCTTTCATGATAAAATATGCAAACTGCTTTTGGCTATTTTAAATTTCTCATTTCCACTGAAAGCATTCCATCTCTTAAATCTAAAAACATCACATCCCAGTTGCAAGTTTTTCTCTTCATGTATTCTGCAATCTCTTACTTTCACTGATACCTGCAGTCAGTGTCAGAGAACCTGCCTTATCTTCCTCCCTTTCTCTCCCCTTTCTGGTCTAAGTCTCAGGGTCTATCCCTTCAAATATTCTCCTGTTAACATGCCCTACTTTTGACCTTGTCGATCTTTCTTCCAATGCATAAGGACTGAAAATATTGGATGACTGGATCAATCTAAATATTGGTCTACTCTACTTCTACATCTATGTTCTGTGAAGGAAATCACACAGCCATAAAATCTGGCACCAGGAACAAATACAGTTTCCAACTCTGATGAAGCCTTTGGGGCCAATCAGCAGTCCTTTACATATTCCTCGTCTGCCCGTTTTCCCATTACCATAAACAGCTTTACTACTTACATTTACTATTTTCAAACTCCTCTTTCAAACCCTGTCATTCTCACTTGCAGCAGATTGTCTTGTCCTCTTCTTGACATAGAAAATACAACCCATTTAGGAAGAACTTTCTCAAAGCCCTATTTTCCTATGTAAGTACATCTACATACCTACGCTCCTTCTATCACAGAGAATGAGATGCCTGCTTCTTGCCCAAAGCTAGTCCTGCAATCCACATCTTTCATCCACTCAGGCCCCTGCTCTGCCAATCAGCTGTTTCCCCTTCAGCCTCTTCCTCTTTTGGGGTTTTACCCTCTGCATAGGATATATTCAATCCCCTCCCATGTGGGAAAAAAAAAAAAAACAAGCCCTCTCTCAATCTGTGTCTTTCTTAAGCAATCTCTCTAGATTTCCCTGAACCTCATAACCAAGTTAGTTAAGAGTGGTCTTTGCCTCCCACTTATTTCTTCACTCACTGTAATTTGGTTTCTTTCTCCAATCTACAAAAACTGTTCTTGATGAGACCAAATTGCTGTTCATGCTGTTCCTAAATTGCTATAGCCAATGGATAATTAGCTACTCTATCTTTCTTGATTGTTCTATAACATTCGATACTATGGACAACTTTTTCAAGCTCTTCTCAATTTTATAACATCATATCTCTTTGTTTTTCTTCTACCTACATAAATACTTTTGGAAAGTCATCTCTTCTTTCTCCCACTCCTTAAATATTTGAGTACCTCAAATGTTCTTTCCACAGACTCTACCAATTCTACATGCTAACTCAGTGTTTGTGAACCTCTTAGGGGTTCAACTTTCACCTATATGATAACATCTCCTGACTCAACATCTCTAGCCCTGATCTCACTGTGGATCCAAGACCACAAATGCATTTCTGACTAAAGGACAATTCCTTACGGATATCCCATGAGCACCTAAATTCAGCACATTAAAAATTGAACTTGAATCCATAGGACACTGTTTAGAGATGTAGTATGTAATTACAAAACCAGAATCAAGTTGGCTCTTGAACAGAGCAGAAGTTAGGGGCATGACCCCCCTCACAAAATTAAAAATAGAGCTACCCTATGACCCAGCAATTGCACTACTAGGTTTTTACCCAAAGGATACAAACATAACGATTCAAAGGGGCACCTGCACCCCAATGTGGATAGCAGCAGTATCCACAATAGCCAAAATATGGAAAGAGCCCAGATGCCCATCGACAGATGAATGGATAAAGAAGAGGTGGTATATATACATAACACAATATTATTCAGCCATCAAAAAAATGAAATCTTACCATTTACAACGACCTAGATGGATATAAGTCAATCAGAGAAAGACAATTAAATGATTTTACTCATATGTGGAATTTAAGAAATAAAACAGAGGATCATAGGGGAAGGGAGGGAAAAATAAAATAAGATGAAATCAGAGAGGGAGACAAACCGTAAGAGACTCTTAACTATAGGAAACAAACTGAGGGTTATATGCAACTGATAATTACTAAACTCTTATCTCTGAAACCAATAATAAAAATAAATAAATAAATAAATGTGAGATGCAAAATTTTCCCAAAAAATCCACATATAATTTTTGACTCCCCCAAAACTTAACTACTAATAGCCTAATGCTGACCAAAGTCTTACCAATAACATAAACAATCAATTAACACATATATTGTGTATGTATTATATACTGTGTTCTTACAATAAAGTAAGCCAGAGAAAAGAAAATGTTATTTTAAAAATCATAAGGAAGACACATTTACAGTGCCTTACTGTATCAAAAAAAAAAAAAAATCCACATAAAAATAGAGCCACACAGTTCAAACCCATGTTGTTCAACTGTATTATAATCTTTTGTCTTAACTTTAGAGGAAGCTTTTAGGAACTAATATCCCTTACAGTAAAGAATGAGGCATCTAAAGCTGAGTGAATCCTCTAGTTTATTTATCTTTCCCTCTCTATATATTTTTCCCATAGAAATATGTCCAGAATTAAGTGTACCAAAAGTTAATAATGAATATTTCTGAGCTCTAAGTTTTGGGGTGACATTTAACTTCCATTGTTTGCCTTCTTGTACTGCTCTAAGTTTTATAATGAGTTTGTACAATTTTTCAATACAATTTTTTAAACTAAACTCCTTCTATATTTCCTAGTCACAAAATGGCACCAAATGGTACCATCTTCTAATTTGGAAGTAGTCCTTGATTTATCCCTGCACCCACCTCCTCTTCAATATGTCTTAAATTCATCTGCTTCCTTTTTGTTCCCACAGCCGTGTCCTAAGGAAGGACTTCAGTCTCTCCCACCTTAGCTCTTGCAATGGTTTTTTGGCTCCAGTCTCAAGCCCCTCCGTTCCATTCTCCATGCTATTGTCAGAAGTTTCTCTCTAGAACCCAAATCCTGGCATGCCATATGCTGTTTAAAATCAGTAGCGTTCAATAGCCTTCAGAATAAAATCTAAACTACTTGGAATGTCCTAAATGATCTACATGATCTGACCCATGTATTTTCAAAATGGTGACCTTAGACCTTGGGATCAGAACAAGGTTCAAATCCAAATTCTCTATTTGCTCTCTGTTGACTCAGACAAGTTAATTAACCACTTTGAGGCTGTTTCTTTGCTGGCAAGCCGGAGCAAATGATACTTTGCAGAATTGTTGTGTTAGAGATAACTGCATTTAAGTAGTGGACATACTTTAGCTGTTCAGTAACTGTAGCTACTACTATTTTTACTACTGCTGCGTTTATTATTTCCATGTAGCCCAGTCACTGAGGAGGGATAGTGTCTTAGTTATGTCTATATCTCCGTCACCTGTGCCTAACACATTAAAGGGACTCAAGAAATATTTGCTCAAAAATAATATAGATAATATTTTAGACTCCTCTCGGTCGGCACCAGGCTTTTGTAGACTGGCTGTGAGCCTTTAAAATTCATCAGTTGAGTCATCTGATCCTTTCCATCTGAATCCAATCACAAAGTAACTCTTATGTCTGCATGCAGTCCGAGATTACAGAGAATTCTTCTAGCATGTTCCCTCAGTTGCTTACTTCGAAATATCAACGCCACACTGCCCGTCTCAATTTGAAAAATCCACACAGCTCTAATTCCGAGTCACACCAGATAGGTCTAAAAATATCTCTGTATATACTTGGTTATATGACGTCATATCCTCTCATTCTGCAAACTTCAACATTTGTTTTCTTGGGTTACTAAAATTAAATTTAAAAGGCCAGTTTCTAAAGTCAGACTTACCAACCCATTTGTATTTTGACCTGCATACCTTAGGTTAAAAACCACCAACAAATACCAAAGTGCTTCAAAGTGCAAACCAATTACAAACTTAGGCGGTCATTAAAGTAAATGAAATGCATTATTTTGACTAAGGAAAAAAGCATTGTCTCTGTAAATTTTTATGGAGTACTCCAAAGGCAGGGTTTTCTCATCATCCTCTGAATAAACAAAATCGTAAATTCTACAGACCAGGAGTAAAATAAAAACAAAATTAAAAATTGACCACACACACCTGCATGCTTAGCTGTAACAGATGTGATTAATGTCACAATTTAGTACCTAAGCAATAATGAGGCACCCAAAGAGGACTTGGTAAAGGTAAGTAATCCTAAATTTACAGCAGTTTGACTTTTAAGCTGATACTGTTCTAAATAATAAATACTTTCCTAAATAATAATTAAAATATATAGGCGTGTTTTTTCCCACTTTAATGATATAAATTCAATATTCTCTAAGACTAATTGAATAATGAGCTAGAAACATCAATGAGATATACCATATAACCATAAATACAACTTCTAGAATTATTAAAATGATGTCATCAGAAATCACGACCCTTTCACATTAAATCTTGAAATTGCTGGCTGGTCTCCCCTAGACTCACCTAAACCACATCAAAACTCAATGGCAGGGGTACCTGAGTGGTTCAGCTGGTTAAGCTTCTGACTCTTGATCTCAGCTCAGGTCTTAATCTCAGGGTCGTGAGTTCAAGCCCCGTGCTGGGCTCTCTGCAGGCGCGGAGTCAACTTGAAAAAACAAAACAAAAAACTCAATGGCAAGCTAAAAGTTGCATCCCCTTGTGGGGATGGTGAACTTCTAAATGTACAACTTTGATTCTAGTGAACATGGTGCTAGGATCTGAATTTTGTGTTTCCCCAAAATGCATACGTTGAAATCCCAACCCCCACAGATAATGCAATTAGGAGGTGAGGCTTTGGGGAGATGCTTAACTCCTGCGGGTGAAACCCTCATGAGTGGGATTAGGAAAGAGGCTCCAAAGAGCTCCCTAGCCCTTCTGCCGTGTAAGGACCCAGGGATAAAACTGACAGCTGTGAACCAGGAAAAAGCCCTCACCAAAATACAGCCATGCTGGCACCTTGACCTTGGATTGTCCAGCCTCCAGAATCTTCGAAATGAGTTTCCGTTGCTTAGAAGCTTCATAGTCTACAGAATTTTGCTCTAGTAGCCTGAACAGACTAAGACACTGAGAACAATAGAAAAATCTACTTGGGTAATTTGAGAGCATTATATTAGCAAAGAGTTGGAAATTACACATAGAATACATGAGAATCTGCATGGATAAAATGTAAAAACTATGACTAAAAACATTACATTTGCTAAAACCAATTCCATTATATAGTGAAATCTATTGTGGGCAACTTTGCATCAGAAAGCTTGAAGGAATAATTCACTCGGGAAAATCTACTTAAATCAATAGTAAACCATATAACAGCAGTACTTTTATTTTGGTAAAGAGATTTTCTTTAAAATGATCCAAATTTGTTCACAAGCATTCAGCCCGGATTGGTCAACTGGAAGGAAAGAAATTACTTAGTTGTTTAAGGTAAGAAGATGACCCCCAAAATGACACTCACTACAGTGAAATGTACTCAAAGTAAAAATCTGCTGAAATGAACATCCCCAAAAGCAACATGCCCAACTCATAACGCTGACACCTCAACAGGGCAGTGGCAAATATCTCCATTACTTTCAGTTTAATGTAACAAAGGTGCCTAGTAATAAGTTGCCTGCTCAAGTTCATAGAGTCAATATAAAGAGGAATAAAGCCCAGAAAGTATATAGTATAATACTTTCTTGACCACATTTTATCATAGAAATCATTCCTGTTTAGAATGTGTCATAGTCTTGTTTTGATAAATTAGAAAGAACTAATCTAGATACCACTAAACTTTGATTAATTTGTATTTGGTTTATACGTCATGAATTAGCGAACAACGGAGACAGATTCTGTAACAGAGCAAAGAACTCACAAAGAATGCAAGAAGTGATGAAGTGTGAGGTGGGGTGACCAGCGCAGGCTAACAGGTGATGATATATGATGAAGTGCAGCTGAAAATCCCAAGGAAGGGTGAAGTGGCATGGGGAGTGATCTTGGGGTGGTGGACATCCATCTGTAATGTAAAAAACGTTACCTGAGGGATTATACAAATGACCAGAAAGAAACTTGAAAACTGATTGGACTGAATTTTGATAAATGGATTTTCTGTAGAATATTAAGAACAACATTTGGCAATTAAATCCTCAAACATAATATAAATGTCCTGTCTTCCAATTATCTCCTGTCTTCATGTGACCAGAGTGATAGGTTGTCAGTAAGCAGTCCTCAAAGACTAGCATCTGCCATAATTTAACCTCCATACATGGATTGTTTTGAAACTCAATGTCATAATTCAATTTTAATAAATCCTGAACCCCAAGGATAGCTAATGTATTTCTAAATCCAGTGTTGGTTTGTTTCATTTTTTTAAGAGATTTTATTTATTTACTTGACAGAGAGAGAGAGAGAGACAGCGAGAGAGGGAACACAAGCAGGCGGAGTGGGAGAGGGAGAAGCAGGCTTCCTGCTGAGCAGGGAGTCCGACACGGGGCTCGATCCCAAGACCCTGGGATCATGACCTGAGCCAAAGGCAGATGCTTAGCAACTGAGCCACACAGGCGCCCCAGTGTTGGTTTGTTTTAAAGACAAGATAGTAAACTCCACAAAGACATCTAAAACACTTTATACAGTACCTAGTATAGAGCATGTGATTAAAAAGTCCTGACTGACTGAATAAAGGAATGGATGCACGGATAAATGGATGAAGTCAAGATGAATCTACAACCAAGCAAAGCTAAAACCGCACCACAGGTTTTCCATATTACCATGGGAGGCCAAAATAGGTCAAAGAGCATATGTACACCTGATGGGTAATTTCCTATACCATCTTTGGTGCCATTCATCAAGTCAGGACACTACAGGCTACTTAAGTCAGAGATTCCATCTGTGGTACCATTAGCATCCAGCCCTGGGGCTATACATAGGAGGAATTAAGAAAATTCATTGATCCATCCAAATCCATATTTATATCAATATGTTAAATGAGAAGATCTCATCTAATACATAGCTCTTCATAAACAGGGGGCAACTTTTTTCTTTTTTTCAACTTTTTATTTAAGTTCCAGTTAGTTAACATACAATGCAATATTCATTTCAGGCATAGAATTTAGTAATTCATCACCCATGTACAACACCCTGCGCTCATCACAAGTGCCCTCCTTAATTCCCATCACCCATTCGACCCATCCCCACACCCACCTCCCCTCCATTAACACTCAGTTTGTTCTCTATAGTCAAGAATCTGTTTTCTGGTTTGCCTCTCTTTTTTTTCCCCTATGTTCATCCATTTTATCTCTTAAATTCCACATATGAGTGAAATCATATGGTATTTGTCTTTCTCTGACTGACTTATTTTGCTTAGCATAATACTCTCTAGCTCCATATATGTTATTGCAAATGGCACGGTTTCATTCTTTTTGATGGCTGAGTAATATTTCAGTGTATGTGTGTGTGTGTGTGTGTGTGTGTTACATCATTATCCATTCATCAGTTGATGGGCATTTGGGCTCTTCCCATAACTTGGCTATTATTGATAATGCTGCTATAAACATCGGGGTGCATGTATCCTTTCAAATCAGTATTTTTGTAGCCTTTGGGTAAATACCTAGGAGTGCAATTGCTGGGTCGTAGGCTAGTTCTATTTTTAACTTTCCACGGAACCTCCATACTGGTTTCCAGAGTGCCTGCACCAGCTTGCATTCCCACCAACAGTGTAGGAGTATTCCCCTTTCTCCACATCCTTGCCAACACCTGTTGTTTCCTGTGTTGTTAATTTTAGTCACTCTGACAGGTGTGAGGTGATATCTCACTGTAGTTTTGATTTGTATTACCCTGATGATGACTGACGTTAAGCATCTTTTCATGTGTCTGTTGGCCATCTGTATGTCTTCTTTGGGAAAATGTCTATTCATGTCTTCTGCCCATTTTTTCCACTGGATATTTTTGGTTTTGGGGTGTTGAGTTTTATAAGTCCTTTATATATTTTGGATATTAACCTTTTATCAGATATGTCATTTGCAAACATCAGGGGGCTGTTTTTAACTGTCTTTTTCTTTCCTGAATCATTTTGATTAACTTCTAAACCAAACTGGCTCTCTTAACTCAGTGTAGATTCAAAGTCAAGTCCTAAACTATATGAATGCATCTATTTCGTTTTGAAGTGTGTAGGTATGCCCTTAAAGGTATAATTCCTGGTCTGTCTCTGGTCTTCCTTATTCTCATCTTAGCCTTTCACCTCATCCTCCGTGCTACCTAAGATATTCTTGGTCCCAGTAGACATTGATTTAATATTCATAGGGATCAGGAGTTAATATGACAATAATTATCCATTGAAACATGAATTTTTTAAAAACTGGCATTGAAGTAGTAGTAGAGCCTTCTATCAAAAGTACAAACTTTTGGTTAATATATAAATTTGCTTCTATTTCAGTCTGTCTAAAATAGTTTTCCGTCTTATCAATTCTGTCTTTAGCATTCCTGATGCTTTTACCACCACACTCTGCTGCTATAAAAAGAATCCTAGTGTCTCTCCTTTGCATATATCCACTTTGTACCTCTTTCCTCATGAAAATTTTACCCTAAAAAGGCTTCTGGTCATCCCTATTCTTTCTCCACTTACACTGCAAGTGGTGAAAGTGTTGAACCTCTCAAAAACAGGAGCCAGTAGGAGGAATACTACCAAATCATATCCATGCTTCCTGCTAATGAAAGAAAGATATATAGAGGATTACCAGGGGAAAAAAAATAACTACTTCTAAGAATTTTGATAAAAATAATTGTTGTTTGAAATAACTAGGAATAATAGTAGGAATAACTGGGAATAATGGTCCCAGCACTATAAAACATAGATGCTTTGAAAGAACTGTGAACAGACAGGTCAGAATATAGGGGGCAGTAAGGAAATCTATTGTAGATTAGATGCAGAGAGAATTTATCCAGGATTTGGATTTCAAAGAGACCATGTCATTTTAATTCATCCCAATTCTGCACTTCAAAATGGAAACGAGAAAGTGAGCTGTCAAAAGAGATAGTCTTTGTCTGATATATTTATGGGATGGGTACAAGGGAGGAGGTGGAGAATACACAATGTCCCCTCTGACCTATTTTCTTGTGTCACGTGTCATACTGTACAGGGCACGACAATCACTATGACCTGGGTGGAAAGAGCATACCACTTCTTGGAATGCTACTTGATCAGCAGTCATGCAGATGGCCCATAGTTGTGATATCTTCCCCTTGGCTGAAGACAAAAGAGGAGAAGAGAAAATCCTTGCCATACTTGAAGGACAGATGGCAAGCTCTGCCTAAACCCAAGAGAAGGAAGCAAGGACTTAACATTTATAACCTAAGCCAGTGGTCTTCATCACAAAAGGCTGGTTTTGAATTCAAGTATAGGCCATTTCTTGAGAATCTAGCAAGCAAGTGGTTTATTTGGGAGGTAATCCTCAGAAGCACCAGGAAAGAAGTAGGGAATTGAAATAGAGAAAGGAAGGAGGCCAATAAAGGGTATTTATTCAAGCAGGTTACAGCTGTTAGCAACTGGAGCTCCAATCCCACTGAAGAACCCAGGGAGGCAATGTAGAATATGCCTCAGAGATATCCCAAGCTAGGGATATTTACCCTCCAATTCTATCGGACATTGCCCAAGAGCTACTCCCAAGGGGCCTTAATGCCTCAGCACTCCCAGCACATCGTACCTGTGGACCAAATGCACTCCAGTGTCAGAGAAGATCTTCTATGGAATTTCACATGCCTGTTGCACAGAGTAGCAGAGTGGAGGGGCAGGGGAATGGTGGGTACGTAACAGATACGGACAAGGCATCAACAGCATTTGCTATACCTGATTCCCATTAGACTGGACTCCAAAATACCAATGTATTTATCATCTGAACAAAAAAATGAGGGAAGGGAGAGAAATTCTCCTCGTACAAAAGAGAATGCTGCAGGTACAAAAAGACTAGAGCAACATTATTGGAAAAGAAAACTTCCTGGGGTACCTGGGTGGCTCAGGTGGTTAAGCCACCAACTCTTGATTTCGGCTCAAGTCATGATCTCAGGATCGTAGGATCAAGTCCTGCATTATCTCCGTGCTCAGCAGAGTCTGCTTGAGATTCTCTCTCTTCCTTTCCCTCTGCCCCACCCCACCCCCAGCTCACGCACACGCACATGCGCTCTCACTCACTCTCTCGCTCTCTCTCTCTCAAAGAAAAAAAAAACAACTTCCTTTAAATTTCTTGAGCCTTTTAGAAATTAATATTATTTTATTTATTTTTTTTAAAAGATTTTATTTATTTATTTGAGAGCGAGAATGAGATAGAGAGAGAGCATGAGGGGGGAGGGTCAGAGGGAGAAGCAGACTCCCCGCCGAGCAGGGAGCCCGATGCGGGACTCGATCCCGGGACTCCAGGATCATGACCTGAGCCGAAAGCAGTCGCTTAACCAACTGAGCCACCCAGGCGCCCAGAAATTAATATTACTTTAGATTCAGGGTTGGCATGCTGAGGCCCTCAAGCCAGATCCAACCAGCCAACTGGTTTTGCACAGCCCCAAAGCTAAAAATGGTTTACATTCTTCAGTGGTTGGGAAAAAGTAAGAAGAAGCTATTGCATGACACATCAAATTTATATGATATTCAAATCTCATTGTCCATAAACATTATTAGAACACGGCCACATTCATTCATTTACATAATATTGATGGCTATGCTGCCAATGGCAGGATTGAGGATTGAGTAACTGTGACTGGGATCACATGGACTTCAGGGCTTAAAAGTTTCCAGCTCTGGCCCTTCACGGAAAGTTTGCCAACTGTCATTTAGAACCAGACTCACTCTCAGGGAATCTTCAATAGTGATCTCCTGGGATGGGGGGGAGGGTGGGTCTCTTCCTTTTTTTAAGGAGAATTGAAACCCTTTATTGGACTCCATGGGGCTGTCTCTGAGCTTCTTGGATAAGGACGGCTGTTATTTTTTCCACCCCTAAACTGATCAGAGCAGAACAAATAGTCTCCTATTATTGCCAACATAAAACTTGTGGTGTCTTGGTGGTAACGCATGTACTAAGCAACAAGATGCTTACAAATAGTGATGAAAATGGAATAAACTTTAAGATTTAGAATCTCTGTTTTCTCCAGTACGCAGCATAATACTTTGTAAGCTCCTGCCCCATTTCGATTTTTTTCCAGACATAAATTCACACTGGAAACTAATGTTTGAGCCCCTGAAAAGGAGCTAATTTTGCGACAGGAACTGAAAAGATATGACACCAAGGGGTAACTAGAAAAAAAGAGAGGGCGGTGGCAGCGGGTGAGAGAGAGTTTAATTACCATTATTTAATCATCAGGCATCAAGCTAATACATTACTGAAGGAATAAAGATTGATATAAACGATTGGCCATCGAGCAAAAGAATTAAAATTGGTAACGTCCATCAGATCCCAAGGAAACCCAGGATGCCAAGTTTAATCTGGCGCCTGACGCCGTGTTTGCTTGCTTGGTCATGGAAGCAGGGACTAGTTAGGTAAACCAGGTCTTTCCCAGGGAGTGTTGCAGGGATCTATGGGTGTGCTATAAATCAGCACTGCGTCCCTCAGGATGCCAAAGTCCATTCTCAAGGCCTTGTTTACAGGAGAACATCAGTATCCTCTGGGCACACACGTCAATGCGAAGAGAACTTTAAATAGCAGGAGAGAAAAGTGTTCTTGGTAGTCGCACAGCCTACGATAAACTTTGAAGTACAAATGAGAAGTGGAAGTGAATGTTAAATGTATGCCTTGTCCTGAAGCTTCATGAAAAATGAAATGTACAAGAAAAGTTGGATCCCTGCCATGACACCCATTACAGTGTAGACGAAGACTCTGACCTTTTGTGTTACACTTACTGTGTTTTTGACACATTTAGTCAATTACAACGGGTGAAGTGTAATTTGTTTTTCTTAAGTTTAATACAGCATGTCAATAGAAGTTAACCAAAATTTATAGTTGGAACACTAAAGCTGCCACATGCACTTAAACAAATGAACACAATGTATCAGGGTTGAAGTAAAGAGAACATCACGGGCATTTGACTTTATACTTCACATAAGCGTGTTGCCAAATATAGGAAAGCAAGCGCCTTCTCACACTTCCAATGGAAAAGACATTTTACTTCACATTAAATATTGGTGTGAAAAATCTGGCCGGTCTCCAGTCCTAAGGAGTGTTAAACGTTGGCACTTCCACTGTGTACTTTTACTATAAATTGTTGTAGCGTTTATTTGACATGGAATACCCGAAGGATTGATGAGCAAAGAAAGGAAGATTTTTTTTTTATTGTGCCATATTACCTTTTTCAGACATCTATCCTAAGTCTTTACGTCTTCAAAGTCTAAACAAGCAGCCACCTGTATTCAATCGGTGGAAGATATTTTTCATGAACCTATAGCTTGCCTTTTTACAAACCTATAAAAGCACACATTTTCCATTTTATTAGTCAGCAAAGCAGTGGTGGATTTAATAATAAAACTTATAAATGCAGTGTCTTTATAGACAGCTTAACTTTTTTTGCTTGTTTAAAATGCCACAAGAACAACCAAGTTTATTTCACAGTTTCTGTCTCTATCCCATAGAAACAAGTAGCTACAATTTTGTATATCATTACGTTAAAAAAATTCACCTGGCACTCAGACCATTTATATAGCAGCCTACAGACTCCTAAAGATTTAAGAGAAACATAATACTGCGAGGGGAAAATTATCTATTACAATCAAATGCATGTATTTGATTTTGACATCCACAATATGCACATCGATTACATATAGCTACAGCAGTCACGGACTTTGAATTTCCAAGAGGAATTTAAAATAAGTCTGTGTCTCCTTTTTAATTAAATAAATATAGATATACAATATACACAATAAATAAATATATATGTGCACACAATCTCAATGATTACAAAATGAAAATTTAAGATAGCAGTAGGTAACACATTGATATTGGTAAGATTTAAAACAGCGGTACCCCTATTGCTGATGGAGACATAGGGAAGTATGCAGGAGGAGGGATGAATTGTTACCGCCTTTTGGAAAAACAGTCTGGTAATAGCTGCTAAAATAGAAAATACATACACTTTTCAAATCAACATCTCTGTTACTGGTAATCTATACCATAGAAATAAAATACTAGTAGATAAGGATAGTTAATGCAGTTTTTTTTAAGGCAGGAACAAAATATGGGGGGGGGATTGAATGTCTACTAATGGGTAAACATTTTTAATAAGTTGTGGCAAAACCATACCATGAGATAACACGCAGCAGTTACAAGGAATTTTATCAATCTATAATCAATGATTAAAAAGATTTCCACAATATGCTGTTAAGTGAGAAAGGTAAGAGGCAGAGAAATATATATATTATCCCACTTTTCTAAGCCAAACAATGCCAAAAATATTTGAATATATATACAACTATAAATGTGTGTGAATATATGTAAATATGCAAATGCATATAATCATATGGCCATAAATTGTAGTAAGCCAAGATACATACCAAGTTGGTCACCCTGATTCCTAGGGTTATTCAGTTGGCGGAAGAAGAGGCAATGAACAAAAAAGAAAATTGCATTTTTTAAAAACTTATAAAGTAAAAGTAGAATTATTATATGACCATCTTTGGATAAAATCTTTGGGAAAAGGAGTGTCTGTTTATGTTTCTAAAAATGGTAAATGAAAGAGTAGTCATCAAAACATTGATGGTATTTTTCCTCAACGTGCAAAAACTTTGGATATTTCCTTTCTCTTTCATTGGCTGATTTTTTTAAAACAGTGATTACTATTATATATAAAATAGATGATGAAAAGGCTATTTTCATTGGAGGGAAAAAACCTAAAAACTATATAAAGAGCACACTAGTTTAAATTTCTCTCAATATAAATACTTACTATGGGGGAAATGTTTAAGCCTTGAAATTAAAAAAGACAAAATCCTCACTATTTAAAGGAAAAAAAAATGGGGGAAAAAATCATGAGAAAAAGGATACGGCACATGCCACCAATAGGCCTCACTATCCATTCTCCCCTTTTGTAGGTATGAGATTCTCTTTGTGTTTCCTCTGGACAAGCTGACACTGAGAATAAACACTGTATTTTGCATTCTGCCTTACAGGTAGGAATGCAGGAATGTGGCTAAATTCTGCCAACTAAATATAAGCGGAAGTGAAGTGTGCAATCCTCAGGCCTGGAACCTAAGAGTAGTAGTTAGTTTAAGCCATATGCAGCCACACAGGCCAGAACAAGTTTAAGGGACTATTACAGAGCAAGAAAAGGTAACAAAGTTATCATATCATAGCCCTGGACTGCTTATGCTTGAATTATGATAAGAGAGACAAATACACTTTTATTTTTTCAAAGTCACTGTTATCTTACTTGTTATATTGTTAACAGGTAATATACAATTACAGAGTTGCTACCTAGACATGGAGCTACCTTAACACAACTTAAGATATGAAATGCTAATTCTGTGGTCAACTGGTGATCAGCAAGAAAACAGATCCTGCAGGCTACGAAGTTGGTGATCCTTGTCATGCCATGGTAGATCATGTGATTAACTGTGCTATTTGATTAGCTGTAGACTATAATATCTTACAATACAAATCACATGCAGATAGAGCCTATGAGAGAGTCCGCCTGGGAAAAAACTCTCAAAATATTGCTGAGAACTGGCTTTTCCTTGCCAAAGTTAGCAGTCCGGCAAGAGAGACTAGTTCAAGAGAATTATTAGATATTTTTGTAAAGGCAGATTTAGCAGGAGATAAGACTGACCCAGTCCTCTTGAAAACGTCACTGAGAATGGGGCCAGTCTAGTGGCAAAGATCAGAGACAGATAGGGCCTTTTGCCCTCTCATCCAAGACTGCGGCTTCAGAAGACTTCAAAGTAGCCAAAACCAAAAACGTGGCTAATTTAATCAAAGAAAAAGAGATCCCCACCAAGAAGTCGCTTCTGGGCTCCTCCTCAAACCTCTGTCAGGTTCAGCTTCCTTGCCTCCACTCCAGCCTCCACCATGTCCATCACGGTGGCCCAGAAGTCCGAGGAGGTGTTCACCTCCTGCCCCCAGGCTTTCAGCAGCCCCTGGCACCCCAGAGCACCTGGATCCCGCATCTGCTCCTCAGCCTTCTCCCAAGTGGGCAGCAGCTTCTGGGGTGGTCTGGACACCGGCCTGAGTATGGTCAGGGGCTACAGCAGGGCCAGGGCAATGGGGGACATCACAGCCGTCTCAGTGAGCTAGAGCCTTTTGAGCCCCCTTGAGCTGGAGGCAGACCCCAACATCCAGGCTGAGCAACACTCAGGAGAAGAGCAGGTCAAGACCCTCAACAAGTTTGCCTCCAGCGACAAGGTGCGGCACCTGGAGCAGCAGAACAAAATTCTGGGGACCAAGCGGAGCCTCCTACAGCAGCAGAAAACCGCTGGGAGCAACGTGGACCGCCTGTTGGAGAGCTCCATCGACAACCTTTGGTAGCAGCTAAACACATCGGACCAGGAGAAGCGGAAGCAGGAGGTGGAGCTTCGCCACAGGCAGGAGCTGGTGGAGGACGTCAAAAGGAAGTACAAGGAGGGGATCAAAGAGGGTGCAGATGTGGGGAATGAATTTGTCCACATCAAGAAAGATGTGGACGAAGCTTACCTGAACGAAGTAGAGCTGGAATCCCTCCGGGAAGGGCTGGCAAACGAGATCAGCTTCTTAAGGCAGCTTAGGAAGAGGAGATCTGTGAGCTGCAGTCCCACATCTTGGACACGTCCGTGGTGCTGTCCATGGACAACAGCAGCTCCCTGGACCTGGACAGCATCATCGCCGAGGTCAAGGACATCACCAACCACAGCTGGGCTAAGGCCGAGACCATGTACCAGATCAAGTACAAGGAGCTGCAGGCATTGTCTGGGAAGCCTGGGGATGACCTCAGTAGCACGAAGACAGAGATTTCCGTGATGAGCCAGAAGATCAGCCAACTCCAGGGTGAGATCCAGGGCGTCAAAGGCAAGAGGGCTTCACTGAAGGTCGCTGCCGCCGATGTTGAGAAGAGCCAGGAGCTGGCTGTTAAGGAAGCCAGTGCCAAGGTGGCCGATGGGGAGGCTGCCCTGCAGCGAGCCAAGCAGGATACGGTGTGGCGGCTGCACGAGTACCAGGAGCTCATGAACATCAAGCTGGCCCTGGACATTGAGATCACCACCTACCGCAAGCTGCTGGAGGACGAGAGAGCCAGCTGGGGTCTGGGATGCAGAATTTGAATATCCATACTAAGACCAACAGCAGCTACTCGGGTGGGCTGAGCTCAGCCTACAGGGTCCTCATGAGCCTGACTTCAACTATGGCCTGAGCTCCTTCCTGTCCAGCTTTGGCTCTAGCAGGGGCGCCAGTTCCTTTAGCTGTGTCAGCTCCTCCAAGGCCATGACTATGAAGATGATTGAGACCTGCACTGGGAAGCTGGTGTCCAAGCTGTCTCGGATGTGAATAGCAGTGGTCCCTCCCAGCCTCCTCGTTCCTGTGACTACTATAGAGCCTCTGGGGGAAGGAGCTGTGTGGGGGAACATCGGGAACAGGAGACCGACCTGAGGCTCAGCCCCAGTCCTCAGCCTACGCTTGGGGGGAGTCTATTGCCCTGGATACCCCTCTTGCCCATGCCTCCAATTAAAAGTGCCTTTCCCCAAATAAAACCTCAGATGGCTCTGCCAACCACCCCCCCCCGCCGCAAAAGAAAAAGAAAGTACAAATACACAACATAACAAATAAGAAAGGAGAAATAAATTGATAAAATTTTGAAAATCATAAGTCCATACTGTGTAATTCTATGAAAATTAATGTGAAAACCTAGCTAAAACAATCAATTCCATATAAAATACATTTATGAAATTTGACTTTCTCTGTCCAGATAAGTATTAGTTTTCTATCGCTGCCATAAAATGTTACCACAAACTTAGTGGCTTAAAACACCACATATTTATTATTTTATAGTTCTTAGGTCAAAAATCCAATATGGGTCTCACTGAACTAAAATCAAGGTGTCAGCAGGCTGTTTCCTTTCTTGGAGGTTCTAGAAGAGAATTTGTTGCTGTCTTCTTCCTATGTTGGTAGAATTTGTTTCCTTGTGGGTGTATGACCAAGGTCTCTGTTTTCTTACTGGCTGTCGGTTGAGGGCTTTTCCCCTGCTTCCAGATGCCATCCATATTCCTGGGCTCATGGTCCCTTATTCCATCTTCAAAGCCAGCAACCGTGATGCAGGTCAAGTTTCTCTCACATTGTGTCTCTCCGACCCATGAGAAAAAGTTACTCACTTTTAAATTCTCAAAAGAATAAGCCGTTCAGATTAATCTCCCCACCTAGAAGTCCCTACCCTTATTCACACCTGCAGAGTCCTTTCTCCCATGTACATAACATAATCACAGGTTCTGGGGATTAAGGCATGGATATTTGGGGGGCCATTGCTCTCCTATTACAGATCCAAATACAGATTTCTTATTTATATAAAAAAAACTTGGATTAAATTTCAAAGAAGTAGAGAACTTGCCCTCAAACATTACCATGTGCAGATAGTTTCACAGGGGAGTTCAGCCAAACTTTTAAAGACTAGATGATCTAAAACCACACAAATTTTTTTAAACATAGACATTTCCAAAAATATTATTATAAAAAAAAGTATCAATACATAAACCTGATAAAATAGTATGGTAAAGAAAAACAGAAACCAATCTTACTTTGGAATATTGAGGCAAAAAATCTTAAACAAAATATTAGGGACTAGAATCCAACAGCATATTTAAAAAATTGATATATTCATGAGCAAGTTGATTACAAGAACACAAGAGTGATTTGATATTAAGAAATCCATTATTATGATCACCATCTTAAAAGATTTTTAAAAATTACTTGACTAATGACAAGGACATTGAAAAAAATGCAACTAAATTCAAAATTCATTTCTGATAAGACATTTTGTAAAATAGAAAGCCATGGATTTTTCTTTAAATTGATAAAATAAATTTACCTCAATCCTAAAGCCAGCATACTATTTATTAGGTAAACACTAGAAGCATTTCCACTAAGATCCAGAGCAAGGCAAAAAAGCCTGCTATTCTTTTAACTATTTAATACAATATCGGACTTACTAGCTAGTGCAACAAAACAAGAGAAAAGCCCCTAAGGGGGAGGTAATTAGCTCTCCCCCATATCAAAACATGACATATGAATAAACAGCCAGACTAGTACAACAGAAAAGAAAGTTTAAAAATAAATACAACTACATATGGAAATTTGGAATATAATTGAGATAGCATTTCACACCTGTGAGGATCAGATGGACTTTTTCATAGTGTTGTGACAAATGGATAGTCATTTGGAAAAAGAAAAAATGTAAGAGAAAAAAGATAAATACCAATGTAGGAGAAAACACACACAACATATATCAAAGATAAAGAGCTAATCTGGGGCGCCTGGATGGCTCACTCAGAAGAGCACGTGACTCTAGATCTCGGGGTCGTGAGTTTGAGCCCCATGTTGGGTGTAGAGATTACTAAAATAAATAAATAAATAAACTTTAAAAATTTTTAAAAAGAGTTAATCTTCCAAATACACAAAAAAACTCTTAGGGCAAGGAGGGGCATTTTTTTAATTTGTTTTTTTTTTTTTTCCAGCTTTGCTGAGATATAACTGACAACATTTTAAGACATTTGAAGTATGTTTATTCATTCTGAAAACGTTTATTGAAAAACTTCATGTAAAGTTCTACACCTGAATTTGGGTCGTGGCATAACAATATGCGTGGACATCTCTGTTCAAAATAGGAAAATCCCCTCGAAGATCTTTTTACCTCAGTAGCATCTCCTTTGGCAGTCAAGGGCAACAGCTATACTAATTTTCCACACATGTTTTTCATTTTACTATTTGCCTTCTTGAAGATCCTGGAATGCAAAATAAGCCACGAAAAGGACTATGAAAGTCCTTTGATATTTTAAGATAAGAAAAATATCCCCATCCATCATGATATTTATTTGAAAACTTGTGAAGTGTAGTTCTTCAAGATATTTTTATTAGAATATAAGGTCCTAATTTTAAAAGTAAATTTCAGTACCATCTTTTGTTTGCAACCATTAAAGAAGTCAATTACGTGTTACTTTAACCCTGATTTTAACTTGAAATATCTAATATGACAGTAATTGCATTATTCTCAAATCAGTATTTGGCTCTGTATTTTACGTCACTCATGGCTGTAACTACAGCTAAGAATTCTGAGCTTGGAGTCCTCCATTACTTCTTCCTCAAACATACAGAGCTCGAGTTGCTTAATATTTTATTTAATAATTTTGTTTAAACAAAACTATATATTTGCATTGGTAACAAAATTGTTAACAGTTTTCCTCCCTAATAGGTTACTCTTACTACCATAAAAGTAGCCCAAAGACAAGGGCAATGTATGCTTCCCATCTGACCTACCCACTTTTGTATTATTTACGCAATAATGATCAAGGCCCAGGGCATTTCCTGGGGATTAATGGCTGACTGGGAGATTGGCTGAAGCCCATTAACTTGGGGCCGTCATTAATTTTCTTAGAAAACCTGGTTTAAAGTCATTATTTCTATTATAAGATCAATAACACACACCCCTCATCACCACCGCAACAAAAAACTTATTGGGAATAACTTTTTTTCCTGGAATTTTTCGTAAGTACATTCAACCTGTAGGTGATATTTTAAAAGCAATGCCACGGGGTGCCTGGGTGGCTCAGTCATTAAGCATCTGCCTTCGGCTCAGGTCATGATCCCAGGGTCCTGGGATCGAGCCCCATGTTGGGCTCCCTGCTCAGCGGGAAGCCTGCTTCTCCTTCTCCCACTCCCCCTGCTTGTGTTCCGTCTCTCGCTGTGTCTCTCTCTGTCAAATAAATAAATAAAATCTTAAAAAAATAAATAAAATAAAAGCAATGCCACAGAAACCCTGAACAACTTAGCAACATTGACGGGACTCCCCTAGACTTCAAGGTCACATACATTGGCAGCTGTTTCCTATGTGCCCTGACTTAGGAGTCAAGCTAAAAATAAAGCTCCCCCCCCAAAAACACACCCTCTGTCTCTCTCCTCATTCTCTTGCTCTTCCCCCCCTTCTCTCTTCCTCCTTCCCACCCTCCCTTGCTCCCTCCATTCCTCTCCCCACTTTCCTCCCTCTTTCCTCAGGGCAAGTTTCCGTCCAGCAAGTTTCCACCCAACGTGAAGAGCAAATGGAATTATGACTCTACGGTGTTTTCATGAAGGGCATTTCCTCAGGAATAAATGTGTGAAAGACCTGGTCCTTCTTAGCAACTTCAGTGAAATAGATCCGAGAAAACTAGAATTCACAGGATGAAATAGGCATAATTTGTCTGCCACCGCTTGGGGGCTCCGAACATGGAGACTGGCAAGGCGAGGACCCTGACCCAAACTGCAGCCCAGGAAGCCAAGAGCAGCGAAAGGGCAGCGGTGTTTGGAGCCCTGCAAGAAGCCAGAAAACGGATTATAAATGTTAAAGAACCTTAGGAACTGTATTTCAGTGCATGAAAGTGGATGGTTAGGACAGCACCATGTCAAACAGGGGGAGCGTTCCCTCCATCAGTGTTCCCGTTCAGACATATTTAGAGATGTCATCCCTCTCCTGCCTCCCAAAAGTCCCTACGTTCTTTTAGGCCAGGAGAAAAGTACTACTAACAGTAAATAAAATAATTAAAGAAAAAATAAAATAAAGAAATTGCATCAATCTAGTTTCTTCATTTTTTTTATTCAATTTATTTATTTGAGAGAGAAAGAGAAAGAGCACATAAGCAGGGTTTGCAGCAGAGGGAGAGAGCTGAGCAGGGAGCCCCATGCGGGACTTGGTTCCAGGACCCTGGGATCATGACCTGAGCCGAAGGCAGATGCTTAATGACTGAGCCACCCAGGCGCCCCTTTTCTTGATCTAATTTCCATTCCAGACACTCCTTACCCTTGAAATAAGTGCTATTGTCATATTCTTACCTGTCAATGTGCTTACATCACTTCCTTGTAGATCCATCTCTTGGAGACTATGACATAGCTGTATTTATTGAGTATTTCCTTTCCTCCTTCCCTTACCTCACTTCTCCCACCCCCACTAAACTTCCACCACCACCCATAGAGTCAATGTACAGATAGGGAGGAGCAGTGAGTCATGAAAAGCAGAAGAAAAAAGGTTTTGAGAATAAAAAACAGAAGTAATTGGTTGTTGCTAAACAACTGAGGTTAATGGATATCCATCCATCCCACAAGTAAGGGAAAACCAAAGTAAATGACTGCACTGATGAGAAATACAAAAATAAATTTTAAATAATCCCCATCCCTTAAGAGCTTACAATCCATTAATGGAAATAAAACAAGAAGACAAATTGTTGTAGCATGAGTTAGTAGGCAGGAAGAACCATGTGATAGACACAAGTATGTGAGTGATTCATGTAGTTCAGTGTTTACCTCTAGTTGGGAGAATCAAGAAAAACTTCATGAAACACATAACTAAATTATCAGAGATTGGCTTACAAGCAAAGAGAATGGCTTGAGGTGCTAAGAATAAAAACATGGGGCGGGTAGGATTGTCTGAGAAGCACAAACACTTTGGTTGTCTAGAACATACAAAAACACTATGAGATATAACTAGAGCATAGGTTGATGTCAAAACTTAGAGGTCTTCAAAGGCAGGCTAAGAAATCCTGGGGAAAGAGTAAAAGATTTGAACAAGATAATGATGTAAAGAGAGTTGTATTTTAATAATATCAATCAAATATCAAGAGATGTTTAGAAAGGATTAAAGGAAAAAAATTGGACGAGTCAGGGTATGTGGGTGGCTTAGTCAATTAAGCGTCCAGCTCTTGATTTCGGCTCAGGTCATGATCTCAGGGTTGTGAGATCCAGCCCCTGTTGGGCTCCACGCTCAGGGGGGAGTCTGCTTGAGGTTCTCTCTTCCTCTCCCTCTGCCCCTCCCCCCACTCCTGCTCATGCTCCCTCTTTTTCTCTCTCTCTCCTTAAAATAAATAAATCTTTAAAAAAAATGGATATGAGTCAAATATGAGGCAATTTATATAGCTCGAAGCTGAGATATCTAGATTTATAAGTCATGTAGTGGCAGTAGGAATTGAAAGAAGATTAATAAAAGAGCCAGTGAGTAGATGTAAGTTATTGTCAAGGTCCTCTCTTTCATGTTGGATGGTAGTTCATTTAATTATTATCATTATTACTATTTCAAAGCAGAAGAACAAATAAATAAATAAAAGGTGGCTATAAATGAACAGATGACGAAAATGTTGTGAACCAAGGATTATGACTAATCTGTGTCTCTGAAACTTAAAAAATAATAATAATAAATTTTTTTCAGGAGGAAAACTCCCTAGAGAATAACAGTGTCCCCTGACGGAGATAGCTTACTCTAGTAGAAAAAAAAAAAAAAAAAAAAAATGGGCTCAGGAGACAAATAAACCTGGCTCTGAATTCTGGCTCTTTTTTTTATAAACTTAATGATGCAGAGTCACCAGTATAACTTCTTTATGTTTCATTTTTTCTCATTGGGAAAATAAGAATAATAATATCTACTCTATAAGACATTATGAAATTTGGATGATAACAATGATTTTTGGCAAATACTAGATGCTCAGTGAAAGGCAGCTATAACAGATGATTGATTAAAGTATAGAGGGAAATGAATAAAACATTCCAAGGCTTTGAGCCTATGTAGATGACTAAAAATAATCATGCTATTCATGGAAATATAAAAATCAGAGAATATGAAACAGATTTTAGGAAGGAGATTTTTCTATTTTAGCAGTTTTCATCTTATATGACCTGTATATAAATCCCATACCATGACTAAAGCAAATTTACTTATTTATTTATTTATTTATTTATTTATTTATTTATTTATTTATATTTAAGTTCCAGTTAATTGACATCCAGCTCAATATTGGTTTCAAGAGTTCAGTGGTTCATCACTTACATACAACACCCAGTGCTCACCATAACAAGTGCCCTCCTTAATACCTATCACCCAACTATCCCATCCCCCACCCACCTCCCTCCATCAGTTTGTTCTCTATTGGTAAGATTCTCTCGTAATTTGTTTCCCTCCTTCTCTTTTTTTTCCCCTCCCGTATATTCATCCATTTTGTTTCTTAAATTCCTTTGGTATGGTATTTCATATAATGGTATTTGTCTTTCTCTGATTGACTAATTTCACTTAGCATAATACACTCCAGCTCCATCCACATTGTTGCAAATGACAAGATTTCATTCTTTTTTTTTTTTTTTAAGATTTTACTTATTTATTTGAAAGAGAGAGAGAGAGTGAGAGAGAACATGAGAAGGGAGAGGGTCAGAGGGAGAAGCAGTCTCCCTGCTGAGCTGGGAGCCTGATGCAGGACTTGATCCTGGGACTCCGGGATCATGACCTGAGCCGAAGGCAGTAGCTTAATCAACTGAGCCACCCAGGTGCCCCAAGATTTCATTCTTTTTAATGGCTGAGTAGTAGTCCATTGTATATATACACCACATCTTCTTTATCCATTCATCAGTCAATGGACATTTGGGCTCTTTGAATATTTTGGCTGTTGTTGATAATGCTATTATCAACATCCAGGTTCATGTACTCCTTTGAATATGTATTTACTAAAGCAAGTTTATAGGATAGAGACTCTCTCTGATATCCATAAATAAATTTCAAGGTGCATTTGGCCTTGGGATTACTTCATGTCCTTGTCATTGCTGCCTTTGTTGTTTATTTTTACCTGCTTTTATTGTTTATTTTACATAGTGGGTAAAAATAAAATATAGATGAGGATTTAGCGTAGCTAAATCCTGAAGACCAAGAATAAGGGTGTCTTGGATGCCTAACATCAACAGGATTCTAAACAAAAAGTATAATCACTTGTAACCTACATGTATAATAAAGCATACAAGAGGTTTTTTTTTTTTAAGATTTTATTTATTTATTTGACAGAAAGAGACACAGTGAGAGAGGGAACACAAGCAGGGGGACTGGGAGAGGGAGAAGCAGGCTTCCCACCGAGCAGGGAGCCCGATGTGGGGCCCTATCCCAGAACCCTGGAATCATGTTTTTCATGTTTTTCAAATTTTTTTTCTTATTAGCTATGTGTCTTTAAAGATAATTGACTATATAAAGCAATAATATATTGTGGAGTTTGTAACATATATAGAAATAAAATATATGACAATAATGACAGAAAGGCTGGGAGGAGAAAACAGGAGTAAACTGTGGTAAGGGTTTTATACAGTATATAAATCAGTATAATACCACTAGAAGTTAGAATGTGATAAGTTAAAGATGTTTATGACAAACACCAAAGCAACCACTAAAATAACACAACAAAGAGTTCTTCCTAATAAAACAACAACAAAAATAAAATAGAACAACAAAATAGTCAACTAATCTAAAAGAAAACATAAAAAAAGATGAAAAGGAGAATAAGGAAAAGATAGAACAAATAGAAAACAAATACCAAGATTTAAACTCCACCCCATACCAATAATCATGTTAAATGTTAATGGCCTACAAACATGAATTAAAGACAGTGGTTGTCAGATCAGATAAAAAAAATAAAAAGTAATACTCAATTCTGGGTATTGTCTATCAAAAAATTAAATATAAACACAAATTGATTAAAGTTAAAAGAATAAGAAAAGATACACTATGTTAACAGAAATCAAAAGATGAAATGCCTATATTATATAGAACAAAGTAGATTTCAAAGCATGGAATATCATCAAAGATACAGATTATTTCATGATAAAAAGGTCAATTCATAATGAGTAAATAATAGCAGAACATCAAAACACATGAAATAAAAACTGTTATGACTGTAAAAAGAAAGATAAATTCACAAATATAGTCATAGATTTCAACAATCTCAATAATTGATAGAACCATTAAACAGAAAATAAGGATATAAAAGTTA
Source organism: Mirounga angustirostris (assembly GCF_029215605.1). Lineage (NCBI taxonomy): Eukaryota > Metazoa > Chordata > Mammalia > Carnivora > Phocidae > Mirounga > Mirounga angustirostris. Next base: position 147,986,467 of record NW_026991710.1, on the reverse strand, counting down.
AAGAACACTATCAAATAATTTGACATAACTGATATTTTCAGAACAACCTATCCAACACTACATTAGAATACACATTTTTTTCAACAGCACATGAAACATTTTCCAAGGTATACCATATTTTATTTTATTTTTTTATTTTATTATGTTATGTTAATCACCATACATTACATCATTAGTTTTTGATGTAGTGTTCCATGATTCATTGTTTGCGTATAACACCCAGTGCTCCATGCAGTATGTGCCCTCTTTAATACCCATCACCAGGCTAACCCATACCCCACCCCCTCCCCTCTAGAGCCCTCAGTTTGTTTCTCAGAGTCCATAGTCTCTCATGGTTCATCTCCCCCTTCTATTTCCCCCTCTTCATTTTTCCCTTCCTGCTATCTTCTTCTTTTTTTTTTTAACATATAATGTATTATTTGTTTCAGAGGGTATACCATATTTTAGATCACAGAACGTGTCTCTATAAATTTAAAAAGACCCAAATCATACAAAGTATTTACTCTGAGCACAATAAAAATAGCTAAGAAATCAATTATCAGGAAAATGATCTCAAGTATATTGAAACTAAACAACACAATGTTAAATAAACCATGGGTCAAAAAAAATAAAAAGTGAAATTAGTAATTATGTTGGTGAAAACACAACATTTTAAAATTTGGCAGCGAATATTTAGAGGGGTTTATTTATCTCAGACAGAGGAAAGACCTCAGAAGGATGACCTCAACTTCAACCTTAAGAAACTAGAGGGGTGCCTAGCTGGTTCAGTCAGTAGAGCATGAGGTTCTTAATCTCAGGGTTGTGTGTTCAAGCCCCACACTGGGTATAGAGATTACTTAAAAATAAAATCTTAAAAAAAAAAAAAGAAAGAAGCTAGAAACAAAAAGACAAATAAATACAAGGTAGAAGAGATGAAATAATTAAAAAAAAACAAACTAGAAATCAATAGAATAAAATATAGAAAATCAATGAAAAGATTAATAAAAAAAGCTGTTCCTTTAAAAAAATAAATAAATTGATAAATTGCTAGCTGGACTAATCAGGAGAAGGAAAGGGAGAAGACACAAATTACCAATATCAGGAATGGTAGAGATGACATCACTATATATTCTACAGATATTAGAGGAAAATGAGAAAATACTAAGAACATTATGCCAACATTTGGCAATTTAGATTAAATAAGCATATTTCTTTAAAGACACAATCTATCCAAATTTACTCAAGAATAAATACTAACCTAAATAGACTATTAAATAAATTGAATTTGTAATTAAAAACATCCCACAAACAAATCAACAAAAGCTTCAGGCTCAGATGGTTTCACTGGAGAATTCAACCAAGTACTTAAGAAATAAATGGTATCAATTCTACACAAAATCTTCCACAAAACTGAATAGGAGGTAATACTTTCCAACTTATTGCATGAGACCAGAGTTCTCTGGCATGAAACCCAGACTGACATTATAATAAAAGAAATCCATAAACCAATATCCTACATGCACATAGACGCAAAAATTCTAAATAAGGGGCGCCTGGGTGTATCAGTCCATTAAGTGTCAGCCTTCGGTTGGGTCATGATCCCAGGGTTCTGGGATAGAGCCCCATGTCAGGCTCCTTGCTCGGCGGAGAGTCTGTTTCTCCCTCTCCCTCTGCCCCTCCTCTGCCTCCACTTGTGCTCTCTCTCTCTCAAATAAATAAATAAAGTCTTTAAAAAAATTTTTCTAAATAAAATTTTAGTAAATTAAATCCAATAATATATAAAAAGATAATAAAACATGACCAAATAGGGTTCATTCAAGGAAAACATTTTTTGTGTTTTATGTGATTTAACATTCACATATCAATCAATGTAATTCAGCGCATTCACAGACTAAAAAGTAAAAATCATATGATCATCTCAACAAATTCAGAAAGAATATTTGACAAAAATTAAATAAGCATATCTGCTAAAAACTCTTAGCAAAGAGGGACCCAAAGGGAACTTCCTCAACTTGAAAACTTATAGTTCTATAGAATACTTACAGCTAATATAATACTTAATGGAGAAAGACTGAAAGCTTTCTCCCTAAGATAGGAAAAAGGCAGTGATGCCCCCCTTACTATCTATTCAGCATTATACTGGAAATTAAAGCCAGTTCAATACGATAAGTAAAAGAAATAAAAGGTCTCCAAACTGGAAAAGAAAAGTTGCCTCTATTTGTAAACAAAAGGATTACATAGAAAATCCTTCAGAAATTTCAAAAAACAAAAATAACTATTAGAACCAATAAGTGAATTTAACAGTTTCAGGATACAATATTTTATTTGTATACATTAGCAATGACTAATTAGAAATTGAAATTTTAAAAACAATACAGTTTACAAAATACAAAAAAGAACTCTGGTCAATACCTCATCAAAATCTATGGGATGCAGCAAAAGCAGTTCTAAGAGGGAAGCTCATAATATTACAGGTCTATCTCAACAAAAAAGAAAAGAACAATTAATAAATGGCAATAAGTATATACCTACAAATTTATAATTACCCTAAATGTATGTGGACTAAATTCTCCAATTGAAAGACATGGCAACAACAACAAAAACAAGACCCCATCTATATGCTGTCTATGAGAGACTCAACTCAGTTGTAAGGCTATATGATCTAGTAATTCTACTTCTGGGTATGTATCCAGAGAAAATAAAAAAACACTAATTCAAAGAGATATATATGCACTCTCATGTTCATTGCAGCATTATTTACAATAGTCAAGATATGGAAATAACAAAAGTTTCCATTGGATGAATGGGTTAAGAATATGTGGTGCACACATACCATGATATACTACTCAGCCATAAAAAAGAATAAAATCTTCCATTTGCAACAACATAGATGGACCTTGACGGTATTATGCCAAGTGAAATAAATCAGACAGAGAGGCAAATACCATAGATTTTAGTTATATGTGGAATCTAAAACACAAAATAAACAGAACAAAACCCGTAGATGTGGAACAAATTGGTGGTTGTCAGAGGGGATGAGGGTCATGGGGTGGGCAAATAGAAGAAGGAGTTAAGAGGTACAAACTTCAGGTCATTAAATAAGTCATGGGGATTGTATGTACAGCATGCTGACTATATTTAACAATATTGTATTGCATATTATGTACTTTATATAATGACGGGGAAGTCAGACCTACTGTCATGGTCATTTCACAGTGTATACAAATATTGAATCATCATATTGAACATCTGAAATTAATACAATATTACATGTCAATTATACCTCATTTTAAAAAAAAGATCTCTAATAAGCAATCTAAGATCAATCTAAGATTACATATCCAGGAACTAAGGAAAAAAAAGAACAAAGGAAGACCAATAACAGCAGAAGGAAGGAAATAATAAAGTTTAGAGCAGAACTAAATTAAATAGAGGCTAGAAAAACAATAGAAAATAACAACAAAGCTAAGAGTTGGTTTTGTGAAAATTGACAAAGCTTTAGCTAGAAAGAGAAAAGATGAATCAAATAAATGAAGTTATAAACATAAGACAAGACATTACAACTGATACCACAAAAATACAATGGATCATGAGAGACTACTATGAACAATTATATACCAATAATTTGGACAACTTAGAAGAAATGGATAAATTACTAGAGACATACAATTTACCAAGACTGCATCATGAAGAAATAGAAAATCTGAACAGACCAATTAGCAAGTAAGGAGATTGAATTGGTAATAGAGAACTTCCAACAAATAAAAGACCAGGACAAGATGGCTTCACTGATGAAGTCTACCAAATATTTAAAGAAGAATTAATAACAATATTTTTCAAACTCTTCCAAAAAATTGAAGAGGAAAGAATACATCCAAACTCATTTTATGAGACCAGCATTATCCTGATACCAAAACCAGACAAGGACACTGTAAGAAAAAAAAAATTATGGGCCAATAGCCCTGATGAACATGGATGCAAAAATCCTCAACAAAATACGAGCAAACCGAATTCAACAGCATATTAAGACGACCATACACTGAAATCAGGCGGGATTTATCCTTGAGATGCAGGAATATTTCAACATGCATAAATCAGTAAATTGACACACCACATTAAGAAAATTCATTTCATTATATAAAATCATATAATCAACATCTCAATAGAGGCAGAAAAAGCATTTGACAAAATTCAACATCTTTTCATGATAAAAAATCTCAACAAATTAGTTATAGAAGGAATGTACATCAACATAGGAAAGGCCAATCATAATAAGCCCATAGCTAACAACATAGTAGTGAAAAGTTAAAAGCCCTTTTACTAAGATCAAGAAAAATACAAGGACGCCCACTCCCACCACTTCCATTGGACATAGTACTAGATCCTAGATACAGCATTAGGCAAAAAAAAAAAAAAAAGAAAGAAAGAAAGAAAGAAAAAATAAATAAAAGGAAGGCAAAATGGAAAGGAAGAAGTAAAATTATCTCTGTTTGCAGATGGCATGATCTTATATATAGAAAGCCCAAAAGACTCCACCAAAAAACTGTTACAGATAATAAACAAATTTAATAAAGTTTCAGGATACAAAATCAACATGCAGAAATCAATTATGTTTCTGCACACTAACAATGAATTATTAACAATGCAATCTCATTTATAAAAGTATAAGAACAGTAAAATACTTAGGAATAAATTTGACGAAGGTGGTGAAAAACCTGAAAATATTTATAAGACACTGAAAAAAGAAATTGAAGAACACAAACAAATGGAAAATATTCCAGGCTCATGCATTGGAAGAATTAATATTGTTAAAATGTCCATACTATCCCAAGCTATCTACAGATTCAGTGCAATCACTATCAAAAGTCTAATGTCATGTTTCTCAGAAATAAAAAAAAAAAAAACTATTCTAAAATTTGTATGAACTCACAAAAGTCCACAAATAGCCAAAGCAATCTTAAAAAAGAACAAAGCTGGGGGTATCACATTTCCTGATTTCAAACTATATTACATAGCTATGGGAATCATCAAAACAGCATGGTACTGGCATAAAAAACATACATACAGACCAACGGTACAGAATAGAGAGGCCAAAAATAAACCTACACATATACAGTCAACTAATCTTTGACAAGGGCACTGAGAACACAAAATGGGGAAAGAATAGTCTCATTAATAAAAGGTGTTGAGCAAACTGGATATCCCACATGCAAAAGAATGAAACTGGACCTTTATGCTATACAACTCACCAGAATTAACTCAAAATGGATGAAAGAGTTAGATGTAAGATCTAAAACTGTAAAACTCCTAGAAGAAAACAAATGGAAAATCAGACATTACAACTGATACCACAAAAATACAATGGATCATGAGAGACTACTATGAACAATTATATACCAATAATTTGGACAACTTAGAAGAAATGGATAAATTACTAGAGACATACAACTTACCAAGACTGCATCATGAAGAAATAGAAAATCTTGACATTGGTTTTGGCAATAATTTTTAGGTAAGATGCCAAAAGCACAAGCATCAAAAGCTAAATAAAGGACTACATCAAACTAAAAAGCTACTTTATAGCAAAGGAAACAATCAATAAATTTAAGAGGCAACCTATGGAATGGGAAAAATATTTATTTACAAACCATATATCGGGGTAAATATCCAATATACATAAGAAACCCATACAACTCAATAGCAAAAAAATAAAAATAAAAAAAAAATAAACCAATTAAAAATGGTCGAAGGAGCTAAATAGACATTTTTCCAAAGAAGACATATAAATGGCCAAAGGTACATGAAAAAGATGCTCAGCATCATTAATTATCAGGGAAATGAAAATCAAAACATCAATAAGATATCATCTCCCACCTGTTAGAATAACTATTTTTATCAAAAAAGTAAGAGATAACAAATGTTGGCAAGGAGGCAGAAAAAGGGAACCGTTGTACACTGTTGGTAGGAATGTAAATTCCCATTGTGGAAAACACTATGGAGGTTCCTCGAAAAATTAAAAAAATAGAATTACCATATGATTCAGCAATCCCACTCTCGAAAATATACTCAAAGGAAACAGAAGCACTATACTGAAGAGACATATGAACTCCCATGTTCTTTGCAGCATTATTCACAGTACCTAAAAATATGGAAACAACCAAAGTGTCCATCAGTAGATGAATGGATTAAAAAAATGTGGTATATACACACACACACATATATAGGTATGTATATATAATATATATAATGTATATACATACATGGGCCAATAGCCCTGATGAACATGGATGTTCATATATATATATATATATATATAATGGAATATTATTCAACCACAAAAAAGAATGAATTCTTGCTATTTGAGACAACATGGATTAACTCGGAGGGAATTATGCTAAGTGAAATAAACCAGACAGAGAAATACAAATACTGTATGGTATCACTTATATGTGGAATCTTAAAAAATAATAATAATAATAAAGCTGATTTCATAAAAACAGGGTGGTGGTTGCCAGGGGCTGTGGTAAGGGAAAAGTAGGTAATAATATAGTATTGTGTACATGAAATTTGCTGAGAGTGGGATTTTTTATGGGATTTCACCAAAAAGAAAAAAAGAAAAGAGAGAGTTAATTATGGGAGACAATGTATATGTTAATTATCTTGATGTTGGTAATTATTTCACAATGTATATGTATATCAAATCATCACATTATACACTTTAAATATATACAATTTAATTTGTGAATAACTTCTCAATAAAGCTGGACAAAAAACATAAATAAAAGCACCATGTAGAATAATGTAAATATATTTTAAAATGTGTATTTGTGTGTGTATTTGTGTGTATGTGCAAACTATTTCTAAGAAATGCACAAGAAAACAGGTAACAATTTCTTCCAGAGAAAAGAAATGACTGGCTGGCTCTGTGACAAACAGAAAAGAGATTTCCTTTATACGGCACACACATTTCATGCCCTTTGAACTGAATTCCTTATACATGTATTACCTGGATTTCAAATCGTTTAAGAAATTAAAAATCAGACTTGCACTCAATTACTAGACCCACTGAGTACAGGGCTAAATTAACAAGATAAAATTAACTTTTTAGAAGGTTTTCCTCTTGACACCAGGGAAAGTAAGCAACTAAAAAAATAGGAAATATATGACTTATCAGTGACCCCAATAAAAAAAAGATGTGAAGATTTGGGCTGTCAGCTTAATATTTATAAACAGAATCATGTGGCTGCCAAGAAAAAGACCCACGTTCAGTGGAGTAAAACATTTATTAAGAATCTACTGTGTAGGGCGCATGGGTGGCTCAGTTGATAAGCGACCGCCTTCAGCTCAGGTCATGATCCCAGGGTCCTGGGATCCAGCTCCATGTCGGGCCCCCTGCTCAGTGGGAAGTCTGCTTCTCCCTCTCCCACTCCCCTTGCTTGTGTTCTCTCTCTGTCAAATAAATAAATAAAATCTTTTAAAAAAATAACAATCTACTGTGTAATGAGAGCACAAAAATGAAAAAGATAACGACCCTGTTCCGAAGGAGATACTAAAGGATACTAGATAGAGGCATATCAACATATAATTAATGGCTAAATAATATTCCATTTTATATATATATACCACATCTTCTTTATCCATTCATCTTACCATCTTACCATTACCATCTTTATCCATTCATCTTACCATCTTACCATTTATCCATACCATCTTACCAACGACCTGGATGAAACTAAAGGGTATTATGCTAAGCAAAGTAAATCAGAGAAAAACAAATATATGATTTCACTCGTATGTGGAATTTAAGAAACAAAACAGATGAACATGAGGAAGAGAGGGAAAAATAAAATAAGATGAAATCAGAGAGGGAGACAAACCATAAGAGACTCTTAACTATAAGAAACAAACAGGGTTGCTGAAGAGAAGGTGGGGAGATGGGGTAACTGGGTGATGGGCATTAAGGAGGGCACGTGATGTCATGAGCACTGGGTGTTATATGCAACTGATAAATCATTAAATTCTACCTCTGAATTGACATACACTATATGTCAATTAATTGATTTTAAATAAAGTAAATAAAATAAATAAATGCCATTCTCAGAAAAACAAACAACATATAATTAAATAGAACGTGCTAAGAGTGAAGGCAGGAACATGCAGAGTCTGAGGGAAGCAGAGAAGACAACATCCGGAGAAGTTCGAGGACGATGACCCAGGGACAATCTTGCTCACAACCTTCAGCTGTATTGCTAGCCGTGCAATGTGTTAAATAGGGAGTCTGATACCTTACCTTTCTCTGTGCTCACTACAGTGCACCTGCAATACAATGGTCCATCTTTAGTTCCATTGAGAGACGGGAGAAGCAAGACAGGATGACAACGAGACTTGGGATCTTTCCATACAAGAAATGATGAAAGAAATTAGAGATATTTGGCCTGGAAAAAAAATAATAAAATCTCAGGAATTAAATCCCTTTACTTTTCTCAAGTGCCATCACAGAGGTGAAAGAAGAGGATTTCTTTCTTCAAGAAACAGGTACCAGTAGGTGGACGCTACAGTAGGAAAGTATCTAAACCAGTTCAATTAAAAAATTATATACTTTACCCATGAGAGACCAGAAATGGCTTGTGTTGCCACTGAAAATGGAAAGGCTGTGAAGTGATTGCTCAGATGATTCCTGAGGCTAAGCCCAATTGTAGGATTCTAGAACCTCGTCATAATCTTGCATAAATTTACGTTGAAACCACCTTATTTTCATTGTGCTTTATGGCTCAAACACACTTTTGCACACATTTTTCCACATGAATTTCATAATAACCTGTGAGAAAAGCCAGACTAGGGTTATCATCCCCTTGTCACACTGGAGAAGCTCAGAGAGAATCCAATAGCTAACACGGAATTATGTCTGACCCCTAACCCAGGTCTCCTGATTCTAAGCCAAAGCCATTTTTATTTTATTTTTTTAACTTTTTAAACAAGTTTTATTTACTCATTTATTTAAGTAATCTCTACACCCAACAGGGGCTCAAACTCATGACCCCCAAATCAAGAGTTGCATGCTCTTCCGACTGAGCCACCAGGCATCCCAAAGCAATTTGGGGAAATTTTTCAATAATTCTCTACATTCTTCTGCTGGATGTCAGTCCATGACAAAGCTGTCACCCAAACGAGAAAAATAAGATAATGAACTGACTTCTGCATAAATTAAATTGATGAAATTTAAAGCATTGTTCTTCATTCATACAGTAGACCTTTCTTAACTTTTGGTGTTAAAATGTACTCTCATTTATTAAATGATAAAAGTATTTGTTTCTTGTCCATAATTGACAAAAAGTTTTCTTGACCATCAACACAGGTTCCCCCCAGAACTTTCTGGAGATTTTGCTGGTCCGTACAATCCCAAATCTGGAAACTATCAAAGGAGAGATATGAATAAGGTAGAATTTATGGGACTGGCCACAGAAAGTGGGAGAAGTATTGTTATTAAGTAAAGAAAATACAGTAGATGGCTCTTCTAACCCTGGAGAAGTGCTGACTCTTCCAGACGCTATGAAACTCCATATACACCCTACCCAGTGGCTCTTGGAGACAATTACCTGAAGCAATAATGTATCTGAAATCTACACCAACTAAAACTTCCTGGGTGAATTTCCAAACTGGCCTGAAATAACCCTGAACTAGGATCTAGAAGTTAAAAAGCAAGGAAATTGTGTGAGAACAAGCCACGGGGCAGATATTAACATTCAAAACTAGTGGCTATTTATACACAAAACATTGTGTCCCACTGGATACTCATGTACCCTAAAGACATTGAAAGCACTTAAAAAGTAGTTAAGCCGATGTGAGCCATCATGTGCTATCATAGCCATGTGTGGAGTTTATAAAGCTGAAATCACTTGCAATTCAACTTTTACCCAGTTTTAATTTGCTTGAGGTATAATCTGGCAGTGTGTGAAACCAACTGATTCCTCTATTTTCTTTGAGTTTAACCCACAAATCTCTAGAGAAACGCTGCATTTATTTCCCCCACTTCGCCTACAAAACAAACGACCGGAGCACAACTTATTTTAACCATGTGGATTACAGAATGATTAAGTCAATCACCGCAATGAGAGGTGACCAGCAGGACTGCTGAAATGAGTAGCTGCCGAGTGCCCCCCACATACGCCCGGGCACAGGGAGACTGAAGTGCGGGCGTCGTTAAACCCCGAGGCACTGGCCGCAGGGAAACCAGAGCCTTACCCCTGCACTCCATTCACAAAACTGAACCAATGGTAATTAATTCATGATTAGTTCATTTCAGCTAATATATGAGCCTAAGCTTTTGCGGAGTGATGTAATATTTCAAAAGTAGGACTGTGTGATGGAATTTATTGGACTTCCTGAAATCACCAATGTAATTGTTTTTGCTGTTCACATATTAGGCACAGTCTCCAGGGGGAGGAAGCTGATTCTTCTCATATAATACTCTTTCCCCCCGAAGTTTGAAACTCTGTCATCTTTCTCAATATATTCACTTCGTTAAATAGTTTACAGCTTGCAAGAGGGTCACAAAGTCCGAGTAACAAAATGACTGTCCTGACAGATTTAAACAATAAAACCACCAGATTGTTACATAAATGTTTTTCTCAGAGGCTGTTTCTGAAACACATACAAAATGCAAATATTGAAACACCTGCATGCCAAGCACAATTCTTTTAACAGATGTTAATCCCGGTGCATTTAACCACAGGATTTAGATCACATAAATGTAACTTACCCCCTTCAGACTATCTTGGAAAGCTACCAATTACTTTATTTCAATTTGACAAAGAAACTATTGCTCCCTACATTATAATTCCTATTTTATACCTTATAATGGGAATGTCTAAAAAGCAAGAAAAAAATGTGGAAAGCCAAGTTGAAACTCAGACAAAGCCTCTAAAGTACATCACAGGTAATTTTGTAAGTTGTCTATTTTAGCGTGGGAAATTTACAAAGATTGGTAAGGTTCCAAAATTTAAAATTTTTTTCCATGGCTCTGGAGATTGAAATTCTCAATTTAACCCATCACTAGTCAGGACAACCCACCAAAGAGCAGTCATCTTTGTTCCCTCCAGTCCCGAGACGGGGTGGGTACCCTCGTTCATAGTTAAAACCTTCCCAGGTCCCTTTGGTTATTTGCTGCTTAGGGATGCCTCTAAGAGATCTTTTTTTCAATAGACTATTTTTAGAGCAGTTTTAGGTTCTAGGCAAAACTCAACAGAAGGTACAGAGATCCCCCCATCTACCCTCCCCCACACATATACATGCAGGCCCCCATTATCAACATCTGCCCCCACAGTGCTGCATTTGTTACAACTGATGAGCCCACATTGACACATCATAATCACCCAGAGTTTACATTAGGATTCACACCCATAGAGTCCATAGTTTACATTAGGATTCACTCTTGGTGGTATACATGGGTTTGAATAAATGTGTGATTTCATGTATCCACCAGAATTTACCATGCAGAATATTTCATTGACCTAAAGATACGCTGTGTTCTACTCATTCATCCCCGCCACCCCGCCTGCCTAACACTGGCCTTTTTAATTCTTCTTTAATCATCTCCCCACTTCTCCAGCCTTGAATCATTGTTATGAGTCAATTATTTAGTAATCATGAAAAGGATCATTCCAGGGTCCAAATGTATGTGCCAGTGATAAGACAACTCAGCAAACACATGTAATATAACCTGACTCACTTAGTGAATAAGTAGTACGGTACTTATTTTAACCCAGCCTCAAAGCCTATGCTTTGCACTGGACTATAATGCTTCTCACACATCTACAAAATCATGTTCTGTCAAGGAGCCTTTTATTTCCATTTTAAAACATATTTTGTGGGTTTTTTTTTTTTTTGAAAGAGAGAGTTATGCAGAAAAAAAAAGAAAACTATTTACTTAGGTTGACAAATTATTTCAAATATATGTGCTGTGTCATTCTCTGCTTCTGTGCCAGAAGCAAGCTGCCAAGCTCAGTGCAGATATCTAGTTAGTTTTCCATAAATACGGACTTACTCCTTATTAATTAGTACCTACATGGATTATGCCACGTCAGAATTTTCCCTTCTACCTCCCGCCACCTGTCTTCTGCACATTGTATGGCCCTGTTTACCCAAGAAGCATTTGGATAAAAACAGAGCCAGACTTGTCTCTTGAGTGTCCCTGCCATTCCTTATGTTGAATTAGAGATAAATCAACACAATTCAGTAACACACCAAGATTAATACTGCAGTAAAATTAAGCCAAGAGTTGACTGTAGAATCCTGACATGCTATGGCTATGAAATCATAAAAACTTCCAGATTCTTAGTTAGGAATTCTGTTTCTTTGGTCACTAAAGCATGACAGATGGGAAATTATGGACAATTATTTATCATTTTATTACCATGGACCTTTCTAACTGTGGCCTTTTCTCATATTCCTCCTATACATTCTCTAATACCATCTCTAATATTGAGTACTGTAATGGGTACCAAATAAGCTTCAAAAAGTAGTTCCTGCCCTCAAAGGCCTTAGAACCTCCCTAAGGAAAGAAAAAAACTGTTGATTTACATGAAACCACTAGAAACAGGGAAGTGTATGTTAGAAGATTAATTTTAAAATCCTGGTGGTATCATAATTATAATGGAAGTTCCCAGAGAGTTCTGAGAGGTAACATTTCACTAAAATGTAGGAACCAAGAAGGCTGAAATAAGGTAGCCCTTAAAATGTTGATTTTGGGGGGATGGATGGTATTTAAGAAGATATAAAAGAGTGAAGTAGTGTTGAGAAACCATTCTTCATGGGTCCATCACATCTCTGCATTTCTTGCAAGTAGATGCACTGTCATTGTTCCAAACTATCTTTTCAAGGATGTTTGTATTTTTTAAAATATTTTTTATTAACGTATAATGTATTATTTGTTTCAGGGGTACAGGTCTGTGATTCATCAGTCTTACACATTTCACAGCGCTCACCATAGCACATACCCTCCCCAATGTCCATCACCCAGCCGCCCCATCCCTCCCACCCCCACCACTCCAGCAATCCTCAGTTTGTTTCCTGAGATTAAGAGTATCTAGCTAACCACCTTGGAAGATAGAGAGAATGTCTTTCTCCAGGGCAAAGGAGCAGGCATTCTTTTTTTTTTTTTTTTTTTTTTAGTATTTTCAATCGATTTTTACTTTCTTTTTTTTTTTAATTTTTTTATTCTTATGTTAATCCCCATACATTACATCATTAGTTTTAGATGTAGTGTTCCATGATTCATTGTTTGTGCATAACACCCAGTGAGGAGCAGGCATTCTTATTGCCCATAAAGATTAAAATATTCAGGTTCCTTGGGCGCCTGGGTGGCTCAGTTGGTTGAGCGACTGCCTTCGGCTCAGGTCATGATCCTGGAGTCCCTGGATCGAGTCCCACATCGGGCTCCCTGCTCGGCAGGGAGCCTGCTTCTGCCTCTGACCCTCCCCCCTATCATGTGCTCTCTCTCTCTCATTCTCTCTGTCTCAAATAAATAAAATAAAATAAAATAAAATATTAAAAAAAAATATTCAGGTTCCTTAAGGTCAGGGTTCCTGTCTTGTAATGGAAACTACCAAGCTCATGCTCTGGCTACTGCTATTTGCTGAGTCGTGAAACTATGGCAGTTAACTTGCTAGCTTGCAAGCAGGGTAAAATATCATACCCTTTGCAATTTCTAACAGGCATATTTGAGGCAGAGACCCAAGACTGAATAGAGGCCTAGAAACAAGAATACACAGGGGGAAACACAGAGAAAGATATGAATGGTTCTAGGTAGTTCTACATGGCAACTGGAGTAGGTCCTTATAACTGAACTAAGAATGAACAAGCCAGATTCTGCCAAGTGAGTTAATTATAGCCCAGGCTTAAATTCACTACATTGTAAATAATAATAATAATAATAATAATAATAAATAAAAAATACATTGTGAGAGAAATTTGTTTCTTCCAGGTGACATTTGAGCTAATGCAATAATACATTTAGTCATGATCTGTAGCAGGAAAGAATCAATCCACTTCCCTAACAATGACCAACACAGCAAGATGCGACTGATAAAAGCTCTGTCCCACATGACTTTGATGCTCAAAATAATGAGGAAAAAAGCACTGCAATATTGGCATACTTTCTTTTCAGTGAATTAAATTTAGACTATCAATTATGTTTCCCTTTCCATATTAGTCACAGGAAGTTCCAAACTGAACTTGGCTTTACTCACATGGGTGTGAATGGTTCTATTCTAATTCTCCCCAGCTTTGACCTTCACATTATATTTACTCTGGTCTTGACTTTCTATTCATGCATACGTTTAATCTTATTTTATATATGCATGTATATCCTCAAGTCTTCTCTGGAACAAGGTAGACTATTAGTCAATAATAATTCATTGATATTTGAAGTAATTAAGCAAGCTTTGCTGAATTTATTAACCACTTGCCCAAAACTTCTCCTCCTTTCCTCCTTATCCTTCCAAAGGCAGAAGTGGAAATTTTAGTCACATGTACACTGAACAGGCAATGAGACTACACTCTTCAACTTCCAGATGCTACATAATAATTGCTCATTCAGCAGACAAAATCTAGAAGCTGGGAGAGGGAGAAAAGAAGTCAGCATGAGGGGCGCCTGAGTGGCTCTCTTGGCTCAGGTCATGATGCCAGGGTCCTGGGATCAAGCCCCGCATCAGGCTCCCTGCACATTGGGAGCCTGCTTCTCCCTCTCCCTCTCCCTCTCCCTCTCCCTCTCCCTCTCCCTCTGTGTGCATCAGCTCTCTCTCTCTCTCTCTCTCAGATAAATAAATAAATCTTAAAAAAAGGTCAACATGAAACAACATAGGTTCTTCCTGCAAAGTCCTAAAATTTCACGTGATTATGAAGACATAGGGTGTGATCCAGATGGTGTCTAGATACCATAATAATTGGCTCTACATAAAAGTGTACAAAGAATGTGCTTGTAGATTACTTGACATATCCGGGCTGATGGCCTCATATCAGTAACATGTCCTGCTAAATTGTACTTTTCACCTTCATGTCTGTTTACAAGCATTATTTATTGACACAAAATAGCACATGGTTTAATTAAATTGAAATAATTCAGGGCAGGGAATGGTGCCTAGACAATTGGAAGATGCTTTCCAAATGTTCCTCCAATGGAAGTATGTGGAATCCGTAAAATAACAATAATTATTTCAGCACCATAAATCAAGCTAAAATATTTGTTTCCAGAAATGTCCAGTAGAATGAACACCTTCCAGACCTAAGTCATCTCAACATAATACAGCTGTCTGGAACAACCCTGGAATGGCTCTGTTTTTTCTTTTAATGAGAAAGCACCTTTTGAGGCAGGGATGATAGGTGAGATTTACAGCATCATAGTTAAGAAACTAGGGAAAGGATAAATAAGAGAAAGATAACCATAATGTTTTGAGGACATGATTTTTAATTTCACTTATAAGACTCTTCTCTAAAAGGCAATAAAGAATGTAAATGTAAGGGACACAGGGTTGAAGGGTGCAGGAAATAACAGAGGATAGGAAAGAACAGTGTTTTTTTTAAGATTTTATTTATTAGAGAGAGAGAGTACGAAAGGGAGGAGGGGGCAGAGGGAGAGGGACAAGCAGGCTCCCCACTGAGGTTGGGGCTCCAGGTGGGGCTTGACAAGAGGGGTTCTACAAGAGGGGCTCAACAGGAGGGGTTCAATCCCAGGACCTGAGATCATGACCTGAGCCAAAGTCAAGATGCCTAACTGACTGAGCCACCAGGCCCCCTGGAAAGAACAGTATTTTTAACCAAGTCACAGGACATAAAACAGGTAAGAAAAGAGGATCTATTTAAGTATTTCTCCATAATGTCTAATCTAGATTACACCTCTCTAGAGCAGTGCTACACTGCAGAGGTTAAGAGCCAGACTTCAGGATTGGACAGATTACCTGGGTCGGTCAAGCATCATCACATCCTCTCTGTGTTCTTGAGAAGTTACTTAAACCTCAGTTTCTTCATCAGCAAAACATAAAGAAGAAGGTTGCTATGAAGAACAAGTGATATAATTCCTGGGAGGCAATAGAACAGTGCCTGGCACACATAAGTCTCCATAAATAGATTTGTTTTTATTATTGCTTTTGGACTGAATGATAGAATTTATGGCAACTATGCAGTACCAGATGAACTATTTCTGATTTAATGGCTATATATTTAAGACAGAAGTCTACTCTTTGCCACAGTGCCTAAGTTAATCTGATTATAATATGTTTGCAGAGACACCTAACGTTTTCAGACCACTAGAGTTGTATTTAGTGCTAAAAATGTCACATGTCTTATTTCCCAACAAATATTGGAAGGCTTGATTTGACACCTAGTCTCTATTATACCAACCTCATTCATTTAAACAGATGATATATCTTCCAAGTAGACCATTCCTGGAGATTTCCAAATGCAAATCACATTCTGAAAGCTTCTCGAATGTTAAACGCAGTTCTTAATTTTAATATTTATCGCACACCTCAATGGCATTTCAATACAATCTATCTTGGTATATCAGAAATAAAATACAATATTAAATGCAGAGGTGCTGTCCGTGTTTCAAGAAAATCCAAAAACTAAGTCTTTTTTTTTTTTATGTAACCTGACTGGGTGACCAAATTAACTACAGCATTAATGCTACCTAATATTCCATTGTGAAGTAGTTAATGTTTAAAGAGATAATTTCGTTAAGACTAATCACTGCAATAGGGTTAACTTACATATAACAAATTTCAATCATATGTGAAGAGACACATATAAAACATATTAGAGTGTAATTTGTGTTATAAAAAGCTGTGTTGCTTACAGAATAATATTTGATCTAAAAAAAAAAGCTGTAAAAGAATTGCAAATTAGGGGCAAGAGTCACTATTACTTTTTTTTAAAGATTTTATTTATTTGAGAGAGAGAGAGAGAGAGAGAGGGCACAGGAGCACAGAGGGAGAGGGAGAAGCAGACTCCCTGCTGAGCAGAGAGCCCAACGCGGGGCTGGACTCGGGGCTCGATCCCCAGACCCTGAGATCATGACCTGAGCCAAAGGCAGATGCTTAACCCATTGAGCCACTCAGGCGCCCCTAGAGTCCTATTACTTGAAAAACAATCCAAAATTTTAAAAAGCAGTTCTGGGGATGCCTGGGTGGCTCAGTCGGTTAAACATCCACCCCTGGCTCAGGTCACGATCCCAGGGTCCTGGGATGGAGTCCTGCATCAGGCTCCATGCTCAGCAGGGAGCCTTCTCCGTCTGCCTGCTCTGCCTGCCCCTTCCCTGTTTGTGTGCTCTCGCTCTCTCTCTCTCTCTGACAAATAAATAAAATCTTTAAAAAAATAAAAATAAAAAGCAGTTCTGGGGTGCCATATGTACTAGCAATTTCCCGGAGTCGGCGTCCCCATATCCCTGTCCTCTGTAAACGCCCTTCCTCAGTTAGGAACGACCTCCCCTTCCTTGCCCACCAGACTTGTCTTCCTTCAAGTCTCAGCACAGCAAGGCCTCCTCATTGATGCCCCCGAGGCAGTCAGTCAATTCTTTTGTGCTCTCTGGGACATGGTTCAAAGATTGTTGCTGTTTTAAAGACAATTCTTTAAATACTCAGCCATCAGAAAGGATGAATACCTACCATTTACATCAACATGGATGGAACTAGAGGGTATTATGCTGAGCAAAATCAGTCAATCAGATGGTTTCATTCATATGTGGAATATAAGAAAGTACAGGGGATCATAGAGGAAGGGAGGGAAAACTGAATGGGGGTCACCAGAGAGGAAGAAAAACCATGAGAGACTCTTAACTCTAGGAAACAAACTGAGCAGTTACTGGAGGGGAGAGGGTGGGGGTTGGGGTAACTGGGTGAGGGGCATTAAGGGGGGCATGTGATGTGATGAGCACTGGGTGTTATATGCAACTGATGAATTATTGAACACTACATTATTGAACACTACGTCTGAAACACTATTCTAGGTTGGCTAATTGAATTTAAATTTAAAAAATGAAAAAAAAAAAGGCATGGACTGGGTCTTAGTTATATTTTGAGTTGAAAATGCCTGGCACGTAGCCTTACACACTAGGTACTCAAAAAGTGCTTGTCACTACACATGGGCAACGTTATAAAGGAGGTAAAAGTTTGCCTTTCCACCTCCTTTCTCTGTAGCTCACACACCTATTGTCTCTCACTGTGTTCTCAGTGGCCGGTGCGATGCCAGGGGGCCTCATTTAAATGTCCCACTGAGGCCCATCTTCCAAACATCTCAAGGTCTAGAGCTCTTCCCTCTGCCCCTCAACACCTGCTCAAGGCAATTACTGGCTATACTCATTCATGTCAGACGGTAAATGACACGATTTGGGAGGTATTTCTCCATTGTGATGCACAGCCAGGGATCCCTGAAATCACATCCTGTGGGCAGCTATAGACACCATCTACAGATAAACATATAAGAACGGTAAAAAAAAAACAATTTTCAGGTCACAGGAGCATGATAATTCAGCACTCCTTCAGCCACATAGATTTCTAAAGATCAATACGAGATTTTTCTTTTCAAAATGACTTTAACTAAATTGATTTTTTTGTGTTGATATTATCCACTCTCAAAGAAAAAAAATCAACGGCACACATCAACATGGATAAATCTCAAAAACAAAAAACAAAAAGAAAAAGGAAGTTACAGAGGAATATATCCAGTATGGCTCCATTTATTTAAAGTTCAAAGCAATGAAAATAAGCTCTATATATGGCTTATGGATACATTTATAAGTGGCGAACCCATACAGAAAAGCAAAGAAATGATTAGTTCAAAATGCAAAATTCAGGCAAGTAATTGCCTCCATGAAAGAGGCAGGGGCAGAAGGAAGGCCAAGATAAAGTAACGTCCTATTTTTTAGCTGGACTGTGGGTATTCATTATGTTATTCTTCTTTAAACTATACATATGTCCTCTTTCAAATGTATGGCATATTTCATAACAAAAGAAAACCAAACGCTCTTAAAAAACTATACAAAAAAATAATAATCACCTAAAACCCACCACCCAGAGTTAAATATTAACAACCTTCCAGATACCTTTCTTTTTATACACATGCACACATACACACACAATTTTACGTGTATATAAGGTAATATACCAACAATACTGTTTGCATCCTGCTTTTTTTTTTTTAAGATTTATTTATTTATTTTAGAGAGAGAGATGGAGAGAGCACGAGCAGGAAGGGCAGAGGGAGAGGGAGAGAAATCTAAGCAGGCTCCGCACCGAGCAAGGAGCCAAACCCAGGGCTTGATCTCATGACCCTGAGATCACAACCTGAGCTAAAACCAAGATTCAGACACTTAACTGGCTGTGCGACACGGGTCCCCCTGCAACCTGCTCTTTATTCGACAATACACGATATGCATTGTTGTAGAATGAACCCCATGACATAAAATTGAATAAGAAAAAATGCTGTGAGCTTATTAAGAAGTCACACAAAAAGGAATGTTCTCACCAAATGTGATTAAACATATTTCCCTCAGATCTCCAGAATTCACATGACAAGAGAAATTTTTACATTCCAAAACCAAATTTCCAGAAAACGTCATGCAAAACTGACCTTTCCTGCAAAAGTAAACTTAGCTCTACAACATCTCTTTAATCCACAGTCAAAGCCAGACTTTTTCACTTGTAAGCTAAATACTTCTTTACTATGGAACAAATGTGCCAGAAACGATGTTCATCATTTTCAACACAGAAGAAAATAACCATATTACATCAGAGCCCATAAAATACTGAAAATGGAGGGCTTATTTTCTCACTTCTGACATTCATGTCATGTGTAAGACCTAGCCATACAGGCTTTAAGTTCTGTTCTGTTAAAAACAGAATTGCTTCCATCTAAGACCCCCAAATTACATCTCAATCATGGCAACATTTATGAATCCTAACTGCCTGTTACTATGTTAGTAAACTATTGTTTTAAACTGACATGCCTTCTGGACCAAATTATTCCCATGAACAAACTACTTGCTAGCCAGAGCCTCAGTCAGTATTTCCTCTGAACTTGAAGTTTTCAATACGGCAAGCCGCAACTGGTAACCATACACTTCACACTCATGGCTTTCTATAAATGTTTTAGTTTGAAATAATAAATGCTTTTAAAAATACCTCCACTTTGATAGGAAAACCCTATTCACCTCACAGCTCATTCCCACTTTTTAGTAATTTTTTTCTCATCAAGTTGACTCAAATTGAAAACATATCACCAAGAACTGAGCCACATAACAGCCTGACATAGATTCCAGAATTGAGGGTGAGGGGCCAATGAGTGGGACCTGAGAACTTGTGGAGAAAGGGGATTTTTCTTATCTAAACATGATCGTAGGTTTGGAAATGTGCTTGCGAAAATAATTTCGGCTGAAGCAATTCCTTGCTGTTCCAACCATCCCCCAAACCATGTTTTTATCAGTCTGAGAGATTGTAAGACTCCACTCCTACAATTCAGGTTTCTCATTTCCTCCTAAATAAACGAAATTGAATTTCTGTGGCTATAGCTGTTTAAAAGGATTTTTCCCTTTTTAAGTGAATGCAATGTGCGTGGATATTCCCAATTCATTAAACCTTGTCGTTCGCAAAGCAGGAGACTTGCAGAACAGCAGTAACACGCCAGGCTTTATGAGATTTGAGGCAAACACTGTGTTCAGGGTGAGTAAAAATGTCTCAGGGCAACCCAGAGAGAAAACTCTATTGAGGAATTCAAAATGGGAGAAACTCACATCTGGGCACAGGTGAGGATTGCAAGGTTTAGATGACCTTCTTCATTCTGTGTTGTTGTGTGCATGAGTCTGTTATCTGCCCTCAATAAACCAATTCATCAAATGACACATCACCTGGGAAAATGCAAGATAGTTCATCCAATCCATGTAAAAACTTGTCCTGCTTAGATATGAAAGATACTCCTGAGTGGACCCAAAGCAGGTGAAGTGTTGAGCAAAATAAAAAGCAGGTAAACTTCATGTTATTGCGGAATACCAGATAGCCACCCTTCATGTCAACTTTCATCCTAGTTCATATGTGTGGTAAAGATTACTCGTGCTGAAGTTTTATAGTTTCTGCATGTACCAATTACAGACCAGCAAGCCTACGGGTTTTCTGTGCCTTAAATACTTCTCTTCCACTTCATGATTTCACAGGATATATATACCAGAGTGAGCAGAACATTAATAACAGATCTGCAGACAAAGAAAACGATTGCAGGCCAGTTGGAATTTTTGGACAAAGAGAAGGGACAAACTTGAATTATGAACAAGGCTTCGGCCTCAGGCAGTTAATGTAGTTACATGAAGCAACAGCATGAGATGTCAGCAAATCAGAGCAGATTGTCCTGCTTCCCTGGCCTAAGAAAACATTTGGGCTATCTTGGGCGTATCAATTCTTTTCTACCTTAAAATTGCTTTGCCCATTTGATTTGTTTTCCTTGCGCTTTTTTTTTTTTTTAAAGATTTTATTTATTTATTTGAGAGAGCAAGACCAAGGGAGAGAGAAAGAGAGCACAAGCTGGGGGAGAGACAGAGAGAGAGGGAGAAGCAGACTCCACGCGGAGCAGGGAGCCCGACTCAGGGATCCATCCCAGGACCCTGGAATCACGACCTGAGCTGAAGGCAGATGCCTAACCGACCGACCCACCCAGGCGCCCCTCCTTGCACTTTTATATGTGGAAATATGAACTCCACCCTCTTCTAACAAAATAATCATTTTTCTTCAGAAATGTTTTTTTAAGTAGGCTCTACACCCAATGTGGTACTTGAACCAGCGACCCTGAGATCAAGAGTCACATGTTCTACTGACTGAGCCAGCCAGGCACCCCTATTCAGAAACATTTTTAAAGCACGTGCTTAAGAACATGTTTTTTTTTTTTTAAGATTTATTTATTTATTTATTTGACAGACAGCGAGAGAAGGAACACAAGCAGGGAGAGTGGAAGAGGGAGAAACAGACAGGGAGCAGGGAGCCCAATGTGGGGCTCGATCCCAGGACTCTGGGATCATGACCTGAGCCGAAGGCAGACACCTAATGACTGAGCCACCCAGGCGCCCTAAGTATATGTTTCTTTGCCACTTTCCATTTTATCTTAACACTGCTGTTGGACAAATACTCCCCAAATTCTCCCTTTGTTCCTTTGTGTCTGCATTCAAAATCTTTAGTGCTTTCTCACTGCCTTTAGAACAAGGTCAGTGTTCTTAATCTGTTATTTGAGGCTTCCTTAACATGGCCCAAACTCTTTTTTTTTGTTGTTTTAATTTTTCTCCTCCTACACAAATCCCTTGACTAGACCAAAGTAGATTTTCTTTTACTGCCCCACATCCATGTAGCTTTCTGTCTTCATTCATTTGCTCAAGTTGTGATCCCTCCCTGTACTGGTCAGCTGCACGGTAGTAACAAACAAGCCCCCAGATCTCTGGATTACAACAACATATATTTATTTCTCATTCATATTACAGGTTGGCTTTCCCTGGGCTTCAGTTCTGCTCTAGGTTCCAACTCTGTTCTATGTGTCACTTCATTCTGGAACCCACACCCAAGAAGAAGCCACTCTCTGGGACAGACTGTGGTCCTGGCAGAAAACAGAGCAAAACAGGCAGTCACATTTAAAGCTTCTGCTCTGATGTGGCATATGTCAGGATTTACTCATATTTCATGGTCAAAGCAAGTCGCATTGGCAAGCCCAACATTAATAGACCAAGAACATATACTTCCCCTCTGAGTGGACATTACAAATCACACTGCAATTAACAGGAGTGTATAATCCTATTACAGGAAAGAAGAGAAGTTAATAATTGAAAAAAAAAAAAAAAAACCTACCCCAACTACCTGAATCATCTACTTCCCTCCTCTGCGAACAGGTCCCCCCTCAGTTTAAGCCTTTGTTCAAGTCCCATGTTTATCCACCTGTCTAATCTAAAGAGCCCTTGGTCTTCCTGGAGTGCTGCTTGTCAGTATGGCTCACTAGGCACTTAGCTTATGCTACCACATATAACAAGTCATCATATTCCATCTCTCTGTCTTGTGTGCCTGACTAGACCATAACCTTTAGGAGAATAAGACGAAATCTTATACCTCTTGATAATTTCACCAATTGTAGAAGGTATATCCCTGTATAATTGTTTGTTGTTGAAGGAGTTCTTAGCGATAACATTTTTCTGTTGTGAGAAACAAGTTTCGTCTTCAAAGAAGAACTGACTTAGTTCGAAAGAGTATTATTGCCAAATTTTAATGTATTCTCTCCATTATGGAGAACATTGCTAAGATCAATATATAGGCACACAGCCCCTTTGTACACGTATCTGAGGCCTAAGCATTTAAACAAAGCGTGTGGTATAAAATAGGGCCATGACAGGGGCCACACTGGCTTCGCCCTCATTTTAGCCCCAGTTTGAAAACAGTAACTTGGACAAATAGAACTGTAATGATTTCTTTTAATAAAAGGTAGCTGTGCTAAAAATGAGAATTTTTAAAGATATCTTGGTATCTTGGTAAAATAGTTCTCTTTTCTGGGGCACCTGGGTGGCTCAGTTGGTTAAGCGTCTGTCTTTGGCTCAGGTCATGATCTCAGGGTTCCAGGATTGAGCCCCTCATCAAGCTCCCTGCTCAGCAAGGAGTCTCCTTCTCTCTCTCCCTCTGCCCATGCCCCTGCTTCTCTCTCTCTCTCTCTGTCTCTCTCTCACACATAAATAAAATCTTTAAAAAAATAAAAAATAAAATAGTTCTCTTTTCTTATAAGAACTACAGTCCCTAGAACCAGATTCACAAGTCATGGAATTCAACAGGATTTTCCCAAAAGAAAATTCCTTGCAACAAACCACAGGAGGCACAGTCCCACTTCCTCAGAGTACTACTACTACAAATTTCATTTTTAATGTCTTATAGTCTCTGAGCTGGCTAATCAATACTCAGTCATTTATCCTGAATGTTGCATGTCCATTTCACGATATTGCAAAGCCGTGCTTTTCATATTTCTTCGTCAGCTACATCATTTTTTAAATCACCACTCAAACATAACCCTGACGTTAAGAGGTGACCTCTGTCACGTGACATTCAGTGTCTCCCTTCAACAGCTGATCAGAATCTTCCCAGCACCTCCTCAGGCACACCTTCCTCGGGTTCACATCTACTCTCACAGGCCTGCTTGGCTCTTTTCCCTGATTTGAGGTTAGGCCCATGACTCTGAGCAAAGCAATCATTACCTCTCCCACCCACAAATAGAATCCATTAAGTAAAAATTCATTCCAAACTCATCTTAGGCTAGTGAGGAAGACTGGGTAAGCCTCAAAAGGTCTAGAGGTTGAATTTCATTTGGAAAATGACCCAGAAGTTCAACAGCTTATCCAGTCGTTATCCTAACCAGGAGAGAGGCCTAGGGATGTGCTGACAGGAAGGAATTAAGGTTCCACCAGGCACCACTGAAAACCAGTTTTGTAGCCCATTGCTGCCCACTGCTTCTGAGAAGGAGGGAGGTGAGGGAGAGATGATGTTAAGGGAATAACAGGTCAGGAAACCTCACTCCTGGCCTTTCCAGAGCCTAGAGAAGAATTATTCATGCCCGGTCTCAAACTGGGAAGACCTGGTATACTTACAATGAAAAACTGCTCCTGATGAATCAAGAGCTCATTTGTAAACTCCCTTCCTAAAAATTGCTTTTTTTCTTTTAAGATTTTATTTATTTATTTATTTATTTATTTATTTATTTATTTATTTATTTATTTATTTAACAGAGAGAGACACAGCAAGAGAGGGAACACAAGCAGGGGGCGTGGTAGAGGGAGAAGCAGGCTTCCCACTGATCAGGGAGCCTGATGTGGGACTCGATCCCAGGACCCTGGGATCATGACCTGAGCCTAAGGCAGACACGTAATGACCGAGTCACCCAGGTGCCCCAAAATTGCTTATTTTTGACACGAAGGCCAAAAAGCTTTACAAGGTAGTGAGGCACCATTATTTCCTTGGATTTTAAAAGGTGATGTTTGGAAATGAATAAAATTTCATTTAGAATAATATGCGAAGGGTGCTTTATTTTAAAAATCCCAGGGATGGGGCACGTGGGCGGCTCAGTCGGTTCAGCATCTGCCTTCAGCTCAAGTCAGGATCCTAGGGTCCTGGGATCAAGTCCCACATTGGGCTCCCTGCTCAGCGGGGAGCCTGCCTCCTCCCTCTGCTGGCTGTCCCCCCAGCTTGTGCTCTCTCTCTCTCTCTCAAATAAATAAATAAAATACTTAAAAAAATAAAAATAAAAATCCCAGGGATGCCTATCAGCTACCATAGGCTGTGAGGGTAGAAAGCCAAAGAATGCATCTACTTAACCACTCAGTGGAAAACAAAGACTTATTTGATTTTTTAAAAATTCAATCTGAGCTTTAGGAAAAATAAAAGTACTCAGATCTTTGATTAAAGTCAGGAAATATAGGGAGTTGAGGACTTAAACCTTACACTAGAGCACAGAAAGAGAAAATTCCTTTAAGATATCTGCCAAGCCACCTCCCCAGAGCTGCATTTAAATCATTCAGGAGAAAAGATAGCTATTCTATTTTTAAGCATGCCCATGGGGGTGGGTGAGACTATATCCTATCTCATTGTTAATAACACTCATCAATGCTGGTAAATTGTTTTTCACATGTGACCCAAAGGAAAAAATTAAAGGATGCTCTAGCTCATCCCTCTTGATGATTGACATGCTATCTCTAGGGCCTAATCCCATTCAGTGGCCTTTCCGTGAAGTCCAGAATGGTGTAGGAGGCACTAAAGATAAGCTAAGGCCTTCCATATGTGTCCTTCCTCCTAGAAGAGGGGGGAAAAGAAAAGGCTCTCTTTCAACAGGACATATCTTCCCAAATCTTCCAAAAATCTGGTTAATAAGATTCTTTTAAGACCAATGTTGACCATTTTGTTGATGAATAGCACTAAGAAAGAACAAAAAAAAAAAAAAGGAAATTTGATTATAAGAAAAAGAAACCTACATTTTACATGTATGTTTTTCTAGGATTTAAGTACACAAAACACATCAATGAATACCCAGATTCCTCAGGAAAAAAGGAAAACATTCCAAAAGAGGAAAAATACTGAACTTTCTTTAAATGTAAAATACCAAATAACATAATGCCAACTTAACATTATGTAATTGTCTACAAGAAGTTGGCTAGCTAGAAGAAGAAAGATGTTACATCTCCAAGGGTTTTTTGTTTGTTTTTTTGTTTTTATGGTGCGTAAGGTAGGTGGAGTCTACCATGCTGAGATGATACTTTAGAGCATTTGATCTCATTCTGATAGAAAACCAGGTATCTGGGGAGATGCAACTTCTCCCAGAGCTTCTGGAAAACAACTTTGGATAGGTGATGGAAAATTAGTTTTCTTCTGAAAGTCACATCAAATTGTTGTCATCCTTTCTCCCCTAGATTACAGAACCACAAGAACCCAGGAAGTCATCTGAAGGGGAGAAGAGAAGAACAAGTCATAACAGAAGAGGATAATGTTCAACATGGAAGGAAATAAGGTAACAATACGTATTTCTGATACAGGAGCAGCTTCCGTGCAAGCAGTGCCATGGGAACCACTCCGCAGAAGGAACAGGCTCCTCTCCCATCGGCCGCAGCAGGAGGGGCTCAGCAACCGCCCCACAGGCGCGCTGCTTTGGTCTAATGGTCCAAGAGCATGAGCTACGGACTTGCATGCCCTATACTCCGTTCACCTACTGGCTCCACCATTTATTTTTTTAATTTAAGTTCTAGTTAGTTGAGACAGTTTAATATTGGTTTCAAGAGTAGAGTTCAGTGGTTCATCATTTACATATAACACCCAGTGCTCATCATCACAAGTGCCCTCCTCAATACCCATCCCCCACCGAGCCCATCCCCACCCACCTCCCTCCATCAACCCTCAGTTTGTTCTCTATCGTTAAGAGTCTCTCCTGATTTGTTTCCCTCTTTCTCCCTTTCTCCCCCTCCCATATGTTCATCCATTTTGTTTCTTAAATTCCACATGAGTGAAATCATATGGTATTTGTCTTTGTCTGGTTGACTTATTTCGCTCAGTATAATACACTCTAGTTCCATCCACTTCATTGCAAATGGCAAGATTTCATTCTTTCTGATGGCATAGTAGTGTGTGGGGGGGGGGCGGACCACCTCTTCTTTATTCATTCATCAGTCAATGGACATTTGGGCTCTTTCCATAGTTTGGCTATTGCTGATAATGCTGCTATAAACATCAGGGTGCATGTACTCCTTCGAATGTGTATTTTTTATCCTTTCGGTAAATACCTAGTAGTACAGTTGCTGGATCACCGGGTAGTTCTATTTTTAGCTTTTTGAGGAACCTCCATACTGTTTTCCAGAGTGGCTGCACCAGCTTGCATTCCCACCAACAGTGCAAGAGGGTTCCCCTTTCTCTGCATCCTTGCCAACACCTGTTGGCTCCTCTGTTGTTAATATTTGGCTCCACCGTTTATTACTTTCATGATCTTGAGCAAATTTTTGACTTCTCTGCCTCAATTTCCCCATCTATAAAATGAAAACATAACAGCAATCTCATAAAAATGGTCGGAAAGATTAAGTTGTATAAAGCATAGAGATGTTTGTCACAGAGCACGGAAGTAGTAAGCACCCAATAAACGTCAGCCAGTATTACATTTCTGGTCACCTCTATAACAGCCCTATTAAAGTCATCATCATCATCATCATCATCATCATCATCTTCATTTATAGAGGAAGATAGTTAAGGAGCAGATGTTACCAGTCCAGTTTCATATTGTTAGTTAGCATTCCATACAGTATCTGTGTCCCAGAAATATTTGCCTCCAAATTAATACCCTTTGCTCTGGGCAGCACTGTTTGTCCACTCTCCCAGGACACACAATTTGAAGAACACTGACAACTTCATGCAAATAGTCAATTAATGGTATTTGACTGAATAGCTAGCCTGTCTTGAAAAAATGAATAACCTCAGACCACACAACTTTTAATACTAGAAAGTAACATTCTTTGACAATCTACAGTCCATCCCAAGCATTCTGACTCCTTAAAAGACAAATATCTTTACAGGGTGCACAAGATCCCACTAAAGTAGCAGCTCTTGGGTTTTGTTAAATCTAGGAATCCCTTGCAGAAGCAGATAAGAGAAAAGAACACTTTCTCCAGAAAGAAAATGCACATACCCATCCTCACAAAACACGCATACAATTTCACAGTGGGTTTGCAGGCCTGGAGAAGTCTGTGAGATCCAGGTTAGGAATCCCTGTTCTAAAGACCCTGGAGGTTGGGAAGGAGATTCCATTTGCAAAATGCTTTTTTTTTTTTTTTCCTAGCTAGCTATCATCTTCCTGCTTTGTTTTCTTTTGTTTCTGTTCGATTTCTTTCCCTTCTTTTCCTGTTCTCTTTCCTATCTCTCTCCTCTCTTATTCTTCCTTGCTCAGTCCTCCACCCCCTTCCTACCTTGGCGATCAGACAGAGCCCCTATCACAATCCCTTCTCCCTTCCTCTCCCTCCCCTCTGTATCCTTCCTGACCAGCTGATTCCGGAGAGGAATCCGATAACTTATCAATAGGCATAGGTTGCTCCATAGGAATATTGGCCAGCCTAGGAAACAGTCTTTCTTTGAAGGATAGCAGATCAGAACTTCTGACTCTAATGGGGAGTGTTTTCTCCTAATTCTCCAGTAAATGTGGCCACTTTCCATTAAATATACCCAGATTCACTGTATCCTGTTTTCAAGGAAACAGATTCGCTAACAAGTTAACCATGCTGGTATAGATATCTGTGTCCTCATTTGTCCTGTGTCTGTAACTTTATTTTTATGGTGCCCATCAACTTAGTGTTAACCGCTCAAAGAAAGAGACATTAGAAACAGAAATAGTGTTCATTTAAGCAATCTTTGCATTAAAATGTGTCCATCTCCCATAGGTTTCTTGTTTCCCTTTAAGGTGTGAGTGAATTCCATTCATATCAATGTAAAAACTGTTTAAAAGTTCATCTTTTTAAAACCCATAATGCTGGGGCGCCTGGGTGGCTCAGTTGTTAAGCATCTGCCTTCGGCTCAGGTCATGATCCCAGAGTCCTAGGATCGGGCCCTGCATTGGGCTCCCTGCTCAGCGGGAAGCCTGCTTCTCCCTCTCCCACTCCCCCTGCTTGTGTTCCCTCTCCCGCTGTGTCTCTCTCTGTCAAATAAATAAATAAAATCTTAAAAAAAAAAAAAACCCATAATGCAATCCTTTGGAATCCCTGGCCAACTTTTATAATCTTATGTTTAGGTTTTTTTTATACATTCCACCCATAGAGTTGCCTAATATGAAAATCTGCTTAAGGAATTATAAGAATGGAAAGCCTCAAGCTGAAATAAAATGCAAAATCCTGGACTAAAACATTTAAATGAAATGCTGTTCAAAGAATTTGTCTTATAGTTTGCCTTTTGATGCCTTTTATACATCTATAATATTCCATCATCAAAAAATCCTAAGAAGTCAATATTTCCATTCCTAAGCAAATAAAAATGCTTTGTGTATACCCAAGAATTTTCTTGAAGGATGCTTTTCAAAAGAATAGTCCTTTGAATTTTCCATGTGGAAGTTTCCACAAAAACTAAGACATGACGACCACGTTTTTAATAAGTCAGATTTACCACAAGTGTACCTCAAACTGGACATTTTGTGAATGGTTGGGCATGCACAATTCAAGGAGAGGGACAGATGCTTTATATGAACATCACACATTTAGTTCAGAGTTTTCTGAATATTTCATGGCAACTCCACTGGCTTTTCTGCTTATTTTAATGATCATTCAAGGTTCCATTACTGTGAAGTCACTCACCGGACGGAAATACTTTTTTTTTTTTTATTTGGAAAGAAAAAAAAAACATATAAAATGAATAGCACTGGCGAATGTTTCTAATCATTTCCTTCAAATACCAAACCACCAAACAATCTTTTTATTTACTACGTTTTGCTTGGGTACATAAATCAAAGGACAATAACAAGCCTAATGTCAAAGAAACTTTTTGACACTTCATACATTTGAGCAAGCTTAGCCGATAAACAGTTTAGATGAAGTTATGGTTTGAAATATGTCTCCCAAGAGGACTGTGGTTCATAAATTGCTATCAGGCTACCTCTGTCATTATTGATTTGAGACGTGCTCAAGGTACCCATAGCTATTACTGAGTCTAGCATTACTTGACCTGCTTTTTCAGAGAATGATATTGGTTATACAAGGACAACTAACCATCCATCCTATAAGAAACACACAGTTTGCCTGTCATCATATATATAAAACATTGCATTCTATTTGAAATTTTGACCAACAATTAAAAGAGGAGGAAATGCTATCCTTTTCCATGGATTAAATAATTTTTATAATGCTGAGATGTATTAAATCAGTTGTTTTATAACAACTGTACTGCAAGGGCCTAGAAAATGAGAGAACAACAACAACAAAAAAACACCCAACATCAAACAAAAGAAATTTGCACCTCAGCATTCTGTGATTATATTCTAATCAATTACATCTGTGCGCTTAAGTCTTCTTTGCAGATAAGTGTGTTTAACAAGGTTATTAAAAATAAATCTAGAGTCAAATCAAATATTAGTTGCATAATGTGTGTGTGTGTGTGTGTGTGTGTTTATTCCTTTCCCCGCTGCAAAAACCAAGTCTGCTGTCCTCCCCAGTGAGGGTTCAGAGTATGGAACAGTTTATGCTCCAACCTGCACTGTGCCCTCTGCCTTGCGGATTTGGGAAACGTCAGAAAAAGATCAGAGCAAGGATCCTGCTACTTTTTATTCAGATCCTCTGGTCTTAACTTTCAAGGAAACACTTAAAGGTTAGTTATGACTTGATCGTTCTGCATTAGATTTGTCATCAGTGACCCGGCTTCACAAATGCACAGAACTGAAGAGTATCAGATACGGACTTGGTGAGTGTCATCAACTGCTAGAGACGTGATAAATTTATGAGCTTTATCAGCCTTGCTTTTAAAAGTCCTGGTAAGTTAAACAGTCAGAGGTGGAGGTTTCCTGTGAGCCCTCTTAATCATCCGAGAGGGCTGCGTGACCGCACGTTTGAGGAGAGCTATGCAAATAAAAGCTTGACCACGTCACTTGCACACAAAGAAACCTGCCAAACCTGAAGGAAACTGTGTGGCCTTCTTGTTTAGCAAATATATATATATATATGTAACTCCCTGGAACTACTGATTTCAAGCGCTTCAGATAACTCATTCGGGGAAATGCCACTGCGCTGTCTCCCGACACTTTCAATAAACTTTCTTAATGTTCCCCTGGTAGCCTCTGCCGATTTTCCACAATCGTGGGCTCTGCTATCTGAATAAGAAGGTATTCAGGTCCTGCCAAAGCAAACTTGGATTTACCTCCGTTTTGACCTTTGGCTGGAAGAGCCTCGGAATTAGGATGCCCAAGAGCTGGGGGTCTCTCCCTCATTCATAATCTACAGCGCTGCATGGCGCTGAACTTTGCAGAAACCGTGCAAATGCCGGTGAGCAATTAAAAGGCTCTCTGGCTCCCTCTCAGCTGCTCGTGGGCCCCCAAATAAAAACAAAATCATTTTGTTTGGGGATAATTTTAAATATGAAACACCAGGCCTGTTCCACAATTGGCTATTTCTAGTTAAAACAGAGCCTCTGATTGCAGAACATTTTTTTTTTAGGTTAGAAACCAATGGTTCTTTCTTAAGGACCTTGGGAAACTTCCCCGGAATTGGGTTTCTCCTCTAAAAAAAGTATCTAAAAATGCACGGGGCCTTTTACTCTGATAAAGCACTTCTGACACATAACTATTAACCCCTGAACAGAGGGTCCCCATCTACTTTTTCTCTTGACCTCCTATCCCACAGTCCTTTGCTGCAGCTCTGGCCTTACTTCAAAGCCCGGCTGGCCCGGGAGGGGCTGCGCTCCTTCTATTTCCTCCTTCCTCCCCCACTTCATCCCCTGTGCTTGCTCGCTCGCTCTTACTCTTTTTTTCCCCCACTTTCCTCTCACAGCTTTCTTGCCTTTGATAGAAAAATGTCTAATCTCTCTATCTTCCCACAGCTTTACAGTTTTTCTGACCATGTGCCTTGTTCTTTTATTTCCTTCATTCAAGAAAAAGTCCCAAATGCGCCTGCTCTAATTTAAAATGGAAAGAAATTAGCTCAGTTTTGGAGCTATCTCTACCTTGCAGCTTGGAGTGATAGTATTTTAGGCAAAATAAAGAACACTTCGAACCTCAAATTAGCAGAAAAAGCGGATCATTACTTGATACCCACAACATGGCTTTCTTTGAATCTAAGACTAGGAGAGCTGGAAAAAAATGTTGACCATCTATTCCTAGCTCCTCTTTTGAAGATAAGGCACGGGCAAAGGTGGCAGCATCTGTCCAAAGCCATGGGGCTGTTTGTGACAGAGGCAGAAACCGCTTCTTCAGTCCAGCACTTGACACCCGGATTTCCCTGGGGCAGGAAGACTTAATTCTTTGTCTTGGCTGATGGTCACTAGTAGAACACCTGCCCCAGCTCTCTTTCTTGGACTGAGAGCATGTGAACTAGGGGTTTCTTCGTTGCCAAATCCGTTCCAGCGCCAGGCATTTGGGATTATACGGCCTACTTTGACATCACATTTCTTTCTACTTCTTTTCTCCTACATCCAGAGAGAAGAGAAACATAATCTAATGACTAAAAAAAAAAGGAATTAAACATAATTTTAGGATCATGAAATCTCAGAGCTGATAGGTAGCTGGAACTCCTACCATCCACGTTCCTCACTTTACGTTTTAGCCAACTTGACCTCATGTTAGTCACTTGGTTAGTGAAGAAGCTGCGACAGAAGGCATGATTTATGTCTTGACTCGGCCATCTCTCTACTCCCATGTAATTGAGAATATGCATATTATTGGACATTACTAGTAATACCTTTAATTTACTGTGTGCATGTGAATCTCACCTAATTACTTTTATATTTCAAAGATCTACCATATGTAATAATCAGGATGTCTCATAAATTCACTTTCTATCATTTAATTACTCTTAAAATCTTTTATAAATACAACTCCTTATGCTATTCCTACAACAGTTTCACATATCAAATATCAAATTTATCACTCTTCTGGGCAATGGCCTAAACATATAAAATTTCTTTTGTACAGTATTTTAAGGAAAATGTCCACTTTGGCTTTTTAGCTTGTTTTTTTTTTTTTCCCCTGTGATAATCATAAGGTAATAGTGATTTAGTTTTATTTTGAGGAATTCTCTGATAAAGGGCTTCAACTAAAGTTTTAAGAATTTTTAAGGAAAGTAACCTGCCTCCTACTCATGTTTGTTTTCACCTTTAAGAACAAAGTCCCACGAGTCAAAGTTTATAGTCAATCAAAAAAAGGCACATTACTTTCCCATTTTAATGGTGGAACAGGGACCTTTAACTTTCCTGGAGGCTTTGCTTTGGGGTTTATTCAGAGCAGAACTTCCTTAACACCAGTAATCAGACCCACAGGACACGTGTTAATTGTTCCTGACATGTAAAACTATCTACAGTATCTCAGCTAATAACACCACTGCAGACATTTCACTTTTGGAAAGCACAGTATTGAAACCAATTACACATCTGTTGATTTACCTTAACCCATCTCCCCAAGACAGTAGCATAGCTCATATGCTAATAACGTCAAAATTCCAGTTCCAAAATAGCAGCTGAAATAGGATCAGCCATCGCTGGTTGATTAGGGACGACTGCCAACCCAAAATACATTTGGGCAAAATAGTATTTGTGCAGTCATACAGAAGCATATCACTGATACAGTTTCACAATAGCTAATAGATTCCATAAAACATTCTTTAAAAGTAAGTCGCCTTCGGGCGCCTGGGTGGCTCAGTTGGTTAAGCGACTGCCTTCAGCTCAGGTCATGATCCCAGGGTCCTGGGATCGAGTCCCGCATCGGGCTCCCTGCTTTGCAGGGAGCCTGCTTCTCCCTCTCCCACTCCCCCTGCTTGTGTTCCCTCTCTCGCTGTGTCTCTCTCTGTCAAATAAATAAATAAAAATCTTAAAAAAAAAAAAAAAAAGTAAGTCGCCTTCAGGCTGGTTACCGTTGGTTAGACCGATAATTCAGTGTAAAAGATTGGCAAATGTTTCCACCTAGGCCTTGAAAAGATTGTTGCATCAATGAAAGTTCTTGTTTGCATGAAATAGAAACCTCCTCTGATTATCATAAGGTAAAAAAAAAAAAAAAAAAACTGTGGAGAAGGAGATTGAATGGAAGTATATGGAGGCTTGCAAAGTTGAGAGGAGGCTGGAGGACCAGTCTGGGAAAAGGGTCAGAAACCCAGGGGTCCGGGGACACCTGAGTGGCTCAGTCGGTTAAGCATCTGCCTTCGGCTCAGGTCATGATCCCAGGGTCCTGGAATCAAGTCCCACGTTGGGCTCCCTGCTCAGCGGGAAGCCTGCTTCTCCCTCTGCCTCTGCCTGCCACTCCCCCTGCTTATGGGCACTCTCTGTCTCTCTCTCTCTGACAAATAAGTAAAATCTTTAAAAAAAGAAAAAAAAAGAAACCCAGCAGTCCAACAGAGCTGAGGAGCCAGAACCCGGGGAACAGGCAGGCAGAGCAGGCTGCTTCAATCCCATTGCCCCTCCCAGAATGCGCCTTCATCTGCCCTTGCCTGCCTCCTCACCTGCTCAAGATTCAAAGACCCAGAAGACAATGTCCAACTGCCCAAATCTAAATCACATGTCTACCTCCAGAGAGGAAGAAGAGGGAGGGTCTGGCCCCTTTCCGCTGTTGTGTGGCTCCCAAGGACTCCACACTGTTAGGCTTCACCTAAAAGGGACTGGAGACTAATAAAAGGGAAGTTGGACACACACACGCACACACGCACACACGCACACACACGCGCGCGCGCACGCGTGACAGAGGTTTATTATAAATGCCCTAGTTTGTTTTTTTAAAAGCCTTTGCATTCGGGAAAAAATTTTCTATTTCTGACAAAGTCCACTATGAGCTTTAGAAATTAGCCGCCTCAGATGGGAAACAACATAGATGTACTCACCAAGATCTTTGCTGCAGTGAGTGAGGTTATAAAATGATCCCTGGGTTTTGCTTGACACCGGTCAGAGAGGGAGCGATGTGGCTAGAACAGCCAAATAATCTATCCTAAGATCTTTGACCCTTATGCTAGCAAACAAAATTCAGCCATTTCTAAAAAGGGTATTTTCAAATCGGATTCCCGTGTTTGGTGAGCCTAAGTCAGATCTCTAATTTTTTTACTCTAGGTGATTCTGTCAGCTTATGCTTTAATTTTCTTTGTACAAAATATGAAATGTAAAAGCATTATTTGCACATAAACATTTCGCTAAATAATGGCAAAATGCCATCCAACTGTGGAACTTCATTCTTTGGAATATTTTTACCATTTGAATAAAATAAAGATCAGCTTTTTAAAAAGGTCAAAACAATATTTTATTGTGTATTTGCTTACTAAAGTCCAGATGCTGCCCTTTAAGTGAAAAAAGTGTTCTTACCAAGAATTTTACCAGATACGAGTACATTTTCATTAGGTTTTAACTCTTCAAAGCCTGACCTTCACTGTGGGGCGTAAAGTAGTGAGAATTTGTAATCAGATTTACTTCCTTAAAGAATTATTTCCCTGGGAGGCAGGGGAAATGGGGAAATGTCGGTAAAGGATACAAACTTTCAGTTGTAAGATGGATAATTTCTGGGGATATAATGTACAGCATGGTGATTATAGTTAGCGATACTGTACTGTATACTTGAAATCTGCTAGAAGAGTAGATCTTAAATTTTCCCACTGTACACACAAAAAAATAGTAACTGTGTGAGATAATGAATATGTTAATTAACTCAACTATGGTAATCATTTCACAATATATATGCATATTAAATCATCACATTGTACACATTTTTTAAAAAATCACACTGTACAGCCTAAATATATACAATTTGTATTTGTCAATCACACCTCAGTAAAGCTGGGAAAAATAATAAAATAAAATAAATCAGTAAAATAGAAAAATCATTTTCCGTAAAAGATAATAATAATATAGAAAGTTGATGTGTATTAATAGATGTTAAATAATAAAAACTCTTAATAAATGTTTACTAATTAAATGAATAATAACCGCATTCATATAGCACTGTGCCAGGCCCTGTTCTAATTACGTTACATATGTTACTTCATTTAATCCTTACAACAGCCTGATGAACCAGGTGTTATTTTTAGACCCATTTTACAGATAAGAAAACTGAGGGATAGAACAGTTAAGTAGCTTGCCCAAGGTCTCACAACTAATCCAGTAGGTTTGGCTCCAGAGTCTATGTTCTTAATAGTTAAGTTATAATTTCTCTCTGGATACAATTATTTGAGAAAGGTAATGGAAGTTCTTCCATTAACGTAATTTATTTTTTTTATTATTGAAGTATAGTTGACATACAATGTTATATTAGTTTCGGTTATATTAGTGATTCAACAATTTTATACATTACACAATGCTCACCACAACGAATGTAGTCACCATCTACCATGATACAATATTATTACAGTATTATTGACTGTATTCCCTGTACTGTATTTTTCATCCCTGTGAGTTGTTTATTTTATAACTAGAAGTTTGTACTTCTTAATCCCCTTCACCTATTTTGTCCAACCCTCAAACCCCTCCCCTCTGGCCACCACCATTTTGTCCTCTGTATTTACAAGCCTATTTCTATTTTTTGTTCCTTTGTTCATTTGCTTTTCAGATTCCACATATAAGTGGAATCATATGTATTTCTCTTTCTCTGTCTGATTTATTTCACTTAGCATAATACCCTCTAGGTCCCTCCATGCTGCTGCAATTGGCAAGATTTCATTCTTTTTTATGGCTGAGTAACACCTGGTTCATCAGGCTGTTGTACTTTTGCACTGCCTGGTCCTTCTAGGACAGAGGTTGAGTTAATTCAACTAAGGTCAAGTTAGAGTGGAAAGTGAAGCTACAGATGGCACAGAAGAGTGACACAGTCGGGCTGTGCCCAAGGTTTCACCTCCCAGGCCTGCAAGTCCATTCTGGGATAGGTCCCAACTGGAATGTTTCCTATTTCTCACTAATAGTGGCTGTTACCCGCCCGGCTCCTCTGTCCAAGATCATTCATCATGGCTGGAAATCTCTACTATCTGTGTCTGAAACTTTCAGGGCCAGGCAGGTCAGCATCAAATTCAGAGTGGAAATAAAAATGTAAGAGAGTCTGCCTGGCTTCCATTGCAACTTCTTTTTTTTTTTTTTTAAGATTTTATTTATTTGATAGAGAGAGACACAGTGAGAGAAGGAACACAAGCAGGGGGAGTGAGAGAGGGAGAAGCAGGCTTCCCGCCGAGCACGGAGCCCGATGCGGGGCTCGATCCCAGGACTCCGGGATCATGACCTGAGCTGAAGGCAGACACTTAACGACTGAGCCACCCAGGCGCCCCTCCATTGCACCTTCTACTCCAGAACATTCTCTTCCTGTTCTTGCTTTACTACAGAGAGAAGCCTAAATAAATAAGCAATGTTTTAGATTTACTTTCCAACATTTCCTTGTTGATTTCTTCCAATGTTTTAGATTCTGACATAGAAATCTGCAATATAAAAAAAACAACACAGGCTTTTGGGTAGAACTTGCTTAATATACTCACAGTGTAAAAGTCAATAATCATAAGTATATAATGTGACTTGAGAGATTCCAATCATGCATTATTAAAAAAAAAAAAAAATTCTGTTGGCTTGGCAGATACCAGAGACGGAGGTGTGGTTACCATCCTCTTTTAAACTCTTAGTAGCTCTAGAGGGGTAAAACATCAAGCTGGTGCCAGTCATTTATAATTCAGTGCGGATTCCTTTATTAGATTATTTTCCCCTGAGAAGGCTAAATGAAATAAACGAATAAGAATTCAACAGGGAAAGGAGAGAAATCATCTTTGGGCAGGGGTGATGTGATATCCAAGAAATTCAGCAATTTACCAATTTTGCCAGCTTACCAAATTTGCCTTGGTGTGGGGGAAATAAGACAATCCTCCCCTTCCCTGTTTAGTCAGTAAACTCAAAGGCTTCACCAGTTAGGCAAGTAATATAAATCACACAGATTCAACTCTGGGGAAAGCAATAGAGGCCAGTGGGGTCTATGATGATCTAGGAAGAACGAACTTCACTACAAAAATTGCAAATTCAAAAATGAAAATTATGAAACAATTTGACTGGCCAATTAAGACCTATATCAGCTGCTGGTTTGGGATCCCATTTAGTCCAACCTGAATGAAGTTTTATGCAAGAATGATATTATATATTATAGAGGGATTAAATTAAAACATGAGCCCGTATCTCATGAATGCTTGTTAAATCAAGCAGACCTAGAGAGAATCCAACTGAGGGGCAATCACTAATTGAGTTCTCCCTGATTTGTATACATTTTTCTCATGGTGATGATGGTGGTTAGATAGATTACTTGGAAAAAATCTCACGTTATGCAGAATGAATTGGCAGCATCTGACAGAGCTGTGCAGGGACAGGCACAAAGGTAAGGAAGGAGCCAGCTTAGGCATTTGGGAGCTCAGAACCAGAAAGCAAAGTGCTCATCATCAGCATCCAAATAAATACCCCTTTAAATTATTTTCTTTTGTTTCTATATCTCCAAAAAGAACATAGCGCTTCCAGTGCCTACCTCAGAGTGGTATTACGAATGTTAGTCATGTTAA
Source organism: Mirounga angustirostris (assembly GCF_029215605.1). Lineage (NCBI taxonomy): Eukaryota > Metazoa > Chordata > Mammalia > Carnivora > Phocidae > Mirounga > Mirounga angustirostris. The sequence goes on along the minus strand of NW_026991710.1, from coordinate 147,947,748 downwards.
TGTCATACAGGTGCTTTGAAGATGAAAAGGACTAATTAGCATCAAACCATGAAGTGGCAGCCAAGACATCCATAACAATTAGAGCGAAACAGGAAGGAGGCACCACTGAGAAACTTGGAAGCAATACAACAATGTATTTGTTTCTGTGCAAACCTTTTAATAATGAAAGCTTCTGAACTCTTCAGATGAAAAGAGGCTTAACTGTGCCTTTAATTAGATCATCCTATTGGAGCACAATATAGTGATAAAGAAGATTTAATAAAGCATTTTGTCTTTTTATTACTTTGATTTGATGCAACATATCTGCTCATCCAAGCAAGATGTTTAACTTCAAAGAAGTTCTGTCCACCCTCCCCTCTGGCCAATAAATAACTCCAAGAGGGGGAAAAAACGATGTATTTGGAGAATCCCAGACTGCTGAGTGATGAAAAGATTCATCATTTTTTTTCTACTGTGGACATGGGTCTTTAATTAGTCCTTTACTTTTTTCCCATAACTGGTAGTATTTGTAGGGCTTTAGATTTTGCTGGTTATTGATTAAAATACATGGCAAAGTAATTTTGAAAAAAAATCCAACTACTCAACAATGATAGTAAGACTTTCCTGTTTGAACAAATCCTGGATATGTCCATTTGACCGGGAATTTTACAAATAAAATTAAGTCAGAAAACTGTTGGCATCAAATTCTCTGGATCATGATAAACTTATTCTAAACATCTTTTTTATATGCAAATCTATAATTGGGGCTAGTTCTTGAATTTAAAATTATGGCCAGGCTAAGCCTGGAAACATATAAATAGAATGTTTAGGAGGTCAAGGAATTGATTTGTGGAATTTGTTTGTTGTTCTTGTTGTTGTTAGTCATCTTAATAATATTAGCATAGATGATCAGATAAGCCAGACAACCATCCTGAGTCTATACAAAAGAAAACTTCAGACAAATCCATCCAAATAATCTGGCAGACATTGATTGAGTGGCATGGATAAAAATAAGAGGAAAAAGACAGCAAACTCCAGGGAGGAACCTAAAAGAAGATCAGCAAGAAGAGAAGGGAAAGGGGCACCTGGGTGGCTCAGTTGGTTAAGTGTCTGCCTTTGGCTCAGGTCGTGATTCCAGTGTCCTGGGCTCCCTGCTCGTGAGGAGTCTGCTTCTCTCTCCCCCTGCTCTTGTGCTCTCAGTTGCTCTCTCTCTCTCCTTCTCAAATAAATAAATAAAATCTTAAAAAAAAAAAAAAAAAGAGCAGAAGGAAAAGTGAGCAATCCTGTCACTTAATTGTCTTAACTACACTACATCTAAAAGCCATTCTGACTTTTTGGCCCTTAACAAATATTTGGCTGAACTAATGAACCAGCAGCTTCTTGTGGAAGCTGGCCTAAATCCTCAGGTGAACAGAAAGAAATAAGAAGTGTCCCAAATTGTTATATAACATAACAGAATTCCTACGTGATTTCTTAGAATCTATTTTTTGTATAACACAAACAGTTTATGGGGCGCCTGGGTGGCTCAGTCGTTAAGCGTCTGCCTTCGGCTCCAGTCATGATCCCAGGGTCCTGGGATCAAGCCCCGCATCGGGCTCCCCACTCCGTGGGAAGCCTGCTTCTCCCTCTCCCACTCCCCCTGCTTGTGTTCCTGCTCTCGCTATCTCTCTCTCTCTGTCAAATAAGTAAATAAAATCTTTAAAAACACACACACACACAAACAGTTTAAAAAAATAGTCACTCCTATTTCTCTTTCTACATTTCTCTTCTACAAGAAAACCACTGGTTTCTGTACCTTCCGACTTGGGTTCCTTACTACTACCCTCATACCTGTGGAGTCAGAAAGACCTGAATTCAAACTTCACCTTCATCATTAACAGGAACTTCAGTTTTCTTATCTGTAAAAATGGAGGTAATTAAATACCTACGACATGTAGTTATAATGAGGATGAAGTGAAAAAACATACATAAAGACCTCGGAAAGGAGCAGTTTGACACACTCACTCACAAGCACGCATACTCCAACCACAACTCTACCCCTGTCCTCTGAGCTAGGCCCCTGTCCCGGCGTCTTAATACACTTGCATGTTCTCCTACCAGCTCTTCCAAGATGGTATGGATCCAAGATGACATCCAATAAACTGCACGTGTCCAGGGGAAAACTTGTTTCCTTACTGCTTTAATTAGATCATCCTTTGCATAAGATGATTAGATCATAAACTTTGCAAAGGCATTATCCCTTTGTTCAGGGAATTTGACCTGGATTTTTGGAAGCATGTGGACACGGCTTTACGCTGCGAATTTCTAGAGGATAGGGAGCATCACATCGAAGGACCTGGCCTAATGGACTTGTTTCTTGCAGGTAGGAGAGGGACTCCAAGACCAAACCGATCCACTGATGTTGGACAGCTCCTGGGAGTCAATCCCCGCCTGTAAATGATAAGGGACAGGCAAAATTTGACATCCAGCAGTGGGCTCCACCCTCCACGTTGCCAGTCAGTGGACTGGCAAGAACAAGGCCAGATTTGTGCAAGTAAGGTGCTGAAATTTGGGGCACGTTACCACAAGATGAACTTGAAAGATGGGGTCTTAGTCGAGGCCTTCATGGTTACACATAACAGAAACCAACTCAATCCAGTTTGAGCAAACTAGATAATTTCTTGGAAGAAACTGAGGTATCTGATGGAACCCAGACATCTTTTCAAGGCTGGAAAAGCATCCAGGACCCAGGGAGACCTCTGTGTCTCTCAATCTCTTCCTTTCTGTACCTACTGCCTCTCTTCGTGGTGCGAGAAGGCTGTCCAGCCGTGGCTCTCATGTTTACAGCCATTTGCAGAAACTGATTCCCTGGAAAGGATCTGGAAGGGCTTTGCTTGGATCAGATGATCCTAACACATCTGCCAGAGGCCCGTGCCTGCGCTGAAGTGACGTTCTCAGGAATAGAGGTCACTGGGAGGATGGTCACCATAAATATCTCAGCTACAAAAAAGGATCACAAACTCTGGAACAAACCAGCAATCGGAAGAAATGTGCTGACCTCAGCATATGATGCATGTGGCAGGAGAGCCATCCAGGCAGCATCTGCCTTCATGAAGGTGAATTCTTAAAACTGAGCCTGAAGGATGGAGCCCAGGTGAGCCCAGCCACCGAGAGGGAATGCTACTGTTTTGGAAGTCTCACTGGCATGCCCATCCCAACATTTGTGGGACCCAGAGCAAGAGCGCAAACAAAGGCCCACGTATTACATGTGTAAATATTTAAGGTTGTAGATCAAGCTCACAAACTGTTAAATAAAATATATTTTATTCTCTGACCTTGACAAATAATACCTTCATAACGACTTAGAAGGCCAGGTTCCAGTTTAGAATGCTCAGGCTCCTCGGACTTCCACACTGAAACATGGTGGTGTGGACAAGCCGGTGTGGACGCCCCATCCCACACATCCACATTTAGCCCACATCCCTTGCAAATAGCCACCCCTTTTACCCAGCTGATGAGAAGCACAGACCCTGGAAGTGGGCTGTTTAGGGAGAGAATTTCAGGGTCCTAGGAATCTAGAGCAAAGTTTCTCAAGCTTGGGACTATCGACACTTAGCCCTGGGTAAGTCTTTGTTGTGGAAGGTAACCTGGGCATTATAGGATGTTTAGCAGCATCTCTGGCCTCTACCTACTAAATGCAACTGGCAACCCCTGCCCCCAAATTGTAACAACCAAAACAATCCCCTGACATGGCCAAATATCTCCTTAGGGACAAAATCGCTCCCAGTTTAGAACCACTGACCTAGAAAGGAAAGGCTTGGGCTGTCATAAGCTGCAGAGCTGGAGAAGGGCTGGGATGAGGTGGGGGGCTCTCTAAAGCACGGAGACCAGAACAAGGGCTGTGGGGTACCACGCTCTATGTTGGCTATCTTCCCAGAATTATTTTCTCAGATCTTCCCAACAACTCAGCAAGGTGAGTATTATTAGCCCATTTTATGGATGAGGAAACTGAGGCTTGTGAAGTTAAGCGTCTTGCTGAATTTCACACCATCTCGAAACTGGCAGAACCCGTCATCCAGCACGGGTCTGTCAGGTGCCAATCAGGTTGGGACTAAGTTAATATTAAGGCAAACTAGAATCTGAGACATCAAAATGACCTTAACAGTAAAAGTAACCCAATTCACGTTTTTGTCAGATACGGAGCCGATCTGCTGATACTCAGAAAATGGCATGTGGTGATAAAGAATACAACAGGAAATGTTTTCTCCTGTTTAGGAAAACAGCCAAGAGATGAAAAGGTTATTCCTAACTTTAATACCAACACTATCTTTATAAAAATATCATATCTGAGTGGGAAAGATCTATACCCTCCAGCCTCTAATAATTCATTCAAACTAAAAGAGAAACTGCTTTTTTTTTTTTTTTTTTTTTTTTAGATTTACTTATTTGAGAGAGTAGGATGGAGAGGGGCAGAGGGAGATGGAGAGAGAGAATCTCAAGCGGACTCTGCACTGAGCGTGGAGCCTGACACAGGGCTCAATCTCACGACCTTGAGATCATGACCTGAGCTGAAATCAAGGGTCCAATGCTTAACCAACTGAGTCATCCAGGTGCCCGAGAAACTTCTCTTTTGAAACCAGTAAAGATTTCGTCTGTGCAATTAAGCAAAGACTAAAGTAAGAGACATATAAATTAAGGTGTAGAATTATGTGAGCAGGTCCATAAACTCACATAGATACAGTTCTTTAACGTCAGGAGGCACATCTTTCTTATTTTGGATCTAACACTATGTGACACATAAAATATACTTAAGACACTTCGTTGAATGAATGAATGACTTCGGATTTCCCTAGATAATTTCATTTCAGGAAATCCACTTTCTTCCACCCACAGGAAAATTTCTGGATAATTGCCTCAACTTTTTATTTAGCTTTAACTGTATAAAAGCAATCTGAGAGAAAGCTTTGGAATATATCATATTTAAAAGTTTTAAGATAAATTTGGTATTTGGTGCAGTGTAGTTCACATTATGCAATGTATCCAGCAACACTAAATAAGCATGTGTCATCAGAAAGCTGAAATGCATTAATAAACGCATTTGCATGCACTAGACGAAGGGTAATAGTACACAAGGGCAAAGGTTAAACAGTTGGAGGCCCCAGTTTAATAGCAGACCTGAACTGTTATTTAAATGTCACAAATGTCAGTGTTCGTCTTCAAATGGTATTACAGTAGGATTAGTGTCCTAAGCCTTGTTCCAATTTATGGAGAATCAGGGAGAATGATTCTCATCAACTTGGTCCAAAGCAGGAGAAGATTGATTTTCCTTTACCACTCAGTCTGCTTTTATGAGTTTTCCAGACCCTCCCTCTCCCAGCCAGCATCGTGGATGGAAACTGCCAGATCTGCTTGGAGGCCATATGTGAGCAGTGAATCTGAAAGAGTTATGGCTCATTGAGAAACCAATGAAGAAAATCCTGCCACTCTCGACCACCTCCCCCCCAGGCGGGGCTCCCTGCAAATGTTTGAACCTCTCGTGGTTTCAACCCCTGGGACAAGTGTAGGGCCTGCCATGCCAAAGGTAGAGACTAGCAGAACCAGGGTGGGGAAGTTCATCCTTTGTCTCCATCACATCATTTGTCTTTGCTCAACCATGAGAAGGCACACGATTCTGAAGCCCTCACCGTCTTTGTTAGAACTGTTATTAGTAGTAGTAAAGTACAGGCATTTGAGCACCTACCATGTGCCCAGTGCCACAGCCTCTCATCTCCCTGAATGTTCACAGAGCTCTGTGAGGTAGCTATTACTATTATGCCTGCTTAAATAATGAAAGTAAAACTAGGGGCGCCTGGGTGGTTCAGTCGGTTAAGTGTCTGCCTTCAGCTCAGGTCATGATCCCAGGGTCCTGGGATCGAACCCCGCATCAGGCTCCCTGTTCGGCAGGAAGCCTGCTTCTCCCTCTTCCACTCCCCCTGCTTGTGTCCCCTCTCTCGCTGTCTCTCTGTCAAATAAATAAATAAAATCTTTTTAAAAAAAAGTTTTAAAAAATTTAGGAAAAAAAAAGAAAGTAAAACTAGAGGTCACACAACATGGCAAAGGTTACTTGATTCCAGGCACCTCCCCCTTAACAATTACATAAATGGAGTGGCCAGCAGAGATGGAAAAGGCAAAAGATCTCAAGGTCACAGAGCTTTATCCCTTAAAGAATTGCCCACCACAGACATAAGGTTATATAGCTCAAGCGGCTGGGATTCTCAGCCTCCCCTAGGACGACTAATGGGCATGCCATTCGAGATGTCGAACAACCTCCAAACAAGAACAGTGTCTGCCCTTGATATAGCCATTTCCTCTTTAGAGCTTTGGATGTAGCACAGGAGTGATTTTCAAATAGAAGGTAGAGCCTTTCCTACCACAAAGAGGACCAAGGGGATGTCAGAGGTCATGAGGACCCTACTGGGGGCCTCTTAAAGCTCTCAGAGGGGAATGACAAACACTGGCTGGCCAGGCAAACAAAAGGAAGCAGCCATTTCTCTACTCCAGCTTTCCATCTCCCAGGCCTTTAAGATTTACTGTAATTTTGGAAAAGAAATGAATTTCTGGTTGTGCTGAGGATTATGGATATGTGGTGGTCTGGGAAGGCTGCATGAGGCCCCTGAGGTTCCACAAAAAAAAATTTTTGAATAGCCACTGCAAGGCAAGGAATTAGACATACATCAAGATCTCCAGAAAGAAAGTGCTGAGGGCCGCCAAGCTCCTCTCCACTAAGTTTGAAAAGAGGTGTACCATCTATTCCTTTTTTCATTCAAGTACAGTCAGATGACACACATAAACAATAACCTAGATACCTGTTTTGGGGCTACATTGACGACTAATGAGATAACCTCAAGATACAAGATTGATGCCATGTTGCAAAAAATAGCTCAGTATTTAATCAGTAATAACTAATCCTTTATATTCTGTGACAATGAAATGTACTGAGTACTTACCATGTGTCAGGAATTATTAGGCACTTTCACATATTCAATTTTTTTACTCACCATTTTTTTACCTACCTGTGAGGTAGGTGATGTTATTAACTCCTTTTTTATTTTTATTTTTATTTTTATTTTTTAATTGTATTTATTTGAGAGAGAGAAAGAGCATGAGCAGGGAGAGAAGGAGAGAGACAAGCAGACTCCCCACTGAGCAGGGAGCCCAACCCGGTGCTTGATCCCAGGACGCTGGGATCATGACCTGAGCTGAAGACAGATGTTTAACCAACTAAGCCACCCAGGTGCCCCAACTCTTTTTTTTAATAGATTTTATTTATTTATTTGAGAGAGAAAGAGAGAGAGCACCAGCAGGGGAGAGGGGCTGAAGGAGAGGGACAAGCAGACTCCCTACTAAGTGTGGAGCCCTACACAGGGCTGGATGTAGAGCTCGATCCCTGGACCCCGAGATCATGACCTGAACCAAAGTCAGATGCTCAACCAATGGAGCCACACGGGCGCCCCTAACTCCTTTTATATAAGAAACAATGTGTCTCAGGGAAACTGCATGAATTCAGCAAAGTCCCAAAACTATAAGACTCTGAACTGGGGTCTTTTGATTCTAAAATTCTTGCCATTTCCATTTCAGCTGAGAACTCATCAAGGCAAACAGTCCACGGGGGCAGGAGCAAAGAAAGGGGTTGTGAGAAGGTCATTATCAAGTAGCGAAGTTTATTCTGACAAAACCTTCCTAGGTCAGCTCAGTTTGTTCATATTGGTAGTGCCCCGTTCTAGATACTTTAAGTGGGATTCACATAGATGAAGTAAAGATTTATCTTCATAATTTAAAAATTATTGTTGAAGGAATTGGAATTTGGTACCATGATCAGTCAACCATCATGTTGTTCTATGCAGTCCAAATTCACCTAATAATTATTAATGGCCCTCAATTTTGTTTGTGTAGACATGTCTTATTCACTATGTCATTCCTTCCATTAAAGTTTCTTGTTTTTAATGGTTCACGCCTACCCATAGACCCTAAATGCACACACACACACACACACAGACAAATTAGATTTGAGTAAGAGGAAGGAAGAACAGCAAAATTCAAAACAATTCCTATTTTGTGTTTTTAAGGTAGGAATTAGTCCAGACTAGTTTTTAAAGTCCATCTTTCTTGAAAAATTTGTTTTTAAATTTAAACAAACTTCGAACCTCCTTTGTTAAAAATTTTACACAAAAAGAAGAAAAAAATACAGCTCCAGAATCACTGGGGGGAAAAAAATTAAGCATTGTTCTGGAATTGTATACTAAATTATAAAATGATTTACTGTATATTGTCATCTCACATGATTTTTTTTCAGAAAAAAATAATATAAAAATCTTTTTGAGTGGGTTCAAATTTATGTGGTCCAGTGACCAGATTTTTATCCTGATACGCCAGAAAACTTTACTGTAGTAAGAAACTTCAGTTCTCATCACTTTTGAACATCTCCACCCCTCCTAGAATGTTTAGAAACCAATGCATCCTAAAGAGTGAGCACATCCTATTTGACAGGTAGCCACTTCACTGAAGAGGAGTAGAAATGAAGAAATGGGAGACCCTCGTTTGAGAGCAGAGGAATGCTGGCAAAGTGGTGGTGGGGAGAATCAGAGTCCAGGAAAAAAGTGCTCTTGGGCTACAAAAAGGGTTTTCAGTTTGCAACAAAAATCCAATTCAACTTACAAATTAACTTTTTCTTAGTTCACTAATAATCTGAAAATAATGTCTACATTAAGCTAGGAAGTAAAACCATTCAATTAAGGAATTAAAAATATCAATATGAACTAAGAACTTTCTGATGGTAAATGTATAATAGCTCTTTTGTTTGTCTGTAAAAGAAGTCCAGGAAATATTTTGATAGATTAATACTCAAACGAACAGCAAGTTACATTTTTCCAGCACAGTAATGCAGTCTGCTTTATGGAGCCCAAACAGAAAGTTGCAAATGTCCCCACTGGATAACAATCTCTACACTGTTTGATTTTAGCAGGTGGAACTCCAGCTTGCCAAAGACTCAAAATTAGGAAACTGCTCTTCCAGCCATCTCCAGACTGCCAATTTGTGATTTGGCAAACAGAAAACTGTAGGAAGATTGTCTGTAAATACGTGATCAGATCTTGAACCAATCTTTTGTTTTCTGTTACATTCCAAAGAGGTCTTTATGCAGGCCAAATAACTCAACAATACATTATTAAATGGATAAAGAAGTCTGATGGAACATCAGTAAAGGCTGATCATAAGATTTCTGAAGTCTGAATCTTGCTTTGACACACTTATCTAGTTTATCCAGAAGGCAGTAATGAGAATTACTAGACACATCAAAGAAAGGAGGTCCCTTTAATGGATAAAATAAAATAAAATAACTAAGCTACATATGGAGATTTACTTCATAATGCTATTTTCTTCCTCTAAGAGGTCTTAAAATGTTTTAATTTAAATATTATATGCCATTTTATAAAGAGTTGTTTTATTGCTCCTGGACCTTAAAATAGTCATAAGTGTTATATTAACTCAGGGAGCCATGAAGAGATGAGCTGTAAAACATTTAATACAGGACCATGGTGGTTATCCACAACCGAATAATGAATTGCATGTCACACAATGCATGATAGTTATCTGTGTTGCTAAAGTTATAGCTGAGGAATTATTGGTCTCTCTTATCTGAAAGACCAAATGTAGTGTGAGATCAAAGGAGGCAATAATTGCGCAGGAAACAGCATCTTAAAAAAATTCCTCTGAGGATGAGAAACTAATTTATAAAGTTCAAGATTAGTAAGTACTGAGTATCATTTTAGATTATCCAACTTGGATAAAACATTTTTAGCAATACTTCTAATAGATCATTTGCAGCAAGAAAAAAAAAAAGCACTAAAAAATTGCCAAATTGCCAAATCAGGGATCCCTTCTGGGGACTGAACACAACAGCAGGTGAAATTATTTTCAGCCACTTACATGGAGATGGGAAATGTCCATGTAATTAATACAACGTAATTACATACGTTTGTTTCATTGGAGAGAGATGGCTCTTGAAGTCCACTCCAGAAACCCCACAGACCAGATCAGATCTCTATAAGCCAAGGAGACCAGGGGCAGGGGGGTGGGGCACGGTGCGGACATTTCAGGGCCCTGCCAATTGAAGACATTTAATGTTTTTTAAATCGTCAGCCTCTGATGATTCAAGAAACACTTTGTGCAGATTGATGGATGGTTCATATCAACTGCTGGTCAATGAGTGAGATACCAAGCCAGATTATTTAACCCACTTACCAAAGCACGCCAACAAAGAAAACTTTTGGAAGTCATTAACAACTGATTACAAGACATAATTTATTAACATCCTTAAAGACCTGCAGGGCAGAAATGCTGCAGAGGCTTCCCTAGTAAAAGCTCTTCACTCAAAAAATTCTCCATCCAAAACTCAATTAAGGGGAAGTGAAAAGTTAGGATCCACAGCTTTCTACAATAGTAACTACCTCAACAGTTAAAACTAGATGTTTGCAAAATAGGAAAACAGGGAATAACAATAGCCATCTCTGAGTGAAATTAAAAGTGATTTTTATTTGCATTTTCATCTTCTCTTTATTTTCCTAGCTAAATACAAGAAGCACATGTAACCTTCATAATCAGACAAACAAAAAATGTTAAAAAACATCCATAATGTGGACTTCAACTTCAGATAATAGATGATTTTTCATTCTCCATTTTACGTACGTTTATGCCTGCCTTCCAAATACAATAATATTTCTAATACTTTCCATTTCTCTTTGTTGACTCTTTGGAATGTTCTATGAGCACTCGGGTCTCATTTGTTTTGCCTACCAAAGGAAAAAAAAAATTTAGAAATGTTGTCGTGCAGTACTACATTAAGCCAAGTGAGGATCTGATCTCCCAGCTATGCCTACAAGATAGTAACGGCCAAAACTTTTCTCCCAATTCAGATATACAGTCTTTTATGATTATTTGCCTTTCTGTGTTCTAACAACACAGCCTTAACACTAAACACTTATATATAATTATCATTCTATAGGAAAATAATCTTGAAACAAACCACTTTCCTTTTACATTTTAAACCTCCAGGAACAAACTTAAGCTATTCATTCTGGTTGTGGTCACAAATGAACATGTATAATTAATACAGAATGCAAGAATACAAAAACAACTATGAATCAGAAATTTGTTTCACATCAACCACTGTTAGGTTTGAAAGACGTTAATGTCGTCTTTTACCCCCTGTGTTAGCGACTTTAATATAGAGCAAGTCTTGTCCCTGAAACTCTACCCACCCAAGGTGGACTCCCTAAATGTTCATAGCCCTGTCTGGGGTTTTGCTCACCTAGCTCATGTAGGCTACCTTGTACAATGACAGGTACAAACACACACACACTCACACACTTCCTGTTCTCTCAAATTAATTGTAGGTTCCTTATGCCATTTTTCAGCTCCCTACCCCAACAATCTCCTTCCTGACCTCAGTGCCTGGCACCATGCTCAGCACATATTTTTTGGTTGCTTGATTTGAAGGACTACGCTTGACTTCACTTTCTCATTTACCAATCAACCATCTTTAGCTACGTGCAGTTGCAGTCCGACTGTCATAAATGGGAAGGCAGAATGGTGGGGTCAGAAGTCCAATAAACTGGAAGACGAGGAATCAGGTCAGGTTCCAACTGCTCATCACTACCCATGTGCCCTTGGACAAAATGTTTCACTTTCTGGTTGCTTTAGTTTCCTCATCTGTAAAATCAAAGTGCCAGACTAGGTAAATGATAAGGTTTATTCCAGCTCTTAAATGCTATGATTCTGAGGCACCTGGGGGGCACAGTCGGTTGAGCCTCAAAACTCTTGATTTCAACTCAGGTCATGATCCCCATTTTGTGGAATCAAGCCCCTCATCAGGCTCCCCTCTCAGTGGGGAGTCCGGTTGGGATTCTCTCTCTCCCTCTCCCTCGGCCCCTCCCCCACCACATGCTCGCTCCCTCTCTCTCTCTCAAATAAATAAATAAATAAATCTTTTTAAAAAAAATGCTATGATTCTACATGTTCAGAATACCCAAGAACTATTTAGCACTCCACTGTCCAGTATAACTGCCACTAGTTTCAAATGTGGCCATTTAAATTTAAATTAACTAAAATCAAACACAAATAATTCAGTTGCCCATCTGCATTAGCCCCGTTCAAGTGCTCAATAGCCATTTGTGACTAGTGACCACTGTATTAGCACGATATGGAACATTTCCATCATCGCCCAAAGTTTAATTGAACAAATCAGATCTAGAGTGATAATAAATATTGTAGTTGTCCTTCCAGTGGTTACCAACGAATCCAATTAACTTTAAGTATATTACTCTCATCTCATTGCCGGCTTTAATCCTGAAAGCAATTCATACATTACAAATGCAACGTGTACATTTCTTTTTTTTTTTTTTTTTTTTAAGATTTTATTTATTTATTTGACAGAGAGAGCGCGAGAGAGAGAGCAGGAACACAAGCAGGGGGAGTGGGAGAGGGAGAAGCAGGCTTCCCGCCGAGCAGACAGCCCGATGCGGGGCTCGATCCCAGGACCCCGGGATCACGACCCGAGCCGAAGGCAGACGCCTAACGACTGAGCCACCCAGGCGCCCCAACGTGTACATTTCTTAAATGACAATCACTAATGCTCCTTTCTCTTGAAAAAAACATAGCAACAAATGTTACCATTAGAGCAATAAGCTGAAAAACCGGAGCCTAAGATCACCATTCCCGTTTAAATTCCCTGGTTCAGCTAGGCTGAACTGCTTCCCCACCCCTCACACTTGGCAAGTTCCCGTGTGCATACCTTTGCTTGTCGTGTTTCTTCCACTGAGAATGTTTTCTCTTTCTTCCCAAGCCCCTCCCTAGGTCCAAGTTCATCAAGACCCTTTCCAGAGTTATTTTTGGCGAAGCTCAAAAGAACTATTTCAGATGCAGCAGGAGGGGCCGGGATTGGATGGTTGATTCAAGAGGCTGCATCGGGAGAGTGCGTGGGCAGCCCGGGACTGTGCTCCTTGCCTCAACTCTACCAAATACGCTAGTTTCATGGCGAATCCGCTGAGACTGGGACAGCCTGAGAAGGTGCTAGCTCAGCTCACCAAAACACATGCTAAAAATGAGGGGATAGTATCAACCATGAAAGAAGAGCCTTTGGGTCATGAGCTACACCTGAGGCAGTCTGCCCCTTGCGTGCATCTGGAGAAACACCTTAAACAGTCCATCCGCCCCACCAGACCACATGGAGCCAAATTATGCAAGTGTGTGAAGTATCAGCCCCAGGACTAAGGAAAGGTGGGCAGCTAGCTCAGTGCATCAGCCACTGACAGTTTATCCAGTCAATGTAGACTGAATAAATCTTACATTGCATTTTTGTTACTCCAATGGTCTTTTCTCCAGGACAAATGCCACTGTCTCTTGACTATTGAAAGTAATGTCTTTCAGGGTGCCACGGTGGCTCAATAAGTGCCTGACTCTTGGTTTCAGCTCAGGCCTTGATCTCATGGGTTGTGGGATCAAGCCCTGCCTCAGGTTCCTCCCTCGGGGCGGGGGAGGGTGCTGCTTGAAAGACTCTCTCCCTCTGCCCCTTCCCCTCCCCCCCCCACTCTCTCTGTCTCTCTCTCTCAAAATAAATAAATAAATCTTAGAAAGAAAGAAAGAAAGAAAGAAAGAAAGAAAGAAAGAAAGAAAGAAAGAAAGAAAGAAAGAAAGAAAGAAAGAAAGAAAGAAAGAAAGAAAGAAAGGAAGAAAGAAAGAAATGTCTTCCTCTTTGGAACTGCCATAGCATTTTATGTCATTCTTAAAGTACTTAAATGCTTTCAATCTACCCTGTCCATTTCTTAATTCTCTTACAAGACTGTAAGGTATTTTCCAGAGTTTTAGTACGATGATTATACACAAATAAGTATGGAATATGACCGGGGATAGGTGAATAAGTGTATTGAATAAATGGATTTCTGAATAAATGAAAACCCTATAGCAAACCCTATTGCTATTGCCCAAAAATACACTGTCCTACCTTAACACAATGACTTTCTTAAATTCCCTCTCTTTAAAGGTCACACATAACAAGAAATGCCCAACAACGTTAACTACAATGATACGTTGTTCATGTACAGAGCAGTTTGAGAAGTACTCAGGAAAATGTTCTTTGGCCACATTCCCTGAATTTTACCTTCTTTTCTCCTTCTTATTTTGTCATTTAAAATAAATGTTAGAATTCTTCATTTCAGAGGCATCTGCATAGCTCAGTCAGTTAAGTGTCTGCCTTCAGCTCAGGTCATGATCCCAGAGTTCCAGGATCTATTCCCACATCAGGCTCCTTGCTCAGCGGGGAGTGTGCTTCTCCCTCTGCCCTTCGCCCAAATTGTGCTGTCTCTCACCCTCTCTCTCTCTCTCTCAAATAAATAAATCTTTAAAAAAAAGAATTCTTCATTTCATACTTAATTGGATATCAAATAGAATTACCTGGATATAGTACATTCTTGAAATGGTATATGACAATATTAATAAATTTAAATTAACGTGTTTTCTCACAAAATTTCTAACTCAGTGACAGAAGGGTTTTTCCCCACCATTCCCAAAGCTAAGAGTATCTAAAAATTATCCATAAATGAAAAGTATTTTTCACAACCAAACATATCACTCATGCAATTATCATGGGCTCATACTTCTTATGTACATAATCTTAACTAGGCTACAGAGACTTTTCTAAATTTAAATTTGTTGTACAGCCCTGACACTGCCTAAAAGACAACCATAACCCCCAAGCCACTAAAGTTCCTTCTCTGTTGGAGTTCCCTCAATGCTTTAACTCTTGCTATAGCTCTAGAATCCATATCCTTTAAATGTCTATACTATAATGTCAAGTGTAAAAGCAAAATAATTTATATTCTACAATGAGGAAAAAATGACTTAGGCATAGAGGTAACTTGGAAAATGAAAACAGTGAATCGTATAATATGATAAATTTTTTATAACATTGACTTCATTAAAATTTCCATTTTTACTTTAAAATCCAACTTCTACAGATTAATTCTACATAGGTACTTGCACATATATTAGATAATACATGTGTAAAGTTATTCATTACAATACTGTCTATAAAAAATAAAAGATTGGAAACTCAATGTCCACCAATAGGGGACTAGATAAATAAATTATGATATATCCGTTCAATGGATAATATGCAAATGTTAAAAAGAGAATAAGAATGCTTTCTATGTAATACATTCCAAAATAATTTATTCCATTGGTGTCTGTAATAGAAAATACCGGAAACTACATCAAAGTCCATCAACAGGTAATTAGACAAATAAGTTATAGTACAACCATTCAGTAGGATAGTATATAACTCTGAAGAAAATGAGGCTATTCTTCATCTATAGAATGGTCTCCATGATATAGTAAGTGAAAAAAGCAAGATTAAGAACAATGTTTATAGTGTGTTAACCTTTGCATCAAAAGAGGGGAGAGTTTAAGATATAGTTGCATAATAAAACTCCAGAAGAGTACACTAGAAACTAGTAAAAATGGCTATCCAAGGGAGATAGAATTGGGTACATGAGGGACAGAGGAAGTAGCAAAACTTCTCACAGCATACCATTTTATATTTTTTATTTTTAACCTTGTGAATTGTATTACATGTTCCAAAAAATTGTAAATGTATATTTCTATTATCATTCTTCTAGTGTTTGTCTAATAATAAATGGATTTTCAGAAAATCTTCAATGTATTATCCTCCATCCTTCTCTTGCCAAATTTCCATCTGTACTCTGCCCTCCCCTCTTTCATATCAAATGGCTTTTCAGTGCTCATAAAGACCTGGCTGGGGGAAACAGCTGAGATAGAGCACTTTGGAATGGAGTAGATTTTGATCCAAGACATGATGCTAAATAATGAAGTAATTTGAGGAACATGTTTGCCTAGAAATGAAAGATGGGATGTGTGGTCTGGGTAATGGCCAAAATGTTGAATAATACAGAATTGTAGCAGCTTCTTGCTAACATTTTAATGGTCTAATTATCAGAAAGTCGAATATAAATGTTTTCATTCTTAAACAAGATAATGATTATCAACCACTCGCTAAAAAACTATTTATTTCACTAGCTTAAACAGGTTTTAAGGAAAAAGGAAGGTAACTGAATAGCCACACTGAATTATTTTTAATACTAAACCAACTATTTAGATATTCGAGTCATTAATCTATATTTGGAAATCTGTAATCATCTGGTGTCTTGTAACAGCCTTTCATTTATTAAAAATGAATTCACACCAAAAAAGCAACAATGCTTAAATTTGGTGTTCAAAAGGCCTTCTTGGCAAGAGGTATTAAAATGTCAACCTCGTTTAAATGAGACATTATTGACCCCCATTAGTAGGACACGTGCTTGGTTTGGCTTTCTCTAATGGTGGTGATGGATTTGCTCTTGTCCATCCACACACTCCTGCCATGTCCTCTTATGACCTGGGGCAGACATATGCTAGACAGCTGGCTGGACCAGGCCTGTGGTCACTGAACAAAGCAAACCTTGCTGGCCCACACAAAGATTGAACCTGTGACCTTGTTCTCATTAGCTCAATGCCCTAACCACCTGAGCTAAACAGCCACACACACACAAAAAGTGAAGCTTGAACACTGTGTAGATAGATGTCTGTGTGGGGGTGTCAAAGCCAGGTATAAAATAACATACAATAATGGACATAAAGCTGGTGCTTAGGTATTAAAGGGGGTATTATGTCCTCTTATAAGTTATATATCTTGGATCCCATGACCCAGTGGCATTTTCCAAGCTGAGAACCAAAATATAATCACCTTAAAAGGAATTTTATCTCAGTTCTGTACCACAATTCAATATGGTACCAACCCTGAAATAAAGAAATTGGCCATTGAAATAGTAGTTACCCAGAATGTGCTAGGAGATCACAGAAAGCAAAAGATTCCACATCTCATCTGGTTTGTGTTCCACTGAGCCTTGGGCCAAAAGGGGAAATAGAGATAAGAATAGTTGGCAGAGGTAGAGGTGAGAATATGAGCCAATAATCTGTGATTAGAAGACATAGAAGCTATGTATCCAACCAAAGCTTCGTGAAGAAAACATCTGTACTCAGCCAATCTACAACTTGTGGTTGAATGTCCACGTGTTTTGTGTGTCACAGGACTTCTGGTTACAGAGATCTACTAACAGAGAGGGAAGTTCCACTCATAGGACATACAATCATGGAGAAAGTCACTAAGTCTAGATTATCCAGTTTCTCCTCAGCCCTGAATAGACTGTTACTCTGGTGCCAAGTTCTAAGGGTCACCATGACTATAGACCCAAGGCAATACTCACTGAGTGTGGAAAATCCCAGATTAGTGAGGAATTTAACCACAAGTACAACAGGAACAGTTTTATTGCCAAGATTTTACGTCAAGGGATGAAATCAAGTTCCACTCAGAAGTCCTTCCTCCTCACATGAACAGACATTTCTGCAAAGAAAACATCCAAATGGCCAACAGACACATGAAAAATTGCTCAACATCACTCAGCATCAGGGAAATCCAAATCAAAACCTCAATGAGATACCACCTCACACCAGTCAGAATGGCTAAAATTAACAAGTCAGGAAACGACTGATGTTGGCGAGGATGCAGAGAAAGGGGAACCCTCCTACACTGTGGGTGGGAATGCAAGCTGGTGCAGCCACTCTGGAAAACAGTATGGAGGTTCCTCAAAAAGTTGAAAATAGAGCTACCCTATGACCCAGCAATTGCACTACTGGGTATTTACCCCAAAGATACAAATGTAAGGATCCGAAGGGGCACATGCACCCCAATGTTTATAGCAGCAATGTCCACAATAGCCAAACTATGGAAAGAGCCAAGATGTCCATCGACAGATGAATGGATAAAGAAGATGTGATACACACACACACACACACACACACACACACACACACACAGAGGAATATTATGCAGCCATCAAAAATGAAATCTTGCCATTTGTAGCAACATGGATGGAACTAGAGGGTATTATGCTGAGTGAAATAAGTCAGTCAGAGAAAGACAATTATCATATGATTTCACTGATATGTGGAATTTGAGAAACAAGACAGAGAATCATAGGGGAAGGAAGGGAAAAATGAAACAAGATGAAACCAGAGAGGAGACAAACCATAAGAGACCCTTAATCTCAAGAAACAAACTGAGGGTTGCTGGGAGTGGTGGGGGGTGGGAGGGATGGGGTGGCTGGGTGATAGACACTGGGGAGGGTATGTGCTATGGTGAGCGCGGTGAATTGTGTAAGACTGATGAATCACAGACCTGTACCCCTGAAACAAATAATACATTATATGTTAATAAAAAATAATAATAAATTAAAAAAAGGAGTTCTTCCTCCTCATTCATTTGAATGGACTCTTCCATCAGGATCCTGGTCAACAAGACCACAGGCACAGCATTAACCCCCAACCCCTAAGAGACAACAACCAAAGTCATATCTTGGGTCACAAGAAGTATATGCCAAGAATGCCATCCAAAAATGCCATTGTACAGCTCCCCCCTTTTGAAAGATATAATTCCCCATAGCATAAAGCTCCAATTCCTTACCCTGACAGCCAGCAGAAATTCAAGGCTAAGTCTTCTTTGTCTTCACATCCCCAGGCCTAGCAGAGGACTTCCCATATAAAATGAGCTCAATAAATTATTGAATGAGGAAACAAGTGAGTGACTAAATCTGATCCTGATTTATCTTTCCACATTATCTCACTCCACTTCTCTTACTTAATCCTTCCCTCCAGGACTCACACTAGTGTTCGTGTTGCTCCACGAACATAGCTGGCCCTCTCCTTCTTGTTGAGGATGTCCTCTCTAACTAAGGGCATTAACATTTATTGAGTGCTTATTATGCATCATTTTATATATTTTATCTCATTTAATCCTAAAAATATATCCATTTTTCAACAAAATGCTTAGAAAAGCTGAGTTACTTCCCAAGATTACACATCTACAAAACAATGGAACTAAGGTGTGAACCCAGATTTGGACCCTGTCTGGCTCCAAAAAGAAACTTCTCTCCCATCTAGGGTATTCTTCTGCCTTCACGTACCCAAATTCTGCCTTTCCAAAATTGGTCTCTCTCTCAAGGTTTAGTGAAAGCTGCAAGGAGAGGAATTCGTAACTGTTCACTCCATCCCATAATGACCTTTTGTTGGTTTAACTTCGTGTTATTAACAAAGAGTCTCAAATAACAATCACAGACTACTTCAACACCCCATCTACTATCCCTTCTATTTCCCCTTTTCACTTTTCATGAATCCAGCCCTTTTCAGCCTAGCTAAACTGTAAGCTCAAAGGGCAGATTCTACATGTTATAATTTGCTGTATCCCTTCACAAGCATGGAAGAGACCTCAGTGTGTGGTAAGCACCCAACAAATAGGACTGACTAAAAGTGACTAATGTCAAGACCTCCATCCTCCCACCAAGAATTTTTGTGCCAATTCCTATAGTTATTATGAAACACACTCCTTCAAGTAGTTATTTCTTAAGGCTATTGTAATAAAGAGAGACAACAAGAAAGTTTGGAAAATTAAAATAGCTATGTTTGTAAAACATTTTCACATCTTTCATTATTAACCTCCTGGAGCATCTCTGCTTCTGAGATGTCTACCAAACCAGTGTTTGGGAGATCATCTTGTTAAGATTTCCCTTGTTTGGGGCCCCTGGGTGGCTCAGTTGGTTAAGCGACTGCCTTCGGCTCAGGTCATGATCCTGGAGTCCTGGGATCAAGTCCCGCATCGGGCTCCCTGCTCGGCAGGGAGTCTGCTTCTCCCTCTGACCCTCCTCCCTCTCATGCTCTCTGTCTCTCATTCTCTCTCTCTCAAATAAATAAATAAAATCTTTAAAAAAAAAAAAAAGATTTCCCTTGTTTTTCTCAAATACTCTCATTTCCAAAGGTTAATTACTTGGTTGTAAAAGTGCACTCCAGAATGAAATTTAACCTAAGAGTTCTCCATCTTAAGGTGAATATTCTTAGCAGTTTTTTTTTTTTTCAAAAATAGGAAGCCATCTGTTTAGCCAATTTGAATACATATAAAAGAATAAAAAAATAGGAATACAGAGGTTCATGGATTTTTAAGCACTTTTGGGTATTTGTAAAATACATTATGACTCTGATGCTTGAAAAAATATGAGGTGGTGCTCTTAGCTATAAATCAGCCCCAGAAAATAAAGCTGAGCTAGTAGGGGGGGTATCTTTAGGACAAAAATTTTTTGATCATCCAAAATGTTGATCATTTGTGGGCCATAGAAAAGGAAGATTTATTATTTTTGGATGGTTCAATTTTTAGTAAGATAAAGACATACAATTTGAGAGAACATCAAACAGAATGTGGTTCTTATTAATATCACATAACCTTTCCTATAAAACTTTTCCTTTCTCCAGCCCAGCTCCCATTAGAACCAAACTAAACACGTTGACAGCTACAATTTAGGAAGGTGTTAGGCCAATAGTATCCCCTTTTGAGAAACTGGATCATTAATTCAATATCATGTTTCCGGTTTTCTTCATAAACCAAATACATGGGGATAGATTCTATTCTACGGGGTTTAAACACACACAAGTGACAAAAACCACAGAACACAGATCCTAATCAGCAGGGCCTTCAACCATGAACTCACTGTATGCACATATGTCACTCCCATTATCATTAGTATGAATAAAACTCTAGCTTATTTTACACATTTGGAAGAGGCTGGATCTCAGTGTTCATGATTAGATATGTTCTCGTAAAAACTACATTGTCTTATTACCAAATGTGTTTATACATATCAGTATATTTTAGAATTGAATATTCTCCTCCTGAGCAAAATAAATCATTGGTTCCTGAACAATCTATGACTTACTTATTTCCTTTTAATCCTAAATCCTCATATAAGTCTAAAGTTAGCATTTTTGTCTTTAGAATTTTTAAGGAAATATGAACTCCAGGATCTCAAGTTGGATTTATTTTAGGTCTTGCATACAGTAGGCATTCAATCAACACTTATGGAAAAATGAAGTAATGAATCCCAATCATGTGAACTTTGTGACCCAAGAGTCACAAAAGGGTGCACCCTAGAAGAGATCCCCGATGGAATTCAAGACAAAAGTCTAAAAAACGAGGCTCATGTAATTTATTCCACATAATTCTGAGTTTGAATCCCAGGAAGAGATAGTTTTAAGGTCTCCAAAAGATGCAGTCAAAATTAGTATATCAGAACTTGAAGATAACAGATGTGACTCTATCTTTAGAAGAACTAGCTTGGACCTTCCTTTGTATGAAGGAACAGAACCCTCAGAGTTTTCTCCTAAATCCCCTGTGGAGGCCATCCCCCAATTGATGAACCCAGAATCAAATTCCAGAGTTGTATGGCTATCCATCAAAACAAACCAAGAATGGGTTAACACCAGTGCATTCAAGGTGCCTGGGTGGCTCTGTCAGTGAAGCGTCTGACTCTTGATTTCAACTCAGGTCTTGATCTCAGGGTCATGAGTTCAAGCCCCACGTTGGCCTCCATGCTGGGCGTGGAGCCTACTTAATAGCAATGCACTCTAAATTCACCCCGCCCCCAAATGCCACCACTACTGCCACTGTCACTGGCACAGCTCTATCCCAGTGGGGAACCCGCCCACCTAGCCTGGGACCTGAGACACACCAGAGTAGAGTGAAGGTGCCTGGCTTTGAAGGTTCACATTTAAGTCGGCTGACCCTCCTATCCACTCAGATGGGGAGGAGAAGGAAGAAGACAACCAAGGTTGTGGGGGAGGAGTTGGGCTACCTATTTTTATTAAGGAGCTTATATCAAAATCAATGTGCCATGCAAATATTGACTAATGCTTTCTCATAACATCAAGTACTTTACACAGTAAGTCACTAGCTTCATGCCCAATAGACTGCAAGCTCAAAGAAGATAAGCATCCATCTGGATTCACTAAAGGATTGGCGGCATAAAGCCCAATGCCTGTAGCATAATAGATGCTCACCTATTACGTGGTGAATGAATGAATGAGAGTGGATAGAAGAATACAATCAAGAGCCAGTCTGCAAGGGTTTCGTTCCTTCCTGTTACTCAGTAGTTATGTGACCCTGGTAACTTCTGTGTGCCTCAGTTTTTCATCTGTCAAATAGGGATAACTGTACCTTAGTAACTGTGAAAAATAAATGAGATAATATGGGAAATGTACTTAGAAAAGGGACTGACGTAGAGTAAGTGCCATTATTAATATTATTATCACTATTACTAGTACTATTCCAACTTCCACTTCTATTTTTTTTAAGTAACTTCTACGGCCAACATGGGGCTCAAACTCACAACCCTGACATCAAGAGTTGCATGTTCTACCGACTGAGCCAGCCAGGCACCACCAACCTCTAATTCTTGATGTTGGGTGGAACAAGGCCTTGACCAACTTCCTGAACTTTACACTATCCTAGAGGTGCTCATTGCCCCGTGAGAATGTTCACCCATGTAATAAATCATCCTCCTTTTGCAAATGAGAAGACAAAGTTCACCACTCAATAAAATGACTTCTAAAGCCCTAACGTCTTGCAATGTTTAAAAATATTCTCCAGTGAGAAGTCTATCACCACTCATGTCCTTAATAATTTAAAAAAAAAAAAGTTGTGGGGCACCTGGGTGGCTCAGTTGGTTAAGCGACTGCCTTCAGCTCAGGTCATGATCCTGGAGTCCCGGGATCGAGTCCCGCATCAGGCTCCCTGCTCAGCGGGGGGTCTGTTTCTCCCTCTGACCCTCCTCCCTCTCATGCTCTCTGTCTCTCATTCTCTCTCTCGCAAATAAATAAAATCTTAAAAAAAAAAAAGTTGTATCCAAGTTACTACCCAAAGTCTACTGATATTAAACATAAAAAAAAAAAAAATCACTTCCCCTCATGTGCATAATTTGCACAAAATTCCATCAGTTCAATTTTGACAAGTATAAGGAGACTCCAAATATTGCTAACTGTTCACTGGGTTTAACCTCAGACAATGATTCAGCTAAATGCTATATTGGATTTCATCATTTCCATTTACACGGCCCCTGCAGTAATTCTCTGAGGCGTTTACGGTTATCTAGAATGGCCCGAGTGCCTGGGTGTGTGCACTCGGGTCACTGTGGAAGGCTCTGTTAGTGGAACAAGAATGGGACCATCTTAAAACAAAACAGCTGCATCAGAACGGCCAAGGCTTGGGAGCAAATGATAGCTGCTATTAAACCCCACTCCGAGCTTTCCCCCAGCTTTGATGATTTCTTTCTTCCTCTCAAAAGTTTACCATTCTTTTCCTGACCTCGAGTCAACCTCATAAAAGCCCAATTTTTGTTTAGGTTCATATTAAAGTTTTTGTTGTGTTATTGTGGGTTTTGGGATTTTCATTGTTTCTGTTGTTTGTATTTTCTTTGTCTATTTGGTCTGACAAAACACTAAATCGAGGTGGGCCAGCCATGCTAAATTCCCTCATATAGACATGCAGTGAGGACTTTCTGTTGCCTGGCGTTCACCTGTCTCATTGTTTTTGTCCCCCATGATACTTCCTCCCAGCAAGCAACTGGAAATGCCCCGGGGGGTGGGAGGGGAGGGCGCAATTCTTTTTTTTTTTTCAGGCTGTGTGGTAGTAGTCTCCCTTTTTGACATCTCTCATTCCAACTGAGAGCTGGTTGAGTTGAAAGACTTTATTTTAACATCCGACTATGGCATTCTTGAATAGAGTTTATCATTCGCTATTATAAGTAAGAGCTTACATGAGCTGTTAGAATAAAAAATTCTTCTTCAGTCTGACAGTTAAGAAAGCATTTAAAGCACTTTAAATTCCTTAAAAAAGGTACGTTGTAGTAATACATTGTAGAACTGAAATGTACTACAATACATTGTAGAATTGAAAATACTATAAAGAAGCAGTTCAAGGGCCTTCTAACCCTGCAGTGAGGGAACTAATTTAAATGAACTATAAATAATGTTTGTTGGATTAATGTACCTTAATTCCACCATTGTATTTAGCATAATCTTTTCTTAAGGTGATAACTGATAAGCCATCACTTAGAGACTGTTTAATGATGCTGAAATGAAGCCGAGGCGGAAGTCGGCGAACTCATTGGGACTTTTTCCAGCTCCCAAAGACCACCTGGGATTCATCTCAATTCTCTGATGCTGTGTTTCAGATCAGCCACTCAAAGATACTATTTGCTGTCAGCAAGTCCACTGATTTATTTAGCCCTTCCCCAAAATATGTCCTGAAATTCTCACAATTTAACCTCTATTTGTCATGACGGCAGCCCTCGGCAATGACTCCATCACTCTCTGGCATTGTCAGGTGCTTGCAGGGGCCCCGTCATGGTGCCGGTGGCCCGGAAGCATGAGACCAACCCTCGGGAATCCAGCTGCCACTTTATCTTCTCAGCAAACCATCACTAGATTTTTTTAATTACACTTAGAATCTCCACTAGACCTCTCCAAAAATAAGAACATCCAAGCATACTGCACGCATACAGTATGGTGTGTATAATCAATATATTGTTATATTCTGCATTTTAAGAACAATATTCCTAATTCCATCTACAATAGGTACACTTATTGGTTTTTAGATTAAATAGTACAGTATAGCAAAATATGAGTTTGAGTAGGATAATGGAGAAAAGAAGAAAAACAAGTTTAAAAGGACAAAGAAAAAGGAAGGATAATGAAAACTCTTCTCTCCGGGAGCCTGGGTGACTCAGTCGGTTGAGCAACCTACTCTTGGTTGTGGCGCAGGTCACGATCTCTTGGATCCTGAGATGGAGCCCCACGAAGGACTCTGCGCTCAGCGGGGAGTCTCTTGAAGAGTCTCTCCCTCTGCCGGCCCCCCCCACATGGGCGCGCACTTGTGCACGTGCCCTCTCTCTCAAATAATTTTATTTATTTATTTGAGAGAGAGTGAAAGAAAGAGAGAGAGAGAACAGGATCAGGGTAAGGGGCAGAGGAAGAAGCAGACTCCCCACCGAACAGAGAGCCCAAAGGGGGCTCCATCCTAGGACTCCAGGATCATGACCTGAGCCGAAGGTCATGATAAATAAATAAATCTTAAAAAAAAGAAAAAAAAGGAAAGAAAAAACCTCTTCTCTGACTTTAAGAATAAATGTGACAGGGGCACCTGGTTGACTCAATTGGTAGAGCATGCAACTCTTGATCTCCGGGTTGTGGTTTTGAGCCTCATGTTGGATATACAGATTACTTAAAAATAAAATCTTTAAAAAATCAGACTCAATGCAATCTAGTTTTATCTTCTTTTTTTTAAGTTTATTTTTTTTTTAGTAATCTCTACACCCAACATGTGGCTCGAACTCACAACCCCAAGATCAAGTGTCACATACTCTTTCAACTGAGCCAACCAGGCACCAGTCTAGTTTCATCTCCTAATGTGTGAATCAGTCACCTAATGAACTAAAAAATCACTATAGTTTGCAAAATAAAAGTCCTATGATGAAGAGGTGGCATTTTTTTTCTTCCCCAGAATAGCAGTAAGAATACATTATAATCCATAATAAAAATCAGAAGGAAAAAATTCAGACCCAGTTTCCGTGGTGCGTTGAAAATAATTCTTATAAAGTTCACAACTTCTATTCTCATTCCCAACATTACTCTATTTTCAGGTAAGTTCTGGAAGTCAATAAAGGTCAATCAACTTTTTTATTAAGCTTCTTATTTTGAGGTAATTATAGATTCTCATGCAGTTGTAACTAATTATAGAGATCCCTTGCACCCTTTACCCAGTTTCTTCCTGTAGTAACATCCTGCAAAATTATAGTAAAACATCACAACCAGGATATGGACATTAATACAGTTAAGATACAGAACATTTCCATAACCACAAGGATCCCTTTTGCTGTCCTTCTATAGCTGCGCTCACTTCCCTTCCACTGCTCCTTAACTTCTAGTAACCACTAATCTCTTCTCCACTTCTGTAATTTTGTCCTTTCAAGAATGTTACATAAATGGAAACATACAGTCTATAACTTGTCCTGGTTAGTATTTTTCCCCTGGTGTAATTCTCTGGAGATTCATTCAGATTCTTGAGCTTATTGATAATTTATTCATTTTTTTATTGCCAAATATATTCTATGGTATGGCTATACCATGATCAGCAATACATGCTTACCTGTCAACAGAATGGGTAACAGTTTGTCTATCCACTGAAGGATCTGTGAGTTGTTTTCGGTTCAGTGCTATCGTGAATAAGCTGCCTTAAGCATTCATGTACAGGTTTCCATGCAAACCTAGGTCATCATTTATCTGAGATAAATGCTCAGGAGTGCAATTGCTGAATCATATGGTAGTTACACGTTTACTTTGTAAGAAACTGCCGAACTGTCTCCCAGACAGGCTGTACCATTTTACATTCCCACCAGCAGTGTCTTAATGATCCAGTTTCTCTGCATCCTTGCTAGCATTTGGTGGTGTTGTAGTTGATTTTTACCCACAGCCACAGATCCAATTTGGGACAAAAAGTGCTCACAAGACTTTCAAATTTAACATATTTTGCTCTTTTAACATTACCTGGGTACTGAAAATGTATATATTTTTAATGTCAGCTCTTTTTGGTTTCAACCCCACAACTTAAAAGCTGTGCACTTGAGACAAATTACTTTAACACCTCTGAACTTCGATTTCCTTATATGTAAAAACCTACCCCTTTTAAGAAGTATATTAAAGGAATAGTGTGTATAAAGAGCACAGGGTAAAATAAGTGTTCAATAAATGCTAATTCCTTTCCTCCACATTATTCCATTTGATCCTTGTGTGTCCCAATAGGCATGCTTCTTCTTAATCCTTTCTCAGCACCACCTAGAACCATTGCTTCTGTTGAGTTGTATAGCTCCCTCTCCCCTCGGTTCAGACAAATATAAATACAGTCTAAAGTCGGTTAAGATGATGGAACAATGGGGACCTGGGTGGCTTAGTCCATTAAGTGTCTGCCTTTAGCTCAGGTCACCATCTCAGGGTCCTGGGATGGAGTCCCGCGTTGGGCTCCCTGCTGAGCAGGGAGTCTGCTTCTCCCTCTCCCTTTGCTCCTCTCCCTGCTCATGCTCTCTCTCACTCTCTTTCTCAAATAAATGAATAAAATCTTTTTTTAAAAATGATGTATAAGAAACAGCGTGATATTGCTTTCAGAAAACAAGTTCAAACACAGCTCTGCCTCCTACCAACTGTGTGAACTTGGGCAATTATTTCACCTCTCCAGTCAATGCCACCGATGGTTCATCTCTTCCATCTTTAGAATGGACAGAATCAGACTGCTTTACCACCCCTAAAAAGATGCTAAATTCAAGTGAAGAAATATGTGAAAGTGATTCGCAAACAGTGAAGAGCTACACAAACAGAGTAAGGCAAATTATAAAAAACAAAGTGCACCTAAGGGTCTCATTCATTCTGCTGTAGAACCTTAAGGAAGAGAAATGCCAGGAACCATAATTATGTCTGAGTCAGAGACAGGTGCCCCAAAGAATGGGGTGCAAGAAGACCACATTAGAAATTCTCTTTTTTAAAAGTATTTATTTATTTGAGATAGAGCTAGAGAAAGAGAGAGCAAGAGCAGGGGGGAGGGGCAGAGGGACAGGTAGAAGCAGGCTCCCTGCTGAGCAGGGGCTCGATCCCAGGATCCCAAGACCAAGACCCCAGCCCAGGCAGGTGCTTAACCAACTGAGCCACCCAGGTGCCCCAGAAATTCTCTTTATATTTGTTTTTATGTAAATAATCAGAAATGAGTTCACCAACACCCTGGCTTGGTCCTAGTCAAGTTGCCCGAGGCATACATGGTATCCTTAGGGAAGGAGCAGATCTCAGCGGCGGAGGGGTTGACAGTGGCCCCCGCTTGAACTCACATGGACTGAGATGTGTGATGGTTTATCTGGCTCAGGTAGGTGGAAGCAGATGATGTAATCCAGTTTTAGCTAAACTAACCTTCACCAAATGGACAGGGGGCTTTACAAAAAGCCCTAAAACAAACTTAGATTAAAGATCATTCAAATATGGGCATAAACCATCAAGAAAATGGCAGAACTGACACTCTCCCTCCTACTGAAGAGCTTTAGTCAGCCACACAACAAGGCAGAAATGTTGAGAAGACAGATCAGACAGTAAGCTAATGAAAAAGCATTTTTATTCATTTATTTTTAAAATTTTATTTATTTAACAGAGAGAGACACAGTGAGTGAGGCAACACAAGCAGAGGGAGTGGGAGAGGGAGAAGCAGGCCCCCCGCAGAGCAGGGAGCCCGATGTGGGGCTCGATCCCAGGATCCTGGGATCATGACCTGAGCCGAAGGCAGTTGCTTAACAACTGAGCCACCCAAGGTGCCCTGAAAAAGCATTTTTAAATGACCAAGACCATTTAAAAGGTGGATTTGCATCCACTGCTGATAACTGAATTTATCTCACCTGAAAATATTTACACCTGTTGTTTAAGTCTTCTTAAACCTTGCCCTCTTTTAGTTCATTTTTTACATGGATTTATAATGTATATATCAGTAAAGTAGTGCAGATTTATAATTTGCAAATAGATCTATACCTAAAATGTCTTACTGTTAGAGTGCACAATTAAAACAATGGGAGGGACCATTGCCCTAGCATATTTCATTTCTTTAATGCGCCGTTTTCCTCCGTTTAGACCGTTGTGTCAGGCACCAACAGACCACACTACACATGGGCTAGATGGCATGAAACTAGATTTCCGCTGCCAATCTGGCAGGTTGCTATCACTAGGTCCATCTCCCCATTCCTTTCTGGAGCCTCTAAAGACAGACAGAAGCCATTGCCTTTTCGCTGTCAACACTGAGGTCTGGAAGCCAGTGTAGGCTTCTCACATGAGTCTCCATGAAATCTGTGGGCTGTCAACATCTCCACACTTAGTGGTTCTCAGGAAGGTAACTGTGGCATGCCACCTTTTAATGCTGTGGAGCTGTGCTGAAGAGAAGAGCTACTGTTTAGTAAGCATTTACTCTATGCCAGGCCCTCAACCAAAAGCCTTGTGGGAATCATCTCAAAAATGCTCATCACGACACTGTAAGAGTCTACACTTATTATCCACCTTCTGTGGCCATGGTCACTAAAGCAAAGAAGAGCCATTTTCCCAAGATCACATGTTGCTATGTGTTGTAGTCAGGATTCAGAACTGTGCCTCTCAGTCCAGAGACTTGCTCTCAGTCACAAGGTTATGCTACTTTACATGCATAGTATTCATAGCTTTATTTCCATGTATTATGACGATGATTTCTTAATAATATAACATCCTCAAAATTAATTTTCAAAAATTTGTCTCATTTCAAGTGTGACTTTGCTTCATCTTGGGATCAAATATTTGCCAGAAGACATCACTGATCTTGCAATAAACGTCAAAATCAATTATAATCAGATTTACAGGGATTATTTTGATAGGTTTTTAAAAATGTATCTTACCAATTGTGGGGAAAAAACAGCTTTAGAGTCTTTCTGACATGAAGCAGGGCATAAACAATAACACAATAAAATGTACATGGCTTACGATTTACTCAAATGTATCTGAGACTGCAAGCTAAAACTAGCATTCAAGGCAATGAGAAAAATTCAGTGCATGATCCAGTTGTTTCCTCATATTCAGATAGCTAACGATGAGAACAAAACACAGGAACAGTTGAGTGAACCTTTCAATAATTACGTAGCTATATTAATACCATTTGATAGTAAAGTATTTAAGGAGAGAAAAGCCCATTAGGTTGCAGGCACTCTTAATTCCGTGACTTTTTTTTTTAAAGATTTTATTTATTTATTTGAGAGCGAGAGCATGAGCAAGCCAGAGAGAGCACGAGCAGTGGAGAGGGAGAGGGAGAAGCAGACTCCCCTCTGAGCAGGGAGCTTGAGGAGGGGCTGGATCTCAGGACCCTGGGATCATGACCTGAGCCAAAGGCAGATGCTTAACCGACTGAGCCACCCAGGTGCCCCTCTGGGACTTTTAGTAAAATATAGCAAGTAGAAATATGGCAGGGGTGGGGCTGGCGTTGTGGGGTAGGAATGGCAATATCCTTCTGAGGGCAAGTTCCTCTACAGGATTATGTGCTCTTGCTCGTGTATGTTAAGGACCCTTGAGGTTCTCTTCCCAGATATCCTCATCGCAAATACCTAGGTCATGATTTAAAAGCACTATAATTTACAAAGTGCAGCCCACACCTCACGGACTCAAATACTGCTTTGTTACCATGGCAGTTTTACCTTTGATGAGCCATCATATTTATCTTCATAAACACTTCATTAAATATCAGTCTATCTGAAAAAAGAAAAATTCAGCATTCAAACAGCTAAACACTTCAACAGCCCATATATAATCTATATTTGCAATAAAGCAAAAATAGTCACTTGATTAGATTCTGTAATTTTATTGCTGACATCATCTTTACTCGAAAAGCAAAAGATGCATGGAGCTTAACAATGTTGGGAAAAACCAAAAGAATTACTAGGAATGTAAGGAGGCAGTTTCTTGCTTTATTTATCCCAGAATAATAACAAAGTTCCCTGGTTTATTCCTGAAAAAAAGTTGTTTCTTAAATTTTTTCTCAGCAAGTTGGAGATTATGCAAATTATCTCATGGATATATTTCACCAGTTTGAAAAAATTCGTTGCTTTTTGACATGTATTCATTTATCACAAGGTTCTTTTTTGACATGTATTCATTTAGAAAGAACAATGGTATAATGGATTAAAGGTCCTTATATTTTAAACCAATATTTAAAAATCATGGAAGCTAGCATTTTCCCATATACAAGAATTTACATATATTTTTTATTTGGGCTTCTTCATCCAGTGAAAAATCTATTTTTAAAAATCACTGAATTAAAGAAAACAAAAACAATCTCTTTGATTATATGGATCCAATTCATCACTCTCCTGTTTATAGACAACGAGCCAGATCCTGCCTAAGGAAATTGTCTTTTTCAGATTTTATGTTTCTGCATTCCTTCTGTCTTATATTTTTCATCCCCCTCTTCCAGTCATCACTTCATAACTGTAGTTAGAAAAAGCATTTGCTCATTTTCCCTGATTTCACATTTGAACAGAATTTCTTCTAGATGGACCACAAACAATCTCATAGAAAAACTCCATTTTCTGGTAGATTCTGTAAAGGGTAAGCAGCCTGTCCACTGCACTGTCCATTTGTCACCCCGTACAAATAAGGAATCCTATTACCTACAAAGGTATTAAGAAAGTGCTCCCAGCTGAAAGCATTTATCCAATTCCAATTGTTGTTTGGAAGGCTAAAATACTAAGAGTGGTATTGTTCCAGGAGCTACTGTTTAAAACAATGCAATGCCTGTTTAGAGTGAAAAATCAGTACTTGAAAATCTGAGTTGGTTTAAAAAATAATAACTGCGTCCAAAAAAGAATTCCTTAAAGAAACATTTCTTTGCCAGGCACATGTTTTTAATTTTAATAACATTGGCTTACCTAAATAAATATGTAGGACCTACTAATTGTTCTCTATATTTTGATATTTTGTATATTATTCTATTTTAGTGAGTTTGCAAGGAAGCTAATGAATAACAATGTTGAAAAAGTATGTATCTGTCAGTACAAAGTTGTTGTGGTTTATAGATACTGCAAAATGCTGTGTTGAAAAAAAATTCTGTTTAAAAGTAATTGAAAACTGCTCTGATTTTAAGAGAAATGAATGTAGCCATATCCTTATAGGATAATGCCAGATAAAAAGTAATCATGTTCCCTCTACAACTGTGTTTGTTGGTGTTTATAGAAGAATAATAATGCTTTAAGGTTATTTTCATAGTTGTTCACTTAACATGGGATTAACATCAAGATCTTCATAATTATCTGAGATCACCCATTTGAAAGCAGCGTGGTAAAACATGTTAATGATTAAGACACTAGCAGTTTTAATACTAAACAGATTAACACACATGAAAGTAATATTATAATTTGTTTATTGAATAATATGCCAGGCCAATTTTTTTGGTGAAGAGAGAATTCTCATGAAATGGTACCCTTTCTTGCTACTGCTTCCTATTTCTTGAGAGATATACATGAGTGTGCATGACATATGAACTTGAAATATTATTCTGTGGTTTTGACATTGCACAATTTTATGAAACCATTATTTCTGAGGTGTGCTTTAAATAAAATTGAAAATCAAAATTTTACAATAGGAGTGAGATCCAGAAGAATGAAGCTACAATCCAGGTGGGATTATAAACAAAAAAAAAAATGTAAATCTTAAAAGAGATTGCTAATTGACTAGAACACCTATGAATTTATTTTATGACCACCAGCAAACAAATGTTAAGTCCATCCACACCTTACACATTTTTAAAAAATAAAGAAGTATATTTTAATATGTATCCCCAGAGTCTCATAAAAATATTTCTCTGCCTCAACTTTCCCACCTCCTTCAGAAGTCAACATGAGAGGAAAATGGGTAGACATTTATAAGGTAATATGAAATCATAAAATAATGACCCAAGTCATGTCCACCTTTCTTGAATCATGGTGAAAATAGCATTCACATCCCAGACCTAATTATTCCAAAATACTTGCTGCGTTTGCCAATGCGGGTTATGTGGAATCTTAGAAACTAAACTGAATGTAACAAATGCAGGTGCCTGCCCCCAGACGGTGAAGAATGTGAGTTAAAAGACAGTATCTGTATAACCTCAGCTGTGCCTCAGAAGGGGGGCCAGGGCGTGGGGATTTAAATCACGTTGTTTCCACTTATGCAGAGAAAATCCATAAAAAGAGATTTATTATCATATTTTCTTTGTGAAATGTATTTGTTTTTGACTTTAAAAGTGCTCCGCAGTACAGAGCAGAGTAAATATTACAATTTTGTTAAACAGCAGCCGAGACTTAATTGTCTGTGAAATACAAGGCTTAGGACCTGATCTGAGTTAACTACTATTCCGCTGATACAAACTAGGCTGGCCTGCGCGGTGACCGAACGCACCCAGCGGCCCACGTACACAGAAGAGCCATCCCGCAAGAAGGCAGGGAGGGCAGGGGGCCCTGCACACGCCTGCAGGAGCCCATCCAAAGGGCTTGGAGCTTTAGTCTTCCTGCGGCCGATTTAAAGCGACTTTGTACAAAAAGTCAAACAAGAAGCAGCAGCTATGGAAAACATAACAAATCATGCTAGCAGTTCAACAGCGAGAAAGAAGGGGAAACCAGTACCCGCTAACAAATACTGAAGAAAAATGTAATGGAGATAGAAGTGGGAGGAAAGGGAAGGGAGGAGAAAAGGAGCTGGATAAGGACACAACATCGTTGTCGGCATGTGCACTGCACGTTTTATTATTACGGCACGTATCTCAGTGGCTCGGCCGGGAACCTGAGAAATCCGTCTCCCTTACCATTGCTCGCGCCCTTTGCACGCGGGTTTAGGAAGGGCTCCGCCGCCCGCCTCTCCCTCGCGTCACCTCCTCCAGCGCCACCCCGCTTCCTCCCTCCAGTGGCTCTGCGGGTCGCTTCCTCCACCCGCCGAGGGTGCAGAGGAGAAAGCGGGCGGCTGCAGATTTGCCCCGGTGGCACCGCAGCCGCAAGCCAACCCGTAATTGCAAAGCAAACAAGGCTGAAATATTGGATTGGTCTCAATCGTGACAAGATCTACGCTTTTGCCGCCAATTTGTTTGTGCAGCTCTATTTAAAGGCACTTGATTGAGGAAATGTTGAAAATAGCGGTGAGGGTTTCCCTAATGAGACCTCAGGAGGGAAGCGGCGGCCTTCGCCCGCTGCCGAGGGCTCGGGATCGGGTTGGCGGGGGGGGGGGGGGGGGGGGGGGGGGGAGAAGGGCGCGGTTAACCCCTTCCTGCCCGCATCGGGCGAAAAGCCGTCAGAGACCAGCCGGGGATGCTGGGGGTCCAACCCGCCCCGGAGCGATGACTTCCCCGGGGCCTGAGCTGCGGGAAACCGGCCTCCTTGGTGGCGGGCACCGAGAGGGGGGGAATGGGGATCAAAAGGATAACTTAACCAGGGTGGAGGAGGCGGCCCAGCAGCCAACGCAGTGGCCGGAGGGCCGGCGGCCAAAATCCAGGGTGGCGGCTCTGGCCGCGCCCCTTGCCCCCCAACCTTCCTGGGCGGCCGCCACAAGCCCGCATCTCACTCTCCCATGCCCAGGGTCCTGCGAGGCCTGAGGCCCTTGCGATCCCCGCGGAGCCGCGGTTGCGCTTGGCTCGGGTCACTGAGGCAAGTGGTGCCCTCCGTCGCCACCCGGCCCATCACCTTCGGGCTGGGTCTCCAGGAGGCTGTAAGGGAGGGGAAGAAACCGAAGAGGCAGGAAGAGAAAATACATATTTATTGAGCGCAGCCTGTGTGTCAGGCGTCTTGCTCTCGCGTGCATCTTGATCTCATTTAATCTCCCCTACACACCCTCGAGGTCGGTGTCTCCCTAAACCTTAGTTTCTTCATCTAAATAGTGGATGTCATTAACCCACTATTCAGATGAAGAAAGTAAGGTTTAGGGAGATGGACGATCTTGTCCGAGATCAGGCAGCCAGTATTTGGGTGCCCAAGAGTCCGGCCTGCCCAGCTCTGACTCCGGAGCTCAGGTTGTCGAGAGGGGCCGCCTGAGGAGGCCAGGCCCGGGCTGAGTTTTCCACTCTCTGAGCCAAGGCCGGTTGACACAGACCCACTGCCAGCCGGATCCATCCCGAGGAGGCGTTCCCTGGTTCTCCCGAGGGCTTGGAGATGAAGGTCTGTTCCCTAATGAGCCGTCCACCTCCTCTACTAGCTCTAGTCACTTTCAAAATAAAACCAATCCAGTTGCAATTGGGGTATGCGGAATTCACCCGTTTTCTCTAAGACATCCCTTTTACACAAGCTGTTTAATCCCCTACTGGGTATGTTGATTAGGGGCTCAAGGAACCCACAGTCACCAGAGGTTAAAGGTATGTGCCCAGCGGTCTATCAGAGAGAATATGAGGGGGTGCGCCAGAAAGGGGACTTGATTTGGGGGAGCAGAGAGAAGGAAAGCAATACCTGGAAAGGCTTCCTGGAGGAGGCGGCATTTAAACTGGGCCTAGAAGAAACAAAGAAGTGTGGATTCTTTAAAAAGAGAGAGAGATGGATTGTTTGCCAGCTATGCTGGCAAATCAAGGCATGCCAGACAGATGGTTGGGGACAATCTGGGAGTCACACTTTCACCACCTGCTGCCATCTCCCGGCTGCCCCTCTAACTTGGAGAACTGCAAGTTGATCAAGCCCTGAGCCAAAGTTCCAATCTCTCTTAGGATTGAAAACCCAGGGCTTGGGATGACACCAGCAGCTAGACCTTGACCCCTCTGGAGTCCTGGACTTGGGCCAAAAGGGATTGTCAAAGACAGGGCAGGAAAATGGCACTGGGGATGCTCTCAACAGAGTTCTGAACAATTCCTGAGTTTTTCTTAGAGGGATCTGGTCAAAGATGTACCTTGGCCAATCTGAAGTCTGTCTTTCTGGAGTCAGGAGCAGATGTAGGCTGGGAAAACGAAGACCCCCAGAGGGCAGGGGAGGACTGGTTTCAGTTGTACTTCCCCGAGAATGATCTGCACCTTCTGTCAGCAAAGCAAAAAAGCATCAGTCATACCGATTTAGTGAACGCTCTAAATGTGTTCTGAATGGAATTCTGCCTTTTTTTTTTTTTTTTTTTTTTTTTTTGTATGCAACCAATTCCTTCTTTTGAAGTTGGATGCTTCTCAAGCAGAATGCAATTCCATTTTTTGTTCCTAGAGGTTTTGGCCTGTATTAATTTAAGTGGGCACTAATACAAGTACTAAAAAGAAAGCCATTCTTTCCTGGAAAATAGAACAAAGTAGCGACTCTCCTATCATGGTGCAGATATATAATCTGTAACAACAAATTAGCCTCCTAGTGCTGCGCATTTCCAGCAAGCATCCTGCCTTCTCTGTTTATATTATAACTTCTCTGCCTGCAATTATTTTTATTTTAATTTTCTGTCACTTTAACAGAAACCAGAGCCTTTTCTTCTAATGTTTTGTACACAACATGTTCATTTTGATAAGATGTTCTTTCCTATCCTCTTTTAGCTTGCCTTTCCTTGTTTAGAGTTCTGTATCAGGAGTTTCTAATATTTCTCCCTCTTTTTTTTAAAGAACTTGTCCCTGTCTTGCTTTATTTGTTTGTGTGAAATTTAGTTTGAAAGGAGATCAGAGAGAGCAGGAGGGGTTTGTAATAAGAGAATGACCGAATGACCCAAAGGCTGATTATCTATCATTAACTGGAGACTCGGTGTACCCAAATTACCAGGGGGGACCTCAGTCTGCCGGATCCTTACCCAGCCAGAAAGGCAAGGGTGGAATGCACACACTGAAACAGGCTCGTGGCATTGTAAATGAAGCCACTCTGCTCACGCATTTTCTTAAGGAGGTTTCCACCAAAACTCAAATCAGGTTCAGTGGACAAATTTATTAGATTCTGACATGCTGCACACAGGTAAAACTCTTAATGAAATTTAGTCTTAATGAAAGACTAAATTTAACATTTCTGTAACTAACATTTTTGTGTTGTTTTGTTAGAAGCAAAATTGCAGTTAATTGTCTAAGCTCCAGAGAATATTGAGAAATCAAACCAAGCTGCTTTTGATCTGCTCAGGCTGCTAAACCTAAGCCTTGTAAAAATCGAGGTTTGCCATTAATATTGACAATAAAAGGGTTTCTTTTTGTTAACCTGAAACCTAACCATCCTGGCTCAAGTCCCTTGTCTAGAAGCAAAGGCCCTAGAATAAAGTAGAAAAGGTCTGGAAGAAACTGCCAGGGCTTAAAAAAAAAAAGTCTACACGAATTTGCAAAGGAGGCTTCAGAACAGAACTTCCTAGGAATGTGAGCAACCCGGCAGTTAGAACTGGGAATTCACAGAGGCCTCAAGTCACAAACAAAACCTTCAGTCACTTGAATGGCTTATCCAAAGTTTCACATTTTAAGTTGCCATTTGCTTTTGTATTTTATTCTGAACCCCAGACTGTATTACAGACTAGTCAAAGTTAACTACTACTTATTTTTCCATGGACCCTGTATGCAAAATTACAATTATTTCCTCACCTGAATGCTAAATGCTTTCTTTCTGGCTTGGAAGAAAATGTTGCCAGTATGTACGTAATTTGCTTGAAACAAAGTAGTTAAAGAAATCCTGTGGGATGTATTTTTTCATGCCACTTTTGCTGTAAGCTCTATCTATTTTATTAGAAAGTAGCAATGATCAGATCTATCTTACTTCTAAGGACCAGTATAACAACCACCTCCCATGTACATATCCTGCTGCCTCTAGGGTGGTCCTTTCACGTACATTATCTTTTGTTCCCTTTAGTCTGAATAAGTGTTTTAGCTTTACAGACTGGCTTGGATACCTGGCAAAGTATCTAGTCCTCCCTTATCAATGAAAACCCTCCAGAGCAGCAGCTCATCTGCCAGCTAGTATGAAGATCCACTTATTGATTATTTGAAGAAAATGCAAATTCCCACTGCTTGTAGTACTGGATATTAAGATTTTCCTTAGACATTGTACATCTTAAACTTGCGCAATGTGATATGTCAATTATATATCAATTTTTTTAAAATATATTTTTCTTAAAGGACTAAAAGATAAACTAGTATCTGATTCTTCACCAGTTTCAGGTTCAGTGACATCAGAAACCTCAGAAATCCAAGCATTGCTCAAAGGCAAATTAGAAGGGAGGAAGGGAGGGAGAGAGGGAAAGAGGTAAGGGCAGGGAGAGAAGGAAGGGGAAAAAAAGGCTAAATGGGGTGGGGAGGGAGACATCAAGCAAGTCCCAATTTTCTCCCAGACTTAAATGTTTCCTAATCAAAACTGGACTGAAAAAAAAAAGAAAAAAAAAAAAAAAAAACCTGGACTGACGGAGTCATAAGCAATCAGCTCCTCCCCGCCCCCATCCCCACAGATCTGCTCTGGATGGGAAAGAGGAGGGAAGAGGGATCACTCACCAAATACCCCACCCCCACCCCGAAATGCAAACGGAAAATGCTCAGAATAAATAAAACCTCATAAGAGCCAAAGACAACTTTGCCTGTCCTTCATTTTTGAAACAGACCTAAGAGTTCAATCAAACCGGAGTCTGCTTTGTAGAAGTGTGTGTGCTTTGAGCATCACCACATTTCTGGAACCACTGTCACTTGTCTTGTCTATAGACAACTGTTTCCCAAAAGGCAAACGAGAAAGGGAGGGACTACAGAATCCGAGTGGGAAGGAGATCCTCGCCACCACTCAATGCGCCTTGTTCTATATGTCCTAAAGTTTCTGGGACCAAATGGCTAGCATATAAAATGACTCAATCCCACCCCAGGCCAAACAAAATGCAAAGCCATCAAGGTGTCATAAGAAGCACCATCCTTGGAGCAGGTGGGGCTGCGGTTACATCTTCAGGAACACATTGCTTTTTCTGCCACCTTCTGGGTTTGATGTTCTTTCGGGAGTTCTTAGCAAACATTCTGGAGTTCACCTTATGTAAGAGCATTATAGATATGTAAGGGAATACTCAGTCACTTCTACTATGTTGGTTAGGAAAATAAGGTAAAACGAGACTTGAAAAACGATGAAGGGAATTGAGCCATAATTCCCGTAAACATAAAATGTGTGTTTATGGCCCTCCGGCCTGGTTCTTTTCAGGTCCAGTTTATTTTGAGTTCTCATGAGCAAAACACAAGATACAAACTGCCCTTGCCTTTGTAATAATAAATACCTCAAAAAGATCTGTATTTTCCCTAAAAACAGACTGAAGTTTTTTAAAAAAATATTTAGTTTAAACCAGATTGATTTTAAAAGGAATATCTCACAAGACCAAAATGTTTGTAAGGGAGTGCTTAGCCTCTCCCATGCTCTTGTGAGTCTTTTCCAGGGTAAGGGGTGGGAGTGAAGGGAAAAAGCCAAGAGACATGGGTGCAAAATAAATTGTTGAACCCGGTTCGGTCTGTTCAGCTGGAGGCAGAGGTCATGCGCTGTACGTGGGTATATTACCATCAACTACAGTGAAGACCGGACATAGAATCACAGCATTTCTCCAACGCGGGGCTGCCCACCTGGGTAAGATTGGTTGCCCCTGGCTTCGGAAAAGGAGAAGCAAGTTAGTATGCCCTCACCAGGATTCCTCCTGCGGGTACCCAGGGTGGCCTGCAGCCTGCATCATCTCAGATGCTTGGGCCCTTGAAGTACTCAGAACACATGCCCTTAAGGGGGCAGCGCACCAGAGTCCACACTAGCACAGTCCCTGGGCTACATCAAAGCTGGTAAATTCATGCCCGCATTTCCCTTCCATCACTATCCACCCCACCCCACCCCCCAGAAGGTACAAGCCATCTAAATTGGGGGCAAACCGGATATGGCATCTGCCTCACAGCCTTCCAAAGCAGAGACTAGCCCAGCATCCCACTGGACCTGCAGCAAAATGTACAAAAGGGGACACTGAGAGAAAAAAGGGGACTCCCCTATGTTGTGCATTCAGAGTGGCACTCAGCCAGTCTGGCCTCTGCAAGTCAAGAATTACAGCTAAGGACACTAGAGTTCATCCATTTGTCCCCTGCCTCCAAGCTGCCTTTCTAAGGCTGTAGTCTCGGGGCTTGGCTTTCTGAGCTACATGAAGCCCTAGACCTTGCACAGCCTTAATTAACTGATAATGACACTGTCAGTGAGGACTGATGTTCAAATTAGCATCTTTTATGAGTTTTTTTCTGTTCTCCATCTCTTTTATCACTTGCCATGGTATCTGGAACCATGAAGAGATTTGCCCATTTTTGGTTTCAATTAAAAGAGCATGAGAAAGGCTGAAAGTGGCAAATTCTGATGGCTTTGACACTGAGGCCACTCGCCTCTGGTGGACACAGCATCCCAGTCCCCAACTCAGCCTTCCGCCTGGCCTCTTCTTCCTTTCAATTCCCAAAACTCCCTAGGCGTCTGAAAGCAGCCTACCAACTACTTCCCCTGGATTGTTATCTGTTCCCAGACGGGGTGCAACCATTTTAACTTTGTCTACCTGCTTCCAAGGCCTAGATGTGTTCTTATAAACAAACTTTTTTTTTTTCTTTTTAAGTATCAAATGTCAGAGGATTGAACTACCAGTATTTACACATTCAAGGTTTGCCTCCCTGGTGAAAATGTAAACAGAACCCCACCACACTAGCTATATTCTTTCCTTGAAGAGCGAGGGCTTTAAAACATTCCACTCGCACTAAAATCGCAGATCCATCCAAGTTGGGGGTTGAAAGCTCTAGGTCGCTATTTTGTTCCATGCCCAAGTGGCACGTTACCAACAAATCCAACTTCAGCTTCTCCTTACACCCTGTTCTCTGCCTTAAGATGCTCTGCTGGGGGCATCCAAGGAAAATGACCCCTTGCCCAGGGGACAGAATGCGCCCTGAATGGACTCCCGCGTTGCGTTTGCGAGCCTATGCCCCTCTTTCAGTTCTTTCCCCTCTCCTATCGCCCAGCCACCGCAAACCTAAAAAATATTTCTCACTGCTACTGCCCAGGGCTGTAGTGGCCGGTGGAGCTGGCCCTGAATTCCCTGCAGCAGAGGCCCTGGGAGCCCCCACCACCCCTCCCTCCATTCGCACTGACCTTGCCTTCCGACCCCAACCACATACCCCTAAGAAAGCGCCCAGCGGGCTGAGGAAAAAAAAAGACTGTCCTCACCGAGTCCTTGGGGTAGGGCTCCCTTGGAGGCCTGGGCCTGACTCTGCCTGCTTCCAAAGGACAATACCCAAGGTGGAGGCAAGGGTATCCTCTGGGTGACCCCAGCCAGGCCCAGAGATGAGTCCCAGGCCGCCACGGCCCCGTGCGGTCTTCTGTACACTCTGCCCTAGGCTTCCTCTAATTTACAGCCGCTGAGGTCCTGGCTGACACCCTTTTCCACACCAAACTCCATCAGACCGAATCCTCATCTACACATCAGTCTCCCTTCGCAACTCCCAACCAAGTCCCCGGGAGATTCCAGCTCCCCGCTGTCCATCCCCTGCCCCAGCCTCTCTTCCCGCTTTCTCAAAATGATCACGCCACTCGGGTGCTGTGCCCTGCGGCCCGGTGACTTACAAAGAGAGATCCATTTTCCGTTATAATGCGTTCAAGATCACTAGGGCCAGCAGTCTAAACATCCACGAGCCGTCCTCCCGGTCTGCCTCTTAAACTGCTGTTTAATGGTTCCCCTCCGATAACTAAACCTGCTTTCCACAGATGCCCGCTTTTATGGGAGAGGCAGGAATGCAGAGATATATTTATATGTTTGTTCATAAAAACTGGAAAATAAGCTCTGAACACGCTGTAAAAAATATTCAGTTACTTACCAAACAGGCTAGTTAAACCAGGGGAACACCGATACCGGCCACACCACAAATTCGGGGAATCGAGGTGCCTGCGCTTTGAAATCGCCCAAGGTCGTCTCCGGGGCTGGTGTCCCTGAAGAATATGGACGTAAGTATTTACAATCGGCTTGACCGTTCGTCCGGGGGTCTCAACCACGATCTTCAAAAGCAGCCACGATAACAGGAGCCACCTGAGATGGCCCCGGCCAGGACAACGTGCCGGGTAAGTAAAGAGACATCGAGAGGGGCATGTCCAGCTTGTGCCCGAGTCAAAGGGGCCGCCTTCCCCCCGCCGCGCCCGCTGCCCGCCTCAGCGAGGAGACAAGACCGGCTCCCAGCCGCCCCTTTGCCGGGGGGCCCCGCCGCCCGCTGCCTCGGCTCTCGCCCCCCACTCCCTCACCCGCACAAAAATGGCACGAGGCTGCCTGCTTATTTTCTTGCCTCGGTTACCTACAAAAACACTTCGAAAAGAGATATCTGCGTCCCCTCCACCTTTTTTTCTTTTTTTTTTTAACCAGAAAAGAAAACAGTGGTACTATACCTGGTTTGAGATTCTTCAAGATTTGAGACTTGGGGGGAAAAATAATTTAATAGTAAAGCATCTGCTAAACACTTGCATTAACCTCTGGCTGATAAAAAAAGTTTTTTTTAACCCTCCCCCCCCCCCGTTTTAATTATCTCATGGTTATGAAGGGGCAGCCAATCCTGGAAGAGGACTTCGACAATTAGCGACGAGAACATCAAAAAGTTTTATTGCGGAGAGCGAGAGGCACCGCCCCTGCCGCCCCGGGATTGGCGTGAGGAGCCTCTGACGACATATATTAACCCGAGCAGCCCTAAAGATGTAGCTGTACATGGAGATCTTGCTGGGAAAATCCGCTTCCTCCCCCTCACGGCGTCCAGCCCAGGAGAACCGCCGCCGCCGCCGCCGCCGCCGCCACCCGGGAGCTCCCTCGGCCGCCGCGCAGACCCCTCCGAGAACCCGAGCCGCCGCTTTCGCGCGCCGAGGCGCCTGCAGGGCCCCCAGATCCTTCCCCTGAAAGAAGGAGAGGATCTGAGAAAATGGATGCACTGAGACCTCTCTGAAAACCCTCCGAGGGAGCCCGAGAGGAGTGAGGACACGTTATTCGCTGCTAAAATCACATTCAAGAACCAAAACAACAACAACCAAAAATTTCATTAAAACAATAAGCGCCCAAGAACCCAGATCGGGCTGGTGGGGGGAGGGGAAGGGGCGGGAAGGGGAGGGTCGCATGGAGGTAGCTTCACAGTGAGCAGTCGACCCCGCCGCCTCCCTGCAGAGCCGGGCCGGCTCTTCCAACCGCGGCTCGGACTCGTCCTGGGACTCCGAGTTAGCTTCGGTGTCAGGATCGCAGCCGCGGTGGAGCCCGGCGCCTCCGCCAAGCAGCCTCGCGGGAGCCCCGGCACCTTTGCATGAGCACGAGAGGATTCTGCCTCCCCGTAGCTGCCCGGGAAGCAGGAGTCGGCGCGCGGGCCGGGGAGCAAGGCGGGAGCCGGCGGCGGCGGCGGCGGCGGCGGCGGCCAAGGGCGCACGGTGCCGGGACCAGCTCGCCGCGCCCTATGGGGAGCCGGCGGCCGCAGGGCTGCTGAGGCGGGCCGGGCGGGCCAGGCGGGGCACCGGGGCCCGGGCTGCAGCAGCCCCCTCTGCGGCTGCCGGGCGGGCCCGGGCGCCCGAGGGCTGGGGGGTGGGGGGTTGGGGAGGCCGCCCAGCGCCGAAGCAGGGGCCCCGGCCGAGGGCGCGGCGGGGTTACGCGCACGCTGGGGCGCGTGGAGGGGCGCGGAGGGCGATATGAGTCTGGTGGGGGGCTTCCCCCACCACCCGGTGGTGCACCATGAGGGCTATCCGTTCGCCGCCGCCGCCGCCGCTGCCGCTGCCGCCGCCGCCAGCCGCTGCAGCCACGAGGAGAACCCCTACTTCCATGGCTGGCTCATCGGTCACCCCGAGATGTCGCCCCCCGACTATAGCATGGCCCTGTCCTACAGCCCTGAGTACGCCAGCGGCGCCGCCGGCCTGGACCACTCCCATTACGGGGGGGTGCCGCCAGGCGCCGGGCCCCCGGGCCTAGGGGGGCCGCGCCCGGTGAAGCGCCGGGGCACCGCTAACCGCAAGGAGCGGCGCAGGACTCAGAGCATCAACAGCGCCTTCGCCGAACTGCGCGAGTGTATCCCCAACGTGCCCGCCGACACCAAACTCTCCAAGATCAAGACGCTGCGCCTGGCCACCAGCTACATCGCCTACCTCATGGACCTGCTGGCCAAGGACGACCAGAACGGCGAGGCGGAGGCCTTCAAGGCGGAGATCAAGAAGACAGATGTGAAAGAAGAGAAGAGGAAGAAGGAGCTGGTCAGTATCAGAGGGCAGGGGGCAGAGGGGGTGTGGGGTTCAGGGGAACGGTGCTACCGGACTCTCTCCAATTGGGCTGAGCAATGACATCCCTAGTTCTTTGGCTGCATCCGAAGCCATGGTTGTTTAAACCAGGTTATGGAGAGCATGGTTTCCCCAAGAAGCTGAGGAGATTGGGTGGGGGGGATGTCAGCAGCAGAAGGAGGAGGAGGAGGTTGAGAGGGATGCTTCGCGCTGGTGATCTTCCCTCCAGGTTATCATCGCTGTTCCCACCGGCATTTCGGGCGTTCTTTTCGGACTCACGGTCCCCATTGATCTTCCCGTTGTACTGTCGCAATCATTCTATGTCTCTTAGAGCCTTCATTTGGCCTCCAGTCCTATCTTGCTTTCAGGTATTTCTAAAATAATTGCCCAGAAGCGCTAGATAGCAATTATTTCACTATTGATCCCTATCCCCCTCTGGAGAACCAGGCCACCACTGATTTTAAGAGAGTTTTGTGGTTATTATTACAATGCTCAGAAGACGTAAAGGTAAACATAAAATAAGTACTTTTAACTTCAAAATGCACCTCCAGTTTCTCTTTGGCGATGAGGTTAAACTGTAACTTCCCAGATTAGTGTACTTCATGGGTATTTCTTTTTTATTTGTGTGAGCATTTTAAGACAAACAGTAAATACTAATATGGTCATTGTTATTGTTGTTAACAGTAACATGGAACTATAACTGAAGATTAGTTTTCTTAAGTTCCTACCAAGTGCCCATAGGTTGGTGGTGGTCAGAGCAGGACTGTTGCCATGAAGGGCCTGGAAAATAATCCCATTTATCTCATTTTTCTTCTTTGGGGCCTGTGGCGTTTTGTCTGTGCATAATCGAGTGACCTCCTGAATAACTAGGG
Source organism: Mirounga angustirostris (assembly GCF_029215605.1). Lineage (NCBI taxonomy): Eukaryota > Metazoa > Chordata > Mammalia > Carnivora > Phocidae > Mirounga > Mirounga angustirostris. The sequence goes on along the minus strand of NW_026991710.1, from coordinate 147,903,191 downwards.
ATTTCAGACGCCTCGGAGGAGAGGCACTGCCGTGTTGGGGGCCCGAGAGCCCCTTGCCCACCAGCCCAGGCCAGGGCACAGGGAACTTATCCGCATCTTCCCTACAGTGCAAACCTGGGATTGCGATTGAAAACAGGGAAACCAGATTTAGTGCCGACCCCCGCTCGCGCCCCTACATCAGGAGTCAGAGAAAAGGCCCCCGGCTCCTCCGTGAACGACTTGGAAACGGCTGGTTGTTTATAAGTTTGCGTATCCGGTAGTTGAGGGTTGCAGGGGCATGGAGGCCTGGGCAGTAGCTAGGGCTGCGCAAATCTTTGTAGCTTTTCTGAAGAGGTGAAGACTTGAAACCGTCCTACTCTCTCATCCCTTGCTCGTTCTCTCATGTCTCCTTTCCCCCCTGAAAAGTGCGGGGGTCGCATGGAACCAGGTCTCCTTTCTGAATTTCTCTTTCCACTTTTCTCCCCTTCACCTCTCCTCTGCCCAGAACGAAATCTTGAAAAGCACAGTGAGCAGCAACGACAAGAAAACCAAAGGCCGGACGGGCTGGCCGCAGCACGTCTGGGCCCTGGAGCTCAAGCAGTGAGGAGGAGGAGGAGGAGGAGGAGGAGGAGAGCGCGAGTGAGCCAGGGCCCAGGAGCCGGAAGCTGACCCAGGACTCCGGGCAAGCTCTCCACGCTCTGCTCTGAGGACTTCTTGCAGTTGGAATCATCCGGTTTATTTATGTGCAATTTGCCTCCCCTCTCTTTGCCCCCCCTTTGAGGCATCCGCTCCCCACCCCCCCTCCAAAAAAAAAAGTGGATATTTGAAGAAAAGCATTCCATATTTTAATATGAAGAGGACACTCCTGCGTGGTAAGGGATCCCAGCGTCTCGTAGATTCTCTGTGTGTGAATGTTCCCTCATGGCTGTGTAGGCACCAGCGTTGCCCCCTCCCCACTTACCCAACCCCTTCCAGATAAAGACAGCAGACAATTGTGTGTATGTAAAGTGTATCTTTAATACCTGGCCTTTGGATATAAATATTCCTGGGGATTATAAAGTTTTATTTCAAAGCAGAAAACGGGGCCACTAACATTTCCGTTGGGGTCGGTATCTAGTGCTGTCTTATCATCTGTGGTCATTCCCTATTCGAAGATGTTTCCAACAGCTACTTGTTTTGTGCACTTCCGTCCTCTAAAACTAAGTGGAATTTAATTAATATTGAAGGTGTAAACGTTGTAAGTATTCAATAAACCACTGTGTGTTTTTTTTTTACAAAAAAAAAAACAATCTTTTAATGGTTGATACCTCAAAAGAGTTTTGAAAACAAAACTGTTATACTTGTTTTCATAATATTTAAAATATTCAGAAGTAAACTAAATTATCATGATTGCCTCTAACTTTATTTGAAAGAGTCAGTAGTTCCGATCAGTCTTCACCGTGAGCTCCAGCCCTCACAGGGAGGTGACCTTGGTGAAAATCCTGCTAAAGGACCTGGGCTCTATCAGAGACCTGTCTCCTTTCCGCTGCCCTCCCTACCGCAGCCCCAGAGTAGGCCGAGTGGTCAGTATTAGGAGGACCTGGGGCCAGAGAAAGGCCTTGGCAGTTCGCTGGAAAGGTGGAAAGGTGTTCTTGTTTTCCCGAAATCAACCAGATGCCATTCTGTGGGGGACTGGTTTTTGTTTGGGGAGCGTGTTTTAGGTGGAGGAGATTGGAGGAGGATCCCAGGAGTTACTGCAGCCGCAGGAAATAGTCCACAGTTTTTAATTCAAAATGTAGGGCTTTCATCCGGGAAAAGAAAAAAGAGGAAAAGAGGAGTTGTTTGCTTGTAGTCTCCATCAGGGTGAGTCTCATCTGAGTGGGGCCTTGGGGGAGGGGAGAGCTTTTGGGGAAAAAAGTCCATGATTAGGTAACAAGGAATTTTACGTCAAGTAAGAAATCGCGAACACGACCGAGGATTTAAAGGGGGGTGGGGAGGGGGCTAGATTTACAAGGAGCTACAGGGAACTCAATATTAACTGTGCGGTGTCTGAAGTCTTCCCGGCCCCAGGCCAGCCGAACAAGCGGCTCCCTCCCCCGGTACCAGCCGCCGGGGACGTCACCCCGTCTGAGGTTTGGTCTTCTGGAGTCCCAGCACATCCCGAAAGGAAGTCCCTGAGGCCTCCTTTGCCCGTAGTCTTGGCTAGAGCCGGAATCCCTGCTCTAGGAACCAGAGAAACTGAAGTGCCGTAAAGGACTCGGCAGGCCGGGGAGGGGGGGGAGAGTAGGAGTGGGGGGGGTGGAAGAAGAAAGGTGAAACGTATTAAAAAGCGGTTTGTTTCATGAAACGCCACGTATATAAATCTGGTGATACGGAGACTTGCCAGAGGGTTTCCATCTTGGAACCCATCTTCAGGGTGATGTTCGCACCTCGGCTCCAGGCACAGACCCTCCCCTGATATCTCAGGGGTTCCTACGGCTCACGGGTGCCCACTCTGAGCCTGCCGCCTGCAGCGGGCAAATTCGCAAGCGCTGGGGGAGAGACGAGCGAGTGGCTCTGCGGGTTTCTTCTGCGGGCAGCTGACAACGCGAGGGCGAGGGGTTAGAACAACTCGGCCAAAGCGATCTGAACTTTCTCCCCTCGGGTCAGGCGGCGCTGGGCCGACGTGGTGGGCGCGGGCTGTGTTTACAGACACTTGCCTTTGTTTATAGCACTGAGGGGCGTAGGGAGGCGCGCCCTGATTTTCTATTACTCTCGGGATTCCTGTCGGTTTGACCGAGTGGCTCTCTCCCTTTCCTGCCTCCAACGGCCTTTTGCGTCTTGCCTTTAATCTGATCGGGAGAAAGACTTCATATCCCAGAGGTAGAAGAAAAGAGTTTACTGAAATAGTGGAGAGTGGTGGTGGAGGTGGTGTGGTTTTTAAACCAGGAATTGAAGAGGAGTTACCTTCATCATGCATGTGGGCCTGTGCTTGCCTTGGGTAGCTGGTCGTCTTCACCACCTGGGCCTTAGTGCACTTTTGCTGGTCTAACCCTTTCTCTGGTTTGTTAAACACCAGCAGAGGAGATCCAGAAGAGCCTGGCAGCAGCATCGCTATGGGGCAACTTGCTGCTACACATGCTTTAAAACCCGCGCTGCAGAAATTCGTCCTCTTTGTCTGGCCTGGGCCAGGCGCTGCCCGCCTTCTCTCCTGCCTGCCGAGCTGCTTCCTCTGGCCCAGCAGCACCAGCCCTGACACCTCAACCATCTCGACGTTCCAACCTGTGTGAAATCCCAACTGGCCAGACATCCAGCAGACCTGACACCCCAAGGGGCTGGACCCCTAACTGGATGCGCACCCTAAGTGGCAAGACACCCCCAGATTATCTGTCTCTGCAGGCACCGGGGACATCCCAACCTTTCGAACATTCCCAGCCACCCAACATCCCTGCCCCACCTTGTCAAGTCCCGGGAAGTGAGTGGTGTGCTGGGCCAGCATTTCTTCTGAGCTTCCATGCTTTTCTCTTCTACACATTTATTTCTCTTTTAACTCCCTTTCTTCTGTGCTTAAAAAAAAAAAAAGAAAAAGAAAAAGAAAGAAAGAAAGTTTCCAACCTCTTGCCTTGCGGGATCGGCTAAAAGGCCTCTGTTTTAATTGCTCGGATAATGTGGTTGCTGCCATTTTGTTAAAAGCAATCACTCCTGCAGCGAAATCACAAGCTCTCTAGACAGGCCGGAGCCGACAAAAATGCAGGATTTGACGTTAAAAGCTAAATGGGAAGCTGGGGCGGCGGAAGGTAAATTGATGGTAGATCTGGCTGTCAGGGCCCGGCCCCAGACCGCGGCGCGGGCCGAGCGCCTGATAACCCTGGAGCACCGGCGGGGAGAGGGTTCGGCCGCTGTGTGTGTGTGTGTGTCTGTGTGTGTGTGTGTGTGTGTGAGAGAGAGAGAGAGAGAGAGAGTGTGTGTGCGTTCGTTCCTACAGACCCATTCTCAGCTTCTTGGGAAGTAACCTAGAAAGCTCAACAGAGCGGGACCTGAGAACACTCCTTGCTCCCAGTCACAATTTTCCAGGATTTTCGCCCCCCAGCTGGGACATAATGGCAGCTTTAAGAGCTTTTTTCAGGTCGAAACTATGAGAAGAAGACAGCAAGATCACTTGGGGTTCTTCCTGCCTTCCAAATCCCTCCCCACCCTCTGGAGGCTTGGTGGGAAGCTCCAGCATCCGAGTGGGCTAACCAATAGGTCCGGGCACCTAGGAAGGGTGGGCCTCCCGGCCTAGGCTGCCCTTCTCAGGACCAGGTGGCCTGGTCGTCCCCGCGATGAGGTGGGGGCAGCGGTGGCGCCAGGAAGGGTAGCAAGTGTGCGTGAGTCGCGGGTGGAGGGTGCCTCGATCCCTTCCCCCTTGCCTATGCCTCTACTCTGTGAGGATCACAGAGCCGGTATCCCACGGATTGTTAAGGAAGCAGGAGGGTGACTTGTGTGCACGCCAATTTCGCTGGAAGGGGTGCCTAGGGTGAGAGTGAGCTCAAAATCAAAGCCACGGGGAGCGGAAGGAGACAGACTTGTGAGCTACTTCCGAGACTTTAGCTTTGCAGAGAGAACCCGGGCCAGTTGCGAGCGCTTGAGGTGTGCGTGCAGGGGACAATAAATTGGTCCGAGGATGCCACAATAGCCGGAACTGCATTTGCACTGCGGGTCTGCAAAGCGCGGGAAACCTCTCGGCTATTCCTGTAGCTTTAAAGAAATGCTGTGTCTAACGCTGCGTGTGCGGCTCGCAATTTTCTCTTCCACAGCCGCCTTTCGTTCTCTCTGCGCGCGAGTCCCACCCACGCGCCTGGATTTGGAAAAGGAACTGGTGGTAGGTGCCAAGCTGAGATGATCTGCAAAGGAGGCTTGTGGCGTACGCGTCGTAAAGGGCCGAACCTGAACCCTAGGCTCTGCTTGTCTTTCCTGGATCTGTTGACCTGAGGGAACCCTTTCCCTCCACCCGGCCCAACTCCTACGGTCCAGACCCCTGCTTGAGGAGGTGGCACTAACAAGTCTCCGCGACGCACTGGACTCCTGGCCTGTCGCAGCCCGCGGATCCCTCGAAGAGAAAGACCTTGGAGCCGCCCTCAGACTGGGGCCCAGGACCCCTGCTCGGGGCCCAGGGACCCCCCCTTCCTGAGGAAGCTCAGCCTTGCTGTAGGGTTCACGTCTACGGGGTGGCGGGGAGGGGGTGGGGATGTGGGAGAACGAAGTATTTTTTAACTGTTTAGAAAGGGGAGGAGGGGAGAGAGGGTAAGTCCAGGAGAGGAAACAGTCGCACGGGGGCTGGGCAGCTCTGGGCGCGCAGCTTTGCCATTCAGCTTCTGCCCGGCGAGTGCTCTCCGCACCGCAACTGTCTGCCGGGCTCTAACTGGCCTTAACAGCTCAGCGGCTTCGGCCAGTCAGGCTAGTGGAAGTTAAAGTGCGCTGCGTATCTGACTTACACGCGCACAGAAGTTAGACTTCTCTCCCTGTTCTCGCTCCACCCTGCCCAAGTCAGTTTCCTTCGAAGATCGCGTCCCCCGCCTCTCCCCTAAACGCCACCCCCCTACACACACATTCCCTTCAAATTCTCCTGGCATTTGGGCCGCTTTGATGATCAGATGGTAGAGCCCTGATTACAAATTTATTCCCGGCCGCTCCGTCCGACTTTATCTCCGCTATTAGGGACATCTGGGAGTGATTAGCGCCGCGCCCGCGCCCGGCCGCGCTGCCTATCTCGCCGCGGCGGGGCCCGGAGCCTCGCTGACGTCAGGGCAGACGGCTCGGAGCCATCCCGGCCGAGCTGGGTGTAATCGGCGGCCGCGCGGCCAAGTCCTCCCCGGGCCAGGCCGGCAGCTGGAACGCGCCGCCTGCTTGCGCACAGGAACTTTCTAAATATGTATTTTTAACCCAGAAGACGTTTTTGTTTTTCTTGTTTGAGGTAAGGCGGGGCCGCTTAAAGTTTCTATTGGCCCCCTCCTCACTTTAAATTTTCCAATTCGCTGCTCCTGGTGCATTCAGCCTGGAAAAGCCTCCCACAGCCGGCCCTGACTGACCTGCGGGCGCTCCTCTAGCCCAGCGCCAGGGTGCTGCTCTCCTACACCAACAGCTGCGCCCCTTGCCGCGGTGCCCGTGCAGGCGAGAGGCAAGGGAGGCGGCTCTTAGTGCTGCTCTTCCCGCACTGGCCCCCGCTTGGCCCCCACAGCCCTGGGGCCTCAACAGTGGGAGTTTCTGCCTAATGAGGTGGCCCGGCAGACGCTTATTATAGAACAGGCCTCTCTCCGAGCCTCTGTCTTTGCACCTGTTATTAAAGCCCAATGGATCTAAGGAACGGAGGCGCTAGACCTTCTGCCTACCCTCCCCCTTTCCCCAGTGGGAGTGCTCCTTGGCTGAAACAAGAATGACTGGCATCCGTTTGTCCCCCACTACATCTCAGTGCGCAGAAAGAGGCTAGGTATATTTGTATAATTCCTCGACAGGAGGAGAACACTCCAGACCTCCGACTTTGGCGTCCTGGGGCACTGTCCTGACCTCTGGGATGAATCCAACTCCAGAACACTTTAGGTTGGAGCTTACCACACTGGTTATCCAAAATCTCTGAAGAACTTGATAAAATTATAAATTCAGCCCTCATTTCACCCCACCTTTAGGAGAAATCCTGATTCAGCAGGTCAGGTAGGAGAAAAGAAATCTTCAATTTCCAAAAGCTCTCCCCTCCCCCACCCCAGGATTTAGGAACCACTGCCTGAGGCCACACACACCCACTGCAGCTGATTCCACATTCTTGGCACTCTGTCAACCACCGCTGTGAAACACTGGACCCTAGGGGTGAGGATGGCTTCATCAAGGATGGGGGAGAGGTAGGGCAAGGCCTGCCTTATTTAAAGTCTCTACAGGGAGAGAACTGACCATCCCATGAATCAGTCCTAACCTCGATTTAATTGGGCAATGCAAGGACTCAAAACAAACTCGGAAAAAGCTATTTACTTCCACACAGGTTGCAAAGCTCAAGCCAGTGTTTACAGTGAACTTAGGTAGAGGGCAAAGAATTCATGGCCCATGATTTGAATGTAGTGACAAGAAGGTCTATTTGGGGGGCCCGGGATATCAAAAATAAACAGGAAATCCAGTGGAGAAAATTTTCCAAAGGTTCACCCCTCTTTGATTCTTTGAGGCAACTCGAAACTCCAAATTCCAAAGTGTCTTCACATAATCTAGAACGGATGAGGACCATTTCCTCCTAAGTCAGTGAAAATGTCACATTTGAGAGAGCTGGACTCCCTCTTTTACCCACCCTTATCCCCAGCAAAAGGGGAAAGAAAGATTGAGCTGGGGTGGTGGAGAGGGCTTGGGGGCTAGGAATAGAGAAGGCTTTAGACAGTGAATCTGATGACTGGAGAAGGAGGGGCCTAACTGTGCTTTTAGGGGGGAGGGGCAGGTAATAGCTGCACAGTGTAGTTTCCCATAGTGCTGGTAAGTGGCTTCTCCATGATCTTCCTTAATGATGGAGTCTACTCAGGCAAATAGGCAATTTCCCGAATGATACAGACTCAAAAGTAACAACAACAAAAACCTGCATTGCTCAAAACAATGTAGGCAAACATTACTTTTTATCAATACTTTTGTGCATATAGCATAAATGAATTTCTACTCGAATCAGATGGAATGAATCCATATGGGCCACATTCCCAGAGAATCCCAGTTTATATTTCCAAGCAAAGGAGATAGGCTTGCAAGCAGCTAAGCCGTTCATGTAAAAGATCGGGTACTCGGCCATCTCTTCCCCAATAAGCCAGTTTTCTCAAATAATATATTTAATGAACAACTAATTATGAACAGCCAGACCCCACCTGATGCTTCCCTGTGACCACATGGAGTATTTCAAAATATCTTTCCTTATTGTAGAACCAAATCATCATGGAGAACAAGAACTAGAGTCAGGGAGACCTGCAGATTTTTCTGTAAGAAGTGGAGACATTCACTCTTCACTTGTTTGCTGCTTCACCAGCTGAAAGGATTTAAAAACAAACAGTTTCTTACTTAGGGGGCGGAAAGAGTTTTCAACCTTTATTAGGTACATTGCCTCCAGAAGAAGCCAAAGAGACATCATTCTAAATCAAAGTGGCCGTTAATACCTTCTTCCTGAAAAGATGGAAGCCAATGGCCACTGAAGCCAGTGCATGATTGACTTCTATTTAAAATGGGCTGTTGTTGCTTTGAGCTGACAGTTTTGTCTTTAGGATAAGGCAGAAACGCAGGAAAAGAAAAATGCGTGTTTGTTGCTTTTACTTTTAAGGAAGAAAATGCATCCAAAGTCTGTAACTAGAATTTGGCGGTGAAGAAAAGGCGGTGTGGTTTTAATGTGAGAAAGTGGCCGCCAGGCCGCCTGACCATCGCCTTCGCTTTGCAAATCTGGTTTTCATATTCTTGCTCAGTAATTATCCAAAGCCATAACTGTCTCTGAAATTATTCATTAAAGTCATTTTCAGGGATTCTCACAGGATGACGCTTTACGTTTATGATCTTCTGAGAGCAATGACATCAGCCTCTCTTTTCCGCTTTTAATTAATGTGCTGGTTAGAGGAGAGGGGCCACGGCTGTGTCCGTGGGGAGGGGGCGTGCGGAGGGGGGGGGGTGGAATTCGCTGGCCGTTCTGCTCCCGGCGCGGTCAGCTGAGCTCCGGCGCGCAGACATCCTCTGATTAAGGAGGGTATTTCGGGGAGTGCAGGCTGTGCAGAAGATCACGTCTGTGCCCTGTGGTGCTGTCAGCAGTGACAGATCCCAGATGGGGCCGCTACTGTATGGCAGATTGAGTTTCTCAGCAGAAAACTCACCCTCCCTCCTAAACGTCTTCAAAAACCTTCTCCAGATACTACAGGTCGCTCCGTGTGAAACTGAAAAAGTCCATCACCAAAGTTGGTTTTGCGTGCTTGTGTGTATGTCAGGTCCCCACCCCCCTTTCCTTCCTCTTCTTTTTTCTCTGCACTTCCTCCTCCTCTGAGCATCTTCGACACACTGGGCTACCCGGCTGCCTGGCGGTTCCTGTTCGCGCGACCCACAGCGCCGCGGCGTCGACACAGCACCGAGGGGCCCCGAAGGCAATCCGGTGGGTAGAGGCACGGCGTCCGGGATGTGGGGGCATCGTGGAGCACCCCAGGCAGCTGGGGTGGACCGCAAGGCCCAACACTCCCGGTGGGGCGGGGTTGTGGGGGAGCCGAATTGAACCTAAGGCGGAAGCAGAGAGCACCGACGCTTGGCTCCCGCTTGCCTCCCTAGTTTTCCAGACCGGAGCGCCATCCCGCCAGCCTGGGCAATTTCGAGGGGCAGCGCCGAGCCTGAGAAGGGGGTGGGGTGGGGGTGGGCGGGGGCTGTCTGCGGGGATCGGGAAGTGGGGTGAAGGCGAGCCATGGGAGCCAGCAGGGGTCCAGCCTGGTCCAGGATGGGGAGAAGCAGGATGGGGAAAGTTCCGGCTGCGGCCTCAGCTGGGAAGCTAGGCTAAGGCATCTCCAAGGTGAGAGGGGGCTCAGCGAGACCCGGCTTTCTATGCAATAAACATCCGTCCATTTGTGAGTCTGGGACCCGAGTTTCGCATCTCTGGGCACACACTGGGTGCGAAACTCCGTTGCAAAAACATTTGGACTTACTTTAAACCTTTATTTAAAAAATAAGTGCCGCGTGTCCCTGCTTCCTCGAAGGCAACGGAGATTCCTCCCCTCCTCCCTTCCCTTTCCAGAGGGTTCCTAGGCCGGCTCCGGGGGAGCAGTAGTGGCCGGGAGAGCGGGATTGAAAGGCAGAAAGGAAGGCGCACGACACTCTGATTCTGCTCGAACATCTAGATCCCAGCCATCCTTACCCCCATAGTCCACTTAATTATGGAACTTGCGTTCCCACGGACTTGGGCCGGGGCGGGGGTGCGGGGGGAGCGAAAGAGAGAAAAGGCAGTAAGGACAAAAACCTAGAGAGTTTTGGTTTAATTTAAACGTAAGTAATTTTTTTTCTTTCAAAATCCCCGTGCAGTCGCCTCCACCTACTCCCACACCCCCTCCCAGTGAGGGCAGTTTGGAGAGCCTCCATTCGGCTTACAAAAGAGCCTCTAGGGAACAGAGAGAAAAGCTAAAAATACCGCAGACGTGAGGCCCAAGTCCAGGAGGAGGTAGCCGCCTCCCCCCACCCCCAGCCCTGCCCTGCCCTGGAGGGGGCCGGCTGTCGGGTCCCTTTCTTTGAGCCAAGGGCCAGAGCCCGGGCTTGGCTGGACGCCCTCACTGCAGCGGCCGGGCGAATTTCGCCTGGTCTTTGCGCCCTGAGCCGGTTACTCTTGAGAAGCCTTCCAGTCCAGTCTCTGGTAAAATGAGATGTTACACTATTTGACGCTTTCCATTCCGCCTCCTCTGCAGACTCAGTTTTCAAGACTCACTTTTTTAAAAAGAAGGTGGGACCACTGGATCCCACTTTACGTCAACAATAATCGGGTCACGCAACTATTTTTGTCCCCAGTTTGTAATGATCTATATGGATGTATGCGGTTGTTTGCAGTCCTGGGACACAAGCTGATTTGGGAGAAACCTGTGAATTCCTATTACAGCCCAATTCCGGAAAAAAAAAAAATCTAGCAGTTATTTCCCCCACAGTTCCCCCTAGGTTATCAGGTAAAACCACAAAACTCTTTATATAAAAGCAAAACACACACTAAATTTCAAAACTCCCGCTCGCCCCCTTTATAAGTCAGCTTCTATTTTCACGGCCCACGCTGGATGAAAGTGGTTTATTTTGATTTCCCCCCCCCCCTTGTACCCATAACGCCTTGTAAAAAGTTCCTGCGCACTGGCCCGGCCCCCCTCTGATGGCCGCAGGGCCTTGCTTCCAGACTGCAGCCCCCGCCACTTGGTTTTTAAGTCCTCGCCTGGAGCCGAGGTGTAATTGTGACCCCGCCCGAGCGGCGAGCCTCCCGGGGGGACATTTGGCCCGGCCTGCATTGGGGCCGGGACCTCCCAAGTGGCGGACCTGGGAGCCCTGAGCCGCGCGGTCCTCTTCCCCCACCCCCACCCCCGCCTCCTCCTTCACTCCCTCCCCTGTGGATTTTACTCCTTTTCTTCTGGGTTCCACAGCTCGCCTGCGCTACGGTGCAAGCACTTCTCTTTCCCACTACTTTTTTTGGTTTTCTCTTGCCCTGTTCCTCTCCAGCACCTTTTCACCGCTCTCTCCGTGCCTTCACGCTGAAATCCCAGGCCCAAAGCGGGGCTTTGTCGTAATCTGGGGAATCCAACTGGGAGCCTCTGGCCCCTGGGCGCCGCGGCGGAGTCGCAACAGGGCGCGCTTCTGCGTAACGTCAGCGCGCTGGGTAATTTACCTTCCCCGGGCGTCTGTCAATATGACTAATTTCCATCGGGGTCAAAATGCCTTTCTCCGGCAGTCCATCTCGGAGTGCGCTCTTACGCCGCAGACCGGGTTAGTTGTTTTGTTTCCAGCCCTACCTAGGAATAAATACTCTTGGGGGCAGCTCGCGAGGAGCAGAGGAATATACACGGTGTCAGTTAAAGGCAGTTTTCCTTGAACTACGAATTGGGATTGGGCGACCTGCGTGCCTTTTAGTTCACATTACCTAACTCGTCCTTGATGCCAGTGCTTTCTTTAGAAACAGGTAATCAAAAAAGAGAAATAATGGATCGTTCCAGTTTTTCCTCTGTCACGTGTAAATCCCTATCCAAACATCTCCGCATTTTCAGGGTGTGATTTAAACATAGAGTATGCGCGCGTGTCTTGCTAATCTGGCCTAGACAGACAATATATCATCCGGGCGGTGTTTTACAATAATTTCGAAACTGCTACCGACTTCTAGGTGTGAAATCAGTGCTGTGGATTTAAATATTCTTCAGGACTCGATAGAGGCTAATTATGCTGGTTGCACAACTCCGACTCACTTTTAAGAAATGCTCTGAACGAAGCCAGCGTGGCTTATCTAGCTGAGAGAGGGCGATTCCCTGTCTGCAGCCATCTCTCTTGGCGGCAACAGGGAGCCCAGACGTGGTGAGCATTCGCCCTTGAGAGCACTAAGTCGCATCCCTTGGTGTTGAGAGAGGTAAACTTCTCCAGTCCAGGAATGGGGTCCAGCGAGAAGCGAAAGTCTTCAGACAACCCCTTTCCCTGCCGTCTAGGCTCAGGTACTGAGGCCCCAACTAAAAGTTTTTCCCGAGTTAAATCTTTAACCCACTTTTGAAAAAACACGTTTCTCTCCCTCATCCCCCTTCTTGTGGCCTTTAGGCAAGTAAGTACTTGGACATGGGGCAATTAGACGCTTCGGTGGAACCCAAAGGAAATGTAAGAACTAAAAAGGCTGAGCAGAAGCCCTAGGAAGCCTCTCCGAGTTTGGTCTCAAGTCACCGTCCCTGAACTCTGTCCTCGGGGTGTCACACACCTCCGCCCCTGGACCCTACCTCTCATCGTAGCCGGACTCACACGCCCGCGCCCCCGTGCCAGATGCGCGCGTGAGCGCGCGGGCGCGCGCGCGCACACACACACACACACACACGCGCCCCTCTTACTCTCTCCTCTGTTGGTGCATTTATGACCTAATGAAAGTATATCCTTTAGGGAAAATTCTGTCTATAAAACGTGAAATATGAAGAACCGGTTTGGATATCCCCACTCCCGGCCAGGCCTGATCTTGAAGTTTTTTAGCATGAACACCTTGACTTCTGTTGCTTCCATAATTACTGTTATTTTCACGAAATGATGAGAATTGGTTCTAAGTGACCTCTGCTCATTCCCTCTGGAAGGAAAAAAATGCCTCCAGCCTGAAGATGTATCTTTATTTGGGGGGAAAGGCATGCCTTAGGGGAAAAAATAATTTTATTTTCTATCCCTTGTCATCTTTGGAAAACCCTGGCACCATATGTTTCAACTTCTGCAAACAGCTGGGGAAACCAAGGGCTCTTTCAACTCCCTTTCTTTTCCTTCCTGCCACCCCATTTCCCCAAATGCCACCTTTTGGGGTTTCACAAACATTGATCAATTCTCTATCCTGATCCATCCTCTGAAATCTCTCCTAATTTCCAATATACGAGTACCTCTTTGGAAATCACATAGTTAACCACCTGTTTTCGTGGGAAAAGGTGATCTGATTTTGTGTTTGGGGAGGATTTAACACAAGTGGGTAGAACTGAGATTATTCCCCATGTGGTTTTCTATATACCATACATTTATTTTTCTTTAAAGATTTTATTTATTTATTTATTTATTTGACAGAGAGAGAGAGAGAGAGACACACACACAGCAAGAGAGGGAATGCAAGCAGAGGGAGTGGGAGAGGGAGAAGCAGGCTTCCTGCGGAGCAGGGAGCCTGACACGGGGCTCCATCCCAGGACCCCAGGATCATGACCTGAGCGGAAGGCAGACACTTAATGACTGAGCCACCCAGGTGCCCCTAGAGCATACCTTTAAATAAGAGGGTTTTTTTTTTTTTTAAGATTTTATTTATTTATTTGAGAGAGAGATTGAGAGAGTGAGAGAGAGCACAACCAGGCCGGGGGTGGGTGGGGAGAGGGAGAGGGAGAAGCAGGCTTCCCACCAAGTAGGGAGCCCGATGCGGGGCTTGATCCCAGGACTCTGGGATCATGACCGGAGCCAAAGGCAGACACTCAACCGACTGAACCACCCAGGTGCCCCTAAATAAAAGTTTTTTAAAAGTTCCTGTAATCTTGCAATTTGACCTTTGCCATGAGATCGGTTTAGGTTGTTTACTAGCAGGGACTATGCAACAGAAAAAACTGCAGGAGATGTAAACACTAGTGTTAGCTGATGAGCAGCATCCCCCAGTAGGGTGGAGTTGTTTGTTTGCTTATTTTTTAAAGGGCACAGCAGTTTGAACTTCCAAGTCTTTTTAGCATTCAAGGGCCATCTAATGACCGGGGTGGGGGGGGGGAGGAGGACGGGATTGGGTTGATTGTGTTAACATCACTAAAGGAATTTATACCCTCCTTTTTTTGATTTAGGCTTAAAACATTGTTTCCTGAGTAGAATTTGCCTAATAAAAACTTTTGCACCTGGTTAAAGCTTAGGGAAAGGGCAGACATCCTACGGCAAAGTGTTTAGCCCACCCTCAGAGGAGTGAAAGGATATGCTTGGAGGGGGAGCCACCAAGGGGCAGCCATTTCTAGGGAAGGATCTTGTCCTCCTCATACAAAGGAGGAAAATTGTCCATTTTCAAGTGTGTATTAGGAAACATCAGTCCTTTTACAGTTGTGTTCTCGCTTAACCTTTGTACTTAGGACAGAGGGCTCATCCAGTCCTGCAAGTCTGTGTTCCCAGTAAAACCTGACTTAACTAGAGTAGCAAATAGCTTTAAACTGACATAAATTCACATCTGGGAATAGGAGAGAAATATTTGAAGAGAGGAGTAGTGTGCATTTTGTCTCACCTAAAGTTTTATACTTCTGCATAAATCTGCATAAAATATTATTTTCTAGTCATAGTTCTAGCTTATGACCAATTAAGCAAAACAAAGTTTATTGTGTGTTTTTTCTAGATCTCCTTTAGATCCTCCTTCCTAATGTGTGATGTTATCTCTTAAATATAGTTAGCATCTAGCATCTCTCATATATATCCTGATCAGATTAAATAGGCAGTAATTCTCATGGTTCAAAAATCTACAAAATGTACATGTGAATAGTCTCTTTCAGTATCTGTCCAGGTGCTTCTCCCATTGTTCATTTCTTGAACATCCTTCTCGAGCTTCCTAATGCATAGAAAAGCAAATAGGAATATAATCTCTATGGATCTAAAATGATGCAAGTTACTCCATTTGTATCCATTTTGCTGGTCTGGAGGGCTTGGCAGTGGGGGGAGATCCCTGGAAGCTTTGAAGAATTTTAAAAGAGGCTCTCACCAAATACAATCTGGCCAGGGTGTAAGATGCCTCCTGACTGTAATTAAAAGTATCCGGGAAAGAGAAGATGGGGCACATGCAGAACAAATGATTTCTAAAGCTCCAAACTGGGTTGTTTTTCCTCTGTGGCTGAGTCCAAAGAATAAAGAAACAGGGAAGAAGGGAAGGGAGAAAAGCAAGCAGAAAGAGTGAGGTTATAACATTCTAGAGTTGTGGGGATGTGGCTCCTCATTTTTTGAGGCAAACACATTGGAACACAAATTAGAAAGGACTACCCTGTTAGCATCAAATAAGTAACAAATTTCCTCCTACTATAAGGGAGGTTGTGCCATGTTCTAGCCTGCAGATATCTTGAATGGGTTATAAATAACGGGGAAAGGGATTGGGACATGCACATGTATTAAAAAACAGCAGGTAAGTTTGGCAGTATAATAAGTAAGCATATGTAGACTTGAGAGACCTTAGATATTTTGTCCTTTACAATTCAGTGAGAGATGAAGATAAAGCCATAGTTGATTGCTCCCTATACAGAGCAGGGTGCACCTTCAGTTATAGCAGTGTGGTTCTCAGAGAGGCTCAAAGGTCTTGCTGGCTGGCAGTGACTGACCTTGACCATCCGCTATGGAGGAGTCAGATGTGGATGGAGAAGAGAACACCCCTTGTAGGAAAAGTACCAGGCACAGGGCCCCCTGCCGGGGATGAAACCAGTTCTATCTAGGGTGTTCTGTGACTTCCTGGTACCTGGCCAGAATTGTGGTTGCTAAATTGGCTCAAGCCCACATGCTTCTCCTCACCACGCCTTATCCTTGTAAATGGGGTTGGAAGTATCTTCAGCTTTTTTTTTTTTTTAAATAAATTGTAGTCATTACTCTCTCCCCAGCAACCCCCCCCCCCGTGTGTGTGTGTGTGTGTGTGTTCAGGGAGAGGGTTGCTAAGTGTATAAATGCTAAAAATTTCTCTTATTTCACTTTGGGCTTCTCCTTCCTCTCTCTCATAATAAAACTAGATGCACTGATAACAAGAAAAGCTCACTGCTGATTCCCTTTATCTCCTTTGAACAGATTCTTGCCTGTCCCTCTTAGGGACCCACTGCCAGCTTTCAGTCTTAGTGGCTGTGGTTAGCTTGCAGGGTGTTAGCTTTCAGATCACCCACTGTGTTCAGCTGATGCCCTTGTAGGACCAAAGGGCATTGGTTGGTGAAAAGGACCCCAAACCCTCTGCCCCCTGAAGCCCTGGAGCTTTTCATTAGACTGGAAGCCAAAGGCCCACAATAACTCTAATTAGTGCGTGCATATGTTGGCCAGCCTCTTGGCTGGTTTTACGGGGTTTCCCTGGCGGTGCTTGAATTGGCCAGGTCAGGTGAGGATTAAAGTTCCTAATGAATCATGTGACCATAAGTGGACTTGGATGGTGGCTGGGTTCTGGAGACCTATACCTGGTGTTCTCTTTCCATACCCAGAGAGAAAGGCTGGGTTGGGAAGAACCAGCCAAAGAGGGCACTGTTAGAAGTCTAAAATGTCCTCTTCATCTGCATCTTGGACAGAACATTTACTGGAAACACACACACACACACACATCGTTCAGAAGTAAGAAGAAAAGTGTTTTTTTTTTTTTCTTAAAAGTATTGAATTTAAGACTGGAAATACGCCTTTAGAGCTTACCTGTTCTAACCATTTTTTTCCAGATGAGAAGACTCAGGCTCAAAGATGCTCCTGGTACCTAGCCAGCATGTGCCACTAATTAGTGACACTGGGAGTGGTGAGTTCCTCTCCTCTGGTTAGGTAGTTATTTCCAGGGATATCTTGTTTAAGATAAAAACATAAATAAGAAGGAGGTCACAGTAAGAACAGTTTTTAAGAAAAGAAAAAATGATGTAGAGGGCCAGGCAAGAGAAGAGGTAGCCAGAGAAATGACAATCTGGGGGATGGGTTACTTGAGCAGGCCTATCTCCATCATTTCCTGAAAGTCTTTACTCGACTCCAAGACAATTATTAAAGGCTGATGTTTTCACAACACAGATACTTTTCGTATGTGTGTATTTAAACCAGTCCAGAAGAATAGATTCTTCT
The DNA here is from genome assembly GCF_029215605.1 of Mirounga angustirostris. Lineage (NCBI taxonomy): Eukaryota > Metazoa > Chordata > Mammalia > Carnivora > Phocidae > Mirounga > Mirounga angustirostris. The sequence goes on along the minus strand of NW_026991710.1, from coordinate 147,886,292 downwards.
CTCTTGGGGAAAGGGAATGGTGTTTTCAAAAGGGAAGCAGCTCTCATCAAAAGCCTTCGTGGATCTGGTGACAACACGGACATGCGCTTCGCTTGGAGCCTGGAAACTGTCAGGCGGTGGCGGCGGGGTGGGGGACAGCTAGCACCGCGGAGTCCCAAGGTGAGCGCGCAAGGGTTGGGTTGGGGTGTGGGGGGGGTGGTAGTTCTACGCTGTACCTGGGAGACCGCTGTTCCAGGCCTTCTTCATGTGCCTTTCTGGAGTTCGGGGAGGGCTGCGTCCCTGGACAGAGGCTGTGGCTCAGCTAGGGAACTAGCGACGATTCACAGGGAATCGTTGAGGGAGGAAGGTTGGTACATCACCGTGACAGAAGAAGATGAAATGGGGGGAAAGAGATCGTGGGAGTAGAGAGATTGAATAGTCACGAAACGGGGCTTCCGGATCTCTATAGGGAAACAGAGACCACCTGTAGCGTGACCGGATCCGGTCTGCTGTCGGGGCTGAAGATCGTACTTGGGCTGGATGTGCCCCCTCTGTGTGTGGTGGGGAAAAACCAAGGTGGCTCTGAGCTTTGCACAATTTCACGCTTCTAAAAGGGGTGGGTTTTTGTTTGTTTTGTTTTAATTCTTTTGTCATGAGTTGTCGGTGGGACCTGAGGTTGGAGGCTCTCCCAGCCTTCGTTTATCTTTCCTTACGTCCCGGAAAGAGAACTGAACAAAATTAAAAACCAGCCAAGAAACTAAACAACAGCCCCCACAAGCCGCCCCACAACATAGCTGGGGAGCAATGTTCTGGCTTCAGCGCTCAGGTTCGAAATTCGAATAAATGGAGCCAGATCTTGGATTACACCCCGGGGACAGGACTTTAATGTAAATGTAAAATATGCTTGTAATAATCACTTGTGAGCCCTGAAGCAGCTCTAGAATCTCTGTTTAATTATGGGGGCATGAGAGGAGAATTACCAGCTAATTAAATCCAATCCTATTTGTAATTCTCCCTCTGCTGCTGCCGACTTTAAAATGCGAAATTGCTTTTTAAACGTGTCTGCATATGAATTTTTTAACACATGTGAAAACTAAAGGAGAAACAAGGGGACAAGGGGCGGGGGAGAAAAAAAAAAAAGAAAGCAGCGAGACGCGGGCTGCTGGGCCCGAGTCAAGAGGGTATCACAGTGGATCTCCCCGGCCAGGCCTCGCTCTCTCTGTGCTCCTGCCCGCGCTCTAAGTTTGGCCACGAATGAAGCCATTTCCTGTCTTCGCAGAGGTTTCGACCTCTCCTTTCCTGCTAGTAGGATTTCTCTCAGCCCACGGCCGTCGCCCCAAGAAAAGTCCAGGCGCGCGGAGAAGGCGCCGCGGCCGGAGTCCCGTGCGCCCGGCGGCTTCGGCCGGCCCAGGAGCCCGTCCCTGTTGACGCAAGGGAGCCGCGCGGGGAGGAAGTGAGCTCACGGGGGAAGGGAGGCAAGAAAGGCGATTAGGCCGGCCGCCGCCAGGCCCGAGGCGCAGGGCTGGGGCGCGCGGAGCCCGGGGGAGGAGGTGCGAGCTCAGGTCGCACTGCCGGCGCCCTCGGAGGAGGCCGGGGGCCGATGTGCTGGAGCCGCGGGCGACGACTCCACCTCGAGCAGCGCATTCTGTCCTTCCCGCTCCCGGGAGGAGGGACGCGGGCCCGAGTCGTGCGCTTCAGGCCTCGAAGACGGAAGCCTGAGTTGGAGACTTGCGAAGGCTTTAGCGGGCGGACGAGGCCCCCGCGTCCTGGTGTTTCCCCACCCTCCCGCCGCGTGAGCGTTTGCTTCTGTCAGTCCCTGCGCGCTCACACACACACGCACACACACACACCCCTACCTACCCTCCTCTTTCATTAGCGCCCCTCTCAAAATCAGATCCTGGAACTTCGATTTATTAGCACGTCGATTGATTTCCATGAGAAAACCAGGGTGACAGCGGCCACCAGTTCTTGAATACGCCTTAGTACTGGGGAATTAGAATATCCCAGGGGTCTGTTCCAAATCTGGTACCATCTGCAGCCAACTACACCGTCACCCAACTGCTCCGAAACGGTCTGGTCTAGGGAAACCTTCTCGAGAGGGAGGCCGGCTATCTCTCCGGCACCAAGGCCCTGAACGCAGAAAATGTGAGACTGAAGCGTTTCCAAACTGACAGTGCGCCCACGTGCAGTGGCACCTATCCCAAAGGGAGGCATTTACACCTCGGCCTCCCGGGCCGCGAGTGCTACTCCAGCCAGCCGGGCCCTGCGTGCAGTCATTGCTTGGTGGTCGCAGAGAGGGTTCGAGTCTGGAGGACAGACACCTGGCGACGGCCCAGAGCCCGGCTCCGGGGGTGGGGGGGGTGGGGGTGGGGTTGGAGTGTGGGTTGAGAGGTAGTTCGACGCTGTACAGGGGACACCCCTGTCTTCTCTAGTGTCTTCCTGGAGCGCGCTGCCATCGCCCCAGGACAAGTCGCTTGGGCACCAACCTAGCGCGGGGACGGGGCCTGTGGTCTGTCTCCCCCATTTGCCGGTCTGTGGTTTGGGCGTCCTGCAATTAGGGAGGGCTGAGGCCTGGAAGGTAGAAAAGTCTGAACCCCTCCATGTGCCAGGGTGGGGGGATTATTGTCGGACCACGAAGAGGAGTCCTTGTCTTCAGGACCTAGTGTGGCGAGGCTTGTTGGGTTTGTGCGTTCTGAATCGATTGGAGAAATTTCCATCAACTAGGACCTTGCCATTTCACCTCCGCTCCCACCTCCTGCAGAAAGCCCTCACATACCTCTTGTCAGCTTTACTCAGCCGATTGATAGGTTGTTTCATAAAATTAGTAACAAGTAAAAAGTCAGTCTTCTCCGTACGTTTAGGAGAGAGGTGGTGAAGTTCCAAGAAGCTGCCTAGTGTCGACCTCGGCGGCGAGGAACGGAGAGCCCTCAAGGCTTTACTTACTGGGGTTTCTCCTCTATGCTGCCATCTTGACCCCCAACACCCCCACCCCTTCCGTAGTAGTCTCTCTGCACCCCGCCCCCCCCCTCGTTCGGTCTTTAATTCCTGCCCCACAAGTTCTCTCAGTGGTCCCAGGCCAGTAGCAGCGCCTCCTGGCGCCGCGCATGAGGCAGCAGGGACTCGGGAGTTCAGGCCAGACGGCGAAGGAGCCTCGCTGCCTGCTTTGGAACCTCTCCATTTTCCCACACTATTTCACATTCATATTACTTTTCACACCCTGTTAGACGGTAATAGCACTGAACCTGCTAAATACTTCCATGCAGCAAGCCAGCCCTCCCGCCACCGCTGCAGATCATCCACCTTCTCCCGGTGACGGGAATGAATATTACTCTCTCATCTTGTGGGGTAGTTGGCTTCTTCTCATCTCTCTGGGATCTACTTCTAAACCCTAGTAAGGTGGTGCTGGGGGTGGCCACTGGTTAGAGGCCCTCAGGTGTGGTGGGGGCGGTTTTGGGGGGTGGCTGGAGATTTGGGGACTGTTCCGGCTTTTGGTAATTGTGTGAGGCTAGATTGGCCGTTTTTTTAAAGAACAAGGCCTGTCCGTTGGCCTTAAGCAAGGAGTAAGGCCTGTCCCGCATAAAAAGCACCACCTCCCGGCCCTCGGTTCTGGAGCGCCAGGCCCAACGGGTAGCATTTGGGCATTAAGGGATTCTGAGACAGTAAATCGTAGTGCTCCCCCCACCCCCACCCCATCCGGCAGCCTTGCAGCAGCTCTGAGAATCCCGGGTTGCTCCATAAATCTGGGCGTGGGGTGGGGGTGGGGGAAATTAAATTAGACTCCTGTTCCCAGTCGGTGTAATGAACACTCGGGAGAGGACAAAGCAGCAAGGCTGGCCTGGGGAAGCCACCACTCTTTGCACCAAGAGTTGCTTGCCCTTTGGCTGTCAAATGAACTTAGTCTCTTGCGCTGGGAACTACAACCACTACAAGAGATTTTCAGAGTCCAGTTAGAGCAGACTGGGCTCCATTTGGTGCACTAGGCACCGCAGTCCTGGCGCTCACCTAGGCTTGGGCCTGGGCTCCTGGAAGACACTGGGAAGAGGGGGGGAAGGGACTAGGAGTCTGACACACAGCAGGACTGAGGCCCTGTGGCCATGGGGCTTAATCTGAGACGTCAGGGAGGTTAAGGGTGGTCCTCTGCTACTCTTCCAGGACCTCTCCCCTCAGTTCTTCCACCAAGAAAAGAGGGGTAGGGGCGACTGGCTGTCTCAGTCCATACAGTATGTTGACTCCTGATCTTGGGGTAGTGAGTTCAAGCCCCACCTTGGGTATAGAGCTTACTTAATTAAAAAAAAAAAATGTTTTTTTAAATAAAGAGAAGTAATAAAATCTGCCCGCCCCTACTTCCAGAACGTGGGAGAAAGCACTACTTTTAATGAGAGCCTATTAACTGTCAAGCATTTTATAGGCTGTATAATGTTTAATCTTCACAAACCGTAAGAGGAGTATTTCCAAACGATGTGTGCCTTCAAGGAAACAGGTGTAGAGAGGGGGAGGACCTGGCCAGAGCCATAGATCTGTGTATCCAAACAAACTCCAGGCTTCCTTACTACCAGGCTCTTGCTTCTAGCAATGTCCTGAGAGTTGATGACGTGATGAGAGGTCCTGCAGCCTGGGCTAGGTCTCTTGTTGACCTTGAAGAGGGAGAAGAGCTGTCTTCCATGAGCCTTTAATATACATTCCCAGGGAGTGATTTAAGTGATGGAAAATCCAGTTCTAAAGAATTGAAGCTTTGAACACCATTTTAAGCTGTAGCACCTCTATACCTATTCCTCCAAAATGTTCATGATAAAGTCCAAGTTAGCAGGAATCTCTTACTCAACCAGAGGAGTCCAGAGTCTGTCACACATATGTCCCTTGCAGTCACTTTTCTTGCCCCATCACACCAGGGTTGAGAAGACTTAAACCCAGATTCACTGGACCTGAGTTTCTGTTCTTGCCAATAACATCTAAACTGAGCCCAAAGCACTCCCCTTCAGTCTGGGGCTTTGAAGCCCGTGGAGACCAAGAAAGGAATTACCTTGGTTCCTAACTTCCAAGTGACACCTCAGACCTTTCTCCACTTGTCAGGACCAGAGTTTGTCCAGGGAGCAAAAGAGACCACCTACCCCTAACCTGGGGGAGGACTGAGTGTGGGCTCTGGAAACCCATGGTTCAACTTTTGGCAGTGAAACCCTAGGGGCTCCACCACCCAAACATTCTTACTGGCACACCCACCTCTCAGCACTGGTTCAGTATTTGCTTCTTGGTATCACGGACTTTTCATCTACAGAGAGGCTTCTGGTGACTGCTTGCTCACACTCTTGAGAAAATGCCTTAGATTTTGGATTTGAGGCATTTGCAGAAGGTAGGAGGGGTGAGACAGAACAGGCAGTCAGAAAGCAAGGAAGGAGAGTGCACAGGCCTGTGGTTTGGAAGTTGCTTAGGGAAACTTTTCTGTTTCTTCTCTTACACAGACACAGTCCTAGCCTAGATCCTCTCCATGTCTACTTACTTCCCCATTTTCCTTCTTCTTTACTCTCCTGATGTTGGGCCTGACCAAGGAGGATTAGGGAGCCAGATAACCACGTTTTTCTCTTTTGGTCAGTTGCTGCATAGGACACAGATTCCAGGTGGGTATTCAGGACAAATTGTTTTAAAGAGTCCCTAAAGCTATATTCATTCCTGTTGAGCTCTCTGTTCACTTTGGGCATGGAAGGTAATTTCTGGGGTATCAGGTACATTTCCTGAATTTCAGTTAATCTAAGACCTCTGGACCTTAATTGCCCCTGGAGCACTCTTCCAAACCTGGAGGCAGCTAAATGAGTGGTCACTGAATAGGATTAAAAAAAAAAAAAAAGAACTATCAGGGTATATTAATTCACTTTATAGTCATTGTGGTGGGAGAGGGAGAGACTATGGTGATTTCCTTTCTTTTTTTTTTAAAAGATTTTATTTATTTATTTGAGAGAGAGAGAGCACATGAGACAGGTCAGAGGGAGAAGCAGACTCCCTGCTAAGCAGGGAGCCCGATGCGGGACTCGATCCCGGGACTCCAGGATCATGACCTGAGCCGAAGGCAGTCGCTTAACCAACTGAGCCACCCAGGCGCCCTTTCCTAAGTGCCAACTAGTTAAGTCTCTCTGCCTCCTCCCCCTGGTTTTATTTTACAACTATTGATTCTCTAGCTCAGTGGTGACAAACAAGGCAGACGGCAGACAAGTACAAATCAAGTTAAGAAAGCTGTACTGCATTCATGTATTTCTCCTCTAGCATACTCTGCCATGGTTTCTGCTGCGGCTTATGGCCAGTGGCACCACACTGGACTTTAGGAACACCAACTGGAAGAGACTGACCATGGACTAGGATTAGGTTGCCAATTTGAATTGAACTTGGTGTTCCCTCCTCTGACCAGAATGGCATGACTCAGGTATAGAATCTCCTCTCCTCTCAGAGACACTGGCAGTCTGGAAACTCTAAAAAAAAAAAATAAATAATAATAATAAACTGAAGAGAGATATTAAAAAAAAAAAACCAGGAAACTGTAGGAAGAGAGGGAAAGAAAAAGGAAAATACTTGTATACAAAATTGGAAGGGTGTTTGGAATTCTGCCTGAATTTCCAACAACTGAAGCTAAAGCTTATTTGTCTCCACCGGGCTTCTCCACTGGTTTCTCGAACCCAATTCCCTTCTTCAGAATCTCTGGGGGTTTTTGCCTGGGAAGGGCACATTCAAGTGGGTTTGGTGTCTGGCCGGGCTCTACCCACTGGTGGTGGGTAGGGACAGCTGGAGGTGGCGGCAGTGAGTGAGGTGAGAAAAGCCCTGGGAGGTGTGGGTATGTCAGGTGGAGGCCCTCCCCCATCCATACAGAGGGGCACCAGTGCCTGCCACCCAGTACCGCAGGGGAGCCTCTGGGCTCCAGGCCACCCCAGGTGACTTGAGCCAGAGTGCTCTTACTACAGTTATTAATGACCAGACTGATTTTTTAAGCCAAGACCAAAAAGAAATGGATCCAAATGAGGAAACCAGGACAGCTTGGATTCAGCATGATAGCCATGAGCCAGGGGATTGCACCACTGACCAAGTCCATAGCTGCTTCTTCAGTATCCACTCTGTGCCAGGTGAAGAAGTACATGCAGGTGGGCTCTGAGCTCCAGGGTTTGTAGTTGTATGGGGCTGGAAGGCAGTTATAGGAGACAACTAGACTATTAGTGCTTACGGTTGGCAGAAAATGGGAGGCACTCCTGGCCTACTTAAGAAGACTGCCCCTACTTCCTCACCAGCAGTAGGTTTAAGATAAGTTTCTCCTTTGCTAAGGATGACCAACCCCACCCCCCAACATCCATCAGGAGTTTGGACAGATCCTGGACTCCTGGAGAATTAGGTCTCTAAGATCCCACTTGACCTCCCTGTCAGAGGCAAGTACTTTGTGCATTTCTTGGCCAGGTACACCTGGGTTGGGTCCTGACTTCTGGACTTACTGGTTTTGTGACCTCAAGCTAGCAACTTGGCCTCACAGTTTGTTTCTGCCTTTGAAAACCAGGACATTTGCCCAATAAGGGGTTTGAAAGTGCTATTCCTAGCCCGGATCATCCTCATCATTGTGCATTTGTTTATTTGTCCTGGGCGGGGGGCGCGCATTTTCTCTATAGAAACTCCAGAAATGTGACAAAACTTAGAGCTCCCTTTCCCACGGGAGGTATGGCTTGCTAGGCTGATCGACTCCCTCCCCCTCCCCCCACCAGCTACTAGGCGACTCTGCAAATTTCAAATCCTTCCCTCTGCATCTCACCAGCGCATTCTCCATCTTGCCCCTATTTACATTCTCCAACTCTGGTGGCAAGGTTTGAGTTTTATATTCTTGCTATTGCTCCTTAGTTAGTTCTAATAACCTCCAGCTACACTTTCGGGAAGCCCATATTTGACAGACCCAAAGGATGGTCCCTCAAAGCAGGCCAGAAGCCGTACAAAAATTCAGACCTGTGATGCCAGGGGAGCACAGCTACCCACCTGCCTGGGGGGCCAATCCGCATGTGCTTGACTAAGTGTTCTGGGAGTGGGAAGGATGTGAGGACTAGCTGGCCACAGGGACCGAGGGGCGGCGACGCCTTCACTGGCCATGCAGGATCCTTTGCTAGGATGAACCTAGGAATTTGGGCTGTGGAAAGCCTCTCAGGCCTGGGCTATACCACCCCTTCTCCCAGCCTTTGCCCAGGCAGAGGAAGGTTCAAGGTTGGTGTGTCTGGGCCCCTCTCAATGAACAATGCTTCCCAGGGAGTCTTGAAGAGCTCCTGAGCTCCCTTTACATTTTTTTTTTTTTTCACTAAAGAAAGTAAACGTCTTGTGTATATTTCCATAGTGGTCAGGCACTAATTGTGGAAGATGGCCTTGCAGAAACTTGGCTGTTCTGGCCTGGGGACCTCGGGGCCGAGTAAGGCGCTTGGGACTTTACATAGAAAAAAAAAAAAAAAAAAGTTTAGTTTGCACTATCTGGGTAGGGTCCAACAAACAGATTGGTGGCTGGAAACGGAGGGGGGCGGGAGCACCTGGGTTCCCCATTCCAAAACGGGGACCTCTACGTCACCTTGCAGGTGAGAGCTGGGGAGGCAACAAATCAGTGAGACTTGGACTGCACCTGTCCAACCTGAGCAGTTGTCATCTGCCAGGACCCCTTCCAGGGCATGCATTCAGCCAGCACCACCATTCAACTGGGACCCAGAAAAATCTCTTAAACTTGCAGACTTGGAGAAAGAGGAAGGTAGCCAGGCAACGGAATTGCGGAAAACATCCTCTCGGTCACATGAACTTTATTGTAGATCAGGAAGTTATCTAACAGCTACCAAAACTCTTCTGACTCCACTGCTCCAAATGTTGACTGTTTCTCACACCTCACCATTGGGTACGGAGTCTGCTGCCTTGGGGGTTGTTCAGATTTCCCATCCCCTTTCAGATTCGATCTACCCCCACCTGCCTGGTTGCATTTGGAGATGATTTCCTTTTTTCCATTCAGGAGACCATGTGGCTCCCATACTTACCTGGGCTGGCAGTTTCTCCACACACCCTCCTTAAGGAGAATTCCAAATCTCTTGAGGAGGGAAAGCCGGGTTAAGAAAGGTCAGAAAAAGGAAGCTGAGCCTGAAGTCCAAGAATACATTATTATACTCTCCTCTGGGTGCCTTTGAATCATTCCAGAAAAAAAAAGTGCAGCACAAGAAGTAATTTTAATGGGCGACCTCCTTCTCTTTCACTAATTCCCAGTCCTGAGCCAGGTTCACGAGCAAGAACCTAGTCTTCTGTGGCCTTGTATCTCCCAAACGGTCTGGTAAAGATACTGAGCACACAGTAGGAGCTCAGACAATAGATCCTGGTTGACAAAACGGATGCTTCGAATGAAAGGCGGCAATTATTTGAGAGCAAGTGTAAGTAAAAGCGCACGCACGTGTGTATCCTGTGCCTTTTCAATTAATTTCAGGCTCACATACAAGATCACCTCGAGGATCTGCTCTCACATCTCAACCCAGCGCCCCAACACAAGCGATTCCTCCTGGTTAACCCTCATCTTGGCATGGAGGGAGCCCCCTCCAGCTGTCCCATTTGCAGACACGGCATCACTGTGACCTCTTCCTGGCAGTGTTCCTTTCCTCCTCCTCCTCGAGGGTCGAGGTCAGCTGAGCCCACCCGACTAAGTCATACTCAATCCAGATGACCAGGAGCAGAGACCCTCCTGGAAGCCAGAGCACAGAAGGGCCATTCCTCGTGCACCCAGCTAATTTTTCTGCCTAGAGGCGCCGCGGGCCGTGTCCGAGTCCCTGCGACCACGGGTGGCACCGCGATGCTGAGGCGGGCGCTCTGGTCCCCCCCGCTTCACGCAATCCTGGGACATTCCGAGCCCCTACAGGGAATCCCGTTCTCTGGTTGGCGGAGAGCAGATGTGGACGTGCTCGAGCACCGGGGCTTGACTACGACTATTTAGGGGGGCCCTGGTGTCACCCACCCCGGCGTTATCATCGGCCACAGTCGTTGCTGTTCTCCCTTGGCGTTAAGCGGCCCCTTGGCCTTTGGTAATTTTCCGTAAGCGCAGAGAGCAGCCGCGTGGCGCGCACCCCGGAAGCGCTTGCTGAGACCCGGAAGCAGCGGGAACTCGGACGCGGCTCTTCCCGCGCGTGAGCCCTCCTCGTCCCGCCCACCTTTGAGGTACCCCACTTGGCGAATGCTCGCGTCGCGCGAGAGCGGGTTCCGGCTTCGCGCCACCTTCCTACCCCGCGCTGGGGAATTTCCCGCCTCTGGGTCTCTCGCTGGCGGCACGTCGGGGCTTCCCCGTTCCCCGGAGGGACCCCGAGTGGGTTGAGGCCCCTCGTTTAAGGTCGTCGTGGTGTCTGGCCGTGGGTAGAGGGAGTCACAGAGAAGGAGGAATTTACAGTGGGCGCGTGAGTGACTAATAAACTCCCGAAAGATCAGAGTGTAAATTTACTAGGGCTCTTCAGTTGTGATTCACAATTCTGCGAGTAATAAAATGCTCACCCCTCCAATTTCCCGCTTTGTTGGCCTGTCCCCAGCGAGCCGCTGTGAGCGCGAACGCTGGGGGGTGCGGGAGGCCCCCGAGCTCACCCCGCCGCTCATGGGGGAGCCGGGCTCGCGGGCGCCGGGCGGGCCCCGTGACCCGCCGTCGTAAGAATGCTTCAGATCCAACCTGGGCTCGTTTCCGTGACGCAGGAAACATCTGGGGAGTTTGCGCCGGGCGTTTGGGAAAGTCCTTACTTCCGAACTTGGCGCGAAGGTGTGCTAGGATCGCGACAAACGCGGGCCTGAACGGGGGCGATGGGGCCGGGACGGGGTGGCAGCCGTGCCAGCTGCCAGGGTGCACGCCGGGGAGCGAACCGGTGGCGAGCACTTGGGTGAAGGGCGAATTAAACACTTAGAGCCCGGTCCGCTCGTTCTGGCCTCATTGTTTTAATGTCCGTAGTACTTAGGCACAGTTTGAGAAAGAGTAATGTCTTTACTTTCAGAAAAAACATCAAAGACCAGGGGCTGCTCAATATGGAGCACATATGGTAGTCTCCGAAGGCCTTGCCTGCCAAAACATGTTTCTCAGTATTTTTCTCCTTTCCTTTTTCGATCCCACCACCCCCATCTTTTTTTTTTTTTTTTCTCCCCAAATGGGAGGGAGCCGCGGGCTCGGGTTACCTAGGACGTGGAGCGTTCACTGGCGGCAGTTGGCGGCTGTGCCGAGGCGATCAATGAGGCCTTTCAGGAGCTGAATGTAGCCCAGAACGGGAACCTTGAAGATGGGCCGGCCGGCTGCAGAAGCCAGGCTGGGGAGGCCGTGACTCGCCCAGGACCCAGAGCCGGCGGGGGCAGAGTGAAGCATTATCAGATTCAGAGGCTGTAGGTCGCTTTTGGCATTATATCTCAAAAAGCAGGTTTCCTTGTTAGTGCTTCCTTAATGTGGTCAAGTTACACTGGCTGAATCCCCAGGCCCTTAGTACGGTGCTCGAATAGGGGGCACTTAAATATTTATTGAATGAATGTTGAACGTACTAAGTGAAAGCAATAGCCTGCAAACTACTTTTTTACTAAAGTCTAAACAAGAGTTAGTTGCAAAGTTCTTCTTCTTAACTGCTGTTATTATTATTACTACTACTGTTACTATGTAGACCACTATCCCAGTTTTTAAAATTTTTTAGCAGAGAGAGGCAGGGAACAGCTAGCTGGCTAAAAGCTCGGGCAGTTTGCTTCAGGAATTTCTCAAGAAGAAATCTCAGAATGTCAGGGGTCATTAATGTGATCTAGTTCAACTTCTGAATTTCTCTGAAGATGAACTGAGACCCAGAAAGGTAATTACTTGTTCAGGGCACACAGCTGGGGTGGAGCTGGGGAAGAGCCCTCTTTCCCATGCCTAGCGCCATCAAGGCTCACTACCTCACATTACCCTCAAGGGAAGGACAAGCTGGATAATTTCCTTTCTTTTAGCTTCTCCCATTAAATGGATTCCTATCAGCACCTCTGAAAAATGATACTCTCCTTCTGCAAATTTACATGGAGGGTTAGTATTAAAAGCAGGGGTAAATTCTTGGGGCTCCCATTTAAAAAGCAGCATGCTGTCGCCAGAACTTGCAGCTTTTTCTAATGCAATATTAATGATGGTGGGGGAAGGAAATACATCACACATGGAGCTGATTAAACATGAATCTTATCACATCTTACAGTGTTCTGATGCCTTATACGACTTGTACACAGAGACCAGTGGGCAAGTTACCTGACAAGTAGTTCAAAAATCTGGACTTTACACCTGGCTTTGCCATCAACCTGCTGCATAGCTTCAACAGTCAATTTTGCTGGATCTATTTCTCTCTCTCTTTTATATATATACATATATGTATATATGTACACACGTGTGTATATGTCGGTAATATATACACATGTATATTTTTAATCTAGGTGATCTGTTCATAAATCCAATTTCTGTTCTTATATTCTCTGATGTATCAACATACAGTGAACCCCTTACCCCTACCAGATGGAAAAGAGTCAACGCTAGAACCCTTCTTATTCTTGTATTAGTATTGAGTGAATATTAAACTTGCAAAGTGCTTTAGAGATGCTTCTGCCCTTTCATCCTGGAGCCCAGAGAGCTGATTTCCCTATGCCCACATGGCACAACTGGAGAGCCCTAGTTAGCTTCCTGCTCAGGAAGAGAGTTCCTACTCCCTGAAGAGAGTTACTGCAAATATGGGGGTCCACCAGTCTCTGCGACAGGTTTAGATGAGCGTGGATCAATTAGGTTTTTTTAAAAAAATTTTTTTAAGATTTTTTTTTCATTTTTAAGCAATCTCTACACCCAGCGTGGGGCTTGAACTCACAACCCTGAGATCGAGAGTTGCCTGCTCTACTGACTAAGCTAGCCCGCTCTGCTGCCCCCCCTCCCCCCCCACCCCACCACCTCCTCCAGCATGGATCAGTTCTTTAGGATGCTTCCTTCTACCCATTCATCCACATTCACCGCCCCACTTTCTCATTCAAACCAGGAATAACTTAGCCAGAATATAATAGTCTTGGGTTCAGGAGGGTGAATTTAAAGCAGAACTGGAAGTCAGTACCATTTTACTTAGGCAGTGGTTCTTTAAGCTTATCAGCTCTGTTGCATGAGACTCAAGGCCCATTGGGACAAAGGTTAGGGTTCCTCTAATGAGGAGTATAGCAGCTAGTTTTAACTTGTTTTCGGTCTCGAATCCAACATATACCCTAGTCAGATTTAATAATGAGGCAAAATAATAGTTAGAATAAGGCTGTGTTCAAAATTTTATTCAACTGATTCTTTCCCCTCACACAAACTCCCAAATTATCAATGTTGGGGGTGAGTTGAGGGAGGAGCTAACATTATCCACCATTAAGAATAAGACAGTAAAGCTGTTCTTGCTTGCTTTGGGGGAGCACCTTCTTGATGTGATAAGATTACTTGGGGAACTGTCTACCACACTGAAAATCAAGTCTAGGGCACATTCTCCCTCCTGCCTGCCTGGCCCAAGTTGACCTTGACTAGCCTGATGCTGCCTGGTTGGAATCCAGAGTGTTTGAAGGAGCAGTTGTGATGTGTTTTCCCTGGGTATGGAGTGCAATAGGAAGTTTCTCTGCACTGAAACCGTCTTTTCCTCTCTCACCTTCCTGCTGGGAACCTTGATGACCTGGGGGCTAAAAGAACCCCACATAGTACCAGGTTTGAGGGAATCTCCCTCAGCAGGGACTTAGGTGCATGTGATTGGGCTGCCCAGTCCAGACAGCCGCTCTAGGATGTTGTCCTAGTCATGCAGAGAAAGGATGGAGCTGAAAATTCAGCCAACTGGAGGTCGACATGTTGCCTCTTGTGTTTAAATCTGGCTGGTAGGGACACCTGGGTGGCTCATTGGTGAAGTGTCTGCCTTTGACTGGGGTTGTGATTCCAGGGTCCTGGGATCGAGTCCCGCATTGGGCTCCTTGCTCGGCAGGGAGCCTGCTTCTCCCTCTGCCTGCCGCGCCCCCTGTTTGTGTCCCCTCTCTGTCTCTCTGGCAAATAAATAAAATATTTTTTAAATAAATAAATCCGGCTGATAATGTAAATTGTTCTTTGTGGCTATAGCTGTGCAATATTGTAGAAAGAGGTCTCCTGCCATTCCTCTTAAACATCATCCTCAGGATCCTGTTTTGGACCTTTTCTTATGTGAAAGCCTCTCCCTGAGCAATAATCATAATACTGACTTCCTGAAGTCATTATGGGGATTAAGAGAGAAAATCTACTAAAAGTGCTTTCCAAAGTGCCAGATATATAGCAAGTACTCAATGCATGTTAGCAATTATTATTAACCATCCTATGATTTCATTTGGTGTTAACGACATATTTGTCTACAATTCAGACCTTTCTTTGGAATACTAGACCTGAATATCCAACCACCTATTGGAGGTCATTTACATGTAGACAGACTTAGATTTGTTAGACCCACTATGCTCAAAACAGATTGGATTTCTAGTCCCTGTTGCACACTCAGCGTCTGTTCTCCTACTAGTCTCTGTGAGCCACACCAGCACCAATCAGGAGCTCAGGCCAGCTACCTGGCAACTGTCATCAGTTCCTCCAAAATAGCTCAAATCCTCCACAAACAACCTCCTGCCTTAGTAATGACAAATAATTTTGCCTGATCATTCCATCATTTCTCCTACATTATACCCTCCAGTCTGTCCTCACAGCAGCTGGAGTGATCTTTATGTAATGCAATTTGATCATGTCATTGCCCTACTTTAAATCTTTTATGCATTCCCCATAGACACCAGGAAAACCCAAATGCTGAGTGTATAATGCTCTTTATAGTCTCCTTTCTCACCACTTTCCCTTCATGCCTGCTATTGACTGCATTGAGATTTTGTTTGTTTGGGTTTTTTGTTTATTTGTTTTTGCCTTTATGTCTTTGCACATGTTGTTTTTCTGCCTGGTACCCAGCTCCCTCCTTCATCAGACCCTGCTGCTTGTCCTTCAAGATTCAGCCTGTGTGTTCTCTTCTTGGAAGCCTTCACCAAGCCCCAGGCTGATTACAGAGTTTTTCTCCTGAATTTTACAGAGTTTTATAGGATTGTAATTGCTTTCTCTTCTCCACTAGATGTGAGTTCCTTGAGGGCAGTGGAATAAATCTTTAATCTTTGTAGCCACAAAGTTTTCATGCCTGGCCCACAGTAAGGGTTTATCCACATGTTTGCTGAATATGAGAATGACCCAAAATTAAAATTAATGACTGGTTCCATAGCTTCATATCATCAAAATTTGGGGGAAGTTATTTTTCTGAGCCTCGGTCTTCTCATCTGTAAGATGGGGACTAACAACACCCCCTGATATGGTGAGGATTAAATAAAAAGTGAATGCAAGTCTTCCGTAAACTGTGTAGCGCTGTACCTCAGTCATTGTTATAATAAGTACAGACCCACATTTCCCATGCATGTATACATTTTCACATGTGCACTTGAAGTGCACCTATTGTATGCATCCATATGTCTGTGTTTGTGCACCTTCATGGTTACATGGAAAAGCAGTTTCCAAACACAACTTTCTCTAGATTCCACCCTTCAAAAGGCTTGCTGAATAGGTGGATAAATACTTTTGATAACTAGTCCAGGTTCTAGATAAAGCAGTTTGTAGCAGTGTCCTCCAATTAGCAACCATTCTGTGGAATCGTTATATCCAAAGACACATATACAAGTAGTGCAAATTTATAGGGCACTGAACGGGTAATTACAGCCCATTACTATTTTTACTATGACTGTTATTGTACCTTCCTACTCAAACAGTAACATTGAAGCATATTCCCGGCAGGTTTTCATTTTATTTTTACATGGGTCACTTGGAGCAGTGACGGATGGCATTGTTTTCCTCATTTTGCACGTGAACAAACGAGACACCGAAAATTCGTTTAACAACATGCCTTCTTTCCAATGTTGCAACCGAGTGGAGATCAGAACCCCCGGATGCCCTTTCTCCTGTCTTCTTTCTTTTTCCACGGGTCAGCGCGGGAAGTTTGCACAGAACAAGTGATTGCTACAAACGAGCCGGAGCTGACCAAGGTGTAAACTGACCCGTGCTTAAGTATAATGCTTCGCGTTGCCACAGTTGTTTTTGCACATTGGACCTGCCTTAAATGTGGAATCCGCTATTCTCACATCAGTTCCCCGTTCTTTTCAGTTCCCGGCAGGGTAATTGCCTCTCCTTCCGTAGCGCGCAGTTGCCAGCTGCCCGGCTGCCCTGGGGGCTTTGAAGTGGGGGGCGCACCAGGGCTTTCTAAACGCCGCCCAGGCGCGCGGTGGAGGGGAGCGCGCCGGCTCGTCTTCAACCTCATCCACCTCCTGATCCCCTTCTTCCTTAAAAAGCCAGGTGGCGCCAACTCTCAACCCCTGCGAGAGCCGGCGGATCCTCCTGCCCGCGCCGGGTGGGGAGGAGAGATGGAGGAAGAGCACAGCCTCAGGCTGGCGCTTTCGCTCTGCGCCCTCCGCTCTGCGGAAAGGGACATGTACTTTTCTCTTCGCGCCCCTCGCAGCATGACGGCAAGCCCAAAGGGAAACGAGGCGTCCTGTGTGCCACATGGAGCTTGGGGAACGGAAATAATTAAAGCCATGAGGTTTTCTGGCTCTTCGCGGTGTTTACGGTGGGTTTCTGATTTGGGGAAGGAGAGCGAGGAGAGAGGTTAAGGCCGGTTCCAATCTGCCAGCATCCTGGATCTGTCTGTGCAGCAGATGACGCGTGGGGCCGGGAGGGCGCTCGCGCCTCGGGGTGCGCATAGCCGTGGGTGCAGGATCATGTCTCTGGGTGTCGTGTGTGGTGGCCTACCGACTACTAAGTAACGGAGTAGGTGCATGCTTATTAAAAAAAAAAAAAAAAAAAAAGTAGAAATCCTCCCAGCTGTGAATGGAGGGCTTTGAGGTTCCCTCCTATGCCAGCTGAGGGTCTGAATCTATTATGGAAGGCACACGTTTCAGTTTTCAAACCCCATTTTTTTATCCTTGAAATGTTTCCAGTCTTTGAACTACTGTTATTTAACAGGAAGAAGGGAGAAACTCCATTATGTGAGTATATCGATTTACTTGATCTAAACCAAACGTCACTGAATAAAAAATGTTGAAACTTACAAAGTAACTACTAATCCGGTAACGAAAATTTAGCCATACGCATGAGCTGCTGTTGCAAATCATCACCATATTTGAAGTTAAGATGAATTCAATAAAAGTAAGTTTGTTGTTGTTGTTGTTTTTAAGTTCACTGGAACACTAAGAGTAGAGTTGGTATTATGGCCTATAGCAATTTTAAGATTTTAATTGAAATGACAGTAACATACATACAAACACATAGAGCACTCAGCAACATTAATAATGATGACAGTGTGCTATTAATGCTGCTTTTTATATGGTGCCGGTGGTGTGTTTATTACAGCGTGTGCTCGGAATCAGTGTTTTTCATACTGCAGGTTGCTAACCATTAGTAACTCATGAAATCGACACTGTGGGATTTGAGCAGTACTTTTTTTTTAATGAAATAGAAAAGAATAAGTATTCTTTCACAAATTGTTTTTCCCCCATTTTTGTGTACCTATGTCCTGGATCACAGGGTAAAATGTCTTTCTCATCATGGTTTACCTTTAAGAAGGAGTTTGAAAGCCTCTGTTTTTAATTAAAAATTTATTTTATTTTATTTTTTAAGTAATCTCTAAGCCCAATGTGGGGCTGGAACTCACAACCCAGAGATCAAGAGTCACATGCTCTACTTGACTGAGCCAGCCGTCCCCCAACCCCAGGGTATTCAATTTTAAAATCTCAACATGGTGGGTTCTTTCCTGATTATGAAGGTTACACTGGATTAGAGATTGTGTCAGGCCTAGGGCCCCAGGGAGAAGACCAGCAAGAAAGAAAGACCCGGAGCATGGGCCTCAGAGAGGAAGATTACCATAGGAACCCTGGAGCAAAGACCAAAGCAGTAGGCTGCTTATTCAAAGTGGGAGGGTGGTCCGTCTCCCAAAAGGTGGGAGGAGGGATGGCTGGAGTCACATACTTTGGTAAGGGGACCCATTATCTTAACAGGAGCAGGTAGAATAGCCATGAACCATGAGAAGCAAGTTAGGAGCTCAATGATTGATGTTGAGGGGTAAGGAATGCTTTTGTCCCTCCACTTCTTCCCAGTCTCAGTGTTGAAGAGAGCAGATACTACACTCACTGTTTTAGGGTGCCGATTGAACCATATTTACTAGAAGCCAGGTCATGTTGTGTTTAAAGGCAATGGCTCCCTTTGGCTCTTCCTCCTAGTTCCTGGTAAGTGGACCTGCTAGGTACAGCCTGCCCTAAGGGATGACATCTAGGGGTTGACATCCCTTTCCCACTCCAAATACCAGAGCTAGTTAGTGAGCCAAGACCCAGCTTGGGTGTGGCCTTCCTCTTTTCTCTTCCCTGGAAACATGCTGGTCACGGCTTTGGGTTCCTGCATCGTGTGGTCAGCCACGGGTTAGGGAGATGTTGCTTTGGACTTCGGAAGAGATGGACCTACTACACGCTCCATTTAGCTTGACTAGAGCTCTGTGCTGAGACGTATGCTGTTTTTGCCTCCAGTAATCAAGCGGGCATTGTTTTCCATTTTCTCTTGTTCCAGAAATGTCTGATTCCCTATAGCAGTTGTTCTCAAACTTTAGCATGCATCAGAGTGACCTGGGAGGCTTGTTAACACCACTGATTGCTGGGTGCCGCATCTAGTTTTGATTTACCAGGTCTGGGGTGGGGCTTGAGAATTTGCCTTTTTTTTTTTAATATTTTATTTATTTGACAGCAAGAGAGACAGCGAGAGAGGGAACACAAGCAGGGGGAGTGGGAGAGGGAGAAGCAGGCTCCCCGCTAGGCAGGGAGCCCGATGCGGGGCTCGATCCCAGGACCCTGGGACCGTGACCTGAGCCGAAGGCAGACGCTTAACAACTGAGCCACCCAGGTGCTCCAAGAATTTGCCTTTCTAACAAGTTCCCAAGTGATGCTGCTGCTGCTGGCCCAGGACCAGACCTTGAGAACCACTGCTCCATGAAATTCTGAGAAGGGTGTGGCGTAGGAAGGTGGCTTGCAGGGCAAGACGAAAACACTCTGTAATGCCATCTTAATTCCATGAACCCCCCCAAGCCCCTCCCCCAAAGCCAATCCACCAACACTCAAGGCTGCCAGGGGCTTCTAACTGGAGGAGGGTGACTCCAGCAACGATGTCAGCTCTCAGTGGTTAGTTTGGAGACTCTCCATCTTGAGGGGGACACAGGAGAGTATGGGTTCCGGGCACTTCATTCTTGGACAGACCACGAAGAAAAGTGATTCATTATAGAGCCCCATAGGACTGCTAGTTACTATCTATGTGCTCTCCACTCCTAAGTTTCTCCACCACCGTGTATTATAGGGCCTAGGAGTGTAAAAACCAATTCCTAGTCACCTTTGCAGCTAGAATTCAAGGTGTATTAGGTTCTGATACTGAAATGCAGTCACATAGGATTGAAAGGCAAAAAAGAGGAGCATGCTCTCTTCCTTTAGCTTGTGGGTGTGCAAGAAGGCTCTGGAAGGCAGAGTATGGGCAGTGGCTGCATTCCATGGTCCACTGTCTAGTCACCAGCCTTGTGGTTATGGGGGCTCTGACAGCTTCTCCTGACTCTACTCCTCCAACCCTTCCACTTGATAACTTGTATTAAATCCCTTTGAGCTCGAAAGATCTAGATTGTCTTCTCTTTCCTGTATTAAACCCTGACTGATCCAGGGAATGAGGCTGTTTGGGTGCTTCGTACTTGAGGTCAGGATTTGTGTGGGCAGAGAGGGTAGTAGAGACCCTGCAGGTGGTAAGATGACTGTCCTCAGCGGGGGGCAATTGGGGAGCGCGGAGCCTGATCCCAGCGAGCCTGCCTGCTATCCAGAAATCAGGAGGGTGAAGAGCTGAGCGTGCTGAATCGCTGTCATCTTGGTCTGCCTCTCTCGCAACAAAGCCTCACTTCTGCTGGTACCCCCTTCTGATTTTCACAGCAAAGCAGGGAAAACAGCAATTTTTGGAGCGTTCAGGCAAATATTATTTTACTAAGGCTCAATGACTGTCTGCTCTGCCCATTTCGATACTTGATTGTTACTGTCCTGTGCTGTGCTCTAATATCTGGACAGTCACTCCATGATGAGGTTATAGCCGATTTAAGGGAAGATAATGAGTTTCAGTTTCCAGCCTGAGAATGCATGATGAGTTACTTGGGCAAGTCTGCTTCACTCAGTGTGACGTGGGAGCTGAGTGGATGTTGCAAATTTCTGCTGTAGCACAGAGTAGGGCCGTCCCCTCTGCCCACCTTGTTGCCTAAACCCCACCTTAGGGCCCTGCCCCTGCAGATACTATTCAGGAGCTGATTCGTTGACTCATCAGTTCTTCTTGAGCAGAGACGAGACCGAATATATGTCACTTGACTAATTTTTGTCCAGAAGGAACTGATTGCTCCGGTAACTGTCATTGTTCACAAACGCATGGTACCGCCCCCTGCAGGAGGCACACACAGCCCCACTTGTGGCTTGCAGCTGTGGTCACGTGAGACTGGCCCTGGCCCAATGATGTCTGAGTGGAAATGACTGTCTTTGATCCTTAGTCCCTCTAACCGCATGTCAGCAATGATGCAGATGTGTACAAATGGCTCCAGATAGAGGCAGAGTGAAGAAGGTGGAGCAGGGCTGTCGGAATCCAGACTGGACATGTTGCTAACATTTATGTTTTTATATTAATTCTGGACTAGTTAGCTTACTTCTGTGAAGTAACTGGCATTCTGGAAGCCTCACATATCACACCTCTTGTCCTGGCCAGAGTTTGGTCCCAAAGGGCTGGACTGGGCGTGCTCAGGTCTTTCTTCCCAAGGCACTAATCAAATCGCCCCTCCTCCCTCACAGGGGCCGGAGGGGTTACTCCAAAGGAGATCCAACCCCTGGAAAACTTTAGGCAAGGGAACTGGAGGTTTCTGAAGGGATTTTGTTACTGTAGAATTTTATCACTCCACGTCTCGAAAAGAATTTGCCAGAAATAGAAATATCAGGAGAGGCCATAGAAATGTTAATTTTTTGTATAACACCCAATGCTCCATGCAGTACGTTATACGAAAACAATGGATCGTGGGTCACCACATCAAAAACAAATGATATATTGTATGGTGACTAACAAAACATAATGGAATTTTTTTTAAAATGTTAACTTTTGTCTCATTTGTATTCTTGCATATTTCAAAGTGGGGGAGCATTCAAGTGACAGATCAAGGCATTGAAATAAGTTTAGATAATGGTAATCCTAATGGTTACATTAAATAGAGGTAATTTATTAGCACATAGCTGTGATAGGAAAGCAACTCCAAGGTAAACGAGAACCGAGGCTTGAAGGTTAATACGACCAACTTTCTGCCAAGACATCCCTTGCTCCAAGGGCCTGGCTCATTGTTAATTGACGGCCTGTGGCTCCCAGCACAGTGCTCTGCTCCGGCTGCTGGGCCTGAGGGAAAAGGGCTTGTTTTGAAACCCAGTGTTCTTAATGAAGCAGATCCTGACCCTGAAATGTGCAAGAACATCATCTGAAAGTGTGATGAAAAACTGGTCTATTGAAAAGTCAGTGACCTTTCCAGTGTTGATTTTAAAATAATAGATTTGTTTTATTTGACACTTTGGTAAATGCTGTAATAAAACATTACAAGGTCAAAGAAATTATCCAGTGTGTTTTGTGTCTTGCAGCCTGGAATACCCAAACTATATGCTTGCAAATTAGCATCCTTATTAGTGAAATTTTGTTGCAAATTTTGGCATGGACTGTTTTGGAGTGTCAGACTTTAAGACGCTATCACAGAACTGGCAAGATTCGAGGGATTTTTTTTTTTTTTTCTGATTTAATAACATTGTTCTTTATTGTCCCCATAATCACCTGCTTTATGAACTGTGGCTAGAACTGATGTTGCAACTGGTAATTTTCTTAGAAGCCAAATGCATTTATATTTTTCTGTCTTTTGATTTCCATCATTTCTGGGAATTGTTAGTAGATGGAATAAAAAGAGAATACATTATAAACAATTCAAAACACCAAAAACAAAATTCCTTGGGCCTTTTACAGATACCACACATGCAAATAAATGTGGCTTTGCATTCCAATGGCATTCGAGTGGGGATTACATTTTCCTCATTAACCTCTTTCTTAACCAAACAATATTGTTTTTCAAGCCTGTTTTATAGAAATGAAGTTTGACGTTTTAAATTAATTCACACTGACTCGGTTCAAATGAAGAGGTAGACTGTCTTCTTTTGATCCTGGTCCTTTGTGCAGTCCCGGTTGAACTCTATGAAAGCAGCCAGTTGATTTAGGATGAAATCGGGGGATTGTGTTGCTTGCAAAATCAAAACATTCAAAGTACTAGGTGTGGTTTTTACTGCATTTCTAAGGAAAGAGTAGAAGAGCGATCGCAATGTACACCTGAGGTCTGACGTGCCTGCTTTCCTGTGGCAAACCATTTATAAAATGAATGTACTTATTTCTAATTGAAAGACTACCCAATCTGTTTTCCATCAGTCATAACCAATAACTCCTCTGCTAATATGTGGACCTTAATTTGAAGCAGTGGGAATCTTCTCTTTCCTCCAGGAAAGTCAACAGAGTTGTGTAGAAAGATTGCACAATTTTGGTAGGAGCAGAAGTGTAACTGGATTATTTTTTAAATTTCTGTAAACACTCGTGCATGAGTCTGCAATTTGTGCAGTATACGTTGTTTTCAGCGTCGATATTGGAGTGTGGGTGATGAAATGTATGTGTGTGTATAGATGTTGTCCATCTCAGTAAAATGAAAGAGACATGAAAGTAACTCTCATTCCGAGTTAAACCCACTGATTTTAGGAAAGCCTGTGTTGGTTGTGTTCACTCGGCTGTTAGCTCTGTCTCCTTTTGGCAGGCATTCTGTTTCATTCCACCATCTTCTCATGCTTTGTTTTTAGACTCCTATAATCATGGCTTAGGATGGCAGGAGTTAGAGTTGGAGAGAGAACCAGCACTAGTTTTCTTAGTGTCCACGGTTTCGAAACACACTCTTTAACGTTACTCGACACCCTTTTCTACATGTGCTTTCTTTAGAAAGTGGAAAAATACGTTATTGAGAGCTTGTCAGATGAAACCATATTGCCAAACATTTGCAAAACTGAACTATTGACAAAATGCATGTGATTCCAAAAGGGCCTGCTTAATTGAAAGCAGTTGCAGTGTTTCAACATGAGAATGTGGCTTATCCTTTCTGTTGTCTATCTGTTTTTAGATTGCTATAGAACATACCTCTGGACTTCCACTGTCCCCAGATAGCCGTTTCTACACAGCTAACTCAGAACAGATTAGAGCTAGAGTTTTAGGACCCTCTATGGCTTTTATTTCTTGAGCGAGCATTCAGGAAAATCGCATCCTCATGTTCTCCCACGGTCACCTCTAATTCCTAGGAGGCCGAATTCCTGCGCATGCCCTGAGTGCTCGGCACAGCCTACCAAGTTGCACAATCACGCTTGTCCACTCCCCCCGTGGGCCATGGTTGCCAAGACGCAGCCGTGCCCTCGGCTGGGCCTCTGAGGGGATGCTCATTCAAGTCATGCAGCTTCAGGGCTGATTTGTTGCTCACTCTTAAATGTCCCAATTTGGCTGACATTTAGCCTACCTCTGAGAATGACACTAAAATCGGCTCTGCCACTAACCAGAAACAAGGCTATTTCATATGGTGAAAGAACAGTCTTGCATACTCGGTGATCATAATTAACAATTAGAATTGAAGATGTAAAAAAGCCCAAACGCGTGCTGTGTGTGATGTGTGGTAAGGGGGGATTTTTCAAAAATCTAATGTATTTGACATCTCAATTGCCTTTTGACTAACCGAGAATTGGCATCTTGAGGACTGACCAAAGAAGGAGAAAAAAATTGTGTTTCATTTTGTCATTTTAAATATGCTTCCTTTGTCAAATGACTCCCTTATTAATAAGGGAAAACTATCCAGGGCAACGTAGTTCGTTTGTCTTCATTTGGAATTTCAGAAAAGCTAATGTCCCAAACTGTCTTCTGAACTTTTCAAACTTTCTGAACTTTTGCTGTCGAGCTTCATCTTGTGTAAAGATGTTAGAGCTGTGTTGAGATTAATATCAACAATCAGAAAGTAATATCATGGTTCTGGTTGTCATTATCCTGTTTAGACACGCTAGAACTAGATTGCCTGTGTTAAAACTTAATGGACTAGAGAAGAGAAGCATCCAGAATCTTAATTATGGGGGCTTCCACTATCCAGGCATTTGCCAGATGTCTCAATTTCTAAACTCAGAACATCCGATAAATCCACAATTTGCCTCACTTAGTGTTCTCAGTCCTGGCTGCACATTAGAATAATCCCAGAATTAAAAAAGTATCTATATCTATATTGATAGGCAGGCTCCACCCTTCTAATTAAAGCAGAATCTCTCAGGGTAGACTTCTTTTTTAAGTGCCTCCAAGTGATTTGAATGTGCAGCAAGGTTGAGAATCACTAACCCACACGATAATTTCATCTTTCAGAAGGGAGAGGAAGTGATGAAGAGGATTAACACCCTGCTTCTAATTCTGGCCAACTCGGAGGCCCTGCATGGAAAATCAGAAGTGACAAGAATCCTGGAAGAGGGCCACCTGGCCATCAGAAAATTCCAGAGAGATGTGGTCACTGCCAGACACACACTTGGTTGGTTGGAGTTTTAAAATATCTCAGGAAATTATAAAAGCCTGACTTTGACCCCCGCCCCCCGCCGTCTGAGATTCCAAAAAGAAGCAGGGGAGAGTCCTCAACATAAAATTTGGATGCTACTATTGTAAATGGTCTTAGACAGGGGGGAAAAAAGAAGAAGAAAAAGAAAAAGGAAGGAGGTAGCCAAAAAGATTTAGTGTCTTCATGCAGGAAGCTGTTTGCTGAGAGCAGATATATTTTTAAATGGTGTATGTAAAATGTGAAAGATGATCTAGAAAAAAAAGCATGGATACGAAAACTCTGTCAGGAGTATGTGAGAAAAGAGTCAGAAAGATTAAATCCAGAAGGAGGCTAACATTCTAGATGATGAAGAGGGCTGTTTGAAACAAAAGCAAGAAAGTGTAGAATACAAGCAGGGCTGTGATAGTGTCAGGTCAAGGTTACGTCAACGGTGAAAATACAAGGTGGCCACACCCGCAGACTCCATTTTACCCTTTAGATGAGAAAGGGCAGGATGAAGTTTGAGAAGAAGGAACTGAAAAATAAGATCACTTAGGAGCAAATGCTAGCTGTCCTAAATAAATTCAACACTGGAAATAACAGACCAGAATATTATCAGAATTTTCAAATGCAATGGCTTTCATCTTTAAAAAACATGAAGAATGAAAAAAAAAAAGGAAAAAAGTATGGAAAATGAAAGAAGTACCTAAACACTGTCGCACGTTTTTTTAAAGATTTTATTTATTTATTTGACAGAGAGAGAGAGACAGCGAAGAAGAGACAGAGACAGAGAAGAGACAGCAGGAAGCCTGCTTCTCCCTCTCCCACTCCCCCTGCTTGTGTTCCCTCTCTTGCTGTCTCTCTCTCTGTGTCAAATAAATAAATAAAATCTTTTTAAAAATGTTCAAATATGCAGAGAAATAGAAAAAAATAGTACAGTGAATACCCATGACCTAATACCTTTAATCAATAGTTATAATCATTTTGCCATCTTTGCTTCATATGTTCTCTTGTTGTTGGACTATTTTAAACACCCCAAGCACTTACACATGCATCAGCAGAAAATGAGCACATCCTTTTACATAACCAAATTCTAATATATCCCACTTAATAAATTAATATTAATTCCCTAGGATCATGTAATACCCAGTCCATATTTAAACTGTAACTTTGGTTTTATAGATTTTTTTTCCAGTTTAGAATCCAGTTGATTCTAGAATCCAGTTGAGTAGCACATACAATAATTATGTCTTTGGTCTTTTTAAATCTAGAATAGCACACATATACCCCTTTCACATGCTATGTTGATTTTTGGAAAAGGCGAGGCCAATTGTCTTATAGAATGCCCCAATTCTGGACTTTTGATTCTTTTGCTCTTTCATCTTCTGCCTATCCCTTAGATCTAAAGTCTTGATGAAATTCAGGTTATACATTTTGAAGAATATTCGATAAGTGAGAATATCTGCTTCGGAGTGCATGACATCAGCAGCACATTAAGTCTGGTTGTCCCACTGTTGGTGACATCGACTTTGGTCACTGAGTTAATGTGATGGCAAACGCAGTTCTTTTCACTAGTAAGAAGCATTTTCTCTTTGTCGGTTAGCAAGTCTATCAGTGGGGTGGTAGCTTGGCTCCATGAAAAATTCAGTTCCCTAAAGTTAGTTTTTTTTGTTTTTTGTTTTAAACATAACTCATTGTGCTTTTGGTTTTTATAAACGATTATACTCAGTTTTTAAGAGCTTTCATCTAGCTGGGTATTTTCAACCTAAAATTACAAAATTCTCTATTCATATCTTTGTCATTTTGGGTACCATTTTGGTTTCCCATGCATATCTGGGCTAGTAAATTGGGTATTAATGGGTTACCAGAGCTATATGTTGTAGTTCTCTTATTCACTCATTTTATTTTATGATTATTACATGCCAGGTTAGAAACGGAACTCTGTAGTGCTATGGAAGTGAATGTCATATTGCCATGAGTAATGAAATACTATCCCGGCAGCACCCACTGCACCGAGAAGCTGAGCGTTGACTAAAGTTATGATGGCTACTAGACTCTTATCATGAACTAACTGTGCCACGCATTGAAACTGAAATGTGGGTCCCTTGGAGTAACTTCTTTGTTTCCTGTTTTAAGAAGGTCAGAAGACGGGAGTGAAAACATTCCAGTAACCAAACATGGTGGTATCAAGCCTAATTAGGAATAAAAAAACATTTCTAAAATCTGTGTCTGTTCATTTTCCTTATTTCATTGGTTTCATTTCACCCTCATCTGTGATTCATTTGCCTTTCGTCATCTTCCACAATGGCTTCTGCAAGAATATCAGTCTTAAAACGTACAACATGGCTCGCACCCACTTCAAACATTGTTTAAAATCTCATTTATTATTTTGCACTGTGGTCTCACTAAAAGCCAACGTTACTGAGACTTCAGAGCACAAACCTTCAATTCCCAGGGTGAGGGGGGAAAGAGAGCAAGAGCGAGCCAGAGGGAGAGCTAAAACTGTGAGAAGCTCCACAGCAGACGTGGGAGGAAAACAAGAAAATTCAGAAGTCTTACAGGCAGCTGAAGTCTCTAGACACAAGAAAACTGGAAATTGCCCAAACCTGGGCTCAGTAGAGTATAGAAATGTGATGAAGACCAGGAGTAGTATTTTTTCCAACAAGAGGTTAGTTACTTAAGGACCACATGCCCAGGATTACAAGGATTTGCCTGAGTAGCCCAGGGAACACTTAGCTGCAGTAGAATTAGTAAAAGGAAGAGATGAGATGCTATGTGAGCCACCTATTATGTGAGACTGTATTTAGAACTTGAAATTAACACTGGGAATAATCATATTAAATGGATATCAGCAGATGAAAGCTATAGTAAGTAGGAACTCAATTTTTCTAATTAGCTTAAATTTTCAGATACTAAAATCCAGGTGTTTGGGGGAGCCAAACCCAGTCACTAGGGTTTAGCATCATTCCTTTACAGAAAAACACAAACAAGATCACATGCTGGATATCTCAGGCCAGAAGCTCTGTCATATTCATTCAACTCACCTCCCTTCCTCCTTAGAGGAAGAATAGAATATAGGCACCTCCCATGGAAGGCCGCTTCTGGGCTGTGCTGGCATGGAAGGGGAGAGGGTCCCAGCTGTCTGTAGGTGTGAGCTCCAATGATGAACCCACACCCCAAGATCTTGGGGAAACATATTTTGAATGACAGGATAAGAGCATTTACCTAAGAGGGAAGAGCAGATGGGAAGGAAACTTTCTGTTTCTGGTGCAGTGACTATTTGTTACCCTTTTTCCGAGAAAGCTCTAAGTCACACCTGTATAAAGAGCTCGACCTCCAGACCACACCTGTGTTTCGGGCAGTTATTTACTCAGCCACTCACCGCAGCAGCGTCTCCTCATCCTGGAAGCTGCAAGAGGTATGGGTATAAGAGAGTAACAGGCATTGGACTGCAATTCTCATTGCTCTTGCTGAAGAGACCTTGGCTGGCAGAGCCAAAGGAGGCGGGGCCCCAAGCTTGCACCTTGGACCTACTCTTCATTTCAGTTAACTTACCTACATCTTCAACTTCAAATTCTGACAGACTGGACAGCCGACTTCTTCCCTCTGGGCCAGGTAAAATAAAGACTCAATAGACAAGGCATCACCCAAATATGCGAACTGAAGTCGCTGATGATGGAAATTCTCACACAAGTGAACATTTAGTGAGGAGTGCTATCAGGAAGGCCCCAAGTGACCCCAAGTGGATAACCTTTAGAGAGCTGGAAGGAACGTGAGGATGGCTTTTTCTACCAGGCTGGAGATTCAGTGTACAAAAAATGTAACTTCATGAAGCGACTACGATTCTATTTCAAGCCATCGTTTGGTCAACTCAGGAACTCTTTGTCCTGTCACCTATGAATGTCATAGTGTCACCTATGAATTCTAGGGTGGTTTACAAAGAGCCAAGGCATTTGAGAGGCTCATCTAGTTCTCCATGTTCTTCATCCATTCAGAGACACTGAGTTGCCCATCAATGAGGTTGTCCTGGTCACAAATTCAATCCCTTCATCTCTATCTGCCTCATGATGGTGGCTGGTTGCCAGGGAACCTTTCAGTCCCAGCCCTCAACCTCCAGGGAAGGGAGAGGCTAGAAGTTGAATCAATCACCAGTGGCGGGTCAGTGATTGAATCAGTTATGCCTATCTAGCGGAGCCTCCATAAAAACCAAAAGGAAAGGGTTTGGAGAGCTTTTGAGTTGGATACCTGGAGGTGTGGGGAGAGGGGTTGGCTCTGAGAGGGCAAGGAAGCTCTGCAAACTTTCCCCGCACCTTGCCTTGTGCGTGTCTTCCATCTGGCAGTCCCTGAGTTATATATGATCTGGTAGTCTAGTAAATAAACTTTCTCTGAGTTCTGTGAGCCACTCTAGCAAATTAATCAACCCAAGCTGGGGATGGTCATGGGCACCACAAATTTATAGCCGATTGCTCAGGAACACAGGCGACAACCTGGACTTGGGGGTCAGTCCTTCCTCATGCAGGATTGTCTCAATGCCAAGTGATGGCATCAAATGCCAAGTGATGGCATTTGAAATGGTGGTGGGGGGGGGGTAGTGTTGTGGGACTGAGCCCTTAACCTGTGGAATCTGATGCTGTCTCTGGGTAGAGAGTGTTGGAATTGAGCTCACTTGCAAGACGCCCAGCTGGACTCACAGCATTGCTTGATGTGTGGAAAGCCCACCCAGCAGGGGTCAGCAGTGAGGTGGCAGAGTAGAGGAGTGTGAGAGTCAGGGAGAGACACATGCAGGGGTGTTTTTCCTTTAGGGACAGGAGTGATACTCGTCACTGTATTCATTTTGTTAATATAGTTCATATGCTTTTCTGAAGGACATGTTGTATGCTTGTCTAGGCCTTTTTAGAAAATCTAAATTTGTCTGACAAGAAAATAAAAATGATAGAGTAACAGAGTTACTCAAGAGAAGAAAGTGAACAAGATGAGAAATCCTTCTGTGGTGAGTTCATATTTTGAAATATTAATCTTTTTCTCTCTCTCTCTCATCCCTCCCCACCCGCTCCCCCGTCCCTTCCATCTAATTAAACTAGGCCTTTCTTTGCTTATTGAATCAAGGAAGTGATGTGACAGCAAGACAAAGAAAAAAAGGGCCTCTTCCAGGACTTCGAGTTTCCAAAGACAAGGCCTTAAGGCATCAGAAAACATTCAAGGCATGTGATGTGATGAGCACCGGGTGTTATACGCAACTGATAATTTATTGAACACTACATCTGAAACTAATGATGTGCTATAAGTTGGCTAATTGAATTTAAATTAAAAAAAAAAAATATCCAAGGCATAGGCCAGGGGTTTCAAGGGGACAGCTTCCTCCTACCCCTTAGGTCCTTTAGGGGACATTTGAAAGTGTAGTGAGTGATGGGGTGGGTGTTTGTCACAACAACTGGGAAACATTATCCCATTATGTGCAAACAGTGGGTGGGGCCAGGGATGCTAACCATTCCGCAAAAAGTGAGACAATCCTGCATAAGGAGGAAGGACTGACCCCCAAGTGCCAAGAGCACCCTTGTTATAAAACTCACTGGTGGGCAAGAATACTGAGAAAAGGAAGCCCCTGTGTATGCTGGTGGGAAGGTAAAATGATGCAGCCGCTGTGGAAACAACATAGCCGTTCCTCAAAAATTAAACAGAATTACCGTATGACCAGTACCTAGATGAGCTTCTCGAATGCCTTGGCTCTGTGTAAACCACCCCAGAATTCAGAGGTGACACTAGGGACAAAGACAGTTCCTGAGTTGACCGAACGATGGCTTGAAATAGAATTGTAGTCGCTCCATGAAGTTACATTTCTTTTTTTTTTTTAAAGATTTTATTTGTTTATTTGACAGAGAGAGACACAGCGAGAGAGGAACACAAACAGGGGGAGTGGGAGAGGGAGAAGCAGGCTTCCCACTGAGCAGGGAGCCCGATGCGGGGCTCGATCCCAGGACCCTGGGATCATGACCTGAGCCGAAGGCAGACGCTTAACGACTGAGCCACCCAGGCGCCCCAAGTTGCATTTCTTGTACACTGTATCTCCAGCCTGGTAGAAAAAGCCATCCTCACGTT
The DNA here is from genome assembly GCF_029215605.1 of Mirounga angustirostris. Classification (NCBI taxonomy): domain Eukaryota; kingdom Metazoa; phylum Chordata; class Mammalia; order Carnivora; family Phocidae; genus Mirounga; species Mirounga angustirostris. The sequence continues at coordinate 147,855,495 of NW_026991710.1, read as the reverse complement.
CCTTCCAGCTCTCTAAAGGTTATCCACTTGGGGTCACTTGGGGCCTTCCTGATAGCACTCCTCACTAAAATGTTCACTTGTGTGAGAATTTCCATCATCAGCGACTTCAGTTCGCATATTTGGGTGATGCCTTGTCTATTGAGTCTTTATTTTACCTGGCCCAGAGGGAAGAAGTCGGCTGTCCAGTCTGTCAGAATTTGAAGTTGAAGATGTAGGTAAGTTAACTGAAAGGAACAGTAGGTCCAAGGTGCAAGCTTGGGGCCCCGCCTCCTTCGGCTCTGCCAGCCAAGGTCTCTTCAGCAAGAGCAATGAGAATTGCAGTCCAAAGCCTGTTACTCTCTTACGTCCATACCTCTTGCAGCTTCCAGGGTGAGGAGACCCTGCTGCGGTGAGTGGCTGAGTAAATAACTGCCCGAAACACAGGTGTGGTCTGGAGGTCGAGCTCTTTATACAGGTGTGACTTAGAGCTTTCTCAGAAAAAGGGTAACAAATAGTCACTGCACCAGAAGCAGGAAAGTTTCCTTCCCATCTGCTCTTTCCCCTGGGATCTGGAATGATTAAATGACATTTCCTACTCATGGTTTCATCAAAAATTTAAAAGCAAATAGTCTCTGAGGAAGCACGTGAATTCATGGAGCACACTCAGAATATCATAACCTTGGTGACAACACACAGGGAGCAGCTGTCTGAGAAGGGCCCCATGTGAAACTGAGAGAAGTCTCGCTCTCCTTCCTCTGGATCCTGCTCTCGCTTCTGAATGAGCAGTGAGAAAGTGAAAACATTTCTGGAAACATTATCAAACGCCCTAACCTGAAATGATTGCTTCTATCTTCTGAAAGGGTGAGCATTTCTTCCCAACCCTCCCACAGACGGGAAATGGGATCTGACATTTACCTCAAAAGGTAAGGATGTGGGGATTAATGGAGGCAGTGTACGTCACCTGGTTAGCCTAATGCCTAGAGCTTGATAATCCTCTGATTTAAAAAAAGCCCTAAAATTGTGATGGTGAAGACAATGATGCCATCAATTCGAATACCTCAGTTTTCAAAGTTGGTTCAATGTGGTAAATACTCAGTCAATTTTTCTTTTTCCCAGAAAGTCAGCTTTTAACAGACAGGTTTATTTTTCAAAAGCACAAAGGTAACCTACACCATTATCTGCCCTGACGCTGCCCGTGTCCTCCTGAGCAAGAGGATGTGTTCAGATTCCTCAGCCTAACCCGGAGGGGCCTTCAGGGTTGGGCTACTGGGAACTCCTGCAGCCTTACCACCTCCTCCCAACCCCTGGCTCCTACCGCCCCAGATCCGTCAAAATATTTATGGTGGTCCTGCACCCACTACTGATCCATGCCTTTTGCTCCTTCCGCCCAGAGCCTGCTTTCTCTTCCTCCCTCTGTCCAGTAAACACCTGTCCTCATTTGTCAGGGCCAATCTCAAGATCTGTTTGGTTTTTTTTTTTCTTTTTTAAGATTTTATTTATTTATTTGACAGAGAGAGACAGCGAGAGCAGGAACACAAGCTGGGGGAGTGGGAGAGAGAGAAGCAGGCTCCCTTGAGCAGGGAGCCCAATGTGGGACTTGATCCCGGGACCCCAGGACCATGACCCCAGCCGAAGGCAGATGCTTAATGGCTGAGCCACTTAGATGCCCCAATCTCAGGATCTGTTGAGAGCTCTCCTTCCCCTCACTCCAGCGGTAGCTCAGCCTCCCTCATGGGCATCGCCTATTTCATAGAAACTCCTATCACATCTCCTATAGCTGGGTGGCCGCATAATTTATCACCCAAATTAGGATACTTTTGCAAATAACACAGAGTTCTTTTAATTAGTATTTCACAACAGCAGATGTAAAGGGGGACTGCTCTGGGCAGTAAGATGTGTGGTCATCCCACCATTAATACTTCATTTCATACATATGTATATTGAATCATTATGTTGTATACCTGAAACATAATGCTATAGGTCAAATAAATAGCCTACTTTGTTTCCTAATTTATTTAGTTCCTGGCTGACAGGAAGCAGGTTTCTCTCCTTTGGCATCTGAATGCCTTGCCAGGCACCATGTGGGCACATAGTAGATACTCAAAGGAAGTTTGTCAAACACATGCATGATTGACAGATGAATAAATGAACTAATTAAATAGTGCCTAAGAGTTTTAGAAGATTTTTTGTTCCAACAATAGCTTTGCAGATAATCCTGCAAAGGCTAATTTCTCCTTAAAATGGCTACTCAAGGGGCGCCTGGGTGGCTGTCAGTTAAGTGTCTGCCTTCAGCTCAGGTCATGATCCCAAGGTCCTGGGATTGAGCCCCGTGTCGGGCTCGGTGCTCAGTGGGGAGTCTGCTTCTCCCTCTCCCTCTGCCTGATGCTCCCTCTGCTTGTGCTCTCTCTCTCTGTCAAATAAAAAAAATCTTTTTTTAGGTCTGTTCAGGTTTTCTATTTCTTCCTGGTTCAGTTTTGGTAGTTGATACATCTCTAGGAATGCATTCATTTCTTCCACATTATCTAATTTGCTGGCATATAGTTGCTCATAATATGTTCTTATAATTAAGCTTCAATTTCCTTAGTGGTTATAGGGCTGTTTACCCCAAAATACAAATGTAGGGATCTGAAGGGGTACATGCACCCTGATGTTTATAGCAGCAATGTCCACAATAGCCAAACTGTGGAAAGAGCCAAGATGTCCATCGACAGATGAATGGATAAAGAAATGTGGTATATATATACAATGGAATATTATGCAGCCATCAAAAGAAATGAAATCTTGCCATTTGCAACGACATGGATGGAACTGGAGGGTATTATGCTGAGTGAAATAAGTCAATCAGAGAAAGACATGTATCATATGACCTCACTGATATGAGGAATTCTTAATCTCAAGAAACAAACTGGGGGTTGCTGGAGTGGTGGGGGGCAGGAGGGATGGGGTGCCTGGGTGATAAACATTGGGGAGGGTATGTGCTATGGTGAGTGCTGTGAATTGTGCAAGACTGTTGAATCACAGACCTGTACCTCTGAAACAAATAATACATTATATGTTAAAAAAAAAAAAAAAGAAGAAGATAGCAGGAGGGGAAGAATGAAGGGGGGGAAATCGGAGGGGGAGACGAACCATGAGAGATGATGGACTCTGAAAAACAAACTGAGGGTTCTAGAGGGGAGGGGGTTGGGAGGATGGGTTAGCCTGGTGATGGGTATTAAAGAAGGCACATTCTGCATGGAGCACTGGGTGTTATACGCAAACAATGAATCATGGAACACTACATCAAAAACAAATGATGTCATGTATGGTGATTAACATAACATAATAATAAAAAAATAGTAAAAAAAATCTTTTTTTAAAAAAAAGCTACTCAAGTCTCCAAATATTCTTTTTTTTAGAAGATTTTATTTTTATTATTTGAGAGAGACAGAGTGAGTGAGCTAGAGAGAGAGCACAAACAGGGGGAGAGGCAGAGGGAGAAGCAGACTCCCCACTGAGCAGAGCGCCCTACCCAGGACTTGATCCCAGGACCCTGGGGATCATGACCTGAGCCGAAGGCAGACGCTTAACTGACTGAGCCACCCAGGCACCCTCAAGTCTCCAATGTTCTATAGTCAAATACTTGAACTTAACGATAAAAGCATAATTCTATACATGTGAATCTATCAACTGTCATTTAATCAGATAATTGAATCTCAAATGGTGTGGTGGTTAATTTGTCAACCTGACTGGGCCACAAGGAGCCCAGACACTTGGTCAAACGTTATTCTGGGTGTGTCTGTGAGGGTGTTTGTGGGTGAGTCACATTTTGATTCAGTAGACTGAGTAAAGCACATTGCCCCCCCATGTGTGTGGCCTCATCTAATCAGTTGATGAAAAAAAGAACAAAAAGGCTGATCCCACGAGTGAGAGGGAAGTCTTCCTTGCCTGACCACCTTCGAGATGGGACGCCAATTTTCTCCTGCCTTTGGCCTCAGATGGAAACATGGGCTATTCTTGGGTCTCAAACCTGCGGTTTTCAGTCTAGAACTATATACTATCAGCTTTCCTGGTTCTCAGCTCTTCTGATTCCAACTGAAACTACACCATCAGTTATCCCAGTTCTCAGCTTGCCGACTGCAGATCTTGTGACTTCTCAGCCTCCATAATCATGTGAGCCAGTGCTTTATAATAAATCTCTTTATATGTATATAAGATATCTATTTCTATAAAATAAAAGAGCAAAGAAAATCTGATTTTGTCAAGTTCAGCCATGAAGTATCACAAAGGTTCCCATAAAAATAATACTTTTAAAGTTAATGTACCGGAGATGTGACCGCTGAAGGAAATTGTATGCGATAAACGTAAAATATATGTGAATGCATCTTGCATATCATTATTACTCCATAGCCGTGTGTTAGACATTGAATTTTTTCTTTGTTTTCCTTTTTAAAAGAAAGATTCTCCCATGAGCAATAATGGCTTCCATGATAAATAACCAAATGACAGCTGAAAACTTTGTGCCACGATTAAGGGAGCGACAGGGTAAGGAAAGGAAGAAGAAGAGGTGGTAAGCGGTCAGTGTGATTCTTACTCTCAGAACTCATTGCCCACCTCCCCTCCCTTCTTCAGGAGTTAGCGCTCTCTCATGGTTTGGGACTGCAAAAGGCTACCAGAGTGACCAATTCACAATTTTGATGAGCCAATTCACTCCAAAAACTGGTTTGCCTGGTTGGTTGGTTTGGTTTTTACTCTGAAACGGTTATTTTAAAATTTTAATTTTTTTAAATTTAATTAAATATGCATTTGAGTATAAAAATTGTGTGTGTGTGTGTGTGTGTGTGTTTGTGTTGGGCAAAGTGTTGGTAGAAGCTTAAGAAGGGGACTATTCCAATTTCTATACTGAGCTGCCCCAGAGATGGGGGGGGATTCTTAACCAGAGTGCAGTTCAGGTGTGAAGCCCTGTAGAGGCTTAACCATAATGAAGAAGCCATGAAGAGTCTAGAAGACTTTGTTAATTCTCCAAGCCAAAAATGCATTGTTTTCTCCCAAATGCACTTAGTATTTATTAGGAACCTACTTTGTGTTTGCCATTATACAGGGTGACTTCAATTCTTTGCCTTCAAATAAATTGACATTTATTCTCATAAACCTATCAAGTGATTTCTTTTTTCTAACTCTGTCTATACTGCATTTCTAACCTCAGTGTCCAGGAATAATGGACTTTAAAAATTCTTTGTGCATAGCCAATATTATTTCATCACATAGCCCAGTTGCTATGCTTCTTTTAATGTTCAAAAAATATATAACATCTTCAGCTTTTATTTCTTCATAAATACTTAACCCTCAAAGGTTAAAAATGATAAGGCTTTCCTTATTTCTTCTTAATTCTTACCCTTTGATTTTTGAGGAAAATGTATGTAAAGGCTATTGCTCACAGAGGGTTTTTTAAAAATGTCTTATTTCCTAGAGCCCACTAATATTTCATAAGATTTGTTCATTTTATTCACCTTTGGGTACTAAACTATGAACATATCTAACTTTTATTATTTATTTATTTATTTTAAAGATTTTATTTATTTATTTGACAGAGACACAGCGAGAGAGGGAACACAAGCAGGGGGAGTGGGAGAGAGAGAAGCAGGCTTCCTGTGGAGCAGGGAGCCCGATGAGGACCCTGGGATCATGACCTGAGCTGAAGGCAGATGCTTAACGACTGAGCCACCCAGGTGCCCCTGAACATATCTAACTTTTAAAAACTATTTTAAAAAACTTATATTTCACTGCTCTTAGTTAGAATGACTGTGTTTCTGAAAGTTCTCACAATGCTAAAAAATAACAAATCAAGCCACTGAATACCCAGATAATTTCACTGAACTGTATTAAAAGGAATAGAGAAGAAAAAATAAAAAGAAATAAAGAAAAAATCATACGATTCCTTTACTATTGTATAAAACAAAAGCTCCTCTAAGTAGGCAAATATTCATAAGAAGTTCATTTAAACCAGAAAATGGTAAGGATTCCAATTTGGGTCTTCGTTATTTAATTTGCTTTGGTGGAAAGGCGATTTTCCTCCCTATTGTCTTTGTGACCACATCTCAGTAACCAGAGACTATTGGACCAATCAATATGGTGGAAACACCAAGTCACCTGTGAACTGATCTCAGTCATTTAGACTGTAAACTCCAAGAGGGAGGGATTATGCCTTGTTCATCTTGCCTGTCCTTTATGACCTGCATGGTGGAATGCTTATAAGAGATGCCCAATATAGGTTTCTGTACCATAATGAAAAGTCTTATTACCTTCTGTTTCTATAATAGCTTATACCACCCGGTAGACATATACTGGGGTGCTTACCAACGATAAAGGGAAAAAAGAGAGCGAGAAGAGGGGGAATAAAGAGACAGGGTGGGGGCAGATCACTCAGATGAACTATATCCCTTGTTTCTGACTCTGAGTTCCCCACCTGGGCTGGGTCAGATGCTCGGCCTCCCAACAGAGGGTAAGACCCCAGAAAGGCTATCATTCCTTGACCGGAGAGATGTGTGCTCATGCAACAGAACAGCAGTATATGATGCAATATGCCTCTGATAGAATCAGCGGCCTCATGTAGGTACTAAAGCCAGCAGTAACAAGGCTCCCCGGATGCAGCCATCAATTGAAGGAGCTGGAGAACAGTTCTTCCCCTTGGCGTATCCAAATCCTATGAAAGAGAGAATCCATGATGGGTAGATGGTTTCTTCTTGCTTCCTGCAGGTTGTTTCGTTGCTATCTGATGTTGGGAGAAGAATTCAACGGATGAAAATGGACTGTTCTTATTTATACAGCATTTTCCCCTCCGGTGAGAAGAAAACTGCTACTCGCATCCAAACATATCTCATTCCAATAGGGAGTTTATAGCATTTGCTTCCCACCAAAGCAAAACCCTCAATACACGTGAAATCTGAGATCTTGCCAATTTAATGGATCCCTAATAATTTTTAAATAGCATATATTATTTTAATGCTTTACACAGTTGGAAGGCTACTGAGGGCTAAATTGGCAGAGTCTCTATTTTCTTTTGAAAAACGAATTCATAAAAATGAAGTGTTCTACATTATTTCATATCATTATTTCGGCAATTTTATTTTTACAGCAAAGCTCTGAGTCTATTATATTGTCTGAATTCTAAAAAGATTCAACTGATTACAGAAAATTTTATTTAAAAATTTGCTTTGCCATTTTTTTCCCTGTGGCTAATTCTTGAGTTTTGTTATACTTACTATTTAAAGGACCTAATTTATTTTTCATGGCCCATCACCAGTATCCAAAATAATATCCAATTTCTTAATTCTGAACTCTGCCTTGAGTGACTTCCAAGATAAATGAAATGAAAATACCTCAGGGCAGTCTTTGTTTATACACGGTGGCAAAATTAAGTTACATGGATCACTGCACGGGGGGCACTTGCTAGCTTCTAACTATGCATGCTGTCAGGCAGAAGGCTTCTACTACCTTCACTTCAGATAAAACAGGACTTTTTGAGCACCTCCTCTGAGCAAAACACAGTGCTGAAAATACAAAATTGGATCAGGCTCGGTCCCTGAATGGATGGTCTTCGCTGGAATAGGTTCTTTAACTGTGATGTCATTGTGCACCCACTGTGTCTGTAGAAGCAAAATGTTTCATTCTCTCACTGGGTTTCAAAACGTGGATGAGTTCACTTACAAGCCATTCTTTGTGTCATTAATGTGCTTGCCTCTCCATCATCAAGGTTTCATCCTGATGCCTGTCAATTGCAAAACGGGACATTAACCACATGCTTCAAAAGACCATCTGAATCACCATCTCCTCCTTCTGGATCGGGAGAAAATGTCTGTGGTAGAGAGACTAGGTGGCATAAGGCAGTCGTCCCTGTCTGGTTGGAGCCATTTCTGAGAATGGCGCTCCTTGCAGAGCCAGGAGGTGCTTTTTGTCCATTTCCCGTACACATCACGTGTTGTCTAATACTCAGCCATGGCCTTGGCACACAGTAAACATCCAGTAAAAGTTTTCATCAGTGGATGGATAAATGGGTGGATTTTGTGGACCTATGTGGACTAAAATATGTAGGAAGCCAATGTTTGACTTAATACCCTAGACATCATTGTAACTGATATTTTTCAATTCAATTCCATTTTTGCAAAGCCTTGTTTCCATTTGGGTTCAGCCATCAGTTTCCATTGTAACTGATATTTTTCAATTCAATTCCATTTTTGCAAAACCTTGTTTCCATTTGGGTTCAATTACCTAGGGAAAAATCTCCTCACTTCCCACCCTCTTATAATTAAAAAGCATGTTCTATTAAGACTCTTTCAAAATGTTTTCCTCCGCCAACTCCCAAAGCTTGCTGGTTTGGCTGACCCAGCGCAACTCAACATCCGTGGAATATAAGAACACACGTAGCTTTTAGGATTCAGGTGAAATGGAATTGGGAGCACATTAAGTTAGCCTCGAGATACTAAACCTCAGAGGACCATTTTAACATGAGTGTTTTAATATTGATAGTCAGCCCCAGCCAGGAGGCTATACAAGTCTTAGACAAATGTCCAACTTATCATCTTTCCTAAATTGTTGGCAAAATTCTCCCAAAACAATCCAAGCCAAAAAATCTGGCCTTGGGTGACCAGCAATTTTTGTCAACAAATGCAGTCTTTCCCACTCTCCCCACATTCACATGAACCCAAATGGCAACAGCATGTCAAGAATTGACTGTGCATTTTCTTGCTGTCTCTTGGGTGGGTTCATTCACTTTGAATCTAGTGCATCGAGTAGTCACTTGGGTTAAATTCTGGTGACTCTGTTTACATAATATAGAAGATGTCTAGATTCTAGACCAATGCCAAAAAAACCTAGGCTTTTTTTTTTTTTAAGATTTTATTTATTTGTCAGAGAGAGAGAGAGAGCTTAAGCAAGGGGAATGGCAGGCAGAGAGAGAAGCAGGCTTCCAGCTGAGCTGGGAGGCCGATGTGGGGTTTGATCCCAGGACCCCAGGATCATTACCCGAGCCGAAGGCCGACGCTTAACCAACTGAGCCATCCAGGCATCCCAAGACCTAGATTTTTTTTAAAATTTTTCATTGTTATGTTAATCACCATACATTACATCATTAGTTTTTTAATTTTTTATTGTTATGTTAATCCCCATACATTACATCATTAGTTTTTGATGTAGTGTTCCATGATTCATTGTTTTTGCATAACACCCAGTGCTCCATGCAGTACATGCCCTCTTTAATACCCATCACCAGGCTAACCCATCCCCACCCCCCTCTAGAACGCTCAGTTTGTTTTTCAGAGTCCATCGTCTCTCATGATTCGTCTCCCCCTCCGATTTCTCCCCCTTCATTCTTCCCCTCCTGCTATCTTCTTCTTCTTTTTTTAAATTTTCTTAACATATGTTGCATTATTTGTTTCAGAGGTACAGATCTGTGATTCAACAGTCTTGCACAATTCACAGCGTTCACCAGAGCACATACCCTCCCCAGTGTCTATCACCCAGTCACCCCATCCCTCCCACCCCACCCCCCCACTCCAGCAACCCTCAGTTTGTTTCCTGAGATTAAGAATTCCTCATATCAGTGAGGCCAAGACCTAGATTTTAAAAAAAAATTTTTAGTACCATAGGAAAATACCTTTTGTCAGTATTAACTAACATTCAAACAAGGGAGAATAGAGGAAATTGACATGATAAATTATAATTAAGAAAAATACATTTTCTTTAAAAAATATTGCTTTAATTCATTGTATATTCCAAGAGAAACATTTTGTTAATCCAAATGATCTGGAGAATTCCCAGCTTCCTACTTTTCATATATAGATACCACATCCCCTGTTGTAGTAATATTAGGTCTGAATTTGGACAAGGGGCAGAAGAACTCATAGCTGAACATTCAGAAACTAGGGAAACTAATTTACAGCCAAGTTTATTTTTTTTCCTGTGGCTATTCATGGGTAAGGTGGCTATATCAAGTTTTCTGAGTCAAATGGAATATTGGCATATTTTTCTTCAAATGAAGTAAATGAATGTAACATATACTTTATAATGTAAGTATAAAGTTTTACATTTTAAATCTATTGGAGTCTTCAAATTGATTTTCAGCTGAATAATCAACTACATTTTTTGTAGTTTGGGGTATTAACTCCATTGTTTTGTCAAATACTACAAGGCTGAATGCTAAAATTTCATTATTAGACCATCCACTTGTTTCAAGTACTTGAAAAAGAGACTGAATTAAGCATTTGGACTCTTTAAGTTTGTGTCAAATATTTATCAGGCCTGAATTACTAGTTTTTCCATTCTTCCTAAGTGACTATCTTGTACCAAACCCAGCACTGCCTTCTGATTGGAGTCTTGGTCTCTTCTAACACCAACCAACACTGTGTTTGTTCCAAAGCTCTGTATAAGGTTCTAGTCCTCATTTTCCTATCTGACTGTGTTTCCCCACCTGGGAGGTCATGGAAAAATGTGGTCAACACTAAAGAAAGGACGTGGAGGTTTTCACTCTCTGTAGACTGAACGATTGTTTGTTGGGAATTGTTCACTTGGATTCCTATAAGAGGATGGAATGGAACATATCCCAGCTGACGCCATTCAAGGTTAGAAAATACATCATGGTTAACTTGACAAATGACTCCAAACCCAGCACTGCTGCTTGGGAATTTCCCCTTTGAGTACATTGCTTCGGACAAGTTCATGTACCAAATAAAAACGAAACTTGTTCCATTCGACCGCAAGTGTAAGCACTCTGAATTTTTACAAGATTTTTATCCTCCTTCTTTTCCTTCCTCTTCTTTTTTAGCCTGTCTCTCCCACCCCTCCCCCTTTTTTTAACTTCAGATTGGCCATTTTATCCTTAAATGTTGTTTAAATCAAGGGAAAATGGGCCTGGCTAGTGACAAGTTTCCCTGATTTCTAACTTTCCTCCCTGTTCGAAAGCAGGTTAGGGGAAAAAATGACACTCCTTTCACACATGGGAAGACAGATCATTTGCCCCACGCATAAAAAGGTAAGGTCAGGACGTTGTGTGCATTGTGTATACACACACACACACACAAACTATGGTAAGAGATAACATTTACCATTTCCATGTTCGTGAGTGTGAAGTTCAGTGACATTAAGAACATCCAGATTGTTGTGCAACCATCATCACCGTCCCTCTCCAGAACATTTTCTCCTTCCCAAATGAAGCTCTGTGCCCATTAAACAAGAATTACCCATTCTCTTCTCCCTCCAGCCCCTGGTAAGCACTACTGGGCTTTTAGTCTCTATGAATTTCACTATGTAAGTACGTCATATAAATGGAATTGCACACTATTTGTCTTTTGTCTCTGGCATATTTCATTCAGCATGTTTTCAAGGTTCATCCATGTCGTAGCATGTATCTGAATTCCGTTCCTTTCTAAGACTGAATAATATCCCAGTGTATATGCATATATTTTGCTTGTCCATCCCTCTGTGGATGGACAATGGGATGCAAGTACAGGATGAGCAGAACCTGTGAATCAAACACTCCAGGTAGTGGAGGGAGAACTTTCACACATGCCTTAGCTACTACAAGAGGATGATTACTTTTTGAGCACACATTTATGCCTGTAACACTACAAAGGGCAAGGTCTCATGGATAAAACCTGGGTTAAAAGTGGAGTAATGAAAGAATATCGAGTAACAGGTGTCAAGGCGATTCAGGGTCCAGAGTGCAAGGCTTGCTGGCCCCCACTGGGAGGATAGACACCTCAACTGGGAGGTGGATGGGGAGGGAGAGTGTGCAGGCCAGGTCCCAAGGATCATGATGCTTTTAATGTTACCCAATGTTTTGTTTCTCTGTGAAAACCAGAGACAAACTCACCTCAAAAGTAATATATATATATATCTTCATAACAACAACGAAACATAAGGAATTGGCTCACTCCCCTGAGTCTTCTGAAACATGAGAAAATGTTTTAAAATGTCGTTATCAGCATCCTAAAAAAAACCCAGCATTTGTGTGTCTTTGTGTCTTCAGAATTCGCTGCATTTTTCTACAAGAGTTCTTGTCTTTATTCCTCTGTTGGTATACTGGTCATGCCCTGGGCTTAGTGGTGAGCCCCCTCTGCCCTCTACCCCTTCCTCGGCAGGAGGCTTTCCTAAGAAACACAGGTAATGGCAGAGCTCAGGATATCCTGACCTTCAGCACATTTAATGCTAGTTTTGGTGAGAAGGAAATGAATGCATCAGTTCCTAGTTCTCTTCTCTGCCTCCCTGGCCTCTGTTGTAGAGATGGAGAAAAGAGTCTCCCTGAGCCCCCTTTACAGCTCCTCTGAGACGCAGGGTTAACTGTTGACCAGAAAGCAGCAAGACCAACGTCCAGGCTAAGAACCTTGAGGCTGAGAGCCCCTGGGGGACAGGGACCTCGACACCTGCTCTGCCCCTCGCCTCCACACTGATGAAGCCCGGAGAAGGGAACTGATCTTCCAGGACCCTAAATAAAAATCTTTCACTTGTCTTTGGAGCAGTACAACGTTTTCTACTCTCGTGACTTTTCCCTTAACCTTTATAATTAGTTTCTCTAATTCCTACCTAACTTTGTACATATTGCTAGCTATTCGACATACATACCTTTGAGTTGCCAATGCTGGAAATACAGTGTTTCCACCTGTGATCTCTGTGGTTTTCAGTAAGAATTTACAACTGGGTGGACATTATATAACACAAAAAGGTTGTTTTTTAATATAACGAAGCAACACAAAATGTTAGAGCAATATTTGTATGTATATGTGTACATAAGTGTGTGTTCCAGGTGATGGCAAACAACCAAATGAAACTCTGCAACTGGAAAAGGTAGCTTCCCGGGAGAAAACTCAAAATGTGGTATAAATTTTGGGGGACCGAATCAGACCTTCAGCTTCGTCAAGACCAAATCAGCTCACATAATTATCTACAACTGAATGTAAATATATACTATTCATTCATGTGAATTTCTTTACCATATAGGTTCAAATTCAGTGTATATTGTGAGTCAAGGTTGTGAAGTTTTCATAAGAATACTCTACTTCAGATCAAGTTCCCTACCCATAGAATTATAGAATCCTGCGGGTGAAAATAACTTAAAGTCACTTTGTTCAATGATCAGAGACTTGAGTCTCTCAGCAATATTTATCCAATATGATTGCACAAAGCTTGAATGTCTCAAATGACAGAGGACTCAGCATCTCCCAAACCATCCCATCCATTTTTTGAGGAGCTCTATCAGAAAGTACATCCCTCTTCTCTCCCATTTTTTTAAACTTAAATCCGTTTTCATGGTCTTCCCCCTTAATCACAGGTGTCTACCTCCCGTGTCCCTGGGAGAACCTTCTTGACAACCTTCAGAGTATTGGAGGACTATTTGAGTATTCGAGTTAGTATGTACTCTCGAGTCTTCTCTTATCCACATGGATCCTGTTTCTTTGATCATGCCTAATGTGGCATGATTTTGTGTCCCCTCACCAACCTGGCTGAATGTATCTCCTGTGACTTATCACATTTTGGGGCTTATATTCCTCCCCAAGTGTGGTATCCACAATCAGACACAGTGCGCTGGGTTTGGTAATTTTCCGTCAATAATTTAGCACACTTTGATGGTTTTTTTCACTTATGACAGATTGCTTTTCTTGACATGAGCCCTCATCATGCACTCCAGTTCGCTTTGAAGGCTTACATTGGTCACCGGCTGTGAAAACTTCCAGGCTCAGTTTCAGGGAACAGTTTAATGATGGGCCTGAGTAAGGCCATAGGGATCATTGCTCCTTTGCCAAGTTCAGTGGTTCCCAACTGGGGGCCCACACACCCCAGGTGGCCAATTGTCAGGGGATTTCCTATTAAAAGATTGCCAATCATGATATTGCTTCGATGTGGGAACCTTGGTGCACTTGTCATCTGCCTTCTCATTAGGTAAGTGTTATTTATTTCCCTCTGGAAGGTTTACAACAAATATATGTTCTGTGACAAGTGTAATGTGTTTATGAGCATGTGCATAATAAATTATTGGGAATGCCGTGTTTTTAATACGCTCTTAATATATAAAATTTGACTCCTGTCAGCCATGGGCTCTGTTAAAAATATTTAGGAGTTGGCTTACAAGGTGGTCTGCCAAAGTCTTCACTGATGTTCTACTGGCCTCACTGTGGAACTGCTGAAGACCTAGGATTGTGGGAGGCCCCCAGAAGATGATGTGAGCCTACGGAACATTTAAGGTGGCATTTCATTCACCTGTGGAGAGGCAGGTGCGAGACTTGCTCATGTTGCTTGCAACAAGCTCAAGGAGCCAAGACTATTACTAAGAATAATAAGAAACCAGTACACGACACTGAATTTCAATCTCCAACCCAAGGGTTAAAGATTTGGACGTTAAGCATTTATTTTATCAAGGGGCCCCTGCTCTTCAACACATTTGCTTGTTAGTGCCCTCCAATTAGGGAGGATAGAGCTGATATTGTAACTGGTTGCCCCTGTAGGACAGATGTGTCACCTCTATCAGTCTGTCCCCACACCGGAGCCCTCCCTGATGCTGGCCAGGAAGGATCCCCCGAACTCCTTTGGACCTGACCGCTCACCCCAGGGAATGGCCTGATCCCAAAATACATGAGAGAATCCAGCACCAAGCACACTCAGATGACACCCTCTTGAATGAGAAAGTCTGTGAAAATGCCACTTAAAGTAATGGAGTTGTGAATGAAGCTATAAATCAATCCTTACACATGCAAAGTGACCTAGAAAATTTGCCTTGATGGTCTACAGTAAAGGAAACAAAATTGAATAAATACAGGTGTGTTCTCCTGCCAGGTGGCGGACATTCAAGTATTCAGTATTTCATGCCTAGGCCGCTGCACTGAGCTCCTGGTAGTCTCTTTGCTTTGTCTCTAATCGCCTCCACTCTGGCCCATCCTATGCCATGTGGCCAGTTAGCACTGTTACTGTCCTCCTTATTACTGTAGAAAATTTTCTTGGGCATTCCAGGCCCTTCAGAGACCTGTTCCAACCTCCCACAGGTTTCCTAAATAAACCGTGGTCTTTTCAAGCAAGCTGGTCTTTTGTGGGTTTGCAAACACGTCGTCACATTCCTACACCTGAATGCATACTTAGAAATTCTCTCCCCTCTCTTGGTCCAGGTTCTCCCTTCCTTTCAAAGTCCAGCTGCTTTTTCAGATTTCACAGTCCCTAGTGCTCGCTTCTCACCTGTAAGGGGCACATCAACAATATTTAGTGTTTCTTGTATTTGGCTGGCACTCGGCATGCTCTGCCTTATATCTGGTGAGAGACAATTCCCCCCGGGTCTGTCATGTTTCTGAACATCTTGCAAGCACAGACACTCACCACCTTTGTTCTGGATGGACTGTAAATATAGGATGTTATTATATAGCAAATAGCCCTGGAATATAGAAGGCAGCGCTTCCTTCTGGAGAAAAGAGCAGGCATGCTTACTGCCCATTATAAAAGACTCTGCTTCCTTAAGCTCAGGGTTCCTCTCTTGGGGCCTGGGGAACTTGCATGAGTAAAGGTTGATGCTCTGATTATTGCTATAATAAAGTCCTTTATCTCTGACCCTGGAGCCTTACGTCAGCACCCATGACACTGTAGGAGTATGGCTTGTTAGCTTACAAGTAGGGGAAAATCTCAGACCCTTCACAGTTCTTTCATCTTTCTATGGAAACTTTATCTGTGGAAACAGTATCTCCCCTAAATGAGAAAGTCAAGATCAGAAAGTGGAATCCTATCTTATATTTCCTAACACATCTGGTATTTTCCCATATACATTCAAAGTACCCAGTAAGTTTTATTGTTGGTGACATAAATGACATTGATAATAAGGTACAGTAATCATAGCACCAAAATCCCTAGTTTGACTCAGATTCAACCAGACTCATCTTTTCTGCTCTGTAAGGTCTCTGGCTTTCTAGCAGTAGGGTCTTTTTCTAAATGCAGTGTGCAAAAGAGGGTGGGGAAGGAGAGGGGGGTGCATAGGGAATAAGATGAGGGGAATATGTTCAAGAAGCAAGCTGTAGTAGAGACTCTTCATAGCCTTCAAATATTACCTATCTCTACCTTCCCTTGTAAAAATATTCCAATTTTTTTTCAGCTGAGAGACATTATGGCTAACTAAAACACTACATTTCTCAGCCTGCCTTCAAGCCAGAGGTGACCATATCACTGGGTTCTAGCCAATGAGATATAAATGGAAGGAGAGAGGAGATTTTATCACTTTAAAAAATATTTCAGAGTTACTCCAAAAACGCTTTGTAAACCTGAGTGCCACTAAAAACTGCCCAGAGCCCAGCTGGGCCTAGCTTCTTCCATCCTCGGCATCCCTCCCCTTGTACCCCAGTCAGATGTTCAGCCATGATTTAAATCCTTAGGGCCAATCTCAAGCTAAGGCAAGAGTTGTCCCAGACCTACCCTCTTCAGCTGAGATCTCAGCTTCAAATGACCACTGCTGCTCATCAGTCTGCTTTATGGAAGTGGGTGATCCTTAATCAACACTGTGTAACGTGGAGAAGTGTGGTGGAGCAATACTGAGAGCGTTAGAGTTCTAGGTTCTAAGTTCCAGTTCTCTCGTTTACTCGTTCTGATACCTTCAGGGACGGATGGGTGTTTTGGTCTCAGTGTCCCCGCCTGATAGAAAAGGAATGATATTTAGGGTTTGACTGTCTCCCTGGGTTTCCCCAAGGTTTCCTGAAACAATGTATGAGAAAGAGAGCCTTGTAAACTAGAAGCTTTGTAGACTCCTTATGTCTCAGCTCATGAAGATAGGAATTCCTGACATTTAGAAATCCACTGGAAAAGGAAGGAAAACATATGGGATAATCTTACTGGACAAACATGAATTTTAGAAGGATATCAGTCCTTATAATCAGTAACTTCTTGAATGTCTATCAATCCAAACCTATTAGGATCTTACAAGAGTTAGCTCAGAGTAACAACAGTTGCCCTTTGAACAAAGTGGGGGTTAGGGGGCACTGACCCCGTGCACAGTCAAAAATCCACATATAGCTTTTGACTCCTCCAAAACTTAACTATGCTAGTAGTTTATTGTTGACCAGAAGCCTTACCAATAACATAAAGAGATGGATAACACATATTTTGTATGTTACATTTATGTATCATAGTCTTACAATAAAGTAAGCTAGAAAAAGGAAAATATTAAGAAAATCATGAAGAGGAAATACATTTACAGTACTGTACTGTATTTATTGATACTTTAGTTTTCCATTATTTGTTTATAAGATTTGTTTACAATCATCTATCAATACCTCCATGAAAATTATCTACATGACACAAAACACTATAGATGTTATACACATTATTAACACTAGACATCAAAAATGAAAAGAAAACATGAAAAAAATGCATATTTATTTACAGGTATAACAATTCAACACGAAGCAGCGGTATAATTGCTTTATTGCAGCCTAGTGTAATTGATATGATTACTTCTCTGTAGCCTCGCTTACATGCTAGTGAATGAATCATTATAAAATTTTTCTGGCATACAGCATTATAGTCATAGTCATAATATGATTTGGGAAACTTTGTTACATTTTTTTAAAAAACCACTTACCTGTGATGATAGGCTGATAAGCAGTTTCTCTACTTATGAGAGAGAGAGGAGTGTACTGGACGGTCATGTAATTCTTTGAAAGCACAGCTATAAAACTAAGAAAACTAACACATTATTAATTTTATACTAAATATCACTCACCTTATGCCTATGAAAGGAGAGGCTGTCCCCTTCCGTACAAGTCTTGCACACAATGTTGGACATGTTGAAAACTTAGGTGATGCTGGTGAGGAAAAATGTCTCATGTAGTTCTTGCTGAACAGTTACCAGATTTTCACAGAAATTCCTTCATCCACCTGCACCACAGATGAGTTTATTAACTGTACAGCATGATTATTTACTAGTCATTAAGTGGGAAGGGATGATCATAAAAGTCTTCATCCTCATTGTCTTCACATTGAGTAGGCTGAGGAGGAGGATGGGGATGGGGAGGAGGATGGAGGAGGGGTAGGAGGGGGAGGGGAGGAGGGAGAGGGGTTGGTCTTGCTGGCCCAGGGACGGCAGAGGCAGAAGAGGTGGAGGAGGAGCAAGGGGAGGTAGGAAAGGCAGGCACACTCAGCGTAACTTTGCCCAAATACATCATAATTTCTGTTTGACTTTTATGCTTTTCCATTCCTCTAAAATTATTTGTACATGGTATGCATCCTTCCTCCACCATTTGCTTTAGTTTCAGTGCCTATATCATAGAAAGATCCATATTATAAAAGAAGTCAACAGCAGTCTTGAATAATCGGAACCCTCTGACAGATTGTCTAATGCCACTTTGTTTTCTGGTTCTACTCTTTTCTGTTTTCTTCCTCATCATCCAGCATTGGTTCAGAAGCACTCATTTCCATTAGGTCATCCTCTGTTTGTTCCTCCAGTGTGGTGCCTATTAGCTCTTGAATTTCTCCAGGACCCATGTCTTGAATTCCTTCATGCCCCACCTTTTCTGACATATCCACAATCTTTTTCATGATTTCTTTGATTGACTATGTCATAAATGTGGTGAAATCATGCACAGCATGTAGACACAATTCCTTCAGCAGGAATTTATTGTTTCAGGCTTGATGACTTTCGTGACCTATAACAACGATGGCATCCATGAAAAAAAAAATGAAATCTTGCCATTTGCAATGGCGTGGATGGAACTAGAGGGTATTATGCTGAGTGAAATAAGTCAGTCAGAGAAAGACAATTATCATATCTCACTGACATGAGAAATTTGAGAAACAAGACAGAGGATCATAGGGGAAGGGAGGGAAAAATGAAACAAGATGAAACCAGAGAGGGAGACAAACCATAAGAGACTCTTAATCTCAGGAGACAAACAGAGGGTTGCTGGGAGTGGGGGGGGATGGGAGGGATGGGGTGACTGGGTGATGGACATTGGGGAGGGTATGTACTATGGTGAGTGCTGTGAATTGTGCAAGACTGTTGAATCTCAGATCTGTACCCTTGAAACAATTAACACATTATATGGTTGGGTTTTTTTTAATTTTTTTTTTAAGATTTTATTTATTTGACAGAGAGAGACACAGCGAGAGGAGGAGAGACACAAGCAGGGGGAGTGAAGAGGGAACACAAGCAGGGGGAGTGGAGAGGGAAAAGCAGGCTTCCCGCTGAGCAGAGAGCCCGATGTGGGGCTTGATCCCAGGATCCTGGGATCATGACCTGAGCCGAAGGCGGACGCTTAACGACTGAGCCACCCAGGCGCCCCAACACATTATATGTTAACAAAAAAAAAAAAAAAAACAAAAAAACAATGATGGCATGTTCAATGGCGTAGTGCTCCCAGACTTTGATGATGTTCTCTCTATCAGGGTTCTCTTCCATTGTATTGGCAATCCTTTACGCAGAATGTCATGCATAATGAACCTTAAAGGTCCTTATAACTCCGCGCTCTAGAAGCTGGATTAGAGACATTGTGTTTGGGGGCAAGTAGACCACTGCAATACCTTTGGTGTTGAACTAAAGCTGGGAACATTTCCTGCATCAAAAGAGCTTTAAAAGGCAGTGCCTGACTGGTAAGGTACTTCCTGACTTCAGTGACAAAGTACTGATGGAACCAATCCAGAAAGAAGGTTCTTGTTGTCTAGGCCTTCTTATTGTCCAGCCACAAGACTGGCAGCTGGTGTTTACCTTTCTCTCCAAGACTCAGGGGTTAACCACTTTATAGACAAGTGCAGTCCTCATTATAAACCCAACATGGCATAAAACAGAATTAGCCTATCTCTTCCTGCCTTAAATCCTGGTGCTCATTTCTCTTCCTTATTAATAAACGTTCTTAGAGGCTTTTTTTTTTTTTTTTTTTTTTTTTCCCAGAACAGGGCACTTTTTCTGTGTTAAAAACCTGTTCTGACCAGATATCGTTTCTCCTCAGTGATTTTCTTAATGGCGTCTGGGAGTGTCTGTGGCCTCTTGGTCAGCAGAAGCTGCTTCTCCTGTTATCTTGACAATTTTTAAGCCAAACTACTTTCTGAAATTATCAAATCATCCTTTGCTGACATTAAATTCTTCAGGTTTAGATCCTTCACCTTCCTTTTGCTTTAAGTTGCCATATAATGACTTGACTTTTTTTTTTTTGAAAAGTAAGTAGTTTATAGAAACAGTGCTTGTAACTTAACCATAGGTATTGATGAGGTCTTGATCTCTTTCCTTCTTTTTTTTTTAATTTATTTTTTTTATTCTTATGTTAATCCCCATACATTACATCATTAGTTTTAGATGTAGTGTTCCACGATTCATTGTGCATAACACCCAGTGCTCCATGCAGAATGTGCCCTCCTCAATACCCACCACCAGGCTAACCCATCCTCCCACGCCCCTCCCTGACTTGACTTTTCTTAAGTCATATTCCAGTCTAGCAGTGTGCCTTATTTATCGCAATCCTGTACTCACATAAAAGCCCCATTTTCTACAGGAGATAAAAAGGTACTTTGCAAAAAGTGCAAGGGTTTCCGCACCTGCTGGCATAGCTGCCATGATGGTTCATGGATTTCCTTTTCTTTTATTACAATGATCCTTAACACTAGATTCATTTATCTTGAAATGGCAGGCACCCACAGCTGCAGACCTCAGCCTAGGGTACATAGCAAGCAATTCAGCTTTTCCTTGTGATGTCATGACTTTCCTCTGCTTCTTGGGAGCACAGCCAGCACTGCTAGTGGCAATTGGTATGAGTCTCCTGGTGTCATTCAACATTTACAGTATGGCACTGAACACGATGAAAAACACCAAGAATCTCACGGGGTCACTTTTTACTGCAGTATGCAATTTACTGGAGAGACACACCGCTCACATGAAGATGATCAGCCTCTCCCAGTGTTTTAAGTGGATACTTGCAACACTTGAGCTCACCACGATGGCAATAGCAGATGACCACAAAATTGTTACAATAGTACATACAGTATGTACTGCAGTTAATTTTATGCAGTAAATACTGATACTGAATTTTTATGTTTGTTTACATTTCTCTAGACTGCAAACAGAACCATGTAAGGTCTATGTGGGCACCCGTTTTGATACATTTTAACTTTTCATAATCGATTTGTATATATTTTATGGTAGTAAATGATAAAATAAACTAGCACCTACAAATAGTTTATTCATTCATATCTCACTTTTTCTTAATTATTTTGGTATTTCTAGGCTATGTAATTTGTCTGTTTTTCCAAATTGTCACAGATGTCCAAAATTTTTTCCAATATATTTACTGGAAAAAAAATTCACTTGTAAGCAGACCTGCACAATTCAAACCTGTGTTATTCAAGGGTCGAATTATATTTCCTTCTGACCTCTTGTCCAAAATGCATAGTGGAGGTAAAGACATTACTTTAAAACTCACGAAACCAAATAAGGTTTGTTAATAAAATAACTTAGATATTGGTCTTAAAACAGCAGATTTTGCATAGTATCTTCAAAATGACCAAGGGACAGATGGTGGCATTTTAAATGTTCACCGTTGTAGCAATGCTACTATTTATTTATTATATTATATTAAATTATATTTATTTATTTATTTTTAATATTTTATTTATTTGACAGAGAGAGACACAGCGAGAGAGGGAACACAAGCAGGGGGGGTGGAAGAGGGAGAAGCAGGCTTCCGGTGGAGCAGGGAGCCCGATGTGGGGCTCGATCCCAGGACCCTGGGATCACGACCTGAGCTGAAGGCAGATGCTTAACGACTGAGCCACCCAGATGCCCCTATTTATTATTTTAATAGACCATCAGGGATACAGTTGAGGTTCATTCTTCAATTAGCAGTTTCTCAAACATCCTGAGAACTTTTTTTTTTTAAGATTTTATTTATTTATTTGAGAGAGAGAGAGAGCAGAGAGAGAGAGAGAGCACGAGCAGTGGGGAAGGGCAGAGGGAGAGGGAGAAGCAGGCTCCCCACTGAGCAGGGAGCCCGATGCGGGGCTTCATCCCAGGACCTAGAGATCATGACCTGAGCCGAAGGCAGAAGCTTAACAGACTGAGCCACCCAGGAGCCCCAAACTTGCTGTCTTCTTAATGAAGTTCTTGGCCAGAACTTTAGTGAAGAACCCTACAGTTATGAGACAGAATTGGAGGAGTAAAATTTGGGGAGCTCTATGAATTGAGCTCACTTTTGGACCTGCTCACCTCTGGTAAATAGGTCTCAGTTTAGATTCCAGCTTTGCTACTGAGCTCTGATATGATCCTGGTCCAATGACTGAACTTCAGTTTCTTCATCTATAAAATGGCAATAACAAAACTTTATACTAGATGCTTGCTTATTCTCAATCCCATTCTTCTTAGTTACTCTTAAAAAAAAAAAAAAAAGGATAACTGGGGGCCACCTGGGTGGCTCAGTCGTTAAGCGTTTGCCTTCAGCTCAGGTCATGATCCCAGGGTCCTGGGATCGAGCCCCGCATCAGGCTCCCTGCTCCGCGGGAAGCCTGCTTCTCCCTCTCCCACTCCCCCTGCTTGTGTTCCCTCTCTCACTGTGTCTCTCTCTGTCAAATAAATGGTTAAAAATTTTTTTAAAAATAGGATAACTGGAAGATCAGAGACTGTGGTTACATGCACTGGAGTCTTGGGGGAATCTGTGCCTCACTTCTAGTGTCCATAAAAGACTAAGAAGAGATTAAAGCTGTCAGAGACATTTCTTGGAGAAACGGGTTCAAAAAAAAAGATGGCACTATATTGGACGACCTCAAACCAAAGAGAGGTCAAATTGTAAAGTAGGCAAAGTATGTTTTCGGTTCCTCCCTTACTCCTAATTTCAGGCCCTTTCACTCTCCTGATGAGATGTTTTTTCTTGGACACCCAGTATCCCTTTGCTGCTCATGGGTGCTCTGGGTCAAGCCCAGTGACCCTGGCTGGGTTTCAGCTTTCATCCCTCTTACCAACCATCCTCATGACAATTTTCTTATGCACAAAGCTATTCTCAATTAAGACTCTTCTCAAAGAAGATCTGATAAGGCAATTCACTCTGTGGTTAAATAACTAAGATTTTTTTGGTTTCCCTATCAAGACAATTTGCAGTTCCTTTTGTGGGAGATTTTAAGGCTCAAACACCATAAAGAAAACCTTTCACTATCCTTCCTAACCTCCATCCTGAACCCACATGTAAGAAGATTTTATTTGCCAACGAGGTAAAGTAATGAGCAGTCAACTTGCTTGCTATCAGTGTGAGATCACCAATGCTGTACCCTGACCTGATCTAATTACCACCGCTGCCCAAAGCCGAGTCGCCTGAGCAGTCAGCATGGGGGGCTTTTTCAGATATTTCCAGTGGCTTGTGGACACCTGTCAGGAGGCTCCTGGGATGACCTTTTGGGAATTTGTAGCCTTAAAAAAAAAAGATTTTGAGCATAGGCTGGTGTGGAACCATTTTTTAAGGCCACAAACTGCATACGTGTTCACTTAGCCTACATTTGGGAGGGGCATGTCTTAGCCGAAAGCACTTCCTCTGCTTTTTCCAGTCTAAGGCAACACTGAGAAAGGGGAAACAAGTTATTTCAGCCTCTGTGCTCTTTCCAGTTGAACACATCCAATTTTCAAGTGGCAAAATAAAATCACCAATAAAAGCTAATGAGGAACACAGCCCACCTCAAAGTGATTTTCTCACAAGCCGCAGTCTAGGTAGGAGGCCTGGCACTAGCCCGCCTGGCTAGCTTTGGCATGGGAGATGGTACGCAGCTCAGGCAGGAGGCATAATCACCACGAGCCCCCAGGGGAAAGATGTTCAAGCAAAGGAGACATTTGCAGAAGGCCGGAACCAAGAGGCTGTACCCAGAGCGGCCCGGTCTGCTGCAGACAGAGACACGATGACGCTCTGACAAGGCGAGCTATGTGCTTGGGAGGCCAACAGACACAAACCACAAAAAAAGGTTCTCCATATACACCCTGCAGAAAGGCCTTATCATCTGTCACACTCGAGTATTTTCAGCCACACTTGCATACAGGGATAACCACAGTGTCAACAGTGTCATCCTTGACTACAAAGGACAACAGTGACAAATCTCAGGGCCCTTTGAATTTGAAGATAGCACTGGTAACTACTAGGAATGCCAGATTTTCTATTGTCAACAGAGCTTTTCAAGTTATTTATGCTGCCATGCCTTGTATTAGATCAGCCCCCTCTTTTAGCTGCTTCCCTGTGACATGTCCTAATGAAAGCTAGACTGTTGTCAGCAGTCACATGTCCTACATTGCCTGAATGACCGCTGAAATTGGAGTTCCCATATGGAAGCTGGAAGCCTCTCACTCTGCCACCTCTCCACTTTAGGCAGTCTCTGTGATTCCCTTGGGGAACTTATCAATGGCATAAAACGATATCTCATGCTTCATTCTGGAAACTTTGAAAACCGTCCAAGGGAATAAATCACTCCGTAAGACTCCTTAAATGCCCAGTCCAAACCATGCCTGCAAGGATTTTTGAAGAACCCGCACAAGGAGGCTATTGTATGCATATACAAATAAATGACACAATTCAATGGTTTAATACTATCTGCCAAGTTAAACTATTGCAAAGCAGCTGTGCACATTTAAAATGATGCCTGGCACAGCTGTCGATCCATAAATCAGCAGCAGCATGCTTTCCTCCAATTAGGAGAGCTAAGTAAGAAAAAATCCACAAATTAAGATGTGTCTCGCACGTGGATGACAGCGCCATTCCTCTCTGTACGCAAAAATAAATAAAAATAAAAATAAAAATAAGTCTTCATTTCTGCTGTTAAGGCTAGGGTTCCTTTTCAGAGATGCAAATTTTCTGGCATGTCAAATCCCAGCATCGAAACCTTCTTCTTAGGAGGTTCAGTTCAGCCTCTTTAGTTTGTCTTTCCGTAAGTGGTAGGGCAAAATAGAAGTGATAACTCAACCTGAAAATTAGTCATTCTTTCAAAGGAATCGGTGGGTAAGCCAGGACCCAAGGCTTCCCCGGGAAAACTAGAACCATGTTATAAGTTGGGTGCCCTGTCTCTGGGCAGTTAGCCCCTTTGTTCTGGCATGTTCATCTGCAGGACAAAGCCATACAGCAGCAGGTCAGAAGACTGGGCCTACAGATGCCTCCATCCAGCTTTGGTTGGCCTTGGGTGTATACACTTGGCTGGAGAAGCCAGGTCAAATTAAAATGACAGGAAGTTGCATAATTATAAAGTTGGGTCACTGGAGAATAGACTGACCAACTGTCCTGTGTTGCCTGGGTCTGAGGGGGTTCCTGGGATGTATGGGTCTTCGTGCTAAAACTAGAAGAATCCTAGGCTGGACACCAGGGTGGCTCAGTCGGTTAAGCGTCTGCCTTCAGCTCAGGACATGATCTCAGGGTCTTGGGATCGAGTCCCGCATCAGGCTCCCTGCTCAGCGGGGAGTCTGCTTCTCCCTCTATCACTCCCCTTGCTTGTACTTACACTTGTGCTTGTTCTCTCTCTCTTAAAAATAAACAAATAAAATTTAAAAAAAAAAAGAAAAATCCTAGGCAAATGTAGTAGCTGTCACCCTACTAGTCACCCTGGTAGGAGAGCAAGTTGGAGGCTACTTAGAACACCTCAATTACCCATTCGTCTAAATAAGCTCAATACCAAGTTGATTCCAGACTAGCCAGAACTATGCAGAATGTCATAGATGCTCCAATTAATATCCTTTAGTTGAGCCTTTGTTTTGTGCTTAATATTGTACTGTGTACAGGGTAGGGATAAAAAAGGAAAAAATGCCATTAATTCCTCATTTTCTTTTAATTCACCTTTATAGAGTACAGCCAAGTAAACCTATGCTAGCCACTACAGGATCTCGCATTAGACAGACAGACTGGCTTTTATTTGGAGACTGAGAGGCTTTCCTGGGCTCCTTCTCTGCATGTGGCCTTGCAGCCCTGCCTCATTGTTCTCAACACCTGTCCAGGTCCACATCAACCACCACGCACACTGTTAGCTTAAGGTGGCAGAGGAGGGAGGTAGGGAGAATGCCATATCTTTATGAAGACGTAAGATTAATTTCTTCTGTGGCAGACTCTCTCTACAGATCATTCTTCTTTAATAAGCCTTCCGAAAAACATCATTTGAATAAGCAGATAGCCTTCTAGGGGAACTACAAGGAAGAAATACACTCATTTGATTTTGTGAAGTTTCTTTATTTAAAAACCTCATTGTCGGGCGCCTGGGTGGCTCAGTTGGTTAAGCGACTGCCTTCGGCTCAGGTCATGATCCTGGAGTCCCGGGATCGAGTCCCGCATCGGGCTCCCTGCTCGGCAGGGAGTCTGCTTCTCCCTCTGACCCTCCCCCCTCTCATGTGCTCTCTCTCATTCTCTCTCTCAAATAAATAAGTAAATAAAATCTTAAAAAAAAAAATGTATAAAAACCTCATTGTCTTGGGGCGCGTGGGTGGCTCAGTCATTAAGCATCTGCCTTCGGCTCAGGACATGATCCCAGGTCCTGGGATCGAGCCCCGCATCGGGCTCCTCGGGCTCCCTGCTCAGCAGGAGGCCTGCTTCTCCCTCTCCCGCTCCCCCTGCTTGTGTTCCCTCTCTCGCTGTGTCTCTGTCAAATAAATAAATAAAATCTTTAAAAAACAAAAAAACCTCATTGTCTTATAGTCAAACATATTAAATCCTTACACATAACTAATAAAAGGAAAACAATGTTCTTTTGGTGGCTGTCACTATTATAATGCAAATGTATGATCTGTGGTTGGAATTGAAATTTTATTCCTCCTGATTATAATGTCAAAATTTTGTTGTTGTGGAAAACTTGGACAGTTCATGAAAATAAAAGAAAACTTGAATTACCTAAATGATGATTCTTTTTGCTGTGTCATCCTCTTCCTTCTCTGTGTACATGTATTTTTTTACTCAGCTGTCACCCTACTAGGTGACATTTCTATATTCCGTTTTTTACTCCTTGACATTGAATTTCCACTATTTTCATGTTTCATTAAGTATTCTTCTAAATCAGTGTTTGGTTCTGGACCCCTCTACAGTCTTAAAAATTATTGAGTTCCCCAAAGAGGTTTTGTTCATGTTAGCTGTATCTGTTGATATTAACAATATTAGGAATTAAAATGGAGCAATTAAAAATATATTATTTACTTCATGCTAACAATATTCCTTATGAAAAATAACTATATTTTCCAAAAAAGTTAGAGAAGTGTTATTTTAACACTTTTACAAATTTCCTTAATGTCTGATTTAACAGAAGACAGCTGGATTCTCATCTCCTCTTCTGCAATCAATCCATTCTATGTTATTCTGGTTGAAATATATGAAGAAATCCATCTTCAAACAGATATGTAGTTGGGAAAGGAGGGAGTATTTAAATAGCCTTTTCAGATAACTGTAGCTGTTCCTTAAACACTACACCACAACTGGACAAGTGGGAATTTCTTACAGGTGATTTACAATGTGATATCTGAAACCATATCAATGATATGTGTTTCTGTTTCATTAAAATCCATTGGTCTACCCTGCACTTAAAAAAATAATAATTATTTATTTATTTGAGAGCGAGCACAAGTGGCGGGAGGGGCAGAGGGAGAGGGAGAAGTAGACTCCCTGCTGATCAGGGCACCCGTCGCAGAGCTCCATCCCAGGACCCTGAGATCGTGACCTGAACTGAAGGCGGATGCTTAACCGACTGAGCCACCCAGGTATCCCACCCTGCACTTTGAATGGATCTCTTACCCAGGCATGATATCATAGCAGAAGGCATAGATTGTTTGGAAAATCGTAGTTAATTAAGTTATATTTAAAAAAATAATATTAATTAATAAAACTACTAGTCTCATCAGAAATGTCTGTGTATTGAGAAGCCTTCAAGCTCATAGTGGCAAATGCAAATTTTTCAAAATTCAAATTTCACTTTAAAGCTTAAATTTTATCGTTGGCAACATTCCTTTCAGTGACTGGCTCACTTGGTTCATTTTAAAAATAAATATCGGCCAAAACTCAATCTGAATAACCATTGTCTGTCAGTCATTCTTCCAAGTACAAATGGCATTTTAATGAAGAGGGAGGCTAGTTCAGCTCATAACACCTATATCACAAGTGCTTCTCCTGCAGACAACCTTCATACTTCAGCATCAGCAGAGGTGCTTTATCTGTGTGCCCCATTTTGTTTCACAGGATATTAAGAGCATAATACTCAGTGTTGAGATTTAATCAAAGTAATCATTTTTACTGATTTTTCAAGAATATTATTTTTTAAAGGTTTTTTTTAAGATTTTATTTATTTTTTTAATCTTATTTATTTTTTTTAGAGTCTTCTGGTCTTTTATTTTCTTTACATTTATCATGCCATGAATTCATAGGGAATGGGTTCCAGCAGTTTGGGCTCCTTTCCATTGGTTCTCACAAAGTGTGCTTCTCTGGGTAGGGCAGCCTCATGCTTCAGTTGAACCCAAGTACATTTCTCTTTGGCTTCCTTCTTTTTCTAATCATTTTCCTTCACACGCTTCAGGAGGCTATCTCGGCTCTTTGGGTGTTTAATATGCTCAATGCGTACATTAATTCTCTTGGCAAGAATCTTGCCCTTAACTTGTTTGTTTACAACAATGCCAACAGCATGCTGAGTAACATTGTAGACTCTTCCAGTTTTGCCATGGTAATGTTTGTGGGGCATTCCTTTTTGAACAGTGCCCATTCCCTTGATGTCCACAATATCACCTTTCTTATAGATTCGCATGTATGTGGCCAAAGGAACAGCTCCATGTTTTCTTTTCTTTTTCTTTTTTTTAAAGATTATTTATTTATTTATTTGACAGAGAGAGAGACAGCGAGAGAGGGAACACAAGCAAGCAGGGGGAGTGGGAGAGGGAGAAGCAAGCCTCCTGCTAAGCAGGGAGTCTGATGCGGGGCTCGATCCCAGGACCCTGGGATCATGACCTGAGCCCAAGGCAGACACTTAAGCGACTGAGCCCCTTAGGCGCCCCTCAAGAACATTCTTAATTAAAAGAGGCCTTTTTTGTTTTGTCCTGTGAGTGCATGGGATTGAAGAATACAGTGACTTCTAGCACAATTAGAAGCCATGGCCTTGTTTCATGCTAAGACACGAGCAGGTTTACGTACCACTGTTTTTGCACCATCAGTGCAAACATGAACCCCGTGAGAAAGGGAAATAATGTCTTACTATTGTGAAAATGGCTTTGACCTCACAGACTTCGTAAATATAATGTTTATATTCGCTACAGGGTAATCATAAAGAAGAAAATAAGTAGTAGTATCCTTAGGTGCATGTAGGGGGGAGCCATTACTTTTTACTTCTGTATTGTCTGAATTTTTTTTTAAAAATCATGTATGACTTTTGTAGTTAATAAAATAGAAAAACTAATGGGCCTAGAAGTGTCTCCGTTAAATCCTTCATTGATCCTCAACATAATATTAGCAAACTGAATTCAACAGTACATTAGAAAGATCATATACCATGATCAAGTGGAATTTATTCCAGGGATGCAAGGATCATTCAACATTTGCAAATCAATCAATGTGATCCACTACATTAACAAAATAAAGGATAAAAATCATATGATCATCTCAATTGATGCAGAAAGGACATTTGACAAAATTCAACATCATTTACGGTAAAATTCATAAATTCATTATAAATTTGACATCCACTTAAAAAATCTCAACAAAGTGAGTATAAAGGGGACATATCTTAGCATAATAAGGTCCATATATGACAAGCCCATGACTAACATCATACTCAATGATAAAAAGCTGAAATCTTTTCCTCTACAATCAGAAACAAGACAAGGATGCCCATTCTGACACTTTTATTCAACATAGTATTGAAAGTCCTAGGTAGACAGTAGGACAAGAAAGAGAAATAAAAAGCATCCAAACTGGAAAGGAAGAAATAAAACTGCCCTTATTTGCCGATGACCTAATATTATATATAGAAAACCCTAAAGACCACAGACACACAAAAAAATGTTGGAACAGTAAATCCAGTAAAGTTGTAGGATACAAAATTGGTATACAAAAATCTGTTGCATTTCTATGCCCTAATAATGAACTATCAAAAAAAGAAATTAAGGGGTGCCTGAGTGGCTCAGTCAGTTAAGCAACTGCCTTGAGCTCAGGTCCTGATCTCAGGGTCATGAGATAGAGCCCTGCTTTGGACTCTCTGCTCAGTGGGACGTCTGCTTCCCCCTCTCCCTCTGCCCCTCCTCCCACTCGTGTTCTCTCTCTCTCTTCCTCTCTCAAATAAATAAAATCTTAAAAAAAGAGAAATTAAGAAAACAATCCCAGACAATTTACAATTGCACCAAAAAGAGTAAAATATCTAGGAATAATTTTTTTTTAAGATTTATTTATTTATTACAGAGAGAGAGAAAGAGAGAAAGAGAGCATGCATGCACGTGGGGAGAGTGGCTGAGAGAGAAGGAGAGAGAATCTTGTGCAGACTCCCTGCTGAGCATGGAGCCCAACTTTGGGCTTGATCTCATGACCCTGAGATCATGACCTCAGCCAAAACAAGAGTCCAATGTTTAACCCTCTGAGCCACCTGGGCATCCCTAGGAATAAATTTAACCAAGGAGGTAAAATACCTGTACACGGAAAACTATAAGACACTGATGAAACAAATTGAAGAAGACACAGATAAATGGAAAAATATTCCATGCTCATGGATTGAAAGAATTAATATTGTTAAAATGTCCATATTACCCAAAGCAATCTACAGATTCAATGCAATCCCTATTAAAATTCAATGGCACTTTTCACAGAAATAGAAAAAACAATCCTAAAATTTATATGGAACCACAAATGACTTCAAAGTGCCAAAGTAATCTTAAGAAAGAAGAACAAAGCCAGAGATTATCACACTTTATGATTTGAAACTATATTACAAAGCTATAGTAGTAAAAATAGTATGGTATTGGCATAAAAACAGACACACAGATCAACTGAACAAAAGAGAGCCCAGAAATAAACCCACACACTTTATTGTCAATTAATTTATGACAAAGGAGACAAGAATATACAATGGGGAAAGGACAATCTCTTTAATAAAAGGTGTTGGGAAAACTGGGCGGCCACATGCAAAAGAATGAAACTAGACTACTATCTTACATCATATCTAAAAATTATCTCAAAATGGATTAAAGACTTGAAGGTGAGACCTGAAACCACAAAACTGCTAGAAAAACACATAGGCAGTAAGCTCCTTGACATTGGTCTTGGTGATGATTTTTCGGACCTGGCACCAAAGGGGAGAACGAAAGCAAAAATAAATAAATGGGACTACATCAAACTAAAACCTTCTGCATAGCAAAGGAAACCATAAACAAAATGAAAGGCTACCAACTGAATGGGAGAAAATATTTCCAAATCATATATTTGATAAGCAATTAATAACCAAAATATATAAAGAACATCTACAACTCAACAGCAAGAAAACAAATGATTTGATTGAAAAATGGACAGAGAATCTGAATAGACGTTTTTCCAAAGAAGATGTACAGGTGGCCAAGAGGTACGTGAAAAGGTGCTCAA
The DNA here is from genome assembly GCF_029215605.1 of Mirounga angustirostris. Lineage (NCBI taxonomy): Eukaryota > Metazoa > Chordata > Mammalia > Carnivora > Phocidae > Mirounga > Mirounga angustirostris. Next base: position 147,824,008 of record NW_026991710.1, on the reverse strand, counting down.
CATCACTAATCATCAGGGAAATGTAAATCAAAACCACAAGATATCACCCCCCACTGTTAGAATGGCTATTATCAAGAAATTGTAACAAGGGTTGGTAAGGAAATACACTGTTGGTAGGAATGTAAATTGGTGCAACCACTATGGAAAACAGTATGGAGGCTCTTCAAAAAGTTAAAAATAGAACTATCATATGATCCAGCAATTCCCAAGAGTATGGAGAAATATTCTTCAAATTCCTATCCTATCTGTCCTATAGGACCCCTCAGAATATTAAGTTTGAAGTTAAGGTAATGACTTCAGATTTCTCATAAGTTTCAGGACGTGAAAACTAGCTGGGAAGTAGTCATAGCAGTTTGAAAGAAAGAGAAAGATCTTCATCATCTGTCCCACCAAGTAGTCAGCAGTGTGTTTGCCCAGCAGTGACTCTTAAGCTATCAGCAGGAAGCTCTAAGAGACACATCTGAGAAATGGTTGCTCCTAGAAAGTCGCACATCTTTTTAAGCCTAAAACAGGTTGAGGGTCACAACAGAAATAAAACAAGGTGGCAGGGATCCCAGGAGGGTTAAGTACTAATTTCAAAGCTGACAATGACTCAGAGGCTTGAGGAATTAAGTACACTTAAAAGATCCAAGCAGGGGCACCTGGGTGGCTCAGTCGGTTAAGTGTCTGCTCTTGGCTCAGGTCATGATCCTGGGGACCTGGGATCGAGCCCCATGTCAGACTCCTTGCTTGGTGGGGAGCCTGCTTCTCCCTCTCCCTCTGCCATCCCCCCTGCTTGTGCTCTCATTCTCTCTCTGCCAAATAAAGAAAATCTTAAAAAAAAAAAAAAAAAAAATCCAAGCAGGCAAGGGCCCAGAATCCAGCTCTCAAGAAGTTTAAGGTCAGGAATAATTCCTTCTGTCCCATAATGTTTAAATCTTTTTATTCACTACATCAAATATCTCTTCAGTAATTATTGTGTGCCAGAAATGGTGTATATTACTTATGTTTTCTTTCTCCCTATTAGACTATAGACTTTTTGAGGACAGGACATATATTTTTCTTTTTAATCTTCTTCACACCTAGCACAGTGGTTTGTACACAGTTAGTACTCGAAAAAACTTGTGGAGTGAATGATTGAATGAATGAATGAAGTCAGGTCTGATCCTAATGCAGGCGTCTTTTATACTTCCTTATGAGTGAGAATACTTTTAGACTCCAAATCAGAGGAAAATGAGAGGCCTACAGGTGTTTCATGTTTACAGTTGGAATAAGGCCAAGAGGCTGGGATTACAGAGAGATTCTTGCACTAGGAAGTGTTAATGTGATATGTATTTAGCACATGGACTCTAAATATTTCACAGCCGAGAATAAAGTAGGATTGCTTGGATTAAAGCAGTGAAGGAGACGTTACTATAAAGAAAGACAAAGTAAGTGTTTGAGACTGAACCTCGTCTTAATTAAAATAAGGACTACAATAAAATTTTCTGTGTAGAAGGCATTTAAAAAAAATCTGCTTTATGTGGTAACACATGTGTTTAGGTGATAAAACATCTTATTTCTACTTTCACTTCCATTTATCCCTCTAGGTGCAGCTTAGCTATCATCTCCTTCTCCCTCAAGGAAACACCCTTTGATCTTCTTTCTGACTTGCACCGGAAGCTTGTACTGGATTAAACAGTGTCCCCTCAAAATTCATGTCCACCTGGAATCTGTGAAAGTGACCTTACTTGAAAATAAGCTCTTTCAGACGTAATCAAGTTAAGATGAGATCATACTGGATAAGGGTGGGCTTTGAGTCCAATATGACTGGGGTCATTATAAGGAGAAGGGAATTTGGACCCAGACACAGGGGAGAAGGCCATGTGAAGATGGAGCCAGAGACCGCCGAAATAGATCTATAAGCCGCTGGGTGACAAGTATTAGCAGGAGCTACCAGAAGCTGGAAGAATCAAGGAAGGATTCTATCTGAGAGACTTCAGAGGGAATATGGCCCTGCCAACACCTTGTGGCTTAGGATGTGATCTATTCTGGAGAATGTTCCATGGGCACTAGAGAAGAACGTGTATTCTGTTGCTTTGGGATGGAATATTCTGAATATATCTGTGAAGTCCATTTGGTCCAGTATGTCATTTAAAGTCTTTATTTCCTTGTTGATTTTTTGCTTAGATGATCTGTCCATTTCAGTGAGGGGGGTGTTAAAGTCCCCTACTATTATTGTATTATTGTCGATGTGTTTCTTTGATTTTGTTATTAATTGGCTTATATAATTGCCAAGCCATAGAGTATTAACAAACAAATATAAAACCTATAAGGTTTACCAGTTGCCAGACAGTAAAAAGAGATAGAGAAGAAGAAATTTATTTAGCACATCCTAAAACATAAATCTCCTAATTTTGACAGAAATATCACAATATTTTTTGCAGAAATACCTCTAACATCTCAGAATAAACTTTTTAAACTTTAAAAATTTTTTTTAAATTTAAATTCAATTAATTGACATATAATATATTATTAGTTTCAGAGGTAGAGGTCAGTGATTCATCAGTCTTATATAATACCTAGTGCTCATTACATCACGTGCCCTCCTTAATGTCCATCAATCACCCAGTTACCCCATCCCCCCACCCCCTTCCCTCCAGCAACCCTCAGTTTGTTTCTTATGATTAAGAGTCTCTTAGGGTTTGAATTTTTCTGAAACTTAACTTAGAGATATTTACTTGTTGATTAGTTGAATTAAGAGCCATAAAAGAAGTTAACAATCCATATTAAACCTAAAAGGAAAATCAATTCTGTGGAGACAGTATCACATGTCCTTGTTCAAAACAAAGAAATAATAATAAAGCATATCATTCTGGGGGCTCCTGGGTGACTCAGTCAGTCGAGCATCTGCCTTCAGCTCAGGTCATGATTGGGATCGAGTCCCATGTCAGGCTCTCTGCTCAGCGGGGAGTCTGCTGTTCCTTCTCCCTCTGCCTGCCGTTCCCCCTGCTTGTGCTCTCTCTCTGTCAGATATTTAAATAAAATCTTAAAAAAAAAAAAAGGCATATCATTCTCTGTCAAAGCCCTGGAAGGAGCATCTAATTGTTGAGGTGAAGGCCACATACCCTGTTCTTCCTGCCAGGGAGAAGAGACAAGGAATATCTATCTATCTAATTTTAGTTATACTGGTAGGAGGTGAGGACCTGTCACTATGTATTTACCCATATAAGAATGCTTTTATGTGCTGGAGAACCTCCTGTGTTTTGCAGTAACATATATATCCAAAAATCTTTTAATGCACAAAAAGTTTTATTCCTTGATTATATAAATGGGTATTCTTGTCCAATGGAAAGTGTTCTTTCAAGAAGTAATTTTTGTACCCAAGTTTCTTCCATCTTACGACTCTGCCATTTTCAGTATATGTTTTCCAAGGGCCCTGCACTTCTTTGCATTTAATCTGGCTGAAGAGGAAAGAAAGAGCATAGAGAAGTGCTCATGGGAGTCTCTCAGGGGGAGAAGCCCAGAAGTCCACATCACTTCTGCATACATCCCATTGGCTCAGGACTCAGGCTCAGGGCCATGTCCAATAGCAACAAGGGCCTTGGAAACCATGTGTGGGCTCAGGAAGAAGAAGAATCTGGTTTGGTGAATAACCAACAATCTACGCCTTACTACTTATAATTATTATCCACTATAATTCAAAAAATTTAGGTCTTAAATCAGAAGAAGCAAAATATAATGATGAAGTATTGCAAGAAAAAATTAGATTAAAAATGAAAGATTTATTAAAAAACATGAACTCTGATTAAGGTGTATAGATCTTTAGAATCCACCAGTCAAACATCTGGATTAAGGTTTTGTAACTTTTCTTCTAGATGTTTTATTAAAAAGCTTGTGATTAGGGCACCTGTTCGGCTCAGTTGGAGGAGTATATGACTCTTGATCTTGGGGTTGTGAGTTTGAGCCCCATGTTGGGTGTAGTGATTACTTAAACTAAACTTTAAAAAAAAGAAGCTTGTGATTAATATGTTAGTCACTGACTAATCAATATATTTTTCAGATTCCATTATTCTGTATATATAAAAAAAGTACTCCTTACCATCCCCAATCAAAGTTTAGAATTTAGAGGGCGCCTGGGTGGTTCAGTCGGTTAAGTGTCTGCCTTCGGCTCGGGTCATGATCCCAGGGTCCTGGGATTGAGTCCCACATCGGGCTCCCTGCTCTGTGGGGAGCCTGCTTCTCCCTCTCCTCCCCACTTGTGCTCTCTCTCTCACTATCTCTGTCTCTCTCTCACAAATAAATAAAATCTAAAAAAAAAAAAAAAAGGAGGGAATCTCACCTCATCCCATTTGGAAAAAAAAAAGAAAAAAGTTTAGAATTTAGGGAGTGACGTCACAAGATGGCAACATAGGTTGTTTCTAACTTCACTCCCTCTCACAAGAAGAACTAACAACTATTGAAGAACAGACACCACTCAGAGAATCCTAGAACATGGGGGTAAGGCTGAGGCACCTCACTGTACCACAGAGACCAAGACACACTGCATTAAAAGGTTAAGAGAAGTGGCTACATATTGATCAAACTGCCCATCCCCTTGAACAGTGTAGCACCACATGGAGAGGTCTTCCCTGAGCCTTCAGTTCCTCCAGTGGGAAAAGAGAACCCAGGGGGAACAACCAGCCACACCCAGCATTATGGGTAGCTTTGCGGGAGCTCTTCCTCTGATCTCATGCCACAGGAATTGCAGGGGAATCTGCAGGGCTCAACCACTGGAAATCTAACTCTGACAAACAGAGAGAAGGGGCTTGTAACAACCAGCACATGAATCTTGACAGGCCAAGGTCATACCTGCAATGCCCAAGGTCATACCTGTAGTGCCCAGCCAATAGTTTTGCTCATCTGTAGAGCTGTGTCATGGCACATTCTGACCAGAAAACTTGGTTCCCTATCTAAATGAGCCTGAAGGATGGGCTTCATAATTGCCTGGATTCCCTGGTCAGGCTAACTAGATAAGACTGGGTACTATATTCAGTAGTAGGTGGGACTATGAATTAGCTTCCCTTCCCTGGCAGAGCAGCAGGAAAGTACACAGGGTCTGTCTCATTGTTTGGGGACCCAAATCAGGGCACAGTGTGCTTTGAATTCCCTGGTTAGGTGAGACCACCGGTTTTAGCTCTGCAGATGGGGGACACCATTGGCTGTGCTTTCTGTTTAAGTGCCACTGTATGTAGGGCTGTTGGATGGGTTATGCAGTTTCCATATGCTCTGGTTACATTCCTTGGTAGGACAGGCTAAAAGCTGTATTCAGGGCGCCTGGGTGGCTCAGTTGGTTAAGCGACTGCCTTCGGCTCAGGTCATGATCCTGGAGTCCCGGGATCGAGTCCCACATCGGGCTCCCTGCTCAGCGGGGGGTCTGCTTCTCCCTCTGACCCGCTTCCCTCTCGTGCTCTCTGTCTCTCATTATCTCTCTCAAATAAATAAATAAAATCTTTAAAAAAAAAAAAAAGCTGTATTCAGCATACAAACAAACAAACAGAAATCCTAGAAAGAATCAGTAGCCTGGAGGATAGGACATGGGAAATTACCCCTAAGAGGAACTAAATAAAAATTTTAAAAAGATTGAAGAAAGCCTCTGAGAATTACAGGACACAAAGAAAAGAAACAATATTTGCATTATGGGAATTCCTGAAGGAGAAGAGTAAGAGAAAGGGATGGAAAGTAGAAGGAAAAGAATGCTAATTACCATCATAAAAACATAAAAGGGTATTGTAAATCTTACTGATAATGGTAAATATATAGACATAGTTAGATTCTGCACATGGTAATAGTGGTGAATAATTCATTTACAACCATAGTTTCAAAGTTAAAAAAAATGTAATAAAAAGAATCTGTTATTAGTTTCATATGATAAAAAAATGTAAATTGTAACCATGATAACCTAAAATGTGAGGGAGAGGGGAAATAAAAATGTAAAGTTTACAAGTTCTATTGAAGTTAAAGTGTGATCAATTTAAAATAGGGTGTTATAAGTTTAAGATATTTTATGTAAGTCTCATGGTAACCACAATAGAAAATCTTATAGTAATTACACAAAAGAACACAATAAAAAGGTCAAAGCATACTGATACCAAGAGACATCAAAACAAAATGAAACAAAAAGACAGCAGGATAAGAAACAAAGAACAATGGACCCACAAAACAACCAGGAAACAGTGAGCAAAATGGCAATCGTTAAGTCCTTATCTATCAATAATTACTTTAAGTGTAAATGGATTAACTTCTCCAATTAAAGGACATAGAGAGTGGCTGAATGGATAAAGAAACAAGATCCAAAAATATGCTGCATACAAGAGACTCACGTTAGCTTTAAAGACACATATAGACTGAGAGTGAAGGGATTAAAAAAAAATATTTCAAGCAAATGGTAGCAATAACAATAGCAACAGCAAAACCAGGGGCTGCTATATGTATAGCAGACAAAATAGACTTCAAACCTCTTATGAACACACAGAACATCTTCTATGATAGATCATATGTTAGACCATAAAACAAGTCTTAGGAAATTCAACAAGATTGAGGTTATACCAAGTATCTTCTCTAACCACATGGCATGAAACTAGAAATCAATAACAAGAGGAAAACTGGAAAACTTACAAACATGTGGAAATTAAACAACACTCTCCTGATCAACCAATGGATCAACAAATTTCTTCAAAGAAATTAAAAGGTAAATAAAAAGTTTCTTAAGACAATTGAAAATGGAAGCACAACATACCTGAATTTGTAGGATGCAGCAAAAGCATTTCTAAGAGGGAAGTTCACAGTAATAAAAGCCTATATTAAGAAGCAAGAAAGATTCCAAATAAATGACCTAACTCTATGTCTTTAGGAACTAGAAAAAGAAAACTGAGCTGAAAGTTACCAGAAGAAAGGAAATAATAAAGATTAGAGCAGAAGTAAATGAAATAGAAAACTAGAAAAGATTAACCAAACTATGAGTTGGTTCCTTGAAAAGCTATTTGAAAAGCTAAACAAAATTGACAAACCCTTCGCTACATTAACCAAGGAAAAAGGACAAAGGACCCAAACAACAAAATTATAAATGAAAAGGAAGTATTACAACTGATACTACAGAAATTCAAAGGATCATAATAAGCTTTTATGAACAACTATAAGCCAAAAAGCTGAACAACCTAGAAGAAATGGAAAAATTCTTAGAAACATACAAATTACCAAGACTGGATCAGGAAGAAATTGAACATCTGAATAGACCAATTACTAGTAAGGAGATTGAATCTGTAATCAAAATTTTCCCATCAAAGAAAGGCCCAGACAGATGGCTTCATTGGTAAAATTTACCAAACATTTAAAGAAGAATTAATACCAATCCTCCTCAAACTCTTCCAAAAATCAAAGAAGAGGGAACACTCCCAAAGTCATTTTATGAGCCTGCATTATCCTGATGCCAAAACCAGAAAAGGACACTCCTAGAAAAGAAAACTATAGGCCAACATCTCTGATAAATATAAAAAGATTCAAAAATTCTCTATAAAGTACTAACAAATTGAATTCAGCAACACATTAAAAGGATCATACACCATAATTAAGTGGGATTTATTCCTGGGACACAAAACACAGAAAAAGCATTTGACAAAATTCAAGCCCATGGCTAACATCATACTCAATGGTGAAAGGTTGAAAGTTTTTCCTTTAAGGTCAGGAACAAGACAAGGGTGCCCACTCTTACCACTTATATTCAACATAGTACTAGAAGTCCTAGCCAGGCTTATCAAGCAAGAAAAAGAAATAAAAGTGTCAGCATTGGAAAAGAAGATGTAAAACTGTCTCTATTTGCAGATGACATAATTTTTATGTAGAAAATCCTTAAAACTCAGCCAAAAAACTGTTAGATCTAATTGATAAATTCAGTAAAATGGCAGGATATGAAATTAACATACAAAAATCAGTAGCATATCTATAGACTAACAATAAATTTTCCAAAAAAGAAATAAATACATTGTCCTCATTCACAATTGTATGAAAAACAATAAAATACTTAGGGATAAATTAAATTAAGAAAGTCAAAGAGTTGTACTCTGAAAACTATAAGACATTGATGAAAGAAATAAAAGAAGACACAAAATAATGGAAATATATCCCATGTTCATAGATTGGAAGAATTAATATTGTTAAAATGCCAATACTACTAAAAGACATCCAGAGATTCAATTCAATCCCTATCAAGATTCTAATGGCATTTTTTACAGAAATAGAAAAAAACTTTTAAAATTTGTATGGAACCACAAAAAACTCTGAAGGGCCAAAGAAATCCTGAGAAAGAACACAGTAGGGGCACCACACTTCCTGGTTTCAAGCTACACTATATATATATAGTCTTCGAAACAGTATAGCACTGGCATAAAAGCAGACAAATAGACCAATGGAACAGAAATGAGAGCCCAAAAATAAACTCAATCATATATGGTCAACCAATATTTGACAAGGGAGTCAAGAATATTCAATGGAGAAAACACAGTCTCTACAATAAATGGTGCTGGGATAATTGGATATTCACATGTAAAACAATAAAACTGGACCCATATCTTATACCACTCACAAAATATCAACTCAAAATGGATTATAGACTTAAATGTTAGATGTGAAACCATAAAATTTCTAAAAGAAAACATAGGAATAAAGCCCCTTGACATAGGTGATGGTAATGATCTTTTGGATATAACACCTACAGCACAAGCAGCAAAACCAAAACCAAGTAGGACTATATCAAACTAAAAAGATCTGCACAGCAAAAGAAATCATCAACGAAGTAAAAATACAACCTATGGAATGGGAAAAATATCTGTAAAGATCTGATAAGGGGCTAATATCCAAAATATGTAAAGAGCTCATAGAATAGCAAAAAATCCCCAAATAACCCAATTAAAAATTAAGCAAAGGACCTGAATAGACATTTCCTCCAAAGAAGATATATGAAAGGCCAACAGGTACATGAAAAGATGTTCAATATCACTAGTTATTAGGGAAATGCAAATTAAAACCACAATGAGATACCACCTCATGCCTATGAGAGTGGCCATCATGAAATAGACAAGAGAGAACAAATCCTGGTGAGGATGTTGAGAAAAGGGAACCCTGGTGCACTGTTGGTGGGATAGTAGATTGGTGCAGCCACCATGGAAAACACTATGGAGGATCCTCAAAAAATTAAAAATGGAAATGCCATATGATCTAGTCATTTAATTCTGGGAATACATCCAAAGAAAATGAAATCACTAACTCAAAAGTACATCTGCACCTCATGTTTATACACACACACACACACACACACAGGCATATTATTCAGCCATTAACAAAAAAAGAAGGAAATCCTACCATTTGCAACATGGATGGACCTTGAGGGCCTTATGCTAAGTGAAATAGGTCAGATAGAAAGAGACAAATACTGTATGATCTCACTTATATAGAATCGAAAAAAGAAAAAAAGAAAAGAACAAAAACACCAAACTCACAGAAAAAGAGGTCAGATTTGTGGTTACCAGAGGTGGAAGGTGGGGAGAAGGGGAATTGGAGAAAGGTGGTCAAAAGGTACAAACTTCCAGTTGTAAAACAAATGAGTATTTGGGATGTAATGTATAACATGATGACTAGGGCTAACACTGCTGTATGATATATAGTTGAGATTTGTCAAAATAATAAATCCTATGAGTTCTCATCACAATGAGAAAATTTTTTTCTTTTCTTTTTATTGTATATGTAAAAGATGGACTGTTGTGGTAATCACTTCACAGTATATATAAATCAAACCATCATGTTGTATGCCTTACACTTATACAGTGATGTACTGTATGTCAATTATTTCTCAATAAAACTAGTGTAAAGTAATGCAAATATAACACATGGCAAACATTTTAATGTGGGATTTGATTACCTTACAAAAAGCTTAATTGTCAGTTTATAAACTGTAACCTGGTTACCTGTTTTTGCTCTAAGAATGAATGGGTCTTCACAACCATAATTTTGATCAAACCAATTAAACTTCTGATAGCATCCATACCAAAACTCAAAGTTTTAGTGTTTCTTGGAATGCTGTGGTAGAGCAGGCCATATGGATCAACTGAAGGAAAGTTAAATTCAACACAAAATTTGGAACTGTTCTTTCCTTATGCTTGTTGGCACAGTCTGTTTTTTGTTTCTTTGTTTAATCTGTGATCCACCTTCAGTTGGTTTCCTGAAATTAAGAATTCTTCGTATCAGTGAGGTCATATGATACATGTCTTTCTCTGATTGACTTATTTCGCTCAGCATTACAGTTTGCTGGAGTGGTGGGGGGTGGGAGGGATGGGATGGCTGGGTGATAGACATTGGGGAGGGTATGTGCTATGGTGAGCGCTGTGAATTGTGTAAGACTGTTGAATCACAGATCTGTACCTCTGAAACAAATAATACATTATATGTTAAAAAAAAAAGAAGATAGCAGGAGAGGAAGAATGAAGGGAGGGAAATCAGAGGGGGAGACGAACCATGAGAGATGATGGACTCTGAAAAACAAACTGAGGGTTCTAGAGGGGAGGGGAATGGGAGGATGGGTTAGCCTGGTGATGGGTATTAAAGAGGGCACGTTCTGCATGGAGCACTGGGTGTTATGCACAAACAATGAATCATGGAACACTACATCTAAAACTAATGATGTAATGTATGGTAATTAACAGAACATAATAAAAAAAAAGGAAAAAAAAAATCTGTGCTCCACCTTGTCTTTTCCTGCAATCTAAGATTAAGGTAGCCAGACAGGGATGTCTAAGTCATTTATCTTTAATATGTAAAGGACAGATTGTCACCAGCCTATTTAAAAGATATCATATCCTTGGGGCCCCTGGGTGTCTCAGTCAGTTAAGCGGCTTTCTTCAGTTCACGTCATGATCCTGGGGTCCTGGGATGGAGCCCCATGTCAGGCTCCCTGCTCAGTAGGGAGCCTGCTTCTCCCTCTCTCTCTGCTCCCCCCGCAGTTGTACTCTCTCTCTTTCTCTCAAATAAATAAATAAAATCTTCAAATAAATAAATAAAAATAATAAAAGATATCATATCCTAACTCAAACAAAATAAGCCTTTGGAAATTCCTAGTTTCTGCTATAGTCATTGTTTTTTTCTCTTTTCTTTTTAGTTAATGTATGACCCTAACAAATTAGTCCTGTAATTGGATGTTTGCTCAGCCAGTTAAAAAATAGAGTTAATAAGAAAAGCAAATGAGTTAATAAGCCCTTTTGTTTTTCTTAACAAGGCATATCTTAAAAATCTAAATGTTAAATTACAGAACATTATTACCAAACCTCTTATTTGATGACATGTGTGGCTAAATGTTTAGGCCTTTTTGTGTGTGGAAGTTATTGCATTAAATAGTGCTGGACAAAATAAGTTGGTATATATCTTATTAAATATGCTATTGAGCAAATGAGGTTTAAAAACAAGGAAAGGATGCCCAAGCTGTTTTGTTTTGACATGGGGTGTGTGTGTGTGTGTGTGTGTGTGTGTTTGGTTTGGTTTGGTTTTTTTGGGTGGATTACACAGTAAATTGTTCTAAGATTGCTCAATAACAGGACTGTATACTCTGAGAAGCAAGGGAAGTGTTTGCTTCTTTTCTAAAGTAAGTCGGCAGAGAGCATTTGGTAGGAAGAAGACGAAGAAAACAGTCGATGTTAACATAAAGACAGGCTGCTTTTTATGTCTTCCTGGACTCTACAGAGAAGAATCCCAACCTCATTACTGAGCAATGAAATGTTTCTGGTTAATTTGCGTGTGTGGGCAAAAAAGGGGGAGAGGAGAAAGCCAGCAACACGCTTCCACAGCTAAGTAACCTAGTACAGTCTTTAGAGATGTTTACATGAGTGAAGCAATTAAAATCAACACACCTGGGAGGCTAGGAAGAAAAGTGGAGAATAATACTGAAAATGCACACATCTAAGCCAGCTGTAGTATCTACACGAAGCCTGTGAAGGTGGTGGTTCAGCCGGGCACCGTGGTGTCTCGTAAGCGCTAGTCTCTCACACGGTCTGTGTACAGATGTGGACGCAGCTTCAAGCTGACCTACTGCACATTCACAAAGAGCTTATGCACTTTTGGGAACAGTATGTTTTGACACAGAAAAGAACGCACAGAGAACAATTGTTTCGCTTCAGTGTGGAGGTGAACTTTGATGGAACTTAGTAAAACACAGAACATTTATTACTGTGATGAATGGCTCTCCGGGGAGTCATTTCCGTGCCCTCCCAGCTGGAGTACAGGACTGCAGTGACAACAGTGGGCAAGAAAGGGACAGAACAATAGGTTCTGCGAGTTCGAGAAGCTGAGGTTGCCCTCCCTGAGCGGGTGGTATGAGCATCAGCCCTAAGCAGCACATAACTCAAGAGAGGAGTGATGGATTCTTGTGGAATGTGGAAATCACAAAGAGGGTAAAATGAGAGCATATTATGAAAGTGCACTTGAATCATCCAAAGTGCTGAGGATTTTTTGTGTCAACAGATTCCACGATTGAAAAGCTGCAAGTCTGGTGAGTTCCCTGATCAAATCCAGGGCCCGTGATCCCAGGGAACCCAACAGTATTCATCCAAACTGGATGCCGCTGTGATTGGCCAACTGGAGCAATTGGAAAACAGGATCCTTTCCACCCCTTAAAATAATGATTTATTCGTTTGTTTGAATTAAACAAATTATAATACAGTTAAATCAACATGTCTGGTTTATTTCAGCTCCTTCACTGTGCAACCTAGGAGCAGGGACTGTGTCGGTTTTTCTGCCTTTCCTTCGTCCAACGTGTAAAGGTATCTGCTGTACTAAACTGCAAACTCCACGTTATCCTCGGTTTTCTCGATCTTAACAGATTTCGCATCCTTTCCCCTGGCCTTGAGCAGGAAGTTCCTGAGTTCCTCAACTTTGCTAGTTGTAACTAGGAGGCACACAGGGAGGGAGTAAGGATTTGCACTGCCAGATAGATGCCTTATTGCCCCTTTTCCGCAAAAGTTTTTTTTTTTAAAGATTTTATTTATTTATTTGACAGATAGAGACACAGTGAGAGAGGGAACACAAGCAGGGGGAGTGGGAGAGGGAGAAGCAGGCCTCCCGCCGACCAGGGAGCCCGACTTGGGGCTCGATCCCAGGACCCTGGGATCATGACCTGAGCCGAAGGCAGACGCTTAACCGACTGAGCCCTCCGCAAAAGGTTTTTAAAAAATATTGAGGCTCTCCAGGGGCGCCTGGGTGGCTCAGTCGGTTAAGCATCTGCCTCTGGCTCAGGTCCCGGGATCGACCCCCACATCGGGCTCTCTGCTCCACGGGGAGCCTGCTTCTCCCTCCTCCCTCTGCCTGCTTCTCCCTCTGCTTGTTCTCTCTCTGTCAAATAAATAAATAAAATCTTAAAAAAAAAAAAAATACTGAGGCCCTCCAAGCAAGAAAATGGACCCTAGCTCAAGTTAAATGAGACTCCTTGCTGCTCGCCTTGGCTATGTTCTTTCATTTATTTCATTTATCTGAGAAGTTCCTGGCAGGATCTGTGGACACAGATGGCTGTTTATTTCAAAAGTCAGATGCCTGGGGGCACCTGGGTGGCTCAGTCGTTAAGCGTCTGCCTTCGGCTCAGGTCATGATCCCAGGGTCCTGGGATCAAGTCCCACATCGGGCTCCCTGCTTGGCAGGAAGCCTGCTTCTCGCTCTCCCACTCCCCCTGCTTGTGATCCTGCTCTCGCTGTGTCTCTCTGTCAAATAAATAAATAAAATCTTAAAAAAAAAAAAAAAAGTCAGATGCCTGGCCACCATATCTTAGAATCCCAGGACGGTAACGACTTGGCAAAAAAAACCTCTGCACCGATTGTGAAAGGCCCACTTATAACTTAGAATCTCAGCATCCTGACAGCAGGCGCCCCCTTGCAGCCCCAACAAGCAGACAGAAATGGTGTCGTGGTGTGGAAACAACCTGTCAGAACCGCCTTGGCTCTGAGGTTCCATGATTGGCTTTGACACTGGGTGGAGATGATCAAAAGCCCTTCAAAAATCAGCCTTGGAGGGAAGCTCCATTGCCTTTTGTCTCTTCCAACCCGGGGTTTCCCCAATGCCCCCTGCTAGGATAGAGAGACTGTCAGCACCATGGCTCCTAGCTCAGACTTTTAATGGGAAAAAAAAAAAAAAAACAACCCCAAACACTGAATTTTGAATCTAAGTTCTAAAAAAAAAAAAAAATAGGAAATTTTTATTCTATATAATAATGGATCCTAAACCTGTCTATTACCAGAATCCCTCGCTCACATGGGGTTTCCCAAAAATAACAGTTCCAGGGGCCTAACCCAGTAGAGTCTGAATTTGACCCTGCTCCTGGGGTCCAATTCAGCAATCTGTAATTTTAATGATCTCCCAGATGATTCTAATGATAGGCCAAATTTGAGACCCAGAGATTTGGTTATTTTTTTAAACCAAGTATTTTTAAATGTATCCCTAGAGATTCCATGAGAACATATGCTCACATTTTCAATATTCTAATTCCAATACCCTACCAAGTCACACTACCTCTTCCCACTGTCTTGGGATGGCTAACTGTGTTTAAAATTATGGCAAATACGGCCCTGCAGAAAGGTTACATTTCATTACATTTTTACTAAAATCGCTGAGTAACTTCATAGGTGAAAAAAGAATTCATAATTCTATTTTACTAACACTCCAGAATGTATCCTATTATTTCAGGGGGTGCTGTGAAATTTTCAAAATGAAACTTCTTTGAGTTCACTTGAATTTCTAAGGTCTGAAAACTATTGCTTTAGATTCAAGGCAAGAATTCAAGGCTTTTCCTCCACTGTCTCTTCTACCCACTCTCCCAGCCTCCCTCCATCTCCAAAGGCACTCCTGTGGAGGGGAAGCCCTCATGTGCATTGTTCCATTGAGGTCAAGTCAGGAAAACAGATACCACACTAGGTATTTTAACAGAGAGAATTTGATATGGGAAATTTGTTGCAGACGTTGGAGGGCTCAAAAACAGCACAAAGGAACACTAAGATAACAGAGTTAGGTAGCAAGCAGCTTTCTACTCTTAGGGAAGAGGTTGGAATGGCCAGAACTGGGAGGTGGGGGAGGGCCCCATCGAGGCGGGACCCAGGGCTTAGGGTGGGGCACTGCCAAGCAAGCCATGGTTGGCTCGGGTGCTTTGAGGAGAGGCCTCTTGCATTTGGAGCTCTGACTCCCAAGGGGCCACTACCTGGGGCTCCTGCTACCTCACCTCAGACTGCAATGAGGCTCTGGGAGTGTGGAGAGAAGCTGAAGACAGAAACTAATTATTGCTGCCAAGTGAAAGGCCACTGGTAGGGCGATATCTAGAAACAGCAAACAGAAAGGAAGAAGGAAAAGCCCTCTCCCTTCCTCCTGCTGCCCAGTCTCTCTCAAGGGCATCCCAAAAGGAAGCCAGATGACTAAAGAAAAATGTGGTTTCCAAGGTCTTGGCCCCTGCATCACCAAGTGGAGTAGAGGAGGGGGATAGTATCATAATCAAGCACAGCCTCAGACAATCCTTTGAGTCAAGAGAGCAGTGAAACTTGCATTGGCAGAAACAAGTTTAAAAGCTTTTGTTTCCAGGACTATGCTTTTTTTGATGGTCAAATAATTTTCAGAAAAGTATAATCCACTCTTGAAGTGTCACAATGCCCATTAGCATATTAAAGGAACTGAAAAGTCCTGCAGTAAAGAAACCTGCTTTATTTTGTTTAATTAACTATTTCTAAAGTGTATGTAGTGTGAATTCCTTATTTTTTCAGATATAATATTCATCAGAACATACAAACTGGATTGTAAATGCTGTTCTAAAAAAAAAAAAGGCACTACTTAAGTTTAAACTGCTTTTTTATCTGTTAGTTTCTAAAGCTGGGGAAAAAAAAAACATATCCAAGTGAAATAGGAAGAAAAAGAGAATTCTATCCGTAAAGGATTAGATCTAACTGTTTCTCTTTCATGTTTCCTGATATCTGTAAAAGGAACATCCTCCTCTGCCCTTAAGCATACTGTTAGGAAAAGAATCCCTCACTCAACCCCCGAAAGACTCACTATGACTTGTAACAAAAACCACCAGCTTCAACAAAATCTGAAGGAAACAGGGGAGTGTTGCATGAAACTGAATCATCTCAAGAGCCCGGTGATACCGACTGCTCTTAAATACACAGGGTAGCTTGAAAATTACCCCATGGGACAAAGAATGACTCTATATTCAAGGAGATAGAAAGAAACTTTATTACTTTTAAGATTATGCTTATCTACCCCTCCCATGCCTACCTCGGGCTGGAAGAGGCATCTGACTGTAACCCCTGACACAGACTGAGCGTGAAACACAGACTACAGCCCAGTCAACTTTGGGAGCGGGTCTGAGGCCACCATGTGGAAGATGCCGATGAGTGGGGAGAGAAGTTTGTCTGCAAAGGTGGGTGCTGAGAGAAAAGGAACAGCCAGGATAGAGGGAAAGGAAGGGGAAGGGAAAGAGACAGAGGGAAGCGGGAGGAGGAGGAGAAAGAGAGGGAGGAGGTGAAGGCGGAGGAGGGGAGGGGAAGAAGAAAGGAAGGGAGTGGGGGACGGAGAGAGGGTGGGAGAGAGAGGAAGGAAAGAATTAAAAATAACTGCCTGATGATTTTCCAGATTCCTTGGGGATTGGCTCTAAATTATCCCTATTTAACTAGAATGTTTCATTTTATAACACCACAATGTCCAACTAATAGGAGTGTCTCCATCAAGTTATGCTAATCTGGCTTTTACTGTTGAGTTGGATTTTGTTCATGAAGACAGCTGATTCCTGTCTGGAAATCTGGAAATTTCTTTTTTTTTTTAATTTTTTATTGTTACGTTAATCACCGTACATTACATCATTAATTTTTGATGTAGTGTTCCATGATTCATTGTTTGTGCATAACACCCAGTGCTCCATGCAGAACGTGCCCTCTTTAATAGCCACCACCAGGCTAACCCATCCTCCCAACCCCCTCCCCTCTAGAACCTTCAGTTT
The DNA here is from genome assembly GCF_029215605.1 of Mirounga angustirostris. Lineage (NCBI taxonomy): Eukaryota > Metazoa > Chordata > Mammalia > Carnivora > Phocidae > Mirounga > Mirounga angustirostris. Next base: position 147,807,009 of record NW_026991710.1, on the reverse strand, counting down.
GTTTTTCAGAGTCCATCGTCTCTCATGGTTCGTCTCCCCCTCCGATTCCCCCCCTTCATTCTTCCCCTCCTGCTATCTTTTTCTTTTTTTTTTCCTTAACATATAATGTATTATTTGTTTCAGAGGTACAGATCTGTGATTCAACAGTCTTGCATAATTCACAGCGCTCACCATAGCACATACCCTCCCCAGTGTCTATCACCCAGCCGCCCCATCCCTCCCACCCCCCCCCACCCACTCCAGCAACCCTCAGTTTGTTTCCTGAGATTAAGAATTCCTCATATCAGTGAGGTCTTATGATACATGTCTTTCTCTGATTGACTTATTTCGCTCAGCATAACACCCTCCAGTTCCAGAAATCTGGAAATTTCTTAAGCAAAGCAGTTTGAATTAATTTTATCTATTCCAGTCCTTATTCTAAAAACAGGTCCCAAAAAGCTCCAAGCAATTGATTGTGGGTGTAAGTAGCCATTACATGACTTCCTTTCATCATGACATGCTACCTACAGACCTGACATTATATTAAATCATATTAAGATAAGATATTAAGACCCAATTCTGGTTCTGAGAAACTTTTCTGTCCCATTCATTTGGAAGTTTATCAGTTGACACAGAAGACTCTGATAGTTTTGTCTCCAACAGCAATATGACAAAGGACAGACGTTCCTGAGCCAGAGACAGGAGAAACCAAGCCTAGTCAAAAATGTATAGTTCTAGAGATTAAAATCTACTAGGGGCACCTGGCTGGCTCAGTTGGTAGAGCATGTGACTCTTGACCTCAGGGTTGTAAGTTTGAGTCCCACGTTGGGTGTAGAGATTACTTAAATATAAAATCTTTAAAAAATAAAATAAAATAAAATCTCCTATTCACATCCTAGGAGACACAGTCTCCTTCTGAAATTAGGTTTCTTTCATGGGGTCTGGCTTCACTTCATAGCCAAAACAACATTTCTGAATATTGCCCCAAACCGCAGTCCCCTTTGAAGGTGATCTATGAAGGGTTGCTTTCATCTTCCATTGGTATTCTCCTGCCTTAAGGAACACCACATCCTCCACCTCCTAAATTCACTGGTTTTGTCTTGCTTCTCTTTTATTTGGTTCCCACTCTTTTCCACCCTTTTGGAATTAGTCTACTTTCCAAACTTGACTTCAGCCGGAGTACAAATTTGACCTTCTCTTTGCTCACTGGCCTGCTGTTGAAGGCTAGCAGCTGTGCCTATTCCCGGGTGGGTTTGCTCATGGAGACCCAGCATATGCAAGAAGGAATGTTCTGCAAATAACATGGAGTACGCTTTTGCCCATAAGCAGAACTCTGGTCCTGCGTTATTTCATAAGTAAAACAACCTGAGAAAGAACACACAAATTAACCCTTTTTCTAGGCCAGAAAAATTACTCTTAGTAAATATTTTAGTAGTGTTTGTTTCTTCTCTTTAATAGTTTTAAGTATTTTATAATCTATTTCCGAAGTTCTTAGGGTCTAAGAAATTTATCATTGTTAATGATTCTGGATTGTTTCTTCATGTTTCTTGTAATTTAGAACTCTGAGTTCATGTTTCGTGGCACTTTATCTAGAGGAATCCTATGCAGGGTTGAAAATATGTCTTTCTAGAGAAGACTTTTAATTACTTTTATTGAGGACATCAGTATTGTTATTAGCCTGAGATTGCTTTTTATACTATTTTGTTGGAGAATGTAGGCCTTTCAGAGGGTGTAAATTCAAACCTCAAATTTGAGTGAGGGGAGCCTGAGGTTTTCATATTTTTTTTCAGACTCTCAGGATTTTCCTTCCCATCCCCCTTCCCCATTAGATCAGGCTAAACAAAAGAGTTTCCTTTAAGCCTTCCTTTGGGAGAGGCTAAACATTTTCAGTTCTCTTTCACAGATGTATAGTCATTCAGGGGTTCTTTATTTTAGCCTTTAATCCAAATTTCTGCCCTTCATGGACCCAAAAATATGTCTCCTGTACTTTCATAGCCTTAAAACTCAACCCTTTATTAACAAGATTGGCAAAAAAATAAATCCAGAACAGTCAAAAAGAAGTCACTTCTGAAAATGGACTTGCTTGGTAACCACTTTTGATCCCTTATAGACTTACATTGAAAATATCTTCTTAGGCTATCTTCTTAGGCACAGTGAAAAGATTTGTGCAATTATCTGCTGGCCTTTATCAACAGAAACAATCAATATGGAGAGTGCAGCACCCCCTTCTGTACACCTCTCACAAATATTGTTCATAAGTTTTCTGGTACTTTCCAAAACAAATAGAATGAATGCTTCCTTATAAGAAAGGTTCTTTGGAATCAGCTTTGAGAAAGAAAAGAAGAAAGAAAGAAAGAAAGAAAGAAAGAAAGAAAGAAAGAAAGAAAGAAAGAAAGAAAGAAAGAAAGAAAGAAAGAAAGAAAGAAGAAAGAAGAAAGAAAAGAAAGAAAGAAAGAGAGAGAGAAAGAAAAGGAAGGGAAGGAGGGAGGGAAGGAGGAAGACAGATTCCTATCCTCAAAGAAATCTACACTCTTCCTGGGAAAATCAGGATTTAGATCTTAAATCTAAGATTTAAAACTCTCTTCCTTTTCAATTTCTCTTTGACTTGACTTCAATGGAAACCTTTGAGTGGGAAAATTATAAGACCATGCTTTTATAACACTAAAATTGACTTTCAAATTGATCAATTTAATCAAACTCAACCATCCATTAAAAAATATATATAGTGGGGAGACGAACCATGAGAGACTATGGACTCTGAGAAACAAACTGAGGGTTCTAGAGGGGAGGGGGGTGGGGGGATGGGTTAGCCTGGTGATGGGTATTAAAGAGGGTAGGTACTGGGTGTTATACGCAAACAATGAATCATGGAACACTACATCAAAAACTAATGATGTAATGTATGGTGACAACATAACATAATAAAAAAAGAAAAAAGAAAAGAAAAAATATTTAAAATATACATATATACTGAGTAATAGTAATCAGAAAGATTATTTAGAAAAGAGTTATTTTGAAAAATTGCCTAGGGTAATGCAAATCTCATATGCTGGATAGAATATCCATAAGTCCTTATGATTTTTGAAAACTATTAACAATGCAATTTCTGTCATAATTTTACAGATCTTCTTAGGAATGGTATTACTTAGCCTTTCTTGGGCATCTATTTTACTGATTACCAATTCAGAGAGTATTTAGATCTAGCCTAAACTCTTCCTTCTGCAAATCAAACATATTTCCTCTTGTTCTATTCTTAATGGAGACCAGATTCTTACATAATAACCCTTCATCTTCTCGAAGACTCACCCTCTCAGCCGTGCATTCCACTGCATTGTCTTAGTTACCCGCTGCCATGGAGGATATCCTGAAGGGAAAAGTTCAAGATCAAACGAGATGTCTCTCTTCATGAAATAGCAAATACAGTTTTCTCCTTTCTAGTTTTATTAACAGTGAGAATTTCTCTTCAAATAACACTCTAAAACCAAACATGCCCCAGAAAATATATCACTTTTAAATCCCAGAGAGGCTTGAAAATGTTACTATAGTAAACATTTTCCAAGTAACGCTGTTTGTAGAATAATTATAGTTCGAGTTTTTCTCTCATAAGAATCTGGCTGATTCTCTAATGACTCTGTGTGCTCTAAAACACAATGATTCAGACTGTTTCTGACACAAATTACATTGTTCAAGGGTAAACTTTCATTCTGTATCTCTCTTTAACTCTGTTTTCAAAGTGAAGTAGAACCCAGTGTTAATCAATTCAAAATCAATCAATCTGGATAATTAAATTCTATGCCCTTCATTCACCATCTACCTATATCCATGCTCTTTCCCAGCTTCACCCCAAACACATACATAAATATAAAGCCTTGGGGTGCCTGGGTGGCTCAGTCAGTTAAGCAGCTGCCTTGGGCTCAGGTTGTGATCCTTGAGTGCTGGGTCGGGGGGAGCCTGCTTCTCCCTCTGCTTGCTCTCTTGCACTCTCTCAAATAAATAAAATCTTAAAAAATAAATATAAAGCCTTTTATTCTCAATAATTGATTCTTATGTCTGACATATTCTGTATATTTATATATTTTCCCCATATAGACCCTCTCTTTATAGGTCTATTAATCCCAGAGAGACCATGTATTTCTAAGATCATTACAAAGTACAGAAGGTAAAACCATTAATAGTACATATACAATTGCTATTTAAGTACTTCTCGTAACTGAAGATTTCCGTTAGGTGCTTTAAATAAGTTACCATATTTCATTCCTTTAGGAACCTGTTATGAGTTGAAATGTGTTCCTTCCAAAAAGATATTTTGGAATCCTAACTCCTAGGGCCTCAAAGTGTGATCTTATTTGAACATAGGATCTTTACAGGGGTAATTGGGTTAAAGTGAGGTCATTAGGATGGGTCCTAATCCATTATGACTAGCATGCTTATAAAAGGGGGGAATTTGGATACAGAGACACACAAATGGGGAGAACACCATGTGAATATAAAGAGAGACATCTACAATCTAAGGGCCAAGTCCTGGGGCAGATCCTTCCTTCAGAGCCCTCAGAAGGAACCAACCTTGTTAACACCTCAATTTCAAACTTCCAATCTCCAGAACTGTGAGAGAATAAATTTCTGCCGTTTAAGCCACCCAGTTTGTGGTACTTTGTTAAAGTAGGCCTAGAAAACTAAAGCACAGCCCTACAATTTAAGTCTTAGTCTCTTTCTGTAAACAAGGAGACTGAGGAATAGGAAGATGAAAGACCTTCCCCGGAGTCACACTGGTGGTAAGAGCTGGGCTGTCATTTAACAGAGATCTGCTTTGCTCGAAAGCTGGGTGCTTTCCACTACATCATTCTGTCTCCAAACTTAAGTTGTTAGCTACTCTTTTCATCTATATATGTAAGAAAGCACCCACAAACACACACATTGTACATGGGCTTACAGACTATACCTAAAATGGTATAGTCAAGGTATTTCTATATTGTTTTTTCTGAGGAGAACTTGTTGAAGACCGCTTCACCGTGTTTCGGGAGTTACCACAGAAAGCTTAAGTCGTAATAGAACCATTGACCTGGTCTGGGAAAGGCAAGGTTATTCACTGGTGCCCAGGGTATCAGTCACCTTGCTCTGGACATCAATGGGCAATTGAAAGACATGAGTGGGAGGGCGTTAGGATGGGGGGAGACTTTGTCCTTCCCTGACTGACTGAGGTTGGATATGGGGAATGGAAGGAAGTCTTTGATTAATTTTCCTGAGAGAGAATCCCAGTTCAAGTTGGGAGGGAGGCAATAAGATACCCAGAGAGCAGGTGGTTAAAAAAAACAGACAAAGATCTGAGAGGAAAGAAGAATTTTCCAACTTTTAACTACTCCTCCAGCCAAACTCTGGACCAATGGCCAGCTACGCCAAGAAAGGAGCTGTTGCCTACAGAGGAGTGGATTGTTCACTCCATGAAGGTGTCTGGCCAAGGTGGCAAACGGAGCCCGAAATTCAGCCTGCATTCCCCCTATCAAGCTGTGTGCCATGGAGTTGTGCTGTGCCTTGTCAGCAAAAGGAGCATCTTTTTCTAACTCACACAAAGGCATTGCAAAGGTTACGGGTGGCCCAAGAAACCATTACTTCAAGATCAGGGCATTTGCATCAGACCTTCAGATCACTCCTCTGTTCTGGGGAATAGAACAGAGCTTGTTGGTTATTGTAGAATCAGAAAGTAGTACTTTATAAGCATAATAGTTTTATGCTTTTGAGATTTTCTTTATTTCCCTTAAAGTTTTTGTTGTTGGTGTTGTTGCTCTTGTTGGAAAGTTCCCTTTTTTCAGCTCAGGAAGTAAAGAAATACAATTCTTATTTTTGCTTTTTTCAAATTAAAGTCTGAAGTGTTAGGGCTCTCTGGTTGGTTAGATCTGCATATGAGGCCCAGCTCTGCTGTGCAAATTGGGCCAATTAACTTCCTAAGTCTCATTTTCCTCACTGGAAAATGAGAGTTTGTTCATTCAAGCCAACATATACTTTCTATGTGGCTGCGATGTGCCTGGTATTGTTTTAATATTCCCAGGGCAAGGTCCATATTCTCATGGAGATTAAATTCTAGGTTGGGGTGGGAGGAAAGGGAAAAGACAGACAAGAAGCTAAAATATATGTATAAGTTAATAGACAAAATACCTCCCCTCACAAATACATCAATATGCATTTCTCTTTTGCATTTCTGGGTAACCTCTCAGCCATTTACCTACCAAGGAGGGGAGTAATGTAGCAGGAATGCGAAATGATTTAAAGAGTATTAGTTGCTGACGTCCAAATAGGATCTCTAAATCCGCAGCAGGATAGTAATCTTGAAACCCAGGTTTTTTGAGCAAACCCAATCAGGAAGACTGACGAGATTATAGAGTTTTAAGTCTACCTGGAGTAATGAGAAGGAGGATAGGAGGTGGAGGAAGCTGAAAGTCCAAGGGAGAAAGGGGGGGAGGAGGGGAAGTCAGACACCAGGGTCTTTGTTCTCTGCCCTCATTTCCTTGGGCAGAGCCTCAAACACCTGGATGGGTGTGGAGAAGCTGGAGGACATCCGGGTTTGTGGCTCGCTCCCACACATGCAGCACAGGAAGGCTCCCCGATAGGGTTGCCAGATAAACTACGGGAAGTCCAATTAAATTGGAATTTCAAATAAACAACGAATAATCTTTAATGTAAGTACTCCCCACCCCAGCAATATTTGGAACATACTTCCACTGATTTTTTTCCCCATCGTTTATCTGAAATTCAAATTTAACCAGGCTTTCTGTACTTTTATTTGCTAAATCTGGCAACCCTACCTGGGGAGAATTTTTAGCTTGGGGCCCCAGTCCCCAATGGCATGGAAATGATAGCACAGAAGTGGTAGCAGGAGTGTTGATAGCTAGACCTGAGGAAGTATTCTTTTTTTTTTTTTTTAAGATTTTATTTATTTATTTGAGAGCACAAGCGGGGGTGTGGGGCATGAAGAGGGAGAAGCAGGCTCCCCAGTGAGCAGGGAGCCCGATGCGGGGCTCGATCCCAAGGCAAGATGCTTCACGGACTGAGCCACCCAGGTGCTCCCTACGGAAGTATTCTTATTCCACATATAAAGTTCTTGGATTGACCCTGAACATAGTAGTCTCTCAATAAATCCTTAATTAATTAATTAACTGGGACTCAATCAATTTTGCTTTCTGGCTATTATCACATCTAACCAGAAGTTGATTATAACTATAATACCATATGAAACTACCAGTGAGTATAAATCATATTTTAAAAAATTAATGTGAGAATTAATAGCCACTCTAAATGCACATGTGCTTTATTATTCCAGGCTCACAAAGCATATGAAAACCACAGCTGTTGATAATGCTTTTGATTTGCCAGATCCTGTAACAGTCCACTTACTTTGCCTTGAACATGGCATTTGTACCACATTAAAGTTTGGCAAGCTTAATCTTTGCTAACCACTGGCAAATGTGAACATGCTATAAAATATAAAAATATATGTCAGCCAAAGCCATTATCAGGTATATATTCTTTTGGATTTGACTAAGAACCTCTAATTTGTTCATGTGTCCTTGGCATCTTTACATTCTTTGTGGCGATTATGCTTGCAATGAATATATTACATGCCTAACAGTCAGCTAAAGCTCTAAGTGCAGTAGAAGAGGGAGAGAGAAGAGGAAGAAAGTCCTATTTCACTTCTGTTGGAGTGAGAATGAACCTCCACAAAGTCTTAGAGAAAACTCTTCCAATGGCCACTCTTGCCCATCTTCCCACCCAACCTGCCCCACACTAAAAATATTTTTGAGTAGTTTGTGTATTCTCTTTCATATGATCATGTAAGAGAATCTACCTTTGCATGTATCTGGCTAACAAGCCTCAGAATAAAACTATGTCATCTGGCTATTAACCAACACAAAACTCAAGAAAATCATCATCTCTAATTTCCAACACAATGGAGTTCTTCAGTCTGGAAACCCACACCACCCCTAGAGGCAGAATAGCTGTAGGTGGTATATGATCTTGAAATTATTGTTCTGTTTGGTTCATCCACTCATATAGACAAAGACAGCCAGAGCAACATCATATTCCCTCCCCAAAGGACATCATAGAAAAATTTTCATTAAACCCTCAACTATTCACAGTCCCAAAATTTTAATCACCTCAAAACCTTTCAAATATGGCATCTCATATTTATCTCATGACATGTTGTGAAGTAGGAAAGGTGGGAATTATGTAATTTTTATTTTCATTGTGCAGAATCTATAGGAAAGGAAACGTTTCCCGGCAGGACCAGAATCAACATCCATTTAATTTAACTTTCTATCCATGCCTACCTTTCAGTATCTCAGTGGACCACATTGTATGCATATTTTCCAGTGCCCAGTAAATGGACACATGTAACGAAAGGGGAACACTGAAGATAACTGTACCCACATCCCGGGTTCAAATTGGACTTAGTTCTATCAAGGAAACACAACAAATCAACCCTCTCAAACAAACCAAAGCAAAACAAATAAAGAGATCCTTTTCCTAAAAGTCATTTACTCATTCATATGTTCAGGACTGAGTTTCTACTAAATTCTAGGTGCTATCTTTGACACTCTTTACTTCAGAGAATGAGTTAACATGTAAAACTACTTATCACAAAGCCTGATGTGTGGGAGGTAACCAATAACATTAAATTTCCTTCTCAAATTCTTATCCTTGAATTAATCAATCAATCAAAACCAATAGGCAAACTATAGAAAACGATTTGCTTCCAATCTGGTGTCATTTCTTTAAACCTACCGTCTATGCAGTTAGATACTGTGACGTTTAGGCATGAGCTATTAAGCCAGGGAGACTAAAACACACTCAGGCAGAACCCTGGCTTGTGATTCTTGGCTTGCCATTTTGTGTTAAAAGAGGAGAGGAAAATTCAGTCAAGGGTTCTGGTATTAATGCGCTGTATCTGTAAACACACACACACATACACACTTTTGGGAGGCTGTGTTCTTAATCTAGGCAATAGCTTTGTAATTGAAAATAAGCATTTACTATCTTCTCTGGCTGTTTGACCAAATGTTAACTGTTCTTTACAAGCAATTTATATAAATAAACATAACCTTGAAGCCGACACTTTCTGCCCCATCTTGCATCCTTTTCTCTCTCTCTTTTTTTTTTTAAGATTTATTTAGAGAGAGAGAGAATGAGAGAGTACACACGTGTGGGGGGAGGGTCAGAGGGAGAGAATCTTCAAGCAGACTCCCTGCTGCCAACTGGGGAGCCCATCTCGGGGCTTGATCCTACAGACCCATGAGATCATGACCTCAGCCCAAACCAAGGATCCAACGCTGAACTGACTGAGCCACCCAGGCGCCCCTTGCATCCTATTTTCTATTTCTATTTGCTCCCACCTCTCGCCTCACCCACACACTTGGCTCCCGAGACTAGGTCATATATGGAGGAGACACCAATCTGAGGTATCATCAGTTTTTACCTTTCAGTGGTTTTCACAATATATGCCAATTGTCACCACTATATTGATTATGTAGCAATCCACACTAATTCCTGAAACATCCAGCGTGAACAGATCCTTGTATAAACACAGATGTAAAAGCGGTTGCAGGTCTAACAAGGTATTTAAAGAGCTCATCTCTGACCTCTACTGGTCATCTTATTAAAATACAACACCTACCATTCTTTCAGAAGCACTTCCACATTTTCATTCGCTCATTTAACAAATGCTATTTAGCACCTATTACATACCAGGCACTGTCTAAGAAATGACAGTAAACACAAGAGATTAAAAAAACGCTTCCCTCTTAAAATTCAGCTGGGGAGACATCTAAACTATACTCATACATAGATTAATTGTAGAATATTTTGGAAGGTAAATAGAAGCACTGTTATGAGTGCTTTTAAAAAGAGAAAAGATAAATCAAGGTAAAGGGAATCAAAAGTACTGGGAAGGCAGAGCCAGAGAAGCAATCTGCAGAATTAAATCAGATGCTCAGAGTAAGCGTCAGTTAGAGAGTAGAAATAAGCAGACTTGAAGGAGGTGAGAACCTCAGCAACCTAAGACCTAACACTTAGGTTCTCAAATTAGTTCAATTAAACATCACCCCAGGAGCAGGGTTCTTTTTCACAGAGTTTCCAGAGAGATTTTGAATTCAGTCAGACTTGTGTTCAAACCCCATATTGGTCAGCTTTTGCTGCAGCAACCAAATTCTCAGTGGCTTACAAAACAAATATTTATTTTTTGCTCACGTTTTATGAGGGCTGCGGGCTAACTGTGGGTCAGCCTTGACTCTGATGAGTTAGCTCATCTGGCTTCAGCTCAGCCCCATGTGTCATCTCATTCCAGGAGCCACAGTTGAAGAAACAGACACTCTCTAAGGCATGTTGTTCTCACGTAGGAGGTCAGGCTGAAGTACACCTAATCAGACCACAAAATTTAAAGCTTCTGCTCACATGTGGCAGATATCAAGTCCATTCACATTCCATTGACCAAAGAAAGTCGAATTGGCCAAGCCCCAAATCCGTATGGGCAGGGCAGTATCTACCCGGCTTGTACATAGAAGTATGGCAAGGGCAAAGGGGGGGTGAATAATTGTGAACAAATAACACAATATAGCTTTAATGAGTTCCTCAGTGTCTCTGAATCGTACTTTGTCCATCTGTGAAACAGAAATAACAGACTACCTATAAAGAATAAATGAGATATTTGTAAGTGTATTTATTATAATAACTGGATTATAATAAGGTATCAATTATTATGTTTTTGTTCTCTTCCAAAGGTGGCATCATCACTCTGGTCCAATTCCACTGGAGGCTGAAGAGGCTATGAGGATGTGTTAGAAAATTGAGTAGCATGGAATTCAAGAAATCTGGATTCTGTTCTTCTAAATCCTGAATGGATTACTAACCTATAAAATGAGGCAGCTGTCTAAATGATCTCTAAGTTTCCTTTCCAGTGCTAAAGATCTGCAATATGAAATATGTACAGCAGGTGGTTTTTCTCTAGAGCCACTGTTTAGTTTTAACACAAGGTGGCGCTAGACAACAACTTAATGGAAGAAGACAAAGGCTCTGGGGTGAAGACTGGAGATTTCTAGACTATTATTATTTTCTTCTTATAGATTGTTATAAAACAGAACTCTTGTTATAAAACAGCCTCAGAGAGCATCATTTTGAGGAAATGGTATCCCAAAACAAAATAAACACTCTAGTCCTAGGACCTTGTAGCTTGGGAGAGGACCCCAGGAACCTAGTGACTGCCCCAGGTAATTTCTAGGGTTCGACCTGGGAATTTGGCAGTTTCTTTCTTTTTTAGCAGAAGGATGGGATGCTCTGAGCTGTGATTTAGGACGATACATCTATTAGCCATGTTATGGGAGCAAGGAGTATCTGTCAAGGGGGAGAATTATTTAGGAGACTAAGACCAGAATCCACATACAAGGATCTGAAATAGAGTAGTAGGAATGAGCATAGACATGGTAAGATGTTGCAATGAAAGAATCTTTAGAACTGGCAACTATTTAAATAAAGAAGCTTTGGGCCACTTGGGTGGCTCAGTCAGTTTAGCGGCTGCCTTCAGTTCAGGTCATGATCCCGGGGTGCTGGGATCGAGCCCCACATTGCATTGGGCTCCCTGCTCAGTGGGGAGCCTGCTTTTCCCTCTTCCTGGCTCCAACTCATGCTCTATCTCTCTCTTTCTCTCAAATAAATAAATAAAATCTTTTAAGAAAATAAAGAAAGAAGATTCAAGTAGGATAAGTCATTTTGACACTGACTATTTAGAAAACTAGGTAAATGTTAGGGTCACCGACAGAAAGTGGCAGAATGACCTTGAGTTGTCAGTATTGCTATTATTCCTGTACTTCTCATAAACAGAATTATATGAGTGTTTCCGCCTCTTAGGTACTGAGGCCTCCCCCTGATACACAAACACTGGTCCTAAAAGGGCCAGACTTGCCTGCTGTGGAGAGCATTGAAATGCTCCAACATGACAACTGGCTTTTTCTTAAAAAATGGTTTTTACACATTTTATTGGTGGTTATTTAAAATCTTGAGGCATTTCTCTATTGATAATGGGGAAAGCTATGCATGTAAGGCAGGGGGTATATGGAAAATCTCTGTGCCTTTGCTCAATTTCGCTGTGAACTTAAAAATGCTCTCAGAAATGAAACCTATTTTTTAAAATCCTAGAGGATTCTGGAAAGATGACGGAGCAGGAAGCACTAAGGATCTGTCTCCTCTACTAGACAACAATGGCACCGGTGAAATTAGTCTTATGTAACTATTTTGGAACTCTGGACAGTTCACTGAAGGCTTTTACTGTCTGGGGGAAGATGTGGACAGTTAATTTTGGTCTCAGTTGTGGGTCTTAGCACAGTAGCGTCTACCCATTCCCCACCCCCAGCCATGAGGCAGGCAGCTGTGCACATGCTTCTGAAGCAGCTTGCATACAGCTTGCAGGAGACAGGGCAGGCAAAAGGGGCCCTGTCCTCCAAATGTTGGGGGTCTGTGCTCTGATCCCTGATGGCTGCTTCTGATCACAGAGGTGCAGACAAAGAGGCAGGCAGCCATTGTTGTCGCACCTCCCCCCATTAAGCAAATCTCTCCGCATCTGGGTGAAATGACATCCAGGAGATTTAAAAGAATGGGCCTAATATAACACTGTATATTAATTATACTTGAATTAAAAATTTAAAAATAAATAATAAAAAATTTAAAAAAATAAAAGGTTAGCACCTTTTCTATACCCTTTTCATTTTCATTTTCCCCTTCTTAGTAGTCAGATATTAAAGACCAGAACATTAAAAAGCAACTGTATATATAGGGAAAATCAGAAAGTAACCAGGCAGCCAGGGAAAGCCTTAGAAAAGATCTAAGAAGACCTTAAATTTATACCTTGACCCACAGACTGTCTATACAATCAAAACCAAAACAATAAACAAATGCAATAAAAAGAACAATAGCAACAACAAAAACAATAAACTCTGGGAAAGGAGGAGAATCTGATTTCCAGAGTTACCACATTATTAGAGTCAAATGTTCAATTTTCAACAACAAAAAATAAGAAAGCATACAAAGAAACAGGCAAATATGGCCTATTCAAAAAAAAAAAAAGATAGATCTTTAGAAACTGACTCTAAAAAAGAACTGATAGCAGAAATACTAGACAAAAACTTTAAAATAGCTATCTTAAAGATGCTCAAAGAATTAAAGGAGATGTGAGAAAGTTGAGAAAACAATGTATGAACAAATTGGAAATAGCAATAAAGAAATAGGAAATCAAAAAGAAAAAAAGAAACAAAAAGAAATTCTAGAGCTGTAAAGTTCAACAAATGAAATAAAAAATTCACTAGAGGAATTCAAAGGCAGATTTGAAGAGGAAGAAGAAAGAATCAGTGAATTGGAAGAAAGGATGATGGAAATTATTGACTCTCAGGAACAGAAAGAAAAAAGACTGAAGAAAAATGAACAGAACTTAAGGGGCCTGTGAGACACTGTCAAGTAGACCAACATACACATTATGGAGGTCCAAGGAGAAGAGAGAGAAATGGGCAGAAAGAATATTTAAAGAAAAAATGGCTGAAAACTTCCCAAACTTGATGAAAGACATGAATATAAACATCAAAGAGTCTCAATGAAATCCAAGTAAGATGAACTCAAAGGAACTCACACCAAGACACATTACATTCAAACTTCCAAATGCCAAAACCAAAAAGATAATCTAGAAAACAGCAAGAGAGAAGCAAATAATCACATAAAAGGGATCTTCAATAAGATTATGAGCAGATTTCATATCAGAAACTTTGGAGACTGAGGGCAGTGGGCTGATATAGTTGAAGTACTAAAAGAAAAATAACCTGTCAACCAAGAATCCTGTATCCAGAAAAGTCTATATCCTTCAAAAGTAAGGGAGAAATTAAGACCTTCCAAGATAAACAAAAGCTGAAGGAATTTGTTACTACTGGACCTGCCCTGGAAGAAATGTTTAAGGCAGTCCTGCAAGGTAAAACGGAAAGACACTTGAAGCTGTAACAATAACTCAAAGTTGTACAGAGAAATAAAGGTAATTGCATGAATAATTATAAAAGCTAGTATTATTGTAACAATACTTTGTAATTTTACTTTTTGTTTTCTGCATGATTTAAGAAACTAATATAGTTAAAGAAGAAAAATTCTAAGACTAAAAGCTGGCATTATTGTAACTTTGGTTTGTAACTCCAAATCTGGCTTTTTATATTTTTTAAGAGAGTGATGCATTTAAAAAATTATTAGTTTATGTTTTGGACACACAATGTATAAAGATGTAATTTTTAAGATATCAATAGCTAAAAAAGATGGGATGGAGCTATAGAGGAGCAGAGTTTTTGTATGTTTTTAAAGTTAGGTTGGTATAGGGATGTGTGGGTGGCTCAATCAGTTGAGTGTCTGACTCTTGGTTTCAGCTCAGGTCATGATCTCAGGGTTGTGGGATTGAGCCCCACAAAGGGCTCTATGCTGGGCATGGAGCCTGCTTAAGATTCTCTCTCTCCCTCTGCCCCTCCCCCCACTCATGAGTGCATGCACATGCTTTCTCTGTCTCTCTAAAATAAATAAATAAATAAAATCTTTTTAAAATAAATTCAAATTATAGTGTTATAACTTTAGGACATTAACCACATTCTTTGTTACCACAAAGAAAATAGCTAAAGAATATTAAGAAAAGGAAATGAGAAAAGAATGTAAATATTTTACTACAAAAATTCAATTAAACACAAAAGAGGATAGTAATGTCAGAAATGAGGGTTAAAAAAATCTATAAGGCATTTAGAAAACAAATAGCAAAATAACAGAAGTAAACCTTCTAATTAGTAATTCCTTTAAATGTAAAGGGATTAAACTCTCCAATCAAAAGACAGAAATTGGCAGAATCCAATCCAACGATCCACCTATATGTTGTCTACAAAAGACTCACTTTAGATCTAAAGACACAAATCGATTAAAAGTGAAAGGATGGAAAAAGATATTCCATGCAAATAGGAGCTACAATTGAGCACAGGTGGATAAACTATTAGACAACACAGAATTTAAATGGAAAAAGTTTACCCCAAGAAGTCAAAGAAGCACATTATATATTAATAAAAGCTCCAATATAGCAAGAAGATATAACAATTATAAACCTTTGTGTACCTAACGACAGACGATCAAAATATATAAAGTAAAAACTAACAGAATTGAAGGGAAAAATATGACAGGTCTGCAATAATAGTTGGAGATTTTAATATCCATTATCATAATAACAAACAGAACTAGACAGAACATAAGTAAGGAAATAAACACTTAACACAATAGACCAACTTGATCTCACAGACATACAGAACTCTTTTACCCAACAACAGCATACCACATTCTTCTCAAGTGTGCATGAGATATTTCACAGGATTGATCACATGTTAGGCCACAAATTAAGTCTCAATAGATTTTTAAAGGTCAATATCATACAAAGTATCCTCTCTAACCACAATGGGTAAAAATCAGAAATCAGTAACAGAAGGAAAACTGGAAAATTCACAGAATTGTGAAAATTAAGCAATACACTTTTAAACAACCAATGAGTCAAAGAAGAAATTACAAAGAAAATTTGAAAATCCTTAGAGGCTAATGAAAACAAAAACACAATATGCCAAAAGTTGTGGGATGCAGAGAAAGTGGTGCTAATGGGGAAATTTGTAGCTAAAAATATTTACATTATAAACAAGAAAGACCTCAGATCAACAACCTAACTTTATAACCTAAGGAACTAGAAAAAGAAGAACAAACTAAATCAAAATCTAGCAGAAGCAAGGAAATAATAAAGATTAGAGCAGGGATAAATGAAATAGATGATGGTAAAACAATAGAGAAAATCAATAAAACCAAAAGTTGTTTCTTCAGAAAGATCAACAAAATTGATGAACAAAAAAAATGGACTAAAAAGAGAGAGAAGAATCAAATTACTGAAATCAGAAATGGAGACATTACTACTGATTCCACAGCAATAAAAAAGATATGAGAGAGTACTATGAACAATTGTATGCCAACATATTGCATAACCTAGATAAAATGGACAAATTCCTGGGAATGCAAAACCAACCAAGACTAAATCACAAAGAAATAGAAAATCTGAATAAACCTATAACTAGTAAGGAGATTGAATTAACAATAAAAATGCTCTTAACAAAGAGAAGCCCTGGACTCAATTGCTTTACTGGTGAATTCTACCAAATATTTAAAGAACTAATACCAATCTTTTTTCAGCTTTTCCAAGAAATTGAAGAGAAGGAAACACTTTTTAATTCATTCTATGAAGCCAGAATTATCCACATACTAAAATCAGACAAAGACACTAAAAGAAAACTACAGACTAATATCTTTTGTGAACATTGACGCAAAAATCCTCAACAAAACACTAGCAAATCAAATTCAACAGTATATTAACAGGACTATGCACCATGACCAAAAGGGATTTATTCCTGGAATGTAAGGATGGTTCAACATACAAAAAAACAGTCAGTATAATACATCACATTAACAGAATAAAGGGTTTTGGGGGGGAGGATATGATCATCTCAATTGATGCCAAAAAAAAAGTACCTAACAAAAATTTAACATCATTTCATGGTTAAAAAAACACCAAAAACAAAACAAAACGAAACAAAAAAAACCCTAACCCCCTCCAAAGACCTAGAGATAGAAAGAAACTACCTCAACACAATAAAAACCATATATGAAAAACACACAGTAAACCTCATACTCAATGGTGAACGATTAAAAGCTTTTCCTCTAAGATCAGGAAAAAGGCAAGAATACCTGCTTTCACCACCTCTGCCCTACATAGTACAGAAAGTTCTAGTCAGAGCAATTAGGCAAGAAAAATAAGTAAAAGGCATCTAAGTTGGAAAAGAAGAGGAAAATGTCTCTAGATGACATGATCTGATATGTAGAAAGCCTTAAAGATTACACACACATATAAGAAAAAAAGCTATTAGAATGAATAAACTTAGCAAAAGAGCAGGATACAGAGTCAACACACAAAAATTAGTTGCATTTCTATATACTAACAATGAACAACCTGAACAGAATATTACAAAACAATTCCACTTATAATAACATGAAAAGGAATAAAATACTTTGGAATTAAGCTAACCAAGGAAGGAAAAGACTTGTACAATGAAAAATATAAAACACTGTTGAAAAAAATTAAAGAAGACAAATAAATGGAAACACATCCCATGTTCATGGATTGAAAGACCTAATACTGTTAAAATGTCAATACCCAAAGCAATCTACAGATTAAATGTGATTCCTATCAAAATCCCAATGACATTCTTTTTTGCAGAAATAGAAAAACCCATTCTAAAATTCATACAGAATCTCAAGAGACCCTGAGTAGCCAAAACACTCTTGAAAAAGAAGAACAAGCTGGAGGACTCACACTTCCTGATTTCAAAACTTACTACAAAGCTACAGTAATCAAAACAATGTGGTACTATCAGAAAGACAGACATATACGCCAATGGAATAGAATAAACCCTTGTATATATAGTCAACTGATTTTTGATAAGGGTGCCAAGACCATTCAATGGAGAAAGGACAGACTTCAAATAGTGCTGGGAAAACTGAATATCCACATGCAAAAGAATGGAGTTGGATTCTTACCTAATATTATATATAAAAAATTAACTAAAAATGGATTAAACACCCAAATGTAAGACCTAAAACATAAAACGCTATGAAGAAAACAATCAAAAGCTTCACAACATTGGATTTGTCAATGATTTCTTAAATGTGATACCATACTGGACTTCATGAAAACTAAACAATTTTGTACATCAAAAGACACCATCAACAGAGTAAAAAGGCAACCCACAGAATGGAAGAAAATATTTGCAAATAATATATCTGATTAATAACTGGATTAATATCCAGAACTCAACTCCTAAAACTCAACAACACAAAAACAATCCAATCAAAAATTGGCAAACCTCATACCCATTAAGGTGGCTACTATGAAAAAAAAACCAACAACCAACTATTGGCAAGGATATAGAGAAATTGGAACCTTTGTGCTCTGTTGGTGGGAATATAAGATGGGAAAGCCACTGTGGAAAACAGTATGGAGGTTCCTCAAAAATTAAAAATAGAATTATAATATGATCCAATGATTCTATTTCCAGGTATATATCTAAGAAAATTGAAAGCAGGGTCTCAAAGAAATATTTGTATACCCATGTTCCTCGCAGCATTATTCACAATAGATAAAATCCAAGAGTCCATTAACAAATGAACGGATAAGCAAAATGTAGTGTATATATACATTGAATATTATTCAGCTTTAAAAAGGAAAGAAATTCTACAATATACTACAACATGCATGAACTTTGAAGACATTATGCCAAAATAAGGCAGTCACAAAAAGACAAATACTGTATGATTCCACTTATATGAGGTTCTTAGATTAGTCAAATTCATAGAAACACAAAGTAGAATCATGGTTGCCAAGGAGTGGGGAGAGGGGCAGGAATGGGCTGTTGTTGTTCAATGGAAATAAAATTTCAGTTTTATAAGATGAAAAGTTATGAAGATGGATGGTGGTGATGGTTTCACATTATGAATATATCTAATACCATTGAACTATACCCTTAAAAATGGTTCAGGTAGGAAATTGTATGTTGTGTATTTTACCCAAAAAAATTTTTTGAAAAAAAAAGCAGTAAAATGCAAGAAAGAAAGAAAGAACAAACGAACTCTGTGGCAATTCTCTAGCTTCTTGTATGTTAATGTGGCAACATGGTACAGTGAAAACAGCAATGGTTTGGGGGTGAGAGAGACTGGGTTTAAATCCTAAAGTCCAACTCTACAGTATTATCACTTCACTTCTGTATAAAATTGACCAGAAGAGAACATGTTCATTTAGGCTTCTAAGGTACTATATTGTCTTCAATAAATTGCTTAATCTCAGGAGGGGGGAAAGATGGTGGAGGAGTAGGGGACCCTATTTCAACTGGTCCCCGGAATTGAGCTGGATATCTACCAGACCACTCTGAGCACCCACAAAGCCACCCTGAGATGTAAGAAGTTCTGGATCTCTACAAACAGAATATCGCAGGAGGTTGGTTTTGAGATACGAAGCAGGGAGCCGTGATTCCGCGGGCAGATACCAGAGGATAAATGGCAGCGGGAGGGAGCCTGGCCATGGGGATCCTACTCCGCCTGTGAGTGACAGCCTCACGCGCTGGGGACAGGGCGCAGACTCGCAGACCGGTAGCGGCGGGGAAAGGACTTTAGGGCAGCCCCCCAGGGTGGAAATCCAGAGTGGTGGGATCGCAGGGGGAACTGGGAGCAGCTGACAGTTTTAGAAGCACAAAAGGCAGAGATGTGCCCTGACCTGGAGGCAGGACTGGGAGCGCTGCAGAGGGGCGCACAACCCAGGACGCTGCAGTTTATAGCAGCACGGACAGAAATGGAGACAGTGTGGCCTGGAGAGCTCACTGAAGAACAGACTGCGGTCTCTCTGCTCTGAGGCAGAGGGTTGGAAACGGTCTCTTCTTCTCTGACTCACGGAAGAGACGCGGAAAGCCACCAGGGAAAGCCGCCAGAGAACAAAAGCCACAAAGACTGATTCCCACTGAGCCCATCCCCCACCACAGGGGGGCAGGGCAACTCCGCCCAAACAGGGTTGCCTGAGCAACAGCGCGGCAGGTCCCTCCCCCAGAAGATAGGCTGGGAAAACAACAGGCCAGCAACCCTAAGGTCCCAAGAAAACAGGTGCATCTTGCCTGGGTTCTGGTCAATAATTTGGACTCTATACATTCCCTCAAGCACCCATCACCAGAATGACTAGGAGGAGGAGCCCCCAAAATAGAAAAGACTCAGAGATTATGACTTATGCTGCAGATTTACAAATGGATGCAGATATAACCAAGATATCAGAGATGGAATTCAGGCTAGCAATTGTGAAGACAATGGCTAGAATGGAGAAATCAATTAATGGCAACATAGAGTCTCTAAGGGCAGAAAGGAAAGCTGAATTGGCAGAACTTAAAAATGCTATCAATGAGATCCAATCCAATCTAGATAATCTAACAGCTAGGGCAACTGAGGCAGAAGAGCTAATAAGCGACCTGGAAGACAATATAATAGATAAAAAGGGAAAAGAGCAGGCCAGGGAAAAGCAACTCAGAATCCATGAAAATAGAATCAGAGAAATAAGTGACACCATGAAGCTTTCCAATGTCAGAATAATTGGAATCCTGGAGGCAGTGGAGAGAGAGAGAGGACTAGAAGATGTATTTGAGCAAATCGTAGCTGAGAACTTCCCTAATCTGGGGAATGAAACAAACATTCGAGTCCTAGAGGCAGAGAGGACCCCTCCCAAGATCAAGGAAAACAGGCCAACACCCTGGCATGTAATAGTAAAACTCGCAAATCTTAGAACCAAGGAAACCATCTTAAGGGCAGTTAGGGGGAAGAGATCCCTTACGTACAGAGGGAGGAACATCAGAATAACATCAGACCTATCCACAGACACCTGGCAAGCCAGAAAGGCCTGGCAAGACATATTCAGGGTACTAAATGAGAAGAACATGCAACCAAGAATACTTTATCCGGCAAGGCTTTCATTTAGAATGGATGGAGAGTTGCAGAGCTTCCATGACCAGCAGAAACTGAAGGAATATGTGACCATTAAGCCGGCCCTGCAAGAAATAGTAAGGGGGGTTCTATAAAAAGAGAAAGACCCCAAGAGTGATATACAACAGAAATTTACAGGGACAATCTATAAAAACAACGTCTTCACAGGCAACATGATGACAATTAATTCATATCTTTCAATAATCACTCTCAATGTGAATGGCCTAAATGCTCCCATAAAACGGCACAGAGTTGCAGATTGGATAAAAAGACAGGACCCATCCATATGCTGCCTACAAGAGACTCATTCTGAACCTAAAGATACATCCAGACTGAAAGTGAAGGGATAGAGATCCATCTTCCATGCCAACTGACCTCAAAAGAAAGCTGGGGTAGCAATTCTTATATCAGACAAATCAGATTTTAAACTAAAGTCTGTAATAAGAGACACAGAAGGACGCTATATCATTCTTAAAGGGTCTATCCAACAAGAAGATCTAACAATTGTAAATATCTATGCCCCCAACATGGGAGCAGCCATCTACATAAGCAAACTGTTAACCAAAATAAAGAGTCATATTGATAACAATACGTTAATTGTAGGCGACCTCAATACTCCACTCTCAGCAATGGACAGATCATCTAAGCAGAAAATCAACAAGGAAACAAGAGTTTTGAATGATACATTGGACCAGATGGACCTCATAGATATTTACAGAACATTCCACCCTAAAACAACAGAATACTCATTCTTCTCGAGCGCACGTGGAACTTTCTCCAGAATAGACCACATACTGGGTCACAAATCAGGTCTCAACCGATACCAGAAGATTGAGATTATTCCCTGCATACTCTCAGACCACAATGCTTTAAAACTGGAACTCAATCACAAGAAAAAATTGGAAGAAATTCAAACACTTGGAAGCTAAAGACCACTCTGCTCAAGAATGTTTGGGTCAACCAGGGAACCAAAGAAGAACTTAAACAATTCTTGGAAATCAATGAGAACAAAAATACATCAGTCCAAAACCTATGGGATACTGCAAAGGTGGTCCTAAGGGGGAAATGCATAGCCATCCAAGCCTCACTCAAAAAAATAGAAAAATCCCGAATTCACCAACTAACTGTACACCTTAAAGAACTAGAGAAAAAGCAACAAACGAGCCACACATTAGAAGCCACACATTAGAAGAAAAATAGTTAAAATTAAAGCAGAGATCAATGAATTAGAAACCAGAAACACAGTAGATCAGATCAATGAAACTAGAAGTTGGTTCTTTGAAAGAAGTAATAAGATCGATAAACCACTGGCCAGACTTATCCAAAAGAAAAAAGAAAGGACCCAAATTAATAAAATTATGAATGAAAGGGGAGAGATCACGACTCACACCAAGGAAATAGAAACAATTTTTAGAAATTATTATCAACAACTATATGCCAATAAACTGGGCAATCTGAATGAAATGGAGGCCTTCCTGGAAACCTATAAGCTGCCAAGACTGAAACAGGAAGAAATTGACAACCTGAATAGGCCAATAACCAGTAACAAGATTGAAGCAGTGATCAAAATCCTCCCAAAAAACAAGAGTCCAGGGCCTGATGGATTCCCTGGGGAATTCTACCAAACATTCAAAGAAGAAATAATACCTATTCTACTGAAGCTGTTTCAAAAAATAGAAACAGAAGGAAAACTTCCAAACTCATTCTATGAGGCCAGCATTACCTTAATCCCCAAACCAGGCAAAGACCCCATCAAAAAGGAGAATTTCAGACCGATATCCCTGATGAATATGGATTCGAAAATCCTCAATAAAATCCTAGCTAATAGGATACAACAATACATTAAAAGATCATCCACTATGACCAAGTGGGATTTATCCCCGGGATGCAAGGGTGGTTCAACATTCGCAAATCAATCAGTGTGATAGAACACATTAATAAGAGGAGAGAGAAGAACCATATGGTCCTCTCAATGGATGCAGAAAAAGCATTTGACAAAATACAACATCCTTTCCTGATTAAAACTCTTCAGAGTATAGGGATAGAGGGAACATTCCTCAAGTTCATAAAATCCATCTATGAAAAACCCACAGCGAATATCATCCTCAATGGGGAAAAGCTGAGAGCCTTTCCCTTAAGATCAGGAACACGTCAAGGATGCCCTCTCTTGCCACTGTTGTTCAACATAGTACTAGAAGTCCTAGCAACAGCAATCAGACAACAAAAAGAAATAAAAGGTATTCAAACTGGCAAAGAAGAAGTCAAACTCTCTCTTTTCGCAGACGACATGATACTCTATGTGGAAAACCCAAAAGACTCCACCCCCAAATTACTAGAACTCATCCAGCAATTCAGTAATGTGGCAGGATACAAAATCAATGCACAGAAATCAGTTGCTTTCTTATACACTAACAACGCAACCATAGAAAGAGAAATTAGAGAAACGATTCCATTTACAATAGCACCAAAAACCATAAGATACCTCAGAATAAACCTAACCAAAGAGGTAAAGGATCTATACTCTAAGAACTACAGAACACTCATGAAAGAAATTGAAGAAGACACAAAAAGATGGAAAAATATTCCATGCTCATGGATCAGAAGAATAAACATTGTTAAAATGTCTATGCTACCCAGAGTAATCTATACCTTCAATGCAACCCCGATCAAAATTCCAATGACATTTTTCAAAGTGCTGGAACAAACAATCCTAAAATTTCTATGGAATCAGAAAAGACCCCGAATTGCCAAGGAAATGTTGAAAAAGAAAAACAAAGCTGGGGGCATCACGTTGCCCGATTTCAAGCTATATTACAAAGCTGTGATCACCAAGACAGCATGGTACTGGCACAAAAACAAACATATAGACCAATGGAACAGAATAGAGAACCCAGATATGGACCCTCAACTCTATGGTCAAATAATCTTTGACAAAGCAGGAAAAAACATGCAATGGAAAAAAGACAGTCTCTTCAATAAATGGTGCTGGGAAAATTGGACAGCCACATGCAGAAGAATGAAACTCAACCATTCTCTAACACCATTCACAAAGATAAACTCAAAGTGGTTGAAAGACCTCAATGTGAGACAGGAATCCATCAAAATCCTAGAGGAGAACATAGGCAGTAACCTCTTTGACATCGGCCACAGCAACTTCTTTCAAGATACATCTCCAAAAGCTAGTGAAACAAAAGCAAAAATGAACTTTTGGGACTTCATCAAGATAAAAAGCTTCTGCACAACAAAGGAAACAGTCAACAAAACAAAGAGGCAACCCACAGAATGGGAGAAGATATTTGCAGATAACACTACAGATAAAGGGCTGGTATCCAAGATCTATCAAGAACTTCTCAAACTCAACACCCAAAAAACAAATGATCAAGTCACAAAGTGGGCAGAAGGTATGAAAAGACACTTCTCTGAAGAAGACATACAAATGGCTATCAGACACATGAAAAAATGTTCATCATCGTTTGCCATCAGGGAAATCCAAATCAAAACCACATTGAGATACCACCTTACACCAGTTAGAATGGCAAAAATGGACAGGGAAAGAAACAACAGATGTTGGAGAGGTTGTGGAGAAAGGGGAACCCTCTTACACTGTTGGTGGGAATGCAAGTTGGTACAGCCACTTTGGAAAACAGTGTGGAGGTGCCTCAAAAATTCAAAAATAGAGCTACCCTATGACCCAGCAAGTGCACTACTGGGTATTTACCCCAAAGACACAGATGTAGTGAAAAGAAGGGCCATATGCACCCCAGTGTTCATAGCAGCAATGTCCGCAATAGCCAAAGTGTGGAAAGAGCCGAGATGCCCTTCAACAGATGAATGGCTAAAGAAGATGTGGTCCATATATACACTGGAATATTACTCAGCCATCAGAAAGGATGAATACCCAACTTTTACATCCACATGGATGGAACTGGAGGAGATTATGCTAAGTGAAATAAGTCAAGCAGAGAAAGTCAATTATCATATGGTTTCCCTTATTTGCAGAACATAAGGAATAGCATGGAGGACATTAGACGGAAGGGAAAAATGGGGGGCGGGGAATTGGAGGGAGAGATGAACCATGAGAGACTGTGGACTCTGAGAAACAAACAGGGTTTTAGAGGCGGGGGGGGGGGGGATGGGTTAGCCCGGTGATGAGTATTAAGGAGGGCACGTGCTGCATGGAGCACTGGGTGTTATACGAAAACAATGGATCGTGGATCACCACATCAAAAACCAATGATGTATTGTATGGTGACTAACATAAAATAATAAAATTAAAAAAAAAAAAATAACATGACATACCAAAAAAAAGATCAATAAAAAAAAATTGCTTAATCTCTCTGAGTCTCAATCCCATTTGTAACATAAGAGAACTAGTATCAGTCTCAGAGATTTGTCAATAAAGGCAGTGTGGCTACAGGGTAAATAATCAGTAAATGTCAATTCTCCTTCCCTTTAAAGAAAAAAAACTATTAGGATGTTCTTATGTGAACTCTGTCAGATAAATTCCATATCAGCACAGAGACATATAATGGCCTTGATTGTAGCCACTTTTTATAAGAAATGCTGAGTTCTCATGATACAAAATACTCAAAAATTAAATCTATTAAGCTGGCCTATAGCTTGAGAATTAAGATATTCACTCTTCCACAGTAAATAAAGAGGAAGAAGGAGTTACACAATACTTCTGTGTTCTAATTGCTCAATCTCTACCCAACTGAAACTTTGCTTCATAAGAGATTAGCCATAGCCCCTGGGAGCAATAAATATCCTGAATTGCAAACCCCATTTTGTCACCTCACAAAACCCTTATAAATCTCAGTTGCAGTGAATATCTCTCTTATATTATTTATGAGATGAGTATTTTGAGAGAATTTTTACAATAGTTGTCATCATTAGTCCTTCAGCCAACTCTCCAATATGGGAGAAGAAGAAATTAATGTGCAACGTTAATATTTCTATTTTGCATTTAAAGGGAAGACAGTTTGCTTTTTTCAAGGAACACAGGACAATTTCTGGGATGTAAGACTAATAGAAAATTTCCAGGTTTGGGTCATTGCTGCTTCCATCTCATTTTGGAGAAATGGCACCAATTATTTTCACCAAAAGACAATGGACAAATGCCCTACAGCAAAAAAGTGTGCAGTATCCACCAAGGGGGTACACAGTGCTCCCCATTTACTCCCTAGGAGGGAGACAACTAAGCAAGAGTACTTGAAGTGATGGTGCTCCACCAGTATAAGAGTCAGGGATGAGAATGCCGGCTAAGTCATAGAAGTACACATTCTCTCTGATGGAGAGAAAGGGGCAAAGCTCCACATTCTCCTACAGTTACAGTTACCTTGAGCACCTCTGACAGAAAGAAGTACACTTCAAGTTTTGCTCTTTTGTATGAGAACACTCTACGTTTTCTTCATTTAACCCAATTACGTTCTCTTTCAAATTACTAGTCCCTTTTATTTGATCACATGAGGGGGTCTGGGTAGGAACTGTGCTTGGTAGTGTACTCCTTCCTTTCCCACCCCTTGTTGAAGGACCTTTGGTACATCATCTTGTGGCCTCACTATGGCCCACCCTCTCAAGAAGAAGAGAACAGAAAGGACCATAGGAGCTGTAAGCTTGCTATTTGGTAAAACTATATGGTTACAGTGTACTTGGTGAAACTACATGGTCACAGATAATATGACTTGTGTCCTAAGGTTCAGGGCTATGAGACACTAGAATGCATTACAGAGAACATAATTTAGAATTATCTTCTGCTGATTTTAAAGAAGCAAGTAAGAAGATGACTTTTGGGGATGATCTGTATTGAATTTAAAGAGAGGCACAGATGTTACAGAAGAAGGCCCAGGGCTGCTTGGATGTAGCCTACAGGATGGCAATACGGGGGCAGTGGTCCCAGTGTTGTGGGTTCTGATATTCAGCTGTGTAGGTCGAAAGAGTGGATTTTGTTTATATTGCTAGGAAATTAGGTTGCAGAACTAACTTATGCTAACCAAACCCTCAAAAGATTGACATATCAAACAAAACAAAATGTATTTATTTGTAACAGGTGTATAATAAATCTCTCCAGGGACCTCCAAACTTGTTCCCTCAATCCTGCCCATTATTAGGGTAACTGAGAAACCGAATTCATAATCAGAATGTTCCTTGTTGAATAAACATTTAGAACAAAAGAGTTGGATAAACTTAAGGTGTGTTTCATCCGGGTATTAGAAAAATCTTCTGAGGGGAATGTGCTTTCTAGGTGATCTGAACAGTGGTAACCTCCAGGAAAGGTGTCTCTCTCCTCTGGAAAATGTGAGATGATCAGCAGCAAATTCTCACTGCCTAGTCTCCCCTATTCTAAACAAATGCAAATGACCTATCTACCACCCCTCTAGCCAAATTAATCCCAGTTTTCTTCAAATGGAGCACAACCCAATTCTCACTGCTCTGTTTTATATCCAGTCATTTTCCTGAGCCAGTATCTGGCTCATCTGGACTATGCCCAGTCTTCTCAGTCAGTACATCATTACCAGCTCTCAGAGAGGGTTACTGATGGGTTGTCTCTTCAATTACATGTTGGTTCTTATTACTTCCTCTGACAGAATGATTTTCAAGTGCTGGAGGCACTTGAATATACGTGTGACGAGCTCCTACAACCTGCCTGGGGGCAGGAATATGCCTCCCATAGGCTTGTTCAGCGCCATTTATTCTGTTCATCTGTGGAACGCATTTGTAATAAGTTTTGTTTATTTAGCCTCCACACATTCCTGCCTTCCTAGAGGAAGAGACGAATAAACCACCCTGCCTTTTCTCCCAAGAAAGTAATTTTTTCACCTTAGGTGGGCCATCTGTTTCTCCTAACACAGCTCTGCTTTGACTTGAATACATCTTGTCCCAGGCATTTTGCCAGCTGTAGGCTCCAGGAAATGGAGCAACTAAAAGCGGTTTCCTTGTGATGTCAAGGCTTTTTTTTCTTTTCTTTCTTTCTTTTTAATTTTTGTTTTCTTGAAGTGCAACTTATGGAATTAACCTAAAGGAAATTGTGCATCACTGTTCAGAGGAGGGGTTCACAGAGTGGCAGGAATCTTAAAGTAACAACCAAACTGTTTATGAATTTTCTAAGAATTAATCCTGTTGAGGCATGAGGGTACATCTGGCAGTGGGCCTAATAAATGGAGGGGAAAAGTGAGTACTTGCTTTGGAGCCAAAACAGACCCCTTAAGCTAAGGGTTCCCAACCCTGGATGCAGATCCAACTGACCTATGGAGTTTTCAGTCTTCATTCCTTGGTCCCACACAACTAACTGACTGCTTCTGAGGCCCAGCTATGTTGGGAACAATTCTCCTAAACCACTGCGGATCAAAGATCTCTTCCTAAGCTCTCAAGCTATTGGGGGAAAAAATTATCTAGGACAAAAGAGAGTGTCAAAATCTATGGGCTACACAACAAAAGAAATGATTAATAACCTACAGAATGGAAAAAATATTTGTAAATCATATATTTGATATCTAAAATATATAAAGAACTCATACAACTCAATAGCAAAAAAAAAAAAAAAAAAAAACCAAGAACAAATAATCCAATTAAAAAAACGGGCAAATTTCTACTTTTAGTTCCATAAAAATAAGACTACCATACGATCTAGCAATTCCACTTCTGGGAATATATGGGAAGGAAATGAAAACAGTATGGCAAATCGATATCTGCACCCCTATATTTATAGCAGCACTATTTACAATAGTCAAGACACAGAAACAACACGTCTATAGGCAGATGAAGGGACAAAGAAGCTGTGTATTGAATATTCATCCATAAATAAAAGGAAGGAAGTCTTGCCATTTGTGACTATATAGATGGAACTTGAAGGCATTACGGTCAGTGAAATGATTTGGACAGAAAAAGGCAAATACTGTATGATTTCACTTATATGTGGAATCTTAAAAAAGAAATAAAATGCGAAACTCATAGAAAAAAGAGATCAGACTTGTGGTTACCAGAGGCGGGGGCTGTGGGGTGGAAGAACTGGATAAAGGTGGTCAAAAGGTATAAACCCTCGGTTACAAGATAACTAAGTAGTGCGAATGTAAGGTACATGATCACTCTACACTGCTGCATGACATATTTGAAGGTTGTTAAGAGAGTAGACCCTAAGAGTTCTCATCACAATGAAAATGGTTTTTCTTTTTTTTATCTATATGAGATAATGCATGTTAACGAACCTTATTGTAGCAACCATTTTACAATAAATGTAAGTCATTATACTATACATCTTAAACTTATACAGTGATATATGTCAATTATATCTCAATAAAACAGAAAAGAAAGGTACAAGCTTAATCCAGAAGATGGTGAGCTATGGGAGGCAACAGCAAACTGAGGGTGGTATGATGCTCAGGTTGTTTTCTGATATAGTTATCCAGAAACTCTGGGTTGTAATAGGAGTAAGTCACAAAGAGAGTAAAGCAGCCTTAGTTTGGTAACCTTGGGCAACTCAGGCCAATGAAGGGGACTTTCTCCAGCGTTAGCTCAGAGACAGAGCATTGGCAAGAGCAACAACACTTGAGGGACTTTAAGAGATGAAGCAAAATCAGTAGCTGCTTCCAGGACTCAATACATGAATATGGGAGTCACTTTATGGCAGTGAGAGACAGAATAAGAAATGGCAGCTATCTTGAGATAGAGAAAAACATTTGAGATTTTCTGAACTACTTGGAAGAAACTGGGCCATGGCTGATATTCAGCTAATACACACTGGCATAGCATTCTTACAGGTTAAAATATTGAAATACTGCCCTAATGGTTGGTAAATAGCTTACATTAGACCACACGTCACTGAATGACATGATCCGATGGCCACTAAGTAGGTGGTAATGGGATTAGTGCCTCTGGACATTGGGGCATGAGTTGAGCAGACCAAGGTGGTGTCTGGGGGTACTCTAGTCTCTGTCTGCTGCTCAGGAGGCGCCCAGCGTTAGCAGGAGTGTGGGACCGGCCTGCTGGGAGCAGTTTTGTAGGTGGGGGGCACAAGCAAAAGCCCCCCAGGTTGGCTCTGTGAGAAGCACTAGCATCTAGAACATGAGGGACAGTCCACTCAGTCACCCTCACACTATGGCGAGTGCCTGGTACGAGATTGAATGACCATCAATTTCATGAGGAATCAATGAAAGAGTCTGGTGCTGTTTCCTCTGTAAAACTGTAGCTTAGAGACAGGCAACATTTAGTTTTGTGAGAGCTCATCAAACATAGGACCACAGAAGTAATTTCTAAAGAACAATAATGACTTAAGAAATCATTAGAAGGATTTGATAACCATTTTGCCTTATACCACATGGTAAGTAGTTACATGATAATTTAGAGAATAGAAAGGAAACATTTAAAATTTTTTACCTATATACTGATTTATTGAATTGACTTTATTTATAAAACTTACAGTTGTTAAATACGTTACAAATCGTCCTTAGATTGGGCACAGAGTGGAGTTGGCGAAGAGTGATTCAGCGGGTGGGGTTTGAAATGGCTTCATGGTACCACTGCCCCCAATCCCAGGTTGGTTTGACTTGGGCAAATATGGGTTTCATTTGTTTTATAGATGAAATGTTGTTTTCCATTTGTTTCAGAGAAGTGGGCCTACCAAACCCTGTCAAGCTTTCCCAGTCATTACTCTTTTCAGACTTCCTGAATTTTCAGAAGGATCTGTTCTGCAGCTGCAAGGTATAAACTATGCAAAAGAAAAAAAGAGAAGAAAAAAAGGCCATGTTAAGTTTGTTTGTTTGTTTTTAAATATTTTATTTATTTATTTGTCAGAGAGAGAGCACAAGTAGAGGGAGAAGCAGGCTCCCCGCTGAGCAAGAAACCCGATGCAGGACTCCATCCCAGGACCCTGGGATCATGACCTGAGCCGAAGGCAGACACTTAATGACTGAGCTACCTAGGCATCCTGGCCATGTTAAGTTTTTAATAACTTTGCCAGGTCAGTGAGGGCCAGAAGTTCATTCATTCAACAATTAGCTATTAAACACCTACATGGTACCAAGCAGAGCTCTAGGGACTGAGGATACTTAACACAATAAAACAAAAATCCTTACTCATGGAGCCAACAAGAGATTGCAGTGATGGTCATTATACAAAGGCAAAGGATAGATGGAGTCAAGGAGAAAGCTGGGCTTTCATTTCAGCACCCTCTCTCTGTGCACTCTGCCCTCCTTGGGTTTGAGTTACTAGAATATTGTCATTAGCTTCACAGAACTGTGGAACTCGTCTGTCACAGTTAAGCAGTCATTTGAATGGGTGCCAGGAAAAGGTCCTTGTCCCAGGTGTGTTGCTCCTTTGTCATGATTTAGTATCTAAAATTCTACCATTTGAGAAGCATTTTCCAAGTGTTCCTTGGAATCTAGTCCCTCAAGATGCTTGGTTAAGGGGAAAAAATGTTTGGTGGCTAAATAAATTTGACAAACACTTCATCTCTTGGCAATTCACGATAAACTAATATTACATGTAATCTGCATGACCTCCATCGGTTTGGATTGCCAAATTGGGCATCTTCTTTATTTTTCTAATTACTTGCTGAAGCCTCCATTCCTCCATAGCAGATAATCTCCCTCTCTCAAGAACTCACCATTCCTCAAACTGTCCAGGAACCCTGGGAAGTTACTTAGTCCAAAGGGAGCAGTATTGTTTCAAAGGTCCACGTGGGAAGAACTAATCAGTCCATTTAAAGTTCTGATTTTAATCACTTCTACGCTGTGTCATTGTTGAAAACTCATTCCTGAGCCTCCAATGTGTCCTTGACTTGCTTATAAGGATGTCCTTTCAGCTGTAGAACCCTGCGCGGGCAGCAGAGTGATGCTGAGGACACGGACTCCCAAAATGACCGCTCACTGGCTTCACACTCACAGAATCAGCCACTGTTCCCCAGACATTACAGCTTTGCCAAAGTGGCCAGGTATAATTGGGTTTCTAACCACAGCTACACTCTGTATCTAGAACACCCCGTCCCCACAAACCTCTGGGCCCTGGTGTTGAGCCTAAGTCACTATGGCAGACTCCCTCTTTCTTCTTGGGGGAACTTCAATGGGTTTTGCTAGCTGGGGACCTCTGTCAGGGGTTTCTCAGCCCTTCAGAAAGCTCTAATGTCCAAAGGACAGGGGATAGGGTCTTAATTCCTTTCTTCCTGGAGGATCGTTGGCCTTAGGTGAGTTTAATTTGGCATATCAGGGGGATACTGGGAAGAACAATCTCTGTAAATTTCCTTTCCTCAGAGATGTGTGTATTGACTGACCTCATATTGGCATAATTAAGAGTATTCAGGGAACTATTAAAGAAAATCCAGGGAATAAATGTCTTATTCTGTCTTGCTGCTTCTCCATCTAAACAAACAAAGTTTCAAACCACTGTGAATGTTTCTGGGAAGTTGGAACACTTCAAAATTATTGGTTATAAATAGTTTGACCCTATTTGAGAGGTAGCTAAAACGTGGGAGTATATGGAACCTATCACATATAAATTTTAATGGGAACAAAGGGTAAAGAGATTCTAGGACTTTGGAGGTAACTAAGCATCTGAAGGTCCCCTGTTACATGGGGAAGAGAAAGATTTTTCCCTGTTTTATTTTTTGTACATTAAAAGGGGCATGGTCTATCTACAGAAGCCCCCATGTAATACATCATAAGGTATGTTCTGCTTCAGAGAGAATCAGACTCCCAAGAATTCTCTCTTAAATTCCTTCCACTGAACTAAAGCCCTAAAATCCTCCAGGCTTCTTGGTAAACCAGTCCTCATCTCTCAGTGAGTCAAGCTCCTAAGAGAGAAATCCCAGAACTTTTTAGGTCAGGAAATGCCAGCATTTGACAACATGGCTTTAGAATCATTAATCTTCTGAAACTAAAAAAGTCATGTATTGACCTAGTATATTCTTTTTTTTTTAAAGATTTTATTTATTTATTTGACAGAGAAAGACACAGCGAGAGAGGGAACACAAACGGGGAGTGGGAGAGGAAGAAGCAGACTCCCTGCCGAGCAGAGAGCCGGATGCGGGACTCGATCCCGGGACTCCAGGATCATGACCTGAGCTGAAGGCAGTCGCTTAACCAACTGAGCCACCCAGGCGCCTGACCTAGTATATTCTTAAGCCCCTCATTCTCACTGGTACTTGGCCTTCTCCAGTTTTTCAAATATTTTATGCCAGGTAACTAAATACACAAAATAAAGCATAACATTCAATGTTAAAGCTTTCTTGATGCCAGGATTTTTATACTCGAGGTTTGCTAGACCAATCAGCATAAGCCATTGGACACTGTAGGAAAATACAGTGAAAATTCTGTAAGGCGGTAACAATGTGGGGGCAATTTTTGTTAATTCATCTCCAAAGAAGGAACCATCTTTGAATACTAGTATTAAAGTCAAAGACTAACTTGCAATTTTAATAGAAGACGGTGTTTTAGAAAGACTTTTTTCTTTTTCTTTGGTAGAACTGCTACCATATTTTAGACTTCTAGTGAATATACATATCTCCCACTCTAATGTATACCCATATCCTATGGAATCACAAGTTATGTTTTAATAGGATTTGCTGTATGTAGTCATGTGTTAAAAATGAAATGTCCAGGGAAAATATTCCCAGTGCTTGTTATTTCTTGGTACCTCATGTGTCCTATCTGACATGCATACATGTAAAGGAAGCTGGGTTTACTTATCTAATATGGTGTTGTATTTATTACTTCAAGTTGTAAAGGCTTGTATTTGGATTTCCAAACATGTAATTTTTAACATGTTTTGTTAGTGAGGGAGCAATAAAAGGAATATTTTGCAGCTAATTCAACACCTATAAATTCCCTGTTTGTGATATGAAAGAAATAGCCTTGGCAGACCACAGGTCTGCTCATATTTCAAAAAACATTAATGTAAATAGTTCTAAATTGCCCTATATTTAAGGTTCTCTTATTCCATAAAATATTTATGGGGTTATTACTTATACTTTTATAAAAGATGGTACCTGAGTCTGAACAGATTTTTTATGTGCAACTGTTCATAGTTTTTTAAATAACTGTATTTGAGAGATGCCTGGGTGGCTCAGTTGGTTAAACATCTGCCTTCGGCTCAGGTCATGATCCCAGGGTCCTGGGATTGAGCCCCACATCAGGCTCCCTGCTCAGTGGGAAGCCTGCTTCTCCCTCTTCTGTTCCCCCTGCTTGTGCTCTCTCTCTGTCAAATAAATAAATAAAATCTTAACAAATAAATAAACAAACAAATAACTATATTTGAGAAGCCATATAAAAGCTAGATGATTACAAACCAACAATTACAAACTGAAAAATAAATATTGAAAAGATATTGATCAACTTATTTCAAAATTCATGTCCAAACAAAACCTGCACATAAATATATATAGCACTTTTATTCATAACTGCAAAAACTATAAGTAACTAAGATGTCCTTTAACAGGTAAAAGGATAAACAAACCCTGGCATATCTATATAATGGATATGATTCAGTGATAAAAAGAAATAAACTATCAAACCATAAAAATATGAGGATGACTCTTCAATACATATTGTTAAGTGAAAGAAGCCAGTCTATACAGTCTACATACTATACGATTCCAATTATCTAAGAGTCTGGAAAAGGTAAAACTAGAAATGCTAAAAAGATCTATGGTGCCAGGAGTTCCGGTCAGGGGTAAGGCTAGTAGATGAGGAACAGGAGATATTTTGGGGCAGTGAGACTATTCTGTATCATAATGTGGTAATGATGGATATGCAATGACACTATGACCTTTATGGCACAAAGACTGAATCTTAATGCATGCAAATTTTTAAAAAATTAAGAGGTTGGGGTATCCCTGGATGGAACGCAGAATGTGACAAAACAATCTAACTATATTTAAAATGTAAAAAAACATCCTCACTGAAGGTGTGGTGAAGGGAAAGGTGCTGACCTAAGTCACTTTGGAAGTAGAGTCTATAAAACCGAAGGCAAAAAGACACTATACATAGGTATTGTACTCTAGTTGATGAAGTTTTTTATCACAGGATGCAGGTTAACAATTCTGATACTGCTATACATGTATACTTGAATTTAACAACTGAATAAATGGCAGACGGTGAAGGAGAGGCTTCTCACTGTTTGAGTGGGAGGTTATAGATAAGCAAAGGGAGAAAGCTAGAACATTTCACGTGGTAATGGATTCAAGTTGGAGACATCAGTATAATTCATGTTTAGCTTGATACAGATACAAATGGTTACACAGAGAAATTTGAATAGATATATGTACATATATAGATCAGTATACACAAGGAAAAAATATATATATTTCCTTGCTCTGTGAGCTGGGAGGGCCTAGAAGTTGTGACTCACCAGTAGCATTGAGCCTACCTAGTAACTAGACTTGGTTTCTAATCCATTCTCCAATAAAAGGAACCAAGGCTCTTTAGAGAAATGGTTAATTCTGAAACTAGGACAGGAAATATGTAAGATGAGCCTGGAGCATCTTGGAGTAGCAGAATGTAAGTGTTGGGGAAAAAAAGAAAAACAACAAACCCAAACATCTGATGAGGGTATATATCAAAAGGACACAGAATATAGCCGAAAGAGATCCCAATGGCCAAAGCTGGAACAATTAGAGTAACAAAAAACTTTTTAAAAGTAATATTGGATTATAATCCAAAGTATAAAATAAATATCCATGAGTTCATACTGGTATAAACAAATAAATGGATAAATAAATAAATAAATAAATAAATAAATAAATGAGGGAGAATAGATACATTTCATGTGCAGAAGAATTCCAAAAAATTTATGTAGATACTCTGTCCTCAGGGAGATGGAACATAACTCCCCACTCCTTAAGGGTAGGCTGCACAAAGTGACTTCCTTCCAAAGAGTGCAGTATGGAGAGAGGGAGAACAAGAATAACTTTACAGTGGGGGAACCTGGCAAACACTACCTCAGCCAGGTGACCAAAGTTACTAGCAACAGTGATAAGTCACATTCGCAGTATGTACCCTTCATATGATGTGATGAAAATGGCACTTTAACTGTGTGGTCTTCTTCCCCAAAACATACAACCCCAGTTAAATCATACTATAAATACTAGACAAATCTCAGCTGAGGGATATTCTGTAAAACACCTAACCAGCAATCCTCAAAACTTGTCAAGATCAGGGGCGCCTGGCTGGCTGTCTATAGACCGTGCAATTCTTAAATCTCTGGGTCGTCAATTCAAGCCCCATGTTGGGTGTAGAGATCACTTGGAAAAAAAAAAAAAACTTGTCAAGATCATCAAAAACAAGGGAAGTCTAAGAAACCGTCACAGCTAGGAGAAGCCTATGGAGCCATGACAAGTAAATGTAATGTGGTGTCCTGGAGGGGATCCTAGAACAGGATATTAGGTAAAAACTAAGGAAAAAATGAATAAAGTATGGATTTTAGTTAATAATACTGTATCAATATTGACTAATTGTAACAAACACACCATACTAATGTAAGATGTTAAATAATAGGGACTGTGGGGTGTAGGGTGTATGGGAAATTTCTGTACTGTTAGCATTTTTTTCTGTACATCTAAAACTATTCTAAAATTTAGAAGTTTATTAAAACAATATTGAGAATCATACAATCATAGAAAGTGGGAAGTAGAAGGGACCATAGAATTCACCAGTTAAACTCTCTGCTTTACAAGGGAGAAAACAGGATGCCCAGTAGAACTTAATAGCCTGCACTTTGGAGAAGGTCTTGAATAAACAGTGGTGGTTAGCTGTTGAACTTTGCCCTCAGTGACACTATAATATTAGTCGTAGCACATAACAGACACTCAATAAATAATTACTGAATGGTGAATAATTTCCAAAAATCTACCCTCTACCCAAGTATTTTGTCCGTTCAATTTATTTATTAACTCATTCATTCAACAAATTTGCTGAGTGTCTGGTATCATAATTTTACTCCTAGAACTACAATTACTTGGAAACTCTACCAAAGGAATGTCATTTTGGCAATTTTCCATATCTGACTTTGTAGGAAACTCTATTTAACTGATTCAAGTTTATAAGTGTCCAAGGAAGAATTGTTTCAAGCCAAGTATTAACAGGAAATAGATTGAGGAGGCGCGAAGAGAATGATGGCTCTTAGGAGTCACAAAAAGTATGTGTGGTTCATTCACACTCAAATTATGGGCTACAACGTTTTTGTATAGTAGTAGATCTCCAATCTCTCATTCTACTCCTTTTACTACTTATTGAGGCAATAAGCTGAGAGTATAGTTTTGTCTTGCTTTCCAGTTTCAGCTGTGCGATCTTGGCCAAGTTACCTAATCTTTTTGAGGTTCAGTTCCCCCATCTGAAAAATTGCCTCATAAAAGAATGTTGCTTAGATTCAGTAAACCAACATTTCTAAAGTGTTTAGCACACTTGGCAATGACATTATTACTACTAGTATCATTATTGTAATAATCAACCAACCAACCAGATGCTTGTACCTCTGAAATAACTTAGGGCAATAACTCAGGATCTACAAAAGAACACACGTTGGCACACTTAATCTTTTGATTTTTCTAGGTTTAATAAGTGGGTTGTTTCCAACAAACCACAGAATTATTGTTGGGATCTGGACTATGACTCTATTTACTGTCAGTCTAGTGCCTTTTTTAGACTGCTAGGAAACTAAAGGGGTTATTTTCAAGTTCCTTTCCTTCTTGGCCTCTTTTCCTGCCCAAGTGTGTTTTCATGTTAACATTATCATTCATTCTAAATATTCCATGGGCTCCCTCAAAGTGGATAGTTGTCCTTGATACACTCCTCTCCTGATGTTCATCTTTTTGACTTTATTTCTATCATATTTAAAGATCACATTACTCAGGGTGCTCACAACCTCTACGTATAAATGCTGAGAAAAAGTCCAGCACTCCCAGAGGGTGCCTCCCTCTCTGTGCCCAGGTAAAAGAGGTCTTGTGTTTGTTATTCTGACTAAAAGTATCAGGCCACCTGGGTGGCTCAGTCGGCTAAGAGGTTAAGTATCTGCCTTCGGCTCAGGTCATGATCCCAGGGTGCTGGGTTCGAGCCCCGCATCGGGCTCCCTGCTCAGCAGGAAGCCTGCTTCTCCCTCTCCCACTCCCCCTGCTTGTGTTCCCTCTGTCAAATAAAAAATAAAATAAAATAAAATAAAATAAAATAAAATAAAATAAAATAAAATAAAATAAAAAGTGTCTGAGCAAGAATTCTCCCTCTGCAATCCCCGCTAGCGCCACGGCTGCCTGCCTGTGTGGGAATCCCAGTAGTTCCCCAAGACATCAGCCCTTTGAGAATGCACGCACATATGAATACCTCTTGGAAGCAGTGCTCTCTGCCTGTCATTCTGGTGGCACCAGCTCAACACCTTCACAACAGCTCCTTGGTACTTCAGCTGCCTCCTCCAGGGTCTCCCTTGAGACTGCTCACTGGAGTCTGTTTTCGTAAGTTCTACTTCAGTAGCAGAAAGCTAAGTTTGAGTAATAGAGCTTATCTTGTTCAAACCAGTTGCAAAAACCATTCTAACAACAAATGTTCCAACTTCAGAGGAAATCTTAAGGGAAACGAAATAGTTTTAATCAAAAAGGATACTCTTTTACAGGGTTCAAAAATAATTAATTGTTTCTTTTTAACTGATTTTAAAGGAATTTTAAGAGATCATTTTATCTGTGGCTCATTATTATTGCAACAAACAGACTGAGGATTCATTTCCAACTAGCATAATTAATTTGAAAGAATAGTCATGAAAAACAGGTCCTACCTCTGTCTTAGGAGGAACGGGTGAAGGTTGAAACGAGCTGCTGCTTCTCCCCACACGGCCAACCTTAGTGACTCCAGAAGGATTTAGGCCCAAGGGAGATGAGAGGAAAGGGTCAGTTATGGAACAGAGGAGAAGCAGATTCTAAATCAGTGCATATGCATGAGCTCCCTGATAGAAATCAGAGGAAGAGCTTAGGTGTGTTCCCATTTTCTTCATAAGCTTAAGATGTCCAATGCCTAAAAATCTGTATCTAAGATACCTCTTGAGACTTCAACTGATTGGAAGGATTTTGTTGTTGTTATTGTTTGTTTGTTTATAAAATACTAATCAGCTGTTTTTCAAATTTAATAAAAATACTTTTAACATAACTGCTTAAGTTCTACATCAAATGTTTCTCTACTCATGAATTGACTCTGTCACTAATTTGTGGGGCTTTTCTATTTATAACAAACCTGATTGGACAGAAGGGTGATAACATATATCTATATAAATCATACATGCATACACACACATACAGTAAATATCACATGAAAATCTAGCAGAACATATTTTCTAGAAATCTGGACAATATATTTAAATGTCCTAACCTACCACACATAAGAGCTTTACTTTGAGAGGCCCCAGAGACTGTCTCAGATGGTCTCCAGAGCAATATAAACCAGGGTTTGATGAGGTCTGAGTAACTAGCCATCAGGAGAGGAAACAAAAACAAACAAGATGCCTTAAGTCTCTTTACATAAGAAGTTAAAAAGTGGTTTCAGATTTGAACCCCAAATCAAAAGTCACAAGGGCACCCTCTCCAATTGCTGGCCTTGGTTTGCAATTACATTACTTTTCAAATGGGCAAATCTGTGTAAAGGACATCAGGATAAATAATGGCAGATGTTTTTAAATTTAACAACATCCAATGATTCTCCCTAGAAATGGTGGGAAGTCTAGATAGTAATAAGTAAATGTTTGAGACACAACAAGGGACTAGGAAGCCAAGATCAAAATGTGTTGTTTAGGGGAAAACTTTCCTAAGTGTCTAGGAACATGATCCAGAGGCATTAGATGGTTACTTCGCTGTCTAGGGCTGTTGGCACCACTTGAAGCAGGCATGCAAGAAATATGGTGGCAGGCATATTAGGATTTGAATATTGCTGAATATAAAAATGAATCAACAATTCTGACCAGCTATGGAATAAATGCAAGGAAACAAAAGGAGCAGTGCACTAAGGTAAATAAAAAAGAATCAGACACACAGGGAAATAACAGTAAAACAGAGAAAAAGAGAGAACCCGTTTACCGGAGAATCAGTTTGGGTTGGCACCATACTTCTGGTCTAGATTGATTGACATGGGGTAAACAAGATGGATAGCTCTTAAGATGGAGTGAAGGCTGAATAGTTTCCATTTTCCTCTTCAAATTCACATATTTCTACACTTTTAAGTCATACACATAAATTAACCCTATCTGTGGCATAGGCTTTTTTTTTTAGTAAGTATCATAGGAAACTTATTTATAAATATGCAAAGAAAATGTGCAATCAATTGCACATATGCCTCTCATCTCTTTTCTTGAATTCCATGCCATTTGCTCCATCTTCAATAAAATTGAGACCAGAGATTTGATCTCTCCTAAGACTGATAACTGCTTCTGGTCTTGTTGGTCTTCACTTTGCTCTACATACCTCCATATCAGGGTGTGCATGTATGGCCTCCCTAAAACACCGGTCACGAAGGGCCTTCCACTCACCTCCATTCTTGAAATACCCTTTCTTTGACTTCCACGATAATACTCTTCTGATTTTTCCACTACTTCCTATTCTCTAGCCATCCCTTAAATGCTGATGGTCCATAAGATTCTGATTCTGATTAGTCCTATTCTCTTCTTACTCTATAATGCATTCTGAGAAGCACAATAGTAAAAAGCATGAACACTAGAACCATACCGCAAGGGTCTTGCCACTTTCTGGCTGTGTGTGAGATTTGGGGCAGGTTACCTAACTCTGATTCTCCTCACTTATAAAAAGGGACTAATAATAGTATCTACTTCATAGGCTCATAAGGAAGAGTAAATGAGTTCAGACATGTGAAGTGCTTGGCACACAGCAAGTACTTGGTAACTTTTAAGGGGTAAAGTCATGGCTTCAACTACATTTAGTTGAATAACTTTTAGTTACTTAGTTAATATTTAGTTGATTAACTGATAAACCATAATTCTCTAGCCCATAGTTTTTTTCTGGACTCCAAGCCCATTTAACCAACTGCCTACTAACCATTTCCCCACTGCATCCAGGGCTCATTAAATTCAACATTCATAAACTAACTCATTTCTTGAAATAGCAGAAAGAGAAATTAAGAAAACAATACCACATATAACTATACCAAAAGTAATACATAAAACAAATTCATTCACAAAACCATTCACAAAAACCATACACAAAAACAAATTCAAAATGGATTAAAGACCTAAATATGAGACTTGAAACCGTAAAAATCATAGAAGAGAACACAGACAGTAATTTCTTTGACATTAGCCATAGCAACATGTTTCTAGACACGTCTACTGAGGCAAGTGAAATAAAAGCAAAAATAAACTATTGAGACTACATCAAAATAAAAAGCCTCAGCACAGTGAAGGAAATAATCAACAAAACTAAATGGCAACCTTCTAAGTGGGAGAAGATGTTTGCAAATGACATATCCAATAAAGGGTTAGTATTCAAAAAGTGTAAAGAACTTATACAACTCAACACCCCAAACCTAAATAATCCAATTTAAAAATGGGCAGAAGACATGAACAGACATTTCTCCAAGAAGACATCTAGCTGGCCAACAAACACATGAAAAGATGCTCAATAGGGATGCCTGGGTGGCTCAGTTGGTTGGGTGTCCGACTTTGGCTTAGGTCATGATCCCAGGGTACTGGGAACATGCTTCTCCCTCTGCCTGCTGCTCCCCCTGCTTGTGCTCTCTCTCTCTCAAATCAATAAATAAAATATTTTTAAAAAGATGCTCAACATCACTCATCATCAGGAAAATGCAAATCAAAACCACAGTGAGATATCTTCTTACACCT
Source organism: Mirounga angustirostris (assembly GCF_029215605.1). Lineage (NCBI taxonomy): Eukaryota > Metazoa > Chordata > Mammalia > Carnivora > Phocidae > Mirounga > Mirounga angustirostris. The sequence continues at coordinate 147,765,588 of NW_026991710.1, read as the reverse complement.
GTCAGAATGGCTAAAATCCCAAACAGAGGAAACAATGGGTGCTGGCAAGGATGTGGATAAAAAGGAACCCCCTTGCACCATTGGTGGAAATGCAAACTGGTGCAGTCCCTGTGGAAAACAGTAAGGAATTTCCTCATAAAATTAAAAATAGGGGTGCCTTGGTGGCTCAGTTGGTTAAGCGTCTGCCTTCAGCTCAGGTCATGATCTCTGAGTCCTGGGATAGAGTCCTGCATTGGGCTCCCTGCTTTGTGGGGAGCCTGTTTCTGCCTCTGCTTCCTTCTCTCTCTGTCTGTCTCTCATGAATAAATAAAATAAAATCTTTAAAAAAAATAAAGTTAAAAATAGAACTACTCTATGATCCAGTAATTGCACTACTGGGTATTTACCCTTAAAATACAAAAATGTTAATTCAGAGAGATATATGCACCCCTATCTTTACAGCAGCATTATTTACAATAGCCAAGATATGGAAGCAGCCCAAATGTCCATCAATTGATGAATGGATAAAGAAGATGTGGCATAGATATATATGCAATGGAACATTATTCAGCCATAAAAAGAATGAAATCTTGCAGTTTGCAACATTGTGGATGGACGGTGAGAGTATAATGCTAAGTGAAATAAGTTGGTCAGAGAAAAACAAATACCATATGATTTCATTCATACGTGGAATTTAAGAAACAAAACAAATAATCAAAGGTAAAAAGAGAGAGAGAGACAAACCAAGAAACAAATTCTTAACTATAGAGAACAAAGTGATGGTTCCCAGAGGGGAGGTGGGTGTGGGGGGGAAATAGAAGATGGGGATTAAGGAGTGCACTTGTCATGATGAGCACTGGGAGATGTATGGAATTGTTGAATCACTATATTGTACACCTGAAAAAACTATAACATTTTATGCTAATTATACTGGAATTAAAGTGAAAAAAAAAAAAAACCTTCAAACTCAATAAAAAAAATAAATAAACTAACTCATTTCTATCTCCCTTTCCTGCTCCACCAAAACTGCTCTTCCTTTTGTATTCTTTTTCCTAGATGGATAATGCATTATCCATTCATGGCTCCTGAAAGTTAATAAAGTCTCCTCCCCTTCTTTCAACTACTTCTACCCTAAACATAAAAACCTAATTGGTCACCAAATCTTTTCAGCTTTGCTTCCTATCTTCTCTTCTGGGTTACTGCAAGGGCCCCTCTTCTGTCCTTAGCTTTCTTCTTTCACACTGCAGTCAGGGGCTTCATCCTTTTTAATACTTTTCATCATCTTTCCATTCACTTTTAGGGTAAAATCCAAAATTTTCAATGTAGCATATGAGGTACTTCATCAGCTTGCTTCTTTCTAGTCCTCTAATTTTATCCCCTGCCATCCCTAGATCCAGCTACACGAAACTACTTGTGATCCTCAGAGTTGTTACCCTCTCCTTCACCTTCCTGCCTTCCTTTATACAACCTAGAATGCTCTTCCCTCCATTCTCTGTCTTAGATAATCCTTATTCTAATTTTTCCAACTCCTGCAACATTACTCCAAATTGAATTTTTAAAATTAACCAACAATTAAAAGATAGTTAACAGATGCTACAATTCCAGTGCAGTTTGCTCAAAACAGAGTGAAATTCCTTTATTTGAGACACAGATTTCTTTTTTAGTCATTTTATTTTTTACTTTCCATTGACTGGTAATGACTTGTTGGGTGAGGATTTGGAGACTTTGAACATATATTCAACCAAAATATTATAATAAGAAATCTAGATGGTGAGGAAAACTTAGTGAAAAAACACAAAGAAACTGTGAAAGAGGAAGAGGTGCTCAGCTATTTGCCTAAATCACATTAGCCATATCTCCTCCTCCTTCTCTCCTTCTCTTTCTGCTCTCTCTGTTCCCATCTATCTCTGTCTCTCTCTATCTCTGTCTCTCTGTCTCTGTCTGTCTCTCTCTCACACACACACACACATACACACACCCACTTCTCCTAAGGTTGAAATTACTCTGTGTTCTTTTTAAATCCCTCAGGTTTTACATTTTATTGCTCCAAGAGTCTGCCTCCCTGAGGTTCTTGTATAGACTAGTTATTTCCCTCTGTAAAGAAGCTGTTCAGTTCTTCCTCACCTGGTTTGGAAGAATCCAGGGGAGGCAGTTCTTTCAGCTCTGTCTCTCTTCCACTCCCCTCCTCCCCCAGTCCTGGCTGGAGCAATGAGTCTGTCAATCCCAGGCAAGAGACAAGGCGGACAAAGGTTTATTTGTAAAGAACCTCCTTTTAGCACCTCCTTTTTTCTCCTTTTGCCCAAACTCACCCAGTGAATTGGGGCATTTAAGAAGATTCCTCCGCCAAGAAGACCAAAAGGAACGGAGAAAAAAGGGTATGTATTTTTTCTTAAATATCATTTTGTATCACTTTTCTACTACAAATTGTTACTACAGATTAGAGCAGAGATGTATTTATGCGTTGAATCAGAAGAGAAAGAGAGAAAGGGATGGATATACTTTGAAAAAGATAATGCTTCCTAGGATAAAAGAAAATAATCAGATTAAAAGGGACTAGAAAATATACATTCCTTAACTGGGAGAGTCACTTAGTCATAGTTTTAAAAAGAGACAGCTCCCTCACTGTGATTCCTGATTAATGCCTATGTCCACTCTGAATCTGATCCCATGTAACAGGACCTTATTATTCCACGTCTCGGAATCATATGAGAATAATGAAGTATATAAGGTTAGTCTTTTAATGCAGTACCTATATTACCACTCTATGTGAAGTTAACTGCAATGTCTAAGAAAGGAAATGTTTTTGGTTTTTGTTTGTTTTGCTTTTAAAATCCTGATTCCTAAAAAGGAACTGGTATAAATGTGTGATACAAAGAGGGAATTCACTGAGTTCATCCTTGGTGTCCCCGCCATAGAACACACTACAGTGTCTGTACTGCTAAGATAAAGGGAACACTTTTTCCCTTTCAGGCTTATAAAAATTCCTCTTTAAAATTCCTTAACTTAGTTATGCAAGCTGTGAAAAGCTCTCCCAAATGCTGGTCCTTTTCTCCAGGGATGATGATTTATTATAGCCAGCAAAACAAGTAGAATGATGCAAGACTGAACATTAATATTAACATTAATATCATCTTACAGCATTCTCCGAATGCATTCTCTGAAGGAAGATTACTTTCAGGAAGGATGTGAACTTCATGTTTCCACTGATGAAGGTCTCTTAGGTACTTGGGCTGATTGTGTCTGGTTTAATGATGTTTGAAAGGCTTATCCACTTTCTCATACCACCTCTCTGTAACATACACATTCTACTTCAGGGCACATTCTATCACAAACCTCTTCTAACACAGTTAATAAGAAAGAGAGACTTTTTGAAATGACAGTTTGTTTTTGTTTTTGTTTTTCCCATCATCCAAGAAAGATTAATGGGAAACATCACGGGCTAGATGGCAATTTTAATCTTTTCCAGCTATAATTTTTGATATTTTAAATGTCAGGCTCTGGGCTAGAATTTTCATTTGTTTTTGCAGCCTTTGCTTCTCTCTTACTGTGTTTTGAAAGAAATCTGAAAATGGACTGCCCTTTATGTTGAATTCATCAACTCTGTTTCATTCCATTGCTCTTAATACCAGTTCCCAGAATTGACCTCAGTTGCCTGTATGAACACTGCACCATAAATCTCTGAACACTTAAACTGCATAGTTCTGTTAGTTTTGTCCATTAAATTGGATAATTTTTCTTTTTAAGTCTTCATTTAACTCAACCATTCAAAAGCCTTCTGATGGCAAATACCCTCACATAATCAAAATTTGCAATTCCCTATTTTATGATGGTGGCCATGATTTGTTGCTTAATTGGAAATACCTTGCCCATGATTCTATATCCTCTGCATTGATCCTTTAAAAATTATGCCACTATTGGGATATGAATGGTATCATACAGTGTTAGGAACAATATAAATTACGTAAATTTGAATTTAAAAAAAACAAGAGATAACTATCTAAGGATCTCTTGCTTATTCCTTTAGGTATTCAGTTTTTAGCTTTGTTTTCTTTTGTAATTTGGATGTACTCCAGGAGGAATTTTAAGTGAAATAGAAAAAAAAATAGAGCAGTTTGCTTCAAATTTGCCAAAGTCATCTCACTCTTGTTGGCACTTGAAAATATATGGTCTTGATGGATTGCCAAGGATTAAGGTTGGTGTCTTCTAATGAAAAAAATAATCAATGTATCACATTGGAACATACTGGTTGAGACATTTTCCCACTTGCTAAATAAAAGTTAAATCTATTTATCTGCACTCAAGTAAAAGAAGAAGAGAAAACTTCAGTTCAAACATGTAATTTATTAAGTGTTAAAAAAAAAAAACTACCAGTAGGTGCTTGCCAGGTGTGGAAATTTCCATCCTAGTATGTGACTGAGACTGACAGAAGCACTATTTGTGCTCTGGCATGGACATATTCAGAAGAGGTGCATGGTATGGCAACTTTTCCAGCAATTTATTTGTTCATTCCTTCAGTGAATGTTTTTGGAACATTTACTGTGAGCCCAGTATTGAAGCAGGCACTCTGAGAGATGCAAAAGAAGTAGAAGTTATAGTCCTTGCCTTCATGATGCTGGCATCTCCTCTTCCAATCCTCTGAATATTGGCTTGCCCCAGGTCTCAGTCTTTTGTCTCTTATCTTCTTCATCTATACTCACTACCTTGCCAGTCCCATAGCTATAAATATGATCAATAAACATCCTGATGACTCTCAAATTTTTATTTCTAGCCCTAACCTTCAGACACATACTGCCTACTCAACATCTTAACTTGGATGTCTAGTAGGCATCTCAAACTTAACTTGTCTGAAAATTTACTCTTAAATTTTCCCCAAATTGACCCCATATAATTCTTCCTCAGCTCAAAAAATGTATCACTCATGTCAAAAACCTAAGAGTCATCCTTGATTCTCTCCCTCTTGCCTCTTATCTTCCATCAACTGTCACCGATAGCCTTTTTCTTCTTCCAATTTTGTCCCACCACAACACATCTTTGTAAAGCAGTCAGGGATTATTTTTTAAGGCATAAATCAGATCACGTTACTATTCTATCAAAATCTTCCAATGGTTTCATAATATCTTAAATAAAATCCAACTCTTAGTCATGTTCTATAAGACCCTTTATGATGTTTCCATATCTTCCTTCCTGGTTCTAGGTAAATACATAGAATGACCAATTTACTCAATGGCCAAATGCCTTTCTGTGAATTTCCCACTCCCAACTGTAGCCATATTCTCTATTGTTAACTGTCTTATGAAAAATGTTGACAATGACAAGGCATTATTTAGTCAAATTCACAGTTCTTAAAGAATGGATTACACATGAGTGCTATAGGCACATAGAACAAGGGAGCTATTAGAGCAGTATGGGCTAGATCTGGGAAGGCTTCTTAGAAGAAATGAGTTTGAGGTTCATCCTCAATAGATGGTTTGGTCAGAAATTAACATAAAGGGAAGAGGTGAGAGGGAACAATAAGGCAAAGACATATGTGCAGGATTGAAGAGATGACTCTCCACCCCTCTCCCTACACCCAGTTTTTTGATAGAGAGTAATCTGGTAAGGGAGGTTAGAGAAAAGGGGAGGGGTCTTTGTTATTGTTGAATCTTCTGATAAAAGCACACACACACACACACACACATACACATTTTAAGATTTATTTATTTTAGAGAGCGAGAGAGAGTGAGAGAGAGAACTTGCCAGTCCCATAGCTATAAATATGATCAGAGAGAGAATCTCAAGCAGACTCCCCAGTGAGTGCAGAGCCCAACCCAGGGCTCAATCTCATGACCCTGAGATCATGACCTGAGCTGAAATCAAATCAGATGCTTAACTGACTGAGCCACCCAGGTGCCCCTATAAATATATATTTTTAAGACAGGTATGAGCTGACTAGAATAAATGATAGTTTTGATAAGAAAAGGAAAACAAAACAGAAATTGGGAAGTTCATTTTAAAGTCAGACTATTTAGAAAAAAATACAATACAATTTAATCAAAACAATAGTACTTGATGATATCCAAATTTAAGAATTTGACAGCTCACTAACATCTTCCCATAATAATTGTTCCCTGCAACTCGATATTGAGTTTAGCAATCTGAGAAACTCCTCCTTCCCTGACTATATATAAGCATCTAGAGATTAGGGTATATTATTTATTCTTTCACTAACATGCCAGGCATTGTTTGAGGTGCTTGAGATACACATGAGATAAAACCCTGCCTTCCTGGAGCTTACATTCAAATTCTGGGAGACATAATAAGAATATTTTTAACAATTTAGAGGTTCATAAATGCCATGGAAAAGTAGAGCAACTAAGGCAGATTGAGAATATGTGAGGGGAGATACAGTTTTAAGTAGAATAGATCTTAGGAACAAAGTGAACAAAAACTTGAAGAGGGTGAGGGAGGTAGACATGCAGTTAATCTGTTGGAAGAGCTTTCCAGGCAGAGGAATTAACCAGTACAAAGGCCCTAAGGCAAGAATGTATCTAGTATTTTTGAGGATTAGCTAGAACAGAAAGAACAAGGGGAAGAGTAGATAATTTCAGAGAGAGATAACAGGAAGCCAGATTGCATATGGAGGCCACCACAATGACTTTAGCTTTAATTGAAGTAACTGGAGTGATTGGAAGAGGATAGGTTTAGTTATTAATATTTTTCTTAATTCCTTTGCACTGCTGGTACTTAGGACAGTGCCTGGCATAAAGGAAATAATAAAAAATGTCTGTTACATTGAACCAAATTAAACCAGCTTGCTCCTGTTTTTCTCTCTCACACATAATTACTTAATCACTTTATCAGTGAGTCCTACATCAGTGCTATTTTTTGACTCCCTCACTTTCTCAATATTGGCTGCTCTTCTCCTGAATATTCTTGCCAGCTTGGTCTTGGTATAGGCAGAGAAATTCTAAGTCACCTGAAGCAGTATATGAAGATTTGGGCCTAAAGATAAAAGAATGATTTCAGGCTATTTTTCAGCAGCCTAAATCAATTAGAACAAAATATACAAGCATCATTCCAGAAATAGGAAGGGCAGACTGAATGGCTCCTTGCATAAACCATAATGGGTCTTATTTGTTGTCCTTTGGGACCCAGTAGCTCTTACCCTATCCAAGAGATCGGAGTCAGAGCAACCATAATTCAATTTGGAAAGGTTGTGGAAGAGAAAAACATAGTTCTGAGAATTTGGCTTAAGTATTAAAATTATCAGAGTACCACACAACTCATTTTTAGAATCTGTAAGATTTGGCTATCTGTCCTTAGTATTCCTCCAAAAATAGCTGCAAATAGTAAGAGTAGTATAGAAAGCTTTGCTTCTACCCAAGATGGAGTAAAAAGAACCAGATTTACTCACTCTTCTGAAACAACAACAAAAAAACCCCAGACAAAACATATGAAAGAACCTCTATCAAAACACTGGATTTCAAGCAAGGAAGTACATCATCTTATGAGAGATGGGAAACAAATGAGGTAGATTTCCCCAACTCTATTGTTTTGAGGGAATTTCCAGGCTGGAAAAATAAAAGGAGAGGGAACACAGAGTCCTGAAGATTCCCTGAATTGAGAAAATGGAGCTGAGAGTCAGAGAGACTAAAACAGCCACAATTCACAGAACAGAGTACTGGAGAGGAGAAAGATACAGAGAGAATGCTGGATGTTTGCAGAGGGACCCACTGAACAACTGATTTGTACATGCAGATGAGGAAACTATCCATGGTCAGGGAGAAAAATCTGAAAGGATTAGAGAACAGAGTGTCTGGCACTCACAAAAAGTCAGGCATACTCATAAAGACAAATTGAAAAAAACTTGTAATTCATTGGTCATTGGGTAGAATACTCAGGAAGGAATGGCCTCGGTTGTGAGGAATAATTAGCCCTAGGCTGAGTTAGAACCATCTAACAAATCATAAAAGCAAGTCCTGAAGGAATCAAGCTGTTTCCAAATAACTTAGTTACATCCCAGAACAAAGCACAAGAATATTTATAAGAATACAAAAATATCCAGCACCCAACCATGCAAAATTTAAACTGTCTGAAATCCAATCAAAGATTACCAGATATGCAAAAGGTAGGAAAACATAACTCATAACTAGAATAATCAATTGAAACCAACCCAAAATTAATACATATGTTAGTATTAGCAACAATGATATTAGAACAGATACATCTTCAAGGTGTTGAAAAAAATCCAAACTGTCAATCTACCATACTATAACCAGCAGAAATATCTTTCAAAAACAAATGTAAAATAAAGACAGTTTCAGATATACAAAAGTTTAAAGAATTCCTCACCAGAAAACCTAACACTATAAGAATATTAAAGGACATCATTCAGGCATAAGGAAAATGATATCAGATGGAAACATGGATCTACACAGAAAAATGAAGAGCACTTGAAAAGGAAACTACGTGAATAAACACATAAGATTTTTTCTTATTATCTAATGCCCTAAAATACAATTGTTTAAGCAATAATAATAATATATTTTGAGTTTTTAGCATATACATTAGTAAAATATGTAACAGTAATAGCATAAAGGATGGGATAAGAGAAATGGAAGTATACTATTGTAAAGTTTTTATACTATATGTAAAGTATAATATCATTTGAAGGAAATGATAAGTTAAAGTATATATACTATAAATCTTAAGGTAACCACTAAAATAACAAAATGAAGAATTATAGCTATGAGCTAACCACGGAAGTAAAATGAAATCACACACACACCCACAAAAAAGTTCAATTAATCCAAAAGGACACATACAAAGAGGAAAAAAGGAACAAAGAACAAACAGACCAAACAGAAAACAAAATGCAAGTTGTTAGATTTAAACCTAATGATGTTGGGGCACCTGGGTGGCTCAGTCGGTTAAACCCAATGATGTCAGTAATCACATTAAATGTAAATGATCTAAATGTTCCACTTAAAGGGCAGAGATTGGATAAATATATCCAGAGAGTTTGGATAAAAAAGCAAGACCAAATGATAGACTACCTATAAGAAACACATTGGAAATTTAAAACCACAAATGAGTAAAAATAAAAGTATGGAAAAATATATTCAGGGTCAGAAGATCCAATGCCATTAGAATGCCATTATTCTCCAAATTTATCTATAGTTTCAATGCAATCTTAATCAAAATTTCAGAAGGCTTTTTCTGTAAAATTGAGAAGCTGATAATACAACCCATACAGAAATGCAAAAGACCTATAACAGCCAAAACAACTTTGTGAAAGAAGAAGATTTCAGGGCTAATTCTACATGATTCTAAGACTTATTAAGAAGTGACAGTAATCGGGTGCCTGGGTGGCTCTGTTGGTTAAGCAACTGCCTTCGGCTCAGGTCATGATCCTGGAGTCCCGGGATCAAGTCCCGCATCGGGCTCCCTGCTCGGCAGGGAGTCTGCTTCTCCCTCTGACCCTCCTCCCTCTCATGCTCTCTGTCTCTCATTCTCTCTCTCTCAAATAAATAAATAAAATCTTAAAAAAAAAAAAGAAATGACAGTAATCAAAACTATAATATTGGCATAAAGATAAATAAATAGATCAATGGAAAGAATAGAGTCCAGAAACAGGCTCACAGCTATGTTGAAAACTGATATTTGACAAAGATGCAAAGGCAATTTGGTGAAGAAACAGCAATATTTTCAAATATAGCACTGAAACTCCTGGACAACTGTATGAAGAAATGCAGAAAGAATTTCAACCACACCACTCACTAAATAAAAAAATTAACTAATATAGATCACAGAACTAAATAGGAAACCTAAAATTATAAAACCAGTAGAAAACATAAGAGAAAGTCTTTGTGACCTTGAGTAAGGCAATGATTTCTTAAATATGACAATGAAAGCATTTTTTTTTAAAGAAAAAGAGAATATTGATAAATCAGACTTCATCAATTTTAAGAACTTTTTCTCTTTGAAGCCCACTGTTAAGGGAGTGATAGGAAAGCCATAGGTAAAGAGTAAATATTTAGGAAGTATATATCTGATAAAGAACTTGTATCCAGAATATGTAAAGGACTCTCAAAACTCAGGAAAACCACCCCAATTTTTAAAAGAGAGCAAGAGATTTGAACATGTCGTTCACCAAAGAAGACATACAGATGACAAATAAGTACATGAAAAGGGCCTCAACACCATTAATCATTAAGGAAATGCAATATAAGATCACAATGAGACACTTAATAGAATGGCCAAAAATTAAAAAGACTGACCATACCAAGTCTTGGAGAGAATGTGGAGAAACTGGAACTTTCATACACTGATGGTGGGAATGTAAAAATGGTACAATCACAAAGTTAAAAAAAAAAAAAGTGGTACAATCACTTTGGAAAAACAATTTGGCAATTTCTTATAAAGTAAAACATACTCCTATCATACAATCCAGCTATTCTACTTCTAGGTATTAGTTTAAGATTAATGAAACCTGGGGCGCCTGGGTGGCTCAGTCAGTTAAGCGTCTGCCTTCGGCTCAGGTCATGATCCCAGGGTCCTGGGATCAAGCCCCGCATCGGGCTCCCTGCTCCGTGGGAAGTCTGTTCTCCCTCTCCCACTCCCCCTACTTGTGTTCTCTCTCTCGCTGTGTCTCTCTCTGTCAAATAAATAAATAAAATCTTAAAAAAAAAAAAAAAGAGTAATGAAAGCTATGACCTTACAAAGACTCATACACAGGTGTTCAAAACAGCTTTATTTAGAATAGCCCAAAACATAAAACAACTCAAATGACCATCAACAGGTAAATAGATAAACAATCTAAAGCATATATAATGTAATACTTCTCAGCAATAAAAAGAAATCAGCTATTGATACCTGCAATGACATATATAAATCTCAAAATAAGTATGCTGAGTGAAAGAAGCCAGAAAAAACGAGTACATATTTTATGATTCTATTTATGTGAAACTAGAAAATGCAAATTTATTTCTGGAGATAGCAGATAAGTTGTTATCTGTGTAAGAGTGGAGGGAAGGGAGGAGGTAAGAGTGATGAACTACAAAAGGGCATGAGGAAACTTAGGGATAACAGATATGTTCATTATCTTGATTGTGGTAATGGTTTCATGGGAATATACATATGCCAAAGCTTATCAAAATGTATACTTTAAATATTTACCATTTATTATATGTCACTTTTATGTCAATAAAACTCTTTAAAAATGTTTTGCTTATATAGTAGAATTTTGTTTTATATCTCAATATATTGTTGAAAGCTTAATGGTTGTGGTGATTCCTGCCACATAGTAAATGTTCAGTGAACAGAAGGTCTAGTTAACCTTCTTTGAAGATTAACCTGAAAAAAAATGTCAAGAAATGTGGCTCTTTTAAAAAATATTACCTATCTAATGGGTATATGGAAGACCCTGATCTGAAGTAATTGAGAACTAGAGCACCTTAGAGAATTATATTTTTTAAAATATAAAATTTTAACTATGACCCATAATAAGTTTATTGGAAGGCATTATTATATGTCTATATATTAGATTGTGATGTAATACAATACTAAGTATCTTGCTCCATCAAATCTGAAAAAATATAAAGTGAAATAGATCTCATATTTGTTTTTTCTTTCACTAATGTTGGAGTTGGGATTAAATTAAATATTTAAAATTCTAAGAAAACATAAAAGAAAAGCCCAAAATTATTCAAATTAGATTATGAAACAAAGAAAATATTAAACTCCTTTGGAGTATGAAGGAATATTTTTAGTTTCTACGTTTAGAAAAAAGCAGTGAATATGTTTATCAAATTTTTTTTTTAAAGATTTTATTTATTTATTTGACAGAGAGAGACACAGCAAGAGAGAGAACACAAGCAGGGGGAGTGGGAGAGGGGGAAGCAGGCTCCACGCAGAGCAGGGAGCCCGATGTGAGACTAGATCCCAGGACCCTGGGATCATGACCTGAGCCGAAGGCAGATGCTTAACCGACTGAGCCACCCAGGTGCCCTATCAAATTTTTTTTATCAGACTTCTGGTTTATCAGACTTCTTACAGTTCCACATGTAAGGAGCTTGGAAATCATTACTCTGTCCTAACAATAAGTAAAAAGCTGAACACATTGAAAAATCAACAACTCTTCTTGGATTCATAAGAGAGGGGAGGACACAGGGGAAACCATGCCCCTGAGATTGGGAAGACAGGCAGATGAATATAGGAATTAAAGTCTTCCCAGAGCCAAGACTCAGTAGCAGAAACTGTCATGGGAACCAGTGCCAGAGTAAAAAACAAAAAACAAAAAACCCACCACCAACAAAAAGCCTGAACCTAATCAATGAATTGGTGGAGGCTCACTGTGGACAACTCTGAGAGTTAACAACTCCACAAGGACCCAGTCATGGGGGTCCCCCATAATATTGTGAGATTTACGTCTAAGAGTGAACCAAGTACACACAGTGAATAACAGAAAAATCCCCTCAGGGTTTCATCAGGGGGAAGAAAAAGGAACCATTTTGAAATATGCCGGAGTGCTCTGTTCTTATGTAGGCCTGCCCTCAGGAGAAACTACTTAACCAGAACCTAACCTGCCAAGGTATTTTCAGAGCCTAACTGACCTAGTGAAAGAGAAATATCCAACTGCAGCTGGCTCTAGGCTTGCTGTCCAACCAAAGAGGGGAGGGAAAAAAACCTGAGAAACACTTGTGAAAGTCACAGCTCAGAAGCATGGACTCACTAAAAGTCTGAGACCTAGTTATAGGCCTATAAAATGCTTCCTCTCCCCTCACATCTCATCACATTACTAAAGGCCTATTTACAGCAGTTCCTTTTACTTGGTACATTATATGTGGCTATCAAGAAAACATTATAAGGCATACTAAAAAACAGATAAAATGAGCATCAGAACACCCCATGGCAGGGATGTTAGAATTATCAGACCAGGAATTTAAACAACTATGATTAATATACTAAGGACTCTAATGGATAAAGTACACAGAGTGCAAGAACAGATGGGCAAAGTAAGCAGAGAGATGGAAATTCTAAGAAAGAACCAAAAAAGAAATGCTAGAGATGAAAAACACTAACAGAAATAAAGCTTGCCTTTTATAGGCTCATTACCAGACCTGACACAGCTGAGGAGAGAATCACTGAGCTAGAGGATATAATAAATGAAGCCTCCAAAAGCACAGAATAAAGACTGAAAAAAAAAAAAAATGGAACAGAATATCCAGGGACTGTGGGACAACTACAAAAGGTATAACATACTCATAATGGGAATACTAGAAGGAAAAGAAAGAGAGAAAGGAACAGAAGAAATACTTGAAACAATAATGACTGAGAATCTACCCAAATTAATGTCAGACTCCAAATCACCAATTCAGGAAGCTCAGAGACCACCAAACAGGATATATGTCCCAAACACTACACACAGACATATAATTTTCAAACTACAGAAAATCAAAGGTTAAAAAAAAAAATCCTTAAAGAAACCAGAGGTAAAAAACAGCTTACTTATAGAGAACAAAGGTAAGTATTATACCCAACTTCTCTTCAGGAACCATGCAAGCAAGAAGAGAATGGAGTATATAAGAAATAGAGCAGAGGATCATAGGGGAAGAGAAGGAAAACTGAATGGGAAGAAATCAGAGAGGGAGACAAACCATGAGAGACTCTGGATTCCAGGATACAAACTGAGGGTTGTGGAAAGGGAGGTGGGTGGGGGGATGGGGTAATTGGGTATTAAGGAGGGCACGTGGTGTGATGAACACTGGGTGTTATACACAACTGATGAATCATTGAACACTACATCAGAAACTAGTGATGTACTATATGTTGGCTAATTGAATTTAAATTAAAAAAAAAGAGAACGGAGTGAAATATTTAAACTGTTGAGAGAAAGAAATTTCAACCTATAATTCTGTACTCTGCAAACTTATCCTTCAAATATAAAAAAGAAAGATTTTCTCAGACAAATAAAAATTGAGAAAATTTGTTGCTAGTAAACCTGGCTTGCAAGAAATGTTAAAATAAGTTATTTTGAGAGAAAGAAAATGATATGGGTCAGAAACTCAGATCTACATAAAGAAAAGAAGAGCATGAAAGGAGAAATAAGTAAAAGAAAAATTAATTTTTCTTATTCTTAACTGATCTAACAGATAATAGTTTGTTCAAAATAATAGCAATGATAAAAAATAAATAATAGCATTGATATATTCAATTATGCATGTTTATGTATAGATCATATATATATGTATATGTATGTTTATATATAAAGGGACCTGGGTGGCTCAGTCAGTTGACTGTCTGACTCTTGATTTGGGCTCAGGTCATGATCTTGGGGTTATGGGATCAAGCCCCAAGTTGGGTTCTGTGCTCAACAGGGAGTCTGCTTCTCTCCTTCTCCCTTTTCCCCTTCCCCCCTCAAATAAAGATTTATTTATTTGAGAGAGAGAGTGGGAGGGGAGTGGTAGAGAGAGGGAGAGAGAGAATCTCAGGCAGACTCTCCACTGAGCTGGGAGCCTGACATGGGGCTCAATCTTACAACCATAAAGTCATGGCCTGAGCCCAAATCATGAGTCAGACACTCAACTGACTGAGCCACCCAGGTGCCCCAAGGTATAGTATTTTTTGAAAGGGGATGTAGATTAGTTGCAAATGTATATTTCAAACTCTAGGGCAAACACTAAAAAAAAAGTAAAAAAAAAAAGGTATAACCAATATGCTAAGAAAGGAGAGAAAATGGAATCATATAAAATATTCAATTAAAACCACAAAAGAAGGCAGAAAAAAAGGCAAAGAGAAAAATAGGAACAAGGAACAGGGCAACAAGTAGAAAACAAAAACAAATATGGTAGATATTAGTCCAAATGTATAAATAATCACTTTGGATGTCAATAGTCTAAATGTCCCAATTAAAAGACAGATCGTGGGGCGCCTGGGTGGCTCAGTCGTTAAGCGTCTGCCTTCAGCTCAGGTCATGATCCCAGGGTCCTGGGATCGAGTCCCACATCGGGCTCCCTCCTCGGCGGGAAGCCTGCTTCTCCCTCTCCCACTCCCGCTGCTTGTGTTCCTGCTCTCGCTATCTCTGTCTCTGTCAAATAAATAAAATCTTTAAAAAAATTTAAAAAATAAAAAAAATAAAAGACAGATCGTCAGAGTGGATCAAAAAGCATGACCCAACGTTAAACTTTGTATATAATGCTTTATAATTTAAAAGAATTTTTTATTTTTTTCATCAGATAAGTGTACTCTTTAATACCTATTTCCTATTTCACTCATTCCCCCACCTTCCTCCCCTCTTATAACCAACCTTTGTTCACTGTAGTTGGAAATCTGCTTCTTGGTTTCTCATTCTCCCTTTTTTCCCTTTGCTCATTTGTTTTGTTTCCTAAATTTCACATATGAGTGAGATCATGTGGTGTTTGTCTTTCTCTGACTGATTTATTTCACTTGGCATTATTTTCTCTAGCTCTAGTCATGTTGTTGCAGATGGCAAGATTTCACTCTTTTTTATGATTGAATAATATTAAATTGTGCCCCCCTCCAAATCCATATGTTGAAGTTCTAACCCCCAATGTGATTGTATTTAGAGATAGGGCCTTAAAGGAGGTAATTAAAGTTAAATGAGCTCATAAGCACAGGGTTCTAATCCAATAGGACTGAAGAAGAGGAAGAAACACCAGACACTTCTCTCCCTCTTTCTCTCCACATGTACACAAAAGAAAAGCAATAGGAGGGCACAGTGAGAAAGAGGCCATCTGGTAGCCAATGACAGAGGCCAAATCTACTCAGGGTTGCCTGAGTAACAGCGCGGCAGGCCTCTCCCCCAGAAGTACAAATCTTGTACTCCTAGGGTCCAGAACTGTGACAAATAAATTTCTGTTGTTTAGGCCACCCAATCTGTGGTATCTTGTTATGGCAGTTATTATAGGTGTTAGTAAAGAATTGAGAATGATACTATGAAGGAAAGA
Source organism: Mirounga angustirostris (assembly GCF_029215605.1). NCBI lineage: Eukaryota > Metazoa > Chordata > Mammalia > Carnivora > Phocidae > Mirounga > Mirounga angustirostris. Next base: position 147,749,662 of record NW_026991710.1, on the reverse strand, counting down.
AAAAAAACAACCCAACTATATGTTGCCTACAAGAAACCTACTTCAAGAATAAAGACACATATAGAGGCACCTGGCTGGCTCAGTTGGAGGAGAGTGTGACTCTTGATCTTGGGGTCGTGCATTCGAGCTCCACGTCAAGTGTAGAGATTACTTAAAAATAAAAACTTAAAAAAAAGACATATAGCTAAAAAGTAAGTGTATGGAGAAAAATATACTGTACTAACACTAACCAAATAAAGCAGGAGTAGCTATATTAATTTGAGACAGAGCAGACATCAAAAGAAAGTTATCAAGAATAAAGTAGGATATTACATAATGATAAACGGGTTAATTCTCCAATAAGACATAACAATTCTTAACAAGTATGTGCCTAACAAAAGAGCATCAAACTGCATTAAGTAAAAACTCATAGGATTGTGAGAAAAAACAGATGAATCCACTATCCATATATCATAGATTTCAACACCCCACAGAAATGGAACAAATCCAGCAGTAGAACTCAACAACACCACCAATGAACTGGATGTAATTGACATCTACAGACTACTTCACCCAGTAATAGTACAATACACATTGTTCTCAAACTCACACGGAACATTCATCAAGACAGATCACATTCTGGGCCATAAAACACAACTTAACAAAGTGAAAAGAATAGAAATCATACAATTTCTTCTCTCATACCATAATGGAATTAAACTAAAAGTCAATAACAGAAAGATAACTGGAAAATCCCCAAATAGATGGAGATTAACAGAATTCTAAATAACATGTTGGGGTTAAAAAGAAATCTCAAGAGAACTTTTAGAATATTTTGAACTAAATGAAAAGGAAAACAACTTATCAAAATGTGTGGGATGGATTGGGGGGAAAGATGGCAGAGGAGTAGGGGACCCTATTTCAACTGGTCCCCGGAATTGAGCTGGATATCTACTAGACCACTCTGAGCACCCACGAAGCCACCCTGAGATGTAAGAAGATCTGGATCTCTACAAACAGAATATCACAGGCGTTTGGTTTTGAGGTGCGAAGCGGGGACCCGTGATTCCGCGGGCAGATATCGGGGAATAAATGGCAGTGGGAGGGAGCCTGGCTGTGGGGATCCTATACCGCCGGAGAGTGACAGCCTCGTGTGCTGCGGGTGGGCACAGAGTTGCAGACCGGTAGTGGTGGGGAAAGGACTTTAGGGCAGCCCCCAGGGTGGAAACCCGGAGTGGTGGGGTGGCACCTGTGAACTGCAGCCCCTGGGGCAGAAACCCTGAGCAGCGGGGTCATGCCTGTGAACTGCAGGCCCCGGGTTTCCGAACTGCAGCCCCCTGGGTCAGAAACCCGGAGTGGCAGGGTTGCGCCTGTGAACTGCAGCCCCTGGGGATGGAAAACCGGAGCGGCGGGGTCACGCGGGTGAACTGGGAGCAGCTGGCGGTTTTAGAAGCACAAAGGGCACAGAGGTGCTCCGACCTGGAGGCAGGACTGGGAGCGCTGCGGAGGGGCGCACAACCCAGGCCGCTGCAGTTTATAGCAGCACGGACAGAATGGAGACAGTGCGGCCTGGAGAGCTCACTGAAGAACAGACTGCGGTCTCTCTGCTCTGAGGCAGAGGGTTGGAAACAGTCTCTTCTGCTCTGACTCATGGAAGAGAGCAGAAAGCCGCCAGAGAACAAAAGCCACAAAGACTGATTCCCGCTGAGCCCATCCCCCGCCACAGGGGCGCAGGGCAACTCCACCCAAACAGGGTTGCCTGAGTAACAGCGCGGCAGGCCCCTCCCCCAGAAGACAGGCTGGGAAAACAACAGGCCAGCAACCCTAAGGTCCCAAGAAAACAGGTGCATCTTGCCTGGGTTCTGGTCAATAATTTGGACTCTATACATTCCCTCAAACACCCATCAACAGAATGACTAGGAGGAGGAGCCGCCAAAATAGAAAAGACTCAGAGATTATGACTTATGCTGCAGATTTACAAATGGATGCAGATATAACCAAGATGTCAGAGATGGAATTCAGGCTAGCAATTGTGAAGACAATGGCTAGAATGGAGAAATCAATTAATGGCAACATAGAGTCTCTAAGGGCAGAAAGGAAAGCTGAATTGGCAGAACTTAAAAATGCTATCAATGAGACCCAATCCAATCTAGATAATCTAACAGCTAGGGCAACTGAGGCAGAAGAGCTAATAATATAATAGATAATATATTAGAATATATTACAATATATAATATATTAGATATTATATTATAATATCTGGAAGACAATATAATAGATAAAAAGGGAAAAGAGCAGGCCAGGGAAAAACAACTCAGAATCCATGAAAATAGAATCAGAGAAATAAGTGACACCATGAAGCTTTCCAATGTCAGAATAATTGGAATCCTGGAGGGAGTGGAGAGAGAGAGAGGACTAGAAGATGTATTTGAGCAAATCATAGCTGAGAACTTCCCTAATCTGTGGAATGAAACAAACATTCGAGTCCTAGAGGCAGAGAGGACCGCTCCCAAGATCAAGGAAAACAGGCCAACACCCCGGGGTGTAATAGCAAAACTTGCAAATCTTAGAACCAAGGAAACCATCTTAAGGGCAGTTAGGGGGAGGAGATTCCTTACGTACAGAGGGAGGAACATCAGAATAACGTCAGACCTATCCACAGACACCTGGCAAGCCAGAAAGGCCTGGCAAGACATATTCAGCATACTAAAAGAGAAGAACATGCAGCCAAGAATACTTTATCCAGCAAGGCTTTCATTTAGAATGGATGGAGAGATGCAGAGCTTCTATGACCAGCAGAAACTGAAAGAATATGTGACTACTAAACCGGCACTGCAAGAAATAGTAAGGGGGGTTCTATAAAAGGAGAAAGACCCCAAGAGTGATATACAACAGAAATTTACAGGGACAATCTATAAAAACAACGTCTTCACAGGCAACATGATGATGATTAATTCATATCTTTCAATAATCACTCTCAGTGTGAATGGCTGAAATGCTCCATAAAAGGGCACAGGGTTGCAGATTGGATAAAAAGACAGGACCCATCCATATGCTGCCTACAAGAGACTCATTCTGAACCTAAAGATACATCCAGACTGAAAGTGAAGGGATGGAGATCCATCTTCCATGCCAACTGACCTCAAAAGAAAGCTGGGGTAGCAATTCTTATATCAGACAAATCAGATTTTAAACTAAAGTCTGTAATAAGAGACACAGAAGGACACTATATCATTCTTAAAGGGTCTATCCAACAAGAAGATCTAACAATTGTAAATATCTATGCCCCCAACATGGGAGCAGCCATCTACATAAGCCACTGTTAACCAAAATAAAGAGTCATATTGATAACAATATGTTAATTGTAGGCGACCTCAATACTCCACTATCAGCAATGGACAGATCATCTAAGCAGAAAATCAACAAGGAAACAAGAGTTTTGAATGATACATTGGACCAGATGGACCTCATAGATATTTACAGAACATTCCACCCTAAAACAACAGAATACTCATTCTTCTCGAGCACACGTGGAACTTTCTCCAGAATAGACCACATACTGGGTCACAAATCAGGTCTCAACCGATACCAGAAGATTGAGATTATTCCCTGCATACTCTCAGACCACAATTCTTTAAAACTGGAACTCAAACACACAAAAAAATTGGCAGAAATTCAAACACTTGGAAGCTAAAGACCACTCTGCTCAAGAATGTTTGGTCAACCAGGAAATCAAAGAACAATTTAAACAATTCATGGAAATCAATGAGAACAAAAACACATTGGTCCAAAACCTATGGGATACTGCAAAGGCGGTCCTAAGGGGGAAATACATAGCCATCCAAGCCTCACTCAAAAAAATAGAAAAATCCTGAATTCACCAACTAACTCTACACCTTAAAGAACTAGAGAAAAAGCAACAAATGATGCCTAAGCCATGCATTAGAAGAGAAATAATTAAAATTAGAGCAGAGATCAATGAATTAGAAACCAGAAACACAGTAGATCAGATCAACAAAACTAGAAGTTGGTTCTTTGAAGAACATTCCTCAAGTTCAGAAAATCCATCTATGAAAAACCTACAGCGAATATCATCCTCAATGGGGAAAAGCTGAGAGCCTTTCCCTTAAGATCAGGAACACGTCAAGGATGCCCACTCTTGCCACTATTGTTCAACATAGTACTAGAAGTTCTAGCAACAGCAATCAGACAACAAAAAGAAATAAAAGGTATTCAAACTGGCAAAGAAGAAGTCAAATTCTCTCTTTTCACAGACGACATGATACTCTATGTGGAAAACCCAAAAGACTCCACCCCCAAATTACTAGAACTCATCCAGCAATTCAGTAATGTGGCAGGATACAAAATCAATGCACAGAAATCAGTTGCTTTCTTATACACTAACAACGCAACCATAGAAAAAGAAATTAGAGAAACGATTCCATTTACAATAGCACCAAAAACCATAAGATACCTCGGAATAAACCTAACCAAAGAGGTAAAGGATCTATACTCTAGGAACTACAGAACATTCATGAAAGAAATTGAAGAAGACACAAAAAGATGGAAAAATATTCCATGCTCATGGATCGGAAGAATAAACATTGTTAAAATGTCTATGCTACCCAGAGCAATCTATACCTTCAATGCGACCCCGATCAAAATTCCAATGACAGTTTTCAAAGTGCTGGAACAAACAATCCTAAAATTTGTATGGAATCAGAAAAGACCCCGAATCGCCAAGGAAATGTTGAAAAAGAAAAACAAAGCTGGGGGCATCACGTTGCCCGATTTCAAGCTATATTACAAAGCTGTGATCACCAAGACAGCATGGTACTGGCACAAAAACAGACATATAGACCAATGGAACAGAATAGAGAACCCAGATATGGACCCTCAACTCTATGGTCAAATAATCTTTGACAAAGCAGGAAAAAACATGCAATGGAAAAAAGACAGTCTCTTCAATAAATGGTGCTGGGAAAATTGGACAGCCACATGCAGAAGAATGAAACTCAACCATTCTCTAACACCATTCACAAAGATAAACTCAAAGTGGTTGAAAGACCTCAATGTGAGACAGGAATCCATCAAAATCCTAGAGGAGAACATAGGCAGTAACCTCTTTGACATCGGCCACAGCAACTTCTTTCAAGATACATCTCCAAAAGCTAGTGAAACAAAAGCAAAAATGAACTTTTGGGACTTCATCAAGATAAAAAGCTTCTGCACAGCAAAGGAAACAGTCAACAAAACAAAGAGGCAACCCACAGAATGGGAGAAGATATTTGCAGATGACACTACAGATAAAGGGCTGGTATCCAAGATCTATCAAGAACTTCTCAAACTCAACACCCAAAAAACAAATGATCAAGTCACAAAGTGGGCAGAAGATATGAAAAGACACTTCTCTGAAGAAGACATACAAATGGCTATCAGACACATGAAAAAATGTTCATCATCGTTTGCCATCAGGGAAATCCAAATCAAAACCACATTGAGATACCACCTTACACCAGTTAGAATGGCAAAAATGGACAGGGAAAGAAACAACAGATGTTGGAGAGGTTGTGGAGAAAGGGGAACCCTCTTACACTGTTGGTGGGAATGCAAGTTGGTACAGCCACTTCGGAAAACAGTGTGGAGGTGCCTCAAAAATTCAAAAATAGAGCTACCCTATGACCCAGCAAGTGCACTACTGGGTATTTACCCCAAAGACACAGATGTAGTGAAAAGAAGGGCCATATGCACCCCAGTGTTCATAGCAGCAATGTCCGCAATAGCCAAAGTGTGGAAAGAGCCGAGATGCCCTTCAACAGATGAATGGCTAAAGAAGATGTGGTCCATATATACACTGGAATATTACTCAGCCATCAGAAAGGATGAATACCCAACTTTTACATCCACATAGATGGGACTGGAGGAGATTATGCTAAGTGAAATAAGTCAAGCAGAGAAAGTCAATTATCATATGGTTTCCCTTATTTGCAGAACATAAGGAATAGCATGGAGGACATTAGAAGGAAGGGAAAAATGAGGGGCAGGGAATTGGAGGGAGAGATGAACCATGAGAGACTGTGGACTCTGAGAAACAAACAGGGTTTTAGAGACATGGGGGAGGGAGGGGTGGGTTAGCCTGGTGATGGGTATTAAGGAGGGCACGTACTGCATGGAGCGCTGGGTGTTATATGAAAACAATGGATCGTGGATCACCACATCAAAAACCAATGATGTATTGTATGGTGACTAACAACCTAATAAAATTAAAAAAAGAAAAAAATGTGTGGGATGCACCAAAAGCAGAGCTTAGAGGGAAATTTATGAATGCATTAAATGCAAATATTAGAAAAGAGGAAAGATCTAAAACCAATTATCTCAGTTTCCACCGTGGGAAACCAGAGCAAATTCAATTTGCTCCAAAGTAAGCAGGAAAAAAAGAAATAATAAGAATTGGAACAGGTAAGTGAACCAAGTCAGAGAAAGACAAATGCCATATGATTCCATTTATATGTGGAATCTAAAAAACAAACAAAAATGAGAAACAATATTCATAAATATAGAGAACTAGTGGTTGCCAGAGGAAAGAGGGTTAGGGAATAGGCAAAATAGGTGGAAGGGATTAGGAGGTACATATTTCTGGTTATCCAATAAAGAAGTTACAAGGATGAAAAAGTACAGCATAGGGAATATAGTCAATAATATAGTAATAATTTTGTATAATGACAGATGGTAACTACATTTATCATGGTGAGCATTTCATTATGTACATAATTGCTGAACCACTATGTTGTACACTTGAAACTAATATATGTCAACTACACTTCAATCAAAAAATAAAAGGAGAAAATTAGGAATTCAAGTGAAAAACTTAAACAATGACTGGCTTTTTGATGATTTGAAGAAATTATTAAATTTTTTTAGTTATGTTAAAGGATATTGTATTACGAGTTTTAAAAGTCCTTATCTTTAGTGAAATATACTGAAATATTTGTGGATAAGATGAGATGACTAGAATTAGCTTCAAAGTAATCAAAATTGAAGGAGAAAAAAAGCAGAGGTATAGGTGATACAAGGGAGGCTATGGGGTAATAAAAATTGAAGCTAACAGATGAGTATTTTGAGGTTCATTAAACCATTATATCTGTTTTGTATATATTTGAAGTTTTTCACAATAAAAAGAAAATAAAAATCAATACTTTAATAAAAAATGATTAGAGCAGAAGTCAATGAAATTTAAAACAGGAAATCAATAGAGAAAATCAATGAAACCAAAAGCTGGTTCTTTAAAAAGATTTAAAAAAATCAATAAGCTTCTAGCCAAGTAAACTAAGAAAAAAAAGAGGACACAAATTACTAATATCAGAAATGAAAGAAGGAACATCACTACAGATCCCATGGAAATTGAAAGGCTAATAAAGCAATATTATGACCAACTCTATGCCCATAAATCTGTTAAACAAAATTAGTGAATCAACTCCTTGCAAGACACAGTTTGCCAAAATTCACACAAACACACAATCTGAATAGACCTGTATCTATTAAAGAAATTGAGTTAATAATTAGTAACCTCTCCAAACAGAAAGCACCAGGCTCAAGTGGGTTCCCCAGTAAATTTTATGAAATATTTCAGGAAGAAATTATACCAATTCTCTACAATCTCTTTCAGAGGATAGAAGCAGAGGGAATATTTCCTAACTCATTCTATGAGGCCAGCATTACTGTAATACCAAAACCAGATAATGGCTTTACAGGAAAAGAAAGCTATAGACCAATATCTCTCATGAACATAGATACAAAAATCCTCAACAAAATATTAGCAAATTGAATCCAAACAAGTATAAAAAGAATGATATACCACAGTCAATGTGATTTAGGTATGCAAGCCTGGTTCAATGTTTGAAAATTAATTAATGCAATCCATCACATCAATAGACTAAAAAAAAAAAAAAATCACATGATCCTATCAATAGATGCAGAAAACTCATTTGAGAAAACCTAACATGCATGCATGATAAAAGTTCTCAGTAAACTAGAGATAGAGGGGAACTTTCTCAACTTGGTAAAGACTATCTACAAAAAGCCTATAGCTAACATCCTTAATGGTGACAAATTCAGATCTTTCCTACTAAGATCAGGAACAAGGCAAGAAAGTGCCCTCTCACCATTCTTTTTTAATATCATACCAAATGTCCTTGCTAATATAATAAGGCAAGAAAAGGAAATGAAAGGTATATAAAGTATATAAAGTCTTTGCAGATGACATGATTGTCTATGTAGAAAATCCAAAAGAATCAACAAAAAACCTTCTGGAACTAATAAGTGATTATAGCAAAGTTGCAGGGTACAAGGTTAATATACAAGCATCAGTTGCTTTCCAACATACAAGCAATGAATAAGTGGAATTTGAAATTAAAAACAATACCATTTATATTAACACTCCCCAAAATAAAATATTTAGGTATAAATCTGACAAAATATATACAAGATGTATATGAGAAAAACTATAAAACTCTGTTGAATAAAATCAACATTTGGATATGGTGATGCCTTTTAAGATATAACACCAAAAACATAATACATGAAAGAAATAATTGATAAGCTAAACTTTATTATAGTTAAAATTTCTCTGTGAAAGAATATGTCAAGAGAATTAGAAGATAAGCTGTAGGCTGGAAAAAATACTTGCAAAATATACATCTGATACAGGACTGTTATCCAAAATATACAAAAAACTCTTTTAAACTCAACAATAAGAAAACAACCAACCTGATTAAAAAAATAGGCCAAAGACCTTAACAGATTCTTCACCAAAGAAGACATACAGATGACAAATAAGTATATAAAAAGACACCCCGCATCATATGTCATCAAGGAAATGCAAATTAAAAGAACAATGAGATATCACTACACACCTATTAGAATGGCCAATATCCAGAACACTGACAACACCAAATACTGGTGAGGATATGAAACAACAAGAACTCTCATATGTTGCTGGTGGATATGTGAAATGGTACAGTCACTTTGGAATACAGTTTAGCAGTTTCTTACAAAACTAAACAACTTTTACCATATAATTCAGCAATTGTGCTCATTGGTATTTATCCACAGGAGTTGAAAACTTATGACCATACAAAAACTGGTCCATGGATATTTACAGAAGCTTTATTCATATTTGCCAAAAATTGGAAGCAACCAAGATGTCCTTGAGTAGGTAAATGGATAAATAAATTGTGGTACATCCAGACAATGGAATATTATTTAGTACTAAAAGAAATGAGCTGTCAAGACATGAAAAGACATGGAGGAAACTTAAATGCATTTTACTAAGTGAAAGAAGCCAATCTGAAATGGCTACATATTGTATGATTACAACTATATGACATTCTGAAAAACGTAAAACTATAGAGACAATAAAAAACATCAGTAGTTGCCAGAAGTTAAGGAGAGAGAAATGTATAGGCAGATCACAGAGGATTTTTAGGGCAGTGAAAATATTCTGTATGATACTGTAATGATGGATAAATGTCATTATACATTTGTCCAACCCATAGAATGTACAGCACCATGCATGAAATTATGGCCTTTGGGAGATTATGATGTGCCATGTAGGTTCATCTTGGGAAAAAAAAATTACCGTTCTGGTGAGTGATGTTGATATTTAGGAGACTATGCATGTGTGAGGGCAGAAGGTATATGGGAAATCTGTACCTCCCTTTCAATTTTATTGTAAACCAATGACTACTCTAAAATAATTGTCCTTTTAAAAAATCCACAATCTTACCTAAATTAATTCACCTTTAAGATGTATCAAGTCACTGAAAACTTCATACAAAAATTTCCTTTCAACAACATTGTTTTCTTTCAAAGTACAATATACCTATATGTCTTCTCCTCTTTTTAATATTTCACGGTAGGAAAGATCCTCTGGCATCTGTCAACAAGATGAAATCCGAATGGCTGTGGATTCTGATTCTGATTCCTCCACTATTTTGCTAGTTTTTCTTTGCTACAATAGCCTCCATTCTTTTCATGTCTAACCTGAAAGCCAGAGAAGCCTGATTAAATAGATGATAAAAAAAAAAAGAAAAAAAATAGATGATGAATATTCCACAGTTGTATGCAAATACTGTATTTAAAGAATTCTCTCCTGGAAGAGAAAAACACTTGTTTGGTATGACCCCAAGAGCTTAAACTGGGACTGGTTGGTGGAAGCTACAAAAAAATATTTTACAGTAAGGGAAATGTTAGAACTGCATCAGTAGAATATGTTGACTTAGTCAATAATGAGCTCCCCAGCATGGTAGGTGTTCGAGAACAGGGCTAAATGTTTATTAGGGGAAATTCAAGTCTCTGTTTTCAATGAGGCTAGGATGAAGTAATCTACATGGAATAAAAATTCACAATATTACTAAAAATTTGCAACAAAAATGAACCCCCAAAGTATTTTTGGTAGGTTTTAAAAACTTAATTGAACTATATGTATAGAATATTATTTCTCAATGTCAGAATAGATAGGTTTTTTGTTCCTATCAGAGTGGAATCCAAGTTATTTGACAATGTTGTTGTTAGGATATGCAAGTTAAGAACCACTGAACTTGGGATACCTGAGTGGCTCAGTTGGTGAAGCGTCTGCCTTCGGCTCAGGTCATGATCCCAGGGCCCTGGGATTGAGCCCTGCATCAGGCTCCCTGCTCACTGGGGAGTCTGCTTGTCTCTCTCCCTCTGCCCCTGCTTGTGATCTCTCTCTCTGACAAATAAATAAAATCTTAAAAAAAAACAAAACAAAACCTCTGAACTTGATGGTATTCGTTCTAGAAATTCACTTGAGTTTTAACCATCATAAAAAGCAGTTCTAGAAATTCACTTGAGTTTTACAACCTTAAAAAACAGTTCTTCTCTACTGAATATACCAAAAATAAAAAATTACTTTGAGTACTTAAAAATGCAGATTCTGGCTCTTACTATCACCTCCCCCTGATCCCCAGCATTTCTTACTTAATATTTTGTTGTGGAACCTGGGCATTTGATTTTTTTTAAAGATTTTATTTATTTATTTGACAGACAGAGAGCAGGAGAGCACAAGCAGGGGGAGTGGCAGACAGAGAGGGAGAAGCCATCTCCCTGTAGAGCAGGGAGCCCAACTCAGGGCTCCATTCCAGAACCCTGGGATCATGACCCCAGCTGAAGGCAGGCCCTTAACCAATGAGCCACCCAGGCGCCCCCAGGGGCATTTGATTTTTAACAATTATTCTAAGGGATTTTTATTGTCAGTAGTCATAAAATTACACTTGAGAAACACAAAGAAGAGAGTAGAAAAGATCAACTCCCAATCTTTTTATCCAAATATTTATGAGAATGCTACAGAACTTTATGTTCAGATGAATTTCATCTTTTAAAAAAACAAACACTGACACATTTTGCTTTTTCTTCTATCTCAGGGCAAAAAGCCAAGATGAAATTTATAGTACTTGCTGTCGCTGTTGGGCTAACTTTGCTGCTAGGAGTCCAAGCCATGCCTGCCAATCGCATCTCTTGCTACAGAAAGACCCTAAAAGATCGCAACTGTCACAACCTTCCAGAGGGAGTGACTGACCTGACAAAGATCGATGTAAACGTCCGGGATCACTTCTGGGATGGGAAGGGATGTGAGATGATCTGTTACTGCAACTTCAGCGAATTGCTCTGCTGCCCAAAGTAAGGAAATGTAATCACAAAGTATATGGCTATGAAATGTATGCATAACAACTCTTTCTTAAGACAACTTTATATGTGTTTGCTGAAATTAATCACCTTTTAGTAAAATCCTACTTAAATCTCAGCTATTTTCTAGGATCATCACCATTGTGTATGAAACTGAATGTTTTCATTTAAGAAACAGAGTTTGGCAGATTTTAATAAAACTAAATATATAAAAAAACCCAAAAAACAAACAAAAAACTAAATATAATCCAGAAAATTAATAACACCCCAATATATTAAATTCTAAATTCCCTGACTTTTACCACAAAAAAATCTACCAGTAGGAGAGGCCAACTTTAAGGTTGATATCTTAAATCAATTTGAAAACCAATAAAAGACTTTAGATAAAATATCCTAGTGAACAGGGCCACATAATTAATTGGACAGAGAAGTGGTAATGGTCAAAGAAAAACTTTCTAGCTCTATGTATGAGTTAACCAGAAATGAACTAAATAAAAATTATCTACTGACTTGGAAAAGAGATGCATTTTAAGGATAATACAGTGGTAGATAAATCAATAATTTTTTTTGGTTCTTGTTTTTAAAATCATCTTCTTCTGATACTGAAGAGCCTCAAATACCATGATCTCAGCTATTTCATACTGAAATTAGCTCTTTCAAATTACTTTCAACACATGTCATCATATTTTCATTTTTCTAAGAAACCTGTTAGGTAGAAAGAACAGATATAATCACTTACGAAGGAAAGGTGCAGAGAGGTAAAGTGACCAGCATCATCCCACACAACTCGTTAATATCAGTACTGAAACTAAAATCCAGGTCTTCTGATTTGGACCAGATATTTTTTCTAACAAGGCACTTGGGTTCTTAATGTGTGGTTCCCAGCTCAGCAGCTTCAATATCACCTAGTTCTTATTAAAGATGCATATCCATTCTGGAGCCCTAGACCAGACCTACTGAATTAGGAAGACTGGAGGTGAGGCCTAGCAACTATGGCTTAACAAATCCTAAAGGTGATTCTGATGCATGATAAAGTTTGAGAATCACTTGTACCAAATGATATCAAGAACGTGAGTAAACTGATTCCATTAAAATGACTTAATTTTTCCCAGACTACATAAATGAAATGCTATTTAATATTAAAATACCATGTTTGCTCTTTTGTAATTGTAAGACCTGAAGCCAATTTATTGAGAAGTACTTGTATTTAATTTATGATATAATTTTGTGACCATCTGTGTTAATGGATGAGAATAGAAGTCTGGATACACAAAAGTAATTTCTATCTGATTTTGCTTACCTTTTCCCCAGTACCAACAGACTTATGTTGCTAAATATATTTCCTTTTTTCCCCCTGTAAACACAAATTCTAATTTGCCATCCTATATTCCTCTCATTTGTATTGAGATATAATTGACATACAGCACTGTATATGTTTAAGGTATACAATATTATAACTTGGCAGACATATAGCACAAAATGGTTACCATAATAAATGTAGTTAACATTCATCACTTCATATAGTTACCCCCAATTTTTTCTCCTTGTGATGAGAACTTTTAGAATTTACTCTCTTAGCAACTTTCAAATACATGATACAGCAGTGTAAACTATACTTACATTACAGTTTACACACTAAGTATATTTCTAACGAGCAATAATCCTGATAAAATTTTATATTATTTTCATGCATTTTAATACTTTACCTAATGTGATCTTTTCAGTAACAGTTGAGTTGAATAGCTTAACATTTGTCCTTTCCCTATAAAACCTAGAAATTTATTTATTGACATTCTAAGAATTTTTTAACCTTCTATTTCTTATCTGTGGATTTAAACTTCATGGCCCATCTCCACTCGTATCAGAGAAATAATACTTTCGGTATGATCATAAGGTTTTGAAATCATTTAATTTTTCCTTTTCTTTATAGATAAAGGATAGCATAATATCAAAGGCAAAGGGGTGGAAAGTAGGAGACTTGATTACTTTCTTGGTCTTTGTTGCTCCTGTGGCAAGTCCTCCCACTCATTCTCTTGGTACTTTATTCCCTAAAAAGAATAGTTATGTCTGAAATCCTGGAAATCATTGTCCATTTTTAACCCAGTAAAGACTAATAGATATCTTAGTTTTCAGCTGAATTTAACTGATGTCCTACTTTCTTTCAGAGATATCTTCTTTGGACCAAAGATCTCTTTTGTGATTCCTTGCAACAATCATTGAGAATCTTCATGTATTCCAGAGAACATCATCTCTCATTTCCCACAAATTGCACTATGTCAACATAACTGCATTTCAAGTTTCTATCCAGTGCAATAAAGCACAGATTCTATAAATTCTTACTTGTCTAAGACAGTAAACTTGTGTTTAAATAAGTAGTAATAAAAATTAATTCAATTTAAATTTTCTGTGGACATTGTTGGCACTGGTTAAAAATTTGGGCTAGAAAATTTTCATCTATGAGGTGTTCAGTAGGCTCAGGATTTTTGAATAGTTGATTAGCCATACTCCTTGCTCAAAGGTTGAGAACTTTTAGCTCTTAGTTGACAGTTATTGACCATGTATACTTAATGGAAAGAATCAGATATAAATTGAGGTTCTTAGAAGGGAATCTAGAAGATTTCTAGTAAGAGGGTAAAAGGGCTGGGGCACTTGGCTGACTCAGTTGGTAGGGCATGAAACTCAATCTCAGGTCCTGAGTTCCAGCCCCATGTTGGGAAGAGAGTTTACTTTAAAAAAAAAAAAAAAAAGTTGATAAAGGGAGCCAATATTTAAGTACATATTATGTATGTCAAGTATTTTAAGTGCATTTTCACTTCGCTCTCTCAAAAAACAACAAAAACCTTCACGGTAAGTATTCTTAAACCCATTTTTTAGATATTAAATTAACATATTTGCTAAAAATCAAATGTAGCCCATACACAAAACACATTCACACACAGCTGTATCCTTAAAATTATGTTTATCCCTGATGTATCAATTCTTCTTTAGAATAACATATATTAAAAGAAACATGTAATGGATTAGAATTAAAGTCACAAGAATGTTAAAGGTAAATAAAACAGATGCCTTGAAAGATATTTTCTGATAGAGGCAGCTTTGGACTATGCCCCATATCTTAGGAAGTATGCATTGACTAGTGGCCATCAGAGGTAATTTCAGAAAGTCCTTCATGCTATAAAAATTTATTAAATGCTTGCTAAGTGCCAGCTATGATTTAGATTTGGGGATGCAGTAATAAATAAGATGGACTTGTCCTTTTGGAACTTGTATTCTTTTTTTTTTTTTTAAAGATTCTATTTATTTATTTGACAGAGAGAGAGAGACAGCGAGAGAGAGAACACAAGCAGGGGGAGTGGGAGAGGGAGAAGCAGGCTTCCGGCGGAGCAGGGAGCCCGATGCGGGGCTCGATCCCAGGACCCTGGGATCATGACCTGAGCGGAAGGCAGAAGCTTAACGACTGAGCCACCCAGGCGCCCCTGGAACTTGTATTCTAACAAAAGTGTAATAGTTACAAACAAATACTTATTTATAAATGTGAACCCTGCTAAAAAGAGGACGTATAGAGGACTATACAAAGTATTATTATGGGGAAAAGTTTGAGAAGTACCATACCCTGTAGTAAACCTAAGAGATATCATTTTGTCAATAAAAGTGACATTATTTAGGGGTGTCTGGGTGGCTCAGTTGGTTAAGATTCTGACTCTTGATTTCAGCTCAGGTCATGATCTTAGGGTTGTGAAATTGAGCCCTGTGATGGGCCTGTGCTGGGCGTGGAGTCTGCTTGTGATTCTCTCTCTCCCTCTGCCCCTCCCCAGTCACTCTCTCTCTTGAAAAAAAAAAGTGACATTATTTAATTGAAATACATACTTGGAGGTCCCTGTTACCTATTCAGTATCCAGTAAGTGTTAATGGGCTGGGCCAAACAATTTTGAAGTAGTCAGTATTCAGTCCCTCTTAAAATCTACACAAAAATAAGTTAGAATATGTTTTTCAAATAGTATGACTTCCTACAAAAATACATGAAGAAGAATTGTTTAAAAAAACTAATTCACTATTTCATCAACAATATGATTTGATTGGGCTTTTTTCTTCCCTGAATTAATTGGTATTAAAATCAGACTAAATAATATGTCTTATATACTTTCTAGAATAGTGCATAGAACAAGTAAATAAGAAAATAATCAGTAAACCTGTTTCATTTTCTACTTGGTATAGACTGTCTTTGAGGGAGGAAAAAAGTGTTAAGGATTCAGTAGCTCTACTTGTAAATGACACATCAGCGTGAGAGCGTCTGTGAGGCAACAGGGGCTTTTGAAGGAGTGTTCCCTTATTACTGCAAGCAAAACCTGATGAGAAAAATAGTATTTGAAAAAAAGCTAAATATTTAATGGAATTTTATAGATTATTGTGATTATTCTTCATTGTATACTCCCCTTTCTGGGAATAACGTTTGTAATATGAAATTACATTACATTCTTTTATTTATTTATTTATTTATTTATTTATTTATTTATTTATTTATTTATTTATTTATTTATTTATTTAAAAGATTTTATTTATTTATTCATGAGAGACAGAGAGAGAGACAGAGGCAGAGGGACAAGCAGGCTCCCCGCGGAGCAGGGAGCCTGATGTGGGGCTCGATCCCAGGACCCTGGGATCATGACCTGAGCTGAAGGCAGTCGCTTAACAGACTGAGCCACCCAGGCGTCCCTAAATTACATTCTTTTAGAAATGAGTGCATAACAGAAGCACACATTCTTCTTTATATTACCAAATAAATATAAAAACGTGAATGTTCACATAACTTACCTTATGTAACTTTTCCCGCCTAGGTCAATATATTTTTAAAAGCAAACACTTCATTCAGTCATATTAATAAATAGATCCTTTATTTTTTCCATAGCTTTTAGCTAAAAGAAAAGACAATTAAGCTTTTACTAAAAATTTACTATTTTTCTTAACACTGTCTTACAACTGAGTGCGGTAGGTACTGTCATGATCCCTGTTCTATTGCCAAAGAACCAAGGTTTAGAGAGATTAAGGAGCTTAAGGTTACATTATCAGAGCAGTAGTGCCAGGTTTTGAATAGGGCTTACTTACAGTCTTACTCTAGCATCTAGACTCTTTTTACATTATTATTATGTTATGTTCATCACCATACATTACATCATTAGTTTTTGATGTAGTGTTCCATAATTCATTGTTTGTGCATAACACCCAGTGCTCCATGCAGAACGTGCCCTCTTTAATACCCATCACCAGGCCAACCCATCCTCCCATCCCCCTCCCCTCTAGAACCTTCAGTTTGTTTTTCAGAGTCCATCGTCTCTCATGGTTCATCTCCCCCTCCAATTTCCCCTTCATTCTTCCCCTCCTGCTATCTTCTTCTTCTTCTTCTTCTTTTTTTTTAACATATAATGTATTATTTGTTTCAGAGGTACAGATCTGTGATTCAACAGTCTTGCACAATTCACAGCGCTCACCATAGCACATACCCTCCCCAGTGTCTATCACCCAGCCGCCCCATCCCTCCCACTTCCGACCATTACAGCAACCCTCAATTTGTGTCCTGAGATTAAGAATTCCTCATATCAGTGAGATCATTATGATACATGTCTTTCTCTGATTGACCTATTTCGCTCAGCATAACACTCTCCAGTTCCATCCACGTCGTTGCAAATGGCAAGGTTTCATTCCTTCTGATAGCATCTATAATCTTAACCACTACGTTATTTAATAGCATCATCTAATCTATTTCCTTTTTAGGAAAACAAACCTTTACTGATATGGGACACATGATTGTACACTTCAGCTAGCTCATATAAGCTAAATGCTTACTGAATTAACAATTTTTATCTTGGATGTTTTATATCCTTTTCCTTATTATGAATCTGAGCACAAAGTTGACAGTAATACTAATAGCTCATCTCTTCTTGATAAAATTTCTCTTTTCCTCATTATAATCCGAAGGGATGCCTTGAGTATTTTTGTTTGCTGGGATTAAGTACTAATCATAAAAGATTATTAGAGAATTGGAAGCTATATGGAGAATCCAAACAATGAGCAACAACTACTGGAGGAAGGGAAGGACAGACAGGTAAGAACATTCACAGATCTTGAAACTTTAACTTCCTTATAGTTGCTAACAGGTACACATGAGTTCTTTCCAAAAGAAATCATTTTTGCAAAATATTATGACAGGTGTTTTTAAAATGTAAACAATCACATCAATAGAACATTACAGGCTTTAAAATAATTTTCCCAAAAAGAAAAAATAATCAAATTCATATATTTCTAAATCATTTTGCATTAACAGCCTAAGCCTAAACTTTTCTCTCAAAGATTTGAAGAGAAATTGATATTAAAAAATTATACTAAATTGGGTGCCTGGGTGGCTCAGTTAAGTGTCCGACTCTTGGTTTCAGCTCAGGTCATGATCCCAGGGTCTTGAGATCAAGCCCGCATTGGACTCCACACTCAGTGTGGAGTCTGTTTGAGATTCTTTCCCCCTCCTTCTCTCCCCTCCCTGTTTTTCCCCTACTCCCAGTCTCTCTCTCAAATAAAATCTTTAAAAAAAAAAAGAAAATTATAGTAAATCGAGACTGATTTAACTTCCCCAATTTACTTCTGTGGAGTGCTTGAGTCCATCTTCCCCAATTTACTTCTATAGAGTGCTATCACCATAATGGGCTCATCTTTGCAGAGTGGTATATCTGGAGAGAAATATGTAGCATATATATAGCCCCTATATTCTAAGAATTTTACAAATAAAAACCTGTATCAGCATTATCCTGATAGAAAAGTCAGGCATGGACAGTACAAGAAAACTCTAGACCAACATACTTTATGAATATAGATGCAAAAATCTTCAAAAAATATTCATATATCAAGCCAACAGCACATTAAAAATCTCATAGAATATACATAAATACCACTAAAGGTAATAAAAAATTCAGCACAGTTGTAGGGAATCAACATACAAAAATCAGTTGTGTTTCTGTACACCAGTAATGAACAAAATGGGCCAATGACCTGAAGTTAAATGCTAAAGTTATTTTATATATAAATAAACAAACAAACAAACAAATAAATAAATAAAACCTAGAAAAAATAGGGGTTAATCTTCATAACCTCAAATCTGGCAAAGAATTCTTAGATCTGACACCAAAAATATGAGTAACAAAAGAAAAAATAAACTGGATTATATAAAAACTAAAAACTTGGGCGCCTGGGTGGCTCAGTTGGTTAAGCGACCGCCTTTGGCTCAGGTCATGATCCTGGAGTCCCAGGATCGAGTCCCGCATCGGGCTCCCTGCTGGGCAGGGAGTCTGCTTCTCCCTCTGCCCCTCCCCCCTCTCATGTGCTCTCTTTCTGAAATAAATAAATAAAATCTTTAAAAAAAAATTTAAAAAAATAAATAAAAACTAAAAACTTTTGTGCATCAAAGAACATTATCAAGAATATGAAAAGGAAATTCACAGAATGGGAGAAAATATATTGAATATGGACTTAATATCCATATCCAGAATAAAAAACTCCTGCAACAAGAAGATAAGCAATCCAATTGAAAAATAAGCAAAGAATTTAAATAAATATTCTCTAAAGAAGACATACAAGTCAGCAAAAGCATGTGAAAAGATATACAATCATCGGTCAGTAAGGAAATGCAAATCAAAACTACAATGAGATACCACTTCACACGCAGTAGGAAAGCTTTAATTAAGAAAAAAAAGGAAATACAACTATTGGCGATTTGGAGAAATAGAAACTCTTGTACACTGCTGGTGGGAATGGAAATGGTACAGCCGCTATGGAAATCTGGAGGTTCTTCAAAAAGTTGAATATAGAATACCATGTGATTCAACAATTCTACTCCTACATATATACCCAAAAGAAATGAAAACATGTCCACATAGAAACTTGCACACAAATGTTCAAGTCAGCATTATTAATTGCCAAAGGTAGAAACCAAAATGTCCATCTATGGAGGAATAAACAACTTGTGATATATATCACATATATTAGCTATGATATATATATATCATAATGGAATATTGTTCAGCTGTTAAAAGGAACAAAGTACTGATAAATATGCAGCAACTTGGATGAACCTTGAACACATATGCTATGTGAAAAAAACCGCAGACACAAAAGGACATATATGATTTCCTTTATAGGATATATCCATAATAGAGACAGAAAGCTGATTAGAGGTATCAGGGGACGAAGAGAAGGAGGAATTGGGAGTGATTACTTATGGGTGTTTTTATGGGGTAATGAAAAATGTTGAAATTAGAGCTGGTGGTGGTACAACATTGTGAATACACTAAATACCAACAAATTATGCAGTTTAAAATGGTTAATACTACCATATATATTTTGGCTCAATTAAAAAAAAACCTTACGTAGGGGCACCTGGGTGGCTCAGTTTGTTAAGTGTCTGCCTTTGGCTCAGGTCATGATCCTAGGGTCCTGGGATAGGGCCCATTATCGGGCTCCCTGCTCAGGGGGACTGCGCCTCCCCCCACTCATGCTCTCTCTCAAATAAAAAAAATCTTAAAAAAAAATCTTATGTAGAAATAATATAGAGCTTGTTTTTGTAAAGACCTATATTTCAGGTATTTTTAGCCTTTTCTTAAATGTTCAATGAAAGGTAGTTCTACCAAATAACTGACTTCTTTTTCTTTTTTTAGTGAGCATATGGCAAAGATTTATTTAACTCTTGACAAGGAAACCATCAGGACTTATTTCATTATGTTTTCTTCCTTCTACTTCACAGTCAATTTTGGATTCTTCTGAGGTTCTAATGTTATAAGTAACCTGTACCCTTATAGAGATATGAGTTTCCATTTACTTTTTTTGGTTCAGAGATAAACAGGGAAAAAGATTTCTAGTGAATTTTTTATACCTAATAGCAAATAATTAAAAATTTTATATAAAACTGACTTTTACATTGCAGCATCTTGAGTTTCTGAGCTTTGATGTTCTCTCAGTTTTTCATGTTTTAAATTGCTCTAACAAGGATTTAATTTCATTGGATAACTAACACCCAGAACTCCTATTTTCACTTTTATCCAACTACATTTTATGCAAATAATTAACTACGAAATTAACACTGTTAGTCAAAGGTTATAACCATAAACAGATAATTTAATGTAAGCAAATGGTTTCAAGCTTCTTTCACAAGAACGGAGTGTTTTTATAGGGAAAAGTAAGCCTATAGTCAAGTTTTATTAAAAAATTAACTTTTTACAGATTATAGATTTAGATAAAAATATGTAGAGGTAATACTTTTTTCAAATAAACCACCGCCACAACTTGTAGTTATGTGGCTCACTTTCAGACATTTAAGAAAAATTTCTCGCAGAGATTTCTGGAATGCCAAAAATGAGAGGATTGTATAATACCAATTATCACAGTCTCTGCTCACCAATAAAGTACAGTTGACCTTTGGACATGGGTTTGAACTGTGCAAGTCCACATATATGCAGATTCTTTACAGTGTGCATTACTGCAAATGTATTTTCTCTTATGATTTCAAAAACATTTTTCTCTAGCTTACTTTAAGAATACAATATATAACACATGTAACGTGCAAAATGTGTATTAATTGACTGTTTATGTTATTGGAGAGGCTTCCAGCCAACAGTAGGCTATTAGTAGTTAAGTTTTGGGAGAGTCAAAAGTTGTATATGGATTTCCAACTATGCAGTGGTTGGTTGCTCCAACCCCTGCATTGGTTAAGGGTCAACTATAAATCTTTAACTGGTATAGCAAGAACAAAGACCAGTGCTTTATTTTTCACCATATTTTCTAGCTGTCAATACACTCAGAATACTTAAAAATACAGACTAACTTTCTAATGAACCATTACTTTTCATGTAGCTAAATCAGTAGTTCTTCACCATGGGTGGATTTGCTTCCCAGGGCGTTTGGCAACATTTAGCGGTAGTTTTGGTTGTCACACCTTCAGAGTGTCACGGGCACTAGTGTTGCCTGCAGTGATGCTGCTAAAACTACAACACACGGGATAGCCTCCCATGGTAAAGAATTATCAGGCCCAAATGTCAACCTTGGAAAGAAACCTTGAGCTACATTGATGTTCTGATCCATTTCCAGCCTAAAATCTGCACCTTAATCAAGGACATTAACTGAAGCTGTTGTTTTGATGTCATAAGCTCTAATTTGATTTGCAACTATGAGACCTTTAATAGAAAACTGATAGAGAATGAAATGTAAAAGAAAGCAGAATATAAATCAAGTCAGAGCTATGTATGGACCAAAATTTAAAGATCTTGTTGGATTTCTAGATCTCTCCAACTTACTAGTTTTAATTTGCAATGTAAACAGTACAGGACATGACTGAGAATTAAAGGGCACTGCAGAACTTCTTTCTATGTTCATGCCATATAAACACCTTTTCCCTAAGAAAATTTAAAGAAACAAAACTAATTCTATGTTATTTCAACTTTCAGCACTGTGTTTATTTTTGCTGGCACATTAAGTCTTCTTTGGAAGGAGGGAGGCCTATAAATTCAACTCTTTGTTCTTCCTAATACTTTTTCAAGTAATAATAATAATAATAAAAAGGAAATAAAAAAGAAGTTGCCCCCCCAAAGAAAGTCTATTTTCAAACCCATTAGCACCAAAAAGTACTTTATAGCATTAGGATATCTGTAATTCCAAATCAGATTGTCCCAGAGAAAGCAAATGTGCTATGTTTGTTACTGCTCCTTAATTTCTTGGAATTAAAAAAAAAAAAAAGGTGGTAACAAAATGATCTTTAAACTCTCAATTAAAACTAGTACCTTGTCAGTTTAACATAAAAATCAAATTTCATAAAATAAATATACTGAAGCAACTCTAATAGTAATCACCTTTATTTAAAATATTTTTCAATCTAGGAAAGCTCATTTTACACGAGTTTCCAACTAATTTATTAAGAGTCAGAAACAAAATAAAACCAGAGAAAATCCTCTGTAAAAAAAATACACAAGGAACATTTCTACATGTGAAAAAACAGTAAACAGTCTTAACGTCGGAACATCCAAGTCTTAGTCTCAATTCCATCTCTTCTAGTGAACACTACTATCAACCTTGAGATCTGATTTGTTCTTGTCATTCTTCACTGAGTAGATGAAATATGTTAAGGTATCCTTTTCATTCACTGGAATAGACCTAAAGTGGCAACCAACTATCTATAAAAAAAAAAAAAAAATTCAAATTATAGATATTGACAGATGTCATACTAGGTAAAAAAACCACATTCATCAAAAGAGAAAGTGCTATGTGATAAGAGCTATTTCCTTTTAAAAATAAATTATTTAACAAAATACCAACAAGATGAAAAGCTGTGTAAGAATAAGATGTTATGAAGAAGAGACAGTGTGATTTCACCAACCCACTCAGTTAAATATACATTAATTAGAATATTATTCCCTTTTATTTAAATTTTATAACTAGAATCTACATCAGGAGGTAAATATTTTTAAACTTTAAGTACCAATGAAATAAAACAGAATGTAGACCCTACTCACATAGAAAAAGGATAAATACATCAGTTGAAAAACTTTTGGTTCTACACAAATTATAAACTATCTTACAAATATATTTTCTGTAACTTATTCATTCATTGGCAGTACTCTTTGTTAAGGTTCCCTGAAGGTTTTTCTGAATAAAGATTATGGATGGAAAATGAGAAGGGAAAGAGAGATGTTCACTGAAGAGTATTTATCTGCTTTCTGGCCTTTCATTCTGCTAATCCAACATGTGCACTATAACAACCAAGAGGAATACAACAGATTAAACTGGGGTGTTCATATGCATATCTAGAATGTGGAAGATAAAACTTCTTAAAATGTTATTCAGACATTAATTAAGAGATTTAAAGAGGACAGTCACCTAAACTCTGGAATCACTCATGACTAAACTATAATGTTCATGGCCATTTGGATTTTTTCTCATTTCTAAAGAAGAAAGTAGATTTAGAAATAATATAACTTTTTAAATATCAGATTATCAAATATTTCAGGTACACTTAAAAACTACATACTTCTGACCGTTGTACAACACAGGTTTTAACTGTGAGGGTCCACTTACACACTTTTTTTTTTTTTTCCAGTAAATACAGTACAGTACTGTAAGTGTATTTTCTCTTCCATATGATTTTGTTAACATTTTTTTCCTTTAGCTTACTTTATTGAGAATACAGTAAAAATATATATAATACATATGACATAGAAAATACGTTGACTATATTATCAGGAAGGCTTCCAGTGAACAGTACGCTATTAGTAAAGTTTTTGGGGAATCAAAAGTTATATACAGATTTTTCACTATGCTCCTAACCCCTGTGTTGTTCAAGGGTCAACTGTACGTTATATGTAACATTTATAATAATCAGTTCTTTGGTTCTCATTTGTCCCAAAACAAAAGTATCTTCCACTTGATTAGTATCCATATATATGGATACAGTTTCATCGTGGTAGATAATATCTATGTTTATGTTATATCAATATACTATACAACCTAAAAAGGACTGGATCTTTTAAATCAAATTTAAAGAAGAAACTTAGTTTTTGTTGCTTAGGCAAGAAGGAAAGAAGAAATTCTGGCTAAAAAGTCAATATATTAGATCTTAACAATGTTAAAAAAGCATTCTGCCGAAGAATTGTACCTTCTGTTATCTTTTACCATATCCAATATGTACGTTTTAGAAAATGCTGCATTATTAAACCCAAGCTGAAAAATATGGAGAAAACTGATTTATATACTTAATTTCTATTCTAATAGATTAACATCTTAATAGGATTCACAGATTTCTTGGTTCTATTAATTCCTGAGAACACACATATTCCAAAACTTACGAAAAGACTAGAAGTTCTATATCAAAGCAAACTAAATAAAATAAAGCCTTGGATAAAAGTCTTTGCATCTTCCAGATGTGAAGAAAGCACAGACGCCTCAAAACAAACATCAACAAGGACAAATTCTGAAATAGTTAAATCAACAAGGAATACTATTTACGGGCTAATCAGTAGACCTAATCCATCAAAAACTTAAAAAAAACATTCTAATAAAGACAACAAAGCTTATCAATTTCTTTTATTATGCCTCCATTAGGTGTTCAATAAATGTTTACTAAGTGGAATTTTAAAACCAACAGATTTCCAGAATCAGAATTTAAAAATTATCACCCAATATTTCTGAAAGCCAGTATTAAAAAATGCTTAGAAAATTACATACAATCCACTGAGTGGTTGTATCATAAAGGAATTTAAGAGGCAGACAAACATTTCTAGGAAACTAGATTCTTCCGCAATAGATTTTTTATTAACTGATCTAACTAAAATGTATTGTTATACACATTATGTTAACAATTTCATTAGCCTTTAATGACTCTTTTTTGTATAAACAGGCTCATTTAAAGTATAAATAGTTTAAAACTCATAAATACCTCAACAAGTTGTGCTTTATTAAGTCCTGGTCTGGTTGATAGTTTGAAGTGTCTTTTGTATCTCCGAAGTGTATTGACTTGTAATTGGTATAAATCAACCTAGAAAAAAATAAACATGTAAGAATTAGTTCATGCAATTTTTAAAAGTTACCTTTGATACATACAATAACATTTCAATTTTGGCACAATAAAAATGTAATTCTGTAATTCCATTATGAAATAACAAAGATTATATTATTTAATTCCATTCCATTCCTTTTATATAATCAAAACTATAAATATATTGTACACTTTAATCTTCTGAAGATAAATATTGAAAATTGGGAGCAAAAAAAGAAGTTAGAAGGCAACAGAGCTATAAGCATTGTCAAGTGAAAACATAAGTCAAACTACAACTGCTTGTTAACTGGCTATATTTAATTTTGCTTTCATTTTCAGATTTTTCGCTTTAAGCATTTTTAAAATTTGTTCATTTTTTAAATGTAAGTTTCAGAATGAAATACTTAGGATTTACATTTAACATACAGAAACTTTACCTCAGGAGTATCAATATCTTGAACAGGTGAATCTCCTCCATCATCATCGCTCCCTTTTCTCTTTCTTCTGTTTCGAACACTCTGAATTAAGTTTTTATGATAATCACAAATGTAAAGATGCCTTGCCTGAAACAGAAAAGTTTCACAGACTACTTATTATTATGTAATGTGTCCATGTATTAGTAAAATACATAGGGCACGGTGAATTATTAAAAATAAAAACAACAGTCAAAACAGGCCATTGTTAAGACAACAGCATGCTTCTATGCTTAAATCCTCTATTCAGTTAGATTGGGGAGTAGGGAGGGGTGGACGGGAGGGAGGGTAGGCAGAGAAGCAGAATGCGAAATTCCAACTCTGGATTTTGTCATTAAACTGCAGTGAGGGTGAACTAGATTTGTTAGGTCATGCTGTTTTTTAACAAGGGGAAAGATGATGTTGCCCACAACTTTGCTATATGGTAATATTTTCTCTACTTAAAGAGCATATTTTAGTAGCATGATGTATGCTTCCTATTCTTTTTATAATCCAGATACAAAACTATCCCTTTTTACAAATGAGCTGATTTCATATGCTACTTATATTTAAATTTGAATTATAAACTTCCAGAGTATTTAATGTATTTATTTGTACTACGTTCTTCCAACCAAAGCAATGTGAAATTATTCAAGTTTACTTGAAAAGTTTCTTATGAGCGTGCCTGCTCATAAGAGCACGAATTGTTTAACAGGCATAAAGTATCACAAGTATGCCCTTAACAGGCTTAAAGTATCACAAACTCTGCAAAAGCTTCAATTAAATGTAGTCTTGAGAGCTGTACGGTAACATATGAAATATTGGGTTGCATATATTAACAGTTAAACTCCTTTAAAAAAAAAACCAAACGATTAAAGACTAAGGCTTTTAAATTAACTTCTAAACTAAATCCAAGTTAAAATTATGCAGGACATGTGCTAGGTTCTGGCATCTTGTTATTCATTTACCGCCAGCCAGAGCTCCGAAAAGTGGCAATGGTTGTTTCTAAAAACCTCATAGATGGTCAAAAAAAGCCAGACGTGTAAAAGGACTGAAAAAGAAATCCCGATGGCTGCCAAAGGGATGGCAAAACCGCAGAGGCTACGTGCTCCCCACGTTGCGAGCAGCTGCGCTAGATGCTGACATCGTTCACAATCCCCGCTCCCAGCAAGGCGCGGGGTGAGCTCGCTTCCCCTCAGTCCATACTCGGACGAACGAGGAAAGGGGTCTTTCTTTACTGCAGCATCAGGTCCTTGGTCTTTGCAAAGACTCCACTTTTGCCTACACGAGAGGAGTTACTCCCTGGGGCCACACGCCAGCTAGGGCAGCAAAACAAAGAAGGCACCTCCATTCCAAAAGGAGCTGCCGGGCTGCAATAAAACTACTCCGGGCCCTCCGAGCGGCGGTCCCCTTTGTTCGTTTCCCGATCTCGGTGAAGGAGGAAGGGGTTAGAGAGTGAGCAGAGCGGACTCAGGGAGCGTGGGGGTGGGGGGGGTAGGAAGCGTGGGGGAGGAGCGGAACCGCGGCGTGCAAGTCTGTGTCTGTAGGGGGTGGCGGTCGGAGTTGCAGTGACTTTGTTGTTTGCCTCCTACCAGAGACCACACAACGGGTTCGCACTGCAGCCAGGTCTAGCGGGACCCCTGAACCCTCCGCCCAACAATCCCTGTAGGCACCAGGAGCCCCAAGGGGGTGGGCAGGGCAGGGCCGTCCCGCCGTCACTTACGCTCTTATCCAGCTCGATTTTCACCTTCTTCTGGGAGATGCTCTTCTGGATCCTCTTGCTGAAGCTGGCGTTGCCAGCCGCCCGGCCGCACCGCTCACCGTCCTCCCGCAGACAGCACAGCTGTCCGGGGCCGGGCCCGGCCGCTCCCGGGGGCCCGGCCGCAGAGACGGCCCCGGCACCGGGCACCTCAGCCCCGGCGCCGGCCCCTGCCCCGTTCCCCGCCGAAGCGGCGGCAGCCGCGGCGGCAGCGACCACGGCGGCCACGGCGGCGGCCGCGTCCCCGCCGCGGCTCATCTCCTCAGGCGTGAAACCGTTCATGTCTCCGCGCTCTGGGACGCCGGTGCTGAGAGAAATCCCCGCTCCGCCTCTCTCCGGAGACTCCGGGGTCTCCGCAGGGTCCCTCAGGCACCTGACCCCGCCGAGGCAATTCCTCCGGCGGCACGGCCAGACACCAAGCGTCCTAGCCTGTTGTTACCTACTGGCGCCGGGACAAGGGACAGTGCTTTGGGTCAAGAACCAGAGTCGGGCGGCGCCAGGAGTTACGACCCCGCTCACTGTCACATGGAGACGCTTCAGCAGTTGGCCCGGGCGCCTCCGCCTCCCTCCGGCCCCTCGACCTGCGCAAGCGCGACGCGCTCTCTCCTGTCCCGCCCCTTCCACTCTGTAGCGGGGCACCACGGGAATTGTAGTTCCCTGCGGGGGAAATCAACTTGAGTTCCTCCCTGACTCGGCGCCTTGGGGATTGGGGGAACTACTCATCCTAGCATGCATCGCGTGGCCACGGGCAGGGCTTTTTTTTTTTTTTTTTTAAAAGCACGGGGAAAACAGGGAGGTGTGGTTGGGGGTTGTGATGTTTTCTCGCTTCTTGCCTCTCCCGGGCAGTTGGTTTGTTTGGCTACCGGAATTTTGCAGCGTTAGCATTCCAGACGAAGAGGTCACTCAGCTCCCGAGGCGAAGCGCAAAATGCGGGGGGCAGGGGCTAGGAAGGGAAGGGATGAAGGTGTGGAGTAAAAAAGTTTCGGGGCCCTTTTCCTATCTGTGGAAAAAGAGTTTTTGGTGTGGCCATGCTTTTGTGGGAAACCCAAACCGAGGAGAACTCAGTGAAGCTGGCGCTCTTGAGGCCCTGGAGGTCCTGCAGGTCCTGCTGCTAACAAGGCAGCTGGATAACCGTTCCATTCATTGACGCACCAGCTTGTTTAGGGGCCCCTGCTTAGGCAGAAACGCCCATCCTGACCTTGACCATGACAGGGCTTCTTCGCAAGTGCCTCAGCTTAAGGCCGTTTTTAAATCCTTGCACGTTCCTGCAAGGATCAGGTTTCACTCCTGGGTGCACAAAGTTGGCCGCTTCCTGAGGTGGAGCTGCTGACGGGTTATAACAGGGCTTTGTTCCGCCTCCACCTCCAACCTTTACAATTTCTCCTCTAATGGACCTGGAAAAGGGCGGAGTCCAGTATCCTATAAAAGGGGACGTGGAACCCCACCAATACCAAGTTAGCGTGAGTGATCCTCAGAAACTTCTGGCGTTCTCTCTACAGAATGAGAGGCGAGAAAGAAACTGCGTTTCTTTGAGTGCCTGCCAGCGCCTGTGTGCTTGTGCGTGTAGAGTGCGAGCGTGTGTGTTTGTGCGGGTGTGTGCGCCTTTGCGTGTGTGTGCGGGTGTGTGCGCCTTTGCGTGTGTGTGCGTGCGTGCCTGTGGGCGCGTGCTTGTGGAGGGCGGGGTAGAGGAATGGGAGCGGCTAATACGAAAGCTGCCTCTTTGCTAGTTGCAGCGCGTCACCGTTTTTATCAGATGTATCCTGTTTAGCAATCCCATTGTTTAAACAGAAATACGAAGCAGGTTCTTTTGAAAGTTCTTTTAGACTTAATGAGTGAATTTAGTGATAGATGATTTGAAAAAAAAAAAAAAGTCAATGTCATCTGCCCTGAAATTCAAAGCCATCCATTCCATCTGTGCTTTTCCGTTCTAGGATATGGCAAAGGAAAAAAAAGAAACATTAAAATATTACCTAAATTGAATGGGCGAAAGAGAGATGCTGAATGGTAAGTATTTTGTGTTACTTTTTAAAGCTGCACTTTCCAGTAGGGAGTCTGATAGCCATATGTGCCTATTGAACACTTGAAATGTGGTTATTTCTACTGAAAAACTGAACTGTTAATTTAATTTTAACTAATTTAAAATTTAAAAAAGGATTTCAGTTATTGGAAAACCTTTAAGTGTGTTTGGAACAACTTGGATGTATGAATGTATTTTTTCAATTTAAATTTTGTGAAATCTAAATTTAGAATCCAAGTTGAGATGTGCTGTAAGTATGAACTAGCAGGATTTCAAAGACTTAGTATCAGAAAACTTTTAAAAAGTATATTGAATGGCTCATTAATAATTTTCATATTGATTACATGTTGAAATGATAATATTTTGAGCATACTGGCTTAAATGAAATATAACATTAAAATAAAATTTACCTGTCTCTATTGTCTTAAATGTGGCTACGAGGACGTTTAAATGTTTAAACATGTGGCTCACGTATTTGTATTAGATAATGCTGGCTTAATCTATTAAACATAGACTACTAGTATCTATTGTTTGTGCATATATTTTCTTAAATGGTTAAAAATGAGAACATATGGACAGGATGGATACATTCCAACTTCAGGGTGGGGTTCATCTCTCAGGAGAGAGACCAAGGGATAGTATCAGGGAATGGTTTAAAGGTGGAGTCTGTTATGTTTGTAAGTTTTTATTTATTAAAAAAAATCTGAAACAAATGTAGTGTTAGGATGTTGGATTTTCACATTTTTTGTACTTTTATTTGTTTTTAAAATGATTCATAATATTGTTTGGTCCTTGGCCTTAAAAGTTTATAGTCTATCTTATGCAAAATGTGACCAAATTACTTCATGTATATGTGTATAGTTTAGCAATGTATCCGTTTCATATGAATTTCAGGAAACTGACGAATTGTGGCTAGGCTTCGTTTACACACAATACGGTATTTTTAGAAGATCAAATTAAACGTTTATTGCATACTAGGATCTTTCCTAGGCCCTGGGATATAAAAATAATTGAAACAGGGTCCTAGCCATTTTGTAGCTCACTGTCTAGTTAGTAGAGTAGCTTAACAAGCACACCATACAGGCTGCCAAAGACTGAATGTTTGTGTCCTCCCTCCCAAAACTCGTATGTTGAAAGCTAATCCCCAGTGTGATGGTATTCAGAGGTAGCATCTTTGGGAGGTGATTAGATCATGAGGTGGAGCCCTCCTGAATGGGATTAGTGCCTTTGTAAAAGAGGCTCCTGAGAGCTCCCTCACTCCTTTTGCCATGTGAGCACACAAGTGAGAAGACAGCAGTTTATGAACTAGAAGGCCAACTCACCAGATACAAACCTGCCAGCGCCTTGGTCTTGAACTTCCCAGCGTCTAGAACTGTGAGAAATAAATTTCTGTGTTTATAAGCCACCCAGTCTATGGTGTTTGTTATAGCAGCCAAACAGACTAAAATACGTGCCTCAATAAAATTAGAGAAAAAGTACAGATTTAGCACACAAGAGGCAATGATTCACCTCTGGCAAGTAGAAGGCATTCCTAGAGTAGGTGAACTGTAAATTCTCAATGCCTGATTTAAAGTATATCTTCAGTGAATCTGTTGTTCAGACAAATAAATTTTCATAACAATCATAGTTCATTATTTCTACAAATCTTCATATTCAGGGCAGGTAAGAATTCCTTCCTTTAAGTATAATTCACAGCCTACGTGGGAATCAGGCTTTGGGGAGCTTCAAACTTACATAATTCGAGGAGTCTTCTTTAAGAAAAAGTATTTAAAGTTGTAAATACAAAATTAGGCACAGGCGTTTAAAAGGGCCTGTCCAAGTGAGGGACTCTGAAGCTTAAATCCATTAGCTTCATGGTAACCCTACCTCAGAGTAGACAATATGGAAATGCAGATTTATGAAACCTAAGTTATAGGGAGGTTGTTGATATCATTAAAATATTTGCTTTCTGAAATGGTTAAAATATGATTCTTTAAAGTATTTTTCCCTGACTTCCTTCCCTCTGGAGCTTTTAACAGGATTGAATTTTTCTGGTTTTACATTAAAATAAGTAATTAAATAGTTTTATTTAATTTATAAAAATTTACAAATTGACCCATAATCCTAACATGAACATGATTAGGAAATTCAAATAATACAAAAGGTTCAGTATGAAAAAAGTCTGTTTCCTTTCAT
This sequence comes from Mirounga angustirostris, assembly GCF_029215605.1. NCBI lineage: Eukaryota > Metazoa > Chordata > Mammalia > Carnivora > Phocidae > Mirounga > Mirounga angustirostris. Next base: position 147,718,019 of record NW_026991710.1, on the reverse strand, counting down.
CTTCTCAAATCCCTGTCCCTAAAACCAATGAATGTTAATAATTTCTTGGATTTCCTGTTAGAAAAAAATTGTATATGTCAGTATATACATCTCTATATGTGAATAATTCTATTTTATACACTGTTTTACACCATGCTTTTACCTAGTTTAAAATAAAGCAAGCATACAAAAACTGCGTAAAACATAAATGTCCAGTTTCAGTAGTTAAGGAAAAACAAACATGTATATAACTGCTACCCAAGTCCAGAAAAACAAAACAAAACAAACAATACAACCACAATAGAACCTTTTGAGATTTTTGGTTGACATTGCATTGAATCCATACATTAACCTAGGAGAGAATAGACATCTTTACAATACTGAGCCTTCTAATCCATGAACATGATATATTTTTAATTCATTCAGCTCTTCTGTAATGTTTCCTTACAGAATTTTGTCATTTTGCAGAAGTTTTGCATATCTTTTATTAGACTTATTCATATGTACCTGATATTTCTGATATTATTATAAATGGCATCTTTTTAATATTTTATTTTCTTTGTTGCCAATATATAGAAATTAAGCTGATTTTTCCCCCAAAATAATGTTTAAATTCAACAAACTTCCCTATTCGTAAAATTTCCTACTCACAGTAATTTATTTCTATATTCATTTGGATTGTCAAGGCACCCAGTCACATCATTGGCAAATATTGAGTTTTTTTCCTTCATTCCTAATTTATTTACTTTTCTTTCTTTTTTTTTTTTTTAAGATTATTTATTTATTTATTTGACAGAGAGAGAGAGACAGCGAGAGAGGGAACACAAGCAGGGGGAGTGGGAGAGGGAGAAGCAGGCTCCCCGCTGAGCAGGGAGCCCAATGTGGGGCTCAATCCCAGGACCCTGGGATCATGACCTGAGCCGAAGGCAGCCACTTAACTGACTGAGCCACCCAGGCGCCCTTTACTTTTCTTTCTTACTCTACTACATGGCTAGGACTCCAGACCAATATTGGAAAAGAAGTGGTGTTAGCAGGCTTACTGTCCTGTTCCCAGTCTCAAAAGAAAGACTATGTTTCACCACTATATACAGTGTTTATGACAGATATTTTTGTTTCTTATACTGTTTACTTGCTCATAATATCCTCTTATGTTTTTAACGTATGCAAGATTTGTACTGCTGTTTCTCCTTTCATTCTTAATTTCAGTTATTTGTACCTTCTCTCTTTTTTGCGTCAGACCTCAACAGAGTGTTTGATCAATTTCATTAGACCTTTTAAAGGACAAATTTTAGTTTTATTCATGGTTTCTATTATATTTTTTCTATTTTCTTTATTATTTCCTTCTTTTTTATTTTGCTGTTTTACTAAGTTCTTTACAAATATGTGAATTAGAAACTATATATGTCCCTGTGAAAAGTGTTTTGCCTGCACTCCACAAGTCTTAATATGTATTATTCTTATTATCATTGAGCTCAAAATATTATCTAAATTCCCTCAGGATTATTTTTGATGCATAATTATTTAGATGTACATTTCTTACTTTTCAAATATATGAAGGTGATCTGTTACCCTTTTTGATTTCTAACACATTTGCATTGTTGTTACAGAAATATATATGATTTAAATCCTTTAAAATTTATTGAGGTTTGCTTTTGAACCAAGAATATGTTTGGTGTTTTTTTTTTTTAAGATTTATTTACTTATTTTAGAGAGAGAGAACACATGTGAGAGCTGGGAAAGGGGCAGAGGGTGAGAGAATCTCAAGCAGACTCACTGCCGAGCATGGAGCCGGAGGTGGGGCTTGATCTCACGACCCTGAGACCATGACCTGAGTCGAGTGCTTAACCGACTGAGCTATCCAGGCACCTCTAACATGGTTGATTTTTTAATCAACATATTTTGTGTTTAAAAACAATTCATCTTCTCCTATTAGGTTAGTATTCTATTTTTGTCTATTGGGTCCTATTAATTGTGCTATTCACTTTTATGTATTCTTACAGACTTTTTGTCTGCTTGTTCTATAAATCAGTAAGTTAAAATATCCTACACAGGCTTATAAATTTGTTTATTTCTCCTTTTCATTCTGTCAGTTTTTGCTTTACATATGTTGAGACCATGTTATTTAGTTGACAAAAATTTAGAATTGTTATATGAACCTGGAACTGAATATTTCAGCATTCTGAAATGACCTTCTGTATGTCTGTAATGGTTTTAGCCTTAAATTCTATTTTGTCTGGCTTGTATTAATATAGTTACACCACCTGCCTTTTACTTAGTGTTTACATGATATACAGCTGGCCCTTGAACAATGTGGTCTTTAGGGGTACCATACCCCCTATGCAGTCAAAAAGTCTGGTATAACTTTTGACTCCCCCAAAACTTTACCAATAGCCTACTGTTGACCAGAAGCCTTATCAATAACATAAACAGCCGATTAATGCATATTTTGTATGTTTTATCTGCTATATACGGTATTCTTACAATAGAGTAAGCTAAAGAAAAAATGTTATTAAGAAAATTATAAGGAAGAGAAAATACATTTACAGCACTGTACTGTAAAAAAAATCCCCAAATAATTAGACCTGTAAGTTCAAACCCATGTTGTTCAAGGATCAACCAAATTTTTCCATCTTTTTACTTTCAGCCTTTCTGTATCCTGATAACTTAAAAGTGTCTCTAGAGCACAGGGTTTTGCATATTTAAAAAATCTAGTCTAATAATCTTTGTGTCTTAACTAGGCATTTAGTCTATTTATAGTCATGAATTACTAATATACTTGGGTTCAAGTCTACTATCCATCATCTTTTGTGCTTTCCATTTGTTGTGCCTACTCTGTGTTTGCTTTATTTTACTTTTTTGCTTTCTTTTGGAGTATTTTAAAATGGTTCAGTTTCCTTGAAATTAGTTTGGAAATTATAAACTCTTTTTCTATTTTTCTGATCCTAAAATGTACAACACATATCCTTACTTTTTAAAGTCCAATATTAATCTTTACTTTGCCTTCTTTCCAGAAAGTGCAAGGTTCTTTTGAGGGTCATGTCCTTCCCCCACACCGCCCCCCAGCTTCTTTTAAGTTTTTCTCTTTGATTTTCTATGGTTTTACTTCAGTAATATGCCTTTTATTTTTAAAAATCCTGTTGTACTTCATTGGGCTTCTCAAATTATAGATTAATATTTTTAATCAATTCTCAGAAATTCTCAGCCATTATCTCTTCACATATAATTTCTGCTCTCATTCCACTTCTGGAACTGCAATATATATTAGGCCATCCCACTGTATCCTCTATGCCTCTTGCTCTATCTTCAATATTTTTAATTTTATTTTTCCTTCCCTCATTGGGAATTGTTTCTTTTAGCCTACCTTCCAGTTACTCATTCTCTTTAGGGATGTCAAATCTGCTGTAAGAGTCATCCATCATTTTTATACTTTTAGTTATTCTCTTTATTTTATAATTTATCTTTGGTTAAGATGTGTCACTTTCTTTAGTTTCTAGTTCTTTGACAAAATTTATAAGCTTGACTTTTTCTTCCATGACCATAGCAAGCAGAGTGGTTTTTAGATTATGTTTGTCTTTTGTCTGTTGTTTCTCTGGTGTTGGCTCATACTCGATTCTTCTTGCATCCTATTATCTTTGATTGTTTGCTGTTGATGTTATTTAAAAAATTAATGATAGAAATAATTTGAAGCATTAGATACTGTTAGGTTCCTCCAGAGAAGAGTTTCATTTCCTTCTCTCAAGTCCATAATAAGGGTGCCAATAGTCCTGAATCAATCTTGAGGATTTCTGAGCCAACCAAGTAATTCCAGTCCATATACCCACTTTTGGGCTATGTTTCTTGGGGTCCTGTCACAGAGTGGGAGTGTTTCACTGAGGTTAATACATATTGGACTCCAGCCCTAGATCCAAGTGACTGCCAAATGCTCGGTTTTTCCTCTCACCTCCTTTGTTAAGTTGCCTGGTTATAACTAGTACTGTTTATGTTAAAATAATATTCACATTCTGATATTGTTTAGAGTGTAACATTTTGGTCGGCATATCTCTGCTTCTTCCACTGTGATTTTCTTCTCATCAGAATGTGAAGCATACAAAAAGCAATGTAGTTCCCAGGTAATGCTGGAGCTTGCTCTGGGTAGAAAACTATTTGTGGCTGATTACCAAGATGGAATGGTATTAACCATCAAAAAGAAATTGAACATAGCTTTAAATCCCCAGGATCAAAAAAGCATTCTTGGGACATCCCCTCATCCATAATCCAGTAAGATCCTCTCAAATGTTCCTATACAGTGTTTTAGTTGCATGGGTTCAGGAGGAATAGTTAACTAAAAATTCTCTTCTTAGCATATCAGAATAAAGTGCTGCTTCTCTCTGAGCTTCTTCCATTAAATTTTTTTTTCTACACTGTATGCCTCAAATGTTTTTTCATTAAAACTACTTTGTTGCCTTATTTCTGTACATAATCTTAATGTCATAGCAGATACGAACATCTAAATAATTGGCTCTAATTTGGCTAGTGACAACTGTAACATTTTTGTTCATTATCTGAAGCCAATAATCATAGTAATTTCAGAAAATTTCTTCATATCTTTTGAAAACATGGGAGAAAATGAAGTATATTAGCATTCTGTAAGAACACAGGGTCTGCTTAGTCCTAAACTTTTTCATTCATTCTCCTTTGACAAATCCAGAGCAAAAAGGAGAATGGAAATAAATTCAAAGAAACTCAATTTTCAGCAAACAGCTGACTAAAAAAACCCCTCAAACTCCAAAATCACATGTGAGTGCTACAATAGGCAACTGAGACCAGAAGCACTGGGCAGGAAGCCCATATAGGAAATCAAGAGAACATTTTGAGAAAGAACTGAGATTGAATAGAGTCCAAACACTGATGAGGGAGAAAGAAGGATAGAAAGTGACTAATCAGAGAGAGCGGATCTTAGAAAGCACCAGTAAAGTAACTTTCTAAAAGCAATAATATCTTTGAAGGCAAATTTTGGCTCCCTGTGGCCTATGAATAAATTAGGAAGTCCAGGACTGTGTGTAGAATCTCTTCAGAACTAGCTTAGGTAATGAGAAGCAGAGTAAGTGTGGCTTCGTAGAGTTGCCATATTTTAAAGAAATAGTCTTTTGCTATAGCAACAGGAGAGAACCCATGAGAGATGAATTCTGTAAAGCTACCCTGGCCTTTCTTTCTACTCCTGGTTATAGTCCAGGAAAATTCAACTCATTCAAATATGAGGATTATGAAAGTCATATGTACGACAGCCACTCAAAAATACAGTGAGAAAGCTATGAAATAGAGTAGACAATTTTCCTACAGAAGATGAAAATTTATCAGAAAATTGTTATCATAAATGAAATTTATAACTCTACATCCTAACATGAATTTGAAAAACTTACTGAAGCAGTCATCCTGTGAAGTAAAAATCACCAAAAAACCAATAAATGTAAGAGTCAGGTAGCAGGGAGCCAGACAACAGGTTATTAATGTCTACTTTTTATAAGAATGCAATCAGGGAATTGATTATTTTGATGTTTTAGGAATGCACAGTAAAGAATTAACCTTACCTGAAGAGAGGTCTGGTCTTTGCCCTCATGTTCTAGAAGGTGATCTCCAAAAAAAGTGGCCTTATTTACTTGGAGGCTTTGGGCCACACTGGACAGTCTAACAATGTGATTTATGATGGGGGCTTTGGGCCACATGGAATCATCTCTACCAACAGGGGCTGGATACTAAATCTGCCACAAGGGCAGTCAACCACATCTACATAGTTGAGCCCCAATAAAAACTCTGGAAACCAAGGCTCAGATAAGCTTCCCTGGTTGGCATTGTTTCCATTGTATTGTTGCACATAATTTCTGGGAAGGTAACACTGTCCACAACTCGACAAGGACAGGACAACTGGAAGCTCCATGTATGGAACTTTCCTGGACTCTGCCCTGTACACCAATTCCCTTGGCTGGTTTTATCTGTATCCTTTTGCTGTAACCTTAACTGTGAGTATAACAGCTTTCAGTGAGTTCTCTGAGCCCTTTTAGTAAATTATCAAATCTAAGGGTGATTCTGGGAACCTTTAAACTATGAAGTTGGGGGGCTGGGTGGCTCAGCCGTTAAGCGTCTGCCTTCAGCTCAGGTCATGATCCCAGGGTCCTGGGATCGAGCCCCGCATCGGGCTCCCTGGGAAGCCTGCTTCTCCCACTCCCCCCTGCTTTTGTTCCCTTTCTCTCGCTGTGTCTCTGTCAAGTAAATAAAATCTTTAAAAAATAAAATAAAAAAATAAAAAATAAATAAACTATGAAGTTAGTGTCAGAGTGAGGATGATCTCATATGGACTGCTTCCCTAACTTTGCAGGAAATTTTTGAAGTTTGGCCACAAAGCATATAATTGGGTTTTGTAAGTCATGCCTAGTGATGGGGTATATTTTGTGTTTATACAGAAAATCCCCCTTGGGGCGCCTGGGTGGCTCAGTCAGTGAAGCATCTGCCTTCGGCTCAGGTCATGATCCCAGGGTCCTGGGATTGAGCCTTGCATCAGGCTCCCTGCTCAGTGGGGAGTCTGCTGCTTTCTCTCCTGCTTCCCCTGCTTGTGCTCTCTCTCTCTCTCTCTCTAGTAAATAAAATCTTAAAAAAAAAAAAAAGAAAAGAAAAGCCCCTGATGGGTGTATGTGTGGACTATTTGTGTGTTTCTGTGAATTTCTGCTTGTAATACCAATAGTTTTTGCTACATTTATTTTAATCCTATTATCCTTAATTTAGATAATATATTTGGTATATATCAAATATATATATTTGGTATATATTTGGCCTCTTTTCCTGTTTTAAAAAACGAGGGCAAACTGATACTGTTCTGATAAGGAAAAAAAATAATTGCGTCTGTTTTTGCCATTAGTATGTAAAATACACAATTCAGAACAACTAGAGAAAGTGTTACTCCTATACCTAGAAACAGTGACTTCGGGATATGGACATAATGAGAAAGTAACATTCTTCAGGTTTTTTTCCTATTCTTACCCCATGTTCTGTCACTTTAGCCATTTTCATTATCTTGAATTCCCTTGCAAACCTCCCTCCTCACCTGCTTGGCAAAAATCAACCCTATTTCCATCTAATCTTAGTTGACTGCTGAGTCCTTCCTCCTGGGTGCTTCACTGCAGGTCCTTCTTCTACCCACCCCTAGTTAATATTGAATTGCCAGTACTTTTTCTGACCTCCCATCCCACCATCTGCCCTCTTGTTTTAACCCAAAGAGCAACCTGCCATTTAACAAAGAAAATTGATGCTGTCAGAAATTCCCTAGTTGTCTTGTGCCTGCCAACAAAACAATCCGCATCCTCAACAAATCTTACAAAGTCTTCTTTGTTTTATTTTGTTTTGTTTATTTTATTACCTCTTGTCTCCCAAAGTTTTTTGTTCCATTAATTATCTTTCCCTCCCTCCTATATCTTCAGTCTCTTTCTACAAGCTGCAAGTTTCTCCCATGTTAAAACAAACACCTCATACAAGACAATACGCTCCCTTGACTCTAGGAGGCCCTCTAGATATTTATCTAAACTCTGATTTCCTTAATAGTCAAACTCCTTAAAAGGATCGCATATGTACACTTACTATATCCACTTCTTTGCCTTCCATTACTTCCCATGCATAAAACTCTTCTTCCCTTCTTTCCCCACCTCCCATCATTTCCCATGACCTACAGGATAAAGTCTGAACCCTTTATAAATTGGCCCCTGCCTGTCTCTGTAAACTCTTTGATACTACTTTTCACATTACACGACATTTCTATATTAGCCAGCCACCCAGAACAGACCATACTGTTTAAAGCATCTGTGCTTTTCACCTCCTATATCCTTCTTTGGCAATTGCCATCTCTTTCTCTTACACTATCCACTCTATTCATCCTTTAAGCTCTACTCTGGGATCATCTTATCTCTGAAATCATCCTTTTAGAAATTTGAGGGAACCAAGTAAACAATGCTAGGACTCCTAACCATGAAACCCTGCTGGGAATTATATTGCCATTGCTTTGAATCTAAAAATCAATTTGGCTTTTTAAAGAATATTTATATTACGTGTTAGATTTGTTTCTTTCTAATTCTTTTACTTTTTTTTTCAATGTTAAACTAATTTTGCATTTGTAGAAGAATGCCAAATTGATCATGATGTTGTCCTTCTTCTGTGTTGCTGGATTTAATTTATCAATATTTTGTTTAGGATTGCTGCCTGTATATTCACGAGATACTGACCTGTAATTTACTTTTCTTGGAAAGCCCTTATCAGGTATTGTTACCAATACAGTTGCCAGATTTTGCAAATAAAATATGGGACATTCAGTTAAATTTTTATTTCAAATAAATAATAATTTTTTAGTTTGTGTATATCCTGTGCAATATTTTGCACTAAAACTTCATTCATTGTTTATCTGAAATTCAGATTAACTGGGCAACCCTAGCTATCAAGGTTTTGTTTACTTCACAAGTTCAAAATTGTTTCCTCTTTTTGTATTCTTTGCAAGAATTTGTGAAATTCCTAAATGCTTGATAGATTTTACTGGTGAAACAATATGTGCCTGGAGTTTTCTTCATGGGAAGGTTAAATACGGACTAAGGTTATTTAATAGATAAACATTTGGATATTCTATTTCTTTACCTGTCAGCTTTGTTAAGATGTGTTTTCAAAGAATTTGTCCATTTCATATAAATTTTCAAGTTGATCGGCCATGCTGTTTCTTTTTTTAAGATTCTATTTATTTATTTTACAGAGAGAGAGAGGGCACAAGTGGGGGGGCAGTGCGGGGAGAGCAAGGGGAGAGGGAGAAGCAGGCAACTCTGTTTACCTTTTTTTTTTTAATGCTCATTATACTTTCTTGTATTCATACTATATCTTTGGGATTATTTTCCTTCTTATAGTACATACTTTAGAAGTCCCTTTAGAGCTAGTCTACTGAGCTTACAATTTTCCTTAATCTTAAAATATTTTTATTTGCCCTTATCTTGAAAAATAGTTTTGTTGGTTGCACACAGTTCTAGGATGACGGTCATTCTCTCAGCACTTGACAGGTATTATTTCACTGTCTTCTGACTTCCACTGTTATTATTGAGAACTGCTATCAGTCTTTGTAGGTAAGCTGTCTTCTCTTGCTTCTTTTAAAATGGTTTATCTTTGATATTATGCAGTATCTTTTTATTAAACTATTGAGTTACCTTATGATTCCTAATTTTGAGTTCATGTCATTTAGTATTTAAAAATTCAGCCACTAAATTAAAATAATGCCATTCCTTGCTTTTCTCTACTTTTTTTTCCCTAGGACTAGCCATATTGGAATATTGATGAACACCATTCTATTTTTAAACTTTCTCAGTTTCATAATTTATATTTTTCATCTCATTCTTCTGTGCTTTATTGTAGGTAATTTCAGTAATATCTTCTAGTTTGTTAATTTTGTTTTCGGCTCTATCTAATCTGTTTAGCTCATTCATTAAGGTTTCAACAATTGTGTTATGTTTGGAAAATCCATTTGGTTATTTTTCAGATCTTTCTTATCATTCCATGATAGACACCTGTTGCTTCCTCATCTTTATAATTTTACCCTTTTTCTTACAAGGAGTTTTATATTCTTGAATCTAATGATTGTAATATCTGAATTCCTTGGGTGTTCAGTGGTGACTTTCTTCTTCATGTGCTTGAATCATCTTTGATTTTGTAGTTATATTTATTTGATCAATCTGTGATTTTTCTGTTAAGATTAATTTGGGATATTTTCTGAAGTGAGGATTTTCATATGTTTCTGCCAAGGGACAAAGTGTGCTATTAACGTGCTACCATTATAGTTTCTTTAAAGGGCCCAACTTAATATTGTCCCCATTTCACTTTCTTACTTGTTTTGTAAACTACTGCTTAGGGCACTTGTTCTCATGGCTAACCTGGTCCTCAGGTTTACTTACCACTTAAAGCCAGCAATTCTGAGTTTAGCTCATGGTTGGTGTCTCTCCCTGGCACTTATTTTGCTGGTGGGAGGGAGTATCTTAGATATTTCCCTCATTTTTTGCCATCCTAATGCATTAAAAAGAATAATTTACTCAAGAACTAATTTACTCAAAATGTAAAAACACCTGATTATCTAGTTTATCATAATGCTGAAAGCTGCAATCACATGTCCCTCTTTTACATGGAAGATATCAGTAATCCAGTTTGGAATCTGGGGATTGCTTTCAAGTAAATTACTAATAATTAATTGATTCATTGATTTAATTCAAGTTTACAAGCACTTATGTACCGAATGCTCTGTTAAAGTAGGAGAAAAGAACCATGACTCTGCCCTCTTGGGATCTAGTTGACAGCATATATACTAAACTAATAAGAAAACAAATACATTTTTTATTACAGGTAGTGATTAATGTCGTAAGTGTTATGAAAGAAAGTTGGGCAGGGACTTAATTTTTTTTAAAGATTTTATTTATTTATTTTTTGCGAGAGAGAGAGAAAGAGAATGAGCACGGGAAGGGGCAGAGGGAGAGAGCAGACCCCCCATCTGAGCAGGGAGCCCCATGCAGGACTCAATCCTAGGGTCCGGGGATCCTGACACAAGCCAAAGGCAGATGCTTAACCAACTGAGCCACCCAGGCACCTGGGCAGTGACTTTATATTTAAAATTAAACCAGCCATGATGGGAAAGAAGGTCAGGACATTCTAGACAGAAGGAATGGCTTGTGCAAGGGCCTTGAATCAAAAAAAATTTTGATGTGTTTGAGGAATGGAAAGATTGTCTATAGAGCTATAGCATGGTGAGTGAGAGGGAGAGTAGTAGTGGATGAAGTTAAAGAGATGGAAGGAGGGCCAATCATGCAGGACACTGTGTGCGATGATAAGGTGTTAGATTTTGTTTTATGTAAATGTGTAGGCCATTGAAAGGTTTTATGCTGGGAAGTGATTGATCTGATTTATGTTTTGAGAAGATCATTCTTACCATTCGTGGAGGATGGATTTTTAAGGCCAAGAGTTCCTGGAACTGGGGAGAACAATTCAGAGTCTATTGCTGTATTCTAGGTAAGAAATTACTGTGCTTGAACCTGAACTTGTGAACTTGTATAATGATAGTACAGATGGAAATAAGTAGAGAGACTCAATGTATTCTGAAGGGAGAACAGAGAATGTGTTTTTTTAAATATAGCTGAGCAAGCATAGTGGCTATGTAGGAGGAGATCATGCATAAATGGTTATGCTACATTAACTCATATATGAAAGGCCATCATTTCACTACAACTTTCTCAGTGATATAGCCCTCCTGAGCTTCTTTAGATGTAGGTTTTAAAATATCAAAGTGAATACTGAAGGATAGAGCACAGGTACAGAGCTGTGAGGAATACCGTGATCTTTCCTTAGAGGGGAATCCAGAAGGATTAAAACTAGTGTGGTCAAATACTTACTGCTCTTCTGGGGTTTCTGATGAGTCACTATTTTAAATAATATGCTCCAGAAATAAAATGACTTGTCTTGGGGTTGCTATGCTAAAGGAAAAAAAAAAAAGCTATTTAAAAAGTTATGAATCACCAGCTATGTGTAACAGATTACCTGTTTAACAGTATTAATAGGAGTTTATTTTTCTGATGTAATAAGGCTAAAGGCAGATTGCTATTGGTATCACTTCAGTAGTACAACAATGTCAGGGTTGGCATCTATAATTTTCTTGCCTTTTCCACATGCTAATCAGAGTAGCATTCTCATGATTGGTTTGAACCAGCAATATCAATACCCTATTTGTAATCAAGATATTTTTTTCAAGGAAGAAGGAAGAAGAAAATGATTATTGGGTAGGCAAATAACAGGTTATCTACAATGGTCTAGATTTAAGAAGAATGATAGAAGAAGGAACAGAACAAGACCATGCTACTTAAAATTCTTGAAACGAATGAAAACCTGACTTATTGATCATAATGACACTTTAAAAATAATTCCACCTTTGTAAACCTACAAAATAATATGTTCAGGTATTAATTAAATTGACAAATCCACTCAAATATTTAAGCCTCTGACATATATATAGCCATATGCTAGGTCCTATGAGAGATATAAAACATGATACCCATTCCCTGTCTTCAAGAAACTTCTAGGTGTGCCTGGGTGGCTCAGTCGGTTAAGTGTCTGCCTTCGGCTCAGGTCATGATCCCAGGGTCCTGGGATCGAGCCCCGCATCAGGCTCCCTGCTCAGCAGAGAGTCTGCTTCTCCCTCTCCTCCTTGCTTGTGCTCTGTTGCTTTGTCTCAGTCTCAATCTCTCAAATAAATAAAAATATTAAAAAAGAAAAACTTCTAAACAATAATTTTTGGTATTATACTTTCCACATTATAAAACTTTCACAGGCATTATTTCTTTTGAAGTCATAACAACTATGTGCAAAGAAAATTTTTATCTGATGAAAAAATTAAGAGTAGTAGGCCTTGTAGACTCCCACCTATACCTCTCTGACTTTTACCACTTCAGTGTTCTCAGGCAGATTTCCCTGCCAGTGCCTGCATCTCTTTTCTCCCAAGCCTAGGAGGCAGCCCTGTCCCTGTGTAGTCAGGGCAATTTACAAATGCCTGAGAATTATTAACTTCCCATCTCAGCAGCCCTCACCAAATGACTGATGGGATTTATTATATTGATACCCCAGCCCTCTTGCCCCTCAGGTGGATAACTTTGGGGTATGTGTTTCATACCATTTCCCACAGTTTTCCCACGGGATTATGCTCCAGTCATTACCAGTGTAGTTACTGGCTTGATAAGGTACCCTTTATTTATTGCCTTCCCTTCTTTGTCTCATACTTTCCCACCTCTCACTGGTGTTTCCTGAATCCTCCAGATAAACTACCTGCACTCGAATCCTTTTTCAGGATTATAGTGGGCATTTCCACCAGGTTATTTCCCCAGTACCCATGCCTCAGCTAAAATGCTTAGTTCAGTGCGTGGGCACACGATTCAAGCCAAGCCAGTTGGAATTTTGTTCAGTCTGAAACAGGGAAAAAGGAGCTCTCTTCCCTCTTTTCTTTTTTTTCTCCTCCCCATCATTGTATTTTCAGAGTAGTGCCTGGCATAAAGTAGGATCTTGCTAAATATTTGTTGAATATTTAATAAATATAATTCCTATAATTTCTTTGCTGCCAACTGTATTTATGAGCAGACATCAATTTTAAGACATATGAAATAACTCTTATTATAGTAGATCCCGGTGTTAGAGCATGGTATAACAGTTGAGAGCATGGACTCAGGAGCCAGACTACCTGAGATTTAAACTCTGCCAATTGCCAGTTGTTCGACTATGCTAGTTATGTCCACTGTCTCCCAGCTCCTTCTGCCCTCTCCTCTGTATCGTAAGGATACTGGAGTCCTAAACATCATTTCCCAGATTCACTTGCCAGGTGGTCTCCAGTTCCATTCTGCTAATGGGAGATTAAAAGACAAGAAGAGGATGGAAGGCATTTTTCCTTTCTTTGGGCTCCAGTGGCCTCAGGACACACTGTACTCCTCTACTCTGGCTCCAGGAGTTGGGGGGAGGGGGACCCCGCTGAAGGCTGCGGGCTTCTTGCAAAGTAGGTAGCAGGAATAGTTCTAATAATGCAATAATGAAATTCCAAAAGCTTCCGAAGCACAGTAATTGTGGGTTTTGTATACTACTACTTTCTCTTTTGTTCCTCCAGTGCTAGGATGCTGGCTCTGCTTGCGGTTCCCTTTGGATTATACCTTCCTCCTTTTTGCTCCTCCAGCCTTTCTATAAGGATTCCCTCAACAATAGAGGTGATAACATTACCTCTGAAATACCCAAAGTGGTTTTCTTTTCCTGACTGGGTACTGACTGATAATGTGACTTTGGCCAAGTAACTTTTTGCCTCAGTGACTTCCTCTCTAAAATGTAGATAAGAGTAATAATCCATCTCATAGGCATTATTAGGATTAAATTAGTTAAGGTTTTTAGAGTACTTAGAATGGTGCCTGACACAAAGCAGACACTGTGTTTGCTAAATAAATGGTATCGTGTATCATATTCTGTTGTTAAATACATATGGAGTTAGCCATTAGGTTTATAAAATCTAATGTCCCTCTCCATACATCGATCACTTTGTGTCACCTGCCCCATGATCCTCCCTTGTCATTACTGCTTATTGCTATTACTTCCCTGCCTGTGACCTCTGTGCCCCATCTTCTTTGCCCATCTCTTCTGTCATTATATCAGCATGTATGTTTTTCAGTGTCTTTTTCTCTCATTTGCTTTAGACATAATACATTTGGGAGGCCCATAGGTTTAAATGTCTTTATGAAGTTATTGTATTGTAGGATATGCCGTGATGAGATGGGTATGCAAGGTAGGAAGCAGCACTGGCGGTGGAAGACTGGCACGAGAACCTGAAGATAAATCCTGAATCTTCAGAGTGGAATGTCATGATGGACCTCATGTACCAGAAATATTTGAGAAATACAGATTCTTTTGGTTAAATCTTGTCCACATTAAGACTATTTTACATTTGTATGGAGTTCTTTCATTGGCTATTTAGGGATTTGAGAATAGCCTTGTTTTTTATTTCATACTCAACAAGGAAAGCAGACTCAGATTTTACGGTTACATTTACTCCATTCCCAAGATCCTTGAGACCAAAACCTCCCAGAAAACAAAACAAAACAAAAAATATGGGAATGAGATAGACCTAGAAGTTACTGAATAAACAGAATACAGCTGTCTATACAAACGTTGGATCATTGTCCAGAGAACTGGTTACAGAGATTCCTAGAATGATTGTTGAAGTTCTCCACAAAGTAAGATCACTTCAGTTTTTACCATCCTATAAACTTTAGCTTATCCTACTAGGCACATAGTATATACAGGTATCCCTCACTTGCCAAATTTTGTTACACGACTTCGCTTTTAGGAAAGACCTACGTCAGTACCTGTTTTCACTGACCAAAAGAAACCCAAAGAGGATTTTTGCTTTACAAAAAAAGCCATTATTGTACCATAGGCCTTTCATAAAAGTGAAATGGTGTAACTTGAATTTTCATAAAGTCAGGAATACTCTTCCCAGTATGCCTTTTCAGCTTATGAAAGGTTTCATAGGAACATTTTACTTTTGGATAATAGGGGAAACCTGTACTTCTTTTTCTTTATTAATTAGTCCAATCTTCAACTAGGCATAAGTGCATTTTTTAGTCTAATTAGAATTCTAGGCTTTAAATTTAGACGGATATTTGTAAAAGTACATCTGAAAATCTCATATTGCTTTTGAATTTCTTTCTTTCTTTCTTTTTTCTTTCTTTTTCTTTCTTTCTCTTTCTCTCTTTTTTTTCTTTCTTTCCTTTCTTTCGTTTGTTCATTCTATCTATCTTATCTATCTATCATCTATCTATCTATCTATCTATCTATCTATCTATCTATCTATCTATCTATCTATCTATTGTAGGCTCCATGCCCAGCATGGAGTCCAATGTGGGGCTTGAACTCACAACCCTGAGATCAAGACCTGAGCCAAAATCAAGAGACGGACACTTAACTGACTGAGCTTCCCAGGTGTCTCTTGAATATATTTTTTAAATACAATCAAACTACTTAGCATAGTAACAAAATTATTTAGAGGACAAAATTATGTCACCTTTATATTCATATTAATATTTACATCAGAATTTTTAGTCATTACCAAACTCAAAACTATCATTGGCTATATATAAGATCAGTATAGTTTTAATATACCACAAATTTACTTTAACTGGAAACACCTACAAAAAAATAGATAATTTGAAAAGAATCTACAAAAGAATTATTTTCTTATTGCATGAAAACAATAGATATTCAGCCAAATATGGGCCAAACTAACAATGCTATTACAATTCAAGAGCTTCTGACACTTAAATCCCATTTCCTAAAATAGAAAAGTAGTATTCACTTCCTTTCAAGGGATCCCTATATTTTCATATTGTATTCTGCAGCTCTCATTGTTAAAGTCTAATTTGTTGACCATTTTGATACAGTGCTCTGCAAATGGAAAAAGAACTCACTGGCCTTAAAAAAAAAAAAAAAACAGCCTTATTGAAGTAAAATGTACATACATTTCACCCATTATAAGTGTACAGTGTAATGATTTTTTGGTTAATTTATATAGTTGTGCAATCATAAGCCATTTTAGAACATTTCCATTACCTGAAGAAGTTCCATCATGCTTCTATACAGCCAGTCCCTTCTGCCACCTCTAGCCCTAGAGCAACACTCTTCTGCTTTGAGTCTATATAGTTGCCTTTTCTAGAAATGTCATGTAGATAAATCATACAATATATTGTCTTTTGTGTCTGGCTTCTTTTACTTAGCATGTTTTTAAGGTTCATCCATGTTATAGCTTGTATCAGCGTTCATTTCTTTTTTCTTCCTCTACTCCTTTTTATTAATGGATAGTATTCTAGTATATGGATATATCACATTTTTGTTTATGATTCATCAGGCAGTGAACATTTGGATTGTTTCTAGTTTTTGGCTGTTACAAATAAAGCTGCAGTAAGCCCTCACATACAAGGTGTTTTTTTTTTGTTGTTGTTGTTTTGTGGACATAGGTATTCATCTCTCTTGAGTAGATGCCTAGGGGTGGAATTGCTGGGTAAATATATGCTTAAATTTTTAGAAACTGACAAACTTATTTTATATAGTGACTATACTACTTTATATTCCCACCAGTAATGAATGAATGTTCCAATTTTTCCACATCTTCACCAACACTTGCTGTTTTCTTTTTAAATTATAGCCATCCTAGTGGGTATGAAGTAGTAATCTTATTGTGGTTTTAATTTGCATTTTCCTAATGATTAACGATGTTAAACATATTCCATATGCTCAGTAGCCATTCATCATTGACTTTTTTAGTATAGACTAATTTAAGACATGGTAGCCTATGTGTCTTTGTCTCTTTAGGCCAGAAAGACTATGGAAGATTCATTTCCACTTTTTGATAGTTTTGAGCTTGTCTCTACATTCCCACCTACACAGCTTCAAAAAATGGCAAATATCTTCAGGAAGAGACCAGTCTTGTGTTTGTGACAGACCCTTTCCCTCCAGCTAGACTTTTATCCACTAAGCACCATGAAACCCTAGGAGATTTCACTTTGTTTTTAGAACCTTCTGGCACAATTTTCTATCCTTCTATACCACTTCAGAATTCAGCCCTTGTAGGTGGAAAATAGATCATTATGTCTATTTAGGGGTCCTCTAGTTTCCAACTACTTGTATGAACTCCACACAATTGCCAAAAGCTTGCTGGATCCTTTTTCCCTTAGTGAAGGTCCTTCTACCTGGGACAAAGTCCGAATGATCCTCAGTTCCTCACCTAAAATCTAGAAATTCTTCTTAGAAATCATCAGCACACTTAGGACAGACAGCATACCTGTCCAGAATTTTAGTTTGAATTATTTTCTGATTGCTTCAATAGATCTACAATGTATTTAAGAACGTGATTTTTGCAGTTTGTCCTTTTTTTTTCCTGATTGTGTTAGTGGAGGCTTTTAGAAAGTAAATAAATGTTTGGTGGACATTTAGTTCAAGTTGATTCACAAAAATAGTCAATAGTTTTTTTTGAAGAAAAATAGAGTAACTCTATTTTCTTCCCATTCTTCATTGAAATTGCTATCAGTAGAATTAAAGGTTTTTGTTTTTTCTTAACCTGCATTTTCATTTCTTCCGAAATATATTTTTGAGGGGCGCCTGGGTGGCTCAGTCAGTGAAGCATCTGCCTTCAGCTCAGGTCATGATCCCAGGACCTTGGGATTGAGCCCCACATCGGGGGCTTCCTGCTCAGTGGGGAGCATTCTTCTCTCTCTCCCTCTGCCTGCCGTTCCCCCTGCTTGTGCTCTCTCTGTCAAAAGAATAAATAAAATCTTAAAAAATATATATTATTGAACTACATCACTAATTACATCACTAACTACATCACTACTACACCACACTGAATCTCTGGAGTCGGTATACAGTTAGGCCTCAGAACCAGTGGTCTCCCCACAAGTGGGTGTGCTTATTTGATAATACTCTAGTATGCTTATCCTTCCCGTCTCATGCCTTTAAAAACAACCTAAAAATATTAAATTTCAGTATAAGACTGATCTTTGAGAAACTAATATGTGTGTAAGGTAGTGGTTTTCAGTTTTTTACATTAACTAGGCAACTTCAGAGAACAAGAATTATTTTATGTGCAACTAACCTTGTGTAGAGAATCTTAATTTTGGCTGACTTAATCAAGAAATAAAAAATAATTATTGAGTTTATTATTTACTGCTTTGTGAGTGGGGGGACAGAATTTACAAAAAATGATATATAATATTCTCTTTTATTAGGATTTTCCAATCTAGTTTGATATTATGAAAAGTCCACATTTTTTGGATAAGTGAATGAAAAAAATGGAGGAATTTCAATACTTAGCACAACTCAGATCATTTCTACACAGTCCTGTCAGATTGACATTGCAGATAAATTCTAGTTTATCTATAGAATAGCTAGCTACTTATACATATAGGATAGGGGATCTACTTTGGAAACAATTTCAGTCCCAACTCACAATTAGCTTATTGCTAAATATTTACCTTGCTACAATTTGTGAGAAGCTGAAACGCAAAATTTGGCAAATAAAGTTTTATATTGGTATCATCTAGGGGGATCCCATGGTTAAATCATTTTACTAGAAGACTAAGATGACTGAGTAATACTGTGTAATCTAAAGTTTGGTCTATATAATTTATTACATTTGAACAGCCATAAACTCTTACTTCAACAAATACTGTTTTGAAATAACTAGGCTCACAGCTAATTGGTATTCTTATAACCAAAGGATTTCCTAGATCTTGAATTATTTATCTTTTAAAATTTTAATTATAATCTCTTGACCACCTAACAATAGCAAAAGTTAAAATATTTATTTTCCCACACTATGAACACGTATTCATAGAATTATAGAATCATACAATTTAAGAGCTGAATGGTACCTTAGAGATTATCCCCCAAATCTCATTTTACAGTTTGTCAATCAAAAGCCTAGAAATATTATGTGTACTGTTCAAAACCACAAACCCTTGCTGGATTTTAATTTATATATTCTTTTCTTTTTTAAAGACTAATTTATTTATTTTAGAGAGAGAGATCATGAGCGAGTAGGGGGAGGAACAGAGGAAGAGAATCCTCAAGTGGACTCCCCGGCGATTGCGGAGCCAAACACAGGGCTCAGTCCAGAACCCTGAGGTCATGACCTGAGCGGAAACCAAGAGTCCAATGTTCAACAGACTGGGCCACCCAGGTGCCCCATACATTCTTTATGAAGAACATAAACACTTTCTTTTTCATCTTTTAGGAAGACGCATCATACTAAGTAACAATAAATTTGGACAATTATTTTTAGAATATATGAAATTGATGTGTTCCTGAAAAGAAGGTTGAACTTTATTTTTTTTTTAAGATTTTTTAATTTATTCATTCAAGACACAGAGATAGAGAGCATGAGCAGGGGGAGAAGCAGAGGGAGGGGGAGAAACAGGCTCCCCGCCGAGCAGGGAGCCCCATGCGGGGCTCTATCCCAGGACCCTGGGATCATGGCCTGAGCCAAAGGCAGACCCTTAACCATCTGAGCCACCCAGGTGCCCCAAGAAGGTTGAATTTTAGAAAACAATCTTATTTTCCCATGTAGAACCATAACAATAGTAGACACAAGAGAAAGACCTTTAGGGGCGCCTGGGTGGTTCAGTCAGTTGAGCATCCGACTCTTGAGCATCTGACTCTTGATTTCAGCTCAGGTCTTGATCTCAGGGTCCTTGGGATCGGTGTCTAGGTCAGTACCGTGCTTAGCAGAGAATCTGCTTGAGGATTCTCTCTCTTCCTTTCCCTCTGCCCCTCCCCTGGCTCTCTCTCTCTCTCTCAAATAAATCTTTTTTTAAAAAAAGAGAAGGACCTTTTTAGTATTATGTCTTTATAGGACATTTTAGTTTTCTGATAAAGTTATAACAGTATGCCAGGTAATTCATAATAGTGAACCAAACCTCTTAGGTATTTAACCCATCTTTACAGAACCAAATTTGGTACTAGAGTTTTTGTATGTGCTACCAGATTCTGTATATAGTTTTTATTCCAAAAAGAAAAAAGGGTGGTTCTATAACCAAGAGTTGTCTAGATCTCACTTAAACTTTATCACTTCACTGTGCTTTTTGATGTTACTTCTAGGCCAGGAAGTACAGCCTAAGAGTGAAGTCTTAGCCATCCAACGTAAAAGCAGGTTAAATACAGAAATGTTTTCCTTTTCTCCACTGTGATGGAGTAAAGAATGGAAATTGGTGTGGGAAGGGTTGTTTCCTTCTGAGGACTGTGACCGAAGATTCCAGGCCTCTCTCCTTACCTTGTAGATGGCCAACTTCTTCCTGTGTCTTTTCACATTATCTAACCTCTGTGCCTTTCTCTGTGTCCAAATTCTCTTATAAATTTTGTAAGGACACCAATCATTGGATTATGGGCCTACCCAACTCCATATCACTTCATCCTGATTACATCTGCAATGACCCTGTTTTCAAATAAGATCACAGTTACAACTGTGCTATAAAAAGCACATACAAATCCAAATTTGACAAATCATACTATATTATTTAATAGCAATAAACATTATGCATAATTTATTTTTAAATTCAGTGGCATTAGCACATGCACAATATTGGGCACCCAATATCCATTTCCAAGGAAAAAAATCATTTTTAAAAACCTTGTTTTTATTAGTAAATCTAGGTAAAGAGCTGCTGGTTTTTGAGTTATTATTGACCAGAGTTACTGAACACAAACCAAACAGGCACACACAGCCTAACAAATGCCAGTGAATTTACTGAGAAAATAAAACAATATTAAAATCTGTTGAAACTGTCAGTGCAACACATGGGGAAAAAATAGACCTCAAAACTAAATACAACACAGAAATAGCATACTAAGGTGTCAGTGAAAGTCCTGCTACTTTGGGAAAAGCAGCTTGTGATGCTAGTAAGCAGTTAAGGTAGCTTTGGGGGGCTCTTACTAGACACTAAAATGAAGGTTCTTTTTTTTTAAGATTTTATTTATTTATTTGAGACAGAATGAGAGAGAGAGAGCTCATGAGAGGGGGGAGGGTCAGAGGGAGAAGCAGGCTCCCCGCCGAGCAGGGAGCCCGAGGCGGGACTCGATCCCGGGACTCCAGGATCATGACCTGAGCCGAAGGCAGTCGCTTAACCGACTGAGCCACCCAGGCGCCCCTAAAATGAAGGTTCTTAACCTGGGCCTGGAGGAGTGTGTAAAATAATGCAATAGGCACTTGGCGTATATAAGCAGTTGGGGGGTGGGGAGCATTCATTGCTTTTATGGGGATCTCAAAAGGATCTTTGATTTAAAGAAGTTTTTACATTATAAGAGGGACGAGACAGTGAATATCTAGGTGACAAATAAGATAGCCAAAGGTGGGCAGTGGCCGGGAATCCGATTTCTCAGCTCAGCGCTGGTGCGAGGGTGAGCCAGGGCCCAGCCAGGCGGTCGGGGAATCCCGAGCCAGAGGGAGGGGGCGGAGCCAGGGGAAACAACACCCGCCCCTGCCCCTTCGGGACCCCAGGGCGCCCTTGTTTACCTCCGGGCATTGGACACTCGAGACAAAGGGGAAAGGGAGGGAGGGGCCTTCTGAGGGAAACTCCACCGGCGGGAAACGCCTTACGGAAAGATCGTTTGGTAACACACCAGAGGCGGGAACAGCTGCCCTCCCGCGCCGCCCGCGCCCCTTCCCAGGTTCCCCGCCACCTCCGGCTTCCTGGGGTTCTGTCCTAGCCTCAGCGGCAACGGGCGGAGCTGGGCAATCGGCGCGCTGGGCAAGCTCCTCAGCCTCTCTACGTTTGTTACTCTTTGGACGGAACAGAGGAGAGACACTGAAGGGTTACACGGCAGAGCGACTACAGCTCCCGGGAGGAGACAACGCTCTGGGGCCGAGTTGGGGCGGAAGAGAAACACGGCCTGGACGGTGGTCGGAGAACGGGTAGGGCGGTCTGCTTGTTACCTCAGCACCTGGAAACCCTGCCGACTCCGACCCCTTAACAACCCTGTTTCCCGACTTGGTATTTTTAAATCTGGCGGGGCTTTCCCTTTCAGGCCAACCACTCCCCCCGTTTACCGCTCCAGCCAGTCAGCGTCAGGCCCGCCATTTTTCAAACCCTTTTCCCGCCGCCAATCAGGATCGAGCAGTACATTCCTCTCCTGACCGGTTCTAACGGGTCTGGGAGTTAACGACCTGGGCGACCCACCGAACCTGCTAGGCTGGAGCTGGAGGGACGGGCCTGGCGAGACACCGGCCAATCGGAGGCCTCCGTGGCGATAGGGCGGTGCCTACGGGAGTTTGAATAATCACCAGAACCAATCAGAGAGGCGGGGGTGTGGCCTGCGGCCCGGCTCGTCAAGTTGCCGTGGCGCGGAGAACTCTGCAAAACAAGAGGCTGAGGATTGCGTTAGCGATAAACCAGTTCACGCCGGAGCCCTGGGAAGGAAGCGTCTCTGGTGGATCCGGCCTCTCCGCGGGACTCTGAGGAAAAGCTACCACCAGGCAAGGATCCCCTTCGGCCCCTTCGTGTTCGTGGGCCTGTCGTTCCCCCTTTCCTCACAGCCTTCTAGCCGGCCTGGGCACTGGGGCTCTCGGGGTTCGACCCGGCGAGCGGAATCTGGGGTGCGGGGCCGCTGAGGGCCAGGGGCTGTGGAGGGCTGGCGGTCGGGGCCCGCGGGAGGGCGGGAAGCTCGTCCGGGCCCGGGTTCAGTCATTTTTTGAATGTCGGTCGCGAGGCGACAACTCTTTGGGGCCGGCGACGTGGAAGCCGGGGGAACATTTCTGTCAGGAAAAGGGTTTCGACGGCGCTCCTGCCGTTCCCTTCCGCAGCCCGGGCCTGGGCGGGGGCGGGCGGCGGGGGGCGGCGTTTCGGGCCTTCGGGGGCGACGCGGTGATCGCGTGAGGAGATCGGCCGCGGCTGTTGTGGTGGGTGCCGGGAGGAGGGCGTGTGCGCGGAGGCGGCCGCCCGGGGCGGGCTGGCGGGGGAGCCTGGCGCTGGCCGCCTTCCTCGCGAGAGGGGGCGGGCGCGTGTTTGGGCGGGAAGCTGAGCCCCGCCAGCGTCCACCCACCGCTTGTCTCCCCGCTGGGTAGACGCCGACTGTCACCATGGGTAAAGGAGACCCCAACAAGCCGCGGGGCAAGATGTCCTCGTACGCCTTCTTCGTGCAGACCTGCCGGGAGGAGCACAAGAAGAAGCACCCAGACTCTTCCGTCAATTTCGCCGAATTCTCCAAGAAGTGTTCGGAGAGATGGAAGGTGAGACCGGAATTCGGACAGAGCTAAGGGTTTTTCGGGTGTGTTTTTTTAGGCTCTAGGACCTTAGCGGGGGTAGGTAACTTGTAACCTTCAACTTGGCGACGGTGGTGACTCGTCCAGGTATTTTGTTCTGAGTTTGGGGCAGACTACCTTAGGTTTTCGTTCACTTCCAAGACTGCTAAAAGTAAAATGCTGCTAACCAAGGAAAATCTGGCGCTTAAGGATGATCTTGATCTTTTTTGGGTGCATGTAGCTTGTAGTTTTGCTGTACTTTCATTCTTCCTTTCATGCCCATAGACCATGTCTGCAAAGGAAAAGTCGAAGTTTGAAGATATGGCAAAAAGTGACAAAGCTCGCTATGACAGGGAGATGAAAAATTATGTTCCTCCCAAAGGTGACAAGAAAGGAAAGAAAAAAGATCCCAATGCTCCTAAAAGGCCTCCGTAAGTTCATTTTCAAATCAGTCCAATTGCCCCGTATTTTTCAAGTTTATTAACTCTGTTGCTTTCTTTCAGGTCTGCTTTCTTCCTGTTTTGCTCTGAACATCGCCCAAAGATCAAAAGTGAACACCCTGGTTTATCCATTGGGGATACTGCAAAAAAATTGGGTGAAATGTGGTCTGAACAGTCAGCCAAAGATAAACAACCATATGAACAGAAAGCAGCTAAGCTAAAGGAGAAGTATGAAAAGGTTCGTTGTCTCTTTGAAAGCCAAGATGTTTTCTAAATAAGGATGTTAGAAATAGGTATGAACTATAGAGTTGGGAAGTTTAGTTCTTCTTGTATTTATGGTTGTCAGCTCTATTTGGAGAAGGTCTAGTGAAAATTGTACATTTAAGAACGTAAGCTAATTGAAACTTCTTTTCTTTTGACTGAAACCAGTGTTTGTAGTATTGGTAGATTCCTGTATATAGACTTATTTGTAGTTCTGGGTCTCTTGGTTTTAAGAAATGGAGGGCCAAATACTTTGTTTTATGTAGATGTACCTAAAATTTGAGGGGGTGGGCAATATGAGGTAAATGGACATTGATAGTGAAAATTCTGACATCTACAACCCCCTCATTTTACATCATTAGCTTTTTAAAGCCTAGAGAACAAATGCTCTCAAGGCTGAGTTATTAGACTCTGAAATACCTCTTTGGACAGTCATCAGGGTTATTGGTCAATAATCTTAGATTGTTTACAACCTAGTGGTTTTTACAGTTGAGTAATGACACCGGATGCTGATTTTATTTTTTGACAATATTTCAGGATATTGCTGCATATCGCGCCAAGGGCAAAAGTGAAGCGGGAAAGAAGGGTCCTGGCAGGCCAACAGGTTCAAAGAAGAAGAATGAACCAGAGGATGAGGAGGAAGAGGAAGAGGAGGAAGAAGATGAAGATGATGAGGAAGAAGAGGAAGATGAAGAATAAATGGCTATCCTGTAATGATATGTGTGGAGTGTGCGTGTGTGCTCAGGCAATTGTTTTGCTAAGAATGTGAATTCAGGTGCAGCTCAATATTAGCTTCAGTATAAAAACTGTACAGATTTTTGTATAGCTGATAAGATTCTTTGTAGAGAAAATACTTTTTTAAAAATGCAGGTTGTAGCTTTTTGAGGGGCTACTACATACAGTTAGATTTTAAAGCTTCTGATGTTGAATGTTTCTAAATATTTAATGGTTTTCTTAATTTCTTGACTTGTGTATTGTAGCACAGCAGACTTGTAGGAATTAGTATCAATAGTAAATTTTGGGTTTTTTAGAATGTTGCATTTTGTTTTTTAAAAAAATTTTTGTAATAAAATTATGTATATTATTTCTATTGTCTTTGTCTTAATGTGCTAGGTTGCTTTTCACTTTAAAAATACTCAAGGTCTGAAACCATATCCGCTTTTTCTTGTATTTCTGCCTAATAGTTCTCAGACACAGTTGATTTAGTAAAATGTTTGGTTAAAAGAAAGTTAAACATGCCCATATTCTAATTTACAAAGTATTCTTTAAAAAATAGATCTGGAATTTATTGAACTTATAAAATTGGTGCAGTTTTACAAAATGAGTTTTTTTTCTTGACATTGCTATTCATTTATTACTAACTTGTCCCTTGGGTTTGTTTTTGTTTTTTTTTAACTGACTTTGTCTTTAGGGAAACTTTCTCTTTAATATTAATATGAGGCAAAGGAGCTAATATGGTGAGTATATACCTAAAACCGTAAATTTTTAAAAACATCTTTAGTAACAGGTTAAAGTTTCTGTTGATTATGAACTAGTTCAGAATAGAATACCAGAATGAATTTTGGGTTATATCTTTAAAAATTATTGTGGTTTTAAGCTTTAGAATTTTGGGT
Source organism: Mirounga angustirostris (assembly GCF_029215605.1). Lineage (NCBI taxonomy): Eukaryota > Metazoa > Chordata > Mammalia > Carnivora > Phocidae > Mirounga > Mirounga angustirostris. The sequence goes on along the minus strand of NW_026991710.1, from coordinate 147,692,391 downwards.
AACCGTCAGAAAGCACTTGAAGTGGTTGTTGTGATCTGCCATGACTAAATTTCACTAGGATTTATATTTATTGGGGAAAGCAATTATTTGAGATGCTCCTTTGAAGGAGCAATTGCTTCTATTTGAATTAAGATTATTATTTTGAACAATTATCAGAGGCTTCTAGTGAAAGTCAACCTCTTTTGGTCAAGTGGTGACAGAAGAAACCTATTTGTTGATCGTTTTATAGTTAAACCTGACAATCTTGATTACCTATCAAGTTTTAAAATAGTCAAAATTCTTATTACCCAACCATGGGAGTTTTGGTTATTTGCCATATGCCATATTTGAGTAAGTTTTTGGTAAGGAATATATCATTAAACAGGAAATACCAAAGTTCTGTTAAATGGAAGTGATTTAATAGCGTAATTACCGGAGCAAATAGTCAAAAATCTGCAGACCTCTGATTGTCTTCTTAATCTTATCCCAGTAGTTGCACATTTAAATGTGGAGCTTTTGATGATCAAAATGAAAACAAACTTATATTTTAAAAAATAATTTCTGGTGTTAAGTGGCTTAATAGTGCCGGAAATTAGGGTAATGTATTTTAGAGGCATAACCTAGGTCTGGATCCCAGTTCCCCCGCTCTGTAAATACTAGCTCAATGAACTTTATTTTTTGACATATGTCCCCATTTGTAATACGGGGTCAGTACCCACTTCACAGCGTTTTAATGTTAAAGGAGAAAGTTAAAACTATCTAAAACACTACTACGTGCATAAAGAGATTTTAAATAGTTAATTAAAATTGAAATAGGGTCAAAGTCTTGTTTCCTTCAGGATTTCTAAATCTATAAATTTTAAGACCCATGAGGCAGACCAGATTTCTTGTCATCTTTTTGGGAGTTTTTGTGACTGCTTTAACTCTTCTTTTATATAAAATGCTTTTCGTGTCTAAGCTGAGAACGACTCATTCTTAAGAGCTGCTCTAGAATAAGTTCAGGATTTAGGGTGAGTCATGTTTGATATTTTTAAGTGTGGATCAAGATTTCAAATCTCTCTGAAAGATTATATCAGTAAATTTTCAAGACTAGGTTACTTTAAGGAGTGGTTCTTTTGGAAACAGGGTAAGAATTAGGTTCCATGTACCATGTACCAGCTGGTACATGGAGGTGTTTATGAAAACTCCCCCCCCCCCCCCTTTTTTTTTTTTAAGAACTATGTCTATCTTAGTGATACAAAAGTAAAAGCTATGTGGTGGTTAGTCTGTATTTTGGATTCCCAGCTACCTTGTTGTCCTAGGAGACAACCACAATAATATGATTTATCCTTCAAGACAGACTGAAGCACAAAGCATCATATACACAAATGGAAGCTTTATTTAATGCTCTGCCCCTTACTCTCCTCATTTTAGAAAATGTTCTATCAGTACAGTACAACAGAGCTGACACTTTGAATAGCTAGCTGCGTAGTATCCTATTGGATAGATCATAATTTAATCCGTTCCCTAAAAGTAGTTGTATTTTTTTATGGACAATATTTCCACGAATATCCTTGTATGTGATTTCAAAAAATCGTAACAAAAATTTTAAGTTTATGCATTTTAAGATTTGATGATTATAACCACTAAAACCTGTACAGTTGACCCTTGGAACAACATGGGGGTTATGGGAGCTAAACCCTGCCCCTCACGCTGTCAAAAATCTGCATAGAACTTACGACTTCCCAAAACTTTACTAATAGCCTGTTGATGAGAACCTAAACCGGTAGTTAATATGGTCAATCAACACATACTTTGCATGTTATATATATTTCATATTGTATTTTTAAAGTAAGCTAGAGAAAAGAATATGTTAGTAAGAAAATCCTAAGAGAATACATTTACAGTACTGTAAAAAATGCACGTTTAAGTGGACAGTGCACAGTTCAAACCTACTTTGTTCAAGGGTCAACTGTATTTGGTATATGCTGGAAACCTCTTAACGTTTTGTTAACTTATGAAAGCCGGCCAAAATTGCTGTCAATAGATGTTGTATTAATACATACTGCACAGCAATGAATGTTACAGTCAGTGTCTATTTCCTCATCTCAGCAAAATAAGTTATCAAACTTTTTAATCTTTGCTATTTTGATTTATAAAAAATGGTTCCTCCTATTAAAAGTTGAGCATATTTTTATGTTTAAGAGCCATTTGTTTCCTGTGGTCTTCTGTCTCCTGGGTCTCTGTATTAGTAATCTGTGGAGATTAAGGAAAGTGACCCTTTGTGACTTACATTGTAAATATTTTTCTCCTTGTCAATTTCCTTTTGAGTTTATGATGTTTTCTTTATGCAAAGATTTATTTCATGTAGGCAATTTTATTAAATCTTTAGTGGTTTTGGGGGAGGCCTTTCCCACTCAAAGATAAAAATTATCTGCTTGCTTTCTTTTAAAAAATATTATTTAAATCTTTGATCCTTCTGGAATTTATTTTGGTCGACTCAGATAGGGGCTCAAATTTTTTCTTTCCAGATGGCAGCTACTACTTTTGGTCTTTTTATTTGTAAAAGCTGGATTAGAAGATCCGAAGGTTTCTTACATATTGGAGCAGTCAATTGCAAACTTGCTCAATAGATGACAGTATGCCTTTTTGTAAGTATTTTGTTTTTAAACAGCATTATTTACTGTAAGTAGTAAATCATAAACTTGTCTTAGACTAGTACAAATACAGCATTATCTTAAACCTATTACTACATATGTCACTAACAATGTTCTACAAAGCAGCAATGATTTTATTTCTTGGGGAATAGCAAGAAGAAAGATAAAGGAGCTGTTAGGTCACTGCATAAGATCCAATCCTTCTAAAAATCTCTCTCTAGAAATAACCCATTTTTGGACTTGTTCTCATGAGGTTCCTATTGGAGACTGGCATTTTCAGAGAAAGGTAAGATACTGGCAGAAAATGCAAAGATCTATAGAGTGTAGACAGGGAAAAGGCTGGATGTGGTAAAGTGATGAGCATACAAGAAAGTAAGCTCTATGAGGGCAATGAATTGTTTTAAATTTTGTATAATGTTCTATACCCTGTGCCAGAAATGTAGTAGGTACTCTATAGTTAAAAACAAATATGCCCAGGATAAAGAGGGCAGCTACTATTTAGCTCAGTCCTGTTGTTGGATGGAAATGTGGGTCTAGGATTCCCAAATATCCCAAAATCTAGATACTTTTTAGAAAGTGAAATCTGAATCATAAATGTTGGCAATGAATTCAAATGTCAGGTTCAAAGAAAATGTCTGCAGGTAAGATTCTACCCAAGGGTTACGAGTTTGCCAATTCTGTAAATAGGTAAATGTAAGATAGTTAATATTTACTTGAGTTAGGACTGTTAGTAAGTTTATGTATGCCTTCCAGCTAAGCATTGTTTTTATAGCTGTATAAAACTTCTCACCCTGGCTGGAAACTCCTCTGACTTCTTATCCTTTAGTAAATGTACATATAGACATTGTTTCTGAGGTCTTAATGGAATTTCATTGGGCTTCTGAGCCTCTCTTCAGCATTTATAGTGCAGACTTTTCCCTTAGTGAGCCTCATCCTAGGAGTTACCGTATCTTATAGAATAGTGGACTCAGGAGCACAGAGTGTCACATTTAAAGAAAAGTAAAATAACTTTTAAGCAACATGGAGCATCAAACTTCAGAACTGGAAATGATCTTTATACCAACCGATCCAGTCTCCTTCCTTCAGGAAGACATGGCAGTCAACTAGGACAATCAGTATCCTAGGGCAGCAGGTAAGATAATAAAACACTAATTCATTTACATATGTTATTCTTCACTCTTCACATTTTTCCAATAAAGATGAGATGGCTTATACAAGGGATAAATTAAAATACAGATGGGGCACCTGGCTGGCTCAGTTGGTAAAGCATGAGACGCTTGATCCTGAGGTCATATGAGTTTGAGCCCCCACGCTGGGCATAGAGATTACTTAAGAAAAAATACAAACAGACAAAGGGAAAAACAAGGTTATGAAGGAGATTAAGAGTGAGGAGATGAGGAGTTTACAATTGGGACTTGGATTAGAGTTTGAATAGGTCTCTGTTTCTTACTGGTTTGGTAGCATCAGACAAGTCATATAACCTTTCAATTTCTTCATCTATAAAATTAGAAAATTTGAAGATTAAATGAGGCAATATATTTAAGACACTTATCTGGGTGGCAAGTGATAGTAAATAATGTTAGCCAAAAGAATATAAACCAATATGTATGAGTAAAGATAGTTGCTATGTAAGAGTATCAGATTCAGTTCCGAGATTTTTTTAATCTTTTTTTTCCCATCATGGTAAGTGTACTCCTTAATCATCTATATCACCCACCCCTCTACCCATTTCCCCTCTGGCAACCTTTAGTTAAGAGTCTTTCTTGGTTTGTCTCTCATTTTTTTTTCCTTTGCTCATTTGTTTTGTTTCTTAAATTCCACATGTGAGATCATATGGTATTTGTCTTTCTCTGACTTATTTTGCTTAGCATTATACTCTACCTCTGTCCATGTTGTTGCAAATGGCAAGATTTCATTCTTTTTTTATGGCTGTGTGCTCATTGCTGTGTAATACTGATGAGTATTTAGGTTGTTCTTGGGGGTTTTTGCTATTGTAAATGGCAGTGCTATAAAAATTCCTGTACCAATTTCCTGGTATTCAAGTGCACTCCCTTCCAGTAACCTTCCCTGTGAATTCCAGCTGTCTCAGCAGCACCAAACTCTATTCTGTCTCCTCAGCTCACCAATATCACCACTGTTTGAGCTCCATTTTCCTGTACCATGAACACGAAAGTTCCCCCAGACAGAAAGACGGACATGGTAAACCTGGGGTTCACCTTGCATGCTTCCTTTCTCCCAAGTATCACAGTCTGCTTTGCCCATTATCCAATTCCTCAAAACAGCCCATATATTTTATCCAGTTTATAGTTTAGGACAGCAGGGTTAAGTCCAATACCAAATACCATGTCATGGCCAGACATGGAAGTCTATTCAGTTCAATTTTCTACTAAAAGTTTTAGTTTTGCTTTGTACATGTAAGCATTAATACAGTTGTTTATTTGCACATACCAAAACCTGAGAAATTTCATTTAAAGATAATTTAAAGACATTATCTTAAACATTCTTCAAGATGCACTTAGTTCTATCCAAGTGTTGTTAGACCACTAAAAACTATATTTTACACATGCTATATAAATGATGTGAGGTAGAGATTATTTATTCCCTATGGATAAATATTTTACCCCCAATTTAAGAAGAAGCATAACTTCTGAGCTTCGTTTCTTAATTTGCAAAGTGTGGGTAGTGTTATCTCATATACGAAACATAGGTACACACATGTAACCTTTATATAGAGTTTGCAGTGTAGCTGTCTTCTGATTAAAAACAAATTTTAAGGGGCGCCTGGGTGGCTCAGTTGTTAAGCGCCTGCCTTCGGCTCAGGTCATGATCCCAGGGTCCTGGGATTGAGCCCCGCATTGGGCTCCCTGCTCGGTGGGAAGCCTGCTTCTCCCTGTCCCACTTCCCCTGCTTGTGTTCCCTCTCTCGCTGTGTCTCTCTGTTAAAAAAATAAAAAGAAATTTTAAGGCTTTGAAACCAGATAATAATAGCTAATATTTATAATACCCTGACTATATGCCAGGAACTATCCTAAGCACTTTATGTATATTCATACAATCCTAATAAACTCCCACAAAATTGGCACTATTATTTTCCCCAATTTGCAAATAGGAAAATTGAGGCACAGAGTTTAAATGACTTTCTAAGGTTATATGAGTAATTTGTAGTGGAACCTAGATTCAAAACAGACTGGTCCACCATACTATATTCATTCAGATGAGTAGATTGTAACATCATTCTATTATGAAAATAAGGAGCCCTCCCCATCCCACCTCTCCTCAGATGTGGGCTCAATTATGGGCATTTCAGAATCTTAAAAATGAGAATTGCAAAAACAATTAGTGGATTTAGTTTAGAGTCCATCCTTCCTTTAATCTCAGTTCCAGGGAATAGTGGTCCACAAAAACCATTCTCTGTCCATTTTCCTGCAACTGACTGATTCTAATGAATGATATGCATTTTCATAGTGCTTGATACTTTTTAAATCTGCTTTCACATGGATTAATTTTCATGCACCCAAATGACTGGCCTACTAGGGATCTGGCTCAGATCAAATACTTACCATGTTTTCCAATGAATTATAAGTGGATTTTTTTTTTTTAAAAGTTAGATTCTGTCCAGAAATGAAATATATTCCAAGATCCCTGTGAGACTGTATCTTAGGCTTCCTTTCTTTCTACTCACTTGATCTATCAGGTTGTAAAGAGTTTTGCTTTCAATAGGCAATTCTATAGTAGAATACACTGCCAAGGAAGATATATGTGCTGGGGTGGTTTTTTATAATTGGATAAGTGACTTCAAAAAAAAATTGCTATATATAGGCAACTAGAGACCAAAATAAACCTTTATGTTTCCTTCCCACAGATAAGTAAGCTCCAAGTAGTCCAAGCATATTCTAAGCAGAATTATAACCAATATTGAAGCACATACTCAACATATAACTATGGCATATGATATTTTAGCTATTATGTTAGTGTATCTTATAAACAATAAAATCAAGTAATTATTTCAAGCATGCAGTGTTTGGATTTAGAAACGATTACGAGTACTGAAAAAACCCAATGGATTAAAATACAGTATTTTATTTTTTTCTCACCTAAAAAACAAGCAACCCAGAATTAAGATATACATAAACTTCTCAAATTTATCCCTAATAAAATTTGAATATTTATACAATTTCTACAGAAACATACAGTGTATCAAAATCTGCATAAATCAAATTTATAAAATGTGTAGAAATGCATAGTGATATTGTCAACTTACAAAGCAAGGATATGGGAATTATTTCCAAAGCAGCCTACAGTAGAAAATAGTCATATGGCAGCAGCTTCTGATGTTTTTCATGTTTGGTAAGGTTTCTGATTTCAATATATAGAATCATTTTCATAGAGTATCGACGAATTGCACAAAATACCCATTTAAAATTTACACGCACAGTTTATGTGCCACCTTTCTTAGGCCTATGCATAGTTAACAAGGTTATAATCTATTCAACAAGGAAAATGGAGCCTATTTGCAAAGACACAAGTAATTAAAGTACCAATTCTCTTAGTTTCCATTTATAGTTGATTTATTTTGCAGTTGTATAAGCATATATAAATGTATTTCTTTTTAAACATCCCTAGAGATGCATGAAAGTTAAAATGGTTGCTCACAGATCAGTAGCAAAATATAACTTGACAAGTCAAAATTACAAATAAAACTGTTCAGGATGTTTAACTCTGACTCTCCAAATTTAAGAGCTAAGCTTAGAAGAAACAAATTTGTAGGCTTTTCTTCTAAACAAATATAGATTTTTTTCTTTCCTTTTTTAAGCTTTAATTAAAAATAGTTCCCTCTGGCAGTAGTTTGTGAAATTCCTTTCTTGTAATGATATCATGATTACAGGATCAAAAATGCGTAATTTCCTTGCCATTCCCCACTTCATCAGTTTTTTTCCTCTCTCTCTCTTTTTTCTGCACTCAGTGTAGCATTTTAATCTTTTGGGTAACAAAAGACTATGACTTAGAAATTAAAATTTAACCACTTGCACTATTTGGTTTTCCTATAGTAGGTACTATCTTAATAAATGTTGAAATCCAAACAAGTCTTCTTTTCACTGGAAAAATACTAATAGAAATATGCTTCCTAAAAAAAAAAATTAAGAAACACTAGGGAACTAACACCTAACCTAACAGAAGTTTGTATCTGTTAATGAACTGTGTTTTTAAATCGCCTTTTTTTTTTTTTTTAATTTAAAAAAAATGTGCAGGGGATTTCATTTGGATGAAGACATACATGAAACATCCATTCACTCTTGGCTTCAGAGGTTCCACAGCTTAGGTTGTAACGCACAGGAGTTCTGTAAGGATTAATCTAACAAGGGCTTGGTAATTCTTACCTTGGTCAGAATGAACCCTGGATGTGTGTACAGTGGTATTTTGTTGTTTTTGTTAACCCCACACTTCAAGGTTTCAAAACCGAGAATTAATTTTCTGCAGTGATAGGTATAAAGGCAAAGTAAATCCCAGATGTCAGTGGACAATTTTTCTCTAGTTGGTAGACCCCCTTTGCTATCTTAGGAGTCAGTATCAACAGAGAGCGTTGGGCATGCCAGCGAGTCAGGGAGTTAATGCCATGCAATCTTCAATCCTATGAAATAGCCTTGGATGTTCTATACTGTCTTTTCTTTTTCAAGCCATACAACATTCAATTTCAGAACAAATGGTAGCACATAAAGTCATTTTTGAGTAGTGACAGTATTCCTCATACAGATGACAATTCCGTAACATCCTATAAATTTCATCAAAAGCTCTTGAAATATATACTGAGAAATGAAAGAGGCACTAAATGTGTTGAAATTCACCTTTCAAAAAAGCAGCATGACTGAAGGAAGGCCACCTTGGCTAAGAACCTGTGGCAGGGCTTCGTAAAGATGTAAAATTAAATAAAGACACAACAGGTTGATAATCACCAAATTATATATGAAAGTCTGGTTACTCCAACCTTGTTTTCAAGTGTGTTTAAAAAAATAATAATAATAAAATCAAACTGCCTTTCAGACCCCTGAGTGTAATCCCAAAGAAGACAAGGATGCTTTTAACTCTGTTCTAAATAAAACAGAGCTAAATGCACAAATTACCAACATCATCTTAAAACAAAAAAAGATGTAAACATCTACAAAGTTTAAGGTAAAAGCAGTTTTGTAAACAGTAACTGCAGATGATAATGTTATTGTAAAATCACAGTTTATCAACGTCCTTCAAACTGATCAGGAGGTTCTGGGTTTGGAGCTGTACAGAGTTAATAATAGTTGCAGCAGGTTTCAGGCGGTTTTCAGTCCTGTATAAATTTATGTCAGTAGGTAGGTTATTGGTTTCTTTCATTCTTTCTAAACGCTATGGATGTTGTTCATTTCCCACTTTTGAGTCATTTTACTGGAGTCACAATCGGAGATGAACACTTGATGGAGGACGTCTGAACGATCTAAGCACTTTCCTGAAGGAATGTGAGTAAATCTGTGCAGGCTCTGGAAAACAAAGGACAAAGGAATTTTAAATTTGTACTTCTTTTGGTATCACTGATATTCAAAGTCATTACCTGGCTTTCGCAAGAAGAGAATTCCAGCAGATAGGACAGGCTTAAACCAACCATACCTCAGACTTTGGACTTTTCCTGATTGTCAGTCTTCTAAGTCCTTTTATTAAGTCATAATGTACTGCCCCTACCTCAAATTCAATGGTTTAGAAACTTCATTTCACTGTCTTCCCCTCCAAATCTACTTCTTCCTTCACTTCCCATCCTGGCTTAACGGCAGTACCATCCTTCCAGGCCTCAGCACAGAGGCCTTTCATGCTACACCTTCCTTTATTCATTCAAATTGTAGCAGTCATTGAGGACGGATATTTGCAGTGTCTCTGATCTATATCCTTTCCCAGGCCCACCGCATATGCCTTAGTTTAGCCCTCGTCCTCTGTTGTAGATGTCTTCAATATAGCTCAGGGCGTCTCATACGGTAGTCCTCAGACTATCTAAGATTGGGTCTGTAAGGCCAAAACTATCTTTATAGTAATACGAAGACCCCATTTGCCTTTTTCATTGCGCGGACATTTATACTGATGGTGCAAAAGCAATGGCAGGTAAAAATGCTGGGGCCTTAGCATAAGTCAAGCAGTGACCTAAGTGTGCTAACGCCTCAGTGTTCGTGGCCATCCATCCACAGCTAAGAAGGAAAATGCTAGTTTTACTTAAAGGTGTCTGTGATGAAACAGTAAAAGTTATTAGTTTTATTAAATCCTGACCCTTGAGTATACTTTTTTAAAAAAGATTATTTATTTTAGAGAGAGAGAGAGAGAGAAAGAGAGGGAGAAACTGTACTGTGTGCAAGTGGGGGGAGGGGCAGAGGGAGTAAATCTCAAGCAGACTCCCGGCTGAGCACGGAGCCCAGTATGGGGCTCGGTCCCATGACCCATGAGATCATGACTGGAGCCGAAACCAAGAGCCAGACGCTTGACCGACTGAGCCACCCGGGCGCCCCTACCCTTGAGTATACTTTTAAAAATATTCTGAGAGGGCGCCTGGGTGGCTCAGTTGGTTAAGCGACTGCTTTCGGCTCAGGTCATGATCCTGGAGTCCCGGGATCGAGTCCCGTATCGGGCTCCCTGCTCAGCGGGGAGTCTGCTTCTCCCTCTGACCCTCCCCCCTCTCATGTGCTCTCTCTCTCTCATTCTCTCTGTCTCAAATAAATAAATAAAATCTTAAAAAAAAATAAAAATAAATAAATAAAAATATTCTGAGATGAAATATAAAGTGTGCATAAAGCACTTCCATATAGTGAAGTACAGTGGTTATCTGGAAGGAAAGCACATGTACATTTGTCCAACTAGCTGCTTTTTTCATGTAATGTCATTTTGACTTGAAAGGACAACTCTAGACAAACCATGGTTATTCAAACTTGGGACTGGGCAGACTTTTTCTAGAAAATGAAGTAAGCCTGTCACTTAAAAAAAACAGCTAATCTGACAGTATTTGTTGCCACTGATAGAATTTGACTTTTCAAGCAAAAATTAGAGTTGTGGAAAACTTATACCCACCACCATGAACTTGACAGCTTTACCATGAAAAATCAGTGGTTATATTTGTGATTTTTTGACACTGGTGTTTAGTGAAATGTGTCAACATTTGGATGATCTACAAAACTTAGTGAGCCAATATTTTCCAAATAAGCAATGCATGATGTTACAAAAGCAGACATGAGTAAAGGATCTTTTCAGAGTTTCAGACAGACCAATGGATTTTAATGTAACATAGGGCAAGATGTTCACTGATACGGTTTCAGATTCTACACTGCAAAAAACTTACAAGAAACGACCACTTACTTAGCTGTGGTGTAGCATCAAAGATACAATTATCTGAAGAGGCTATTAAATTAATCCTCTCTTTTCTAACCACATGTTTGAGGCAAGATTTTCCTCATATACTTCAACCAAAACAACATATCACATCAAATTGAATGCAGAAGCAGTATGAGAATCCAGCTGTCTTCTATTAAACCAGACATTTAAAGGGATTTGCAAAATCATAAAACAATGATAACGTAGTAGGGTTATCATTAACTTTTACATGAATTAATATATAAGTGCAAGTATAATACAATACAAATACATGCTTACAAAATTTCTCAGGTTTAATTTGCAATTCAGAAAATATTTTTAGCTATGACCTAGATAAATTAAATCTGTTGTGGGGTTCTCAGTAATTTTCAAGAGTGTAGAGAGAATCTAGAGACTGGAAGTCTGAGAACTGCAGACTGAGCTGACCTGCTTATCAGTCCATACTTCACAATGTTCCTGGAGTTACTTTCCTAGAAGTATCCACTGTTTCCTCTCACTGGGTTCCTCAAATAAAGTCGTTCACTCTCCAAAACTTACAAAATGAAGTTCAACGTTCTTTCATGTGGACTACAATTTAGGGATACCAAACTAAACATGAGTCCTAGAGTTTTCTACACACTTTCATTCCACGCCTTTGCTCACCCAGTTTTCTTGTTTATCTTCTACAAAAAACCGTTTTCTATCTCAAGATCTGGTACAAAGATACTTCCTCAGTGAAACTCATCCTATTAATCTCTCCTTTGTTAACCTATGGCATTTTACTTACTTTCATTTCTGCAGTTTTTTCTTTGCTGCCACTGGAGTATGATGTGCTTTGGCTTCTTTTTGAAGTCACCACATCATCGGGCCCCAAGAAATATTTAGTAATGTCTGACGCACAAATGTGTACTCAATGCTGTGGCCTTTAAAATATCTAAAATATGTACATTGCATTTTTTTTATCCATTAAACTACTTCTGGATGGCAGTTTCTGGTCTGCCACAGCCTTCTTTTACTATTTTATGAGTACTGTTCTCACTGACCCCCGTAACACTTACTGCTATTATTCATCTTTCTTTGTGGAAATAAATGCTCTGTTCTTCAGGGTTTATGTTAACCTTCTCCTTTCTAACTTGTTATAGGAAAAAAATCAGCAACTGACACATACCACTTCATAGTAATTATCTATGAACGATGATAACCGGGAATATTAAGCAGGTCATAATAACATCACTACCTAGCAAGTCAGGGCTTGCATGACAGACACGGTATGATCACGACCACTAGATGAGTAAATAAAGTTGAGGGTTGCCAGGTTCTTTCAGTTTGGGGCAGCTTTCCCAGCTTTGTTTCACAATAAATTGATTCGGTCAAGTCTAGACACTGAAAATTATACATAAATACATTAATATGTTGGAATCTTCAACTTGGCAAAGAACCTGGAATATTCACAGCTGAAAGAGAAAAACTGCTCCTGTGGTGTCCAGTGAATAACTAAACATGACCTTTAAAGCAGTATTTATCCAGTTCCCACAAAGAAGTTGGGAAGGCCCAGACTTCTAAAAGTGTTGTGTCTCTATCTCCACCTGCTGGACAACATGAAATATAAATGCAATATGACTGAAATTTTATATATATGTATGTATATAAACACACACACACATATATATATACGTATATCTACACATATATTTTAAGATTTATCCATCTAAGTTCCAGATGGTAGGTATTATTAAAATGAAATAGCAAATAATATTTCAGGAGATGAAATGCACAATACCTTGAAGTACTGCCATTCCTTAAATTCATTTAGATTACAGTGTGTAATCATAACTTTGGATCCATCAGGGCCCTTTGTCAAACACTGGTCGTACTGCATGAGTTGATTAGCTTCGTTGATTCGAAAAAGCTATTAAAAAAAAAAAAAGAAAATAACAAGGCACCTTCTCTGCTGATATACATTATTTAAAAAAAAACCAAAACTTAACTCATAATTAAACTCAATGACTATCTTATTTTTCTATAATTTTTCTGTATGTTCAGAATTCTATGTCCAAAGATAGAAACGATATTCGTTTTGATATTGGCGAAGACTCCTGCTAACACTTAAAGGATTATGTTCTTTAGCCTCTTACATATAGAATGGGTCATTAACACATATTTATTATGTACCGACAGTGTGAGCGGATGAAAACGTGGAAGCAGAGCCGATGATGTCTGACAATCTAAATTAGAGGCAAGAACAATACCCACATCAGGAAGTAAGAAAATATATTAGTGAAATATACCTTACTGGCAGCAACATCCTAGCTAATTTATTAGGGAAAAATGTGGAATGCTGAACAATATTTGCAAATAAAATTACTACAGAGCTAGGCTGACATGGTTATATACTCCCATAGGAATATATTCTAATCTCTTATAACAGAAATAAATTCTAGATTCGGATTGCTTGTGTGAAAACCGGATACTGCTATCATCCCCCTCATCTAAGTAAATGCTTAACTGTCAGGTTTTTTTACAGAATGTTTAACTTTACCCAAACAAACAAAATTATCAAATTAAAAAGCAAATGAAACCCCCTGATCAGTAAGACTAGCTGCTCCAATAAGTATGGGTATTTACCTGATTCCCTCCCATCCTGTGGCAGGGTCCCAGCTCAACAAAGCCTCCGTTTGTCTTCCCCATGCTATCAATGCAGTAGACAGTCTCAAGCCCTCTGATCTACAAAAATGAACAAAGAACCAAAGAGCAGGCAATAGTTTAGCTTTAGTGAGCTCTCGCAATAGGGGAAGAGCGTGTCATGCTAGATACTGCAGTTCACAGTGGAAGTCTGGGTACGTGTGATGCTAGGTTAAGACGAACTTGTCAGTCTTTGAGTAGCTCAGAGTATACCAGTTGTCTCTGAACTCATTTATGGTCTTGAAGTCCACACTGCAATGGGCTTACCCCAACTGAGGGCACTAGTCTGTAGATTTTGATAAAATACCGCAGAAGAAAAAAAAATAAAAAGATCTGAAATACAATTCCAGGTTCACGAGAATTCATGTGGATGAGAAGCAAACAGAGCAGTTTCCTAACCCCAGTGGTAGCAGACACTGGCCCTAGATGTCTAGACCAGATTAAATATGTAAGAAATGGCTGTGCGACAATTTTGGCAGCTGTCTCCAAGAGGCCCAGGGGTCAAAAGTTAGGGCAGGTGGGCCAGGCAGTGAGACGTTACTCTGACTATGAATAATGTGGGTGAGAAGCAAACACAGGGTTTCATCTTTGGAATGCATATTTTCCCTTTTCTGGAAATACTACGTATTTGTTAACTCAATTATGAATTACTATAGTATTTGGATAAAATCTTTATTGGTTCATTCGGTCAGCAAATATTGACTGAGCACCTATGATGGTAAGTGCTTTAGAAGACACGAGGAGAGAATCAAGTCATGGGCCAGGGCCCTCACGTCTGTAGCGAGACTGAGGGCTAAGCGTCCAGCAAGATAGAGGGATGGGCATGTGGAGAAAGGAGCCTCTTGCCCTGCTTGGAGAACACTGAAGACTGTCTGTCCCCAGGGAGACATGGGGTTTATAAGGGTGTACCCTGCAATGTGCAGGGAATGCTGAGAAGTGAGGTGTAATGTACAGGGGCCAGAGTGGGGATAGAGGTTAAAGTGAAGATATATTTAGGGATGAGCTTAGAAAGGGGGAACAGAAAATTCCACCTATTCATTCACTCATGACTTTATTTATTCATCAAATATTTGGTGAGTACTGTGTCGGGCATGTTGTAAGGTCTGTTACACCAGAGAACAAAATAGATAAAAGATCCCTGCCCCAGCGAGCTTACATTCTAGGGAGGGAAAAGACAGAATATAAGCAAAAAACGTATCATGTGTGGAAGTGGTAAGTGCCATGGAAAAAAGAAAAAGAAGAGCAAGTTCAAGGTGGGGGCTAAGAGGGTTCTGGGGACAGCAGGCAGACTCTCCCTGAGAAGGTAACATCGGAGCAGTCTTGAGGTATATACAATTGACCCTTGAACAACGCAGGGGTTCGGGGTGCCAACCCGCTGCACAGTCAAAAACCTGTATGTAACTTTTGATTTCCCCAAAACTTCACTACTAATAGCATACTATTGCCCGGAAGCCTTACCAACAACAAACATAGTCAATTAACACATACTTTGTATGTTATATGTACTCTATACTGTATTCTTACAATAAAGCAAGTGAGAGAAAAGAAAAATGTTAAGGAGATCATAAGGAAGAGGGGTGCCTGGGTGGCTCAGTCGGTCAAGTGTCTGCCTTGGGCTCAGGTCGTGATCCCGGGGTCCTGGGATCGAGCCCTACATCGGGCTCCCTGCTCAGCGGGGAGCCTGCTTCTCCCTCTGGCCCTCCCCCACCCCCGCCCCAGCTCATGTGTGTGCTCTCTCTCTCAAATAAAACCTTAAAAAAAAAAAAAAGAAAGAAAGAAAATCATAAGGAAGAGAAAATACATTTCCTATACTGGAAGAAAACGCGTGTCTAAGTGAACCTGTGCAGTTCGAACCCGTGTTGTTCAAGGGCCGGCTGTATACATGTCAGGCCCGGCGAAGAGGCTGACTTTGCTTTCGGGCAGAGGGAACAGCAGAAGCAGGAGCGTGCGGGTAAGGGGGGCGGTGGGGCCGGAGAACAACGGGGCCAGACTGTACAGTGGCCTCAAGGCCACCAGGAAGGGCTCTGCCTTCACTCCACCACCCGTTTCTTTCTTTCTTTTTTTTTTTTTTAAAGATTTATTTATTTATTTGAGAGAGCGAGAATGAGAGAGAGAGAGTACATGAGAGGGGGAAGGGTCAGAGGGAGAAGCAAGACTCCCTGCCGAGCAGGGAGCCCGATGCGGGACTCGAACCCGGGACTCCAGGATCATGACCTGAGCCAAAGGCAGTCGCTTAACCAACTGAGCCACCCAGGCGCCCTCCACCACCCGTTTCTAACAGAGGAGTTACGTGACCTGATTCACAGTTTGAAAAGATCACTCTGCTGCTTGAGAACAGGCTGCAGGGAGGCAAAGTTAGTCTCAGAGATGTAGTGGCTTAAAGCACAGGACGAAGGGCTCAGATCTGGGAACTGGATGTGAAGTGCGAGAGAAGAGGAAACAAAGGAGAAGCCAAGGTTTGTGGTCTGAGCAATCAGCAAAGACTGGCTGGGGAGGGGAGAGAGGGAGCTCGGTTTTGGATACGCTGAGTCTGAAGCATCTGTTAGACAATCCAGTGGAGATACCAAGTAGCACGTTGGAGGTACTTGTCTGGGCTCCAGGAGAGAGATTTGGGCTGGAGATAGAAATGTGAGCGCCGTTAGCATGTAGACGGCTGCAAAGTCAGGAGACTGACCGAGATCACCAGGAGGAGAAGGCACTATATTAATCCGGTGTTCTTGGGGCTTAAGAGTACCAAAATCTGGTCTGGACTTCCAGGAGCTCATGGTCGAGTTGGGAGTCACACATGGTTTGCTACACTAGAACACAGAGGTGAAATAAGGGTACGGACGGGCGGGGGGGAACGTATTAAACCAAGAGGTGAACGGCATAAGGGGCGGCTTCTTTTATTCCCAAACTCTAACTGTTGGAATCCCTCAGGGCTGGATCCCGTCTTTTATCTAGCTCTATTTTCTCCCTAGGTGAGTTCATTCCATTTCATAAAACAATATACCTGCCGCTGGCTGCAAATGTACATTCCTCTTTTCTAGGCTTCAATTTCACAGCTGCACCTGGCTGTCTAGTAGGCACCTCACACGACCAGAACGCTGATAAAGAACTTGCCATTCCCAACCCTTCCCCTTTATCCCCTCCACCAGCGTCCCCACCTCAGCTGCCACCTCAGCGGCTACTCAAAGGAAAACCAAAACTAGTCATCTTGGCCCACATCCTTCACATGCCCATCCATCAGCGACCTGCCTCCAGATGAATTATGTATCTCACATTGGTCTGCTTCTCTGCATTCCATTTTCGACTTCCTGGTCTCAGCTCCCATCGTTTCTCACCGGAACTACCCTACTAGGTTTCCTAACTGGCATCCCTGTTTCTACTCTAAACCCTCACAACAGGGTGATTAAAAAGCAAAGCATAAATCAATTTATGTTACCTCCTTAAAACCCTCCCATGGCTTCCTACACCCATAGGATAAAGGCCTCCCTCCTCACTAATCTCCTCTTTTCTGATTATCACAAAGGCAAAGCATTTCCTGACTCAGAGCCTCCATGCGCATCATTTTCTCTGCTTGGAACACTCTCCCTTGGCTCTCTGGTATATCATTCAGATCTCAGATTAAATGTCACCTCTTCAAAGAAGGCTTCCGTAATCTGTCCCTACATCCTCCTGAACATCACCTGTTTATCTCCTTTGTAGGCCTCACCACCATCTGCCATTACCTTCCTTGTCTTCTCTGTTGTTGTCTCTTTCCCCCACTAGCCCAAGGGGAGAAACCTTTCCCCTGATGAAAAGGACCTGCCTGTCTTGTTTCATGTCTAGAAGAGTGACTGGCACACAGCAGGCCCTTGACCAGTAGCTGTTGAATACGTGACTAAGCAAGAGTACCTAGGTTTGAAAGTTCACAGCACATTTAATACACTCACGAGGCAGCAGCATTGAGGCTCGTGGGTGCATAAAATCAGAAATGAGGTTACAGCAATGTCCACAATAGCCAAACTGGAAAGAGCCAAGATGTCCATCGACAGATGAATGGATAAAGAAGAGGTGGTATATATATATACAATGGAATATTATGCAGCCATCAAAAGGAATGAGATCTTGCCATTTGCAACAATGTGGATGGAACTGGAGGGTGTTATGCTGAGTGAAATAAGTCAATCAGAGAAAGACATGTATCATATGACCTCACTGATATGAGGAATCCTTAATCTCAGGAAACAAACTGAGGGTTGCTGCAGTGGGGGGTGGGGTGGGAGGGATGGGGTGGCTGGGTGACAGACACTGGGGAGGGTATGTGCTACGGTTGAGCGCTGTGAATTGTGCAAGACTGTTGAATCTCAGATCTGTACCTCTGAAACAAATAATGCAATATATGTTAAGAAAAAAAAAAAAAAGAAGAAGATAGCAGGAGGGGAAGAATGAAGGGGGGGAAATCGGAGGGGGAGACGAACCATGAGAGACGATGGGCTCTGAGAAACAAACTGAGGGTTCTAGAGGGGACGGGGGTGGGGGGGTTAGCCTGGTGATGGGTATTGAGGAGGGCACGTTCTGCATGGAGCACTGGGTGTTATGCAAAAACAATGAATCATGGAACACTACATCAAAAACTAATGATGTAATGAATGGTGATTAACATAACAATAAAAAATTTTTTAAAAAAGAAATGAGGTTACAAAGGCAAGTCTGGAAAAACAAATGACAACACCAATCAATGCCTTGGCCTGATTTACTTATTTTCAGTTACCATTAATTCATTCATTCATTTGACAAGCATTGTTTGAGGGCCTATTGTATATGGGGCTCTCTGCATTAGTCCATTGGGACACAATGGTGAACCAGGTCCTGAGCATGGAGACTGGCTGCTATGAGAACCCATGGAAAGATCAAGAACCCAGTCTTTCTGCTTGGGTGGGGGATGAATAAGACAGGCTTTTTAGAATTGGTGCTCTCTAAATTGAGAGCAATAGGATAAGTTGGAATTAGCCAGGAATAGGACTTGGAGGGAGGGGTAGGAGGAGCTGCAGGGAGTGGACATCATTCCAGGATGGAGAGCCGTAAGTCCAAAAGCTGAGAGCAGGGGACACAGTCGTCGGGTGGAGTTGGGGGGGGGGGGGGCGGCATCAGGAGAGGTGTTAACGGTCTGGTGGAAAGGTGGGGGAGGTTACCATACAGTTTTTAGAGAAACTTTGCCCCAAGAATTCTTCTCTTTCACTCACACATTTCCATCTCTCTCTGCCTTCTCCCAAACTCAGTCCCCAAACACACACATTTGAGATCTGAATACTGGCCAGTACTTACTTCTCCCCATTCGACATTTTTGGGCGGCAAAGGGTAGTGTGAAGTTATGTCATAAGCTATTTCTTCCATGAACCATTTGAAACTTTTGCAGTTGTGATCTTCTCGAAATTTTTTCAGCTCAGATATATCTCCATATGGTAATGCCTTTGATTCAGGACGACTAGCATAGAAGTAGTCTTTGTATTCATCCCACCAAACCTCTACAACTCTAACATAGTTCTGTGAAAAAGAAGATACTGTTAGAAAAAGAAAAATATCTGCAATGCTGTAAATAGCCCATCTTAGACACATGAAATATGACCAACATATAACAAACTCATTTTGATAGGACCTGATATTTAATTAAACAAATGCAAGTGAGCTAATGACTCGAATATGTCAATTGCTAAGGATAAAATATCATGCATGTTCAACTAAGAAGTGAGGGACACAGAATCTGACATCACCGAGCTGTAAAGATCGTATATTCTAAGATCGTATGTTCTATCCACTGTCTAGAGGAAGAAGGTGAAGTTCAGAAAGGGTTTAGGAGAGGCTGGCTGGACATGGATGCTCCTTTACCCAGAATAATCTCTTTCTATTAGAACCACGCTATGAGCATGTGTAGGGAAAAGGCCCATTTCAGAAACCATCACAAAAAACAATAGCTCTGTTTGCAAGTTTTTGGGCCATGTTACGACTATAATAGAACCATTTTGCTATCACCCAGAATTAACCGGATATTTTCCCCAGGTGATGCATTTTAAGAAAAAGCAATTAAGGAACAATGAAATAAGCTGATATTGTGATAACTGACAAAGACCTATCTTCTAAGGTTTAATGGAATGAATGCATGCAGATATGAATATTATGACAGATTGAGTACATAATCTAGTCCCTTGTTCTTCTACATTGTTCATCAGCAAATTTTCTCTACAAAAGGCCAGAGAGTAAGGATCTTTGGCACAGTGGGCCACATGGTCTCTGTAGCAACTACTCAACTCTGCAGTTTTCATGAGAAGGTAGCTTACACAACACGCAGACAGATGGGTGTGCTCTTGCCCGCTATCACTTTATTTACTAAAATGGGCTGGATTTGGTCTAAAGGCCATCGTTGCTGAACCCTGTTTCACATCAGGAGTAGAAAACACCTCGTGCAGCAGAAACTAATGATGTACTCCATGTTGGCTAATTGAATTTAAATTAAAAAAAGAAAACACCTTGCATTCAGGCCAAGCTTCTCCCAGGCTATGACTATCAAAGGGTGAACACAGGCATGCTGTGCAAAAGCCCCTGGGTTCCAAAAAAGTTGTATGTGGTAGGATCGCACAAGAACACATAATATTATTGCTAAATAGTCTTAACTTTTGCAAAGTCATCCAGAATTAGACACAGCCCATGTCTTCTAGATACTAATGAACGTGATGAATTCAGTGCAGACACATACGGTTACAGCAACACGAAGAAGGAGCATTTCATTGTTTGGGAAGGAGAAGGCCAGAGGGGCAGCATGGAGGGGCCCAGGACAGCTCAGTCTTGAAGGAGTGGTTCATTATGTGGAATGGTATTCAGGGTAAAGAGAAACCCAAAAGAAGTGTGACATATCATGGTGCATTTGGAGTCCTGCAAGTAGTTTCCCACAACATAGCTTGTCGTGTTTTGTGAATATGAAAAAGCATTTAGTCTCTGGTATATACTAAGCACTCAAAAAGTGTTAGCTATTATTCTTCTTCTTTTTTAAGGACTTTGAATTTTATCCTTTAGCTGAGAGCCATCAAAAGGCTTTAAGCAGGTACAGACATCCGATTTAATTTTCAGGGGAATAACACTGGTGGTGAGTGGAAGATGGACTGAAAGGGGTTGCAGCTGATGACAGAGAGCCAAGTAGGAGGCTATTTAATATCCATGGGAGAGATTCGAGCACCTGTGCGAAGCACAGAAAGGAATGGATTTCAGAGATATGTATGAGGTAGAATCTTCAGGGCTCGGTAAGGTGGGAGGGAAGGGAGGAAGACTACCCTAACATCCCCCCCTAAGTTTCATTCACGGGCAAACAGAGAGTGCAGGAAAAGGAATTGCTTTTGGGAAGAAGTTAAAAGCTCAGCTTTGACTACACTGAGTTTGAAATGCCTGAGGGTCATCTAAGAAGATAATTCTAGGGGACAACTGCCTATCAAAGTCGGAAGCTCCAAGAAGACAGACAAGCTGGATAAATAGACGTAAGCCATTGGAACGCTGTGGTTGGAGTGGATGATGGAGGGGGAAAAAAGTGCCTGGCCCACTCTAGGCACTCACGAATATTACATCTATTGGGTTATTTTTACGATATGTACAGTTAATTTTTAGAGTGGATAAAGATTTCCCTCTCATCTCTTTTCCTTTCCCTTGTAGCACAGGCCTTCATGAATCAATGTGACTTTCCATTAATTCTTCATGTTTATGGGTCCAACTCCAAGGGCAGGTTCTTTTCCTGCAATGCCAGTCTGGCCTGGTATTAATTTGGTGCTCTTTATTTTATCGCGGATATTTTAATCTCATCTCCTCTTGTAGCTGGGGCTCCATTTGGCCATTTCTATGATAATTTGGCTAGTTAGAAAGCTGTGTTCATTCCTAAGACCTTTCCATCTCTGCTTCTATTATCTATTTCCCTTTAAGGAACTGTTCCAAGTTGCATCTGCAGCCAATAATAAACTTCCTTCTGCTTTTGACTTGGTTTAAGGGCTCCAGAAAATGAATGGAATCAGACTCCTATGCTCTTAGAATTTATGAAAGCAGCCCAACTAAAGAAACTTCGAAGTTGCTCAGTCAAGAATAGAGCACTTAATCTTCCTAGCAGTGGGACATTTGGCCTCTGTGTGAAGCTTTTTTGCTTTGTCCCTGGTTTGAGGGACAAAAGATACTAATCTTTTGCAAGCATTGTTCAAAAATTTGATTTTGTTTACTGCACAAGCTCCTAATGATTAATTTTTTTAGACCAAACAAAAATAATATTTTACTCATGTGAAAATAGTAGAAGCTGGTATTTTCCTTTCAACTACTTTCCTACAGAGTGGCAGGTTTTTTTTTTTTTTTTTAGTTTCTCTGAGATGTCTTCTCATGGAGAACATTCAATGTAGAAATCTTAATCAGAATGGGATATAATGAATAATCTTAAAAAATAATAAGATCCCTGATAAACACAGATGCAAAAATCCTCAACAAAATATCAGCAAGCTGAATTCAACAATACACTGAAAGGATTATACACCATGATCAAGTGGGATTTATTCCAGGGATGCAAGGATGGTTCAATGTGCACAAATCAGTCAACATGATACACCACATTAATAAAAAGGATAAAAATCATATAATTTTCTCAATGGATGCAGAAAAAGCATTTGATAAAATTCAATATGCATTTATGATAAAAATTCTCAACAAAGTGAGTATAGAGGAAACATACTTCAACACAACGGAAGCCATATATGACAAGCTCACAAGCTAACATCATACTCAATGATGAAAAGCCAAAAGATTTCCATCTAAGATCTGGGACAAGGATGCCCACTCTTGCCACTTTTATTCAACTTAGTGTTGGAAGTCCTAGCCATGGCAATTAGACAAAAAAAGAAATAAAAAGCATCCAAACTGGGAAAGAAGAAGTTAAACTGTCACTATTTGCAGATGACATGACACTTTACATAGAAAACCCTAAAGATGCTACCAAAAAGCTGTTAGAACTAATAAATGAATTCAGTAAAGCTGCAGGATACAAAATTAATATACATAAGTCTGTTGCATTTCTATACACTAATAGTGAACTATCAGAAAAAGAAATTAAGAAAATAATCCATTTATAACTGCAACAAAAAAAATCTAGAAATAAATTTAACTAAGGAGGTGAAAGACCCATACTCCAAAAACTGTAAGATGCTGATGAAAGATATTAAAGATGACCCACAAAAAAATGGAAAGATACACAACACTATGGATCGGAAGAATCAGTATTATTAAAATGTCCATACTACCCAAAGCAATTTACAGATTCAGTGCAATCTCTGTCAAAATACCAGTAGTATTTTTCATAGAATGGGAACAAATAATCCTACAATTTGTGTGGAACCATTAAGACCCTGAATAGCCAAAGCAATCTTGAGAAAGAAGAACAAACCTGGAGGTGTCATGCTCCCTGATTTCAAACTATACTACAAAGTTATAGGAATCAAAACAGTATGGTACTGGCACAAAAACAGATTCGTACCTCAATGGAACAGAAATAAACCCATACCTATATGGTCAATTAATCTTTGACAAATGAGGCGAAGGGGAAAAGACAGTTTCTTTAATAAATGTTAGGAAAACTGTACAACTACTTGCAAAAGAATGAAACTGGATGGCTTTCTTATACCATATACAAAATAAACTCAAAATGGACTAAAGACTTAAATATAAGACCTGAGACCATAAAACTCCTAGGAAAACATTGGAAGCAAGCTCTTGGACAACATTTTTTTTGGATCTATCTCCTCAGGCAAGTGCAACAAAAGAAAAATAAACAAATGGGACTACATCAAACTAAAAAGCTTTTGTATGGTGAAGGAAACCGTCAAAAAAATGAAAAGGCATCCTATTGAATGGGGGGATATTTGCAAATGATCCAACCAAACAGGGGTTAATATCCAAAATATATAAAGAACTCACATGAGTCAATACCAAAAAGCAAACAATCCAATTAAAATATGGGCAGATGACCTGAACAGACATTTCTCCAAAAAAGACAGACAGGTGGCCAACAGACACATGAAAAGCTACTTAACCTCACTCATCATCAGGGAAACACAAACCAAAACCACAATGAGATATCACCTCACACCTGTCAGAATGGCTACCATCGAAAAGACCAGAAATAACAAGTGTTGGTGAAGATATGAAGAAAAGGGAACCCTTGTGTGCTGTTTTTGAAAATGCAAATTGGTGCAGCCACTATGGAAAACAGTATGGAGATTCCTCAAAAAATTAAAAACAGAACTACCATACAACCTAGCAATTCTACTTCTGAGTATTAATCCCAAGAGTACAAAAACACTAATTCAAAGAGATATACATGCCCCTACGTTCATTGCAGCATTATTTATAATACAGTTTATAATTACAATAGCCAAGATATGGAAGCAACCTAAGTGTCCATGGATAATACTGATAGATAAGAAGATGTGGGGTATACAGATACATACACACTCACACACACATATACACACAATGGAATATTACTCAGCCATAAAAAAGAATGAAATCTTGCCATTTGTTAGAACATGGATGGACCCAAATGGACAACATAGCTGGTATTTTAGTAAGTGAAATCAGTAAGGCAGAGAAAGACAAATACCATATGATGTCATTTCCATGTGGAATCTAAAAGACCAAACAAACAAAGCAGAAACAGATTCATAGACGCAGAGGACAAACAGACGGTTGCCGGAGGGGAGAGGGGAGAGCAGATGGGTGACACAGGGGGAGGGGAGCAATGCACAGCACAGGGAACAGAGTTAATAATATTGTAACAACTTTCACGGTGACAGATGGTAGCCAGATTTATTGTGGTGATCACTTCACAACGTATATACGTGTTGAATACCTGCGTACACCTGTATTGTATGTCAACTCTACTTCAAAGAAAAACAAAACAAAGCAAAAATGATAAGGGGTTTCATGAATAAGTCCAGCTTAAGTTAAAAGGGAGAACGAGTGCTGACTGCTTAAAAACTTTATCTCATTCAGTGAGCGGCCACTGAAGTGACTACCACGGTGTGTGGTGTTATCAGTGGGGCGCGTGTGGTCCAGAGCTCCCTAGGCTTCGCTCCTTGTATCCAAAGACTCACCTTCAGAGTTGGAGAAGACCCGACATAAATGGGCGGAGGATTCCCTTGCCAGCCCTCGAGACGGTAGATGTGACCAACACGAGAGCAGGGGACAAACAGTAATTTGCCACCACACTGCCATATCTATCAAGGAAAAACACACGTGGAAGTTGTTTCAAATATCAAAATAAATCATACTTGAAAATCTCTCTTATAAATGTAAATATAAAACCTAAATTAGATAACAGTGTCCATGGGGAATTCATAAATGAAACGAATCCTAAAAGAATGTTTTTCAAACTCATATAATAACAAACAAGGCCATAAGAGTGCAGTAATGTTCTGCGACTCAGGGCCCCTTGTGTACCTGTAGCATGGAACACCCTTTGCCCAGTGTAACCTTGCAAAGTCACTCAGATTCTTCATTCCTGATAGCATTCACCGTTTCCACGGCTAATGGATTTCCCACCTGGCTGATTATTATAATAACCTCCAAACTGGCTTCTTCACCTCCAGCTTCTCTCAACTCAATGCTATCCCTATGTATAGTAAGATTATTTTAGCTGAAGGGCAACTTTGGGTCATGTTATTCCCTTGCTTAGTATCTTCAATAGGTTACCCCTGCTTATTAAATTCAGTAGAAATCTCTTGGCTCAGCATTAGAGGCCCTCCTCCATACAATCCTAACGTACCTGTCCACTTCCTCTTCTTGGACGTCTTTCTTACTCAGGCTGTCAGATTCTGCTAGACTGGGCTCCTCACTGTTTCCTGAACGCATTCTTCATGTTCCCACCTTTGTACCTTTCCCCAGTCTATTTGCTCTGAGGTCTCCTTCCCCTTCCTTTATCTCTGCTTATCGATATCATGCCCACCTTTCTAGTTTGCCTCAAATTCTCCCTCCAGTATGATGCTGTTTCTTAATCACACCAATTGAATGCCATCTACCTTCTTATTGTATTACGAATTTAATTCTAATCTCTTCTTATGAACTCTAAGTTCCTTGAGAGCAGGGACTGAGTTATTCTTCTTCTGTCTTTGGACATTTAAGACAAGAGGCAATAAGTATCTGTTTAACTCAAACTGTGATATAGTTCTCTTTCTTTCTTGGGGGCAGTGGGAGGAAGGGGTTGGAGCATAGATGGTATTATTGTCCAAGGACTGCCTCAACAACAGGGGCTGCTGATGGAAGGCAGCTGCAATGTCAGTCTGAGGATGCACAGTCATGGCTGGGATCTGCTTCTGTCCTGAATCATCATGTCCTATAGTGATAAAGGGTAACTGTGTCAGTGGATGGTCAAATGTGGCCCCCATACAGGCAGATTCCCTAAAGGGCTTTGGTAACAAAAGGCTCCAATGTATAGAAAGCCTGGAGGGTAAGGCAGGGAGTGGGAAGAGGAGGTATTTTCATTTTTAAAAAAGATTTATTTATTTATTTTAGAGAAAGAGAGAGAGAGAATGTGTATGTGTATACGTGTATGTGTGCGAGCAGGGATGGGGCAGAGGGAGTGGGGGAGAGAGAGAATCCTCAAGCAGACTCCCCACTGAGCGCAGATCCTGATGCGGGGCTCGATCCCAGGACTCCGAGATCGTGACCTGAGCCGAAACCAAGGGTTGGACACTTGACTGACCGAGCCACCCAGGCGCCCTAGTATTTTCATTTTTGAAGTTTGCAGCCTTCAATGTTGAGATGAGCCATGTAAATATGTAAGAAGTCCGGAGTTTGCATTTTGCCCTATTTTTCCCCAAAGGCATGCATTTTTGTTAGTCATCCTCTATAATTTAGAGAAATGCATTAAACAGTTTTTTCCCTAAAGAAACCAGCCTTATCTGAAGGTCACAAAAGTCGGTAACTACTCAGAGAATTGCACTCGTTTAAATGAAATGTTACCTTGTATGAGATCTCAAAGTTTTCACCACCCCAAATCTGGAGACCTGGATCATACAGACCCAGTTCAAAGAAGAACTCTCGTTCAATGGCAAATAATCCGCCAGCCATGGCAGGGGACCTAAGCGAAGAAACACTGCAATAACTATTAAAGATAAACCCCCAGTACCCCTTCACCAACAGACAACAGCCCTTTTGGAACACGGTTTAAATAATGCACAGAAGAGACAAAACCGATGGCCAAACATTAAGAAATTACAAAGCCTTCACAAAACAATCTGTTTATAATTTAATGAATTTACTCTGATTTCTATCTGAAATCCAATTTACAGTTCATTACAAATTAGAGCATTGCATCATTTTGCCATGAGAGGGCGCCTTAGCTCCTCTGTTGGTTTGAAAATTAAGCCCTGAGAGTTAGTTAAGATAGAATTTTCTCTTTCACTCCTAAAAATACTGAGCCATACAGCCATGACCTGCTCACTGCTCCTACAAGGATTTATGAGTCATTCTAGGATGAGCGCAACCATAGACCATGGAGTAGTCTGCCATTTTTTAATTTTATAGCTCAGGGGCATGCCAAATAAAGGTGTAAATCATGGCAGAACAGTCACAGTTCATTCAGAGTTTGCAAATGTAGCACAGAAACGACACAGGAGAATGAGACATTAGCTATTTACTGTGTCAGGAGGTAGGAATGCCAGGGGCTTCCTGAATGGAATCTTGAATTGGGTCCTTTTGGGGGATAGACCACTCACATCTCTAGAGGAAATGATAAGGGGAATCATTTTCATCCTGTTCCCCACTCCTCCCCACAATTAATGATTAATGCATCATGATTCCTAAGCAGCCTCCTCCACCTGAGTACCTTCTTCATCATCACACCTAATATTCAACCTGTCACTAATTCCTATCGATTCCACCTTGAAAACCTATCTGGAACCTGTCCCTGCTGCTTAGACCGAGCTCCTAGACCAAGCTCCCGTCACTTGCACTGCTATGGCAACACCCTGACCTTGTCTCTTCCTCTGCTCTGCCCCCATGCACACCTGATCCCACGGCAGGCAGAGCAGACTCCACGTGGGCCCCGGAGGCGTGCGCCTCTCCCGGCTCTCCACGCTCAGCGGGCTTCCTCCAGCCCAGGTCGCCGCTGCTCGCTCACGCCTCCAGCACGACAAACGCCCTTCTCGCTCAGGCTGTTCGCTCTCCCGAAATGTTCTTCCTCCCTGTCCACAGGGCTGACTCCTGGCCTTTCAGGCCTCAGTCTGAAGGACACTTGAAAGGTCAGGGAGGCCGTTCGGGCTCCTCGCGGCCGGATTAGCTTCTCCCTCCCCTAAGCTCCCTGTACCCTGTGGTTTGTCTTCGTACCACTTTTGGCCGTTGCTATTCCAGAGTGATTTGTGTAGCGATCTGTTTAATTTCTGTCTCACCCATTATATTCTAAGTGCCATGAGAGAACCCATCTTTGAAAAATTTATCCCAACGCCTGGCACATTGTAAGCACTCATTAAATATTTGTTGAGTGGATAAATAATAAATCAAGTAATACTTTCAATATTAAAGGAAATCACATCAAGCGGAAGTCATTCTCTTATGCCTCTTCTTCTTAAGGTATGCTGCCTGACTTGGTAAGCAGAACTACTGCATTCTTGGTTATTTTCATGGCACATTTATTTCACTGTCATTTACAGTTACTCTGTTGTAACCATGCCTTTTTGATCTTTAAATGTATTCCCGCTTATCTCAGTATATATTTAAAAATGCATCTTACATGAAAACCGGTGAGTTATTTAAAGGGAAACCCCCCATGAATTTTTCTAGCCCACTTAAAAAAATTTCCTTTACTAGCCAAGCCCATGGAATTGGCAGAAATATAAATATAATCATTACTCTTTATTTTGTACATCCAGGAGTACTCATTAAATCAAGTAGGTAAGTAGTAAATTCCTGGACTGTTTCAAAAAAGAACTTCAAAGGGAAATTTGGAAAGTGTCAAAGCTTAAAATTCTGTAATTTCCTTATGCTTGCCATCTCAGTATTTTGATATCATGACCCACCCAGATCCCACCAGCATTTGCGTGACATTGGAAACACTTTCCCAAAACAGAGTTCTAGCATCATCAGTGGTATAACAAGGAGAGAGAGACCAAAAGCAGAACCATAAGATCAGAAAAAATAAGACACATTTAGAAGCTATACTAACGTAAGACAAAAAAGTTTCATTTGGAGTCACTCTTGAAAGGCAGTAAATGTTTCCATTAAATGACCAATAGAGTAGCATAAACTGTTCTATTTGTCCCTGAAGAAGGGACAAAAGCTGATTTCGGAATAAAGTTTCCTTTTAATCAAATGTTCTTCTGAGAAGGAAGGAGTAAAGGATTCTATGTAATATTTTCCAAAGTCATGTATTTTTAGGTACCAGACTTAACCGGTACAAAATTAGTTATTATGAGTTAGCATACAAAACAAAAAAGAAAAAGACAAGAAATCTCTTGCTATTTGCCTTTCATTGTTAACACTACAGCCAAGGGATCAAAGTGGACATAAAACTTGGATTGGAAATAATTTATGCATTTTAAATTTACAGAATGAAATTACGGTCAAAAGAATAAAATTTGATGTCTAGTCTACTAGGACAGGAAGGCAAAGATTTTTTTCACTTGTATTTGAAAGCAATGACATATAACCTCCCCCCAACACCCCCAAAATGGAGTTTGCATTTAAGAAAAAACAATTACAAAGAAGTAAATGTGCATTCAAACCTCGGAAATAATGCAAGGGAAAAAATCTCTTACAGACTCTACAACAACATCTATAGTTTTAATATCAAGTATTTTTAGCTTGGCAAGAGGTTAATATGTTAGCAGCAACTGGAGAAAAGAAAAACATGTAAGTGATTTAGTGATTACCGATACGGTTCAGTTTTTGTCTTTCTCATTCTCTTCTCTCGAGGGGTCAGAGGCACCCGTTTCCAGAGCATACTCCAATCCCATGCTCCTCGGGCATACCCATCTTCGTCACCACCCCCTTGGGGTACCATTTCATATGTGTTGCCATTTATGACGTCTATAATCGGCACAGTGCAAATGGTTCTGTGTTGTGTTGATGATGCAGCAAAGATGAAATGGAAGGGTATGTATGGACCCACACATTTATACAAGTACATGGGGAAGGGAAAAAAAAAAAGTACTTAGATTGACATTCCACGTAAGAAAATAAAGTAGTAATCTTTACCGATAAGGTTCAGTTTTATGTTTTCTTTTGGCCTTTTCCTTGTGGCTTAGAGGAATACGTTTCCATAGTAAACTCCAGTCCCAGGCCCCTCTGGCAAAACCATCTTCGTCCCCACCTTGCTGCGGTTCAATGGAATAATCATTCCCATCTATGTAATCTATTAGAGGTACAGTACATGTAGTTCTGAAACATTTACAGAAAATGAAAAAGCATTTAAGAACCCAAAACTGACTAGTTTAGCATGCCTAACTATATTATCTCTTTTCATTACTGATTTTTTCTTTTTTTTTTTTTTTTTTGCATTACGGGACTTTAATACCTAATGGGAACCTGAAGCAAATGAATGTCTTTAAACGTCAAGGAACCCTTTTTTTGTAAGGGAAAGACACAGGAGACTGTTCCCTTGGCTCACAGACAATGTCAGGGACAAAGAGCCACGTCTCTGAACTTAACAGTGCTTTCTCATTTTTACTTTGGTCCTATAGGCAACTTTCTCTTGGTAATTTTGCATTACTTACAAGACTTTCCTGCTTGTTATTTTCCCTCCTTATTCCTCCATTAAATAAAAATGAGTATGAATGTGAGTGTGAATGTGTCTCTGAGTGTGAATGTGAGTGTGACCGTGTGTGAGCGAGTGCCGTGTGTGTGTACAGAAATAATACCCACTACATTCTTAGCGGTTCTCCCAACTCTTTGTTGCTTTCTATTCCTTTGGAAAAAGTTATTATGAAAATCTGTTTCTACTCCTTTACTTGATCTTCTTTTCCTGCTCCTTTTATTGCAATAAACAGCTTTCATTGCAAAAAAAAAAAAAAAAAAAGTACTGCATTGTATTCCTGCTTTTTTTTAAAAAGAAAAAAAAAATCCCTCAAAACCTGCTGAAGAACTTTAGTGGTCTGAGAACTCAAAGCAAAAAAATACCTTGTATTTGGGCTTCATAAAATGCTAGTCCTATATGACCAATTAGGTGTAGGATCAACTCTGCAAAGGTAATTTGGCACCCAGCTTGTCTTAATGCTCATCTTACCAGACAGGATTTTAAAAATGCATTTCCTGAAATAGAGATTGCAGCTTTTAACCATGTTAAGGTGCTTTTTAGATGTTTTAGAAGCCAAGGAGAAGAGAAAAACCTACAGGGCATAGAATTCTGATGTGGGGGACGTGGATTTGAGACAGGTACTTTACTCTCTGCAGACTGTGGATTCCCAGGGGACAGTGAGGCCGAGGTGGGGGGGTGGGGGGTGTCACTGTGGGATATATGTGGGATTGCCACAGGACCCTGCAGAAAACCACTTCCTCACTGCGCCTGAAGACTGCTAGTTTTCACCTGGAGAGGGGAAGGCGTGTTACCTTTCTTCACTTCTCGTGATTCTCAGATTTCTAAACAAATAGTGTAAAGTGTCCCAGAGAGATCTTGGTTTGATAGTTTATTAGCTGTTTGAATCAGAGCAAATCAATTAATTTCTCTAGGCTTCAATATCCTCTTCAGTACAATGGAGCTAATATCTATCTTGCAGGGCTGCTGTGAGGACTAAATCAGCATGTGAAAAATGTTTATGATAGGCCTTCATACTAAATCGTCTGATGATTAAATCCCCCAAAGTTCGCCCTTTGATGCATATTATTCACCACAGAGACATGTTTTTTTTCCCCTCAATTCCGAAATAGTCAGAATTCTGCACTAAAAGAAAGGAAGGCTTCTGGAACTAGGAGACTGATGCTGCCTTCTAGTGTTCAGACATTTCTGTAAATGTAATGGCGACTGACACACTTCCATGGAATAGTTGTCTATTTCTAAACTTTAAAGTTTCTATAGGAACCCAAAGCCTTGACACGCGTCACAGCTGGTCTGAAGTAATAATTCAAAAGGGCATGAAAAACCAAAACCAATTGGTGTAATTTCAGAGTGTGCGCTTTCAAGTCTTTGGAACTGTAACCACAGTGTAGATAGAGCAATTAATGTTACTCTTCGAGAAAGCTTCTGGAGCTAGAAGATGTCTGTTCAATAACCCGACCACAAGACCATTTTTGGGTGAGGGCGCCTCGGCTTATCCCAAATGCCTGACTGCCTGCGTCTGAATCAGCCCCAAGGATCAGCCTGCCCACCACCCCGGAAACAACGAGTTGAAGGATCACACTTAAAACACAATGCTTGAGGCGCTGAGTGGAACTGGAATCAGGAGAATGAGAATATTATTTGTCCTTCTAGGACAAGGTTTACTTTTCACCCAGGAAAGAAAAGAAAGCAAGGTAATGTTACCTGTCCTTGGAAATGGGGGCTACAAGTGGTGCATACCAGTTAACGGCCACCTCACAGTGGGCATCAAGGTATATCAAGACCTTAAAGAAAAGAGGCAGGGTGAAAGAACACTCCTCATATACGGTACATCATATAGCACACACAGTTTAAAATTAGACGCTAATATAAATCAGCATGAGAGTCCATTCTGATATACGAGTTATCTGTTTAATCAAGCCAGCATTTTCAATTAAAAAAAAAAATCTGAAGGGTACTTAAAAACCTCTATGATCGTTTAGTTACCAAATCCAAGATGCTGACATGGTAAATATCCAATGTTTCCTACCTGTCCAAGTTTGGCCTTCTGGGCACCAATACTTCGTGCTTGAATCAAACCTTCTCTTCTCTCATTTCGAAATACCTTCACTAAGCCATTCCACAGCTTAATATAGTCATCTAGTTTTCCTTTTAAGTGTTCTATGAATAAAAAAATTCAGTCAACATTATAAATTATATTTATGTCTATGAACCAGTTAGACTATTATTTTTCTCAAGAAACAGGAATGGGCAACAGGTCCTTTGGGCAGTCAACTTGAAACAAACAGACTGAATGTTTGCGGGGAAGTCAGGTAGTATATATTATTTCAGTTGATTTTTTGAGCTTAATATGCCTGCGGAGAACTGGTTAGCCTGAGAGTTATCAAAGATCTCTCCAAAATTAAATATATGATGACTAGGCCAGCTGACAGGAAAACTTTTTTTTAAAAAATCCACACTTGAAATGTCGTATCTAAAAGCTTTAAGGCAAACATTTTGTTTGCTTTGGCAGAAGTAACGGCTCCAGATTTCTGAAGATACACGGACTATAAATCACATTGTGTGACTTTATTGGAGTCTCCATAAGGTATAGGTTAACATTGTTCCTGGGCCATCTTCCTCCAGCTATGATCAGTGTTGAAGGCTGCAGTCTTGGTGTTATAAATATAGTTCCCATCAAGTTGGCAAGTAATAATCAAAGGATCCAATTTTCTCCAATTTTGGGTATTAACAAGTACATGTATGTGTGTGTGTGTGTAATATGCATATGTAAATATTTAAATGTAATATTTAGATATAATGAATAAATATACATGTATATATTTGCGATCTGGTGGAGGAAACTGTTAATAAAAACAAGACACATTTGCCGAAGTTTCCACCTTGGTTTTCCAGTTGCTAGAGTATAGTTTTTATTTGTGTCACTATGAGCCCTTGAAATCGGTTCATCACAGCCACACCTAGCTCTTGGATCTCTAAAGATGTTTCTTGGAGAAACAATTATTTTTAAGTTGTTTAAAATTTTGGACCATGAATACATACAACAAGAACAAAGAAGCTATATTTATTTATTTTTGAAGATTTATTTATTTATTTATTTGAGAGCGACTGAGTAAGAGAGAGCACATACGAGGCGGGAGGGAGGGGAGTGGTAGGGGGGAGAGAAGCAGACTCCGCCCTGAGCACAGAGCCCAACGTGGGGCTTGATCCCAGGGCCCCAAGATCATGACTGAGCCGAAACCAAGAGTCGGAAGCTTAACCGACTGCGCCACCCAGGTGCCCCAGAAGCTATATTTCGTGATGTGCTGGTGGTTAAGTGGTCAAATCAGGCTGTACACTTAATACTTGACTCATTTTTAGGGAGCTTATAATTAGAAATATACCTACACATGGGTATTCAGAATTGAGAAGAAAAAAATTTTTCCTTTTTCTATTTTGGCATCCAGTTTTAATGAGTATTATAAATAAAATTCTCCTGCTGAATTATATTTTTTTCCCAGAGAAATCTAGGTACTTTTCCCTTCAATTTAAGTAATTTTTTTTTTAAATCTTACCTTACTTTTTTCAGCTTAGTAACAATCCTAAATTACTTTTCTTTAAGATTTTATTTATTTATTTGAGAGAGAGACAGAGAGAGAGAGTGGAGGGAGGGGCAGAGGGAGAGGAAGAGAGAATCTCAAGCTGACTCCCTGCTGACAGGAAGCCTGACACAGAGCTTGATCTCACGACTCTGAGATCACCACCCCAGCCGAAATCATGAGTCAGACGCTCAATCGACTGAGCCACCCAGGTGCCCCAATCCTAAATTACTTTTTAAAAAGCCTTTCTGAATTCCATTTCAGGGCTCTTTTGGCTATGCAATCTATATAAATCTAAAATGAATTGCTATGGCCAGAAATGAGTTCTTCAAATTTAGATTCCTAGTTCAGGTGGCCCAAAAGATCAGTTGATCAATCAAATGACTTCTGGCTTCTTTGGGATCCTGCACTGTGGTAGACTCTAAGAATGTTCAAAAGATTCACCTCTCCTTGGGGAATAATTATTCTCTCCAACCTGCTGAGGGCAGGCCAGACCATGTACCTCGCCACAGTCAGTCAGATGGGGATATATGTTGTGAGGCACTGGTGAGCAGAAGTGTTAAAATCCCACTGGCGCTTCACCATTAGTTCTTCCTCTACACGAGGCAGGCGACGTCTGAGATCAGGCTGCCCTGCCGTGGAGAAGTGGGGCAGAGCCGGGGCTGACCCACAGAAAACACGATATAAGCCTTTGTGGTTATAAGCCACTGAGAGTGTGGAGTCCATTTTGCCTTGGCCCCACTTAGCCTCAAGCTGGCTGAGGTACACGCATGGAGGAGTGTGCCCTATTTAAAGGCCCCCCACCTTGTGTAGAGAGGACACTGTATTTTCCAGAAACCCAAGTGTTATGTGCAGCCAGCTTCCTTTGCAAGGTATTATATTAGTAAAGTATTTTGTCATTAAAAGAAAAATTATAACTCACACTTTTACTTTCTGTATACATCAGGGAAAGAACGAACCAAGTTTTCACTCACGGGACAGGACTGACAAATTTTAAGGTTGTTTTAAAATTGGGAAGGCTAAAGACCTTCTGTACTTCCATTCAAGAGTAACCCCAACAAATGCTTCTCTGTACTCTCAAAGCTAAGCAGGCCCTGCACTTGATTGCTATTAAAATGTGTTATAAGAGGCTGAATATTAGAGGTCTGTAACAATAGAAACACTGATCACAAAAAAATTAAGGTAAAATGGATAGAAAACTGAAGTCTAAAATTTTGTGCTCCTTTTCTGAAGCCAAGCAGTTATTTTAGGGTGGGAAACACATTTTAGTGTATTTTCACTTTTTTTTTAAGGATATGCTAAGCTTCTCCTTGTATTAATAACATAGGGCTTCTTAAAAGCAGCGTAATCACATACATGAGATTTCTTATTTTTGTAGATGTAGGTTTTCCTAAATCTAAAATATTGTCGGTACCAACAGCACCACTTTAAAACGTATTTTCAAATATTTATCTTGAGACAGGAATAGAATTCTTAATGAAAACACTCCTGTCATAGAAAATTGCAACCAAGATGAGATGTCTAAGTGAAAGGGCATTTGATAGGACTAAAAAGTTTAAAGTTTACATTCTTTAGTGTAATTAAAAGTGACTAGTTGAAAAAAGTGATTAGTTGTACAGAGATGAGGGGGAGAGGATATCGGCCATATTTCTATTTCTTCTCCGTGTGAACATATGTATACAAGATCAAGATTCTGGTCATGTCCTTGCCAAAACAGCAGAGGTTTATCTAGACTGCAAGAGTTACAAATTAAGTTTTGGAGAAAGCTTCTGTAAAACTGTTCTGAATGGTATTTTCATGCTACCCATGTTCTGTCTGCACCTCTAACATATTCAGTGGTATCACTACCTGTACACAAAAATTCTCTGCAAAACTTATTTGCCAAAAAGCAAATATCCTGCTGTTAGTGAGTAGCCTGAGCTCTTCGGTCAGTTTTCAAAGAATTCAACTCAGTTTTATGACAAGCAAAGAGGAGTAAGTAAATATCCAGTCTGGGTTTCAGCAGGACAATTACATTTTTTATTTTGCATGCTGATTTGGGGTCTGAACTACAGCATTATCTATCTTCTAATACTTGTGCCATTCAGAAATATATTCAGCTTACAATAATGGATCTACTTAAAGGGAAAAATGTTAATTTAAAAAACCCACTTATCTGGAAAACCACTGCTCAATCTCTCTCTTGCCAAATTGAACCAAGGCTAACCAATACCTCTCTAAATGTTATAATAGCCGACTCCTTAAAAAGAATAAAAAATAATACGCAATTTCCTTTGATTCAACATACTAAATCAAATATAGAACAGAATAAGCTTCAGTAAATACTTTCTATTATAAATAACAATGGTCATGGTTTCTGGTGAAATTCAATATTTGCATCATTGTTCAAGTGCAAAATACAGGCTATTAAACAGGTATATGGATCTCACTTTGACAATCATGGATGGAGCATCAGGTGGCATTATAATATACACACAATTGCACCTTTTCAGTCTTTCAATAAATTATCTCCATGACCAAATTTTTATAAAATCCAAGACCCAGAGAATTGGTATAGTGTAAGATGGTAGGTAAATACACAGATTTAGGAGGCTGTAGATTTGGATCCATCTGTTAACTACTATCTCTGTGGCGTTTGGCAAGTTACTTAACATGTCTGAGCCTCATGTGTAAAATAAAGATAATAACAACATCCATCTCAAGGATTACTGTCAGGATTAAACAAAATAATTCATATACAATGCTTGGCACAGTGCCAACTTGCTGATAATAGATGCTATCAATAGATGCTAATTATTAATCTTTAAAGCTAATTATTTTAAAATTACATTCTGTAATTGTTCATAATTAACTTATTTCATAGACAAAATGTCAATTTTCCATAGTCATTACCTTTATTACTGAAATCATCAATTAACACAATTTCTGCTAAATATTTCCTTGGAGTCCTTTTAATTACACTGTGGACTGTTCTCATGAGGGTTGACCATCCTTCGTTATGGAAGACAATGACAACACTGGAAGTGAGCAGGTTTTCATCATAATGCCAATACTTGCATCTGCAAAAGGAAAATTTCACCGTATTTATTTAGAGGTAATCTATAATGCAGGGTTTCAAACTTACTATGATTATGTTTTCTGATTGGATTAAATATTATTGACTTAACCAATGTATTCCCACTTACTATGATTATGTTTTCTGATTGGATTAAATATTATTGACTGAACCAATGTAAGTGAATGAAACACAACCTTTTATGTCTTAACAGAAACACAAAATAGAAGAGAGAAGCTGCTATGAGATGCAGTGACTCATTGACAGAACTCCTTTCTAACCAACTGGCACTTGCTGTGTGGATAAAGAGAATTAATTTCTCAATATATGCTTCCCAGCTGGGGATGCTTAAGATATTATTTACAGCTATCAGGGCTGGGTTGGTTTTTTCCATGACTTAGATCTCGGTTTATTTTCCTTTTTAAAACTTGAGTTTCTAGTGCAAAGGATTTATTTCACTTGCTGTGTATAAACCACTATGTAGCTGTTTTTGAAAGCTGTATTGTTCTAATACGGTTAAAACATTCAGAAAAAAAACAACACTAAATAGGCTGACCTGTGGCATAAGGCAGACATTAAAAAATTAACTGTTGAATGAATCTTAAAGGTTCTAGTAATGTTTAGTTATTAGTTAGCTAAAGGATATTTAGCTATTTTATTTTATTGTTTTATTTTTATTTTTTTAATTTAAATTCAATTGGCTAACATATAGTACATCATTAGTTTCTGATGTAGTGTTCAATGATTCTTTAGTTGCACGTAACACCCAGTGCTCATCTCATCACGTGCCCTCCTTAATGCCCATCACCCAGTTACCACATCCCTCTACCCACCACCCCTTCCACAACCTTCAGTTTTGTTTCCCTGGAGTCAAGAGTCTCTCATGGTTTGTCTCCCTCTGTGATTTCTTCCCATTCAGTTTTTCCTCCCTTCCCCTATGATCCTCTTCGCTATTTCATATATTCCACATATGAGTGAAACCATATGATAATTGTCTTTCTCTGCTTGACCTATTTCACTTAGCATAATACCCTCCAGTTCCATCCATGTTGATGTAAATGGTGGGTATTCATGTCTGAGTGATATGAATACCCACCATTGTTTATATGAACCACATCTTCTTTATCCATTCATTTGTTGAAGGGCATCTTGGCTCCTTCCACTGTTTGGCTATTGTGGACATTGCTGCTATGAACACTGAGGTGCATGTTCCCCTTCTTTTCATCACATCTGTATCTTTGGGGTAAATGCCAGAAGTGCAATTGCTGGGTCGTAGGGTAGCTGTATTTTTAACTTCTTGAGGAGCCTCCATACTGTTTTCCAGAGTGGCTGGACCAGCTTGCATTCCCACCAACAGTGTAGGGGGGTTCCCCTTTCTCCGCATCCTCACCAACATCTGTCATTTCCTGCCTTGCTAATTTTAGCCATTCTAACTGGTGTAAGGTGGTATCTCATTGTGGTTTTGATTTTTATTTCCCCGACAACAAGTGATGTGTAGCATTTTTTCATGTGTCTACACAAATTATTTGAAACAACTGTAGTAGGAATAAAGTTTTCTAATTGAAAGGAAACTCCAAACAGGGCCTGATAAACATTCAAGGAGACAGGGAAGGTTCAATGAGTTTCACAAAATAGCTCTATATTATATAGATATATATACGTGTGTATATATTCATGCACATTTATATTTGTTTAACGCCAAAGCTTTTCTTGAAGTAAATAAACTTGTTTCCAAGATTAAATTTCAAACCATAAGAGCAGTAATTAACATTATCAGCTTGATAACCTATCCCAGCATTTAGAATAGTAATCGTTGTTTAAACTGGGGCCTGACCCAATATAGATGGAAACAGCTTTTCCTTCAGGTGTTTCTCTTCCTTTCAAAATTGTTCTAAATTATCTATGTTCTTAGAGGTTTCTGTAGAAATGCAGACTGAATCTGGTAATTCATTTAAGTCTTATTTCCTATATCTGCATTTTCTCATCAAACAAGTATTAATTACCTATTACGCCCATGCTCTAAGCTAGGCCCTAGGGCTATAGCATCGAGGGGGTCAGCATGGTCTCTGCCCTTATGAAGCCTCGGTCCTACTGGGGAATCAAGACACAAAGCGAATATCTGTATTTTCCCTGAATGTGTCGGTGCAAAAACCAGGATATATATGACAGGTGGACCTCACCTAGCCTCAAGACATATGGTCAGGGAGGCCTACTGGAGCCAGTGATGTGAGGGTGAGACCAGAAATATGACAAAAAAAAAAAAGTACTGAGCCTCAAGAAGTGGGAAGAGAGTGGGGAGGAAAAGAAAAGCAAAGAATGAGTCATGTGCATATGATGCAGATATTATGAGAACTTGGAAGATCTATATCTTTAATTAATTAAAATATGAAAAATAAATATAAGTTAAAGAGGAAAAGTTACAAAGAAGGGCATTTGCAGTATAACAAATATCATCCACTTATTATGTGCCAGGCACTAGTCTACGTGCTTTACTTTTATTAACTTATTTAATCTCCCAATACCACTATGAGGTTAGTACTATAAATGTCCCCATTTTACACGAGGGGACTGAGACTCAGAGAGAAATGATTTGCCTAAGATCATACAGCTAGGAAGTAACGAAGGCAGGAAATAAACCTAGGCTATCTTGAATTTATAAGAAATCTTGTTAAACATAAAACAAGTGAAAAAGAAAAAATACTACCTATACCCGTGTATGAATGGCTAAGAACTGACCTAAGATCTAAGAATTGAGGATGAAACTGAATATCATTTCCATACAAGCACCCATGGGGCATACTGTTATGTGATGGGAGCCCTCTTCCCTCCCCTTTGCAGCCAGGAGATGGCCCCAGGAATGGGGAAGGAGTGGTGGGGTGTGGAACCCCAAGAGAGTTTTCTAGTTTAACCCAAAGTTGAGATGGGCCAATGCTCTTTCAGAACAATAAGGTAAAAAATACAGTAGTGAAAGAATGCATATCTTGAAAGATGTGGTGAGTGTTTCTGGAGAAAAACCAACCTGGGCACATAGATGTAATTTAATTTAATTTTTTAAAAAGATTTTATTTATTTATTTGAGAGAGAGAGCGCAAGCAGTGAGGAGGCGCAGAGGAAGAGGGAGAAGCAGACCCCCTGCTGAGCGGGGAGCCTGATGCCCGGCTCAATCCTAGGAACCCGGGATCACGACCTGAGCCAAAGGCAGATGCTTAACCGACTGAGCCACCCAGGCACCCCACAGGTTTAATTTTAGATGGGTAGGGATAACAGTCCCCCAAAACAAACTCTAACCCTGATGGATGCTCAAGCAACCTTTTTTTTCCTCTGGGTATAACCACCAGGCTTAAAGCAGCAGAACCGGATAGCACAGACAGCAATTTTGATTTATAACAGACACCAGAGTTGGTGAAAATATTTAAGACATGGTAGGACATTTGGGACTTGCTGATTTCTAAGGCAAAAGATGACAACTTGGGGGATGCCAGGGTGTCTCAGTCAGTTAGATGTCCAACTTTTGATTTCGGCTCAGGTGGGGATCTCAGGGTAATGGGACTGAGCCCCATGTCGGGCTCCGTGCTCAGCGCGGAGTCAACTTCAGACTCTCTCTCTCCCCCTCTGCCCCTCCCCCTGCTTGCGCTTGCTCTCTTTCTCTCTCTAAAATAAATAAATAAATATCTTTAAAAAAAGATGACAACTTGGGGAAACAAGCAGACAGTGGCTTTGAATGGGAGAGAAAGGAGCTGAAAACACAGAGGGACTGAAGGGGAGGGGGGAGAGGTAGAGTGCAGACTGTTTAAAGGTCTGGGCATGCTACCTTGACTTCTTCCAGAGGACAAGGGGACAAGAGAGTTGGAATAGAGTGTGTTGTCTCATCCTCTCATCCCCTCTTGCCTACGTAAAGTATGGAAATAATTCCAAAGATGTAAATTCGATTGTGTGCCATTTAACAACTCTTGGTGTATATTTTTCCTGTTTGTCTCAAAAATGACAAAAGCAATATACAACTTGTATGATAAAGCAGTTTATTAAGGCCAAAATTCCCTCCTTTACCTCTCCCATCTACGTCAAATCTCACCTCTTAGGGGAAATTATTGTTAAGAGTTGGATGTTCATTTATTTTTTAAATTTTCTTATACTCATGCAGGCATATAAATGTATGTATATATGTATATATATATATATACACACACACAACATATATTCAGATGAGTATGTATAAATTCTTCTTCCATATGAGTATGTACAGATTTATCTTATTATCTAACTCTTTTTAACTATTGCATCATATGCCATAGTATGGCTGGTCCATAACTTACTTAACCATTTCCTTATTGATGGACATTTTAGTTGACTCTAAAAATAATGTTATAATGATCATCCTTATGCATATATATCTATGCTTTTGAGTAGGCATCTTTCCTATAAAATGCTCAAGGATGTATGCTCATTAAGGACGGGAGTCTCATCTATTTTGCTCACCATAATCTAACACGTAATAGCTGCTCCATAAATATTTATTGAATTGCTCTGGGGATATTTTTGGAAGACCTCTTGATGCATTCTCTTTTCTCAGTAATGTCCACCCTCCACACTACAACCCTTCTATCTTGAGGTACCCTCAAGAACAAGCCTATATGGCAGGTGGAGGAGGGGACATTCCTCTTCCACAGAAAGACAAAGGAAAAACATCTCTAGTAGGGAGGGGTAGAAAATCTGGAGGGAACAAGATGGGAATGAAAGCAGATAGAGAGAGGGATGTGTGCCTGGCCTCCAGTTCTGAACTTGAACAGGAGATCACCCAGCAGGGTGTGGCTAGAGCACAGAACAGAAATAATGAGGTGTACTCAGGCAGAGAGGGTTAAAGACAATTTCCTTTCCCACCTCTTCTTTGCAGTCTCCTTTGGCTCTAGGATGGAACCAGAGAGCCTAGTATTTCCACATGCTTTCAGTGGGAACATAGAAGGTAGCTGAGCGTTAAGATCTAGGGCCCTGCCAGGAGTCACCAGAGGAAGGGGTAAGATGATATGCAGCAAAGCTATAGGGTAGAAGGCTTAAGCCAGGGACTGGCCCTCAGGGTTCAGAGGATCAACAGTACCAGTGAAAGCCAAAGTGGAGAGGAGTCCCCGGAGGGGGCAGGTGTGAAGAGGGACCATCTGTCCCAAGGGCAGCAGGATAAATGACGAGAAGTTCCTGCAGCAGGGGTTCCTTCAGCAGCAAATGAAAAGAGGTCAATACACCTGAGAAGACAGGAGGAGGCAGCAGAGACAGAGGGTAAGCACTCCAGAACTGCCCACAACACCTCAAGAATGCAAGACCCTCCTACCACCTGGATGCGACAGAAGAAAGGAAGGGAAGGGACGAGACACTGGAGAAGAAAGAGCCCAGAGAGGGAGTTTGAACTTCAGGCTGATCGGACACTAGCCCAAAGGAAACCTTTACGCCAATGCAGATAGGGTTCCCTTTAATTACTAGCTTTCATTTGCCACCATCAGCCTGAATGCAGGGTCACGAGAAAGTTTAGCTCTTTGGCAGCTTCTCTGATTCTCCATTGTGAGATGAGTCCATTGGGTGGAGCATACAGAAATAGAGCTCATAATATACGTAAGCCTTAGTATTGAAAGAAGCACCCAAGGTACTGAGGAAAAACCCCCTCTTTTGCATCATTTCTCTCACTTTACTGGTGTAGAATTTATAATAAGTTCGAATGAGAAGGAAGGCCAGCTGAACCAAGAATGCCACATTTAAATGGATGGGTTTTGTTATAGACTTTTGACTAATTCCTGCTCTCTGGAGCTTCATTTTCCAAATGAGCTTATAAATCCTCTAACGTCAGGGACAAATCAAGGTTGTAAATATTCACATTCAGATTACAGGTTTGCAATGATTAAAGCTATAGTTATTCTTAAAGTCGTTTAACAGAGTATTCTCACAGTGGCCATGTGGGCCAGGTGCTAGGGATCAGAAGAAAGGATGGGAATAAAAATTCTCATGGTGACTTTTCTATGACTTAAAAAAGTAGATTTCAAAACCAAAAATGAAACGCCTCTGTATTATTTATTTGTATTCTCTCTGTACCAGCTATGTTTTTAAGATCTGTAGCTCGATATATGGCCTTGTTGTATTTAAACTTTATCAATAAATAATATCTAATTCAACAGACTATGGAAAACATAACATTTTTACGCTGCCAACCCCTGCAATCCATATATACTATCATTAATCTATGGTAGTGTGTATGTGTGTGTATCCACACACACATGCACATGCTTTTTTAGGCATGGGAAACAAATCCTCAATTTGGGGAACACTTTTTTTTAACTATCTACTTTTATTTTTAAATAAATTAGGAATCTTTCCTGTCCCCATCTAAAACCTTTTTTGCTCATTCCCATGATAAAAGTACAAAACTTCTTATGATTTACATGAAACAGTGCTGACACCCAATGGCTGAATAAATTAGTAATGTAGAATATAAAAGTTAACT
This sequence comes from Mirounga angustirostris, assembly GCF_029215605.1. Classification (NCBI taxonomy): domain Eukaryota; kingdom Metazoa; phylum Chordata; class Mammalia; order Carnivora; family Phocidae; genus Mirounga; species Mirounga angustirostris. The sequence goes on along the minus strand of NW_026991710.1, from coordinate 147,648,852 downwards.
TAGCATTCAGAAACCAATATACATTTTCAATGAAAGGAGAATTATCACCGTTAAACCAAATCGCTCAAGCTCAACAGACTGGGTGGGGAGTGCATTTTACCCAAGTATTTAGGTTCTACGAACTTTGATTGGAATGACACAAAGTAGGCTCCTTGAGAACATGCTATGGTAGATTGTATTCCTTACAGTTCATTACACATACTGAAATAAAGAACCTAAGCGTCAAAGAAATTTATAAATTAAGCTTCCTGATCACCATTCTCTGGATATGCTCCTTTCTGTCAGTGTCTTCCCAGAAAAGCTTGCTATAATCCAGATGTGGACTTGTTAACATAAAGGTGCAATATTACAGCCCTTACTCTGGATACAATTCCTTTACAAATACAATTTAAAATTACATTGGCACTGGATATATTTTCTGCAACCATATCTTACTGCTAGCTCACAAACCCCTACAACTTTTATCCCCTAATTAGCATTAAGCCTAGTGTTTTTCATTCTGTGTTTTTGCAGTTGAACTCCACATAAAATACTGTGTTTACACCTATTGCATTTTACATTTTTGGCTTGGGTGCATGCTCCAGCAGGTTCTGCTCTTTTTGATGATTTTGTCAATTGGTCTATATAACCGTCCCTCCTAGTTTTCTATGTTGAAGATTGGATTAGTAGGATTTCTATCTCAGTATCCACTGTTTATATGGACGAATATGAGAAGGTCAAATATAGTGCTTGAAAGCTTGTAATTCTTGAGAGGCTGCTATCACTCCATTCATCAATTTCATCTAACTGCACCATCTTTCATACTACATTTCTTTACCTAGTCCACAGGGATCTGAAAACTTTACTCAGATATCCAGCTAAATCAAGATGAATTAGGTATCACACAGTCTCCTGGTCCACTAGTGTAATCTTTTTTTTTTTTTTTTTAAGATAAGTTACTAGTTAGTTTGACTCCTCTTCATAGACCCAAGCTGGTACCTAGTGAAGGTGACTTTTTAAGTATGCATAAGTGATCTTTCCTAGGATCTTAACAGTAGTACATCAGTGTCAAGTTTCCAGAACCAAACTTCCTCTCTCCTCTTTGGAAAATGTAAGGCACTGTTTTCCCACCGATGGCTTCTTACAATCTCTCTTCTTCTTCACAATACCTCTGGATTATTGACAACACTTCCTCTCAAACTCATCGGCTAAGTTCCTCAGTATCTGGTGCCGTAAGAGACGTTATTTATTTAATAACTTATTAAAGATTTATTTATTTATTTTAGAGAGCGAGAGAGCACACTCGAGCAAGCAGGGGGAGGGGCAGAGGGAGAGGGAGAGAGAATATTAAGCAGACTCCCCGCTGAGCACGGAGTCCAACCAGGGCTCAATCCCACAACCCTGAGATCATGACCTGAGCCACGATCAAGAGTCGGACACTTAACTGACTGGGCCACCCAGGCGTCCCTATAAGAGGCTATAAAAGCCTCAACAAATTAATGTATTTAGGTGCTTCCTTATTCCATGCTCATTATATTGGAATTTAATTCCCTAACATGTTGTTATAAAACTTTCAATATGGAGGTCACTCCTGCATCTAAGAAAGAAACAAAACAGTATACATGTATCTGTTTTTTCTCATATGTAAAACCACATAATATGCCCTAATAATCTGCCTACTCTTTGTTTTTTCTTTATTTTACTCCAAACAGATTTTTAAAATGATTTTTGTTTGGTTATCTTTGGCAGACACCACTGGGGATGCATGTCTGGAATGTGTCCTGCTTCTCTGAAAGCTGCCCATCACTCACAGTCCTGCCCAAGGTCCACTTCTCTAAGAGTCTCCCTAAATAACAGTTACTGAATAGAAGTCATCCTGGCCCAGCAGTGAACACTTGCCCAAGTTGGGCCAAAGGCCCCTTCCCTAAACTTCGAGCTTCTGAGATTCTAGTTTGTTTCCACTAAGCTCTTGAATGATCTTGCGAGGCATGGGCTAGGGAGCTATTTTCATGGAGAAGCAGAGAAAGAGAGCAGTAGAGATGAGTCTATGAACAACAGAAAGAAAGAGCATATGACTTTGGTTCTCAACTTTTCATTTCCTGGTTCAGTCAAGTATATTTCCCGACCTTAGGTTTCATGAGATACTCCTACATCCTTTCAATTAATTGCTTGCCACCCCCCACTTCCACCTTTTTTCTTCTTTTTTTTTTTTCGCTTAAGCTAGTTGAGTAGAATTGTTCCTGGCAAATAATCCATGTTTAACATGCAACTCCTGGTATTTTGGTAAACTTTAGTTCATTATGTTTATGTCTTCACAGAATTAAACTTAGAGATATTCACTGTCATTTAATCAATCAATCTATCTCTTAAAATTTGAGATTACCAGAGATGTTCCTCAATGATCACTGTTGAAGTTATAAAAAGATGAGCTGGAGGTGGCCTTACCAGAGGCCAGTATTGTTTGGTAGGCCCTAAAAATATTTTTTATGAATGTACAAAATTGAGCTTAAGAGAATTATATAAACTAACCAAATAGGTGGCTATACATTCAATTGGTGTGAAAAAAAAAAAAAAACCGTAATTTTTCATGTAGCCTAGTCATCACTAGAAAATCTGCCTACAAATTCTGATTACAATAGGAATGTTGCTTGGCAAGCATGGAATCTTGACAGTCTTACTGGTTTTGAAAGCTCTGTGCATCTCTGTCCACAATAGGGTTTGTTGAACAGAGTAAATTCAAATTGACTGACTCAGGTCCCCTCTCTCATGGATAGCTGGGGGTACAATGATCACAGAGTTTCTTTGGCTCCTCTGTTTTCATCCCGATGATATATTCTTTCTTTAACTAGGCACAGTAAAATTGAAGCTTTTTAAAAAATTTAATGATTTTATCAAAATTCTACCTTGATATCTTCAAGAGTTTATGCTCCTTTTCATGATTATTAGAAGCTCTAAGATGATCTAGTTCTTTTTCCTCAATGTTCTTATCAATTCTTATTAGCCAGTCTTCCCTTGAAGGTCAAAATTAAGTCTATAACAGAACTCATTCTTTCTTAACCATCCACAAGATGAAAATGTCAGCATAGCTAACTGTCAGAAGTCCTGCTCTTAGCCAGAACAGAATTTTCCTGTATTATGTGAATACCCAATACATACTGGTTGATTTGATCTCAAAAACTTTTCTAGGAATACTCCTCTTCTCAGTGTTGTATTCTATCAAAGAATACCACCCATTCTCTTCATTAATGAATTAACTATCAATGAAAAAGAGAATAAAAAACCTTTAGCTTCTGCTCTATTGAGGTTAAGAGTCAAAATCAATGAACACAGAATTAATGGTTGGGTCTATAAAAGTTTTTCAAGCATACTACCTTTCGGGATTAAACTAGGTAAATGAAAACATATAGCTTTGCCATACTTGTTTTGGAGTGGAGTGTATGGTACTGTGGTTGGAATGCAGGATACCAGGAAGGGTATGACGGAAAGGAAAATGGGTTGCTTTAGCTCATCATACCCATACTCTCCATCAGGTCCAGCCTCCCAATCAGCTCGATCTAAATAAAAAACACATGCTTGCTATGTGTGCCAGGTTTTAGGACAAGTGCCCCCCATTCTATCCAAGCAGCTGCACTTAAACTTTTCCTGGGACGGATTTCATCTTCCGGGGCAGAGCTGAGGTGCACGGGTTCATTTCATGTCCAAACGATTAATGTATTACAGGGAAGGGGGGATATTCTTGGCAGAGCAGAATAATGAGGACCAGAAACTCTTTAGCTCACCACAGCTGATTCCTAAGGCAAGAAGCCACAAAAAGAGCTAGTAAATACCACTGCTTTAGGTCATTTATGTAACAAAGAGCAGGACCCATTATCTATCCACCCAGGCCACTTGTGGCCTCCTGTCACCCATGGCTCTCCGAAGAGCATGTATCTGTATTTATTTCCATTGTCTCCAACCTTCTCTGAGGTAGCCAGTTTCCTGGCATCCCCACAGTTAGTGGGAGACCGCTGTCTAGTCATTAGCCATGACAGCTCATCTGCCAATGATCTTCAAAACAGAGCCACAGTATGGTTGTAATTCACAGCTCCAAAACAGCCGGAGGCTTCCCAAAGCTTACGGCACCTTTGGGGCCCTCAGCCTGTGGTCTCTGTGGCAACCTTAGATAATGAACACGGAGTCTGGGCCAGAAACCCTCAAGTCTGGCTTTAGAGAACACCTCCCTCTCAGCCACGCCGCTGATGCGCCTCCTCATTCAGTGTCCTGACAAAGCAACCAGGCGTGAAGGGCATTTTCTCCATTTTGGAGAGAACTTGACAGGCGTCAAGAGTGGTTAACAGAGGGATGACTTACGTCCCTCTGGTGAAGACACTAGTAGCCTCAAGGGCCTCAGGCCGAGGCTTTAGTGAGCACTACCTGTGTGAGCAGCAACGGGAAGCCCCTCACCTCACTGAGCCACTGAGAAGGAACGCGATGGCCCTGAGGAACCCAAGCATGTGTTCAACAATCCCAGCTGACTCCCAGAACCAGGTGGGAAGAATCTGAAGGAGGCAAAATTCTAGCAGAACGGACAGTATCTGAGCCAAATAAATAGTGGTTTTGCCATTAGTTATTGTGATCGCTTTTTATCCCAGACTGGGGAAATGGAGTTCTAACAGCTCTTACAGTTTCCAGAGCACTTCCACACGCATTATCTCCTCGGAGTTGCACAGGAGTCCTCTGGGGGAGGTGGGTCAGTCATTAGTATTACTCATTTTCTACATCAGGGGACCGAGGCTCTATTAGGTTATATGATTTGCTCAAAGTCACCGTTAGTAATGGAGGTGAGATTTAAAAATGAATCCTTTGGCTCTAACTTCAAGGTTCTTTCCCTTAAACCAAAGGTTTACTAAGAACTACACAATATATGCCTTAAAAAAAGAAAAAAAAGGAAAATGAATTCCTTACTTTCACTCAATACCCAGGGACTACATGGCCACTAACAGAATGACGGCACGCAGTTCTGTCGATTTCTGCCTGATTTTAAGGGTTGAGAATACTAAATAATTCATCAGGGCAAACTAAAAATGCTAAGCTATGTCACTGAATAAATGCCTTCAATCTTTTTTTTTTTTTTTTGGAAAAAGAAAACATATGCAGACAGATGTGTGCACTCAATGATCTGAAATGTCAAACCATAATTTAAGAAAAAACCCGTCAGGGAATCCTATGACTGGACATATGCTCGTGTGCATTTCTTCAAAACTCCCTGGCAAAGGAAAATGAACATTTCACGGTGTGAGCCATATGTTTAGAGCTATATTGGACTCTCATTTCAAATATGAGCTTACATGCCATGTTCTGAGTTTACAGAGGCACCAGCTTATCAAAAACCAATATATTCAAACCGAAACAACCACGACTGGCGGGAATAAGAATCAAGCAAGATGCCATGGCGTGAATAATGACACGGACAGCAGGAACGCAGGTTTGCACCTAGCAATTTCTAAAAGCTGCACCGCTTTCCACAAAGGACTCTGGGCAGCTCACACACACCCCGAGAGTGCGACAATGTTATGAAAATTAAAAATAGGAGGGGGAGAAGATGGATAAAGAGAGAGTAAGGAAAAAAAGGAGGCATCAAGAATGAGGTGTTAAAAGGACCTACCAGTGGGCTCTGGCGGGCACAGTTCTGGAGGTACCGGTCACAAAGAATACACATGAATGAAGAGCACTGCCCTGCGTCAGGCACCATGGCAGCCTTGGGCGCCCTGCAGCCCCTACTTAGTAATGGGGAGGCCACAGTTTGGCTTGAATTGCCTACGAGGGAAACCTGGTCTGCTCTGTGTTTAACAAACCAGTTGTTCCAAAGAAGTACAATAATCTTGGTGTGAGGACCAGATGGGATTTTTTTTTTTTTCCCCTAGAGGTCCTCCTTATGGCAAATGCAGCAGTGAGTTTCACTGGGCTGTTATTCATGAAGGCTGTCAATGGAGACCAGTGGCATTCTACCAAAACACAAGTTAGTAAAAACAGTTGTGCAGAGACCAAGTTGGGAATTTCAGTTCAACACAGATTTGAAAATCACACTTTGCAAACATTCTTTAAAATGTTTATTGAGTCATCTCCTATCCCATGTTTCATCACTCAGTGAGTGAGTGTGTGCCTTCTCTACTCTCATTACAAGAAGGAAATCACATCGACCATATGGAGGGCTCGTATTTCTAAGAGCAAATTTCAACGCTGCTAATGACGAAAGAGGTGTAAGCTTACAGAGGTGCCATGGTAACTTTAGGCTGGAGTTAGTAAATAATTTCCCAACAGAGAAGCGTGAGATATCAAGGGAGTTATCAATATAGGCTGTACAATATTCACTTAATGGAAGTCTTAAATACTGACTGATACTAATGTTCCTACAGCACAATGAGGAGATGCACTAGATCATTTTTTAAAGACTCCCAGCTATAAAACTACGATTACAGATGTGGAAAAGAGTGCATAATGTACAACAGTTAATATTTATTAATTTACAGAGCAGGCAATTTCTGAGGCTAATAAGAATATATTAACTGTTTAGTAATTTATCTTAAGGTATTAGGAAGCCAGGTTGTTCATTTAGCATGTAATATAATTGACACATATGAGATGTTTAATAAATACTGTGGTGAAGAAAATCTGGTAATACTATTTCAAGAAATCATTAAAGCAGTCTACCTCTTTTCCTGCATTAACTGAATTACCTTTACCTCTCTCTTACATCTTTGCTTCACTGTAATTTTCCAGAAAATCAAATCCTCTTCTGGGAGGCTAATGAGTCCCCAAAAGTGAGTTGAAGTTCGTTATCTAAAGGTTTATGGCTCAAAAAAGAGATGGAATTTATAAGGTTAGAACTGAAAGGATATGCTAACTCCCCCTCTGAAGAAGGCAGAGGACAGGAAACGTCAACCCACAATTTTGGAAAACATTCTAGTTCATTAAAATCTGGCAGGAAACCCAAGAAGCGAACACATGTGAGCACTGGAAGTCAGTTGTCATCTGGAGACAGTATACAATCGATGCGTTACCTTCTCTCCTCCCTGTGTTTCTCCTAGGTCTATAGATAGGCCATGTACGAGGGAAGCCGATTATCAAAACAAAACAAAACAGAGCAAAACAAATCTGTTCTGTGTGAGGGGGAGGCTGACAGAGCAGTGGAGACCAGGGATACAGGAGACAGTGGAGGGGAGACTTGAGTGTCAAAAAAACACTACCAAGTAAAAGGAAACAGTTATTGATCCTTTGATCTAGTGATTCCACTAAGAAATCTGTCCTACTGAAGCCCATGATGGGGCCACAAGCTTGTTCATCACAGCATCATTTACAATAGTGAGAAATTGGAAACAACCCAAATGTCCCCAAATGAAGGACTGGGGAAATAAACTCGGGTCATCCATGCAGTGGAATATCTTTGTTTAAAAAAAAATAAAACATTCCAACCTGGTGGTAGGTGATTCTTATTTTCTTCTTTTATATTTTCTTTTAAGCATCTGCTTTCCTCTTTTGAAACCTTTATAAAATTGCTACTTCAGACAACTCCAAGTGAAAAGAACATTGCTGGGCAGCTCTGTAAACAGCAACCCCTGGGGAAGAGGTCTATCCTAACTCTTTTCTTATTAAAACTATCACATTAAGGCTTTCCCTGGAGGTAGAGCTTTACCTTAGCAACGGAATTAGACCAAACTTGGGCATTCGCTTCGTAGATGGCTGGGCTGGAATGCATCTCTTCTAAGAAGTGAGGGCACATTTTTAAAAAACATTACGGTTTAGACCCATTCGCATTTTGACTCAATAAGAGGATATTTGAGGGATTCACAAATCATACTTAAGATGCCTCTGCATTTCATTTCTGCCAGTCTTTTCCTTCCGGATTCTAGCTGGTTACTCCACTTAATTCCATCTGATTAAAATGCCATCCTGTCAAGATGGAAAAAAGCCCCCTCAGAACAGAACTGCTAAGAAGACTACTGTTGCTCAGAGTGCTAGAGCAGCTAGAAGAAAAGACAAAGATATAAGAGCTCTGCTGGAAGAAATCTTTTATGGGGGCCAGCTGCCAACTTTTGGAAGTTTATAAATCCAAACGGGAAAACCAGCTCTTCTGAATTCCAATATAATGTTTCAAGTATCACCGAGTATGTTTAATTATCACCATTTCAGAAATAAAGTATTTCATGTGGCGGAAAAATTATACCTCTTTAAAATCTACCAAAAGCCTTAGAAATCCTCAATGTTCTGAAGCAATTCGGGGATGTCCAATCACGTTTCTCAAGAGGAAAAAAGTCTGACTTAGAAATTCCTTGACGGAGAGCTCTGAGTGGACATCACCTCAGAGTAATCTAAAGAACTGTACTGATTTAGTACATGAACTGACTTTTTAGTCCCTCCACTCTGCGAGGGTCCTTCTGACCCGCCGTGCCATTTGCTGCCAGCTCGCCTGTGTCTGAGGGCCCCAGCTTAGTGTCGGGGTGCCGGCCGCCATGGCCATCTTTTATACTGAAGCCTTCATGAAAGAAAGGAAGTTTCTTCTGCAGCTTCCTCATTACCTGAGATACCAGAACACAGAACACCATTTCTCCTCTAAAATATGTTATTCACGAAACACTTGTCACCAAAATACAAAGCATTTTTTTTTCAAGTTGATAAACTCAAGACCTCACAGGAGCAATTTAATTGAATCTCTTCGTACCTAAAGTCTTATTTTTTGAAGCTGATACCAATCTATTACAGCTTTATTCTGGGGAGAACAGGCAACTAACTGTAAGGGTCACTGTCACAATTTAAAGGGGAAAAAAAAGTATGCTTCTATTTACCTCCAAATTATTCCCACTTTAATTTTTAAAAATTTCTCTAGGAAATTATCCATATCCTGACCTATAAATAGGCAATAACAGTAGCTCTGCACAATTGTTAAAACTAGTGGCTGTACTTCAAAGCACATTTTATTGGCATTTTATATGTTCAGGTTCTAGAAGTATGCACACATTTGTATCGTCTTGCTCTTTTATTCACAGCACTTTTGTAAATAACTTCCCCACAATCAGCTGTGGGATGAGGTCTCTTGTTTTTATTGGACCCCAGGAGTATGTGAACTCTCCCAGCATCATGCCCGCAACTTCTGATCCTCAAAAGCCACATTTCTTCTCCTGCCATTATTATAATTGGACTTCGTGGCTATGGTCTAGTAGACTCTGTTGTTTGTTTCTCTGAGACCAAGACTGAAGTAACAGGTGTGATGTTCTTTTATTTATGTGCTACCTGGAAAGAACTTAAATCACTTCTCTTGAGGAGGGGAGATAAAACCTAAAATTAGTAAGTATTCCTGATAAAAGTCTAGGCTAGTAATAGGAAATTAAACAGGTTCACTAGAGCATCTAACCACTTAGGTAGTAAGGTGATGCACTTGGGGCCTGGGAGCAAGATACTATAACATTACATGGTTATCAGTACCTCTGAAATTCAGATTAGGTGTGCTAATCAACAGAGATGATTTCATCACTGAGTCTAATAAATATTCCAAACAGGGCAGAAAACCTCCTGTGTTTCACTGCCCATCCCCACCCCCCCATAGCAGCCTCCTGTTGAGCACATCCTGGCAGGATTCCAAATTCCTTCCCAAGACCATTTTAGTAGTAAGATGTAGTAAAGGAGGTGGGAGTGAGGTAGGGATGGAGGGGTGGGAAGGAGAAAAGAAAGATTACTTAGGGAGGTATATTTATAATAACTAGGCCAGTTTATTTCCATTCTTTGAATAGAAAAACTGAATATTCTACACTTTTTGGCCTTGACATTTCTAAAAGCCATTATCGTGTTTTCTTTTTGGCATAAATTAACAGGTAAAAAATACTTGGTTTATTAGAATTACCATTTGCAGTGTTGCTGAAATTTGCATTTACCATAACGGGGTATTGGGCATTATCTTCATTAACTCAATACCAAATATTTCTGTGATTAACCTGAGCTCCATATTCAAATACACAAAAATGCAACGGAGCCTTATCCAGGAGTCTGTATGTGTTAATCTGTGCACTCCTTAAAATTTATTTGTAACCTCCAAATCGATACTGGGGACACTGTTACAGTCATTTGAGAACATGTGCAAAGCAGCAAAAAAAAAAAAAAAAAAAATGTGAATTGCAACTTGAGTTGCCTACACGCAGACACAAGAGGATACTCTGTCTTTCCGATTCTACTCTGACAACCGTAAACAGTGTCCTTTTCATAGTCTTTTTAGGGCCATCTTCTCCTCAGTTTTGTGCTTTTTGTTGGTGATTTCACTGTTTGAATTGGCTCCCAAGCCTGCTGCTGAAGTGCTGTCTAGCGTTCCTAAGTGTGAGAAGGCAGTGCTGTGCCTTCTGGGGAAAATAATATGTGTGTTCAATTTCTTCCTTCAGGCATGGGTCCTGGTGCTGCCAGCCATGAGTTCAATGTTACGATTCAACAGTACATGTTAAATAGGGTGTTCTTAGACAGAACACACATATATCCAGGCCATGTATTGATCAGCTGAGGCTCACAAGAACCGCACCCTGTGTTTCCCCTAGGAGCAATGTTTCTGTATTCCTAACCCCATGTTCACAGTGACTCGACAGAACACAACTACCTTGATAACAAGGATCGACTGCATAGCAAAATACACAACGGACAGAAATTCAATTTCGCCAATAAGGACAGCTACAAAAAGTCAGCTATAAAGTTTGTCACTCCTTTGAACTGCCCATTCTACAGGGGAAGCAAGACCGGTGGATAAATTTCTGTTTTATGGGAAAATGCTGCTGGCTGCATTGTGACTCAAAGTGACTTGCAAAGATTTAAGAGACAGAGACCATCACATTCTCTCAATTAACATTAAATTTACATTTTGAAAACAATTATTATGCTAGAGAATAGGACTTTAACCAGTAGGGTCATAAGAAGTCAGGGTAAGTCAGGAACATTCTGTAAACTATTCAGGGATGCCTTATATAAAAAAACGTGCCCTGAAAATTACAGGAAGCTGCCGAAGCTGCCAAAAGAAGAGAGAGAAACAGAAGAGAGAGTGAGAGAGACAGAGGTCTTCACCACCGAGCAGTGGTAGTAACCAAGAGCAGCCACTCAGAAACGGGTCTGTTGCCCAGACAAACCTACCCTTGAAAGGACAGCGTCGTCTCTTGCTTAAATGACAGTCTACACTATAAAGAGATGTTTAGAGGTAAAAGAAAAAATAGGGCTAAATTAGAAAACATTTATATTTTTAGAAACGATGTTTATTATTATGAAATATTTACATACTAAACCCTACAGCCCTGATGCATCTTCATATTTTCTTCACTTCTCTTAATGATGCCAATTATAGATTCAATCACCCAGTACTTTTGAGCAAGTGGTTCTTTATTGTGTGCAGACATTAAGGACCCCTTTTACGTTTTCTCACTGTCTTTGGGACTATTCCTCCTCTTAAGTAGTAGAATGTGCGGAATGAAAGACCAAGATGAGTACGTACACCTGGTACGAGGAGAGACCCATATAGGAGAAAGAGCTTCTGTAGGTTTGTCTATGCCACACCAGGGACAAGGGTGTCTTCCAACCACCGGGACCTCCAACCCGCAGGGCTCACATTACCTACTGTGTTACATGCCTTTATGTTCTTTATCACATTTCATCCTCATAATACCTTTATGGGCCAAGTATTTTATCCATATTTGTTAGAAGAGGCAAGCAAGGCTCTCTAAATGTTAGTTATCATTCTTTTCAACTCTGTGTGGGATCCCCAAGCGGTCCCTTGGGTGCACTCAGGAACTCGGTACTCTCAGGTACCACAAAGTACCCCTTTCCTCCTCTAGCTCAGGATCACTGCGGGTGGGGGGGTGCCCTGCTGCAAAGGGGCCTCGGCTTTTGTGAAGTTAGTCCCACTGCTGCACCTGCTATAAGGCAGGGCCATGTAGAAGAAAGACACTTGCCGATCTGTGCCAAGGCCATAGTTTTTTGTCACTGCAGAACCCACTGGACGGTGATCTGCTACCAGCTTTGACATACCCTCAAGTATGGGAATCTCTTACCCCAGAGTTCTACAGACATTCTAGTGAAAGGTTCTTTCATAGTCTCTCCCTGGTATTTGGGGATGAATGAGCTCAGGGGCCAGGCAGGGCGCATGATCTAAGTGACAGGCACCATACAAACGTTAACACTGCGCCTCTGCCTTGGGACCACTCAGGGGCCTTTCTGCTCTCTCCTTATGAGGCTTCTTCCAACTCAGATTTAAGCAGAGACCCTTGCTGCAAACAGCTGGAATTTTAAATGCCTACATTTAAAGAGAGAGTCACTTTGAAATTGAAAACATACTCTCCCCTTTTGTTTCTAAGTAAAAAATGTTACTACTATAAGAACGTCTCAAGCTTTAAATGACTGCTCTGATATACAGACGTTCCTGCTCATTTCCCTGCTGTGGTGAAATATCCCAGAGACGTGGAGGCACCTCTGGGAGCCACGTAATCCTGGGTAGTTGCTTACCTTTTGGACTTCCGGTTCCCTAGCCACAAAATGAAGAAACAGTATCAGCGAGCTCTCTGGCTCCATTCCACTCTAAAATTTTGAGTCTACAAAATAATGTATTATGAGCAAGGTTCTGGGAGTGTCCAAGCCATGCCCTTTAAAAGTTGCCACGTGGCTCCGAAAGTGCAGTCTCGTGCCCTTGGCTCCCAACTGTTGTGATCAGCAGTTTATCTGGACCATCTGAGGCATGAGATGGAAGCAGAGATTTGGCCGCAGGATGGCAAGGGACGAGGCAAAACCACGGATGGGAGTGTGCGGGGCCTGCAGGTAACCCCCGTTTGCTTGAGAGAAGGAGTAGGAGAAATAAGGGCCCACCCCACCATCACTCCTGCCAGAAACAGCACATCCTTGCCGCGTCGCTGGTGCCCGCAGGATGCTAACCATGCCGCGAGCCTTAGATCACATAGAAAAGGCTGCTGAGGCCCAAGTATAAATCACAGAAGGAAGTATAGGGAGCGATGAGCTTACAGAACAAGTTTTTTTTTTAACATTTTATTTATTTATTTGAGAGAGACAGAGACAGTGAGAGAGAGCTCGAGCAGGAAGGAGGGGGAGAAGCGGACACCCCACGGAGCAGGGAGCCCAATGCGGGGCTCGATCCTGGGATTAGGACCTGAGCCGAAGGCAGACACCCAACCATCTGAGCCACCTAGGCGCCCCCAGAACAAGTTTTTTATGTTCTCAAAAGTGTGGCTATAGGTATTTAAATGGATGGGAAAGAACTTGACAAATATTCAGCTGCCTCTGCAATGTTAGAACGGGGACTTGCGCTTCTTGGTCAGTGTGCCAAAATGGGTTTCCTCCCCTCCCTGGAGCTGACACATACAATGGTTAACCAGGGGAGACACTGAGATACTATGGAGTCTGAGAAACAAACAGGGTTTTAGAGGGGAGCGGGGAGGGGGGATTTGATAGCCTGGTGATGGGTATTAAGGAGGGCACGTACTGCATGGAGCACTGGGTGTTATACGAAAACAATGGATCGTGGATCACCACATCAAAAACCAATGATGTATTGCATGGTGACTAACATAACATAATAAAATTAAAAAAAAACAAAAAAAAAACAAGGGGAGACACTGTCACAGCCGGATTCTATCCGAGGGACACCAGTAGGGCTGAACTTGGCAATATAAAATGGCTGATTGTCTTCTAGCTAATCCATTCTGCTCCCCTTCCTGCTCCTAGGGAAACCAAAGAAGGGGGAGCCTGGTATCCTGGCAGCCAGTCTGATGCTCTCCCTGCCAGGTCGGGCACAGCGTCGAGGGGCTGGACATCAAGGGCAAGTTTTGCCAAACGGTGCAAACTGCTGACGTGCTGGAATCAAAGCAGTGCTTGTCCCTGCTAAGTTAATAGATAACCGCGTCTATTGTTACTTTCCAAGAAGAGTTGTCATGCCTGGCACCGGCCCAGAGCTGCCGGGCTCCTCAGCTCTTCCAGGAAGAAGAGGCAGGGCCAGAACAGAAAGCTCTCTGCTAAGCTGGAGTGCGAACAACTGCACACCAGCTGCTTGCTGGCTGCTTCTTTTTTTTTTTTTTTTTTTTTTTTAAGATTTTATTTATTTATTTGAGACAGAGAGAATGAGAGACAGAGAGCATGAGAGGGAGGAGGGTCAGAGGGAGAAGCAGACTCCCTGCCGAGCAGGGAGCCCGATGCGGGACTCGATCCCGGGACTCCAGGATCATGACCTGAGCCGAAGGCAGTCACTCAACCAACTGAGCCACCCAGGCGCCCCCCCCCCCTTTTTTTTTAAGATTTTATTTATTTATTTGAGAGAGAGAGAGAATGAGAGACAGAGAGCATGAGAGGGAGGAGGGTCAGAGGGAGAAGCAGACTCCCCACCGAGCAGGGAGCCCGATGCGGGACTCGATCCAGGGACTCCAGGATCATGACCTGAGCCGAAGGCAGTCGCTTAACCAACTGAGCCACCCAGGCGCCCGCTGGCTGCTGCTTCTATGCAGCTCTTGCATCTAGAGAAACGTAGCCGAAGACTCAGGGGAGGCTGGAGAAACATAGAAAAAAGTAATTTTCAGATGGAAGAGACCTTGGAAGATGTCTAGGGGTTTCCAAACTGCATTAAGGAGCCCGGGGTTTCAAGGAGGCACACAGATCCAAAGCACAGAGTCACGAAGGAAGTCATTTGAAGAAGGATTCTGGGGACAGCGTGGCTACATGAGTTAAACACACTGAAAACTCCTTCTTTTTACAGATGTGGAAACTGAGACTCAGAGAGGACTATGGGGAGGGTTTCCTCAAAGAACTCATATTATATGAAGATAGAGACATGCGAATCAACAACCCAGGTGTATACACACACATGTATGTTATAATGGACACTGACTTAATTCGACTTGGCTTTTTCTGATTTTATTGTGTATCTGCTTAGTTTTACAATCATTAGGATAGAAATAATAAGCGCCTTCTGACCACTCACATATTCTATGAATCTTTTTCTTCTGAAAATGGAAGGGTGGGGTGGAGTGAAAAATAATCAAAGCACCCCCTCAAGTTGCTATATTTTCCTTATTAAAAATTTGGTCCTGGGGCACCTGGGTGGCTCAGTCGGTTAAGCGTCTGCCTTCAGCTCAGGTCATGATCCCGGGGTCCTGGGATCGAGCCCCGCAACGGGCTCCCTGCTCAGCGGGGAGCCTGCTTCTCCCTCTCCCTCTGCCTGCCGCTACCCCTGCTTGTGCTCTCTCTCTCTCTCTAGGTCAAATAAATAAAATAAAAAAAAAAAAAATTGGTCCTAAGACTAATTTTAACTTTATAAGAATTATTTTGTCTATATAAACAATACATATGATAAAATACCAATAAAAATAGCATTTGGGGGGGGCTAGGAATTTGCTACAGAGGAAGGTCTTGAAAGAAACAGCTTTGCAGATATCCCAAATGAGCCAGCAGTTTGGAAGCTAACTTTGGTTATCTGTACAATGTCTGATCAAAAATTGTCATGTTAATACTACTGGTCTCATTTTATGATGCACCTGCATGATGTATTGATATTCTAGTACTAGCTCCAGACTTCAGTAAATATAAATAACTTTTGGACACTCTGCTGTGAATTCCTGAAATATCAAAAATGAGCAATACAAAAATATTACTATAATAAAGTACCTGGCCAATAAATTATTGAACTTCGAATCCTTAGGTTTGAATGCCTTTTTACTCCCGCAAGACCCTTTCTGAATCATTTAAATTATTTTAAGAATAAACTACTCCAAATTTGGAGGCTGGTTGCATCACACCATTTAAAAACATTTCTGTCCCAGGAATATTAAGGCTGGCCATTTTTTTTGTATTGCTTTATCCATCAGTCCTGTTAATTAGTCTAGTGATAGGATCTCATACTATCAGGTCATCTACCCTTCTGCAGATGTTCTAGCACTTTTTGTAATATAAAGTTCTTCTTTATCAGTTAATGATCAGGTAAGCATCTTAATGATCTAAATCATCATTAACCATGGAATCTGGTATAATTACCAATGAATCAGGTATAAGAATTCTAACTTAAATTTATAGCATTATAATTTGTCAGTGATCAAACTGGAAGACTGAAGACAATTTTTTTCTTAAGTCTCATTTTCATTATTTCTCTAATTTATTCTAAAATCTGTAACAGTGGTACTCAAAGTATGATCCACAGATCCCTGGGATTCCCAAGACCCTTTCAGGAGCTTGATTAAGTCAAAATTATTTTCATGGTATTAAAAGCTTAATACCTTTTTCACTGTGTTGATATTTACTCTGATGGGGCAAAAGCAGTGGTGGGTAAAACTGCTGGTGCCCTTGGACAAATCAAGGTAATAGCACCAAAAGGTACTTGTGTTGATGGTATCCCTTATCGTCACACACTCAAGGCAAAAACAATGCCATCTACACTGAATGTCCTTAATGAACCAGTAAATCTTCCTTGATGAAGATTTATTAATTTTAGGGGCACCTGGGTGTCTCAGTCAGTTAAGCGTCTGCTTTCAGCTCAGGTCATGATCCCAGGGTCCTGGGATCGAGCCCTGCATTGGGTTCCCTGCTCGGCGGGAAGCCTGCTTCTCCCTCTTCCCCTGCTCGTGCTCTCTCTCTCTCTCAAATAAATAAATCTTTAAAAAAAATTTATTAATTTTATTAAATCCTGCCTTTGAGTATATGCCTTTTTAATATTCTTTGAGACAAAATGGGAAGTGTGCAAAGAGGATTTCTGCTCCATCATGATGGTTGTCTCAAGGAAAAGCACCTGTATAACTGAGTTCTGAGTTGAACTAGCCAATTTTTTCATAGAATGAAATTTTTGGTTATTTGGCATTTTCTCAAATGTGGACAAAGGGAGCCTGTCACTTTGAGGAAAACAGCTGACATTACTTGTTTCTGATGATAAAATTTGAGGTTTCAGGCAAAACTTAGAATTTTGGAATTATGACAGCTTCCCATGAGTTAAAACCCTTTCTGATGAGAACTGATGATGATATATGTAATGAAATTGTCAATACATGGAAAATCTGCATTACTCGGGATATGAACAGGTGATGTTACATCATTCACAGGGAAAAGACTAAAGTGCAAGATAGACTAACAACAGAGTATTAAAGGTATAGTTGCAGATTCTACATTGCAACTATTTTTCAAAAACTACTACGGGTCATGTTTTGGCACAGCATCAAGGAAGAATATCCACAATTATCTGAAAAGGCTATTAAAAATACTCCTCTTTTCCAATTACATATCTGTGCGAGGCCAGATTTTCTTTATTTCAACCAAAACAACATATGGGCATAGACTGAATGCACAAGTAGATATTGGAATCTACATACCTTCTAGAAGCCAGACATTAAAGAAATCGATAAAAATGCAAAGTAATTCTACTCTTAACATACACTTTTTTTCATTTTGGAAAATTTCTCTTTCATAAAATGTGTTAACATGTAATGAATGGGTTTATCGCTACTAACTGAATAATTTAAAACTTCTGCTTTAATTTCAATATGGTAAATTTTGATAGATACGTCCCACATAGAAGTCTAATAATTTGGGACTCTTAATAATTTTTAAGCATTTAAAGGGGGCCTGAGACCAAAAGGTGAAGAACTGCTGGTCCATAGATTCTGAACAGGCCAAGTCACTAAACAGATATTTTGTTATAGGTTTTACCTTTTCATAATTCATCCTGATACTTGCTAATCATAACTAAAAGATCACTGCCTTACAATGGTCTTAATAAGTATAAAATTATCTTCGCAGGTTAATAACATAGGCATTGTCACTATTTATTACTTAGAATAATTTCCCTCCCCAACAAGTATTAGTAATTGTCCAGATTTAAAAAGGGGGGGTGGAATAGAAATAGGAGATAATTCAAGAGAAGAATGGGTTGAATAACTTTGGATAAAGTTCAGACAAAATGCACTCAATTTTGAAAACGTCATCAGTGGCCACCACTGACTGAAAGGTGGGTTTAAATAAAAGGCAGGATTGGATCTTTTTTTTTTTTAACAGTGGAATAAAGGGTGGCTCCGTGCATTGCACCCCCAGTATTTGTTACACGGAAAAAAAGTGAAAGAGATATCCACGTATCTATGAATGATTACTGTAATGCATGGATATTCTGCCCCAAGGTGGCCTGAGACCCATGACAAAATCTTCCACTTCTCCTAACTTCATTTTACCAAGGATCAGGTCTTCCTATTTCTTTGGCTCATTCAATCAATCTGTGCTTATTCTTTTCCACGATGCTAGAAATCCCATCTTTGTTCTTTCCATCGTATTACCACCACCCTCACCCTGCCTATTGAAACATTACGTTGATTGACTTCTTAGGGCAGTGATTCCTAATCAGGGGAGATTTTGCCCTACCTGGCAAACTCTGGAGATATTTGTTGTTGCTATCACAACAACCAGGGCCAGGGGTGTGTGTGCTCCTGGCACCTAGTGGGTAGACTGCAGAGATGCTGATAAACATCCTACCATGCACAGGACGGCCCCCACGACAAAGAAGGTGATAGTGCTGAGACTGAGAAACACTGTCTTAAGAGCAGAAAAACATTCTGCAATAATGAGATAAAAAGTCTTTGCCTGGGGCACCTGGGGGGCGCAGTTGGTTAAGCATCTGCTTTCTGCTCAGGTCATGATCCCGGGGTCCCAGGATTGAGCCCCACATCGGGCTCCCTGCTCAGCGGGGAGTCTGTTCTCCCTCTCCCACTCCCCCTGCTTGTGCTCTCTCTTCCTATCTCTGTCACTCTCTCTCAAATAAATAAATAAAATCTTAAAAAAAAAAAAAAAAAGCCTTTGCCTTTTACCTTTTCCTAACTTTCTCCATTTTTCTTTTTAGGAAAGTTAACGCACTGTAGTGTCCTGTAACATACCCCCCTTGGCCATTAGTTTAGCATCACTAACAAGGCAATGTGCTCTAGAAGCCCAATTTTGAATCCCAGTGCCACCATCTTATAGTTATGTGACCTTCAAATTACCTACTTCTCTGAGCCTCAGGTACATCACCTAAAAACACAGTGGGAAAAATATGCACTGTTTCAATATGGTTGTAAAGATTGGAGATAGTGTATTAAAGCCCCCGGCACACTGCTAGACATGTAGTAGGTGCTCAATAAAGTGGACAGTGATGCTACTGATCCTACTGATCCTGTCATTTACTGAGGACCCTCTGTCTTCATTACCTGCTGTATCAGAGAAATAAGGGAGCAAAGCACCATCACAGTGACAGAGTTAATTCCGTGGAAGTGGTAAACATAGCTTATACTGCATTTAAAGTGACTGAGAAGGGGTACCTGGGTGGCTCAGTTGGTGAAGCGTTTGCCTTGGGCTCAGGTCATGGCCCCGGGGTCCTGGGATCGAGCCCCGCATCGGGCTCCCTGCTCAGCTAGAAGCCTGCCTCTCCTTCTCCCTCTGCCTGCCACTTTGCCTGCTTGCTTGTTTTCTCTCTCTGTTAAATAAACAAAACCTTTAAAAAATAAAGTGAGAAATAGTTCCCCAAAAGCCATATAAAAAAGTATAAATAAATGCCCTAGGGCTGGAACCTGCCCTTCTGTGTCTGTCTAAGTCTGCGGCATATGCCCCCCGGCACAGCGTTAATTCCAACCGGTCCTGCCCCTAGCCCCAACGTCCGGCATCTGAGGCTGTGCAGGCAGAGACTAGCACATACGACAGAAGCTAGAGAAGGTTCTGAAGCAGTCAAACCCAATCTAGGCTGTTTCACTGTCTGCCTGGCAGACTCTTCTTTGCTTGATTTTACTTTTTTAAAAGGTTATTTATTTGAGAAAGAGAGAGAGAGCGTGTGCAAGCTGGGGGGAGGGGAAGAGGCAGAGAGAGAGAAGCAGATTCCCTGTGGAGCAGGGAGCCAAACGCGGGACTCGATCCCAGGACCCTGGGATCATGACCTGAGCCCAAGGCAGACCTGAGCCACCCAGGGGCCCCTCTTTGCTTGGTTTTAAGTAAGACTGACTACCTGATGCTACTTTCCCAGTAAGCTGTGCTTCACACACGCCTCAATAAAAACTTTCAGGAAAGAGTCTGTCTTCCTCCAGTGCTCCTTTCCCATTCTCTCCTTCTCTCTTCCTAGGGAGGGACCCCGCCAGCAGGGCTGCAGCAGAGCCTGTTGTGGCTCTGGAGGGAGCTCCTGCCTCACAGAAGCTGAAACACAGCAGTCTGCTGTTCACATTCGCTTCTGCTGAAGACTTTGCAACTCCTTTCTTTAAAGTGACAGCAGTGCATCTCCAGGGTCGTAAGAACATGCAGTTTAGATTCTCAAATCATTCTCCAGAGCGTTTTATCCTGCTTTTTGATTTGCTCACTGGGACCTGCTATTTTGGAGAATGAGTGGATATTTTCCTTTGGATTAAAATGGCATGGCTCATTCTAAAATAAGTTACTAGGTTATTAAAAATGTGATTTTCCTCCTACACATTGACTACATTTTGGAGAGTGGAATCTCGCTGCAGGGATGCCGTGAAGAGGAGAGCAAAACTACAGGCCATTTCCTAGGTATTACCGAACCTAAACTGTATTTTAACATAATTTTAACTCACGCAATTTGCTTGACCTGTCTACTTTTTAGCATGTTCACCTTACGTGTTGCAAGAATGATAAGAGTAATTCTATTTGCAATGTACCAAGTGCATTTTTTTTAAATATTCAGCTTAAAGTGAGCAAAGGTAAGTAACTTAAAAGTGCACTGAAGAAGTTGTACAACAAATTATTCATCTTACTACTTCTACAATACTTGCTTATGAAAAGAATTGGTACTGATGATCCTGCTTTACAGCGCTCCCCCAAGGACTTGTCTCTACCATGGGAGAGCTGTCAAAATTGCCCCACAGACTGAGGAGTGGATGTCAGCCTGAAACTCAATCAATCAAGAGGAAGGAAGGCTTTGACCTGATGCAACCACTTTCGAAGATTGCCATCTCTCCCATATCCTCCTTTTTGCTTTTCTCCAAAACGAGTCCTTTCTACTGGATATCCCAGAGGTACCTGCATGTGTCCATGTGGAAGGGTGAGGCTGTCACCTCGGGTTTTTACAACCAATCACGACAACAGTGAGACCTGGCTCTAAACTGGCCAAAGTTTCTCCCAAATGTGTGGCCCAACATGAGCACTATCTTCCAGAATGGTTGTGGGGCTTCCGGAATAAATAGGGGGTAGGGTTCTTCCTTTCCTTATATGTTTGTTCATGCTTGGCTTAACAGTTAACCAGATTCATGTACATAATTCAACTTAAATGTGGAAAACCTTATATTATGACTTCACAGTCACACTATGCTCCTATGTCCACAAGTTTGGCTTTGACTACCACTTAGATACAATACAGACACTTCTGCTACAATGCCATATAGAGACAGGTCGATAGACAGACAGACAGACAGATAGGTAATCTCCTGGTAAGCCTCTGTTTTGCATAATTATGTATTTAAAAAAAGAAAAGAAAATAGGGCTTAAAGGAAAAATAGGGATAGGACTAGACCAATCCAAACTTAGGGAACGTCGAGACCAGAACCCCGAGGAGAACAAAATCAATCAGTACAGCTAAAATCACCACTGACATTTATAGGCCATTCTTTGTAGCCTTTAAACCCGGAGACTGGTGTTTTCCTTCTTGTAGGTCCTGGGGGACATTTGCTTCTAATACAGAGCAACTTCGCCAAAATGAAAAGTCTGATCCAGAGGTACCCTTCTTCACCAATCCATTTCCTCTCAGCTTCTCTGGATGCCCTGGCAGCTTCCCCAGACTGCCTAATATAGTAGCAAGTCTAGTTAGGACCATCTCGGAGCCACTACAAACTGCGCCCCGCCCCCGCTTCTTGAACTAAAGGAAAGTATTCCGGCAGGGCTGTCAGCTTTTTTCTCAAGGCCTTCATAAATACATTGTCAGCGTCACTCTGTGAGAAACCTTGCCCTTGATCACTTCCAAACACTCACACTCAGGAGGAGATGTAGAAACCTTCAGCACGTCTGCACGGAATTGATACCATTCCACAAACACACAAGAGCCGATATGCATTAAGGGAACACACACAGGAATAAACAGGCTGTGTCTAATGGTCCTGGCTGCCTCTGCTTGTCTGAGTTGCTAAACTACCAGAGCAGGTCGTGCCAACCCCCTGGGAGAGGGGACGTGTGTTCAGGCACCCACACTGCACTGTGACATGCCTGGGTCTATATGTCTGCAGCTCTCCTCGGGAAGGGATTCATAACCTTGTAGCAGAAGACAAGGACTAAACACTTTGAAATGATTGTTAGCTCCAAAACTGAGATGCTCTAGTAGGAGAAGGTACAAAAAAACATCCCTTAACTTCCATGGCAGTGCTCCTCATGGGTGGGAAACTTATCCTAAGGAGGGCAAAAAAAAAAAAGAAAAGAGTCAAGATTTTCCTTTCCCTGAAACTGTCTGTCTTTGGGGTGGGATGTTAAGGGCTAGCTAGTGGTGCCTCTCTATTTTTTCTAACTAGCCTGCGAGGAACTTACTCTAAATTCCTGGTTGGGGGCAGAGCACTTGAAAAAAACAAAAATGAGCCACCTGAGTTTATAATTTTTCATCAGGCATACCTTATACTTTTATAATGCTTGGTGGTGGGGATGGAGGGGGAGATAAGGGCAGGGGAAATGAAGCTAAGTCCCTTTTCAATAGAGCAACTTGCAGAATGACTAGAGAATGGGAAGGACTTTATCAACCAAATGAGGTCTTGGGCAGGAGAAGAATGTTTCCACCAAGGGAAGTGAGCCATCCCAGAACACTATCAAGGAGAGCGCAGCATGCCAGATTTACTGCTACTCTGCTCATGGTGGCTTAGAGCGAATTCCCTCTATTTCCAGTTTTTGTAGGCTCACTTTATGAACGTGGTACCCTTCTCAACTGCTGTGGAAATTGAGATGACCTATGTTACCCCCGATCTCTGTAATAATTCCACTTTGGCTAAATACATTTCCTGTTGTCAGTCAGGACCTTAAACAAAAATCAGCTCTGCCCCCATAACTGAGAAAACTCCAAAGTGCAAAATGTGTGTGTGTGCGTGTGTGTGTGTGCGCACGTGTGTGTGGGAGTTCATATGTATGTGTTTGGAGGAAAAGGAAAAAGAGAAACTGGGCATTAGAACACAATTTATTTTTAAAGTTAATCTAGAAAACCTTTGAACTCACAAAAAGTGGCTTCTAAGAGTAAAAATTTTCAAGCCAGTTAGAAAGTAATACCTTTGGGACAAAAAAGAAGCAATATATCCATCATGGGTCATCTGAAACCAAATTCAAATGTGCTTCCTACAGATTAGATCTACGGTTGCCAAACTGTAGTTTGAAAAAATGGGACACATCTTGGGCCAGCTGTGAGAGAAAAGGACCATGTGTTAGTAACTGTGATCGGTGCAGTCTGGATGGGGTCCATCATATATTCCGATAATAGAAATCGGGATAAAGTGCTGAAATCCATATGCATGTACACGATTCACATATATATGTGTATATCGGGTTTATACCTTATTCTAATAATTTAACATCTGATGACCAGCTCAGAGTTTTAGTCAGCTCTAACTGAAACCTATGGGTCATCTGTAGAAACTGAAATTTAAAAAGGAACCCTATACCATTTCAACTAAATAAATGTTTTGAAAATAGCACCTGTTTTATAAATTATAGCACTATATAAACAAAGGTATCAAAGAAAGCCTTTGACACAAATAGAGAAAGAAAAAAAAAAGCTCATGATCACAATTCACCTTAAATAAGAGTGTAAACATGATTATTTTGGTATCAGGTAAGAAGAGAATTGTCTGGTATATAAGGCATGAATGTAAATGTAAAATTTCTTAAAAAAAAAAAAAAACCTTCAATTTCCCACAGACAAGCTTAAGAAAGTTATTAACAATTAATCATATTAACATTTGCATAGCTCTTAGAATTTCTGGAGCACTTTAACATCTATTATTTCACTTTGTAAATGCAATGAAGATAGCTTCCAACAAAATAAAAATGCAATCGATGTGTAGGTAGGAGGAAAGGTTAAATATTCGGGGATGAATTTGCCTAACAAGTCAAAATATTTAATTCATTTGTTTGAAACAAAATAGCTTGGATTATATACCTCTGATTGTCTGCCTTCTTGGGCAGAAAAAGGGCAAGAATAATTTCCATGTATTTGCATCAGTTAGTTCACAGTAGGGGAAATAAAATCTGGAGCTTTATTTGAAGAAAACCATATTCACAAACAGATCATTCCACCCTTCCCCACATGCAGGCTCCCCATCCTGCTGGGCTCTGCATGAATTCATCTAAAGCTGGGGAGAGAAGTGGTTTAGGTCACTGAGCTTCGAGCAGAGCGGCCTGCTCCATCCCAACCAGCCTTTCCTGTTAATAGCGTCATTCTTTGTGTTACTGCCCTTCCAAGCACTGGATTTATCTTTGATTCCTCCTTCCACTCTACCAAGCTGCCAAGGCCTACTGATTCTCTTATTTCTCTTCTGTTCTCTTACACCGAGTCTCCCTTTTTCTGGTCCTGGAACCTTTGCTGAAGCTCCTGTTCTAAAGCTACTCACCCTCCAACAGCTCTCCACCACCTAATCCATTCTCGACACCGTTACCAGTCTGCTATTCCTAAGGTTCTCTGTGTAACCTTCGGTGGTCCTTTCCTGACCAATCAGTAGACTTTGTGCGTGGCCCTGTGGTCTTCCAAACATGACCCTACTTATCCTACCAATATCTCTACACATACTGATCCAAATATATACTACACCACTTGCTTTTTTCCTAGTCACTGCCTGTCTTTATATCTTCTTTTTTTTTTTTTTTAAAGATTTTATTTATTTATTCATGAGAGACAGAGACAGACAGAGAGAGGCACAGGGAGAAGCAGGCTCCCAAGGAGCAGCAAGCCCAATGCGGGACTCGATCCCAGGACCCTGAGATCATGACCTGAGCTGAAGGCAGACGCTTAACGACTGAGCCACCCAGGCGCCCTGTCTTTATATCTTCTAAACCTGGAAATCTTCCTGGGAAGACCCTACGCATCCTCCAGGCTTCAGCCCTGGTGTCCCCTCCCTCAATCTTGTTCCGACTCCTTTAACTTCACGTGCCTCTCCCCGCTCTGAACCACATCATTTTGCTCACCCCTTTCCTATGACTCTTATGTTATGGATTTCTTTCCCTTCTCCCCAGGGGCAGGTGGGGAGCCCCCTGAAGGCAGGGACTGTATTTTGTCAACCGATAGGTTAGCACAGTGTATTGCTTATTGGAGACACTTGATATCGGTTGAACTGTGAAAAAAAAACTGTGTTTTTTTATAGGAAATTGTGTGTGAAGGCAGGTGAAGTCATTCTTGGATCAAGTTTCTAAAAAAGAAGTAGGCCTCCAGTTCACTCAAAATACAGTTACTCACTCTTTTAACAAGCAATCAACAGCCAGTAAATTACTCAGCCAGTGCATGCAATTCAAAGCTGTAACATACATAAGTGTGAGTCATGTTGGCAGCTGGGCAGCTCCATCTTGCTTCTAAGGTAGAGCACATTCATCTGAGATGACTGTGGGACAGCCACAAGAACAAACAAGTTAACCACAGTGTCAGACGTCACATCTGCACCAATAGCCCCAAAGATTGGTTTCCAAGCTTGGCAGGTGGCTCATTTAAATGTCTGATGGAGGGGCGCCTGGGTGGCTCAGTCGGTCAAGTGTCTGCCTTGGGCTCAGGTCGTGATCCCGGGGTCCTGGGATTGAGCCCTACATCAGGCTCCCTGCTCAGCGGGGAGCCTGCTTCTCCCTCTGGCCCTCCCCCACCCCCGCCCCAGCTCATGTGTGTGCTCTCTCAAATAAAACCTTAAAAAAAAAAAAAAGAAAGAAAATCATAAGGAAGAGAAAATACATTTCCTATACTGGAAGAAAACGCGTGTCTAAGTGAACCTGTGCAGTTTGAACCCGTGTTGTTCAAGGGCCGGCTGTATACATGTCAGGCCCGGCGAAGAGGCTGACTTTGCTTTCGGGCAGAGGGAACAGCAGAAGCAGAAGCGTGCGGGTAAGGGGGGCGGTGGGGCCGGAGAACAACGGGGCCAGACTGTATAGTGGCCTCCCTCTCCCTCTGCCTGCTCCCCCTGCTTGTGCTCTCTCTCAAATAAATAAATAAAATCTTAAAAAAATAAATGAATAAATGTCTGATGGATGCAAGAGAACAGGGCTGATAAGGCCTATATTCCAAAGCTGCATAAAGTCAGCAACACCAAGCCGGTCTCTGGTGGGCTCTGTGTGGCATATTCTCCATGTGGGATGAGCGTGAGGGGGGCTGTATGTGTGTGAGATGGACGCATGCTATGTTTTCAATATGTTTCCAGTAAAAGGAGAGAAGTGCTAATAGGCATATTGGATAATATGTAAGATTTAGGGATGTTTTATTTGTTGTTGGCCTTTTTATTTTAGATTAAATTCTTAAGACTATCCACCTCCTAATTTATTAATAACTCTACTCAGAAATTATTTATTCTACATTAAATTTTCAGTGTTCAAAGAGGAATTAAGCCTCTCTCTCTCTCTCTCTTTTTAAGTATGAGAAAGAATCAAGTTTTACAAATAATCTGGATCCGGGGCACCTGGGTGGCTCAGTTAAGTGACTGACTCTTGGTTCCACCTCAGGTCATGATCTCAGGGTTGTGGGATTGAGCCCCATGATGAGCTCGGTGCTCAGCATGGAGTCTGCTGGAGATTCTGCCTATCTCCCTCCCCCTCTGCTCAAGCATTCTCTCTCTCTAATAAATCAAATCTTGGGGAAAAAAAAAATCTGGATTCAGTTTATTTATTTATTTTTTTAAAGATTTTCTTTATTTATTTGACAGAGAGAGACACAGTGAGAGAGGGAATACAAGCAAGGGGAATGGGGGAGGGAGAAGCAGGCTTCCCGTGGAGCAGGGAGCCCGATGCGGGGCTCGATCCCAGGACCCTGGGATCATGACCTGAGCCGAAGGCAGACGCTTAACGACTGAGCCAGCCAGGTGCCCCAATCTGGATTCAGTTTAAAAAAAAAGTTTCAGGGGAGGGCACCTGGGTGGTGCAGTCAATTAAGCATCCAACTCTTGATTTTGGCTTAGGTCATGGTCTCGGGGTCATGAGATCAAGCCTAGCCTAGGCTCTGCACTGAGCGTGCAGCCTGATTAAGATTCTCTCTCTCCCTCTCCCTCTGCTCCTCCTCCCGAACGCTCTCACGCTCGCTCTCTCTCTCTCAAAAACAAAAAAAATTTCTGGGGGTTATAATGTTTGAGTATTTTGAAGCATAAAAGAGTTTTCTCACTAGTATAAAAGTTTAAAGAGGGGCTTAAGGAGCATTTGCTAAGATAGTCTCGGGTCCTTTTGTTTGACTGGGGACACTGTACTTAAAGGAATGATACACAGAAACATGCAATATCCTACTTCTAAGTACTTATGCAAGAGAAAACACGGGAAGTGATCAGCCTATGTGCAGCATGGAAGAAGGAAGGAAGGGATAGAAAAGAGAAGGGGAAAGAGGGATGCAATGAGGAAGGCAAGAAAGAAAGGACAGGGGAGAGAGAGAAAGGAAGGAAGTTATATGAGAGCAAGGAGAACTCAGAGAGATTGGGGGTTTGGGCAGCAACTGGTGTGTCTAAAAAAACTTACCACAGGAGAGGTGAAGGCTTTGTCATGGAAGATACAAGTACAAATGAGATGATGAAGATAAGGCAGTGTGTGACATTTGCATTTTCCAAAAAGCAACAGAGGACCTCAAAGTTAAATAGTAACTGAAAACATCAAAATTTTGACAAGAAAAATCTTAAAAAAAATAAATAAAATAAAATTTTGACAAGGTATGTGACCTGAAGAAAGTACCACAGCAATAATAATAATAATAATAATAATAATTCCAGAACACTTAAGTTTCTAACCACCAAGGCTGTGACAAAAGACATTTAGCCTATTACATCATTTAATTCCAATGCCAATCTGGGGAGATAGGTATTGTTAGACCCATTTTAAGGATTAGGTAACTGAGGGTTACAGAGGGTAAGTAACTGGTCTAAGATCTCACAGCCGGTAATGGAGTCAAGATTTGAACCCTAGCAGATTCCACTCATTCATTCGCTCATTCTCTCAACAGGTATTTACCAACTGGGTGTCAGCTACTGGAAGCAGCTGGTGAAGAAAACAGGCATATTCCTTGCTCCCAGGACCTTATCACTAAGTAAGAATGACAGTCGATAAACAACTAAATAAGCCAATACCTATATAAATTTGATAAATTATAAAATTAGATATATACTATCAGTGAAATGGCCAGAGAGCAGTATTAAAAAACAAAGCAGGGCATTTCCAAATCAGACAGCATGGTTAGAGAGGTTCTACTAAGACCTAAAGAACAGGGAGGAGCCAGCCACAGGAAGGGAGAACGTCTCCACAGAGGAGCGAGGAGCACACGCAAAACAAAGAGACTGGGAAAGGCCAGCCCAGCTAGAGCACCCTGACGAGGAGGTTGTCAAGGCAGGGAAGGGTCACGGCTGCTGCTCAGGAGTTTGGGTTTTATTTTAAGTGCCCCGGGAAAGCAAAGAATCGTTGTAGATAAGCTAGAGTTGTGTGGTTCAGATAACCACACTGGCTTCTGTGGGAATACGTAGGAGGCGGAAGTCAAAATGGAGAAAGCATGAAGGAGATCCTTGCGGGATTCCAAGAGAGATGATGGTGGCCTGGACTTGGGTGGTTAGTGGGGATGAAAGATCGTGTCTCAGAATTACTCTGAGACGTATTTTGGTGGCAGAAGCTAGAGATCTTGCAGACAGAAAGGATGTGTGGGGTGAAGGAGAGAGGCACAGAGGCATGTACTTCTCTGTCTTATAGGTCATTTGATTTTCTTAGCCTATTTCTTATATTGAAAAGTGAGCTAGATTTATATTGGTGTTTTTAATGATCTGTCTTTATAAATAGCTCATGTGCTAACAATCTCCATTTCTACACTAAGCTCACCAACTGACTGTAACATGGCACAGAGGCATATCACCTGGGGAAAGACCTGCCTTGAGGTGACATGTGGTAGAAAGATAGGGCTTTCACAGCAAACCACCCTGGGTTGAACCACAACTTTGCCATTTGGCTGGGCAAAGACACAGAAGTCAGAGCTCCATGCTTCAGACTACCTACACAGGTAAAAACTCTCACAGTTTGGTTGTAAGAATTAAGAGAACCTATAGTAAGTCCTGGCATGTAGTAGAAAGGCAATACATGTTACTCTCTCCTTCTCTTCCCTTCTCAGTGATGAGAATGCCATCGACAGGTTCTCAGAGAACCTTCTGTCACAGAGTTAAACAGTATGCTTAAGTGCTGTATTTTAGATAACCAGGACACACTCTGGATAAGGGACTGCAGAGCCTCACACGGGTCCTAAAGGGTACTCGCGTGGCAGTTCTAACTCTGTAACAACCACCCTTCACCCCTGACTGGAAGGGCACAGGACACCCAGTTAAATTCAGGTTTCAGATAAAACAATTTTCTAAAGTATAAGTATGTCCCATACACTGTTTGGGATATATTTATACTAAATGTTTTTCATTATTCATCTGAAATTCAAAATTAACCAAGTATCCTCTATTTTTATTTGCTAAATTTGGCAACCTTATGACCAGGCAAGCCTCTACTCTGAATTGGAATCAATTGCTCCCAGATTAAATAAACTGAAAGAGAAAAGCTTTGAGTTCATTCAATAACCACTGTCTATCAAAAGTTAAGAGTTGGCAATCCTTTATTTTAAATCAAACTACATGAGGGACGCCTGGGTGGCTCAGTCGTTAAGCGTCTGCCTTCAGCTCAGGTCATGATCCCGGAGTCCTGGGATCGAGCCCCACATCGGGCTCCCTGCTCGGCGGGAAGCCTGCTTCTCCCTCTGCCACTCCCCCTGCTTGTGTTCCCTCTCTTGCTATGTCTCTGTCAAATAAATAAATAAAATCTTTTTTAAAAAATTAAATTAAATTAAATTAAAAAACAAATCAAGCTACATGAAAATAATTTGAAAGTTTAGGCCAGAGTTTTATCTGTTTGGGGATTCCTTTTGCACAGACCCAGCAAGTGCCGATTTCCAGGTATGGTACTAAGAAAAAAAAATAAGGGAAACATCAATATCTAGGTAACTATAGAAGCCATCTAAAGCAGCGTTACTATTTGTTATTATTCCAATAAGACAGGGGCTTGATCCAGAATGAAAATCAGCACATCGAGAAAGTTTTGTTATCAAAAAATCGTCACTTGTACCCAAGTATTTACTGGTTGGTTTACACCGTGGTACACAGTGGTTCACGTTCTCACTGTGGACCGGAAAGAAAAAATTCACAGACTGGTGCCAGTCCAGGGACCACATGTGAGTAGCACTGATGGAAAACCCCCAGAATTTGATATGTCATACCTTCAATCTAATGGCATAAACGAAGCGATCTCCTCCTTCTGGCCATTTTGCAGACCGAAGAGCCTTTTTTTAAATTTCCTTGAAATAAAGGCAAAAACATTTTCTCCATTCTAACAATCTAACTAAACACCTATCAAAACAAGAGTTGCCCCGATTTAGAAAGAAGAGGATGTGTGCTTACTCTTCTTGTCGCAAGTCATTGACGCTGCGGTCCAGTGAGATCATGTCACTTGCCACCATGTTAAATCCAAACTCTTTAATGCTGGCTTGAATTGCATGTTTGAATTCTGGTCCCAAAACCAATGGCTTGGCGTTCTCTCCAGGGCCACCAACCACTCCATGAGGCTCAGGTTCTTTGGGTTCAAAGTTACTGAGGATCCCTGGACGAAGCACAGGATCTCGGTAGGTGAATGTCTGAGGCTTAAATGTGAGAAACTGCCTCTGCATTATGTCCTTCTGGTTATCTCCTCCAGCATGGCGCTCTTGTTCATTTTTCGCCTTGTTTTTTCTTCTAATAGACTCTAAGTCCACTTCTACTCCTTCAACATGAGGCCATGGTACCACAGGTTTGAATCTGTCATCCCCAGCAGCTAATCCATTGCCTCCTCGGTTAGACATGGGGTTACTGACATCTCTGTCTTCCTATACAAAAGGGAGGGGGACATACAATGAGTACATGAAGGCAAAACAGAGCAGAGTTTATGATATAAATTTTCATGTTTAATAAAAAGCTGAGGCAACAATAAAATGATTTAAAATGTTAAACAGAAGCAGGCTATTAATCAGGACTTCCCATTAAAAGATATCTTTTGCGCAGGGGGGAGGACATCCTAAGAAACAGATTATTTCCCTTCCAAAATAAATGAAAGGATACATTTTTTTTTTTTTTACCTCTCCCCTTCTAAAACTCTCTATCAAAGACCTCTTAGTAAAGCACATTGTTATGGGTTAAAACAATGGGGTTCTAGGAGCTTTGACAAAAAGACATTTAATAGGTCATGTACAGTATGTGGTTTTCCCAGATGCCCAGTGTACAATAAATATAACTACTTGTCAGTAATACAGCCATATGGTGGCAGTGGTATTAGATGCCACCCATCACGAGGTGGGCTCCGTGCCTCTAATGGCAGAGGAAAAGGCGGGGATGTGCACGCAACAGTTGGTATTTTCTACTCAGTGAGAGTTTAGCTGAATTCAAAACTAATTTTTTTTTTTTTTAAAAAAAAGCAAACAAAAACAAAATGCTAAAGACTAACCAATTCAGTTTAGGCTTTTAAACCACACCGAATGCCTAGCTTGCCCCATTCCAGAGGTAGCCCAAGTAACAACAGATTTGGTGCATACGGGTATTCTGTAAGGCTGCCTCCCGTGTCTGTGTGGACCCTCCCCATCACCTGTGCAGATTTCGGTGAGAAATCCTGAGGGCTTTTGCTGCTGAGGTATCCTATGTGAAGTTTTTGCTAAATCAGTACCCTTCTTTGCATAGGGCAGTGTTTTTCAATGTTAGCATCACCTCAGTGGCTTTAAAAAATACTGATGTCTGTGTCCCATCCCTGGACTTTGTGATTTAATTGGTCTGGGCATTCCCATTTTTGAAAGCTCCCCAAGTGATTTTAATATGCAGCCAAGCTTGAGAACCTCTAACTCAGAGGAAGAGCTGCTAGCTATAATTAGACAAGAGGATTATTGAGTATGCACAGCTGGGGAAGAGGCAAGGTGAACTTCAAACTGCAAAACAGGCGAACGGGTCTGCCACTTCACTCCACATTGAGATTATCAGAGTCCATAGATTCATAACAGAATTAGTACCATATGACCAAGATGTGTCTACAGTGTTAGAGCTATCTTGAAAAGTAAAGTTAAAAACTTGATTTTAGGGATGCCTGGGTGGCTCAGATGGTTAAATGTCTGCCTTTGGCTCAGGTCATGATCCCAGGGCTCTGGGATTGAGCCCCGCATCAGGTTCCTGGCTCAGCAGGGAGCCTGCTTCTGCCTCTCCCCCTGCTCATGCTATCTCTCTGTCTCAAATGAATAAATAAAATCTTTAAAACAGGGCGCCTGGGTGGCTCAGTTGGTTAAGTGACTGCCTCCGGCTCAGGTCATGATCCTGGAGTCCCGGGATCGAGTCCCGCATCAGGCTCCCCGCTCGGCGGGGGGTCTGCTTCTCCCTCTGACCCTCTTCCCTCTTGTGCTGTCTCTCAATCTCTCTCTCAAATAAATAAATAAAATCTTTTTAAAAAAAAATCTTTAAAACAAAACAAAAAAACCCTTGATTTTAAAGAGGACAGAAGTAAAGTGCTAGGTATGATGTTGAGATGTACGTTGCTATCTGCTGGGAGTTTATGGAGAAACAAAGATCTCTTTAGAAAGCCAGTTAATTAATTAATTAATATTGTTTAATATTTATCTTTTTTATTATTATTAACATATAATGTATTATTTGTTTCAGGGGTATAGGTCTGTGATTCATCAGTCCTACCTAACGCACAGTGCTCACCACAACACATACCCTCCCCAATGTCCATCACCCAGCCAGTTAATTTAAATGTGAATTTAGTTGAAGTTTTGGTAAGGGCTAGCTAAGGATTGATTTGGGGGAGTTCAAAAAGGAATTTTAAAAAATTTATTTGTTTAGGTAATATAAGCATATGATAGAAAATTCCAAAGACCCAAAAGGGCATCTAATGAAAAGCAGGTTTTCCTGCTTCCTCTCCTATAAAGGCAATCACGGCCAGCACTTTGGGAATCTTTCTAGAGATGTTATATGCATGTCTAAACACACATGTGTGTAGGTAACAAAACAATTGTTTTTAATATGGCACAAAGATTTTAATTGACTTGTTATTTAAAAAGGAAACCTGTAGGGCGCCTGGGTGGCTCAGTTGGTTAAGCGACTGCTTTCGGCTCAGGTCATGATCCTGGAGTCCTGGGATCGAGTCCCGCATCGGGCTCCCTGCTCGACGGGGAGTTTGCTTCTCCCTCTGACCCTCCCCCCTCTCATGTGCTCTCTCATTCTCTCTGTCTCAAATAAATAAATAAAATCTTAAAAAAAAAAAAGGAAACCTGTACAATGTTACAGGTGGTTCGAAGGTGAATCCAAAGAACAAACATCTAAACATCAAGGATACTGCGAAGGATTTATAAATAGATGCAAAACTGGTGACTTTGGTCAATGTCCACAAGGCAATAACCAACTGCACTCACTGTACACAATTTCCATTTCAATGGCCGAGAATCTTTTGCATTACCATCAGTATTCTGTCATTTCCAGCACTGTAAAATAGCTCAAAGATAAGGAAAGGGCAAGATAACCCAGAAGCCAAGCCAGAGAGTATACCTGATAATCTTTTTGGTCCACTTCAAAGTTTTTCCGTAAATTTCCTCCTATAACACAAAACTAAATATAAAATGCAACACTCAGCCTGAGTACATAAATGTGATACCTTTCTTCAGGCATGTGTCATAAGGTAGATAAGGCTTCTGGATCAGGCTTCTAGCATCACACACCTCCGTAGCAAGGACTTGGCTGGAGCCTAACCCGCGAGCCCTACTGGCTCTGAGGATGGAAAACGTGGACATCTCTCCAATTTATCTCCCGGCTCTTTCTAAAAGAGAAGTGTTGTGGCAGTGTTGTAGGCAAATTAAAACAGAGAAATCATTATAAAATTCTAAGATACTGGATCCAAGATACTGATGTTGAACCAAGTATCACACATAAAGAAGAGTCTTCCCCACTTCAATTTTTCACATCAAGGCTCCAGTGAATCTGTAACTGGGGAGGTAGAAAAAAATGAGGGGAAGGAAATGTCAAATACAGAAAAGCAGACTGAACAGGTCTTCAGATGTCAACATCCGTAACCACAGCAACCACTCTACTTTGCCTAAAATTCCATAAAGAGCACAGTATATGCTGGAAGAGTATGAAATATGGTGGTATGTGCAATTGTAGTACATGAAAGACCCACATTGTGAAATACACGCTATGGTTTAGGTTGGCCTATGCTAATGCAAAATTTGAGAATTTAAATATTTCTCAAATTTACCCGCCTCAACAAGAGACTATCTAATGGATTTGAACTTCATGCTTATCTTTCCCCAAATTAGATCTTTTCTTTGACTTGGGGGTTCTCTGTCTGATCTTCCACTGTTGGTGTTCTTCATAGTTCTCTTAGAAGTCCACCCATCAGTCCAGCTCATTCTGGGTTCCAAGAGTCATGACCAGATTTGCATCGACCATTCCTACATCCCTCTCCTCAGCCCACATCACACTTCTCATCTCCAATCCTTACAGTTGGCTGCTTCCCAAATTTCTACTTATATCAATCTTATTATATCTACTTGTATCAATTGACCTTATATCTACTTATATATCAATCTAGTCCCATGTTAGATTTCTACTTATATCACCCTAGTACCTAAACTTAAGATACCCCAAACTAGTTGAACTTCTTTTTACCTCACATCACAAACCTGTTTGGGTTACAGTCTTTCCCTACTTAGGGGACAGGAACCACCATCCGCTCAACTGATCAAATCCAACACCTGCATTTCATCCTCAACTTCTTGTTCTCTTTGATCTACCCAACTGACGTCCAATCAATCCCTGATACCCGTCAATTCTATTGTCTTTGTAGCTCCTGAATTTGGCCGCTTCCATCATTGCCCCTGCCTTAGTTCATACCACCCTCACTCCTT
Source organism: Mirounga angustirostris (assembly GCF_029215605.1). Lineage (NCBI taxonomy): Eukaryota > Metazoa > Chordata > Mammalia > Carnivora > Phocidae > Mirounga > Mirounga angustirostris. The sequence continues at coordinate 147,613,769 of NW_026991710.1, read as the reverse complement.
AACAGAATTACTACAATAGTGATAACAGTGATGACTAAAAATACTATGTTCTAAGTGCTTTGTATATATCGATTTATTTATTTATTTTGCCAAGAGTTAGGCTCTGTGATTACCATCCCCATTTTACTGAGAGAAAATCTGACAGAGAAGTTACTCAAAACAGAATCAGTACATGGTAGGGCCAAAATTTGCATCTCAGCAGTCTGGCTCAAGAGTCCATGCTCTGACTGGGTGTTATACACAACTAATGATTCGTTGAACAGTACACCAAAAACTAATGATGTACTATATGTTGGCTAATTGAACATTAAAAAAAAAAAAAAAGAGTCCATGCTCTTAACTACTACACTTGAGTGCTTCTCATTCTAATGCACGCATGTTCTCTTGCTCTTCATTGTTTTTTCTACATAGCAACCACAGTGACTTTTCTAAAATTCAAATATGAACATGTTACTTTCCCTGCTTACAACACTCCACCGCTGGTCCACTTCCCTCAGGAGCGTTTATAATCTTTAACAAGGAGAGTTTATACTCTTTTTTTCTTCACCATACCCCTAGAAGAGGGGCTGGTTAGCTTTTTCTGCAAAAGGTCAAGAGTTAAGTATTTTAGGCCTTGCAGACCACTGGGTCTCTGTTGCAATCATTCAAATCTGCCATTATAGTGCAAAAGCAGCCACCAATGATATGTAAATGAGTGGGTACGGTTGTGTTCCAATAAAACTCTTTACAAAGACAGGCAATAGGATGATCTGTAACCACCACCCCTCCCAACCCCTGCACTAGACTAAGTTCTGTGAAAAAGTAGGCGCCACGCCTACGGTATGTACCAGTGCATTCCCCATGTTTATCCTGGCACTAATTCCTCAACAAATATTTACTGAATAAACGAATGAGTCCTAAAATTTCTGCTTTGGTTATGAGAGAAGAAAAGGAAAATAGAGAATGGAGACTATGGAATGGGGAAGAGGGGCTTGGATCAGATAGTATATCTGGCAATACTTCACAAAATCAGCAGGAGAACAGGATATAACTTCATATTCTCTGCATAGTAGTGTACTCTTTTTTTTTTTAAAGATTTTATTTATTTGACAGAGAGAGACACAGCGAGAGAGGGAACACAAGCAGGGGGAGTGCGAGAGGGAGAAGCAGGCTTCCCGCGGAGCAGGGAGCTCAATGTGGGGCTCGATCCCAGGACCCCGGGATCATGACCTGAGCCGAAGGCAGACATTTAACGACTGAGCCACCCAGGCGCCCCTACATAGTAGTGTGAATAACGCTGTAATAGTCACCAGAAAAATTGAATTTTCTCACTTGCCAAAGCCTGTATGTCATTAAATCTGAAAGCAAACCAAATACGAGAATTGTCTAACCCCAAGTCAATTAAAAATAATCATGTCCAATCTTAATGTTATATGATTCAAAGAATGGCTACAAAGCTGTGTAACGCTCAATTCCCCTGTGTAGGAAAACTACATACTCCTTCTTCCTGAGAGTCAGTGAGAATCAGTAGATGCCTTTGTGACTCACTGGTACTATAATATCTTCATAAGCACCAGCTGACTTACTCTACAGTCAAAAATCAATGAATCGCTGCTGACTAGAAATGGAAAAGACAATCAGTAGATAATTGCTTAAGATCACTATGTTCATAAAGGTGGAAATATACTGAAAAGTATAATCACTTATCATCAGATGGAAATATGGGATTATCAGAAATCAGGTCAGAGTACTCACTTTCCATCTTACAAAGCTCCCCCTTCATCCCCAGATTCTATTTATGTGTGATATTTTCCCAAGATGATTATGATCTTGATAGGAACACAAATCATAGAAATGATAGGAATGCAAAGGGATTTAGAAAAATAGTCTTTAGATATAGGCTTGTCTGGATTTGAAATTATAGGTGAACCTAGAAAATTTAAGCTCTTAATGCTGAGCTCCTGAAGTCACATGATTTCTGCAGAAATTACAATTTAGTTTCAGAAAGTGGCCACTGCTAATATTCACACTATTTGGTTATCGCGCTACATGAGCCACAGAACTTAAAAACATAAGTCAAATTTAATTCTATGATTTAAAAACCCTCTTGATAAGAAACACCTTTAAAAAAAAGATTTTATTTATTTTTGGGCGGGGAGAGAGAGAGTGGGGGGGGCGCAGAGGAAGAGGGCACGAGAGAGAATCCCAAGCAGACTCTCTGCTGAGCACGGAGCCCTATGGGGGCTCGATCCCATGACCCCAAGATCATGACCTGAGCCAAAATCAAGCGTCCAAGGCTTAACCAACTGAGCCACCCAGGCACCCTGAGAAACACCTTTAATTAGAAGAATGACACCAGCATCTTTTCTCTAGCTCCACTTTCTTCTGCTCCTAGGTGAGTGAGCAACAGGAACAAAGAAATCAGGGAGGGAGATAGTTAAGGAGGCGCTGGAAGAAACTGGGTGTGCGTGTAAGCTGGGCCTCCCCAGACTCTTATCCACGGGTGGCAGAAGGTGGGTGGGAAAGCAGGTGCTCCATCCTCAGTACCCTTGTTTCTCTCTGATTAGTTAGAGCTGGATTCTTAGCTAACCCGTCCCTGTGGGCATTTTGTGCTGGCTGAAGACCATTCACTCCTGCTCTTTTCAGCAGACTGAAAGGGACTGCATGGCGGAGGGGGGGGTCAGTGGCTCCCGTTGGTCGTGAGGGGCAGGGGTGAAGTGGTTTGACTGTGTTTAACTAGAGCAGAAAATGGAAAAACCCAAGATTAAACAGAGACCTCATCAGTCCTTGAATATCTAAGGTTGTCTCCCTTACAGAAAGAGACCTATCCCAAGCCTGTGTAAAGGACTCATGAATTAGGAAGAGATTGAAGACCAATGGCAAGGCCTCTGTTAGCAACTAGGGCAGAATTGAAAATGAAGAAAGGTGTGGCTTATCAGTATTACACTTTTTTTTTTTATTTGAGAGAGGGAGAGCACAGAGGGAGAGTGAGAAGCAGACTCCCCACCCAGCAGAGAGCCAGACGTGGGACTTGATCCTAGAGCCCTGAGATCATGACCTGAGTCGAAGGCAGATGCCCAACCGACTGAGCCACCCAGGAGCCCCTCAGTATTACATTCTGATAGAAGAATTATCTGCTGAAAGAAATACACTTCCAAAGCAGGGATTTCTATTCTTCTTTCTCCCCCTTCTCCCCCCAGGCCAGGTTATAAACCAAAAGGTAACAGAAAGGAGAAAACAGCATGGTTGACATCACAATAACTGCCCACCAAAGGAAATCCAGGTCAGCACTTCTAGTACTAGAAATTAGACTTTGGCAGGGTAGCCACTAGTCAGAGTAAGCCAGACTGACCCAGCCTTTCTCTAGGGACTGCAACATTGAGACTGGACTATGGAGAGCTATATTACATAATAATTTAGTCCTTTTATTTTCTCTCAAAACTTATGATACACTATGGCAACCATAGTTACAAATGGGTTAAGTTGGTGCTATAGTATTAACCACCCACTGGAAAGATTTTACCAGGTTCGTATGGGGGCATTTTGAGTCAATTAAATGCCACCTCTCCTTAACCAAATAAGCAAACTACAGTATATAATACAGATCTACCCTGTACTATTGTGGATACTACTGAAATTAATAGGTGTCTTCCTAAAGAGTTAGCTATATCACATTTTGAACATTTAATCATCTTAATAAAAGAGATCTCCATTATAAGAGTCTCCCAATAAATCCCATAGTTGTGCAACTAGTCGGTTTTTGCAGATTTGGATCTTCATGCATATCATATGGTATTCTTAAGAGAAGTATCCATCTGCACTGACACTATTTTCTGAAGATCTCTGCACATCTTGAATAATCATGGTCAACTATAGAATATCTCGATATGGCAAATTTTAAGTCTTGGGCTCTTTTCAAAATTCAAAACAAAATTTAGTTCAACCAAAGTAAATGATTGAAGTGGTTAAAATTATAAAATTTATTTTTTTTTTGAAGATTTTATTATTTGAGAGAGAGCATGAGTGGGGGGGGCGGAGAGAAGGGGAGGGGGGGCAGAGGGAGAGGGAGAGGGAGAAGCAGCCTCCCCGCTGACCAGGGAGCCCAACACGAGGCTCAATCCCGGGACCCCAAGATCGCGACCTGGGCCGAAGGCAGATACTTAACTGACTGAGCCACCCAGGTGCCCCATAATATTTACTTTTTAAAAACCATGTCAATGCATTGCATTTTTTTTTAAAGATTTTATTTATTTGTTTGAGAGAATGAGACAGAGAGAGGGAGCATGAGAGGGGGGAGGGTCAGAGGGAGAAGCAGACTCCCTGCCGAGCAGGGAGCCCGATGCGGGACTCGATCCCGGGACTCCAGGATCATGACCTGAGCCGAAGGCAGTCGCTTAACCAACTGAGCCACCCAGGCGCCCCAACTTTATTAGATTTTTTTTTTGTTTTAAAAGAAACCCTTTTTCTTTTTTTTTTTTTTTTAAGATTTTACTTATTTATTTATTTGAGAGAGAGAGAATGAGAGACAGAGAGCATGAGAAGGAGGAAGGTCAGAGGGAGAAGCAGACCCCCCGCCGAGCAGGGAGCCCGATGCGGGACTTGATCCCGGGACTCCAGGATCATGACCTGAGCCGAAGGCAGTCGCTTAACCAACTGAGCCACCCAGGCGCCCCAATGCATTGCATTTTTAAAGGTATCATTCTAACCTACAAATTCCTCAGTAATAAACATTTTCAATTTTCAACATCTAAGTTAAAACTATAATTGAAAATGGGAGATTTCATGCAAAATCCTTCTCTGTATTAATACCATTATCTCTAATGTTCTATTTTGTAAATGTGAAATTACCATTAAGCACCAGTAGGTCAAGCCAGCAGTTCTAAACTCAGCAACTGGCTCCGGGTATATTCCCCTGCAGTTCCATGAATATTTCTAACACTGCTCTTCCCGAATGGCCTTAGTATCTGTGTACGTGCTTCTCCCCAGTCAGACTAAGGGCTCTTTGAAGACAGTGAGTGTGTGTGTGTGTGTCCTCCCACGGGGGGCGGGGGTAGCCAGCAAGTACTCAGTGCTTGTCTCGTCACAGACTAAGTGGAGAACACCCAGGTGCGGGTCATCTTTTATTATGTTGCTAGAATATAAACGGACTTTGGAGTCACTGTCTTATGCCACGGCGTGGCTTGATTTAAGCTAGCAGTTTGAGAATCCAAATGAAATAACTAAAAACATTATTTTCTCTACTAACAACATTGCTTTCCCTACCAATCTAGAATTCGAATAATCCTTTTTTTAGTTTCTTCTCTTCTTCAGATTTGGATAAATCATGTCTGCAAGTGAAATTTGTTACTTCATGGAAAATGAGTACTTTATTTAAACATGAGAAAGTAAATCTGCTGGTGTTCATCTCAGTCCTCTAAGCCAATTTATCTTGCAAATGGTTTCCTGCTAAATGGTTTCCTGCTAAATTTGGGGCTTGTTTTAAAACAGTAATAAGATAGAGATTCTACGGAGGGGTAGACGAACCATGAGAGACGATGGACTCTGAAAAACAAACTGAAGGTTCTAGAGGGGAGGGGGTGGGAGGATGGGTTAGCCTGGTGATGGGTATTAAAGAGGGCACGTTCTGCATGGAGCACAGGGTGTTATGCACAATCAATGAATCATGGAACACTACATCAAATACTAATGATGTAATGTATGGGGATTAACATAACAATTTAAATAAATAAATAAATAAATAAAAAGAAAAAAATAATAAATAAATAATAAGAAAAAAAAAGATAGAGATTCTAAATCAGGTCAGAAAAGTATCGGATAATACTCAAGGGGGAATAAATTAAAAGAAGAAATAAGCAACTAAAGGACCAAAATGTAGGTTAATGTCTGCAATAGGAAAATAACAAATTGGTTATCCTTTTACAAAAAAACTTTTATTTGTTAAGACTGCTTAACGGCCCAGATCAAAGTTAATATCACAGACAACTAACCAAGTCTATGAAACATGAAATTTAAACATATTTATGCAATCCAAATAATTTTTATTTTCCAGAGAACTTATGAAAAATGCATGCCTCAGCTCATGAACTGAGTCATAGATACACTTCACAGGCTTAAAAATATTTCTTATTATGAATATTTAATATTAAATCTTTAACTGATTTTAACTGAATTTTAAGAATCAAACATGAATATCAAGCAATGGCCAATAAATCATTTTGTAGTATGTTTCAAAAAGTGATGAAGTCATAGTTGTCAAAGTTTATGCCATCATTTCAGTTGTAAGAGCCCCAACGTCAAGACAGGGCTATAAATACAAGGTGCACCAATGCCATTTAAAAGCTCCAACTCCCACAAGTACTAAAAGGCAGATTATAATACCTCTTAGAAATCGTAAAAGGATATAGTGGGTAGATTTTTAACTCTCTCTGTTTGGGAGCTAAGTAATTACTGAGTTTTAAAAAGAAAACTCCTAAGAGGCATTTTCATTCTAAAATTAGCACACAAGTTATGCAAAATATTTTAATAAAATTGTCAGTATTTTACAATAAATATTCTACCACATTATTCCTACAAAATGACCTGTCTAAAAACAAGAAGGTATTAAGGACAGAAAAATGAAAGCAAGGAGAAAAAGACTATAAAATAAAATCTGTGAAGATTTTTTTAACACATGAATAATTTATGATGCATACATATGATCAATGCACATGGAGAGAGGAAATACACACTTAAAAACCAAATAGCTTAGTAGGATAAGAAATAAGAAATTAACCCAGCTGAATGGACCTTTCAAAAGAACAATTACGACATTTCATCAGGTGGAGAAATGAGGAACTACTTAAAAGCTGAATTGACTGAAAATGAGGTCCCATCTGCTCCTCTTCTGCCCACTCAAATGATGTTCTGGAACCTTCTTTTGGTTTATGCCAATCAATTCTACTTTTTTACCTAGAAGAGCTGAAAATCCCTTCACTCTCTTCCCTAGATCATCTTGAAAATATTTCAAAAGAGCAATCCCGACACCAGTCCTTGGGGAATCACACCGTTAACGCTTTTTCTTAAACCCTCAGGACAAGTGTTTATTTAGTCCTATCCTTTGATTCTCATTTCCAGTACAACAATGCACTTCATAATCTAATACTTGCCAAAGCCAGACAGTTTAATTCCTAATTCTCCTTCACATCTGGCAATCGCAGTGAAAGCATGAAGTGATTTCCAAATCTTCCTGAAAACTTCATTGGAAATTATGTCACCAATGCAACCATTAATAATTCTTAGGACACTAAGGAAAATATTTTACTGAGTGAGAGAAGAACGAGGCCAAATGTGGTATTTGTGTTGGGAGAGCATGTTTGTAATACCCTTTGAAAGCTGAAAAAGCAATGTCCTATTATCCCTCTAGGGGAGAAATTCTAGAATGAATACAGCACTCCCACATGAAGTGTTACTACTTTCCGCAGCTGGAAATGCATAAGCCTTTCCTCTAGCGCTTCCTTGCTTTGCCCTGAAGCTTGGCTTTCATAACAGCTCCTGAGAAAATACTGTAATGTGCGGCTTCAGAACACATACATTTTGACTGGTGTAAGAATCCCCTCTTGTAAATCTTAAGAAAAAAACAAAATCACCTCAAGAAAGAAAGTATCTCAAAATCTTCAGGGCGGAGCTATCATCTTACAGTGTGGGACAACATTTTACTACCACGTCGGGACTAGAAGTCCAATTCAGGAGGGTGTGTAAAGGAAACATAACTGTGTGAGACAGAAAAAATACACTCAGGGCAGATCGAGGTTATTTATGTAAATAAACGTTTGGACATTTTACTGTTCGACTCTCAACAGGTTTGATTTCAAGAGGGAATGCTTATCCGGGGATACTCTAGTTTATCATAATTGTTCTTTGGCATTCCGATCAGTATTTATATGGATCATTAAAGGTAAAAGAGCTGTCCTTTCAGTTTTCCAAATACTACAGGTCTACTACCCGCCAGGCACTGCGCACCGTACCACGAAAGGACACACAGGGATGTCTGAATGGGCCGGAAGCGACTGAATCCTTGCTTAGAAGCAGCGGACACTCCCCAGCAAGGAGATGGTGAACGGCTGGTAGGTAAAGGAGGAGGGGATAGAGAGTGGGGTTTGGCAGCGTAGGCAAAGGCACAGAAGCATAAAAGAACAAATGGTTTGGTGTAACGAGTGCAGGGGACATATGGGGAGGTGGCAGGAGATGAGACTTGAGATGCTGCTGGCAGTGCCTCAGAGTGCCTCTTAGGAAATGCCAAGAAGTTCAGACTTTATGGGAGCCATGAGAGGGGAGCATGCCAGATCAGAGCTGAATTTTGGAATGAATACGCTCACGGAGCAAATGAATGGGAAGAGGTGCCACGATGTTTGTAGTGGGGAACAGCAATATAGGAGAGAATTTCAAGGAGTGGACAACAGGGCTAGAAACTGCAGGCGCGCTGTTAAATTAGTGAGAATTCCAAGGTCTGAAGGTACAGGCAAGGGAGGTATTTTAGTCCTGGTTCCGCGGCATGACTCACTCACCAGCTCTGTGCTCTGTAATGCTGACCAGGCCCCAGGAGGGTGGGTCTAGAGGGGCCTCAGGACTCCTCACCATTATCTCCTACCCAGCTGCAGATGGGAATATCGTATTTTCTATCATCTAGAAGGCTAGAGGCATTTCTGTGATCCTCTTCTTCGGCCTTAGACATTCCTTTGAAATAGTCTAATTGAAGGATGACAAATATGTGCTGAGCACCTACGCTGCACCAGGCTACCAGGATACAATGATAAGCAAACACATCCCTGCTCTTGTGGAGCTCTCTGTCCAGTGAGGGAGACATATAATCAAACAGCCACACAAACATGGTGCTCTAAGAGCCTTTTGGGGAGAGTCGATCTAATTTAAGATGCTAAGAAAGGCTTCCTTGAGAATGAAGGACTGCTGAGTAGAGGTTTGAAGGACGAGGAGAAGCTACGTCGGCAAAAAGAGGAAAGAGGGGCGCCTGGGTGGCTCAGTCAGTTAGGAGTCCAACTCTTGGTTTTGGCTCAGGTCATGATCTCATGGGTCATGGGACTGAGCCCTGCATCAGGCTCTGCGGTCAGTGGGAAGTCTATTTGAAGATTAGTTCCCTCCACCCCTTCCCCCACTCGCTCTAAAATAAATCTTTTTTGTTCGTTTTTAAAGATTTAATTTACCCGAGAGCAAGTGAGAGAGTGCACACAAGAAAAGAGCATGGGTTAGAGGGAGAGGGAGAAGCAGACTCCCCACTGAGCAGGGAGCATGATGCGGGGCTTGATCCCAGGACCCTGAGATCATGACCTGAGCCGAAGGCAGGCGCTTAACTGACCAAGCCACCCAGGCACCCCTAAAATAAATAAATCTAAAAAAGAGGCAAGAGTATTCAGAGAAAACATGCTCAGAGTCTCTACAGCAAGAAGTTCTATGGTAAGTAGGAAGAACTAAATGTGGATGGGGTGCAAAGAGTTGGGGAAGCCTGGTGCCAGATGAGGCAGAAGGGAAGTAGTGGCCAGACCAAGCGGGGCTCTGGTATGATGGTAATGACTTTGGTTGTAATATGGGAGCCTGAGCAGCCAGTTCATAATTTTAATGCTCCTACCAGAGACAGGAGCATTCTGCAAAGAGCCCACTGGCTGAGGAGTAAGAGGCTGGAAAGAGGCCAGAGTGGATGAGGGTTAATTAGGAAATGGAGACATTTAATGATGGACTGGATATGGGGAGTGGCAGGGATGGCCCTAAGGTGTGACTGGATGCTATTCACTGGGAGAGGAAGCACAGAAAAAGACTGAAGTTGAAGATGACGAGGATATGTGGACTTCTTGGATATGCGGACTTTGAAGTGCTTCTGAAACATTCAAGAGAAGATGGAAACAGGATTTGTATCTCAGTGACTGGACTAGAAAAGATAAACTTGGCAGACATCTTTATATAGATCATAACTGACATAAGGACCTGGATGCTATTTATGAGTTGACCATAAAGTGCGAAGAGGAGAGGATCCACTGACCCCATCTTGAGGAATCCAACCCTTAAAAGACTGGTAGAGGAGGGTGGGACTACCAAGGAGACAGAGGACTGGCCCAATATGTAGGAAGAAAACCTGACAGTACGTGTGGGACAGCAGGAACGGTCAACAGTGTTAAATGCTGGTTAAGGGGTGCCTGGGTGGCCCAGTCATTGAACATCGGCCTTCGGCTCAGGTCATGATCCCAGGGTCCTGGGATGGGGCCCTGCATCGGGCTCCCTGCTCAGCGGGAAGCCTGCTTTTCCCTCTCCCACTCCCCTTGCTTGTGTTCCCTCTCTAGCTGTCTCTCTCTCTCTGTCAAATAAATAAAATCTTAAAAAAAAAAAAAAATGCTGGTTAAAGGCCATGTGAGAGGAGGACTGGATTTAGCGGGAGCCATTCCAGTGGTATGATGGGGTCAAGAGCCCAGGGCCAGTGGTGTTGAGGGGTGGAGTTGGAAGGTATGGAAATGGTGCAAGCAAAAGTAGGCTACATTTGTGAAAACTCTGCCCCGAGAGAGAACAGAAATGGAGAGGTAGCTGGAGGAAATGAGGTGGGGTGAGGGGTTTTGGTTTGTTTTGTTTTTAATGGGAAAAGTCCTGAGCAGCTTTAAAAGAAAGGCAAGGGTAAAATACTCAAATACATGCGAGAGGAGGAATAATCAAAAGTGAAGAGTTCCTGAGAATGGGTGGGAGCCAAAGCAGAGGTGGGATTAGCCAGGTCAGGAGGACGGCAGCCCCTCAGACACAGGTACTTTGCTCTTCCTTGGGACCCAACCTTCACTACTGCTGTCTGAATTACTCCAACAGTAATTTAACCTATTCTGATTTAACCTATTCTACTTCCTGCAAGAAATTCTACTTCCTGCATCGTTTAACAGAGGTTAAACACAGTGCATGTCAGAGATCTCTCTAAAAAGAAAGGAAAATCTTCCCATCTTTTTCTAACATGTCAGGTTCAAAATCCTTTGCCTGGCCTTCTGTCATCCCTGGTTCCGCACTCAAGCTGTCCCCATACTCTAGTCAGCTGGACCCCTTCAGGAGATCATAAAAACACATGGTCAGCCCGGCCTCTGGTCTGGCTCCTGCTATCAAGCCTTAGCCTACAGCAGGACGAGGCTGTGGCCCGCCTCTTGCTTTCTAGGTTTAGTTCCAATTCCTTCAATAAGATTCAGCCCTGCCATCTGTTCTAATTCCAGTGATATTTTCCCTCGCATGAATTTCTACTCCTTAATACTTTTATAATTCTCTCTCTCTCCATGTGCTCGTTTTTTCCCCCCCAGACTAAAGCTCTAGCTGAGGAGAGTCTTAGTCTTTTACTTCTTTTGTGCAGTCGGGAGTTTGTATTGTGTATCTTCCTTTCTCCTCAATTCTCTGACATTTCTATTTTCCTTATTCTTATCCCCATATGTAAAATAACACCTATTCAATAGGAAACGTGATGTCCCCTGAGCTCCATGTTTCTAGAGGGGGGTGTGCCTTATGTTGTTTAGATGGATCTTGGGGGAACAGAAGTGAAAAGTCTGATTTAAAAAAAAAAAAATAATCGGACACTGCTAAGGATGTTACATTCTCCAGTGCTCACAACAATCCTATGATATAGGTCCTGTAATTTTATTTTCACATTTTATAGTTGAGGAGGTCAAAGATTAGAGAGACTAACACGTCCAATGTCACATAATTCATAAGGGACTGGCCTAGTGCTTGAACCCTGGTCTGCATAACTATGACTCCTGAGCATTTAGCCATAATGCTGAGCCACTTGACTTACAACTCTTGATGATGACGTCTACTTTCTAGAAATTTACAAAAAATTTGAGAGGCCTTTAAAAATGTTCAACTAATAAACACTTTCATGTCTCTTTATTCTGCTTTTTTTTTTATCACATTTTATGAAGTCTGTCTTTGGCAACTACTTACACCAAAGAAATGGCCCATTTTGACACTCTAAACAATGAGATGTGCCTTGTCAACGGTTTTTCTGCTCCTTCAGTGTGTTAGATGATGATTCCCCTGACAGCATGTGAAATAAGGGGAAGACATTTTGAACTAATTTTACAAAGAATTAAATCAGTCTCTCTCATAAGTAAGGACTAAAGTATTTTTGGTCCTGTTAAGCTGACTCTTTTGACTGATGTACTGCTGTGAATTCTGAGCTGTTCAGACTCCTGCTAAAAAATACTTTTGCCTTTTTGTGACTAAAAGCATTGCTGAAGCCATGGAATAAAACCAAATTATTCATAAGCCCTTGACTTTGGCTTCACTAATATTCTACTCTAACCAAAAACTTATCAAAAAATGGCTCCATAATAGAAGAGAATTATACCATCACAGGGAGCTTACTACATTTTTCAGGACGTGCTGCCCATATACAAGACCAGAGCTCCATTTTCTCCTCCTTTCCTGGTGTAAGAGATATCACTTAGGGAAAGCAGAAGCCTCACAGAGTGGGTATCCACAAATTGGTACCACAGTCTGTTTTCTAGGATACACAAGAATGCTCCCTATGAAATCCAAAGGAAGGTTAGGAGTAGCATATCAAGACACTGCTTTCGTAGAGAATAAGACAGGGTCTTTTCCTAATCTATTCTGATATATCATGGAGTAAGTAGCTTATACTTACATTAGAATGTTAACAATGTGACGCCTTTCGCTTTAACTTTCCAGTTCTTTCCAGTTCCATTTCTTAACCATGCTAACCACCACCTTCTAGAAATTAAAAGTAGTATTCCAATTTTATCACAACTATGTTTATAATACTTATACCTCTTTCTAGAACACCTTAAAATGATAAGCTCAAGAAACTTTTTGGCGCTTGGGGAGGACACACAGCAGCTGTTGAGCAATAGAAAGCAATTCTACCAGTTAGCTGAGAGAAGCCAGTCACTCAGATATACGCTAAGTTTAGCTGCTCTAACACATTCCAACCAACTGCACTGGGTCTCACATAAGCTACCAAAGTAGTACAACTGAAATCTGAGATCCCTTTGCAACTAAAGGTGAAGTTCCAGCAAAAAACATGCACAGTGCTTGGAATGGTCGAGTCTCACCAAACACCTCAATTTTATTTTGACATAATTTTCTGATGACCCTAAGTCATTTAGGTATTTTTGTTTTTCTGTGAAAAAGATTTCCTTTTTTACCTGGCACAATTTTAGTAAGCAAGACATTTATCTTTGTATCTATGAACGAATGGAAAAAGGAGGCTCACTGTTACTATAGTACATGCCAAAGATAGCCTGCCAAAGACAGCCTGCCAAGATGTCAGTCAAAGCTTTGTCAACGTTAGCAAAATTAGCAAAGAACCTCCAAAGGCTTAAACAGAAAAATGGAACAGATTTTTAAAACAGCGGTAAATCAGTTTATCACTGGAAGTATTTTATTGAGTGCTGATTCATTTCACAGGGATGATGATGATGATGGCAGGGTGAGGAAGAAGTAGAAGAGCCCTTAAATGTTACCAGCACTATTCCAAGTGCATTCCACCTAGCTCTTTTCATCCTTGAAATAACCCTTTGAGCTGGGTACCATCATTATCCCAACCTGCAGATGAGGAAAATTGAGGCACAGGAGTTTAAGTAACTTGCCGAAAGCCATACCCTCAGGAGGTGGTAGGGGCAGGGTCTCTGGCTCCAGAGCCCACCGGGGAAGGCATCCACGAGGTTTTCATAACGTTTAGCTATATAAATTGACAGCTTTCTTTCAAAGCTATTTGGTATTTTTTTAAATACCAAAACCTAAATATATTCCTTAGAATCGGTTAATTGCAGAAGTTCATTTTAATAAAAATCCCTTTATTTTAAAACCAGCATAATGCTATTAATAAGAACTAGTAATGATAGGTCAGAAAGGGCTATTTTCAAAGAAGTCAATTTCTGGAAATCTAATTCGTACTTCAAAAAGTAGTAGTAACTTACTATGAGGCCCACTAGCCTAGGTGAATAGCAGAATATTAGAATGATACACTCATATTCAACCGAGAAAAACAGAAAGAAATTATTTTCAGTTAGTCACTTTGGCACATCAGACCATTAAGCTGAGCTGCTATGCTTGCTCTTCTGATTTCACAGAAACACGGAATGGTTTTCAAATATCTTCTATTTGTCTGCCACTGGCAAATATGAAGTAAATAAAAAAGGGCTTCTCAAATTGACACTAAGGAAGAGTTACCACCACTTCTATTCCCTGAGCTACATGAGTATTTCTGAAAAGCATCCTCAGTTGGATCACCTGCAGGTCCCACTAAGATCGTATTTTCAACAAATTTCTTGCACAGCTTCTTCAGGCTATGCTTTTGCTAGCCTTCCAGAAAGCTAAAAGTCAGTGATGACCTCAAGAATCATAAAATCTCTTTTTATAAATGTATCAGTGGTTCTCAACCTTTTTAGGGTCATGAAGATCTTGGACCCTCTCTTAAATATATACATATATATATATATATATATGAATAGTACAATGTTGGTAGAGTTCTTTGTAGAACCATCTGGCTGTATGCATCAAAATCCTTAAAAACATTCATTTTTCTAACTACACAATTTCAGAGCTGGGAATATATTCTAGGGAGATAATTCTAATTGCAGAAAAAGGCATTATGCATAAATGTTCACTGCAGCATACAGTAGCAAATAGACTAGAAACAAATAGAATGTTTCTAACAAGAGAACAGCCAAGAAGATGATGTTACCCTTATACAACTGGATAGTCCGTAACTATAAAAATGTTTAAGAAAAATAATTCTTGGGGAAAATCCTTATGATCTAATGTTTTTAAAAAAGTAGAATACATGCATTGAATATACACACTGCTTATACCATATAATCTCAAATATGGAAAAAAAATCAGAAATGACTAGCAAGAAAGAAAGTTAAAAGTAGTAGTTGTCTCTGATGGGGAGATTTTAGATGATATTTTCTCATCCCTTGGTTCTTGTATCAGGCATATGTTTATATAAAGTTTTTAAAAATTATTACCTTTCTCTCAAACTTGTTTTAAAATTGACAAAAATCCATTAGAAAACAGTTTACAATAGTAACTTGAGATTTTGTTTTCCATTAGGAGGTTCTTCTACATCAATAAATTTTAAAGTTCATCGATTGCCAAAGAGGTCACCGTACATAATTTAGTGATAAAGAGAATACACAGCAAGCACAGTTGATAGAGAAACAATGGGCATGATCACAAAAAGACTAAGCTGAAAGTTCACACACAGGGCATAGGTAGGAGTATTTTTCATTTGAGTATACTACCAAAAATTTTAGGTAACGTTAAAAAACAAAACAAAACAAAAAGACACCTTTAGTAAGTTTTTAAAAAGTACAAAAAACAGAGTGCAGTGAATTCAATGACTCATCACTCGGTCATCAATTATCAATTATTTAAAAGCAAAGAGGAGAGGGGCGCCTGGGTGGCTCAGTCGTTAAGCTTCTGCCTTCCGCTCAGGTCGTGATCCCAGGGTCCTGGGATCAAGCCCCGCATCCGGCTCCCTGCTCCACGGGGAGCCTGCTTCTCCCTCTGCCACTCCCCCTGCTTGTGTTCCCTCTCTCGCTGTGTCTCTCTCTTCAAATAAATAAATAAAATCTTAAAAAAAAAAAAAAGGCAAAGAGGAGAGAATTATGTCGTAGGGACATCCTCTAAAATGAGACATTAGTGAGGCAGAAGCCCAAGTGCTTTATGCAAAGATACATACACTGTTTTCAAAACTACTTTATCACATTCTGTTCTCCACTGATCTCTCCTTCTCTCACTTGCTCCGAGTTCATCCTCAAGACACTTCTTTAAAGGGAGGTAAATTTTAAAAATTTTTATTTAAGTCAAAAAATTAAAGAGGTTAAAATTAAAGGCATTTCGTGTGTGTGTGTGTGTGTGTGTGTTTTGTTTTGTTTGGTAGGCAGCAAAGCAAGGTTTATTGAGTGATAGCAAAGTGATACTACAAAGCTCCCGAGGAGGGAGGAAACCCAAGAGGGCTGCCCAATTAAAAGCATTTCATTTGTAGGTTAGAGACTATTGTAAAGCAAAGAAATTATGTTGTTGGGTGCCAAAATTCAGTACAATGAGAAATGACTAAGTTTTAAAAATTACAGAACATACTGAAAGTATTTTGAGATCCTCCAATAAAAAATGAAAACTAGATATACTCCTAAAGTAAGAAGATAACAAGTAGTACATTTACAATATGCAGCCTAACCTAATTCAAATATTCAAAATTAAGCATTTCTTTTGCTGAGAACACTTACTCTCCCCCCCTCAACAAGGGACGAGGTACACCAGGTAGGAGGTATGTGGCAGTCAGTTGTCAGTAATACCATATTCCAGCCCTTGCCATCCACAGATCTAAATTGGATCTTTGTGAACCAGGCTGCTTTTCTGCCTCCAACTTCACAGGGAGGACAGACTGCTGGGACAGATGGGGAGCAGGCTAAGAGAGCAAGTAACTTTCTTCATGAGAAAATCATGGGATGACGGATGCATTGAGTGTTGAAGAGAGTGCTTTAACAAAGAAGGGTTTGAAATTCAGGAGATCCCAAGCCTGAGTTAATGTAAAGACTATCTCTTGCATGGACTTTTTTGAGAATCTTCTCAAGCATGGTTACAAGGTGAAGTAGAGTAAAATTTTGGTAACTGGATTAGAGATGATAAACATGTGATGTGTAAAAAAACAGTGTAAAAGTTATCTGCATGTAAAAATTTTGGCCCAGCCAACATCACACAAGGCAAGGAGCTAAAAGCTGATTACACTGGGTTAAAAGGAAGGCTTTAAGTGTATGATGAATGGCATGAGAACAAACTTTCTTGAACATGGAATCTTCAACACGGAAAATAAGAAGATAACCAATGGGAAAAAAAAAAAGGTCTTTGTCAAGAACAATTTGTTCTGGAGAAACTATAGCAAATCCATAGAAGAGGTTGTGGGCACCATGATAACCACCCATAACCCCTCCAGGACTAAAGGATTTACTCCCCCAGCTGCTGGTGGAGATTGCTGTCAGCCCTTGTTGGGATCACCTCTGCTAAGGAAACGGCCTTGCCCAAAGTCAAGCCTCCTGCAGGGACAGTGTGCACACGGATTACTGGTTGCTGCAGAGGTAAATAGGCCCAGCCTCTCCACTCCAAACTGGAACAGCTCTGAAGGACCATCCTAGCTTCAGGGCCCCCCACGGGGCAGGTTAAGGACTTCGTAGAGATGGTTCACATCTCAACTTTTTTTTATTTTTTAACAGTGTATATAGCTTTATTGAGGGTGGGGGGTGGTCGGGAGGCTCAGCTTCTCTGTGCATTTGTGCTTCCAACCTCTCCCCTTCAGAGGGGTTGATCCCCAGACCCCCTCTCTAATAGAACCTGCATCCTCACCTCCATCTCAGAGTCAGCTTCCTAGATAACCCAGCCTGTGGCAGAAGGTAAGACTTGTATTTTCCTTGGACAGTCATTCCATAAGCAGACACTACATATATTTAAATCAATGTCCTCACTTATAAAATTGGAATACTATGTGAATGCAAAGATTAAATAAGGTAATGTATAAAACACTGAGTGCCTAGCAACACCAAATATGCAATATAATGTTATCTCAATATTAAATAAATATCAAAATGTTTTTCAAATCAGGATTGCCATTTAAAACGTTCTGAAGAAATGTAGGGAAGATATTGTAGAGAATGAAAATACAAATACAAATTGACTCTGAAAATACAAAAAGTTATTGTTCATTTTTTGCTTCCCAGTCAACCCTTTTCCCATTTGTTTGCATTTTTCTCTGTGCCAATTATTCAATATTATATTATAATCAAATTATGAAAATGTTTTAGGAGGAGAAAAAGGAGGTGGGGATATTACCCAAAGCAAAACAGATTTCATACATTCCAGCAGTCCTGAGACTGACTAGGGCAGTAGGTCATGGATTTGTTATTTGAAAATAGAAACCTACGAGCTGACACCAATTTCTCCTCCAAGATTCTCACGCAAAAGGTCTGGGGGTAAAGGAATTTGTATGTTTTAAAACTCTCCAGGTATAAGAAAAACTGCCAAGAAATCTTAAACTTCAGAGTTTTATTTTTAGTAGCAATAAAATTGATACCATAACTTTAAACATATGTATATATGAAGGAAATAAGTAAATATATGAAAAAAAACAAGATTTTCAGAATAAGAGACACAAATGTAGTCAAAAAAAGCTGAAGTTAATTTAATTAGAAATCTCAATATGAGGGTGCCTGGGTGGCTCAGTTGGTTAAGTGACTGCCTTCGGCTCAGGTCATGATCCTGGAGTCCCAGGATCGAGTCCCGCATCGGGCTCCCTGCTTGGCAGGGAGTCTGCTTCTCCCTCTGACCCTCCTCCCTCTCATGCTCTCTGTCTCTCATTCTCTCTGTCTCAAATAAATAAATAAAATCTTTAAAAAAAAAAAAAAGAAAAGAAATCTCAATATGAGATGATTTAAAAACTAAACATATTTCCTTGCCCCACCTGCTGAAAGGCCTAAAAGCAGTGATATAAAAAAATGAACATGCCCAATCCTTAGATCTTGATTTCTAACTACCATGCTTCACTAAAAGGAACTCAGCTCCTTGGAGAAGTGGCTGATTCTAGATCTGAAGCAGGACATCACAAAGGTGAGCCAATTTGGTTGTGTCAGAAAGAAAAGTAGCACTGAAAAAAAAAAGGGGGGGGAAATTTGATTTAGTAAGACCTATTCCAAACAGGGTAATTATAAGGGAAGAATTAAGCATTTACCCTGATTTTTTAGAATGAGGTATAGATCAGCCACCGTTGTTGAGGGAATTCTCACCTTTACAGAGGAATGCAGATGAAATAATCAATTCTGATTGAACAATAGTCTCTGGCAGGGGCCAAACGATGATGAAACCTTCGGGTGAAAGGTTGTTGGGGAAAAGAATATTCACATGGTACCAAAGTAGTACTCACACACATTTGCTATTTACAAAAAAAAAAAGAGATCTGGCAATTACCACTATACACAAGTGATTAAGTAGCATCATTAATAATGGAATAATCTGACATCATTTGCCTCCTGACGTGATGCGATGTGAAGTCCACACATCAAAGAGGTATTTTTTCCAATTTTTTATTGTTATGTTAATCACCATACATTACATCATTAGTTTTTGATGTAGTGTTCCATGATTCATTGTTTGTGTATAACACCCAGTGCTCCATGCAGAACGTGCCCTCTTTAATACCCATCACCAGGCCAACCCATCCCCCATCCCCCTCCCCTCCAGAACCCTCAGTTTGTTTTTCAGAGTCCATAGTCTCTCATGGTTCATCTCCTCCTTCGATTTCCCCCCTTCATTCTTCCCTTCCTATCATCTTTTTTTTTTTTTAACATATAATGTATTATTTGTTTCAGAGGTATAGGTCTGTGATTCAACAGTCTTACACAATTCAGTGCTCACCGTAGCACATACCCTCCCCACTGTCTATCACCCAGCCACCCCATCCCTCCCACCCCCCACTACTCCAGCAACCCTCAGTTTGTTTCTTGAGATTAAGAATTCCTCATATCAGTGAGGTCATATGATACATGTCTTTCTCTGATTGACTTATTTCGCTCAGCATAACACCCTCCAGTTCCATCCACGTCGTTGCACATGGCAAGATCTCATTCCTATCAAAGAGGTATTTTTAACAATCATGTTTTACCTAAATCAAGTCACAACCTATACAGGAGGAGAGGGAGGAAGAAGAGAAGGAAAGCAAACTTGCCAAAATATTAACTATTGAATCCAAGAGGTGTTCACATGGACATTCATTGTACTATTCTCTCAACTTTTGTGAGTCTGTGTATATATATTTTATTGGAGATGACAATGTTACATTAGTTTCATGTGTACAACATAGTGATAAGACAAGTCTATACACTATGTTATGCTCACCACAAGTGTAGCTGCCATCACTCACCATACAAAGCTGTTACAACACCACTGACTGTATTCCCTACGCTGTACCTTTTGTCCCTGTGACTTATTCATTCCCTGACAGGAAGCCTGTACTTCCCACACCCCTCCACCCATTCTGCCCACTCCCCACCCCCTTTTTGGAAATTTGAAGAAAACTTCCATTATAAAATGCTTAAGAGTAAAAAGTCTTTTTAAGTTCTTTGAAAGATCTGACACATTTTGGACTAGTGAAGTAAAGGAATTCCTAAAGAAAGCAAATACAATGCCGTGTAGCTCTTTTTACTTCAATAATAACTTTTTTGTTATTGAACAGACATATTCAAGAATTTCGGAATTGTTTTATATGAGAACTAGTATGATCTGCTTTTCTTGGGTCAAAATTAAACTAATATAATGCTAGCTTAGAAATCTTGCTGTACTAATTTTTTCAAAACTCGACTAAATTTATGCACTGAATTTACTGACACTTACCATGGGTTAGAACAAGGCAGGATATAGTATAAAAAAGGGATGGGAGGGACTACTGCATTTAAAATGCAACGAGAGGAATCCTATGCAGAATACAGAGACTGTCTGGCTTGACTTTTTTTTTTTATTATTTTTTAAACGATGAACTGATTGATTTTACTTTTTATTAAACTCTACCCTCAATGTGGGGGCAAACTCAGAACCCCAAGATCAAGAGTCACATGCTCTACTGACTGAGCCAGCCAGGTACCCCTGTCTGACTTTATTTTTAAATGATTAGAGCAAGTATCGGTGGTCAAAATTCTCAAAATCACTTGTTAGACACCTCTGAAGGGCTCCTCTTTTGTTACAAATGAAAGGCTGCTTATCTTTAGGAAGCTCCATCCAAGTACAGGGGCTCCCAGAACTGATTCAGAGAGGTGCCGACCGATTTTTTTTTTTTTTCCTAAAGGATGATTCTCTCTATGAAGAAAATTATACTACTATTGCCAAAAGGATCCAGGCCCAGAAACTAACAGTCTGATGCTCTGACCTTAGTAGCAATTTTATTTCAAACACTGATGTGGGTCAATGATAAAGGAGTTCAATCTCAGCTCTAAAACAGGAGTCAGGAATTTCAGTTTTCAGCCCACATCTTCCACTAATTAGCTATATAATCTCAGATAGATCGCAGTTAAATTACTGGTAAAATGGGGAAAATAGGAAGTGTCCAACCTCACAGAGCTGTCACGAGAATCACATGAGCTCAAGTGTGGGAGAGCACTTTACATAAAGTCCTATTTAAAATTTCTAAAGAAGTGCTTGGAATGTAAAAATCTTGGTTTCATACCCATAACTTTTAAAAATAGCCAATTTAAAGGCAAAGCAACACCAAATGTACAGATTATTAAAATAATGTTGAGATCTTCTCTGTGCAACAGACCCTCCATTCATGCAAATGTTTCTTGAGGGGCGACTAAGGATGCATTGATGCCATAGAAAAGCAATCCTTGGGGACTGTGTCAGCCCTCCCTGAGGACGTAGGTACAAAGGTAAAAAGCAGCATGTACAATCTTTAAGGCAATCAGGTAGCTTAATTTTATATCTTCTCAATCTAATTCAGGCTTGTATTTTGTGTTTTCCTTTTAAAATTGTCATTTTTCTATCAATTCACTTTTACTGATCCAGAGTATCGGTTTGTGACTGGATAGAAATAAAAAACAAACCAAAAACCCAAACGTGGTCCTTCAACACAGACTGTTATGGGGGCAGTCCCGGATGAGAACAGTGCCTCTCCCCTTTTGACTCATCCTAAAATTTAAGTATATCTCTCACTAGATCAATCTCCCTGAACAGTGGTAATTAAAGAGTAGGCAGAGTCAAATAAATCTGATTGACACACCAATGAGGTAACTGCAATGAATATCCTTGCATATTTAATAAAGTCTGATGTGACAGCAAAACTTGCCAACATTCGAGTCAGAGCTGGATTTTAAAACTGGTACCTAAAAAAAAAACAACAACAAAAAAAACCTGGTACCCGCCTTTCACCTTTTTCAAGTAAAATTAAAATAATTAATAACTAACAGTTAATACTATTGAAATATTACTGAAATATTAACGTTCTCAATAAATCAAATGCTAAGTAAAGAATCTCCCCAGTCTGTGTCTAAGACTGTTATTTTAGATTTGTGACTTTGTTCTATTGGTGGGGCCATAACTTCCAATTAGTCACTTAAAAAAAAGCCCCAATTTCAAAAAATGGGCTAATGACCTTAACAGGCACCTCACCAAAGAAGATGTACCGATGGCAAATAAGCGTATGAAAAGATGCTCCGCAATATACATCATCAAGGAAATGCAAATTTTAAAAATGAGATACCATTACACACCTATGAGAATGATCAAATCCAGGACACTGACAACACCGAAGGCTGACTGACAATGACGTGGAACAACAGGAACTCTCCTTCACTGCTGGTGGGAATGTAAAATGGTACAGCTATTTTGAAAGATAGTTTGGCAGTTTCTTACAAAATGAAAAATACTCTTACCATGCAGTTCAACAATCATGCCCCTTGGTATTTACCCAGAGGAGTTGAAAACTTATGTCCCCACGAAGCTGCACACAGAAATTTACAGCAGCTTTATTCATAACCGCCAAAACTTGGAAAAAACCAAGATACCCTTCAGTAGATGAGTGGATAAACAAACCCTAGTACATCCAGACAATGGAATGCTATTCAACACCATAAGAGAAATAAGCTATCAAGCCACGAAAAGACATGGAAGGATTTTAAATATATATTACTTAGCGAAAGAAACCAGTATGAAAAGGCTACATGCTATATCATTGCAATTATAGGACATTTTGGAAAAGGCAAAAACACAGAGACAGGAAAAAGATCAGTGGCAAGGAATGCTGATGGTAGAGGCTGTGCATGAGTGGGGGTAGGGAGTATATGAGAAATCTCTGTCCCTTCCTCTTAATTTTGCTGTGAATTTTGCTGTGAACCTAAAACTTTCTAAAAAATAAAGTCTATAAAAAAAAACCCTCTAGGGGCGCCTGGGTGGGTCAGCCAGTTAAGCATCTGCCTTTGGCTCAGGTCATGATCCCAGCGAGCCACATCGGGCTCCCTGCTGGGCGGGAAGTCTGCTTCTCCCTCTCCCGCTCCCTCTGCTTGTGCTCTCTCTTTCTGTCAAATAAATAAAATCTTTAAAAAATAAAAACATTTAAAAACCCTCTAATATTTCATTTATTAATTAGCCTCTCATCAAAGGACTGTCCCTAGATTTAGTATGATTGATAGCTCAATCTATATGAAAAGTTCAGCTCAATACTGGTTGCTTTGTTATTTCATTCATGTTGACTTATGACTGGGCTAGAGAATCACCCCATAAAGGAAGAGACTGTTCCTGTCTTTTTTCTGCTATATCCCCAGTACTAAGCAGATCTCTAGGAAGACAGATATTGATGAAAAGAAATAAAAATAAAACAACCAGATTGACCAAGCATTTGGAAGCTGGTGGCTCCTTGTGATGAGGGACCATAACTCATTCATCCTTGCACATCAAGGAACTAGGTAGTGCTAGAAAACAACAGGGGTCGATAAATGCTTGTTGAATAAAACGAATGAATGAATGAATGGGAGCATGGGGCAACTGCCAACATTTAAAAGAATATGCTTTTCACTCTCTACTTAAGATATTTAATATTTACTAACTCTGAGCAGAAATTTTATTTTTCTATTATTTATGCTGGATACTATCAATCCTTCTACAATCAACACAATGTGAATAGTAATGCCCAAACTAAAAAGAAACGCAAAATCTTAGTGGCTGAGAAACTTGCCGAAATTGCTCTTTTTAGATTACAGGTATAAAATTCCCTTCAAACAGCAATTAAAACCTACCAATATACACACACCCTTCTCAATGGCCACTGCTGGATGTTGTTTCTATAACAAAGGACACAAAATATTCAGGGAGAATTTTAGGTAAGTGTAATACTATCTTGATCTCCATAATTAAAAGACAAAATAAAAAAAGTCCTCTCAAATTTAAAATAAAGCTTTTTAGCTTCCAGAAAACGTCTCACATTTGTTAATTAGAAAAGAGTTAAAACAAAACTCCTCACCCAACTTCTGAATTCCAACAACTGCTTCTAAGCCTGGATTTGCCTAAGATTCATTTTTTTTTTAATATACAAGAAGCCATATTCCATTCACAAATGAGATGACTTCCAATCTACATAAAACGTCTATGCTAAGGTTTGAGGATAAACCAGTCTGTTAATCTCTATTATCATTTAAACTTTTAAAGAAACTCTGCCAGGCCCAACAAATAGCTGAAGGTACTGGAATTTAATCTGTTTGCTTCCTACCCTGTCTCCAGAAGCCAGGAGAAAAATGTGCTGAGGTGATTCAGTCAGGGAAATTAAGGTTATTATGAAATGTAATCAGAACTCTCTGGAGCCTGATGGCTTTATAATGGTATTTTAGAAACAACTATCAGCCTCCTTAGCATTTTTTCGAATTAAGACTGAGTATCTAATAGGAGGGACTATCTTCAACAAGCAAGGCTGCATGTTTATCAGCCCCACCCTCAATGACCGTCAGGCTGCAAAATGTCTGTGCCTCACCAAATTTGCACATTGGTTCGATGTGTATCAAACTTCATCCTCACTGTGCGTCCTAAAGCGCATTTGGATAAACCTGAGTAGAAAGGCTGAAGAAAAAATACCAATGGCAAAACCACCATCTCCTGTCATTTAGGTAAAGAAACGGAGAAGACTAACACCTGAATCTCTGGGCGATACAGATGTTAAACCCAATTTAAATAAGAAGGCTATGCGCTGAGATTTGGGCTGTTTCCTTTGTGCATTTTAAAACAATCTTCTGCAAAACTAAAACATGAATTCACTTCCACCTTGTGTTCTTGTAGATGTCAGATACGAGTATACCTTGTTTTATTGCACTTCACAGATACCGCATTTTTTTAAAAACACAAATTGACGGTTTATGGCAACCCAGTGATGAACAAGTCTCTCAGTGTCCTTTTTCTTTTTTTTTTTTTAAAGATTTTATTTATTTATTTGACAGAGAGAGAGATAGCGAGAGCAGGAACACAAGCAGGGGGAGTGGGAGAGGGAGAAGCAGGCTTCCCGCCGAGCAGGGAGCCTGATGATGCGGGGCTCGATCCCAGGACCCTGGGATCAACACCTGAGCTGAAGGCAGACGCTTAACGACTGAGCCACCCAGGCGCCCTCAGTGTCCTTTTTCTTTTCTTTTCTTTTTTTTTCAAAGATTTTATTTATTTGAGAGAGAGAGAACGAGAGACAGAGAGCATGAGAGGGAGGAGGGTCAGAGGGAGAAGCAGACTCCCTGCCGAGCAGGGAGCCCAATGTGGGACTCGATCCCGGGACTCCAGGATCATGACCTGAGCCGAAGGCAGTCGCTTAACCAACTGAGCCACCCAGGCGCCCTCAGTGTCCTTTTTCTAACAGCATTTGCTCACTTTGCGTCTCCCTGTAATATTTTGATGTTATTATTGTGTTTGGCGGCACCACGAACCGCAGCCATCTAAGAGCAAACTTAATAAATGTGTGTGTTCTGGCAGCTCCACTGACCAGCCATTCCTCTGTCTCTCTCCCTCTCCTCCGGTCTCCCTATTCCCTTAGACACTACAATATTGACATTAGGTCAATTAATTACCCTAATCCCAAAAGGCCTCTAAGCGTTCAGGTGAAAGGCAGGCACACATTTCTCTCTTTAAATCAAACACTAGAAATGACTAAGCTTAGTGAGGAAGGCATGTCGAAAGGCAGGAGAGGCTGAAAGCTAGGTCTCTTGTGCCAAGCAGACTTTTGAATGCAAAGGAAAAGTTCTTGAAGGAAATTAAAAGTGCTACTCTGGTGAACACATGAATAAGAAAGTCAAACAGTCTTATTGCTGATGTGGAGACAATTTCAGTGGTCTGGACAGAAGATCAAACCAGCCACCACATTCCCTTCAGCCAAAGCCTGATCCAGAGCAAGGCCCTCACTCTTTGCAATTCCATGAAGGCTGAGAGGTGAGGAAGCTGCAGAAGAAAAGCTGGAAACTAGCAGAGGTTGGTTCGTGAGGTTTAAGAAGCTGTCTCCACAGTGCAAGGTGACGCAGCAAGTGCTGATGGGAGAAGCTGCAGCCAGTTCTCCAGAAGATCCAGCTGAGAGAATTAATGAAGATTTTCAATGTAGATAAAGTGGCCTTCTATAGGAAGAAGAGGCCATCTGGGACGTTCATAGCCAGAGAGGAGAAGTCAATGCCTGGCTTCAGAGCTTCAAAGCACAGGCAGACTCTCTTGTGAGGGGCCACTCCAAAAACCCTAGGACCCTTAAGAATTATACTGTCTGTGCTCCATAAATGGAACAACAAAGGCTGGATGACAATACATCTGTTTACAATATGGTTTACTATTTTAAGCCCACTGTTGAGAACGGCTCAGAAAAAAAGATTCCTTTCAAAATATGACTGCTCGTTAACAACACGCCTGGTTACCCAAGAACTCTGATGGAGATGGACAATGAGATTAATATTTTCATGCCCGCTAATGCAACGTCCATTCTGCAGCCCACAGATCAAGAAGTCAGTCTTACTACTAGAGAAATGCATTTTGTATGGCTCTAGCAGCCGTAGCAATTCCTCCGATGGATCTGGGCAAAGTAAACTGAAAACCTGGAAAAGATTCACCATTCTAGGTACCATTATGAACATCTGTGACTCATGCGAAGAGGTCAAAATATCAACATTTATAGGAGTTTGTAAGAATTTGATTCTACCTCTCATGAGTGACTTTGAGGGGTTCAAGTCTTCAGTGGAGGAAGTAACTGCAGATATGGTAGAAAAAGCAAGAGAACTAGAACTAGAAATGGAGCCTAAAGATGGGACTGAATTGCTGCAAGCTCATGATAAAACTTAAATAGATGAGGAGTTGCTTCTTATGGATGAGCGAAGAAAGTGGTTTGAGATGGAAATCTATTCCTGGTGAAGATGCTGTGAAGATTGTTGAAATGACAACAAAAGGACTTAGGATATTACATAAACTTAGTCGATAAAGCAGCACCAGGGTTTGAGTGGATAGAAAGCAGTTCTTGTAGGTAAAATGCTATCAAACAGCATCATATACTACAGAGAAATCGGTCATGAAAGGATGTGTCAATTGGTGAGGGAAACTTCATTGCTGTCTTAAGAAATTACCACAGCCACCCCAGCCATCAACATTGAGGCAAGACCCTCCACCAGCAAAAAGATTACAGCTTGTTGAAAGCTCAGAATAGGTTAGCATTTTTTAGCAATAAGGTACTTGTAAATTAAGGTATGCATATTTTTTAGACATAATGCTACTGAACACTCAACAGACTACAGTATAGTGTAAATACATATCTTTTATATGTACTGGGAAACCAAGAAATTCTTGTGACTCCAACTATTGTGATATTTGCTTTATTGTGGTGGTCTGGAACCAAACCCACAATATCTCTGGGGTCCACCTATACTTACTAGTTATTAGTAACAAACTAATGGACTATTGCCACATGATATAAAAATGATATTTCTGAATAAAGTAGGACGGATAAAACACTTCATTCATTAGATTCTACTGATTTGGGATTGTTGATTCGTTCTAAGTTCTACCTTTGAATTTTTTACAAAGAACTGTTTGCTAAAGTAAATCAGTGGTTGAAAAAATATTAACGGAGGAAAGAGTTCACACTGAACCATCCTAGAAACAGCATATGGACATCATTCTCCGTAATCATTAAAGCCAGTTTCAAATAATTGAATGTCTGTAAAAATGCAGTCGATATTGTCTATCTCAAACTTAATTACTACAACAGCTTCAAAATAATTGACAAGAAAAACTGTGGCTTTTAGATGGTTCTGTAATTCTAACATTTCATTAAGCAGAAATGAGCTTCTTAGTTAATTTTAAAAGGTAAAGGTTGGGGCGCCTGGGTGGCTCAGATGGTTAAGCGCCAGCCTTCAGCTCAGGTCATGAACCTGGGATCCTGGGATGGAGCCCCGCATCAGGCTCCCTGCTCCGCGGGGAGTCTGCTTGTTCCTTGACCTCTGTCCCTCCCCCACCCCACTGGTGCTCTCTCTCTTCTCTCAAGTAAATAAAATCTTAAAAAAAAAAAAAAAAGGGATAGTTAAACCTAAAGCAGTATTAAATTTTCTGTAAGTGACCTTACTTCCTGAATTTCTTCATATCAATTTCAGCTGCATGTAATTTTACCCTTCTCATAAATGAAAACAGGCATGTTTTAATTTCATGCTTTTTAAGACTGTCCAGAGAAATAAGATTCACACAGAGGCTTTTTCTGTCTTGCTTGTTTTTTTAAATATAAAATTACTGTACTCTCAGCTAGAGAAAGATACTGATATCACTGCCGCTGGAATTGTGATCCCAGAATGCTCCTTAAAAGGATTCCTTGAGCCCAAGAGTCTCCACAAATCCTAGACTTCGCAGGTACTTAGGTCAGCAACGGGCCCTTCCCCGGCTAGCAGCTCTGATCCTTACTTAATTCAGTTCCCCTAGTACGTGAGTGTATTACAAAGAGAAAAACAGACTCGAGGGGGTTAATTCAGAACCTCCTGGAGAGCTGGATTTGCTCCTTCAACTAACCTCCTTTGTGTACCCACCATGTTCCTGGTGGACTCCCCTCTGGAGGTAACAGAAAAGTCATAGCATCTGCCTTCTAGGAGCTTAGATTCTGATGGGGAGAGAAAGAAAGCAGGCAATTCTGATAGGGTTACAGAAAGGAATGGGTCCATGCCTCCAAACCACAACTTGGCTACATGAACTGGCATTTGGCCATCACCGAGGCAGCTGGGTATTCCTGAAGTACGAGCATGGGCTAGACGCCAGGATGTGTTGGTACTGCCTCTGGTATTAGAGAAGTGTTGAATAACACTTTGGAAAATGCTGTCCAACTCCTGGGGCTGGAGGGAATATAATGGGAAAAAAAAAAAATCCATAAAACTGCAGATTTGGGAGCAAGTAAAAGGCCAGGGTGACAGGTTACTACTTACTGCTGGATTCCACCAAGGAATTCTATAAACTCTCTGCTGCCGAGGGCTGGTAATCTGACTCTCTACTGGGCTTGAAAACCTGGATTTGGATTCTTGGTTGGAACAGCCCCACTGAGTGTGTACATAAGGTGTACCTGGACCAAATACTTCACTTTTCCTCAGGGCTCATCTGGGCTTGTGTCTCTTTTCTGTATGAAGACTTCTTAAACTCTGGTGTTTTCTTGGGTGCCTTCAGTCCCCTATAGACTCAATTTAATCACACAGAGATCTTGCTCTTTCTCTTGGAACACTTTGTGTCCCAGCGGAGCAGGCTAGTTAGAGATAAGAAGCCTGAAGCCATCATGACCTTACAGAGTGATCTGGGTCAAATCACAAGTTAATGACTTCTCTAAAGAAAGCTTCTTAGGTTATCAAAATCCAACGGCTGAAATACTTGTCACAAATGTGGGGCTGAAACACGTCACAAATGTGGACTCGTAAGAGTTTTTAAAGAGCTTTCTACTCGGTCTTTCAAACTAAACTTTGTTGTTTAAAGGAAACACTTGATCTTCTATTAAAACACCAAAATTAAAGGATATAATCTAATGATCACATCTTAGCTATGTCTTCCAAAAAATAAAAAAAAAATTGGGTTGTATATTATTTTCAGAGGCGTCCTGATCTTTTTTTTGCAAATCAGAGACTAAGGTTTACCAAATTTGCCTGGAGCGATATAAAAGCCCATATGTTAACTTTATAAAGTAAAATATACATTAGTAAAGTGCAGTAGTCAACATTTCTGAAAATGCATAGAAGAATCCATTTAAACTTATCTAAAAGCTGAGTCCAAAATCAAAGTTACTATGAAAAATTATGAAGAATCCTTCGTAGTAATAATAGGAAAGTTCATATAATTTGCTTAAGGAAAAAAGACTTAAAACCAAAGTTGTAAAAACAACGACATTTGATGTGCTGTATGCACAGCAGTGCTTTAATATTTATCGAAACAGCTGCATTTTTGTCATTTAATCTTTAATTTCATAAGACTGAATTTTATTACAAATTTTTTGGTTGGCAGACCTTACAAATTACTAAGAAGTAATCACCATATAGTTATCAAATTATAGTTTTCAGGATATGTGCAAACAGGCTCCTTTATTTGATTGTGAAGTACAGTGCATAATAAAACTATCAATCCGGGACTCTTCTAAGACAATGTATGATTATTCATATTTGTTCATCACAGTTCAATTGTGTTAAAGACTACTGCTCATTGCCTGATCAGTTTTTATAAACACTGCTGGAAAAATAACAATTCCTTTTTTCTTACTGGCTTTCAGTCTAGTTCTCCTTAACATGCTCAAATGGCAAATGCTTAGCTTCTAACAAATTCCGGGGTTTATGGGGAACAGTTCCTCACTGAAGCGGCCTGAATAGCACACAGAGTTGAGGATCAGGTTTATCAGCTTTAATTCTGCAGTAAAAACACCATCCAGCATTAAAAAGAAAAATACCACTGGATAAGTAGAGAATGTAAAAAGAGGAATCATATTTTTTTCTTATTTAGCCTAAGGATCTTAACACTAAGAATACAGCAGAGCACTCAAATAAGGAGTCTTCCATTTTTATCATTTGGTCGACTGAAAATTATCAATATGTACATTTTCTCAGACACTTCATATATTAAGAGTCAATTAGGCGGGGCGCCTGGGTGGCTCAGTTGGTTAAGCGACTGCCTTCGGCTCAGGTCATGATCCTGGAGTCCCTGGATCGAGTCCCACATTGGGCTCCCTGCTCAGCAAGGAGCTTGCTTCTCCCTCTGACCCTCCCCCCTCTCATGTGCTCTCTCTCTCTCATTCTCTCTGTCTCAAATAAATAAATAAAATCTTTAAAAAAAAAAAAAAAAAGAGTCAATTAGGCAACCCGTATGTCCCATACGCACTTGCCGAATGTAAAATTTTTTCCTGATGCAATCAAGAATGTTGAAAAAGAAAAGCAGGGTTGCAGTTTCAGGTTTTAGTATTTTCCATAAAAAGCATTTTAAAACTTTGGTTACTATACTCAGTTTTAAGAAACCTATTTTTGAAGAAACAATCATTCTCTGTTTAATGCCCAATGATAAACAGAAGGAACTACACATGGAATTTTCAAACACTGAAGTCACGCTATTATCTTCATTGTATTGTGTTTATAAGTCCAATAGGTAGATCTCAAAATAGTTTTAATCATTTTGTTATAGCAAATCGCATCTTAATAAGCTATTACATTCCGGGGCACCTGGGTGGCTCAGTTGTGAAGCGTCTGCCTTCGGCTCAGGTCATGATCCCAGGGTCCTGGGATGGAGCCCCGCATCGGGCTCCCTGCTCGGCGGGAAGCCTGCTTCTCCCTCTCCCACTCCCCCTGCTTGTGTTCCCTCTCTCGCTGTGTCTCTCTCTGTCAAATAAATAAATAAAATTAAAAAAAAAAATAAGCTATTACATTCCAACAAAAGAGGTCATCATAGCCAATAAAAAAGTCAGTGAAGTAAATCAGAAGGTAGTGGCAGACCAGAGGACTCTGTGTGACCTGGAGTTAATCCCTTGATCTCTTTGGATCTTAGTCTGAACTTTTCATTTGTAAAAAGAGAGAGGCAAAACTAGATGGTTAAAAAAAAAAAAAAAAAAAAAGCCTATGGTTGCCAGGGGTTGGATGGGGATGAACAGGTAGAGTACAGAGAATTTTGGGGCAGTATAATACTCTAGACGATACTATAATGATGGATGCATGTCATTACACAGTTAACCCTTGAATAACAAAGGGTTTAAACTGATATGTGGACTGTGTTGTTTTGTTTTTTTTTTAATACAGTACAGTGCTGCAACTATTTTCTCTTCCTTAGGATTTTCTTAACATTTTCTTTTCCCTAGCTTATTTTATTGTAAGAATAGAGTATATAATACATACAACATATAAAATGTGTAATCGAGTGTTTATTATCAGTAAGGCTTCCAGTCAACAGGAGGCTATTAGTAGTTAAGTATTTGGAGAGTCAAAAGTTATACATAGATTTTCGACTGCACAGGGATTGGGGCCCCTTAACCCCGTGTTATTCAAGAATCAACCATACATTGTACATTGTCCAAATCCAAAGAATATATAACACCAAGAGTGAATCCTAATGCAGACGATGTACTTTGGGTGATTATGATGTGTCAGTGTGGGTTCATCAATTGTAACAATGTACCACTCTGGTGGGGGGATATTGGTAATAGGGGAGGCTGTGTAAGTGAGGGGGCAGGAGGTATAGGAGAAATCTCTGTACCTTCTCAATTTGTGAACCTAAAACTGCTCTAAAAAAAGTCTTTAAAAAGAAATTAGAAGAACAGATATATATTTTCTAGACTAGACTATATGTATAGTTTAGATAATCTAAACTCAAGACTCTCAACTGGGAGCCATATAAACATCCTGATCACTGTTAAAAAAAAAAAATCTGTTTAAACAGACTTTAAACGATCTGGACCTTTAAGATGCCTTTTAAAAATCTAGTAGTTATTTGGAGGGCACTGTGGATACCATTCCTTTATTTAATAGGCCTTTGTAATTGCTTGTAATTTCTGTAGACTTTAAAATGATTTTTAAGAACAAAGAATTATTAAATAACTTAAAGCTATTTGTTAAATTCACTTGCCTAAATCTATCTAACTTTAATTAGTCACTTTGTATAAAATTAGTGTTAGAAAGCAAACATTTTTCTCCATATCTTCAACTAAGTAAAATAATCCTGGCGTTCCCTTTGGATGACCTCTCAGATATTGTTCAGTGTAGTACTGGTGCTGCCCTTGTCAGTCTATGTAAAAGAAAGAAGAAAGCCATTGTGCCTCACCCTATAAAGAATTCCCATAAAATTACAGAGCAGTCAACCATCCTGCCTGCTGGTATGTGGCAGTCTTGTCATTAAAGATATGAAATTTTAACCTGAAAGCTCAAGAGCTGAATGTGTTTTTGACACTTTGAAAATTGAGAGGCTGACGAACTTATATATTAGATAATGATGTCCAGAGATACATTAAAATAATCACAATAAACCCAATTGCTATTTTGATACAGATTTTTAAAAGGAGTTTTACAATAATAGCCCATGATACTCTATTGACTAAAGCTAGTATCTAAAAGACATAGAGAATGGAAGTCTACCTAAAATCTGATCATGCCCATCACAAGGAAATTTCAATCCCCAAGAGTATTTAGGCAATGTGTGTGCACATCTGCACATGTTACCAGTGTGGTATTCCACACTTACTTTCCTCAAAAACTAAAGATTACTCTGTGAAAATCCATTTTGTTGCCGGTCCCTTTTGCTATTGAAAATCCACACCGGGACACCTGGGTGGCTCAGTCACTTAAGCATCCGGCTCTTGGGCTCTTGATTTCAGCTCAGGTCATGATCTCAGGGTTGTGAGATGGAGCCCCTCTATGGGCTCTGCGCTGGGCGTGGAGCCGGCTTGAGAGTCTCTCTCTGCCCCTCCCCCCACCTCTTAAAAAAAACCCACACAGAATATTAGTCTACATTCTTATCCAGTATGGTAGAAAGGACGAGCAGTGTAGTGTAACAAAAAGGATGTCAGATTTATCACTGAAAGACTCAGGTCTGTATCATTACTGTAGGAAAGCTCATCACACTGGATATGTTTAGTCACAGGTACAATGAACAAATGGGACTAGCTCGGGGGTTTTAAAGGTACTTGTTATAGTCACCTATGTATCATTTTCGTGCCAGACTCACACACAGATCTTTACCTCAGGAGATCTAGTGGGGGTACAGACAGGAATGCATAATTTGAAGAAGTTTTGAGGTGGTTCTAGACAAGCATCCTCAAGTTAAGAACCCCTTAGAAATGGTTAGTTTCAATACCAGGACAAAGTAAGCCAATCCAAAATTCAGAAAATGATCTCACATGTGGCTATGGAACACTTAAAATATGGGCTAGTCCAACTTGAGATGAGCTGTAAGTGTAAAATACACACATTTCAAAGGAAAAAAAGAATTTAAAGGATCTTAATTTTTTTTTATATTGACTACATGCTGATATGACATTACTTTGGATATGTTAAGTATGTTAAAATTAATTTCACCTGGGTTTTCAAAACTTTTCAATGTGGCTACTAGAAATTTTGAATTATATATGCGACTTGCATTTCTTTTTCTGTTGGACAGCACCAAAATAGAGGTTCAATAGAGTATCTCCCACAGAAAATATTTAAATTTTTGTCTAGATTTTATTTATTTGACAGAGAGAGGGAGAGCACAAACAGGGGGAGTGGCAGGGAGAGGAAGAAACAGGCTCCCCGCAGCACAGGGTGAGCCCGGGGTCATGACCTGAGTCATCCAGGCGCCCCGAAAATATTTAATTTTTAACCTTTCAATTTTTGTTGAAGAATCAAAAAGAAGAGTGAGACTAATAAAGCAAATATAAAAGGAAAAAGAATAAAGGTGATTTTCTGCTCTCCTTGGCTCCTGATAAAGATCTGGGCACAAGTTACCATTTTTCATTTTGCTCTAGGTAGGTTTATGAAAGAGTCCGAGTAGGTGAGTTTCCAACCGTTGAAATTCTATCTACCTCAAACACATGCTCCATGCCCACAGGGACTCCAAAGCATAGGTTTCCTGGCATCCTTCCTTCCAGGAAACAAGGGCTCATTCTTCAGGCTGCAATGAGTCATGTTTCTGCTGCCATGTTTCTGGGTAAGGATAATGAAATATTTCTTGAGTTGTTAGGTGCCCAGCTCTGCCTGAGCACAGAGGTATGCAAGGTCAGGAACTTTCTGTGCTGGTTCCCTGTGGGCGATGGCAGACGGGGCGAGAAAGGAACCTGATGAAATGGCCTTAAGGCATCTACACGTTCCTGAGGAAGGCAGGGATGGAGGCTGGGTGAGACTGCCAGAGGCAAGGAGAGCAGATGAGGTGCTGGGGGTGGGGTGGGGGGAGCTGAGAGGGGGGCACGGCCACTGGCAGGTACCAGAGAGGGGAAGCACACCTGCAGTGTTGTTAGTGAAATTGGCTATGTGTTTGTTTTCCTTTTGGCTCCAAGTAACTACACAAAAATGTCAGTGAGACGTTATATATGTTCACAGAATCAAGAGAGGAGTTAGGGTTATTGGCAATGTACTGCATTTTCCAATTCTAGTCTTAGGAGCAAGTGAGAATAGTTCTGGACTAGGAACTAGTGTAACATAGAAGTTCTACTTCTCCAGCCCAGTTGGAAAAAAAAAAAAATACTGAAGAGCTCCGACGAGCTAAGAAATGGGTTCACCAAGGCAACTTCATTTGAAATGTATACTACTACGGCAAACTTTTCTTCTTGCAGAAGGGAAGACAGAACACCTCAGCTAAGGATATTTTTAAAAAGAAGAACAATGATGTTGGGGTACATGGGGAAAGACTTGCCCTCCAGATATTGAAATGAATTTTGAAATCACAACAATTAAGTTTGGCACCAGTGTAGGTAAGAGATTAATGAATCAAAGTTCACAAACAGATACAAATGTATATAAGAAACTAAGTATTTAGGGGTGGCCTGGGTGGCTCAGTCAGTTAAGCGTCTGATTCTTGATTTTGGCTCAGGTCATGATCGCAGGATTGTGAGATAGAGCCCTGCATTGGGCTCTGTGTTGGGCGTGGAGCCTGCCTGGGATTTTCTCTCTCACTCTCCCTCCCTCCCCTTTCCCCCCCACCCAGCTCACACTCTCAGTCTCTAAAAAACAACAACAAAAACAACGAATACAAAAAAATAAACCAAATAATATTTAATAAAAGGTGGTACTTCAAAGCTTTATTATTTAATAAATGATACTAAAGCAACTGGCTAACCATTTGGACAAAAGATAGATCTCTAAACCATTCTACCGCCAAAATATATTCTGGGAATTTATAAAGATTTAAATGTCAGAAAGAATTCATAGAAATACTGAAAGAAAACAATCTTAAATTGAAAAAGACTTTCTATACATGGCACCAAAGGCAGAAATCAAAGAAATCATTTGTAGGCTTGATTATAGAAAAAAAATGTTTAACTCTCTATGTCCAAAGCCACTGTAAAATTTAGGTGGAGATGGCAGGCTAGGCACGTTTTCATCTTTCTGAGAACTCATTTAAATTTAAGACAAAGATACAAGGAAGGAAGCTTGTAACAGGCAAGAGAAAGGCATAAGCAGAAACGGAGTCTTTCTGGAAGATAGGAAGCAATGAGAGAGGGCTGGGAGATGAACCAGCCTGAGAGAGGGGCAGTAGAGATGGATGCCAGCCCTGTCAGGACAACAGGAGAGGGAAACTTCTGGGAAAGCTCTGGTCTCAGAATTCCCAAGTGTAGATGGGGAGAGAAGGTGGGCCCAAAGGGTAGAGATGCTAATATTCTCATTTTATAAAGTAGGGGTCAAGAGAGGCTGATAATGGAATACAAAAACAGAAGATGAGGTGTGTATTTTGAGTCATAAAGGTAAAGAGAAGAACATCTAAAAACCTCAACTTTTTGATAGAATGAGAGGTAAACAGAAAAAGGCTAAATTTGCATCTTTTTATATCAAGGAACAAATAGAAATTTTCCATTGTTAAATCAAAAATAGGAAGAATTGCCTAATTTCTAGTGGTGTTACAGAAACAGTATAGACTAGTTTTTCACTTTTACCTATTTAAATCTTTAACCATGAATAGTATTTTAAATTTAAAATAACAACAACAACAAAAAAATGAAAGACAAAAATCTGGGGAGGTATCTATAATATATAGCAACCAAAGTGTTAATATTCTTAAATCCCAGACACCCCATCCCACCCCAAAAAATTGCTTGCACATTTTTAGGAAAAAATAAATATCTATGGAAAAGAATGCAGAAAAAC
The DNA here is from genome assembly GCF_029215605.1 of Mirounga angustirostris. NCBI lineage: Eukaryota > Metazoa > Chordata > Mammalia > Carnivora > Phocidae > Mirounga > Mirounga angustirostris. The sequence continues at coordinate 147,576,981 of NW_026991710.1, read as the reverse complement.
ATAAGGAGGCAGTTTACAAAAGATGACATCCAAATGGTTAATAAAAATGATTAGTTTTATTAGTATTTTTAAAATACTAATAAAAATAAGATTTCTTCACCTATAAAATTGACAAAATATGAAATGATAATACCCAGTCTCAATGAGATTTTCATTTATTAGTAAGAGAGTAAACTTATACAGTATAACCTTTGTAAAAGGCATACCCTTTGACCCAATAATTAAAATTCTAGAAATCTGGAGCACCTAGCTGGCTCAGTTGGTAGAGTGTGTGACTCTTGATCCCAGGGTTGTGAGTTTGAGCCCCATGTTGGGTGTGGAGACTACCTTTTTTTTTTTAAGACTTTATTTTCGAGATAGCAAGCATGGGGTGGTGGGGGGGGGGGCGGTGGAGGAGGAGCAGAGGGAGAGGGACAAGCAGACTCCACACTGAGCCAGCACAGAGCCACACACAGGGCTCAATCCCACAACCCTGAGACCACAACCTGAGCTGAAATCAAGAGCCGGATGGATGCTCAACCGACTGAGCCACCCCAAGCCGACTTTAAAAAAAAATAAAAAGGGGACGCCTGGGTGGCTCAGTCAGTTGAGCATCTGCCTTTGGCGCAGGTCATGGTCCCAGGACCCTGGGACCGAGCCCCACATAGGGCTCCTTGCTCAGCAGGGAGTCTGCTTCTCCCGCCGCCTGCCATTCCCCCGATTGTGCTCTCTCGCTCTCTCTCTGACAAATAAATAAATAAAATCTTTAAAAGAAAGAAAAAGAAAATTCTAAAAATCTATCCTGAGGAAATCATAAGGGTATGGATGACTGGCAACCTAAGTTACTCCTCTCATGTACATTCTTTAAAGATAAAGAAACCAGGAAGAAAGGGTGAAAACACAGTATTTAAGAATGTGCGGACAAAATTAGCTACATCTCTTACCACAGAACTATTTACAATAGCAGAGAGGTGGGAAACAACCTAAAGAGAGGTTTGAGTTAATAACTTTACTTCTAAATAATTTAGAAAGTATAATGATACGGAAGACAGTTTTAAGAGAAAAAGTCAGACTGCTGAACTACAGCTGTAAAATGAGCCACACACCCATTTCTATATCCTATGTGAAAAAATATATACACTGATGTGGGAAAATGTTAGAGTAATATATACCAAAATTTAGCAAGTTATCCTTGGGTGGTAAGTCATTCTTATTTTATTCTTCTTTGTATTTTCTGCAAAAATTTATTCTTTTTGAACTGAGAAAAGACCGTTTATTGATGGGGCAACGCTCCTGGCAGGATCACTTTCATATTGGGGTAGGGGGCCCATGAATAGCCCCAATGACAAGAAACAGTATAGACTGTAGTTTTTCACTTTTACCTATTTAAATCTTTAACCATGAATAATACTTTAAATAAAATACCAAAAAAAATGAAAGACAAAAATATGGGGAAATATTTATAACATATATAGCAACCAAAGTGTTGGAGAAACTCAAGAGCCCACTACAGTCCCCGGTACCAGAAAATAGTTATAATTGACCCAGCTGTAAGAAAGACGGTAGCCTTCCCCCCCGCCCTCCCCCCACCCAGGTAGCCACAACAACAGTTTCCAAAGACAGCAGCAGCAGAGGCTGGGTCACATCTTGGCTGCAAATAGAGTTTTCTGGATCCGGAACTACTTAGTGGGAGGAAGACCTTGGACTGGACACTGGGGACAATCTGTCCCCCCACACCCCCCAGCAACAGGCCTCCTGGGGTCAGTGTGCACTGGGCAGATGGAAGAAGGGAAACTCCCCCTCATTCTTCCATACTCCCTTCTAGAATTTCCCATTTCTTAGAACATCAGAGAGGCAGAAAACTCTTGAAGAACCTAAAGATGAGTGTGAGAGTCTTTGGTCCACACAGTGGAAGCAAGCAGGCTCTGAACCAAAAAGATGAGGTCTCAAACTTGGCTCTACTGCTTCAGGGTTCTGTGACTGCCAAGAAAGGTCATCTTTCTTCATCTGTCAATTTGGGATCATGATAGTACTTATCGCAAGGGGATGCCGGGAACTAAAAACAAGCTCCTACCTAAGTCCCTATCCAACACAAGGACAGACTTTACGAGCAAATACCAGGCAGTTATTCAATCGAGCGCCAGATCAGACGGTTCAACAAATGCTGTAACTAGCCAGGAGAAGTCGTCCATGTGAGCTGGAAGGAGCAGGCCAGGCTTTCCGGAAGAAGAGGATTTGAACTAGACTTTGACAGTGAGGTAAGGAATGAAGAGGCAGGAAACAAGGTAAAGAGGGGGTAGTCCAGGAAAAGGCGACCACGTGATCAAAGGCAGGAAGACTGATCCAACTCCCTTTTAAGTGATTTTTTGGGCTCTAACCACTGTAGATCTGCACTAGGCTTAGGAACTCATGGGCTTAGGAAGAAGTAGGTTGCAGCGATTTCTGCCTTCCATGATGTCTGGTGCAGGACCAGACCCACAATGATCTGTGCGTCTCCTTCAGAGATGCTCATTCACCCTAGCCGTCTGTGTAGCCTGGCAGGAGGGATGAATCAGGAAAAGTCCTTTTTAAAGAAGGTTTGCTTTTCAAGTTTTTGGAAATATAGGAGTGCTTCCCTTTGGCAAAATGAAAACAGTTGATCTCATACAATATCAAGCTTGCTATGAAAGAGCAAATATCACCATCCAAAGAAGAAAAAAATCAATGCATATTATGAACTTGAAAATCAGACTTCCTAATAAACAATTCATAAAGACAGGATCTGCTGTTTTCTTTCAGAAAGATTTTCCTCTCTTCCTCACTTTAGAAGTGTAAGATCAGACATCCACTTACAATAGGACTGTCACTTTACTCCAAACTTCAAAACCCACTAACAGACATAGAAGTCTGAAAGCTCTCTGCCTTCCTATTAAGGAAAGGCCGCAAAATGGCATCCTAATGAGAGCTGATAAAAAGATGGTTTTAGGGTTCTGGACAACCTGGCTAAAGTAATACTAGACACTCCAAGCCAATTAACATGGAAGGCTGTAGGACACAATCAGCAATTACTAGAAAAAGGGTGCTCTTTCTAAGATGTCCTATTTGATATCACTTGTTGGTCATATGTCCTGAATGGGAGTTGGCATTTTCATTAAGTTAATACAATGTTGAATTGAATCCTATAGACTGAAAATGACTTACTAGTTTGGCTCAATATAGATATAGAATATAACCCAGTTCTCTTTGCTCAAAATAGATTGTATTCTAGTCATTCGAATAGCTGTGAATTCATTCAAAGCACTTAAGTTTTCTTCTTTATTTTTATCTGGATTCCATAAGGCAGCAATTCGGAACAGTGCATTCGGAACAGCATGTATTTTGCAATTAATCATAGGTGAGTTTGTATTAATATTTGGCTCTTCCATTTCCTATGTGGGTAAATTTGGCCAAGTTTGTAATTATTTAATAATTCTACCACATACTGAAAAGAATATGAGGTAGTCTATCTAAAAACATATCCTAAAAATACAATTTTAAAAATATTAGGCGAAGAGGGGAAATGAAGGTAAGAAAATGAGGGGAAAAAAAGATAAATACAAAATTCATTCTAGGGACACCTGGCTGTTGGAGCATGCAAATCTTGATCTTGGGGTTATGAGCTTGAGCCCCATGCTGGGTGTAGAGATTACTTAAAAATAAAATCTTAATTTTTTTTTCATTCTAAAAGGCATTACACAGTTGCTAAAAGTAGACAAAAACTTTGGCTCTGAACTTTAAACATTAAAACAAAGTCAAAATAATAATTTACAAAGCCATTAGGAAACTACTTAATCTGAGCAAATTCGGGATGGATCACAGATCTTGAAGTTTTACTGTAAGAATCATATCCTCTATGAAAACACCTAACATACAGTATCTGTCTCATAAATGTTCTTTCTTTGCTTTCACTTAAGATTTTCTGTGATACATCTATTTTAAGCTGAGGTTCAAAAATGGTATTTGAGAAATGCTCCTCTAATCTATCTCTCATTCCGAACATTACTTCTGTTTCACTGAAATAAAAAGCAGCACTCAACACTCTACCATACAGAATTTTGGAATTATGGAATCTTGTACTAAAAAAATGGAAATAACTGTACCCTACAAGATGTATTTCCTGCAACATCCTTTATGAGTACACAATTACCTCCCACTCCTTAGCATACTCTAAAGACCAGATAGGCATAAATTTAAAAAGAATACATAAACTGCTATTAGCAAGCTATGGAGAATATAGGCTATTCAAATACCTAGAATAACAGGGTCTTGCACATGGAATTGTAAAATATGTAGGAGGTTGTCAGCTCTTTGATATTAGTGTGTTAATTAGGATTCCCCAGAATAAAATGGTATGTCAAGTGAGATATTCATTTTTCTCTTTTATTTTTTAAAGAATAGAAACCTACAGATTTTAGAAAGCAGTATCCAAGAACAAAGTGGTCTTAGAACATGGCAGCACATTTTAAAAATAGTTTTAAAACAGATTAATCTCACTGGCTTTCTTTCTGCCTTAAATAATCAAGGGAAAAATCTGGCTCTATGTAATGGAAAGACCTGACATTTTCGTTCTCTTGGCATAAAACTGTCATGTTGCAAAAGGTGAGTGACTTTCAATAGAATGCAATTAGATTAATTCCAAAGGGTTGCTACAGAAGTTAGATATATAATTGGTTAGCTAAATGGCTTCTTCCATGTACAAAATAGAAGCTTAATAATTTCTTTAGCTTTATAAAAATCTCTCCTTTTATCTAAATGGTTAGGGAATGAATTCTTCAGGTTATGAATGTTTGCACCACTGGGACTTTCTTATTCTATACATGGATTGCCAATTTTTTAAAAAATTAAAATCTATAAAATGCTGGGATGCCTGGGTGGCTCAGTTGGTTAAGCATCTGCCTTCGGCTCAGGTCATGATCCCAGGGTCCTGGGATCAAGTCCCACATCGGGATCCCTGCTCAGCAGAGAGCCTGCTTCTCCCTCTGCCTGCCGCTCCCCCTGCTTGTGTTCTCTCTCTCTCTGACAAATAAATAAATACTTTTTTTAAAAAAAGAAATTAATAAAATGCTAAAATTATTCCCAATAAATTTTAACTTTTGTTGATTTAGAAGGAACTCAGTGAATCTTGTAGTACCTTAAGGTCACTTGTGATGATCCATTATTATTACAGAACCATGATTCTCATCTAACCTAATCCTTCCAACAGGCTTCTGATTTGTTTGCAGATTCTGATCTGTTCCTTCCTACCCTCAACCCTATTAGCAACTCCGCCCTTGTCCAAAATGAAAGACAACGAGACTTAAGGCTTATAAACCTTTAAAAACTTTTTGTTGTTAAAAAAGTTAACTTGGGTAGAAAGTAGATGAGGGGCTCAGTCGGTTAAGCGACCGACTCTTGGTTTCCGCTCAGGTCATGGTCTCATGGATGGTGAGATCCAGCCCTGCGTCTGGGAGCCACTCAGCAGGGACTCTGCTTGAAGATTCTCTCCCTCTGCCCCTTCCTCCACTTACACGTGCTTGCTCACACTCTCTCTCTCAAATAAATAAATCTTAAAAAAGAAAGAAAGTAGATGAAGCAAGTTTTACTCTCCTTTGCTGTGTAAGGATAGTTCATACATGGTGGGTGATCACATACAGGACTCTCACGGGCAAGCCTGGGCCCTATTAGGAGGGGATGAAAGCTATCCAGGCATCTGGACTGTGCCCCACAGTCTTCTATGATGATGTCACCATTACCTTCTGACGATGGTGACAACGAAACGGCAATGACTGTGCTAGGAATAGCACACCATCATCACCTATTTTAGCAAGTGGGCCTACATTACAGGCACTATCCTAAGAACCCTGCATATACGAATAGTCCGCTGAAAGAGACACCATAGGGTCCCTAATATTCAGCCACAGAGGCTCAGTAACTTGCCTGAGGTTTTAAAGCTAGTGTGGGGCAGAGCTGGGATTTGAACTGAGGCAGTCGGGCTCCCTCTGGCCTTAGCCACCACAACATGCGGCCTCCATTGTACCACTGAGCACTTGTCCCCTAAAGGTTGAATCTTTCTCCTTTGAACTACCCTATTCTTTAAAACAGAACTGCTGTCTGTGTCTGAAGCACGGAGTACCTAGCACACAACGCTCAACAGAGATCAATATGTATCATGCATGCAAAATCGGGGTTATGAAATCCTTCTCACCTGTATTTCTTCGCCTTTATTCTCCTCAAAGTGTGCTCCAGAAAACACGAATTCCTTTTTTGATTCTCTCTCTGCCTAGAGGATTCTACCCTCCAAGATTTTTGCAGTTCTAGTTCAGTTGCATCATTCCATTTACCATTTACCATTCAGACTCTGGCTCAAATGGCGCCTTTCAAGAGGCCTTTTATGACCATCCATCAGAAACAGTTCTCACCTCTCACCCACAGCACTCACACGGCTTTAAGATGTCCAAAGTATTCATCATTACCTGCAATCATCTTTTCAATCTCTTCACCTGTCTCTCCCCGAGGCAGCCTACGACAAGGTCTGAACGCAACAAGTTCTCAAACACTATTTACTGAAATAACAGGGTTAAGGTTAAATAAATTTCTTCAAGACTTTTCAGGCTTGTGACTCCTTAAAGGGGTGGGAGTATAGTATAACAGTTTTTGCTAAACTTAGCTGGCCATGGGAATTTTTTATTTTTAATGGGAGCCCCTCACAGGGGGACACTCCGGCAAGCGCCACAGAGATAGATCTACTCTATGAGAGATTCTGGACACTGCTTTAAGAAGTGGCCTTCTCCCCAAGCCTTTTTTCACTCAAGGAACAGGTTCAGTGAGATCAGTGAAGCAAGTCAGTAGCAATGTAAGGAAGAGAATTCGGGGTCACAAAGCTGAATACTCCATTAACTTATTTATATATCTCCCACTTGATAAACCTCCACTTTCTCACATTTTTATTAGTCTGAAAACTCAAAACCAACCAAAGAAAGGAGGGCTTTTCCTTTAGATAATTTTTCTCCAGGGGGAGAACAAATAATAGTAACCAAATGCAGGAAAGAGTATTTTACTCTCAACTGAAAGCATTGGCTTGTACATGCCACTTCTTTGTATTATTTTCCATAGTTGTGAAGTTAGGAAAACTAGGGTTAAGTTACGGTTTGTATTCCTGGAGACCACTTCTCACTTTCCTCCTTTAATTCCTCACATACACAGAGCCCTGAGCTTCTGCTACACCCAACCATATCCGCTTCCTCCTTCCCCTAACCACTCCCCAGAATGAAAGGGAGGCCAGGAACCGTAACATGTACATGCATTAAGCTACGTTTAATCCTCTTGGCAGCTCTGTGAGGTGGGACAATCTCCATTTTACAGATCATGAGGGTAAGGCTCTGAAAGATTAAGTAATATACTCCATTACACCTAGGAACTAAGAAGACAGACCAGGGCTCAAATTCAGAACTTTCTGGCTCCAAAGCCCATCCACTGCCCACTACTGCACATACCGCCTCTTCATCTCCCAGCTTCTCTCCAACCAGAGCCTAGACATGCCTGGGTCTGGGCTCTGGGATGACCCCGAGGGAGATGTGGCTAGCCAAGAGGCGCAGAAGTAGAGGATCACGTATTCCCCCTTGCGCTTACAGTGCAGGGTGTACAAGTCCCAGACAAGAATAAACTGTGTTCAGAGTTTAATATTTGACAACATTAGGTACTATGGAATCAAAGCAAAAAAAAAAGAACATCTCTGACAACAAGTAATACAACCATTTTTCATCCTTTTAGGAGATAAGACTTGAGAAAGAAGAGAAAGGTCTTCTCCACATTTCTGAATAAAGTTGATTAGGAAATGAATTACTTTTATCATAAAAGTCTGGTCCAGGGTTTATCAAAGCCATCCCTATGCTTTCTTTTCCCCCATATACATGAAATTTCTTTACTGTTCTAAGAGAACATGTTATAATAGGCTCCAGATGCAGCATAAATTTATAAAAGCTTAGATTATAGAAATCCTGCACAGCAGTACTACTATTTGGTTTAAGATAGGAATATAATTCCAGTGATGAGAGTCTGAAACTCTGGGGTTACTTTCCAGAGTTTGTAAAAAGAAGGCATTCGTGGAATTAGATCCCTACTCTCCATATCCTGACAATACTGAATGATATGGTTCCTTCTGCTTCCCTTCCCCCCAAAAAAGGATCTAAAAATTTCACCTTCTTTGAAACACATAGACCTCCCAAATGTACCTCTGACTGTCCAGGCAAAGAACCCAACTTTGATATGCCTCAATCTGATATTTAAACAACAGGAATAAAGGATGATAATGTTCAGGAAGCAAAGCAAAGTATAAACATGGAAAGGGCTCAGAGGTTAGGTCATTACCCAATGGCACTATAATCACCAAATTATTTTGTTTTCATAACAACCAAACAACAATCTTCATTTTACCAACTAGTAGTGCCTATCCCTGCTCCAAAATCCAAGTTCTTTTTAGAAGGTCCTGTAGAACACATAAAATGTTTTCATTTTAAGCAACTTGAATACATTCCAACTTTAGGCTCTCTCCATCATTAAAATACGAACTAGGAAACTGTAATGCAGCTTTATATAATTTGAGGTAATGCACTGTCCACGAGTTAATTTTTTCCTGTTAATTTAGGGAATTATCAAATGACTAAGTTTCTCATTCACACTTGAAAGCAAAGAGTAAGCAGTTTGCAGTTATTCGTAATTTCCATTATCAATTTGAAGGCAGTTACAGTTACTCTTTGACTGTATAACATCAGTAAGAGGCACATTTTAGTTTTAGGGTTTAAATTAAAATGTCATCGAAGCCACATGGTAATGTGTATTCTTTTCCTTCATTATTAAGTCCCATTTTTGAAAGCTTCTTTGGATTCCATGCCAGATCTAGTGTCTGTCTACTGTCTAAGAGACTACACATCTGAGTAAACCAAACATAAGTTCCTTTACCTATCTCATCCCAGTCATCAATTTAATCTAAAGAGCGGTTTAAGAGAAACAACTTTTATAGTAAGCATGGAACATAAATTCTTAACGGTCCTTACAGATTGTCCAAAGAGATTCGTCATGATAAGGACAACCCTGCTCCTCCACTGAGAAACTGTCTTCAGGATCCAATGTTCCTAGAGAAGAAAATATGTTTCTGGACTACACTCCAGATATTGAAGGCACAGGGAAGGGGGTGTTTTTATGCCACTTTAGTTCCTTTGCAGAATGATCCTAGGATCCTGGAGAGTTACCAAGTTTACTCCAGAGAAGGTGGAGAACCAGCTCAAGCATTTAAAGGTCTTCTGGAATGGAAAGGTATTAAGTTCAGAGTACGGTTCCAAATATGAAACTCACTTCAAAGTTAGCCAAGAACTAGACCCAGTCACAGATCACCTTCCATTTTTGGAAGACTGTTCTGCCTATCCATGCTACAGATCATTTTAGTACGCTTTAAGAAAAAACTAAATTTAGTTACAAATACTCAGAGATGAGGCTGAACAAGTAAAAATAATTAAAGGATAAGAGGTATGAGAAACTTGTTAAATGATACTTCATTAAGCCCACACTCAATTCCAAATCCCAAAGGCAGTCTTTGTATTTTGGTCTTGAAATTAAAAGGAATAAATAGCTTTATAATACTTCATGTGTGTTATGAAACCGAATCTTATGAACAGGTTGAGTTTTCATTACTAAACCAGCCCTGAAAATCAATGTCTGCTACTTAGCCACTGATTCTAGGTTTAAATTTAGCTAAGGAGATCTGAGCTAGAAGTTCCCGGGTTTACAAACCTTTTGTTGATCTCTTCAATAGCAACAAAAGATGGAGAGGAAGTTTTCAGGATTCAGATTGGACGCTCCTATGGCTAAAAGCCAGATTATATTTATCTCCTATAAGATAAAATCTTAATCAAAGACTCACATGAAACCACCTCCCAAAAAGTAATTAGATTCAAAACCTGATATTAGTTTCATTTTATTATCAGCATACATCACCTCTTCCTTGTTTCTGAAGATAATGAATGCTTAAATTTACACTCAAAGCTATGGAATATTACTGGGATGGTGAAAGTGTTGGCAAACAAAATTCCCAAAAGCTTTCCGGTTTTTAAGAGTTACAATGTGCTGTATACTAACCCTCGGGCAATAAGACAGGCTTTCCACATTGATAAGTAAATTGCCTGCTTTAAATTTAAATGCCCCTTAAAACCCAAGACATGTACAAAATAGGCCTCTATAAATACTGTATATTAACATATTATATTAAATCTGACAATAAGCACTCCAATTAGTTTACATCATAAGTCTCCTTAACATTCTATTATCTCTTAATGCTTTTAACACTCTGTAAAGTGAACACAGTAAAATAAATAATGAAGTCATGAAGCAATTAGTTGAACCATTAAAGAAATACTTAATTGGTTTCTAGGCTATCAAAAAGAACTTAAATCCATTTACAAGCAGGAAAGTTGAAAACTAAGTCTAATTGCTTTCACAGTAAAATTCTATAACTACATAGCATATGAACAAAATTTATATGAACCCAAAACTAAAAGTAAATACAGCAATAAATTATTAGTATTGTTAACAACTGAATATGTTTAGTCTTTTTTTTTAAAAAAAAACTTAGTAGTCCACAGTTTTTGGTCCAATCACCTATTTTTTAAGGCACTTGATACCTCCCTAGTAAATGACAGATTTCTTTCAAAGGAACCAAGTTAAAATGATACTTTTCCTTAGCCAGAAAAAAAAAATATATATATATATATATACATATATATACATGCACACACACACACACACATATATGTGTATATATATAAACTTTTTTATATATAAGGTTTTGGGATTTTGATTAAAGAAAATGTAGTTCTCATCAGCAATAAACTAAATGCTAACAAATTTGGGAGATTATGAATTCCTTGTTTCCAATTTTTTGTCTCCTAGGCTATCATTCATTTACACAGAAATTTCTCCAAATTTCATATTATACATACTATAAAGAGTCATACTACATGTCATAGTTAATGATTCTAAGATTGATAAAAAGGCAGACATCTTAAATTCTAGAAAAACAAGTTTTACTCTTATACAAAAACATGCTCCATCTTCCTCAATCACCATACCTCAAAAACAAATTTGAGGTGGGGAAAAGACAAGACAGAGGTAGCAATAGACGTAAAGTGCTGGGCAAAACAACTTCCTGTATGTGTCTTGAGGGCCCTACTCAAAATCTTCCTCTCTGGCTTATATATGAAATTTCTACGATGGTAATTCCTTTAGGTTAAAGTAGGAGATTATCTCTGTATGTTACTCTAACAATTTGTTATGCAAGATGCAGAAACCTATTTAAGTAAAAGGGCACTTATTATGAGGATTCAGGCAAATGTCACAGAAGAACTTAGTCTGCAGTTAGAACAGGCAGGTCTCATGGAAATTAGAAGGTTGTGAGGCAGAAGAAGAGTCTTTTTGTCTGTCCCTCTCCATAACATCTTTCTTCTCTGCTTCTAGAAACAAAAGTCTACTTCATTCCTTTCTCTGATGACTGGTTTCCTCAGCAAGACTTTTAACTTCTCCTCCCCTGAATTTTACTTTGTATGTGACTTTGATGCTTAAGGAGTTGACCATGGTGCCATGTCTACCAACCAACTCTGCATCATCTCTAGTAGACAACACCACGACTCAAAAATCCCAGGACCAAAAATATAGTTGATCTAGCTTAGATACCCCTATTCCAATTACCTGTGTCTATGGGATAGACCTCTCCCTTCCATGCCACGGATACAGACAGAGAACTGAGACTAGGATGTGCCTTAATATGTTAAAAGATGTCTTGAATCATGTTATACAGAGGATATAATATTAACCACTGGCACAAACAGGAACATTGAGGGAGACAGGTTCAGGCAGGTGAATTTTTATTCTTTCCCCACAATTTAATTCTCTTCCCTATTTTTTTTTAGGTTTATTTTAGAGAGAGAGTGCAAGCAGGGCGGGGGGGCGGGGAGCAGAGGGAGAGAGAAAGAGAATCTCAAGCAGACTTCCCACTGAGTGTGGAGCCCAATGTGGACCTTGATCCCATGACCCTCAGATCATGACCTGAGCGTAAACCAAGAGTCCAATGCTTAACCGACCGAGCCACCCAGGTGCTCCAATTCTGCTCCCTTTCAAGACAATGATGACAATTCCAGAACTCAACTGTGCACATAAAAGTGACCTGCCTCTTCTAGTGATATGGTAGCTAGGGCCAATGTTTCATTGGTTAGCGGTTCTAATACTCAAGACAGCCTTTTATAAGTAGGGAAGCTCCATATATAGAAACCTGAAACTATTTTGTGAGGGACAACTAATATAAAAACAGACATGAGCCAGCTTCGATTTGAAAGCAAAGTAAAAAAGGAATTTCTGGTTTATGAAGGTGACTATCTCAACAAGAATATGGCTGAAGTACAGAAAGTCACAATAGATAGAGGCAGGAGGGAGGATGCCTATCAAATTCAAAATTCTGAAATAAGGAGAATCCCTCAAAGCCAAAACAAGGACCTCTTCAGGGCTAACTGAATAATGTTACTTCATACAGAAACTGGTAAACATGTGCCAAATGCCATTATAATAATTACTTCCTTCTTTCCCCTCAAATGTATAGTTTCTACTTGCTGCCCTCCCCCACAACACACACCCCTCCCTCAGCCCACCAAAACCCTGCTTATGAAGATAAGCCCCAAAGTTAATTCTCCTCCATGGGCCTGCTCTTTTCCACTTTCCAGGTACAATTCATTCTATCTTACTACTTAACATATAATACTTCCCTTGTACCACAAACGAGGTTGTCACATCCCCGAGGACACAGAGTGTATCTTAGTCATCTTTGTATCCTCAAGGCTCAACACAATGCAAGACACCTAAAAGTTTAAGTAGTTTTTTAGTGAGTCATAGATCCTAGAAATAAATTCAAGAAAGCCTCAAGGAAATGTATAACAGTTTCATAACGGGTTTCAAAAGGAAAGAAAGGAAAATCTAAGCTGCGTCCTTAACCCATAAGGATGAAAGGATGAAAGTCATGATCTCTTGCATAAAAATAGCTCTGGTATGGGTAGAAGACAGTATCAGACTGGGCAGACCACTGTTCTACTCAGTATGCAAGTAAGTGGCACTTGGCAAAGAAAGTCTATTCTTGTCTATATTAAGAAATCAGATCCATATCGCATCCAGTCCAGAACTAATTTTTCTCATGATAACTATTTGGCCCCAAACCTTCCCACATGACTTTGTAAAGGAAGACTCTATATCCAGTACTGTGTTGACTATTTTTTTTTTAAAGATTTTATTTATTTATTTGAGAGAGAGAGAATGAGAGAGAGCACATGAGAGAGGGGAGGGTCAGAGGGAGAAGCAGACTCCCCGCTGAGCAGGGAGCCCGATACGGGACTCGATCCAGGGACTCCAGGATCATGACCTGAGCTGAAGGCAGTCGCCCAACCAACTGAGCCACCCAGGCGCCCCAGTACTGTGTTGACTATTAAACTATTGTCTCTCAGCTCTAAACCCACTGATATATATGATATATATGATATATATATCATTTGTTATATTTTGTTTTCCTCCTATCTATATTCTGCTTTGTGGTCTGGAACCTGCAAACATCTCTCCTTTGCCAACTGCCTCTGTTAGGCTTCACCAACAGGGGTCGCAAGAGAGACAGAAAGGCGGGCGGATGGATTCGTTCTTCCTTTGCTGTCAAAGTTAAGGCATTTTGCCAAGGCAGCTGGAGTGGTTCTAGAGTCTAGCATTTATCCAACCCAGCTCCATTACAGATTCCCCCCAAAACAGCCTCATTATATTCTACAGCTACAATAGGCAGCTGGCCAGGGTCCCATCATGCTACCCCCAGAGATCTGAACCCCAACTTGCTGGGCCTTCCTGTGAGCTTCTAAATCCTGACAATCCCAACCTCTTCCTTTTCACCATGCCCTCACCCCTTGCCGTGCTCTAGGGATGGCAGCTCTTTTGGTCATTATCCCTGTGTTTCACTCTATACCCCAATTTTGCTTTTTCAATTCTCTAATACATCTTGCCTACTGTAAGACCTACCTCTTTATGCTACTACGCAAAACCACAGACTTTTGCTAACTCCTACAATGACCTATATACCCTTTCCGCGGTCCCCTGACTGCCAACAGCAAAAGGGTCTGAGACTGACCTTTTGGTAACACTTAAAAAAACCTTAAAAACCTGGTCCTGTTGATGTGAGTTTAGCAGACAAGTCTGAAAAGAGTCTTGGATCAACAAGTAATGCAAATATAAATTTTGTGCTTGAGTGAGAAGACCAAACTTATACCAGATACCAAGACCATGCTGATTTTTCTAGGGAAGGAGTTGGGTACAACTAAAAATTGAACTACAAGGGACTTTTCAACCTTGCTTTTACAACTTTTTTTTTTTTTTTTTTTTTTGAGAGCGAGAGAGAGAGACTTTTACAAACCTTATTTAAACACTTACATGTTATTACGTTGTGGCGAAAACTTCTATACCTCTCTTCTCTCATTCTCTTATTCCTCTCTTATTAACCACCTCCCCTAACCTCTGACTTTTAGCTATGCAGATGGCCACCCAGAATAAGGACACATTTCCAACTTGCCTCAGAGTGACTATCTTTTGGCCAGTGGAATGTGGCTGAACAGGATATGTACATATCCAGGAAACAAAATCCCCTTTCAGTTTCTTTCCTTCCTACTGCTAGAATGTGGACAAGGTGGTGTAATCTCAGGCCATGTAGAGGAGAGCAACTCTCTAGAAATAACAGAAGAACAAGAGAGAAGGGGCATGGATCCCTGATGAGGTCACACAGGTCTATGAAGAGTTGCTGATCAGTTTGGCTACGTACATAAGAGAAAAAAAAAATCTAACTTTCTGGATTTCTGTGATAGTCAAATCTGTATTCTAATGGATATAAACCCCAAATATCTAGTTACCACCCCTTAAAATTCAGAGAGCCCAAAAACCAACTGATAACTGGACCTTTGGTTTGCCCTTTCATATTTCCCCAAAGAAGTTTGGGGTGGTGGTAGAAATCACCTGTTTCCCAGTAGGTACCATTCAAAGACTCCCAGAGGCATTTGGGCACACTAAATACAGAGTGAAAACAGTCAAGACAGATGATGTTAATTTTTTTTTTAATATTTTTTTTTTAAAGATTTTATTTATTTATTCATGAGAGACAGAGAGAGAGAGAGAGAGAGGCAGAGGGAGAAGCAGGCTCCCAAGGAGCAGAGAGCCCGATGCGGGACCCGATCCCAGGACCCTGGGATCATGACCTGAGCCGAAGGCAGACGCCCAACCATCTGAGCCACCCAGGCGCCCGATGATGTTAATTTTGTACACAGAAGTGCCTGGGAGCAAAGAAAGAATATCCACAATTACTATAGGGAGTTTCTAAAAGAAAAGGTGGTGCTTTCAGTGCAAACTTTATTACTCCTATTTTAGAAGCATCACTCAATCTTGCCTATGCAGAAAAATTTATCCACATAACATATGCGATATGGCTTTGGTTTATGTGCCTGCAAAATATTTATAAAAGCAATTATTTGGTCTGGGGGACCTGTTTTCACAATTTAATGATGTGAAAGGAGTTTCCAGTCACTGAAACACAATTTATGCACTGGACACCTATTTCCATACCAACAGCAACCTGATACGGGTTATACTTAAAACCATTTGTCTCAAAACCTAAATTAAGGAACCACTTATGTTGGGATTCCCTGTGTAAGAGAAATTCCTCAGTATAAATACTTGTCAGATTCAGTGGGCTGCTAAGGCAATGAAGAAAGATGTAGGTGACTGCAAAGCAGGAGCTCTTCTAAGAAACCTATTTTAAATCTTCAGTAGGATTTTTCTGCGATTGTAAGCTCTCAGATACAGTGAGTGTTTTACAACAGAACTAAAGTCATTTTTGATAGAGCAAGATTAGTGAGTTGTGTCCCACTGGAAAGCAACACAGGGAGTAGGACTGCCAATGTCAGTATCAGATGATTACATGAGTTCAAGTTTGAGGATTAAGAATGAATGCAGGTCTCAGCAGGGGTCATAACCAGGAGACAAGTGAGTATTTGTCAACTGAACAAAGGCCACTAGAACAACTTGGATCTCTCTTCTCTAAGACAATAGGACCAGAGGCTAATTAGCAGAGAACCAAGAGAGCACTATAAAACAGGGCCTGCCTTCAAGGAGCTTAAGACCAACTGGGAAAACAGCTATGTACTAAAGAGTATTACATTCATTTATAGTCATGTCCCATAATGAGGAACCTTTCTGTGATTAGAGATATCCAAGTGGACTAAAGTACTTAAAGCTTCAGAGAGGCAAAACCTGGATCAATCTTGAAGAATGGTAAGATTTAGACAGTTGGATGAGGACATGCCAACCATGAACATGTAAGTAACAGTCTAGTGGCAGAATTCAGCAAGTCCAGGCAGTTAGAATCTTCTTCTGGAGACAGGTGCATCTATCTTCAGAGCATGAAGCAGTCACGTCACCCAAATAACTCCCTTACTTTGATTGGGCTATTAGCCAACTGTTCTCTCAGGATGCTTGAGTTCTTTACAGACCAAATCAGTGACCAGGTCAATTTGTGAAAGATGAGCTAAAAAAAAATCTTAAAATTTTACTTCCTGTAGGACTTTTCAGGGCTTTTAACATACTAACGTACCCTGCAAATCTCTGAGGGGGTGATATAACATGCAACATTTCTCAACCCTATTGGCCCAAAAACCCTTTTTAAAGTTACTGCTTTGGTTCACAGAGCATGGTTCAGGAGTGTGACTTGTGCTCCTGAATCCAGCCTGAGAGGGTGGGCTCTGCTGTCAGCCTGGGTTCGAACTCCGATTCCATCGCCTACAAGGCCAGGTGACAGGCAAGGCATTTAATTTCCCTAAGCCACAAATTTCCTCATCTGTGAAATGTCAGAAGGCTAAATTGAGAATTTAAACACACCTAGCAGAGGGCATAGTAAGAATTCAATAGAAGTTCCTTATCAGCGCCTGGGTGGCTCAGATGGTTAAGCGACTGCCTTCGGCTCAGGTCACGATCCCAGGATGGGATCGAGCCCCGCATCGGGCTCCCTGCTCCGCGGGAAACCTGCTTCTCCCTCTCCTTCTACTGCTCCCCCAGCTTGTGCTCTCTCACTCTCTCTGTCAAATAAATAAATAAAATCTTAAAAAAAAAAAAAAGTTCCTTATTAGTATTTGATGTTCAATCAATTTTCACACTAGAATTCTGCCCCCACAGTGCCGACCTGTTATGTTGCTATATACAAGTATAAACAAACAGAGGGTGTGTGCTTAAAAGAAGATTCAAGGAAAACAAAGAGCCTTATCACTGCCCAGTGACATAGGTATGGTCCAACTACACAATGACAAAAGAAAGGGCATAATTTTCATCTCTAAACGTGAATATGGAACACAGCATTTTAGAAAATCCAGGAGCGGCTGAGTCGAATCCGCAGCAAGAAAACTTGGTCTTCACAACAGAGACAGAAGGAACAAAGCTAATAAAATTAAGAAAACATTGTATTTACCACACCTCATAATTAACCCGAGGGCAGTGACGTGGATTTAATACTTACTAAGCAGAAGTTTAAAAGCTTTGGAATGTTCCGCAACCACAACTCAACATTAAGTTGGAGACTAGGCTTCTGGGAAGAATAAGGAAGAGATGGCGAAAATAAGTAGCTTCAATAGTTGCTCTTCCGGTTTTGTTCTCCCTCAGATCACTTGTTTTGCTCCATTTAATTGGTGGGTTAGCCAGAGGCACCCAAAAAAACAGCAAAACTTGGAATCAAACTTCTGCCTTTTTTTTTTTTAAGGGGCAGGTGGGAAAACAATTTTGCACATACGCTGTACACCACAATTTACGATCTGTAACTCCCAGCACCCTGGTATTTTTTTTTTTTCTTCCTAATGTCCTCTTCCCTTAAACCATCTCAATGCTAAAATGACCAGATGTTAAAAGGTGAGTTTACAAGACAGTGTAGGTCTTAAAAACAATATATAAATTAAAATATTTCTACAGTAAAATAAAAAAGGCAATCCACAAAGTAGCATATACGTAGTCTGTGTCTACCCTTAACTTTGGACAAGAAATACACCAAACAGACCATAATTAGCTTTGAGTAAAATGGATTAGAGGGGCTATTTCGTTTGTTTGCTTTTACTTTTTTAATATTTTCTACAATGAATATATATTTATATTCAGGAAAAAAGTATATTTTAAAATATGTATTTATTTTGGGAGGGGCGCACATGAGCAGGGGTAGGGGCAGTGGGAGAAGGAGAGAATCCTTGAGCAGGACCCTGAGATCATGACCTGAGCCAAAACCAAGAGTCGGCCACTTAACAGACTGAGCCACCCAGGCACCCTAAAAAGAGTATATTTTAAAAGTAAATAAACAATAACATTTTCCTCTTTCCCTGTTTTAGAACATTGGTTCCTTGAAGGATATAACTTTTAAGGCAAAAGTCAGTCTAGGAAAAAAGACTCAGCCCCTTTTCACCAATTCATAACAAATTCGTATAAGTATTTTCATTCTTTTAAGCACTCCTGAAACTATGTACAAAAGGTTATAGTCATCCAAGAAGGAAGGGAAAGAAAGGGAAACAACAAGTGTAAAACTGCAAGCCAAATGCTTTCCTAGCAGCTCTGGTAACCTCACCCTAACTAAGGCAAACAGAGAAACAGCGCCCTGTCTCCTTTACATGAGGAGGGAAAGGAGGCTCAGGGAAGTCAAGTCTAGGCCAAGCCGACTGAAGCTATTCACAGTATTTGTAACAGGATTTCAACTCCTGCCAGAGTCCATGTGGACTTTTACTATACAATGACGTCAGCTTTTATTTTTAATCCACCTTGTTCTTGAGGAGCTATATTTTAAACATCAATAAAATTTCCCCAGGATATTTAGTTATTTATGGGGATTACTATTCACAGTTATCAACCCGATTATTTCTTTAAAAGAAAAAACATGTACGTGGTTTACATCCCTGTCTTTCCTACTCCCCACTCACAACACAAATGACTGGTCCAAAGCATGACCTTGTACTACGTACGGTACAAGGCTCCTCCCCCTTTTAGATGGCACACCTTCCCTTCCTCCTACACCTTAAAGCTCAAACTCCCTGCCCCTTCCTAGTAAGGAATACGGTCATCAACTTGAATGTGCCTTCCCTAGGACTCTTTTTTATTAATTAGGGACTTCCGTAGGTTTTTCAAAATCTTAATGAGATAGTGACAGGAAAACACCACTAAAATACCAGATTATTCCAAAACCATGAGGTTGCTGAATCTCTCAAACCTAAACAGTTTCCGTCTCTTCCTCGACTAGCAGGCCATTTACATAACAAAAACAGTTACAGTTCACAAAACAGCAAAAAATCGAAGATGGGCAGGCTCTAAGGCTTACACAAGGAAATAAAACACTTGCCCAGGCAGCACGGATTGGACCCACTACTTCCTGATAACTGGCTTACAGGACGAAATTCTACATTGAGTATCCCTGAGCTGTAGCTTGTGCTAAACATCCAATGCATTTTAATTCATTATACTGCCTGAGACAGGAAGCATTGAAGTGGTATTATAAAATCATACAAATGTAGTACCTTTATTCTTAGAAGATCAAGGAATTCTCTCAGTGAAGAAATTGTAGTAATCCAAATCCTAGAGGATATTAGCTTCCCCTCCCCAAAAGGAATTTTTCCATTTCTCTTTTTGAGAGTTACTCATCTTCACTCTTACCAATAAATTAAGCATATAAGAGACATTGTCCTTTCAAGATTCCAGGTGCCACTGAGTGTACCATTCACTCTTCAAATGTCTTTAATGAAGACACACACACACCCTGCTACATGCTTTCACAGAGCAGTGAAGAGAATTCAGCCAATCTAAGTCTTCTCTGGGTGATTTCCCAGCAATGATGAGCAGACTGAAACACAGCAAATTTCTCATGCTTTCTGCTTCACCACAAACCAGCTAAAGCATGACAGTTTGGGTTACGGTTATTGTTTTACTTTTTTGAGTGTCAGTCATCTATTACAAATGTCTTTAAATGTTTTTATTTAGGATATCCCAAGT
This sequence comes from Mirounga angustirostris, assembly GCF_029215605.1. Lineage (NCBI taxonomy): Eukaryota > Metazoa > Chordata > Mammalia > Carnivora > Phocidae > Mirounga > Mirounga angustirostris. Next base: position 147,556,893 of record NW_026991710.1, on the reverse strand, counting down.
GTACAACTGTGAGTATCAGGACTGGCCCGTGAATTTAGGAAACAAGTAAATCAAATCTATATCTAAATGGAAGGCATTAGAAATAAATCAGGAACCTGACTTAAGGCATTGTATATTTTCTGTTTTTTTTTTTTTACCACTTAAACTCTGACAAATGGACCAGTGTCTATAGTCACCTGATGAGAAATGGAAGGAATGGAGAAGAGATGGAAACTTCAACTTTCAGAACAGTAGCATCTCAAAAATCGCAACACCACTGTTCTAAATCTTTTTTTCCAAAAACATTATCAGGAAAATGTTCCACATAGTATTTTAAGTTTGATTTGATTTTCTTCACTGCATATAGGAGGCAATTTTAAATTAAGCCCATGCCGACCAAGGAAAATCTGCAGTCTCTGACAGAAAACAATCTCCTGCAAGAAAACCAAAACTCTAATTTTTCTTCCATTCCTAGTCAGTATTCACAGGATGTGACACTTCTTAGAGCATTTTGTTAAAGTGAGACGCATAAGACGAGTTGTGGGTAGGGGTGTATAGAGATTACAGAAAGAGCACAAAGTTCTTTTAAAAAGTTCGTTTTAGCTCTATTTTAGACATGAAATTTTATTTATTTTTTCATTAGTGCTGACTCACCACAACAGTTCCAGGTATGATAAAGGACTGTGAAGGTGTAGTTGTCTTTAATGAAAAAGAATGGGGTATATTCAGAAAATGCAACATCTGTCTGTGTTAGAAATTAGGAGTAAGCTACTGGCTTCATCATTCGGAGGCAAGGCACTGTGTGTCCAAACAGCAGGCTGGGTTTTTCCAGCTACCTTGAGGTCAATAAAATACATGGCTGACCTTTTTAACCTTGAAAGAATCATTCTTACATTTAGCACCCACTGGGACCCAAAGAAATTGACCAACTGCTCAACAAATGCCTCACAATCAAAAGGAATCCTACCTTCCAAGGGAGAAAAAAATAGATTTCAGTTACTTTCATGAAGAATTGAAAAAAAAATAGTAGGAAAGTTATCACATTTCATTAGAAAACAACACTGAATATACATATATTGTCTTCGCTGTTACCTTAAGTTTCTGGTATTTTATACTAAAAATCTATCCCTTAATTTCCTTTTTTTTTTTTTTAAAGATTTTATTTATTTATGAGAGAGAGAATGAGAGAGAGAGAGCATATGAGAGGGGGGAGGGTCAGAGGGAGAAGCAGACTCCCTGCCGGGCAGGGAGCCCGATGCGGGACTCGATCCCGGGACTCCAGGATCATGACCTGAGCCGAAGGCAGTCGCTTAACCAACTGAGCCACCCAGGCGCCCCTCTATCCCTTAATTTCCACTTAGGATTTCCTTTTACTCTTTCTTCATTTCATCAGCTCTTCTGAGTCATAACTCATTGCACAAAACATACTTGCTTTTAAACACAAGCACCTGTTATTTAGGCTAAAGAAGTAGATGCAAATGAATACATGTTTCAAGCCATTCACTTTATCTTCAGGAAGCGATTTTTGCCAACGTATAATAACAATGTTAACATTTGCTTTTCTCTTGGTGCTACCAGTTAGCTGAGCAGAGGTCAAGGATGATACCCGCCTCTTATAAAACATGATTGTACCACGGTGAAATGAGTGATTGGACTCTCTGGCTGAGATTATCTTCAGGTTAGTCATAGGTGTGGGCTGCTCGAGCAAAACTGGCTGGCACTCTTCCTGCCCTAGTAATTCATGGAAAGTGAAATGAAGCCCCGGTTCATTGAAACTTTCCTCAGACTTCAAAGAGGATGCTGAAAAAATAATCTGAGAATACCCATGTAGTATAGATGTATTCTGAACAATACTGCAGATGCCAGTTCTTGAGCTAAGGATAGAGCAGGACCTGGGAAGAGGTGTGCTATTTGGGGTTCTATTACCTTTGCAGGTTTGACAGCACTCTTCAAAATTTTCAGTTAACAACTGTGATCACATGTCTGCTACATTTATTTTAAAATAGAAGTTATGTGTGCCATAGTTTGCAGCCTAAATGTTAACTACGAAAAAAAGAGTAAGAGTTATCGTAATTTCACACAGAAAATGTATTTCTTTAAAATACCAAGGCATTTGGAAATCACCGTATTTAGCACATTTTTAGAAGAGAGAATTTCAGAAAACTATTTGCTAGAAGTATTTTTCTCTTTGCCACCCACCAGGATCTCCCTGAACTGTAAGCAAATTTATTTTAATTGACCACCACAATGCAACACTCTCCTCCAACCTTCTTTTACAAACAGTGGACTTCAAATTTCCTCTGAGACCATCACACAGAGAGCAGCAGTAAATGAAACTGCATGCCTATATTTCTGCGTTCCACCAATCCTTTGCTTAAATGTTAAAATGTAATTACACATTTTAAATGATCAAAATTTCCAATTTTGACAGTGATCCTTTTAGCTTAAACTAAACACTCCACAATAGTAGAAAAATCTACATGTGCAAAGTAGTAAGATTTCAGTCATTTCCATTCCATTACTCTAAAAAGCACTTTGTAGTCATTTATTCTGTACCATAATTGAGAGCTTATTTGCCAAAAATCTAATGGATTTTTTATTCATTTTAAATCACCCTGGCAAGAGTTATCAGACTTTTGAACAGGAGGTTTTAAACGCTTTCTTTCAAAAGAAAAGATGTAAAACCCTGCAAACAGATTGTAAAGGTAACAAATACTGACTTACATGAAAGACACCTTACTGTATTAGAGATTAAAAAACTAATCCTGTCGGATTAAATTTTAAGAAGCATAATGATTAAATTGTCTAATAAGAAGTGCGTAGCAAAACATTCAATTGCCAGAGGAAATACTGGGGGAAAAGGTTTGGATTTAAAAGTCCTCCCAAGTAAGCATAATTGAAACCTATACCTAATAAGCCTAATAAGATATTTCAGAAAATATCTTAAGACAAGTTTTGAAATGGCTATATAAAGTGAATCTTTGATTTCGTAGGTACATGGGCTGTTATTGACAAAAAACTCCAGTTGGTATGATATACTGCATGGCAAATTTTTCTAGGTATTTGTCACAGCTGCATTTAACAATCAAGCAAATAAAAACTTAATTGATTTAACCCTATTAGATTTTTCCTGAGTCATTTTTGAAATGTTTATACAATTGACTAATAAACTATATATCTCAATAGAAATGGAATCTACATATCCTGCTTCTTCCCAGTTTTCTGTATCTGAACATCTTTATCCTTCTCTTACCTATCGTATCTGTCTTTGATCTAGTCTGGCAAAACCAAACTTACATGACTCACTTAAGCATACTGATCATTTTTGTTTTTTTCAAGGGTTTTAAGGGAACTATTTTTCCAATAACACGTTAATAAAATGCATATGAAATATTTACTTTAAATTCAACAGAATAAAATTATTTAAAATGCAGAAGTGCTGACAAATAAAGAACCTCTAGAGCACTTCAAGTATCATGACTTAAGGACTATTTTTTATAACATAAGTTGTACTTCATTGTTCTATTTTTTTTTCTATTTAGCTTTTCTTATTAAAAAAAGAAATTCTCAGGAACATAAAGATATTATATTGCTATGATATTACTTCAACAAGTGTTAATTCTTAAAATTCTACAAAGCTGTTCAAAAGTGTCTCTTAAACTATACTGAGAACCTGAGACTACTGTTTCACTTCAATAGCTAGCCTCAGTGGCTTAGCTTGAAATCAAGGGTTCCAGCTGGAGGAGTCAGGCATTCACACAGTTGTAAAAGCTATTTGCAAACCTTGCTCACATCAAAGAGTATGTTATCACAATGTGTGTGTATGTGTGTGTATGTGGTTTCTATTAAAAGGAAAATCAAGAGTCAAAGGATAATTAGTCTAAAAAAATGGAAATGCTGGCAATTTCTCAGTTAATGTCTACTTAAGACTCACTTTTTAAAATTTTTATTTTATTTAAATTCAATTAATTAACATAGTGTATTCTTAGTTTCAGAGGTAGAGTTCAGTGATTCATCAGTTGTATAGAACACCCAGTGCTCTTTACTCTTTAACACCAATTCTTCTGACAAGGTGTACACATTACCAGTGAATATGTGGTAGTTTTCAAAGTACTTCAATACTGAAGTGCTCACACAATTGTAAAATATTTTATAAAGAACTACAAATGCTAAAATTATGTTTAAGCCAGATAATCAGTAAGCATGTAAGTTTACTATTAAAGAAAAGTAGCATACCTCTTGAGGCCCGAATGTATTCTTAAACGTAGGGACTCAATAAGAGATTAAAGATTAAAAAATGATTAGGTCATTTATTTTATTCTCATACAGAACTGCTCCCAAAAGTATGTGATTTAATTTTAATTCATCCACTTTAAAATATCCTTGGTAATAACAAATTCCAATTGCTTTGCTTGGAAGCCTATTAGCAGACTAGTTGGTATTGATATAATACTACAGTTAATTGTACCTCCTAGATTTGGGAAACCAGGCTGCTCTGCAGCAATTCTATAAACCTAATTAGATAATGCAAAGTTAATTTTTTTCCTCAAGTTTCAGAGTGCCAGTTCTTATATTCAGTGAACTGAATCAGGTCTCCCAGTTGGCATGTTTAAATGTTTCTCAGGAGTAATGCTTTAACATGCTACCAAGCCCAGAAGGGAATTTATAATGGAGCAGAAATGAGAACATTTCTCATTTTGAAATATTCAGGATTCTTAGCAAAAGGAAGCAACAGGAAGGTAGCCCTTCCCTCTCCAAAACAGACTTAAGCCCTGGATAACTGCAGTTCACGTAGCCTTAGCATTGCTTTCAGGATCCCAGGACGGAGCTAGAATGAAACGGTAGAGCCCACCTTAAAAAACCAACATTACCGGAAATGCTGAGCAGACAATTTTTCTATTGTTTCTTCCTGTAATTACGTGTCAGGCAAATTAATGTGTTAAAAACTAAAAACTGCCTAATATTCTGCGGATAAAGTTTCTTTTCCAACTTCAAATATTAAAATGTTGTTTTGGTCACAGCTTCTTATAAGTTACTGGATTTCAGACCAAAAGAGAGAAAAAAAAAAAAAAAAACCAAAAACCTCCTATGCATTATAATCGTTTTAATATAATGTGTACAGCATATAAAGTTTATATTACCACAACCACATGATTATGGTTTAGCTTAAAATATATATGTACAGATGTGTCTATATATACACATGGGGGGATGGGGGAGGGTGTAGAGAGGCACCTAATTAAGGCAGAACAGATAGAATCCAAAGTGTGTTAGTTCCCCTGTGATAGTTAAGTTCTCTAAAACCCTTCCTCTTCTTGTATTTTTCATCTAGTGAAGGTGATTATTTACTACTTGAACTTCTTTTTCTTCCAAGCTGGTTCCCCTGGGTCATCCCATTTACCGAGATGCCGGTGGAGAGGTCACGGTGTCCCTCCCTGGAGCCAGTTCTATGGGTTCGTTGAGCGGGCAGGTAAGCATGCTTCCACAACCACTTTCTACATCCCTAATGGTGATCAATTCTTGTTCAAATGCTGCGATATTCGACATTGCTGATGGTCCTGCCCTTAAATTCTCTTTGCCCATGTTTTCTACAGGCAATATTCTCTAAATCTTCTACTTCTGTCTATGCCTCCTTTCATCTCTCCCCCTCCCAGCACCTGAGAGAAGGCATTTTCCAGGTTTCTCTTTTCCTATCCACGTTTTTCTCCTCTATCTACACATAGCCCCTTCATTTACCAATCCGGTCCTCAGGCTTCAGACATATTCCTGCCTATGATTTGCACACTTTGCATCCAGTACTGATCCAGTTCTGAGCTCCATTTACCCAGTAGACACTGTCTATAAAATATGACATGCCCCTCCTCCCCTCAAAAATACTACATGCCCAAACCAAACCAATGTTTCGTTTTACAGCCCCCAAATCTACCCATCCTCCAGATGAGCAATTCTCAAAGTATGATCCCTGGACCAGCACCTCTGGAACTAGTTACAAATGCAAATTCTCTGCCCCACCTCAGACCTACAGAATCAGAGGTTCTAGGCATGAGGCTGGAGTACTTTGTTTTAACACACCCTCTGGGTGATTGTGAGGCCTACTGAAGTTACAAATGCAAATTCTCTGCCCCACCTCAGACCTACTGAATCAGAGGTTCTAGGCATGAGGCTGGAGTACTTTGTTTTAACACACCCTCTGGGTGATTGTGAGGCCTACTGAAGAACGCTTTAGACAGTTCTGTTCCTTCTGAGGCATCAGCATCCTCCCCCTTCCAGTTCCATCCAGAGGGTTCCTCTGCCTACCAGCTAATTCTACTCATAATCTCTCTCTCCTCATATTCATGGTCTTGGTCCCTCTCCTAGCTTTTAGGCCTTATCATGTCCTATGACACAGACATCTCTCTCCTCACTGAAATCCAGCTGGCACTGTTTCCAGATTATTCCTGACAGCCCAGCTCTGGATATTCACAGTATTCAATCTTTCAGGGTTCAGACTCCGTCTTTCTAGGGTTCTCTCCCCACTACTTCCACTCCCCAATCCCATCTTCCAGCCATGCAGTCCCCGGGATTTGCTGCAATCTTTCATGCCTTTGCACATACCTACCGTTCCTCTGTCCTCACACACTTGTCCCTCCGATATACCCTTTCTAAAGAGCTCTCTGACAGCACCCAGGCCTTACAGACTAGATGCTGCCTTCTCTGTGATCCCACAGGACCCAGTGGACTTAACTAATACAGGTGAGTTCTTGCCTCACCATTACAATAGGTCGCAAAAAAAAAAAAAAAAAAAAAAGTCATTACTTATTTTGTTTATCTTGGACCATATGTAGAGGACCATGCAATTTATCAGCCAACCCAGGGCCTCATTTACATCTGCAAGCTTATCAAGTACTGTACTCCCTCCAAACTCACCATGCTCTAGTCATACTGGCCTTCTATTTCTCAAACATTATAGCCTCATTCCAACCCCAGGGGCTTTTCACTTTCTGTTCCCTCTGCCTGGAACGTTCTTCCGTCAGAACTGCGTTATAGGCTTATACTCATTCTTTGGGCCTCAGCTCAGCCACTGCTCCCTGAACTTCCCTACAGGGTCCCCACTGCCCCTTTCTCCTTCATGTTATCCTGTATGGTCTTCAGTGTTTCTATTTGAAATTACCTCTCTACTGTCTCTATGTCCCCCTTTCAATGTAGTCCACTTGAGCACGTATATCTTGTTAAAATCTATAGTGTTTGGTCAGAGCATAGCTCCAAGTCCAAACACATGAGATTGAATCCGGCTCTACCACTTACTAAGTAAATGACCTTCGGCAAAGAGTTCACCTGACTCCATGGTCTCATCTATAATGGGACAACTACATCAGACTTGCATTTGAGGGTTGTTACAATTAAACAACATAATACACATAGAATGCTTACCTGGCATAAAGGAGTCAAGCAAGGTATGTTATCTATTGTATGTTACCTGTTATCATTGCTATTATTATTTACTGCTCTATAATATCTCCAAGGCCTACTGCAATGAATGGTACTTAGTAGACACTCAATAAATATTTGACATACTTGAGCGAATTAGTGAATCAAGAGCTGCTGGTTAATGGATGTCACCACTCCCCCAACTCTACTTCAGAAGCTTCCAAAAAGCTTCTCTAAGTGCTGACTTAATAAAACCCCAACCCAGTTCCCTGGCCTACCATTTAATTTCCTTCAAAATATGGCCCAAACTTACTTCCCCAATCTTAGCTTTCATCACTTTGCTGTAGTAAAAACTTTTTTCTGGTCTCACCATATTCTTTTAGTGTAGAGTGTTCTTCCCTGCATCCCTCCCTGATTCCACGGGACACTCCAGGTCTAGCCAAATGCCATGCTCTTGCCTCTGAACATCCACCTCCTATAGCCTCTATAGCTGCGCAAGAACCTCCTTTTCAGGGGCGCCTGGGTGGCTCAGTCGGTTAAGCACCTGCCTTTGGCTCAAGTCATGATCCCAGGGCTCCTGGGATGGAGCCCCAAATCGGGCTCCCTGTTCAGTGGGGAGTCTGCTTCTCCCTCTGCCCCTGCTCATGTGCTCTCTCTCTCTCACACACACTCTGTGTGTGTGTCAAATAAAATCTAAAAACTAAAAATAAAAAGAGAATGTCCTTTTTACAGCTATTCCATGTTCACACAGATCATCTTACTTATGAGAGGAGATCTGAGTCTGTGTCCTTGCCATCTCTGCATCTCCAGTGCCCAGCCCAGGATCTTAGGGAAAGCAAGACCTTGAGACATCAGTTTGGGCGAATGGAAGGTTGGAGTTCGGAAGGTATTATGAAAAGGCCCAACTTTATATATCAAAAGAAAACTACATTATGGATGCAACACCTACTGTGCAGTTATTAGGTCGAGACCTGAGTAACATCTTTATTATGTCAACACTTTTTATCTCTTCCACTGTCTAGTACAGCATCTCCAATGCCTAGAGCCATGGATGGCACTTAGTAAACACTCAAATATTTCACACTTGTTGAGTAAATGACTCACGCTTTTAATAAAAATATATCTCCCAATTCTTACAAAGAATTCTGTCCACATTGTTAAGGCATATCTCACCCTCTCACCCTTTCCCCTCTTCCACTGTACAAAACCCAACCATAAAATCATTCCTTTCCTAAACTGAAGCTATGTCCATTTTATTCTAGAGATTATAAATTTTTTTTTAAAGATTTTTTATTTATTTGAGAGAGAGAGAATGACAGACAGAGAGCACAAGAGGGAAGAGGGCAGAGGGAGAAGCAGACCCCCTGCTCAGCAGGGAGCCCGATGCGGGACTCGATCCTGGGACTCCAGGATCATGACCTGAGCCGAAGGCAGTCGCTTAACCAACTGAGCCACCCAGGAGCCCCGAGATTATAAATTCTTAATTTAACCACTTCTCTCCTTCTGTCACATTGCACATTCATTCTTCAGGGATGAAAATTAGAATTCGAAACACGAACAAAGACAATGATCTAGGTTGAAGTCAGATAATCCCAATCATTTTCCTACATTCAAGAGCCACTCAAATCTTGCTGACCAACTCTTTCATAACTCTGGAGTTAGAATTTACAAATACTCTGTTTACAAATGGCCCAGAATTCTGGAAAATCAGAATTCTGATTTTCATTCATGTTGCATTATTTTCTCTCTCCTTCTGTCTCCAATTTAGGAGTGACTAATCTAACGCAGCTTATACTAATTGTTGCAGCCCACACCTTATCTCCCATTCCATGTAGCCAGCCGGAATCACAAAACAGTTATCCAAATTCAACCCGCTCCTTACCAGTTTTCATTCCTTCCTTACGAATAATTGTACACTCCCTGAATGGCTATTCTCCACCTTCTCCACCTCCTGATTTGGCTCTTGACAAAACGTTCTATGACAGCTGTCAGTGTTTCCTTATATTGCTACTGGATTAAGGAAGAAAGGAAGGAACCCAGACCATGCAAGTATTGCATCTCTTCAACTAGGAAGAGATCTCTTTATAACAGGGATTTTTACTTGAGGTATTCTTGGTATTCTCCAATGGGGTCTTCCTGGGAGGGAGGTGAAGAGGTGTGGTCGTAACAGGACTGATGCCTGACCTTTGACCACTGGATGGGTAACACTTCCACAAAATCCACAGATTTAGAATTCTTGGGAATGTTTGCATTTCTGGGGTGTCCGGACCTAAAGGGGAGACGTGAATGAATGCTTCAGCACCCTGGTAGATGGGGGAGATACTCCATGAGCTGCTCCAAGAAACATAAATCCTGCCTTCAAAGGACTCAGTCAGCGGTTTACAGTGAAATGAGAAAGCTTTTGATTCTCACCTCCCCCCCCAAAAAAAGCACATGTACACAGAAGTCTGCATTAATTTCAGGACGTCTATAACGCCTAGAGTTCATAGACGGGAGTTTTTCATTACAGCTGTGAGGGAGGACAGCAAAATAGAACAAAAACAAATCCTGAGGCATTTCAACTGGGGAAGTAAGACAACAGTGACCACTTAAGACACTACGCTTTGCTAAGTGATAGCTCTATTCCTAATGATATCAATGGCGCTTCCATTTGTAATAGTCTTAAGGTCAAGGGCAGAATCTTTCAGGTTGCAATCAATTGTCACAGAGATAAAAGGGTTTGGTAAGGTGGAACTTGACTGTGACAGGGTAATCAATTCAGTCACTCAGCTTCATTTAAGCAATATTCCTTTCAACGGGTCTTAGGTTATCCCTTAAAACCTCCCTGCCTAGGAAGGATTCCTGAATCAGCCCTGCTCTGTATGCTCTAAACCTACGTGGCATTAATGGTTTGACTAAGATAGCATTTACACATACAAAGAATCATCCATTTACCAGCAGCTTCTCATCAGTGCACTGGATTAGCTATAATAAAACCATTGAAGAGCTCAACCCTTCCATTACAAACCTTTATTGTCAGGAGCTTATGGTTCATTTTTAAACTCCGGGCTAAAACTTGGGATGTATGGTCTAGGAGATACCATAATTTATTTAATTAAAGGAACTTTCTGCACTTCGCAAGTACTAAACAGATGGTCTTAATAAATGCTGACCTGAAAATATCCAGAGGACAAAGCCTAAAAAAGGAAGCCTTCCCATAACCATAAAACATAAAAATGTATGAATGTTTGTCTTCAGAACTTTCAATGTGACAATCTATCATCCTAAACCTCCTGACGCCTTCTACACTCCCACATCCAATCAACTAGTCCTGATACCTTTGCATCTTTAATAGCTCTTGAATCAGTTCTTCACTTCCATTGTCACCCTACCCATCCAAGCAACGCCATGTCCCACCTGAACTATTATAACCTCCAACAGGACTCCTACTCTCTGTTCTTGCTCTAAATCAATTCATACTTCCTGCAGGCAATCAGAATGATCCTTCCAAAACACAAATCTAATCAAGTCTCCCTACTTAAAAAATCCTTCAACGGTTTCCTGCTGCTCTAAAGACCTCATCTTTAGCATGGTCTGCAAGACCCATACTATGTTTACATCCTCACTCCACCTCTCCTCTCATCCTCCATGTTCTAATTCTACTGGTCTTCTTCCAGTTCCTCAGTTCATTATACTGCCTTCTACCTCAGGACCTTTGCACATACTTCTCCCTGTTAGAGGAGTGCCTTCCTCCCACATCCAGGTCAACAACTATCTGTATTCAAATCTTCAAATTTCAACTAAGTCATTTCTTCAGGTAAGACTTTTATGACCAGGGGCACCTGGGTGGCTCAGTCATTAAGCGGCTCAGGTCATGATCCCAGGGTCCTGGGACAGAGCCCCGCCATCGGGCTCCCTGCTCTGCGGGAAGCCTGCTTCTCCCTCTCCCACTCGCCCTGCTTGTGTTCCCTCTCTCACTGTGTCTCTGTCAAATAAATAAATAAAATCTTTAAAAAGAAAAAAAGACGTTTATGACCAAATTCCTGTTCTCTTATCCCCTAAGGCTTTTCTTCACAGCATGGAGCATAGTTTCTATTTGCAGATTTGTGGAGTTTTGATTAAAGTGGGGTGTTTTCCCACAAAGCTGTAAGATCCAGGGTTAGTGGTAAGGAGCATTTCCTCGATAACTAGCATTAGTACATAGTAGGCACTCAAAAATGTTTGTTGAATAAATCACATCATCTACAACAGAGTACAATTTGAACAGTAAGATCATCTTGCACATCATTTACCTCAGAAAAAACAGCAAAAGGCCCTGAATGAGGAAGGAGATAAGAAATGTGTTTCTCATCTTGACCATGGGTAATGTGTTTTGTAATAGTGACCTCCACAGCTGGGCAGATATAAAGAAGTCGTCCCGGCTTAAAAAAAAACAAAAAAACAAAAAACCAGGTTGCTACAGACTTTACTGCCTGGAACACTGAAAGGACAAGACGAGCAGTGGCACAGGCTGGGGCCACAAGTACAAGCTTGCCAAAGCTGAGGCAGAACCTTTATTTGGTTGGTTGTTCTAGCCTATTTCAAGCCACTAACAGGCATTTATAGGGATCCAAAAAAAAAAGCCCAAAGGTGGATCAACATTAAAGAGGCAGGTGCCTCACAGCGGGGAGAGGTGTCTGCAACCATAAATCGAAGGAAAAGAACTAGAAGGCAGAAGGGAAACTCGGGAGTCAGAATCTGCGGGTTGGTCAGAACCTTCTCTAAAGGAAATGTTCTTCTAGTGCCAGATCTCAGAAGTTCTTAGGATAGTTTTTAATAAAAGGAGGCAAAAGTCCCTTGTTTATGGTCGTAATTATTCATAAGTTATGCCTTAAATTGCTTAGGTAACATTTACGTAAAGTTAATAAAAGGTTTTGGTTTTCCTGATCCATAAGCATTCTTTGCAGTGTTAATCATATTTAAAAGTCTTAAAAAGCTAGCTTCTGTCTTTGGCAAATGACAGAAATTACAGTGGACCCAGTGACAAACTATCAAATAAGTTGGACCAAAAAAATCAAGATATCACCACCTGCCATTGAATGACTAGCCTTGTGGCTGGGTACTTATTACATATCCACTTTAGTAAAGTATTTCAAGAGATGGGTATCGGTGTGGATGTTCTACGACCTCTTTAATAAAACACTTGTCATGGGAACTACAGGACATTCCGAACATGGCTAGTTTCGTCAGACTTTCCTCAGTTTCTCTCCCAGAAAATGGGGTTCTAACATTTCTAGCTTTCTGTGAAAGGCCATTTAATGACTTAAAACACTCTCGATTGCAATATTCAGTTATCCCTTGTCAATCATTCTGAAAGCAAAAAACCATAAAGAGGTCACCAAGAGCGCAAGAGTTCTGAGAGGCTTAAAACCACAAACACACTTAAAGGAAAACTTGGTACTTTTTATTATCAGTGACTTAGATGACTTAGATGGGAGCCCACCCCAGATGTTACAAAGAGATTCCACTTGGGTCAAGACTTCAAACACTAAAACTTAAGAGTAAATCTAATTTCACCATATAGACAGAAACGGATAAGGAAAGCTCTTCCTAGGATTCTTCTTAAAAGGAAGGCTTCCCATTCAACTTTCTGATGCTAAGTTAATGCTAAGGAAAGTTAATAAAGGAGATCACACAGACGCGATGTACACAGTATTTGCCAAAGGCACTTTACTGCAGAGCCTAACTCCACCCAAGGCCCCCCGGCCGCTCAGTGGCCCTGAACCCTTGGCGCCCTCCCTCACCCCCAAGGGCAGCGGGCCCGGCGGGCTATCCCGGGCTCCGCGATGAGGAAGGAGGCGGCTCCTTTTCGGGGAGCGGATCCGGCTGGGGCGGGGCGGGGGGGGAGAAGCCGGTATGCAGCCAACCAACTGGGTCAGCGAAGCCGCAGGCGCCGCGGCCCCTTCCCGGCGCGGCTCACGGTAAGTAACGTTCCGAGGCGCCTGACTAAACCCTCAAAAGCAACGGAGTGTCCAAGCTAACACTCGCGCCTCCGGCGGCAGACAAATGCGTCCCAGCGGAGCGGCCGGGCTGGGCGAGCACGCAGCCAAAGCCGAGCGGCGGGGCGCCGGCACAAGTTAGTTTCCCGGCCCGAGCAGCCCTGCCACAGCCCGGGAAGAGGAACCAGCCCCACGTCCCCCGGACAGAGCCGCCCGGAGCCGACGGGCGGGCGGGCGGGCGACGCTTCCCCGGCGCGGTGTGGACTGCGGTGGAGGGGCCCGCGAGCCGGGCGGGGTCGCCCCTCAGCCACCTCGGGCCAACCGCCCCTCCCTCACCGGGGAAGCGAAGAGGAAGGGCCGGTCCGGGGTGAGGCCTCGGCCTCCCATCGCACCCCGTCTCGCGGCCACCGGAGTTGGGGGGGGGAGGCGGCGCTCTCCGTACGAGCCGGAGGCGGGGCGCCATCTCCCTCCCACCCCCCGCACGCAGGCGGGCCGGGGGAGCCCGGGGCTGCGAGCATCCCTGGACGGGCGGTGGCGGGAGGGAAGGCTGCACCGAGGGGCCTGGTCCCGAGCGGCGGTGATCGCAGCGGCAGCATCTCGCCTCCTTCAGGCCTGCACGCGCCACAGGCCGCAGCCTGGACCAACCCCGCGTCCCCCGGCCGCGACCGCGGCGGTCCCCGCACGGAGGAGTCGGGGGGCTGGGCGGCCGCGGCCCCCGCTCTCCTCCCGCTCTCCTCCCGCTCCGCCCCGCAGTGCCGGCGTGGAGCACCGCCGCCGCCGGCGGAGCCCGGGGCGGGGGAGCGCGGGAGGAAGGGGCGGCGAGGGGGCGGGCCGGTGGCTGGTAGCGGCGACCGGGTGCTCGGGGCTCGGCGCCCCCCGATCGGCCCGCGCTGCGCCAGCACCACCTGCGGAGCTGCGGCTCAACGCCGCGCCCCGACCCCGCCGCCCTGCTCCCGCCACGCGCGCGCGCGCAAACAAAACAAGTTGCAGGTCGCCGCCGCCGGAGGGGGCGGGCGGGTCACTCACCCTCATCCTGCTCAGCGGGCTTGGGTCGTCCGGCCGCGGGGACAGGGAAGACCAGAGGACTACTAGCCCCAGGAAGCTTCCCACCACCAGTAAACTGCGTAAGATGAACCCAATCTTCAGCCTCATCTTCCTCCGGCGGCGAGAGACACAGAGCCCGGCGCAGCCGCCGCCACAGCTCTCCCCTCCCTCCTTCCCCCTCCTCCGGCTCTCCACCTCCTCCCTCCCCCACCCCTACCGCTTCGGCTGCCGCCCTCTCCGCAGCCTGCCCTTTCCAGCTCCAGATCCGGAACTCCCCTTGGCTCTACCTTCCCCCGGGCTCTTCCCTCCGCCCCCTCCCCGCGGCTCGCCGGCTCGGACTGCGCTCCGCCGCCGCGCCGCGTCCCCCCCGCCCCCGCCGGCCTCCGCAGCGCTCCAACCGACCCGTGTGCCTCGCTCTTCTGAGCTTCCTTTCTGTGTACCTACCCCCCTTCCCGGCACGCAGTCCCCTTCTCTCACCGCTGTGCCCAAGAACCCTCTTCGCAATTCCCTGTTACCTTGTAACTAACTTACACTTGCCCCAGCTCTGGTCCTTAGCCTTTGCCCCACTGCTCAGCTCTGAAAGCTTCCAGATTCCCAAACTTTTGTTTTAATTATGGGCCATAACTCTGTCCTTAACGCCCGTGCCCTCCAGGATTCCCCACGGCCCGCCGCCCCCCTCCCCGCGGACCTGGAGCGGCTGCTGGCTGCCCTTCCCTTTCTTACACCCACTACCCGGAGCCCCCAGCCGCAAGGCTTGCAGGAAGCCAACCAGGAAGTCAGGGCTACCGCCGCCGCTGCAGCAGCTCCACGTGGCTGATTTATAGCTGGGAGGATTTTTTTTCTTATTGATTGTTCTTGCTTTTTCACACGGCTCCTTAAGGAGGTGGATTTGTAACTGAAAGGCCCAGGTGTGATGTGCACATATCCCTGGACTGGAGGGGTTCACTTGGAAAGCCAATACTCACTTTCTCTTGAGATAATTAGAAGAACGCCAGTCTCGTGCTAATAATACCCACCTTGCTCACGGGCTGTTTCTATTTGGAGGACCGAGGATTTGGGGTTTTTTAAACAATGCTCTACCTTCATTGCCACCCTGAGACCTGATTTTTTACCACTTGATGGAGGTTCCTTGATTTCTGTTTTTCAACCCTTTTCTGTCTGTGAGACCTAAATTATACAGGAAAGGATATCGACAAATGTGTAGCCAAATGCCTCACTCTCAGGGAATAATTTTACCTCCATATCTCCCAATAAAGATGCCAATCACTTTATTGCCAAGTGTACGTGATTATGTTATCAGTGTAGCATATCTTAAACTGCCTAATTTAAGTTAAACAGAATGTTTAATATCTTATGCTAATATTTAGGATGGTGAAAGTTGATCCTTTTTCCTAATGTCTCATATCTAAAAGGACTTTAAGAAAAGTAAAACCTGGTTATTTAAATTTTTAAAATGAAATAGAGAATTTGAATCATCCAGATAAAGAATTGTACCAAACTAATTCATGTACTTTATAATTTGGGTTACATTACCCGGTATTTTGGGGAATTCTGTAGATGCCATAATTTCAGAATTTCCACAAAATATTCAGAGTGATATCCTTGTGAACAACATAGGGAATGTAAAGTGGATGACAATATAGTTAGGTATATTCTTGTTTGGCTGAATAATTGTACACAGTTGCAATATAAGCCTAATATATAGAGCAACTGGAGGAGGGGTATCAGGTGTTGAACACAGATCACTGTCTGACTCAGCATTTTTATCAGCCAGTTAAGAACCAGTTGTTTTTAGTACAAGATGAGGGAGATTTTGCTGAAGACTTTTTTGGTGGAAAAGACCTGAATATTTGATTAAGAATGAACCTACTGGGTACTATAGAAAGCTAATGCCTCACTGCTGGGTCAATTCAGGTGGATGTTGGGACCCAGAAATTGCCTGTTAATAAGTACCCCAGGTGATTCTGATCCAGATAAGCTGTGCACCACCTTTGGGAGAAACAGTAGAAGGGAAGGGGTGCTTGGGGAAAGATTTATTTAGATATTCTTGGGAGGCAGGAATAGGATCATTTGTGGACCCAACCTGAGCTGCTCACAAGGGAGGAGGACACCTTTGCAAAGTAGACAGCTCCCTAGACGAAGACTGGGCTTAGAACAGGTGACCTTCAAGGAATCTTATTCTGATCATATGAGGGAATAATTCCATTTGAAATCAGCAGCTGAAGTTAAACCTCTCATTTGTGCTCTCGCTTTCACAGAGGAGACCGTTTTTTATTATTAAGAAAATAGGAAGCTTCATTTTTCCTATTAGGAGTATAGTTGCACAGGTATGCAAATTGTAAGTGCTGCTTATTACTAAAGTAATGGGAATGATTCTTGGGCAGAAATAGGATTCAGAGATCCCGCCATCCCCCTTTAGTTTTGCATATAGAGAACTTAAAATTTGTGTGAAAGGATACAAAGTTAGAAATTGACAGAAGGGTATATAGTTGTAAAAGCCCATGTTTCTCTGAGCCCTCACAACGTTAAAAAGAAACTAAAAGTATACCTTAAAATATATGCCCGTTGCAATATTTGCTGGGAGGCAGCCTCTGTAGAGTTGACACAACTCTGTGTAGAAAATGAGCTACATGCAAAGCTTACATCAAGGTTAGTCACTTAACCGCTCTGAACTCTTATCTGCCGAATAGCGAAAAAGATACAAAATGTAAAGATAGGGTGGTAGAACAAGTCTCAGTTGTGTATGGGCATATATATATATATATATATATATATATATATATATATATTTTTTTTTTTTTTTTTAAGGATTTTATTTATTTGACAGAGAGAGACACAGCGAGAGAGGGAACACAAGTAGGGGGAGTGGGAGAGGGAGAAGCAGGCTTGCCGCGGAGCAGGGAGCCCCATGTGGGGCTTGATCCCAGGACCCTGGGATCATGACCTGAGCCGAAGGCAGACGCTTAACGACTGAGCCACCCAGGTGCCCCCATATTTTTTTTTTTAACAGATGCTACAGTTATTGTACGACAGGGATTTTTGTGCTGGAATACTTCTAGTTTGTCTAATCCTGGGTTCACTGAGAAAGAGGGTAGAGACTAGAACTGCATTGGATGGCCAAGGGAGCACTGCCCTCTGTCACATATGGGGTCAGTGTGGTGGACCAAGACATGGTGCCTTTGGCTAGGAGGCCAGCAGAGGGCTCAGAAGCAAGGTAATGGGGCAGAAGAGAAATTTTGTGAATGCCTAGTGTGTGCAAGATGCTTCACGTTTGTTACTTCATTTAATCTTGACACAATCTGAGTGAGGTTGGTATTACTAGTGTTCTCAAACGGGGATTCAAAGCAGATCTTTCTAACCTCGAATTCTTGCCACTACATGCATGCTCCTCACCAAGCTGTGCTAGCTTTCTGGGCCTAGAATATAAATAAGTGTTCTCAGACAGGATGCAAAAGGTCAGGGCCTAAAGATTTGCTAGGTTTTTAATTCTTCCTGGTGCCTGCTCTTTTAAAGGAGAACCCACCAAAAGGAACTGTGTCCATGCTTGGGTTGCAGTTTAAAGGTGTAGTGCACTGGGGCTCTCACCACTCCTTTCTGTTATGCTGCAACCAAGCTGAACCCAAGTCTCTAAGTGTATCTTGAACTCCCTTGCCTTCAGGCCTTTGTAAGGAGAGTAAAGCCTGAAATGACGCCTTAACAAAAAGCTTTTCCACACTCCTGCCCACATCCCTCCCCACGCCCCATGTCCCTCCCTAACCAATATCCTGGGATAGGTACCCTCCTAGGTGCTGCCACTGCACCCCACACTTTTCCTTCTCTATTAATTACCACTACATTGTAATTGCTTAATTTCTTTTTTCCACTCCCAGATAAAGAGGTAGAGGAGGGTGGAGTTGGTCTGTCTAGTTCATCATTATATTCCTGTGTCTAGTGTGTAGCAAAGTTTCAGTGATTTTTTTTTTTTCGATGAAATACTGAATGAATAATTGGATGGAGACGGTAAAGTGAAGACGAAAGGTAGACTAGACGAGGGGTCAGAGCTATGTCAACTGCTCTTCTTCCTTACCTGGAGGTTCTCCTTCCAGGATAAAACTTTAGAGGTTTTATCTAATTAGAAGAGTGATTATTTTGCATGTTGTCATCAACAGCAGCAGCTGGTAGACTATTGTTTCCCCTTTACTCCGCATCTTACTAGGGCAACTCAGGACAAAAGGAAAGTGATAGTTTAATTTGAGATTTTTGTATCTACTGAGAATCCACTCCCCTGCCCCCAAAAAAGAAAGAAACTAAATTTTCTTGAAATGGGAACATGTAGCCATGGGCAATTACTATCTGCAACCAAATTTCAATTTTAACTATGTCTGACTGCCAAGAACTCAGATTAAATTAGAATCAGTGACCTATAAATTACTGGGTAAATCTCATATTACCTGTTCTGTAAACATCTAATCACCTCTTTTCAAAGAAGAACACCAACGATAGTACTTTTAAGTCAAAAATGTATTTTATCTTTTAGGAAAGAATTACTACTTAGATATTTAAAAGTGTTGATAGTTTAATTTTGTTAAGAATATATTAATTTGTGCAGTGTTTTTTAGTTATCTCTTACTGCATAACAAACCACCCCCAAATTTAGCACTTTAAAACAACAAACTTCTTTCACACAGTTTCTGAGGGTCAGGAATCAGGAGTGGTTTAGTTGGGTGGTTCTGGCTCAAGGTCTCTCATGAGGTTGTTGTCAGGCCATGAGCTGGGGCCACATTCATCTCATGGTTCAACTGGACTTAGAGAATCTGCTTCCAAGTTCACTCACAAAGCCAACAGGCAGGCCTCACTTCGTCACGGGCTGTTGGTGGGAAACTTTAGTTGCTTGTCACAAGGGCCTCTCCACAGGGCTACTTATGACATGGCAGCTGGCTTCTTCCTCCTGAGTAAAAGATCTGAGGGCAAGAGAAAGAGAGCTCAAAATGGAAGCCATAGTTTGGTACAGTGTGGGAGCGGACTAGACAAGGGTGTAGGTACTAAGAGGTGGGGGACTTTGGAGGCTTAAAAACAACACTGGGAATCAAGTATCTGGGTCAGAATACTAGTATTTTCATTTACTGTTTGTGTTAACTCAGTTATGTAGTATTCATTATCATATGCTTAAATCTTTCAGAAAGAATCCAGACCTTAGATAATTACTTATTTCTGATTATCTTACAAAGAAATACTCTGTGTACTGTCTTCAACTATAAAATAAAGGAGTTAGACCAACTGATCTCAATTCCTTTCAATACTGAAATTCTAAGACTATCCTGTGATGTTGATGTATGGTTGGCACTTTTAAATTTAAACTCTCACATAGAATACAGCAAAGTAAAATTCTGCCTTTATACTTTTTTTCCTGACATGGATTACTGTTTCTATCTTAAGCTTAAGAGATGGATAATTCCTAAGTTGTGCTCATCTGGAATAAAAGACTGTTGTCACTAGGGCTTCCATTTGCTGAGGTTAATGGTCTCCTACAGTGTTTTGAAGGCAAAAATGCTTATGTAAAACCCTCTTAGATTTAACACTGTAGAGCACTACCTCCTCATAATTCAGCACTGTTTTTGGATTCCCATAATTCAGAAGTAGTCTTCTGATTTTAACCGTTTATTGAAGAGGTGATTGAAGCAAATTTTCTCTCTCACCACTCTTGCGTGGAACCTGTTCGACAGCGTCCCACTGCTTTTGGTATTAAACCGAAATTTCTCAATTTATTACAAAGACCTTTGTGAGCTTGCCTCTGCTTACCTCCACAGCCTCACAGCTGGTCAGTGACCTCTTTTCCAACTCAAACTACAGCTACATTGATCTTCTCTCCATTTCTGGAACAGGCCAAGGTCTGTCACTTCTAGGCCTTCATGCATGTTATTCCCTTACCTGGGACACTGTTTCAGCACCAACTCCCTTCTACCAAACTCCTGATCATCCTTCAATTCAATTTATACATCAGTTCTTTCAGAGAACTCTTGAATGTTCTCTTCAGACCCTACCCTTGACGAGGGTAGGAGCCTCTGCTTCATGCTCTCAGAGCACCCCGTGCACTCTCCATCGTAGCACATAGAGCTCTGCCTTGTAATTGCTTCTTCAATGGCCCATCACCCCCATTAGGCCGAATTTCTTAAGGGTAAGGGCCATGTTCTTGTCATTTGTGATTGTATTCCTAGATGTCCGTCATGCCTGGCACGCAGGAGATGGTCAGTATTTGAGAGCAAATGAGTGAAAGGAGATTTCACATACTCACTGCATCCTATGTTCACTCTGTGTTTTAAGCATAGAGAAGTTTGGAAGCATTGTATACTAAAAGATATATTGCATGCATGTACACAAAGAGAAAATATACCTGTTCATTGTTCGGTTGTTAGAAAAGGACGGAAGAAAAGATAAAATTTCCAGGCCTCAGCAAGATGCAGGGAGGTGCAGTGGGGAAATGTAAGGTCTGGAATTAATTACTGGATATGGAGTCTTGTCCAGCCTCTCATTCCTGGATCATTTACGGTGATGTCTCTGGATAATCTCTCTGTAGGCTGTACCTCGGTTTCTTTTTGTATGTGTGCAACTCTGCTTATCTCCTCCAGGAAGTCTGAAAAGGCTTCTAGATGTAGTCCATCACTAAAAATAATCTAATCTTACTTATAACTAATTTAAAAATATGTCAGGTGGTTCTGTCACTAAAAAAAAATCTTAAGAACCAAAACTCCCTTCTTGCTATACACTGCCCCCACTCAATCTCAGCAATGAAATTCTTTACCTCAGTTTTCCCTCATCTTTATGAGCTTCAGTGTCTTTCTACAGCTTAATAATGTGTATAGAATTTTCCATTTTCTTCCCCCATGCTTTAATAAGTTCTAATTAACAGATCTTAAGAGGGGATAATAGCTAAATGTTTTGCATAAGTATTTTAGAGTTGAGTGGCTTTGCCCTTTTTTAGGACCTGGGATAGGAGGGTACACTGTTCTACATTTTTATCTGACCAAAATGAGTACTTTAATTCCTAGATAATAAACTGATTGCTGTTTGAAACTACCTATCTGCTCACTGATGCAGAGGTTTATATGCACAAACTGTAATAGGACTTATCGTAATACCTTGACAAATTTCAGTTTTAAAGACTTTTCATGTCATTTAACCACACTGCTGAGAACTTGAGTCTTTCTTCAGTGGATTTCATATTTTAATTTCATGAAATTTTAGCACTTGAAGGGAAATTAGAGTCTAGCCAAATCTCTCGGTTTACATATGACAGGTGGGGTTCTCTGTCCCTCTTCTGACATGGTTTCTTTTCATTCCACCCCTGTTGCCATCAAAGTGATGTTCTGAGAGATTATCAGTGTGACAAAAACAGAGGCTAGTTTGTCTTGAAGATGTCAGAGTCCCACATGAAAGAAGGTGAGATTCTGGGCGATGTATTTTGCTGAGTCCTCTGGCCTGACGGTGATAGGTGTAGCTAGATAAACAGGATCTCTAGAAGGATGTGAAGATGTATAGAACAGGAGGAAGGGACATTTTGGTGCTTGTCCAAGGCAAACTACAGTCTAAAAGGCACATGACAGGAACCACAAAGAATTTCTTTGCACCATTTTCTGAATGTTTTTTGGATTAATTATAAGTGGGTTATTTTTAGTAATGGACTGTGCCTCGAAGCTGTTTCAGACATTTCAAAGGAGATAAACCAAGTTGCATGTAAATAAAGAAACTGAGGTATAGATTCCTGAGACCCATGCAGGAAGATTATCCTAAATGATCCAGGAATTAGGGGCTGGGCAAGGAGTAATTCCAAACATTCTGTGTCCCCACTGGGCCATACTGCATCTTGCTGAGGCCTGGAAACTTTCTCTTTCTTTCAGGTATTTTCTAACAACTGAGCAATGAACAGGTACATTTTCTCTTTATTTGAACGTGTGGTCCTACATAAAGTGACTGTTTGGAGAACCACACCAGGGAGATGTGAGCCAAGAGTGCTGATCTTCAGAAAAGCTCAAAATACTGTCACTTAGATAAATGTACCTTTTGGCATATTGCAAGGAGTTTTGAAATTTGAATTCTAATTAAATTTCTTTTTGGAGAATGGTCTTTGAGGACTTGGTCTCATAGGATGTCATCTATTTCTCAAACTGTGTAAAATGATTTTTAAGAAATTGAATCACTTTCTGTGATCTTTTATTGTATATTTATAGCTATTTCTACTCAACTTTTTTTGAGCATGTATCATGCGAGGCGTTGTTCCAGATGATGGGATATAGCAGTAAACTAAAAGAATGGAGATCTCTGTTCTCGTGGAATCAGACAATAAACAAGATATGTAAATTATTATCTATTATTACCAAATAAACTGGGATATCGCTTATGGGCCAAGCATTGGTCTAAGAGTTCACAAGCTTAACTCATTTATTTAGATAGCATAGCAGAAGATGAATGCTAGGGAGAAAAATAAAGCAGGGAAGTGGGATTTGGAATGCTGGATGGGAGTGAGGGAAGGTTTCAATTTTCAGTAGTCTGAGAAGGTCTCATTGAGAGGACAATACTGGAACAAGACCTAAAGGGATGAAGGAACAAGCCAAATGGATATCTGAGGGAGATGGCTCCAGGCCTAAAGAGCAGCAAGTACAAAGGCCCCTAGGCAAGAACATTCCTGCTTGGTTTAGGAAAAGCAAGGACAAAAGCAGAGTTCTGGCTGAGAAAGTAAGAGGAGAATATTAGGACACAGCAGTGACTGTGACTTCAATTTAGAGTGAGATGGGAAGCCATTGACTTGCAGAGGGGTGGAAAGATAGAAATTGTATCTAAATAGGATCACAGCCTCTGGCTTCTGGATTTAACATGGAAAGGAACAAAGATAAAAGCAAGGACCAGCGAGGAGGCTATTTTTCAATAATCCGGATGGGAGATCATGGTAGCATGGACTAGGATTAGGACAGAGGAAGTGGTTAAAATAGGTCAGAATATGGATATATTTTGATTATTCTTCAACTCTTATGGTTCTAAATTATCGAACTTGTTGTTTTGCTTCCAGACTCTCCGTAAGTAGTTAAATTAATAGTCTGTAAAACAAACTCTTTAAATGCTCTGGCAGCACATATTATTTTAAGAAGCCTTGTAAGCAATTACTCGGCAATTTTTCTAGATTTTCATATATACAGTATATTTTCAAATGGAACAACTTCTACTTGGAAATAAAATCTCCCATGCAACAATGGCAGTTTAGATGCCAGGATCAACTGATCTGATGAAAACAACTGAAAAAATGCCGGGTAATATATTTTTTAAATCTTTCTAAATGCATCCATGGGTAACAAGAAAATAAAGAACACTAAGATCAAAGATGGAGTAGAGAGGGTCAGTTAAACACCAACGCTGGCTTTTTGCCTTAAGGGCTTTGTCCAAACCCCAGGTACCTGAGTATCATTTATATTCTGAGTTCAAGGATTTAGGAACAGAAAACAAATTCAGGATCCACCCAAAATGGAAAGTCTAATAGTACCTCAAAAACTAGGGTCCCCAGGGGCACCTGGGTGGCTCAGTCGGTTAAGCATCAGGCTTTGGCTAGGGTCATGATCTCAGGGTCCTGGGATTGAGTGCCATATCAGGCTCTCCACTTAGCGGTGACTCTGCTTCTCCCTCTCCCTCTGTGATCTCTCTCGCTTTCACTCTCTCTCTCAAATAAATAAATCTTTAAAAAAAAAACTAGAATCCCCAAAGAGTTTCATCCCCAAGGTGAGAGAGAACTAAAATTAACCCATTCCCCTCACTCCCTGAAAAGAAACCTTCCTCTGCGCATACCCCACACCATCTATCTAAGAAATTAGTCATTATAAATTGTCCATCACGCTGGTTTGCAGCCAGAATCCACACCACCTGGATGGCTAGAAAACCCTCAAACCAAGAACTTAGTTTAAAGTGGTCCCAGACCAATCATGTCACAAGGCATCTGAAAAGCAAATACACTCCTTTTTGGTTTTGTTTTTGTTTTTTTTTTAAGATTTATTTATTTGAGAGAGAGAGCATGAGCAGGGCAGGGGCAGAGGGAGAGGAAGAAGCAGACTCCCCGCTGAGCAGGGAGCCCAATATGGGGCTCAATCCCAGGACCCTGAGATCATGACTTGAGTCAAAGGCAGGTGCTTAACTGAGCCACCCAGGTGCCCCATTTTTTTTTTAACAACTTTTTGAAAGAACCCTCTTTACCTCATGCTTTGAAAAACGTTCTGTTCCTGTGGCCCCTAAGAAAATGAGTTGCTCACAGTTGAAAATCACTGAACACCCAAGGCCCTGTGAGGGCCGTTTAGCAGAAACAATATACTGCAAAATACACTGTTAAAAGTGATAGCAGTTGGAATTATTGGACACTATAAAATAATCATATGCAATATATTTCAGAAATGAAAAGAGCTCTGAAAATATGAGTAAAATTGAGAAGAGATCTAATTTCCAGAAACAAAAAATATAAATAAAAATTTTAAGTTAATGGATGAATTAACAGCACATTAGAATTGTTATTGACATTTTCTCATCCTTTGGTTTCTGGGCTCTTGGTTCTTTTTCCATCTTTCAGCCACTCATTCTCAGTCTTGGTCACTAATTCTATAATCTAAATTAAAGGCTAACATCATTTATCTTTTATAAAAAAATTTTTTTTAAAGATTTTGTATCTATTTGTTAGAGAGCATGAGCAGGGGGGAGGGGCAGAGGGAGAGGGAGAAGCAGACTCCCCACTGAGCAGGGAGCCTGATGCGGGGGCTCGATCACATCATGACCTGAGCTGAAGACAGACACTTAACTGACTGAACCACCCAGGTACCCCAGCAGCATTATTTAGAACACAGTTCTAGTTCGTTTTCTTTTCCTCAGTTTTTAATATTTGCCTAGATTGACCCATTCACAAGGTTTCACCTATGTTAATAATTGTCACTCCCAAACTTTTAGAACAGACTTGTTTTCTGAGCATTAGACCACAGGACACTTCCTACTTGGAACTTCCAAGTCAGCATTTCCAGAGTGTAATTCATGTCTTAGTGGGCAAAATCATTCACAGCAATCTACTCTTCCTGCTTTGGATTTGAGAAGTGGCGGTAAGTGAAATCAAGTACATTCACAACCAGTTGACCACTAGACAAATGACTTCACCTGGGATTAAATAACTGAAAAAATCAAGATAAGGCCCATAGAAAAAGTGTCACAAAATGAGGGCACACAAGTTTGGAAGTTTTTAAGAAAAAATAAATAATTTTTTTAATTTCTTTTTTTTTTTAAGATTTTATTTACTTGATAGAGAGAGACACAGCGAGAGAGGGAACACAGGCAGGGGGATTGGGAGAGAGAGAAGCAGGCTTCCTGTGGAGCAGGGAGCCTGATGCTGGGCTCAATCCCAGGACCCTGGGATCATGACCTGAGCCGAAGGCAGACGCTTAAAGACTGAGCCACCCAGGGACCCCTAAATAATTTTTTTTTTTTTAAAGGAAGTTTTCAAGAGTTAGAGGAAGAACATAAATGAATTAGGGTAGGCTAATCACTATGACAAACAATTCCAATTTATTGCATGAAGCAATAAAAATGTACCTTCCTCTCTGTGGGTTGGTTAAGGGGCAGGGAAGGGACTCTGCCCCCAAGCAGGTCTCCCTTCAGGACTCATGTTCTTCCCATTCAGTGGATCTTTCATCCCCTGAGCAATCCAAGTTCTCTACTCTATTCTTTGCATTGAGCTGGCAACTTAGGGAAAAAAGAGCACATACAGGATGCCCAGGAGGTGTTTTAAGAGTCAGGTTTGGGGTGGTGAACATCCATTCTGCCCGATTTTATTGGCTAGAACTCAGCCACATGTCTATTGGTAGATGAATAGTTAAATGGTGTATTTGGTCCTTCAAACCATGTTTTAGAAAATATTTGGTAACATGGAAAAAGGGAAAAAATAGAAGGTTAAGTGGGAAAAAAAATATGATATAAAAGTAAGTGTAACTCTTGTTCCAACTCTGTTAATAAGAGAAATAATATATTTTCACTTTTAAGACTATAAGGAGGGCTCCTGGGTGGCTCATTCGTTAAGCGTCTGCCTTTGGTTCAGGTCATGATCTCAGGGTCCTGGGATCCAGCCCCACATCGGGCTCCCTGCTCAGGGGGGAGTCTGCTTCTCCCTCTCCCTCTGCCTGCCATATCCCCTGCTTGTGCTTGTTCGCTCTCGATTTCTCTCTCCCTCTGTGTCAAATAAATAAAATCTTTTAAAAAATGACTATAAGGAAATAAGTCATTAGCATTTTGATCTCTATCCAAATAGTGGGATTGTTGGGAATTTTCTCAACATTTTTCAATCTTATCTAAATTATTAATAATGAAAGTGTTACTTTTAAAAGAAACATTATCAAAAATTTTTAAAGAAAGAAAATGGTGGTGTGTCTTTAATGATTTCTATATTCCTGGAAATTACCTATCAGAGGCCTTGTACATAGTAGATACTTAATGCATATTCATTGATTGAACCAGTACAACCGAATGGAATAATTAAATGGAGAAGCCTAAGAACAAAATGTTAAGAGCAGTTATTTAAATGTGGCAACTGGTTAGCCAAATTACCACACTTTCTTTGGAAAGGATAACTTGATTTTAGTTTTATGACTTAAATCATATACTAGATGTGATACCAATAACCTGTGTTAGTGTTTCCTGAACCTTATTAAATCTTGGTACTATTTACACCATTTTTAGTCATACCTGGAGTAATACATATATTATTGCTTTAATATTTTTCATTAAAATTATATACTTTTATAAAACTAAATTTGGCTTCATACTAAGCAATACCAGTAAAATCACAGGATTGTGGTATTAATTTTTCTATGCATATTAAAATAAATACATAATTAACAAAATCAAAAATATATGGGACACTTGGCTAGCTCAGTCAGTAGAGTATGTGACTCTTGATCTCAGGGTTGTGAGTTCAAGCCCCATGTTGCGTATAGAGATTACTTAAAAATAAAATCTTTAAAAAAAAAAAATTTGTGTTCTACTTAATCATCTCTTTTACCCCCAAACATACTACCCTTTAGAAATAACTGACCTGGGCGCCTGGGTGGCTCGGTTGGTTAAGCGACTGCCTTCGGCTCAGGTCATGATCCTGGAGTCCTGGGATCGAGTCCCGCATCGGGCTCCCTGCTCGGCAGGGAGTCTGCTTCTCCCTCTGACCCTCCTCCCTCTCATGCTCTCTGTCTCTCATTCTCTCTCTCTCAAATAAATAAATAAAATCTTAAAAGAAATAACTGACCTATCAGGCGCCTGGGTGGCTCAGTTGGTTAAGCGACTGCCTTCGGCTCAGGTCATGATCCTGGAGTCCCTGGATCGTGTCCCGCATCGGGCTCCCTGCTCGGCGGGGAGTCTGCTTCTCCTCCTGACCCTCCCCCCTCTCATGTGCTTGCTCTCTCTCATTCTCTCTCTCTCAAATAAATAAAAAAATAAAAATAAAAATAACTGACCTATCATATGTTATATTTATCTATTGCATGTTTTAGTTTTAAGCTTCTTGTGTTTGGGGACCATGACTAACACAGGTTTTTCCCACCCAATAGAATATCTAGTTTTATGATTTATGATCTAGTTTTGTGACTCTGTTCATATATAGGTACCAAAAAGCGAATGTTTAATAAGTAGTATATACAACTTTTCTTTAACAATTTTTTTTTAAACAGTGAATACTCTATCTCCCCAAACCCACCCCATTTTCAATGGAAGCCCATTGATATGACATAGAATATTTCTTTTTTCTTTTTTTTTAAGATTTTATTTATTTATTTGTCAGAGAGAGAGAGAGAACACAAGCAGGGAGAGGAGGGCCAGAGGCAGAAGGAGAAGCAGGCTTCCCATGGAGCAGGGAGCCCGATGCAGGGCTCCATCCCAGGACCCTGGGATCATGAGCCGAAGGCAGATGCCTAACCAACCGAGCCACCTAGGCATCCCAACATAGAATATTTCTGTGACAAAAAAGAATAAGTTAGTTAATATATGGAATATTTTTAAGAAGTATTTATTTAAATAATCTCTACGCTCAACCTGGGGCTCACACTCATGCCCCCAAGATCAATAGTCACTCGCTCTAACAACTGAGCCAGCCAGGCACCCCCTTTATGGAACATTTTTTAAAGACCAGAATTCCTTGGTTTGCACCTAGCCAAAATGAGTAAAATAAAGATCTAAGATCTATCTACTGTTTCTTGAGATCATAATCCTATTCCCAGGGATGATAAGTAACAACAATAAGAGCCACAAAAGCTGTTCATTAATTTTTCCACTTTATATGAGGTTTCCTTCTGAATGACAAAGAAAAGACAAACTGGGAGTTTTGACACTTAAATAAAAAATACAGAGGGAGGGTGCCTGGGTGGCTCAGTCGGTTAAGCGACTGCCTTCGGCTCAGGTCATGATCCTGGAGTCCTGGGATCGAGTCCCGCATAGGGCTCCCTGCTCAGCAGGGAGTCTGCTTCTCCCTCTGACCCTCCTCCCTCTCGTGCTCTCTGTCTCTCATTCTCTCTCACAAATAAACAAATAAAATCTTTAAAAAAAAAAAAAAGAATCTTGTTTGGGCGCCTGGGTGGCTCAGTTGGTTAAGCGACTGCCTTCGGCTCAGGTCATGATCCTGGAGTCCCAGGATCGAGTCCCGCATCGGGCTCCCTGCTCGGCAGGGAGTCTGCTTCTCCCTCTGACCCTCCTCCCTCTCATGCTCTCTGTCTCTCATTCTCTCTGTCTCAAATAAATAAATAAAATCTTAAAAAAAAAAAAAAAAAAAAAAAAATACAGAGGGAATTATAGAATCTATGGGGGAAATCATTAGGATAGAGACCTGTTTGGGATGATTTATGTATTGTCCAAAAGTAAGGGTGTGGTCTCTGTTATTTCTGGTTTTGTGGTCATTATTAAGTCTTGGTTTGGGGTTTTTTTGTTTTTGTTTTTGTTTTTGAAGCCAAGTGTTAAGGGGTGGGAACAAGTCAAGATAGGGCAAAGTCAGCAAGATAATTGTTGAGATGCATAGCCAAGCAGAGTGACTTCATAGGCTACGTTAGGTAGGTTAAGGTGAAAAACCTACAATTATTTTCTTTTCCTGTGTTTTGAAAAGAAAATGAGAATCTTTAGGAAAAACCCCGTCTACAAAGACTTTGGAGGATTTTATAGAACAACAGCTGATTGATGAACATTAACATTCATTGTGAGGCACAGACTTTGGGAATAAGTGCTTTCCTGAATACTGATGGCCATAAACACACTAGCTGGGCTATTTGTTATGATTACGAATTAGACGAGATGGAGTTTCTATTATATATAACTCATTCCATCGTGTGATTTGACTGTTGGGTGTATTTTGACTACTGAGCCAAGAAATGATAATTAGAAAGGAGGACACCTAAGAAGAAATGCCAGTTCTTCTGGATTGTCTACCAGTGAGGAACTATAAATTTTTTTTTTGCCCCCTCTTGTTATCTAAAAAAAAAAAAAAAAAAAAATTTCATACATCTATAAGACAAAGGTAAAGAGCAAGAACATAGAGAGATGAAACACTCTGGATTGAGGGTCCACAGTAAATGTCCCGTGTACCCCATGTGTTACATGCTTGGACCCTAACTCCTATTCTATATAAATAGCTGCAGTGATCACATGTCCTGGTGCACCGTCCTCCCTCTCCTCTAACAGTATCTGATCTTTTCTGTTCTTACGGCATGATTTAAACAAGCTGTTTCATGTGTTACTCTGAATTGCCTCATCTTTTTTTTGAAGTTGGATGTAAATTATAAATAATAAATGATGAATTTGGCCTCCGTTTTGACTGACCTCATTAGACTTTAGATGGGAGTCATAGAGACCCACGAATGTACATTTCAGTTGTTTTGGTGCCGAGGAGTAATGGCCAGAGTTCATAAATAAAATGACAGGAATGGTTCTATCTTACACGTACCGGTCAGGAAACTGGAGGAATCCCTGGGCTGTGCATCCCCAAGAGGTGGAGCTGCAGACCTGCTGCTAACACGGAGCAGTTCCAACTGCATAACTGAGGGCAGTCCTCACACTGCTCTGTGGGAAAGACTATTGTTTGATGGTTGGTCTTTGTAGCCGCGTTGCGCCAAAGTACCTCTCCTCAATTTATCATGGTGCCAGAAACTCTTAGCTTCATAAACTGTGATGTGAGCCAACGAAATTAAGCTCTTTTACTTGCTTTGTTGGAAGAGGGGCTCCAGGGTCACAGGAGCCCTGAGAGCACATTGGGCTGGGAACAAAGATTTGATCCCATTTCTACAAACTTCCAGTCCAGGCTTCCCTCTACTTTTATCTCAAGTTGGAGACATGATTCATTTGTTCAATTTCATTAAGTAGTTGTAAACTGAACATGGGTGCTGGAGATATAATGGTGGACAGGATAGAAAAAAAATCCCCTGCTTTCCCAAAGCTTATGTGCCCAGAGGGAAGGTACACATTATATTGTATAATGTGCATTATGATAAGAAATACTTCAGATCCAGGACCTGATTCCATAGAGGCACCTACTGCCCCCTGATCTAGTGTATCCAAAAAGGCCTCCTGAAAGATGTGGTGTTTAAGAGAAGGCTGATGGACGAAGGGATGTTACCCAATAGCGGAGGTGGTGTGGGACGGAGCATGGACGGAATGCCTGAGATGAGGTAAAGAAAAATAAGTCTTGGGCGCCTGGGTGGCTCAGTTGGTTAAGCGACTGCCTTCGGCTCAGGTCATGATTCTGGAGTCCCAGGATCGAGTCCCGCATCGGGCTCCCTGCTCAGCGGGGGGTCTGCTTCTCCCTCTGACCCTCTTCCCTCTTGTGCTGTCTCTCATTCTCTCTCAAATAAATAAATAAAATCTTTAAAAAAAAAAAAAAGAAAAGAAAAGAAAAATAAGTCTTCACGGCTGGTATGAGTGTTCCAGGATGGGCAATAGCTAAACCAAACCAAGGATTCTAGAAGTAATCCTGAAGGCAATGGGAAAGAGAGGGAAACAGATTGCCTGTGAGTATGGATCGAGAGTCAAAGAGAGCCTTAGCATCATTAGCTAAATACTCCAGAATATACTTCAGCCTAGAGTCCCTGCCTCATCTTATGATAATGTGAAGAATGCACAGATATTTATTTTCCTATGGATAGGCTGGAGGAAAGAGAAGCCAGTGTTCTCCTACTGGATGCTATCCTTCAGTTTATTCAATACATGTCCATGAATAGCTGCTGTATTCAAAGGCATACACACAAGTTGTACCAGGCGCTCCTGAAGAGTCAGTGGGCAAGGGAATATGTGTCGAGTGTCTGCTCACACGTGACACTCTCAGAGTTATGGTTAGGGGAGGGCTTGTTTACAGTAATCTGATGGGAAAAGCAGAGAAACAAAATGAGATGGCCTATCTGCAAACAGACATTATATAGATGACTTAATGTTTTAATAAACAACTAAGCTGATCTCGGGATTATATCTAAGGATAAGAGAATTTTGGGGTTTTGGTTTTTAAAAAAAGATTAGCCACAAATTTCAGTTTTATGATACCAAATTACTTTTTGTTGCAAGATCTGAGTGTGAACCATATGCCAGGCATCATACCAGGGATACAAATGGAGGTCGTTGTCCTGGCCGGTGAGGAGGTTACAGAGTAATGGAAGCTATAGACAGATGAGCAAATACATTATAGTTAGATAATAACTCTTAGTAAAAAGGAGTTAAAGTAACATGGACAACTTTGTACCTATTTAATTGGTTCCTTCACACTGCAAAAATGAGAGGAATGCCTTTCCTGAATTTTTTCTATTGACACTATCTTAAATAAAATGGTTGAAATTGAACACATTCCTGCTTTCTTATAAATTTTCTAAATAGAATAAGATGTCTAATAAAATTATAAAAGTGACGAGCCATTTCCTGTTTGGGAAATTAATCTTTTGTTAATCAGAGAAGGAACAGGTAGCAAATTGCACTCTACAAATGAAATTGTTTTAGTCACAAGGAGACATTTTCAGTGTGATGAGACAGTTTCCTATCAGCACAGACTGAAGAAAATCAACCAATGGATAAAGCCCCAGAAAACTTCATAAGAATGCCCACTTTGCTTTCTTTTTAAAAAAGACTTAAATAGGGCGCCTGGGTGGCTCAGTTGGTTAAGCGACTGCCTTCGGCTCAGGTCATGATCCTGGAGTCCCTGGATTGAGTCCCGCATCGGGCTCCCTGCTCAGCAGGGAGCCTGCTTCTCCCTCTGACCCTCCCCACTCTCATGTGCTCTCTCTCATTCTCTCTCTGTCAAATAAATAAATAAAATCTTAAAAAAAAAAAAAACATTTAAAAAAGACTTAAATAACCTATTCATAGTATTAAGTGATTTTGTAGAGCTTTCTTCTTACATGCTATACACCAATTTTCATATCTCAACATGAACAGGTTTCTGGTTATATTTGAAACATGCAAAGGTATCATGTCCTACCATTCATGTATGATTTCATTGATATATTCATTCAACAAATACTGAGTGCCTAGCTGTACCAGACTGAGACACAAAGACCTGCTCTTAAGGAGTTTATAGCCTGGAAACTCTGAATGAAATGATTAATGGTTATAAAAAGCATTTTTAGCCGTTCTTCTCACTACTACCTCTAATAAAAAAATTAAGGTTACATTTTATATATATTTTCAAATCTCTTTTTTTTTTTCTATTAGAACTGTGTGAAAATGCTCTTTTTCTGGGCATTGTTTATTTAGTGTTATGCCATAAAGACTCACATCATGAATTTATCAAAGAGATTGACTCACTGCCATGATTCACCTTTGTTAATAGCTTATATTTAAAAAGGAAGGAAGGGAGAGAGGGAGGGAAGAAGGAAAGGTGCAAAAGAGAGAAAGAAACTACAGAAGAGAGAAAGGGAGAAAGAAAAAAGAAAAAAAGAAAGAAAGAAAGAAAGAAAGAAAGAAAGAAAGAAAGAAAGAAAGAAAGAAACTAATGCTAATGAGCATAACTATCCATGACGCTCTTTATGGATAATGTATAATAAGAAAAGAAAAAAATAAATAAGCAGATTTTGGGGGGAACAGCAATTTGGGAGCATAGAAAGAAGGAAAAGTGAAATATAATAAATAGAATTGTACAACAAATCAGGGTTATTAAACAAAGTTGGGAAAACAGGTGGTTAATAATCGGTCAATACAATCTAAAGAAAATCCTCAATGACATAAGCTATAGATTGAGAAGATCTTAAATCAGATGTTATCAAGAGGAAACAACTTATTGCAATTCCTTAATTCACATTAAATAATATCTCAGCCACCAATTGCCCTTGTGAAATCTACCAAGTGACTAGAACTGTCTCTTGCCTAGAAATAGGTCAATTAAATAAGTCCTTGCAAACGAATACGTGATGTCTGATTTCATGAGTCATTTAATGCTTAATAACAGAAGCAAATCAATCAAGGGGAAAAATAGTTCAAATCTGTTGAAGCTTCAGATTTTATTTGCTGCTTTACTTTTGAAATCTCAGCATTACAAATCGGAATTTTTCATTACTTTTTTTCTTTCTTCAGTCTCAAGTGCCAGTTTATTGAATTCATTGTATTGCATATGTAAATTTTAAAGTGCAAATTGTTTTACTTCATAGGCTTCTAAAAATGTTGATTGCATTGATAGAAGGTGCCATGAATAAGAATTCATACCTGTGTACAAGTAGGCATTTTTGAAAACCATATGTCATTTTAAATTTTTTTTTAAGATTTTATTTATTTATTTGACAGAGAGAGACACAGCGAGAGGGAACACAAGCAGGGGGAGGGGCAGAGGGAGAAGCAGGCTCCCCGCAGAGCAGGGAGCCCGATGAGGGACTCGATCCCGGGACTCCAGGATCATGACCTGAGCCGAAGGCAGTCGCTCAACCGACTGAGCCACCCAGGCGCCCGAAAACCGTATGTCATTTTAAATATGCATTCTCATACTTCAGGATTAGTGAGTGAAAAGAGGAACTTTACCATGTAGAGTTTCCATAAACTTGCATTTACTGATCACCGAGTTTACGCACAAGTGATTTTAATAATACCACAAACCCACTCAGTAACAGCAGCTCCAAACTAGTCCTTTGCCTTCATTTGGAACCTATCGTCCACCACCCGGTTCAGAGCTTCTTGTAGTTTTAACCAAGATTCAGTAGAGTCGGGGTGCCTGGGTGGCTCAGTTGGTTAAGCGTCTGCCTTCGGCTCAGGTCATGATCCTGGAGTCCCGGGATCGAGTCCCGCATCGGGCTCCCTGCTCCGCGGGGAGTCTGCTTTTCCCTCTGACCTTCCTCCCTCTCATGCTCTCTCTATCTCATTCTCCCTCTCAAATAAATAAATAAAATCTTAAAAAAAAAAAAGATTCAGTAGAGTCCTTTTTATTTCTACAGATTTGAAGAATAATTGTTTCAAAGCACAAAATACAAGTATAAATCGAAGGACTGAATACTGGAGTTTTGTGGGGAGTTCCATCAAAGCACGCATCCACATCCCGCAGGGAGACTAACGGCGGCGCCACACAGAGACCCCCGCGTGGTCATCAGACTCCACCCCCTTTCCTTCCCGGACGCGCAGCTTTTGCACATTTCCCAGATTCTCTTATCGGGGTCATGTGACTGAGGTCTGGCCAATGAAAACTGTGCACACCACTTGCAAGCTTGGCCCCTAAAAATCATCTTGCACAGGTCTCCAAGTTCTGTCTTGTGTTTTGAGCATCAGATGCACAGCATTCAAAGAAAGACTGAGTTTTGGGGGGGATGGAAGAGGCGCCCCGAGGGAGTATGTGGAATAGATTTTCCCCTCTTCCTCCCACTGTACTTGCACTGGATTGTGACTGGAGCAAGAAGTGAACCTACGTTGCACTAGGTCCCTGAGATATGGGGTTGTTTATCATAGCAGTTAATACAAGATATATGATACAGTTGGTAAAAGGGAGGTAGTGGGTAGGAGAATGAGAAAGCAAATATCCACGCTTTACAGTTTGCCACTATATGGTTTATTGCTGTGTGGAAATGAATAAAGCAATAGCAAAGCCACATGACGTTGAGTGCCAGACACAAACAAAAAGTTACCAAACCAATATATTAAGGTTCAAATATAGTTGAGGATCTTGCTATCATCTGTTTTTTTTTTTCTTTCATCCAAGTTCTGCATATCTGTGTCACATTTCCCCAAACATATACAGCTGCTGACTTGCCCTTGGGAACCCGTTGTTCATTTCTTCCACTCAGGACATTTCCCCCTTGATTATGTAACTTCTTCATCCTGCATTCCTTTTCCAAGTTGCTCAAATTATTTCATTTTTCATAAATTGTTGATAACCGCTTTTTTGAAATTGAATGTGCAAGGGGCGGGGGAGATAGAATTGATTATTTCAGGATAGAAATAAAAGCCAGTTTTTAAAAATCGTAATTTTTTGTTAAAAATTAACATTTCCTTCTGTGTTTTTTTCCTACCAGATATTGCAGTACATTATAATGCTATGGTATTCAAAACCGGAACGGTGATGATGCTGCAACAGACAGATCAATGGATTGAAGTCGAAGACCCAGAGGCATATTCGAGTATATATAAATGTCACTGTTCTGTAAACTCTATGTATACAAAAACATATATATGTATGTGTAGGTTTCTGAGCCTTCTGAGTGAACATCTCTTGTTCCCTATATTCCCTTTTTATTCCCTTTTCTACATATATATTTTAAAACCATAGTGCTATAACAAAGCCTCCAAAAAGGCTCCCAATGTTCCCCACCTCCCAGTTCACACCCTGGGCTCTTGGATCACTTGCTCTGGGGAAGGGGGCTGTAGCAGGAGAGGATGCTGCGAGCAGCAGCTGGAGAAGCCCACGTGACTAGGAACCGAGAACCCCAGCTGACAGCCAGCAAGTCAGTGAGGGCTGCCAAGAACATGTGAGTGAGCTGAGAAGTGGATCTTCCCGCAGCTGAGCCCTCAGAGGACTGCAGTTCAAGTGACAGCTGACCCAGAACCGCTCAATTCTGCCACTCCCAGAGTCCTAACTCTCAGAAACCCTGTGAGATAATGTGTTTGTTGGTTTTAGCTGCTCTGCTAAGTGTTGGGGTAAGTCATTACACAATAGATAATTGAAACACATGGCATATAAATAAAATCAATCAGACCAATGCGGGTCAATGATTAGTGAGTTAGATGCTTTGACAGATTTTGACACTTCTGTTTCATCTTAATTGTTTGCCTCAAAAGTAATCCCTAAGGGCAAAACATGTTAAGAGCGGTTCCCAACAGGATGTTAGAAAAATTAACAACTAGCTTTGGGAACTAAAGTGTAACCACAGCATTATTTTCCATTTTATTAAACTCATTAAATGGTATTGCCGTATATTTGTTTCTATTAAAAAACACGATATTAGACTCTGGGAGAAAACCTCTTACAAATTAGTCTGAAATTATCATTTCTTCCTAGTGATGTATAAGAATATAATAATTGCGGGCGCCTGGGTGGCTCAGATGGTTAAGCGTCTGCCTTCGGCTCAGGTCATGATCTCGGGGTCCTGGGATCAAGTCCCGCATTGGGCTCCCTGCTCCTTGGGAGCCTGCTTCTCCCTCTGCCTCTCTCTCTCTGTCTCTAATGAATAAATAAATAAAATCTTTAAAAAAAAAAAAGAATATAATAATTGCTTAGCAGAAGTTCCTAAGAGATGGACTGACTTTAACATATATTTGAGCATAATATTTTGACAAACAAGTTCCTTTGCAGTATTTGAAGATGGTTTTTTTCCTGTGCACCTCCTCCTTTATGTTACTAAGACGGTTTGCAATCTCTGTCATTATTCTTGGTAGAAGATCAAACTTCAGTAGAATACCTATGTGAATTCTAACAATTTCTGAACTAGTGAAGCCCCACAAAATGAAGATTTATCATGTGTAAGGGAACCAGAAAAGCTAAAATCCCAAGATGAGTCAAGGCAATAGTTCCAGGCAACTCGTGTCCCTGCCAGGATCCTGCCACAAGCTTTCTCCATGCTCCACTAAGGTTGGAATTCAGCTTTTGGTACTAACTTGTCTCAATCTTGGCCACAGTGGTAATTTCATTTTCCTACTTGTTTTCCCTCAACTAGAATGACTAGGGGCAATTGATTTTTCCATGTAGAAAAAGGGGCAAATTGGATCCCTACTTCACAATTAAAAAAAAAAAAAGATCTCCCCATGAATCAAGGGCTTACATACGAAAGGCAGAACTTTAAGAATTTCAAGAGCAAATGTAAAAATGATCTTTATGACCTTGGAAGAATTTCTTCATCAAAACAAAAAATTCCAAATCACAAAGGAAAAGATTAGAAAATTTACATCATGAACTGTTCTCTTCTCTCTCTTATTTACTTTTAAATATTATATTACTCACAAGAATTTTTAGGGGGACTGATATGATTTAATACGTTTCATTAGTTTTGCAATTTGGGTATAAAACTTAGTAATACAGAGTCAGATCCAAAATCAGTTTGCTCCAAGATCAATTTGCGTGTGTGTGTGTGTGTGTGTGTGTGTGAGAGAGAGAGAGAGAGATTCTTAGTTGTTATGACTGTCTTAGCCTTATTTTCCTCATTCATATTTTTCTCAATTATTTTCTGAATTTTCTTAATTATTGTTTTCTTTTTGTACCGTGGTATCTTTGTAAGTTACATCAAAACTAATAAAGTAGGGAATAAACAAATAAGTTGAACAACCATCAGATTCAATTTATGCTCCCAACAAATAAGCATTTATAACTCAAGCCTTCAAAAAATTATAACGATTTCATAATGCACAATGGATAATTTATGGAGACTTTATGGCAGCAGTGAACACAATTATGGGTAAATTGTCTGCAACAAACTAAATTCTGGAATATCTGAATTCCCTATAATCTCAGAACTGGAATACAGAAGCTATCAGTAAGAGATAATATTTTCTAGTCATCTAAAGATTATTTGTCAGGTTATCTCATTAATTTTTATCAGGTTGTGTCTTATATTGCATTTGCTAAATGGAAGAGTAACTACTCAGACTTTACCTGAGGTTCCCGTAAACCTTCTCAGAATACAAAGAAGGATAAGGGACCAGCTTTTGTTCTTCACAATTCAATTTTGTTCTAAGATGCAGAAGTTGCAAAGCTTTCATCAACAATTACTGACTACTTTCATTGTCATCCCCACGTGGGAGTTCTGAAAGACTGTTTGAAATTCGTTCGAGTAACAGAGGAGAGTGCACAGGGCAGCCTTCTGTATTAAACAAAGAATAAGAGAAAAAATTCACTTCCATCAAAGGTGCAAGCAATAGAGCATCGACACAAACAAAGCAGGTATAAGCCAGAAAGCCTACAGGAAACCATGGAAGGAAGATCAAAATCATATTCTTTAGAAGGTGAGTGGTATAAAGAAAATGCAGTGTTATTTGCAAAAGAATTTTTCTAAAAGAAAGACAAGTCTGAATAGACTATTATTAGCGAGACACTTCTTCGCAAACTGAGTTTCAGACAGTGGTTCAAGTTGTAACGACTCAGGTGGTACCACACATAGCGCTGAGCAGAAGAGTTCACAAAAATATTCTGCCGCCGGCACATTCAGACCAACGCAAATCATCCTCGATCAGTAAATTCCTAATGTAGTGAAAACTCGTGAGCACCTCATACTTTCCTCTAAAGAGATTAGGGTTGAGATGGATTATGGGTGAAGGTATATTAGAAAAAAATCCACAGATTGCTTAATAATCACTTGTTGTAGTTAATTAATGTCATTATAGCAGTTGAGCAAATCCTAACCCCAGGGTGAAAAGCCCACATCATTCTAGATTTATTCATACCTCTCAGAGGCCTAAGTATTTTATATCAATATCCCTCTATTTTAAATGTATAAAATGATTTACCTCTTTGACACTAAAAAAGTGAAATGTCTAATTAGAGAATATATTCAAGATTTATCATGACACCTGACAGATAATACAAGCACTTCCTAAACATAATGCACTATTATAAATTGGTACCAATTGATCATATTAGCATAAATGTCAAAGTAAGATTCTGAGTACCTGAAAGTAATATTACTTTGGGAGGGAAGAAAATAATCAGTAAATAGTACTCCTGTGATCATCATGATGGTGGTTTGCAGATTCCAGGCTCCGTGCTCAGCATGGAGTCTGCTTCTCCCTCTGTCCCTCCCCTCCCCACTCATGCTCTCTCTAAAAAAATATAAATAAAATCTTAAAAAAAAAAAAAAAAAGAAGAGAGAGAGGTCCTGAGGGTTGCGCAGTGTGTGGGCTGCGACGTTGATGGGCGCCACCCTCATGACATCATAGATGAGACATCAACAGTGGTGCAGTGGAATGCCCAGCTAGTTAAGAACTACGAAGGAAAGTATTTCAATAAAGGATCACTTGGCAACCATAAATAAATAAATAGACTCCCAAATTGCTACCCTGGCTCATTTCTAGTCAGGAGGATAAATGTCAGAGCCCAAAAGGAATGGGAATCAATTCCTTTAAAAGATAAACTGTTAATATTTTTTTCCTCTTCATTTAGCATAAATAAATGCAAAAGAACACGCAATAGCCTGCCTGACATGGCTAATTTTTTTCCTTCTATTGTGTCTCATAATATGCACCATCTGGCCCCCTACTCCAGCAGCCACCTCTTCGTTATCTTCCAACAAATTGGCACAATTTGGAATATCTTTCTCCTAACCACTACTAGTGGTTCTTCAAACAGAATAAAGGCCAAAACCGTCTTTATTTCACTCTTGATAATGATGTTCTTGTATACTTTTGTATATGGTATTGTATCAAGATTGGTTAGGTTGTGACACGGTGACAGACTCCAAAATCTTTGTGGCTTAAAGCATAAAGTTTACGTATTTCTTGCTTCTGCTCTATTTCTTCTGCAGGTTGGAAGCAGGACTCTGTCTTTGGGTCCCCTGGCTGGCTGAGCACCTGCCATCTTAAATATTGTCAGTCACAGACCAGAGGGAAAAATGGATGTGGTGAAGGAGACACTGCCTCTTTCACTTTCTCTAGCCAGAGAAATTACTTGTCACACCTAATTCCGAGCACACAGGGAAATACAACCCTACCATGTGTTGTGAAAGAGAGACAGCCGGGAATCTGCAAACCACCATCATGATGATCACAGGACTACTATTTACTGATTATTTTCTTCCCTCCCAAAGTAATATTACTTTCAGGTACTCAGAATCTTACTTTGACATTTATGCTAATATGATCAATTGGTACAATTTATAATAGTGCATTATGTTTAGGAAGTGCTTGTATTATCTGTCAGGTGTCATGATAAATCTTGAATATATTCTCTAATTAGACATTTCACTTTTTTTACTGTATCACTGTTGATGTCTCATCTATGATGTCAATGAGGGTGGTGGCCATCAACGTCGCAGCCCACACACTGGGCAGCGCCCAGGATCTCTCTTCTTTTTTTTTTTTTTTTTAAGATTGTATTTATTTGAGAGAGAGAGAGAGAGCATGAGCGGGGAGGGGAGGGGCGGAGGCAGAAGCAGGCTCCATGCTCTGTGGAGCTAAGCTCAGCAGGAGCTGACTCGGGGCTCAATCCCAGGACCCGGAAATCATGACTTGAGCTGAAGGCCGATACTTAACCAGCTAAGCCACCCAGGTGCCCTCTTTTTTTAAAAAAGATTTTATTTATTTATTTGAGAGAGCGAGAGAGAGCGAGGGAGCATGAGTGGGGGGGGAAGGGCAGAGGGAGAGGGGGAAGCCGACTCTCCACTGAGCAGGGAGCCCGACTTGGAGCTTGATCCCAGGACCCTGAGATCATGATCCTAGCCAAAGGCAGATGCTTAACCGACTGAGCCACCCAGGCACCCCCCAGGATCTCTTTTATGATTCAAGAGGGTTCTCTGGATAAAGATCAGTGCCACATCTGTCGGGCAATGTTGACAATCTCATCAAAAGTGATATTTCCACTGTGCTTAATGTTTTTCTGCTTCTTTCTGTCTCTTGGTGGTTCCTTGAA
The DNA here is from genome assembly GCF_029215605.1 of Mirounga angustirostris. Taxonomy (NCBI): domain Eukaryota; kingdom Metazoa; phylum Chordata; class Mammalia; order Carnivora; family Phocidae; genus Mirounga; species Mirounga angustirostris. The sequence continues at coordinate 147,515,496 of NW_026991710.1, read as the reverse complement.
GGCTTTGATAATCAGGGCAGAGGCAAAAGGTACCACTTCAATCTGAGCCTGTCTGTTCTGAATGGTCAGTTTCACTGTCATCCTCAGACCCTTCCCATCACTGGTTACCTTGGCAATGTCATCATCAAACTTTTTTGGGGACAGACCCAGTCCACCCATCTTTGGGGCCAAGGCAGACATGGCACCAACTTCCCCACCGGTACACCTCGGGTATACGACTTTGATCTTGTTGGGGTCGAACCCAGGCAGCATGGCGGAGGCGGAGGGTGTTGGATAAACCCAGATTCGATGAACCCAGATGACTGAAGACAGTTGCAGCTTCGCTTCCTCCGAGCTGAAAGCCAAAAGCACTTATTTATTTTTAAAACTCAAATCATATTGTAGATACCATTGACTTTAAAGTTTTTTATTATGTTAATTTTATGAGGGAAGGAACCTTGTTATCTTGTTCAAAGCTCTGTCCCCAGTATCCAGAATAGTGCACACGATAGACTTAAGATAAGTATTTTTTGAATGAATGAATGAATGAATCTATATTTTTGCAAGCAGTTTTCATGACCTGCAAGGTCAATGTTAGGTAGCAGTTGGAAGTGGCTCTCCCAAAACCCAAATGTCATTTTAAACTTCAAGCAAAGAAGTACAGGTATCCTTGTTTTCTAAAAGTTCATGAAATACCTACACTTTTTTTTAAATGAGATACCTACATTATGAAATACCTACATTAATAGTACCAGACCTGTTTTCACTAACTGAACAAAATCTGAAGAGGATTTGGCTTTTACAAAAAAGGCGGGAAGTGAAAACAGTGTTGGGCATTTGTTTTGCTGCGAGCTGTTAGAGAGGCAGCGAGCACCCCGAGCAGGAAGAGTGGCCCCTGGCCCCGCCAAGCTCCTTCCCTGGGATCAGATCCACAATAGCTTTGAACTGTGTCTGTGAGCATCTGGGTTTTATCTCGATTTATTTTGGGCATCCGTTAGCAACGTGTGTCCTAAGGAATCAGAAAACCTTAAGAAAGATTATTTTTTGGATCTGGGAACTCAAAAAAAGTTCCATATACATTAATGGTAATTGCTTCTCCACTTTGCATCATTTCAGAAAGGTTTCAGGGGTATACTCTACTTTCTTTTTTTTTTCCTTTTTTTAAAGATTTTATTTATTTGACAGAGAGAAACACAGCGAGAGAGGGAACACAAGCAGAGGGAGGGGGAGAGGGAGAAGCAGGCTTCCCGCCGAGCAGAGAGCCCGAGGTGGGACTCCATCCCAGGACCCTGGGATCATGACCTGAGTCAAAGGCAGATGCTTAACCAACTGAGCCACCCAGGCGCCCCTACTCTACTTTCGGATAGCAGAGGAAACTGTATCATGTCTAGGACAAATGAAGAGATAATTCATCCTACTCTTCTTAACCTTCTGAACTATAACACTGAGTTAAATTCAAGTACCACACACCAAGACAGCATTAATAAACTCAACTGCAGTGTTGCCCTAACTTTTTTACAGCACACTGAGGCCAGAAAATGATAACATTTGTAGGATACATATGGGGGTGGGGGCGGGGAGACTTGCTGGGCCACACTTAAGGCTGCGGGACTAATACACTGTCAAGAACTAACCTATTTTCGGGGCACCTGGGTGGCTCAGTTGTTAAGAGGCTGCCTTCGGCTCAGGTGATGATCCCGGAGTCCTGGGATCAAGCCCCACATCACACTCCCTGCTCCGCGGGAGGCCTGCTTCTCCCTCTCCCACTCCCCCTGCTTGTGTTTCCTCTCTCTCTGTCAAATAAATAAATAAATCTTTTTTTTAAAAAAAAAAAGCACTAACCTATTTTCTTAGAGAATCTTTTATTTCTAGCAAAAGTTGCTGTTCAAATGTGATAATGCAAGAATATTTACATGACAAGGGAGAGAGACATTTTTTAATGTTAAAGATCGCTCCAGTACCCAGGAGAAAACGTAAAAACGAATAGGGTGCTTCTACACCCCAAGGCCATGGCACCCACAGAAAATGATAATATTTTGGTACACTTGTGATACACTGTTTGTGAAGCTCTGCTTGTGTCAGGAGAAAAACGGATGAAAGAGAGGACTTGAGGCCACGATATTAATAATTATACTAGCCACAATTAATTAAGTACTTCCAATAAAGGGCACTCTGCACACATTAGTTTATTTAACCCACTTAACCACAAATGGGATGGGGGTTCTTTCTTCTCCTTTCCGTTAAGGAAGTTGAGGCTTAGAGACATTTGATGTCATATCTAGGTCCTTGTAAGTGGTAAATGTCAGAGCCAGGTTTTGAATCTAGGACCCCAAATCCCATGTTCTTTTCTCTGCAAGCAACCAGACATAAGGAGCTTATGTGTACATAACTGTCTTCATATGTCAATGGACTCTTATGTGGCAGAGAGAATAGAAATTTCTAATACTCTAAGAGGTCAAGCTGGAACCTACGAGTGTAATCATGAAGGCAGGCTTTACTTTAGAGTAAGGAAGAAATCTCATGAAGGTAGAACTTCTCACCTCAGATGGTATTTAGCAAGTGATTTACTTCTTAGGGAATTTTAGAGGAGACTCCTGCGTGGATGACCTCTACTTTCTTCCAACTTCAAGAGTATGCTATTATAGTAAGTAAAAAACATGAGAAGATTCTGTTACAAATTTTGTTCTTCTTACATGAACTTTCTAAGGAGGGATTTGTGTTTTAGACTAACTACATACAGATCAAGAGCTCAAATGAGCTCATTTGAGCTCTTGATCCAAGAGAGAAGGATCAATAATTCTCCAAAGAGCTTACAAGTACCTTTCTTGGAAGACTGCCCTGTTATTCTGGAGCTTCTGGGCCTGGTCAGAAATACAGTCATTCTGAAAAATCAAAATACAGTCTGAAACCTCCACCACTGGCAGGATTGGAATAGAGCAAAGAGGATCTATTACTTTCCACAAAACTTCCCAAAGAAGTGAATGGACATCAATTAACAAGAAATCTTGAAACCCATAGGTTGTCCTACTTTGAGGAATGGTTTAATTTTTCGAGTGATCTTGTTGATATGCATAAGAGAAAGCACTGTATTTATTTTCAGATCTTCTATTTTTTAAAAGATTTTATTTATTTATTTATTTATTTATTTATTTATTTATTTATTTATTTGGGAGAGAGAGAAAGAGAGGGAGAGAGAGAGCACAAGCAGGGAGCAGGAAGCAGGGGGCAGGGGGAGAGCCAGAGGGAGAGGGAGAAGCAGACTGCCCACTGAGCAGGAGGCCCAACACGGGGCTCACTCCCAGGACCCTAAGATCATGACCTGAGTCAAAGGCAGATGCTTAACCCACTAAGCCACCCAGACGCCCCTCTCCTATTTTTTTTGAACCACTTTTTTAGAGGGAATAATATCTTTGTCATTTTCCCACCATCTCTTTTCATAAACACACTTCCAGTTTTTGCTTTAGAATAGCAACTACTCTAATAAATCAAGGGCTTTCTAAGAAGAATATTTCCATCCTTGAGAGAACACATGAGGATTAAAATAAAGTATTTGCCACTGACCGGCGTAGAGAACATTGAGGGTCAGGCAGCATCCCTTCTGTTTGTCCCATCTCTCCCTCCTCTTGATTTTCTTTAGGCAAGGATGCTCGGTGCCCCATTGAACCTCCATTCCCACGAAGAGTCTGAAATGATTTTGGAACTGCAGATGTTATCCCCTTGATTCTTCATCGTTCCAAACCTCAGGTGATTAAGAGACAAATCTAAACTATCCCTGGGAAGGAAATTATAAACAGGGATGTGACTGTTCAACAACTTGCAAATGATCTCCCTTTTCCTTGGCTTAAATGTATTCCTCCTTACAAGGAAGGAAGAATGATCGAAGGCAGAGGGAATGTCTAGTGGATCTGGATTCCAGACAATTTTGTCATTAGTAGCATTTGTGAATCCTTTGTTAAATGAAGGTGAGCACAAAAGTATCAATAAAATTTGCTGAACGATGTCTACCTAGAAAAAATATCTGTATAGCTTATTTCCTGTCCCATTCTTCCTACTATTTTTAAAAAGCAAGGCACATAGTAGGTGATCAAAAAAATGATTGTTGAATAAAAAATGATATAGTGTGATTGGGAGATAATGGTAGAGATAATTGTAATTATACAGGTAATTATGATTTCATAATCCTTGATATCCATATATTTTTTTTAAGATTTTATTTATTTATTTGACAGAGAGAGACATAGCGAGAGAGGGAACACAAGCAGGGGGAGTGGGAGAGGGAGAAGCAGTCTTCCCCCCGAGCAGGGAGCCCGATGCGGGGCTCGATCCCAGGACCCTGGGACCATGACCTGAGCCAAAGGCAGACGCTTAATGGACTGAGCCACCCAGGCGCCCCGATATCCATATTTATGATAATTTCCTGGTTAAAACTGAAAGTCCTTTCAGTTCAGTGGATCCATTAGTAAGGATCCAAGACAAACTCAGAATACCTAATTTTCCTTCAAAACAAGAGGGCCAGTGATCATTTCTTCTTCTTCTTTTTTTAAAGATTTATTTATTTATTTGAGAGAGAGAGAGGGCAGGGGGAGGGGCAGAGGGAGAGAGAGAGAGAGAATCTTAAGCAGACTCCCGGGTGAGCACAGAGCCCAAGACGGGGCTTGATTTCATGACCCTGAGATCATGACCTACGTCGAAATCAAGAGTCCAACGCTTAACTGACTGAGCCACCCAGGCGCCCTGACCATTTCTTCTTTGATGAGCCCAGAAAATAACACAGTGTTTAAGAGTATGCATATTCAGGATTGAGACTGCTGGAATCCAGCTCCATTACTTATTAGCTTTATCACACTGTGCAAGTTTCTTATCTAGGTTCCCTCATCTATAAACTGGGGATAACTCAGAGGGCTATTAGGAGGATTGAATGGGATAAATCTTGTAAATACTTAGTATAGTGTCTGACATACAGTAAATATTAAATGAATGTTAACCATTATTATTATCATTAATCTATCAGTAAAAAGAATAAAAGGAAACATAGGGAAGTATAACACTAATAAATAAAAAGGTAATCTGGCTCCCTCTCATATCTGGCAATTAAATTTTAGGGGATTTTAGATTACTGTATATAATTATTCTATATTTGTACATGCTTCATTATTTATGGGAAAATAAACTATTAAACCCTGCCACTCTGCAGAAATATATACAAAATGGTTGAATGCTTTGTAAAGTATTATCAAATCTAAGGCTATTGAGTTTTTTTCTCCCTCAAAGAAACTTTTATGTTTTAAACACATGTACCATCTCTAGAAAGTGTAGTCAGAAGTGCCTGGCTGGCTCAGTCAGTAGAGCATGTGACTCTTGATCTCCGGGTTGTGAGTTCGAACACCACATTGAGTATGAGTTCGAGCCCAATATTGAGATGACTTTAAAAAAAAGAAAGAAAAAGGGACGCCTGGGTGGCTCAGTCATTAAGCGTCTGCCTTCGGCTCAGGCCGTGATCCCAGGGTCCTGGGATCGGGCCCCGCATCGGGCTCCCTGCTCTGCAGGAGGCCTACTTCTCCCTCTCCCACTCCCCCTGCTGTGTTCCTGCTCTCACTATCTCTCTCTCTGTCAAATAAATAAATAAAATCTTAAAAAAAAAAAGAAAAGAAAGAAAGGAAGGAAGTGCAGTCACTATCTTCTATTCGGCACCAGAACCTTTGTTTTCCTGAAGTTTGGGGACAGAAGGCTATTGAAGGTAATAAATGGATTGACAAGTGCTTCTAAGAAAGCCTGGGCAGAGTTCAGAATATTATCCTAGAAGGTAAAGAAGAACACTATGTAAATAGAGTTGCAAATCTCTTTGTATTGAGCTGACAGTTCAGTACCTTAATAATCTTACAGACACTAAAGTTCCTCAAGTATAAGACAATCCCTGCTTAATTAGTTCAATTACCATGATGTGGGCCAAAGAGCAAGGTTACATATATCCTCATTGAGAGAGAGCTATCATTTTATATTAGTTTTCAGACACCTTCAGCTAAATTTCCACTGGGTTTTTTGGGGTTTTAGTTTTTAACAACATTTAAATTTAACTTCTTGTTCACCTTCCTTACTACTTGTTTTTGTCTAACATGATTTTTATGCCTTCAAGTGCCTATGAATTATTTATGCACCCATATGATTTTCTTTCTGCATCTCCTTGCTATGTTTTAAGTGAAAAGTTATGAAGGAATATTAAATAAGATGAGAGCAAAGCCAAGGGAAACGCAATATAGTTATGTGTGGGTATTGATAATGGGTATTGATAATATAGTTATGTGTGGGTATTGACACATCAGTATTACTGGACTCAGCTGGGAAAAAAACAAAAAACAAATATAAAACTGCCTTTACCAGTTGCTCATTTTATGTCATCCTAAGGCAAGATCATTTCCTAGAAGACACCATTCTGTAATATAACCCTTTCTCACCTCTAAATCTCACTAGCCCCCACTCCAGATACCAGGTAATTTTACTAAATCCTAATACATTTTGTTAGCAGTAGGGGGAAAGGGACTAAGTGAACGTTGGATCATCTATTATGCCAGCAGGCAAATTACAAAGTTCCACTTCTCTGGATCAAATGCATTTGCAAATCAAACCCTGCAGTAGCTTCAAAAAAAGCAGACATTGCTAGACGCGTATTTTACATTCATTTTAAGTCATAAATCTTTAGACTGTCGTTTAAGTCCCCAGGTACAATTATATATCTTTTCATGCTGTTCACAGAGAGTAGAAGAATTCGCCACAGTTGCACCGTCCTATCCTAACAATGCATTTCCTTAACAGGTCTTTCGCGGAGATCCTCTTCTCCCTTAATCTTCTCCCAAAGCCGTAACACTCATGCATTTGTCTATGATGGAAAGACAGTTTTAGCCTGAAATCCCCAACTTTGCATTTGCATCTTCAAAATCGCCTCTCTGTAGGGAGTTAGCCCCTTTCTTGGCTTTCAAGTAAAAAAAAAAAAAAAAAAAGTGGAAACGGTGCTTTAAGTCGAACTTGATCTTACGTGTCTATCACCAGACACCTGTTCTTTCTTCTATCCTCACAGTTGGCCATACGATTTCTGTGTTAAAAATTATAGCTCCTACATCATGGAGTTAGAGATCAGAAAAAGTGCCTATCGAAATTGTTACGAAAGAAACCATCGGCTGACTTTCAACCGGCTTTCCAAGAAGGTGCTAAGTAATATATTTTAGTGGCTTGCGACATTCGGAAAGCAAGATCATAGATCCTTAAGTCAACTACAACGCACAATAAATGTTTTTTTTCCCTCTAACCCTGGTCCGATATATCTAGTGGAATCTTTTACTTCCTTTTCTTTGGCGACAAAAGAAAACATGCTGTCACGTAAAAATCACCTCTAAAACAACCGTGCAGTAATGGGGTTCGAGTCGTGTGTTTGGAGTGTAAAAAGCAAGCATGGCCTTGCTGTGTGACTGTAAACAATTCTTTTATTCTCTTGGTGTCCTGTGAGTTGATTTCTCTTTCTGTAAGATATACACAGCCTTTTTTTTTTTTTAAAGATTTTATTTATTCATTTGAGACACAGAGATAGAGAGAGAGCATGAGCAGGGGGAGAGGCAGAGGCAGAGGGAGAAGCAGGCTCCCTGCCTAGCCAGGAGCCCGATGTGGGGCTCGATTCCAGGACCCTGGGATCATGACCTGAGCAGAAGGCAGACGCCCAACCATCCGAGCCACCCAGGCGCCCCGATATACACAGCCTTTTATCACCTGTAGTAAGAACAGAAAAAAAAAATCTTGGGGAACTCTCAGCCTAGTGTTTTCTTTTATGAGAATTTTAAGTTTTGTTTTTTTGGCCTTTTTTTTTTTTTTTTTTTTTAAGGATCACAAGTTCATTTACTGCCAGATATCAGCCGTGTTGTAGCTTCATGTGTGCATCCACTATTTTAGCTACTGACATCATTCCATATTATTTTTTGTGGCCCAAATAAAAAAATTAGATCCTGAAAGGCCACTGAAGGCCTTTATGTTTCTCTTTCATGTAATAACCTCTATTAAATAGTTTAACTTCCTTCTTTTCCAGATTGTTCATGTTGGAATGTATATTTCTAAACCCCCCTCTAGTAATGATAAAATGGACTAGACTTGATAAAGCTTTCTGGGTATAGCTTTTCAAAACTCCTATTGATCCACCGTGCTTTCATGTTAAATAAAGAACTGAAACATCAGCTCTAAAACAAAATAACTTCAGCTCCAGCGCGGAGGAGGCCAGCCAGCCACTGGGTGGTTTTGATACCAGAAGGATTTCTTTCTTTTTTTAAAAAGATTTTTATTTATTTATTTATTTATTTATTTATTTATTTATTTATTTATTTATTTATTTGAGAGAGAGAGAGGAGAGACAGTGAGAGAGTACAAGCGGGAGGAGAGGGAGAAGCGGGCTTCCTGCAGAGCAAGGAGCCTGATGTGGGGCTCTGTCCCAGAACCCTGGGATCATGACCTGAGCTGAAGGCAGATGCTTAACCGACTGAGCCATCCAGGCACCCCAATACTAGAAGGATTTCAAAACCTTCCCTCTGTAGATGATCAGTTACACAGCCACACTGGGGCATCAACACGAAGGTGGTGACCAGCGTGGGGCTGATGGAACTCTGCAGGTCCTGCAGGTTAGTTTGGCTAAAGTATAACTTAGCTATTCTCGTGGAAGTGCTGTCCCCAGCCCCATGGGTCTGTGGTTGTACAGTGCCCAGTGGTCAGAGAGAAGGCATTTTTTTGTCCCTCTAGAGATGGATGGGGGAAGAGAACTGAAAGTCGATCATGTGTTAATCTTACAGCTATATCCTGATACATATCTTTTTAATACTGTGATGCGAATGAGCTCCTCTGTGTTACCAACAAAGAGTATTTCGCCTTTGACAACCAAGGCTCTATGGTGAGATCCCATAAACCTCCACTTCAATCAGTAGGGATCAAAATATGTGTGTCAATTTTCTGCATAAGTTCAGTTTAAATACATTCAGATAAGGATCAGTGTTTTCAGAGAAAGCTCAAGAATATGAAAAGGTGATTATCCAGGGCTTTCTCTTTCCAAGCTGCCTGCCAGGTACTTAGGTGTGGGATGAAATGAGCAGACATGGGTAAGAAAGTGGCTCCCTTCTGCTTCCAGGGGCCCCATCTTTCATGACTTCTCAGCTGGCCTGTTCCAGTCGTTTCATGGGCCATGAGGTTGAGCTGGATGCGGGTTTGGCCACATAAGTAGTGTTGGGGAGTAGGCTTTTGAGGAGGTGTGGAGGGTGTGTGGTGGCTATGAGGCAAATCCTCTTCCCGACAAAAAAAATCGTCCATGTTGCTTTCTCCTCTTTCCAAGAGTTTTGTGTAATTGCTCATGGATTGACTGCGTGCTTTTCTTTGTTGTTGTTTTTGTTTTCTTTTGTTTTCCACAATTTTTGACCTTCAGAGCTCAAACAGCTGGTCTCCTCTGTACCACATTAAGAAATTATTCCCATGGTATTGTGTGAGTGTTCGAAAGTGTTTTACAGCAAATGTGTATGTGCACTTGACAGAAGTAATAGTCTCATTATACATTTGTGTTAAGCTTCAGGATACAACAGTAAATGCAAGACAGGTGCTGGAAAGAGCCTCTGGCAATTATAGCACGGATGACACATCAGTAGTTGTCACCATGACTTAACAGTGAAGGGTTAGCTGAAAATCTTGTTGGCTCAGGGGACTGCTCAGTATTATCGTCTTCCAGAAGCTCAACAATTAAGCTGACTTGCCCTACCGTATCGTTATTCAGAACTGAAAACGCCCTTTGGATTCATGTCTCCTCATTTCCCGGCCTGCTCATTTCACCGAATGACATGATCATGTGACCCTGGTGAGTCTTGACTTGCCTTCTGTGAAGAGGTTTCTTTTTATGTGTTTTCTATTAAATGCCCTTTGCCCCCAGCTTAACCCGTGAACGAAATTGTACATTTTGGTAAACTATACTTAAGTCACAGATGTCTGTATTTCCTAAAGTTAAATTGACTTTATCTAGTGTAATTCTTTTTCTTATCAGTACTGAAAAACTGTTTAGGGGGAAGTCAACAAAACATACTCAAGATCAGTTGAAAATCCTTTCACAGACTCCCAATGCTAACCGAATTTTTACTGATATCAATTTATAGAAAGGTAGACGCTAAGTCTGATTTCTTCTTCCAAAAGCTAAAATTATAGTTCATCTTTATTTCCTCTGAAAAATTTTTCTTGGATAAGATTTCAGTCGCACGCGTACAGCATCTGTACGCTTTCATTTAAAGGCTATAATTAAGTCTTTTGTTTGTTCCAACTGCAATTCATTCCTGGCACCGGATAAGAGCTAAGATGCTGCTTCTGCCCATTCTTCCCGCATTAAAGTGGAGTTAACAGCAGAATGATTACTAGCTTTTCTAATGCGAATTATAACACACATGACAAAACAAATTCGCCTTAATATAAAATGGAATGTAGAATTTTATTTCATCAGCCACCTGTCAAGGAAACCCACTTATAAATTCTAAAATAATATTAATCTTTGCAATAATGTTTCTTTCTATCTTCATTCTCAAAAAACACATCAAATTTCAAATGACATGCCCATTCTTGGGTTTATGTATACTTTTACTTTTTAAAAGCAATTAACAGGGGTGCCTGGGTGGCTCAGGGGTTAAGTGTCCAACTCTTGATTTCAGCTCAGGTCATCATCTCAGGGTCGTGAGATTGAGCCCAGCGTCCAGCTCCCCACTGGCATGAATCAGGCTTAAGTTTTCTCTTTCCTTCTCCCTCTGCCCCTCTCCACCCCACCGTCTGCATGCGAGCTCTCTCTTTCTCTCTAAAAAATAAAAATAAAAGAAATAGAAGAAATTAATAGACTATGTTCAAGTATTGCTTTATTTCTTCCAGTCTGGCTTTTTAAGGTCAGGGTTAAATTCAGCATGTTTTAGAACTAGGTGCTGGAAGAAACACCCTTCTTTCTGGTTCCTCTTATACAATGTCAAGTCTTTTCTTTATTATGAAGGAGTAAAGTGGGCACTGGGGAAAAATAAAACTGACCTCATAATCTTAGGTTTAGCAGAAGATTAGGTCTAGGATAAATATCTAAAAAATACTTAGCTACCTGAAAAACAACAAAAGTCTTAATTTTTGGATGACTCTTACATATTATTAACTCCTCTGCAAGTAGGCAACTGAGACCTAAAATCTAAGAAAAATTTTAAGATTATAAAATGGGCAGGAAATGGGAATGAAAGCCAGCCTTCAGACTCTTTGTTCTGTGTTTCATTGACTAGATAAAAAAAAAAAGGGGGGGCGGGCTATAGCCTTAATCTTCTAAGGGATGTGGTCTCACCATTGAGTTTTTCTGGGATTGATCCCACAGACTTCACAGTTCTCTGCCTACTAAAGGTGCTTTGCAATGTGACCTTTTCTTACTTATTTGAACCAATTTGCCCATAAATGCCTCTACTTCAGTCAGACCGTCCATGAACACACTGTGTTTATTCCTGCTTCTTTGCTAATGCTCCACCCGTTTGCCCACATAATGCTGTCTGTAATTCTGCTCTCCACTGTTTGGCTTTCCATCCCTTAGAGTTCAGCTCTGGTCTTATTTCCTTCATTAAGTCTTCTTTTTTTTTTTTTTTTTCAAAGATTTTATTTATTTATTTGACAGAGAGAGACACAGCGAGAAAGGGAACACAAGCAGGGGTGGGGGGTGGGGGAGGGAGAAGCAGGCTTCCTGCTGAACAGGGAGCCCGATGTGGGGCTCCATCCTAGGACCCAGGATCATGACCTGAGCTGAAGGCAGATGCTTATTGACTGAGCCACCCAGGCGCCCCTTAAGTCTTCTTCTGATGCCTGCAATTCATATTAATCTCTCCCTCCTCTGAACTCTGAAACTTATACCTACACTATTTCATATCTTTATTTTATTTACATATGCTTTACATCACATGCTCCTTGTGAACTGTGTTTTATACTTTTATATCCACCAGCAACATAATAGTTTTATACATCTTATTTAATTGGATCTAAGGGTTAAAAATGGTCAATGGGCTCCTTTTTTCCTCTGTCCATCACCCAGTTCTGGTGATTTGAGTTGGAGACTAGGTGCTATAAGCTGAATGTTTGTATAACACCCGCCACCCCCAAATTCATATGTTGAAGCCCTAGTTCTCAGTGTGATGGTATTTGATGGTGGAGCATTTGGGAAGTAAATAGGTCATGAGGGTAGAGCCCTCATGAATGGAATTAGTGCTCTAAGGGAAGAGACACAAGAGAGAGGGTGTCTCCACCATGTGAAGACCCAGCAAGAAGGTGCCATCTATAAACCAGGAAGAGAGCTCTCACCAGGAACCTGACTGTGCTAGCACCTTGATCTTAGACATCTAGCCTCTAGAACCTCAAGAAAGAAATGTTTAAGTCACTCAGTCTATGGTATTTTTGCTATAGCGTTCCAAACTGACTAAAATTCTTAGCAAATGAATCAGTGAACGGAGAATCCAAACCGGGTGGTTTAATAGAAAGGATTTAACACGGGGAACTGCTTACAAAGGTGTTGGAAGAGCTAAAAAGGCAAAGAGCAAATGATGAAGCCAGAGGTTAGGAATAGCAAGAAGCTGCAGGCACTGCTGGGCTGGAGGGACAGAAAGAGGAGAAGCTTTCACCAGACTTTAGGAGCTGGGGCTGCTTAGCGGGAGTTGGGGCCACCAAGAATAGGGCTGCTTGCGGGAAGCTGGGACCATGGAGGAGACACAACCACTGTCAGAAATACTGGCCAAAGCAAGGAAAGAAGGAGAGGCATACTCTGGCTTCTCCCCATCTTCCATACTCCAAACTCCTGCTAATGACTTTTATTGGCCAAACTAACGAGAAGCCAATTGGCAAAGAAGCCTGGACAATGTGTTTTGCAGAAATCAAACCTCTGCGGTACAGAACAGAGGAGGAGAAGCAGAGAAAAGAAATCTAAAAGCAAATAGGCAAATGATTAACAATTGCTAGCCCAGAACTGAACAAATCCGAAGCTATTCTACATGTGATGAAACTATATGAATAGTTCAAAATAACTCCCAAGTAACTCGTTTCTAATATCTTTATTAGAATTGCTATTTCTGAATGGTCACAATTTATTAACTTAGACTTCTTAATAATTTATGATTCCTTTTCTTTTCTTAAGATTTTATTTATTTATTTGAGAGAGAGAGAGAGAGAGAGAGCGAGCTTGGGAGGGAGGGGCAGAGGGAGAAACAGACTCCCCACTGAGCAGGGAGCCCGATGCGGGGCTCGATCCCGGGACTCTGGGATCATGACCTGAGCCAAAGGCAGACCTTAACCGACTGAACCACCCAGGCACCCCGATTCCTTTTATTTTCTTATAAATTGGAAAAGAAATACCAAGTCTTTCTATTTTTGGTCTGTTGCAAAAGGGTCACAACTATTCTGGTATCTGTCACCTCTAAAGAAATAATTTCCAAAATACATCGCCTAATTTAACTTAGTACTCTAAATTCTAGCAGCTCCCTCACTGATAAATTTTCCATCTGTTAACACATTGAAAACTAATCTCATTCTTTCATTATTAGCCAAAGCTTTTTCATTTGAAAGAAATAGAAATCCAACTCTAACTAACTTAAGCAAAGGGAAATGTATTGGCTTGATCTAACTGGGAAATCTGAATCTTGTATTTCAGGCATAGCTAGATCCAGGAACCGAAATGATATCAATTAAAATTTGTTTTTCTCTCACTCTCTGTCTCTGGTTTTCTATCTCTTCTTACTCTGCTCTGCTTGCCTTTGTTTAATTTTTTTTAAAGTTTTTATTTAAATTCCAGTTAGTTAACATACAGTGTATTATTAGTTTCAGGAGTACAGTATAGTGATTCAACACTTAACAACACCCGGTGCTCATCACAAGTGCCCTCCTCAATCCCCATCACCTATTTCGCCCATCCTTCCACCCCCGCCCCCACCTCGAGTAAGCATCAGTTTGTTCTCTATAGTTAAGAGTCTGTTTCTTGGTTCTCCTCTCTCTTTAATTCTCAGTCAGGCTGGCTTCATGTGTGACATATGCAGAGTCCAGAAAGGACTGTCATTGGTCTGCTTGGATCACATGCTCACCTAGAGAACCATTTAGTAGGGCCAAGTCTATGGTGGATTCTGATTGGCTAGACCTAGATCAGAAAAGTACCACTTGTAGATGGGTTAGGGGTGTGATCTTTCCCACCCAAGTGCCATCACAGTTTGAAGAGTAGGTTGTTTCCGAAGAAAAGGATACGGAGAAGATAAAAGCATATACTCAGGGACGCCTGGGTGGCTCAGTCAGTTACGAGTCTGCGTTCCACTTGGGTCCTGATCGAGTCCCACATTGGGCTCCTAGCTCAGGGGGGATCCTGCTTCTCCCTCTGCCTCTGCTCTCCCTGCTTGGACACTCTCTCTCTCTCTGACAAATAAATAAATAAAATCTTAAAAAAACAAACAAACATATACTCATTATACTCTTCCTTCTTCCTCTACTAATTTCTTTAAAAAATTTTGTTTTTGCTATTAGAATTTTGCCAAGCATGTTTTAAACCACCTAGACCCTATTTCTTGCCTCCAAACCCAGCCAATCATCAAACCCTATCACTTCTTCCTTGAAAATAATTCTATTTTCTGTCATTTGCTTTTATTTTCACTGTTACCACCTTAATTTAGACCAGGTTTTCTCATCCTTGGCGCTATTGACATTACGGACCAGATACTCTTGGTTGTAGAACGTCCTCCTGTGCATTGTAGGATGTTTAGCTGCATCCCTCGTCTCTACCCAATGGATGCCAGAAGGACTCTGCACTGTGTGACAACCAAAAATGTCCCCAGACATCGCAAGCGTCTCCTGGGGAGTAACATATGCCATAGTTAAAAACCCCTGATATAGGGCGCCTGGGTGACTCAGTCAGTTAAGCATCTGCCTTGGGCTCAGGTCATGATCCCAGGGTCCTGGAATCGAGTCCCGACACATCGGGCTCCTCGCGCAGTGGGGGGTCTGCTTCTCCCTCTACCCCTACTGCTCCTCCTGCTTGTGTGCGCATGCTCTCTCTCAAATAAATAAAATCTTAAAAAAAAAAAAAAGAACCTCTGATATAGATATTTGTTATCTTACACTTGGGTTATAATGATAGTCTTTTAACCAGTGTTTCTTTTCCTATTATGTATCCTTTTACCTTGTTTCCATAGAGTGCTGCCACAGTAGTATTCTTAAAGCACCACACTGATCATGAAAATCCTTTAATAAAATTTTTGTCAATTTTTCTCTACTGCCCACTGAATAAAGAGCAGATTCTTCAATTTGATATCTATATTTGAACCCTTAACCTATTACTACTTAGCTCAACATAAAGGAGTATTTTGCACTCCAACTGGACTACCCATTACTCCCTGGCTCTGCTTGTGTTTTCCAAGTTGTTAGTCTTGCTGCTTTTCAGGCCAGCAACTTAACCTGTCAAACCCTCAAACTTCTACACATTCCCCAAGGCCAAGCTCCAGTGCCACCTTCCCTTTTCCTCTAGGAAATCTCACTTGTATCTTCCTCCTTCGTCCCCAGTATACCCTTATGCTCATCTGCTCTCACCTTTTACAATACTCTAACTACATTTTGGTTCTTGTCACCCAATTGACTCATAGCACATACATCTTGCATTGTTATTTTTTATGTTAATACCTTATCATTCCAACTGAAGGAAAAAGATTGAAGTATGTGATACCCTGGGATGAGCACTTAGACGTGTCCCAGGGCAAGTTATAAATTTTCTTGTGTTTCTGTTTCCTGATAGCTTACTGGAAAGAGCCATGCCCTTCCTGCTATTTCACTTGTGGTTTTGGTTTGTTTGTTTTGAGAATAAAATAAATAAAATGAATTCATATCATAGGGATACCACAGAAGACAACACAGTTTTTATTAGAATCCTTGGAAGATTTACTGTGACTTGCTATTGATGGCCAGCATACATTTGGGAATAGATGGGGAAGTGAGAACAAAATCTTTATTCTGGAGAAGAATTATTCGTGGATGTGACTGGATTAGGGATCAACCCAGCATTTTGTACTTTCACTTAGATATTAAGTTGGTTACCACTCTAATAGTTATAAGGGTGGTAGAAAAGATGGAGTCATGGGAATGTAAACTGGTGCAGCCCTCTTGGAAAGTAGTCTGGTAGTTTCTGAAATAGTTAAGCATTGAGTTACCATATAACCCAGCAATTCCAGTCCTAGGTATCTACCCAGGAGAAATGAAAACATACGTCCATACAAAAACTCATACATGAATATTTATGGTATTATTCATCTTAGCCAAAATGTGGAAACAACCCAAATGTCCATCAATTGATGAATGGATAAGCAAAATATGGTATATCTTTTCAATGGATTATTATTCTGCTATAGAAAAGAATGAAGTACTGATATATGCTACAATGCAGATAAAACTTGAAAATCTTACGTTGAGTGAAAGAAGACAGTCAACAACAGATCTCTTATATCATTTCATTTATATGAAATGGCCTGAATAGGTAAATCCATATGGACAGAAAATAGATTAGTGGTTGTTT
Source organism: Mirounga angustirostris (assembly GCF_029215605.1). NCBI lineage: Eukaryota > Metazoa > Chordata > Mammalia > Carnivora > Phocidae > Mirounga > Mirounga angustirostris. Next base: position 147,498,932 of record NW_026991710.1, on the reverse strand, counting down.
AGGGCTGGGGAAAGGAGAAGACAGGGAGAAAGGAGTGATATCTAAAGGGTGTGGGGTTTCTTTTTGAGATAATCATAATGTTCTAAAATTGTGCTGGTGGTTGCATGTAAATGTGAATATACTTAAAAAAACCCCACAGGATTGTACACTTGAAATTGTACACTTGAAATGTATGGTATATGAATTGTATTTCAGTAAAGCTGTTATTTTAAAAAAAAACTTGAAAACCACCAACTATCCAAAAAAAAAAAAAAAAAAAGAAAGAAAGAAAGAAAGAAAAAGTCCATAACCTACCAATGTCTTAGCAAGTTTCTTGAATCAAAACAGGTAAGATAGTGAGAGACTAAAAGGCTAAGTCCAGGGATTGTATCATGCATATTTTTGGTGTTAGTCCTTTGTTTGCTCCCAATTAATTCTTATCTCCCTGGCGGAAACTGTGTGTTCTGCGTTCTCCGCATCTGCATTCTTACCTGACACTGAACTTAGTGACTCATGGATCCATAGAATGCTATTAACTTGCCAATACTAATTCTCTGTTTCTAACTTAGCTATGTCAGGTTGTCAAACAGAAAGCTTTACCATAAAGGATTATACTTGTAATGGGATATAGAGAGGAAACCCTGTACTTCCAAACCATTGAGAACACTTGAATGGCATCAGTTTCTCCCAATGAGCTTAAGTTGTGGCCAGTTATAGAAAAGATAGTGTATGCAGACCATGACTTTTATTGTTGTCAGAAGTATCCTACATTCTTCACTCTCTCAGACACATGCTAAGATCACCACTGAATTGCTGAAGAGTTTTCATTTCTCTAACTCATTGATTGTTCTCCATAAACTCAATTTCATTTTTCTGGTCTATTTCCTCTTTTAAGTATAATAGGAATGTATGAGGCTCCCAACCCTTTCCTGGGGGTGGATGTTTTAATCTACACAAGCCAATTGGGAAGTTTGGTTTTACTATCTCTCTTGCAGACATTGTCTCTAGTATCTCTGACATTCTGGGTTTCTTGGCTGACACAATGGCCTCTGTGTCTTAGCACATCTGGAGATCAGGTGACTCCTTCTCTTGGTGCCCTAGAGAATGGGATGGAGAAGACTTTTTTATTCTTCCTCTTGTTCCCTTGACCCTTTAGCCTCTTCAGGGAAAACATTAAATAGCAGGGCATATATAATATTTAACAAAACCCAGCGATAGTGATAAATGGAAAATTAATATTCACATTTATTAAGCACTTACTATTTACCATCCACTATGTTAGATGCTTTACTGAATCTCAACAACTCTATGAACATGTACTACTATTGTGCCTATTTTATAGGTGGGTAAACCAAGTCTTAGAGTGGTGAAACAACATGCCCCAGATCCAGGCAGTCTCACTAATGCTCTTAGGCACCGCCAAGATTCAAGTTCTAAATACAGTTGACCCTTGAACAATGTGGGAGTGGAGGGACACCAATTCCCCATCCCCACGCAATAAAAAATCTGCATATAACTTTTGACTCCTCCAAAACTTAACTACTAATAGCCTATTATTGACTGGAAGCCTTACCGATAAAATGCATGGTCAATTAGCACATCTTTGGTATGTTATATGTATTATATACTGTATTCTTACAATAAAGTGAGCTAAATAAAAGACATTGTTTTTTTTTTAAAGATTTTATTTATTTATTTGAGAGAGAGAATGAGATAGAGAGAGCATGAGAGGGGGGAGGGTCAGAGGGAGAAGCAGACTCCCTGCTGAGCAGGGAACCCGATGCGGGACTCGATCCCGGGACTCTAGGATCATGACCTAAGCCGAAGGCAGTCGCTTAACCAACTGAGCCACCCAGGCGCCCCAAAAGACATTGTTTTTAAGAAAATCATAAGGAAGAGAAAATAAATACATTTACAGTACTGTGCAGTATTTGTCGAAAAAAAATCCACATGTAAGTACTTGGCAGTTCAAACCTGTGTTGTTCAAGGGTCAACTGTAGTTTGGAATTTTCTTTTCTTTTCTGATTTTAAGTAGGCTTTACGCCCAATGTGGGGCTTGAACTCACAACCCTGAGCTCAAGAGTTGCATGCTCTATCAATGAGCCAGCCAGGGACCCCAAGTTTGGAGTGTCCATGTGCTGGACATCTTCTGTTTGTCCTCTAGATCTTCTGTACATTTTTCCACTTTGTCTCGTGCACTGGGAGTTGACCTTGAATTATGTTGATGGCTCCTTTATCCTTTGGTCCCAAAGGGAGCATTAGCAAGAGATTGGAGGGAGAAGGGGAGAGAGGTCAGCTCTCTCCTGTCTTGTTACTGCCCCCTGGCTAAGTCCTGCCAACACAGGTGTCAGACTCTTGTCATGTGGCTCTTTCTACTAAGCATTTTCTGTCTCGGGGTTCTGGTAACCATTTCTCCACTTTGCCTAGGGTTGGTAACACCTGCAGGACCAGCCCCAGGAGTTACGCTAATCCCCTGTGGTTTCTCTACACCCTGCCCACACCTTTGTAAATAGACCTTTCACCAAAGCCTCTCTGGATTTCCCTGTTACAAGTAAGCCCTTTGTTTCCTGCTGGGACCCTAACTGATCCAGTCTCCATGGGTGTTCCCCCTTCCTTGACCTGGTTCTAGCTTCAGGTCACACCCGTGACTCCTGTGCCCTCTGAGTAAACTCTGCTACCTTCCACAGAAAGAGAATGATCAACTCTGGTTCTTTCCTGATTCCTGTAGGCTCAAGTAGTTGGGAGGGTGGTGGGCCTTGGGAGAAGGGGAAGGTGCAAAACTTTCCTCCAGTTCCAGTTCAGTCTCCCAACCTAGGACGGCTTCTGGGACTGCTGATGCCTTATTAACTAATTACACCGCTCAAGAACTTAGAGTAATTATTTTCTCAGAGACACCATGGCCTAACCTAAGTTGAAGAAGAGTATTTCCCTTACTAGCAAGGCTGTGGCCCCGACCTGTGGAAATAGTGGGTCTGCATTAGTGTCCCTAAAATCACTGGATTCAGATTCTTCTTCTTTTTTTTTTTTTTTTGAGATTTTTTTTATTTTTAAGTAATCTCTAATCCAACATGGGACTCAAATTTACAACCCTGAGATCAAGAGTCGCACGCTCTCCTGACTGAGCCAGCTAGGTGCCCCTTGGATTCAGATTCTTTTCTGCTCTGCCTGGGGCCCTGGCAGCATGCACAAAAGCCCATAATAGCTTTTAGTGGCTTCCTGGAGAATGTCACCAAATGTGATAAAAATTACTTTGCTTTAGAATTTGGGGGTGGGGATTTGAGAGATGCTCACTGATTCTTCCTTGTTAGTTAAGTAATTGAGATGAGCAATCTTGCTTCTTTGGAGTTGCCTTTCTGCTTCACATTTTCCCTCAAATTCTGGATATAAGAGTAAATATAGAGTCCTTGGGAAGATCTTCAGAGATGTATCTAATTCAGTTTTTGAAGGGTCTTCTGGAAAGAAGTTACAGATATTGGCTGGGGATTTTCTAGGTGGAGAGAACAGCTTGTGAAAAAGCACAGAGGCAGGAGAAAGTGTGAGAAATTCAGGGGAACAAAATACAGGACTGTATGATTCCCAGGGTTCAACTTGTTCAAACATCCTCAGACATCAAGGATGAGCGATCAGATAGAGCATCCGCCAGGCCACACAGGTGTGTATAGCTGATGTCCACTCAGGTTGGTCGGCCCCCTTGCCTAGGGTGACCAAATATCCCAGCTGCCAGGGCCGTTCCAGTGTTAGTACCAGAAGTTCCATATCCCAGGAAACCCATTAGTTCCAAACAGACTGGGACAGTTGATCATCCTCTGCTGCTAGAGTAGTTCAATATTTTGGACATCACCCCTGCATTAATATATAAGCACATATACATTCCTACAGCTAATGTTTTCTTTTTCTAAAGATTTTATTTATTCATTTGTCAGAAAGAGAGAGCACAAGCAGGGGGAGCGGCAGGCAGAGGGAGAAACAGGTTCCCTGCTGAGCAAAGAGCCCGATGCGGGGCTCCATCCCAGGACCCCTGGATCATGACCTGAGCCGAAGGCAGACGCTTAACCAACTGAGCCACCCAGGTGCCCCATAATGTTTTCTGTATATGTATTTATGTTCTTGGGTCCTTGCTTTCCAAGTTTACACCTTTAATAGCACTCTTGCTTTTTTAATCTTGAGCAGGATTTCTAACCCAAGACTGTATTAGGTATCATCAAACATGACCTCCTCTCGCCCTGACAGTCGAAAGTATTTTTCCATGCCTGTAGTCTTTGAGGCATCTTGAACTTTCCCTTCCTGCCATCAGAGTGAGTTTCCCTCAAGGATCTTTGAAGAACTCTCTTCAGACTTTTCTGCTTAGAGGAAATTCCTTTTGAGCCTCCGAAGATGGCTGGCTGTATTAAAAGAAGCGCAGCTATGACTGGAATGTTTGAAGACTGCTCCAGAAATTGTGGGCTCATGTTGGTTTTAATTTTAGCCCGTGAATTACGTATTTAATATAGACCAATTTGCAAGAATAGCAGATATCCCAGCTGACTTCTGTGGCAGGCGGAGTGTTCTTCCTATCTGCCGTTCTCTAAGCCAAGCAGCTGTGCTCTGAATCTGCTCAGCAGGCAGCTGCTGGGTGCCTCAGTCCTGCTGGAACATTCTCCCACTTTGAGGCCACACCTGGGAGCGCAGAATGTCACCGGACAAGCCAGGCGAGGTGATGCGCGCCATGGAAAAGCCTGTTATCACTCCTTCCCTCACACGCCCGAAACCCACAAACATCTGTAAACAATTTGCCCAAAAGTAACGTCTATGTTGAGTGAGAGGTCTGAGAAGTGCCTGCTTGATGTAAAGACCTATTCATGTTTGGAAAAGTGTTTCTTTGTCGGAGGCTCAAGCATTCATCTCTAACTCAATGAGGACAGTAATTATCTCCAGTCTTGCAGAGTTCTCATCACCATCACTATTATTTTCCCTTTGCTGCAAAATCAGCTTTGGAAACACAGCAGGAGGAACAACTTGCCAGGTTCATGTCCCAAAGGAGTGACTTTCACGCTCCACTCTTGTCCCCGGGGTCACATTTTCTGTATCTTAAGCTTTGGCTAAATCCATGCCCATAGAAAAAAGTTGGAAGGTGCCTGTTCTGCCTGCTAGACATTACTTAATTATGGATTCAACAAATATTTATCGAACCCCTCCCATGTGCCAGATACTGGTGATGGATCCCCACCTCTGTCCTCTGATTGTTGGTGGTTGCTTCAGACCAGCTTGGCAAGGATACTTTGGAGAAGGTGCTAGCCAAGGCACATTACATATTTGTAAGTTCTATCCTTATTTTTCCATGATTTGAGTAGGAAATATGAACAGTATTTAAGATCATGAGCCTATCAGCTAATTTCTTTCCATGAAGCTGTATACTTTTGGGGCTTGAAAGGGATTTGGCAGTCCCATGGTCACTCAATCTCAAGGCTGTCTTGCTGACTTTTCCATATCTGTGTTTATTTGCCTTTCTGCCTTCCCCTATCACCAGGTGAGCTCCAGGAGAATGGGCCCGGTCATACCAATCACAGTATACCCAACATTTTAGTCCAGTATCCGGTGTGTCGTAAGTGTTGCAAATTGATTGATAACTGGTTGCACGAAGGGATAGTTCTGTTGAGGCAAGTGACTTGGTCAAGGTAAAAAATTAGTGGCAGACCCGAGACTCAGATTCAGATTCCCTGCCTGTTCGAATCCAGTACTCTTCCTATTTCATTATTTGTATCAAGTTTTGAAACAGAATACTCAGATGAGGGGCGCCTGGGTGGCTCAGTTGGTTAAGCGACTGCCTTCGGATCAGGTCATGATCCTGGAGTCCTGGGATCGAGTCCCGCATCGGGCTCCCTGCTCTGCAGGGAGCCTGCTTCTCCCTCTGACCCTCCCCCCTCTCATGTGCTCTCTGTCTCTCTCATTCTCTCTGTCTCAGATAAATAAATAAAATCTTTAAAAAAAAAAAAAAGAATACTCAGATGAGGCTGGGCTGGTGTGAAAGCTTCCTCTCAAAGAGTTCGGAGGCAAGGGGTATGGAGAGAAAGTGAAACAACAAGAACAATAAAAGGATGTGCTTTCAAGTTTAAAGATTCCAATTTAGAAACTAGGCTTGATGGCACCTAAGTTCCATTCCTTAACAAATCGATATTTGGCTTCATCTAACACCTATATGCTACATACCATCTGGGTTCTAGAGATGCCACTTTTCATTTTCTTGTCATTATTAGGAATTCCAAAGATGAGATATTTGGCTAACTGAGTAGCTCTGATTTTCTATTAATTAATTATCTATTAAATAATTCTCTTCTCTATCCTTCTATTAAAGGCTCGGGGGCATGTTCTCAGGGTCCCAGCACTATCTGGAGTATAGTTTGAAACTTCCTTATGCTGTCCATCCAATCCCTCATTGATCAAGAAACTGAAATCCAGATATGCAAGGGACTAAAGATTCACTGTGACCAAGACTGTGGGAAGCAGAGCTCAAGAAGACCCTGGATTTGCTCACCAGCCAAGTTTTCTTTCTGCAAAGATTTAAGATCTTGCTCAGGAGATAGTGGCTGTGCAGTTTCTGTGTGTTCCTCATTAAGACTTCATTAGGACCACTTAAACCTAGTAATGAGGGGCGCCTGGGTGGCTCAGTTGGCTAAGCATCTGCCTTTGGCTCAGACCATGATCTTAGGATGTTTGGATCGAGCCCTGCATCAGGCTCTGCACTCAGCACGGAGCCTGCTTCTCCCTCTGCCCCTCCCCAACTCTTGCTATCTCTCTCTGTCTGTCCCAAATAAATTAAAATCTTTAAAAAAACGCGAACAATGAATCATGGAACACTACATCAAAAACTAATGATGTAATGTATGGTGATTAATATAATAATAATAATAATAAAAGAACTTTCTTCATTAGGTTCTTATTATGATTAATTCTTAAATGAGTTAATATTTGTAAATTGTTCAAGACATTGGCACATATGAAGTGTCATAAAATGACTGTTAAATTAATAAATAAAACCTTTAGTATATCTGGTTTTAAAAAATGAACAATAAAATTATCTGCTTACTAAAAACAAAACAAAACAAACAACAACAACAACAACAACAAAAACTAGTAATGAGAAAGCCCAAAACTCAGCCCAACCGAGGTTCTGAGATGGGGTAAGAGGCCTGAGTCACACAGACAGACAGACAGGTCCAGATAGACCAGCAGAATCGCTGAGGATTATTGCCTTTATGTCATGAAAGTAGCTGGCAAATTGAGGATTTATGGGTAGAAGTGAATAAAATTAAAAACAAATGTTTGTCTAATATGAGAAAGAAGCAGGAAGAATTTTAAAGAAAATTAATATTCTACATTTTTCTGATGAGAGGGTTAGCGAGAGGAATCTTGCTAATCTGGTAAAAAATTTCCTTTTACGATGCCACTTTTATAGAAAAATTAAGCACATGTATAATAAATTGTGAAAAGGGTGTATATACTAAATTCTTAATAGAGGTTGCCTTCAGGGGGGTCGAAGTCAAATTATGAGGCACTTTTATGCACTATTTTTCATTTCTTTTTTTTTTTTAATCTGTATACGATCTTACTTTTTTTAAATTTTTTTTTATTCTTATGTTAATCCCCATACATTACATCATTAGTTTTAGATGAAGTGTTCCATGATTCATTGTTTGTGCATAACACCCACTGCTCCATGCAGAATGTGCCCTCCTCAATACCCACCACCAGGCTAACCCATCCTCCCACCCCCCTCCCCTCTAGAACCCTCAGTTTGTTTTCCAGAGTCCATCGTCTCTCATGGTTCGTCTACCCCTCCGATTTCCCCCGCTTCATTCTTCCCCTCCTGCTACCTTCTTCTTCTTCTTCTTTTTTTTTTCTTAACATATATTGCATTATTTGTTTCAGAGGTACAAATCTGAGATTCAACAGTCTTGCACAATTCACAGCGCTTACCAGAGCACATACCCTCCCCAGTGTCTATCACCCAGTCACCCCATCCTTCCCACCCCACCCCCCACTCCAGCAACCCTCAGTTTGTTTCCTGCAATTAAGAATTCCTCATATCAGTGAGATCATATGATACATGTCTTTCTCTGTTTGACTTATTTCGCTCAACATAATACCCTCCAGTTCCACCCACGTCATTGCAAATGGCAAGATCTCATTCCTTTTGATGGCTGCATAATATTCCATTGTATATATATACCACATCTTCTTTATCCATTCATCTATTGATGGACATCTTGGCTCTTTCCACAGTTTGGCTATTGTGGACATTGCTGCTATAAACATTGGGGTGCATGTACCCTTTTGGATCCCTACTTTTGTATCTTTGGGGTAAATACCCAGTAGTGCAATTGCTGGATCCTATGGTAGCTCTATTTTCAACTTTTTGAGGAACCTCCATACTGTTTTCCAGAGTGGCTGCACCAGCTTGCATTCCCACCAACAGTGTAGGAGGGTTCCCCTTTCTCTGCATCCCCGCCAACATCTGTCATTTCCTGACTTGTTAATTTTAGCCATTCTGACTGGTGTGAGGTGGTATCTCATCGAGGTTTGGATTTGGATTTCCCTGATGCCGAGCAATATTGAGCACTTTTTCATGTGTCTGTTGGCCATTTGGATGTCTTCTTTGGAAAAATGTCTGTTCATGTCTTCTACCCATTTCTTGATTGGATTCTTTGTTCTTTGGGTGTTGAGTTTGATGAGTTCTTTATAGATTTTGGATACTAGCCCTTTATCTGATATGTCATTTGCAAATATCTTCTCCCATTCTGTCGGTTGTCTTTTGGTTTTGTTGACTGTTTCCTTTGCTTTGCAAAAGCTTTTTATCTTGATGAAGTCCCAATAGTTCATTTTTGCCCTTGCTTCCCTTGTCTTTGGTGATGTTTCTAGGAAGAAATTGCTTCGGCTGAGGTCAAAGAGGTTGCTGCCTATGTTCTCCTTTAGGATTTTGATGGACTCCTGTCTCACATTGAGGTCTTTCAACCATTTGGAGTCTATTGTTGTGTGTGGTGTAAGGAAATGGTCCAGTTTAATTCTTCTGCATGTGGCTATCCAATTTTCCCAACACCATTTGTTGAAGAGACTGTCTTTTTTCCATTGGACATTCTTTCCTGCTTTGTCAAAGATGAGTTGACCATAGAGTTGAGGGTCCATTTCTGGGCTCTCTATTCTGTTCCATTGATCTATGTGTCTGTTTTTGTGCCAGTATCATACTGTCTTGATGATGACAGCTTTGTAATAGAGCTGGAAGTCCGGAATTGTGATGCCGCTGGCTTTGCTTTTCTTTCTCAACATTCCTCTGGCTATGTGGGGTCTTTTCTGGTTCCATACAAATTTTAGGATTATTTGTTCCATTTCTTTGAAAAAAGTGGATGGTATTTTGATGGGGATTGCATTGAATGTGTAGATTGCTCTAGGTAGCATTGACATCTTCACAATATTTGTTCTTCCAATCCATGGGCATGGAACGTTTTTCCATTTCTTTGTGTCTTCCTCAATTTCTTTCATGAGTATTTTATAGTTTTCTGAGTACAGATCCTTTGTCTCTTTGGTTAGATTTATTCCTAGGTATCTTATGGTTTTGTGTGCAATTGTAAATGGGATCGACTCCTTCATTTCTCTTTCTTCTGTCTTGTTGGTATATAGGAATGCCACTGACTTCTGTGCATTGATTTTATATCCTGCCACTTTACTGAATTCCTGTATGAGTTCTAGCAGTTTTGGGGTGGAGTCTTTTGGGTTTTCCACGTAAAGTATCATATCATCTGCAAAGAGTGAGAGTTTGACTTCTTCTTTGCCGATTTGGATGACTGTGATTTCTTTTTGTTGTCTGATTGCTGTGGCTAGGACTTCCAATACTATGTTCAATAGCAGTGGTGATAGTGGACATCCCTGCCGCGTTCCTGACCTTAGGGGGAAAGCTCTCCGTTTTTCCCCATTGAGAATGATATTCGCTGTAGGTTTTTCATAGATGGCTTTTATGATATTGAGGTATGTACCCTCTATGCCTATACTCTGAAGAGTTTTGATCAAGAAAGGATGCTGTACTTTGTCAAAAGCTTTTTCTGCATCTATTGAGAGGATCATATGATTCTTGTTCTTTCTTTTGTTAACGTATTGTATCACATTGATTGATTTGCGGATGTTGAACCAACCTTGCAGCCCAGGGATAAATCCCACTTGGTCGTGGTGAATAATCCTTTTAATGTACTGTTGGATCCTATTGGCTAGTATTTTGGTGAGAATTTTTGCATCCATGTTCATCAGGGATATTGGTCTGTAATTCTCCTTTTTGATGGGGTCTTTGTCTGGTTTTGGGATCAAGGTAATGGTGGCCTCATAAAATGAGTTTGGAAGTTTTCCTTCCATTTCTATTTTTTGGAACAGTTTCAGAAGAATAGGTATTAATTCTTCTTGAAATGTTGGGTAGACTTCCCCTGGGAAGCCATCTGGCCCTGGGCTTTTGGTTTTTGGGAGATTTTTGATGACTGCTTCAATTTCCTTAGTGGTTATAGGTCTGTTCAGGTTTTCTATTTCCTCCTGGTTCAGTTTTGGTAGTTGATACATCTCTAGGAATGCATCCATTTCTTCCAGGTTATCTAATTTGCTGGCATAGAGTTGCTCATAATATGTTCTTATAATTGTTTGTATTTCTTTGGTGTTGGTTGTGATCTCTCCTCTTTCATTCATGATTTTGTTGATTTGGGTCATTTCTCTTCTCTTTTTGAGAAGTCTGGCCAGGGGTTTATCAATCTTGTTAATTCTTTCAAAGAACCAGCTCCTAGTTTTGTGAATCTGTTCTACTGTTCTTTTGGTTTCTATTTCACTGATTTCTGCTCTGATCTTTATTATTTCTCTTCTCCTGCTGGGTTTAGGCTTTATTTGCTGTTCTTTCTCCAGCTCCTTTAGGTGTAGGGTTAGGCTGTGTACTTGAGACCTTTCTTGTTTCTTGAGAAAGGCTTGTATTGCTATATACTTTCCTCTTAGGACTGCCTTTGCTGCATCCCAAAGATTTTGAACAGTTGTGTTTTCATTTTCATTGGTTTCCATGAATTTTTAAATTCTTCTTTAATTTCCAGGTTGACCCATTCATTCTTCAGTAGGATGCTCTTTAGCCTCCATGTATTTGAGTTCTTTCCGACTTTCCTCTTGTGATTGAGTTCTAGTTTCAAAGCATTGTGGTCTGAAAATAGGCAGGGAATGATCCCAATCTTTTGGTACTGGTTGAGACCTGATTTATGACCTAGGATGTGATCAATTCTGGAGAATGTTCCATGGGGACTAGAGAAGAATGTGTATTCCGTTGCTTTGGGATGGAATGTTCTGAATACGTCTGTGAAGTCCATTTGGTCCAGTGTGTCGTTTAAAGTCTTTATTTCCTTGTTGATCTTTTGCGTAGATGATCCTTCCATTTCAGTGAGGGGGGTGTTAAAGTCCCCCATTATTATTGTATTGTTGTCAATGTGTTTCTTTGCTTTTGTTATTAATTGCCTCATATAATTGGCTGCTCCCATGTTAGGGGCATAGATATTTACAATTGTCAGATCTTCTTGTTGGATAGACCCTTTAAGTAGGATATAGTGTCCTTCCTCATCTCTTATTACAGTCTTTGGTATAAAATCTAATTTGTCTGATTGCCACCCCAGCTTTCTTTTGGTGTCCATTAGCATGGTAAATAGTTTTCCACCCCCTCACTTTCAATCTGGGGGCGTCTTTGTGTCTAAAATGAGTCTCCTGCAGCCAGCATATCAATGGGTCTTGTTTTTTAATCCAATCTGATAGCCTGTGTCTTTTGATTGGGGCATTTGGCCCATTTACATTCAGGGTAACTTTTGAAAGATATGAATTTAGTGCCATTGTATTGCCTGTAAGGTGACTGTTACTGTATATTGTCTGTGTTCCTTTCTGGTCTATGTTGCTTTTAGGCTCTCTCTTTGCTTAGAGGACCCCTTTCAAGATTTCTTGTAGGGCTGGTTTTGTGTTTGCAAATTCCTTTAGTTTTTGTTTGTCCTGGAAGCTTTTATCTCTCCTTCTATTTTCAGTGACAGCCTAGCTGGATATAGTATTCTTGGCTGCATATTTTTCTCATTTAGTGCTCTGAATATATCCTGCCAGTCCTTTCTGGCCTGCCAGGTCTCTGTGGATAGGTTTGTTGCCAATCTAATGTTTCTACCATTGCAGATTACATATCTCTTCTCCCAAGCTGCTTTCAGGATTTTCTCTTTGTCTCTGAGACTCGTAAGTTTTGCTATTAGATGTCGGGTGTTGACCTATTTTTATTGATTTTGAGAGGGGTTTCCTGGATTTTGATGCCTGTTTCCTTCCCCAAATTAGGGAAGTTCTCTGCTATAATTTCCTCCATTATACCTTCTGCCTCTCTCTCTCTTCTTCTTTTGGGATCCCAATTATTCTAATGTTGTTTCGTCTTATGGTATCGCTTATCTCTGGAATTCTGCCCTCGTGATCCAGTAGTTGTTTTTCTCTCCTTTTCTCAGCTTCTTCATTTTCCATCATTTGGTCTTCTCTATCACTGATTCTCTCTTCTGCCTCATTTATCCTAGCAGTTAGTGCCCCCATTTTTATTGCACCCCATTAATAGCCTTTTTGATTTTGACTTGGTAAGATTTTAGTTCTTTTATTTCTCCAGAAAGGGTTTCTCTAATAACTTCCATGCTTTTTTCAAGCCCGGCTAGTATCTTTAAAGTGATGATTCTGAAATCTAGATCTGACATCATACTATTGTCCATATTGAGTAGGTCCCCGGCAGTCAGTACTACCTCTTGTTCTTTTTGTTGAGGTGATTTTTTTCCATCTTGTCATTTTGCCCAAAGGAGAATTGACTAATGAGAGAAGAAAATGCTAACAGGGTAACAACGTCCCCAGAAAATATACTCTAAACAAATCAGAAAAGACCTGAAGCCAGGGGAAAAGAAAGGGAAAGAAAGAAAAAAGAAAAAAAGATAAAGATAAAAACAAACAAAAACAGAACAAAACAAAAAAAATCCACAATATGATCAAATATGATCAGGCCGGTGCATAGATCAGTGCCACACACTAGATTTTGGGTGTATTTTGGTCTTTTAGAAGAAAGTGCGTCCCAAAGGTTTAAAGAAAGAAAAACTTATATATGTACAAATAAGGGTTGAGATAATGAAGGGATGGAATATGACTGTAAAGATGAAAATTATAAAAAATTTTATAAAAGGAATTGGTAAGAAGTTGTTTGAAAAAAGAAAGAAGAGGATTTAAAAAAAAAAAGAAAAAGGGAGAGAATGTGATCAGGCAGGAGAGTAGAACAAAACCACCCAGTAGAGATTTAGGGTATATTTTGATCTGTTAGAAGAAACTATCTCAAAATTTTAAAGAGAGAACAACTTATATATATATGCCAAAAACAAGGGTAACTACTCTGAAGGGATAGAATATGACTGTAAAAATGAAAAATAAAAATGTTTTTTAAAAAAGCGATTGATAAGATGTTGGTTGAAAAAGGGAAAAAGAAAAATTAAAAAAAAAAAGACAGTTAAAAAAAATTAACTTTGAAAGACGAAAGAATCATGAGAAAAAAGCCATGGATTCTATGTGCAGTATTCCCCTAGCGCTGGAGTTCTGCCCTTCTCATTGATCGGTAAACTTGGTCTTGGCTGGCTGTTCTCGCTGATCTTCTGTGGGAGGGGCCTGTTGCCGTGGTTCCCAAATTTCTTTGCCGGAGGCGGAATTGCCCTGCCCTTGCCAGTCTGGGCTAAGTCGTCTGTTTGGGTTTGCTCTCGGGAGCTTTTCTTCCTTGTAAGCTTTCCATTCAGCTTTGGAGGACGGGAGTGAAAATGGCGGCCTCCCAATCTCTGCCCCGGAGGAGCCCAGAACTCGGGGCCCCGCTCCTCAGTGAGCCCCCAGAGAAAAGCCGTCAGTCACTCCAGTCTCCCTGGTCTCCAGCCGCACTCCGTGCTCACCCGGCCTGTGACTGAGTGTTTCTATCTCTGGCACCCGACCCCGGGTGGAGTCTCCAAACCCAGTAGATCCCTGTGGTGCGCTCCCACGCCACTCCTCCCTGGAGGAGGAAGGGGAGTCTCCTTGGATCTGCCGCTTGTTGGGTCCCTGCTGGAGGAGCAGTGGCCCGACTGTGCCGCAGATCACAGTTTATGGGAACCCTGAGCTGAGAGCCCGTGCCTGGGCTCCGCCTCTGCAGCCGGCTTCCCTGCTCCGTTACCTGGGAGCTCTGCCGCGCTCAGGCATCCCCGGTCTTTCTGTGACCCCGAGGGTCCTGAGACCACACTTTCGCAGCGAGAGTTCCACCCACCGCTTAGCCACCGGAGTGACGTCCCTGGGCGGAGCCGACTTCTAAAAGTTCCGATTTTGTGCTCCGCAGCTCTATCACTTGCCAGAAGTGGCCAACGTAGACCCCTCCCCCATTGTCTGTCCTCCCGAATATCGCCTTGGATTCACTTCTCCGCACGTCCTACCTTCCAGAAAGTGGTCGCTTTTCTGTTCAGAGAGTTGTTGCTATTCTTTTCTTCGATCTCCTGTTGAGTTCATAGGTGTTCAGAATGGTTTGATCCCTATCCAGCTGAATTCCTGAGACCAGACGAAATGCCATCTTGTTCCGCCTGGATTTATTCTCTTTAAACCAGGGGTTCTCAAACCTTAATCTGGGTCAGAATCACCTGGATATCTCGCTAAAACAGATTGTTGGGTCCTCCCCTCCAGTGTTCCCATAGATGCAGAGAGTGGCAGGAGAAATTTGCATTTCTATTAAGTTCCTGGGTGATGCTGATGCTGTTAGCTCAGGCAACCACACTTTGAGAAGCACTACTTTAAAATATATAATTTGCATGGGTGGCTCAGTCAGTTAAGTGTCTGTCTTTGGCTCAGGTCATGATCCCAGGGTCCTGGGATCAAGCCCCGAGTGGGGCTCCCTGCTCAGCAGGGAGTCTGCTTCTCCCTCTGCCCCTCCCCCTACTGGTGCCTCTGCCCCTGTCCCCACTTTGTGTGAGTGCTTGAGCTCTCTCTCTCTCACAATAATTATTAATTTAAAATATATCTTTCCTTTAATGAAACTTTGGAGAAGAGGTATATACATGTGATTAGTTTACCGTATTAATCCAATCTCAGAAGTTTGGTTCACTTCAAAAAAATGATTTTGATAATTTTAAGGTGTTTCGTTTTGTTTCGTTTTGTTTTTTAAACATTTTTAAAAAAGATTTTATTTAGTTATTTGACAGAGAGAGAGACAGCGAGAGAGGGAACACAAGCAGGGGGAGTGGGAGAGGGAGAAGTAGGCTTCCCGCTGAGCAGGGAGCCTGACGTGGGGCTTGATCCCAGGACCCTGGGATCATGACCTGAGCTGAAGGCAGACACCTAATGACTGAGCCACCCAGGCGCCCCTGTTTTTTTTTTTTTTTTTTTTTTTTTTGTGAGAGAGAATGAGAATGTGAGGCAGGGGTAGAAGAAGAGAGAGAGAGAGAGAATCTTAAGTAGGCTCCACGCCCAGTACGGAGCCTGACACGGGGCTTGATTTCACAACCCTGAGATCATGACCTGAGCTAAAATCAAGAGTCAGATGCTTAACTGACTAAGCCATCCAGGCACCTCTACTTTTAAATAACTCCCTCCATGCTTCTTGTCCATTTAAAAATTATTCTAAATCTATTGCTGCTATGTAATCATGTACCCAGTGTTGCTTTCCAGAACTCAATGTTTTCACATAGTTCAGATTTTAAGTGAAGAAAAAAACCCCCCAAAACCCGTGTGTGTGTGTGTGTCTGAGCCTTCTTTGATATCTTTGCATATATAAATATGTAATATTTATGGACCAAGAAGAATTTGGATCTCTAAACATTGTTTCAGAAATCTACATTTCTTTAAGAGTAAAGGCCCCAAAGTGCCACATATCAGGCACATTCTACAGTGTAGCCTGAGACTGACTCAGATAATTTAACCACCTACTGCAGCCAATCCACTCACAGTTTTCCCAAAGTAGCCACTGGTACCTGAGAAATCCAAACAGAAGGGGGAGGCTAAATATATATTGCTTCCTTTTGTCTCATATCCTGTTTCTCCTTTCTTCTTGGGAATTTATTTTCAGGCCCAGTCACATGATTACATGCTGGTTTTCAAGATTAAATGTTCATATCCACTTTATGCTATGTTTTTAGAGAATGAGTCTAAATACATAAATGCATTTAGAAGAATTTCATGTATGCATGTGCCTGGAGGACACAGAATGTAATACACTTACAAACCTGCGTGGTTTATTTTAACCTTGAGGCTTCTCTCCTTCCTTATAACAAGACAACCTTCTTCCCTCTGAGTCTCCTTAACTTAAATATTTGAATGTGCTCTGAGTTTATATTATTCCCACTACCTGTCATTGAGTGCTGAGCTCAAACACTTCCTATTTTAAGCTCTAACTACTTTAATTTAAATTTGCAAGTAATTATTACCCCTTTGAATTTGAAATGCACATTCCTTTAAGTGCAAAAATCACACTCAAGGGAATCAGCTTAGGTATAAATATAAACAACCTTAGAGTAAAGGAAATCTAAATTAGCCAATCTTGTATTAGCTGTAATCTGAACATATCACACATATATTTTAGGCTGCAACATTCCTACTATAACCTAACAACTAAAAATACTACCTGTGTGATTGAGGGTAAGTTATGACTGTCATGGGAACCATAATATTGAATTTGAGATTTGTGGGCATAAATCTCAGCTCTGTTTCTGCCTAAGCCTTAACTTAGACAGAAAAGAATGTTTGAGAGGCTCCTTTGCATATTGTATTGATAGCATGTGGCCTGATTATGAGCTATTGAAATCACCATCTATTTTTTTTTCAGATATCTCTATGTTTGAAGATGTCCCCTAAGAGAGGACACCAGCTAGATATTGCTGACCTTCTGATTGCCTGACTGCAGTGTAAATACCTGGGAAGGGCCAGATTAAATGGTCACTGATGCATGAGAATTTTCTAGGTGAAAGAAATGAAGAAAGAAGAGTAATAACATCTTGGAAGTCTTTGTATACTATTTGGAGAAAAATAGTACAGCTGACCCTTGAACAACATGGTTTTGAACCGTGTGGATCTACTTACACATGGATGTAGATAGCAAGATGGAGTCACTCATGTCAAGCCGTGTCTTATGTCAAGCAGCCAAGGGTGGTGCAGCTAAGACCAGAGAGTGCCAAAACCAGCACAGGATGATGACACCCAGAACTGATAACGAGTAGAACCAGAGCAGGCTTGCAAAGGCCCAAGCCTGATTAAACTCCTCTATAGAGGGAGGATTTTTGCAGCAAACTCTCAGACTCTCCTGACACTGACCCTTTCAGGTTTGACCACATCAAAAAGGCAACTGCCACGGAAGGCTCTACCCAACTGATCTCTGAACATGACAGAGATTCTCCACTGTTTGAACATAATTAGCAGCATGTGGCGAGAGCTGACCCTGACCTGATGGAGGTCTCCTCTTAACTGCATGCTCATGGACGGACTTCGAGTTGCGTTCGTTAGCTTCTTACTCCTTGTTGTATCTTGTTTGTTATGTAACTTTATATTGTCCTTTGCTTTGTGTGACATGTATGAAGCCAAATTAAATGAGGAGTGACATGTCATTGAGTTTGGAATCCTGAAGCTGCTTTGCAATTACGTTCACCTTGCTTTACGACTGAATAAAGCTGACACTATGGAAAGACACAACTTGTGTGTGCCTCCATAGCGTGCTCACGCTAGGATTGCTTCTGCAAGAGGGTGAGGCCGCCATTCTGGTTTTGCTTCTTCAAGAGGTGCTGGGTGCTCTGTGATTCTCTTCCATCAACTCATTAGGAAGTGACTCATGCCCTCTAGAGCCACATTGTCATATTGGAAATAGAAGCTCAGAGAGAGCTACATATAAGAGGCCTGCCAATGCACGTTGACCAGATGGAATAATTCTGACACACGGTTCATTGGCAGTAAAGAGCTAAACTCAAAAAACAGTGTTGGCTGGCTCTGGTGGCAGAAGATGGCTGAGAAGAGGGTTTGGAAGGTTAGAAGTGGAAAAGAGACTGGAAGGTGATTGGAGGCTGGAAGAAGGGATGGTCCCGGGTCTGTCTATCCAGACACTGTTAAAGCAAGAGATAGACCTGTGGGACCTCCAGGCATGTTGCCTATGTGTGAACTTTTTACACTGCAGTGCTGTAAATGTATTTTCTCTTCCTTATGATTTTCTTAACATTTTTTTTCTCAGCGTTTTTTTCTCTAGCTTACTTTATTGTAAGAATTTGTATATAGGGCGCCTGGGTGGCTCAGTTGGTTAAGCAACTGCCTTCAGCTCGGGTCATGATCCTGGAGTCCCGGGATCGAGTCCCGCATCGGGCTCCCTGCTCGGCAGGGAGCCTGCTTCTCCCCCTGACCCTCCCCCCTCATGTGCTCTCTCTCTCTCTCATTCTCTCTCTCAAATAAAGAAATAAAAATCTAAAAAAAAAAAAAGAATTTGTATATAATATATATATATAATGTATAAAATCTGTGTTAATTAACTATAATATAAGAAGACTTCTGATCAACAGTAGGCTTCTAGCAGTTAGGTTTTGGGGGAGTCAGAAGTTACATGCAGGGTTTGGACTGCATTAGAGTTGGCACCCCTAATCCCTGTGTTGTTCAAGGGTCAACTGTATTATCTTGAGAACAGCTGTGAGCATAAACAGTGGTGGCTTTTTGTTCTGTTTTGTTTGAAGAATTTGGAACATCAAGCTATGGCTCTGGAAAAGGGGTTTAATCTCTCAGAACACCAGTATCCTTACCCATAAAGAGAAGGTAATGATGCTCACCTTTCAGGGTTTTTGTGAAGATTGAATGAGATGATATGAGTAAGATGCTTGACACATGGCTTGTGCATGCCATATGTAGGCACTTCATAAGGAATGGCTAGTATTACTGAAGAAACTGAATCAAAGCAAGAGAATAATGATTACCAAAGAGATATAAGCCAAATCTGGGCTAATCCCATGTGTGTCTTTTAATAAACAATGCTTTAGAGAGTGATTTCCAGCCAAAAATCACATTAAAAGATACATAAATGAAGAGGGAGAGAGAGGGTTTATTGGAGCAATCACTTTGTGTCAAGTTCTTATGGGTATATTAGTTGTCTACTGCTGCAAAACAAAGAACCACCAAACTTAGTGACTTATAGGGGAGGTGTGCGGACGGATGGGGTAACTGGGTGATGGGCATTAAGGAGGGCACGTGATGTGATGAGCACTGGGTGTTATACACAACTCATGAATTACTGAACACTACATCAAAAACTAATGATGTACTATATGTTGGCTAATTGAATTTAAATAAAAAAAGAAGAAAAAAAGAAACAATTCAGAGGTTCTACCTACACTCGAGGGGAAGAGATTACACAAAGGTGTAAATACTGGGAAGTGGAGGTCATTGGAGACCATCTTAGAGTCTGCCTGCCATTGTAGCTAACATGGAAATAATAGGGATTTGGAATTATAGCAAAAAGTAGCATAGTACTGACTATGCACCATGAACTTCTCTAAATATTTCCATTTGTTATTTATTAATCCTCCCAGCAATTCTATGAAGTAGAAGTTATTATTACCCCTTTTTAGTCATGACACTGGAGCACAGAGAGCTTAAGTGATTTGGCTAGTAAGTGGTAGAGCTGGGGTTTGAACCTTGACCTTTAAATCCAGAGTCCTTATTCCTAACCACTATTCTACACTGCATATACTCTATAGCTCTATACCACAAAACTTTAAATAGTGATTTATTGACAAATATGGTAGATTTGTCTATTTCTTATTTCTATATTTAAAGGTGTTACCTGACTATTAGAAATATTATCTGAAATTAAAATGTTCTAAGTAGGTGTACTGCTACATAGTAGGTGCTCAATCTTGTTAGTTTCCTTCTCTTGATTTGGCAGCCAAGATGGGCACAGCAGAATTAGGGCAGCATTCAATAGAGTAGTCTTTGAATGACTCAAGATTTAACTATGTTTCAATATTACCAGATTCCTGAGAAGCAGAACAATATTCCTAAACTGAGACGATATTAGGATTTTTGCTTTTAGAATGGAATCCAAATAGTACTTGAATAAATCATTGGGTTTGGGTAAATGGATTTCAGTAGTGGAGTTGAGTAGCGTTTGTTTAGAGGGGGATTGTTTTGGTCCCCATTAAAATTTAGGTATAATTCTCTGAATGCTATGATAAATGCATTTAAATTGCATACTATAAAGAAGTCCCTTAGTTTTCTGCCAGGTCTACTACTATTATTTTGAGGCCCAGCTTCATGCTTTTTGCTGTACAACCCTCTCCCTTACTAAACACAATAGGATGAAGATATCTACATAACTCCATAGAGCATCTTTCCTACTCATTAAAAGTCTGGCCATCTATATAGAAGGCATGGCAAAGTTACATTCTTGGTCCTCTGAATGTTACTGTTGCTTCCTGTAGGACATTTGGTTACTAGAACAGAGCAGGTGCAAAAATACTTTTAATTTCAGATCATCTGAATATTCACTCTACATCTTCATTAGTATGGATAATTGAGAATTGAATATATATGATCATATATTCCACACATGTATATACACATGTGAGGATATTGATCACAAAGAAGAAAAACTAATTCATGAATTATTCTTTAACAAATCTTTAACAGTGCTAGACCATTAAAGACAATTATTAGTAAGTAAAACAATGTGCATTACACTCAGAAATTAAGCTCATATTATTTTATATGGCATCATGGATACCTTTTGGGATGCTGTTATGGACTGAATTGTGTCCCTCTAAAATACATATGTTGAAACCTTAGCCCCTGTTTTGGAGGTAGGGCCTTTAAAGAAATAATTAAAGTTAACCATAAGGATTGAACCCTAATCCAATATCACTGGTAGCCTTAGAAGAAGAGGAAGAGTCAACAGAAGTTTCTCTTCACAAGCCCACAGAGGAAAGATCATGTGAAGACATAGCAAGAAGGTGGCTATCAGCAAGCTAGGAAAAGAGACCTCACCTGAAATTCTACTGGCACCTTGATCTCGGACCCTTAACCTCCAGAACTGTGAGAAAATAAATTTCTATTGTTTAAGCCATCCAGCCTATGGTATTTTGTTATGGCAGCTCTAACAGACTAAAACAGATGCCTATCCAGTTAAACTCCCCACCACCTACAGCCCTATCCTCATTGCCCATTTTCTTCTAGTGAGTGAGCTCCCGCAGACTTGGCTAAGTTGTTAGCAAGTGAGCCATGTAATCCTGCCCCCCATGCACAGCCATTTATCCCAACAGCTCACACCTGATCCAAGCTTGTCCAATGGATTCGCTCTTGTGGGAATTAGAAACAGTGACTCAGAAACTCTAGTTTGATGTGATGTGTAACAGAGTGTACTGAAGCCTGGGCTGTGTGACCTTGTGCATGCTGACCTAGAGAAAAGAGGTCTTTTGGGAGAAATAAAAGAGTAAAACAGATGTGCACAGAGAAGAAATAAGAATCCAAGAGAATGGTCGTGGAGAAATGGAAGGAGGGCCTTACTACGGACTTTCTAGTTCTGACTTGCAGTGTGTTGAGAGGTCATGTTCTGCACTTGGTTCCCATGAAATATCTCTGATTCCTTATAAAAATTCCTCTTTATTTCAGCTATCTCTAGGCAGCTTCTGTTTCATGCAACCTAAGAAGTTCTTAATAAGACTATGGAAACATGTTTAATTAAGGCCTACAGCATGAATTAAGCAGAAATCTCATAATAAACAGAAGGTTAATTCATGAATTTGCTAATCATTCTCTCTTGCTGTGGAAATAACAGGAATTTTATTCCTAACCCCATGGCAGTTATAGGTCCCTATTTAGTCATTTATTTTGGTTTCATGTTCATATTCCACATTATAAGTTTTTCTGAGGAAAGGTCTGTCTGTGATCTACAACAAGGATAGGGGGAATATATTCTATTCATTCATTTGTTAAATTATTGAGTATGTACTTTGGAGAACTTCTGGACTCAATCTTGGGCAAACAAATTTGAATTCGACCTTATTTCTATCATAAGTATTTCATGTTAACTGGTAGAGACAGACACGCCGCCAAGTTTGGCCATGCAGACTGTTCACTATATAACTCCAGGGGGCATATTTGAGATTACTATGAATAGTGATTCCTGGGGTGTGTAGTACACAACATTCATAACTAAATGTGGAACTCTGAAACAACTAAGCATAAGGCTATGTGATCACTGCTATAAAAGGTATGAACATGTCAAATGAGACATAATTAATTCTGCCTAGGAGGAGAAGAAGAAAGGGAGGCTACACTAAGGATGAGACATTTGATGCCCAAATGAGAATTTCCCAAGTAGCGTAAACAGAGGACAGGTACATTCTTAGTATGGAGAACAACAAGAAGAAAGACACAGTGGAATAAAAAAATGCATGGAGGGAATGGTGGAGTAAGGACCTCCAAAAACCTGCTTGTTCATAAAAGCAGTAAAACTGTCAAAATCACCCTTTTCAGAACTCTGGAAATTAACTAAAGGCTTGTAGCAACCTAAGAAATGTCTATTCAAGAAAAATGGCAGTGCACCTGGGTGACTCAGTTGGTCAAGTGTCTGCCTTTGGCTCAGGTCATGATCCTGGGATCCTAGGATCGAGCACTGTGTCAGGCTCCCTGCTCAGCAGAGAGCTTGCTTCTTCCCCTACCCCTTACCCTGCTTGTGCTCTCTCTCTTGCACACGTGCTCTCTCTCTTTCTCAAATAAATAAATAAAATATATATTTTTAAAAAGGCAAAATCTCAAAACAAACAAACAAACAAAAAACAACCCAGCAAGCCTGGTGACATTTTAACTTGTCCTAATCCAGTCCCTCTCTCCAAGGTCTGCTGCAGCCTTGAAAACAAATAGCTTCACAACTAGAAAGTGTCCTTGACTGAGTCCAGATGTTGGCCTTACTAAACAAACACTTTAAATCCCTTATTATAAGTATGTTCTTTTTGTTTTTTTTTTTTAAAGATTTTATTTATTTATTTGATGGAGAGAGACAGTGAGAGAGGGAACACAAGCAGGGCGAGTGGGAGAGGGAGAAGTAGGCTTCCCGCTGAGCCAGGAGCCCAATGTGGGGCTCGATCCCAGGACCCTGGGACCATGACCTGAGCCAAAGGCAGACGTTTAACCAACTGAGCCACCCAGGCGCCCCTATAAGTATGTTCTTAGACTATCCCTCATTTAGGATATTACAAATTATTATAAGAAACAAAATAGAGTTCTATGGTCACATAAATTGATAAAATAATGAGTTAAACATTTTTGTATTGCAGGACAGGTGTACCTTTCCTGTGCTAATATACATTGCCATTATCCAACAATGGAATCTTATAGGCATTTTCCAAGTTCCTTTGACTACAGAAACAAATTGTCAGAAAATATTTATTTATAGCTTATGGGAACAGTAATGATTCTTTACACATAGTTTAGGAAATGTAGGCCTAGACTATAATCTCCTGTAATAGGGTAATTACTAAGGTAGGAACATGGTCTTATCTAAGATGCCTGCCCCCCAGCCTCCATTCTCCATACCCACTCTAGTTATCCCTACATCCCCACGCCTATATTGTTTGCCACATCCTTTCCACCTCAAGACCCAACCTGATCTTATCCTAACGCAGGCCTCACAAAAGCACTTTGAATTTCGTCATTGTCGCTCTCTATTTCTGGTCTTCTGCTGGTTTCTAAGCCACGTCCAGATGAACTTGAAGGTCCTTTTTAACTCTCAGCTAGGATCCGAGGCTCTGACATCTCAGTTCAGATTTCCAGGACTTTGCCAAGCCCAACCCTCAAGATGCCCATTTCCCTCCACTTCTCTCCTCTCTGTGGCATATCAGATAATGGAGAATTATAGTGATTGGGCAACTCAAAGAATGCCACAGAAAAACCTGTCTCAGTGTCACTTGAATAGATATTTCAAACAAAGTTCCCTGAATTATCCTGATATGGATATTATCTCTTCCAAACACTTGCATGTCCAAGTCAAGTTTCTTCACTGCATTCAGTGACTTACTCTACTTCCCATCCCTCTCCCTTTTTCCACTCTCCTATGCAGCAGAGGGTTAAACTAAATAGCAAAACAAGAGAGGGAGCATTTTATTTTAGCATATTTAGTGTGTAGGATGAGACTCGGTAATGGAAGCTATCCTAACTAGACAAGGGAGAGTAACCCTAGTCCTAGAACCAATGCAATATTATCTGCTGAAGACTCTACCAGGTATTTCACTCACAAGGGGAGAATGCTGAGGTCTTACAGAATGCAGTGAAGAGAAGAGGTTAAGAAACTAATACTGAAAAAGAAAAATGAAAGGCATTGAAAGTGCAAGAGTGGTGATGCAAACTAATCTTATGTAAATGTGGAAACTTACTAGGAGTTCTTTAGAGCTCTCTGACAAATGTGCATTTAAGCAACAATAGTCAATTTTCCAGGAAACATCTTTATAGTATACTTTGATGTGGACCTTTTGAATGAAGCAATCAAAAATGTTTGTTCTGATAATGAACAATATAGCTGCATCTTTAAAAAATGAGCAATTGAGAGGGGGCAGCTTGGCCAAATATGAAGACGGTAAAGAGAATTCCAACTGTTTTCCCTGCCAGGGTATCTGGAACATTTTAAGAGCCCTGTCAGGGGAGTTATTTATTGACATTTAATTCAAGTTCCCAACAAGTGCCCCTATCTCTTGGGATACTTGAGAGAAAGCTTGAAGGTCCAGAAAGTCTCTGGAGTAAGAGTTAAAAGGGGGTCACTGGATGATAGACAGGGCAGGCAGCCCTTTCTTCTCTCAGCCAATGGTAGCTGTTGGCTATTATTTGTCCTTCTGAGAAACGGGACAAAACTGATAAACTTCAGGGGCTGAAAAACTAGACCTCATGGAAAAAGAAAGCATATGGAGCATCTCAAAATTCAGAGCTAGGGAAAGTGCCAAAAATGTTGAGGCAATAATCACAACCCAGCAAAGAGAGAGTGGGCAAGCACTGGGCAGGAAGAGCAGGGACAAAATAACATAAACCACATCTGGTGAAAGATGACAGGAAAGCTGAAGAAAAATATGAATATATGAATATAGCCATATGCAAATGCAATTTTTATTTATGCAGGTAAACATCAAATTTGACAGCTATCTGTTGAAAATGAATTCAGTAAGGGATGTATCACATCTGAAGGATGTCATGCTACCAATATCCATCATGGCCAAGTTTAAATTATGAGTTGCTGAATCCATCTCCTTATATCTGCATAGGATTTTGCACTTTAAGACTTACATTTGATTATCATAGGGTTAGTGTGTTCAAATATTTGCATTTCTTTTCCCAACACCAAGTGAAACAACACAATTTACATTTTGTTTCTGATAAGTCTAAAACTGTGAAGGGTCTAAGATTTTACTCTTCTTGAAAGATAACGAGTGAGCCTGCCCCAGCTTTAGGTATCTACTGATAGACGACTACAAGAACCCTAGGTCAGAGAAATAGACCAGTTCTTACTCACAGCAAGAACAATAGTCAGAGCGGCATTATGGGTATTGGTTCTCACACCCTAATCCCCACATGGTGATGTGATGAGGGCCTGAGGTCACCTGGGCATTCAGTGAGGCTACATCACCAGAGAGACGTCCCAAGACTGAGATGAAGTTGCTGGGACATCTCTTTTTTCCCCTCTGGAGAGAGATGCCTCATTATCTCGGAATGTACACAAATGTCTCCGGGTGGAAAAGAAGAGGGCTTTATCTTTACAACCCTGGGATGTCTCTGGTGAGATAAATCTCTAAATCTCTCTAGAGGATTCCACAGTCTCTAGCTTCTAGGGTGTTTGTTCTTCAAACTTGTCCTGTACTCAGAAGGCTTAGGCCAAGCAGGAATGCAAGAAATCCATGGAGAATTGTCTCCCAACAGTTTATATTTCTCAAAATTTTCTTTTTTCCTTTTTAATAAAGTTGTAGTTTTCTTAACTTCTCTCTTTTTATGTTTTACCTTTTTTGACAAATTCTTCTCTTTTCGTATTTACAGGCTTTCCTATTTCTATTATACAGGAAAGTACCTCAAAACTGATTCTTTGTGCCTTCTTCTTTGAATTCATTATTTCCTCAATATTAAGCATGACATGGGTTATGCATGATGTCACAGACAGTTCACCAGTATAAAAATATATAAAATAGCCTTTAAGATCTCCTGATCCAATGATAAGTGGGTACATAAATCCACATATGGAGATATAGTATTTTATGTTAATGAGGTCATTAACATGCAATTGTGAAATCTTTCACTGTCATTGATTTCTTTTAATGTTAATTGAGAACTACAGCATGCTTTTAATGTTCAAAATTAATTTGCCATTGATAAAACACACTTTTTTAATGGTAGAAAACAACCATGGATGAGGCTCCAGAGATTGCTTCTCCAGTTTAAAACTGTTTTCTAATTATTGATTATTCACCTGTTCTTTAAGAGTGTCTTCAAACCAAAGCTCTTCTATAAAACTTAGGATTTCCCTCAGGAAATAGAGGAAGGATCTACCTCTTTGTAGCACTTAAGAATAAACTAGAACTAAGGACCTAAATCTCACCAGGACTTTCCCTTCATCTCTCATCTTTGAGATAATCCTTGACGTTTTAAAGAATCAAGCAACGAAGTTATGAACACAAGAGTTCTTCCCCTGCTTAGCATCTTATTCACACCATTTGGTATACATTAAATGTTTGTGTTCCCCCAAATTTCATGTGTTAAAAACCTAATTCCAAATGTGGCTGTACTTTGAGGTGGGGTCTTTGTGAGGTAATTCGGTTATAAGAGTGGAGCTCTTGTTAATGGATTAGTGCCTTTATAAAGAGGCCCGAGAGGTCCCATGCCTCTTCCTCTGTGTAAGGTTACACGGACAAGACACTATTGATGAAGAAGCTAGCCCTCACCAGACCCCAAATCTGTGGTGGCTTGGTTTTGGACTTTCTAGTCTCCAGAACTATGAAAAATAAATTTCTGTAGTCTATAGTTACCCAGTTTATGGTGTTTTATTATAGCACCATAATGGACTAAGAACACCAATCATTTTTTAAGTTCTCATAGAAATTAGTTTGAATAAGCAAATATGTTTACATTCATGTATGCCTATTCATATAAATGAATCACCTTCTGTCACCAGTTGGATTCCTAGGGAAACAGACTCTGAGATGGGGTTTAGTGGGCATACTATTAATTAAAGAATGCTTGTTAGCATCAGAACATAAGAAAGGGAAAGGAGGAAGGACTATGGTGGATACAGAGGTGGAGTTGGGATGCAGACCTAATGGCAGCCTCTGGCTCAGGAACTCTGGAACGAGAATGGCCCTTCAGAGTTGTTCTGAGCAGTGTCAGAGTGACCAAGCCATTCTACCCCTGCACCGAGTCATCATGGGATACGGGCTGTCCTGGGAAGGGGTGTGACCTTGAGTGAGGCTCACTTCCCATTGGAGGCAATCCTTGAAGGAGCTGCCAGCCGAAGGGCCCACAGTGCCCCCAGGAGCTGAGGTAGCTTTCCTAGTTGCAGGGGATCTGAGAAGGGCGCCATAGGATCCACAAGAGCTCCATTAGAATCAGTCTTTTCTATACCTTGTTCTGGAAACAATTCCATGCGGTGCTCCTTTTAAAGTTTTTTTTTTTTTTTTTTTTCTTTTCTTCTGGCTAAACTTCAATCTATTTCTAGTTCCTAAGCCTACTATCCCCCCTTTGTTCTCCTCTTGCCTACTTAAAATATCTGTAGGTAACGTCTTTAATCTTGCTTGATTTCTTTTCTTCTCTTATCAGGCTTGACTTTGTTGACAGAATTGTCTCTTGGATGTTGTCTTTTGATATTTTGCTCCAGTATTTTACCTTTGCGTTTTCAAGCTTTTACTTGCTGAATATCCTAGCAGTTGGGAATATTTACTTGGCTCTTTGAAATCTTTGCTTTTGTGCTTTCTGTCGACAATTTTCTATATATCATATTTTAATAGGTTCCCCTGTTTTTTGACACATTGGAAGGACAGATCCTCACTCCCTTAGATCATTTCTCTTACATTTTCAATTTCCTTCTGACAGGAATTTTTTGTTTTTTCATTGCTGAAACTCCCATTTCAGGAAGCTTAATAAATAAAGGAAACAGAAGTCCCTACTTGAGTCTAGTCTGGGACTCAGACAAGCCTGAACTCATAGGTGGGGCTGTAAGAACTTCATCTGCATGAAATGAGGTGAAGGCATTTTGCCCTGTGCCCTGGGGAGAGGGAGACAAGGAATGGAGGGGACAGCAGGGTTTATGTCTTTGATTGGATACAGGATCGCACCCATGAACGAGTCTTACAGAGAGAGGGGTTCCAAAAGGAAGCTGAGAGAGCTACAATCACAAGGGGGTCACTGCAATACAGGGGTGCAGGTGGCCCTCCCCTGGGGCCAGTGTGACAGATGTGACCAAGTGGGGAGCAGGGCCTCTCTCCTCTTCTCCAGAGGACTCACTCTAGCTCGTGGAGGACTGCAGGAAACACAGGGCTGATTTGGCAGCTTGCAGACGTGCCAGGCATCAGGAGGCAGTAAACTTGGCATGGGAGCCTGGTGGGAAACTGATCTAAAGGACTCTTAATAGCAGAAAGGTTAATATGTTCACTGTGTGCTTCCCATATGTTCCAGCTTTCTCCCCTCCAATGACCTTCAGATCTTTAGTAACATCCATTCCTTCGTAGATACTTAGTAAGTGGGGCTCTTATTTATTTCATTTTGGTAAACATCAAGGAGGTAAGGGGTGTATCGTGCTTCTGGGTCACTGCAGTGCAGGATGGAGAATGCACCAGAGCTGGCCTTGATGATATCAGCCCCCAGGGAAATCACTGATGTATTGGGGAAAGACTGAATATCTGCTGTGCATGAATGGGGATCCAATGTGATTATACTTAAATTTCAAAGAGCAGGGGGCCCTAGGTGACATGTAGGTCACATGAAAATCTCATTGCTGCTTGGCATTATGCTGGCAACCCTGCTGACCACTGTTATGGATTGAATTGTGTCCTAAAATTCACATGTTGAAGTCCTAACCCCCAGTATCTCAGAATGTTTCCTTATTTGGAAATAGGATCGATGCAGATGAAACTGGTTAAGTTAGGAGAGGTCATCCTGGAGTAGGTGGTTCCTTAATTCAATATGACTGGTGTCCTTACAAAAGGGGGAAGGTCGGGGCACAGACAGACACACAGAAAGAATTTCAGGTGAAGAAACAAAGAGAGAAGCTGTCCATTTACTAGCCAAGGAGAGGCTGGGAACAGATCCTTCCCTCACAGCCCTCTGAAGGAACCAATTTCATCCACACCTGGGTCTCAGACTTCCAGCCTCCACAACCCGCAAGACAACACGTTTCTGTTGTTCAAGCCATTCAGTTTGTGGTACTGTATTATGAGAGCCCTAGCAAACGAACACCGCCACAGAGATGAGCCCTGATGCCAGTCACTTCGTATCTCTTCTTTTCATAGTCGGTGTTACCATTTTTTTTTTTTTAAGTAGTTTTAAAAATGTATCTTGAGCTTTGTAGTTGTCTCGCCCCCTATCTGCACGTATGTGCTATTTGTTTTAAATCTCCCTACTCAAAGTTTTGTTTTTTCCATGATTGTATGACGTTGTCACACCCCTAGATTTTCTACGAACTCCCTCCCCCTTTTCTTCCCCATTTTGACTCCTCAGCTTCCACCTTGTAATAAAATGAAGTATCTCCCATTCTTATTTCCATCCTGCAATTTACACCCTCTGGCATTGCTTTCTCTTCTGGAGGAGCTCCATCCACTGCAGATCTAGGCTTCTTAATTGCTTTTCTTTTTTGTTTTTTTTTCTCCACAACTTCTCTGAATGTCCTCACCTCATGTCATTCTTGTCCCAGCTGTTGCAAAGTTATTTCCTTTGAAACAAACATGTTTTTGATTACTTTTCTTTGGTAAATATAGGGTTTGTTCATCCTTACCTATTTTCTCACTTTTCACCCTTTCACAGCCTGAAGTCCATTTAAAAAAATTGTAAATGGGGGCGCCTGGGAGGCTCAGTCATTGAGCGTCTGCCTTCGGCTCAGGCCCTGATCCCAGAGTCCTGGGATCAAGTCCTACTTTGGGCTCCCTGCTCAGCGGGAAGCCTGCTTCTCCCTCCCCCACTCTCCCTGCAGGTGTTTCCTCTCTTGCTGTGTCTCTCTCTGTCAAATAAATAGATAAATAAATCTTTTAAAAAATTGTAAATAATCTATATCCCTTCTGGAAATCCCTTCTGAGGGCCCTTTTTGGGGGGACCCTTTTATTTTCATTCTTACTCTTGAAGGTAAGGAAGGTAACATAGTTTTACCCGAGTCCCTCCATTTCCCTTACCCTTTGCCTTTTTTTAAGTGGGAGGAAGGGCAGAGGGAGCAAATCCTCAAGCAGACTCCCCACAGAGTGTAGAACCTACACAGGGCTCGATCTCATGCCTTGAGATGAAACCAAGAGTCAGATGCTTAACCTACTGAGCTACCCAGGTGCCCCACCTTTTTGCGTTTTTAATAATAAATTCTTCAGCACGTAGACATCTTCTTTGTGATCAAAGTTTTTCATGAATATTTTCTGGCACTATCTCCCCCAATGAACCTAGTAAAAACAAACAGGCAAAACCCAGTAAAACCACATGTCTTTTGGGGACAATCTCACAGCTTCAATCTTTGGTTTGTCATCGAGTAGCATTGGTTTAATGCTGACGCAGACTGTCAAAGAGGTCAAACTGATGAGCCATAAATGCCACATTGTGAAAACAAAATGTTTGGAGGTTTTTGTTTTTTTTCTCCAGTATGCCGCAATAACATTTTTAAAGTATTGTTCATTTCATTGCCTTAATATTTACCTCAAGAGAAGCTCATGATGGCCTTTTATTGTTAGCTTCTCTCGTATCTTGAAGAATATTGAAACCACACGGTGAATAGGTTTAAAAACTTTTGTATTTTGAGTCTACATTTTATTTTAATGATCTTAAACTTTTATGAAAGCATTGGAGGCATTGCAGTAAAAAACCAAAAGCCTTAAGAGTCTAATAATTTAGCATCTCAAGTTCATGTGGGAATGTTAATCCGACTTACTAAAGAACAGTTCATTATGACTCATTATGATTAAGACCTTGTAACTGTGGAGAGGTGGAAGTGTGAAAGTATGCTATTACACATATTGAGCATCAAATCCAAATATACCAGCTGAATAGATTGTGAATATGAGTCTCTGATGAGTTTTCTTGAAGGTCTTACTTTAAAAGTTAAACTCCAATCTAGACTTTCAAAAAGGTGGAATGTTATCCCAATTTGCTTCTGAGATTATCTTGCTAGGTTTATAATAGTGGCATCGACTATCTTAGAGTTGAACTAGTTAAACAAAAAAAATGAATCTTTCAAGCAGTAAATAGTGTTTATATTTTTAAAGAGATGACTGTGTCACTTCAGAGGTTTTTGACAGACAGAAATGATAGATTTAGAAGAATGAGGGAAGATGGTCCAGAGAGGTAGATGCTAAGACTCTGGGGTTGCCATGGGCATGGGCCATTTTGGGGAGAACAAGAGGTTGCTCATTTTTCATACCCCATTTTCGTCCAGGATTAGAGATAGGGTTGGTGTCCTCCTTGCTATTTCTGTATCACTTCCACAGTTTTGTTGAATATCATGCTTCATGGAGGCACATGCCTTTTGGCTCTACTAGCCATTCTTCCTTTTCATTGCTATGACCTCCCCATTACTCTTACTCATTTATTAATGAGTTTTGTATTGGTCTAATGGTGATCATCTCACCCCAATCCTTGCTATGATATATAAACACATGACCCACTCCACACTTTGGCCCCCATTTTCTTGACTTTTTCTCTCCAATGACTTTCTCCTCTACTTCACCTCTATCCAATCCATGAGTCACATCCTGGAGCTTAAAACACCCAACACTTAAAGTTCTAACTCACAAATCTGACATCCACTCTCTGATTAAAGCCAGACTTCTTATTTAATTACTTATACTAACACCATCCTTCAAACTCATGTGGGCATCGACTCTATTAACAGTTTTGGCTTCACTCTGCTTCTAAGCCTATTTTATCCTTACTTTCTTCCATATATAACTTAGATTTGATGAGTTATCATTTCAACACATGTGTTTCTGAGTTCTTGTTGAAGAACTGTTGGAGAAAATCTCACAATAGGGCAGCTATTCACCACCACAAATTCATGACTAGACAACTTCAGTTGTCTTTCAAACATTATCAGAAAATCTATCAATGCTACCCTGATTAACTTGTTTACCCATTCGCTGCAATGACCATTGCAGACCACTCCTCTTCTCAAACTTTCAATTCATCAATCCTGTCTCTTTTCTCTTGCTCTGGGCTTAACCTTGCTCTTGACAAAGAAAATAGAAACCATCAGAGGGAATGTTCTCAACTTTCTTCTCCTTTTCCTCTTCTCTAAGTTTAGTCCTTACACATATGGTCAAGATCCCATCTTCTGCTGATTTAGAAAAGTCATGTCTTCCATAATCCATTCTCCCTTTTGTACCATCAACTTTTCCTTCTTTCAATGGAGCCCTCCGTTCAGCACTGAGGTATGTTTGAATCTCACCCATTTATATTTGTTATGGACCTATCCAGTTCACTTTTCTCTTCCGTACTCATCTTCCATTGACAGCCAACCTCTTGGAAGATTTGTTGTCTACATTTACTCTATTTATCCACCCCTCTACTCTTTAATCAACACACTCTGAAGTAGTTTCTGCTCTTTTGTAGAGATGACTCATTTTACCACCAGAAGTAACATTCATGTCACTAATCTAGCAGGCATTTTTTAGTCTTCTGTGAAACCTCGGCCTTTGTGAAACCACTTTTCTGATTTTCCTTTCTCTCTGTCTTCTTTGTCTCCTTTGCCTGTCCAGCTTCCTCCCCAATGCATCACTCTACATTCTCTCCCTAGGCAATCTCATCTGTTCTTATGTCTCCACCATCAATATTCCAGTTCAATATCTTTATCCCGTATCTCTCAGCTGTGGGATAAATATGCAACTTTCCAATAATATAAACACCTGATATCCCCAAAGTACCTCAGCATTTCTAAGATAAACACATTGTTTCTTCCACCACCACCCCACCAAGCTTATTTGTACTAGGGTTCCCCTCTTGGTGAATTCGATCACTATCCACCCATTCATAGAAAGAAGCTCAAAATGAAGAAGTCATCCTTGACACCTCCATCTCCTTTACCTTCTATAATCCTGGATGAGGTAAGAGAATAAAGATTGATTTTCACCAAAGGCTGGCAATTTCAATTCTTGGAGAAGGTAATAAAAAGAATCCAAATGCCTTTTCCAGTCCTCCCTTTGTACAGTGGCCCACCAGCACTGCAGAGGTTCAGGCATTGGCAGCGATATCCCGAATCTTAAAGATGTTGGAAGAATCCCGCCTTTAGATAGAGAACTAGAAGCATTGAGGGTAATA
This sequence comes from Mirounga angustirostris, assembly GCF_029215605.1. NCBI lineage: Eukaryota > Metazoa > Chordata > Mammalia > Carnivora > Phocidae > Mirounga > Mirounga angustirostris. The sequence continues at coordinate 147,465,452 of NW_026991710.1, read as the reverse complement.
TCATTTTCTTTTGAGAAATCAGAAAGGGACAGTAAAAACTTTTTGGCTCGTCTTTCTCTCAGGGCCTTGATACTCACATCACGTGATATTAAAAACAGAAAACAAAATCATGCCTCAACTGGCAGGTCTTAAAAACACTTCTCCTCCTCTTTTGGAACTTAGGTAAAATGTCATTTCTTCAAGCAAATCTCTCCTGAGGCTACAGATGAGATCAGGTTGCTCACTGTGTGTTCCCACAGCTTGCAGTGGTCTTACCTCATAACAACCTTTCCATTTGTAGTTATGATATAGTGAGATGATTTGCCTGGTATCTGACTTCTCTATCGGGATGTTAACTCCAGGAGACCAGGAAACACATCCAACATGGATCATCGTTATACTTCCAGAGGTCTGCACCATGTTGGCTTGTGCTGGGCGTTTGATAAATATTGGTTGAACGAATGAATAGAGGAGTGAAGGAATCTAAGAGTGGAAAAAGTCTTTTGTTCATTATTTATCTGTCCAGTTAGTAGTCTTGGAAATATAGAATCGTAACCTGAAAATCCTATTATAATTTATACTTCAACATTTTTTTATTCAAATTTTGGGGAAATTTCCCAAAGAGAGAAAATAGCATTAAAATAGAGACAATTTCTGGGGTGCCTGCGTGGCTCAGTTGGTTGGGTGTCCGACTCGCAATCTCAGCGCAGGTCTTGATCTCAGGGTTGTAAGTTCAAGCCCCACATTGGGTTCCACGTTGGGCGTGGGGCCTACTTAAACAAAATAGAGACAGTTTCTTTGTGGATATAAAACATAATTATTCAAAGGTGCTCTTCCTGCTTACATTCCTTTCTGTGGTATCTGTTAGGAGTGCTGAGTTCTTTGTGTATGAGAATGTGTGTGTGTTTCACGCGGTCCTTCCCAGATCCATCTGCAAAATGGCTTGGGTTTGGGTTTGGTGCCTGTGGTGACTGTTTGCAAAACCTGCTGTTCTCTGTTTTATTCCCCACCCCCCTCCTTGTGACACACATCTCCTGTATTCACAATGACTCACTTTCTCCCAGGTGCTGCTACTTACTGTGTCCCAGCAGGTCACGGTTATTGCCACCTGGCCTGATTTTGTGCTCTTAATCTTCCTTCTGTGGATCTTGTTCTGTCTCTGCTCTTTGCATGACAAATGCCTGCTCAGCTGGCCTCCCCTGAAAAAGCAGGCTGCCATAAGTATGACAGCAGGACTTCTGAACAAGCTGCATTCCAGACTGACACTGGAGATCCTTGCGCTTCCATCTGTTTTAGGGAAGAAAAGTACAAATTTAAACCTGACCTTGAATCCCTAAGTGTCATTTGGGGAGTAAACAAAATGACTAGGTATTTTTGCAGCACATTAACTCTCCCACTAATACCACTCAGTGCTAACAGGCGATTTATGTAACAAGCTTTTATATCATCCCAGCTGGCTTTGCACGTCTACCCCATTTATCTTGCACCTAGCACCCCCCCTGCATGGTGGAGAACTCACTTTGGCTACTTATAAACTGGACCTTACCTCCTGTTTCTGCCCATTATTCCTGGCTCCTTTCCCTTTTATTTTATTTATTTTTTTAAAAGATTTTATTTATTTATTTGAGAGAGAGAAGGAGAGAGAGCATGAGCACGAGCAGGAAGGAGGGGCAGGCAGAAGGTAGGCTCTCCGCTAAGTAGGGGGCCCGATGCGAGGCTCCATCCCAGGATCCTGAGATCATGACCTGAGCTGAAGGCAGACACGTAACCTACTGAGCCACCTAGGTGTCCTCCCCACCTTTTTTTCCTTTCCCTTTTAAAAAACCTCTTTCAGCCCCTGAACTTGACATACCTGCTTTTGTTACTGTTGCTCTAACAACTTGGATTCCCTCTTCCAGAGATTCTCTTTTTCTTTTGCTTCTGCTGCTTTCATCTGTGCTGGGTAATTAATTTCCTCAGTGACCAGTTTGGCTGCTGGAACCTCACTTTCTGTGTAGCCTCCACTGATTGCTGCCCCCACTGGGCGCCACCCAGTCCCATCAACCAGGAGGATGCAAGCAACTGTGGGGCCAAATTAGTTTTATGCTTCTCCCAAGAAATTGGAAATATTTCAAAGCTCCACATTGGGTTCCACATTGGGCGTGGGGCCTACTTGAACAAAATAGAGACAATTTCTTTGTGGATATAAAACATAATTATTCAAAGGTGCTCTTCCTGCTTACATTCCTTTCTGTGGTATCTGTTAGATACTAAACTCTCTGGGTGTTGACACAGTTTGGGATGAACAAGTTTTGAGTATGAGTAAATTTGGGGTGTTCACCGTAGAATGACAGACTATGACCTGTCATTTTATTTTTAGAACAAGAAATCCAGTATTTCAAATTTGAATATGCATATTCAACATTACTATGAAAATGTTAATTTTTAGGAGAATATTTTGTTTGTTATTTAAGTAGATAGGTGACATTATATTTAAATTATGATGTTTTTTTTTTTAAGATTTTATTTATTTATTTGACAGAGAGAGAGACACGGCAAGAGAGAGAACACAAGCAGGGGGAGTGGGAGAGGGAAAAGCAGGCTTCCCACTGAGCAGGGGGCCTGATGTGGGACTCGATCCCAGGACCCTGGGATCATGACCTGAGCCGAAGGCAGACGCTTAATGACTGAGCCACCCAGGCGCCCCTATGATGGTTGTTTAAAAACTTGCTTGACCACCTAGATGTTGAAGGTCCCAGTGTAACCTCACCTATGACCTATTTGTTACTGCTGCCAACTTGGGTGTAATCCTTGACTCTCTTCGCCTACTCCTGTTTTGATTAAAGCTTGTGAAGTTACAACTATTCCCTTCATTTCACCACTTAATACATCCTTCTTCCACTCTCCTCTCTTGTTATCATTCCTATTATCTTCAGTGAATCTCAAAGTCGAGGTTGTTTTATAACTCTTTGTGACCCGCAGAATCAGTATCTGAATAGAGGCTAGTTTGTTACCTGGTGATATGCCTTAATTCTCATTATTCTGGTTGGTTAGGTAATCAGCCTCAGGCTGCTCACTATTTCAGCCAAGGCACGGGTCTCCTGAATTTTTTGTCAAATTGCTCCATTGCAGCTAGGTAGGAACCAGGATACCATTTTTCTTTTTCTGCTGTAGAATTTTCAATTATCATATAAAATTAAGCAAGTACCCATCAAAAATAGCCACCGCATAGCTTTTTAATTTTACTTGGAACTACCATTTTCAAATGCATAATGACATATTTTCACAGAATCACAGATTATGATTAATCCCCTCTCCTTTAAATTCAGGGACAGCTTAGTTGTGAAAAACAGGATGGAGGCTGTCTGGAAGTCTCAGTATCTGGTCCTCTAGATGAAATTAACATTCAATTCTACTTTCCAATATCCTTTAGATTGTGTAAACTGTTCGCATTTTGGAGCATTTCGTTTGCATTCAATGAGGTTACAGTTATAGAACAACTGCAACATTTTTTACTCTTTAATCAATTCTGCATATTTTAGATTCCTCTGGAGAATTAATTAAATATTCAGTTATTTTATTTTATTTTATTATTTTTTTTTCCAAAGATTTTATTTATTTATTCATGAGAGACACAGAGAGAGAGGCAGAGGGAGAAGCAGGCTCCCCGCAGAGCAGGGAGCCCGATGCGGGACTCGATCCCAGGACTCCGGGATCACGACCTGAGCCGAAGGCAGACGCTCAACCATCTGAGCCACCCAGGAGCCCCAATATTCAGTTATTTTAAAACTCGATCGTTGAAGGGGGAAATTGTGATTAAGTAACACTCCTGCTGTAAGAGACACTCCAAAACTTCAGTCTAGAAAATACCAAGTAGGAGGAGGTGTAACAAGCCGTCTCTCACCTCAGGTTTCTGAGTTTCTCCAGATGTCTCTGGTGCTCATTTTTTCCATGGTAATTATATTAATGTTTGAGAAAGAATGATCTGGTAGTGAAGATCTAGAGATATACTTGGCATGATGGCATTGTCCAAGGGTGGCTACTCTACGGATGAGGCTTCCAATCTGACTCTTCAAGATGTTGCTCTGTGATCTCTGTCACTGGCTCCCTTTCTCAATGCCATAGTTTGGATCTGTTAAATGTATACAGTTGGATAAAGGGTAGTGATTTGTGAGGAGAAATAGAACCCTGGTTCCCTCCTGGAGTAGACAAGTGAATTTTTCTACAGAAAGAATCTATGTAAAAAAGTATTTGTATACAGAAATGTTTAGAATTTTCTCGTCTTATTTGATATCATAGATCTGTATTATTTCTCCCAGGTAATTCATTAGAAAAGTGTGTGTGTGTGTGTGTGCATTAATTGGGTTTAAAATGCCTAACTTTAATACTAAAGGATGCTAAGTATGTACGCATCACTGTATTTACTGAATATTCTCATTTAAGTGTGTAAACTTAGGAAAAATCTGTCATTGATTTTTTTGCTTGCCCACATATATTGGTTCCTGCCTAAAAATGTGCTTCGGCTACAATAATGACTTGGATTTTAGGATTTTTAGCCTGTCAGATTCTGGACTAACTGCTTCAAATACTTCTCCCGTTTTATCTTCCCAAGCTGCTAAAACTCATTTTACAACTGAGCAAACATGTTTGGCCTCATGAGGGTTCCCCATAACTGCTTTAATGAGGAAGAAGCGTTCTGAGCTTGACTTCATGTTCTGAACCCCTGGCTGAGCATGAGTCAGAAGTAGATGGCGGATTATGCAATTCCATTCCATGCAGCCTGGCCTGGAGGGGTGATGAAAGTCAGTCATTCCGCAGGGAGGAGCTCTGGGCAGCCCCTATTTGTTATCTTTTATCTGGAAAGGAGAATAGCCTGATGTAAGGTTTTACACATGTCATGATCAATGGATCATAGTTTGGCTGATGACTGGGTTTACCGAAGACCTTAGACACGGTATCCCACGCAACTTTGCTCTGACCGAGGACTCACTTTACAGTGAATTAACAAAGGCAATGGGTTCATTCTCAGTTATTCATTGATCTTTACATGTGCTCTCCCATCCAGAAGCAGCTGGCTTTATGGAAAAACCTATTGAAGAGTTACTCATGGTGTCAGCTGGCTCATACATCTTGCAAAGTATTCTAGGCAAGCTTTCAACTATATGCTCTTAGACCAACTTATGGCACTTTTCCTGGTTAGAGTACATGAACCTTGGAACCAAGGAATATAAATAATTATGCCTAATGACCAATTCAAAATTTTTCCTTCTATTCATGTGACACTGGGTCTCATTGGTTAGAGCCTTAAGTACTCAAGGGATAAATGTGTTTGTCAGGAAACAAAACAATGGTCCATTGAATTGGAAATTGAGACTGCTACCTGACCATTTTGATCTCCTTCTGCCATTGCAATAGAAAGCGTTGGTATTGATGCTCATATTTGATCCTGAGTATCGCGGTGAAGGTGACCTGTTGCTGTGACATTGAAGTGATGTTCTGGGGTAATTCCTCCTTCTATTGTAGCCAGAGTTACAATGAATGGAGAGCTACTACAATTCCATGTAGGCAGGACCCCCAAACCCAGATCCCTCTGAAATAAAGATTTGAATGACCTTACCAGGAAGAAAAAAAAAAGCCCTGAATAGCAAATAGGCTATGGAAGAGGAATAAAATTTTAGCCATGGCCCAATGACCATGTAGATATAATGACTGTGGATTTCCTTCCTTGCTGTGAATGTATATGTAACATCTCTTGCTGTCTGACCTCTCCCCCTCTAAACTCAGAACCTGATAGATTTGAGTTAGACAGATCCTTGCATGTTTCCTTTTTCTCTCCTCTCCCTTTCCAACACTGTAGGGGTAGAGCTATTCATGTTACAATTTGTCATTAGTTTCTGGATACTGAGATGGGATTATGATAGCACAAGAGAAGCTAACATCATTGAGACAGCTGGGATTTAAACTGGTGTGAGAACCAGTGCCTTGTCTTCCTTTTGGGAGACGGTTTGTGAATTTTTTTTTTTTGAAAGATTTTATTTATTTATTTGAGACAGAGAATGAGAGACAGAGAGCATGAGAGGGAAGAGGGTCAGAGGGAGAAGCAGACTCCCTGCTGAGCAGGGAGCCCAATGTGGGACCTGATCCCGGGACTCCAGGATCATGACCTGAGCTGAAGGCAGTTGCTTAACCAACTGAGCCACCCAGGCGCCCCGAATTTTTGACTATATAAGGATAGTTGAATTTTGTTAGGTAGGAACTTTTAGGGAAAACTTAAATTAGGTAAAGAATAATCTAGGCAAAGTTGGACAGCCAAAGAGGTGAACTGGAATAGATGTTTGCCCTTTTTCTGGCTTCCCAGCATTCAAATCTGCCTTTTAATTTGGAAAAATCCCTTACCATGTGAATCTCCATGGGAGACCGAGCCCTGTCTTCAACTAAAGAAGATGAAGAGGATCAGATACTCCCTTTCTGTCCCCCTCTGGCAGCTATAAAACAGGCATGTGACCTAGGTTGGGCCCATCAAATGCTCCCAGTAGGGAATTAGATTCTAAAGTGAGAGAAACGAGATGCAGAGATCTTTTACAATTCGCCTCAGGATGGCTATGCGCAGAGAGGATGGAAGTAACATCCAATATCCAGTGACAGCAGAGTCTAGTCGTTTATGGCCCAGAGTTAGTGGTGGCAACAATTCATGTAGTTAATACCCTAACAAGACAATTTCTGTGGCATAACTTTGCCCATAGCTTGGGTGACTCACCTCTCTTAATTTCCATCCATTTCTTCCACCTGGTTCTACTGATCATTCTGTGAACTCTCCAATAACCTTCTGATAGGTTTCTTTTTCTGCTTAAGTTTTCCCATGTAATTCTTGCAACCAAGAACACTGGCTGCTAGAGGTATATATTATTATCCCATCTTCAGCTGAGAATTTGGGTCATTGAAAAGTTATATTAATTGGCCAGTGGTCACACGGGGAAGTATCAGAGCTGAAATTTGAACTCAGATCTGCTTGATGGCAAGCTTGTGTTCTGAGCCACCACTCCGTTAGTTAAAAATAGAAGACGTTACTGAGCCTAGTCTACTAGAGTTTTTAGACACGTCTTAGCTTAAGGACAGAAAGAACTGAAGTGGTAGGTTGCTGCCAACTATTGAGGCTACTGCTAGGAAAAATCCAGTCATGCTGATGAACTAAAGAAGATGCGTATGCCGTTGCTTTCAACATAAAAGCAGAAGTTTGTTCCTAGTATAGGGCTACCATTGTCTTTCTGAAGAGTCTGGTTAAGTGGTGCCTCCTACTGCTTCTCTGCTGGCCACTGACCTGCCTCTTTTCTAAGCATTCTGCTCTTACCTCACGTCCTTTAAAACTAGCTCCCTGTGGCGGCACCTGGGTGGCGCAGTTGGTTAAGGTGCCATTCGGCTCAGGGCATGATCCCAGGACCCTGGGATCAAACCCCACACGGGGCTCCCTGCTGGCGGGGGGAAGAGGGGCTGCTTCTCCCTGCCACTTCCCCTGCTTGTGCGTGCTCTCTCTCCGTCAGATGAATAAATGAAACCTAAAAAAAAAAGAATCTTGATCTCTGCTCAAGTCTTGATCTCGGGGCTGTGAGTTCAAGCCCTGTGTTGGACCCCTCGTTGAGTGTACAGCCTACTTAAAACAAACAAACTAGCTCCCGTGTTGTCCCATCACAGATTTTTCTTTCTCCGAGAGGAGTTTTAGACAATTATTTTCTCCAAAAAATAGAATCCTACTCTTTTATGAAGGGTTTTTCCAATCCAGAGGACAGGAAAAATGTTCTTTTGCTTCTTGGTGAAGCCTGACCTTTGAAAGCTTCCTGAGAAAACGGCTCATGGTTAGCCCCAGTTACCCCAGACGTTTCACTGTCTGGCAGCTTTTTTCATTACAGGCATTAAGTAAAAATTTCTCTGTCCTTAATTCCACCTCAATTTATTCCTTCTCCTCAGCTCAGCAATGATTCTGACTGTTGTTTACACTCTGCGGACCCTTTCCAGTGACAGTCACGTCCTCGCTTGGTGGCTACTCAGCAGAGCTGGGCATTCTAGAACCCTTTAATCATTTCTTTTCGTACGGCAGTCCCTTTGCCCTCTGAGTCAGATTTGTGCTCTCCTCTTAACTTCCTTCGGTTTCAGCCCAATTGGATATATGATTAGTGTATAGATTTTCCCTACTTCTGGCAAGGATTTTGCAAATGGTTGCAAAAAGAAGCTAAAGCTTTTCAGAAGACCCAAGCTCTAACCCACGAAACGCCACGATTGCCTGGGCCAATATCCTTCTTCAAATGCCCTTTTATTCCGAGTTTGCTGCTGATAATGGGAAGTTAATGGTAGGGCTTTGGTGCAAAATTCAGATGGAGTTTGTGTTTTGCACGGCCCTTTCCGTCAGGCTGTGAATCTCAAATGATAAAGGAGAATCACAGATTCCAGTTATCTTCCTGTGCTCCACTCCAGGCAATGGCACTTACCTGAAAACTGATGGTGGCATGCCTTAAATATATCTGCAGCGGCTTCTTGCTCTTTTAATAACCATCACTCTTTCGTAACAGGCATCTCTCCTGCCAGGGACAGCGTCTGTAATCCTGAAACTCCCACCTCCTGCAGGATCTAACGTTAATTTTTGCAGCTGTCTTGTCAGCCGGCGTTGTTCCGTTTTGCTGTGAGGCAGCCACGCAGGCATATTGATCAAGCGCCGCGCCGTCGAACTGTCGATCAGGCCTAAGTTATGTACTTACTCGATTGCTAAAAACGGGCAAGTGGGTCACGGTCTTCCGGTTCCAGCGTCAGGACAGCAGGCCCGTTTCCTGCCGAGGGCGAAAGTATCAGGGAGCTGTTTGACAGGCTTCCACTCTCTGTCTTTTAAGAAGAAATCTGAAGCCAGTGAATGAAAAGCGCCACCTAGTTAACATTTGATCCCGAAGAGCTTGAAGCGGCTCTGGCAAGAGCGTTTGCCTGGCTCGGCTAAACTCCCTCCCTCGCCGCCTGGCTTTTTCGCCGCCATTTTGGAACATCTTGGGCGCCATTTTGGAACCGAGCGAACGCGTCCTATTTGAAGAGGCCGTCGCCGCTTTCTGAGGGCCTGTCTCGCGTGGGGAAGCACTTGCCCGCCTCTGCCCCTTCAACCTGCCCTTAGAGACCAGCGGCCCGAAGGCGCAGAGAGTGCAAGGCTGGCGACCACATCTGTGAGGCGTCCGTTCTCGGCCTCTGCGCTGCCGTCGGCGGGGACCGAGAGCCTTCAAACGCCCAGTGGCTCCCCCGCAGCCACAGTCAAGCTTCTCTTCCGTTGTCAGCACTAACGGTAACCAAGCCCTTTTCTCATGCTCTGGAGAAAGCGTTCCAGGAGTGTGAGTGAGAATGAGCTTGTTCTAGGAAAAAATTCAAATTCCTCTAGCTCCATGAAACATTTAGAAACGTGGGAGCTTTGCAAGCTATTAATAAATTAATGGAGACAAGACGCAGGAGGAGACCCAGCAAGGAGCCGAGCGCTGCGGCCTTTCCCACGCCCCCCGCCAGGATTTCAAGCGGGAACCAGCCATGTTCCTTCCATCAGCTGGTTGGGCCGGAGGGGACTATTCGGGAGGAGGACGGGGAGAGGTTTTCTCCCGCCCGGGACGTGTAATCCCTGGTTCCCTTCCGACGTTGACCACACCTAGCCTGTTTTTATTTTCTAAAAGTTAGTCCTCCAGATCTTCTTTCCGTTTCTTTGTATCTTATTCTCTGAGGACTCCCCGGTCATCCATTAGAAACAACAGTAAAGGAGGGTAAGGGCACTATTAAGAATGTTTTCCTTAAACATTACATCTGGCTGTGGTTTTGTAATCCGATAAGCAGATTTTCAGCCTGCCGGCAAGGTTTGAACACTAGCGGAGGAGCCCCTCTGTGAATTCAGTTATGGAAACAGCTCCCTAGGAGAGAGCTTTGCCATGAAGAAATACAGGTTTTTGAGAGCTTGTCTGATTCGCATCTACCATTCGGCCACGCAGTAGAGGTTTGTTGAATGATTGAATCGATAGCCGATGGACTTAATACATTGCCAGCCACTTGTAATATCTGAGAGCGTGCTATGACTCATCATCGCATTTTTGTACGGTGTGTAAAATTACTTTGTCTACTCTAACATCGCCAGTGATTAGTCTCATCCCAACCCTCTAAAGGAGGGAAGAATATGTTCCATGTTCTCCAGACTGTATTCTTATAGCTCAAATGGATCCCTCCCCCCCCCCACTTTATTGTTATTACAAAATCACAGAACTTTCCATTGTTAAGGGATGTTAGAGAGTATAATTTAAGAATGAATATTCTACATTATAGATATCGGGCCATTTACCCACGGTTATGTGACTGATTAGCAAAGTTTAACTCCTATCAAATTAGAGTTGGTGACCTGAGGAATTAGAGATGGAAACAGAAACAAAATAAAAGCAAAGCAGCTTTGCTGTATGTATGGTAAGCATCGTTCCTCTTGTGGTGACTTGGAGGAATAAGCTAGTCAAATGCAATGTGCCTTGAAGACGTTTAAGAATATTAATTCACATCAGGTCAAAACAGTAACTATTAGGAAAGCAATTACCGCTTCCATTGCTTTTGATTACTTTCCATTTTGTGTGATTCAGCAGCATCAACGAAATGAAATAAAGTTCGTAGGTCAGGAACAGTCAGGAAACCTTCAGTTACTTCTGAAGCCTTTGTTTTTGTGTTACAGCCCAATGTTTGCCTTCGACTGGCCTCCTTTCTCAGTTTCATGCATTTCTTCCTGTTTAATTAGTTGTAGCAATCAATGTCACTACCCTGAAAAGCTTTTGAATCACAGACTCCCGCTTGCAAATAAATAAATGTGAATTTGTTGGGGAAATTTACTCACATGGCTTCTACTGTTTCTTTCCCTCCCCGAGCACCTAGTGCCCCAAGGTTTTCTTGGAAAGGGTTAATGCTCATTCCATTAACAGCCAAGAGGCCGGAAACTGTACCCACAATGGGACTCTTCTGCCTTAGCTTTACTGAGGTCTCACCATTAAAATGAATGTCTCTCTCAAGGGACTCAATATGACATATCTGTATTTGCCATTTCCATCAATAAATAGAACCCTCTATGTAATTGGTATACTTAGCAGCCTGCGTTGGATCTTTTTTCTTTTTCTCCCATTCCTTTCTCTAACTACTGACAATCCTTAGTGCCTATCACTGCTGTGTACATTTAGAAGGGGTGAAAGTGTCAGCATAAGCTGGGAAAGAGAAGGGTAGTCTTCCTGCTTTGTGCTTCTTCCAACGGCGGGATCTGCTCATGGGAGAGTTTAAGTGGTTCAGAGTCGTTAGAGACTCACGGCAGACAGGGATTTGTGCTCTTCTCCGGAGACTTTTTTTCTCCCTGTTCACTGCCTAATGGGGTATATTTGATTGCATCTCATTCTTTTTTTTTTCTCGAAGCAGCAATTACAAAATAACTCACTACGTCAATCAAAATATCCAGTTATGGTATATTTCTCATGCTTTAGAATGTGGGCTTCCATGTATATTACTTTTCTCCCCCTCCCAATCTCTCTCTCTCTTACATTCTGTCTCTTGTTCTCTCTGTTCTCCACTTTCAAGGTTGAGTTATGGGAAATATTGAGAGTAGCACAGGGAGGTAGGCATGGTCCTGCCATTCGTTCATCCATCCATCCATCCACTCACTCAACACAATTTTTAGGTATCTAATATATACATATTTTAGATAAACTGAGTTCTCTCCACCCAGGTCTATTGCTGGAGTAACATTTAGGTGCCTTATGTTTGTTTTTGTTTGGTTGGTTTGGTTGGTTTCTAAAGCAGATGATATATCGTCTCCTTTTTGTAGTGGCTACAATTTGGCTTATCAGGAACAAACCCCCTAGAAAATAATTTGCTTCATTTCGTAGTAACCTTTCCCCATTGTCTTTTGTCTTGGGATGCAGCGAAATTGAACAAACACAGCTCATCGCACATTCTGAAGATGGGGCACATTTATCAGGCAACCTATTATTACTACATTTTGATAGAGGAATTACCCCTGGTGCAATGCAGAACCAAGGAAGTCAATTAGCACTTAAAAACCTAGTGTCTTCTCTGCTATTTTGTTTTATTGCTAGATTCTCTGACAACAGCTTCCTTCCCAAATCCTCATTCATCATGCAAAACACAATGCTACTGGCCGTCTACATAAAGCAAACTACAAAAGAGCAATTTTAATGTTGTGGGAGATATTTAATAATTCAATTGTTTTCTAAGCTCTACTTGCCTTTTTCTTTTATTTTTAATTAAGTATATACAATTGCATATCAAAACAGAGAAGACTATCTTTCCTCCTTAAAGCACCTTCTTTATAAGATTTTTACTTATATTCTCTAAATTAAGCTGGTTATTATGATGTTATTTTGACACCCTGATTTGATGAATAAAGATTTTAAGGCCATTTTCAAGCAGTGAATAGCCTAGATATTATAATCTAGCTATAATAGCACCTTAACTTTAGATAAAGCTTCATGCTTGAACTTAAAAATAGCAAATAGAACTACATAACCTACATGATTCCAAAGAACTTCCCAATAAGAGAATGCAATCCACTTTGTTAACCCTGAAGGGGATCAGGATATGCCATCCCAAAATATGCTGGTTTGGCATAAAAATTATTTTGAGCTAAGTCATTTCAGAATTAAAATCCTTTATCTGCCTAAAAGCAGAGCCTCCTGAAAGGACTCAAAAGAACTCAACTGTCATAAATCCGCACTCTGGGAGAAGTTCTAATCTCTTCTTAGAGACAAGAAGTTGGCAGCACATCCAAACAGACATTGTCACAAACTGTCATATCTCCCATCTATTCTCCTAGGGGCCGATTCATATTTCCAAAAAGTCACTGGTTTTTCCATAAGTACCCTTCTCCCTGACCCCCTTCTAAGAAGAAATTTATTCTCTTCTCCCAGAAGTTCCCCTTTACCCGTCTCCATCTCCTATTCAGATGGTATAAAGCCCCATGTTCTTTTTTTTTTTTTTTTTAAAGATTTTTATTTGACAGAGAGAGAGAGACAGCAAGAGAGGGAACACAAGCAGGGGGAGTGGGAGAGTGAGAAGTAGGCTTCCTGCAGAGTAGGGAGCCCGATGTGGGGCTCGATCCCAGGACCCCGGGACCATGACCCGAGCGGAAGGCAGACGCTCAACGACTGAGCCACCCAGGTGCCCCTAAAGCCCCATGTTCTAACTGCCTCTTTGGGTCACATTTTTTATGAACTCCTTTGCATAAATACATAACTACGTGTGTTTTTTTCCTTACTCATCTGTCTTTTATCACTTTAATTTGCAGGCCATCAAAGCCGTACATAAGAGGATAGAGGAAAAGTTTTTTTCTTCTCCAACAATTCCTAAGTGTTGGCTATGTGGGTTCAGTTTTAATATTTCCTCTTATCCAGGGGCTCAGTCAGTGAAGCATCCGATTCTTGATTTTGGCTCAGGTCATGATCTCAGGGTCATGAGATTGAGCCCTGTCACCTCCACACTGGGGGTGGAATCTGCTTGAGATTCTCTCTCTCCCTGTGCCCCTCCCCCCCATTCTAAAAAAATTTTTTTTTCCATCTTATCCATAAATCTTTTGTTAGCATCTTTAAGAAGAGGATCACCATATGTCCTAGCTTCCCCCACTCCTGGCTCTCATCTGTTTTTCCTCCATAACCATTAATATCTCCTTTCAGTCTCAAAAATTATCTGGTTTGTATAATAAATAATACAGTCACCCTATCTAAGAATTACTTTGTTAAATTGTGAGGTGCTAGGGGACAGACTCTTATTAAATATTGACTTGTTTCATTTACGTTTTGCCTGCAAGTTACACGGCGATTTCTTATTGATTAACACATTTCATCATTATCATGAAGAAGAAGACTTAGAGGGGTTAAAGACTCACCTAGTTTCAAATGGGAGAAAAGGGCCACAGCTAGGGCAAGAACAGAATTTTTGGACAACTAACCAGACATTTGTTTTCTAGCTATTTGTACCTTTTGTTCTAAAGTGAAGCCTTGCTTGTGCTGGTACTCAACAGACAGTTATTGAATTAAATTTAGAGAGAGCACTGAGTCCTCAGAGAAAGAGGCCAACCTACTGGCATTGCCTGAAACATTTTTCTTAGTTTGGGAAAAGAGAAGCAGAAAAGGTGATGTGAAGGAAGATCGGGGATTTTGCTGTTCTAACATTTCTCTTTACCTCGACAAGAAAGATGCTCTGACTTCCTCAAGTCACCCGATGTTTTAACTTCATTTTTGGAAGAAGTTTACTCAGGATTGGTAGGGATAGGGGAGAACTTAAAAAGAAATGGAAGGAGAAGAATAATTTCTCAATGAGCCTTTCTAATATCTTTGCATCTTGGCCAGTGGCTCGGCTGGGGAGCAGACCGCACAAAGTGTGGAGATATTCGTCAACATCTTTAGAAGCTGCCACCAAAGCCGCAGCTCATTTTTTCTTGTAGCCTTTCTCCTTGGTCATTTTAAACCATCACTGCCTCAACCCCACAGGCGGTTTTCTGCCAGCCGACTGATGTCTGAAGAATGTAGAAACAAGGTCATTAGCTCCCCCCCCCCCCCCCCCCCCCCGTTAAGGCTTCCTGTCATTCACCATGAAAGAGCCTCCACTCCATGTCCTTTCTCAGGCAGAGGCATTTGTTATCCCGATGAATTGCCCTAGAGATTGTTTTATTTTAAACATTTCAGTGACTCTGCATAGTTATTTAATTCTTGTTTGAGCTCCCATTCTTTATAAATCCTTGTCTTCCGACTGAAAGCCGTTTCGAGAATGTGGGTGTGCCTCTATGTGTCTGCCATTTGCTAGCGGGGAGATATTAATGAGAAATGACTCCTTGCTTCTAGTGCAGCTTTTCTTTTGTGAGATTATTTCTTTGACATCTCAGTCACGCCGACACTTCCCTGCTGCTTCCTCCAAGATGTTAAAAAGAAAAATTATCTTTAGGGAAATAAAGCATGACTGTTTCTCTTTCTCTCTCTTAACCTCACCCCCCTGCCCCTGCCCCACCCCCTTTAATCCCTTCGTTACTAGGATTGGGGAGCATTGGTTAGCACTTGGTTCTCACTAGCTTTAAAAAGAATTGAAAGTCCTGGTGGTAGAAGTTTATCTTTTCCATTTGAGATGCACTGTCTACATTTTGGCTTTAAAAGAAGTTTTCACATCTCTACTGCAATTTTTCCTCCATAAAATCTGAACACCTGTGGCTTGGATTTTTGGCACATGACTACATTATAAATTCTGTAACAAACAATGTGCTGGATGATAGAAATTTGAAGAGCAAATATCAGTAGAGCAAAACACCTTTTCCCGTATGTTCTTTCATGCACCTGTAATGCGTGTGCTCACGTACACACACACACACAGAAATGTTTGGGGAGAAAAAGTAATTTGGAAGATTTACTCTGTGTGCCATTAGGGGTTAAAATTTAAATAAACTGAAGAGAAAAATATGAAAAATATTCTCTGTTAACTTTTATTTTTGCAGAGGACACTTACGTGGCTCAGTCGGTTAAACATCTGCCTTCAGCTCAGGTCATGATCTCAGGGTCCTGGGATCGAGCCCCGCATCGGGCTCCCTGCTCAGTAGGGAGTTTGCTTCTCCCTCTCCCTCTGCCCCTCTCCCCCTGCTCGTGCTCTCTCACTCTTGCTCTCTCTCTCAAATAAATAAATAAAATCTAAAAAAAATCTTTTATTTTTGCGGACAGAAGACGAGGGAGAAATAACCTTTAAAAAAGATCTTAGTATGTATTTTCAATGAAAAGAAGATTACAAGAGAACCACAGTTCCAAGATGGCAGAAATACTAAGGTTTTCTTTACTTTTTGCAACTATTTCTAATGAAGTTGCTGAACTGAGTTGAACATAGTGAGATACTGATGCACTTAAAAGACTTTTAATTAAACTTGCAGCATTTTTCAAAGATGAAAGTCAGTCATATCTGCACAATGGTTTTGAAATGAGCTTGGCCAGATGTTTGCCGCCAAACAAGTAATGTTTCTTTTCATAAGACAGAACTGGAGAGGGCGCCTGGGTGGCTCAGTTGGTTAAGCGACTGCCTTCGGCTCAGGTCATGATCCTGGAGTCCCGGGATCGAGTCCCACATCAGGCTCCCTGCTCAGCAGGGAGTCTGCTTCTCCCTCTGACCCTCCTCCCTCTCGTGCTCTCTCTCTCATTCTCTCTCTCGTAAAAAAAAAGAGACAGAACTGGAGAAAAACATGGTCTAGGCAGGCAGGTTGATATAATGAAAAACAGCATTAAGTAAATTATTTAACCATACTATGCCATCTTTTGATTTTCAATACTGTTCTATAGTAGCATGAAGTTTACTAACAGCTCAGAGGAAGGAACAATAATGATTAAATTATTAATTTGATGCTCAATGCCAGGCACTTAATGGTAGGGGTCTTGACCTAGGCATTATACTTCAGTTGAGAAATGTTAAGTGATTAAAAAGATATTTACTATGATACCACAATATAGCCTATTCTTAGTCTTCCAGCTCTGTAATCCTGATTTAAAGAGCTTGAAAAGAGGTATAAATATTTATTGAACTGACTTAGACTCATTTGAATTTTGAGTGAGTTGGTTTTATCATTTCTGATAGATGGCTTTCAAATATAATAATGGTTTCTGAATATGTTCAAGATTAACAAACCTATCTTTAAAAAGGTATTTTCGAAGTGGTGAGACTATTGACCTAAGCCAACGTGGGGATCCTGGACCATCAAGATCAGCATCCGCTGGAAATTTAGTATAAATGTAAATTCTTGGGTCCCATCCCAGATTGAATGATTCAGAAATTTGAGGGCTGTGGCCGTGAAATCTGTGTTTTAACGACCCCTCCAGGTGATACAGTTTAGTAAGCACTGGCCTAATAAAAGCTAGAGGATTTTTGAAGTAAAGTGTTCTTGGATATGTTCCTCTCAATGTAAGTTTAGCTGTGGATCCCAGCTGGCCATGCTCTCAGGCTCCGGTAGCCCATGCATGTGAGCAAGACAACCATGTCAGAGAATTAACTGGGATTTACTAGTGGTAAGACATTGAGAGCTGGGGCACAAAGCAATTCATTGTCTTCCCAATTGTAGAATTATCTGTATCTAGCAGCCTTACCCAGAAATTCTGCTTTAGTACCCCCAGAAGAGAGAAAGTGCTGCAGAGAGAACTCACCTCAGTGTACCTGGACAGAACTTTTCAGAAGTAAGAAAATTGAAAGAAGGTCAATTTGGAGACTTACTGCAAAATCTTTGCTTGGTGACTGCCCCCTCCCCCACACCCAGGGCTGAGCCCATTGACAGTCACACGGTGCAAGTATTTGCTTTAGGATTTTCTTCCAGAGCTATGCAAATAGCTTTAGTTGATCACTTCTTCAAAGTGCCCTGGAAATCTCATTAAGAGGAACTAATCCTATATTCAGTTTGGTGTTCTTGCTTTAATAAGCTTTTGGAAAAACCAACAAAAGCACACAGATACAGAGATAAGCAAACATAATTAAGGGGTTAAAAATGGAGGCCCAAGGAATGATTGTTCACAGAGGTTTTTTTTTTTTTAAGATTTTATTTATTTATTCATGAGAGACAGAGAGAGAGAGGCAGAGGGAGAAGCAGGCTCCCAAGGAGCAGAGAGCCCGATGCGGGACTCGATCCCAGGACCCTGGGATCATGACCTGAGCTGAAGGCAGTCGCTTAACCAACTGAGCCACCCAGGCACCCTGTTCACAGAGTTTTTGAAGTAACTCAATGCGTCTCATATTTGGTTTTGCTGGGGACCAGTGACCCTAGAGTGAGGTATGAATTACCACGGAGAGTGGAAGGAGCTGAGGCCTAAGCATCAGAAAGCCTGACTTCCAGTCCTGGCTCCGCTGTTAACTTGTCACAGGTTAATAATAATTACAAATACGGAGAGAGGCCACTATCAACTGTTGACCTTGATCTAGTGAACCCCTTGACTTTGAGTCCTTCAGTTTCTTCATAAAGATGGTAATGTTATCTACCTCTGAGATAGGGTGGAATGAGTTAAATGTAAAGTCATTTTGAAAAACAAAACCAATAATGCAAATAGAATGTATCTATCTACCTATCTACTTACCTACCTACCTTATCTATTTCTGTCCTGTACCATAATACTGAAAATTAATAATATGGCTAATGGTGAGCATCTACGGTTTTTAGCTTGGAAAAGTTGAAAATGACTTAGTTTATTTTAAATATATTTTTAAAATCATGAAAAAACGTTTAAATTAGAATCCTCTTAATTCAGCAAAAAGATTAACGTGGGTATAAGAACTCTTTTTTTTTTTTTTAAATCTTATTTGACAGAGAGAGACACAGCAAGAGAGGGAACACAAGCAGGGGGAGTGGGGGTTGGGAGAAGCAGGTTTCCCGCTGAGCAGGGAGCCCAATGTAGGGCTCGATCAATCCCAGGACCCTGGGATCTTGACAGACACTTAACAACTGAGCCACCCGGGTGCCCCGGCTACAAGAACTCTTAATTGAAAAGCTTCCGTTTATGCAACCCAGAAAGAGCTTATTGCATGTGAATGCGATAGGCGGTCAATAAATATAATTAGTTATTGTTTGGTCTTGTTTGAAGGGAAAGAGCAAAACTAGTTGGTCTCTTGCAGTCTATAAGCCTTAATAAATAGAAGACATTTTAACTTTCCCTAAGGAACTTGCCACCGGACAGGTGGATTATAAATAGTGACCATCTGATTTGCTATCCAAACTAGGATACTTGTAAGAGTAAAAAGGGGCACTATTAATAAATGCACCTGACAGCCGGCATAAACCAGGACTGTCCCTGGTAAATCAGGATCTACGTCACTTAGTTACAAACATCCCCCACCCCCACCCCAAGGTGAGTCATGTCAGAATAAAAGCATGAACAGTAAGATTCTGAAATGTAGCCAGACTTCTGTGTTGAGGTCGGTGGCATCACGGTCGGACGAAGGAAAGGTGGAGAGTGGCAGACTGGGCAGCCCCGGGAGGCTATTGTGTGGTGAGCTGGAGGGGGCAGCTTCAGGCAGCAGGGACGGAAGAAATGCTCCCAGGTTTCTCTGAAGTGGAGTATCAAACATGGGCCTGAGCTGTTTTCTGCTGCGAAGCCACAGTACCGGACGCACCAGCCTGGTGCGTCAAGTGTAGAGATGAGTGACTGTGAATAAAAGCTTCAGGCCAATGTCAAGTCTACCAAATAGAGTTGCAAACAGCTCCCGGTTCTGCAAGCAGAGGCTACAGACATAAATCAAAGAGCAATCTTCGAACATCGGCGGTGTGGGCAGGACTGGGCCACTTGTCACGCTTCGGTGTTCTCCGCCGCAGTTTCGCACAGAGAGAGTAAGTAGAGTTAGGGGTGTCATCTGAGAGTTACGGGGGGCAAGGCGGAGCTTGTCGATGCGGTGAATGGCGAGGACCACATGCACCCATGTCAGGGGCACAATTTACCTCTCACCATTTGTATTTACTCTCGGAATTGTGGAGAGCTGCTTAAAAATATTTTCCCTTCGAGGTGTTCCTTCTCAGGATTTATATGACATGCCTTATTTCCTTATCTCCAGCACCTGTTTAGGAAAGTGTATCACAGCCTTGTGTTTCTGCCAGGGGAAGAAGCCTAAGGAGACTTTACAAAAGGGATTCCCGGGGGATAAATCAGTGTTCACAAGAATCACATATTGTTAGGATGGTTCTGAATTCTAAATAATGTAATCTGGAAGCATTTGAAGGCATGGGGGTGGGGTGGGGCTCGGATTGGTCCCCTCCTGGGAAAGATTGCGTTGTAACACTGAAGACGGGAATCAAAAGCAGTTGGTAACAGACCTTGCCGTCAACTCCGTTCTGTCAAGTCCTGGGCCAGGAATGTCGCCCGGTGGTGAGTATGGCCTTCCTCCCATGACTGGACAGCTGGCTTCAGAACTGAAGTGTCATTGGCTCTTCTGACGTGTCTGACACGGACTTTACCTGTTCCAATAAAGGGGTTCTTTTTGCTATTTCCTTACTTACGAAAGAACTGAAATAGAAACTTTCCACGTGAGGGCAAGAATCACAAGAGATATTTATATGCCCTAAACATATTTTTTGGCTTAAAAAAAAAAAAAAACAACATGTAACTGCTCCTCAAGGAAGTGGTGTCAGGTGTTGTCATTCATTGGTTTTATGTTTTGCAAGAACGTGGACAGAATGGGCCTAAGCCTCTCTTTCACTGATGGTAAATCCAGTTCGTTATATGTTATGCATCTCTTTTTTTTTTTTTTTTAAGATTTTATTTAGGGACGCCTGGGTGGCTCAGTCGGTTAAGCGTCTGCCTTCAGTTCAGGTCATGATCCCAGGGTCCTGGGATTGAGTCCCGCATCGGGCTCCCTGCTCCGCGGGGAGCCTGCTTCTCCCTCTGCCTCTGCCTCTCTATCTCTCATGAATAAATAAATAAAGTTTTTTTAAAAAAAGATTTTATTTATTTATTTGAGAGAGAGAGATGAGAGAAAGCACACGAGAGGGGTTAGGGTCAGAGGGAGAAGCAGACTCCCTGCTGAGCAGGGAGCCCGATGCAGGACTCGATCCTGGGGCTCCAGGATCATGACCTGAGCCGAAGGCAGTCGCTTAACCAACTGAGCCACCCAGGCACCCGTAATGCATCTCTTTATAAAGTTTTATATTACCAATTCACAAAATAATTCTGGAACTTACATTATTCACTGAGGCCTCATATAATGAGCACATTTAAAAAGTCATGTGATCATATTCATATTTTTTAACTAAATAGCAGTAGACATAGAAGCTAATCCATTGTTATTAGCATGGCATTAATTCATTTTGGAACAAAGTGTAAATCCCATCATTAGTTCACAATTGCTTTTCAGCATTTGTTAATAAGCATGTATCACCTTTCCTCAGTACATACATAAGGGTATAAAAAATTACGTTCTAACTTCTGGCAAAACTATTTCTTATTAGGGAGAAGCAGCAATTCCTGAGGCCGGATTAACTTTATGCTATTTTCCCTTTCATTCTGATAAAAGGGTAAGTCAGAACTGTACTGTTTAATGTCTGAATCATGTTATTTCCAAGAAAGAGAATCTTCTTGATAATCCTTCAGTTCCTCTTTGCCAAACAAACATACGAACATATGTAATTTTCTATTTTTTGCAATAGTAATGGTGGTTTTTCAAGTAAGTGGAGTCCCAACCTTCGGGGGGACTGGGAATGCCTCCTGAAATGTGCTTATTGGCAGTGTTCTGCACTTCTGCTAAGAAGTTCGATTCTCTGGGCTTCATTTTACTCTTGTTTGGATGTTTCCTATTTGCACACACTTAATTGCTTGACAGTTTGAGGTTTTAATGTTGCCTTTAATGTCTCAGGCTTCTCTGAAATTTTTTTGCTAATTTTAATTTTTTGTATTACATCCTTTTGCTCAAAGGTAAGATTAGATGCAAGAGATAAGCCCCTCTGAGATTGGGAAACCAATCTTTGTCGATTGTGGGTGTTACACTAAAATGATGCGGTCTCCAGGCTTTCTCAGAAAACAGTGCCAAACATGTTATGGCTAGCTTCCCATGATTAGAGCATCCTGACATATTGCAGATCTAGGCTTTCCAGGGTGCGGAACCCAGGGGTGGCTCTTTGGTGGAACTGTAAATAGCAGTTAACTGTTTAATGGCATAATGTGAATTTTTATAGGTTCCTCTAATTCTACAACCAGATTGCTTTCTAAACACTTGAGATAAATCTTTCTTTCTTTTTTTTTTTTTTTGAGATAAATCTTCACTCACTCTCTGGAATTGTTCACCTCACAGGTTAGTTTCTCACTTTTGGTTTTCTCTGCTCTGCATCTCGCATGCTTCAAGATCTCTTGACCTACACACACACAAAAAATCTGTGACTGTCATTTTAAGAAGAATAGCTCCTCAAAAGAATGCTTGAAAAGTCAGGAAAGATAATGGAGTAACTCTTCCCCAACTACGAGCAGGGCGGTTTCGCTGGACGTTTTGATTTGATTTTGAGGTGACAACACAATCATGAACGTTTACAAGAAAACGTTTCATATATTAGAATTTCGGAACATGAATGCTACTCTCAGAAACATCCCCAGGGAGGCATAATAGTCTCATCTCGTGACTGAAAATTTCAAGTTTCAAGTTTCAAGTCAGAACCAGAAACACTTTGGGTAACAGAGCGAGCAAGACTGAGTACACAAGGAAAAGCACGCTCAGAAAGGCCATCAGCCTCACCAGGAATCAGGACTCTCCTCTTTGGCCTTTTGTTCTTCATTTGGAAAAACAAAGGGGCTGTATTCTTAGAGTCTTCCCAGTTCTAAAATCCAATGCTTCTCTATCCTGGACCACAGAATCATGCTCATTAACAGAAAAACTAAGCTAAACAGGAACAACAAAAGCAAAATAAAAACTTTTTCTACCTGAAAAAGCTTGAAAAATGTATAGCAAACATGACCCTTTCGTCCAAAGACCCAACCCGATCGATCCCTGTATATTCTTCCCCCACCTCCATAATTATTGAAATTTTTTTTAAAAAAAAGGTCTTTTAATGATTAAATGTTCCATTTAGTTTTGTAATCATTCCTTTCGTCACCCCTAAAGTATTGTCTCATTAACAGAAAATGGTGTCAGAAGCACTTTATTAATGGAAATTCCTTCTGTGAGCTTCCAAGTGAAACAAAAACATCATTAATATCAGCGATATAAAACAAATTAAAAAAACCCTGAAACAAAACAAATGAAACCACGTCTGTGTCCCCAGCACCGATCACACAGAATTGAAGCGAACCAAGCTGTTTTCACACATCACTTGGAGTGTAGATTTATTTGGATTTCAGAATCTCCTAAACAAATTACATCAACCTCACTCCATTTCCTTCCTGAATAAAAAGTATGACTGGACAAACATCAGACTTTTAAAATTCTAAAAGTAATAGAAAAGTAAAAATCGATTTCCTAGGGAAATCCCTCTCCTAAACCTTACATGGTTTTGCTGCTTCTGTGAAATCTTTCTCTTTGGAGTAACTTGGTAGCATAGTTTTTGTTTCGTTTTTAAACTGGATTCATACAAGGGCACTGAATTAGAACTTCAGCTGATGTATGGAGCATGAGCTTTGATGAACAATAAGTTACCTCTGCTCTAAAAGGAAATGTGAATGGAAGAATGCCAACACTGGAAGTTCGTTTCGTTATGTAACTCGAGTCTTAACATTAGACAGCGCACCCTCGTTTGAAAAGAAAACAACAGAATGGCATGAGCACTCTAAAATCATCTGCAGCACTTTTAAGGGTTAAACCTGCTTAACCCATTCTTAGAGAATGGCACCAGAGAGGACAGCTCACCCCTTAAGCGTGGCTAGTTCTAAACCTGTGGTTTCCTCGGGTTGCAGTCATGCACTCTATTTTCGCCCCCCTCCCACCCAGTTAATAGGATCCATTCATAGCTACTCACTACTGCAGGATTTGACCTGAGAAATGCTAGGATTTATTAACTCAGCAGTTGTTTGGAAAAGTCCTTAAATAATCTTTGCCCTTGGCCAGCAAGGGCACTGCTAGTCTCAAGTTCTCAGATGCAGCTGGTGAGGTTCTCGGCCAAGTTCTTCAGATGCAGAAATTTCTGCGGGACAACCTACGTTGACATGGCATTTACAAATCTTTAAACCCGGCTTCCTGGATCTAGGAAATGTTATTCCTGACTCCTTCGACCCAGATGCTGGCTAAAATTTAGTTTTTATAATCTGTAGGTAATCACTCATTCTTCCCTCCTTCCTTCTTTCTAGGAGCTGGCATGGTGGTTAAATTTTTCTAAAACAGTCATATTAATATGTTCAAAAATCCACTGCTGAGTCTCAGATAGAGGGTCACATCTGGCCATGAAAATCTTCTTCTCTGCGGGGTTGCAATCCATGCAGCTGTTGCTCACAGGATGGAATAATGTTCTGTCCTGGAGGGATCAGAAAGAAAAGAAAGGGCTGACATAATATATGGTGAATGGTTAGAACCCAAAATATACAGAGGAAGTAAAATATCCCTGTTTATATTTCAGTATATACCCATAGTGTGAAAACGAGACCATCTCCCAAATTAAACAATAGCAGTTTGGATAACCACATGGAGAACAGTGTCCCAGAGTCCACTGGCTGTATGTAGGGACTCCAAGCCGGTTCAATCAGAAACAAAGAATTCATTCCTTCACCCTCCATGTTAAAAAAGCAATCCATCCATTTCCTACTCTGTGGTAAGCATTTTGCTACATGCTTGGGTTTTAAAGATACTAAGTATTTGAGGCTGCTTGCCAAGGAGCTAATAATGTAGCTATTTGGGGAGAGGCACATATACAAAAATGGTAATTCTGTCCATAGCAAACAATGACAGCAGGTGCGTGCACACATACACACACACACAGAGAACAGAGGAGTCATCATTTTCCCTCCGCTTATGTTGAGCCTCTAATGGGAAAGAGAAATACAAAAAAAACAGGAACCAAATGAGCTAGGTGCTCAGCTGCCTTCTTTGGAAGATATGCGGGTGGAGATAGCTAATGCACAGGCCGTATCTCCATGTACAAACTCAAATCTCTTAGCTCTGAAGCTTCAGGATCTTCTCCAACCTCCCTTTCTGCCATTACAGCTCTTCCTGTGGTACAATTCTCACTGCTTTCTGTAAAAGGGAGGAAGGAGGCAGTATTCACTTATTTATTTATTTTTTTTATTTTATTTTATTATTATTTTATTTTTTTTTTAAGATTTTACTTATTTATTTGACACAGAGAGAGAGCACAAGCAGGGGGAGCGGGAGAGAGAGAAGCAGGCCTCCCGCTGAACAGGGAGCCCCATGCGGGGCTCCATCCCAGGACCCTGAGATCATGACCTGAGCCGAAGGCAGTCGCCCAACCAACTGAGCCACCCAGGTGCCCAGTATTCACTTTTTTAAAAGAAAGTTGCTAAGTACACAATAAAGCTAACAGCTCTGTGAGAGAAAGCTACTATCCGGTCACCAAGCTTAAGTGGTGAGCAAGCCCACTATCTGAATAAGATCTAACACACACCTCTTTTTTTTTTTTTTTTAAAGTAATCCCTATGCCCGGCATGGGTTTCAAACTCATGACCCTGAGATCAAGAGTCGCACACCCTTCCAATTGAGCCAACCAGGGGCCCCAACACACACCTCTTTTTATTGTTCAAGTAGGGAAAAGGAAGTTAATGTAAAGAGAAAAAAAATATCTTTCCTTAACTGGTAACAAAAACTTTTGTCTCTTACAGCGTCTATGCAAAAAAAAAAAAAATTGCCAAGAACATGTAAAAAGCGTTCTCAAATCATTGCTTGAATTTCGGGACCAAATACTACTTTTTTAGGAAATGTTCAGAGATTCTGATTATTTTCTTTAACTGAGGAATACTTGACTCACAATGCTTTTACAATGACAGAGTCTCTCAGGCAGCCTGTGTAAATATGCCTGGGTTGCTCCTGGATGTTAGGACTCCAACAACCAATATTTAATGTCCTTTTAGGATCCGGATGTTTGCACTGTTTGGCAGTGTGTGAAGGAAGAATAAGGAAGGAGAAAGGCAGCGCCTGCAATTTAGTGCTTGTTTCTGTTTAGTGTAAACAAAGAGCTCGCCTCATACAAAGGCTCACTCTTCTCTTGTTTTCTGAAGTTTCCTGGCTTTATTGTGGATTTTATTTTCTTTCCACAAAGAGGTGGCCTTCCCCTTTTCTCCACCTCGGGCTTTGCTACCTTGGCTGCTGTTTGACCCTGGGGGAAGCTCTGAGGAGCTCCCTCCTACTCTGGGTGCAGGGAGCAGAGTCTAGGAGGGAGGCAAGCATGCTCTGCAGCTCATCCCATGCATCTTTCTCTCTTGGGGTGAAACTTACACTTAGAGAACCTTCCTCACAGCTGCGGTGGTCCCTTGTCTGCGGTCTCTTTTGTGCTCACCCTCTTGCTTCCCAGCATCTCTCATGCTCAGTCTCCTGCCCCTAACTTCTACCAGTTTAGCTACACGGTATATTTAAATCACTTTTTCAAAGAGCATTCCTAAACTGTTCGATTGCTGAAAATTCTGAGTGACCTACTCAATTCTAATTCACTTTGTTCCACCTGTGTCTACTTCTTTTTCTCCCTTACTTATCTGTATTTTCTTCTGTTGTTCCCTTTGTCAGTAGCTCAAGTGGGGACCTTTTTATGTTCATAGTTTCTCCCCCAAAGCACATATTTCTATGAAAGTTAAAAAAAAATGAGAAAAGAAAGGAGTAGAACATGGTTCTATTCTCTTCCCTTCGCTAGCTTGTGTACTTTAGTATGGATGCAAAAACCAAACCGGATTTTCTGAACAGTATTTTCTGAGCTATAAGGTGATCATATTTCTCCCAACCTCAAATTGGAACACGGCGTCTGACAAATACAGGTATACACAGGGGGACAATCAGACAGGATATGCAAATTCAGCACCGTCCTGAAAAATCCAGAATATGTTTTCTGTTATTGTCCTTTGTGCTCTCATAGAAGTTGAAAAGTTAAATTCCCTTAATCTGTCTATGGCTGAGAAGCTTCATCAGTGAAATGAGACGGTGGATGAGATTAATCTGTAAGGCCATAAAATTGAATGAACCTTTTATTCCAAAGTTCACTGCTGACTGACAGAGACAAGTGACAGGGCATCAAACTAGAGACTATCAACAATACTCAATAGATTGACAGATTGATCATTCTCTGGTTATAGACTGAGCTCTGTTCACCCTTGTCTTTGGGGGTGTCCACCAGGTCCTACAGGTGAAGCTTCTGGAGGCTCTGTCAGCCTCCCCAGACCTTTGGAATAGACTTCTGTGTGCTTTGGCAAGTCCGCTGTTCCATACCTATCCTCTGTATTTTTTTTTTTATATTTTATTTATTTATTTGAGAGAGAGAGAGTGAGAGAGAGCACGAGCAGGAAGGAGAGGGAGAAGCAGACTCGCCGCTGAGCAGGGAGCCCAATGCAGGACTCGATCCCAGGACCCTGGGATCATGACCTGAGCCGAAGGCAGATGCTTAACTGCCTGAGCCACCCAGGCGCCCCACTACCAGTCCTTAAGAAGTGCTTTTGACTGACTACTCCGGCTGCTCACAGTGTAATAGGACAAACTGTACCTCTCCTGTCTCCTCTACCGCTCCCACCTTCCTGGCCTGCTTCCTCCCTTGTTCCTGTTTTGGTTTTGCCTAAGAAAATGAGAAATCCTTGAGCAGGAAATGAAAAAGTTCAGATCCAGGACTGTGGCACTGCCCTTCCCAATCCAGTCGGGTCAGACCCAAAGCTCAGTTCCAACCAGGGAGCCCATGCTGTGAAGGGACACCTTCCCGAAGCTGGCCTGCGGTTTGGTTAGCATCAGTGTGACATTCGTGGACCGGCACTAAATTCAATTATATTCCATACTTCTACAGGGTCTGAGCTTTGAAGGCCTGAATAAGTTGTAGAAAGCATTCCACGCTGTGTGCAAGGCAATAAAAGAACAAACACCACAGATGCAAAGACAATGAAATAAGTGTGTGAGTTCACAATGTGTAGAAAGATGACTCTAAGGATAGAATTCGCACACGGGGGGAGGGAAGGCAACCTATACTGTGTCAAGGGCTGGGATTTTGCTCTGCAGGGGCTTTGGATCAAGTTCCAGTCATGCCACGTCCTTGTTGTGTGACCTTGGGCGGTATTTAATTCTCTGAACTCCAGCTTCCTCATCTGTAAAATGTAGATAATAATATATCCTGCATGAGTTTGTTGTGAGGATAAAATGAGTTAATATATGTAAAATCGCTGGCACAATGTCCTACATATAATAAGTGCTTCCACTCTGCATCTTCCCTTAATTTATTTTTAGTCAGGGAGCATCCCCAATTCTAAAAATCAGAACGTACAAACCATCTGGTCCGAGACCAGCTATTCAAGACCAAATTGCATTCTCTGAAATCCTGGCAAAATAGAATTTGCAAAAATCAGCTCCTGCCTCAACCAGTTATCCAAATTGATATACCCTAACTTCCGTTTTAAGCAAAAGGATTTGCGGAACAAAGGTGATACATGGCTCGGGAATGAGTTCTTCTATATAATCATGGTCAGAGTTTGTATATGATTCATGTGCTGCAGTCCTTTGCCTGAAATACAACACGATTCAGGTCAGAGTTCAATAAATGTTTTTTGAAGGCCTTTCATTTTCTGGTATGTATTAGGAGATTGGCCTAAAAAGATAAGCTGAGATGCAGCTCCTGACCCAAGAAGTGGGGCAGACCAAGAGGTAAACAAGAAATGGATGAAGTAAAAAAGTGCCAATGAGACTGTGGATGAAGGGGAATAATATGTAAGATACATATTTCAGCGGCGCCTGGGTGGCTCAGTCATTAAGCGTCTGCCTTTGGCTTGGGTTATGATCCCAGGGTCCTGGGATCGAGCCCCGCATTGGGCTCCCTGCTCTGCGGGGAGCCTGCTTCTCCCTCTCCCACTGCCCCCGCTTGTGTTCCCTCTCTCGCTGTGTCTCTCTCTGTCAAATAAATAAATAAAATCTTAAAACAAAAATACATATTTCAGATGTAGAGAGGAACATGGGAAAGGAGAGAAGTGATAGCGTGTGCATTCATGCATTCAATTTATTCAACAAAAATTTATTGGGGACCTACTATTTATTAAGTGCTGTTTTAGGTGGCTAGGATATTTCAGTGAACTTCACAAGACAAAACCCCCCACCCTCTTAGAACTTACATACTAGAGGCAGGGTGGGGGTGAGGCAATGGGACACAGACAATAAACAATGGATATATATATATATATATATATATATATATATATATATATAGCCAGTGTGCAAATTTAAATTGGGCAGCAAGGGTACACCTCATTGAGAAGGTGACATATGGGTAGTCTTGAAGAAGGTGAAGGAATTAGCCGTGCCAATATCTGGGGGGAAGAGAGTTCTAGAAAGAACAGCCAGTGCAAAGGCATTAAGCAGGAATGCACACTGGGGGGCTAGAGGAAAGGTAGGGGGACAGGGATGGGGGCAAGAGAGTGGGAGGAGATATGTCAGAGGTAATGGAGAGCTTGCTCATGTGCTGGGGACCAGCAAGTCATTTGGTGTGACTGGAGCACAACGAGCAAGGTGAATTCCAGATGATGATATCCAAGAGATACCATGCAGGGGACTGGGGTACATTGCTAAGGCTTGGTTTTTCCTGTGTTTGTATGAATCTATGTGTCTGGCAATGCTGAGTATTCTATGTAGATTTTCTCATTTTATCTATGTAAACCACATAAGCAATCTGAAGGGATAGTGAATGTGGACAAATAAGAAGCTAGGTTCATTTATTTATTTATTCAACAAATACTAATTAAGCACCAACTGTATGTCAACCAGTGTTTTAGGTACTGAATGAAAGAAAGCAGAGAAAAACCCCTGCTCTCATGGAATTTACTATCTAATATCTAGCTATAGCTTAGTGACTAAAATGGCACAAAAATGTGTAATATAGAAATACAACTAATTAGCCCATCTTTTCCTATATGTAAACTTGCTGGAAGAGCTAGAATTAAATCAGAAGATAGTTTGTTGAACACATAGTTTGCAATAGTTAACATTACTTCAACTCTTTTTTTTAAAGATTTTATTTATTTATTTGACAGAGACAGAGATAGCGAAAGCAGGAACACAAGCAGGGGGAGTGGGAGAGAGAGAGAAACAGGCTTCCTGCCGGGCAGGGAGCCTGATGTGGGACTCGATCCCAGGACCCTGGGATCATGACCTGAGCCGAAGGCAGACGCTTAACGACTGAGCCCCCCAGGCGCCCGCATTACTTGAACTCTTAAGTGCCATGTGCTAGGTACATTTAAAATTTATTGAAGCATTACAACAATCCTCTAAGAAACTATTATTATCCCCATTTTATGAATGAGGAAACAAAAGTGCATAGTAAGGAAGTTTTCCAAGATCCCAGAGCCAGGACCCACATGGGAGCCAGAACACCAGTCTCTAATCCCACAGGACCCAGAGCCTCTGCTCTTGACCTCTAAGTTATGCGTCATCGCTCTTCTTGGCTGAGCCAACCAGCAATCCTATTCCACCTCTACCCCTGCTCATTAGCAAATACTAATTTAAATTTAAATACTAACTGAAATTGTTTATAGTTTTTATTACCTAGATTCTTTTCTGTTAGTCTAAATCTTGGCAGGCATTTAATTCAGGAAGCCTTTATCCTTATGTTAGAGCCTGGGATATTCTGCGAAGGAGTCATTCTTATTCTGAGTGACCAGAGAATGGCAATTAAGTTTGTTAGGATATTCTTAACTGACAGGAATATTGCTAAGTTACTCAGAAACAGCAAAAGTTAGGAGGTCGTGACAACTAAGTGAGACATACAAATAAAAACAGGATGGGAAGATAACACTATTGAAAAGGTAGCATCGTTGTTGTGCTGAATGTATTTCCCTCCTGGGTGTTAACCTCTTTCTCTGTTTAATCCTTCATTTGAATCGAAGATCATAACTTCTTAGGGTACAAGGACTTAAGTCTCCTATTATAAATGGGAGTAAGATGTAGACATTGTGCATATTGTTTTCAGCAAGGTATTTGAAAAGTTCCTCTTTGTTCTCTTTTGGCAAGCTGGAGAAATGTGGGCTAGAAGAAATAAATATTAGGTAAATTTGTATCTGGTTGAATAACCTCATTCAAATGATGCTCGTTAATGGATCAGTGTCACCTCTATTATATGATAGAGGGCTCAGTTCTTGGCCTTGTGCATTGGGATCCACAACTTAGAAGAAGGCATGAATACATGCAGATCCAATTCATGGATGGAACAAAACCCGTTTGATGGCTAGTAAGTTAGATCAATGAGTCAAAACCCAAGTTGAGATAGAATTTAAGAGAAACAAATGGATAGCTACACAAGTATAAAAGATGAAATATACAGGTAGAAGAATGTAGAGATGCATCTGTGTAGCAAAATGAGAAAAAGACTGAGTGTTTATACTGAAAATTCATTAAAAAGTTAAGTATGTAAAGTTAAGGTAGAAAATCAATTAATTCAATCATAACAAAGAATGTTAGAAACAGATTCTACTTCCTTTGGTCAGAACACACCTAGAATATTGTGTTCTGTTCTGGGTATCATGACACTTTCTAGAACTATTTGGAGTATGTTAAGAGTGAGTGTCCAGGAAATTGAGGTAGATCCAAATTAAGTCATATGAAGAGTAATGGCAGAAAATCAGACCATTTAATCAGAAGTAAAGAGTAAAGATAGGGCAAACATTGTTCAAATATTTGGGATCTGTATTTAGTGAAACAGATTAAACTTAATCGGTGTGGTCTCAAAGTCTAGGGAAGAACTTTTTAATACTTGGGACTGTCCAGAAATGAATGGGCTGAACTGGGATAGTGTGACTGCCTAAGTATGACCACAAGTCCAGGATTTTGTAGTGGGGCTTCATATATCATAACCCAAGTTGAAATACATGCCTTTTAATTAAGCTCTTTGTATATACTTTCCTCATTTTTGGTCCTAAATCAATAGCTAACCAGAACACTTTAAAAATAAGAACCTTGTGGCCTTCCATCTGGCATCTTTGTGGACCAGCAGGATTTTATGAGCTGGGAGGCCAAAGCCCTGGCGTATATCACAAGTTACAATAAATAGTCAAATGTAGGCACATGCCAAGAATTCTGCCCACTCACTTTTTAAACTAATGTGACTGTTGCAATGTTATCAATTTAGCTTGAAAGGAAACTTCTTATCTGTATTTCCTGTTTGATGTTATTTTTAAGCCCTTTCTTATGGCAGTTAAATTACAAGAACACCCCAAGGAGCAACTAAGAATAGTAATTTAAACCTTTCACTTTTGGTCTTTGGGGAGGCTGTGTATGTGGTCCTGAGACAAAAAAAAAAAAAAAAAAAGTGTTAAGTGGTTTTTTTTTTCTTTCTTTCTTTTTAACTGAAGTATAGTTGACATGCAATGTTATATGGGTTTCAGGTTGCAAAATAGTGATTCAACAACGCTATACCTTATGCTGAGCTCACTACAGTGTAGCTCCCATCTGTCACCATACAACACTATTACGATACCATTGACTGTTTTCCCTATGCTGTACCTTTCATCCCCGTGACTTAGTCATTCTATAACGGGAAACCTGTATCTCCCACTCCCCTTCACCCATTTTGCCCATTCCCCATCCCCTCCTCTCTGGCAAATATCAGTTTCTTCTCTGTATTTATGGGTCTGTTTCTGCTGTTTGCTTTTAGATTCCACATATATGTGAAATCACATGGTATTTGTCTTTCACTGGTTGACTTATTTCACTTAGCATTATATCCTCCAGTCCCAACCGTGTTGCAAATGGCAAGATCTCATCCTTTTTTATAGCTGAGGAATATTCCATTATATATATATACATATATATATACATATATGTATATATATGTATATATATACTTATATATAAAAAAGTTGCTGACAACTTTTTAATTCACTCGTCTATTAATGGACATTTGGGTTGCTTCCATGAGATATGTTAAATTTTATCCAGCACATCTTGGGGTTTATGAAGGAGATGATCATATCAATAATTGAACCCAGTAGTTCTTTAAGCTATTTAAAAAATGCTTATTTAGGAACTTCTCTATATTAGACATTAAGCAGTATATACAGAAATAAAAGAAAAAGTTCCTGCCCTCAGGTAATTAACATCTATAAAGGGAGACTATGTAGAATAAAATGTTCCTGGTACAAAAGAAGAATCAAAATGGTATAGGAAAACAAATAGGGGGGCAAATTCCAACTAAGGCAGGAGGGAGGAGTGGGGTAAAGAAAGTAGGTAAACATTGGAGCTAGTAAAGAGAGTCTCCATCTGGCTGCCCATGAGAATGTTTTAGGAGTCTTCAAAAAATACCAATACCCAGGGCTCACCTTCTAGAGAGCCTCAGTCAAGCTCACCTTAGGTCAATAGCATACTGCCTTAAATGTACCTTTATAATGTCCTGGAAACTATGCTTTTGTAATGTTTGATATGTTGTTGATATGAATGTTCTTTCCCTTGGTCAACATTTGCTTGGCTATTCTTGGCCCTTTCTTTTCCATATAAATTTCAGAATCAGTTTATCAATTTCCACAAATAAACCTGCTGGGGTTGGACCGATTTTGCATTAAATGTATACACCCTTTTGAACACTGTTATCTTCACAGTGTTGAGTCTTATCCTTGAATATGATAGATCCTCCCATATAGCTTTCAATTCCACTTAGTGATGTTTTATAGCCTTCTGTGTAAATGTCTTTCACCTCTGTTGTGAGATTAATTTTGACCTCTGTTGTGAGATTTATTTTGCTTTTCGTGGTGATCAAATGAAATTATTTTTGAATTTCATTTGCTATTTTTTTGTTGCTGGTATATAGACATTTGTTTTTCTTATATTTACCTTGTATCCAGGACTATTCTAAAGGTACTTATTAATTTTAATAGTTTGAATATATAATCTTTTGGATTTTCTATATACTATTTCATCTGTGAATTGACTTTTATTTGTTCCTTTCCAATTCTCATATCTTTTATTTTTATTTTTTTTAAAGATTTTATTTATTTATTTGACAGAGAGAGAGAGAGCACAAGCAGGCAGAGTGGCAGGCAGAGAGAGAGGGAGAAGCAGGCTCCCCGCTGAGCAGGGAGCCCAATGTGGGACTTGATCCCAGGACCCTGGGATCATGACCTGAACAGAAGGCAGACATTTAACCAACTGAGCCACCCAGCGCCCCTCTCATATCTTTTAATTTCTTTATCTTGCCTGATTACTCTGAGTAGGCTATCCTGTACTATGTAAAATAGAAACGATGAGAGCAGATATTATATGTTATTCCTAGTCCCTGGAGGAGAGCTTTCACATTTCACCCCTAAGAGTGATGACTGTTGTGGGTTTTCGGATATCCGTCTTATTAGATTAAGTTAATTTATTTCCATTAGGTTACTTTCTGTGTGGCTCAGACTATCTAGTCTCAGATGGTAAAAACTTAAGGATTCATGGATAGACTCATGAATATAAGGCCCCTTGACTTATGACAAAGATGCTACCTCCATGCAGCAGGAAAAAAAGTCTTTGTTAATAAATGGTGATTGATTGATTAGATATAAATATGAAAAAGGAATCAACCCCATATTATACTGCATATGTAAAAATATTTCATGGGATTATATATCAAAAGGTAGAAGATTAAACAATAAATCTTCCAAAGATGACTTAGAAGACTACCTTCATGACTTTGGTGTGGGCAAAGATTTCCTAAACAGGACACAAAAGACACTAATCATAAAGAACAGCTCTTCCTCAAGATACTCCATAGAGAACAAAGGAAAGAAATCCAACTGGAATAAGATCTTTACAATATGTATGTCCAACAAAGCACTTGTATCTTTCTATCTATCTATCTATCTATCTATCTATCTATCTATCTATCTATCTATCTATCTATCTACCTAATCTATCCAAAAGTCTGTAAGAAAAAGCCAGATGACCCATGTTAAAAAATGGTCAAAAGACTTAACAGGTTCTTCACAAAGAAGATATCCAAAGCAGCTAGCAAGCATGTGATATCACTCTACAACCACAAAATGAAAAGAGGAAAAGAAAAAGAAACAGAATGCCAAGAGTTGATGAAAATGTGGAGCAACTGGATTCTCATGTAGTATCTGTACCTTGCCCATAGCTCTTCAGGCCTCACCAATTCAGTGCGTGCTGGCCCAACCTCCCTCAGTTGGCCACGGTATCTCACTCCCTAAGGGCTTTCTCTGGTCTCAAGAACAATTCTGTCTGTCCAGAGATGTCAGAGAATAAACTCCCCTCCTGTTAGGAGCAATCTTAACCTCAGTTTGATTAGAGTGCTGTATAAATATCCCAACTCCCTTACTCTCTGACACATGCTCTATACCATTTCCGGAGATCTTTAGTAGGATTGAGTACTAATCACCCACAGTGGTACTTGCTTTATAATTCACCCTTTATTTGCTCCCATCCCTTTCTCATTCACTTACCCACTTCCTACCAAGGTTTTGGGGGGCATCTCCCAAATGAAACACCTTCAAATTGTCACTTAAGGTATACATCTAGAGAAATCCAAATTAAGATACATATTATACTCCAACAAAACTTTAGTTAAGAAGAAAAAGACATGGGCGATAGCTCTTAATTTTGGGGGTGGGTGGGTAACAATAGTTAATATTGCTTAGGATAGGTTGCTGTAGTGATGTGGTCTATCAGGATACGCCTTACCACTATTTTCAGTGTACAAATTGCATTTGTCACCCACATGAATATAAATTTGATCATGTGGTCAGAAACTGCTAATTTTTACATGGTTTCGCTCACTTAATTATTATCCCTCTTATGTTGATAAAGAAGTTGAAAATCATAGATGCAAAATAATTTATTCAAGATCACATTACAGTTTCAGGATGAATTAGGATGTGTTAGGCTTGATAGGAAATCTTTATGATGACCAGATTGTGAAGGGTCTAGGGTAAGAATTGAAAGAAGGCACTTTATCTTCTACTTAGTGGGAAACCAAGTAAAGTTATAAAACAGAGGAATGCAATGACCAGATTTTGTAGAAACTCCCTCTGATTTCAGGATGGAAGATGGGTTAGTGAGGGAAGGGACAGGAGGCAGGATGACCCTTGAGGTAGCTCTGACAGTCATCCAGGGGTAAGAGAGGAAGGGCCAGTGGGTAGGGACTGTAGACACGGCAGAGAGGATAGATTTTTGAGATATGGGCGGAGGGTGGGGCGTTTGACAAGTCTTAGTGACTAATTAGACGTAAGGGTAGAAGAAGAGGGAAGAAAGTTTTTTGTTTTGTATCAGTTGATCACTTAAATATTTTTACTGTCACCAACATCATTCTTTTTGTAAGAGGGGTCCCCCTAGCGTTAAAAGGAAACCAAGAATGGGATTCTTTACCCTTGGTACTTGTGTTGTGGGACATGATTGTATTACTGATTTTACAAGGCTCTAACATAGAGATTTTCCCCCACTTTTTCTTTTTTTTTTATGGTGGCAATGACTCACATCTAAGAATAATTGAAAGCTGGGTGGTGGAGTTGGGGGCAATGGATATAGGTGTTCAAATGGTACAGAGTTCCAGTTACAAGAGTTCTGGGGATGTAAAGTACAGCACAGTGACTATAGTTAATAATACTGTGTTGTATATTTGAAAGTTGCTGAGAGAGTAGATCTTAAAAGTTTTCATCACACAAAAAATTGTAACTATGTGAGGTGGTGGATGTATTAACTAAACCGATGGTCGTGGTCACTTTTCAATATATACATATATCAAATTATTACATTGTATACCTTAAATGTACACAATGCGATATATGTCAATTATATCTCAGTAAAAGTGGGAAACGACCCAAAAATCTTCCTGAAAGAAAAGTACATCTGAGAGCCAATGGTTGCCAGAGGGTCAGAAAGTGGGGCCTGACAACAGCCTTCACCCACTCAAGCAAAGGAGCTTCAGGCCACCTTCCCTCTCCAAGAAATTGCCATGTAGCTGGGGGGAGGGGTTGGTTGCTATCAGTGGTGCTGAATCCAAAGGGCATTGGGGAACTCTCCCAGGAATACTGATCTGATTTCTTAAGAGCATGGCAGAGGAAAGAGTAGAGGCTTTAAAGCCAGATGCACCTGAATCTGAATGTTGGCTCTAGCGCAAACATGCGAGTATCGGTTTCTTCCTCTGTGAATTATACATAATAGTACCTAGGTGGTTGTGAGGTTTGAGGTAATATGTGTAAAGCACTAGCTCAATGCCTCCTTAACAGCTGGAGATGATGATGGTGATTACCTCCGGAGCTTAGGAGATGGCCCACTGCGGTCCTTTAGGCAATTAAGAGAGTCTTAGGGATCCTGTTTATTCATGAATATGGTAATAAAAAGAGGGAGCTCCAAAGCTACCTCAAAAGATGCTAAGCTCTCTGGAAGCCTCCAGGGCCAAGTAGTGCATCTAAATAGACGAGGTAACACCCCAGAGAGACTTCTGTGTGCTTTCTTTGTGCTTTGGGAATAACCTACGAAATAAACAAGCACTTTCAAAAGCAGGTGCATTTGAATAAGCCTGAGTCATTGCCCAGGATGAGATATTACAGAAACTTTACATTTTGAGCCTTTGGCATCTTCCCGATTATGTATAAATACCTTGCTTGTTATATAAATACATAGTGAATGTAACTTTTTGCCAAGTAATGCAAGGCCAGAAGCTACAAAAGCATCTGAGAAAGGAGTCATAGCACAATTGTATCCAGTGGGTCCCTTTCCGGAGTCCCTTAGGGTCCTGGAAAGGTTTAAAATGTTAAAGCTGTAAGAGTTACCTCTTGAAATCACCAGAGTCATTTTTTTCCCACTCCAGGAGCTGTGTGTGCATGTGTATTAGTTGGTTTTATCCATCTGTAAGCTTTGGTAAGCTCCCTAATGAAAACAACTGTATTTTCTTAGCTTGATTGCATATTATTGAGTGTTCTGAGTCTCATGCTATAAATGTGCAATAATAAGAAATGGTCAGTTCATCAGGGACAACCAGCATACTAGGCGAATGGTGAATCAGGGATTTTATTGATGTGCCCAGAAAGGAACTTCTTAAAGGTCAGCAGTTGGTTAAGTGACTGCCTTTGGCTCAGGTCATGATCTCAGGGTCCTGGGGTCAAGTCCTACATCAGGCTCCTTGCTCAGAGGGGAGCCTGCTTCTTCCTCTCCCTCTGTCTGCTGCTTCCCCTGCTTGTACTCTCTCTCTCTCTGGTAAATAAAAAAAAAAAAACCTTCAAAACGTTTCTCTAAAAAAAAAAAACCTCATAAAAATAAAACAAAACAAAACAACTTTCTTATTGCATTGCACATAGATTGTATCATATTGAATAACAAAGAGGGCTTGGCAAGATTAATCATTTATGATGCAGTTCTTAAGGAAAACAGAAGGATACAACTGTTTTATACTTTTTCTGGACACAGAGTCACAATCTGCCAGAGGCCGTGGCGGATGGTGGTATGCAGAAGAAACTTGTACAAATAAGTCTGCCTTTGAGTATAATTTTAGGTGCCCGCCCCTGAAAAGTGGATACCAGAAAGCTTATTAAGTGGCGGAACAAGTATGAAAACCAGTGGTCCCCCATATTGAGTCTCTGCAGAATCTTCCCTTTAGCTTTCCATAGTTTTACCTCAGCCACAGGATAGCCAAATCTCATGATTAAAACTGTGGGTATGACATTTTCTGTATCGTTTAAGAAGTCCTGCCCTAAAAACCAAAAAAGTTGAAAAGAAATTTGTGTGGTATCCTAAAAAGTTTTCAAAAGACAACGTGATGAAGATATTTCAAAATAAAAAATTAATTGCTCTTTATCAACTCAATAAAATGTGTTTTTTATATTTGCTTTTGAACTATTCTTTTTCTATCATTAAATGTTAACTTTATAATTTTTTAAACTTAAATTCCCCAAATAAGTTCTCCTTAGTTATCCTTGGGCAGGATTTTGGCCAAATTACAAATGGGTCAGTCTGTAGAAAGGTCATGACAATTACTCCTACATGAGTGTGGATTTATGTATATCTGCTTGTCTTAACCCAAACAGCTCCCAAGCAAATGAGACTGAGATCTAAATAAATGGATGTCATAAGTATGTGTGTATGTGTGTGTGTGTGTAAGTGTGTGTGTGTGTATGACTTGAGGTTCTTAAAAATTACATATGTGTACATTGGTTTACTGGGGACATGGTCTCTCCATTTGGTAGTTGTCTGGGCTAAGACTAGTCCCTTCATTTGCAGTGCATGTTCTGGCTAAAAGCCATTTTTCTTCTTTCCTCCCTCCCCTCCTCCCTCCCCTCCTCCCTCCCCTCCTCCCTCCCTTCCTCCCTCCCTCCCTTCCTCCCTCCCTCCCTTCCTTCCTTCCTTCCTTTTAAAAGATTTTATTTATTTATTTGAGAGCAAGAGAGAGAGAAAGCAGGAGCAGGGGGGAGTGGTGGAGGGAGAGGGAGAAGCAGACTCCCCGCTGAGCAGGGAGCCCGATGCAGGCAGGACTCCATCCCAGGACGCTGGGATCGTGACCTGAGCCGAAGGCAGACGCCTACCCGACTGAGCCACCCGGGCGCCCTCAAAGCCATTTTTCGGTCGTGAGTGATTGTGATGGGTGTGCACACACCGAGCAAAGCCAAAAGCAGCGCCCCTTGCAGCACAGCTTATCTTTCCCGTAATCTTCGCTGGAGGTCTCCAAATGTCTGAGTCCAACGTGTGTACTTGTGTCTGGGTAACAACTTAAATCAAAGCAGTGTGTTAACGAACTTTTGACGTAGAAAACCTTAAGCCCAGCAGTTTGAGAATGCGTGCAGTGAGCTGAGTCTTACCTTTCTGTATCCCCAGAGCTGGTTCCCCTTCATGCCGTGACAGTCATAGAGAGTGACCGCACTGTTGTGCGAGATGGCGTCGAAGCAGAATTTTCGGCTGTGCAGTGGCTCACCGGGTCGAATATCTTCTCTCCACCCAAAAGTAAAGAGCTAGCAAAAACAACAATAGCAGAAAAGGTACAGAGAGCTCAATTTGGAGAGCCTGGAGGAGGGGGGAGGTCTTTTTAGCAATGTGGAATTCGGGCTTTGTGGTTTATCAGAAAAGAACTCCATCCAGGCCTAACAGAGGTGTTGAAAAAGGCTCCTATCCTAAAGCTCTGTAGCCGCAACAGTGGAAACTTTGGTCTGGGCTGCCAAAAAATACAAATGAGGGGTTTCCAATTAAGTACCGGGAAAAATAACAGAGCGGTGGAATGGAAAGAAAAGAGAGAAAGGGAGGGAGGGAAGGGGGAGTGGCAAGGGGGAAGATGGAGGGGAGGGGAGGGAGAGAAAGAAGCTCTTTAATGAGGCTCTTTACATTCTTCATTATATAAAATGTTACTGGATCAAATGCTACGCAGTTAGCTCAAATAAGCAGATTAACTGCAAAAAGACCAGGAGCCGAGTTGAGCCGGATGGATGCTAGCAGTTTGAAAAATTTGATTTAAATGGAAGCTAAGCTTAATGAAGTCAAGAATAGGCAAATTAATTTTCTGGGGTTGGTATGAGTAATTCAGCAGGGCAATGTAGATAGAAAGTTTTGGACTGTAACACACAGTTAAGAGATACAGTTTACACACATACACAGATTCCTCCTTCCCGGATGAAACCGGATGAAAACAGAAGCTTCAGGAAAGGATGTTTATCCTTACTGCATTTAATGGACTCTGCTATTCCATCCAATCTTTTCCTCTTTTAGTCCATTCTATCTTAACCATCCCATTCTATTATATAAAAAATGCTACTTTGGAGGCACTAAGTGGATTTTAGAATATATTGAATTAAGAAAAAAACACTTCTGTAAGGGTGTGTTTTTTTTTTAAACAACATATTGCAACTTTTTTTTTAAAGTAATGATATAGTTTTGTTTATTAGTAATGTATACAGGCCTTGTTATGTCAATTATATTTCAATTAAAAAAAAATCTATACAGGCAAAAGAAAACTGACCTTCAAATGGCCACCTAGAAAATTTTATACTTATTCCAATGATGCTAGCCTTGTTCAGAAAATGTGGGGCACCACAGACCTATAAAACATTAGAGATAAAAAGTAAATATGGTTATTTTAGAGACAAATATCCAAATATCTGTAGTGGGTATGACTCTAGGGATACAAGAAATAATGTGTTGTTTTATTTTCTTTTAATCACCTTAAATCTGACTCTGAGCCCCATTCTACCAGGCTGCTGGAGATAAGCACTTCCATCCATTATTTGGGTTCCCAATTCCAAGTTGCACCAAGATCCTGGGATCTTTTGGCACTGAAGCATTAAAGAGTTTCTTAGTCATCTATCCAGACTGCCAAGAAGTCCATTGTCCCAGTGGATTATGATTCCTTCCTGTCCAGCATCCCACCTCTTCTGTGCATACTTGGAGCCTGAAGGTTTAGGCTGGGGGTCCTGTGCCAGGGGCCCAAGTTTCTTTCTTTCTTTCTTTTTTTAAATTTTATTATGTTATGTTAGTCACCATACAATACATCATTACTTTTTGATGTGGTGATCCACGATCCATTGTTTTCGTATAACACCCAGCGCTCCATGCAGTACGCGCCCTCCTTAATACCGATCACCAGGCTATCAAATCCCCCCTCCCCCCTCCCCTCTAAAACCCTGTTTGTTTCTCAGAGTCCATAGTCTCTCATGGTTCATCTCTCCCTCCAATTCCACCCCCCCCATTTTTCCCTTCCTTCTCCTAGTGTCCTCCATGCTATTCCTTATGTTCTGCAAATAAGGGAAACCATATGATAATTGACTTTCTCTGCTTGACTTATTTCACTTAGCATAATCTCCTCCAGTCCCATCCATGTGGATGTAAAAGTTGGGTATTCATCCTTTCTGATGGCTGAGTAATATTCCAGTGTATATATGGACCACATCTTCTTTATCCATTCATCTGTTGAAGGGCATCTTGGCTCTTTCCACAGTTTGGCTATTGCGCACATTGCTGCTATGAACATTGGGGTGCATATGGCCCTTCTTTTCACTACATCTGTATCTTTGGGGTAAATACCCAATTGCTGGGCCATAGGGTAGCTCTATTTTTAAATTTTTGAGGAATCTCCACACTGTTTTCCAAAGTGGCTGTACCAACTAGCATTCCCACCAACAGTGTAAGAGGGTTCCCCTTTCTCCACAACCTCTCCAACACTTGTTGTTTCTTTCCCTGTCCATTTTTGCCATTCTAACTGGTGTAAGGTGGTATCTCAGTGTGGTTTTGATTTGGATTTCCCTGATGGCTAATGATGATGAACATTTTTTCAT
This sequence comes from Mirounga angustirostris, assembly GCF_029215605.1. NCBI lineage: Eukaryota > Metazoa > Chordata > Mammalia > Carnivora > Phocidae > Mirounga > Mirounga angustirostris. The sequence continues at coordinate 147,423,645 of NW_026991710.1, read as the reverse complement.
GTGTCTGTTAGCCATTTGTATGTCTTCTTCAGAGAAGTGTCTTTTCATATCATCTGCCCACTTTTTGACTTGATTATTTGATTTTTGGGTGTTGAGTTTGAGAAGTTCTTTATAGATCTTGGATACCAGCCCTTTATCTGTAGTGTCATCGTCCTGGGATCGAGCCCCGCGTTGGGCTCCCTGCTCGGCGGGAAGCCTGCTTCTCCCTCTCCCACACCCCTCCTTGTGTTCCCTCTCTCGTTGTCTCTCTGTCAAATAAATAAATAAAATCTTTAAAAAAAAAAAAGCAAATATCTTCTCCCATTCTGTGGGTTGCCTCTTTGTTTTGTTGACTGTTTCCTTTGCTGCGCAGAAGCTTTTTATCTTGATGAAGTCTCAAAAGTTCATTTTTACTTTTGTTTCACTAGCTTTTGGAGATGTATCTTGAAAGAAGTTGCTGTGGCCGATGTCAAAGAGGTTACTTCCTATGTTCTCCTCTAGGATTTTGATGGATTCCTGTCTCACATTGAGGTCTTTCATCCACTTTGAGTTTATCTTTGTGAGTGGTGTTAGAGAATGGTCGAATTTCATTCTTCTGCATGTGGCTGTCCAATTTTCCCAGCACCATTTATTGAAGAGATAGTCTTTTTTCCATTGCAGGTTTTTTCCTGCTTTGTCAAAGATTATTTGACCATAGAGTTGAGGGTCTATATCTGGGCTCTCTATTCTGTTCCATTGGTCTATATGTCTGTTTTTGTGCCAGTACCATGCTGTCTTGGTGATCACTGCTTTGTAATATAGCTTGAAATTGGGCAACATGATGCCCTCAGCTTTGTTTTTCTTTTTCAGCATTTCCTTGGTGATTCGGGGTCTTTTCTGATTCCATACAAATTTTAGGATTGTTTGTTCCAGCACTTTGAAAACTGTCATTGGAATTTTGATCGGGATGGCATTGAAGGTATAGATTGCTCTGGGTATCGTAGACATTTTAACAATGTTTATTCTTCTGATCCATGAGCATGGAACATTTTTCCATCTTTTTGGGTCTTCTTCAATTTCTTTCATGAGTGTTTTGTAGTTCCTAGAGTATAGATCCTTTACCTCTTTGGTTAGGTTTATTCCAAGGTATCTTATGGGTTTTGGTGCTATTGTAAATGGAATCGTTTCTCTAATTTCTCTTTCTACAGTTGTGTTGTTAGTGTATAAGAAAGCAACTGATTTCTGTGCATTGATTTTGTATCCTGCCACATTACTGAATTGCTGGATGAGTTCTAGTAATTTGGGGGTGGAGTCTTTTGGGTTTTCCACATAGAGTATCATGTCATCTGCGAAAAGAGAGAGTTTGACTTCTTCTTTGCCAATTTGAATACCTTCTATTTCTTTTTGTTGTCTGATTGTTGTTGCTAGAACTTCTAGTACTATGTTGAACAATAGTGGCGAGAGTGGGCATCCTTGACGTGTTCCTGATCTTAAGGGAAAGGCTCTCAGCTTTTCTCCATTGAGGATGATATTGGCTGTGTGTTTTTCATAGATGGATTTTATGAACTTGAGGAATGTTCCCTCTATCCCTATACTCTGAAGAGTTTTAATCAGGAAAGGATGTTGTATTTTGTGAAATGCTTTTTCTGCATCAATTGAGAGGACCATATGGTTCTTCTCCCTCCTCTTATTAATGTGTTCTATCACATTGATTGATTTGCGAATGTTTAACCACCCTTGCATCCCGGGGATAAATCCCACTTGGTCATGGTGGATGATCCTTTTAATGTATTATTGGATCCTATTAGCTAGGATTTTATTGAGGATTTTGGAATCCATGTTCATCAGGGATATCGGTCTGAAATTCTCCTTTTTGATGGGGTCTTTGCCTGGTTTGGGGATTAAGGTAATGCTGGCCTCACAGAATGAGTTTGGAAGTTTTCCTTCTGTTTCTATTTTTTGAAACAGCTTCAGTAGAATAGGTATTATTTCTTCTTTGAATGTTTGGTAGAATTCCCCAGGGAATCCATCAGGCCCTGGACTCTTGTTTTTTGGGAGATTTTTGATCACTGCTTCAATCTTGTTACTGGTTATTGGCCTTTTCAGGTTGTCAATTTCTTCCTGTTTCAGTCTTGGCAGCTTATAGGTTTCCAGGAAGGCCTCCATTTCATCCAGATTGCTCAGTTTATTGGCATATAGTTGTTGATAATAATTTCTAAAAATTGTTTCTATTTCCTTGGTGTTAGTCGTGATCTCTCCCCTTTCATTCATAATTTTATTAATTTGAGTCCTTTCTCTTTTCTTTTGGATAAGTCTGGCCAGTGGTTTATCAATCTTATTAGTTCTTTCAAAGAACCAACTTCTAGTTTCATTGATCTGCTCTACTGTGTTTCTGGTTTCTAATTCATTGATCTCTGCTTTAATTTTAATTATTTCTCTTCTAATGCGTGGCTTAGGCATTGTTTGTTGCTTTTTCTCTAGTTCTTTAAGGTGTAGAGTTAGTTGGTGAATTTGGGATTTTTCTATTTTTTTGAGTGAGGCTTGGATGGCTATGTATTTCCCCCTTAGGACCGCCTTTGCAGTATCCCATAGGTTTTGGACTGATGTGTTTTCGTTCTCATTGGTTTCCATGAATTGTTTAAGTTCTTCTTTGGTTCCCTGGTTGACCCAAACATTCTTGAGCAGAATGGTCTTTAGCTTCCAAGTGTTTGAATTTCTGCCAAATTTTTTTTTGTGATTGAGTTCCAATTTTAAAGCATTGTGGTCTGAGAGTATGCAGGGAATAATCTCAATCTTTTGGTATCGGTTGAGACCTGATTTGTGACCCAGTATGTGGTCTATTCTGGAGAAAGTTCCATGTGCGCTCGAGAAGAATGAGTATTCTGTTGTTTTAGGGTGGAATGTTCTGTAAATATCTATGAGGTCCATCTGGTCCAATGTATCATTCAAAGCTCTTGTTTCCTTGTTGATTTTCTGCTTAGATGATCTGTCCATTGCTGAGAGTGGAATATTGAGCTCTCCTACAATTAACATATTGTTATCAATATGACTATTTTGGTTAACAGTTGGCTTATGTAGATGGCTGCTCCCATGTTGGGGGCATAGATATTTATAATTGTTAGATCTTCTTGTTGGATAGACCCTTTAAGAATGATATAGTGTCCTTCTGTGTCTCTTATTACAGACTTTAGTTTAAAATCTGATTTGCCTGATATAAGAATTGCTACCCCAGCTTTCTTTTGAGGTCCGCTGGCATGGAAGATGGATCTCCATCCCTTCTCTTTCAGTCTGGATGTATCGTTAGGTTCAAAATGAGTCTCTTATAGGCAGCATATGGATGGGTCCTGCCTTTTTATCCAATCTGCAACCCTGTGCCATTTTATGGGAGTGTTTAGGCCATTCACATTGAGAGTGATTATTGAAAGATATGAATTAATTGTCATCATGTTCCCTGTGAAGACGTTGTTCTTATAGATTGTCCCTGTAAATTTCTATTGTATATGACTCTTGGGGTCTTTCTCCTTTTATAGAAGCCCCCTTACTATTTCTTGCAGGGCCGGCTTAGTGGTCACATATTCTTTCAGTTTCTGCCGGTCGTGGAAACTCTGCATCTCTCCGTCCATTCTAAATGAAAGCCTTGCTGGATAAAGTATTCTTGGCTGCATGTTCTTCTCATTTAGTACCCCGAATATGTCTTGCCAGGCCTTTCTGGCTTGCCAGGTCTCTGTGGATAGGTCTGACGTCTTTCTGATGTTCCTCCCTCTGTACGTAAGGAATCTCTTCCCCCTAACTGCCCTTAAGATGGTTTCCTTGGTTCTAAGATTTGCGAGTTTTACTATTACATGCCAGGGTGTTGGCCTGTTTTCCTTGATCTTGGGAGCGGTCCTCTATGCTTCTAGGATGTGAATGTTTGTTTCATTCCCCAGATTAGGGAAGTTCTCAGCTACCATTTACTCAAATACATCGTCTAGTCCTCTCTCTCTCTCCACTCCCTCCGGGATTCCAATTATTCTGACATTGGAAAGCTTCATGGTGTCACTTATTTCTCTGATTCTATTTTCATGGATTCTTAGTTGTTTTTCCCTGGCCTCCTCTTTTCCCTTTTTATCTATTATATTGTCTTCCAGGTCGCTTATTCTCTCTTCTGCCTCAGTTACCCTAGCTGTTAGATTATCTAGATTGGATTGGATCTCATTGATAGCATTTTTAAGTTCTGCCAATTCACCTTTCATTTCTGCCCTTAGAGACTCTATGTTGCCATTAACTGATTTCTCCATTCTAGCCATTGTCTTCACAATTGCTAGCCTGAATTCCATCTCCGACATCTTGGTTATATCTGCATCCATTTGTAAATCTGCAGCATAAGTCATAATCTCTGAGTCTTTTCTATTTTGGCAGCTCCTCCTCTTAGTCATTCTGTTGATGGGTGTTTGAGGGAATGTATAGAGCCCAAATTATTGACCAGAACCCAGGCAAGATGCACCTGTTTTCTTGGGACCTTAGGGTTGCTGGCCTCTTGTTCTCCCAGCCTGACTTCTGCGGGCGGGACCTGCCGCGCTGTTACTCAGGCAACCCTGTTTGGGTGGAGTTGCCCTGCCCCCCTGTGGCGGGGGATGGGCTCAGTGGGAATCAGTTTTGGGGGCTTTTGTTCTCTGGCGGCTTTCCCTGGTGGCTTTCCGCGTCTCTTCCGTGAGTCAGAGAAGAAGAGACCGTTTCCAACCCTCTGCCTCAGAGCAGAGAGACCGCAGTCTGTTCTTCAGTGAGCTCTCCAGGCCGCACTGTCTCCATTTCTGTCTGTGCTGCTATAAACTGCAGCGGCCTGGGTTGTGCGCCCCTCTGCAGTGGTCACAGTCCTGCCTCCAGGTCGGGCCCGTCTCTGCCCTTTGTGCTTCTAAAACCGCCAGCCGCTCCCAGTATGTGCGTTCGACCCCACCGCTCCGGGTTTCCGTCCTGGGTGCTGCAGTTCGCAGGCGCGACCCCGCCACTCCGGGTTTCCACCCCGGGGGCTGCCCTAAAGTCCTTTCTCCGCAACTACTGGTCTGCGAGTCTGTGCCCGTCCGCAGCGCGCAAGGCTGTCACTCACCGGCGGTGTAGGATCCCCACGGCCAGGCTCCCTCCGCTGCCGTTTATCCTCCGATATCTGCCCGCAGAATCAGGGCTCCCCGCTTCCTACCTCAAAACCAATCACCTGCGATATTCTGTTTGTATAGATCCAGATCTTCTTACATCTCAGGCTGGTTTCGTGGGTGCTCAGAGTGGTCTGGAAGATATCCAGCTCTATTCTGGGGACCAGTTGAAAGAGGGTCCCCTACTCCTCCGCCATCTTTCCTTCCTTCCCAACATATTGCAACTTCATTAGATTTTCCTATTTTACTGGCTGTTTGGACTCAATAAAGGCCTTAGTAACATGTCACTTTAACATCTTCAGGTGTCACTGTACAGAACACAAAATCTGATGAGATGGTCCCAGTCAACCTGTCAAACAGAACAGCCATTAACATCACAGCTGGTGGTCACGTAATGTTTTTATAATAATTCAATCGCAAACATAAAGATAGTATCATGTGCAGGTTCTCTGCTGCTATGTAAGACCTCATCCACGAACAGTTTACCAGACCAGGCCTAGTTAATGACAGATCCCAAAAGATGCATGAACAGGGAAGGCAAAGCTCTGCCTCATATTTAGGATGAGCAAAGTAGCAAGTCTATGAAGGGGATTTTCTTGAGTTTGAGCTGGTCAGCCATCCGAGGAGTTTGGTAGGAGAAATCCTCAAGGAAGTGGGAAAATAGACTAGATGAGCCCTATGCTTTCTTCCAGTTCTAAAATTTCAACGAGGTTATGTAATTCTTACAATAGGACCGACTTAAGGCGGCGTATGTGAGGCCAAGCTGTGAAATGCAAGACAAAGAGCTGTCCTGTTGATACAAAAGCCAGCAGGCTGCTGAGCTGTGTATAGATAATACATTCGGTACCGACCAGGCCCTCAGAATATTTCAGTTTTTCCCTCCGACCTGGGTAAGAAAATGTAGAGAATCTGGCAAAATACCAGGAATGGCTACCAAAAACAGGGATGTGGGGGTCAGACTGCAGAAAACTTGAAAACATTGGGCTAAGTGGTCAGAAGAAAATCGGAAAGAAATGCTGTAAATCAGACATAGGAAAGTGGATTGCCTGCGTAATGGTGAGTGACTATATTCTGTTTCCCTGGAAGATAGGACATAAGAGAATGCTTTAACTAGAAGGACAAAGGTTTTGGGTGAGACCTGTGAAATAGACTCAGGAAGAGACATCGTGTGGTCTTTTTTCCTATAGTCCCCCTCCCCTCCCCACCCATATGATGGTGGACTGAGACATTTCTGGATTCATTTAAATCCCATGCAGGACAGAGACTTATCAAGGAAAAGTGTCGATCAGCTATGTATTTCTAATTTCATCACTCTCTTCAAGTCAGAACTCACTAGTCCCTTGGCTTCTGAAATACCGGGTTCCTGTTACCCTATTCCTCTATCTTGCTCATGTCCCTCTTGTATCTGTCTTCAACACAGGTGCGGCTCAGGGTTCTCCCTTGGACCTTGTCTTTTACCCCCTCTGGTTGCTACTATGCATGCTCAGTCCAACTCTCATCAATACGTTGATAACTTATCATCTGTGATGTGTCCAACTCCATGTAGGATTTCACACCTCCATGCCCCATGGACATCTCAAATTCAAAACATCCTAAATTCAATTGATTTTCTTTCCTTCTAAGCCTGTTCCTACTCCTTTATTTTGTTTTAGTTGGTGGTCATAGTATTCACGTGCCAACCTGGGAGTCTTTCATCTTTTAACCCCTTTGTCTCCCTCACCCTCATTCTTTAATCAATTAGCAAGTCTTACCATTTTTGTCTCCCAATATTGCTGGAAGACGTCTCTTCCTCTCTATTTCCATTATGTTTGCTCTCAATATTTCTTGTCTGGACTACTGAAATGACTTCCTGATTGGTGTCTTTCCCACCTTCCTTCACAACCGTTTGACTATGTTACCTCTTGGCCTGAAATCTCACCATGTTTTCGCATAACCCTTAGAGAACACAATACAAACTCTTTAATGATGTGGGAAACAAAGGCAGAAGAGGAATTATTAAATTTCCTTACTACCTACAGGCTACTGACAAGTCCGTGAAACAGGTAGAATGACCTTCTTCTAGGGACTCAACTGCTTCCATGTTGACACTTTGCTAAGGGCAAAAGGAATCTTAACCCTGCACCCCCCCGTGCGCCCCTCCCATCCTGTAAGCCTACTTTAACGTATAAAAATTCCTTTAGAAATTTCCTTTATCTCTACCCCCCCAACATACCTGTTGGCAATCACCCCCCAAGCATATGGCCCACTGATATACATCTGAAGGGTCTGATGACTAAGGTTTTATTAGACGGTAATAAATGACTTTTCCCAACAATAGCTAGCCCCCTCGAGGTCCTGGAAAACTTGCTTCCAAAATTCCTATCCCTAACCCACTCCCAACTTGAAAGTATACAATGCGCCGCTCCTCATGACCCCAGTGCCGCTCTTTCTGCTCCCTGTGCTTTAATACAACCACCTTTTTGCACCAAAGACGCCTCAAGAATTCTTTCTTGGCCGTCGGCTTCAAACCCTAATGTCTTTCCTACATCATTTAACATATAAAGCATTTCCCACAATCTGGCCTTTTCCATTTTCCTCCAGCTGCAACCCTTTTCCCTTAGTTTATATTCCAGCAACAACAAAACCTTTGGAAGTTGCTAAGAGAGTGGATCTTAACAGGTCTCACCACCAGAAAAACAAATCCTGTGACTATGTGTGGAGACGTGTGTTAGATAGATTTGCTCTAGTGATCAGTTCGCAATATGTACAAACACTGAATCATTACGTTGTGTGACTGAGGTTAGTCGAATGTCGTATGCCAATGATATCTCACTTCAAGAACATTTGTAACTCCTTGCGCTAATCAGGCTGTATTTTCCCTTCTGTGACTTTGTTTGTGAGAGTCCCTGTGGTCAGGAGGAGGTCAACATTCCCCAGCCAACCTAGTTTATGCTCATCAGTTCTTTGAGGTTCAGTCCAGATGCCCATTCATCCAAGAAGCCTTCCTCTTCAAACCCTTTATTCCTTCTCATCCTTTAACTTATTTCATCATGATCATCAGTCTGTGTCTCTGTATCTCTCACTAGAAAGTGAGATCCTTAATGGTTGGAATCACATCTTTCTTATCTCTGCGTTTCCAGCATCCAGAACAATTCATGACGTATAATAAATGTCTAAGAATTTCTATTGAATAAATGAAAACTTGCACTCATTACATTAACAGAAAGTTCATGGGGATAGCTGACAAGATTAATCAATTAGTCTTTTTAGTCCTTCAAATGAATTTGTGCTGTTTGTGTCCAATCATAACAATGTCAACAATATATTATTTTTTGAACTTCCATCTTCAGTGATTCTGGACTTGGTTACCTATTACTGAAATAGAAACTTCCTGTCCTACAAACCTGTCGTTGGCACTGATTAAGTCTTTTTTTTTTTTTTTAAAGATTTTATTTATTTATTTGAGAGAGAGAGAATGAGAGACAGAGCATGAGAGGGAGGAAGGCCAGAGGGAGAAGCAGACTCCCTGCCGAGCAGGGAGCCTGATGCGGGACTTGATCCCGGGACTCCAGGATCATGACCTGAGCCGAAGGCAGTTGCTTAACCGACTGAGCCACCCAGGCGCCCCATGATTAAGTCTTAATTTCACTTAAATATCACATTTCCTTGGTACTATAAGCAGCCCAACCCATGCGGGAACTAGTGGTCTTGATTGGTTTTTCCATTTCCCTCTCTGCCTCAGCTTCCCTTTTTGGGTACACATAGAAGGCTAGAGCTGAAAGGGACTGTCATCATTACCTAACACAGTTCCTTATTATACAGTTGGGGAAAATCAGGCCTGGAGAAGTTAAATGGTTGGTCACCACCACACTTCAAGTGTTCAGTCTCATGCGTTCTTTTTTTTTTTTTAAATTAATTTATTTTGAGAGAGCAGGGGGGTGGGAGGGTGGGGGACTTGAGGGAGGGGCAGAGGGAGAGGGAGAGGGAGAGAATCTCATGGAGGGCTTGATCTCATGACACTGAGATCCTGACCTGAGCTGAAATCAAGAGTACCCTGCTCAATGGAATGAGTCATCCAGGCCCCCTGGTTTATGCCTTTTTTTAAAAGATATATTTATTTATTAGAGAGAGAGAGAGAACGGTGAGCAAGTGGGGGGAGGGGCAGAGGGAGAGAATCTTCAAGCAGTCTCCCTGCTAAGCGGGGAGCCAGATGCAGGGCTCAATCCCACCACCCTTGAGACCAGTACCTGAGCCGAAACCGAGTCGGACGCTTAACTGACTGAGCCACCCAGGCGCCCTGGCTTATATCTTCTTTTATAGACAGTCTTTATTTCTTTTTTTTACTTTTTACTTTCTTAATTTTTACTTTTCTTATTTTTTATTAAATGGATCAGTTAAGTACAAAAGAATTCCTGTGTTAAAGCAAACATTAACAAATTCTTCTCTTGATAGACTTATTCATCTATTGTCCCAATTATATCCCAGGGCTCCTTAGGGGACTTTTATTTCTCATTCCTAGATTTGTCATTGTAGCGCAATAATCATTCTTAAATTTGTAGATTGGTTGTTAGCTGGTAGTCTCTACAGTGTTTTATGCTATATCATCATCATCATCATCATCATCATCATCATGATTACATGGTGATTACTTTCCTGCACCCCAAGTGACATTTCCAGATTATATCAACTGCTTTATTCTTCAGCACCTACCATTAGCTAGAATTTTTCTCTCTTATGTCTTCGGAATGCTTTCTATTGCCATTTATCTTATCCTAATGGCCATGTCAATCCAATCAGGCACCAAGCCTTTCATTCATTAGGCACGCTTTCTCCTGTGCAATTTTGTCGAACCAGAAATGAGCGGACATTGTGAATGTATTTTCATCGTTTGCATGTGATGATGTTATTGTGACATTTATAGTTTGTCTCTTACCCTTGGACTGTTCCTTACTGATGGAAGGATTTAGATTTCATTCAGGCTTCCTGTACAATAACTTTTGATTTTTTTTCCAACCTCAAATCCTCAGTTTTAGAGTAAATGGATGTTAATCTCTCCACTTGCTACTTTTAAATATAGATCCAGAATGATACATAACTTGTACTTCTTTGCTTTGCTATCAATGTGGTATGTGTAATGTTGCCCGGGTTTATACTGTGTCATACGAATAAGCTCAACTAGACTTAGTACTGCAAATACACTTATCACCTTGAGCTTGCTACCTGATTTGAGAAGACTGAAAATATTTTTCTCTCCGTTGGGTGGTTCTATTTTATTTCCTTGTTATGTGGTTGGCAGAAATCTGAGGTAGTGCATGTTCTACTCGGTACCCAACTCTGTTCTGCGAGTGAGGCTGTGTATCCTGGGAATCAGTCCCTTACCACATACATGGACTTGCTCCCATCTCTCTGTGCACATCTCCACTCCAGGTCTTGCGAAGGGAGACCTGCTTCCTCAGCAGGAGGAAGGCCTGCTCGGCCACAATGCTTCCTCCCCAGCATGAGATCAGAGTCTGCTGCCAGGTCCAAACTGTAGGCCACTTCCTCCCTTCCCTCTCCCTTGGACTCCTAATGGCATTTGGAGGGTATTCTTTCCAGACCTTACAGTCTTATTAAGTTCTCTCTGCTTTTTCTTTCTTGGTCCCTAAAGGAAGCTGAAAGCCAGCACACAATGCTACAGTGATCTCAAACAGCTAAATAGAAGGCCCTGGAAAAGTGAATCACACAAATTGCTTCCTTCACAGAAGCCACATTAGACATCGCTGGTGTTCTGCAGCAAGAGGCATTTTCTTATAACGGTGCTTCAGTAGACGATCCTTTATTTCCCATGTAACTATTTTGCTTATTCATTTGTGTTTTATTTTTGCCATTTGTTAAAAAGGATCATTTCAACTCTAATAAGTGCCCCTTGTGGGTTCTTTGAATGCTGTTGAATAACAAAGAATACCTATAATTTTCCTGCTCTGATATACTTCTTTTTTCGCCCAGACATTTTAATCTAAATGGAGAAGAATGAGTCTTAATTCATGTAAGTCACTGAGTAATACAGTGAATAAAGCTTACAGATGATTATTGGAAAAACAAAGCAGCTTGTAATGTTTTAATCACCAAGCCAATATATTGTAATATGTATTTCAAAGACGATTCATTTTTTTACCTCCTGTCAACTTTGTTTAATCTCCCTGTAGCTCTGTTTTCAGAATCTCTAGAGATCAGGAATCTTTTCTGTATTAACTGGTCTTTTTGTGCCTCATGTAGGTGTCTGCTTGTCTGGTGCTGCCCTCTGGTGACTATTTATTGAATTACATGACATAGATTTTGGCAGTTCGGCATGAGGAGGGAAAAAGAAACCATTTTTAAAGTGTATGCGGTATAGCTGGTTTTATTTACATGTATTTTATGGATGTCAAATAAAATCTGTGATCCAGATCATATTTCATTCTAGAACATTCCAGGGGATAGAACTATGAAACTTGATTCAGGCATTCAGGCAAGGCATACTTCCTATCAATGGCTGGCTAGGTGTGTTTCCTGGTTGGGCTGCACAGGGTAGAGAGGGATTTAGCCCAATAGACATAGATTTTCCATACGGCATGCTTCTTTTTCTTTTTTCTTTAAAAAAGTATCCTTTTCCACTCTAAATGTGGGTCCTACTGATAGGCCTCTGAAGCCTTCTTTCTTGCTCCCAGGCTGAAGTCAAAATTGCTTCTTGGAGGTGACAGGCCAGACTATTCCTCACATCCCTAGTAACATTCCTGTGGTGCTTACCGAAGGAGATGGGGGAAGTAGGGGCAAGTCAACTTTTGCTGATATTCCTTCCCATCAGTAAATCCTGGAGCTGCAGAGCTTTTTTATTCAAAAACATTTTTTTAAATTTGAGAGAGAGAGAGGGAGAGCACAGGCAGGGAGGAGGGGCAGAGGGAGAGGGAAAAGAAGACTCCGTGCTGAGCAGGGAGCCTGATGTGGGGCTCGATCCCAGGACCCGGGGATCATGACCTGAGCTGACGGCGGACGCTTAACTGACTGAGCCACCCAGGCGCCCCTGCAGAGCCTTCCTTAAAACCCATCTGATAGGTGTCTGCTCGCTGCAAGATATATTTGAGTGAATGATAAATAGTATTTGGTTTTGGCAGCTTGGATCTGAGAGAATTTTCTAATTTAGTGTTAGTATAAAGTGGTCCGGGGGAGGAGATGGCATAAAGCAGAAGGGAAAGTACATTTATTTTGCCCCTACCACAGGAGCAAGATGCTCTTATATCGTAGACACGGTTTATTCTCATAATAAACCTGTTTGTGGGGTGAATATTACTGTCCCTATTTAGAGGTGGAGGAACTCCAGCTTGGAAAGATGTAACAATTTCACAAGGTCACACAGGTTAAGGTGGCTGCAATCTAGGTGAGCCTGACTGCAAGGCCCACGATCCTTCTGGAACACCATGAGGCTGTGGATCAGAGTGCAAGGGCCAGATGACCGATCGGGGAGGGGCAGTGTTGGTGCGTTGGCTGATGGCGTTAATTCTGCCCTGTGCTGTGCACTTGGTTCCCCGCGGCTTTCCCGAATCACGTTGCTCTGCACTGTGGTGTTGGCCACACGCGGGGTCGGATGGGACAGCGGGGGGAGGCCAGCGAGGTGCCGACATGATGTAGCTCAGCATACCCGAACAGCTCTTTAAGATCCTAGGCTGGGCATCGTTTGTCTTCACTAGTTTCCTATACAAGATGGGTCCTTGAGGATGCTAGCTATAGGAGAAAACTCAAGCCTTACTGGAAACTGCTTGTCTACTGTTTCCGATTTTCATAAGAGAGGCATTATGGAAAATTCTGGAAACAAAGCACAGGCAATTTATGCTATCCTGAACGTGGGATGTAGCCTTTTGCAGAGGGAGAGGGGGAGTACGATAGGGAAGGGGCTTTACCTGTATCTGTATATTTTATTCTTTTAAAAAATATGGCAATAGCTGCAGATACTTGTTCAATCTGTGTAATGACTGTGCCAAGGTGTGTTATAATATTTTTTATAGTTTCCTATTTGATTTTTAAAAAAGATTTTATTTATTTATTTGTCAAAGAAAGAGACAGCACAAGCAGGGGGAGCTTCAGGCAGAGGCAGAGGGAAAAGCAGGCTCCCTGGGGAGCAAGGAGCCCCATATGGGGCTCGATCCCAGGACCCTGGGATCATGACCTGAGCTGAAGGCAGACACTTAACCGACTGAGCCACAGGCATCCCCCTATTCGATTTTTCATAATTAAAAATTAAGAAAATAAAAAGGGGCAGACACAATTCTACCCACTATCTTTTCTCTTTTGCAAATGACACTGTGAGGAAAGTCCGTTATAAGGACCATCAGTTTTCAAAGGGGGTCAGGAGTCGCAACTCACTTAATAAACAGAATTGCCCTGAAATGCTTTTCAATCAAAGGCAATAAATAGTTCCAAAGTATCCCAGGAAGCCCATGATGGGCTGTTACTGCCTCAAAGTTGTCTTTCATGTGTAGGATGACAGACTGCTACAGCAACAAGAGGGGTATGTAAAGGATTCTTTTCAATATATCACCAGAGGGGAAACAAGATGAGATAAAGTCGCAAAACACTTACAGAATAACAAAGAGTCTTTCAGTAAAACTGTGACGTTTAGTTGGAAGATTACATAGCACTCTACAGGCTTTTCCTGGTTTGAAGACTACCATTCTGGGAAAGGAAATATAAGCCTAGGACGTTTCTACCATCCTTTCTACTATTTAAAGCACATTTTGGTACACGATCTCAATTGATTATCACAGCTGCTCTGAGAGGAAACAGAAACCAAGAAGGTAAGTAATTCACTGAACAACAGAGCTGGTTGGTGGCGTCCAGCTCTGCACCGACCCCACTGCACGTCCCACCCGTCCCGGTTAGAGATCTCACCCTATGCTTCCATGCCTGCCTCAGCCCCGCTTGCTCCTGTCACTTCTGGTTGCTGACCTACCTGTTCATGAGACCACGTCCTTTCAGAACCATCCTTGATACAGATGTCCAGCCTCAGTTCAGTGCCTGTGACTCCATGCTTGCTGTCCACGCAGAGATTTGCTGCCACGTTTCGAATCTGTGGAAAGAAGAAAGAATGAGCATGAGGCTGGTTTTTCTTGCACCCCTAGCTCCTGGTAATCCTGGTATAGATTCAGTAGTTATCTTTTTAATCTATTTGAGAAAGAGCGAGGGGGAGAGAAAGAGAGAGAGAGAGAGTGCGCCCAGGTGCACGTGCACGTGCGGGGGGAGGGGCAGACAGAGGGGGAGGGGAAGCGGGAGAAGCAGGCTCCCCTCAGAGCAGGGACCCCCCCCCCCGCCCCCGATATGGGACTCGAGCCCAGGACCCTGCGATCATGGAGCTGAAGGCAGACGCTTAACCGACTGAGCCATGCAGGCGCCTCTCAGTGGTTGTCTTTTAGATTACATGATTCCTGAAGGATGTTTTAAATTTATATGCAATTTGTGGAGCCAAGTCAGGGAATTAACTGTAATATGGCCTAGTGGGCATGTCAGGGAATGTGAGATGGTTGAAGAGCAAGGCTGCAGCTGGGGGCTGCCGCAAAGGACTATGGAATAATGTAAGGCGGGGAGCAGCCTTGTTCCTGACTTCCGCAAATTGGCGATTTCTTTCTTCAGGGAGTTCCTAACTTGGGATTTGTTATCTTCTTGCTCCAGAGCGTATTCTACCTTTTCCGCCTTAGCTGGGAGAGAGATCCAATATGAAGCAGGTGATGCAAGTTGTGCGTGAGAGAAAAGAACGAATCACTGAGCACCGCATGGTTCTGTGCAGGGTGCAGGGACCATGTCCCGGTTTGCCTGGATGATCCCGGTCTACACCCGTGGTCGTGGTGTAGCATTTCTCCTGGATGATCAATTCAGTGACACCCTAGAGTATTAGCAAAATAGGAAAGATGGTACTATCGGTGCAATGCTGTGCTGGATGAAGATTCTCTATTTTACATAGTCTGAAGATTTACATAGAAGATTCTCTATTTTACATAGTCTGAACTTTTACAAGTTGCAGAATGGGAAAAAAGGGACTGATAATTCTTTCCAATTATCATATTAATACTGACATAAGGAACGGAGTAGTTAGGGGTGGGCCAAGAGCGGGCTAGGAAAAGTGTCAACAACAGAAATAGTAACAGGAAGAGTTTAGGCCATGGACACGTGTCCCTTCTCAAGTTGGCCTGCCCGAGGATTTCACCAATTCTGCTGACATCGGAACAACGCCCCGTAATAGAGATGGATGTTGTTTATGGTTTGTTACTTAGGAGTCAATGTTTAGCTAAGCTCAGCGATCTCAATCCTTTTTATGCCTTTATATAGTCCTGGATTATAATAATCCCTTTGGGTATTGTTAAGAATAGAAACAAGAACAGGATGTACTCAGGTGATTTTAGTCAAGGCTCTTTTGCCGAGAATAAGCAGATAAGGATAAGGAGTCTGTCCAGAGCAGGATGGCCGAAGCAGGCCTATTCGTACTGGGATGGGGGCAAGAGGTAGGGAGAAGGTTATAATGAAATATACTGAGTGTTATGAAAGGAATAAATGATGCCGGAGTGAGACTGTGGTGGAGGGAGTGATTTCTCATTTCAGTTACTGTCGGAGTAGAGGTTGGTATAATGTCATTCGGGAGGGAGCCAATGGGATAATCAGTTTCCTTATTCAGGGAATTTGACCACAGTGGCGGTTCATCACCCACTACTGGACCTCTACCTTCAGGGTCTCTGTCCCCAATGCCAGGGGAATGGGAAATAATGTAGGACACAGGGCAACAGTTCTTAACCTAGTTTGGTCTACAGACCTCTCTGAGGATCCGAAGAAAGCTACGGACACTTTTACAAAAATAAACTAATCAAGGAAGCTATAAGCGGATACACACCAGCACTTCAGTGTTCATTTTCCTGGAACCTACAGACGCCATGTTTGAACCCTGAATTAGGGAAAATGCTTTCCACCCACTCCTTGAAAACTACTTATATCCTTCCTCCTAGTAGGGTGGGAAATCCCGAAAGCCAGGGAATGAACTCAGCAGCTGTCAAAGTGCACTGGATTCACTCTCACTTCTCTTCACTTCTCTCTGCCTTCCTGAAAAAAGCACCAGGGAGGAATTTTAGTATGGGATCCGGGGAGCCAAGCTTCAAATCAGCCTTTTGTAAAATCAATTCCTTGGTGTGTGATTGAGTTTCTTTGGTGAACTAGAAACACCCAGAAGGTCAAAAGTTTGCTTTTTCTGTCACTGACTTGAGCCTGGCACGCTCTGCAAAGCTCCCCTTTGATCGCCTTATCTGAACCCAGGGTATCCATTTTCTAAAGCTGTGTATAACCTGGGAGCCACCTGACAGAACTCTGGGCAGGACTCGCTTTCCATTGTTGGACCATGTAACTCAGGGACTCGCTCTTCTTAGAGAACCAGGATCAGTGTGTGCCTAAGACAGCTTCAGGGCACTATTATTCCCTCTACTTGAGTCCGGGAGCTCGGAACCACATTTAGGACAACAGCGGCCTCGGATGGTTTATGGCCACTTGGCCACCAAGGGAGAAGTGTGCCCTTCTCTGTCCGCTGGCGTGGTGCTCACTCACTGAAGGGGCTCTATCTGCTCTTGGAAAAGGAGGACATCGGGAAGAAAAGAATATACACAAGCCCGGGACGCTGAGTGGCAAATCTGCCCAATCTGCCTGTGGATACACACCAAAGCCCATCAGAGAGCCTCGTTTTGGTTTCTAAATGCTATGAGCTTGAAGGGCTCTGGCAGGGCTGGAGGAGGTCATTTTCTAAACTCCTGAATTTTCTAAATTCTCACTCAAATGGCATCTGCATAGACAATGGGATAAACTTGCTTTGGAAGCCAACTTTCAAGTTTCAGGGGCATAATTGTCTACATCTGTGTAAATTCCAGCTCATAGTTGTGCCAGAGAAGAAATGTTAGAGAATATAGGGTAAGGTAGGCACCTGGATTCAAGCCTGCTACCAGGCCATCCTCACTTGCTTCTCTCTTTCCTTTCATTTTATCCTCACCTTTTCGGCACATACTCCTGTCCTCTCCTCTTGCTCACAAACACAGCTGATGGTTGCCAGAGGGGAGAGGAGAGAGGGGTTGGGCAAAAAGGGTGAAGAGGAGTGGGAGATACAGGCTTCCAGTTTTGGAGTGAATAAGTCGTGGGACTAGGGATATAGTCAATGATACTGTAACAGCGATGTAATGGGACAGATGACAGCTATACTTGTGGTGAACGTAGCAGAATATATAAACTTGTCAAATCACTATGTTGTACACCTGAAACTAATGTAACATTGCGTGTCAACTATACTCAAGTAAAAATAAAATAAAATGAAATAAAATAAAATAAATAAACAGGTGAATAAAATTCAAATAGAGCGAATTCTGTTGATTTATTTGAATAAAGGTAAAAAATGGGGGTTAGCAAATTTATAAATGATTTATGCTTTTTCAACATGGGCTTTGTGTCTGGCTGAAAGTAAAGCAGTTCACACACATGCACACACCCAAATCTAGGACACAGAACACTGAATAAATCTATGACAGAATAGATACTATTCATGCTTTATTCCTTTGATGTCCAGCTTCAGGGCTTAGCATCATTAAAATTGTGTCAAGAAATCCTGAGAGACACTGAACAGGATTAGGAAGTTAGGTAGGGCTTGACTAAGAATGGGTGGGAAGCTGGAAAAAAATGAGGGAAAAGGGAATCATTACGTATGACAGGATTACAGAGATAATCTCCTTTTCGGCAAGGCTTAGGAAAAGGTCTGGCAGAGAGTAAAGAATGTCTTAGATATACAAGAGAAGTCAGTCTCAGCGTGAACGTTTTTTGCCCCCTCCCCAAAACACGAAGTTTTTAAAAAGAGGTCCCAGAGAAGGGGAGTGTGGTATAAATGTCAGGGTGGCTAGTAGTTTTGGGATTGCTAATTCTGTTGGTTGTTAAAGAGAGACTAGGCTCAGTTGAACAAATGAGAGAGCATGGTTTGTTAATTTCCCCCTTATCAGAGTCTTTTAGGTAAGAAGTAGTGGGTTCATGAATCATTCAACAAATTTTATCAAGTACCTTCTATCCCAGGCGCTTTACCACATACTGGGTACACAGTGAAAAATAATAGAGAATCACTTCCGGGGGGGTGGGGTAGGTGAAATAGGCAAAGAGGTTCAAAAGGGTACAAACTTCCAGTTATAAAATAAGTAAGTCCTGGGAATGTAATGCAGAGCATGGTGACTATAGTTAATAATACTGTATTGTATATCTGAAAGTTGCTAAGAAAGTAGATCTTAGGGGTGCCTGGGTGGCTCTGTCGTTAAGCTTCTGCCTTCCGCTGAAGTCATCATCCCAGGGTCCTGGGATCAAGCCCCGCATTGGGCTCCCTGCTCAGCGGGAAGCCTGCTTCTCCCTCTTCTGCTCCCCCTGCTTGTGTTCCCTCTCTCGCTGTGTCTCTCTCTGTCAAATAAATAAATAAAATCTTAAAAAAAAAAAAGAACGTAGATCTTAAAAGTTCTCATAAGGAAAAAATTGTAACAATGTATGGTGATGGATGTTACCTAGATTTACTGTGGTGATCATTTCATAATATATACAAATATCCAAATCATTATGTTGTACAGCTGAAATTAACGTAATGTTTTATGTCAATTATATCTCAACAAAAAACATTTGATAAAAATAAATTTGAATTTGACAACCACCACCACAACAAAACCGGTCTCCTTTGTGCCGTTTGAGGTCTAGTGAGGACATAAGAGAGCACCTGAGTGGAGGAAAGACTTGAGGCTCCCACTTATTCTGGCTGTGAATTTTTAACATGACAAAAGTAATCAAGATACTCCTCTTTCATGGACCATGGTTGATTTTACAATGCAAATTCGTGTGCCGAGCTAGAAAGAAAGAAAGTGGTAGGGTGGTATGGAGAGATAACTGAGTGGAGACTGAGCAGGTCTGGGTTCTGCTCGCCAGTCACAAAAACACCTTCCCCCTAACCTTAGCCGTGTATTCCTTTAAAAGCTCAATTCATCCATTTCTAAAAAGTCAACTTTTAAGGAGTGCTTCTGAATGAAAGGTGCTTTGAGGAGTCCTTGATGGAGATCCCAGGACAAAGGAAAAACAGCTCCTGTTCCCAAAGAGCCAACAACCTTAGTGGGGAGACAGCGCTTGGAAGGGGTTTCGTTAGATGACTGAATGCTAAGTGAGGGTTGAAGAGGAAATGATCAGGTCTGAGCATGACAGCTTGGGGCACTTAGAACTGATAACATTGGAAGGGGCTCTAGAGGACACGTGGAATTGAATCTTGAGAGTGAAATGACAGACAGACACTCTAGTCTCAGGGATCAGAAGTGAACACATATATGGAAGTTTGACGGTGCAAGGAAATGCCGCATAATCATGGCTCAGCATGAGGTTTGTAAAATGAGGACACTCGAGCCTCAGAGGGTGGTCGCAAAGATTGAACTGATACATGCAAAGTGCTTAGCACGGTGTTAGTACAGTGCAAGAGGTCAGTGGGTGTTAGTTACTATTTATTTGCTTATTTATTTTCTCAGCAGTCTCAACTACGATGGTAAATGTGGTGATGCCACAGTCAGATCCCATTTCTATTATACTGTGAGATGTCCCACAGGCACTTCAAATACAAAGAGACTACAACTGAACAAACTGTGGCCCATCACTCCAGACCTATTCTTTAGTCCTGATCGCCTGTTAATCTTGATATTAGAAGCAGACATCCGTGATCTCAGTCTGGCAACTTGGGTGTTACCTTAGACACCCCATATCTCACCTCACCCCCAATTAGCTGTTGATTCTGTCCCTTAATACTGAACGCCCTATTGCTTTCCTCTCCTTTCCAGTCTCCCAGGCCTTCAACATCTCGTGGGTTTAAAAAAAATTGTAATAAAATACACATAATATGAAGTTTGCCATTTCCACCATTTTTAAGTATAAAATTCAATAACATTTAGTACATTCAAAATTCTGTGTAACCGTCACCACTATATCCAAGACTGTTTTCATCCCCCAAAATAGCAACTCTGTAAACATTAAGCAGTAACTTCCCCACTTCCCCCACCTCTGTAGCCTCTATTCTACTGACTATGAATTTGCCTATTTTATTTTTTTAAATATTTGTTTATTTATTATTTTAGAGAGAGAGAGAGTTGGGGAGAGGGGCAGAAGGAGGGGGGGGGGAAAGAGGATCTCAAGAGGACTCCCTGTTGAGTGTGGGAGCCCTATGTGGGGCTTGATCTCACCACCCTGAGATCATGACCAGCTGAAATCAAGAGTTGGACGCTTAACTGACTGGACCACCCAGGTGCCGCTGAATTTGCCTATTTTAGATACCTCATAAGTGAAACCACACCATGTTCGTCCTTTTGGGTCATGCTTATTTCACTTAGCATAATGTTTTCAGGGTTTATCTATATTATAGCATATGTTAGAACTTTGTTTCTTTTTAAGGCTGAATGATATTGCATTGTATGTAATACACATATTAATATACATATACATCACATTTTCCTATCTCTTCATCCATTGATAGACACTGGGTTTGTTTCTACCTTTTGGCTATCGTAAAAAATGATGCTGTGACCACTGGCATACAAATGCCTGTTGGTTTACTTGTTTTCAGTTCTTTTGGGTATATGCCTAGGAGTGGAATTGACTGAGTCATATGGTAATTCTACATGTATCTTTTTGAGAAACCACCATACTGTTTTCCATAGCAGCCACACTCTTTTACTTTCCTACCAGTAATGTACAATGGTTCCAATTTCTTCATCCTTGCCAATGCTTGTTGTTTTCTGGTTTTGATAATAACCATTCTGGTGGGTGCAAAGTGGCATCTCATTATAGTTTTGATTGCATTTCCCTAATGACTAATGATATGGAATGTCTTCATGGGTTTATCCAGTATTTGTATGTCCTCTATGGAGAAATGTCTATTTAAGTCCTCTACCTTTTTTGAATTGGGTTTTTTGTTTTTGTTGTGGTTGTTGAATTGTAGGAATTTTAAAAAACATTCTGGACATTAATCTCATCGATATATGGTTTGCAAATGTTTTCTCCTATTTTGCGGAGTTGCCTTTCCCTCGCTTGATATCGTCTTTTGGTGCACAAGTGTTTTTATTTTTAATCAAATTCAATTTATCTATTTTTATTTTTGTTGCCTCTTTTTGGTGTCATATTTAAGAAACCATTGCCAAATCCAATGCCGTGAAGATTTCCCCCTAAGTTTTATTTTAAGAATTTTGTGCCCTTGTGTTTAGGTCTGATCCACTTGGAGGTAAAATTTGCATATAAGATAAAGTTCCAACCTCATTCTTTTGCATGTAGATGTATTAGTTTGCTAGGGCTGCCACAACAAAGTACTATCAACTAGGTGGCTTAAACAACATAAATTTATTGTATCACCGTTCTAGAGGCTAGAATTTTGAGCTCAAGGTATTGGCAGGGTTGATTCATTCTGAGGGCTGTGAGGCAGAATATGTTCCATGCCTCTCTCCTAGCTTCTAGTTTATGGCAATCTTTGACACTTTTTGTCTTGTAGATGCATCACCTTGATTTCTGCCTTCATATTTACATAGCATTCTCCTTTTATGCATGTCTGTGTCCAAGTTTTCTATTTTTATAAGGACACCACTCATATTGGATTAGAGGCCTACTGTAGTCCAGTATGACCTCATCTTAATTAATTACAACTGCAACAACCCTCTTTCCAAATAAGGTTACATTCTGAGGTACTCGGGATTGGGATTTCAATATATGAATTTTGGGGAACATGACCCACTAACAGTGGGTCTCCGGTCTTCCCAGTACGATTTGTCCCTCCCTCATTGAGTGATCTTTGTGCGCTTGTCAAAAAAATAATTGACCACATAAGTGAGGGTTTATTTTTGGGTTCTCTATTTTATTCCATTGGTTGATGTATCTGTCCTTAGCCGTTACTACACTTCCCCCCTCAGCTTTATTGAGATATTATTGATATATTAATATATGTTATATAACATTGATATATGTTATTAATTATATAACATTGATATATATTATTAATGTATCACTATATGTTATTAATATATCATATGTGAAATGATTACTACAATAAAGTTAGTTAACACCTCTATCCCCTCACATAATTATCTTTTTTGGGGGGGAGCTGATAACATTTAAGATTTTACTCTCTTAACAACTTTCAAGGTATAATACAGTATTGCTAATTATGCTATACATCAGATCCCTAGAACTTAACTCCTCTAGCTGGAGGTTTGTGCCTTTTGATCAACATTTCCTATTTCTCCTACAGCCCAGCCCCTGGCAACCACCATTCTATTCTCTATTTTTATGAGTTAAGTTTTTTAAGATTCCACACAAAAGTGAGAGCATACAGTATTTGTCTTTCTCTGACTTATTTCAGATATATATATATACACACATACACACACCATATATATATATATATATATGCAGAGATATACCATATATATATATTTTTTCTTTATCCTTTCATCCATCAGTGGGCATTTAGGTTGTTTCTGTGTCTTGGCTATTGTGAATAACACTGCAATGAACATGGGATGCAGATATCTCTTTGAGATAGTGATTTCATTTCCTTTGGATATATACCCAAAAGTAGGATTGCTGGATCCTATGAATACCACACTTTTTTGATTACTGTAGCTTTGTGTTAAGTTTTGAAATCAGGAAGTGTGGGTCCTTCAACTTTGTTCTTCTTTCTCAATATTGTTTTGGCTATTCAAGTTTCCTTCAGACTCCATATGAATTTTAGAGTGAGTTTTTCTGTTGCTGCAAAAAACACAATTGGAGTTTTGATAGTGATCACAATGAGTCTGTAGATTTCTTTGAGTAGTACTGACATAGTATTTTTGGGTAGTATTAACAATATTGTTTTCTAATCCATGAACATGAGATGTCTTTCCATTTATCTCAATGTTTTAAGTTTTTCTTTAACAATGTTTTATAGTTTTCAGTGTACCAATCTTTTACCTCATTAGTTAAATTTACTCTTACATTAATTTTTTAGAGAGAAATATAATGTATGTAAGAGCACGGATTGTGGAATTGTACTGCCCAAGTTTAGATTTTAATCTCCACATTTACTAGCTGTGTGATTTTAGCAAGTTACTTAACTTCCTTTTGTCTTAGTTTCCTCTTCTGTAAAATGAAGGTAATAACAATACTTACCTGGTAAATCTGATGTGAAGATTAAGTGATATTATACATATAAGGTGCTTACATTAGTGTCTGGCCCATATTAAGTGCTCAATAAATGTTAGCTTTATAGTATTACTGGTAGTAGGAGTATTGGGATGCAATGAGTAATGAGACTGGGGAGGTAGAATTATGAAGGGCCTTGAATATCAGAATAAGGAATGTAGACCTTGTTCTGTTGGCAAACAGAATTATTAGATCTTGAGAAGAAAAACTTGTTTTAGTTTTAAACTAAAAACTCTTTAGTGGGAAAGACAGATGGAGAGTTATGTAGGTGTAAACATGGGCACTAGTTCTAATTGATGAGAATCTGTACCATGTAGTGATAGTGATAGAATATATGTATGTATTTAAAAAAAAAGAGATGTATTCCAGACACATTGTTCAGATAGCATTACCAGTCTTGACAACTGCATGTGGATAATGAAGAAGACATGCCGAGGTTGAGGTGCCTTTGTGGCATCTATACGTAGACATCCCGAAATCTGGAGTTTAGAAGAGAGGTCAGGGTAAGAAATACAGATTTGGAAATTGCCTACTGTGCCAACTATTAATATATTGCCTCTCAACTCCAAATCCAGCCCTCTTTGTCTTGCTTTGTGATACACAAGATGGAGCCTGTGGACATTTTTCCTTGCCAGCAGTACAGTTTTAGGCTCTACTCATAGAGGGTGCTGGAGAGACACTAAAGGGCAGAGCAGGAAGAAGTCTCACTCCTTCCATTGTGTAGGTGCTGGTTTTCCATGTCATAGTCAGTAAACTGGTATGTAGAGTGGGATGGAAGAAAGTAGCCCTCACCTGAGTGGCGCTCCTAGATTGGTAGTGGCTACTGCCTGTGGTCTCTTTACCACCACCAGCCAAGTGGTATCAAATGAAACTTGAGCCTCAACCTTGGTGGGGTAAGAAGGGTAGGGCTCTTCCAAGTTTCTAAGGTCCTGCCTTGCTCACATCCCCTCAGCCCTGAAGGTAGTTAGCTTTATGGAACCGCTGCTTCTGTACTCTTTAGAGTCCATTTTACCCCTTTTACTAGTTTGCAATTTTCTTTATATTAAAATTTCCTTGTTGTAATTACTGCTATGATTTCTGGCTCCTGACTGGACCCTGACTGATGCAGCAACATATGAGTAATAATTGAAGTCACACAAGGATATGATAGCACATAAGCAAAACATATGAAGAAGACTGAGGATAGAATTCTGGGGGATGCTTTCTTTGGGACGAGGGCAAAGAAGTAGTGAGGAAAAAGAAAGGGAAAGTAAAAGAAGGACTAGAAACAAGACAGCAAGAAGAGTTTCAAGAAGTGGGTGGGAGAGTCAATAGCGTCAAATCCCTTAGAGTGGTCCAGGAGGAGGAGGACTGGAAGAGGCTGCTGGATTTGGCAGTTAGGAAGTTGCTGGTGGCCCTTTCCAAAAACAATTTCTGTGGTAACTGAAAGCAGGAGACAGATTGTCCAGTAGGTTGAGGAAAATTGGGAGGTGAAAGTTAAAGTCAACACATGGAAGCTCCCTACCCCCTTTTTTTTTTTAAAGAGGGGGAGAGAGAGGGAGGGGCAAAGGGAGAAGGAGGGAAAGAGTCCTAACTAAGCAGGCTCCACGCTACCCAGGGTGGGGCTCGATCCCAGGACCCTGAGATCATGATCTGAGCCAAAATCAAGAGTCAGATGCTAAACCAACTGAGCCACCCAGGCACCCCTGGAAGCTTCTCTTTCAAGAAACTTGACAGTAAGGGGAAGGGTAGATATAGGGAAAAAATAGAATTAAAAAAACATTTTGGGGATGGGGAGACTTGAGAATAGAATTACATATAAACCCTGCCCTAATTCATTTGAAACTCAAAAAAATTTTTTGAAGTGTTTTTAGAAATTAAAAATATAAATATAAATAGAAAACACTAGAAGTACTTTCATTATCCTTGTAGGACCTTTTACTTTTTAAGGTTCGGTCTCATGGCTATCATGCCATTTTTGCTTGAATGGACCCATTTCTAATTGCTCTATGCTCATGGCATACAATGACTGTTGGCAGAGACCAACTATTGCCTTTCCTTGAAATTATGCCCACAGAGATTTTCTTCCTAGCTTATGTACATTTTCCTCTTCTGAATTTACCATAAATGTAATTGCTTTGGCATTTCTTTCTTGCCCTGGGACTTACTAGAACTACTCATTTCAGAAGACTGGCTTATATTGTGCAAGAAAAAGCTGAGCCTAGGGCAGAAATATTATCATAGAGCCTTCAGATTTGTATGTGTTCTGCTCTAAATAGTCTTTTTCTAAAACTATGTCCTGCCACTTGAAGTATTGTGAGTATTGTTTGTGAAACATATCCAGTGTCAGAATAGAACTTTTAGGCTAAGTGTTATTTGCCAAAAAACAATTTGATTTTCACAAACAGATACAGGGGAAGACTTGAATAAATAAGCCACTTTTTATTGGGCTTAAGATAGGCAACTCTTGCCTAATAGAAGGAAAAAAAATTACAGTACCTACTTCATACTCAACTGAGTGCTTTCACAACCATTATTTTGCTTCTTAATCTGTACCACCACCATGCTGTGCATTCATACACATTTGCAGCTGAGGCTCTGGGATAGTAAGTGGTTTATCTAAGGTTACACTTTCCACTTATTGGAAGGCAGGATTCGTACCCATGTCTCTCATTCCTAGACCCATGATTTTTATCCTGTATTGCAGTAATGATTATAATTAATTCACCAGAACAGTGCAATTTGGGGTGTTAAATCCATGGCAAATGCTTTACTGAGCTCAAAGGAATATATGAAGATTAAAGAAGGCTATGAATCCTTGAGTTTAGAAAAGAAGTGATCCTAGTCCACAACTGGGTTGGAGTCTAGATCTAGATAGAGGGCCTGATCTAGATAGAGAGGGTGAAGCAGGGTTAGAAATAAAAATACTCAGGAAGCTTTGGTAAAGCCCTTGGCCAAGCCAATGGATGAAGAAGTGACAATCAAGTCATTGAGGTCCACAACTAAAGGGAAATAGGTGGTTCCCCATAGTGATTGGACTCCAGTGAGGCTGCGGTGGTATGAGAGAGGGAACCGTGGGAGATTAGGAGAAGAAATCATTGCCTGACCTTTGAATGAGACTGTAGATGTTGAATTTAGAATTCCGGAATTCTAGAATTCGAAAATTCCATTTCCTGAAAAGTCAGAAAATGGCAGAATAGTGAGGACTTTGTTCTCACCTATACAGTTGGCTAGAAAATACCTCCTTTTGTGTCCAACAGCCAGTTCTATCCTTTGTTAAGCAGAGAATATGGAAAATTTTGTTCTTTTGAACACACAAACATGTAGGTTTGAAGGCTTAGAAACTGATTTTTTTTAGTCTGGATTTCTTTCCTTAAGTTCTGATGTTGGAATTTCATAAAGTCAAGGAAAGAAATATTTTAGCATATACCCTCTCCTGGGTACACTGTTGGTAATGAGACATTGTCCGATGAGGGAATGACCAATAACTGGTTTGGCTGAGCAAAGATTTTTGAAAGCTCAGGTGATAATTATTCATATTTTGGTTTGAATTATTCACACATGTGCAATGAGATAAAAAACATATTGCATGTCAGAAACATGAAAGAAGACATTTTAAAAAATTTGTAAGGATGGGCGCCTGGGTGGCTCAGTCGGTTAAGCGTCTGCCTTCAACTTTGACTCAGGTCATGATCCCGGGGTCCTGGGATGGAGCCCTGCATCGGGCTTCCTGCTCAGCAGGGGAGTCTGCTTCTCCCTCTCCCTCTGCCCCTGCTCCTGTGCTCTTTCTCTCAAATAAATAAATAAATAAATCTTTAAAAAAAAGTTGTAAGGAGTAATTTAGGAGATGAACAGATTTACGTGGGTCCTCCTTTTCTCCCTACAATTTACAAGACCCAGGTGAGTAAATTAAAGGTGGACAATAGGAAGGAAAATAAGATCCAAAGGAAAATCTTACAATGAGAGTTCGAGAATGTCTACAGGAAAGCTTGTCAAAGGGATATCTGAAAATCAGGAAAGGCATTTTAAGCCAGGAGTTTATATGGGCTTTCCTGTGTTCTGTGGAGGGAAGGACTCTCCAGGAAGAGCTTCTCCCTCACTGCTAATAACACTAATTGCACCTACGTCAAGAGGTTTAAAGGCAGGAAATACTGCTTTGAAGGCAAATGCAAACCACAGGAGGAACTGGCTTGGGGGCTGTGAAGGCGGGCGTGGCCCCATATCAGCCCCAGATTGTAAGAAGAAACCCCAGAATGGCCTGGAGCCAGAAATGGTTAGTCCTCAGAGCTCCCCTACCATCAGAAAATGACACAGAGCCATCTTCTCTGACTAAGTCACACTGGGTTGGGCAAGCACCTCATCTTTTAACTAACATCTTGACATTTAATGTTCCTTTTATTATTTTTTTTCTGGAGTGCCATTTTATGAATACAAACACTTCTCCCAATGGTTAGATTCCTCTATGAATTGCCAATAAATCTAAGATCTGCTCCAGTTCCAGTGTAATCGTGAAAAGCCACTTTCAGGGTTATCCGAAAGCCAAGGGCATTAAAAATAAAGCAACTTCTTAGTACTTGAAAAATGACTCACACAACACAGTGTCTAGATAAAATAATCCTTCCTTCAAATTTAGGTAGGATTGTTGAAATGTGGACAGGTTTAAAAGCTTGTCTAATATAGAGATGTTAAGCTCTTGTGTAAGATTTAGAACTGTTAGTTAATGAAGATCTGTAATCAAAATTATGGGTTGATTCTGAGAAGGATGTGACCCTTTGACCCTGGACAGGATTGCAGCAAAATCCCTGAGACACATAATAATCTATGGGCTTTTAAAGTTCTCTGGAAAAGTAGATTCTCTTGAACTCATTCTTGAGTTTAATAGCCATCCCTCTAAGGAAAGTCGGCAAATTGTCCTAATTTTCAAGTAAGATAATTCAGGGTCTGAGTTTTCTATTGTAAATTTCCTCACTGTTAAACACAGCATATTAAAAGAGGTGACTTGGGTCTTTAAGGGAAAAAAAGGGTGGAAATGTCAAATTGCATTTGGGATACTAAACTATAATATAATATTTATAAAATATTTCATGGTATAATAACTTCCCTGCAATGTTCCTCTGTGGACTTTATATTATGAAGCCATATCTTTTCCATTTTGTAGAAGACACAACTGAATGAGTAGTTGTAAAAATATTTCCACTCTCTTTCTTACCTCCTGCTACAAAATCAAACAAATGGAGAACCAGAATAGTGAGATTTGAAGGCCTACCCTTAAAATTCTGAGTCATACTGATGAGCATTCCATCACTGTGTCCTGTAGTAAGAGAAATTCATGCGAAACTATTTAACTGACTACTGATTAATATTTCCTATAAAGAAAGCAAATGTACTCCCTCAAACCAGTGACACCAGATATTTCACCCTGGGGCACCATCTTATGTAACAGGTAGTGTAATGATCTCAAAATGCTTGGATCTTCCAGCCACCTTCTGAACAATAACCTTACATCTACTTTTAATCTAAGCATTTTATATAACGTCCCTCCTCTCAAATTAACCATCAATGCAGTTAATCAGATTCAATGGGTGGATAGTTCCGAGAATGAAACAGGTTGAGGTTTGATAAGATTGTGATATGAATGGTGGGTGTTCAAAGCCAAGAGTTATCCTTTCTCTGGGAGAGAGTGAGACTATATTTCTCCTTGAAAATAGAGCAAAACAAAAACCACAACAAAACAATACAGAACAAAGCAACCGAGTTCTCAGAGAAACTTAACATCAGTCTAGCTCTAGTCTAGTGAGTGTGACTACATGAACAACCTAAAGAGCCAGTCCAGGCAGTTTCAAGTGAAAGTCAGGTAAGCCCCATATCGTGTAGGGGCCTTTGGGAGGCCAGCGAGGGCTGGCTTCTGGTCTCTGGCAGGGGCCTGCAGTGTTACCCCAAACCTATGAAGCTCTCTTGGGGAGAGGCTATGCCTCCTTCGTTTCTGTAACCCCAACACCTGGCATAGTTTTTGGTGTATAATGTATTCATCAGCTGGGGTTGCTGTAGCAAAATACCACAGACTGGGGAGCTTCAACAACAGAAATTTATTTCTCAGTTCTAGAATCTGGAAGTCCAAGATCAAGGTGTTGGCAGGGTTGGTTTCTTCTGAGGCCTCTCAGGCTTCAAGGCTTGAAGATGGCTGCCTTCTTGCTATGTCTTCATATGGCCTTTTTCTCTATGTGTAGGCACTCCTGGTGTCTCTTCTTCTTTTAAGAACACCAGTCCTATTGGGTTAAGGCCCCATGCTTATGACCTCACTGAACCTTGATTACCTCCTCTATGTCCAAATATAGTTATATTGCTGAAGGGTTAGGGCTTCAACATAGGAATTTTGGGGGGCAAAATTCAGTCTTTAACATATAGTACTTACTCAATAACCTCCTTTTAAATAAAGAAGGCAGTTAACCACTTTTCTTGCTAGTTTCTCTGCTGATGAATATGAAGGGTCACAATGACAGCTATTTAATATTATTCTTGCAATTGATCTTAGAGTTTCGCAAAGAGGCTTCTCCAAAGATTGTATTTTTCAGATGATTTAGAAGGAATTTATTGCTAGTAGTTTTTGTTGGATATGTTTCATATCCACTTTCTGTACTACATACATGCTAGGCCTAGTGAGGAGATTGCTAGAATCTCAAAACTACTTGCTTGCATTCATCTCTCAAATCCTTACCAAAATCCTGACTCATCTCTTTCTATTCCTGGAACTAGGTCATGGGCAAAGTTCCAGCAATGACTTTTTTGAGCCATAGGTGGTCCTCCAACTGAATGTGGTACTTGCCTCGTTTATATTTTGAGCCTAGTTTTAATCTTTTCATTCAAGGCTGTCAGTGTCATTTTATGTAAGTGAAATTAGACTTTTTTTGGAGTCACAGTCTCTCTTTGAGAATCTGATGAAAGCTATGGACTTTCCAGAAAAATGTACTTAATATACAGACACAAGTTTGACATACAAATTATCTTTGCTTTCTACATCTGGTGGTCTGTAAAGTCTGTTTCACATGATTATCACACATATAGATTTCTTTCCACCTCCAACAAGGAGACACACGAGAGCTTAGAATTTGCTTTTTGGAGTGTATGTGAGATACTTTCCCTGTACCCATGAGCATTAGTAGACAAGAAAATGGCTGTAGTTTTTGCTTAAAAAAAAAAACAAAACACACCTGAGAGATATCTCATGCACAAAACAGTTATTCTCAATCATTCTCTTGTATGATTGAGGTATGTGTTGCCTCCTGCATCCATATGTAATAAAAATCAGGGTTTCAATGATAGTAGCTAACCTTTTATTGAGAGCTTGCTGTCTTAGACTTTATGCAATGTGCTTTCTATAGATTATTTCATTTGATCATCACAACAACTAGATGAGGTAGGTACTATTATTACTTCTATTTTGCAATGAGGAAAACAAAAGATACGAGTTTCCTGTAGCTGCTATAACAAATAACCACACCCCTGGTAACTTACAACAGTGGAAATGTATTCTCTCCCAGTTGTGGAGGCCAGAAGTCCAAAATCAAGCTGTTGGCTGGCCTATGTTCCTTCCAGAGGCTCTAGGGAAGATTTTGTTCTTGCTTCTTCCAGCTTCTGGTAGGGGCTGGCATTCCTTGGCTTGTGGTTACTCACTCCACTGTCTGCCACTGTTCTCACATGGCCTTCTCCTCTATGTGTTGCTTCTCTGTGTGTCTGTTATAAGGACACTTGTCATTGAATTTAGGGTCCACCTAGATAGTTCAGGATGATCTCATCTTAAGATCCTTAACTTAATTTCACTGCAAAGACTTTTTCCAAAAAAAAATTGCATTCATAGGCTCTGGGAATTAAAATGGGGCATATCTTTTTGTGGGCCATCACTCAACTTGCTACACAAGGAATTGATACGTTACAATAAGTCAGTGGTAGACCTAGGATTCCAACTCTTATGTTAGGGCTTCAAGAAAGCCCCACAATTACTAGCTGTAGACTTCAATGTTTCCTTTTGCCCTCCTCTCAGTCAGAGTTGCAATGAGACCATGGGCTGACTGGCCACTGGCTGAGAGGTCAGGGCTCAGTTCGGTAGAGGTCTCAGTTCTAGTAGAACTAGGAAACTGACTTACATAAAGGAACAGAGGTGAGGCTAGGACAATAGAGCCAAATATCACTTCAGGAGCATAGTGTTGATCTCAAGTTTCCTTCCCTGCATTCTGGGGTGAGATACCCCATGGAGACAGTGCACTGGAACAGAAGAAAGAGGGCTCAGGGAAGCTGAGAAGCCTACTAAGCTGTAGCTGGGCAGAAGGGCAATGCTCTTGTGGAAATATTTGGCTAAAATGTTATGCATGCTGAAAGAAATTTAAAAAGACATAAATAAATGAAAACTATCCCATGTTCATAGATTGGAAAACAATATTGTTAGGATATCAGTATTAACTAATGTGACCTACAGATTCTGCAATTCCTATCAACATCTCATTGATATATTTTGCAAAAATAAAAAAAATCAATCCTTAAATTAATATGAAATCTCAAGAGGCCTTAAATAGTCAACATAATCTTGAAAAAGAAGAACAAAATTGGAAGACTTACACTTCCTAATTTTAAAACTTACTATAATGCTACAGTAAACAAAACAGTTGGTATTGGGATATAGACTGGTGGAATAGAATGAAGAGCCCAGGAAAAAACACCACTGTATATGGTTAAATGATTCCTCACAAAGGTGCAAGATCATTCAGTGGGGGAAAGGAGTCTTCAGCAAATGGTTTTGGGAAAACTGGATATCCACAGGCAAAAAAATGAAGTTAGACCTTACCTTAACCATTTACAAAAATTAACTCAAAATAGATCCAAGACCTCAGTGTAGAAGCTGAAATAATACAAGTCTTAGAAGAAACCATAGAAAAGCTTCTCAGCTTTGGATTTTGCAATGATTCTTGGATATGACACCAAAAGTGAAGGTAACAAAAGAAAAAAATAGATAAATCAGACCTCATCAAAATTAAAAACTTCTGTGTATCAAGAGACACTATTAACAGAGTATAAAGATGCATAATGGGAGAAAATATTTGCAAATCATGTATCTCATAGGGGTTAATACACAGACTACATAAAGAATTCCTAAAAGCCAACAACAAAAAAGCAAACAATCCAATTCAAAAATGGGTCAAAGACCTGAATTATCTCCAAAGAAGATACACAATGACCCATAGCACATAGAATGATGGTCACCATCACTAACTGTTTAGGGAAATGCAAATCGAAACCACATTGAGATATCCCTTCACACCCATTAGAATTATTATAAACAAAACAGAGCCAAACCAGAAAACAGCAAGTCTTGGTAAAGGTGTGGAATAAATTAGAACACTTGTGCATTGCTGATGGGAATATAAAATGGTGCAACTGCTATAGAAAACAGTATGGTGGCTCCTCAAAAAATTAAAACATAGAATTACCATATGCTCTAGCAATTCCACTTTTGAGTATATACATAAAATAATTGACAGCAAAGACTTGAATAGATATTTGTACACCCATGTTCATAGCAATATTATTCACAATAACCAAAATGTGGAAAAAACCTAAGTGTCCATTAACAGATAAATGGATAAATAAAATGTGATACATACATGCAGTGGAATATCATTCAGCCTTAAAAAAGGGATGAAAATCTGATCCAGGCTACTGCATAAATGAACCTTGAGGACATTAGGCTAAGTGAAATAGGCCAGCTCTTAAAGGACAAACATTGTATGATTCTACTTATATGAGGTACTTAAAACAGTCAAATCCATAGAGACAGGAAGTAGAATAGAGGTTACTTGGGGCTGTGGGGAGAGGGGAATGGGGAGTTCCTTAATGGGAACGGAGTTTCAGTTGGGATAATGAAAAAGTTCTGAAAAGGGGTGGTGGTGATGGTTACACAACAATGTGAATGTACCCAATGCCACTAAATTGTACCCTTAAAAATGGTTAAAAAGGCAAATGTATATTTTACTATAATAAAAAAATGCAGTGCTTATTTGATGCTGATTGGAGCAGTTTTCTGTAAATCCATAAGAGAGAGGAAGCCAAGCTGTGGGAGAGTGACAGGTCATATAAGGAGGACCTAATTTCTTGCTTTGGGGTGGATGTTAGAAGACACTTGTGTTCAACAGGCCTCTGAGTGTATACAATTTTCTCAGTGTATTTGAGAATTGTTGTATCTCACCCCAATGAGGTATTTCACACCAATTTTACACATAAGGGAAAAGTTACAAATATATATAAGCATATATATAATTTTTAAATATTATTTTATATATATATATATATATATAATTATCTGTTCCTTTGTGATGGTGCATAATTGTTTTAGGAGAGAGGACTGTCTGGAAATCCCCCCAAAGGACTGGGATTATTTCCGGTTACAGGGAAGACATTAAGACCAGCTGTAGATGGTTGCAAGTGGTAAGCATTTTTATTTTTATTTTCCCCTCTCTAATCCTGCTTTAACTGAGATTAACTCCCTTCCAACCCATACTATCATCCTTAGAAATTAACCAAGATTGTTTTCTTTTTTTTAATTAAAAAAAAATTTTTTTTTTTAAGATTTTATTTATTTGACAGAGAGAGATACAGCGAGAGAGGGAACACAAGCAGGGGGAGTGGGAGAGCGAGAAGCAGGCTTCCTGCTGAGCGGGGAGCCCGATGTGGGACTCGATCCCAGGACCCTGGGACCATGACCTGAGCCGAAGGCAGACGCTTAACGACTGAGCCACCCAAGCGCCCCACCAAGATTGTTTTCTTAACCTGCACCTCAAGGAGTCATAGATAAGCTTTCCAGCTGTGTCACCCGTGTTCTGTAACGAAGCAGGGCAGCTCAAAGGGTTTTTAAAATGAGAGACTATTCTAATAAGCTGGAAGAGGCAAAGTCTGCTTTTAAATTCACAAGCAATTTTATAATTCATTTGGGGAGGTAGAGCTAGAAGAAAGAAAGGAGTACTTGAAAGATAGGATCCCTTTGCCTTCCTCTGCTCACTGTAATTAGGTATAGGCAATATACATAAGAACTTGCACTCTTCACCACCCCCCTCCCTGACCAAACTGCTCACTCAGAATGTCATGATTGAGTATGACACTATTTTTTTTTTTAAAGATTTTATTTATTTATTTGACAGAGAGATAGCTAGAGCAGGAACACAAGCGGGGGGGCGGGAGAGCGAGAAGCAGGCTTCCCACAGAGCAGGGAGCCCGACGCAGGGCTCGATCCCAGGACCCTGGGATCCTGACCTGAGCGGAAGGCAGACGCTTAACGACTGAGCCACCCAGGCGCCCGAGTATGACACTGTTGAAAAAAAAATCTTTTTTCCATATTCAATTTCCTTGTTTTATTTAATTTTTATCTTCTATGCAAAACATTTTCTGGAAAATCAAATCTCTTAGAGAAGGCAAGAACAATTTTCTTCTGGAAAGAATATTTGCTCCCTTTCACTTTGTCATGAAAGGGAATTAAATGTAGTTTCTCTTTTTGATATGGAGTACTTTATTTCTTTATTTTTTAAAGATCTATTTATTTACTTTAGAGAGAGAGAGAGAGAGAACGCTCACCCAAGCAGGGTTAGGGGCATAAGGAGAGGGAGAGAGAATCCTCAAGCAGACTCCCCACTGAGAAAGGAGCCCCATGCTGGGCTCCATCCCAGGACCCTGAAATCATGACCTGAGACTAAATCGAGAGTCAGCCAACTAACCAACTGAGACACCCAGGTGCCCCTCGATATGGAGTATTTTAAATTCTAATTATCAATAACTATAGCAGACACAGAATTATGTCTTTGGGTAATTCTGCCTTCATCTGGCTTTGAGATGTCTGGAGCCAGTTAACAACAACAACAAAAACTCCAGTTACTGTTAGTTGTTGATTTAAATGTGCAAGTTACTGCTAGTACTCCTACCACCACTCTTAGGAGTAACCCTCCTGCAGTACGAACAAGTGACTTCTGTTGATTACTTGCCATGTGCCAGACATTAAGGTAAGAGCTTTACATGAATCATGACAGGGAATCTTCAACAAACTTTATAATGTAGGGACTATCACCCTCATTTTACTACTGAGCAAACAGAGATTAAAAAACTTTCCTGATTCTGACATATCCAGTAAATATTGGAGCTGGGATTCGAACAGAGGTGTCTGGGAATTCAGAAGAACTTAGGATGTACGCTAACCTATAAGGGACTGAGAACAACCATCATTTCCTATTTGACCTTGTGCTTGCCTCAACATTGCCCATTGGGCCTTCGTGCAGGAGAGTGAGCTCACCTTGAGTCTGTGGAATTGAGTACTTTATTCATTTTCTTAAATTTTAATTTGGATGTTGTTGCAATGTGGCATCCTATAAGCTCCTTTTTATGCACCTTATATCAGGTATCCTATTAATGTAAGGGGAGGAACTGTAGATTTGCTCTTTTTGGGAGATGCACAGGCTAGTCCCTGGGAGTATAGAAAAACACCAAGGCCTGCCATGTTATGGTTGTGGAGACATGGGCTCATCATCAGAAGTCATTGTGCCATGGAAGAAGCTTTCAAGAACTCTAGGATTTTATAGGTATGTTGTGAGTGAGGTGTCTCTCCTTCAAAATAATGAAAGCAGCTTGCTCTTATTATAGCTCACTAGTCCCTAAGCCACATGAGAACAAAAACTATGTCTCATGTACTCACCGTTCATCCTTTGTGACAAGTACAGTGCCTGGTCCACTAATATTTGCTGAATGAGAAAAGATGAATAAGAATGAATAGTTGACAGGTCAGATGACAGCTATGTAAAGTCAACAGAAGGAGACAGGATGGGCAGCAAAACTCTACAATGACCCACTCCATGGAGCAGCATAAAAAAAAAAAAAAGATGTGTTGATTAGAAGGGGTTGTCAGTAATGGAAGGACAGAAAAGGCAACTAAGAGATGAGTGTGGGACCTGCCATCCAAATGCTGCCCAGAGTAACCACCTACGTATGGGTAAAGTTCCCAGTCTCAATGGTGGGTGTGTCCTTAGGATGGAGCTGAGGGTGGGAGTTTGTAGCCAACAGACTTCAAGTGTTATTCTTTCTGGCAAACCAAGCCCACTGGCATCCCTGATGCCCTTAAATAGTCTCTTTGTCTTTTTTGTGATTACATGTTCATCAAACAAATTTCTGACTCCCACGAAGTCTGCTTAGCTGGAGAGAATGTGCTGACAATATGGATTTTACATTTTTCTGTTCCCCTGGACAGCGATTTATTGTGCAGAATCAATAGAGGGATTCTCAATGGACACTGGGCGCATTCTGAGGCCCAAAGTACTGGTTTTATTCACCGATGGATTTCTGAGCTTTGTGACAGTGGTAGTTTTCATGGACAATTAATAGCGGACATCCCGGTATTGTTCTCAGCCCCTGTGCATTTTGGCTGGGGGGAGTCAGTCTCTGGGGATCTGATCACTGTGAGCACCGAAAAAGAGTCAGTTTCCCGATCTTCAAAGAGGGGTGTCAGTTTCATTCACCCAGGCCTTTCCTCAGGCTGGTGCCTCTTACACCTTTCCACACAGACCAGGCTGATAATGAGGAAATGTGTATCTGGCAGGTCAGCAATCTTGGGTTAAAGTACATTTTCTTGAAGTACTCCATTTTTAAAAAATGTTGCGTATTGTACATTCTACTCTGTAACATACCCCTTTCATTTTATTGTTATCTTCCTATTAACCTTTAAGTAAAGTTGATGCTCTTGGGAAGATAGGAGTTTCCCGTGGCTCCCGGTGCTCCTGGGCTCAGGCTGAGCACTCCCTCAGGGCATGCTTTGTACATTTGAGGAGCTCTGCCTTAGACACCTGCTTAACATTTGCAGTTCTGTGGCTTCTGTGTCTTAAGACTTTTTAGTTCTATCATCCTTGGCTATTTTACTTCCTCTAAATAGGATTATTTCTTTATGCCAGAAATTGAACTGATTTTTTTTTTTTTAAAGATTTTATTTATTTATTTGACAGAGAGAGACACAGCGAGAGAGGGAACACAAGCAGGGGGAGTGGGAGAGGGAGAAGCAGGCTTCCTGGGGAGCAGGGAGCCCGATGCGGGGCTCGATCCCAGGACCCTGGGATCATGACCTGAGCTGAAGGCAGTCGCTTAACCAACTGAGCCACCCAGGCGCCCCTGAACTGATTTTTTTTAAACCCAGATTGCTACAAAGCAATTTTGGCTGTGGTAACTAGCATCTCTTATGACCGTGGTTTAATGGTGTCTCTTTTCCATTCTCTTTTTTAAAAAAATACCAGTGTGGACTCTATTGCTATCCAGTTAAATGAATAATTGGACTATATGTTTCATGTACATTTGGAGGATTAAACCAATTAGAGTAAGCATTTTGAAAACATAAACCATTCTATAAATTTTACTAATCATAGTACGATTTCAACAGTTCATTTTATTTTGCTGGTGAGAAAGAAGAAAGCTCTCTAGACAATTAACCAGGGCTCTAACCTTTAGAAATGAGAGAGAGAAAGGAGGGGGAAAGAGAGAGAGAGAGAGAGAGAGGTATTCTGGCAGACAAAATGGTGCCATCTGCTCATATTTTATACAGCATTTTGTCTCATGTTATTATTCCACACTGGCTCTAAGAAAGAGCTAATAAATATTCTAAGTATAAAATTGGAGTAAAATACTATATTATTGAGGCATTATGCCATTCAAAACATGATAAGATCTGAGGATGTGTTTCTATATAATGATTTTAGCTCTAGGGTACAAGTAAAGTAAAAATGCTGTTGTCTAGCTATGCTTACAACATCACCAAAATGCATGCTTCTGCTTTCTCTTTCCCTATTGTTATGTTCCCACATACCTTCCAAAGCAACGCATTCGAAAATACTCTTTATTATGAAGATTTCTATGCACCTGATTCTTGAAAATCATCAGCATTTTGCCATGCTTGTTCATCTATTCACTTCCCAATAGACTTCTTTTTTTGCTGGATAATTTTAAAGAAAATCGCACACATCCTGTCATTTCACCCCTAAGTACTTCAGTAAGCTTCTCCAGGAGAAAGAGAGAGAGAGAGAGAGAAACGGAGAAAAGAAAAAAAAAAAAGCAAGGGAACTAGAGAGAGAGCTGGGGAAGGAGAGGAAGAGAGCGCGGGGGGGAGAGAAAGAGAATTTTCTCATATATCCACAAATTAACATGAATTACTTAGTAGCTAATACCTAGCCCATACTCAGATTCTTCTGATTATCTAAAAATGTCTCTTTTCAGATAGTTTATTCTATTCGGGATCCAAATCAGCTTCATTTCATTGTGTGTGGTTGTGAACTTCATAGAGCCTTGTGACGATCTTATGATCTACAATAGTTCTCTTCCTCCTATTCTCTCCCTGTTGTGTACTGATTGAAGACATCAGGTTCTTAAAGTCTAGATTTGGCTAGAGATATTGTTTACCTTTTTCCTCTACTCTCTGGATTTGCTGTCGACTGAAGTTAGGTTTAAAGGCTTGATTAAACTTGGATTCAGTTTTGTTGTTGCTTTAAAAAAAAATCATTTCAGGGCTTGTTCTTGATTTTCTAGCTTGTCTAAAATGTCTTCACATTGCATCATATCAGAATGTGTGTATGATTCACTTTCAATGATGTTATGATTGATCAGTAGGTTCAGGTGGCAGTAACTTGGTGATTTTATTGTTTTTCATCCCTTTTTCCTCTGATGGTTTTGCCATCCAGTGATGACTATGGTCTGAATCAGTTATTGCATTAGGGTTTGCAAAATGTTGATTTTTCTAATTTATCTTTCTGTTTGAGTTTATTATGTGAGAATCTGTAGGAAAAAAACTGAGCCACTAGGGTTCTTTGGACACCTTGAAATATATATTATACCAGAAACACATGAAAGATCCTTAATTATTGCCCTTTAAAATGTCAATTTTCTTTCTTTTTTTTTTTTAAAGATTTTATTTATTTATTTGAGACAGAGAGAATGAGAGAGAGAGAGCACATGAGAGGGGGGAGGGTCAGAGGGAGAAGCAGGCACCCTGCCGAGCAGGGAGCCCGATGCGGGACTCGATCCAGGGACTCCAGGATCATGACCTGAGCCGAAGGCAGTCGCTTAACCAACTGAGCCACCCAGGCGCCCTAAAATGTCAGTTTTCAAAGTAATGATTTGGTGTCCTAACAACTGCCAATGATGACTAGTGATTTTTATTTTGTTTCTCCTTCTCTCTTCTCTCCAGCTTTTAAAGCATCATTGTGGGGGCGCCTGGGTGGCTCAGTCTGTTAAGCATCTGACTCTTAATTTCAGCTCATGTCCTGATCTCAAGGTCGTGAGATCGAGCTCTGCGTTGGGCTCTGTGCTGGGCATGGAGCCTGCTTAAGATTCTCTCTGCCCCTCCTCCCAGCCCCCCCACCCCGCAACTTCCTCTCTCTCTCTCTCTCAAAAAAATAAATAAATAAGGCATCATTATGAATTTATAGCTTTTTAAATATTTAGTGTAATTTAACTAATTGGGTAATTTTTTTTTTAAGATTATTTATTTATTTATTTGTCAGAGAGAGAGAGAGAGGAGAGACAAGCAGGGGGAGTGGGAGAGGGAGAAGCAGGCTTCCCGCCGAGCAGGGAGCCCGATGTGGGACTTGATCCCAGGACCCTGGGATCATGACCTGAGCCGAAGGCAGACGCTCAACGACTGAGCCACCCAGGCGCTACCCCCCCTTTTTTTTGATGTTCATATTGTTCCACCTATAGAAAGTGGAACCTCTTCTGGCTAACTCCCGTGTCCTATTGATATGACCGTATCAGCTTTTGATAGCTTTCTTACTCTCCTTGTGTTTTGGAGCAACAAATATCCCAGCGTATTTTTCTACATTTCCTGCCCCACAACTGGACTCAGCCGTTTCTTCAAGTATCCTTAGTTCCATTTAGTGGAGAATCTTCTATAGAGACCATGAGGAGCATTAGATGTGCTCACTGAGATGGGATTTGAATTGTTTCTAGGCCTTTCCAGTGGATAGAGCTAGAAAATTTGTATTTTTAGAAAGTGAGGGGGAAAAAAGGCATATATTCAACATTGACATTTCCAATTCAAATTTGAGATCATAGCATGTTTATTTTGTTGATTTTTATATTTGGATCTCTTCTTATATCTGGATCTCTGCCGCAAACCTTGTGTTTTTTGGGGGTTCCTGGGTGGCTCAGTCAGTTAAAAGAGGCTGGCTCTTGGTTTCGGCTCAGGTCATGATCTCTGGGTCCTGGGATTGAGCCCCGTGATGGGCTCCACTTAGTGGGGAGTCTGCTTGAGATTCTCTCTCTCCCTTTCCCTCTATCCCTCCCCCACTCACACTCTCTAAAATAAATAAATAAATTGTAAAAAAAAAAACCCTTGTGTTTTTTAACAATACTTTTAAATTTGTGTACTTGAAAAGAAGGTAAATTAAAAAATGGTTCAGAGTTAAACAGATCTATAGATTTATATAATTAATTACATAGTTTAGATTATATAGATCCTTATTAATTTTGGCCCACCTATTACAGAGTTAAGCTGTCCTATTATTGGTGTGTTTCTGTCTGTTTCTCCTTGCATTTCCAGCAGTTTCTACCTTATAAAATTGTTTTTCTATAGATTGTAGTCTCTGGTATTATAATATCTTTTTTGGCCTCTTAACTTTTTAGTTTTTTTCTCCCCTGTCCTACCTTGTTTCATATTAAAATTCCAACTTCTGCTTCCTTGTAACTTGAATTTGTCTGGTATTTCTATTGTATTCTTTAATCTCTAATCATTCTGTATCATTTTGGTTTGGGTATGTTTCAGCAGACAGATTTGCTTTAATGGTCAATACAGATTTTTTTCTCTTAGTATATTTCTTTATACTAATTACATATTTGTGACAGTTCTGATATACTGATTTATTATGTATTTACTGTACATAATCACTATGTGATCCATTTTCTTTTCTCTTTGTAGTCTTTGGTTTTTAATATGGTCTGTATTTTTTGTTCTACTATTTACTTTACACTAATATTATCTATAATATCTGATGATTCCTCTTTCTTTAAGAAAATGCCTAATTTTTTTCTAAACAATACTGGTTAGTTATAATCTTTTCTCCTTTTCTTCCCTCTTCTTCAGTGTATAGACGTAGGTGATATTCTTTTAACTCTAGTTAATGCCTTTGGAACAATCAGTGACCTCATTCTGCTTCCACTTACTTTCTCTATTTGTTAGTTGTACTATTTCTGCATTGTCAGAGCATATAAAATTTGCATATTCTTCTATTCTTAATAACAGTCTCTGCCAGACCTTAGGCCAACCTTCTCTTGACATCGCTTGGGTTTCTTTCTTTCTTTAATACTTTTTTTTTTTGTTGAGAGAGAGAGCATACATGTATGGGGCAGTGGCGGGGAGGGGGTTGGGGGGGTAGGCAGAGGCAGATGGAGAGAGAGACCCTGAGATCAATACCTGAGCCAAAATCAAGATTTGGTCACTTAACTGACTGAGCCACCCAGGAGCCCTTGCTTTTCTGATGCTCATTCTCTAGTATGTTTCTCAGAAAAACTCTTGGGAAAAATAATCCATGAATTCTTCGATATTTATAACAGTTTTTTGATGGGCTCCATACTTGAGGCATAGTTTGTTTGGATATAAAGTCTTTGGCTCTGGGGCACCTGGGTAGCTCAGTTGGTTAAGCATCTGCCTTCGGCTTAGGTCATGATCTCAGGGTCCTGGGATTGAGCCACGTGGGAGCTCCGCGTTCAGTGGGGAGTCTACTTCTCTCTCTCCCTCTGCCCACCCCCACCCACTCATGCTCTCTTTCTCTCTTTCTCTCAAATAAATAAATAAAATCTTAAAAAAAAATCTTTGGATCATATTTTATTTTCTGGAGCATCTTTACAATGTTGTTCATTGTTTTCTGGTACAAAATATTTGTACTTCTAAGTTTTACTTAGGTTTTTTTTTTTTGCTTAGATGCATAAAATTGCTTTTTTATTTAAAAAAATATAATGACTTTACTAGAAATGTTTCAGTATTGAGAAATTGAATTTTTCAAATATAGTCTTTTAATATGTAGGTTCAAATATTTTATTTTATGAAGATTTTCTTGAGTTACAGTTTTATGTATTTGTTGTCTTTCACTCTGGGAGGAGCTTTCTTTTTGCGAATTCGTGTTAAATCTCCTTTGCATCTTTGTTGTTCCAGGTCTTTGGTAGAGTCCTTTTGTTTCTTTTCTCTCTTTCCACTTTGTTAATTTCATTCTCCTCTCTTCTAGCCTCAGTTTCTCTTACTGTGCTTTCCATAGGCTCTACTTGGTGCTCTGTTCCTCCCAATGTATGCTTCATTTCTGAAATCCTCTGTCTTTCTTTTCTTTTCATTCCTGAGTTTTCAACTCGCTTTTCACATCATCATGCCTCCTTTCCTTCTGGCCATATCCTTTCTGAGCTGTTCTAATTTTGATGTGGATGGTTCCTTCAAACTTTGGTTGTTTTTAGGATTCTTTTAGCTCATTTTGAAATCTTATGTTGCATTTTTCCTCGTCTTTGTGGCCACATTTGTAGTATGTTTTCATTCTCTGTTGGAACTTTTTTGGGCTCATTTTTATCTTTATCCCTGTCGAATATCTCTGTATGAGGTTTTATTGTAATCTGCTTTTATTTTCCGTCTATAAATAAACTGGTTTTCTTGGGCTAGTAGAGGAAAGTTCCTCTATAGGGCTCTTTTCTCTTTGTTATTGTGATGTATTACAAACTATAGCCTCTCTGTCTCTCAGAGCTAAGTCAGATTTACAACAGCTTCCTGCCTGTGATTCTGTTGTCTAGAGTTCCAAGGGTCTTTCATTGCAAAGCAGTCTTGTCCCCTTTAAGTGTGTTTGTTTTTCAGTGCTTTCTGAGATCTACCTCAGACATTTCTTCTCTCTTGTCAGAAGCTTTTGTCTCCTGGCTTCCACAGTGTTTCAATTTGGATTTGACCACCATCAGGTTTTATCTTTATTCTTTCTTCTTCTTCTTCTTTTTTTTTTTTCCTATGAGGGCAGGTGTGGGCAACAGAAAGGAAAAGAATGAGTCTCCATCTTTCCAAAAGAGTATTTTGGAGCGTTTCTGAGATAGGTGTGGGCTTTAGCATAGTTGACATTCCCATGGCCCCTTTTTGGTTTCCTATCATCTTTTTGTGCTTGTCCCCAGCTTGGAGCCTGTGAGAATGTCTGAATTTTACTGGTCATTTGCAGAGTTGATTGCTTTAGTTCCTGTTCTAAAAAGATGGTCTTTTTCTGGGAGTGAATATTTGTTGATTTCTAATTTGCAGCTTCTAGAACTTGTCAGTACTGCCTTTTTTCCTTTTTACCGACTCCACACCTCTGCCAATCCACGCAAAACCTGCTGCTGTCTGGTGCTTAGGTTAAACTAACCCATATTCTGCAGTTCCTTGTTACC
Organism: Mirounga angustirostris; assembly: GCF_029215605.1. Lineage (NCBI taxonomy): Eukaryota > Metazoa > Chordata > Mammalia > Carnivora > Phocidae > Mirounga > Mirounga angustirostris. The sequence goes on along the minus strand of NW_026991710.1, from coordinate 147,379,927 downwards.
AGTTTTATGTAAGGTTATAGCCATGTTGTGTGTTTTTTCTTTGCATCCTAAATGTTCTGTCTGGCTTTTGTGATAAAATAAAATAAATAAAATCATGCTGCTGCTGTGTTTTTAGCATTGGAAATCTCAGTATATCTTACAGCAGGAATATTGTAGAAAATTTAGCTTTTTATTTCTGGCATCACACCCTGTGGGTTTTCATTATTTCCAATAGAATGGCAGTATTTGAATGTTAGGATCTGGAGCAAAACTGTTTGCTGCAAACTTGTAGGCAATTCTGGCAAAAAAGCATAAGCAAAGAGCCTGGATATATGCAATTAGTTCTGGATGACTTGGGTCTAAAACAAGACTGGAAAAAATTGATATGTCCTTCCTGTTTTAGGGATTGAGCTGGAAAGTTAAGCTCCTTCTGAAATTACCTTTTTGTGTTAGTCTCTCTCCCTAACAGGCCTAAAGAATAGGCCATCTTATCCAGAAATTGATCAACAAATATGCATCATGGGCAAGAGAGGCTCAACAGAAAAAGTTACACGCATCACTGCAAAAAGGGAAAAATCTGAGGTGAGAGATGGTTTAGCCAAATATTACAGGGTTGTTGATAAGACAAAAGCAGATTTTGGAAATCTAAGCTGGTCAATTCCTGAATCTCAAAATTAACAGGACGAAAGATAACTCAAGTAGATTAAAAAAATGTAAAGAGATAATTGTGAGAAAATAAAACGTGGAGAAAGTATTTGGCTACGGAGGCAGGAGGAAAGCACAGGAGCACTTATCTTGCGACTCCCCAAACCAAGACAGGTTGCTCACAAAATCTAAGACTGATTGATGCCATTTAGGCTGCTAAAAATATTGTGAATGTAAGGGGACTACTTACCTTTAAGCAGTGTGGTACTTCTCAGAGTCTGGGACAGGGCCAGCCAAGACCTACCGTTAACAGTACATTGTCAGGACACTTGGGAGAATATTGGCTCTTGTTCCTGACTACTGCCTGTCTGCAAATGAAAAAAACCAAATTCCGAGCTCCAGAATGCATTCTGGCATCAGTCTGGATCACTTAGAATTGACCTCCAGTATTTTCCCACTTTTATTCCAAGACCCCAAGAATTTTCCCCATTTTTTGCGGTGCTCATTCTTGCTCCCCACCGGCCTGTGGGTGGTCACTGGATTTTTAAGGCAAGCTGGGGGCTGTTGCCACTGCAGAGGCCACTCTTTGTTCTAAGCCAGTTGTGCATTTGGTTAAAGAACGGGTGGGATGGAGGTCTGCCTCTGTCCATGCCTGGAAAGATAATATTGAATTTTTTCTCGTTATGCCAATTCCTGAGGCCTGGATTGGAAATCCCGCTATGATAACTCAGTGAGCCTCAAATTCTATTAATTTGATGTCATTCTTGGAATTAGAAAGGTACCAATTGTCATTGGAAATTAACTAAGATGAATTAATGATTGCCTAACATACGCTTAAAGTTTCGTTTACTCCTGTTGTGTGAGCCCCACAAGGTATATATTTATGTGTGTAAAACATATATCAATATGAATACATATATTTTAAGGAAGAACAAAATAGATAGAAAAGACAGAACGTTTTGCTTGGTATATTTATATGAGAAGAAAAAACATCTGTTAGCTCTGAAATACCTCTGATTCCATTAGACTTGGGCCAAATTGCCACTGCTGAGATGCTAAGATGTCCAATTTTTTTTTTCTCTTCAAAGATTTTAATTATTGATTTGTCAGAGAGAGAGAGAGAGAGAAAGAGCACGCACAAGCAGGGGGAGAAGCAGGCTCCCTGCTGAGAAGGACCTCGATGTGGGACTCGATCCCAGGACTCCGGGATCATGACCTGAGCCAAAGGCAGCCACTTAACCAGCTGAGCCACCCAGGTGCCCCACTGAGATGTCCAAATTACTCAGCAGGGAATATGGAACTAAAATCCATTTTATCATGAGACACTTTAAGTTTGCCTTCAACTGTCTCCACTGTTGAGAACTCAGAAAACACACAGTAAAATCTGAAAGGATAATGCGATTCTTTATGTGTTCTTACATTTTTCTCAATCTCGTTGTTGAGCTCCAGAGAGATGAATTAGCATAGTGTACCGGCATTGCCTCTGCCTGGGAAAATAAATGACAGATCAAGTCAACTCTAATACACTCAGAGAATGACAAATCATCTCTGAATGACTGCTTAATTTAATGATCTGGTTTAGACAGATAGCAGCTGAATGGCAGGGCCAGTTGCCAAGGGAATGGTGGGACAATCTCTCTTTGCAGCTTTCCCAGTTGCAAGACTGGGTTGCCGGGGAGGGGGATCGGAGGAGGGGGAACCGGCCACAGCTCTGCCAAGGGGAGGCGAGAGAGCCTCCCTCATTGTGCATCAATTGCTGGCTTTGACTTCTGCATTATTGGTTTGAAAGAGACACCAACACATCCTCAGATGGGCTTTCAGATAACACACCGCCTAGGGCCAAACTTCCTTTCCTGTAAGCTGATAGGGGGAAATCTGAAAAGCCAGTGCACCGTGAGAACATTAGAAGAAAGAGGAAGAAAGCAAGTTAAAAGAAGTCAAGTGCAGCCAAAGCAGAGGAGGAGAACTGGAATTACCGAGGGCGCCCGTCTGTGTGAAGGTTCTACAATTCCCGGTGACATTAATCTTGAGGAAGGAATTTAAATAGCAGCCGAAGGAGTTCGGCGCTGAGATGAATTTTTAAAATAAAGATTTAAAAAAAGTTTTGCACCACTGCAGGAAGACAGACGGATGCGCCAAGATTGGCACATTGAGGGCAGAAAGCAGACACATCTCAAAAGAATCTCTGGCGCCGGTAGGGAAAGACACGTTTGTCTATTTTATATCTTTTGTTCTCTCTTACACATGATGTTTGGGATTCTGCAGAACTCTTCTTTATGGACACTAAAGGAATACTATAAATGTCTTTAACAAATTCATGAATTCGAAGGAGGGGAAGGGGTAAGAAGGAGAAAAATAATAGGAAATTCGGCTTCTTTCATTTAGTATCTTGACACACAAAAAGGCACTCCATATGTGCTTGGTTTAAGAATAGTTTTCCACTTTAAACTTGTTCTTACCCTATCCAACACAGCAGCATGGAAAAGCACATTGCTTCTACTTGAATTGCACAAAGGGATATTCGACTCAGTACATGGCTCAAAATCCTATTTCTTTCTCCTGGGCCCCATGCCACCCACTGTTCCCCACCCATTCTACCCACTCCCAGAGGCTGATCCACCCAGTGTCCACCACCGGCAGGAGGCAGTGACTTCTTCTCTGGAAAGCACTTCTCTATCACATGTGACTTTAATCTCTTCTTGCCTTTAAGTAGGAAGCTGGCAGGGAGAGTTTGGAAATTGCCAGAACAGAGGATTCTCACTTTTGGATTTTTCCCCTCTTCTCCGGAGGGTATCAGAAGAGAATACTGAATATCTTGCTTGACTATCATGTGGACCATAGACCTGAGAGTCCATCACGATCGGTTACCTGAGATTCCCACCTCAAACTCTTCCTGGCCGAGCTTTCCAAAGTGGCAGATGATGTGTGGCCAACAAGGGAGGGCACGGAGACTCTTCTGTGTGGTGGAGCGGAGTAAGAGCGTAGTGTGCTCTCTGGAGGCTCAGGGCAGAGCAATGAGCGACAAGGGGAACAACGGGGAGCCCAAATCCTCCATTCATTCATCATTCATTCCTTTGGTGAATATGTATGGCACACGTACTATATGCCAAACACTTTTTTTAGCTGCTGAAGAGCATGAGTAACTCCACAATTCAACAAAATCTCTGTGTCATGACTCTTCCTTTCTAGTGTGGGACATAGCTGAGAAACATGATAAATAAATGCATTATATAACTGTAATATAGTGAGAATAAGCTGAAGGGAGGGAGGGCAGAAGCAGAGAGACGAGTTAGGAGACAAATGCAATAATCCATCCGAACTTGTCAGGGAAATGAGTAGCAGTTTAGTGGCTATTTATGGCCTGTAACTTATCCTTTACAAGGTGGGTTCTAACAACCAGCGCCAAAAATTGCCTAAGCACTTCCTTGTTTACCCAGAATCAGGCTGACACAGAACAGCAGGTGGGAACCGTTCCAAGTACAAGTGCATAAAACAGCCAGTTACCCTGCTTTTGGCACAGATCTCCCATAAAGGATTCTTGTGTTTACGTTGCTGGAGGTTTGTGGTTCTTTTCTAGAACTGCTTTCAAAGAGCCACACGGGCTGCATTTCCCTTTTCACTGTCTTACAAAAACAGCCATTGACCTTTTACGTTTGTTCAGGAGCTTTGCCCATTCTAACAATTAATTTAAAGTTTATAGGAAATTAAACAACCCTCTCATATACTGGATTGGATCCTGGAACAGAAAAGGGACATGAGTGAGTAAAACTGGTGAAATCTGGATAAAGTCTGTAGTTTAGTTAATAGTATTGTACTGATGTTAATTACTTAGTTTAAACGCGCTGTGGTTAATGTGGCAAACATTCAGAGGTTAACACTGGAAGAACTGGGGTGAAGACTATCTGTGAACTTTGGGTACCACCTTTGCAACTCTTCTGCAAATTTAAAATTATTCCAAAATAAAAAAAAATATTTTAAAAAAAGGCCCCTCAAAGGGAAAAGAAAAACACAAGAGTGATCACTTCAAAAGAGCTATTTTCAGAGGTAAAATGATCCATAGATATATTCTGCACATTTAGCCATTTTTATCCACTGTTAAGAAGTAGGTTGCTATTACCTCATAGATAGTTAGAAATAGTTCTCTTTTTCATGATTTCCTTTAGATCAAGCTGCATTTCAACACTTCTCTTTCCTCCCGCATTAAATGTACAGGCACTATTTCTTACTCTCAGGGATCTACTCTGCTTAGAAAGTAGGTATTTTTCGAAACTATTTACCAGTCCAAACCCTCGTCACTTGTTGGTTTCCTTTCTTTTTGCCTTCCTCCAATCTTCCAGGTTTTTATTCTTTCTGTAGACCACATCTTCATTGAACAAATGCAACTGAATGCAACTAGCCCTTGAACTGTAGCCCCATTTTCCTCTTTCCCAAAACCTAAATATGACCTTTTTTTGTTTGATGTGCTGAAGCTTTGGGGAAAGAAATTTGCCATCGTGTTAAAAAAAAAAAAATCTGATCTTCTCAATGCCTAATTGTGTAGACCAGAAATGATGAATGCAAGTGTTCCCACGGGCCAGGCAAGCTACATAAACGTGTAAGGCAGTCAAAGGTAATGAATAACAACCTTCTGCCGTAGCCTACCTGGCCTTCAGATGATTATTCTGATTTTTCTGGGGGAAGTCGTATCTTTTTTAGAACATCAGTGGAAGAAGCTTTGAGTCTGTCTCCAAGCCAGGTGCTTTATAAATACAGGTTATGGTTTAGTCAGGTTCGAAGGGAAAATGTGACCTGTTGCAGCTGAAGTAGTAACGACGTAGGAACCAAAATATATGTTTCCACAGAAAATGGAGAAAAGCTTGATGAGATTTTAACTGGCTGTGGATCACACAGTGATGCTGCGAGGTCTTTGAGAATATTTCTGAGTCACTAAGGCAAGACTGCATTTAAATTACCATAGGAGGCAGATATAACCTGAACCAAAAACACCTTACAAAGGCACTTCCCTGCTTATTGAGCAACAAATTCCTGTGTCCTACCATGCATTAGACTAAGAAAGCTCTTCTTGGGGTCTACTTTACATTTCCACCGCTAGAAATGAAGTCCATGGTAGATAGCTAAAACGAATAGGAGCAGACTAATATGACTAATATTCCAGGGAGGCTTTAATGAAATGTTCAAGACGCAAAGTATCAGATCAGATCCCTAACAGGCTTGAGCAGCCAGTATTAGGACCACGCGCACATTCAAAAACATTCGGCAACGGACCATGCAGTGGTGTTCTTGACCTTGACTCTCTCCTTCGTTCCTCGGGTATCCCAGGCACAGGTAGAGAATGACATCTTTTTGGACCCTCTTGGCACAACAAGCAGTGCACATGAAACATTTTCCAGGGGGTGCTGGGACTGCCCACCCAAGAACACTGCTCACTCCTGGCCACTCCTGCCACGCCCTGGGGCAACCTGTATTCAGAGCTCTGCCAAGCCACAGACCAGACAGCGACCAGGCTAATGCATGTTCTCCCCCACACAACAAGACCAAGGATAATGATGAAAAGGCTCCCCCACAAAGCACTATAGTCACCCCCTGGCTTCTGAAAACCTTGAGAACGAGGACGGCACTAGCATCCCGCCCAGCCTGCAATTTCCCCCTCATAGCCTCCTGCTAAAAGCAGATTCAATTGCTAGGATAAATCCACCCTATCCAATTTTAGTCCTTGCTTTAGCATATACTTTTCTATGAGGAGAAGGCTATAGTAATGGGATTGAACGGAACTACACCCAGCACAATAGTCCTTTCTATGCCAAAAGATAGATATTTTAAATTTGGAAACTGGGGCTGTTCAGTTCTTTCCATTTTACATCACGAAGTGAAATCAAAAAGAAGCATTCCCAGGTGGAAAGGTTAGTGCTTATTGAAGCAACCGATGTGGCTCCTGCATGTGCCACAGCTGTGGGTATTTATGGAAATGCATTTCTTCGTGATTCTGCATAGCACCTCCGGCTAAGAAAATAGTCAAGCCGCTCCATCACCTCATCCTTGCACACACCAATAGCAACAAGGCTATGCATGGAGGACGGGGAAGGATTCTTATCATGGAGATCAGGTCACACTTATTGACACGGTAGCATGACAGCTATTTGCATTCTCTGCAAGCTCTTATGGCAATGTCACTAATCTCAAATAAAAATATTTTCTAGGTGTATTAAAAAAAATCCATTTGGGAAGTCAATAGCGGCCAAGGGTTCTGGGTGGGACTCTCAAGGCTGAGGGCTGAATGCTTCTCCCTGGCAATTTCTAAAAAAATCAACAGTTGGACATTGATTTATCGGAGATGATTTAAGCTAATCTTACTTGGCCGAAGGGCAGAGGAGCTGAGGTTTCGGCAGTCCCTCCCACCACCTGAGCCCGGGAGAGAAGGACGCGCTGAGGTAAGCGCAGGTTCCATGCAGCCTCTCCTCACCTCCCCCCAGGCAGCCGGTGGGGGCTCCACCGGAGGGTAGTACTTAGGCACATCCCAGGCCACTGCCGCCATGAACCATTTGAAGTCCTTGCACTTGAGTTGTTTGCGCAGCTCCTTCTGGGCGGAGATGTCCCCGGTGGAGAGGTGCCTGTATTCTGGGCGCCGCTGGTAAATGTACTCGGCGAATTCATCCATCCAGGTCTCAGCCACCCGCTTCAGGTTCTGTGCAGCAGAAAAGAATGTCATTTATTGACCTAGGCACTCAAAGGGTGATTTTGGTTGCACGAGATTTGGAAAAATACCAGAAGTTTGACAACCGCAGGCCGCGCTGGTTGGTGGCTTTTTAATAAATGGGAGTTTTCGTGACTACAAGGGGGTGCGGTATGGTTCGTCTGAGGCCCTGCACGCATTTCTGCTTCTGGCATAGGGTTCAACTGCCAGTTCGATAATTTATTAGACTCAGTAAAATTTCAGCTTACGGTTACATCAACTTTCTCATCCCTCCTGTTATTTCATGATTATAAATTCTTTATTTTTCACGCAGAACTAAAGGAGTTGAAACTGGAGATAATGAAGTCCTTCTTAGGCATCAAATTGCTTAAACCATTTCAAGGAACAGTTAGGATCTTGGAAAGAATGAGGACAAACAAGCTGTTACTCTTCTCTCCCAATTACAGAGACAACCCAGCATTACTAAATTCAAGACCTTATGTTCTGATGATATTTTCTATGTACAATTCTGCTAAGCAGAATTCAGTAATTTACTGCAGAATGAAGCATAATGAAGCGTCATGAAGCACCAACTAGCCGGTCTTCTCTGCAGATGTTTCCATGGGTGAAGGAAGCAGGAGGCTGATGGTAGGGAAATAAGCATGCTCCTTAGGGGTGGGAGACCGTGTGGGCCCCGGGGAGGAAGCTCTGCCCTTTCATCAATTTTGAGATTGAGCAAATAACTCATCCACTCCAGGCCTCAGATTCCTCACCTGGGAAGGTACAGATAGTAATATGTACCTACATCATGGGAGTGGTTGTAGGATTGAGTGAAGTAACATCTATAAAGTGGTTGGGCTCGTACCCAGCACACACTAGGTATTATGGATATTATTATTATTAGCAGAAAGTAATTGGACGTCCAGTGTTGGGCTTGACCACAGATGAACTGAATTGTTCCTGTCGTCTTTAGCTGAGATGAGATGTGCTCTGACACCCCTTCAGGCATATATATATATATATATTTAAAGATTTTATTTATTTATCAGAGAAAGAATGAGAGAGCACAAGCAGGTGGGGTGGCAGGCAGAGGCAGAGTCGGAGGGAGAAACAGACTCCCCGCCGAGCAGGGAGCCCGATGTGGGGCTCAATCCCAGGACCCTGGGATCAAGACCTGAGCCGAAGACAGACGCTTAATGACTGAGCCACCCAGGCGCCCTGTGTTCAAATGTCTTATTTCAAGTACTCAGTTGCTGTGATATGGACCCTTTCAGTTTCTCATTTGTACTTAGAAGATAAAGTGAGCAGAATGGCTGGAAACTTTAACAAGATCCAGGCATAAGTGACTAAAGGAAAAACTAGTGATATTTAGGAAAATCATTTTCTCTTAAAGATTGTTACAGAATCCTAATTAAGGCCTGGAAATATGCCCAGAGTTCTGCCAGGAGTCAGAGTCTCCAAATATCTCATTCTTGTAAGATTGTACCCTTTTCTTGTTCTGTCCCACCACCTCTACCTCCAGTGTCCCTGATGGGCCTCTCTTCCATCTGAGCTTGTCTCCATGCACCCCTCTCCCTGCCCTTCCACTTGCTTCCACGCACTCCTTGGTTGCTTTTGGTTGCCAGTAGACATGAGGAAGGGCTCAGTTAATACAGCAAGGTGCAGAAAAGAGACAGTGCTACAAAGACTACTCTGATTTCTTGGTTGTCTCCATGTTCCTTCCTTTCCAAGACTCCTGACATTGAGAGTGTAAGAGTTTTTTTCTGAGGGATTATTGCTTGCCATCGCTGTGCGGCCTGACATCCCAACAGCACCGTCTTGCCCATGACACTTTCCACTCCTCTGACTCCAGTTTACCTCGACAGACGATCAGAGTCAGAACCAATGTTGTTTTGTCATATTCTAGCCCTTGCCACACATTCTGAGCTGCCTGATTTGTTTGGAGAAAGACAAGGAAACGGATGATGGCGCCACGCACTACACACACCTGTAACATTTACGTATGAGTCTTCAACATCATCTCGCCATTGACCTTTCATTCTGATAAATGTTCTGCATGAAATGCTTGGTATTTTTTATCTGTCCTTGGACAGACAATTTTTATGATTAGCAAAAAGATTTAAAGATAGAATGGAAAAAAATTAATCAATAATATTAAAACTTTATTTATATTCAAATTAGATTTTAGGCTGCGGTTCCAACCTTTATCCTAAAATCCAATTATTATATAAAATGGAAATATTTAATTTCCACTACTTTACGCTTCCCTGATAAATGAAAGTGAATAAAGGCAGGGAAATATAAAAAAGCAGAGGCAAAGAGGTAAATTACCCAGGAGTAATGAGAAAATGACTTTATTAAGTAGAGACATGCCTTGAAAATTCTGATAGCTTTGTCACTAAGCTATCTATTTTGACTTGTGTAAATAAGCACTATTAGACTGTACATTCCATGAAGTTACGTATAGATCTGTTTTTTAATTTTAAAACCCAGCACCTTGAATGATTCCAAGCACAGGTACGTGCTCATCTGGGCATGCTAATTGCTGAATTAAAAAATATATTATAAAATGAATGTGAACAAATTCATAGTGTGTGCATATATCCAATGGTAAAGGCACTGAAATAGGAACAATTTTTTAAAAAATGCTGGTGCCAAAGCATAGATATTTGTTGCTTTGGATTTTTTAAAAAATATTTTACTTATTTATTTATTTGAGGTGGGGGGGAGGAGCAGAGGGAGAGGGACAAGCAGACTCTACACTGAGCTCAGAGCCCCCGACGCGGGGCTCGATCCCACGACCCCGAGATCACGACCTGAGCTAAAACCAAGAGTCGGACGCTTAACCTGCTGAGCCACCCAGGTGCCCCTGTTGCTTTGGATTTTTGAAATAAAAATAGGAATTATAAAACTCAAAGAGGAGCTGATTAGTTCAGGTGCATTCAACTGGAAATGACTCGAGGTGTCATGATAAATGTTAGCCAGGATAAGCATCATCAGTAAGTAAATGGGGCAGGATACAGCATGCTGGTCAAATTGTCCACAACTTTAGGGAAGCTAACCGGTATGGTTAACCGGGGAACCAGGCTGGTAGCTTTTGCATTATCATGTCCTTTTCAAATCAAAATAAACTTGGTTGCAGGTTAGGTTTGCTGATTTCCCCAACACTCTAAAGGAAGCAGCAGGATCATGAATGTATTCCAGGGATAATGTCAAATCATCCTTTTTTTGGAGCTTTCCAGGAGGTGGGAGAAGAGAAACAGCATGAGAATTGCAAAAACTGTAATAGCTAGTTTCCCTCCAGCAATGAGCGTTACATAAACATTTAAAACATAAATACAACATCTTGCCCATTCTCTAATGTTCCCAATGACTCATTAGACCTCCTCCATTACAGACGCTCTGTTCTCTGAATTGAATTTCCTACCAGGAGGAAACTTTCTAAAGAGTCGCTTAATATAGTCAAGGAATAGTCCTCACTCCCAATCAGTGCAGGTGACTGGCCAAATGATATCATTCTGAAGTCATTATTCTGGAAGTAACAATACACTGTGTTCATTTGCCACTGCAATTAGTACTTAGTTTTGGGGAAGGCATTGGAACCACAGCTGAGAAATATTACAAGCAGTTGCAAAAGTTTCATTGGCCTTTTGTAGATTGTAGAAGAAATTCACCCATTCCAGGAAACGAAATAATCAGATACACATTTGAGTTCATTGCGGTATTTATATGGGAGCATCTATACACTCATCCAAATACATGGAGGTAATAGGAAAGGAGCAAAGCAGCATTTCACACTTAAAACATTTGCAGCTGTGTACACATGTACAGGATCACGCAGTTGAGACATCTAATCACGTCTCTTGCCAGAGATGGTAACAAAGAGAACAGTAAATCAACCTGAGTTGGCCCGTCTCTCCTTAGGACTGACTGAATGAACATTGGTGAAGATGCTAAAGGGTCCAAAAATAGTTATCAAGACAAAAGAAAGAGTAAAGAATGGACTCTGGAAGATCTCTATGTGCAATCATTTATTCCCAAAGTATCTGAAGTTGGATCTATCAAGGTTGTCTTACACACATGGAGCCAGGTGTTAGCTGGGATTCCTGTTATTTGAGATTTAAATAGAATGGCTTCATCTACAAATTACACATCCTTGTTTTCCTCAAGATCTGTGTGGATTCCCAGGGCTTCGTGTTCACACAAAGGAAATCAAGGAAATCAAGGAAAACTTCGATTTCCTGTTGGGGGACCTTTCCTTCCTACTGCCATCTTGCCCCAGGCTTGCTTTCTCTTTTCTGTCTAGCAGAGCATTGAGCAGGGCACTTGTGTGCTTCTCCTCGCCTCTCAAACGCCCCCCAGGTAGATCACTAAGGTATGGACTGTGACTGCAGATTTGAGGGCGGTGGCAGAGCCTCAGACGACAAAGCACAGCAGATGACGTAAGGTGGAATATTTGACTTCTTTCATAGTCTTTGGCTGCTATAGAGAATTCTCCTTGGCCAAAATTTCCCTTTCTGTCTTTTCACCCCCTACCATCCTGCTGTCCTCAAAATTTCCCCTTATGTCGCCTTAGTAGGACTGCACTAGAATGTCGTCGTTTCTTCTCCCTTGTCATGCAGAGTGATTCAGCTTTCTCATTGTCTGTCCCTGTTTATCCTGGCCAAACCCTGAGGCCTACCCTTCCATAGCCAAAATGTCCTTTCTAGGTGTTTTCCTGGGCAAAGATGACTCACTTAAAAGAAATCCGACAGCTGGCTCTTGAGTTAACGCCTCATTGACCATTATGTTGTAGGAGGGTGGCCCACTGTTCAAGGCAATCTCCAGAGAGTCCCTAACAGTCCTCTTGAATTTTATTCCCCTCCAAGAGACCTCTGCTATGGGATCTCCTCTGCTCATTGCCACTTAAAAAATGTAGTTATTCCCTGGCTTTGTCCATACGGTTTCTCCTGCTTCAATGCCCTTCTTCCCCTCATTCGTCTGATCTCACCCATTCAGAAACTCTCTTCTTATTCCTCCCAATTAGAGATGCCAGATAAAATGTGGGACATGTAGTTAAATTTGAATTTCAGGTAAAGAACAAATAATTTTAAAATATAAGTGCAATTAATAGTTGTATAATGCTTGTATTATTCATATTACATGTGTTGAGTTGAACTGAACTGAACTGAATTAAATTAAATGAAATTAAATTAAACAAGGAGGCCACCAGACTGAGGTTGCTCTAAAGCTATGGTGGCCTACCTATGCAAACCAAAATCCCAGCCTGGAAATGTCTCAAGGTTATGAAATCAAAACACTCGGTACAACCAATCACAAATAGACAACTAGGCTCTAAGCTATAGCCATTCAAATTATTTCCTTTCTTTGCTTTTGTATTTTTCTCTATATAAGTCTTTGCCCTTAATTACTTCCAGTTTGACATGGCCCAAACAGACTTTTGCTCAAATAAACCCTTAAAAATTTTAATATGCTTCAGTTTATCTTTTAACACATGGGCCATAATTATACTAAAAAGTTATTTGTCTGAAATTCAAATTTAGGTGGGTGTCCTGTACTTTTATTTGCCAAATCTGGCAACCTTACTGCCGATATATATACTACGCATGGAATGTGTACTCCATGAAGGTGTTTTCAATTCGTTAAGTGACTGTGTATTTAGAATCTGGCATATCTTGATGCTATTATCAATACATAGTGAATGTTTTGCTTCTGTGGAAATGACTCCGAAGAAGTTTCAGGCTGTCTGCAGAGAAGCCTGATGTAACGCACAGTTGATCTAAATATGTTTCCCAATCCCACTGCTTTTCTGTTTCTAACAGGTGGGATCCCACTGGCCCTCTATCTGGGAAGCAGCCACATCATTTAAGATAACAGCAGCGCTAATTGGAAGCTGGAGGTGAGGGCTCAGCATGGCTGGAATGGACAATTTAGGGTTTACTGTTAACCTTGTTCTGCAAGTAAGTAGGTGAAGGCCTTCTGTCTCTACCCATCTGGGCTGAGTTCCAGCCAGGCTCTAGGTATGGACAAGGGAGACTCCGGGAGAGGGCCAATCCTACTCAAGGTGAATCCAAGAGGTTTTCACCTGCTGGTTTTTCATCCAGCGTGGAAGTCTTCTAACAGTTTGAGAAGGAGGGCTACTGGAGCTGAAGCATACGTTCATTTTTCCGTGTAGAAAGCAAATGAAGATGTCTTTAGTTCTCTATTTTTTAAAAACTGCAGACCTTCCTAATTGTTGAGTGATAAATGAAGTGCACCTTCTACGTACAAAACATTGATAACATCATCTCTTTTTATGTCAACCTCAGTGGTTTCTTGTGTGTTACCCCATGCTCCTCTGTTCAACCCAAACTGGGATTAATCTGTCTTTTCTCGGTGTTGCCCAAATATTTATTAACACACTTAACGCATTCAGCCTTATATTAGAAGTCTTTAGAATTCAAGTCTTGTTTTCTTTGCATTATCTGACACTAAATCTTTCCTTAATTCTAACACTCATCAGGTCCTTGAATTGATATTTTACCAGGGACATTAAATCACATTCTAGCTCAGTTCATAAGAACGGATTTCCGGCTCTGACTGATCGTCTTTATTGAGCAGCATGAAGAAAACAGATAGTTCCCTTATACCTGCTGATTCATGACACTGCAGAAATCTCTCTACTAATTATTTCTTTCTGCCAACAACATTTTAGACCCTGCCGTTTAATTATCCTAAAAATACGATCCCTATGCAGTTTCTCAGCAGATTATTTGGCAGTTGATGGTCTGGCCAGGAGGCTGCCGCATGCTTTTACTATCTGGGCCACCTTACCTCCTCGTGTGCCTCCACTGCTTTGTGCAGGATGCAGTCCTTACATGTGCACTGGCCTGACCCCTGCCCACACGCTGTGCTTGTGTCAATATTAAATTATTGTATTAGGATGGGTTTATACTAGATTTCTCTTTCTTCAGCTGTCTTTTTTTTCTTTTGGTGCTTTTCCCCCCAGCAACGGCTGGTAGCTAACAAAGCCAAGCCAATCCCGCACAGAAACAGTTTCTTTTTTGTCCCAGACACTCCTCCAGCAAGGAATTGCATCACTATCCCATGACTTTAAAAATTCTGCCTTGATTTAAATGCATTTCTTTTCTCCTCTTTGATGCTTCAGGGTACTTTAGTAGCTCTGGAGTCCCACCCAAAGCCCTCTTATCATTGAGAAAGTGATAGTGTCATCCTGGCTACAGCTCAAAAGAGAATCTCTTTAAGAGAGCCTCAGCCTCACTACAATCATTCAGCCTAGCACTGCTCTCTCTCTGATCTAAGGACTTCTTTGAAGTCAGTGGGAATCCTTCAGCATAAGGAGAGGGTGGCTAATCCAGAACTAAAAAGGGAGGCTTGTCTGACAGCCACTTTCCTCTCTTCTTCCCGAAGGCTATGTGAGCTGTTTGTAACTGGTTACCAGCTCTGAGCTTTTTGAGATAATTTAGCTGTATCTCTATTCTATTTTCTGGCCGGATATTTTAGGTATTTATGGTAGCATTTCTGATAACGTTTAATGTAGCCTTTAGTTATAAGACAACAACTCCCCAAATTATTTAACAGCATCTTATTAAAAAATGCATGTAAGCTTAATCTTAAAAACAGCTTTATTGAGGAATAATTGATATACAATAAACTGCGGATGTTTAAAGTGTTCAATTTGGCACATTGTGATTTATGTATATATAGGTGAAACCATCATCACCGTCAAGATAATGAACATATGCATCACCTCCAAATGTTTCCCTATGCCTCTTTGAAATCCCGCTCTCTGTTTCCTTTCTTACGCACCTCTACCACCATCCCCAGGCAACTGCTGATCTTTTTTTTTTTTTTTTAATTTTAAGACCTATTTTTTTTTTTTAGAGCAGTTCTAGGATCACAGCAAAATTAAGGGGTAGGTAGAGAGATTTCCCATTTACTCCTGCCCCCCACAAATGCATAGCTTCTCTTATTATCAACATCTCCCACCCAGGTGGTTCATTTATTACAATTGATGACCCCACATTGACACACCATCACCCAAAGCGCACAGTTTAAACTAGGGCTCACTCTTGGTGTTGTACACTGATCTACTTTCTGCCACCATAATTTAGTTTGTATTCTCTAGATTTATTTATTTATTTATATTTTCTAGACTTTAAAAAAATATTTTATTTATTTATTTGACAGAGAGAGACACAGCGAGAGAGGGAACACAAGCAGGGGGAGTGGGAGAGGGAGAAACAGGCTTCCTGCAGAGCAGGGAGCCCAATGCGGGGCTCAATCCCAGGACCCTGGAAACCATGACCTGAGCCGAAGGCAGATGCTTAATGACTGAGCCACCCATTTTCTAGACTTTTAAATAAATAGAATCATAACGTATGTGTTTTTTGTCTGGCTTTTTAAACTAAGCATAATTATTAAGTTCATTCATGTAGTCGCATGCATTTCTTTTTATTATATTGCAGTATGTGGATATGCTACAATTCATTTCTCCATTTACCTATTGATGGACATTGTTTTTTTTTAGTTTGGGGATATTACAAATAAAGCTGCTATGAACAGTGTTTGTATGGACATTTGCTTTAATTTCTACTGAGTAAATATTTTGAAGTGGAATGTCTGGTTCATATGCTAAGTTGTCTAACTTTTAATGAAACTGCTAAACTATTTTCCAAAGTGGTTGTTCCATTTTACATTCCCATTAGCATTGTGTGAGCATTTCAGTTAAACCATAACTTCAACACTCAATACGGTCAGTCTTTATATTTTTGCCATTATAAAAGTATGGTTTCAATTTACATTTCCTTAATGTCTAATAATGTGAAACCTCTTTTCATGTACTTATTTACCATCTGTATATCTTTTTTTGGTGAACTACCTATTTAAATCTTTTGCCCATTTAAAAATTGGGTTGTTTGTTTTCTTATTATTGAATTCTGAGAATTCTATATATGTTCTGGATACAAGTCTTTTGTTAGAAATGTGATAAAAAATTTATTTAAATTAAAAAAAAAGTTTACCCATTCCTCCCACCCCTCATCCCTTACCTCTGGCAATCATTTATCTGTTCTCTGTATCTATGAGCTTGTTTTTTTTTTTTTTTTTAATTCCACATGTAAAAGAGGTCATATGATATTTGTCTTTTTCTATCTGACTTATTTCACTTAGCACATAATGCCCTTGAAGTCTGTCTATGCTGTTGCAAATGGCAAGACTTCATTCTTTTTTTAGGGCTGAATCACATTCCATTGTATATTTATACCACAATCATCCATCAGTGGACACTTAAGTTACTTCCATATCTTGGCTGTTATAAATAATGCTGAAATAAACATGGGGGTTTATATATCTTTTTGAATTTTCATTTCCTTCTCTCAGCAGAAGCTTTGCAGCCCAGAAGAAAGTGGCATGATATAGTCAAAGTGCTGAAAGAAAAAATACTTCCAGCCAAGAATATTTTACCTGGCAAAATTATCATTCAGAATTGAAGGAGAGATAAGGAGTTTATAGACAAGCAAAAGCTAGGGGAGTTTATCACAACTAAACTGACCTTACAGAAATCTTAAAGGGACTTCTTTATGCTGAAAAGAAAGGGCACTCTTCAGTGACAAGAACATATATGAAAGAATAAATGTCACTAGAAAGGTAAATATATAGTAAAGGTAGTGCATTACTCACTTATAAAGCTAGTATAAATGTTAAAAAACAAAAGTAGTAAAGATAACTATGATTACAATAATTAGTTAAGGGATACACAAGATAAAAAGATGTAAAATTTGACACTAAAAACATTAAGTATGGTTGGGGAGAGTAAAAATGTTGAGCTCTAGAATGGGATCAAACTTAAGTGTTATCAACTTAAAATAGACTGTTATAGATATAAGTTATTTTATGTAAGCCTCATAATAGCCACAAAACAAAACCTATAGTAAGTGCAGAAAAGGCAAAGAGAAAGGAAT
The DNA here is from genome assembly GCF_029215605.1 of Mirounga angustirostris. Lineage (NCBI taxonomy): Eukaryota > Metazoa > Chordata > Mammalia > Carnivora > Phocidae > Mirounga > Mirounga angustirostris. The sequence goes on along the minus strand of NW_026991710.1, from coordinate 147,362,671 downwards.
ATAAGCATACTGCTAAAGAAAGTCATCAAACCACAAAGGAAGAGAGCAGGAGAAGAAAGGAACAGAGAGGAAATACAAAAACAGTCAAAAACCAATTAAGAAAATGGTAATAAGTACATACCTATCAATCACTACTTAAAATGTAAATGGACTAAATTCTTCAGTCGAAAAACATAGAGTGGCTGAATGGATTAAAAAAACAAGACCCATCTATGTGCTGCCTACAAGAGACTGACTTTAAAGATTTTATTTATTTATTTGACAGAGAGAGACACAGCGAGAGAGGGAACACAAGCAGGGGGAGTGGGAGAGGGAGAAGCAGGCCTCCCGCGGAGCAGGGAGCCCAATGTGGGGCTTGATCCCAGGACCCTGGGATCATGACCCGAGCCGAAGGCAGATGCTTAGCAACTGAGCCACCCAGGCGCCCCGAGACTGACTTTAGATATAGGACATATACAGACAGAAAGTGAAGAGATGGAAAAAGATATTCCATGGAAACGAAAACCAAAAGAAAGTTGGAATAGCTATACTTACATCAGACAAAAGAGATTTTGTCCTATTACAATAACTGTAATATGAGACAAAGAAGGGTGTTATATAATGATAAAGGGGTCAGTCCAACAAAAGAATATAACATTTGTAAATATTTATGCATCCAATATAAAAGCACCTAAGTATATAAAGTAAATATTAATAGGCCTAAAGGGAGAAATAGATAGCAATACAGTAATAGTAGGGGACCTTAATTCTCCACTTACATCAACAGATAGATAGCCCAGATAGAAAATTCATAAGGAAACATCAGCCTTAAATGACATCTCAGATAGACTGACTAGATATTTAGAGCATTCCATCCAAAAGTAGCAAAATACACACTTTCTAGTGTATATGGAACATTTTCTGAGATAATCATATGTTAAGCCACAAAACAAGTCTTAATAAATTTAGAGGATTGAAATCATATCAAGCACATTCTCTGACCACAGTGGTATAAAGCTAAAACTTAATTATATAAGGAAAACTGGAAAATTTGCAAATATTTGGAGTTTAAACAGCATGTTACTGAACAGCCAATGGGTCAAAGAAGTCAAAAGAGAAATAAAAAAAATATCTTGAGACAGACAAAATTGGAAATATACCAAAATTTATGGAATGCAGCAAAAGCAGTTCTAAAAGGTAAGTTAATAGCAATAAATGCCTTCCTCAAGAAACAAGAAAAGTCTCAAATAAACAACCTAACTCTACAGCCCAAGGAACTAGAAAAAGAACAAACAAAGTCCAAAACTTTGGACTTTGTTAGTAAAAGTTATGAAATAGTAAAAGTTGGTAGAAGTTAGGACATAGTAAAATCTAGAGCACAATAAATGAAATAGAAACTAAAAAGATAGTAGAGAGATCAATGAAACTAAGAGCTGTTTCTTTGAAAAGATAAATAAAATCGACAAACCTTTATCTAGATACACCACGGAAAAAAAAGAAGACTCAAATGAATAAAATCAGAAATAACGAGAAGTTACAACTAATAACATATAAATACAAAGGATTGTAAGAGACTACTATGAGCAATAATGTGCCAACAAATTGGACGACCTAGAAGGAATGGATAGATGGATACGACCTACCAAGACTGAATCATGATGAAATAGAAAATCTGAACAGATTGATTACTAGTAAGGAGATACAATCAGTAATAAAAAACCTCTCAAAAAAGTACAGGATCCGACAGCTTCATTGGTGAATTCTATTCAAAGAAGAATTAATACCAGTCTTCAAATGCTTCCAAAAAATAGAAGAGGAGGAATCTCTTATAAACTCATTTTATGAGGGCAGTATAAGTCTGATACCGAAACCAGACAAGGATGCCACAAGGATGCCAGTATCTTTGATGAATGTAGATGCAAAAATCCTCAACAAAATATTAGCAAACCAAATTTAACAATACATTAAAACAATTATACACCATGATTAAATGGAATTTATTCTAGGGATATGCAAGGATGGTTCAACATCCACAAATTAGTTGATGTGATATACCAAATTAACAAATGAAAGCTAAAAATGATCATCTCAGTAGAAGCAGAAAAGCTTTTGACAAAATTCAACATTCATTTATCACAAAAACTCTCAACAAAGTGGGTACAGAGGGAATGCACCTCAACGTAATAAAGTCCATATATAATACACCCACAGCTAACATCATAGTCAGTGGCAAAAAACTGAAAGCTTTTCTTCTAAGATCAGGAACAAGACAAGGATGCCCACTCTTGCCATTTTTATGCAACATAGTATTGGAAATACTAGCCAGAGCAATTAGGCAAGAAAAATAGTCATTCAAATTGTAAAGGAAGAAGTAAAACTGTTGCTATTTGTAGATGACATGATATTATATATAGAAAACTATAAAGACTTCATCAAAAAACTATTAGAACCAATCAATGAATTCAGTAAAGCTTCAGGATACAAAATCAATACATAAAAATCTGTTGCATTTCTATAATTAATAACAATCTGTTGAAGGAGAAATTTAAAAAAGAGACCCATTTACAGGGCGCCTGGGTGGCTCAGTCAAGTGTCTGCCTTCGGCTCAGGTCACGATCCCAGGGTCCTGGGATCAAGCCCTGCATTGGGCTTCCTGCTCCACAGGAAGCCTGCTTCTCCCTCTCCCACTCCCCCTGCTTGTGTTCCCTCTCTCACTGTGTCTCTCTCTGTCAAATAAATAAATAAAATCTTAAAAAAAAAGTCCCATTTACAACTGAATCAAAAAGAATAAAATATCTGGGAATAAATTTAACTAAGGAGTTGAAAAATCTGTATGTTGACCACCACAAGGCATTAATGAAAGAAATTGAAGAAGACACAAATAAATGGAAAGATATACTAGTACTCGTGGTTTGGAAAAATTAATATTGTTAAAATGTTCATACTATCTAAAGCAATATATAGATTCATTGCAATCCCTATCAAAATCCTAATGGCATATTTTATAGAAATAGAACAAACAATTCTAAAGTTTGTATGTAAGACCCTGAATAGCCAAAGCAATTTTTTTAAAAGATTTTATTTATTTATTTGACAGAGAGAGACACAGCGAGAGAGGGAACACAAGCAGGGGGAGTGGGAGAGGGAGAAGCAGGCTTCCCGTGGAGCAGGGAGCCCAATGCGGAGCAGGGAGCTCAATGCGGAGCCTGGAGCCGGATGCGGGGCTTGATCCCAGGACCCTGGGATCATGACCTGAGCTGAAGGCAGACACTTAATGACCGAGCTACCCAGGTGCCCCTAGCCAAAGCAATCTTGAGAAAGAGGAGAATAATGCTAAAGATATCATGCTCCCTGATTTCAAACTATATTACAAAGAAATGTGATTTGTAAATATTTTCTCCCAGTCTGTATCTTGTCTTTTTATTCTCTTTACAGTGCCTTTTGAAGAGCAGGAGATCTTAATTTCAGTGGAGTCAAATTTATCAATCTTTTCTTCTAGGTGTAAGTGCCTAGAGTGTCATATCTCCCCAACCTCACAATTTTTCTTCGTTTTTTTTCTAGAAATGTTTGACCATATGCAAGTATCTAATTCAACTCTATTTTCTTTCATTAATCCTTTTGTTGTCAATACTAACTGTCATGATTACTGTAGCTTGAAATCAGGTAATGTAAGTCCTCCAACTTTGTTCTTTATCAAGTATCTTAGGTCCTTTGCATTTCTAGATAAATTTTAGAATCAGTTTGCCTACTTTTTTTCACTGTGGTAAAATATACGGAACATAAAATTTGCCTTTTGACCACTTCTAAATGTGCAGTTTGGTGGCACTAAAAACATTCACATGCTTCCAACAACACAGTTCAGATTTCAGTTGCTATGGTACGTTAACTGTGAGTAATTGTATAAGGAACACATGTTGCTGTTAGCTCTTCAAACCACAAATCACTATGTAAATAATAAATGCATATTATGATCAATGACCAATTACATCACTTCTTTCAAAATCTGTTGATGATTGATCATGGCACATCTGCTATTCAGTTCACACACAGTTCACATCTGTTTTTCAGTTCACACATAGAAACATAGTTGTGTTTTGTCCTTGTTTCCTATAGATAAACATGACATGACATTTTACAAAAGTGGATAATCAAAATGAGAGACTTGGCTAACAAAGATGAAAGAGCAGCAAAAAAGCAAAAAGTGATAATGCTGAAAGTGAAATTCAAATAGAATTTCTAGGAGGAATGACTGGCCATGGAAATGTTAACACTGCTGTCATTTGAGAGACTCTAGATATATAGCCAGGGAATTTAGCAAGAGTGTATTTCTTGTCATAATGAGGAAAATACTTGTCCTAGAGAAAGTGATACCATCAAAAACTTCACATCACAGGAACTATGGTAGATATTTCACAGCATTGAAAGCATAAAGGATTAAATATTGGAAGGTGACTCAAACTTAAAAAAGGAATATTACAATTTGCCAAGGCATGGAAGGAAATGCTCTCTCTTCAGCATAAATTATGTGAAATACAATTTGAATGAATGTTCTAGCTACTTCTGATGAGTATTTTTACAAACAAATGAAATACCTTAATTTTCCTCCCAAAAAACTAAAAACATTCACATGGTTATGCAACCATTGCCACCATCCATTTCCATAACTTTGTCATCTTCCTAAACTGAAACTCTAAACTCATTAAACAATAACTCCCCATTTCCTCTTTCCTCAGTCTTTAGCAACTACCATTCTATTTTCTATTTCATATGAATTTGACTATGTAAGATATTTCATATAAGAGGAATCATGCAGTATTTGTTATTTTGTGACTGGCGTATTTCAGTTAGCATATGTCTTCAAGATTCAGCCGTTCTGTAGTATATGTCAGAATTTTCTTCCTTTTTATGGCTGAATAATAATCCATTGTGTGTGTATATATATATATACCGCATTTTGCTTGTCCATTTATTGTCAAGCAAATATTGGGTTGCTTCTATGTTTGACTATTGCTATGAACATATGTGTACAAATATCTGTTTGAGTCCTTGCTTTCAATTCTTTTGTGTATGTACTCAGAAGTAGAATCACTGGATCATATGGTAATTACACCTTTATTTTTTTGAGGAACCTCCAAACTGTTTTCTACCATAGTTGCAACATTTAGCATTTCTGCCATGTACAAACATTCTAATTCCTATACATCCTTTCCAGCACTATTTTCTGTTTCTTTTTTTTTTTTTCCCTTCAATAGTAGCCATCTTAATGGATGTGAAGTGGTATCTCATCATGGGTTTGTTTTGTATTTTCCCTAATCATTAGTGATATTACACATCTTTCACATGCTTATTGGCCATTTGCATATCTTCTTCGGAGACATGTCTATTCAAACCCTTTGCCCATTGTTAAATCAGCTTGCTTGTTTGTTATTACTGAGTTGTAGAAATTCTTTAAATATTCTGTATATTAACCCCTTATCAGATATATGATTTGCATACATTTTTTGCCATTCAGTGAGTTGCCTTTTGATACCTGTTGATAGTATCTTTGAGGCATAACTTGCCTAATGTTTAAGCTTCACCTGAGGTAATCATGTCCCTTAAAATTGGACTGATTGCTGCTCCTGAAGAGTTGTTAAACAGAAAGAGCTGTATTAGTTATCTATCAATACATAACAAATTACCCTCAATGGAGTGGCTTAATAATAAACAATTTTAAAAATCTTTTACAGTTTCTGTGGGTCAGGAAACTGGGAGTGCTTTAGCTGGGCAATCTGGCTTGGATTTTCATCAGTTTCAGTCAGATTTTGGCTAAAGAAGCAGTTATCTTTTTTTTTTTTCAATACGTGCCCTCTTTAATACCTATCACCAGGCTAACCCACCCCCTCCCCCCCCCTCCCCTCTAGAACCCTCAGTCTTGAATGGGGCTGGAAGATCTTCTTCCAAGGAGGCTTACATGTTTGATAAAGTGGTGCTTGCTATTGGTAGGAGGACTCAGGTTTCCTCCATATGGGCCTCTCTAGAGGGCTGCTTGAGTGTCATCATGATGTGGTGGCTAGCTTCCCCCAAATCAAGCCATCCAAGCGATCAAGGTGGAAGCTGTGATGCTTTATGACCTCGCCTCAGAAGCAAAACGTGGAATGATAGGACATAAGTGTAAGTGTGGTTTCTGTTTCTTTTAGCTAGCCCACAGCTAAAGGACAACCTTCCTGAGTCTGTCCGGGACTGAGAGAAGTTCTGGCACTTTGAGAATTGAAGTGTTGGTTTCTCCAGAGATAGCACCATGGACTAGGAGTTGATGCTCTTCTTCTGAATGGTGGAGGTGGTATGGCTTCTCCAATGGCTTCCCAGGCAAGAAACAGGCAAGTGGGAGCACAAAGAAGAAGCAAGTCATGGGTGAGGCAGAGTGGGTACTGCATCTGACAAACAGGTATGTAAGCACGCAGGGAGGAAGTCTTTTGGGGAAATCTAGAGACATCAGGAAGATGATGTGAAGGGTGTCCATTTCTGGCAATCAAGCCATGGTGTCTCATGCTACCACAACTTGAGTATAAAAGGCAGTTTGGGGTGCCTGGGTGGCTTAGTCAGTTAAGCATCTGCCTTCAGCTCAGGTCATGATCCCAGGGTCCTAGGATGGAGCCCTGCATCAGGCTCCCTGCTCCGTGGGGAGCCTGCTCTCCCTCTCCCTCTGCTTGTGCTCTCTTTCTGTTAAAAAAATTAATCTTAAAAAAAGGCAGTATGATTTTATTTGTAGATAATTATTAATACAATTGCTTTTTAAAATTTTTTTTATTATTTATTTCTGAGAGAGAAAGAGAGAGAGCGGGGGAGGGGCAGAGGGAGAGAAAGAATCTCAAGCAGACTCCCTGCCGAGTGTAAGCCCATGCAGGGCTTGATCCCAGGACCCTGAGATCATGACCTGAGCCAAAATAAAGAGCCTGATGCTCAACTGACTGAGCCACCCAGGTACCCCACAATTACTATTTTTTTAAAAAAATAAATCACAACCAGCACTTCTAACCATTAACCAGAGAGTATCAAGTGTTTTGTTCCATAATAGTGAACATCTACCACAAGCAAACTGTGGTTAAACTAAATGCTGCTACAGTATTCATTCCATTTGTTATTAGTACAACCTGTTTTATTTTTCATACTGTCAAAATAGACCAAAAAAACTCTATGTTTTTAATAGCTTATGTAGGGTCCTAAAGTTGGAATTCATATCTGTTCAGAGTTTAGGTAATCTGTGAAATTTTATTTTTATAAGCTGTTTTCAGAATTAGAACACTAAAAGCATCCAGGCACTACAGAGCTGCCAATTGGTTTTGACCATTTCTCAGTCTATAGAATATCAAATGGAACTATTTTCTTTTTTTTTTTTTTTTTTTTTTTTTTTTTTTTTTTTTTTAAAGATTTTATTTATTTATTTGAGAGAGAGAGAATGAGAGAGAGCACATGAGAGGGGGGAGGGTCAGAGGGAGAAGCAGACTCCCCGCCGAGCAGGGAGCCCGATGCGGGACTCGATCCCGGGACTCCAGGATCACGACCTGAGCCGAAGGCAGTCGCTCAACCAACTGAGCCACCCAGGCGCCCGGAACTATTTTCTTTACTTCAAATGTAACATCAAAAGGAGATATACTTGGGCTGGAATTGAAGTTGGAAATGGAATTCTTTTTGTGTGTGTGTGTATAAAATTGACATGTGACATACTAGTTTCAAGCGTATAACATAATGATTCCATATTTGTATACACTGGAAAGCCACCACCATACTAAGTCTAGTTATTGTCACTCACCACACAATTTTTTCCCGTGTGATGAGAACTTTTAAGATTTACCCTGTTGGCAACTTTCAAATACACATTATAATAATACTGACTATGGCCACCATGTTGTATGTTATACCCCTGGAAATGGAGTTCTCGCCACGAACTAATAAACTATTAGAAACAAGGGTAATCAGAATGCCTGGGTGATAGACATTGGGGAGGGTATGTGCTATGGTGAGTGCTGTGAATTGTGTAAGACTGTTGAATCGCAGACTTGTACCTCTGAAACAATACATTATATGTTAAAAAAAAAAGAAGATAGCAGGAAGGGAAGAATGAAGGGGGGCGGACTCAGAGGGGGAGGTGAACCTTGAGAGGCTATGGACTCTGAGAAACAAACTGAGGGTTCTAGAGGGGAGGGGGCCAGGGGGATGGGTTAGCCTGGTGATGGGTATTAAAGAGGGACGTACTGAATGGAGCATTGGGTGTTATACGCAAACAACGAATCATGGAACACTACATCAAAAACTAATGATGTAATGTATGGTGATTAACATAACATAATAAAAAAAACAAAGTTGATCAGAATGGAAATGAAATACTACAGGCCTCAAGCACAGTGTCACTGTGCATTTACACATCTTACGGTAAGAAGCTAATTCCACAAAATGAGTGCTTCCCATTAAGGTGCTCCCGTGGCTTCATCATCCCATTGGGGTCCCGAAAGGTGGAGTTAGAAAGTAGCCCGTCGGGCTCCCTCTTGCAAGAGTTGCATTTTTGGTTATTAAGATTATGGCATGCTAAAATATTTAAATTTGCTTAAATTTCAGTAGCTTAATTTTGTAGCAGCAGGGTTCTATTTTATCTAAGCAAGCTTTCTCCTTTCTGAGGCTCCAGTGGAGTTGTGAATGTAGGAAAATGTTCGGTTCTAATGGGGATAATGACAAAAACGCAATTATAATTTCCCCTAGCCCACAAATGGGCTCACCATGTAGTTTCTCAAGTGCTTTGAAAAAAGAAAGCTGTATAAATGCTAACTAATAACATAAAGTGCCAAGGTGCTTTAGGTAGGAGAAGGAGTAGCCAAAAGCAGACTGGAAAAGGTACCATAGGAAAGAGAAAATCATTCCGATTTTAATTTTGTTAAGAATGACAGAGTAAGAGTATGATTAATCATGATGGCTAATTGTCATGTAGATGCCTAGGATCCCCATTTAAATATTATATTTATCCTATAAAATCTTCCAAAGGCTTGGGACATCTGGGTAGCTCAGGTCATGATCTCGGGGTCCTGAGATCCAGCCCTGTGTTGGGTTCTGGGCTCAGCATAGAGTCTGCTTGAGATTCTTTCTCTCCTTCACCCTCTGCCCCTTCCCCATACTCCACTCACACATGCTCCCCGCCCCCACCGCCAAAAAAGTCTTCCAATAGGCTTAACAAAAAACACATGGGAAATATTGGTCCTCACTAGATAGCTCAGGAAATGCTGAATTTTGTCCTTATGGCTTAGAGATTGCTTGTCTCAATGCCAAGCCCCATTTTGCACATTAGAAAGCATTAGCTCCTTGATTCACAGATCATAGCTGAGCTAAACCTGGGGAAGCACTGAGGAATACTTGAAACAATGAAATTAAGCAGAATGCTTTAACTGGTAAATTGATAGCATCTGTGGGAGTTTTTGGGAGGGTACGATATAGAGCAAACGAATAGGAAGAAAATCAAACTAAAAGTTCATTTTGAGAAGCTTTGTGGAAAATTGCTGAGTTTTAAAATAATGTGGTTCTTTTTACCTCACATGTTGTTCTCATGATACTTCACTTTCTGTTTAGTGTTTCTAAACATGTTTGGTATGCAAATTCCATGTTTTACCTCCGTATTTTAAAAAAAATTTAAGGACAATTGTGATTCTGTTGTTATTTGTTAAACAGACAAAACATATGTGGATACTTAAATTCTGATACCACTGGTTTAGGAGTTAAGGGAACAAGTGAGGGTCAAGCAGTGGGAAGTAAGTTTGTGTTTCGTGTTTTTCCCAACTCCTCTGTCTGGGTCCTTGGCAGAGTAGTTTTACTTTGCCTTGTTTTCCTCTTATGCAAAACAAGCATAAAACGTCCAGTGTCCAAAAAAGGGCCATCGTTAAAGGGTGAGTATGAGTGCTCTACTAGTGTCATGTGCCAGAAACTTGTCTCCAGTATGGGGCGATGTCCTTGGTGATGTGACATTCCATTACAAAGGGATGGCCCAATGCTATTGGCTTAGGACATGTAGCATGCTCTATGTGTCTTGATGGTAGGCAATTGATAAATATTGATTGAAAAATTTCTCCAGCCTGAGCCTCTGTTGAGGCTTTAGAGATGACCCTTCTCCTCATAACACGCAATGGACTCTTCATATCTTAAGGATTTATTGACTCATTATCGTCGCATAATAAACTTATGGTTGTTTTCTTTAGGGAGACTCTCATGAAGAATGATGAAATATTATTTATGAAAGATGCTTGGACTTCTTAAATAAATAGCCCCATCTAAAGAGAGGATATTATATTCTAAAATGTGGCCGAGAAGGGAGAGAAGCAAACACATGATTGCAGTATGTGAATCATCTTTAGTTCTGGCCCTCAGTATCAGACAGTCTTATTGCCTTTTTTGTTATATTGTAAGGAAGAGTTAGAGTAGTTATTGTTTTCAGACGAATTGCTTCTGCATGGAAGTCCTAGCCATTTATGCAGACTGAGTCTTTTGGGAAGAATTCATCATTTTCCTGCTTTTTGGGAGAAAGCCCATGATAGGCTGCCATGTCCCTGAACTCAGTGATAGTTTCAGATAATGCACCTAAACTCTATAGTTTTAAGAGGAACAGGAAGAAGTGCTGGCTGCCGTTGATGGCTAAGGTTGTCATGCTACAGCTCCTATTTGCCGGGCAGTTTTATGAGAGTAAACTGATTTACAATCATCAGGGGGAGAAAGGTCAATTTGTGGGAGCAGATTTCTCATTCATCACCATACTTTATAGCCTTGTTGGTGATTTTATTTTCTGATATCAAAGTAGTCATTTTGGTCTTGCTAAAGCTTTTCCTCGACTGATATATTTTTCTGACATAAATGAGGGAGGGCATACGTCAGATCTTGTGTTCTTCCATTTCAGCTGCTTCAGACCAGGATAGCCGACACCAGGGTGAATGATGAGGGGGCACTCACTAATCGACTTGGGGTGGTCTGGCTTTGACATTGAAAACTCCTTCCCCACTCCTCCTCCTCTGTACCTCCCTCCACCCTAATTTCAACAGTCTGAGATGATCTATGGAGTCAGCAGAACCAGATGTCACCAGGGATATGACACCAGACTAATGACAACTTGAGAAATAGGTTAAGAGGTCACTTCATAGCCGACAGAGGCAAAAACCAGCATTCTCCCTCAGACCTCAGGTTTAACCTTCATGCCCATGAAGTATAATAACCATAGGACATCTTCAAAGCTCATGGCATTCTGCCAAGAAACCCTAGGTAAATACATAAGGTGAAAAACATTTGTAACTTGGATGTAGATCACAGTGTGGCCTGTAGGATCATTAAATATTATGTATTAATATAGAACATATATTGCTATGTGTCAAATAATGCTAGATGTGATATATGAGATTTACCTCCTCTTCTCTAAAATCATAATCACAATGATAACATTATAATCTCCACAAAATAATTTATAAATAAGTATCTAAGATACAGATCTCATTCCATAGCGAGGTTAGTTACATTTATTTAACCCTTTGCTCACCCTCGCGGTATTCCGATTGTTATGTAGATTGCTGGACTGGGTGGATGCCACCGGACTTTCATAATCAGGGCCATTAGTTATGAGAAGTTAAAATCTGGGGGGCTTGGATGGCTCAGTCGATTAAGTGTCTGCCTTTGCTCAGGTCATGATCCCTGGGTCCTGGGATGGAGCCCCACATCGGGCTTCCTGCTCAGTGGGGAGGCTGCTTCTCCCTCTCCTTCTGGCCCTTCCCACCCCCCACACTCCTGCATGTGCGCGCACATGCGCTCTCTCTCTCAAATAAATACATAAAATCTTTAAAAAAAAAAGTTAAAGTTTATGTATATCTTGTTCATCATTTATCCTTCCAGGCTCTAGCATAGTGCCTGGCATGAAAAATACTTTTTTTTTTTCAGAAATGAACATTTATTGATATAGAAAATCTGATTTTTGTGGGCTCTCAGAATTCTAGATGGGAAATCTGTGCAAGTCTCCAGAGATCTGGCTCTCCCTGAGCTCATGTAAGGCAGTTGCTTCTCACCCTCCTTATCTAAAACCAATCTGAGCATTTTCCCCCTTCCCCTTCCTCACGTCCCCATTTTGGTACTGATATGATTTTTTCTTAGAAGCCATGATGAAAACCTCATAGCCACATTTGGCCTCTCTCTCACCGCAGTGTGGCAAATCAATAAAAACCTTTTAGGAAATTTTTTTTACAAATGCTTCTTACATTCAAATGTTATTTTCCTTCGTCTTTCTCCCACTAAATATTTACCTGTTGGTTGACCTGTTTTTGCCCCTTTTATTTTTATCCTGGCATTTCCTGCTCAAAAACTATGAGTACCTCCCCACAATTTATAAGAAAAATACACCCTTCTCTGGACACGGGGTCCTCCAGAGTCTGTCTCCAAGGTACATTCCTGGTTTAGCTCCATAGGTCCCAAACACAATCCTTTCTCACTGTCTGTGCCTACTCCTTCCTACAGGTAGGAACTCAGGCTGGAGCCCCCACCCTTCTGCTCCAGCTGCCCCTGTTTACTCCAAGCCTCCCTATGAGGGGCACTATGGTAGGAGGGGTAAACCTTGGCGAGTCCGGTCTCAGTTCACCATCCCAGCTCTGCTCACTTGACATTTAACCTTATCCCTTCTAATGTGAGTTACATTTTCAAGTTCTATAGGCCATCCTTTGCAATCGGATTTTTACGGGGTTTGACTTCTTTCGTTTTATAGCTTTATCTTGCAACTTGGATGATGGTTGCCATAAAATGCAAGATGGTATTTTAGAAAAGAAAATATTATTAATACTATGTCAGTGGCAAACCGCAGAAGTACACAATCCTCTGATTCGCATTCTGTCACACCCCTTGCAAACTTAGAGTGAGGATTGGTTCCAATTTTGTGTCCCATACTGTCCTCCTTTGGAGCTAGGGAGGACAGCTGTGTGAGCCTCCAGGACAGCCCCCCTCACAGTCGGCAGGGCTACCCTTCACTGGCTTGGGATCCTCCTGGGGAAACTCCTTTGGGTAAAGTCGCATCCGTGGGACGACCCTTGTGCTACAGTCAGCTAGTATGTTTATCCATGGGGTGACGGCTCTGCCCCTCTGTCATGTCCTGTTTACAGAGCCACTGATCTCAGATCCAATGGCTTTGACTGTCCCCAAAAGCACTAGCATTCACATAGAAGTCTGTGAGGTGCCAATATGGTTGCTCCTTGGGCAGAGTGTGTGGTTCACCTCACAACCCATCAGAATGAAGGGTCTCCTTGGAGTCTTCCACCCACCTGCCCCTCAGCCACTTCCGCTGTGCAGAGGCTCGGTGGGCCTTTTGCTGGGGAGCTGCTCCCTCTTCTGTGATGAGGACAGTGTCATCTCCAGGAAGGGACAACTGTCACTACAGCCCTGGGGACTGTCTCGTCTCCCTACAACAATAGGGATTAGCATCCCTTCCCTCAGGGACTGGCGGTTCGTTCCTGGTGAAAAGATACTACAACAATGCCCAGTGTACAAACATTGGACTGGATGCCGACTCAGCAAAATATCTAATCGTATTCATGATAAGTGGATACTCTGATTCCCAGAGGAAGGTCAATTGTAAGTCACTATGTCTTGGATTTTTGCATTTTATGGGAACTGACAGAAGGATGCTAATTTTTATTTTTGCCAAATAAGGGCATTAATAAAAATCTATCTTGTATTCTGTCATAAAAAAGGAAAAAAAGTCTCTAATTGCTGCATAAAAAGATATCATTAAATTGAGAATATGTAGCTTTGTGATCCTTTTTTTCTCAGTTCACTGAGGCTGGGTGAAAGCTGGTCCAGGAACTGGCTCTGGGTTACTGGTCCTGAGTTTGGGAACCACTATTCTGTTAAATTTGTTCATTTAATTGAGGTACCCTAGAAGGTCCTCTTTCAATTCAACAGCTATGTTGCCCTCCCTACTCCTCCTCCCTCTACCTATATATATCTTTACAATACGTTTGAACAATTACTTGGTGTCCTGTATTGTCCTCTGATGGTTTCATATATAGCTATCTTGTCTCTTGCAACCAGACTGTAATGCTAGGTAAACAGAAGGCACTAATTATTTGCATTTGTTTCTATAATACACACACTGGTGCACTGTTTAGAGGACTGCAAGCTATTCATACAATTGTGTGTGTGTGTGTGTGTGTTTGGAAGTCAGCTGGAATCCTCAGTTTACATAGGTACACACATAAAATGTGCATGTTTTTGAAAAATTAAAGGAGCTTTGTAAAATAAGAAAATGCACCTTTGGAGTTAAAATCTCCATCTTCTACATTTCCCAGTGAGGCTGGAGAGATTGACTACCCATTGAACAGACATGGCCCTGCATCTGAAGCACCTTTAAAGTCTCTCATCATTTTTGATGATTTAGTAACAACGTAGAGGGTAGCAAGCAGGTAGTTGAGTCTCTCCCACAAAAATCAGAATTGTTTTCTTTATTTAAAATATGATAAAACATTCCTTAGACTGACAGTGGAGCTCCAATATTTATGACTTTCTGATTGCTCTAGCAGTTTAGAAAAAAAAAAAAAAACAACTAAAAATGAGCCCTCAAGTAAAATTTAAGTGGAAAAGATTAAAATTCCTTTTTTTTCATTTGAATGAACACTCACTTATTTGCTGGGAATTTTATGTGCCAGCCCGTTTTCCTATATTTGACAGTCCTTGAAAAAGTATTTACTTTTATATATACTTTTATATACACTGTATATATACTTTTATATACACTGACATAGTATTTAATTTCTTTCTTGAAAATATGTGAACAGTTTTATTTTTTGAAAATATACCCTCTGGACCAGCACAACTTTCCCCTCCAGTTTGTACACACTAATTTTGACTACAAACCAAGCGCACATTCCATCCATCTGGCAAATGAATGATGCAGAGTGGGGCACAAATTGGGCGCATTTGAGTGGGTGAAAGTGACAAGTGACAACATCATTATCTTTGGGGTAGTTTAACCTGCTGTGATTTATGATATCCACATGGCTGATTTGTGATAATGTGCTCAAAACTGGACCTTTTAGTGAATTCTTGTTGTTTTCCTGAATGAGCTTGGAGATTCATATGTGTTAAGCCTTATGACAAGATTCAATCATATGTCATTGTCCAAGATGCAGCTCTTTAACTGCTTTATGATTTTGTGATTTTTTTTTTTCAAAGAGCATATTTTTGCAGCTACTTAGTGGAGTACGCTACTAATCTTTTGAAGAGGGCGTAATAATATGACTATTTCCCTTCAAGGTGTATGTGAGGTAACTTCATGACTATTAATTCAAACTGTTATAAAAAAGATTATGGATGTGGCTTAAGGAAATGGACAGTGTTGACAATCTCAGAAAGGCAGTAAGAAAGAATCCTCTTCCCCCAAAAGACTCACTAGAAATGAAAATTTTTTTATACTTCACTGAAATGTTTAAGTTTTAGTTAGACAAACCTGTAGCATTTTCTAGTCTTAGTTTTTCCTGGTTAATTAATCCTTTCAACTAATATTTGTCGAGTGTCTATCAAGCTTTGTTCGAGGTGTTGGGAGTGTAGTAGCAAATAAAACAGAGAAAACACTATGCCTTTGTGGGGTTAATATTTCTAATGAAACCCGATGAACTCGTTTACATTTTAAAGAAGCTTGTGAGCTTATTGAGCTTTCTAGAAAAGACTCAAATAGTTATATATTGCAGCCATACTAGTAAAAGAACGAAAATGAATAATTCAAGATTAGATTCCTAGGAGAACACTGTGTGAAGCCATGTGGCAAAACCACCTTTTTTTTTTTTTTTCCCTCCTAGATTTTGCATCTCTGCGGTGGCAGGTACATACTGTGGTGAATACAACTAACCCAGCTCTAGAGACAGTCACATGGAAAACAGAAATTGTCAGGATTATTTCACGAAAAGTATCATGACTTTCTCCCAAATATGTATGAGAACATTCTAAAATGCAGAAGAAAAAAGCATCCTTTCATTTAGCCTATGAAAAAGGTTTTATTTGAAACAGTATCTGAAAAAACATCTTGCAACTGGCCAAATTTGGGATTTTGGGGATAGGATAAAATTTTAGGCAGAGCTGGCCCTAGTTGCAAATGAGAAGGCAGAGTTTGGGCAACCGCTTCTCTCTGTCTTGTTTCTCCATCTGACTTTTTATGGATCCTGTTACACTCCATGAAGGGGAGCAGGGGGAGTTCTGAAGACCTGGGTTTAAACCCCTCCTCTGCTATTTATCATTCATTTGCGCATAAACAAGCCACCTGGCAAGCCCCAGTTTTCATCTACAGAATAAGGCTAAGACTATCAATCTCAAAAGGAAGAGGTAAAGATGAAATATAATGTATGTGAAAGTGTTTTGAAATAATTAAACACAAGAATTAGCATTAATAGTTAATAGTTCCTTAAGGAATGGAAATAAAACTCTGAGGAACACAGAAACGGTTTATATACTAAAGCCTGTCAAATGGAATGGCAAGTGGTGGAGTTTTTATTTTAGTCATTT
This sequence comes from Mirounga angustirostris, assembly GCF_029215605.1. NCBI lineage: Eukaryota > Metazoa > Chordata > Mammalia > Carnivora > Phocidae > Mirounga > Mirounga angustirostris. The sequence continues at coordinate 147,346,162 of NW_026991710.1, read as the reverse complement.
GTTTCTATCAGACAGTGCCTGTCCGTCTGGGTCACAAATTATACCATGTATGAGGCTGCTTAGTCTGCCTACAGGAAGCCCTATCAAGCCCAACTTATTCTGACCCCGTTACTCACTCTTGCCAGGCTGGTCCCAGATGGAACTTTATAAGGAACGTACTTCCTGTAGATATGACCAACTCTAGAACATGGGACATCAAACATTTCTCCTCCACACATCCAAACCTAAAGAGAGGAAATTTAAAAGTATAACGAAAGAGAACAGCACACCACAGATAAAAAAAGGAATCATTAGTAAGAATCATAAAAAATAATCTTAGAGTCACTCGGTCTCTAAATTAATAATTTCTATTTATCATAAAAGGTTAACCAAGAAAAAAAAAACTCACATTTTTCAAAACCTAGATTCATAACAGTATAGAACCAAAATACTAGTTCAGTAAAGTCTAATTTCCATAGACAGCACGTTGGCGTATTTTTATTCTAGTAGAATTTGTTCACAAATATTACATTGCAGTGACATTTAATGCTTAGATATTTTCTTATTTATACAGCTATTTGTTTTGACAATCTTGTGAAATCATTTGAAGAAATAGCATTGGAATTTAAGTGGCAATTCAAAATTTTAGAATATAAAAAATGGAATTTTAAAAATAAGTGAATGAACTAAGGAACGCTGACCTATCCATACTTTAAGTGACATCTAGATTCTGAAACCTTCAATAGAAGGTTTCAATAAAAATCACTGTTGCTTTCTAATTTCTCCTACCCTTGATATTTTCTTAGATACAGAAAAAAATTGGTTATTGATGTGGACTCAGGAAATATTAAACGCAAGGTATATGTTAAGATGCTGTATTTGTATATGGTGACAAAAATTAATTGTTTTTTTATCATGACTATCCACTTAATCATGGTTTTATAATTTTATAATTTTATAATTTTACACCCTTAATCATGGTTTTATATAACAGAGTACTTAGCTATCAAAGGAAAAATTATGGAAACAAAATGCCGGCATCCTATATACTAGATTTTTAGCTATTTTCATTTCAAGAAAAAGTTTAGAAAAGAGTTAGATACTATCATGGTTAGTTTATATGTCACTTGGCTGCACCACAGTGCCCAGATACTTGGTCAAACATTATTCTGGATGTTTCTATGGAGGTGTTTTTTTTTTTTTTTTTTTTTTTTTGATGAGATTAACATTTAAATTGGACTTTGAGTAAAGCATTACATCCTCTGTAATGTGGGTGAACCCCATCCAATCAGTTGAAGACCTTACTGGAACAAAGACTGACTTCTCCCTAGCAAGAAGGAATTCTGCCAGCTGATTGCCCTTGGAATTGAACTGCAGCTCTTCCCTGGGTCTTCAGTCTGCCAGGCTTCCCTGCAGATTTTGGATTTACCAAGCCTCCTCAATCACGTGAACCAGTTCCTTAATACAAATATCTCTCTTAATATATACATATGCCATTGGTTGTTTCTCTGGAGAACCTTTACTAATACAGACATACAGCTTGTTTTAAAGTATAATATTGAAAGAGAGAAAGAAAGATATTTATATCTTAACTTATATTTGCTTCCAACTTCTTTCACTAAGATGACTGACACCCCAAGTGAGACCAGTAAATAAATAGTGATTAGGGTGATAGAAATCCAAGGGGAAGGCAATTCGATTACTAAAACAATACTCAGTTGCTCTAAATAAGTTCAGGACTACTCATTGTATTAATTTCAACTTAATGGGAAATTTATTGATCTTTTGAATCAAGACATCACAAGTGTGCATAGGTGGTATGAAGCTGGTGGGGGCAGTGAACATTCTAAACACTAATACCAACATCTGGAAAGATCTTGAGAGACTGGAGCTATATTAGATTAAACATAAAAAGGGTAAACATAAGGTCTTTGTATCTAAAAATATCAACCCTTCCAGAACAGGATGGGGTGGAAAAAGATTGAGTAGCATAAAACACACATTATCAGCATAATATGGAGAGGTTGAGGAGTAAGGGTCTGCATCTATCTGTCTGAAGTCTTATGCCAATTTCTGAGTAAATACTTTATATTCCCTTCTAAAAAGAATTACCAAAGTGAGAAAGGGATGCAAAGTGTGTTTTAACAGAAGTAACGAAAAGAACTGGAGATATGAAGTCTTATTAGAGAAACCTTTTTTAAATATTTGAAGATCCTAGTATTTGGAAGAGATGTTCTGTAGAACTGCAAAGAGATGGGATTAATAGGATAGAGCTATAAAAAGACAGATTTCAACTCAGTGGAAGGCAGAACTTTCTAATAGAATGATTAAAGATGAAATGGACCTGTACCTCTGAAACAAAGAATACATTATATGTTTAAAAAAAAAAAAAGAAGATGGCAGGAAGGGAAGAATGAAGGGGCAGAAATCGGAGGGGGAGACGAACCATGAGAGACTATGGACTCTGAGAAACAAACTGAGGGTTCTAGAGGGGAGGGGGGTAGGGGGATGGGTTAGCCTGGTGATGGGTATTAAAGAGGGCACCTATTGAATGGAGCACTGGGTGTTATATGCAAACAATGAATCATGGAACACTACATCAAAAACTAATGATGTAATGTATGGTGATTAACATAACATAATAATAATAAAAAAAAGATAAAATGGGCTTCCTGCGTCACTAGTTGTGTTGAAATCTGTAGTAGATGACGCTTTGGAGAGAAGTATATAACTTTGAGTGGACAGTTGACCTAGATGATATAATAAGAGTTAGCATTTATGAGTATGTATTGTGCCCTTTTCCATTTAATGCTCACAACTCAATGATAGACTTTACTATTTGCCCTAATTATATAGGTGGGGAAGTGGCAGTCCAGAGTCTGTGTAACTTGCCCAAAGCCATATAATGGGCCACCTGCAGAATGGAGATTTGAATCCTAGTAGTCTAACTCCAATGCCCATATGGTTAATCAATATACTATCTATAGTCAGCAAGCTTTGTCTATAAATGTCATAGTAAATATTTTGGGCTTTTCAGGTCGTATGGTCTCTCTTGCAAAAGCAACTCTAGCACAGCTAGCTATATTTCAATAAAACAGGCAAAGGGCCAAAGTTTGGTGGCCGCCATTCTGTAAGTTACAAAGTCCTTTCAAATGCTGAAATTCAGTGATTCTAAGATAATATATGTGGGACATTGTATTATCCCAAACTGGACACCATAATATCTCCCATTGCACGTACTCCTCCTACAGTGTAACCTTGGTACCTTTCTTGTATTGGTTTGATACGGTTTCAGATCCACTGTTTATGACTTAAGTGAAGTTGTTTTTTTGCTTCTGTATTATGGACATCACCAAACACTTCTTTATTTTGTTCAATCTTCCAATGGCAATGTCCATTTCAGAAGGAATATGCATATCCCAACGCACTAGAGAGATGTGTTTAGGGGGCAGTGTGACAACATGGTTTTTTAGGAAAATGCAGCTGTTGTGGCATTTATCAAATTCTTCATCTGTTCTGAAGGATGTGGCTCACATTTTCAAAAGACATTTCCTGGTAGGATCATCTGATGATTTCTTAAAAACAAACCAAAACTATGGCATTATCATGCCTGAGTATCTAATTCTTGGAGAAATGTTTTAAATTCACAAATACTGTGTCTTCCTTTGACAACATAAATATTTTCAAGCAATGTTATTTTACTCATGAATGAACACAGAGCATTTTTTTCATAATGTAGTTCAAATTGACTGAATAATTGAATCCTTGCTTTATTTTTTAAAATCACTTCTCAATATCAGCTACAAACTGGAATTTAGACATAGAGAACATTAAATTAAATGGAATCATACAATTATACCGGTCATGAGAAATATGAAATTAGTTTCAGTAAGAAATTGATTGTCAGAGGATAGTAAGGGAATATTATTATCAGGTATAAGACAAAACATAATATACTATATGGAAACGGTGATATAAATTCTCAAAAAAATTTGTATGTGTTTATTTACTTCAAAACCTGCTATCGCTCTGACATTATTTCCTACTCTTCTTTCCATCCCCCTCTCTGCTCAAGCCATTTTGGCTTCCTTTCTGTCCCCCCAATATGCCAGATACCCGCCCACCTTAGGGCCTTTGTACTGGGCTGTTCCCTCTGTTTGAAATTGTCTTCTAGATCTCCACATGGCTAAATCCTTCATCTCTTTCAAGTCTTAGCTCCAAATCCTTTTGCCCCAAACACCCTCTCATCCTTCACTCTGAGTCCTCATCACTCTCTCCTCCTTCTGTCCTCACAGCCCATCTCACTCCAGGAGATACCTCATGGATTTACTATGTTATTACTTATCTGTCTCTCTCTCCAACAAAGATAAAAGTCTTTCTGTCTTTTATTGAGTGATGTATCCTAAGCACATAGGACAATGACTGACACAGAGTTGGTGCTCTGTAAGTATTTATTGAATACTTAAATGAACTATTGGTTTATTGATATAAAGTGAGATTAATTCCAGACAACTGAGTTACTTAATGATATCCCACTATTTAGCTGCCATTAAAAATAAAATAAAAATAATGCTGTGATCTCTAGTATATACAAAGTTCAAGGTAATAAGCTATCCTGAATTTATTTTCATTCATATCTGGATTATTATAAAATAAAGAAATGGCTAATGTTAAAAATACAACATATTATGTATAAATAAGTAATTACATTTCTGGGACTGGAAAATAACTTTCTAATTGTATGGCATGTCTTGGGTGGACTAAGTTTGAAAAACTTAAGATTAGATAATCAAGCACTTAACCATCTATCTAGAAATTAAGATATTGTTAACCTAAAAAGCTTTGGTGTGTAGATATTGAAAAGGGCCATGTCTGTCATCAAGCTATTCTTATGGGTTAGATGGAATAAGAATTGCACCTTTGGTTTGACTTGATCTAAGGGAGATACACCCATACACACCATTGCTTTGCTTTATTCTTAGAAACTTGGGTGCTGGGGTTGTTCTTTGAAATCAGGAGAAAAAAGAACAATTTATTTTGACCTTTTTTGACTCTCATTTTCTATTTGTTGATCAGAATATAATAAAAGCAGAAATTGGAAGATGTATCTACAGTCTTTAATGAGGACATGGTAGTTCCTAGTCTCAGGGGAAAAGCTCTCATTTCTTGAACCATCTGCTTAGGATTTTTTTCGAAGTAAGAAATGCTCTGTTATGTCAGTATAAAAAAAGATTGTACCCGAACTATCTTGCACTTAATGAGCTTTTAAGAGGTCTGGGAAGGGATAGCAGGGCTTCAGAGGGTACCTTGTTCAGATCATTGCTTTGAAGGTGCAGTGTTCATATTTTGCAGTAACACTTAGCAGTTTTAAAAACAGTGATTACGGTGGGGACTGTAACAAAAAATCCAGATATATCACTTATTGTTTTATTCAAAACATTAAGTCTTGGGGAAGACAGAACAAACTTGAACATCTTAAAAGTGCTTTTTAGATAAAATATTATGGCTAAGGACATAATCCCTCATTTCCCTTAATTCATTATTTTACAGTTTAGAAGGTTCATTAGAGGCAAAGTGTTTGCTTTTTTAAAAAAAGATTCCATTTATTTATTTATTTATTTATTTATTTATTTATTTATTTGAGAGAGAGCGATAGCTCGCACATGCACCCGAGCATGAGGTGGGGGGAGGGGCAGAGGGAGAGCGAGAGAGAATCCTAAGCAGACTCCTTGCTGAGCCTGGAGCCTGACCTGGGGTTTGATCTCACGACCCTGAGATCATGACCTGAGCTGAAACCAAGAGTTGGATGTTCAACCGACTGAGCCATCCAGGTGCCCCAAAGTGTTTGCTTTTTAACATTATTTCCATATGTCTCCAGATTTTGAGTCTATTGCTTAAATTTTCTGGATTCATCATCTGCTAAAAATAAATGTAAGTTCTTTAAAAACTTAAAAATTGGCTTTCTATATTAGAACAACTTTTTTTTTGAAGGTGGAGGGAACTGTCCAAATATGTGCTTCTCCTTTGTCCCTCAGTTAGGCTGTCAATCATAATAGCTTCCTAACGGCAGGCGCCATTCCTTTCTTTCTTTCTTTCTTTCTTTCTTTCTTTCTTTCTTTCTTTCTTTCTTTCTTTCTTTCTTTCTTTCTTTCTTTCTTTCTTTCTTCTTTCTTTCTTTCTTTCTTTCTTTCTTTCTTCTTTCTTTCTTCCTTCCTTCCTTCCTTTCTTTCTTTCTTTCTTTCTTTCTTTCTTTCTTTCTTTCTTTCTTTCTAGAACTACTAATTATTTATTGTACTGAATACAAGTCTCTTGAGGGAAATTTTGTAGAAAAAGGAACACTGTGTCTTAGAAATCTGCCAATCCAGTTGATTCACCAAAGTCAAATTTAAAAATATTGATTATAACTTGATTTTTCAAGTTACAAGTTTTTATTTAAATTCTAGTCAGTTAACATATGGTGTAATATTGGTTTCAGTAGAATTTAGTGATTTATCACTTACGTATAACACCCAGTGCTCATCACTACAAGTGCCCTTCTTAATACTCATCACCCACTTAACCCGTCCCCCTGCCCACTTCCCCTTCAGCAACCCTCAGTTTGTCCTCTGTAGTTAAGAGTCTCTTATAGTTTGCCTCCCTTTCTTTTTCTTCCCATCCCTTATGGTTCATCTGTTTTGTTTCTTAAATTCCACATACGAGTGAAATCATATGATATTTGTCTTTCTCTGATTGACTTGTTTCGCTTAACATAATACACTCTAGCTCTGTCCACATTGTTGCAAATGGCAAGATTCCATTCTTTTTGATGGCTGAGTAATATTCTATTCTATATATATATACATATATACATATACATATATATGTGTATATATATATACACACACACCACATCTTCCTTATCCATTCATCAGTTGGTGGACATTTGGGTTCTTTCCATAATTTGGCTATTGTTGATAATGCTTCTATAAACATTCGGGTGCATGTGCCCCTTTGAATCACTATGTTTGTATCCTTTGCGTAAATATCTAGTAGTGTAATTGCTGGGTTGTAGGGTAGTTCTATTTTTAACTTCTTGAGGAATCTCTATACTGTTTTCCAGAGTGGCTGCCCAGTTTGCATTCCCACCAACAGTGTAAGAGGGTTCCCCTTTCTGTGCATCCTCGCCCACATCTGTTGTTTTCTGTGTTGTTAATTTTAGCCATTTCTGACAGGTGTGAGGTGATATCTCATTGTGGTTTTGATTTGTATTTCCCTGATGATGAGTGATGTTGAGTATCTTTTCGTGTGTCTGTTAACTATCTTATATATCTTCATTGGAAAAATGTCTAGTCATGTCTTCTGCCCATTTTTTTTTTTAAGATTTTATTTATTTATTTGAGAGAGAGAGAGAATGAGAGAGAGCACATGATAGGGGGGAGGGTCAGAGGGAGAAGCAGACTCCCTGCCGAGCAGGGAGCCCGATGCGGGACTCGATCCAGGGACTCCGGGATCATGACCTGAGCCGAAGGCAGTCGTTTAACCAACTGAGCCACCCAGGCACCCGTTCTGCCCATTTTTTAACTGGATTTCCTTAACTTTTTCAGTTTGTTTTCAGGCGTGTGTCTCCAATTTCCCCTTTCCTCTAAGTTAAGCTGAATTGGGTTTTTGTCTTCTAGTAAGGTGAAGAATCCCCCCCCCCCCCAAAAAAAACCCTCTCTAGTGTCTAGGAGTGCCAAGGGTGGACTTTGAAACAAGCACATTAGTCAAAAACTACTCAGATGACTTGTGATTACAATAGAAACTTTGGAGAAGGCAAGGTTCTTCTAAGCTTCAGCTGATCGGAAATTACATTTTTTTTTAGGATTTTTCAATATGAAGAAATTTCATCAAAAATAAAAAATGTGAGCACTCTTCAAGTCCCATAGTGGCATTTGCATGTTATTTTTATCTTGGGGAGAAATTGATACACTTTTATGATAATGGAACAGTGGAAAGAACACATGTACAGGGGTTTGAATTGAGCAGGTTACTCCCCTTTTCTCATTGTCCTGTTGTCATCTTCTATCAAGTTGGGGTCATGTGTCTACTTCATAAGGTGGTTGCAAGGACTGAGTTAAGTAATACACACAGCACCCTAAGTGGCCCATAATAGGTGCTCAAGAATGGTGGTCACATGATATAGTCTACCTACTGGTGAAACTTTATTCTTCTGGTATATTGAGTCTCTGTGGGGTGGTGGTTGTGTACCGCTTGTTGACCTCTATGAGAGGGGTCAGGGCATATGACAACTTGCAAGTCTGTGAACATGTGTGTGTGAGAGAGGTAGAGATTGTATTCTCAATTGCCACTCTCACAATTTGGAGAAGGGAGGCAAGTTGTGGATCAATTTATGCTGGCCTTTTGTGTTGCAGGTTGTTGACCCTGATGTAGAGTATACAAATCAAATTCTTATACCTCTACAGTTAATGTGTATATATACTCTGAGGCTCTCTATGCTATCATTATTGGGATTTGGGGTGAAGGGCTTGAGAATTGTAAGAATTTTTTGCTAACTTTCTATACTTTTTTATAGCTGGAGGGCAGGCTTACTTGCTTGATGCAGATTTACCCACCAGAAGCATTAGAGTGATTAGATTATATTTTCTTTTTCTCGTTAGGGAAAAATGGCAACCAGAAAAATATAAAAACCTGAAAAAAATGTCAATATTAGAAAACAATTTCAACAGAAAGTCAAATTGACCTTAACACAGGTACTGAATGCTGTGTAAATTGTTGTATTTTGCTCACTTTACAACTGTCTATAAAAGCTAAAATAAAATTAAACAGGGAATTAGGAAAATGCCATCAGACATAAAGGAAGTTACAACTGGGAGGAATTCAGACTTGCCGCTAGGCTTATATCTAATGGACATAAAATTTGACTTGAAAATGCTCTGTTACACCTGAGGTACCTTTTGTTGGGTAATTGAAATGAATCTCAGACTGGCTTGTGAGACATTTAACAGCTGTTTCTGTTTATCTTTGAGTTTCTGAATGGGTTTAGAGTCATTTTAATATTTTCTTTGGAAAATCAATTCTGGGCATGTTGAATTAAAGTGATTATTTTTATGTCACCTGGGCTAAATATTGTAGGGAAAAAACCCATAGGAACAACTCCAGATATTTTTTTGTGTATCTGAAGGTATAGTGTGCCATAAAAAGGCTTCTGTTACATTTTAGATACCAACTGCCACTATACTTTGAGGTACTTTGCAGGCTCAAAAGTAAGAAGAGACCTCTAATATGCTATCGCATAAAAGCAATGAGAAGGTATATAAAATATTTTAGAATCATCCTTGGCATAAAAAGGATTTCTAATGAGCACATTTTATAAGGCTGAATTTATTTCTAACAAAACCATTTGTACAAAGCATCATCACGATAGTTTATATAGAGATGGCTTAAGGGAAAAAGTACATTTCTAAAATGCGATTGAGTTGTACCTTCTAGGGAGGCAAATAAACTATTTTAGGAGTATAAATTAAACACCCTTGGAGTTTTTTGTATTTTCAGACTACTGTGGAGAAAGTAAGAAATGCTTATTAATTAAAAGTATAGATTCTTCGCTAGTGTACTAGATGTTAGTGCTGGGAACCAAGGTTAGGGAGATTAGCAAGCATGGGGACTGGGGGACAGGGGACTGGGGGGAAAAATCCTCTTTGGGATGCTGGTGTGTCATTATTTTGTAATTTCTCCCATGAATCTGTGAGTCATGTAATACATGAAATATTTGCTGCAGATAGTGGTATGATGGCAGCTGGATAAAAGACATTCAAGGCTGGAGGAGACAGGGTGAGAGGAAAATGAAGCTCCCTGGGGTCCAGACCCATGGAAGGGAAGCCAAGGCTGAGAACACACTGAGTGAATTGCAGATTCTCTTTGCCCAAGGGTTTTCTAGTGGGACCTCTAAAGGTCTTTGCTTTAGCTTAGAAATTTTGGCCTATCTGTATCTGGGATTTGTCTCTAGAGTTTGTATTTAAGGAATCCTGACATCCATGTAAATATATATTAACATATTAATGCAGATTTGGATGTATTTTAAAGGTCTTTCTGAGCACCCAATCTATGCTCACCCCGATACCACCAAAGCCCTGACCACCCAATCTAAACCCTTTCCGCTAAGAGGATAGCAGAACCAGGGGCCTGTAAAAGCCCAAAGAGACTCTCTATGAGTACCCAGTCAGGTATCAGGTTTAATATGGTAGACATGGGGGACCTATAAACAGTGCAGCCCATCCACCCCATCCCCCCACCTCGGCACATAGATGCAAATATTTTTAAAACATTATGCCAGTCAAATATAACCATCTCTATTCTGGGACTCTTTGTAATATTGGTTGGCTTGTTTCCTTTTAGCATTTACAAATGTCAGAAATTATCTTGCTTATTTATTCTCTTATTTATTTATAATCTGTCTCCCCTCACACTGCATCCCATGAGATAGAAAACTTGTTGTTCTTGTTGATTATTATATTCTCAGGGTCTGGCACATAGTAGGTTTTCAATAAATATTTGCTGGATATATGAATACATCTATGAATGTTGTCTGCATATGAAACTACATATTGTAATTTTATCATTTTTATTTTTATTTATTTATTTTTAAAGATTTTATTTATTTATTTGACAGAGAGAGAGAGCACAAGTAGGGGGAGAGGCAGCAGAGGGAAGAGAGAGGGAGAAGCAGGCTCCTCACTGAGGAGGGGAACCCAGTACGGGGCTCGATCCCAGGACTCTGGGATCATGACCTGAGCCGAAGGCAGATGCTTAATGGAATGAGCCACCCAGGTGCCCCTACATATTGTAATTTTATAAGTACTTACATATATACTATAGCTTATATTATATAATTATATATTTATATTATATATAAATTATGAAATATAAATAATAAAATTTATCTTCCCTTATTTAATTTTTGTACATATTTTCTGTACCTTGCTTTTTTCACTTAGCAATAGCAATACTATTCTATAATAGTAAAGATAAAGCTGTTGCATTCTTTATAAAGGCCACATTGTCACTAGATAATAGTTAATTTAATCAGTCTCTTATTGACACATATTTTAGTTTTCCATTTTTTTCATCAATAAAAACAAGATTGAGATAAATATCCTTGGATGTGTGTCAATACTCATAGGTGGGAGTCTTGCTGTGTGTTATGTGACTAGAAATGAAATTGAGCCAACACAAATGCACAATGAAAATTTTGTAGAATATATTCTAATTGCTCCCCGTAGAGGGCATATAATGTTTTACTATGTAATTGGCCATGTTTGAGAGTGTCTGTCTCTTTTCCTACACCCTGTCAAAGTTTTAGATTGTTGCCAATCTAATAGGTGTTATCAAAGTATTAGATTGTTGCCAATCTAATAGGTAAAAATATATCATTATAGTTCTAATTTACATTTTTCTTATCATAATTGAAGATGAGTAACTTTTGATATTTAGGAGTCATTTATATGTCCTTTTTTGTGAGCTGTCCTAATATTTTTTTTCTATTTTGCTTTCCAAAACTATTTAATCTTATTGATTTGTAGTTGGTCTTTATGTATTAAAGAGTATTAGTTGCAAATAATTTTACTCAGATTGCTGTTTGACTTTTGTGTGTTTCTTCCATGCAGAATTTTTACGCGGATGAATTAATCTTTTCTTTCATTGTTTCTAGTGGATTTTTTATTTGTTTTTTTAAAGTCACACTTAGGAGGCTTTCCCCATTCCAGTTCTTCCAGGATTTTTGTAGTTCTTACATATTTTCATTTTTAATATTTAAAATGGTTTATCCTCTTGGGATCTATTTTTGTATGAAGTGTAATATAGGTATCCAACTTACTTTATTTTTCTCCAAAGGTGTAGTTGTCCTATACTATTTACTAAGAAATCAGCTATCTTCCTCTTGATTTGAAGTGTTAAGTCTATCTTATACTAAATTCCCATATTTATCTGGATTTATTTAAATTCTGTGCCAAAGATATCTGTCTATTCATTCAAATTTTATTTTATATTTTATTATCAGGTATGATTAACTCCCTATCATTGTTTCCCCAGAACTTTTCTTATTATTCTATTCCTCTGTTTCGCCTTATGAAGTAGAAGCAGTGTGTCTAGCCACCCCCCAATAAAATTCATGTTACCACTTTTTTTTTTTTTTTTTTGCGAGAGAGACAATGAGAGACAGAGAGCATGAGAGGGAGGAGCGTCAGAGGGAGAAGCAGACTCCCTGCTGAGCAGGGAGCCCGATGCGGGACTCAATCCCGGGACTCCAGGATCATGACCTGAGCTGAAGGCAGTCGCTTAACCAACTGAGCCACCCCTTGGGGAGGATTATCTTCTTTATGAATTTTCATGTATTTAAGTCTTGTGTGTCCCTCAGCAGCATTATAATCTTTCTTCATGAGGTCTAGGACATTTCTTAAGTTTACTCCTAGCTATTTTTCCCCCTACTACTGTAAATGATGTCTTCTTTTGGGGTTGTTGTTTCTATATGTAAAGGCTATTGTTTTCTATATATTTACACACACACACACACATACCCCACATAAACATTTCACCCAGGCAACTTACTAAATTTCTTCTTTGTTTGCAGTAGTTTTTTAGTTGATTTCCCTTGCATTGTTCAGGTAGGTATAGGGCGATATTATCTGCAGTTAATGAAAAATTTCACTCCTCCCTTCCAATTTTTATGTCTTATATCATTTCTTGTCTAGTGGAATTGTCTACTATCTCCCAGAATAATATTAAGTGACATTAAATAGTAATTTAATTCCTACAGGCTTCTCTTTAAGCTAGCTGATGGTTTTTGAGTTGAGTTACAGCCATTATACAAATATATATTTATATTTAATTTTGCCAAGTATTAAGTATTTTGTTCAAAGGTGGATTACAAAGTTTATCAAATGCCTCTATATTACCTGTGGAGATGACTACACCTTTAAAATTTACTATTAAGGTGAACTATGTTAATACATGTCCCAATACTGAGACATATCCATCAAAGCTGCACTTATTTTGGTGTATTAACCTTTGAATAGCTATTTTATTGTGTGATCTTTTATTATTATTTTTTAATGTTGGACTTTACAAGTAAAATATGTGTACTTTTCTATCATTTTGTGCTACCTTGGTCAGAATTTGCTATCAATATTATGCATTGATATTACATATTGGTTTTATAAGCAATTGGAAAGATTTCTTTCTTTGCTAATATTAAAGAACAGTTTTTGGCGTGCCTTGGTGGCTCAGACGGATGCCTGGGTGGCTCAGTCAGTTAAATGTCTGCCTTCGGCTCAGGTCATGATCCTGGGGTCCTGGGGTCGAGTCCTGCGTTGGGCTCCCTGCTCAGCGGGGAGCCTGCTTCTCTTTCTACCCCTCCCCCCTACTCATGATCTCTCTATCAAATAAATAAATAAATAAATACTCTTAAAAATAGAAAGAACAGTTTTTGGGAAACATTGCAGTACGGGTTCTTTAAAGACTTGTAAGAAACTGATAGCATTTGGTTCTTTATTTTTTGGAGGAGATAGCACTTTGACGACTTTCTCTATTTCTTCTATGGTCATTGGGCAGCATGATAGGTAGAATCTGAGATGCTCCCAGTCTCCCCCAAAATCCTACACCATGGTGTATGTGCCCTTGTATAATCTCCTCCCTTTGTGTGTGGGAGAAACTGTGACCATGATGAATTTTATATTTGTAATTAGGTGACATTATGAGACAAAGATGAAAGGATTTTGCAGATAGGATTATTGTCCCAATTTAGTTGACCTTGAGTTAATCAAAGGGAGATTATCCTGGGGGGGAGGGTCTAACCTAACACCTGAGTCCTAAAAAGGACTGAGGGAAAGGATAGGAAGATTTTAAATATGAGAGAAATTCTACTGGTGGCCTTGAAAAAGTAAGCTACCATGTTGTGAGAGGGCTTCAGAGGGGGCCGCATGGTATCATGTGACAGCCAGCACAGTGGGGAGTTCAGTCCCACAACCACAAAGAAATGGATTCTGCCAACAACCTGAGGGAACCTGAACACAGATCTTTTCTTAGCTGAGCCTGTGAATAAGAACAGAGCTGGCTGAAAATTTGATTTCAGCCTTGTGAGATCCTTAGCAAGAAGCTCCACTGAAATATCCTGGACTTCCAACCCAGAGGCTGTGAGAAAATTGTGTTTTAAAGCCACTAGGTTTGTGGTAATTTGTTATGTAACAATAGAAAAGGAATATAGTCAGTTCAGATTTTTTTTTTTCTTTTTGGACTTCAGTTTTGTCGTTTACATTTTATTGAAAATCATCCATTTCACTCACAATCTTAACCTTATTTGTCTAGAATTGAGCTGAATAATCTCCTAGAATTATTTAAATTTTTTCTAAATTTGTGCATTTTCCCATTATTGTTTCATAGTTTGTGTATTATTTTCTTTCTTTTTTAATGGCCAGTTTTTTTTAAAATGACATTTTTCTAATTAATCTGTCTCTTAATTATTTTTGGCGGTAAAGAACTAGTTTTTACATTATTGGTTTTTGGTTTTCTAAATCATTACTTTCTCTTTTTATGTTTATTAATTTTTCATCTTTATTTCCTTAGGTTTATTTCCTTTTTCATTTGTAAACCAGATTTGGATGTTTAAATTTGCTTATTTTTATTCTTTCTTTTTATGTTGATACAAGAACTGAAGAATCTAATTTTTCTTCTGATCACTGCTGTAGCCGTATCTCCTAGATTTTGATTTACAGTATTTTAATTTGAACATTTTTTCCTAATATGAGCACTAAGATGAGCTCCTACACCTTCCATATATTTCAGTCCATTACTTTTTACCTTTGTTGATTTTAATTTCATTTTGTTTCTTTTTCTCAATGTTATCCTCCATGTCCCTCTGTTTTCAGCCTACCCCTTCTCCTTTTTTTTTGTTTTTAAGATTTTTATTTATTTATTTATTTGAGAGAGAGAGAGAGAGAGAGAAAGCACAAGAGGGGGTAGGGTCACAGGGAGAAGCAAACTCTCCTCTGAGCAGGAAGCCCGATGTGGGACTCAATCTCGGGACTCCGGGATCATGACCTGAGCCAAAGGCAGATGCTTAACTGACTGAGCCACCCAGGCGCCCCCCTCTTCTCCTCTGTGTTGCTTTCAGTATGACCTTCATTTTGGTAATGGTTTTCTTTTTCATTTTATCCTGACTGCTGCTACTTTTTTTCCCCATCTCTTTCTTTTGCCTTTTGATGTTTTGCCTAATCTCATAAAGTTCAGCATTTAATATTGTTTTGCAGAATCAATGACTTCATTAACATTTTCAAAAATTTTATAACAGTATACAGCAACATTATTTTGGTGACCTTTTTCATTTTTCCTGGTCCTTTTTTTTTTTCTTATAGTATTTTTATGTGCTGTTTTCTTTTTTTTTTTTTTTTGCGCGCGAGAGAATGAGAGAGAGCACGAGAGGGAGGAGGGTCAGAGGGAGAAGCAGACTCCCTGCCGAGCAGGGAGCCCGATGTGGGACTCGATCCCAGGACTCCAGGATCATGACCTGAGCCGAAGGCAGTTGCTTAACCAACTGAGCCACCCAGGCGCCCTGTGCTGTTTTCTTTAAAAATTATTATTACTCATCTTAGAATAGGAAGAATTCTTACCAATTAGGGTAGGTATTCACTTCATGACACAAAATTTGTGTGTGAGTGAATTAGTTTAGCCTATATTTGTCCACATCCAGCAGAAACTGGCCACTGCAAGGCTGTTCACCATATCAGGGATCTTTCCTCCATTCTGCCTCAATAACAGCCTGCTTCCTGCAAATATGGCTTGTCTATCTAATACCTCTTTTAGAATTGTCCCCAACCTCCCATTTGCTGCTTCTCTTCTGTGCCAAACTCAATCAAGGGAAGCCCTGGCCACCAGCAACCACACCTGTTGCCACTGTTTCAGTCATGTGTTGTAGGTTTCCCCTATGAGGATGTGCCAATTACTTTGGGGAATTGAGATCTGCTGGCTTCAAGTGAGATTTGTAGCTGTGGTCATTCCATCTTCCCATTCTCTTGTTTTATCATCATTTAAAACACTTTTACTGCATATGATAACCTTCTTCACACATTGTGGTTGGGGGTAAGATATCTCATAATTTGTCAAGGATAAAGTTAATATTTTGTTGGGGCTCCTGGGTGGCTTAGTGGTTAAGCATCTGCCTTCGGCTCAGGTCATGATCCCAGAGTCCTGGGATCGAGTCCCGCATCGGGCTCCCTGCTCGGCGGGGAGTCTGCTTCTCCCTCTCCCACTCCCCCTGCTTGTGTTCCCTCTCTTGCTGTGTCTCTCTCTGTCAAATAAATAAATAAATAAAATCTTAAAAAAAAGTATTTTGTTTCTGTGTCTTGTTCTCCTTTTTTGAGTGATCTCAAAGAGAAGATCTTTTTTATTTTAAAGCTGTAAATCTACTGTAATTGTAGAACATTCAATTGTTGAAGTATAAGTTTACTTAAAACTTTTTTTGGTGGCTATGTACCACATAGGGAAACTTTTAATTTAGCTAATTTTATGGGGCTATTAATTTTGATTGTTTCAACACTAATAAATAAAATTCACATTTGTTTGAGAAGCTCTGTAATGAGGTTAAGCTCTAGAATATATAGTTTACTGAGCTATAACAATTCCAAATTAATGGCTGTTATCTTGTTTGAGTAAAGAACTGAATGTTTTATACTCAATGATTAGTCCCTATTGTGTATATTCAATTCTTATTGAATAACCACTGCATTTTGAACATAGTAAAAAATCTAATTTTATATTAAATCATAACAAGAGTTTTCAGCCTCCTATTTAATAAAAATCAGATAGGAAGAGACTGCATTTCCTTTTTTAAGTGGTTCCAGAGAGTGACGGTAGCCACTTTTTTTTTTAACCAAAGGCATAAAGTCTTCTATTTTTCCAGCTAAGAGAAATTAGGCTAATGGTTTTGAGAGCAAACCTGAATTCTAATCCTTGCTTTGATATTAACTAGGCAATGGCCTGTTTTTGCAATTATGAAATAGAAGTTATATTTTTACCTTGCATTAGTGTTGAGTAGCATAAGAAATTAAATTCAATGACCTTTAAGTGCTAACTCATTACTTTTTCTTGTTAAGGGACCAAGTAATAGTTACTATCACCACAGGAAAAATAGAATGCCCAGAACTCTGGAACACAGGTGGCTCCATGTAAAGATCTTGCAAGTCACAAAGGGATTAAAAAACCCCCACAAAACCCCCAGGATGCTGTCTATTAAAACCTCAGACATATTGTAGTTATTTTAAAATGTATATATTTAGTTGTGTGTGGCAGGATTATAACTTGAAGTACTTGTCTTGTTACGCTGAATATGTTTTCTATTTTCTCTTTTTACTCCAGGAGCATTTTCTTCCCTAGCCACACCAAAGTAGAAACAAAGATTCAAAGAAACCCCAGAGGCTTATTTTAGGACTGATTTTTTTTTTTTTTTTTTTGCCACTTTACAGAGACTACACAAGACTGGGTTTGGGAAAGGAAAGGAAGTGACAAGGAAAAAACAGGAGAGGGCACTGGTCTGTAGGAGCAGGGTGCAGAGGGCAAGAACTCATCACTGTAAGACACTGGCCATTCAGCATCCTCGGGCAACCATCCTTAGGTCGGGGCACTGGGGCACCCGGTGGGGGTCAAGACTGGAAAGAAGAGCCTTACCCCAGACCTGAACTGAATAAGTCAGAAAGTTACCTCTGTGCAGAGGTAGCAACACACCTGCCTCTGCTGCATGAGTTTTTCTCTTATTAGATTGACAGTTTCTGACAGCACAGATGGAATCTCTGTTCTATCAATTCAATGTATTAACCATCCCTCTGTGCCTTCTGCACATGTACTGAATGGTGTTCATACTATGGCGAACCTGTACTGAATATAGGTTACTTTGAATACACCTGGAATCTATTGCTCCTAGTAGTGAAGTTACATGCTTACCTTGAAGGCAATGTCTTTGTTTTTATGTGATTATGCTAGCTTAAAAAAAATTGTAATTATGTAATTTAATTAAATACCACTTAAACTGATGAAATATGGTTGTGAAAACAGAAAGAATTGTTGTTCATGCCAAAATGAATTTGAGGAGTTTGGAAGGATTGAGTCGTTATTTAAAATATTTGTTGTCAAATTAGGTATGGACAGAGTAACACTAAAAGATTGGGCAAAATCATGAAAAAAATAAAAGGATTCTGTTAGCATATTAAGATAGTTTCCAAGTGTCTTTAAGTTCTCATTCCACTGATAGGAAACCAAACTGGAACTCACAGCAAATGCAGTATGGATTTGGTTCTTGACCTCTACTTTTACTCAATCTATGGATCCAGCAGAAGGAAAAGCTTTCACCTCTCTTGCATTAGAAGGGTGGCGAATAAATGCACATTTGTATGTACTACTTTAGAGGGAATTTTTAATGTAGGTTTTTGTGCTTCCCTGCTTTAATTGATGTTAATTTTTAATGGGTGAAATACCCATCTCAGTTATACTTGATCCAAGGACTTCTACTGGGCTTCCTTTTGTTTTTTTTCTGCAGAGTCTAGCTTGCATGGTACATAGACTCACAGTGAAGGTTGCTGATTAATATTTGTAGAGAGAATAAACAAATTTCTCAGGAACAAAGTCTGACTGGTTAGTTAAAATCTCTGCAATAAATAGGAATAGACATGGAAGTATGAGTTTCTATCTCTGGAAAGAGCAGAAAAACACTAAGTTGGTTTGCTGTGTAAATTCAGACAAGTGAAGCAGATGATTGATGCAAAGTCTCATGGTTAATGTTTCAGTACATTCATTTGATTTGTGTGGTAATTAGGAGGAACTGAATTTTTAGGAGAGGAGAATAAAACAACTCGGGGAATAAAAGAATGTGGATATAGGTTGAAAGAGGAGAAAGAATATAGCCAGGGAGGCTAGCGAACAGGCTATTGCATATGTCCTGAATTATTACTGTGATATGGAAATAAAATATATTACAAACAATACTAAGGATGAGTAATTGCGGTGAATTGAATCTTCTCACATTTATCCTTGCATCTCAAGAGCTTAGCCAAGAGTTGGCACATTGTAATTAATAAATAAATGTCTGTTGAATGAATTAATGACTGAAAAGGGCTGAAGGGTTGTGAGATGCAAAATATCCTCAAATGTCTGAATCTTAAACTCAACATTTCGGAAGGTTGACAGCACATAACAAAGGTGATTGTGTAGTGGGTTACCCCCTTAGAGTGGTTTTGAAGCAGGCTTACGTGCTCCCAGGTTTGTTAGATTCATTCTAGGACATAAGGTAGCCATAGTCATCTCACCTGGAGCCTGGCATGTGGCTGCACAGCTAAGGCTAGTGGTCAAGCCCCTTTCCTGACTACAGATGGCCAAGAAATGCTGGATCAATGTGGGACCATGTTGATAAGCCCCAAGGGTGGGAAAGGGCAGCCCAGACCAGAGTTAATGCTCTTCTACCTGGGTCTAAGCTGTATCTCGTGCCAGAGAGTGTGATGGGATGGAGTCCCTGGGCTTCCTCCTAAATTTCTTGTGGGTGCCTAATTAGTGTGTATTGCTCATTTTTATTTTCTGAGAAGAGTTTTCTGTAATTGAAGGACAGATCTTTTGAAAATGCTAACATTTGGACTTTTATTTTTGGGGAATGCATGTAAAAAGGTGCTCGGAAAAATCAGATTCATAAAGGTTTGCCATTATTTCAATAAGTCAAATGATAGACAATATTTAAAGGTGTGGGTTATCTCTTTTATGCCACACCATGCAGTCTGTTTTGGGTTCCTTTTTGTTTCCAGGTGCAATTCCAAATTGAGTACCTGGAACAAGGCCTGGAATAAATTAGATGCTCAATAAAAACTTGTTGAATGACTGACTGAATGCTGCTTTCTCCTCCCTAGCAGCTGGCTAACCTAGCAACATTTGAAAGACAGCTGGATAATTCTGGGCCATTCAGGAGTTCAGATTCATACTAAAAGAGGCTGAAGACTGGGCACACAGATCATTTCTCTAGAGAGCTCTTTTCCTCAACTGCCTCCTGAAAATTACACTTTTGTTGGCTTTTATGTTATGGCATGAAATCTGCTCATTTAATCAGATGTTAGAAAAAGGAAAGAGATTTACAGAGAAAGAAAATTGAGGAGCACTCTTAACCAAAAAATGTTTGACCAAAAACTAAGCCCTTAATGTAAAGCAGAATTTTCTAGAAATAGTTTATTTAGCGATGGAACCTTGTCATAAACTGTGGTAAAATGATTCTTTGATTAAAGAGTAAACAGCAAGGAATGATGCCTGATAATGACCATAGATAGAACTCTTTTGAATCGGAGTTTAAGTTTCAACACTTAAAACAATTTCTATTATGGTGTTAAATAGACTTGTAAACTCTTAGTTATCCATACATATTTCCTGAATCTCAAGTGCTGGCCAGTGTATATTTTACAGTGCTTTGCCCTGCAAAATTAATCATAATTTATGGAATATGTCCTGGGAGGCAGATGTTTGATTTTTCTTTTATTTTTAATACTATTTCACAGAACTAGGTGTGTACAACTCTCTTGATTCCTTTCACAAGAATTAATGAGAAAATTCTTCTTGCTTCAATGCAAATTCTACCAAAGCCTGTGTAAGTCTGTCACCTTCGTGTTACAAATACTAATAGGGAGGGACAGGAACCCCAAGGTCAGCACACAATAGCAAGAAGAATGAAGGGATATGTCTGAACCAGGTCCCTGGAAGAAATAGCTGTTGCCAAAGAATCTGTCATTCCAACCAAACAACCTGGGGCAATTTAGTCCTGAACTTCCAGCACTGTTGCCATGGTTTCTAGACAAGGACGACAGGACTGTATCCCAATTATGTCCTTCAGAATGACAGGTAACTGAAAAATAGGAAATGGAGTAATAAAATCTCAGGTCACCCAGAAGAGGTGTGGTAGCTACAAGTGACACAGAAATGAGAGATGCAGGTCTATGTTTGTTTAAGAAATGCTTTTGTGATTTAGAATGCAAATGTGTATCGGGCAAGTGCTCCAGACTTTCCATAGCAATTTTATCCATCATCCAGCTCGTTATTCAAAGCCAGGTATCTCCTGCTTAGTAGAAATGTTCTTAATAACATTTTAAACTTAAAGAATCTGTGAATTAACAGTATTTAAGGAAAAGAAATCTTTTTTTTTTTTTTAAATGGAGGCCCATACCATTTCTTTTTTTTTCTTTTCTTTCTTTTTTTTTTTTTTTTTTAAAGATTTTATTTATTTGACAGAGAGAGACACAGCAAGAGAGGGAACGCAAGCAGGGGGAGTGGGAGAGGGAGAAGCAGGCTCCCCGAGGAGCAGGGAGCTGACGCGGGGCTCGATCCCAGGACCCTGGGACCATGACCCGAGCCGAAGGCAGACGCTTAACGACTGAGCCACCCAGGCGCCCAGGAAAAGAAATCTTGAACAGCGGAAAGTAAAAAGTATTTCTTGAATTCTGAAGATATTGCAGATATAGCAATGCCATTTTTTTCCCTTAATGCTGGGGTCAAATGTAATACTCTCTTTTTCCAGTTGATGGTGTTACAGCGAACTTTGCACCTAGCTTTGAGCCATGTCAGATAATCAGTGTTATTTTGCCAGGGTCAGCAGTAAATTTGCTGTCATGCTATTGGCTGTAAGGAAGATACTTGCCTTTTCAATGAGAGGAAACTTTATGTAGAGATCAAAGGGTTCACAATGAACTCTAGAATGGTACGGGCAGTATTGGTTCTGTATTCTCTGCAGTTAAGCAGAAATGGAGCATTTTAATCCCAAAGCAGCATGAGGTAATTTACGTAATCTTTAAGTTCAAAACCATTTTTAATGTAAAATCTTTAAAACGTTAAGTCTCAGTTTATTCACTCAGTTTATTCAAATGGAATAACACCTACCTCTTAGAGTCATGTCTTTAAATTAGATAATGTATATAAAGCATTTAGCTCAGCATCTGGCACATACCAGTACGTAAATGTCGTTTTGTCATCATTACTACTATTAAACGACCTTCTGTCATATACATTGTGGTGAGTGTGAAGTTATTACTATCACAGAGAAACAAACAAAATTGGTAAATTTAAGGATTTAAAATCACATATCCACAAAAAGATTTTAAAGAAGTACTTTAGATATGAGATTAGATGTGTTTGAATGATGATGAAAAAGAGCATGAATTTACTAAATGGTATTTCAGGGACTACTGCCAGCAGAGTGAGATGGAAACTTCTAGATGGCCTGAAGCCTGCAATCATGCCTCCTGAGTTTTTCCTTAAAGATATTTATTTTTGACACTGTGAGGACAACATAACATTTTTGTCAACACATTGAATATAGCTGTTACAGTTTTATGAAGATCAGCTTTATCATTTTCTTTTGATGCATAAATTCAAAGAGTTTAGCTGGATTCTTAAGTTTGATTGTTATTGTATTCAGGATGCTTTTTTTTTTTTTCCTCAGCAAGAATTGGTTTGATTTTATATTGGAAGTAATTAGGAAAAAATGATTTATTTAGTAAGAGATTTCTGTATGATAAATCTTATAACATCAATCTATCTTCTGTGTAAATAATGACAATGATAAAGAAAAAAAAAGAATGAATTTCTTCTCCTTTATGACACTGCTTTTTCAAAAAAAAAAACATCTTGGAGGTTTGGAGTACAAACTTTCACACAGTTTATTTTGCTTTGCTTGTTTGGTCCTCACATGTTGTGGTGAATTCCTTCCATTCATAAACCCTGAAATTTGAATTCCATCGTATGTATGTATAATTTTGTTGAGTATTTCTGATCAAAGCAAGTAGAGACCTGGGCCATTTCCAATGAAAAGACATAAAAAATTCACATATTATGGAATTATATGAAAAATAGCCTTAATTTGTTATTCATATTTTAAGTTACTCTTCTGTTACTGAAATTTTGGAATAATGGTTATAATCAAAATATGAACCATTATTTTGAAAATAAATACAAAGGGCAAAAACTCCAGTAACCCAATTTCTTTTGTCTTAATTCTTTTCTCTGTATGGTCTAAGTGCCATGGAAGGAAAGCTTTGTTGGTGGGGCAGCAGTCCTGTTGGCACACCAAGTTTTCTGCCTGCAAATGGGATTTTGAATGATTTCTCTTATGCATTTCTTTTATGGCCTGGTTACATCTCGCTGAAACATCAGAAGGAAGCAGCTTCTCTCATCCAAAAGCTGACTTAGAAAGGTGACATATCTATTTTTGTTGTCATTTTACAACACAGGTTGTGAGACGGAATGATGACAACCTACGGGACTCACCAAAATTATGTAGACAGTGTGAGGGTCTTGGTAACTTACCTTAAAAGAGATTTCGTATTGTTCTCCTCCCCAGATTTCTAAACCTGGGTCATAGCCACCCAACTCCCAAAACCATTTTCGATCCACAGCAAAGAGACCTCCAGCCATAACAGGGGACCTGTGAAATGGACAAAATAATCTTTAAAGGACTATGAACATCTGCTTGGAAAAAAAATAAAAGCAAACTTCAAGATAGGTTTCAGTGGTCAACAGTAAGATACTTTTCAGCACTGGTTTTCTGTAAGTGGATATAGGGTTCTCATTGGGTCTCTAGCTGCTCTTGGAATCCTCATGAGCTTTTAACTTTGCACTTCAGTTTCTAATGCAATTAATGCCACGTAAAGCCACATTTACTCCATCTATTAATCATTAGAGAGAAAGACATGACTGTTAGGGACTGATATATTGAGAGATATCACTCAATTTTATGACTTCTCCTTCAGTGAATGGAATCCTGTACTATCAGACAGATGAAAGTATAGTAAACAATTTTACAGATAATATCTTTAATTTCATCTCTCAGTATGGATTCACCAAGAATTTCCCACTGACACAGGTCATGTCCATTTTATAGATTATGACATGATCAGTAGAATGAAATAACCAACCAGAATTGGTTATTTAATTAAGATGCCAAATGTGGAATTTAAGCTAGGCCTTTTCACTGTAATTATATTATTCTTTTTAGGCTTTCTCTGACTTTCTAAGAAATATTCCTTTTGGTCAAATAATAATTTTCAAGTATTCCATTCCTGTTAGGACACATTGTAGTTCTGTTGCTATATAATGAGATAATGAGATAATCACTGGGCCCTGTCCTAAAATTTTTATAGTTTAAAGGTAGCTCTAGTTTTTTTGAGTGCTCAATATGTGTTGGGCTCTTGGCTAAAAGTTTTACTCAATTCTTTTGATTCATCCACACTACAACCCTGTGAATATCATTCCTATGTAATGTTTGAAGAAATAGGCAGAGAGAGGTAAGGACCAGGGGGCTGGAGCTAGTGGTGGTCCTGGGGCTGAACCAGGTCCTCTGATTTCGAAGTCTTTGAGCTCTTTACCGTGACATTTTTCTGTTTTAGAGTTTGGGGGTGAAGAGAGACAAATACGTAAATGTGGATATAAAACAATTAAAGAATGCCCTTATGCAGACAAAGCAAATCTATAAAAAACTCACATTTCCAACATAGTTTTTGTGATCATTTTGAAAAATTTTTGAAGCAAAGAATATTTATAAATAAAAGTACAAGGCATTAAGTGTTGAAGATACACATTTTCAAATATCTATAAACGTATTAGACATGCCAATTTACAGACCAACTGAAGACTTGCTCTTGGTAAAGAGCATAAACTTCAAAAAACTATGAGGCACTTGAACCACATAAACCTGAATTTCTTTGTGTGTTATATATTTCAAAGACTTTGTATGTTAAAATGGTATTTGGCCTAATTACTTCAGTTGAAGAATATTTTTTAATGTGTAGACTCTGTGTAGATGGAAAGATTGCAAGGCAGAAAAGGGGATTATTATTCCACCTAGGAAAGCGAGCAGAATTAAAAAAAAATAACCTGAAGAATCTCATGCAATTTTTTATATTGTTTGAAATAAAAATCCTAGAATCAGATGTAGCCTACTTTATCTCCCTCTCCAGCAGCCTAATCTTTTTCCATTTTCCACGCACTGGATTTCGGAGCAGAATTACAACTGTAGCTGGAACAAATTAGGACTGTAACATGTATTAGGTGCAGCTCCCCCATGAACACACGACCACAGTGTAACCTCTGTTTTCTAAGACCTTGGGCAGAAGGGATCAGAACTTCTCGATCCTGTTCAAACTGAACCACAAATGGAAAGATCTTAAGTCATACAAATGTATTCTCATTTGATCGTGGAAAATCTGAGACCAAAGTGCATCAGAATTTACGCTGTGCAGACTAAATCTCAAAACTAGAATTATCATAGATCTAGAATTATCGATAGTAGCAAGAGAAAGACCTATACTGATTTTTTTGTTTGCATGTATGTATTGTATGTAATTTGTTGGAAACACAGTATCCTGTTTTCTTAATGAGTTTATGAAAAAAACTGTGTAGTGTATTCTAGGTTAGTTTTAGATATAATAAGATGAATTCAAATGGATCCTTTTTGTCTTTGTTGATGTTTTTACCAGGCTCCAAATAAATTAATGTTTCCCATCTTGATTAATGTGAATGACTGGTAAGAAACCAACTTTTCATTTATGTATGCATTTACTCATATTTGCCTATTAATCTTTTAAACAGATTAATTGAGGTACAGTTGACATACAATGGATTGCATATATTTTAAGTATACAATTTTTTTTTTTAAGATTTTATTTATTTATTTGAGAGAGAGAGAATGAAAGACAGAGAGCATGAGAGGGAGGAGGGTCAGAGGGAGAAGCAGACTCTCCGCCGAGCAGGGAGCCCGATGCAGGACTCGATCCTGGGACTCCAGGATCATGACCTGAGCCGAAGGCAGTCGCCTAACCAACTGAGCCACCCAAGCGCCCCTTAAGTATACAATTTGATGAGTCTTGACGTAAGTATGTGTACCCCAGTGCAGGTATCACCACATTCAAGACTAGGAACATATTTGCCATCCCCCTAAATTTTCTTGTAATCCCTCTCTTCTGACCTCATTCCCGTTGTCTAGGCAACCACTAATCGGCTGTCTGTTACTGTATATTAATTAGCTTGAGTTTCTAGAATTTTATATAAACCTAACCATATAATTTGTTTTCTTTTTCCGGGCCTGGCTTCTTTTTTTCAGTATGATTACTTTTAGCTTCATCTATGTTTTGCATGTATTAATAGTTCACCCTTTTTTATTGCTGAGTAGTATTCCATTTGAATAAATATATCACAGTTTGATTATCCACTCACTTATTGATGGGCATTTGGATTGTGTCCAGTTTTGAGCTGTTACAAACAAAGCTGCTATGAATTTTGTTTCCTAATCTTTGTGTGGACATATGCTTTCATTTCTCTCTCGAGAAAATGCCTAGGAGTGGAATGACTAGATCATATGGCGAGTATATGCTTAACTTTCGAAGAAATGGTCAAACTCTTTTTCAAAGCGGTTGTGCCCTTTTATATACCTAATAGCAGTGTTTTATTTCCAGCTGTTACCCTTTCTCATTAATACTTGATACGGGCAGGCTTTTGAAGTTTGGTCATTATGATAGGGATATAATGGTATCTCAGAGTGGTTTTATTTTGCATTTCCATGATGATTAATGATGCTGAGCATATTTGTGTCACTTCTCTCATTTTTCTTGTCAGTCTGGCTAGAGGTTTACCGATTTTACTGATCTGCTTAAAGAACTAGTTTTTGGTTTCATTGATTTTTCTCTGTTCTTTTCACTTATAGTTCATTGATTTCTCTTTAGATTTTATTGTTTTAATCTTCTACTTACCTTGTGTTTAATTAGCTCTTCTTTTTCTCAATACTTAAGGTAGAAGCTAAGATCATTGATTTGAGAGTTTTCTTTTTTCTATAGAGGTATTTAGTACTATAAATCTTCCCTAAGCAGAATCCCACAAAAAATGATATGCAGTGTTCTCATTTTCATTATGTTCAAAATACTTCCTAATTTCTCTTTTCTTTTCTTTCTTTGATCCATTAGGTATATAGACATGTGCAATCTAGTTTCCAAATATTTAGGGCTTTTAAAATTTATTTTTTATTTTTATTTATTTTTTAAAGCTTTTTTTTTTTTAAGATTTTATTTGTTTATTTGACAGAGAGAGAGCACAAGGAAGGGGAGTAGCAGAGGGAGAGGGAGAAGCAAGCTCTCTGCTGAGCAGGGAGCCAGATGTGGGGCTCAATCCCAGGATCCTCGGATCATGACCTAAGCCAAGGCAGATGCTTAGCCAACTGAGCCACCCAGGTGCCCCTATTTAGGGATTTTTTTTAGAGATTTTTTTTTGTTATTGATCTTAATTTAATTCCATTGTGCTCAGATAATATATTTCCTATGACTTGAATACTTTCAAATTTATAATGACTTTTTAATGGCTCAGAATGTGGCCTATCTTGGTAAATGTTCCATCTACATTTGATAAAAAAGCATGTTCTGTTGCTGTTGAGTGGACTGGTCTATAAATATTTATTAGGTAAAGTTGGTTGATAGTGCTATTCAAGTCTTCTATATTCTTATTAATTTTCTGTTTCCTTATTCTATTAATTAGAGAGAGGGATATTGTAATTTATGACTCTAATTCTGAATTTGTTTATTTCTTTGTGCTATTCCATAGTTTTTGCTTCATGTATTTTGTAGCTCTGTTAATAAGTGCCTAAATGTCTAGGATGTTATGTGCTCTTGATGAATTAACCTTACTCTTGTTACAAAGTGACTTTTATCATCTCTGGTAATAATCTTTGCTTTACCTTTTCAGCTTTCTTTGGATTTGTACTATTTAAACACTAATATTTATAACTTTTATAACTTTTTACTTTATTTTAAAAACTATTTGTGTCTTTAAAGTGGTTTTCATGTTTACAACATATACTTGCATCTTGCTATTTTATAATCTCTGCCTTTTAATTGGGTTATTTAGATAACTTACTTTTTTTTTTTTTTTAAAGATTTTATTTATTTATTTGAGAGAGAGAGAATGAGAGACAGAGAGCATGAGAGGGAGGAGGGTCAGAGGGAGAAGCAGACTCCCCGCCGAGCAGAGAGCCCGATGCGGGACTCCATCCAGGGACTCCAGGATCATGACCTGAGCCGAAGGCAGTCGCCTAACCAACTGAGCCACCCAGGCGCCCTAGATAACTTACTTTTAATATAATTATTCATGTGGTTAAGCCTTAATCTATGATCTTCTTTGTTTTTTGTTTGTCCCATTTATTATTTTTTTTAAAGATTTTATTTATTTATTTGAGAGAGAGTGAGTGAGAGAGAGAGAGCACCAGGGGGTGAGTGGCAAAGGGAGAGTAAGAAGCAGACTCCCCAGTGAGCAGGGAGCTGGATGTGGGGTTCAATCCCAGGACTCTGGGATCATGACCTCAGCCAAAGACAGATGCTTAACCTACTAAGCCACCCAGGTGCCCCTCTATTTGTCCCATTTATTATTTCTTTTTCCATCTTTTGATTCATTGAATATTTTTCATGATTCCATTTAGTGTCCTTTTTGACTTAACAAAGACTCCTTGTTTTTTTTTATTTAAGTGGTTGCTTTAGGGTTTATCACATATGTTTATTTTTGATCATATTTACCTTCCAGTATATTTTACCACTGCACATATATTATAAAAGCCTTTTGATAGAATGCTTTCATTTCTCTTCCCCCAACCTTTGTACTTTGTTGGCATACATTTTATGGTTCTATGTGTTATAAATCCCCATTATATTATTAATATTTTTGTTTAAGCAGTCAACTATCCTTTAAAAAGATTTAAAAATAAAATTTCATATATATGAAATTATATTATGAACACATTTTTGTCTCCTTAATTCTTTTGTGTAGACCCAGATTTCTATCATTACATTTCTACCCTGCTTAAAGGACTTCCTTTAACATTTCTGGTAGTGGGAGTTTGATCTTTTGCATTTATCTACATTTTTAAAGATGTAGTCCTCTTGTCATCTACATTTTTAAAGACACTTTTGTTGGCTATAGAATACTAGGTTAATAGCTTTTTTCTTTCAATCCTCTAAAGATGTTGCTTACTTTCTTTCTCATTTGCATTGTTTTCCATAAAAAATGTGTTATTTTTATCTTTGCTTTTCTGTACATACTGAGTTTTCTCCCCCACTCTGGCTTCTTAAGATCTTCTCTATGTCATTGGATTTGAGCTCTTATATAAGACATGACATATGTTATATAGTTTTCTTGGTATACTTGTGTTTGGGATTACTTGAGTTCCTGGGATCGTATATATAGTTTTCATGAAATTTGGACGATTCTTGGGCATTATTTCTTTCAGGATTCTTTTTTTAAATAAAGGATTTTATTTATTTATTTGACACAGAGAGAGAGAGTATACAAGTGGGGGGAGGGGGGAGCAGCAGAGGGAGAGATAGAGAAGCAGACTCCCCACTGAGCAGAGAGCCTGATGTGGGGCTCAATCCCAGGACCCTGGGACCATGATCTGAGGTGAAGGCAGATGCTTAACCCACTGAGCCACCTAGGCGCCCTTTTTCCAGTATTCTTTTTGTCCCTACCTTTTGTTCATATCTTCCAAAGACTCCAATTATACACTTTGTTCATTTCCATAACTTCTCTTTTTGCATTTCATTTTGGATGCTATATCTTCCAGTTTACAAATCTTTTTTTTTTTTTTTTTTGGTAATGTCTAATCTGCTGATAACCCCATCTAAAGCATTTTTAATCTTACACCTTTTTTTACCTTTACAATTTTTATTTTGCTCTTTTTATATCTTAAATGTCTCTGCTTAACTTTCTTCCTTTTTAAAAAAGATTTTATTTATTTATATGACAGAGAGAGAGAGAGCATAAGCAGGGGGAGCAGCAGAGGGAGAGAGAGAAGCAGGCTCTCTGCTGAGCAGGGAGACCGATGCAGGGTTTGATCCCAGGACCGTGGAATCAGGACCTAAGCCGAAGGCAGATGCTTAACCAACTGAGTCACCCAGGCGCCCCTCTGCTTAACCTTCTGAACATGTAGAACACTGTTACAATGTCTTAAAGTCTTATCTGTTGATTCTTAGGTCTTAGTTTCCATTGACTGAATTATCTACTAATTATGGGCCATATACAGGTACTTCTTTGTATGCCTGGTAATTTTTTCATCAGGTTCTAGAACTTTTACATTTTGGGGTGCTGGACATTTTGGTATTCTTTTAAACATCTTGTTCTGGGATGCAGTTACATTACTTGGAAATAGTTTGACCCTCTTGGGATTTGTTCTTACAATTTATTAGGCAGGATTGGACTAGTGCTTAATCTAGGGCAAATTATTCGCTTCTCCTAATCTAGACCTTCCATGTGCTCTACTGAATGTCCTACAAATCACCAAGTTTGTCAGTCTGGCTGGTGGGAACATACACTATTCCAAGACTTCTGTTTGTTCTGGGCACTATTATTTCTAATTCTTTTGAATGTTTGTTTGTTTGGGTTGTTCCTTCACACACATGCTCCTACCATTACTCTGCTGAATACTCAAGGGGTACAGATTTGTAGCTCTCTTCTCGTGGTGTTCTGCCCTTGATATTCTAGCTGCCCCATTCTCCCCAAATTCTCAGCTCCATATCAACCCATGCTGAGCCCCACCTGGCCCACCTGGGTTCCCCTTCCTTATACCACAACCTAGAAACTCTTGAGTCAAGAAACTGGGGCAATTGTAGGTCTCATGTTATCGTTTCCCATCTCTCAGGGATCATTGTCCTTCACTGTTGGACATTGAGTGTCTTGAAAATTACTATTTCATATATTTTATGTGTTTTCATGTGGGTGGGTAAATCTAGCCCATATTACTTCATCTTGTCCAACTGTGGAAGTCTGAAGATTTATCCATTAATTTTTATTTTAGAACATTAAAAAATATTTACTGAATTATTTTGAATAGATAATACATTGACATGTTTATAAACATTCTTGTTCCTACATCTATCCACTGCTACTCTATTTTTCTCATCACAAACAACCACTATTATTTCTTGGATGTCCTTTCAGAGGTATTTTATGCTTATATAGGGAGATACAGCTATATCTGTTTTTTTCTTCCTTTTCTATACAAATGATTGTATACTTACATATACAGTGTCCTTTACTTAATTAAAAAAATGCTTAATTATTAAAAACTAGCTAATATTTTTAATGATCATGGCATCCTTGTTCTATTTTTTTTAACATTTGCCCGTCATTACATTGTGCATCTATATGTATATATATATTTGGTGAACATTTAGGTTATTTTCAAAATTTTGCTCTTTCAAAATTTCTACAGTGAATAACTGTACATACATCATTGTCACATGTGTGTGAATATATCTTAGGATAAATTTCTGGAATTATATATCCTGGTTTGCTATACAGAGTAAAAGTGTACAGATTTATTTACTTTTTCACTTCTGGAAGTTAAAAGTTCACAATTAAGTTGTGTCCTAACCTGAAGCTTTAGCTCACGTTCCATACCAGTGCAAGCCTAATGACTTAGGGCCTGATAAAATAAGAGTTAGAGAAGAGTAACAATCCTACTGAGAAATTATGGATCTATCATAAATTACTAGTATAGGCCAGTCTACAGATAAATCTTGCTAGGGACATGTCATGATTATGACAGTGTTTGGAGAGGAACGGTTGAAAAGTTTCTCAGGGTAAAAGATTAAAAAAAGAAAGAAAGAAATGGAAAGAAAGGGTGTGGGGTAAAGGATGGATTTGACACTAAGGAAGATAGTGTACAAAGGCCCTGTGGTAGGAGGGAGCATAGTAATAAGAAATGGAAGAAGACCAGTCCTGCTGAAGCCAGAGCATGAGGGGAGGATGGAGGATGCATGGGGAGTACCTAGTGCAGTGCCAAAATAGAGCGGGTGCTAAAAATTCCCACCGGGAACATATATAGGCAATGCCAATGTAACACAAGAAATTATTGATACATAAATAGGTATTTGTTCTTCCCCTTTGATCACCACAATCCTTCTCATTTCAGGCACAGAGCAAGCCAGGACAGCAGCCTTGATGATTTTTGTGGCTTGGAAAGAAGAAGTTGTTAAAAGATAAGAGCTTCTTCTATTTTTAAGGGAGTCTAAGCAGCCTGAAGAGATCATGCAAGATGTCCCAGAGAGGAAAGAAAGAGCCAGAAGCCGTCAAGTCCTGGGGTGACAGAGGCACCTCCTGCACGGTGAGTGCTTTGGGAGATGGCAAGGCCTCCTGTGTGGGACACATATGGAAGCTATATCCCCCGAACTGGGACTCAGCCTTGACAAACTTTGTTTTGCATGAAATGAACAGAACTGCTGATTTGAAGGAACTGAGTGGTTTGGGCAGTAGGGGTCTTGGTGGCAACTCATATCATATATGATATCATCATATCATCATTGGGTCATCTTTTAAAAATAACATAAGCATGAAGCAACATATTCCTATTGAATATTCTTTATTCTTCAGGTTACAAAAATGTAACGTTTGAATGCTTAATGGAAACCAGTTTTCTGTTTTATGCTAAGGCCACTGAATCAGGTAATAAATATGTTTCCTTTTTACCTATGGTAGACTAGTTTACTGTTCTACGTCAATTTTTGTGTTCCAAAACTTGCTGACTTTAAATTTATGAGCCTATAATATAAAAGTATACTAGAACCATTCTTTATTTGGCACCCGTGAAAAAAAATCTTCATGTTTTCATTTGCAAATGCATTTTTCAAAGTGTACAGTTGGTTGTTTTTGCTAAACCAGGATGTAGTTCTTAATGCTTTGTAGCCTTACCCTGCGAGTCCCACTGCATTCTGAGGAGTTGCTGAGCCTCCTATTGTTCTCCATTTCACATGTTGACTCTTCCCCATATGTGAAAAATATGGTGGAGTTTTAATAAACTTTTCCCATAAATTTTTGCCTACTTTCTCGCATTTTCAGACAAAAAGTGTTATTTCGAATTTTAGTGCATCTCATGTGCCTTTTGGGGGTTTAATAATAAAAAAACCCATCACATTGAAAGATAAACATGCATAAAATTTATTTTTAAAATTTACTAACAATTAAAACTTAGGTCCAGAAATCTAAAGGAATTCTTCAATTTGGCCTCAGAAAATAAATTGGCTCTCAATTCCCATTCATTTTTGTGGCTGCAATGAGAATTCTGGACATGTGGGTTGCAATATGAATTTGATCAAAAATGAAGTGGCACAATTTCCCTCTGGACTCAATCAAGCCAAGTCAATCAACACAGAGATGAACCACATAATTTTCAATTATGTAACTAGAAATTTTTAGTTGGCCCATGACTCAAAAATTACAGAACAATTACAGCTAAAATATAATTATTTCCAAATAGAATACAATTGTTGAGTAAAACAATATTGCAGATTAAAACATAATATTTATTCGAACAATTTTGTTCTTTTAAGTATTAGTTCATTACTTAATTAGAATTTTGAAAAGAGTGGCTAAATAACTACTGACAAATCCATTTATAAAAATTGTCTTAAAAAGATTTCTTTTTGGCTACAATTTCCTTACCCTTTTTTGTGTAATGAGGGCCATAAAGGTGAGGGAAGAATGTGAGTTTTCTGTTATGCAAGGAGGTAGTTACTCTAGAGGCAAAAAATGAAGTAGGTTCTGGGCTGGGAGAAAGAAGTCCTCTTTGGAAGAGCAGGATACAGAAATTGAGGGAAAATTTGATTCCAATCGTAGAAAGCTATAATTTCTCCTAACTTTTGCACTTTGGGATGATGTACGTATAATGGGAGAAATGGCTCTGATATGTGTAAGCTGAGAGAATTGTTTAAGTAAAGAAGTTTAACACTTAGCACCCAGGCCTATGCCTAGAGCCAGCAGAGCTAAGCTGAGATATTTTTTCTGCACTCTGCTGTCAAAGGAATTCCTACTGGACGAGTGACTGGATCCATGCCTTGGCATAACTGTATTTCTTACTTCTTCCATTAGGCTGCACTAGACTGCCAGTCTTAAAAAAATTATATATATATAATAAAAAAAAATATATACATATATATTTTAAGATTTATTTATTTATTTTAGAGATTGAGAGTGTGAGTAGGGGAGAAGCAGAGGTAGAGAGAGAAAGAATCTTCAGCAGACTCCTCGCTGAGCACAGAGCCCAGAGTGGGTCTCCAGCTCCCAACCCTGAGATCATAACCTGAGTCAAAATCAAGAATCAGACGTTCAACCATCTGAGCCATCCAGGCGTCCTCATCCCCAATTTTTTTTAAATTTTATTTTATTATGTTGTGTTAATCACCATACATTTTATCATTAGTTTTTGATGTAGTCTTCCATGACTCATTGTTTTCATATAACACCCAGTGCTCCATTCAATATGTGCCCTCTTTAATACCCATCACCAGGCTAACCCATCCCCCCCAGCCCCCTCCCCTCTAGAACCCAATTTTTTTAAAAAATAAGAACAAGTGGCAGCAGCAGCAGCAAAAATAGCAACAGAGGTTTTCTGCTTTTCTTTCTGAGAGGCAATGGTTATTTCGGCTGTATCCTAGGAATGAAGGGTTCTTTTTCTTGCCAAATAGAAAATAGACTCTAAAATAACACAACAAACAAAATGGGGAATCTCAGATTTGCTAAATGTGAATATTAAGTGATATTTGACTTTATGCTAGATTGTAACAATAATGGTTTCCCAGTGAATCATGGTTTCTTGTATCCACGTCCTTGTGTGGTACACTGTCTTTGATTTACTTGGCTGTGTGACTGGTTTAGCTAACCTCAACAAACGTGGTGCAAGTAGAGGCTCGCCTACTTGAGGCTTGCCCTCTCTCCCACTTCTTCGAGGAGCCTGCTACCATGTGAAGAAGCCTGGCTAGCCTGTTGAAGACACATGATCCAGGTGACAATCAGCACCAACTACTAGATATGTAAGTGAAGCCATCTTAGACCATCCAGCTCCAGGTGAGCCATCAGATGATTACTGCCACATAAGTAATCCCAGACAGGATGGCCACCTGTTCAGTTTTGCTTGAGACTAATGGGTTTTTGGGATGTTGGAGTTTCAGTGCTAAAACTGGGAAAGTCCCAGACAAACCAAGACAAGTTGTTCATCCAACTTGGGTGAGACCTGCAGAAGAATCATTCAGTGGAGCTTAGTCTTAAATTCTGAACTTCAGCACTGTGACTCAACAAAATGTTTGCTGTTTTAAGACACTAGGTTCTGAGGTGGTTTGTTAAATACACCCATAGACAGCTGATTCATTTTGAATTCCAAGCTCTTAAAGAGGACATATTTGCAATTCTGTCAAGCTGCTGGTAATGACAATAATTTTTGATAGAGACAGGATTTTGGTTAGTTTTCTAATTTCTAAGGTCTAACATAGGCTTATTTTTTTGGATTATTTTTTAAAGTTATCTCCCCTAGCACCTCAGGGTATGTTACAACACATAACTGGATTTTAGAGCTGCTCATAATGAAAGCCAAAGCCTTTCCTCAAAAAAAAAAAAAAAAAAAAGATTTCTGTATTTCTAGATTTACAAATGCAAATGTTAATGTTTAGAAAAGGGTTAGTAGAAAGGAATAAGGGCCAAGTAATTATCCAAAAGCAGGTGGCAGAATTATGACTTTTTCAGCTTTTTGGATAAAAAAGGAGGAAAACAAAATTATAAATCATAGTACGAATTTTATATGATATTGTACCATGACTTATAATTTTCTTTTCATCACAAATATGAACACATATAATACAATGTAATGGTTTAAAAGGTTTTATAAAATTGAATATACTTTTGGCTGCTTTTTTAGATTTAGAATAGTAGACTCCCCTGTGAAAGGATACAGAGTTGATGAAAGAGGAAATCTTGTGTATGTCAGCACAAATACACAGGGCATTAAACTGGATGTAGCCTTAAGAAGGTGATGGCCTTGCTTTGGTGTTCCAGTGAAGCTGGTAGTTGTGAAGTTGCTCAGAATACTGCTGCCTCTGTATCTTCAGTGGTTGCCACTGATCTAACATGAGATGAAATTGAAAACTCCGGATGTCAAAAGGCTACATCAACAGCTGTCTCAGTGGGTATCAGAGGAGAATGGCTAAATATTTTTTTAGTCTTAGTATTATGTGACCAAGATGCTGGGTCCCTCAGCTATTCTTCTGTGGCTTAAAATGGTGTGTGTGTGTGTGTGTGCGCGCTTATGTATGTGAAGATGGAAGACCTCCAAGAAGGGGCACCAGAGTGATTGGTCCAAGATTCCGTTCCTCACTCCTGCAGTGAGTGTGTGGATGGATTCACCTGTGTGGGTACAGCCACGGTGTCCTGGCCATTCTGGCCTTTAAATAGGTGCACACTAAAACAATACAGTGGGACCACCTACACTCTACTCCTCCAGATGCGGAATACACCTGGTCTCCCCCAGGGAAATCTCTTCAACGGTGTCTAGGGACAAATAAAGTGTAAATGCGGTGGCTTATTTTCTTAAGTCACTTCCTGTTCATGTCTCTCTTTGAGCAATATGAGGGTTTGGAGACTTGGCTTAAGGTACAGTTTCGGATTTTTATACTCCAAAATTATGTTCTCAGTATACTTATCCTGCAATTCTTGTAGGATCCATTCATTTTGGATTTCTTTTTTTAAGAGTTATTTATTTATTTTAGAGAGAGAGAGAAAGAGAGAGAGTGGGGAGAGGAGTAGAGGGAGAAGTAGAGGGAGAGAATACTTAGCAGACTCCCCTCTGAGCACGGAGCCTGGCGTGGGGCTCCATCTCATGACTCAGATCAATACCTGAGTCGAAACCAAGAGTCATATGATTAACTGACTGAGCCACCCAAGTGCGTCATTCATTTCTAATTTCTAAATGGTCACAGGTTTTAATCATGGCTTCATATTACATATCAGGATAATGACCATGGTGATCATTTCAGTTATTAATTGTCTCTTTATGTGATCTAAACAGCTCAAACTTTCCTTGCCTGAAGGGACAAACGAGGTCACATTAACACTAATAATCAGATTATAGTGGTCTTCCAAAAGTCTTTGGGTCCATCTGTCTGACAGAAGAGATTTAGTCTCCTGCCCACCTGGTTTTCCCAGTTCTCTGGGAGTCTCTGGGAATGTCAACTGTGTGCTTCGGAGCAAGTCTGCCCATGCTTTTCTACTCCAGTGTTTTAAGTCACTTTGCTACTGTGCCTGTCACCAGCCTCATCCCCGAGGAAGCTGCTCTTCTGGCATGGTCATGCTCTGTGGGTGGTTCCTTTGAATGAGGCTGCCTGGGGGAAGGTTGCCCTGGGACCTAAGACTTGTGCCTCTCCTTAAGCTCCAAAGCCACACCACGCATACTCAGAGTTTCACAAGATCTCTGGACCACACAACTCTTTCTGCTTCTGAAATTAACCTTGCTCTCCACAGGGCTTACTGATGCCAATCCAACACTTTGGGACTTTATTGTCTTTTCACTCCTCTTTGTTTCCCAAACTCTTCTGCCTCTTCTGTTACGGTCTGAATGTTTGTGTTCCCCACAAAATTCATATGTTGAAACCAAACCCCCAAGGTGATGATGTTGGGAGGTGGGACCTACGGGAGGTGCTTAGGTCATGGAGCAGAATCTTCATGAATGGGATTCGCATTCTCATAAAACAGGCCCAAGAAAGCTCCCTTGCCCTTTCCACCATGTGAGGACTTGGTGAGAAATCTGCAGTCTGCAACCTGGAAGACAGACTTCACCCAAATCCAACCATGCTGGCAGCCTGATCTTAGACTTCCAGCCTCCAGAACTGTGAGACATAAATTTCTTTTGTTTACAAGTCACACAGTCTGTGTGAATTTTGTTATAGCAGCCCAAATGGACTAAGACATCTTTTCTCTTTCTTT
This sequence comes from Mirounga angustirostris, assembly GCF_029215605.1. Lineage (NCBI taxonomy): Eukaryota > Metazoa > Chordata > Mammalia > Carnivora > Phocidae > Mirounga > Mirounga angustirostris. Next base: position 147,308,374 of record NW_026991710.1, on the reverse strand, counting down.
AGCTTAAACTGCCTCCCCGCCCCGACCAGTTCCGCAGCTACTGTATCATCTGCCCAGCAACCCAGCTGGGCTCAGCAAAGGCACTCTGCTTCTCTTACATAAAACACAGATCAGATTTCATAACATTTAATAACATTGTCAGATTAATAACATGACATTCATTCGTAACACTATAGCCCTCCTGTTTTCTGCCTTGTCTTCCAACATGACCTTCCTCCCTTCCTAAAATCCGTGTTTTGGTATAGATGTGTCCTCAGATCCCCACATAGTGTTGATGAATGCACATCACTTAAGTTACTCCCTCACATCTCTGTTCTAGGCTACCAGGTTCCATATTCCCTCATACTTAGCTGTCCACCATTGGAATGATCCCGTTCATTGCTCCCCCTGCCTCATCTAGGCTCTTACGCTCTCATCAACACCAACATCAAAAGGAACATAATAATAATAATCTGAAATGGCAGAACAAAACACTTATGTCATCAGTAATGGAGACTATTCAGAGCTAAAAATCCCAAATGCAGAGTGGGGAGCCTTTCTTTTTGGATACAAATATAACTTTTCATTCAAGGGATAAATGCTAGTTATTAAAATCCAAGCATGGATGAAACTGCAAGAAAGCTTGTTTTATACTTCATTGATTTAATAAACATTTGACAGTTTCTTCTTATGAAAACATTAGCCCTTCATCTCAGTAAGGAATGCAAAATATGCTTTTTCTCTTAGGCACTGATTGCAAATCAAAACCAATTTTTCTTTCATTTCCTAGCATTTTATATCAAACTAAAATTGGCTGTAGTGGCATAGATTTTTAATACCTCTTATCAAAACTTTACCTTTTAATAAATTAACATGTACATTTACTCCCTGCTTAATGAACTTAATTCCTTAAAAACAAAACAGAGCAAAACAAACAGGGACTGAAGAAAAGAAGTGTTAAACAAAAAGGCTATAACTATCATTTATCCAAAATCTGGATGAAAGCATCATCTTATTTTCTCCTCTAGGCCAAGCCTATCCACAAAGAAGTTTCATCTAACTGTGTATGGTAGGAGAGGAAAGGAACGTCCTCGCCATGCTCTGTGTCTGTTCACATCTCTTCCTTTCACATTCTATGGCAATTTTCAGACATGTTCACAGGTTCTTGGATCCTCTTCCCATTGAGAAGTGGGGTCGGCATCTCTGTCCTTGAATCTGGTTAGGATTATGGAGGATGGCATAATTGACACCCTGTGACTTCCCAGATGGTCTGCGAGAGCCCATCTCATTTTTATTGTGGTCATTGGAGTCATTTGATCTTGGAGCTCTGAGCTACTATGTGGGAATTCAGACCATGCTGAAGTCACCCAGTATCCGAGGAAGCACACGTCACATAGAGAAATCATGTAGAGGCACGTTGATCCCTTTCTTGCTTAAACAAGTTTGAAATGTCCTTTGATTTTGACAAATACTCTCTTTCCTAACTTCCAAGATATTTTTTAGACTAGATCTTTAAAAAAATTATGCTCATTTCCCCACTTAATAGTTTTTCAAAATAACAAGCAATTCTTTTTTAAAAAAAGATTAATTTATCCATTTTTAGAGAGAGAGAGGAGGGGCAAAGGGAGAGGGAGAGAAATCCTCAAACAGCCTCCCCACTAAGCACAGAGCCCGATTAGGGGCTTGATCTCATGACCCTGAGATCATGACCTGAGCAGAAGTCCAGAGTTAGACGCTTAACCGACTGAGCCACCCAGGGGCCCCATAAGAAGTTAATTCTTAGCATTAAATCCATGCCATACTATCTATTGCTATGTAACAAGCCACCTCAAAACTTAGTGATATAAAGCATGTAGTATTTGGGACATATTTACGCTAAAAATTATTTGTTGTTTATCTGAATTTTGAATTTAACCAAGCATTCTGTATTTTATCTAGCAATCCTAGGATATAGAAAGATTCTTTCTTACAGTGTTCATATGTCAATACCAGGAAAGGAATTTGGTGGGCTTTGCTTGGACCAAGTATCTGCCCTTTGCATAGAATGAGGTGGGTTAGAGCTCACCTCTGTGGCCAATGTGGCGGGGTTTATTATCAGAGGAAGGGAGTATGGGAAAACTTTCTGGGTTGCCACAATCTACTACACACTCATTAGTGTTTCACTCTTACCTTGATCACTGGAAAAATAAAGACAGAATTGTGGACTTAGGTAACTATTGGACTATTTGGGCAAATCCTTTGTAGTTCCAGAGGTGAAGATGATTATCTATATTGCCTTTTGTAACATCAATTTTAGAGGATGTTGTCTTAGTTCAAGCTGCTATCACAAAGTACTATAGACTGGGTGGCTTACAAACAAAAGAGAATTATTTCTCATGGTGCCAGAAGCAGGGCAGTCTGAGATCAGGGTGCCAGCGTGGTCGGATTCTAGTGAGGACTCTTCCTGGTTGCTAACTGCCTACCTCTCACATCCTCACACATCAGAGAGAGGGCTGGAGAGTTCTCTAGGGGCTTTTTAAGAAATACGAACACTAATCCCATTCATGAGGGTTCTGCCCTCATGACCTAATTACATCCCAAAGGCCTCACTTCCTAAAACCATCACAAAGGGAGTTAGGCTTTCAACATATGACTCTTGCAGGGACACAAATATTTAGTCCACAACAGATACTGATTTTCCAGGGTTTTTTTTTTTTTTTTTTTAATCAGCTACCTAACAGATGACCAAGGAGGATGCTGAAATTGTCTACTCATTTGCAGTTCAATGCAACAAACAATTACTGAGAACCCAAGTTCATGGTACTAAATATGGGATGCAAGAATGAGTAGTAGCCTTTCTGTCCCTGTAGAGCTCAGGGTTAGTGGGGCAGACCAGAAGAAACACAATGTGGTATGAGAAGTGGGTGAGGTGTGTACAGCACTTTATGGTGTTTTCAGAGGGTTACCCACATTACCTGGTTGTGGCAATGGGATGAGTAGGGGTGATCCAGGAAAGGGAAGAACAAAAGCATATAGGGAGGAATAGCATGATGTGTTTCTAGAGGAGTTTGGAGAGTGTGGTGTGTGGGAGGTGTACTGGTGTGCATAAATATAAGCTTTTGATGAGAGCTGGACAATAAAGTACAAGGCAAAGTTTTATGGGGGGTGAGGCTGGAGAAGTTGGTCAGAGTGTCAAGGGTCTTGCAAACCATATTATGGAGCATGAATTTGATTTGGAGCTTTTAATTCTTACTCTTTGCTCTGTCATGGAGAATGATAAAATCTATAGTTTTTCTCTGAATAAATGCACATCCATCCAAAATTCTGCATAAAGATTCAAGGGAATTATAGATGTTCTTGGAAGGCCAAATCAAGAAGGTTTATGAATTCCAGGTTAATAACCTTAGAGTGTAAGTGACTGGATACTACCAAAGACTCTTAACCATGGGAATAATGCATTTAGATTTCATTTGGATTTTTTGGATTATTCTGATAGCAGTGTAGACAGTGGATTTGAGGGTGACAGCATCTGTGGTTCCCAGGGGAGAGGAACAGGGGGACATTAGGGTTTCTGTCTTTTTTAGACATCTGATGATGACAGGAAAGACCACCTGGACCTGATGTTTCAGAGCAAGTACCAGGGGTGGACAGTCGGTGGTGGCAGCTGTCCAGGTGACAGCCGATGAAGCAATTGGGTCAATGATGTGGAAATAGTGATGGATGGAATAAATATTTAAGAGGCAGGACTTAGTGACTGAATGATGTGGGAAAGGGGGTGGGATGGGTAAGCAACCTGTTATCAAATAAAAGAGGAAGTGCAGATTTAGCAGAAAAATAAAAGATCAAGCTAATATTACAGTTTTGGGTCAAAAAGTAAGATCTGACTATAGGGGCACCTGGGTGGCTCAGTCAGTTGCATGACTGACTCTTGATTTCAGTCAGGTCATGATCTTAGGGTTGTGAGATTGAGCCTAGCATGGGACTCAGCCCTGAGCTCAGAGTCTGCTTGTCTCTCTCCCTCTGCTCCTCCCCCTACATGCTCTCTCTCAAATAAATAAATAAAATCTTTTTAAAAAAGTAAGATCTGACTACAAAGAAGTGAGGCATCATTTCTTGACTCTTTTTTAAAAGATTTGTTTATTTATTTTGAGGATGAGAGAGAGAGAGAGAGTGGGGGGGGCAGAGGGAGAGAATCTGCAAGCAGACTCCTTGCTGAGTGTGGAGCCTAATAGGGGTTTGATCTCATGACCCTTAGATGGTGACCTGAGCTGAAACTAAGAGCTGGATGCCTAATGGACTGAGCCACCCAGGCACCTCTGTTTTTCGACTCTTAAACTCTGAAAGCAACCTGGGAAATGAATTCTGAAAGTTTCTTGTAGTTACTCTTTGGAATGATCTCTTGAGGTTAAAAATGTGCTCTTCTTTCTTGCAGGATGACTTATTTGGATGAATATTTCTGCATTTTTCTTTCTTTAAGATGTCACTATGTCGTAGTATATACTAGCATTGTAAGGGAGAAGATATTTATATTAGGATTTAAACACCTATTTAGGTATCACTGGTAAAACAGAAAATCTTAAAATAATTGAGATGAACAGAAGGCAATTAGAATAGACTCTTACAAATTTGTACTAATTAAAGGAAAGGTTGGTCAAAATTCCTTAAAAATCAAAAGTATAAGCTACTGTTTTCATTCATATTCTTACCCTAAAAATAATGTGAAGAAAAAAATGAGTTGTTTTTTTCCACTATCACATAATTGCTTCCTATTTCTGCTCTTCAAATTAGCACAGGGAATACATGCAATCAAAACCCTACTTAAGTTCCCATGACCACTATCAACAAATATCTGTGTTGCTATGGCAGAAGTGAATCACATAATACCTCTGTATCCTTTTGCTTAGAAGATACTGAACTTTATTAGCCACTCCTAACTGGCCTTTGAAAAATAATTGTATCACTTGCTCTGAGGGGCAGTTTTGAGCATTACCTCCCAAGTTTTCCATGTCTGACATAATAGACACTAGGCATGCACACAACTGGAAAGACAGCAGAGTCAGAGACAATAGACACTACATTCCCTCTGTCGGGCTGGAGACCATGAACGTGAAGGCAGAAACACACACCTGCAAAGCTTATGTTTCCCTTGTTGATAAGATATGACAAAAAAATGAAGGAAGGTGAATCATTACAAGGATGTCTACAGAGTTTCTGTGTTGGGACCATTTCTTGTTTGGGAAGATGGAGGCATAGGAGGAAAAGCTCCAGGAGGGTGAACAGACCTGTTCCCGTCAAGACACATCCATCACTCGCAGGGAAACGAGTTTCTTGAACAACATAAGGAGATGTTGAACTAACTGAGAGGCCAGTTTGAAAGTTCAGGAACCTGGGAGAGATCAGATAAAGGCCATCTCCAGAGGAGGGATAAAGGGTGGACGTCAGAAGGCTGCATGGAGAAGATGCTTTAGAAGGCCTGGCTGTGGTTATGGCCTGGTACCAGAGAGATGAAGATATGCTGGGGGAAACTATGTGAAGAGAGGCAGAGGCTCCCCTTCCCCATCCTTCTTTGTTTCTTGGTTTTCATGGTTGTATCCTCCTAACTCTGTGAGCCAGCAAATGAAACACTACGGACCTAAACCAAAAATGTTTGGAAATCATTTGTAGGAATATTCAAATTTAATGCCAGCATAGAAATGTACCCCCATTTGCCCTTGAAGCATCTTTTGTGATTTGGTTTTATGGGCCCAGAGAATACCATACATGTTCATGTGAATTTTATTCCATGATCCTTTCTGAGTGTTTTCTTGTTTTCATCTTGGTCATTTTCCTCTAATAACCCTGAGATGAATTTATCATGTAGCTATAATCAGGTTAAAGATTTGTCATCAGTAAACCAGATATTTTTGTCACAGGCATGGTCTGAGCTGTTTAATTATCTCTAAAACCAGAACTGAACCTGTCTTCTGCTATAGCTCGCACTGTCCTGTGACCTGTTCTGGTGCATCTGAAGTTTTTGAGGAACAAACTTTTCATTTTGTATCAAACAACTGCCTATAAAACTATCCCTCATAAAAGAGACCAAAGACCGAGTGCACACAGGCCCAGGGCCAAAGCGAAGGGATATTACCTGTCATTGTCTGGTGCTATAAACTACAGAAGAAATGGGGCCTTTATCCTGATAGAATAAAAAATACTACAAAGTTTTAAATGCTCCTGTAACAAAAAATGTACAATTACAGATGTTATGGGACAATATAGAAATTGGTTCAAATAGTAGGGACCCTCTTTGATTGGTAGGGCTTTTATGCTCCTTAACTTTGCCTATAGTTCCCAAGGAAAAGAAATAGGAGGACATTGGAGTCTTTGTTGTTTTAGACCATCTGATGATGATGACAGGAGACATCACCTGGACTCACATACTTCAGAGCAAACACGAGGGTGTGTGGACTGAGGGGAGAAAAGAATTAGGAAATGAAAGAAAAAGGTATGAAGAATCCACTCTGCTTCATGAGTGGTCCATCTGTTTATCCTTGTCTATTTTGAATGACTCTTTCCAGAGCCTAAAGAAGATTACTCATGCACTGTGAATGTATTAATTCTGTGTGGGTTGATTGCTCCATAACTAAAGAGTAGAATCAGCTTCGTGGAACCATGAGATGAAGAAGGGAGTTGTGTCTAGAGGGAAATCAGAGTGTGGTTGCCTGAAGATGGTTACTGGAGGCCGGCTGGCACATACACACACACTGTATTACAAGGTCATTGCTCACATGTAAGTGCAACTTAGACAACCTTGAGAATGAGCTCACACCCCATTGAGACTGGACAGAAAGGGCTGAGCAGAGAGCAATGGTAACAGCAAGGACCTGGGAGCCAGATTGCATGAGTGCAAGTCCTCTTCCTGCAACTTAACTTGGTCAAGTTACTTACTGTCTCTGACTCAGTTTCCTCATTGTAAAATGGGGCTGATAGTAATAGATAACACCTATGTTGTGAGAATGCACGTTACTTCATGTGAAGCACCAGAGCTGTGCTTGGGGCACAACAAGCTTGCAGTGATCATTGAGTCTTGTTACAGGGTGTTTATGGTTTGGGGGGTACGAGGAGAGGTAAGATTGTCACAGAGCTGAGAGAACGAGTTCATGTGAAATTATTACTTTGTTTTGTTTTACTTCAAAAGCTGAATTTGGAGAATTCTGTAACTTTATATTCTTTTCATAGGAAGCACTCTTCACAGACAACTTTTAGGCATTTGAGGTAGTATTCATCACCAGATTTATCGGACTAGTCATAGCTGGTCTGTACTTAATGCTCACCAGTTGCCTGGTATACACCCTGGGGTCCCACCTCACTCTTGAGCAACACTTCAGTGATGGGCTCAAGCCAGTGGGGTTTTGTCCTAAGCTCTAGCAATTTGTTTCTGTTTCTTTCATGTTTCACTGAAATGTTCATATTCTTATTTATGTTTTGGCAGAAATTCATAAATCGATTCAAGGTGATTAAAAGCATGAAACATACCTATAATAACAGGTCCATATTTAGCTACAGTATATTCTTTGTATTTACAGTAGAATTCAGTGTAATTGCACTTAGCATGTTTCCTGGGATGACATGAATGCATAGTCTTACCCCCTCCCAAAAGCCACCAACTCATTTTAGGAGATTTGATTCTATTCTATTCCATGCCAGTTCAGTCCTTTCCATTCCGTTCACTGAGGAAACATGAAATTCACAGCACACTGCAAGGCATGGTGGAAATGAAAAGATAAACAAGGCAGGGTCCTTTCTCAAGAGGAGTTTGTAATGTGGTTTCAAATTTGGAATTTGGGTAGCAAATAGTAGGAGTTTTGAAAGGTGCATAAATTAGATATTTCCAAGTTAGCTCATTAGTGGTCCTTACAATTGTAATGAAACAGTCCACACGGTTTTAGTCCTCGAAGCTGCTGGTGCCCCACTAGACTCCTTTTTTTCTACTGAACACACATTCATTTCCCAGCCCCTGCAAGTGCTCTGGCAAAAGCTCATAGCTGCTTCTCCTCTGCAAAATTGTTTTGGCTGAAGGCAGCTGCCTTGTGCAGAGAAGCCTGAGAGATTACACTCCTTTCCTGTGTCACACTCAGTGGTGGCCACTTGCAGGATGACATGGGGGTTAAAAAGCCCAGCCCCCTTTTCTTATGGAGGTTCAGCTCTGTGTGTGATTTATGCTCCAGATGCCTGTGGATCAGGCTGCATCCTTCTTGGTTCTTTCTCCTTCACTGTTAGCCTTGCTTCTCCCAAAGCAACTCCTGCAAGAAATGAGATGCACCCAAATCCATGTCTTAAGCTCTGCTTCCAGGAAACTCCACCTAAGTCAGTTTCCTTGCTGTTTATTGCTTGTTTTAGGGATTTATAATGGGAGGCATTGCTTTATATTCATCATTTTAGACCTGTCTTTTTAATTTATTTGGGAGGAGCAGAGGAAGGGGGAGAAAGAATCTTCAGCAGACTCCCCGCTGAGCATGGGGTCCAACACGGGGCTCATTCCCAGGACCCTGAGCCGAAATCAAGAGTGGGACACTTAACCTACTGAGCCACAAGATTTAAGCTTGTCTTCTTAAGGATTTTGCATTTTAACCTTACTTGTGGCCAGAAATTATTTATATGATGATTCTCCTCTCCCCTGTACTAAAACCATTTTCTTACCCACATCTTTTGCATTCTAAAGACAGGTCTATGACTTCCAGCATAGACTGTCATAAGATACACCAAAGAAATCAATAAGCTCTATTTCTAGAATCAGGTGGAGTATTTACTATCTGCATAGTCAGTGGAATGCACAGGGTATTTCTACAATTATCTTGTGACATATCAATTTGATAGTTCTTGAGGTAGTCCCAAAACAAATTCTGGAAGAAGAGCTAGGTTTCTCAGTTCACTTTGTTCAGTGTCTTCAGTTCCCAGGATATAAAAAAAGGCAACAGTTCTCAGTGTTTTAGATTTGTGTAATGCTCCAAGGATGTTGCCAAGCCTTTTATATATGAATTCACTCTGTGCTTTGATCAGTGATGAAGTACCAAATATTGTTCTCATGTTGGAATTGGATCCTATAAATGCCCAGAACTAGGTGCTTCAGCTAGAAGTTTCAAAGATAGGCCCTAATGCGGGCAGCCTAGTTCCTAGCTTGGTGCTCCTTTTATATTCCATCAGTGAAATAGTGAGATAAAATTACATTTCTATTTGCCCTAGTAATTCCTAGAATTTGAAGAGCTACCAAAGGCCCACTGATGTATTGTTCTGAAGTAGTATGTATCTTAAAAGTCAGATTTTCTCTGTTAGAAAAAGCCAGATAATTAACATTTGACTGCCTAGATTTTCTCTTCTTAGGACATTTTTATATGATATATTCAGAGCCTTTTCATCTTCCTAAATATTATCATCTTTTCCTCTTCTTAGCTCATGGAGATGTTGAGAAGATGAGGTATAAAAAGGATCTTCCAAGTGCTTTGACCCTCTTGGGGGCAGGTTCTCCATTTAAGCTGGGTGGTATTAGCTCTAAGAGCCTGTGATTATTGTGTAGTGTTGTTATGGACTTCCCTGGTTTGAACCATTTATCTATTTATACGTTGCTTCAGGAATTGTAAATTGCAGTCAGTAGGTCAACACTGGCTTCTAAATATTCAGTTTTGGCTATAAATAGAATGGAAAACTGCCCGCAGCTCATTCTATTCACTGCTATGTCCTGGTAATACAAAAAAGAGCCTGAAGGGCCCTTTCCTGGCCTTTGTTATATGACATTTGTCAGACACCACTTTGGGGGATTAAAGACACAGAGTATGTGTGCAAGAAGGGCTCTGCTTCTAATTCTGTACGTGTGCCAATTCCTATTAAGCACTGGTTATTCTTAATTGTGTGTTGCAGTTGTTATAACTCTCTTATTACTCCAATTGTATGGTTGAGATAACTATACTCCGAGGGTAGAGTTACCTCTCTTTGTGCTCATAATGTTCTCTGTTCTCTGGAGCTGAAAAAGAGAAAGCTCTACATTTTGCTGGATGTCACGGGTCACAGGTGTATCTGCCTGAGCTACAGAGATAGGGAAATTTGGCCTCTGACAAAGCCTGATAGAGTCTGGAGGATGAGAGCTTTGCTGCAAGGCCTTAGTCAAGAAGGGGATGAGGTGCTCCAAAGATTGTGCATCCCTCTATCCTTTGCCCCTCGCCACAGTTTCCAGGTGATGTGGGCTGATAATTAAATGGACAAATCAACAAAATCACAGGAGGGTTGCTTCTTAGGAAGCTCATTTCTCTTTCCTCATCCTGCTCCCAGTTGCCATGTGCTGGCATTCCTCATGGTCTAAGGGGGTAAGAGAGTTCTCTTTTTGCTCTAGAGCGCCCCTAACTCTCTGTGGCTTTCTGACTGGCTTCAGAGGTATGCCACCTCTTGTCCTCTTCAATTCATGAATTTGAGGCATTCAATAAGCATTTGCTTCGCATCTACGAAACTGTGCTGAGAACTGTACTCTGCACTACAGGTGGCCACTTGAATCTGTGACAAGGGACGTGGACACTTTTGCCACAATATCGGCAGAAATTCATGTGATGTTACAGCCTGTCTGTCCTGGACAGTCCTGGTTTATGTCTGTTGCTCAGAGCACTTATTAATAGCACCCTCTTTTATTCCTAGGAGTAGCTCAATTTGGACAATGAATCAGTGTATGTCACTGATTCCAGAAAATTCTGGAAATTCGTTTCTTCCAGAAGCCATCTTGGACCCTTTGAGGCAGGATTAGAGGCCCCTTCACATATTTTCATGAAGTTTGGAAACACACCTGTCACAGCATTTGCTATTCCACAACCTAGAAGCTCCTCAAGGGTGAGGTCTGCATTCCCTAATATCAATTTATTCTCAATTGCTGTAGGAGTGACACATAAAAAACACAAAAGGAGCTCAATTTTTGATTGAAATAATCACCAAGTTCATAACACAGGCCCATAATCCAGATGGGGATGTGGGTTAGGGAAAGTGGTCCAGAGCAAAAAGTACCTTAAAGGGTGACTAGGAGTTAGCCAGGAAAAGAGGAAAAGAGGGCAGAGCTTTTGGGCAGCATATTCATGGCAGGGCTATAAGAAGCCACAGTACTTCAGCTGACATGGTAGAATCCAGAGGTGTGAAGGGTTTGGCTAAAGATGTGGTTGGGAGGTAGTAAGCACAGGCTGGGCAGGGTCTGTATATAACACTGAGGAGTTTAGGCTTTGTCAAGTAAGACCAAAAATAACTACCATTGATCAAACACCTAATTGTATACTAGGCACTAGGTTAAGCACTTTGAATGCTTTATCTCAATTTGTCCTCACAGTTCCCCTAGGAGCTAGGTACAGCTATCATTCTTGTTTAATCTATGAGAAAACTCAGGTTAGAGAGAATTAAGTGATCTAACTGATGTCACATGGTTGAGTGTAGATTTGAACTAAGAAAGTTCAACAGTAAAGCCCAGCACATTGTCTTTTTCCTTTCCCCCTCTCTTCCTCTATATCTCCCTCAGACACACAAATGCACGCACAACATCCCAGAGTCAGTGAAGATCCATTGAAAGGCTGAAGGCTGGAAATAACATGATCAGACTTCTATTTTAGAAGGACTCCCTTGGTGGAAGTTTGATGTAGGGTACCAGGAAAAGGTATAATGTGCTAGAAGGTTGGCCCAGACATCTAGGTGGGAAGGATATGAACCTGCTCCAAGGCAGTGGAGATATTGAAGAGGGAATGGATCCAGGAGGTTTTGAGATTCAACAGAATTTGAAAAGGAGCTTGAAAGTTGGATTTCACTTTCAAGCCTTGTATCTTTGGAAACTGGATGGGTTCAATTAGGTGTTACAATTGCCTGAAACTGGGAATCAGGTGTGTAAACAGGCTAGTTGACAAGTTCAGTTTGGGACATGTTTGCTTTGAGTTGTCTGTGTAATATCCAGATGGATTTATTAAATAGTAGTAGAATACGCAGGGCTGACAGTCAGGAGAAAGACTTGGGATAGTGGTGTAGATGTAGGAATCATCAGCACAAAATCAGATGAAATGACCCAGGATAGAGACAGACAGAAGAGAAGAGAGCCCAGGGTATGAGAATATGAGGGGTTACAGGGATCTAGGAAGGAGAGAGGAGAGAGGTGGGAGAAGAATGAAGATAAAATCAAAGTCCCAAAAACCAAGGGAGGAGAGAGACCGAAGGAAGGAGATGATGAATGGAGATAAAAGGTGGAAGGAAATCAACCACAATAAACAGTGGTTTTCATGAGAATATTTGAAAATATTACAAAGCTAAGTTGACGCTTAAAGGTGTTGGAATTATAGTTGCTATTCAACTCATTAAGAGTCTAATAGTATCTGACCACTAGTGTATACCTTAATTTAAACCTAGTAGTTCCATTGATTAAAAGTTTTTGCCTTTGGGAGACAGAAAAGCTTTGGCCCCAAATTCAGCAAATCTCATCCAAACTGGATGTCACTTTTGACTCTACGGAGGGAGATTGTGAATATTATCAGGAATATAGCCTTGCAGTGCTGTGCATCAGGGCTTTCTGAGCAAATAGCGTTTATCTTGATGTCATAACCCCAGTTCATCTGGATGAAATAGTGCAGTGCTGGCATTTTCATGGAATGGGTCACCAGACCCAGATGAAGAAAAATTGAAGTTATTGTGCCCTAGTGTACCAGTCCTTTCTCTATGACAGCAGTTTTGTCCTTGTCCTTGATATAGATATTTGAAACACTCAAGTCTAATGAATTTTCTGCTCTGTCTGGATATGATCCCTTGGCAGCACATGGTAAACTTGAAAAAATATTGTAAAGGTTATCAAAGGTTAATAGTTTCTCAACTTTCTTTTTTTCTAGGAAGATAGTGAAACCCAAATCCTTTCAGGCAAGGAGATCCAATAGTATAACTATAATTAGAACAGTGACACTGCATGGGTATTGTTCCACTGATAATTTGCCTTTATCTAAGAACTTTATTTTATTTTTGTTGATACCCGTCTCCTTACAAAATTATTTGAAATCTTTTAAAATAAGGAGCAAAAATACAAAGGTAGTTAAAATAGAAACAGAGCATCAAAAAAAAAATGTAAAGGAAAAAAGGAAATAAATGTTTGATAAACCCAATCTACATGTAATATGCCTTAACATCACATGTTAGCTTTGAAATTTCTAATAGATTGAAATAAACTTTCTTTTGAGTATCTGAAAGCATTATTGATCAACTTTTCCCATTAGTCCTTTTAAATGACTTAGATGTATTTCATAGCTGAAACTGAAGTAGAGATACCATGGCTTTTCCAAGGGAAATAGCACACTGTCATAGAAACAGAATGGACCCATACAAAATTTACTTATGCTATTTTCTAAATATGAACATAGCATTCTTATTTAATTTCACAAATCATTCCAGTACTTCTAATGGTTCTTTCCCTTTCTTCTTCCTTAGAGTTTTTCCAACACTGTAAACCATTCGATAGCTTTCTAGGTGAGCTCCATTCTGCTTATTTATGTTCCTGGCTGCTATGGTCTGAATGTGTCCCTTCCCAGCACCCCCACCCCTGTGCACCCCCAATTCATATGTTGAAATCCTAACCTTCAAAGAGGATGGTATTAGGAAGTGGGGCCTTTGGGAGGGTTAAGTCAGAAGGTGGAAACTTCATGAATGGGGTTAATTCCTTATAAAAGAGGCTCCAGAGAGATCCCTGCCCTTCTACCATGTGAGGACATAGACAGGTGGTCTGACTCTCAGCGGAAGGTGACCATATTTGTGCCTTGACCCTGAACTTCTCAGCCCCAGATCTGTGAGAAACAGATTTCTGTTGTTTATAAGCCACCACCCAGTCTGTGGTATTTAGTTATAGCAGCCAGAACTGACTAAGACACTGGCTAAGAGAGGGCAGAAAGTATTGACAGAAGAATGTGGTTGGATTACCACGTTGTTTTAGTAAGGGGTAAGAATAAGCAAAGTGATAGAGTCTGAGGAGAAAGCACGTGGGAGTATTACTAAGTCAGGAAGAAAGAGCTTGTTGGTAGGACTGATCAAAGTTGAAAATCCATGGTAGACATGCCACCAGCATTCCGCTTCAGTGGAATCTTCACCTTGTCTTTCTTCCTATGGAATTTGAACACAACATTGCTCTTACCATGGTAAGCATCGTTGGCTTATTCAAGTACTCCTGAACTATACCTGGAACCATCCAGGAAGTGAAAGCCTCTGTTGAGTAGATGTTTGGAAATGGGGTTGAATGACAGGAAACACACACACACACACACACACAGACAAAAGCCAAGTCATGCAGCACCCTCTGGGAAGCTTGCCAGAGTTCCAGAAATGAGCAAGGTTAGGCATATCCTATAGATGAAACAGGAAATATATTTCTCACCAGCTTCTCCTTAAATCTCATCTGACTTCATGCATTTCAGTGGATTCTAGAATATTTTCTCTGCTAAATGAAGCTTATAAAGATTAGTTTATATGCCCTATCAATCATTTTGAAGAACACAGTCTCCACTTTTCATGACAAAAGAAAATAACGTCTGAGTTTCTCTTTTGCAAACTAAACATGATGCCTTGAGCTGTAGACAGTCTTTCCTGATGTCACCAATATTGCTGATGGGCAGAGTGACATTTATATATGAAGAGGACATATGGGATTCTGTATTCAATTAAGTCCTGCAATTATTAAGCAAAAACAGTCAACGTTATCAGGGACAGATTACTTTCAAGTTGGTAAGTAACTATTCCTAAGTAACAGTAGAAAAACCACCTGTACAATCCACTAATGGCCAAGTACAATACCAGTGGTTTGAGCCTTATTGATGTGATTTGGTTTTAACTGCTATACATGAATAACAATTTTAGGCATCATTTATCTCTCTCCTTCCCTTATAAATAATTTAGGAAAATCTTCCCTTAGTTCATTTGTAAATACTAGAGTAAAATAGAGTTTATTTTGTATGCATATTTACTAGTTTTCCTGGTTTCCATAGCCCCTCTTCATAGAACATCTGCTTGTGTAACAGATACATTAGGATATACCTCCACAGGACATTTTCTTTTGAAACAAAGAACAGGTGTTGTGAGTCACAGAGGCTAACTTTTTTTTTTTTTTAAGTTAAAGGTTGGGGAAATTTAATCGGAATCAATCTGCTTTTTCATTGTGAAATAAAGATTGACAGGTCCACCAATGAATTTCATCTTAATGCATTTGACGCATTTAAAAGCAATCAGATGCAAGGTTTGGTCATTATTCTTCTACTTAGACTTTCTTAAAAACCAAGAGCTATCTGATTTCATAGCTCTTGAACAAAATGAAAACACAAATGCTATATTGCTGAGTATAATACGCTGCAATTCATGAACATTTGAATAAGAGGTAATATCTGACCTCAAGTTGGTTAGTCTTACCAGCGAACAATGTATGTGTACCCAGAAACATGTACAGAACTTACACAGAAGTGTCCAATGGAAGGCACAAACTATAAAGGACAGAAGGAGCTCTGTCATATTCAAACCTGGTCTGTTTTCAAGATAACGAATTTTCACTGTTTTTATTATTATGGTTTTATCCATCCCTGATATTTCATGACAATAAGAATAGCTAATAACATCAATTAGCTAATGCCAGCCTCAGGTATCATTCTCATCGCCTTACATGTTCTATTTTATTTAATTCTTGTAAGAACCCCATGAGGAACACAAAACACAGAGCAGTTTGACAGTAAGGAGTGGGCCTGGGAACAACATGCATGCCCAGTCTGGTTTGGGAGCGTCTGTTCTTAAAAGCTCTGCTACCCAAAGATAGCAAAACCTACTAAAGTCATTGATGAAGGATCAGCTGTGCTATGTCCAAGTTCATTAAATTGTATATATTACATACATGCAGGGTTTTTTTCTTTTTTGTACATCAGTTATACCTCAATAAGACTATTATTGAAAATTAGTTAAAAATTTAAAAAGTGATAAAAAAGGATTACCTAGTTATACTTGTTCAGATGTTTTCTTTCTATGTACCAATCCTCTGAGGTTCTCAGTAGCTGTTTTAAGGCTAAAGCACCCACGGTTCCCTCGCTCTATATTTATCTGATGATATGATCAGATAATTTGGATAATTCAAATACTTTGGTGAGTTTTTTTTCTATCTTAAATATTCAGATTAGCTGTCAACATAGCTATGTTAAATGTCCTCCCATGCTATGTTAAACAGGCCATGGAGATGTTGTTTGTATTGAGCAGATATCACCATATCTCCTTATTTCTGTCTTTGCATGTCTCTTCAATTTTTTTTTTAAAGATTTTATTTATTTATTTGACAGAGAGAGACACAGTGAGAGAGGAAATACAAGCAGGGGGAATGGGGGAGGGAGAAGCAGGCTTCCCGCGGAGCAGGGAGCCCGATGCGGGGCTCGATCCCAGGACCCTGGGATCCTGACCTGAGCCGAAGGCAGACGCTTAACGACTGAGCCACCCAGGTGCCCCTCTTCAATTTTTTTATAGGGAAAAAAACATAAAAGCTAGAAGTATTTTCTTTCTCCTGCTAAGTTGTAATTTGAAATTGCAGCAGGCAAACAGTTGTTACATAGAGGGCGCCTGGGTGCCTCAGTTGGTTAAGCATCTGCCTTAGGCTCAGGTCATGATCCCAGGGTCCTGGGATCGAGCCCTGCATAGGGCTCCCTGCTCAGTGGGAAGCCTGCTTCTTCTCCCTCCCTTTGCCCTCCCCTGGCTTATGCTCTCACTCTCTCTCAAATAAATAAATAAATATATATTTTTAAGATTTTACTTATTTATTTGTCAGAGAGAGAGAGAGAGAGAACACAAGCAGGGGGAGTGGGAGGCAGAGGGAGAAGCAGGCTCCCTGCTCGAAGGGGGGACTTGATCCCAGGACCCTGGGATCATGACTTGAGCTGAAGGCAGATGCTTAACTAACTGAACCACCCATGCTTCCCAATAAATAAAATCTTGAAAAAAAAAAAAAAAACGTAGTTACATAGCTTTATCTCTGCTTTCTCTTCAACGTTTACAATCAGATCAGCCCAGTGGCCTCATATTAGCGATGTGGAAAAGAGTTCTGTGGGCTTCTTATACTGAAGCTCTTCCCAGACTTCCTTGGTATAGCCAAGAGGCAAGGTATCACGTAATGTCCTAGCATCCTGAATCTTGAGCTAGGGTGGGGATAGAAAATTGTCTTTCATTTATGTATTCGGGGGTGGAACCAGGTAACACTATGAAAACATTCCTTCAACAAGACCTCTGGAGCTTCCTGTTCCTGTGTGTGGTCTTTAAAAAAAATATTTATTTATTTAAGTAATCTCCACACCTAATGTGGGACTCCCACACCCAATATGGGGCTCAAACTCACAACCCTGAGATCAAGAGTCCTATGCTCTTCCAACTGAGCCAGCTAAGCACCCCTCTGTGTGTGGTCTTTAGCCTTCCTTTTGACCTTGGGAGCTCCCCATATCCTACTATTAAATTTTCTTTTTAAGTTAGTCAGAGTCCATTTCTGTTGCTTCCAACAAAGGAGTCCTAATTGATACTATCCTTGACTGTGCTTTCTCTTCCTTTATTATTATTATTTTTAAAATTTCTGACCACTCTCAGCTCACCTTTTATCTCCTTTTTTTTGAACCTTTGGAGTTTGTACTTTCCCCCCGCCACCCGCCAAGAGGTAATACTTTCTTTGATTTCATTGAGATAGATTTGTTATTTTTTTGTGTGGGTACAGTTTTTCTACATATGTTTTTCATTTGCCTTTGTTAGAACTTTCTCTTGTGTTATCTTCTGTTATCTTGGATTCTCAGTCAAGATGTTCCTATCTGGTTGCTCATCCCTGAGTGGGATCTTTCTGTTCTGGATTAGCTTTCTGGGATGCTAGCTATTGAAGAGGAGACACCTTGTGAGTGATCAGAAACAGCACATAGCTTGGATGTTTGGTCTGCTTTCTAAGCTTTTTTTCATCAACACTTTGCCACGATCACATGCTTCTCCATACAGGAAGTCTGCCAGGCTCACAGTGAGTCTTTGCACATTACAGGTGTTTTACATGTGATTTAACCAGAGGGAGGATTTCTTTGAAGATGGTAAGCTTAGCTTGCAGTACCCCTCACTTCTGCAGGGCGCCTTCTGAGGTTCTGTTCACATGGTCAGAAGTTTTTGTAAGATTTGCTAACATAAGCTATTTTAACCTCAACTGCATAGACTATCTATTTCTACTCTGATTTTCTGTCTGCCATACTGGCCCCAGATCAAACAGTACTGGGCTAGCCTTTGGGATCTAGGGAAAGTGTAGAAAAATACCTTTATTGTTAAGCTTGCTTTTTTATGCTGAAGGATTTTGAAGTAACTTACAGGTAACTTCCCATTTCATCCCTAAATATCTAGATATGCATCTTCGAAGAGAAAAAAAAATTGCAACAAAGTCAAAAATAGCAGTTATTCCTAACAAAATTAACAATAAATCCCAAATAGAATCTAGCATCCTGTTCATATTTAAATATCTACACTCACCCTCAAAATAGCTTTGCTCAAACCAGGATTTTATCTAGTACTCCCCTGTCACTTGGCATCTGGATATGTTTCTTAATCTTTTTTTCTTTTTAATAGAATACCACCTTTCTCATTACTCTGACTTGAAGAGAGTGGATCTTTTGCCCTGTAGAATTTCCAACCTTCTGTGTTTGCTTTGTAGCCTCTTATTATTGTTTAGCCTGTTTCTCTATTCCCTGGAAGTTAGATTTAAAGAACTGATTGTATTACATTTAGACATTTTCAGTTACGATACCCTCTGTGTACTTCTCACTGCATCATAGGAAGAAACATAGGGTTGTCCTACCAAACTCAGTTTGACTTCTGTGTTAGAGAAGTGACAACATGATTCCTTAATGGTGGAATTATGTTTTCTCCCTTGTGACCAGAAAGACATCTGTGCAGTGTTGCTTTGGCCCCATGTGAACAGCTAGTAGCTAGTCCTCTATCAATCATTCACCTGATATTTGACAACAAATGACAATTCTTTCTTGAATCAATAATTTCATTCAGGGGTTACAAAATGACATTCTAGAGAGGACACAGTGTATGCCTTCATCTTCTCTTGGTTGGTCTTAATTAGTCTTCCCATGCTGCTCCCCATCTCCACAACTTATTAATTCCTGTGGCAGCCAGAGGACCTCCTGGAGGGTCAGTCAGATCATGTTAGCTTTCTGCTCAGACCCTCCAGTGGCCTCCCCTGTCACTCACAGAAAGCCCACAGCTCTCATGCTGGCCCACAAGGCTCTTCACGTCCTGGATGCCAGTTCACTCTCTGATTCTATCTGCTACCATCTCCATTTTCTCTTTGCTCATTCTGCTCTAGCCACACTGGCTTCTATGCTATTTCTAGAACACCCAAATATATTCCAGCCAAGATTTCCTTAGAAATCGCTCTACCCTCTGTTATTGGCATGGCTTGCTCAACACTTCAGGTTCCTTCTCAAATGATATCATAGGAGAGAAGACTTCCTGACCACCCTACTGAGAAGAACTCCCAACCCTTCTACCTGCACTGTCTATCTGCCTGCCTTGCTTTACATCTTCTCACATGTTTGTATGGCATGCTATATTTCCTTTTCTGGATGGCTTCCTACTGGAGTACAAACTCCATGAGAGGAGATATATTGTGTATTTTTCCCGTGTCATATATCCCTGTGTCCCTAGCTCGGATCATAGTGCCAAAGTTGACACACCATAAATAAAAAATGAACAAAAGACTGAATACTCAGTGAAAGTAATACTTTAAAATTGAGAAGAGTTGTTTCTTTTTCAGAGGAGTCACCTGTCTAAAGGGAATGTCACCTCTTTTTCATCATGCTTTTGCTGAGCTATTGGAAGATGCATTTTGGGAAATGAGATCTGTACAATATAATTCCCATAAAGTGCAACTCAAAAGATACTTCTCAAGGACACAGACTCTTGTTCCAGCTTGGAACTCTTTAGGAGGCAAGGAGAAATTAAATGAACTTCATTCTTTTTATATTTTCAAAGAATTTCTTGCAGAGTAATCAGGGACAACAGGTCACCAGTGATTAGTCTCCAGTTACACTCAACCCACCTGTACCAAAGGCAAATGAAACACAGTGAAGAGCCATTTCCTTCCTCAGAGTCAAGATTTGCTTTATTAGGGATTATTTTTATACTTCTTAACAGGCTCATGAGTAGAACTTAGATTCAGAGAATTGCTTTTATCCCATTCATTAAAGAATCATTGGATTTTTAAAAGCCCTTGCTAAAAGCCTAGAGAACTATAGCCCTAAATTTATGCACCCTTTCAAAAACTCAGATCACTCTTAGGTATCTTGATTTAGTGACCCCAATAAAATTGTCTCAAAAAGAGGAGCAATGAGCTTTTGTATATATTTTTTAGGATAGTTTGAAAATGCCCATTCTCTCTTTAAGCTCTGTTCTTCTGTCCTTTTCCTTCAGATATCCTTTCAAATACCTATGCCTTGCACATATATATTGATATAATAGGCCTTTTCTCCAGGATCCCTCCAACGTGTCCCACAGTGATCCTGATTTAAACAGACGGGAGTCTTACACTTTGTTAAGTGAATGAGACGTATGGCTAATGATGTGGCTTGTGTTCAGCCAAAAAGCTGGGGAAGAGACCCACCATTTCCCTTTGATCAGATCATCAGTAATACTCTTAAAGGCAGTCCCCCTCTTCTCTCCTTTGGACACACACTGCCCTAATCCAGACTTCAGGGGAAAGGGAATAAAAGGTAATTATAATATTTCATTTACTTCCTGCCTACGGGGATTAATATGGAAGTCCAATGCAATTACATGGTGACAGTGATGAAGACTGAAGCCAATGGAGCCGCCTGTCTCTGCTACATAAAGCAGGTCATCCAGTTACTGCTGGACAGCAATTTTCAGAAAATCCTGTAATTAGGTTGTGAAACGGTGGCAAATAGGATGAACTGAAGAGGCAGATGTGTGGCCCAAAGTAATTTGGTTTCTACTAAAATGTGCTGCAACCCACATCCTTCCTATTTATTAAAGCCCTGTAATATACCATGTTATGCTATTATGGAGGGTAATGGGGAGTCAGGCACTTAACTATAATGAAATTAAATTCCCCCTTGCCTGCATCAGAGGCACAGTGACATTTTCTTGCAAAAGCTGTGAAAGTGGTTTCTCAAAAATAGACTTGACAAAACAAACAAACAAACAAACAAAAAAACCAGCCTCCTGGAATCTACTTTACCATAAAGAATAAAACAGCTAAATGCTGATGATATTGGACACTTTATCATCCTTCTGTACTACCTACTCTTAATTTGAAGCTGTTGTAAAGCTAGACACGTAGAAGGGGAGACACCATAGCCAATGAGCCTTCATGTCGTATCAGTCTACAAAGAGAGCAAGATTGCTTCCTATTTCTAGGAAGTGAATAACAACGGTGATGTTCCGCCTTGCAGTTATATTCCTGACTTCTGGTGTATTCTTGACTTTGCATTGCCTTTTCTTCTCTCCTTTTAAAGCATGGGTACAGAAGGCCCCTCAAAGGTAGGAAGATTGGAAAAGAAGCACCTATATAATAAGATATTTGAAATAATTCTAAAGTTTGTGGGGATGTATGGTCTTTGTGTGAGGTTATACTAAAACATTCGTTTCCCTAGTTTTCCCCAAGTTTACTCCCGATTTTGTCAGACTGATCTATCTGGCTCTTTCGAGCTGCATCTGATTTCAGATGGGAGTTGGTCTAATCACTCATCGAAGAAAGTAACAATGACAGGCATCATCAGGGGGTCAGAAGAAGGATAATACAAAATCTTTAAGAATCAGTGGGAAGGACCCCATACGTTGATTAGAAACTGACTATAAGTAAAGATAATAATGCAACCGGTGAAGCAGTTTTTAGTAAATGAAGAGAAGTATAGGATTGTTTTAGAAACCAGAGCCCTTGGAGAGGGAGGTCAACTGTCAGTGGCGAGCGCTACTGCATGGAGCTCTGTGCAGGGTGAGGTGGGGGCTTGGGGAGGAAAGGCTCTGCTGGATTCGGCCCACCAGAGATGCAGACTGAAAACAGACGCATCATCATGGCACCACGACCAGTGGGAAGCTTGCTGCCAATCAAGGGCCAGGCCTCTCTAAGGAAGAAGATAGGCAATTTAGCAATAACAAAGATGCCTAGTCACTCAAGCTGCAGAGCGCAGCATGAGACAGTGGCCTTGGGAAAGCAGAGCTGCACAAAAATGAAATGTTATGTGGGAGGAAACTCAGGAATGTCGGTGGAAATGGCAGGAATGTGACTAGCGATATCATGTACTCTCTTAAAAACAGGTTCGCCAGAGCTGCCAAGTCTGGAGAGGAATTTATGATTACTATTCAGAGACCCTTAGGAGGTGGCTTAAGATCAGATGGTAGATCTGAGCAATGGGAAAGTTCCAGTGAGATTTCCTGACCTTGAATCCAGTTAGGATGAGGGACAGGTCATTGCTTCTTGAGCTGTTTGTTTGCTTTTGTTTGACGTAAAACATAGTTTGCTCAGATTTAGACCACGGTTTCTCTTAGAAGAGAGCGCAGAGAGGTAGCAACCTCTTTTAGCATAAGGCAGGCCAGATTTTGGGGGGCATCTTTCCCAAAGTAACTTAACAAATATTATTTTAGCCCCTATTATTGCAGTGTCTGTCCTGGTATTCTGAAAGATATACAAGAAAAACATGAAAGGAGCAGTTCCCATTCTTGAGGAGCTTACAATCTCATTGTGGTGATTTACAGAGACAATAGAACCAACTATAATTCAATACCATAAAAGACGTACAAAGAAACTAAGAAAACAACAATGAGGAGAGAGAAGTTAATTCCGACTAGGAAGGTCGGGGACATTTTCAGAGGGGAAGAAGACATTTAGGTTGGCCTTGAATACTAGGGAGGGTTTTTATAAGTGGTTCTGAAATAAGAAAAGACATTCTAGGTGAAAAGAACAAGTTGGGAGATGGGAAAATTTAAGGTAGTCTAATGTGATGAGTATAGGAGATAGAAGCAGTCTCTGTTAGGAGACAAGTTGTAAGAATTTGTTTATGAGTGTGTATAAGGCTATCCAGATCTTCCCCTCTAACCCACATTGTTGACTCAAATTTATCATTCATTTTAATCTTTTGGGGTTATATTCACTAATGAGATTTTTTTTTTTAACTTCACAGTATTTTTAATTATATTCTTGTGGGAGATATAAAAAAGCAGAAGGTATTTTCTGTGCTTGAAAAGTTTGAAATTTATTCAGAACTACTCATAGGAAACAGACAATCCAAGGGCCAACTGGGTGTGCAGATGAGTTTTTATAGGATGTTAAAATAGGATATGGGCTGAGGAGGATTGGAACATATCATGGAACTGGGGAGAATTACTCTTGGCTTGAAGAAAGGTGGGACTAGGAAATGCATTGAGGAAGAGGCAAGAGATTCTGGAAAGGAATGCAGATGGAATATTTGAGTAGGAAAGTTTGACTTAAATGTAAGATATGTGCAGTGAATATACCTAGAAAGGAAAATTGGGGCCAGATTATGTAGGTTCTTAAATGCTTGGCTAGCACTTTTGGCAACTACATTGTAAGAAGTCACTGGAGATTACTGGGGAAAGAACAAAACAAAAGCATGAAAACAGAGCTGGAGAGGAGAGGTCATTGAATCTTCTCCCCATATTTTATGAAGAGGTTAAATTACTTTGCCAATGCTACATAGGGCATTTGGCAGAGTCTGCTTTGGAAAGCAGGTTTCCATAAAGCAAAAACATAAAAATTATATTAGGAATATAAATCTGGCAGATATTGTCCCTCATAATATATTTTTTTCACAAACCAAATATGTCACCTGAGTGGCAGAATGCAATAAGCTATTAGCACAAGTTAGTTTATTTGATTAGCTAGTCACCTTCTAGGTCCTAATATTGGGTAATTTTATGAGTGGCTGGGTGGTTGAGGGAGAGTAAAAA
The DNA here is from genome assembly GCF_029215605.1 of Mirounga angustirostris. Lineage (NCBI taxonomy): Eukaryota > Metazoa > Chordata > Mammalia > Carnivora > Phocidae > Mirounga > Mirounga angustirostris. The sequence goes on along the minus strand of NW_026991710.1, from coordinate 147,284,437 downwards.
CCTTTGACTACAAAGTGCTATCCTGGAGATCAGACATTCACGACCATGATCAGATCACACTGGGGGTTGGGGCTTCAACATGTAAATTTCAGAGGGACACAAACACTCAGGCTATAACAATCAGTGACTTGCCTCTAAGAGGATACAATAAGGGTGATGGATATACATGATTACCTGTATGTGATTGTATGATTATGTTGTATAAAATAATAACTAGGAGTAATATAGTAAAATAGTAATATAAAATAGTAACTCTTGCTGGAATTTCTCTCATGCTGGTATTGAAGAAGCAAGTGCTATGTTGGGAAGCCCCACATGGCGAGAAACTGTGGGTGGCCTTTAGCCAACAGCCAGCAAAAATTGAAACCCTCAGTCCTGCAATAACAAAGGACTAAATTTTCCCAAAAACCCAACTGAGCTTGCAAATAGGTACTTTACCAGTTGAGCTTCATATGATGGGCTTGGGAGGTGGAAACTCTGGGAGGTAATTAGGTTTCCCTAATTTACCTAATGAGGTCATGAGGGTGTGCTCTCATGAGATTAGTGTCCCTATAAGAAGAGGAAGGAAGACCAAAGCTCTCAGTCTCTCTCTGCCATGGGAGGATGCAGCAGGAAGGCAATCATCTGCCAGCCAGGAAGAGGCCCTTACGAGACACGAAATCTGCCAGTACTTTGAAGTTTGACTTCTAGCCTCAGAACTGCGAGACATTAATGTTTGTTATTTAAGCCACCCAATCTATGGTATTTTTTTTTTTTTTATTAGCCCAAGAAGACTACTACACGGATCCTGCCATGCACAAGGGGAGGAGATCATACAAGGGCATGAACACTGGTAGCAGGAGTCATGGGAACCACCTTAGACTCTGTCCACCACACTAGGTAATCCTGGGGTAAGTGCGATTATTCCCGGTTTACTGAAGGGAAATCTCAGTGAAGGTAGAATGAAGTTGATTAATTTATCTATTGCTATAAATTTTGTAAATAATAAAGCAAGGATTAGAATCCAGTTTGATTGACCACACAGCCAACCTGTCACCACACAGTATGACAAAACTGTCCTTTTTCTATGTGATCTACTACATCCTCTTTCCCTCTAATACCACAAGTGGATGCTCTGAGGCTGTAAGGGATGATGGATCTCAGGATAGAAGGAGCCTGGAAACTGGGTTTCTGAATATCTTGTATATCCCTAGAAGACGATGGGAATCAGAGTGAAAAAATATTTGAATTGTGCTAAAGTCTTGAGGCTTCAGGGTTTATTTACTATAGAAGCTATGAGGGTTTCTGTATTAATTTGGGCGCTATGATAGTGATATCAACTTGTCATGGACCAGATGCTTAAACAACAAACATTTGTTTCTCACAGTTCTGGAGGCTAAGAATTCCAAGATCAAGGTGCTGGTAGTTCTGGTGTCTGGTGAGAACCTGCTTGTAGATGGCAGTTTTCTTGCTGGGTTCAGACGTGACAGAGAGCAGAGAGCAAGAGAAGCTCTCATGTCTCTTCTTCCAAGGGCACAAATCTTATTCAGATAGTCCTCAGCCTCATGACCTTATTACCTCCCCAATTCTCCACCTCCTGGTACCATAACATTAGGGGTTAGAATTTCAACATGGGAATTTTGAGAGAACAAAAACATTCAGTCCATAATAGTCAACTTTAACTTACGTGCTCTTTAAATGTAGCTTCAAGACAAATCCCCAGTCAGGAGGCGGTGCCTAAGCCCCTCCAACATGGAAAAACTTGAAGGTGCCACACCCACCAGGGATTGGACTAGAGTGTCCCTGAACCTGAACGCTCGTACTGACTGTGGTCTAGCTTTGCCAGTCTTTTCTCTTGGCTATCTAAATCCTCTCTGCCCCCTTACTACCTGTTGGCTGCTGTCCTGGTCTAACCAGCCAGAGCACCTAGCTGTCATTTCAGCGCTACCTGGCATTAAATATTAGAGCAACTTAGAATTCATGCTGCTGTGAGTCAACCATCTCTTCCTACTCCTGACAAGATGAGTCCTTTTGGATACCACAGCAGGTGAGAATCAGAGTGTGCTTTGCCCCTTTGGACACTAAACTAGACTTGTGACCGATCCTATAACTAAGTCACTGCTCAACTTCCTCTCATTTTCTCTGCATTCTGAACTACCCCATTGCTGGGGAGACAGTCTGCGTTGTGGCAATGCCTGTCCAAATTATGATAAATATGTGATCCTGGCCTTAAAAGAGGTTCTTGATTTTTGTTAGTTAACCGAAACACGCATCTTTATTTGTAATTGTAGAACTAACTTGTATACAATCCAAGATTTTAAGAGAAGTTATCACTACCCTATGGATTCTGGACTCCTTTGTTAAGCAAAGTCTACAGTTATCCTGCTTTATAGATGCTATATAAGTTCTCTATGTTGACTTGAGTCCAACCCAAAGTTTCTGAACCTCTAATTCAATCATATTTCCCTGAGGTCAATTGTCAGTCATCCCATCCTTCTAAAGAAAATGCTAAAAGACCAGTAATCTTAAATATCTCTTGTCCTACTCAAAATTCCAAGGATGACTCACTGTGATGTAAGGTGAGGGCAAAGAGGACAAATTTAGCCTCTGTCTGATACCTTATTCATGTGGGCAACTCCCATTCTTTTCATCTTCTAAGCTTCCACAGACTGTTATTTTTCATCCACAAAAATCCCCAAACACAAACATAACAAGAGAGATTAATTCAGTTTCCCATCTGAAGGCTGCTTTGCATAGTAGAAAGAAGAAAAGTTTTAGGGGGTAGCACCATTCCAGGAAGGAGTTAAATGAGATTTTTTCCAAATCCTTGGAGATTTTAAACAACCTGGGTTAGTATATGGCTCGTTTCTCCCTCACCACATTCCAACCCACACCTGCATGCTGCATTTAATTTATTTCCTTTTTAAATTTTCAATGATTCTGAGAGACTATGGACTCTGAGAAACAAACTGAGGGTTCTAGAGGAGAGGGGAGTGGGGGGATGGGTTAGCCTGGTGATGGGCATTAAAGAGGGCACGTATTGAATGGAGCACTGGGTGTTATACGCAAACAATAAACCATGGAACACTACATCAAAAACTAATGGTGCAATGTATGGTGATTAACATAACATAATAAAATAAAATTAAAAAAACAAAAACAAAACAAAACAAAAATTTTCAGTGATTCCTTGTCAGCAATATTAAGTAAATGATTTTACAAAGACTCTGCCACCAATCTTTATATTTTGTATGAAGACTAAAAACAGAAAAATTATTTTTACTATGTAAAACCATAGAAACATAGAATGTGTCCTCTACTTTGAGAAATATATATTGTATATAAGAAATACATCTGTCTTGTTTATTACATTTTTAAAATTTATGTTGACTTAAAATAAATCATGTGTCCTATTCTTACTGAATATATTTTAAGATGAGTAGGGACCATCCATTTGTCCATTCACCTATTTCTTCACCCATTCACTCATTAAACATTTTTTTGGACTAGGAACTGTTGGGGTTCTGTGGGGGATAGGACAGAGCCTTACATTTACAGAACTAATGCCCAGAGTCCCTTTAATCCCTTTCCCCCATTTTGACTGAGAAACTTTTACTTCCTTTCATTATTTTCTGCAATTGTGATTCCAAGAGCTAGTTTCTTGTTCAATATCCCTCGAAGACGTGAACTCTTCTCCAGGGTTTCTGGCCCTCAACTGTCATCAAGTTTATTTGAAAAATAGTTTTTCTCTCATGGTTCATTGGTAGATGAACCATGAGAGAGAAACTATGGACTCTGAGAAACAAGCTGAGGGTTTCAGAGGGGAGGGGGTTGGGGGGATGGATTAGCCCGGTGATGGGTATTAAGGAGGGCACATATTACACGGAGCACTGGGGGTTATACGCAAACAATGAATCATGGAACACATCAAAAGATAAAATAAAATATATCTTAGGAAAAAAATAGTTCTTCTCAAAAGAGAGGAATATATTGAAAGTATAAAATCTTGTCCCGCAGGTGAAGAGGAAAATGCCCACCAAGTGCAGGGCGGTCGTAAGATCTTCATGGTTCCCCCTTCTCACTTTCTCATGTTTCCTCCTGTTAGTTTCTTGCAGGAGAGACGGCACCTGGCAGTGTGTCTTGGCAGTAATTTCCCTCAGCTGTGGCTTCTGGGGTAGACTTTGGTGACCATTCCAGTGATGATGATTCTCCCTGGCAGCCACTCTCAATAGCACGTGGTGAAAGGAAAATTCCATGGCTGTCCCTGTCAGCGATGGCCACTGCTCTCGATCCTCCAATAGCTTCTGCGGGAGCGGCAGACCAGAGTGAGGGATTTCTAACAGTGGTTCCTGTTGGCAACTGGAGAAAAATCCTTACTTCCTATTATTTCCAGTAACCCAAAGGACCAGCCCAAAAAAGTTTTCAGAATGGACAATGCTGTATCTTCTGGAAGACAAATTTGAGTCCTCAAAATCTCCCTGACAACATACATTTGATAGTGTCATACTCTCTAACTATCCCCTTATACTCTCTCGATTGTGCCAGACTCCTTTTGGACTCAACATGACCTCTTCTACTTGCTAAGGAGCGCAAGGAGCTAGCAACTGTTCTCTTTATCCCAGCAGCGTCTGAATCCGTGTAACTGGGAAATTTCCCGGTTCTACTCATTTATTCATTTACCATTTTTCTCAAGCGTCTATTCTAAGAACTGTTGGAGGTATAATAGTAGTTATCATATGACTTTTGGAGTTCATAATAATATTCATATATTGTATTAAATATTAATATCCATACAAATACATAACTTAACTTGTAAATACAATACAATAAAAATGAAACATAGGGTGCTATGAAAGAAGGTAATGATGGGAAGGGGTTTGAGGTAAGGCTGCCCTGGGAAGGCGACATTTAAGCTCACATCTGAAAAGCTTGCAAACAAGTGGTATCTTTTTTTTTTTTAAAGATTTTATTTATTTAGTTGACAGAGAAAGACACAGCGAGAGAGGGAACACAAGCAGAGAGAGTGGGAGAGGGAGAAGCAGGCTTCCCGCTGAGCAGGGAGCCCAACTTGGGACTCGATCCCAGGACCCTGGGATCATAACCTGAGCCGAAGGCAGACGCTTAATGACTGAGCTATCCAGCACCCAAGTGGTATCTTTATTTAGGAATTGGAGCAGTGCAAGAAGACCAGTTTGTCAGGATCGTATATACCAGACACAGATCCTAAGGACTGAGATGACTTAAAGATATCCCAAGGGAAGAAGCTTAATGTCAAGTTAGATATATCAATCTAATCCAAAGAAAATATAGTTCAAAAGAGTAATATATAAATGTGGGTGTCACCTTTATATACATGATGATTACAGCCCCTAGACATGCATAATAAACTTGCCTAGGGAGATAGTGAGGTGTCAGTAGATAGAGGGTCTCTCAGACTGAGCCTTGGGTAGCTCCCACACTTAATAGTTGGTGGAGGAAGAAAGCTGGAAGATGTGAAAATCCAATTCTAAGTTCCCCTATCAAACCTTCTTCCTGGAAGCTTGGAGATCCTCCATGCTTTATAAGTTTAGAAATTGATTTATGCAGATGTCTTTATAGCCTTAAAAAAAGAGAGAGCCTATGAAAAGACATTTGTGTGACTATCAAGTTAATGTCCATCTTCATTAGACTAAAAATTGAATGAGCACAGAGAACACCTCATTTGGTCAAGCACTCCAATACTGAGAATAGTGCCTGGCCCACATAGGAACTCAGTAAGTATTTGCTGATTGAATCTATCTATCACAACCTCTGGGAGTAATATAGCAATTTAAATATCTGCAGTAGGATTAAGTGTCCCGACAAAGGGAGTAGCTTAGAGTAGAATAATCATAATAAATATATTGATATGCACACATGCACACAAACACACCCACAACAAGCAAATTCATGGGCTGTTCACCAAAAAATTGAAAATACACAAATTTCTCATTTGTTCATATATCTTAACTGTCTACCTGGGCTGGGAGAAATATTAAAATATGAATATTTCATTTTTAAAGACCTCTGTGGAATAGAAGGTGTTGCTAGATCCAAAGAGGAAAAAAGAAAGAAAAAACATAAATTTGAGGTTAAGACAGTTGGTAAGAACTCAAATAAGCTTGATAGATTTATCTCAAACAAATTCCTTAAGGGAGATGCAACACCATGTTCGCCCTCAAAATAACCTACTTCTGAAATAAAGTTTGAATCATAGTTGCTGTAGGTCAAGCTGCTGCTGTAAAGCTATAGGCAAAAGAAAATGCAATCCCTTTGTTACTGCCCTTCCACGCCAGTAAGTAAAAAGGTGATTGTGACTTATATTTGCAGAATTGTTTTCAGTGTGCAGGTATCTAAGCTAGGAGCTGTATGAAAGAAGAGAGAGAAATGAAGGAAGGAAAGGAGGGGGGGAACTTACATTGTAAGACAGAAAAAATTACATCTTATTAAGGTAATGGTTATATAAGCAGCATGAAAGTCCTAAAAATTGGTGTAGTCAGTATTATATCTGGGATTGGATTTATCAGGAATATTAACGTTCAAAATTTTCTTTTCATCGATTATTAAATCCTCCTAGTGCACGTGGCACTGTTATAGGCAAATACATTATGTGGTATTGATCCATAAATTAACAGTGATCATAGTAATACTCTCAACCCCTTCTTTATAAATGAAAGGTTTATTGCAGAGGTCCACTAGCGTTACTAGACTAGTAATTTCACATGCTCACTGTTACTAAAACAACAAACTGAAATCCACTATATAGAATAGGCTCACTTTTCCACATGACAGAAAAATCCATTACTGTTATTGTTAAATAATACTCTTTTAGTATTAATTATTTTGGGGTTCAACTAACCATCATCCTAATTATTTTATGGGTTTCAGAATTTCAGCATTGATCTTGGAAATTATTCCAAAAAGGCATACAACCATGTTACATGTATATATGTAGAGGACTGATAATAAACTTCTGATTATGTTCCTAATGTCTGTAAATCGGTTGCTTAGAACCCAAAATGTATTTTCCCATAGAATAATTATGTTAACAAATTTGATGTTGTTAAAGTAGCATTATTATATTTTCTAAGGTTCACGTTCCTTTAAAGTTTTAAATGTTTAAGGTCTGTATTAAATAGGCTTCCAGTCCTTGGCCTGGGAGCACACTGATTATTTATAATAATTTTTTTCTCTAGGAAAGTGCATTCCAAATGCCAATGGAAGATACCAGAAACACATGTGCTCCCCTCCCTGGGCAGCAGAAACTCCAGCATTGGCACTAGGGGGGCAGGGCTCGTTGAAGGGGACATTGGATGAGTCTGAGCATTTAGAACCAATAACCGTTTATATGCGCAATAGAGAAATACCCATTGGGGAAGCCACTGTCCAGGCTTTCTGTTTGGCAGAAGACAGCACCTTTCCCCCATTACCATTGGGGACTTCACTCTTGCACTCTTCTGAGGTCAAGAGCCTCTAAGAAGGCTCCCAATGGTCACTCCATCCTGGCCTTCATGCTGGTGTATGATCCCCTCCCTCCCGAGTGACAGCTAGATTTAGTCACTGAATTAATGAATAGAATAGAGGTAATAGAGGTAATGAATCCCCCTTCTGAGATGAGGTAACATCAAGACTGGTTTCTTTCTTGGGTGCTCTCTGTCTTTGGATCCATCTTGCAAGGGAAACCACCTGCCATTTTGTAAGACAAAAAAAGTAAAGAAGCAATATTTTCTCTTCATTTATTTTGGTATACCTAGGAGTAAATCTGTAAATGTGGCCTATATTACATTAAAAAGAAAGCAAAACGGATGTTAATTACACTCATCGTGGTGATCATTTTGCAATATTTGTAAATATAAAATCATTATATTGGACACCTGAAACTAATACGTTATATGTCAGTTATACCTCAATTAAAAAAAAAGAAAGCAAAATGTTCTTTTAAGAAAATTACTTATAAAATTATAAAAGACATATTTTTTACTGTGGAAAACCTGAAAAGTATAAAAAAAATACCAATTATTCACAATCTCACCTTTCAAAGAGAATTGTTTTTACACTTCAAAATATTTCTTTCTGACCTCTTTTCTAGGTGCTTTTTGTTTGTTTAACTAGTTGAGAAGTCATACCATAGATAATTTAAGATGATTTTAAAGAATTAACTTTTCATGAAAAGCATTTTTTCCATATTATTTTAAACTCTTATAAGACATTTTAAAAGAGGGGCACCTGGTGGCTCAGTCGTTAAGCATCTGCCTTTGACTCAGGTCATGATCCCAGGGTCCTGGGATCAAGCCCCGCATTGGGCTCCCTGCTTGGTGGGAAGCCTGCTTCTCCCTCTCCCACTCCCCCTGCTTGTGTTCCTGCTCTCGCTATCTTTCTCTCTGTCAAATAAATAAATAACATCCTTAAAAAAAAAAAAGACATTTTAAAAGAGATTTAACCTATTTCATTATTTGAATATATCATAATTTACTTATTTATTTTCCTGTTTGTGGACATTACGGTTGTTCCAAAATTTCTACTTTCATAAGCACATTTTTTTATAAATCTTTGTGTACACTTTCCTCAGGATGGAACTTGTATTGCTGAGCCAAATACGACCATTTTGAAAAATTTAGTTATTATTTCCAAATTATTGTCAAGAATGATTGAAACATTACATAAATTTACATTCCAACAGGTAATATATGAACTCTCCTGCTTCCCTTGTACTGAAAATTAACATAAAAAAAACCCTTTGCTAACTTAATGGTCAGAAAAAAAATCTCATTGTTTTCACAAATCATTTTTTAATAGTTTAGAGATTCACTTCAGTCCACTGATGGCTTTTATTAATGAGGTTTTATTATAACTACAAAAAGTAAGAAGCAAAGAAGAGACATCAAACCAGAAGCTAGTCAAATTATTATCCACTAAATTATTATCATGCCACGAGTTTTGAAGGCAGAGCTTAATTATATATTACTGCTAACAATGTTCCTATTCAAAGGTACTCATGGAGGGTTACTTTGTCTCATCTTGCAAATTCCAAATTGCAACTCTTATCTGGAAACCCACTTCCTCCCCATGCCCTCCCACCCACGGTCCAAGGTATTTCTAAGAGTGGTTGGGGAGCTGTCTACATGAGAATAGTACACACAAAAAAATGTTCCTAGAATCTAATTGAGGCCTATTGGATTAATATCTCTGGGTCCTAGAAATCTGATTAAAACAACAACAACAATATATTCTTACATGCTGTGAATAAGGTGAATTTTATTTTTATTTTATCTTTGTTTTAAATTTTACTTCCTATGAGTTGAGGACATTTTTTCCTTGTTTTGCTTTTATGCAAAACTTATAACTCTTCCCAGAGGTTAATAAGTCTCTGGTGAATCTAATTATAAACCGGCAATAAAGAGCTGTCTATGAAATGCTTGCATAAATGACCTGTGGTAGCTAGAGTGAGCACATTGCCACATTTGGGATCTTTTTAATTTAAATAGTGTTTGGTAAATCAGCTTCTTATTTAAAAGGATGTTAATTCTAATACACCGACATCCACATAGTCCTCATTTTGCCTGACAAAGAAAAGAGACCTTCTCATTTTAGACATTTTAAGGAAGCAGGTTTAAGATAACCTAGAAAAAATTAATTTTTAAAAAGATTTTATTTTTTATTTGAGAGACAATGAGTGAAAGAGAGAGCATGAGCAGGGGGATGAGCAGAGGGAAAGGGAGAAGCAGACTCCCCGCCTAACAGGGAGATGGATGTAGGGCTGGATTGGGGGACTCCGGAATCATGACCTAAGCTGAAGGCAGACGATCAAAGGACTGAGCCACTCAGGCGTCCCATAGAAAAAAATTAATTTTAATTCAAAACCCTCACAGCACTTGATAATGTCATTAAAATCCAATGCAGAGACTGGAAAATACATGGGCTTATAAGCAGATTTGAGTTGGGGTTCTAGATCTGCCAATCACAAGCTGTGGGTACCTGAGGAATAACTGAAGGTCTGTGTGCCTCAGTCTGTCCTCTGTGAAATGGGGATATTAACTACCTGGCAGAAAGCCATGGCCTATATGGCTCAGCGTGCCCAGTATGAGTGAATCGAGACTTTATTTCGTAGAATTTAAGCCATATCTTTTCTGTGGTACGTCTCTCCCCAGTCAGGCCATCAACCATTATTTTTAAATGGCTGTTGAATTGCATCATTAGGAGTTACTTCAAGGAGATTTGTCATTCCTTTTGTGAGGCATTCTGTAATTTTTATTATTCGGGAGGTTTTGAAAAGCAAGGCTGATGTCACTGTGGTTTCTTTGTTTTAACTCTCCAGAGAAAGGCAAATGACTGAAATTTTCACAACACCAGAACATGGAAGAGAGCATTGGATGAGTGAACCTGACTTTCACAGAAAGTAAAGTAAACATTTTATGGCCCTCGGCAGTTATAGCTTTTCTTTCCCTCTGAACGGGAGGCTGTCAGCTGTTCTGTTGAAAGCAGAGTAAATGGACAATGAAGCACCGCTCTGCAGGGTTTGTACATGTTCATTAGGGGTTGTTCATGGAAGGTCTTATGGCAGCCATTACCCAAGCTGCTTTCAAGTGCACAGCAGTGGGCCAGGATTCTGCACTCGCGGGAAAGGGCAGTGCTGGAAAGAGGCAGAAGGCAAGTAAAGGGAGTGGGAAGAGAGACAGGGCAGAAATTCTGGCCTATAATCAAGAACCTCCATTCATAATGGCATTTTTTCCCTGGACCTTAACCTGCCCTTGGAGGGAAAAAAGTAATAAAGTGAAAATGAAGTGCCCTTGAGGGGATGGGGGGTGAAGGAGGGGGTGTCAGCCACAGTGGACCTTTGACAAGAATCTCAGTCATTTATATTTGAACCCATTCCCAGAGGGTGAGCTTGCCTTTCACTGCTGGGAACAATTGTCAGGCAGCAAATAATAGAGACAAAGAGTGAGTGCATTTCCCGAGTCAAGGAGCGAGGCTCGAGGAGGTCCTTATTCTCTGTCCGTTTGTTCCTGTTGCCAAAAAGCTGGCGTTGCCCGCTCTGTGTTCACACTGTTCTCCTCTCACAGCTCGCTTCGGTTGTAGTAAAGATGATTCAGAGGTCTTTTTTTTTTAACCTTTTATGGTCTGGAGGAATTTATAACCCTGGATTTCCCGAGATAACAAATTCATGTAATTCTACCTCCATGAAAAAAGGGACCTAAAGGAAAACCCCTTACTCTCCCTGCCAACACTCCCCAGTCTCTTACCTTAGCCACGGGAGAGACCAATGCTTGCGGAGTTGAATTGGCCTTGGTGGTCTCTTAGAAATGAAATTTGTCTTTAATGAGTGGATTATGACATGTTATTCTAGTGTGAACTAGGACGTCCTAGAATTTTCATCAACATCCTAAAAGTAGAATCACATGTATAATGTGGTTCATTCATAGTATTTGGACTTGAAAATGAAGAATATGATCCTTTTATTTGGGCAATGCTCTTGTACACAGTCAGTGGTGGGGGGTGGGGGGGCTAAAAGAATACCTAGAGAACGAGTCTGTTAGAGTAACCTAGGTTTATGAAAGAACGTTCTAGATAATGGCTATAGCTATAGTTGTGCTAGTGGACAGAGGGGTCAGAGGCTCTTTTCCACAATTCTGTGATGTTTGGACACGAAGGTAGAACAACTAAAAATGATGGTCACATATAATTCATAGTTCATAGATTAAACAGAATTTAGAGAAATCTTACCATCTAGGTTAACTTTGAGATCATTTCTTTTGGAGACAGAAATATAGATTTGAGAATATCTCTGTTTCTCATGAACTCTGACTTTGGGTAAATCACATCTGGTCATGAATCGTTTTCTTTTTGGTAAAACAAGAATAACCAAGCTGTGTGACCTTGAGCAAGATATTTGACTGTCCTGTGTTTCCCATTACGCATGAGCTGAAAAGGATTAATAATACTACTCACTTTTATAGTCACTGTAAGGATTAAATGAGCTGATACATATAGAATCTTTGCAATTGTGCCTGGCACAGGGTAAATCTTAGGTAGGTCTTCACTATTTTTGTTATCAGTGTTATTATTCTTCTATTCAATGCAGTCTCCAGTAGCATATTCCCAAAGGTCATGTTCTAATGCAAGAAAGCAAGGGCCATAGTTCATTAAAAAAATTCATTCAAGAAGTGTTGCCCACTGAGTTCTCCAGGAAGCAGATGCTGGCAGCATGATTTTTTAGGAAGTGTCCTTAGACTCAACAGCCATGGAAGGGACAGGGAGGAAGCAGGATGGAAGAGAGAGAGAATTGGATTGCATGCATTCTTGAAGGACAGCTGATCCCACAGGGAGCATGGTGTTGGGCTATGATACTGTGATTTATTATAACAAATAAATATAAATGAATATTTGGTCTTTATCCTTGTTCCTGGCTCACAGCTCCCAAAACCCTTGGAAATTCCTAAGAGTTGAGAGTGATAAAGGTATCTTCACGTTAATGAGGTGACTTCTGGAAGGCACCTAATAATGGGAGCTGGTTGCCAATGGAGCCAACCTCCAGGGTTGGAACCTTCAGTCTCAACCTCCCACCTCTGGGGAGGGGAGAGAGAGCATGGGGCTGGAGATTGAATCAGTGGCCAATGGCCAATGATTTCATTGGTCATGCCTATGTAATGAAGCCGCCATAAAAACTTAAAAGGACAGGGTTCGAAGAACTTCTGAGTTGGTGAACACATGGAGATCTGGGGATAGTGGCATTCCTGAAGAAGACAAGGAAGCTCCATGGCCTCTCCCCGTACCTTAGCCTATGCATCTCTTCCATCTGGCTGTTCTTGAGTTATATCCTTTTATAATAAACCAGTGATCTAGTAAGTGACATGTTTCTCTGAGTTCTGTGAGCCACTCTATCAAATTAATCAGACCCAGGAAGAAGGTACCATGGGAAACTCTGATTTACAGCCAGTCTGTCAGAAGGATTGGTAACAACCTGGCTTGTGCCTGGCATCTGAAGCAGGGAGGCAGGGGGCGATCTTGTAGGACTGAGCCCTAAGCCTGTGGAATCTGATGCTGTCTCTGGGTAGATAATGTCAGAATTGAGTTGAATTCTAGGACACCCTGCTGGTGTCTGGAATTGCTTATTGGAGGTGTGGGGACCCTTTCCAACACACGTTGGAAACTGAGTTTCAGAACAACCATTTATGGGAATGAGGTCATGCCTTTTGTCAGTGGTTGGATGTGGGCCGCCCCGGGGAGAGCATGTCTTGGGCGATCCTTGAAGGGAGCAAGAGCTGAGGGGTGTCCACTTACAGCAAGGAGCAGCAAGTCCTTCCTTGAAGCTATCACAGAAATATTTGTTTGCCAGGCACTGAGACAATTATATTTGTAGCATTTGAAAACATCTGTATTTCTGTGTAAGCTGTAACTCTGTATGAAAGGTGCTTTTGCTTCACTGACCTATTCGATTGACTCTAAGCTGCCAGAGGGCAGGTACTGTGTTTTCATTATCTTCATGTCCCAAGTACCCAAAATAGTGTCCAGTGCCTAGTAGTTGCTAAATAAATGTTCTTGCATAAATAGAGAAGTGAATGGATGAATGGTGAAGGCCATAAATCAAGATTCAGAAAAAGGACTGGCAGATCATAGAAAAGAATGCTTCCAGTTTGCTTACCTCACATGAGAACTACTGGATGGTGCAGGGCAATTCGAGAAGGGGAAGATAAATGCTCATAAGCCCTGGTGCCTGAGAATAAGGGCTTCAAATGGATTCAATTACTGGATTTAAAGCTAAGCTTGAAGATGAATTTGAACTCAGTGTGTAGAGACTTTCCATATGATAACCAACTGATGAAGAAGAAAGTACTTTAAAATAGTCAATAAATATTTTGGCATAAAATACATTTCTTTTTCTTTTGAAGAGAGCGAGAGCGAGAGAGCGCACACACAAGTGGGCAGGGGCAGAGGGAGAAGGAGAGAGAGAATCTTAAGCAGGCTCCACAGTCAGTTCAGAGCCCAATGTGAGGCTTGATCTCATGACACTGAGATCATGACCTGAGCTGAAATCAAGAGTCAGATGCTTAACCTACTGAGCCACCCAGGTACCCCAAGAATAAAATACATTATTAACCATACTTTTGTCCCTTCAGAAATGAGGGCATTTAGAAAACAAGCAGAAATACTTGCTCTGATGCTTTTAGATTTATTTTACAGGTTGTTTGTATAGCTTCTTATTGAAGATATGTTTATTTTTAGTGCCGAGAATATTAAAAAAATCTGAAAGTATTTTGAAGCATTTGCCTCTGCTTCTGGCACTTGAATAGGGCTAATACCTATAAAGGATAAGATAGCTGATCTTCAGAAATTTGACTGTCAATATTGTGTCTTTTGTTTAAAATCTTGAAAATTGCAAATGTTCACATAAAAAGAATCTTTATTCTTCAGGTCTCATCCAAAAAGACCTTTTGTGACACATCAAGAATTATCTTTTCTATTTCAAAATAGGGAAGAGTAGCTTTTCTATGGTTAGAAGTTTCACATTTTCTGATGTTTAAACCATTCTCTGTGCCTCCAAGGTAATTCAACATTTTGAAATGGGTACTGTATTTTCAGGATTAGCTAAGCATGGTAAAGCTTCCATTTGATGCATCAATTGTATCTCCTATAAGGACTGGATGTATATCAATTCTGTAGTTTACAAATGACTTTAATAATGATGCAAATCTATCAGGCCACAGCATCTTGAAAAAATGATCTGAGATAGTTTTTCAAAAATAAAATTTGAATAATACCACTGATAACAAACACACACACACTTCACTGTCTTCCTTCCTCTATGTTCCTATGACTCTACAATGGCTCATAGTTTAATCAGGACCCTTAGGAACATAAGAGAATTATTATTATTATTATTTTTTATTGACTTATATTCAATTTATTTTTTTTAATTTTTTATTGTTATGTTAATCCCCATACATTACATCATTAGTATTTGATGTAGTGTTCCATGATTCATTGTTTGTGCATAACACCCAGTGCTCCATGCAGAATGTGCCCTCTTTAATACCCATCACCAGGCTAACCCATCCGCCCACCCCCCTCCCCTCTAGAACCCTCAGTTTGTTTTTCAGAGTCCATCGTCTCTCATGGTTCTCCCCCTCCGATTTATTTTTTAAGCTATCCAGGCTCTTAGCAGCAGGTTGTAGTGATTACCAGACACTACAGGCATAGTATATTAGAATTCCAGGCTGTCACTGGTATAACATAAATTTAATATTGTCTGAGAATTAGGTTAGCAACTTCAAGTAGTCTCAGATTCTTCACTCCTTACATCCTTCACGAAATATCAGGTGTCATCACTCTGGCCATGAACGTGTTATGGCTGCCATGTCTCAGCTCAGACCTGTGACCTTGGAGTATTTCCCACACAGACTTTCCACATCAGTGCATTCACACCTTTTTATCAAAGCCAAACTGAACCTTCATTGGTAACATTCTATTATGAACTATCTGGCCAATCTGCAGTAACTACCTCAAAATGAAAAAAGCCAGTTGGTCTTTTTTAGCATGTAGTATACAGTGAAACAAACTCTAAATTAGTCAAGAATACCTTCATCAATTGACAGATTCTCTTGTTGGATAATCTAATTTCACATTCTCCCCTCCCCCCCCACACTGATTTATTCCTTCTGGTGACGAGTTAACATGATTTCCTGTAAATTTCTCTAAATCTCAAATTTAATGAGTACTTTTTATTATAATAGGCTGGCAAAGAGTATTTTTCAAAAGCATAAACAAGTTTTTAGTAGAGCCTTGTGTGACTATAGGAGTTATTTATATACATCAGAAGAGAGCATTGTAAGTAGGGAGGAGTGAGATATGAGAAAAAGCCAGCGATTTCTAAACTGTTGTGTCTAATCTTTGTATTCGAAACTGCCTCTCCTCCCAGAAAATTATACTTTTAAAAATTGTATTTTAGGGGTGCCTGGGTGGCTCAGTTGGTTGGGCAGCTGCCTTCCGCTTAGGTCATGATCCCGGGGTCCTGAGATCCAGCCCCGCATCGGGCTCCCTGCTCCGCAGGAAGTCTGCTTCTCCCTCTCCCACTCCCCCTGCTTGTGTTCCCTCTCTCACTGTGTCTCTCTCTGTCAAATAAATAAATAAAATCTTTAAAAAAAATTGTATTTTATTCTCCTTATAAAAACAGGACTTTGGCTGCAAGCAACAGAAACTTAAATAGAGAGAAATTTTTGTTAGAAGGATCTCAGGTGGCTCAACAGAATTGTTCAGGTGTAGAAAACAGGTGAAGGACAAGAGTTTAGTTGTGGCCAAGACCCAGCTCCCCGACAGGAACAGCCACATAGGACAGGGACCTTGGGCACACCCCCGTGGTCACACCACGGCATGCTGGACACCGCTCACCTGGACATTTGCTGCCGTGTTGCTGGGCTCCTGACTTCACTGCCACCGTGAATAATCTTTGTCTGTCTCTAAGCCCATGACCCATTCTTTCAAGATTCAAAAAAAAATGTGACTGACCTCAACTGGATCGCAGTACTCCATGGGAAGTGGGAGGAGAGGAGGCAGAACTCAGGTCTTGCCTCCCTTGCCCTCACTGGTCCCCTGCCCTCCACCTTGAGACTTCCAAATATAGGGAGTGTGTTTCCATGCTGCACAAACACATCCTGACAAATGTCTACTAGATCAAGTTTCTGTTTTGGAGGCATTCCTTGCAATAGTGGATAGAGAATAATAATAATAATAAAGTGCAGATGCACTGAGATGCATTAGCCTTGCACTCAATTCTGGTGTCAACCTTGGCCCTTAGAATCTGTTCAAAACCATAGTATCAAGAAGAGTGTTTTTTTTTTTTTAAGATTTTATTTATTTACTTATTTTAGAGAGAGAAAGAGCCGGAGGAAGGGCAGAAGGAGAGGGGGAGAGGGAGAATCCCAAGCAGATTCTGAACCGATCGTGGAGCCTTGATCCCATGACCCTGAGATCATGACCTGAGCTCAGATCAAGTCTGACGCTCAACCGACTGAGCCACCCAGGTGCCCCTCAAGAAGAGTGTTGATAATGAAAATAACTATTGAGGGTAATACACTCAGTGTTCTCGTTTTTTTGAGTTAGTAAGCCCCAGGAAGATAGCTTTCAGCTATTCAAGTTTGATTATTCAATCGCGGATCATCCTTTCCTCATTTCTATTGCCTTAGCTGTCATTAATCCAGCAATTCTCTGCTTAGAATTACCTTCATCAGAATTAGAACAGGAGGGGCGCCTGGGTGGCTCAGTTGGTTAAGCGACTGCCTTCGGCTCAGGTCATGATCCTGGAGTCCCTGGATCGAGTCCCGCATCGGGCTCCCTGCTCGGCAGGGAGTCTGCTTCTCCCTCTGACCCTCCCCCCTCTCATGTGCTCTCTCTCTCTCATTCTCTCTGTCTCAAATAAATAAATAAAATCTTTAAAAAAAAAAAAAAAAGAATTAGAACAGGAAGAGTTAAATTTCACGTTGAGTGAATGCTGCTCCTTGTATTTGGCAGTGTGGGCACAGACTTTGGGTCAATCCAAGTTGAAAATGTGGGCTTTTGTTTTTTTCTTATTTTGCTCTCATCTCTTATAGATTTACCATCCAGCAAATATTTATGAAATGCCTTCTCTGTGTACATAGGGAAATATCCTTTGAGGTTTTTCTTTTCCATCTAGTGACCCTTATTTTTGTATTTATTCATTTGCTTTTCCTCTCTTTTTCATAATATTTTTTTTTTGCTTTGATATTTTGGGTAAAACAATACAAACACAACAAAACTGTAGATTGTCAAAGTCACAAATGGCATGGAAAAAGCATCAATTTATGATCTGCTCTATATATTCAAAGCATTTCGTTTAGCAACATGGGGACATAGAGATGATAAAATGTGATCCGGGAGCAGAAATGTTTTGATATTTAAAGGAAATTGAAGCAATTCTTTACAATAAACTACAGCCTAAAACGAAAATTAGAAAGGTAAGGACCCTAAACCTACCTACCTCATAGTTCTGCATAAAGTTGGTCGGGCTTGCACCCCTTGTAAATATCTTGCATATTGGGTTTGGCATTTGCACCCTAGATAGCAGAGCTATTGTGAGATTTTATATTCTTCCTAGATAAAATGTAGGATATGTTAGAGGTTTTTTTTCCCCATGTTTTGATGATTGGCAAAAGTCTTTTTCACAAGGGTAACTTTCCCTAAGTAAAGTAATCAAGGCACATGATTTGCTAATTGATGCACAGGGAAGTGCTTTAATGAATTATTGAAGTACTTGGCTCAGGTGGTGTCTCCCAGGGACAGAATACAGAATTACTGCTTAGCAATTAGACTGTCAATGTTCCTTACTCAGTTGACCATAATTAAAATAATTTTATTCTTGGTTTGATACTGGGAATTAAAACTCACACCTCAGTTACCTGGTAAAAGGGTTTTGAGGCTAATGGCATGAGACATTTTAAAATGCCAACCTGTGTTATTCCTCTGAATACAGAATTCCTCAATCATTCATGTCTGATTAAAATTGTATTTGACTAATTGATAATGACTTTTCAATTAGGTAAAAGCATATTTTATTTAGAAATTACATTTATTTACATTGATTTTTCCCCTCTTCAGGATGTCTGGGCTTCTTTATCCAATTTGATCTAACTGCCACAACTCCTAGGAAACCTTTGCAAGGGTAACCGAGAGTCATTCCCCAAACACAGGCTGATACAATCGGGCTTTGGCGAAGGCACAGCATAAAGTCACAGTTTTATTTTTGAAGAATACTTAGGAAAATTCCCCAGTCCCCATAAGGATATCTACTGAGGAGTTTAACTGGGTGTGAGCAAGGGAAATGAAAACCGACATCTTGTGAGATCACGCTTTTCTCTGGTTGCGGTAGTCAAAGGAATTTCTCCAGGTGAGGGAAAATTTATCACAAGCAACATTCATTCCAACAAGTTCTCTTTTCTGTCCATCACTGCAAAAGTACTGAAGGGCCATGCTGAATGAAGTGGGGCAGCCTCCTACTGTCTACCTGGTAACCAGGAACTGGAGTAGAGATCCTCTCCCGTTCTTTTGGGGGCTGGAAGAGGGAGACACTTGTTTCTGCTCTTGGCACTGCTGGGGTGGGGGGAGAGGTGACCCCATTATCCCTGAGGGAACAGTGGCCCCAACTATCCAACTATCAAGACCTCATTCTAGGTAGAGTTGACTCATCATTAGCCTAGCCAAGTTTTTGGGGGAGTCACCAGAGCAGAGCTGGCCCTTTGAGATCCTAGGTTTTCCCAGGGAATGAGGTGATTTCTGAAGTCATATATTCATGGAGACAAGTCTATTCAGGGAAGTCATGATCACTTCTGTCTACCTTACCTTGAACTTATTTCTTACTCTCATTTCTTCCATTTCTAGAGCCACAGACATAATTTTGTCTCTCATTACACTGTATTCACCTCTTGACCAATCTAAGTACATTTAGTTTCTTTCGACTTCAACTATCCTGGACACTGTACCCTGTCACCAGAGTTATTTTCCTAAAAACACAGATAAGATAGTACAGTCTGCTGCTCAAAAACCTCCTGTGGGTTTTTTTTTTTTTTTTAAGATTTTATTTATTTATTTGAGAGAGAGAGAATGAGAGAGCGAGTACATGAGAGGGGGGAGGGTCAGAGGGAGAAGCAGACTCCCTGCCGAGCAGGGAGCCCGATGCGGGACTCGATCCAGGGACTCCAGGATCATGACCCGAGCCGAAGGCAGTCGATTAACCAACTGAGCCACCCAGGCGCCCCCTCCTGTGGGTTTTATTTAAAGAATCAAATCTGAAGTTTTAAGATTAGATTTAAACGTACCATATGTGGACTCCACACTCTGATTTTGGTTTTAATACCGACAACAACTCCCTGTGGTGATAACCCTCGGATCTAACTGGGTCATTCTTCTTTGCCTGGACCTGTCTCCATGGCTCTACTCATGATATTGCCGACAGCTGGAATGCCTTCATCTTTCTCCTCCACCTTCTCAGGATTCCTTAGTCCTCCAAGGTCCAAATCAAGCAGCAGCAATCCCCAGCTGGGGTTTTCTAGCACCAGGTTATGTGAAGTAATTGTTATCACATTATTATTTTGTGAGTAATCAATCCTCCCACATGTTCACTCTGCTATAAGTTCCTTTACCAAGGTTTTCAGAGGGGGGCGGAGCAAGATGGTGGAGGAGTAGGAGACCTGGATTTTGGCTGGGCCCAGGAATTCAGCTGGATAGGGATCAAACCATTTTGAGCACCTACAAACTCAACAGGAGATTGGAGAAAAGAATAGCAGCAACTCTCTGAACAGAAAAGCAACCACTTTCTGGAAGGTAGGACGTGCGGAGAAGTGAATCGAGGTGATATTCAGGAGGATAGACGGCGGGGGAGGGGGCCTCCGTTGGCCGCTTCTGGAAAGTGATAGAGCTGCGGGGCACAAAATCGGAACTTTTAGAAGTCAGCTCCACTGAGGGACGTTGCTCCAGTGGCTAAGCGGGGGGTGGAACCCTCAGGGTCACAGAAAGACCGGGGGTGCCTGAGTGCGGCAGAGCTCCCAGGTATTGGAGCAGG
Source organism: Mirounga angustirostris (assembly GCF_029215605.1). Classification (NCBI taxonomy): domain Eukaryota; kingdom Metazoa; phylum Chordata; class Mammalia; order Carnivora; family Phocidae; genus Mirounga; species Mirounga angustirostris. The sequence continues at coordinate 147,263,874 of NW_026991710.1, read as the reverse complement.
GAAGCCGGCTGCAGAGACAGAGCCGAGGTGTGGGCTCTCAGCTCGGGGTTGCCATAAACCCTGATCCGCGGCACAGTCGGGCCACTGCTCCTCCAGCAGGGACCCAACAAGCGGCAGATCCGGGGAGACTCACCTTCCTCCCCCGGGAGGAGCCATGCGGGAGTGCACCGCAGGGATCTGCTGGGTTTGGAGACTCCACCCGGGGTCGGGTGCCAGAGATAGAAACGCTCGGTCACAGGCCGGGTGAGCACAGAGTGTGGCCGGAGACTGGGAAGACGGGAGTGATTGACTGCTTTTCTCTGGGGGCGCACTGAGGAGTGGGGCCCGAGTTCTTGGCTCCTCCGGGATGGAGATTGGGAGGCTGCCATTTTCACTCTCGTCCTCCAAAGCTGAATGGAAAGCTTGCAGGGAACAAAGGCTCTCGAGAGCAAACCTGAGCCGCTTACTTAGCCCTGACCGACAAGGGTGGGGCAATTCTGCCTCTGGCAAAGACATTTGGGAACCACATCAACAGGCCCCTCCCCCAGAAGATCAGCGAGAACAGTCAAGACCAAGTTTACAGATCAGTGAGAACGGCAGAACTCCAGAGCTAGGGGAATACTGCACATAGACTCCATGGCTTTTTTACCATGATTCTTTAGTCTTTCAAAGTTAATTTTTTTTAACTGTCTTTTTTTTTTTAATTTTTCTTTTTCTCTTTTTCAACCAACATCTTATCAATCCCTTTTTTAGAAAACATTTTTATTTTTCATTTTTAGAGTCATATTCTATCTCTTCATAGTAGTTATCCTTATTTTTGGCATATATATATATATATATATATATATATATATATATATAAGTTGTTCTCTCTTTAAAATTTTGAGATACAGTTTCTTCTAACAGATCAAAATATACCCTCAATCTCTAGTGTATGGCTTTGTTCTAGTCTCCTGCCTGATCATATTCTCTCCCTTTTTTTTCTTTTTTTTTTAAATTCTCTTTTCTTTTTTCAAACAACTTCTTAATTCCTTTTTTTTTTTTTTAAGATTTTATTTATTTATTTGACAGAGAGAGACACAGCAAGAGAGGGAACACAAGCAGGGGGAGTGGGAGAGAGAGAAGCAGGCTTCCCGCAGAGCAGGGAGCCCGATGCGGGGCTCGATCCCAGGACTCTGGGATCATGACCTGAGCCGAAGGCAGACGCCCAATGACTGAGCCACCCAGGCGCCCCTTCTTAATTCCTTTTATAAAATTTTTTATAATTTTCATCTTCACAGTCATATTCCATCCCTTCATTGTATTAACCCTTATTTTTGTACATATATAAATTTTTCTTTCTTTAAAATTTTAGGAGGCACTTTCTTCTAACAGACCAAAATACACCCAAAATCTAGTGTGTGGCACGATCTATGCACCAGCCTGATCATATTTGATCATATTCTGTTTTTTTCTTTTGTTCCATTTTTGTTTGTTTTTATCTTTTTCTTTTTCTTTTTTTTTTCCTTTTCTTTTTTCTTTCTTTCCCTTTCTTTTCCCCTGGTTTCAGGTCTTTTCTGATTTGTTTAGAGTGTATTTTCTGGGGATGTTGTTACCCTGTTAGCATTTTGTTCTCTCATTCATCATTTCTCCTCTGGACAAAATGACAAGACAGAAAAATCACCTCAAGAAAAAGAACAAGAGGCAGTACCGACTGCCAGGGACCTACTCAATACGGACATTAGTACGATGTCAGACCTAGAGTTCAGAATGATGATTTTAAAGATACTAGCTGGGCCTGAGAAAACCATGGAAGTTATTAGAGAAACACTTTCTGGAGAAATAAAAGAACTAAAATCTAACCAAGTCGAAATCAAAAAGGCTATTAATGAGGTGCAATCAAAAATGGGGGCACTAACTGCTAGGATAAATGAAGCAGAAGAGAGAATCAGTAATATAGAAGACCAAATGATGGGAAATAAAGAAGCTGAGAAAAAGAGAGATAAACAACTACTGGATCAGGAGGGCAGAATTCGAGAGATAAGTGATCCCATAAGACGAAACAACATTAGAATAATTGGGATCCCAGAAGAAGAAGAAAGAGAGAGAGGGGCAGAAGGTATATTGGAGCAAATTATAGCAGAGAACTTCCCTAATTTGGGGAAGGAAACAGGCATCAAAATGCAGGAGGCACAGAAAACCCCTCTCAAAATTAATAAAAATAGGTCAACACCCCGACATCTAATAGTAAAACATACACGTCTCAGAGACAAAGAGAAAATCCTGAAAGCAGCTTGGGACAAGAAATATGTAACCTACAAGGGTAGAAACATTAGATTGGCAACAGACCTATCCACAGAGACCTGGCAGGCCAGAAAGGACCGGCAGGATATATTCAGAGCACTAAATGAGAAAAACATGCAGCCAAGAATACTATATCCAGCTAGGCTGTCAGAATAGAAAATAGAAAGAGAGATAAAAAGCTTCCAGGACAAACAAAAACTAAAGGAATTTGCAAACACAAACCAGCCCTACAAGAAATATTGAAAGGGGTCCTCTAAGGAAAGAGAGAGCCTAAAAGCAACATAGACCAGAAAGGAACACAGACAATATACAGTAACAGTCACCTTACAGTCAATATAATGGCACTAAATTCCTATCTTTCAATAGTTACCCTGAATGTAAATGGGCTAAATGCCCCAATCAAAAGACACAGGCTATCAGACTGGATAAAAAAAAAAGAAGACCCATCGATATGCTGTCTGTAAGAGACTCATTTTAGACCCAAAGACACCCCCAGATTGAAAGTGAGGGGGTGGAAAACCATTTACCATGCTAATGGACACCAAAAGAAAGCTGGGGTGGCAATCCTTATATCAGACAAATTAGCTTTTAAACCAAAGACTGTAATAAGAGATGAGGAAGGACAGTATATCCTACTTAAAGGGTCTATCCAACAAGAAGATCTAACAATTGTAAATATCTATGCCCTTAATATGGGAGCAGTCAATTATATAAGCCAATTAATAACAAAAGCAAAGAAACACATCAACAACAATACAATAATGGTGGGGGACTTTAACACCTCCCTGACTTAAATGGACAGATTATCTAAGCAAAAGATCAACAAGGAAATAAAGACTTTAAGTGACACACTGGAGCAAATGGACTTCACAGACATATTCAGAACATTCTGTCCCAAAGCAACAGAATACACATTGTTCTCTAGAGCCCATGGAACATTCTCCAGAATAGATCACATCCTAGGTCACAAATCAGGTCTCAACCAGTACCAAAAGATTGTGATCATTCCTTGCCTATTTTCAGACCACAATGCTTTGAAACTAGAACTCAATCACAAGAGGAAAGTCAGAGAGAACTCAAATACATGGAGGCTAAAGAGCATCCTACTGAAGAATGAATGGGTCAACCAGGAAATTAAAGAAGAATTTAAAAAATTCATGGAAACCAATGAAAATGAAAACACAACTATTCAAAATCTTTGGGATGCAGCAAAGGCAGTCCTAAGAGGAAAGTATATAGCAATACAAGCCTTTCTCAAGAAACAAGAAAGGTCTCAAGTACACAACCTAACCCTACACCTAAAGGAGCTGGAGAAAGAACAGCAAATAAAGCCTAACCCAGCAGGAGAAGAGAAATAATAAAGATCAGAGCAGAAATCAATGAAGTAGAAACCAAAAGAACAGTAGAACAGATCAACGAAACTAAGAGCTGGTTCTTTGAAAGAATTAACAAGATTGATAAACCCCTGGCCAGACTTATCAAAAAGAAAAGAGAAAGGACCCAAATCAACAAAATCATGAATGAAAGAGGAGATATCACAACCAACACCAAAGAAATACAATTATAAGAACATATTATGAGCAACTCTATGCCAGCAAATTCGATAACCTGGAAGAGATAGATGCATTCCTAGAGATGTATCAACTACCAAAACTGAACCAGGAAGAAATAGAAAACCCGAACAGACCTATAACTACTAAGGAAATTGAAGCAGTCATCAAAAATCTCCCAACAAACAAGAGCCCAGGGCCAGATGGCTTCCCAGGGGAATTCTACCAAACATTTCAAGAAGAATTAATACCTATTCTTCTGAAATTGTTCCAAAAAACAGAAATGGAAGGAAAACTTCCAAAGTCGTTTTATGAGGCCACCATTACCTTGATCCCAAAACCAGACAAAGACCCCATCCAAAAGGAGAATTACAGACCAATATCCTTGATGAACATGGATGCAAAAATTCTCACCAAAATACTAGCCAATAGGATCCAACAGTACATTAAAAGCATTATTCACCATGACCAAGTGGGATTTATCCCTGGGCTGCAGGGTTGGTTCAACATCTGCAAATCAATCAATGTGATACAATAGATTAACAAAAGAAAGAACAAGAATCATATGATCCTCTCAGTAGGTGCAGAAAAAGCATTTGACAAAGTACAGCATCCTTACTTGATCAAAACTCTTCAGAGTATAGGGATAGAGGGTACATACCTCAATATCATAAAGCCATCTATGAAAAACCCACAACGAATATCATTCTCAATGGGGAAAAACTGAGAGCTTTCCCCCTAAGGTCAGGAACGCGGCAGGGATGTCCACTGTCACCACTGCTATTCAACATAGTATTAGAAGTCCTAGCCACAGCAATCAGACAACAAAAAGAAATCAAAGGCATCCAAATCGGCAAAGAAGAAGTCAAACTCTCACTGTTTGCAGATGATTTGATACTTTATGTGGAAAACCCCAAAGACTCCACCCCAAAACTGCTAGAACTCATACAGGAATTCAGTAAAGTGGCAGGATATAAAATCAATGCACAGAAATCAGTGGCATTCTTATAAGCCAACAGCCAGACAGAAGAAAGAGAAATTAAGGAGTCGATCCCATTTACAATTGCACCCAAAACCATAAGATACCTAGGAATAAATCTAACCAAAGAGACAAAGGATCTGTACTCAGAAAAGTATAAAATACTCATGAAACAAATTGAGGAAGACAAAGAAATGGAAAAACGTTCCATGCTCATGGATTGGAAGAACAAATATTGTGAAGATGTCAATGCTACCTAGAGCAATCTACACATTCAATGCAATCCCCATCAAAATACCATCCACTTTTTTCAAAGAAATGGAACAAATAATCCTAAAATTTTTATGGAACCAGAAAAGACCCTGCATAGCCAGAGGAATGTTGAAAAAGAAATGCAAAGCTGGTGGCATCACAATTCCAGACTTCCAGCTCTATTACAAAGCTGTCATCATCAAGACAGTATGGTACTGGCACAAAAACAGACACATAGACAAATGGAACAGAATAGAGAGCCCAGAAATGGACCCTCAACTCTAGGGTCAACTCATCTTTGACAAAGCAGGAAAGAATGTCCAATGGAAAAAAGACAGTCTCTTCAACAAATGGTGTTGGGAAAATTGGAAAGCCACATGCAGAAGAATGAAACTGGACCATTTCCTTATACCACACACAAAAATAGACTCCAAATGGTTGAAAGACCTCAATGTGAGACAGGAGTCCATCAAAATCCTAAAGGAGAACACAGGCAGCAACCTCTTTGACCTCAGCCGAAGCAACTTCTTCCTAGAAACATCGCCAAAGGCAAGGGAAGCAAGGGCACAAATGAACTATTGGGACTTCATCAAGATAAAAAGCTTTTGCACAGCAAAAGAAACAGTCAACAAAACCAAAAGACAACGGACAGAATGGGAGAAGATATTTGCAAATGACATATCAGATAAAGGACTAGTATCCAAAATCTATAAAGAACTTAAACTCAACACCCAAAGAACAAATGATCCAATCAAGAAATGGGCAGAAGACACGAAAAGACATTTTTCCAAAGAAGACATCCAAATGGCCAACAGACACATGAAAAAGTGCTCAACATGGCTCGACATCAGGGAAATCCAAATCAAAACCTCAGTGAGATATCACCTCACACCAGTCAGAATGGCTAAAATTAACAAGTCAGGAAACGACAGATGTTGGCGGGGATGCGGAGAACGGGGAACCCTCCTACACTGTTGGCGGGAATGCAAGCTGGTGCAACCACTCTGGAAAACAGTATGGAGGTTCCTCAAAAAGTTGAAAATAGAGCTACCATAGGATCCAGCAATTGCACTACTGGGTATTTACCCCAAAGATACAAATGTAGGGATCCGAAGGGGTACGTGCACCCTGATGTTTATAGCAGCAATGTCCACAATAGCCAAACTGTGGAAAGAGCCAAGATATCCATCGATAGATGAATGGATAAAGAAGAAGTGGTATATATACACAATGGAATATTATGCAGCCATCAAAAGGAATGAGATCTTGCCATTTGCAACAACGTGGATGGAACTGGAGGGTGTTATGCTGAGCGAAATAAGTCAATCAGAGAAAGACATGTATCATATGACCTCACTGATATGAGGAATTCTTAATCTCAGGAAATAAACTGAGGGTTGCAGGAGTGGGGGGTGGGGTGGGAGGGATGGGGTGACTGGGTGATAGACATTGGGGAAGGTGTGTGCTATGGTGAGTGCTGTGAATTGTGCAAGACTGTTGAATCACAGATCTGTACCTCCTAAACAAATAATACAATATATGTTAAAAAAAAATTCCTTTACCAAGAGAAAAGTCATTAACTATATAATTAAAGATGAAATGCAGCACAGACAGTTTATCGATCAGTGTGAACTTGGTATGAACAATCAGGAAACTGTTTTATGACTGCTTTCAAGCACTTTTTGCCAGGTCATCTTCCCTGTCCTTCTGTCACATCTTGAGCAGGTCCCAGATCTTTGGCTATAGATGAATTCAGGCAGAAGAGTAGTTTCTTCTTCAGGTACAAAAAAATACTTATTCAATCAGAAATAAAAGCTTTAATTTTTCATTCATTTTAAAACTTCTTCCTTCTTTATCCTCAACATAGGTCTCACTGGTGGTTCTGGAACAAGTCGTGAAGAAGATAGAGAGCAGTGTCTTAGCATTCTCCCCATTTCACCTTCTCTCTTCACTTTGCTTCTGGCTTTTCCAGGGTTGGACAAGGAAGGATCAAAGGAAAATGACCAATGGCCCCAGCCACCTGGTACATAGTTGGTACTGTTTGTAGGTCTCCCTTGTTTGTTGGGTTCCTTCTGTCGTGGTAGAAGCCCAAACACTGCATGTGGATGTGTGTGCGTGTGTGCACGGACGCGTGTAGGGGGTGTTATCCACTGGACCAGGGCGCTCTACTGATATCACGCTTATCTCTTGGGACCACCTCCCTTAACTCCTGCCTTGGAAGCGCAACCCATGTCTTTTTCTCCTTGGCAGGCAGTTTTCTTGAATAGAGTACCTCAAAGAAATGGCAAGCCTGGTTCTTTACCCACTCGACCCATGTGAAATCTTCTGATCCTCGCCCTGACAAATGGCAAAAGTAGCTAAAGCACAGTCTTGTCCAATCTTATCCTGGTGTCACAGGCAGCTCCATCTGCACACCAGCCATCAGACAGCTCCACCGAGACCAGACACCAGCCTGTCTTTACCTGTGCTTCTTTGCTCTGGGGCCAGGTGACACTCTTCTGGAAACACTTAGACTCTCCAATCCAGAGGTAACCCGGAGCAGGCAGATGCTTTTCTAGAACCCAGCAGGATCTAAGAGAGGGTAATACCTCTCCTCAATGCCTTCAAGGGGTTCCCTGGGGGGCCTTTTCTCTTAAATTGGGGGCTGGAAAAGCAGACTCCTCCCTCTCTCATAGATATTTAGCATCTCTCTGTGGCAAGAACACGTTTTTGTTATCCACTGATAAGTAAACAAAGCCTCCAGTTTGGAGGCTTTAACTATAAATCCACAATATCACAAAAGTCCTTTTTTAATGTTCTGTTACTGCTGAATGGGATGAGTATTAGAGCTCTTCCTCCGGGGAGAGAATGATCACCTGCAGTCACACGAGTTCTAAATGATGGTACCTGGCCGACTCGGTCCTTCTTACTAATCTTGCTGGGGCTCAAATGTGAGGGAATGAGGAGCCTGCAAAGGCCAGGGGATGAGAGCCAGGAGGAAGGGGGCTGCCTAAAGCAATTCTCAGGTCACGAGGGCAGATTTCATCGACTCCAGTGTCCTGAGCCAATCGTGTCTGGAATACAAATGAGGGACAAAAAAAGACGCCTTCTCTGGTTTCTCTTCAACTTAAGGGCACTCTGGTACCTACAGACAGCAGTATCTTTGGAATGACAAACGGTTATAATTTCTCCCTTAAATTACGGTTTTCCTACAAACGATAAACCTAAGATTTCCAGAATGTGGAGAAGAGAAAATATTGGGCATTTTAATTAAAAAAAATTGACCTATTGATGAGGCTATTGTACACAATATCCAGCTTGGAGTCTGATTATCCAGGCATAACGGACATTTGTTATTGTGTCATTCCAGAAGAACACCCCTGGCCTAGTGGGTTGCACCCCAACACACACACACACACGCACACACACGCACACACCCCATGTGGTCTATGGTCATGGATTGGTCTATGCCAATCCACTCTGGTAGCAATGACTGGGCCAGGAGCAGCCATGAGCCAGGCTGGGACAAGTCATGTCTTTCGCAAGGTGGTGAGATATCCTCACTGTCTGCTGTCTGGCAGCCTGGGGAAGTGAGGCCATATGCATGAGAGAAGCCGAGACCAGAGACAGAAGTGAGTCCAGATGGTGTTCAAGGCCCAGATCCTGCTGTTGTAGAAGTGAGGCCCTTGCCTTTCCTACCACCGGGTTTTATGGGTCCAGGGAGCCCCCTTTCTACTGAGGCTGGCCTGAGCTACGTTTTGGTCGCTTGGACTGGAAGGTCCTGAGCTAAGCACACAGGATGTCAAGTTGATTAGAAGGTGACTTTGGGAGCAGCCCATTTTCTTCTCTTCCTGGTTTTGAGCAGCATATTTCACCACCTAATTCTCCTGTTTTCTTTTTAGAACACTGGTTAAATAACATTTCTCATTAATGGAAAAAGCGTCGAGGTAGAAGTTCTTGGTTTTGCTTTTCTTGACCATGTGACTTTGAATAAGACCTTATTACCTGTTTCCTCACATGTAAAGTGGATATTATAATACATATGAAATTACTCTGTAAACTGTAAGTTGCTAGACAAAATTCAAGGCATCGTTGTTAATAATAGCAACCGTATTTTGAATATTATTTTGAAGTAATAATATGACATTTCATTTGTCAGGATCTGAAAAAACATTTTGGTGTCTTAGGGAAGATGCCTACAGAAACATACCTATCCTCTCTGTATGTGCTCAGAGGGCCTCATTTGGGTAACTAAGCATCCAGGTTCTAGAAGGTAAAAGGTTCCTTTAGAGATGCATAGTTTAACCTCACATACCCTGTTGAGTGTTAATCACATTAAAGGAATGGGCATTCATGGAGGAGGAGAAAGGTGAACCCATACTAAAGGGAGAGAGTTTCGATGGCAGCACAAGCTGGGTCCTTCAGGAACACTTGGGGTGTCCTCAGCCAGGGTATAGGCGGTTATTCGGCAGGTGTGGGCACGAAGAAACAGGACGTGGGAGGGGAATAAGGAAGAAGAGCTTCCTTAACATCCCAGCCAAGGGCTGATCTTATCCTCTCTCCTTGAAGAGATCTAGTAAGGTATGGTTTCTATGGAAACAAGGCCCAGACAAAGTCCCTCTCTCACCACCCACCCACACCATCACCCAGCGCTGGGAGCAGCACTGGTAGGATGCAAGCCTATCAGGGAGAGGCACTTGTCTATTCCTGGGCCTGAGTTACATGCTGGCTGAGGAGGCCAGCCGCCCACAAACCGGCCCAGGGTTAGTTCTCTCGGCAAATGTAGACTCTGCGGAGAGGCCTTTTTGTGTCAGTCATATTTCCTTGCAGCTTAGAGAGAATGGTGGTAATTTCAGCTTTATCACACACACAGCCCATTAAATTGGGGGTTGTTACTGGTGGAGCTAGTAAAAAACGTTAAACTAGAAAGCACTTTAGAGTCTCAAAAGCATTCGGAGGGTCCAATTTAAAATATTTCGGCAAGCTAGTAATACAGGAAAGGCACATCGGTGTAACTTCGTTCTCTCTGTGTGTAAAATCCCAGTTTCACCTTGTTGAAGACCTGGGAGTAAAGAATTAACTTTCCACTATTCCCACATGGCGAAACAGGCAGATTTTAGCATTATTGCTTTTCTATAGTAGAGAAATAGTGAGGCATCTGGGAGTCGCTCTGGTGTCGGATTTAGACTCGAATTTCACTGCTGTCACTTAATTGTGTGACCTTGAGCAAGTCACTCAACTTCCGTGAGCCTCCATGTCCTCATCAGGTAAATGAAGATAATAAGAATTATTAGCAAAAAGACTGTTTTGAGGACCAAATTCAAAAAAGTGAAACATCTAGGGCATTAACTGGCAGTTATAGGAGCTCAACAAATGACAAAAGCCATTTTTGTAATGATGATTAGTACTTTTTAAAATCTCTGCTTGGGTTTGTCTTGTGGGAGATGGGATATATGAACATTTCCTCTGACGTGTATATCCTCACTCGGAGGTGAGCAGTTTCTTGAAAGACAACCTCACATCACTTTAGACTTTTTTTGTGCTTAGAATTGCCCCTCAGTGCAATGGCTTTGGACCTCAGCAACCATCAAGGCCAATATCCTTGTGTTTTATTGATCAGGTCCAGAGAAGTAATTTTCCAAGATGACAAATGAAGGGAATGACCAACCTGGGGTCTGGCCACGCTTAACGTCTATGATGGCTGCCCTCTGCCCTTCATGACTGACCGGAGCCCGCTCCTCCTCTTTCCCATCCATTTCTCCCTAGTGCTTTTCCAAAGGTCCTTTCCCAGAAAGTCCTTTGTTCTCCTTGCTTTCCCGAACTCTCCCCTCCCATCTTCCCCTTTGGGCGCTGATCTTTCAAAGTGCCGCCCAGAGCTTACCCCTCCGATTTGCTTGGCCCCAGTCCCTTTTGGCAGATCAACTCCAAGTAGCTTGCACAAGCATCCACTTTCGGATGAATCGCCATGCTTGTAGGTGTTTGTTTATGTCTTTGTCTTCATCAGCAGACAGGGAGAGCAGAGACAAGGCTTCAATTTTCTCATACCATGCTGGAGTTCTAGATCAAAATATATTAACTGCAGCCCCCAGGCTTGACCAACAGAGTCTCGTTAATCATATGGCAAATCAATGAACCCGGGCCTTTTGATTCCCAGTCTTGTTTTCTACCTCTCGTGCCAGCCATTTATCTCTGCGATCTACCTTTTTTTTTTTCTGTCCCCCTGTTCTTTCAAGAGAGCTCTGTGAGAGGAGATCATCAGAAAGACTTTGTCACTATATTAACTCACCTGTGAATAATGGCACAGTGTGGGCTGCCTGATGATTTTACAATCAGGGTTTATTTTGTCCTTCTTCAACTTGGGACACTTTGGGCATTCTGCCTGGGGTTTATTTGTCTGGATTATGCAGGGTGCATTACCTTTAATTTGAGTCAAAACCTCCTTTGCAAAGCCCAGGATTTTGACCTTTTCTCAATGCTTTCTTTTAAAACAATTTCCCCTTCCTTCCAGCAGGTGGCAGTATAACACAAACAATAACCTGTGCCAACTGCAGTTTTGACTCTTTTAGGTTCACTTTAGCATTACAACAACAGGAGTCTCATTCTGGGTTAGATTTCTACAATAATTCCAAGTTGAAAAGATAGGGTGTTTCTAAAGATTTGATCTATCGGTCGTCTTTTCGCTGCCCATCATTCTTAGACATTTTCTCAGGTAGGAAGATTTAGCCTTCGTTATCTAAGAATTCCTTTATATTTTGCACTTGAAAATATAAACCAAGAGAGGATCCATAGGTAAAATTCTCTTTTAGCTGTTTTATTTTATGCAGTAGTCCTAATGAATTTCTTGTCGCTATATTTAATTCACTATACTATGTTAGTTAAGGTGAAATTATCTGGGTTATAGATATAACCTCAGTTGAGAAAATGGTCTTTCCGTGGAATTTATTTGAATGTTTAGAAGTCCTAGACAGACACATATTTACCGGAGCATGTGTCTCCTAAAGTTAGTTTATTTTTTAGACTCAGCACAGTTGATGGAATTTGATTTCTTTAATTTAGTTTCTCAGATTTTGTTTAGTTATCCATAACTTCTAGGGAATTTTTAAAAATAAAACTGGAAGAAAATATTCCAGGTGCATAGCCTGCATATATGTGGAGGACAGCAAGATGTTCTTGCATGTCTGGGAAAGGGGACAAGAGGTACATAAATGAGACTTGAAATCTAGAACACCAGACGGAACAGACACAATGTAAGGAAGGGACCCATCTCCGAGGTTTGGGGCTGAACAAACCAAAGCTAGGGATCATTTAGAGCATGCAGCTGGGTCTCCAGGACTAGCACTGACCAAGAACTTGGAACTTAGATAGGGCTGAGTCAAAGGGAGGGGGGTCATCTCATGCCAAGACACAAGACAGAGATGTGACAGAGATATGACAGCTGTGGACACTGTAGCAAGGTGTCCAGTGAGGACAAAAGCCTCTCTCTCTCTCTTTTTTAAAGATTTTTATTTATTTGACACAGAGAGAGAGATATCACAAGTAGGCAGATAGACAGACAGAAGGAGAAGGAGAAGCAGGCTCCCCGCTGAGCAGGGAGCCTGATGCGGGGCTGGATCCCAGGACCCCGAGATCATCACCTGAGCTGAAGGCAGACGCTTAACGACTGAGCCACCCAGGCACCCCAACAAAAGCCTCTTTTTAAAGATCAGCTCATTCAATCTGAATCCAGGGGAAGCTAGCAAAGAAAGATAAAATTTCAGCTAACCCATGTCTCCTACCATGACTATCCCTCGTACCAAGATGCCATCCCAGAGAGGAGACTAGAAGAAATCTGAGCTGAGCAATTTGGAAAGGAAAACAATCCTGATATGGAATTAGATTTTTGAATGGATTGGGCTTGAACTGAAAATTGACTGGGAACTCATTTGTAAGAGACCAATTCCTGGATCAGAAGGTGTCTTCTTGGTGAGATCAAAGGCTCACTGCTGTCTAGTGACCTCAGACCCAGGAAGGAGAGCCTATGCGTTGAGCAACTTTGGATGCTCCCCTCCCCACAGCATGGGCCACCCTTGGGGCCAAGAGATGCACCCCTGCACACCTCTTACAAACTATGTCCTGGATTCTGCATTATTCTCTATACAGAGGGTTCCAAGCCTGCTTCTAAGGCCTGTGACATCTTCTTTCATTCCCTTCTGTGGCTTGGAGTTTATACCTCAAGCTGAGGTGTGCCCAAAGGATGGCTATTTTTGTGGATGGAATAGGACATGTGGGCTTCAACCTGCCTGTGCCCACGGGCTGTCAAGGTGCAGGCAGAACAAGTGGAAAGGGAAAGAGGTTAGCCATGGGCTGCTGTATTGCCCCATGCTGCCATAACAACCTGGAGAGCTTTCTGGAGGAATTCCACATGCACACCTGGCCCTGCAGGTTGATTTGTGGGTCTATTTATCGAGAGAGTGGGATAGAACAAAATTCATTAGTGTGCCAGTTTGATTTATAACTTCTAAATGTTTAGACATGAGCCACCTGGACCTTCATGTGCACTCCTGCCCTGGGCCCCGAGCACATCAGGAGTAGACCGCTTGCTCTCATGGAAGGAGGGCTCTGCACTTCTGTTGGGTTCAGTTTCAGAGATGAAAGTTACACTTCTGTGCATCTGGGTTGTGACTGGATGTTTGAAGCCTGTTCAATTACTGTCCAGATGGTGATTTCTACTACTGTAAAAAGTTAAAATTTAATTCGGAGCAGTGCGAAACAAATGAAAAATACTTGGCAAGTCTGTTTTCTTCTTGAACTTTTAAACTTGTGGAGTCGGAGAGGCCTGTTCCCACACTGACATTATGGAAGCGCAGACCCCAGATTTCTCTTGCTGGTCACACACAGCTTTGCCCTGCACGGTTAGCCTCTCCTTATATGCCATTCAGGCCTGCTTCCTCTTTTCTGGCTAATGATGTAATTCCTCTTTTTTTTTTTTTTTGTCTCATTTATACTTCTAATTTATCATTCTTTGCTCAATTTCTTCTTTTGTGTATCCCTTCTGGAAGCCCTGGATAAGTTTTCCTCCCAGTCCAGGGCAGCCTGGAAAACTCTCTGGCCTTGTGAATCTCCCACTCCCTTGCTCTGGCTCAGCTGATTCCACAAGCAGGATCTAGGCCAAGTTCACTCTTTGTCTTCCATTCTTGTTCCTATTGATGGAAGAACAAGCCAAAACATAGGAGGCAGAGATGTAAACAATGGACATCTTAGTGTTTCCACAGAGTTCCATAACTAAAGAGGGTTCGGTCTGGAAGGTGCCCTCTAGGTCACTTTTGGGTCCGAGACTGAAGCCTAAAGGCTCACGGCCCAGCCAGCGTGAGGCCGTCACTCTGACAGATGGCTGGGCCTGTGCCTTTCCAGTGAGTTATGCTGTGTAACTCCCTTTCTCAAAGTTCATTTTGTTCAATTTCCACTGGCACTCCGAGAAACAAAAACAGACATTTTCTTTTCCTTAACATATTTCCAGATGGATCTACCCAAGAAATGAGACCAAAAAAAAAAAGAACAGAAAAGAAAAGAAACTAAACCTTATCCCTGCCATTTGGCATTATAACCACTGCTTACTTCTTTGAAGGGAGGAACGATGGTCTTGACTAAAACCAGTGTCTCTGTGAATGTGGCCTCACTGTAGGTGTTGCTCCTGGACAACAAATAGATCATTGGAACACTGAACAATAAAGACCAATTACTTCATTATAGGTAAGCTAATAGAAGTATATTGCTTTTCTAATATAACTCATTTCTATTTATATCAAGGGAAGTAAATACATTACTATATTTTATTTTATTGCATTTTATTTTTGCTCTAACTTTGTTAGAAGACTGAGATAGGAATTGCCTCATTTCTGAATCTTTTCAGTTGTATGTATGACTCATCTCTGAGCACACTCTCACTGCTATGGACTGAATGTTTGTGTCCTCCCAAATTCATATGAAACCTAACCCCCAACATAATGACGGTTAGAAATAGGGCCTTTGGGAGGTGATTAGGTCATGAAGATGAAGCCCTCATGAATGGGATTAGCGCCTTATGAAAAAGGTACCAGAGCGCCCCCTTTCCCCTTCTGCCAGGTGAGAACACAGCAGGTTGTCTGTGAACTGGGAAGCAGGCACCCAGCACCACCAAATCTGCCAACGCCTTGGTCTTGGACTTCCCAGTTTCTAGAACTATGAGAACTAAATTTCTGTTTATAAACCGCCCAATGTGTGATATTTTGTTATAGCAACCCGATCAGACTGAGACGTTCACCTACTGCCACATGTGATCTGGAATAAAGACAACTCACCTCAGAAGACCTCAGCAGAGACTCAAAGCCAGGCTTTGCCTCCTTTTTCGGTCCTATGATTCATATGTATCCACTTTCTTTTAAAAATAATTTGAAGTGATTTACAAGCAAAATTTGTATATATGTCATTGTATATATGATGGTAATACAACCATCATAATTATAACATAATTATAGTAATGTAAAAACATAAAATAATATAATATAATAATGATTTTATGTATATATGTGTGTGTATATATATATCTGTGTATATATATACATATATATATACACATATATATACATATATATATACACACACACACACACACAATCATGGAATTGGTTTCTGACCATTAGCCCTTGCAGCCAAATGTGTTCTATTTCTGTGCAGAGAATTTAGGACTAGAGACTTTCAGTTGTCCACTGTCCAGCCCTTTGGGTCAAGTCATAAACCCTTCTCTCCTCTGATTCTTTGCTCAGGCCCAATATCATCAAAGCATCATCAAGCCATGGCCAGCTGACTCCTGGATACAGACTTTACTATTCATCATTTTTTTCAATATAAACATCCAAGGCTTCCTCTGAACACTACATGTAAGGGTTTGTTTCTTACCTTGACTTTCAGATTTGTGTATGTTGTTCAGGCTTGTTATGCTTATCTATCTACCTCCCAGTTCTAAGACTATAATTTTCGCCAAGTCCACTGGTCCCTCCAGCCCTGTGCTCAAGCATGGCCTTTTGGGCATCCTGCTCATAGTGCACTGCTCTCATTGGGTTGTAGGTGTTGTCTAGAATCTAGACAGCCCAAGATTTTTTTTTTAAGTAGGCTCCATGGAGCCCAACATTGGGTTTGAACTCACAACCCTGAGATCAAGACCTGAACTGAGATCAAGACCTATACTGAGATCAAGAGTCGGATGCTTAACCTACTGAGCCACCCAGGCATCCCTAGGCAGCCCAAGATTCTTACAGCATCTTGGTGTTTGTTAGAAATAGATACAACTGAAAGATCAATATCATTACTTTATTGAGAACTTGCTTCTTTGTCAAAGATTTTGTTATCTTCTGGACTGTGGTTTTAAAAATGATTTTGTCATTTATAATATAAATTATTCCAGGAAGGCCTTCTGCTACCAGATAGCTTTTCCTAAAACGTTCCTTTACCATCTCTCTTCTTTCTACATGCAGAACAAAAGCCTTCTGAAGTTTGGTTTCAACCAGAATTTATTTATTTATTTTTAATTTTCTACCATTCTACAAGAATTACCGTTGTATTCAAATGAGTCTGTGTGGGGAAACCCTACAAATACAGTGCTTAGCAAATACTGTGCCACAGCATTTCCTCGTCTGGTATCCTTTTCTGAAAAACTCTCACCTCTTCTTCAAATATACACAGGCTTGTTGGATCATTTCCTCTCCTGAACTTATATACACAGCCCTGTCGGATCATTTCCTCTCCTGAACTTAATATTTATTTCATCCATTTGATAAATATTTATTGAGTGCCTGTTATGGGCAGAGACTAGGTATTAGTGATGCAGGGCGGAATAAATTGAATAAAACAGTCTTCCTGCCCTCACAGAGTTTCCATTCTGGTATCCAAGTTAGCAATAATTAGAGGGGGAAAGAGGGAGTGGTTGCCTGGAGGAGGAAGTGAAGAAGACAGCAGAACTGGAAGAGGTATTTTAGCGGGAAAGCCTCAGGTAAGAAAACAAAGCTGACTGTGCACAGGCCTTGGGTCTATATTCCTGTCTTTCGGGAGAGAAGGAGAGAGTTGGGTGATGGCAGAGGGTTCTGTTAAGTTCTGCCACACTCTGGTGTGATGGTGTCATGGGTAGAGTAAATGTTGCTGAAGCCTGGGGACTTGGGAGGGGGCTGTGACAATACTTTCAGATGTTCATGGAGGTTTTCTCCTCAGGTAAATGGTGAGAGAATGCTGGGGGCCCACAAACAGGAGATCTGGTCAGAGGGTGATTATATCACAGAGCACAGAACCCATAAAATTATCCAGATAAGAAGTGAATGTAGGTAGAATCAAGTCATGTCTTGGCGAGTGGGGGAAGGACACAGAAAACAGTCATCACACATGAGATGGAAAGATGGACTCAGGACACCTGTTTGGGAAGCAAGCAAAGTGGTTAATTGTTGAAAGACTAGGTAAATGGACAAGAAAAAGTCATCAACCCATTGTGAGCTCCATAATTCTTTGACACATAGGAAGCCATTGCTAAGTCTTAAGTGGTGCAGTTTTATTGATAACTGTTGGATGACGCTGGAGGTCTAGGGGTGATAGGCTGATTCTGCCCAGGGGTGCTTGAGATGAAAAATTCAGTCTCAAGTCTGGCTATAAAGGGGCTAACTAACCTGGCAATAGTGAAGCAAGACCAGGAATAAGAGTTGGAAGTCCACGGTTCAAGAGGAGATGTTACCATAGAAAAAGGAGGGGGGCTAGAACAAAAGTCATGGTAAGGTTTGGGTAGAGAGGAGCCAGGGTGTTCCGGGGTCCCACTGGGACCACAGTCCTGAGTGACTGGTAAACAGGGATAAAAATCTCTCTCAGGATGAAGGACTAGGGTTTCAACCTCCTTTCGAAACAGTATAACCTGCCAGGTCTCCTGTGATTCAGCAAACCATCATGGGAGCGGTGGCAGAAACAGAAGGTTCAAAAGTCCAAAGCCAGGCTCAGAAACCAGAAAGAGGCATCACAGAGCCAGAGCTTCCTCGGAAACCTGTGATCTCAAGAGAGCAGGGCAAAGGAAAGAAGAGCAGGACCACACCACTAGAATAATGGCAGTGATTGTTGATTTAGGAATTAATTTGCTAATGCTTTTCTGGATGCTGAAGCAAGGAGAAAATAGTAGGGATCATCTTTCTGAGGTAAAGATCATTCCCTCTGGAGAGGGAGGAAAGAAAGTCATTTTCTGGTGAGCAGTCCTGACAAGGGGGAAGTATTCTCACGACCCGTTGGTGAGAATTGTTTATCAGATGGTGATTCCCCCAGAGACCCAGGACTGTGGCCGGCAAAGAGCCAGGAGAGAGCAAGGGATGGGGAGGGGGCCTTCAAAGGGGAGAGACGTGTAATAAACAAGTTTGCTGTGAAACATCTCTGTCAGGTTACAACATTTTACTTCACGTTTAAAAAAAATCTTCAGTGGGGTTTCATTCTGGGCTTTTGAGGAAGATTGATTTTATTCAATGTTTTAATTAGTTTTTAAGACCCTTGAGCCATTTCTGTTCCTTTATTCTCACCCTCTGCAGTTAGGACACCATTTAGGAATTTGACAGTATTTTTCCCTAAACATTTTGTCCTTTTGCGGTTGTCAAATATCGAATTAGATCTTGTTATAAACAGACCAGAAGCCAGCATTGTTGACATTTCCCTTCATTAGGAGGAAACTGAAAGTTGACATTTTCAACCGATCAGCTCTAGTTTGGTCTACCGGTAAGAACACAGTATGGGCCATGAGGCAATCTGGTTCCTTTCTTGCTCTCATTACAGACTCACTATGAGACATTTATAAAACTATTTCACTTAATGGGTGCCTAAGTGTCTCTTCAAAGGAGAGGAAAAGTATTGATTACCTCTAGGATTTAAAGTCTGAATGAATGAAAAAAGGCATTGATTTGAATCCTATGAGACTGAGTAAACCTAAAATTTGAGATCTGAATGAATGAATGAAGATGTCAATTGAAGTCCTGATGTTTCCTCTTATTAGTTAGTTAATTTTCTTCCACTGTCTCTTTATTTGCAAAACTGGAAAAATAACAATAGCTACTTTTTCCTGTGCCACGCATTATGACAAAGGATCAATTAGATAATGTGGTGAAGTGCTTTACATGGTGTGAAATGCTAGACAAATGTTAGGTTTTGTATTGCATATTACATAGGCTTAATGAGGCAGGTTACTTGGTTAGATTAATTGGCGTCTGGAATAATGTAAAGTTCAGGCAAGATCTGTGCTTGAGATATTGGAAAGCTAAAGTCCTATTTCACTCCTGGAACTCATCATTAGACTAAATTGATGAATGTATTTTTCAACCTAATCCCCTCAAAAGTTTGAAACTACAGTTTAAAAATCCCATTCATTGAGAATTAACTGGTAGGATGTTGAGGCCAAGGCAGCTAAGACTATGGTAATTTATGTGCCTCAGTTGGATTTTTTGAGGAAAGGGGGCAAAGTTTGGAAGCAATTAGTTGGAGATCACAGCAAAGTTCATGAGAATATTGACTTAGCTTGAGAAGTAGAGTATGAAAAAAAATTCTCCCACCCCACCAAACAGATGGTCCTAGTTTAAAGGTGGCCCAATAGGGGCTGGACAGAAAAAAAGGAAAATGAGCAATACCTGATTCAATCCAAGAGGAGAAGACCTTTAAATTTACCTTTCTTTCTTTACATCCTACAGTACATCCATGGTTTGACTGGTCCCTTTTTCCATGGGGAGTCAGTTTTATTCCTTACTAATTCTGATTCAGTTCAGGCTGACTAATATTTGGTCCAAACCCACATGGAAAAAGTTTTGAGTAAAAGAGATTATCTTTACTTTCAAATTCTGAGCAAAACTAAGGTGCTGCTCAATCCCCACTGGAATATGGATGTTCAGTGGGATGTTTAAAATTTTGAACGTCGGTTAATGCAATCTGTCAGATCTGACAAAACTTGTTGTTTATTCCTGGCAACAAGGAAATTTTTTCTCAATCTGTTGTTCTCTTCTTTGCATTAATAAAGTGAAGTTTTTGTACCCACCAAAGGAGAAAGAACCCCTTTTCTTCCTGGCTGGTTAAGCCTGGGTCTATGGCCTTCCGAGCAGAGTAGTGGTTAGATCTCGGCTGCACTCACACCCTGCTAAGGGCATCACTATTCATGCTCTGAGGTATTTCTAGGTTAGGTAACTGGCCTAGATGAGGAGTCACTGCATTCACACTGATATGTCTGCAGACATAGGGGTTTCTGAGAGAATAAATAAACATTTGTAGCCTGTAAGGTTATTATCCCTCCTCCCCCCAGGTGTAGATATCCTTATTCTTAAAATTTGGGAAATTGGTGGTATATATGGGTGGAAAATAGAGAATGTCTGTCCTCTCTAAAGACCACGTACAAGAGTTCCATTCATGATGGTTAAAATGCCCAAGTTTTAGAAGTTCTTGAGGAATTGTGGAGATCTGCCAGAGGAAGACTGACAGAATAAAGGTAATTAATCTACAAATCAAAGACTTTCTACAAAGTTGAAAATTGAATGGGCTGCTGAATTGATTGTGAGTACTTAGGCAAAAGGAAGCATGATATCCTTTTGTGCAAATTCCCTAGAAATTAACTTTATTTCTATGATTGACAGACTGATACATTAGGGCCTGAGTCCCTGATACAGTAGATGGGCTATTTCATGCTATCCTTGTGAAGAAGTTGGAGAAACGTGGATGAGGCTGCAGGAGTAAAGTGAATTTACCTGTATCGAACATTTACATCAATGAGCATGAATTATCGCAGGATTCTGGAGGACCTGAAAGGCATGGGGATATTTAACCCAGAAAAGGAAAAAAAGTTTTCTTTTTTTCCCCTTTGGAGGAATAAGCATAACAGGTGTTTTAAAATACTTTTAACAGCTCTATCATCAAAGAGGAATTAGACATGCCTTGTATCTCAAGGAGGAGAATTTGGGATTAGGGAAGCAGATTTCCTAATGTAAGGGAAAAGGTTTCTGTCAATCAATCTAATGGAATGGGCCGTCTTTTGAGGTAGCAAATATTATTTTCCTCACAAGTTCAAGAAGAGACCAGTCACCTTTCTAGGACATTATTTAGTAGTTGCTTGTATTAAAGGGAAATTGGATAAGATAATTTCTTCCGGTCTTTTCTAAACTTCTAGATACTGAGATAAAGTTGGAGAAGTTAATGATCAGAAAGCAAATGAACATCTTCCTCTTTTTCATCATGACTAAAGGAGCATATTACGTTTTGTCACAGAAAAGGCTTACGTTCCTAAGTGCCTGGGATTAGAGATAAACCAGGAATAAGGAAACTTTATAAATCCACAAATAAGAATTTCCTAAAAGCATCACATCATGATATAAGCCATCAGAAAGGGGGCAGGTACTGCATTCTTTTTTTCAAAAGACAAGAATATTTTTCAGATGTATTCAATCCAATTGGAATTGTGATTGCCATATAATAATTTGAACTATGAATATTGCATTTTCTCTCACATTCTAGGAGCAGTTTGTCTGAAAACCAGATCCCTTTGCAAATGTAAGTAAATCTTTTTCTTAGTGTTTGAAGTTATCTGCAAGTTTTCCTTTTCCTTTTTAGATTGTGGAGGATCTTGATTCCCATTTTAGGAAGTTGATAGATTTTGAATTCTTCTGACATGTGACCTATATTGAGAAATACAGTTTATACCTTGACCCATATATGCATTATAACTGAAGCCAAGTATTTGAGAAATAACACTTATACTTATGCACTGGTATAATACCCTGAAATTTTCAATTCCGTTCATTAATAATTACTGTTCATGCCCCACTAATTTCACAGAATTTGCAGATGAGAAAAACCCACTACCATAGTCAATAGTTAGTTGCTAGAGATGCAAATAATGACAGAATAAATGAGAGAATGGAGGTTTTGCCACTTAAGGCATTCTATAAACTAGTTACAGAAAGATAAAGTTTGCATATATACTGCATGAAAAGTCCTGGGGTTTGCAATACATTTACATATTCCTCTTCATTTCCTTTCTTCTTGTCTTTTCAGCCTCCTCTCCCCGCCTCCCAGAGAAAACCACACACCCCTTACAGAAGCCACCCGAAACATGAAAGTCCATGCGAGAGATACTTAGATAGACTGCATTCACTCTGTGTATCTTAAAGCTTTACATTTAGAGAAGCAAGTTTTAGCCTAAAGCACGTCTGTCTGTTTACGAACACCTTCAGGTGACTATGAAGATAATGGAATTGCTGATACACTGCTCATAGCTGCTTGGGTAACCATTCTTTTATTATCAGGAAGGCAAATGCAATTTTTAAGATCAAAGCGGACATCTCTTGGAAGCTCCATTTATTACAAAAGGCTAAGGTGTCCACATTCCTAGGAATCAAAGGGACTGAAAAGCCAGAAAAGCAGTAGTATTCAAGAGGTGAATGCAATCCTTGATGGAGAGCAACCACCGAAGTCGGTGACAGGAACAAGAGGTAATTTAATTCTGAAAGTTACCAACTCTGCAAGCTCTGGGGTTAAGCAAGGTGCCTGATATGGTGATTGCCACAGCCAGGGTCTGCCTGACACACCATTTCAGCTGCCAGTGCAGGGACTGAGAATACTTTCATAGTTTTCACCATCTGAGATTCCCTTGGTACCGTTTTGAACCCATTTCCGCTGAGAACAGGAGCCCCACTCAGCGACTGCAGGGGAAGTAAAGTAGAAGGTCATTATAACCCAGGCACTGTTACAGAGTATTTGGAAAACCATCCTGGATGAATTCTAGCCCTGAAAACATGGCCACCTCAGAGAGTAGCAACCAGACTGTGGCCGTTTCCCTATCAGCTGCCATCTAATGGCAGTTCCACCATATTTAGGGTCCTTCTGTATCCTCCCCCAAGCCCCAACCTGGCTTTAAATCCCCCGTAGACCCCTTTGCCAAGGCTTTCCGATGGTTAACTTCAGGAAAGCCTGACAAACATCTATCTCTCCAGCTGGGCCCTCTTCAAATGCTTACTGGAAACTCCACCGCTAAAGAACTTTTCTAGTAGTTTTGAATATCCTTGAAATCTTGGCCAAAGCATTTGGAAGAGTTAACAGTGGGTCTTTATTATTTCTTCTCAACAACTTTCCAGCCATTTCAGAGTATGAAGAGGCCTTCGGAAATTCTGGATACTTGATAAGTGTGCTTCATATTACAAAATAAATCTTTTACCTCTCCCTTTTCATCAGGCTAATGTCTTCTGAAATCCCCTCAGCATTCCTGAGAGTTTATCTTTCCAGAGACTAGAATTGCAAGAAGCATTTTCTTGATGTTTATCGCATTATTTTTTGTAGTTTAAAGGGTTAGTGTTACAGAAGTGGTTTTTATACTTGGGAGCTTCGCCACTGCAAACTTTTACTGCCCATATTATTAACGAAA
Source organism: Mirounga angustirostris (assembly GCF_029215605.1). Lineage (NCBI taxonomy): Eukaryota > Metazoa > Chordata > Mammalia > Carnivora > Phocidae > Mirounga > Mirounga angustirostris. The sequence continues at coordinate 147,240,437 of NW_026991710.1, read as the reverse complement.
AGACAATATTGATTTTAACACATTTTAAACACATCCTTAGAAAGTATGCAAAGCCTCAATCACAGACATTCTTCTTGTCCTAAGAAAAAATATATGATAGTTTTAAATTTATGAAAATTTTAATGTGATCAAAAGGATACAGCCGGAGGAATAGATAATAGTATGCCTTGGGCAATCTCTGGCCTGACTTTTGGAGAAAGTTCACCATTCGCCGGTAATGGTCCTAAGAGTTGGGCAAACTAAGCTAAATATATATATTTTTTCTTTTTCTTAACATGCACAATTCTCATGTCCACACTGAAAAAATAAAGAACTTAACTTTGTAGAGACCAATAGATTATTGTAAATTCTTATCTATATAGAATTTAAATTAATGGCAGGGTTATCAAAGATTATTTATGCCAGATATATCATTTTGATTGAACTCCCCAAGTTTAAGTTATGGGAGCACCTACTCAGAAACACCACCTTCCCTCATAATTCCCAACAGGGTGTAAACAGAGGCTTAAATACTGCTTCATATTTTATATCATTTAAAGTAAAATAGTTAATTTAAATGATTCTTTAGGGAAAAGGCAAAAGAACAGAGAGAACTGAGAAGAGGAAGAGAACATCTACAAGGAGAATATGCATTTTCAGTGAACTCTGCCTTTTCCTGATTCTCACGTCCGCACACTTCCTCTGCTGCTTAGCAAAGTTTGACAAGGGATGATCCATGTATTCGCTGCTGCTTGTAATTTGCTACAACTTGTAGGTCTGACTTTTCTCCAAGGTGCGGATATTGTTGCCATCTGTTTTCATCCATTTTATTAGAGATAATTGTCCTCATGGGTCCCAAGTTGACGCGCCTGAAATGAGTTACCTGCCCTCTCTCCCGTGGCCCCTCCCTCAGCCTCTACTCACTCGAAAGGGTCGCTGGGATCTGCCCTCTGGAGCTCTGGAGGGATGGGGATCCTTTTGTAGTACATTTCCCAGTCGAAGGCGCCTCGCATGGCATCCCCAGCTTGTGCCTCATACCCAAAGTGATTGTGGTCAATGACATCGATCATGGGGCACACGATGGTTTTGTGGTTTAGTGCAATTTGGTCTGAAAAATGAAAGCACAAAATAGGAAATGACATGCCCGCCTAGGCCATCTATCATTTTTCAGCAAAGAGAAGCCTATAGATCCTTCCTAATGCAGGGATGCTGCTTGCAGCCTGGTTTCCTGTCGTTGTTAGGGCACTTTGTGAAATCTCTTCCAAGGCTGGACTTAATGTGATGGGACAGTGATTAGGTACAATTAGTGTTGTCGTATTTTCCTTTAAGAAAGTTATGTTCCAGAGAGACTTGCAGAAGTCCATTTAGCTCTCCCTCTGTCACATTTTTGCTCTGACCTGTCCCCAATCTGTCATTTTATAGAGCATCCAACATGCGTGGAGTATAAACAGTACTTGTGTTCCTTCAAGCATACAGTGGGAGCTTGCTGAGAAAATATCGTCCTGCTTTCTGGAGGTTCCAAAATGTAAATATTTAACTTCATGATTCCTTTTTTTTAGCCTCTAATCTTAGGATGGTCATGATGGCTGTTCCCTACTAAATACTGATAGATCACACAGAGAATTCTTTGCTCTCAGGCTTACCATGTTCTATTTGGCTATTGTCCTTTGATATAGACTCTGTTTATCAAAGCTATACAGTTTTATCTTTTCTCATTCTAACCAAAAATATTTTAGCTGGCCTGATACTATGGTTCCTATTCCTGCTACTTTCACATTCTTGAGCAACTGCTAAGTGATTTACACTCTTGCTACTTCTCATCCTCCCAGCAACCCCATAAGGTGGCTACTATCGTCATTCTCAATTTACGAGTGAGGATACTGAGCTCAGAGAAGCTAAATAACTTGTCAAGGGTCACTCGTCTCTTGAGAGCAAAACCCAGGCTGCAACTCCTGCTTAACAGTCCAATCCTAAAACCTGGGGTCTTTCCAGTTCTCCATGGTGCTTCTCGGGTGATATCTTTTTCAGTTCCAACTCCTTCCTTTTCCATGAAGATAGTATTATGGTGAGACTTCAGCAGCACAGGGAACTGGCGTTTACACACTTTGCCTCACCTGGAACAGCTACAGGTGACGGAGAGTTGGCTATTGAACAAGAAGGGCTCGAACTGCTCAGGTCCACTTATAAATAGATTTTTTTTGGATACAGTACAGTGCTGTAAGTGTATTTTCTCTTCCTTATGATTTTCTTAATAACATTCTATTCTCTAGCTTAGGTTATTGTAAGAGTACAGTATATAATACATAATACCATACACAGTAAGTGTCAATTGACTGTTTCTGTGATTGATAAGGCTTCTGGTCGACAGCAGGCTATTGGTAGTGAAGTTTTTGGGGAGTCCAGAGTTACACGTGAATCTTCGACTGTGCAAGGGACTCAGTTGGTATTTATTATAACAAATATATTGTCTGAAAGAACTTTTAAGTATGAACATCTGCTTTCTGGTTATTTGGATGATCTGATGTGGCATGTGGAATAAAATACATTTAAATATCTTAAAAAACATCTTTTAGAAATAATGAGGTTTGGTTATTTCAGTATTATTATTTGGTGGCCCTGATAAGGCTGGGTGGGGAAGCCACAGAATCCTGTAGAAGATCTCTCCTGCATATTTATATGTCTGCCTGCCCCTCCCTCCCTCCCTCCCTCCCTTCCTTCCTTCCTTCCTTCCTTCCCTCCCACCCGCCCTCCCTCCCTCCCTCCCTCCCTCCAATTCAACAGCTATTTATTGAGTAGAAATTATATGCCTGCCACCTTTCTAGGTTCTGGGAACACAGCAGTGAACACCAATCACAAAAATCCATCTTTAGCAGTGGAACAAAGACAATCAATATACATAATAACTCTGAATTACATAGTGCGTTTGAAGGTGATAAATGTGATAGAAAGAGGATAAAACAGGGCAAGGGGAGTATGGAATGCTGGTATGTGGCAAGGTAAACAGCATGGCCCCAGGAGGCCTCTGAGAGCCTGGAGCTTACCTTCATATTATTTCAGCTAATTGGTAGACAGAGAGACCCCTAGCACTATTTCAGGTGATTCTTCAGCAAGCACCCTGTGAGCATTCATTTTCACCTGGGAAAGTCTTATAATGGGTTTTAATCTTTATCTAAGTGGTGTTTCCCCATAGATGTCTTTGGCAGAGGAAGCATCATTGCTGTGTCCAAAATATCTCTCCTAGCAACTCGGCAGGTATTTTAGTATTAAGGTTTCAGTGACTTTCTTCAATCAAATTCAGAATCAGGTTGATTTACAAGTTCCTTGACCAATAAGGAGTCCTAAGGTGACCCAAAGAGAATGAGTCTGTTAAATTAACTGTCAACTCTCCCTTCAAATTTCTTTTCAGCTCTCATCCAGCTGTTCTAGCTTAGGGTGAAAGCAGCATGACTAATTTTTCATCTAAGGCTTGTGCCTACATTTCAATTTCCAGGGATCAAACAAACAGACTCTTAATGGGAAATTGAAATTCAGGTATAATCCCAAGGTGAAAAATGAACCAAGAAACCGTGTGGCTCTGCCTGTTTTTCATTTTGGATGATGTGTCAGGACACTGATAGAGGAAAATAAAAAAAGATAGTGATCCTGAGCTTGAATCATTTCTTATCCATCAGGCCTACAGGAAATGAAATGCTTTAATGAGAAAAAGTGGGTTTCTCTTTATTTTATCTCTCTCTCTTCTCTTTTTTTTCCCCTGTTAGATTCATATGAACAATCAGAGGCTTGATAATTGGCATTTAGGAATTGCTTTGGTTCATAAATAAATTAGGCCTTTTGCTGACTTCCTTGAGTATTCAACACCATATAGGTCAAATTCAGTTTGCAGGAATTTCACTGTTGCTGATGAAACTCTAAATTGCTATGTCCTTGGACAAGGTACTTTTAATTAAAAGCTCAGAGGAGTCTCTGGCCGTAGGAGCACCGAGACATTCCTGTTAATTACGATGACTGAGCAGTCGTCTGTGTAGGTGTGTGTGGATCGGGTGATGCGATGGGGTATTAGTTGCTGGTCATTTCCTGTCTTAAATCCTACACAGTTTCAATTGATTTTCCCCCCACATCTTTTACTAATGGACCTTTGCTGGTTCTAGCTGAAATCCTACACAGTAGTCAATAGCAAATCATTCTTTCTGAGGCAGCTTATTGTAAAGGCAGTTTTTACTGGCTTTAGCTCCAAGGCCAGGGATAGATATATTTACAATAAAAGTTGATTTAGCGAAATCTGGAAGAATAAGAAGGAGTACAGTATGTGCACACCAAGAACTTTTAGAAACATATATTTTTTTTTCAGGTTGGCAATTTATTCCTCATCCACTACTGGACTTTATATCAGACTTCATGGTGAAATAAAAAACAAAATAGTCAAGCTCCAACTGAGCCACACATGTGTTTTCTAGCTTGAATGACTTAGTTCTTTCATGTTTCTAACAGTTCAAGTGTGATGTGACAGAGAGGCTTCTTCTTTCCTGACTCTGAGCCATATTGTGAGCATTAGAATGTGTCATCTGGATAGGAGCTCTGAGTGTTTCAGGGGGTCCTCTGTAAATTTGGGGGGTTATATATTTAGGGCTCTAGACCCATGCCAGAAGTGGAAAGGAGAACTGGCATTATAAATTCACGAAAATGTCAGGGCATTTGCACTTGAACTGTATTCTGGGGCTGAATAATTTTCTTTCCTCATTTCTTAGCAGTTCTATAATAATTGTTAAACTGTGTGTGTGTTTTAATCTTACTGTATATAGTGTCTTTTTTAAATATCTTATTTATTTATTTGTCAGAGAGAGAGAGAGAGCACAAGCAGGGGGAGTAGCAGTGGGAGAGGGAGAAGCAGACGCCCCGCTGAGCAAGGAGCCCGATGTGGGCTCGATCCCAGGACCCCAGGATCATGACCTGAGCCAAAGGCAGATGCTTAACTGACTGAGCCACCCAGGTGTCCTGAGATAGTGTTTTTAAGTACTTTTTTCTTTTAGTATTTACCTAGCCACAATAAAGAGAACGTCTAAACTAAATGAAACCATTTCAAACCTTAAGTTAGAGTGCAGTTGGTAGTATCTAAAATGGCAATTTTAATGCAGTTTTCTAGTTACCTATTTGTCCTCAGCTGTGGTTAAGACGGAATTCAAGGCTCTCACTGTAAAAACTGTTGAAGGGATCTCTCGCTTTTGTTGATTGCAAACTGAATAGAAGGGAGCCACATACTCCCTCTGAAGGAGGGCGATTCCCCAGGCCCTGCTGGTCCCCAGAAGGCCACCATCAGTATGTGTACTCACTAAGGAGCGGGGGCAGCCAGTTCACATTGACCTCGCAGTGGGAGTCCAGGAACGTCAGGACTTCTCCTCTGGCCATAGATGCCCCCAAGAGGCGGGTCCGGATGAGCCCTTCCCTTTTCTTGGTGCGAACAATCCTTACTTTGGAAAATCGGGCCATATATTCTTCTAACTTATCCTTCAAGTGTTCTAGGAACGAAGCAGAGAATGTAGAGAAAGAACACAAAACATTAATTGCAACAGAATTATCTGTGGGTGTTTATGCATTAAGTGTACGTGAATGATGAATCCAAGCTTACATCCATTTTTCTCCTCTCTTCATCTCGAGGGGAGACACTAATAAGATTTTAGGCCCATAGGTTTTTTTACTCTGTACTTTCCAAAAAGCTTCCTAAACTGCAAATACTGCCCTTTGTTTGAATGCTAGAAGACACAGACCCACGAGAGCTGTGCCATGAGATTACTTCCAGCCAGCTGCCAAGGGCTTAATCCTGGCCAGCATTCACCACGACGGGCACTGGCCCTCTGGTTCCCACTGTGTAAAGTCAGATGAACATTCCAGCAACTGGGCTCTTTTCAACAAGAGGTCTCTTTCCAGCAAAGCCATTCCTAGTTTCTGTGTCTTTGAAAATAATGCATGTAAAACCACAAGAAAAAAAAATTATATCTCTCAGATCAATAAGAACCGAACAGATTTTCCCCCCATGGGGTAATAGCAAACTAATAAAGACGTTCAGCATCTGGCTTCTGATTTGAAGTGTAAAAGTGACTAACTTGCTGTTAAAATTAGATGTGAAAAGGGGAAGGCGGATAGATACTACACAATCATTTTGAACTTAGCTATTTAAGATTAGAAAACAAAAATTTGAGAATGTCTCTTTGCCTAATTAAAAACAAACTGTGGAAACCAAATCGAATGAGATAGCTTATTTACAGAGAGAAAAGATCTCCTCCTGGCTGTTATAAGATATATCAATATCTTAGATCTTTAATGCCAAATAAGTGTGTTTGGTGTCTTTCTGTGGAATTTGTACTCATATAATTTACATCCCGTGCTTTTGTTCTCTCATATCTAAAGCATTAGGAGGGCTTCGCTGGAGTTTCTAACAAGGAACGTCTAATAGTCACAGAAACAGAAGCTTAGTATGCAGTATGTTCTGTAGTTCCACTTTCAAACTTTCTCTGCATGTGTGCAATCAAAGGCAATATTATTATTAAGTCTCCTCCTATGATCTGTAGCAACAGGAATTCACATAAGGATTTATGATTCCCTTCCCTGTGATCCAATTTAACAGATGTCAGAATTACTCATTTTGGAATTTTATACATAAGCCTCTATTTTTATTTTCATTTTCATTTCTTCCTATTAATGTTAGTGTTTTAAAAAAAATCTCAATTTCCAGGGCACCAGGGTGGCTCAGTTGGTTAAATGTCTGACTCTTAATTTCGGCTCAGGTCATGATCTCAGGGTGGTGAGATCCAGCCCTGCTTTGGGCTCCTCACTGAGCATGGAGCCTGCTTAAGATTTTCTCTCTCCCTCTCCCTTTGCTCCTCCCTCCGTTGTGAGTGCACGTGCTCACATGCTCTCTCTCTTTCAAAAAAAAGTCTTGGGGGGCCTGGTGCCTCAGTCATTAAGCGTTTGCCTTCGGCTCAGGTCATGATCCCAGGGTCCTGGGATTGAGCCCCGCATCGGGCTCACTGCTCTGGAGGAAGCCTGCTTCTCCCTCTCCCACTCCCCCTGCTTGTGTTCCCTCTCTCGCTGTGCCTCTCTCTGTCAAATAAATAAATAAAATCTTTAAAAAATAATCTCAATTTCCATTTTTTCTGACTGCCCGTAACTAGGCTTTACAAATAGATCAAGTAAAAAATTACTTAGTTTTCTGATTTTTCCTATGAAAGAATACTGGTGGGGTCTTTCACAAGAGTGTTTTAGCACAAAATAGGTTTCCTTCTATTTTGTTCTCCCTGTAATGAACAGAGCTATAGAGATCAGACTACAGAAAGCAAAGATTACAGATTTGGAGTCAGAATAGACCTAAGTGGGAGGTCAATACCAGTGAAATATATGAATATATATGAAATATCTTCTCTTACCCTGAATTTCCTCACCTACAATATACAGGGAGTTTCTCCTCTTAGAGTGTGGTGGGGTGGGTCCAGCTTTTGGTCAGAGACCTCACAGCACTTGTTCAGTAAATATTCACTAAGTCAATAATTGGAGACCTCCTAAGTCATGTGAGTTATGAAGGGAAACAACAGCATTTCTAGCTGAAGAAATGCCTTTGAATGCTCAGCCTGAAAGATGAAAAAATTAGAATTTTTATTTCTTGGTGAGATTTTGATAATTCTTCATCTTCTATTTATTGAAAATTTAAAGAATGAAAGATTTTGGCCAGCAATAAATGAACACATATAACTTTATGGCCGTACTGCAGGTGCTCAACAGAAAGGCTGGCTCCCAAGTGTCTCTGTCTCTTTAAGACAGGTGTGCCGTGCCAGAGGCCTACCTCCTGCCCCTCTCCTCTTTGCTTACCCCTTCCCTGCTCCCCTCTGTGCAAGCTGCACAGAAAGATTCCAAAGGGCTACACAACACAGTGCCACCTGTGAATAAGACCGGAGCTTACTAACCTGTTAGGGAAATAAAGCAGAGACCTGCAAGCCAGGTGTGCAAACAGAGGCAATGAGTAAGTGGCAAGTGATCAGTCCCAGAGCTCTCTATATGCCAGTCTCGAAAAGCTTGCATTCGGTCAGGGTTTCTCACATAAACGTTTAAGAAGACGCTGTATCTCATTACTGTAATTTATTCAGGCTCTGAAATCCTTCCGTATCTCCAACGCACAACTGTCATTCTATAAGTTTATTTGTAAACTGGTTGTTTGGACCACAGAAACATATTGTCTCCTGAAAACAGGGTCACAACAGTCATTGGAGATGGAAAAGAGTGAACATTTGTTAAACCCACCAAAACAGTGTTTGTTTGTGTTCTTTCATTAAGCCTCACTATTCTTTGGCAAGTACCACTGTGAGTATGGTCTTGGTCTTGGCAGTCTGGGCTGCAGGTACTTCTTTCCTCCCGGACCCCAAGGACTAATGGGGCCTCTTGGGGAGGACTAACTCTCTGTAGCTGTGTATGAAGAAATGGTTCTAGAAGCCAGTCACTTCCCAGGCGGTCTAACTTGGGAATCAAAGGGTTGTTGATCACCTGGGAGTGGTTGTCCCAACTTTGGGTTTAGATTTCCCTACTTTTTAGTTTATACGAAATTCTTTGAAACTCAGCGGAGGACTATCTCTACATGTCTCCTTTCCCTCTACGCACTATTGGATTCTGTGTATTTTTCTTTGATCAAAGCCCATTTTAACGTATGAAAAGAATCGTATGGTATGAATCCACAAAGCACAAAGGGTTTGACCCCAAATAGAGTCCCCTAATTGTTCAAATCAATTCTTTTAGTTTGAACTTTGCATTAATCATTAAGTTGCTTTGCCTCAGAATGATGATCCGGTTGACTGCCCTTGTGAAGGGTTCATTCTCTTTCAGTAGTTCAGTTGTAATTTCTAATTACCCATAACTCACAATGAAGACAGGTATCATCAGTCTAATTAGCAAATTAGACTCTCATACAGTGGAGTTACTGGGGATGGTGGAGATAGCTTTAAGAACATTTTGTATTTCTTTTATAAGAACAATTTCTAGATTCATTTCTAAAATATTAAAATGATTTTAAACATGATTTTATATGATTTTAATTCAAGCACAGTATCTTTGAATATCCCTTTTGAGCTTTAATTTTAGATAATGACAGGAGAATTTATGGTATTTTTATAAAGCAGGAAGATTTCTTTAGGGACTATGACACATTTGGGGAATCAGAAAATATAAGACCACTAGTTAAAACCCACTGAGTGGTATCCTGACAACCTGGACAAGTGAACACAACTTCAAATATGCCAGTTTTTGCCAGGGTTTATTGTATCATTGTGGGGCAATAGGGAATGAAAAGTTGTACTCAAGTGAAATTTTGGTGTCTTGCTACTGTGAATATTAAATTTAGCAGTTTTTTCAATGAATTTTCCTCTTTTTCTAGAGATTTCACTTATGCTCCATGGACTTATATGGAGAATCTATCATTCCACTTGTATATCTAATGTTAGGGGTAGCAACTAAACACTAAAGAAATCAACTTCATTGATTTGCACAGTCAAAAGTTGAGGACATGGGTTCTAGCCGTGTTACTGACTGGCCACATGACTTTGGGTGGGTCACCACACCCTATTTAACCTCATTTGCCTTAGCTATAAGGAAGGAAGTATGCCAATTGGTCTTAAATATTTCTTCTAGTTCTATGATTCTATTGTTTCCCCCTGTGAAGTTTTACTTACAGAGTAGATCTAACCCTATCAAGTACCTAGGTTTTTCACAAAAGCATCCTAATGGTTGGTATTTTGGTGTTTCTTTCGGCTATGTCTCATTTTTGAAAGCAAGAGTCAAATCAAGATAAAGCTAATGCATATCAAAGATTTAGTCAAAAAGCAAACTCCAGGGTATTTTCTTTGGTCAATAGAGCATCTGTCTAATCTCCTGTGGTTGACTGTCTGTAAGACTGTTACTAATGTCAAAATAATGATTTTGAAGCACCGTAAGTTCATCAAGGATTTACATCTGTTCAATAAGTTATGCTTATTATGTCAGAAAAATATAGTAACAGAGTTTAGACAGCTTTCTAGTCTACCTCTGAGTAACTGTTCCCAAAGGGACAATCTAGTGACTATCAGTATTATAGAGCATGGCCAGTGTGTCCCAAGTGGAGGACCCACCAAAGGCCAAGCAAACAGCTGCCCTGTCTCAGTGGCTTACTGAGGCTCAGCAACTTGTTATTCAGCTCCTTCTATCTCCTTTGAATTCCCTAATTTACATCCCAAGGGGAGAGCAGGAGGGCAAGGAGACACTATTTATCTGGAGATAGGGATTTCTATATTTAATTATATACCTATGGAAATGAAATGTCTTTGATGTGTATACTTCGGTGTTGGCAAAATGTAGTAGAGCATGACTTTAAGATTATATAGAATATGTGCTAGTTATGAGGTTTTTTTTTTTTAAAGATTTTATTTATTTGAGAGAGAGATTGAGAACAAGCAGGCAGAGGGGCAGAGGGAGAGGGAGAAATAGACCTATTGCTGAGCAGAGAGTCTGATACGGGGCTTGATCCCAGGACCCTGGGATCATGACCTGAGCTGAAGGCAGACGCTTAACCGACTGAGCCACCCAGGTGCCCCTAGTTGTTATGAGTTCTGAAATGTAATAGAATATAAATATGTAGTAACATAAATATCTTCCTTTTCTGCTTAATCCTCACAACACAAATATACTGTTAAGTACAGCACTCAGTATTCTGGATAATTTGAGGTTATATCAGAGTGACAAGAAGTACTTCACCATTAGAGAATATATCTTTCTATTTCTTAATCCACTTGGCATATGTCATGTGTATATTTTAACCCAAAGTGGCAATGTTCAGAATAACTCTCTACACAGCAGGGCCTGTAGAGACTTTTTCTACAGTCTTTACACAGAAGATATACAGGCATACCTCAGAGATATTGGAGGTTGGGTTCCAAACCACCACAGAAAAAACAAAATTGCAGTAAGGCAAGTCAAAGGAATTTTTTTGGTTTCTGAGTGCATATACAAGTTTTTTACATTACACTGTAGTGTATTAAGTAGGCAATAGGATTATGTCTAAAAAAATGTATATACCTAGTTGAAAAATACATTATTGCTAAAAAGAGCTAAGCCTCAGTGAATTGTTATCTTTTTGCTGGTGGAGGATCTTGCCTCAGCTGGCGGTTGCTGAAGCCTGGGGTGGCTGTGGCAATTTCTTCCATAAGACAACAGTGAGGTTTGCTGCAACAGTTGACTCTTCTTTCCACAACCCATTTCACCAGGTCATGTGATATTGTTTGCTAGCATTTTACCCAAACTTCACTCAAAATTGGAGTCAAACCTCTCAAACCCTGCTGCTGCTTTATCAACTAAGTTTATGTAGTATTCTAAATGCTTTGTTGTCATTTCAACAGTCTTCACTGCATCCTCACCAGGAGTGGATTCCATCTCAAGAAACCACTTTCTTTGCTCGTCCGTAAGAAAAAACTCCTTATCTGTTCAAGTTGGATCATGGCGTAGTAGCAATCCAGGCCCATCTTCAGGCTCTACTTCTAATTCTAGTTCTCTTGCTATTTCCACTACATCTCCAATTATTTCCTCCACTGAAGTTTTGAACCCCTCAAAGCCATCCACGAGGGTTGGAATCAACTTCTTCTAAGTTCTTGTTCATGTTGATGTTTTGAACTCTTCCCATGAATCACAAATGTTCTTAATGGCGTCCAGTGAATCCTTTCCAGAAGGTCTTCAATTTACTTTGCCCAGATTCATCAGAGACATCACTATATATGGCAGCTATAACCTTACAGAATGTATTTCTTAAGTAATAAGGCTTGAAAATTGAAATTACTCCTTGACCTATGGACTGCAGAATGGATGTTGTATTAGCAAGCATGAAAATAGCATCAATCTCATTGCCTATCTCCATTGGAGCTCTAGGGTGACCAGGCGCACTGTCAATGAGCAGCCATATTTTGAAAGAAATCTTTCTTTTTGAGCAGTGGGTCTCAACAGTGGGCTTACAATATTTAGTAAGCCATGTTGTAACCAGATGTGTTGTCATCCAAGATTTGTTTTTCCATTTATAGAGCACAGGCAGAGTAGGTTTAGCATAATTCTTAAGAGCTCAGGATTTGCAGAATGGTCAGTGAGCACTGGCTTCAATTTAAAATAACCAGCTGCATTAGCCCCTAACAACAGAGTCAGCCTGTCCTTTGAAGTTTTAAAGCCAGGCATTGACTTCTCTCTAGCTATAAAAGTCTTAGATGGCATCTTCTTTCAAGAAAAGGCTGTTTCATCTACACTAAAAATCTGTTATTTAGTATAGCCACCTTCATTAATGATCTGAGCTGGATCTTCTCCATCAGCACTTGCTGAGAGAGAGGGAGAAACAGACTCACTGCTGAGCAGAGGAGTCTGATGTGGGGCTTGATCCCAGGACCTTGATCACCTTGCACTCTTCCGTTATGGAGATGGCTTCTTTCCCTAAACCTCATGAACCAACCTCTGCTAGCTTCCAGCTTTTCTTCTTCTGCTTCTTCACCTCTCCCAGTCTTTATAGAATTGACGAGCTTTGGTCTGGATCAGGCTTTTGCTTAAGGGAATGTGGTAGCTGGTTTAGTCTTCTATCTGGACCGCTCAAACTTTCTCCACATCAGCAATAAGGCTGTTTCTCTTTTGCATCATTCATGTGTTCACTGGGGTATCACCTTGAATTTTCCTTCAAAAACTTTTTTCTTTGCATTCATAAACTGTTAGATTCAAGAGGCCAAGCTTTTAGCTTATCTCAGCTTTTGACATGCCTTCCTCACTAAACTTAACCATTTCTAACTTTTGATTTGAAGTGAGAGACATGTGACTCCTTTGCTTGAACTCTTAGAGGCCATGGTAGGATTATTAATTGGCCTAATTTCAGTATTAGGGAAGGGCTCAAGGAAGGAGGAGGCCCAAGGAGAGGGAGACAATGGGGGAAGGGCTGGTCGTGGAGCAGTCAGAACACACATTTATTTATTAAGTTCACTTTATATGGGTGGAGTTTGTGGCACCCCAAAACAATGACAATAGTAACCTCAAAGATCACTGATCATGTAGCACTATAATAAATATAATAATAATGAAAAAGTTAGAAATATGAGAATTACCAAAATATGACACAGAGACACAAAGTGAGCAAGTGCTGTTGGAACAATGGCCTTGATAGACTTGTTTGATGTGGGGTTGCCACAGACTTTCAGTTTGTAAAAATATGCAGTATCTGAAAAGTGCAATAAAGTAAAGCACAATAAAAGGAGGTATGCCTGTCTACAGATTTTAAGTCTCTCATTGAGTTCCAGAAAATGGTCGATCTCTTTATTTTCTGGTTGACCACACTAAATCTGTCCCTTTTGATAGCATTCAAATATAGACATTTCATATTATCTCTAGAACACAAAAAATTCAACCAAGAAAGCAATAGCATTTGTGAAACCATATTCAATTACCTCTATTATGATTTCCACTGGGTTCTATCTCTGAATGTCCTATTTTCTATTCTTTTAACATACAAGGCCTTGGAAGTCATTTGGGAAATAGCTGGGGACACCAAACTTAAATATATAGACAAAATGTATTCCAGCTCATACAAAAAATGAAGAGACAGAATTAGAATGTCACCCTTTTGCAACCCCTAATGAACTAATGGATCAAGCCATCAATGGCTGCTAACATTGCAAAAGAAGCTACAATCATCTAGTTATGTGCCTCCTAATGAAAGAACACATCACTGCCTATAAAGTATTCTTGCCAAAAGCACTGAATGAATTTGATCATGCCTTTAGATCTAACAACCCATTTATAGGAAATAAAGGATGGGAGAATATGTCAAATGGCACATCAGGGGAATAATCAGCAAAATTCAAACTATGGGAAATTCCCTGGGGCAAAAAGCTTGATTTCTTCAACAAGTAGACTAAAAGGAAAAAGAAAAGAAATGTAAAGAGAATCCTAAAGATTAAAAGATTCTCAAGAAATACAGTGTATCAACCAGTCACACTGAGAGGATCTAATATGAATCCTGATTCTAAGATAGAGTTGAGAAAATAAAAAGCAGTCTCTGATGTCTGGGAACTGGTCTGATGCTTACAGCAAGGCCATCTTGTCCTTTGGAGGTAACAATCCCACAGGACATCAACACCCAACAAGGTAACTCAGAGACCATAATAAGGGGAGACAAAAACAAGATCACCATGAAACCTACAAGATAACAAATATCCCCCTTTTTTGGCTATAATGGGTGGTTGCTACTTCTGACCAATTATATTTTTATCAAGTAGTGGAAAGAATTTGAGATGTTTTCCCCCCCAAGAGATTCATTGACTCTGCAATCATGGGAGGAAAGAATTGGACACCATTCTTCACGAGTCTTTTGCATTGCTGTGTGTCTTGTGAGGGAGGCCATGACTACCATTTATTCCAGGTTATCTTTTCAAGGATGTTTATATAGCAAATAGATGTGGAAGGCAGAGATCATGTCTTTTCCAGAAACAAAGGGCAGGTTTATTTATAAGTCTTGGAAGGTAGAGAAATTATCTCCCTCTGTATGCTTGCTTCCCATTATAAAAGATTTGAGTTCCTTAAGTTCAACATTCCTTCACTATAATACACCAAACTGCTCTTGCATCTTTGCACACTGGCCTAGTCCCTGGTGACCTGGGGGCAAGGGGAATTGACTCAGGCACCCTGATCATCATGTGGCATCCTGTGCTGTTGGTACTGAAGTTCATTGTCTCTGACCCAGGATTCTCATGTCTTTTGTCTCCATTAGACAATGGCAGGCCAACTTGCTAACTTGCAAGTAGAGTGAAATCTCAGATTCTTTGCAGTTCTTTACAGAGGGTTCTTTACAGATTCTTTGCAGTTCTTTACAGAGCCACTGACGGAGGGATCCTAAACACTCCATGGCAGATTGGGAGTTTGTTGACCAGGGAGTGGAGAGAAATCTAGGGGAAGCAGTTGTTGGTAATTACACATGCCAGACCATCCACTTCTGTATCAACTGGGGAATATGAACCCTGACTGGATATTAAATGACATTAAGGGATTATTAATTTTTTTTTTTTTTAAGTAGGCTCCATGCCCAACAGGGGGCTTGAAGTCATGATCCTGAGATCAGGAGTCAAATGCTCTACCAACTGAGCCAGTTAGGCACCCCCAGACTGTCCTCTTCTTTCCTTGGAACAGCCTAGCTCCGCTCAGCTGAGCTTCCACTGCCCGCATATTTCTTTCTTGTTATTTTCTCCTCCAGTTAAATCCTTTCGGTATGGGAAAATATCTCTGTCCTCACACAAAAATGTCACAGTTAGAAATAATGAGCTATGTTTACCTGGAGAATTCTGATACTTTTCTCTGAGCAACTCTTAGAACCCTATGTTCCCACATAGACAACAACAGGGATGGGATACATTTCAGGGTAGGGTCTTCTCTTGGCAAATCAGGTAAGCCTGGATACTAGGCAAGTTCCTTGGGATCTTCTCTTTTTCACTCTTTCTTTCTCAATCTCTCTTTTTCATCCTTTGCTTAAAGAACAATTGAATTATATATTTTAAGAATAGCTTTAAATGTGTACCATATTCAGACCAACACAAAAGAAACAGAATGCCACAACACCTATTCAAATGCCCACCTCACAGTCCCTTATTGAGGAGTAAGCAGCCACAGATCTAGTGCCCATCATCACTCCTTCTCTATATTTAGGATTGTAAATGAGTTTAAATTCTCCTATGAAATGCTCACATATCAAAGATTATTTGTACACCTTATGAGTAAAGGCCCCAAAAGGAAAAAAAAAAATTATAGGTGTCACCATATATAAAAGGATTAAGAACATTTTCTGAAAAAACAGTGTGTGCGTGCATGTGTGTATGTGTGTGTGAGAGAGATCCCCAGATAAAATATTTATTTTATTTGTCATCTTTTATATTTAGAGTATATACTTTAGAATGATTTTGCAAGATAGTAAATAATAGATTACTTCATACAAAATATTTTGGCATTTTGGTAATAGCCTAAAAACTGCCTATATATATAAATGTATACATATACAAATACCTACACAAATGTAACATATCTGTGATGTAGTTTTCCTTTCAGTTCAGTTATCCAAATTTAATTTGTATATTCATTACTTATGTCATTTTTGAAAAGGTAATGTATATTTAGCTGTAACAAAAAAATTTGAATTCTATTTTTCCTTTTCTGCAGTATTTTCTTAAAGACTCTTTGAAAACTGGTTTGTCTGATGTTTCAAATATTTCTTACATAACTTATACTTAGATTATATGATATTTTTCTAAGCATTTTATATTTTTCAAAAGTCATGGTAATGAAAGGACTTCCGTGAATGAATAAAAGTAACATAATCTGAATATAATTTATAGTTTGTAATTGTTCTGTTTACATGAACCTAGAATGAGAACTTTGTATTCTAAGGATGACTAAAATTTTACCGTAATGAAAAATTATTTTCTTTATATTATTTCTTCTGGTGCTGTAAGTTCTGCTTCAAAGAAGAAAAAGATATAAGTGAGAACTGGGTAAAACTCAGAGGTCTTTTCTACGTAATACTGTTGTTGAGTGTTTTGAACTCACTGTAAATTGATCTATTTCAATACAGTGGAAACATCTCTGTTTTTTTTTTTAAAGATTTTATTTTTATTTATTTGACAGAGAAAGACACAGCGAGAGAGGGAACACAAGCAGGGGGAGTGGGAGAGGGAGAAGCAGACTCCCCGCCGAGCAGGGAGCCCGATGTGGGACTCGATCCAGGGACTCCAGGATCATGACCTGAGCCGAAGGCAGTCGCTTAACCAACTGAGCCACCCAGGCGCCCAACATCTCTGCTTTTTAATAATTTGGTAGTTTTATTAGATTTTAAACATTCTGTCTAGTGCAAAGAATAGGCCATGTAGTTTAGAAGTTTCCATTTGGACCAACTACATGATAATTCAGTCTAAATGCTCAAATGTAAAAATCTTACCATTAGCAAAATAAACAGTTATTGGTTCAGCATCATACTGTTCAAACCTGAAAATATTTAAGAATTTTGCTGAAGATAGTGTTAGGCTTTAGTCTATAAATATTAGAGAATAGTTTGTTTATTTATTTATTTATTTATTTATTTATTTATTAATTAAAGATTTTATTTATTTGACAGAGAGAGACACAGTGAGAGAGGGAACAGAAGCAGGGGGAGTGGGAGAGGGAGAAGCAGGCTTCCCACGGAGCAGGGAGCCCGATGCGGGGCTCGATCCCAGGACCCTGGGATCATGACCTGAGCCGAAGGCAGACGCTTAACGACTGAGCCACCCAGGAGCCCCTACAGAATAGTTTAATTGTGGGAAAAGCATTACATATAATGCAATCTGTTAAATTAAAAAAACCTTACATAAACATTTGAATCGCCAATGTTAACATGGGAGAGCAAATCTCTAGGTTCATCTAGATCACTTCTTCCTTTCATCCAGTTTTTTTAAAAAAAATTGTGATAAAAAACACAGAACATAAAATTTACCATCTTAACTATTTCCAAATTCACGGTTCGGTCAGTAGGCTTAAATATATTTACATTGTTGTGCAGTCTTCAGATATTTTGATCTTGCAAACTGAAACTCTATACCCGTTAAATAACACCCCTTTCCTCTTCCCCAGCACTTGGAAACTGCCTTTCTGCTTTCCGTCTCTCTGAGTCTGACTACTCTAGCCACCTCACACAGTGGAATCCTGCAGTATTTGTCTTTGCATTATTTTACTTAGCATAATGTTCTCAAAGTTTACTCGTCTTGTAGCCTATGTCAGAATTTTTTTTGCTTTTTAGGGTGGAATATTTATCCCTTTTTCTGTCAATAGGCATGTGAGTTGTTTCCACCTTTTGGCTCTTATGCATAAGGCTGCTATGAACATAGGTATCCAAATATCTCTTCCAGACCTTGTTTTCAATTCTTCTGGAAATATACCCCCAAATGGATTACTAGACCAAATGGTAATTCTATCTTAAATTTTTTGAGATGTCACTGTACTGTTTTCCATCACAGCTGTGCCAGTTTGTGACCCCATCAATAGCGGACAGGGTACCTATTCAGTTTTAAAGTCCTTATGATCCTTTTTGTAAAATGCATATTTAAACAAAATGCATTTCAGTGAAATGTGGAGGAACACTGTAGCAAAGGTCTTGAGAGCTACCTAAAAGTCTTGAGAACTATAAACAAAATTTCTCCAAAGTGACTCTTTCTAATTCACTCAATACTAAATATTCCATTAGGAAGTAAAAGTCTGGGTACTGAAAATGATGAATACTTTCAATACAGAGATTGCAGCTATCAAAGTAAGAAAGCATCATAGACACCAAAGTTTCAGGACTCAGGGGCACCTGGGTGACTCAGTCTGTTGATTTCGGCTCAGGTCATGATCTCATGGGTTGAGGGATTGAGCCCCGAGTAAAGTTCCACGCTCAGTGGGGAGTCTGCTTGAGATTCTCTCTCCCTTTGCCCTCCCCCCACCCCCCACCCCGTCTCTCTCTCTAATAAACAAATCTTTAAAAAAAAGTTTCAGGACTCAAATTGTATATGGAAAGCCTCCAGACTTGTTTCATTTCTCTCACTGCAATATGGGTTAATCGAGAATACCTTATTTAAAAACATCCTTCTTTCCTGCCTACACACTCCTCGTGACTATCGAGTGAACACCCTCTGAGTTGCGCACGTCTGCGCCACTTCCTCTCTGCATGCCTTGCTCCTCTGGTATGTGGCCGGCGGGCTGCATCCAATGACCAGCAGGCCTCTTCCTTCTCTCAGTCATCCTTTTGCATGATCAGTTATGTCAGGGAGCTAAATGGCACTTTGTACTTAATTGTCTTAATGAATCCTCTCATATTTACCAATATCTTATCTTCTCCTCATTCTTCCAAGAGCACTCACTCCTAATCTTTCAATGGTTCCCTTAATCTCTCAGGCTGTCAAAAATGCACATTTTGTAAGATATTTGTCTTGAGATATGAGGCAAATACTTTAAAAAGCATGTTTAACAAAGGAAAAAAAAACATCAAAAGAACCAGTATATTTATGCTTTTACCCTCTAAAGTTCTTAACGGTAGAAGTCTCATGTATTTCTCAATTTTCTAGCTACTTCAACAGCATCTTAATGTATTCTGCTGAATATCAGGTTATGTGATTTTAACACTGTTTTTATTCTCCAACATTAATGCTACTGTTAATTATGTATTTACTTGTACCCACACACACATTCACTGCTTGGCCAAGGAGACTTGTGAGCTGGTTGGATTCCAAATGACCATCTCTAAAAGTTGGGACTAAGAGTAAATTTTTCCCATAAAAACAATTAATGATTTTCTGTAACTTGTTTTTCTAACACAAACTCAGGATGAGAAATGAAAACTCTGACCCTAAACAGTTATGGGGTAACGTGAGCCACATCAACCAGGCTATTAATAAGGTGAAGTCACTGCTCCCAGTGAAATTGAATGCGTGTCAAATCAGCATGCTACATGGAATTCACCTCTGCATTTAAGGGACTTATAAATTCATTTCAGCAATTTTTAGAAAACTTAAAGTGATTAAAAAACAAAAACAAAAAAACCCAAAGCTGGGATGCCTGGGACAGGGAGAAATTGATATTTGCTAGCAAAAAAGTATAAAATTCAGGTAGAACAAAGAAAATGCCATATACCAGCACAGATATTAAATGGGAGCAATCAAATCTCTGTCCTTTCAAAAGTGCTTTCAATTCTGTATTTTTTCCAGCTGAAAAAAGTCCTCGTATGATTCACGTATACATGCTAAAAGCCATTTTGTTTTTCTTCAGTTTCCTTAGAAGCATATACTGGAATTACTGGGTGGGAATGTCTCATGGGTAGAATTACAGGGACCTCAAATTAGCGTGTGTGTGTGAGTGATTGAATAATGTCACCAATAACTGCCAAAACAGCCATAAAACCTGTGGGGTTTGGCTTGATTTCACAATAAATAAAGACAAATTGGAAAAATTCCTCTAAACTATTCCTTAGTGTGAGAAAAATGCTATGTCAAAATTTCAATTTAGATGAGACCAGAACTAAATTAAATACCTGGGAATTGGTCCTGTTCCCAAGGCTACCAAAACTCCAAGTTTCTAACAATATTCTTGTACTGCAATATAGAAAGAGGCATGCAGGAAACGGGCTGTCTGCCCTTGTTGAGGAAAATTGACCAGCTAAAGGTTATGTCCTCTCAAGGAATTGCTCCATTTCTTGATAATGCTATTACATAACAAAAGGGAAAGGGACCATATAAGATAATTGTCTTGGTTTAAAGTTTAAAAGAGAAAATATTAAGTGGACCAAAAATGTGTCTCATGTTCTTGGATGAAAGAAAGCAATAGAATAAGCAGCAAAATATGACAAAATAATATATGAACATAATAATAATTATGTTGACATTTACTGAGTGCTTATAACAGCTACTCTAAGATCTATTCATGTATTTATTTATTAGATCCTCGTTTTACACGAGGAGAAAAATTATGCTTATTTACAAATGAGGAAAATGAAAGTGAGAAACGTTAAGAAATTTGAACTAAGGGGGCGCCTGGCTAGCTGAGCCTGAAATGAGGAATGCAGGGAAAGAGCATGAGACCCTTGATCTCAGGGTCATGAGTTCGAGCCCCATGTGTAGAGATTACTTAAACAAACAAACAAACTTAAAAATAATTCTGCCTGAGATTGTACAGTAAAGATTGTCTGGAATATTGGAAATATGCAATAAATGTCAGCAATTATGTGTCAGCAGAAAATAAAAGAGTTGAACCCAGATGTATCCATCAGGAATCTTTTAAGTATAAGGGAAGTTGGTATAGGGAATTTGGTGCTTATGTTAGTATTATAAAAGACCTGGAAAATTTAGGAAAGTGGAAAGAAGGCAGAAAAATCACTAAGGGTTTACCACCCCAAATCAATCACTGTTAATAAACCAGAGGGGGTGGAGCAAGATGGTGGAGGAGTAGGAGACCTGGATTTCGTCTCCTCTCAGGAATTCAGCTGGATAGGGATCAAACCATTCTGAACACCTACAAACTCAACAGGAGATCAAAGAAAAGAATAGTAACAACTCTCTCATCAGAAAAGTGACCACTTTCTGGAAGGTAGGACGTGCGGAGAAGTGAATCCGAGGCGATATTTGGGAGGAGAGACGGCGGGGGAGGGGCCTCCGTCGGCCGCTTCTGGCAAGTGATAGAACCACGGAGCACAAAATCGGAACTTTTAAAAGTCTGCTCCGCCGAGGGACGTCACTCCGGAGGCTAAGCTGGGGGTGGAAGCCTCGCAGGACAGTGCGGTCTCAGGATCCTTGGGGTCACAGAAAGACCGGGGGTGCCTGAGGGCGGCAGAGCTCCCAGGTAACGGAGCAGGGAAGCCGGCTGCAGAGACGGAGCCCAGGCGCGGGCTCTCAGCTCGGGGTTGCCCTAAACCGTGATCCGTGGCTCAGTCAGGCCACTGCTCCTCCAGCAGGGACCCAACAAGCGGCAGATCCGGGAGACTCACCTTCCTCCCCCAGAGGAGCCGCACGGGAGGGCACCGCAGGGATCTGCTGGGTTTGGAGACTCCACCCGGGGTCGGGTGCCGGAGATAGAAATGCGCAGTCACAGGCCGGGTGAGCACGGAGTGCGGCTGGAGACCGGGGAGACGGGAGTGACTGACTGCTTTTCTCTGGGGGCTCACTGAGGAGCGGGGCCCCGAGTTCTCGGCTCCTCCGGGACGGAGATTGGGAGGCCGCCATTTTCACTCTCCGCCTCCAAAGCTGTACGGAAAGCTCGCAGGGAACAAAAGCCCGGAGAGCAAACCCGAGCAGATTACTTAGCCGGGAGGGGGCAAGGGCGGGGCAATTCCAACTCCGGCAGAGACATTTGGAAACCACGGCAACAGGCCCCTCCCCAGAAGATCAGCGAGAACAGCCAGCCAAGACCAAGTTTACCAATCAATGAGAACGGCAGAACTCCAGCGCTACGGGAATACTGCACATAGAATTCATGGCTTTTTTACCATGATTCTTTAGTCTTTCAAAGTTAATTTTTTTTAACTGTGTTTTTTCTTTTTTTCTTTTTTGAATTTTTCTTTTCCCCTTTTTCAACCAACATCTTATCAATCCCTTTTTTTAAAAAACATTTTTTTTTTTAAGATTTTATTTATTTATTTGAGAGAGAGAGAATGAGAGACAGAGAGCATGAGAGGGAGGACGGTCAGAGGGAGAAGCAGACCCTCCGCTGAGCAGGGAGCCCGATGTGGGACTCGATCCCGGGACTCCAGGATCATGACCTGAGCCGAAGGCAGTCGCTTAACCAACTGAGCCACCCAGGCGCCCTAAAAAACATTTTTATTTTTCATTTTTAGAGTCATATTCTATCCCTTCATAGTGGTTACCCGTATTTTTGGCATATATATATAAGTTGTTCTCTCTTTAAAATTTTGAGATAGTTTCTTCTAATAGATTAAAATATACCCTAAATCTCTAGTTATGGTGTTTTCTACTCCCCTGCCTGATCACATTCTCTCCCTTTTTTTTTCTTTTTTCTTTTTTTAAATCCTCTTCTTACTTTTTTCAAACAACTTCTTATCAATTCCTTTTATAAAATTTTTTATAATTTCCATCTTTACAGTCATATTCCATACCTTCATCATATCAACCCTTATTTTTGTACATATATAAGTTTTTCTTTCTTTAAAATTTTGGGAGGCACTTTCTTCTAAAAGACCAAAATACACCCCAAATCTAGTGTGTGGCACTGATCTATATACCAGCCTGATCATATTTGATCACATTCTGTTTTGTTGTTGTTGTTGTTGTTGTTTTGTTTTGTTTGTTTTTGTTTTTATCTTTATCTTTTTCTTTTTCTTTTTTCTCTCTTTCCGTTTCTTTTCGCCCTGCTTCAGGTCTTTTCTGATTTGTTTAGAGTATATTTTCTGGGGATGTTGTTACTCTGCTAGCATTTTGTTCTCTCATTAATCTATTCTCCTCTGCACAAAATGACAAGACGGAAAAAATCACCTCAACAAAAAGAACAAGAGGCAGTACCGACTGCCAGGGACCTACTCAATACGGACATTAGTACGATGTCAGATCTAGAGTTCAGAATCATCACTTTAAAGATACTAGCTGGGCTTGAGAAAAGCATGGAAGTTATTAGAGAAACCCTTTCTGGAGAAGTAAAAGAACTAAAATCCAACCAAGTAGAAATCAAAAAGGCTATTAATGAGGTGCAATAAAAAATGGGGGCGCTAACTGCTAGAATAAATGAGGCAGAAGAGAGAATCAGTAATATAGAAGATGAAATGATGGAAAATAAAGAAGCTGAGAAAAAGAGAGATAAATAACTACTGGATCACCAGGGCAGAATTCGAGAGATAAGCGATGCCATAAGACGAAACAACATTAGAATAATTGGGATCCCAGAAGAAGAAGAAAGAGAGAGAGGGGCAGAAGGTATAATGGAGCAAATTATAGCAGAGAACTTCCCTAATTGGGGGGAGGAAACAGGCATGAAAATCTAGGAAGCACAGAGAACCCCTCTCAAAATCAATAAAAATAGGTCAACACCCCGACATCTAATAGTAAAACTTACGAGTCTCATAGACAAAGAGAAAATCCTGAAAGCAGCTCGGGAGAAGAGATATGTAACCTACAAGGGTAGAAACATTAGATTGGCAACAGACCTATCCACAGAGACCTGGCAGGCCAGAAAGTAGTGGCAGGATATATTCAGAGCATTAAATGAGAAAAATATGCAGCCAAGAATACTATATCCAGCTAGGCTGTCATTGAAAATTGAAGGAGAGATAAAAAGCTTCCAAGACAAACAAAAACTAAAGGAATTTGCAAACACAAAACCAGCTCTACAGGAAATCTTGAAAGGGGTCCTCTAAGCAAAGAGAGACCCTAAAAGTGACATAGACCAGAAAGGAACACAGACAATATACGGTAACAGTCACCTTACAGGCAATACAATGGCACTAAATTCCTATCTTTCAATAGTTACCCTGAATGTAAATGGGCTAAATGCCCCAATCAAAAGAATCAGATTGGATTAAAAAACAAGACCCATCGATATGCTGTCTGCAAGAGACTCATTTTAGACCCAAAGACACCCCCAGATTGAAAATGAGGGGGTGGAAAACCATTTACCATGCTAATGGACACCAAAAGAAAGCTGGGGTGGCATCCCTTATATCAGACAAATTAGCTTTTAAACCAAAGACTGTAATAAGAGATGAGGAAGGACATTATATCCTACTTAAAGGGTCTATCCAACAAGAAGATCTAACAATTGTAAATATCTATGCCCCTAACATGGGAGCAGCCAATTATATAAGGCAATTAATAACAAAAGCAAAGAAACACATCGACAACAATACAATAATAGTGGGGGACTTTAACATCCCCCTCACTGAAATGGGCAGATCGTCTAAGCAAAAGATCAACAAGGAAATAAAGACTTTAAATGACACACTGGACCAAATGGACTTCACAGACATATTCAGAACATTCCACCCCAAAGCAACGGAATACACATTCTTCTCTAGTGCCCATGGAACATTCTCCAGAATAGATCACATCCTAGGTCATAAATCAGGTCTCAACCGGTACCAAAAGATTGGGATCATTCCCTGCCTATTTTCAGACCACAATGCTTTGAAACTAGAACTCAATCACAAGAGGAAAGTCGGAAAGAACTCAAATACATGGAGGCTAAAGAGCATCCTACTGAAGAATGAATGGGTCAACAAGGAAATTAAAGAAGAATTAAAAAAATACATGGAAACCAATGAAAATGAAAACACAACTATTCAAAATCTTTGGGATGCAGCAAAGGCAGTTCTAAGAGGAAAGTATATAGCAATACAAGCCTTTCTCAAGAAACAAGAAAGGTCTCAAGTACACAACCTAACCCTACACCTAAAGGAGCTGGAGAAAGAACAGCAAATAAAGCCTAAACCCATTAGGAGAAGAGAAATAATAAAGATCAGAGCAGAAATCAATGAAATAGAAACTAAAAGAACAGTAGAACAGATCAACGAAACTAGGAGCTGGTTCTTTGAAAGAATTAACAAGATTGACAAACCCCTGGCCAGACTTATCAAAAAGAAAAGAGAAAGGACCCAAATCAACAAAATCATGAATGGAAGAGGAGAGATCACAACCAACACCAAAGAAATACAAACAATTATAAGAACATATTATGAGCAACTCTATGCCAGCAAATTAGATAACCTGGAAGAAATGGATGCATTCCTAGAGATGTATCAACTACCAAAACTGAACCAGGAAGAAATACAAAACCTGAACAGACCTATAACCACTAAGGAAATTGAAGCAGTCATCAAAAATCTCCCAACAAACAAGAGCCCAGGGCCAGATGGCTTCCCAGGGGAATTCTACCAAATATTTCAAGAAGAATTAATACCTATTCTTCTGAAACTGTTCCAAAAAATAGAAATGGAAGGAAAACTGCCAAAGTCGTTTTATGAGGCCACCATTACCTTGATCCCAAAACCAGACAAAGACCCCATCCAAAAGGAGAATTACAGACCAATATCCCTGATGAACATGGATGCAAAAATTCTCACCAAAATACTAGCCAATAGGATCCAACAGTACATTAAAAGCATTATTCACCACGACCAAGTGGGATTTATCCTTGGGCTGCAAGTTTGGTTCAACATCCGCAAATCAATCAATGTGATACAATACATTAACAAAAGAAAGAACAAGAATCATATGATCCTCTCAATAGATGCAGAAAAAGCATTTGATAAAGTACAGCATCCTTTCTTGATCAAAACTCTTCAGAGTATAGGCATAGAGGGTACATACCTCAATATCATAAAAGCCATCTATGAAAAACCTACAGCGAATATCATTCTCAATGGGGAAAACCTGAGAGCTTTCCCCCTAAGGTCAGGAACGCGGCAGGGATGTCCACTATCACTACTGCTATTCAACATAGTATTGGAAGTCCTAGCCACAGCAATCAGACAACAAAAAGAAATCAAAGGCATCCAAATTGGCAAAGAAGAAGTCAAACTCTCACTCTTTGCAGATGATATGATACTTTATGTGGAAACCCCCAAAGACTCCACCCCAAAACTGCTAGAACTCATACAGGAATTCAGTAAAGTGGCAGGATATAAAATCAATGCACAGAAGTCAGTGGCATTCCTATACACCAACAACAAGACAGAAGAAAGAGAAATTAAGGAGTCGATCCCATTTACAATTGCACCCAAAACCATAAGATACCTAGGAATAAATCTAACCAAAGAGACAAAGGATCTGTACTCAGAAAACTATAAAATACTCATGAAACAAATTCAGGAAGACAAAAAGAAATGGAAAAGCGTTCCATGCTCATGGATTGGTAGAACAAATATTGTGAAGATGTCAATGCTACCTAGAGCAATCTACACATTCAATGCAATCCCCATCAAAATACCATCCACTTTTTTCAAAGAAATGGAACAAATAATCCTAAAATTTGTATGGAACCAGAAAAGACCCTGCATAGCCAGAGGAATGTTGAGAAAGAAAAGCAAAGCCGGCGGCATCACAATTCCGGACTTCCAGCTCTATTACAAAGCTGTCATCATCAAGACAGCATGGTACTGGCACAAAAACAGACACATAGATCAATGGAACAGAATAGAGAGCCCAGAAATGGACCCTCAACTCTATGGTCAACTCATCTTTGACAAAGCAGGAAAGAATGTCCAATGGAACAAAGACAGTCTCTTCAACAAATGGTGTTGGGAAAATTGGATAGCCACATGCAGAAGAATGAAACTGGACCATTTCCTTACACCACACACAAAAATAGACTCCAAATGGCTGAAAGACCTCAATGTGAGACAGGAGTCCATCAAAATCCTAAAGGAGAACACAGGCAGCAACCTCTTTGACCTCAGCTGAAGCAACTTCTTCCTAGAAACATCGCCAAAGGCAAGGGAAGCAAGGGCAAAAATGAACTATTGGGACTTCAAGATAAAAAGCTTTTGCAAAGCAAAGGAAACAGTCAACAAAACCAAAAGACAACCGACAGAATGGGAGAAGATATTTGCAGATGACATATCAGATAAAGGGCTAATATCCAAAATCTATAAAGAACTCATCAAACTCAACACCCCAAGAACAAAGAATCCAATCAAGAAATGGGCAGAAGACATGAACAGACATTTTTCCAAAGAAGACATCCAAATGGCCAACAGACACATGAAAAAGTGCTCAATATTGCTTGGCATCAGGGAAATCCAAATCAAAACCTCAATGAGATACCACCTCACACCAGTCAGAATGGCTAAAATTAACAAGTCAGGAAACGACAGATGTTGGCGGGGATGCGGAGAATGGGGAACCCTCCTACACTGTTGGTGGGAATGCAAGCTGGTGCAGCCACTCTGGAAAACAGTATGGAGGTTCCTCAAAAAGTTGAAAATAGAGCTACCATAGGATCCAGCAATTGCACTACTGGGTATTTACCCCAAAGATACAAAAGTAGGGATCCAAAAGGGTACGTGCACCCTGATGTTTATAGCAGCAATGTCCACAATAGCCAAACTGTGGAAAGAGCCAAGATGTCCATCGACAGATGAATGGATAAAGAAGAGGTGGTATATATATACAATGGAATATTATGCAGCCATCGAAAGGAATGAGATCTTGCCATTTGCAACGAAGTGGATGGAACTGGAGGGTGTTATGTTGAGTGAAATAAGTCAAACAGAGAAAGACATGTATCATATGATCTCACTGATATGAGGAATTCTTAATTGCAGGAAACAAACTGAGGGTTGCTGGAGTGGGGGGTGGGGTGGGAGGGGTGGGGTGACTGGGTGATAGACACTGGGGAGGGTATGTGCTCTGGTAAGCGCTGTCAATTGTGCAAGACTGTTGAATCTCAGATCTGTACCTCTGAAACAAATAATGCAATAGATGTTAAGAAAAAAAAAAGAAGAAGAAGTTAGCGGGAGGGGAAGAATGAAGCAGGGGAAATCGGAGGGGTAGACGAACCATGAGAGATGATGGACTCTGAAAAACAAACTGAGGGTTCTAGAGGGGAGGGGGGTGGGAGGATGGGTTAGCCTGGTGGTGGGTATTGAGGGCACATTCTGCATGGAGCACTGGGTGTTATGCACAAACAATGAATCATGGAACACTTCATCTAAAACTAATTATGTTATATGGGGATTAACATAAGAATAAAAAAAAAAATAACAATGAATTGAAAAAAAAATAAGCCAGAGGAAGACAAATACTGCATGGTATCACTTATATGTGGAATCTTTAAAAAAAAGTCAAATTCATAGAAACAGAGAGTAGAAAAGTGACGGCCAGGGCTTGTGGGTAGGGGAAATAGGGAGAGATTGGTAAAAAGGCACACACTTTTAGTTATAAGATGAATGAGGTCTGAGGATCTCATGTAAGACACAGTGACTATAGTTAATAACACTGTTTTGTATCGCTGAAGTTTGCCAAGAGTGTTGAACTTAAATGTTCTCACCCCCAACCACCCAAAAATGTAAATAGGTGAGGTGATGGATGTATTAATAAACTTGACAGAGGGAACCCTTTCACAATGTGTATGTATATCAAATCATCATGCTGTATACTTTAAATATCTTACAATTTTATTTGCCAATTATACCTCAATAAAGCTGAAAAAAAGGGTCAATCACTGTTCATATTTTCCTTTATTGTTTTGTGCTTATATTTAGAGCCTACTTATTCTTTTGAATATAACATTGGAATTTTCCATGTTATCTTGAAGTATTATTTTAAATGTGCCATAATTTTTCCTTATTATTCATTTAGGTTGTTTATATTATTATAGCCATTACTATTATAAATGATATGTAATGAACATTTTTGTGAATAAATGTTTTCTGAATCTATAATTTTCCTTAGTTGAGATTCCAAGAGCTGAAAGCAGTGCATTGCAAGGCCTGAGCCTTGTAAGTGAATAAGCTTCACACATTACCTAATTAGAAGACGCTGAAAACTCTGTCCTTATTTTCAGTAGAAGTCAAAGAATTTGGAGTGGCCAAGGGGACTTTAATGGTCATAAAATCCATTCTGTTTTATTGAAAGAGAACTGAGACCACTTCTCACACCACCAAATTGCCAACGTATCAATACCTCTTATGTGCTCTCCCATTAGATGGAATGAACTATCTGTGCACCTACATAAGTTCATTCTCTGTATTTGTGCACACAATCCCATCCTTTCTTTTCTGCTTAGGAACATGGCTCCGGTAGGTGTGCCATCTTTCCCTGCATCCTCATTTTTGGTCTTTCTTCAGAGTCACTCCTTCTTCAAAACAAAATGTTGCAATCTCCTTTTCTTAAAAAGCAAGCCTTCTTTGACCCACACCCTCCTCTAGCTTCTATCCGGTTCATTGACTCCAATTTCCAATAGGATTTATGAAGGAGTTGTCTAGACTTGCTATCTCCACTTTGTCTCCTCCCACTGTCTCTTGAATCCATGCCTTTCATTCATGTATTCAACATGGTCTTGGGGATCTATAAGCATAGCTTGTGCTAGATGCCATGATCAGGTACCTTTGGAAACTGGCAAGAATTTTGTTTTGGAGAATTCCCTTGCAAAGACATAGCTCTTATTTAGATTCAGAGTAAAAGGGATACGAGGTGAAAAGTGTGGAGGTAGGGTAGGGAAGGACAAAAGGAGCTATAACCAAAGAAATGATTTTGGAGTTCACTGCCAGAGAAGAGAAAATGGGTTCTGAGGTATGCAGGTCTAATTGTGAGCACAAAGTACTTTTGTGGTCACCCGTAGAGTTGATTCTGACTAAGATTCATACTTCACTGATACATCCAGGAAAGCGGGAATCATGAAGAAAGATACAGGTCCTGGAAAAATTCTGAAGTGGTGAAAGCCCCTTGCTTGAGTAATTGAAAGCTAAACTGGACCCAGCACTATGAAATATAATTTGGCCCTCTTCTTCAGGGAATGGAGAAAATGATCTAATGGGTCTTTTCCATCTCTGCTTTCGGTGACCTCTGGTTGTTAACATCACTTTTCCTCGTTATGTAAAAATGAATTGCCTATTTACCACTGAACTCTAGAAAGCATTCTTTTTCTCCCTAGGTAAGACAACAACCTAGCATTTGCTACATGCACTTCATTTCAACTTAATCAATGTGCCAAGGGAGTCATTTTAAAATGGGTAATATTATTTCCAGGAAATTTTGCTTACTTGCTGGGTGCATGGTTCCCCTTCGCTGTCAAGCCAGAGCTCCCCCAAATTTTAGAAGAAATTCCCAAGCGAATGTATAATATATTTGCAAAATGGGAAGCAAAATGAAGTGATATGGCCTTTAAATTGCCAATACCTCCATTTCAGGGTCATTTATTAGTCCTGGAATCTGCTCAGGCTGGTTTTTGCCATGACAATAAAAGCTGAAAAACAGTGACGCAGGATGACTGCATTTATATTCTACAGTGTTGCATACATTTCTCTTTTTTGGGCAGGCAGGAGGAATAGAAATTATTTAAATTTCTTACCAAGCGGTAAATAAATGGTGTTTCTTGGAGATTTTTAACACACACATACACACCCACACATAGATACATATATGTCCATTTCACTTCTGTCACTAAGAATAAGTGAAAGGTGCCTCATTTGTAATTTACCAAAAAAAAAAAAAAATCATCGTTTCTTTCACAGTCTTGATTAAATGAGGCAATAAATCATTTGTCTAAAACATGCCAGGCATCTGCCAAGGCTAAAGATGGCTCAGAAAGTGACGAGTCGTGGAGCAGTAGGAGTTTTATAGTCTGTCCCAGGCGTGACAAGTAATGATAAAGGGTAGCATTATGTCTCCTCTACTAATAGTCCAGCCACACATTTTCTACTGTAATTCTTTTGTTTGGCCCTCTTTATCTTCATTTAAATGGGCTGCATCTCCTTGAGCTACAGCAAAGACATATATTTCCCTTGCTAATTATGTGTCTCCCGTGGTCCCAGGATTATTTTCACACTTGGTGAAGTTCCTCTATGGAGGGGGGCACGGGCAGTCAGTGTGTGCGGCAAATGGAGACAGACGCGACTCTGGTTTTCCTACTCTGTGGACAGACAAGCCCAGCATTGCCAGAGAGATTTGGTTTTCCCAGTTACCTTATAAAGATCATTTTGCCTGTAAATTCTGCCTGTCTATCAAAATCTGTGTTAGACCAAATCCCTGGTTTGAATCTGAGGCCACACTTCCTAGTTATTTCATTAGGTTGAGACTAAACAAATGCAAATTAAGAGCTATTAAAAATTTAATTACTTAAGCTAAAAGTGAACAAGTTGTGGTCACAGCTAGAAAAGCAATGCCTCTCTTTGAACAATCCATGATCAAATGAAATGTAAGAGAAATGTGGTGCGAGGCACTAACCCAGTGAATGGTGGGAAACAGGGCACCGTCCTCTGAGTTGGGTAGTTTACGAACTCAGCAGGGATATAGTAAATTTTCAGGTGGGAAGATAATTGGTACCTCAAAATCGGGTTCATTTATTCAAAGTGTTTGATATAGATGGGGTCAAGATTCTGAAAGGGAACTTGAATTGCCTGAATAAGATTTACGTGGATGAAGATGAGGAAGGAAAGGTGAAGTCTTACGAATGAAATTATAGAAAGGCGGAGAATGAGAAGTCCTGAGATGGTCTTTATTACAAAAACACAGTGAAAAGGGGCTCAGTGGGTTAAGCGTCTGCCTTCGGCTCAGGTCATGATCTCAGGGTCCCGGGATCGGGTCCTGCATCGGGCTCCCTGCTCAGCAGGGAGTCTACTTCTCCCTCTCCTTCTGCCATGCTCATGCTCTCTCTCTCTCTCTCTCTCAAATAAATAAATAAAATCTAAAAAAAAAAACCCCAAAAAACAAAAAAAAAACCGCAGTGAAAAACGAAACAACTGACCAAACAACCAACCACACAACAATCCCTCCTCGGATAGCCCCTTATAAAAAAAAGGCTCAACGATGCATTATGTGAATCCAGAGGAAACCCCAAAACACTAAAGAAGCTGTGTTCTCCATGTCCTCTTTTTTCCCTTTAGTAGCTCTCATTTCCTAAATGTTTTCATTTTCATATTGACATTTTGGGAGTGAGGGAACACATGCAAAGGTAAGCTATTTAATACAAAGGGGGTATATACTGAAAAAATAAATGCACCTCGTGCCTCCAGTACTCCATTCTTCCTTACTAGAACTAACCCTTTTGACTAGTTTTTTATCTATATTTTTAGGATATTTGAGTCATCTAGAATTACATATATGTATGTGTATTTTATATATATATAATTATATATATGTGTGTGTATTTTATATATATATATGTATATATATATATATATATATATATATATATATATATATATATGAATTTCTACCATAATCTTTTAAACTCTAATGGGATTTCTTTTGAAAACCTGGCACTATATTGTCCTGCTGGCCAGAGAAATACCCTTCATGTATTTATGTTCATTTTGTACTTAAGACATAATTTCTTTTTTCACCATAGGGTTCTGATGAATTCTCATGAAATCTAACTAAAAATCGTCACTAGAAGAATCATGAAATGTCTCAAATGGTTCTGATATTGTCAAGTTGTCCTGGGAGAGATACCAACATGGAAAAGCCAAACCAGTCTATGGCCCCTGTAACTTGTTCTATGGAGGCCCTATGATCTTTGGATCCAAAGCTCATGGATGGAAACTTGCCAAGATTTCTAACAAAAATGAACTCCTAGTAAAATGTCAAGTAAATATCAGAATAGCAGAATCCAAAGTGCCTTTTTATTTCTTTCTTAAGTCCAGAGCTAAATCTGAATGGGGACAAAAAAGGCAAGTCACAAAGTAGTGATTTCAAATACTTATGGCTGTGTTCTATGAAGTGACATGTTCAGAAAGATGCCTACAAGTTATCTTGGGCAGTTCTCTCTGAAAATGAGTTTTGAATAAACCTTAGGGTCACAATTAGATATTAATTTTTTTTTTTTTGGCAAGGAATACTTATTTAAAATAGTTCAAGCAAAAGGTGTGTTTCATGGGACTGCAAAGCAGGAAGGGTGACTGGGTTGTCCTCAAATTCATCTTCATTTTATAGATTTGAAAACTAGGGACTATGGAAGATAAACAATTGTCCGAAGGTCTTAGCGCTCTAGCTCATGTCAAAGTCTGTACCCTTCTTAGGTACATTGTGGCAGAATAAATCAATGTAAGGACAAAATATTGAAAACAAATTCACTTGTTGAAAACACTTTTATTGGCTAAACTCATTATATTTCTCCAATATATAATGAGTGGCACTATTTTTTTTTTATTATTATTAGTTCCTGCATTTTAATACAGTGTTTTACAAGGAACACAGAAGCCACTCTCTATCTCTTCTCTGCCCCATTTACTCAACTCTCCTGAAGAGCTGTCCTGGTTTACAATTGTTGGGTGGTTTGCATTTTGCACTGTAATTGTTACGTTAATGTCTGTCACTGCCAGCCATTCTGTGAGAAATAGCATAATGCCCCGCACCTGGTAGGCACTTGGAGGATAGTTAATTGAAGTAAAATTCAATCACAGGAGGCCCTTTTACATATGAGAGGCAAATCTTCTTTTTTTTTTTCTTCTTTTGTAGTAGTTAAGATGTGGAAGGATACTGTGATTTGAAAAGAGAGTTTAAGAAACAATGATTAGATTAGTATTTCTAGAGTGGGTTCCTTATTAATTAGGCATTAGTTTGAAAAGCAGTCTAGGATGAGATTGTGGTAGATACTTCGTGTCAGGTTAAATAAGGAATTTATCTAGTGGATAATAGGAAACCAGAAATGAGTTCTCAGCAAAATGATTTTATAGTACTACAGATAAAAGGTGCTAAGAACTTAAATTAGGGTGGTAACATTTTGAAGGAAGAATCAACAAATGTAATGAATATTTGCTTATGAAAGGATCCATCTTTATTATTTTTAGTAAGGTTAACGAGGCCCAGAGAGAACAAAAAAACTTGTCTATAATTGCAGAGCTGGGATTCTAACCAGTTTTCTTATCTAGTTACTTTTGTGTTAAATTGAAGAGTCTGAGATAGTCCCCCTTCTAGAATAAGGTCTTCATCCTTTCTCGAAGAACAGAAATAGCACTGTCTAGAGAAAAGTGCTCATCTCACTGCTTGAAGCTTGTCTCCCTCTGCACATCTTTGAGACCAGGTGTGTTCTCGAACCAAAACAGTACAACTTGTGTCCATATTAGAATACCTGAGGCCAGTCAATTCCACTATATCTCTCATTCATGTATAAGCCATGGTCAATGAACAATATGTATATACCCAAATATATCTACCTTCTCTCCATCCCTCAGCTGCTTAATGCATGTATGACCTGTTTTTTCCCCCTACTTTTGAATACTTCTCTTCCCCAGATCTTTCACTTGTATCCCCATAGCCCTTGCTCTATCATAAATACATCCTCAACTTGTAAGAAATCTCTTTCACCTCTCTCTCTTTCTCCTTCTACTTCTGCCTCTCTTTTTCAGAGGACACAACTCACAACCACCCTTGAAGACTTCTCTGAGGAAACCACTCAGATCTTCCAAATTCCATATCTTAAAACCAAGAAGGAAACATCTTTTCTGCTGCTTTCTGGCGATTTTCCTTCCAGTCATGCCTTAGCCAGCTCAGGTTGCTACAACAAAACACCATTGATTGGGTGGCTTAAACAACAGGAGTTTATTTCTCAAGGTTCTGGAGGCTGGAAAGTTCAAGATCAAGTGAGCTAGCCAGTTCTGTTCCTGGTGGGTGGATCTCCACTTGGCTAGCAGATAGCCATTTCTCACTGTGTCCTCACATGGCAGAGAGAAAGTGCTGGTGACTCTTCCTTTTCTTATAAGGACACTAACCCCATAATGGGAGTCTTACACTTGTAAGCTAATCTAAATCTAATTACGTCCTAAAGACCCCACCTCCAAATGCCATCATATTGGGGGTTAGGGCTTCAACATACGAATTTTGGGAGGACACAAATATTCAGTCCATAACAGGTCATAAACCAGACCAAATTAAACAAGTCCAACAAGTCAGCTATGCTAGGCTCTATCTCCATCATCACTTTATGGGTTTCTCCTTCTTCTCAGCTGAAGATATTGGAGCCAGAAGGATTTCAAAATCTGTCTAGATAATTCATCTCACAACTTTGTTTCCTTGACTTCAGTAACACTACCTTTCTTTAGGCTTCAGCCACGTCTTCTCAGGAAAAGTCCTTGTGTCCTGCCCTCACCTCAAACTGCCTCTTTCTGTTCCTTGACCTTCTGCTTTCATCCCATCATGCTCTCCACTGTACTCTCTCCTTTTCTATCCAGCATAAATTCCACGATTCAATATTTGAACCAACATTATCGATTCCCTTGACCCCACATTTCCTCTGCACACACTTGGCCAGACTTAATCGCTGGATCACATTACTGTGTGCTTTGTTATTCCTAAACTCAAGTAGCAGGGTTCATGCTGAAGAAAATATAATATCTGTACATATGGGCATCACCACAAACTGACATGCTTCAGTCTCAGCTGGGCCCTGGGAACCAGAAGTCAGCCCTCTTGCTTGTTGGTGAGCACCGTCTCCAGTTCCCTTCAATGAATCACCTTCACCTGTCCCCTTCAGCTTCTATTCAGTTACTTCTCTTCACTCTGTAAGTCAAAGATTTTGATTCATGGTTTTCAGTGGAGGTTAAAATTAATTTCAGCTTCTCATTAGACTGTGAGCCCCTTGTTCATTTTTAAATCCTTCATAAAGTGCTTGGCGTGTCTTAGACACTCAATAAATATCGAATGAATAAATTTACCTTTTCCCTATCCACAAAATAATTGCCATGTACACTCAACTTATTTAGTTTCAGAGGATGTGTTTTTCTGCCTTACAGGACCCACCTATTTGCTGGTGCCCTAGATCCAGCTCTTGTTGGCTTCTTTGGAACCTGTTCCATTAGTTTTTGTCTCACTCTTATATATTCAAATTCTTCCTCTACTCGTTGCTTTTCTTTAGCTATAAGCACTTTCAAGTCTGTCTAATACTAGATAAACTAATGAAAATATTCCTGTAAGATCTGAATTTCTCTTTAGCTAATACAAAATGTTCTACTTTTGATCATCTCTAAAATCATTGCGAAGATGAATTTTTACTCCTTCCAGCACCACGATCTGGCTTCAACCACTCTCTCTCTTCAGAAACTTCTATTCAATGATCTCTAATTATTAAAGAAAACACACATTTTAAAGTCCTTGCTTCACTGAACCTTATCACTTCTGAAACTTCTTGTTCGGCTCTTATGACTTTATGTTTTAAATCACTTCTCAGTTTCCAGATAGGCTCCTCTTCTGCTCTTCATCCTGTAAATGCTGATGTTCCCTCAGAGACCTTTCCTTGGCTCTCTATTTTCACTCATCTCCCTGGTAATTTCACCTTACCCGGAACTATATTGTGAACCTAACACTTCATATGACATCATATTGCCTCTAGGAAGTAAGGCACAAATGGGGGAGGGGGGGATTTTACTTTAAAACACAAGACCAAATGACCACTAGTTTTGAGATGATCTATTTCAAGGGTCTCTTAGTGCTTTTGGCATTTGGGGCTTGATAAGCCTTTGTTCTGGGGCCTGTTGTGAATGCTTAGTAACACCACAGGTCTTTGAGTGCCAGGAATACCCCCAGAGTTGTGATAACTAAAATTGTCTCCACACATTGTCAAATGTCTCCTACAGGAAAAAATTGCCCCGGTTGAGAACCACTGATCAATCAAAGTGGCTAATAACAATAAGGAAAAGAGGAACGATTAGTTCATTGTATTGTTAGGTTCTAGAAATGAGCTAATTTCAGACTAAACTGATCCTGTTTTGAGTAGGATCATTATGTCTTGAAATCTGTACTCCTGCCAACCCCTACCACTCCCACTGACTTTGCTACTTAGCAGGGTGATTTGGCAACGTTTCCTGGAAATCCACCCCCACCTTTGTTCTGTTATTTACTTTCCCTGGAATATAGGTTGAACAGCAGTAACAGTGGTGGGAAACCTTAATTAACAACTTAGAATACAAGGTACTTGTGGGGTAAGAAGTGGGGATTATTGACAGTGAACTGATCATGAAAGAAGGAAAATAAAATTTTTCAGGGGCACAATTCAAACTGCACTTAATTCACTTTTTGGCAAATTACTGAAACTTGCAATAGCTTGGTCTCTTTATGAGCTAAATTCAGCTAATATGAAAATTGAAATTACCTCAGTAAAATTTTGAAACTTTGTTGCTTTTCATTTATACTCTTTTTATCTTAAGTAAAATTTAAGTTTTTCCACATTAGCAGGCTGTGTATATCCTCTAAGAATGTGCCCTTCTAGAACACCTTGGCAAAAGGACCTCTCTCTACCTGCCTTCAAGTTTGCTTCTTGGTTAAGCAGTCATTGGATGTAGGGACATGCCTATGATTGTTTTGGAAAGAATTGATGTCTTTAGAGTAAAAACCTGAACATGTGTAGATAGACGAGTTTGCTGATTTAGTTTGAATGCACCAAAACAAAATAAAATGCAAAACAAGAACAAAATAATCTCTGCCGAATATTTTTTACGTTAAAGAATCTTATAACTTGGATGCAAGAAAATCATTTTCCTTCCATGACTTGATGCCTAAGTAGATTAACCAAGTCCCTAAAATAGGAGGAAGAGAAATATTGGACCCATTAGACCACAAAGTGGATGGCAACAATTATATCTTACTTGAAATTTGACTGAAATGTTACCTTTTGTAAACCTCCAGGTAAGGGTGCTGTAGATATGGACAAAAGGGAAACATTCACTTTTGAAAAATACTTTGAGCTTCCCATTTGTAAAGGATTTGTGTTTTCTGAGGTTTCTTAAGGTAGCTCAGTTGCCATGGATGGCAGACAGCCAGCTGATTAGAGAGAATTGGAGTTCAGTTTTTTTTTTTTTTTTCCTTTAGTGTCTGTAGTTCGCCCTATTTTGGAGTCACTGGCTTTTCCTTCCTCGAGAATTCAAGGCATGCAATTCTCCAATTCCACTCAACTATGAAACTGTTAACTGGGAAGTAGTGGAACAAGGTTCCCTTAAATGATTCTGACATTCTTCAGAAGCAAGACCATTGATCACCTTTAATCTTAATGGATTGGAACTAATTTCTGAAGACCTAAAGTTTCCTCAACTGGAAAGGAAATAAATTATAAGAAACACCAACAAAAACCCACATACAGTAAACATAAGTTCCAGAGAGTAAAAGTCATGTCTTAACCAAACAAATGATCAGTGATGATTAATGCCTTCTGCATAAATTTCTCCCTGGAAAACTACTTAGAAATTCTTTTTATGTAGCGCTCACTGAATTCAGCCTTAAAAAGACATCCTCTTTTCCATCACTCTGTTTTCTAGGTCTTATGATCACCTGACCTACATTTTCATTTGTGAAAATGTACATTTTCATTCTATTTTTCTCCAATAGGATCAAAGTTTTATCAAAGCAGGGACTTTGTTTTTCTTTACTGCTACATAGAATAGTTCCTCCCACACGGTAAGTACTTAATAACCATAACATGAATAGAATCCCTAATTAGCAGGTCTACGTTTATCTTTGTAAGATATAATTCCATTTCTCTTGAGTTTGCTGCTGGATCATTCATACTCAGCCTAGTATTACTACATTACTGCCCTTAGCAATTATAGGTGAATTTACCATCTTTAAAATTAGAGACAGAGGAATGCAAAATTCTGTACTCAGAGTAGAACTGTATTCAAACTATCCCTTTAAGATAGTTTAAGATTCAGTGGGATCCCCTCAATATCTCTTATGGCTATTTATTCAATTATTAAAGCTATGATCATGCTTCCAGAATTTCCAGCTTTTGAAATGCTACCCTTTTCTCTTTCATTATTGATGAGTTCCTTTGCATGTAATACAAAATCATCATTTCCCCCTTGCCTTTTCTTTTTAGGTGGAATAAATCTAGTTTAAATAAGGTAATGAATATGGAAATATTTTGAAACATGTAAGATATTCTGAAGTTTTAAGTTTTTCTGCAAAGCTGTTTCTGACTCAGCTGATTTTTGCATATTTGTTTTCAGGCAAATTATTATAACCTTATTATGTCTTTTTATTTGTCATTATCTCATCTTGTATTTTATTTAATTAATTTCTATCTTTTACATTAAGAAAAAATGAAGAATAACATATTTCCAGAACACACCTAGCATCAGAACCTTTCTCTGTTCTCTGCTGGATTTGGTTTTTTCTAATACCATTTACCTGACAATGAAGACATATACTAAATATGTACTCATGGAAATGTACTAGCATCAGCAAGAAAGTTATGATATCTGCCCATAGGTACTCACTCAGCTGGTTTTCCTTCTTAGGAGATAGTTTTCTTTTGGTTTTGTCCTAGGGTTCAGAAGGAATGTAATTGTCACAGGCATTAGATGAGTATGGGTAATGATGATGAACCAAATTCAAATCAAAACCACATTGAGATACCACCTTACACCAGTTAGGATGGCAAAAATGGACAGGGAAAGAAACAGCAAATGTTGGAGAGGTTGTGGAGAAAGGGGAACCCTCTTACACCATTGGTGGGAATGCAAGTTGGTACAGCCACTTTGGAAAACAGTGTGGAGGTTCCTCAAAAAATTAAAAATAGAGCTACCCTATGACCCAGCAATTGCACTACTGGGTATTTACCCCAAAGACACAGATGTAATGAAAAGAAGGGCCATATGCACCTCAATGTTCATAGCAGCAATGTCCACAATAGCCAAACTGTGGAAAGAGCCGAGATGCCCTTCAACAGATGAATGGATAAAGAAGATGTGGTCCATATATACAATGGAATATTACTCAGCCATCAGAAAGGATGAATACCCAACTTTTACATCAACATAGATGGGACTGGAGGAGATTATGCTAAGTGAAATAAGTCAAGCAGAGAAAGTCAATTATCATATGGTTTCACTTATTTGTGGAACATAAGGAATAGAATGGAGGACATTAGGAGAAGGAAGGGAAAAATGAAGGGAGGGAAATCGGAGGGAGAGATGAAACATGAGAGACTATGGACTCCAAGAAACAAACAGAGTTTTAGAGGGGAGGGGGGTTGGGGGATGGGTTAGCCTAGTGATGGGTATTAAGGAGGGCACGTATTACATGGAGCACTGGGTGTT
This sequence comes from Mirounga angustirostris, assembly GCF_029215605.1. NCBI lineage: Eukaryota > Metazoa > Chordata > Mammalia > Carnivora > Phocidae > Mirounga > Mirounga angustirostris. The sequence continues at coordinate 147,200,206 of NW_026991710.1, read as the reverse complement.
ATACGAAAACAATGGATTGTGGATCACTACATCAAAAACTAATGATGTATTGTATGGTGACTAACATAACATAATAAAATAAAATAAAAAAAAAGATGAGTATGGGTAATGTCTCCAATCATGTTTCTGGAAGCTCTCCATAGCAAAAATCACTTTTATTTTATTTATTTATTTTTTAAATTTGAGTATAGTTGGCACACAGTGTTATATTAGTTTCAGGTGGACAAAATAGTGATTCAACAAGTTTATACATTATGCTCTGTTTACTGCAAGTGTAAATACTATCTGTTACCATAAAACCTTATTACAATATCATTGACTATATTCCCTATGCTGTGCCTTTCATCCCTGTGACTTATTCATTCCATAACTGGGAGCCTGTGTCTCTCATTCCCCTTCAACCATTTTGCCCATCTCCCCACTCCCTCTCAAATAGATAAGAAGGATACACACACACACACACACACAGGAATATTACACAGCCACAAAAAGATGAGATCAAGCCATTTGCAACAACATGGTTAGACCTAGATCACTTTTTATAAGTAGCAAACAAGCACTTCATCTAAATGGTGAATCAATAAATTATAAATATAATTTCTGTCCTAATGATTCTCAGTGGGGAGAGGTGTGAGAAAAGGTGGTGAATTTTAGAATTCCCTGGAAATTTTTCCAACTATGCAATCCTCTCATCCATTCTCATATGGCTCTCAGATAACTCCACTAGGTGGCTGGGGTTAACAGAATAATGGCCCCCTGAAGATGTTCACATCCTAACCGTCAAGCCCTGTGAATGTGTTACCTGGCATGGCAAAATGAACTTTGCAAGATCTGATTAATTTTAAGAAACTTGCGATGGGGAGATTATCTTGGATTATCCAGGTGGGCCTAATGTAATCAGGATTCCTTACAAAAGAGAGAGGGAGGCAGGAGACCCGGAGCAAGAGAGACAAATTTGAGGATGCTACACTGTTGGCTTTAAAGATGGAAGAAGGAGTATAGGCAAGGGAATGCAGGTTGTTTCTGGAAGCCTGAGAAGTCAAAGACAGAGATTCTTCCCTAGAGTGTCCAGAAGGAATGTAGCCCTGCCAACTCATTTTGGACTTCTGATCACCAGAACTATAAGGTAATAAATTTGTGTTGTTTTAAGTGACCAAGTTATGGTAATTTGTTACAGCAGTAAGAGGAAACTAATATAGTGGTGCTTACTGGCACTGTGTGGCTTGGAAAAAATTCTTGATACTCCTTCTGCTCTTAATGAAAATCACTATTTTGATATTTTACTAAGAGCTATTCAAAATAATGTACTTTCTTAAGTTTAAGAATATTGACAAGGAAAAATGTTAGACCTAGGGTTTGTTTGAAAAGAAGTCTTAACTGTTAAAAAATTTAGAATATGTCCCTGATGGAATAATGTACTGAAACTTTACTTCTGTCTTCTGTACAACTCTACTAATGATGGAATTAAACTTATATCTTAAAATCAGTGTTGATTGTCCTGTGCATAAAATCTTAAAAAAATGTAGACCTAGGTTTATATTGCTTAATAGAGGGGCACCTGGGTGGCTCAGTTGGTTAAGCAACTGCCTTCGGTTCAGGTCATGATCCTGGAGTCCTGGGATCGAGTCCCACATCAGGGTCCCTGCTCAGCAGGGGGTCTGCTTCTCCCTCTGACCCTCCCCCCTCTCATGTTCTCTCTCTCTCATTCTCTCTCTCAAATAAATAAATAAAATCTTTATATTGCTTAATGGAAAATACTAAAAAATTCCTAAAGGCATATTTATTACAGAAATTAAAAAAAAATCTTTCATTGTATAAAGAAGTAATAGACTGTTTGCAAACTCTTTTGGTGATCTGATTTACCACAGTTTCATTCACACCTAAATTTTAAGAAGTACATCCATAATTTGTCACAATATATGAGGAATTATGATATGTAAGTATTTAGGAACATCAAAATATAATTCTTCTTAATACTCTATTCATTTATTAGGTGATTATGAAATAAATGTTCTCTCACATGCTAAATAAACACATGATTGCTACGGGATACTTTTCAGATAATTCCAACTTCTCTTGTCACCTGATGTTGTCATATGGCAAATGCAGTAAAGTTGACTTTTCAAAGGAAGAACTTGGTCTGTATGAATGAACCAGCCCCCAAGGGGAAATAGGGTTAGCTATACAGATCTCTCTGTAAAATAGAGCAGAAAATACATCATGAGAGGTGATCATTTCATGACCAGACTCCAAGGAAAATTAGTAGGGTCTTCTAAAGTCTAGGGGCGCCTGAGTGGCTCAGTCGTTAAGCGTCTGCCTTCGGCTCAGGTCATGATCCCAGGGTCCTGGGGTCAAGCCTCGCATCGGGCTCCCTGCTCCGCGGGGAGCCTGCTTCTCCCTCTGCCACTCCCCCTGCTTGTGTTCCCTCTCTCGCTGTGTCTCTCTGTCAAATAAATAAATAAAATCTTTAAAAAATATAAAGTCTACATATACTTCTATATGTAGTGGTTTAAATGGCAGTTTTGCCAAAAATTATGCAGAAACATTCTTCATATAGTTGGTCCTTATTTCTGACCTCAATAAAAACGGAGAGCATACCATTTAATTATGATGCTGTGATATCATTTCTATCGGAGATTAAAGTAATGAGAGTCCAGCTACATAGATCCAGTGGGGAAAAAAAAAAAACAAGCTGTTGTCACTTTTTGTGCCCTTAAGAAATGGCACCTTGCAAGCATAAATATACATTCTTTGAATATTTTGCAAGGTAAATATCATTATCCCTTATTTAACAGGTGAAGAAACTGACCCACAGAGGCTGAGCTGGGATTTGAACCCAGATATATCTGACAATAAAGCCCATGTTCTTTCTAGACTTGATACATGGGAATCTATTAGGAAAAAGCAGGATAGTATATTCCTTAAACTATGCTTATCAAATATCAGTTGGCTCAATTAATTTTGGGATAAGATGAATTGAAGCTGAATTCAAGTATTACGATAGTTTAAAAGGAGACCTAGGAATAAAAGAGACCTGGACTCTACTTACTCCATTGTATATTCTTCTGGGAGACAATTGACCGGCTAGGTTCTAGCTGATTCAGCTCACCCCTGGAATATGATGATAAGACAAGTACTTTCAATTTCTCTCATGAAGGGAACACGCAGTTGTTTAATCTAAAATCTGATTCTTATTACTGGGTATAACATAAGAAAGGGTTTGACACACATAGTTTCTTGTCAATTAGGCAGAGAATTTCATCTACCAAAAGTCCCTTTTTCTGATTCTTGGAACTATTTTAAAGAATGATCTGGAATATAAGGACTCTGGAATATAATCAGAAATTGTAACAATATTTGGGTGGTCTACTGAGTCAAGTGATGACAATAAATAAAAGGTGGTAAATTGTGGGAAAATTATTTTTTACTTAGATTACCAAATACATACAATTTCCGCAAGTAGAGTTGTACAACCATAATCATTCCTGAACTTTGTGTATTTCTCCAGGAGACGCAGCCATGGACTTCAAATGATAGTATAACTGGCATCCAGGACTGACCTTGATTTTTGTTTTATTTTTAAAAAATTTTTTATAAAGATTTTATTTATTTATTTGAGAGAGCAGGGGAGAGAGCACGAGCAGAGGGGAGAGGGAGAAGCAGGCTCCCCACTAAGCAGGGAGCCCAATTCGGGGCTCGATTCCAGGACCCTGGGATCATGACCCGAGCCGAAGGCAGATGCTTAACCGACTGAGCCACCCAGGCGCGCCTTGATTTTTGTTTTAATTGGATTGATGGAGTCATGGCTTTTTGATAAAGAAGTAGATGATAATTTGAATTCAAGTATCTAAGAAGATCTACTAATGTTTTCTAAATGTAACAGTGCCATATTGAAGGCCAGCTTCCTCTATGCTGAAGATTAGTGTTACTATCAATGCACCCCCAGGCACAAACATGGTGCTCATTCCATTGTGCAACATTGCATGAGACAGCATCCTCCACAAATTTCCCATAATGCCTGGATCTGTACCACATTAGATCCACCCACAGAATATCCACCTGTGAACCAAGAGTTTCTTTCCCCCCTAAATCTAGGACTTCTTGGTCTTCAAATCCGTCCATCCTGTAGTGTAGTTTTCAGGATGGACAGACCACCTCCCCCCACACAACAAAAATACGATTTTCACTTTGTAGTGTTCTCACCTTTGTGTTATTACCCGCCCCCCCCCAATGTAAACACAACCTGCGATTCGTCTCTAACCAGTAGGCTATGGCAAAGGCGATGGATTGTCACACTGTGATTAGGTGGCTTTATAGGAAGCTTTGGCTTAGTAGACTTGAGAGAGATATTTCTGGCTGGCTTGATGAAGCAAAGAGCCATGTTGAGAAAGCATATGGCAAGAAACTTTAGGCAGCTTCTAGGAACCGTGATCGCCTTCAGCTGATGGCTAGTAAAAAGCTGGGGCCCTAAGTTTTGCTGCGGGAAGGCAATGAATTCTGCCAACTCCCTGAGTGAGCTTGGAAGCAGATTCCTCTCCAGTCAGCCCTCCAGATGGGAATCGAACCTGGCTGATACCTTGATGGCAGCCTTGCGAGACCCTGAGCATAGAACACCCAGCTGAGCTGCACCCAGACTCCTGACTCATGGAAACTGTAACATCATTAATGTGTGTCATTTTAAGCTGCTCAGTTTGTGGTGGTTTGTTATGCAGCAATAAAAACTAATACCAAGTTTTATTATTATTTTATTATTATTATTATTATTATTTTTTAAGATTTTATTTATTTATTTGAGACAGAGAGAATGAGAGAGAAAGAGCACATGAGAGGGGGGAGGGGCAGAGGGAGAAGCAGACTCCCCGCCGAGCAGGGAGCCCGATGCGGGACTTGATCCCGGGACTCCAGGATCATGACCTGAGCCGAAGGCAGTCGCCCAACCGACTGAGCCACCCAGGCGCCCCCAAGTTTTATTTTTTTAAATATCAAGACCTAATATTCTTTAATGCCAGAGTTTTGGAATATCCTGGCATTTTTACTAACCTGTTCCTGCCTTTTAGTGAGGAAAGAGACACTGTATTGTGAAATAACCCCAGAGACTGGGTAATGTATGCCCGAAATAGGAACTTCAGCAATGCTGCCAGAGGCCTGGTATTTTTTCTAATGCTTGTAGGTTAAAAGACAAGTGTCCAATGTTGTGCTACATTGACTAGCTAAATAGGGTGAAACAGAACTTGCTTGTTAGGACCCAGTTAGCATTCATTATTCAGAGGTTTTTTGTTCTTTTCTTTCTTTCTTTTTTTTTTTTTTAGATCATCTGCTTTTAGCAGTTTGACTCGGTACATCCTGTTGACAGGAATTTGACAGATTAATCTGAGAAAAACATTTAATTCAATCGAGGGATATTTATAAGAAGTTGTGGACTTGGGTGGACAGAAAAGAAAAATAAGCATGCCACAGAGGAATCAAGAAGAAATGTAAGGCAAGAGGAATTGTATAGATTGCTTATTGCTAGGTGCCTGCACATTCGTTTGTGCTCTGTTGCCCTCGGTTCTGATTATTTTCTCCGCTGCTTTTGGAGTTTGCTAGATGGGTGTTCCAAATGTGAGGCACCACTGGCAGGTGGACAGCTGTAGGTTTATTCCCTTGCTGTCCCATTACTCTCCTCTCGAGTTTCTGTTTCTCTAACTATACATTGTATATTTTTATGCAATTTTTTTTTATGAGAGTGGATTGGGATATAAATGGAAGAGAAAATTAAGCAATCCCAATTTAAAGAAGAATAAAAATAAAAAATGTCCCCCTAACATATCTGGGAATAGAATGTAGAGTCTTTATAGGCAGTCTATGTGATAGTCTATAGAAAAGTATTAGGCCATTCATTGTATTTGTTTATCCTATTTTTCTAATCACTCAAAGATTAGAAAATCAAAGAATTATTTGGGGAGTTTTTAACAGCAGCTAAAAATAAAATTATTTACACTTCACTACAAATATACACACTTTCCCTTATCCCCAGTCACCTGCTTGACCTTAGATATATCATTTGATAGATCTCAGTCAGCTAATCTGCAAATGAAGGCTTTGGAAACCTACTGCTGTAAAGCTGAATTTTGGTTCCATTTTGATCATAATGTGTAGCTCATATAGTTATTTGCAGTGAGAAGTCAGAGTACTTTTCATTGTGTCTGACTCATGGTAGGTGCTCAGTAAATACACATAATATTCCTTTCCTTTTGCTTTCTCCTGCTTTTTACTCTAATTTTCTATGTATGATTTGATAGAGAGGCAGGAAAAACTAGAAATTGATTGAAAATAAGTCAAGACTTCCCAAGAAGAAGTGAGATTTTCTCATAATTGAGGAGTTGCATTTAATACCTCTGTTTACAAATGGGTCTGTCTCTTCCCAAGCATGATAACCCATCATTATCCATTCAGGCAGTGATACTCATACACATAATTCCTGGGATTGTACATCAGACTAAAGTCAGTCGGGGCTTTTAACACACACATATGCCATGGGGAGTTCTCTTTCTTAGGTTGTGGCAGTGACAGGATTCATTATTGCTTTACACTGTCCTGTTATTTATTGTCACAACAATAATAAGCATAAAGCCACTCTGTAATTATGTAGCAGAAGAGCTAAGAAAAAGGCATTGCATGAATACAAATTAGAATTCTCATACAAATTGTTTCCAACGGCAAGTGGCATTGGCCATTGATATATTCATCTCACTGCATTCTGAGTGCGGGATTGATTGTTAGTATCCAGACATCACTTATTTAATAAAGACATCCTTTCTGTATTATGAATCATTTACACAATTTTAACAAACTGCCAAGCAGATTCAAATGTGTGGCCCAGTGACATCTACTACATGGCACAGAATTATTTCCTCTACCTGCCAGGAATGTCGTGTGAAGACAGAATAATAAAATATAGTCCCTGTAATCTAGGGACATATGATTTAAGTCCGGGGATGGAATAAGCCACATGTAGCCACAGTGTGTTCATGATACATAATGGCTAAATTGGTGGTTGAGACTAAATTCTGTTTGTGTTCGGAGGAGGTGAATTGATGATTTAAACAGAGCTGGAGTAACAGCATTTCATGGAGAAGCAGACCCTTAAAAATGTGGTTTTCATGGGCAGAATGAAGTGCCAGTGAGCAAAATATTTCTGAATATGACTTCTGACATGGCTATGGCATGTTTAAACTGGTGGCAATTTGTAGCGGTATAGGAATCTAGCGGCAATAAAAAATCTAGGGGGAAGGGAACTACCATCAGCAAAATTGGACAACTTTGGTGTATTGCAGGCGAGAGAAACTGAGCTGTCCCCTTGCTGCTAACTGCAAAGGATTGAAGGTGCCAGGTACACCCCCTGCTCTCACCCCCTTGTTTCTTCTAGTTCGACTTTTCAGAGACTGCCTTTCAGAGACTACTCTGTAAAATTGCATACACCTGTCCTGCCCCAGACCTTGACTTAGCCCTTGGTCCTGGTACCTGGTACTTCTTGTTTACCTTGCACTACTCAATAGTTCTCCTAAGCTCTTATCACCATCACACACACACACACACACACACAGAGGCAAATGGTCTCCCCTACTGGAATAGAGCTTCATAAGGACAGTTTGGTTCACTGCTGTATATACCCAGAGCATAGAAAAGAAGCTATAATAACATCAAGTGCTCAAGCGTTATTTGATTAATGGATGGATACAGCAGGAAATTAAGAATCACTATCAAATTGCCCTTTAGTATAAAGGCCAGTGAGTGGAGGCAAAAATGGCATGTCCAAGAATGTGGTGATTTGTAGGGACTGACATTGCCTTTGTTCAAGCTCCTCGGGTAACTGAGACTTCGCCTTCGAACATCTGGGGCATCTGAACCCCAGAAGTGCCAGGCATACCGCTGTTTGCCCAGGCACTGCCGGCGCTATTACTGACAGAGGGGGCGTGGGTTCTGCCCGTCTGGCGGGGTAGATGGTGTGAACACATGCTGTTCAGCGCTTCCGGGAATGGCAGGGGAGAATTTGGCAGGTTGTGTATGGCTGAAGTGAGATCTCTGGGCTCATTATTATCCCATTCAAATGTCCCTTCATTAATAGGAGACGAGGCAACAAATCAAGCAAAAAGCCCACGGTTCTCTAACTGGAAAAAGGCAAAGGGTCTCTCTTTTTTTTCCTGAATGGTTACAATAGACAGACTCACAGTCCGTAATGGGTTAAAGCTGCTGAAAGCCCATCCGTAAAAAGCTACAATTACTAACATTTACCGACAGCAGTTGCGACAATGGAGAACAATTTTCTTAAAGTTAATTCAGACAATCTTTGGAGTGGTCATTTGTAGCAGTAAATAGACTGCTGCTGAAGTAGAGAATTTAAAGGGAATTTTCCCTATCGTGGAGCTAAGGCAAGCCTATTTTGAAACTTACTTGGAAAAGGAGGAAAAGAAATGTGGGAGACATATATCTTATTAAAAGGCATTCATTTCTCTGTTCTCAAACTAATGTGCCATGCCATTGCTTCACTATATAATGAGTGAAACATTGGTGCATAATTAGGCATCACCTTATGACAGCATGAGCTGTTAATCAAACAATAATTTTAAAGGTTGTCATGGAAGAAAGGTTCAGGTTTATTCTTAGATTTTTTTTTTTTTAAGGTAGTACAAGCTGCTAGGTAGCGAAGCTCTGAAAAAAGAAACATCAAACCTTTAAATAACAGAATCTTTCCTTTTTGACTGAAATAATATGCCTATTCATCCTTAGAAGTTGTCATTTCTATTCAGAATTGCCTTCAAGATTTTCTTTTGGGACTTTCATCACTGAAATTATTCTAGCCTACTGAAAAGAAACAATAAATGAAGTTAGGAACTTGAAGTTTTTGGTTAAACCTGGGTAAAAATTTGGATATGTGAATTTCACGGCTTTGTTTTTCTCCCCCCTGTCATAACCCCACATGAAGATGAAACACATCAAAGTCATTTTTATACAGTATTAAAATAAGTTTCTAGGTTTAATCAATCAGTTAATTTCATTTAAAAAATGAGATGTAGCTGATTTGTTTTTCAACTTATTGGTTTAAAATTACTAAAAATGCTACAGACTGGAGACGTTTCTTTAGCCATCTAGACTCCTTGAAAATTTTTATTCATTATGTCAATGTGGATGATTGCAGTGTCAATTTCACTCATGCCAATTAAACACCACTCTCATGTCAACCTCAAAACCTATTTTTTTGGTTCTCTGTCTTGTGGACTTTAAGAGTGGAACTCACTGCTCAATTGAGTTTTGAAGTCGCTCTGTGTTTGAAAGAAGCTCAGCTGGTCTGGTTGATATGGCCACTGAGACGTCTGGGCTCTACAAATCCATCAGCTCTGTGGGCTGTGCGTATCAGTGTTATAATACAGCTCACACCAGAGGACAGATGATTTCTTCTTGCAGAACGACTCTATTCCCCCAGGATGGTTAATGATCAATAGTCATATCTTCAAAGAACAGGCCATTTGTCAGTAGGAAGACAGGTAAGAGGAGACTTGGGAGCACTAAATGGAGAAAAATAAGTTTTATTTCTGTCAGTGATGAGATTGGTAGGCAATTCAGCCAATGAAACAAGAAAGGCTCAACTAAAAGTCCATGGAGTAAGGAAGTCTGCCTGCACTGCTTTCTAGCAGCTACAGGCTCTAATTATGGCACCTCGAAAGCAACCCAGAAATTGACTGCAGCCTGCCATTATTAAATGACATGATAAGGGGGACTACTAAGATCTTTTTAAATGAAGGAAGATCTATGAAGTAGAGGTTGTGAAGAGGGAGTAAATATGAATTTCCAGTAAGGTATGGATCTTAGCCAATTAATTCAGGCTATTAAAATTAAAGTGAAATTAAAACTAAATAAAATTAAAACAATATCCTATCTGAATTAGAGCTGAGAATAAAGGGGAAACAAGTGTGCCTCCATAACAGTATGTTTTAAACAAAGCTTTCTAGGTAATTAGTTTTAATAATATAATATAATATAATATAATATAATATAATATAATATAATATAATATAATATAATATAATATAATATAATATAATATTGGTGGGTTGACACATTACTCTTCCCCATCTCCCTTAGGAATGACAGATAAAGCACACAATGACTCTTACCAGAGACTCATATTGAACAGTTTAATTAAAATGCCATGGAATGTGTATCTCAAACATTCTATGAGGCTGCAAATAGATATTTTAGCATTCCCGAGTGATTTGTTTTTCTAAAGACTCTTTAATCTTGGGAAGAACAGAAGAAACCAGTAATAGTGTTTGCCTTCAGAAAGGGGAAACTGAGGGATTGCAAGATAATGGAGGGGGAGAAACTTATTTTTACTATGTAAACTTTTGTACCTTTTAAAATTTGATTCATGGGCAAGTATTATTTGTTCATATGTATGTTTGAAAATATAAGTTACATTTTCAAAATAAAATACATTCAAATGTTTAAATCATGTATTTGAAGTATGGAACTTATATGTAACTTTTTTAATTCCTAGTACTACTTCCTCTCCAGGCCTGGTTCTTTGGGATGCTTTGGCTTCTCTGGTCCCTAATAAATCCTGACACCTAACATAAAGGTGAAATAATATACCCCTAAAGGCCCATTTATTTCACCATAGCCCTTTCTTAATTTTTACCTTATTTTTTAAGCCATCTTGCCTTAATAAATAGGAAATTTTTTTAAAAAAGCTTCTTTTCACTTTTGTAATCTCTCATGAGAAATATTAATGGGGCGAGCACTTATATGCATACTATATGCATGAACACTGATAATAACAGGCGTATATTAATATTGTATTTCCTTTTGAGAGAAGGATGATTTAGCTTTCCGAAGAAAGTCAGATAAGGATTGAAAGTAGGACTGTGACTAATTCAGATGAGATTTTGGGGAACTGATCGCATCAGTCTATTGCTACCTCACACCTCTGAACTCTGCTAGAAAACCTCTCACAACTTCTTAGCTGTGTAATTTTGAGTCTATCAGGGAATTAACTATTCCAAATCCTTTACTTTTCTGCCTTTTTGATAGGGCTGATGTTATCAACTCAATAGGTGTGTATAAAAGAGGAAAGTCCTTATGCTGTAAGAATAGACACTCAAGATTGGGGCTGCATTATCTGTAGGCTCTCTCTCTCCCCTCTTCCCCACTTTCCTTTATCCTTCTAGCATCCTAAAAGAAAAAGGGATAAATAAAAACCAGATATGCTTACCCCAATTTTTGTGAGTTAAGATTAGCCTTCACACTAGTTCATTCATTAAATTGTCACCAGAAAGAGTACAATATAGAAGGAAGGGAAAAAAGCAGTCTTCCCGCTATGGAAATTAAGGGGAAGAGTGTACTTAATGAGGAAAAAGAGCAGTACTTACACATTATTGTGATTTCAGAGAAAAAAGTACAGTGATGAGGCACAATGACTTTTTGAAGAACCTTGTTATTCATGAACTTGAAAAAAATGTCACAAGCATTTTTCAAGATAGAGCCCAAGATACGGGGTAATTGGCAGTTACAAATTAGTGATGATCAGCCAAAGTATGCCTTATTGCTAAGAAGCCATCTTATTTCAAACATCTCAAATCACTCGCACCACTCTTGAAATATAATCGTCAAAGCTTTTCTGAATTGGACCTGCCATATTAGCCTTAGACCCACTCTCATAGACCCATCCTGAGAATTGCTGATATGCTGTTCATTTTCTGTCTCAATAAGATATGAATCAGACTGACATAAAAGATTTCAGATGGATGGGTTTAAAGAGATGATCAAATAAATGTAGAATTCTTAGGGAACTAGAATCATTTGTGAATTTCTAGTTACCTAGAGGAGGAAATTCTTTGCAGTCTTTTAATCTTTAATTTCTGTCTTCATTGAGCTTCATCAAAAGAGAAAATTTAGGATTTCAGTATACAAGGTCAATATAAAATCTACGGGATGTTTATACATTAGCAAAAAAGATTGGAAAATAAGATAATGAAATTCAGGGGCGCCTGGGTGGCTCAGTTTGTTGGGCGGCTGCCTTCGGCTCGGGTCATGATCCCGGAGTCCTGGGATCGAGTCCCGCATCAGGCTCCCTGCTCGGTGGGGAGTCTGCTTCTCCCTCTGACCCTACCCCCTCTTGTGCTCTCTCTTTCACTCTCTCTCTCTCTCAAAAAAATAAAATTAAATTAAATTAAAAAAAAGATAATGAAATTCTATTTACAATGACATCAAAGCATCAGATACTTAGGAATAAATTTAGTGGAAGATGTACATGATCTGTATGCTGAAAACTATGAAAGGTTGCTTGGAAAAACTAAAGAGAACTTAAAGGAAGACACTATCTTCAAGGATTGGAAGACCTACTGTGGTTAAGAATCAATTATTCCCCAGTTGATCTATAGAGTCAATACAATCCCGATCAAAATACCACTAGGATTTTTAAAAATATAGGGTGTGTATTATATTCCTATTGCTACTGTAACAAATTACCACAAACTTAATGGCTTAAAATAAGTTTAGGATCTTGCAGTTCTGGAGGCCAGAAGTCTGAAATAAGTCTAATAGGGCTAAAATCAAGGTGGTGGCAAGGCTGTTTCCTTCTAGAGGTGCCAGGGGACATCCTGTTTCTTGTTCCCAGCTTTGGCTTGAGGCCACATCATTTCAATCTCTGTCCCATTGTCACATTGCCTTTTCCTCTTCTGAGGTCAAATCTCCTCTACTTCCCTCTTATAAGGACACTTGTGATTGTATTTGTGGCCCACTGGGATAATCTATGATAATCTTCCTACTCAAGATCCTTAACTTAATCATACCTGCAAAGTCTCTTTTATTTTTAAAGATTTTTATTTATTCATTTGACAGAAAGAGAGACAGCGAGAGAGGGAACATAAGCAGGCACAGTGGGAGAGGGAGAAGCAGGCTTCCCGCTGAGCAAGGAGCCCTAGGTGGGGCTCCATCCCATGACCCCAGGATCATGACCCGAGCCGAAGGCAGACGCTTAATGACTGAGCCACCCAGGCGCCCCTCTGCAAAGTCTCTTTTGCCATATAAGGTAACATTCCCACGTTCCAGGGATTGAGATCTGAATTTTTTTTTTAAGTAGGCTCTATGCCCAGCATGAAGCCCAACCCGGGGCCTGAACCCATGACCATGAGATCAAGGCCTGATCTGAGATCAAGAGCCGATGCCCAACCAACTGAGCTACCTGGATACCCTGAGATCTGAGTATTTTTGATGACCATTATTTACCATGGAAAAACATAAAATTCTAAAATTTACATAAAAATGCAAATAATCTGAAGCAGAAAAGATAATCTTGAAGAGCTAAACTGGAGGATTTACACTACTTGGTTTTGAAATAGACTATAGAACTACAGTAATTAAGTCAGTGGTTTTGGTGTAAGGAGAGATAAATAGGCTAATGAAACTAGGGAAATAACAGTTTCCCGAATTTCTCAGTGTTGTAAAAAAGCCCTAGCTTCCTGAATCATATATTCAATAGAGTTAGAGAAAGTGTTTGCTTTCCCTTCTCCTAGACACATTTTCACATACCTTGAGAATTAGATCTATAGCTGTTTCTATAAAACTTCTTTTATCATCCCAAAAGCCAAATGGTTACATACCTGGATAAGCACCTAGATCAGCTCCAAAGGTTCTAGGGAGACTAAAATATTATATTCCTAGTTATTTACATTTAAAATAATCCAAATAAGTGCTGCATAAGTGGTGCTGAATATATTTAAATAAAAAGTGATTCTTTTGCCCAAAGAGTCTGAACTCCCTCTCCCCATCTCTTAGCCTACCCAATGTTGATGATCAAACCTGAATGTGTTTAAGATTCACTCAGAAATTCTTACCCTATCAAAATTTATATACAGTAGGTCTGGGAAGGGCCCAGAAATCTTTTTTTTTTTTTTAAAGATTTTATTTATTTATTCATGAGAGAGAGAGAGAGAGGCAGAGGCAGAGGGAGAAGCAGGCTCCCCGCGGAGCAGGGAGCCCGATGCGGGACTCGATCCCAGGACCCTGGGATCATGACCCGAGCCGAAGGCAGATGCTTAACCGACTGAGCCACCCAGGCGTCCCAGGGCCCAGAAATCTTTTTAACAAATATCCCAAGAGTTTCTGAAGCAGGTGGTTTAAGGACCACTCTTTGAATATGGCCATAGCAAAATGTTTTTTTCCCCAGAGAAAATGATGATTCAAAGTACTTGGTGAAAAGAGATAAGATACACAAACACACACACACACACACACAAACACACACACATTATGGAAGTAAAATGAGCATTTGTTTAATTATGTGAAGTGTTACTATAAATTAGTAAGATAAATGTATAAATAGAAAAAAAAAACCAGTCTGGGGATATGCATGATCAATTTCCAAAGAAGAAATATAAATGGTGAATTAAGCTATAAGAAGATATTCAACAACATTATAATAAAATCTTTGCAAATTTTAAAAAAGAGAGAGACAGACAGCAACTTACAAATCATCACAAAGGAAAAATGTCTCCCATGGAAGTCCATTAACAATGTGAGAAAAATAAAGTGGGGTACAGAAAAGGGTATAAAATGGACTAAAATATTTCTAATATTAGTCTACTGATTAAAGCTCCCAATGGGGGGGGCACCTGGGTGGCTCCATAGGTTGAGCCACTAACTCTTGATTTCGGCTCATTGAGTTCATGGGTTGTGGGATGGAGCCCCACGTAGGGCTCCGTGCTCAGTGCTTAGAAGGGAGCCTGCTTGAGAGATTCTCTCTCTCTACCCTCACTTGTTCCCCTATGCTCTCTCTCAAATAAATAAATAAATATTTAAAAAAAATAAAGTTCTCAATGGGGAGGGCCTAGTGACAGTATCACAAGGAACAGTTTGTTATCGTATTACTGAACTCCATTTAAAGAGTAGCTGCCATTTTATAAATACCATTAAATGATTATTTACTAGTGACAGGGGAACTCTATTACTTTTTCTCTCTCTTTCTTCTAGCTATCATCATTTATCTTTTCTTATTTAATCCTTACAAAAGGCATATGTGATACTTTATCTTCAGTTTTCAGATGGGGAAACTAGATAAAAGGCAGAGTCTTTTTGAATGTTTGACTAAATTGCTTGTGTTCTTAAATCCCACCCACATTATTACTTATAACAATATTTAGAGGAATAGCTTTTTAATAGGAAACTGGATGGGCTAGATCTTATGTGACAATTAGAAAAAAAAATTCTGTTACTCAAATTGAGCATAGCCAATGGGTAGCACATTTTTTTAGGCAAAATGAAGAGCATTTGATAAGTGGTCTAGTTTAGAAGTGCTCAGGGTAAATGTGGTGAAGTAAGTGGGTGACGGGTCATGAAGGTGACATGGGGCTGGGTTGTAGACAGATGTTTATACTCCCTGGGGTAAGGAATATCAGAAGATCCTTGAAGACGTGACATAATCCGAGATTTGGGAGGGCGAATTCAATAATGCTCTCCAACATGGGGTGGATTGCCATGATCAGAAATTAGAGGGGAGGTGTCAGTTTTGAGGCAAATATCTCATTTAGGAGAGAAATAATAAACTCAGATTTTAGTAGGTTATACCAATATTCTCAGAACCTTAGAAAAGATCTAGTCCCTGTGGCTTCGATAAAAGCTTTTTCACTTCAATTTCAAGTTACCAAGTTTCTTAATTAAAAAAACCCACTGTTATTTGTTGTTTTCACGAGATTCTCTTGGGCAAATTTTTTACTTGGGTAAACAGAGTTCACACCAGGTGATGATGTCAAGGTTTGGAAGGAATTTCATATGTGTGGGAAGAAATTGTGCACAGTTGCTCAATCCAACTACCTTTCAGGCCATTTTAATTTCTTTTGGAAATGCCTATCTCTGACTTTTCAAAACTGCCTCTTCCTGTGAATATATGAGCTTTCCCCTTTGGTCTGATATTACAGCTATGCTTTGCAGAATTTTATTAAAAAATACAGGAAAGTCAGCAAAATAGTGTTCCATTGCTTCTGTTAATGCCAATATTGTATACACACTTAGAATTATTTTAGTCTCAGAACATTGGAGTTTAGCTGTATCATTAGACAATTATCTATGGCAAGATTAAAAATCTCCATCTTTTTAGTGTGATGATACAATTTAGTGCTCAAAATGGTCCTGGATGCCAGTAATTACAACAAGATCAATAGTTCTACTTAGCTTACTTTGGAAATGACATGGACTTTATTCATGGAAACTATTTGCTACATCTTCATGGTGTCAGAACGAATGGTCTCTTCTGTATAAAAGTCAATTAAATTTTATTTGCATTAAGATAAGTGCAGCATTTACTGACTTGGCCACTTCTGCTTCTCTAGCAGTTGTTTGGTCCGCACGCATCCTTGACTTTTCTCAGTAGGATTAAATAATTTTGTAAATGCAGCATATCAAGTATAAGTAGTTCTTTACCTGATACAGTGGTCTGAACATTTAAGTACACTTAGATTTTTGTTTACTGTTTTTGATGATTGAAACTGAAAACCTCAAAGATAAAGAATAAGAGCAACAGCTATCATTTATTGAGCAACTAATATGTACAGGTACTATGCTGGATCCTTTTTTTCTATAAAACTCATTTATTCCTCATTATAATCTTACGAGTATATATTATGCCTGAAAGAAAACTAAGCATCAGAGAGGCTAAATAATAGAGTAAGAAGTCACCTAGGCTGCGGGAGAAAAGTTGGGATTTGAATCTACATTGCTCTAACTCCAAAGCTCAACGATCCTTCTTCACATGATATTGCTTCCCATAATAGTATCATTGAAAATCTCAGCAATCCTATTTTATTATAAAAAAATACAAAGACTTAGTGTAGTGTAAATCTTCTCTTTTTATTTGTAAGATGAATCACATCATGTCAAGGAGAAGCTAAATGTAATGTAAAGACGAGAGCAAAATGGAGCTTTAGCTCCCTCTTTTTTAAGCAGGTAACTCAAATCTCTATTTCTTGCTCTGACATTTCTCTGAAGCCACTGGACATCTGTCCTTCAAGGGTTTCCTAGCTCCTCAAACTCAAAATGTCACCAACTGAGTTCATTATCTTTACTCTCATGTTTCTTTATTTCTTGATTCCTCTCTGCCAGGGGCTCCATGGTCTTTGAGCTACCCAGGCTTAAATACTGGTGGCAGTTCTGAGTCCTTCCCCTTCCTTCCACCTGACATTTCTCAATTGCCAGGTCCTGTTGACTCCTCTTTCAAAACGTCCCTTCCTGATTTCACCACTACTACTTTAGTGCAGCTGGTTTTATTCTTTCCTGAAATATATATATATATAAAGATATATATATTTATAATTTTAAAAAATTATATATTTATAATATTTTTGAAGATTTCATTTTATTCATTTGCGAGAGAGGGACACAGAGATAGCAACAGAGAGCAGAAGCAAGCACGAGCTGGGAGAAGAGGGAGAAGCAGGCTCCTCACTGAACAGGGAGCCCGACATGGGACTCGATCCCAGGACCCTGGGAGCATCACTTGAGCCAAAGGCAGACGCTTAACCGACTGAGCCACCCAGGCGTCCCTATATATATATATATATATATATATATATATATATATATATATATATATATTTACCTCAAATTAGTACATTGCTAGTTCCACAGCAATGTTTCTGAATATTTTATATATATATATATATATATATATATATATATAATAGGGTTGTCAGATAAATTGCAGGCTTCCCAGTTATATTTGAATTTAATAGTTGCATGGGACCCACTTATAGTAAAAAGAAATGTTTACCTGAAATTCAAATTTGACTGGGCTTCTTGTGTTTTTATTAGCTAATTCTGGCAACCCTTTTATAGTTTTGAATATAAACTCTTTAATCATCTGACCAATAAATGAGCCCAGCCAATGGCTCCAATTTTATTCATCACTTCTGTTCATCCTATAGTCCATCCTTCAGTCTGATGGTACTACTTACTGGTCCCACACATGAGTTATTCTACTGCGATAGACTGAATATCTGGGTTTCTCCCCAAATACATGTGTTGAAAGGTAGTCCCCAATGTGATGACGTTTGGAAGAGGGCCTGTGGGAGGTGATTAGGTCATGAGAGAGGAGCTAGAGGTTTGGGGAGGAAGTTACCCAACTTTGACATTTGAGAAGCTTGCAGGAATAGTGAAGATCTGGGTGTTGTGGACATGGATTTTCATGATTACCAAGCCTGTACTTTATGTCCCTTCCTTGTGTACCTTGGTCTGTCAAACAGGGGTGTTTTGTGAAAACATCTGTGATGTATTTTCATTCATTTTCTATCAGTTGATATTGAATATTCTGGCAAGTGTCAGGCCTATTGCTTCTTATTCCAACAGATAAATTGCATCATTCTGGTTGTTTCTGGTCTGACACAAATAATAAGTTGAAAGACAGCCCAGTTTAGCTCTTTGTAGACAAATTTTATACAGGTTCAAGATTCTTTAGCTCTGATTTATTAACTACTTTCAAGAACATATATGCAAGCCGTATGATGTTGGAAAAGCAATGCCTAGGAACATAATTCTGGGTTCTTTTAGCCCCATCAATATGTAAATCATCAAGTAGAATACAAATGCCCCACCAGCAAAATAGTCAGAATGACATTCCCACCGTTACATATGGATGAAGCCATGGCTGATAAATTCCTTCTCCAAATATGTTCTCTTGCTGCATTATTTATGGACTTTGAAAATGCAGGTTGACTCCTGCAGTAATTCTTTGGCACTATTCTCTTCCTAGTGGGATTTGTGAACTGTAACCTGATCCTTGGATGGAAAGCATTTATCCTCTCCTTGACAGCAGAATTGTTACTCTAGACCAGCAACGATTGCATTTTTTCTTTTCTTAAAATTTTGAGTCTTTACAACTGTAGAAGTTGAAAGGACAATTGAAGATTTCCGTGCTTTGGTTGCCTTTATCTATCTAAAAAAATATTTAATATGCTTCCACATGGTCCTTTTTAATTAAAATGGAAACTTGGGATTTTTAAGGCATGTTGCATTATCTGAACATTCAAATAAATATTCTCAGTATTATTTAGTTCAAGGTCTTTTTCCCCAAGTTTCCTTTTCTTTTCTTTCTTTTTTTTTTCATTCTATTAGAGCTATTAAAAGCATCCACAGAGACAGCAAAACTTGTTAAGCAAATCTAATGTAGAGTACAGATTTTTTTCAGGGAGCCACAAAAGGGAAAAGGCCTTTTTGCAACATGGACATGGAATTGCATAAAGTACTTCAAATAAGTGAAATATAGTTTTCAGGGCAGGAGGGATCATCTATAAAATATTCCAAAATTTCACTTGGGAATGAGTACTTTCTTTTTGCCTAGAATCTGAAAATTTTCTTATAATAACTGTACAAATTAAAATAAACTCAGGGACTGAAAGACTATGCTCAAGCCAAAGAACTGTTTAATAAGCTGTGTAACGAACAGAGGTCGGGAGAGTAGAGGCACCAGAGGGCTAGGAAGAGAAACTGTCTTCCTTTTCTTCTTTTCAAAAATCTCTATTATTGAAGATTTTTGAGTTAAGCAGGTAACTCAAATCTCCAATGGCCCCAGCTTTTTAACGAGCTCTTGTGTTTCTTCATTTGATCTGCTCCTATCTGCCACTATGTTACATTGGAATGCTGCTTGTTAGTATCTGCCTGAATGCTTCTGATTTTTCTTCTTTTCCCTCTGAGGTCATCACCAAAACACAACTCTATAATATGCCCTTGAAACGTGCTGCCTTTTCTCTTTTCCACACAACTATTTCCGATACTTTTTTTTTTTTTTTTTTTGGTGTTTATTTTGTTTGGTGGCTTTTT
Organism: Mirounga angustirostris; assembly: GCF_029215605.1. Lineage (NCBI taxonomy): Eukaryota > Metazoa > Chordata > Mammalia > Carnivora > Phocidae > Mirounga > Mirounga angustirostris. The sequence continues at coordinate 147,180,361 of NW_026991710.1, read as the reverse complement.
GAGCAGGTGTGTTTGTTGGGAGAGTCTGCCTTTGTCTGAAGATCACCCTCATCTTCTTTGCTTGATGTGTTCTGGATGATTATGGAGAGGTGTGTTGAAACAGCCCATGAACTCAGCTGAGTGGCTTTGGGGAAGATGGAGCAGGTAAAATGGAAACAGCTATTTGGGCAGCAGGCGAATATGCAAAATTGTCAACATCCACCCACAGGCTGTATTACAAATCCATCAATTTTTATTACCCACTTATTTTTTTTAGTGCTACTGATATCTTATGTTGTGATCAACGTTTTATGATATGAGCTAATTTTAGAACAAGTAAAAAGCATATGACTAGACTCCTTCAGCACATGGGGAATCATTTAATAAATGATAATGGGGCAGAATACCCATTTTGGATGAGTAAGCAGTCAATTCCACAAGAGCTACTTACTAAACAAGGACTCAGGTAATAGGGAGTTTGGGATTCTTATGGCAATTCTCCTCCAAGAAATTCCATTTATTCAGATGCTGAAGGACTATTTAAACATGGAACTGAACTTTTCTTTTCCAATATACTACTTTAAAAAAGTCGAGTCTTAGAAATATTGTATAACTCATTTTATATTTTGGGAACATTAATTTTCTGTAAGTCACGATAGTTGATCTTTCTGCATTGTCTACCTGATGTAAATGTATTTCTGTTTGTATTGCTGACTTCATTTTCTTCTTAATTGCCCCATTTGCACATCCTCCTGAATCAAAGTTTACCACTATATGATGCATAGTTGAAAACCCAGCTGCTGTTGCCATGGTTTAGCACTCAAGGGAACCATGGGAGTAATACATTCTTGGATCTCTAGAACAGTAATGTGTTCCCTGAGGATCATCTTTTCCTCAAATACTTGTTCTTTGGTGAATGAAAACTGAAAACTGTCTTCACGAAGTCCTTCTTGAGATTCCCAATAACTCTTCTTTAGAACATAAACTCACTTCGAGATCACAGATGTAAGTTTTGTTTAGTTAACCTTCAGTAGCCCATACAAAAAAAACCAGCTCTAAGTTTATTTTTTATGACCTTATATTAAAAAGGGGATACAGGTTAGAGAATTTGGAAAATAGAAAGAGGCAAATAGAAGAAAATCATATCTGGCTCTATTGTTCAGAAAGAACCAATATTCCCATTTTGATTTATTTCCTTCCGCGTACACATACACAAATAGCATACAAACTATACTTTTTGATTTAAGAGTTGAGCATTTATCCATTTAATAGTAATTCTTAAAAAGGATCATTTTAAGAATTGCTTATTATGTATTATAAAGTTATATAAAATTTATTTCACTATTCTTACATTTATTTTTAAAATGTATTTTTTTGCTATTAGAAGTAACTGCACAATGCACACTACTATGTAACTGATTTTGGCTGATTATTTCCTTAAGATAGATTTCTGGTATGACAACTAGAACACAAACACATATCTCCCCTCCCCCATGTATATTTTCAAGTGGTTTTTCAAAAAATATTTTAATAATTGACAAGCTATTTTCTTTCATTTGCCCAGAAAAAAATAATATCTTGTTTGAAATTGCTTGTCTTTGATTATTAGCAACATTGAACAGTCTTGATTTATTAGTCATTTCAAAAAGGGCATTTTCTGTTAGTGTAGCTTATGTTTTTAAAATACTGAAATACTGATCACAACTCTCAGGTCTTCATTTTAGGGCTATGCAAAAGAGTTCACATGCATTATGTTTCGTAGAAAAACTAAGCCTCTTATTTAAGCACAGCTATTTCTCTGATTCTAGAAGTCGGGTGAGATCACCCTTCTCATTAAAGGCATTTGTCAAATGCCGGTGCATATCCATGCTCAGTGCTAAACAAGCTCAAAAGAGGCAGTTTCCTCACTGGAAGCATTTGAGATGATGAATGTGAAAGCTTCAGAATGATGTTTACAAGGTAATTATTTGTCTACTTATTCTTATGTAATTGTCTTAAGAAACTTCAACAATAGAAAAACTGGAATTTGTAAAATAAATTACAATGCAATGACTTCCAAACTGGTGTCCTTCATTCTACTCTATGACCTAAGGCATTTAAATACCTGAAAGAAATAGAAAATGAAATTGTTTCGAGTCCTCTTTTGATCATTCGTGAAAAGATAAATATAAAACAGGAACCTATTAATATCAGAAAACACCAGGTATGGCTGAATTTTCTAGGTCCTAGACTTGATATATTCCTTGCCTCATAATCCCTGATTACTTATAAATGTAAACTTTAACAGTCTTTTAGTTTTTGTTTGTTTTCATTTATGGCATATGTACCCCTTTACTGTCTTTCATTTTTAAGTCACTTAGCTGTAATAACTTTTTCTTCTTTTGGATCACGCCTCTGTCTCCCAGCAGAGTAGTGCTCTGTGCTTGGTCACTGGTGACTGACTAATGAGCTACTCAAGGAAACCATGCGGGTAATTCCTTTTTGGTAGCAATTATATCACTGGCAGCTGTCAAGTGGCAGAACCGAGAGTTTCTTAAGGAAAGGAAAGCAAAAAGGAAACATTACGTTGTGAAACTCTTCTTATATGCTTTACTAGATACTTACCTACCTTACTGGGAAAGATCATGTTTCTGATCTTTGAATCCTCCAAATACTTGGAGGAAAGTGTAACTATAGATGCTACTTTTGTTGAGTTTTTTGACTGAGTCAGATGGATAACTTTTATCCAAGTTGATTTTTTCCTTTTCTGCAAGAGCTAGCTGTGGTATTATCAGCAGTACCTATTCTCTCTCTCGTGTAGGAGCATTTCTCTATGACTGCTTAGCCATGATTCAAGTCACCAGATACATTTAGAATGTCCTGTTGAGGAAAATTCCATAATTGGAATTCAACCCTAGAGAGCGCTAATAAGGAGCATGGGGAGGAGGGGCAGGGGTAGAGCAGATTAGGAGAGATGAACTAGTCTGGGAAGATTCCGGTGGCAATCTCATGTCTTTTCATCTCACCGTTTCCTTTTTCAAATTTGACATAGTCGTTTTCCTTTGGCATGGTGGTTATTATACTTTTTTTGGTCTCCCTTCGCTGGTGATTATTTAATAGCTTTTAAAATAAAAGCTACGTGAAATGACATGAAGCCAGTTTCATTAATAGAGGAATATTTATGCAGCTCAGGCCCCCAAAGACTGAATATTTGAATTTGTAAACTCCCTGTATTTTACTTTTCTCCAATGTACTTCTGCAGTTGAATGAGCAGAAGCATTATTGATGTTCAAATAAGGCTTTCCAGGCTACTAAGAGTAGATCTGTAAAATAAGAATGCTTCAGTTTTGCTCTTCAATATGGTAAGTAGATTTTTTTTTACATTTTATAAACTACTTGAGGACATGGAAGATTTTTTTTTTTTTAATTGGAAAAGAAGATAAGATTCAGTGACTATTTACCCTCTCATTGCTCAAGCATAGTTCCCAGTCTCTGGTCTCGAACTCACACTTAAAGATACATCACTTTACACTTGATAGGTTGATCAGATTGAAAATCCCCAAGTGTTTCCTGATAAATGGGAGCAGTGGAAGAGCATATAGACAATGAATAAACTTTGGAAGAAGAAAGGTTTTCCATCATTAGTTTATCCCAAATGACACCCAGCCTACAATTTTTTGGATTCTGATTTTGAATTTTCAATATAATACTGGTCATGTTCAACTAAAAGATGATTACCAAATGGTGTTTATAATAAAATTCTCTGCCTACATGTGAAAGTAAATGTGTAGAACTGTACTACAATCCCACCATGAAGCTTCCTTTAATTCAGAGTCAAGGTTGGTAAAATAATCTGTGAGATTTAATAAGAGATCTAGCTATAGGTTCTTCAAATAGTACCACATAATTTTTCCTTTCTAAAAAGTAGGTTATTTGAGAACAGGCTATAGAGGGGATAACATGATTCTAGAATCCTGCCTATTCCCAACTTGCCTAGCCAGAGCCTATCTATTCTTCCCCTAGATTTATTTTTTTTATTTTTTTGTTCTAAAGTTAAGATTTTATTTAGAAAAAAACCTTTAAAAAAGTATACATAATTTTTAAAAATTCTTTATAAATTCAATTTAGGTAACATACACTGTATTATTAGTTACCAGGGTAGAATTTAGCGATTCATCAGTTGCATTTAATACCCAGTGCTTATTACATCAAATGCCCTCCCTCCTTAATGCCCATCACCCAATTACCCCTTGCCCCCACCCACCTCCCCTCCAGCAACCTTCAGTTTGTTTCCTAGAGTTCAGCATCTCTTATGGTTTGCCTCCCTCTCTATTTTTTTTAAAGATGTTATTTATTTATTTATTTGGAAGAGAGTGCACACACAAGCTGGGGGAGGAGCACAGGGGGAGGAGGAGGGAGAGGGTGGGGAAAGAATCTCACTTAGTGTGGAGCCCATCGTGGGGCTTGATCCTACCACCCAGTGATCATAACCTGAGTTGAAACCAAGAGTCGGGTGCCTGACTGAGCCATCTAGGGGCCCCTAGTCTTCCCTTTAGATTTTTAATTTTAGAACCACTTTGCTTCTGCCATAAGCAGTGAAGAGCCCAACCAGGAAAGTGCTCCCTGTTTCTGTTCTCTCTTGATCCACATCTTTTTGAGCTTCATTTTCTTATTCTCATCTTTCCTGTCTTTTACACTGACTTCTGATGTTGGTCACTGCATTTAGGGAGCTGCTTAGGTGACTGTCTATTTTCTCACTTCTGTGGGCTCCTCTAGCACCACCGATTCTCCTGGACCCTGGGGAGGTATGAGAGGTGCTCCTTCCCCTTCCCTATGCAGACCCATGTTGGGGTTGGACGAGGGGGTAAGATCACCTCGGAAGAGAGCAGTCACACCATCCAGCAATGAGTGGAGTTGTCTACTGCAGTAGACAGATCAGCAGTGATCAGTGTCTTTGACTATGGAGGTAGCCAGGAAGGAGCTGGCTGAGGTAGGTTATTTCTGGGAAAGCTGTGGGGATGCAGGGCACCAATGCTTTCAAGAGGAGAAAAACAGTCTATTCATCAGGAAGGGGATCATCACAGCAGAATTAGCATCTTAGGAGTAAGGCCCTAGAGGGTAGATGAAATTGCGGACTACGGTCTTAGTGGTAAGAGACGTGTCTGCTAGCGTGACTACCAGCTTTGCATCCGTGAGGACATATGATTGGATCTTTCATGGGGTCATTGTGCCCAAAGGGGCCAGACTGTTTATGTGGATCCAGTAGGTAATATGCCAAAGTGATCTGTTACTTCCAGTTAGAAGAATTTAACTGTTTCCATTTCATTGGCCAGAATAATCCATTGGCCATACCTCCCTTGAAAAGGGCAGGGAGTTTCATCCTCCAAGTATCCAGCAGCAGAAGAGAACTGTTAGTGAACCTTGGTAATTTCTGACACATCTACTCTAATACCTGTGCAAGTGAAATTTCTGGATGGATCTAAGCTAATGAGGGAGTTCAGGGACATTTTGCTTTTACATTCTGCTCATTCCTCTTCCTGTGGTTATAAAGCAAGAAGGTAGATAAGGGGGGGGGGAATAAAGTAAACAGCTACATTACAGACACAACTTTCCTGAAGTGGGTTGAGCGTCCCTGATGAACTGGTTATATGTATAATAGAAAAACATTGGGAAATGACTAAATGTTCATCAGTGAGGGCATGGATTACTAGATGTATTGCAGTACTTAAAAAACAATACATTTGATATATAAGAACAGGGATAGATCCTATCTATTGTCATTACATTATGTATGAAGTGTAATGTTGGATAAAAAAAACATATTGTATAATAATAAGTACAGTATAAAATTCAGATGTCTATACAGCACTCTATCCTATACTTTTCATGGATATATAGATGTATATGTGTGCATCTCTGTGTGTGTGTGCAAACAAAGATGGGCCAGAAGTACATACCACATTGATGGTGCTGGTTAACTCTTGAGAGAGAAGGAGAGAACTAGAAGTTTTTGGCAAGAGGAAGCCAATGATACTTCAACCTTGTGTGTAATGTTTGTTAATCTAAAACTGTCTATGCAAGCATGGCAACAATCTTTATAACTGTCAACAGTTACAATGGTATGAGCATGTGCATTTGTTTTAATTACGCTCTGCACCATTTTCTGTTTTTACGATTTATCAAAAATTACATTAAACACAATGAAAAGACAAAAAAGTACAAAGAATGTATAATCTCAACACTTAGTTTCAGCTTGAGGAGTCAGATCACATGTGTTCAGTTGTTTGTTGGGGAATATTGCCAGAATTAATATTTATGGGGTGTTTCTCATATGCTATATGGCACATTACCTGGCCTTTTCTAATTAGTTCATGGATGTCCTGCTTTACATGTAGTTTGCATATTCAGAAAGATGATGTTGAATTCACTTGACATTTCTACTTTGCGGGTGAATGGAGCTTAGAGGTTATACTTGCAGTTTGAGTTCTGAGTGTAGTGCTTCCTAGTTGTGTGGCTTTAGGCAAGTCTCATGATCTCTTGAAGCCTTTTGTGTGGCTTTAGGCAAGTCTCATGATCTCTTGAAGCCTTGGTTCCTCACCAGTAAAACGCCTCGCAGGGCTGTTGCCAAATCCTATTACCCCTGTGGAAACATCTTAAAGCCTGGGCAACAGCATAATACATTAGTTTCTGAACTTAAATTTTATTAAGTAAAAAAATAGATTGTTAAGGGAAGGAGCAGTGAAGTATGGACACAGGGACATGAATTTTCTATTTCAGTGTAGCAAACATTGCAAAAGCTCAAGGCCAAAGAAAATAGAAGCTTTGTTTTCTCTCTGAATTTGGAGAGTAGCCTGTTAAGACTGTGCATTAGCTATTACACAGGGTAAACGTGTGCCAAGGCCTGACATAACACCAGATGCTTAATCAATAGAAGCACTAAAATTAATTATTATTTATACATTTTTACATAATTATAGGGTCAAGTGGAAATTAATGGAGAAAAAATGAAATTGGAACCTCTTGAGGATGCTTGCTAAGAAAAGAACATCAGATAACAAACAGATAAAATCCTGCACTCTAAGAATATCTCAAAAAGATCAATTTACTCTTTCAAAAAATAGCCTTGAGGGGTGCCTGGGTGGCTCAGTCAGTTAAGTGTCTGTTTTCAGCCCAGCTATGATCTCAGGGTCCTGCTCAGCAGGGAGTCTGCTTCTCCCTCTCCCTCTGCCTCTCCCCCCTGCTCATGCTCTTTCTCTCTCTCAAATAAATAAATAAGATCTCAAAAAAATAGTTTTGAAACATAGTCCTAAAATGGAAGTTGGTCAGTTTTATAATGTGTAACACCACATTATATTCAAATGAGAATGAATCTGTCTTTTGATATTCTGCAAATTAGTTTTTAATGGAAAAGACTTGGAAACAGAGAAGTCAACCTTATACTTTAGTTCCTAGAGAAAGTATACAAACATGTTTTTCACCTCAAGGAGGCATTCATTCTTTAATAATCATAGAGCCTCATAATTGAATTTTTATACCCTGCATAAAAGGAACTCTTGTAACAAAAGCAGGTCCATCTTATTTCTTACACCTGCAATGGAAATACCATGAGCACTCCGAGTAATATTGTCCTATGATAATTTTTAAAATTTGCATATTTAGAGAAGCTTTAACAACTTGACAGAGAACTTTCAGTTGATCATGAGCTTTTGTTATTGCTTTTGCTTCAGTCTCCTTTGAGTATCAGTTTTCCTTTCCCCAAATTTGTAAACTCTGGAATTAGGTAGATATAATAACATACTCCAGATACACTTGCATTGCTGAGCTACCAGAACTCTGGATGGTGACTATCTTTTTTTTTTTTTTTTTTTTTAAGATTTTATTTATTTATTTGACAGAGAAAGACACAGCGAGAGAGGGAACACAAACGGGGAGTGGGAGAGGGAGAAGCAGGCTTCCCGCTGAGCAGGGAGCCCGATGCGGGATTCGATCCCGGGACTCCAGGATCATGACCTGAGCCGAAGGCAGTCGCTTAACCAACTGAGCCACCCAGGCGCCCCTGGATGGTGACTATCTTATTTTATGATTACCTCTTCATTTTTATAGATGAGGATGCAGCTTAATAATCATTAATAGCTATGAAAATAAATGCTTACATTGAAGATTGAAATTATGAATCCTTTTGCTTTCTCATTGGTACCCAACTGCAGGGAGACTTATATATGCTGTATCTCACACTAGTTAATACTCAGGAGGATGAATTAAATATCAATAAGTGGTTTAAATGCAAAAATGAGGTTACAGAAGAAAATATAATAAAAATGGTCAATGAAAAGCACAGGCAGAATATGTCACAGAAAAAAAGAGCAGAAGATCAAGGAGGTCAAGTAAAAACAAGTTTACCAAAGTCAGCTCAGCTTAATTTAAATGAAAGTCAATGCAGAATCTCCAGAAGTCTGCAAAGTTTAGACTAAAAATATGAGTGTTTTTTTATGTTGTATCTTTTAAAAATCTCAGATAAATGAGTGAAATGAATCAAATAGTTCTATCAGGAATTTGAGACTATATTCTAAGAAGGAGAAAGATTATACATTTATTATTTATTAAATCCAAAATAAAAATTTCTCCAGGCTTCCACCCCTGTGCACCAGCAATGTACAAGCTGCTTGGATAATATTGATTCTTCAGGAGAGACTAAATGGATGGAACCAGCAGGGATCCCATCCCTTTATTTGATGTTCAGGATGCATCACCATTTTCACTTTTCTTATAGAAATCTCAGTCACATATTTACTTCTCAAGAAACTTGGATTGAGTAAATGATATTCTACCAGTGAAGTTTTTGTTTTTTCAACTTAGAAGTTAAATTGAAATGAACATTTTGTAAAAAGCATTCATCTATCATTTATCTTTCTCATATTTTACGGTTTCTTAGTGGCTCCAGATCATCCTCTATAACATTCTTGGATGCTGTAGTAGAATCTGCAAGTGGGCAGTGTACTCTTATTCAAAGTTAACCCGAGGGAGTAAAAATAGCCTAAGTGGTAAGTTAGGTCACCTGGGTCCAGAGCAGTCTGAGCCACCACCCAGTGTCTTTCTATAAAATCTTAGACTATTGGCAGCTTTTGGCTGTGTTCTGTGATGCCACAAGGGTTATGCAGAGGAGCTTAGGGGCTACAAAAGATGCCCTTTCTCTCCAATCTGTCGCTCTTCCCATTAAAAGAGCTTTTAGCTGTTTTCATATTTGCATGTGCATGTGTGTGTGGGGGGGGAGTAGGGGGGTGGATGGTGCTCCTTTAGGCTTTTGTTGTGAATACTGTATTAGAATCCACAATTCTATTCCTAATTGTGGAACAGTTAAGGTATCATTATTAGTCAGCTGAAGAATTCTAAATATAACAATCTTTGAGACCATTCATCTAGAAAAACATAGCTTAATTTTGTATTTTAGAGTTAAGTCATGAGACACTGTTGATAACATATATAAATATTCATTTGGACAACACGATCAAAGATATTTTTTCTATTCTCTTTCTCTTGTATGTCCGTGTGTGTGTACTAGGAAATGAAGATTTATAATTATTATTTTTTTTCAGAAGTTCTAAAAAGCATGACTGCAATGAATCATGAGATATTTAATATTGAAGTTGTTTCATGAGTTTCCAGTGAGAAAATATCACCTTTTCTTGTATTCCCATGCTATTTTGAACTCCTTTTATGACATTCAAATTACATTATTTGTTTAATTCCTGCTTCCCTGACTTACACTATGAGGTTTTCTTTTTTTTTATTCTTATGTTAATCCCCATACATTACATCATTAGTTTTAGATGAAGTGTTCCATGATTCATTGTTTGTGCATAACACCCAGTGCTCCATGCAGAATGTGCCCTCCTCAATACCCACCACCAGGCTAACCCATCCTCCCACACCCTCCCCTCCAGAACCCTGCTTGTTTTTCAGAGTCCATCGTCTCTCATGGTTCGTCTACCCCTCTGATTTCCCCCGCTTCATTCTTCCCCTCCCTGAAGATTTATAATTATTTTTAATTTTTTAAAAATATTTACTTATTTGAGAGAGAGAACATGCACGTGCATGGGGGAAGGGCAGAAGGAGAGAGAGAATGTCTTAAGTGGACTCCATGGTGAGCGCAGAGCCTGAGGGGAGAGGGGCCTCCATCTCACAATCCTGACACCATGACCTGAGCCAAAATCAAGAGTTGGTCATTTAACTGACTGAGCCACCCAGGCACCCCTGAAGATTTATAATTATTGATAATGACTGTTACGTTAAGAGTTAAAATATCCGGATATGGTGGGACTTTGATTAATAAAAGTCCCCACACGGGCGCCTGGGTGGCTCAGTTGGTTAAGCGACTGCCTTTGGCTCAGGTCATGATCCCGGAGTCCTGGGATCGAGTCCCACATTGGGCTCCCGGCTCAGCAGGGAACCTGCTTCTCCCTCTGACCCTCCCCCCTCTCATGCTCTCTCTCATATTCTCTCTCTCTCTCAAATAAATAAATAAATAAAATCTTTAAAAAAATAAATAAAAGTCCCCACACTTCCAAAGTATCTTCCCCAACTATTCATTGATTCCTCAAACTTTAATGTTAGTTTTATACCTTAATTTTAAGCTTAAATCTTTATTGAATGAATGTTATTTTGTTCCTTTTTTTTTGGTATAAAGTTCCAGTGTTCTCACATAATAAAAAGTCTTTCTAAATTCAGTCCGAATCTCTACTTCTCTCATTGATTCTGTTCTCCATCTAGAATGTAGATGTAATTAACATTGGAGAATTGTCATTGTCATTTTCACAGTTAAGGATGGTATTAAATCTTCCACAAATCTTTTTTTCTGATTTAAGCATAGTTCTTTTAAAAAAAAATTAGGGCTCAAACTAAATCTTGCAATATTTTTATCTTCTCTAGACACTAAACAGTCTTAGCAAACCAATCCAGACACTTTATTTTGATGAAAAATTACGATACAGTTGTGATTTACTCTATAATACATCCAATGTTTTCCCAAAGAGTTATTATCAAAGAGTTTTGGAAGTCTCAATAATGATAGCACTTTTTGTGTGTGTTTCCAGAAAGAAAAGTTTTGAAAAATAAATTGGTAAACATATCAATAGTCTTAAAATGCTGATACTCCAGTTTGAGAACCTTAAGATCTATTTGTCAAGTGATATTGTCAAAGATTTATGTGATAAAATGTTCATGACATAATTTTAAGTAATTGAAAATACTTCAAAATAATGTAAGTATCCTATGATAAGAAAGTGAATAGACATGCTGTATTCATATGTAAAATCGATGGTTAAATTTAATTTTTAAAATTTCATTCCTTTTGATTATATTAGAATTATTCATAATAATAAAAATTATAGAAATTAGGTGACTAAATTGAGTGTACTTTATCATCCTAATTTTGGAGAAAGAGGGTATCTTCACACACACAAAAAATGGAATGATATGTGTCAAAATATTAAAATTATTTAATTTATTGGGCAGGAGACTGCAAGTATTTTTTTTTCTTTTCATAGCTCATGGATTTTCAAAGTTTTTTAAAAATGAGCATGACTATATAGTTTTATAATCAGGAATATAACTAAAAATAAATTATGTATACAATTTTTAAAAATCTTCATAGTATTGAACACAGTAATTCTACTTCCAGGAGTACTTCTGGATCAAATCATTCAACATATAGAATAAATTATACTCATGAAGTACTACATTAAACACTTCTAAAAACATAAGTAAAAATTATAATTAATTTAAATCCAAAATTAAAGGACAGTTATACAAATTATATTACATTCACCAAATGGACATCATAGCCATTAAAAATAATGTTTACAGGGATCATGTATCTATGTGAGATGACATATTTTTTTAAATGTTAAGTAAATTTACAGTGCAAAATTGAATGTATAATGCTTTGGAAAAAAATGAAGTATGCCAACATGTTGACCAGACTGTTTTAGCATGATGGATATTTTTATCACTTCTCTTTTTTCTATTTTTCATTATATTACTTTTTTTTAAAACTTTTATAGTTTTACCTTTTACTTCTATAGCTATGATCCATTTTTTTTTAAAGATTTATTTATTTATTTTGACAGACAGAGAGAGGGAACACAAGCAGGGGGAGTGGGGGAGGGAGAAGCCGGCTTCCCTCCGAGCAGGGAGCCCGATGCGGAGCCTGGGATCATGACCTGAGCTGAGACTGAGCCACCCAGGCGCTCCTTCGTTATATTACTTTTATAGTAACATTCAGTTTTATAAAAAAAAAAAACAAACAACCCACAAGCATTCAGGCTTCTGATGTATCCTGATAATTAGTTGTTTACTCAAGGAGTCAGAGAATGATTAATATATGCCGTTTTTTTTTTTTTTAAGCAAACATCCGTTAAAAAGCTTATCAAAAATTGATGTATTATTTACATCATTCACAATAGGGTTTTGGCAACTTTTCATTTGTGGGGTTTTGGCCAGTTCCCACTTAACCGGCGCTTTTTTTTTTTTTTAAGTTTCAGTTGCTATGGCTTACTTAACATAATTGCTGATTTCTCTTAGGGCCACCACACAGTCCATTAATCTAATAATGCTGGTTTTCCATGTTGATTTTTTAAATGAAAGAGTTCTTGCAGGGTCATGAGAAGTACAAGCACATAGGACTTTGCACCTTCCCAGTGAAACTCAGACGGAATAATTTAACTATCCGAAAGAGACAGTTGTTAGCAAGGTTGGTAGACGTAGCTGCTCAGACGGGAGGTTCTGCTCTTACTTGTTCTCGCTGTTTCTGATTCAGAAAGACTGGGAATCACAGAAAGTGCACCAAACAGAGCATTGGCCTTTGTATCTTTTCATGTGACTAATGGCTGTCGACTGGGCCGTGATTTGCTGTGAAGTCTGAAAATGAGGGTCCAGCCTAAACTGTTTTTATGACTTCAAAAAGCTCTGAAACAGCACCCCGACCTGTGGCATTCCTTCCTAATTTTGTCACTGCCTTCTCTGTGGTTCAGGCAGGAAACAAGGATTCTAAGGAGTATGTGGGTCTGGATTCACTTTGTCCTTTTCAGGGTCTCATCCAATGACAGAGAAAAATTAGTGAAATTATTGCTCTTCGAGATCAACATTGTCTTCAACTAGAAGATTTTTTTTCTAGCACCGCTTAAGGCCACACTTACCTACTACCACGATATGAACATTTAACTCTGAGCCTCAACTCCACTTAGTCTTTGATCTAAACACCTTCACTTAAAAATCACAATTCATTTTTTAATGATTGAATAACATTTGAAAGACTAAAGTTTCAATTACCTTTGAAATGTGAGTTAGTAATGTTTTCTCAACTCTCCTGTTTCGTTGTTTTTTTTTGGGGGGGGTCTGTTCTTTTTTATTTATTTTTTTGAAGGAACAAAACATTTTATTTTACTTTTTAAATTTTATTTTGTATTATGTTCAATTAGCCAACATATAGTACATCATTAGTTTTTGATGTAGTGTTCAATGATTCATAAGTTGCATATAACACCCAGTGCTCAGCGCAACACATGCCTCCTGTCTCATTCTTAATGAAGTACTGGGCTAATTATATTTCTATCACTGTGCATGGTTAGAAGGTAAAAATCCTACTATAAAATCAGGTACCCAAATCCAGTATGTGCTTTATGTGCATTATAGCCTACAGCCAGTAGACCAAAATTATCCTCAGTGATAGCCTTTCATTAGGCAAGATGCTTCTAAGGAATCTGGAAGTTTAAGTTCTGGCATCATAAGCCACCATTTCAGGGAGCACCACTTCATGTTCTCTTTATCGCAACCCCTATAAAAGATTTATAAGTTGAAAGGGGTCTCCTTTTTTTGAAGGCACTTGTTAACCGCTTTACGTGCGTTATTTCCCTTACTAGTCAAGCAACACATCAGACAGATACTCTTATTTTAATATCCTCATTTTACTGATGAGAAACTGAAGCTGGGAGAATTTTTTTAAATAACACATGTTTTTTAAAATAACACAGTTGGTAAATGGCAGCAATAGGATTTAAACATAGGAACGTCTTAGTCCAGAACTCATGAACTTCCAACTCTGCCACTCTCTGCATTTCTCAAGTTGAGAACTGATCTCCACATTGAAATCTCTCAGACACCTGAAGCTTAGATGTCTAAAATTGTATTTTTCATCTTATCCCTTGAATGATCTTGGTGCAAGATATGGTCATCTGATCAGGTGCCATTGGTAGAAGCCTCTCTTTCCTTTCTCGTCTTTGTTCTAGTCAATGATCCTTACTTTTGACTCCCTCCTAAACAGTCATTCTCCTCTTCCTGAGATCATTGCTGGCTTGATTTAGGTCACAATAATGTCTCATCCAGCAATTTCTTGCTCAAGCTAATACAACTGATCCTAACCAGCTTCTGTAACTCTTAACTTGCCACAGAGACCCACCTCCTACCTATTCTCCATACTACTGGTAAGATGATTCTTTTGATCCCTAGAGTTTTATGGTGTTTTTTTCTGATTATAAAAATAATAAAAGTAACATTTATTTAAAGTCAATTATCATATGGTTTCACTTATTTGTGGAACATAAGGAATAGCATGGAGGACATTAGGAGAAGGAAGGGAAAAATGAAGGGGGGGAAATCGGAGGGGGAGACGAACCATGAGAGACTATGGACTCTAAGAAACAAACTGAAGGTGTTAGAGGGGAGGGGGATGGGGGAATGGGTTAGCCTGGTGATGGGTATTAAAGAGGGCACGTACTGCATGGAGCACTGGGTGATATACGAAAACTATGAAGCGTGGATCACTACATCACATAACATAATAAAATTAAATTTAAAAAAAGAAAATGAAAAAATAAAAAATAAAAATAAAAAATAAAAAAAAATTAAAAAATGTGGAAAAAACAGAACTAAAAAAAAAGCTTTGGGAAAATAACAATCATGTTTACTGTCTATAATCCCATTCAGTTATAACCACCACTAACACGGCGCATTGATTAGGTCTGTGGTATGCATCTCCGTTTGCTCATTCCCCACAGCAGTGAGTACAAAACTTGAACCTGCTCTTTAATTCCTGTCTAGGTCCTCTGACCACATCCTCTATCTCCCCTCCTTTTTTTAAATAATAGAGAAAATTTACTCTTTACTATCTTTACATTCTGGTTTTTAATTCCTCTTCCTTTGTCTCAGCTTTCCATGTTTCAGAGAAAAAGATGTTCTTCTTTGCATTCATTGTGGATTGTTTCAATGTTCTAAATCTAATTTCTTCCCATATCCTTTTAAACCTAGTTACTTCAATAATCAACTTCAAGAACTCTTTTAATCTTTGGTATATAATCATGATTGATGATTATACTATAGTTAAAGAACATCTAACAATGGCATGGGAAAATCCTCCCTAATAAGTGCTACACAAAACAGAAAGATGCAAAATTGTGTGTACCTTACTATCTCAAATACACACACACACTAAAAACAAAAACCTATCATTTTGTACTTTGTAATGGTACGTTTGAGATTGGCTTCTTGATATCAGTAGGAATGATGAGGTCCTAGAATTGCTGAGGTCAGGTATCAGTCCTTAACTACCAGAGATAAGGTGGAGGCAATCACCATAATGGACACAAGGGCACAATGGAAATCAGAATATTTTGACACTGAGAAATTTTGAGAAGTGACTAATTGTCCTTATGAATGAAATAAATGGGCAGCTTGCTAACTTATTACTTTATTGATGTAGCACAAAATCCTCCAGATCTACTGGCCAAAATCCTGATGTACGTCATCCTGATGGAGAGTTTTAGTCTCTTGCCTATTTTCTAGGTCTAAACCAGGAGATAGACCTGTATCCCCTTGATTGAAGGGAATTTCAATTCCCATTGAGCAAGAACTGTGTAGCACTTCCACAAGCATATGACTTCCTCCAAGTCTCCTAAAAGGGACTTGTGGCCATTTATTATGATGACAACACGCTTAGGAAGTGAATGTATCAGACCTTTTATTGAGATCTGATCATGTGATCTTAATTTTAGGGACCCAAAATGCCACTGTGGCCATCAATCAAAGTGGGTCCTTATAGAGGTCAGAGGATAAATGGAATTTTAACCTATGTCTGTTTAATAGTCATTTCAGAGGGTCTGCAGACCTAAGCTTCTGAATGTGTAATCGAAGTAGGCATACTCAGCAACTGGTTGAATCTTCACATTGACTTCCAGACCTGTGAAATGAGGGTCACAGTTATAGGAAGAGCTAAGTGGAAGCCCAGAGCTTTCCTCATAATAGGTTAATAATCCAAAAGCAATACTATATCCCTTCTGGAACTGCAGAGATGAGTGCCACATTAAAGATTTGAAAGATGAAATGTGGTAAATCCTATCACATTTCCATTTAATCTACCTGTTTAGCCAGTGCAGAAGGTAGATGCACATTAGAAAATGACTGAGGATTATTGTAAACTTAATCATATCAACACAATCTGGCACTTGATATACAGTTATTTATCTGGCAAATATTTTTTCCATATAAATGTGCAAGGATCTCCAGAAGCAGTTTGCTTTCTTTTGATCAGGGTGATAGCACATTGTCACCATCCTGTTCTCTGTTGTAATTTATTTGAAACATATCTTGATCATCTTAACATCATGCCGAATATCACACTGGTTCACTACACTGATGATATTATGATACTTTTTTTTTTTTTTATGAGCCAGAACCTGGGAATTACTTTATATATCTTAGTGAAACACATGTAGGCCAGAGGGTGGGAGATAAACTCTACAAAATTCAAGGGCATTCTCTAGGTAAAGTTTCTGGAGGAGAGTCCAGTGTTCTGCAACATGTCAGAATCTCTTCTCTACAGTGAAAAATAAGTTGAACCATCTTACACATCTACCACTAAAAATAAGGCATAATGCTTGGTGTGTTTCTTTGGATTTTTGAAGAAACATATACTATATTAGAATATGATATTCTGACCCATTCTGTGAGTAACCCAAGCAGTTGTTCCTTTTGAGTAGAACCATAGGGGAAAAATATTAAAAGGTTGTGCAAAATGTCCAAGCTATAGTGTAAGCTACTCTTTCACCTGGGCCTTTGATCCAGCAGATCCAATGATATTCAAAGTGTCTAGAGCAAATAAGAATGCTGTATAGAGATTCTGACAAGCCTCAATAGGAGAATTATAGTACACTCTACAGGGGAAAGTCATACCCTATCTTGCATATAACTACTTTACTTTTGAGAAACCGCTCCTGACTTGCTACTAGGCCTTGTTAAAGATTGAATACCAAACAATGGGACAGAAAATGACCATGTGACCTGAGCTGGCCATCATGAACTGGAAGTTATTTGACCCATCAAGCCAGAAGTTTGGCATGTATAACAGCAACCAATCATCAAACAAAAGCAGGTCTATAGGTTAGAAGTAAGTTGTGTAAGGAGGTGATCTAGAGTTCCTACTGGATCTTACCTAAACTCATTTTTGCAGATGGTTCCTGCATAATATGCTAGCATCAACTAAGTAGACTAAATACATCATTAAAGCCTCAAAAAATAGTGTCCTGGAAAATTGTGGTGAAAGGAAATACTCTGAATTAGCAGACGTGGAAGTGTAAATTTTGTTGTTCACTTTATCTGGACTGAAAGATGGCCAAAGGTGTGGACATACACTAATTCATGGACAGTAACTCACAGTTTGCCTGGATAATGAGGAACTTGGAACAAGACTGGAAGTTCTAAGGTGGAGATATGTAGATGGATCTCTTAGAATGGGCATGGAATTTGAAACGCTTTAGATTCTCTTTGGAAGCTCACCAAGGAAACCCTCAGTAATTCAGTAAGGAGGGTTGTAGTTGGTTGATTGCATTGTACTTTCTTGTTATAGGACTATAGTGGAACATACATGAATCTGAATTTTTCTTTCCTTTCTGCAGTGCTTCTGCCAGCCCCATCATCCTTGTATTTATAAGAAGGCTTAATCATTACCATGACATTCTGCAAGTATTGGAACAAAGAATTATATAGCAAAAAGTTTGGCAATGGTAGGGTGACCAATCATCCTAGTTTGCCCGAGACTAAGTGCTTTCTGGTGATGTAAGACTTTTGGTGTTAAAACCAGACCAGGGCTGGGCAGGGTGGGATAGTTGGTTATCCTAAATGGGAACATGCCAATGGAATTCACTGGGCTTCCAAGGTCCAGAAGTGAAGGTGCAGCAAATGTCCCAGTGGAATAAGAAAATGTCTTACTGAAGATTCAGTTATGGTGCCAGTGGGTACAACACCCAGAATAGTTAGGGTTCTATATTAGAAGATGCAGTACATGTAGCAAGACACCAAAACTTATGGTATATGGTACTCACAGTCAGAATACGTGAGTCCTAAAATCAAGGTGTTTTAGTGGGAGTGGTTCCTTTCATTCTTACCTACTGATTTTTTTTTTTTTTTTTTTTTTTTTGGTAACTTCTCCAGCCGTACAACTTTGGGTGGAGTTAATTTGAAGGTCTTGGTTTCCAAGGGAGAGAGATTTTTACTGGAAGGCATGACGATGATTCCATTAAGTAAGCAACTGAGATTACACACGGCCACTTTAGTTTTCTTCTAGCAGGCAAAGAAAGGGGTTGATTAATCTAGATCATTAAGGAAAATTGTATTGCTGCCACATATTGAGGATTCTTACCCTTCAGGAATAAAGGTTTAAATCATTTCATTCCTTAAGGACTAAAAGGACCTTAACCAACTGAACATTAGGGCAAAAAGAATATACAATGTGTGGTACAAGATAGAAATCGTATATATCAGTAATTTTGTGAGAAACTAGAGAATTGAGAAATTTATTGGTTGTATTTTCTTCTTTACTTGTTGTGGTATATACATTGTATACGTCAACTAATGTAATTTTTATTCCTTATTTCCCATTATTGCTTTATATAGGACTATTGTCACGTAAATTTCAATTTATTCTTTAGGTTACAAAACATTCAGATGGAATTTGTCTGATTTAGAGGAAAAATTATCGTTGCCAGAGCTGTGACTTCCCAAAGACGGCTATGGTAATTGTTGGGATTTTATATCTTTTGTTTTTAGAGAGAGATTGTGAATGGCCTTGTTTGTTCTTCTTATATGTAAGTTCAAATGCATGTATCAGGGTCTGTATGAATGTTGAGAAGCCAAGAGTGTGATGGCTATTAAGTTATTCTCTCTTAGGTCCAAATATTTTTTAAAAGATTTAAAAAAAATTTATTTATTTGAGAGAGAGAGAGAGTGCTCACAAGCTGGGGGAGGGGCAGGCAGAGAGAGAGAGAAGCAGACTCCTCACTGAGCAGGGAGCCCAACGTGTGGGGCTCTATCTCAGGATCCTGGGATCATGACCTGAGCCTAAGGCAGACGCTTAACCGATTGAGCCACCCAGGCACCCCCAAATATATTTTTGTATGTAGTGCTGGACTTTAACTCTCTAAATGACATCACACACATATATTTCATTTCCAGCTGGCTTTCAGTTAGGTTTTGCGAATGAAGGCTATTAGAGCAAGATTGGAAGGCAGAGGAAAGGAAGAATTCTTCCTCTTTGCTTATTGTTTCTGTTGGGACTGCCCCAGCAATGACACTTTGTACTCAGAGCAATGGGCTCATCTCCAGCTTCGTTCAGTACTTCTCGAAGCAGCCTCACAATGCCCACAGAGGTCAGAGAAGCTCCACAGGGCTTCCCCTTCACACTTCTAAATTCAGATAACCCTACATGATCCCCATTTTCCCTTAGCCCGGGGTGGGGGGAGCACCAGCTTGTTGTAGTCATTATCTGGATTATTTTAATTCTTCTTTTTGCTTTTTAAGTCCTCCCCTACTTGTACAACTAATCTCTTACATTAAATTCCTTCTGCTGAAATATCTACTGTCTTTCTGTTTTTCTCACTTACCAATATGGAGGTGAAAAAATAGATCATGCGGGAGAACAGGGTGTCAATAAAAGAGAACTATGCAGCTGTAATTGAGGAGCTAAAAATGTGGTATAAGATGTGCTCAGATTTGTGATGAGCACTGGGTGATGAATGGAAGTGTTGAATTGCTCTATTGTACACTTGAAATTAATATTACACTACTGACTATACTGGAATAAAAAAAAAAAAAGATGTGCAGATGTGCTCAGAGAGTAAACGGGATCTAGATCTAGTAGGGCTTTGAAGACTCCACAAAGATTTTGGCTCTTGTTCTGAGTATGATTGGGAACCATTGGGATGTTTTATCATTTGTGTAGCCTGTTATAATTAAAATGCGTAGCCATCCTTGCAAGAATAAAACAATCATTTCTTGAACTGCTCTGTTCTTTTTCAGTCTTTTCCTTCTTATTTCGAATTTTTCCCTCTCTTGTCTCCATCCTTACCCCCACTGAAAAGCTTATGACAAACACATTTTTTGTTCAGATACAGCTATAGTTTATAACTTATGACTACTCTGTTGTTTCTCAGCTCGACCTAAAGAAATTTCTGAGTCTATTATAAAATACTGCAATTTGAGAAATTTTTGTTCTGAAGAGAGACTTGCTGGGATGGCAGAACTAAAGTGAAATTGTTCTTGGATTCTGAGTACAATCAATAAAGTTTTTGAGAGTTGTTACATTTCATTCCAAGCTTAGTGGAAAATTTACCTAGAATTGTTCTGGTTTAGTGATTGGGTAAATTCTTATCAAATTCTCTCAGTTTCCAGGACTTTTCTTTGATAGGCTAAAAAATAAAACAAACCTACCTACCCAACAACCAAGCAAACAAAACAGGCAGTGACAACAGTTACTTTCTTTTTCCTCCCTCCCTTCCTTCCTTCCTTCCTTCCTTCCTTCCTTCCTTCCTTCCTTCCTTCCTTCCTTCCTTCCTTCCTCCCTCCCTCCGTTCCTCTCTCTCTCTCTTTCTTTCTTCTTTTCCGTTTAAGATTTTATTTATTTATTTGTCAGTGGAGGGGGGAGAGAGAGAGAGGTGGGGGGAGAGAGAGAGGGGCAGAGGGAGAAGCAGACTCCCTGCTGAACAGGGAGCCCAACGTGGGACTCGATCCCAGGACCTTGGGATCATGACCTGAGCCGAAGGCAGATGCTTAACCGACTGAGCCACCTCAATGTCCCAACAATTACTTTCTATCAACTGTCCCCCTAGCTACCCGAACTATGATGGATCTTAAAAACTAATGAGCCCAGACTTCCTGTTGTGATGATAAGATGTAGTTCTAAGATTTCACTGCGAGTTCTAACACAGAGCTCCAGTTATGCCTTGCAAATATGACCCCAAAATGCATTGTGTCCAGTTTAATAATTAAGTCAAAAGTAACTTTTATTGGAGTTATATTTATAAATATTTTCTTTACAAAGTTTCTTATGAATTTTCAAAAAATGGAAAATGGCGAAGAAAAGCAGTCATCCAAAATGCCACTGATTTATTTAATTTGTGTTACATTTCCTTCCACTATGTGTTTAAAAATATGTTTCATGTATAATCATGTATTCTGTATTTAAAAATCATTTAGGGAATGCCCGAGTGGCTCAGTTGTTTAAGCATCTGCCTTCAGCTGAGGTCATGATCTCAGGGTCCTCGAATCAAACCCTGTTTTGGGCTCCCCATCAGCAGGGAGTCAGCTTCTTCCTCTCCCTCTGCCCCTCCCTCTGCTTGTTCTCTCTCTCTCAAATAAATAAGTAAATAAGTAAGTAAATAAGTAAGTAAGTAAATAAATAAAATCTTTAAAAAATAAAAAATAATTAAAAAAATAAAAAAATCATTCAGTATGATATCCCTACCTCAAATACTTTTTGGAATGAAGTATAAGGGAAGTGGAATATCAAAATATATATTAGGAATTTTTATGTTTTAGGGGCTCCTGAGTGGCTCAGTCTGTTAAGCGTCTGCCTTCGGCTCAGGTCATGATCTCCGGGTCCTGGGATGGAGCCCTGCATCCAGCTTCCTGCTCAGTCGGGAGTCTGCTTCTCTCTCTCTCTCTCTCTCTGCTCCTCCCCACTGTTTATTCTTTTTCTCTTTCAAATAAGTAAATAAAATCTTTAAAAAAAAAGAATTTTTATGTTTTAGTAGTTGAACAATATGCCACAATTTATTAACAGCTCTTTCATTGTTTTACATTTAAATTATTTCTATTCTTATTAATGTACATAAAGGTGTGACTAATATCTTCATGCATATGATTTTGTTCAAAATTAGGATAGATTCTAACAAATTGAGTTACTGGGTCGAAAAAATATGAAAAATTTAATAGCTTATGATACACTTTGTCAGTTTCCTTCCCTAAAGGCCAATTAACATTGATATCAGAAATATACGATCACCCATTTAACGGCTTCCTGGGCAGCATAGGGAATTATCTTTTTTTTTTTTTAATATTTTATTTATTTATTTGACAGAGAGAGACACAGCGAGAGAGGGACCACAAGCAGGGGGAGTGGGAGAGGGAGAAGCAGGTTTCCCGCCAAGCAGGGAGCCCGATGTGGGGCTCAATCCCAGGACCCTGGGATCATGACCTGAGCCGAAGGCAGACGCTTAACGACTGAGCCACCCAGGTGCCCCGGGAATTATCTTTATAAAAATAAGATTTATTTGTGCTAATTTATTAGGTAAAGAGCATACCTCACTGTTTTAATTTTAGTTTATTTGTTTATTAGTGAGGCTGAGTCTTTTCTGTGATTATTTATTAGCTTTATTTTCTTGTTTGTTGATAATCTTCCTTTCTTTAGATTTGGCAGCCCTTAAAAGATGGGGGCAGATGGGACCGGTAGTTATGTGGTTTCAGCTATATGACTTTCGCAGACTAGGTTAGATGGAAGAGACTTGTGAATTGCTACAAGTTGTTTCTTGAGCCAGTAGATTTCTCTATGAGGACATGGGGAGTTTGCATCAAAAACCATAAACTGCAATGACACAGAATGGCGTCTGAGAGATAAGAACTTGTAATCTTTGTGACTTAAATACTTGTAACTTGGTTTTATGTATGTTTTCTAACTTCCCATGGCTTATCAAGTTTTTAGTCTGTGTGTCAGTAGAATTTCTTTCTCCTTTGACAGAATCATTCATACTTGTTTACTGAAACTTTCTCTTGGAGAATAATTGCACCAAATGGATGTTGACAGAGATGCTAAGAAGTGATCTTTGATGAAGACGACCTGACATTTGATCATTGCTTGACATGCCAGTTAAGCTCACCATAGTGGGGGCTATTACAGATAAAATAAGGACCTTCTACAACCGATAAGAAATATTTTGTGACACCTCTTAAGTTTTTTCTTTCTTGATCGGATCTGCATCTCAAGCTTCTAGAACAGTACTTGGCATATAATATGCCCTTGATAAATATGTATTGAATTGGATGAATCAAGATAAGCTTCCATTATTTTTATCCCTGGGTCTCAAGAACTTTCCTATTTTTCGCTTTATGACTATATTTTGATCATGTGCTCTTATCAAGATATAACATTCTGATATAATAATAATAATTGCAGTTCTACAATTAGAACTGCCAGGCAGTGTTCTAAGGGTATTTGATACATTATGTAATTTACTCATAGTACTCTATGATGTAGGTACAATTATTATCCTTAAATGTCTAAGCTCTACTAAAGTAATAATTTAATCTCCTTATTCATTGCTTTATCTAAATGCTTAGAATATTGTGTGGCACATAGTAGAAGTGTCATAAATATTCACAGAATAAATAAATAAATCTATTTTTCGTTGATAAAAAATATTGGTTATTATTCATCAACCAAATCCAAGTCTTTTTGAAGCAGAACACAAGATCTTTAAACATTTGTCGGAAAGCTCTGAGCCTCGCCCTAACCTTGCTATAGCTAATCCACAACTTTGTGCACATTTTCAACTGGATGTTTATCTTAAGCCAGGGATAAAATCTGTCAGACGTTTTAGCTTAGGGAGGAAATGTTTACTTTTATAACCTCAATCATCTTTGATGGTAAGTGGCTTCACATATATTAAAAGCTCCTTCAGTCTGTTGGAAATATCATTGTTGGATTTAGATTTGCAAAACAGACCTAGTACTATGTTTAGGAGTAGTAATGTTCTGCCTGGTATGTTAAGGGAAATTTGGATTTCTTAAATCAGTGGATTGTGTTGAACTTGAGATGCAGTAAAACTGAAAAAGTTTGGGAGCGTTGTGAAGGCCAAAAGACTTAGAACCAGGGGAATTTAGCATTCAATTGGAAGTGGCTTTGATTTCTTGTAATTAAAATCCTTACTAGGCCCCAAAGATATGTCTACTATATATGCAAATAACTTGTAAAATGGATTTTCTGAAAAACTGAGGAAGAGGATGAGACTTATATTTAAGTTTATTATTATTATTTATCTTTTTTTCTTTTTTATTAGAAAGATAGAGACAGCATGAACGGGGTAAGGGGGGGGGGAGAGAGAAAGAGATTCTTAAGTAGGCTCCATGCTCAGTGTGGACCCTGACACGGGGCTCGATCTCACAACCCTGAGTTCAGGACTTGAACCAAAATCAAGAGTCAGATGCTCAACTGACTGAGCCACCCAGGCACCCCTACATTTAAGTTTTTATATGGAATAGAGAAGTAACCCATGACCCAAGCTAATTCAGCACAAACAAGCTTGGAGAGAGGAAAAAGTACTTCAGGAAAGCCCAGAAATTTTTAGCTATGGGAGGAGATTAGCACTTCTATAGGGTGTGAAAGTTGATTTAAACCAGTTGTTAAATAAAAGGAGGAGGCCCTTAGACCTGAGTGTTCGTAATGCCTTGGCAGTCTCTGTGAGCAAACCAAAATCTTGGGCAATCAATGCACTCAAATCTGAGGAAATGAAACCTAAAAACAACCAATCAAACAGTCAACTAAGCTTTCCCAAATAAAGCAAAAACCTCTTAAGCTAGAGCCAATCAAATAATTTTCTTGCTTCCATGTCTTCTCTGTAAAAACCTCTTTCCTGACTTTCAACCATTTTCAGTTTGGTGCTGCCCCATTTTGCTACATGCTCAAAAACACTCTCAAAAACATTAATGTCCCTCAGTTAATCTTTTAACACAGTCATATCCAGGTGTCCTGAAAAGGGACAGCCAGCCAACATCTGGCTCACATTCTGGTCATAGCCAATCTCATTTCTTCTTGTTTTTGGTGCCCACATCCTTGGATTTCATCTTCTGATTCTTTAATCCCAGATTCCTTGGGTGAATCCCGGACCTCTTATTTCTTTTTCCCTTCCCTGAGTTTCTGATTCTTTCCTATCTTTTCCTCAAACTTCTGATCTAATGCCGTACTTTTACATATAAAACTGTCTAATTCTTTAGCTCTTGACTACTTGTATATCTTCTGAATTCAGTTATCTAATCAATTATTACTATATGTCAGGAAAAGTATGGGAAGTCTTGATTTGAGGAATCTCAGACTGTGAAGGTGGGAGACACTTGGAAACAGAAAAAGTACAATACAATTAATTGTGCAAAGGCTACCATAGAGAGATGAGCACAGGGAGAGAACCCCCAAAACAGGGTGGTGAATAATTGGGAAAAGCTTCACAAAAGCGGTGTCATTCATGATTGGTCTTAAAATAACAATGGAATGTTGTCTGAAAAAAAAAAAAAAAACAGAAGGGGAAGGGGATTCTAGATAGAGGCAAAATACAGAAGCAGGGAAGCGTATTGCATTAGGACAATGATAAGTTTATGTGGTTGAAATATAAGAGGAATGAGGTCAAAAGGGAGGAGATAAATCTGTGGAAATAAATTAGAATGAAATTATGATGGGTCTCAATATGGTATATGAATGATGTTGGGACATACACATTGGGCAAAGAAGAGCCAAAGTCCACTTTAAGCATGGTTTTGTTTCTTAGATCAATTTAATGCCAGTGGGAAGGGATAAGCACAGTTCATAGGTCATTGGTATCAGGTTAGTGGATTAGGAATCTACAGTACAGTGCTAGACCAGGTGTGGCAGTAACAGAATCCTGATTTTGTCAAGAAAGCAAGGTGCTCAATTATTAATATTTTCCTTCCCAAGCTGCCATGGACATGGTTTTGACCACATATATAAATGAAAATCATTAAATCAGGGTTCTGGGAACATTGCTTGAAGGGTACCCTGATAACTGACATGTATCTTCAGCCTCTTGCCCTTGGCCCTTTGCCCTTCCCCTTCTTCCTGCCTGAATTGTGATTGGAATGCCTGTAGATGTGGCTACCATCTTGTAATATAAAGAGGAAAGCCACCTGGTAAGGATGAGGGAGAGGAAAGTTGAATGACTTGGGGTCTTTGATAATCCCTGATTGCTCATTAGTCCTAAAATTTCTCACCACCAGATTTTATGTTACAGGAAGAAAACAAATCCTGTCTTGTTGAAACCACTGTTGGTTGGATTTTCTCTTGCTTTACTTTGAATGAAATTTAATTGATACCTTGAGTAATAGAGAATGATGGCTTGAAATAAAGGAGTGATAATGTGGGTGGGAGAAATTGAGAAAAATGATTCAAATCAAGAGTTATTTCCAAATAGCATTAGAAGTGATTGATTTTATACTGTGAATTTGATTTGAGCAATAGTGTGCTGGATGCCATATACCCTCCTATAGCAGGAGGGTAATAGCAGATTGCTCACACATGATGACGTATGACTCTAACCAGGTCCAATCTACCTCTCCAGTGTTTCAAATGGTTGTTTTTTCTGGCATTTGGCCAGACCCAGAGCTTTGTTGAGAGAATGCCTGATCTTGTTCACAGGTACTTTTGTGGTTCACGGAATATGAATATTTTTCTGGAAGAAAATTTATGTCAGGCTGCTTATTTTTCACAAAAAGAATATTAAACCTGCCACTTCACTCTTTGACATATAAAGTGAATGGATTTTTCTATTATCAATAATACATAATACCCACACATTGGCCATGTACCAAGGAGGTGAAACTTAATTGATTGTTACACAGAACCTGACAAAAATGTGGTTGAGACAATGGCATATTTAAGAGGAGGAGTCTATGCCACATATTAACCGTCTGTTCTTCAAGGCACTCTAAAAGTTCTTTCTGGATGTCAGGTTAAATAAATAATTAGGAAAAAAAAGTGTGCTAGAACTACATAAGCTTAGGTCCTATTAGCTTTTATCAAGAATTGATAAAGATCAACAAAAACAATGATACCCATGATTTATTGAGCTCTGTGCTAAGTGTTTGACATAACCATTTCACACAACAACATCTTAGGTTCAATATTATAAATTTCTCATTATTCGATGAGAAAATCTGAGGCTCACAAGGTTAAATAGTTTCCCCAAGGCCACATAGCTTGTGACTGATGGAGGCAGTACACAAATCCAGGTCTGGGATTTGAGGTCCTCTGTTTTTTAAAAATTATGCCATACTGTGATCAACAGAATAATGGCCTCCCAAGATGTCCACTTTTTGATTCCCAGCCACTGTGAATATGTTGGTCTACATGATTAAATTAAGGACATGGAGAAGGGGAGATTATCCTGGATTATTTGATGGGCTCAATCTAATCATGTAGTCTTTAAAAGAGAATAAATCTTTCCTGGCTGTGGAGAGGGAAATATGACTATGGAAGAATGGTCAGAAAGATACAACTTTGTTGGCTTTGAAGATGGGGGAAGAGATATATGAGTCAAAGAATTTTGACAGCCTTTAGAAGTTGTAAAGCCAAGGAGAAGGACTCCTCTAGAGTCTCCAAAAAGCACCTATTCCTGCTGATGCTCTGATTTTAGCCCAGTGAGACCCATGTCAAACTTCTAACCTCTGGAACAGAAAGATGATGAATTTGTGCTGTTTTAAGCTACAAAGTTTATGGAAGTTGTTATGGCAGCAATAAAAAATAATGCATGTGCCAACTCTCTAACATATTTGCTAAATTCCTCCTGACTTTGAGCTCTGGAAAACGTATGTTTTCACTAAAATTAGCATGAGATTTATTCAAAGCACAATGATGTTTTCTTTTTGCCGTGGTCAACCAGAAAGCCAGAGCCAATTTTAGAGTTCAATTGCAATTATGCTATAGGTAAAAATATTTTTTTTTCTGTTTTCTATATGGTTTCTGATCTTATATCTTTGTTAAAAATCTTCCTGTCTATATTCACACATGTATTTTTACATCAAGATGTTACAGAGAGAGAGAAAAGAGAGTGCACGAGAGAGAATGAATGATAATAAGACAGGCGTGGAGTGGAGACAGGGAGAGAGAAAGGAGAGCCACTCACATTGTTTTATGAAAGTGGAGAGATGATTTTTATACTGATACATCTCAGTGGTGTCAAGGGACATATTTGAGTGATTGCTTTTAAAACTTAAGATCATCCTAAAGTTTTGTCCAACTTTATAAATGCTTTGGAAACGCTTATTCTGGGAAGAGGTATCACCCTGCCATTGCTATTTATTACTTATACGTACCTATGAGAACTTTTTATTTCTGGCATATGCGAGTTTCATTTCAGAAATGCAGCCCCCCCCTTTTTTGGAGGGGATTTCTATACAATTAAACCTGGATTATGATATTGTAATAATGCTGCTTTCAATTTTAGTGGGGAGGCTGATGAAAACATAAGAAAGTTGAATCTATTTAAGACAAAGACCTCTAACACAAATGAGATTTGATTTGCACCTTGGTGGGTATACAAAAGGTAGGCTGACCACATTGTCAGAAGGGAGCCACATCATTAATCAGAATCCTGTTCTTGTAGGACTGAAAGTGAATTAGGGAGTCATGATTTCAGAAAAAGAAAAATAGCCTTCTACCACCTCCATTGCAATATTTGTGTTACTAAGCAACAAAATTCTCCTATTTAGCCAGGCCCTAATGATGCTGGCAGTACGGTCTTGGAATAATGCTTAATACAACTTCATTATCCCCACCGCTATATCTGTATTGCATATGCAGTGCCTGATTAGGGAGAACGAGAAGCAGAGTGAATGCTGTTTGGTGCACCTGCATCTAAAAGACCAAATAAAGTATTGATTTGGATGAATCTAATGACGGTCATTTAGTGTGTTTATCTACTCACAGCATTCATTTGAGCTGACAAAGAATGCAATACAACCCACTGTTAAATGTGTCCTAGAATTGTAAAGCCTTAATGATTCTGTCATGCTAGGTCACATAGACACAAAAATTGTGACATTGGCTGTTACCAACTCTATTGACACCTGGTTACGGTCTATCTCTAAGGACGATGTGGAGGAAAGCTGAAGATTGAAATCACCTGATGGTTTTCCATATGTTTTTTTTTTTTTTTTTTTTTTTTAATTTACACAAATCTTTTATTTTTTAATTTTTAAAAATTTTAAAATTTAAATTCAACTTAGTTAACAAATAGTGTATTATTATTAGTTTCAGAGGTAGAATTGAGTGATTCATCAGTTGCATATAACACCCAGTGCTCATTCCATCAAGTGCCCTCCTTCATGCCCATCACCCAGTTACCCCATCCCCCAACCCACCTCCCCTCCAGCAACCCTCACTTTGTTTCCTATAGTTAAGAGTCTCTCATGGTTTGTCTCCCTCTCTGATTTCATCCTATTTTATTTTTAGGAGAGGGATTTTTTTTTTTTTTTAATTTTTTTATTCTTATGTTAATCCCCTTACATTACAACATTAGTTCTAGATGAAGTGTTCCATGATTCATTGTTTGTGCACAACACCCAGTGCTCCATGCAGAATGTGCCCTCCTAAATACCCACCACCAGGCTAACCCATCCTCCCACCCCCCTCCCCTCTAGAACCCTGTTTGTTTTTCAGAGTCCATCGTCTCTCATGGTTCGTCTACCCCTCCGATTTCCCCCGCTTCATTCTTCCCCTCCTGCTACCTTCTTCTTCTTCTTCTTCTTTTTTTTTTCTTAACATATATTGCATTATTTGTTTCAGAGGTACAGATCTGAGATTCAACAGTCTTGCACAATTCACAGCGCTTACCAGAGCACATACACTCCCCAGTGTCTATCACCCAGTCACCCCATCCCTCCCACCCCACCCCCCACTCCAACAACACTCAGTTTGTTTCCTGCGATTAAGAATTCCTCATATCAGTGAGATCATATGATACATGTCTTTCTCTGTTTGACTTATTTCACTCAACATAATACCCTCCAGTTCCATCCACGTTGTTGCAAATGGCAATATCTCATTCCTTTTGATGGCTGCATAATATTCCATTGTATATATATACCACATCTTCTTTATCCATTCATCTGTCGATGGACATCTTGGCTCTTTCCACAGTTTGGCTATTGTGGACATTGCTGCTATAAACATCAGGGTGCACGTACCCCTTCGGATCCCTACTTTTGTATCTTTGGGGTAAATACCCAGTAGTGCAATTGCTGGATCATATGGTAGCTCTATTTTTAACTTTTTGAGGAACCTCCATACAGTTTTCCAGAGTGGCTGCACCAGTTTGCATTCCCACCAACAGTGTAGGAGGGTTCCCCTTTCTCCGCATCCCCGCCAACATCTGTCGTTTCCTGACTTGTTAATTTTAGCCATTCTGACTGGTGTGAGGTGATACCTCATTGAGGTTTTGATTTGGATTTCCCTGATGCCGAGCGATATTGAGCACTTTTTCATGTGTCTGTTGGCCATTTGGATGTCTTCTTTGGAAAAATGTCTGTTCATGTCTTCTGCCCATTTCTTAATTGGATTCTTTGTTCTTTGGGTGTTGAGTTTGATGAGTTCTTTATAGATTTTGGATACTAGCCCTTTATCTGATATGTCATTTGCAAATATCTTCTCCCATTCTGTCGGTTGTCTTTTGGTTTTCTTAACTGTTTCCTTTGCTTTGCAAAAGCTTTTTATCTTGATGAAGTCCCAATAGTTCATTTTTGCCCTTGCTTCCCTTGCCTTTGGCGATGTTTCTAGGAAGAAGTTGCTTCGGCTGAGGTCAAAGAGGTTGTTGCCTGTGTTCTCCTTTAGGATTTTGATGGACTCCTGTCTCACATTGAGGTCTTTCAGCCATTTGGAGTCTATTTTTGTGTGTGGTGTAAGGAAGTGGTCCAGTTTCATTCTTCTGCATGTGTCTATCCAATTTTCCCAACACCATTTGTTGAAGAGACTGTCTTTGTTCCATTGGACATTCTTTCCTGCTTTGTCGAAGATTAGTTGACCATAGAGTTGAGGGTCCATTTCTGGGCTCTCTATTCTGTTCCATTGATCTATGTGTCTGTTTTTGTGCCAGTACCATGCTGTCTTGATGATGACAGCTTTGTAATAGAGCTTGAAGTCCGGAATTGTGATGCCACCGGCTTTGCTTTTCTTTTTCAATATTCCTCTGGCTATGCGGGGTCTTTTCTGGTTCCATACAAATTTTAGGATTATTTGTTCCATTTCTTTGAAAAAAGTGGATGGTATTTTGATGGGGATTGCATTGAATGTGTAGATTGCTCTAGGTAGCATTGACATCTTCACAATATTTGTTCTTCCAATCCATGAGCATGGAACGTTTTTCCATTTCTTTGTGTCTTCCTCAATTTCTTTCATGAGTATTTTATAGTTTTCTGAGTAAAGATCCTTTGTCTCTTTGGTTAGATTTATTCCTAGGTATCTTATGGTTTTGGGTGCAATTGTAAATGGGATCGACTCCTTAATTTCTCTTTCTTCTGTCTTGTTGTTGGTGTATAGGAATGCCACTGACTTCTGTGCATTGATTTTATATCCTGCCACTTTACTGAATTCCTGTATGAGTTCTAGCAGTTTTGGGGTGGAGTCTTTTGGGTTTTCCACATAAAGTATCATATCATCTGCAAAGAGTGAGAGTTTGACTTCTTCTTTGCCAATTTGGATGCCTTTGATTTCTTTTTGTTGTCTGATTGCTGTGGCTAGGACTTCCAATACTATGTTGAATAGCAGTGGTGATAGTGGACATCCCTGCCGCGTTCCTGACCTTAGGGGGAAAGCTCTCAGTTTTTCCCCATTGAGAATAATATTTGCTGTAGGTTTTTCATAGATGGCTTTTATGATATTGAGGTATGTACCCTCTATCCCTATACTCTGAAGAGTTTTGATCAAGAAAGGATGCTGTACTTTGTCAAAAGCTTTTTCTGCACCTATTGAGAGGATCATATGATTCTTGTTCTTTCCTTTGTTAATGTACTGTATCACATTGATTGATTTGCGGATGTTGAACCAACCTTGCAGCCCAGGGATAAATCCCACTTGGTCATGGTGAATAATCCTTTTAATGTACTGTTGGATCCTATTGGCTAGTATTTTGGTGAGAATTTTTGCATCCATGTTCATCAGGGATATTGGTCTGTAATTCTCCTTTTTGATGGGGTCTTTGTCTGGTTTGGGGATCAAGGTAATGCTGGCCTCATAAAATGAGTTTGGAAGTTTTCCTTCCGTTTCGATTTTTTGGAACAGTTTCAGAAGAATAGGTATTAATTCTTCTTGAAATGTTTGGTAGAATTCCCCTGGGAAGCCATCTGGCCCTGGGCTTTTGTTTTTTGGGAGATTTTTGATGACTGCTTCAATTTCCTTAGTGGTTATAGGTCTGTTCAGGTTTTCTATTTCATCCTGGTTCAGTTTTGGTAGTTGATACATCTCTAGGAATGCATCCATCTCTTCCAGGTTATCTAATTTGCTGGCATAGAGTTGCTCATAATATGTTCTTATAATTGTTTGTATTTCTTTGGTGTTGGTTGTGATCTCTCCTCTTTCATTCATGATTTTGTTGATTTGGGTCATTTCTCTTCTCTTTTTGATAAGTCTGGCCAGGGGTTTATCAATCTTGTTAATTCTTTCAAAGAACCAGCTCCTAGTTTCGTTGATCTGTTCTACTGTTCTTTTAGTTTCTATTTCATTGATTTCTGCTCTGATCTTTATGATTTCTCTTCTCCTGCTGGGTTTAGGCTTTATTTGCTGTTCTTTCTCCAGCTCCTTTAGGTGTAGGGTTAGGTTGTGTACTTGAGACCTTTCTTGTTTCTTGAGAAAGGCTTGTATTGCTATATACTTTCCTCTTAGGACTGCCTTTGCTGCATCCCAAAGATTTTGAACAGTTGTGTTTTCATTTTCATTGGTTTCCATGTATTTTTTTAATTCTTCTTTAATTTCCTGGTTGACCCATTCATTCTTCAGTAGGATGCTCTTTAGCCTCCATGTATTTGAGTTCTTTCCGACTTTCCTCTTGGGATTGAGTTCTAGTTTCAAAGCATTGTGGTCTGAAAATAGGCAGGGAATGATCCCAATCTTTTGGTACCGGTTGAGACCTGATTTATGACCTAGGATGTGATCTATTCTGGAGAATGTTCCATGGGCACTAGAGAAGAATGTGTATTCCGTTGCTTTGGGGTGGAATGTTCTGAATATGTCTGTGAAGTCCATTTGGTCCAGTGTGTCATTTAAAGTCTTTATTTCCTTGTTGATCTTTTGCTTAGATGATCTGTCCATTTCAGTGAGGGGGATGTTAAAGTCCCCCACTATTATTGTATTGTTGTTGATGTGTTTCTTTGCTTTTGTTATTAATTGCCTTATATAATTGGCTGCTCCCATGTTAGGGGCATAGATATTTACAATTGTTAGATCTTCTTGTTGGATAGATCCTTTAAGTATGATATAGTGTCCTTCCTCATCTCTTATTACAGTCTTTGGTTTAAAATCTAATTTGTCTGATATAAGGATTGCCACCCCAGCTTTCTTTTGGTGTCCATTAGCATGGTAAATGGTTTTCCACCCCCTCACTTTCAATCTGGGGGTGTCTTTGGGTCTAAAATGAGTCTCTTGCAGACAGCATATCGATGGATCTTGTTTTTTAATCCAGTCTGTTAGCCTGTGTCTTTTGATTGGGGCATTTAGCCCATTTACATTCAAGGTAACTATTGAAAGATAGGAATTTAGTGCCATTGTATTGCCTGTAAGGTGACTGTTACCGTATATTGTCTGTGTTCCTTTCTGGTCTATGTTGCTTTTAGGGTCTCTCTTTGCTTAGAGGACCCCTTTCAAGATTTCCTGTAGGGCTGGTTTTGTGTTTGCAAATTCCTTTAGTTTTTGTTTGTCCTGGAAGCTTTTTATCTCTCCTTCAATTTTCAATGACAGCCTAGCTGGATAGAGTATTCTTGGCTGCATATTTTTCTCATTTAGTGCTCTGAATATATACTGCCAGTCCTTTCTGGCCTGCCAGGTCTCTGTGGATAGGTCTGTTGCCAATCTAATGTTTCTACCATTGTAGGTTACATATCTCTTCTCCCGAGCTGCTTTCAGGATTTTCTCTTTGTCTCTGAGACTCGTAAGTTTTACTATTAGTTGTCGGGGAGTTGACCTATTTTTATTGATTTTGAGAGGGGTTCTCTGTGCTTCCTGGATTTTCATGCCTGTTTCTTTCCCCAAATTAGGGAAGTTCTCTGCTATAATTTGCTCCATTATACCTTCTGCCCCTCTCTCTCTTTCTTCTTCTTCTGGGATCCCAATTATTCTAATGTTGTTTCGTCTTATGGTATCGCTTATCTCTCGAATTCTGCCCTCATGATCCAGTAGTTGTTTATCTCTCTTTTTCTCAGCTTCTTTATTTTCCAGCATTTCATCTTCTATATTACTGATTCTCTCTTCTGCCTCATTTATTCTAGCAGTTAGCGCCCCCAATTTTGATTGCACCTCATTAATAGCCTTTTTGATTTCTACTTGGTTGGATTTTAGCTCTTTTACTTCTCCAGAAAGAGTTTCTCTAATAACTTCCATATTTTTTTCAAGCCCAGCTAGTATCTTTAAAGTGATGATTCTGAACTCTAGATCTGACATCGTACTAATGTCCGTATTGAGTAGGTCCCTGGCAGTCGGTACTGCCTCTTGTTCTTTTTGTTGAGGTGATTTTTTCCGTCTCGTCATTTTGTGCAGAGGAGAATAGATTAATGAGAGAACAAAATGCTAGCAGAGTAACCACGTCCCCAGAAAATATACTCTAAACAAATCAGAAAAGACCTGAAGCAGTGGGATAAGAAGGGGAAAGAGAGAAAAAAGAAAAAGAAAAAAAAAGAAAAAGATAAAGATAAAAACAAAAACAAACAAAACAAAACAACAACAACAAAAGAAAAACCAGAATGTGATCAAATATGATCTATATGGTAT
This sequence comes from Mirounga angustirostris, assembly GCF_029215605.1. Classification (NCBI taxonomy): domain Eukaryota; kingdom Metazoa; phylum Chordata; class Mammalia; order Carnivora; family Phocidae; genus Mirounga; species Mirounga angustirostris. The sequence continues at coordinate 147,145,332 of NW_026991710.1, read as the reverse complement.
ATAGATCAGTGCCACACACTAGATTTGGGGTGTGTTTTGGTCTTTTAGAAGAAAGTGTCTCCCAAAATTTTAAAGAAAGAAAAAGATATATGTACAAAAATAAGGGTTGATATGATGAAGGGATAGAAAATGACTGTAAAAATGGAAATTATAAAAAATTTTATAAAAGGAATTGATAAGAAGTTGTTTGAAAAAGAAAGAAGAAGATTTAAAAAAGAAAAAAGAAAAAGAAAAAAAAGGGAGAGGATGTGATCAGGCAGGGGAATAGAAAACACCATATACTAGAGATTTAGGGTATATTTTAATCTGTTAGAAGAAACTATCTCAAAATTTTAAAGAGAGAACAACTTATATATATAAGCCAAAAATATGGGTAACTACTATGAAGGGATAGAATATGACTCTAAAAATGAAAAATAAAAATGTTTTTTTTTTAAAAAAAGGGATTGATAAGATGTTGGTTGAAAAAGGGAAAAAGAAAAATTCAAAAAGAAATAAAAAGACAAAAAGACAGTTAAAAAAAAAATTAACTTTAAAAGACTAAGGAATCATGGTAAAAAAGCCGTGAATTCTATGTGCAGTATTCCCCTAGCGCTGGAGTTCTGCCGTTCTCATTGATCGGTAAACTTGGTCTTGGCTGGCTGTTCTCGGTGATCTTCTGGGGAGGGGCCTGTTGCCGTGGTTTCCAAATGTCTCTGCCGGAGGCGGAATTGCCCCGCCCTTGCCCCCTCCCGGCTAAGTCATCTGCTCAGGTTTGCTCTCCGGGGCTTTTGTTCCCTGCGAGCTTTCCGTACAGCTTTGGAGGCAGAGAGTGAAAATGGCGGCCTCCCAATCTCTGCCCCGGAGGAGCCGAGAACTCGGGGCCCCGCTCCTCAGTGAGCCCCCAGAGAAAAGCCGTCAGTCACTCCCGTCTCCCCGGTCTCCGGCTGCACTCCATGCTCAACCGGCCTGTGACCGCGCGTTTCTATCTCTGGCACCCGACCCGGTCTGGAGTCTCCAAACCCAGCAGATCCCTGCGGTGCCCTCCCGCGCGGCTCCTCCCGGGGGAGGAAGGTGAGTCTCCCCGGATCTGCCGCTTGTTGGGTCCCTGCTGGAGGAGCAGTGGCCCGGCTGTGCCGCGGATCACGGTTTATGGCCACCCCGAGCTGAGAGCCCACGCCTGGGCTCCGCCTCTGCAGCCGGCTTCCCTGCTCCGATACCTGGGAGCTCTGCCGCCCTCAGGCACCCCCGGTCCTTCTGTGACCCCGAGGGTCCTGAGACCACACTGTCCCGGAGGGTTCCACCCCCCGCTTAGCCACCAGAGTGACGTCCCTCGGCGGAGCAGACTTTTAAAAGTTCCGATTTTGTGCCCCGCGGCTCCATCACTTGCCACAAGCGGCCGACGGAGGCCCCTCCCCCGCCGTCTATCCTCCCGAATATCGCCTCGGATTCACTTCTCCGCACGTCCTACCTTCCAGAAAGTGGTCGCTTTTCTGTTCAGAAAGTTGTTGCTCTTCTTTTCTTTGATCTCCTGTTGGGTTTGTAGGTGTTCAGAATGGTTTGATCCCTATCCAGCTGAATTCCTGAGACCAGACAAAATCCAGGTCTCCTACTCCTCCGCCATCTTGCTCCCTCTCTCCATATGTTTTTTGAAACTTGAAAAAAACCTCCTTTTCGTATTAAGGTTTTTTATTTCTGCAGAAAATCTAATTTTAATACTTGAGAAAGATTGTTTCTGATTTCCTGCTTTTCATGCAAAGAAGTTGCTTCAAAAGCTACTAATACCTTTGTAGATATTCTTTTCCTCTTGTGTCACCCCCCCCCCCCCGCCTTCTTTGGACCCTTGCCCTTTCTTCCAATGTGGTTTCCAAGGGTTATCATCTTGGAGCAGATGTTAAAGAGAGATGCTGAAAATAAAATCCATGACTATCTTGGTTCAGAATCTTTTTAAATGGTATTATGGGCTAATAAGTGACATTTATACCATAGCATTTTGAATTCATAAAGCTGTTTAAAAATATCCTTCCATTTTTCAAACTACCTTACCATCCTTTTTATTGACTTCTACTACTGGATGCATTTTTATGGTGCCTGAACATAGAGACATTTCTATGGTGACATGCGACATTTAGAGCGTAGGACACTAGACAATTTTATCTTAGAATTAAAATAAAAATAAAAAAGGATAAAAAAGGAGCAAACACATAACTACTTTAGAAGTGAGAGCTTCTAAAGGTAGAGTAAGTGGAGGTAATATTCTAATTGAGATTGGCTAGCGGTGAAAGATCAAATCCTCTTTTGGTTCTTTGCCAGTAAAGAGGCACACATTAAATCAGGCCATTCAGATCCTACATGATTGTCTATATCTTCAACCAGCTTCAAAAAAATTAATGTGGTCAGCTATTTGTATTTTCATTTATATTAATTTGGCAAAAAAATTTCACTTTCAGTATTATTCTGGTGTTCCAGATGAAAAAACCTCTTGACAAGTTCTGTTTATATGTAATAATCATAAATTACATAGAAATACATCTTGATCTATAGATTTGGCAAACTGTTCTCATCCCCACCCCCCTTCCTGAGTCAAGTATGGTATTTCAATTGTCTACCTGCATTTAGAAGTTGTGAAATCTTCATATCAACTTGTTCTAGTAGCTTTATAGCTTATAGAAAGGAGAGAAGGCAGGCTTGTGTTTTTTTGTTGTTTTTTTTTTAAGATTTATTTATTTATTTTAGAGAGAGAGAGAGAGCGAGCATGAGCAGGAGGGGCAGAGGAAGGGTGGGAGAATCCAAAGCGGACCCCACGCTGAGCATGGAGCCAGATTCAGGGCTCGATCCCATGACCCTGAGATCACGACCCTGAGATCAGGGCCTGAAGGGAAACCAAGAGTTGAATGCTCAACCGACTGCGTGACCCATGCACCCCTGTTTGTTTTTAATATGTGCCTGATATTGGGCTAGTGCCTTAAATACATTGTTTCAATTACTTTCCACTTATGAAAGTGTCATTTTCTCCATTTTACAAATGAGAACATTGAGGGTCAAATAAATACTGTAACTGCTTCTAGGTCACCCAAATAAATAAATAGCAGAGCACAGATTGAAACTCAGGCTTTTCTGACTTGAAAATGTTTTTCTGCTATACCTGTACTTTGAAAATTCATGCTTGGGTCTGAGTTTCAGGCGTGCAGACAGATCTGATTCATTTTGAGTGTGTCTCCTTTTTATGAAAGCAGAGAAGGTTAATTTAATTACTAGTTTCTCTTCTACATTATGCTCAAGTATAATTTAAATGTATATATTATTATGCAATTACATGAAAACCAGCCCGTAAGGGTAACTCCTTTTGATGCTTTTCAAAGGGGAGAATTCTGGCCATTTGTCCATTATGATGTTATAAACTTAAACCCCATACAAATTGAAGAGTGTTTTCATTGAGTTGTTATTTTTGAAACACTTGGCATATATGCTGGTCTTAATTGTGTAGAAATTCATTTTTTAAAGAAGATTCTTTTATTTCTAAAACTTAGAATCTATAGCACCAATGAAACCATGATGTTCCTCAAAATGATCATCTGATTCCTAAATGCTGATGAGTTTGATCCTGATACATCATTACATATTACTCAGGGTACACCTGGCATGTCGACTTCAGAAACACATGTGGGAATCCTTTGATACGTGACTGTTTTTCCACATTTACAGATAAGTGTTTTAATAGTTAAGGATTATTTGTTTTTGTATGTTTGTTTCTTTTCGTAATTATGGTATAAAAATGCGTAAACTAATAAATGTGTATTTAGCAAAAAAAATCACAACCTACAAAACTTCACCTTTTTTGAAGCCATGACTTATCATGATGAAGTAGATTCTCTAAGTATCTGCACAATTGAGCTGCAGTTATTCAGTTGCTAATAGGTTATCATCTTTCTCTCTAACCAAAATTTGAAAAATGTATATAAAACAAGTCATTTTTCCACCTAGTTAATTTTCAGTGGCTGTAAACATTCTTAATAGGACACTCCAGCAATGTTACTTATATTTGTAATCTTGAATCTGTGGTTGTGTATGTTTAAAAGATTTCCCAACTGAGTAACTGATGACATTCACTTCTTCTTATGAACTGGTAAGTCAATTGTTGGAACAAAAAATGAGGAACATGTATACACACACAGAGACATACACACCTAGTCTCTACAGGAGACTTTACTGTGATTTATTTGTCCTTTAAAGTCTCCTAGGGCTTTTATCCTTTTAGGTATATTCCTTGCGATCCATTAAGACTTTTTGGAAAATGTATTAATTTTTCAAGTCAGCAGGATATCATTTAGGCCATAAATAGCTTTACAGCATCAGTTCTATTCAGGGCTGAGAGACCTTTTATTTTCTAAGGCTTCATATATTGGATTCCAGTATCTGCGTGTTGTGTCCCTTGTATATATGCAGCAGTGGTGGGAATTATTGTAGTAGTAATCTGGCATATCGTATTTCATTCAACTGGGATTTTTAAAGGCATATAAACATTGCAATAAGCATTCTTTTTTTTTTCTCCTAACAGCCCATCAACTGGTGCTTACTTGGCATCTTTATTAATTCTCTACAACTTTCTAGTATTCATTTTGACCAACATATGTTTAGCTCATGTGTATTGGCTTTGGCACATTGAACAACACCTGATGTTCATTGTTTAGGAAGTGACCTTTGGTCTAATTTAATGAGGATCAAATTTGAGTCAGGTGTAGTAAATAGAGCTTTCCTCATGGTGACATGATTTACTAGAATATTTAAGTGGCAAGTTCTTTCTAGCATGGTGCCTTTTGGCATAAACCTGATGTTGGTGTTATTGGACAATTTCAGAAGGCGGTTTAAAATTATAAAGTGTTTTGGATAAGGCTTTATTTTGGCTACTGACAAATAATGTTGAATTTCTTGTAGATTAGGACTATATTTTCACATAATGGGTCATTAATGCTTAATACTTGCAGGATATCATTTGTGCTGAGGCCCAGGGATTTAGTTATTAAAATTAATAACATATAGAGCCATCTGCAAAATTTTGCATTTGGTGTCTACTTAAAATCATGATTTTGTAATCAGTTATGTCAGCAGATACTCATTAGGCACCTTTTAATATATGAAAAACACATAGCATATGAAAAATGAAATCAATTCGAAACATCAATTCAAAAAATTTAGAAAACAATTATGCAAGATAATAAATTAAATTTTCTTAAATTGCATTTTCCATAGTGAGACTGACTTTAATGTACGCACTTGCAAAATGCAAAAACCATGGCAAGCATTTCAAAAGTACAAATCAAGTATTATTTGAAATAGCAGTAGCCATGATAAAACCTAACTTCTGGTTTGGTAAGTCTAAAACTCTCTGAAATCTTTGTTTCTAGTTGTGGTACAGAAAAAAAATTCAGGTTGGGGAAGCACCTCCCTGGGGTCATGGAAAGTCATATTGCTATGGATTCAGGTAGCTATTAATTCCTGAAAACTCATGGGCCATCTTATGGGAATGAGCAAAACCTATTCAAAGGAACTATGGCGAACTTTCGGCCTGAAGCAATGCTACTCAAAATGCCAGCCCTCCCGAGGATAAGGACCTTATCTCAGAATGTAAATCAATACATCAATTGTTGCCTTCATCGAGAAAATCCTAGTGTAAAAAATATCAGCTGAACTGCTCCATGACATAGTTGATTTACATTCTGGTGCAAGTTCCTTATCTTGTCATGGATCTGGTTTTGAGAAATTGGCAGCTAGTCCATGAACCACATTTGTAATAGCATTGGCCTAGAGCAGAGCTTCTCAGTCTAGGCACTATTGACATTTTGGACTCGCTAGTGCGAACTGCTGTATTGTGTGGGCTGTCCTGTACAGGATGTGTGTAGGACATCACCTGCACCAGGGAGTTGTGACAATCAAAGTATTTCCTGAGATGGTCAATGTTCCATAAGTGAGGGGTGGAGTGGGGGGTGGGAGTGGGAGCAAAATCACCCCAGCTGTGAGCCACTGGCCTAGCGTATTTCTTAACTTCCAAATGATCTCTCTATTGGTACCGTTCATAGCATCTGAATGCCAATCTATGGATAAAGTACTAAGTACAAGAATTTATGTGGGACTTATTACTTCAGTTTGTCATTAAACAATTACTTTATGAAGTAACATAGTATACTTAGTGCATTTTGAGTAATACACAAGGTCATAGGGAATTCATCATATATTTTTTTCTACAGCCTCAGGTGTTCAAGACCTAACACCAGCAAAAGAGCCTGATCTATCTCTGCAAATGGTTTTAATTGACACAGACAGGACCACTTAGTTATCTCTGCCATATAAAAAGTACCAAATAAATTAAGCCCTAGTATTTAAACAGAACCGTTAATTAAAAATGTCTTTTTATAATGAAATTAACTATGTAACTGAAATGTTAGAAAAATATGTGCCTAACCAACTATTCACTGAATACAAAAGCCATATGTTTGCTTTCTTCTGGTTATTTATAAATAACAGAAGTAATAACAATAGTACCTCGTATGTCTCAAAATGCTTTCACAGACCTTATCTCCTTTCAACCTTGGGTTAGTATCTCTGTCATTACAACATCTGCAGCTTTCATTCTGGCCTTTCTCATTCTACCAGAAACATGATAGAGATCATTGAAACATAGTAACATTGACTTTTCTACTCAGGTGCCCACATGTGCACGCGCACACACACACACACACACACACACACACTCACACACACAGACTGATGTTGCTTTTCTCACTACCTTCATAAAGAACAATGTCCATACAAGTTTTTCTGAATTCTGCCTGATGAAAGAGCCAGTCTAAATCATATTAGAGCCTAAAAAATTAAAGAAAAAAGTTTGTCTTCAAATAGTGGACCCACACGTCTTTTTTGGTTGAAATAGTTAGACATTGACTATAAGTCTGAAACCAGAAGGTTTTCATGGATCTACTGACCTGTTATATAGGATTTGGTTAATTTTCCCCCTTTGTTGGGGCAAATTTCACACTTGGAGTTGTCAGGTTTAGTAGCAGTGATAAAGGAGTATTACGGAGAATCAGAAATATCAATGGCACACCTAACTTTTCAGGCCCTTCAAATACAGAAAATTTTCTATTTGAATCACAGATTTTTATCACGTTAAAATGCATGATGTGGAAACTTTTTATTGTAACACGTTTTAAGATAGCATGGCCGGCATACTCACTCACGGCTAGCAAAAGGCCCTCCACCCCCCGCCCCGTCAGCTATCTTGCTTCTTTCCTGATACTGAGTTTCGAACACGTAATTTAAAAAGACCTATGTATTGATTGAAGGGTTCTGTCTGTAAAGCATTGGACTATAACCAAATTAATTGACTGTGGGGATTCATTGGCTAGGCAGTTTTCAGAAAAAGTTGGTTCTGTCCTGACCTGAGTTTCCCACTTCTGTATCGTCTCTACTTCACCTCGTCCATCCTATTTTCCACTTGAACACCTTTTCTTTTATTCTTTCTTTGGTAAATTAAAACAGTTATTAGATTAGAAACAATGGTTGAATGGGAAATCAGAATATAGCAATTCAAAAGACCAGTGTAAAATAGTAATTAGTATCAAGTCAGCAAGTATTTCAGGCATTTTAAACTTTACAGAGCTGCATACTGCTTGATATTTGTTGGGGTCATGTTTAATATAGCAATGTCTGATTTTGTTCCAGAACCTTCACACTGCCACAAGGCTGGGAGCAGACTGCTTGTTGTAAGGTGGATCAGGCACCGTAATGGTGATTAATACTTCCCTGCATGGGGATTCTTCAAAGCTGCCTGGGCTCGCCGCCTTGAGAAGCAAAAAGCAGCCACTCTGGAAAACAGTATGGAGGTTCCTCAAAAAGTTGAAAATAGAGCTACCATACAACCCAGCAATTGCGCTACTGGGTATTTACCCCAAAGATACAAATGTAGGAATCCGAAGGGGTACGTGCACCCCGATGTTTATAGCAGCAATGTCCACAATAGCCAAACTGTGGAAAGAGCCAAGATGTCCATCGACAGAGGAATGGATAAAGAAGTGGTATATATATACAATGGAATATTATGCAGCCATCAAAAGGAATGAGATCTTGCCATTTGCAACAATGTGGATGGAAGTGGAGGGTATTATGCTGAACGAAATAAGTCAATCAGAGAAAGATATGTATCACATGACCTCACTGATATGAGGAATTCTTAATCGCAGGAAACAAACTGAGGGTTGCTGGAGTGGTGGGGGATGGGAGGGATGGGTGACTGGGTGATAGACATTGGGGAGGGTATGTGCTATGGTGAGCACTGTGAATTGTGTAAGACTGTTGAATCACAGACCTGTACCTCTGAAACAAATAATACATTATATGTTAAAAAAAAAAGAAGAAGAAGAAGATAGTAGGAAGGGAAAAATGAAGGGGGGGAAATCGGAGGGGGAGACAAACGATGGGAGATTATGGACTCTGAGAAACAAACTGAGGGTTCTAGAGGGGAGGGGGGTGGGGGGATGGGTTAGCCTGGTGATGGGTATTAAAGAGGGCACGTTCTGCATGGAGCACTGGGTGTTATGCGCAAACAATGAATCATGGAGCACTACATCAAAACTAATGATGTAATGTATGGTGATTAACGTAACATAATAAAAAAAAAAGGGGGGACAGTATCCTGCAGGAGCTCTGGAGGGGCTGCAGACTCCAAAAAGAGATATAACTAATGCAGTATGGGCCCATACACAATTGAAAACATATTCCTCATTTCCAGCCTTTCTCTATTTTATGTCTATTTAAAAATAAATGTCAGTGCAGTGTAGTGAAATATGATACAAAACAGTATTGGTGTTCAGTAAGCTGGTTCTCATCTGCTTGTGTAATTAACTTTCTGTTTTTTCTTTAATGAGGATATTGTAACTGTCAATGTAAAAAATTCCAGGCCTTTTGGAAAGATTCATGCACAATGTATTTTATCCTTTTTTTCCCCCAAAAAACTAATGATGTACTATATGTTGTCTAACTGAACATAATAAAAATAAAAAATAAAATAAAATATACTTGACATATTTTATCCATTTTAAAAGTGCAGTTTGGGATTTCAAATTTCACATTTTTTGTATGTTGACCAAAACCGTAGATATTAACCTGTGTTGTCATTTATGTCCAAGTGACACTATTTGTTGAAGGAAGGAGGCAGGAAAGGAACTAACATATATTCAGAGACTACTGTAGACAATCATGGTCCAAATGCATTATGTTGCTTATTTTCTTCAAACGCAACAGTGGGCAGGCAGAGTTCCCATTGTTAACTATCCATGTGAACAGCTCTCTCTGAAGTTTAAGTCCTTCCCTATCCTGTCAGTTAGGTATTCCGAGCATTACGATTTCTCATTTCGTAGATGAGGCTAAGATCAGTGAATTACTTGCCCAAGAGCCAATAGTTAAGTAATAGAATCTGAATTAGCAAAGAGGTGTTTGTGTGTGTGTGTCAATATGTGTGTGAGTGTGTGTGTGTGTGTGTGTATGCATGCGCGAATGTATCTGGCATCAAAATCCCTGAATTATCTCCTACCGTTCTATTTCCCTCTATTCCTTCAATTAGACAAAATTGTTATTAGCAGCTCTTAAATGCCTGACCCAGAGCTAAGTGCTGAGCGAAGTATCTGGTAGCCCTTGACCTACTGGAACTTAAGAGTCTCAGTAAAGAGATCACGTTTACACAGCAGCTAGTTATGTGACAAAAGACAGCTTATATTTTTAACCAGTTGGTCTCACACGTGGCTCTAAAAGGTAAAATTATTTCATCAAATATTGTATGATTTCACTTACATGTGGAATCTAAAAAGCAAAGCAAATGAACAAGGGAAAAAAACAGAAATAGATTTGTAGATACAGAGAACAATCTAATGGTTGTCAGAGGGGACGGGGATGGGGGATGGGCTAAACAGGCAAAGGGGTTAAGAAATACAATCTTCCAACTGTGAAATACATACGTCATGGGGATGTAGTGTACAGAACAAAGAATATAGTCAATAATATTATAAAAACCTTGCATGGTGAGGATGGTAACCAGACTTATCATGGTGATCATTTTGTAATGTATATAAATATTGAATCACTATGTCTTACACCTGAAACATTATATTGTATGTAATTTAGGTCAATAAGAATTACCTTATCATTTAGAAATACTGTATCATGCTTGTAGAACTGCAACAGAAAGCCAAGCAGAGCTTTTTCCTCTGTGGAGCTGAGTGAAGGGATAACCAAAGCTCACGAACTTGATCAAAATAAGGGAACTGAGACAGGGAAAGAAAGATGGCAGGAGGAAGATGAAAGAGTTGGGAAGAGGGTGAGGGCGATTTTAATGAAACATGGTCTCTGTCCCTCAATTTGACTTCTGGAATACAGACTTGAGTGTAACTAGAAAGCTCTGCAGTTTAAAAAGTTGACACGATTGTGTTAGTAAAGATGAGAGATGATGACAGGTTTAACCATGACAATGATAATGGACTTGGAGATTAGGGATAGATTTGAGATGCATTTAAGAGAACCACGCATGGGTCTTGGTGGCCGATTACAAGGAGTGGGTCTGGACAGAATCCCTGGGTTTGGGTTCGAGGCCATTATGATTTGGTGAGCATACTGCTTTCCTATAAAAGCGATGTGATGTTTAACTTTATGTGTCACCTTGGCTGGGTCATGGTACCAAGATATGTGGTCAAACATTACTCTGGATGTTTCTGTGATGTTGTCTTTTGAAAGAGATCAACATTTAAATTGGTGGACTTTGAGTACAGCGGACTGTCCTCCATAATTAGTGGGTAAACCTCATCCAATCAGCTGAAGGCCTAAATAGAATGAAAGACGGACCTCCCCCAGCAAGAGGGAATTCTGCCAGCAGACAGCCTTCAGATTTGAACTGCAACATCACCTCTTTCCTGTGTCTACAGCCTGCCACCCTTCCCTGCAGATTTTGGACTTGTCAGCCTCCACAATTATGTGAGCCAGTTCCTTAAAATAAAATCTCTCTCTCTCTCTCTCTCATTCTGTCCCTCACTGTCCTTCTCTCTCCCTCCCTCCCTTCTTCCCTCCCTTTGTGTGTGTGTGTATATACATCTTATCAGTTCTGTTTTTCTGGAGAACTTTGAATAATACAGGAGATAGAAATACTAAATTTCTTATAGAGTTGCCCTAAGGGGAAAAAAAAAAAGCTGTAACTGAGATGCACATATAATAGCCAAAAATTTTCAAATATAAATTCTTATAAATAAAGACAAGGGAACATTATAGACCCCAAACACCCAAAACATAGATGTACTGCATACTCTAAAGATCCCAACATACCAGTCAAACGGATAGTTTAAAGTCGTTTTACAGATAGAGAAATAGAGCAAGAGGTTATGGGATGTGCTCCAGGCCTTGGTGCCGGCCAAGTGACGGAACTGGGATTCATACTCAGGTATGCTCAGCTTTAAAATCTGTGGTCTTGACACTTTACTTCAGTGGCTTCTCTTTCGAAGTTTTACTGTTTACAACTTTTAAACAAAGAATAGTGTTGGTGAGGCCTTTGCCATGCATATGGGGTTCCAGGCACTGTTCTAAAGCTGTATACATTGTAACACATTTAATCCATTCAACAATCCTATTTTATAGATGAAACAGACACAGAAATTGTGCTTAACTGACTGAGCCACCCAGGTGCCCCTGGGACAGAGAAATTATGTGAGATAAATCCTATGTTAACTTGTGGGGCTATTTTATGAAGGAGGGATGGAGAAAAGGAACTCCTATTTCTTCAGACTACTAGAAGCTTCACACTTTCCACTAAGCTTTTTTATTTTAATAAGAAAAATGGTATCAAGATGTGTGGTTGGAAAGAATGGAAAATCAGTAATCTGACATTAATTATCAAATCTATTTAGCTTTTGAAAACAACTTATAATACATCTGTTCATGAATTATATTGATTGTTATAGTTTACTTAAAATATATTTTTCCTTACTGTACAAATAATGCACATCCAACCACTGTTAAGATTTTGCCTTATATACTCATGACACCCCCATCCAAACACTCACACACCCAGCCCTACATACTTACACAGACGTATTCATGAAAAAATACTGACTGTTAAAACTAACGGTCACTCTTTGACCTCAGCTTACTCAACAGAGCTGATCTCTTTCTTCTCTTCAAACACTCTTTTCTCCTGCCTTCCAGGACATCACACACTCTGGTTTTCCTTTGGCTTCCCTTACAGCTCCTGCCTCTTTACCTCCTCCTCATCAACCTGACCTCTAAACATTAAGATTGTCCAAAAGCTCAGTCTTGGGCTCCCTTCTTTTCCACTCATTCTTCAATGAATGCGTCCAGGCTAATGGCCATAAATGCCATTTAGATGTTAATATTAATACATCTGCAGCTCACACCTTGTCCTGGAAGTCCAACTGCATACTGTATATTCAATTGCCTACTCAATACATCCACCCAGAAAGCTAATAATCATGCCAAAATTTGAACGTTAACATGCTCTAAATAAACTCCCTTCCAAACCTGCTTCTCCTTGAGAGGTGGAGTTACCACTTGTTGTTGTACATCCAAATTTGCCTCTCGTATTTGTATTCAAGCCAGAAGCCAGAGGGATCTCTTTAAATGCAAGCTCACTGATTTAGTGCCTTGGCTCAGCTTAGGATCTTTTAAGCGCTCCTCATCTCATCCAGAGTAAAAGGAAGATTCCTTTCCAAGTGCTCTGGGGCTCTAGAGGATCTGCACAAACTCCTTTTTCCTCGTTCATTCAGCTCTAGCCACAGTGGCTTTCATGCTATTTATGGAACATACCAGAAAACTCTCACCCAAGGTATTTGTGCATATTGTCCCGTCTGCCTGCAACGCTTTCTCCCAGACAGGGCTCCTTCTCTCACAATCATATGACCATTAGGTCTTTGATCAAATGCCATGTAAGCATTTTCTGATTAACCATTTAAAATTCAGTTACATTCCTTCTACCACATATGATATGCCCCATTTTTCTTCCCTGATTTATTTTGTCCTGTAGCTCTTACCAAAATTTGACAGACTTTTATTTTACACGTTTGTTTATTAATGGAGTTTCTTTTTCTATAGATTGTAAGCTCATTATTTCAGTCTGCGTTCCATCCCCCCACCCAATTCTGCACATCCTCTTTCACTATGAGTTGCCTGGCATATAATGGGAGCACAATAAGCATTTCTTGAATGTTCAATGATTGCCGAATAAGTACTTAACACAATTGAGATTGTACTATAAATATAGATTTTTAATCTTGCTTTTTCTTGCCGTATTAGTATGAGGAAATTAGGTATTTCCTCATATCAATGAATAAATTTTGGAAAAACTTAATTTTCTTTTATAAAAATTGTCAATTTAATAACTTTCATCAAAATGTATATATCAAATGGGCCCAATACTAGTCCCATGTGCCAAATTGAAAGTGTTTTTTTCCCTAGAAGCAAGTGACAAAAAGAAATTTAAATAAACACCCAACAGATTTGACTCAGATTTTGTAAGTCTAGAAACAAAGCAGAAGGGGAGAGTTGGATAATTTTAATTTATCAAGTTAAAATAGCTTGAAGTTTCTTTTTTTAAATCTTTTAAAATTATTATTATGTTCAATTAGCCAGCATATCCACTCTAGAGGTATTGTATTTTTATTTTTTGAGTGTCAAAATACCATTTCCCTGTTGACACAGGGTAGGAAAACATGATTGATAATATCCCCCTTGTATCCCAGCATATGAAAGACATAATGTATTTTAATTTCCTCTCTTCTCATACATTTATTTGGTGGTTTCCAACTTCTGACTATGACAAATAAAACTGATGAAATTCCTTATACTTATTTTTTAACACATCTCTGATTCCCTCATGATAAATGAATAAATGCAAATCAAAATGAAAGAACATTTTTGAGACATCTGAGACAATGTGGTTACATTTTGCCAAATTGCTTTCCAAGAACATTACTCTAATTTTCACTCCCCAATGGAGAATTAGAGTGCTCCTTTCCCCTCACACCCTGCCAACAATAGGAATTATCTTAGAAAAGCAATTATCACCAAATTTACGAGTTATAATGTGTCTATTAAAGTAATTTACACTCTTTAATTGTGAGTGAAGTTTAATGCTTTTCAAAGGTTTATTAGTTACTTGAAATTTTCTTTTGCGAATTGCCAGCTTTTCCTTTACTTCTTAGTGTTTGTCATTTTTTATTATTCAAATATGAAAGCTCCTTTAATAGCAAGTATATTAGTGCTCTGCTCCTCACACTGGTGTAACCATCTCTTTTCTGATCAATATCACTTACTTTTTGTTTTTTCTTAAGTTGTATAGATCAAATCTATCCATCTGCTCATTTATGATTTGGTTGATTTTGCTCAGTTTTTTTCCTAATTGTTACTGTCTCATTTTTAAACATTTAATTCCATAATTCATTTTAATTTTATTTTGTCATTGAACAAGGGCACTGTATAAAATCATCACTGTCTCTAGGTTGTCTTTTTTTTTTTTTTTAAAGATTTTATTTATTTATTTGAGAGAGAGAGAATGAGAGAGAGCACATGAGAGGGGGGAGGGTCAGAGGGAGAAGCAGACGCCCCGCCAAGCAGGGAGCCCGATGCGGGACTCGATCCAGGGACTCCAGGATCATGACCTGAGCCGAAGGCAGTCGCTTAACCAACTGAGCCACCCAGGTGCCCTCTAGGTTGTCTTAAATAACCACTTGGGACTCTGCTCTGTGGAGGCAATGTGCTTCCCCATGCCAGGGGCGGGGCCCTTATGGGCTGACAGCACAGGCATTTCAGAGAATAAAACATCAAAAACAAAGTTCACCTGCCTGGAATCTCTGAACTGTTTGTTTTAGCCTGGGACTGGGCACAGCTTCAGTTGTTTCTTCTACAGGTCCCTTTGTTATGTGTTTGTTAAAGGAAGATCACAGAAAATCAGGCTGGTGAGAATAAAGATTAGTCTTTGAAAGCAGCTTTCTGAACTAGAGGATGTGCAGTAGACTTTTTTGACCTGCTAAATGGCGTTGTGTAATGTAACTTCTTTTTGAGTCACTTCCATTGCTCTTTGCCACCTTTCTCTTTTCAACATTGGTCGTGTGCTTGATCAGGGGACTCGGAGAATCTCTGAGCCCTGGCAGGTCTGGGGCTGTAAAGTGTGAGTGCAGGTGGGAAGGGGGCCAAGAAGGTGGGAAGGACAGAAGATTGCAGGTGACCATCACCTCTTTTGACTCGGACAGGAGACGTGTATGTGGGCATGAAAACACCCAGCGTGAAACATAAAAGGAAGGAATGGAAGACAAGGTCCCTAGGGCATATTTATTAACAAAAGATGGTCCCTAAATTTCTCTGCAGAATAAAGAGCTGAAGAATATGAGAATATTGGCCTTGAAGAAAGAAAATTTGCATGAAGACTCTCCAGAGGAATGTTACCTGCTTTGTGCTGTTCCACAGAAGCTATAAAATTATGATATGCTTAGAGTTAGATGTTTTGAAACCAGTGAAGGAATTTTGACCAAAAGCTTGAAGGAAGCTTAAAGGTTGGTTAAGGAAATCAAGAAAAGTTTAAAGAATAATAATAGCTAAAATCACATAAGGTTTACTATGTAGTGGGCACTGTTCCAAGTCCTTGACATAAATTAACTAATTTATTGTCAAAATCCCCCCTATGAGTAGGCATTATTACTCTTCCCATTTTGCAGACAAGGAACATGAGGCAGAGTCAGGTTAAATCATTTTCCAGGGTATTCAGCTGGTAAATGGTAGAACCAGAAACTGAAGCCAAGCTGTTTGGTTTTGGAACTGCTCATTTACTTTAATTTAAAATAACATGTCTGTGAAAAAATAAAGGGAAAAGTTATTCAAGGTTTACCAAACAACATAATAATTTTTTTAATTGACTTGAACCATCTTTGAATTTTATTTTGAAAATTCCTATTGTCTCAATGTGGAGCCATATGAACAATAATTCTATGTTCTTGAAAAGATTATATTCATAACATATGTGACCAAAAGAGCAGCATGATAATTTTTTAAAAGATTTTATTTACTTATTTTGAGAGAGATAGAGAGAATGTGCACACACGAATTGGGGGAGGGACAGAGGGTGGAGAAAGAATCTCAAGCAGACTCCAATCCGAGCATGGAGCCCAATGTGGGACTCAGTCCCATGATTATGAAATCATGACCTGAGTCGAAATCAAGAGTCAGAGGCTTAGCTGACTGAGCCACCCAGGTGCCCCTATAATTTTTAAGTTTGATTGTCATCTTCTTCCTTAGTGATCTCATACCATCAAAGACCACCAATAATAAGTTCATGATACCCATATCTCCAGCTCAGACTTCTCTCCTGAACCCCAGACACATATATTTTACTTAACATCTGCATCTGGATATTTAATAGATATTGCAGGCTCAATATATCAAAACTAAACTTTCCATCTTTCCCTGTGAAACTGTTTCATGCTCAGATTTCTCCAATTTGGCTGGTGGGACAACAATCTTCCAACAGAGCAGGTCCCAAACCTTGTTGTCATCCCTGGCTCTTTTTTTCCTCATAACCCAGGTCCTACCTATCAGAAAATCCTACTGTTCTATCTGTGTGGTAGGCAGCCTCAAAGGTGGCCCTCAACGATCCCCATCTCCTGGTATTCACGACATGGTATAATCTCTTCCATTTGAGTGTGGACTGGAATTACCGACATGTTACTAATGAATCGAATATGCAGAAGTGACATGATGTTCCTTCTGAGGTTAGGCTACAAAAAGATAATTGTTTCCATCTTGGGTGTTTTCTCATGTTCTCTTGTGAGTCATAGACTCTGGTGGAAGCCAGCTGCCATGTTGTGAAGCAGTTAGGGTAGAGTTCATGCAACCTCAATGTACAGAGAAGCAACACCTGAAAATGATCTTAACTATGTTATGAATGTACCAACATTTTATACATCTGATGGTGTTCCTTTTACTGCAGCTGATCCAGATTACTGAGAGAAGTATCAACAGTTACTTGAAAGGGAGGACTTCTTTCCAGATTATGAAGAAAATGGTACAGATTTATCAGAGGCTGGTGATCCATACTGGGATGATAGTGATGATGAAATGCACCCAGAGATAGGCGAAGCTTGTAAAATTTTGGTTTGGAATCAGCATAAGTGAAAGCAATAAAGCCAAATTTCAGCATATGAGTTTTATAATAAAGCAGTTTGGGTTATGATGATTTAGCAGAACACAGGAAAGCAAGAAAATGTGTCACACTTATACCAAATTAAGGATGTTGAGTTATGTATATACTAATATATGCAACTTTAATTTTCTGTAACACTATCTGCCAAAATAAACTTTATTCCTATAACTTAAACTTAAAATGTATATACATATAATACATAAAAATTTATAACTTAAACTTAAAAAATATATTTATATCTAATATATATATATGTGTGTATTATGTACAATTAATGCCTCTCTTTTGGTTGCAATAAAATTGGTTTTGAATAAATGAAATATTGAAGGTTAAAAACAACAGGAGCATGATGAGAATGAGCTTGGAAGGGAATCTTTGGAGGCCTACTAACAGCCATGTGTATGAGCTTGGAAGTTGGTCTGGAGATGTTCACCGCTCTTGCTCAAACTTTGATGGTGGCAACTTTGTGAGAGGCCTGCACCAGAACCACCAAGCAAAGCTGCTCCAAGATTCCTGATCCTCAGAAACTGTGAGCTAATCAAATAGCAGTTGTTTCCAGCCCCTAAGTTTTTAGGTAATGCAACAGAGCAGTGGATATAAATACCACCTTCAAAATATATCCAGAATCAGATCACTTCTTATCATTTCCATAAATACCACTCAGCTTCACTATCTCCTGCCTGGATTATTCCAACAGGCTTTATAAAATGTCATACCACTTCTTGTCACTTTATTGTTTGCATCGTGAGGGCTCAACATCTCTCTTCAGAACCCTGCAATGACTCACCATTTCAATCAGAGTAAAAGGACCACAAAACTTTCTATGATATGGTGCCAAATTATACCTCTGCCTCACCTCTAACCCCTCTTCCTCCTGGCTTGCTCTGCTCCAACCACTCTGACCTCTTTACTCTCCTGAGCACACATCAGACATGTTCTGATCTTTGGGCCTTTGCACTAGCAGGTTCTTCTCTTTGAAATGTTCGTCACAAACTATTACCTCTCATCTCCCTCAACGTTTTGCTCATTTCTTACCTATCTGTGAGGCCCACTCTATTTAAAATTGAAGCCATTGTCAATCTCCATACCTGCTCTCTCTTTTCTAATTTTTAAGCTCTAATAACTTATTATAAGATACTACATAATGTATTTATTATGATTATCATTTATGATAATAATTCTACCCTATTCTCATATTAGAATGTAAGTTCTATTAAGACAGGGATTTGTGTTGTTCACTGATGTATCTCAAGGGTGTAGAACAGTGTCTAGCACATTGTAGATCCTTAATAAATATTTGTTGACTACATCAACCAATGTACCTGGCATATTAGGAGATAATTTATATGCCTTTATTTTGATTGGAATGTAAGGTACTAATATCAAATGCTACCTTGGTCCCACTTCCATTATCATGATTAACTAGGATCTCTGAGTGATTTTCTGACTCAACATCGGCAAAGACTCAGATGGCTTATCTCTATGAATCATAAATGGTTCTAAAAAAAAGAAGGAACTCCAGAAACCAGTCCTCAAAGAAACAAACCATGAAATATAAAAACATGATGTAGGCCTGGAATGGCTATCAGCCTGGGTGGGGACAGCTTGGGATATAGTCCACAGATGCAGTGAGTCAGATCCTGGACGGCATGGGGAGAAAAATTCAGGAAGCCTGTAGCAGGGAGCTGGCCAGCTACTTCACGCTGTGAGCTGGTGGAATTGCCCAGAGATAGGAGTCTTATAGTTGCATGGCAGAGATACTGAAACTTGGAATAGCATTGAGATAGAAACTGAATCTGTGGCTTCCCTCCCTGATTCCAAACCTTCTAGGATATTAGAAATGGTCTTCTTTCTGGCTACTAATAGAAATAGGATGAGATTCTCTTCGAAGGAAAACTTCCTCCAATTTAGTTCACTGGACTCCCAGAAGTGAAGCAGTAAACTCACAACAAAGATAACCAACCATCAAACGCCTTTATACCCTGAAGATTTGCAGATGTTGAAATGTTAGGTAGGGAATACTCAATGGTTCTGTATTAAATACTCAAGGAAATAAAGAATACAATTAAAAAGATAAATATACAACAAGAAACCTTCAGGAATGCAAAGACAGATTTTTTAAAAAGTAAAATAGTAAGAAGTGAAAAATACAGTTGCTGAGAGCAAAAATTTAACACACAAGTAAAATGTTATGATAGACACTGTTGAAAGGGAATTACTGAATGGGAAGACATACCTGAAGAATTTATTTGTAATGCTGCAATGAGAGATAAGGGGATGGAAATCATTAAAGAAGGATCAAAAGACATGGAGGATAAAATGAGAAGGTCAAACCTATATCTACTTTGAGGTCCAAAGGATAATAATTGAGAGAAAGGAGAGGAAACCGATTTTAAAAGGTAATGACTATAGTATTTCAAGAAAATCATGTACCCACAGATCTGGGGCGTATATTGCATTTCAGGGAGAACAAATAAAAAGATATCCATGCCTAGACATATAGTAGTGAAAGTGCAGAATGCCAAAGCTGAACGTTTTAAAAATAGCCAGAGAGAAATAAAAAATCACAAGCAAAAATAAAACCAAAAGACAATTTGGATGAAAGGATCCTCTCAACAGCAACCCTAGAAGCCTGAAGATGGTAGAATCATATCCTAAAAATATTGGCTGGAAATAGATGTCAGGCTACAGTTTGAGTCTAGCAAAACAATCTTTCAAGGATAAGGATTAAGACATCTTATGGAACAAAAAATAAGGTAGAAAAAAACTCTGATAGACTATATCATCTACAGACCTGCTCTAAAAAACATACTTTATAAAGTAGAAAAACGATCCCAGAAAGATGGTTTGTTATACATAGAGAAATGGTAAACAACACAATATGGCAAACATAAGATCTGAGTCCAAACAAAAAAGGTCTCCATGAAATAATGAACAGTGGAAGTTAAAAAAAGATAGCACCGAAATATTGGACAGTAACAGTATGTAAGCTAAAGAGTGATGATTTTGTTTTCCTTGAGAGAGAGGTCAAAATGGTTTTAGATTTATTCACTTATTTATTCACAAATATAATGCTGCTATTTCATGGATAAAAGGAACAAAAATTAAATGCATGGATTCAAAGCAACAGGGAGAAAGAATGGGAAAAAATGCAGTCAAACAACTTTAAAAAGTTTCAAATAGTGAAAATAAAAAAAAAGATCAAGCAGGAAAAAAAGGTAAATGGAAGGAACAAATATAAACGTATCAATAATCACAATAAGCATAAATGGACTTGCCATTTGAAAGTATAAAAACTGTCAGATCAGATCTAAAACTTGGTAAGATGCTGTGTGTAGGAGATAGAGCTGAAACATAAGCACAGAAAAATTGAAAGTAAAAAATAGAAAAAGATATTAAATATACATATACACACATAAAAAATTGCTGGTTTCTTTATATTTGTCTTAGTCAAAGGCTAAGAAAAGGCATTTGCTGCCTGTTGATAAGTTTCAAGTTACCATAAAGATATAGAAACTGTAAATGTGTTTAATGAAATCGCCTCAAAATATAAAAATAGAAATATTTGATAAAAGTAAAGGGAGAAATTTTCAATAACATGATCATAGAGGGATATTTCAATACAATCTTATCAGCTGTTGATAAATAAAGCAGAGAAAAAAATCATCAAGTACATGGAAGTTTTGAGCAGCACAGATATCGAGTTTCATCTACTGCACATATATAGAACTTACTTTTGTATACTTGATTTTTTTAGATTTTCTTGACAAATAGAAAATACACATCTTCCTAATTAAAAAATATTTTTATACTAGTCCATAAGTCAAGGTTTAACAAAATTGAAAAGACAGGGCTGTATACACTATACTCTATGACTTCAGATCAATTAAAAGTTATTATAAATCAATCAACAAACCTTCATATATTCAGATATAAAACATGCATTTTAAAATAAGTCATAGGTCAAAGAAGAAATCATAATGGAAATTTTAAAAACACTTCAAACTAAAGAAAGTGAAAATATTATATATAAACGTTTGTGGGATCAGCAAAAGTGGAGCTTCAGTGGAAATTTATTGTTTTAGATGATTATATTAGGAAAGGAGAAATGCTGAAAATCAATGAGATAAATGTCCAACTCTAAGTTCTTAAAAGAAATAAAAGTAAACCAAAGGAAAGGAAGTGGATAATGGTAGATAAATGATAATGAAAAAAAAAAAAATAGACCAGATCAACAATGTCAGAAGTTGGATTCTAAATGACTAAAAAATTATATAAACCTTAGGTGAGATTGATATGATGAGAGACAGAGAGAGAGAGAGAGACATAGATAGAGACAGAGATGGAGAGAGACAGAGATAGAGAGAGAAATAGAGACAGAGACATACAGAGAAACAGAGACAGACAGAGAGAAAGACAGAGATGTCCACTGTCATGAAGTGGACAAATTCTTAAAGAATAACTTTCCAAACATAGCTTAGGAAGCAACAGGTCCTAATAGCCTAGTAACTATTGAAAAATGTCTCCTGCATATGAAACAGCCATCAGAGATGATTTTATGAGTAAGTGCTTCCACATTTTCAAAGATCCAATCATCAGATTCTCACACTTCACCATTCTCAGTTCATTGTAAAAGACTGATTTAATCTTAATAAAGATTTTATTTATTTATTTGACAGAGAGATAGACAGAAGAGCACAAGCAGAGGGAGTGGCAGAGGGAGAGGGAGAAGCAGGCTCTGCACTGAGCAGGGAACCTGATGCGGGACTCGATCCCAGGACCCTGAGATCATGACCTGAGCCGAAGGCAGACACTTAACCATCTGAGCCACCCAGGCGCCCAAAAGACTGATTTAATCTTGATATCAAAATCAAAGAGATGAGATTTAAAAATATTACAAATCTTTTAATTGTTAAACTATGTAAGTGTCCTATGCGGAACATTTATAATACAAATCTAAAAGTTTATAAAAAGATAATAAATTGTGACCAAATCGAGTTTGTTCTAAGAATCAAAGTACGAATTAATTTTTCAAATGCTACCATTTTCAATCACCACATTGATTAAAATACTAAAAATCATACAATTATCTCAACTGATGTAGAAAAAGCATGCAATTAAATTCAATGCTCAATCATGATAAAAAATAAGCTTGTAATATAAACCAATTTTCTTAACCTGTTGGTGTTCGCAAACATTATTCTAAATGGAAAATTGTAAGCAGTATTCTTTTTGAAATCCAGGACAAGACAAAGATATCTGTCACTGCTTTATTGTCTTTAACATCGTTTTATAGTCTAGTCAGTGTAATTAAAAAAATAAATTAATTAAAGCATAAGTATTTGAAACAAGAAAATACTGTCATTCTTTGAAAATGATTTGGTTGTATACATAAAACAACCAAGACCATACAGGCAAGTAATGAGAAATGATGGAAGAATTTAGAAAGATAGTTAACTACATGAAAGCCAATTGCATGTCTGTACAAACATTTAGAAAAAAAACATTTAAAGAAAAAGACACCATTTATGATGGCAACACAGACTATAAAATGTCCTAGGAATAAATCTAACAGATCTTTTGCAAGGACCTCTACAGAGAACAGTACAGATATAATAGAGGCATATTAAAAATTACTTAATAAATGGAGAGATAGAACAAAATAGGATGAGATGGAATGAGAATAGATGAGAGGATGTTTTTGAGTTAGAAAATTAAGTAATTGCATAAATGTTGAGTCTCTTGAAGATGATCTATAGATTCAGTACAATCCCAATGAAAGTTCCAATAGTTTTGTGTGTGTGTGTGTACATATGTTAAATCTGACAGATTGATTCTAATATTTATATGAAAGAGCTGAAGACCTAGTATAGTTAAGTTAAACTTGCAACTTGTGACTTAAGGAAGTAGTAGGGGAGATCTGAATCAGGAGAATTTTCTAACTGTTTTATAACCTGATTATTTATCATATTGTTATCCAGAAATGGAAGTAAATAAGTTGTTTTAAATATTCAAAATATATCTGGTCCATTTGGATTTTTCTGTATGATAATAAGGATAATATTTTTAAATTTTGCTAAATTTTTAAAATTTTATTTAAAAAAAATTTTGTATCTTAGGTTTATACTATGTATCAAATCATAATTGTTCATTCATACACATTATCATTGGTCTACACATGGCCTCCTTTTATCTTTTATTTCTTCTTTATTTACACAATAAAAAATGAACATCTGTGAACTCATTGCCCAATCCAAGAGTTAAAACCTTAATTTAACATACAAAATTCAAACTAGAGATGCAGTAAACTACTTTCTTTGTAGTAAATATTATTACTGCTTGCTTCTCCTTGTCCTTTCTTCTGGAAAAGAGACCTAGCAATAGTTTTCTTTTGTGGAACCTCCATTCCTTGAAGTCCTAATCAGATTATCAACTCTGATTGCCACCAATCCCTATCATAGATAAGTTTTGAAGTTTGACTCAAGCCCAGCCAATAAGATTTTCTTTTAAGGAATTTAAACTTGGAAAGAGCCATCTAAGGACAGAAGGCCATCCTGATGGCAGGACTCTAGAGAAACTGCCCATATTTCCTGTAAATGAGAGCCCCAGATGCAACTTGGATCTTGTCTTCTCAGCCTGGATGCTATATTCTTCTTAAGGTTCTGTGACAAACTCAATAGCATTCTAGGAAATCAAATTCTTTATTCTTTCCTTAAGTTAGTCTGAATCAATTTCAGTTGCTTGCTTGTCTGCTACCAAGAATTATAGCAATTACTCTCTGTATTGAATTTAATTGTCTACCTGAGTAATGACCCTGTTTCATAGATATGTGAATATCTGAGATCTAAGTCTAGGCTCATCGAACTTAGCTACTGACAAAATACCCACCAAGGAAATCTTAGACTGAAAAGTTACTGAAAAGTCCATTTATCCAACCTGAATCAATGAACACATCTTCAACCAATCTTTGAAAAGTTATCAATAAATAAAATAAAAGATGTGAGAAAAAGACACCCTGGTGTCTCTAAAAGAAAATAAAACCTACTTACATAAACTACACTGATGAATTTCTACTTCTTGGGTAAAGATCTTGAGACATGTACCATGAGGCCTCAGGCTCCTTGAGCCCCATATGTAACAATTTTTTCCTTCTTACAGGAAACAGATGGGATTAACAGACTGTTACATTGTCTGTGAAAATGAAGTATGGTTCCTCTCTTTCCATAGATAGACTGCTTGTCTGAAGCAAGGGAGACCATAAAATATCTCAAGTTTATATTTTAAAAAACCCTCTTTGTTTAAAAATCATTCTTATTTGTTTTGTATGCCTTTGTAAAGCAGAGGGAAAAACCTGCTCTTAAAAGGGTTAAGAAGCAAGACTAGATGTCATCAGGGCTAACAATTCTTGCAGGGAACAAAGTAATAGGTAATGGAGAAATTAGAATACCTCCTTGCCTGTTCCTTTGGGAAAGGTCAATTTGTTGTCCCCTAGCAGTTTGCCTATGTTAGGTAGGCTGACCTTGTATCTACTTGCATCACCAGGTAAACCACAGTGGCTCTGGAGTCTCAGACTAACTAGACAATTGAGGAATCCTACCTTCAGTAGAAACTACCAACAGTGCATTCAGCACATGCTCAGTGAAGAAATAAATGATAGCAATTTCTTTCCAATCACATCCATTCAAATTAGTATCTTTGGTCATTAGCCACTCAACCAGTTATAAATCCCCTTTATGTTATCAATATCCTTCAACATTCCTTCATGTTGTTTTTAAGAATACAGATGATCCCTGACTTACAATAGTCTGACTTACAATTTTTTGACTTTAGCATGGAGTAAAAACAATCTGTATTCAGTAGAAACCGTACTTTGAATTTTGATCTTTTCCTGGGCTAGCAATATGTGGTAGATCCTCTCCTGTGATGCTGGTCAGCCACAGCTCCTGGTCAACCATATGATCACAGAGTAAACAACCAATATATTGCAAACATTCTATACCCAGATGACCATTCTGTTTTTTACTTTCAGGGCAGTATTCAATAAATCACATGCAATATTCAATACTTTATTATAAAATAGGCTTTGTATTTGATGATTTTGCCCAACTATAGGCTAATATAAGTGAAAAGAGTGCGTTCGAGGCAGGCTAGGCTGAGCTATGATGTTCGGTAGGTTAGGTGTATTAAATGCATTTTTAACTGATGATATTTTTAACTCGCTATAAGTTTATCAAGATGTAAGCCCATGGTAAGTCGAGGAAGATCTGTATTAGGAAATATTTGTCTTGTTCAGATCCAGATTTCTGGATTGCATTTTTTATCAGCCATAATCATAGGCATATTTTAGGGAGAAATTAAATTACTTAGGCCTAAATAAAGTCAGTGAGGCCATGTTGACTTGGTTACCAACTTTTGGTTACCAACTTCCTTTCAAGATGGTTGAAAACCGTCATTTTAATAATGTGTATTAAAACCAGTAATTACCTGTGTTTGGTGGATTTTTTTCAGGACTGCATTGATTTGTTTTATACTTCTAGGATTTCTTCCATTCTTGATAAATTCTTATGGATGGAATGTTAACTGAAGTTCCCTGATATCTTCTGTAAATTTGCCCAGTAATCTTTGAAGTTTGTTTCAAGTGTCTTATACTCACTTATCTAGAGTATTTACATGCTTACAATCTATTGTAGGCCTCAATTGCTTCTATCAGTATTTGGTTTACCTTTTTCAGAAAACAAAATCTTTACTGAGAAAGAAAAATAAATTAAAAGTTTTTTTTTTTTCTTTTTGTAATACATCAGTATTTTATTGCTGGTCCAAAGCACTAAGCTTATCTATTGGAACATAATTTAGAATGCCCTTTTATGTGTTCATGGCAAATCTATTGTTATATAACTCTTTGTGGCTGGGTCTTCTCTCATGATTATAGTATCTGGTCATATTCTTTCTCGGAACTAGTGAGGATTTGAGGATGTCATATTTCAGTCCTTCACATAAGACCCTTCTTTCCTTTTAGTCTGTTTTTATTGAGGACTTATTTCTAGGAGAAACTCCCTGATTTTTTCTTCCTTTTTGAAGAATCTGAAAGAAGGTAATTGATAAAATGAGCTCAGTTCTCTTCCTAAACCACACATCTGTGAAAATTACTATGAAGACTGGACCTTACATGTGTGTATATATATATGCATATGTGTACATGTGTATGACATATAGAGTCTTACCTAATTGTATGTTTATTTAAACTGTATACTTGTTTGTGTATATATATATATATATATAATACATTATTAATACGTATATTTACATATACACATCAGGATATTAAAATAAAGTGTTAGCTGAAGTGTCAAATATTACCATGCAAAATTTGCAAGAAAGAAGTTGGGGTAAACTAGTTAGATGACTTTATACTTTTCATTCATATTGATGGCATGAAAAGGCCAGGAATTGGAAATTAGGGAAGGAATCTTGAAGGTTGCTTTGGAATGAGTTATCTTATGTGCCTTACTTCCTTCTTTTTTGCGGGGGGGTGGTGCATAGGAAGATACATCCTTAGAGAACTGAATCCGGAGGATCAACCACCTGGAGAATGTGATATATGATTCTCTTTCTTTCCCCCAAACACACAGTTTGGGTGACAAAGTGAACTTTTGTCTGTGTCACCTTCAAGAATTCTAAAGCTTGAGAGCTGGCTGGGTGGGTCGATGGCAGCAGAGCATAGGACTGCATTTTGGCAAATAATGGAGCCTCCAGAGTTTGTCAAAAGAAAGGAAGAGATGTGGACATGTGTGATGCAAAGCCCACAATTGGAAGTCTTAGATTCTGTTCCAGAGACAGACTAGAGGGGAGAGGAGAGTCAGCTGAGGGAAGCTGCCAGTGGCCTCCTGATGCTCAGTGGCTATAGAAGGAACCACAACTGGCTGGAATAGTGACAAAATTGCCCATATCATAGAATGTAAGTGGGAAGTTTCCAGCCGTGGGAGGTCCGAGGAACTCAGGATCATGTCATGAAGGAGATAACTCTAAGCACCAGCCAAACCCAGAAAGACAAAGGATCACCAGTTTGATTCCAACCAGTCAAAACCACCTATTGGAGTCAAAAATCTGTTTTCATATTGGGAAGGAGCTTCTCAGGTACAGGCATAGCTCTAAGATATTGTAGGTTCAGGTTCAGTTCCAGACCACCACAATACAGTGAATACTGCAACAGAGCAACTCAAAGGGATTTTTTGGTTACCTGGTACATATAAAAGTTATGTTTACACCATACTGTAGTCTATTGTGTGCAATAACAATATGTTTAAGAAAATCAATTTAAACCCCTTAATTAAAAATATTTTATTGCTAAAAAACGCTAGCCTTCAGCTGAGCTTTCAGTGAGTTCTAATCTTTTTGCCAGTGGAGGGTCTTGCTTCATTGTTGTGGATTGCTGACTGATCAGGGTGGTGGTTGCTGAAGGCTTGGAGTGGCTGCAGGAATTTCTTAAGATAAGGCAACAATAAAGTTTGCTGCATTGAATCTTACTTTCATGAACAGTTTCTCTACGCCATGCAATGCTGTTTGATAGCATTTTACCCACAGTAGAACTTTTTCAAAATTGAAGTTAATCCTCTCAAATTCTGCTGCTGCTTTATCAACGAAGTTTACAGAATATTCTAAATCCTTTGTTGTCACTTCAACAGTCTGCCAGGAGTAGATTATATCTCAAAAACATTTTTCTTTGCTCACCCATAAGAAGCAACTCCTCATCCATTCAGGTTTAATCATGAGATTATAGCAATCCAGTTCCATCTTCAGGCTCCATTTCTAATTCTAGTTCTCTTGCCATTCTACCACATCTCCAATTACTTCCAATATTGAAGTTTTGAACCCCTCAAAGTCATCCATCAGGTTTGGAATCAACTTCTTCCAAATTCCTGTTCATGTTGATATTTTGACCTTTTCCCATGAATCAAAAATGTTCTTAATGGCATCTAGAATGGTGAATCCTTTCCAGAAGGTTTTTAATTTACTTTGCCCAGATGCATCAGAGGAATCACTATCATGGCGCTAGAGCCTTACAAAATGTATTTCTTAAGTAATAAGACTTGAAAATTGAAATTACTTCTTGATCTATGGACTGCAGAATGAATGTTGTATTGGCAGGCATGAAAATAACATCAACCTCATTGTTTATCTCCACTGGGGCTCTAGGGTGACCAGGCACACTCTCAACCAGCAGCCAGTTTTGAAAGAAATCTTTCTTTCTGGACAGTAGTTCTCAACAGTGGGCTTACAATATTTAGTAAACCATGTCATAAGCAGGTGTGTTGTCATCCAAGCTTTGTTGTTCCATTTATAGAGCACAGGCAGAGTAGATTTAGCATAATTCTTAAAAACCTTAGGATTTGCAGAATGGTCAGTGAGCACTGGCTTCAACTTAAAGTCACCAGCTGCATTAGCCCCTAACAACAGAGTCAGCTTGTCCTTTGAAGCTTTGAAGGCAGGCATTGACTTCTCCTCTCTAACTCTGAAAGTCCTATATGGCATCTTCTTCCAATAGGAGGCTGTTCCATCTGCGTTGAAAAATTGTTGTTTAGTGCAGCTACCTTCATTAATTATCTGAGCTGGATCTTCTGGATAACTTGCTGCAGCTTCTATATCAGCCTTTGCTGCTTCACTTTTCACTCTTCTGTAACGGAGGTGGCTTCTTTCCTTAAACCTCATGAACCAACCAACTTTTTTTTTTAATTTTCTTCCAGAGATATTTTAATAAAAATTGGCTATTTCCAAGAAACACTCACTGCATGCCCATCAATAAAAGAGAACCACAACAAAATAGAAAATTTACCATATGGCTATGATTTAAAGAAAAAAAAATGGGCAGACACTCAAGCACAAAGTCCAATATTAAAGTCATATTCCTTTTTATGGGCTATGATTAGGATTCTGAATATTTACCGAAATAAAACAATACAAATGCTGGACTACTTAGGTCAAAGGACCTCTCATAGAAGCATATCTGTCCTTAAAGGCATTCCAGTTTGAGACTCAATTTTAAGAATAAGGCATAACAAATGAACAGAAGACATACCAGGTGAAAGAGGGATTCTTCAATTCCCAACATACTCTACACCTGATAAAACAAATATAGACTTTTTTTTTTTCTTTAAACAACTGCCAAGGCTGGAATCAAAGATAAATAGAAGGCACAACAGTTTTGCTCTGGTTTTGTGTTATTTGGATTTTGGGGTTTCTTTGTTTTTGGTTTTGTTTTGTTTTGCAAATACAAATTAAACATGAAAAAACTACTTCAAAAGAAATCTATATCAGTTGCATTCTAGACATTTAAAACCTTTCTCACAATTTAAATGGTAAAAACAGGTTTATAATTGTTTTGTGATCATATATCAAAAGAAAAAAAAAACTCTACTAACACCTTTTATTTTTTTAACCATACCAGCAAGAATCAAAACTGTCAATTTTTCCAATGGCAATTTCTACATACCAGAAGGTAGTCATGACTCTCAAAGAAGAAACAATTTGGATTTTTCCTGCCTTCAAAATGTTTATCAAATCCTGTGTTTCTCACAGGCTTTTGAAACACATAGAAAATAAGAAATATTCCAATGAATGAAACATACCAAATGTCAGTAATAAGCAAGACACATTCCTTTGGGGAAACGGCTGTTAAAAAAAATCCAGTCTGTATATGCAAAAGTAAAGCAAGGAAATTCAGTCTTTTTCTCTTCTTTAAAAATCTGTTTTTCCTAAAATATCATTCCACAAAATTGGAAGTGAAGGACTAAAAGGTGAGGAGAGGGAAGGGCGGGAAAGGGAGCACACATAATTAACACAAAAAGTAAAATTGTACAAACTTAAGCAGTTTATAATAGACTAGGGTCAAACTCCAGGATACCAAACGCTGGTGTAAGAAATTCACCATTCTGCAGGAGCTAGGAGATTTGTACTGCTGCGTGAAGATCAATTGAAGAGCAATTCACTGCCTTGGAGCGATTCCCCTTCCCACTCCAAATCCTGGTTTCTGCACCATGCCTCCCCGGGGAGGGCCTCTCATTCCACCACCCAGCCCACCTCGAGGGCCTCCAGGTCCCCGCAGGCAGTTATCTTGACGGTCCCCTTCCCGGGCAGCTCGAGTACTCTTCTCTTCCACATTCAGACGGACCTCACCTCTGAACATGATGGGCCGGTTGCTAAGGACCTTCTGAACAGGCTCAGAATCATCAAACACAACAAAACCAAAACTGGGTAATTTCCCGCCGCTGTTAATGCGTAGCTCTACCACATTCCCATAACTTTGAAAAAAATCTTTAAGCTCCGATTTGTCCACTTCATGTGGCAGATTGCCAATGAAAAGTTGGTGACTATTAGGGTGTCTCACAATTCTTTGGGGTTCAACATCACTTTGCTCACCAGCCTCACGGATTGGTCTAGGTCCGCTCTGGGGAGGAATATTTATTTGTTGTTCTCTCACTCTTTGATCCCTTTGAGGCCTCTGCGGTGGAATCTGAGACTCAGGCTTAGACTCTGGTCGAGGCTGTGAAGCTGGTACTTTAACAACATGAGGTGGTATCCCAGTAACTGGAACAGCTCCACTGGGTGGAAGGTTCTTACTGGTCACAGATGCCCAAGAAAATGTCTTCAAGTCTGAGCTATGTCCGTAGGTGCTGGGGAAGAACTCTTCTGAGCATCCTCAGGGGCAGTTTCTTCCAATGCTGGCTCAGACTTTTCCTCTTGGATTTCAAATACAGGTTCTTGCTCTGGTTCTGGTTCAGGATCTGGCTCCGGTTCAGCAACAGGTTCCTCTAAATGTTCTTCTAAGTCATTGCTGACAGTCTGATCATAGAAAGTTCCAGAGTCATCAGGTACCACCTCAGGTGTCTGCTGTCTTTCTTTAGGTTCCTCTACCTCTTCCTCAGATTCCTCCTGAGGCTCAGTGACAAAGCCACCAAAGACCTCATCTTGGTATCTGAAGATATCATTGTGAACGTAGAACTTATTTGCAACAGAGCCGTCAGGAGCAAGGACAAATGTCTGCATGACTCTCCTCAAAGCCTGGTTGTTAATAGAGAGAACCCCATCACCTGGACCACTACACCATCATTCAGAGTGGCATGAGCATCAACATGGTGAATCTTAGTGTGACAACTGGTAAAGTTTTGTGACATCGCTTTCCTATGGATCTCTTTCTGTCCATAGACCGCATCTGCTGGCTTTCCATTTGAATCCAATCCCCCGTGGACATAAGAAGAGTTCTTTCCATAAAATCTGTGTAGCATGTCTGGGGCCTGGTTCAGCAGTGTGTAATACTGTCTCACAAATTCCTGCCTGACCAGCAGGGGACTAGGCTTCTCCATAACCATTGCTTTGGTCAATTCAACCTGTGCGGCTGAGCGGGAGAGGAACAAGCTTTGCTCCACAGTACAGCAGAAGGCAAAATCCCCTCACGCAACTGCGTCCGCCCCAACCAACTTTTCTTCAGTTTCCTCACCTCTCCCAGCCTTCACAGAACTGAAGAGAGTGAGGGCTTTGATCTGGATCAGGCTTTAGCTTAGGGGAATGTTGTGCCTGGTTTAATCTTCTGTTTAGACCACTAAAACTTTTTCATATCAGCAATAAAGCAGTTTCTCTTTCTTATCATTCACTGTGTTCACTGGAGTATTACCTTTCTCCTTCAAGGACCCTTCCTCTGCATTCACAACCTAGCTAACTGGGTGGTGCAAGAGGCCTAGCCTTCAGCTTATCTTGGCTTTTGACCTGACTTCCTTGCTAAGCTTAATCATTTCTAGTTTTTGGTTTAAAGTGAGAGATGTTAGGGTCTTTCTTTCACTTGAATATTTAGAGGCCATTGTAGGGTTATTAGTTGGCCTATTTCAATATTGTTGTGTCTTGGGGATGAGGGAGGCCCTAGGAGAAGGAGACTGATGCGGGGAGGGGTGGTCTGTGGAGCAGTCGGAAATATACAAGTATCTATTAAGTTCACCATCTTTGGGGCATGTGGGTGGCTCAGTTGGTTAAGTGTCTGACTCTTGGTTTTGGCTCAGGTCATGATCTCAGGGTCATGAGATCGAGACATGCATTGGGCCTCCTTAGAATTCTCTCTCCCCCTCTCCCTCTGCCCCTCCCTACCAGCTCACGTGGGTGCACGTGATCTCTCTCTCTAAAAAAAAAAAGTTCACCATCTCATATGGGCATGGTTCATGGTACCCCAAAATTATAATAGTAACATCAAAGGTCACTGATCACAGATCACCATAACAAATATAATAATAATGAAAAAGTTAGAAATATTGTAAGAATTAAAAAAAATGTGACTGAGACACGGGATTGCCATAAACCTTCAATTTATAAAAAAAAGGCAGTATCTGTAAAGAATAAAGTGAAGCACAATAAAATAATGTATGCCTGTACAGGGAAGGAGAAGAAACAGACTAACTCCCACTTCCTTATTTGTACATGGTCCCCCTGTATTTTTGATTCTCACGTAGCAAAAGACAGTTCAACTATAGAATCAAACCTATGATTTGCAACTTAGTGAGACTTTAGGACTTCTAATTGCTTTCAAGTGATCACACTTATGGGGTGGATTTTCTTTTTCTTTTTTTTTTTTTAGATTTTATTTATTTATTAGAGAGAGAGAGAATGAGAGAGAGAGTGCATGAGAGGAAGGGGGGTCAGAGGGAGAAGCAGACTCCCCGCTGAGCAGGGAGCCCCATGTGGGACTCGATCCTGTTACTCCAGGATTGTGACCTGAGCCGAAGGCAGTCGCTTAACCAACTGAGCCACCCAGGTGCTCCATGGGGTGGATTTTCATCCAGGTGCCTGGGAAGAACTAGGCCACTGCCAAATTTGTGAGAATGGTGGTCAAAAAAATAAACTTACTTTGCAATTGCTCTCTCTGAGTCATATCTGTCACCCAGGAAAACCATTAAGATAGGCTGCATCATATGGATCCTGTTGTATGTCTAAATACCTATTATTTTAACTATGTTTTAATAATATAGTATATTTATGATTGCCTAATGTGTTCCCTAATTATCCCATGAGCACTGTTTTCTATTCCTGGCTTTATTACTTCTCTGTGTAGACAAACTGAAGTGATATTCAAGTCCTTTACATTTTAACAATGTCTTTCAACCAATGACCATTAGTTTCTTTGTCATCTATTTGTCTTCCTATCCATTTCTTTCTTCCTATTATCCACTTGTGTTTTGAATGGTGATTTTGTTTTTTTAAACTTCACAATCACTACTTAAGCTTTTATTACACACTTACACTGCCTTACCTTGAATTAATTTATTCAACTGCTCTCCAGTGAAACACATGCTTTTATTTAGCACTTTTATTTATTTAGAGATCAACACCCCTGCTTCTTGAGATCCACCTGATTTAACAGTCACAGGCTAAAATGGAACTGTAAGTTTGGATGTGGAAAATCAGTATCAGCCTCCTATCACCTGCCAGATAAAAATCAAAAGATGCTGGGTGGCTTATTTATTTGTTTATTTATTTAAGAGGCATTCAGAGAGTATTATTTTTTTTTAATTATAGTTGACACGCAAAATTACATTAGTTTCACGTGTACAGCTTAGCGTTTCAACTTCTCTAGATGTTATGCTGCACTCACCACAAGTGTGGCTGTCATCTGTCACCATACAATGCCATCACAACATCATCGACTATATTCCTTATTCTATATTTCTTTTTTTTTTTTAAGTGGACTCCATGCCCAGCACAGAGCCCAAAGTGGTGCTTGAACTCATGATCCTGAGATCAAGACCTGAGCTGAGATCAAGAGTTGGACACCCAATTGACCGAGCCACCCAGTGCACCCACCTTGCTGTATCTTTAAAATCCACATAAAACAGTCAGGAGCATCCTTAGAAATTTGTTCTTTTTGAGAAAATGCCAGTTCTTCTAGTCCAGGGGTTCGTAAGGACAGTCAGGGGTTTGTGAGCTCAAAATTATTTTCATAATGATACTAAAATATTAGTTGCTTTTGCCCTCTCATTCTGTCATTAGTGCAGAGTAGATGACATGTGAAACACCATCACACAAATGGTTAGTGGGATGTATGCTTGTGTTCTCCTGTTTTTAAATGCTTATTTAAAATTTTTAGTTAGGTAAATTTTGATAGATTATAACCACATAAACAAAAGCTTGTTAGGGTCCTTAGACCAAAGAATTTAAGAACCTGCATTCTAAAACTGTTTTTTAAATATTTAATATACAAGTAATTATACAATAAAAGTGGAGTAAAACTGGTCTAAATGAATATATATATATGTAATTGTTAGGGTTCTAAATGCATATATATATATATATATATATATATATATATATATATACACACACACACACACATACATATATATAATGGTTACAGTCCTCAGAAATTCTGAGGCTTATATTGTTTTTACTGTCTTATTCATATAGTTTACTATGACAAAAAACATTTGGAAAATCTTAATTTTCTTGATAACCACTTAACCAAAAAGGTCAGAGCTAGTTTGATGATTTAGTGTCCTGACATAAGTATTTTTGAAGAATTATTGCCTTGCATATTAAATTAATTGGATATAGATTTACTTTTAAATTATGTAGTCCAGTGTAAACATACTTCAATTAAAAATAAGTTAACTAAATAAATAATAAATAAATAATGTAGTCCAGGGGAAGCAAACAAAAGGAATAATATTGGATATATAATGTGGTAAGTCAGTCATACAAGATAAACTCATCTTTTCTAGTTACTCTGAGAATATTTATTGGTAAGTATTATCTCTCATTTTTCATTTTCATAAAAACTTCAATGCATTTATCAAAGTGGAGCTTTTCTCTCTTAATCTGTTGTGTAGAAAGCAGTCCGGGGAAAACAAAAAAACACAAAAGCCAAGAACTAGGAATGCCTACAAAGTAGAGGAAGCTTATATCTCTTTTAGACAAGTCAACATTTTTTTATTCAAATATTTAAAATTATATGAAATGACAAAAGGAAAAGATTCTTTTAAGGTTTGTGCATTTAGGACAGAAAAAATTAAGGATGGCTAGCCCAGAGGTAGAGAGTGATTTATAAAGAGAAAAGTTAAAACTAAAAATAGTCTTCTCAAGTCTTGCACTATGGAGAATAGGAAGACATCCTGATCAGTGACTGGGGAAACATTAGGTAGTTGGAAGTTTAGAGGTATAATTAGGAAAGTTACACAAAGGGGTTTCTCAGTATTGATTGAGTCACACACATTATCATTGACAAGGAACAACAAATGAATAATACATTATTTAGATGACAAAGGGGTGTTAATGCCCAGGAAAGGAGACTTTAAAAAATTTAGTGACTTGGGAAGACTGTCCAAGATTACAATCCCTTGAAAAGAAAAATATTGATAATAAAAACAAATTAGGAAGGAAATATACTCCATCAAGTATGAAAAATTAAAAAGAAAAGGAAGATGAATATCTGGGAGGTAAAAAGTAAACCTCTGATGAAGAATTAATGAAAGGGGACCTCACAACGAAGCTGTGAGACAGTCATAAGCTGTTGGTACTGTTTATGCCATTGTTATAAATTACCCCACACTCCTTTTCGTCATTATTTACTTACCTTTCCTGGTTGTTTCTGGCTTCAGTACAGTTAGTTATTATATTCCTTTGTCTAGTGTTCTGATTTTTTTTAAGCCTTTGACCTCCTACTTTTTCCTTATCTACATTATTAAGGGAGAAGAAATGTGATTGACATTTAAAAGGTCTCATCTATGCCCTAGAAACTATGATGAGTACTTTGTATAATATGATTTAATCTTCACAAAAATTTGTGAGATACATAGAATTATCTTTATTTTCCAGATGATAAATCGCAAGCATGATTTGCCAAAGATTATACAGCTAGGGAATGACCAAGTTCAGTTAGCGTTCTTTCCACTACACTATAGTGATTTCAAAAGTAATTGCTAATCATAATTATGAATATGGGACACTCTGGAATCATTAAAGAAAGATTAAGTACTACTCAGTGTATAATATTAGTTTAATTTCAGAAGCAACTGAAATAACTCTTTTCTTTAACAATTAACCCACTTGATTTTATTGTATCACTGGTGGTAGAAATAACATAAAATGCTTACGGGCACATACAGAAGCACATTCCTCCTGTCGGCTGATGGAAACAGGAGGGGATTCCTGGAAAATTTTGTGGGTGTCTCTCTCTCTCTGGCAAAGAATGTCAGGCCGAGTCTCCAGGTCTGTTATGGAGGGAATGCTCTTATTTTCCTTCTGTTTTGCAGTCTCTCCTTAGAGACATAGTGCTCTCCGGCTTCCTCCCGGCTGCCAACTCCATAGATTGTTGGCTTTCACTCACTTATGCCCTGAGAAGTCTTTTACAGAAATAGCACAGCGGATTACAGATCTGCCTTCTCTTACTGCTCAAATGCACCAATATTTCTTAGCCCTTGGTACACAGGCCAATTTTGTTAAAAAGGTTTTTGTTCCCCGAGGAATTGTTAAACAGTATGTCTGTGTCACAGTTATTTTAAACAGTAGAGTTCATATGAAACATCTCTGCCATGACGACTTGCATATATTGGGCAGCCAGTGCATTATAAATTGAATAAAAAGCAATTCCATTCAAAGCCGTAGAGGGGTTGTGATTCAAGCCAAAGAGAACAGCAAACCTGGTGCACAGTGGAAACAGCTTTAAAATATGCAAATTACCAGGCTTTACATAAGATAAAATGAATCAAAATCTCCAGTGTTCAGCGTAAGAACTCAGTTTTTCAATGGCTCCCCTAAGCCCCGCGATGTAGAGAGTGAGCTGTTTCCGGGGGTCCCGGGGAGGACCGGAGAAACCTCCCTCAGGGCTAGAGAGCTGTGAAATGAGGCTGGGAAGCTGGGAAGGAGACAAACCGGGGAGGGTTTCCTACACAAGGGTAAGAGTTTATACTAATCTAGCAGTCAGTAGGGACATATTTGATTTGTGCTTTTAAAAGACCACTCTTGGGGCACCCAGGTGGCTCAGTTGGTTGAGCGTCTGCCTTTGGCCGGGGTCATGATCTCAGGGTCCTGGGATGGAGTCCTGCGTCGGGCTCCCTGCTTGCCAGGGAATCTGCCTCTCCCTCTCCCTCTGCCTCTTCCCTCTGTTCCTGTTCTCTCTCTCAATCTGTCAAATAAATGAATGAAATCTTAAAAAAAAAAAGTGTGGTACATATACGGATGGTAGCAAGAGTAGAGTCAGGGAGCCAGCTTAGAGGTGATTTTGTTGGTCCAGATGAAGAGAATGACAGTCACTTTGATTAGCAGAGTGCCGGTGGTGTGGGGAATGGGGGTAAATAAAGGGATTTGTGAGATATTTGAAAGATAGAATTTAATGACTTATTACATAGGTGGGATGAGGGAATAGGAAGCATAGGCTACTTTTCCAGTCCTAACAGATAGCATAATTCATAGTCTATTAACAATTTCAGGACTGAAAACTTACGTATTTTGAAAATTAGATAAATATTGTTAGAACTTAAGGGTACCTGGGTGACTCAGTGGGTTGAGCATCGACTCTTGGTTTTGGCTCAGGTCATGATCTCAGGGTGGTGAGGCTGAACCCCACATCAAACCCCTGCTTGAGATTCTCTCTCCTTCTCCCTCTGCCCCTCCCTGCTCCTGTGCTCTCTCTAAATTTAAGAAAAAAATAGTGCTAGAACTTAATTAGCGCTCCAAACTAGAGAAAGGGGAGGATATGTTCCATTTTTAATTATCTAAAAAACTTTTCTGCAATTTTATGCATAGTACCACCAGTCTTATGTTGATATCCCTTATAGACCATTATTTCTAAGCTTAATCTCTCATATTACAATTTTGGTTTGTTTAATTTTCTCCTGCTTTTGTACACAGAGCAGTTAGTTAGCATCCTTGACTTTGGACATATCATTATGCATCGCCACGATGATTCATTCACAGATTATCAATGACACCAAAGGCTATACTGTGGGGAACTATAGATGTTGCCTTGAAGACTCCAATTATAAAATTTTAGGGTTATGTCCCAGAAAATCCCAACTTTCAATCAATAATCCATTTAGAATGTTTTCATTTGCTCATTATTGAAAACTTTCATATTCTGGCTTCTTTTTATACAATATGATAGTAAGAGAAGGAGTTTCTTAGGCTTTCCATTTCTCCTAAAGTTCATAAAAAGGTAATTCATAAAAGAAGAACAACTTAGTGCTAATGTGTTTAAAAAATAGCTGAACCTGGGTGCCTGGGTGGCTCAGTCGTTAAGCGTCTGCCTTCGGCTCAGGTCATGATCCCAGGGTCCTGGGATCGAGTTCCACATCGGGCTCCCTCCTCGGGGGGAAGCCTGCTTCTCCCTCTCCCACCCCCCCTGCTTGTGTTCCTGCTCTCGCTGTGTCTCTCTCTGTCAAAAAAATAAATAAAATCTTTAAAAAAAAAATAGCTGAACCTGATATATAACAAAAGGATAATGCTGCATGTGAAACATTTAGCACAGGATCCATACAATTAAAGCAAAGTACACCGATTGACTTATTTCACTGCATAATATTCCATTGTGTATATATATATATACATATATATGTATATATATCTCACATCTTAAGTCAATCAGAGAAAGACAAGTAGCATATGATCTCACTGTTACGAGGAATTTGAGAAACAAGACAGAGGATCATAGGGGAAGGGAGGGTAAAATGAAACAAGATGAAACCAGAGATGGAGACAAACCATAAGAGACCCTTAATCTCAGGAAACAAACTGAGGGTTGCTGGAGTGGAGGGGGGTGGGAGGGATGGGGTGGCTGGGTGATAAACACTGGGGAGGGTATGTGCTATGGTGAGCGCTGTGAATTGTGTAAGACTGTTGAATCACAGACCTGTACCCCTGAAACAAATAATACATTATATATTAATAAAAAAATCTTACTTTAAAAACTAAAAAAAAGCAAAGTACACTATTATACTAAGTCTAAGAATTCTTAGCTATAATAGATATTTCTTCTTTAAATGACAGTAAATGGTGAAAATCAATTCTTTAATATCTTCAATTTAGTCCCATAGTTTCTGGTTTTTCACCTAGATTACAGAAAGGAATCTATTACTAAAATCATTAAAACATAAATATCCCAATCTTGGGCAAAATAATAGAAACACATATGCTACATAGTTGTTAATAATTTACCACAAATCTAAACTTATTAGTTATTCCTTAGTTTGCCAGATGCATTATTTATGGGGTCTTTCCCTGTTGGTGGACTACAGCTGTCATATTAATTTTTAATCAAATTGTGAAATTTTATAAGTAATTCTTAATGCCAGGTGAATAAAAAGAGAAAGATCTCTGGAAACAGTATTACAATGTATCCTATTTCTAGAAACACATTTACCACTCATTCTAAATATCAAATATCAGAATGATTTTAAGGAGGATAGTTAGGACACATCACACATCCATTTTCTCTAAGTAAATTTAGAGCTTATTTGTGCCTGTGAAGTCCTACATTTTCTGCCTTTAAAGAAGCAGCATGGAACTGAATATTTATGATCCTGACACTGCCCCTTTTTTGTTTTCCTCAGGGATTTTACCCAGCCCAATGGAGAAAATGAAAACCGACATTCTCTGCAATCTGCCAAATGCTAAAACTATTTTCCCGCAAATACAGTAAAAAATTATCTTAGCATTAAAATGCATAAATTGGAGAGATCATGAAAGAAAAATTCAGAAGCTTTAAGGAATTATTAACAGAGCTAACTCTCCATTCACCTAAAAGCATACACATGCTCACATATAGATCGCCTTGTCAAATATGGTGCAGATGGAAATTTTAGGTATATGTTCTCTGGAGTTGAATATTATTGTGTGTGTATGTGTGTGTGCGCGTGTGTGTGGTTTATTTTTTTTCAGACTAAAACCAAAAATCTGTGAAATATAGATCCTTTAAAAGGAGTTTGTGTATCAGCATATTCTATCTGACTTGGTAGGAAAAAATTACATTTATACGTTGAGTTAGAATCAACAACACTGGCTTTGAGGTTAGGGTTTGTCATTTATTTACTGGTTTCAAGAATTTGGATTGGTCAGCAGACATTTCAGGAGGCTTGGCCTCTACCTGGAAAATGAAGATACTTTTTTTTTTTTCTCTTTTTACTTGTTTTTATTTTTAAATTTTAAAAAAATTTTAATTTTTTTTATGTTCACTAGCCACTCTATAGTACATCATTAGTTTTTGATGTAGTGTTCAGTGATTCATTAGTTGCGTATAACACCCAGTGCTCATCACAGCATGTGCCCTCCTTAATACCCATCACCCTGTTACCCCCACCCACCACCTACCTCCCCTCTGAAACCCTCAGTTTGTTTCCCGGGCCCATAGTCTCTCATGGTTCATCTCCCTCTCTGATTTCTCCCCCTTCAGAATTCCCTCCCTTCCCCTATAGTCCCCCATGCTATTGCTTATGTTCCACATATGAATGAAGCCATATAATAATTATCTTTCTCTGCTTGACTTACTTCACTTAGCATAATCCCCTCCAGTTCCATTCATGTCGATGCAAATGGTGGGTATTCATCATTTCTGATGGCTGAATAATATTCCATTGTATATATGAACCACATATTCCTTGTCCATTCATCTGTTGAAGGGCATCTCGGCTCCTTCCATAGTTTGGCTATTGTGGACATTACTGCTATGCCCCTTCTTTTCACTACGTCTATCTTTGGGGTAAATACCTAGTAGTGCAATCGCTAGGTTGTAGGGTAGCTCTATTCTTAACATCTTGAGGAACCTCCATACTATTTTCCAGAGTGGC
Source organism: Mirounga angustirostris (assembly GCF_029215605.1). Lineage (NCBI taxonomy): Eukaryota > Metazoa > Chordata > Mammalia > Carnivora > Phocidae > Mirounga > Mirounga angustirostris. The sequence continues at coordinate 147,104,307 of NW_026991710.1, read as the reverse complement.
TGTACCAGCTTGCATTCCCACCAACAGTGTAAGAGGGGTCCCTTTTCTCCATATCCTCACCAACATTTGTTGATTCTTGTTTTGTTAATTTTGGTGTAAGGTGGTATCTCATTGTGGTTTAAATTTGTATTTCCCTGATGGCTAGTGATGTTGAGCATTTTTTCATGTGTCTGTTAGCCATTTGGATGTCTTCTTTGGAGAAGTACCTGTTCATGTCTTCTGCCCATTTTTGACTGGGTTATTTGTTTTCTGAGTGTTGAGTTTGAGAAGTTATTTATAAATCTTGGATACCAGCCCTTTATCTGTACTGTCATTTGCAAATATCTTCTCCCATTCTGTGGGTTGCCTCTTAGTTTTGTTGACTGTTTCTTTTGCTGTGCTGAAGTTTTTATCTTGATCAAGTCCCAAAAGTTCATTTTTGCTTTTGTTTCACTTGTCTTTGGAAACGTGTCTTTGAAGAAGTTACTGTGGCTGATGTCGAAGAGGTTACTGCCTATGTTTTCCTCTAGGATTTTTATGGATTCCTGTCTCACATTGAGGTCTTTCATCCATCTTGAGTTTATCTTTGTGTATGGTGTAAGGGAATGGTCCAGTTTCATTCTTCTATATGTAGCTGTCCAATGGAAAATGAGGATTCTGATATTGCCTGCACCACACAGTTGTAATAATCAGGTGAACATGTGACAATGTGAAGTTCGTGTAAGGAATTGTGTATTATTGTGTTTTTATTATGTGTGTGAGCCTAAATTTGAAACACAAAAGAACATTATCTTGTCCAGAGAGGGGTGAGGCCCAGGAACGAAATATAGATGATTTAAAGTGCATTGAAAATGTAAATATGATTGGATCTTTTGAAGAAAAAGCTCATTCCTAGAGGAGCATAGAAACTCAAAGGACAAGGCATAACAATGGGTTCTGTTCCTGTATTCAGGAATAGGTATGATTCAGCCACTTAGTACTTTGATGTACAGGTTTTAATACAGTTAAAAATGAAATAAATGTTTATAGTGTTTACCTCTAGTTTTCTCACTTTTTTTTTCTACAAAAATTTGCTTGTACATACTATTTCATCAAAATAATCATATAGATAACTTGCATTCTTGCCTTTACGTTTGACAAATATGTGACCAGAATGTCCTTTTTGAATATTTATTCCCTTGGAGAAAAAAGATAGTATTACAGAAGAAAGCTCCTGAGGACCAGAGTAACACTTAATCTCCAAAGATTTATTTTTAAATGCAGTGGTCTAATTATTTTGAATATTAATCAAGTTCCTAACACAGACATTGAGTTAGATTACTCTCAAGTAGTCTCTTTGGTAAAACCTAAGCAAGATATTGTTATGTTTAATATCTAACCCATGGATGGCAAAGAGCATCTCGAGCCTCAGAAGGACAGGCTACCTATTGACTGCTTACACCTCTAACTGGCCTAGAAGACAAGCAGATGGGGAACTATAAGGCTGGAAATAGATCTCCCTCTGCCGCACCCCCCCAAATCCTTTAATGTGCTATGAAAGAAGCTAGTTCAGTTTTTTTTTTTGTTTGTTTTTGTTTTTCTAAGTTGCCTAGCTAAATTATAGAAAGGATTAGTTTTTATTTAGTTGTAGACTCAAAAAGACAATTCACTCTGGCCTAGTATTTTAAAATATGGAGAAGTGATGGGTGGATGAAAAGTTTATAAAGGAGTTAGTTTGGGAACATACAAGAAAGTGGATGAGAAGAAAGATGCTCCAGTCCCTTCTTCAGGGACAGCACACTTGAGAGCGAAAGACTATGGTTTTATTTTGGTTACTCTGCTAATCCATTCCGGCTTAGTCTTTTTCTTGGTGCCTTTGCATATCACAGGAATAGATCTTACTATACGTGTGAGTGAACAGATAAATGGATAAAGAGGCTGGTATGGGACAAATTTTCCATAGATCTGTTCCAAGAGATGTATTGGCCTAGGCTATCATTTTAGCAGTCAAGACATCTATAATTGAGTAGAAATGCCAATGAAAAATAAATGACCAAATGACAAAAATTCATCCTATTTTACACCAATCAACAAGGTTTCCTAAATTACTTTGCTTTGGTATTTCATTATCCAGGTTTCTAAAAACTGTACCTGTACTAGTCTTTGGCTTCCATTTCTGCCCTTCCGCACTTCTCCCCTTTCCTGTCTATTTATGGTAATTTTCCCACAGTATTTTTACCTGTACATCTGAAACTTTTGAGAACTCCATTATTGGACTGCTTAACATGTTCAAAACAGTATCTTAAGTGCTATAGGAACTAAACATTTAGTTTTGCATGGAACACATGCACAAGTAACTACAATATCAATGAAGAAGTATGAGTTTAGTCATTTTGTCTTTGAACAAAAATGAATTAACCCCAACCTCGAATGAATAAGAAGTCTCATAGAGTAATTGGCATGTTAACAGTAAATGAAAAAAAAAAAAAAAGGATAGGGCTGGGAAATGAGAAGTTTGAAGAATAAGAACATTTTAGGCGGGAGAAGCAGCATAAGCAAAGGCATAGAAGGTGGAAAATGAAAATTGTGTGCCTGGAATAAAAAGTAGCTGAGTGCACCTGAAACTTAGAACACTCACAAGATTGACAAAGCAGGCTGGAGACTTTTTCTGGAAAGACTAAACACCAGTTGAAAAATTCAGACAGTATTTGGTAGATAACAGGATGCTACTGAATGGTTTGAATCAGAGGGTGACATGATGAAAAAGCAAATACACTGACAGTGAGAAGGATGGGCATTTGGATTCTTTCCAGTTTTTAGGTAGGATGAATAAAGCTATTATGATCATTCACGTACAGGTTTTTGTGTGAACGTAAGTTTTCATTTCCCTCGGACAAATGCCCTTGAGACCATTTGCCAGAGCGATATGATAAATGCATGTTTAATTTTGTAAGAAATGCCAAATTATTTTCCAGAGGGGTCGTACCATTTTTCATTCCCACCAGCAATGTATGAGTCATCCAATGTCTCTACATTCTCACCAGCACTTCACACTATCACCATTTTTTAAAAATATTTTTTATTTTAACAACTTTGAAACATGTTATCATAACATTTTGATGCCGATAAATATAAACTTAAAATTTTTAACAACTGTGTCATATTCCATTTTATGTGGGAACCAAAATTTCTTCAATCAATTTCAAATTGATGGAAATTAAGGCTTTTTTTCACGATTATTAACAACAGTCCAATAAGCTTACATCTACCTGTACTTATCTGATTATCCCACTGATTAAATTCTTAGGAGATGGAAGGTTAGTATATTCTTTTTTAAGGCTTTTGACACACCAGCATTTGACTTGGGAGTTAGGGGCTTGGGTTTGGATATTGATTCTATCATTCATAACTATTTGATTTTTAACATGCTGTTTAATCTTTCTGGATTTCAGTTACTTCATATCTAAAAAGGGGATATTATTTTGCTTGTTTATCTCTTAAGATTATTGTAAGTACTAGTTAGAATATTTTATAGAATGCAACACTCAAGAATCTTACATATACTCATTAGGGGCGCCTGGGTTGCTCAAGCAGTTAAACGTCTGACTCTTGATTTTGGCTCAGGTCATGATCTCAGGGTTGTAAGACTGAGCCCTTTGTGGGGCTCTGAGTTCAGCAGGGAGTCTGATTCTCTCCCTCTCTCTCTCTCCCACTACCCTTCCCCCAACTCACATATTCTCTCTCTAAAATAAATAAATCTTAAAAAAAAAAAGTCTTACATATGTTCATTAAACACAAGGTCTTCCTAGATTTAAGTTTGCACAATACTTTGAATATAGTAAAGTACACTGATAGATTTTATTTCATGCATCATCTCTGACTAGTTTTTGGAGTAATAGTTTTTTGAGAAAATCCTGGACTTAGCAGGAAAAATGCCCAATTTGTGATACCAGCAGTGGATTCTTCATAGCTGGGGTGGGTAGAATAGGACAGAGAATCACCAGTCTTAAGTGAGGTATATCATTTAATAAATATGATAATTAAATATATAATCAAGCTTAAACCATCCTCCTTATCCATAATACATGCAGAAGAACATGCAGAGCTGTGTTGTACTTGGAAAATATACTTTTTCCCAAAGGTGACGCTGGTGTCAGAAGATACAAAATTTTCTATCTTAAATTGAGGCAGTGTTTGATTGGCCAAGTATAAGGAAGTTACAGAAATTCAGAGACTGAGAACATTTTACATCTTGTTAAGAATTTAAAATATGGTGGGGTGGCCTGGGTGGCTCAGTTGGTTAATCATCCAACTCTTGATTTTGGCTCAGGTCATGATCTCAGGGTCATGGAATCGAGCCCCGTGGGTGACTCCATCCTAGAGGGGAGTCTGCTCTCCTCTGTCCATCCCCCACCCCCACTCTCACTCTTTCACAAATAAATAAAATCTTTAAAAAAAAGAATTTAACTCTGATTGACATCAGAGAAAGACATATATCATGTGATCTCACTGATAAGAGGAATTCTTAATCTCAGGAAACAAACCGAGGGTTGCTGGAGTGGTGGGGGGTGGGAGGGATGGGGTGGCTGGGTGATAGACATTGGGGAGGGTATGTGCTATGATGAGCACTGTGAATTGTGTAAGACTGTTGAATCACAGACCTGTACCTCTGAAACAAATAATATATTATATGTTAAAAAAAAAAAAGAAGAAGATAGCAGGAAGGGAAAAATGAAGGGGGGGAAATTGGAGGGGGAGATGAACCATGAGAAACTATGGACTCTGAGAAACAAACTGAGGGTTCTAGAGGGGAGGGGGTGGGGGGATGGGTTAGCCTGGTGATGGGTATTAAGGAGGGCACATTCTGCATGGAGCACTGGGTGTTATACACAAACAATGAATCATGGAACACTACCTCAAAAACTAATGATGTAATGTATCGTGATTAACATAACATAATAAAATAAAATTAAAAAAAGAAAGAGACAATACCTATTTGATTGTATAATTTGGGGTAAATTAGTTGATAATTAAATTACATTACTTTTTCATTTTATAAAAAAAGAAAAGAATTTAAAATATGATAAATATTTAAAGGCCATTCCTCAGCAAGGTCTAATTAATGCACATATGAAATATGTTGTCCATTTTTTAAAAAGATTTATTTATTTGAGAGAGAGAGAGAGTGCGTAAATGAGGGGAAGGGCAGAGGGAGACTCCCCACTGAGCACAGAGCCTTATGCAGGGCTGAATCTCACAACCCATGAGATCGTGACCTGAGTCAAACCAAGAGCCACCTGCTTAACCCTTAACTGACTGAGCCACCCAGGTGACCCTATTTTTTTTAAGTAGACTCCACGCCCAGCATGGAGTCCAACATGGGGCTTAAACTAACGACCCTGAGATCAAGGCCTGAGCTGAAATCAAGAGTCGCACACTTAACCGACTGAACCACCCAGGTGCCCCTGTTGTCCATTTTCACTATTAGCACATTATTATCATTTTTAGTGGGCTCAGGTTTCAGTCTTTGAAACTACCGGGAACCAGTCGTATGGGTCTCACTGTCACTGGTGTTGACACGACTCCATTGGGCAATGCAAACATGAGTGAGCCAAACCATCAAAAGGAACAGCCTTTTTCTTACTTTTCCATGACCTAATTTCTCTCCCTTAAGGGCCCTGGTATGTTTTACTTATTTAGCACTTATTTAATCAGATATTTTTGGATCACCTAATTTATTGTATTATTATTTAACATTTCACACAGGACCTTTTTTTTTTTTTTTTTTTCTAAATATATATGATCAAGTCTGAAGGCTCTTAAGAGCAAAAACTGGTGTACAATTGATTGTGTTCCCCAACATCTAAGGTTAGGCCTGTTAGAGTGGCTGCTGAATAGATGATAATCGAATAAATAAATAATGTATAGAAAACTGTGCATATGAAATAATGAATGAATGGACTAGTTGGAAGTCTGGGAACTAGAAATACAAGGCTGTCATACTACAAAATACCTGATGATTGATATAATAAACTGCTTTCTGTTTATGTACAAAAAAGTTCTCAACCTAATTTTAAAGGTTTTGATCTTGTTTTCTGTGTTGTCAGGATACTGAAATAGCTAATAACTGAGGGGATAGAGGTGTGTCTTCACTCTAGCAATTTTTGAAAAGAACAGACAGCTCCTTATCTGTACTTTTTTTTTTTTTTTAAGTAGGCTCCATGCCCAGTAGGGAGCCCAATGTGGGGCTTGAACTCACAACCCTGAGATCAAGACCTAAGCTGAGATCAAGAGTCAAACACCTAACTGACTGAGCCACCCAAGTGCCCCTACCTATCTGTTCTCTTTAGATTCATCTAAAGTTGGATGAACTGGATTTGCAAAGCTGGGGCTAAGATGAATGATTTCTATTTCTGGCAGATGAGTGAATCCATGAGTTTGGGAATGAGCCATGCTCTGGAGGTCGCAAGAATGGTCTCTGTAATGCCTACAGTTTACACTGCTCACACAAAAGAAAGTCAACCCCTGCTTCTCCCTATTTGCTTTTAGAATAAAGAATACTACTCCCAGTTAACTGGAAGTTTTTGTGAAAAATCATCCAATCTGCTTGGTTGTGGCCAGTGTGTCACTAACTGCTTCATTCTGTTTGATTTACATGTTCCTGGCTCAGCAGCTAACTAGATTCTTAACAAACAGAACTAAACTGTGACACTTTCCCTTTCTATTTCTGACTGTAATATCTTTGGCTGTAAGTTGTTATATATTGTATAGATATGATCAATTGACAAATAATAAGAGCTGTATCTTTTCTAGTAAATCTGTGAGATTACTTTTTCATGGATTTCCAATAGAAAACCATAAATACAAATCTTTTTTAAGGGTCCAGGTAAAAAGTGTTTGTCATTAAAAGAGTTAAAAGAATTATTATATACACTTTGACACATTGATTTAAACCAATAAAATAGTCATATTGGATGTGAACATTTTCAATTGCCAAAATATTTTAATATTGCCTTACAATGACATGATGAACCATTTTTCATCATCAAGTAAAGCATTTTTCATGATGCATGTAAAAGTGATTAGATGTTTATTGCCTGCTCTGAACATCTAAGGCTCTGCCTAGTACTGTGTATTGGATCATAGGTCATTATGATCCAAGAAACAAAAATTTCATTTTGAGGATAAGGCAGACACCACAGCTTCTCATTTGGAGTTGTGTTTCTTTGGCTCTGAAGATATTTGGCTGGATTGGGTCTCTGTCTTTGGCCAGAATGTCTCATACACTCCCAAATATCTAATGGAAGCTGAGCTAATGAGAGAAATAAGCATAGGAAACAGGTTCATAAACTTGTTTCACATTTTGGGAAACCAATTTTCTCTTTGAGCTTCGTTTACCTCATCTGTAGAATTGGTTAGAAACACCTTTCTTACAGGTAGATGTATTGTCAAAATTAAAGGCAATATAATGAATATAAACCCCACTGTATAGGAGGGGTTCAGATTTTTTCTCCAAATTTCTTTCTCTCAACTTATGGGGAACATATTCAGGCAGGTTACCAAACTAAAATCTCTATTTGCAGAACTTCATGGACTTGACCAGGCTAAGATTGCTTTAAATGTCACAATCACAAAACCATCAATAAAGGCCTTCCCAGGTGGGGAGAAGGTACTGTCCCATTTCACTTCTACTACCACTTTCCAGCTATATTAGCCCACAATAGGGTAGCCAGATTTATCAAATAAAAATACAGAGTACAGGGGCGCCTGGGTGGCTCAGTCATTAAGCGTCTGCCTTCCACTCAGGTCATGATCCTGGGGTCCTGGGATAAGCCCGCATTGGGCTCCCTGCTCGGCGGGAAGCCTGCTTCTCCCTCTCCCACTCCCCCTGCTTGTGTTCCCTCTCTCTCTGTGTCTCTCTCTGTCAAATAAATAAATAAAAAATCTTAAAAAAAATACAGAATACATACAATATTTGGAACATAGTTATACTAAAAAATTACTTGTTTCTCTAAAATTCAAATTTTACTGGGTATCCTGTATTTTATCCAAAAACTCTAGCCCAAATACTTTTGCACATTTTCTACTAGACATATTTTAATTTTTGAGCTTATCCTTGATTTCATTATTCCATTTAGCGTCACTTTGATTTTTTGATATTCAATTTCATTGGTTTATTATACATGATAGACCACTTTTCTATTAAGGATTTGCCACACAAAAAATTTGATGAACTGAACTCTATCTTTTTAAGAAATGCTAATGTTAAAAAAAAAGAAATGCTAATGTTATCATTCATATAAAACTGCATTTAAGTGATCTAAAATAAGACCTCAATTTATTTTTTTCATTATTTTAAATCATAAAACAATAAATCTGCCAGTCAATATCCTACATACTATCTGTTATTGTTTTATCTACCTAGCTAGGTTATTATCTGTCTGGTTATGAGTTCTATATTCTGTCCACCCAATGTTGGTTGTTATATTGTGTCTCCTCCCTTTGTCCTTTATCTTCCCTTTCTCACTCAAACTTTATTTTGTTTGTTCTGGGAGTTTTAATTTTGTGAAATTGAATGATTTGTCCCATCTTTTTTCTCCAGGTCATAAACAAACGTGGAAGTTCTACTTAAGAAATATATTGATGTTGAAGGGAGACATATGCCTCAGAGTTGTGTGGGTTCAGTGTTTCTCTGTGGTAAATTGGGGGTACTGAATCTGATAGACACAGGGAGACTCAGAAGTTCTGGGTATTCCAGAGTTTTTTGCAATGATGGCTTGATACTCTGAATTTCACTCTTCTCAGCCTTGATATAGGAATAATAATATAACCACAAACAATAGATCTAAAGAATAAAATGATAGTCATGAAAATGATTTATAAACTATAAAGTATTATACCAATATTAGATATTAATTTTACTATGTTAACTTATAATTTTTTATTTACAGAACATTGTTCAGATCTTATCTTACAGATACATATACTTTCATATATATGTATATGCATTTATTATATGTACTAATTATCATTTACCTTAAGATACTGGTTTTATATATCTTCACTATTTGTTTTTAATTCATCCTGAATAAAGTGATATAAAACATATGTCACATGAGTTCTTTTTCCATCCATTAAATTGATAAAATCTAATTTTCAGGAGAAAATGAAATAACAAAGAGAAGAATACTACAGAGAATCCTAGATACTTCAAAACACTGTGTACTCTTTCAGCAGAACAAAGAACAAACCAAGTAAGTTTTCATTATTTACCAGGCATTAACAATTGATTAATTCTGCTTGATTACCTGTCATTACCCTTCACGAGTTATATTGGCAGAGGGCAAGCCTCCACATAGAACCTGGAAAAAGGGCCCCCAAGGGTCTCTTCAATCAGAAGAGATGTGCTGTTGAGGTATGAGTGAAGCTGGAGTTTCTGCTAATAGAAAGACTCTGTTTCTGTGTCTACATGCTCAGGGCCTGCATCATTCTGCTGTTGACTCTGATGCAAAAGAGCCGAGCCCTGGCTGATTATAATTCTGTAGTGAAATGCAATACTCATCTCAAATTTTTGTCTCAACTGATTACTGTTTTGTAACCCTTGCATTCTGCAAGGAGTCATGCATTTCAATCCATGCTAGACATAAAATATCTGTTTTGACAGTCTTTGATTGTACTTAAATAGTACAGATTTTAAATAATCGAAGAGGGCTTATATAATAAAGTTTGAGGTCTCAGAAGTGCTTCCTGTCAGTAAGGATGAGAAGGAAAAGGAAGGTTTTTTAAAAATAGGATCATGGAATTATAGAAGTAGTAGATATGGCAATTATCTAGACTCAAGGACTTCGTTTACAGATGGCAAAAGGGAAACACAGAGAAGGTGAAAGAAGCTAAATGGCTTGTCTAAATTCACACAGTTGGTTAAAAACTGTGATTTTGGGTGGCCCAGATTAAGCATTAGACTCTCAGTTTACCCACAGGTCTTGACTCAGGATTGTGAGATTGAGCCTTACTAAAGGCTCTGCACTCAGCAGGGAGTCTGCTTGAGATTCTCTCCCTCCCTCTCCTTTTGCCCCTCCCCTGGTCATGTGTGCACTCTCACTCTCTCTCTCAAATAAATAAATTAATTTTAAAAAAATCCTGTGAATTAGATTTCTTAATCCTAATGAATTTTTCTCTCCACAACTTTTTTTTAGGATTTTTTTTTATTTATTTGAGAGAGAGAGCTAGAGAGCAAGAGAGAGAGCTCAAGTGAGCATGAGTGGAGGAGGAGGGGGGCTAAGGGAGGGGGAGAAGCAGACTCCTCTGAGCAGGGAGCCAGATGTGAGGCTCATTCCCAGGACCCCGGGATCATGACCTGAGCCAAAGGCAGACACTTAACCGATTGAGGTATCTTCTCCACAACTTTTAAACCTTTTAAATTTCTTTCTCTTTTCCTTTCTTTCTTTCTTTCTTTCTTTCTTTCTTTCTTTCTTTCTTTCTTTCTTTCTTTCTTTCTTTCTTTCTTTCTTTCTTCTTTCATTACTATAATTTATATATATGTGTATATATATATAATATATTTTATTATCTTATTAGCTTAACACAGTGTAGGTTTGGAGTCAGATTGTCTGTTTTCAATTTTTGACTCTGTCATTTATTACATGTGGAATCTTAGGTAGGATGTGAAGCTTCTCTATGATTCAGGTTTTTCATTTATAAAATGTAGATAATAATACTATTCATTTCATAAGGATATTGAAGATTAAAAGATGAAAGTATTAAAACATATGTAAAGATGCTTCCCTCAGCCTGGCTCAAAAATGTTTGTCATTATGATTGTTAATCCATTTTAATTAATGTAGATTTTAAGAACTGAATAAAGTTAAAGTGTGCTACATGATTCTTTCATATCAAATACCATAATGATTAAAAAGTCTTTTCCTGTGTCTACATGCTTGAGCCTCTTTCATTCTGTTTTTGACTCTGTTGTAAAAGAGCCTAGACGTGGCTGATTACAATTCTGCAGTGAAATGCATTTACTCATAGGTTATATGGTTATAATTAGAACGATAGTTATAATGAGAAAATGAAATTAGATAAGGGGAATTATCAGAATTCTGCTCTAAAGATCTTTGTACAGAGTAAAAATGAGGAAAAAAAGTAATCAGAGATACCTATGTTTCAGGGAAAACCTGGGGGATAAATGAAATTATTGGGAGAAGATAAGGGACCCATATGTATTTTTTTTAGGAGAAATGGTATAAAATATTCAAATAGATTTGAATCCTGCATCTACCACTTAAAAAATGTATAATCTTGGGCAAATTCCTTAACCTTCTGTGTTGGTGTTCTTTTCCCTCCTAGCTTTTCAAGGTATTATAGATGAATAAAATTTGTACATGTTTAAGGTGTACAACATAGTGATTTGATATTTGTATACACTGGAAAATAATCACTACAAGCAAGCTAGTTAGCACATCCATCACCTCATAGAGTTCCATATTTTGTTTCGTTCTGTTTTGGTTTTGGCGGTGAGAATACTTCAGATCTACTGTCTTAGCAATTTCACATCACACCATATTATTAACTATTCTGCGTTGGAATGTTCTTATCTATACCACATAGGATAGTTGTCAAGATGAAATAAGGTGACATATATAAACCAAAAGCAAAAACAGGGTAGATAATAAAGATGGGGGCAATAACAGGTTGATTAACAGAGGTGGAGTAATTACAGGTCAGCATCTAATGGCAGAGAAAAAAGTGACATACTCACAGAGATAATATCTAGAAAAATAGAGAATGTTTTAGCAGCATTGTATGCTTCAGCACTTTAGACCAGGAACTGGCAAACTCTAACCTGCAGGCCAACTGCTCCCTATGATGAAAAACTTAGAATGGTTTTTACATTTTTAAATGGTTGAAAAAAGCCCTAAAAGATGAGTAAGATGAATAATATTTCCTGACATGTGAAATTGTACAAAATTCAAATTTCAGTATCCATGACTAAGGTTTAATTGAAACACAGCCATGCTCATTAATTTCATATTGTCTATGGCTTTGTTCATGATACAATGAGAAAGTCCAGTAGTTGTAACATAGCGTATTTGGTCCACAAAGCCTACAATATTTACTGTCTGGCCTTTTACTGAAAACATTTGCTGGCCCCTGTTTTAGACCATTAAATTATCTCTGAGAGAATATATTCCCAACAAATCCAGGACCAGAAACGCTTCTCAGAAACTAAGTCAAGTAGAGAAGGGATATCACAGATGAGCATATCAGAAGGCAGGAGAGCCTTCCAATGTCCACAAATAAACTGAAACAGATTAAGAAAAAGTTGAGGACAGTCATTTATCCCCAATCTATGGAAAAGAAGATGGTGGGATAAAAATGGTCATTATGGGGCGCCTGGGTGGCTCAGTCGTTAAGCGTCTGCCTTCGGCTCAGGTCATGGTCCCAGGGTCCTGGGATTGAGTCCCGCATCGGGCTCCCAGCTCGGCGGGAAGCCTGCTTCTCCCTCTCCCACTCCCCCTGCTTGTGTTCCTGCTCTTGCTATCTCTCTCTCTGTCAAATTAATAAATAAAATCTTTAAAAAAATGGTCATTATGAAAGAAAGGAGATGCTTTGAAAGAAAAGGTTAACAAATGGGAAAAAGAAGAATTTTTTTTTTCCTCAGAAAGGAAATATCCCTCTGTCTGCACTATATCCGATAGTTTAGGTTATTGTAGATCCTCTACGTTGGAGGTTGGTCTACCCTGGAAAACAATCAATCACAGCTAGTGCCAAATTGCCCTGTAGTTCCTGGCCCCAGACAAAATGGGAAACTCTGCCTGAGGTTCTAGCATTATCACATTAAAAATGTCTATGTGAAGGTTTGGCTGTGTTCAGGAAGATAAAATATTCCTGTCTCTCTTCTATGTTCTTTAGCTGTTTTTTTTTTTTTTTTTTTAAGATTTTATTCATTTATTTGAGAGAGAGAGAGAGAGTGAGAGAGCACATGAGTGAAGGGGGTGGGGAGAAAGGCAGAGGGAGAGGGAGAAGCAGACTCCCTACTGAGCAGGGACCCCGATGTGGGACTCGATCCCAGGATCCTGAGATCATGACTGAGCCAAAGGCGGACACTTAACTGACTAAGCCACCCAGGCACCCCATTCTTTGGCTGTTCTAATAATTAAATGGACATATGACAGATTAACAGGAGAAAAAAAAAATACAATTTTGTATGGATGGGAACACCAAAGATATGAAGTTCCCTGACAGTCAGGCAATTGAGGTTTATAGGAGAAGGACATAGGGATCTAGGACTTCAAAAGGGAGGGAGACAATTTACAGGAAGATGGGAGGGTCAAAAGTTTGGCGAACAAATGTTTGCCATGAAGGTAAACCTTTCTGGTGTAAAAAGTTATCTCTGGTATTAGCTCTCTTCCTGGTACAGATCCTCTACCTAAATTCTTTTAGGCAGTTAAAGGAGAAGTAAAACAAACAAACAAATAAACAAAATCTTCCTGTGTCTGTTGGGTCTTGATTACCATTGCCTCAAAATAATCCACCTGTGGCATGTTTTGGGGTCACATATTCTATCCCCTCTCAGTGGCACTAAATAAAAAAATTCATTTGAATCAGAGATAAACATGCCAATAAGACTGCAAATGGCCATGCGTCACTGTCTCTTCTATATACCTTGTTCTATAACAGTTCCCCAAATGCTTTTTGAATTTTCCCTTTCCCACACATTTGCTCCAGATGTTTTTGCAATCAGAATTTTCATCCTTTTCTGTAGAAATCTCATCTATCTTTCAAAACCCTATTAATTTCCTCCTTTTTGAGAAAATTCTCCTTGTACTGCTAGTTAGAATCATTCTCTCCCTCTTCTGTCTTTCCATAATTCTTTAGATCCACTTCTATTTCACTCTTCATTCTTCACGTTTAGGTTGCTTCTGTGCATGACTGTAACCATTACTGGACCATAAACTCCTTAAGGATAAAACCGTGATCTTCTGTTTGCTGCCCCACATCCTCAAGCCCAGTATTTTGAGCATGATGGAGGCACAATGAATAGGTATGAAAGTGAATTGCTAAAGGCATTTCTCCCCCTTTTCCCATTTACCTTTTTCCAAGGTGGAGATGTCTTTAAAAAAAAAAGTGGTAGGGAAAGTAATGAGTGCTATTAAAAATCAAGTAGTGTTGAATGGAGTCAGAGGTCAACATAATCACATATTAAAATAGTGTACAATTAACCCCAAATAATTCTTAATGTGTATGGGGTAATTAACACACATTGAACTAGTCATTAAACATGAGTATAGAAAAATGTTCTCTACTGAATAGCTGATCAGTTTCTTAGAGCCCGTAAACTCAGAGACTTTTTTTTTAGTTATTTGTAAGAAAATTCAGGTTTTTCAGGGATAGAACACTTAATTAGCTAGAGCAGGTGATTAACTCCAAGAAAATAACAAGTTGATCCTGTGAGCCTAACCAAAGCTTGTACAGATTATACTTAGCATTTCAGGTCTTTAATTGAAGTAGAAAAAGAACAGGACTGGCTAGAAAAGCAAAAACATTGCATTTGGCATCATCAATAGTACCTTATAAATCTCATCTCTTTAAACTCAGAAACCTTAGAGGACCCCCAAATCGCTTTCTATCTTTTAGCTTCAAAACGAAGGGTCACATTTGAGAGCCTATTTTTGATGCAAGCAGATCTTTATGACTAAATTTCAAGCAGTTGCTCAGATAGAAATCGCTCAGGAGAAAGCAGAACGCTACTGAAGTTATAAAAAAGAAATGTGTGTGGATGTGTGAAATGAAGTAGACAGCCACCTCATCTGTCAGTTTCAGTCTGAGAGGTGCCCAACAATTTTATGAGTCATATGGAGAGTAGTGCCCATTAGGATAATATATGAATAACCTATATTTCTAAGGGCATATTTTGTGTTTTATATAATAAGGCAGAACCAAGTAGGAAATTATTTGCTCAGTTTGCCCGAGACCAAAATACAGTAGGATTCATTTACCTGGGAGATGGCAATGTTAGCCTGAGAGAGTGGTACCCATTTGGCTCTGGGAAAGAGAGCTGTCAGAGAGACACTTGTATCTACACCCTTCGAGCAACAAATATTTATTACCATGACCGTTTTGTGTTGCTTCAGAATTTTTTTTCTTAGCAGTACAAGTGAGAAGGGAGAAGTCATTTTTTCCTCTCTCAAAGAGAGAAGTAAATAATTTAAAATGAGCCTGGAAAAAAGACTGCCAATTGTAAAGGAATTAAAGTTGGTCATGTCCTTTTCTGTCTTTCTTCCCATTTTATAAATGTCCTTGTATTCTTTTGTTAATTACTTGATTATAAAGTCTTTTCAAAAATCAAATACTTTACATGGCTAAGTAGTAAAGCTTAATTTAAAAGCATGAGACCATGACATAATTTTAACTTAAAATGAGCCTCCCAGGCTAAGCAAATTATACTTTTTTTCTGGGTCACAAACTATCGTATACTTTCATATTTAAAAACATTACTTCAGGCAACATCTAAAATTCTTTCATTTTCTCTCTCTTTCTCATAGCTATGTATCTAACTTCAGATTTTAAACTTTGCTCTTAAGAAATCCAATTTGAGGATGCTCTTTCTACTATCTGTATGTACGTGCCTCAAGGGTTCAGAGATGATATGAAGCACTAAATATTGAGAAACCGCAGCTGGAGAAGTCTTCCCTCAGGGCACAGTGACTCTTTATTCATATCTGTCCCTGCCCAATTCCAAGCATGGTGCCTTGTACATAATGCCAACCCAGTAAATATATGTTGAATAAAAAAATAGTAATTGGGGTGTATGCCATTTATTAGCTGTGTGGCCTTAGGGCATACACTTAACCTCTTTGGAATTCAATTTTGATTTGTATTTTTTAATCCATACAATGATGATGTTTGGATTACATGCACTATTAAATTCCTCTAAGTTCCAACACTCTATAATCCCATAATAACTTGGCCATAACAAAAAGAAATGATGCTGAAGTGGCAAAACCAAACAAAAGCCTCAACTAGAAGGTTTCTTTAATGATTACATCTAGTCTCTCCAAGCATTAGTATATATACTCCTGGACCTTGGTGGACCACCACTCTAGTGAGCCCTCCATTCATGTAATTAGAGGAAAAATTCATATATTCAGATATCTTGAGATAGATTATCTTTGGTAATTCGTGAAATGAACATTTTGATTCATTTCAATAGGGAAAGTACCATCTTGGCAGATAAAGGTATTACTGTTCAGGTTAGCCTTAAATAACAGTCAAGAAATGAATAGACCTTTCCAACATGAATTTTTGTGTTTGCTAAATTACACTGAACTAAATTCCACATAAAATTAGGCAGCGTGCTTCTGGTATCTACTTCCAGTCAACAACACTAATGTCCAAAATGTTTGGGGTTTTGTTGTTGTCATTTATGTTTGTTTAGACTTCCTTGTCATCAGTTAAAGGCATGAAATAAGTCATATTACATTTTGCCTTCACATGGATATTTTGAAATTAATTAAAATAAGATGATTGAAACAAGAATAACAATTAAAACCATCATTTTTTTTTACTTCTTCCTCTCTGTGATGCTAAGCATAATAGATATTACCTGTAATTCCTGTGCTAACCCTGAAAGGTAGGATAATTCTTCTTCCCATTTATTATAAAACTTTGAGTTTTCGAGAGCTTTGTCCATTCATAATCATACAATCAGTGTATTCCGGAGTCATGATTCGAACCAGGTCTGTCTGTAGGGTTCTAAACTCAGTATACATTGCAACTTTATTAAAATGAAAATATTGTACTTTTTCACTACTTTCAGGAACTTTAGTATTTGGGGGACGGCTGACAGATGCCTTGTTTACTTCTGAGAACTCCATGCACAACTGGAGTTTAGGTTTGCCAACTAAGGGTTTAGAATTGTTGCCACACTTTTCAGAGGCTAAAGCGAGCAGCCAGAATTATAAAATTGTTTTGAAATCTTTATCCTTCCAATTATTTCACTATAAAGTAAAGGAAAAGCTAAGCTCATTGCTGTGAGCCACATTTATAAAGCCACAGAGGTATAATGAAATAGAGGAAAGAAATCAGTGGCCACAATTTTTAGCCTTGGGCTCGTGACACATACCTATCCCACACAATTTATACATAGCTGGGTGTTAATGGTCTCAAATTAATGCCAGGTAATCCAATCCCCAAATGACAGATTTTGAGGTTAGTATCTCAAAACATCTTAACCTTCAATATCTGTATTATAGAACTAAAGTTATATGATAAAACTGGTTTCCCCTCAAAAGATTTTAGTGTTTAATGGCACCACTTTCTGGGCTCGAGCGTTCACAGGTTCGGTGACTCAGTCCTGTGTCGGCTGACCTTCAACCTTCTTAGCCGCCCTGGACTTATAATCACCATAGTGTCTACTGTGCAGAACCTCTCATCTTGGAAACACCGTGGCTACACTTCCTGTGTCTTGTTTTCACTTCTTTTTAATTGCGTGGTGAACCTCTTGAATATGTGAGGCCATATGTGAGGAAGGAGACAGCTTTTGAGTGGGAGCTTTTTTCTGTTGCTTTAGATGGGAAGTTATACTATTATCAAAAGAGAGAAGAGAGGTTTTTATGGCTGAGAGAGGGCAATAGATTGTGAAAGCTAATTTGAAGTACTACTGCTGATTAGGAACAAAATAATCCAAGCAGGACAGATACACTCTTTTCATTAGGTACTGGGGCTCTGTCAGAGAGTGAGTGCACCCAAAGTCTCCTTATAATAATTATGAGAGGACCGTGATTTTGTTCTCGGCTTTTAAGCTAAGCCTCTTCATGGCCTAAATCCATGCTGGCTTGATCTTTCTCTTTTCAGGACTCCCAGCTACGATACTCACAAATTATGTGGCTTCTCTCTTCAGTGTTCTCGAAAACTATTTGAGACTTCAATGTTGTGTCTCTCATTAGAGGGTTAGCTACACATATAAGATTTATATAATCTTTACCATTTTGAATTTAGTTCTTGGATTGTTGAGAACTGTCATTTTCAATTCATTTTTTTCAGACAGAATTCATTCAATTCCATTTCATTCACATTTCTGGTAGAGGATATTAGTACTATGAAACATATCAATGGCAACAATACTCAAGAACAATATATTTTTTTCTCATGTCTTTTCTTTCCTGGTTTCTAAGTAGTGAATTAATCTTACAAACTCAACCTAAATTCTCCAAATACTATTTTATTGACCAAAGACACATTAGGGCAGAATAATCTATAATTAAGTCTTGGGCAAGAAGGAAGGCTGTCACCAAAAGATTTCAATGTTTGAGGCATTTTGGTATTTAATGAAACAATTGTGATTTCATGGCGGGGGCGGGGGATGAATGGTTCTTACCACATTAATTCTCCACTGGTGGAATAATTAGGAGGAGATTTCCTAAGGAGCAAGAGACAGTGCTTCCTGAAGGAGTTAGGAAATCCCCCAAGGGGTAACCAGGACAAGAGCAAGAGCATACCTGACAAATTAGGCCAAAATAAGGATTTGCAGATTCTTGCTAATGGCTCACATAAGCAGCTCTGGTAAGCAGAATGTGGTAAGCGTGCTCCTCAAAGATTCCCACGTCCTGGTGTCCTGGTTATTCAATCAAATGCTAATGGAGATACTACTGTGAAGGGACTTTGCAGGTGGAATTAGTGTTACTAAATCAGTTGATCTAGAAATAACGAGATTATCCTAGAAGAACTGGGTGGGCCCCAGGTGATCATATGAGCTCTTCAAAACAGAAGAGTCAGTGAGAGAAATGCTATGGAAGAGGAAGCAGGAGAAAAACAAGTGTGTAAAGGACTCAACCCACTGTTGCTGGCTTTGAAGCTGCAGGAAGTCGGCCCCCAGCCAAGGAATGTGGATTGCCTCTAAACCCTGAGAATGGCCCTCTGTTAATAGCCAGCAAGGACCAGATACCTCAGTATCTTGAACTATAGGTACTGCAGCTACATGGAACTGAGCTCGGCCAATACCTGAGTGAGCTTGAAGCTGGGTCATCCCCAGATACCCTAGAAAGGAATACCGCCCTGCCATCATCAAGACCAGCTGTGCCTGGACTTCTGATCTACAGACTGTGAGGTCATAGACTGGTGTACTAAGCTGCTAAATTTGTGATTGTTACAGGAGCAACATAACATGAATACAGTGACTGACACAGGCTTTCTCACAGTGTTTCCCTTGGTTCTGTTTACTAAATAAACTGAAAGATTTGCTGCAGGGAGATTCTATCACAGGCAATAGGGCTAGAAGAAGAAGGGTGCAGGGCTCCGTTAACTTCAGGCTGCGACAACACACCTGGAGGGGAAAACAAAACACATAAAAGCTCACCCAAGCAGTGAATTCCCTTAATATTCTAACCTTCTTCCATTGTTCCTTTTCTACTTCCTATTGGTAGCTCTAACTCGAATCCAACATAGATCCTCTAAGATTCTCTCCACTTGAAGTGATGCAGGAGGGATGGTGTGGGCATAATGGCGAGAGACTAGAAAGGACTTATCAGGATTTGGGGAATAAGGTTTGAACTCCACACTCACAGCAACTGGACTCATCACCATCTCTCTCCCCCTGCCCCTGTCCAGGCTTAACCTGGTGAGGATAGCTTTGGAAATGAAGCAGGATGTTTGGACTGGAGGGACCACTAGTTGTTTACTTTTTCTCTACTACATTCAAGATGTACTTCCAGAGTACAGTGGGGGCGTGGTCACTAGAAGGCAAGAGTTTCTTACACAGTTCCTGCTGGAGTCCACAAGAGCTGCAAATACTAATTGGTCTCAACCAGTGCTTTTCAAGTTTTGAAGTGCATGTGGATTGTGACTCCATTTCAATATCCAAACAATGTTTTATGTGAATGCAAAGGAAGGTTATATTTGGACACATAAAGATTCAGAAACACATCATTCATTCACCATGTACTCTAAAACAAAAAATATTGAGGAAGTGTTGCAGTCAAATAATAAATGTGCCAGAATAAAGAGCTTAGAAGAAAAAGAAGCAGTAGTGAGCAATAAACACCTACAACTTACAGTTAAGTTTAATTATAGCTGATTTTGTACATGTAAGCTTAATGTGTTAAGAATGATTTCTAAAATAAAAGTCATAATGTAAAATGAATTAATAAAAACATACATCTAAAATTCCAGTTATTAAAATAAAAATCAAAACTTGAATTATGGGAAGGGGGCAGTAATTAAGAATTTGTGCTTAAATTCTTATAGCCTGGGAGATGAAAGTGTGTGGGTAACATTTAATTCCTTACGCTCATAGGGAAAATATCTTTTTAACTGTCCGTGAAAAAATATAAAATCATTAATAGTAGAGAAATAGCAACTTTTAAATCACATGAAAATAATGATGTTCATTCATTCATTCATTCATTCATACAATAAATACTTATTGAGTACCTTGCATTCCATGTGCTATATCTTATAGTAAGGAAAATAGACATGCCCAGTTACTTGAGAGAGTATAACAGAAGCATATCCACAGTTTGGCTATTATGGACATTGCTGCTATGAACATTGGACATTGCTGCCCCTATCTTCACAGAAGTTACTGTCTAATATGAACGAAGGCATGAATTAGTAGTTGATTTGGGTTATTGTTGGTTGCATTAGTCGGGTGCTAAAAAGATAAAAATAAGCTCAGAAAGAATTGGCCAGTTGGTATGTAGGATGAAAAATAACTGAGAGTTTAAGTTTGGACACTTGTGAGCTAGAACTCCACCACTTATGAGATAAAGTTGTGAAGGTTTTTGAGGTGATAGTCTTGCAACAAGTATGAACTCAAGTGTATGTCTGTCACACCCACTGTCAACATCTGAGACTCAGAGCACTGTTCCAGTTAAGGTGTGGTACCCAATTCCTTTCAGTTAGACAAAATGTCTCTCCTGCCTAGACTGGATAGTCTAAAATATCCCAGTTATGAGGGAGAGAAAGAGACAAGAGACCTGGGGGTGTAAGAAAGCAAAAGTAGCAAGTAGAAGTATATCTAGAAAAGAAATGCAGTTTTTGAAGAAGCTAACTAAGTTGTTGGGAGAACTGGACTGTCAAGTGGAACATCAGCAGAGATTGAAAGGGACAATGACAGTCTGCTTTAAATAAAGCAGTATGGCTGGACAGGCAGTGGCCATGTTCTGCAGTGCACACTCAGAATGAAGCTGAGAATAATATCAACGAAAGAACCTCTCAAAGGATGGAGCCAAGAATTTTGGAAACTATGGAAAAGAGCAAGTTACTTAGCCAGATCCAACTTCATAGAGACAGGGAAGGACAATCCTACAAGTTGCTTAAGAAGGGAACTGGAAATACATGGTAACTAGAAATAATGATTGCTGCATAGGAATGAACACTGTTTCCTCTGCTTTTGAGTGCTCTACCCTTCTCATTCAGATCTTAACTAGAATGTTCTATTCACTAAAAGCAGTTTTCTTCCTACATTTCTTTCTTTTTTTCTTTCTTTCTTTCTTTCTTTCTTTCTTTCTTTCTTTCTTTCTTTCTTTCTTTCTTTCTTTCTTTCTTTCTTTCTTTCTCTCTCTCTCTCCCCCTCCCTCCCTCCCTCCCTCCCTCCCTTCCTTCCTTCTTTTCCTCTTTCTTTCTTTTTTCTTTAAAGTAGGCTCCATGCAAAACATGGGGCTTGAACTCACAACCCTGAGATCAAGAGTCCCATGTTCTACTGACTGAGCCAGCCAGGTGCCCCAAGATCTTGCATTTCTAACTTGTTCCCAGGTCGCTGGTTTGGAGACCACACTCTGAGTAGCCAGGTTTCAGACTACTCTGGATGCTTCTATTTTTTTTTTTAATTTAAATTCAATTAGCCAACATTTCATTAATTTCAGATGTAGTGTTTAATAATTTATCAGTTGCATATAACACCCAGTGCTCATCACACCATGTGCCCTCTTTAATGCCCATCACCCAATTACCCCGTTCCCCCACCCACCTCGCCTCCAGCAACCCTCAGTTTGTTTCCTATAGTTAAGAGTCTCTCATGGTTTTTCTCCCTGATGACTTCCCATCCAGTTTTCCCTCCCTTCCCTTATGATCTTCTGAGCTGTTTCTTATATTCCACATGTGAGTGAAACCATATGATAATTGTCTTTCTCTGATTGACTTATTTCACTCAGCACAATACCCTCCAGTTCCATCATGAACAGATATTTCTCCAAAGAAGACATACAAATGGCCAACAGACACATGAAAAAATGCTCCACATCACTAGGCATCAGGGAAATACAAATCAAAACCACAATGAGATACCACCTCACACCAGTCAGAATGGCTAAAATTAACAAGACAGGAAACAACAAATGTTGGTGAGGATGTGAAGGGGAACCCTCCTACACTGTTGGTGGGAATGCAAGCTGGTGCAGCCACTCTGGAAAACAGTATGGAGGTTCCTCAAGAAGTTAAAAATAGAGCTACCTTGACCCAGCAATTGCACTACTAGGAATTTACCCCAAATACACAAATGTAGGGATCCGAAGGGGCACCTGCTCCCCAATGTTCATAGCAGCAATGTCCACAATAGCCAAACTGTGGATATGCTTCTGTTATACTCTCTCAAGTAACTGGGCATCCTTCTTTACAGCACTTATATAAATTTGTAATTAGACCTTAACTGCATGATTATTTGAGCAACACCTGCTTCTCCACCAGATTCTGAGTTCTTTGACATCAGAGCCTGTCCTGCTGTTCTTCACCTTGGCCTTCTTATGATGAAGGTGCTCAATAAATATTGGCTTGATCAAAAAATTGATTTCTAGGGATTGTTTGTATTTCTAGGTAAGTCTCAGAAACCCTGGAACTTTTCTGGAGATCAGCAGTTAGTGGCCCTTAAAATCAGTATGAACTGTATGAACTCTTTGGAAGGTGCTATGGTCTGAATGTTCGTGTCCCTCCAAAATTCATATGTTGAAACCTAATGCCCAGTGTGATGATGTAAGGAGGTGGGGTCTTCGGGAGGTGATTAGGTCATAAAGGCAGAGCCCTCATGAATGGAAGTCGTGCCCTTGTAAGAGTTCTGAGAAAGCTCCCTCATTCTTCTACCATGTGAGGCAACAGTGAGAAGTCAGCAGTCTGCAAACCGGAAGGGAGTTCTCACCACAACCGACTATGCTAGCACCTGATTTCAGACTTCTGGCCTCCAGAGCTGTGAGAAATAAACTTCTGTTGTTTATAAGCCACCAGTCTGTGGTGTTTTGTGATAGCCCAAACAGACTAAGACAGAAAGGACATCTTTGCCTATGAGTACTCCATTGTTCCCTTCCTACATGCTGAATATATATTAGCATTGTTCTTGTTAGTACTTGGGCACTAAAATGTCACAGTGTCAGCTAGAGTACTTGCTTAAAGCAGCAGTTGGTCTACGAATGCAGCTATGTTCTTACCTTTTATATTCCTGAAGTTGCTCTGGTTATTTCCAGTGTGGTCAATTTACTCACTGTGTTACTTAGGGTTCTTTGGAGAAATGGAACCAACAGGATATGTGTATATTTATGAGAGAGGTTTATTTTAAAGTACTGTCTCATACAATTGTGGAGGTCTGGTGAGTCCAAAATCTGATAGGGTAGACAGGTAGGCTAGAGACTCAGAAAAGAGTTGCAGTCAGAATCCAAAGGCAGTCTGCTGTCAGGATTCCTTTTGGCTCAGGGAAAGTCAATCTTTATTCAATAAAGGCCTTCAAATGGGTGGCTGAGGCACACCTGCATTAGGGAGAATAATCTGCTTTACTCAAAGTCTACTGATTCAAACGTAATCTCATAATCTCATCCAAGAAACATCCCGAGTAGTATTTCACCAAAATATCTGGGCACCACAGCTTAGCCAAACTGACACATAAAATTAACCCCACACTCACCTTTTACATACTTAAGAACGATTCAAATCTCCCTAGTAACAATAACTACCTTAATAAACCAGTTACAAAATTTCTAAAGTAGGTCAGTTTAATATTCATTTGTGATGTGAGTTCATTTAGCACTGTTATTAGGACTTATTTTAAACAGCCAGAGCTGGCTCAGAGGGAAGAGGATAACTTAATTACCTTCTCATTTTAAGTAATATTCATATTTCTTCCTTCCTCTATAGCTCCTTTTAATTTTCTGCTATAATTTATAGCATTATAATTAGGAATTCTGATGGTATACTTGAAGAAAGTGCGTGCTTATGGATAAGTGGGGCCATTAATAGACCAGGAATTTTGGGTCCTGTCTGTTTCCTTCACATGACTTTGAAAGGTACAGATGCTCAGCTTTTAATACATGAATGATAAGCAGCTGTTTTAACTCAGTCACTGTTAGCCAGAAAAGGCCGGTCAGCTAAGCAAAGCGTTTGAAATAAAGACAAGGGCAATCCGAACTTCTTCACTGAGGACAGCTTTCCCTCTGGCTTGGCGTTTTACTTCCTTGAGGTATGCTCCTCAGGTGACAGCTGTGAAGAGAAATGCTAATGATCACGTAAGGGCAGTAAAATTGATGCCTTTTGCCTCTTGAGGAAAATGAAACAGATGCCTGTGTCTTCTTATGCTTCAGTCCTGTGATCTAATTGAAGCTATTGTCCAGGATTAAATCTCGAGTATGCTCTAGTGGGTCTTACTGTCATATGACACTGAGGACAAGAAAGTAATGCCAGTACAGTAGAATGGTGGTTAAGAAAGATGAGAAATGGATCATGCTTCTAATTCTCAAAAACTACGGCTTCATTTTGCTTAGATTTACAACTTTTGTGGTCTTGCCTGACCCAACTAAACTTGCTTTTGTTTCCATTTCCAACAAGCAACATATTGCTGCACATTCTTAAATATATTGAGGGGAAGAAGGAAACCAAGGCTGAGGCTCAAGTGGCTGGTGATGAATCGCCCAGTGGTGAGTACATGGGCTTCATGTCTACGTGGGTCATGGTTCAGCAGAGAAGCAGAGCGAGTATAAGATACATAGTAAGAGATGTGCTGCAAGGAGTTGGTTTATGCAATTGTGGGGACTGGTGAAAAAAGTCCCAAATCTGCAGGGCAAGCCATGGCAGGCTGGAACTCTTGGGGATGAGCCGAAGCTGCTGTTCACAGGTGGAGTTCCTTCTACTCCTCTAGGGAATTCTTAGCTCTGCTATTAATAGCCTTTCAACTGACCAAATCAGGCCTTCCAGATTATCTAGGATTGTCACCCTTCTCAAAGTCAGTTCATTAGGGGCTTGAATCCCATCTCCAAGATACCTTCATGGCCACATCCCAGATGAGTGTTTGATTCAGTAACTGAGGACTGTAGCCTAGCCAGGTTGACAAACCAAAAAAATATCTCAGTGTCCAAAAAGCCTGATCCTTTTCACTGTCTATGAGATACATGTCTCCATGCTCCTTCCTTTGTAAAATGAGTAGGTTATAGTGTCTATGTCATAGGATTTTTGTGTGGATGAGATAGGATTACGTGATCTACATGTATGGTGCACAAAGCAGAGTCTGGCACAAGGTAGCACTCAATAAATATTTGGCATCATTATTATCCGTTAAATAGTTTATACTTTTCCAAGCATTCTCATTTTACACCTTGAATTTCGTGGTCAGATCAAGTCTTTAAGCATGAGTTTTCTTTTTTTCTTTTAAGACGAAAAACTGAAGCAGAGAAAATTTAAATGATTTGTCACAAGCACATCTCTTCTAGGTCATGCAACCCAGGCTAGAAAGCATGTTTCTTCTTGTCCGGTGCTTTTTATAACTGAGATGGCCATGTCACGGTCAGTGTTTCTGCCGTTACCAACATAATGTTTTTCAGAACTTTAAATCATACACCAAAATAAATGATTATTAGTTACCTATTAGAAAACCCAAGATTTGGCTGGATTCACCCCATCTTTTGGGATTTAAACGCAATTTGATTCAAACACCTATCGATTTATGATGGAAAACTCGGTGGCCCTCCCAATACCATTGGGGATTCCTGAGGAGGGGGCATTCTCAGCTTTGACTTCCACCTTCCCAAGTCCCCTTTCTGCCTAAATTTGAAAAGCATCTCCCTTTCCCCGATGCCTACCAAAACATTCGAGTGTAGCTGGATTTGTTGGATGGTAACAAAGTGGTTTTATACATGGCCACATTTTCCCTTAATCTCATTTCCCGTAGAAGTGAATCTGACACTATTCCCTCAGACTCTCCTCTTTCACATATGGCTTTGACTTTCTCTGTTCCCCTCTTCTGCTCACTTCTCTTGCTGCTAGTCCACACTCCCGTACTCCGGTTAATATTTTTGTTGGGTTGTGGCTATGGCTTTGAGTGGGGTGAGGGGGCGAGTTCACCCTTTCCCATCCCTATACTAAGCAAATTGTCACTTGGTGTATTTTCTAAGCAAAGTCCGTTCTCTTCCCAAAGGAACTGAAACAAACAAACCACCACAACAAGAAACCCCTTCTATTCTAATTATAAAGAAACCAAGAGATTAGTTTTCAGACAATGCCTGTGTTAAGGTAAGAATGTTTGTACTATGCCTTTCAAAAGAAAAAACAACTCACAAAATTGATTGGTAAAAAATAGCTAACAGCTATAGGCTTATTTTACTTCCTGTTTCAACCCTTCACTGACCTTTAGAAGATGAATTTCTTCTATGCTGTGTAACTGCTGTTCTGTGGAATCATCATTAATTATCAGGAGCTGCAAACAAAACCCGCCATGATGGATTATCTTCAGGCCGCAGCATAATTACTGACTCTAATCATGGACGGTTCTGGCATAGAGGTGCCAGATATCAGGACAGTAAGGTTTGTGTGTGTATTTCAAGGAAGCATTATAAAGCTTGAAGCAGAGAAAAGAGAAAGACTATTCATATTAGCGGAGCTCAGTGGCCTTCAGCATATGTTTTTGACTCATGATTAACAATCCACGGTAAAATCAGCAATGGTCACATCTTTCTTTCTTCCTCCCTCTTCTCTTCTTCCTCATTCTTTTTTTCTTCTTTAATAAAAGAAAGTTGTTATAATTTTTTTCACATAATAAACCTTGAAACATATTCTTTGTCCTGTGCTCATACCAGAGCAGAAACAAACAAAAATTATGTTCTCCTTACTTAACTCAGCACTGTATTGTGGATATATCTGCTCTGACAAGCAATTCATGTTGCTAAGTGTGTTTTTCCTCCCTCATGACAGAGTGCAAAGCACATCTGCTTAAGTTTTCAAAAAGCAAAATATCTTGTGCCTCACATATACATTATTTGTTAGAATTAAGTGAAACTTTAAAGAATACTTAAGTTCTCAGGTTTGACCTTCGGAGATCTCTTGTTTAAGAAAACTAATAATTCATTGGTCACGTCAGTGGGCCATCTGTATTAAACAACTTAATCAAGTTGTAAGATATTTGTCTTCATTTTAGAGACAGAATGCCCTTTCTGGGTGCAGAGTGATGCTTAGGAATTGGCAAGCTGTACCTAAGGAAGGAGTGCCTATGGATCTCATTTGCTCTCTGAATGGCTCATTCATTTCACTAGTATCACTGGTATGGTTATTGTTTACTCAGTTTCCATGAAGTAAAGGACTCAGTGAAATTACATGGCATATCTTTAATAATGTATGTGCCCTGTCATGTATGTTTTTAACTAATGGGTAACAAATCCACAGTAAAATTAACGCTGGTTACAATCTTTCTTTTTTTCCCCCCTCTTTTTCTTCCTCCTCCTCCTTTTCCTCTTTTTTCAATGAAATAATTTCAATTATTTTATCTAATAAAATTTGAAAGCAAATTCTCTGCCCAGTGTGAGAAAAAATGTAGACAATAATGGACTTTTCCAAAAGATTTTTTTTTGCATTCAATTTTTTAATTATGTTATGTTAATCACCATACATTACATCATTAGTTTTTGAGGTAGTGTTCCATGATTCATTGTTTGCATATAACACCCAGTGCTCCATTTAGTACATGCCCTCTTTAATACCCATCACCAGGCTAACCCATCCCTCCATAGCCCTCTGCTCTAGGACCCTCAGTTTGTTTCTCAGAGTCCATAGTCTCTCATGGTTTGTCTCCCCCTCCGATTTCTCCCCCTTCATTTTTGCCTTCCTACTATCTTCTTCTTCTTCTTTTTTTTTTTAACATATAATGTATTATTTGTTTCAGAGGTACAGGTCTGTAATTCAACAGTCTTACACAATTCACAGTGCTCCCATAGCACATAACCTCCCCAATGTCTATCACCCAGCCACCCCATCCCTCCCACCCTCCAAAAAAAAATTTTTGGTAAGAATAAATTGTTCAGAAAGTGTGTGTTGAAAAATGGGATTTCCAAGATGTTTTGGAACTCAAACTTGTTTCCAAGGAAATATAATGCTAAAATTACAATGCAGAAGATTTGACCCACATATTTGGGGTGCTGTTCTTGAGGCCATCTGTCTTTATAGGAAGGAAACAAAACATATGTGTGTGTGCTTTGGGGCAGAAGACCCAAGCTGATCTTAATGTCAGCTCTGCCCTTTATGAACTGTGTAATCTTGAACAATTCTCCTACTCAGCCTCACCTATGAAATGAGGATAATAAATATGCTTAATCAAAGGATCGATGTAAGAATTAAGGATTAGTAACATGCTTATGACAGTTCCTGGTGGACAGTAGACACTAAATAAATGCTCACTCTTAATATTCTGATGAGAATAGCTTAAAGTAAAAAGGGTCACTGAATTTGATGGCTGTGAGACTGACTTAAATAAGTAAGTATGAAGTAGAAACAGCTGTTAAAAAGTCACTGTCTTAAAGACACACAAGTGCACATGTGCACATGCGTGAGCACACACACACCCCCAACACTATTCACCAACAACAATCCTGAAACCTATCAAGGTAGTTGGAACTAACTAAAAGCTTTTGAAGCTAATGGAAAGGAATTTTATTTCTGAGAGTATTAAATAAAAGCAAATCAAAATATGTTGACTCATATTGTAAATAATATCAAACAATATAAAAAATCTATGATCTGAAATATACCCATCATAGCATTATGAAAATACACGCTCTTAAAGTTAGACTGCCTGAATTCAAGCTCTGCTCCTCAGCTGTTTGACTTGGGCAAACTGCTTAGTCTTTCAGTATCTCATTTCCTTCATCTGTAAAATGGGTATAGTTATATCATCTAACGTATAGAGCTGTTATGAGGATTAAATGGCTATTAACTGTAAAGTGTTTATAACAGTAAAACACTCAATAAGTTGTTCTTATTACTATAATTCTAAATTACTTTTGCTTTACCATCACAGGCCAGAGAAGGAAAACAATGTTGTGATTTTCATTCCCTACTCTCCTTCAGAAACGACATGATTGAAGGGTTTGCTTGTTTTCCTAAAGTAAATGACAGCACTGCCTGACATACTTGGCTGATCAGCAGAGTCAGACAGTGGTGACAGCTCACATTTGTGGGAAGTTCAGCATGCAGTTCAGAATATTTTATTGCCAGGCTGCCCACAGAATTTCTAAAGTTCAAAATGGATGACACTAGAGACTCTGCAAGGGAAATTTATCCTATAATGCAATATTAGTAGAAAACTTTTTACCTCAATGAAATTTGACCTAAATAAGAAAAGATATGTAAGATAGTATCTAAAGGAAGAGTTAAATAGAGCAGCTGGGGCACCATGGAAAGGATTATGAACTGGAGTTCAGATTGATTTCGACACAAGAAACAGAACTCTAGCAAGATGTTTTTTTCTGGTTTACTTTCTGTAAGAAGAAAACACGTGCTTAAACCTGAAAATTAAACATAATTATATTTACAGTATATTACCACAAAGCTGTGTGTAAACCAGAATAAAGCAGAGATAAAGCAATCCGAACAAATGAACATTTATTTTTGAATTATGTTGTTTTGACTTTTATATTTTATACTGAACAAAGTCCACCAATCTGAAGAGGGTTAATTTCCCTTGGTTAATTTAAAAATATTTTAGATGAAAATGGTTTAATGATGATCAGAACCACTAAGCATATAAACATCTGATAAGTGTGTGTGCGTGGGTGCATGTTAGAAAGAGAGAGAGAGAGAATGTGTCCCCTTAACATATATAAACTTATATTTGTGAAACACCACACATTTAACAGGTTTACCATCTTGATAACAGGGCAGTTATGCCTATTTTTTAAATTATGTTATGTTAATCACCATACATTACATCATTAGTTTTTTTTATTCTTATGTTAATCCCCTATATTACATCATTAGTTTTTGATGTAGTGTTCCATGATTCATTGTTTGCTTATAACACCCAGTGCTCCATTCAATACGTGCCCTATTTAATACCCATCACCAGGCTAACCCATCCCCCCAACCCCCTCACCTCTAGAACCCTCAGTTTGCCTATTTTTTAAAAAGATTTTATTTATTTGTTGGAGAGAGCACAAGCAGGGGGAGCAGGAGGCAGAGGGAGCAGGTTCCCTGCTGAGCAGGGAGCCTGATGCAGGGCTTGATCCCAGGACCCCGGGATCATGACTGGAGTCAAAGGCAGTCGCTTAACCAACTGAGCCACCCAGGTGCCCCGACAGTTATGCCTATTAAAACTGTTTGCTAAGTCTCTGCTCTGTGGTTGAAAACAAGGTGCCAAATGCTGTGGATACAATGCCGAATAATGCCCAGTCCTGATCCTCCAAAAACATATAGTCTAGTGAGGAAAAGAGTAGTGAGCAATTACAGATTTGTACAACCCTTCTTGACAATCAAAAACCCAAATTATATTCCAGATTGTGAAATTATCTAAATGTTTTATTCAGGACTCTAGGAGTAGAAAACAATGGGAGAGGGCAGAGAAGAGAAACCTTTTGTAAAGTGTGTGTCATTGGGGGGTCCACAGAGAGCAAGGTAATTGTCCTAATTTTTCTCTGATACTAGACAAAAGTGCAGAATGGTGAAGTAAGACCATAAAAAAAGGAAGGAACAAAAGGGAGTAAGACCATAAAAACACAAGGAAAATAGACACAGAAAGATAACAGGAAAGTACCATGTCTTAGCAGACAAAGGGCAAGATTAGTTGAAGAAAGTAGTGGGAGGTGGTCAATGCATAAAATTGAAAGCAAGTGGGAGGTGAGAGTTGAGATGGGAAAAAGCCATTAGATTTGACAGGAAAGAAGTAAATGCTGATCCCTGATGAGCAGGTAGTTTCAGAAGAGTTTAAAAATCAGATGAAAGCTGCCAGGGACTCAGATGAAGTTGATTCAGGGTAGGATTTGGAAGAATGGGTACAGACCAAATATTTGAGAATCTGAGTAACTGAAAGAGAAAGAATTCATGGGAGTTAAAAGGAATGAAAGCTCAATCAAGAAAAAAGTTCATAATTAGGAAACAGGAAATCTTTTCATATTTGAAGGAGGAAGAGATGACACTTGTCGAAAGGAATTGACAGAAATAGTGACTGAAACTGTGGATCGTAATTCTGGAATAAAATGAAAAAGTGATTTAAAATTGAGTCAAATATCCATATTAGAGAATAGGAGACAGCACCCAGAAATTATGAGGAAGGACGTGAAGACATGTTGAAAATAATGGGAATGTAATAATGTCTCTTTCCTCATTAAACCCATGTCCTGAGTGTAGAGTCCATTGTTCTTAACCAAATGTGCAGAATCTCTCACATCATCTGTTGCGTGCCTGTGTCCACCGACTTTTCTCGCAGCACTATCCCTCTTGCTCTTTATGCTCTCTTTCAACATTTTGGAAAGGCCGTGTTTTTCTTTCCCAGAAGGATTTCTTTTCTTTTGGCCCCAACTAATGCAACACATCCTCCAAGTCTCAGCAAAAAAAAAAAAATTCCATTTTAAGAGACATCTATCTTTCTTATTCTAGCACCCCAGGTTAAGTTCCTCTATTTTACTTTTAACAGGGTCCTACCCTGTTTTGTTTAGTTTTTTGTTTTTTAATTTTATTTTATTATGTTAGTCACCATACATTACATCATTAGTTTTTGATGTAGTGTTCCATGATTCATTGTTTGCATATAATACCCACTGCTCCGTGCAATACATGTCCTCCTTAATACCCATCACTACTGGGTATTTACCCCAAAGATACAAATGTAGTGATCTGGAGGGTTACGTGCACCCCAATGTTTATAGCAGCAATGTCCACAATAGCCAAACTATGGAAAGAGCCAAGATGTCCATTAACAGATGAATAGGTAAAGGTGTGGTATATATATACAATGGAATATTATGCAGCCATCAAAAGCAATGAGATCTTGCCATTTGCAATGATGTGGATGGAACTAGAGGGTATTATGCTAAGCGAAATAAGTCAATCAGAGAAAGACAAGCATCACATGATCTCACTGATATGAGGAATTTGAGAAACAAGACAGAGGACCATAGGGGAAAGGAGGACTGACGAATCGTTTTGTTTTGTTTTTGAGGAGAGGTTTTGGAGTTATGATTGACCTCCACACTTCTGAAAAAGCCTGGGTATTGATATTGACTATTGCAAAATGCAGATGACAGGGTACAATAGACTTTGGTGACAAAAAAATAATAATCCTCATTCTTAGCTCAAGGGCCTTCTTTAAACATAAACTGGGTGACTTTTCCAATAGTCCTGCGAAATACAGAGAAATGTTTTAAATTCTGCACTTGGTGGATTCTCAGACTCATGACATATTAGCATCTTTGTTTTATAGTCGCTCTGGATCTGGACTAAAGCTGAGTTCTTCCAGAAGTTTCGCATTTATTTCTGCCACTGCCAACCCGAGCCTCCCTGTCTCTGAGGTCTCTAGAGCCATCGTGGTGATGTGAATTCAGAATTGCAAGTCTGTGTGAGTACTCTTTGTGGTTCACGTTCTCAGGAAGTGCTTTTCCTCCCTCTGTTTAGTGACAAGATTGAGACATTCAAATTTAATTCTGTATCTTTCTGAGAGGTAGCTTTCTTTCTCATTAACTTTACACTTTGACTTCTGGCTTTGTCTGGGGAGGATAAGATTTCCTATTAGATCTCCCAAACTTGATTTTTTTTTTTTTTGTATAAAATAGTAATGTGCCATAGTCAAGAACAATTTATAATCTATGGTCTGTTAGATGTGATGGATTAAGGTAGTTTTTTTTTTTCTTTTTGCTCACAAAGGCTACTTGTAAGAAATTAGCTAACCAATTAGAAAGGAGAGTTCTCCTGTATTTATTTACCAGTAGGGAAAAATTATTTTTTGCATCCCTACTATATCCCAGGCACTGTTCTAGACACTGAGGATTAAGAAGTAAACAAACCAGACAAAAATCCCTGCCCTCAGCAAATTTAATTGTAGTTCCTGTGCAATATGGTGATACATGAAGTTGTTTGGCAAATGAATTTCATTTGTGCTGGGGCACCTGGGTGGCTTAGTCAGTTAAATGCCCACTCTTGGTTTTAGCTCAGGTCATAATCTCAGGCTCCTGGGATCAGCCCCAATTGGGCTCAGTGCTCAGTGGGGAGTCTTCTTGGGATTCTCTCTCCCTCTGCCTCTCCCTCCCCCTCTGCCCCTCCCCCAACTCTCTCTCTCTCTCTCTCAAATAAATAAATAAATAAATAAAATCTTTAAAAAAATTTTCAGGAGTGCCTGGGTGGCTCAGTCGGTTAAGCATTTGACTTAAGCTCAGGTCATGGTCTCAGGGTCCTGGGATCAAGGCCCACACCAGGCTCCATGCTCAGCAGGTAGTCTGCTTCTCCCTCTGCCCCTCCGGCTGCTCATGCTCTTTCTGTCTCTCAAATAAATAAATCTTTAAAAAATATTTCATTTGTGCCACTAATTACCAACATAAATCAATTAATTCCTCATTCTTTCTCTCTCAAATAAATAAAATCTTTAAAATAAAAAAAAATAAAAAAAATTCCTATTTCAATATAACTTCTCTTTTGTAGAACTCGTTCCAAGTGTAATTAAGTAAAAATGTGATCCTTTCTTGGATGTCTGTCCTCACTATAGACTCCATCGGTTCAGGTAATGCCTTCCTTGTTTGGTCCTGTATTCCCTGCACCTAAAGCAGGGCTGACGCCTGGAGGGCACTTAATACATATGGATTAATGAGTGAAGTGCACTTGCTAGAATATTCACCTGAAAATTAACTAAGTTTTAATAATAATAACTGACTTTATCAATTTTTATACTTAAAGGTGTCATATATACTAAACTCGGAACTCTTCTGTTTTTCCTTTTTTTCATGAAAAAGTAATTACTCATATCACAGTTCACATCAAAAATTACACTGCCATGCTTTCTTCTATGCTGTAGTCTTAAAAACACTTTTCAGTTTAATATATTCAATTCTTTAGATGCTATCAGAACTTTTTTGCTTAACATAGTTCATTTTTTATTTTATTTTACATTTTAATGATCATTTCTCATTTCTTTGCTTCATTGTCTCCTTTGGCAATACCATTATTCAAAACCAATTCTCCACATTCTATTCTAAATGTCCATTATTGTCTATGACATTAGCAGACATCTCTTTCCATTCTCTCCACATTATAGGTCTGTACTCAGATTTCTTTTCTCTCACACCCTGGCTGAGTTGAGCCAGGCTTTCAAGGCTAAACAATGATTGAATTTTTATTTGTTCTATTGAGGTTTTAGTTCTTTGAACTTTCTGTTTATCTTGACCTATTCTTGTTTAATAAATGTAATGACCTCTTTGATCTCATTAAAGTTAAGTAAAAATTCTCTATTACTTTTTACTTCATTAAGAGAACATTTTTTGAGGAGTAAGATTTTCTTTGGGGCCCTTAGATATCTCTTTTCCTTCTTTAAGCCATAAGTTTTTTTGTTTTTGCTTTTAGTAGTGATATGTAGCTTTTTGCTGTTTGTTTATATATTAATATAATTCAGTTGACATTTTTTTCTCACAGAAAACTCAAGGGAACTGCTGAATAAAGTAGCTCACATGTCTTTCTGAAAGCAGAGCACCTTCCGGGCCCTGGTGTGTTGGGGAATACCACTCCTAACATTGTTCTCCCTGGTCTGAACACCAGTTGAATATCCCGGACAGATTCAGAGATGAAGACCAAGTAGATTGGACCTCTCTTTATAACATGAAAATTGTTTACTGGCAGGCAAGTTTGAGATATAATCATGGGAATTTTGAGATTTCTATCATAAGCTTTCTTCTTTCTGCCAAATTCCTATACACAGAGGACACTTAACAAAACACGAATGCTCTAGAAATGTTATGATCTCTCTGGCATGTCTTAGGCCACATAATATAATGTATGCCCAAATGCTTTGTACTGAATAAGATCTGTGCCTCGTAAAACACTTTAACTAGAGGACTTTAACTCACCAAATAAAAAATATAGTTGACTCTTGAACAATGCAGGGATTAGAAGCACCAAACCCCTGCAGTCAAAAATCTGAATATAACTTTTGACTTCCTCAAAACTTTACTAATAGTCTATTGTTGGTGGGAAGTCTTACTGATAACAGAAATAGTCAAGTAACACATATTTTCTATGTTATGTGTATTATATACTGTATTCTTATAATAAAGTAAGCTAGAGAAAAGAAATGTTATTAAAAATATCATAAGAAAGAAAGATACATTTACAGTACTGTACTGTATTTACTGAAAAAATCCACATATAAGTGAATCCTGCAGTTCAAACTTGTGTTGTGCAGTGGTCAGTTGTATGCACAATATACCCAAATATAAGGTTATCCTGATAATAAGACAATTGCATTATGTCAAATGTTTCATTTTGTTAACTTGAAAGCATAAATGTTTAGAAATAAGTATTTAATTCATTTAATATATATACATGTATAAATCACTTACATAAAATAATACTTTAGAAGAATTGCTGTTTCTGATTATCCAGAAAACAGTTTCAAAGAAATTCTTCATATACACATTCAACTTCAGATTCTTTATCATCTCTAAGAGCCATTCGTGAGTTTTCTAACAGAAGTAGAACACGTCATCACTGGACAATTAACTAAGCCATTTTTTTTTTTTATTAAGACAGTTTTCTTTTTAAAATTCACTCTGTGAGATCTGTTTCCTCAACATAATCAGTTAGTGGAACACTTTGAATGTCATCTTTAAAGGTTTTATTTACAATAACATTCAACACTTGGAGTTGAGAAGCTGCACACCCAGAGATAATGACTATAATCCATGTGAAATTTCTTTACCCCTTCCCTTTTTTTAAAACACATTTATTTGGATGACATCTGAGCATCCCAAACTACCATTTATTGAAGTTATTTCAGGCGATTGTGCTTCCTCTGTTTGCTCAAAATAAACTAAATTGAGAATTTGACTTGTAACATAAAATCTTTGTGGAGGTTTGAATACCAGTTAACTCCTCTGTGAAGTTTTTTTTTTTTTTTTATTGTTCTTGTTGTTGTTTTTGAAAACTATCACCTTATATTAAAGTACAGGGTAAAAATAAATTAAATTGGTATGCCTCAAAAATGGGTGTCAAATTACTCTTAGAAAATTGTCAATCATTAATTTAGAATTTGAAGCTATAATTTTAATCTCCTTCAGCCATCTGAACTAAACTGTGGTTATCAAGTGCAAACCTGTGAGATGAAGAGTAAGGGTAAGCTCCAATAATGAACACAAAGTTAATGACTTTGGTAGAGTGTTGGGCAGAAGACTTAGAAGGGAATGATCTAATCCATTGTCAATCATCTACCAGATGACATCCTGAAATAGCCAAGAGCAAAGACCCAGAATACAAATACCAGCAAAAGACAGCAAGGATATTAGCTAGAGGAGGACAGGGATTTTTGCCTGCTGGGTACACAATGATATTCTCAGTGCTTACCTCTATGCCCCCATGATGATGACTCGGCATGTAGGGTACTGTTCACTGAATGAATAAAGACACATACTTTAGGTAAGTCCTGATTCTTTTTGCACTTAAAATTGTTTTAAATCCAAGTTCTAAAATTGTTTTGAATCCTCGTTTGAATTCTAGTCCTACTTTTACAAATCATGTGACGTTGGGCGAGTTAAACTTTAGTTTTCTCATGTATAAAGTAAAGATTCTAAAGATTCATATTCTTAAATGATTTTATAAAAAATGAATTAATTATCTAACATACATAAATAATATATAGCATTTAGTACCATGAGAATAAACGGTTATTGTGTTCCCAGGAAAAGACTGTTTTGGGGCCATACTAAGTAATCGCCAAAATTGGTTTTAAACCCATCCTCAATGATAAATGACAACTTGCTTTAATAACTGAACTTTTGAAACCCAACCAAGCAGTGATAGCCATATGATTCTAAACATCAGCAACTAATAACTCAGTAACTCAGCTCCTAAAAGTCGCGGGAGTCAGCCAGTCTAGCTCCAATAACACAGCTACACAGCTAAATTAGGTCAACCAATCCCTAGACAGGCCCACTTCTAAAAATCCACCAATCCTGGAGCCCCACACTTTCCTAAATCCGGTAAGATGAGCTTTCTACTGTGCTCATAGAGACAGTCCTACATAGTCCTTCCTCACATGGCAAGAAATAAACTCAGCCTTTATTGTTTGTTTCAGATATTGAGCGGTGGGTGTTTCCTTGACAAGTGCCTGGCATATGGGAAACATTCAATAAATTTAATAATACTGTTGCTGCTTCTGCTTCTACAGTTATTACTATTAATAATGGCATTAATGTTACAGAGTACATTGAGATTGCTCTGCCCTTTTCAGTAATCAGGGAAAAACATTAATTTAAAAAAATAATTAAGAAGTGATCTGGGATTTTTTTGTCAGTCAGTTTGGGAAAACTCTGTTATATGATCCAGAGTTGTGGTGGGAGAAGAGATGCTAAGCATTATTAGATTTCAGGAAAATCATTCAAAATTTTATAGCTAGAAGAACTATGAAGCTCTGGGCAAACCAAATAGGGGTTTGTGAAAAATTAATCTGTAAAATATGAGAAATGATTGACTTTCAACATATTAAAAGAGTGAGCCTAGGCCTGGAAAGGAACGCCCCCCCCCCCCACTTTACTGTGGGGTGGAGAAAGCTTTATATACATCCACTTCAACCCTTTCCTAACCTACCCCAACCCCTCAGCAATCAAATGAAGAGGAATATTAGAAATTCAGGTGACTTTTGCTTTGCACTTTTATTCCAAGTGATACAATAAATGAAGACTCATGAGTCACTTTATAATCAAAACTGGGATTTATCTCCGATCCATTGCCTTTGTATTACCTTTTAGAAGGCATACTGAAAAACCAGATGTCATTCCTAATTTTGCTCTAACCCTGTGAAGCCCCTCACCAGGCCCTATGTTTTTAAAGCTTGCCTGGCACTTTAGATCTGGGTGGAAGGAGGTGGTGGTGGGCATAAAAAATTGACCCTAGAAACCCAGAGTCTTCCCTGAGGATGTGTTGTGTTGTGGCTAAACAAGGATTAAGTCCTCCTAACTTGGCTCTACCTGGTAAACCTTGGCAAGGTGGGTTTAGAGTGCTGACTTCATCTTTACATGTAATTGTGCTATTAAGAGATCACTCAAAATCCTGATTTTCATTGTCATCCTTGCTTCCAAAGAGACAAATTAACTGGAATTAATTTGAATAAATGCTTATGAAGAATAATTCTTCATTGTAATTTTCAAATGTCAAGATTTGTATTGACTAGAAAAATTCTTTCTCACAAATCTAAAATGACAATTTGAATTTCTAAATATTAACGGTATGTTGTTAAACAATATGATTGATTGAAGCTATCAACATAACATTTCACAGCTTTATTTGAAAAGAAACAATTTTAAGAATTTTTTTTATTCCAAAACATCGTTGTTCTGATACTTGAAAGTCTAGATAGAAAAAATGTGTAAAACAAAATGACTTTATTACAAGTGTATTAGTGTATGTGTATTAAAATCAACTATAATATCAATTAAATACTGTATTATATAAAATTAAGTGTAAAGAAGAGTTTGTGGGAGCCTGGGTGGCTCAGTCTGTTAAGCGTCTGCCTTTGGCTCAGGTCATGATCCCAGGGTCCTGGGATCAGGCCCCACATTGGGTTCCCTGCTCAGCAGGAAGTCTACTTCTCCCTCTCCCTCTGCTTGCCTTTCCCCTGGCTTGTGCACTCTCTCTCTCTGTGTCAAATAAATAAATAAAATCTTTTTTCTTAAAAAAAGAAGAATTTGTAATACTTATCATTGTAAAACACAGAGGCTGATTACAAGGACAATATATAAAAGTCAACTATATTTCCATATAGTAGTAACAAACAGATAGAAAATAAAAAATAGTATTAACAATAATGTTAAAATATAATTAAATATCTAGGAATAAGTCTACAAAAGTTGTGAAGCCCTCTCCACTCATAACTATAAAACATTATTGAGAAAAAGCAAAGAAGACATAAATGTGTTCATAGATTGGAGAAGCATACTATGTTCATAGATTCAATATTGTTAAAATCTCAGTTATCCTCAAAACTACCTATAGATTTAATACAATGCCAGAAAGAGCCCTGTCTTTTTTTTATTTTATGGGAAATTAAAAGCTGATTCTAAAATTTATGCGGTAATATAAAATAAAATGGCCATAACAATCTTAAAGAATAAAAACAAGGTTGGAGGGCTTACCATACAAAATCTAGAGACTTTCTATAAAGCTATAGTAATTAGACAGTATGGTATTGGAGTAAGAAATATCATTCTAATGGATTCCAATGGGACAGATTAGAGCCAAAAAGTATTCCCATACATATATAGTCACCAAATTTTCAAAAACAGGTGCTACGGCAACTGGATGGGCAAGAGATAACCTTTTCAACAAAGAACTCTGGATTAATTAGATATCTTTTTAGAAAGAAATGAACCTTTATTTCTACTTTCTATCATACACAAAAACTATTTATGAATAATAGTCCTACCTAAGTGTTAAGGTAAAATAACAAAGCTTCTAGATGAAAACAGAAGACAGTATCTTCATGATCTTTGGGTAATATTTTTTTTAAAGAGACAGTAAAAAGCATTTACTATAAAATTAAAGATTAGTAAGTTGGCTTTTATGAAAATTAACACTTTCTATTTATCAAAAAACACTATTAAGAGAATAAAAAAAGACAGATTGGGAGAAAATATTTGTAATACACACATCCAACAGTGAACTAGACTTGTACTTACAAGTTATAAAGCACTCTTGCAGATCAATAAGGAAAACTTTGGATAAACCCAATTAAAAATGGTTAAAAGACTGGAACAGACACATTACAACCAGGTATCCAAATATCCAGTAAGCAAATGAAAAGCTGTTCAACGTCATTAGTCATCATGGAATGTGAGTAAGAATCTGTCACCATGGCTATTGTGATACTGGTGAACTTGTGGAGTAACCGGAACTGTCATACATTGCTGGCGGGAGTATAATTGACAAAGATTCTGTAGATAACTGTCAGTATCTTGTAAAACTAAACTTAGGCCGACCACATGATCTAGCGATTCCTAGAAATGATTATAAGAAAAGGCATATACAAGAATATTCATTGCAAGGGCGCCTGTGTGGCTCAGCTGGTTAAGTGTCTGCCTTCCACTCAGGGTCTTGTGATCGAGCCCTGCATCAGGGTCCTGCTCAACAGGGAGTTTGCTTCTCCCTCTCCTTCTGCTGCTCCCCCTGCTTGTACCCTCTCACTCTCTCTCTCATGTCAAATAAATAAATAAAATCTTTAAAAAAAAAGAATATTCATTGCAGCTTTACCCAATTAAAATATCCATCAACAGTAGAATGAACAAGTATACTGTGGTATATTATACATTGTAATATTGCAAAGCAGTTAATAGAACAAACTACAGCTACATGAAGTACCTGGATGACTCTCACAGACATGAAAGACTATGATTCTATTTATTTGAAGTTCAAGAGCAAAGAAAAATAATTTATGAAATAGAAAAGTTTCAACCTTTTGGTGGGTATTATTTGGAAAGGGGCAAGAGAAAGCTTTCTGAGGTGCTGGGTATGTTCTATGTCTCAGTCTTGATGGTGATTTCCATGGATGTCTGTGTGTGTGTGTGTGAAAATTCATTGAGCTCAATAAATATGTGTGTTTTACTGTATATATTCTATAACTCAATTTCAAAACCACACAAACACAAAGAAATCAAACCAATATGATTATCACTACACATACTACAGTATAACTAAAATGAAAAAGATGGAAAATACTAAGTGTTGAGGAAGGTAAGGAACAACTGGAAGTATCTTATATTGAGGGTAGGAGTATAAATTGGGGCAACTGCATTGGAAAACCATTTGGTAATATTTACTAAGACTGAACATAAGCATACTTTATGACCAGCAATACTACTTCAAGATATATACTCAAGAGACATGTTCACTAAATGACATATACAAGAATGGTCATAGCAACACTATCTGATATAGTTATAAACTATGGTATATCCATATAGCAGATTATTACAGATCAAAGAGAATAAATGAACTATAATTACATACAATGATTGAACAAATAGTACAAAGAATGTTAAACAAAAAAATGTCATATGCTGAAGACTACACACTGTGTAATTACATTTATAAAAATTCAGACAGACAAAACTAAATCTATGGGATTAGAAGTCAGAATAGTTGTTATTGTTGAGAGTGGGAAAGGCAGTGGCTAGACAAGAATTTTAGGGAGGTGTCTGGTGTGCTGGTAATATTCTGGTTCTTGATTTGAGTGACAGTTACATGAATATATTCATTTTGTGAAAATCCACCAAGCAGTAAATACATGATTTGTGCATGTATCTAGATGCATATATATATATAAATGCATATTTTAAGATTTTATTTATCTATTTGACAGAGAGAGACACAGTGAGAGAGGGAACACAAGCAGGGGGAGTGGGAGAAGGAGAGGCAGCCTTCCTGCGGAGCAAGGAGCCTGATTTGGGGCTCGATCCCAGGACCCTGGGATCATGACCTGAGCCGAAGGCAGATGCCTAAAGACTGCCACCCAGGTGCCCTGCATATATTTTTTAATAAAAAGTTTACTTGAAAAAATGCAAGGTCTCCTAAGGTACCATATTCTATTTAAATTCTGTTCCAATTTTAACTTGATTAATGCAACAGATGTGCCCCTATAATTAATTAAATCATAGTTGCAATCAAAGTCATTTGCTTATTGATTTATGTGATCATTTTCAAGGTGCTTTATCTTCATTTTCTTTGAACTTCAATTGACAGAGACCTCAAACACTGCAGTTTGGGTGACTGTTCCTCCTCATTTTTGTAACACGAGACTCCCAGTAAATTTATAATGCATCGACAGTAATTTATTTTTTGAAAAGAATCTTTAAAAAAAATCTTTAAAATAACCAAATTTATCTGCTGGGTAAAGTTGGATTATTATATGTCTATTTTTTTCTTAAGCAAGACCAATTAAATCATACGATGAAAGTTTGGTGGTTGGAACAGACAACAGAATTTATATAATTTACTTTGGATATATTAACAAAGAAGATAAATAAAGATCTCTGCATTATGTCTCCAGATTTGGGAGACAAACAATAAAGAATAAATATAATTTATAAGTAAGTTATGTGGTATGCTAAATAGTAATTAATGCCATGAACAATGGAAAAGTCCAGGTTGAATGTAATAAGAAGGGGGTGGCAGAGCTCAAGAGTATTATTAAATAGGATTGTCAGTGAAGGTCTCATTGATGAAATTTAAGCTACGTCTTGAAGAAAGTGAAGGAACTAGCATGCATATATTGAGAGAAGAGCCTTCCAAACAGAGAGATTGTAGCCAGCACAAAGGCACAATAGCAGGAACATGGCTGGTATGTTTCAGGAATAGTGGGAGGCCAATTAAGCTGAAGTGTAGTAAGCAAACCTGAGAAGAACAGGGGTGGGTCAAAGAGTTTCGGAGTGTGGAGTAGGGCCCAGCTCATGCAGGACCTTGTAGTCCATTATAAAAATGTTAACTTTTACTCCAAGTGAAATGTCAAGCCATTGAAGGGTCTTAAGCAGAAAATCATTCTGGCTTCTGTGATGAGAACAGATTATAAAGGGCAAAGGTGGAAAAGAAGGAGCCTCTTAGGAAGCTATTGCAGTCCAGCCAGGAGTTGATGAAGGCTTAATTCATGATGTAGCAGTGAAGATATGATAAATGGTTGGGTTTTGATTATAATTTAAAGGTAAGGTCACATAATTAGGTAATCAGTAGATTGGATGCAGGCTGTTACATAAAGAGAGGGTCAAAGATGTCATTCCACAGTTTTTGTTTCTTTGATCAGAGCAATGGATGGATGGTAAAATGAAGTGATTGAGGCTTGAGATGGAGCAGGTTGTGGTGGAGTAACCCAGTTGTGTGGCTGCAGGTGGAGCAGCTTAGAAGGAGACAGTTCAAGAGTTCAGTTTTGTACAGTCAATTCTGAGATGTTTCTAAGACATTCAGGTAGAGTTGTCAAGGCTGTGAGATATGTGAATCTGAATTTTGAGAGAGAAGTCTAGACCAGAGATATGAATTTTGGAGTAGCCATATATTATTGGCTGAATTGTGTCCCCAATTCATATGTTGAAGCTCTGACTCCTAGTACCTCAGTCTGACTGTATTTGGAGATAGAGCTTATAAAGATGTAATTAAGTTAAAATGAGGCCATTGGGGGGCACCTGGGTGGCTTGGTTGGCTCAGGTCATGATCCCAGGATCCTGGGATCTGGCCTTGCTTCGGGCTCCCTGTTCAGAGGGGAGCCTGCTTCTCCCTCTTCTTCTGCCCCTCCCCCTGCTTGTGCTCTCTCATTCTCTCTCCCTCTCTCTGTGTCAAATAAATAAATAAATCTTCTAAAAAAATTAGGCCATTGGTGTCCTAATATAATATGAGTGATATCCATATAAGAAGGGGGAAATTGGGACATATAGGGAGACAGCAAGGGTGCATAAGCACAGAGAAAATACCATGTGAGGACATGGTGAGAAGGTAGTCATTTGCAAGCCAAGGAGAGAGACCTCAGAGGAAACCAAACCTGCTGACACTTTGATCTTGGAAAACTAGCCTCTTTCCAGAAATGTGAAAAAATAAATCTCTGTTGTTTCAGCCACCCAGTCTGTGGCGTTTTGTTATGGCAGTCCTAGCAAATGAATACACCATCAAAATGGCATTTAAAGGCATGATTGAATGAGATTGTCAAGAGACTGAGTGCAACCCAAGGCGCTCTGGTGTTCAGAGGTTGGAATGAGCAAAGGGTATAGAGGCTGAGCAACTAATCAAGTAGGAGCAAAACAGGGAGAATGTTTTCTTTCGAGCTAAGCGAACAAATTGTGCTGTGTGGGAGACAATGTTCAGCTGTGATAAATGCCACTGCTAGGTCAAGTAGGAAGAGTACTGAGAACTAATAGCACATTTTCAATGCAATGAATTACAGTCGATTTGAGAAAGAATGGAAGGAGAGAAATCAGGGCAGTCAGTATAAAAAACATTTTTGAGGAGTTTTGCTATAAAGAGGAGCAAAGTAGTGGTGGTGTGCTAACAGTTGGGAAAAAAGGGGTCAAAGATTTTTTTTTAAGCTACGAGTAGTTACAAAATTCAAGCTGATGGTAAAGATCAAACAGACAAAATTTTGATGATGTGAAAGAAAAACTGCTGGAACAGTGTCCTTGAGTAGGTTCAGGCTGAGATTGTATGCATGATATCAGAGCATAGAAAGTTCAATTATGGTAACAGTGGGGGCATTGTATACGAGTGTAGGTTCCAAAGATGTCATGTGGGAATTGGTTGGAGGTCTCATCTGATTGCTTTGCATTTTGCAATATGAAACAAGGTCATCAGCTGAGAGAGGGAATGGAGAAAGAGATATTGTGAGCTAGAGGACAGAAGAAGCTGTGAAATAGTTATAAAGCAA
Organism: Mirounga angustirostris; assembly: GCF_029215605.1. Taxonomy (NCBI): domain Eukaryota; kingdom Metazoa; phylum Chordata; class Mammalia; order Carnivora; family Phocidae; genus Mirounga; species Mirounga angustirostris. The sequence continues at coordinate 147,059,537 of NW_026991710.1, read as the reverse complement.
TAATGAACTAGAAAGTTACAGTATAGTCACCTAACACTATTAAAGATTCTCTTGAGGTTATAGACATTATTTTGAGAGAGACCAGTCAGCTTGCTTGTGTGCTTTTCTTCACAACAGTCAACCACATAGGTCTAGGCAAAGAGTAGGTGAAGAGTTATTGTCTTAACAAGAAAGTATAATGAAGCAAAAAAAGTATAAAGGAGCTGAGGGTATGGGAAGGGATTAGTAATGATAGAGCCTTGAATTTAAGCTAGATAAAGAGGGAAATAAGAACACTGAGATGCCAAGGTTAGGGAAACACTGGAAAGACCAATGGAATGGAGATTCCAGTAAGGTTTTGAATCATCATTTGGTAGATACCATAGTAATAGTTGTTTCAGACCAGAATCATCAATGGATGCTAAAATTCATGGATGAAAAAGTATGATGAGAAACAGCATATTTATGGGGCGCCTGGGTGGCTCAGTCGTTAAGCGTCTGCCTTCGGCTCGGGTCATGATCACAGGATCCTGGGATCGAGTCCCACATCGGGCTCCCTGCTCAGCGGGAAGCCTGCTTCTCCCTCCCCCATTCCCCCTGCTTGTGTTCCCTCTCTCGCTCTGTCTCTCTCTGTCAAATAAATAAATAAAATCTTAAAAAAAAAAGAAACAGCATATTTATAGTCTTCTCTTCCTACAAGATACTTATTAATTACAAAAAAAAATGTTAACTTTACAGTTCAGCAATCTGCAGGTACCAACTTGACTAAGTGATCAAAGTATCAACAGTAATGGGACAAATCAACAGCAGGTATCACCTCGTATGATACGTTGAGAAGTGTATAGTAACAATTCTGTGGTATTATTTTGAAAACTGTATAACCTGATTTTAGTCATGAGGAAATATCAGATAAATCCAAACTGAGGGGCATTTGACAATATAGTCAGTACTCTTCAAAAGCGTTAAGTTCATAAAAGTCAAAGGAAGAAGGAAGAACTGTCCCAAGTTAAAGAAGACATGACAAATAAATGCATTATGAGATCCTGTAATAAATCACAGTCAAAAATTACATATTATATATGTATGTAATATACATAGGATATATAGTATATAGTATACTATATATTATATATATTAGTTGAGACATTTATATATATTATATATATTAATGAGATATTTTGGTGAAATTTGAATAAGGTCTCTAGGTTAGTTAGTAATATTGCATCAATCTTAATTTCCTGATTTTAGTGATTATACTTTGGTTGTATAAGATATTAACATTTGAGGAAGATAGTTGATGAATACATGGAAACTGTTTTTACTACTTTTTGCAACTATTTACAAGTCTGAAATTATTTCAAAATAAAAAGTTACAAACCAAAAACTGTCCCTGGTTGAGGTACCAGAGGGAGACTGCTGGAAAGATAGGAGCTAGTGGTCAGAGAGTGGGATGAAGGCAGTAGTGGGTTGCTCAAGCTAATCAAGCTTGAGTTTCAGAGTCCCTCACATCCAGGAGTCTCTCCTGAAAGGGGAATCTAGCAATATGCTCACAGGGTTATGCTTTTGCAGTATTTACAAAAGTAAGCTATTTTGGCCACAATCAGTTAAGACCTCTGTCGGCCAGTCTGACTTCTTCTCTGGCACACTTGCTCTTTTGTTGGATAGCAGTGGAGTGGCCATAGGAATTTTTGAGATCTGACAAGGGAAGCTGAGTAGAGGATACATTTGAGTTTGGGTTTAGGGATCTTACATATGTGTGTGTGTGTGTGTGTGTGTGTGTGTGTGTGTGTGTGTGGCCTTCAATCACTTGTGTGTAGAGTTAAGTTATTGCTAGAGGGACCGCGTGGGATAAAAGAGCTCTACAAGGAAAACAAAGGAGACCATGTTGTATTAAAGTGATAAAGTGAAGGGAATACTCAGAGGTTGATTTTAGGATATAAGGTTTTTTGTTAATAATCGACTCTAAGAGACACAATAGAAGATTACAGAAGTTGGGGTATGGATGATAGAAGGGACAAAATCAAGTGTATATAGGGTCCTATGTGGCATTTGAGTGTGGGGGGCTGAGTGATTTGGGAGTCCTTGTGGTAACTATCTGTGAAATTATAAGATATATATACATACAGATATCTTCCCCTTTTTCCTAACACAGGGCTTCTGAAACCCTTGTAAATTCCAAAGTAACAAGAGTGTTATGAACATCTTTTGTTCTAATATTTGGTCCTTTTTAAAATAACTTTTTAAAAAGATTTTATTTACTTATTTTTATGAGAGCGAGAGTGCACATGCACACATGAGTGCAAGTTGGGGGAGGGGCCAAAGGAGAAGCAGACTCCCGCTGAGCAGGGAGCCGGATATGGGACTTGATCCCCGGACCCTGAGATCATGACCTGAGCCGAAGGCATACACTTAACCGACTGAACCACCCAGGTGCCCTAATATTTGGTCTTTGTTCCCATTCCTTACACAGAACTCCTAAATCCCTTGGAATTTCCTAGGTGAGAGCAATGTCTTTTGCTCTAATTAGGTGACCCTGATCGGGCTCCTGGATGGGGACTGGTCACCAGAAACACCAAGCCATGATTAGAAACTTAGAGAAGAGAGAGCTGGAATTGAAGTTAATAATTGATCATGCCTCTGTGAGGAAGCTTCCATAAAAGTCCCAATTGTATGGAGTTTGGAAAACTTTCAGGTTGGAAAACTTTCAGGTTGGTAAATCTAACCGTTAATAAGTTGGAAGACAGTTTTGTGGGACTGAACCCTTAACTACAGGATCTGATACTATCTCTAGGTAGATAGTATCAGAATTAAGTTAAATTATGGGACATCCAGCTGGTTCTTGATGTTTACCAACAGCATTTAGCACTAATGCTGCTGTTAGAATAAAGTGCATTGATGGAGCACTGGGTGTTATGCACAAACAATGAATCATGGAACACTTCATCTAAAACTAATGATGTAATGTATGGGGATTAACATAAGAATAAAAAAATCTAAAAAAAAAAAAAGAATAAAGTGCATTGAAAGACGAAAAAAGTCTTTCAGAATACATAGAAGTTGTATTTTATTCCACCCTCGGGATCCAGCAGGGTGATGGATCCCAACTCCATGTGGACCGAAGCTCCTGCATTTAGGACACTCTCAGGTTTCACCCTATATATCTCTTCATCTGGCTGTTCATCTGTATCCTTTATTATATCCGTTAATAAGTTGATAAATATAAGTATGTGTTTCCCTGAGTTCTGTGACTTGTTCTGAGCAAATAATCAAATCCAAGGGGGAGAAGGTAATGGGCAAGTCCAATTTGTAGCCAAGTCAGATAGAAGTTGTGGGTAGCCTGGAGACCTTCTACTTGTAATTGGTATCTCAAGTGGAAGACAGTTTTGTGGGACTGAACCCTTAACTATAGGATCTGATACTATCTCCAGGTAGATAGTATCAGAATTAAGTTAAATTATAGGACATCCAGCTGGTATGGCAGAATTACTTGGTGTGGGAAAAAAAAAAAACCCCACTCATCTGATGTCAGAAGTGTTATGAGTACAGTAATAGTGTGAGAGTCAAGGAGAAGTAGTGGAGGAAGAACTGAATTTTTTCCTACAAACTGACATAAAGAGGGATAAGGCCATAATTAGATTGCTATTAGTGGATTTAAGGAGTATTTTTAGTGACAGTCAGATGTAGAACTTAAAACTTCTGACTATGCAGTAAGAGATTTATCCTTGAGATTAATGTTTATGCAGTCCATTGGAATGTTCAATTATGTTAAATGATTTTATTGTTTCACCACACTTTGTAGAATTTATTGTTTTGTTTTTAAATTGACAGGCGGTCTTAATGAATACTTGGGAAAAATGAGCACTTATGCTTTCATTAATACACTAGAAATTGCTTAAGGATAATCAATGTGATTAATATTTTTGACTAGTGGTGCAGTTAATTCATATTAATGAAAGGTAAACACACCAATTCTGTCTGATTTCACAAATCAATATTATTTAATAAATCCTAGAACTTTCCAGGAAATGAATGGTTGATACCTTTAACTAATGCTTTTCTAATTCTGTCTGAAGCATTCTATGATCATTAGAATTACATTACCTCTATGGTTAATGTCTTAAATAAATTTCTCATAGCATTTATTATAGTTTCCAAACATCTCAATCATGTGATCCTTATGTGACATATTTCTATTATTCTAAACAAAGTTTTAAATTCTTTATCATTACAAAAAGTTACTAAGTCCAAAAGTTGTCATTTAGGAAGAGTTAATAATAAACAAATATTTCTGAATTTCTGAATATTTAAAAAATAATAACAAATATTATTTAATTAACGAATTAACAATTAATGGGGAGAATGAGTCTTCTTAAGAACATTTCAGACTGATTGTGTACTCAGTTTTTTGGTCTTAGGAATCAATACTTGTTTGGAAATATCTTATTTTACTAGTTCAAAACCTCTGACAAATCTAAAGAAAATCATACTCAGCATACATGTTTCTTACCATATAATAAATATAAAGTGTACCAGGGTTGGAAAAAGTCAAAATTTTTAAGGCACTATTGGAAGACAAAAAAAGTTTTACATTCTTTAATAAATATCTTTCAGAATACATAGAAGTTGTATTTTATTCCACCCTCGGGAAAGTGTATTAGATGAACATATTTTTTTTTTTTTAAACCAGGAGCATTTGGCCCAAAATGTATATTAGCTTCTTATTGCTGCTGTAACAAATTACCACAAATTTGGTGGCTTAAAGCAACACACATTTATTTTTTACAGTTCTGGAAGTCAGAAATCCAAAATGGGTTGGCAAGGCTATGTTCCTTCTGGAGACCTGAGGGGAGAATATATTTCCTCGCCTTTTTCAGCTTCTGCAGGCTGTCTGCTTTTCTTGCATTACTCTGACCTCTGCGTCTGTTGTCACATTGTTTTCACTGACTCTGATCCTTAGAAAACTCTGATCACATTGGGCCTACCCGGCTAACCTAGGATAATCTCCTCATGTCAGGATCCTTAACTGTATCACAACTGCAAAATCCCTTTTGCCACCTAAGGCAACATCCATAGCTTCTAGGCATTAGGACATAAACATCTTTGAGGTGGGCCATTACTCAGTCTACTGAAAGTTTTAACAAGTTTCAGTTATTTACTGGATAAAATGGTATACAGTTATCAACAAAGTGAACATTGGTATGTCATTATTTAGATTTTCCTCTTTGATATCAGACATGATTATTATCAGTCACTTCCAACAATAAGGTGATATCTGCAACAGTGAATTTGATTTTGTGGTAACATAATATAAAGCTCTGTGTTGGAGCAAATCATTAAGCAATGAGTTTATGATTCTAGGACTCCTTAGTCCTCAGGGCCTCCATATCATGAAAAGGGTTGAGTACTGAGTAAATCTCATACTGAATGAAGACAGAGCTTAAAAGATGGGCTGACAAATTCCTTTCAGGAAATGTGAAATCCATGGCTTTAGTACGAATGCTGCTGTTCGAAGTATAGGTTTCTCATATATACAAAATTATCATCTAATCATATAGCATATCTAGCATATCTAATCATTCCATTCTGAGTGCTATATTTCACAGAGGATGTTTATAAAATAGATGGACTTTTGGGGAGGAAGGTGGCATAAAAACGAAGTATTCAAGTCATGTGACTACTCAAAGGACATTCTCACTTATAGAAAATTGTTGAATAAGTGGGTTGGTGAGGAAGATGCAATAGTTCTTTTCAAATGCTACAAATTTGAAAAGGTGTGGTGAAAGTTAAAGAGATTAGTGGGTCAAACTCAGGGGGAATTAGATCTTGCCTTTATTGAAAAAAAATCCAAAACTTAAGCTCAGATATGTCTTTAATTAATATGTTTGAATTACAGTAATAATTCCTAACATTACTTTTAAGTTCCAGAAATTTAAACTGAGACAGTTCAAATAATTCTTACTTGTAGTAAATCTTAAATAAGCAGGTTGCACTGTATTTGAAAAATTTTCCAAAACATTGATAGCTGGAACAACTGATTTATATAACATCTACCAAATAGAACATTTAACCCAAACATCCAAAATGCTTCTTTGAGATAGCCAGATGATTAACAGGTTAGAAATAAAAAAGTCTACAATTATATTCTAAAGTGTGGTATTTATTTCTTAGTGCTTCATGATAACTGATGCAGATATTTCACAATTCATGCAAAAGTTTAATGATGACTTCTAAGAATTTACATCCTAAAATAATAACATAGATATTTATAATACTCTTATAAAAACAAATTGATATAGGACATCAAATCTGTTAGCCATTATTAATAATTATTTATAATTACTATAATTTTATATTACATGTAATATATAGTTATAATAATTAATAATAATAATTATTAATAATGTCTATGGAGAAGTTAGCTATAACGAACGTGGAGAAGTTAGCAGCACATCTAATGGCCAGAGATTTTCTTTTAGTGCCTTTTGCAAGTATCTCTGTTACTGCATTGCATTATAATAACTTATTTAGATTTCTATTATATTCTCTATATTATGAACTCTTCTCTTTATCCATGTTCCCTTACCGAATGCTTGGTACAAGAAACATTGATTAAATTATAGTAAAAGATAATTAAAGGTAGACAATTTGTGGCTGACTTTGTGTAGATTAAAGAATGTTATTATGGAAGATGCTGAGACTTCCCCCCACTGAATTGATGTTTTAGTCTTTGCTATTAGGACTTAACTCTTAGGTCGGAGAGGAAATGTTGGAATGCCTGTAGGGACCTGGTCGACGAAAGAGGGAGAAGTGAAAACTGGGTTAGACCCAGGAGCACATCCTTTGCCCCGTTGAAAGGAAACCATTGCCACTCAGTTGTTGCCGTGAGGAACAGTGTGATCAGACTTTCTGGGTTTTCGAGTGAAGGTGGGAATCGGAATTTTTATATAAAAAAATCCCAATTTGTAAATATTGGCTACTGTGTGGCTACAAGCCATATTTCACTTGTAGACAGCCTGTCACCTCTGCTTTTAGGTCTTGAAGACGATTCCTATTGTCTGGAGGGAAAATATTCCAGATCAGAGGCATAAAATGAATAAAGTCTGTACAATCATATCCCAGCTACAGAGAACAGACATGGGTTTATTTTGGATTGGAGGGGTCCCCTTGGAAAGAGCTGAGGGTGAGTCTGGAATTGCGGAGATTGGGGAGAGTTAATTTAGATAAGCTGTCAGGTTTAGGACTAGTTTGCCTGAGGAGAGAACTGGAATTGAATGACTTAACACACATGGAGCAGTGGTGAAGCTGCTTGCCTTGACCAAGAAGAAGATGAGGACCCTAGAGAAAGGAGAGAGTAATGCCAGTTATTCAATGAGAATAAAATGATGCTCAGAAGGATGCTCAGAAGGATGGATAGGCTGGCCCTGGAAGTCAGAAAGAACAGTCAAGGATCCAGTTGGTCTCCCAGCTGGAAGGTGGATCATGGCAACAGGGGACTCTAGGAAAGGGCCCAGACAGGCAGGCTGTTGGCCTGGGGCATGTTATGAAACCCATGATAGTGATGGAAGTGAATTCAAAAGCCAAACTGGTACCATTCAAGTAGGCATTCAGTATGAGGAAACAAATCAGAGAATCACTGCTGGGACTAGTGGAAAGAATAAAAAAAAAAAAAAAATGGTCACAAGCAAAATTTCAAAATCCTTTCACCAGAGTAGCCACAAAAGTGCATAGCAGAAGTACCAGCACGAGGAGTAAATGCTAGGCTGTTGGGTGACAGTCGGGGCTCCTTCCATTCCCATCCTTGCAACCAGGAACAGGATTGACTGAGCCTGCAGGTCTGGGTAAGATGAGGTTTCTAGGCTGCTCTGGGCTGGAAACTATGTTGGCTATATCAAACATTCCCATTTCCTATGAAATGCCAAAGAATAACAGCCTTTTATGTACACTGATGGTGAAAATTATTTGAATTGGGCTACCCGTTTTGGAACTCCAGGACAATGTGGCATGACTGCTAGAGACACAGAACTTCATATTTTGGGGCCAACGGATGACTGTCCGTTCAGCAGCAGGTTACTGAAATATCCTTTGCTTTATATAAACTGAAGTCAGGTCTATGCTGTTACTTTGTTTATAGAATGAAAATAACATCTATTATCAACCATTTGACTGTAGGATGCTTTATTAACACTCCTCATACGTATGCCAATGTATATCTAAGTCACCTTCACCATCCACAGAACACGATTGAAAAAAAAAAGATTAGCAAATTAACAAAGCGATAGCTCACAAAGGTGAGTGGTTATAGCAATGGTAGGACATTATTGCTGCAAGTTATTTGTGCATGCAGCTGTCAGTGGGGTCTCTCGCTCCTGATAATGCTTCTGTAAGAATCCTGCTGTCATTCCCTTTATTGAGGCAATTGCCCTTTGAGAAATTTCAGTTGCTGCACACAGCTATTCAGCCATGTTGACAGCTATTCATTGGACTAATTAAGGAAGAGTTAGGTAAATACATTTATTCACAACTTTTTCCCCACAACATTCTGCAAACCAAAACGTCCTGGAAATAAAATACTGTGTAACCTTTGCAGCATTGAGGAAAAAAGGTATTATTATTTTTCACTATAAAAGTACCACAGGGGTACTCTTCTTCCTTAAGGTGGTTGTGACTATATTATACAAAAAATAATGTCATCTTGGGTGTTTAGAATAGCTTTTGAAAACTCATTACCCGTGGGAAATGTTTTGCGTGTCTTGATCTTAAAATAGAGGACAAAACTGAACGAAGAAGACTCTGCATAGAATTATTCATACCTTCATTCTTCATTCATTCATTCTTTATTTATCATAAAAAAACAAGAAATGCTCCATTAAAGTATATGATAAATACTCAGTGCAGGACTAAAAAGGTAATTAAAAGACAGTTATTAAGTTTGATAATAGAAAATTGGCAATAGAAAAAATATACTAAAAAATACAAATGTAGGGTAATGATTGTAACTTAAATGACACTATGGTGACGGTATTAAGGCTATTAATGTTTGTATCAGGGCAGTGGGATAATGGATGACTAGCTTTTTAAAATTTTTCTTTTGCTTTAAAGTGTAATGTTTATTAAATTTTGGTGATATGAAAGAATTAAAACCACTGTAGAAACTCTGGAAATTATAGAAATACACAAAAAAGAAAAAACATCACTTGAAAGCCAGAGAAAACCATTCTTAATACTTAGTATACTCCCTTCCAGTCCTGTTTTACTTTTTCAGTTTGCTTACAGGGTGTGCCTCATGCTAATAATGCTGGGAACCCAAAGCATGTACACTTGTTATAATATATTTATGTCACTAAATACTCTTAAAATATGTACATGTACATGAATGTTAATGGCCATGCAATTCCTTCAGAGGAATGCCCTATGTTTTTGTATACTTAAAACCTTCAAAACATTGATTTAGATTTATGGTGGAAATCCATTATGAATTCAGATACATTTGGCTTTATCGTCATGACACAAATATTCAGAACTCTTCAGTATTTTTTTTTTGAAAAATGTATTTCCTTCTCAAATTAGCTGTGCTTTCCGTATTCAGGCACACCCTTTATTTGTATGACACAGTAAGAAAACCTGATTCTACTGGAGACCAAGTAGGGAAACTTGAAAGCAAATCACACTGTTTTGCCTCATAAAACATCATTATCTACACGTGAGTTTGAAAAGAATTCTCCTGAATTTTTACTTCGAAGATTGAAATGATTGAATAGATACAGTTTGTCCTTGGCAGATCATTAGAACTATTATCACTCAGAGGAGAAAAGAAAATAATTTAAACAATGACGATCTTTAGAAAAAACGTTAGGGCTGATATTAATATAATGGAAAATTTTGTCTTTTCACGTATCTTCGAAATATCAGAAAATCACTACACATTCTAAAAGTCAAAAACTCTATTTTGTGGTAATCAGTATTTGTCGGATGCCTAAAGAATTTTATACTTTCTGTTGGTTGCTGTTTCATTTACGTAAGGATGCTATGCAAACATCAATTATATCTTGCATCTAGGGTTTCTATGTATTACATCTATATATAATTGCAGTTGGTACCTTTTAGTTTTCTAAATAATTTTGTTTTCTGTTGGTCAGTGTATTGTTTTACATAATTGCTCTACTCAAATGTCAATTTTATATTAATATATTTAATATATTACAAATATATATAATATATATATTTCCACAGGAGTAACTTGTTTCTATAATAATTAGAGGAAACCTATCTTAGTTAAGGGAATAAAGGCAAAGTGATTAAAGGAAACACTTTTCAATATGAAAACATAATAATACACTAAAAAAAAGATGAAGACGGGAAGGCTCAGAGGCAGAGCTGTTGTGAAGCCAAGTTTTTTTCCCAGCTTCTGTGGCTGTGTGATTGGTAGGGACACAGGTGTCTTATCAGCTTGATGATACTGCCCCTGAGCGACTGATGGATATAATCATGATTCCTAGTAGGAAAAGTGCTCTCGAGGTGATCTATTATGGAAAGATAAAATGCATATTTATGTCCTTACACGACATGACCTTGCTTTTGAATTTTAGATTTCTTAGATATGTTAAAAAAAATGGAGACCGGGCTTCAAAATCGCTCAGGCAACGAAACCATTTAAGCCATGTAAGCACAACTAAATCTAGCTTATTTCGTGAACATGAACAAAACTTAGGGTGTTTCTTGTAAATCCTCTGAGAGTTATAAACAAAATTTAAGTTATCTGCCTAAAATGGTACAAGATAATCACTTTTTTTTTTTTTAAGATTTTATTTATTTATTTGAGAGAGAGAGAATGAGAGACAAAGAGCACGAGAGGGAAGAGGGCAGAGGGAGAAGCAGACTCCCTGCCGAGCAGGGAGCCCGATGCGGGACTCGATCCCGGGACTCCAGGATCATGACCTGAGCCGAAGGCAGTCGCTTAACCAACTGAGCCACCCAGGCGCCCCAAGATAATCACTTTTAACCAATCCCCGCCATCTGGAAACCCTTATTCTAAATGCCAATCATTGTAAAGATTAGACAACCTCCTCGTTTTCACTTTATAAGCCAGCTTGTAATGTCTTACCTCTGAAATTCGTACCAGTTTGGATTTGAAGTCTCCCTGTTTGCTGAACAGTTAGTTTCTTGCTGAATAAAATATTCGTATCAAGTAAAGCTCTCTGAATTTTTCTTTTGACAGATATTTTTGCTGGGAAACTCCAGCCTTACTTGGGTTTGATTCTTTGGCCTCAGGTCACAGGCTTTGATTTTTTATTTTATTTTGTTAGAGTCTTTTTAGCTATTTTACTGTCAGACTCTCTCTTTTTAGATGTTCTGAGAACCTGCAGACGACTGACAATAAGTAAACTGGATTGAGAAAAAGTGAGGATGTTTGCAGATTAAAAAAAACAAAAAACAAAACAAAACAAAACAAAAAAACGGAGAAGAAAAACAACCTCCTATTTGGCAGAAAATTTCAGGGACTAAAGAAATTATGACTCAGGAGTCTGTCCCAACAACAGTAACGTTCTCAAACACTGAATTCTCTAGTTTAAGCTACAGAATATCACGTGTTATGTAAAGATAAGATAGTCAGGGAAAGTGGTCTTTTAATATATTGCTAATAACCGTCCCTTAGGGGAGTAATTGCAAATGATCCCCTAATATGACAAGTATATTTTTTAATGATTTTCCCATCCTGAATCCATAAAACATAAGCCATAGGGTGTCATAATAAATACAAGCTGAGCTAAAATCTGATTTCCCAGGTGCACAGGGGTTTTTATTTCATAGGAAGTATTTTACATCAGCATCAAAATCCCCACTGCTCATGCTTCACTTATATCCATACCTATGGGAATAAAAACAACCTTTTTTTTTTTAAAGATTTTATTTTTACTCGTTTGAGACACAGAGATACAGAGAGAGAGACAGAATAAGCAGGGGGAGAGGCAGAGGGAGAGGGAGAAGCAGACTCCCCGCTGAGCCAGGAGCCCGATGTGGGGCTCAATCCCAGGACCCCGGGATCATGACCTGAGCCAAAGGCAGACGCCCAACCATCTGAGCCACCCAGGCAGCCTAAAAACAATCTTTTAATTGATATAATAAAATATCACAGATTGATGGTGTATAAGCAACAGAGACTTTAATGGTAAAATGCTTCTCATTTGATACTGATAATTATTGAATTTTAAATTTTGTACTTTTTATCGCAAACAAAAATGTAATGAGAACCTTTAGTTAGGTAAAAAGGTAATAAAAGTTGGTTGTCACATAGAGGGTAGAGTCTCAAAATGCATCTTATTTTAATACTCTTATTTTTAAAAGATTGTTAATAATTAATAACTTTATAATCCCATATCTAAATTCAATTCAGATGCTCACACTAGAGAGTCTGTTTTTAGAGTCACAAAAATGATGAAATCGTGTTTATTTTTTGATGGTAAACAATGCTTGCTCATAAATGGTAACTTTACTCTTTTAGGAATCTTCATAAATCCTTCAAATTTGACTCTTATAGAAAAGTGAGCGAGTTATTTTTCCCCTGTACTGAATCATTTGCTTCTTGTGGCTCACTACAGGTTAAAACAGAACAAAACCAAGTACACAATCTCTTGTACAGAGAGCTATATTAACAGTGTTGCTGTATTTGAAGCAGTGATTTTGGGGGTGGGTGTGTGTCTTTGTGTGGCTTGGGGAGGGATTGTGTGGATCAAAAGGGTCACAGTTCTCATGATGTGTATAAGAATCTTTGTGACATATATGAAGTTGGCAGAATAAATATGTGTTGATATTTCTATATACATCAGTGATATCAGAAAACTGGATTAAACAAAGTAAGTTTTAAAAAGATAGAAGAATTTTAAAAACCCTTTAATGTTTCCTAAAAATTGCCAAGAAAAGTTTATATATTCTGCTTGGGGAATTTACTTGGCATTGGCATTTTTGTGTCTTAAAAATAAAGGTTGGAAAGTTTCCAAAAGCCTGATTTTGGAAGCACTGCCTACAACAAAGAACAATCTTAACTGTGAAACACTGAAAAAAGGTGTTCACAGATCATGGAAATATACATGTTCAGAGGAATACAGCTTTTGCCTGGCCAGCATCTATAGAGACCATCAGTTTGCCCACGGAGAGGCATCAGTTTGGTTCAAGAACGGTTCTGGGAAAGGAGTCAAGGTTTTGTTATGCCTCCTCTAACAGAATAGATGATTTGCATATACTTATAACAGAGGAAACACCTAAGTGTAATGATTCTCAGTTATTTCCCTAAGGAGGTGAAAGCATTTTCAAAAATTTCATTAAATGGTCCACTGTCTGAAGACAGACTCTGGGTCTTGCTCACCCTATTGTATGTGCAGTATAGTTAGTATGGTTTCCGGCCCACAGCAGAGACCGCACAATTGTTCTTGAATGAATAAACGTACAGTTGACAGCAACATTAAAATTCATGTAGAAAATGAGGACGTTAGATCTTTATCTCAGAAAGTGCTGACATGTATAAAAGGTCAGCACAAATTCAGATGAGATTTGATAATCGCCTATCGGAAATCCAGATATCTTTCACCACGTTTGTACCTGATTAGAACACACACACACACAGTGACAACAACCGAATAATCCCGCCCCCATATTTGCTTTATTGCTAACTTCATTTTATACATACTTACAGAGTAAGTCAGTATTTCAAGCATGTAAGTTCAACCTTGCCACTCCATTGCTTAATATACTCCGATGGCTTCTCCTTCATCTGAATAAAATCTGGATTTTATTCTCACCCTGGCTTACAGAAGTCAGACCCCTGCCTACTTCTCCCACCTCATCTCTATGCCTTTCTACCACACCCCAGTTACAGAAGACTTCTTTAGGTTCTAGCCACATGCAAGCTCTCTACTAACAGTCTACTGCATGAAATTCTCTTTCTTTTGATCTCCACATGATTGGTCCATTCTTGCCATTCAGATCTGATTACTTGGAAGTGACCCTCCATCACTCTGTAAAACATTACGCTATTTGAATCTCAGCATACAACTATAAGTAATGGATGGTAAAAGCTCCTTTTCTATTGTTTGTATTAAAAAGAAATTGATGTGATGGAAAAAAAGATTAATTTCTGTATATTGACCTTATATCCTGAGATCTTGCTAAATTTATTTATTAGTTCTAGCAGCTCTTTTGTAGAATCTTTGGGTTTTTCCTCATATGCAATTAAGTTATCTGCAAATAAAGATAGTTTTACTTCTTCCTGTCCAATAAAAAAAAGAAATTATTCTCATTTTTATTACTGATTTGTTGGTTTACTTGCTTATTGTCATTCTTCCTCATCACTGGAATACAGATTCGATGACAGGCAGGACTTTGTCTCTGCTCTTTTTCTGGCTCACAAAATGGTGCCTCACATGTATTGGATACTTAAATATTTGAAATTAGTTAAAAGAAGATTTGTAAGAGGCAGAATAAAAATGGAGGAATGTGTCAGGAAGTGTTTGATTGGGAAACAACCCCATTGTGTACCGGAATAAATCAGAATAGAATTAATGATTAGAGTTAATAATTTTATGGCAAAAATCATAATTATGTATTTCTTCTGTATTATAAAATTTTCATTGTTCTTTTCAACTTGAAAAGTTGAACAGAAAAATACATATAAAAGATTCCTGATGTTAATTTGATTATAATAAACCAAATAACAAAATCAGAAGAAGTAGTTAAAAGCTCAAGGTAGTAAAAGAAAAGGATGAAAGATATAAGAAAAACACTGAGTTACAAGAGTGCATAGATGTGTTGTTTTAGTTGCTCCTATTATGTATGTAGCAGTATGTGAGTACATTTTTCTTTATTTCAAAGAGCACTGCAAAATAATAAATGGTCACAAGAAAAATAAGATGGTGTGTGCAGACCGATAACGTCAATGATGAGTTAGAATATACTAAAAGTATTGTTGTGTGACCTAACTGCATTTATTTGCAGTGTAGTAGATGTCATCTGCTGTCCTTGATGTATGCCTTCCCTCCCTGAGAAATGCCCCTTCATCTTTCAGGAGTAGACTTCTGGAGCCAAGTTTGTACTCTGGATTTCAGACCCCAATCAGGTCAGATGCTCTCATTTAAGAATTTGAAATTGGGATTCCCAGAAATAATTATCTTATGCAGATCTGTACACAGGTTGCTCAAGAACTATAGGAGAACATCTTTTACTGGGTGGACAGAGAGGCAGAGAAAGCTGGTCTATTCAGAGAAAAATAAATACATAAAGCAGTTGCACCCTGTGAGGCAGAAATGAGAAATTATGTGATTCAGGTGAAAAAAGGAATTGTCTTTCCTTATACCACTTGTATAAAGCTTCTCTACATTTGATTGTGCATCTCTCTTTTTAAAATTTTTTATTGTTATGTTAATAACCATACATTACATCATTAGTTTTTGATGTAGTGTTCCATGATTCATTGTTTGTGCAATAACACCCAGTGCTCCATGCAGAACGTGCCCTCTTTAATACCCATCACCAGGCTAACCCATCCTCCCACCCCCCTCCCCTCTAGAACCCTCAGTTTGTTTTTCAGAGTCCATCGTCTCTTGTGCATCTCACTTTTCAGGTCTAAGAAAAAACTGAATGAATCTATCTATCTATCTATCTATCTATCTATCTATCTATCTATCTATCTATCTATCATCTATCATCTATCTATATCTAATCATCTGCCTATGCATGTATATATGTATGTATCATCTCTCTATGTATGTATCTATTTATGCTTAAGCTGAAAGAGTTTATGTTCTTGTAAATGGAAGTGTGCTGGTTAACACATTGATATGTGTAAGTTCTTTTTTTTTTTTTTAAAGATTTTATTTATTTATTTGACAGAGAGAGACACAGTGAGAGAGGGAACACAAGCAGGGGGAGTGGGAGAGGGAGAAGCAGGCCTCCCGCTGAGCAGGGAGCCCGATGCGGGGCTCGATCCCAGGACCCTGGGATCGTGACCTGAGCCAAAGGCAGACGCTTAACGACTGAGCCACCCAGGCGCCCCGATATGTGTAAGTTCTTAAGATGGGGATCACATTTTAGATTATATTGGTGAATTCCTGTAATTATGAAGTATACCCCCACCTCCATTAACAGGGAAATTTTGAAAGCTGTAACCTAAACTCTATAGAGTCCAAGATTAATTTGAAATGGATGTAATTTTACAATAGATAGATGAAAGAGGCAAAAAATATATAATTGATGAGTAAAATAACTCATGAATAAGATTTGAGAAATAAAGGTAAATAAGAATTATCTGGAGGATTGGTGAAATAAAAGACTGCCATAAACTTGATCTAGGCCCAACATGAAATAATGAAAAAAAATTCCTTTCAGACTCACATCCAGCTTACATACAATGTTAGAACAATAACATGGCTTTATTTGAATGGACAAGCCTGGAAGACATATTGTCTGTTTCATTCTGGCCATGGCAGAATGCCAGCCAAGAATTAGAATTATTGCAAGAGATTTGGAAAATTAGTTCAGTTTTCCCATAGAAAAGGGGATAAAAGAGCATGAAATCATAGTGATTTCACAGATTACAGAAGAATGATCTTAAATTTGTTTTTTTTTAATTATTACATTCTTCTACATCCTGTTTGATATCTTTACCATAAAAAACATATCATTTGATAAAAACATGGCCAACTGATTTTCCTCTTACCTCTTTCCCACTCTCTTCTTCCTTTTCTCCTTTCCTTTCCTCCTTACCTTCTTCCGGAACATCTTTCTTCTAAATTTTACTTTTATTAAAATCATATATATGTAGTTAAACTGTATTTACACATAGTTTAAAGAACGAATAATTTATAAGATTTGTTTTTTTTTAAAAGCATCAGTTCTGAGCCTCTCCATTCCCTTTCCCCCAATGCATTCTTTTTGAGCCCTTTCAGTTGATTCTTTGGATATTTATCTCCATAGCTCAATATAACCTGCTTGCATTGTTACTTGTCAATTTTTCAGTTTCGTACATTGATTTCCAACCATAAAGGATGAGAATTTAGCTTTTATCCTTCTGTCTCTCCTCTCCCATTCAGTACATTTCTCATTCCATCATCTTTTAAAATTAAATTATAGCATAATTTTAGTTAGAGCTCTTAGTGTTTACATCATTATCATGATGTTATAAATTAAGTCTTCTAGTAAACTAGGATTACTTTTCTCTTCTAAAACTTTTTGTTGTTGTTGTTATGGGCTTAATAATTTTTTTCACATAGCTTTCCATGTACATTTTATTTTTCAACCTATAAAATCTTTGTCAATTGTCTACATCTCCTCAAATTGATTTTGAAGACACCCCTTCTAGAGTCTGCAGATGTGCACCCCACAAGCTGGTTTGCTTTCATACAACTATCTTCTGGGCATTTCCTTTCACTCTCATCCTGAGAATTTCTTTTGACTTTATCCCCAGCTGACTCTCCTGTTCAGATAGTTCATGCATTCTTTTTTTTCTTTCTAGTTTAGGAGAAGCACATCATCCAGTAGCTTTCTGGAAAAGTATGTGTGAAAGGTGAAATAGTCGAGAATTTGCAGATCTAAAAATGTCTTTATCTCATTCTTAGAGCTGACAGATAATTGGCATACAATTTTAAGTGGGAGACAATCGTTCTTTTCTTTAATTAATTATTTTTTAAATTTTATTATGTTATGTTAGTCACCATACAATACATCATTAGTTTTTTTAATTTATTTTATTGTTATGTTAATCCCCATACATTACATCATTAGTTTTAGATGTAGTGATCCACAATTCATTGTTTTTGTATAACACCCAGTGCTAAATGTAGTACGTGCCCTCCTTAATACCCATTGCCGTGCTAACCCATACTGCCACCCCCTCTCCTCTAAAACCCTCAGTTTGTTTCTCAGAGTCCATAGACTCTCATGGTTCATCTCTCCCTCCGATTTCCCCACCTTCATTTTTCCCTTCCTTCTCCTAATGTCCTCCATGCTATTCCTCATATTCCACAAATAAGTGAAACCATATGATAATTGACTTTCTCTGCTTGACTTATTTCACTTAGCATAATCTCCTCCAGTCCCATCCATGTTGATGTAAAAGTTGGGTATTCATCCTTTCTGATGGTTGAGTAATATTCCATTGTATATATGGACCACATCTTTATCCATTCATCTCTTGAAGGGCATCTCGGCTCTTTCCACAGTTTGGCTATTGCGGACATTGCTGCTATGAACATTGGGGTGCATATGGCCCTTCTTTTCATTACATCTGTGTCTTTGGGGTAAATACCCAGTAGTGCAATTGCTGGGTCATAGGGTAGCTCTATTTTTAATTTTTTGAGGCACCTCCACACTGTTTTCCAAAGTGGCTATACCAACTTGCATTCCCACCAATGGTGTAAGAGGGTTCCCCTTTCTCCCACAACCTCTCCAACATTTGTTGTTTCTTGCCTTGTCAAATTTTGCCATTCTGACTGGTGTAAGGTGGTATCTCAATGTGGTTTTGATTTGGATTTCCCTGATGGCTAATGATGATGAACATTTTTTCATGTGTCTGTTAGCCATTTGTATGTCTTCTTCAGAGAAGTGTCTTTTCATATCTTCTGCCCACTTTTTGACTTGATTTTTTGTTTTTTGGGTATTGAGTTTGAGAAGTTCTTTATAGATTTTGGATACCAGCCCTTTATCTGTAGTGTCATTTACAAATATCTTCTCCCATTCTGTGGGTTGCCTCTTTGTTTTGTTGACTGTTTCCTTTGCTGTGCAGAAGCTTTTTATCTTGATGAAGTCCCAAAAGTTCATTTTTGCTTTTGTTTCAAGAGCTTTTGGAGATGTATCTTGAAAGAAGTTGCTGTGGGCGATGTCAAGGAGGTTACTGCCTATGTTCTCTTCTAGGATTTTGATGGATTCCTGTCTCACATTGAGGTCTTTCATCCACTTTGAGTTTATCTTTGTGAATGGTGTTAGAGAATGGTCGAGTTTCATTCTTCTGCATGTGGCTGTCCAATTTTCCCAGCACCATTTATTGAAGAGACGGTCTTTTTTCCATTGCATGTTTTTTCCTGCTTTGTCAAAGATTATTTGACCATAGAGTTGAGGGTCCATATCTGGGTTCTCTATTCTGTTCCATTGGTCTATATGTCTGTTTCTGTGCCAGTACCATGCTGTCTTGGTGATCACAGCTTTGTAATATAGCTTGAAATTGGGCAACGTGATGCCCCCAGCTTTGTTTTTCTTTTTCAACGTTTCCTTGGCGATTCGGGGTATTTTCTGATTCCATACAAATTTTAGGATTGTTTGTTCCAGCACTTTGAAAAATGTCTTTGGAATTTTGATCGGGATGGCATTGAAGGTATAGATTGCTCTGGGTAGTATAGACATTTTAACAATGTTTATTCTTCCGATCCATGAGCATGGAATATTTTTCCATCTTTTTGTGTCTTCTTCAATTTCTTTCATGAGTGTTCTGTAGTTCCTAGAATGTAGATCCTTTACCTCTTTGGTTAGGTTTATTCTGAGGTATCTTATGGTTTTTGGTGCTATTGTAAATGGAATCGTTTCTCTAATTTCTCTTTCTACAGTTGTGTTGTTAGTGTATAAGAAAGCAACTGATTTCTGTGCATTGATTTTGTATACTGCCAGATTACTGAATTGTTGTATGAGTTCTAGTAATTTGGGAGTGGAGTCTTTTGGGTTTTCCACATAAAGTATCATGTCATCTATGAAAAGAGAGTTTGACTTTTTCTTTGCCAATCTGAATACCTTTTATTTCTTTTTGTTGTCTGATTATTGTTGCTAGGACTTCTAGTACTATGTTGAACAATAGTGGCAAGAGTGGGCATCCTTGACGTGTTCCTGATCTTAAGGGAAAGGCTCTCAGCTTTTCCCCATTGAGGATGATATTTGCTGTGGGTTTATCATAGATGGATTTAATGAACTTGAGGAATGTTCCCTCTATCCCTATACTCTGAAGAGTTTTAATCAGGAAAGGATGTTGTATTTTGTCAAATGCTTCTTCTGCATCAATTGAGAGGACCATATGGTTCTTCTCTCTCCTCTTCTTAATGTGTTCTATCACACTGATTGATTTGCGAATGTTGAACCACCCTTGTATCCCGGGGATAAATCCCACTTGGTCGTGGTGGATGATCCTTTTACTGTATTGTTGGATCCTATTAGCTAGGATTTTGTTGAGGATTTTGGAATCCATATTCATCAGGGATATCGGTCTGAAATTCTCCTTTTTGATGGGGTCTTTTGTGGTTTGGGGATTAAGGTAATGCTGGCCTCATAGAATGAGTTTGGAAGTTTTCCTTCTGTTTCTATTTTTTGAAACAGCTTCAGTAGAATAGGTATTATTTCTGCTTTGAATGTTTGGTAGAATTCCCCAGGGAATCCATCAGGCCCTGGGCTCTTGTTTTTTGGGAGATTTTTGATCACTGCTTCAATCTCGTTACTGGTTATTGGCCTATTCAGGTTGTCAATTTCTTCCTGTTCAGTCTTGGCAGCTTATAGGTTTCCAGGAAGACATCCATTTCATCCAGATTGCTCAGCTTATTGGCACGTAGTTGTTGATAATAATTTTTAGTAATTGTTTCTATTTCCTTGGTGTTAGTTGTGATCTCTCCGCTTTCATTCATAATTTTATTAATTTGGGTCCTTTCTCTTTTCTTTTGGATAAGTCTGGCCAGTGGTTTATCAATTTATTAATTCATTCAAAGAACCAGCTTCTAGTTTCTTTGACTTATCTGATGTGTTTCTGGTTTCTAATTCATTGATCTCTGCTCTAATCTTAATTATTTCTCTTCTAATGCGTGGCTTAGGCATCAATTGTTGCTTTTTCTCTCGTTCTTTAAGGTGTAGAGTTATTCGGTGAATTCGGGATTTTTCTATTTTTTTGAGTGAGGCTTGGATGGCTGTGTCTTTCCCCCTTAGGACTGCCTTTGCAGTATTCCATAGGTTTTGGACCGATGTGTTTTCATTCTCATTGTTTCCATGAATTTTTAAGTTCTTCTTTGATTTCTTGGTTGACCCAAACATTCTTGAGCAGAGTGGCCTTCAGCTTCCAAGTGTTTGAATTTCTTCCATTTTTTTTCTTGTGATTGAGTTCCAGTTTTAAAGCACTATGGTCTGAGAATATGCAGGGAATAATCTCAATCTTTTGGTATTGGTTGAGACCTGCTTTGTGACCCAGTATGTGGTCTATTCTGGTGAAAGTTCCATGTGCGCTCGAGAAGATGAATATTCTGTTGTTTTAGGGTGGAATGTTCCGTATATATCTCTCAGGTCCATCTGGTCCAGTGTGTCATTCAAAGCTCTTGTTTCTTTGTTGATTTTCTATTTAGATGATCTGTCTATTGCTGAGAGTGGAGTATTGAGGTCTCCTACAATTAATGTATTGTTATCAATATGACTATTTTGGTTAACAGTTGGCTTATGTAGATGGCTGCTCCCATGTTGGGGGTGTACATATTTACAATTGTTAGATCTTCTTGTTGGATAGACCCTTTAAGAATGACATAGTGTCCTTCTGTGTCTGTTTCAAATCTAATTTGTCTGATAAAAGAATTGCTACCCCAGCTTTCTTTTGAGGTCCGCTGGCATGGAAGATGGATCTCCATTCCTTCACTTTCAGTGTGGATGTATCTTTAGGTTCAAAATGAGTCTCTTGTAGACAGCATATGGATGAAGAATCCAATCTGCAACCCTGTGCTGTTTTATGGGAGCATTAGGCCATTCATGTTGAGAGTGATTATTGAAAGATATGAATTTATTGTCATGTTGCCTGTGAAGACCTTGTTTTTATAGATTGTCCCTGTAAATTTCTGTTGTATATCACTCTTGGGGTCTCTCTCCTTTTATAGAACCCCCCATTTACTATTTCTTGCAGGGCCGGCTTAGTGGTCACATATTCTTTCAGTTTCTGCTAGTCTTGGAAGCTCTGCATCTCTCCATCCATTCTAAATGACAGCCTTGCCAGATAAATTCTTGGCTACATGTTCTTCTCATTTAGTACCCTGAATATGTCTTGCCAGGCCTTTCTGGCTTGCCAGGTCTCTGTGGATAGGTTTGACGTTATTCTGATGTTTCTCCCTCTGTACATAAGGAATCTCTTCCCCTTAACTGCCCTTAAGATGGTTTCCGTGGTTCTAAGGTTTGTGAGTTTTACTATTACATGCCAGAGTGTTGGCCTGTTTTCCTTGATCTTGGGAGAGGTCCTCTCTGCCTCTAGGACATGAATGTTTGTTTCATTCCCCAGATTAGGGAAGTTCTCAGCCACGATTTGCTCAAATATATCTTCTAGTCCTCTCTCTCTCTCTCCAACCCCTCAGGGATTCCAATAATTCTGACACTGGAACGTTTCATGGTTTCCATTTTCATGGAATCAGAGTTGTTTTTTCGGGCCTCCTCTTTTCCCTTTTTATCTATTAAATCGTCTTCCAGGTCACTAATTCATTCTTCTGCTTCGCTTACCATAGCTGTTAGATTTTCTAGATTAGATTGGATCTCATTGATAGCATTTTTAAGTTCTGCCAATTCAGCTTTCATTTCTGCCCTTAGAGACTTTATGTTGCCATTAATCGATTTCTCCATTCTAGCTATTGTCTTCACAATTGCTATCCTGAATTCCATCTTGGTTATATCTGAATCCATTTGTAAATTTGTGGCATAAGTCATAATCTCTGAGTCTTTCCTATTTTGGGGGTTCCTCCTCCTAGTCATTCTGTTGAGGGGTGGTTGAGGGAATGTATAGAGTCCAAATTATTGACCACAACCCAAGCAAGATGTACCTGTTTTCTAGGGACCTTAGAGTTGCTGGCCTCTTGTTTTCCCAGCCTGTCTTCTGGGGGAGGGGCCTGTCATCCTGTTACTCAGGCAACCCTGTTTAGGCAGAGTTGCCCTGCCCCCTGTGGCAGGGGATGGGCTCAGTGTCTCTTCGGAAAGTCAGAGCAGAAGAGACCTTTCCAACTCTCTGCCTTAGAGCAGAGAGATTGCAGTCTGTTCTTCAGTGAGCTCTCTAGGCTACACTATATCCATTTCTGTCTGTGCTGTTATAAACTGCAGTCCTGGATTGTGCACCCCTCCGCATTACTCCCAGTACTCGCCTCCAGGTGGGGCTCGTCTCTGCCCTTTGTGCTTCTAAAGCTGCCAGCCGCCCCCAGTTCACATGCGTAGCCCTACCCCTCTGGGTTTCCGTCCAGGGGGCTGCCCTAAAGTCCTTTCCCTGCTGCTACCGGTCTGCGAGTCTGTGCCCCATCCTCAGCATGGGAGGCTATGGCTCACTGGCCAGGCTCCCTCCCCCTTCCGTTTATCCTCCGATATTTGCCGGAGGAATCACGGCTCCCCACTTTGTACCTTGAAACCAACTGCCTACAATATTCTGTTTGTAGAGATCCAGATCTATCTTCTTACAGCTCAGGCTGATTTTGTGGGTGTTCAGAGTGGTCTGGTAGATATCCAGCTCAATTCTGGGGACCAGTTGGAATAGGGTCCCCTACTCCTCTGCCATATTTTCCTCCCTCCCAGAGACAATCATTCTTTAATGATCTTGTAGCTTCTAATGCTGTTCTTGAGAAATTTGAGAATATCTCCTCATCCTTTGTATGTGATCCAGTATTTTTTCTTCAATAAAGCTTTCTTGAATGAAAATTTTCTTTTTGTTCTTTGTCTTCTGAAATTTTAAAATGATGTACCTTGGAGTGGGTCTATTTGCATCCATTGTGTTGGGCATTTGATGTGCTTTTTAAATTTGGAAACTTTAGTTGTGGGAAATTCTCTTGAATTATTGTATTCATGATTTTTTCCTCCATTTTCCCTTTCCTGAGTTCCTAATACTGGGATTTTTTGAAAACTGGACTATTCTTATGATTATCTTTTGTCTCCATTTCTTATTTTCTTTTTTATTCTTGCTCTAGTTTCATAAGACATTTTATCTTTTTTTTTTTCCAAATCTTCATTGAGTTTGCCATTTTAGCTATCATTTTTTCAATTTCTAGTATATCCTTTTCTTCCTGGACATTTCTTTTTTATGGCATCCTATTCTTTATTTATGCAGTATCTTGTCTTATCTCTTAGTTGAAGATGTTAGAGATAGTTTTTATTTTTATTTTTTGAAGTTTACTTCTCCTAATTAGTCCTCTAGTTTAAAAAATATTATTTCACTATTTGCTTTGATCTCTTTCATGTTAGGGATGTTCTGTGGATTTCTGCAGTTCATAGTTGTCTGCTAACATTTAAAGGAGGATAAATGGAATCTCTAAGCAAGTGGATGAGAGCTTTCCCCTATAAGCTTCACTGTTGGGGATCTGTCCTTCTTGCTTATGGGGTGAAATAACTGATACCAGTGTTAGATGTGGATGTGTTATATTTTCCAGAGATGATTCATCCTTCTTTTGTCTGCAGGGAAATGCCCTATCAGTGTTCTGGGAGCCCAGTAGGCAAGAAAACTGAAGTGCTCAACATTCAGTAGATGTACATTTGTCTAGTATTTCTGTTTTCAATACATTTTCTTATGTTAAACTCTGCCTGGTGCCCACCAATCCAGAAATGTTCTATTGTAGCTTCTTTAGAGAAAAGATGGCCAGCTTACAGAGTTGGGAGCAATAGCCCAGTAGCATGGAATGTAGGAGATCTTTCAAATCTCCTTTATTTCAGTCTCTATTTTACCACCACCTCCAGAGGTAATATGAGTCTCTAATTTTTGAGATTTTTAAGGATTCTGCAGGATTCTTCTTGGCTTTCTCAATTGCTAGTTTAGGATTTACTTTCTGGCATCCATAAGTTCTGTTAGCACTAGTTAATCTGTGTCCAGCTTGCAAACATTTTTTTGTTTGTTTGTTTTATATGACTTTGCCAGCTTATGGCTAAAAAACTTCTTTTTAGAGTTTTCATGAGCATTTTGGAGGCCCAAGCAAAATTCACTACCCATAACCATCTGCCATATTTTCTTGTTTTCTTCACTTTTCATATTTAACCTTTTAAAATCTTTGTAAATTTTTTTGTAAACAGAATATATCTAGGTTGTATGTTTTAACCCAATCTGATAGTCTCTCTCTCTTTTAAAGTTTTTTTATTATAATTCCAGTGTAGTTAACATACAATGTTATATTAGTTTTAAGTACAATATAGTGATTCAACAATTCCATATATCACCTGGTGTTCATCACACTAAGTGAACTATCACCTCCCCTCTGGTAATCATCAGTTTATTCTCTATAGTTAAGAGTCTGTGTCTTGGTTTGTCTCCCCCCCCTTTGTTTGTTTCTTCAATTCCACATATGACTGATATCATATGGTATTTATTTTTCTCTGGCTGATTTATTTCACTCGGCATTATACTTTTTATCTCCATCCGGGTTGTTGCAAATGGCAAGATTTTATTCTTTTTTATGACTGAGTAATTTTTCAGTACTCATACATCTATCTATTTATCTATCATCTATCTATCATCTATCATGTTTATCTCTTCAACTATATAATTCAGCTATTATAAATAACACTGCAATAGACATAGTAGTGCCTATATCTTTTTAAATTAGTGTTTTGTATTCTTTGGGTAAATACCCAGTAGTGTTATTACTGGATTGTAGGGTAGTTCTATTTTTAATTTTTGAGGAATTTCCATACTGGTTTCCACAGTGGCTGCTCCAGTTTACATCCTCACCAACAGTGCATGGGGGTTCCTTTTTCTCCACATCCTCACCAATACTTGCTGTTTCTTGTGGTTTTGATTTTAGCCATTCTGACAGTTGTGAGGTGATATCTCATCGTAGTTTTATTTGTGTTTCCCTGATGATGAGTGATGTTGAACATTTTTTCATGTGTCTGTTGGCCATCTGTATGTCTTCTTTCTTAATGGAAATATTCAGACCATTTATATTTAGTATAGTGACATACTTTTATCACATTCTATATTTGGTACTTACATTTCATTGCTGTGTTTTCTTTCCCCCTTTAGTTTTACTTGCTGATTTGAATATTTTACTGTCTATCCCACTTTCCTTTTGTTAATATTCACATTTTACCGTACTTTAAGATTCCATTATCTTCTGATTATCGTTCCTTTCTTTACTCTATTAAGCAGAATAAACCATTGGTTGTGAGGGAAGTTAACTACTATTTAATCCTCAAGACAAAACTGATTCCTTCCTACTACGCTTCTTCCTGTCTTCCTTCCTCCCTCTCTTTCTTTCTTCCATTTTATTCTCATCACACTAGCTATGACCTTCAATATTTCTTGTCTGAAATATAGTTTTCATAGTGATCTCTTTGTAGTCATTTTTCCTTATTCTGCTCTTTTCCCCATATGCATGTTAGAAAATCTAATCTTAACATTTGCCTATCCACTTTAGCACTTTGAATAACTCCTGATTACCTATTGAGTTTACAAAAATGTCTTCAATCTTGCTTTTATAGTTAGCTATAGTTACACAAAAATTTACCTTCTCACATCTTATCCTTCATTTCTCCATTCCTCACGCTCCATTCATGATCCAAATTGGATCACTCATTCTACTCCCTACATGTCAAATGCTTTCCCAACTTCAACTCTCCATCCTTGCTTACAGAATCTCTAACTTTTAAAAGCCAAGTGGCTCTTGTTCTCCCAATGAAGTCTTTCAATATTTTTTGTAACATAATTTGGATTTTAAGACAATTTTAACGTATTATAATACATAAATACCTATATTTATATTTATTGTCATAACTGATACATTATTATTTGTGTACTCCTACGTTTTATTTCTTTTGAGCCTCTGCATAGTGAAATATGTTGGAACTCTGTAAAATAGATAATCAGTGAACATTCGTGGACACAGAAAGGTGCTCAGCAACAATTGGAAGAGAGGATTTTACATTAAATAATGTTGGGCTGTTCATTCCCTAGCTTCACAGAGCTGTGAAGGTGAGATAGCCTGAAGTTTGCATCTTTCTCTTCTTATTCTCTCCTCTAACGAAGTTGAAAAGACTTCTTCTCCAGAAAACTTAATAACTATGTTAGAAAATTCAGAGAACATTACAATGCTATACAAGCAGTTATCTTCATCTGTTTACAGAGAAATCTCATTAAGTTTCAATAAGACTGAAATCTGTGACATGTTGGATCAGGGATGGAAGAATTTTACCAAACTGACACTGTAAATGGGATTTCAGTGTAAATCTTTTTCCCACTTAAAGCAGGTTTCAAGCACTTTAGAAACATTTCTAATTAGATAAATTAGTGGATCCTAGATATACGATAGGTTATAAATGGAGTCTAGAGGTCCCAGTGGATATGCTTATAAGCTAGAACAAGTTACTCCACCCCTTTGTGCCTCAGTTTCCTCATCTATGACATAGGGACAAGGAGACCTAACTCACAGCATTACTATTAGAATTAAATAAGAAAATACATATAGAAAGAGGAGGGGTAACATGGTTAAGAGAACAGATTTGGCAATCAGAATTAGGTTAGAATTTTTGATTTGCCAATAATAGTATGATTATGAGCAAAATTATATCACCTCTATGACCACTATTAGTTATTTTGAACACACAACATTATTCATAGCATCTATCAAATTCTAATTTCTTTTTATTTATTTGCACATTTATGTCTCCAACCAACTGTAATCCTTCCCTCCTTGAAGCTCCTCAGCACTTTGAGTGTTATTTGTTACATTAATTGCATTCTAATTTCTTTTTAAATTTTTACGGCATACTTATTAATTTTCCTGGATGGTTATAATCTCAAAGTAGGCTTTTAAAAAAATTCATCTTTTATTCAGTACCTAATACAGTATCTTGCAAATAGTTGCTGCCCAATGAAGAATAGATAAGTCCAGTTGAATCCTAATTAAATAAAGTTAGCAAAGTGAGGTCCAGGTGGATGCATGCTGTAGATATGGCTGGAAGTCCAGAGTCTCTTCTTCCTTCATATCCTTCTGGTGACAGAGATATCTTGGTGACAGAGATGATTTGTACCCGATCAATTATTTAGATTTGCGTGTGTCAACTGAACGGCTA
Organism: Mirounga angustirostris; assembly: GCF_029215605.1. Classification (NCBI taxonomy): domain Eukaryota; kingdom Metazoa; phylum Chordata; class Mammalia; order Carnivora; family Phocidae; genus Mirounga; species Mirounga angustirostris. The sequence continues at coordinate 147,031,550 of NW_026991710.1, read as the reverse complement.
GAAGGGAAAGACTCAAGGGAAAATGAATACAAATAAAAACCTCAAAACTGAAACTGAATTCAAGCTGATGAATGAGACTGTGTATTTATTTTTTGCCTATTCTATATTGACGATAGAGAGGTCAAAGAAGTATTTTTGCTATCTTGGTTTTAGAAAGTCCATTCTCTTACCTATGTTAACAAAATTCTTAATAATGAGAAACCACAAAAAGGTTGACAGATCATTCATTTGAGGTAGCTTTTTCTCAGAATGGTCCCTAAATAACATAACACTTTAAATAATTTAAAGAATTTGTTATTCAGAAAAAAGCTAAAATGAAATCCTGTATTTTTACCTATCCTAAGTGTTCTCGATCTATACCTTCATAACAATATATTCTCTTCAAGAGTTTTATTCAACAAAAGGAAAGCCAGATCCCTCAGTTCATGAATAACCCTCTCCTGATAGAGGGTACATTAACAAGGTAGGTCAGGACAAGCACCTTCTACCTGAAGCTCCACCTCCACCAATATCAGACATGAAGCTGAGTGTAGAGAAAGTCATGAAAACCTGAAAGGACCAGTGCTTGATGAGGTAAACCAAACTAGAGGATGAAGTCTTCAGAGAAAAGGAAGAAGAACTGTGAGCAATGTCCTGGAATAGGCCCTGATGTTTGCAGTTAACTCCAGTATGCTAACACCTCAGGTATGTGTGTGCTATTTTCATTTAAGGACCCAAAATGGGAGAACCTTCATTTAGCATTCAAAGTCTTTAATTTGGTCCCATTATGTAAACTTTGAAAAAAAGTGAGGCAGAGAGGAAATTTTCCAGCTTCTGTAATAATCTTTAAAGCATTAAACTTGGGGCGCCTGGGTGGCTCAGTTGGTTAAGCATCTTCCTTTGGCTCAGGTCATGATGTTGGGGTCTTAGGATCAAGCCCTGCTTCAGGCCTTCCTACTCAGCGGGGAGTCTGCCTCTCCCTCTGCCCCTCCCTTTGCCCCTCCCCCTGCTCATGCTCAGTCTCTCTCAAATAAACAAACAAATAAATAAATAAAAATCTTAAAAAAATAAAGCATTAGAGCTATTTAGTAACATATTAATAACAGAGTAACTTGTTCACGTTCACTTGTTTGATGATAGTCACCAATATGACTCTGTCTTCAGTGCTTGGAAGATGTATATATGCACAGGGGGGTATTTGTGCCCTGTGTTAGCATAAACAATATTTCCAGATTTATTACTTACAAAGTAAAGCAGTGTAACTATAAAATTTATAATCTGGGCTATCAGGAACAAAACAGAAAGAATGAAGTAACAGAAACAGTTAAAAAATTTTCTAAGAGTGTTGTACAAGATGCTATTTTTAAAAAATTTCCACCATTTTAAAAACATACTATAGGTATCTCCAAGTGTTTAAATAAATTTCTTCTATATTAAGTGGGAACAACAAAGATCATGTTAATAAATCATTGCACATGGTAAAAAAAAAAATAACAGAAACATTTTTTTTAACTGGGATTTTTCTCTCTTCCTCTTCTTCTTTTTTTTTTTTTTTCTTTAATTCTGTGTTGCACATACCTAATTCTATTATGTTAGGTAATTTTAGCAAGGTTTACATGAACCTTGAACAGTCCTGTTAACTTTTTTCAGTAAATGTAGACTAAAAACATGAAGGATATTATAGTGCTTTTGGGGGGAAAAACAGACCCACGGTAATGGCATATCATTATGAAAGGAAAAGGTAACTTTGGAGAGGCATGTGAAATGTTTGCAGCTACAGTTCAGTCTTTTGGAAAGCAGTAATAATTGCCTACATAAGAAGGAAAGTTTCTTTGCTGTTTCAATAACATAGACATTTGAGGAAAAAACTTCCTTTGACATATGCATTTCACAGTACTGATGAATAAAAAAAAAAAGAAAGGTGAAGCTCATACAGCTAGTTTTACCCAAAGTATATCTGTATATATATTTATACATTTCAGGATATGGGTATGTTATCTGACAGTCATTAAATCTCAAAACTTCACTTCAGGGATCAAACAACCAGACACTTAGGAAACAAAACTGACAGAAAATACCCAAAGCAACCTCAAGAAGGTCATGCCTCAATAACCTACAAAAACTAGTTTAAGTTTTTTGAGGTATTATACTGTTGCATTAGACTTAGACCTGAAACTTACATTTCTAAAAAAGATTTTATTTATTTATTTGAGACAGAGAGTAAAGTAGGGGGAGGAGCAGAGGGAGAGGGACAAGCAGACCCTGCCTGAGTGCAGAGCCCGACACAGGGCTCCATCCCCTCACCCAGAGATCATGACCTGAGCCGAACCCAACTCTCAGTTTCAACTCTCAACCCCTGAGCCACCCAGGCGCCCCTGAAATTTATATTTTTTAAAAGCATATGACAAAGTTCCAAATCAGTGATTCTTGCCAAAGCTGTGAAGGCATATTGCAAAAATGTAATATTAGTTTATTGATCTGAAAAATGTGGCTGAGAAAGAGGAAATCAATATTAACCACAGTCATATTGTTGGGGGAAGAACCCCTCACGTTTGCATCTTTAGAAAGAATGACTGGATTTATGGAAATGAAAAGACATTTATTAGTGCAAGTAGATGATCAGGATGAATAGGGAAGGCTTTCCAAGACAGTATTCCCCGTGAACACGTGTGTTTCCCTGCACAGCTCATAAGTGGACAGCTGTGCAGCCTATCAAGTGGGCCTCAAGACTAGCAGCTGCAGGACACATAGGAATCTTTTCCTACTGATTGGATTATTGAAGGGGAAAGCTGCTACTATGATTTGGGCCCAATTCAAGTCTACCTCTAAATCCTTTTGTAATTTCTAATATCTTTTAAAAATGATTTTTCTCCCAGCCTTACGTCTTATGGCTTCTTATTTACAGCATGGAGAGAGAGAAGGAGAGATTTGCTAAGCCACTTAACAAATGAATCAATCAGTGATTTTGATGTTATTAAGTAACACTGATCAAATGGGACTTCTCTTAAATGGAGAATATGGGAAAAAATAGAATGTGTAAATGTAAATGATAACAGTTCTAAGAATCTTGTATCTAACTGTGTTACATGATACCCAGGTGTTTGGGAGGACTCATTCACCACAATTTTTACTGTCTGATAGAGAAAATTCAGAGGAGTTTCCTCTTTTTTTTTTTCTTAACTGAAGTATAGTTGATACATAATCATTACATTAGTTTCAAGTGTATAAAATAGTGATTCTACAACTCTATATCTTATATTATGCTCACCACAAGTGTAGCTACCATCTGTCACCATACAATACCATTGACTATATTCCCTATGCTGTGCCTTTTATTCCTGTGACTTATTCATTCCATAACGAGAAGCCTGGATCTCCCACTCCCCTTCACCCATTTTGCCATCTTCCCCCTTCCACACCCCCAGGCAACTGTCAGTTTGTTCTCTGTATCTACAGGTCTTTTTCTACTTTTGTTTGTGTCTTTCTTCTTTGGTAAATTTATTATCAAAGAAAACATTAGTGAATGGTTCCAGGGCATTCACTGGGCCCTGTTATGAGGCAGTGGAACATGAGTGAAGAGAGTATGGATACTTTTTATGGAGGCAAATTTTGCCTTGATTCCTTTGGTATGTTTTTATTTATTATTTATTTTTTTTTAGAATAGCTTTTTCTCACCATCAAATATATGGCATTCCCAATCCTTTATCTATTATATTACAGCAGAAATTGATAAAATTTCCCAGGTACTCAGCATTAATGAAGAAGACTACTGTCAGCTCCGCGTGACCAGCCCTGGACATCAACTGTCCTAAACTCAAATTTTTGCTACAAAGGCTGTAGGGATTAACATCTCCTTACATGAGTAACTCCTTCCAACCCTACCAGTGTGACGGAAGAACGCAGAAAGACTGCCTAACTCACTGAGAGAATATGTTAAGCTATGATGCAAAAGCCTTGTAACAATGAAGAATTTTTGTTTATTCCTTTACTATTCTGTTTATCCATTTATTATTTTATTTAGCCATTTACCTGGTTCTATCCTCTGCATATATGCCTTAATTGGGGATCTTTGGAGAAGGAGGGGCAGATGCAAGACATAGTTCCAGACGGAAGGATGAATAATTTATCCTAGAGATGCATATGGGAACAATGGATTCATCCCAACATTATAATAGCTGTAAAGGAGTAGCTATGTAAAGATGAAATTACTCTTTGTTATTTTGTATTTGCTTAATTGCTCCTTTTTTGTTAAAAGATTATGTCTTAGTATTTGGTTGATCTCCTGAAGGTCACATCTACCTTGGAGATTTTATTTCAATTCAGGCTACTGTGTGTATGTGTGTGTGTGTGTTTTCTTTTGAGTATCTATTATGTTCTGGGTCTCGAGATAGTGTCTGTGGAAAATCATGGATGAATAATACAGTCACCCTGATTTTAAGGCTCACTCTGTAGTAGCCTCATTAGCTGATTTCTTTCATTCTTGAGATGCGGTTATTACAAACGACCTTATTTTTAAAGATATACATGATTTTTTCTGTCTTTTCGTCAAGTACAGAATTCATACACACATACAATCTACACGCAAGCTGCCATCTGCCATATAATTACATACATACACATGCACACATGCACACACACACACACACACACACCTATCTGCCCACCTACCTACCAGTTCTAAAGAAACCAATCCAGAAGCTAACTGTGTGTCAGTTTTTACTGTTGGCCCACCACAAAGACTAAGGAACATTTTACTTTCCCCTCCATTAAAAAGCCAAGAGCTTTAGAGCACCTGAGAGGCTCAGTCTGTTAAGCGCCTGCCTTCGGCTCAGATCATGATCTCAGGGTGCTGGGATCCACTGTATTGAGCCCTGCATTGAGCCCTGCATTGGGATCCTTGCTCAGTGGGGAGTCTGCTTCTCTCTCTCCTTATGCCTCTCCCCCTGCTCATGCTCTCTCTCTGTCAAATAAATAAATAAAATCTTTTTTTTTTTAAAAAAGCCAAGATCTTTGAGACCTGGAGACCTGGATTACTCTTTACCTGGGAATAAATATTAAGAGGTCTCTTCATTGAAATACTAGACTCTTGGAGAGGAGAATAGCTCTTCTTTAGGAAAAAAAAAATGGATTTTATGTCAGGGTGGTAAGTTCTCTGAAAACCTGTGTGTTGTTCCATGAAAAGGAACTTGTGAGGATCCAGGCAATCAAGGGATGTTCTACCTGGTTGTCAAGGAACTGGACTCCAAGAACCTCTGTGTGAGGGGCATAAGGAAGCTTCCAAGTGGTAACCATGTTTGGATTTCTTCAAGGAGATGGATACCATGATTTGAGGGCTGCTTTGACCAAAGAACTGTGAAACAAATGTGTACTTATTGGACAAACATACATACATATATAATAGAAATTGTTCAAGATTTATGTAGAATATCAGCAACATTGAGGAAGAGTGAGGAGCTAGTAAAAAAAAAAAGGGGTGGGTTATAAAGAGCAACAACTTCCGCTCAGTTAAAACAAAGAGGATTGAATGATGGGATAAATAAGGAACATTTTTTTCACCTGCCTATAATTAAATGAGATCTGTTGTGCCCTGTCTTATGAGGCTGCTGTCCAAATTTCCAAATCTTTATGAAAGGCCAAAAGTAGATGTTACCTGTTGTGGGCAGATGATGGTAGCAGAGAGCTCTTCTTACATTTAAAATTTGATCCATATTCAGCTATAAACTCAAGCACTTCATATTTCTAAGCTATTTCTAATGCATAAACTCCTTTTCCATAATCACATATTTTTAAGTATTTATTTATTTATTTAAAGTAATGAAGGCGAGTGACTCATGTACCAGCCAGTGATATCTGTATGGCTGTGTTAAAGGGTCAGGAATAATCTGATTTTGCTAAACTAGGAGTAATTGTCTTACTTTTGGAAAATGGATTATTTTAGATCTTTGGATCTAGCTAAAAGGCGTATAAAAATAAATTTGATCATAAGGGGTTAAATAGTTTTGAAAAGAAGATTATAAATCAGACTGACTTGTTAGATATTGTATTTTCAGTCTTACTCAAAGGATTCATAACCATCACTAGACATGTAAGAGTTACAGACTGGATTTATAGTATACACATTCTTGCCATACATCATAAAACTAATTGTAAAGAGTGGTGTAATAAATAGAATAAAGTTCATTGCTTTCACTTTGAGGAGAACTTAATAGACAGAAAGAGCATCTTCAGTTTATAAAATTAGCTTAATTTGTGTTGGGTGATAAATTTAGGGGAGTAAGCAGGCCAGAAGTTAAAAAATACTACCGTCTTATTTTGGCAAGTAAAGCAAAATCTTTTTCTTGGTGTGTTGCCCCTGCCTTTTCTTCATGAAAGCATTGAGGTTAAAAATACATTCTTGAAAATAGCCAGAAATGTTAGTCTTTAATAAAAGAACAAAACAATAAAAGGTACATTATTATAAAAAGAAAAAAAAGATGGTGTTTTACCTTCTCTAGTGACAGTGAAGAATTTTTGTTACTGTGAGATATTAACCAAGTTTTTCTTTTTTCCCGGTTTATTAACAACATGCATTTGGGGTCTTTACTTTGCCTAAACAAACACTATCTCAGCAGGTATGCTAATATCCTAGCCTCAGATATGTACCCTGCTGAAAGAAATCTAAACAGGGTGGCTACAAGGCTCTTCTGCGGTCATCTCAGTAAGAACACACTGTTGCATTGATTAGAACATGCCTAAGGAATGAGCTTCTCATTTGCAATTTGGAAAGCATACATTCCCTCTGGAATACACTTTTTTTTTTCTTTAATTTCTGTTCACGGTTGACCTCACCTTTTTTGTTTAACCAAACCCATTAATCAAACATATCCCAGAGGTGGCTAATGATCTTTCAGAATACTAATAGAAGCAGAAAGTCAAGGACAGTACAAATTGGTCCACATCACCCACCTTATTAGGTTTACAATGCTGGCAGTACTTACTCATCTTTTGAGAATAATAGCTATCTGGTTAGCAGGGGTCTGCTGCTTTAACAATAAGGATTTTATGTACCTGTCAATAAAATTGGTTCTACAATTCCTAGAAAGTCGTATCATGCAAACTTTTCTGAATGCTATCATCAAATTTTCCCTTCTAACATTTGAAAATGTGTACATGCATCAGACTATACAATACAACATATTTATATCAATGTGAAAATGTAATTTTCTGCAAGGACTCAATTATTAAAAATTCATATCCTTTTTCTGTATCGATTTTTTTATATGGAAATTATTAGCCAAAACACAGGAAAAGGAGCAAAATATAAATAGCTAGAATTGATTGGTGGCTATTTGAATCTCCCTGACGAAACACTGGCTTGGTTCAAGCTTCATAGCTATGTGGTTGGAGCCTCAGCATCTAGCTCTTCAGTAGATAAACATGAATATATTAGAATAAAAAGAGATTTGTTTTCTATAGAAGACTTTATTGGGAGCCTTTGTAATCACTTCTTCAAATAGTTAAACACGAATATACCAGGGGAGAAAGGGAGAAGGAGAGTTCTGGTACGGAAAGAAGGTTCAATGGATAGGCCATCTAGGTTTCTGCCCAATATGGAAAATCCATTTTCAATTCAAACCTATTCAGAGGGTAATGCCAGGGGAGAAATCATATATTCTTTGCAGTCAGAACAAAATTCCTTTAGAGAGAGTCCAGCTTAGTTGAGAATATACTCTGATAAATGCTGCAGGGATAAATACATCTCTTGTGGATCCTAGTTTTCTAGTAGAAGAAAGAAGTAACCATGAAAAGTATAACAGCAGAGGAAGGAAGAATGGGGCCAAGATGAAGCTCATCTCTGTGCAGAGCTTCATCGTGCCATTTTCAGCATTATGTTTAAGTGTTCTAAAAATATTATGCTCCCAACCTCAAGGATGGCAAAATAATTATGAATTCTAAAAACATATTTTGTCAAAATATTAATCATAGGCTTTGCCCTTTTTTTTCTACATTTCTGTGATCTTATTAAAATCTAAATTAGATCATGTCTTAGGCTTCCCTTCAAAATTCCCTCCCAGACGCCTTTCATGACACCTAGAATACAATCTCTCTTCTGATGGTTTTCAAGGCCTGGTAGGACCCGGCCCTTACCTGTCTCTCAAATGTATCTAATCACTCCTGCTTCCTTTGTTTTCACTTGCTCTTCCTTTGGCAAGACCTCCCTCTTCCTATACTCTTCACATGTTTAGTATCTTCTCATTCTCCAAGTTTCCGCTTTATAAAGGCCTTCAATAACCAATGCATGCAAAGCTGGCTCTCCTGTTATGCTTTATCTGTACCCCTTAGTTCTGTCCTTTGTAGAAATTATCCAACTTGAAATTATTTCATTTATTTTTCATTTTACTTACCTTTCCCTCGTATGCATGTCTATCTCTTACTCTGGGAAGTAAGCCTTATATACATAGGGGCCTCATCTCCCTTTTAAGTTGACCTCAGTGTCTAGTACAATGCTTGGCACAGGTGGAAGGGAATGAATGCTTGTTGAATTCGTGCTTCAGGTAGCACTATCCATGGCACTGGAGCACCTTCAATGACTGGAAGACTTGCTCTTCTGACTTAGCTGATGCCAACACTTCCTCCTGCTTTTAATGTTATATTGTATTGATGCCCAATGCCCTGGATTTATGGTGCTCTAATACCATCCTCATACTTCTTACTTTCAGGCTTAATGTGTGTGATATAAATGCAATTTTTCTTAAATCAGTGTTAGTCATATTCTCTGCATCCTTATACAAATAAACAGGCACATACACACACACACACACACACACACATCTCTTTTTCCCTGAAACACTGTAAATTCGGTATCATTTCTTTTTCTATTTACTGATAAAGAAACTAAAGGCCAAAGGAGTCAAACATTTTGGTTACCCCACCCCCAACTTTCTTTCTCTCTCTTATTATCTTAACCATCATTGGTGAGAGCATCGTTTTGGCCAGGCATTTTACATACATTCTGGATAAGGTATACTTTGTCCTTCTGTCTGTCTGTCTTTCTCTCTTTTAAACAGATGATGAAACCAAAACTTTGGGAGATTGTGCCATTTTACCAAAATCTCTCTGTTGCTAAGAGATGCACTGAAGATTTGAATTCCTGTTGGCCTGACACCTAAACACATGCACATTGCATCTGATTTCATGTGCCTCATAGATCAGGAGTCAAAACAGATACACTGTTATGAACTATATTTCCCTGCATTGTTTGTGCTCCATCTCCACCACATCTACACTTGGAAACCTTTTAGGGAGAATAAAAAAATAGTAAGAGGCCCTGAAGAGATAAGACTAAAGGGGTTAAAGAATAGGTACAAGAACAGATTGTTCATATTCTGACCAGTCCTTTACTTTTCCATCTTATTTTTCTCTGGGTGATCAGATATACTTCTAAGACTTCAAATGTCATTTATAGGATGGTGTTTCTCAAGTCCAAATCTCTAGCCATGATTTCTTTCTCTAGCTACAGACCCACCCATGCCAAAAGACTACTAGATATCTTCACCAGGGTAGCCACTGATTTCCCAAACTCCATGTGTGCAAATTTGAGTTCTACTTAAATCTGCTCCTACACTGACACTTTCCGGAGGAATAAACAGCAGCAGCAGCAGCATGGTGTTGCCCATGCTAAACGCTTCTTCTAATGCCTGATAATTATCAGTTCTTCCAAAGATATCTTCTGAAACTGGACTCTCCTCTCCAATCAACAATATAGCCAATTAGTTCAGACCCTGGCCATCTGTCATCATTCTTGACTACTGTAATAGCCTCTCTTTTCTGCATCATGTGCTGCTCACTGTTTACCCCCTGTACACTTATTATTTTTCTGACATCTCTGAAGTTAACATTCTTACCTTAAGAACTTACGTTGAATTCCTCTCTTTCCTAAGACGCTTTATATGTTCAAATTTCTATCATGGCTCACAAAGCCCTTTACAACCTGGCCTCTTCTGTTCTCATTACCTGAATCCTCTTTCCCCTTCACACCTATTTTCTACACATACTAAATCTCATGCCTTATCCTGAACTGCTTTCCCCTTTCAAGCCCTGTGTCTTTGTACATGTTATTTCCTCTGTCAGGAATGTCCTACCTTCTTTTCTATCTGGAGACCTCCTGGAAGTCTTTAGTATGACACTCAAATTATTCCCCTCCAAACTGCTCAGATTTCTTATAGCACTTTATTATCTTTTGTTATGGCATCTACTTCATTCTGTTAAATATGCATATATTTACTCATCTGTCTCCCCTTCTTCCTCATTAGTCTGATTCCTATTTAAGGTAGTGTCTTTTTCTTCTTTGTTATTTACCCAAAAGGATTATTGTTCTGAGCAGTATAGGACAGATATTCAATAAAGGTTTGGGAGTATTGATGTGGGAATATTTGGGAGACAACTTGTTTCAGGAGATCCAAGAATCTAAAACCTTCTTAAAGGCATGAAGTGGCCATATTTGTCCTATACCTTAGTAGCACACTTTACAAATCTACCTTCAAGGTCACCATAGAAACTAGAAAGGCAATGGCTGAAGCTGAACCCTCAGATATAGAGGCTGCTGTCAGTGGCTTTGATATAGTCCATTCTGTCTATAAAATGCTTTTATCTAATTTTCTCAAATTCACCCTTAGTACTCTCTATTTTTTGTTTTTGTTTTTTTTTTGTTTTAATTCCAATATTTGTACTTTTACAGTTATAAAGTGTCTGATGTGCTTGCTGTCACTGAGCTTCCTAAAGAGAATTATTTGGAAACAAAGAGATGAAAGTGTTGCTGCTCTGTGGTCACACTGGGAGCCCTTCAGAAAGAGCAAAGCCTGCTTGCTTCTCAGAAATCACTGGTGAAGATTAATGCATGAGGTCCACAGTGAAAACACTATTTTAACTTTAAAAGATCTCAACAACTACAGCTATTCACTATATGGGTACTGAAGCTTTTAAGGACTCACAAATCCTAAAGATGAGGAAAAGATAAGAAGCCATGAAGTTAGAGTATAAAGAAGATGAGAAAAGTCTTGACCAGAAAATGACCAAGAACTATATGTCAGGAGAATTGTTTTTCTTTTCAAAGGTTAAAGTATATGCAGCTGGTATGTAATCACATTTTAATGTTTTACCTCTACATTTAAAATCTAGATATTACCATGCAATAAGGAAACTTCGAGATTCAGAGGCCCTAGGAATCAGCAGTTTATACAGAACATAATTTGTCTTTATGCATCTTTGGCAAATGTCCATCCATCATCTTCTGCTTAAATGCTTCTGAGATTAGAGAGTTTATTCTATTAGCCTACCCAAGTCTATCTCCTTGTTGGGCAGCTCTAATTAGTATTAATGTTTAATTTGAAGCCTATATATCCCTCCTGATATGTCCACATCTTCTTTTCAAATTCATTTTTTCATATATGTATGCATGCTTAATATACATATATATATATTTAAGCAACTTAAAGTTAGTCTGCTCCTTTTCTTATAGCCCTTAGAATTTTGAAAGGATTTATCCTATCTCCCATGAATCTTCTTTTCTCTAGTTTATACATCTTTCATCCCATAGCAGCATGAAGAATGATAAAAATCATATTATGGTCATCTTCCTTGACATAACATGATGTTACTAATTCACCACTCAGCAGAGAAAGAATTTTGCTTTTATTTAGAGTACTAATGAAGCACTTATCCTGAACATCTACAAAATCTGCTTATTCCTTCAAAGAATGGCATGTATTTATAAGATTTTCAGTGAGTAGGAGATACTTTCTGTGACTGCAGAATAGAGAAAAACTAGTTGGTGTAAAATAGTCGAAGACTGCATTCTGCCTTCATTCACGGTCTTTGTGTGTTCTAATAAGCAATCTAAATCATTATAGTGCATGCTAATTAGAGAGATGAATAATGAGTAATGCCACCAAGATTAACATGTTCAGTGTAAAATCAAGCATTGATATATAGAAATTGGATAAATGTTAAAAATTATGCTTTCAGAAGACATCCAAATGGCCAACAGACACATGAGAAAGTGCTCAACACTCAGGGAAATCCAAATCAAAACTTCAACGAGATACCACCTCACACCAGTCAGAATGGCTAAAATTAACAAGTCAGGAAATGACAGATTTTGGCGGGGATGCAGAGAAAGGGAAAGCCTCCTACACTGTTGATGGGAATGCAAGCTGGTGCAGCCACTCTGGAAAACAGTATGGAGTATGGAGGTTCCTCAAAAGTTGAAAATAGAGCTACCCTATCATCCATCATCCATCATCCATCAATTACAGTACTGGGTATTCACCCCAAAGATACAAATGTAGTGATCTGAAGGCGTACATGCACCCTGATGTTTATAGCAGCAATGTCCATAATAGCCAAACTATGGAAAGAGCCAAGATGTCCATCGACAGAGGAATGGAGAAAGAAGAAGTGGTATATATATACAATGGAATATTATGCAGCCATCAAAAGGAATGAGATCTTGCCATTTGCAATGACGTGGATGGAACTGGAGGGTATTATGCTGAGCGAAATGAGTCAATCAGAGAAAGACATGTGTCATATGACCTCACTGATATAAGGAATTCTTAATCTCAGGAAACAAACTGAGGGTTGCTGGAGTGGTGGGGGGTGGGAGGGATGGGGTGGCTGGGCGACAGATATTGGGGAGCGTATGTGCTATGGTGAGCACTGTGAATTGTGCAAGACTGTTGAATCACAGACTTGTACCTCTGAAACAAATAATACATTATATGTTAAAAAAAAAAAAAGAAGAAGATAGTAGGAAGGGAAAAATGAAGAGGGGGGAAATTGGAGGGGGAGATGAACCATGAGAGAGTATGGACTCTGAGAAACAAACTGAGGGTTCTAGAGGGGAGGGGGTGGGGGGATGGGTTAGCCTGGTGATGGGTATTAAAGAGGGCATGTATTGAATGGAGCACTGGGTGTTATATGCAAACAATGAATCATGGAACACTACATCAAAAACTAATGATGTAATGCATGGTGATTAACATAACATAATAAAGTAAAAAAAATTATGCTTTCACAGTAAAATAACAAAGAAGGAAAGGTTCAGTATGACTGACTAGTGTATAGGAAGACAAAATCATAAATGCCATCAAGTATTGTGTTTTTTTTTTTTTAAATGTTATGATTTAATTAAGATTTTTTTTTTGTTCCTAAAGTGAAATTTCCCTCCTGGTATTTTTTTTTTTAAGAATTTTTTATTTATTTGAGTTAGAGAGAGAGCATGAGTGGGGGCAGGCGCAGAGCGAGAGGGAGAAGCAGGCCCCCCTCAACAGGGGCTCAATCCCAGGACCCTGGGTTCATGATCTGAGTTGAAGGCAGATGCTTAACTGACTGAGCCACATAGGGGTCCCTCACTACTGCTGTTTTAAAAGTTGTTTTTGTTATTGATTATTGGTTATTTTTCTTTTTTTTTTTTAAGATTTTTATTTATTTATTTGATGAGAGAGACACAGCGAGAGAGAGAATACAAGCAGGGGGAGTGGGAGAGAGAGAAGCAGGATTCCCGCTGAGAGGGAGCCCGATGCGGGGCTCGATCCCAGCTCCTTGGGATCGTGACCTGAGCCGAAGGCAGACGCTTAACGACTGAGCCACCCAGGCGCCCCAATTATTGGTTATTTTCCAAAGCTCTTCTTAACAATGGCAAAATTGTCCAAAAGAAAATGATTGATTTTAACAGTGAAAATTACAGGTTTAGGTAAATGCACTCTGTCAGCATTCTTATTATGATGACCCACCTCTGGGAAGGCATGGTCTTCAATGTGATGTGTTGCTTCTGTTTGCTGATTTAATTTACAATATTCAGACTTGTAAAAGTTAACAGATTTTGTTTACATGTATGTATGTAATTTTAACTCAACTTTATTGTAATTTACATAACAATGAATTATTACTCATTTTATTTTATTTTTAATTTAAATTTTAGTTAACATACAGTACAATATTGGTTTCTGGTGTAGAACTCAGTGGTTCATTACCTACATACAACACCCAGTGCTCATCACAAGTGCCCTCCTAATGACCATCACCCATCTAGCCCATCCCCCCACCCAACTCCCTCCACCAACCTCAGTTTGTTTCTCTATCATTAGGCGTCTCTTATGGTTTGTTTCCCTCTCTCCTTTTTTTTCTTTTCCCCCTTACCACATGTTCACATTTTCTTTCTTAAATTCCACATATGAGTGAGATTATATGGTATTTGTCTTTCTCTAACTTATTTCACTTAGCGTAATACACTTTAGCTCTAACCATAATCATTGCAAATGGCAAGATTTCATTCTTTTTGATGGCTGAGTAATATTCCATTACACACACACACACACACACACCACACCTTCTTTATCCATTCATCAGTTGATGAACATTTGGGTTCTCTCCATAGTTTGGCTATCATTGATACCCCCTTTGAATCTATATTTTTGTATCTTTTGGGTAAATACCTCATAGTGCAATTGCTGTGTCATAGGGTAGTTGTATTTAAATTTTTGAGGAACCTCCATACTGTTCTACAGAGTGGCTGCACCAGTTTGCATTCCCACCAACAGTGCAAGAGAGTTTCCTTTTCTCTGCATCCTTGCCAACAGGTGTTGTTTCTTGTGTTGTTAATTTTAGCCATTCTGACAGGTGTGAGGTTGTGTCTCATTAAAGAGAGCAGGGAGAGGGGCAGAGGCAGAGGGAGAGATTCTTAAGCAGGCTCCACACCCAGCGCAGAGTCCCATGCCGGGCTTGATCTCACAACTTTGAGATTATGACCTGAGCCTAAATCAAGAGTCGGACACTTAACTGAGTGAGCCACTCAGGCACCCCATGTTACTCATTTTAAATGTAAATTTGTATAACTACCATCAAAGTGAAAGTTATAAAACATTTTCATCAGTCTAAAAAGATCCCTTGTGCTTTTTGCAGTCAATACTCTTGGTCTCTGACTCAACACTTATCACTCCTAGCAACCATTGATCTGCTTTCTGACACTATATATTAAGTTTTTCTATTTAGAATTTCATATAAATGTTATCAAACAATATGTATGATTTTTTGCTCAACATATAATGGCATAGTATTTTTGATAGTCATCCACACTGTCCCATGGGATCAGCAGTTTGTTCTTTCTCATTACTGAGTAGTATTCCACTGCATGAATATACCGTGATTTGCTTATTTCTTCACATATTGATGGGCATCTGGATTGTTCCATTTTGGTACTATTATGAACAAAACGACAAGCTTATTGTGTATTTGTGTATACATGTTTCATATCTCTTGAGCAAATATGTATAAGTCTAATTGCTGGATCACACAATAATCATATATTTAACTTTAAAAAAATTGCCAAGCTTTTTCCCGAAGTGGTTGCAAAATTTTATATTTCCATGGACAGTGTCTGAGATCCAGTTGCTCCACATCTTTGCCAACACTGGCTGTTGTTAGTCTCTCTCTCTCTTTTGTTAGTCTTTTTTTTTTTTTTTTATTGAAGTATAGTTGACATGCAAGGTTAAATTAGTTTCAGGTGGACAACATGGTGATTGGGCAACTCTATATGTCACATTATGCTCACCACAAGTGTAGTTACCATCTGTCACCATACAACACTATTACAGTATCATTGACTATATTCCCTATGCTGTGACTTTTATCCCTGTGACTAATCATTCCATAACTGGAAGGCTGTCTCTTCCACACTCCTTCACGCATTCTTACCTACACCTCCACCATCTCCCCCCACATCTTTTTAAATTTAGCCATTTGAATGGATGAGTAGTGACATTTCATTGTGGTTTTAATTTCATTTCCTTAGTGACTAGAGATGGGAGGCATCTTTTCATATGTTTTTTGGTCATTGGTGTGTCTTCTCTTGTAAAGTATTTGATCAAATCTTGTCCATTACTTTAGTGAATTAGTGAATTATTTTTTCTTTGTGACTTTAAGAATCCTTTGTATATGAATACAAGAACTTAGACATATATACATGTTACAAATATTTTCTCCCAGCATGTGGCTTCTTTTGTTAAAATAGTTTCTTTTGAAGATCAGATCTTTCAAACTTTTAAAAACTGAGATATAATGTATATACTATGAAATATAGATCACAAATGCTTAGCTTAATGAATTTTGACAATTGCATAACTTAATATAACTGCCATTCTTACCAAGATATAGAATACTTACATCACTCCAGAATGCCCTACACTGCAGTATAGTTGAGTGAAGAAGCCCCCAGAAAAGGGGAAATGAAAATATTGGTGGGGAAGGGCCCTTTTTATGAGATTGGGATCCCAGAAGACATGGGAGTACTGGGACCATAACATAAATAGGAGAGTTACCAGCAAAGAAGAGGAGAGAGTCATCTTCTTTTGAGTCTGAAGGGAAATGATTGTTCATTTATTTTTCTTTTATATTTATTTAATGTCTAACTGTGCCAGGCCTGTGTTAAGTGCTTATGTTATAGTGGGGAATGGGTCAAGCTGTTCTCTGCTCTTGTGGTGTTTCCGTGTTAGCTGTGGAGATGGACACTCTAAACCTGCCCTTTCCAGGAAATCCTCTACCCCAACTACAGAGGCAACCTCTGATCTGTTTCTGTCACTATAAATTAGATTTGCCTATTGAAGAATTTCATATGTATAGAATCATTCAGTTGTCAATTCAGAAGTCAATTTTGTGTTTGACTTCTTTTGTTCAACATAATGATTTTGAGATTCATTCATGTTGCAGCATATACCTGTAGTTCATTCTTTTGATTGCTAATTAGTAGTCCATTGTATGGAAATATAATAATTTGTTTATCCAACATTTGGTTTGTTTCAAATTTTTGGCTATAAATATAGAGCTCCTATGAACATTCATGTGTAAGTCTTTTTGTAGACATACATTTTCATTTCTCTTAGGTGGAATTCTTTGATCATGAGGCATATGTAAGTTTACTTTTAAAAAATTTTATTTTGAAATTATTTTAGATCCATATATGAATTGCTAAATAGTACAGAAAACTCCAGTATACTCTTCATCCAGCTTCCATCAATGATAATATCTTATATAACCATAGTACAATGATCAAACCCAAGAAATTGATATTGGTATAAAACTATTAACTAAAATACTGAGCTTATTTTCATTTCAATAAGGAAATATTCATTTTCCTAATGGCTAGGAATGTTGAACACTTTTTCATGTTTCTGAATCATTTGCAATCTATATATCCTCTGCAATGAAATTTCTGTTTAAGACTTTCGCCCATTTTCTAGCTGGATTGTTTACTTTCTCACTCTTTAGTTGAGAAAATTCTTTACATATTCTGGATACAAATTCTTTATTGGAAATGAGATTTGCAAATATTCCAGTTAGTTGCTTATTTTTAGTCTCTTATTGTCTTCCTTAGAATATTTCTTTAAAAAATGTACTAAGTGTGACATCATTATTTTCTTTTATGGACTGTGATTTTTGGTATGATGTCTAAAAACTCTTCACCTAACTTTAAGTAGGTCATAAAGATTTTCTCTTACATTTTCTTCTAAAACTTTAGTATTTTCATGTTGCATTTACATCTGTGATCTATTTTGAGTTAAATTTTATATAAGGTGTAGGATTTAGTCAAGGATCTGTTTTGTGTATGTGTGTGGAGGTGCATATGAATGTCCAATTATTCTGACATCATTTATTGAAAAGATTATTTTTTCCATTAAATTGCTTTTGCATCTTTCTTAAAAATCACTTGCCCCTATTTGTGTGGGTCTATTTATGGACTTTATTCTGTTCCATTATTCTATGTTTCTATCCCTAAACCAATACCACACTGTCTTGATTACTGTAGCTGTCATAAAATTGGGTAGCATGATTTCTCCAACTTTATTCTTTTTCAAAATTATTTTTAGCTATTCTAAATCTTTGCCTTTCCATATTAATTTTGAAGTTAGCTGTCTATATCTACAAGATATCCTGCTGACATTTTTCTAGAAATTACCTTAAAACTATAGATCAATTTAGAGAGAATTGACATATTTACCATGCTGACATGAACATAGGATGTCTATTTAAGACTTTCCTTTCTTTTATCAACATTTTTTAGTTTTCAACATGCAGATTTTATCCAGTATTTATAATTGTTTTTCTTTTTGGTAGAGTGATTGCAAATGGTCTTGTGTTTTAAATTTCTATTTCTAATAGTTCATTGTTATCATAAAGAAATATGATAAATTTTTTTGGCTTATGTTGACCTTGTATCTAGTTATCTGCAACCTTGCCAAACTCAATCACTAGTTTGGGGAATTTTGTTAATTTCTTGGTATTTTTTTACCTGGAAAATTATGTTATCTACAAATACGGAGACTTTGTTTTTCTTTTCAAATCTATATGCCTTTTGTTCCTTTTTCTTGTCTTAATTCACCAACTAGGACTTCTATTATTATGTTGAGTAGGAAGGAAACATTGTTTTTCCCTTTTAAGTATGTGTTAGTTGTAGGTTTTCTTTGTAGATGTTCTTTATCAGGGTCTTCTAATTACTTAACATTCTATTCTAATTACTCTTTTACTGAAAGGGTTTTCTTTTTTTTATCTTACATTGCTGTTGGATTTTATCAAATGATTTTTGTGCATCAATTTGTATAATTATGGTTTTTCTTAAGACTGTTATATCATAGGTTGCATTGATTAATTTTTTAATATTGAACCAACCTTGTATTTTTGGAATAAACTCCATTTGTTCATGGTGCATTGATGAAGATTTTTACATCCTTGTTTACGAGAGATGTTGGTCAATAACTTTCTTTTTTGTACAGTTTTTACCTGAAGGTTTTAAATTTTGATAAAGCCCAATTTATCAATTTTTATGAAACAAAAAAACTTTTTTTGTCCTTTATGTGCTATCTTGGAAGTCTGTATGATTTTTGTTTTCTATCTAGAATATTTTTATATCTGCTAAATTCGTAATATTTTATCCTGTATTTTCCTTCATAAAAGTTATAGTTTGTGCTTTTAAATTTGTTTCCACAATATATTTTGTGTTAATATTTTGTGCATTATGTGAAATTAAGGTTTAGATTCACTCTCTTTTATAAAAATAACATCTTTTACCAGAATTATTTGTTGAAAAGACTATCCCTTCCCTCATTTAATTATTTGGTTACATTTGTTAAAAGTCTATCTAATATGTACACTTGAGTCTATTTTTGGACTCTTTATTCTGTTTCATTTATCTACGTGTTTATCCTTATAGCAATACTATATGATCTTAATTACTGTAGCTTTATAAAAAGTATTAATTGAGATAGTATACATCTTCTTTTTTCCTCTCTTTCAAAATTTTGTTGCCTATTCTAGACACTTGAGATTTACATATAAAATTTGGAATCAGTTTGTTGATTTCTGCAAAAAGCATGCTAGAATTTTGATTTGGATTGCATTCAAACTATAGATAAATTGAGAAAGAACTGGTATTTAAACATTATTGAAGTTTTTTGTCCATTAACGTGATGTATCTCTTCAAATTCAAATTGATAATTTTTTTCTATTCTAGTAGGTCAAATAGCTAGTTTCCCTAAGGATTTTATTTGAATGTTATCATATTGTCTACAAATAAAGACAGTTTCATTTTTTTCCTTTCAAGCAAGTATGGTACTTTTTTTCTTTTCCTTATATCATTGCACTGGCTAAAACTTCCAATACAAGGTTGAATAGAGGTGTTGAGAGTGGACATCCGTGCTTTTTTTCCTACTCTTAGAAAACTGTTAAGTCTTTCAACATTAAGTATGTTAACTGTAGGTTTTCAATTGATTCCCTTTACCAGGTAGAGGAATTTTCTTTTTATTCCTAAGAGTTTTTAATTTTTTTTTTTTAAAGATTTTACTTATTTGACAGAGAGAGACACAGCGAAAGAGGGAATACAAGCAGGGGGAATGGGAGAGGGAGAAGCAGGCTTCCCACGGAGCAGGGAGCCCAATGTGGGGCTCGATCCCAGGACCCTGGGATCGTGACCTGAGCCGAAGGCAGACGCTTAACGACTGAGCCACCCAGGCGCCCCAAGAGTTTTTAATTTTTAATCATTAGTTGGTGTTGAATTTTTCAAGTGTCTCTTTTGTGCCTATTAAGGGCATCACATGGGTTTTTCATATTTTTAAAATTAGTATGCTAAACTACACTGATTGAGGGGCGCCTGGGTGGCTCAGTCATTAAGCGTCTGCCTTTGGCTCAGGTCATGATCCCAGGGTCCTGGGATTGAGTCCCACATTGGGCTCCCTGCTTGGCAGGAAGTCTGCTTCTCCCTCTCCCACTCCCCTGCTTGTGTTCCTGCTCTCACTATCTCTCTCTCTGTCAAATAAATAAATAAATAAAATCTTTAAAAATAAATAAATAAATAAATTACACTGATTGATTTTTAAATAGTAATTTAACCATAAATTCTTCAGATAAACCCCACTTGGTCATGATGTATCCCCTCTTAATATATAAGGGGATTCAATTTGCTAATATGTTGTTACGGATATTTGTGTCAGTATTCCTAAGGGAAATTGATGTGTTGTTTACTTTTCTTATAATGTTTTTGCCTGGTTTTGAGATCAAAGATAAAGATGGTCTTGTGAAATGAGTGGGAAGCAGTAAAATGTGTAATAACAATAGCACAAAGGAAGGGGAAGGAAAAGTGAAAATCTGCTGTTGTAAGAAGCTTACATTATATATAAACTATACAAGAAACTAAAAATACATATTCTAAACTCTAATAACCATTATAAAAGTAAACAAAATGGAAGAATTCAGAAGCCCTGAGAGAAAATAGTATATGAAAATATTCAGTTAATCCAAATGAAGCAAAGAAATAAAGAAAAGATGGATCAAACAAAAGAGGTATCAGGAGGATAGATTTAAATCCAATCAGAATGAAATTTATATTAAGTGTAAGTTATTCAAACATTCTAATTAAAAAGTGAGATTACCTGATTGGATACAAAAAGGAAGACACCATATGTTGTCTACAAGAAATGCACTTTAAATATAAGGCAAAGATGGGTTAAAAGTAAAAGATGCAAAAAGATAGAACATGCAAACAAATAAATCCTAAGAAAGCCAGGGTGGTTATATTAATAGAAACGGTGGATTGTAGAACAAGAAATTTTAGCAGAGTTAAATAGGGATATTTAATAATGATAAAAGGTCAATTCATCAAGAAGATGTAATAACTCTACATGTGTATGCACATATTGGAACTTTGATTTGCATGAAGAAAAATGAGACAGAAGCAAAAGAAAAAGCAGGCAAATCCACAACTATAATTGAAGATGCAATCATTTTCTATTGGTAAATAATACAAAAATAGGGGGAAAAATTAATGAGGATATGGAATATTTGAATCACATAATCAGCCAATGTGACCTATTATTTAGAACATTACACCCAACAAAAGCACAACATATTTTCTTTTCAAATGCAAATAGAACACTCACCAAGCAATACATATCAATATAAGACCCCTTACCACATATATTTCCACTTTTCCCTCCCCTTTCTTTGTGCCATTGCTATACTTTCTACTGCTATGTATGCTCTAAACTCTATACATTGTTGTTAAAATTTTTGTTTAACATTCAATTCTTCTGCAGATATTAAAAATGAGAATAAAATCTCTTTTATATTTATGCACATATTTAGTATTCTTGGTCTTCATTTATTTCTGTAGACCCAAATTTCTATGTGGTGTCTTTTTCTCCCATCTTAAAGAACTTCCATTAACACTTCCTGTGAAAGTATGTTAGTAATGCTCTTTTATTGGGCTGATAATATTTTTACTCTGCATTTATGTTTGAAACATATTTTCACTGGATATGAAATTCTAAGTTATGCTTTCCCCCACCTTTATATTGGAGATTTCATTCTACTGTCTTTAAGATTGCCTTGTTTCTGATGAGAAATCTTCTATCATTCTTATTAGGTGTACCCAACCCCGAGGTTGATTAAAAACTTTTTTTTTATTATTATTATGTTATGTTAATCACCATACATTACATCATTAGTTTTTGATGTAGTGTTCCATGATTCATTGTTTGCGTATAACACCCAGTGCTCTGTTCAATACGTGCCCTCTTTAATACCCATCACCAGGCTAACCCATCCCCCCACCCCCTCCCCTCTAGAACCCTCAGTTTGTTTTTCAGAGTCCATCATCTCTCATGGCTCATCTCCCCCTCTGATTTCCCCTTCTTCATTCTTCCCCTTTGGGGTAAAAAAAAACTTTTTATCATCAATTTGGTTATTAAGTTCCTTAATGTAATTTTCTCTGTGTTTGTTGTCTTTGGGGTATCTTTGTTACTTGGATTTGTGCTGTAATAGCTTTCATTAAATTTGGTAAATTTCAGTCATTATTTTTCTAAATATTTTTCTTAGAAATCCCAACCCCATTTTTTGGAGATTCCAATTATAAACATTTGACTGCTTGATATTGTCTCACTAGTTCCTGAACTTATGCTGTTCTCTGACTTTTTTCCTCTGAGTTTCAGATTAGATAGCTTTTATTGCTATGTTCTCAAGTACACTGACCTTTCCAGCTGCACTGTCTAATCTAGTATTAAATCTATCTTGTGAATTTTTCATTTCAAATATTTAATGCTTCAGTGCTAGATTTTCAATTTGACTTTTAAAATACATATATTACATCTATCTTCATCATGTTTCCTTTAAATCCTTTAGCATATTTTTAGAAGCTTAAAGTTCTTTTTTGTCAATTCCATCTTTCAATCATTTCTGGTTTTAACCCTTTTAATTAATTTTTCCCCTGTTTATGGATCACATTTTCTTGCCTTTTTACATTTGTAAAGGTTTTTGTTGTTGCTGTTGTTGTTTTTAATGGAGCTAGGTATTTTGTATTTTATGTTGTCAAGTGTCTGGACTTGTGTTTTCTTCCCTTACAGAGTAGCAATTTTTGTTTTGGCAAGTATTTTAGTTACTGGAGTATCATTCCGACCTTCTCAATGCTGGTTTCTTTGTTTGTTTGTTTTTATTTTTTTGGTTTTTGTTTGCTTGTTTGTTTGTTTAAAGAGGGACAGGGGAGAGGGCTAGAGGGAGAGGGAAAGAGAGAATCTTAAGCAGGCTCCATACCCAGTGTGGAGCCAGATACAGGGTTTGATCACAATCTTGAGATCATGACTCAAACCAAAATCAAGAGTTGGACGCTTAACTGACTGAGCCAACCAGGTGCCCTTCACTGCTGGCTTAAACCTTTGTTAAGTAGGCCTTAGAGTAGCCTTTACTCTGGAGTCTGACACTTCTAGGACCTCTACTGAATGCCTACATTTTTAATGAGGGCAATTTATTTCAGCTGGACAAACCCAAATGTCTCTCATCCGTCTGTAATCTTGGCAATTGTTCAGCCTACTATCTCCAGTAGTTGTTCCTCGCCTAGATTTATGTGGCTTTACTACATGTGTATCAGTTTAGTATTTGGCCAAATACTCACAGGGACCCCTATGCAAACTTTGGAGCTTTTCTCTGCACAGTTCAGTTTCTTCCTCTCCAGTATTCTATTCCTCTTTAATATTAGTCACCTTGATCTCCTCTAACTCTGACCTATTTCTTCAATTCAGCAAACTTTCTGTGCTGTGTTTGGGTCTCCCTTTCCTTTACCATGGTTCTAAATGTGCTTCTCAGCAAATGTGCAGAAGGCAAAAAATAGTAGAACTTGCCTCATGTTCCCCCTTTCTCAGGGATCATAGCTCTATGCTGCTTGTTTTCCAATTGTTGAAACCATCTGTTACATATATTTTGTGCAGTTCTCTAGTTTTTGTTTTTACATGCCAGGGAGGCAAACCTAGTACTAGTTATTCTGTCATGGCTACAAACCCTACGCATTCAAATATAAAAATTATAACCCATTTACTATTCCCCATCATACATCATTTTAAACTGAAAACATTGGTCAAATTAAAAAAAAACAAAAACAAAAAAACACTGCTAGAGAAAGACAAACATCATATGATTTCATTCATATGTGGAATTTAAGAAACAAAACAGATGAACATAGGGTAAGGGAAAGAAAAAGAAAATAAGATGAAAACAAGAGAGGGAGGCAGGCAGACCATAAGAGACTCTTAACTATAGAGAACAAACTGAGGGTTGCTGGAGGGGAGGTAGGTGGGAGGATGCGCTAAATGGGTGATGGGCATTAAGGAGGGCATGTGTTGTGATGAGCACTGGGTGTTATATGTAAGTGATGATGAATCACTAAATTCTACTCCTGAAACCAATATTACACTATACGTTAACTAACTCAAATTTAAATAAAATCTTGGAAGGAACAAAAAACAAACAAAAACCAAAAAAACCTCTGCTATGCCATTAGAACAGGGCAAGAATTTAGAAGTTCACCTGCTGACTTAAAAAAAAAAAATTTAGAGCCTAATTTTTTAGAGTAGTTTTAGGTTAACAGCATGATTAAGAGGAAGGTAGATAGATTTTCTGCATACCCCTTGCCCCTGAACATGTACAACTTCCTCCACTATCTACATCCCCCACCAAAGCGCTACATTTGTTGCAACTGATGAACCCACATTGACCCACCATAGTCACCCAAAGTCCAAAGTTTACATTAGGGTTTACTTTTGTGTTATACATTCTATGGGTTTGGACAAGTATATAATGACATGCAGTCATTATTATACTATCATACAGATATTATACTATCATACAGGTAGTATTAAATCTATCTTGTGAATTTTTCATTTCAAATATTTTCTAAATATGCCCTAAAAATTCTCTGTGCTTACCTATTCACCCCTCCTCCCACCCTTGGCAGTCACTGATCTTTTCATTGTATCCATAGTTTTGCTTCTTCTAGGATGTCATAGTTGGAACTGTACATTATATAGCTTTTTCAGATTGGCTTCTTTCATTTAGAAATATGCATTTAAGATTCCTCCATGTTTTTTCATGGCTTGTTAGCTCATTTCTTTTCAGGGCTAAATAATAGTCCATGGTCTCAATGCACCACAGTTTATTTATCTGTTCACCTACTGAAGAACATCTTGGCTGCTTGAGGTTTTGGCACTCATGAATAAAGCTGCTATAAACAACCGGGTGCAGGTTTTTGTGTCAACATAAGTTTTCTTTTTTTTTTTTATAGTTTGCTTTATTTTATTTTATTTTATTTCATTTTAATATTATGTTAATCCCCATACATTACATCATTAGTTTTTGATGTAGTGTTCCATGATTCATTGTTTGCGTATAACACCCAGTGCTCCGTTCAATACGTGCCCTCTTTAATACCCATCACCAGGCTAACCCTAAACACCAAGGAGTAGGATTGCTGGATTGTAAGGTAGGAGTTTGTTTAGTTTTCCAAAAAACAACCAAACTATCTTCCAAAGTGGCTGTACCATTTTGCATTGCCACCATCAATGAATGAGAGTTCATTGAAGCTGCTCTACACTCTTGTCAGCATTTGGTGTTATCAGTGAATCAGATATTGTCTATTCTAATAGGTGTATAGTGAATATCTCAATATTAACTTGTATTTCCCTGATGACAAATGATGTACAGCATCTTTTCATATGCTAATTTGCTATTTTATTTGCTATATCTTCTTTGGTGAGGTGTCTGTGAAAGGCATTGACTCATTCTTTTTTTTAATTTTATTTTTTTTAAGATTTTATTTATTTGAGACAGAGAATGAGAGAGAGAAAGCACATGAGAGGGGGGAGGGTCAGAGGGAGAAGCAGGCTCCCCGCCGAGCAGGGAGCCCGATGCGGGACTCGATCCCGGGACTCCAGGATCATGACCTGAGCCGAAGGCAGTCGCTTAACCAACTGAGCCACCCAGGCGCCCGACTCATTTTTAATTTAGGTGGTTTTCCTCTTGTTGAGTTTAAGAGTTCTTTGTATGTTTTGCATCACAATCCCTTATCAGATGTGTCTGTTGACTTTTTTGTTTTGCTTTCAAAATTTGCCTTGTATCATCATAATATTTTAATGGAAAATTCTTTCAGAAAAAGAAAAAAGTGATGATCTCTTTTTAGAGACACATTATACACTTTAATCAGCTGTTAAGCTGGGTGAGAATGAAGACATCCATTAGAAGCAATGTGACTAATTGGAGAAGTAACATTTTCTAGCTTAGGGATGTCATGGATCATATGTAGCATACCAGCACTTCTGAGACTAGCCAAGTTAATGGTCCTCTGGTGGGTACAACATTTACCTGCCAGATGGTAGAGTTATAGCAAATTTTACATTAGAGAAATAATGAAAATGGGAAGGATTTTTTTTCCTTTCTCAATAAGCTATTACTGTATCTTCAAAAATGTTTAAAAGCCAACATCTAATTGGATTAAGATGTAGATTAGTGAGAATAACTTGTTTGTTAATGATGGAATATGAAGCAAGAAAGGTT
Source organism: Mirounga angustirostris (assembly GCF_029215605.1). Lineage (NCBI taxonomy): Eukaryota > Metazoa > Chordata > Mammalia > Carnivora > Phocidae > Mirounga > Mirounga angustirostris. The sequence continues at coordinate 147,005,174 of NW_026991710.1, read as the reverse complement.
TTATTTATTTTATTTTTAAAAGATATATTTATTTATTTTAGAGAAGGGGAGCAGAGGGGAGGAGAGAGAGAATCCTCAACCAGGCTCCTTGCTGAGTGCTGAGCCTGACATGGGGCTCAGTGTGAGGCTTGAAGTGAGGCTCCATCCCAGGACCCTGAGTTCACAACCTGAGCTGAAATCAAGAATCAGATACTTAACTGTCTGAGTCACCCAGGTGTCCCAAAGCAAGAAGGGTTTTATTCTTAACTCAGCCATGCACTCAAATTTCTTTATCAAGTTAGATCAACTAAACCATTTTTTCTAACTCTATTTTTCATATGGGAGTCTCTTTTTAATGATCCTCATGTATCATAGTTTTACATTTTGTAGGTTATACATGATGACAAAACAATGCTTCCAAAAGAATTTGTATTTTATTAATTACATAAAATCTACAAATATTTACAATGGAGCAGAATATATTTATGTGGTCTGGTAACATATATAAAATTACAGATACAAATTACAATTCAATTACAGCTAAGTAACTGCCTTTTAAATCTAGCATGTTCATATACTTGGTGTACACAAGGTTAAGCAGGCACATGGATAGTTTTAAGGGAACATTTCTAGATTTTCAAGTTCAATATGTACTTATTTTGTAAGCTCAATCTGCTTAGGGAATATACCATTGTTGGTATGCTGCTTCCTATTTACAAATGCCCTTCTTTTACTTTACAGAAGAAAGGCAAGCTCCTTATTCGTTCTCATCTTTCAAAGGTACATTGTCTTGGAATAGAAAAAAATTTATGGTACGCCAAAAAAAAAAAGAAAGAAAGAAAAATTTGAAATATTGATAAAGTGAATGATGTTAACTACTGGTGAATACATTTTCATTACAGATAATAGGACAAGCAATAAGGCTTATAAGCAAAAAATATATATTTTATAAGGATACTGTAATTAAAGTATAGGTTCAAGGAGAAGAAATACTGTAAAATTTCTGACTGGTTATAAAAGAATTTGAACATGTGTTTACTTTTTAAATGGATTGTAGGTATCAGATTATATTATTTAAAATTATTCAAATACACCATGAAACTGAAGCTATAAATTTAGAAGTATTTACAGTGCAAATAAATGCTGAAAAGTGCAGGAAAGAGAGTGTTTCTTTCTTAATTATTCACTTCTGTTGCTCTTACAACTAGAAAGGCCAAACTGGCATTGGGCTCTGCAAACTGGTCTTCTGGCTATTTATGGACATGATCAAGAGCCTGGCATGGCATATTTTTAATGGCAGTTATCTCACAACTCCTCATTATAGTTTGCTGTCATATATGAGGCACTTGGCATTTGGGAAGCAAGAAATAATTACAAGATGCATAGAGAGGTCACTTGTTTCAAACTTCCAAAGAGAAAAGATAAGTTCTCTTTGTGGTGATTAACATAACATAATAATAATAAAAAATGACCTCAGTCAATATGTTTGGACCATACATTTTAGGGCTTTGCTGTGTTTTCAGATATTGCCACTTAGCCAAGGCAGATGGTCTGCTTACAAAAAAGGTTTTATTTTTTTGGTCATCGTTGTTATTTAAATTACATGTTGTGCAGCCAGAAATCATTTTTCATGCAATTAGGCCAGGGAATTTGCCTTATGTTCCTAAATACCAAAGGTGGTGATGTCATGACAGATCCAATTATTTGACTATGGAAGAAAATGCAATGGAGAGAGAACATCTGAAGCAGCAAAATTTTTTCCAACATTCACAATTGAAATCTGACCCAAATATCCTACCTTTAAAAATAAAAGGCAGCAGCATTCAAGCCAGGACTCTCCTTTCCAAGGGCTATTTTTTAAGTTTTGTGGAAGAAGGGGACATAGACAATAAAGAATAATCTGATGCATTCTGTGAAACTTAATGTTCCTGCACTGAAGCAAATTAATTGGTATTGCTAGTGTTTTCTGAATATATCTAGTAATTTTTAAGTCTTCTCTCAATGCTACATGGACAACAAATTAAACTCGACTGCATGTGGACCTTTACTCATGGTAAGGTCTCTATGGATATGGAATGCCAGTCACTAGTCTATTTAGACTATCAAATCCTGTCTGACTAGAAGTTCTCTTCTTAGAAAACTCAAACTCTAGCATTTACTGTAATTGCTACATAGTTTTCCCCAAAGCAAAATAACGTAAGCTCTTTTCTACATCTGGCAAAGCACAAATAACTATTATTTAATGGCACAAAGGATGCTGAGCCTGAAGAGTTTCCTAATGTATTTCTCTAGCGGTTAGGAAGAAATAAAAAGAACAACTATTTATATTAACCCAAGTATAGAGATAACAAGGATTTTAATTAGTGAGAGTATCATATCACAGGCTTCACTGTAGTAATTTGATATAATGTAATTTGTGGAAGAGAATGAAAAGTAATCATGTTACAGTAAATACAAATGGACAGAGGTGTGCAGAGAATGAAGGCAGTGTCATGCCCAATTGATGTCCGTGGATGGCAAATTCATTAGTTTTGTGACTCTAGCCAATGAGAATGCATATTAATGGAGCAATACCTGAGGACAACAATTATGTCTGACAATATTTGGGTAGCTAATATTCTCACTTATATTGCTAAACAATAGGACTTACTTAACCAATTAACTTTTGGAATTTTCACATAAGGTTAAAGAAGATAATTTTATAATTATAAATTCTGCCAAATTAAAATAAAATTAAAATATTTCAGTTTTATTAAAGAGCCATTTCAGTGCTAAAATCCCTGATACACTGCTAAACATATAAATGTCTCCTCATACAGGACTGAATTAAAAATTCTACATAAGTTTGAATAAAGATATTTTCTATATATGTCCACTTGCTTTCCCCCAAATCTACACACACACACACACACACACACACAGAGGGCATATATATACATATATATATATATATATATATATATATATATATATATTATAGTGGCATTCTGATGGAATCTGGAAAAAAATAAAAAAAATTTCTGTTCAAATTACTCTTCACTAAAGACATTTGTAAATTTTGCTATCACCTTCCCTTCATTTATTCTGTTAGTTAAGCTAAATATATACTCTATAACAATACATACGATTTCTCTCATTAGCAAAGTTGGAGTATTTTCCCTCTGTTGATCTGGATTAAAGGGATGTATAGATGGGCAGTATGCAGGTAAATTTTTTCAATGTGGTCTTTTATAGCACTAAATTGGTCCAGTGACTCCTGTTCACATGCCTGAGTATAAACCCATAGTGTGAAGCTAGGGTACCCAGAAATAGCAGGTAGAAGAAGTAGGTAGGCATAGCTCATAGTAATTCAAGCCTCTTAAAATTCTCACTTAAAAGGTATGAAAATGACACTATTCTATCTTTTAAAAACACTCTCTTTGGAATATTTTGTACCCCCAACCCACAAATAATCCAAAAAGGATAGATGCATGAACTATATAGCCATGCATGCAATGATTTACACTATAACTGAACTGGATTTATATCTAACTTTAAAAATTTGGATAATATTAAGATGTAATATATGAGGTTTAAAAATAATGTTGTTTTGAGATGTTTTCAGATCCTTTGTCAAACAAAATTAATCTTTAATATGTAAGAAGACATACTAAATAGAGTGGGGCAGTGGAAAAGACATACAATTGACATCTATAAAATTCTGAAACTTATGTAGATAATAAATATTTATTTAATAATACAAAAACATAACTATGATTTAACACTTTATACTTGAAAAACTATAGTTTACAGCTAAAGAAAAATGATTACAATGTTGAGTTTCCTAGTCCTTATGAAAGCATTACTGTAAAAGTGATAAAGACAATGAATGTATAAATATATTATAAAGGTATTAAAATAAAGCTGGGTATAGATATAGAAATTTCCAACAAACACTTAAAGTATTTTTCATGTAGGAAAATGACATACTCCACCAAATACCCTTATGTGCCACAGTAGAGTGAATTTGTATTGTATTCCTCCAGCTTTTGTAATGACATCCATCCTAAGGGTGGTGGAATAAAGCAAGGAATCTTTAGTGAGTAATCAGTGTGTCTGCTTTTTGATAGAAAATATAAGTTAATGTCCACCATCACTTATTATCATTCAGGTACATTATATAATACGTAAAGTTAATTTTGACCATTGAAAGAGTGGTCAGTGAAGAAATAATTTTCTCTTTCCATATCTGTTATTGGGGAAATTTAGGCAGCCTCACTGATGATTCTAATAATTCCATTGTATATTCTACATAGTCAGTCAGTTGGTAGGTACATAGAATGTACCAAGATAAGGAAACTGTTGGCCTAAGAGCTAACAAATGTGTATGCTTCCAGATAGGAGGAAATAACACATTTACTAATAAAGAACAGGCTGTGTTGAGGATGATGGAGTTGATAAATTTAGAAAACAATGTAAGAAGATGACAAACAGGATTAGGGAGGAATAAAAGAATAAAGTTTTATTGCATTTTATGTTTAAGATGTCTGTAAAAGATCTAAATGAAGATGATAGAGACATCCAACAGGCCATTATAAAGATCAAAGAGAAAAGAAAAACATTTTCTATTACTCCTCTTCTTAGAATATAAACACCCTGTGGGTGTGGGGGGGGTTGTCTTTTTTCTAATTTAATACCATTTATCACATAACCCAGGGGCAAACACTTAATGAGTATTATTTTAATTAGAATTGCATTAGACTCAAGATCTTCATATTTCAATTCCTAAGATAAAAAGGCTGGCCATAAAAATGAAATATGCTTCTGGGGCTATTTGTCATTCATTTATTTTATGGGAGGAAATGCTTAGGAAATTAACATACATGCTTATTTTGTTAATCGTAGAGAAATATCAAAATGTCAAACTCAATAGCAAACAACTCTTGAATGTTTTATCAGCTTCAGAATAGGTCAAAATTGGTGTGAGGAAATTATATATATGTATTATATATATATCATTTTTATATCTAATTCTTTTTATATAGAATTTTTAGAGCAGTTTTAGGTTCATAGCAAAACTGAGCATAAAGTACAGAGAATTTCCATAAAATATATTTTAAATGTCTTATTCTCAGCATTAAAAAAATTAAGTACTCTGGCTTTGGTTTGCAGGAAGAAAGGAGGTGATGGGATAGGAGATTTTGGGAAATATGTTAATTTCTTTTCATTGTTAGAACATTTATAGTAGTGTGTTGTGGACAGGTGCCATTATTCTAATTTGATAGAAGATTAAACAGAGAAATGAAAAAGCTTGTGTCTCCCCATAAGCCCTCTCAGTAAGCAGGAAATGAGGGTTATGGGGTTCAAATGAGGAGGAGGAGTGGGGTGGAGATGGGGGACAAGGCACTGACTTTAAGACTCAGGTTTCCACTGGCCTATGGGCCATCTCCATGGTCCCTAGGGAAGGTTTCCATGAGGCTGAATTGTGGGGAACAACTGAAGCGAAAGCTACAGAGAACAAACAAGTTGAAGAGGGTGAATGTAAAAGATATTCCATGTACAAGGAAAAAAAAAAGAAAAGCGACAAAAAATTGAGATCTCCTGTGCCAACAGGGAGTTAGGGATGATGTTATGAACCTGAATAATTTCCCTGAACTGAAAAAAAAAATGACTGCAATGGCATTTAATTGGGACTGCCCTAAAAGGCAAGGAAGGGCTTTATTATGGAGAGTAAAAGTAAAGTAACAGAGACAAGAGGATGAGTTGGTAGCAAAGTTGGAAATGAAAGAAGGAGAGGAGAAGGCCCAACTTGGCCATTTCTGATCCTGTCTCTCTCCTGTTCACAAAATTTCCATTGTTCCCCAGTGTCTTTAGAATGAAATCTAATTCCTTAATATGGTTGGTTATTTTTTTTTTAATTTTTTTTAAAAATTTTATTTATTTATTTGAGAGAGAGAGAATGAGAGAGAGCACAGGAGAGAGGGGAGGGTCAGAGGGAGAAGCAGACTCCCTGCCGAGCAGGAAGCCCAATGTGGGACTTGATCCAGGGACTCCAGGATCATGACCTGAGCCGAAGGCAGTCGCTTAACCAACTGAGCCACCCAGGCGCCCAATATAGTTGGTTATTGATTCCTTTGATGATTTGGTCCCAAAATATCTTCCAGGAGATATGTCCTCCTGCCTGCTCACCCTGATTCCTTACCCGGCAATAGACAAACTCAAGTCAAACTGGATCACTTAAAATTCTCTTGTCCATCTGTGAGCTTTTCCATGTTTTCCTCCATCTGAATTGCCCTTCCTCCCATCTTCACCTATCAAATAAATCTCTATGAACAATCTCAAATACTACTTTATCCTTGAAACATCTTCTTCCAGGCTAAAATATGTGTATTTTTAACTCTCTCTACAATAGTATTTGTTTGTACCTTTTGTAAAGTACCCACTAGAGAAAGAGATACATTTTAATTATTTATACATGTCTTACATCCCTCCCCACCTGTGATACAATTCTTTTGACAACTGGAAACAAACCCTCTTTATTTTTGACTCCTGGACTCAAGCTTAAAACAGAAACTTAAATATGAATAGTTATCGAATAGAGACTCTGACATTATCTCAGGTTCTTTTTCTTTTTTTTTTTTAATATTTTATTTATTTTTATTTGAGAGAGAGAGTGAGAGAGAGAGCACTAGAGGGGGGAGTGTCAGAGGGAGAAGCAGACTCCCTGCTCAGCAGAGAGCCCGATGTGGGACTCAATCCTGGGACTCCGGGATCATGACCTGAGCCCAAGGCATTCACTTAACCAACTGAGCCACCCAGGCGCCCTCAGGTTATTTTTCAGTATGTGAGATGGAGATTAGAATATTTCAATGTGTACTTTTTCTAGATGGTTCTCAAACTCAGTGCTCCTAAGAAGAACAAAGGAGTTTGTTAAAATTCAGAATCTTTGGTCCTTCTCTCTAGAATTCATATTTAGAAGATCAGCACCCAGGAATATGAAGGTAGGCAAGCCTTCAGTGGATTGTAATGCAAACATGGACTACACTTGGAGGAGCAGTGTTCTCCCTTGCCTGTGTGTCACAGAAAGCTAAATGGCTTCCACAGGTTTTTGCTCCTCCTCATCTGCAGCCAAGGAATTGGTTGCCTGGCCAGAGATTACATTTCCCCACCCTCTTGTACCTATAACCTATGTGGGACCAAGGGACTACTATTCAACAATGAAATAAGAGTGAAGTGCTTTGTATCTTCCCAGGTCAAAGGATTAAGAAATGGTACATAATGAAGGTGATGGAGTCACTGGGTGGAAGAAGCATCAATTCCAATAAGCAAGACACTTGTCACTGGAAAGTGAGCTTCTACCCATTAGGATGACTTGTTTGAAACTTTATATGAATGAGAAATAAACTTTTAGTCAGCATATATTTGGAGATTTTTAAACAATGATAAAAGACATTATTCTTTTTTTTTAACATTTTTTTTTATTTTGTAATGTTAATCACCATACATTACATCATTAGTTTTTGATGTAGTGTTCCATGATTCATTGTTTGCATATAACACCCAGTGCTCCATTCAGTACGTGCCCTCTTTAATACCCATCACCAGGCAAACCCATCCCCCCACCCCCAATAGCATATTCATTTTTCTTTTTTTTTTAAGATTTTTTATTTATTTATTTGAGAGAGAGAGAGAATGAGAGAGAGAGCACATGAGAGGGGGGAGGGTCAGAGGGAGAAGCAGACTCCCTGCCAAGCAGGGAGCCCAATGCGGGACTCGATCCAGGACTCCAGGATCATGACCTGAGCTGAAGGCAGTCGCTTAACTAACTGAGCCACCCAGGCGCCCAGCATATTCATTTTTCAAGGAGTAGAAGAGAAGAATTAAAACCAAGGAGGTTAGATTTTGATGGTCTTGATCTATTAGGTAGGTAGAACAATATTTTAATTCAAAACCTGTGAGATAGCAATACTTAAGGGTTTTTAAGAAAACCTACCAATGAGAACATACATGGCTGAGTTTTAATGCTAGTAACTTCTAATGAAGGCATACCGGATTGGTTGAAAATTCCATCAAAACATTTTATTTATAGTTCTAGCAATTTTTAACTTTTGCCTATTAATAATAATTTACAGAAAGTTCTGTTATTATAAATGATCCTTTATGAAATCATGAACTGAGAATAGTTTCTTGAAAGTAAAGTAAACTTTAATTTCTCAAACAAAAAAACCAAGAATGAGGCTAAATTCTGGCATAAACCTATTATAGCAGAGGTCTACCTTTGGCTCAACTTGATACTCCATGAGTGGAACTACCTTTTCTGAAGACATGTTTAGTTTTTTAAGTCTGAGCTGTTTCTATAAGCCAAGGCATCCTAGAATTGTTATAGCTGACTGTTTTCAAAATACTGTACTAATTTGAATCTCCTCTCTTTCCTCAAATTCATGAAGCATTTAATGATGCAGTCATAACAAACTAGAGACCACAGATTTCCCCATCCACGTATCATGCACTATAGGATCAAACATCATTTATAATATTATTGGATTCTACAGGAGCTATTATTACTCCCTTTTGTCAGAAAAGTGTTGAGTTTTCCCAAGCAGAAATAAGTCTTGTAGCTCTTCATTTGCATTTCAGAAGCCTCATTTCCAGGCATTTACTCTTTGTAAGTAAACAGATGGATTTCAAATATTAAAAACCCATTTGGTATGACTGAAAACTTAACCGCCTACATTCCCCCATTACAGAATCTTTGGGTGTGAAATTGAAAAGTAAATTATACTATGTTCAGTCTGAACAGAGTTCATTTAGAGCTTTGTATTTGTTAAATTGAGGGGGAGATTTATTTATGGACAAAGACTACAAAAGAAACTGTTGGTGGGCTGAACACTGACCTGAAACTATGAAGAGGTAACTGCACTTGATTTCAAAAGGTGTGATTTGGGTAGATCTGAGATAATGCCTTTTTTTTTAATGCCAATTAATATACCATGGACAAGAAAATGATAATAAAAAGGGGAAAAGAAGAGTGGGATTCTTTCTCATGAGGGTCCCCCAGATTTGCCTGTCCACCCACAGTCCATCTGCTAATGTTTCACCCTGTTGTCATTTCACCAAAGTTTGTTCAGAAGCTTTGGTTGGGAAGTCAGCCAATAATGATGCTTTATCGCCTTATTAAAAAACAGCGCATGGACAACTGGGTCATAATATTTTCCCCATAAACCAACTGTTATGTCACAAAATGGAGGTGAGTGATTTGAGGTAGAGAAGAATAAGCAGCAGGAGTTGAGACAGGTTTTAAACAAAATATCTGTTTTGCACAAAGATGCATTAATAAGTAATGGGAAGACAGGTGCCATGGACCCCCGAGTCCCCTTCCTCCACCGATGTTTGGCTTAGAAGGGCAGATTTGATTTCTCTATTAGTAGGTAGACATTTCATCTAGAATTACACAGGGTAAAAAATTGGTCCATTATGCACATTCTCAGAAGTAGTAAATTTTCCAAAAGAGACAGTACAATTAGAGAGAGAGAAAGAGAGAACACTGGCATACAGAAAGTCATTCAGAGTTAATAAAACAGGACAGGAAACATAATGTTGCATTAAGACATTCATTTAAAGTGATCTGCAAATTATTTGAAAAAAATAGCAGAGAGATGTAGGAAAATTTTCTGTGTTGCAAACCACCAGAATCAAAAGTGTCATGCATTTAATGTTTAAGACTGCAGAGTTTAGACTCATGAATAAACAGCTGCTTTTCCAGTGATATCCAGCATTGCTCTTTCTGGGAGATAAAAACACCTACTATGACATTAGATCCATCGGTGGCCAGCTCCGTTATTTAACCTCTCTGAGCCTCAGCATCCTGGTCTACAAACATGCCTCTTTTCCTCTAAAAAATAAGATTATTGTAAGGTTGTTATGAGTTATCTAAGAGGTATTGGGAACTCGATCAATGGCCAATTTGTCTTTCGGTATGAAGCGACCATATACCAATAAAACATTCTCAAATTTAGAAAAATTAAACTAGAAGCATCAAGTTCTTCAGTTTTTAAGAATTGGTAAAATTTACATATACAAGCAAGTGTAACTATTTTTAAGGTGTAACCACTTTCTGGGACTAAGAACTTAAATAGTGTTGGTTAGTCTAAGCTTGACAATTAGAGCAAAATGAACCATTTTCTTCTCAAGTAGAACTTTACTGTTACACATTGTATGCCTAAATAGAAGGCAAACATGGGGTGATTTCCCTATTTTCCCAAAGACTGCATAAAGATTTTTTTTTAAAGATTTTATTTATTTATTTACCCAGGCACCCCAAGATTTTTCTTAAAGTAGACCAGATAGAATGTATAAATTTTGCAAATTAGATAAGAGAGCCAACGTCTACATATAGTATTTAATTAACTAATTTAGTTATGAATGATGTATTATTTATTTATTTATATTTTTAAAAGGATTTTTTATTGTTTTTTTATTTTTAAATATTTTTTAAACATTTATTTATTTAATAGAGAACACATGGGGGGAGGGGCAGAGGGAAAGGAAGAGAGAGTCCCTAGCAGACTCCATGCTGAGCATGGAGCCTGACATGGGGCTCAATCTTACAACCCTGAGATCATGACCTGAGCTGAAACCAAGAGTCAGATGCTGAACCGACTGTGCCATCCAGGTGCCCCAAGATTTTTTTTATTTTTAATTAATCTCTACACTAAATGTGGGGCTCAAACTCACAAGAGTCTCATCCTCTACTGACTGAGCCAGCCAGTCACCCCAAATAATGTCTTTTAAATCATGGACATAAAATATCATATTTGCTTAGATATAATGCTTTTTTCCACATCTACATTTCAATAAAAATTTTTAAAACTCATATACACATATATCACTGTTTTCATTATAATTAGAGCTCCTTCTAAGTTATCTAATAGTTTCCAGATCTGGTTATCCCAAATCTATTTCAGTTGTTTGATATACAGTACTTGTAGGATCCATGTGTGATGGTATCACTGGAAATTATATTCCCATATATTTGGAAAGTAGTCTTTTTCAATTTTTTTTGGTAGCATTTATTAATGACTCACACATTATAATCACTTGCTGTATTGTTTTCTACAGTGACCCAACATCGAACATGAAGACAATCATACAGTTTTTACTATTAGGTGACCACCCCTAGACATCCGTAACTGGCCATGATTATGAGGTCTTTTTAACATGCCTTTGCCACACGATATTTTGTTTTTAAAATTAAAATAATTGAAAGAGTGGGCTATAGTATAAGAATCTTTGTGAGAACTAGAATAGAATATAAATGAACTTCCTTTTGGGGGGGTGGGGACAAATGCTTTACATTTAGACATATAGGGCAGCAGGGGACTTTAAAAACTATTCTTCCTCCCAGAAGTATTCCCATTATGCTAGGTTGCTTTATTTGCCAAAGTCCATTAATATCAAACCTATCTTTAGTGACCTTATTGATCTGTTTTTCACTTAAATATTCAGGAAATATATTTAAAGAACCTACTATGTGTGAAATGAAAACAACCCCAGATTGCTCATGACCTACAAGGAAACAGCGAATTGGATAATTATAATTTCATAAGATAAATGCCACAGGTAGGCATGGGTTTGGGGTGATTGGGAATATAATAGTGTGTGCGTGTGTGTACGTGCATGCGCAGGTGCACACACACAGATGCATTCACACTAGTGTGGCTGGTGAGTGGGGACGTTTCACAAAAAGCTTTTTGGAGGAAGCATTGCTCAGCGAGAGCTGAGCCTGAAAGATAGATAGGAAACTGTAAGCTGGAACAAAGCAGGCATGGAAGGAGCTGAAGCATGGGGAAGCATGCGCGATTTAGAAACGCAAGCAATTTTTTGATTGAATGTAGGGTATGTTTTGGGTGGTAATGAGAGGTTAAATTGGAAGGGCTCATGGGAGACAGACTGAGGAAAGCCTTGCTTATGAGTCTCAGAAATTTCGATTGTATTCTGAAGGGAAGGTGAGCCATCACTTTATGTGATATGACAAGGAGTGACATGATCAGATTTATGTTGAACAGAGATCCCTCTGGCAATATCGTAAAGGAAGGTTAGGAAGGGAATGAAACCGGAGACAAGGAGATCATCTAACAGATGAGGAATAGGATGTGGCGTTCAGTAATAGTGATCTAGTCTATGTTCTTATTCTTTTAGAAATTTCAAAGCAAGGGTCTTTTAACTTTCATTTCCTATCTAGCATCTGTACAGCTCAGAGCGAGGTCCAGAAGTCTGAGGGTTCCCTCATATCTGTTAGTGTTCTTTCATATGACAACAAGGGACTGTATAGCTTTTCCACATAATTTTCTTAGAACACAGATATTTCCACATAGGCACACACATATATTCTTCACATTCTTTTTATTAACTTCTAAGCCTACGGATATTATAATAATTTTACACTTGTAAGAAATAAACTGTAGCTTATCAAAATCAATAAATTTCTCTGCATTGTAAACTAAATTTCTTAAGTTCCATACAAAATGTTTTGAAGTCTGTTTTCCAAATTAAAAGATCAAGTTGGGAGCAAGGAATCAGGAGACATTTTTATTTTTATTTTTTAATTATGTTCAGAGACATTTTTAGACCAACTTTTGCTCTACTCTCCAAAGTGGAAGTCTATTTATACAATAGGCAAATTAGCTTTTATATTCAAATACTCTTTGTTATTAGAATGATAAAGTATTCTTTGGAACAGCAAATACTACATAAATACTCTTTCAAAACAATCATTACAATGAAATAATGCATTTTTCTTGACTAAGCCAAGAATTTAGAATGAATTTAAAAGTTTGAAGACTCTCTTGCACTAATCTAGTTTATTCACCATTTCCGGCACCCAGATCCTAAATTTTGTTCATGTCTCATTCCCCTACTACCCTGAATGTCTTCCTAGCAATTCTTCAAAATATCCTATAATGATTTCAGCCTGAAATGCCATATTTTTTTTTTCTGAACTCCCACAGGAACTATTGTTGGTAAATATTCATTTGGCAATAAGTCATAAAGTGTCTTGTGACACCTTTTCTATTTTAGTCTTGAATTGTTGAGATCTAGAAATAATAGCAACAACTATCACTTCTGTGGGGTTTACAATTTACAGCTGTGTCATATAAGTTATGATCTAAGACATCCAGTAAAATAAAAAAAGAAAGATAGTATTCTCTTTCCTTTAAAGATAAGGAAAATGAGACATTTGTTAATTCTTGTATTTAACAGGTGACACAGGATATAAAGAATTCCTTAAGAAGACATGTTTCATCTGCTCAAGGAGTTTAAAGTCTAGCTGGAGAGGTGGGCAATGAAGAGTTTAAGTTCCTCAGGGAAAATATAAAACAGACCAGAAGTAAGAGAACAAAGCCTTAACCCACCTCCTCTCTAGCAGATTTCATCAGAACTGTCTTTTGTCTAGTTCATCAATTATGTCCATATTGGACAATTCAACAGATGCTTTCATGTACTTATCTTGCTGACTTCCTGGCAGTACCAAAAACAGTATTTTTAGGTCATCCCATCCTCTCGGATAAGAGCCCGCTTTTAAATCAGTACTGCTCGGGCTACTTTGCAGCATCTACCTTCTTATCCAACCATTAAACGTTGGTGTTTTCAGAATTCAGTTGACAATCCTCTTCTCATTTTATTCCATGAACTCAGACAATCTCATTCACTTTTGTGACTCGATTAACATCTCAATGATAAAATTCCCAAACCTCTATTTACAGCTCCAATATACCTCTGAGCTTCAGAAACATAAATCCAACTACAGACTTCACTTGGATGTCTTTCTGCTCTTCAATCTCCTCTTGTTCCAAACTAAATTCATTATTCTCCTCTCCAATCAGCTCCACCTCCAACTTCCCTATTTGAACAAATAGCTCCACATCAACCTATTACTAAAAATCTGAAAGCTGGCAGTCATTCTTGAAAAATAGATCGTTGAATCACAAGTTTAATTTCTTAATATTCCTTAAATCTATCCCTTTCTTTGCAAATGCAGCCACCACTTTCTTATAATCACTTACTTCCTAATCGGTTTCTGTGTATCTAATCTTTTCCCACCTTTATCTGGTTCTAACATAACAACTCGAGAAATCTCTTTAAAAATACAAAGCAGATTATACCACCGCTCTGTTTAAAGTCCTAAAAGTTTCTCATTTCCTATTCCAACCAATGTAATGTGACTCCCAGCTCTCTGAGATCTGTCCCCTGTCAACTCTCCAGCTTTATCTCTAATCTTATATTTTTATAATTCTATGCTCTGCTTTAATACATTTCCTTGTAAAGATATGTAATTTTACTCTCATATGTAACTTCACTCAAATCCTTCAATTTTCTTGGAAATGTGCTTGCCCATCTCTCCTTGGTTAGCCCCAGAACCTCATTCTGCTTCCTTTGGGAGATCTTTTCTAGTGCCCTAAATGTGCTAATATTTCTTAGTGGTGCTTCCATAGAGCCTTCATATTCTATTGTATTATTCATATTTTATTGCAATTACTTATTTGTCTATGTTCTCCATTAGCTCTGTCTATATTTTATATAGGTAATGTCTTGATTTCTTCTATATCCTAGTTCCAGATCTTCAACAAATATTTGTTAACTTAATAAATAAGGCAATGTTACTCAAGCTACTAAAATTAATTAAAATTATTACAAGAAAGCATATAAGAAGAATAATTTCTCTTGTGGACAATAAAAGTTTTTCAGAAAGAAATGTACCTTAAAAAACAGATTAAAGTGGCACCTAAAGTTTCAAAGCAAACTTAAAGGAATTGAGAAAATGATAGATGATGTGGAAGAATGGCATAAATCAGAATTCTAAAGACTCATAAGTGAGATCATTGGGAACAAGGTATATGTGGAAAAGAGAGGTGGCAATATAGTACTCTGGAAAGAAATAGACATTCAGAAATCTCATTTCAGAAACAAAGACTAAATTTGAAAAAAAAAAACAAAAAACAAAATGAGCAAACAAAATGGAAAGTTCTTTAAATTTCTCTTTTGTCTCTTTCTCTGGCTTACATTCTGGATAATTTCTTCTACTCTATTCTGCTATTTGCATGTGAACCAGAATTTTAATTTAATTTTGTTTTAGATTTTTTAAAAATAAGTTGTTTTGTTTCTTTTTCAAATATATCTTGTCAATTCTGATGTATTTTTTATTACTTCTTTAGGGTCTCAATTCCTGATTTTACTTCTTTAAACATCTCAAATGTTAGTTTTATGTGCTGAATCTGAGAATTCTAATAGTTAAGGTCTTCATGGACCTGATTGGCACTTTGTTGTTTCCATTGATTTTGCTCATGGCGGCTTATTTTCTGCATGTGTTGGGTAATTTTTGTATTGTGAAGTTAAGTTCCTTGGAAATATATCTGTCAGATTTCTTTGAGGCATTTGTTTAAGTTGCATTCATTTAAAGTACATTTACTTCTGCCAGGTTCCTGGTGTCCTATCAACCTGAGACCATTTTCATCTTAATTTACTTGACTTAGGGCTTTTCAGGTCATATATGTCTGTGGATTTGGGTTAGGAACTCTCAGAGGAGATTGTTGATTTTATTCTACTTCTCCCACCATCAGAGTAGAGATAGTAAAACCTACTTTTATGGGACTAGTTCTTCCCTTCCTTTCTTTCTTCCTTCCCTCCTCTCTTCCTTCCTTCCTCAGTGAAATTGTTGCTAGCTGAGTGTCCTGAAATTGCGCAGAAGTCTCTCCAAATTTGTGCTCCACTGGGGCTCTAGCTTTGGACTATTGCTCCTGGCTGTTCCATGGTTTGTTAAGATTATAATTCCCAATTAAGCATGCTCTTAACATGTTTGGGAATATTTGGAATCATGTGGTATCATTTTTGATTGTTTAATGACTAAAAAATGCTGTTAACATTTAACCTCCAGGAGAAAGGGAGAGTCCTGAAGCAAATGACTGCCTCTGGGGAACATTACTTTCTAGTCTTCTAGAGTCCAGACCAGACCATGAAAATTGGCAAATGTTGCTGAGGCAAACTCTGCCTTGGGAGAGTCTTACTATGTGAAAGTCTTACTTTACTTAATCAGCTACGCTATGATAAAAAATGCGTATGCATATTTTTTCAGTAGTTTATATATTATATACCAGCAGAGGTTTTTCTGAGTTTACTCTACCATTATCACCAGAAATTGGTGGGGGGGGATGCTTGTCAAGTTGAACAAATCTTGGATATATATTGAGGCTACATTATGTAAAATAACCTAGGGTGAAGTTAGCACTCAAAATGTGTTAGTTGCCTCTAAATGGGAAATATCAGCAAAACTTCTTGATGTCAGTGGACAAACATAGAATTCTGTCTCTACTGCATAGCACATAATTTGCTGATGTTAAAGTATTCTGCACCAAGGAAAATTCTATTTTCTGATCAATGTCTCTGGGAAAATGCTAGTTGTTAGTTTTTACAAAATCAGATTTTTACCACTCAAGTCAGCTGATTATCTGAAGTTGGATGTAAATCAACTCATCAGCAGTTTCCTGAAGAATGTTAATGTGGATCTGTGCCATTTCCCTATTATTCAAGGAGATAACGTTAGTCACATTGTTTCAAAACCTCACTCATCATTTGCCTTAAATACGAAAACAGGCTCATGTAGATTCGAAATTTTTTGTCATTAATATAATAGCTATATCCATAGAGAGAAATGCAGGGACTTCCCCGATGTATATACTGGCTAAATGAAAACTTACAAATAGACTGGTATATCATATAATTTTCTTAACACTTCTAGCTGAAAATTTAATTCTTGGGGGGGCTTGTGAAGCCATTGAGTGTCAGAGGAAAACTGACTGTCAAATTGGTCAATAAATGAGCTCTTGCTCAGAATAAATGAATAAATAACATGGCTATATTTCTTGTATAAATACCACCAAAGTTCCCGTTGCTTTTGCAAAAGTTGAGGGAATGGGTTTAGGCAACATCTGCAGAACTTCTTCTTTGGAAATCTGCTTATTCAGTAATTAGCAAAGAGCAAAGTAATTAAACATATTAGCATTTAAACATATATTGGCCATTTTAATACCATATCATAAGCAGATTTGAAGACAAGAAGATTAGGCTGAAGAACATGTGCTTTCCTTACATATTAAATTGAAAGATTCCATGCCTAAATCAGCCTGGCAAATCTGAAATAAAATGTGGTGACAAGATCCAATTATTTCAAGAGCTGATAATTTAGTAACAGCATGAAAATTTTTATTTTCATAAACGAACAGGCACTAGCAATAAAACCACCTTTAGCTCTTGTGTGAAATCATCCCCTTTTCCCTATAAAAGACAAAGTAAGTCATTCTATGGCATCAGATAATAATTTTTCCTACCCACAGTATTGTATAAGGGCAGAAAATTTCCAACACTTGTATTGCCTGTCTGTTTCAGTAACCATCTCTTCTGGAAATTTGTGTTCAAAGGGATATTATATATGAGGGTACTTTGGGAAGTATAAAATGCCGTAAAACTGCAAGGTGTGGTTATGATTGTTACCATTATCTTTGTTCTACTTTCTCTTTTCCCCAGGTTCCAAGAAAGTAGTGTATTGTTTGTGACATGTTAGGTTCGTTTTTCAGCGCTTGTGATTATTACTATTTCTTTTTGGGAGGAGGGGATTTGCATGTATTGATTTTCTATGACATTTTCTCACACTCATATTCTTCAGCGATCTGGGAGAATTTGAAATCATGAGAGGAGATGGAGGTTATTGGGTGCCTGTGCATTTCACAGGGTCTTCCTGTGAGTTGAAACTAGCATGAAGGCAGAGGCAGCTTGCTTTTGCTTGGGTCACACAGAAGCAACAAATGCCATCTAATGAAACATCCTGGGAGGCTGTAAACAGCCACCAGGAGAAATTGCCACAAGAGAGTAAAATTAAAAGATCAAAAAACAATGGTCCAAGACAGCACACAGTGGAAGGTAAGAGAAAGGCATTAGCTATTACAAAACCAAACAGTTAGGGCGCCTGGGTGGCTCAGTTGGTTGAGCGACTGCCTTCGGCTCAGGTCATGATCCTGGAGTCCCTGGATCGAGTCCCGCATCGGGCTCCCTGCTCGGAGGGGAGTCTGCTTCTCCCTCTGACCCTCCCCCCTCTCATGTACTTTCTCGCTCTCTCAAATAAATAAATAAATCTTTAAAACAAACAAACAAACAAACAGTTAAAAGGAATGAGATCTCTGGGGAACTGTTAGTTTAGAGAAAATGTTTATATATCTTACAGTAATATTATGTAGATCAATTTTCTGAAAATAGAAATAAATTAGTAAAATGGTTTGCTATTTTGGACATGGAAGAAGGAGCATACGAAGGGAACACATTAATAGATGAGTAGTTTCTTATATTTTGGATTTTGAGTCCTTGTTACTAGACTTTCTGAGCTCTTAATTTATTCTCAAAAACTTTTTGACCTTTCTGATGGTAAAAGCCGCCCAATATCATTTTTTACTATGGCAGTAGTTCTAGATTTGCTTGGGCAGAGAGATTAAAAAACTTATTAAGCAATTCTTTAAGGTGATCCAGGAGAATGAGTTTATCCACATTGCCCAGCTGTTTGGAAAGGCTCTTTCGGAGAGGGAAGTAAGGCCCCCTTACTGTGGTGGGCTCCTCCCTCTGATCCTATCTTCTTCTCCAGCCAGGGATTAGAGGTAGAGACTGATTGACAGGGCCAAGTCCAGTGACTAACAGAGTTAAGACTCTTCTCAGCTGTATATCCCCATGGTGGGAACTTCTGACCTGCAAAACCCATACTGACAACCATCCACTTTCAATTTCTATGCAAAGAACTTTTTTTCCTCATTATTCTGTTGGTGGTCATCCTAAACTTTTCCTTAAGATCTCTTGGGATAAGAGTTTTCTCATTAAGCTTTTTCTTCGTAATAATATTTATAAAAGAAACCATTTCTTGAGGCTAGAATGTATCGAGTACTCCTCTTGGTGCTTCATGTATATTATCTTTTCACCCCCTCAACACTTCTAGGAAGCAGATATCATTATTCACATCTTATAGAGAAGAAGGATAAGACTCAGAGAAGCTAGGCCATCTATTTGTAATCATAGAACTTAATAAATGGCAAATGTGAGGATTCCACAGAGGCTTTCCAGACTGCAAGTTCTTTCTACCATTCCAGTCATGAGCTTCTACCTTCAGGCAAACCTTACATCCAAGCTCACTCCATCATTTATGAAACGTATGACTCTGGGTAAGTTATATAAATCCTTGAGTTATTTCCTTAGTTGTATTAAAGGATTTTTGTGAGCAAGAATATCATAGCATGTATAAATTGCCTAGAGGAATATATAGCGACCAGAAGGCACTTAGTCAGTGGAAATGTCCCTTTGTAGATGAACATCTACATCTGTCTCCCCAGGTTCGCCATCCTTTCTTGCTCAGCTCACTTTATTCTGTGATCAGCATGTATCAGAGCCACATAAGGCAACAAATACCACCTTTCATACAGTTTAAGGTTTAGTGATCTACTATTTTCTAGAATGAATTTGAGGCAGCTTCCGATAAAATGAAAGGAATACTTAAAAAGTAGAAATAGAAAATAAAGGCCTTGAAAAGAGGAAAGAATATACTAATCCTGAGGAATGATACAGTTATTGTGAGAACATCAAATTGACACTGAGCTTCCTGGCATATAGTTCCCTTAACATCTAGTTATTTGACAAACCAAGTGAGCAGAAGCCTTTGTTCTGATTGTCTTAAACATTTAAAGGAAACAGGGATAAAGAAAATTTGTTCTACTGAGAGGGTTTTGCGTTGGAAAGAAGATTGTGGTGGATATGAATTACCTAGAGCAACTCTATACACTGATCAAATTCAATGAGTCATATGCAAACTTTTCCTTTTGTGGTAGTAACTGATCGATCAATCAAAAGTACACTGTAACCAGAGGAGCCCTTTACCTAAAAGCATGATACTAAGGCTCTAACAGTTTTAGGATAATAGAAAATGTCATGAAGGTCAACACAAATAATGCAGAATAAAACTTTGTAAAGGGAGAATCAGAGTCAAATGCATAAACCTTGAAAAAAGAACACTCAGCAGGTAACATGAGAATCTTCCATAAACATCACTCTTCAGCCTTAGCAAATGGAAACAAAAAGGAAGAAGTTTATTCAACTTGTCAGGAGGTGGTAAAAGAAATAGCAATAAACTGATGCTAAAGAAAATGTTCTGTTGGAAGTTTCTCCAAAACACTAGATTGATGAATAAAGTAACCAGAATACCCATACTCTGTCACCTAGTACTTATAAGCAAGCAGTTAAACTAGATTTTAAATTATAAGACAAAGGTGAGTGAAGGTATAATACTGGATGGCAATAGAGAAATTTCTGTGACAATGTCCTATTTTAGTTTTCATGTTCATTTAGCTAGTTTGTTTCTTTTCAGTTTCTGAAATATTAATGGCAAACTGACTTCAGGAGTAGGTAATCTAAAAAGCCAAGAGATACCCAGAAAAAATATGGCTATAAATTACCTAAAGTATATAAAATTGGAATTGCATGACAATTTACTGCAATTTTAATCTAACAAATGTCTATCTGAAAGGTATTAGATATTTTTATAAGCTAGATATAAGATCATAAAACCATAGATCTATCATTATAAAAGGGAGTACAATTAATAAAATAACTGATCAGTCCTCCTTTTAAAAAACTGAAGTATATGGCGCCTGAGTGGCTCAGTCGTTAAGCATCTGCCTTCAGCTCAGGTCATGATCCCAGGGTCCTGGGATCAAGTCCCACATCAGGCTCCCTGCTCGGCGGGAAGCCTGCTTATCCCTCTCACACTCCCACTGCTTGTGTTCCTGCTCTCTCTATCTCTGTCTGTCAAATAAATAAATAAAATCTTAAAAAAAAAAAAAAAACCCAAACTGAAGTATAGTTGACATACAATTTCAGGTGTACAACCCAGTGATTAAACATATTGATTCTAGGGGCACCTGGGTGGCTGCCTTTGGCTCGGGTCGTGGTCCCAGGGTCCTGGGATCAAGCCCCACATCAGGCTCCCTGCTTAGCCAGGAGCCTGCTTCTCCCTCTCCCACTCCCCCTGCTTGTGTTCCCTCTCTCGCTATATCTCTCTCTGTCAAATAAATAAATAAAATCTTTATAAAAAACACATTGATTCTATACATTACACAATGTTCACCATAAGTATAGTTACCATCTGTTACCGTACAAAGTTTTTACAATATTATTGACTATATTCCCCATGCTATACTTTTCAGTCCTGTGACCTATTTATGTTATAACAGGAAGTTTGTACCTCTTAATCCCCGTCTTTATCCATCCATTTTTAAAAAGATTTTACTTATTTATTTGAAAGAGAGTGAAAGCGAGAGAGATCACAGAGGGAGAGGGAGAAGCAGACTCGCTGCTGAGCAGAGAGCCTGATCCAGGGCTCGATCCCAGGACCCTGAGATCACGACCTGAGCTGAAGGCAGACATTCAGTGGACTGAGCCACCCAGGTACCCCTCCATTCATCTATTGATGGACACTTAGGTTGCTTCCATATCTTGGCTATTGTGAATAATGCTGCAGTAAACACAGGGGTGTATTTATCTTTTCACATTTGTGTTTTCATATTCTTTGGGTAAATATCCAGCTGTGGAATTACTGGATCATATGGTATTTCTATTTTTAATTTTTGAGAAACCTCCCTATTGTTTTCTGTGCTGGAGGCACCAATTTATATTCCCACCAATTGTGCATGAGTGTTTCCTTTTCTCCATATCCTCGCCAACACTTGTTATTTCTTTTCTTTTTGAGACTAGCCATTCTGACTAGTGTGAGGTGATATCTCACTGTAGTTTTGATTTGCGTTTCCCTGATGACTAGTGATGTTAAACATCTTTTTCATGTATCTGTTTGCCATCTGTATGTTTTCTCCAGGAAAATGTCTATTCACGTCCTCTGCATTAAAAAAAAAAAAAAAAAATCGGGCGCCTGGGTGGCTCAGTTGGTTAAGTGACTGCTTTTGGCTCAGGTCATGATCCTGGAGTCCCGGGATCGAGTCGCACATCAGGCTCCCTGCTCCGCGGGGAGTCTGCTTCTCCCTCTGACCCTCCCCCCATCACGCTCTCTCTCATTCTCTCTCTCTCTCTCTCAAATAAATAAATAAAATCTTTAAGAAAGAAAAAAAAATCTTCTGAAACAAGAACACTTAATTAAATATCTAAGTAAAAAAATCAGCCTTAGGGGCGCCTGGGTGGCTTAGTCGTTAAGCATCTGCCTTCGGCTCAGGTCATGATCCCAGGGTCCTGGGATTGAGCCCCACATCGGGCTCCCTGCTCAGCGGGAAGCCTGCTTCCCCCTCTCCCTCACTTGTATTCCCTCTCTCGCTGTGTCTCTCTCTGTCAAATAAATAAATAAAATCTTAAAAAAAAAAAAATCAGCCTTAAGTAGAATTACCAGTAGGGGAAGCTGTACTTCCTAATACTCTCTCTGTGTGTATGTGTGTTTGTGTATTCAGGTTTCGCATTTTAAACCAGGGAGTCTAGTTGTATACCATAGATTAATTGAACATTAAGCAAAACAGACAAGTATTATTTCACAGAGTTTATAGACCTAGAAAGCTTTATGTTTTCTTAGATTTAAGTCATTATGTTATTGATAGTGGCATATACTTGCTAAAGGACCACATGAGTGGTTTAGAACCTTATTAGAAAATAGGTCAACCTACAAAAGAACACCCAGTCCTTTGCCCAAGGAGCACCTCGCTTAATTTAACTAAGGTACAACATGCTCCTGGCACTACAGAATTCATTTCCAATGGTCACACTTCATGTCAGCCTCTGTGAATCTAGGTACATACTAGAAAAGAAAACCACCTCTTTAAAATGATGAAATAAGACTTAGGATTAAGTCCTAAGTCCAGATCAGGGACAAGGCTGAGGGCTGAGAGGGGAGACCATGAATGCCAGTAACTTTTGTGAAGACTCCAACCAACAGCGCACTGCCTTAAAACAAATTCTCACAACTGCAACAAACTAAACAATACAGGCAACATCACACATCTAAGACATCCTAAGTCTTTCATCAGCAAAATATAAAATGTTGAGTCATTGTTTACAGAAGCAGCATCTAAGTGAAATATTGTCTTTAGGAGGTAGAGTGACAAGACATGCTACTCCTTAAAAAGTGGTAACACAGAAACACACTTCCAGAGAATCTGTCCATTTATTTCAGAAAACTATAAACTTAAAATAACATATCAAAATTTGACCATGGTGGCAATGCTGCAACCAAAATATTAGAAAAAGGAATAATAAGCTGAGGATTTTTTTATATTTTAAAACAGACCCCGATTTCATAGCAGGATGGCACACTCTCTTAGCACCAGGGAGGCAGCAAGAATTTGTGGGAAACTCATCGGTTTGCAGTCAGATAGATCTCTTTTCAAATATCTGTGTCTCTTGCTAGTCAAGTGACCAAGCACGTTTTTCTTGTCCCTGATCTGGTTTCGTTATCTGTACACATAGAGCTGTATCACATAACCAGAAAGGATTATTGGTGGTAGGTGTGTATTTTCTACATAGAATGTATGCACTGCTCAATTTTCTAAATGATAGTTGGACTTTTCACTATGATTATGAAATACTTGACTTATAACTGAGCAATACCAATGAGGTATTATTACTATTACAACACTGGTGGCAAGAAGGAAAATTCATTAAAATGGATAAACACTTGAAACTAAAAAGGATAAAGGTTATGCTGAATTTAATTACAACTTCAAAAATATTTCTGGAGTTAATTAACAAGAGTATATTCTACACATGTAATAAAGAGGTCATGACAGTTCATGAATGAAGAGTTGTATTGGCAAGGCTAGGAGTCCACCTATGACTTACTCCTTCCCATGTATGAGTCTGCACTTGTTATGAGTGGTGTCTGGGTATATACAGTGATGATGGGCTCCTGCTCCAAATATCCTGTCTTTTCATTGCTACAAATAATTGGAGAGTACAGGAGCCATGCAATTGCGGTCATGCGTGTGTGTGTGTGTGTGTGTTTGTGCATGTGCACAATCTTCAAGAATATCCATTATCTTTGGAAAACATAAATACAAAGTAGTAGAAACAGAAATATGATATAAATAGTTCTCTTTACTTTAGGTAAAATGCAAAGGAGGTAGATGGACTTAGCTCCTATTCTCCCTGATGTTCAGCAATAACTTATATCTGCTTGATATAAGCCCAAGAATGAAACCTGGGGCTGTGAGTTGTAAGCTGTTTTTTTTTTTCCTTTTTGTTAAAAGCTCTTTAAGTTTTGTTGTTATTTGTTTGTTAGCTTTTTTATTCCTTTACAGCCATAATTCTCCCCTAATCTCATTTTTGCATATCCTGTTTGATCTTCCTTTTGTCTGTTGTAAATTTCCTAATAAATAGAAAGTGCTGGATATCTAATATCTGACTCTACCTTTATTTTTAAAGCAGAGAGAAAGAAAGACAAAAATAGAGACAAAGAGACACAGAGAAGAAGAAAGATTTACAGTCATATAATCATAGTGCATAAACTACCTTCCTTCCTTCCTTCCTTTTTTCCTTCTTTCCTTCCCTTCTTTCTTCCTTCCCTTCTTTCTTTCTTTCTTTCTTTCTTTCTTTCTTTCTTTCTTTCTTTCTTTCTTTCTTTCTTTCTTTTTCTTTCTTCCTTCCTTCCTTCCCTTCTTTCTTTCTTCTTTTCTCTTTCTTTCTTTTTTTCCTTCCTTCCTTCCCTTCTTTCTTTCTTTCTTTCTTTCTTTCTTTCTTTCTTTCTTTCTTTCTTTCTTTCTTTCTTTCTTTCTTTCTTCCTTCCTTCCTTCCTTCCTTCCTTCCTTCCTTCCTTCCTTCCTTCCTTCCTTCCTTTCTTTCTTTCTTTCTTTCTTTCTTTCTTTCTTTCTTTCTTTCCTCTCTCTCTCTCTGGCATAAACTTTCTTGTGACATTTGTCCAATCACAGATTCTCTGCCAGTCAACTTTGCAGCCTTCAAAGCTGAGACTACATTTACAAATTGATTTAAAATTAACTTAAACATTACAAGATTGATGCCTTCGTTGTCTTTGTACTTCTTCCCTAGCATTGCTTCATATGTTCTCAGACTCCTACAAACATGTTTTCTTTTTAAGATTTTTATTTATTTATTTGAGAGAGAGAGAATGAGAGAGAGAGAGCATGAGAAGGGGAAGGGTGGGAGGGAGAAGCAGACTCCCTGCTGAGCAGGGACCCCCCCTCCCCCCCCATTGCGGGACTCCATCCTGGGACTCCAGGATCATGACCTGAGTCGAAGGCAGTCACTTAACCAACTGAGCCACCCAGGTGCCGCCAAACATGTTTCTCGATCAACCTATTTCAGTTACAATTTGAGATCACCAGCACACAAAATCTGATTCAAATTGAAAGAGGGAACAATTATGATGTTTAGAAAGGGAAATATTTTTTCCAGAACTAATGCTGGCTAGGAATGTGAAATTCTGCACAGTGAGTATGAGAGGTGGCGTTAATGGTGGGAAAGTATGAGAAACCTATTTTTAAGTGAATGAGAGCCTATGTCTATTATTCTGGTCACTTAAACAATTTCAGAAATATTAATTAGAATATTAATATCACTAAACTAATCATGTTGGTTTACCCACATAAAATATTGTTTGCAGAGGTCCTGAAATTGAGGTTGTTTCAACAGTGCCAGGTCATGCACTGAATTAAAAGATTTTACATTCTTGAAAATATTATGCATGTGGACACAACCCCCTGGCACTCTTGAGGACTGTGGGTTATTCATTTAAGAGTTTCTGTCCTGAACTTTCTGCAAAGGTACCACATACCCCTTTACCAAAGACTCAATCAGACTAGTACTTTGGAGAGGAATAGATTAAGACTAAGTAGGGGCGCCTGGGTGGCTCAGTTGGTTAAGTGACTGCCTTCGGCTCAGGTCATGATCCTGGAGTCCCGGGATCGAGTCCCGCATCAGGCTCCCTGCTCAGCAGGGAGTCTGCTTCTCCCTCTGACCCTCCCCCCTCTCATGCTCTCTCTCATTCTCTCTCAAATAAATAAATAAAATCTTTAAAAAAAAAAACAGCCTTTATAGAGAGCAGTTGGAATAAGGTTATTTAAATATTTTTTAAAGATTTCTCGGGGCACCTGGGTGGCTTAGTCGGTTAAGCGACTGCCTTCAACTCAGGTCATGATCCTGGAGTCCCGGGATCGAGTCCCGCATCGGGCTCCCTGCTTGGCAGGGGAGTCTGCTTCTCCCTCTGACCCTCCTCCCTCTCATGCTCTCAGTCTCTCATTCTCTCTGTCTCAAATAAATAAATAAAATCTTAAAAAAAAAGACTAAGTATAGTGGGGAGATTAGCTAATGTTTCTTGCACATTGCCATACCACTTAATTGTTTATTGTAATAAATTACTGGAATAATTCTGTTAAATGCCACAGTTGCTTCAAGCCCTTTGGAAGAGAGAAAGTTAGCAATTCTCTCTGTAGTTGATAGAAATATGAATCTGTTTCTACAAAGCCCTAATTGAATGTTTGTGAGAATTACTCTACAGCTTTTTGATAAGTAGAGAATTCAAACTTTCATTAAGCTGTAATGACCTTTATAAACTTTCTTGGAGAAAAATGAATCTTGACCTTGGCAACTAGCAAAACAATTAGAACATGGTTATTTTTGGTTATTCCACTATGTCAACAATAAGACATAGTAGTTTGATGAATGTGCATTCATGCAGAATAAGGAAAAGGCCACATTTGCATGGAAATTCAATTTATAATTGTTTTTGTTTTTTATTGATGCTTAGTGAATTGGATCTAAATGGAGCCATTTTTTAAAAGGGGAATCAAACTTAACAAATAATGCATCTGGGTAAATACTTTGAGTAATTTTAACAGTAATTATACTCTATTCCACCTAATGATATTAAGGGGTAAAAAGAAAACATCAGGGTTCAACTCCAGTAATTCTAGGATATTTAGTAAAGTCAAAGGGACTTGTGTGTTAGGACCTGTTTTACTCTTTAACTAGAGTTAGCATGAAACCCAATTAGGAAGATTACATTTAAGAAACCTAGGACTTAATAATCAGGGGAAAAGTAAAAGGTACAACACCTTGACTTTAGCAAGGTGTTTGGTAATATAAATTCATGCCTAATAATAAAGGATGGTAACATTTAAAGTAGCACAAAGGAGGTTTTCAGACAGAATAGTGGGAAAAACTGAAATAGCAGCATGTACAAGACACCAGAAACCCAGAAACTAAGATAATCTGGAAAATAACAATTGGTTTGATACAATTGGAACTTAAGATAATACAGAAGCAGGAGAAGGCAGGAAGTGACTGGAAAGGCTTTAGGAGTCACATATAAAGGGCTTTCTAGACCTGTGTACCTAGAAAATCAGTGACAATTTTCAGGGGTAAGTGGGAGACAGTAAAGCAGAAGTTCAACCTGCAGGGTTTGGCATCAGACCTGAGTATCAGCTACATCAACTTACTTGCTGTGTGTCCTTGGGTGAGTTATGTAACTACCCTGAATTTTAATTCCTTACTTGTAAAATGGGATTAATAAGAGTTCTTTGCTCATTGTGTTTCAGTTATAAGCACAGTAATCTATGTAAAGCTCTTAGCACAGGTTCTGGCTGTGCAGCATGCTAGTCATTATTGTTATTATGATCATCATTACTATCATTAATAATTATTATTATTACTTTTCAGAAATATCACTTGGAAGGGAATGTGGAGACTAGAGAGCAGGGAGACTACTCTGTGGGCGGAATCTGCAGCTGGGCATCTATACCAGAGGTTGTATAGACAGCACAGACTGGCAGGGAGATGAATATGTAGAGAAAAGCAGTGACAGATTTGACAGCAGAAGGGGATCTAATGACTCACTGGCAGGGTAGAGTCAATAATTGCCATTATCACCATTTTAATCCAGGGAGATATGAGTGCCTTGCCAATCGAAAGATGTGGCCAATATTTTATAGAACAGGATTAGAATCCATAGAAACTGTAACACTATGAGAGAAGAGCAAATTCGAGGAGGATCAGGAAGGATGCCTGCAGGGCGAACCACGGAAAGCCGAGAAAGACAAAGAACAAACCAGGGATTGCAAACATATGGCTGAGAAAACAGTCTGTGGGCTGAATAAAAGACCTGGTACATGGCTTTGAAGAAATAGAAATGACAATATTTTATTAGAAACCATAGAGAATTGCCACATAATTTTTCCATATTGTTCTGAATTATTTAAAGTAGACCTTCATAATTTATCAAGGATAAAGAAAGGATGGCTTTTTTGTCTTCAATCCAACAATAATAATGGTTTGACCTTTCTCCCCAATTATGCTGAATTATTTTAACTCAAGGCAAGCCTTTTAAGCCCAAGAGATTTAAATACTAAGAAGACTTGCTCTTCCTGGCTTATTCCTTCTGACCTGCTTAATAACATCCCTCCTTTCTTTTAAGGGGTATTTATATTCAGAACATCTAGGCAGCTTTGGATCACAGCATGTTTCCCTTCAGAAACCTTGTAGGTTGACTGCCAGATCATCCGAACAGACAACTTCTCGTGTTTTTACATCTGGATATATATGGGCTGTTTTCCTACTGGCCTTTTCTTCAGAGTCCACTTGTCAGTTCACTTAGCACGTCTGGCCACACAAAAAGATGAAAATATTAATTAATGCACTAATACCCTAATGAAACATTCTGGTATCTATACTTGTCTTTCTCTCTCTATTTTTGAATAACGAGGTTTTTCTATTCTTACTGAAGGCCAATGTACTAGCTTGCTATGTCTACCATAACAAAGTACCACAGACTACATGGCTTAATCAATAGACATTTATTTTCTCACAGTTCTAGGGGCTCAAAGTCTGAGATCAAGGTGCTAGCAGGGTTGGTTTCTTCTGAGACCTCTCTCCTTGGCTTGCAGTTGGCTGTCCTCTGCCTGTGTCTTCACTCGATCTTCCCTCTGTGCTTTCCTGTGTTTTAATCTTCTCTTCTTATAAGGACACCAGTCATATTGAGTTAGGACCCACCCGAATACCTAATACCTCATTTTAACTTAATTACATCTTGAAAAAGTCTATGTCCAAATTCAGCCCATAACAGTATCCCACTTGTGTTATGAATAGAATTGCTTTCCTTTTCCTCTGTATCTAGCCCCATTGATTGTAACTTTCTTGCATTCCTTTGACTTCCTTCCTTCTTCCATTTTACTCTCTCTCTACTCTCAGCAGATAAACATGCTCAGAACTCTGACACCTTCACAGTGGGCTACTTGAACTCTTCTGCCTGCAGCCCCCCACACCCCACCCCATACTTTCTCATCCAGTTTCTTGAACATGAAGCTTGTCCAACATTTACTTTCTTAGCCCCCATTTACTCCCACAATTGGCCATATTTCCCAAACACTTAGCTTACAGACATCTGGCAAAGATCACCAATGAGCTCCAAATTATCAATCTAGTGTAGACTGGAATTCTAGGTGTAATAAAATACCATGGTCTCTCATTCCCCCTGCTAACACATTATTCATACCTTGGCTTCTATTGTACTACATTTTCCCCTAATTGTCCCCTAATTTTTCAAACTTGTTGATGGATTCTTCTTCTTCAACCAAGCCTTTAATCCTTGATGTATTCCCCGCCCCTAGGCTTCCATCTATGTGCTGAGGTCATTATATCTAAAACTCCAACATTGTTAATTCCTTGGGAGCTTTGCTGCTGGACTTACACACTGGAATGTCTCAGAAGCAGCCCAGATCTAACATGCTCACAACTGAATTTTTTTTTCTCCTTTCTGACATTTAATGTTCTCTCTGGTGTTACTTCTTTAAGGAATTGGGGTTAGGACCAGGTTAGGAGGTAGCTGAGGCCTAGGAAAGAATGCTGTTGATCCCAATATGAGCACATGCCTACGAGTAGGACAGGAAGATATAGCCCTCAATGCCAATGCATCGATGTTTGTCTCATCCGTCTCGACATCATTAACACACATTGTAAGTAACCTCTTCCTAATGCCGGCTTTGATGGGCCAACTGAATAATTTCTCTCCTCCTGAGTTCTGTGCCAACTGAGATGTAAAATAAGGCAGATGGAAGGATAAATATCTCTGCTAATTAAAAAAAATAAGTTTGAAAGACAAGCTTAGATGAAGGGATAAAGGATTTTCTCACTGATCCCAAGAATTAGGCTGATTTGCCCTCCAAGTCACTAAAGGCACAGATAGCAATGCATCTCACCCTCCTGTATCAGACCTTGGAACTGTTAAGATAACACCTGAAACAGAAAGGAGAGCCTGGACTCTCTGCACACAAATCAACTTCCAAGGTTTTTTTGCAAAGGAAGTCATTATGAGGTTATTTGTCCACAGTTTAGATAAATCATCAAGGAAAAAGCACTACTACCCTTCCTCTCTACCCCTGACCCCTAGCCCCCAAGTCTGAATTGCCACTGAAGAAACCCATTTCAAAATTTTTGGTTTATGGAGAATTAACCAGAGAAGACACATTAATTCTTAAACTAAAGCATCAAAAAAATTGGGAGTCATATTGTTTTTTTCTAATCTGTAACCATCAAGGACTTGGATATGAGTATTCAGAGTATGAATTAAGGATTTCTGAATTAATATTTTAGTTGCCTATATCAACAAAGGAACTGCTTAGTAATTTTATAATGAGCTATCTGGTCCATGCAACTCTCAACTAACAATTTCAACTGAGGTCTGGCACCAGAGTAAGCAGAAACCCATACAGAATATTATGTCTTTAGAAAAGTATTTATGGGGGCATCTGGGTGGCTCAGTCGGTTAAGCATCTTCCTTCAGCTCAGGTCATGATCCCAGGGTCATGGGATCGAGCCCTGGGTCGGAGGGGGGGGGGTGGTCCCTGCTCAGCAGGAAGTCTGTTTCTCCTTCTTCCTCTGCCCCTTCCCTGCTTGTGTGCACTTTCTCTCTAATAAATAAATAAAAATCTTTAAAAAAGAGTATTTATGATGAGAACAGTTGCGTCTGTCTACACCTGTAGAAAAATTTAAGTTTGCTGATTGCAGTTTGAGATAAATATGCTGATTTGTGAAATTATGCAAGATTTTTTTCTTTCTTAGAGGAACTCTACATACTCTGGATCAACCAGTATTCCGTCATAGACTATTTTAGGACTTAACTGTCAGGGGATATAACTGGCAGGATCTAAGTCTAGTCCTATTACTTCATGAGGCCCATCAACTCAGTGAGAGAAAACTTAAGCCCCATCTACAAGTGGAATTCAGATATTTGCAGACCTCTCTTAGAGAATGGTGTTCAAAGAAAACCAGATTAATTAGAAAGAAATTCAGACTTCTGAGGAAAAAAATACTAATGAGTGAAGAGGAACTCTTCAGGCATATTGGAAGGCTGTGCCTGATGATCTCTGAACGTAGATATGTTCTCTTTTCCACTCCTTTGCACCTCCAAGTGAATGGAAAGTATATGAAGGAGATTTTTGTGGCATAATGGAAAAAAAAAGAACATTATATTGTCAAAAAGTTTTGCTGTGGAAGCCTTTTTCAAAGAACGAGTTATAAGAAGTGAAAGCTCCTTGCTGACTAGAGACAGAGAAGGATGTCATAAGCAGATGGTTAAGAAGAAATTGACATACGATTATATTTATTTATCCATTTCTTTTAGATTGTCCAATTTGTTGGTGTGTAAGTTTTTATAGCAGTCTCTTATGATCCTTTTATTTCTGTGGCTTCAATTGTAATGTCTTTTCTTTCATTTCTATCTATTTGAGTCTTTTTATCTTAATTGTAGTCTACCTAAAGTTTTGTCAATCTTGTTGATCTTTAAAAAAACTGACTTTTAGTTTTGTTGGTCTTTTATACTCTTTTTCTGGTCTCTTTTATTTAGTTTTTCTCTAATCTATATTATTTCCATTCTTCTGCTAACTTTGAGCTTAGCTTGTTCTAGTTCCTTGAGGCATAAAGTTAACTTGTTTATTTGAGAACTTTCTTCTTTGTTAATGCAGTCATTTGTCACTATAAATTTCCCTCTTAGTACTGCTTTGGCTGTACCTCCTAAGTTTTCTTATGTTGTGTCTTCATTTTCATTTGTCTCAAGATATTTTCTAACTCTCCTTTTGATCTTTTGTTTTGACTAGTTGGTTGTTCAGGAGTGTGTTGTTTAATTTCAACATGTTTGAGAATTTTCCAGTTTTTCATTTGTTGTTGATTTAGTTTCATTCCATTGTGGTCAGAAGGGATAATTGGTATGATTTCAATTCTTAAACTTATTAAAACCTGTTTTGTGAAGTATCCTGGAGAATGTTCTGTGTGTGCTTGAGAAGACTGTATTCTGCTTCCTCTGGCAGGAATATTCAATGTAAATCTGCTGGTCCATTTGGTCGATATGTTTTTCAAGTCCACTTTTTTTAAATTGATTTTCTGCCTGGATGTTCTATCGATTACTGAAATCTCCTATTATTGTTACATTGCTATTTCCTTCTACTGTTCTGTCAATGTTTGCTTTATATATTTGGATGCTTAAGTGTTGAGTGTATATATACTTATAATTCTTTTATATTCCTGATGAATTGACCCTTTTATCATAATACATGTATTTCCTTGTTGAACATGACAGTTTTTTACTTAAAAAGTATATATATTTTTCTGATATAAATATAGTCACCTATGCTTTCTAGAAGAAATAGATAAATTTCTGGAAACATACAACCTGCTAAGACTGAATCATGAAAAAATAGGAAATTTGAACAGACCAAAAATGAGTAAGGAGAGTGAATGACCATCAAAAACCTCTCAACAAAGGAAATCCCAGGACCAGATGGCTTCACTGGTGAATTCTACCAAATATTCAAAGAAAAATTGCCAATCCTTCTCAAACTCTTCCAAAAAAGTTAAAGAGGAGGGAATATTTCCAGTCTCATTTTGCTCTGATACCAAAGCCAGAGCAAGGTATCACATAAAAAGAAAACTGTAGGCCAATATCTATGATAAACATAGATGTAAAAATCCTCAACAAAATACTAGCAAACTGAATTCAATAACACATTAAAACAATCATACATCATGGTCAAGTGGGATTTATCCATGGGATGTAAGGATGAATCAATTAATATGATACACTCTATTTAAATAGAATGAATCATAAAGATCATATGATCATCTCAATAGATGCAGAAGAAGCATTTAACATAATATACCACATTTTTATGATAAAAACCCTCAACAAACATAAGTATAGAAAAACTTACCTCAATATAATAAAGGCCACTGCTATAGCCTGAATGTTTATATCCCCCCAAAATTATATGTTGAAAACCTAATGCCCTAGTTAATGGTTTTGGGAGATTGGGCCTTTGACAGGTGCTTAAGTCATGAGGATGTAACCCTCATGAGTGAGGTTACCCCTGTTGAAAGAAGCCTAAGAGGGGTGTTTGGCTGGCTCAGTCAATAGTGCATGGGACTCTTGATCTCAGGGTCATGAGTTCAAGTCCCAGGTTGGGCGTGGAACCTATGTAAGAAAAAAAAAAAAAAAAAGAAAAGCTCCCTAATTCCTTTCAACCATGTGAAGACACAGCAAGAAGGTACTATTTATAGAACCAGAAAGTGGGCCCTCACCAGACACTACACTGAATCTGCTAATAACATGATCTTGGAGTTCCCAGTCTCCAGAACCATGAAAAATAAATTTCTGTTGATTATAAGCCACCCAGTCTGTAGTATTTTCTTACAGCAGCCCAAATGGAATAAAACAACCATATATGAAGAGCCCACAGCTAACATGCACAAGGGTGAAAACTCAAAGCTGTTCCTCTAAGATCAGGAATAAGACAAAGGTGCCCATTCTTGCCATTTTTATTCAACATATTAGTGGAAATCCTAGCTGGAGCAATTAGGCAAGAAAAAGAAATAAAAAGCACCCAACTCAGAAAAGAAGTAAAATTATCTCTTTGTTTTCAGATGACATCATCTTATAAGTAGAAAACCCTAAAGACTCCACCCAAAAAAATTAGAATAAATAAATTCAATAAAATTGCAGAATACAAAATCAACACATAAAGATTAGTTCTGTTTCTATACACTAATGATAAGGAAATTAAGAACACAATCCCCTTTTGTAGCATTAAAAAGAATAAAATATTAAGGAATAAGTTTAACCAAGGAGGTGGAAGACTTGTATAGCAAAAACAACAAAACATCAGTGAAAGAAAACAAAGATACAAATACAGAGAATCCTGTATTCATGAACTGGAAGACTTCAAATTGTTAAAATGTCCATTCTACTCAAAGCAACCTACAGATTCAATGTAATCTCTACCAAAATCCCATGACATTTCTTTTTATAGAAAAAGACAATCTGAAAATTCTTATGGAAACACAAAACCTTGAATAGCCAAAGCAATCGTGACAAAGAAGAACAAATCTGGAGGCATAACACTTCCTAATAAAAAATATATTATAAGCTAAATTAATTAAAACAGTGTGGCACTGACATAAGGACATTTAGACCAATGAAAAAGAACACAGAGCTCAAAAATAAGCCCGCAAATTCACAACTGATCTTCAACAAGGGTAGCAAGAATACATAATGGGAAAAGGATAGTTACTTCAAGAAATGGTATTGGGAACATTGGATATCTACATGCAAAAGAATGAAATTGGACCCTTAACTTATACCATACACAGAAATCAACTTGAAATGAATTAAAGGCTTAAATGTAATACCTGAAACTGTAAAACTCCTATAAGAAAACATGGGAAAATCTTGATATTAGTCTTGGTAATGATTTCTTGAATATGACACCAAAGCACAAGCAACAAAAACAAAAATAGACAAGTTGGACTATATCAGACTAAAAAGCTTCTGCACAGCAAAGGAAACAATCAACAGAATAAGAAGGCACTCTATATATTGAGAGAACATATTTGCAAACTGGGTATCT
Source organism: Mirounga angustirostris (assembly GCF_029215605.1). NCBI lineage: Eukaryota > Metazoa > Chordata > Mammalia > Carnivora > Phocidae > Mirounga > Mirounga angustirostris. The sequence continues at coordinate 146,970,243 of NW_026991710.1, read as the reverse complement.
AATAAGGGGTTAACATCCAAAATATACAAGGAACTCATACAATTCAATAGCAACAACAAAACAAAAAATTCAATAGCAACAACAAAACAAAAAATAAATAACCCAATTAAAAACTAGGCAAAGATCTTAAATAGACATTTCTCTGAAGAATACATACGAATGACCAACAGGTATATGACAAGATATCTGCATTCCCATGTTTACTACAGCATTATTCATAATAACTGAAATATGAAAACAACCTAACTATCCATCAACAGATGAATGGATAAAGAAAATTGTGCTATGTACATAAAATGGAATATTACCCAGCCTTTAAAGACACTGGAAATTCTACCATGTGCTAGGGCATTAGGATATTATGCTAACTGAAATAAGCCAGTCACAGAAAGACACTGTATGATTCCATTAAATGAGGTACCTAAGGTAGTTAAACTCATAGAAACAGAGAGTAGAATGGTGGTTTCCAGAGGCTGATGGAGGGAAAATGAGGAATTAATATTCAACAGATATAAAGTTTCAGCTACGTAAGATGGGTAAGTTTTATTTTATTTTTTTTATTTTTATTTATTTTTTTTTTTAAAGATTTTATTTATTTGCGAGAGAGAGAATGAGAGACAGAGAGCATGAGAGGGAGGAGGGTCAGAGGGAGAAGCAGACTCCCTGCCGAGCAGGGAGCCCGATGCGGGACTCGACCCTGGGACTCCAGGATCATGACCTGAGCCGAAGGCAGTCGCTTAACCAACTGAGCCACCCAGGCGCCCAAGATGGGTAAGTTTTAGAGATCTGCTGTATAACATTGTACCTTTTGTTAACAACAGTACATTGTGCACTTAAGAATTTGTTAAGGCAGATCTCATGTTAAGTGTTTTTACTACACACACACACACACACATACACACACAAACTTCAAAGGGGCAGGAGGAAATTTTTGGAAATAATGGATATGTCGATTATCTTGATCTTGGTTATAGTTTCACAGGTGAATACATATGTCAAGATCCATCAAATTGTATACTTTAAATATGTGAAGTTTCTTACATATCAATTATACCTAAAGAAATCTGTTTTAAAAAAAGAGGAAGGAATTGGCAGGAACAGAGCAGCACAACAGCTAATGTCAAGGGACCAGAATAATTACAGAGCTACAGGCAATAGCACTTCGGCACTCTTAATGTGTAAAAATTTAGAGCCTGTAAAGCCAGGGAGAAACCCCTCACCCCCAAAACCCATGATATCAATAAAATATACGTTGTGAAAAAGAAAAAAAAGACACCTTACGATGGGGACAAGATTCAAACCTAGAATGTTAGCATGGATGGGGAATATAAAGGGAACAGAATAGGTTCCCAGGAGAACCAGCCAAAAAGGGAGAGGGAGGAAGAAATGAACTGATGACACTTCCTCTTTATGTTGCCAAATTGCTGGTTTAAGATGATAATTTAACAGATGATCATGTATTTTCCTCCATGTATTGATTATAATAGGAACAGAAATTGTAAATAATTTTATTTCAGTGTCTTCATAGGACCTTCCTCCCAACCCTTTTTTACGTTATTTTATGCAATTTTCTTTGGTGTAGTTCCTCTCATCATATGAGGATGAGAACTAAAACAGCCCCTTGACACTTGTTTCATCTACTCAAAAAAGGCTGTCAGGGATGTTCTCAATTCCATGGTTCCATATTGTACTTGAGAAAATCCACCAGAGAAACTCCTATCTGATTTATTTATTTTTCTTAAAGATTTTATTTATTTATTTGACAGAGAGAGCGAGCGAGAGAGGGAACCCAAGCAGGGGGAGTGGGAGAGGGAGAAGGAGGCTCCCCGCAGAGCAGGGAGCCCGATGCGGGACTCGATCCCAGGACCCCGGGATCATGACCTGAGCCGAAGGCAGACCTTAACGACTGAGCCACCCAGGCGCCCCTAAACTCCTATCTGATTTAATAAAAAAAAAAAAAGTACTTGTTCTACACAATTAGTTGTTTTTGTCTTTTGGTTACTGAGAACAATGGAGTTGACCTGGTTTCCCTTTATAGGTTTGTTGTATAATGTTGTCAAATTTAGGACTTACTGGTAACAAGGATGAAGGTGGCAATTAAAGTATACATTTCAACTTTGTCCACACTCTGCTTTTCTTTCTTTTTCCATTCAACTTCTAATTGCACTAACTTGCTTATTTTAAACTTCTTTATAATTTGCTTTAATATCCTTCTGGAAGAAGTGGGGGATAAAATTGAGTGAAAGTTTAGAGAATAAATTCATTTATAGTTCAGTGATTTGTATTTCTTCCTTTTTAAGCAGTCACATATAATAATCTTTCCCCACTAGAAAGACTTTACAGATGAACTGGAAGGATGTGTGTTTTAAGCTATTGCTATCTCTACTTTTTCCCTTCTAACATAACTGGACTACATATGGGTCAAAATCAACCATGCAGAAATATAATAAGTATGCTTTCTTTGAGACTATGAAATTAATTCCTTATTTTAGTATTACTCACTTGTATAGATTACCAACAGAACCCAAAAGCGATCTGTGAAAAATAGGAAACAGAGAGCCATGAACTTTTCCTAAAAATAAAAATGTTAACAAACTCTTTAAAATACAATAGGATGACACACAATTTGGTCTAATAATAGAAAATAAAACTTAATGAAGCAGAGTTAAGCCAAGGGAATTTTAATATCGTTAGAGAATAACAAATAGGTTATAATATTAAGAACAGGATTATAATTATGAGACAAATGTATTTATAAATATTAAGGAAATCTGAAATCAAGTGTATCTCTACAGGTTTTTTTCATCTCTCTGATCATTTTAAAAGTGTAAATGTTTTCAATTTTTAAGATATCAGATGGTTAAGGGATTGCAGTAAATTAAATCAAGGGACCATATTTGGAGGGATGTTTCTTCTTCATAAATATCTCCATAAATATTATTCTGTAATGACATAATACTTAGAACTCTAAACCATAAATATAGAATTATATTTTCTGCAAAAGCATGAAGAATGTAGGTCTGTTATAGTGATCATTTACTTAACACACAGAGATGCTTTGAGATCAAAATTAATGTCTATTTTAAATAGGTACTTTAAAAACTTCAGTACTATTTTTTCTGGTGCATCAAATGCATTGAACACTATCATATTTAAATACAGATACTAAGACAAAGAATAATAGCAAAAGGAAATTTTAAAGACTTCATAAATAACCAGACTATCTTGAGGGGTATGTTAGTTGTTTCATTCCTCAAAGTGTGGGAAGCCTAAATTGCACTTAAATTTAAAAATTCAAGTTTTTAAAAAAATATTTACCTTCTAACACTTGAACACAAATGACAATTAAGTGTAAAAATGTTTCATAGTGGACCAAGTCATCCTATATTTCTCACAGTGATTTGTTACCCTAAAGAGTTTGATTTTAATATTCTAGGCAGTGGCAGTCGTTGCTTATATTTTCATTTTAGAAAAATAATTTTAGAGTTATTTCTCCATTGCCTCCAACATTTGGTAAGTTAAGAAATTTTGTGAAATCATTAATAATTTTTGGTAGTCACTCCCTCTTCCTTGCCTGCTGCCACTGCCTTAATTTGGATCCTTATTATCACTTCCTGTGCAATTGTAACAATACCAACGAGTATCCCAGTACCGTCTTGCAGCATAACAATCTGTCTCCAACTAAACTCTAGAATGATCCTTCTATGATGAGAATATAATCTTCAAGTTAATAAATAAGACCCTGTGTGATCTAGCAGTATTGTGGGTTGGCTCACCCATCACCCATAACCCATTCTAACATAATTCTAAAATGCCTTTGAATACTATAGATGCTGGAGAGATAAAAACTGATACTTTCAGACTCCATTGTAACTATAGAGCTTCAGATTTAGTTTAGGTTTCTCCAATTAGATGTACATATTCAAGACTTTGATTTGCAACTGAATTTGATAAGAAAGGTGGGACAAAAGTATGCATTTTTATAATATAAAGATGTGGATGGTATATCCAAATTAGTATGAATTAGTATGAATATGGAGCAGGGAGATGTGGTTGTGAGTTCCTGATTTTGCAGGTGGTTTCTTGAAGTAGAAGTCTTCTCAGTCAACGCAGAGGTAATATTTTTCCAGAGCTTGTAGCTGTGGTGGAAGATTCCTGATTCTTCAGCTTTGGCCCATGACAGAGGTTTGAATTCCCTTGATTTGGGGAGTTATCCCTGGAATGTAATACCTTGTGTGTTTCTTCATACTAACCTGTAACCTAAACAAATCTTGAGCTTAAACTAGCTACAATGGATTATTTTGTCTGCAACAAAACCCCCTGACTTACTAGACGTAATTAATGTTTAAATGCAGCTGTGAATTGTGTAAAACTGATGAAACACAGACCTGATGAAACACAGACTCTGAAACAAATAATACATTATATTAAAAAAAAAAAAAGGAGACAGTAGGAAGGAAAAAATGAAGGGGGGAAATCGGAGGGGGAGACAAACCATGAGAGACTATGGATTCTGAGAAACAAACTGAGGGTTCTAGAGGGGAGGGGTGTGGGGGGATGGGTTAGCCTGGTGATGGGTATTAAAGAGGGCACATACTGAATGGAGCACTGGGTGTTATACGCAAACAATGAATCATGGAACACTACATCAAAAAACTAATGATGTCATATATGGTGATTAACATAACATAATAAAATAAAATTTAAAAAAATCTTAAAGGAAATAATATTCTGAGATTAAGTATTTGACTTGGTTGGGCTTAACAGCAGCAAAATTCTAGTTACCTTTAAAAAGTGGAGCACTGGTTTTCCATGTTATGCAGAACTAAATATTTACTAAATTTTTACCTGAGGTTGTCTGTAATGAAATGTGTATTGAAAGCAAGGCTTGCATTTCATTACAGACAACCTCAGGTAAAAATTTTAGTAAATATTTAGTTCTACATGGTAATCTCAGAATCTTATTTCTGAATCTACACCCCAACCTTCACGTAAGAGACCTAGCATGACTGTGCATTCAACTGTCATTGCTATTCAACATATACCATTTGAGATTCTACTTCTAATTTTTAATTATATCATCCTTATGCAATAACAAATAAGTGTCTTTCAGGATAGGCACAGAAATGCATATTTCTCTGGATAGGTCTGTATGAGCTGCTAATTTAAACCTGATGCTATCACCTTTTTTTTCTGTATATTCTGCAGTGTAGTTATCAATGGTCAACTCAAACCACAGTCCTTGTATTTCATGCCTATGCCTTATGTCCTGTGTGTGTGTGTGTGTGTGTGTGTGTGTGTGTGTGTGTGTTGGCAGCTGTTCACTCTGGTTGGGGCATAGATTCAGAATGAATATGACTCTTAGATTTGGAATGGCAGTATTATACATTTGCTAGAAATACAGTCCATTATTGATTGTCTCTGAAACATGGACACTCCAAGTGAATAAACTTTGAGCAGTATACCTGCTCAATTACATGTGTGTTTGAATATATCTATATGTGGATTCATGGGTGGCACCTAAAGATTTAGCCTGTAGGGCAGGGACTTGAAAGCAAGACTTAGATGACTGGTGATAAGGAGGTTTGGGGAAATGTTATGTGGAGAACTTTTGAGAATAGACCAAGAGTATAAGGTTATTTCTCAATGCTCAGCAAAAGGTTCCCTTTACAAGGATTTTAGTAATTGGGAGGACCAAATGATACACTTTGTGGATGTCAACTTCTTTTTCAAGCCACTTCAGTGCTTGCTCAGTGGGCACATGAACAAATTGACCATGGTGTTGGGAATGGAAATGTAAAAAGACTTGTAAAAAGACAATATAAATTTCTCTCTCCCTCATGTTAGTATATTTCTGGCTACTGCTGTCCTGGACACTACCACTGTTGAGTGTTGGGAATGGAAATGTAAGCCCAAATAGAATTCCATTCTCTGACAGGGGGACAGGCTCCTGGCTTAATGGATGCAGGCCAATAATATTCAACTTTGTGGATTATGAAGGGAAAAATAATTTGTGCTCACCAATAGGCACTTATTTTGGGTGTGGGCTTGTTTTTACAGCTTACCATGCTTCTTCTGTGCTTCTCCCATAACATTTTACTCACTTTTATGAAATCCATACAATATAGGAACTTTATTTTACCAAAAATAAAAAGTAAGGCAAAGTGCTTTTGAACACATAACTCACTCATCTTAAATGAAACCAGCCAAGTACCCAGATGGCTGGTTTGAGGGAATGTAGAATGGCCTATTAAAAACATAGTCATGGGATGCCTTGGTGGCTCAATCAGTTAAGCATCCACCTCTAGGTTTTGGCTCAGGTCATGATCTCAGAGTCATGAGATCAAGCCCCTCATCCAGATTCTGCGCTCAGTGAGGAGTCTGCTTGAGATTCTCTCTCTCTCTCCCTCTCCATCTGCCCCTCCCCCAATTTGTGTGCTCTCTCTCTCTCTTCCCCCCTCCGCCCTTCCTCTCTCTCTCTTTCTCAAATAAAAATAAATAAATCTTTATAAACACAATTGTGTATGAGCTGGGAAACACCACCTTTCTAATCTGGAGTGCTGTCATACAGGATATGTTCTGAACCATGAACAGATATATGGTGCCTTTTCTCTGAAGATTAGCACTTCTCACTATTACTGAGAATTATTATAGAATGGTAGTTAATTCCATGCTTTGCATGGAATCTTGTAGAAAATTGCTTGAGTTTGAATCTCAGTTTGACTACCTAATAGCTAGGTGACCCCACAAACTACTTAACATTTCTTTGTCTTAGTTTTCTAATCTGTAAAAGGGGATAAGACTAGTACTATGGATTATGTAAATCAGTATATGTAAATCACTTTGGAGAATGCCCACCACATAATACTATGTGTAATACTATGAAAGTGCTTGTTATTACTATTACCCAAATGACTTAGTCACAAATTTTAGCTTCCCGTCTTCATGGTTGTAGGCTCTTCTTGATTAAAAAAAAACAAACAAACTTTAGAGCACAATAGGAGAATGCTTCCACTAGGGATACACTGGTTTCATTGACATAGAAGTTAAGATTTACCAGTTGATCATTTTGGGCTCCTCATATCATGGCACCAGTAGGCAATAACAGGGAGTACTGTTGCTTAGAGTAATTGATCCTGGCTATCAAGGGAAAAATATGTTTCTGCTACACAATGGAGCAAGGAAGAACATGTCTGGAAACCAAAAAGTCCTTTGGGGTGCTGTCATAACTAGTAGTTAAAGTATTGAAGAAATGAGCAACCTAATTCAGGCAGGATAACAGACAGCTCAGGCCCATTAGAAATAAAGGTTTGGGTGACCCCCAAAATATATAAACACCAATCCATTGAAGTGCCAGCAGTAGTCAATGGGAACATAAAATGGATAGTGAAGAATAAAGTTATAAATATCAACTGTAGCCTCATGAACAGGTAGAGAAACAAGGGCAGGATCAGCCTTGCGTGCTTTTTTCCAATTTTCTTTTTTATTCTCTTTCTGTTTCTATTTTATACAGACAGTGGTATGGCAGCAAATTCTGTGATTTACTCCAAATTCTGCAGTCTATCAAAATATGTTTGTGGTTGAAGTTGAAAAGAAATCAAGATGGCACTGAGATGGAGGCAGTGAATGCTCAGTGATTACAAATCACCAAGATCTGTTTGTGGGAGCAGCAAGAATGACTCACAGGCAAGATCTATACCCTACATCAGAGCAGAGACTGGGACAGAGAGAGACTAGATAGAACTTAGTGTAGCTCCTTATATTCAAGACCAAATGCCCAGACCCTTGATAAATGTGTTCTGATGTTTTGGGAAACAACACTACAACCCCACATTGAACAATTCATCCTAGTGATATAGGGTAGACTGACCCTTGCACAGGGAGGCTAATGCAGAGCTATACAGAAAGGAGGGCTGAAGAAACCTTAGGGCAGGGATGGAGCCTGTGAGCTCTGAACTTAATAACATTTAATAGCAGTTTTAAGTCAGTCTGTCATTTGGGAACCTTCAATAAATTCTCGTTGAGTGTTGTAGCCTGTTCTCTGTGGTGCTATTATGAATTAAGAAGGAAAGCTTGTCTCAGATTTGAGCTGGAGGCCAAATTGAGGCTGATAGCACTGTTTGCCAACAGAGGAAAGCACTTTTCAAATGAGTGATGGTACGTAACTGGCGGCAGGGGCTGCTACTAGGAGGCAAAAAGAGGAGGCAGGAAGGGAAATTCATAAAGGAACTCATCACACATGCATGAGAGGGTACCCTTAAAACTCAGAGAGAGATCAGGGGTATTTTGTTAGGGGATCAAGCTAATGGAAACTTGAGCACAATACTTGATGGCAACAAGTATCATAGCTATAGGCATGGGAAGACAGAACATTTTGGCCTTGCACTAGTTTTTCCTGTTTAATTCTTAACAAAGATTCAGAGAGGTAATATTTATGATACTCACTCTACGGATAAAGGTATCAAGGTTCATAAAAGGTGATTTTCCCAAAGTCACAAAGCTATGAAGTAGTAGAGTCAAGATTTGAATTAGAGTTTTCTTAACCTCAATGCTAGGAAATCTTACCAATTCAGATAATTTAACACTTATATTTCTCATTACCATTCATGTTGGTAATTGGGTTCTTGAGACTATTTTAGACAGTTTACTAATTAAAAAAATACTTTAACACATTGGTTCTCAAAGTTTGCCATAAACCAATTGGAACATTTTTCCATTTCTTTGTGTCTTCCTCAATTTCTTTCATGAGTTATTTTATAGTTTTTTTTTTTTTGTGAAAAGGTAGACTTTTAGTAACTGCTTTTATCATTTTTCTGAGTACAGATCCTTTGCCTCTTTGGTTAGATTTATTCCTAGGTATCTTATGGTTTTGGGTGCAATTGCAAATGGGATCAACTCCTTAATTTCTCTTTCTTTTGTCTTGTTGTTGGTGTATAGGAATGCCATTGATTTCTGTGCATTGATTTTCTATCCTGCCACTTTACTGAATTCCTGTATGAGTTCTAGCAGTTTTGGGGTGGAGTCTTTTGGGTTTTCCACATAAAGTATCATAACATCTGTGAAGACTGAGAGTTTGACTTCTTCTTTGCTGATTCGGATGCCTTTGATTTCTTTTTGTTGTCTGATTGCTGTGGCTATGACTTCTAGTACTATGTTGAATAAAGTGGTGGTAGTGGACATTCCTATCATGTTCCTGACCTCAGGGGGAAAGCTCTCAGTTTTTCCCCATTGAGAATGATATTAGCTGTGGGGTTTTCATAGATGGCTTTTATGATATTGAGGTATGTACCCTCTATCCCTATACTCTGAAGAGTTTTGATCAAGAAAGGATGCTGTACTTTGTCAAATGCTTTTTCTGCATCTATTGAGAGGATCCTATGGTTCTTGTTCTTTCTTTGATTAATGTATTGTATCACCTTGATTGATTTGCAGATATTGAACCAAACTTGCAGCCCAGGAATAAATCCCACTTGGTCGTGGTGAATAATCCTTTTAATGTACTGTTGGATCCTATCGGCTGGTATTTTGGTGAGAATTTTTGCATCCATGTTCATCAGGGATATTGGTCTGTAATTCTCCTTTTTGATGGGGTCTTTGATTTTGGGATCAAGGTAATGCTGGCCTCATAAAATGAGTTTGGAAGTTTTCCTTCCATTTCTATTTTTTGGAACAGTTTCAGAAGAATAGGTATTAATTCTTCTTGAAATGTTTGGTAGAATTCCCCTGGGAAGCCATCTGGCCCTGGGCTTTTGGTTTTTGGGAGATTTTTGATGACTGCTTCAATTTCCTTAGTGGTTATAGGTCTGTTCAGGTTTTCTATTTCATCCTGGTTCAGTTTTGGTAGTTGATACATCTCTAGGAATGCATCCATCTCTTCCAGGTTATCTAATTTGCTGGCATAGAGTTGCTCATAATATGTTCTTATAATTGTTTGTATTTCCTTGGTGGTTGTGATCTCTCCTCTTTCATTCATGATTTTATTAATTTGGGTCCTTTCTCTTTTCTTTTTGATAAGTCTGGCCAGGGGTTTATCAATCTTTTTTTTTTTTTTAAGATTTTATTTATTTATTTGAGAGAGAAATAGAGCAGCAAGAGAGGGAACACAAGCAGGGGGAGTGGGAGAGGGAGAAGCAGGCTTCCTGCTGAGCAGGGAGCCTGACACGGGGCTTGATCCCAGGACCCTGGGATCATAACCTGAGCCGGAGGCAGACGCTTAACAACTGAGCCACCCAGGCACCTGGGGTTTATCAATCTTATTAATTCTTTCAAAGAACCAGCTCCTAGTTTTGTTGATCTGTTCTACTGTTCTTTGGTTTCTATTTCATTGATTTCTGCTCTGATCTTTATTATTTCTCTTCTCTTGCTGGGTTTAGGCTTTATTTGCTGTTCTTTCTCCAGCTCCTTTAGGTGTAGGGTTAGGTTGTGTACTTGAGACCTTTCTTGTTTCTTGAGAAAGGCTTGTATTGCTATATACTTTCCTCTTAGGACTGCCTTTGCTGCATCCCAAAGATTTTGAATAGTTGTGTTTTCATTTTCATTGGTTTCCATGAATTTTTTTAATTCTTTAATTTCCTGGTTGACCCATTCATTCTTTAGTAGGATGCTCTTTAGCCTCCATGTATTTGAGTTCTTTCCAACTTTCCTCTTGTGATTGAGTTCTAGTTTCAAAGCATTGTGGTCCAAAAATATGCAGTGAATGATCCTAATCTTTTGGTACTGGTTGAGACCTGATTTGTGACCTAGGATGTGATCTATTCTGGAGAATGTTCCATGGGCACTAGAGAAGAATGTGTATTCTGTTGCTTTGGGATGGAATGTTCTGAATATATCTGTGAAGCCCATCTGGACAAGTGTGTCATTTAAAGTCTTTATTTCCTTGTTGATCTTTTGCTTAGATGATCTGTCCATTTCAGTGTGGGGCATGTTAAAGTCCCTTACTATTATTGTATTGTTGTTGATGTGTTTCTTTGCTTTTCTTATTAATTGGCTTATATAATTGGCTGCTCCCATTTAGGGGCATAGATATTTACAGTTGTTAGATCTTCTTGTTGGATAGACCCTTTAAGTATGTAAGTGTCCTTCCTCATCTCTTATTATAATCTTTGGTTTAAGATCTAATTTGTCTGATGTAAGGATTGCCACTCCAGCTTTCTTTTGGTGTCCATTAGCATGGTAAATGGTTTTCCACCCCTTCACGTTCAATCTGGAGGTGTCTTTGGGTCTAAAATGAGTCTCTTGCAGACAGCATATCGATGGGTCTTGTTTTTTTTTTATCCAATCTGATAGCCTGTGTCTTTTGATTGGGGCATTTAGCCCATTTACATTCAGGGTAACTATTGAAAGATAGGAATTTGGTGCCATTATATTGCCTGTAAGGTGACTGTTACTGTATATTGTCTGTGTTCCTTTCTGGTCTACGTTACCTTTAGGCTCTCTCTTTGCTTAGAGGACCCCTTTCAAGATTTCTTGTAGGGCTGGTTTTGTGTTTGCAAATTCCTTTAGTTTTTGTTTGTCCTGGAAGCTTTTTATCTCTCTTTCTATTTTCAATGACAGCCTCGCTGGATATAGTATTCTTGGCTGCATATTTTTCTCATTTAGTGCTCTGAATATATCATGCTAGTCCTTTCTGCCCTGCCAGGTCTCTGTGGATAGGTCTTTTGCCAATCTAATGTTTCCACCATTGTAAGTTACAGATCTCTTCTCACAAGCTGCTTTCAGGATTTTCTCTTTGTCTCTGAGACTCATAAGTTTTACTATTAGATGTCAGGGTGTTGACCTATTTTTATTGATTTTAAGGGGGGTTCTCTGTTCCTCCTGGATTTTGATGCCTGTTTCCTTCCCCAAATTAGGGAATTTCTCTGCTGTAATTTGCTCCAATATACCTTCTGCCCCTCTCTCTCTTTCTTCTTCTTCTGGGATCCCAATTATTCTAATATTGTTCCATTTTATGGTATCACTTACCTCTCAAATTCTGCCATCGTGATCTAGTAGTTGTTTATCTCTCTTTTTCTCAGTTTCTTATTTTCCATCATATGGTCTTCTATAACACTAATTCTCTCTTCTGCCTCATTTATCCTAGCAGTTAGAGCCTCCATTTTGGATTGCACCTCATTAATAACCTTTTTTGATTTCTACTTGGTTAGTTTTTATTTCTTTTATTTCTCCAGAAAGGGTTTCTCTAATATCTTCCATGTTTTTTTCAAGCCCAGCTAGTATCTTTATAATCGTCATTCTGAACTCTAGTTCCAACATCTTACTAATGTCCATATTGATTAGGTACCTGGCAGTCAGTACTGCCTCTTCTTCTTTTTTTTTTTTGAGGTGATTTTTTCCATCTTGTCATTTTGTCCAGAGGAGAATAGATGAATGAGAGAACAAAATGCTAACAGGGTAACAACGACCCCAGAGAAATATACACTAAACAAATCAGAAGAGACCTGAAACTGGGGGAAAAGAAAGGGAAAGAAAGAAAAAAGAAAAAAAAAAGGAGAAGAAAAAGATAAAAAAACGAGAATATGATCAAATATGATCAGGCTGGTGAATAGTTCAGTGCCACTCACTAGATTTTGGGTGTATTTTGGTCTGTTAGAAGAAACTGCCTCACAAAATATTAAAGAAAGAAAAGCTTATATATGTACAAAACTAAGGTTAAATATGATGAAGGGATGGAATATGACTGTAAAAATGAAAATTATAAAATATTTTATAAAAGGAATTGATAAGATGAGAAGTTGGTTGAAAAAAGAAAGAAGAGGAATTAAAAAAAAAAAAAGGGAGAGAATGTGATCAGGCAGGAGAGTAGAACAAAGCCATACACTAGAGATTTAGGGTGTATTTTGGTCTTTTAGAAGAAACTGTATCCCAAAATTTTAAAGAGAGAACAACTTATATGTATACCAAAAAGAAGGTTAACTACTCTTCAGGAATAGAATATGACCCTAAAAATGAGAAATAAAAAGATTTTTAAAAAAGGGATTGATAAGATGTTGATTGAAAAAGGGAAAAATAAAAATAAAAAAAAGAAAAGAAAAAAGAAAAGAAAAAAAAATTAACTTTGAAAGACTAAAGAATCATGGGAAAAAAGCCGTGAATTCTATGTGCTGTATTCCCCTAGTGCTGGAGTTCTGCTGTTCTTATTGATTGGTAAACTTGATCTTGGCTTGCTGTTCTTGCTGATCTTCTGGGGGAGGGGCCTGTTGCCGTGGTTCTCAAATGTCTTTGCCGGAGGTGGAATTGCCCTGCCCTTGCTGGGGGGCCAGGGTAAGTAATATGCTCGGGTTTGCTCTCAGGAGCTTTCGTTCCCTGCAAGCTTTCTGTACAGCTTTGGAGGAAGGGAAAGAAAATGGCAACCTCCCAATCTCTGCCCCGCAGGAGCCAAGAACTCGGGCCCCACTTCTCAGTGCGCCCCCAGAGAATAGCAGTCAATCACTCCTGTCTCCCCAGTCTCTGGCCGTACTCCATGCTCACCTGGCCTGTGACTGAGCATTTCTGTCTCTGGCACAGGACCCCATTTGGAGTCTCCAAACCTAGCAGATTTCTGCAGTGCACTCCCATGCCACTCCTGGGGGGGGAAGGGGAGTCTCCCCAGATCTGCCGCTTGTTGGGTCCCTGCTGTAAGAGCAGTGGCCCGACTGTGACACAGATCATGGTTTATGGCAGTCCTGAGCTGAGAGCCCACTCCTTGGCTCCATCTCTGCAGCTGGCTTCCCTGCTCTGATACCTGGGCACTCTCCCGCACTCAGGCACCCCTGGTCTTCCTCTGACCCCGAGGGTCCTGAGACCACACTGTCCCAGCGAGGGTTCCACCCCTCCACTTAGCCACTGGAGCGACGTCCCTCAGCAGAGCCAACTTCTAAAAGTTCCGATTTTGTGCTCCGCTGCTCTATCAGTTGCTGGTAGTGCCTGACGGAGGCCCCCTCCCCCGCCATCTATCTTCCTGAATATCACCTCTAATTCACTTCTCCACATGTCCTACCTTCCAGAAAGTGGTTGCTTTTCTGTTCAGAGAGTTGTTGCTATTCTTTTCTTTGATCTCCTGTTCAGTTCATAGGTGTTCAGAATGGTTCGATCTCTGTCTAGCAGAATTCCTGGGACCAGATGAAATTTAGGTCTACTCCTTTGCCATCTTGCTAAATTTACCCTTGTGAAGTTTTTATTCAAGCCTTTAGTTCATTATTCTTATTATTCTGTCCAAATTTTTTACCTTTTTATTCTTGAGTTGAAGGAATCCTTTATATATTCAGAATAAAAGTCTTTAGTCAGATAGAGGTATTACAAACATTTTTCTCAGCCTGTACTTTACATACTTGTTTTCTTAATGCTACTTCCTAATGAATAAACATTTTTAAGTTTGATGAAACCCAAACACCAATTTTTTTCTCTCTTAGTTAGTTCTTCTATGTCATGTCTAAGATGTATTTGCCAAACTCAAGGTCTTCTAGGCTTTCTTTTAAAAGCTTTATAGTTTTCCCTTATGTTAAAACTAGTATAATTATTTTCACTTGACAGATGAAGGATCTGAGGCACATACTGATCAAACTACTTGCCTGAAGTTTCACATTACTTGAACCAGGACTTGAACTCATGCAATTTTTACTTATCACCACTAGCTAGATTGCCACTGATTATGCTACATCAGGGAAAATGTAATCAAAGGTTTACATGCTCTTTTTGACTTTTGAATATTTTTTCAAGGAGCATTTATTATTATATTCTTGAACATTTTGTTGTATGGAGAACAGTTTGGGAAAAGTAAGTCCAATAAATATTCATTGGCTGAATTAAAGTTCTAAAATAGCACCAGAAATGTGACATTCTACTTCCTAATAGTCTTGCCCAATGGCCTAGTTATTTTGGAAATATGCTAGGGTGTTCCATAGAACTTATAGATTTCTGTGTGTTGTCAGGTACAGGAAAGGTGTATTGTCTCTTTATTGTTCAGATTTCCTTCCTAAATCATCCTTTATATAGTTACCAGCAAGGTGGCTCCCTGACCCCCTGAATCTGGAAGGCATTACTAATCCTAAAAGGAAGTGTTCCTAAAAAGAACACTTGTCAATGGTTTTCTCCTGAGCTCTTCTGGAGTACAGGATTGCCAAATAAAGATACAGAATGGCCAGTTAAAATTGAGTTTCAAATAAACATCCTTTTTTAGTATAAGTATGTTCCATGCAATATTTGGAATTTACTTATATTAAAAAGGTATCTTTTATCTGAAATTCAAATTTAACTGGGTATCTTGTATATTTATTTGTTAAACTGAGCAATCTTAGTTAGGGGGCTAAATGTGTGCCTGGTTTATGGAAAGAGAGCATTCTCTTATTTAACCTAAGACCTCTATGTCTTTAATATGGATGTGTCATGGCATCCAGATTTCCCCTCTGCTGGAGGGTGATTGTCAGCAGTGTAAATTCTATAACCCATAAAAAGGAAAAAAATAAATAAATCTCACCTAGGAGAATAACAGTGCATTCAGAAAAATATTTAAAGGTGTTCTAAGGATATTTTACATTCAAGTCTACTAGGAAGGGTAAAGTACCTTATTATACTGTATTATTATTACAACTACCAAGAACAAGTAGTAGAATGAAGATGAAAATACCAAAATCTTTCACATTAAAGCACATTTAAGTTTAAAATCATGTGATGAAACTTAATTAAGTGTCAGAAGGTATACTAACATAATGTTGAGTTTGCAAATTTAAATACACAAAAGTAAGGCAATATAGACACTAAAAGTTCCCTAGTAACATTAACTCACCCACATCATACATCATGCATAATAAAGTTAACATTTAGCAACCAGAAATGTCGTTCATAACACAAAATATGTGCAACTCAAGATCATTAACATTTTCCATATTTTTATACTATTTCAAAGGTTCAATATTCTCATTACACTAATGTGGAGAGAACTACTCAGTCATAGAGTTAAAAATTCTTTGAAAACGTATTTGTTTATCTCACAGTCTTTCATTAGAGTCATAATCAACTTGGGTTGTATTTTGTTTCAGCAACAGAAAAAAACATTTTTACATTTAGAGAATGTTAACTACTGTGTAAATCTTCAATTTTTCATTTTCTAAAATGATTTCAAACTTGCTCTATTTATAGTTATTATTCTGAAAAACATATCATTATTATTATAGTATTGTTCTGATATTTTAATAAAAACTGGGGTGGGGAGGGCTCATAATATGATGATCCTCACTATGTAACTTTTTGTAGAATTGAGATGATAATAGTACTTGACTCATAGGGGTGCCATGAGAATTAAGTCACTTAATATCTACAAAATTCTTTGTAATATATGGCACATTGTAAAGAGTTAGCTAAAAAAATTCTTAGTGTTCACAAATAGCAAGATTCCAGATGTACAGATATAAGGAGATTTTACGTTACCCTTCTTAGACTTCTACAATTAGAATATGAGAACACCTGAAACAATTTTAGTGAGTTTATAATATCTCATATTTAAAAGCATATTTTTAAGTTTATAGAATTAAAATAAATCTCTTATGAGTATTTGCTTATGACTAATACAAATGTGAAACAGTTAAACTTAGTAATCATTGAAATAAAAATCAATGTGAAAATTATATTTTATTTTTACATCTGAAAAAATAACTAAACTGAATACCACTGGCAATACCAAGTGCTGGTGAGGGCCTGGAGCATGTAGAATTATCCAACGTTGCTGGTATCAATGTAAATTGCTACACCCATGTAGAACAACTATTTGGCAACTGTTACCTACTAAATTTGAAACATGTATATCCTATAATTTAGCAATTCCAGAAATGCATGTGCTTGTGCACCAAAAGAAATTACAGGGTGATCATACTAGCAGTATTCATAATAGCTAAGAACTGGAAACCACCCAAATTTCTATCAGCAGCAGAACAAATTGGACAAATCATGGAATATTCTTACAACAGATTACTCTAGAGCAATGAGAATTAAGGCATTACAGCTGCATCAATGACATGGATGATTCTTACAAACAATGCTTAGTGAAAGATGTAACAAAAGAACATACACAGTATGATTCCAATTATATAAAGCACAATATCGGGAAATTTGGCCTTTGGTATTATAAATGAAAGTAATTTTCTGCATGGAGCACTGGGTGTTATACGAAAACAATGGATCGTGGACCACCACATCAAAAACTAATGATGTATTGTATGGTGACTAACATAACATAATAAAATTTTTAAAAATTAATTAATTAACTAAAAAAAGAAAGTAATTCTGTCTTTTGGGGAGGGCTTCTGGGGAGCTGCTAATGTTCTGTCTCTTTTCCTGGGTGCTAATTATCTCATGACAATTCATTCACATGAATGAATGAATTGGCTTTTATGATATGGCCACCCTTCTGTATATGGTATACTTCAATTAAAATAAATTAAACTCAGAAAAGGATTTTAATTTGAGAAGCAAAAAATTAAAAAAAAGTTTTATGATTTGTATTACCAATGTTTCTAGTTCCCTACAGGATTCTTTTAGAAACTAATGTCTACTTAGAAAAGAGCAAGCCTAATCCACAACTTACCATACCAATTTGCCAAAATAGTTCATAAGGATTGGAAGAAATCTATGCAGTGCTTCAATGAGAAATACAGCTATGAGGTCAATTTAATCCTAATTTCCAGTTTTAGAATGATCCAAGGGTTAATCAGAATAGAGAGTTGAGAATTTGAATTGGGAAGTGATGAACTTAAGAATGTGCTTGTTGGAGGCAGTGGTGAGAGGAACAAGGACAAGGCAAAAGTGAGATGTTAAATTCAAGCTCATCCTTTGGGATATAAAACAAAGGCAAAAGCAAAATTTCTAAGGCTATTTGAGAAGTATGTTGCAAAATCTTCCATACTAAAGATATTCTATTTAATATGACATTATGTAGTAAGGAAAATATTGTTAATATAAGTATTTAATTTGTGTTAGTAATAAATAATAATTATTGGATTTTTGTAGTTCAGGAGACAACTAGGAAATGTATGAACATGATATTAATAATATGAAGAGACTTTTGTGAACAATTGGCAGCTAAAATGAGGAAGAAACAGATATGAGCTCTTAACTAGGGCACTGGAAATAATTCACCATAGTTAAGGAATCCCAGGACAGGGTTTGCCTGCCAAGGTCTGGAGAGCAAGGGTTCTATTTCAAGTGAAGTTGCTTAAGCCAATCTAAAGAAACTAAACATATACCAATGGCTAAGGTGCCTAGAAGAAAAATATTAATTCACACCCAGAACAAAAATACTAGTTTGGACCATATAAAACTACTTTTACAGGTCACAACAGCCAAATATTGGCAATTTTATATGATTTAACCTTATATGTACACAAACACACAACGATGGTTAACAATATAAAAGGATCAGAGAACAAATGCTGAATACAGATGATGGAGGTCCACTCTGAAGACTGCTCTGACAACAAACACTACATGGGGGTGCAAAACACACTTGCCCTGCATACTTTGCCAGTGTTGTAAATTTAATTGAACCAAGATAATAAAACTTTAAGGAAGATCATTTTTTAATTATTTAAGGGCATCTGAAAATTACAATGATATTTTCCTTATCATGTTTGTGATTGGTAACTTTAGGAAAAACAATACAGTTTTGTTTGTTTTGTTTTAGAAATTGACTTTTAAGATTAATTCCAACACAGAAGTTTTTAAGAAAGTAGTCCTTGATACATTTAGAAATACAACCCATGCATGAGCTAATACACAGAGAAAGTGGACATGTTTTGATCCTGAAACTTACCTTGTCATTCAATATCTGTCATTAAACCAACAAACAAAACAATCATGAAATTTGGGCTTCATTTTTCCTAGTAATAGAAACATCGGTGTCTACTGGAATAGAGATTATATAATAGAAAATCTTCAGTATTGACTTCTCTTTTTCTTGACTATTTAAACAATACTTTTAGCTTAGCAAAAAAAAAAAAAATACAGTTGCTTTGTCAACTCCAAAGCCATTGTTCTTTTAATAATAGAATCTTGGCTTATAGAACTTAATTATTTAGCTACAGAAATTCTGAATAACATAATTTCAGATACAAAAAGAGATTCTTTGACTCTCTAGCTCAAGAAATTACAGATTTTAAAAATGCATGAAAGATGTAACTGGGCATTGGTGACCAATTTCATTAAATGAACTGTGACTTTACTGAAAAAAAAAAAGGCATGTGTCCATTGAGTTCCCAAGGGCTAGATTATTCAATGGAAATATATTTCTACTAGAATATCATAAGGAGAAATAGCCAGGCTAAATTAGTAAAATTCATGCTAGTGCACGACTCATTTATTCAGTAATCATTTGTCTCTTTAGAAAAAGTATTTACATAGTGAGATAATTTAATATAGGTTGTAAGATTTCCTTATTTCAGTTTTCATTTCTATTTATACTTCTGACTTATCAGTTTAGGTTATTTAAACTCATACATTCACACATTTGAATTTCTCCTTACATTCCTGCATGAGTTGACTATCTCAAATTATGCACAAAGCAGCTCCATTGTTCACCTTGTAGATATCAACATCGTTAACATCCTAGTATAGTTATTTGAAAAGCTTTAGCTCTATGGCTTTATTTTTCACATGATACCAGTGTTGGAAGAAAGAGTTTGTACCGTGAATTCAGTAGGAATTGGTTCCTGTTGGCACTGTATTCTTCCAAAAAATATCATTTCTGCTAATGAGTTACTGTTAGACAGTGAGGTTGTCACTATACCCTATGAAGTCATCACAAACACTGACAAAAATGGTAACACAGACATAATGATCACATTCTCCATGCTTGTTTTTCTTGAATTTGGTATTTAATTTTTAGTCATATTTAGGTTGTAAAAATAAATGCATTTCAAGTATAAAGATCCAAATGGACAGAGAGGAAAATTTCTTGATCTTAAAATTGTAGTTAATTTCAGAATATAACTCCTTCTTTGAAACAAAATAAATTTAAAAATTTAAGCTCTTTATATTACTTAACCAAAAATTCTACTTTTATAAATATATGAATTTCTGAAGACTTTTTAGAAAACAGTAAAAGTATGTTACTTTGAAATAGTATCAAAATGTTTACATATACCTAATAAATGAGGTGAATTCAATTTGATATTGATAAAAATCAATTAGATCTCTATATTGTATTATTTATAAAAGAAAGCCAAAATGGTCTTATGATCTCCATAAGAATTATAAAAAGTATCAGAGAAAAATATAGGAGAAAGGAAAATTTTATAATATCAAGTAGATAAAGTCTTCTTGAACAAGAACCAAAAACCAGACACCATAAATCCTTGCTACTCAAAGTGTGGACTATAGACCAGTAGCATGCACATCCCCCGGGAGCTTATTAGAAATATCGAGTCTCAGGTTTCATCCCAGGATCTGTGCTTTAACAAAATCCCCAAGTGATTTGTATGCACAGTAAGCAGTTCTTCTCAACCCTACCTGTACCTTAGCATCACCTGGGGGACTATGCTCCAATGTCACCCCAATCAATTGAAACTGAATCTGTGTATGTGTGGTGGTGCTGGTGGGGGGTGTGGGTGTCCAGGCTGAAGTCTTTTTATAAAGGCTGCTCCATGAACTTAATCTGTAGTATGAATTGAGAACCACTGCTCTTGAGAAAAACATGAGTAATTAACTCTTTGATGTTTGAGCAAAGTTAAAAAAACGAAGGTAGATTAAGAGAAAATATTTGTAACTTAGTTATAGCAAATAACTAACTTTCCTAAAATGCAAAGGGGCCCTTCAAATAAACGATGAAAAGATTTACAACTCAACCAACGTAACCAGTCACTGACCGTATTCTGAACCTTCACAAAAGAGTAAATACAAATCCCCAACAATCTTCTAACAGATGCTCAACCTTACTGATGATGAAAAAGCTATAACTTTAAGTTAAAGGTGACATACTCATCTGATTGACTAAAATTAAAAGAATTAATGACATTCTTTGTTGAGAAGGGTATGAAAAAGTGAGAACTCTCACAATATCGATGGGAGTATAATTAGTATTTCTTTGTTTGAAGGCAAATGGACAATACCTATCAAAATTTCAAATGCACAGGGCACCTGGGTGGCTCAGTCAGTTAAGGATCTGCCTTCAACTCAAGTCATCATCCCAGTGCCCTGGGATCGAGTCCTGCCTTGGGCTCCCTGCCTAGAGGGAAGTCTGCTTCTCCCTCTACGCCCCCTTCCTCCTGATTTCTCTCTCTTTCTCTCACGTTCTCCCTTTCTCTCTCAAATAAATAAATAAAATCTTTAAAAAAAATTCAAACGCACAGATATTTGTAGCAACAATTTTACTCTTGGAATCTTTATTATAAGGAATATTCACACAACTGCACAAATATGTGTGTGTGTGTATGTGTGTGTGTGTGTGTGTGTTTGTGTGTGTGATGGAGAAAAATTTGAAGCAAACTACACGTTCATCACTGCTTGAATGTTAATTATGGCAAATCTTTACTGAAGGAAACTATTCCGTAGTTAGAGAATGTGGTAAGTCTATGTTACTGACACAGAAGTATACTTCTGATAAATTGTTGGGTTAAAAGAGCAATTTATAGATTTTTTTTCCTTCCTTTTTGTATATGTTTTGTTTAAAAATGTTATCTATAGTTAGAAAGCATGGCAGAATGCCCACCAAACTCTTAAAATCAGTATCATCTATGGTGGAAGGTAAGAGAGTGGGGCAGAGCACCTTCACTTTTAGCATTTACCCAATGAGATTTATTTCTTCTTTTTAGCCTACCTGCAATACTTCTGTACTTACAAATACGTCTATAATGTTGCTTAAAAAGTTGATTACTAAAAGTTAGCCTGTATACATTACTGTAAAAGGAACATTCTGGAGGTGAAGAGATAGAAAAAACAAGTAAAATTCTGTCATTCTTCACTATAGTGGGCAATGAAAAAATAACCTATACAACTTTGTAAACTTTTAGAGTTTAGACTAATAGATTTAAATACTTTTAAATTTTAGATGCCATCTTATAATTCATCTTATGTAATGATAATAAACAAAGGAAGTGTAAGTGGGATACCTAAGGTAACAAGTGAAATTAGGTCTTAAGAAATATGTTAGGCAATAGAATGTTTCCTGGAGAGACTCAGGCTAGTAAGTTCAAACAGCATTACAGCACAATGTTTTAGAAAATCTGGGATACCAAAATCATGTAAGTATCCTCCCGTATGCTACTTACCAGTCCTGCAATCTACTGCCTACAACATCCACTTAATAACAGTACAAATATTAGAACAGCAGTTAGTGCCATGGACTGGGGAAGGAATTGACCACAGAGAGGCATGAAGAAACTTTCTAAGAAAATATTCTAGATCTTGATTTTGATGTCAGTTATGTGATGGTGAGCATTTGTCAAAATTAATATCACTACATGCCTCAAAAGGGAGAATCACACTTCAATAAACTTGGCTTTAACAATAAAACACATCAATAACAAACAAAGCAAAACATCTACCTCGTCATCGTCTAATATCTACTGAGACT
This sequence comes from Mirounga angustirostris, assembly GCF_029215605.1. Classification (NCBI taxonomy): domain Eukaryota; kingdom Metazoa; phylum Chordata; class Mammalia; order Carnivora; family Phocidae; genus Mirounga; species Mirounga angustirostris. Next base: position 146,947,709 of record NW_026991710.1, on the reverse strand, counting down.
GAGTTGAAATGACTTGAGAGGATAGAACATTAAAATTTTATATTATAAAACTTTATCTTAAAAATGGCCTACATAAATCCTCATTATATTTAATATTTATTAGAAAAAATATATATCCAAGAAGATGCAGAGATCTTCAGATTCTTTATTGTTCAAAGACGCACAATTCTTTAATACTAGTTCCTAGAAACAATTGGCAAACTGAAACAATATACAGGACTCTGAATAATATATATTGTGTTGTTTTAAAAATTTGTTCTACTGTGTTAGCTGGGCAGTATGAACTTAGTATGGGATGTTATAAATATGAAGACAGTCAGTGGATTTGATTTTTGCTCATATTTATAGAGACTCAAATTGCATTTTCCTGGATAATGGAGTCTCAAGTATAACCAAAATGTAATTTAAACTTTAGATTACTCCAATGTTTATATAACTGAAATTAAACCACATACCATGTACCAGAGACTTTAGCTTAAGACCATTTGTTAACATTGACAATGCACATGCCTATGAAAATCTTGTTAATATAATTGTCCTGCCTTTCATTCTCTTAAATAAACAAGTGATTCTTCCCCCCAATAGCTACATTTCATTATGTAAATATTCAGTGACCTCTCCCAATAGTCACATGTCACCTCACGTGGTGAATGAAGGTCTTGTACTTGCAGATGCTATGTTTATGTTTTATAAAATTTATTGCTAAAATTAAAGAGCTTCATAAAAATAAAAACAAAATATTTCCTCAGGGAAGCAGTGGAGAGGCATAATTCCTTTGCCCCTTCACTGACGTTGACACATTCAAAACCAAAACCTCACACACAAAAAATTAGCTTATAGAGGTTACTCATAATTCTATAGGATTAGTTTTATTTGGGATCCTCATATCCTCAATAGATTAATGCATTAGCCATTTTTCTCTCTATTCTCTAGGGCAGACATACGAAGTCATTGTTTCCAAGGCAATAGGACAAGCCCTACCCCAAGTGGTTGTTAAACCTGCGTAACCTGCACTACACAGGAGCTCTTTCCTGCTCCAGCATCAAACCAATTTCAGAAGCAAGGCCACTTGAGAATGACAGATTAACTTCTGGGAAGGTTGACTTAGCACAGTGGGGAGCTGGCTTAAACACTAAGAGACAGAGCAGAAATATAGATTCTCTGAATGAGAAGTTATTTTTCTATTGGCGTTGTGAAGGCGATAAAAATCTACAGGGTCAGAGCCATTAGCACCTGAAATTTTTATAGCTAAGTTTAATAAAAAATGTCATATAGAGATCAGATCACATCATTAGACCTAGAGAAAAAGACAGGGGAAGTATAAGCGAGATTGTCTTCAGGATGAAATAAAAAATGATATAAAGATAGCTGAGCTACTCATAAACTTTTTACATGGGGTTACAATCATAAAAAAAGAAATCAATGAATCAATGCAAATATATATATGTATATATGTATACATATATGTATATGTAAATATATGCATGTATTCCTTCTGATTGAATTTATAATTAAAATATGCTCCCTCCCTCAAATATTTATTCTTCGGTGAGATACCTATGACCTATAGAGAACAGCATAAGGACCAGTATTTTGAAGGGCAAGCTGGATTTGGTCAGGAAAAATCTGCTCATAATACATAAGCATACTAAAGGGAGGCATCTTTACTCTGGCATGATGAGGAAAGTACTGGCTCAGGAGTCAGTGCTTGACGGGTCTGAATTTGAATTTTAGTCCTATCAATATTGGCATGGAGTCAGAATTTGAGTTCTGGTGCTATCATGAAGGCATTATGGCCAGGGATCCACTCACAAAGCCTGCATTCCAAAAGCTACTCATACCTCTTACCTATCTGAGGCAACTGAACCCAAATGGAAAACATGTTAACAAAGTTGGCAAGAGCCAAATAAACCATCAGTGTTGGCTTTCCTATAAAAAGTTGAGTTGAGTTGGGTTGATACCTAGATTAGTCAAACTCATAAAATGTTGGTTGCCAGGAGCTGAAGCAAGGGAGAAATGGGGAGCTATTGTTTAATAAGTACAATTTCAGTTTTGAAAGATGAAGAGCTCTAGAGATAAACGTGATGGTTGTACAACAATGTGAATGTACTTGATCCCACTGATTTGTGCATTTAAAAATGGTGAAGATGGTGAATTTTATGTTATGTGGTATTTTTTTTTTTTTAAGATTTTATTTATTTATTTGACAGAGAGATAGCAAGAGCAGGAACACAAGCAGGGGAAGTGGGAGAGGGAGAAGCAGGCTTCCCGCCGAGCAGGGAGCCCGATGTGGGACTCCATCCCAGGACCCTGGGATCATGACCTGAGCCGAAGGCAGACGCTTAACGACTGAGCCACCCAGGCGCCCGTTATGTGTTTTTTTTTTTTTTTTTTAACACAATTAAAAAAAACAGCTACAAGAAACTTGAGTTTAAAAGTCTGTAAGGTCTTGTGTCCTAAATGAAGCCTACTACTTTTAACACACTTGAATCTAAGGGACTCAGTTTTGCAAAACAGATCTTGTTGGACTTGGAAAAGTAGTGATACAGGTGAAAGTAATGGAAAAGAAAGAGATCTGGCTGAGATCTGCTCCTATAAGACAGTCTTTTGTCCAGGCTTACTTATTAGTGGGCCAGAAGGCAAGAAGAAGAAACAATCATGGACACTCTGGTAATCTTTAGGAAGAAGAAATCTTGTTTTGTTAACATCGTATCCCTCCAACTGGCATAGTTGCTAGAACATTGTCAGATCACAAATAACAAGCTGTATAATAATTAAGAGAATAAATGTGTCTTCTAGTAAAACACAGCTCTGTTAATGGCCTGTAATCTTACTAATTTGATCACATTAAAAACTCTCCCTGTCCTGAATGGAAATAAGGCAGTAAGTTATTCAATTTTTGTGAGACTCTATTCCATCATCCATAAAATGTAGACCCTACCCCTACCTTTCAAGTTTATACCATATAAATGTGTGTATGTATGTTTTTATGTGTTTGCGTGTACATATATATTTATATATACTCATGTACTTAAAACATATATTTAAGGGGTGCCCGGGTGGCTCAGTCAGTTAAGTGTCCGACCCTTGATTTCGGTTCAGGTCATGATGTCAGGGTCATGAGATCAAGCCTCACTTTGGGCTCCACACTGTGTGGAGCCTGATTAAGATTCTCTCTCTGCCTCTCACCCCTTCTTGTACACTCTTTCTCTCTCAAATAAAATAAAATAAAATAAAATAAAATAAAATAAAATAAAACATATATTTGAAATAATGCCTTAGCACATTTATGTACTTAAAAGTTATAAGTAATATTATTTCTTCATTATTGTTCTTATAATAAGATTATTTTAAATAACTATGATATAGATCTTAACTCATTTTGTTTAGCTTATTATGAAAAAAGTGGGTCCTCTGCCACTCAATATATGGTCTACAGGTATATGACTGAGGTATAAACAATTTAGAGACAAAGCCTTAATTATGAACCTGTCAGAGTTAATACAAGCCAAAAGATACATTGATTCATTGCTTTCTTTACCCATCTATCATCCTTTTGTCAAAGGCCTACCATTGCTGGGCACATGCTAGGATCTAAGAAGGCCTTACTATCAAGGTATTTAAACTGAGGGAATAAACACATAGATAAATGATTGTAGTGAATGAAAAGGCAATGTTGTATGCTCTGGAATAAGGAGAAGGACAAAGTGTTTGAGTGCTTTCTATTCCAGGATTGTTTAGGATCTCATTGCACAGGCTGCAGAAATCCACATAAGGCTTTTGAGCTGGGATATAATAGAAATATAGTGATTAATTAGGAAGATAAGTTATTTCCAAATGGAAGGTGAATTGGAGGGAAGAAAGGTTCGGAGATTTGAATTTCTATCTTCTGGCACAAAGTTAGTAACACTGGGGTTCACTTACTTCCTCTCATACACATATCTTCCCCTCTTTCCTTCACAGCTCTTATGAATAGTGAGATAAATTACACAACAGTGAATGTAAGGCAATTTGCTAGCTTTGGGCATTCTGAACTGTTGCAGCGATGTCATATTACTTGGTTGTGCCTTAGTTACTCCCCACTTGTACATTTCATAATGGCTGTGTTGCCCATTTAACACTTATTTCTTAGAACTAAAATTATTATAAATCACATTACCAATATGCAAGAATTTTAAAAATTATGCATCGGTGGTGTAAAGTATTGAAGATGGAAATGTTAAGTTCATCAAGTATATATCATATGCATCTTAATAGCAGAACACACAGGCATGCATAAATCTCCAGTCTCCCTCTGTGACTATACATTTACTGATATAAATGTTGGGAAAAATCTGGAGTACTTTTGCACAAGTATAACTCATGATTCAGTGAGCATAAATCAAAATCTCAGAAATGCAAAAATATCTAGAATCCCTTGAGTAGTATGAAACAGATGGCTAGTTAGATTTCACAAGTCTCTATGTATATGTGATTGGGATTTTATTTCTTCACACATACAATTCCATAGTTATGCCTTACCTCCATACTGTACATATGGTGGAACTAAAATATTTGAAGAGTCATTAAGATCTATTCATGTCAGCAAAGCAAAAGTATCCCCATTTCATTAAAAATACCAGCACATATGAACCATGAGAGACTATAGACTCTGGGAAACAAACTGAGGGTTTAGAGGGGAGGGGGGTGGGGTGGATGTGTTAGTCTGGTGATGGGTATTAAAGAGGGCATGTTCTGCATGGAGCACTGGGTGTTATACGCAAATAATGAATCATGGAACACTACATCAAAAACTAATGATGTACTGTATGGTAACTAACATAACATAATAAATAAATAAATAAATAAATAAATAAATAAATAAATAAATAAATAAATAAATAAAAAAAAAAACATTTTAAAAAAATAACAAAAGGATCTTCTGGGAAAAATATTTGTGTTTTCTATAAATCCTCTTCTCTTTAGAAAAAGAGGAAGACTCTGTATATATATATAGAGAGAGAGAGAGAGAGAGAGAGAGAAAGAGAGAGAGAAAGATAAGTAAAAAATGTAAATTGCTCCTTAAAAAGTGATCCTACTTATCCATTCAACTGTTTTTCCCCAAAACATAACCCTCCTTCAGGTCAGTAAGTGAATTTGAATGAGAACTGTAGCAGAGGCCTAACCATTTAGTTGCATTTATAATGGGAGGGAATTTTAGATCTGGGGAGTCAAAGAAGATAAAGAGAACACTTGAAAACTAGAACCCAAATCAGAGATATAAAAACTAGAAGCCAAATGTGTGTAAAAGCAAAATATGAAGACAGTACATTGTGTTAAAATTGAGTTCTGTGATTAAGAAAACCAAGAGGACAGAAAGAGCAAGAGGCAAGGAGATGTGGCTATGGATCTAAATCTGGTTTAGGAAACTTCCCATATGTGTCCTGTAGAGAAAGAAACCAATACTACCCACTGCAAGCCATGTACCACCGCAGCTTCCTGTAGTTGCCAGAGGAGATGGCAACCATAGAACAGTTCACTGGCACTAAGAAAACTATCTCCTGAGTTGAACATCTGGCTCCACTATTTGGGCATGACTTTACCTCTCCGTGTCTGTTTTCACATGATAATGGGAAATAAAAAATACCAAAAGGAAGGTAGTTTTACCCTTTTCACAGTATTGTGAGAATTCAGTAAATTTATACAGAACTTTGGAATATGCATAACAAATGCAAAGTAACAGTATTATCCAGCCGATGCATTACCTTTATCTTCAACATCTTCTTCAACATCTTTTTGACAGAATAATGGAGCAGGTAGCATATTCCTGTATAAGTTCTCCATTTCCAGTATTGGCAATATCGATGTAATGTAAGGGCAAATACAAATGAAATATAAGAGATTTAATTCTTCCTTTTGAAGGTAAGAGAGGAGACTCTCCCATGCCTGGCCTCTACTCAACCTCCCTTTTCTTAGAGCATTTACTTTAGAAAACTTGTAATTATAAATTTCTTCTCAGTCTCTTTGAAATGTATCTCAGTCTTTTAAAAAGATAAATAAGCTTCTTATCAGATTTAAGACCCAGGAATGTCTTTGTCAATGACCTGGGAGCTAACCCTTTGATATGTAATCATCAAGGAAGACAGGGTCCCTATTTCCCAGTTTCTGTTAGGAGGGTAAGAGTTTAAATCTGATGGGCGCCTCACTCCCAAACTACCTCTTGTGAGAAAGATAGGAGAAGTTGATTTATCCTTTGCATAAAGCCAACTAGCTAACACTAATAGTCACCTCAGTTACCGGGTAAGTTTAGAATGAATTATGTGTTACAAACAGTGCTGTCAAGTTCTCTTGAAAACTAGTTATTGTTTATCCTGAGATGTATATGATGGGCTGTATCTGCTTGACTACATAAAAGGCTGGGATTTCTTTGAATCTTTTCTGAGACTTGCCTGTGATGCACATCCCATTCTGGTTTAATGGTTATTCAATAACAAAACGGTTTCTTTCCCTTTGACCTTTGTGGAGAGGATTTCTGGTTTTGGAGGAGATTTTGTTCTAAATTATCTTCCTCCAACACTAGCACAGTGTTTAATATCCTGGAATGGTGCTAGTTAGATTGTGGATTTAAGTCACAGCTTTGCCATTAGTAGTTGTATGACTTTTGACAAGTTACCTAACAGTCCTACACTCAACACTGTTAATTTCTAAAATGGGAACACCGATACCCAGCTCATAGGGATATCATGAGAATTAAATAATACATGTACACACATTAAACAGTGTCTGTAACATGATTGGAACAATATGGCTTAGTTATCAATATTATTCCAGTCATACCACATAATTTATATGGTTCTGACTATGGTAAGCTAATTCAGTTAAGTTTATGTGGTTTCAGAATTGGAAAGCACTTTAGGAATTGTTAGGTTCTAACTTCCTTAACTTTCTGGCAAGTGTAATGATTTAATAAAAGCTGTGCAATTTGGTTGAATGGGCACTATTACCATGGTTTTTTGATTCCAAGTTCAGTACCTCCTCAGCCATATGGCACTCCTTTTCTCCTAAATTGATATACAGCTGACAATACTGAAGTGGATATTTATTTTTCTTTCAAGGGAAGCATATTGTCCAGATTGGCAGGAAGAATTACACTGAAAAGAAAAAAAAATGTTGAAATATAAAAAAATTCATCCAGCTTAATCTTGCTTTATTCCATGGCAATAGTTGATATGCATTTAGTAGCAGGTCTATGTAATAAACTTACTGATGATGATGATGATGATGATGATGATGATGATGATGATGATAATGGTGGTGGTGATTGCAATGGTAATGTTAATAATGATCACATATACTAATGGATGGTAATGGTGAAGTTGATGGAGATGTGCTGAAATGATATGCAATAATAAAAAGTACTCTTGAAAGGAAATACAAAAAGTCATTTATGTACATTTTTCCTAGTCTGGGAATCTCCATCAATATCCATGACAGATTATCTTTCTGACTTTGATCATACCCTTCTAATGAATATAAGGATCTTGGTATCTAATTGTTCAGGCAATATTTTCCTTCCCTTTTGAGCCCTTTCCTTCTACAATAAATTCTTCCTTGGTTCAGAAAGCTTGTGAAGTGACTATTTTGACTTCTATTGTTAGAAGTAAAATATACTTCCATCTATACTTTGAGTCCTGAACCTGGACCTCATTCTCACCTATTTAGAGGTAGGTTTTTTTTTTTTTTAAGTTTATTTTATGAATCTGGAGCTAAACTGATGGTATTAAAAACCAATTCCTTAAATTATTGCACTGTCACTTAAAAATTACTTAAACAAGATGTCCCTACCCCTCACTCCTTGCTTCATATTGTTCTCTGTCTTGGAAGTGGCATCCTCTGCTCACCATGGTTTGAGGTCTTGCAATTTACTTTATCTTATTCTTCCTCCCTGGTGTCTAAATGTAGCAGTGATGAAATCTTAATCATTTTTCCCTGAATGTCTATGTCTTTCAAGTTTGTTCTTCTCTCTTCATCTCTAGTACTGTCTTTCTGGTGGTGACAGTCAATAATTTGTACCTCTTACAAGTCTTCTTGTTTGTTTCCTTGACTTTATCCTCCCCAGCTCCAAACTAGTTCATATAGTGTTTCCTAACCAATTGTTTTGCTGAGGCATTCTATAAAATGTACACTGAAACCTTATTGCTTGTGTATGACCACTTTGGAGTATTTGTCAAAGTCGTCTATTATCTTGGTTCCATGAAATTTATATGATCTGAATACCATTATTCATTAATAAACAATACCTTCAATATATTCAGACTATTTTTATTATTTTTTTCTTTTTTAGAACTCTCCAATATGTACTGTTTATTACTAATCTTAAATCTTGTATAGAAACAACAACAGAAACCTACAGAAAAATATAACCTATCACTAGTAGACTAAATTGTAACTTGTTGATTAGTCAAAATCTAGGATTTTTTTTGCATCTTATTCTTTAATTACTTCAAAAGTGTTCATCTTTTATCCCACTCACTACATTGCATTTTCTTTGAGTATCAGTATCATAGAATTTGTCTTTTGAAATCCTAGGTCTTTCAATGTGGAGATCAAATTTAGTGGGTTTTGAATATTGAGACTAGGAAGATAGCTAATCCAGCTGAATGAAATATATCTATATCTGGCCACCACTGGAAACCAAGCAACAATCTCATCCACAGCCACTTACATTATTTATGAGACTGTGACAGGATAACATTTATTAACATCCTTCCTTATCTGAATCATCATAGGGAATCCTGTATTTTGTGATGAAACTTCAGAGAGGAGTGGGTTAGGGAGGCAGCAGAAAAGATTGGTTATTTGCATGGGCCTTGGTGCCAGACCTCCTGGCTTAGGGTCTGGATCTGCCACTGACTAGATGTGGGAACTTAGGAAATTTACTCAACCTCTCTATAACTTTAACTAGGGATTATTTTTTTAATTTTATTTAAATTCAATTAATTAATATATAATGTATTATTAGTTTCAGAGGTAGAGGTCAGTGATTCATCAGTCTTATATAATACCCAGTGCTCATTCCATCACATGCCCTCCTTAATGTCTATCAACCAGTTACCCCATCGCCCCACCTCTCCTCTCCAGAAACCCTCAGTTTGTTTCCTATGCTTAAGAGTCTCATGGTTTGTCTCCCTCTCTGATTTCATATTGTTTTATTTTTTCCTCTCTTCCCCTATGATCCTCTGTTTTGTTTCTTAAATTCCACATATGAGTGAGATCATGTGGTAATTGTCTCTGATTGACTTATTTTGCTTAGTATACCTTCTAGTTCCAACCACACCATTGCAAATGGCAAGATTTCATTTTTTTGATGGCTGAGTAGTTTTCCATTATATATATTTATATATATGTATGTATATATATCTCACATCTTCTTTATCCATTCATCTGTCAATGGACATCTGGGCTCTTTCTATTGTGTGGCTATTGTGAACATTACTGCTATAAACATTGGGGTACAGGTGCCCTTTTGGATCACTACATTTGTATCTTTGGGGTAAATCCTTAGTAGTGCAATTGCTGGGTCATAGGGTAGCTCTATTTTCAACTTTTTGGGGAACATCTATACTGTTTTCCAGAGTGGTCACACCAGCTTGCATTCCCACCAACAGTGTAGGAGGGTTCCCCTTTCTCCGCATCCTCACCAACATCTGTTGTTTCCTGACTTGTTAATTTTAGCCATTCTGACTCGTGTGAGGTGGTAGCTCAATTGTGTTTTTGATTTGTATTTCCCTGATGCTGAGTGATGTTGAACATTTTTCCATGTGTCTGTTAGCCACATGGATTTCTTTGCAGAAATGTCTGTGTCTTCTGCCCATTTCTTGATTGGATTATTTGTTCTTTGGGTGTTGAGTTTGATAACTTCTTTATAGATTTTGGATACTAGCCCTTTATCTGATATGTCATTTGCAAATATCTTCTCCCATTTTGTCGGTTGTCTTTTGGTTTTGTTGACTGCTTTCTTTGGGTGCAAAAGCTTTTTATCTTGATGAAATCCCAATAGTTCATGTTTGCCTTTGTTTCCCTTGCCTTTGGAGATGTGTCTAGCAAGAAGTTGCTGCAGCCGAGGTCGAAGAGATTGCTGCCTGTGTTTTCCTCTAGGATTTTGATGGATTCCTATCTCACATTTAGGTCTTTCATCTATTTTGAGTCTATTTTTGTGTATGGAGTAAGGAAATGGTCCAGTTTCATTCTTCTGCATGTGGCTGTCCAATTTTCCCAGTACCATTTGTTGAAGAGACTGTCTTTTTTCTATTGGATATTCTTTCCTGCTTTGTCAAAGATAAGTTGAGGGTCCATTTCTGGGTTCTCTATTGTGTTCCATTGACCTATTTGTCTGTTTTTGTGCCAGTACCATACTGTCTTGATGATGACACCTTTGTAATAGAGCTTGAAGTCTGGAAATGTGATGCCACCAGCTTGGGTTTTATTTTTCAATATTTCTTTGGCTATTCAGGATCTTTTCTGGTTCCATACAAATTTCAGGATTATTTGTTTCAGCTCTGTGAAAAATGTTGATGGTATTTTGACAGGGATTGCTTTGAATGTGTACATTGCTCTAGGTAGCATAAACATTTTAACAATATTTGTTCTTCAAGTCCATTAGCATGCAACGTTTTTCGACTTCTTTGTGTCTTCCTCAATTTCTCTCATGAGTGTTCTATAGTTTTCTGAGTCCAGAAACTTTGCCTCTTAGGTTAGATTTATTCCTGGGTATTTTATGTTTTTTTGTGCAATTATAAATGAATTGATTCCTTAATTTTTCTATCTTCTGTCTCATTGTTAGTGTATAGAAATGCAACTGATTTCTGTGCATTGACTTTATATCCTGTCACTTTGCTGAATTCCTGTATGAGTTCTAGCAATTTTGGGGTGGAGTCTTTTGGGTTTTCCACATAAAGCATCATGTCATCTGTGGAGAGTGAGAGTTTGATTTATTCTTTGCTAATTTGAATGCCTTTTATTTCTTTTTCTTTTCTTTTCTTTTTTTTTCTTTTTCTTTTTCTTTTTTTTTTTTTTTTTTTTTGTCTGATTGCTGAGTCTAGGACTTAGAGAGTACTATGTTGAACAGCAGTGGTGATAGTGGACATCCCTGCTGTGTTTCTGACCTTAAGGGAAAAGCTCTCAGTTTTTTCCCCATTGAGAATAATATTTGCTGTGGGCTTTTCATAGATGGCTTTTATGATATTGAGGTATGTTCCCTCTATCCCTACATTGTGAAGAGTTTTAATCAAGAAAGGATATTGTACTTTGTCAAGTGCTTTTTCTGCATCAATTGAGAGGATCATAAGGTTCTTGTCCTTTCTTTTATTAATGTATTGTATCACACTGATTGATTTATGGATGTTGAAGCACTCTTGCAGCCCAGGAATGTATCCCACTCGGTCATGTGAATAATCCTTTTAATGTACTGTTGGATCCTATTGGTTAGTATCTTGGTGAGAATTTTGGCATCCATGTTCATCAGGGACATTGGTCTGTAGTTCTTCTTTTTGGTGGGATCTTTGTCTGGTTTTGGGATCAAGGTAATGCTGGCCTCATAGAGTTTGGAAGTTTTCCTTTCATTTCTATTTTTTGAAACAGCTCCAGAAGAATAAGAATTAGTTCTTTAAATGTGAAGCCATCTGGCCCTGGGCTCTTTGTTTGTTAGGAGATTTTTGATCACTGCTTCAGTTTCCTTGTTGGTTATGGGTCTGTTCAAGTTTTTTATTTCTTTCTGTTTCAGTTTTGATAGTTTATAAGTTTCCAGGAATGCAGTTGTAGTTTCATTTTCATTTGTTTCCATGAATTTTTTTAATTCTTTAATTTCCTTGTTGACCCATTCATTCTTTAGTAGGATGCTCTTTAGCCTCCATGTATTTCAGTTCTTTCCACATTTCCTCTGGTGATTGAGTTCAAGTTTCAAACCACTGTGGTCTGAAATTTGCAGGGAATGATCCCAATCTTTTGGTACTGGTTGATACCTGATTTGTGACCTGGTATGTGATCTATTCTGGAGAATGTTCCATGTGCACTTGAGAAGAATGTGTATTCTTTTACTTTAGGATACAATGCTCTGAATGTATGTGTGAAGTCCATCTGGTGCAGTGTGTCATTCAAAGCCCTTGTTTCCTTGTTGATCTTCTGCTTAGATCATCTGCCCATTGTAGTGAGTGGGGTGTTGAAGTCCCCTATGATTATTGTATTAATATCAATGTGTTTCTTTAATTTTGTTATTAATTAGTTTATATAATTGGTTGCTCCCATGTTAGGGGCATAAATATTTATAATTAATAGATCTTCTTGTTGGATAGACCCTTTAATTATGATATAGTGTCCTTCCTCATCTTTTATTACAGTCTTTGGTTTAAAATCTAATTTGTCTAATACAAGGATTGCCACCCAGCTTTCTTTTGATGTCCATTAACTTGATAAATGGTTTTCCACCGCCTCTCTTTAAATCTGGATGTGTCTTTGGGTCTAAAATGAGTCTCTTGCAGACAGCATATTATCTAATCTGGTACCCTATGTCTCTTGATTGGGGCATTTAGACCATTTACATTCAGAGTAACTATTGAAAGATATGAATTTAGTGCCATTGTTATTACTCTAAAGCCATTTTATCTGTTCCTTTCTGGTCTATGTTACTTTTGGGCTCTCTCTTCACTTACAGGATTCATTTAATATTTCTTGCAGGGCTGGTTTAGTGATCACAAATTCTTTTAGTTTCTGTTTGTCTTGGAGGCTTTTTATCTCCCCTATTTTGAATGACATCCTTGCTAGATAAAGTATTCTTGGCTGCATATTTTTCTCATTTTGCACCCTGAGTATATCATACCAGTCCTTTCTGGCCTGGCAGTTCTCTGTGGATAGGTCTGCTGTCAGTCTAATGTTTCTACCCTTGTAGATTACAGACCTCTTATCCCAAGCTAATTTCAGATTTTTTCTTTGTCTCTGAGATTTACAAGTTTCACTATTATATGTCAGGGTGTTGACCTATTTTTATTGATTTTGAAGGGGGTTCTTTGTGCCTCCTGGACTTGAAACCCTCTTTCCTTACCCAGATTAGGGAATTTCTCTGTTATCATTTGCTCTAATCTGCCCCCTCTCCTCGTTCCTCTTCTTCTGGGATCCCAATTATTCTAATATTGGTTTGCTTTATGGTATCACTTATCTATCAAATACTCCCCTTGTGATCCAGTAGCTGTTTATCTCTCTTTTTCTCAGCTTCTTTATTCTCCATCATTTTTTCTTCTATATCACTAATTCTTCTGCCTCATTTATCCTAGCAATTAGAGCATCCATTTTTTATTTCATCTCATTAAAAGCCTTTTTTTATTTTGACTTGATTAGATTTTAGTTCTTTCATTTCTCCAGAAAAGGATTCTCTATTGTCTTCTATGCTTTTTCAACCCCAACTAGTATCTTTATAATCATTATTCTGAACTCTAGTTCTGACATCTTACTAATGTCCATATTGATTAGGTCCATGGAAGTCAGTACTGCCTCTTATTCTCTTTTTGGAGATGAATTTTTCTATCTTGTCATTCTGTCCAGAGAAGAATAAATGCATAAGAGAACAAAATACTAAAATGGCAAAAATGACCCCAGAGAAATATACACTAAACAAATCAGAAGAGACCCAAAATAAAAATAATAATAAATTAAAAAGAGAGAGAATAGGGGTGCTGGGTGGCTCAGTCATTAAGCATCTGCCTTTGGCTCAGGTCATGATCCCAGGGTCCTGGGATCGAGTCCCACATCAGGTTCCCTGCTTGGCGGGAAGCCTGCTTCTCCCTCTCCCACTCGCCTTGCTTGTGTTCCCTCTCTTGCTGTGTGTCTCTCTGTGTCAAATAAATAAATAAAATCTTTAAAAAGAGAGAGAATATAATCAGACAGGTGAACAGAACAGAGCAATACACTGGATCCTTTGTGTATTTTGGTCTGTTCATTGGAAAGCTAAATCCCAAAATTGTAAAGAAAGAAAAATTCATATATGTACAAAAATAAAACTAAATACATTGAATGGATAAAATATAACTGTAAAAATGAAAATTAAAAGACAAAAAAAGAGAGAAGGAATCTAAACAGGTAAACAGGACAGAGCAATACGCTATATCCACAGTGCATTTTGGTCTGTTTGTTAGAAGAAACTACATCCCAAAATTGTAAAGAAAGAAAAACTTATATATATACAAAAATAAAATTAAATACATTGAAAGGATAGAATGTAACTGTAAAGATGGAAATTAAAAATGACTTTAACACATAAAAAAAGGAAGAAAAGAGAGAGAGAGTATATGATCAGACAGGTGAAGAGAACAGAGCCATACACTAGATTATGGGTGTATTTTAGTCTGTTTGTTAGAAGAAACTGCATCCCAAAATTTTAAAGAAAGAAAAACTTATATGTATGTATATATATATATATATACATAGAATGTAAGTGTAAAAAAGATAGTTAAAAAGATTTAAAAAAAGAGTTGATAAAATAAGAAATTGGTTGAAAAAGGAAAGAGAAAAAAAATCAAAATTGAAAGACTAAAGAATCATGGGAAAAAAACCCCATGAATTCTATATACTATTTTCCCCTAACGCTGGAGTTTTACAGTTCTTTATGATAAGTAAACTTGGTCTTAGCTGGATATTCTTGCTGATCTTCTGGGGGAGGGGCCTGTTGTGCTGAATCTCAGGTGTCTTTCCCTGGGCGAAACTGCACTGCCCTTGCCAGGGGTCTAGGCTAAATAAGAGGCTCCAGATTGCTGTCTGTGGCATTTGTTCCCTGCAGGCTTTCCGCGCAGCTTTAGAGGATGAGAATGAAAATGGCAGCGTCCCAATCTCCAGCCCCTGAGCCAAATGCTCAGGGCCCCACTCCTCAGTGTGCCCTCAGGGAAAAGCAGTCAATCACTCCTGTCTCCCTGGTCTCTGTCAGCACTCTGTGCTCACCCAGCCTGTGACCCAGCATTTCTATCTCAGGCATGGGACCCCATTTCGAGTCTCCAAACCCTGTAGACTCCTGCAGCATGCTCTTGTGCTACTCCTCCCGGTGGAGGAAGGGGGATCTTGTTGGTTCTGCTGCTTGCTGGGCCCCTGCTTAGAGAGCAGATAGTCCGACCATGTCACCATGCGAGGTTTATGGCAACCCTGAGCTGAGAACCCACTCCTGGGCTCCCTGATTGCAGCCGGCTTCCCTGTTCTGATGCCTGGAAACTCTGCCACATCAGGCACCCCTGGTCTTCCTGTGACCCTGGGGATCTTAAGACCACTTTGTCCCACGTAGGATTCCACTCCGCTTCACCACCTGAGCACCTTTCAGGCAGGGAAATCCCTCACTGGAGCAGACTTTTTAAAAGTTCTGATTTTGCACTCTGCTGCTTTATCACTTTCTGGGGCTGACTGATGGAGGCTCCCTCCCCCCGTGGTCTATCTTCCCATATATCACCTCAGATTCACTTCTTCACACCTCCTACCTTGCAGAAAGTGGTTACTTTTCTATTTGTAGATTTGAAGCTATTCTTTTATTAGATTTCTGGTTGAATTTGCAAGTGTTGAAAATGATTTGATAACTACTTAGCTGAATTTCTGGGACCAGCTGAAACTAAGGTCTCCTACTCCTCCACCATCTTGGACTTGGACTTTCCAAAATCTAACAATTTTGTAGGATCCAACTTGAGTGCCACCTTTCCCATTAAGCCTTCCATGCATACTCCATGAGAGCCAAAGCCATCTAATATCATCCTATGAAGTATTTCTTGAGCTACTCCTTTCTTAAAACTTTCCTGAGTTTGGTCTATGATGACATATTACTATACAATAGCACATTTTATTTTATTTTTTTTTAAGATTTTATTTATTTATCTGAGAGAGAGAATGAGAGAGAGAGAGAGAGAGAGAATGAGAGGGGGGAGGATCAGAGGGAGAAGCAGACTCCCCACCAAGCAGGGAACCTGATGTGGGACTCGATCCCGGGACTCCAGGATCATGACCTGAGCCGAAAGCAGTCATTTAACCAACTGAGCCACCCAGGCGCCCAACAACAGCACATTTTAAAAATGGATGTACTAAAACATAATGGTATTGTCATCACTAAAATACTGCAGGAAACTGTATACTTTAATGATGTGGTCATTGTTCAAACACTTATCCTTTTTAATATTGTCAGTGACGAAAAATCATCTTTTGAGAGTGAAATGGATTTTTGGCCACAACAAAAAGTAATTCATAGTTAAGTCTGTGGAGAATAGATGATCAGCCTGGGTAATGCAATTTTGCAATAAAAACAAAACAGACTGTGACACTGAAGCAATGCACTCATTTATTTCTTTTTGCAGAAATTTTAGGCCAGTTCTAAAGATGAATTCTGAGTGGCAGAATACCTGGAATGAATAACCTGTTTTCATATTACTAATTTGAAGATGATTCTTCCCCATTCCCTGGGTTGGCAGCACTACCATATATTTTGTGGGTGACTCTGCAGGGATGAAGCTCTTGTCCACCCCAGATCCCAGTATTGAGTGTGTTCTGCTGTAGGGGTTGCAATATTTGGGGTTCATTCATCAGCTAGTTTCTGGTGGTAAGCCATGGGAAGGGAGTAGACTGGTTTGATCTGCTTCCACAGGTGGGTCACAGTGAATTCATCCAGCAGCTGACAGCTGGTGAGGGAGTAGGGTAGGAGGACATGTCATAGGCCAGTGGATGGCAAAGCACTAAGGTGTGGGGCAGGACCCCCAGGGCCTGTGAGGATCTGCACTTGCTTAGAAAGTATCCCCACACTTGAGGGATGTAAATAGCAAATTTAAAAAAACCAACCTCACAGGTGGGAAAAAGAGGCCCTGAAAAAAAAGAAAAAAAGTTTTGTGTTTCAATTTTTTTTTTTTTAAGATTTTATTTATTTATTTGAGAGAGAGAATGAGAGAGAGAGCACATGAGAGGGGGGAGGGTCAGAGGGAGAAGCAGACTCCCCGCTGAGCAGGGAGCCCGATGTGGGACTTGATCCCAGGACTCCAGGATCATGACCTGAGCCGAAGGCAGTCGCTCAACCAACTGAGCCACCCAGGCGCCCCTTGTGTTTTAATTTTAAAAAGTATTTGAAAGGCATCTTTTTTTCCTGCTGTTTAGACAGGGAGCGTTAGTTTTCATTTTGTGCTGGCTAGGACAAATGAGGTTGCTGGTTATGCTTCAAATAATTATTTCTCAATGGTTATCCAGGAATCCATTGTTTTTGTTTGTTTGTTTGTTTGTTTTCTGACCCCATTCAGACTGAATTCTAACCTGATTGCTCTTATTCTTGGCTCTCAGTTATGTACCTAATTACTGATGGTAACATTAAAAAAATGACATAGCAGAGAAACAATGCAAAATCAGAAGCAAATGAAAAACAAAACCAAACAACTGATAGCTCAGGAAAATATCCTGTAATAATTGAATAGACTTAAATTGAGATGATCACTCTTAGTAACGCTTGCTTGAACTGTGTTAGTTGTCCACACTCATCGAGGATGACTTCTAGGAAGGGAACAAATAAACAGGTTACGTAATGATTATAGAGATGTTTATGTACAGAGTAGATAGAATGTCCTAATAGGTAGAATGATCCTTAAATCTCAGGAAAAATATCTATGTTGTAGAGATTTTAAGAATCCATTTATGCTGACAATGTTAAAGAATTCTGTTATGTTGACCAAGAAAGAAGTTGACAGTCACAGATTCTCATGAGAAAAATTAAACACCATTTGTCAAACGGAAGTAACAGTTTCGCTCCAGTTTTCAAAGCGTCAATTTCCCATTTGCTTGATCATTTTAGTTAATTAAAATAAAAATGCAACTTAAGGGGCGCCTGGGTGGCTGAGTCTGTTTAGCATCTGACTCTTGGTTTTGGCTCAGGTCATGATCTCAGGGTCCTGGGTTAAGCCCCACCTGGGACTCTGTGCTCAGCGGGGAGTCTGTTTGCGGATTCGCTCTCTCCCTCTTCCTCTGCCCCTTCCCAGGCTCACATGCCTGTGCTCTCTTCCTTTCTCTCTAAAATAAATAAATAGGGGTGCCTGGGTGGCTCAGTCATTAAGCATCTGCCTTCGGCTCAGGTCATGATCCCAGAATCCTGGGATCGAGCCCTACATCGGGCTCCCTGCTCAGCGGGGAGCCTGCTTCTCCCTCTCCGACTCCCCCTGCTTGTGTTCTCTCTCTCGGATGTCTCTCTCTGTCAAATAAACAAATAAAATCTTTAAAATAAATAAATAAATACATCTTGAAAAAAATGTAATTTAATTGATCTGGTTACTTGTCCTTAGAGATGGTTGACTCTTCAGAAGTCTTGAAGTGACTGTAGTTTCAGTAGTTGCAAGTTTCTTTAGCAAGTAGAGTTCTGTGATAATCTGTGGTCCTCTAGCCCTATCAGAAAGGAGTCACATGGCTTTGTAAGCCCTAAGCCTGCTAATGAAACCTTGGAGAAAGTTCTGGTTTTTAATTCCATACAGCACTCTTTCAGCTCTTTTGAGACAGCCCAGGCAGATTGCTTTAAGCCTTTTCATTTACTCTTGCATGACCCACTTTTTTGCTGCATGCCATAGCTCCACACTGATCTGAAGAATGCATTAGCCACAGACAATTGCAATAAGTAGTTTTCCTTAGAAACATTTAGGACTCTCACTGAAATATAATGCACTTTCTAAAAACCTATCAAGTTCTTATAACATTTCTGGGCTCTTCCAGTATTTTAACTCTGTTGATGGATTTGGTGTCATCCAAATACAAATGAGTTCAAGTGGTTGATGCAGATAAACTAAGAGCTTTCTGCATCAAAAACTGTGATGACGTTTTATTTTTTGTCATTATAAAATCTCACATTCAGATGAATCTTGTTTATGCTACATAGTAAGTATGATTACAGATGCCTAGCCTTTCTATGAACATTGTTTACATTCAAAATAATTCTTCAGTAAGTTGTTTAACATCTTATTTTTCTTTGAAAAGCCAAACATTGCCATGACAATGAAAAGTATTTTTATAAAATTGTCAATACTATTTCTATTCATATAGCAAAGCTATTAATTTTTTTCATTCTTATGCTCTCATTATATCATTTACCCTTAAAGAAGAAAAATACTATGAATATATGAATTTATGAATATGAGTACAAGATTATTATCAACAAGAAGCTACTGATGCTTTATAAAAATAATTTAAGGGTGCCTAAATATTATGTAATCTTTTGACATCTTTATGAGGGAGCACTAATATTCTAACATTATTATAAATATTATATTTACAAAAAAACTGTGATTTAGATAGGTAAAGTAACTTGTCAAAGAATGCAGGGATAGCCAGTGGTAGAGCAGGATATAAAACTCTAATTTGTCTTATTAAAAGCTAAGAATTGATTAATTATACCAATTAATATTAATAAAAATAAGATTATATCTGAATACTACAGATGGAATCAAAATGCTTTAGGCCCAGAGAGGGTAGGCAGATACCTTTCCCCTTAGGTACCTATATTGAATATTTTGCTAAAAAGAGAGAAGAATTTTATATGTGGGTGACCTCAAGAGGGCTGAGTCTTTAAAGATTAATTTTGGGTGGAGCATATCTTGGACTGCAAGCCTTTGCTTGGCGGGTTGTTTTTAATTCTGGAATATCAATTAGGACAGGGATGAGAGACAGTCATAGAGACTGGCTGCTTAGAATTTGCAGTTAGCCCTATGCTTATTGAAGAATTTTAAGTGGGAAATCCAGAGTTCCTTTTAGCTTCTCTAACCCAGTAACCCAGGATATAAAATGAATTAGAGATTTGTATTTATGCTGCCCCTTCTTCACACAGTACACACAGGGCATCCCTTCGCCCACCAAAAAAAAAAAGGAAAGGAAGAAAAAAAAAGCAATACTTGAATCTCTTACGATACAGGTGTATATTTTAGAAAGCTAATTACTTATTTTGCAAGGTATATTCTACAAGAAAAAAATGCTGTCAAAACAGTGTATGATATTACACACACACATCATTTATTTAAAACTGACTAGTGTACATCACATAGAATAGAAAGGAAGACAATGATATCATCAATAGGTTTCACATGACTATTATTTAGCATCATAATCTAAAGTAGTACAAGGAATAACTTTATATTTACCAACCAATTAACACAGAGAAGTTTATTAAAAATACTTAAATGAAACCAGTGTAATGTATTGCTAGATATATTTAAAATCTTTCAATTTAAAAATGTTCTTGCTTTAGATTACTGATTATTTCCAGATAGAATATAATTTTATCTTTCCATTTTTTTACTCAGTGTTTGGCACACAGTAGGCACTTATGAAATGCTTGTGAATTGAATACTAGTCATCTACATTAATATCCAAATGTAATATTGTTGAAAGGCCCTTGGACTTAGAATTTTAAGACATGGGTTCAAATCCTGCCTTTACTGTTTGCTAGACATGATGGGCTTTTGAGTAAACACAAAATATCTGAGGCAGTTTCCTCATCTGCAAATTAAGAATAAAAGAATATTCAGAGTGCAGAGTTTTTGTGATGATTAAATATTTTTATATAATGTATGTGAAAGTGCCTAGCCTAGTACATGAAACATAATAGGATTTCTAGAAATCTTTACAAAGAACACAGTAAATTTGTGAAACAAAAAGATGCTGTTTGAGAGTGAAAGGACTTAAATTTCAAAAATATTTTCAATTCTAGAAACAGTTCAGCTTCCAAAGCATGAATTGACTGTTTAGCAAATTCTTAAAATAAAACAGTATGGGGGTGCCTGGGTGGCTCAGTCGGTTAAGCGGCTGCCTTCGGCTCGGGTCATGATCCCAGAGTCCTGGGATCGAGCCCCACATCGGGCTCCCTGCTCGGTGGAGAGCTTTCTTCTCCCTCTCCCTCTGCCTGCCTCTCTGCCTACTTGTGCTCTCTCTCTCTCTCTGTCAAATAAATAAAATCTTAAAAAAAATAAAATAAATAAAAAATAAATAAATAAAACAGTATGAAATGATTACCTTTTCTTTCTAACTAGCCGAGTATACTGTTACACTGTGTCACCTTTTATACTTCCCCACACTATCATACCAGCAACTAAAAGCTGAGTCCCAGAAATTACAGTAAGTTCAATTTTCCAAAAGTGTTGGTCTAGGAGTCAAAGATCAGATAGTGTTTTTGCTCTTTTTGAACTGTGAAATTAAAAGATTTCTAGTAAAGAAGGACCAAACCACTGATTATTATAGCTGATTGATTCTGTACATTCAGAATTAAGTACTATCTGTAAATTATTTAAATAATATATGTACATTTAGTTTAAATTAACATTGAAAATTATAAATCTTTACTACTGACTAGAAGTTTGAATTTGTCTTTTTATTAACTGACTGAAAATCTATGACCATTTAGTTACAAGCTGAACTGTTGACAGAAATATCAATCACTCCACCTAATGGGCCGACACATGTAATTTGTGGAACATAACAAAAGTATAATGTCTCAACCTTATTGGAAAAGCTTGAAACTTGTTCAAACACACTGAAAAGTTATCGCTGAAATAGGACAGAGGCTTTAAAATCTGCTTTGGGTTTGCCATGGACTCATAACTAAGTAAATCAGACATATAAGTGTATTGATCACATATGCCCAAGACCAAAGTATTGAAATGAACACTTAAAGGCAAGGAGACAATGAAAAGCAACACAAAAGCTAGTTATAAGGGAAGCAGTGTAGTTCACTGACAAGAGAACATCACGTAAGTTGTTCAGAATCACCATGGGAGTGTTTTCACTCACTTTGCAAAGCAAGAGTCTACAATCTTCTCATAGGACATATCTACATATCTTTTTTTACTTTATTTTATTCTCTTTTATTTTCCCCTTTTGAAAACAGTACTAATAGCTCTTGGAGCATACTAACAACTCAATGAAGTATTTACAAAATAAGGTGCCCCAATTATTATTTGATAATGTAAAGGATTCATTATTAAAGTATTAAAATTATCCAACATTCTTCTTTATTTTCTGGAATTTCTTCATGCCATCTTCCCTCTGTCCTCTTTCTCTATTTCTTCTCTTACCCCTTTTCCAATTGCATGAAGAAAAAATGTGTGAGCAGAGACTATGGGAAGAACTTCCAAGTTTCAGGGTTACTTTTTTTTTTCCCCCGCTGGTCTTTTCCAGCTTCCATTTTATTTATTTATTTATTTATTTATTTATTTATTTATTTATTTATTTATTTATTTATTTATTTAGATGTAGTGTTCCATGATTCATTATTTGCATATAACACCCAGTGCTCCATTCAATACATGCCCTCTTTAATACCCATCACCAGGCTAACCCATACTCCCACCCCCTTCTCTCTAGAACCTCAGTTTTTTCTCAGAGTCCACAGTCTCTCATGGTTCTTCTCCCCCTCTGACTCCCCCCCTTTATTTTTCCCTTCCTACTATCTTCTTTTTTTTTTTTTTAACATATAATGTATTATTTGTTTCACAGGCACAGGTCTGTGATTCACTTATGGTCAGCTAGCTGTCTTTCAAGCTTTTCCAGGTCAATTATGTAAATGTAATTTATAAGAATTGTAAGCAGCTCAGTTAATGTGCTGTTAGCAATCAACATATCCCCCTCTTCCCTGTAACCTAGAGTCATTGTCCACAATCAACCATTCCATCAGATGAAGGAAAAGGCTCTCCACAGAATCAAAATTCTAAATGAAATGTGTAACCAGCAAAATCTACTTTAGATGTGAAATTATCCCTGTTAAGATCTTATTATGATTCTTCCCTTTACCTCATATACAAAGAAATTACTTTAAAATTACCTAATTTACCTTGCATGTCACTCTTATAATGCTGTAATCCAGATTTGTGGTTATTTTGTATGTAATTACACAGTAGCAAAAAGAGAGGTCAGACATTCATCAAAACTCTTGTGAAAAAAACTAAACTAAAATAATGAAATCTTCTAGTGACTCTACCCATCTAGGAGCCATCATTGTCAACATAATATAGCACCAGATCTGGTTTCTGGTGAGATTGTACTGTAAAGTGAAGCCAAATATCTTTTCTTGTCAGGCCAGCTTATGAAAATCATAGCTAGTGCATATGGATAAGGCAGTGGGGGGTGGAGCCTCTTGTTGAGTGGGAGGATAGAGATTAAAAGGAAGTGAGGGGTCAAAAAAAAAAAAGAAGTGAGAGGTCAGGAGGAAATTAATTTTCTGGAACAGAATAAAGGTGGGTAAATAAAGAGCAAAGGGTCTAATAATAGGATTCTGAATAAAACTGTTATATTACAATTCTGATGAACTTTCACACTGGCTCCAGCTCTCATCTCATCACACGATGGAATGGAGGTTAGTTAGGAACTTCTCCTGAAAGCCAAAAGGAAAGATAGATCCTAAACAAATTAAAGCAACACTTGCTAACAACTTTGCATAGTATTCTTATGTGAATATATAAATGCTATATCTAGACACGAAGTGGACAATTTTAAAAAGTAATGGTTAAAAGGGAGAATCCTGGAGTTGACTGCCAGGGTTTGACCCCAGCCTCACTGCATATAACTATGACCTTGAGGATATTCTTAAACCTATCTGAGCCTCTATTTCCTCAATAGGGCTTCAATTGTAAGATGGGGCTATTAAAAATTTTTACCTCATAAAATCATTGTGAGGAGGAAGAAACAGCCTGAATGATGAGTGATATTGATCCTGTCAATGACTTTGGTGAGTTTATCAGGATTTTACTTAGAAAAAAAGTAAAAAGGTAAATATGATATTTCTTACAGCTCAAATATTGTGGCACAATAATTTTTAAATAAAAAAATACAAATGGACATACGCTATTTATTTAAGATCAAATTACCGTTTACTATTAAAAATAGTAGTTTATTGAGTAGCTACTTTCAGCCAGGCAGAGAATTATCACTAAATCACACACAACAGATGAGACCATCAAGATAATACTTTGGTTCGCCATTGTACTAGGGCTCCTATGTAGTGCAATAAATAAAAGAAAAAAAAAGTACAAGAACTTAAATGAAACAACTAAAACACTGTTTTCTTTATTAATAGATGGCATGATTATATAATCAGAAAATCCCAAATGATCCACAGATAAATTATTATAATCATTAGAAATAATATTCTGGATATAAGCTCAATATATAAAAGTCAACTTCCTGTTTATATTTCAGAGAAAAATAGTTAAGAAATTAAAAAAATTTAAAACCACACCATTTATAATAGCATCAAATCTAGAAAAGTAGTGTAAGAATTCTATACCTAAACTTTTTTTTTTTTAAGAGAGGGAGAGACAGAGACAGAGACAGAGAGAAAGGTGGAGGAGGAGCAGAAGGAGAGGGAGGGAAAATCTTATGCAGGCTCCATGCCCAGCGTGGAGCCCAACTTGGGGATCCATCTCACAACCCTGTGATCATGACCTGAGTCGAAATCAAGAGTCAGGTGCTTAACCAAGTGAACCACCCAGACACCCCTATACCCAAACTTTTAAAAACAAAGAAGCTATGAACATAGATAAATACCATATTTACTCATTAGGAGACTCAATATTATAACAATGTCAAGTCTCCCCAAATAGGTTTCATGGAGCCTGACAAGCTGATCCTAAAATATTTGTATGGAAATGCAAATGGTTCATTTATAGCTAAGATACTCTTTAACAAAGAAAATTAAAAGATGGGAGGACTTGTTCTACCAAATAGCAATATTTATTATAAAGTTAAAATAATTAAAACAGGGTGCTAGTGGCACAAAGAAAGGAAAATGTAACAATGAAATAGAATAAAGAATTTAGAAACAGGTACTTTTGATTTGTTTACCTAGAAAGCAGTGTGTGTGTGTGTGTGTGTGTGTGAAATCTTTTAAGTAATGGTTCCAGATAAATTAAAAAATGACTCTTGCTTCTTACCTCATATCACACTCAAATGTCAATTACAGGTAGATTGTGGATCTAAATGTGAAAGGCAAAACAAGAAAACTTATAAAGCATAATATAGGAAATAATTTTCTTGACATCAACATAGGGAAGGATTATTAAAATGGGACAAGTAAAATATTTGCCATAGAGGAAAAAATAGTTATTTAACCACACTGAAATGCAGAACTTCTTTTTAACTAAAATATACCATTAAGAGAGTGGAGAACAAAGATGGGAGAAGATATTTGCACCATATATAGTTTACGCCATTTATAATTAAAACTTCATATCCAGAATATATAATGAACTCCTGCAAAGCAACGTGCACATCAGAATTATATTCATGAGTCCCAAGAGATCTCTTCAATTATGTTCATAATGGCACCATACATATCATTCTCAAACTTGCAAATATAAAACTGTCTGTCAAAAGGAGGAAGAACAGATACATTGTGGTATATTCACACAATGGAATGCTATGCAGGAATAAGAATGAATGAAATATAGCTATTCACAAAAACAAAGCTAAATCTCACAAACCTATACTAAACTCTATGTACACGGAATAGAGTACTTACTGTGTAATTTCGAGTATATAAAGCTTAAAGAAAGGCAAAACCAAATTACGGATTATAGGCATGTGTGCTTAGGTGGTAAAACTATAAAGAAAATTAAGGCTGTAATGACTATAGAAGTCAGGCTGCTTTGGGGAAGAGAGAGGGTTAATGATTTGAAGCAATCATGAGTGGCCTTCCAAGATGCTGACAATGTCTTATTTCTTGACTTGGGCGATGTTTACCTGAGAGTTCTTTTTATGATAAATCATGGAATAGTATATATATTTTTGTACACTGTTCTATAATGTATATTATACCTTGTAATAATATATATATATATTTTTTGAAATATAGAAGACAAGTTAGAGACCCCATTAAGAGAGTGCAAAGAGAAGAAATAGAGTACACTATGGACTGAACGGCCTCCTCCCCAGCTTCATATGTTGAAGTCTTAACTTCCTAATACCTAATGTGACTGTATTTGGTGATGGGGCCTTTGGGATGTAATTAGGTGTATACAGGGTCATGAGGATGGAGCCCTCATGACAGGATTAGTGCCTTTACACAGAGACACCAGAGAGCTTGCTGCCACTCTCTGCCATGTGGGTACACATTTAGAAAGTGGCCATCTGCAAGCCAGGAAGAGAACTTTCCAGAAACTGAACGCTGCTGAAGCTTAATCTTGAGCTTTCCAGCCTCTGGACTGTGAGAAATCAGTTTCTGTTGTTTTAGCCACTCAGTCTACGGTATTTTGTTATGGCAGCTCAAGCTTACTAATACAGAATATGAGATAATAGTTGCAATACTTAGAAACTTACAAAAGCCTTGAATCCAAAATCAATAAGAAAAAGATATGCAATAAAACAATGAGCACTAGACTGAAGAGGCATTTCACAAAAGGGAATATACAGATGGCCAACGAACATGCAAAATAGCTCGTTATTAATCATGGAAATATAAATTAAAACTACAGCGCCATAGAACTGTACACCAGTTAAGATGGCTAAAATAAAAAAGTATTGGTAAATACGGAGAACAACAGAACCATTGATAACTATTAGTGGGCATGTCAAACGGTTTAAACACTTTTTAAATTGATTTGACATTATATTCTTATTTCCTATTTTAAGACCCAGCAATTCCAGTCTTAGATATATATCCAACAAATACACATGTACATATGAATCAAGAGACAGGCACAGGATTCTTTCCAACAGCATTATTTATAATAATCCCAAATTGAAAACAACCTGCACACCCATTACATTTGTGTGGTCTGGGACAAGAATATGAATGGAGGCAACATATACTTCATGTGTAAAAAGTTAAAAGCTAAAAATTTTAAAAGCTAAACTCAAGATAATAAACCATATTAGTTTTTCCATTGCTGTTGAACAAATTGTCACAAAATTAGTGACTCAAATTAACACAGTTCATCATTCTGTAGGTCAGTAGTCTGGAATGATGTGGCTATATTCTCTAGTCTGAGTGTTACTGTCCTGAAATCAAGATATTTTCTGGGATTTTGCATCTTATCTCAGGATCAGGGTTTTGCAAACTCACTGGTTGTTGGCAAAATTCACTTCCTTGCAGTTGTTGGACTCAGGTCCTGAATTTCTTGTGTCAGCCAGGGCTGTTCTCAGCACCTAGAGGTTACCACATTCCTTACCAGATGGCCCACTCCATTTTCAAGCCAGCATGGTGTTTCAAATCTTTCTTGTATTTCAAATCTCTGGGTTTTTGTTGTTGTTGTTGTTTTTTTTCTGAGACCATCCAAAGAAAATTCTCACTTTTAAATTATCCAGTCCTGCCTGGATAATCTTCCTATCTTAAGGCCAACTATGTGATGTAACACAAACTAGTTTCATCAGTAAAATCCATATTCATAGTCCCAGGGTTCTGCAGGGCATGGATGTCAAGGGAGAGGAAAATAATGGAAGAGTCTTTTTTTTTTATTATTATGTTATGTTAATCACCATACATTACATCATTAGTTTTTGATGTAGTGTTCCATGATTCATCGTTTGCGTATAACACCCAGTGCTCCATGCAGTACGTGCCTTCTTTAATACCCATCACCAGGCTAACCCATCCCCCCACCCCCCTCCCCTCTAGAACCTCAGTTTGTTTCTCAGAGTCCATAGTCTCTCATGGTTCATCTCCCCCTCCGATTTTCCCCCCTTCATTCTTCCCTTCCTGCTATCTTCTTCATCTTTTTATTTATTTATTTTTAAACATATAATGTATTATTTGTTTCGGAGGTACAAAAGGAAGCATCTTAGAATTCTGCTTACCATAGCCTGCCCTCTGGCTCCCAAAGGTGAATGTACCTTCCAAATGCAAAACTTATTCACTACCTCCCAAGAATCCCAAAGTTTTCATCCATTGCAGTTATCAGGTGAACTCCAAAATCTCATCATCTTAAAAGTCTAAAAAGTCATTATCTAAATTATCTGAACCTGGTGTGGATGAGGCTCTTGCTTATAATTTGTTGTGTTCTCTACAACTCCTGGGACACAATTGCTCTCCATCTTTGGACCTATAAAACTAAAGAGATAACTTATGTTCCCCCAATATTCTCAAAACACAATGATGGGATTGGAATAGTTAAAAAGGGGGGAAATAAAAGGTAAAAGGTAAAAAAAAAAAATATTGACCCAAAGCAGTTTTAACATGCAGCCTGGTGAACTTGATGAGGTTTCAAGGCCTGGGGTTAATTCTCTGTGTTCTCAGCTCTGCCATCTGGTTGTTGGCTACACTCTTCGGTTCTTGATTCTATCCTCTTAGTCATTCTTCCATTGCTATGAAAGGTAGCACATGTTTGCAGCTGAATTGTTCAATTAGCCTGCTTTTTGCTAGTATTTTCTCTATCCTTTTCATTCCCAGTTAGTGTTTATGCTGATATAATATTCTCCAGAACATTGTGAACCTTGCTTGAATTCCACTGGTTTTCATTCCATTAAGCAAAGTCTTATCCACCAATATTTTAAAGATAATTCCTTCTCTATCTGTGGCTTCTGCTAAGATATCTGAAGAGTAAGGCCCATAAGCTTCCCAAGATGCCCTCTAGTTTCTGTCTCTAAATCTGTGAAATACACCCTTAATCTCTTGAAAGAGCAGGATGTATAGCCGAATACTCTGATCTTTTGATTTTTCTCAAGTTTCAGCAAAACTTTGTACAGCCATACCCTCAGTTTTTTTCTCTATGCCATGCTTTCAGAATCAAGCTCATAGTTTTGTGCCTTTTTCCACTTCAATACACTGGATTTTCCCACATCATCAAGTCTCCCTATATGGTTAACTATGCAGTTATATGAATCATATTCACAGTCCCAAGGATTATGCCAGGCATCTACACCAGGGGGAGACAGGAAATACTGGGGACCATCTTAGGATTCTGCCTACCAAATAAAGTGTTAAAAATATATTCTTTCATGTTACTTTGGTCCTACAGTCTTCATGTAGCTTGAGGGGAGCCAGAGTACTGCCATTGAAAACACAGAGGCAGAGCAGGTGCCATTCCTGCTTAAGTCTAAGGGTGCTGCTTAGGGTGCTGAACAGTAGAGTGCATGAATACATTGTGATATATTCACAGTGGAACACTTCACAACAATGAAAATGAATGAAAGAAAGTACATCACAGATCTCACAAACACAATGTTGAAGAAAAATCATATGAATTCAGAGAGACAAAATATGCTTAGGTGATAAAATTATAAATAAAGGCAAGCATTTACTGTCATAAACATCATGATAGTAGTTATCTGTGAGGTGGGGTGACAGGATCGGTTATTGGGAGCAGTCAGGAGAGGGATTTAAGATGCCATTATGTTCAATTACTTGACCTAGATAGTAGTCACATGAATATTTGGTTTGCAATAAATTATGTAGCTGAACTCAGAATAAAACTTCTATACTGTTCTGTGCATGTCATAATAAGAAAGGTTAAATATGTAAGGAATTAAGAAAATACCTTGTAAATGACAAATGATTTGATAATGAACCAACACTGAACTAACTCTCTCATTCTCATAATTAAATTGACTAAAGTAAAACACACTTTTTGTCTCTGGTAACCAAAGAATGGAAGAAAAAGATAAATCTCTAAAAATGATAACAAATTAAGAGCATGTGACTTTTAAAGTATTCTAACAAAATTACATTTGTGTCATTTAATAATTACTTTTATTATGAAAATTAATTCAGATGTAATTCCCTTAGTGGTTCTTTAAAGATGTTTCCTTTTAGAAATATATTAGATACGGTTTTAATCATGTTTCTTGCTATATTGAATCAAAATTTCAATTGTGGCACAGAGAATTAGTTTTTTTTTCTCTGAAAAGAGAATTGATTTTTTTTCCCCTGAAAAATGTTTTTTATTTTAAAAGGAAGTATTCCCTATGTTGGGTCCAACTGCATATATGAATTATCTGAATTAAAGTAACATTTACAAATGAATCTCTGGGATACTTCATTTGAGTCCTTTTGGGGAGGTATTAATGAAATGAAGTGCCAGTTTTAAAATCAAGTTACATAGCACATGATATAATTGTCCTCCTATAAAATGCTAATGAATAAGATCAGATAGAAAGAATTTTAGTGGAACCTTTTATCTTCTATTACATTGACTGCTTCATATAATTTAATTTCGCTTTATTTCAGTCCAACATAAAATGAAGAATTCCATTGTCTGCTTAGCCGCCATTTCTCTTGATATCTGAAATATATTTAATTATACAAGGTCACATCTGAAGAGATAAAACTCTCTGGAGGGAATGTAAACGAACTTTCCACTATTGGACCACTTATGAATTCTTTATTACCCTAGAATTACATGATATTATCCTAAAGTGACACGAAATGTCTTACTTCTTGTCCTGCGCATTCCTGGAATGACACTGGAATATTAAGGGAAACTAATGGTTCTGAGAATTGGCCTCTCCAAAAGGTATACTTCTTCATTACTCGTGCTTTGTAACTGGCAGGCCACAGCAGGAAAAGCAATAAGCATATGCTGGTTACAAGTTAGAGACCAGAGTTATGGGTTTTCTTTTATGAGGAGGTACTAAAACTTATGGCAAATTGTAACAGCTGTTTGCAATGTGTTAGAGATGCCAAACTTCTGTTTATGGTAAAATGTTTCATACCAACCGTTAATTAGAAGAATTTATCTAGTACTCAATTACTGAAAGGCTATTTGCAGATTGTCTTTGAAGAGGGCAGTGATGCCTTCACAAAACAAAGCAGAAGCTCTCTCAAAGCTTAGTATTCCCATTTTAAATAGTGAATGATTAATAAAATGTTGAATCTATTTTTGCTCTAGTCTATGCCATGGTTATATAATTTTATCCCAGATATTATAATCTGTATTTCTGTATTCTTAGCAAATACCTATCTTGGAATTCCATGGACTCTGAGAAAAATTACATTTTTTTTTAAAGATTTTATTTATTTATTTGACAGAGAGACAGACAGAAGAGCACAAGCAGAGGGAATGGCAGAGGGAGAGGGAGAAGCAGGCTCTGCACTGAGCAGGGAACCCGATGCGGGACTCGATCCCAGGACCCTGAGATCATGACCTGAGCCGAAGGCAGACGCCCAACCATCTGAACCACCCAGGCGCCCGAAAAATTACATTTTTGCAAATGAAGGAAACATCTCTTTTATTCCCCTAAACTCCCACAACTTTTAATTTTTTACATCTGTTTGGGAAAAAAATTCACTTTCAGCTAAAAGTTCTTGATGCAATTCCCACTCAAAGTAACATTTTTGAAAGCAGAATTTTGCTGCTTTGGTGTGTATGTTTGTGTTTTTGTAAATATAAGTAAATAATGCATCTATAAAATATTTCTATTCAACAGTAAGTTTGACTATTTCACAATAAAGGAAATAGTAACTAGACCTATAACATAACAAAGTATAAGATATTTTAGTTGAATTCTTAGATTAGAATACTGAACATTTTATTCATCAAAATACTACTCCTTCCTAAGGAATTAGTTTAATTTTGAAATCAATATGAATTTCTGATTGCACATCTACGTTTTTCAAAAAGGAAAATAAGAAATGCTGCCTATGGCAAGAACTCTTTACATATATTCAAATATTTTTAATCCAGTTGAAAGATTTTGGCTCAAAACATATGACTAAAAGAGTTTTTAAAAAGGGAATGAGGGGCGCCTGGGTGGCTCAGTTGGTTAAGCCTCTGCCTTAGGCTCAGATCATGATCCCAGGGTCCTGGGATTGAGCCCTACATCAGGCTCTCTGCTCAG
Organism: Mirounga angustirostris; assembly: GCF_029215605.1. Lineage (NCBI taxonomy): Eukaryota > Metazoa > Chordata > Mammalia > Carnivora > Phocidae > Mirounga > Mirounga angustirostris. Next base: position 146,915,948 of record NW_026991710.1, on the reverse strand, counting down.
CAAGGAGTCTGCTTCTCTCTCTCCCCCTCCCACTCGCTTATGCTCATGCATGCACACACTCTCTCTCTATGAAATAAATAAATAAAATCTTTAAAAAAATAAAAATGGAATGAACAAGTGAACAAACAAACAGACAAAAAATCTGGGCCAAAGATTTTAACAGACATCTCACCAAAAAAGATATATAGATGACAAATAAGCCTATGAAAGATGCTCCATATCATATATCATCAAGGAAATGGAAATTAAACAATGAGATACTACCACATACCTATTAGAATGCCTAAATCTGGAATATTGACAACAATTGCTGACAAGGTTGTTGAGCAACAAGGGCTCTCATTCATTGCTGGTGGAAATGAAAAGGGTGCAACCACTATGGAAGACGGTTTGGCAGTTTTTTACAAAACTACACATACTCTTACTGTATGATCTAGCATTCACATACCTTGACACTCAAGTGAGTTGAAAACCTATGTTAAAACAAAAACCTGCACATGAATGTTTATAGCAGCTTTATTCATAATTGCTAAAACTTAGAAGCAACCTCCTGTCCTTCAGTAGGTGAATGGATAAATAGCAGTACATCTAGACCATGGAATATTATACAGCACTAAAAAGAAATGACTTTTTTTTTAAAGATTTTATTTATTCATTTGAGACACAGAGATACAGAGAGAGAGAGAGAAAGCATGAGCAGGGAGAGAGGCAGAGGGAGAGGGAGAAGCAGGCTCCTCGCTGAGCCAGGAGCCCAATGTGGGGCTCGATCCCAGGACCCTGGGATCATGACCTGAGCTGAAGGCAGACGCTGAACCATCTGAGCCACCCAGGCACCCCAAGAAATGACTTTTAAACCATGAAAAAACATAAAGGAAATTCAAACACATATTACTAAATAGAAGAAGCTAATCTGAAAATGTTATATATTGTATGATTCCAACTATATGACATCCTGGAAAAGGCAAACTGAGGAGACAATAAAAAGATCAGTGGTTGCCAGGATTTCTGGGGTGTGGAATGGAGGGAGGGATGAACAGGCAGAGCACAAAGGACTTTTAGGGCAGTTAAAATACTCTGTATGATACCATAATGATGGATACATATTATTTTTTTTAGGATTTATTTATTTATTTGAGAGAGAGAGAGGAGAGCACGAGTCGGTGGAGAAGCAGAGGGAAAGAATCTTCAAACAGATTCCCCACTGAGTGCGGAGCTCAACCCGGGGCTTCATCTCAAGACCCCTGAGATCACAACCTGAACTGAAACCAAGAGTCCAACAGTCAACCAGCTGAGCCACCCAGGTGCCCCATGATGGATACATTGTCCAAATGCACAAAAAGTACACCAAGAGTGAATCTTTTTTTTTTTTTTAAGATTTTATTTATTTATTTGACAGAGAGAGAGAGAGCACAGCAGGGGAAGCAGCAGGCCGAGGGAGAGGGAGAGGTTTCCCACCCAGCAGAGAGCCTGATGTGAGGCTGTATCTCAGGACCCTGGGATCATGACCTGGGCCGAAGGCAGAGGCTTAACTGACTGAGCCACCCAAGCGCCCCACCACCAAGAGTGAATCTTAATGTAAACTACGGACTTTGGGTGATTATGATGTGTCAACATAGGTTCATCAATTGTAACACATGTACCATTGTGATGGGGGATTGTTAATGATGGGGAAGGCTGTGCATATGTGAGAGCAAGGGGTATACGAGAAATCTCTGTACCTTCTCAATTCTGCTGTGAACCTAAAATCACTCCAAAAAATAAAGTCTTAATAACAATGACAACAACAAAACCTGGGTTTTAGATAGTATAATGTTCACAAAATACAGTTTATTTAATGTTAAATAGATGTAAACATTAATTAAAAATTTACTGGTATTCAGAGTAATTTCCATGAACAATAGTCGAGGGAGAATAATGTATAAAAAGGAAAAAAAAGGAAAGAAAGAAAATAAAATGAATAAAACTATTCTCTGTTCCTTATGATTATTTTGGAAATGTAAGATACAGTGCAGCTAAGAATGCAGGATGGCCCTGGGAAGATCAGTAGACTATATAGTAGAGATTTGTGTTAGGTCCTAGCTTTGGCATTGGCATGCTGACATTAACTTCTTATAATATTGGGTTTGTCATCTAAAAATGAGAATAATAAAGCCTGCCACATTGGGTTGTTGTTCAGTTTAAATGGGATGATGTTTTTGATATTGCTTTAGATTTATAATACTCCATTCATATATAAAACATTACTATTAATAATGGGTCACTTTAAAAATGAAATATTCCTTCAAAGGGTTATAATTTAAGTCTTTATGAGTTCATACTATAATTATTGGCTAATCTCTTCATTGAAATGTTTGGTTCAAGGAGAAATCTTACCCTTGATTTTCTTGTGCTAACATCATAATTTAGAAGAACTATTAGAATTGTTTCTATTTTCTAGATGTGACTTTTTTTAAGTTAATAGATTCATTAGTGTCTTTGATAGGTCATCAAGAACTGAACAATCTGAAATATAAAATTCACTTGACCAATTGGAAAAAAAAAAAAACAACCCTAAACAGAGACAAATAACACTAGAGATATTTAAGTATTTAGGATTGGCAAGGAACCCAAATCAATTTAGTTCAGTCTATTTCCCAGTATTTCTTATAAAATTAAATATAGCTACACTATTCCAATTAAAAGACAGAGACCCCAAATATTTTTATAAATGGAAGAGAATATGGAATTCATAGGTAACTACGGATAACAACAATAAACAAAAAAGAGAGAATGGGGCAGTGAGGGTGGAGAGAAAGAGAAAGAAGAGAAAAAAAAATCATTATTCCTACATGGCTAATCCATTCTCTTGTGAGATGATGAAAGCATTATTTAGGAATAAATTTTTCACATGAATGGATAAGAGATTGGTCACTTACCAGTTACCAGTTAGGGAAGGTAGTTATGTAGGATTTTATTGTGAGCTCTGTTGCTTTCTTGCTTTTGCTAGACTAACCTATGTCAGCCATGCTTATTTATCACTGCTACCAGAAAAGTGGCCATTATCTTTTTTTCTTACCTTTTTTGTAGGGAGGAGTTGGAAAAATATGTGTGTGTCCTAAAGTATATAATTGAAAACATGACATTGAAGTTGTGACAGGCCCTGATAATGTACTTCTATTTCACCACAGTCAGTGCCAGGTTTTAGTTGAGATTATAGGTTCTTCACATATTGTAAGTGCTTTTCAGTGGCCTTTCACTAATAGCAACAGTTTGCAGACAGGAAAATAGTTTAGAGAATGGAGACCACATGCTTATGTTTTATTTTGCTACACTCAAACTCACTTCTATAATAATGCAATAACATTTTGAAACACCATTAACATACCAGAATGAATGAACCTTAATTATTTAATCTTCTATCATATTATCCTCTTGAAAATTAATTGCATTTATTTGTCTATATATGGATAAGTCTCTTTCAAAAGACTTCAGAAGTTGTCTAGTAATTACTTTGAAATTTTACCTATTAGAAGTTATAATGAGTTCTCAATTAAAAAATGTATTTCATGGATAAATATCTGACATGAAAATCTGAGACCAAAGAATCAAAAGGATGCCCTGAGGATAAATTGAATCATTGTAATTAGAGGGAGGGAGACACACACACACACATACACACAAAGAGAAAGGAAAAGAGCTTTAGACCCTGCAGAAATAGCACATAACCCTAGCATCATCATCTTCACCATTCTCCAGACTTAAATAAGATGAGGAAAAGCTTGCATTATATCTGAGAAGAGATCTAATACAGGTTAGAAAAGAATGAGTCTCTAATATACAACATATGCTGGATTCCTTAACAACAAAAGATGCTTAAGAATTTATTAAGATCAGACCCGTGCCTCTCACTTAAGGCTAAATGATTTATCCAGGAACTTTTCCTTCAATATCGTCACTTTGGCTTGTTCATTTTCAGACATTTCTGAAACACTGCCCCAAGAATTAAGAAGGAAAATGGAAAAAAATAAAATTAACAAGTTTTCTTATTTATCATTTCCCTCAAGATTTTATGATCCTGTAAGCTAGAAACTATTTAATAAATCTCCAGGATCCTTTGGTGACCCTAATGTCCTTATTAAAAAAAAACAATATTCATAGTCTTATAAGCCTTTATTAGCATACTGGGGCAGAATATTTGATATTGAAACTGTTCAGAAAGATTCAAAAATGATGTTTTTTTAGGAATCACCTATAGAACCTAAGATTATTCACATGGTTTTTATTTTTTTATTTATTTTTTTAAAGATTTTATTTATTTATTTGACAGAGAGAGACACAGTGAGAGAGGGAACACAAGTAGGGGGAGTGGGAGAGGGAGAAGCAGGCTTCCTGCGGAGCAGGGAGCCCAATGCAGGGCTCGATCCCAGGACCCTGGGATCATGACCTGAGCCAAAGGCAGACGCTTAACCGACTGAGCCACCCAGGCGCCCCTTCACATGGTTTTTAAAGAGACATATTAAGTGATCAACTTAAACTTGGTATGATTTTGGGTCAATAGGAAGATTAAAACGATTGTCAAAAGTAGGGCTTTAAATAAGTTGTGGATTTAATTTTTTCATGCTCTTCCTCTTCTACTTTCACCTGCAAAATTATTAATTTTATTCATATTAATATTATTAGTATTATTAATTAGTATTATTAATAAAAATTGCTATAGGGGCGCCTGGGTGGCTCAGTCAGTTAAGCGTTTGTCTTCGGCTCAGGTCATGATCCCAGGGTCCTGGGACTGAACCCCACATTGGGCTCCCTGCTCAATGGGGAGCCTGCTTCTCCCTCTGCCTCTGCCCCTGCTTGTGCTCTCTCTCACTCTATCTCAAATAAATAAATAAGTAAATCTTGAAGAAAAAAATTGCTATAAAAAACCCTTTGTAATCTATTTACTCCCTCAGAATTTTCTACCCTTAATAGCAAGTGTTATAAAACAGTTTTTGTGTGGTAGTCATTTAGCTATGAGGGACAGATGACTCATTCTAATCTAGTCACCCACAAAATTGTCAATGCTATGACTATAGAAGGGATATATTCTATAATCTAAAAAGGTGGAGGATTTTTCTTTTTAAACTCAGGTTGAGCCAGTAGTAAAAGCAGCTGTTGGCAGTGAAAGCCATTGAAGAGAATAAATATGGACCCCATGAAGTCATTTTACAGTTATTTCCCCAGTTTTTAATAGGTTAAATAAGTAGCATATAACCTCCATGTTTCTGCAAGCACAGGCCCCATATGATTCTATTAACAGATGACTGGTGATTCTTAAGAAGTCAAAGTATTAGCCAAAATATTAATATTGAAGAGATGTTTGGTCCTATGTTGCTCTTGTGATGTCTCTAATTTGAAAGCATGGATTAAACTCCTTCTATCCCCTATCAGCCACTGTATAGACATCTGAAATGGATTTCAGTCCCCAAACTAAGATGTGGGTTGTGCACTCCTAATGTAATTTTCTTTTAACTATTAATTTTGGTAAAATACACATAACATACAATGTGTGCCATCTTAACCTCTTTTAAGTGTATAGTTCTAAAGTGTTAGACACGTATATCTGCATTGTTGTGCAACTAATTTACAGAACTCTTTCCTCTTGTAAAACTGAAACTCTATATTAAACACAAGCCCCCCTTTCCCCTCCCCTCAGCCCCTGATGATCATCATTCTACTTTCTGTGTCTATGAGTTTAACTATTCTAGATAACTTGTATTAATGGAATCTTTGTCTTTTTTTGACTGGCTTATTTACTTAGCATAATGTCCTCAAGGTTCATTTATGTTGTAGCATGTGTCAGAATGTTCTTCTCTTGTAAGGCTGAATAATATTACATTGTCTGTATATAGCACATTTTGCTTATCCATTTTTATGTCAATGGACACTTAGGCTGCTTCCACCTCTTGGCTATTGTGAATAACATCACCATGAACATGATCTTTAAGACCCTGCTTTCAATTGCTTTGGAAATATAATGAGAAGTGGAATTGCTTGATTACACACCAATTCTATTTTTAATTATTTGAAGAACCACCTTACTGCTTCCTTGTGCAATTTTCCTTATGTACTTTTTTATCTTTTGCATGAGAGCAAGGGATAGAAAATCTACTAAGAAAATGAAAATCTTTCCAAAATGTTTGGAGGAAAACATCATATAAAAAAAGACTTTGGTAATAGTTTCCAATATGTGAGAAATCGTGAAAGTTGAAACCCAAAGGGAATTTCTTAGGTGAATGCTGCACTTAGTTTAAATGAGGAGCTGTTATAAATACATCCGTACTTCTAGGAATGCCTCTGGCAATTCTGTTTAGCAGGTCTAGTTTGGGATTCAGGTATGTGTGGTTTTAACAAATATATCAGGTAACTTGGATGCTGCCTGACCACTAAATAGCATTTATATAACTAATATTTAGACAAGGGTTTCCACATGTATCAGGTTAAAATTCTAGTAAAGATCTATTGCATGCTTCCAGAAAAATGCATAAAAGTACTGGGCATAGGAGTGATTGAAGCAAACTTTAAATTTATCTGCATGCATTTTGCAGTGTTAGTGGACAAGTGTGTATATATATATATATATGTACACACACATATATATATATCTGTTGATAGATGATAGATGATAGATACATAGATAGATAATTATAGTTAATTATAGTTAATAATAGTTAATTATAAATTTGAGAGCTAAGAACACTTAGCCTCTGAGCTGCAGGTGAGGATAGTGTGTGGAGGAGGCACAGCTCTGATACAATGAGGGTAACTGTAACGGATGCTGTGCTGTGCCACCCTGAATTCCCCTGCAGAAGTGAAGTACTCATTTCCCCAGGGTGGCAGTATTGGTGGTTGATGGCTCTTCTTGCTCACTACTCTCCAGAATTGCGCTGGACCCAATTTGATTCTAATGATCAGCCAATGAAGGTGCTGGTTCTAAAGGTCTATCTCTCTTGCCTCAAAAAGGGTTAACTCCGAGGACAGCTTCAGAACTCCCCTGAGGTCTCTACTGTAGTCACTACTCAATGTTAAATCCTACTTGCTTCACTACCACAAGGGTGTTGGTACTGAGGGCATCCTCTAAAAAGCTGAATGCAAGTCAGTTTCAGAGTCTGTTTCTGGGCAACCTGACATAAGACACCATAAGTAACCAAAAAGAGGTCTAGATTTTGGAAAAAACGCAACTAAGTGGATCTCAAGACCACAGGTTATTCAGTGATGTAATGCAGAAGACCCAAGAGGGGAGCACAGCTTTGCCCCATTGGCCAGTAGGGCAGGTAGAGGATAAGGACCAGAAACGCCACACCCAATGTCAACAAAACAAGAATGAATAACCTTTGGGTGGGGTGGGAAAATTTTAATAGATTAAATAAAATCTAAGTTGACTATTTTAAACAGAAATAAGTGGGTTATTTTGGATTGACAAGATAAGCTTTTCTCCATCAGTAGAGATGAGGGTGTGTAAACTAAGTTGGGCTCAAATGTTGGGAAATAAGACAATTACAACTTTGCATATCTACATCTTATAACTATTTAAAAATCATCTCTTCTATGCAAACAATATTTAATAAGAAATACTGCTGTAAACCTATCACTTCCTCACCATGCTTTTTCACAAAGGATTGTTCTATACTTATTGCTTCCATTTTATTTTTTCCTAAACATTTTCCATCAATAGAAATCATGTTTGTGGCCAGAGATGATTTTTAAAACATATAAGTAAAGACTCCAGGCCAGGTCATACTCGGGTGTCTGGGTTACGTGTCAGTTCTGATTATTCTTCAGTGTGCTGAAAATATAGTCTCTGAACCCACCAATGATCAACTATTTACTGAATGCAATACTATTTCATCATTTTCTAGATTCTGCAGTATGATGTGGCTTCTATACCGTTCTGATTAAGATATAACCAAATAAAGCAGGGCCTTCAACCCTACATACTGTTGTTCTTACAAAATAAACATCTCACATGTGTTTTTTCCTTTTTATGTCTAGTCTAATTCTTTTTTATTTACTTTTTATTTTTTTAAAAGATTTTATTTGTCAGAGGAAGAGAAAAAGAGAGAGCACAAGCAGGAGGAGGGGCAGGCAGAGGGAGAAGCTGGCTCCTCGATGCGGGGCTCAATCCCAGGACTGGGATCATGACCTCAGCCAAAGGCAGATCCTTAACTGACTGAGCCACCTGGGTGTCCCTACTTTAATTCTTGTTTAAATTTTTATTACTTCTTCTAGCACTATATCAGTAATTACACAATTGCTTCCCTACCTATAGTTAAAAAAAAAGCACAACTCTTGAAACAGTCCTATTCATTTGTTCACTCATTCAGCAAATGCTTATTGAGCATATCCTATAGTGAGCACTTTTCTGATGCTGGAGAAACAGTAGGGAACAAGACAGACTATGACTTTGCTTTTGTGGAGCTTGCGTTTTACTCAGGTCTTATCATTTAACCACCAAACTAAAAAATATAATAGCCATGCAGAGAGTTAAAAGAGGTTGCGGAGCTTGCGTTTTACTCAGGTCTTATCATTTAACCACCAAACTAAAAAATATAATAGCCATGCAGAGAGTTAAAAGAGGTGATCACAAGTGACTTCGTGACGATTCTAGGCGGGTGAGTGGAGAAAGCCTCTCACGGGACTATAGTTAAGCTGAGATCTGAAAGAATAGAATCCAGCCACGCTCTGCAGGAAGTGTTCCTGGAAGAGTAGATGGCTCGTGCAAAGGCCCTAGAGAATGACTAAGCTTGGCATGTGTGAGGAACCAGAAGGCTCATGAGTAATGGTGAGGAAAGTGGAGGAAGACGAAGTTAGACCAGAATGAGGCACTGGATAATTCAGTGGCTTGGGGGCCAGGATGAGGGCTTAGGTTTTAAGTGCAATGGGAAGTCATTGGACTATTTTCAGCAGAGACATGCATAGAAAGATTTACTTCCTGGGGGAGGATTCTGGCTGCTGTATGGAGAACAGATTATGGAAGAGCAAATGGGGTAGCAGTGGTTGGCCAGGAATCTGTCAGAGTCATCCAGGGTAGAGAGTTGGCTTGGCATGGAGACAGTGGGGGGGGATAACAGAGGGAGCATTTAGAGATTTTTGGATGAAGAGTCAACAAGACTTGCTGATAAAGTGATTTTTAGAGCACAGCTCTGAACTTGTCTCTCTGGGCTAAACTTCCACTGCGTTACCAAGTCCCTCCACTGTCTGGGTCAGACTTTCATTTGAACCTAAACTTGAGTACTCACCTCACTCTGCCTTGCCTTGCAGATAATACTGCACTTATCTCGTTCTCTATGAGGCTGTTATTGTTAGAACCTAAGCTCTCGAAGGCCAGGCCCACAGCTTTTTCCTTGTAGTTCAAATATGCTGAAAAATATACAGTATGGATAAGGACTCTAATTCTGGATTAGAGAAAGTTCTAGATAATAAATGGAAACTAAGGCTGACCAGGCAGCAGAGAATTTTAGATTCCATGGCCTGCTCTGGGAATAATTTCATTATCTGATGAAAATGACTTTACATCCAAGAGAATTTTAAATGTGGAATAATAATAAAGACTGTAGCTTGGATAGGTCAGGAAAATATGAATTGGACTTTCTGCATCAATACTGAAATCTCTGGCAATATCTTTATTTCTGAGTAATGCCTATAGTCTTACACTCATCTTGCCAAAGTCTTTGTTTAGTGGTGTTGGTTAAAACATCCCTGGTCTAGGCAGAGGTGGGTTTTGGATAGAACAATTCTAATTCCAAGGGGCAGGTCAAGTCATTCATCCTTATAAATCAAATAAGTGAATCTATGTAAGCGTTTTTTTGAAGTGTTGAAACCTGGATGTTTGCTCTGCCTGGGTATTGAAATCCTAATAATTACATCTACATTATTGCAAATTAACTGAAAGCACTGAAGTAGTCTGTTAGGAACTGTCTGTTCTAACCAAAATTTCATATTAATGGAATTATTTTTCAAATTACTCATAAATTTGAGATATGGGATATAAGTTATTGAATTAACCCAAAATGCATAGTTTGAAAATGACATTATAATCATTTAGAAAAAAATTTCCTCTTTCCTATCTTTCCTAGAACCCTCATTCCCAGCACACTCCTCAGATGATAATTAATGCCATTTCTCATTTAGGAAGATCAGTTCAAAAAAAAAAAAGAAAGGAAGGAAGGAAGAAAGAAAATGAAAATAAAGAACTATAAATTGAATCATTAAACTTATACAGGTATCAGGGTCATATGTCTAAAGTCTCTGTGTTGTCTGTGTGAACATAAACATTTACAAGGCACAAATAATGGGATAAAATCTTACTTTAGAAGATGTAATTTGTATTGTAGGTGTAAAGCTCTAAGCCAAGTGCTGTATGTGGGGATTGGAAGGGCAAATAAAAATGTAAAATAAGAGGGTAATTCTCCCTGTTGAAAATAGGGGAAGAGACTTGCTTCCACTTCCTTTTCTTGTAGCATTTGCTTTAGAAAACTTGTAACTCCTTTCTCTGTCTCTTTGAAATGTATGCAAATCATTTTAAAAACTAAATGAGCCTCTAGTCTGCTTTATGACCTAGCAAAGTCTTTCTTTTTTTTTTTTTAATATTTTATTTATTTATTTGACAGAGAGAGACACATGGAGATAGGGAACACAAGCAGGGGGAGTAGGAGAGGGAGAAGCAGACTCCCCGCTGAGCAGGGAGCTGGACGTGGGGTTCGATCCCAGGACCCTGGGATCATGACCTGAGCCAAAGGCAGATGCTTAACCGACTGAGCCACCCAGGTGCCCCTAGCAAAGTCTTTCTTAAGGACTTCAGAACCATTCACCAAGGGAGATAGGACTCCTAATGCCCAGTTGCTGTGGAAGGAAAAGGATACATGGGCACCTTCGCCCTCAAACTACCTTCTATAAACTATATTATTGAGACTGACCACTTTAGAGGTAGGAAGTGTGGGCAGCTATTCCAAGGGAATGTGCTGTTAAGATTTAACTGTGTAGAATGCTGGATTAGTTGAACAATGATGAATAAGATATGTTATTACAAAACAAATGAATCCACTTGAAAATTAATGTATATATTACCCATCTCCCAGGATCAGTACCAACAAGTAATGAGCAAGTTTTATAATTGTAATATTTTTGCTTTTCTTACTTCCTCCTAATTATAACTTTGTGTGCTTCTTTCATTTAAGATAACTTTTACTGTGTTCCTTTATTTTCCCTTTTGAGTTTGTACAGCCTAAGTTTAAGACCTCAGGTTGGTAGTATTTTATACATCAAGCAGAATAAAATAGATAAGATTTGTATCTGTGCTTAGACTTGAATATCCTTAAACCTGTTTCCTCTTTAACAATAGAATTTTCGATGGGCATTACTTGCCCATTCTGATGCAATCTTTGTTGCCTCTGGCATTTAATTAAAACTGCCTCTTAAAGCTGATGTTTTTCTGTTCAGAATACCATTTTTTTTTTATTGTTGTTGTTGTTAAAGGTATGGATAGAATGTGCCTGTGTATAGATTCTTGAAATCATTTCTGAGACATCTGGGGACTTCTGAGAATTCCTCGGTCGTGTGCGATGTCCTTTACATATCTGTATTAATCTCGCATATTAAAAATTACACGGTGCGCCAATCAGAAGCACAAGTAGTCTCACACAAAATTAACGTATATAGTTTGAGCATGTGCATAAAGTAGTGTCTAATCCTGAGCTTACAGAATCCTGATGGGAAATTCTGATTCATTCTGGCATTGACTTAAGGTTTACCTGTTAATAATGCCAAACAGTGCTATTCCATGGTCTTACATAGCATGCTATACTCTCTAGGTATATCTTCTGTTCTTTGTGGAACATCCCATTTCTTAGGAAATTCTGTCATTTATATAAAGTATAAATGTAGGAAAAATTATAGTGCCACAGTCAAATTTGGGTACTCTAGAATAAAACCTTTTGGCTTCATCACATCTACCTGCATCCCCCCTCCCCCACCCCCTCCCACTATTCTTCCACTGCTTATTTGACTCCAAAATGGTGGGGTTTGCTGCAGAGGCATGCTATCTATATTCTTTCTTTTCATTTTATTCTGACTGCTGTATTTTACAGCATCCTAGAAAAGTTTTTTTTTTTTTTATCTTTTATCAGCTCTTAAGAACTCATGGTCCTGTATTGTTAATATTATTGGAAAATTATTTAGGGAGAAACATTGCTTGAAAAGAATAAAACAGGAACCCAAGTCAGGATGAGCTGAATTCAGACAAATAGTTTTAAGTTTTATGACGAGCTAAGTGGATTAGCTTGCTATAATTAGATTATTTAAATTAAGCAATATGTGTACTATGTCCCTGTTAAATATTTAATAAGATACTTTGCTTCCATAAATTTTACTTTAAGGCTAATGGCCAATTAATTTTTCCTGTGATTAATCTAGTAAGTAAATAAGAATTTTAATAAATAGTCATTCCCGGGACAGTTTTATCAGCTTTGGATTAACTCTTCCCACACAAGTTATGTGGCAATGTGATTCAGAAGCCTTTTACCCCCTCCAATGTTTAATTGTACTCTTTCATTTTGGGGCTCCAGACAGTTTTTTTGGGGCCTTGATTCCATCTGTGTAGGTGAAAATTTTAGGCATTTAAACATTATCTAGACTTTCTGTAACATTTAGTTTGCTATTATTTCATAAATATTTACATGCTTTTTCCACTGAATCTGTTCCTTGGAGACTATTAATCTTGGGTATGTATGAACTAAGAGAGTAGAAAGATCATGCTGCTCCTGACGGTGACAGGAATGCTGCTGTGGTCTGCCTGAGTTTCAATTTGTAACATATGATACTAACGTGTAGTTGATGCCAAAACATGATGGGTTTTTCTGAAATACCATGTTAGTGCTCAATACTGTTTATGTCTTTAATAAAGCTAGTTTTTCCTCATTAAGCTAACTCAATTTCTGGAAGGCATAGTGTTTAAAATCCCAGGATGTCCCATTCTTTAACATGCATAGCTTGACCCACATTAATAGTGCTTTAGGGTAAAGAGGGTGTCTTGCCCCAAAGCTCAGTTTATTAAAGACATACTTCCAATCTTTTAGTCATCCCTTGAGTGAAGAGTCAACTAGATAAGCTGACGTGTTCTCATCCATGGTCTTAATGTTGTGATTTAGGAAATGACTAAATTGGGGAGGGGATGGGGTAACCGAGTGATGGGAATTAAGGAGGGCACGTGTAGTGATGAGCACTGGGTGTTATACACAACTAAAGAATCATTGAACGCTACATCAAAAACTTACGATGTACTATATGCTGGCCGACTGAACATAAAAAAAGAAAGAAATGACTAAGTTTCCTCAATGTTCATTTAACTATGATTAAACCAAACTTGGACATAATTCAAATGGTAAAGAGATGGTGCATAAAAACTGTCTCAGCACTGGAGTAAATCAGCTTTTTGTTTCATATCCAAGTAGCTTCTGATTCTGTAAGGCAACTATAAATAATATTGAGTTTTTGAAAGGCACATCTGAATGAAATAGTAACAGCAAAGTTGGAGTTATGAGGACTTTTGGATTATCTGAGTTTAACAGAGTAGCCCACATTAGATGAGATATATATAAAGTTATAATTTATAATAGAAATAGTTTTAACAAGTCAGCAGTATAAATAGAAGGTACATGTATGTGATCTGATTACAAGGTGTCCATTACATTATATTGTGCAGCTGACTTAAATACATAACACATATGGTTATCTATTATTCCCATGAAATATATCTTAACTAGTATAGGTATTTTTAGTAAGAAGTATATGGATTGTTAACCATTTGAAAATTAAGGTATTTTTATATTATTTACCATGTTTAAAGATGCTAATTCTTTAATAACTGGTGTTTCTTTTAAAACTACAATTTGTATCTGTGTCCAGATGTGCCATTGTATTGAGATAATATGGTAAGATAGCCTTCTCAAGTAAACTATAATAGTCTCATATTTGTTTTGAGATAATAGTTTGACTTTAAAAAGTAAGGTAGATTAAAATTTTATTTGCCACATCTGGATCATGTTTACTTATGTAAACTATGGCCACAAGACCTATATGTTGAGGGGCACCCGAGTGGCTCAATCGGTTAAGCACCTACCTTCTGCTGAGGTCATGATCCCAGGGTTCCTGGATCAAGTCCTGCATCAGGCTCCCTGCTCAGTGGGGAGTCTGCCTCTTCCTCTCCATCTACCTCTCCCCCAGCTCATGCTCTCTCTCCCTCGCTCTCTCCTTCTCAAATAAACAAATCTTAAAAAAAAGAAGATCTATATGCTCAGATCATAAAGATCTGTGTCAATACATCGTGTCTCCAGATTTGTTCTTCATTCTCAAGATTGTTTTGGCTATTAAGTGTCTTTTGTAGTTCCATACAAATTTTAAGATTTTTTTTACATTTCTGTGAAAAATGGCATTGGAATTTTGATAGGGATTGCACTGAATTTGTTGATGGCTTCGGGTAGTAAGGACATTTTAACATTAATTATTCCCATCCAAGAACATGGGATATCTTTCTATTTATCTGTGTCTTCAATTTCTTTCATCCATGTCTTACAGTTTTCAGTGTACAGATCTTTCACCTCCTTGATTAAATTTATTCCTGAGGATTTTATTGTTTTTGGTGCTATTGTAAGTGGGATTGATCACTAGATATAGAATTTTCAGTTGACAGTTATTTTCTTTTAGTATCTTAAAAATGTTGCATTACTTCCTTCTGCCCTCCATGGTTTCAGAAAAAAACTTGAACTGGTACTCTTTTGTAAGGAATATGTCTTTCTCACCTGCTGCTTTCAGGACTTTGTCTTTAGTTGTCAAAGCTTAATAATGATATGTCTTGGCATTGGTTTCTTTGGATTTATTATATTTGAGTTTTACTCAGCTTTTTAAATCTATGGGTCTACATTGTTTGATAAATTTGTGAATTTTTCAGCCATCATTTTTTTTAATATATATATTTTTTGTTCTGCTCTCTCTTCCATTTCTGGGACTCTGATGATATGAACCTTGGTTCTTTTGTCATTCTCTCACAGTTCCCTGAGTCCCTGTGTTTCATTTCTTCATTTGTTTTAGAGTATTTTCTCTCTGTTGTCGAGATTGAATTAATTGTCTTCAAGTACACTGATTGTATTCCCTGACATCTCCACTCTACTATTGAGCCTATCCTGTGAGTTTTGAAGTTTCTTTGTTATATTTTTTCCAGGTCTCTAATTTCCACTGGATTCTTTTTTATAACTTCTATTTCTTTGCTGAGGTTTTCTATTTTTCATTTGTTTCATGAGAATTCTTTATTACTAGTTGAAGCATTTTTATGAAGGCTGCTTTAAAGTCTTTGTCAGGTTATTTCAACTTGAGATTCATCTTGATGTTAGCATCCATTGATAGTCTTTTCTCATTCAAGTTGTTACTTTCCGACTTCTTGGTATGATGAGTGATTTTCAATTATATCTTGGACATTTTGGATACTGTATTATGAGAGTCGGGAGTCTATTTAATCTTTTTTTTTTTTTTTTAACAGATAGACTACTTGTTGAGATATAGTGGAAGGTCCAAAGGTAAGGGGATGAGGTAGATGTTTAGCTCCCTAATGGGTCCTGATGATGAGAGTGAGAGAAGAAGAAGTGGAGTTCCAACTATCTCCACCTTTCATTGCCTCATTCAGTTTTATTTATGCCAGAATAAAGAAGGCTTTCACATTTTTATAATAAACCTTGCAAATGTGCATTATATTTTAAATGTTCTTTTAGTGTCATTTTAGATGCCAAGCATAAATACTAGAAAAATTTCCATCAAAATAGGCGTCACAGTTCTTAGCATGATGTTTTACTTATAAATGGATTTTTTTTTATCAAAAGCTGCTCATTCTGTGCTGAAAATTTTGAGGTGCATAGCCTTGAAAACCTATTCATCATGAATTGATTACAGAACTGAATTCTAAAAATGTGGTTAGTCAATATGGTTCCATTAAGCTACAATACCTTATATTATATACTTACGCAATTTTCATCTTCAATTATCTTATAGCTTTTCAGTTTACTTGAATTTATTAGTTGTTTGGGACATCTAAAACTAAGATTTACTTTGAGACTCTAAGTAAAAACTGGATATATCATCCAATATACTCATCTACAAATGGATTTATTTCTTTCTGAAACCCACAGAGTTAATAACGTAAGTATAAAAATTAAAAATTATGGAAAAGAAATGGCCTGTTTACATAACTTAGAATATACATTTCACCAAAGTGTTTAAAATAATCACCTTTGTAAATATATTTGTAAGCCAATATAACATTAAGACAAGCAGTTTACTTGAACTAGTGCAGATGTTTACTAAAACCAGAATGAAACATGACTCATCCTGTAAAGTCTATAACTACTGATGAAAGCATTTATAGCTATATATAGGCTATATAGAAATATGCTATATTTCAGCTTTTGGGGGGTAGAGGAACTTTTCATAAATTCTGCTAGCATTTTCTCATCAAATTAATACTAGAACCTGTCTTCCTATGCTATAAGTTTGTCTTCATAAACCAGGAAGATGATAACTTAGAATATGGTACTTGCCCCTTTCTTTGATATTCTTAAGTATTTTAATACCAGATAGTATCTAAAAAGAATCACCTAAGAGTGATTCTTATTGTAAAAGCAAAATGAGGATTTTACGAAAGTAACTTATGATGTGCCCAGAGATTCTTTGATTAATCCTGAAACCCTGACATAACTACTTAAAAGTCACTGAGCCCAAATGGAAATATGTTCTGTTTCATGGGAAAACTTGAAACAGCTGCCTAACTGTTGATACTCCTTACGACACATTTTGGAGAAAGAATAGCATGAAAGATGGTGATATGTATGACAACTTAAACAATGTGTTAGGAAGTTTTTCAAACTTTGTTGTGTATCTGAGCCAAAGGATCTCCAAAACTACTGGGTCCCATTCCATAGGGTGGAGTTGGGAGTCTGGCTTCTCTGTATTTTTAACAAAATCATCAGGTGATTTTGATGCATAAAGAATTTGTCTCATTTTATTGGGACATAACAAGCATATATTTAACAAATTCTTTTTTTTTAAGATTTTATTTATTTATTTGACAGGGAGAGCAAGAAAGCACAAGCAGGGGGAACAGTAGGTAGAGGAAGAGGGAAAAGCAGGCTCCAGGGAGCCCGACAAGGGGCTTGATCCCAGGACCCCGGGATCATACCTTAGCCAAAGGCAGATGCTTAACCATCTGAGCCACCCAAGCGCTCCTATTTAACAAATTCTTTATGCATCAAAATTACCTGATGATTTTGTTAAAAATACAAAAGAGATCCTTGAAAGAGTTGTAAAAAACTATCAGCAAAATTTACTATTTGTTTACTCTTCATTGAATCCAACCATTATTTCTTTTATATTTACTCATTTACTGATCTATTTCCGAGAGCAGACGAGGTCAGGTGCGCTCAGGGTGGGATGGCCGTAGACCACACCTAGGAATTTGCAGTTTCTATTATAACTCCTTCTT
This sequence comes from Mirounga angustirostris, assembly GCF_029215605.1. Classification (NCBI taxonomy): domain Eukaryota; kingdom Metazoa; phylum Chordata; class Mammalia; order Carnivora; family Phocidae; genus Mirounga; species Mirounga angustirostris. Next base: position 146,898,412 of record NW_026991710.1, on the reverse strand, counting down.
ATAAGGATCAACCCATAAAAGAATTGGCTCCAATAAACTGCTAGGAAGTCATCAGACATAGTTGCCTTGCTGGAGAGAATTTGGGAAGATTGAAGACTGCTTTAAGAGGTCTTGGTGATTTTACATTATATTTTCAAACTACAGTTTCAAATTGACACAAATTGGACATGCTTTGAGACTTCCTTTTTGATATTTAAATAGTCACAGAATTATCAAAACAGAAGGAATCATGTAACTCAAAACTATTGCTTTACACATGAAAGAACTGAAGCCAAGATAAGGTATTTCCCAAGGTCTTAAAGCAAACAGTGACAGATGGAATTTAGACCTAAGTCTCTTTACTATGAGTTAGACAGTATTGCTCATTGAAAATATTTTCTGTATCATCAGGTACATATGGTCCTCAACTTACAATGGGTTGACTTACAATTTTTGACTTATGAAGGTGCAAAAATGATGTGCAATCAGTAGAAATAGTACTTCAAAATTTTGAATTTTGATCTTTTCCTGATAGGCAATGTGATACTCCCTCCTGAGGGGGATACTCCCACTGATGCTGGGAGTCAAAGCTCCTAGTCAGCCACGTGATCATGAGAGTGAATAACTGATACACATAGAACCATTCTGTGTCCATACAACTGTTTGGTTTTCCACTTTTAGCATAGTATTCAGTTACATGAGTTATCTAATGCTTTATGAAAAAAAGGCTTTGTGTTAGTTGATTTGCCTAACTCAAGGATAATGTAAGTGTTCTGAGCACGTTTAAGGTAGGCAAGGCTAAGCTATGATGTTTGGTAGGTTTGGTGTATTAAATGTATTTTGACTTAAGATATTTTCAACTTATGATGGAGTTACCAGAATATAACTTCGTCATAAGTTGAGGAAGATCTGTGCAACAAAAATTTAATAATAAGTTTCAAAAGGAAAATACAACTTACATCCAGAAATACAAAAGATAGAAATTTACTTTTTAGCCAACTTCTCAGAAAATCATTTATTTGGTAAAGTATTTCATTCCTATAGTGAATGCTATGGACTATATATAAAATTTTCTAGACTAAAAGCTTAAACGTGCATGCTGGAAGTGAGTATTATATAATTGTTTAAGAGAGTTGGGAGTACAGAGCATCTTTCAAACTTTTGCTTTGTATGTTTCTACCAAATTTTCCTATTAGAGATAAAATTATACTTTAAAAATGCAGGCATAATAGGAGAGCTCAAGCTTCAAAGAAATTATATGCTGATTCAAATTTCTCTTAGTTGTTTTAACCGCAAAGATAAACACACATTATAATCCAATTATGTTTTATAGAATTCTTAGAAATTTTTTAGGTGCCCAGAGGTAGAGTCACTTCCACAAGACCAACTTAAAGAGAAAGCATGTCAGCATAATATTTTGAATCAGAAACAGAACCTTAAGTTTTTTTTTTCCCTTACATTGAAACTCCAGAGCAGGAAGGGGAAAATGAAGGGGGGCGGGAATCAGAGGGGAAGACGAACCAAGAGACTATGGACTCTGAGTAACAAACTGAGGGTCCTAGAAGGGAGGGGAGTGGGGGGATGGGTTAGCCTGGTGATGGGTATTAAAGAGGGCACATACTGAATGAAGCACTGGGTGTTATACGCAAACAATGAATCATGGAACACTACATCAAAAACTAATGAAGTAATGTATGGTGATTAACATAACATAATTAAAAAAAAAAGAAACTCCAGAGTCTTGCTACATAAAATGTGGTTTGCAGACCATGATATCACATGAATGCTTATTAGAAAAGGTAGACTCATAGGTCCCACTCCAGACCCACTGAATCAGAATCTTCATTTTAACAAGATTCGTAAGTGATTAGTCTGTCTGTACATTAATATTTGGAAAGCAAACTATTAAAGGCATTTTCCTACCATCCCTCTTCCACTTTCAGGATCTGAAGATCCACTTTTCAGCCCGAGAGTAGAATTAAATAGTGTAGAGAGTTGCAGTTAAACTATACAGGACCACAGGACAGTATGTCATTTGGGGATGTGGGGGGTGAGGGATCATGGGTTACAAGGACCAAGAGATGTGGTGGAGCAGAGAGAGGGCATGAGAGAGTTTGATGGCCTCAGGTAAGCATACAATCCACTTAATGAACTGGAAGTTCGGTTGTTAACCACCCAACAGTAAGACTAGTTTTTATGTTGATTATGCTTCCTCTCTTCAATGATAAAGAGTGTACAGCTGGAGTAACACCTTTACATCTGTACAACGCTTCCCCCAAGCAACCATCCTGCCCCTTGACCAATGGTTCTTGCAAATCTTTGAGTCATTTTTCTTCCTGCTTCTTTATAGATTTGCCTTATTGTTGTCTGTTTCATCTTTGCCTATGTTTTAGCCTTTCCTTGTTCTCCAGCTTTCACTCTTCAGCATGTAAACATGCTCAATCTGTTGTATAAAAACCTGTTATGCCTCAACCTTCACTGCTTTTCTTCCCTTTTGCTGGATTTCTTAAGAATCATCTGGATGTTATGGCTTCATGTGGTAGTTGCTCTCCAGTTGCCTGGCTGGGGGTCCCTCCATGCATGGTGTTGGATGAGAGTGTAAGGAAAGCATACTGAGAAGAGAGTTGTTTAATTATCTCAGTATCATTTTGTCAAAAGAAAATGTCATTTAGAGTATGCAAGGCAAATCCAAGTTTGTCCTGACCCTATTAATCATAATCTTGACCATTCTGTTTACTTTATTTAAATCTCAGCTTTAACTCCCAAGATAGCAAGGCTGAAAATATCTCCTGGATAATTATTGTATAACTTTAAATGGCATTATATTTCAAAAGCTTTGTATTGTGCCAGAAAAAAATAAGGTGGTCAATAAATTTTATTTCCACCACCCCCTTTTTTTAAATATACAAATATCGTATTGCTTTATACAAGGTATAATGCTTGGTTCTGTGGGATAAAGATAATTTAAACAATTTCCTTCTTAAAGAACGGTGTTAGGAACACATACAGGATAAGTAATTTAAAGAAATACAGAGAGACCTAATTCTAACTGCAGAGAATTTTAGAAGAAAGGAGAGATTTTGTGGTGATGCACAAAGTAAACTGAACCTTAAGGAGAGAGTATTTGTCAAGAGGATTGAAGTTGGCTGGAGAGGGTGTGACAAGGCTTTGCTCTGAGACACTGCATTTTAATTGAGGACTCATTGACTAAAAAGCTATTACAAGCCTTAACACATAGTCTGAAATTAATCTAAAATTGTATTCCTGGCAACACTTCCATGAAGCTTTCTAAACAGGGGGTATTACTTATCAAAATGCACCCCAGAACCACTGTCTCTTTGGTTAAACTTGCTGATAAGCCCCCTTTGAAAAGAGGTCTTGGACCTATTTCAGAAAGTTTTCTTTAAGGTCATTTAAGGTTGTGAATAATCTCTAGCCATATATCACATATATCGCATTTTTCTCACTTAAGGTTAGTATCAAGGAACTGCTGGAAATATTGGTCACCCAGAGTTATCAGTTCAGGAAAAGAATCTGTAAACTTTGCAGAGAAAAACTCGGTCATACAGTGTAATTGTCCTTCTAAGTAAAAGTACTTTTTCTCTTTGTAGACACAATCTTTCCCTGACACAGAAACTAATATCTTTTAGTAATCTTCCTTAGCCAAGCTTCCAAAGCAGTTTCTTTTTAAAGTTTTTAAGATGTTCCTTCTGTTAGTGACAGCAACCCATGGAAACTCAAGATTATTGTTTTCCTCTGAGTTAGTAGGAAACAAAAATTATTTCTTGTTGATGTATCCAAGTTGTAATAACTCAAGACCTTACTAAGAAATCTTGATGTCTTTGGAAATTACCAAACTCTAATGAAATAAAGAGATCAAATAATCTTTAGCTATGGGTATATTTGATATTCTCCAAATAATATACTTGACATTCTCTTAAATATCATATATAAAGTGTTCTGATGTTTATAACCTATCAGTAAATTTGAAATTAAAAGCATAATAAGAAGTTAGATAACTGCCTAACAGCTGAACACAGTCTTAAAATTCACTTTTAAAATCATATTTCAAAACAAAAATGCGTGATGACATTTGACAATATGAAAACAATATATTGAAAAATAATGGATCATCTGCAGATCAAGAGGCAAGATAGAGGTGAAAATTATACCAGATTTAGAGAGAGTTTTAGAGCAAATGCCTATACTCGACATCTTCATGAGCCAAAATTTTTATGTGGTTGTGAAACATGGCTTTGTCAGAGATTCTGAAAACATTCCACTTTTTAAAAAATTTTATTTTATTTTATTATGTTATGTTAGTCACCATACATCATTAGTTTTTGATGTAGTGATCCACGATTCATTGTTTTCATATAACACCCAGTGCTCCATGCAGTACGTGCCCTCCTTAATACATTCCACTTTTTTTAAAAAAGGGTTCTTAACTAATTTAAAGAAACAATTAAGTAATAATGAGAACAATGCCCAGTTTCAAACTGGGTATATACCAAACAGATATATACAAATTTTAAAACACTGGACACAAATAGCACATTAACTTGTGCTATATTATCTTATTTTTAAGGCTACTTTCTTCAGCAATCTTCTATTCTCTGTGGCTACAATTTCAAATGTAGGGCATTCTTTTTTAACATTGAATCCATTTATTCTATTATCCCTCTGTGTACCCTCCTTCTCAGTAGCTGACCTTATCTTCTCCTTTACTGAGAAAATAAAGCCCCAACATTCCCTCACAATAAGCTTTTCATGTTTGTATCTGGCTTTTTATTATATCTGCATCTGTGATTCCTCCTACTACTTAAAACTGATCTATTTCCCCATGTTCTGGGACACCTATTATCTGGAATTTACTGCCTTCCTTATCCTCCACTCTCTTCTGTATCTTCATCTTTGTCTTTTCTGCTAGATCTTTCCCAATAACACTTCAGGCCCCTCCGCCTCTCTAATCTGTGAAGCAAGGCATTAAAAATGCCCTTGACCTTATATTCCCTTTCAGTTATGTCACATTTCCCCTTTTTACAAAAAACATTGCAAATGCACCATTTCCTTTTTTTCATCACTTTCTATTTAGAATTCAGCCCATCACAATGTGGCTTCTGCTTTCACCACTTCATTGAAACTGCATCCAGGTCATTAGATCCAGCAGACCCATTTCAGGGTCCATGGATTTAGAGTCCTGGAAGCAGTTTACCATTAGCTGACCATTCTTCTGAAAAGAGTTTTCTCTTGGCTTCTGTGAATTCTCACTCTAAAATTTTCTCTTATTCCTATTGCCATTCCTTTCCAATTTTCTTTGCCAGCTTCTTCCGCATTATAACACTTCTTAAACGTTGGTTTGTCTCAGACCCCTGTCTAGGTCATCTCTTTGCTCCACATATGCTTTCAATTTGATCTCATACATTTTTAAGACTTTAACAACAACCTTATGGTAACTAATCTGAAATTGTCATACCCAGTCCAGTTCTCTGTACTGATCACCAGCCTACTGAACTGCTTGAAATTGAAGGTTTTTTTCAGTGATACTATACACACTCACACACACACACACACACACGCATCGGTACACACACACAAAGGAAAAAATTCTCTTCAAACTAGTTTCACTAACAATCCATAATCTCAGAAAATGGTATAATTATTTGCTCAGTATCTTAGTTGAAAACCCAAGAATCTCTGATTCCTCTCTATCACTTGTCCCAACCAATCACCAAGTCCCGTTAATTCTACCTCCAAAGCATAACTAAAATCTGCTCATTTTCTCCTGCCTCACTGCTACTATATAGTCCAAGATATTTTTATTTCTTTCCTTAATTACTGCCACAGCCTAATTGACTATCTGGCTTCCATTTTCTCCCCCTTAAAAGCAAATCGTCATGCTGATGGGAAATCATGCAACTGTTTATGAAATCTCAATGATTTCCACTGTCCCATAAGATAAAAATTTCTTTTTTTTTTTTTTTAAAGATTTTACTTATTTGACAGAGAGAGACACAGGGAGAGAGGGAACACAAGCAGGGGGAGCGGGAGAGGGAGAAGCAGGCTTCCTGCCAAGCAGGGAGCCTGATGCGGGACTCGATCCCAGGACCCTGAGATCATGACCTGAGCCGAAGGCAGACGCTCAACGACTGAGCCACCCAGGTGCCCAAGATAAAAATTTCAAATCCTTAACATGGCTTATAAAGCTTGAATGATTTGACCTTGCTTATCTCTAAAGCACCGTGCTTTCTTTCATACCCTGCAAGTGCCCTCATTCTTCACTGGAGTTGCACTGAAAACTGCGCTGTGGTCTTCTGGGCAATCTCTGGACTCAAGTGATAGCTTCATACAAGTCTTTTTTTTGCCTAGAATGTCTCTCACTTCCCACTTTTTTAAATTGAATTACTCCTAGAAACATGGACTCCTTTAGTGTTTTCATTCTGTATCACCACTACCTTGCACCGTTGTCAAACAATAAGATTTAGCGAATTGAACTGAATAGGATTACAGCCACTGGGATAGCATTGCTTTCCCTCCCTCATGACTTTTATTTTATGAAATATGATTAGAGCCCAAATATCTTAAATGGAATATTAAATATGACCCAGGTAGTATATAAGTATTTTGTATATTATTTAATGCAATCATTTCAACAACTCTGGTATTATTAACTCCATTTTACAGATAGGGACAACAACCACAGACTGAGCAATTTTCCCAAGGCTACACAGTTAATACAATGCAGATCAGAAATAAGAACAAAGTTGTTCACACCAAGGACTGAATTCTGAACTATTACATTACACTATGAGCATTGATTAGATTTTTAAAAATTTGGAATGAAAATTTCTTCCTAATACCCTTTCAAGTGTATTGAAAAATTAACTGAAAAATTTCCTCAGATAGTCAGCATTTTTTTTATATATAGAATCGACATTTAAGAGTGTTGATGTATTGGAATTCAGATCTCTCTCTGAGTAGCTACAGCCAAAATAAAATATGCAAATAAATTATTTTGGGGGCTGATAGAAGCCTCAGCATCCATACTTTCTGCTTTCATTTTTTTCTCCAAAAATATCTCATTGATATTATTGATTGCCATTCTAAATTGATAATAGAAATATGCACTTAAACATGATATTTATAAATGTCGATATTACATCAATTTTTTTATATATTAGGATTCCATATAAAATTCATTTGATAAAAAGTCTTGTTGGTTAAGAAAAAAAAAGAAATTTGTTATTAATAGAGCCACTATTGAATAAATTATACAAAGAAACAGCTAAAATATTAACTTCATGATTGAACAGTCTTTGTCTGTGTTTTCCCATGGTTATATCCCTAGAGTCTAACAGTGCCTGACATACTATAAGCATTCAGTGAATGTTTGTGAAGTGAAATAAAAATTAAAATACAATAAAATATATTGGGGAGGGTATGTGCTATGGTGAACACTGTGAATTGTGTAAGACTGATGAATCACAGGCCTGTACCCCTGAAACAATATATTATATGTTGATTTAAAAATAAATTAAAAAATAAAAAAATTTTGGGGCGCCTGGGTGGCTCAGTTGGTTAAGCGACTGCCTTCAGCTCAGGTCATGATCCTGGAGTCCTTGGATCGAGTCCTGCATCGGGCTCCCTGCTCGGCAGGGAGTCTGCTTCTCCCTCTGACCCTCCCCTCTCATGTGCTCTCTCTCATTCTCTCTCTCTCAAATAAATAAATAAAATCTTTAAAAAATAAAAAAAAAATAAAAAATAAAAAAATCTATATAATAAAATAAATAATAAGCAAATAATAAAATAAATTCTGCTTCCTCAGATTTGAGTAAGAATGTCCTAACACTGGGCGCCTGGGTGGCTCAGTTGGTTAAGCCACTGCCTTCGGCTCAGGTCATGATCCTGGAGTCGCGGGATCGAGTCCCGCATCAGGCTCCCTGCTGGGTAGGGAGTCTGCTTCTCCCTCTGACCCTCCCCCTTCTCATGCTCTCTCTCTCTCTCTCTCATTCTCTCTCTCAAATAAATAATTAAAATCTTTAAAAAAAAAAGAATGTTCTAACACTAAACACTTGCTCTACTATATATTCATCTTTCAAACCACATTCTTTTTGACGGACAACATTGCCGTCACTATATTGCCTCTGTGACCCCTTCTGATGTTAGTACTGGTATTGACATAGACCATTCCCCTTAATAATTTTAAGACAGTTGAAATAGGATTGGAGTTTTTTTTAAGTCTTTAAAGTAGGGGATATTGAAAGAAAACTAAAATCAGTGTTTATAAGGCAAGCCTTGTTTCCAAATTCCCAGCTCCACCTGTTATCTCCTTGTTTGCAAATACCTTCTTTGGACCAACTGCTCACAAGTCTATGTCTAGTGATCAACTCTCTTATAAAATGTCGTTTTCATGAGAGCACCCAGGGGTTCTTCCTTTCTGGGCTGCCTCCAGAATTCCCACTTCAAGTCTCAGAAACCTTTGTTGCCCAAATTATTAATAATAGGGATATACTAATCCATCAGGTTAGTCTGCCATATCTACACACAGGAGCATAGATTCACTATACAGCTAAGAGTAGGAAAATAATTATCTCAGTCCCACACAAATAATGATAGGAAGAAAATAGATATTTCATGACAAACTGCTGTGTGTGTATGTTTTCATGTTGAAATTGTTGGTCTTTTCTACTTTGCAAAGATTGTCAGTTGCAATTCCCAATTTTTAGAATTCATCCTTAAAAGTGAGTTGTACAAATTTACTTTTTGCACTGGAAATGCTCACTATGGTTAAAATTAGTGTTTCATTTTAGGTTTGTTTGTTTATTTATTTATTTATTTATTTATTTATTTATTTATCTATCTATCTATCTATTTATTTATTTATTTAATGGTAAGATGCTAATTTTATCTTCCTAAAACTCTCCCTCAGGAATTATTGTTAAAATGTTTGAGTGTGATGAGTTTTTAAGAGTCTTTTTTTTTAGTGATACACACTGAAATATTTATCGAGAAAATTACATGCTGTTTAGGATACACTTAAAAATAATATGGGGGAAGAAGTAGATAAGAATATAGATGAGATGATGAAATAATAATTCTTGAAACTGAGTGATGGATATGGGGGAATCTCTCTACTTTTGTATATTAAAAAAATTACTATAATAAAGAAGTTAACATCAGATGTTCTCCTGGCAAGTAACCACAGACTTTTCCTCTGTCCACTTCTTGGCAGTCAGTGTATCTGCTCCCATTGCACAGAGACTGTTAAGGGAAACTGAGATGATTCTCTTTGTCTCATGTACAGCTTTTTGGAGTTGAGTATAAGTGAGCATTTCAATGTTTGGATGTGATGTCAAATTTGCTCCAGGATCTTATTTAGGAAGACTTGGTTCCTTTTTTCAGATTGAAAACCATCTCAAAAATTTTTAACTCCCTTTATTTTTTTAAAATATTTTATTTACTTATTTATTTGCTAGAGAGAGAGAGAGCGCACAAGCAGGGGGAGCGGCAGGCAGAGGGAGAAGCAGGCTCCCTGCTAAGCAGGGAGCCCGATGCAGAGCTCGATCCCAGGACCCTGGGATCATGACTGGAGCTGAAGGCAGACCCTTAACAGACTGAGCCACCCAGGCGTCCCTTTAACTCCCTTTAGAATGGTATTTTATAAAAAGAAATGTACCTAATTTTTGACAATTATGTATTAAGTAAGATAGGATTTGGATATGTGATATTAGATAGTCCATTTTAGTCCTGGGCTTTAGTGTCTTACTTACTCTAAATGATTTTTTAAGGAACTAAAACTGATCATCAATTATGTAATGATTTTTATTGTCTACAACCCCACTTACCTCGCCTCTTTTTTGTTTTTACTTATTAAATAAATCACTAAAAAAAGCAAAGAATAAATGGAAGGGCAGACCATGGATAATTCATAACTTTTATTTGCATAGTTTAAATTGAATGCAACCAGGCTTTTAATCATTTAACTAATTATGATTAAATGATATTTCTTATTGAATAATAACAATTTGATTATTAGGATAAGTACACTAAACTACTCTAGAAATTAGGAGATCTGAGCTAGACTTTGTCCATGCTAAGGTCAACATTTTCTCCTTTCTGTTTTTCACATCTAAAATGCAGTAACAGCAGCTTAGTTAAAACTTCACAAGGAAGTTTTTTTGACAACATAAGGCTTCAAGCCACATGGGGCTAAGGATAATTCCTGTCTTGCCCATTGCTAGATCCGCAGCTTCTATCTTAATGTCTTGTACATGGGATAAATATGTGCTTTACACATGGGATAAATATGTGCTTTACACATATTTATGATATGAATAAATATTCATTTATAGATATTTATGAATGAATAAATGAATGAGCTCTTGAAGTTTTTAGAAGGCACACTTCAGGCATCTTACTAACTTTGTTGTATAACCTGTATTTCCTCTCAGGAAATATGCACAAGATAGATTTCATACATTTCACCAAAGACATAGACCTTCCCAGGCCTGGTATAGATTCTTAGGTCTGTTTCTCTAAACTGTAGTTTTCTTACCAGTAAAGGACAATAATTATGTTCTACCACAGAGTATTGTTATTAAAGTTAAGTGAGACAATGTATTCGAATATCTCATTGTAACCTAGAAGGGGCAAATCCCCATGTACACAATGTTGTTGTTATTTTTGTAATTATTATACAAATGTGTGTGATGACAGCGAACACCTGAATCTAGCGCCCACTACAACTACCTTAGTAGTTGTTCATGGGCGATTCATGAAGCTCTTCAGGCCTCCAGAACCTGATATGTAATAAAAGTCTGAAATTGACAATCCATAAGATACTCTAAGATACTTTAGGGCTTTAAAGGGCAGCGAACTTCTTCTATTAATATTGCAAATTCTTACATAAGCCATTTTCAAGTATGAATTGAGAGGTTAGTTTTGCATTCACATTCTTTTTCTTCCAGACTCAGGAAAAGGCAGGAGCTTACAGTGTCCACCCCACCCCCATTCATTATGCCCCTGCATTGCAACCTTACAACCAACTACATATGTAAACACAAAAGATTTTAGTTCAAATTTCAAATTATTTCATTTTTAGTTCAACTCAAATAGCCTATTTCTTTCTGATGCTGCTTCAGTCTCTCTCAGTGGGAAGGCATGGAGTTTATATATTATTCATCCATTTAAAAACCCTGAAGCAAGACCCCTGTGGAGAGTGTTCAGTAATTGGTCTCCAGATGCTGCTGATACGAAGCACTCTAAAAATCCTTAAACATCCCAAGAACACAGTTCCATCTGCTTCACTGGTTGCATATGTTGGGCGCAATAACAGATTGCTTACCCACATTTTTACTCCTTTCCTTCAGTATCTAATTATTTTGTATCTAATATGCCGCATGGTAAAATATATGTAAATGAATAGAAAGCATCTTGCGAAACTGGTAATTACTATATTATTTAATGAAAGTACAGTATAACCAAATGTTCCAACCACAAAATCAGTGAGTGTTAACAATAAAATGGTCAATGGTTTTAATTCTCTGGAAAACCTATTCCTGGTTGAGTAGCAAGAAAAAGTATATAGGTGTGACTGTGCATTGAAATAAATATTCATTAAGTTTAGTCCCATATTATACAGTTAGAGAAATAATGCTAAGAATTTCACTGAAAGCAAACATGCACAAGTTAATAAAGTGCTTACTAATAATAAAATAACTCCTCAATAAGTATAAAATGAAGCATGGACAAATTTTTATTTTGCATAGTCATATTTGTTCTGTGTGTGTATACCCATGCACACATATATACACATATATAACCATGCAAATTTATATATATATGTACACACATATATGTTTCTCTCTATATATACATATATACATACATACATGTTTATACACACATACATATTTATTTATATACACACAAGCATAATCAATTTTCAATGAAATAACTACCCCTCCTTCTCTGAAATTCTCTAGTCTATGTTTTCCTCAAATGTTTTTACACTTCTTCTTTGTTTATGTATTCGCTAATGTTGTTGATTTGTTCTTATGGATCTGTGTGTGTGTATATATATATATAAATTAATATACATGTTATATATATAACTATATATAATACATATATACACACATATACTACAAAGATAAATGGTAATTTCAATTGTTTGGCAACAGTACTATCAAGATGGGGAAATTGGATGATATTTTGCTCTGGATAAATTTCCAGGTCTCTGGAACACTGGCATTAAAATTCTTAAATGGACCTTAGATGTTCTCTCTCACTGAAAACAGTAATAAAACCAATTTGTTCATCTACAAAATAAAATAAAAAAGTAATAAAATAAAATTCTTAAATGGAGAAGGATAGAAACCCTCCTAGAAAGTTGAGATAGGAGTAAACTACTGGATATGATAAGATATGCTTGGGTATAAATGTGGAATGGAAAAGTTACACTTATATCATTTCACATCTTATTTTCAAGCCCTTCACAATCATTTTTAGTTTTCTTTTCTTTTTTTTTTTTTTTTAAGATTTTACTTATTTGACAGAGAGAGAGATAGCAAGAGCAGGAACAAAAGAAGGGCGAGTGGGAGAGAGAGAAGCAGGCTTCCTGCTGAGCAGGGAGCCCGATGTGGGACTCGATCCCAGGACCCTGGGATCATGACCTGAGCCGAAGGCAGTTGCTTAACGACCAAGCCACCCAGGCGCCCACATTTTTATTTTCTTAAGTTTTATTTTCTTATTTTTTTTTAAAGATTTCATTTATTTATTTGAGAGAGAGAGAATGAGAGACGGCACGAGAGGGAAGAGGGCAGAGGGAGAAGCAGACCCCCTGCTGAGCAGGGAGCCCGATGTGGGACTCGATCCCAGGACTCCAGGATCATGACCTGAGCCGAAGGCAGTCGCTTAACCAACTGAGCCACCCAGGCGCCCTTAAGTTTTATTTTCTTAAAGGGATGGAATGGCTAAGGCATAGGAATATTCAGAAATGCCATTCTTTCTAGACTGTGTCCTAAACTTATGATCTTGTGGAACAGAATGCTGCCTTTTCTTCTCTATGCACAGAACTAGTTCCCACCTGTTCAAGAACTGCCGTCACAAAACATAAGACAGTTTCCTGACACCTCAGTTAGGAAATGCTTACCCCCTATGGTGGTTCCAAAATTTGTTTACAAATACTTTGACATCCCTCTCATCAAATAGTGGTGTTACGTCCTCTTCCCTTAAATCTGGGCCAGGTTGTGATTGCTCCAGGTAAAAGAGTACAATGAAGAGATGCCATCTGACCTTGGAGGCTAATAAAATAAAGGCCAGGCAGCTTCTTCCTGGTATGCTTGGGACATTTGCTTTTGGATATTTGAGCTGCCAGGTAAGATGTTTGACTACCCTGAGCTTGCTGAAGCATGAAGCTAGGTCCCAGGGATAAGCCATGTTTATGTGCTCCAGCCAACGGCCAGTAACTACCCACAGATGGATGAGTTAAGATTTCTGCAAAGGAATTCAGCCCCCAGCGATCTAGTTACCCCCAGCCACCATCATTCCAATGAGGTAGACATCAGATAGCAGAGAAAAGCCATCCTTACTAAGTTCTGTCTGGATCCCTGATCCACAGAATCTATGAACATAATAAAATAAGTTTTGAGGGGGTTTGTTTTGCAGCAGTAGTAATTAGGTCATGCAGTGGTCTTTGTTTCAATGAAACTTTTCTTTCCTCGTCTATGACAAGGTAAAATGAGTTGATGTGGTAAGATAATTCCTGCGATGTGTTAGTGAGGTAGCTACATTGAGACCCTTCATGGTTTCATTCTCTGGCTCCCTCTGTAGTCTTGGTTCCAAATGTGCATTTTCATTGTAACTTTGAGGATATAATAATAGTTTCCATCATTATTTAAAATAGTACTTAAAGATGAGAATTCAGGACTAAACAAGAGGAAATACCTCCACATGGCAGCCTTGCTCTCTCTGTTCTCTTTTGCATTTTAAAAATAATTCTATGATGGGGTGCCTGGTGGTATGGTCAGTTAAGCATTCAACTCTTGGTTTCAGCTCAGGTCATGATCTCAGGGTTGTGAGATCAAGCCCCGGGTTGAGCTCTGTGCTCAGTGTGGAATCTGCTTGAGACTATCTCTCCCTCTCCTTCTGCCCCTCCCTTCCGCCCACCCCTTCTGTCTCTCGCTCAAATAAATAATCTCTTTTAAAAATTAAAAAGATTCCATGGTAATAACTAATTTTCCTGAACCTTAAGATGAGGATATTATAATGATATACGGCTGAGACATGAACACCTTCCGGGTAACTGTGACCTTACAAATATTTGTTATATTTGTTATATGTGCTTCCCTACTTCAATTTGCTAATATATGTCCAAATATTAGGTTGATTCATTATGCACTGTGGAATAGGCTGTCAAAAGTGTGTCACCAGATATTAAAAAATAGCACTAAAAGATAATTTTTATCTTCTACTACAATCTTTTCTATTTATTATCAAGTATTTATTTGATTTTATTTTGCTATTGTATTTGAGTCATTCTATCAAGTCCTGACCTTTTATTTGAAAATTACTCACTCCAAACTCAGCTTCTGGACTTTGCCTGCTCATCAGTATGCGTATGAGGATTGCATTGAATTAGAAGTATATAAACAGTATTATACAAAGTTTATGATTTTAATTATTTGTAGAAATAGATGATTTATATAGCTTGTCAATCTTAAGAAAAAAATATTTTAACATACTGCTTTAACAGCTTGAAACAAGTTTTTCTTACTCTATTGGGGTATTCTGCTTATCCATGAGCATCTTGAATTCACTTTAAAGAAAGTTTGTCTACTTTGCTAAATTTTGTGCAAATGGTTTTGAGAGGAAAATTTGGGGCATCTGTTTTTTATGCATAAGTGCATCTCAGCAGGTCCTCAACAAGAAAGCAGAAGGCTACTATTAAAGGAAAGGTTGTGCGTGACAGAGAAAATATGGGTAGAATACATAAGCTGTTTTGAATACAAAATCAGTCTAGCAGACAATGAAACAAATGTAGGCTTGTCTACAAGGTCATCATAAGAATGATCTAGGCTAAAACTGGAGGCAATAGTCCTCTGCACAATGACACAGTCTAGCAAGACTGGCATTTATGAATAGTCCTAATGCTGTGGCCTATCTTTCTTCTCAAGACAACAAAATTTGAAATCCTTTTAAAGAATTTGAAAATAAGATGTTAAGTGACACAGTGTAACTTTTCCATTTCATATTTATACTCAAGCATATCTTCCGCAGTAGTTTCCTCATGTCTCAACTCTCTAGAAAGCTTTACAAATTAGCTGAAAGCCAAGAAGAGAACCCAACAGTTGTTCCTTGGTTTTTGCCCCCCTCCACCCTTGGTTTCCTTGTTTCTTCTCTTATAATATCACCTCCACATATAGTACCCACATAGATGTAACTAAGCAATCTATGGATAAGCCATTTCCCCTTGCTTTTGGGAGTCTTCTCTTTATCCCCTATAAACAAAAGTGAAAACACACAGGAAAAAATTAAAATATTCTAGTCTCTTCTACTAGACTGAAATCTCCAGAGCATACAACATATCTTCATCACTTTACCCTGAGGAGCTAAAATGTTTCCTGGCACTTAATAATTGCTGCAAAACATTTGTTTAAAATTGAAATAAGACCTATAGTTCCGAGGTTTTGCATGTAGTTGCGACTTAGTCCTAATAGCAAATATAAAATCTAAACAGACGGAAAAATGAGCAGTGTATCTTGAATCCATAAGACAAGAGAAGGACATAGGGCAAACTGTTGCCCCCCGCCCTCCAAAGGAGAGACACAAAGGCAAATACAGGCAGTTGTTGCTTACTAGAGCAGAGACTCATGAGTGGAAACTGCCGCTGGAACCATTGCCTGAGTATGAAAACCTGAACTGCTGTAGGCTCAGTATGGACAACACTGAGACTTAAAAACTCCAGCTGGACCCATTCCTAGGGGGACCCGCACATATTGTGCAATTTATCTCCAGGAGCTCTATCAGATTCCCACAAGAATGATCTGAGAAAAATCCCCTTGGGTTTCTGGCAGGAGGAGGGGAAAATGAACCACTTTAATATACACCACAGCATTCCATTCTTCCTAACAAGTCTTACCCTGAGAGTCTCACCTGGTGGGGTATTATCAGTGCCTAACTGACCTGGGGGAAGGGAACTACCCAACTCCAGCCTATTCTAACTTTCATGTCCCACCTAAGAGGGGAGAAAAAAACTGTCATGAAGTTTACAGTCCAGAGGTACAGGCTAACTAAAAGACTGAGATCTAATCAAAGGACTTTAGAACACTTCTCTCCCCACATCTCATCACCACATTACTAAGGGTTTATTTATAGTAATTCCTTTTATCCAGTATATCATACCCAGCTATCAAAAAACAAAACAAAACAAAACAAAAAACTACAAGGCATACTAGAAGAAAAAAAGACAAAACACATACACACACACACACACACACACAATTTGAAGAGACAGAGAGCAAGCATCAGTGCCAGACATGACCAGGATGTTGGAATTCTGAGATCAAGAATTTAAAGCAACTATGATTAGTATGCAAAGGGATCTAATGGATAAAGTAAACAGCATACAGAAACAAATGGGCAATGTAAGCAGAAGGATGACAATCCTAATAAGAAACCAATAATAAATGCTAGAGATTAAAAACACTGTAACAGAAATAAATAATGCCTTTGATGGGTTTATTAGCATACTGGACACAGTTGAAAAAAGAATCTCTGAGCTTGAAGATATATTAAAAGAAACCTCCAAAACTAAAAGGCAAAGGAAACAAAGACTGAAAAAACAAACAAACAAACAAAAACCAAAACAAAATATCCAAGAAATTTGAGACAACTACAAAAGGTATAATATATGTTGAATGGTAATATCAGAAAGAGAAGACAGAAAGAAAGAAAGAAACAAGAAATATTTGGAACAGTAATGACTGAAAATTTCCCCAAATTAATTTTAGACACCAAACAACAGAGCAGGAAAGCTTAGGAACCACCAAGCAAGATAAATACTCTCCCATCCCCATTCACCTAGGCATATAGTTTTCAAATTATAGAAAAGCAAAGATAAAAAACTGGGGGGAGAAACTAAAATCTTACTTATGGAGGAACAAAGATAAGGATTATACCCAGCTTCTCTTTATGTGCATCTTTACATGCATGTAAAAAGAGAGTGGAGAGGAAAATTTAAAGTGTTGAGAGAAAATAAACCTACCAACACAAAATTCTGTACTCTGTGAAATTATCATTTAAAAGTGAGGAAGGAATAAAGAATTTCTCAAACAAAAATTGAGGAAATTTGTTGCCAATAGAAATGTTAACTTCTTTAGAGAGAAGGAAAATAATGCAGGTCAGAAAGTTGGATCTACATAAGAAAAGAAAGAACATCAAAGAATGATTAAGTGAAGGTAAAATTAAAACTTTTTATTTTTCTTACTTTTAACTGACCTACCACATAATGGTTTGTTCAAAATAATAATAGCAACAATGTATTTGATTGTGTATGCTTATGTATGTTTTATATATAGAACATATATATAACATACTATATATTATATATGACAAGAGAGAGTAACTAAGATTATTTTGTTATAAGGTACTCACACTACCCATGAAGTGGTATAGTGTTATTTTTATTTATTTATTTGTTTATTTTTGATATAGTGTTATTTAAAAGATATTTTAAATAAAAATGAAAACACAACTTACCAAATTTGTGGGGGGGCAGCAAAAGCAGTGCTTAAAAAGGAAATTTATAGCATTGAATGCAAATTTTAGGAAAGAAAAAGATTGATTTAAGTCATCTAACTTTCCACCTTAGGAAACTGAAAAAAGAAGAGCAAATTAAATCCAAAGTAGACAGAAGAAATAAGAATAAGTAGAAATCTATGAAATTGCAAATAGGAAATGAATAAATAAAAATCAATTAAATAAAAACCTGGTCCTTTGAAAAGATTAATAAAATCTATAAGCCTCTAGTCAAGTTAATTAAGAAAAGAAGAGAGAAGACACTAATTATTAATATTAGAAAAGAAAGAAGAGACATCACTACAGATCCTATAGACATTGAAAAGCTAATAAAGGAATATTGTGAGCAACTCTATGCCCACACGTTTGATAACCTAGATGAAAAGGACCATTTCCTTAAAAAACATATTTGCCAAAACTCATTCAAGAAAAGATAGACAATCTGAATTGTCTATTCAGATTTAATGACCTTCAAAAATAGAAAGCCACTAGGTCCAGATGGATTCAATGGTGAATTCTACCAAATATTTAAGGAAAAAAACCATAACAATTATTTACAGTTTTTTTTTCAAAAGACACTGGCAGAGAATACTTCTTAACTTATTCTATGAGGTCAACATTATCTAATATGAAAATTAGACAAAATACTACAAGACAAGAAAACTAAAGACCAATATCATTCATGAATATAGATGCAAACGTCCTCAACAAAATATTATCAAATCAAATCAAACAATGTATAAAAAGAATTACACTCCGTGACCAAGTGGGATTTATCCTAAGTATGCAAGGCTTATTGATTTTCAACATTTAGAAATCAATGAATGTAATCCATCACATCAACAGACTACAAAAGAAAAATCACATGATTATATCAATAGATGTGGAAAAAGCATTTGACAAAATCTAACAACCATTCATGATAAAAAGTCAGTAAACTAGGAGAAGGGGTGGGGGGACTTCCTCAACTTGATAACTAATATAAAATATAAAAAATATAAAATAAAATAAAAAATAAAAATATAAAATATATAAAATAAATATAAAATAAAAAATATTAAAAAGCCTACAGCTAACATAATACTTAATGGGGGAATCTTGAAGCTAGTCAACATTAAAACCTGCATATGGGTGTTTATAGCAGCTTTATCCATAACTGCCAAAACTTGGAAGCAAACACAGATATCCTTCAGTGGATATTATCCACTCACTTATAAAATATACAGTATATGGATATTCACAGTATCTGTAAACAGTGGCATATCCAAACAATAGAATATTATTCAGCAGTGAAAACAAATGAGCTCTCAAGCCATGAAAAGACATGGAAGATTCTTAACTACATATTACTACATGAAAGAAGTCAATATAAAAATAGCTTGATACATGCCCTCTTTAATACGGAATGTAGCATTGGGTGTTATATGCAAACAATGAATCATGGAACACTACATCAAAAACTAATGATGTAATGTATGGTGATTAACATAACATAATAAAAAATGGTAATAAAAAATAGCTTGATAAAATTATTTGACTTGCAAATATTGGTTTACTGATTATTTTATCAAAGACACTTGTTGTAAAGAGAGATAACAGAAGCCAATCTCAAGAGGCTACATACTGTATGATTCCAACTATATGATATTGTGGAAAAGATAAAATTATGGAGACAGCAAAAAGACCAGTGGTTCCGGGTGCCTGGGTGGCTCAGTTGGTTGAGCGACTGCCTTCGGCTCAGGTCATGATCCTGGGGTCCCAGGATCGAGTCCCACATCGGGCTCCCTGCTCAACAGGGAGTCTGCTTCTCCCTGTGACCCTCCCCCTTCTCGTGCTCTCTCTCCCATTCTCTCTCTCAAATGAATAAATAAAATCTTTAAAAAAAAAAAAAAGACCAGTGGTTCCATGTGTTCATGTAAGGGGCAGGGAGAAGGATGAATAGGCCAAGCACAGAGAATTTTTAGGGCAGTGAAAGCATTCTGTATGATATCATAATAATGTATACATGTCATTATATATTTGTCTAAATCTATAGAATATACAAAATCAAGCATGAACCTTAAGGTAAAATATAGTTTTGGGGCGATTATGAGGTGTCAAGGTAGGTTCAGCAACTGAACTAAATGTACCACTCTGGAGGAGGATGTTGATGATGAAGGAGCCTATGCATTTGTATGGGTAGGGGATAATGGGAAAGCTCGGTACCTTCCTCTGAATTTTGCTGTGAACCCTAAACTGCTCTAAAAAAAAATCTTAAAATAAATATAAGTAAACCTTAATCATGGTGAATATAAGATAGAGGCACTGGTGAATGATCCATAGATGGTTTTCCACGCTCCTCTGATGGGAATTATCCCACTGCTGCAAAGCAAACAAGCTAGAGCATGACTTTAACTGCACTCCTTTAGTGCTTAAAAACATTACTTTTCCTACATAAAAACATTATGATTCTGACATGAAAATAAATTACAGTAGTATACAGCTTAAAGATATAAAAGAAACAAAATGCTGGTGTTCAACAACAATGGCACAATTTTTCCAGTTCTTTTGTTTGGGTGCATATATTACCCCAAATGTCAACTCACCTATAGCAGAAGTTTGTTATGTTCTGTTTCGGTGGTTAATTTTCACAGACATAGCCGGTACTTAATAAATATTTGATAATTTAATTAAAAACTAATTTGCAATGGAGAAACACTTCACAATATAAATCTCTGAATAGATCAGTAATTATCACACTTTATCAAAAAATATGTTACATTGCGACTCCACACACATACACGTGCATGTGCAAAAGATCTATAAAGCACATTTTATAAGATAATACTTACCAACATTATGTGAGATGCACTCTGGTGTGTTTTTAATTCTATTTCATTCTATTACTTCATTTAAAAAATACTGATCTTGAATCACAAAGCTGATTGATGGGTCATGACCCACAATTTGAAAAACATTATTCTAGATGGTACAAAAACACCAGCTGGCAAATAAAGTGAACAAAGAATATATGTTACCCCCTGCTCCCCCTCCAAAAAGAGATAAGGCAGGAGACTAGGAACAATATAAAAACCTGAAGTTACTTCCATTGTTTTAAGCAGAACAAAAATGCTGTTTTTTCCATTTGCAATGTGATGCACACTACTTTATTGCTAAGGAGACAAGTATTTGGCATGCTCTATTTGCCTTAATAAGTAAAAATACTCATAAAATAAAATCAGTTCCATAATATTTCTTTCCTAATTATGCCATTTTCATATTAAAAATGCAGATCTTTTTAAAAACACCAATTAATTTTAAAGATAAATTCATTAATAAAACATAACATTTAAAACCATATATATATGTACATATACATATATATATCTCAATGCAATTTTTATATGATACAAGTTGTAAGGTATAATTATAGTTTTCCTCCAAAACAAGTTTATACTGAATTCTGTTTATAATTCTGTCATCAACTAAAATGTCTTCAAAGAAATCTTTGTGCCAGTTTTCTTCTGTATAAACTGAGACAACAATTCTTGCAATTTTTATAAAGAGATAACACGTAATCACTAATAACTCTTTAGAGATAGCCTTACTAGAAATATTTACTTCTTTCTATGGTGCACTTAATAGGGTGTTATTGCTATTGACATTTCAATAACCCATTTTAAGCAATATAAGATCAATTCTGAGTCACCTTCTCATCAATGTCAATTATTCAGCAACCTGGGAAAAATCATTAAATAATAATAAACAGCACCACTAATTTGTCCAACCAGTGCTTTTGGACAATAGCACATTATTAATCATTCCCTAAATATATTTCCTGTTACACTAGTACATTGATTATAATTCCAAACAGGTGCTATTTATCTTGGGAAAACCATTCACAATCAAATAATATAGGGCATTTTCCTAAAAATATAGTCACGTTATTTTTTTGTCACTGAATGGCCAATATTTATGAACCTTATATACAAAGTATAATGAATATTTTGAGTCTTTGCATGGCTATCTCAGGTCTTCCACACAGTATATCACAAATCAACCATAACTAGTTATTAAGCTAAGCAATATGAAAAAGGAATGTGTTACAAAACAAGATGTCTGTTCTTTTTTTCTAAGCTTTAAATGAATATATTCTTTTAGGATAGTTTTCATTTGGGGGCGCCTGGGTGGCTCAGTCCGCCTTCAGCTCAAGTCATGATCCCCGGATCCTGGGATGGAGCCCCTAGTGGCCTCCAGGGAGCTGAGCAGGGAGACAGCTTCTCCCTCTGCCCCTCCCCCCACTCCTAATCTCTCTCTGACTCTCTCTGTCTGAAATAAATAAATAAAATCTGTGAAAAAAAAGGACAGTTTTCATTGTATGTTTTCTTTCTATAAATGATACATACAGAATATGTATCTTCACTTTCCAGTCTCTAAACTCATATTCCTTGTTACCTCTTATTTATGTCCAGTTAGAGATGCCACTGTCCCATAAATTCTTTATATCTCCCTATCCCAATCTATTCATTTTCATCCACCCTTCTAGCCTCAAAACTTTTCTCTTAACTTTCCAATTTCACTAATGTCCCCGCTCCTCATCTTCCAAATGGACATTGTAGATTGTAGTCACCTCAATTCTTTTTTGTTCCCCGCCATTTTCTTGAAATACTAAATCTTTCGCACATCTCTTCCTTCCTTTCTCTGTCACTGCACTCATCACACTCAAGATCCTCAAAAACTTTAATTCAACCCTGACATTATTTTCCCAATTCTTCTCCTAACCTTCTATTACTTTTCAACTATAATTGGTCTAGACACTACTGCCAAATGGATTTTTCTATCAAGGAGCCCAAATCATTGCTTTTCTTTTTTTTCTTTTTGTTTTAATTTACATTTTTATTATTAGTGAGAATGAACACTGCGATTTATTAAAAGGTTACATTTTCCAGAGGATGCTTTTCAGATCAGATTCAGAAAAAAAGAAAAAAGAGAGATAGCAAATATTTAGCAAAATTATAAGTTCAAGAATCTAAGGTTCAGGTATGAAACATAAAGAGTTAGTACATAGATTTAGTCATACAGGACCTATTACTACATCTTCTCACATAAAAATCTTATGAGCTTATGATGAGGGTGATGGGAAGAGAGAAGCTTCAGTCACTGATCTTTTTTGGTGCCCTACCTTATAAGTTGAGCTGGACATAAGGATGACAGACATATTACAATCCTCCTCTAAGTTTGGAGATTTGAGAGTAGGGAGATATCGTGCATCATTTTCTGGGTGAGGTCCAGGGAGATGACAAGCGTCATTCATTAGAGCAATTCCCATTGACATTATCGTGTTGCATCTATAGAGTAGAAATGATGACATAGCACAAGGGAACTTGAGGGTAAAAGCTGACATTAGCTTTGCAACAATTAGAAAATTTTATTTTTTCATATCTGAGCTAGTGACTAAAAAATTATAAGTTTGTATTTATATTTCTGCCATCATGTATGCATCTGTATTAGTCACTAGTCACAAGCATCTCTAAATCTCAACTTCTTCATTTTAAAAATGGAGATGATATCTATATAATATGTTTTTCTCTTATAAGTAATGTTCCTTCTTCTTGTCCAAGATCTTATGGGTGGTTTATTTCATGTTGAGCTGATGTATGAGGACCAAGCACACTAACCATGTGATATACCTGGTCAACAAATATATGTGTTGTGTCAACACAATATATGTTGTATCAACTGATATAAAGCCAAATTCCAGCCTCTGGCACAAATTCTGTCCTGAAATGACACTGCTCTCTGTGGCCAGTACCAGGGATCTTTCATCAGACATCTGGTCAAGCAAGGTAGGGCTCGCTATTCGTAGTCTCCGCACCTCTATCAGCAAAGAAGAAAGCTCTGCTGGCACTGCAGTGGCAGGGCTATTTCTCCCAGAGAAGTCCCACTTGGTGCAATGTTTCAGTCACAGGAATGCATCTAGGAGCAGATGGGAACTTAGCTAGGTTTTCATCAGTTCTGTGCAACTTCCACAGAATTCCATCTGATTCTGCAGCTGTAAAGAACTTATGTTCACTATAAGACACAGGTTTTGGTAGATACTACCAAAGTAGATACTATCTACCAAAGTAGATACTATCTACCCTAGTCTTTGGGACAATTTTGCTGGCTGCCAAGGCACATCTACAAGTAGGGAGGACTACTCTCATCCGATCTTTTTAAGCTGTAATTTCCATCCCACTGCAGCTGGCCTGGTTCAGAGCCCAACATGAACTGAGGCTCCTTAATGGAATTTTTTACTTAGGGCACAGGCAGCCATATAACTAATGCCATTACTTGAGTTGCTGAGAAGTATGCAGCTTTTTGGGAAGATATTCTTGGAGCTTGAAACCAAATGATCGTTGTTGAAAAGTTTGTGAATGGTTGTTCATCGTCCACTGAATTTCAAAGGTCAGTACAAGCCCTATTTAAGATGGACTCTATATACCTGCCCAGGTCTGCTTCTCATTATTCTCCCAGTATATTCCCAAGTCAGACTACATACTCATCTTTTATTGTTAATTCTTTCACCCTTTCCTGACTTTCTTCGTAACGTTGCCTTTCCCTGAAAATCCCATCCCATTCATAAAATTATACTCTTCCTTCAGGGATCCAGCTCAGATAATATCTATCTCATAAAGCCTCTCCTCATCTGTTTCCCTGATCTCAGCCTCTTTTGAACCCTCCATATTTGTTTGTAGAATATGTACTTGAGAGAGTGCTCTGAGAATTTTATAACTCCCAAAATTCTAAGACAATATTTGTAAGTAATCTTCCACATACTATTTTAAGTTAAATATTATCCAAGTGACTTTTATGCACAATATACATATATATGTACATATATATGTAATATTTGCAATTTGCCAATCTCCCTCTATTTTAGATGTTTTCATACATTAACTCATTTAATTCCCACAACTATCCTGTGAGGGAATGCTGATATTATCCCAATTTTACCAAGGAGGAAACTTTGTCATAGATATTGTAAATAAAAATGTAAATGATCTCTTCAGACCTTTTATACAAGAATTAGTTCAGTCGATAAGTTTACTGAGCACTTACTTTGTGCTGTGTACTTTACAGACACTTAGACAACAGTCATGAAAACACCCCCATGGAGCTTACATTTAAGTGGGAAAGATGAACAATAAAGATATTGTCAAATAAATAAGTATGTCCCAGCAAAATCTCAAAACTGCCATATGTATTGGCCATATGTATCAGAGACAGTCAAATGATCAAAAATGAAAATTTTGAACCTTAAAAGTCAAAGGTCCAGTGTGTGTAATTTGTGGTATTTTTCTTAATTTGAGGTATAGTCATTTTTACTTGCTTATTCTCCTGGTAGTAGATCGAGTACATTCATGAACTTGATGAACACCCTCCTTGTATCCTTGCCATTTGTTGTGTGACACTGTAACTCCTCCCATCAAGAGATGGAGGCTATTTCCCCATCCCTGAATCCAGCCTGAACTTGTGACTTTCGCTGGCTAACAGAAAATAGCAATGTGTCAGTTCTGAGTCCAGGCCTATGGGACATTGTATACTTAAATTCTCTCTCATCACTCCTTCCTAGGCTAGGTTGCTGGAGGACAAAAATCATGTGGAGGAAAGCCTAGATAATTGAGCCAAGGCCAACCTAGACTACAGATAGCCATTCCCCTAAAACATGTGCTGGAGTCAGCCAAACCGGCAAACTGCCTACCTGTCCCACGTTGGACTGCAGACACATGAGTAATGATTTATTATACAGAAACTGCTAATTGATAACCCCTACAAAACCACCAGCAACTGTAGGACAGGTTTTCTATTCACTCATCTTTGTTTAGCTGGGTAATCCTAGCACATTGTATTTCACATCATAGTTACTTAAATAAGCTTAATTGATTTTAGATGTTAAAGGATTTGACCATGGGTTCAATAAGATAAGAACAGCTTTTAAAAGAGCAATAATTTTAAGTCTAAATGAAGTCAGAATTTACATTTGTTAAAGAGGCCACTAAAGGGGGTCATGAGTAAGGATTAAATAAAGAAATGAACAGTACTCTGGTTAGGAAGGCCACACAGGTAGTAGAGATGAAGAGCACCTTGATAAAAGTACCTCTCTCTCTGCTGTTTTTTAAGACTTCATTTTTGAGAGCAGTTTTAGGCTCACAGTAAAATTGAGAGGAGGGTGCGGAGATTTTCCATACATCCCCTACCCCACACAACCACAGCCTCTCCCAATATCAACATTCCCTACCAAAGTGGTTAAGTTTCATTCTTGGGATTGTACATTCTATGGGCTTGGAAAAATGCAAAATGATATGTATTCATTATTACAGTATCATACAAAAGAGTTCCACTGCCCTAAAAATCTTTTGTGCTGTGCCCATTCATCCCTTCTTCCTCCTACCCCCTGACTTTTCACTGTCTCCATAGTTTACCTTTTCCAGAATGTCATATGGTTGGAATCATACAGTACGAAGCCTTTAAAGGTCGGCTTATGTGTCTCTCTTTACAACATGACACAATAGTCAGTAAACCAATATTTGCAAGTCAAATAATTTTATCAAACTACAGAGCTTGGTATCTACAATAAAATCATCTATTATTTATTTTTATTTTTTTTTAAAGATTTTATTTATTTATTCATGAGAGACAGAGAGAGAGAGAGAGGCAGAGGGAGAAGCAGGCTCCCAAGGAGCAGGGATCATGACCTGAGCCGAAGGCAGACGCTTAACCATCTGAGCCACCCAGGCGCCTCCAAAATCATCTATTATTAATAAAAAGCATACAAACACTTCATAACTGAACTCTCAGATTTTTAGATGTATTTTATCAAAGTGGGTCATACAAGTAAATACATGTAGAAGTGAGGAAATCTGGTTTTAAGGGCATCTGTCTCTTGTCTAATGGATTCTACAGGTGGGAACGCTCTGTAGCAAAGACCATGCCGGCACACAACAGGCAACACTGACCTCCAGGTCACTACCTTCTGGGCTAATATATAAAGCTACAATAATTCAAAGAAAATAGTGCAGTAGTTTGTTTCCACTAAGATCATGTATTTCTTCCTTTTCACTACTGGATATTCTATTTCTAGAATAGGAAATTTTCAGGGGGGGAAAGTTACACCTGATTTGCTTATGCTGGTGAAAAAAGTCAAATGCATCCTTCCCTTCATATACTTTTGATTTTTAGAGAGACTCCATTTATGGCAAATTTAAATTAATTTAAATTTAAACTTAATAAGATAAATATAATAGTCCACGCTCTTGTTTTGCTATTAGATGAATAACGAATCAAAATGTGGATTTGGCCTTCTCTGAGATCTACAACTCATTCTAGGTGGAGATGCGGAGGGTTGATGAGGGAGAGTAGGCACTAACCAGCCAGTTTAGTCTTTCACTATCTTGGTATGTTGTTTTGCTTATGAGTGAATTTCTATTTTAACATAAGGAGAATAATCAAATACAACCACACAGAAACTATTACCTAGAATTTTCTTTCTTATATTACTCTAGAGTTTATTTTCTCCTTTAACTCCCATGGGTAGGCAGTCTCAATGCCAGCCTCCTACATCACCTTATCTTTTATAATGCTCTTAGGAGTGCTCTCTCTCTCTCTCTCTCTGTTTCTTCCATTTTAATCATGCACTCCTATAAATCTTTCAAGCCATATTTATATTTTCTTTACATGTTTAAAAAGAATAAAACAGCACTACTTTCTAAATAGTACACAATTCAGGCAGTTTACCACTTGGAGGAAATATTTTACCTTGCTAATCAAATTGCACAGTGTTATTTTTCTGCTTCTTTCTATCCTAGTGGGAAAGTCTAAGAACACATTTTCTGCTTGAGTGAACATCTCAAATACCTTCCCAGGTTTTATCTTCAAGTTGCCAAATTCATGGTGAATTTTTCGGTTCTCCATGAGAAGCACACAGAACATTCAGTATACTGGTTGGTCACACGATGATGACCAGTTTGCTCATAGGGTGACAGAGAAACTCTTTCCAATGAGTTCTTTTAGAGGCAGTATATAAGTGAGGATAGAAAAGTTCTAATGCGGACCTCAAACCTTAGGCTGTTGATCATATGACCATATGTAATACATGTGTATATATTACATTTTACCCTCAATTCAACCACATGTCATATAACTACTAGTGTTACAAGAGCTGCTGTCATCACTTTTGGTATTGCAGCTATATTTTTAATTTTAATTTATTTAGAAAACTCATTATAGGGCTTAGGTGCAAGAACAAATTAGTATGGAGGAATATTTTATTATATATTTTTTGGAATATTTTATTATAAAATACTCTATTCATAGAATAAATCTATGGGTTAACCACACACATTAACCAGAGGCCATAAACTAAAATTGATCTCAAGAAATCCTTTGCTAGAAACATGATGTTATTTCACTGTCTAGAGCCATCTCAACTTTGATTTTTACTAATGGCTGAGAGTGTTCCAAACTTAGAATCTGAAATCCTAAGTCCAGGGTTAAACAAAATTCAAGCAAATTCCCATGAACCAAGTTACTAAAGAGCATATATAAATATAATTTGAAAATGTACAAAAAGCAAACTGTACACACCATACTCTATAACCTTCTGGAAAAATACCTGCCTGATTGCCTTTTTGGATGTCCAATACTGCACCTGTCAACTAAAATCTGAGTGCTTTTTTGCTGCCAAGGCAGCCTCTGAGTGAATTGCTGTACCTGAGAAATTAAAACCTATGAAAATACAGATTGGAGGGAATCATGAGATACTTCCAATTATCTGATTATATCTTAAATAATTTACCATGAGCCAGAACATATAAAATAAGTGAAACTTTTTCCACAAGAAGGAGAAAAACATAATTGAAAAGTGGCCTGGTAGTAATTTTGGTTTCCCAAATAAAAACACTGTCTGAAAATACATTAAGGACAAATAAGCAATTTTGTAGGTGTGCAGAAAGATGTGACACATTCTTTCTATTAATAAATCACAGCATTTCAACATTTTGATTTAACCGTTCCTCTTTTTGCCCTCACCAACTCTAGAATGAAGGGAATCAATAAATAAGATTACACTCAGCACCTCATACAATTTTTTACCAGTTGGGGGCACAGCTATCCAATTATGGTTTGAGATTTGCTGAACATATATTACCATTTTTTTCAATTTATTCAGAGGAAACTTTTGGAGGTTCATTTGATAGAGGCAATCAGTAGTGCATTAATGTAAATCAGTATTGATTGTGCTATGAAATGCAGTAAGGGATGGTGCACAAAACAGAATAGCTACCTTTTTATTTTTCATTTAATGACAGACAAATGACCTAAGGGAGAAAATTTCATTCATTTCACGAGGAGCAAGAGAACAATATAAAACAACGATTTATGAAAAAAATCCACAATTGTCACATTCTTTTTCCAATAATTATTTTCATTGGGTGATATTTAAAAAATAAGCAAGTACAAATAATGAAAATGCCAGTATTTTTTATAAGATTATTTACTTTTATAGTAAAGGGAAAAAAGCATCTTAATTTCAGAACAAATTTTAGTAATGCATATATCACTGAGTATAATTTCTTCATTCAACAAAGGTTTTCAGTGCATTTAGTATATATGAGAGCGTATACTGGGATATATCAAGGGGTAAAACAGTCTAGGAACGTTGCGCTGGAAGAGATCACATTTTGTTTTATTATTTAATTTTTTCCCAGTTCTATTGAGATATAATTGATATACATCATTGTATGAGTTTCAGGTATACAGTATAAAGGTTTGACTTATGTATATTGTGAAATAATTACTGAAATAATTTTAATTAACATCCTTCATTTCATACAGATACAATTAAAAGAAATAGAAAAAAAATTCTCCTTGTAAAGAGAACTCTTAAGATTTACTCTCTTAACAACTTTCATGTACATCACACAGTACTAGTAACTATAGTTATCGTGTTGTACATTATACCCCTAATACTTATTTATCTTATAATGAAGTTTGGGCCTTACATTTTAGCACAGAAAGATTGGGGCTGGGGGGGAGAACTTAGTAAACAATTAAATGGTATAGTACATTAAACTGTTATAATTAAAAGGATGCATCAAAAAGGAAATCAGGGTTTGGGGACATGGCTGATGAAGCAGTATTGAGAGTATTAAATAGTGTGGCCAGTGAAAGACTTACTGAGTCAGTGGGGTCTGAGCAAAGAGGTGAGGGATGGGTGAGAGTTAGCCAAGCAAATATCTGAGGAAAGGGCTGAAAGAAAGCTCTAAATTGGGATTATGAGAGACTCATTCAAGGAACAGCAGGCAAGCCAGTTTGCAGGAACACAATCAATGGAGGATAGAGGGCATAATAGCAGATAAGTTTAGAGAATGGAGGAATTTTTATGCCATTTCCAAGATTTTGGCTTTTACTCTGAATCAAATGGAAAGCCACTGCAGGGCTCTGTGCATAGCAGTGGCCTGATCTGACTTACATAGAAGGATTGCTCTGGCTTCTATGTTTAGAAGAGACTCTAAGGAAACAGTGGTAGAAGGAGTTGATGCATGAACGTATACTTTGGGACAGGAGCTCAGAATGGAGATATCAATTTGGAAGTCATCAGCATATGTAGTATGAAACTGGATGTGGTCAGGAAGGGAGTATTTTAGGTGGTGAAGAGAATAAAAACAAAGTTTGAGTCCTGAGGAGCTTCAACAGGAAGAGGCAGAAGAGAAGAGTAGGAATCAGGGAGACCAGGGAACAACTAATGACATAGGAGGAGAACTAAGACAGATCTGCTGGAAACCCCACAAAGAAAGTATATCTTGGAGGAGAAATTTTTTGATCATGTGTGTCATGGCTGTGACAACTGGTGAAGTTAGGTGAGTAATGAGAAGTGATCATTGGCTTGACTAATGTGGACATAACTGTGGTCTCGATGGAGAAGCTTTCGTGGCTTTGTGAGATACCAGTAGTTTTAAGAGAGAAGTCGTAGCAGTAGTGGTAGTAGTAGTAGAAATAGTTTTAAGAAGTAGAGTCCAAGTCAGTGATTATAATATATAACTTGTCTGAGCAGTTTTGTTGTACATACAAAGAGATGTTGCCATGGCTGTCAAGAAAAATGGAGTCAAAAGAAGTTTTGTTGTTTTTAAATATGAGAAAAATAATTGCATCTTTATAAGCTGAGAGAGCCAGTAAACAGCAAACAAATGGTGATGTAAGAAGAGAGGAGGAGAAACACTACACTCATGTTCTCAGATAGACAAGATGGCATGAGACTTGGTAGGTAAACTTAAATGATAGCGGATGGTGTAGATGTGGCCAGATGTGCTGAAAGGCCATGGCTGAGCATGGGAAAGAGTTACTGGGTGCTTAGAAAATGCATCAGTCCATTTATCTGGACAATGCAGAATAATTCCAGAGTTGTGTTTATTTATCAGTATCAGTAATTTGGTACCTGCCACTTATTAAGCCATGACCTTTAGCAAAGTCATGACCTAACAACCACCTATATTAGTTTCCCAGGGTTGCAAAACAAAGTATTACAAAGTGGGTGGCCTAAAACAACACAAGTATATTGTCCCACAGTTGTGAGAGCTAGAAGTACAAAATCAAGGTGTTGTCAGGGCCATGTACGCTCCAAAGAGACTAGCAGAGGATTCTTCCTAGGCTCTTTCTGCTTCTGGTGGCTCCAGGTATGCCTTGGTTTGTGACAGCACAGATTTAACCTCTGCCTCTGTCATCCCATGACCATCTTCCCTCTCTGTATCCAAATTTCCCTTTTCATATAACAACACTAGTCATAATGGAATAGGGGACACCCTCCTCTACTATGACCTCATTTTAACTAGTTAAATCTGCAATGACCTATTTCCAATGAAGTCACATTCAAAAGTATGGGGAGGTGGTTCAGACCTCACTATTTTTTTTGAAGGACACAATTTGATCCATAACACCACCTATGCTCAGTTTCCTCTTTTATAAAAATGACAAAAAACTATCTGTTTCACAAGGTTTTAATGGGGATTAAATATATAGTGTACTGATTAAGAGTTCAGGTTCATAAATCAAGATATCTCCATTACTTTCAAAGGGGAGGGGGGAAAATTATTAAACCTTTTCAAGACTTAATTTTCATCTGGAAAGTGGAGATAATAATATTTCCTAGCCCCATGTGGCTAGCATGAAAATCACATTAGAGAATCCATACAAAATATTTAGAGACCCATGTGACTCAGTCCTGTGCCTAGCACAATACTAATAACTCAAGAAATTTAAGGATTATTGGGGCATCTGGGTGGCTCAGCCAGCTGAGCATCCGACTCTTGGTTTCAGCTTGGGTCATGCATGACCTTGGAGTCTTGGGATCAAGCCCCAAATCAGGCTCTGCGCTCAGTGTGGAGTCTGCTTGTCCCTCTCCCTCTGCTCCTCCCCCTGGTTGTGCTCTCTCTCTCTCAAATAAATAAATAAGTAAAATCTTAAATAAATAAAAAAATAATCTTTTTAAAAAAATATAAGGATAATTACTATAATTCAGACTGCTCTCTTTTCTGAAACCTCTATGAATTTGTAATAATATCAATAGCCTAGAGATGTCATATGATAACAGTATTAGATCTGAGGCTATGTCTGGGTAGATGGTGTCAGAACTGAATTGAATTGTAGAACCCTCAGCTGGTGTCAGAGAATTGCCTGGTGTGGAAAAAAACTCCACACGTTGTAATTGGAAGCAGAATCTGAATAGCTAATATTAGACATAGTTGTCAGATGCAGATATTGAGACAATGTATTTTCATGAGCTATGCCTTTGAATACTTAGAGTCTACTAAAAAATAAGCACGTAGTTAGAGGGACCAACCCTGAATTTCTTCACTTCTATTTGTCCATTTTCCCAGAAGTATGACTGTTACATTGTTGGATTAAGGAGATAGAGGAGGAAAAATTAGGGTTATTTGACTGAGTAAATGAATAATGTGCTAATAAATTAAGTAAACCCAGTGAAATTTAGGGATTTTTTGTCATTTTTGAAAACTTCATGAATGCACTTAAAAACATATCATAATAAATAGTGAGCTCTTACAAATACAGTTGACCCTTGAACAATTCAGGGGCTAGGGGTACTGCTTACCTCACCTAGTCAAAAATTTGCATATAACTAACTTTTGACTCTTCGAAGATTTAACTGCTAATAGCCTACTGTTGACTAGAAGCTTTACCAATAACATTAACAGTTGATTAACACATATTTTGAATGTTATATGTATTATATACTGTATTCCTAAAATAACATAAGCTAGAAAAAAGATGTTATTAAGAAAATCATAATGAAAATATATTTACATTACTATATTGTATTGGAAACAAAATCCATGTATAAGTGGATCCTCATAGTTCAAACCCACATTGTTCAAGGGTCAACTATACCTAGATTCTGAACGCTAAACACAAAACTTTATCTTTAGATATCAAGTTAGTTCTTTTTTTAAAAAAAAAGATTTATTTATTTATTTGACAGAGAGAGACACAGCGAGAGAGGGAACACAAGCAGGGGGAGTGGGAGAGGGAGAAGCAGGCTTCCCGTTGAGCAGGGATCCTGATGTGGGGCTCGATCTCAGGACCCTGGGATCATGACCTGAGCCGAAGGCAGACGCTTAACGACTGAGCCACCCAGGCGCTGTAGGTTAGTTCTTTTTGAAGCACAATTATTTAAATCTTTAGTTTCAATAAATATTTGAAATAGTACAGAAAAGGGAAAATGGTTTAGACATGTGAGTCATTCAACTGCAACTACAGGGTATAATTTGCAGATCATCACATGGTTGTTAGGGAAAGATGTGTCATAAGGAAAAAGAAAAAAAGGAGCAATTGCTGAGAAGAATTGGAGAAATACAGAAGGGGGGTTAAAACATTTAAAGAGAAAAATAACATGAAATAGAAGAGCATTGGGATTGCAGAGGCATCAATAAGCTCTGCATAATAAAACAGAGAAAAATGTGACAACGTAAATAGACTAAGTAGAAAGAAATTAAATCTCAATGGGAGGAAGAAAGGTTATCTTTAAATATCTAAGGCTAGTGTTAGCCGGACGGATGAAGAACTCTATTTGAATTGCAGTAAAATGCTAACATTTAAAAAAGGCAGGGGTTCAGACAAGACAGAACTGTGGATTTGGGACTGGAGACCTGGGCTCTAGTCAGACCTTCACCAGGGGTGACATTAAAAATATTGCTCAACCTGCTTACAGGAGGAGAATTCACAAGGCTTCCTGCTATAGCATGAATTCACTCTTTCGCTGGATCCAGAGGTCATTGGGTCATTGGGTAGGAACCACGGAAACTTGGTTGCAAGATGGAGTTGGAGACCCTCAGGAGACTAGAAGTAGTGGCTATAATATTTCCAGGTGCCCCTGGAAAATTTTAGTGTTTCATTAATGGGTATATCCAAACTGGTACATACCATATGAATACCAACCTTGATCTATGGACTAGCTGGGTGAAATATAGAATCCCAGGGGAGCTGGACTAGATGGCCCTAATGGACATTTACAATTCTAGCATTCTTTGACTCTGCATGTGTTTGTGTGTGTGTGTGTGTGCAGGCACACGCAGATGGATATGTGTGAGTGTTACATCCCATGTATGGGCATCTTTGGATTTTTAGATTGACTTGAATTGTGAAATCAGTAGTTCCAATTAAATAGAAGAATCCTTTCGTATGATTAATTGCAAGGAACAGCATATATATATTTTTTTCTTTTTACAAGGAGTAAGGCTCTTCTAAAAGCATCAAAGCATGATTCTCAAAATCCAAATGGTTCACAATACTTTGTGTTGTGCTATTTATCAAAAGTTAAGGCAATGTATTAGCACTAAGAGCCTGTTCTCACCCCATTTCAGTACTTTAATTGATTTTGAAATTTCTTTTTACTGTCAGCATTATTTGTCTTTGTTTTTGAGTACAATTATGCTGATGCTGTGTTCAATATCTATGGCAGATGATATAAAACCTACAATACATAAGGGAGCATAGGGCTTCTCTTTCTGCATATATTCATTCCATTAGTTATTCCATATATATTAATTAAGCCTTTCCTAAGTAAAGCATACTAGTTAAGGATGAGCTCTGGAGTCTGATTGGTTTTAAATCCAGACACCACTAACGCTCATAGACTTTATCCTCTTCTGTGACACGGGGATGGTGCGTCTCTCCTAGCATTATGATGACTGATTTAAACATTTCACACAACATACTTAGCATATTTCCTGGCACCTAGTAATGTTTCATACATGCTAGCTCTTCTTTTTATGTGCCTGGCACTGTGACACACCTGGGTCTCTCTCTGGTCTGGCACAGCTTCACACTCCTGTAAACAGAGCAATCTCATTTGTTGCTTCATTATTGCCTGCCATTTTGGAAAAACAGACACAGGTCTCTAGCATTTTTTAATTGTGCTATATTTCTTGAAGATGAGCCTTGAAAAGTCGGCAAAAGTAGTCAACCCACCTCTTCTCATCCTCCAGCAGGTGCCCACATAGCTTATGGCCATTAATTTACCATTGATATCACTCCAGTGAATTTTAAAATCAGAGACTGAATTAGTTTTTCTCGTTATAAAATTATTTTTTTAGAGAAGAAAAATAGGATATATGATAGGCAATTTAAATTTAAGCAAGCATTATAGAATTACCAATTACATTTAGTTGGTCCTTTAAAATAGGAATGGTGACTTGTTTGTCATCAGCAGTAAGTGCACATATGAATTGAAATTTCAGACATTCCTTTATGAGGACACTGTGGCAGTGTTTGTCAAGGCAGTCATTCTGTCTTACTTCTAAGATTGTCTACTTTTATATCCATGCATATTTTTCACCACTTCTCAACCTATAGCTTCCATTTAAATGAATCCAGTTTTGTAATCATTTCCTTTAATCTTCTCAAGGTCCACTCCTGTCCTTATTTCCCCAGACTCTCCCTCCATATTATTGGCCCATCCCATCACCAAGTGAGTCCCATCTTTTGTCAGGAGAGGGTCAGAGATAAGCAGTGCTGATCTGTAGAGCAAAAGCTGACCAATCAATTCCCTGTCATCCTTAGGCTAAAGTCTCATAGAAAG
Organism: Mirounga angustirostris; assembly: GCF_029215605.1. Taxonomy (NCBI): domain Eukaryota; kingdom Metazoa; phylum Chordata; class Mammalia; order Carnivora; family Phocidae; genus Mirounga; species Mirounga angustirostris. The sequence continues at coordinate 146,862,525 of NW_026991710.1, read as the reverse complement.
AAAGTAATTTCTTAAGAACTTCCTAAAGAGATGGGCAGAATAATCTTTACCAGAAATGCCCATTGCCTGCTCGTTCCCCATCGGCAACAAACTGACACCATTATGAGTTATTTGAGTCCAGACAATTCAATTAAAAAAAAAAGTTGCTATATAGAAATAAAGTTAGCTAGGTAATGGAAAGGATTAAAGAGGTCTAAGCTATCAACTGCACAAGGCACACGGTGGACCCAGGACCAGAATCCTGGGGAGAAGGAGCTGAACAGTGGTGCTGGCGTCTCTGAGGGAGGAGACAGGGAATCTGATTCTGCAAGTTCTGGAAAAATTGCAAACTGGATTCAGGGGCTGCTATAGGAGTAAACTGTTGCCCCTGGCAGTGTTTCATGGGATGACACAGGCAGGAACCAAAAGACAGAAGGGAGCAGGTCTCTTTTTCCTCCTGAAAACTTCTCATCTCCCTCTAGTGGCTCCTACTGGCAGAGTCTAACACGAAACCAACTGCAAAGGAAGTAAGGGTTTATAGAGTCCCAACTCTCAACATCTCAAAGCCAGGTGGGCTTAGAAAGCTACCAGTTTGATAATTGCTTGACTACTAAGACCTGTTAAGGCCCAATTCAAGTCACCGCCTTGGTGAATTTATCCTGACAGTGCTTGCTCAAATGTTTATCTAATTCCTTTTGTGCTTCTTCTTTTTTTTTTTTTAAAGATTATTTATTTATTTATTTATTTATTTGAGACAGAGAGAGCACATGAGAGGGGGGAGGGTCAGAGGCAGAAGCAGGCTCCCCGCCGAGCAGGGAGCCCGATGCGGGACTCGATCCCGGGACTCCAGGATCATGACCTGAGCCGAAGGCAGTCGCTTAACCAACTGAGCCACCCAGGCACCCTCCTTTTGTGCTTCTTGTTCACGCTACATTCTAACACTTAATGGGTATTATGATGTTCTCAAGTTATATCATGAAATGTAGGACTATTATAGGAGGATGTATTTATTATAGAAAGTATATAAATAAATCAAATAGATTTTTTTTATTTCTTAGCTAATGATTGCATATGCAAATAATTTTACACCTTCAAAATAAATATAATTCCCTTGTGGGGAGGACAATTTAATTTAATTTCCCTCCATTTGTACCCAATAGATTATGTAATAATACTAGTCATAAAGTAGATGTTTGAAAAACACCTACTGAAATTATTTTTCCAAACCATGTATTTCTAATAGTCTTAAACAAAATATAACCACATCAGATGCCCTTTAAGTTATCCAGAAATCCTAGCTGTATAGCAACAACTTTGCTTGGATGTGTATTTCATTGACAGTTTGTAAAAATGACTCAGCAGAATTGTCAAGGTTAGGTAGATTCCAACAATTTGTCTTAAGTTGGTATTAGAAAACCTAAAAGCCATGTATCTGTTGGAAATGCGAATTTGAGCGACTCATTGCAAAGATGGCTTCAATGCCTCCTCCCAAATTCACATTTTAAAGACTGTGGATACAAAGATGGTGAGGTTGACTTCTCCATCTGTTCCATGTGGGCTAGTCTTATGACTTGCTCTGGCCAACAAAATGTGGTGAGAGACAATGTGCCAGTACAAGCAAATGCCTCAAGATACCAAGCACACTTCTCTATGCTCCTCCTCTCTCCATTACTGTCTCTCCCTCAGCCTTGCCACCGCCATGTGACAAGCAGGACCACTCTGCTGGAGGATGATGAGAGTCTCCATGTGGGAGAGCCAAGGTGCCCCAACCGACAGCTAGTCTCTTGGAGATGCTCAGTTGCATGAGGTAGCCCAGGCAAGTCCAGAGGAACCACTCTCTGAGCCCTACCCAAATTACTGACGAGCAGAATCACATGCTAAACAAATGGTGATTTAAACTACCAAATGTTGAGGTTGTTATGCAATAGCTAAGGGATACAGTCAACATTCATGGTTTTAAAACAATTTGTAGGAGTCAATTCAGTCCATGTGTAACCTGAAATCTACTGGCTTTAATTATCTCTGCCCTTTGCCTTTTATACTGGGGAACTTTTCTTCTCCTAAGCTTAGAAATACTATTTATTGTTCCTGCGCAACACAGTGTATCCAGTGTATTTCAAGTTTTTATGCCTTGAGTCCATTGTATTGGTTAACGAGATATGTCTGGTGACTTAGAGTAGTCAGGCTGTCTTCTGGACAGTCTCCCAAAGGGTTATTAGCACAACATGAAAGTCACTAAGCTAAAATCAGCTACAGCATTACTAAGGAACACTAAGTAACAAAGTAACATATAAATGCAAATTTCATAAGATTAAAGACCTTTTCCAGGAGGCCTATAAGCGAACTGAGATGGGAGAAAGAAAAGAAACAAGATAATAGACATTCAATATAAGACACTGGTTATCTAAAAGCTTACAGTAAATTTTTAAAGGAAAATAACCTTAGATGGTAGCATTTATATTTCCTACTGGCTTTGTTAACATTTTGAAAATAGTGCATGGTCTGATCTGAGCTTCTGTTAGGGGAAAGAAGCTTTATTTTTCTTCAAATATACCAACTGATGGATCAGTGTCATTTATGAATACAAGCTTAATTTAATAATAGTATTTTTTTAACCCCTAAGAGAAGTGTAAAATGGAAAGCAAAGGCCAATGCTTTTCACAAAAAGCCCCTATTTTTATTTCTAATCTTTGTATTCAATACACCTCAATTAATAGTGCGTTGTCCTTGTCAACTCTAGCCTAGCTACAAAGCATGAGGTATAAGACTATAAAAAAGAAAAGTAAATAAAAATGTGCTATTCCATTCATTAGGTATTGACTTTTCCAGAAATTAAAAATTTGGCATGAATATAACAGCTGTTTTAAAATTACTAGTGGCAGTTTATAGAATCATGTTATAAAATTCAATTGTCACATTACTTTTATACATTTTCAAAAACAAATTCTGAGTTAATTCATATTTTATTTATCTCAAAATAAATGCTTTTAGGATATAATGTCTTAGCTTTGTTTTAGCGAAGGCATTTGTTTCTCCCTCTTCCATTTTTTTTTCCTTGCTCCTGCTCTAGAAACAGCAAGTAAATATATGTCTCAGTTATTTTTCCATTTTAATCAATAAGTGTACTTACAATCCTTTTAAACTCTTGTGCTTTTGAAACAGCTCTCATTATTTATCTCCTGTCATAGAAAGTACAAAACAGACCATAAGGAAAATAAACTGTAACTACGTCAGGTTTTAGATATCTTGAGATGACATAACAGTGTACTGTAATCAGATTGGAGTATGTGGTCAGTCCTAATACACTGTAAATGAGACAGACAAGATTACTTACTCTTCACAAAACAGGCCCCATTATGCTCCCAAACCTTCCTAGATTGTCCTTGTTCAAGGTGCTTTCCTTGCTTGGAGTGCCCTCACTCTAAGTTTCTGCCTCTTGAAATCCTACCCACATTATTTAAGGCTGAAAGAAACTACACAGCTTTCCCTTCTCCTTCCCCCTTCACACTTGTATCCAATTCCAATTCATTCAACCAGTCAACAAATATATCTTGCATATCAGTTTCCCAGGTCCTATACATGTTTTTAGTGATACAGTAGTGAACAAGATAGAGTCCAGTACTCATGAAGCTTGCAATCTAGAGATGGCAAGATATATTAGATATTATGTTATTTCCCGTAAGCAGTTGTACGGATGGACCTACACAGATAAAATCATTTGTCTGGCACACTGGCTAAATAGCAAAAGCTCTACTGAAGGTGACACTTCAATTTAGAAGGTTCCTCAGACTGAAAAGAAGAAATTTGGAGCAAGTTCTTGGTGTATGAGAGAAGGCGTTCTTTATTTCTTATCCTTGTAGATAGCATCCTGCTGATACAGGTAGACAGTGATCTGAGAGGTAGGGGCCCACACAAGGCAGCTGTAAGCAGTACTAATTCTTTGGGCCTAGAGTTTAGTTTTTCCTCTTTATCTTGGAATAGGTCCATGATGCCTGGTGAGTAAGTGAGGTATTAACTCTGACCTTATTAGCCAAGACATTCGTCCTAAATGTGCTTTATATGGTGATTTCTCATTGGTTCTCTCTTACAATTTAGGAAAGCCATAGAAAAGTACTGGTTTCTCTTAGTTGTATTAAGGAGAACCAAGAGAAGAGAAGAGAGAGAGAGAGGAGCAGTATCTCTATAAGCAGGAAAGTAGAAACCCAGATGTCCATAAATAAGGATACTTAGTAAGCTGCCACATCTGACCAGATAGTTCACCTATCTTAGCTAAATCTTGTAAATTTTGCATTTTACTTTTGCCATAAAGATTACCTTCTCTTATAAGAGGAAAACAATCATTGAAAATGTTGCCTCCAGTGAAAAGGATTTCCCTTTTCCACTTGGTTTAGTGTGAGGCAGTCTGGGAACTGGCAGAGGGACTGGAAAGCTACATGGGGAAGCCTGCAACCAGCCAGAATATGAAACCATGTGAACCATCCTGAGGAACTCACTTGAGTATCCAGGCTGATACAAAGTCCAGTGTCTAAAGCTCTGGAGTGACTTGGAGAATTGTTGGTATCAGAAGTTGGAATGGTGGGGGCGCCTGGGTGGCTCAGTTGGTTAAGCATCTGCCTTTGGCTCGGGTCATGATCCTGGAGTCCAGCGTCAGGCTCTCAGCTCAGAGGAGGGTCTGCTTTCCTCTCTCCCCCTGTCCTCCCCCCACTCCCCCCCCCCCCCACGCTCATGCTCTCTCTCTTGCTCACTCTCTCACTCTCTCAAATAAACAAATAAGTAAATAAAATCTTAGAAAAAAATAAGAAGAAGTTGAAATGGCGATGTGGCAGGGTTTTGCAGTGGCAAGTCTATTCAGTATTGAACACTCGGTCATCAATTAGACCTGGTAAACCTATTCATAAATAGTAGAATCCTGCCCAGTAGGCTAGAAGTACAGGAAATAGGATTTGGTTTCAGAGAAAGGGTTTGGTAAGAGTCCAGAAAGATATAAAGGCCTCTGCCAAAACATCTAACACCTTGTGGAACAGGAATCTAGAGTGACACCTAGTTTTTGAATTGGAACAATTTCAGAAACAGATAAGGACCTCAGGGAAGCTTGCATCCCAGATTTGGGGGAAAAGACCATCTTAATCATATAGGACTGAATGATGTATTTTCTAGCTCAAGTACGTTGTAGCAGTTTACTGGAGCAGAACTAAGTCTGGAGGTAGGAGATTATCACCCCATGCAAAGGAGAAAAAAACATGGTGGAAGTTTTCCTGATGTTCCTCTTTTCTGACTTCCTGCAGCACCTTGTTCTTTATGAAATGTATATCATTGGCACTTGAGTAGAATTTATACTTGTCTTTTTCCTCATTTGAACATTATAAATATGCAAGGGGTATATATGTTTGTGTGGTATGGAGTGCAATACCTCAGTTTAGAAAGTTCTCAGTAAATAAAGCAATCTACATCAGTAAATGAAGTGGATTAAGCCCTTGGTAGGTGTTTTTTGGGTTTGTTTGTTTGTTTGTTTGTTTTTCCTATTTCTTTCCAAAAGAACCTGAAGTTGGACACTCTTATTTATTTTACAAATGGGACATGTTTTCAGGAATGGAACTACCAATATATTGTCATATTTCTTATTGTCACTTAATACTCTGGACTTATTTGCCTCTGTCCTAAGGGTGCTGCCATGGACTATTGATTTGAAAGAAAAAAAAAGTGAATGCATTTAAGATCTTTGCCAGAAAAAGAAGTAAAAGGAGAATATTTTATTCAGTCTTTAAATCTTGGTGGTATCATTCCATAACCTTCCTCTTTCAATGCTGAAAACTTTTCAAATTTTAATCATGACCTTATGTACAACTCATGACAAATTTCAGGTAGTGAAAAGTAGTCAAGCAAGGAGATAAAGCAGTAAGTAGATGGTAAATACTAGTTGTTGATCAGAGTTTTATGTGCATCTGTTTTGTTTTCCTCTTAAGACAACTGTAGAGTTTTAATTAAAAATAAATAAATAAATAAAATTCATTTAATTAGTAGTAACTCTCAGTAAATCAGCTTTAAACCTAAATGGCTTCAAGGAGAGCCAGTTGCATGATTTAGAGTCAAAATAATAACTATTTTAAGCACAGTACTGCTTTAATGAAAAGTCCAATCTTTCCCATACATTTCTTTTTAAATTCTCTGTCCCCTTGCTAGAGTACTTTTACATTTCTCAATTAAAGACATGCCTTCATTGGGTAGATTAGCATTCATAGGAGGTTGTGATTTGTGATTTGGTAGTGTTAATGGCCCCATAGCTCACATCTCACATTTCAAAGTCACCTAATTTCTGAGGAAAATTTAGCTGTCAGTGCCTTTCTTACTATTTTTTTTCCTTCTAGAAATTTTGAGATTATTAGTGAGGACAAGAGATTACAAATTTACATACATAAAGTCTTAGGGAAGATACTTGTATTAACCCATGGGAATTATTACACATCAGTAGCTACATTGTATATAATATAAATAATTTTCTTCATAGAACTTATTTAAATAAAGCCTGTTATTATATTTTAAATACATGTTCAGTTGTTTAAAGAAATGTACGTACCCTCCTATTTTCAAAACCCATGAGCAGCTTTATCTCAGCATCCTAAGCAGAGAGAATGATTTTATTTTATTGGCAGAAGATATCCATCCAAAGATTCTCCTTGGTAACACAGAACATCAGCTATTTTGTTAGAGAATTCCATAAAATATATATTCAGACTTCACATCTTAAGAGTACAGAGCAGCAATGTCCAGAGAGGATGGTAATAAATCTCTGGAAACATAGCTTGTTTGGGGCAGAGCTGAGATCAAAACTCAGATTGTCAATTGACCTGGTTTTTTATTTTATTGTATTTGATTATATTTGATTATATTCTGTTGTTGTATTTTTTGGTTTTGCTTTTTCACTTTCACATTTAAAAAATGTTTTTGCTTATTTAACTATATGTATAGGTTTATCATTCCTACTAATGATAAACTTTTCAACCTCCACCCCTCCCACCCTCCACCCCAGTTATGGTCCTTTTAGGGTAGTTTCCACAGCACAGACTTCTAATTACATTTGTGGACACATGGGTAATAACATCAGGAAATTACATATTCATGGGGCATGCTTGCAGATTTTGTTCTGGAGTACACTCAATCCAAAGGGCTTATACTTATGTTTTGTTTGTTTTTAAAGATTTTATTTATTCATTTGAGACACAGAGATACAGAGAGAGAGGGAGAGAGAGAGCATGAGCAGTGGGAGAGGCAGAGGGAGAGGGAGAAGCAGACTCCCCGCCGAGCCGGGAGCCCGATGCGGGGCTCGATCCCGGGACCCCGGGATCACGACCTGAGCCGAAGGCAGACGCTTAACCATCTGAGCCACCCAGGCGCCCTATACTTGTTTTTAAGTTGACTGTTGATGACTTTTCTTTCAAGGTATATGATAATTATATTAATATTATATATGATATTTTTCATATCATACATTTATTACATAATACGTGATATATATTACATTATGACATCATATCCTCCCTTTGACTACTTCCCTTGACACACTGCTGGAGAAGACTGACCCATCTTGTACCTTTATGAGCTAAAGAAGTCAGATCTCCAACCTCTTCCTTTTCACTACCCTGTTCCTTGAGCAGGTCCTTACCACTTCTTCCTTTCTAGATTCTCTGCCTAATACCTATACTTTGTAACATTGTCGGTCCATTCAGAAATATAAGGGTCTTGCCTATAAAGATTAAATAGGTCTTTATGGCCTGCTATAAGATCCAGGAAATATTATAAATAATTTAATATATGTATACACCTTTGGGATTAGTGACTGCTCCGGGAAGCTCAGTCAGATTCTTCACTACACCTTTCAGTAACATTTAAAGTACAAGAAACAAATGGAATTAGCAAATTGTGTCTATTAGACTTATATCACAGTAAGATCTCTGTGCACATTTCCTAAGAAGATAATATTTAAATAACACATGAAATGGAACATTCAATGCTGCCTAAATCACCATGATGAATCTTTCTAGAAAATATATGTTTGCTTGATGATTTAATGTCAATAGAAAATAGTGACTTGACTCAAGAATCTGCAACAAACCTTCCCTTACTATATACAGAGTCTGGGCACTGGGAAAGCTATGGTAAACAGAATCCTTGAGACCCAGAATGTACATAATTATAAGGGAAGCCTGACAATAAGCACATAAATAAATATAGAAAGTAATTTCAGGTACTAATAAGTGCTTTGTAAAGGATAAAAAGATTAACATGCAAGAGAATGGGTGGAGTCCATTTTGGATAAGAAAAGCCTCTTTTTATTTATTTATTTATTTATTTATTTATTTATTTATTTATATATTTTTTTAAAGATTTTATTTATTTATTTGACAGAGAGAGACACAGCGAGAGAGGGAACACAAGCAGGGGGAGTGGGAGAGGGAGAAGCAGGCTTCCCGTGGAGCAGGGAGCCCGATGCAGGGCTCAATCCCAGGACCCTGGGATCATGACCTGAGCCGGAGGCAGACGCTTAAGGACTGAGCCACCCAGGCGCCCCAAGAAAAGCCTCTTTTAGAAGATAACATTCAGATTGAGATTTGAACCATAAATAGGAGGGGCAGCCATGAGGATACTTCAGGGGAGAGTGCTCCAGGCAAAATGATAGGAAAGTTTTAAATCTCTGAGCCAAGAATGAGCTTGATTTGTTCCAAAACCAGAAAGGAGGCCAACATGGCAGGTATCATTCCCAATGATGAAGAGAGGTAGAATGAAGTTAGAGAGAAAGACAAAGAACTCACAGGTAATGGCCAATCATTTGCACTTTAATCTGATTACAACAGGAAGCACGGCAGTTATTAACAGGAAGTGATATGATCTGATGTATGAATAGGACATATCACTTGATTCCTGTATGCAGGACTGAAATGGAGGGAGCCAAAAATAGAGTAAAGGATTAAACTGTGAACCTGTTAAAGCAATTCAGTGAAAGATGGAAGTGGTTGTGCAAGGATTATACTAGTGGAGATAGTGAGATGTAAGGGGGCTTATTGATGGACCACGAAGGATGAAAAGGGATGAGATCAAGGATTGCTCCTAAGTATTTGATCTCAGCAACTGGATGGGTGGTGACTCCATTTAATATACTGAGGAAGATTTGGCCAGAAGGAGTAGATTTAGGAGACAGAGTTGAAAGAAATAATTTAATTTAATTAATTTAATATTAGGTTTTAGTTGACTATTGGATGTTCAAGCAGAAACCTTGGCTAGAGAGTTGGATCTACAACCCTGGAATGTGGGAGAGTGTTCTAGGTCAAAGACATTCCTTCAAGAGTCATCAGTGTATGTGTAGTATTTAAAACGATGAATAGGGATTAGGTTACCCAAGAAGGAAGCTTTGATAGAGAGTAAAAGATAACAGAAGGCAAAATCCTTGGTCATTGCAACATTTAGAAGTCTGATAGGAGATAGGCAAGGAAAAGAGGCTAATAAAGAATAGCCAGTGAGATAGAAGGAAAACTGAAGAGATTGGAGTTTGATGGAGTCTACAGAAGAAAATGTTCCTGACATTAAGAAACAATCAACCATGTCACCTGGTATTGATGTTTAAGTATGTGGATGATGGAATATTGGCCATTGACTTTGGCAAGATATAGATCATAGGTAAACTTGAAGGATAGGGTGAATGGAAACTTGCTTGAGGAGGGTTAATGAGAGGTGAAGAGGTATAATTAACTGGTATTGATAACTTTTTTGAAGGAAATTTTGGTGAGAAGGTGAGCTCTATGCTTTCAACATAGTGGTATTTGTAGTGGTACTTAAATGTTTTTTAATAAGCTGATATTAAGACATGTTTAGTATATGGATGGAATGACCTGGTAGAGAGGAAGAAATATTGATGGTAGAAAAGCAGTGTTTTAGGGATTTTCTTCCAAAAAGCAAAAAGGAGTAGCGTCCTGAGCACAACTGGAGAGATAAGGGCAAGGCCATTCTTCCATCGCTGTAAGACAGAAGGCCAAATGTTTGGATACCAATACAGTCCAGGTTGTGATACTAACAGTGGGAAGATGATGTGGTAGTACTCTGACTATATCTATTTTCTCTATGAAAAGGAAAGTTAATTAGTTGAGGGTAGAGGGTTAAGTGGACAAGAACTTAAGAGAAAGTATATGATCAGCTTCTCATTAAGAGGGAAAGCGAATTTATTAGGTAATATCAGATTTCCTGGCATTAATAAATTAATAAAGTTATGACTAAATGTTCTCATTCTTAATCATTTCTGCCCCAGGTGAGGTAATCCAAGGGATCAGAAAAACCTCCCACTTCTAGTCAGGTACCAGGTACGCAACTTCATGGTGGGTTGTAGTCAAACTCTTTCGTGACTGCTCCTGAAGACCAACCGAGCTATGGTCAGCTCAGATGGCTTCTAGACTGTCGAGTTTCAAAATAATTCTATATAGAAAGAAGGCTAAAGAGGAGCATCAATAGTACCTGAACTTTTCTTAGAATCCAGGGATCCTGATGTCCCGGAATTTCTGTCCTATTTTTATTTTAAAAATTGAAATAAGCCTTGTTTAGAAATATGAGTAACCTCTGACTTGACAAAACAGTGAACATTGTGTAAATTTATTAAAGATAATAAAATGAAGACACTGAAGGCCAGACTACTGTCTAAAGAAACCTGGATCGATTTCTGAAGAAAATCTTAGAAGTGTTCAAGAAGATGGACACAAAACTCGAAGCATGCAGTAAATAAGAAGCAATATTTCAATGTCCTCATGAACAAACCACAGAGCTATCTTTAAGATCTGGGCTGCTGGATATAATGTATACATTTTCTGGACTTTGCCACTCACAGCATCCCGCAGAACTGCCAGAGCCTCCTGTTGTAGATGCCAGATCAGGTATCTTTTTCTGAACTGAAGAATCAATAACCCTGGCCCTACTCCTCATTGTCCGTGGATAAAAATAACTATGCATAAGATTGGACCCATGAGTAATAAGGCAATGATTAGAGTACACCTATCTATCATCCATGTTTTTGAACAATTAAAAAAAAATCAACTTGACATTGGGTATTATTTCTTTAAAATATCATCATTTATAACAATATCACTATAAGTTAATATGTTCTAATTTCAAAATAACTAACTTTCAATTTGAACTTTTGGAAGACAACCTATTCCTAAGTCTAAGTTCATCTTTGAAATAAAATAAACAAAATGCATTCCTTTCTAAAAACCTTGAAATACTTATTTAACCCTAGCCTCGGTAATAAAATAGTATGTGCACTTTACATGAATTGTAGGCTCTGACCCACATTAAGCAGTATATCCTTTCCATGGTCTTTATGAAGAAAAAATCTATAAAATTACTTGTAATAAGACTTTCTGAACTCAAGACAGCACAATATATAGGACCATTTTCACTGAACTCTTGACACTGGCCATAAATGCATTAGTATCTCCATTTACTTCATAAAACTATCATTTACATTTATATTACACTTTTAAAAGATATTTGTTATAATAAATGGGCTTCTTTCCTGCTAGTTTTAAACCAGGTACAGCAACACTGAATTTTTATACATATTGCTCTTCACCTTTCTCTAACTATGGGTAAATGTAAAATTTGGACCTACAACTTATGCTAAATACAGTGGCTACTTAAGAAGTTGATTTAAACTTATACATACATATGTCTCCTTTTAGATTGTAAAGCCACACAGCGCTGGAGAATGATGCTTGATTCAGTTCAGCATTTCAGGGCACTATGTAAGTGGGAGATTAATATTTAAAGCAATAACTCCTATGGAGGTGAAAGTGAGGACACTGAGAGAAGGCAGGGCAGAAAGAACATTTCTGTGAAATAATGTCCCAAATGTGGCCTCTTCTGGAAAACCTTTTCTTGCTCTTTAAACCACTTATTTGACCTTTGTCATATAGTGTCATTTTCATACCACTATTTATAGTGCATTCAGCATTATTTTGGCATGGTCTATTCTCATTTCTTTCTCTTTCTTAAAACTATAAGATCCTCCAAGTTTAAGAATAGATCCACTCATCTTTATGTTTCCAGGACTTACTGTACAGAACAATACACACTGTGCACTCAATAAGTATGGAAAGAACGAATTAAAAAATGCCACTTGAGACAAGATGATAATGTAAAGAAAAATAATAGCAGGTGAACTGAAGATATGAATCATCCAGGAGCCAATTATAGAAATCATAACCTGCACAATATATTGTCCACAGTTTCAAAGTGATAAGTCCCTTGGAAAGGAGAAAAGGCTTCTCCCCAGGTTTGGTGTTTATACTTTTTCTTGGGGCACAGAAGAAGATCATGAGAATTGCTGTCCTGCATTGCAAAGAACAATACTACATAGCCTTGCATCTTTCCTACTTTTGTACAATGAAGCTCCCTAGTTTTCATGATAAAGTTAGTTAGGGCCACAAAGCCCATTCCTCCAAATCTAGCCTCATATCCCACCAGCCACTCTGTCATATAAGGCCTTTGGTTAAATCAGAACAACTGCTGGCATTTTCTCAGATTTGGCATGAGCGCTCATGACCAAGTTTTACATATGCTGCAAAATCTGCCTGCAGAATAATCCCACAGAGGCCATTTCACTTAACTACCTCCTATGAGTCCTTCATAAATGGGTCAGTTCCGATCCCCTCCTGTAGAACACATTTCTTGACCTTCCAGGGAGTTTAAAATGTCCCTTCTCAGACTTCCAGGAGCATTCTAAAAGTATATTTTTAGGTTGTTCAGAAGAAGCATAAGTGGCTATGCAGAGCCTTGGTTTTGGAGACAGACAGATCTGGACTCAAATCCTAACTCTGACACCTTAAAACTGCGACCTTCAACATGGTACCTCTTGTGTTTAGTAACTTTGTACAAAATTAAGAAGCTAATGCCTACTTCTTTGGGATAGTTTTAGAAAAAATGACAATATGTATGCTAAACATAGGCAAGGATGAACAAATTCCTGGCATCTAAAAATTCTAATTTTTAATGTATTATTACTCCTGCTGTTTTTTTTTTTTTTATTATGATGGGTTGAATCATACCGTATTACAATTCTGACTTACTTAATGTCTTCTACATTGAACTTGAGGATAGAGATATTATTCCATTTTATATCCCAATGTCGAGTTCACTTGACACATGGCAAGCATTCAATAAGCTTTTGTTGATTTAATGAACACATTAAAATAACAATAGTAAACATGCCTTTTTTATCTCTTTTCCTAATATATGTTTTTATACCATTAGTGACAAAAAAAAATGTACCATCTTCTTTAGTATAACAAAAGAAGAAGAAAGAAAATGTATCTATGCTTTCAAATAATTTACAATTCACTGAGGAAAGAATAAGCAATTAGCTATATTTAGCTTTTAGCAAACATCATTTTATAAAAGTGGAGAGGAAGAAAGCAGGTACAGCTAAAGAAATTTCTCAACCACTAAGTGTTTTAAGAAAGAAAAGGTACTTATTTCATAAGGCAATATTTCCAGATAGACACAAGGTCCATAGAAGAATAAATCTTTTTAGTTTTATCTATTCAATTGATCTTTTTTCCATCAAAGATGGCTTATGTTAATAAGTGTGTCTGTGTGTGTCTCTAAATGGTTTCTTAAAATCATATTTTACTTACTTCCTCTGGCAAGTGTGAAATAGGAGATGGCTGAATGTATTTAGGTTTAGAATGCTCTATTTTGAGTAAATGACATAAAATTTTGTTCTCATCTGCAGTTTTTCCCTTTTTAATTCTATAGTTGCTAAACCTAAAGTCAGTAGGTAAGATAAATCATTTAAACTATTTAGACACTGAAGCTTTCTTTTAATGGGTAGCCTTAGGCACAAATGAACCAATTAAAATGAGCTCTCGCTGTGGATGTTGCTACTTCGGTAGGGAGGAACCAATGAGCAAGGGGGTCCTGACTTCTAGTATCTTAAGAGGGACAAAAATTCCTATAAGGGAACTGTGTCCTGGTTACAGGCTGGGCCTGCTGTGGTTTGCATATTGCTCATTTGGGTGATGTTTTATGACTGAATCAATTTGTTGGCTTCTCTCTAAATTAGTAGCCTGATGGTAGAGATACAGCCATGGCTCAATCTCAACCTACCTATCTTGAGGTCAAACTCTAGAACATCCAAGTATATCCTGACTTGGTACTGAGGATGAAGGTTGGGGATTTGGGTTGTTGATGTCCTTACTTCATTTTGTCTGTTTGCTTGTTTGTTTGAAGACTCTCCTAATAAACATGTTCAGATTTTAAGAACATGGAGGCTATTAAAGATTCAGTATGCTGATGTGACTCGATTAGGGAGGATTGTGAAGTGTTTTTCCTCCCTAGTTTCTTTAGCTAGCTGAAGAACTATATAGAATATCTTTTTATATTAGTATTTTCTTTCCTATACTCTTCCAGCAGGATTTTTGTATAATGGTTTGTCTTCTAGGACATACAACCCATACCATGGTGCAGCAACTTTTCAAAGAATATTACAACCACAGGTGCTGTTCTCAGTCTTCTTCCCCAGAAATAGCAAGGTCTAAGACATAAATATATCTGTATTTTACAACATGCGATTTGCAAAGTTGCAAACCACATGCTGTAAAATAGATTTCTCAGCTTCAAAACAGACTTTCCTGCAACAAAACAACCAATTTACAAAAAGTCATTTGCACTTCTTCAAGTTTCCAGACAGTGTGTCAGGGCTACAGCCATGGTCTTACCTTCGATAATTATTGGTAGCAACAAAGTTGGAAACAGGGGAATCGTGAAGCAGCACAATAAATAGAGTACTTTTTAGACTGGTGTCAACATTTGGGCTAACAAATGATGTTTTCTTCAGCTTGCGTTCTCAGAGAATGTAGACTGTTAGGTCACTTAAGGAATAAAAGATGGTTTGAACTGAGAAGTCATAAACCTAACCAGTCAATCATCTAGAATTTCACAAATTACATTCCAGCACTCAGAGTGTGTCGGACTTAAAGACTTTAAATGAAATAGTTCTCACCTCGCTCTCTTCCTTACCATTTCTACTACTACATCTTAATTCGGTGATTGTCTCTTACTTTTTCTTGACCCAGCTACTAAACCAGTCTTCTCACTGGTTTTGTCTCTCTAAAATCTGTTTTTCACATATATGCCAGGGTGATCTATTTACTCAAAATTGATTAGAGACTTAAATTTAAGACCTGAAACTAAATGCTTGGGAAGAAAACGTAGAAGGTAAGCTCCTTGACAATGGAGGTCTTGGCAATGATTATTTTGGATTTGACACCAGAAGCAACAGCAGCAACAGCAAAAATAAGCAACTGAGACTTTATCAAACTAAAAAGTCTTCTGCACAGCAAAGGAAACCATCAACAGAATGAAATGGCAGCATATGGAATGGGAGAACATATTTATGAATCAAATATTTGGTAAGGGATTAATATGCAACATGTATATTAAAAATATGGGCAGAGGAAGTAAATTGACATTTTACCAAAGAAGACATACAGATGCCAAAGAGGTACATGGAAAGGTGTTCAACATCACTCGTCATTAAGGAAATACAAATCTAAACTACAATGGGATATTTCCTCATATCTGATAGAATGGCTATCATCAAAAAGACAAGAAATAACAAGTGTTGATGAGGATGTGGAGAAAAGGGAACCCGCATGCACTGTTAGTAGGAATAAGTTGGTACAGCCACTATAGAAAATAGTATGGTGGCACCTGGGTGGCTCAGTCATTAAGCGTTTGCCTTTGGCTCAGTTCATGATCCCAAGGTCCTGGGATCAAGCCCCACGTTAGGCTCTTTGCTCAGTGGGGAGCCTGCTTCTCCCTCTGCCTCTGTCTGCTGCTCCCTTTGCTTGTGCTCTCTCTCTCTCTGTCAAATAAATAAATAAAATATTAAAGAAAACAGTACAGAGTTTCATCAAAAATTTAAAAATAGAACTACCATATGATTTAACAATCCTACTTTTGGGTATATATCCCAAAGAAATGAAAACAAGACCTCAAAGAGATGTTGGCACTCCCATGATCATTATAGCATTATTCAAAATAGCCAAGATATTGAAACAGACTAAGTGTCCATCAATGGATACTTGGATAAAGAAGATGTGAGACATAGATAGATGATGATAGATAGATAGATAGATAGATAGATAGATAGATAGATAGATAGATCTGAATATTATTCAGCCATGAGAAAGTAAGAAATCCATTTCCAGGGGCGCCTGGGTGGCTCAGATGGTTAAGCATCTGCCTTCGGCTCAGGTCATGATCCCAGGGTCCTGGGATCGAGTCCCGCATCGGGCTCCCTGCTCCTTGGGAGCCTGCTTCTCCCTCTGCTTCTCTCTCTCTCTGTGTCTCTCATGAATAAATAAATAAAATCTTTAAAAAAAAAATCCATTTCCATTTGCAATAACATGGATGGACTTTCGATCTTGAAAGCATTATGCTAAATGAAATAAGCCAGAGAGAAAAGACAAATACTGCATGGTATCACTTAATAAATATGAATTTATTAATATATATGAATCATTATTGGTGATTTTTTCTCTTTTCATATTTCACAATGTTCAAAAGTTTTCTACTTTGAACATAACACTACTTTATAATCAGAAAAGAAAAAGATTAACATACATTATTTTTAAAAGATTTTTATTTATTTATTTGTCAGAGAGAGAGAGAGCACAAGTAGGGGGAGCAGCAGAGGGAGAGGGAGAAGCAGGCTCCCCACTGAGCAGGGAGCCCAATGTGGGACTCGATCCCAGGACCCTGGGATCATGACCTGAGCCGAAGGCAGACGCTTAACGACTGAGCCACCCAGGCGTCCCAACATATATTATTTTTTAAAAGTAAAATAAGTAAGTCAGAAATTTGAAGTCAACAATGGATAAAGACTTAATCTCGAACAGAAGTTAGCCCTTTCTATGGTTAAAAAACAAATGTTCTCAGTTGTGCACTATTAGGAAACAATAGTTGACAAGACTTCTTTGTGACAGCCTCTGCATTTGCTTTATGTTGTTGGTTATTTCTTTCATTAAAAATAGGTAAGTTCCTTTGAAATTTTCTGCCCTTAGTTGAAATAACAATTTTGCTGGTTCTTAATGGCAGAAACAACACCTTATTGATATTTATGTCCCAAGTACCCAGCATAGTGCTTAACTTACAAAGAAGTCTTGAAATATATCTAGACTAAATGGATGGACTGATTTTCTGGCTATGGTTTCAGTCACAAGTGAGGTATCTACTGAGGTGTGACATGACTAATGTATGATATAAAATCGTGAGATGGAGTATTTTCAGTTTTTATGTTGAATTGCTAAGTGTCACATAGAGTAAGGAATCTTTTGAATAATCCAGATACTTACTGAGAACTGCTTATAAATTTTAACTATGGATGATTCTGGTTATTCATGTTGGTTGTGTTTTATAAATTTACTGTGAACACTGAGTTAACCAATACTGAGCCCTTGCTCCCAGGGGAAATATAATGTTAGGTTCCTGCGAATCTCTGATCACAGCATTTTTTTTTCTTTTTTCTTTTCTTACAACATTTTCATCAACTGATCAATACATAACCTTGTTTTATGTGTGTTTCCACCTAAAGACATCTTATATATTTAATATATACTTCTCACAAATAATAAATTATATGTAGTATTTCTTTATAATAAACATTTGCTGAGAAAGGTTTACCATTTTTCTTTTTCTTGGGGGGGGGGTTTACTATTTTTCTGATCCTGACTTTCAACTTCACAACAATTCTATTACACTTATTTTTTTTTTTTATTATTGTCATCTCATGAATGTACAAAGTTAGCTACTGTTCCACCTTTCCATAGCTGCTTCTTGCAGTAGAGATGTTTATTTATCACTTCCTGGGCCAGCCTCACAGTGTTCAACGATTTTCCTTTTCCTTTTTCTGGATGTATTCATTGTGGATTTATTAACATTGAGCTCATGGCACCATAACACCTGACTGAAAGAAGCACAACTTTTTTTTTTTTTTTTATGTTAGTCACCATACAGTACATCATTAGTTTTTGAGGTAGTGTTCCATGATGCATTGTTTGCATATAACACCCAGTGCTCCATGCAATACCTGCCCTCCTTAATACCCATCACCGGGCTAACCCATCCCCCCACCACCCTCCCCTCTAAAACCCTCAGTTTGTTTCTCGGAGTCCATAGTCTCTCAAGGTTCGTCTCCCCCTCCAATTTCCATTATCTATCTAGAACCACTTGTTTTTGCATTTTTGTGCTTTTGGCTGGTGATTTCACTGTTTACAGTGGCCCCCATGCATAGCGATGAAGTGCTATTTAGTGTTTCTAAGTGTAAAAAGGTGGTACTGTGCCTTACAGAGAAAACAAGTGTGTTAGATGTGCTTCTTTCACATCTATCTATCTGCTAGTAGATTACAGAAAGATACTTGCTTACAGTATGAGAGCTGAAGGCAGAATGGCACCTTGTTGGACCTCAGGAGGGAGTAGGGTGACTCAAACATTTTACAGCTCTCTACCTGTACATATTCATATCAGGTGTGATATGAAATCACAGTGAGTATTAATTTGGGGGTGGCAAATAAATTTTAGTGAGTAGATAACTTCACAAATATGAAATCTACAAATAATGATCAACTGTATAATACTCTCTTGATTTATAGAACACCAAAATAGATGGCTTGCAGTATTTTCCTATTGTGTCCTTGTTCTAATTTCTGATCTGTAAATGAAAGCCCAAAGTATTACTAATAATGGTGGCTGATGCTTATTATATGCCATTATGTTAAATTACTGAGATTCATCATCTAATTTCCTCCTCACAGCAAATGTTATGAGATTATTATAATTTTACTCTTATGTCATAGGTGATAAAAGATTCAAAGAGGTTAAGGACATTACTTAAGACTATACAGTGAGGAAATGGTCGATCAACATTAGAAAGCAGGTCAAGTGACTCAGAGTAAGTACTTTCTATACTTTCATGTTTTAGGAAGTTCTATTTAGAATATTGGATATGAAGAAAATTGTCCATAAGGGAAGAAAGGCAAGCAATTCTTTATCTACCACTTTAATTGAAATAACATTAATTCTTTTTACTTTTGGGTTCTTAAAGTATGACAAGATGATCCTAAACTCACTCAGAAAAATGTACTAGCTAAAATACCCCCCGACAATTTTGGGCTCAAATGATAAGTGTGTACTAGCTGTCCAGGATATTACAATGTAGCTTAGGGCTGTATTAATTAAAACAACGTGTAATTGATTCACAGATGATATTGCAGTTTGGGACTCAACCAGTGTACATGGTTAATATACATGTAAAGGTAGTATTTCCAATAAGTGGAGGAAAAAATGAATAAATGATTTTGGCCTAGGTGGGTGGCCATTTGATGCAAAAATAAATTTTAATCCCCAAATCACACCTTACATAAAAATAAATTAAGATGGAACACATATTTAATTGTCAATACATAAATCATAAAATACGAGAAGAAAATTTGGAAACATTTTTAGATCTTAGAATGAAACATCATCTCTAAATATGATTCAAAACCCCAAAATTATTAAATATATTGACAACTAAAAAGATAAAAATTCATGCATTAATATAATTCTAATGAGAAACTAATAAAAATATTTTTATATAAAACTCCATATAAATAAGTAAGAGGGGCACCTGGGTGGCTCAGTTGGTTAAGTGTCTGCCTTTGGCTCAGGTTATGTTCTCTGGGTCCTGGGATTGAGCCCTGCTTTGGGCTCCCTGCTCAGCGGGGAGTCTGCTTCTCCCTCTCCCTTTGCCCCTCCCTCCCCGCTTGTGCTTTCTCTCAAATAAATAAATAAAATATTAAAAAAAAATAAGTAAGAAAGGGATCAAAAACCATAATATTTTTAAAAAATATGGTTACCTATTCATGCATTAAGATAATTCAAATGAGAAACTGATAAAAATATTTTCATACAAAAATCCATATAAATCAGTAAGAAAGGGATCAAAACCATATATTTTCTTTAAAAATATGGTTACCTTTCACATTCACATAGAATAAGTATAATTGATTCCTAAGAAAATTATGCTCATCAAAGTTCACATGAAGGGAAATGTAAACTTAAACAATTTGGTACTTTTAAAAATCAGTCTTGGTAATGATCTGATTTTGATAACATGCTTATTGAAGAGCTTGTAGGAAGCAGGGTTACCTCTAGTATTGCTGGTGGGTCTAAACATTGATTTTTCTAGGTGCTAAAGATATAGTATATAAAAAAAATCTCTGCAAAATCCATATCTTCTTGAGCCTGAAGGATCTGACAGACAACAAAAAAGATAGTATGTCTGATATATTGCATATTTGATAGTTATAGGTAAAATGGAGAAAAACAAAGTTAGGAAAGGGGATATTGAGTGCTAAGAGGGGAGTGTTATATTTTTAAATAAGTGAAAGGAGAGGCCTCACTGAGTTGGTAACATTTAATGAACTTCCTGAAAGAGATGAGGGAGAAAGCCATATGGATATCAGAAGACAGCTCAAGGGAGAAGACTCAGTAAGTATAAATGCCCTGAGAATTTTATTTGGCATTTTAAGGAAACATCAAGGAGGCTGGTATAGCCAGTGTTGAGTGAAAACAGCAGTTTATTAAGAGATATGGTCAGAGAGATACGAATAGCAGATAATGTTGTAAATAATTTTAATGACTTCGTGAAGGTGAGAAAACATATAAGGGTACTGAAAAATGGCTTACTCTACCTTTTATTTAAAAAGGATCACTTTTGGGGCACCTGGGTGGCATAGTTAAGCATCCGCCTTCATCTCAGATCATGATTTTAGGGTCTTTGGATTGAGCCCCACGTTGGGCTCCCTGCTCAGAGCAGAGTCTGCTTCTCTCTCTCCCTCTGCCCCTCTTCTCACTTGTGCTCTCTCTCCCTCTCAAATAAATAAATAAAATCTTTAAAAAAATGATCACTTTGGCCATAGAGAGTCAGGCCAGTTAATAAGCTATTGTAATGATAATCCATATGAGAGGAAATCATGATTTAGTCAAGGTAGATTGTAGTGAATGTGGAGCGTAGTGGTCCAACATCAGATGTATTTTGAATGTGAAGTTGACAGAATTCCTGAAAAATCAAAGATGGACTTAAAAGTAAGAAAGACACCTCACTAAAGAAGATCTATAGATGGCAAATAAATATACAAAAAGATGCTCATCATTTTGTCATTGAAGAATTACAAATTAAAACAACGAGGTACGACTATAAACTGATTTATTAGAATGGCCTAAATCCAAAACACTGACAATACCAAATGCTGACAAGATTGTGGAGCAATGATAACTTGCATTTATTGCTGGTGGAGATGCAAATGGCACAGCCAATTAGAAGACAGTTTGGCAGTTTCTTATGAAATTAAACATGGGCTTTACCCTATGATCTCAGCAATTGTACTCCTTGGTATATACTCAAAGGAGTTAAAAAGTATGTACATAAAAACTTGCACATGGATATTTATACCAGCTTTATTCACAACCACCAAAACTTGGAAACAACCAAAATGCCCTTTGGTAGGTGAATGGATAAACTATGGTACATCTAGACAGTGGACTATTATTCACACTAAAATGAAATGAGCTATCAATCTATGAAAGAACACAGAATACATATCACCTAGAAATAACTTAAACTTAATAACTTAAATATCACTTAATGAAAGAGGCCAATATAAAAACACTCTATATATTTTCCAACATTGAGACAGATATTCTGGAAAAGTGAAACTATGGAGACAATAACAAAATCAGTGATTTCCAGGAGTTAGGGAAGAGGAAGGGATGAGTTATGAGAGTACAGAGGATTTTTAGGGTAGTTAAACAATTTTGTATGATACTGTAATGACAAATACATGTCATTATACATTTGCAAGACCCATAGAATGTATAACACCAAGAGTGAACCATAATGTAAACTATAGACTCTGGGTGATAATGATGTACCAATGTAGGTTTATCAATTATAACAAATATGCCACTCTGGTGCAGGATTTGATGGGGGTAGGAAGCTATGGGTGTGTAGGGGCAAGGGATATTATGGAAATTCTCTGCACCTTCTTCTCAATTTTGGTGTGATCTTAAAACTGCTCTGAAAAAATAAAACCTAAAAAGTAGAAACGTTACAGATGAAATTAAATTTTTTTAGCTCAGCATTCAACCACTGGGCACAGGGGGTTGATTTACTGAGATAAGTCTGTAGAAGAAGTTTTTGTTTCCTGATTTGTATGCCTGTTTTATTTGGATTGATTCTGTTTGGTTTGGAAAAAGGAAAACAGGATTCTGGGATTTGGATATACTAAATTTGAGATGAACATTAGAAATCTAAATAGAGATGTAGGAAATTGGAAATACATTTTTGAAATCCAAGAGAATGTTCAGGGTTGAATATAAAAAATTAGTTATCATTGAGTATGCATAGTATTTGAAGCCATGAGCTGGATGTGATTAATAAGGGAGTAGTATAAATAAAAATGGAAGACAATCAATGACTGAGCCTTGGAGAATGCTGATAGTAAAAGGTCAGAGAGAAGAGGAAGAGCAAACAAAGGAGAGTGAGAAGTAAACAACCAGTAAATTGCCAGGAATACAAATACAATAAGTTTGAAGTCAACTGAAAAATGTGTTCCTAGGATGATGGGCTAATTTGTGCCAAATGCTGCTGATGGGTCAAATAAGACAAGGATGAGAATTGGCTACTAAATTTAATAATGTGGAGGTCATTGTTGACCTTGATAAGAATAGTCTCTGTGTACTATTGCAACAAAAACTTAATTGGAGTGGGTTCAGAAAAAGTGAAGAAAGAAAACTTGAGAAATTTTACTTTGAAGGGGCCAAAGAAATCAATGGAAACTGGAGGAGCAAGTGTGATCAAGAAAGGGTTTTTAAAGGAAAACTTTAAAGGAAATTACAAAATTATGCCACTGTATTGATGGGCAATCTAAAAGGAAGGGAAATAATGACAGATTTACAGAAGAGAGGGGATTAACCTGAGTTTGGAGCATGGGTATTTATTCATAGTCATAGCAGAGAAGGTAGAGCATTTGGGCACAGATGTAGGTAGATGGGTAGATGTGAGAGTATGCAGAATTTTTTTTCTGATTCTTTTCCTTGTCTCAGTAAAGTAATAAGCAAGGCTATAACCTGAGAGTTAATATAGAGAAAGTGAAACAGTATGAAAAGAGAAAAGGAGGTATAAAGTAGTGGTAAAAGAAAATGACAGAATGATTACTTAATGCCAGGCAACACTAATGTCCCATTTGAGGTTAGTGATCATGAATTTAAAATGGGACCTGTCAACATGTTGCGATTTTTTCTTTAGCTGCACTGACAGAGGTGCAGAGTAAGCAAAAGTTGGATTTAACAAGTATTGGGGTTTTGTCAAGTGAATAAATTATTAATTGATGGAAGGGTACGATGGTTGAGAGTATATGAAAAACAAAAACATAAATGATGGTCCAAAGAAGTTACACAGGGAAATATGGGAATGGGAACATGATTGAGGTTAGGGGTTGTGAAAAATGCTATGATCAATGAATTCTAGGTTTTAGTGGGGCCCAAGTTCCCTGGAAGCAGAAGAAAACAGGAAGTGAGCTGGAAGTAGGAGTTAAATGGTTGAAATTGAGGTTATAAAGGGTTTGCAGTTACAGATAATGATATGGTCTATAATAATAGTATGGTCATAAGAATGAGTGAGAGTAGAGGTCATGGTCACCTGGAGGACAAACATCAGGGAACTGAAGACAGAAACCAAGACATTAAAAGAAGATTGATGGGAAGAAGTGAGGAGGGAAGCGAGATACGCAATACCATCCTTTCTGTCATTGCATACCTGTCATACTTAATGGCCTTTGAGTCTATCAGATGGAAAACAAACCATGATGTTTAATGAGAATCCTGGGATTTAGACCTAGGTCAATAGGCAGTAGAAGAACAAGGTACTATAAAATGACACGAATACTAAAACCTGGAAATGAGAAATCCTGGATAAACTTAGATGAGGGTGAGAGTCTGTGTGATTTAGTATGATTATTACATACTCTCAAGAGATCTGACCCTTTTAAGACTTTAAGTTTCAATAGTAAGAAAAGTATGATATGACTACTAAAAATGAAAAGAGAACCTGATTCCCAGGAAGAGAGGAAGCTAGGGCAGGTCTTTGGCTAAAGGGGCAATAAGACACATTTTGTTTGGGAAGCATAACACAGTTTGTTATTTTTTTCTTTTTCTTTTCTTTTGAATTGTCTTTGAATATATTTTGGGTTAAGCAGAAAGTTCCCTCTCTAGATTGGTCCCTATCATTTCCCATTATCTTAGACCACCAAGCCTCACAATTACACAGTGCCACATATTCATGGTACATGACTACAAAGATTTGAGGGTTGACTCCTGCCCAGTACAAAGGAAGTGCTAACCCACTGTGCGTGATTCAGAACTTACCTTGCAATTCTTTTTTTCTTTTTTCTTTTATTTATTTATTTGAGAGAGAGAGAGAGAACTCACAAGCAGGGGGCACAGCAGGCAGAGGGAGAGTGAGAAGCAGGCCCCCCATGTAGCTGGGATCCCGATGTGGGGCTCGATGCAGGGCTTGATCCCGGGACCCTGGGATCATGACCTGAGCTGAAGACAGACATTTAACCGACTGAGGCCACCCAGGTGCCCCTTACCTTTCAATTTTGTTCAGTTGTACACACCATGCTTTAATGACCTCGAGCAAACTTCAAAAACGTTATGTTCAGCTAAAGAGGCCAGATGCAAATGAAGACAAACTGTGTGATGTCATTGTTATGAAATGTCAGTGTAGGGGACAGAAGTCATAATAATGTTTATTCATGGGGAAGATGGTGTATATTGATTGGAAAGTCACAAACAAAATATCTGGGTTGATGGAATTGCTCTATATATAGATTTGGGTGGTGGTCCCATGAGTGTACACATACATATAAGATGTAATATGTAAGGCTGTGCAAATAAGATTGGTGTAGTTCATTATATATAAAGTGCTGAAAAAAATTCATATAAAACACTGTGAAATAGCACAGTAGGACAACTAGATTGAAAACAGACCAAGTAAAATGCACCTCCTTCCCATCACTCACACATAAAACAAATAAGTACAAAGAAAAAAGGAGGAACCTGGGGGAAATAAGCTGAAAGCTGATTATTGGGGTGATTATGATAATTTTCAAGTATTTAAGCAACAATAACAACAACAACAGGTTTGTCATGACGAGGAGAGAATAAACCTATTGTTCTTTACAGCCGTTAGAATACAAGTAAAATCTGTGGGTAAAAGCCAGAAGAAAAAGATTCCACTTCATTAAGGAAGAATGTCCTAAAAATATTAACTGTCCATGGATAAGGTAGTTTTACATTTGAGCATTGATTTTCAAGTATTTTCTCCAGAAAATTAATTAATTTTCAGAACTATTTGTTTCAGTGAAAACTAGCATAGGAGGTCAACTTTTGAAAAATGGAAGTTGCAGTGGCTGAAGAGGGGTCTAGACATTTGTCTCCTTTCCCACCATCAAATGACTCCTTGGGGGACATCAAAGAGCAAAGATGTACAACTGTTTACTATAACATTACAGGAGGAATTCAAACATCTGATTTGTGCTTGAACTAGATGGTTCTTTTATCCCATATTCTATTTGTCTTTGACTTTGGCTACTTATGTTAAAGCATCTGGTGATCACAGTGTTCTTTTTTATATATGTATACAGTAATAAAAGATGCTATAGCCTTCTAATTCATAATGTTCACCTTGAAGAAAATGGGCAAATTAAAATTATGCATATGATTATAGACTACTAGTAACAGAAAGAGATTATCACTTCCCTGAATAACCAAACACATGGCAAATTAGTAGAATGTAGATATGGAGAAAGATTGGCAGGATCACAGCCCGAATGCCCTGGATAAACAGTCTAGTGTGAAGGTGTTGAACTTATGGCTTTCTCAGAAAACCAAAAGGAGACCTCTAATTTCACATGGTGAAAGGATGGAAGGGTAATCCTCAAGTTTGGATGAAAGCTTTGGTGCAACTATAATTTACTTTTACAGATAGTTCTTCCATAATCTCATACTACTTTCATTTCTAGTTTCTTTTAAAGAAGAATGAAAAAAGATATTTGCTAACTATATCTTCAGATGCTTTTCTAAGTTAAAATAAAGCCACTATTTGTATGACATATAAAATAATTAATATGAGGGACGCCTGGGTGGCTCAGTTGTTAAGCATCTGCCTTCGGCTCAGGTCATGATCCCAGGGTACTGGGATCGAGTCCCACATCGGGCTCTTTGCTCAGTGAGGAGCCTGCTTCTCCCTCTCCCTCTGCTGCTCCCCCTGCTTGTGCTCTCTCTCTCTCTCTGACAAATAAATAAATAAAAATCTTTAAAAAAATAAAATAAAATAATACGATATATTACACAAAAATAATAATTATGAATGATACATGTTTTGGAGTCTATACTAGCTTCTTGGAAAAATATTTCCTTCAAAGAGATTATATGTTATTAGTAACAGAGTTATTAGCATTATGCTAGAATGGGATAGAGCCATAAGGATCTCATTCAGTCCCATAGCTTTAATTACCTATTATTTGTTAATGGTCCCAATTTTCTATTATAATTCTCAATCTTGAATACCTCACAGATCCTAACTCCAGAACTACAAGTGCCAGAAAATTCTATCTGGATTTTTGACAGCATCTTCAAGACAGAATATTTTAATTAAGCTCATGCTCTTTCTCTCCCATCTGCTCTTCAGGGAATCTGTTTATCTGTTGGTTATTTCTTGATGAATCATACTTGCAGATACCCAAGCCAGTCATTTTGGCACTCTGTGGGCAACAGAGAACCACCAGAGTTTTGAGCAGAAAGTGAATTTGAAATTAGTGCATAGATCTAACCGAGGAATCCAAGGGTTTATAAGCTAGAGGTATAGAAGAGGTAGAGATCAATCAGCAACCTATTACAGTAATAGACACAATTTTAGCAAATGTCAGGGAACAAGAGGAGTTGCCTAATCCAAGGGCTCAGGAATTAATTATTTTATTTTTAAAAAGCAACTAATATATAAAGTATTTACTACATTTATAAAGGATGCTTCTAAAGATGGACCTTACATATAGAGCTGTGTTGTAACAAATACTTAATGCTTAAAAGGTGAACAGAACAACAGATAATTTGGAAGACAAAATATGAAAGTGAAAAATAAAAACCAGGGGATTTGATGACACAAAAATGAGATCAGAAATTATACCAAGAATAATGGAATTCAATATATTAAGCCAGTGGTTCAACTTTTCTCTTACTATGTGCTTGGCTCAGTTATTTCAGAAAGATCATGTTACTAACAACCTTTTTTTTTTTTCTCCTTTGTGATTACATCTATCATCACCTGATATTAAGAATATGTTTTATTTTCTTTGTTTTCTTTTCTTTAGGTATTTGCTGAAATAAGAAGGCACATTGTTCTCCATATTATTGGACTAGGCAGGAGAAGAGAAAGAATGAAATTTATCACCCATTAAAAAGACATCTCTATGTTCAGGAAATCCCAAGATTTCTTGCATCTATCATTTAGTCATATATGTATATATACAGACATATGTATATATACTTTTTTAAAGATTTTTATTTATTTATTTGAGACAGAAAGAGCACGAGGATTGGGGCGGGGCAGAGGGGGAGGGAGAAACAGACACCCTGCTGAGCAGGGCGCCTGATGCAAGGGCTGGATCCCAGGACCCTGAGATCATGACCTGAGCTGAAGGCAGACACTTAACCAACTGAGCCACCCCGGTGCCCCTATATTTATACATAATTATATTTATACATATATTTATATTAATATACATAGATATATTTACATTTATACTTATATGCTGATAAAATTTTCTTAATTAGGAGATTTAAGTAGCCATTTTGTGATATAATAAAGATAATCATTGGATACATTGTTATCAATAGAAAATAATTGGATAAATGAGTTAATTTGATTTAATTAAGTGGTCAGCATCCTCAGCTCAAAATTCTAGAAAACCTTTCATTACATTACAGTCAATATTAGTGAAATTTCCAATTGGAATGCATAATAAATAAATAATGGCTCAATTCATCATTGTTAAAACTAAACTATATAAATCTATTCAAAGTGGATCTAGCAGCATGTAGAACAGGAACACGTAGAGCGTGATTAAAAAGACACTCCAACCCTTACTGATTTAATGGCAGGACTTAATTTTACTTTACCAATTCTGCAATCTAAATTTCAGATCATAAGAAAAAAGGAAGATAAATGAAATTCAATAATATCTGTTGTAAATAGCTACATATATATGTATATATATGTGTATATATGTGTGTGTGTATATATATATACATATATACATATATATACATATTTTTTTCTCACGGTACCAGAATGGTTCTGTATGCTTCTTCATAAAGCTATTTAATTAAATCTGTGTTGTGGTAGGAGCATAAGCTTGTATTAGAGTATTTTAACATTAATGAGGTGAATTTTAGTAACACAGCTCTAGTTTTAACACTCCTCCCTGTTTCATCTCACAAAAATAATTCTAATTTCTTAAAGATACTAGTGTCAATATTGCCACAGCTTAAAGATACTAGTAAATGCTGACACTCATATATTGTAACATATAAAAAGTGTGAGCTGATTAATTTACTTGCATGGGTTTTTGCTTCTGATCATTTTTGGAATTCAGATTACAGTTGACATCATTTTATTTTTTCTCTGAAACGTAGAAATAAAACTTTTATAATGATTTTGGGATTTTGATTCTTCATCAGGCCATTTTTTTGGTCGGTCAGTTTCTACAGGTCATTTCACTTTAGTCAGGAATCCATCAATCTCGATCTCTCCCTCTTTGCCCCCCTTTCCTTCTCCCATCCCTATCCTCTTTGCCCCCTTTGTCTTCAAGATCTGCAATAGTTTTCTGTGTCAGCTCCATCAGACAAATTCCTTTCTCAGTGCCAAGTTCTAAGGACTAGCTTCAGTAAAGGATAATCTTATTATCAGCTTCCTTTAATATATTTTTTTCTCTCTTTCATTTCACAGAGCCATTTTTTCTTTTTTCTTCAAACAAATCATATTCATATTAAGTGGTGAGAAAATCTATAAAATAAAATTTTATGTCTACCAGTTTTTTCACTAATACATTGCTTGTTTAAAAAAAAAAATGTTTCGGGCGCCTGGGTGGCTCAGTCGGTTAAGTGACTGCCTTTGGCTCAGGTCATGATCCCGGAGTCCTGGGATCGAGTCCTGCATCGGGCTCCCTGCTCAGCGGGGAGTCTGCTTCTCCCTCTGCCCCTCCCCCCCTCATGCTCTCTCTATCTCATTCTCTCTCTCAAATAAATAAATAAAATAAAATAAAAAGTTTCAAGCAGTGAAGTGAATGGTATGGGTTTATGTGACAAGCAAATGCATAATCTGCATCTAACTCATTTGTAGTATTCATGGGCAATATATTATTTAATCATACATTTAAAAAATATAGTGTTCTGGTCAAGTATATTTTATACTGCTCCTTTCTTAACTTACTGTAGATTATACTATTTTCCAACTTTACAGATCTATTAGAGGATTTCATTTCTTTCTGTCTCCTCCTTCTCTTTCTTCATCTTCTTTATCAACCTTCCTTCTCCCCTCCTTCCTCTTCCCACCCTTTCTCCATCTTAATGATGCCAAGGTAAAAACCTACACCTTAGCATCAGTCACAATACAAAATTTTAAGTTAAACATAGCTAACCAGAGGAATTTGTTCAAATGATTCTGGTATAAAGACCACATGCAGTCACAATAAAACTATGGAATATGTCCACAGAGTCAAACCACCAGATCTGAGAGACAGTGTTCTGTTTCTACCAATTCTGTGACAAATATACTTTAGTTTTCATTTAATAATGATAACGTACTTTGGGGGGGAAATTGTACTGAATTCTGAGTCTTTGGAATCATCTCTCTATCTCCATTTCAGTTTTTCAAACTAAAATAAGAGTAGTTTCTGCAGAGCCTGCATTACAAAAAATTATGTTGTGAGGATAAAGGGAAGTAAAAATGATCCAAATGCATTTTGAAAAAAGATGGAATGACATATAGATTTTCCAGGATCAATGGAACAAATAATCCTCTAAGAGAATCAGCTGCTTTTAGCCTCCTTTTGGTGCGACATGTATGTGGACTGATTGCAGTGCATGTGTGGGTAGATGCTATATTTTAGAGGATTTGTAATAATGATAATAAATCTCATTATATTTTATTTGATTTCCCTTTTAATCTCCCCCAACTTAAAAGAGAACTTAGGCAAATAGTCATCAGTCCCCTCATGTTTTTTACTTTTTGTATTTTCATATACATTCAAGTACACTAATTTTAACACTTAGTAATTTTCACCAGAAAAAGATCCATCTACCTAGTATACATATTTCTTAATTCTTATTTTTATCCATAAGCTATTCAGGGCTATTATTATTACTAAATTGAAAAAAAACATAGAAAATAGTTTATATTTTGATATTTCAAAAGGTAGTTATATTAATAATTTGATTTCAACAATCTAGGCTAACTGAAATCATCAGCATATCATAAATGATATATGTTTAAGTAATTTACCATAAAGCATTTGCCTGAAGTGCTTTCTCAACTTCTTTAAGCCTTTACCAAATTATGGTTCTGCTTTTTACTTTTCATAAAATTTTAATGCTAGTATAGTTAACATACAGTGTTATATTAGTTTCAGGTGTACAATACAGAGATTCAAACAATTCTGTATATTACTCAGTGCTCATCAAGATAAGTGTACTCTTAGTCCCCTTCATCTATTTCATCCATCTCTTCATTAACCTCTCCTCTGGTAACCATCAGTTTGTTCTCTATAGTTAAAGGTTTTTTGTTTGTTTGTTTGTTTTCTATTTTTTGTTTCTTCAATTCCATATATGAGTGAAATCACTTGTTTTTCTATTTTACTTAGCATTATAATCTCTAGACCCATCCATGTTGTTGCTAATGGAAAGATTTCATTCGTTTTTATGGCTGAGTAATATTCCAATATGGTTGAGTAATATTCCATATAAAACATACATATACATACATACATTCAAATATATATAAATGGTATATATACATTATGTATACATAAATTGTATATATGTATACATATATATGTGTGTGTATATATATATATATATATATATATATATATATATACACACACACACATACCATTTCTTCTTTATCCATTTATCTATCTGTGGACACTTGGGCTGCTTCCATAATTTGGCTATTATAAATGATGTTGCAGTAAACATAGGGGTACATGTATCTTTTTGAATTAGTGTTTTCATATTCTTTGGGTAAATACCCAGTAGTGGAATTACTGGATCATGTGGTAGTTCTATTCTTAATTTTTTGAGGAAACTTCATACTGTTTTCCATAGTGGCTGCACCAGTTTGCATTCTCACCAACAGTGCAAGAGCATCCCTTTTTCTCTACATCCTAACCAACATTTGTTGTTTCTTGCTTTCTTCATTCTTGATGCAAACATTCACTTTCCTCTTTTCAAAAGGACATGGATTTATGGGTAGTTAGCAAAATATATTATTCTCACAAAGCATGCATAATAACCACAGCATATTTCCTTTTCCTCATGGGTATTTATCTGTTTAAGTGACATCCTTCTCTTTAACTTTAAATATAGACATGATGTGTTAATACCAAGTAAAATGGACAGTAGTGTCATAGTGAGAAGCCTGGACATGGCTTCAACAATAAATGTGAAAGTGTATTGTTCCAATTCATTCTGGGACTTTAACTTAAAAAAATATCTCTTAAAATAGGCTTATAATCCCTATGCATTATAAAGCACATGAAAGCTTCATAAATTATGCTTTAGATTCCATGATTTTATTTAACATTGTTGAGCATCACCAATGTGTTTGATACAAAATATCTCTCTTCCTCCCTCCCTCCTTCCTTTTTTCCTTTCTTTCTCTTTTTTCTCTCTTTTTCTTTCTTCCTCTCTCCCTCCCTCCTTCCTTTTCCTCTATCTTTAAAACTTTGTATTTTATTTTATATTTTTAAATTTTTTTATTGTTATGTTAATCACCATACATCATTAGTTTTTGATGTAGTGTTCCATGATACATTGTTTGTGCATAACACCCAGGGCTCCATGCAAAACGTGCCCTCTTTAATACCCATCACCAGGCTAACCCATCCTCCCACCCCTCTCCCCTCTAGAACCCTCTGTTTTTCAGAGCCCATCGTCTCTCATGGTTCGTCTCCCCCTCCGATTTCTCCCCCTCATTCTTCCCCTCCTGCTATCTTCCTTTTCTTTTTTCTTGACATATATTGCACTATTTGTTTCAGAGGTACAGATCTGTGATTCAACAGTCTTTCACAATTCACAGTGCTCACCATAGCACATACCCTCCCCAGTATCTATCACCCAGCCACCCCAACCCTCCCACACCACCCCCCACTCCAGCAACCCTGTTTGTTTCCTGAGATTAAGAATTCCTCATATCAGTGAGGTCATATGATACATGTCTTTCTCTGATTGACTTATTTCATTCAGCATAACACCCTCCAGTTCCATCCACGTTGTTGCAAATGGCAAGATCTCATTCCTTTTTATGGCTGCATAATATTCCATTGTGTGTGTATATATATATATATATATATATATATATATATATATATATATATATAACACACACCACATCTTCTTTATCCATTCATCTGTCGATGGACATCTTGGTCTTTCCACAGTTTGGCTATTGTGGACATTGATGCTATAAACATTGGGATGCACGTACCCTTCAGAACCCTACATTTGTATCTTTGGGGTAAATACCCAGTAGTGCAATTGCTGGATCATATGGTAGCTCTATTTTCAACTTTTTGAGAAACCTCCATACTGTTTTCCAGAGTGGTTGCACCAGCTTGCATTCCCATCAACAGTGTAGGAGGGTCCCCCTTTCTCCGCATCCCTGCCAACATCTGTCATTTCCTGACTTGTTAATTTTAGCCATTCTGACTGGTGTGAGGTGGTATCTCATTGAGGTTTTGATTTGGATTTCCCTGATGCCGAGAGATGTTGAGCACTTTTTCCTGGGTCTTTGTCCATTTGGATGTCTTCTTTGGAAAAATGTTCATGTCTTCTGCCCATTTCTTGATTGGATTCTTTGTTCTTTGGGTGTTGAGTTTGATAAGTTCTTTATAGATTTTAGATACTAGCCCTTTATCTGAGATGTCATTTGCAAATATCTTCTCCCATTCTGTCCATTGTTTTTTGGTTTTGTTGACTGTTTCTTTTGCTGTGCAAAAGCTTTTTATTTTGATGAAGTCCCAATAGTTCATTTTTGCCCTTGTTTCCCTTGCCTTTGGTGATATTCCTAGGAAGAAGTTGCTGCAGCTGAGGTTGAAGAGGATGCTGCCTGCGTTCTCCTTTAGGATTTTGATGGACTCCTGTCTCACATTTAGGTCTTTCAACCATTTGGAGTCTATTTTTGTGTGTGGTGTAAGGAAATGGTCCAGTTTCATTCTTCTGCATGTGGCTGTCCAATTTTCCCAACACCATTTGTTGAAGAGACTGTCTTTTTTCCATTGGACATTCTTTCCTGCTTTGTCAAAGATTAGTTGACCCCAGAGTTGAGGATTCATTTCTGGGCTCTCTATTCTGTTCCATTGATATATGTGTCAGTTTTTGTGCCGGTACAAATATATGTGTCTTGATGATGACAGCTTTGTAATAGAGCTGGAAGTCCGGAATTGTGATGCTGCCAGCTTTGCTTTTCTTTTTCAACATTCGTCTGGTTATTCGGGGTCTTTTCTGGTTCCATACAAATTTTAGGATTATTTGTTCCATTTCTTTGAAAAAAGTGGATGGTATTTTGATGGGGATTGCACTGAATGTGTAGGTTGCTCTGGGTAGCATTGACATCTTCACAATATTTGTTCTTCCAATCCATGAGCATGGAACATTTTTCCATTTCTTTGTGTCTTCCTCAATTTCTTTCATGAGTATTTTATAGTTTTCTGAGTACAGATCCTTTGCCTCTTTGGTTAGATTTATTCCTAGGTATCTTATGGTTTTGGGTGCAATTGTAAATGAGATCGACTCCTTAATGTCTCTTTCTTCTGTCTGGTTGTTGGTGTATAGGAATGCCACTGATTTCTGTGCATTGATTTTATATCCTGCCACTTTACTGAATTCCTGTATGAGTTCTAGCAGTTTTGGGGTGGAGTCTTTTGGGTTTTCCACATAAAGTATTATATCATCTGCAAAGAGTGAGAGTTTGACTTCTTATTTGCCGATTCAGATGCCTTTTATTTATTTTTGTTGTCTGATTGCTGTGGCTAGGACTTCTAATACTATGTTGAATAGCAGTGGTGATAGTGGACATCCCTGCTGCATTCCTGACCTTAAGGAGACAGCTCTCAGTTTTTCCCCATTGAGAATGATATTACCTGTGGGTTTTTCATAGATGGCTTTTATGATATTGAGGTATGTACCCTCTATCCCTATACTCTGAAGTGTTTTGATCAAGAAAGGATGCTGTACTTTGTCAAATGCTTTTTCTGCATCTATTGAGAGGATCATAAGATTCTTGTTCTTTCTTTTGTTAATGTATTATATCACATTGATTGATTTGCAGATGTTGAACCAACCTTGCAGCCCAGGGATAAATCCCACTTGGTCATGGTGAATAATCCTTTGAATATACTGTTGGATCCTATTGGCTAGTATTTTGGTGAGAATTTTTGCATTCATGTTCATCAAGGATATTGGTCTGTAATTCTCCTTTTGGATGGGGTCTTTGTCTGGTTTTGGGATCAAGGTAATGGTGGCCTCATAAAATGAGTTTGGAAGTTTTCCTTCCATTTCTATTTTTTGGAACAGTTTCAGAAGATTAGGTATTAATTCTTCTTGAAATGTTTGGTAGAATTCCCCTGGGAAGCCATCTGGCCCTGTGCCTTTGTTTGTTGGTAGATTTTTGATGACTGCTTCAATTTTCTTAGTGGTTATAGGTCTGTTCAGGTTTTCTATTTCTTCCTGGTTCAGTTTTGGTAGTTGATACATCTCTAGGAATGCATCCATTTCTTCCAGGTTATCTAATTTGCTGGCATAGAGTTGCTCATAATATGTTCTTATAATTGTTTGTATTTCTTTGGTGTTGGTTGTGATCTCTCCTCTTTCATTCATGATTTTGTTGATTTGGGTCATTTCTCTTTTCTTTTTGATAAGTCTGGCCAGGGGTTTATCAATCTTGTTAATTCTTTCAAAGAACCAGCTCCTAGTTTCGTTGATCTGTTCTACTGTTCTTTTGGTTTCTATTTCATTGATTTCTGCTCTGATCTTTATTATTTCTCTTCTCTTGCTGGGTTTAGGCTTTATTTGCTGTTCTTTCTCCAGCTCCTTTAGGTGGAGGGTTAGGTTTTATATTTGAGAACTTTCTTGTTTCTTGAGAAAGGCTTGTATTGCTATATACTTTCCTCTTAAGACTGCTTTTGCTGCATCCCAAAGATTTTGAACAGTTGTGTTTTCATTTTCATTGGTTTCCATGAATTTTTTAAATTCTTCTTTAATTTCCTGGTTGACCCATTCATTCTTTAGTAGGATGCTCTTTAGCCTCCATGTATTTGAGTTCCTTCCGACTTTCCTCTTGTGATTGAGTGCTAGTTTCAAAGCATTGTGGTCTGAAAATAGGAAGGGAATGATCCCAATCTTTTGGTACTGGGTGAGACCTGATTTATGACCTAGGATGTGATCGATTCTGGAGGTAGTTTGATCATTACCTGTTCGAACATTCTTGTTCAAAGAATGGAGAATGTTTCATGGGCACTAGAGAAGAATGTGTATTCCATTGATCTTTAGCTTAGATGATCTGTCCATTTCAGTGAGGGGGGTGTTAAAGTCCCCCACTATTATTGTATTCTTGTCAATGTGTTTCTTTGCTTTTGTTATTAATTGCCTTATATAATTGGCTGCTCCCATGTTAGGGGCATAGGTATTTACAATTGCTAGATCTTCTTGTTGGATAGACCCTTTAAGTAGGATATAATGCCCTTCCTCACCTCTTATTACAGTCTTTGGTTTGAAATCTAATTTGTCTGATACAAGGATTGCCACCCCAGCTTTCTTTTGGTGCCCATTAGCATGGTAAATGGTTTTCCACCCCCTCACTTTCAATCTGGGGGTGTCTTTGGGTCTAAAATGAGTCTCTTGCAGACAGCATATCAATGGGTCTTGTTTTTTAATCCAATCTGATAGCCTGTGTCTTTTGATTGGGGCATTTAGCCCATTTACATTCAGGGTAACTATTGAAAGATAGGAATTTAGTGCCATTGTATTGCCTGTAAGGTGACTGTTACCGTATATTGTCTGTGTTCCTTTCTGGTCTATGTTGCTTTTAGGCTCTCTCTTTGCTTAGAGGACCCCTTTCAATATTTCTTGTAGGGCTGGTTTTGTGTTTGCAAATTCCTTTAGTTTTTGTTTGTCCTGGAAGCTTTTTATCTCTCCTTCAATTTTCAATGACAGCCTAGCTGGATATAGTATTCTTGGCTGCATATTTTTCTCATTTAGTGCTCTGAATATATCCTGCCACTCCTTTCTGGCCTGCCAACTCTCTGTGGATAGGTCTGTTGCCAATCTAATGTTTCTACCATTGTAGGTTACATATCTCTTGTCC
The DNA here is from genome assembly GCF_029215605.1 of Mirounga angustirostris. Lineage (NCBI taxonomy): Eukaryota > Metazoa > Chordata > Mammalia > Carnivora > Phocidae > Mirounga > Mirounga angustirostris. The sequence goes on along the minus strand of NW_026991710.1, from coordinate 146,825,762 downwards.
CGAGCTGCTTTCAGGATTTTCTCTTTGTCTCTGAGACATGTATGTTTTACTATTAGATGTCGGGGTGTTGACCTATTTTTCTTGATTTTGAGAGGGGTTCTCTGTGCTTCCTGCATTTTGATGCCTGTTTCCTTCCCCAAATTAGGGAAGTTCTCTGCTATAATTTGCTCCAATATACTTTCTGCCCCCCTCTTTCTTTCTTCTTCTTCTGGGATCCCAATTATTCTAATGTTGTTTCATCTTATGGTATCGCTTATCTCTCGAATTCTGACCTCCTGATCCAGTAGTTGTTTATCTCTCTTTTTCTCAGCTTCTTTATTTTCCATCATTTGGTCTTCTATATCACTGATTCTCTCTTCTGCCTCATTTATCCTAGCAGTTAGTTCCCCCATTTTTGATTGCACCTCATTAATAGCCTTTTGATTTTGACTTGGTAAGATTTCAGTCTTTTATTTCTCCAGAAAGGTTTCTCTAATAACTTCCATGCTTTTTTCAAGCCCAGCTAGTATCTTTAAAGTCACGATTCTGAACTCTAGATCTGACATCGTACTAATGTCCGTATTGAGTAGGTCCCTGGCAGTCGGTACTACCTCTTGTTCTTTTTGTTGAGGTGATTTTTTCCATCTTGTCATTTTGTCCAGAGGAGAATAGATTAATGAGAGAACAAAATGCTAACAGGGTAACAATGTCCCCAGAAAATATATTCTAAACATATCAGAAAAGACTTGAAGCCAGGGGAAAAGAAAGGGAAAGAAAAAAAAAAAAAAAGAAAAAGATAAAGATAAAAACAAACAGAAATGGAACAAAACAAAACAAAAAAACAGAATATGATCAAATATGATCAGGCTGGTGCATAGATCAGTGCCACACACTAGATTTTGGGTGTATTTTGGTCTGTTAGAAGAAAGTGACTTCCAAAATTTTAAGGAAAGAAAAACTTATATATGTACAAAAATAAGGGTTGATATGATGAATGGATGGAATATGACTGTAAAGATGAAAATTATAAAAAAATTTATAAAAGGAATTGATAAGAATTTGTTTGAAAAAAGAAAGAAGAGGACTTTTTAAAAAAAAGAAAAAAAAGGAAAGAATGTGATCAGGCAGGAGAGTAGAACAAAACCATACACTAGAGATTTAGGGTATATTTTGATCTGTTAGAAGAAACTATCTCAAAATTTTAAAGAGAGAACAACTTATATATATAAGCCAAAAATAAGGGTAACTACTATGAAGAGATAGAATATGACTCTAAAAATGAAAAATAAAAGTGTTTTTTAAAAGAGGGATTGATAAGATGTTGCTTGAAAAAGGGAAAAGGAAAAATTCAAAAAAAAAAAAAGACAGTTAAAAAAAAAATTAACTTTGAAAGACTAAAGAATCATGGTAAAAAAGCCATGGATTCTATGTGCATTATTCCCCTAGTTTTGGAGTTCTGCCGTTCTCATTGATCGGTAAACTTGGTCTTGGCTGGCTGTTCTCGCTGATCTTCTGGGGAGCGGCCTGTTGCCGTGGTTCCCAAATGTCTTTGCCACAGGTGGACTTGCCTCGCCTTTGCCCGGTCAGGGCTAAGTAAGTGGCTCGGGTTTGTTCTCGGGAAATTTTGTTCCCTGCATGCTTTCCATACAGCTTTGGAGGACGAGAATGAAAATGGCAGCCTCCCAATCTCCGCCCCAGAGGAGCCAAGAACTCGGGCCCTGCTCCTCAGTGAGCCCCCAGAGAAAAGCCGTCAGTCACTCCTGTCTCCCCGGTCTCTGGCCGCACTCTGTGCTCACCCGGCCTGCGACCGAGCGTTACTATCTCTGGCTCACAACCCCGTGTGGAGTCTCCAAACCCAGCAGATCCCTGCAGTGTGCTCCCACGCTGCTCCTCCCGGGGGAGGAAGGGGTGTCTCCCCGGATCTGCTGCTTGTTGGGTCTCTGCTGGAGGAGCAGTGGCCTGACTGTGCCGTGGGTCATGGTTTATGGCAACCCCCAGTTGAGAGCCTGCGCCTCAGCTCCGTCTCTGCATCCGGCTTCCCCGCTTCGATACCTGGGAGCTCTGCCACACTCAGGCACCCTCGGTCTTTCTGTGACCCTGAGGGTCCTGAGACCACACTGTCCCGCGAGGGTTCCACCCCCCGCTTAGCCACTGGAGCAACGTCCCTCAGCGGAGCCGACTTCTAAAAGTTCCAATTTTGTGCTCTGCTGCTCTATCACTTGCCAGAAATGGCTGACGGAGGCCCCTCCCCCACCGTCTATCCTCCAGAATATCGCCTCGGATTCGCATCTCCGCACGTCCTACCTTCCAGAAAGTGGTCACTTTTCTGTTCAGAGAGTTGTTGCTATTCTTTTCTTTGATCTCCTGTTGAGTTTGTAGGTGTTCAGAATGGTTTGATCCCTATCCAGCTGAATTCCTGAGACCAGACAAAATCCAGGTCTCCTACTCCTCCGCCATCTTGCTCCGCCTAAAACTTTGTGTTTTATAAAGTCAAAATGAAATTAGTTGAAAATGATTTCTCTCAAACTATGGGATGAGAATGATACATAAGTTACAATTCAGATAATTTATGCATAATTACATATAATAGGTTATATAGAAAATAAAACATTTTGATATACACTTTATTTAACCAACGGAATATGAAGTAGTGTATTTAGATATTTAGATATAAAGTTCCAAGTCATTCTTACTTAGAAACTGGCTAAGGAATATTTTTATGCTGGTCTAATTTTTCTCTTCCTTTGTCCCTTAGGTTCTGCTGTTTCTCTTCTGGGTCTGGGTGCCCCCTGCTTTTCTCTCTCCCCCCTTTTCTCTTTTTTGCCTAGTTGCACTGGAAAGTTGTTTCCATTATTTGGATCTTTGCTATTATTTGTAGAAAAAAGTTCAGTCTTTACATCAGCAATTAGATCAATGTTCAACATAAGGTTAGATTCTACCATAAATCTATGCTTTTGTTCTGTACTTCGTAAATGGCAGTCAGCTTGTCATGAATTGTAAACTCATTTTTTTCTTTTAATTTGCATGGATCTGAAGTTTTGTTCAGTGTCTCTCTTGCTCAGGTGCCTCTGTGTTTTCTGTTTCTATATTTTTCATGTTTTAATTTCCCTCTAAATCATGATAAAGGGATGTTTTTTTTTTAATTCAACTGTTTTTCTCCTGGCAATCAATACTATTTAGAGACTGGATCCAAGCTGAAAGCCAGTTTCCTATGTGGCTGCCATTATAGTCCTGATGTGATACTGTTGAACATTCTTAGCCAAAGCAGCATGGGCATTTACTGTTTTAGCATTTTAACACATTCTACTATGAGCTTCTATTTCACCATTGTTGTTTCATAAAATATTTTAACAACTATGGTATTGTTACTATCATTTAATAGTTAAAGAAAGTATAATGTAGAGAGGCTTTGTCACATATCTAATAAAATTACAAAACCACCCTGTACAGGATGCTGATATAGAGATAAGTAAAAGGCTTTTTGGGGCCTCTTTTTTCTTCTTCCAGCTGGATATTGATATCAGGGCTTCTGTGGAGGCCTGAAGATATGAGAGTCTGCACTAGCTTGGCCCATGAATGACCATATGGAGCAACCTCTTACTCCATATCCTGCACCCACTGGTCTAGAACTGTCCTGGTTATTATGTGAGTGATAAATAAATATCTTTTATATGAGTCATTTTTATAATTTGAGCTTCTTTAATACAATAGTTAGCTCTCCCTGACTTCCACTAATGATTACAGTTTGTTTCTTTTAAGATTTTATTTATTTATTTGAGAGAGAGTGAAAGAGAGAGAGCATGAGCAGGGGGAGGGGGAGAGAGAGAGGGAGTCACAGACTCCCTGCTGAGCAGGGAGCGAGACTCTGCTAGATCTCCAGACTCCGGGATCATGGCCTGAGCTGAAGGCAGATGCTTAACCAACTGAGCCACCCAGGCGCCCCCAGTTATCTAATTTTTTGAGTTAGATTTAAAACACATCTTTTCACAGGTTAAAGACTTAAAAACAGTTTCTCTACTCTATGATCTCTGTCTTTGAAATACCAAAGAATGAATTTATCAACATGACAATCATTTTATACATGTCTGGGGATGAAAATTCAGGAACCACAGGAGACAATAATGGCTCTCTCCTGTTATTCCGAGATTAAATGTCAAAAACAGAAATTAGTTCCTCATTGTTATTTCAACAGAATTTTATTATTAATCTCTCAAGGAAGACAATCTAAAACATCCCCCCAAATTTTTAAAAGAACATTCCTTATGAAGAGCTATCTAAAAATCTTGTTATATATAACATAAATAATTTTTAAATTTTTAAAATTTAATATTTTATTAAATTAAAATATTAAAGTTCACTTGAAATATTTAAGTTCACTTATATATTTATATCTACAAACTTATAGATTTACTTTTAATTATTTTCTTATTTTTTCTATACCTAATTTTCTCTCTTAGCTATTAAAACTTTTATATGATATTTCTAAAGTATAATTTTATTTATGTGATTAAGTATCCAGCATATTCTGGCACACAAAACCATGTGAAACTAACATTTATAGCTATTAATTATTGCACATCTATGCTCCAGGAACTATTCCAATTTGTATTAATCATTGATTTAATTTCATTTAACCTTCATAAAAACTTCTGTGGTAAGAACTATGATTATTTCCATTTCACGAATGAAGAAACAAATTTAGGAGAGATAAATAACTCATTCACTCTTGTACAGTGTCAGAGCCATCCTGTGAGATACCCTGACATTTTGAAAACCAACAAAACTTTATTATGACATTACCTGGACTCATACACCCTAAGGAATAATTGTATTTTAATCACAAATAACTACATATAAAATATTTATTATATTGTATAATTATTCTATGTATTGGCTATATTACATACTAATATCAGTAATCTCTTCCCACCTAAAAATATTTCACAAACTTTAGTTGCGACATTCACTATTTTCCCCTTCTAATCTGATCCATTTGGGTCTGGTATACATGAGACATTCAAATTCACTATCATATTGAGCCTCATTGAGAATGCCATGAGAAAGAATGTACAGCTAGTTCAATCTCTTCCAAATTTGCCTTGCAATGTATTACTGCCTGTATATGTGGTTACATTTATACTAAATCACTTAAAAAGCACATTATCCTTTAACTTCATGCTGTGCACACTACCATATGGTGCTTGTGTAGAATATATTATACTGTGAAGTGACAACCAGTAAAGACTGGAAGTTATTGCTTCCAACACATTTTTTTTTTTTTTATGGAGTCCACAGGTTGTCCTATGGATCATCCATTATCACTTCTGACCCAAAGTAGGAAGTCAACATAGGCTTAAATGATCCTCCTATCACAACATTCATGCTATTTTTTTTTCAGAAAAATATCTCACTCATCACAAAGAGCCAGACAGTGAAAACTCAACAGAGAAAGAAAATTACATGAGTTCCATCCCATTATCTAGTAAAACAGACAACCCGCTTTTGAACAGATAATTATAGACAAGTAGAGACTTTCTTAAATAAGCATATAATGGTACAATATCTAAAGTTTATGCTTTTAATCAAGGACATATTTAAATCCACATCTCTCTGTCACACAAAATTGTAAACTTCTTAAGAGCACAGCCCCTGTCTTAGTCTCACAAATGTCTGGAATCAAGTAAAATCACACCATAAATGTTTTCTTAAAAAAATATTCCTGAACTTTTCTGCAGTTAGTGATGACATAAACAAAATCCAGAGGCAACGAAAATATGCCATAGATAAATAAACAAATCAATCTTAATCCAACAAACACATACCTCAGTTGGAGGTCACAGTTGGTCTGGACAAAGATTTGTCCCTTAGCCACACTGCTAAGGCTCAAAGTATGAGAAGGAACTAGATAGACACAAAACTCCCTTTATGTTCTTTGTATTGGGCAGCATAACCATGTCTATCAAAACTTATATAGTTCTCATTTCTGACTGTAATTTTAGTTATACTATGAACTCTTTTTTGTTGACTTCATAAAGCCTCAATTCAAGAGTCACTTCAGAAATTTGTATCCATAGCAGCTTCAATTTATGGAACCATCACATTATTATAAAAAGTCAGCAACCCAAGCCACAAATGACACAAAATTTATTAAATGTTGCAAAGATATTACAAAATATGTGATGTCTTTAAAAAAAAAAATCTTGGGACACCTGGGTGGCTCAGTTGGTTAAGCATCTGACTTTTGATTTTGGCTCAGGTCATGATCTCAGGGTTGTGAGATCAAGCCCCGGATGGGACTCTGTGCTGGGCATGGAGTCTGCTTGAGATTCTCTTTCCCTCACCCTCTGCCCTTCCCCTCTTCCCCCCACCCCTGCTCGTGCACATGTGCACATTCTCTCTCTAAAAAGAAACAAATATTCATAAATATTTAATAACTCATTATTAAAATAAACATATTTAATTGAGCATTTCCTGTGTGCCAGTCACTGTACACATTGCCTCACTTGCATGATCACATTTCATCCCTTCAGCAAACTTATGAGTTAAGTATTAATATCACCCAATTAGGCAACTGGAAGAGCTGGGGCTAAGATCGAGGCCCAGGGCTGTCTGATTTCAAAGCCTAGTCTTTAATCAACAGGATATCAGATAAAATATTAGGATTATGTTTTTGAAAAAAATCCTGATTTACAAGGAATTCACTTATCTTTGAAGAACATGCATAACCACAAAGTTATTAGATAAAACACACACACACATACACACACACACATATATTTACATATAACACGCTCACAAACCCTACAACATCAGCAACAAAATTCTCTAGGCAGAGAAAGCCAATTGATTTCATCCATGATAAGGAAAAAAATAACAAAAAAAAATTCCTATTGATGAATAATCTTGTAGAAAGCTGCTAGTTGTCTTTTTATTTTAATAACCCTTTCAACCATTAAATTCGGTACTATCATGAAAAAAAAAATCACTCTGAATTCAAAATGCTAATGATTCCAGGCAATGCTGTCAGGAATTAGAAATCATTGTCTTGTACACATCCTAATGTTGACATGATCTTCCTCCTTTGTCATACAGATGTACTTCCTCAGCCTATGTATCAGAGTATAATGAAGACATTCAAGAATTATTGCATTAGATGATATATCAGTCAGTTATTGCCACAGTAATGCTGCATAACAAACCACTCCAAAATGCAGTGGCTTTCAATAACAAGCATTTAAGTCTCTTCATCATAGATCTGTAGATTGACTGCAGTTTGGATGATCTAGGTGGATTTGGTCATTCATACTACCTTAGGCTGTGGGTTGGCAGGGCTTGGTTCCAAGCTGTAGGTTGGGTTCACATCTCCGTATGTGAGTGTTTGAGTCCAGACCAAAGGGACTGGGGCTACCTGGGTGGCGTATAGTTCTCATTGCTATAAGCAGGGTGCGGAAGCAAAGCCAAACAATGCAAGGACAATTAAGTTCTCTACTTGTGGTATATCTGCTAATATTCCACCAGCCAAAACAAGTCACATAACTAAGCCCAGCACTAATGTGGGAGAAAAGCATATTTGAGACAGAGAGCTAAGTAGTGAATATTCACTAAGAGTAAATATTGATGAACAAGAATATAAACCTAGAATAAGCATAATGTGATGCTGGCACCTTTAAAATAACACCTGAAAAAAGAATGGATAACTTTACTATTTTTCATTCTTAAAAATTAATAAAACAACAAATAAATGAAATACAACATTTATTCCAATTTGGCATGGTAGAAATTTTGTTATGGGGTCCTAACTACTGTTGTCTGTTTGCCTTTAGTTGTTAAAGAGATTAAGACAATTGTAAACTACACAATTGATGGGTAGAGAGGGATTAATGATGCTCAGTCAAGTGAAACCACTAACGCTATCTGAAAGTTGTAGAGGTATCATAAAGTGACATCAAGAAATAAAACAGGCTGGAAAAAAATTGAGTAATTTCTCACTCATTCCTAGAAATCTCTTTAAATTGACATCCTGATTCTACTCTTTTGAAGTAATAAAGGTATATGGATGTACTTTTTTGTCATATTGGAATAACATCTGCTTCTAGAAGTAAATTGAATGTATGGAACTGGAAAATCAATGCAAAGTTAACAGACAGGATACATCTAGAGACACACTCTAAGCGGTCAAAGCAGTTCTAGGTCTTGGAAACTGGAGGGGAGGGGAGGGGAGGGGATAGTACAGGAAATACATGAAACCCAATCATATTTTGAAAGCTTAGGTAATTCTTAAAGTTCTTCATGAGCACTACATTTATGATCTAAGGATGTTGTCTGAGTGACAGCGATTAGGAATGAGACAAAGACTACAGACCACAGAGGAAGAATCATCTATCCCAAGAAGTATAATAGATGAGAATCAAGAAAATTTCTTTATATTTGGGGGAAAAAAAGATTTTTAACCAGGCATCTAGCAACAAACTAAAATCTTAGACTTGAATTGTATGCATAATTTTCCTTGGAGAATGAGGGCCATACGCGGCTTTCATTAGATAGTCAAGTGGATTTTTGAAATAAACAAAAGGGACTACTACATTAGAAAAGATAACTCTTTTATTTAGAAAGGGGATTGGTTCACAAAAATGTAACAGAAGGAGAATCAGACACAATCAGAAATGGCCAAGTTTTTAAACACTATTTCCTAGGTTTATCACTTTGTTATATACTTCACATAGAAAGCCAACTATGAAAGAAGTTAGATTTACACAGTGTTTTCTTATTGATTGCCTGGGGCTGTTTTTATTCATAAAATTACAATCAGAGGCTGCAAACAATTATAAGGTTATAAGCCACAGATTGAGAACTTTAAGGGGGAATATAAAACAGAAGCTTATGAATTTTCAGGAAACAATTATCCTGTTTTCACAGAAGGCTTTAATTTCAGTGAAATAAGACAATGATAAAAAAATTAAATGAGAAAGGAGACTCGTTTCTAAATTAAATGTTTCACGTCTCATGTGGCATCAGCTGCTCTTTAGACCACATTTACATTTACTATAATGATCTCCACTTTTAAAGGTTTATTACCTTAATCAAAATATTCATTAGAGGGGAAAATGTTCATTCAAAGTTAAATCTTGTATGTGCTTTTTACATATTTAGGTCCAACATGAATTAAAATTCCCTTCATTTATACCAATAAATATATTCAGTACAAAGAAATTTGAACTGTGCTTGGCACATATAAAATGTCCTTGATTTTAGTTATTATTTTGAGCACTTTGGAACTTTTTTCTCAGTTTACAAATATGTACTCTTAAATATATGAAGAGTGAAAAATTGAGTATGATAATGATCATGGTGTTATTTTACCTCTCCTAAAACACACATTTAATTAAAAGAAATCTTGTTAAACCATTTTTATATAGTTTATAGGACAAAGAGAAATGTCTAGATATAAGTCAGGCTTCTTTGAAAAGTTAGACTTCATTTGTATCGGTTTTGAAGATTGTTATTCTTTGACAATTCAGAAATCCAATTGTCTTTTCCTGATTTTAAATGCACTGAAGCCAGAGTTAGTTAGGGGGACCTACTCTAATTAAGGTCATTTCTTCACTTATTCTTAATGCTGTGTTATCTGAGACTCTATCATAAACATCTAAGAATCTTTCAAAATGAAAATTCTTTGAGCTTTTAGAGAATCATATTCCTAATATATTTACAGAGCTTCATATAAACTGACTTAGGATTTAGGAGAGTGTGGCAAAGACATAAGGAGTCACAAAATATTCTATGAGTATTCCTTTCCTTAACAGAGCACCTTTTGATTCAGTTTGGGCATATAACAAGTGATGGGCAATGAGTCAAGAATATTTAACCCAGAAGCCACATAGCCTCACAAAATGGTAAGGTCTCCAGAACCTCTGAGGATTATTTGGGGTAGAATCCCTCACTGGGCTGTGTTGGCCATGTGACAGCAAGAGCAATAAATTTCTCATGTGATATGCCCCTGAGATTTGGGGACTAATTGTGTAACTAGTACTGAAACCAGATACAGAAATAAAGTAATAAACTAACAAAATTTCTCAACAACATTGCAGGCCTTAGCAACTGGGCCACAGGCTGTGAATAAATTGCTTTTGGATTCCGAAAAGTTACTGAGCTATGTGATCTAATTGCAAATTATCTGGTCCAAGCTGTCTGTAATAACTTTGAAGGTAGATTGTTCATTTCTTGGGGAAGACGCTGGAAACAGAACCTTCGTAGTATGTAAAAGCTGTTACTGATAACACTTTTCAAGGTATTATAAGAAACAACTGGATAATCAATAAGCCTAAATGAAAAGGAATAGATCAGAAATTTGGGACCCTGCAAAGCTGGGTCAAAGGAAACATCACTTAAAATGAGCCAGGAAGCCCGGACGGGGAGCTCTGATGCACACACCACTCCTGTGGTCTGTATAACCAGCAGGAAAAATGAAGATAAGAATTACCTTAACAAGCAAAGACACTTTTCACATAGGAATTTCATCTCCTGCTTTTAAGAAGGAAGATCCCTCCCTGTCCTGCTACAATGCATTAAGCACCTACTTGCAGCCGATGAAAAACCACAACAATCTCAAACTCCTGTTCTCCAATGAGTGTGTGTTTAAAACAACCCTCCTCAATTGCCTCCTAAAATGTAATGAAGGCTGACCTTCCCTTTGTGTCTTCAGACTTGCCTATGGTTTACCTGTTTGCTTGTCCTGAATTGCAGATCTCCTGCTATTCCCAAATAGACTCATTTTTCTAGGGAAGTAATTAGCTGTTTTATTTTTAAGGTTGACAGTTTTAAAATTCTTTAGTGGACAAAGGCCCAATAATACTTTACGTTGATTAAAATATTTTAAGCTAAAGGTCAGTGTTAAAGCTGTGGCACACAATTAAAAAAAAAAACCCAAACTCTCAACTGATTAAAGTGCCTCTGGGTAAAATCAGATTATGCCTTCTTACCTAAATCTGAGAGCTGTGGGATAGCTTCAGTAAGATCTGAAATAACTAAGAAATAAATATTTGAGAACTTCTAGGAAAGCACTTTGGATGTGGTTACTGGCAATTGGACGCATCTAAAATCAAATGAATCGGAAGTCTACTGAGTTTCTGAGCCATTTGTTTTGCAAAGAAATCAAGAAGCAGGTCAAAAAAGACTGTGACTATCTTTAACCTCTTGTGGCCTAACTCAGGGCTGAGAATTCCAACACCAATTTTCTATATGATCAAGTAGTATACTAAAATACTAAGACTCACCTAGCAGATGGAGGCAGGGGCCATGAAGAATAATGGGCATAGGCCTTCGTCTCAAACAGTAAAATCAGGGACTAATTCCAATTTTCTACCACTCTAGGGTAAGGGTTTTTCCTCAATGTCTTGTCAGTAGAATTTCATTGTTTTTACAGATCAGCAACTAACATACAACGCATTATCCCCCTTTCTAGTTGAGTATGGTACTTACTCAGTTTTCCTGTCTCGTTTCCATCATTGAATATTGTGTGTCTCTGTGTGTGAGAGTATGTGTATATTTCAATGGGGAGGGATATTTGTCTTTTTAAAAATTCATAGTACTGTAAATCAAGAGGAACAATACCTAAACATATGGAGGTACTACAACTTGCTACTCAGAGATCTTAAACTTTGAGCTCGCTGTGGGGGCTGGGTACTTCTTTGGCATATCTTCTTCGGGGAGGTAGTAGGAGCTTTACATGTGTGGGAGAATAGGAGTAAATGGGTATTTAGTATATAAAAAGGTAGACTATGGTAGAAATAGAAAAGCTTATCAAATTTCCTTTGGGTAAGCCTCTAGCTTACCATGAGGGTAGGTGGGGCCAATAGCTTGTCAGTGTAAAACTTTTAGAGACTAAGACTCCAAAATACCTAATGTGAAAGAAAATATATCCTCTGATTTATCCTCCTGAATTACTGCTTCATTATTCATAGACAATCTGTTGTGTTTTGGAATACAAAAGTAAAGGGGGAAGGTATTTTTCCTACACCATGCTCTCTTTCTGCAATTATGCTAGTCACTCTTTCATGTCAGGCAAAGAAGATGGGTCTCCAGGTGCCTCAATTGGATATGACACCTGCATGGGAATTAAGGAAGTCAGGCAATGTTTTCTTATTTTTAGTTATGGGATTCAGTTTTCTGTAGTTTCCTAGTTTTTATAAAGCAATCCCATTTTTCAAGTAGTTTAGTGTGCTGCCTACATTTGAATAAACTGACAGATCAATCTTGAGTATGAAAAACAATAGAAAAGCCAAACCAAATTATCTTTCATTCTATATCAAAAGAATCTCTAGTAAATATTTAGCATCCCCAGGTCAAAGTTTTTATTGTATGGAATATATTAGGTCTAGAGGTATAAATCATTTTATAATTATATCAAATATACATACACACATGCATATAAATTAGAAATATATACCATTTGGGAAATTTTATAATTGGCACATTTTAGATTATGGCAATTCTGTATGCAAAGTAGAGAAGATAGCATCATCTTTATGTTTTTAAAAGAGAAAGTTGAGGTCCAGAGATTTTAAGTGACATTCTAAAATTAAAAAGCTAGTAAATGACAAAGCCATCATTAAATCTGTATATTATGACAACTAGTTTAGGTGTTTCTATAATATCACTGTATGTTACAGTGTGGTCAGGGAAGAAAGATATTTAGATGAATTTTGAGAAAAAAAATTGGAATCAGAAATAAGTGTTTAAAATACCCTGTAAGTTAACTAATATTTTTGGAAAATACAGAACTTTCCCTGTGATTCAGTGTCTAAACAAACAAGTTCATAAAGTTCCTTTACAGCTCCGGAAATTGATGGAGATGAAGTCTCTATCTTTGGTGCAGGAGATGAAAAAAAGAAAAAAAAAAAGGCCTACCTTTTATATTGTTAGATATTCAAGGGAAGATCAGGATATAAAGATAAATGGAAAAGAGATCTTAAAAAAAGTACCAATGAAATTTTTCTGATGCGTCAAACAAACCAACAGCTATTTAATGCATGTAATGTATTGAGCACTTTGGAAACACAGAGCTCTTTTCCTTTTCAAGTAATTTATATAATCTTTATAAGGGACAGAAATGTTACTCTAGTTCCACAGATAGCAAGAAAAACGAATGCAAAGAAGATAAACTACTCCCTTTAATGTCAGGTGGAGTTCCTAGCATATTCATTTTTGGTTGGAGTCAAAGCCCTAATTCCTATGCCTAATCTCAGTTCATGCTGCCACGTGGAAGTACAGTTGGCTATAAAACAGCTCCATCTGCATCTCTCCTCATTTTTTCTGGAAACCTACAGGGGGATATTTGTTATCATGGCATATGCTTATGAATAATTGCTTTCAAGTATTACACATTGCTAGATCCAATTTTTATGTTAAGTTAGTACTGCCTCCAGGGAAATGTTATACTATTAGTTGCCAGGGTGTAAATGCAATTCAAAATCAAGATGCTCCAATCAAAGGTACAGCCACATATAGAAGATGATAGTGTACCTACTTGTGGTAGATATTCATAGCCAGCATTAGGGAGAGGCCAGAAGAATTTAGAGATATCAGCTTAACATTATTGGTCCACTTACCTTCTGACTTTGTTATATAAACAAAAAATACATTTAAGACTACGAGGTTGGGTTTTTTGTTACTTGCTGTGGAAAACAACCTTAACTTACATATTTTCCAAATTATGTCTCATAAGGTTATAAGATAGCTGATTTAGGGACGCCTAATACTGAAGATTTAAACTGATGTGACGTAGACTTGTGTACTGTTACTATTATTATTATTATTATTAAGTTTACATTGTGTCCCATACTTGATTACATTAAAAAAAAAAAAAACAGGAAAGTTTAACTATTAAAATATTTAAAATCTATGCTGTAGAAAACCACCCCAAAGCTCCTCAACCAACAGTCTGTGAATATCTGGAATTCCACAAATGTATTCTTAGATTTTACTCTATCATTTCCTAATGTTAGATAATTTTTATAGTAATTTAAAATGTATCACATTCTGAATCATTTAAATGACTTCTTTATAATGGACTACATTTCAGAGCCTGTGTTTGCTTTTTTTTTTTTTAATAACCAGTGATGCTTAAAAATGATATCATGAGACTTTTGATGTGTTAGCAAACATGTCAAAATGGCATGTTTCTGCTGTTCAGCTCACATTCAATTTACTTTAACTTCTTACAGAGAAAAACTTCTTACCTGAAAATATTTCTTCATTAATTAATTTTTAAAAGATTTTATTTATTTGAGAGAGAGAAAGAGAGAGAACATAAGCATGAGCAGGGGGAGGGGCAGCAAACTCCCCACTGAGCAGGGAGCCTGACATGGGGCTCAATTCCAGGACCCTGAGATCATGACCTGAGCTGAAGTCAGATGCTTAAATGACTGAGCCACCCAGGCACCCGATATTTCTTAATTTAAAGGACAATTTCATGAAATAGGTGACACAGCTCATGTTATATGGCCATGAGGAACTGCCAAAAATTTGTGTGTGACATCTTTCAGATTGCTTAGATACTATATTGGTAGCTACTAACTTTGCCCCAATTTATTAGTAATAGAGATAACAGAGATAATGGTACACGTTCACCAATCCCATTGATAATCTGCAATTAGTTCTGGTCCTATAACTGAGTTCAATGGATTGTAGACAGAAGAGATGCTTGCAATTTCCAAGCCCAACCCACCAAAAATGCCTTTTTCCATTCTCTCTTTAGTCTCTTCCACTGGTCTTCCATTCTTGACATCGGATGACTTTAAAGCATAAAATGGTGGTGCCACCAGATTTGAGTGGCTTGAATCCTCGAGTCACCACTTGGGCCACAACTACCCAGGAGCTGCCCCACCAGGAATATATGGGCAGTGAATTGTACGAATGAGGAATAAACTTTTTGTACATGAATCCACTGAGAATGGAGGTTGATTTTCACAGTGACTAATTGTATCAGATATCTATTGTTGCATGTGAAGTTACCCAAGTTAGTTGTTCAAAACAACAAATGTTTATCATCTCCTAGGTCAGTAATCTTGAAGTGGTTTAGTGAGGTAGTTCTGGCTCAGAGTCTCTCATGAGGTTGGAATTGAAAAGTCATCTAGGGATGCAATCATCAGAAGCCTGCCTGGGGGGACGCCTGGGTGGCTCAGTCGGTTAAGCGTCTGCCTTCAGCTCAGGTCATGATCCCAGGGTCCTGGGATCGAGTCCCGCATCGGGCTCCCCGCTCTGCGGGGAGCCTGCTTCTCCCTCTGCCTCTGCCTCTCTCTCTCTCTATCTCTCATGAATAAATAAATAAAAACTTAAAAAAAAAAGAAGCCTGCCTGGGGGTAGAAGAATTCACTTCCAAGCTCACTTATGTGGCTGTTGGCTGGAGGCCTCATTTCTCACCAAATGAGTCTCAACATAGGGCTGCTCCCAACATGAAAGCTGGGTTCTCCCAGAGCAAATGATGAGAGGAAGAAAGACAAAGAAAGAGAGAGAAAACAGGCACTTGTGATAGAAGCCATGGTCTTTGTAATATTTTACTCTGAAGTGACATATTGTAACTTCTGCTTTACCCAACTGAGCATACAGTCCAATCCTGGTATAATGTCATTGAATACCACACACGGGTACAAATTCCAGGAGGTAGGGATAATTGTGGGCCATTTTGGAGGCTGGACACCTCATTGATTTAAATACACAGACTGATACATTAAAAAAAAAAAATAAAGCCTAAGATTATCATGGAACAGAATAGTTCAGCTGATATTCTATTTTCCTCTCACAAATTTTGTAATGTTTTGTCACCATTTTCTCATTTGTTACTGAAATTAATATCCCAAAGTTTAATTTAATTTAATTTTTTTAATTTAATTTAATTTTATTATGTTAGTCACCATACATCATTAGTTTTTGATGTGGTGATCCACGATCCATTGTTTTCGTATAACACCCAGGGCTCCATGCAGTACGTGCCCTCCTTAATACCCATCACTGGGCTAACCCATCCCCCCCAGTTAATAAAATTATGAATGAAAGGGGAGGGATCACGACTAACACCAAGGAAATAGAAACAATTATTAGAAATTATTATCAACAACTATATGCCAATAAATTAAGCAATGTGGAAGATATGGATGCCTTCCTGGAAACCTATAAACTGCCAAGACTGAAACAGGAAGAAATTGACAACCTGAATAAGCCAATAACCAGTAATGAGATTGAAGCAGTGATCAAAAACCTCCCAAAAACAGGAGTCCAGGGCCTGATGGATTCCCTGGGGAATTCTACCAAACATTCAAAGAAGAAATAATACCTATTCTCCTGAAGCTGTTTCAAAAAATAGAAACAAAGGAAAACTTCCAAACTCATTCTATGAGGCCAGCATTACCTTAATCCCTAAACCAGGCAAAGACCCCATCAAAAAGGAGAATTTCAGACTGATATCCCTGATAAATATGGATTCCAAAATCCTCAACAAAATCCTAGCTAATAGGATCCAACAATATATTAAAAGGATCATCCACCACGACCAAGTGGGATTTATCCCCAGGATGCAAGGGTGGTTCAACATTCGCAAATCAATCAATGTGATAGAACACCTTAATAAGAGGAGGGAGAAGAACCATATGGTCCTCTCAATTGATGCAGAAAAAGCATTTGACAAAATACAACATCCTTTCCTGATTAAAACTCTTCAGAGTATAGGGATAGAGGGAACATTCCTCAAGTTCATAAAATCCATCTATGAAAAACCCACAGCAAATATCATCTGAAGTTTAATTTTAAAGAAGCTTGAAAACGTGATATGGCTTTTAAGGCAGTTTACAAAACTTGATCAGAACTGCAAAACTGACTCAATTGACATTTATTGAGTGTCTACTACATATGTACCTTGAGTATTTCTATAAACGATTTGGCATGAAAATGAGCTCATCTCATTATCATCTACTTTCAAACCTTTGCTCTTATACAGAACATGTGAAAAACAATTTCACTGAAAACCTTTTTTTAGGTGGGGAAATTCAGTCACGATTATCATTACCCAAGGGCAAATAAATGACTCATTTGGAGTTTATTTTGAAGGCCCAAACCAGATTCCAACTGCATACTAATGTGGTAATTGCATTACCAGCTTCCTCTTATATATATAAACTACTCCAACTCGGCATTAGTGGTTTATGACATCAAGAACACCAGCTGATTTAATCATGTTTTTTCCCTTTAGTAGAGTCATATATCATTCTCCATAATAAGAGCATACCCCATAGTGCCTATATAAATCTTCACCAATTCCTTACTACATCAAATTCCTGTGGTTCTAATGTAACTCCTTCATCATCAGATACACATTCATGTTTGCTGACTAAACATATTCATATTCATATATTAAAGATGAATAATTCACAAAAAAATTAAAACAGGCTTTCCTTCAATTTTAGGATGGCATAGTTCATTTACTCAGGAATTATTTTGTGAATTTACACAATCTGTGACCTTTCAAACCCCAGGATCACTTCAAATGTGGCTTGCATTGCCTAAAATAAAAAGCCACTCTTTTATTTATTCAGTTTCATAATAAATGGGTTGGCTGCTGTGCTGTGATATTACAATAAAGATATTTTATTTCCTATAGACTTTGTTAGTGTAAGGGGTAGGAGGGAAAATCAATGTGTCACAACATCATAAAGCAACCCAGAAAATAAAGTAAGATATAAAAGAGCCAATAAAAAAACCCAAACAATACAATTAACTGATGATGTTTGAGCTTCCATACATATAAAAGTAAACTCAAACATAAGATACATTTATGTGTTTTTGTTGTTTAAAATCATTTTAGGGGGCCAGACAAGTAAAGTTATATTTCTAACAACTTCTGATTAGGAAGTTATTTCACTAAATAACTCTGCAGACAATAAGAGATGGCTTTTCCAGACTTGAAGGCAGTCAGCTAATTAGTAAGTCACATTTCCTATATAACACCAATTTCCCAAACTAAATCTCCCTGTAATACCCAGTGGTATTGTGTCACTCACCTCATCTAATGATCTATAATATTTTAAGAAATATTTTTAAGAGCAGTAACCAAGATTATGTGCCTGTTTATTTCCTAAATTTATATCTATTTAGGTATTAAATTAAAAAATTTACATACTGGAGTTCTGGAGATTGGCTACATGACAATGTCAATATACCTAACATCACTGAAGTGTACACTTAAAATTGGTTAAGATTGTAAATTTTATATTGTGTATATTTTATTTTATTTTATTTTATTTTTTTAAGAGTTTATTTATTTATTTGACAGAGAGAGAGACAGTGAGAGCAGGAACACAAGCAAGGGGAGTGGGAGAGGGAGAAGCAGGCTTCCCGCTGAGCAGGGAGCCCGATGTGGGGCTCGATCCCAGGACCCTGGGATCATGACCTGAGCCGAAGGCAGCCGCTCCACAGACTGAGCCACCCAGGCGCCCCTATTGTGTATATTTTAACAATTAAAAAATAAAATTATGTTTTAAAGGAGTAAGGTAATAAAATAAGCTTCGTGTTATATATATATAAGTTCTTTAATGTTAAAAAGTAAAATGATAGTCATACTTAAAATATAAAATTAATTGTATGGGATTACAGAATCACTATATTGTACCCCAGACACTAATATAAAACTGTATGCTAATGATACTGGAATTAAAATAAATTTTTAAAAATATATACAATTAATGAATTAAGAAAATTTTTATTTTAATTTTGAAAGTTACTGCATTTTGTGTTTGGTGCATAAAAATTTATTCTTGTGAGTATTCTAGAATAATTAGCTTAATATGTGAAAGTAGAAAAATTTGAAAATTTTTGTCTCCCCACATTTCTGAGCCTTGTGGTCTTGTACAAAATATTAAGTCCAAGTCTTGGTTTCTACCTTTTTACAGGATTGATGTGTGGGTTCGTCAAAATAATCTGGCACAGTGTTTGGTACCTAATAGATGTTCAATAAATGTGAGCTTCCTTCTTTCCAGGTAAAAATCAGACATGCCTATCCTGAATTAATAAACAGTGGGTGGTGATGGCTGAATTTCAAAAATCTATAGATAAATTTTTAAAAGAGCCTCAGGGATGCCTGGGTGGCTCCGTGAGTTAAGGGTCCTGCTGTTGGTTTTGGTTCACGTCATGGTCTCAGGGTGTAAGATGGAGCCCGATACAGGGCTCTGCACTCAGCGGGGAGTCTGCTTTTTTTTCTCTGTCTCTCTCTTCCTCTGCCTCTGCCCCCCTCGCACAGGTGCTTTGCACTAGCTCTCTCTCTCTCTCACTCTATCTGTAAAATAAATGAATAAATCTTAAAAAAAATAAATAAAAGGCCTCAGTCAATGATTGCAGCCTTTTAAGACTCTAAGCAGAGCACCCAGCTAACCAATACTGGCTCTTTACCCCAGAAACTGTGAAATAAATATTTTTTGAAGACATATATATATATATATATATATATTCATCAATACCCATCTCTAAAAAATTTATTAATCATTGTTTTAACTTTTAAATAACAACATTGGAAAATGTATATGGAAATATGGAACACACCCTCAGATGATATTTTTTTACTTTGTATTTTATAATAACTTTTCCTCATTGAAGTATTCTCATTAGTGGTATATGATCTGAGAAGTTCCTCAGTTTTGATATTCAAAGAGATCAGAGCCATTCAAATTCAGAATTGCATCCCTTACAATTGTAAGCTCATTAGAGTAACATCAAATACCAATTCATATGTAATATTAGATGAAATATGATAGAGATTAATAATGCATAAAATCCAAATACTGTTTGATGTCAGTAGCATGCAAGTATGTCTGGAAAAAGAAATTAGACTTTTGGTCTAAATCCCCAAGCCTAATAATTATTTCTATGTATTTTAAGTTCTTTGAGGCATATATTGATAATGGGAACCCTATAAAATCTATTACTACACTTTGTGTAACTGTTGACCATTGTGGTTAGTAGTAGCATCAATAATACCTACTTGTTAAATGGTGTATCTCATTTGGGATTTAAGTTGCCAGTTAGCTACATCGAACGTTGGCTTAGTCTTCAACTGAAAGTATTACTTTTTGAAAAGAATCACTAAGAATTTTAGCTGATAATCACATATATTAAGTAAGAGTACTTATGTTACTTTCAAATATTGTTTTCTTTCCAATTAGGGACACCAGGATTCAAAAATTTCTTCTCTTAATAAAATATTTTAGAACTGAAAATACTCAACACCCTTTTAAATTAAAAATGCCTGATAATATTAGGGAACAGAATATAGTGCATAGTAACTAGTTTATGATGCTTGCTTTTAGAAATGCAATGTTTGGTCCTTGAAGATTTTCATTGATAAAGATAAACTCCTGGATTACAGAAATTTTCAGTGTGGAACTTTTTTTTTTTTTTAAAGATTTTATTTATTTATTTGAGAGAGAGAGAGAGAGTGCAAGCACAAGTGGGGTGAGAGGCAGAGGGAGAAGCAGACTCCCTGCTGAGCAGGGAGTCTGATGCAGGGCTCGATCCTGGGACTCCGGGATCATGACCTGAGCCCAAGGCAGCTGTCCAACTGACTGAGACACCCAGGTGCCCCTTCAGTGTGGATCTTAAATAAAATGATTCTCTAATAGAGCTGAGACAACCAAGTAGGGATTGTGAACAAGGGGACAGTAACAGTCAGCAGGCTACCCAAACAATAGTTTCCATCATGTCATCTAGCCACGGTTTCCACTAACGCAATACAGAAGAACATTTCCTCACCTACTAATGCCATCAATTTAATTTAAAAAAGATTACTATTTGCCTCAAATATTTTATGGTTTCAGGTTAAACAATATGGATATAATCTGTTAAAATGAAAAGAAAAGCAGAGGGAAGGCAAATATATGTGTGTTTACACACACGTGTGTGTAGTACTTTTACTTTGAATATGCAATGTAGATATTTTTATGCATTGTATGTGTATAAATCACACACATATAAATATATTATAAAATATTGCTAATTGCGTACACACTCATATTTGTATATATTTTTAAATTTTGCTTATATGCTAATTTTGGTTAGGAGTCATTCCAATCCCAAACATAGGTCTTTTTCATTCCCTACATATTCATACTATGCCGATATGCTATATCTGTATCTGTATAGATATAAGTATATGTATAGGTATATAAATAACAGACTAAATGTACTATCATTTCTGTTACAGATAGAAAATTCATAGAGAAGACAAATGACAGCACTCACATGGGTTCAGAATACACAGTTTTTGTTCTAATGGAATACATTTCCACTATTCACACATAACAATATTTTATGGTAGACGTTCAAATTCATGGTTCAATAAAAATAAGGATGCCAAGAAACATTCTCAAGGCGGTATTTTACCTAAATCCCCAATTGCTGTGACAAAAGGAAGCAAAAAACCTGGCTACAATTATATATTAGCAGCAAGAAGTAGAATTTCCTAACCTGCCTTCCTATATATTTTCCAGTTTCAGTGTTCCATTTAAAAACGTTTAGCAAAATAATATATTAGTAAATTATTGTTCATAGAATGAAGACTTGATTCTATATTCTACATAGTAATCTTGACGAAAACAATCACATTCTTAGGCTACTTGCTGCTTGTAAATTATAGGGTAGTGTAACTATTATACAGAATTTGGCTAAACATTCAATTCCATTTTCTCTTAATTGAAGCTAATTCTATGTAGAACAAAATGCAGTGTGTTTTAATGATGGATATGGTTACTTAAGACTCTTAATAAAGTCAAATATAATCATTCAGCCCACAAAGTCAATGGACCTTGAGTCTGAATCATCAAATAAAGCAAATATTAATTCTATGTTTTGTTGTGTAGACATAATTCAAAAGTGAATTCATTATACAATGATTGATCTTCTTCCCCAATATAAAGTTCAATATCTTACAAAGAGTTATTCAAATAGATTCTTAAAAAATCAAAACAGTGAAGTACTGATACATGAAATGACAGCAATGCCCATGAAAGAAATGCTACATTTGCACATTGTAGACATTAATATAAGTTTGTGGCATTGTTGCCATAGAATCTGTCACATGCCTGAATAATTTTGCACCTTCACGAATTTTTTATCACTTAGTTCGGCTCACTACATTGCCATGATTTTTGAATAAATGTTGTTTTCAATGTGGACCAAAACATTAATCATTGGTCTACTGTCATTCACTTGGTTTTCTTGCTCACACCCTAAATTGGAGTATTGATCTTATGAAGTTCATATTGGATAATATGATAAGTAATCATAACAGTGAAAATTAAAAGGCTAATTTGAAACACAAGTATACAACAATGATAAAGTGTTAATGACTAGAATAGGGCCTACAAACTGTAGAATCAAATTATATGCATTTCAGATGACCCTGAAAGATCTTGAAAACTTCATAAATTTCACTGTAATGGACATTAATGATAAAGATTTAAACACACAAGTCAGGGTCGCTTGAGTGACTCAGTCATTAAGCGTCTGCCTTTGGCTCAGGTCATGATCCTAGGGTCCTGGGATCGAGCCTCACATCGGGCTCCCCGCTCAGCGGGGAACCTGCTTCTCCCTCTCACACTCCCCCTGCTTCTGTTCCCTCTCTCGCTGTGTCTCTCTCTGTCAAATAAATAAATAAAATCTTTAAAAAAAATTAAAAAAAATAAATACACAAGTCAAAAGATTGAATTGTCTAAAGTGATTTTCAAAAAAAATAATAACACATATCTGATGATTCTGTAACTAATTACTGGGAGGAAATACTGAGAAATACAAGCTAGGATGCTTACACATATGTACAGACACAAAACTATTTAATATTTGGATCTCTTCTTATAAGCTCTTGAAAAGAGAACAAACTTTTTTTTAATTTAAAGAGTAAGAAAAATAAAGAAATACTGTTAAAAACTATTTATATTTACTGTAGCAATAATTTACGATGTAAAATTGTGTAGGCACCGCACTATATAACAAACTGAGCTTAGTAAACTCAGAGTAGTGGACTGGTGGTCAGAAAATAAAGATCCCCAGCTCTGCATTGGCATTAATTAGTTGTAAGAATTTGTACTTCTAACTTTTCCTCCTGCCTCAGTTTCTTCATCTATCAAATTTTCTAAAGTTCCTGAGCTGCAAATTAAAAAAGAAATTCAGTTTTATGGTTAGGACTTTAGAAATAGGAAATCGGTATCTGACACTTTACTCAATTTTCTTCTTTTCTCTCTTGAGGACAGTATTTTTTGTGTTGCTAATGAACTAAAGTCCTTAGCTCCCAGGTTAAACGAGAAAGTGAGTATGATTTAGGTTTGTACATACCAAGATCATCTGTATACATGTTTTACTTAAATTCTCCAGTTAGTATGCATATACATTTTCTTACAATTTATCCCTTACAATGTTTCTGATTTAATCTTTTAGTTCTTTAAAAATACATATTCTTATTAAAGAACTCATACCAATTAGCCTTCATTTAAGCTTTGCATTTTTAAAAGATTTTTTTAAATTTAGTTATTTATTCGTTTATTTATTTACTGAGAGAAAGAGAGTGAGCATGCATGCACACACTTGTGTGTGGGTCGGGAGAGAGGGGCAAAGGGAGAGGGGGAGAGAGAATCTCAGACTGTGCTGAGCACAGAGCTTCAAGCGGGGCTCAATCTCACAACCCCAAGATCATGACCTGAGCTGAAATCAAGAATTGGTCATTTAACCTACTGAGCCACCTATGTACCCCAAGCTCTGCATTTTTTTTTTTTTTATGATTTCCTTTATTAAGAAAGAGAATTAAAGTGTTTGGAGATCAGTAAGATTAGATTTAGTTGTTAAGGCACAACAACTTAAAATCTAATAACATAAATTTGGAAAATATATGCAAAAGTTCCTTGAAAATTAATACATATAACTTCTTAGTTGTAGACCCAGTACAATCAACATCTTTGGGAGAGGGCTTTTTCCATTAATGTTATACTAAAAATTATGAAGCAACATCTTGACTTGTTAGTAATTCTAGAAAAGTCTGCATCTTAAAGCTCAATTTTTGAATAAGCATGGAGAAAGAAAACTCCGTGATTGTCAATAAAATCAATAAAGAGAAAAGAGGAATGAGCAGTTTGGGGTATTCTGAATGTGAAGGTATTCTGGGGCTGTCAAAATGGCACAGTGGCCATCTTAAGACCAACCCAATCAGTTGAACAAACTTTATAAAATCCAGCTGCATGAGGTGGGGGTTGTCTTAAAACACAAGGCTTAGGTATTTTCCATCCTAATTCGAAGAAAAAACTGTGTAGCCACAAGTAGGCAAGATAACAAGAGCCTATAGCTGTTGACCATTGTTTTGTTTACCTTGCAAGAGCTTCACTTACTTGCATCACTTCAATGCAAGGGAAGGAAATATATATGTATGTGTGTGTGTGTGTGTGTGTGTGTGTGTGTGTGTGTATATATGCAGAGATTCCATTTGGATGATGAAATGTCAAAATTCAGTTGTCAGGAATGGCCTAGCATCTAAAAAAGCTTCTTATTAAATGGGGTTTCTGGGGCACACCTGGTCTAATGAAGCACACATTAAGCCTGACAAGAAGCCTTTCCAAACCATTTTGGTTTGCTCTAAAAATGTCTTTTAGTTCTTTTTAAAAATTTGCCAAAACCTAAATCCAACACCATTTTCCTAGTAATTACACGTTGAAGGATGTAATCAGTGCAGCCTTCTGAAACTGAGAGACCAGTCGCCCTGCTTTGGGCATTTTTCCACAGTTGCTTTTGTTAACGTACTAATGAGCCATTGTCACAACCGAGCCAGCCTGGCATTAGCACTTATAATAAATTTACTTCAAGAGCACTGCTGTTTGTAATTAGCTCTTCATTACACAATCAGGCTGATTTAGAGAAACTCTCATATGATTTGCTCAGCAAATGAAGCAATATAATTACACCTCACTTCAAATCAACAAATTAGACTGCTGTTTGCAATTGGCTATATTATGTACTATTAGTGCCCGGGCAATTGCAGGCCTGTTGCTTCCTTTAACACTTAAGTAAAGTAAGTCTAATTAAAGCACTGAATATTTCTGTAGATGCAAGAATAGATACAGCATGGTCACAGTTTTTATAATTAAAGAGGGGACCCAAGATTTATGTTCAGAATATTTTATACTCAACTCAAGCCTTGGCCATTTAAGGCTCTTGTGAGAGAAATCAGGAACTAAAAACATAACAGGATGGAATGAAACATTTCTTTCTGAACCGAATTATTTCCTAGCAAGGGCACATGAAAATTGAGTAAGATTCAAATTAGGTTAAAGCAGAGTCATGAGTTATCCATTCAGCTGTGCATTTCTTAGTACTAGATATTTAGTATCCATCAGCTAGTGTAATGGCTTGTGTCAGTTCCTTTTCCTCATAGGGTCTTTGACTCTGGAGCAATCTACCCACCGGCTGTAGTAATCATTGGGAGAGGAAATTGGTAGGAGTTTTAGAGATGGGTTGCCAGATTTAAAAATTCAAGACATCAGTTAAATTCAAATATCCTGCATTTTATCTGGCAATCTTGTTTTAGAATATTTGAAATACATTCCTCTGTGTTAAACTGAGAAACTGAAAATCCAAAAAATAATTCCCCCAAAAATAATGGATTAAGAAAACAACTGTCAATGATTCCATGAGTTTGGGTTAGGATCGGGCCTCTCCATTAACAGTGTACACTTCTTTAATTGAAGGTCTACGTCACCTCATTTCTAAATTCCAAATTGTTGACATTTGGGAAGATTACCAGTCACAATTGATGAATAAATCAATAAAGAGGAGAAGATTCAGTGATTATACTTTTTTATAGTAGACTGATATTGTCTTCAATGGTAGAGTAATACTCCTATTCAAAGGCCCATTGCTTTATAATTCTAGTGTAGATTTCTCTATCAAGGCATGCAGCTTTTTAAGAGTGGTGTGTGTGTGTGTGTGTGTGTGTGTATGTATGTATGTGTGTATCCTTCAATTAATGTTTTTGACCTATTAAGGGATGATGTATGTTGTGCACATTCATGATATGCGGTTCTGTTATAGTTTCATGAAATTCAGCTGTTTTAAGACAATTTTTGTCTAAAGTTAGGAAAAGACTTCTATATCCTTGCCAAATCCTAAATTGTTTTATTTTAAAATTTTGTTTGGTGAAGTAGTTCTTGAAAGATTTAGAACTCCTTAAATGTATTCAGTGAGTTCCATTCATGGTGCATATGATCAAGTTGACTTGTGTCTCCCTCATCTATTACATGGACTGTTCCTCATTCTCAAATGGGCAACTATAAGACTGGCAGCTTATACAGCCCGCTGCTAAAGCTTCAGAATCCGGGCGCATGTTTAGCTGAGACAGAAGGACCCCATTCTACTGTTTTCTGATGCCCTTCGCTTGAGGCCACAAGGAAGTTTGAAAGTCCATTCAGATCAAGAGCCCATGCCTGGGCTGTGCTGGTTCTGAGATGTGTTATTGATCAGACACTGTGAAATGAGCAGTACCATGTCCATGAACAACTTGCCAGATTTTAGTTTTATAATTTTTATTTTGAAAAGTATTGCATTATCACACTCCTTTTCACTATTTATTTATTTATTTATTTGAAGATTGTATTTATTTATTTGAGAGGAAGAGAGAGACAGTGAGAGAGCACACAGACAGAGGGAGCAGCAGAGGGAGAGGGAGAAGCAGGCTTCCCGCTGAGCAGGGAGCCCGATGCGGGGCTCGATCCCAGGACCCTGGGCTCATGACCTGAGCCGAAGGCAGACACTTAACGACTGAGCCATCCAGGAGCCCCGTTTTCACAAGTTATTTAAAGATATTGACTAATGAAGATACTTTACATCATCCTAGAAAGTTACTTTAAAAAAAACAAGTGTCCAGGGCGCCTGGGTGGCTCAGTTGGTTAAGCGACTGCCTTCGGTTCAGGTCATGATCCTGGAGTCCCGGGATCGAGTCCCACATCGGGCTCCCTGCTCAGCAGGGAGTCTGCTTCTCCCTCTGACCCTCCCCCCTCTCATGTGCTCTCTCTCTCTTTCTCAAATAAATGAATAAATAAAATCTTTAAAAAAAATGACAGGTTTATAAATCATTCTGTAGAGAGCACTGAGTCTACCAGTTGAACACAGATTCAATTTCAAGAATATAAGGGAAAATCATTTTAGTAATCACAGGGACAACATCACAGTGTTAAGTATATTGCACTAAGCCACACAAACAGCAACAGCATAGAATAAAGCCTGCAGCTCCCCAAATAGAAGAGAGGAAAAAAAATGTTATCCTCCCTATGTACCCATAGGCTGCAGTGAAATGGCACATTGTATGAAAAAAATTCATGTGAAATAGAAGTATCATAGAAAGCATTATTGTTAAACTACTTAAGTATAGTGAACAAAGAGATTGATGTTGGAAAACTGGGGGAGGGGGTTCTGTGTCTGTTAATAAGAACCAGTCTCTCGTTCCTTTTTTTTTCGTCGTCTCTTTCTCTCTTTCCCCCAGATGCCAGAGAAGGTGTACTGCTAATACTAAATGGCTTGAAAAGATTCTTCACTGGATTTTACCTTCACAAGTAAACAAAAATTTCGACTGCATATTATCTCCATTTCTGTGGGTCTATTTCTAAAGTTTGTGTCATATCCACAGTTTAACTAAATTCAGACATAAGTGTAATGAGACACCTTGCAAGAAGCATAGTTTCTGTGTCAAAGTGAATTAAAAGAGTATGTGTATACTTAAATAAGCAGGCCATAAATTCATAGACAGACAATGAAATAAAATTGACCTGAAAGTTATTTTCAAAAAGGGCAAAAAGCATAAAAGAAAAATAAACTATTTTCTCTAATTTAAAACACTTGTAGTGGATGGGAATTTTACATATTGAGAAATATGCTTTGGAAGATTAAAGCAAAGTGTGGTTTGGCCCATAGAAATGGCCATAGCACAAGCACCTGGGTGGCTGAATCGGTCAGGCGCCTGCCTTTGGCTCAGATTGTGATCTCCAGGTCCTGGGATTGAGACCTCTGTCAGGGCTCCCTGCTCAGCTGTGAGTCTGCCTCTCCTTCTGCTCCCCGCCTCCTGCTTGTGTGGGATCTCTCTCTCTCTCTCATAAAAAAATAAAATCTTAAAAAAAAAAAAAGGAAATGGTCGTAGCAAAGCCAACAGCTTGATTAGATTCTGAATGCCATATGGAATATTGAGCTTAGCTTTATTTTCCCCTCTTTGGGAACGAAAATTAAGTTAATAGACAATATAATTCACTAATTGTAGATTTCAAGAAGTAAAATTATATAGAAGCCAAAATTAAGAAAAGGATAAAGCTCTATATGATTTTCACACAGTTCTGTGTGTTAGTGTGCATGTTTCAAATGTGATTCATTGTTCATGTGACGGAAAAAACACAAATGAAAGAATATGGGAGTTAACATAGAATACAGAAATTAAAACTTGAACTTGGCAAAAAGACGAGAAAATTACCCTGAATAGAGTCACCTGTATGTCCATCTCTAACACAACAAAATACTGGATTTGCTTTCTTTCTATTTTCTCCATTTCTGCTAGACAGTTTTGTCCCCGATTCTCATTCATCATTCATAGTGAAATGTTTGCATTTACATTTCACTTCACAAAAAGAATAGCTCTCCCGGGCAATGTGTGTCTGTCCCTCTTAGTAAAGGGAAACTCACGGTCAAGGATGTGATAGTCATGTGGATATGTCTAATAGACATGCTCGTTAAAGACCTGACTGACTTCATAAGGCCACTCCTTCAGAAGCACACATCGTCAGAATCTCTCCGGCTGGTTTCCCTTGGATCTTTCTTCTCCAGCCTTCCTTCCAACAGTAACCCCCTCTTGGCCTTCAGTCTCCTCATCACTGGGCCTTTGTTTATGCTGCTCCTCTGTTTGGAGCCTGCCACTCAGGTTGGACCTAAATGTGACAAAGCCTCCGAGAAGGTGTCATGAGTTGTAGGTGTCCCACAGTCTTGCACTTCTCAACTCTCCTGGAATTCCTGTGGCAGTTATAGTCTAACATCATGTATTTTTAAAATACATCATCATTTGGTTTTGCTCACTTGCAAGACCATGTGTATCTTGTCCATATCAATCTTTTGTCCCAGATGTATCATTATATAATGCTGGGGATTCATCATTTTATCAATGTATGTTTTGATGGTTTCGTAGTTAGATCTTTGTCCATATTGATAAAATTGGGGTGACAAATCAATTTTGTAAAATTAAAATTAACTGGAATTCATTCTCCTGACAGGTTAACAATAATCTTGCAATGTAAATATTGTGTAAGTGCCAAAGAAACTTTAGCTGAACATTGGCTTTACCTAGCACTTACTAATTATAACAATACTCACAAAAAGCACCAAACTATATATATTTGTTAAACTCAAAGGACACAAATAAATTACATAGGTGATAAGTGAGAACTGAAAATTCTAATTAGCACAATTGATATTTTTTTCTAGTTTTAAAAGAGCACACACCCTAAGACTTTTAAAATTCTGTTGTGATACCGTTTAATCCTTACGATTTTTCAGAAAAAGTGAATGGCTAAATCTTCCAATTGGTTTATTCTTATAAAGCTGACAACAAGTGGTACAGGCTTAAGTGAGAGAAGCAAGATTTTTAAATACTTATATGTAGATAAAAAGAAAACTTTCTTGGTCAAAGTGAATAAAATTATCATTATAAATAGATTAGGATGAGAAAAAAAATTTTTAAAGCAAGTGGGATAATATTAGTCTTCATTTAAGTGTTATGTTTTGATTTCTCAATTCCCATCTAGGATATTTTACTTATAGATGAGAAAAAGTCAGTGATTTAGCCCAATAGTTTTACTTTTCCACAAAGTAAATAAAATAGGAAAACAAAATCATATGACTATAGAAAAGACTTACACTAGGGTTTCTTCCATGTGATGTAGAAATAGACCAGAAATAATATTTAACAATACCTTAAGAAAAATATATTTATTAAAATTAGATTTTTAGAATATAGTATGATGGTCTATAAATGATTTGTTGGGTCTCTGAGTTGCTAATATGAATACATACTACTTAGTGACTCCTGGAAATTTATAAAATTGAGGGAAGAAAATAACATTCCTGAGAATGAAATCACATTAACGAAGATTCAGCTTGAACTAAAAGCACACCTCATGCAAATCAAAGTGTTCCTTGTTTACTCTGTGTGCACTTAGTTATTTCTCCACAAAATTGTGGAGAAAGATTAATACAGAAATTTTCAGAAAATAGAGGCTAGCCAGAAATAAAAATCCACATAATCCCTTGGCCAGAGTAAACACTATTAGCATTTTATAATATATACTTGTAGTTTTATATATATATGCACATATATACACACATATACATATAACATAACATGTATGTCAATATATAATTATATATAATAATATATAAATATATAAAATAACATTATAATATAATATAATATATATCAAGAATATATAATATAAAATATATAAAATAACATATAATATAAATACATATACATATACATGTACATATTCATGTAAACTTACACATGCATAGATTTTTTTTCATAAAATTGAGTTAGTTTATGATGACATAAATAATTTTTCTATACTAACTCCACATGCAAAACAATATCTGTTTCACATGCTCTGCTACTCAGTAGTCAGAGAGACCATATGTTCACGTCATTAAAAAAGTGTGGTAACAAAATATATATTTTTAACAATTTATATTTATTTTTCAAGAAAAAGCATTATGAGCCAATTTAAAATTTGGATTTTCTTAGGCTAACTTTAGTATTACTTATTTTGAATACATATGAAGGTGGAACACTGTAATATTTCCAAATATTAGAGTTTCTAAATAGCTCAACTCAGTTTGTCCATAATAAAAAAAAAAAAAAGTTGGCAATGACAGGACAATGGTATAAGAATCTCAAAAACATATTTATGAAACCAAGCCCATAAATACAAATTAACACAACTATATTTCTATGCCATTGAACCTACTTCTACAAAGTTATTTGTAGGGACTGAGTACATTTGTTGAATTGATGTACCATGTTTTATTGAACCAATCCCTTATTGTCGGGTGTTCAGTTTGTTTCCAATTGTCACTATTATAGAAAATACCAATATACTTTCTTATGATTTACTTTATCACAGTAAAGAATACAGAGTCTTTTCCTTAGTACAGTCAATTTCTTTCTTTCATCTCAACACATAACTCAAGTAATAAACAGATTGCTAAAGGCTAATCTCATTTTGAAAAGGACAGTGCCAGCCTCGAATGGATCAAATCTCATAACGCTTCCCCCACATTGGATGAGGATTCTCTGAACGGAATGTGAGAAAGGATAGCACTCAATTCATCATCTGTCATTTCTTTCATAAATGCCATTTAAATATTTATTCATTTTATTAATATAAGATCAGTACCCTTGATATCTTGGTATTTTGACAACTCATTTTAACACTCATCAGTCAGGATCAGTTCTTAAGTTGACATTGACTAATTATTTTTAATAAGCATTAGCTCCTTTTGCTCTTATTCTATTATCATAATTTAAGAATATTTAATTGCTTTTATAAATTTCCCTCCACAAAAATTGGAATTCTAATACCTAGAAGCTGTTTTTCATGTGGAATTATTTTGTCATATTAGGACTATGTGGTGAAGAAATTTACAAAGTACATGCTGCTTTAGAAAAAGAATAGGAAAAATAATTATCTAATAGCTGGCATGAAGTTAGAGGAAATGAAAGAGTTAAGAAAAAAGAACCCACAAAGAACAGACAATCTAAAAGTAAAGTCAAAGAAAGCCTATACTATACCAACTATAATCTTATTTGGAAAAGAAAAGGTAGAATAAGAAATACATTTAAACACGTTTTTATTCCAGCTACAAAGATAGAGTCCATGTGAGGTGAATCAATTAAATTGTTATATGCATATAATTACTCAGAAGTTCCTTGAATTTGTAAAAAATTAGCATGTGGTTCCCAGTGTTTCAAAGATTATGCACCTTCACATTACAACTGCAGGACAAAATACTACTCTCTAAATAATGCTCAAATTCCAGCAATGTTTCTATTATCTTAACCCTATCATGGATCTCCAGGAGATGGACCAATTTCTGTTGTAGCTAAGGTGAACTTTAATGTGAAAAAAATAATAGTAATACATGAAAAGGAGTTCATATGTTCATATATGCTATGGTCTGAAAGTTTGTGTCTTCCCAAAATTCGTATGTTGACAACTTTAATGCCCAATGTGATGGTTTGTGGAGGTGAAGCTCTGGGAGGTGATTAGGTCATGAGAGCATTACCCTCATGAAGGGGATTAGTACCCTGATAAATGAGGCCTCAGAAGCCTTTATCCCTTCTGCCATGTGAGGATACAACGGAGAAGTCCGCTACCTGGAAGAGGGCCCTCCGGTTGCCATGCTGGTACCTGATCTTGGACTTCCAGCATCCAGAACTGTGAGAAATAAATTTCTGTTGTTTATAAACTACCCTGTTTATGGTGTTTTTGTTAGAGCAGCCTAATATAGGACAATATATAAATATGAAGACTTCTAAAGAGTTTATGTTAACTATCATAAACCCATTAAATATGATAGGTTTTAATGATCACACACACATCTATAGAATCTCTTTCACATGGACATACAGATACAAAAAGACATCTATGTATCCTGCCATTATACATTAATTTCATCTCAAGTTTGCATCTTTGTGATTACCAAAGTTTTCTGACTTTATTAGGAATTTCATAATAGATATCATGGTAGAAAAAATCCACAATAAATATTTGATGTTGAAAGATCAACTATATTATTATTTTACAATTAGTAAAGAATATTTCTAAATTTGAAATGACGGATCTTTTCATTACTAAATCCGGAAGTAAGTAGACAAAATGAACTGGACCATGTATTTAACCACTGCATTAAATAAAATGCTCAAGTTTAAAATTTTTTTTAAATTGGAACACAGTGATAGTTACATAAAAATAAAATGGCATTCATGCACTTCTATGAATACTTTCTATTTTTTCCTTTGAGCGATGGCAATATATTCCTACTGAAAATCTCACATTTCCTAGAAGTTGGGGCTACAGTTTTGTTGAAACAGAGCTATGACTGTTGTCCAAGTTATCATAAATATAATTATTCAAGGGAGTGGTTTTACTGAGAAGTGGTTTTAATAAAAGAGAAAATACATCATTAGATTTGGCCACAGAATGGGAACCGTATGCCATTTTCAGAAAACCCTCACCTGGTTTGTAGTTGCATAAAAGCTATTGGAAGCTATAGCTATGTTCCAAGCTGTTGGTCAAGAAAAAAAATTATAAACTCAGAAATAGTAAATCAAGACAAATAAGATATAGAGGCTGGGGACTAGATAAAAGAAAAGAGTAATTGTAGTTACACAGGCTGTAGACTGGAAGAAAGCAGATCTCCTGGCAATATGAAGTAAATAACAAAGGAAGACTCTTGGTAACTCAGTCTGAATGAAGGAGGATCCCGTCAGGGAGGAAGAGGAAACTGCACAAAGTATTTGGTAGTTAACACAAAGAAAATACACATATTCAAGATACACAATTTTTGGCTTTTGGGGCAGGAGTCTTTTCTGAGGTTGGTAATATGTGGGGATGCTGAGTGTTTCCTGCAAACTTTTAGGATGGTAGGAGGAACACTACGACAATTTTAATCACTTCTTGTTCTGAAAAGGTTGATCTAGCCTCTGTGGTTGGTTGACCTAGGCATGAGATTAGAAGATAAAGCAGTTAACTCTTAGTATTTATAGACTCAGTTTCACATCAGGGAGGCAGCTGCAGTTTGCATATTAACAATTAATGATTTAGGCTAATTTGCAGGAGAATTATATTGATGATGCAGTCTTAAAAAAAAAAAACCCTTTGCCCATTTCATAGGAAAATTTTCTATTTATCCCTCTTTATTTTTTTTTTTATTATGTTCAGTTAACCAGCATACAGTACATCATTAGTTTTTGATGTAATGTTCAATAATCCATTAGTTGCATATAACACCCAATGTTCATCACACGTGCCCTCCTTAATACCCATCACCTGATTATCCCTCTTTAAATCTATACTTCACCTCTTATGTCAATAATTATCTTGGGAAGTTGGGAGCACAAAGATTATTCTTTTTCTTTATTATTTATTACCAATATTAAGGCATCTTGCTTATCCCTCTATAGGAAACAAAATATACATGATCATCGCTGTTTTCAAAGGTCTGATACCTCAGGATATATTTTACTTTAGGAAAAAAGTTTAAAATTGTTAAATTCCCCTAATGCTGGTAACTCAAAAGAGGCGTATGTTCAAGAGAAAATCATTGCCTATTGCCAACGCAACGGTAAGATAGGAATTAACTAAAACTTAACATTCTAACAATGAAGAATATAATATTAATTTACATCTAAAAAATTCTAATTAAAACTAAAACCAAAAATATACAAAAAATAAATGTTATAAACTTTTCTGCTTATCCTTATTAAATAAGATAAAATTATATTTTTTCAGTCATTGCACATATTACTTATAAATCTCCATGAAAACAAAACTACTGGCAATTCCTTTAAGAGCTAAAATGCAACTAAAATTTATTACTGTTGTATTAAACCTTAAATTATGGAATCATATAGATATGAGTGCAACTATTGACCATGGGATGTTGGTGATAGCCTCTTGGGACATAATTTGATTGTCAATTGATTCATAAATACAGAATGCTTCCAGAGTTAGTGAAAGCATGTCAATATGATTTTCCTTGGGGAATATTCTAATGTTAAGATACTTTATAGTATCAATAATTCCAATAATATAGATTTAAATCATTTAAAATTGGGAAGAAACTTGTTTATCCTAATAACCTTCTTAAAGATTAAAAGAAGACATTTTAAATATATTTAAGTGTACCTTAAAATATAAGCAATATCAATGGCTATAATTTTGGTGTGGCAGGTACTATATAAGCATCCCAAACAAACCAAATGGACCCTGCCAAAATTATTTCATATATAAGGACTCTGTATTAGTAACACCATAAAGGTGTTTGTCAGAAAGGCTTTCATTAGCATGTTTAGAAGGGAACTTAACAGGTTCAACCTTTTTTCTTTCCTAAGTGATAAAAGGAGAAAATAGTTTGCAGGCCTCCTGTGAACTTACATATACATTGCCTTTAAAAGAAAATAGAATCACATGTATTTATGTCACATTATCTTATGTGAATAAAAATAGTAATTTTCATAGTTATAATTCATTTTCATTAAAATGTTTGAAAGTCATTTTCAACAAAAAGAAAAATATGGAAAATGAAAGTCTAATGTCAACTAATTACAGGACTAATATAAAATTGTGGCAAAGTGAAACTCACCAAAATTCAGAAATCCTTATAGACTTCTAAATTCAGATTACCTGTATACAGATTTTTTTTTTTTATCATATTAACCATGAACACCAAACATCTTCATCTCTTTAATCTGACACAATTTTTCACTGAACTTTTATGTATAGTTTCTTTGGTAAACAGGCTTCATAATAAAAATTTAGAATAATGTATACCTACTTATCACATTTTTTATGCCTACAATGTGGGCAACTGAATTAAAATTATGGTGGAAACTGAATGTAAAGATAATATAAAATTCCCCTAAATTTTGAGTTCTCAATGGAGGCCTGAATAAATTATCATTAATAAATAACTTGAATAATTAAGGATATCCTAGGAGTGAAAATCCCAGGAGTGAAAATCCAGTATCTTATGAAAGTAGTTAAATAAAGCCAACCAGTCAGGCACTCATGATATTTAATTGAGTATAACAGTATGACTGACGGGACTATCACAGAGAAATCTTGTAGATTATGTATATAATATATTATATATATATCATCTTATACCCCCAAAATATTTTGTATGCAATATAAATATTTTTGCATATTATGCATATTATAAATTTTCAAGATAAAGATGGGATTTTTTAAAAAGACATCATTCCATGTATCTTTAATGAACAATGATGTTCCCTGAAAATGAAACTGATGTTACTAATCTGTTACGCAGAGTTGTTGGAGTCTCTCTATTTTGCAAATTTGGCCTGACAATAACTACGTGTGGGTTCTGGGGATGGAAATCAGAAAGTAGAAGAGGTGGCAGTTTTGACAACTTGGGATAGATATGTGGAAGAAGGGTAATGTTGCCCAGTTCTTATAAGTGCTTATCTTGTTCTTACCTTTCTCCAGTTTTTTCTGCCAAGAGCTAGGCACTTCCAGTTGGCAAGCAAATTTCTATCAGTTCCTTTGAGACTTTGTTGGATAGGTTTCTTTTCTTTTTTTTTTTTTTTTAAAGATTTTATTTATTTATTTTGACAGAGAGAGACACAGCGAGAGAGGGAACACAAGCAGGAGTGGGAGAGGGAGAGGGAGAAGCAGGCTTCTCGCGGAGCAGGGAGCCTGATGCGGGGCTCGATCCCAGGACCCTGGGATCATGACCTGAGCCGAAGGCAGACGCTTAACGACTGAGCCACCCAGGCGCCCCACGACTGAGCCACCCAGGCGCCCCATTGGATAGGTTTCTTGAAATCATTTCATAGCCCATCTACCTAGTAATAGGCAATGTGCACTATCTGATGACTAAGTATAAAGTCTTTCTTACTTGTCCATGTGGTTGGCAATACAGAGTTAACAAATGAGGGGTAGTTTGAGGGGAAGATATAGTTCCACTCTATGCCAGTAGTCCCTTAGTTGTCCATAGCAATACTGACATCAAGTTTATTAAAATAATTTGAAGAATATGATTGTTCCTATACACCCAGTCTATAAGTTAGTTTTTGTAACATTGTAATATGTTAATGGGTTTACAAATTTTAAATAATATTGACTTGTTTTAAGACAACTAACCACTCTTTTGCACCATTTTCCTATTAGAGTCTTTTACCTTACTGTTTGAATTTTATCTTTTCATTATGACTTGCTTAAGAATACCAACATTTCTGTTTTTTATGCCCTGTGTGTAATCAAAATTCCAAGGATCCTCAGTGTAAAACCTTTGTGCATTTCCCATTTCTCTGTGTTAATTTAATATTGCTAATTGACCTTTCTATTTTATGCCTCTTATTTAAGCAAAGTATATATTTTAAGTCATTCTTAGTTATATTTATTCTTTTCCCTAAATAATACTGATTTTGTTCTGGTAACTAAATTCCAAAGAGTCTGTAATTGCTCTATTTCACAGATAATCTCTGAAAACCTGAAAATATGTTAAAAGCAGCCTTTGGAAACAGAGATACTACAGAGTTGAAAAAATAAATTAAATTTTCAAGATATTAGATTGTCTCCCCCCAAAATATTTCATGTTATTTTCTTTTTGTTAAAATATACAACCTTTATTTTGCTAAAGCAAATTTAACTAATAAGGAAAAAATAAAATCAAAGCAGCAAAAATGCTTCTATCAGCAGTTTCCAGCACTCAACCACAATACATATATTAGAAAATATATCATTAGTTACTTCCAAGCAATCCATCATACAATGTGAATCTGTCACTAAATTAAATTCAAATGATGAAATGGAAACATAGGAAACTATAATAGCCAATGGACTGAATTTGGATTTCAGCATTAATTTATGCTATATATGTCTATTCATTTTATTTTGATTACTACATAAACAGAATTATTATTAGTGTTCTACTAATTGTATTTCCTATTTAATTTCTAACCTTTTAATAAATATGTATAGTCTTCATTTTTGTAATTAATCTTGGACAAATCTGCCTATTAATTTGTCTTTAAAAAGGAAGCAATTATTTTTGTGATAATACATCATTACAAACTTTTTTTACTATCTTAATTATTTCTAGTCTTATTTTAATTATATCTTTCTTTTCTCTTTTTTCTCTGTTGTTATTTTTAAAACACTTTGATTTGGACACAGCTAATTAATTTATCCTGTTGAGAAAGTTTTAAACATTTTGTCTTATTAATTTTTATTATTAATAGTTTCAGGAGATACTCAAATAATTATTAAAATGTCAATAATTTAGACACAAATATCTTATTCCATATTACCCTAAAGGATTTCACTTGAATGCAAAATAAAATGTAGGTCCTGGATCTTGAAATTGTGTCTAATATAATCATACATTTCTGAATTTTGAATTTGGAGGATGATTAAAAGCAGTCCTCAAGCCATTAGGGATTAGGATAACTCAGAAAAGAAGTTTCATAAGGAAAAATATATACATATGTTGCACAATTTTTCTCATTGCTTATTTTTGAATGGCTAATAACAGAGATAATGATTTCTTCTTTTGTGTGGTGTGCCACTCAGGTATGGTTCAATTGAATTCTTCCCCTAAAGCAGGTAGCTAACACCAAGTTTAGTGTTTGAAAAGTTAATCAGGTGTTCTATATGAGATATAAGTGATTTCCTCATAGATTATTTTAGTCAACAATAAGGGTCTTATTACTAGGACAAAAGCACCTCTTCTAATAAGCTGAATATGAATCTCAGAAAGTACTTAAATGGGAACTGTATAAAGTAATACAGCCAATTGCAGCTCAGGCTGAAGCAGATAAAATGCTAATACCAAATCTCAGTAAAATAAACTTGATTCTATTTGACAGGATTACCTTTTGAATATGTAATGCCTTTTGCATGTTGAAGTAAATACTTCACAGAGATTACTCTCATTTAATATTTTCCATACAACTTACCTAACAAATGTTTTTATTCTTTCACAAAAAAATCTTCCTATAGCATATATATATGTATAAATATATATATAACTTACACCTCTAACTTATAAAAGGCACCAAAACAGAGCTCTAGCAACTTTGAATTGAAAAAAAAAAAAAAAAAAGAATTGATTCAAATATCCAAGGCACATTTTGTTCTGTTATTTCAAATTGACTACAGTGTAGTCTTTCTAAAAGAAATGAGCAAATAGCAACAACAGCTAATGAACATAATATTTCATCTAAATGAAGTTCTTCCAGTGTGCTCAATTATCTGAGAACCAAGTGGCTGAAATCGTGAGCTCTGGAGCAAATAAAACTGAGATTTTTAATACTACCTTATGATAGTAACGTAGAAGGATCTCTTCATTTCTTAAATAACATTAACAGAATGACACTCAGTTGTTGGAAGCAGGAGAAGAGAAAGTACATTAAAATGGTGGCTATTGTGGTTTGACTTAACATGTAACTGAATACACTGCGTGATAGAAGGTGAAAGAGGTCCATTTGTATGTAGAGTATGGAGAGAAAATGTGTTTGGAAGGAAAGGGCAGATGTCTATGCTACAGATAAAGTTTGAAAAACAAATAGAAGATGGGGGAAATGTTGGAGTATGAAGAAACAGTGAGAGCAAAGGAATGGAGGCAAGAGGGTAAGAGAAAGACGCAGTAATGGGAAGAGCATTTAGTTTACATGAATGGGATGCAAACTTAGTCATGGAGGGTGCAGAGGGAAAGACAAGATCCTGGAATATTTTGAAAGTAGTTGAAGAAATAATGACCAAGATGTCCCAAATTTGATGAAAAACATCAAACCTACACATACAAAAAAGCTTAAATAACTCTAAATAAGAAAAACTCAGAGATCCACACCTGGACACAACATAGTCATATTATTAAAAGATAAAGACAGAATCTTGAACACAGCAAGAGAAAACTGACTCATTGGGTATAAGGTGTCTTCAGTTAGGTTAACAGCTGACTTCTTATCAGAAATCATGGAATTCAGAAGGTAGAAGGATATCATATTCAAAATGCTGAAAGAAAAAGTCAACCAGGAAGTTTGTAACCAGCAAATCTATTTTTCAAAAATGAAGAAGGAATTAAGATCATCCCACATTAAAATTTACTATAAAAATATAGTAACTAATATAGTGTATTATGCATAAGGATAAATAAGTAGACTAATGAGATAGGATTGAGA
Source organism: Mirounga angustirostris (assembly GCF_029215605.1). Classification (NCBI taxonomy): domain Eukaryota; kingdom Metazoa; phylum Chordata; class Mammalia; order Carnivora; family Phocidae; genus Mirounga; species Mirounga angustirostris. Next base: position 146,785,753 of record NW_026991710.1, on the reverse strand, counting down.
GTCCAGAAATATGCATTTTCATTTGTGGGTATCTGATTTCATATATGGATGCCTAAATAATTCAATGGGGAAAGAATAGTCTTTTCAATAAATTTTGCTGGGGCAACTGGTTATCCACATACAAAGAATGAATTTGGACCCCTACCTTACACAGTATGCAACAATTAACACAAAATGAATCAAAACCTAAATGTAAAAGCTAAAATTATAAAACTTTTAGAAGAGGGAACACAGGAGTAATTTCCCATAACCTTCTGTTAGGCAATGTTTTTTAAGATATGACACCAAAAGCACAAGAGACAAAAAAAGAAAAAAAGAAAAAAAGAAAAGAAATTGGACTCCACCAAAATTAGAAACTTCTGCATTTCAAAGGACACATCAAAAAAGTGAAAAAGCAACCTATGTATGGCACAATATGCTTATAAATTATATATTTAATATGACACTTGTATCCAGAATCTATTAAGATGCTTTACATCTTAACAATGAAAAGATCAAATTAAAAAATGGTATAGGATTTGAGTATATATTTCTCCAAAGATAGATAAAAGGCCAATAAGCACACGAAAGGATATTCATCATTATTCACTAGTGAAATGCAAATCAAAACTTCAATTAGATACTATTTCATACTCGACAGAATGACTAAATATCTAAAAAAGACAGATAATAGCAAGTGTAGGTAAAGCTGTGGAGAAATAAGAATCCTCATAAATTACCAATAGATTATAAAAATGATGCAGCCATTTTGCAAAGCAGTTTAGCAGTTCCTCAAAATGTGACACATATATTTGGCTGAGCAATTTGACTCCTAAGTATACACTCAAGAGTAATAAAAACTAAGTCCTTGGTAAAGCTTGAACATGAATGTTAATAGTTGCATTACAGATAGTAGCCAAAAAGTAAAAACAATCCAGACTGCCCATCAACTGATGAATCAATAAACATGATGTGATTTAGTCATACAGCCGAGTATCTTTTTTTTTTTTTTTTTTACAAAAGAATATTAACTCATAAAAGGGAATGAAGTATTTACACATGCTACAGCATGGATGAAACTCAAACCATTATGAGAAAGGAAAAAATCTCATTATCTCATCATGAAAACTACATATTATATAATTCTGTTTATAAAAAATGTCCAGAATAGACAACAAAGAGACAGAGGGTATATTAGGGGTTACCAGGAGCTGGGGGAGGGAGAAGTAGGGAATGACTACTAACAGGTACAAAGCTTTTTTGGGGATGATGAAATAAATATTCTTAAATTGAATGGTAATGATGGCTGCACAACTCTGTGAATATTGTCAAAAACACTGAACTGTGTATTTTAACACAGTCAGCTTTATGGTTTGTGAATTATATTACCAATAAATCTTTCAACAAAAGAGACCAAAAAAGGAAATAAATTTAAGGAAAAGAAACAATCAGTTGTGTTTTATTCGAACCGCGTATCTCAGCTTCTCTGTCCAAAATTCTTAGAGAAAATGGCAAGTGATAAAAATAAAGAATAATCTTCATGGGAATTTTTAGAATTTTATTCAACTTCCCTTTACATTATTGTTTGCAGTAGAGTGCCTTCAGCAAATTGTATGAATTCATAAAGCTTGCCTAACCAGGGCAGTTAAATAAAAAGCTAGAGTTCAATGTATGACAGAAGTACAAACTGTTAACTTTCAGATTTGTTAAATTATCTCTTCAATTTAACTGTTATAAAAAATAAATTTATTTTCACACAAAACAAAATTTATTTGCATTAATGTTCCACTGCAAAAAGGAAAAGGAAATAAACAATTTGATAAGTTGAAAAGCAACAAAGAAACCAAAAAAAAATTTTTTTTTAAAGATTTTATTTGTTCATTTGAGAGAGTATGAGATAGAGAGAGAGCATGAGAGGGGGAGGGTCAGAGGGAGAAGCAGACTCCCTGCCGAGCAGGGAGCCCGATGCAGGACTCGATCCCGGAACTCCAGGATCATGACCTGAACCGAAGGCAGTCGCTTAACCAACTGAGCCACCCAGGCGTCCCCAAAGAAACCAAAATTACTTTAGAATGAGATGTTCTAAATATTTTAATTGTAAAACAACAAAACAACAAAAATTGGAATGTGACCATATTTAGACTGTCACTTACTTCTCTTTCATGGTAAATTATCTGGAATATGTTTTACAGATTTAAATTACATTTTTAAAGCTTTAGGAAATAGCTTTCATTGTTGTGAAATCCCATTAAAATAGATTACTTATCTTAATTGATGCATATTAGAGAGTGTTGATGTTCTTTTTTTTCCTATTGAACTCAAGTGTACATCTTTGTGTACTTAAAAAAAAAATAGAATATATACACTAAAAGTAAAAAATTCCACCAGAGTAACATCAATCTTATTCTGACCCATTCTGGTGTTGAATATTGAAAGGCTTTAGATAAAGCTACCAAAAAGAGCAATATCAAATACTTAATAAAATAATATTTTATAATTGTATTCATGCAAATAAAACATAAACATCAATTTCATCTAGTTCATAATGCACACTCTCTCAGAGATACATTTTTAAAAACTTGTGGCTGATAATATATAGACCTCATAAATCAATGTGTATGTAGTGTACTTTCTTCACTTTGTATGTTATAAAATTCATAATTTATGTTATTACCAAGCACTAGGATCCTATTGAGACAGGGAAACTGAAGGGACCCCATTAAAAAAAAAAAAGCTATTTATTTTCTTCGATCCTTTTCCTGCTTCTGCTCTGGCTAGGACCTGCATCCATGCCGTACATACACCTTAGAGAACAGATAATATGTCCTCCTTATAAAGGTCAAGGAGTTAAAGGCTTCTTTGGGGTCTTCCAGCAAATAGATAACATCTAAGAAGTGACCAAGTGAGGTCTTCATGAACATTCTCTAAGACCACAGACTCCAAACACCTTGACACGAAAACCCCTGATTCTAGGGCATAAGGAACTTACGGAGGACACCAGTTCCTGGATGCCTGAGAGGACACATACGCCCGACCACTATCCTCCGTAGAAACTCCAATCCCCAAGCAAATATGAGACTCTCTCTCCTTTCCTTTCTGAATCTCCCAGACACTCTATATATCTTCAGTAAACTCTGCTCTCACTTCCTCTCGGCTTGCATTTGATTTCCATCCTGCACAAAGCCAAGGACTATCTTAGCTGGTCTTGTGGGACCCTCTCTGGCTCTTCGGACCCTGCACTCCTGCATCACTATAATAAAAGAAAAACTTATATAGAGTATCAACTATAAATTATGATAATTTTTATTCATTTGAATACAAAATAAGAAAAATCAACAAAACAAAAAAACACCTTTATAATTTATTTCAAAGGGTGTTAATTTGAATTCCATCAAGTCACTGGTATTTCAATAATTGCTTCTTTATTTTTATATAATATTTTTTCATTTATATACACAATTGCTTATTATTTAAATAATTAACATTAATGTTATGCCAATGCTTATAAAGTAACCAGGTGATCTTTTATCCAGACTTTGGAGGCTGATAACATTCTTACATTCCTTTTTGAGGATAATGAAATAGAGCCTGAATCAGGCTCTATTTTGCTGATTTCAAGCATTAATATCTATTCCTAAGAATTGTACTTGAGCTCTGGAACTGTTAGTGTTTCTTTCACATGCAGTAAGGAATTATTTAAGAAATATTATTTCAGGGGCGCTTGGGTGGCTCAGTTGGTTAAGCGTCTGCCTTCTGCTCGGGTCATGATCCCAGAGTCCTGGGACCCAGCCCCATGTCAGGCTCCCTACTCAGTGGGGAGTCTGCTTCTCTCTCTTTCCCTTTGCCCCCTCTCCCCTTCGTGTTCTCTCTCTCTCTCTCAAATAAATAAATAAAATCTTTTAAAAAAAGAAACATAACTTCAATATTAGAACTTCTTATCAGAATATACAGTATATAACTCAAGTGGCTGTTTTGGTTAAGGGTGACCGAAAAAGCACTTCCAGAGTCAGAACACTTGCATTATCCCTGTGCAGTCTTCTATAACAGCTCTGGGATCATCATTATAAAATGATTTCCATACTGGTTTATATGGAAGGGAAGTAGTGCTTGAAGGTGACATAAGGTATTTAATACTTATTGGTGTGTCATAAAACCAATGCAAGTTTTCCTGATAATATTATACCCATGATATTTCTAGACACTATTTTGCTGGTATTCTTTTTTCCAAAGTTTCATAATGAAAGATAAAATGACTTCTTAGACATATTTTTACTATCATTTTAAGTCCTCAGCTAATACTGAAAAAAATAAACCAGAATCTTTATAATTTTGTAGCAAGATTGGGATGTTGACAAAAAGGGTTAAAAATTTGGAGTTTTATAAATTTACATGAACTTTCTGAGGCATACTAATGAGACATATACATACTTATGTCTCAGGGGGTTAAATTAAGTTTGTTTTGAAGAAAACATGTATGCATTAAGATTTATATGGTATAACAAAATATTAATTCAAGGAGACTTTGTTCATTTGCAGAAGTACAAAATAAGAAATTCATCCACATTAATATGTCCATTAAATAAAAGATTTAGCACAACCCCTACCCTAATTTCTTGCATGTAATTCAGAACACTGGGGTATTAAAAAAAAATAGAGCTGAATGAAATTAATTAAGTTATATTAACAGCACATAGCAGCATTTTTAACACAGTTTAAAATCGTTTTTCCAACATGGATCATATGCAGAAATACAAATGAGAAGCTTACACCCTTATCAGTTATCACCTCAAGAAAACTTGTCCATCTAGTGGCCTTTTAGGGGAATTCATTATTTGATAAATTTACCAAGGTTTAATGAATGACTGAGCTGCACGACTTCTGAAACCCAGTTCTGTCACCAGACCTCAGCAAAAGGTTCAAGTTAATCATTAATGAGGGTGAGCACCTAGAAATGAAAATACTCACATCCTCATAAATAGATTTTCTTCATCCTCACAGGAAGGCCAGAAATGGGAAGAAAATAACCAGCCTATTTATTAGTCAACACACAGAAACAGATACCAGGGGTATCAAAATACTAGATGGCCATAGGAATAGAACTTCCTTCACCTCCTTTATTTTCTCTCCTAAAATGAAAGGTATCAAAAAAAAAAAAAACACTGTTATCTGTCAGGTCTCACACGTTTGGGCATCCTATAACGAGGGGCTTTGCTCCTCTCTGCTAGGAATTGTAGGGTGTTAATTTTAAAGCTTAAATCTCAGAAACTAATTCTAATTCCTTAATGAAAACCTCGTGGAAGTCTTCATGTACTGGGTATGTACTTGAGAACTTTCATGTCTGTTCAATTCATCTACACGTGGTAATCAATCAGTTAACATCTGAAGCTGCCAAGGTGTTAATTTTTTTAAATCCTAAGAAAAGCAGAAGGAGTATTTTATGTATTTATAAAAGAGACAACCTAAAAATAGGTCAAAATGTGTCAATAGGGCAATTACAATTATATTATTCATATTCTTAATTGAATGAATTTAAATAGTTATAACTGCTTTTGTAGTTTGTATCTATAGATAAATCTACCAGACTTAGCAAACAATATAGTAGGATACAAGTTAGATTTGAAATTTTTATCTGAAATTCAAATTTAATTGATATACTGTGCTTAACCTGTCAGCCAGATCTATACAAAGCCTTATCAGAAAACTATATACATGTAGTTTCTACATGACCTTAAGTAATATGGATATGGAATATAACCTTTAGTAACCAAAAGGGGAAAAAAAAATCAGAAAAATCTCCCATAAGCCATAATAATCACCAAAACACATGCTGTCAAATTATTTCATATTCACCACCAGCAGGTTTCAAGTTGAAATGAATGTAGATGAATTGCTGCTTTTTCACAGTGATATAAGGCTTATCTCAGTTTTTTGACAGGGCCTCACATAACAAAGCTCCTAATGGAAGCAGAAATTGTCTTCAATTACACCCTGTGTCTAAAGGTGGGTCAGCCTAGCTTTTTAAGCTCTTAAAATGTCTCTGATTTTTGTCAGGGTTAGCAAATTAATAGGACTCAATGAACTTTTATCCTTACTTAAAAGTTAAAACTTGGAGGAAAGCACTACATACATTATGATTTTTTTTAAGCTTTCCCATATTAGGTTTGGAGATGAAATCACAAGTTTATGCATAAGAAGCAATTTGAAGAAGAGCAAGACAAGGATTGAAATTGAGGTGCATTGCAACTGTGAGCGCTACAGGAGTTCTGACACCTGATTGCAGAAATGGATGGGGGTGTTTTTAAATTCATCATTTATTAATTTATTTAATGAATATTAATTAAGCATCTACTATTCTATATCCTAGGCAGTAAGGACACAGCAGTGACAAAAAAGAGCAATTGTGTCTACCCCCCATGGAGCTTACAGTCTAATGTGGGGAGATAGGCCTACACATGCTACTTTAATTTGAATAAAAACTGTTCTGAAAGAAAAGTTTCCTATGTTTCTTTTTCACATATATAGGAACTATATATTATATACTTGTTATATATAACACATATTATAATTATACATAATATATAAAATATATATTACATATGATATATAATTACACAAATATATATATATATAAATTTATCTCATTCTGTTCATTAATTGAGCATTATTATTGTATCTTTTCCATTCCATTTGATTAGGAATAATCAGATAGGAACATATTCTTCTGCACATTTTTTATTTAAAGTTCTGAATCTTTGTATATAACATCAGATCAAATATATTCAACACATGTTCTTTTCTTCCCATCCCATGCTATCTTGCCACTGAGACTCAGTGTTAAAGGAAGAAATGTTATTTTCTTTCAAATATAAATAGATTCATGCTCTTGGAATTCAAAATTCCTAGAAATCGAAAGTTTTTCAATCAAATAAGTAGAATTTATTTTGTATTTAACATAAGACTCTTCTGACATTGACCTGGGACAAGTTCTGACCCTGATTTTATTAAATCTACTATATTCTGTTTTCTTGAAATTCTCTCATCTTGGAAAAATCAAATAAAATATTCAAAATAATTAATACCACACCTTAAATTACTTACAAACTCACTCAAATGGGATAACCATATCAATGGGCTTATGAGTTTGTGACGTTTGGAAATCATTATTGCAAAGATGCAGTTTGTTCCTGGAAGCTCCATTATCTCTGACAAAAGTCAGTATTGTGCAGTAGCAAAGTTTTCTATTCTGCAGAATCTCTCAATCACTTCAATTAATTAAAGGAACTGAAGAAATACACTCACCTAATAGGTGAACCTATTTTCATACATTTAATTTTAAAGAAGTGAATGATTTCTATTTCCGTGGATGAATAAATGAGTGAACATAAAGATTGATTCAACCAACAATAATTTCAGGACTATGACAGACTCAGAAAAAAAAATTAATATGATAATCCTCCTTTTCAAAGAGCTCATTAGCTGGTAGTAGGCATAGATATAAACTCATATCCAAATAATGTGGAAATTGCAATGATATTGACTCAGACTATTAGTATAGTAAAGAGGAATCCCTGCAAAGGTAGTTGCCAACAACTGTTACAGACCTCTATGTGCCAAGTACTACCTAAGCACTTTACACATACTGACTTTAACACTTACAGCCGCCCTATGAGATGGGTACTATTATCCCCATTTTACGGCTGGGGAAACTGAGTCACAGGTTTTTATTGTTGTTTGTTTGTTTGTTTTAAAGTAAGCTTTTCAAACAACCTCCCGTATAACCTGACATGGCAGGTTTTCAAGGAAATTGGGCTAAAGGTGTTATACTAGTCTTAAAAGATTAGTTAGAATAAGGGGCACAGAAGGAAAGGAAGTGTTATGGAGATGCCTTTCAGGTAGAGAAAACAAGCTTTTAAAAAATCACAGGGGGGACACCTGGGTGGCTCAGTCAGGTAAGTATCTGCTTTTGGCTCAGGTCATGATCCCAGGGTCCTGGGATTGAGTCCAGCATCAGGCTCCCTGCTCAGTGGGGGGCCTGCTTCTCCCTCTGCCTGCAGCTCTCCCTGCTTGTGCTCTTTCTCTGAGAAATAAATAAATAAAATCTTTAAAAAAATAAAGAAAAAAATACAAAATCACAGGGGCAACAAATATATGCGGTGTGTCAGTTTGGTTTTGCAATGACAAAAACTGCAAGATAGACTATAGAGAAAGATGAACTGGAGAGCTAATTAATAAAGGGCCTCTTGAGGAAGAGTGCACTTTGCTTGACATGTTAAGGGTGGGAATTTGTTTAGGCCTTCACAAAAGAGAGGTACTTTGGACAGGGGCCCCTCATAATTACAATTTTTTAAACATTTTTTAATTTAAATTCAATTAATTAACAGATAATGTATTATTGGTTTCAGAGGTACAGGCCTGTGATTCATCAGTCTTATATAATACGCAGTGCTCATTACATCACATGCCCTCCTTAATGTCCATCACTCAGTTACCCCATCCCTCCACCCCACACCCCTCCAACAAACCTTCAGTTTGTTTGCTATGATTAGGAGTCTCCTGTGTTTTGTCTCCCTCTCTGGTTTCATCGTTTTATTTTTTCCTCTCTTCTCCATGATCTTCTGTTTTGTTTCTTAAATTCCACATATCAGTGAGATCATATAATTGTCTTTCTCTGATTGACTTATTTCGCTTAGCATAATACAATTTTTAGGTAGTTGTACAGCTTCAGAATCATCTATATGAAATCATAGAGACACCAAAGGCCTATGAAGATAGTATGTTTTTTCTTTGTAAAGGTTTAGAGGATCTTTCCACCACTGTGCTATACCTATTCAAAGGTAACAGTTTTATGAGGATGGATGGAGGGAGGTGGGCAGCGTGGGCTAAATGGGTGGTGGATATTAAGGAGGGTACTTGTTGTGATGAGCATCAGGTGTTATATGTAAGGGATGAATCACTAAAGTCTACACCTGAAACAAAAAGAAAAAAAAAAAAAGGAAAGAAGGAAGGAAGAAAGAAGTTTTAAAGGAAAGAAGCAGTTATTTAATAATTTCTAATAATCTAAAAAACATAGATATTTAAGACTTTTTATTTATCCATTCATGAGAGACAGAGAGAGAGAGGCAGAGGGAGAAGCAGGCTCCCAAGGAGCAGAGAGCCCGATGCGGGACTCGATCCCAGGACCCTGGGATCATGACCTGAGCCGAAGTCAGACGCTTAACCATCTGAGCCACCCAGGCGCCCTAAAAAACATAGATATTGATTCTGTACTCAAATTTGCCAGAGCTAGAATTAGAGGTCATCTACTTCAATTCCACCCTTTTATAACAAAAACAATAATGGCCAAAACTAATTGAGTGCTTACTTTGTACCCACTCCAGTTCTAATTGCTTTCCATGTAGAAACCCAATTTCCCAATGAGTGTATGACAAGTGAGATAACTAACTTGTTCATGGTTACAAAGCCAGTAAAGGTAAAGCCACAGTTCAAACCTAGGATGATGCCCAAATAAAGTACTTAACCACCACTACTCATGACAGAGAAAGAAAGGTAGAGTGCCTTGCTGATATGTTTGGTTGATTATCAGAATGAAACATGACCCAGGGTCCCTTCCTCAAACACCCTGCCCCATTTGCTTTCTTTTCTTTTTTAAGATTTTATTTGAGAGAGAGAGAGAGGGAGAGACAGAGTATGAGATGGGGGAGGGGCAGAAGGAGAAGCAGACTCCCCACTGAGTAGGGAGTCTGATGTGGGGCTCCATCCTCCTGAGGCTCCAGGATCATGACCTGAGCCAAAGGCAACGGCTTAACCCTTAACCAGGGCTTAACCGACTGAGCCACCCAGGTGCCCCTCATTGTGCTTTCAATTTGCATTTCCTGATGACTGATGATGCCGAGAATCTTTTCATGTGCTTATTTAAGGCCATCTATATATTCTTTTGTGAAGTGTCTTTTCAAGTCCCATTTAAAATATGAAGTTTTCTGTCAATTTGTTATTGATTTGTAGTAGCCATTTTCTGCACCTTCTGACTCACTGTTGATAAAATAATTAACCACATTTTCAGACACCAATTGAGGAACATGCTGACATTATTCATCATGCATTGACTTGGCAAAAGCTTATTTTGGGTTCAATTTTGACCAGGTATAGCACCGACTGTCATAAGGATTTTCTCAATCCTACCAGGTATGAAGCCCAGCATTAATGTGAGGTACTGTGGCAATTTATTTTTTCACTGGGAACATTGGACTTCAGCAACCTTGTAGATTTTCCCTGATCCTAAAATGGAAAGCAGCTTAAAGAATTTGAAAAGATTATTTGCTGTATCTGTTACTAGTGATGCCTTAGAATGTCTCTTGCCAGAAAAGCAACTTCACCATACTAAATCATCAGAAACACTCTTTTTTTTAAAAGATTTTATTTATTTATTTGAGAGAGAGAGAATGAGAGAGAGCAAGTACATGAGAGGGGGGAGGGTCAGAGGGAGAAGCAGACTCCCCGCTGAGCAGGGAGCCCAATGCGGGACTCGATCCAGGGACTCCGGGATCATGACCTGAGCCGAAGGCAGTCGCTTAACCAACTGAGCCACCCAGGTGCCCCCATCAGAAACACTCTTGACCTACAGTACCAACAGTTTTAAGTTTAACATAAAATATTGCTACTTTGCAGTATAGACTGACAGTTTTCCCTAAAATTAGCAGAATGGGTTACATTTTTAAATTCTGAACTAGGTAAAAAATTCTAGATAAACCAAGTGGCCATCATTTCTAAAACTTAAACGTGTTTGACATGATACATTCATTTGCTATGCTATTTCATATACTGTCCTTGATCATCTGGTATCAATACAGAGTATGTTCGCTCCGTTCGATTATAGGGAAAGAGAGAGGAAGAAAATTAGGCCATGGGCCAAAGAAATTGAATGCAAGTTTCTATACAGGGCTTGACAGTAAATACCTCTGGCCTGCAAGAGAATTCAGTCTTTGACACCTGGACCTGAGCTGCATTCTTTCACATATCAGATTTGCCTTCTTTTGGATGACAGTCTTATAAATGGAGTTTTATTTTAATTGGGTGTCCACTTCTATTCTCTTACAAATTCTACCTACTAGTAATATCCCAGTTTCTTCTAAGAACAGCACAATCGCAAACAGTTCTGAAGTAGGTCATTCAGTCAAATGCAGTCATCCTTCTGATTTAAGTCCCCTCCTTTTCCTGTCCTCAGTGAAGAATACCCCATGATTCCCCTGTGCTTGGTGATTCAATTTTAGAAATTAATCATCAGTTCCCTGATCGCTAGTAAATGTGGACTTATTATAACTCAGCAACAATGCTATTTATTTAGAAGGAGCAAGTCATCTGTACCATACAAATTAAAAGAGTTGGCAAGAGCTCCTTTAAAATTCTGATTTACTATACAGAATATAGGATATTTTTGAAATCTGTCATGTCACTGTAGATGAAAATGTAGTTTTCTAGATATCATATGGCTAGATATCAAGGTAGTCATCATTAAGTGGACCTTCTTTATTGGTACCATAGGCCAGCTGTAAGAAAGCACTCCCATAAGAAAAATGAATATATATTAGAATATATACATCATTTAGGAGCTTATAGCTTTTAGTATAGCCATTTTGGCTTATTGCCTACTGGTTAGAAGCTGTAGATATCTAAATATAGACTTGGATCTTGGGGATTATACATCCATGACTCTGCTCATCAGTATGACCTCTTTTGATTCATAAATCCTTTTGCAATGAGGGGCCTATGTGGTTTTAGAAGATGACCACATCATCTATGGTCTTAGGTAATTCATCAGGACTGCCATGTCATTTGGCTACTGGTGCATAGGGATCTTGAGTAAGGGACAACACACAAGACTAGCTAGCAAAAACAGTATGTCGGGGATTCCCAGAAGCTTACCATACCACCAAGAGTCATCTTGCTAGGACATCTTTTGGACTTGGCTTGATATCCATTTCAGTGGAGGCACCTCTACCCATGCATGTCTCACTTTTCATTAAGGGGCACATATAGGCTGCTTGGTGTCAAGCAATCTGTGGTAATCGCTGATGGTTATAGGAGTGACCTAAGAAAACTATATGCCCTGTACCTGGGATCCAAGGAGCAGTATGATACATTGGGTCTCATGGGATATTATATTAAGGTCACTCCTGTGGGAGAAGGAAGTTCCAGTTCTAAGAGAATCTGAATTTGAAAGTCATACCTCCCACTGGGATAATGTTTCATTAATACCTAATAAACCTGTGCTCACTCATAGTACTTAATGTATCTCTTATTACTTAAAACATATAGCTGCAATTACTTTAAAATTTTTCCAAAGATCAAAAACAGTGCACTCAACTTTGGAAACTGAAATTTGTCTTTTTGTACATATAGACATTTTTTGTCTGACTCGAGTCTTGGGAAGTTATTTCCTTCATCATCATTTCATGAAGATTATTCATGGTTAAAAGATAGATGTTGCAATTTCTTTGGGCAGGTAGCAATGGTTTAGATCTTCAAGCATGAACTTATTTGAAACAGTCACAGATAATCCTGCTATCTCCTCTCTGTATTGAGTGACTTATTTTTCCTACACTTTGCAGTTTAGAGACAGTTTTTCTTGAGTAAAAAAAAAAAAAATGAAATTACATCTTGTTGTTTCTATAATCTCCTCTCATATCTAATCCTTTCTAAGTTTCCAAGACCTATAAGTGACAGAGTTGGGACTTGAATTCAAGACTCTCTAACACCTAAGCTGTTAACTACTCACTATATTTCTACCTGTCCTGTGAGTTTATAAATTTACAATACTCAATAGTGTAAAATAAATAAATACTTCCTTTTCTTCATAGAGTCTTTATTTTCTAAGAAGCAGTGTTTCAACTTGGCAAAACCAGAGCGGGGGGAAATGTAACCAATCTGAAAAAAAAAATCAATTGCTTAACTTTGATTTCAAACCCCAAATATATCCCCATTAAGTTGGAAATAGCCTTCATAATCCTGAAGAAACATATACAGAAGTTAAAATGATAAGTTACAGAGTTAGAATTTATTCAAGATAGAATATTTAACTTTTTTTCATTGCCCACTATAGCATTGGGGTCAGCATTTTCTGTTCTGTGAGGCAACCATTAGTTTGTCAAGAAGCTTATGGATATATATATTCCATATAGAGTTCTTCATCAGGTTTTAGAAGACAAGGCAGAAAAAAAAGGAAAAAGAAGTGATGTTTATCCAACTGGTGTCCAATCCAATGGCAGATATTTGCCCAGTCATGTCCCCCTTCACTCCCAGCCTAGCTTCTGTCTGTCTCAGAAAGACTCTTTGGGGGACATTTTGCACTAGCATGGTACTAGGCAATCTTGCAAGTGTCTTGGCTTCTACACAGTGAAGGAATTTTTTTAGAGTACCTAACTCTGGAATGATACATCCAGAATGAAGGTATAATCTGATGACCTTCAGGAGTCCAGCCTAAAACCCATTCACTTACCTCAATAAGTTCTACTTTACATCAGTCTATGAAGCTACATGAAGCATATTTGTGTTTTATGGCCCTTTTGACTACTTTGTGAGCCCTTGAGAATGTTAGAAACACTGTTTTCTCCAGGAAGGAGGCTCTGATTGGCCATCTATAGTCCTAGAAGACCATTATGGATACTGGAATTTGTATGTTCAAGTCATTATTATTCTCATGAATTCTCCATTCCAATACTTGTGTGTACACAGTGAAATGATAAGTTTCTATTATGATCCTGATCCTTAGGCTAAAAAAAGGGTAATAAATGAGATGCAATTATTTAGAGTGTCTACATAATTGTAGTACAGTTTTATTAAATTAAAGATAGTTATCAGAATGGGTCCACTTTCTCAGAATTAGATGTCTGAGAAAACTACAGAGAGAAAACCTGTATAGCTAAGCACAAAACCCATACATTTTAGTTTTGTCTGGCATTTATCTAAGTATATAAAATGGACCTAGTGTGTGACCCAGGAGGTCACCCTTCTGAGTCTCCAGTCATTCATCTATAAGACGTTACAAATGTACCATGTCACTTACAAATTCCTTCATCTCAAAGATCTTAACATTCTAATGTGGAATGGTTCCTCAGTTGATAGAAAATATTTAATTTTTATTACAATTTTGTTATAATGGTTTCATAAACACACATGCATTTGATGTTTAAAATCTGTCAGTCTAGGGGCACCTGGGTGGCTCAGTCGTTAAGCGTCTGCCTTCAGCTCAGGTCATGATCCCAGGGTCCTGGGATTGAGCCCCACATCAGGCTCCCTACTCTGCAGGAAGCCTGCTTCCCACTCTCCCACTCCCCCTGCTTGTGTTCCCTCTCTCGCTGTCTCTCTCTCTCTGTCAAATAAAATCTTAAAAAAAAAAAAAATCTGTCAGTCTATCAAAGACCTTGACTATTTAGAGATTAATAATTTTCTAAGTAAATGTTGTAATTCAAGATAAAGGAGTGAGAAAAGGAGTGCAGGAAACCTCAATTAGAATGGAGTCAAAAATCCTCCAAGGGGGCGCTGTCACTGGCATGCCATTGGTTGAAGACTACATAACCAGCAGGAAGAAGAAAGGTAAGAATTATCTTGGTAAGGGCAGACACTTTTCAGATAGCAATTTCATTTCCTGCTTTTAAGAAAAAAAAGGAATATCTCTAAATGCCCCACCAACAACCCAATAACCACCACTTGCAGCCAATGAGAAACTACCACTTGCAGCCAATGAGAAACCACCATGAGCCCAAATTCTTGTCTTTCTCCAATGAACTTTTGTTTAAAACAACCCTCCTCAGTTTCCTCCTAAAACCTAATAAAGGCTGACCTTCCCTTTGTCTCTTCAGACTTGCCTATGGTTTACCATAGTTGGCTTGTCCTGAACTGTAATTCTTCTGCTATTCCCAAATAAACTCATTTTGCTAGGAAAGTAACTGGCTATTTTATTTTTAAGGTTGACAGGAGGAAATATTTGTGCTTTTTTGCATTGTGTCAATGCAGTGATTTTTTAAAAATTAAGAGCAGATGGATATTTAGACATCAAAAAGAGCTGCTTGAAATACTGAACACTGTATTATTAAAACTCACCAGCTTAAGTTTGCTGACAAGAGGAATAATCATAAAACATAACCTTTTATTTCATTAGAGAAAGTTATGTCTGCCCAAGAACTGAAGCCCAACATCCATAAAATGATTTCATACAAGTGACATCCTACTCAAAACAGCTGTCTGCAAAGAAAATAAATGGGATTTAATCTGCCATAAAATGAATTGCACAATTTATTTTTCTTGAGGAAGTCATGCCTTTGTGACATCGGCGAGCTGTTAACAGTTTTGCTTTGAAAAGAAGCATCTCTTTCTATGCCAAACCCATATTAATTTAACCATGTGGAGTTTTCCTCCAAAAAAGCAGGTCAGCTTATCCACCACCTGATGATGGGAGTTGCTGCCCTCTACCTTTAAAAGCACTGATTTCAAACATGAGCCCTAAATAATCATTCAATCCAGAGATAGATAGGTCTTAAGATGCTTATTTATTAAGGATGAAATACGTAAAAATTGTCACTCAGCCACTTAATGACCTACAAAAACTGGCAATTTCATATGCTTCAAACTAATATTTAAGAAGAGAACAAAACTGCAAGAGAACAAAATGATAGAAAAATGACAGGTAGCTGAGCCTTATCATCTCTTCAAAATAAAAATATAAAAAAAAAACCTTAAGAGAGACTCATAGAGCAAATATAAGTACTTATAACCCTCCAACTGACTGACTACACTATAGGGTCATTTTAAAAGACATCTCACAATAGAGCTAGGGTATACTATGGTATGGTATGGCCATGGTTTTAATTTGTTTATCCCATTCATTTACGTACACAAAATATTTTTTAATGACAAAGGAAAAGAAAACAATAACAAAATTTTCAGCTGTGAAATTTGTTCTAATATTATATAATCTAACATACAGTGCAACCAGACAATGAAACTTAGGTTGTACCTCTTCATTCTATTATGTGTTTTTCAAAATACTTATTTTTGTGTTCAAAATCAGCTAAAAGAGTTTCATCCCGATGACTACATTCTCTCAAAATATATTCTCACATTCTACAGTAGAACATTGTAAAATAGTTTTTGTTAAAACTAACTACATAAAGTATCTATTTGAATGGAAGTTTCCACAAGCATACCTTTGTAAATTAAATATAAATCCTGCTGAAACTGAAATTAATTTAATCAAATTTTAGGTATATCATTACTTTCTTTAGAGGACAGAAGAATAGAGTCCCCATAAGAATCTTTTGCAGTGTTCCAAACCTACCAGGGCCAGTGTTATAAAGGCTATTTCATACAACAATTCATTAAGAATAATATATGCCTTTAGAGTATCTCAAGGTCCTTTATTTTAGTCTACAAAATAAGCCCCTACTTAAAATAGGCTTCTACTAGAATAAATAAAGGATTCTAGTAGTAATCAAGAGGACTGTAACATTCCTGAAAACTGGAGAGATTATTCACATTTGTTATACAGAAGAAAAAGGACACAACAAAATGCTACTTTAAACATAAAGGCAAAGGTAAGGCTCAACAAGAATACGTAACTCTCATTAGCTTTGTCAGATAAACTGTTTACATAGACATGTACATCATGTGAGATTAGATTTTTAATTTAAAAGTAGAGAGATAGAAATCCCAAAAGCACTTTGCCTTCTGAGATAGATTCTATCAAAGCATATTCTGCCACTGATGGGTAACACTCATATTTTATGAATACAAAAAGATTTTTTTATGAGTTAATTTTGTATTTTGTAACTTTCAAAACTTACTCTTGTAGGTTATAAGCTCATTTTCCTCTGACCTTGAGAACACATTACTGTTTTACATTCATATTTATGACCCTAGGATATGGTGCCACTCTGTGTTTTGATTCCCTTTCAACAACAAATGCTAAACTAATTGGTAAAACAGAACTCTTTTATTAAAACTATGCATTTCGGCATGAAGCAACATGATATTTAAATTTATCAGCAGAAATCAGAATAGCTTTCTTTCAATTCATGAGCAGGTGATGCTGAATTTCTAAATAGAAAAATATACTGTTGTATTTTACATTTTCTTAGTTCCTCCTACTACTTATTAGTACTTAATATTGTATTTTGCTTTTAAAGTACAATTATCCTTACAATTTAAAATATGAATATCAAATCTAAACAATTCCACAGTTCATCACAGTGACTCGCTCTCAATAAATCTGAGACATAAAAATTGCATGTCTCATAGTCTAGTGGAGTATCTGATGGAATACCGGCACTAAAACATTTTTGTTGACTGTCACCTCAGAATCTTTATATGCACTTTAGTGTTAGTATTTTATCACATAAAATAGAAATCCACTATCATTCTTTATCTATTTTACTACCTTTTCACACTGATGATATCTTCCAACTTCGAATAGCTGTAAAACGTGTGCTAACTGATTTGTCTGCTTAGGGAAACTTTCCTTAATGTCCACTTAGAGACTACTTGAGTAAAATAGAACCAAATTCAAGGCTCATCATTACCATTTGTGAAGTGATTTAAAATATTCCCACCACTTGAAAGACGCATAAACACTTTCAACCATGTAGGAATTGGATATTTTTATGGTAATGTGGATCTTTAAAGAAATTGCTTTGCTATTGGTTGATTATATGTATTTTTCTATATGAATATTTCTATACATATTATAGATATATAGATACATATTTCTTTTCCACTTCCTGAAGTTAGCATGGGAATTATTGAATGATTCCAAAGCAAAATAGATCTATAAAATGTTAGGAAAAGGAGAAAAATTGGGAAGAGAGGGAATAATGGTAATAACCTGAAATTAAACATAAAATGCTATAAAATGAGTTCATCAGAAGGCAGAGCAAATATCTACAAATTTGTGAAAATGCCAAAATCTATCAAAGGAATGTAATGATAAATGTAAAATTAATATCTAAAATAATGTAGGGATAATGCTATAGGACTTCCATCACAACCTTTTCTTTTTTTTTTTTTAAAGATTTTATTTATTTATTTGAGAGAGAGAGAGTGAGAGAGAGCATGAGAGGGGAGAGGGTCAGAGGGAGAAGCAGACGCCCCACTGAGCGGGGAGCCTGATGTGGGACTCGATCCTGGCACTCCAGGATCATGACCTGAGCTGAAGGCAGTGGCTTAACCAGCTGAGCCACCCAGGCGCCCCATCACAACCTTTTCTTAAG
Source organism: Mirounga angustirostris (assembly GCF_029215605.1). Classification (NCBI taxonomy): domain Eukaryota; kingdom Metazoa; phylum Chordata; class Mammalia; order Carnivora; family Phocidae; genus Mirounga; species Mirounga angustirostris. Next base: position 146,767,517 of record NW_026991710.1, on the reverse strand, counting down.
GATTTATAAATCCAATATCAATTGCACACTAAAGAGTAAAAACAAATAGAAAAATTTGTTTATAATAATATACACAAAAACCAGGAAGTTTTAAAAATTATGCTATTTATGCATTCATACTACTCATATTACTTCAACCCCAATTTTGAAATACATGAAAGTTATTCTGAAGCTTTGATTTTCATAAAAAATACACAAGGATCATGTTGACATAAAGATTCTGATATATCTGGATGGGACCTGAGATTCTGCACTTCTAATAAGCTTCAACGTGGTGCTGATGCTTCTGGTCCATGGACCATACACTGAGAAACAAGGATTTAAGCTATCCGCAGAGAAGTACACTGGATTTCTTCAAAGTTGTTGGCTTTGCTAGGTTGGGAGGATAGTTCTAGTCTCTGATTTTCCCTCTAACTTGTACCTGGAGCATAACAGGTCTTTTTGAAACTGAAATACTCAACTCCTACCCTTCCTGACCAGGAGGTTTGGAACAAGCAGGGGCAAGAGAGAGTGAGTGTGTGTGCACCTGTTTGGAGTGTGTGTGCACCTGTTTTGCATCTGTTTGCAACGGTTGTACCTTCATGCTTGCATTAAGGGAAGGGTGTCAGCAACTCTCCTGTGACTATCCTAATGTGAACTTGCATTCATCTAAGCACACAAAGTTTAGAGAATTGTCAGGTTCAAATATGCCCTCTCTCTGAGGTTAAGCCCCAGCTTATTTCACACATTTCAACATTTTCCATGTGGATGCTGTTAAGGTTGCCTGGAATTTGGAGATAAGCCCAGGATTAGTCCTGCTTTAAAGTCATCATGAAGCCTTGTTATAGGCCTCAAGTTAAGTTGTTAAATGTATTTCTGAGAACTTACTGGAAAAAAAAATAATCACATTCACTAACTGGTAAGCTTCAGGTAGCAAAAACAGTGCTGTTGTTGAAAACTTACCTGCAGGCCTGTACCTTCATGTTTCTGTAGACAGAGGGCTTCTGATAGGAGGCTAAAGCAACATTCCATTTACCAAGCTTGCTTTAGGAAGAATATCTAAACTGAGAACTGCTGGAGAGGACATGCACTGGTTTGGGTTTTGTTTTGTTTTGTTTTGTTTTTTCTTTATAGCGGGGTCAAAACTATTCAAGCAGATTTTTAAAAATCATTTTTGTAATACTCAAAATTATTCTATAGTTATAAAATACTTTAATATTTTTTTCTCTATTGCTATGAAATCAACTACTACAGGATTTGCCAATTACTAGAGGGCTTACATTTTTTGGAACTCTGAATTCCAAGTGATATTGAACTGGTGCTATTAAAATAGCTAACATGTTGGTTATTCTTTTTTTATTTCTTTTTTTTTTCTTTGCATATGTAGCTATTCTATTGACCTAGAAGACATAAAATATAAGGCAGTAATATTTGATTAAGTCTTGTCAAAATTTTATTGCAGAATAACCAGAAAAGCTCTAATGCAAAGGTGTTTAGATGCATATTGACCAGACTTGAAAGTGGAATATATTTCTGAAAATAAAGTGTAACATTTCAGAAATAATTTCCTAAAGGAAGCTAAAAAATACAAACAAACAAACAAAAAGAACCCTATCTTCCTATACTTTAAATTTTGACTGGCCTACTTAGTGTGATTTTTAAAGAATTGGTGAAAAAGACCCTACATGTTGCAGGCTTACAATTTCTGGGTTGTCAAAAAATGTATAAATATACTTTAAAATATAATAATTTTTCACAGCATGTGTAGAGATAATATCAGAATGAAAGGAGCAAAAAAACTTCTCTGTCTTAGAATCTCTGTAAACCAGATGTTCTAAGATATCTTCCTTCTTTTATAATGGAGGAAATAAACTTGAAAGGAATTTTGATAAACATTCATGTAAGGCCCCTCATGTAATATAGGGAGGTAACATGCTCTTTTTATTCTCCTTTTAATGAACCTCTAGAATGTAATTTTTCTTCCACATCTGTAATAAGTTACTTGCTGTTTGGTAAAATTTGATTTTTTTTTAAATGTTAAAGAAGTCTTAATTTTTCTAACATGCTATGAATTACCACAATTTGTCTTCTCATGCCCTCTGACTTCTGTTGGTTCTGGAGATGATAGATAGGTAGATAGATGATAGATAGATAGATGATAGATAGATGATAGATAGATAGATAGATAGATAGATAGATAGATAGATAGATAGATAGATAGATATAGATAGACAGATGATAGAGATTCTTGTGGACTAGATTTGATTAAATTAAGAGGATCACCACAAAGAAGTGTGGAGACTATTTATATTATAGTAGTAGGGGAATATTTGATGAGTAGAAATCAATAGTTGAGAGCAATTACTCTCCTTTGCAGTGCACCATTCGCTCAACCATCCAAGGTAGGTTTCCATCCTGACCTCTCTATGAGGAGTTACTTAGATAACTAAGGACTTATCTCCATTTTGATAAAAAAAATTTGAGACACAGAATTCATTAACCTGATGTCATATAGTTAATAGTTGGTGTTAGAATTCTAACTTGTATTCATCATGTTAATGTTCTGTATTTCCCATAATTCAGGAAGCAGGGCTGATGCTTGTTAAGTCCACCTATTGCCTCATATTCTGTCACATGAGATTTTTAAAATCTCAAACAAAAATCTGGAAGAACAATCTTTCCTATTCCATGCAACTTTAGAATTATGACATATTCTAAAAGATTACAAAAGTATTGTTATCACCTATTTCTTTCAAAGTTTATTTTTACACATATCAACAGGTTAACATAATGAAAAGCAATATTCATTTTTTTTTAACCTTTTGAAAGTTTAATGCTCATAAAGTAATACTTCCAACTTGATAGTTCATAGGAAGAGAAATCTCTAAATTAAAGACTTACTAGAACTTTAAAAATCTTTGTTATCCTTAAAAATGTCTGATAGAAAAGTCAAAATCACTATTACTATCCCAAATAATCCTTTTTCTGTTGTCTTACTTCTTTTACACTAATCACATTGACAGTCTTCTGTCATTTACTTCCCAGTTAACATTATATGCAGAAAGATAGTCCATCAAAGTTGCTACTGTACAAAAGATGACAGTGATGTGAAGTCAAGACAAATGTAGATGCCACTACTTTCTCCCTCTTTAAAGATGTTTAAGTGAAAAATCCATCTGAGAAATATTCAGCAAAAAATGCTCTATAAACCACAATTTTCTGCTACCAAGTGTTTCCTACTATATTATCCCCAGGTCAAAATTCTGCTGTAATGAACAGTTTACTAAGACAAAGTTAATTATGTAGAAAATGCTCCACAGGTACACTGTCTTATTTCTCTTAGTACCAGTCAACCACAAAAGACCATTTTTTTGGTGATCACAGATCTTTATGCCCCCTTTTCATTCTTTTATTTAAAAGGAAACTTTAAAGTTTTAGCTTTAATGCATTAAAATGCTTATTTTTAGCCTGAGGTATAATGACTACCTTGAAATATTAGCCTCGATTAGAATAAAAAAGACATCAGTGTGTTATTTAAATAAATTTTTAAGTAATAAATTTCAGTTTTAGATACTGCCTTGCACTATTGAGTAGTATTGAGTACGTATCTACCTAAGCAAGGCACGGCAAAAACTGCTTTGAAATCAACCTAAATTACCAAGTTGGTAGTTTATTACTTTAATAGAATGATGTTAGACAACCTCATTTTTGTCATATAAACTTCAAAACATGATATTAGGTAAACCATGAATAAGTATTTGAAGTATATCATTAAAGAATGGAACTCTGTTAAAGAAACCGTAAGATTAACACACTTTTTTACAGAATCTTTGGAGACTATGAAGAAGCTGACATTTTTGTTGCAAATGAAATTTCCAAAACTTCAACTAACCCATTTGATTTCAAGATGCATAAGGATAATATGCAATTAAATTCTTTTACTGCCGTTCTTTTTTACAGATACACAGTACAGTTAAGCAGTGCTCCTCCATGCAATGAAATATAAGGTAGAACACTGTATTCCCAAGTAGATGAACATCAGTAGAAAAAGTTTCCTCCTATCCACTCACATCTGCCAAAAAAAAGAAACTTTACCTTCCCCACAGTATTAACAATTCTCACATTCAGACCAAAGATGATGAATGAAGTCCTAATCTCAGGAAACTGTCTATAATTTTATTCTCCTGTCTTTTATAAACCATAGCATGTTCCTCAGAATGGTAGAAATATTAAAACTTATGTCACATCATCAAATTTTCTGATACATACTGAACTTCTTGGTTATTGTTCAGATATGATAAAATAGCTAGAATTGCTAAGTAAAAATACTTGTGTTACTTACAATTTCTAGTATTTATAAAGTAACACAAGCACAGCCCAGAAAATGTATCATACTTGTAAGTAATAGAGCAGATGCCTTTCAGAAACAGGAACAGATTTTATAAATCTACTGGAATATTTCCCCATTCATATGTACTTACAATAACATATTTTGCAGTGTTTGTCCTGACGCTGAAACTGGAATTTGAGGCATTTCGCCAACACCTGTCTAATTTACAACAGAAATGTAATGCAAATTTCTTATAGTTTCCCAAACAACACCAATACCTTCTCATCCAGTTTCTTTTGCATTTGGCCAACATTTTATGAAATCACAGCCTAGTCAAAACTTCGTAATTACCTTTCAGATAAAATCAGAAAGAAACATCACAATAATCTTCTGGCTTTTTTTTTAAGCCTGTAATGATTATGTAGGTAATAACAGAACCAGATAAAATACTATTAACTGTATCTTACCTCTATCACTGAAGTCATCTACCAGAATGATTTCTGCTATCAGACTCTCTGGGGTTCGGTTAATTATACTGTGGATGGTACGCAGGAGTGAAGTCCAACCTTCATTATGAAATGGGATAATGATGCTGGTGTTTGGAAGCCTTTCAAGGTACATCTTGTGCTTACAACTAGAGATGATAGAAGAAGAAAAAAGCAATGTCAAAAGCGAAACTCTGCTATTTACTCACTGTTATCAAACATCTGTGAAAACTAGACTTTGTCTAATACTTTTCCAACCAGAGCTTGTACATAATAATTAGTTCATTCACGGAATTCACTAATGATCCCTTTCCCATGTGCTTTTAATGAAATAATTATTTATCCTTTTTGTATCAGGGACTCAGACACTAGGTACGAAGTGCACTGAAACATGTTCTTGTTGATGTAAACTTTTCCTAATGTTACCTAATAGCGAGAAGAACAAATTTTATGAGTCAAAATTGTTTCCACGTAGTACACCGTTAAGGTTTAGATGGGTTTCCTGGGAAGTTCTGGAAATCCAACTTCTTTAATAATTATGCTTAGTTAATCAGTTTGGGTTGTGTGTTTCAATGGCTGGGCAACATTTAAGCCCTACAGGGAAAAACACAGTTTTACAATGAAATAAATGAAGAGTTAATCTTAAATAAGCATATACGGATACAACCACATAATGAGATTACATTAAGATCCAAACCCAGACATTATCACATTTCTAGTGGAAATTATAACCAGAAATCCCACGTTGTTTTAGTCATTATGAAAAAAATCTGAGATGCCAAAAAGAACGTAGACTTTAACTTTTGGCATTGTTAAAAACAATTTACTATGTGTAATTGTTATTTTTGCATATTTATGATCTATTTAATTAGTTTCCAAGCCACACAGAGGCAGGAACCTGGTCTCAAATCTCATTTACTTCCTAGTTCAGCAAGTTGACCAAACTTTATTGAGGGTGATGAATTCACTTAAGTTTGTGAAATCTTTGAGTTACTTTAAAACTAAAATAGAGTAAAATTTCAATCAGTTATCAAATTCAGTGATTTTCCTGATATGGATAACTTGAAAACAAAAAACAGAGTGGAAATCTAGAAATAGTTTCAATTTAAATGCAGAAACATCTAATGCTTTAGCTTGGGCCAGGATACTGGCTACTATTTAGTCTAGACAAGGAAACAAACCATAGCATGACTTGAAGTATGCATAGATTCTACCAAGATGTATAGAAATGCACCAGAATATTCAAAACATTACTTAAAATATTTTTTCCCAATCAGTCATATCAACACTTTATTTTACTATGATCTTAACAGGATATATTAAACATTGCTGTGGATCTACAACAAAAGTTGCCTTACAGCTTGGGAAAACATGACAATGCAATTAAAGCCAACAAAACTAACCATCCTAGAAAAAAAAATTAAATATTTTAGATAAATAATTTGAATACACAAATATAAACATTTCCTTTTTTCTTCTGTCCATTTATTTCAATTATTTAATCTCAGAATTTATTATTTGTAACAATATCTATAAAACAAGTAGATTTTAATGTTTTTAAATATGATGAAAAGAGTTGGAAAAACACCAAAGTCATACCATGAAATGGGCATTAAGTGCTAGAAAAAAATCTGAGATTCATTTTAGGATAACACAGAATGGTTAAAAAAATATAATAGCATATGAAACAGATCTGTGAGTGATTTCCAAGGAAGTATTGTGAGATGGATGCTTTCACATATAATGCACAAGTCCGGAAAAGAGTGCTAAAGTAATTCAACACACCTGATTATAATTATGTAGGGCCATCCATTCTTCTCAACAAAGACAAAGGCCCAGATAACTGTGCTTCACTATATCACTATTCAGGATAATTGCACCTACTTGTGCAAACCATCATACCTAACAACGCAAATGGGAATGGAATTGATATTCCCAGAAAGGCAAATTATTTTTCAAACATTAAGATGAGACATTGTACATATCACTTGCTTATTAATTAAATAAGAATTGCATTCAGAGCAATACCCTATAAGCAATCAATAGTGATGTTTAACAGCTCTCTACTAATCTATTCAGAAAATAGGCAGACAAAAAGACGCAAGACTGGTCCTATGCAAATAAGGCTTTCCTTCATAAAAATGTTTTCAATAATTTCTATCTCTGTGAGCACAAACTTTTACCACACATAAGATGTGAAAAGATCTCTTCTATTCATTCATTCACTTAAGTTACAATGATCTACTGAGGTTTGATATAAGCCAGGATCCAAAATGGAGAAGAAACAATCAGCAAAACCTAATCCCTGACTTCAGGACATTTACAATATAATAGCAGGTACAAAATAGAGAGTTACAGTTTTAAACTTAAATTTGGAAAGTGCTGCAGAAATTCAGGTGAGAGCGAAAGGTGACCTGTAAAGACAGGTTCAACATATATTTAGGAATACAAATGGCATGACTTGGTAACTATCTAGGAGAAGTAGTTTAAGGAGGACTCCCATGTTTTGGACATAGGCGATTGATCTTATGAAATACAGACTTACATTAGAGCAGAGTGTGTGAGGAGCACATCTCAGGGGTGCAAAGCTTGAGGGTGAAGATTAGTTGAATTCTGATCACATTAAGGTTGAAATGTCAAATATCCTGTTGAACACAGCAATTATATCTATGGTATACACATCTATTTGTCTATGTGTGTATGCATTTCTGTATGTATGTGCATGTATATGTTTTTGGCTCAAGAAAACCTCCGTTTTACTGGAGGAACAGGCTTGTGAGTGATAGGATGTAGCAGATGGTACCAGTGGACCACCAAGTGTTATTTAGCATTCACCAGCCCAGTACATGCCAAGAGGATCCTTTATAAATACCTGCAGATCGCCAACCGAGTGCTTTCTCTCATCTCTGAACAAAGGCAGATTAGAAGTTCTGGGGGAAATTAATGTCCCCCTGAGCATGTATCAACCAACAAAGGAGGGAAGTTGGAGAATAAACAGTCCTATGGTGAGAAAACTCTGAGGTGTTTTCTATATTGTGCACCAGAGTTTGCCAGCAAGACTGAGCTTCAGTTGCCCACAGAGATAAGCATCTTGACAGTGTATCTTTTAAGGGCTTTTTCCCCTTCCCTGTCTTACTTCCTCATCCAGCCACCCCAGGTACTTTCTGTGATTCCTCTTCAAAATTACTACAATCAAAATTTGTCTCAAGGTCTGTTTCTCAGGGAACCTGTTCTTAGACATAGGCATATAAATTATGCTGCACTTGTCAAAAACAGTCTCTTCAATATAAAGTGATGGTCAAAATTCTTTAAGAAATATTACTTTTGCTGCATTATGAAACTTGCAATTTGTTACACCTGGAGATATTTTTAAAATAAGGTTTTTTTAAAAATATTTTCATACAAGCCATTTTTGTACAATCCATATTTTCATATAAGCCATACAAGCCATTAAGTTAAGTAAGAGATGTTTTATTTCTTTCAACTTCTTAATTTCTGATGCTCTGCTCAGAGCCTTCTCCATGCCTATGAAATACAGCTATCAGGACTTGACACAGTGGACATATAAAAATAGCCTTATCCTAATCAGCAGACTACTAGTAGTAAAGTTACCTTCTTTACATGAATGTGTGTAATTTATTTTTTTCAATTAGACCAAGATGGAAACCTCTCTAATATCTTGTGCTGATAATCATTTCTCAAATATTGAAAAATCATACTTTATGCATCACACTATCTAGGTTCACATGACGGCTTTGCCACTTACACCTGTGTGACAATGGGCAGGTTATTTAACTTCCCTAAGACCAGTTTGCTCATGTGGGGCCATGCAGGGGCAAAAATAAATAAATAAATAAATTTTAAGTTAAATAATTAAATTAAAAAATAAACAACCTTCACAATGTGTTCATGAGAATTAAGTTACATAATCCATGCAAAGAACTTAGTACAGTAGCATATCTGATCATAACGAGAGTTTGATAAATACCACCATTATTGTTATTGCTGTTATTGCTTTTTAATTGTTATTATTTTACCTGTCAAGTCCTCTATGGAAGGAGGGAGGAAATTAGGAGAGACAGGGACTGCACGAGGGAAAGTAAGAGATATTTAGGATATGAAGATGAATAAATTATAGTTTCTTCCCTTAAGGATTCACAGACCAGTAGGCAGATATATAAAATGATTTGACTCAAATGAGACAAGTGACATAATAGATGCCACGCACAGCAATCAGAGCCCCACAGAAATATGACTAACTTTGTCTGAAAGAATTAGGGAAGTCTTTATAGATGAGTCTCTCTGTTAAGAACAGATCATGGAGGGTCTTCAAAGTGATTCCAAGGAATGTGGACGTTAGCCTGAAGTCAACGTGAAATATTTCACATGTTGTTAGTGAGGAAGAAGACAGTATCATGTTTATATATTCCTCTTGCAGCAGGACAGACAATTGGAGACAGCAGAGGTGAGACGGAAAATTGGAGATTGTAACAGTTTTGGCAAAAGATAATGAGGATGCCGATCTGATGTTTTACTCTAAGGAAAACCAGCCTCTTTGTGACAGGGCTTAATCTGATTGAATTATATTTAGTCCTTCTAGTACTTAGCCGGCTCCAGAGAATTCACTCCCAGCCTCAGCCACTGGATTCTAGGAGTTGGGCTCCAGATGACTGCTTCTCAGCATTACTAGAAAATACTGAAGCATATCCTGAGCTTTATTAAGAATCTGCAACCTGTGTATTTTAGGCTTAATCTCAAGTTACGTGGAGAATGGAGGTATGTTAAATATGAAGGCAATATGGTAATATGGAACTGTGTTGAAGAAATAAGTAAAATAAAGTCAAACACAATTTATATGTTTATGGTGACAGATAGGTACCAAATTTACAAACAGTAAATAGGGACCAATTAAAACATTTGTTGCATTAAGCTCATAGGAATATGAATGAAAATGCCTGTCATTATTGCATTTCATATGGCTGTGTTATTTTAAAATAAGCATTTGCATAAAATTAACTTCCAGTTTAAGAATGGCTTAGAGATGAGCCATTAAGTTAAGTAAGAGATGTTATATAACATCTTTTTGTTAAGTAATAATTTACCTAAATGGATGGCAAAAACACCCTTCAAATTTTAAATGCACCAGAGACCAAAAAAAAAAAAGTTTAAATTCTTTAAAAAGTAACTTGAGAGAAATGACAAATCATGAAGGTATTTTAAAAAGCTAACAAAAAAAAATTCTATAAATATTTTGCTAAACCATTCCTATTAGTGAAAATAAGTGGAAAATTTATCATACTCTTCAGTGTTTTCTCAGAGCAAAATACACAAATATTTTCTGATATTCTTTATTGGTATTTGCTAAACCGAGAATTTTAAAAATTATTTTTAGTTTACAGCATTGTTTATTTTAAATATAATGTCATTCCTTTCATACTTATATTAATTTATCTTATAATTTCATTGGTTTCACAAAAAAAGCTATTATTTCAACAATAGCAATAGGCCAAACAATAAATTTTAATTCAGATATATAAAATAAGTACCAGACTTATTAGTGATATATATATATATTTTTTTTTTTTAAAGAGTTATTTTATTATTTATGCAACTCATGTCAACATTTTTACTGTGGGCATTTAACTAAACTTGCATTTGAGGTTCTTAAGACCTTCACATTCTCCTCACCATCACCTAAACATTCAGATGTGGAGAGCAAAAGCTAAAGAAAAAAAAATAAATTTCCTTACCACTTACAGCATTGACAAGTCCTTGAGACAAGCAGAGTGACCTTCCTCTAGGAACTTAACTATTGAGATGTTAATACTTTCTTTGTTAATGGCAAAAGCAATCTTAGCTTAACATTAGCCCAACCTCCAGGATCCTGTAAGTCTCCTTTAACATATAAAAATTCTTTTGGAAATTTCTTTTATCTCTACCCATCTTCCCCCTCCCCCCCAAGATACATGTTAGCAATCATCCTCTAAGCACATGGCCTCCTGGTATACATCTGAAGGGTCTCATGACTAAGGTTTTACTAGACAGTAGTAAATGACCTTTTCCTAACAACAACTAGCCCCTCAAAGTCCAGGAAACCTTGCTTCCAAATTCCTTAGAGACTTCCACTACCCCTAACCCTCTCCCTACTTGAAAGTACATAATCAGCCACTCCTCAGGACCCCAGTGTAGCTCTTTCTGCCCAGGGGGTCCTGTCCTGGTGCTTTAACAGAACCATCTTTTGCACCAAAAATGCTTCAAGAATTATTTCTTGGCTGTTTGCTCCAGAACCCCAACATTTTCACATAGCATTCCCTCCTACTGCCTAAAGCTAAATATTTAGTTTTGGATACACTATCAAAACACACATTTTAAAAATCCAAACTCTTGAATTGCAAAATTTGAATAAAATGTTTCAGTGAACGTTTTTGCATATTTCAATCCATAGGTCATTCTATTGGTTTATCTAATGTATGGCTTTATTTTTTGTTTTATTGTTTGTTTTTCTATCTGCTTATATTAAATATATCAGTCAGAATGTTATGTTGTGGTCATAAACAACCCCAAATGCCAATGGCTCAAAACAATGAATATTCTTTCTTGCTGCTTTATTTGCTCACCACTGTTTGGCAGGAAGGTCTCTGCTCACTGCAATCAGTGCAAAAGCCAACATTTTTACCATTGTTAATCACTCTGCCAGAGGTAAATGAGAACACTGATGGGTCTCAAGCTGGTAAATAAATGGTCTGTCTCTAAAATGACATACTGTTTTCTCCTTACAACTCCTTGGTCAGAATTAGTCACACAGCACAAGGGCCCAGAAAGCGCAATCCTATATGGTCCAATCCTATATGGTCCAGAAGGAAAATAATCAGAAATATTTGTCAAATAACTCTAATGAACACAGCTATTTTAGTCTTCTGTCTTCTTTCAATTAAAAAAAAAAAAAAGGAAAAAGGAAAAATAGAAACTACATGCTAAGATTACATTTAGATTAGATTTAGCTAAGTCTCTTTAATTTCTTCATAGACAAAAAATGTTATAATATTTAAGGTCCCACATCTTTAGGAACATAGCTGCAACCACATTTTAGAGCTGCAACCACATTTCAGAAATCATCAAGTTTAGTTCTTTATTTAATTGGGAATTGAGACCCTTAGAGATTTAGAAAGTTAAACATAAATTATTTTACAGTCAAGTTGGGAAAACAATGTATTGGGTGAAGAAATGGTACAATGATGAGGCACTATTCCTGACCTAAAAAGTTTACAATTTTTTGAGAAGTATTTATAACTCATACAGCTAGATAACACAAAACAAAGAATTAACCCAATATTCTTCACTTCTGCTTACATAATCTTCTAGAAATGTGATTGTCATTCTATTTTTGGCCTTTAAAACATCTCTGTTGGGGCACCTGGGTGTCTCGGTCGTTAAGCGTCTGCCTACGGCTCAGGTCATGATCTCAGGGTCCTGGGATCGAGCCCTGCATCGGGCTCCCTGGTCGGCAGAGAGCCTGCTTCTCCCTCTCCCTCTGCCTGCCGCTCTGCCTATCTGTGCTCTCTATGTCTCTGTCAAATAAATAAATAAAATCTTAAAAAAAAAACCCTCTATGTTAATCCAATCAATTAAAACTATGTAAATACTGTAATATTTTTAAATGGGGTAGGCAATTACTTAATTACCTCAAACATTTTTGTGAAATGTGTAATCTATTCCCCATAAATATTTTTGGAAATAAACCATTTAATAATGTATATGAATAAATGTCTATAACAAAAAAATCATAATAAATTATCATTTATAATTTATCAAAGGGCTTGGACCACTGGACCCTGGACTATTTGGATCACTAACATTACACTATTAGGGGAATAAAGTAAGTAGGCATAGCTAAACTGTTAAAATCAGCGATAAAGGGACAATATTAAAAGCTGCCGGAAAAAAAGATATAGAAGTCCGGAGGAACATAGACCAGAATGGTAGCAGACTTCTTGTTAAAAATAATCCAAGATAGTGAGGAAGTGGGACAACATCTTTTAAGTACAGAAAAAAAAATTAAAGAGAAAAAGTTTTCCTTAGTCAATGAAACATACTTCAAAAACAAAGGCAAAATGAAAACATTTTCAGAGATACAAATATTGAATGAACTCATTCATCAGAAAACCTGCACAAAAATTAATGTTACATGAAGTCCTTTAGAAAAAATTATACAAATGGAAATTTGTAGCTAGATAAAAAAAGAAAAAGTCACAGAAAAGGTAATTATGTGGGTTAACAATGAAATGACTATTTTATTTTCAAAATCTAAAAAGATAATTGATTCATGTACAGCAAAAATGATAGCAATGCATTTTGAGATTTATAATAGAAATTGAAGCAAAATGTATAGCAACAGTAGGATAAAGGCCTGAAGGCGAGAAATGGATGCATGACTTTCTAAGGTTCTTACACTATAAATCAAGACATATAATATTACTTAAAGGTAGACCATAATAAGTTAGTATTATTTTCCGTCAACCCTAAAGCAACCACTAAGATAACATAGTATGGAGTTATATCTACTATGCCCCCCAAAAAGATTAAATGGAATAATTAAATATGTAGTTAACTTGAAAGAAGTTACAGACAGAAGAAAGGGAGAATAAGATTAAATAGTAAAAATAGAAAAGCAATAGTAAAATGGTATGGTTGAGCCAACCGTATCGACAATCACATTGAATATAAGTGGTCTAAACATGCACATAAAAGGGAGAGACTTTCAGAGTGCTGCCTGCTTCCTCCAACAAACTCATTTTTAATATAAAGATGCAATAGGTTTAAAAGAAAATGTACAGAAGAGTATGATAACACTAATAAAAAGAAAGCTAAAATGGCTTTATAGTTAGTCAGCAAAATAGATTTCAAAGCAAAAAAATGTTACCAGGATACAAAAGTCATTACATGATAGAGATCAATTCTCCCAGAGGACATAACAACACAAAATATATGCACCTAATAACAGAGTATACAAATATATGAAGCAGAACTTAATAGAACTTCAAGGAAATAGAAATAATTCCACAATTACAGTAAGAAACTTACTCTTTAGATTTGTTTTGCTCCTCTTTTTCTGGTTTCTTAAGGTAAAATCATAAATTATTGATTCGAGGACTTTTTTTTTTTTTCTCTTTACAAGCACTGAATGTTAGAGGAGTAGAATGATTTCAGTCTAAGAATGGTTTTAGATATTCAAAAAATTTTAATATTTATTTTTATTTGTGTTCCTTTCAAAATATTTTCAAATTTCCCTTGAAACTTCCTTTGGACACACTGATTACTTAAAAATATGTTTTGAATGTACAAATTTTGTTGATGGCCTTATCTTTCTGTTGTTAATTTTTAATTAAATTACATTATGGTCAGAGACTATATTTTGTAAGATTTCAGTATTTAAAATTTGTGGTATTTGTGTTTTATGACCCAGGATACAGTCTATCATGATGAATGTTTTATGCATACTTGAGAAGATATGTACTCTGCTGTTGTTGGGTGTTTTCTGTTTTTTTCTTAATGTTTCATCTTTTCTTCATTCTTTGGGTTGTTTATACATTTTTTAGTATTCCATTTCAATGTATCCATTGTGATTTTGATGATATCTTTGCATAATATTTTAGTATTTACTTTAGGGATTACAAAATACATATTTTTCCAGTGTATTTGTAATACTTTTAATACTTTATCACTTTACTCTTAATATAGAAATCTTATTACTATTACTTATTACTTCTTACTATGTAGGGCCCTTTATACTCTCTCTTCTATGCTGCAGTTGTCTTACATATCTATGAGTGTTGTAAACCACATCAGAAAATATATTTTTGCTTTCGACTCTCACACATGTTTTCAGGACACAAGAACTCAGTATTGTTTTAGTGCTATTTTGAATTCTCATGTCCTTTCCTCCACCTCTTGCTATTTTCTTTAGCATTGTCAGTCAGTGGAGCCACACAACTGTCTAGGTTTCAGAGTCGAGTTCAATGGGATGAGAATCCCATGTACTTATTCCCACTGACCTAGAACCAGAATACTGTCAGCGGGCTTTAATTACAAATGTAAAATATCCAGATTTTCTGCTTCACTAAGTTGGATTTTTGAGAAAATTTTACATTTCGTCTAAATATCAAATTTTTGGCATGATGATATTTATAATGTTCCTTCATTAGTATTTAAATGTCTAATGGAAATTTGATGATTTCCAGTCTTTTATAACTGATAATGGTAATTGGTGGTTTCTCTCTTTTGTTTTTCCTTAGAAATACTTGCTGAGGATTTAGCAATTTTATTGATCCATTCAAAGTACTCAATTTTGAATTCATATTTTTTTCTTTTTTTGACAGTCATTGACTTGATAATTCCTTTTTATACTTACTTTACCTAGATACTTAATATGAATTTTTTTCTTGCTTATTTTAAACATTTAAAGTTACACATTTTGCTATAAAGACTTTTTTATATGTACAGCATTTAAACAAGTCTTGGGATATATTTTCTATATAATTACATTTGAAATATTTTTTTAAATTTTTCTAGTTTAATATTTGACCTGTGGGTTATTCATAAAAGTATTATTTAGTTTCTAAATATTTGCATCTTTTCTACATATATTATTTTTGTTGATTTCTATTTAATTCAAGTCTAATCTTATGACATTCAGTATTAACTCAATCCATTGAAATTTATTGAGAGTTTTTTTATGTACTAACATATGGTCTATTGGGGTAAATATTTCATGTGAAATTGAAAAAGAAAGTTTATTATACAATTACTGAATGTAGTGTTCAATAAATGTAAATAAACACAAATTAAGCCAATTTATTGATAATTTTGTTTAAATCTCCTATATCCCGATTAAATTTTTTGGTCCTCTTTAATCAATTACTGAGAGAGAACTGTTAAAATTTCCAAAATATATATTCATTTGAAGTCACTCTTTCAGAAAGTAAAATTTAAGCTTACTATTTAAAATTACTATGTTGAGAAGACTCAAAATTAAGTGAATTTATATCTTCTTCCATTTAGAGTAATATCAAGAAAGGAAAGAAACATATGATTTGACTTGTATATATTCTTAATATTTGTCGATAGGTTTGTTCAAGTAATAGCAGCATCTGTAACAATATTACTCACCATACCTTTGTTGATGAAATAAGCTAAAGAATGGAATGGTTGAATGCTTTTAAAGATTCTTTAATTATATTAAGGAATTTCAGATTGAAATGAGAATATATACACCCTGTGTGAAAGATATGAAACTTGGAACATTTTTCATTTAATGTTAAATGTGTTAAAATGTTATTGCCTTGTAATGACTACAATAAACTGGCAGAGAGTTATATTTTGAGCTTCCTTGGGGGCCCACATTCTCCATGATTTTGTGCCATTCTTTGATAATCATGGTAATTCCCTGAAATGGTGATAAAAACAGACAGTACCAATTCAGATCCAGTAAGTTCACTAGAATGTGTGTGGGAGGGAAACCAATTCAAAATACTACAATTTGTTTGACTTCATTACTACAGAGGGGGAAAAAAAATATATATATATATATATATCTATATATCTATACACATATATATAGATACATATATGTATATATCATTTTTTTTTTTTAATTTTATTTGACAGAGAGAGACACATTGAGAGAGGGAACACAAGCAGGGGGAGTGGGAGAGGGAGAAGCAGGCTTCCCGCTGAGCAGGGAGCCCGATGCGGGGCTCGATCCCAGGACCCTGGGACCATGACCTGAGCCAAAGGCAGACGCTTAACGACTGAGCCACCCAGGCGCTCCTGTATATATCATGTTTTGACAACATTTATATTTTAACTTCTCAAGGGAACCACTCAGGCTCAAAAAGGGGAGGACATTTCTTTATATTCCTTTAACTTTTTGTCATATGATTTCTTGCGAAACCATTTTGGTTCAGCTAAAGTTCTTTCAGCCCCATTCTCAAAAGCAGCAGAACAAAATGTCAGCTTGGCATCTGGCTAGTGACAAGCATACTATAGAGCATAACTATATAAGTCATTTCCAGGAACCAATTTACATAGTAATTGTTTTAATGTGAGCATATTCAGTTTTCAATGGCTGCTTTTAGTCACACTGTTTTTCTGTTCTAATCTTGCCATGTCAGTTGGGTTTGATAAAGCAGTGATAACTGGCAATTTATTTTGCCTTTGACAGGCCTGAAAAATTGGTTTGGAATGTCGAGTATATGTAAGTGTGTTTTTTAGTGGGGGTGGGAGATAGTCACTGCGTCTGTATGCACGCGTGTACGTATTTGGTCACCTATTACATAGGAACTGTTTCGTAAGTTAAAATTTTATGTGGTCATATATTATCACTTTAATGTGATGTGTTAATTTATGTCTGTCCTGAGGAACAAAAGAGATTTTTGTGATTCTGCTGCTACATGTTCATTGTGGCAGAAACACAGCGAACACAGAAGGGAAGAGCAAAAGAGAAGGCGAGAGATAGGCAGGAATTAGAATACGGAGGCAGGCGTTGGTGTTTTCTCAGCAATTATTTTTAGTGCAACAGAAGTCTTTTTTTTTTTTTTTTAAGATTTTATTTATTCATTTGAGACACAGAGATACAGAGAGAGAGAGAGAGCATGAGCAGGGAGAGAGGCAGAGGGAAAGGGAGAATCAGACTCCCCACTGAGCAGGGAGCCCGATGCGGGGCTCGATCCCAGGAATCTGGGGTCATGACCTGAGCTGAAGGCAGACGCTTAACCATCTGAGCCACCCAGGCGCCCCCAGAAGTCTTTTAAGTATTTTCGATACTTCACGCTGCTGAATGTATTGCATTAAGAGCAAGAAGGAGTGTGTGAGGTCCAATTATGAAGTTATTCTAGGATTCCAATTAAGAAATGATAGTAGATATAGTCGAGATTAACTGAAGTGCATGCATTTTGGGTAGAGAATTAATAGGCCTTGGTAGATGAGCTCAGCAAGGAGAGAGTAAATAAAATGAGGAAACTGGGGGCCAGTACTGAGATCAGTGAACTTTAACATCTAGCCATCAGATAAAGAGGAACTGTTTGTAAGGGAGACTGGAAAGGCCTGGGGATAAAAAGCAAGTGTGTTTCCATTCCTTGAAACAGACAAAAGAGTGCTTAAAAATGAGAGAAGGGACAAAGTCAAGTGTTGCTGGAAACTTTCATGAGACAAAGACTTTTAAATATGGATTTTGTCAATGTAGAAATAATCAGTGACTTTGGCAAGAAGAAAATTGATGGCCCTGTAGTGTCATTAGTCAAATTAGGACTGCTGAAGAGTTGAAAAGGAGTTGAGGAAATCAATATCTATGTGGAAGTTGGGGTTGATAGCTGGAGGGAAGAATAGGTAAAGAAGTCATTTTACAAATGCGGAGGTACCAATGCTTTTATCATATATGATTAAATTTATTCCAGAATAATAACATATAAATAATAAATAAATAAATAATAAAATATAAAAAACATTAATAGCCAAATTCTTCACTTCTGCAGAAAAAAACAAACATTTCAAAACTAATAGGTACCTATCACTACATACCAGTTACAAAACCCTAGAGATTAGTACATACTACATTGACTCAAATGATAAGGTCTACCAGAGGACTTAATCACTTCGTTTGGTAATAATAAAGAAGTGAAATAAAATTATTTGACCTGGAGAAAATGGAGAGTGATTTATCCTTTTAGTATATATGCTGCTGAAGCGAGCATGTGATTTATCCTTTTAAATAGCTTTATTGAGATATAATTCACATACCATACAGATAATGTATTGTATCATTTAGGGTGCATGATTCAATAGTTTTTAGTGTCTTCACAGACTGTACAACCATCAACATAAACAATTTTAAAATATATTTATCAGTTCAGAAAGAAATCTCAGACCCTTCCTCTAATCTCCTCATAGCCCTAAAGTAACTACTGTTTATTTTGGTTTCTACAGATTTCCCTATTCTGAACATTCATTTGAAGAGAATCATATATAGTATGTGAAATTTTGGGTCTGGTTTTCATTTAACATAATGTGTTCAAAGTTAATCCAAGATGTAGCATTTATAATTATTTTATTCCTTTTTATGATTGAATAATCTTTCATCGTATGGAATACCACAGTTTGTTTACACATTCATCCATCAGTGGACATTTGTTTTTTTTTTTCCCCCACCTTTTGGCTATTATGAATAAGGTTGCTATAAACATTCATATATGATTTTTGTGGGGACATAGGTTTTCATGTCTCTTGAGTGTATATCTGGGCAGGGAATTGCTGGGTCATATGGTAATTCTGTATTTAGTTGTTTGAGGACCTGCCAAACTACTTTCCAAAGCACTGATGCCATTCTGCATTCCCACCAGCAATGTATAAGGGTTCCATTTCTCTGCATCCTTGACAACAGTTTATTATTTGAACTTTTGGCTCTAGTCATCATACTAGATATGAAGTAGCATCTCATTTTGGTTTTGACTTTTATTTCTGGTGACTAATGATGTTGAGCATCCTTTCATGAATTTGAGTATTCAGATGATCTGCCCATATTTTAACTGGGTTATTTTTCTTTTTATTATTGAATTATAAGAGTTCTTTGTGTATTTTAGATACAAGTCCTGTATCAGATATCTGATTGGCAAATATTTTCTCTAATTCTGTAGGTTGTCATTTTGCCTTCCTGATGGCATACTTCAATTGAAGCATAAGAATTTTTCATTTTGAAGAAGCCAAATTTATCTATTTTTTCTTGTGTTGTTTATACTTTGGTATTCTACCTAAGAATACTTTGTCAAATCAAAGGTCATAAAGATTTGTTTCCACATTTTCTTCTTTTAGCTCTTACACTGAGGTCTTGGATACATTTTGTGCTGATTTTTATGTTGTCTGAGGTAAGGGTTTAACATCACTCTTTTGCATGTGGCTATCCAGTTGTCTTAGTACCAGTTATTTAAAAATCTTAAATTTTCCACATTGATTAGTTTTGGCACCTTTGTCAAAACTCAATTAATCATGGATGTATAGAATTATTTCTGGACTCTCAATTATATTCTATTGATCCAAATATCTATCCATATACCAATACCACACTATCTTGATTACTGTTGCTTTATAATAAATTTAAATCAGGAAGTGTATGTCAGCTTATTTGATTGCTGTTCTTCAGGATTGCTTTGGTTATTCTGGTCCCTTGCAATTCCATGTGAATTTTAGAGTCAACTCATCAATTTCTGCAAGGAAGTCAATTGGGATCCTGATAGGAATTTTTTTTTAAATCTGTAAGTCAGTATGGCATGTTTTGCCATCTTAACAATGTTAAATCTGATCCACAAACATGAGATGTTTTTTCCATTTCTGGAATTTGTTTCAACCATATTTTGTAGTTTTCAAAGTATTAAGTTTGATGTCACTTTTGTTCAATTTATTCCTAAGTATTTTGTTCATTCTGATTTAATGGTGAATGGAATTGTTTCCTTAACTTCATTTTCAGATTATTCACTGCAAGTGTATAAAAATAAAGTGATTTCTATATATTGCTCTTGTACCCTGCCACCTTACTGAACTTGATTATTAACTCTAATAGGGTTTTTTGTTTTTTGTGTGTGTGTGTGTTTTTGGGAGGGGGTTTGTGTGTGTGTGTGTGTGTGTATTCCTCAGGATTTTCCATATAGAAGATTATGTCATCTGCCAATAGAGATTGTATTCTTTCTTTACAATTTAGATGTCTTTTATTTATTTTTCTTGCCTAATTACCTGGGCTAGAATATAGTGTACAGTGTTGAATAGAAGTGGTGAGAGTAGACATCCCTTTTACCCTGTGATCTTATGGGGAAGTCCTTCACCAATAAATATGTTAGCTTTTAAAACCGGCAGATTTTCAGGGTGCCTGTGTGGCTCAGTTGGTTAAGCAACCAACTCTTGGTTTCGGATCAGGTCCTGATCTCATGGCTTATGAGATCAAGGCCCATGTCAAGCCCCATGTCGAACCCCATGTCAGGCTCCATGCTCAGTGGGAGTCTGCTTGGATATTCTCTCCCTCTGCCACTTCTCCAACTCGTGCATGTTCTCTCTCTCTAAAATAAATAAATAAATAAATAAATAAATAAATAAATAAATAAATAAATAATCTTTTTTAAAAATGGCAGATTTTCTCACTTTTTTAATAAATAAGCTAAAATATTAATCCAGCAATAGCAATCCTAAATTTGTTCCTTCTTCATTTTACTCCTACCCCTCATTTCAATAACCTGTGGGTAGGAGTAAAATGAAGAAGGAACAAATTTAAGATTGCTATTGCTGGATTAATCTTACAGAATAGTATGCATCACTATATTAAATTCCCATTTTCTTCTCTTTAGGGAATTAAAGTTGTGAATCCTTTTTCCAAACTTATGCTTTCAGTTTTATGTATTTGATCCTTATCACGTTATAAGGTTACAAAAAATATACTCTAAAATTCATTAGACATGATTTTTAAGCAGCTGTAATTTTATTTTTAGAAGGTTCTTTTGGTTTTATTTTTGATTTTGTGGGTGCACTGTACAGCCTTCAAGTTACTGGTCTTTTAGACCCCAGTGCCCTTGTGTTCATCCTCATTCTAGCTTCCAAAGAATCTGCTTCATGATCTGTCATTTACTACAAAAGCTAGATGTCTGACAGCTCTTGAACTGTTACCTGTCTTAGAAGGATTTTCATTTCAATGGGACATACATTTGAGTTACTGTGATAAAAACTCTTCCATATCTTTCAGGCTTTAGTTAATAAATGAGATGTGTGTGTAAATTTTTGTTTTTGTTATTTTATCATGGCTTTTGAAACAATGATCCCTAGAAACTACAAATATATTAAAGTCTATACTAGCTTGCAAAAACTGGCTCACAAAAAAATACTGAAAGATACTCATTTGAATTATAGTTGCGAACGATTATTTCCTATCTTCTGTTCGTGATCATTCCTCCCCCAATTTGCCGCTTGTGATTTAGCTGGTTCTTTTTTCTTTTTTTCAGTCATATTTAGACATACCCTAGGCTAGAACCACATTTGATTGAAATGATACATTTCGTATCTCCCTCTGTGAAGTATTCATACCTGAGTGGAGAGGATGAAGAGTCATTTTAGCTTAATTTGTTTCAGAATTCACTTGTAAATTTGTTGAAAGAAGACACTATCAATTTTACAAATAAATCATAACAGAAACATGAAAGAATGCCAGTGTCTCTCACATTTTTATGTAACTTTTGAAATTGAGAAATAAAAAAATTATCCTTGAACACTTTTGGATGATTAAACTCAAACATTTCTGTGAATGATTTCTAGTAGTCAATGGACAAGAGTCAAAACAGTTAAATAACACTTTTCTAATTCATATAAAATTAAAACATTCTAAGCATATTCACTAAATCATAGTTTAAAGAATTAGACACATATAATTATTTTTCCTCAAATCAACTCAGAATTGACTCACAAAATTTGTTTTTACAATTTAAATTTTAGAGTTATAGGTCACTTGATTTCCACATATTTTTTAATCTTCATGATATAACTGGAGAAGGAGGAAGGAAAGCAGAAAGATTATCATCAGAAAGAAAAAAGAAATAACTTAATATATCATGCTGCAACTGATTTGGTAAACCTGGTCTTAATTTTAATACTTTAATACATGGTGAGGTACATAAAGAAAGTTAACATCCACACTTGGTGAAGTGGGTACACAGAAATTAAAAATGACAAATTGACTTGTTTGGCACCACAGTGCAAGTCATGGAAGTAAACCATTTTAGAATTATTATTCAACATAATTTACAGAAGGCAAGAATGCTTAGACTATAAGGCACTGAAAAAAAAAAAATCACTCAAAAGTTTGTTATGTTGAGAAATTGTGATTTCTCATCATATACAAAGAAGATATTAGGCACTTAGATATTAGACTCCTCTCCTCTCAGATAGATATTCCCATGTAGAGGGACAGCCATTAGATTAATTCTCCTTTCTAGGAGAAAGGAAGACACACAACTGATGAATTTGTTTAGTGAGCTTATCACGCTTGGCTCAGCCCCTCCTTCATTTTTCTGCTTTGGAACTTGCTTGCCTGCAGAGGTCAGACGTCTAACTCTGCCCTCCAGGCCTTATGTTATACGACTGTCTTTGCATGTTTTGCAATGCCTATGACTTGAAGGCTGAATGTGCCTCATTCTAGAGTTCACACTTAGCCTACATCTACATCATGCCCACTGATATAATCCTATCCATAATAAAAATAATCTTTAATTCCCAGCCATTTCTGGGACAATCTCTCATTTGGTTCTGAAATTGTACAGGGAGGAGCATTATGATGTAACTGCAATGCTACTGAAAACACTCGTATAATCAAGAGGTTGTAAAAAGTCTTGTATATTTTCCCAGGAGTTGAGATACCACAGAATTTCTTCTCAATGGTCAATATTTTATTTATTGTCAAAGTCATGAAGCTATCTCAGGAATGTAAGTGAAATATAAAGGAAAAGTTAAATGAAAAGGAAAGGCCACAAGTCAGAATAGAATTTTTTAGTACAAAAATAGCCCAGCTACTCAGCCACCTTATAAATGCATCTCGATTTGTGTGTTTGTATATGACTATGTATTTGTATAAACATGTATTTTTTTTTCTAACAGCAGAAATGAACCTCAAGTCATGATGCATTTACCTGAATCCTCTGCAAAGCCTACCTCAACGCTCCTATTATACATGTACTTATGCATCCTAGTCTCATGTATTTCTTCTCTTCATAGATGTAATTTCATCTTGCACACATTAATTATATCACATTTGGGGGAGTATTTGTGGTAACTACTTATAAATTTATTTATGTCTAGGGAGTAATACTCACTCAAATATTTTTCAATCTTATCTTGCTAACAATATATTCACACATAAGTTTATCAGTTTCTTTTCTATGCAAGCCATCCATCCTTCCACGGTTTTCTACTTCCCTATTTTATATGTATTTTGTATTCTAAATATATGCTTCATATTTCCCATCTTGAGCTGGAAGTCAAAATAAAATGTTCTACTGCATACAAAGATGTGGCATCCCAGAAGAGTGAAGGAATACAAAGAAAATGCTCAATCAAGATACAGGTGACAGGAAATCGAAATGTAGTAAAATGAAGCCAGGCCATTAAGGTATCCACTGACTGAACATTTGTCACCCAGAAACTCACATAGCAAAATTCTTATCAGCATTGCATTAGACAAAATATAAAAATAATATGTTTTAAGGACATAACTCAGTTTAAGCCCCAGGTCTATGAATATAGACATAATTAGGCAGTAAGTCAAGAAGGGAGTATTTAAAATGCACAGATAGGTCTTCAAAAAGTACAAAAGTAAACGAAAAGGGTAGGGATATGTATGGATCTGGAAGAAGGAGTAGAAAATTTGACAATACCAAAGCATAGATGGGAAACAAAACAAAACAACAAAAAAACCCACTAAAATGTAATTTACAAGATAGGGAGATGCTAAAATGACTTGGACAAATGTAAGAAATTTAAAAACATAAATGAGAGGGCGCCTGGGTGGCTCAGTTGGTTAAGCGACTGCCTTCGGCTCAGGTCATGATCCTGGAGTCCCTGGATCGAGTCCCACATCGGGCTCCCTGCTCGGCAGGGAGTCTGCTTCTCCCTCTGACCCTCCCCCCCTCATGTGTTCGCTCTCATTCTCTCTCTCTCAAATAAATAAATAAAATCTTTAAACAAATAAAAAATAAAAAAAATAAATAAAAACATAAATGAGAACCTTGGAATTTATTATTAGGACATGAATAAGAATGATTAAATTATTGGACACATGCCAACTGACTTTCCTTAATCTATGGCTCCCCACTTAATGAGAATCTATTACTGACTCAATGAAATAATACAGCCAAAGGAAAACAGTTCATTTTTATGCTATTGGATAAGAAAGGAGCAGGACAGGTAAAGGAAGAATGTGTTCTGGATTGGGATTTCTGGAATAACTCATGTTCAGAAAATTCTTCACAGTGAATAAGAATGTATGTACACTAAGCATGTCAAACACCTAGAACCATGATTTATTTTATTTTTTTAATTTGCTAAGTGTAAGAATACGAAGGAGTAGAGACAGCACTTGTGTATACAGGGAGAGTGATCTACAGTGTAGAACAGTGGAGTAAGAACTACAATTCTGTGTTTTGGAATAAAGACCAAGCTAAGCAGAATTGCAAGGTATGATTCCCCAATATTTTCCATTACAAAACCCCAGAGCAAGGAAAAATCAATTCTTCTCTTCTGGCACTTTGAGCCTGTAATTTGAATTGGCTGACTGCAGATGCAAAGTTTCTTAGAACTGTTATGTTTGACGGTAAAAATCACACAAATTTTCCATGCTCTTCTGCAGATTCTGTCAATATAAACAAGCTGTGGTCAGTTACCTGCAGCCCAGTGAAGTGGCTAATACTGGATGGAGCTGGTGTCAATTTGCCTTCATAATTTCAGGAACCACTTACACAGAGCTACATGCTCTTGTGGTTATCTGTGCCTGCATTTTGAGAAGCACGGATGAGGTCAAATGCATAGGACCTGAAACAGTGTGATCCCTGTAAGATTTTTTTGTTTAGTTTAGGCTCTCAATTTCCTACACGTAGGACCTTGACATAATAAGGCTGCATTGGATCTCTCTTCTTGCATCTCTGAGAGTCACCTACTAGACTAACCCGGGTAAACTATCACTCCTAGTAGTCCTGAAATTAACCCTTTGCAGTCCTCCACCTCCATCCCTCTAATAAGGTTTTTTTTTTTTTTTTTTCTGAGGGTGCCTGGTGGCTTGGTCTGTTGAGCATCTGCCTGTGGCTCAGGTCACAATCCTGGGGTCCTGGGATCGAGCCCCTGTTGGGCTCCCTGCTCAGCTGGGAGTCTGCTTCTCCCTCTGCCTCTCCCTCTGCTCCTCCCCCAGCTTGCGCTTTTTCTCAAATAAATAAATAAAATCTTAAAAAAAAGGGTTTTGTTTTTTTTTCTATGTTGGTGTCATTTTACTAGGTGAGTGTCCCACTTGATATCCAGCCTCAGTAAATAAGTAAAATATGGTCTGTGACCATATTTTAGCCACATTTATCTCCTCTAACATTTAGAATAATGCCCTTTGATACTGTAAACTCAATAACTCTAATAAAAATTTCAAAATATTTTTCTCTCCATTTTTCCATTTTCTTTTCCATTATTGCTTAAGAATATCTTATCTCAAAAGGTGGTAATTATGCTAAAAATACACTGAGAAGAATGGGAATATCAGCCTTCTTTTGACTTCAGTGAGTTTCTGCAATGTTTCCATCTGCAATTCTTTCCACTTGAATACACATTAAAAGATTGGAAGTGTGGGGGTGGGGGAGGAGGTGGATGGAAATTATTCTCTGAGCACACTTATTATGCCAACAATGCAATTTAATGCATCTTTGATATTGTGCAATTAGGTATTAAAATTTATCATAACTAGAAATGTTCTCGGTCAGTGGGAATTACTGTAGATAATTTCAGGTAACCTGGGAATAATCTGGCTAGCTAGAAGGCCTAGACCAATATATAAAGCATTCAGTTTAGGGGAAAATTGATTTGTTCTTCACATTAATCCTCTGCTTAACTATATTGGGAAATGCAAATTCACATAAAACCTGAGACAGAAACCAGTAATTCTTTTACATTTTAAAATAAATTTATAGACACAATATGGCAACTAAAAAATTATCCCCAAACCGTATTTTACTGATTTTTTTGGAAAGGGTTAATTATTTTTGCAAAAAATTAAGTTTTATTGTACATTACTGATTTGATTTAGATTCCTACCTCTATTTTCATTATTGCCCTTATTTTTTTAAAGATTTATTTATTCATTAGAGAGAGCACGAGGGGAGAAGCAGAGAGAGAGGGAGAGAGAGAGAATCTCAAGTAGACTTCCTGCTGAGTATAGAGCCCAACACAGGGGCTCACTCCCAAGACCCAAGATCATGACCTGAATTGAAATCTAGAGTTGGAACTTCAACCAACTGAGGCACCCAGGCGCCCTGCCCTTGTTTTATTTTCTCTGATTTTCTTTCTCTCACACCAGTGGTTCCAAATGGAGACTGAGGTGAAGGCAGGGGTAAACATATTAGTATAGTTGGATAGATTTATCAAATATGTATGGTAATTCCACAAACTCCAAATTCTGATCACATTGTATGTTTTTGGCATGCTTTTGGCCTTCTATATGCTAACAAGAAAATCATAACAGACTAGAAAAGAAGTACAGTAAGCAATGTTAGGAGTAGATAGGGGTGGAATTTCAGGAAACTATATTTGATATCTTTCTTGCTTCCTTTTGCACTATAATATTTAGCTATGGTGCAGTAAAAACTTAATTCACTGTTAATTGATAAGCTACAAACAATTCATAAAGTGACAGGAAATTGAGCAACCAACCATAACCTTTGGATTATGGATGCCTTTATTGTAGGCATTCTTTATGCAAGATGTAGCATCAATGGCACTGAATATGGCTGGAGTGAAAATGAAGTCAGATAAATGTGGACAGTTCTGAGAATGCTAATCACCAGAAAAAAATGTTTCCTTTATCATCTACGTGACCAAAGGTAAAAATATGGGTAATATCTTAAAACACTTTATTTTAAATAGAGATAATACAGGCAACTCAATGAAAATGTGAATTAAGTTTTAGAAGGTTGGTACTTACTCTTTTCTAACTTTAAACATTACATCAATTTAAATTTAAATATTTAAGATTATGAAATATAAACTTATTTTTAAAAAAATTATTATGGCAAAATTTATAATTATGTATCTCACTGTGATACACATTAAACATAATTTAAAAAACCAGACAAACAAAAGAAAACCACACTGCATATGGGGCTTGTTGATACTCACTTAGCATGGCGAATATCTGGCAAGGACCGCTCTAGAGCAATATTGTTGCTGACAAAAATGTTGAAACCGTTTTCCCTGTAAGCTGAGTCATCATGGTCCTCTTCAGTGAGGGGGTAAGGTTTCCCATGCTCACCTTTCCCTAGTAGGAGAAAACGAAATGGGATTATCATCTCTACAAAAACCATTTAATCTTCTAGAACAGATAATAAGAGTTAAATGCGTGTACTTCCTTAGTCACCTGTTACTATGCTCCATGGAAGACCTTTTATTAAAACGTATTATTTTATAGAAAAAATAAATATGTTCATGATAAAAAGCCAACAACACCGAAGTAGAAAGTATAATCATCTTCCAGAGAGAACCACTGTGAAGACTTTAAGCGTATGTTTTGTAACATTTATATGCAGCGTGTAATATATGCATTGCCTTATAATTTGACTTTATCCAACTTAATTGTATAAAAAAGCCATATTTTCATTTACTTCTAATGGTTGATATTATTTCATTGTATCCCAATTTACACCATTCCCCTAAAGAGATACTTTCACATTACTTCTAATTCTCCCTTTTAAAAATAATGTTGAAATAAACATCTTTGTTTATATATTCTTAATTATGTATTTTTGGAAGGGGAAGGATAATTCCTATAAATAGAATCTTGAATATCTGTAGAGTAACTTATGATAGTTTTCACACATCTTCAGAAGCATTGGATAATATTTTGACATTAACCGGTGAAATATATATTATTCATATTTTAGTTTGCTTTCTCTTGATTACTTATAAAATTAATAACTTCATATACATTTATCATTTGTATTTCTTACATTGTGAAAGGATTGTTCAGAGTTTTTAAAAAATGTGTTTTTTTATTTTTAAAGATTTTATTTATTCTTTTGAGAGAAAGAGTGAGAAAGAGAGAGAGAAGAGAACATGAGTAGGGGCAGAGGGAGAGGGAGAAGCAGACTCCCCTTAAGCAGGGAGCCTGACATGGGGCTTGATCCCAGGATCCTGGGATCATGACCTGAGCCGAATGCAGATGCTTAACTGACTGAGCCACCCAGGTGCCCCTTTTATTTGTTTTTTTTTTTAAACAAATTTTATATTATGCTTATTAAAGTTATTTTTTGTATTTTTAAAACAATTTTTTATTTTATTTATTTTTTATTAATTTATTTATTTGTCAGAGAAAGAGAGGGAGAGAGCACAAGCAAGAGAGTGGCAGGCAGAAGGAGAAGCAGGTTCCCTGCTGAGCAAGGAACCTGATGTGGGACTCAATCCCAGCACCCTGGGATCATGACCTGAGCCAAAGACAGAAGCTTAACTGACTGAGCCACCCAGGTGTCCCTTAAAACAGTTTTTATATTGTGTTTATTAAAGCTTTGTTGATTATATATATATATTCTAAATATTTCTAAATTTACTTTATTTAAATCTAATTTAAGACTTCTGTTTTCCGGTTCTGCATGCAAGGAGTTTGGAAGTTACTACTCCATCCTAACAACAAGTACAAAGCTGAACAGACTAAAAAAATCAACAACTCTTCTTGGCCCATAAGGGAAGAAACGACATAGGGCAAACTGATGTCCCCAGAAGAGAGCCAAACAGGTGAATATAGGGAGTTGAGGCTTACCAGGGCAGGCACTCAGGAGTGCAAACCTTTTGGGAACCAGTGCTTGAATAGGAAAACTTAACAGTAATTGACAAATTGCTGGAGGCTCAGTAAAGACTGACAGTTAAAAACTCCAGGGTTGGGATATTACCAGAGCCTAACTAACCTGAGGGAAGAGAAATACCCAACTCCAGCCTACTCTAACTATCCTGTCCAACCAAAGAGGAGAGAAAAATCCTGACATTCACAGTCCAGAGGCAGAGGATCACTAAAAGACTGAGACCGAATCAGAAGACTATTGAACACTTCCTCTCCCCGCCATACCTCATCATCACGTTATAAAAGCTCTATTAATAATAATCCCTTTACCCAGTATATTGTGTCTGGCTATCAGGAAAAAAAAATTACAAGGCATACCAAAAGGCAAAAAACACAATCTGAAGAGAGAACGAACATCAGGACCAGCCATGGCAGAGATGTTGGAATTATCAGACAGGGAATTTAAAGCAACTATGATTCATATGCTAAGGACTCTAATTGGTGAAGTAAATAGTGTGCAAAAACAGATGGAAAATGTAAGCAGAGAGATGGAAATTCAATAAAGGAATAAAAAAGAAATGCTAATGATAAAAAACATTAAAAAAAACGAAGAATGCTTTTGATGGGTTTATTAGTAGACTGGGCACGGTTGAGGAAAGAATCTCTGAGCTTGAGGGTATATTAATATCAGCCTTCAAAACAAAAAGGCAAACAGAAGAAAGACTGAAAAAAGTGGAACAGAATATCCAAGGATTGTGGAACAACTATAACATACACATAATGGAAATAACAGAAGGGGAAGAAAAAGGGAAAGGAATAGAAGAAATATTTGAAACAACGACTGAGAATTTCCCCAAATTAATGCCGGACAGCAAACCACAGATCCAAGAAGCTTAGAAAACACTAGGACAGGATAAATGCCAAAACGAAACAAAACAAAATTACAAACTACACCTAGGCATATCATTTTCAAATTACAGAAAATCAAAGCTAAAGACAAAATCTTGAAAGAAGCCAGTGGAAAAAAACATCCTATCTGTACAGGAACAACAACAACAAAAGAATTACATCTAACTTCACTTTTTTTTTTTTTTTTTTTTTTTAATTTGAGACAGAGAGAATGAGAGACAGAGAGCATGAGAGGGAGGAGGGTCAGAGGGAGAAGCAGACTCCCTGCCGAGCAGGGAGCCCGATGCGGGACTCGATCCCGGGACTCCAGGATCATGACCTGAGCTGAAGGCAGTCGCTTAACCAACTGAGCCACCCAGGCGCCCTAACTTCACTTCTGAAACCATGTAAGCAAGAAGAGAGTCAAATGAAATATTTAGAATTGAAAGAAGATAAAAAACACCAACCTAGAATTCTGTATGCTGTGGGATTGTCCTTCAAAAGTAAAGGAGAAATAAGAGTTTCTCAGACATACAAAAGTTGAAGAATTTGTTGCCAGTAGATTTATATTGTAAGAAATGTTTTTAAAAATTCTTTAGAGAGGAGGAAAATGATACAGATGAGAAATTTAGATCCACATAAAGAAAGGAAAAACATTGTGGAAGAATAAGAGAAGATAAAATAAAAAATAAAAGCTTTTTACTTTTCTTAATTGATATAACATAGCAGTTTGTTCAAACTAGAGTACCAACAATAGATTACATTACATATGTATATATATATATCCTACGAATTGATATGCTAAGAGAGAAAAACGGAATCCTGTAAAACGCTTAATTAAAAAACACAAAAGACAAAAAAAAGTGGAAGACAAAAATGGAACAAGGAATAAAAACAGCAAATAGAAAACAGTAATGAATATGGTAGATATTAATCAAACTGTCTAAATAATCACTTTAAATGTCAGTGGTCTAAATGCACCAATTAAAAAACAGAAATTGTCAGAGTGGATCAAAATAAATCTAATTTAAGATTTTTTTCCAACCGGATGTTTTTTTTTTTTCTTTCATAGTTTATTCACATATTATATTTATAAATAAATCTTTTCTCAATATTATTTTTTATTTTTATTTGTATTTATCTTTATTTCTTATTTATTTTTTAAAATATTTTATTTATTTATTTGAGAGAGAGAGATAGCATGAGAGGGAAGAGGGTCAGAGGGAGAAGCAGACTCCCCACTGAGTGGGGAGCCCAATGAAGGGCTTGATCCTGGGACTGCAGGATCATGACCTGATTGGAAGGCAGACACTTAACAGACTGAGCCACCCGGGTGCCCCGCAATATTATTTTTTTAATTCATTCATGAATTCAGAGTTTTACTAACATTTTATTTTTGTTTTGTCCATCAAAATTTTGAACCATCTGGCTTGTGAGAAATGAAGAAAGTATCACATTTATTTTTTCACAAATAGGTAGCCATAGGAATTACATTTAATGAATAGTCTTTTCCTTTCTTGTCCACATACAAAATTTCACACATTTTACTGGCATATTTGGGGACTTCCATATGTTCCTCTTTTCTGTCAATTTTTACACTGGAACACTGGTGGCAACACATTTTAATGTTTGGCAGAGCCATTTCTCACTCACCATATTCTTTTTCAGAAGAATATCACATATTTATTTTTCTATGTGAACTTTAGACCCATTTTACTATTTAATAAAATGGTCAGTTTGGATTTTGTTTTGAGATTAATTGAATTGATCACTTCATCCTTAGGGAAGTAATATTTTTATATATCTTAACAATTTTTCATAGTTTTTTCCCCCTGGATTTCAGTGGAATGTCACACTTTTTTTTTTTCTTTTTTCTTTTTTTTTAGTTCAAGCCTTTTTTTCTTAAGTTTTTCTAGGTAGGTGTTTTTCTTCACTGTACTATAAGTACCATCCTTTCTTCTATTATATTTTCTAAATGGTATACACTAAAGCTATTGATTTTTATACTTAATTGTTAACCAGTTACCTTACTCAACTTTTTTCTAAAAATACATATATATTTTTTATATGCATATATATTTATCTTGGGTGTTTCAAAGTACACATCATTTCATTTCAAATAATAATAATTATTTTTCTTAAAGATTTGTTTATTTATTTTAGAGAAAGAAAGAGAGAGAGAGAGCAGGAGCGAGGGAAGAGGCAGAGGGAGAGAGAGAGAGAAACCTTAAACAGACTCCTCACTGAGCGTGGAGCCCTATGTGAGTCTCCATTCTAGGACCCTAAAATCATGGCCTGAGCAGAAATCAAGAGTCTTGACACTTAACCAGTTGAGCTATCCAGGCATCCTAAATCATAACATTTAGTCTCCCCTCTTCCTCCTTTCTTCATGTGTACCACTTTCAGATTTCTTGTTTAATTCTATAGTCAAGAATAAATAACATTGGTGTCAATAGGCACTTACTCAGGTAATGACTTTAATGTGATTCCTGTTAAACACTGCACATGAATGTGTGTGTGTGTATATGTGGTGATAACATGTTAAGAAAGAATACTTCTAGTGCCTTTTAAATAAAGGTAGTTTTTCATGAATAGAATAAGAAAGTTTACCAAATTATTTTTCAAATTTTATGTTTTTTTAATATTTTCACCATATTAATCTTTGATTTTGCAATATATTATTTGTGTTTAATCACTGAAATATCTTGTTTGTTAGGAAATTTGGCTTCTATATCAGTAATCCCTCAAATAAAAGTGAAAGCTTTTTTTTTTATTAGCTACTAGCTTCTGCCCTAATAACATTAACCTCAGTAGTGGTGACAGCCAAGATCAAATAGTTGTAGAAAGGAATTATATGCTCAAGAAGCAGACTGAAAATCTCTCCAATTTTAAGGGAGAGAACCAAAAATGTTTAAGTGTTTCACTTTGGCCATCAAAAAAGAAAATACAGGATCTCGCCTGTATTTTCTTTTTTTTCTTTTTTCTTTTTTAAAGATTTTATTTATTTATTTGACAGAGAGAGAGCGAGAGCAGGAACACAAGCAGGGGGAGTGGGAGAGGGAGAAGCAGGCTTCCTGCTGAGCAGGGAGCCCGACGCAGGATTTGATCCCAGGATCCTGGGACCATGACCTGAGCTGAAGGCAGATGCTTAATGACTGAGCCACCCAGGCGCCCCTTTATGAACATTTTCTAACTCAACACTACGAAATAAACATTGTTCTACCCATGTTACATGTAAGTAAGCAAAAGAGAGACTAACATTTCCAATAAGGATTTCCACAATCAGCAATTAGCTGATTTTTTTTTTTAAATATCTAAACTTTTAGAAAATCTAAATCTCTCTCCACTGAGTGGCCAAATACTAGATAAGGTCTTTTGATCTTACATATTCTCTAGCGTGTACTGGATAGATCCTATTTAATAAGAAAATCATAGTGCATAGTAGTTTTTATTTTCTTTAGTAAATTTTTATTTTTTAATTTATATGCCCTAAGTGAAATGTATACATGTAGCCAAGGTTTCTTTTCAATAATTTTGTAGAGATATTTTTTAGTGCTCAGCTTTGAGATTCAGCCACTTTAAGACTACAAATATAAATTTTAAAGCTACACATTCATTAAAACACCTGCCAATCAAAGGGAAATTCATTTTCTCTGTACAGCAATTTAGCCTACAGACTGATAAATCTCCTGAGACAAGGCTTTTCAAATGAGTAAGTGATACTCTAGAGTTATAAAACAAAACTTGAGTCACCAGTGATGGCATACTAGAAATTTCTTCATTGCAGTTGTGAGAATAGGGTTTAAATTTTTATGTTCTTATGCAGAGAGCCTGCAGTTTTTACTGCAAATGCTATTAACTCATCTTAAGTTTTCATATGTGAAGCCTCAGGGACTGTCACATCTCATGTGGTTTAAGATTTCTTCTGTAAAGCAACAAAACAAAACAGCAAAAACTCCAAACAAAGCAACAAAAATAGGTGTATGTTGAAAATTGATTTATTATTCAAAGGTGTTTTGAGTGATTATTAGTCTACAGATTTACCTATTTAACATATTAAGGATTCTAATATACCTACCTTACTGTTATCAATTGTAAATTCAAATCAGTCTTTTACTTGAAATGTAAGAAATAGTGTACTGTCTGCTACGTTTAAAATAGTATGAAAAGGGGAAGTTGGGTGGCTCAGTGGGTTAAGTCCCCCTGGGTTTTGGCTTGGTCATGATCTCCAGGGTCTTGAAATCAAGCCTTGTATATGGCCCTGCACTCAGCACAGACTCTGTTCCTCTCCCTCCCCTTCTGCTCCTCCCAGCCTGAAATAAAAAAAGAAAAAAAAAATAAATAAATAAATAAATAAAATCTATGAAATAGTATGAAAGGTGTGAGATATTTTAAAGAATCAGATATAAAAATTAATACTATATTAATACATGGATAGCTATTAAGTAGAAAAATTCCATCTTATAAATATGTCTCTGATCCCGTGTATTCAAGGCATATGGTAGAATTTAATATGGAAATTAGGTTACTCTCATAGTGCACCTAGTATTTATCCTCCAGATGAAATAACATTTCATTTAGCCTGGCATACATATAGACTGGTATCATTATAATTATTTTTTTAATGTTTATTGAGTATCCACTATATGCATCGCTGGATGTGGAAAGGGAAAATAGTATGACCCCAGGCCTGAAAAAGCTAGAAATATACTCTGACTAGTAAGATATGGTCTCCTACGAATTGAATGTTTGTGTTCCCACAAAATTCTTATGTTGAAATCCTAACTCCAGATGTGAGGGCATTTAGAGGTGAGACCTTTGGGAAGAGGGGATCAGTCTGTGAGATTAAGACTCATAGATGGGATTAGTGTCCTGATAAAAGGCCCAGAGAGCTTCCTTGCCTTTCACCTTGTGAGGACACAGCAAAAAGACAGTCCTCTATGAACTATGAACTCTGCAGTCACGAAATTTACTGGTGCCTTAATTTTGGACTTCCCAGCCTCCAGAAATGTGAGAAATATATTTCTGTTGTTTATAAGTCACCGAGTCTATGGTATTCTACTATAGCAGCCCAAACAGACTAAGTCAGGGCAAAACTATAAGACAATTATTGTGAAAAAGAAGCATGGTATTTGTGGAAGTGAATGAATTGGACAATAAACCCTATAAGAATTTCACAACTTTGGCAAACTGAGGAACTGTATATGATTTGGAAACTCCAACCAGAAAGAGGGAGTTTACAGTGCAAACTTGGATAGAGGAAGATTTACATTGTTTAAGAGGTCTGGAGCTGGGGAGACTACATAAGAATTGAAATAAATGAATTTGTACAGATGAGATTTTTTTAAAAAGATTTTATTTATTTATTTGACAGAGAGACACACAGCGAAAGAGGGAACACAAGCAGGGGGAGTGGGAGAGGGAGAAGCAGGCTCCCTGCTGAGCAGGGAGCTGGATGCGGGGGCTCGGTTCCAGGACCCTGAGATCATGACCTGAGCTGAAGGCAGACGCCTAACGACTGAGCCACCCAGGCGCCCCCAGATGAAACTTTTGGAACATGCTTTTTGAAAATAATTAATAAACTTATATAAATAGATTTAGATCTCACAAAATACAATACTAAGAGATAAAATAGGTTTTTGTCTGAGGAAAAAAAAATCTAGTGACAGTTTAAGGTACTTAAAATTTTCCTAGAAGTAACTGGAGTATAAGAATAGCAGAAGGAAAGTGTTTTAACACTTTTCCTGAGGGGCTTGAGGATAAGCAGTTAGAACACTCAAGAATCCATATAGTCAGGTCTTCGCTCAAATATAATTTTCTTGGAGAGATTCTTCATAATCAACCAACCCATCTTAAATGAGCATACCCAGCACTCCTTGCCCTATTTCCCCAAGTCTATTTTATTTTTACCATGCACTTCTTTTCTACCATACATTACTATTCTAAATTTATTAATTGACTATTAATTCTAAAATCTATTAATTGAATATCTCCTCCTTGGTATATAAGTTCTATGAAAGCAGAGACTTTTTGCTGTTCCCTATAGTGTCCCCAGAACCTAGGAGAGTGTCTGCCACATAGCAGATACTTAATAAATATTTTAACTGGTGTATAAATAATAAAATGATAAAGACTTGGGCTTATTACCCAATGGAAATAAAGATGTTCATTTATTTATTCAAAACTGCATTTTTTTTTAAGATTTTGTTTATTTATTTGAAAGAGAGAATGAGACAGAGAGAGAGAGCATGAGATGGGGGAGGATGAAGGAGAAGCAGACTCCCCACTGAGCAGGGAGTCCGATGCGGGACTCGATCCCTGGACTCCAGGATCATGACCTGAGCCGAAGGCAGTCGCTTAACCAACTGAGCCACCCAGGCGCCCTCAAAACTGCATATTAAGCACCTATTCTGACATAGGGGCTAAAAATTCAATGATGACTATCACAGTTATTACCTTTGACATCATGTGTAAGAGAAGGAAGTAAAAACATCACTGTGATTTAAAATACAAACATAATAATCTATAAGATCATTGAGGGATAGGATTGTGTCTTGCTATCTTGTGCTCAGGAAACATTAGCGTAGTACTTATCACATGATTTGTCTCCCAAAATACCTGTGAAATGAATAAATGGAGAAATGAATTAATGCACTTTGTACTATGAGAAGGATAGAGGATGTATCTCAATGATATGAGCTCTTTTAGCAGACAGAGAAGGAAGCAGTTAGACAGGCAGAAAGAAGTGCCCCAGGCATGATACAGAGAGGTAGTAATAAGAAATTCCAACTCTGGTTTGGAATGATTGGAGTGTGGTTTTTGTAAGATGGAGCAATAAAAGACATAGCTGGAAAGGTAGTAAATTATTGGTTTTGCATTATTCTGGAAGTGATAAAAGTCCTAATCAAAGTGAAGTATAGTAAGTTAGTAATCCATACTGAAATCTCTAGGGTAACAACAACAAAAAATTACCCAAGAATGTATAACACAAAATCTAATAAGATAAAAAATAATAAAACAAAAATAAAATAATAAGGAAAAAATTTAAAGTCTATGTTACAAAAAAGCAGAAAAGAATGAATTAAAGATTATACAACAAATGAGACATATAGAAACCAAATAGCAAAATTTAAATGAAATAGATTAATTCTTTAAAGAAACTTACCAAAATTAACAAGAAGACACTTATTACCAAAGTAGTCCTGCATCTGTTTAAAAGATTTTTCTCTCCCTAAATTTACATTAACTATTTACTGGACAAATGAAAGGCACATTTCATCTTTTTAAGTGTTTTTTCCCAAATTTATTGAGATATAATTAACATATAGCATTGTGTAAGTTTATGTGTACAATATGTTGATTTTATATACTTACATAATGAGAAATTACTATCACCATCTCATTAGGTGACGCCTTTATCACCTTTTCTTTTTTGTAGTGAGAATGTTTACGATCTACTCTCTTAGCAACTTTCAAATATATAATACAGTATCATTAACTATAATCACCATGCTGTACATTAGATCCTCAGAAGTTATTAATCATATAACTGGAAGTTCATACCTTTTGATCAACATCTTCCCACTTCCTTAACCCCCGCTCCTCTGCCCAGGCCTTAGCAATTACCATTCAACTCTCTGTTTCTATTAATTTAGTGTTTTTAGATTCCATATGTGAGTGATATCAAACCATATTTGTCCTTCTCTGACTTCCTTCACTTAGCATATACAATAGATTTAGCCATGAGAAAGGAGGAAATTTTTCCACAAGGATTGACCTTGTGGGCATTATGTTTAAAAAATTTTGAAAACTCCAGGCCCACATGGATTCACTGATGAACTTTTCTAAACATTAAAATGAGAAATGGTATCATTTTTACACAAATATTTTAGAAATTAGAGAAATTCTTCATATGATGCTGGCATGAACCTGATATCAAAACCAGGCAAACACATAATAAGAAATGAATATATTGGACCTATGTCTCTCATGAGTATAGAAGGAAAAAATCCTTAACAAAAATAGCACAGTGAATCTATCAATATTTTAAAAGACATTATATCATGACCAATTGGGATTTATTCTAGAAATGCAATGTTGGTTTAATATTCAAAATCAATCAATATAACTCACATTAACAGAATAAAAGAGATAAGTCATATTATTACCTCAGTACAGGCAAAAAAATCATTTGATAAAACTCAACAATGTACTTATAATGGAAATTTTCAGTAACCTAAAAATAGAAGGGAACTTTTTTTTTAACATGACAAAGGGTATTCACAATAAAAATTCAGCAAACATATATCTTTGGTGAAATAGTGAATACTTTCCCCCTGAGATTGGAAACACAACACTAATCTCAAGCATCACTACCTCTATCTAAATTGACACTATCCATTGAGCCTATCAAGTGAAATGAGTCATGAAGAAGAAAGAAAAGATATAAAGACTGTAAAAGAAGAATGAAAACTAGTATTATTTTAAACAACATTAAATGTGTACCAAAAAATCCAACAAAATTTAAAACCTATAATAATTGATAAATTAATTTTTCAAGATTGTGACTGATAAATGTCAATATATGTTCAACTTTATTTACTAACAACAAGCTTGAAATAAAAATTTTAAAATAGGGGTGCCTGGGTGGCTCAGTCAGTTAGGCATCCAACTGGCTCAGGTAATGATCTCAGGGTCCTGAGATCCAGACCCAAGTGGGGCTCTGCACTCAGCAAACTTCAGAATCTCTTTCCCACTCCTTCTCCCTCTACCTCTACCTCTCTCCCCACTTGTGTTCATGGTCTCTCTCTCTCGCTCGCTCTCAAATAAGTAAATACAATCTTAAAAAAAAATTTAAATAGCTTTTGAAATCACATGGAAGTATCAAATATGTAGGAATAAATCTAAAAAAAATATGCATAAGGCCACTCTCTGTACTAAATATGTAAGAAACACTTTTGGGAGAAATTAATGAAGAGCTAAATAATTGGAGTGATTCATCATGATCTTGGATTGGACAAAGTCTTTTAAGATGTCAACTCCGCATGAATTGATAATTTAGTTAAACCACAGTCCAAATTAAAATCCTGGGAGTTTTTGCTTCTTGGTGGTGGTGGTGATGTGTGTGAGTGGGGTACATTATATAGTGAGATGGAGGAGCTCAATTAAAAATGAATTTTTAGAGCCTAAACTTCCCACCACAATATTAAAGAAGAAAGGCATAGTTGGAGCAAATTAAAACTATACACAGTCGGTCATAGAATAAACCAGAACTAATTTGGTTACATAAAAATGATAACGTGAACATAAAGACACATATATGAAAGACGTTTCTAAGAACAGCATATAAATGAATACAACATATAAATGAATATATATATCTATAAGTGATAATGTAATCATGATGTAATAATAACCAGTTATTACTGGTAGTAATATTGTTTCCATTTTCTGATTATAGAAACTTCATTTTTAAAAAGAACAGTTGTCTGTCTAACATTTAGAGATACGGGTAATTTTTATATTAAAAAAACCTTATGTATTTTTTTATTTAGCATGTAAAGAGTTAAGTAACAAGATGTATTTGTATTTATTCTGAGCACAGATCTTTAAAGGAGAGATAGCTTAAATCTGTGTGCTCAAATTGATGTTGTTAATAAGAATTTACTATGAAAAAATTTAAAAGTTGACTTTAGATATGTTTGTATAGAAACCTAGTGTTCTGTTATTTTTCAGCTTTCAATGTGGGCTTGTGAAAAAGTCTTTATTTCCTAATTGTGTAGTTATTCTCTAAATTATTGCAAAAAACTTCATTGTCTGCAGACAACGCAGGAGAAATCATGTTAAGAAATATTTTGCCTCAACATCCCAAATTTCTTTAAAGCTTATTTAGTTTCATTCATCACTGGTATGTGTTCTACTTACGTAGATATAATTATAAGATTTTCTTAGTCATTATGGACAAATGATAAAATGTATTTTATAAGTATTTTAATTCCAAAAGGGATCTGTAATCTATATATTAGAGGATTTCTGCATTTTCTCTCTCCCCTTCATCCTCTTGCTTCTTCCTAAGGGGAAGTGCTTGATTTAATTCCCAGGCAGTGCATTCCTCAGAAAGTGACAACTATTTTTTATTTTTTTTTGATGGACTCAAACTAAATGGAACATTACTGTCAAATGTGTCTGACTTGGTCTGTTAGCATCTTCCTTTGTGTAAAAATCATAAACTGTCAGAGTGTCATGGGTTAGACATTTTTACCACTTCTGAAAAAATGAGGCAACAGAATCATGAAATATTCCATATGCCATTTGAAGCATACAGAGACGTTGAGATAAAAACTATCAAAGAGAGTGGGAAGAAATATAAAGAAAATAAAGAGGCCACTGGTAAAAGGACAAAATAGAATGAAAGCAGCAAAAGAAAAAAAAAAAAAAGGTTAGCAAAGAAAACAAGTGAAGACAAAATTTGGGGGGGGTTTCAACAAATTTATTCCTCGCAATAACGTAGTAAAAGTCTGATTTATAAAATAAAGTTAATTTTATAATTTATTACTAGTAACATTGTACACAGCTTAAAGAGACAACTGAAATTATATTATACTGTATGATGAGAAAAATAAAGAGTTTGTGATCCTAAATAAGTTCAAGAAAAAAAAATTATTTGGGTTAAATAATATCAGGCACCCTGAAATGTCATGGCTTTTAAATTAAGTGAATGATGAATATATGTCTATGTCACATTTAAAATAGTTTCTACAGAACAATCAACATCTTACTATATTTTGAATACAAATGACAACAAATGCCTTAGAAGAGCTTATGCTATTTATAATAAAATTTTACCTGATGCTGAGGGACAAGTAACTTCTAACTCAGTAGATTATAAAGAAAGGAGGATGTATGAGAAGAGATGAAAAAATGAAAACGATCTTACTTGCTATAGTCATTCAAGAATAAAAACACCACAAATAGCGTATTCTTGGTCAGGGCCAGGATGTTGGAGGTGGGGTCAAGAGACGGGTGACTGTTTATCAAATGGACAAAAGAAGGCAACTCATGAAAGACTTGCGCTAAGAACTATATGCAATATGTAATTCTTATTTTAAATATGATTGGATTTACATTTCTACGGAACCAGAAAAGCCTTTCAACCTGCTCACTGAAGTGTAAGAGTCTCTCTCCCTCATGTCTGTAGTAATGGCATGAAAAATTATCAGTGATCCATGTCTCAGAAACTTCCCATTGTTCCAACAACCATGGCATACAGAGAGCACAGACACCATAAATACACAAAATTCTAGTAAGGTTTTTGAGTGAAGAGATTTTAATAAAATATAAAGTGCTTTAGATTTAGAGTAATTTCTTAAAGGACGACTAGTTCAAATTCATTAATATCAGAAATATCTGTATTTTAAATTAATCAAAATGCTTCCTATGTTTATACTAAAATTTTCTACTGTTTTTCATGTATATTTTATTATATTTTTCTTCATTTCATAAGAAATTGATTAACTATATCTAGGTAAGTAGCTGTGTTACTTACAAAGGGAACAAAGAATTTCTGTCATGCCAAAACACTTCCTGGAATGTAATCTCATTGTGCTTAGTCTTAATTCCATGACTCACTCAAGGAATTTTGTTGTCTGATTGAATTATCCTGGAAGTGAGAACTGCAAATTGGTTTTTAAAAATTGTGGATTTTTTTTTTTAAGATTTCATTTATTTATCAGACAGGCAGAGCACAAGCACCAGGAGTGGCAGGCAGAGGGAGAAGCAGACTTCCTGCTGAGCAGGGAGCCCCATGCGGGACTCGATCTCAGGACCCTGGGATCATGACCTGAGCCAAAGGCAGATGCTTAACTGACTGAGCCACCCAGGTGCTCCAAAAAAATTGTGGATTTTATCACTATGAACATAGATAAAACATACCCATGCAACTTTAACCTATTCTTTGGAAAATCTAGTAAGTTATTTTTTTCCTAAAGTGTTTCCATGTGGACTCCCAATACATTTGCCTTCAATAACCTCCTTTTTTCTGCTTAAGGAACAGATTTGTTTTCAGATGTCAAGGAGTTTTTGTTGTTGTTGTTTTTCTTTAATTTTCTTCAAACTATATATATTAGCTCTTTTTCTGAAAAATCATAATCAATCTTTTAAAAGTGGTCAACACACCTAAGTTACAGAGGTATGATAATGATTAAATAAACAAATGTGTATTAAAGAGCTTTGCAAACTGTATGGCCAAAAAATAAATAAAACTTTCTAGTAAAACATTATCATTTTACAGTGTTTTTCTCTTTAATTCTTTCAGATAGCCCTTTCCAGCACCATTTGGCCAAATTTAGATTAAAAACAGAAATTTTACTTTATTAAAACTAAAACTTTCCAACTGAATTGAAGAAGTACCTCAACTTATTTAATCAATATTATGCTACTTATTTCCCTTTCATTAGCTGACATTTTGTTACAGGGCTCAACTATACCTCTCAAGGATTTTTTTTTTTTAAGATCTTTGTTGTTTTTATAGAAATGAAAAAAAACTTGGGCTCACAATAAATTAAAAATAAAAGGCACTCCA
Organism: Mirounga angustirostris; assembly: GCF_029215605.1. NCBI lineage: Eukaryota > Metazoa > Chordata > Mammalia > Carnivora > Phocidae > Mirounga > Mirounga angustirostris. The sequence continues at coordinate 146,724,663 of NW_026991710.1, read as the reverse complement.
AATCTTATCATTTATCATTCAAACATTAGGTAAATTTATTTATAAACATTTTTTGAATATATCAAAGGGTAATTATTACTGAATGACTGTATAAAACCTGGGCTGTTCTATGCATGGTATTTCGACTTTTTTATCATATCAAAGAATGTTAAACATTCCCATTAAGGCCATCAAAAGGAATGAGATCTTGCCATTTGCTACGACGTGGATGGAACTGGAGGGTATCATGTTGAGTGAAATAAGTCAAACAGAGAAAGACATGTATCATATGATCTCACTGATATGAGGAATTCTTAATCGCAGGAAACAAACTGAGTGTTGTTGGAGTGGGGGGTGGGGTGGGAGGGATGGGGTGACTGGGTGATGGACACTGGGGAGGGTGTGTGCTCTGGTAAGCGCTGTGAATTGTGCAAGACTGTTGAATCTCAGATCTGTACCTCTGAAACAAATAATGCAATATATGTTAAGAAAAAAAAAAAAAGAAGAAGAAGAAGAAGGTAGCGGGAGGGGAAGAATGAAGCGGGGGAAATCGGAGGGGTAGACGAACCATGAGAGACGATAGACTCTGAAAAACAAACTGAGGGTTCTAGAGGGGAGGGGGGTGGGAGGATGGGTTAGCCTGGTGGTGGGTATTGAGGAGGGCACATTCTGCATGGAGCACTGGGTGTTGTGCACAAACAATGAATCATGGAACACTTCATCTAAAACTAATGATGTAATGTATGGGGATTAACATAAGAATAAAATTAAAAAAAAAAACATTCCCATTAAGTTTAAGAACTTAAATAAGCTTCCACTAAAATGGTGAATTGAACATACATTTTTTTCTGCTTTCCTTCTGGAAATCACAGTAAAATGTTAAAAGGCAATTAAAAGGGATGCCTGGGTGGCTCAGTAGGTTAAGCACCTGCCTTTGGCTCAGGTCACAATCTCAGGATCCTGGAATGGAGCCCCAGATAGGGCTCCCTACTCAGTGGGGAGTCTGCTTCTCCCTCTGCCCCTCAGCCTGCTTGTGCTCTCTCTTGCTATCTCTCTCTCTCTCAGATAAATAAAGTTTTTTTTTAAAAAAAGACAAAATATTAGAGACCTAGGGCAAAGAAGAGAAAAAAAGGGAAGCAATTAGCATAAAAGAGATAAACACAAATCTGTAAACAATGGAAAGATCAGCATATGGTTCCTGATAAATCAGGGGGAAGAAACATAGCCAAGTTCCACTGGAAGAGAGAGGAAACAAGACTGCGCTGTAGAAATCCAAAGGCTCTCTGGACGTGTCTAGACCAGCTATGGAGAAGGGTGGGATTGAAATATGAAGTTTCAAACTGGCAGAATAACTGAAATTTTGCATACCAAATAGTCAAGATTCCAATCTCACTCCTCTTCTGTAGTGGCTATCTCTCCACCCATTATTCAGTCACGCTACAGCAAAACGTACCATCAGACCAATCTGACCATCAGCAGAACTCCAACTCAGCTCCACTAACAGCCATGTTCTTCTTAAGAAACATTATGAGTCAGCTAACTTTCAAAGCTATGATATAAAACTCAGGAAAAAAGTAAACACAAATAAGAACAAGAAGAGAGAGACGGGAGAAAAGGAGGCAGAGGAGTTTGAGGAGAGCCACACTGCTTATTTATAAATGATATAGCTGGAACTAGAACATCATGCACTTCTCCTCCCTGCCGCCTGACAACAAATGGGGGGAATGAAGTTTATTGAATTATTCAAATCATTTACAAAACAAATCTCCCAAAAAATAATGTTCCAGGACTTTAATCTATAAAACTGGCAGCCATAAGAGTATCACATCTTTGTATTGAGAAGCCTTTACTGCTATCAAATTTTTGATATATTTTTTTCATAAAAATCTAATGATAGCCTTGAAAGACAATGTCTCATTTTTAATATGAGGAAATTTGACATTTCTTGAGTGAAATTATGTGACATGATAGCATACTTTATAAATAGAAGAACAGAAACAGAAAACTAAGTCTTTTAATTCTTTGTAAATTACAAATGGATTCTTTGCTCTCCATCTCACTTCAATACTTTGTTCATAATTTTTATTAAAAAAAAAAGCCTGATTCTTCATACTACAATTATTATGATGATGCCTAAGGAAAATATGTGAATGAACCAGATTATAACAGACAAGTTAGCTCTTTTTTTCCTCCTAGTATGCAGCACTACTCCGAATTCTTAAATTCAATAGGAATTTTATACTTTGAAATATTTGTCTAGAAGATTTATGTAGTAATTTGTCACACAGCCTAAAAAAAAAGGCGATTAGTGAGAACTAATTACATGTAAGTTTACAGGCAGTATCACACTTATCTCACCCCAAAATATGAATTTCATGTATACTTCTCTTCTGTCAGCCCCACCCAAAGCTGCAATTTACAAAAGCCTAAAAAAATCTGCCCAAATCATATTCTAACAAAATCAACATTTATTTTGAGAGAAGAGGTTATAGTACAACAACTGAAGGAATATATTGAAAAGATAAATGCATTTAAAATGATCACAGTTAAAATCATTTTTAGATCATAACACATAAAACAATCAAAATTTTAAATAGTAGTTCACAAAATTATCTGTTGAGGCTCTCTTGTACAAATGTAAACCCTGATTAATATCATTGTGATCAGCTCTTCGATTTTCACAAGCAAATACTGACTGTATAATTCTAATGGGTGTAGGGTCCCCCACAATCATTATACCTTCAGGTTTACTCAGGTACTGAGGTACTTTAATATTAACTGTATTGAAGAAAGAAAAAAGATGTAATTTTAAACAAATTGCTGAAATTGACTAATGCATATCATGACTGCACTCTACTAATGGATATTGGGTTGGAGGACAAATATCTAGGGCTAAGTTATACATCTAACTTTCCTAGGAAAAAGCTGTAGAATTCAGGTGGGTTCTTTCACATTTCTACCCTCAATTTCCTCATTTGCAAACACAAAAGCCATGACTAGATTTATTTTAAGTAATATTCTATACTAACTCCAAATCATTCAATTAGTTTTTCTAAACACCACATGTCTCCAGATATTTAATTCACATTTAAGAGCTGAACTTGACAAATATCTAAAGCTTGAGTGCTTTTATTTTTTAAATTTTTTTTATTTTATTATTTTTTAAAAGATTTTATTTATTTATTTGAGAGAGAGAGAGAAAGAACAAGCCAGGGGAGGGACAGAGGTAGAGGAACAAGCAGACTCCCCACTGAGCAGGGACCCTGACACAGGGCTCCATCCCAGGACGTGGAGATCATGACCTGAGCTGAAGTCAGTCACTCAACCAACTGAGCCACCCAGGTGCCCCTGAAGCTTTAAATATTTTTAATCTCAAAGGAAAAACTATATGACTTAGTCATATAGCCAGTCTTTTAGAAGAAATGGGGGTTCATTGTAGGGCTGGGCTATAAGATTCTTGAGGGCAGGCTCAGGGCATGGTGAGATTCAATATATACTTCTTGCCTGACTGACTGAAATATAAAATATAACTAAAGCTAAGAAAGCAAGGATAAACTACTTAAAACTTACTAGGTTCTTTACCACAATTAGCCACCAAAAGATAAATGCAATTAACTCTTAAATAATGTGGAGGTTAGGAGCACCAGCTCCCACATAGTTGGAAATTCGTGTTTAACTTCTGATTCCCCAAAATTTAACTACTAATAGCCTACTGTTGACCAGAAACCTTACCAATAACATAAATAATCAATTAACACATATTCTGTATGTTATATGTATTGTATACTGTATTCTTACAATAAACTAGAGAAAAGAAAATGTTATTAAGAAAATCATGAGGAAGAGAAAATATATTTAGAGTACTGTACTGTATGTATAGAAAAAACAAACAACAAACAAACAAAAAATCTTGTGTATAAGTTGGTTCCATGCAGTTCAAACCAGTGTTGTTCAAAAGGTCAACTGTACTCTTAGTTTTTTCTTTTTAATTAAAATCTACACAGATAAATATGGTTGTCTCATACTGAGTTAAAGAAGGCACTATTGTATGATCCAAATACAAATGAAAATTTCCCTCATGAAAGTTACAATTCATACTGTTCCAATTAGAATTTTCTCCACTCCTCAATCTCAGAGGAACTCATTAAATTTACTCTCTCCAGTTAAAGCAAACTGGTCCCAAAGCAAAGATGTAAGTGTAAGTCCCTAGGTCCACAGTTGCAAGAGTCTTTTTTGCCAAATAAAGCAGATAAAATAATAAAGAATAATCCATCATAAAGGGCCAAATGGAAAAAAAGAAATTTGTGGCAAATTAAGCTGAATCTTAGGAAAGGAACCCAATACTTTCCAGTATGATTTAGATAAGAAGGCAAACACTTATAAAGAATAAATTGTAAGACAACTCTCTACTGCTCCATCCCAGGACCCTGAGATTGTGACTAATCTACACTAGCTCCAAATCAATTATTTTTTTCTAAATCACCACACATTACCAGATATTTAATTCACATTTAAGAGCTGAACTTGACAAGTATTATCTGAAGTTTTGAGTACTTTTCTTTTTTATTTATTTTTATTTTCTTACTTTTTTAATTTAATTTTATTTTTTAAAGATTTTATTTATTTATTTGAGAGGGAGAGAGAATGAGCATGAGACATGGAGGCATTGCATGTAATAATGGACAATAATGAGGGGTCTGAAGAAAACATTAATTCCCTTGACAAAAATAGTTCAAGCATCTGTGAAAGGCAGGATTCTTTTTATCTTCTAAGAAAGTTGCTGAACCATATTTTTACTCACTTACTGAGCTTTTAGTTGTGCAGAGATGGGGCAAAGTTGAGTTCATGGTTCTTAGTTCTATCTCACTGAATAACTCATGGCCAGCCGAGGTTGCTTTTGTTGCACAGGCCTCTTTGAGAGTGAATCTAGGCCAGGTTTGTGCCAGCCCACAGAGACTGTAGCTTGTCAGGTCACTTTAAATGACAATTAGTTTTGAGGATGTCAGAAAAATAGGTTTTGGAGATGTCAGTCAGTTCCATAATTCTCATGTGTTCTTTCCAAAACAAGTTTGTTGATAAAAAAAAATGTAATATGAGAAAAAATATCTTTTTTTTAATAATGTCAGTTATGAAGGTAAATTGTGGTAATTACCAGATAACCTAGAATAGGAAAATAATAATTAAAACTCTAGGATATTTTCAAATGTGAGGAGGAAATGATCCTTAAAAGGGAAACTCATTATAGAAGGTCACTTAGAGTGTAGTCAGGAGACAATTAAAGACTGATGATGAGTAGTTGATCATAACATCCCTGCATAATAAGAGAATGAGTGTCCCAAAGGGCACAGCAAAACTTAAAGGACAGAAGTCTTACCTTTTCTTCATAACAAATCTTATCCCTTTATCAACCTAATTTTGATTTTCCAATTTTAACTAGCAGTTGAAAGAAAAAAGCATTGAAACAATGAAACCATGTGTATATGGAAGCATTAATCTTTTTCAGAGCTTGATATACATAGCAACATCTTTTAATATTTTATGATATCATATTTTAAATATAATAATTTAAACATCATGAAGGACAACCATAGGGCCATTAGAGCATAACTATAGCCTCTGCCTTCTAGAATTTTTAATTAAGTGCATAAGCAAAGGTATCCCCCTATCAGATGGTGAACAGAATAGAGGAAGAAAAAGGAAGTGCAAATAGGAGTTGAAATTGTCATTTTAATTATTACTGATAAAATCCTTGAATTTTTATAACTTAACCAACTAATGTTTGAATTACCAATAATTTTTATGTGAGTTCTATGTCTAATTCAGCTAATCCTTGACTTACAATTTGCTGTCAAAAAACATAAGCCTCAAATAATTTTCTGTCCAAAAGTTTTTATAAAGCCATTCATTCAGAAAAAATTTATCATGTACCTGTTATTTTCTAGAAACTGTAGTAGGACACAGAGAACAGACATAAAAGCACAAATGGTTAAAACTCTCATAGAAATATCCTAAGTAGGGAAATGGGTTAAAGGTGCTTAAGTGTCCGGAATATTCTAATTAAATAATTCTTCCCTCTTCTAAAAAATTTGAATATTTTATCTATTACCTAGGTGATTTATTACTTCTATTTTAGAAATCACACCCAGTAGTTTATAATTTCTTTATTGACTTTTTAGCCAGAAAATAGTTATTTTTTTCTTTCAAAAAATGCAGTTCTTTCAAGCTTTGTTATTACATGTACAGTAGGAAACAGCAGAATAATTCAGGATGAAGTTTTTCTCCACTTTTCTAACTGAATTATGAGGTCATTTCTGTGCCCTAAGAGAAGAAAAATCCACTTGCTCTTTTAAGAATGGAGCCTGTCTGCAGGGCTTGGAAATTGCCGGTCCTTTCATTTTTTCTATTTCTCCATTCCACAAGGTTCTGGAAACTTCCATAAACTTCTCAAGCTCTAAATTCAATCCTGTCAGACTTCCAGGAAAGATGGTGGAGTAGAAGAACCCTAAACTCACCCCGTCCCATGGATACAACTATAAAATAGCCATATCAGTGTAAATAACCCAGAAAACAAGCCAAAGAGTGGCAGAGCAGACTCTTCAGAGCTAAATGTAGAGAAGAGGTCACATCAAAGTGGGTAGGAAGGGCAGATCAGTGGTCAGGAGCTAAATGGACTGTGTACCATCCATGGGAGGGAGGGATGCTTCAGATGCAGAGAGGGGAGAGAAATAGACTCTCACACCAGGGTGCCTGCAAGGGGAAGATGAATCCCCATAACATTTGGTTTTGAAAACCAGAAGGTCTAAATTTCACAAGTTCTTACAATCAGTGGAGTAAAGCCTAGAACTTTAAAAATCAATAGGCTCATGGGAGAGCCATGGGGGTGGAAGGAACTGACTTCCCACTTGTAAAAAGGCAGCACAACAACAGCCCTGTAGAGATACAGCATAGAAGAAGCAGTTTGAAAAATTCCTGGGGTGTATGGGAGGGGGATTTTTTTTTTTTTTTTTTTTTTTTTTTGCTTATCTCACAGCATCTGCTAGAGGAGTAGGGTTTGTTGGGAGACTCTCCAGGAACAAAGGACTTGGTGGGTGCCATTTCCCTTCCCTGCCCCCAGCATAAGCATACGGACACCTGCAAGAACCAGAACAGCACTAATACTCCCTACTTAATTGCTAATAGCACCTCTCACTTGCAAGTTCTTCTGTGGACACACCCTCTCCAGCCAGGTCATGACTCCATGTCCCTTCCTGCAGAGGACCTGCACAAGCTTTGCTAACACCACATGTCCCACCCCTGCATGCTTTTGTGGATCCACCCCCTTCAACCTTACCTGTTTCTGTCACTGGCAGCTACAGGTCCCCTCCCACTGGCATGGACCTTCTTGGCACCACACACCCTATCCCAACATCCTCCTGCAGTTCAGTGCTACTGCATCTCTAGCAAATGCCTGGTTTGACTCTTCTTAACCCCAAGGCAGCCTTAGACTTGCCCACTAACAACAGAGGGACCAACACTTGCCCACAACAGGCAAAGAGAGCCACTGCAGATGAGTGAACTGAAAGCAAAGCAGCTCAGCCACAACAGTAGGGTGCATGCCACACACATAAGGGACACCCTTGAAGATATAGGTTCTGGTAAACAGGGGGCATTGCACTGCAGGGCACTACAGGACCTCTTTTTTTTTTTTTTTTTAGGACCTCTTCTTCATAAGACCACTACTTTCAAAAGCAGAAGACAGAGCTGACTTTCCTAACACAGAGAAACAGACACAGAATTAGACAAAATGAGGAGACAGAGGCATAAGTTCCAAATGAAAGAACAGTGCAAAGTCACAGCAAGAGACCTAAATGAAACAGTGTTAAATAATATGTCTGCTAGAGAATTTAAAGCAATGGTCATAAAGACACTCACTGGGCTTAAGAAGAGTGGAAGACCTCCATGATACCCTTAACAAAGAAATAGAAAACATAAAAGAGAACCGATAGGAGATGAAGAACTCAATAAATGAAGGTAAAAATGCACTAAATGGGATAAATAGTAGACTAGAAGAAGCAGAAGAATGCATCAGCAACCGGCAGGTCAGAGTAATAGAAAGCAATCAAGCTAAACAGAAGAGAAAAAAATAATAAAAAATGAAAAGAGAGAGAACTCAGTGACATCATCAAGAGTAAAAACATTCACATTATAGGGATCACAGTAGGAAAAGAGTGGAAAAGGTGGCAGAAAATTTATTTGAAGAAATAATATCTGAAAACTTCTCAATCTGGGGAAGGAAACAAAAATCCAGATCCAGGAGGCACAGAGATCCCCTAACAAAATAAACAAGGAGGTCGACACCAAGACACACAGTAATTAAAATGGCAAAAAGTAGTGATAGAGAATTTTAAAAGCCCCAAGAGAAAAGAAAAAAGTTATATCCAAGAAAAATCCCATAAGTCAATCAGCTGATTTTTCAGCAGAGACTTTCTAGTCCAGAAGGTAATGGCATGATATATTTGAAGTGTTGAAAGAAAAAAAAAATAATAAAACACAACCAAGAATATTCTATCCAGCAAGGCTTTCCTATGAGGAATTAAGTGTTTCTCAAACAAACAAGTTAAAGGAACTCATGACCACTAAGCCAGCCCTATAAGAAAAGTTAAAGGGGACTTTTTGAGTAGAAAGGAAAGACCATAAGTAAGGAGTAAGAAAAGTAGGAAACATGCAAGAAAAACAGTAAAAATAAGTGTATCTATAAAAATTAGTCAAGGGATTCACAAAATAAAAGGATATAAAGGATGGTATCTTATCCCTAAAACATGGGGTGCAGGGAGAGGAGAGAAGAATAGGTTCAAATTTAAGCGACCTTTAACTTAATATAGATTGCTATATGCATAAGATGTTATATGCAAATCTAATGGTAACCACAAATCAAAAACCAGTAACAGATATGCAAAAATAAAGAGAAAGAAATCCAAGTACATCACTAAAGCAAGTTAACAAACCATGGGAGAAGAGAACAAGAGAAGAAAGGAACAGAGAAGAACTACAAAAACAACCATAAAGCAAGTAACAAAATGGCAATAAATACATACCTATCAATAATTACTTTGAATGTAAATGGACTAAACTCTCCAATCAAAAGACACAGGGTGGGGGCGCCTGCGTGGCTCAGATGGCTAAGCCTCTGCCTTCGGCTCAGGTCATGATCTCAGGGTCCTGGGATCGAGTCCCACATCGGGCTCCCTGCTCCTTGGGAGCCTGCTTCTCCCTCTGCCTCTCTCTCTCTGTCTCTAATGAATAAATAAATAAAATCTTAAAAAAAAAAAAAGACACAGGGTGAAGGAATGGATAAAAAAGCAAGACCCATCTATATGCTGCCTACAAGAGACACGTTTCAGACCTAAAGATATATGCAGTTTGAAAGTGAAGGGATGGAAAAGCATTTATCATACAAATGGAAGTGAAAAGAAAACCAGGGTAGCAATACTTATATTAGAAAAAATAGACTTTAAAACAAAGACTGCAATAAGAGACAAAGAAAGACACAGCGTAATCATAAAGAGAAAAATCCAATAAGAAAATATAACAATTGTAAGTATTTATACACTCAACATGGGAGCCCCAAATATATAAAGCAGCTAATAACAAATATAAAGAAACTAATTGGTAGTAATCAATAATAGAAGGGGATTTTATTTTATTTTTTTAAAGATTTATTTATTTATTTATTTATTTATTTATTTATCAGAGAGAGAGAGAGAGCACGAGCAGGGGGGTAGAGGGAGAGGCAGGCTCCCTGCTGAGCAAGGAGCCCGATGTGGGACTCGATCCCAGGATCCCGGGATCATGACCTGAGCTGAAGACAAAGGCTTAACTTACTGAGCCACCCAGGCATCCTTAGTAGGGGATTGTAATACTCCACTTACATCAATGGGAAGATCATCCAAACAGAATATCAACAAGGAAACAGTGGCTTTGAATGACATACTGGACCAGATGGATTTAACAGATATGTTCAGAACATTCCATCCTAACACAGAAGAATACACATTCTTCTCAAGTACACATAAAACATTCTCCAGAATAGATGACATAATAGGCCACAAAACAGTATCAACAAATTAAAAAAAAAAAATCGAAGTCATACTATGCATCTTTTCCAACCACAGTGTTATGAAACTAGAAAGCAACCACAAGAAAAAACCTAGAAAGAGCACAAATACATGGAAGCTAAATAACATGCTACTAAATAATGAATGGGTCAATCAGGAAATCAAAAACATATCTAAAAATACCTGTAGACAAATGAAAATGAAAACACAATGGTCCAAAATCTTTGGGATGTGGCAAAAGCTATTCCAAGAGGAAAGTTTATAGCAATACAGACCTACCTCAAGAAGTAAGAAATTTCTCAAATAAACAACCTAAACTTACACCTAAAGGAGCTAGAAAAAGAAAAAACAAAACCACAAACCAATAGAATGAAGGAAATAATAAAGATTAGAGCATAAATAAGTGAAATAGAAACTAAAAATACATAAAGAACAGATCAATGAAATCAGGAGCTGCATCTTTGAAAAGATCAACAAGATTGACAAACCTTTAGCCAGTCTCATAAAAAGAGAAAGAAAGAGAGAGGGCTAGAGAGGACTCAAAGAAACAAAAATGAGAAATGAGAGAGGAGAATAACAACTGACACCACAGGAATACAAGGACTATAAGAGAATATTATGAAAAATTATATGTCAACAAATTGGACTACCTACAAGAAATGAATAAATTCCTAGAAACATATAACCTCCCTAAACAGAATCAAGAAAAAATAGAAAATTTGAATAGACTGATTACCAGCAATGAAATTGCACCCATAATCAAAAAACTCCCACCAAATAAACATCCAGGACCAGACAGGTTCAGAGGTGAATTCTACCAAACATTTAAAGAAAAGTCAGTACCTATTCTTCCCAAACTATTCCAAAAAATAGAAGAGAAAGGAAATTCATTCTATGAGGCCAGCATTACCCTGATTCCAAAACCAGATAAAGACACTATAAAAACAAACAAACAAGAACAAAACAAAAATAAAATAGGCTAATATCTCTGATGAACATAGATGCAAAAATCCTCAACAGAATATCAGTGAACAGAATACAACAATACATTAAAGAAATCATTCAACATGATCAAGTAGAATTTATTCCTGGGATGCAAGGGTGGTTCAATATTTGCAAATCAATCAACATGATGCATCACATCAATAAGAGAAAGGGTAAAAACCATATGATCATTTCAAGAGATACAGAAAAAAAACATTTGACAAAGGACAACACCCATTCATGATAAAAACCCTCAACAAAATAGGTTCAGAAGAAACATACCTCAACATAATAAAGGCCATAAATGAAAAACCCACAGTGAACATCATATTCAGTGGTGAAAAACTGTGAGGACTTTTCCCTTAGATCAGGAATAGTACTGGAAGTCCTAGCCACAAAGATTTGACAAAAAAGGAATAAAGGCATCCAAATTGGTAAGGAAAAAGTAAAACTTTCACTATTTGCAGATGACATATTATATATAGAAGACCCTAAAGACTACCAAAACACTACTAGAGCTAATAAATGAATTCAGTAAAGTTTCAGGATACAAAATCAATATACAGAAATTCATAGCATTTCTATATACTAATAATGAAGTAACAGAAAGAGATATTAAAAAAAAATCTCATTTACAATTGAACCAAAAATAATAAAATACCTAGGAATAAACTTGAACAAGGAGGTGAAAGACCTGTACTCTGAAAACTAAAACATTGATAAAAGAATTTGAAGACAACACAAAGAAATGGAAAGACATTCCATGTTCATGAACTGGAAGGATAAATATTGTTAAAATGTCTGTATCACCCAAAACATCTATAAATTTAAAGCAATCTTTATCAAAATACCAACATTTTTCACAGAACTAGAGCGTATAATCTTAAAATTTGTATGGAACCACGAAAGACCCAGAATAGCCAAAGCAATCTTGAAAAAGAAGAACATAATTGAAGGTATCAAGATTCCAGATTTCAAGATACACTACAAAACTGTAGTAATCAAAACACTATGGTCTTAGCACAAAAACAGACACATAGATCAATGGAACAGAATAGAGAGCCCAGAAATAAACCCACAACTATATGTCAATTAATCTTTGACCAAGGAGGCAAGAATATGCAATGGGAAATAGATTCTCTTCAACAAATAGTGTTGGGGAAACTGGACAGCTACATGCAAAAGAATGAAACTGGACCAATTTCTTACACTACACACAAAAATAAACTCAAAATGGATTAAGGACCCAAATGTATGACCTGAAACCATAAAAATTCTAGAAGAAAACACAGGCAGTAATTTCTTTGACATTGGTCATAGCGACATTTTTCTAGATATGTCTCCTGAGGCAAGGGAAACAAAAGCAAACATAAACTTTTGAGATGACATCAGAATAAAAAGCTTCTGCACAGCAAAGGAACAATCAACAAAACTAAAAGACAACTTACTGAATGGGAGAAGATACTTGCAAATGACATATCTGATAAAGGGTTAGTATCCAAAGTATATAAATAACTTAGACCACTCATTCAACAACCAAAAACACAAATAATAAAAAATGGGCAGAAGAGAAGAACAGACATTTCTCCCAAGAAGACATACAGATGGCTAACAGACACATGAAAAGATGTTCAACATCACTCATTATCAGGGAAATGCAAATCAAAACCACAATGAGATATTATCTCACACCCATCAGAATGGCTAAAGTCAAAAATTCAAGAAACAAGTGCTGGTAAGGATGTGGAGAAAAAGGAAGCATTGTGCACTGTTGTTGGGAATGCAAACTGGAGCAGCCATTGTAGAGAACAGTATGGATGTTCCTCAGAAATTTAAAAAATAGAACTACCATATGATCCAGTGATTGCACTATTGGATATTTACCCAAAGAATACAAAAACACTAATTCAAAAAATATATGCATGCTTATGTTTATTGCAGCATTATTTACATTAGCCAAATTATGGAAGCAGCCCACCTGTCCATGGATGATGAATGGATAAAGGAGATGTGATACACACACACACACACGCACACACACTATAATGTACATATACAATGGGATTTTACTCAGTCATAAAAAGAATGAAATCTTGCTATTTGCAACAACATGGATGGATCTGGAGGGTATAATGCTGAAATAAGTGAAATAAGTCAGAGAAAGATAAATATCATATTATTTCACTTATGTGTAGAATTTAAGAAACAAAACGAAGAAAAAAAAGAGACAAACAAAAAAAACAGACTCTTAACTACCGAAAAGAAACTGATGGTTACCAGAAGGGAGGTGGGTGGGGAAATGGGTGAAATAGATAAGGGGGATTAAGAGTACACATCATGATGAGCACTGAGTAATGTATAGAATTGTTGAATCACTATATTGTACACCTGAAACTAATAACTAATATAATCCTGTATGTTAACTATATATATATGCATATATATACACACATATATATAACTATATATATACTATATATATACATATATACCTCATTCCTATTACAAGGAAGTTCCTAATGAAGAGTATGTATGTCTCCATTGCATCTCCTGGCACACACTCAGAGATCCTTTTAGGCTTATTTAAGAACAGGTCCCCATCTACCTCTTTGAAGAAAAGACTTAATCTAAGCACAAGAAGTAGGATAAATAGGTATTTAGGTTTTGTAAGTACTTTTTCCTCTATTTCTGCAGTAACTATTTCTTAGGTTAATAAGACATTCTTGTAATGGTCATATAACAATTTTCTTGTAAATTATAATGTGTATGTATCTACAGATATATGTGGTGACATATAAAACACTATTTTGTAGATCTCCTCAGGCAACCAGTCTGGTATTTGCTTAGTAAAAATGGTTTTAATTAAGGTTCAAATTAGAAGTTCTGAAGCCCATGTACTGTGGGCACAGACTCAGAATGAGGCCTCTTAGCTATGGTTGGTAGCCCTGGTTTCATGGGCTAGGGACCAGGGAGAACTGACTCAGAGTTCTGGATTCTGTCAGGTTTTCATCCAAAGAGCCAGATGGCAATATTCCTTTGCCATTTTGCACTTGGAAAATGTAAGCTTTCCTTAATCAAAATAATAGGAGAAAATGAAGTATTCTCCAAACATCATCTAAGAATATCCATTCTGAAGTAAAAGGATAGAACAATAAATCTAGCTAAGCTTTACCTGAAGGCAGTGTTTGGGGCTAAGGAAAGGCTACTCCACCTCTGGTGCCCTGACTCTAAGGCAACCAGCCTGACGGGGCCAAGGCTCTGTTGTGCAGGGAGTACCTGCTGGACAAACTCAGTGAAGAAAAGAAAGAGCAGAGGATTGATCTGTCCCTCATCCTGTCACTGCCCACCTCTGCAAGCTCTGACACAGCCAGATACCTGGCCTCCCTCCAACTGGCAGCTGGATCCAGTGAGATCTGAGTACTTAGAAGTGCCAATGCACCAAGTGCATGATTTCTCAGGCAAGTGATTAATATCTGTTATCCTCATCCTACCCTGTGCCTCCTCTCCCCTGACTCTGAAACACTACCCTTCTCTTCCATTCCTAATTATTCTTACTGGATCTTTCATGTCCCTACATCCTCATTCTCTTCACTGCACTATCAAGGAAACCTGCTTGTCCTCTGAATATGCAGCTTTACTAATAGCTTTCTGGGAGGCAGACATGATCTTTTCAAGCTCCGGGTCAGGAAGTGAATCTTTACACACCTTATACTATCTGCTATTAACTGTGCACTTTAGCTATAAAGCCCTCTTCTTATCCTTGTTGTTATCATTTGATTTCATCTTTAATCCCCATAATTCAATCAATATTTTAGCATAGTACATCTAGTTGCCGAATCTACTACAGTTCTACCTATGAAATTATCCTTTATGATTTTATCTTCCACATGGATAGCTCATCAAATATACCGTTCTCTCCAAAGACTTTTTATTCTATCTCAGTTGTCAGCTTATGATCACTTATTGGCATTGTCATTATTCAAAACTCACGTACCCCAAACATTCATAGAAAAAAAAAATTCTATCCTTCTAGTTTGCTCATTTACTTATTTTATTTCCCTACTCCCTGTCCTTGAACCCCATTAAGACCTTCAGTCCATTAATTCTCCTCTTTTCTTCTTATCCTTCATCTCCCTCCTGGTTCCACTTTACTCTCTATCCAGGTTAGAATAATTGCCCATCACTTAGACTAATATTTTGTCAGACTGTTCTTATACAGCCAAACTTAGATGAGTCCATTTATTTGCTTTTCCCTTACCTATATCTTGACTGCTGATCAATGCTGGGAAAGTCCCATCCTACATCCTCCTCCCAGTATCTCAGGCTGCAAAGCTGGGGGTTCTTCTTTTTTTTTTCTT
Organism: Mirounga angustirostris; assembly: GCF_029215605.1. NCBI lineage: Eukaryota > Metazoa > Chordata > Mammalia > Carnivora > Phocidae > Mirounga > Mirounga angustirostris. The sequence goes on along the minus strand of NW_026991710.1, from coordinate 146,709,248 downwards.
AAAGATTTTAATGATTTATTTGAGAGAGAGGGAGCGCACTGGGGTGGGGGGAAAGGCAGAGGGAGAAACAGACTCCCTGCTGAGCAGGGAGCCTGACGTGGGGCTCCATCCCAGGACCCTGAGATTATGATCTGAGCTGAAGGCAGACCCTTAACCGACTGAGCCATCCAGGTGCCCCAAGCTGGAGATTATTCTTGATTCCTCTTTTACCTTCACATTCCACATCTAATTCAAAAGTCATTTGCATTGGCTCTACTTACATTGTAATTGTCACATTCACTGCTCAATTTTCAAAACACTGTATTATTGTTCATAAATACTTAATGGCTCTGCCTGGAGTAGGATTAAATTTCTTCATCCCACTAATGCCAAGCTTGTTGATATGATTTGTGTGAATAGAAACTAAAATGTGATCAAAATGACATATATGTCTTCTGGACAGAGGCCCTAAGAGCCAATGCAGGATTTACTGTATTCTCTCTCTCTCTTTTTTTTTTTTTTCCATGTCAACAATAGTCAAGATAGAGAATGTGTCATGAAGTATAGATGATGTGAAGCAGAGCTGCTGTAGACCCAAGATGGATACTTGGAGTGAGCCACAAAAGAAGCTTTGTTGTCAAAAGCCACAAATGAAGCTTCTTTGTTGAAAGCTACTGGGAGTTTTGGTGGCGTTTGTTCCACATCATTACCTACCCTCTCTGATACAATATACTTGTCCAGGCACTGGCATCTTTCCCCTGGGCTTAATCTTCTAACTGGTCTCCCAAAATCTACTTTCACTCCCATATAGTCTAGCTTTCAGATCTTTCACTCAATAGCTTGTATACTCATATAAAGGCATGAATTAGTTCACATCAATAGGAAAAGGTCTTACAACCTTCCAGTGGTCTTTCAATATACTTAAAATAAAACCCAAATCATTACTGTGGTATCCCAGCCACTAGCAAATACACTCCAGCCTGCTGCTCAGAGCTCATCTCATTCCATTCTGCTTCACTGCACTCTGCCACACCGGTCTAATTCTTCTCCATCGAACATACCAAACTAACTTCCATCTCAGAGTCTTTGTACCTGCTATCCTTTGTACCTTTGTATCCTGTAAATGTGGAATACTCTTCCCTGAGATATTATCATGGCTGCATACTGCATATCTCAATTTAAAAGGGCATCTCCTTGAAGATGCCTTTCCTAGGTAAAACAGTTGTCTTCTCTGCCTTGGTCTTTCTATTGAATTACCTGACAGTGTTAGAACCTCAAATTACCTTTCCTCCACTATAACATAATCTCTGGGCGGGCAGGAATTCTGTATGTCTTGAATACTTCTGCTTCCCCAATGCTTGGAAACATGCTTGACTCATAGTAGGCACTCAGTAAATATTTGTCATCTGTTTACTGACAGACATAGGGGCAGATTATTACCACTAATAATTTTCACTGTTTTTTTTTTCTTCTGAGCCCTCAATTCTGTCCCAAAACATTGTGTTGCTTTTCTAGTTGCCTTGCTCTATCATTTTTTCATGTGTCTAGTCCACGATGGCTTTCTATTTCTTCTCAACCTTTTTTAAATTATGTTATGTTAATCAATACATTACATCATTAGTTTTTGTTGTAGTGTTCCATGATTCATTGTTTGCATATAACACCCAGTGCTCCATGCAGAACATGCCCTCCTTAATACCCATCACCAGGCTAACCCATCCCCCCAACCCCTCCCCTCTAGAACCCTCAGTTTTTTTCTCAGAGTCCATAGTCTCATGGTTCATCTCCCCCTCCGATTTCCCTGCCTTCATTCTTCCCCTCCTGCTATCTTCTTCTTCTTGTTTTTTTTTGACATATAATGTATTATTTGCTTCAGAGGTACAGGTCTGTGATTCAACAGTCTTACACAATTCACAGCACTCACCATAGCACATACCCTCCCCAATGTCTATCACCCAGTCACCCCATCCCTCCCACCCCCCACCACTCCAGCAACCCTCAGTTTGTTTGATGCCCACTATTTCACTCCTTCACTCTTGGTCAGTGAATTTACTCCCTAATTCATTAAAAGTACTAATAAAACCAGAGGAGAATTCACTCTGCCCTTTTAACTCCAGAACTGAAAAGTATTTTTTATAAAGACTTTATTTTTCAAAGCAGTTTAAGGTTCACAGCAAAATTGAGGGGAAGGCGTAGAGATTTCCCATATATTCTCTGCCCCCCCCCACATATAGCCTCCCCCATTACCAACATCTTCCACCAGAGTATTACGTTTATTACAATGGATGAACCTACATCAACACATCATAATCACCCAAAGTCCATGGTTTACATCAGGGTTCATTCTTGGTGTTGTACATTTTCTGAGTTTGGACAAATGTATAATGACATAGATCTATCATTACAGTATCATACAGAATATTTGCATTGCCCTGAAATCCTCTGTGCTCGGCCTATCCTTATCCACTCCCCAATCCCTGGCGACACTGATCTTTTTACTGCCTCTATAGTTTTGCCTTTTCCAGAATATCACATAATTGGAATCATACCGTATATAGCCTTTTCAGATTGGCTTCTTTCACTTAGTAATATGCATTTAAGTTTCCTCCATGTTTTTTAATGGTTTGATAGCTCACTTCTACTTAGCACTGAATTATTCCATTGTCTGGATGCACACAATTTATTCATCCATTCCCTTACTGAAGGACATCTTTGTTGTTTCTGATTCTTGGCAATTATGAATGAAACTGCTATAAACATCCATGTGGGTTTTTGTGTGGGTATAAGTTTTCAACTCCTTTGGTAAATACCAAGAAATGCTATTGCTGGGTATTACGGTAAGAGTGTGTTTCGTTTTGTAAGGAACTGCCAAACTGTCTTCCAAAGTGGCTGTCCCTTTTGCATTCCCACCAGAACTATATTCACTAATGTATATTACTAATATTTTCAGTTATATAAGAGTTTCTTTTGTTGTACATGATCACCAGTATTTCACGTTGTCTGTGTTCTGGATTTTGGCCCTTCTAATAGAGGAGTAGTGGTGTGTAGGTGTGTAGTGTCTCATTTCTGTTGCAATTTGCATTTCAAAGCATCCATTATTTTCCTTAAATCAGCACTTATTACTTTTCTCCTTCTCCCTGCTTCATGGGAAGAGATGCCTCTCATCATAGTTATAACTGATTTCTCCATCTATTCTTTTAATTCTGTCTCCTCTCTTGCCTCCTTAAGACATTTCTCCTATTGATTGTGTCACTGCCCAACACACTTTTGGCCTCTCTTCTCTATTTCATCTTTCCAATTGATATGTAAACCTGATCAAATCTTCTGTTAAAATTAAACAGGATTCACCTTCCCTTCAGTTTCCCCCCCTTTCCAAATACCTGATCCCTCTCCTCCCATTTCTTCCCCTCACATGTATACCTTAATATACTGCTCTCTGGCTAGTACCTTCTATATCCCCTGAGGCTGCTTTCACCAAAGTAATGAGGAATTATCCCCAGGCCTCTTCATCTGATGGGTTTATTTGATCCTTACCTTGCTCTGACCCTTGACTCTATTTGGGTCGACCTTTCTTTCTTTCTTTCTTTCTTTCTTTCTTTCTTTCTTTCTTTCTTTCTTTCTTTCTTTCTTTCTTTCTTAAAAATCTTCCCTGGCTTTTTTAGAAATCAAACTCTCTTAATTTTCTTCCTTTTCCATTTGTTCCTATCTTTGTAGGCTTATTCTTCTCTACCTGAATATTGTTTCTCCAGTTTTTACCTTAGCCATTCTTCTCTTCCTACATTTTCTTTCTCTATCACCTGGCTTACTTTTATGCCTTTAATATGATCTATCAGCTTATGACAATTGAGTATACATTTCTCTTGTCCATATTTCTCTCCTCAAGTTCAAAGCCTACTTAGCATCTCCACTTATATGTCTCACCCATACCTCAAACTGAGCAAGTTTAAACCTAACTTCCCAGCTGCAAGTATTTTCACACCTGAACCACTGATAGCTTCTTAAATGGCCATCCCAAAGCCAACCTCCCCCTCCCTGAACCATCAGCCTCTTCCTTTCTCCATTCTGCATTCTCCATTCAGTTATCCTCTTAAAATAGTACTCTGCTTTTGTGAAATCCTTTATAGAACTCCTTAGCCCTTTAAGGATATTTCTCCAAAATCTTTAGGATAAAATCTGAATTCCTTAACCTGGTCTATAAGACTTTTAAAGATTTGTTCTATTGGATTTCTTTTAATTCTTCAATTCTTAATAAAGGCCCATGAACTGCCTTGGCCCTTGAACTTATGCTTTTCTTTGCCTGGAATACTATCCCTTCATCCTCTATCTAACATCCCATTTATCCAGGTGATGCCTACATATTCTTCAGTTCTCAGTTTAGATTCTTTTCTTCAAGTAGCCACAATGCATCTTCTCTTATAGTTTCATCACACATAGGTAGGACCCTGGTCTTCACACTACTTTTATAGGACCCAGCTTATGGTAGATGCCCAGTAGAATTGCTGAATAAATGAATCTATTTATAAAGATGACAGAAGTCAAAGAACATATCATAAGCTTAATTTTAACAGTAAGTCAAATGTTAGGTTTTTTTCTTCAAAATAGAAGACATCCTGAACTATTCTGCACTCTTGTTGATAATCTCAAATGAACAGCCAAATGTGAAAGCTTTTCAGCATGTTTTCCCTGGGTTAGGAGCTAGCAAGAAAATTAAAACTAGTTAGAAGAATATATAATAATGTCAAAACAGATACTGATTGACTGAGAGGAAAAAAATCCACAAAATGATACAGTAAAACTTACATATGCTTTAGGAAGCCAAGGTTCTAATGCTTTTGATTCGTATCATGACATTTAAATCCATTTAACATTTAGTTTTTTATTTTTGACAAAATAATTTTTGAGATGCTAATTTTTTATCTGTCCTTTGTGTTTTCCATGCAGGCAAATGGTCCCTTTGCCTCAGAGATTTTGACAAATGTAAATGTCTGCCTGTTTTTGTAACTTAAAGCTTCCAGACAAGGAAGAAAGCAAGCTCTATTTGGTTGTAAGAGAAAGAGAAGGAATGTCTGAGATCACAACTAGAGGGAAAGGGAATTTCCACAGACATAAGGAAGATGTCAGGGTTTGGCACATCCACTGTGTGTCAGTATGCAGAGGGAGGGTGAATTTAGGGAGACTCCCTATAGAACCAGGAACTCCCACCTTACAAAGAGCTCTATGATTTAACACAGCAGAAAATCTTTTGAGCCTTTGGACTCGAGAGACAAAAGATCCTGTTGATTTGAAACAAGCGCACAATCATCAGGAGCATGGACCACACAAGAGGGGTTTTGTAGCATATTTTAGCTTGCCTAAGACATCAGACTTTAGCTAGATTATCTGTTATGCTTATGAGAGGAAGGGACAGTAACTGACTGAATTTCCTGTCAGTCTGGTGGGATGGGAATTAGGTGTCAATTTAATTTATTTTAGACAAGAATATATATGTCATGAGTATGCAAACCTGTAAACTAATATTCAAACCTTGTATATATTTTTCAACTTTATTATCCATAAATTCAGAATATGAAATTCCCTTCCAAACTTGTAAACATTACAAATATGTAGGAAAGAATTTTGTAGTCAGAGATCACCCTAACAAATGTAAATTTATATCATTAACAAAATCTTTACTTTCTTGCCTTAACTATTTCTGAAATAAGATGAGGTAGTTATATAAGATTAATTTTACCAATATAAATTCTTAGTCTTTTTTTAAATTTTTATCTCAATAACAGATAAAAATAAACAGAAATAAAGTAAAATGCCTAGAATTCTTTTTTAATGAAGAATCCTAGAGGATAGAGGAATAACATTTTTTATAGTAAATTTAGCGTTTCAAGTTCAACCTTCAACCACATACATAGGATTATATGTATACACTATATATATATGTATATATATAATTTTTTTTTTAAGATTGATTGAAGCTATGAAAGACAAGAAAAAGGACTTGGTGAGAACTAATATTACACTTTAGTTTAGAAGTTAATTTATTTCAATTTTCCACTGACCTAAAAATCAATATTTTTTCACATTTTAATCACTATAAATTATAAAAATGAAGCATAGACATTCCCTTGAAGGTGATGAATAATCTGAAATATTGCAATCAAATGTGTAATATGTGAAAAGCTAATGTTCCTTCTGTGATAATTAATTTGTAAGTTGCAATCCAAACTATTTACATGCAATACTTTGCCACTATTTGTAATACATTTCCTTTAGAAATATAGCATTATATTCAGTTTGTTCAGTTTTTAATGCTAATTATTAATTAGCATTAAATTGATCTGTCATGTTACCATGACCAAATGTATTTGCACACACAAAATAGAATGCAGGAGACATTTTTTTAAAAACATAATACATTGCTTTGTGCTAGTGTTTATTTTTGTTTAAATCCCTAATGTTGGAAACTTTTGTTTAGAAAAATGAGATAATAATGAACAGTGTACATTTTCCATATAGGCTATGAAGACAATTTTGCTCATAAAAGAGTAATATAAATGTTGCTGTAATAATTAACTACTATATTTGGATACTACATACTGATTATTTTTTTAAGAAATTAGTACATTTTACAGAAAATGTATTATGAGTCCATGGAATTTTTTCCTCAAGTATTCAGTTAAAGCACAAATTAATTAAAAATTCAAAGTAAAATCTTTATGACCAATATTATATAGTTTTGATTTGCCCTAACATCCTTACCTTTCTTCTACAATACACTACCTCATGAGGTAATTACTAATTCACAAAAATTCTGTGTCTTCTCCATGCTTTTACAGAGAAGTATGGAAAATGGATTCCCATCTCTACTCTAAATTTTACAGTGTTGAATTACAGGGAGATGTTGGATTATCTACCTAAGCAAACTGCTTTCTTCCTGACATGCTCCCTCATTGAACCAGATCCCAGCTATGCATAATAGGCGTAAGAAATGCAGAGTAAAGGCAAACAAAAGTCAATCTGTCAACATAAGTAGAAAGACAAAAAAATTAAGAGCTAAGTGGTACATTAAATTTCTTCCCATCTTAATAAGTGGACAAACCATATCATGCACCCAATTGCTCAATTCCAAAATTTAGGAGACCTCTTTGTTCCTCCTTTTTTTCCCTAATCCTTGGCCCCAAAATAACCCATTATTAATTTGAGTATGCCTCCAAAATTTATTTTGAATCCATTGGCTTCTTTCCAGTTTCATTACCATCACCTTAATTCTCTTAGTTACAGATTGCTAATACAATCTTACTAATTGTTCTTTTTGCATTTATTTTTGCCCCATTTTGAATCATTCTCCATATACAGCAACAAAGTGGGAAGCTACAATATAATTAGTATAATTACTTATCTCTTCTTAAAACCTCACAGTGTCTTCCCATTGTATTAAAATTAAATCTGCATTTTTTACCACATCCTCAAGGCTCTGCTTAGCGAGGCTTCTGTGTACTTTCCAAACTCATCTCATACCAGTCTCTCCTTACTTCAGGATGCTCTACCTACACTGGACTCCCTTCTGTTTCTTTCTTTCTTTTTTTTTTTTTTTAAGATTTTATTTATTTGCGAGAGAGAGAATGAGAGACAGAGAGCATGAGAGGGAGGAGGGTCAGAGGGAGAAGCAGACTCCCTGCTGAGCAGGGAGCCCGACGTGGGACTCGATCCCGGGACTCCAGGATCATGACCTGAGCCGAAGGCAGTCGCTTAACCAACTGAGCCACCCAGGCGCCCTCCCTTCTGTTTCTTAAACAAGCTATGCCTTTGTTTTGATTTATAACATGTGCTAACCAGTTTTTCAAAATGTTTGTAGCAATTTTCTTGCCAGTAGTAGTAAATGGTAGTCTGGGTAGTATATAAGAATGATTCCAGTAGTAAGTCTTTTTAGTCATTTTGATAGGTGGATAGTTGTATTTTATTGTGGTCTTATTTTGCATTGCCCAGATGACTGGTAAAATACAGCAATGTTTCATATGATATATAGGATACTTGAATACCTCCTTGGTGAAGGTCTTGTTCAAATCTCTTGATCATTATCTCTTGGATTTTCTCTATCTTTTTCTTATTGATTTGTAGAAATTCTTCATATATATTGTATATAAGCTCTTTATTAGTTATTATGCTTATATTTTCACTCAATAATGTGTTTTGATGAGCAAAAGTTTTTAATTTTGTTATAATCCAGTATATGAATATTTCCCTTTGTGGTTAATGCTTTTTGTTCCATGTTCTAAAATCCAGTTTCCTAAAAAAAATTAATTGATGTTAGAAAGGTATTTTATCAGTCAATTAAAGCCATAATAATGCTACACTACAAAGCAATACAAAATTCAGCTGTTTAAGATAATCTATTCTTGCTCAGAGGTCTGCAGGTTAGCTCTGGCTTGGCTGATTTAGGCTGGGTTCAGATGGATTTGGCTTTAAGCTAAGGCTAGATCTACGTCTGCTTTGTGTAGGATTCAAACTAATGGGCTAGCCATAGCTGGGTTTTTGTTGTTGTTGTTGTTGTTGTTGTTTCCCATAGTAATGGCAGAAGTTTTAGAAGGTGAGTACATTTCAAGCACTTGCTTGTTTCATACCTGCTTACAAGTGATTGAGCAAATCAAGCTACATGACCGAGTCCAAAGTCAAGAAGCATGTATGTACATTCTAACACCGATAGAAGGAACTTTAAAATCACATGACAAAGTTAATGAAAAATAGTTGGGGTGATAAATTGGGAATAATAATGCAATCTACCTCAGGCATTCTCTTATGCTATCTTCTACAACCATTCTTGTTTTGATTCCATGTTAGATCTTGTGGTTGGAAGAATAATGGTCCCTGATAGATGTCCATCAGGAACATCACCAGAAACCTGTGAATATGTTACTTTACATAGTATTGAGAACCTTGCAGTTGTGATTAAATTAAGGATCTTGAGATGGGTAGATTATCTTGGATTATTCAGGTGGGATCAATATAATCACAGTGTCCTTTATAAAGGAAAGGGGGGAATCAAGAGAGTCAGAGAAGGATATGTGACAACAGAAGGAAGTTGGAGTAATGAGGAGCCCTGAACCAAGGGATTCAGGTGGCCTGTAGAAACTGGAAAAAGCAATAAAATATATTTTCTCCTAGATTTTTCACATGTGGGTATTTGTGTGCTTTTGTGGGTATAGAAGTTTTGCATATCTTGTGTTGGATTTATCCTGTTTTATTTTTATTCTTAAAATTTTGAATGCTATTGTAAATACATTCTAATTTTATGAAATATTTACTACTGTATAAGGAAATAAATTTGTGTGTATGTGTATTGACTTTGAATAATGCAGTCTTGCTATATAACATGGGTTAATCTCAGCTGGTCTGGATAGAGCACATGCTTATCTTCAGAGCTGCCTGCAGCACAGTGGTGATCCTAGACCAATTCTGTAGCATATATTAACTAAAGATAATTGATATTTTGTAACATGAGTCTGTGAGTTTTGGGGATAGGAACAGGACACACAGGCTTGTCAGTCATTGTTTATTAATAATAAATAGATTTATGATTTGCACCTGATTTTAGTGGAGTCTTGGGGGAGTTTCTATAGTTCAGACTGGTCTTATGGTTACTTGATCAGCCCGCTGTAAGAGACCCCACCATGAGATGGACTCCTGGAACTAAAATGCTTTACATGTGTATCAGTGGTGGTCTGAGAGAGGTAAACAAAAGTGTGTCCTATATGACTTAATGCATACAGGACACAGAAGCCTGTACTTGAGATCTCTGGACTACTGTTGTGATTAAGAACTGAATCCTGTGAGTCCTTTTCAACACTCAAACACTCAAGATAATTATCGTGCAATTAATGGACTTGCTAAACTCATTAGTTTTTATAATTTACATGTCAATTATTTTAAGTTTTGTGAAGATCTTTTATCAGATTGAGAAAATTCCCTTCTGTTCTTACATTGCTATTTTTTAAAAAACATAGATATATAATTGTAACAAATTTTTATTCTATATTTATTGAGATGATCATATAATTTTTCTATCTCATTCTGTTAATGTGGTGAATTAGATTGTTAAAACAACTTTGCATTCCTGAAATAAATACATATTGGTTGAGATTATGATCATTTTTACACATTGCTGGATTTGTTTTTTCAACATTTTGTTAGAATATTACTTCTGCATTTATGAGTGAGATCAGTTGTAAATTGGTCTAGAATTTTCCACAATAGATAGATGGTCCATAACAAAAGTATGGTTTCCAATGCTGGGCTGGCTCGCTGAGTTTTTCTCTCAAAGGTATTGGCCTAGTAATTATTCATTGCCTGTTACAGCTCTTTTAAGCTTTCAAAAATGTGTCTTTGATGTGTTCTCCAGGTTTTTGTTTGCTCTTAGTTGAAGATTAGGCCTGAAATATGTAGTCCATCATTACTAGAAGCAAAATTCATTCCTTTAATATTTTTCAGAATTATATTCTTTTCATAGAAATCATATGCATATCTTATTGTCATATTTTTATTTAAACTAAATACTTGTATTACCAGTGTTCTAGAATCTCATTATTTTATTTCCTAACAGTAAAATTAGCTATATTTGTACATTTTTTTCTAGACAATTTTTAGAGCTCTCTTGCTAGTTTTAATAATTCTTTAGTAAATTAAAATTCATAATTGTGCTCCATGTCTCAAATATATGTTTCTTATTTTAATTGCATGCTTTATTGAATTTGCAAGAGATTCTCAAGATTAAATGAGAAACCTAAATACTAATACTAATGTTTCGATACTGCTTTTAATGGGAGTGCTTTCAAGGTTTACTATTAATTGGGATGCTGGTTCTTGATTTCCGATTGTTATTCTGTAACAAAGGATGTTTTTTTTTTTCATTAAATAACTGAACAACATCTTGTATTTTGTTTTCTGTGGAAACAGGAAAGAAAGGGAGACTCCAACATTGTGAATGTTCCTTCATTTTTGGACTTTCTCTTTTCTTTTACATTTTTTTTATTAGATTATTTATTTATTTATTTATTTATTTATTTATTTGAGAGAGAGAGAGAATGAGAGACAGAGAGCATGAGAGGGAGGAGGGTCAGACGGAGAAGCAGACTCCCTGCTGAGCAGGGAGCCCGATGCGGGACTAGATGCGGGACTCGATGCGGGACTCGATCCCAGGACTCCAGGATCATGATCTGAGCCGAAGGCAGTCGCTTAAACAACTGAGCCACCCAGGCGCCCCTTCTTTTACATTTTTATTTGCAAATAAACCAATGCTCCCTGAGCTCAGCTCATGTTAAATATAACCAACTGGAACCAACATACAAACACCCAGATTCTTATGAGATGTCTTTCTTCCAAGTTAACCAAATATTACCAAATATTTTACCTCTGCATAACAAATATCCTCTGTCCTGCTTCTAGTAGCAGATTCCTCAAAACCCACCCCCTAACCATTAAGCTAATACTTCTTCCCTCACCTCCCTTTTTTGGGGGTGGGGTATAGTAACCATATCCCAGCACTTGTTCAGGTTTCTACAGGAACAGAGAAATCCCTTCAAGATTGTCAGACAAGAAAGGACTTAATACAGAGTACTGATTGTTTAAAAAGCTTCTGGAAATAATGAAAACTTGAAGAGCTCATAAAAATGCTATTGGCAATCTCTGCTTCCTACAGCACCAAAATCCATAAATGAAAAGAGAATGCCCAGGAGGTGTTATAAAAACACATCTGCCCTTTGTTGAAGCTTTTGTGCCTGCCTACTAATGTCAGGTAGACAATGCTTCTGCTGCTTTTTTGTCTTCTGGGTTGGCACAAAACCTTTCCTTTGGTAGAAGCTAAAGCAGATTTCTGCAGGATAGTGTGTTTGGGAAATGCAGATTTTAGGCTTTCACTCCCAGTTATAGGGAAGAGCTAAGAAGGGCAGCGATGGGCGAAGTAGAAATAGAAGTATAAGGTACATGTTCAAGGCATCAGAGATCAGAATAACTTTGGACTTCTTAAAAGGAACACTGGAGGTAAAAGATAGTATTAATGACAATATAGCTAACATTTAAATGGAAGACTACGTATTTCAGGTATAGTTCAATGTATATTCTAACATATTTAATGGAGTATAGTCTTTAGAATATATATTTTTTTGCATTTTTAAAAATTTAATTGTGGAAAATACACATAACATAAAATTTACTATCTTAATCATTTTTTTCATCTTAATCATTTTTAAGTATACAGTTCAATAGTGTTAATTATATTCACATTGTTGTGCAACGAATCTCCAGGACTTTTTTTTATCTTGTACAGCTGAAGCTCTATACCCACTAATAACTTTCCATTTTTATCTCTCCCCAAACTCTGGCTACCAACATTCTACTTTCTCTTTCTTAAATTTGACTACTCTGGAAACCTCAAATAAGTAGAATACTACAGCATTTGGCTTTTTGTGCTGGCCTATTTCATGTAACAAAATGTCATCAAGGTTCACCATGATGTAGCATATGACAAGATTTCATTTCTTTTTAAAGTTGAATAATATTCTATTGTGTGTACATATCACAGTTTATTTATCCATTTATCTGTCTACGGACATTTGTGTTACTTCCACATTTTGGCTGTTGTGAAGAATGCTGCTATGAACATGAATGTACAAATATCTCTTCAGGACCCTGCTTTCATTTTTTTTGGATATATACCCAGAGGTAGGATTGCAGGATCATGTGGTAATTCTATTTTTAGTTGTTTGATACACTGAAGGGTTTTTTTTTTAAGATTGATTTATTTATTTTTGAAAGAGAGAACAAGTGGGGAGAGGGACAGAGGGATAGGGAGAGAGATAATCCTCAAACTGACTCCTTGCTGAGCATGGAGACTGATGCAGGGCTGGATCCAAGGACCTTGAGATCATGACCTGAGTGGAAATCAAGAGTCGGATGCTTAACGGATTGAACCACCCAGGTGCCCCTATACTGAAGTTTTTTATTTGATGTAGGCAATTTATCTGTTTTTACTTTCATTGCCTGTGCTTTTGGTATCATTTCCAAGAAATCATTGTCAAATCCAATGTTGTGAAGCTTTTCCCCTGTGTTTTGTTTCAAAAGTTTAACGGTTTTAAGTCTTACATTTCAATCTTTGATATATTTTGAGTTAATTTTTGTATTGCTATAAGGTAAGGGTCCAACATCATTCTTTTGCTTGGGGAGTATCCAGTTTTTCCAAACCATTTGTTGAAAAGATTGTTCTTTCTCCATTGAATAGTCTTGGCACCCTTATCAAAAATCACTTAATCACATATGCAAGTAATTATTTCTGGTCTCTCTATTTTATTCCATTGGCCTACATGTCTGCCTTTTTGCCAGTACCATACTGTTTTGATTACTATAGTTTTGCAGTAAGTTTTAAAGCAAGAAAGTGTGAGACATCCAATTTCATTGTTCGTTTTCAAGATTGACTATTTGGGGTCGACTTTTTCTTTTAACACAGAATTCTATCAATTGATCAAAGGTAAGCAGAGAAAAAAGACATTTTGAGACAAAACTTCAAAAATTTATCTCTAATATGCTCATTATCAGGAAGTTACTGAAGAGTTTCTTAACCAAAATATGGGGGTAAACCCAGAAGGCTAAGATAAGATCCAATAAACAACTGATCTAACAGAGGATAGAGGCAAAGACAATTCCCAAGATGATAATGAAGGGGAAACCCATGATAAAAAAGATTAGAGAATAATCAGATAAAACTGGAATAGACAATAGGAGGTCTTAATAAGGAAAAAAATAAAATAAGTATATTATCCTACAGGATAGATATGTTAAACTGTTTTGATGGACAATTACAGTTATTAGAAAGGGTCTATGAAGACTTAGCCAGAGACACAAAGAATACTACACAAAGGAAAACAAAAGATACATTTATTAAGTCTAGGTCAAACACAAAATTTCGTAAGAAAGGAAATATTTTATTAAACCATTTGGCTCAACTTAGAAAAAATTAAATCATAATAATAATAAAAAAACTTTATTATAAAAATCTAAGAAATGGAAAGATGAGAAGGGAGGACAGAAAAGATAAAATTCTCATCTGCACTAATAGGAAGTTAATGAAGGGGTACCTCGGCGGCTCAGTTGGTTAAGCGTAAAACTCTTGGTTTTGGCTCAAGTCATGATCTCAGGGTCATGGGGTCAAGCCCCACGTTAGGCTCCATGCTCAGTGCAGAATCTGTTTGAAGATTCTCTCTTTCTCTCTCTCTGCACATACCACTCTTTGTCTCTGGCACTGTCTGTCTCTCTCTAAAAATAAATAAATAAATAAATAAAATCTTAAAAAAAGGGGGGGAAGTTAATGGATGATAATATAAATCAATTAATCAAGAGAAAGCAGTACCCACTAGTTATTTTAAAAATATGGAGATAAATTGCAGCAGAAATAGTTAAAGATTTGAGTGTCACTCTGGAAAATTGAAAGGGAGAAAGTGGTATTGAGTTCGGTTTAATGTTATAAATTTATTGCCATATTTTATATTTTAATTATGTACGTGTATCCCATTTACAATTAGAAAAGCTTAAAATATTCTAGATTTGTGTTTCTATCTTTAAACATTAAAATTAATGAAGATTGATAAAAACAGCATGTGTAAATAAAGTTTAACAAAATCACTACTTTCAAGGGTAGAAAATCAGACAGTTTACCAAAGAAACAAACCAAACACCATACTGACTTTGCTCTAGGCAGGTGCAGCCATACGGAGCAAACATTAACATTTTTCAGGATGGAGAATTATGCAAAAGAGACTTGGCTGGATTCGCTTTTGGGAATGTCATTATGGGACAACAAAACAATTCTCAATTTTTGACATTCCATTTCCCCCGCAAGGCTGAATTACATGAAAACAAGTGGTGCTTACTTTGGACTCCAGATTATTCCATTGTTTATATGTTTTTCATGTATTGGTTGTTATTTTTTCCTCTAATGTTCAGGAAAAAAAATCATGTAAAACCGTTCTTGGGGCTGCCAAGTGTTACTAAGAGTGGATTTGCTTCCATAGCAACGGACCCATTATCATGATAGCTTCTGGGCACGTGTAACAACAACTTCAACCCATTAAATGGGAACCTGCAGGCAGGATGTCACATAAACTTCCACTGTTGCAGAATAGTGGTGTTTCTTTTGCCATGTTTTATTTTCAATTCTCAGGAACCATGCATGAATCCAGGTTCAACTTCTATCATTTATATTTCTTACTGATAATAATTTCTTTCTTTCTTTTTTTTTAGTTCATGTAAATGCCCTGAAGATTAATTTAAGCAATCCCTATGGTGAAAATAAAAAGTTACATAAAACCATACACACCCTTTCTTCCATACTGATTACTGTTTGGTCATCTTAAAGGTCTTATTAATGTTTAGTACATTTGTTGCCCAGGTGCTATTTATAAACAGGTTTATTTTAAATTCGATGTTCATATTGAGGAAAAGAAAATTTTAAATGCATTAAATGTTTTAGCTCAAAAATTGCAGAAATGTTATCAGATTCTTTTTTTTTTTTTTAAAGATTTTATTTATTTATTTGAGAGAGAGAGAATGAGAGAGAGCACATGACAGGGGGGAGGGTCAGAGGGAGAAGCAGACTCCCTGCCGAGCAGGGAGCCCGATGCGGGACTCCATCCAGGGACTCCAGGACCATGACCTGAGCCGAAGGCAGTCGCTTCACCAACTGAACCACCCAGGCGCCCATGTTATCAGATTCTTAAGTCATCAAAGAGTGGGAGGTCTCAATTCCCATAAATATAACAAGTAATAACCTCTTCTTATTGAACAACTACTAAGTGCTATAAGATACTATACGGATTATCTTTAATATTCACAATATATGAACTATTATTTTTATTTTAAGAGACATAAATTTACATTTGGAAAAGTAAAGTGATTTTCCCAAGTTCAGTTATTAATGACTGCATTGGAATTTGAACCCAAATTCCTCTTTGACTCCAAAGGAATGCTCTTAATATTTACACTGCAAACCTCTCATGTTACTCCTCTTTGAACCCAAGAAATAAGTATTATTTGCTTATAAGTATTATAATTTATTATTACTTAATAAATATAAGTAAGATGAAGAAGAAACGCATAAATATCATTGTCAGCTACTTTAGGATAAGTATTGATTTTACCCTCTACCCTATGCATCATCAAGAATCAAGGCCCATCTTATTATAATAACCTTCAATATATGGTTCTAAGCTATATTAATCTTTTGAGTTAAATAATTTAATTAATTTGAGTTAATTAATAGTTTAACATCTCTCTTGCCTTAAATTGTCCTCTTTTATTTAATAACCCAGCAGTAATAAGAGCCACTTTCTAAGTCATCTATAAATTCATTAAGGGTTTTTTATTTAGCCATTTTTTTGAGAAAATGTCACCATTTGAAGAAAGTATGGAAGAAAGAGTATACCAATGTTCATATCTTGATCTAGGGATGTTTTGCAGTGCAGATGTGGATATGTCTAGTGAGAATTTTACAATACAACTATAACATGGAAAACAAGATTTATGCATTTAACAAATAATTTCTGAGTGCCTGATATGTGCCAAGAATTTTTCTAGAAGCTGAATATATTGTAATGAAAAATATGAGACAAAAATCCTGTCCTGTGGAAATTACATTCTGTTGGGGTTTAGATTACCCATAAGCAAGTGAATGAAATATGTAGTATACCAGATGATTACAAGTGTTATGGAAAAAAGTAAAATAGGAGAGAAAGATAAAGAATGTGAGTTCTTTTTAATTTCCCTTAGGGTCATTAGGAAAGACCTCACTCAGAATGTAACATTTGTGTGAAGACCATAGGTGAAGGGATTGGGGCAGAGAAAACAATCAGTGAAAATATTCCAAAAGGGTATTTATCTGGAATGTTGAGGGAATGGCAAGGAGACCATTATTATGGGGCAAAGTGAAAAAAAAATAGAGTTATAGAAGAAGTAGTTAAAAAGTTAACCAAGGACCAAAACATATAGTGACAGGAAGTCCTAGAAAGAATTTTCATATTAGTATAGATGAACTGTGAACTCACCAAAAGATTTTGAGTAAACCAATAACATCATCTGACTTTTTTTCCTCTAGAATAGAGTTCAGGAAAATAAGCAAAGAAGCAGAAAACCAGATAGCAAACTATTGTAATAAAAAAAAAATGAAGAAGCTTGATTCAGAGAGGTGTTTATGGAGAAGGTGGGGATAAGAGGTTAGAATCTGGATATACTTTAAAGGTTGAACTGAAAGAACATGCTGTTGAAATGCATTTGTGTAATAGGGAAAGAGAACATTACGGATGATTTTAAGATTTATTTTGGGGGCACCTGGGTGGCTCAGTTGGTTAAGCGACTGCCTTCGGCTCAGGTCATGATCCTGGAGTCCCGGGATGGAGTCCCACATCAGGCTCCCTGCTCAGCGGGGGGTCTGCTTCCCCCTCTGCCCTCTCCCTCTCGTGCTCTCTGTCTCTCATTCTTTCTCTCTCAAATAAATAAATAAAATTAAAAAAAAAAAGATTTATTTTGTTTCATTGCTTTTATTTTGTTTCATTATTTTTTCCTTAACATCTGTATCTGGAAATACGGTGTTATAGATTGAGATGGTGAGGATTGCAGAAGAGAGAAATGTGGAGGAAGGGTTAAGGTGAAGGTCAGCAGCTCAGCTTTGAACAACCTAAATTTCATGTCCCTAATCAGATATTCAATCAGATGTTGGATAGTTAAGTTCATAACCTGAAGTTCAGGGAAAAGGTCAGTCCAGGAATATAAATATGGCAGTCACTAGCATACAGATGTCATTTAAAGTCATGAAGCTAGATGACATCACCAAAGTTTGGAATCCATGAAGAAAAGAATGGAAAAGAAAAGAGGTCTATGGATTGGGCCTTAGAGCTTTCCAAATTTTAAGGATAAAAGATGAAGAATATAAAACAACAAAGAGACTGAGAAGTAGCAGCCAGAGAAGTGGAAAAAAAACCTGATGTATGGTGTGCTAGAAGCCAATTTTAAAATGTTTTTTAAGGGGAAGTGCCTCCATGTTGCTGAGAGGGCAATAAAAGCACTAATCATTAGTTTTAGCAATTTGGAGGCCACTGCCAAATTTGATAAGAGATGCCTTGATGATGTAGTAGGAACAAAAGTCTGGTTGAAGTTGGTTATAGAGAGAATTCAAATAGAAGACAGGAAGTTAATATAAATACCCCTTTGAGAAGTTTTTCTAAAAATGGAGAATAGAAAACTAGCTCAGTAGTTGGCAAAGGAGACAGAAAGAGAAGGGAGAAACAATAGCATGCTTACAGGCTGATGGGAATCATGAGTAGAGAGATATACATTGAAAATGCAGAAGTGAGAGGGAGAGAATTGCTGGAGAGATGTCTTTCAGTAGACGAGAAGATATGGGTCTTAATGACTAAGTAGTATGGTTTCCCTTTGATTAGAACACAGATGGGTCACTCAGAGTACCCATGGCAAAGACAAACCATATGGACAAGCAACAGGTAGATCTAAGTGGTGGACAGCTGTGGCTATGCAAGCTCATAGCAGACATGTTAATTGCTGGATAGCTGTGATGATGAAAACTTGTGGAAATTTTTCTGCTCACTGCTCCTATTTTCTCAGCAAAATATGTAATCATAGCCAAGATTTATTTTTGTAACTATCTAAAGGGAGAGAAAAAAGGAGTGCAGAACATAGAGCCTAGTAGTGTAAACTCCTACTTTAATAGATCTATTCTGGGAAAATGTCATCACCACATCTTTCCCACATCTTCCAGGAAGAAGTAAGCCAATCAATACTTGAACTTATGAAAAAATACCATTGTACTCCCAAGTAGTTTTGATTTTACTCTGCTTTTTCACAGATGTAAAAGATGCAACTTTATTATTTCTCACTCTGAAACCTGGTGCCAAATACTTTAAGGATAGAAAAGGCTACTAGGTCCCATTTCTAAATCTTTGATCTGACATGAAAATATAGGATGTTGAGATTTCTGCCTAGGAAATGTAATTCATTTTTTATTCTCGAATAAAGAATTATACACTTTTGAGCCAGCAACGTAGTACCTGTGGCAGCACATATGAAACACATATTAGGGGCACCTGGGTGGCTCAGTCAGTTGAGCCTCCAAATCTTGGTTTCCACTCAGGTCATGCTCTCAGGGTCCTGAGATTGAGCCTGTCTTGGGTTCTGCACTCAGTGGGGAGTAGCTTGAGATACTCCTTCTCCCTCTCCCTCTGTCCCTCCCTGCACTCACATGCTCTCTTGCTCTCTCTCTTAAATAAATAAATAAATCTTTAAAAAAAAACATGTGTTAGGTTTTTAATAAATATTTGTTGCAGGGGCGCCTGGGTGGCTCAGTCGTTAAGCGTCTGCCTTCGGCTCAGGTCATGATCCCAGGGTCCTGGGATCGAGCCCCGCATCGGGCTCCCTGCTCCGTGGGAGGCCTGCTTCTCCCTCTCCCACTCCCCCTGCTTGTGTTCCCTCTCTCGCTGTGTCTCTCTCTGTCAAATAAATAAAATCTTAAAAAAATATATATATTTGTTGCAATTAGTGTTTTTTTTTTTTTTTCATTTTTATTACACTAAGGCAAAAAATGGGTTTATAGTGTGTATTTTCCTTTTCTATGTACAGGTTGTTTGGGGGTAGGAATTTGTTTTAGTAATTCCTTGGAGATGATCTATGTTATTAAAAATATTTAAAATAAAGAAAAAAGCAAGGGGATCCCTTAGATAGATATTCTCTACTCCTGAAAAGTATTTTAGTTCTTAGTAAGTACATGCAACAAATATGTCTCTTTTATTTTTATCTACAGATTTCTGTCTCTCCCTTTGTATCTCCCTCTCTTTTTCTTCTCTTCTCTTTTTTCTTTCCCTTTCTCTTTTACCCTCCCTCTTCTTTTTTCCTCATATGGTAAAAGAGTAACTGCTAATTCACCTCAGGGAAAAAGTATAAACATTACTTTAAAATCACTTTTGGTATTTCTCATATATACAAACTTTCTCTAATCTTTTCTTCAGGCATTTTTTTTCCTTTGAGGTATTCCTTTTGAGGAAATTATTTTCCTTTAAAACATAAAGCTTATAGGTGTAACTGTATCCATATTACTTTAAAAATTGGGAAATAGCAGGTGCCTGGGTGGCTCAGTTGTTTAAGTGTTTGCCTTCGGCTCAGGTCATGATCTCAGGATCCTGGGATTGGAGCCCCGTGTCAGTCTCCCCGCTGAGCAGGGTGTCTGCTTCTCCCTCTCCCTCTGCCTCTCCTCACCCCCCACTCTCCCTCATGCTCTCTCTCTCTTTCAAATAAATAAATAAAATATTTAAACAAATAAAATAAAAATCAATTAAAAAACTGGGAAATATCAAGAAATGTATTACATTGGAAGATATACTGATGATAAATGTTATCTTCATCAAAATATGGTGGCTCTATTTTAATGCAAAATTTTTCAAAAAAGCAAGCTTAAGTTTTATAATTATTAAATTATGAAGTTTAATGGTTATGAAGGGTCATGAAGAATGGATAAACTTTCTTTAAAAAAAAAGATTTATTTACTTCTTTTAGAGAAAGAGAGAGAGAGAGCAGGGGGAGGGGCAGCAGGAGAGGAGGAGAGAAAATCTCAAGCAGACCCCCTGCTGAGCATGGAGGCCAACTCAGGTTGATCCCATGACCCTGAGATCATGACCTGAGCTAAAATCAAGAGGCAGATGCTTAACCACCTGAGCCATCCAGGTGCCCCTTAATGAACTTTCTAATATTATTTACCCCCATTGAGGATGGAATATTTAGGTTCCTTCATTATCTCTCTCTCTCACTACATATATGTGCATGTATGTATACATATACCCACATTAATGTGCATGTATGCATGCATGTATAAACACATCAATATATGTACACGCACAAACATGTACAGGTATCTGCACACATATATGCATGTCTGCACATACCTATACATTCATAGCTGTGCACGCAGCCACACACAAACATACATGTATCTGTGTGTATATGCATGTGTGTTTTCATGTGTGTGTACAAGTACACGTGTAGGTGACTATATAAATATATATGTTTGTAATTTGTTAATTTGTGCATGCATGTTTGTATATGTATATGTACACAGATACATTTTTATATATACTCACACATAAACGATAGGAGTCTCTAATGGTTGTGTTTATTATATAGACAGGTGCACAATTCTTGGATTTACATACATTCCCCTAACTATAAGAAGTTAACAAATTTAATCACCAGGGATGTTTTATATTCCTAATCCCCTATGCATCACAACAATTTCTGGCAAGGAATGTATATACTACATAACTGAGTATTTGCAAAATCTAAAGACATTTCTGCAAGTGAAAATCCATTATGACAGTTCCTTTTATTTGATATCTACATCTCATGAGATTATAGAGTCAGAATTAGAAATGACATCACAGGTATCCTAATCAAGTTACCCCTGCAAGATGGGCATCCCTCTTGTAAATGCTTAAGGCCCTCTTGTGTCTCCATGTGACACCTATATTAGTAGTCTGAAAGTGAAATATTAAAAAGGGTACATTTTACTTCAATAAAATTTCAGTAAAAGGTAAACAATTCTTTGAATAGATTGGTTATTTAAATTTTCTGTAGTGTTATTTTGGAGATAACAAAGGAAATAATCTAACTATTCTGCTTTAATCGCAATGTTATGGATTTTTACTTCTTTAAATAACAAGAAGAATACACACACACTGTTATGATCTGAGTGTTTGTGTCTTCCAAAATTCATATATTGAAATTCTAACACCCAAAGTGATTGTATTAGGAGGTGGGGCTTTTGATAGCTGATTAGGTTATGAAGATGAGTCCTCACAAACAGAATTAGAGCCATTATAAAGGAGACCTCAGAAAGCTCCCTTGCCCCTCCTGCAATGAGATGTTACAGTGGAAAGATGGCTCTCTGAACCAGGAAGTGGGAGCTCACCAGACTCTGATTTTGCTGGCACCTTGATCTTGGACTTCCCAGCCTTCTGAACTGTAGGAAATAAATTTCTGCTGTTTATAAGTTACTCGGTCTATGATATCTTGTTATAGCAGCCCAAATGGACTGAGATACAAACACACAAGGATATAAATATACAAATATGTAGAGATAGGCACACACATACAGATATAGATACAGATATATAGATAGTAGATATAGACATAGATGTAGGCATAGGTACATAGAATGTATAGAATATACAGAATAGCCTTTGTAGCTTGGTTAAACATGGTTACTCCAAGTAAGGTATCAGTAATTGGTCTTTGTCCTATTCTCACAGCTCTGAGTCTAGGAAAGTGCTTGGCCCAGGCTCCGTTGGTACAGAGAAACTATGGGTGTAAGTGTGGACGGTACACAGGCTAACATGCACTGTATGAAACAGTCTGTTGCATGATATGTACTGAATAACTCCCAAATTGATGAAGTACCCCTGGCTTGGGTGTGGAGGTCCCCAGCACACATCCATACATCCTCTGTGAAAAACTATTCCAGCCTATGAATAGAAGATGGGGCTAGAAAAGCACTGCTGAGCTTCTAGAATCTCAGACTTGTCTTCCATAAAGGCATGCTCACGATGAGATGCAGGAGTGGGAATGCCTTCCCAAATCTTTGTGTTTGCTTGTGGATCTTGATACTTAGTATTCTGACTGCACATATTTTTCTCTATCTTTTAGAGAAGCAGATTTTGTTTGACTTATTCAAGTGGTGTCTGTAGCTGGCCTTTCAATCTACACTTTCCAATAATATTTGCAAAAAGATAATGTGAAAAAGGGAATCTTAGAAATATGGTACTAAAATATTTCCAAATGGTAAAATATTATAATTTAGGTAAATAAATGAAGACCCATTTAATAGAATGAATAAAAATCATATAAAATGAAGTACTGTACATAAATAACATTTAATATAGCTATAAGAATTCTCTATACATATAGAGACTAAGATGGTCAATTAAACTTTCTCAAGAGTGGAACTTATATCGTTTTGATATATTATTGAATAAAGAAAAACATAAAATTAGTAGAAACAAACGGGGGATATTTTAAGAGCATGGATACATTAGAACCTCTAGGCATAAATACATGCACAGTGGACAAGAAAACAATGAAGGTGATCAGTAGCTGGAGGGGAAACCAGTGGAAGCTAATGTTGATAGGGAAGTAATACTGAGAAAACATAGCAACTTATTCTTAATGTTCAGACTTCAAATTTAGTACTTAATTGGCAGGTGAGAGGGAAAAATCAGCAGTTGTTCCTTGGATGAGGGAACATGTGACAATAGCAGATGCTGTGATGTGCTACTCAGGTCCTCCTTCAGGACTGAAGGACTTACTTTCCAAACTGCAGCGAGTATTTGCTACAGAAAGCACTCAGCTATCATCTTACTTGGGAATTGCCTCTGCTGAAGGGAACTGCACTACCCCCCCCTCCCACCACTAGGCCAAATGCTCTTCCTGAAGCAACTTGCATCCAATTCCTGTCCATGTGTAGTGTAATGACCCAATCCCCCCACCCCAAAGTGTGACAACACTGAAGGATTGCCCCAGCGCCAGACGGTTTGGCCAAGACCTTCACTGAGACTAAGTCATAGCCCAAATTTCTATTCTTCTCAATCTTGCTTCCTTTCCTTCTCATCCACATCTGGTGACCCCCAAGAGCATTTCCCAATAAACCTCCTGCATGCCTGCACATTTCAGAGTCTGCTTCCCAGATGACCTCACTTGTGATAGATTCCAAAGTGTTATGGAGAATGTAGAATCAGAAGTATTGAGCAATAACATAGATTTATCGTGTGGAATATATATTTGAAGATTTAAGAGTAAACCCTTAAACCCAAATAATTTTATCACATGGAATTCATTGAGGCATACAACTTTAGAACTGTGTATCCAGAGACTTGGGTTCTTATATTTACCTAATCCCTAAGAAAAAGGTCAGTAGTAAATTATCAGAAATTTATATGATCCATCAAGACTGAGAAACTGCATGTGTTGGTGGCAGGGTAATTAACTGATGCCAAAACAGAGAAAAAAAGGGAAAAATGTGAAAAAGTGTAACATTTTGCTCTTTTGTATCTGTCATTATTCTGAGTTGAGTAAGTTTGTTTGCCAAATGGCTCATTTTGTTCATCTACTAAAGTCTAGTAATTTTTCTTGAGAACACTTACAGATTTCTGGGAATAAGATGATATAGGTAAGAGAAATAAAATGAATGTGCCCCTGGCTTAATTTCTTTTTGGACAAAGGGAAGAAACATAGGTGCTAAGTTGTTGTTTTGAATGTCTCAAGATGTTAAGTCTTTCAAGGAAAACATGAGAGGAATCCAGCCTGGGGTGGGATTTTTTTCTTCTTCTCTTTTATTTGTTAACCTCTTCACAATGTCTCTTTATGAGATAGGTGAGAAATAGATTCTAGCTCCCCGTGGTACTATAGAAACCATTATATCAATAGGTGCTTTCATGATTCGGTGAGAAAAATTAGATTTAATCTTCTTTTAGGCTTCTCCACAGTCTTGAAAGAACCACTAAAAATTACTAAAACTTGGCCCCAACACTGGTAACATATGATGTTTGAGCAGACTTATGCACTACAGTCAATACAAACACTCAGCTTTCTCATCCCTGAGCATTTTCTTATAGTGTTGCATTTACCTAGAATGTTCTTAACTTTATTTCACTTTCCATGGCTGTATACAGATGTACAAATGCTACTTCCTAGAATAATCCTTTACTGATCTCATTAAATTCCCTTAGAAATGCATATGTGTTTCTCCTTCAGCATTTGTCACCATCAATAATATTTAATATATCTATTTGAAAGCAGGGTCCATTTCTCATCTATATTTGGATTTTTAACCACACTGTACAATCTAGGACATCACAAAGTGTTTATTAAATGAAGGAATGAATGAACACCATGCTGTACTTTCTTCAAAGTGTTATATAAGAACCAAAAGAATTGGAGTAAACTGGAGTAATGTTAAAGTAAAAATTCCTAAGCCCCATCTTGTATCCACTCAATCAAAATTTCTGGGTCTGAGCTTCTGGAACATACATTTTAACAAGTACCTCAGGCAATACTGTTTATTATTTGGGAAACTTTTACTCAACTGGGGAGGGAGAGGGTAGAGGGAGAGGTTGAGATGTAAGACTGTCTTCACTATATTTGTATTTAGATTACTAAAATAACTAAAGAAATAGAAAGAATTAAAGTGCCATACAAATTGAAATAGCAATATAACCTTAAAAAATATCTCTGGGGGAAGGGATTAAAAATAAGTCATCTTTATATTTATTGCAACAATATTTTTACTCTTGTAATGAAACAGGTAACTAATTGGTAATAAACAGACTAGGACTTAATATATATTAGTGTTTGTTTTTTTTTTAAGATTTTATTTATTTATTTGAGACAGAGAGAATGAGAGACAGAGAGCATGAGAGGGAGGAGGGTCAGAGGGAGAAGCAGACTCCCTGCCGAGCAGGAAGCCCGATGCGGGACTCGATCCCGGGACTCCAGGATCATGACCTGAGCCGAAGGCAGTCGCTTAACCAACTGAGCCACCCAGGCGCCCATATTAGTGCATTTTAATGAATGCTTTACAGCTACAACGTTTTGCATCTATTTTACCTAGGCATAACGTAATAAGAATTATTTAATCTACTTATAAATGTTCTCTGCTATTTAGTCAACGTTTAAGTTGCCGAAATATGAGGAGAATCAACTTGCTATATAAACTGCACTTTCAGCTGCTTTTAAGTAACTGTGTAGCTGTAGCATTAATTTCCTCAGGCGAATTTCCCAAATGGTTTGTAAAGAGCAGTCAAACAAGCTATAAGTGTGCCTTAAGCAGTCTTCCTCCAGCTACATGTACCCCCTAAACAGCCTTCCTCTTGGGCTGAGTTACTATACTTTGCCCACCCCTTCCTGGCTCAGGTTTTGGAACCCATGCTGCCCTGCTCACAACCACATCACACATCTCTGTGTTCTTTTTTTTTTTTTTTTAAGATTTTATTTATTTATTTGACAGAGAGAGACACAGAGAGAGAGGGAACACAAGCAGGGGGAGTGGGAGAGCGAGAAGCAGGCTTCCCGCTGAGCAAGGAGCCCAACATGGGCCTCGATCCCAGGACCCCGGGATCATGACCTGAGCCGAAGGCAGACGCCTAACGACTGAGCCACCCAGGCGCCCCATCTCTGTGTTCTTAATCTGGCTACATAGTACCATTAGCTGGGAGACATTTAAATCCATACCGATGCTTCAGGCTCCACTCTTAGAAACTCAGATTTAACTGCTCTGCCCTAGAAGCCGAACATCATTTCTCCTTGTTATTATTTTTTTCCAGTTCTCCCAAATGATCCTTTAATGTAGCCATGGTTGAGAAACATTAGCAAAAGAGAAATTTTAAGGTGAAGAATAGGCAAGAATATATAAGCTTTACATTGCTTGAGAAGTTAAATACCCTCCTCCCCCAATTTCAAGCTGTAAGTCACAACACTGTCTCTAATGTACCTTAATATTCTCTTGCCTGCAGAAAAAAAGATAAATATGCCAGTTTTGATTGGCCTATACAATAGTTATATTTATAAACCCTAAAAGAAAGCAAATTTCTTATTTTATTCTAAAATCTTTATCTGCTTTTGCATGCTATTACAGTAACTATGAAGACTATGTATTTCTATCTTTTGCTCAAGGTTTGAAGGAAAAAAAAATGAGTATCTTCTTTTAAAGAAGCTTCTGAAGATTCTGAATGCCAGACAACATGTCATAAAATTTATGGTTTGTGACAATAAGAACATTCTGTTTTAGATCTTAGATCAGTTAAGTAGGACAGGAGAATCTGAAAGTGAATTCTTGAAATATCTGGAATCAGTATTCAATATCTTTTACATGGTAAGTCTTTAATAAATATTTTTATTGATATAGCAGCCTGACAAACCCATTTTAATCTTACTCTATTATTTTTTTTCCCACATTCTGCTTTCCGGTAAATTTGAAAACTAACAGCTCACAAGGCTATCTCCTCTTTTGGATTGTGATTAGGCCAATAAAAAAATAGCAAAAAACCCCACAAAAAACCAAAAACAACACCAGCATTCTTTGTTAAATTCCTTGTCAGTTGTGTGATCTTATTTCTGTGACACCTCGCTGGTTTGCTCCCATTTCTTAATGATGGTAATCAATTCCAGACTTGCTGTTCCTTGAAATCCCGCTTATGTCACCATCCTCTTCTCAATTATTAAAATTGTAGAAGCAACTGAAGCACCTCTTGAGATCAGCAATGTACTAAGTGAACTGTTTATTTATTTATGTATTTACGTATTTATTTATGGGCACCACTAAAAGTGCCAATTCCTTGTTTTTAAGAAACAGTAAACAGGAATTATGAGACCCATATAGAGCAAAAACTTTCAAAGGGTGAAGGGGAGGGAAAGTCTTCCCAGGGCACAAGAGAATGACAAGGATATTTGTTGGTCTTAGTCTTGGATATGGTTGCAAAAAAACTGTCTACCCTGAGATTTCACATTCCCAAGCCCTCTCTACTTCTCTCTTAGTTGTGCATGTTTATATTTCCTACATAGATTGAAAAATAAACTAAGAAATTAACATAAAAAGTCTGGGGCCCTTGCTTCTCCTTAGCTACCCAATAGAAGCAAAAATAAAATACTTTCAGCTCGAGTTTCATAGGATTCCCATAGATAAAGCCCCACCAAATAAGAGCTCAAAATCAAAAAATTACAAACCACAGGAAACATTTCACCATGAGTAGAGGCAGTATGCATGTGTGCATGAGCATGCACTCAGACGTGCACACAAAGCAAGAATTAGACTCAAAAGAAATTCAGTTAATGTAATTATTCCATAGAGAATGTAAATTTTTTTTAAAAATTAAAATTGTCAGTCATTTAACTGAAAAATTTAAATGTGAGACAGAAGAAAACCTATATATAAATATGAGTAATGAATGTTTGGAAAAATTAAAACTTCTGGAAATAGAAATTCTTATTGAAATTTGAATATGAATAAATGAATTAAAAAGCATATTTCAAAAAGCCTATAATCCTATTGCTCAGACCCAATATATATATGTAAATTAGAATTCCAGAAGAAGGGAAGGAATGGGGGATATATGAAGTGATGATAAATGAGGGCTTTCCAGAATTGATGAAAAATATAACCCTCAAATTCAGGAACACAAGCTAGTTTTAAGAAGAATAGGTAAAACAATATTCACACCTAGATACATTTGTTCAGAGCTCTGGAATCCAAAGAGAAAAATCTAATAAATAACAAAGAACAACACTCGGGTTGAAGGCAAAATTTCCAGCAGCAGCAATATAAACAGAAGGCAAATTTTCCTTTTGGCTTCACAAATAATTCTAGGCATAGTGTCAAACAAGTCTTTTGAAGAAAAAGGATATCCTAAGTGGCTACATAGTAAGTCAACAAAAAAATTTAAAAATACTTTTTTTTCCCAGTATACTCCTGAAGCAAAAATTTACATTGATTCAAAGCTAAAATGAGTTTAGGATTTCAATTCTAAAGCTCTTTGAAGGTAGAAATTGTCTTATTCACAATGAAATACTGAGAATGTTACACAGGGCCTGGATCTGGGCAGGTGACCAGTAAATGTTTGTTAAATAAATGACTATATGAATGGATGATATATAAAGTATATGAATATATTTCATATTAGGCATAATCTTATTAGGAAATCAATAGTACAGCTGTAACTAAGTGATCTTAGATCTTTGTAGACTTCATTATATATATACATTAGTACATAGTAATGCCTAGAAGAGAAGGCCTTCCGGTAGACTATACATTTCGGGTTGAATGAAGGGGAGATATAAAGGAACTAACTTCCTGTTTTATTATTTTTCTTTTTCATGCCCCTGGTACTGAACCTTAAACATTGTAAGCATCTGACAAGTGAACACTCAGTAGCAAGTATTCCTGCTATAAAGCCAAATGTACATTACTAAAAACCTTTGTTTTCCAGAAAGCTACTCAATACAAAAATAGGAAAAAGTGAGGCTGTGAACGACCACTCCAAACCTATGGGATTTTGTAACCAGGACACCAGTATGAGAGTAACATTGCTAATAAAAAATACTGCCACAGTTAAATCACCACTACCATTTGCACCTAGCAACAGTCAATCCTTAGCCAACTCAAATCTCAGAACTCGAGCTTCCTTTTTCAAGGTGTATTTCTTAGAGATTTCACAATCATAAAGACTAATTCCATGAAAACTAAACATCTGAGTGAGAGGGTAGACTCTTTTCATCAATCATTTTCCAAGGTGGGAGGAGAGGGGAAGTGATCTATAGGCAGCTGCCCCTGTCTCCCCACATTAAAAAATGGGGAAATGACATCAATTGATTTATGGTTTAGAAATATCTGTCTGGTACTGTGGGAATAATAGGTTGTAGAGGCAAGAGTGAAATAAATGAGACCAGTTAGGAAGCTATTCTAGATGTTCAGATGAACAATGATGGAGGTTTAAACTAGTGGAGACAGATAGAAAAGTAAGTTGTTAGAGGTAGAAAGAATAGTCATTACCGATGGACTGAATTTGCAGGAGAAATAGAAGAAAAAAGAATGAAATCAAGATTAACTCTTAGGCTTGAAGGGCTAGAAAGGAAATGGTGTTTTTGACTGAAATGGGAGACTTTGGTTATTGTGAAACAATATTTAGTAAGATGGACAAATTTCTCATGATATATTAAGTAAAAGCACTTGGTAAATTAGTATGTATTTTATATTCTCAACGTGTTGCAAAAATATTCCATATCTATGGATATGCATAGAACTGGAAGAATATACATTAAAATTATCTTCATTAACATAATGTCTACAATAGCAGATGCTGAAATATTAGTTAAATAATGGATATTATTTATTCTCTCTTTATTCCTTTTTGTTTATTTGTTTTTTGAGAGAGAGAGAGAGAGAAAGAGAGTGTAAGCAGGGGAGGGACAGGAGGGGCAGAGGGAGAGAGAGAGAGAGAGAATCTCAAGCAGGGTCCAAGCCCAGCACAGCTCTATTTCACAACCCAGGGACCTTGACCTTAGCTAAAATCAGGAGTTGGATGCTCAACTGACTGAGCCACCCAGGCACCCCTCTCTTCATTCTTTCTTAACTGTCAACTCTGACTTCCCATTTGCTTCATTTTTTAATATATACATATATTTATTTATTTTATTATTATTATTTTTTTATAGAGGGAGAGTGAGAGAGAGAGAGGTTGGTGGAAGGGCAGAGGGAGAGGGAGAGAGAGAATCTTAAGCAGACTCTTTGGCCAGCGTGGAGCCCAACCTGAGGCTCGATCTCACAACTCTGAGATCATGATCTGAGCCGAAATCGAGTCAGACACTTAACCAACTGAGCCACCAGAGGGGAAAGGGGTAGGTGGATGGGCAAAATGGGTGAAGGGGAGTGAGAGATATAGGCTTTCAATCTGAAATGAACAAATCATGGGAAGAAAAGGAGCAGAATGAGGAATATAGTCAATGATATTGTAATAGTGTTGTATGGTGACAGATGGTAACTATACATACGGAGGACATAGCATAAACTAAAAACTTGTCAAATCACTATGTTTTACACTTGAAGCTAATGTAACATGTGTGTTAACTATACTCAAATAATAAATAAATAAAATAAATAAATAATGCATATATAATATAATTTCAATTATAAAAGCAAACCATAGTCATTGCAGAACACCCGGGAAAATATAAGAGCACAAAGAATGAAATAAAAATTGCCCATAATCCCTCAATTACCCACATGTACTCATGTGTACATGTATACATATATGCATGCATTTTATTTAGAGTATAGATAAAATCATAATATGCAACCAGTTTGTAAGTAGAAAGAGAAACATAAAGGAGAAATGAAAGAGGCATTAGTCATTAGAGCTATTTAGAAGTAACTGGTTTCTTTAGTGGAAAAATGCCCAAATTATGGTCTATTTGGAGGTCAATAGCATCAATCACCCATTGTTCAAAATAGCATAGGTTTTTAAATATTTACTTTCTGTCTTTAGTATATTAGCAAACCACTATTACCTTTAGCTTTTTCAACTAATTCAACAGACTCCACTGGTGATTTTTCCATTTACTTGGCAGCACCGTGATTTAAGAAGTAACTGGCAATGAAACCATTTTCATGCACCTACAAAGCAAACTGTGCTAACTCTAATGATTTGAAGCGTTAGAGGGCTGTCAAGTGAGTGAGGACTAAATTAAGCAGTATTCTGAGCACTTTTGTTAGAGATAGCATAATTGTATATTTGCAGAAATTCTGTGGTTCAAATACAAACTGTCTGGGGGGCGGGGGGGCGTGGGAAATGAATCTTACAGTCTCTTATGACATTAAGCAATCGTTTAAAATGTACAATCATCTCTTAAGGACATAAGACCCTACAGCACAGCTGTTTGGAGATACCTTATATAAACAAATTAAGCAAATTTCTATTGTTTTTGATTTTCTGCAAGCCACTTTAGTCATAATTTATTATAATAAATTTTATTAAATGACCGAATAACTCCCAAAAGTGATTAAAGATAAGGACACATAAATGAAAGCACACTTAATATAAAATTCCATCTAAACAAGAGAAAAGTCCAAAATGGAAGTTGATGTAAGAAACTATTTTAATGTGTAGTAATTAAGCTATTTGAATAATTTAAGACCATCCAGACTTATATGAACTCAGTAATATTTATCTCTTCTCTTGCTGGAATTGGAAACCAGTGTATTCTGAAATATATGATTAACAATGAACTTGTAGAATGAATGGTTTTAAACCCTTTATACCATTGTTACTCTTATTCTGACTTCTTTTTTATTCTTTTGTTCTATAGAAGGGTATAAAATATTGTTTACATGAAGCATTTTATACTTCATGGGAAAGGTGAAAATGTTTAGTAAGTGATTAAAAGTGAACATTTCTAGGTCTTGTGTGTGTGTGTGTGTGTGTGTGTGTAAACTTCTAAACACTGAGAGAAAAAAAGCTATCTGGATGGAGCAGGACAAATCAAGAACACTGAACCAGATAAAGCAAAACTACTTTTGCATCATTAACATTTCAAATACAGAAATGAACTGAAAGATAGCCTCACTCACTATTAATATCTAATTTATAATACACAATCTTTTTATTTTTTTAATTACATTTATTTTTTTAATTCCTATTCCTCTTCCTTTAGTGTAAAATGTTCTAAGTTTGGCACTCCTCATTCTTGACATTTTCTAGTACAAATGAAAGAGGTGCCTCATCAAGGGTTGGCATTCCTTTTTGTGGAAATACAGTGAAGATCCTGTATAGATTATTAAAAGCTATTTTTAGCAGAATGCTGATTTCTTATCATGAAGAAGGCACATGATGTGGTCAGTACTGGGTGTTATATGTAACTGATAAATTATTGAACTCTATATCTGAAATGAATGACATACTATATGTTGGCTAATTGAATTTATTTATTTATTTTTAAGATTTTATTTATTTATCAGAGAGAGAGAGAGAGAGAGAAGGAGGAAGAGGCTCCTCACTGAGCAAGGAGCCTGATGCGAGACTCAATCCCAGGACCCTGGGATCATGACCTGAGCTGAAGGCAGACGCTTAACGACTGAGCCACCCAGCAGTCCCGGCTAATTGAATTTAAATAAAAAAATAAAAAATAAAAAAAATAAAGAAGTCTTGTAGCATCAGTTGTTGTAAATAGATTCTATGATTAACCTTTGTTTTGTGATTGTAATCACTGGCCTTTTTGGTTGGTAGGTTGTTTTAAAGCTTAGGTAGGTAATGCATAGATTTAGCCACATTTTGAAGTGTCTATCAGTGTTTTCTTCTGGGTTCTTCAATATTAACATTCAGTCAAATAATTAAGGTTTTATTCATCATTAATACATATCTTCATTTTATAAATCCTCTCTTCCAGATCCTAAAACAAACAAATGAAAGAAAGCCAAAAAATAAATATGTTCAGTGACATGCATTTCATTGGTAACTATCCCTCGTGAAGATAATATACTTGGAACAGATGCATTGATACTATTACATTCTCAGATTCTGAGAGAAAGTGAATTGATGTGAACATCTATCATGATCACAATGTGACCTCCCAGTCACACACAAGCTTGCAGAATGACATGTGATGTCTCACTTCAGAAATGCTACCCCTTGTACCAATTGATATTCAGTATTATCTTAGCTATGTTTAAAAGAATGGCATAGCTTGAGCATGACTGTCATTTCCCCTTCATGGACTGTTTACACGCCTGTCATCATGAAATAGACTAGCTCAACTTAAACCAGGTTTTCACATGCTGATCACATCTTACTTGTCTATGACATTCCTCTGTCTTCACACTGGTCATGACATTCTTAAGACAATCCATTCCAACATTTAAATAGCTTTCTCCATCTTTTGTGCTTAGGTCTCTTTCTCCACCCCCAGTCTAAGAATGACTCTACTACTTATCTTTCAAAGCCCTTACTTAATTTCCACCTCTGTCCCTCATGCTTTCTCTGATCACTCTATTCCACACTGACTTCTTCATTTTCCCAAAATTCTTTGACTCACCCGTAGGATTCCATTGTTCAGCATTATTTTTAATTTAGAATGTAAAATATAGAACAGACATACCTCAGAGATAGCACAGTTTGGCTCCAGGCCACTTCAATAAAATGAGTATGGCAATAAAGAAAGTCAATTGAATTTTTTGTTTTTCCAGTGCATATTCAAGTTATGTTTAGACTATACTGTAATCTATTGAGTATGCAATAACATTGTATCTAAAAAAAACAATTCACATACCTTAATTTAAAAATACTTCATTGTTGAAAAGTGCTATCATCTGAGCTTTGAGTGAATTGTAATCTTTTTGCTGACGTAGGGTTTTGCCTTGCTGTTGATGACTGCTGACCCATCAGGGTGGTAGTTGCTCAAGAATGGGGTGGTAATGGCAATTTCTCAGAATAAGACAATAATGGAGTTTGCCACTGTAGTTGACTCTTCCATTCATGAATGATTTCTCTGTAGCATGTTATGTTTTTGATAGCATTTACCCACAATAGAAATTCTTTCAAAATTGGAGTCAGTTTTCTCAAACTCTGTCTCTGTTTTATCAACTAAGTTTTTGTAATATTCTAAATCCTTTGTTGTCATTTCAACAGTCTTCCCGGCATCTTCACCAGGAGTATATTCCATCTCAAAAAAACACTTTCTTTGCTCATCCCTGAGCAGTAACTCCCCATCCATTCAAGTTTTATCATGAGAGTATAGCAATTCAGCCACATCTTCAAGCTCCACTTCTAATTCTAATTTTCTTGCTATTTTCACCAAATCTCCAGTTACTTCCCCAACTCAAGTCTTGAAGTCCTCAAAGTCATCCTTGAGGGTTGGAATCAAATTCTTCCAAACTTCAGTTCTTATTGATATTTTGACCTCTTCCCATGAATCCTGAATGTTCTTAATAACATCTAGAATGGTGAATCCTTTCCAGAAGGTTTTCAATTTACTTTGTATAAATCCATCAGAGAAATCACAATCTATGGCATCTAGGGCCTTATGAGATGTATTTCTTAAAAAAGACCTGAAAGTCAAAGTTACTCTTTCATCCATGGGCTACAGAATGGATGTTGTGTGAGCAGGCATGAAAGCAACATTAATCTCATTGTCCATCTCCATCAGAGTTCTTGGGTGACAAGGTCCATTGTTAATGAGCAGTCATATTTTGAAAGGAATCTTTTTTTTTTTTTTTTTTTTTTTCCTGAGCAGTAGGTCTCATGGTGGGCTTAAAATATTCACTAAAGCATATTACAAACAGATATGCTATGACCTAGGCTTTGTTGTTCCATTTCTATAGCACAGGCAGAGTAGATTTCCCATATTTCTTAAGGGCCCTAGGATTTTTGGAATGGTAAATGAACATTGGCTTCAACTTAAGTCACCAGCTGCATTAGTCCCTAACAGGAGAGTCAGCCTGTCCTTTGAAGCTTTGATATCGGGCATTGACTTCTCCTCTCTACCTATGAAAGTCCTAGATGGCATCTTTTTCCAATTTAAGGTGGTTTCACTTACACTGAAAATCTGTTGTTTAGTGTAGCCACCTTTGTTAGTTATCTGAGCTAGAGATTCTGGGAAATTTGTTGCAGCTTCTACATCAGCACTTGCTGCTTCACCTTGCACTTTGATGATATGGAGATGGCTTCTTTCCTTAAACCTCATGAACCAACCTCTGCTAGCTTGACACTTTTCTTCTGCAACCTCCTCACCTCTCTCAGCCTTCATGGAATTGAAGAGAGTTGGGGTCTTTCTCTGGATCAGGCTTTGGCTTAAGGAAATGTGTTTGGTTTGATTTTCTACCCAGACCACTAAAACTTTCTCTTTAACAGCAAAATGGCTATTTTGCTTTCTTGTCATGTGAATGTTCACTTGGGTAGCACTTTTAATTTCCTTCAGGAATTTTTCCTTTGCATTCACAATTTAGCTGTTTGGTACAAGAACTCCAGCTTTCAGCCTATCTCGGCTTTCAACATGCCTTCCTCATTAAGTGTAATCCTTTCTAGTTTTTAATTTAAAGTGAGAGACATGCAAATTTCCCTTTCACATGAACACTTAGAAGCCATTGCAGGGTTATCCCAGATCACTAATCACAGATCACCATAATAGAATAATAATGAAAATGTTTGAATTATTGCAAGAATTACCAAAATGTGACACAGAGACACAAAGTGAGCAAATACTGCTGGAAAAATGACACCAATAGACTTGCTCCACACAGGGTTGCCACAAGCCTTCAATTCGTAAAAAACGGCAGTATCTGCAAAGCTCAATAAAGTGAAGTGCAATAAGGCAAGGCATACTTGTACCTGTATTCTGATCATGTAAATAAAATAGTGCTTGTCATTTCATTAGCAATCTGTCTTTATCATTCCATGCTCTTTGTTAACTTGTATGTTCATATACCATATTAGTATGAACTTTAGGAAATAGCTGCTTTTATAGATCAAATATATTTGAAATTCATCAGCTTCATAGGTTTTCAAAATAATATTGTTATTTTATTCTTCATCAGTATATGATGTCCCACATTATATTGTTTAATGATTTTCTCCCTAATATTTCATTACTAACCTCTTTATGGCACTGTTAACCAAATGCCTACTTCTCTGCTATTACATGAAAACAAAATACCAAATACTTCCTCCCACCATGGCACTGCTTCTAATAAGATGTGACCTTTAAAATTCTTGTACTTCCCTACACTTCATCTTTTCCCTCAGGATACCTTTAGAACATTATTACTGTCTGAGAACCTCTCCATCCTTGATAAGATGTCATGTTATTTTAAATACTTAATATTATTTTAATTTTTATCCTCTCTTTATCTAGATTTTTTTTTAATTTTTAACTATATATGACCCACGATTTTTTTTTTCTTACACTGAAGATTTTATTTTATTTGTTCCTTGGTTAGAATTCTTTCTAGATTATTTTACTCAGAAGAGATGTGTGGGTAATATATTCTCTCAACTTTATATATACTGAATGTATATATATTCTCTCTCCTCTAATTTCTAGAGTTGTAGGTGAAGATTTTAATGACAGACTGGTTATCTCTCCTCTCTATATAACTTCTTATTTTGCCAAGAGATTTTAAAAAGATTATTTTTATCCTAATTTGGAAAAAAATTTAACTAACATCTGCTTAAGTGAGTCTCTTTTCATCCATGTTGCCATCTTTGGGCTGAAATATTCTTGAGATCCATGAAATTTTCTTTTAATATTTTCCTAAATTATTTTCTCTTTTTTAGTTGTTTGAATTCATGCACCTTTTCATAGTTTTAACCTTTCTGCCTATAATTTCTGTGCTGTTTTGACATATTTTTATATTTAATCTTCCTGTCCACAAATATGTGTCACAGTCTTAGTTCCAGAAAGTCCTCTGCATGGGTAAATCGATTCTGTTTGAATGTCTCCTTGCTGTTGTTGCTGTTGTTTGCTAGACTATCTTTTGTCCCCTCCCGAAGTTCTATTTCACTAGATTTCAACTGTTATGTTGAAGTATCCCTCTTGTGTTCCTTTCTCAGGCTGTCAGGCCCCTCAGATGACTGTTATGCTCCTTTTTAATCTCAGTTTTGCTTTCCCTTGAAATCCAGGTTCACCTGTTCTTTCTTGGTAGCAATACCTGAACTAGTGAGAAGCCATTAAATCACCTGTCCCTTATTAAGGGAGCAGTATATTTCTAGAATTGTTCCTAGAAGGGTCTACTCCTAGAATTGTCAGTTGCAAAACCTGGTCATCCCCCAGTACCGGCTGTAGAGAGGAATCATTTCACTTGTTCAGGACCTTCCAGACTGGTGTTCAGGCTTTTCCTGGCCCAAACAGCATTAATTCCTGTGTCTGCTCAGGCCCTGTTAAGCCTTGTGATGGTTAATCTTATATGTCAACATAGCTGGGCCCTCGTGCCCAGATATTTGTCAAACATTATTCTGAATGTTTTTGGATGGTGTTTTTTGGATAAGATTAACATTTGGGACACCTGGGTGGCTCATTCGGTTAAGTGTCTGCCTTTGGCTTAGGTCATGATCCCAGGGTCCTGGGATCAAGTCCCACATCAGGCTCCTTGCCCAGCGGGAAGCCTGCTTCTCCTTCTGCCTGCCGCTCCCCCTGCTTATGCGTGCTCTCTCTCTCTCTCTCTGACAAGTAAATAAATAAAATCTTTAAAAAAAGATTAACATTTAAATCAGTAGACTGATTGAGTAAAGCAGATTACTCTCCATAATGTGGTCGGACCTCATCTAATCAGTTGAAGAACTTGACAGAACAAAGGCTGACTTCTGATCAAGAAGGAATTCTATCAGTAGACTCCCTTTGGACTTGAACTAAAACTCTTTCCTGAGTCTTCAGCCTGCCAGCCTTCCCCATCAGATTTTGGACTTGTCAGGCTCCTTCTACAACTGGGTGAACCAATTCCCTAAAACAAATCTCTTTCCATACATATATACATATTCCATACATATATGGATCTTTTGGTTCTGCTTCTCTGGAGAAGCCTTACTAATATAAGCTTTGATCACATCACCCTGTCCCTGACATCTCTTTATTTCAGGAGAGATGCTCATTATTTAGACTAACCAGAAGAACATAAAAATTGGCTATATGACACAGTGCACTCTAAGTGTCTGCTATATTTATTGATCCCTTCTGAATAATGGCCAAAACTGATTCATAATGCAACACTCGCTATGTTTTGTACCAAGTTCCAATTGTACTCTGGCCACAGGTTTTCAAGATGGGTTCCCATCTGAACCAAATGGAATCATCTCACACCGAGGTGTCCTGCTGAGTTTGAGGAAGCCAGGCATGAGTGATTTTCACCATAGTCATAATTTAAACTTACTGTTGTCTGCTCTAACCAGTCACATCCTCATTTCTAGAGCATTTTGCCCTCAGATACAATAAAGAAGCTAGTCATTAGAGAAAGGGAGAACAGAAGGAATAAGAGCTGACTGGGATGCAGAAGAAATAACTCCTCACTACACAGGGAGAAAGAGCTTTTCTAAGGGGCTGTTCTTGCTGTGCAGCGACAAAGCTGCTGGGAGATTCCTACTCCTACACGGTAGCCTGTTCAAGGTCCAGATTTTCCTCAAGTCCAGGAAGCTTGCTTATGAAAGTATTTCTTGCTTTTCAGCACTTTGGTTTATTGTTAAAATAAATGTCCATGAGCTGACTGATGCAATCTGACTGTGTGTCCTCATTCCTTTCAACATGAAGAAACTAATACATTATTATATTTAAAGAAATATTTAAAGGTATCTTTACACAGTTGAAACGCCTTACAGGAAATGTACATTTCACTTAAAAAAAACAGTATTGCATTGTTCTTTGCCAAATGCATTTTGTTCATTATTCTAAAAAATTGAATCTCTTTCATACAAAGAGGTAGCATTGCTCTTTTTTAGTAAAGGTAACATTTTAATACAATTGTTTATGAACTTGAAAATTATTCTATAAGCATTTATTTACTAACATTTTTATAATGTTATAATTTTGATTAAAAATAACTTAAATATAATTTATAATGGCTTAGATGTCTGACTAGGAGTTTATGCATGCCTGCTCATTTTAACATAATAGTATACTGAAAAGGAAAATAGAATCATCTAACTTATATTTACATCTGTAGCTTGGTCTATATTTACTGGGATGGGGTGGGGCGTCTCAGCTTGAGTCCCATTGTCTCGTGGTGAGATTTAACTCATCTATGAACTAGCTTAAAGGTATCTACTGGTTTAAATTTATTTTCTTACAGGTTTTCACATATTCGCATTGTACACAAACAAGTAGTTGATTAGGGGAAGCAAGAGTAGAACAACCAGTTGGTGTCTATCTGATATTGGTTCCCAGTCTGATTTTAGAAACATGTAGCTGAGTCCTTTTGACAAAAGAACTAGTTGAAGGACCTGTTTTGTATGAGGATATCTGGAGGAGAGTGAACTGCAAACTTAGTGCCTAGGTGACAAAGTGCTACACAAAGCAGAGGAAAGAAGAATTCCCCTGCCCACTTTTGTAGAGAACCATCAGGTGCAGCGCTGTGAAAAACACAGAATAATGCCTTGGGGATATGATGATGTGCTACTTTGGGAGCACTGGAGACAGGGTCCCAATGCTGGTGGCAATAAGATGCTGAACTTGAGTAGCTATCTACCATCAGTTGTCAATGTAGGGTCAGAATAAAAGAATAGGGACATTAGTGCTTAGTAAACTTGCAGTGACTTCCAAGGAGCTCAGAAATATGGTGAGGTTTGTAGAGAGGAGATTAGGGGGTCTATATATATAAGGGAGAGCAGGAGTTAGAGAAATTGAGTCATCACTATTGATATCGGCTCCCTTCATACACAGGTGAACGAAGCATGAGGCAATTCAGGTTACATGTGCTAGAGATGGCAAATATTTGAAGCAGGAAGTCAATAATGAGATAAGAATAAGTGAATATGAAAACAAGGTTGTCCCAGAATTTATTGGAGCTATGTATGGCATTAATTTGAAGGGGTGTGTATTTGTGTATGCATATATAATCACTTGATACATATATATATATAATATACATGCATAAAAAAGTGACATGTGTATATGTATAAAATCATCTTTCTAGATTTATTTTAAAACAAGATCAGTAATACTTGACCATTCTTACTTTATAGGGTTTTTGTGAGAAACATTAGGGCAATGTGTAAGAAATTACTGGACTCACATTAAGGCACTATGTACATAGAAATAATGAAATGATAGGAATGTACTATAAAGTAAAGAATAACATAGGATTGGTAGTAAAAATAAATCCTAGGTCTTTATCATAAGTATGACACTGACTTTCCAAATTTGGAGAATACAATTAGTATCCTTGTTCTGGTTATAAAAATGCTAACAATTGGGCTTCTGGGTGGCTCAGTTGGTTAAGCGACTGCCTTCGGCTCAGGTTATGATCCTGGAATCCCGGGATCGAGTCCCACATCGGGCTCCCTGCTTGGCAGGGAGTCTGCTTCTCCCTCTGACCCTCCTCCCTCTCATGCTCTCTGTCTCTCATTCTCTCTCTCTCTCAAATAAATAAATAAAATCTTTAAAAAAATGCTAACAATTAATATGTTAGAAAGCTTATAAAATATTTTATCAAGTTGCATAAAACATTTCTATTATTACAAAACACAAAAACTAAAAATTTTAATATCAATCCAATAATTTCTTTGTTTATAAAACACTTGCTATAATTTCAAAAGTTATTCTTCAATGATTGTTATTCTTTAATACAAAATAAAAAGAATTTTATATGCATGAGTGAATTCTTATATATATATATCCCAATTAATGTGTACTATTAAATTCTATTAGATTGTTATCTAGGTCAATTTCTATTAAGTTAATCTAGTAATTTTAGTCCAATAATGAATTTGGATCCCTCAGGCTGAGTTGGTCACCATGGAAATTCAAATCATTATTAAATGCCTGATAATACTAATTCCATTGTGCTTTCATGGTCATTTCACATCAGTAAACCAAACACTGTATTAAATTAAATTCTTTATGCATTAAATCTCTTTTTCCACTATATTATAATGTCTGTGTTTTATAAATAGTGCAAGTTTGTTATACATATTTTGGGGCAGAGATATTTTCCTTTAAAATAAAACAATCCTTGGGGTGCGTGAGTGGTTCAGTCATTAAGCTTCTGCCTTCGCCTTGGGTCGTGGTCCCAGGGCCCTGGGATCCAGCCCCTCATCGGGCGCCCTGCCTGGCAGGAAGCCTGCTTCTCCCTCTCCCACTCCCCCCTGTTTGTGTTCCCTCTTTCACAGTGTCTCTCACTGTCAAATAAATAAATAAAGTCTTTTTAAAAAAAATTTAAATAAAACAATCCTTAAAAAAAAAAAGAAAAAAGAAAAGAAAGCAATCCTATTCTGAGCTTCTATTATTCCTGAGGATCATTTATGTCACGTTTCTATGACTCGTAAGTGTCAGAAGGCCCAGTTGCTTTCATCTGGCATGAAGACTGCTCAGAAACCACTGCTATTCACTCAGAGAGAATCGAGTCGAACTGGCATTTACGGTTCTGAAGTCAATGTCTAGAAAGTGTTGCCATCAGTCTCTGGTGCTGGCACTTTTCCTTCCCTAGTCGGTAAACACACATATTTCCTCTACAGCACTCAGATAATGGATCCAAGAAGGCCCAGGACTCATTACTGAAATATTTGTGCCAGATCCTGGATAGGAATTTTAGAGGATGTTCAAATAATCACTTGAATCTCTATGAATTAATTATGCCTAAAATACACCATAATGGTCATTTAGGCTTGAATGAATTACAATCCCTCAAATCATGGGAAACTCTGTTACCATAGCATTAGCATGTTGTAAATATTTGTTACCATCGTAATGGTGACAGCAGAGTCCTAGATCATCAAAAATTTATTCTCTATTTTTTGTTCTCTCACTCTTCCTCCTAAAACTTGCATACACTGCCTAAGTCCATAGACTGTATTACAGTAAATGTAAGGATGGTTCTAACTCCTACTAAAAATAAAAACTACATCAAAAATAGCAAATCTAAAGATTTACTATTAACAGAAAGATTACCAATAGAATTGAGGTATAAGTATGAGTGGGTGTTAAGAGTTTTCTCTGTGGCGAGCTGATAGAAAATACAATCTTCCACTTAACACTGACTCCAAAGCTGTACAGGAAAGAGTTAAAACTGGGACGAACAAAATTAAGAGCAAGACTTCAGGAAAATGAATGGCAGGCATAAAATCAATTTAACCTTAGTTTACTTGATCCATTTAGATTCAAATCCTTTCCTTTACTAGATATTTCTCATCTTTTCCTTCTTGTCTCTTATCAGGTATCATCTCCCTTCAGCAGAACATTTTCCCATTTCTTCATGATCAAGGATTATGATCTACTCATATAACTCCTCCAGAATGTGGGGCATTTATAGCCAGAAAAAAATTGATAATAATCACAACTACTATGTAAAAGAGATTTTTAACAAAACATAAGCACAATGCCGGGCTGGAAACAGGTTTGGGGCAGATGCTTACAAAATGTTTGTCTTGTAAGAATAAAACCTAAAGTGAAGAGAGATAGCTCCACTTGAAGTACATGTTAACATGAACCCCTTCATGACAGTTTTTGGGAGATTTTGTGTCAATTGATTAGATTTGAAGACACGAGAAAAATTATGATTCAAATTATAGATGATTCAAATGTTATCATATAGGCATAGGAATCAGGGATCTGTGAACATACAAATAACCATTAACTGAGCATACCTACAGTCCAGTTAGTTTAATTACATAATTTAATTAATAGCTGTGTGATAGGTGCTATCATTAAACCACATTTTACTAATGTGAAAAATAAGACCAATTAATCTTATGCACACTTGCCCATGGGAAGTTGATATTTCTAAATAGAGATATTCTGAGTTTTGCAAAAAATAGGTAAATTGAATTATTTTAACAGTTAATTTTGTCTTATTTTTTAACGCCAACTCATTGCAGTTTAAGAAATCTCCTGAGATATTTCTACTGCTATTTTCATATTATAATGTTGAAGGGGTTTTTCCCTAATGTCACTCAGTTCAGTTTCAGCTAAATTTTGTTCTATTATTAGACATATAAGTGATACATCTCAACAGAATGCTCACAATCTTTTCACTTCCATTTTACATTTTCATTATTATACAATGACTGTCAAAGGAAATTTTTCATTAAAAGTTAATTTTAACCTAATGAATAATAATGAAAGTTATTTTGATAATAATTCCCAATGTTGACCTCCTCCCAACAAATCTCATTATGAAATTTACTGAGAACACATCATAGACATATAAATTATTCTGAAATTATTAACAATAAACAGTGCTCATTATTGCTAGTAATAAAAAAAAAAAGATGCCAGATAACTGTTTTTAAGAGACATGAAGTATCAATAAAAGATGACCAGGAACCATAGTAGTTATAGCAAAATTACCATCATTTTACTTCCCGAAAGCAAAGTAGTTACAGTATTTCACAGATGAAGCACATTTCTGCTTCCCATTCTGTTTGGTTGGCAATCTCGTTCAATTATGTAGAACAAAGACATTTAAGAACAAAATGGGTCCCTGATCAGCACTAAAGTGAGCTATTGTTTAAAAGAACTTAGGAAAGCCTACTGTTAATCATTTTAAAGTATGGTACATTCCTACTTTTCAAATAGTGTTTTAATTCATACTCCTTAGATGTTTTGTTATGGAAATTCACAACAATTAGATATGAACATTTAGTAACTTAGATCATAAGGTTTAAGGGGTCCTGGGATCCAATCTCCAGAAGAGAAAAGTAACAACTATGTTGTGTCAGGTTTTCACAATACTTTTTTTTTCTTTCTTTCTTTCTTTCTTTCTTTCTTTCTTTCTTTCTTTCTTTCTTTCTTTCTTTCTTTCTTTTCTTTCTTTCTTTCTTTCTTTCTTTCTTTCTTTCTTTCTTTCTTTCTTTCTTTTCTTTCTCTCTCCTTTCCTTTCCTTTCCTTTTTCCTTTCCTTTCCTTTCCTCCTTTCCTTTCCTTTTTCCTTTCCTTTCCTTTCCTCCTTTTCTTTTCTTTCCTTTCCTTTCCTTTCCTTTCCTTTCCTTTCCTTTCCTTTCCTTTCCTTTCCTTTCCTTTCCTTTCCTTTCTTTCCTTTTTAAAGAGGAGGGAGGGAGGCAAGGGGCAAAGGAAGAGGAATAGAGAAAGAATATTAAGCAGGCTCCACATTCAGCATGAAGCCAACAGGAGGATTGATCTCAGAACCCTGAGATCATGACCTGAGCCAAAATCAAGAGTCAGATGTTCAACCAACTGAGACACCCAGGCACCCTCACAAAACTTACTTATACAGGAGCGTCATTATTCAAAAAGCCCAATTCAACAATTGAAGATAATATTGTGATTTAGAGCCCTTGGCAAGTGATTATATTACAAGGAATTATAATTTTTTAATTCATTAAACAAATACATATGTATATAAATATAGATAATTGCTATAAAAAATCAAGTAGGGCAAAAGGATAGAAAGGGAATGAAAAGGACTGTATCTATATACGATAATATGGTGACTGCCAGAATGTCTAAGCAAGTGATATATAGTCTTGTAACCTTACTGAAGGAGAGACTGAGTTGGAAGATATGAATTACCAGTGTTCCAGGG
Source organism: Mirounga angustirostris (assembly GCF_029215605.1). Classification (NCBI taxonomy): domain Eukaryota; kingdom Metazoa; phylum Chordata; class Mammalia; order Carnivora; family Phocidae; genus Mirounga; species Mirounga angustirostris. The sequence continues at coordinate 146,664,464 of NW_026991710.1, read as the reverse complement.
AGCAGGAATAGCAAGTGAAAAGTCCTGCAGCCTGTTTAGCATGCTTGAGGATAAACAATGTAGCCAGTGGAGAGATTTAAATGTCAATCAGTAGGAGACCAGAGCAGTGACATAAGTAGGGATGGGGCATGTTGGACCTCATAATCAGGGAATAGATTTGGATTTAATTTTGAATATCATGACCAGACATTGTAGGCTTTTGAGCGGAGAAGTCAAATGATCTGATCAGGTTATATATTTTCAGAAGATCTCTCTGGTTGCTATTTGAAGAGCTGACTATGGGACAAGGTGATCAGTTGGGAAGCTACTGAAATGATTTAGGTGAGAGAGATCAATGATTTGATGTCGATAACAGTGAAATATCCTTCAACCATGTTGCACACTTTTCAAGAGCTACTGTAGTTCATTTTTTTTTTAAGATTTTATTTATTTATTTGAGAGAGAGAGTGAGAGAGAGAGAGCATGAGAGGGGGGAGGGCCAGAGGGAGAAGCAGACTCCCCGCCGAGCAGGGAGCCCGATGCGGGACTCGATCCCGGGACTCCAGGATCATGACCTGAGCCGAAGGCAGTCGCCCAACCAACTGAGCCACCCAGGCACCCCTGTAGTTCATTTTTGTCTATTTTTTTCTTCCAGAGTTTGGAGCAGTACTTGAAATACAGTGACATTAAAAAGTATTTTTGAACAAGTGAATGAATAAATGAATAAAATTATGACTTAATAAAAACTTTGAATATTCAAACTATCATTAGCTAAGACAAATGGAAGTAGTGAAAAGTTAGATATAATTTCATAAGATTCCTGAGGCTTATAGTGGAATACATGAGTTGATATGATTATATAAGGGGATAATCTGTTTTAAAGAAATAGATCAAATATAAGAGTTAAGAACAGCTTTTTTCATGTTGAGTTCATAAATAGTGAAATCCAAAAACCAGTGATAAACACAGTGAAAATCTTTAGAGTTAAGACAAAAAGAAAACTGGACAGGACAATTTTCAAATTTCAAAACTAAAAATAAGTGCTTTCTAGAAATACAGATGAGTGGTCTTAAAAATGATTTTACAAAATACATGGGCATATGTGCACACGCACACATGTACACACACATACACACCACTCTAGATGGATTGCATGAAAGGATATTTTTACCACTTAGAGAAAGATGTTACAAGAATTAGGAAACATCACATATTAATTAAGGAACAGCTACCTAAACCAATTGCATTTTTTTCTTAACATCTGGTACTAGTTATTAGATTCATAGTTCAGGGATATGCCATAGGCAGAATACCTTTATTTCAGAAATATATGGGCCTTTTTTTTCCAAATTATATATGAAGAAATGTCAGCTGTATAGCTTTCCAGCTGTTATAGCAATTACAATGAATAATGTGTAATAATATAACAATATGTATTAAATAACATATCAATATCAATTTGTACATTGTTTTTTATATTATATCAAAGGATTCCCTATTTCAGTTCCTTCCACTTTTATAAATAAAGTGAATGATGTTCAAAAAGCATGCTTTTCAATTTTTTGATACAGTACTACTCAGAAGGATAGCTAAACTGTTAAAAGATAAAATCTAATGTCAATACATTCTCAAATGAGAATCTGAAACCGAAACTAACTCAATGGGACACAATGAGATCATATATAGAAAATGTATGATTAGAAAAAATAGTCATCCTAAAAATATGACATAGTAGCAGTTCATGAGAAAGAGATCAGAGAATTAATTGAATGAAAGTCAACTTTATCTGATATCAAGGTAGACCTTTATCATTTCAAATTTGGTTTACCTCTTCCAGGAAGCCTTCCTGACCCTGAAATGTTATGTGAACATACTTCTTCTCTACTTAAATTTGTCTGGTTAATACTAATTCCAAAACAAAGAAGTGTAAGATTATGGAATAATAAAAACTCTGGGTTTCTTTAAACATTAGTTAGAGTTCTCCTAACAAATTCAAAGAATCCTCCTAATTTAGTATAACTCTAAGGACATAGATGTACCAGAAAAGATCCCTGATACTACACCTAAGGTCTTAAGGTCTATCCTTCAATCGCCTCTTTTCTGTTTTTATTGTGTTTTTTTTTTTTTAAGATTTTATTTATTTATTTGACAGAGAAAGACACAGCGAGAGAGGGAACACAAGCAGGGGGAGTGGGAGAGGGAGAAGCAGACTCCCTGCTGAGCAGGGAGCCCGATGCGGGACTTGATCCAGGGACTCCAGGATCATGACCTGAGCCGAAGGCAGTCGCCCAACCAACTGAACCACCCAGGCACCCTGTTTTTATTGTTTTAATGCAAGAAATGTCCATTTCCTGAAAGCTGAAAGCCGTTATCTTCCTCATTACTCACCTATGGTGTTTAACAACATATTCCCCACCCCCCAATAAATCACTTACTAATTAAAAACAGATATTTAAAATACCTGATATTTCAAATACCAAATATGCCTCAAAGATGTAATTGCCAGAACAAAACATAAACTAACAATATTAATAAAAACATTAACAAAGACATTTAATGAAATGCATGCAACCTATTATGCTAATGTACTTTTCAAAAGATTATTGAGATTTTATGAGGAGGTAGTTTCTGGATTTTCTTATTTTTAAGATAATTTCAATATTTAAGTAGGCCAGACATTTCAAAACATAACTAAAATATACCTAAAACATAACAAACAAATATAAAACATTAGAACAAAGTACTTGAACTGGTACTGAGAAGGGAATTTAGAGCCCTAAATGTGTGATCTATAGTAGAAGAGAGACTGAAATTAAGGAGCTATGAATCTATTTTTAAAATTTAGAAAAATATATAGCAGTGAAAGAAAGTCAAAGAAAATAAATAATACATATAAGACTGTATATCAATGAGAAAAATACAATAGGTAAAATAGAGTAAAAAAATTGGTTTTTGCTATGATTAATAAAATTGACAAGTTCCTGGTTTGAAAGATTAAGAAGAAATGAAGAAAAAAGTACAAATGATATTTGAAAGAAAAAGCAACATAAATTCAAGTGTTGCAGACCTGACATATTTTAGAACATTATGAATAAATTTTTAATAAATATGAATACTTAGATGTAATGGATAAATTGCTTGAAAAATACAGTTGCAGGAGAAATAGACAATCAACTAATACTATAACTATTTAAAAAGTTTAAGGTAGTAGTTAAAAATCTTTGCTCCAAAAAAAGTCCAGGTTCAGGTAGTTTCAGCTACCAGGTCTCTATAATTATTAACAAATATATAATTCTCATATGTAACAAGCAATTACAAAGTGTAGAAAAATAGAAATTATTACTCAAGTAATTTCTGAAGTTATTACATTATTACCAAAACTTGACAAGGGCTCTATGAGAAAGAAAATCTCATGTCCAATATTCACTCATGACTAAAAAGACTCAAAAATGCCAGCAAACCAAATCCAGTAATAAAGAAAAAGACAGATTTAGTCTAGAATTGCAAATTTGATTTCCATTACAAAATCGATAGAAATAATTTACCCAAATAACAGATTAAAGGAGAAAATTTATCTTACCTATTTTAATAGATGCAAACAAACAAAAAACCTTTGATAAAAACAACGTTCATTTAGGTTTAAACAAAAATAAGCCAGACTCTCAGCAAACTAGCTCCAGAAAGCTTAGCAACCATAATAAAGTGTATTTTTATTAAATAGAGACATAAAACCTTAAAGTATGTGTCTAATTTGCTATAGTCAGAATTGTAACAAGTCAAGAGTTGCCTCCAATAATCACTATTCACCATTACACAGGAGTACCTAGTAAGTGCAGTAACTAGAACTAAAAAAAAGAACAAAAATTATAAAATCCAGAATGGAAAAAAAATAAACACTGTCATTACTTGTAGATATTATAAGAATCTTCATTGAAAATTCAAGCTAACCTATAGGTAAATGATTATAATTAATAGAAGAGTTTAGAAAGTTTTCTAAGTTCAAATAAATATTAAAATTTATTAACACTCTATAAACTACCTACAAACAATATGGAATTTCAATAAAATCAATAACACATACAATACCCATATAACATTAGTTTTCTAGGAATAACACTAAAAAAAATCTGAGAATATAATATAAACATTTCATCTCTACAGATAATAAATAAGCAGCAAATAAATATAATATAGAATGGATGATTCAATACTGAAAAATAGTCAACTATCTCTTAATTTAATTAACCTCTACCCCAGAACCATGTACAAAAATATTTATAGCAACATTATATATAACAGCCAAAATCTAGGAACTCCCCAAATGCCAATGAAGAGGAGATGTTGTAGAAAATTAAACAATGGTAGAAATGAATCAACTAGAATTACACCCATTGACAGAAATGAATCTCAAAAATAATTTTAAGTAAAGGAAGAAAGTCATACATTATGATTGAATTTTTAGATCAAGTCCAAACACAGGAAAAATGCAACAGTATTTGTTTAGGTATACACAAATAGGTAGTAAAAATCTACACAGATGATCCTTTTCCTTGGTTTAGATATAAAGGCCAGAAATGTTTATTTTGATTATGTACTTGCTTGTATATTTGTGTGCAATAGCCCTTTTATTTATGTTCTATTTCATATAAATTAAAAAATGATGAATTTTAGTCTATTTTGTCATATCTTCCAGTGAATCATATAACATCTTAGCAATGAAAGTTTTTTTTAACTCCATAGAAAATTCACACTTTAGAAAATTTGTTATATTACCAATTTTCTTTGTAAGCCAACTTTCCCTTGGCCCAAATAAGATGAGGACATCAACAGCATGTTTATACAGGATGCAGAAAGAGTTATATGAAGCAGAAATAAATGTGGAGTACTGGATTTTGCATCCAAACTCATCAGCACAAGTGAAGGTTAGTCATACCAAATCAAGTGAAAGAAACTTAGATGAATTAATAATTATAGTTATCATTAGTTGAGTTTATAACATGTCCAAATAATTGGCCAATTACTTTAGGTATATTTTCTTTAGTCCTTACAGCAGTTCTGCAAAGAGTAATATCAGAAAGATAAATTGATTTGCTACTTACACAGCTCATGTAGAGAAAAGTTAGAATCTGAACCCAGCTGTGTCTTTTCCTCTCATAGATGCTTTTGTCATTACTCCATATTGCCCAAATATTATTATTTGATGTCTGACAGTAGGGTGTAATGGAGTATGATAAGAACTGATTTTTAATCTAGCTCTGCAAATTATTAGCTGTTTGACCTTGGATATTAATTAATAAATTCTTAAGGACTCAGTTCTATATTTTTTTCTTTTTTTTCTCTTTTTCTTACAAATTGGGGGTAATAATACCTACTACAGGCCCTGAAGTTTAAATAAAATTCATATGTAAAAGTATCTAGTACAAAATATCTGTTCAATAAATTACAGCTTCAGTTCATTAAATTATGTGAACATCTCCAAAAATTTCAGCATCCTGGGGTTAGGAAGATAAATAGATGGTTGGATTCATATAGGGCTAATGGAGCAAATAGAAGAAAAAGATAGAGAGCCGGAAAAGTGAGAATGCTGGTAAAGAACTCACTTTCATGACCGTTCACAGGGTCATGGCCAAGATGGGGAGACAATGAAACCTGGAAGAGTCTGGTTCTCTGACAAATAGAGAACATCCTTGGGATGAGCAACTTTAATGAAGTTGGGGGGAGAGAGGAGCTTCATTTGGAGAAAAGGAATGGAAGAAGAAAATGGAAGAGGACTTTAATTAGGTCAATCACAACCAACCCAGAGCAAAGAATAATTCACAGCCTGAACAACTGCATAGCTATTTAAATACTCTCACTCCGATTTTCCTGATGGGATCAGCTTTGAGAAAGGTTGACCAGGAGGACCTCATACTGTGATTAGTCATAGTTTTGCTGCTGATTTGACTTGGAATGCAGTGTCTCGATGCGGCTCAGAAGTATTTACCAAACAAGAGCTTCTCTATTTCTATGACAGCCTTACCATGGAAAAAAACAAAACAGAAAAGAAACCACGCAAAAAAAAAAAAAAAAAAAACAACCCACAAAAAACAGAGCTCCTCCGGTTGAGTAAAAGCATATGGACTTCCTACCAAATGTTACTCATGTTCATTTGATTTCTAATTATATACCTTTCTGAATTCCTGTTACCAACAACCCAATTTTACAGTCTTTCTACAAAGAATTTTTTGTTACTTTTTCCTAAAAGTAAAATGTTTTCTCTATCTCTGTGTAGCCCAAGACTAGAATTCTGCTGCATCTATACAGACCTACTTGGTTCTTTTTTAACTGCCTGCCTGTTTGCTCAAGTATTGTCAACCTCAGGTCCCCAGCTCCTGTGATCCACCAACTTGCTGTACCCTCTCCAATGCCTAGAATTGTGGTACCCCTTCAATATTGTTCATTGTCAGTTAGATATTCCTCGGCCCTAACAAATGAATCAAGCTCACGACAGACGTCTACCAAGTCAAGTCTCACTGATAAATCTCAATGTATCCCCAGGAATTATTAAAAAGCAGTTCAGAAATATGAAGTATTATAGATTTCTAAAACTTGTATGTTCTCTTCTTCAGCTAATATTGTAAAAGCTATTCATTATTTGTTTTCTCTCTGAAATTTGAAATTGTTTTAATTCTGTCCAGCATTGACTCCAATATCCCCACGAGACATACCTTACTGTATGCAGAAGAAATGCTAATTAGCGATCCTTTAAGTGACAAATGAGACACTGCAGTAAGTAAAGTAGCACTTTGGCTTACACTGAACTTCATACCTGAGCGCATAGCCTCTTTCTGAATGCTTTCATAGTCATGCCAGTCCTTTCTTCTCAAACCATCTGTCCATGCATAGAATTGCCCATCTCCCAGGCCCAGTGGAAATGTCTGTGGAAAAGGAAAGTATTCAGAGCATAAAAAGGAGGTATTTCCTTTTGCATGGTAGGTAAACACAGCCCAGTACATAATAGGCAATCAAAGAATATTTATTGAATAATGATTCTTCTAAGTATACTGAAAAGAAAGCTATTGCTAGTGACAAGGTTAATATACATTTTAAAACCCTTTTCCAGCTTTTAAAATAAAAGAATGGGTCACCCACAACCCCTACCATTTCCTATTTTGTTTCACCCAGAGACATTAATAACTCACTGCATCACCTCCTCTGAGCAAAATACTAGTAATGGTATTAAATGGAATTAATTTTGTTTGTGATTTGTACAGTTTCATTCATTTTGATCAAGTACATTTGAATGGCCTGATAATAATATTAGCAACCATTCAGTGAACTCTCACTATGAGCCAGGCACTATGATAAATACTTTGTGTATAAAAGATTGTTTAATCTTTATGATAGTCTGTGGTTGTAAATCTCCATTTTTCTGTCAATTAAAGTAAGGCCCAGAGAACTAAAATCATTTGAATTCAATCACAGTGGCAAAGTCAGAACTTGGAACAGTTCTGTTAAGACCAAAACTGTGGTCTTAACAACTATTAATACTGTCTCCCATCTAGATTTCTGTTAAAGTATGGTGCATGGTTACACTTGCAGTTGAAATTAGCACCTACTCAACAACTGTCGTCACAACATATGTTTTATGCTTTGTTAAAACCCAATATGTTCCAATGTCAACTTGAAAATTATGTTTGTGTACATTGCTGAAACTACTTTTTTGGTGTTTATTTTTGGTAATAAGAAACAAATGTTTTGAATGAAATTTATTTTCACAATCTTAATACTCAACATAATGTAAAATAAATGTTTTCATATTCACATATTATTTTTCTTTTATTTGGTTTACTTTCTGAAATAAATAATACGTCTACAGAATGAAGAGAAAAAAATTAAAGTTTCAATTTAGATAAAACAAAAGATGAATAATTTCAATGAAGAAATTTTATTCTAAGAGGCTTTCCAAGGCAAATAAAATGTCTTATTTCTTAGTGTGAAACAGTATGACTATTGTGCTTATGAAAAATTATCTCAGTCCATCTTTGTAGGCTATAAAGGATCCACATGTTTGAAAGGATGAAAATGGAGCTTGGCATAAAAAAAAAAAGTACTTAAAATCAGAAGAAAGATTTGCCAAATCAGATGCCTGTTATCTAGATATTTAAAGGAATTTGTTACAAGATTGGTGTTTTCAGGAAAATGAAAACAATAGAAGAATAAACATACAAGGATGATGATGAGTTTATGTAAAATGTTAAGGATAATAAGAATAAAAGTTAAAAGGAAGATGACAAGAAAGAAAGTTATGGAGAGTTAACAGAAAAAAATATGGTAAAAATAGAAGAAAATGGGAAAAATAATTTTGGAAAGAAATTTGGGCTTATAATAGCAAACATTAAAAACATATCATGTGTTTTTTCTAATTGATATTGATTTCATAATTAGAAATTTTACCAAAACTCAGCTGAGAATCAGAAGTTTTAAATAATCAAATAGCTTTAAAATACAAAACTCATGTTTTGTTTCAAACTTGAATTCACAATAATAAACACTGAGCAGTAATGAAAATATCTTACACTGATTCAAATAATACCAATTTATAAACATCACTTTCAGATTAAAATAGATAACTTCAAAATAAATTTTGACATTAAACATGGAGATGTTCTTGTGTAAACTCCAAATATACAAAACTCTCTCTGGTTACCTAGTGGTTCACAAACAGGCCACTGAACATGGAGGGCAAGGAGAGCCCAAGGAAAGAAGCAGACCACTCCAGTATGGTAGGTGACAGGTGTAATAAGCAAGGGAACTTAGATATGAGGCTTGTCTTGGGCACCACAAGACAAGTAGATCCTTGCACAGGCCCACAGAATCTTAAAAGTTTATATAGAGACCTTAATTGGGTTCAGTCGCATATGCAGTCTAATAGTCTCAACAACCCCTTACTCTCTCAAGGCTGTTGTTTTAAACAGCTCCTAGTGTGGGAATAGTAGGTGCAGTGTACATTCCAAGGACAAGGGAGGGGTTCGGAGCCTCCAATTGCCCAGGTCCCATTCTCCTGTCAGCTGGTGGTCATGTCTTCATGATGATCTCCTCCAACACTTCACCCATCTTGACCAGCTCTTACAATCTAACACAGTCCCCCTCTTCTGCAATGTGCCCTATGAAGTCGGCAAGGGTTTTATTAGCATGGAAGTGATTCATTTGGTTGCTATCTGGCTGCATTGAGGCAGAGGTCACAAGAACAATATAGGCACACACATGTGAAAACACAGGTTAAGATAATGATTCCCAACATTTTTTTTTCCCCCTCCAGGAGCCCCAGCGTCACAACCATTGATTTACTAAGTCCTCTAGGCTGGGGGTTAGAGTGCTCTGGATGTAGTTCCCCCTCACCCAGGGGTGCTAAGTAACTCACCCATCCCAGTAGGACATCTCATTGCAAATTCCAATAGATAATTCCTTTCCTAGGTATAATGGAACATGGTATTCTCAGCAGCATAGCGTGTTGATCCCAAAACTTCCATACCTTTATAGTACTTGGTACCTTGACAGGGGTCCCCAGTCTGTCATATGGGGCAATAGAGCCTACTGGTTGACCATAAAATTGTACTAAAGCTTCGACAGTACTTTAGTCCACCTGGCCAAAGTGGTTTTGTCTGTTAGTAATTCAAACTGCTGCTTTACTATTTCCTTTTCTATTTTCTACCAAACCTGTTGTTTTGGGGTTATAGAGGAGATGAAATCTTTATTCAATGCCATGTTCTTTTCCTCAGGCTTGCACATCACGACCTTTGAAATGTAACCCCCAATCACCATCTACTCAACGAGGGTATCCATATATGATACTCAGCTTCTCTAATCCCCTAACAGCAGCAGCCTAGTTTGCACAGAGACAGAGGGAAGCTGGGGTTAATTAAGCCAGCGGCAGTGTCCACACAAACAAAGGTATGTTTAGAAGCCCCCTAGGAGGTAGGGTGCCAAAATTCGCTAATATCTCACTGCTTGGGAATGCTATCTTTTGGAAAGTCTGCCCCCGACTCCTTTGGCAGTTGCCTGAGGCATTGTTTAGAACCCACAGAACATGCTGTTACTGCATTAAACAAGTCACTGTATTTCAAGGGCAATGTGTCATCTTTGGTAATATACCATCCCACCCAGGCACTATGGTGCTTGTTCTTCCTATGCAACCAATCTGCTATATCTACTAAAGGGTCAGTTTATGGCTCTTACCTAAGCCTGAGCATCAGCTTGCTGATTGCCAGGTGTCAGTGCCTTTAGGAATCTAGACACGGAAGGCAGTGAGGTTTGCCTCAGGCTATTGCAGGTAAATCCAAATGCGTTTCCCCATATCCTGACTCCACAAGGGCTTATTCATGATCATTCACCCCTCAGGTTCCCATTGTCCAAGCTAAAGAGTTAATCGCTTTAGAACAACCCAACTGTCAGTGTAAAGAGTTAAAGGCCAAGTGATCACCAGCCAAACTGTTAATGAGTTAAGCCCACTGGCTGCTATGGTTTATTCTTGTTTCCATCCAGATGGTGTCAGTATTGGACTGAATAACAACAGCAGTCTCTGGATAGATAGCCCTGACTAGATCAATCACTAGGAATTTCCCCTGTTCCTTCTCTACAGGCCATTGTAGCCAACACAGAAATAGGGGCAGGGACATTTGGAAGATCTACATCCTCTGCAATGCCTAGTAGCTCCTGCATTCCCAGAAACTGTGGGCTGGCGGACATGGTGCTCCTCTGCTGTAAACAGGCATGCCGCTTAGTCAAAGTGGGAGTTTGAGCCAAGGCAGAAGTGGATCAATGCCACTGTCAGGTGGGGAATAAACTTCCTTCGAAACCCTCAAATCCCTACAAAGGCTTGTACCTCTTTCATGTCCTTAGAGGTTGGGTAGCTTCCCCTCACCCAGGGGTGCTAAGTAACTCCGCATCCCAGTAGGACATCTCATCGCAAATTCCAATAGATAATTCCTTTCCTAGGTATGATGGAACATGGTATTCTCAGCAGCATAGCATGTTGATCCCAAAACTTCCATACCTTTTTAGTACTTGGTACCTTGACACCTTCTCTCAATCACAGCTTCTGGGACAACCCACATCTTATCCAACCAGATGACCCTCAGATCTTGCCTGCCACCCCATGATATATTGCAGGGCAGTGCAGGTAGCCTTGAGGAAGCACTTGAAAAGTCCATTGTTGCCCCTCCCACATGAAGGCAAATTGATCTTGTGACTCAGCAGCTAGGAGTATACTGAGAAAAAACCCCAGAAAAACAAACAAACAGAAAAAACCCTTGCTAAGTCCAATACTGCATGATATGCTCTTAAGACTGGGGACAAGGTATCTAAGATGGTGGCAATGTAGGGCAAAGCCACATGGATTGGGAACACTACATTATTTAATTCTCAGTATTCCGTGGTCATCAGCCATGAGCCTTCTGGCTTATTTACTAGCCTTATCAGGCTGTTGAAAGTACAATGGGCAGGGCATATAATACCCACTTGGTACAGTGCTTGGATAGTTTCTCCTATTTACTTATACCCCCAGGTAATTTATATTGATTGACAGTTACCAATTTTCATAGGGACTGGTAGACTTACTGGTGCCCAGTTGGTGTTATCCCTCAGCACTGTTTTGATTGCTCTAACCCAGAGGTAGAATTCATGCAAAACGTTTTTGCGGAGTTTGACCTTATAAGGTATCAGTGCTCAATATGTTTTCTGGTATAGGAGAGATAAAAACCTCATACTCTTGGGGCAGGGGGGTGGGTGATGGGTGGAGAATGCCCAATTTGCAGTGTCAGAGCAATCTTCCTAACCATAACCATTTGCCTTCCATAACCACTGATGGCTCTGAAGGGGCTGGAAAACTTCTGAGGGTTACTATATATTAGAGAATATTTATCTCTGTATCAACCAGACCCAGCACCTTTTATTTCTGGGAGACCCATGAATAGGGAGCTTAACATGAGGCTTTTGATGGCCTCCAACAGACCTTACCTGGAGGCAATCTTGGCCTGCATCTTATACTTGGGACTTGGGGGCCACCAATCCAAATAGGACTGTATCCCTGAGGCCTCTGCTGGAGCTGGTGGGACATTAGGGTAGTAGGGGCAAGGGGAACAGACCTGAACTGTTGTTCATGTTTGAAGGCTTTCCACAGGCTGACCAACAGTGTTGGGTTGCTGTTTTATATTTTCAGGTGGAGCTTCTAGCAGCAATGAGGTCAAACCACATTTGTTTCTGGGTTATTTTGATCAAACCTTTTATAGCTAGCTGACTGGGATAGCCTTTCAGGTTTTCAAGCTCCCTCTCTGTCTCTCTGTCAAGCTGCCTCTCTGTCTCCCTCTCTTTCTCACAGTAAGTTCCCATTCCTAAGATTTGTCTCTCCTCCCCACCCCCGCCATCAGCAGTGGATTACCTAATATTATAAATGTCTTGTCCCAGGGCTCAGTTCAGCATAGATATCAGCGTCCCATACCAAGTGCTGGGAATGGACTGGAGAACCCTGGCTTTCATTCCTGCAGTGAATGTGTGAATGTGGCCTGATTGGGACCTTCAAAGACAGGGGCATTGATGGCTTATCCCATTTCCAACTCCCTAAGTTCTTGCTGTACCTCCTCTATAGATTCCCATTCCAGGATCTCACTTGCCCATGGAGATCCTCTCATTGGGTAAAACCTCCTTGCAGCCTAGAAAATCCAATAGATTTTGTGATCAAAGCCCTGATTGACACCACTCAGCACACCCTGGTTGCTTAAGACCACGGTCCACAGCATCTAATACACAGGCCACCCTCCTGGTGGATAGCCAACTCGTAATTTTCCCCACAGATGCATCCTTCCCAAAGACCGTTTCTTTGGTCTCCCAGCTGGCTTGCCAATTGTTGGTTCACAAACTGGCTCCATACACAGAGGGCGTGAAGAGACTAAAGAAAGAGGCAGGCCATTCCAGATGGGTATGCGGCACATTTAATAAGCAAGGAACTTATATACAAGGCTCATCCTGGGCTCCAGAAGACAAATAGATCTCTGTACCCAGCCACCAAATCTTAAAAGTTTTTATGGATACATTAACTAGATTCAGATCTGGATATATTCAGTCCAAACGGTCTAAACAACACCTTACTCTCTTAAGGCTATGCCCTTTAAACAGTGTGGGAATGGTGGTGGAAGGACAAGGGAGGGGCAAGGATCCTCTAATTGCAACGATCCAGCTTGGGGGTCAACCAGTGGTCATGTCCTTTCTACAACCTCCTCCAACATTATCAGGCACATTCTGTTGCCCTTATTTTGATTTATTTGGTGTAGAGAATTCTTAGCAACTGGTAATACAAAGCAGATTGAACAAAAGAGTTAATTTTTGCTTTCTCTAGACACTCATATGAAAATGACCGTAAAGCATCGGATGAATCAAGAAAGCAGATAGTTAAATTGACATAAAGTTTTTGTAAATGGCTGAGATTACTGAGAGGAAAACACTTTTAATGACACTGGATATTGAAAATATTTAAAATTAGAGGCATCTGGTATTTCTGAGGGCGAAGTTAAAGGTCAAAACAAAATGACTGGTATTTTTGTGCAGGGCAGTTAGACTCTCCTGGGTTCTCTTATCAATTCCAACATCAAAGTGATTTCTGAGAAACATCCACTGCACTCTCCACCCATAGAGTAGTGGATTTTGAATGAAAGAAGAATGTTTCCAGGCTATTAGAAACCATTGAAAACAAGGGTGCCAAGCTGTAGTGAAAATCAAGATTCCATGTAAGTCTATATACCAAGCATTGATAACCAAAGCTTTCTGCTCCAACTTGGCTCCCAGAAAGCTGTCATTTCCTTATACCCCTTAAACAAGAGAAAGATAAATTCTTATCTGGAGAATTGAGTTGAAAGAGATAGGGGTACTCCTTCTAGGTATATACCCAGGCATTACATGGGGAAGTCCTCCTCAACCCATAAAACTTCGTAGTAGTATTTTCACTACTTCACTTATAAGTATGAACAGGTAGCCAAGATTACCAAATATTTGGGAGAGCTTTTAACATAAAATTCAGAGGGCAAAATAAATAAGAGACATAATAAATTTGAAGGAAACAGAGACAATGTAAGGCTCAGAAAAATTCTTCCCTGCCCCCAAAATCTAAATTCAATTCCCTCAAAGAGCTTTAAGAAAAAGTTCCTCCATAGAAACAGAAATTAAAAAAAAAAAAAGAAGAAGAAGAAGCATGTATAGAATTTGAAAAAGAGCTCTTGGAAGATGAAAATGGGATGGCAAACATAGAATAATTAAGAAATAGTTTGAAAAATTAAGGGCAAGGGAACCCTACTAAGATAAAAAAAAAAAAAAAAAGAAGAAGAAATAAGAGAGCCAATGGCAAAGTTATAACATTGAAGGAATGGCAGCAAGCCTGGAGATCCTCCAGTCCTGAGTGGCTCTGCAAAAACACAAACAAAAAAACTAAAAACCAAATAGACAAACTTACCCTTTGTTTAGTCTTTTAAAATGTATTAAAAGGAGAGTTACAGTTCTTCCGAAGAGATTGGGGTGAATTAATGATGCATGCATAAAAATATAGACAAATAAAAATTGAGACAATCAGGCTAGAGGCGATAAAAAATACAATGTACAAGAAATAAAGTATAATTGTAGCACACTATTTGATTCAGGTATGAATACTCTTACCCAAACACTAGTTTAACTAAAATTGGTTTTATAGCTACACCAAAGGTTGAGGGCAAGGGTGGAAAAAGTTAACTAAATACACATTTTATATAGTAGGAAAACAATAGCTAAAAAAACAAAAAGAAAAAATCAAGTAACAGTAATACACACATGTTATCTACAAATATAGATGCATATAACAGAGTAAAGATAAAATATTGACATTGTTGCGCCTGGGTATCAGAAAGTACAAGTAGAGGGAAATGGCCTAGGGGGTTGCTGGTTACCATTATATTATGATTATATTTACATTATTTGCAAATATTACTTCAGATAAAAAAATAAATCTCAAAGTTTCTTTTTTTTTTAAGATTTTATTTATTTATTTGAGAGAGAGAGAATGAGAGAGAGCACATGAGAGGGGGGAGGGTCAGAGGGAGAAGCAGACTCCCTGCTGAGCAGGGAGCCCGATGTGGGACTCGATCCAGGGACTCCAGGATTATGACCTGAGCCGAAGGCAGTCGCTTAACCAACTGAGCCACCCAGGGGCCCTCAAAGTTTCTTAGACATTCTTGGCAGTTACCAGTACTCCAGCAAGGTATGTTAGCATCATGAGAATATTTTATGATGGTAGAGGAATCAGGTTAATGCAGATCATCTGAAACGTACTTTAATAAAGGCTATCTGAGGATTTGCTACACTAATACCTCTTCTTATCTGTATCAGTGCTTCTCACAGACTAGCAGCATCAGCATCACCTGGGAACTTGTTAGAAATACAATTCCCTGATCCCAACTCATGCCTGTTAAATCAGAAACTTTGAGAGGGGAGAGACACAGAAATCTATGTTTTAACAAGTTCTTCAGGCGATTCTAAGGCTTACTAAATTTTGAGAACCACTAATCCATATGAACAGGAAAGTGATATGATTATCACATTAAGAAAACATGTCAGACTTATTCACAAAGCATGTGCCATGATCTACCGAAGATTTTTTTTTTTTTTTCAGGGCTAATGACCTATAGAAAGATTAAGTGTGTTTGCATCCTTTTCACCTGCCAGAAAGGTAGGTGAATAAACCTAAATCAGTCCCAGTATATTTGTATAGAACTGCCTTGGTTCTGACAGCTTAGCAAATGACCCATCAGTATTCTGACCTTTCCTTTCACATGAGCAATCTCCAGCACCCAGATCCATTTGCTTCTCTCCTGGGTTATATCATGTGTCCTCTCTATGATTACAGTAGTACAGATTATCTCTGACCTTGTAAAATAAATATAATGAGTATCGTACTTTCATGAGGCGTACATTTCAGACCTATCATTCAGTCGGCCATTTATTTGTGAGCACTTTTTGTTTTTCACCTTTTGTTTTTGCAGACTTTTTATTCATTATAATGTTACTACACTACAAATAATTAACTTGAAAAAATTACCAGGGATGACAGAGACAGAATCCATTAAGTAGAAATCATATGCAATAGAGCTGAATCCTGGAGCCTACTGAAAGATAATATACTTGAGAATGGGTCATGAGAAAAAGTTTCCAAGAGTAAAACATGACTTGTAGACAATGCGTTTACCAGAGGTAGCAAACTGAAACACTTTCTGGGGTCAAAAATGTGGCATGAATGGGCCAAAAACTCGGGTGTGCCACTCTAGGAATGGATGGATTCTTGTGTTATCTAACTATTATATTTAACTACTGAATATCTTAAAATACATCTCAGGGGCTGTCTGCAAAATCCAGGTGAATAAAATATCTTGCCCCTTGCCTCTAAATTAGAGTAGTTTTATTTATTATAACTACAGATAGTGATGACATTGAAAAGACACATTTGTAAATCTCTATGAAGAAAAGATTGTCTGTATCTTAAAACCTGTCTTAGGTTTTATAAATCAACAACCAATGGACTTTTATTCTTACAATCAACCATAAACCTACCACTATACTTGCTCCTTAGAAGACAATGTGATATAGTGGAAGTACTCTGGATCCAGGGCCAGAAGACAAAAATTAAAATATTCTGAAACCATGTGCAGGAAATCTACATTTCCTTTAGGTCCCTCAGTTATGACATATGTGAAATTCATATACGAAATTAGGATAATAAAAATATCTACCTTACCTACCCTAAAAGGTTTTTAAAGTAGTAAATCAGATAAAGTATATGAAAGCCCTTTGCTTATCAAAAAGTGATATAGAAATGCCAGTTGTTTTTTCCATCTAGGCTATTTTTTATAGATATTTGAGTTATTTCCATTGCCCTTGAAGCATTAGAACACAGGTGCAAAGTAAAATTTATATACCTTTAAACAAATACTAAATTACTTGAGCCAAACTCTATGACAGTAGATGTTAATACCACATAGAGATGGGTGTGAAATCTTATAATGGATGTGATTAAGTTTTTAAGCCACCTGGAAGATGTTGTAAGCTAACAGAACACTAAAAAAAGCAATATAATGGATGGTATGGATGGGAAAAGGAGATGATGAACATTTCTTCTTATACAATTTTATCCTTATATGAGCCAGATGATGAGTTGGGGTTCAGAAGTATCAAGATCACATAATTAAAAGTCTTCAAGATTGCATGCCTAATAAGAGCTAAACTAGAATGTGAACTAAGTCTGCCTTATGAATTACTAAAAATAAACAAGTGTGGAGATTTGTATGATTCTCTCATTATTCATTTATTCAAACTTTATTACATAAAATAATTTAAGTATATTAGAAAATAAAACTAGAGAGATAAGATGAAGCCAAGAAAAATTCATACACAGGACTTCCGACTTTATGCACTGAGTTATAGGGAATCATTAAAGCCTCTCAAACTGAAGAGTAATACAATGAAATGTTATGCAAATGTTAGTTTTGTTGTTGTTCTAACATCCTCTTTCTTCTTGAGTTTGAACACAACTACAGAACATGCAGTGGGCCTAGAATAATCTACAGAGAACGTTCTGCATTTTTATATACTCACAAAACATATTGATAAGTTATTGTCAGGATATAAAATCTTTTTTTTTTTTTTTTACTGGACAGAAATCTTGTTCTTTACATTCTTTGTAAATTCTCAGATGTGATGTTAACATAATTCCAAGATAATAATGAAATAAAATAAAATAAGCCTTGAGCTGGTATCAATCACTGAAACCTCTAGTCTCCCTCTTGACTTTGTAAAGATGGTGTCTAAAGGGGAGTTGAGAACTCAAACGTATGAAGCAGGAAGGAGGCTGAACTAAGGAGTTCAGCTCATATTTTAGATTTTAAAATTTTCCAATAGCATCTGGAAATCTGAATTGCTATATAAAATATCTTAATTTTAAAATGTTGAACAAATTCGAATATTTACAAAATACATTGTGTAAGATTATATCTTCAAATATCCAGGCTACGGTTACCATTCCCAAACCTATACTAGGCTTATGCCACAATCTTAATCTTGACGTCACTCAGTTGCCTTAGAAATTGATGGTATTGTCTTTTATCTGCTGTGAAGTTGGCTGAGATTACCAAGACCTTGAGCATATAAACCTATCCTCTGTATTTGCATTGGTATCTCAACTCCTGAGGGCACAGAATGATTTTCACGTATCTTGTTAATAAAACTCATATAGTCTCTCTACGAGGGGGCTGTGTAGATCATTATAACTAAAGACAAACACTGAGGCAAGATTGGTGAGGAGATCTGCAAAAGTGAAAAAGTCAGAGAAAGAGTAAGTTCTGGTGAACGGTAACTAAATAGAGCTCTGTTTTTTATTTTGAGCATGAAAAAGACTAAACAATTGAGTGGCATCAGCTCAGCATCCCAGATAAGATCATTTCTTCCTGATGATAAAGTTACACTGATCGCACAAGTTGCAGAACGAAATTGTGTCATATAGTAATGGTTACTTTTATTATACATATTCCTGTATGGAATTGATTTTCAAAGAAATAAAAAAGGATACTATCATACTTATGTTATAGTAATATCAACATTTTATTTTAAATAACTATATTCATGTAATACAAGGAACACACAATTTGAAAGTTCTACTAACATCTTCTGCTTCCTGTTCCAATCTCTCTGAAACTATTTTTAATGAGATTTTCTTTCTTTGATCAGTGGGAAGATTTAAACATTTTGTTTGCAAAGACAAAGGTCACGGACCCTCATTTTATGACTTCTTGGGGTGTTTGTGAAGAATTTCTGAAGCGGCCTCCTTATTTAGATCAGACACATGTCTGGGTAGCTGAAAAAGAAAGAAAAATGAATTGTGTTTTAATTTTGTTCCCCATATTGTTACTTCATACATCTCATTAACCTTACAACCAGAACTAATTGTCAGTAAACAGAAGTTTCTGTTAGTAACCAGAGAGATCAGTAGCAAACTATTCTCCTGTGAATAGAGGACAATACTGTTAAAGGTAGTTTCTTGTTGTTGTTGCTTTTTTTTTTTTTTAGTTAAAGAAAATTAGCTGTAAGTGTTTGATAAAAGCTTCCCTGTTATTAAATAGGAGTAAGAACTCAACAGTAACCATAATCCAGCTGACATACTATATTTCTGTTTAAGCACATAAGGTAGAATAGTTGTGTTAGTGACCCTCAAAATTACTGTAATTTTTACTTTTTTCCACCACAACAGAAACATGTTAACTCAACAGGAAAGCCCTCCTTATCCCTGATTGCTATGCAGCAGCATACCTTGGAGAAATATTCAGGAGATCAGCATCTTACAAAAATGACAAATTTCCTGAGATTTTTTTTTTCCATCTCAAAGTATTCACTTTGTGTTTCCTAAGGGGAAAGATTAAAAAAAAAAAGAAAGAAAGAAAAGAAAAGAAAGAAAGAAAACTTAGTATAGAAGTGGACAGCATTTCTGTGAAAATTTAAAAGCAAAGAAAGATCATGTCAAAAAAAAACATATTATATTAACCTTCAAGAATCACCTGGCCCCCTGGTGAAGGAGATTCCATACACTTGCAGTTTTCTGGAGGTATAAAGCCTGGGTTTCATGACCCCCTGAACTTTTCTTCAGAAGGACATCATATGGTGCCTCTAGAATTCCACCCTATCAATTCTTCAAGGAAAAAACATAGCATCCTCAGTTGTTCTCCAGAATCAATATTATCTTAAAATGTGACTCTATTTTTCTTATTAATCTGAGCTCACTGTGCTATGTCTAAAGGGAAACATATAACACAGAAAGATGAAATGAGGATTAGAGAGAAAAAGCGAAGATCTTTTGTCATGGTAAGTATGAGAGTGACAAGGAAACCAAAATAGAGTGCCGATTCTTTCTCCAAGTTGCATATGTCACCCGGGTGCTTTTATGTAACTACTAATAAAGTAAACATCAGAATAGCACTAAACTCAGAATTACAACTGAGGATAGACAATTAGTTCATAATTAAGAAATGATTAGACTGTAGCATGGCTTAGTCATCTATTTCAAACCCCTAAAATATCATTGTATAAATATATGCTGAATTCAGGCATTATTATCATTTTCATAATAACTAAAATCATCAAGGCATCAACCATATGCATGCAAATGTAGATAAGACCTCACATTACCTTCAGGGAGGTCTTTTCTACTTTTAGTATTGTTAGAATTTTAAATGACCTTGATAGTGATAATTTTAAATTTTTATCTGAAGGAAATTTTCTTAAATGGTGAAGACAGTTGTAATATACAAACTTCATACTTGGAAGACTCGAAACTGTTTTTGAGCCTGTCTGTCTTAACAGCTGAGCTGGTGTTTCAAGTTAGTTCCATGTTCAGGAAAATTTAGTAAAGGTAACACAGTCATTCTGAAACATCAAAAATATAACAACTATTTATTTTCAGTTGTATCACAACCTAACAAACAAATTTATATATAATGGATCATTGGCAAATCAGATTTATTGCTGACAGATAGAGAGCAGAGGGCATTTTCCCATGTTCCCCTTCCACTATCAGTATTTTAATGCTGGTATAATTTTATTGAATCTGCCATTCAGCTGGTCAGTCAACAGGTATTTATTGAATGCCTGCTGTGATACTAGAAATATAATCGTCAGCCAGACAAAATTGTATCCCTGGGGGACCTTATCTTCTAATAGGAGGAGGCATTCATTGAGCCAATATTAATTGAGCATCTACTATGTGCTTGGCATCATCCTAAGTATCTGAGATTTATCAGTGACTAATGCAAAGAAAGATTCATGTCCTTGAGGACTTTACACTCTAGAAAGGTGATATTTTTAAAAATACATAATAAACAAATGAACTTTTTAAGATTGCCTTCAATGAGGTCTTCTGTACTTTATTAATTTAAGTAATGGGGGATGTGGGAGGAAGGCAGGGGGCAGAGATGAGTTGAGTTTGGGACACACTGAATTTAAGATGCCTAAGACCTAGAAAAAGGGATTCCTGGTAGTAATTGGATTTACTGGTCCAATTGAGCAATAATTTCCCACTGGAAAATTTCACTCTAAAAATTATTTATGCAAAGTATTTCATTTGAATATAGAGAGACCTATTTTTATGTGGGTGGGCAAACATCTTTTCAGAAAGAATTGCCAATGCTTTTGAATATCCAAGCCAGGTTGCTTGTAGTAGTATTGATTATCTAGCATAAATATAATTTGTCTACAGTGTTTGGGGGAAGGAGGGAATTTCCACTTCTTTAAATACCAAATAATAAAATGTCAGAACTGGACAAATAGAAGAGAAAGCACTTAAAATCTAAATCTTAAAAGGGTCTTGGATCATGACTTTCACACCTAATTATTTCAAATACCAGCAAAGATGTTTTCCAAGCTCTTAATTTAGAGTATCTTATTCAACAAATTGTATACATGAAAGACCATAGATCATTGTGTTTTCCTGGTATCTACTCTGTACTCTGAAAATAATTTACTTACGGGAAATAACTTTGATTGTTATGATTACAGCTTATAGTCAAAAGTTTTTAAAATTAGAACTAAATTTAAAACACACTATTTTATGGAGCATAGATATGAGATTGACTAGCTTATTATTAAATGTGAAAAAGAAAGATTTATCTGCATTTGGTCATGAAACAAAACAAAGATCTGCATAGTATTTATCATTTCTGTGTTAAGGGTGTCAAGTGCACAACGATGCAATTTGTTCTACTTTACTGCCTTTGGTATCTTGAAAAGTATTAATGAAGGAAGTATTTCATATTAATAGTAAGTAGAGATATCAAGGAGTAAGAATACAGTAAAATATTTTACTTTTATAATTAGGATTACTCTTTTGTCTATATGCTTTAAGGATAGATGGCCAACACATACTTGTATAATCTGAGATACTTTCTGATTGCAAAGTGATCTAATCTATAAATGTGACTTTGGCTAAACTCTTTAGTATACATCTTTCTATCATCCCAAATATCTGAAATAGATAATTCCTGATTCTCTAGAGAGATAAAATAATTAGTAGTCAAGAGCACAAATTCTAGTGTCTCACCTTCTTACTCTATAAAATAAGAATAACAGAACTTATCCCACATATTTGTAAGATGAAGGTAAGATTCACTTGTAAAACAGCCATCATAGTACTTAGCACATGGTAAATGTACATAAATACACACACACATATTCAACTGATGGAGAACTTAATTATATTTTCAATTTTAATATAAAAATCATAGATTTTCAAGTTAATATTTTGTCAAATACAATAAAGCTATTACAGAAAAACTTAATGTAAAAATTAGTAACCTTATGTATCTAGGAAAATAGATTGCTTCCATTCAAAGTCTTGAATATTCTGGTCTTCCCAACTGCTATAAACTTTTAGACCTTTAAAATTTCTCTAATATAACTACTCTAAAAATGAATTGTAAAAAATGACCATAAGGGATTTCTGGTTTCAACTTAAGCCTATAGGGAGTTTGAAAGTTGTCACCTTTGTCCTTACTACAAGACTGAAACTAAGCAAACTTTTCTTGGACCATCAAAGAATTGAGGCTTCAAGGGAAACCATCACCCAAAAATGACAGGTGAATAGAAAAAGCCACAGCCAAGATCTCTTTACTTGGAACAGAAGATGCAGGAGCCATAAACAAGCAATAATTAAATGATAATTTTGATGAATTGATGGAAACTAAGTATGGACCATCAGGAGAATCAGAAACACTTGGATTTCGAGTCCCTGGATTTAGGAGTCCCCATCCTTTCCTGGGTTTTACTTCCAGGAAAGAAGGTATCGTGTCATTATGTTGAAAAGCCATAAAGATCCTCTTATGGCTCTTTTGGAAGAGAGGAAAAGCAACATGTGTAAAATATGCCTATATTGTTCTCCATAACAAATACCTACTCTCCAGGGGAAAAGAGAAACTGACTACCAGAGACTTACCCAACTTGGGGAAAGCGCTTTTCCCTGAGGATTCCAGTTTACTCTAACTTTCTTGTATCATGTAAGCAGAAGCAAAGAAAGCCTTGTGAAAGTCACATTCCACGGAAAGGCCCACTAAAAGACTGGGATTTAATTGTAAGGTTATAGGACACTTACTTTCCCCCATCCTTACCACCATACCAACAGGGCTCAAGTGTAATAACTGGATTATAGTTGAAAGACACGGTTCTACCCAAAGAGCAGTTTTCTCAGGGAAGCCCAAAGATAGAGGAGAGACCAAAACAGGGAACAGGGACACTAGAGGAACTTGAAGTTCCTGACCTGGGCAGCTAGAGTAAACATTAAGGACAACCCAATTCTTATTAGCCACATAAACATAAAACCTGGTAGTAGAGACCTATTTATCTCACTTCCTATTATCTTATATATTGTGTCTGGCTTTTGACAAAAAAAAACTGAAAGGTATGCAAAAGGCTAAAAAAAAAAAAAAGGAAGCAGTAGCAGCAGTCTGAAGAGACAAAGCAATCATCAGAACCAGATCCAGAGATAACATAGATTTTTCAATTATCAGAAAGTGAATTTAAAATAACTAATGTCTTAAAAGTTCTAATGGAAAAAGCAGACAATATGCCAGAATACATAGGAAATGTAAATAAAGGTGGAAACTCTGGGAAAAAATCAAAGGGAAATGCTAGAAATCAAAAACATTAATAGAAATGAAGAATGTCTTTGAACCTCATCAATAGATTGGACATGGTCAAGAAAAGAATCAGGGGGCGTAAAGCTATATGGAGACTTCCACCACTGACATTCAAAGAGGAAAAAAAAATGACAAAAAAAGAAAGAAAAGTAACAACTGAACTATGGGAGAAAAAATTTTTTGAATTAATAATCACTGATAATTTTCCAAAATTAATGACAGATACCAAACAAAAGATCCAAGAAGCAACAGAAGAAAGTAACAAGCAGGACAAATACCCAAAAATCTATACCTATACATATCATATTCAAACTTCAGAAAAACTGAAGATAAAGAGAAAATCTTTTAAAAAGCCAGAGCAGGAGTGAGGGGTAAAAGTTCTGTGCCCAATTCCAATGGATGTGGCTTTTTCCCCATATCCAGCAATTCTCCAACACCAGCTGAAGTCCCACAGTTCAACTCAATTCTGATACTATCTCCCAGAGATAGCACCAATTCCACACGTTAAAGGTTCAGTCCTACGTGAATGCCCCTCACTACAGATGTCAATTACAAGCCCAAGTCCTTCTGACCCACTGGCTAGAAATCAGAGATTCCTACACCTCCTCCTAGGGTTGATTAATTTGCTAGAGTAGCTTACGAAACTCAGGAAACCCATTTACTCACTAGATGACTGTTTTATTTCAAAGGATATTAAAGGATACAAATCAACAGCCAAATGAAGAGATCTACAGGGCAAGTCCAAAACAAAAACTTTCTGTACCCATGGAGTTTGGAGCCTAGCATGGTGGCATGTAGAAGCATTCTGGTTCATTAACCTGAAGTTCTTCAAACTTCCTCTTTTTGAGTTTTTATGAGCTTCATTATATCAGCATGACAGATTAAATCACTGGCCCTTGGTGATTTATTCAACTTCCAGCCCCTTTCCTCTTCTTGGAAATCAGGGAGTGGGACTGAAAGCTCCAACCCTCTATTTGTTATTGGTTCCCCTGGCAACCAGCCCCCATTCTTTGGTGCTTTCTTTTTTTAAAAATTTTTTTGAAGACTTTATTTATTTGAGAGAGAGAGAGAAAGAGAGAAAACGAGCACAAGCAGGTGGAAGGGCAGAGGGAGAGGGAGAAGCAGACTCCCTGCTGAGCAGGGAATCCAATGGGGGGCTTGATCCCAGGACCCAGGAATCATGAGCTGAGCTAAAGGCAGACACTTAAACAACTGAGCTACCCAGGCACCCCTCTTTGGTGCTTTCCAAAAGTTCCCTCATTAAAACTTTGTTGTGGTGTAGAGGGGCTTGCTATGACTAACATAACACCCATTTCACCTTCATGGCTTTGAAGTGTCTTCAGGAACCGAGGACAAAATATTATAACAAAAGATGTTCCATTGTTCTTACCACTCAGGAAATTCCAAAGGTATTAGGACTGTGAGCCAGGAACCATGGGAAAGACCAAATATATATGAGAAATATATATATATATATATATATATATATATATATATATCATATCCAAATGACCAAACATATATTTCTTATAAATCACAATATCACCAGGGAGTGTGGCAACATCTTACCTACAGAGGAACAGGGATAAAACTTTTCTCTAAAAGTCAATTTTGGTCAGAAGCCATGAAAGCAAGAAGGAAAGGGAGTGAAATACTAAAAGTATAAAAAGAAAAACAAAAAAAGAAACACCAACATAAAATTCAATATCCAGTGAGATTATTTTCCAGAGATGAAGACGAAATAATGACTTTTTCAGACAAACAAAAACTGAGGAAATTCATTGCCAATAGATCTGCCCAGCAAGAAATGTTAAAAAATTCTTCAGACAGATGGAAAATGATATAGTTAAGAACTCAAATTTGTATAAAGGAAGGAAGAACATCAGAGCAGGAATAAATTAGGGTAAAATTGTTTTTTCTTATTTTTAATTGCTCTAAGAAATAATGGTTTATTTAAAATATTAATAGTAATGTATTGGATAAATATAGCATATGGATGTGAAACAAATGATAGCCATATCATAAGTGAAAGGAGGGAAGAATTGAGAAAAGTCCATTATAAGAATCCTGAGTTACATACAAAGCAGTATACCATTATTTTAATGGTGGACAAAGATTACTTAAAAATTAATAATGTAAACTCCAGGACAACTAATAAAAATTTTAAAAGAAGTAGACCTCGGGGCGCCTGGGTGGCTCAGTCGGTTAAGCGGCTGCCTTCGGCTCGGGTCATGGTCCCAGGGTCCTGGGATTGAGCCCCACATTGGGCTCCCTGCTCAGTGGAGAGCATGCTTCTCCTTCTCCCTCTGCCTGCTGCTCTGCCTCGTGCTCTCATTCTCTGTATCAAATAAATAAATAAAATCTTAAAAAAAAAAAAGGAGTAGACCTGATACCTAAGACAGGAAATAAATTGAAATTATATTAAATAATCAAAACTAGAGAAGGTAGAAAGGGAATGGAAAATTACTGCAACAGACAGAAAACAAACATGGTAAATAAATACACCAATTAAATGACAGACTGTGAGTGGGAAATCTCTGTACTTTCCTATCAATTTTGCTGCAAATCTAAAACTACCCTAAAAGATAATGCATATAAATAAATAAGTGAATGAGTGAATAAAAATATAATTAATTAATTAATTAATTAGTTAATTAATTAACAGGCAAACCAACCAACCAGTTAAACAAAGAAACAAAAATTAACAACAAATACCCACACAATGGAGATAATTCAAAGGGACGCAAGAACCAACTGCAACTCTTCCCAAATAGCCAAGCTAAAACAATGTGAACACAAAGTAAAGAAGATAGTATCAGATTAGAACACAATGTATTCATTAAATGTCCACGAGACCATACTGATATAAATAAATTACTGAATAAGTATATAAAGTAGAAAGAGACAAATATTCTGTGTAGAGAATTCCAAATTATTTATATAGATTCCCCACCCTCAAGTAGGTGGAACATAACTCGCCACTCCTTAAGTGTTGGCATAGTGACTTTGTTCCAAGGAGTACAGTATGAAGGGGTTAGGATTGGACGTAAGAATTTTACAGTGGGAGAAACCTGACAAACATGCTTTTAGCCAGATGATCAAGGTCACCAAACATTGATAGTGATGAGTCATATCAAATGTGGTATTGAAAACAGTGGTATTCTGTACCTTGATATGATGTCATGAACATGGCACTTTACCTCAATGATCCTCCTCCCTAAAATCCATAACCCCAGTTTAATTATGAGATAAACAGCAGACAGTTCCCAATAGAGGGCCATTTTACAAAATACCTAACCAGTACTTCTCAAAACTCTAAAGGTCATCAATAATAATAAGTAAAGTGTGATAAACTGTCACAGCCAAAAGGAGCCTAAGGAGACAGGCTGACTAACTGTAATGTGGTACTCTAGAATGCATGCTGGCACAGAAAATAGCTATTAGGTAAAAAAATAAGTAAATATTAATACAGTATGGACTTCAGTTAATAAGAATATATTGATATTGTTTCACTAATTGTAATAAATGAATCCTGCTAATGCAAGATGTTAGTAATAGGAGAAACTGTTCTGAGGTTATGAGAACTCTGTGTACTCTCTTTGCAATATTTCTGCAAATCTAAAATTGTTATAAACATGAAGTTTTTTTAAAAATTTTTATTGTTATGTTAATCACCATACATTACATCATTAATTTTTGATGTAGTGTTCCATGATTCATTGTTTGTGCATAACATCCAGTGCTCCATGCAGAACGTGCCCTCTTTAATACCCATCACTAGGCTAACCCATCCCCCCACCCCCCTCCCCTCTAGAACCCTCAGTTTGTTTTTCAGAGTCTATCGTCTCTCATGGTTCGTCTCCCCCTCCAATTCCCCCCCTCATTCTTCCCCTCCTGCTATCATCTTCTTCTTCTTCTTCTTCCTCTTCTTCTTCTTCTTCTTCTTCTTCTTCTTCTTCTTCTTCTTCTTCTTCTTCTTCTTCTTCTTCTTCTTCTTCTTCTTCTTCTTCAACATATAATGTATTATTTGTTTCAGAGGTACAGGTCTGTGATTCAACAGTCTTGCACAATTCACAGAGCTCACCATAGCACATACCCTCCCCAATGTCTATCACCCAGCCACCCCATCCCTCCCACCCCCCACCACTCCAGCAATCCTCAGTTTGTTTCCTGAGATTAAAAATTCCTCATATCAGTGAGGTCATATGATACATGTCTTTCTCTGATTGACTTATTTCACTCAGCATAAAACCCTCCAGTTCTATCCACGTCGTTGCAAATGGCAAGATCTCAATACATTAACAAAAGAAAGAACAAGAATCATATGATCCTCTCATAAAGTTTGTTTTTAAAATGACCGTAAGTCTTTTAATTTTGGAATTTTAACAATACTTATACTTTTTATACTATTAAATCTATCCATTCGCTGAAGTGCATACTTGTCTTTTCAATTCATGGCACTGTTGTCAAAATTTCTCATTCTTTACTGTGATGTATGTTGGCATAATTAATGGCTGTGAAGTGAATAATGGGAAAAGATGGCATTGGCTTTCTCTGTGTTGTACTAGTTTGCATTTAGATGATGATAAACTATTCATTTTAATTATTTTTATTTACTTACTTGTCTTGATACCATTTAACATTTTAATGTACCAACGAACCTTTTTGCCAGCTTGACCAGGAAATAGAAATCCATTCAGCAAAGTGAATTTGCAGAAGGGCAAATATAAATTTGAATAAAATGAAAATTAAACCAGCAGGCTCTATCCCTTAATTATTAAACCTCTGAATAAGTAAATGAAACAGTCTTACTAATAGAATTCCTTATTTTGATCCTATGCTATCATGCCCATGTTGAGAGAGAGAGAGAGAGAGAGAGAGAGAAAAGTATGTTTATTTCATTAAGCTACATTTATGGTCATCAGTTAAAACACTGGAGGTTGATGTCAGTTTGTCTTTGTTTTTCCTTGTGTGGATATTGTTGCTATGATTCAATAAAATGTAATGTTAAAATAAGTAAAGTCTGTTATTATTTTTTAAATGTCTGCTCTTCCAGAACTATTTCATTTTTTTTTTTTTTTGACCAATGACCCTGGGTTCTCCCTCTTTAGAAAGATAGTCAGAATGTGTAAATTTTCAAATGGGATCTTTTAGATTATATTACATCGATGTTTTGGGGGGGACTCATTAAGATCTATCTCCCAGTGGACTTAGGTACCAGCTATATAGTCTGAACTCGCAATGGGTAATTTCTAGAAAGCTGAAACATCTCACCATGAGAGACTGGTTGGACAGAATTTATCTTTGCAATTTTGCAACATGTAAGGTTATAAGATTATTTGTGAATTTTGAGACACGTAATCATATAGAAAAATGAAATCACTTTAATAACAACTTGACCAAATTTTCTCCTTGGTAACTAGACATCCTTGTAACAGCTTTTTTTTTTCTAGAATAGACGGTAGAACCAAGAAAAATAAAATAAAATAAACAGAAAAAAAAGAACTTGAGAATTTCTGTTGTCTGTTTCTCATGTATTTTGAGCAATTATTTATGCTTAAAAAAACTTTTTGTGTCTTCCGGTAATTTTCACACAAAGCTAAAAAGAATAAATCCTTTCTTCTACTTATAAAAGCCATCTAATTATTGGAAGTTAATGGTTCTTCAGTTTTTCACACAGACGTGATTACCAGAGACTTCATCATCCTTGTCAATCTGCACGTATTAACAACCATTCTCATCTGTCATGTCCAGGTAGAGTCTGACCAAACCAAGAAGAGGCAAATTTAACTTCTTGTTCTGAAACCAACATTTCTGTCAAAGCAGCATGAGGGACACTCTATGTTCTCACCTATAAAATGTTTTTTTTTTTTTTTTTTAAGGATTTTATTTATTTATCTGAGAGAGAGAATGGGAGACAGAGAGCATGAGAGGGGGAGGATCAGAGGGAGAAGCAGACTCCCCGCTGAGCAGGGCGCCCGATGTGGGACTTGATCCCAGGACTCCAGGATCATGAATTGAGCCGAAGGCAGTTGCTTAACCAACTGAGCCACCCAGGCGCCCCTAAAATGTTTTTTAAATATAATTATGTTTTATGGTCTTAGAGGTGAAATAATTCACAAAGCCTCCCAACTTTGTGGAATAAACAGTACACCATCACAATTCTCACCAATGTTTTTCAAAAAAAATAACAAATGGTGCAAATGTGAGAAGGCCCTTCAGCAGGTGTGGGTCTGTTGAAATTCAGATATTTCTTGAAGTTTAGTCATATTTTTGTAATGTTTCCAGGTTCATAATGAAATGATTTTGTTTCATTTAGTTATGCTTTAGGAAATTGGTATTTTTATTTTATTTTGTTTTATTTTATTTTTATTAAAATATTTAATTAATTTATTTATTTGAGAGTGAGAGAGAGAGAACACAAGTCAGGGGGAGAGGCAGAGGGAGAGGACGAAGCAGACTCCCTGCTGAGCAGGGAGCTCAAAGTGGGGCTTAATCCCAGGACCCTGGGATCATGACCTGAGCCGAACGCAAATGCTTAACCAACTGAGCCACCCAGGCGCCCCAGGAACTCAGTATTTTTAGTATTACATTGGTTATATATCAATTTTTTTGCACTCCAGAAATTCCAGTTCTGCTATATGATTTTATGATTTTATATTTAGAGCGATGATTGATTTACTAAATTAATTGAAAATGGAAAGAAAGTAGAAAACAAGTACAAAAGGATACTTTCCATTATCTTAAATTTACTGGGGAAAACTAGACAGTATCATTTAAGGTCAATCTCCAATGATAGTCCAATGTCTAACATGTACAGGTCAGGGGTCCTACTCTGTAGTGCTCTTGAGCTCCAGCATGACATCCAAATGATATCAACAGGAATTGAACAAAGAACTAAAATACCATAATCCAACTAATTATAGCCTCCCATTAATACTGAGTTTCTCACTCTGTCTTTTATTCACTTAAAAGGTGATTGTCCCTGTTAAGAATTGGAGAAAACTTGGGGCGCCTGGGTGGCTCAGTCGTTAAGCGTCTGCCTTCGGCTCAGGTCATGATCCCAGGGTCCTGGGATCGAGCCCCACATTGGGCTGCCTGCTCCTCGGGAGGCCTGCTTCTCCCTCTCCCCCTCCCCCTGCTTGTGTTCCTTCTCTCACTGTCTCTCTCTCTCTGTTGAAAAATAAATAAAATCTTAAAAAAAAAAAAAAAAAGAATTGGAGAAAACTCTAAACAAGCATAGGGTTCAGGAAAACCTCTATAAATAATACAGAATGAATACATAGTCTAATGAACGGATGTTAATAGAAATTACTGTGGCTTAGGAATAGTTCTAAGAAACTTAATGGTGTATCACACAAAAATGTGCCTGGCCCTATTTTAAGGGCTTACATTAATTAATTTATTTAATCTCTAAAACTCCATTAGACAGGACACAATGACTATCCTCTTTTTATATGAAGAAACTGAGCACAGGAAATTCAATAAGTCAGTACGTTCCAGGTCACACAGCTAGTAACAGGCAGAGCCAGAGTTTATATGTTCTTAGTCTGGCTCCAGACCTGGTTTTAACAACTATACCACCAGCTTCTTGGACAGAGGTGTTGTCTTGGCTCTGCCAAAGTTTTATTTAGGAAAGGGAAGCAAATGCTTACCCTCTTCAGAAAAGGTTGCCCAAATTGTGATTAAAAATTAACATTTCCAAACAGAATTCTGGAAGCTTCCTCTACTTGCTGGAGTCAGTTTCCATTTGCTCGTTCAGAAAAGGGCACTACCAACTGTCCATCGCTTTCACTGTCTCTCCTGACAATGACAAAAGCATCCCTACTTGGTCCCCCAGATTTCCCTGTTCTTCTGTAATCCATTCTCCACAAAGATCCAAAGTAGGCTTTTCAAAACATAACTCAAATCCTGCACTTTTCACTTACAACCATTTAGTGAATTAATTCATTATGCTTAGATTGAAATCCAAAGTGCTTACCAAAACTTAGGAGACACCAGCTGATAGTAAGCACATGATACACATTATGTCTCTTAGGACTATTCCTAAACTAGAGTGCTTCCTATTAAAACCCACTGTCATTTAGAATATATATTCATTCTGTATTATTTATAGAGGTTTTCCTGAACCCTATGCTTGTTTAGAGTTTTCTCCAATTCTTAAAGGGGGACAAGTACTGTTTAAGTGACTAAAAGACAGAGTGAGAACCAAGTTAATGAGAAGCTAATTAGATCCTACGTGACCCTACAAGATTCTGAGCTTTTCCCTCTGCCTGGCATACTCCTTTCCCAAGTGTTCATACGACTGTCTCTTTTCTCATCACTTAGGTCTCACTTCAAATGTCACTTACTAAAAAATGCCTACCTACCCCCAATCTTATCCAAAGTAGTCCCCTCTGTCACAATTTATAATGTCACATCTGTCACCTCTCATCTCTGAAATAGCTGATCTTACTCCTATTGGCAATGTCAGTACAAATTACTACAAGGAAATGATATATTAATATTTATATAACTAATGTAATTATATATAATTGTATATATTAATTACATATATATGTAAATATATCTCCACTCATCCAGGACTGGTAAGAACATTCATTATAAGGGAATATGTTTTATCGTTAAACACCTTGAACGTCTTTACTGTCTTTTCCTTCCTGTGCCCTCCTTTCATTATGTTCTGTGGTCTCTTACTCTCTCCCTGCACTCACATCATTTGGACAGGTGTTTTGTTTTTTTATTTGTCTGTTTGTTTGTTTTTGTTTTGTTCAGATCATCACTGCTGACAAGTTGAGGAGATACAACTGTCCTTGCGGGAGGCTAGACTATTTAAAGGGGCTTGTCCAGGCAGAATTAGAATGTACTTCTGCTGAGACCCAGTGGAAACAGTAAAGGAAGCTTCAATGTTCTTTCATGAGACATTCAGTTCAATTTTTTCTCTTTACATAATAAACTTCCAGATGCTTTCGCCCACTTCCAGAAACACCAGCTATAGTCTTATATGTGTAAATGCGAAAGAAAAAGCAAATGTTTCCTCTATCTGACAATTTCAATCCATTGATGGGAGAGCTGGTAGAGGTGCAAAAGCAGCAAGATGAAGAGCTGCGGAGAGCTCCGAAGTAGAAGATGTGAAGACATCTCGGCAACAGACTTCCAAATAAAGGACAAACATCACAGAGGTAGAGTAAATCTTCCGGCAGCACTGCCTAAACCTTCCAGAGTGTACTTTTGAGTTTGCGAATGGTACTGGAAGTAAAGAGAGGTAAGAAACAAAAGATGAGCATCTTCCCCTTGTCAGAACGGTCCTTTGACCTAACTTCAATACATTATGCAATATGGGGATTAGTGAGATGTTAGTCTGGAGCAAGGGCAGGCCTGGCCATCTTTTTCATTGCCCAAAGGGGTCATAACCACACTTAAAACTTGGGCGGGAGCACAAGTCTTAGTCTCTGAACAATTCATCTTCATTTCCATATCATATCTCCCACCACTAGCTAAAGTCTTCATCTGGAAACTCTTCTATAAACTGTGTCTGTTCTTATGTAATTTTTCCTGTTTCATTTTGCACATCCTCGATTTTTTTCACTGACTTTATTGTTTATGCATTCATTTATTTATTGAATGTGTATAATAGGTTATGCTTTGTATTTGTTACTAAAGATACAAAAGTGAATATAATTTGTGAGCTTAAGGGGCTCAATTCTAGTACTGGAGAAGGCATATAAACCAGAAATGTAGTATATCTAGAGGTACTTAACTATTTGATTTTGGGGTTAGGAAAAAATATATCTTAATTTTTAAGTAACTGAAAGTTAGCATTTCCTTCAAGAATGAATATAAGCCATAAACTACAGAATTAGGACTTCTGACTTCTTCATCATCAAATTACAAATATATTTCTCACCTTACAGCTGTGTTGAAATACTCTTTGGTTATCTCTTCTTTAAATTATAATGGTTGTTAAACCCATCACTAGATCTCAGTAACTGATGAGTTAGTAAAGGAGCACAATGATCACTACAACACAAATCTGATTTTTAAAATACTTTGATAACTCTATTTTAATATATTTGCTTCCCTTTCTAATTTTATGTATTTTATTTTTATTTATTTCTTTTAAAGATTTTATTTATTTATTTATTTGAGAGAAAGAGTGAGAGAGAGAGAAGGAGCAGGGGTAGGGGCAGAGTGAGAGGGAGAAGCAGACTTCCCACTGAGCAGAGAGCCCAAAGTGGGGCTCGATTCCAGGGCCCCGGGATCCTGAGCCGAAGGCAAACACTTAACTGACTGAGCCACCCAGGCACCCCTATTTTATGCATTTTAAAACATTATTCTATAAAGGGTATAAGTTTTACCAGGCCACCATGTCTTTGTTTAAGTACGCCTTGTCTAGGGTAACAACATAATTCATCATCCCAACCAGGACAGTTTTGAAAATGAAAGGACAATAATATAATTAATAATTATTAATTAATGTAACTATTAATAATTATAAGTTAGCTGAGACTATGAAAATATTTTTGGAGTTTACTTAACTCCAAAATAAATAATAATAATAATAATTATTATTATTATACTACCACTAATAATAAAGACATTGTTACCAACCGATAAACATGAACAACCAGAAATAGGCATAAATGTCGACCAAGGGAGATGCCAGGTAATCTCTGCATACAGCCTACTGTCTGTCCCTTCACTGAGTATCAGATAGGTTGGATCTATGTGGTACTTCTGACTGTTTAATGGTAGACCAGAGAATCACATCTTTACCCTGCACTGCCCAATTTAGCAAACCATCTTTCAGTTATTACAATGGTGTAATTAAAAAAATTATGACACATAAACATACCTTTTCTATATTCCTTTATTTTATTCTTTTTAGGTTTATATTTCAGGACAAACACCTTCTACTTTATATAGAAAGCAACCTAGTAAGTTTCACAAATTCTAAACTTTAATTATATCAAGTTATATAATTTTTAATAGAGGGTTAGATATACTGTAGAATCTTCACATTAACTTAGTTTAAAAAAAAAACTTAGTCAAGGTGCTAAACAACTAAAGATGTTTCACAGAGAAGAGAAAAAGCGCGAACTCTTAGAATCACATGGGTTTAGGAATCAAATGCCAATGATGCCTATATTAAGCTGTAAGGTCTTGGAAAAATGATGTAATATAGTTTGCTCCGATTCCTTCCCATCACCCCCACCTGATTTAAAAACAGGGATTAGGAGGATTAAATGACAAAGTGTAGGAAAATTCCTTAGAATTCTGTCCAGCTTTTATGAGATTGATATCCTATAACAAAGGTCTATAATAATTATTCTTAATTTCCCTAATACTTAAAACACTACCACTATTCCTTAGTTCTCCATACTTAAAACCTTAGAGATACCTTCATCTCCTTCATCTCCTTCACCTAATTTATCAAGTACTGTACCTTTATTGACAAATCTTACAGATTCTTTGCTTTCTTTGCATTTCCCCAATGACCACTCACATAAAAGTGCTCATATCCTCATAAATCATTGCAAACGATTCCCAATTTATCTTTTCCCATAACAACATACCTAACTACATATTCACATTTTTGTATTTTTGTTATATCATTTTTAAATGTATTACCCTTATTCTTTATCACCAATTTATGCTATTTAATCTGAACGTCTAAACTTCAACCTTAACATTGACTTTTTTTTACATATTTCTCATCTAGTTAAACTTATACATTTAAAACTGGCAGACTATATTGCCAAACTCTGCAGAGAAATTTTTTTCTATTCATATGCCCTATTCTTGGTGATTTAATTCAACTTAAACATAGTATTTTCCTCTCAGCCCAATTTTGATTTTACTATGTATCGAAACTAATTTAAGTATTTTGTAACTGTTATTCAAATCAGTTTCATTTTATGAGAAAGTTTTTACAAGGTAATATGTGTATGGTTGGTGATGTCATATAATAATTAATATTTCTGACATATGCATCAAGAAAATGGGTTGAATTGGCCAAGCCCCCTTAGATTCCATATTGGTACTGAGAATTTGCAGTTCAAAGACATTGCCACTAGATGGTAATAACAGACCACATCAATTTCCAAGTACATTATCTAGATAACGTATTTCAAGGATAATCTCCCACATGAAGCTATTTTTTAAGTCTTCCCAAAATAATATTTATCTATCTATCACCTTTATGTAATCATCCCTATATCTAAGTATCTCTATCTATCCATCTATCTATATTTGGATATTTAAAAAATGTGAAATTATTATTTCAATACTAATATTATTGTTATTTCAAAAGTATAAATGGATAAAGTATTAAAATATTCCCACTTTCCATTCCTTTACTTATTTATTTACTTACTCACCCAATAACACCCAATATAATTCAAGACACTTAATACTCACTGTGCTAATTTCTGGCTTTTTCTATGAGAAATTATTTGTCTTGATCTCAGAGTGCAACCTCAATTACACTGCTCATCATCTCTGAAGACTCAGCAATGTCCCTACAATTAGAAGACTGTGGCGAATTTTTAACCACCAGTCTTGGTGCCAATGATGTTTTGAGGAATTTTAAGTATAAAAACCATGAAAGCTTAATTAAGTAAACAAGATATTTCCACAAGAGATGTTCCTTCTCACGAATGCCTCACTCTTTACCTCATGGCTCAAACTAAATTAAGGTAATCTCCCATAGGATATTGCTCTGTTTCTTAAATTCTAGAGAGTGGAAAGGCAGGAAAGAGCAAGTCTGGTCCCATGACTGCTGCAAGTTTCTTCCCACCCTTATCTTGGTGCTGTCTTTTTATTCTAGCCTAGGTTCACTTGGTACCAAGTGAGAATTGGTCACACCCTTCTGCATTTGCAAGAAAGTGGAGGCTACAGTCAAAAAGTCGGCCTGAGATAGTGGCTTATCACCATTGCCTTTTGATAATTGACAATTCAATTAGATCAATTAATGTAATTGTTTCCTTTTGGAGTAAATGCCATTTCATGTGCATTATTTTATTGTTTCAACTAGTCTGCAAATTCCACAGCATATATTTTATCTTCTAACTCCTGCAGCAATGAGGGCAACACCAAAAAAACATTTTAAGCTAGCTGAATATACAACAAACACAGTTTATATTGTGCTTATTTAATAACAAGAATTTCAGTGGAAACTTTTACAATATTCTCAAGAAGTTTTTTTTTAAAGTAAAGGAAACCATTAGGAGATAATTTTGTTGATCCAATTTCAAAAAATTTCTTCTTTCACTTATTCTCAGTAATTAACAGAGTATATACATATAAAATCTTTTGGGGGAAATGATGTTATGAAACTGAAAACAGGCACTTTTCAACTTCTCTTTCATAAAGTATGTCATTGACTAATATCAACAAACCTTGCTTTACTTTGGTAAACAAAAAACTAATCACCATTTCATGAATGTATACTATATGTCCAGCACTGTGTTAAGTTTTTTATATGGAATACCTTATTTAATGCAACAATTTGAATTCAGTATTATACACCCAATTATCAATTAGGAATGTACTATTTATTTATTTTAAAGATTTTATTTATTTATTTGACAGAGAGAGAGAGAGAGAGAGACAGTGAGAGAGGGAATATAAACAGGGGGAGTGGGAGGGGGAGAAGCAGGCTTCTAGCTGAGCAGGGAGCACAATGTGCAGCTCAATCCCAGGACCTTGGGATCATGACCTGAGCCGAAGACCCATGCTTAACGACTGAGGCAACCAGATGCCCTGCAATGTACTTTTTTTTAAAGATATATATATTTATTTATTTTATTTTAGAGAGAGAGAGCACGCACGAGGAGGGGGAGGGTAGGAGGGAGAGGGAGAGAGAGAATCCGCAAGCAGACTCCCTGCTGAGTACAGAGCCCTACTCAGGGCTAGATCCCAGGACCCTGAGATCATGACCTGAGCCAAAACCAAGAATCAGGCCCTTAACCGACTGAGCCACCCAGGCATCCCAAGAATGTACTTTTAAAGTGTACCACTCAGTAATAATTCTGATTACTGTTGATGACACTCCCCCCTACCCAAAGAAAACATTTAAGAACAATCACTTAAAATACTATGATAGACTGGCAATACAAAATGGTAAATAAGTTAAATGCATTTACTTTTGTATTTCTGTGTCTGTTCAGATATAATGCTCTGCAATAAAAGGAAGCAAGATAAAATAATACTCTCTAGTAACTAATGCCAAAACTCACTATGTTACCATCTGCATCAGTGCACAATTTCAAATGGCATTAGATTATGAAGGGCACAATGGATTACACAGGCAATTGTAAAACATTTTCTGGTATCATTTGCTCATTCCATTCTGCAACTTTTTCTTCATATTGCTGACATTTGCAATCACATAAATAATTAGTCTCAAACATTTTTTTAAAAAAAAGCACCATTCATGATTTATAAATATATATAAATGATTCAAGGTAATCGGATTTCCTAAATGCAAGTAAAATCAATGTGCCGGCATAAGCAGTAGTTCTAAAATTTAACTTTAAATTAAAGATAATTAAACCGGTGTCTTTTAACAACATGGGAAAAAAGTTCAAGTTTGGGGGAGATTTTGTTATGCTCATTGCAACACGTATTAGTGAAACATCAATATAATTGAATGTAATTCAAGCAGACATTCAATTAAGACTCTACTGCATCCAGAATATATTGAATTGACAGTTTCATCTAAATTACTGATACTTTTGAAGACATTAACTATTTGGATAAATAACTAGTGATTATATTTCCCCAAATCCTTTACTGTCTGGTAGAATTTCAAAGTTGCTTAACTTCTCCAGATTTTTGATTCCTCGTATGTAAAATGAGAGGAGTTGGATTGGTGGCTTTTAAAGTCTTTTTAAATTCCTAAAAATCTACTATCATCTAAATTATTAGAAGAGGAAACCATTTGAAGGCAAATGGCTAGTTGCATTAGAAATTGAAGGAACAGTCTCTCCAGAATATGTCAACACAATTTAAAAATACTGTTTTATTTTAGAATGCTACGAGACTCCCCTACTGTTTAAACAAGCAAGCAAAAAAAATATAGTCTCTTTCTTTCAAAGTAAATATGACCTATTTGTCAAGAGTTGTTTTTTTTTTTTTTAAGTCACTATCATCTCTCTCTTAATGGAGAATCCTCAAAACTATGTTTCTTCAGTTTTTAATTTTCTTTAAATATAAGACATTCTATAGATGTTTTACTTGGTGTCCATGTTGTACCAATCACTAGATAGCCACAGTAAGAAGACCTTCTTATCAAGGGCTTATAACTTATTGGGGAAGACATAATTCTTCTCAATTAATTACAGTATAAGTCAAATGATGAGAGAATTATCCAATATAGAGGCACAAAAATGTGAGAGAAAATATTTTTGACTGAAAGCAATCAGGAAAAAAAATTCACAAGGAGATCACATTATACAGTTGATCTAAGCTTGGGGAATAATAATTGCTAAAACTTAGTGAGACTATCTTTGTGCCAAGTAATATACTAAGGATTTTTCGTATATTGTACTATATCCATTAATTCCTATAAACATCCTATTATGTAGATACAGATCTTATTTTGCCCACCTGATAATGAAGAAACAAAAGATACTGTGGAAATAGACATGACAAGAAACGATAGGTTTGTTCATTTACTCATCATATATTTATCAAATATTTATTCTATGCTAGATCCTTTTCCAGGAGCCAAGGATAAAATGGTGACAATCATATTCTGCTCCCAAGAAGTCTGATGTAGGGGTGTGCATATAAATAAACTGCTGGTTATAACACAGTTCATTTGGTGTTATAAGGAATCAAAAAGGGTAGAGTGTCTTCAGTAGAAAAAAAAGGAGATTTCCCATAGGAAGTGATGCCTAAGGACCTGAAAGATGATAAGTTGGTTATAGGAAGAGGAAACAGAAGTACTACAAAGCTCCAGAATAAGAAAGGGAACAACACCTTTTGGGAATTAAAATAGTGTAATACGGCGAGTACACGTATTAAATTAGTACAGAATGGTTTGGATATGATCTTAAAAAGGCAAGAAGGCTGTGGATTTTAAAGCATCTTATAAGAAGGATGACTATATATTGCCTTGGTTTGTCCAGAACAATCCTTACATAATGTTAATATCACCTTTTTTCCCAAATCAATTACTTAAAAGAACCCTTTCAACTCCCAAAATTTTCCTGCCAGTAATAAATTATATGTATAGGGGTTCTACTTTTTTTGTGAGAGTAATGGGAGTGATACAAGGTCTTTAAACAGAGAATTGGCACAGATTCACATGTTAGAATAGTCATGGACCAAAAAAAAAAAAAAGTTTGAAGAGAACATATATATCAGAGATGGTTAGCTTCCAAGGCTTTATGCTCATCTCTACAGTGTAGAGTTTTTGTTAGAAAGTAGTTGCCCAGTTAAGAACTACATTTCCGAACTTCCTATACATCTCCCATATTCCTTCTTCCTCCACCTGCTTGCCTTAGGTCAGTGCTCAGGACAACTGGCAATGAGCTTTGATGATGTATTTCACATTATCAGTTACTGAATGAATTGATAAAACAAAGGACACAGACGCTGCCATTCTCACTAGACTTTACGTGAGCAAACTGGACTTTTGATGAGCAAACAACAAGCCTCTGTTTTGTTAAGGCTTGAAGATTTCAGGGTTTATATGTAATAGCAAGTAGCATGACCCTAACATAATAAGACTACTG
Source organism: Mirounga angustirostris (assembly GCF_029215605.1). Classification (NCBI taxonomy): domain Eukaryota; kingdom Metazoa; phylum Chordata; class Mammalia; order Carnivora; family Phocidae; genus Mirounga; species Mirounga angustirostris. Next base: position 146,624,020 of record NW_026991710.1, on the reverse strand, counting down.
ACAAATAGATCACTTATAAGGCTATTATAATAATCCAGGTAAGAGATAATGTTGGTGTCATAACTGAAAAGGAAGTAAGTAAAGAGTTAAGGCAAAAAGAGTCTCAAGTTTGCCCCTGAAGTTTTTTTAGTTTGAGAACCTTAGTAAACTCCAATGAAAATGACTAATTTAGAGAATCGAGAAGAAAAGGGTTTGAGAAAAGGAAAAATAGGGTTTGAGTTCAGTTTAAAATGAGTTTGAGTTTCATTGGGTATCCAAATGAAAAGTCTACGAAGCCTCTGTAAATTATGTTCTGCAGAATGAGAGACAGATGGAGTAGAGAAAGGGAGATGGCATCCATTTCAGGCATTTTGTGTACTGATTTTTTCTTTTTCATTTCATGTCATGTTCACAAATTATCTACATGTCAACAAATGGTCTCTCTTTCATGCGCAAATGGAGACGGAGCTATCTTATGAACACATGGGAAATTTTCTATTTGTGGATCCAAGACAAGGAAGAAATTTAGTTTTTTGAAACTTTATTTATATTCAATTAAGAATGTTATCATACCTATGGAGTTAGGATTTGAGGGCAATGTAAAAAAATTAAAGGATTTTTAGAATAATCACTCTGGCAAAAATGTAGTAAACGGACAGCAAGGAGCTAGTAGTTTAGGAACTCAGCCATTAAGGACTTAACTGAGCAGAAGAAAAGGAACACACTGATAAGATGTAGAAGATGGTAAATATCAATAGGAAACACTGCAAGGTTGCAAGAAGGATATGCTTTTGTACCTAGAATTGTCTCCAAACACTAGAATTTGACCCACTGTCTGAATATGTGAAAATTCCTTCCCTCTGTCCAGGCTCAAGTGCTATTAAATGGTCCACTCAAAGCAGGAGGAGGAGTTCACGGTCATCTCTACTACCTTTGCAAATCAGTTGGGTGTTTTCAGCTGCCTGAATTGGCCAGCAACCCCTCTTTTTTTTCCATTATATTTTCTTTTGCATTTCTGAGCAATAATGTATGGCTAATATTTTAAAATTCTGATATTGTAGTCCATTACTGACTACAGAATTATCAATTGCTAAAAATTTTGGTTATATTTCTGTGCCATATATTTATGAAATTCAAGAATTTCAATCACTAGCCTTTCTGAAAGTGTTATGTGTGTGTGATTTAATTAATTCTTAAGACATTGTTAGTCTTGATATTTACTAAAATTTTTTTAGTATTTTACTTACCTTCTATTTGCCACAGCATCATGACTTTTGATATTTTAATTCTCCCTTGGTCCTTCCACAGAGTTTATAAAGCATATGTACCAGCTTTCTCATCAGAACATGCAGGCCAAGGAATATGTGTCTTTTGATGTGGCTACTTAATTATGATAATCTCCCCTCCTGGGTTCCCGTTATTTTGTTTTCGGTAGATAATGCTAACTCTTTTCTACTCCGTAGCTTCTAAGGTATTTCACAAATTACATGACTGATAATATATACAATCTGTATTTTTATCATTGACACATTGCCCAAAGTTACAATTTCTTCTCTCCTAAGTTTCTTCAGCAAATGTTGTAAAGCCTGCTGAATTTTTTTCCTCGTCCTTGTGTAAATCCATTACTGGATGCTTACAAACACTACTTGTATGTACATTTAATAAAAACATGGCTTTAATGACAGGCTCTTGTGGGCTCACTTTACTCCATAGATCGTGAAGTTGATTTTGCCACATAAAAACCTGGGTTAATAAGAATTCAATTATCACTTAAGTAGACAAGGAGAGGATGCTGGTGCAACAGATTTAAACTGGGTTTGCCAACTTAGTATAATTTTATAAGCCATTTGTTTCTTGATTGTACTATGCATACAATAGTCTAAGTAAAAGTGTCTAGCAATTAGAATCTCAAAAAAGATTTTTTGTAGTTGAGTGGTTCGGACTTGAATCTTGGTTTGGCTATTTATTAGCTGTGTAACTAAGGGCAAGGTGCTTAACTGTCCTTATGTTCCTTATTAATGTAATAAGATTTTTTATGTTATAGTTTTGTATATAACTGTGGAGTTCTTAGAACTCTATCTAGCTCATGATAAGCCCCCCAAATGTTAGCTAATATTATTTCTTTTTGATTTAGCTACTCAACGACAGAGTATGATATATGTTCTGATTTGATATTTTGGCATTACTTTGACTAAATAAATAATTCAGTCCTCAAAGACATAATTATATTAAAATAAGTTAAACTTTGTATGCTTCCAGTTCATACTGTTTACTCCTTTCTTCAACTTAAAAATGAGAAGCAGTTCTCCATTTAGTATTAAATCTCCACCTGTCCTCAGGAACTTTGTTATTTTTAAATAATTTAATTTAAAGTAAATGGTAAAAGTACCATTATATTATAATAAAATGGTATTTTAATCCACTGCCTGGAAGTCAATTAAGTTACAATTTTTAGCACTGCCTTCAAAAGTAGCATTGGATCCATTAGAACACATGATTTGTATGTGTGAAGCAGGGGTGTCTGGGTGGCTCAGTCAGTTAAGCAGCTGCCTTCAGCTCAGGTCATGATCCCAGGGTCCTGGGATCCTCCTCAGAGAGGACCCTGCTTTTCCCTGCCTGCCACTTTCCCTGCTTGTGCTTGCTCTCTCCTCTCTCTCTGTGTCAAATAAATAAATAAAATCTTTTAAAAAAAAGAATGTGTGAAGCAGTACAATGATCTCACTTCAGGGATGTGTTTGGATGAGTCAGAGAGTGGTCATTCCAAAACTCCTTTGAGGCTTAGGTTTAGTTAACTTGGGTGTCTGAAATATATCCAAAATCAAGCATAACAAGGAAAAACTCATGGATACAATCTCCTAAATTACTAGTTGGTCAATTACAAGTACTACAGTTGAAAACATTTACTCTCTCCCTTATAATGTACATTGGATATCCACTATCCCCACAGATGGAGTTTCATGGGTTCAGAAACCATATTTGACTTTACTCACCACTGAGTCTTAGGCACAGAGCAAATGATGTGGCCTCCATTACTATTTCTTAAATGAATTAATGGATGAATGAATAGATACTAAGGATTAAAACAGGTGAGGAATTGAAGGTGCCTTGTTAACCCTTCTTTTCCAAGAAGTGTGGCTGAAATAGGAAAGACAGAGAAAGGGAGGTAGAAGGGAGAAACGTGGGCTTGAGATTTTTTAAGATAGGTGAGAGTCACCACGTTTAAATGATGAGAAGGAGGCCACAGAGTACCCTGTATGCAACACACACACACACACACACACACACGTTTGGGAAATGTTGCCAAACACAGTCTCTAAGCCTCCCTTTTCTTAACTTGTAGCCTTTAAAAATAGTGGATTTATTTTAATCATTATTGAATTGAGTACAAATGGTCTCAAACTCTATATGCATAACATCTTTTTACTGTGCTGTCTTTCTCAACTTTTCAATATAGTGGTTTGTTGCTCTTGAGATAATAGTTTGAAAAATCATGCAAGCTGTTGGAATATTTGCATAGTGATTATATGCTGAACAGCAGCTTGGGTTTTCTATTTCCATCTGCTTCAACTTAGTAAGTGTAAGAGGTATTATTATTATTATCATTATTATTATCATTGAATTATCTGAATTCCAAATTAAGAAACAGACAACTGCATATAATCTGTAGATGAATAAAAATAACTTTGTTAAAAGGAAATTCTTGTTTTATATAATAAAGTCTTTTGAATTTAATTCCCTTCTCAATTCTAAAAGGGCAAGTTTATTCAAGTGTTAATAATATGCTCATGTCTGTGACTAATGAAACCATTTAAAAATAATAAATTAGTCTGCAAAGCTTTCAGCATGTATTCTTTTTAACATTTTGCATCTTAACATTTTAAAATTTTAGTCTCCTTGAACAATGAAGGTAACCCTTCCTGCTTATAATCACTATTTATTTCTAAGAATAGGAATACTTCACTGATCTGAAACTCCTCCCTTTGTTACAGAGCTAGAAATCAAGATAGGAGTAACTAGAATTTCTGAGATCCAAAGCAGATTAATAATACAAGCAACTGGCCTCTTAGATTCACTGTGCTTTCTGGTTTTCCATGGAGTCTGTATACTTTTTCATTATCTATTATTTGATACACTCGATACTTACTTTTTATTAGATTTTAAGGAAACAGTACAGAGATTTTAGGTAATTGTTGGCTGATCCAGGACTTAAATTTAGTTTAGGAATATTTCCTCTGCACAGTGTTGCTTTCCGTATCTCTAAACTATACATAGAAGTTTAATAAATCCTATCATGTCATGATCTTTCATAAGGTAGAGTGTATAATAGATTTTTTCCAAAACGAATAAAATTATAAAGTATTTTTAAACATATTTTGTTCATTTATTTTATATATAGAGAGAGCACGAGACAGGGGGAGGGAAAGAGAGAGAGGCAGAAGCAGACTCCCCACTGAGCAGGGAGCCTACCGCGGGGCTCAAACCCAAGACCCCGGGATCACAACCCGAGCCAAAGGCAGATGCTTAACCAACTGAGCCACCCAGGCACCCCTAAAGTATTTTTAAATAAGTAAGCCCTCAGCTATCGAAAATGTGGCTAACAAGAAATATGATGTGTAGCTTTGGTACTAATACTGCCCACTCCAATCTGTACATTTATGTCAAACTTTTGCTGGGATTTAAGGATAGACCTATGAAGAATAAAATGTGCTTTTCAAAACCATGGAAGCTCCTAACTATAAGTTCCAGTGCACCAAATGCCCTATCTTATGTTGCTCACTACACTCCAGCAATGTTGCTTTCTACCATTTCCTCAAAAGGATCTCCACGTCGCAATCATTCCCTCACCAGAGCCCTTTCCGTCAGCCAGGAATGCTTGACCACCATTCTCCACCTGAGTCCTATTTATCCTTCAGGCATCTGCTTAGCTATTATTTGCTCAAACAGGACTTCCCAGATTTACAAACTAGATTAGAATTCCTAGGGTACTATCCAATCAACCTTGTAATTTGCCTACAGATCACTTAAACATCTTCTATATTCATTAGCATTATTCAAGGCCAATAGCGTACAATGTCTCTATCATTTCTCCTTAAGCTCCAAGAGGGTCTTGACTCTTTTGATCTCCACTGTATCCCCATTGCTCATGTATCCCCATTGCTCAGGACTGTACATGTGACCTGGTAGTTACTCAACACATATTCACTGAAAAAAAAAATGATCAAACACAAGGGTAGGTACTTTTCATGGTGGAAATTTTTGTGTAGGATGGAAGAATATAATGAGCCTGCCATTTGCGAATATTTCCCTTTTCTTATTTTATTTTGAAAAGTATTAGGAAACTTTTACCTTCTCTTGGGAATCATGAAAGAGTATGTTAATAATAGACATCGTGTTATACTGGTTCCTGAATTTCGTGTGCCTTACCTCTTTATATCTGCAATTCCTCACACAGCAGGCACATGCACATACTTGTCCAGTGAATGCTTGATGATATAAGACGTAACAATATGACTTCAGTCTCAGAACCCAGAACTTCCGTCACTCATCATGTAGAAAAACTAGAAGCTTTATGTTCTGAAGGGTGAACTGCCCAAAGCAATCAGCCCATCTCTATAATGACTTTGTAAATGAAGAAGGAAATATGGAATCAAATAATGTGTTCTAAAGAATAGCAGTGAAGGAAAAGTACTTGAACTATCTTATCTCGGTGATAATAAAAATATGAGCTTAATACTGAAAAAATTCCATGAATGTAAGTAAGCAAAATAGGACAAACATAATCTTTAACACTCCAAAGAACATTTTAAAAGTGAGATTTGTCATCCAAGTTAAATAAATAGCATGAAAGTATTTAATAATTCATCATTTATATTAATGCCACACAATTATCAAAGGCCATCAGTGATATCCATTATCCTTAGTGAATATGTCAAAAATGAACTTTTGGCCCCTAAATTGTGCCTGAACAAGACAGATAAAGGTTATTTTCTTCATTTGAAATTGTCACTGTAAAGGTTAAGGGGGACAGACACTGCAAACCTTTGATAACAACTCGCTTGTCAAGAAGCAGAATTTCTTATGAGACACTACTCTGCATGGCCTTAAATCAGGAATTGAAATCTTTTCAAATATAATTGCTGTGTATTGAAAAATTTGTCATAAATACAAATGAATTTGAGTCATTTTGATTACTTTTCTTGAAAGAGCTGTTGGATGATTAAATATTTAATTTTTGCAAAAAGCTCATTTTAAGCAATAATTCTTCAGTGAAACAAACTAAGTGGGTCTGGTGGATGAAGTTTCAGTATAATTTTGAAATATACATCCTATCATTCAGATTAAAAATCAGACACTCCAAAGCACCCTTTCTAACAATTAAACATTTATCCTAAAAGATACTGAAATCTTATGTTTCATTTTGGCTTTTTTTCCCTTCAGTAGTGTGATATGAACATAGGAATGTATAAATGTCATAAAAGTTTTATGTTTTGTTAAAAGATTATAAATTAAAAATACATTAGAGTTCTGGAATTGGTGCCTAAGCATTTTACATGATAAAAGGCATAATATCCAGCTATATTTGATTCATAAAAATATTCCAAGTTAAAAGAAATTATAAATTACATATGTATGTTAGTGGAATATTCTACTTGGTAGTAAGGTACCAACTTTTTTAAACAATTGTCAAACTTTTAAATTTTTTGAGATGAATTTTATATAACATAAAATTAACCATTTTAAAGTAAGCAATTCAATGTCCTTTAGTGCATTTGTAGTGTTATATAACCACCATTATCTAGCTCCAAAACATTTTCATCACCCCAAAGGAAACCTGTACACATTAAGAATGTACTCCTCATTCCTATTACTACTACCTCCCAATCCCTGACAACCACCAATCTGCCTTCTGTTTCTGTGGATTTAACTATACTGAATATTTCATATAAATGGAATCATACAATATGTGAGCTTTTGTATTTGGTTTCCTTCACATAGCATAATGTCCTAGAGGTTTATCCACATCAAGGTATGTATCACTACCTCATTCCTTTTTATGAAGAATAATATTCCATTACATGTATATATCACAATTTGTTTATGCATTCATCTGATGATGGCCAGTAGGACTGTCTCCATTTTTGGACTATTGTGACTAATGCAGCTATGAACATGGTTGCATATGTATTTGTTTGAGTGCTCATTTTCAATTATTTTGTATATACACCCAGGAGTGGAATTGCTGGGCCATATGGTCATTCTAATTTTAACTTTTTGAGGAACAGCTGAACTGTTTTCTACAGTGACTGAGACATATTACATTCTCAACAACAATGTCCAAGAGTTCCATTTCTCTACATCTTGCTAATGCTTGCTATTTTTCATTAAAAAAAATTGCAGATATAAAGAAGTAAGGCACACAAAATTCAGGAACCAGTATAACATAACCCATGTGGTTGTGAAGTGGTACTTCATACGATTTTGATTTATATTCCCCTACTGACTAATGATATTGAGCACCTCTCTATGTCTTTTTTAGAGAAGTGTGCCAATTTCTAATTGTTACATGATTTTTCAGTATAGTCTGTTCTTGTCTTTGTATCAGTCAGTACTTTCAATTCTCTAATAGGCCTTCACTTACAACATCTTATGCCATTCAAAAAAGAATAATAGAAGGTAAAAAACTGGTAATTTTGTATCTTCATTTCATCTTATCAAAGATTCGTTAGAATCCTTGATTCTTTCCAGAAAATTTTAATGTTTGTCATGCACTCTTTAGCATGAGTACAGTTGAGATATTTCTGTAACTCCATGGCCAACACATTAATGGGTTCCTACAATGTTATATTATTTTACTCAAGTAGTAAAATTGTATATCAGGTGCCATATTAATTTTCAGTACTCTCAGGAAAATCCTCTGGGGTTAAACTAAAGTCTGTCAGTAGTGAATAAAAATAAATGAAGGATATGATTTAGCGGTTACTTCAATTAATTTGCTAAAATTATGAAATTCATTTATTAAGTAGATATCTTTAAGATTTACTAAAAGCCCCCACAAAACCTAATAATCTGAAATTAGACATTACTATAAATACAGTTATAAAAATGCTTTATCAAAAAGGGGAGATATCTTCTGTTGCCAATTCAGAGAATTGAAAAGAATTTGGCTGTTTCTTCTATGACTGGAAAAATCTTAAAAGAATCTTAAGGTATTAACAAAATGACATACACATATGTGATATGAGTTGCACATATTAAAATAAAACAAGACGAAATCAGAAAGGGAGACAAACCATGAGAGACTCTTAATCATAGGAAACAAACTTAGGGTTCCTGGAGGGGCAGGGGTCGAGGGATGGGGTAACTGGGTGATGGACATTAAGGAGGGCACATGATGTAATGAGCACTAGGTATTATAAAGACTGATGAATCACTCACCTCTGCCTCTGAAACCAATAATACGTTATATGTTAATTAATTGGATTTAAATAAAAAAAATAAAATAACACCATTGAGGGTTAGGGTATAATAATCAGCGTATTTCCTTAAAAGAGATGCCACTATCTTTGGCTTAAAAAATACAGGGGAGCATTCATCTGGGGGTTTTGTCCCACCAGCCATATCACTGTTACAGCAAAAAAGCCTTAACTCCCATGTTTTTCTCATATAAAATCTTTCTAAATGCCATCATTATTTGGGTGGAACTCTTGCTTAATACTTGAGTCTCCAGATTCTATTCCATTCTTCTTCTACTTACTGAATAATAGAGCTGTAGTCTGAGAACTGGCCACAGCTCAAGGCATGGGGCTTTGTCTTCTTTTTTTTTTTTTTTTTTTTTTTAAGATTTTATTTATTTATTTGAGAGCGAGAATGAGACAGAGAGCACGAGAGGGAAGAGGGTCAGAGGGAGAAGCAGACCCCCATGCCGAGCAGGGAGCCCGATGCGGGACTCGATCCCAGGCCTCCAGGATCACGACCTGAGCCGAAGGCAGTCGCTTAACCAACTGAGCCACCCAGGCGCCCGGGGCTGCTTCTTCTAATTGTAGTTCATTCTTATTGCTGGCAATTGGTTTGGGAACAACATGCAACCGAAATTTATCTAATTTCATGGTAGAAGAAGCATGCTAGAAATGTTTTTAGAAACTGGAAAGAACTGAGAGATCTGAGTTTTTATCCTACCTAAAAAGTAGATAAAAAGTTTACCTGCTGCAAGTTTTTTAGATGGTGCCGAAAGACATGGAGCCCACTAGCTCAGAGAAAAAGGAATGCATTACTAAAGACACAGCAGACGGCATAACTTCATGTTCATGTCTATTCTTCTTGTACTCTAAATCCCACAGGTGGATGTGGGGTGGGCTCCGCTGAATCCTACACACACAGCGGGTCTGTGTCACAGCTGAGAATTGCTGATTTTAGGAAATCTCCAATCTTATTAAAGGAACCACCAGCAATCCTGAACCATCTCTGTCCTAGTGGAAATATTATCTTTGTTACCCTGGTCAGAAGACAAATCACCCCTCTGCTCAGAGAGAGACACACATCACTATCCTCCAAGGATATACAAACATCATGGAAAAATAATCAACAGCAACAAAATAACTATTATTTATTTTTTTGGGAAGATACGCAAAAAATTTTTAATAAGGTCAAATCTCTTTATTCCCCCCCCCCGCCACCCCAAATCCCTGTCCCCACACAGTACTGCTAAGAACCAGCCTCAGACTCCAGGCTCAAAGGTTCCCTTTGAGTACCAGGACAGTAGGTTCCCGGATCCAGAGGCAGGTGGGGGTAGGAAGAACCCGGTGTCTGACCCTTGGAGCATGCCCAGTGAGCACAGTCCCAAATCTTTCAGGGTGGGGGATCCTGTCAGTTGCCAGGCCCTTCCCTTGGGGAGGTCCTTCAACCCCTTAGCTACAGGGTTCTGGCTTTTGGTCCAGGGGCCCCTTGAGGGGCCTCTTAAGAGGTGGCAGTTCCTGGGTGTCATGAGAGATCCACTAAGAATTGTCTTTCACCAGATATTTAGTCATCCCTATTAAGTGAGAAGAATGGACAGTCTCACACTGACATGGGATTTAATCAGGAGCTCAAGCAGCCCTCAGGCTCCTGGGAGTCACTTGTGGCAATGAGGGAAACAGTAAAGTCAATGCCGTTGACCACAGAAGAGGAAGATGGAAATGTTCAGAGTCCTTGCTTACGTTGCTGAACCAGTGAATCTACCAATCCTGAAGCCCACTTTCCATCTGAACTCTTGCTCTGTCAATAACAAATTACATATTATTTAACCAGTTTGAGTTAGTCATGTCAAAAAGCATCTCACTGATATGTTCTGACAGCTAAATTTACTCCATTTCCTCTCAGCATCTTTCCCTAGGGTTATCTCTAGACCCACAAATAATACCTTAGGAGTCGTTCTGAAAAAGACAAAGATATGATGGGACTATAATATTACTCATTCTTGTTGTCTTTTAAAGTTTGGATGGGGAGAAGTTAGATAATGGAAATGCATGCTCGGGACTTTCTAAAGCTGGCCCAGTTTTGTTTGATAAATATTTATTGATTGAATAAAAAAGAATATTTAGAACATCCTGATAGAGACATTCTGGTTTTCACCAAACAAAATAAAACAAATGTGTATTAAATTCATATTAGATCTTTAAGGAGTAGGCTTTACAGCAAATCAGATTGCCATCTATCAATGAGAATCAACAAAAGGGACCAGTCTTTTAGTGTGAATACTTAAGAAGCTAGATATCCACTTCCCAAAGGTCCTGAGAATATTTTCTTTGAATTACATACAGTCTTGTTTAATCTACTTATAGAAATCATCAGGAATGGGAAGAAGCCTGATAATATGATTAATTTTATACACTAATGATGAATGTATTTTTGTGAAAATATGATGTACAAATATATACTTTGTCACAACACAATTTTTGATATTTAAAATAAAAGCATTTTTCAAAAACATATTTATATAGATCCACAGATAGAATATTTTGGGGGAACTTGCTCTGACTCAATTTTCTCATTGAGGAATTGGTTGATCTAGTCTACTGAGTAGATATTCTCTTAAGAGATGGAGCATCCTGTCTATGCAACCAACCTTGTTTATCACCACAGGTATTTTGCCATTGAGAACAATTTAAATGATATATTTTGTTAATATTGATTAGTCTTCTGTGGATGAATTAAACCTGAGTCTTTGGACTTCTATATCTGAGGAAGATTACACTCTGTCTGAACCTTACCAAGTTACGGGGTTCCCAGGTGGCTTAACGTGAAGCAGCCCACATCCTCTTTACTAGACTGCTTTATAACACATGGTCTGTAAAGCTCTCCCAGCTCAAGGATTTCTGACTCTGTGATGCAGTGTTTCCCTGGATACATTTCAAGAAAACAGAACTCAGGGGCGCCTGGGTGGCTCTGTTGGTTAAACGACTGCCTTCGGCTCAGGTCATGATCCTGGGGTCCTTGGATCGAGTCCTGCATCGGGCTCCCTGCTCAGCGGGGGGTCTGCTTCTCCCTCTGACCCTCCCCCCCTCATGCTCTCTCTATCTCATTCTCTCTCTCAAATAAATAGATAAAAAAATCTTAAAAAAAAAAAAGAAAGAAAACAACTCAAATAGTAAGTACTATTCCAACAGCTATTATCTTTGATCCTTATAACAATTTTGTAAATCCTGCTTTTCTCATTACAGATGAGGAAACCAAGGCACAGAGTCAGTTGCCAGAAAGCTGATAAATCACAATGCCAAGTTAAGCCTTTGGCACCAAAGCCCATTCACTTTCCATTATACCAACTAATGTCTCAAAAGAAATACATATTTTTTAAATCAGCATTAAGTTCCTTTTAGCACTAATGTAGTAATTTATATCATTTAATGACACAGTCACAATGATTTCAAAGGGCAACTCTGAAGGTCTCTCAAATGAATTATGAAAGTGTTTTGACAGAATAGAAACATTTCTTCATGATTGGTATGCAGGCTACTCAGCATTACCAACACATACATACATACATATATATGTTTACTCTCAGTTTGGGTATTAAGTGAATATAAAAATATTTATGTCTAGTTGAGAATATAAAATTGTATCTATTTGTACTCTTTCTGTACTCAGTGAAGCTAGTAGACAAAGTAAGTGAACAGTAGTCAAATGTGTCATTCAACTAGGAAAGACAATAAATATTCTCATCCTGCTCAAAATAATGTGCTACTTTTGCACACGTAGAGACACTGAAATAGCTGTGCATTTGGGAGGCTAAAATATTTATGTAAAATATCTAGACAGATTTCTTATAATGCTCCTTCCAAAAGGGGTTATTTATTTAATGCCTGTAGTGCATTCGTCAGGCACTGCTCATATAACTACTATCTTTAGTCTTTATAACGATTTTGCAGGTTAAGTCCTGCTTTTCTCATCACAGATGAAGAAAACCAAGGCTCAGAGCCAAGTGCCACAAAGCTGATAAGTCAATGCCAGGTTTAATATTTACATCATATCATGTGTCTGGAGGTAGTTTCTATATATTAGCCAAAGAAAAAAAATTTAGATGTTCTAATATGATTTTCTTTCATTCAACATTACTCAATTATTTGACATATGTTATTAGACACTTCAACAACTAAATTTTTATTAAATATTCATTCCAAAGTAGTATGTCTGCCTAAGAATTGGCAAAGAAATATAAAGTTATTCCCTGCTAGACAAAAGCAAATTTCTCAACCTGCGTGTGTGGCTTGACTCTCAGTCTTGATTAATTCTCTCTATATTACCTCCTTCTCTCCTTTTGTCTTAGGATTATTCCCGAACAATAGAGGTGGGAAGACAGAAATTGAATTCCAACTTGGGGAGTTTAGGCTATGTATGGATCTTAGAAGTAGCTAAATGACAGCACACAAGTTTTAATCCGGGACTTGTAGAGTGAGATCAGAAGCAGAAATATCACATCAAGAACTCACCAGGAAGGTATTAAGAAAAAAAATCCATAAGATTTGTGATCAGTAAGCAGAGAGGTAGAGAGAAGAGGAGAAACAGGTGCAAATAGTAAAAAAAAAAAAAAAAAAAAAAATCCAAATTGACTCCCTAATAACAAAAAAATGACTACATTTTTATACCTGCTCTTCTTTTAAAGTATTTAAATTCTTTACTTATTTTTCAAATAATCCATCTACCAAATTGAGTAGCTATAAATATTATTGCCATTTCTAATTACCCAATAAATATGCTGAATACACACTTGTTTATCCTTTCTAGTTTGTTGCATGTGATATTAATTCATTTAAGAGTTTTATAGCTGCTAGTTTTAAAGCAGAGGTCAATCCGTCATTTACTCATATTGATTTCTATTTCATCCTGTAATTATTCAAGTATATTGAGTTTTATTTCACCCATAATATTTTATCCTAAAGTGTATGCATGATAGAAACAGAGAGGAAGAAATGAACAACAACAAGAAAAAGAGCACATCAAGTAAAAAAGACAATATATTACAAGACTGTGGCTAGAACGATAGAAAACTGGAATACAGGGAATGTATGCAAGGGGTACAAAACAAATGCCCATTTATAATCTACAAACACTGGAAAATTAGTTTTTTAATTTTTATTTATTTATTTAATTTATTTATTTTATTATGTTATGTTAATCACCATACATTATATCATTAGTTTTTGATGTAGTGTTCCATGATTCATTGTTTGCATATAACACCCAGTGCTCCAGGAAGTACGTGCCCTCTTTAATACCCATCACCAGGCTAACCCATCCCCCCACCCCCTCCCCTCTAGAACCCTCAGTTTGTTTCTCAGAGTCCATAGTCTCTCATGGTTCATCTCCCCCTCCGATTCCTCCTTTTCATTTTTCTGTTCCTGCTATCTTCTTCTTCTTCTTCTTTTTTTTTTTTTTAACATATAATGTATTATTTGTTTCACAGGCACAGGTCTGTGATTCAACAGTCTTACACAATTCACAGCGCTCACCATAGCACATACCCTCCCCAATGTCTATCACCCAGCCACCCCATCCCTCCCACCCCCCACCACTCCAGCAACCCTCAGTTGTTTCCTGAGGTTAAGAATTCCTCATATCAGTGAGGTCATATGATATATGTCTTTCTCTGATTGACTTGTTTCGCTCAGCATAATACCCTCCAGTTCCATCCACGTCATTGCAAATGGCAAGACTTCATTCCTTTTGATGGCTGCATAATATTCAATTGTATATATATATGTATATATATATATATATATACATACACATACCACATCTTCTTTATCAACAGATGAATGGATATAGAGTGATGTTTTTAAAGGAAACAAACAAACAAAAAGATCACATTACTTTCCCGCCAAAAATTCTTCAATAACTTGCACTTGAAATAAAATCTAAAACAAAGCCTTGCCCACCTTACTTCCCACCTGACTCTATACCTTCTTTACTGTGCTCTGGACACACAGGCTGTGTGCAGTCACTAGGGTAGATCAAGTTTTTCCTCTCCTATTTCTCCTCCTGCCTCAGATACTCTTTAATGTTTTCTTATCCCCCATCACCCCTGAGAAAGATATTCTATAAAAAGGCTGCATCCAACATTTCTTTTTTTCAATTGAAGAAGCAAGGTATTTAAATTCTTTACTTCTTCAAATAATCACCCAGTTCACTGGTTAGAAATAGTATCTCCATTTCCAATTAGCCAACAAATACAGTGAATACCTCTCTTGTTCTTCTTTACCCTTCCAGTGTGTTACAATTCCTGTGAACTCACTGTGCAGAGTTCACAGCTGCTCTTTTTTTTTTTTTTTTTTTTTTTAACTCAGCTCTCTCCCATACGTTTGGACAGGTTGGCCCATGCAGAGGGCTCAGCTAAGTGAGCACGGGGCGTTGAAACCCGCTACGTGCCCAGCTCGACATGCTGCTCCTTTGGTGTAGAATGCGTTCTCCCAGGGGAGGAGGCACCTCATGCAAATGTACACGAAGGGACCTTATGAACTAGCAGCAGAGATCTCCCCCTGACTAACCCACCATGAGAATCTTTTTCCTATAACTGGATCTATGCCATCCTTTAGAACTTATTTGAAAAGTCAGCTCTTCAGTGACTCTGAGAATAATAATAACCAGGACATGTGCTCCCACTGGTCATGCATGTTAGCTGTTACTGGTTTGGTCCTACTTATGACTTGGGAAATCTCTTTGGATTTACTAACAATTTAATATCTTCTATTTCAAGAATAGTATCTTAACAAAACAGCTAAAATGACAAAAATCTGGATTAAAATCTTCTCGGTCTCCACTCTTAACTCACCCTGCCCCATCATAAGAGAAGCTCTTATGATCCAGGCAAAGGATAAGCAAAAACCTTCCCCTGCTGTAAGGGAATCTGACCTCCAGGTAACTTTCCTGCTCCTTTCCTCCTGAAACCAGTTAAAAGCTGAACTGCCAAATATTCTAATGGGCTATGTTTCTTCTTAAATAAAAGAAAGAAAAAGAAAAAGAACCAACATCAAGAATGAACCCTAAGTTTAACTGTGGACTCTGGGTGATTAGAATTTGTCAATGTAGTTTCCTCAGTTGTAAGAAATATTCCCCTCTGGTGGGGGATGTTGATAAATGAGAGACACTACATGTGAGGGAAAGAGGTATATGGAAAATCTCTTTTTCTTCCTCTAAATTTTGCTATGAACTTAAAACTCTTCTAAAAATATAAAAAATTTAAAAATTAAAAAAAAAAAAAAAGTTTGGAAGATCCAGGTTAGTAAACTGCATTTGAATTCAGGGAGAACTACAAATAGGCAGATTGTTGGGTTTGCCTGAGTGTGGGGACTCTGGTAGTTCACCACATCCTTTGTTAGTATTATGCTGAATATTAGTTATATTTGTTTGTCCCACACACTAGGTGGCCTAGACAACAATACTTTTTCTCACAACTGTCGAGGCTGGCAGTTTGAGTTCAAGGTGTCAGCAGGGTTGTCTTTTCTGAGGCCTCGTGGCTTGTAAATGGCCATCTTATCCTCCGTATCTTTATATGGTCTTCCCTCTGTACGTGGTCCGTGTCCTAATTTCTTCTTATAAGGACACCAGCCAATCCCTATGACTTCATTTGACCTTCCCTCTTTAAAGGCACTATCTCCAAACACAGTGCCATTCTGGAGGGTAAGACTTCAGCACAAGAATTTTGAGGGCATGCCACTTGCCCATAGCACTAGGCCTATGGGGATATTGGCTCGTTTGAGATGCCATCTTCTGAATCAGGTTATCTAACACCACCCAGTGTGGATGTTACCCTAAGCCATGTTCCACGGATGGCTGCCAGGACCTTTGCTGAGCAAGAACTTCCAACAGCCCTCTGCTCAGGAGTCTCAGTTCTTGGCCTCCGTCACGAGTTGTCTGATGCCTGGCAGGGGTTGCTTGTGATATATTTTCCATTGGAACTATTACATTCTTTAAGTCATTAAGATAAATTAAGTAGCCTATACTCATACATTAGCTTTCCTGAAGATATTTTCTCTACCAGTTTATGTCATACGGAATTATATTTGTCTTTTATGATGATACTACATAATTGTTGCAACAATCACTAAAAAAGATTACAATTAACTAAATGTAATTTTATGTAGCTAATATCCTTTCTATAGGATCTTAAAGCAGAATGAAAAAAGAAACATTAATATGAACATTCAGCCATAAACTACATTTTGGAAATTTAAGGTCACACTTAATTTTAATCTTATTGCAACAGTATGTTTTTGTTGTGGGTTTCTGTGGTTGTTATGGTGTTTCATTTAATTAATTTACCTTTGCCACATAAACACCAAATTAACTGCTCTATGTCTTGATAAATGATCAGAGATAAACTTATCATCTAACATGTTGGTATTGGTACTAATGTATAATGGCGCTAATGGTTGTTGGTTTTATATTGTAATTTGGTGATAAGAAAAAGGTAAAACTCTGGAGAATAAGAGAATGGAGAACCTATTTAACAATCACCATGCACACATTTAAAATATAATGTAGCTGATAGCCAGCGATGCCTCATTTTCGGTGCAGTTATTGTTAAGAAGCTAAATCACATGAGGTGTGAATGCAGGGGTAGGTGGAGCAAGCTGAGTCAGTAGAAAGTGCTGGGGGAGCTGCAGATGATGGGAGCAGAACTGCGTGGGTTCAACTGCCTGCTTTCTCATTCACATTAATGTGACTTTAGTTAAGGTACTTACCAAATCTAAGTCTCAGTTTCCCTTTCTGTCAAACAGAGGCAATGGCTATAAAGAGCTGTTGCGACAAGCAAATAATAGTGTAACACCTGCAAAGCACTCCCTCAGACTTGTTCAATAATAGATATTATTATTATCATTACTTCGGAAATTAAGCTTCTGAGAGTGGTGATCATTACCAGAGAGAGTGTTCTAGCACAAATTGCATACCCTATTAAAAAGGGTGATTCTTGGACCCAATTCCACTGTGTGTGTGTTGGTGGGGGGTTGCCACCAGCTGCACGTCCGACAATTCAACTCAATTCTTATACTATTCACCCGGAGATGGCATCAGATTTTGCAGCGTGAGGACTCAGTCCTACCAGACTTCCTCTCTCCCCCACTTCAGACACCAATCACAAGTCCAAGTTACCCAGGCTCTGACTGATCAGCTACAGAGTGGGGGTTCCCACAATCCCCTCCTTGGACTTAGGACACCAGCTGCAAGTCCACGATGTTACCTATACTTCATACCAGCTGGCTATAAATTAGAGGTTCCCATAAGCCTCTCTTTGGGATCAATTAATTTGCTGGGGTGGCTCACAGAACACAAAGAAACAATTTACTTACTAGATCACTCGTTTATGATAAAAGGATATAACCCAGGAAGAGCCAGGTGAAAGAGATGCATAGGGCAAGATACGTGGAAATGACACAGAACTTCCATGCCCTCTCCAAACCTCCCAAAACCTCCACATATTCACCAAACCAGAAGCTCTGACAATCCTGTCCTTTTGGGATTTTATGGAGACTTCATTATATAGGGCACAATTAATCAAATCATTGGCCACTGGCGATTGATTCAACCTCTAGTCCCTTTCCCCTCCTTGGAAATCAGAACGTGGGACTCAAAGTTACAGCGCCCTAATCACTGTTGGATCCCCTGGCAACCAGCCTCATCCTTAGGTGCTTTCCAAAAGTCACCTTGTTAACAGAAACCCGGTTGTTGTAGAGGGGGGCTTGTTATGAATAAAAAGACACCCATTTCACCCTTATGGCTCTGAAGTGTCTTCAGGAACTAAGGACAAGAGACCAAATATTGCAACAGAAGATGCTCCCATCGCTCTATCTCAGGAAATTCCAAGAGTCTGGGGAGCTGTGAGCCAGAAACCATGGAGGAAGTTCAAATATATATGACCCATGATACATACATACACACACACACATATATGTATGTGTGTGTGTATATATATATATATACCTTATAAATCACAATATCACATCTATGTTTTATTTATCTCTTAAATTTCTCCTTCACAAATCAATTTCACTCTCCAGCTCCAATTTTTAGCCACATCACAAAAAATAAAACTCTAGATATATTTTGGTGATGTGACTTTCATATAAGTTGCACATGTAATAACAAAAACTAATATCTGACTAATTTCTGCTTAGGAATCTGTCTATACTGAAATCTTAGCAAGGGTTAAAAAAAAGGGGGGAAACCTGAAACTCTCTTCTCTTTCAAAGACAAGCACTTAAAAACTAGGAGTAAGTAAGAATTATTGCAATGTATTAAAGACAGTGTGACACTGTATCACTATATCTATTGTTATGTAGTTAAGCAACTTACCCAAACCATCTAGCTTCTATCACTAATCATGGAATTCCAGAAATGAAAGGGACCTTAAGAGTTGTCTAAAACAACTTTTCAGCTATGGCAGGAATCTCTTTAAACAACCCTAACAGATGAAGCCTCTAGCTGAATTTCTCCAACAACTTCGTAACTTTAGATCGGGGCTTTCTGACTAGTAGAATGTTCTCTTATGATCAATCCCAGTTACTTGTATACTTTGACTCCAACCTCACTTTTCACTTCTTTAGTTCTACAGGACAAGTCAGTTACTTTTCACTGACAGCCCTTCCAAGCCCTTAGGCCCAAGCTTTGGCTAGGAAAAAGCTACCAAGATAAGCACTGGCAAAATTCCTGGCTTTTAACAAAAGAAAATTTTCACTAATCTCTAAAGTTTATATCTGAAATCCCATATGCCAAACTGTTATCCTCAAAGAATCTTTCAAAAGAAGTTTCACTTCATAGTGTTTTGGAGTATTATATATTACCAGGTTCTCAGATAAAAAATATATAGTTTTACATACTTTTAGTTACACTAAATACAAAGAGAAAATAATTGTAAAACTTAATTACATTTTCTATTGTTGTATCTGATATCCCTCTTATGTTTTGCCCTGTAAGTGACAGGGTTTTCGTGGTCCATGTGGAAGATAAGAGTCATCCTCATCTTCTTGATCATCACCATGACCATCATCAACATCATCATGACCATCACCATCATTAACATCACATGTATATGGAGTCAGACCCAAAGGTTCTCTGTCAATCAATATGTATATGGAACAGCCAAACAATTTAAAGAAACTTTAGCAAGATCATCTTGGTATTTGAAACTTTTGCACTTTTTATAGGTCTTACATGGTTATCTGGAAACATTCATAGATTTCACCAAATTAAAAATAAGGCACAGTGGCTTTAAACTAATTAGGAGTAGCTTGTATATTTGGCAGATATTTTCCAGACAAAGGCTAATAGGAGTCTCATCAAATGTGAAAAAAAATATTATTTCAGAAAGCAAAATGAGGTCTTTACTGGAAGAGAACCAATGAAACACAGAATCATTAGATTTGGCCTCAAAGAAATGTTTCTTGATTATTTCACATAATATATCATGACAACAATTTGAAAAACTCACTGAAAAAAAAGCAAAGTAATCTTTGCTTCATTTGAAGTCCACATATATTCATAAACAGATTGTTATTTCCAAATTTGGTAATAGTTTTTTCACCAAATTAAATCCTTTATATTTCACATGTATTTTATATCATGTATTTTATGATTTATCAAAATTATCCTATCCCTTTCTCCTTGCAGGTAAGCATCGGCTTTTAAGAATTTCAATCTAACAAGACTTTTTAAAAAGTGGGTTGTGGTATGCATGCCACAGTATCCTTATCAAAAGTCATACCATCTTCTAAATGTGGCTTCTCTTTCATATGTACTCGAAAGTCTTAGGGCCTTGGTTTAGCCTCATTCAGGACACCGAAACTAATGGGCCTCCGTCTCTAAATTTAGTAGCGCCTAATCAACTCTGTCCACAGAATCACACACAGAATTTCCTTTAATACCCCTGCCCTACTCTCTCACATTCTGATTTCATATAGCTTGAGTGTGGCAGGCACTGGGAGTTTTAAAAATTTTCTCAGGTAATAAAAAAAAGAACAAAAAAAAAAAAAAGAAAAAAATTCTCAGGTAACATATAGTCAGGAAACATATGGCCAGGATTGAGAAAGAATGTGATCCTTTGAAAGTTAGTATCAGAGACAAGAAGCACTACAAGATGAAATATCTTTCCTTGGGACACAAACTATTTGTAGAGCGATGTCTAGAACCCAGGAGTACTGATTCCTATGCTCTGTGCACAATGGTGTGTCATTTCCTTAAATATTCATGAAATAAACATGGACATCAAGATCATACATTCAGGCATCTAATAAACCAAAGCACAAGCATAAATATCATAAAATGAAGTGGTTCTTGTTTCTATCAGAATATAAAAATATAATATCTAATGCAAATATTATATAAATCTAGATTGAAATAACTCATCACCTAGAAGATGGAGAGAGGATATAAAAAACAATTGGTTTGTAAAATCTCACAGATTATGGAAGATCAAGGTCAACAGTCGATTGTAAAAAAGTGGATAACCAGTAAGGAGAATCTGATTCCATCAAGATAGATGTACATCCTTGGTTCAGGTCAAATTATTTGGCCTATCCTCTTTATTCATCCTCATGCTTTTAGCTACAAGGTTTCAATTGCTACATTTATTTGATAGAATAACATTATTTAATAATGTCATATATAGTTTCTTAGTAATTTTCTTTTTTTTTTTCCCACAGTCCACTACTCTCATGAGTAAGCCAGTGACGTACGTAATACATGTGTGTACGTAGAAAGTGTATTTTGGATCTTCTAAGATAACATGAAACTGTTTATTTAATTTTGTGTATTAATTCCCATTTGATTTATTAATTTTTAATGGAATGTGTTGTTTTCATGCAGTGGGGCTTTATTACATATTTTTCGTTATTTCTCTTTTTCTGAAGCCTTACATTGTAGTTGAATCCCAGTGATCTACCTGAAGATGTGATACTTTCTTTCCATAGTCCAACATATTGATCATTCTTATGAAGCAGCATGTGTTCACTAGTAATAAGAAAATTTGTGTAAACTGTCTGTATTGATAGTATTTTTCTTAACCTAATGAGTATTTCCTGCAGGCATTCAGAAAACTGTGTATTGTTAGAAGCATGATGCCTCAGTCTTTGTTTATTCTTTTATGTCCATGGATATTTAAATTTTTCCTTTTAGATATGAATGCCAAAATTTGTACCTTTGGCATATATCCTTACAACAGAATTCTAAGTTCAATTCATAATACACTTATCCTAAAATAGTGAAACAAAGCAGCAAACTTAAATTATGTTTGTAAAGGAAATATATTTGCATTTTTAACTTGGCATGTGGGTCATTCTCTCATTCTCTAAATTAAAAAGTGAATGTCTTCCAACCTTAAAGATATTAAGAAGTCTTTTGAGAATAGCTGTGGTGTAGTGGGAAAAGAATATGACTTTGAATGACAAAATAAAAACGACAACAAAAAACCCACCAAACTTTGTTCCGGCTTTTATTTTACTTCCTATGAACTGTATGGCAATAGACAACTTTCTATCTCTACTGAACTTCATTTTCACTTACATAAGTTATAGGAGCTATTCTTTGGCCATATGTCCATCATTTCATAATTGGTTGCTAGGGGATTAAATGAGAAAAAGTACATGAAATATATCATGACCAGTAAAAACCAATACAAATGAAGCATAGTATGAAGATAACACAATCAGTCAAGAGGTAAGCAAAAAAAAAAAAAAGAGAGAGAGAGAGGGAGAGAAAATTTAGAACATAAAGTTTTATGCCTTTAAAAATTACAATGTTCAGAACTATATTTTGAAAAACTCTGACAAATAGTCCAGTTCCTTAACCTCCTTGAAATTTTGCTGGGCAGCTAGAGTTACTGATTGCATTGGTGAGTAAGGTGAGCATGTGAATATTAATGAGCTCCCTACATGGAGCACAACACAAACCACATTCTTTGCTGAACTGTAGATCTGTATTAGAACATATATATTTTCATTTACTCTTGGCAGATGTCTTTTGGGAAAGTCTAATAATAGTAGATAATATTTGCATAATACTTTGCAGTTTACAGAACACATAGTAATTTTAAGAAGAATAAAAACTCAATCATTTGGAAATCTATAAATATTCTCTACAACTTCTCCAAGTACTTGAACACAGTTTAATTTTGGAGACATGTAACTGAAAATAGAAATATTTAATTCATCTGTTTTACAGGTTACTGAGACTCAAAGAATTATTATTGCTATAGTAATAATGATAAGGTAATGCTCCATATCTTTATTGAGTTCTAACTTTGCATAGTATCCTTAAAAAAGTAACTAATGAAATATTTAAAAACATTTTATTTGAAAACCATGGTTTTCAATTTCAGAAGTCTTAAAGGTTATTATTGTCTGGATTATGAACACTTTATAAAAATCCATAAAATACATCACAATGATGATAATTTGAACTCATTCCTATTTATTTATTTTAAATATTGTTCATTTAGTATTTTAAGTGAGATTTAGTCTCACAAATATTTTGATTAAATTATATGAAGAAGTAATCTTAGAAATGGTAAAAACTAAATGGGTCGATTACCCAATTAGCTTCATTTTTACCATTCATTATGTCTCATAGCTCAGGGTAGCCTGCTTTTTGTCTGAGACAGAAATTCAAAAGCAATGAACGTGAGTGAAAATATCTTTTACTTCTAAAAGTATAGTCCCATTTGAATGGTTATTCCTTGGCCATATGTTTATCATTTTGTTTTATGCTTCAGAATTCCCTGTTAATCATTCATCATCTCTGGATTTTGTCATAAATTTCCATTTCTTAAAGCTCCTTACACTGCAATGAGTACTGTTAAATCCTCTAAGTGATTTCAGTGAGTGAAATTTTGTCTAATAATTAGTATGAATAGGCCAAGTGTATGTATGTGTTTTTAGTAACCGAAAAAAAATCACTCTTATATTTTCTAGTTTATACCCTATATATTTGTATAGAAGTGTGTTTGTGTGTGTGTAACAGAGAGAGAGGGAAGGTGGAAGAGTATGTGTGTGTGTGTATACGTGTGTGTGTTGTTTGCCATTAATCAAAGATCTAGGGAATTTCTGAAAATGAATAATTTCCATTAAGGCTTACATTTCTGAATTTATAGCTACAGAGGGCTCTCTACAGATGCTTGTTAACCTGAAGATTCTGCTTAATTGATTTACAAAGTTTAATGTAAAAAAAATCCTTCCTTTCTATAATGTACATATAATAAATGTATTTCTCATAAATTTATAAACAAATAATACATTAGGTAGAATAATAAAAACTTGATGTGAAACAAATAACTTTTGGTTACTTTGAAGAAAACCATTTCCAAGAATAGGAATTGCATTTTAAGCTTAAGTACCATTTGCTTTGCTTGTTTTATTGGAACCTAATGTAATATAGATTACTTTTATTTATCTAGAATATACACAGTAAAATGATGTAAACTTTGATTAACCAAGTTATCAATGTTTAAATAATGAAAAGAACCCCAAGATAAAATAAAGTAAACCACAGTTGCTATGCATCTCTAAAATGAAGTATCCAGAATGTAAAAATCTAGTAAATCTTCATCAGCTTACTGCATTTATTTATTTATTTATTTTTAAAGATTTTATTTATTTTTGACAGAGAGAGAGCACAAGCAGGGGAAACAGCAGAGAGAGAGGCAGAAGCAGACTCTCTGCTGGAGCAGGGAGCCCAATGCGGGGCTTGATCACAGAATGCTGAGATCATGACCTAAGCCGAAGGCAGACGCTCAACCGTCTGAGCCACCCAGGCGCCCCAGCTTACTGCATTTAAAACTAGAGAGGAAAGGGTAATTTTTTTAAATGATATATACAGCATTTCTCAAAATTTATGTAATGTTATAAGTGCATTGGCACAGATCTAACTAATAATCCTGCAATCTACATGAAAGCTACAATGTTAGTAAAGTCAAACTTTGTGCAGATAGCTCACTGGAGTAGGGCTTGAAACGGACATAATATTTTCATCAGGACAGTCCCACAGGAAATGATTTTTGTGACTCTGTGCTGATTGCCAGAGCAGACATGTCTTCTCAATGACTCAACTACTTTATTCTCCATGGTTACCTAATACAGTATTGCACAAAATATTGTATTCAACATTGATTATCTCTAATGTGTTCTCAGATACAGAATTTTATCTAGTGCCGGGAGAATTAAAAGTGGTCATGCTTAATTATTCAGCATAGCCCAATAACTTATTTTTGACATCTTAATATTTACTAGTTATTTTTAAAGGATTATGTTAGAAGTATGAAAAGCCAATGTACTTGGTTCCTTGTTAGCCATTGCTTTTTAGTATCTTAAATGGAAAGGAAAAGAGCCAGAAAATATTCTCAAAAGAAGAATGTGATCTGTGGAAGTATCTATAGCCACAAGATCTTTTCAAACTGATCCCCTGCCTCCTGATCTTGTTAGAAACTTGATTTTTTTTCCTCCGCAGCGATTTTCCTTTTTCTCTCCCACTCAGTGAATGACCGGGTTTGAAAGTTTTTCAGTGACACTCATAGACCACAGAACCCCTTTATTTTATAAATGAGTGAATAAACAAATATATTACCTCTTCCTTTTTAACTGTTTCTTCAAGAAACACCCTGAAGCAATGTTACTCCAACACCTTCCTTTTACTAACACCCTAGAAGTTACTGGCATCCCATGAACACTGGGAGCTGCTGCTGCCCCCACTACAGCTAATTCCATCAAGAATACTGTTGTTTCTGGGTGCCTGGGTGGCTCAGTTGTTTAAGCAACTGCCTTCGGCTCAGGTCATGATCCTGGAGTCCCTGGATCGAGTCCCGCATCAGGCTCCTGCTCGGCAGGGAGTCTGCTTTGCCCTCTGACCCTATCCCCTCTCATGTGTTCTCTCTCATTCTCTCTCTCAAAATAAATAAATAAAATCTTTAAAAAAAAAAAAAGAAGGGCGCCTGGGTGGCTCAGTTGTTTAAGCAACTGCTTTCGGCTCAGGTCATGATCCTGGAGTCCCTGGATCGAGTCCTGCATCAGGCTCCCTGCTCGGCAGGGAGTCTGCTTTGCCCTCTGACCCTATCCCCTCTCATGTGTTCTCTCTCATTCTCTCTCAAAATAAATAAATAAAATCTTTAAAAAAAAAAAAGAATACTGTTGTTTCTAAGAGCAATCAGTCTAACCCCTTGGTCCCTCAGCTTTGTCATCTCCTTATCTCAAATAATCTCTCTCACTCCATCTTATCCTCCTGTACCCGGAGGGACATGCTGGATCTTGTCATCTCAGCGAGTTACTCAGACTCAATCACGGTGCTTTCTAACTATAATATGATATCCTTCGATGACAGAAATTATTTTAAAGTTCTTAGGTGAGTAGGGTTAAAGGTGTGTTTGTATTTCCAATTCTAGTCTTTTTTCTTATTATGTTATACACTTTCACTACTATTTTTTTTTTAAAGATTTTATTTATTTATTTGAGAGAGAATGAGAGAGAGCACATGAGAGGGGGGAGGGTCAGAGGGAGAAGCAGACTCCCCGCGGAGCAGGGAGCCCGATGTGGGACTTGATCCCGGGACTCCAGGATCATGACCTGAGCCGAAGGCAGTCGCCCAACCAACTGAGCCACCCAGGCGCCTAGTTTCACTACTATTTTTATGTCTAGTCCCCATGTACCAACTTCATGTTTCACGGTGCCTGTCACTCACTTGGCTTTAGCCACTTATTTATTATTTTAACTCCTTGAATGTGTGAAAAGTTCATTGTATTCACAGACATTCACATTACATTTCCCTTTCCTGAAATAGCTTTGCCTTATTCTTCACTGATTTGTTCTCACAAGAGCTACACCAGTTCAAACAACACTTTGAAATCTGATAGCCGTCCAGGTCACCTAAGTGATCACACCCATCTGTTCTTCAGATTAAAAAATCACCAACTTCTGTGGGCCACCCTACATAGCCTGTCAGTGTTACCTACCTCTTCCCTTCAACACCCATTCCATACCTTTTTTCAGTCTTCTAAAATTTCTGATCTAACCTCTCTGCCCTTATTCTCATTGAATGGCTTTGCTTCATTCCAACAGCAAGGGTATTTCTCAGCGTCCCTCTCATGAATCTTTATCACCAACCACTGCTTATTATCACCCTCTCTTTCATTCTTCCTTCTGTGAAAATGGAAGAAGCACACCTCTTTATGACAAAAACTGGACTTTCCATATAGTTTCTGGATCTTCCTTTATCAGAGATTCAGGGATGTCTCCCCACGGATTATTCAAACATCTCCCTGCGTTTAAATCTACCTCTATATTTTATCCTCCCTCTCAATATTTGAATATACAGTAGACATATATGCTTTCATATATGCATATATATACACATATATATCACCTATTCTATACAGATATAGATATGTTATCCTCTTTATATTAGTCTTAGTAATCTCTTTAGAGCCACATTTCTCATAACAGAAGTTGCTTACAAATCCCATTCTCTCTTCATTCTTTCCACTTTAATAAAACTTTTCTTGCTAAGGTCATCAATGACACAATTTATTAAATCCAATGGGCATTTAGTTTATGTGACACCTCAGCCACATTCAATATAGCTGATGAGATGAAGATCATGTATGCTCACAGTCTCTGTGGTATCACTTTGTCCTGAGTTTTCTCAGTCCTCTTGGATTACTACTTGGCAAGCTCTAACTTCTACTTTCAACTCTTTCTGGAGGTAAGTTGACTCATACCTAGTTGATGTATTTTTGAGCAAATCTCAAACATCTCTCTGGAAAGAACATCTGATAACCAAGTTTGTCCCTCTTCCAGAAATCCCTTTCTCCTAAGTGGTAACTTTACTCTTCCATTCATTCTTCCATTCATCACCCATGGGAACTTCTTACACCAAGCATCATCATCTCTCACCTAGACTATTGCAAAATCCCTTTATTCTCTCCCTTCATGTATTTTTTTCCCTTCTCCAAGCCATTTTCCACACAAAAGCCAGAGTGATTTTATTTCAACACATGTATAATCACATTGCTTCCTCCCTTAATATTCTTCAGGGTCTGGCCATTAAATTTAGGATAAAAAAGTTAAAATTCTGAACATATAACCCAAAGATTCTGCACGACCTGGATCTTAGTTAACAAAACTCCAGGCTTGTTCATTAAGCTCCAGGAACAGAAGCTCCCTTTCACTTCTGAAGTATGGGAAATCTTTTTTTCCACCTAAATGTCATAGCAGGCTGTTCTTTCTTCCTAAAACATTCTCCTCCCCACACTTTATTGCTTAATTACTACTCATGCTTCAAATCTAAGCTTAAAACATCACTTCCTCATAGAAGACTATCTTGATCTTCCAATATAAATGAAGTTTCTCCAGTAATATTCCCTAATTATATTTTCTTTCAAAGCATATAGCACCCCTTTATAATTACATATTTATTTGTGTAATTAATTCTTTTGTGTCTGCCTTTTTACACATTTGTACTTCTTCTCGGGGCTTAGACAATCCCTGTTTTGTTCACCATTGATGTCCCCATTCCTAGGTATTGTAGGTTCCAGGACCATCTCATATCACTATAACAGGTTGTTCAGTGCACAAGGGTAATAGTCTGAGAATGGTGGTTTAATCCCAGCCTTTGCACTGCTTGCTAGCACTGGCCCCTAGTGTAGGACTATGTCCTCCTGGGGGTGTATTTTTAGGAGTTGCCCAAAAGTACCATATGGACTAATGCTAGGCCTTATAAGTACTTAATCAATGGTGGCTGAAATAAAGAATTAACGTTTATGGCAACTTTAAAAATAACTGCATTTTAGCATAGATCAGATTAGGAGAACTCTTTCTCATTTTACTTTTTTTTTAACAATTACTCTAATTATTAGCTGAACATGAGCAAATAATTTCACTTTGCATTCACTGCATTCACATGAATTCACTTATATGCCTTAAACTTTTTCTTCTTAGTTGTAAGACTGTTAATAACAATATGCAAAGTTAAATCCTTTGACTTAGACACAACTCTGTGTTTCATAGCTTTTGCAGAGAAACAACTCCCATGGAAAAAAAATGTTCATGATGTAATTAATTGCTCATTTGACATATTATGCCACCTACTCAAGTTATCTCCTTGGCATAAATTGGACTTCATAAATTCTATTCTATAAATGGACCTTGCTTAACTTTGCCACTTGGTCTGGGCATCTGTCTCATAAAATTCTATTCATGATCAAGAAAGTATGACAATAAAGTATGAGTGGGTCAATGACTGTAAATTAAAAATACAACTGATAACATATCCCTCACCACCAGATTGGAAGCACTACCATATTTAAGTAAGCAGACAGTAATACATCATCACTTAACATAGCACAAAACTATTGTACTATATGGAAAAGTCATGGAAAAGTTGTTAACTCTTTTAAAAAATGTGAATAATGTCTGAGTATGTAGAGGAAAAGGCATATTACAGGAAAGCAGTGGGGCACAAAGTGAAGGATGTTTGATAACCTTAAAGTTTACTTTAAAAACATGGTTTTTATTTTGTTTGAATTTACCTAAAAGAAAAGAACTGTTTTATAATAGAAAATTATGCCTAATAAGGTAATCTTGGGTGAGGGAATAAAGGGACCAGATCTTTATTTTTAGGGTCATACATTGATGGGAAGAGCTTCCACATAGAGATATCAAAATATTTGATAGTACTACGTCTTAGCAACAGATTTTTAATTGCCTAGGAAAGTGAACCCAGAGAGGGCCATCTGCTGGTGCTGATTACTTTTTCAGTAAAACCACACACCTGAGGTGAATCAAATCTGGCCAACAGCATATTGAGGTCAATTTTCAACAAACTTCAGTTTTTTCTGGATGAACCTGAGGTTGCCACAAACGGCCAAGATCATTCCTCCATCTGTTTCTGGTGAAAGTTTGCTGTTCACTGTGGTGGGGACACAACAGGAATCACTTACAAGCAAAAGATCACGCTGCAAAGGCCACAATATGCTCAATTATTTTAATGTACCTGAGAAGTGCTAGCAAACATAGCTTTCTATGTAGTAGCATGATTAGTAACAATCTAATCATATGAAATGCTTAAAATCTAAGGAAATGACTTTTGCAGAGACTGAGAAAGTTATAATGATGAATTTGATTTAGAAACTATCCAGGTCAATTTTTTTAAATAATGAGATATAGGCCCATAACCAAAAATAAATCTATCCTATTTTATAAATATTGTTCATGGTAACAGAAGTATTTCGAAAACAAAGCATTTTTATGATAATGGCACTTACAGACTATAGGAATGAACATACGATCTCCAGCTGACTACAGGGAAACAAGTATTACGAGGTATACTGACTCCTCTAATCTTGTATTCATGATAGATCACTGTCATTGTAAAATGCTAATTTAGTAATGGTGCATATGGTGACACTTACTAGCAAATACTTAACCATTAATATAGGCTGCTTCCCCAATTGAAGAATTAGATTCAGTAAGTCATAAGGAAGAGAGAAGGTACAGAAAAGAAAATACATCTGTAGAAAAATTATAAAGAAGTAGGGATCATAGTTTCAAATGCATTCTATTCTACAGTGTCACAGAATCTCAAATTTCTAGTTACTCCTGATTCTTAGATGGGCTATGTTGCATCTTTTTCTGAGACTCAATTTAGTATATCACCATAGACAAGCAGTGAGATTAACACTCTTTATTATCTTTCCAAACTTCCAAATTGAGATTTAGCTGTAATAATGTTCAAAAGATACTACTGGCTTAGGACCCTAGGGCTTCTGGAATCAGAATCTATGAAACCATTTGCATTGAAATTTGGCTTCCAACTGCTTTAGTATGTTGGCACTGTAGCTGTCAACTAAATTCTTAACTCCTTAAAGGAAAGAACAACGTTTAGTGTTTGTCTTTTTTTTAGAGTGCCTGGTGTATTTTTATATAAAAATAATATTTCAAGAAAGGCTTGTTGACTTATTGACAAAAAGGGCTCTGCTGATCATCTTCATGGGGTGTGCAAATTTGTGAAGACATAGAGGACAGGATGGGACTTAGTATCATAGGAAACTTTATTTTTTTTAAAGATTTTATTTATTTATTTGACAGAGAGAGAGATAGTGAGAGCAGGAACACAAGCAGGTGGAGTGGCAGGCAGAGGGAGAAGCAGACTCCCTGCCGAGCAGGGAGCCCAATGTGGGGCTTGATCCCAGGACTCTGGGATCATGACCTGAACCGAAGTCAGACGCTTAACAACTGAGCCACCCAGGCGCCCCATAGGAAACTTTAGAGCTCATTCAGTCCCAGATCATTGTCGTGATTTTTAATGCCACTAGAAGAGTTTCCATGCTTTCTTTTCTAAGGTGTGGTCCTTCCCAAATCAGATCGAATGATGCTTCATAAATATTTCAATGACTGAGGCAGATGTGATATTTCTCTTCTCTTCCCTGGCCTGTCCCCTCCTCCTCTTCTTTCTTCTTCCTCTCCCCCCACCATCTCTCTCTCTCCCAGAAGTCTCTTTTCTTTTGTATTTTGTTTGAATTATGACATCAAAGGTCATGCTCCCAACTTGATTGTATTTTCCTAAAAGATGCAAACAATTACATACTCTCATTTCCACATGCTTTTACAGTTAATAACTGAGGGTTATATAAAGATAAAGAGAAGTTTAATTGTTATCTCATATATACATACATACACACATATATATATTTAAAATCAACTTAAATGTCTCTATGTGTAGGAGGACATGGCATATGATATACAGTTCTAGTTTTCTAGAGAAGACAGTGCAAAATCAAATCAAAATCAAACAGAAAATGTTTAAATACATAAAAATTTAAAATAACTTTTTTCAGATATTTCAAACATAAACAATTTTTTGAAATCTCTAAATATTAACTTTCTAAAAATATAAGCTGACTTCTTTATTCGGGCTTGTTATTTCATTTTGAAAGCTTATTAAATAAGAACAAAGGGAAACTTGAAAGAAAAAAGATGAAAATTTGAGAGGTATGGTCAGGATTCTATTTACATTTTATCATGGAAAATTAAACAAAAAATGAGCAAATAATAAAATATCTCAATAATCTAAATTCTCTGATTTAACAGGTTATATTAATATTCTGATCTGGCAGAATTGCATAACAAATAAAGCTAATTATTGAATACTCTTTAAAGATAAAAAATATATTTAAAAAATCTATGCCATAAATAGTGCTAATATTGGCCAACATTTCATTTAAATGCAAATAGTTTGCATCTTTAGGTAGTGGTCATTAAAATACGATAGACTGTATATTGTAGGTATAGATGATTCTGTATGCAGAATCATAACAAACATTTATTGACTTACAGATAGAAATAATTTTAAAAACTCCTTCCTCAAAATGTTCCAGCCTTGGACTAGATGGTTCAGATATATGACACTCCATTTCATATGTGCTTGGTGAATGGTACCTGCAGAGCGCTGTCCTCTTGGTTTGTTTTATAAGTAGAAGCATGCTTGTCAATTGTCAGCGGAGAATACATGTAAGAGGAAACATACTCATTTTATGTACCATGGCTTTAGGACAGTGACAAGAAGAGTTTCCTTTAGAATAACAAAACACCTCACAAACAAGCAACTTATCATTTCAAAGACAGTATTAAAATGTAGCCAGGTTAATTCCCTTTATAGGATTTCATTTTAGCTATGGTAAATGAGTAAATCTCTTAATCTCAGTGATTTGTCATGTAAAATGAGTATATTTTTATTTAACACACACAAAAATTAATGATTCCCATGTAAATGAAAGTGAACTCAAAATACTTAACACAGCTATGCAAATGTGTTCTCATTTATAAATGCAGATGTCTTCATGGGTGTATCTTATGTAGGCACAACTGCTATGAAATCACTGAAGGGGACACTTGAAAAAAGCTCAATAAGAGTATATGAACTATATTGTATTATTGTAACACTGAATAAGAGTATTTGACTCATATTCCCTGTCCAAAAATTACATGTTAATTATATTCTTCAATTAAAAAATAAGAGGCTTGTAAGCATAAAAGGTAGCCTCACAGTCACCCCCCAACATATACATGTTCTTTAGACCTTGCCACTAAATGCAGTGAGAACACAGCCTCAGCACCACCTGGGACCTGGTTAGAGACACAGACCCTCAGGTCCTTCTCAGAACTCTTGAATCACAATTTGCCTTTAACAGGATCTCAAGGTGATTCACGGGGACTTTAAAGTTCAAAAACATTGCCCTAGAAATACAAGCCACATTCTCTGAATTTTTGAAAATACCCTTTCAAAGACTGTTTAATTGCTTTAAATCTCGATCTGTGCTTTAAATCTCGATCTGCTTCACTTTTCCTTTTTTCTGAAACTGTTTACAAACTCCTGAAGCATTCCTCATGATGTTGATTACTAATCCTAAAGGACGCACACTGATGAAGGTCTTCATGTATAAATCCATGCATACATTTTTTTTCTCGGATAGCTTGTTAGAAAAATATTTTTATGGCTCATGACATGAATTGTTGTCTAAAAATTCATCAGGATATAAGAATTCCTCTTATCCAGAAAGCATGGAGAATTATCTTTTTATTTTTATTTTGTATTTTATG
The DNA here is from genome assembly GCF_029215605.1 of Mirounga angustirostris. Lineage (NCBI taxonomy): Eukaryota > Metazoa > Chordata > Mammalia > Carnivora > Phocidae > Mirounga > Mirounga angustirostris. The sequence goes on along the minus strand of NW_026991710.1, from coordinate 146,590,940 downwards.
TTTTTTAAGATTTCATTTATTTATTTTAGAGAGAGAGTGAGCGGGGTGAGAAACAGAGGGGGAGCGAAAGGGAAAGGGAGAGAATCTTAAGCAGACTCCACGCTGAGCACACAGCCCAATGCAGGGCTTGATCCCACAACCCCAAGATCATGACCTGAGTCGAAACCAAGAGTCAAACATTTAACCAACTGAGCCACCCAAACACCCCAAGAATGATCTTTTTAAAACTTAAAAAAAAGTCATATCATGGTTTTAGTTTGAGTTTGAGCTTTTAAAACAGTTATTAACTATTTATATTCTTTCTTTTGTGATCTCTTTATTTCTCTTAGGCATCAGTTACTTCTAACTTAAAATTTTACATTATTTTGTTTTTGACCTATATCATCTATATTCAGGATGCTAACTAGATGCCAAAATCTTGCCTATCATAATCACCAAGAATTCATGCTCGTTTGAGATACTTATCTATAATAACAAGGAATGTGTTATTTCGGTAGTTTAAAAAGTTTAATAGGTCCAATTAACCAATAACAGTGGTAGCTTGAGAATAACTAAATACAAATATGGAATCAGAACTTTATTCATTTTATAATATAGCTTAAATATATATAAAAACCGCAAATTCTTTTCTGAGCTATTTTTTCTTATAGTGCAGCATGTTTCTCCATTTGACTCCAATAAATTATTTTAAAATACTCAACTAACAGGGCAGAAGACTCAGAATAACCAATAAAATATTAAAGCAAAAGAACATAGTTGAAGGGCTGACACTACCCGACTTCAAGACTTATTATAAAGCTACAGTAATCAAGACAGTGTGGTACTGAGGGGCCTCGGTGGCTCAGTCGATTAAGCATCCGACTCTTGATTTCAGCTCAGGTCATGATCTCAGGGTTGTGACACTGAGCCCCAGATTGGACTCTGGGCTGGGCACAGAGCCTGCTTAAGATTCCCTCTCTCCCTCTCCCTCTGCCCCTCCTCTCTCTGTCTCTCTCTCTCTCCCTCCCTCTCTAAAAAAAAGTATGGTATTGGTGAAAGAATAGACCAATAGATCGATGGAACAGAATAGAGAGCCCAGAAATAGATCTACATAAATATAGTCAACTGATTTTTTTAAAGATTTATTTATTTATTTGAGAGAGAGAAAGCATGCACATGCACGTGCACATATGCATGTGCACGAGCAAGCCTACCACGGGGGGGGGGGAGAGGGAATCCCAAGCAGACTCCCCTGCTGAATGCTCGATCTCATGACCCTGAGATCATGACCTGAGCTGAAACCAAAAGTTGGATGCTCAACTGACTGAGCCACCCAGGTGCCCCTTTGATTTTTTGACAAAAGAATAAAAGCAATATAATAGAGTAAAGATAGTCTTTTCAAATTGATGCTGGAGCAACTGGACATCCACATGTTAAAAAAAAAAAAAAAGCCTATAGACCCTACACCCTTCACACAAACTAACTCAAAATGGATCATAGACCAAAAAATAAAATGCAAAACTATAAAACTCCTAGAAGATAACAGAGGTGAAAACCTAGATAACCTTATTAAGGCAATGACTTTTTAGGTTGAACAATAATGGCACAATCCATAAAAGAAATAATTTATAAGCTGGACTGCATTAAAAAAAAAAAAAAACTTTTGCTCTGAGAAAAACAATGTCAAGAGAATGAAAAGACAAGCCACAAACTCAGAGAAAATAATGGCAAAAGACATATTTGATAAAGGACTGTTAAAACTCAACAATAAGATAACAAAGAACCTGATTAAAATATGAGCCAAAGACCTTAACAGGCACCTCCGAAAGAAGATATGTAGATGGTAAATAAACATATGAAAAGGTTCTCCTTATCATAATGTCATTGTACAAGGGAAATGCAAATTAAAACAAAAATTAGATACCATAACACACCTATTAGAATGGCCAAAATCCAGAACACTGACAACACCAAATGCTAGTGAGGATATGGAAAAATAAGAACTTTCGTATGTTGCTGGTGGGACTAAAATACTCTTACCATAAAATCTAGCAATCACACCCCTTGGTATTTATACAAAGTAGTTGAAAACTTATGTCCACACAGAAGCCTGCCTATGGTATGTATAGCAGCATTATTCATAATTGACAACACTTAGAAGCAACCACGGTGTCCTCCAGTAAGTAAATGGATAAATTACGGTACATCCAGACAATGGAATATTATTCAGTGCTTAAAAAGAAATGAGTTCCCAAGCCATGAAAAGACACGGAGGAACCTTAAATGCCTATTACTAAGTGAAAGAAGCTATTCTGAAAAGGCTACATGCTGCATGTGTCCAACTGTATGGCATTCTGGAAAAAGCAAAACTATGGAGACAGTAAAAAGATCAGCGGTTGCCTGGGACTAGGGGACAGGGAGGGATGAATAGGCAGAGCACAGAGGACTTTTTGGGCAGTGAAAAACTCTGTATGATAACTATAATGATGGCTACATGTCATTATATATTTGTAGAAACCCACAGAATATACAACTCCCAGAGAAAACTGTAATGTAAACTATGGACTTTGGGTGATTATGATGTGTCAATGTAAGTTCATCTTTTGTAACAAATGTACTACTCTGGTGGAGGATGCTGATAATGGGGGAGGGTATTGCATGTGCCAGGGCAGGGGGTAAATGGGAAATGTTTGTACCTTCTCTTCAATTTTGTTATGAACCTATAACTGCTTTAGAAATATAAAGTCTTGGGGCACCTGCGTGGCTCAGTCATTAAGCGTCTGCCTTCGGCTTAGGTCATGATCCCAGGGTCCTGGGATCGAGCCCCACATTGGGCTCCCTGCTCCATGGGAAGCCTGCTTCTCCCTCTGACCCTCCTCCTGCTTGTGTTCCCTCTCTCACTGTGTCTCTCTCTGTCAAATAAATAAATAAAATCTTAAAAAAAAGAAATATAAAGTCTTAATAAAAAATTCTTAGATGATAGAATTATGTTCTATATTCTTTCAATTATGATGTATCTTTTTATGTTGCACATTTCCATTGACATTCTTATCTCTAGTGTTCATGGAACAACCTCATAATGTTCCACTGTGCCCTTTCACCCATTTTGCTTTACTCATTTATCACTTATTGTAACTTTTTGAATGATGCAAAAGTTTTATTGCATTCACAGGTAGTCACATATTATTTCCTTTGCCTGAAATACCTTTGCTTCATTCCTCACTGACTCAAAGGGACTTGGCTCAAAAAACACTTTCTCAAAGAGGTCTTCTCTGCTCCTGCCCCGAATCTAAAGTATCTCCTCCGCTACCATCCTTTTCATGAACTGACATCTTTTCATCATAATGCTTAGTGGGTCCCACAAGGGTATGGGAGTGAGGTCTATAGGATTCCTGTGCGAAAATTTACCAGGGAAAAAAAGAATCTGGGTGATAATCTGATCCCAGGACCAGGAGCTGAGAGTCTTACGCAAGGAATAGTTCTGTGTATAGCAAATGGCAATTACTCATTTTGTCCAGCCCCAACCACAATTGTAGCATAGAGGTGTTGAAGAAAAACACCTGACTGATGTGTTTTAAATCTCAATGGTGTGGCATCTAATGGTCCTTGGGTACAGTAGAGACTGCTGTATTCCTTCAGATTCATGGAAGTGAGCACTGAGTTCTCGGAGCAGCTAAGTGTTTGCTGGCAAGCTGTGGCAAGCAACATCCTGTGCGTTGATGCAGAGGAGATTCCATGAGCAGAATTAAGAGGAAGATCTGAGATCCTAGACTGAAACACCTGCAGAAAGATGAAGGAGATCAGAAGTGGTGGTGTGAAGCATCCCTGGGTGATCTGAGTGAAAATTGGGCTTGGCAATGGCAGTTTTCAAATGATATAACAAGGAGTGTGTAACAGGATAGAAGAATCAGAGAAGTCAGAGTAGTCAGCATGGTCATATTTCTGTGAGAGAACAGATCTGTGAAATGTGAGACTGCTTTGTGTTGGCAGTTAAGGCATCCAAATGGTGACAATCTATACTTTTAGACACTTAGAATTAGTGAGAAGGACAAGGATATATTGTTTAAGACAAGTGAGATATAACATGTATAGGAAATTTGTAAAAAAAAAAAAAAAACATGTAAGTGGTTGACAGACTAAGTAATAAGGCTTGTAAAATTCTTAGGAACCAAGATTTTGCTGTGAGGAATGTCTGCCTTATGCTCTCATTTATTCAATACCATTTTCAGATTGTCAAGCATTTTTTCTTACTAAACTGAAGTTGTTAATTTGTGGTGAGCATTAAGTTTTTGGTTTCTATTAATTTATTAATCTGATTTCCAAGTTGAAATTTAAGATTCTCTGAGTAAGATCATCTGTCAATTTGAGTGCTGTTTGAAAACAGGTGGTGCAAAAACCCCATAATGAATTTCTGAAGTGTGATACCACAAGTGCAAAACTGAGCAAGTAGAGATGACCTTTCTACATGCCAATATACCAAGAAATTCCTCAACAGCCAAGCTAAATATTTTATGTTTGAGAAGAAAGAGATTAAATCATTTAATCACAATATAATAAAATTAATAACTTTCAAAAACAATTCAAATCGTCAGCTTGATTTATTCTTTAAGGTAATAATATTGTTTTCAAAATGTAGTTTGTGATCCTTTGAGTCATATGGTGTTGTAATTTAAAGAGTAAGTTATAGGGGCGCCTGGGTGGCTAAGTCGGTTAAGTGTCCAACTCTTGGTTTCAGCTCAGGTCATATCTCATGGGGGGTGGGATGGCGCCCCGTGTGGGCTCTGCTCTCAGTGTGGGGTCTTGCTTGAGATTCTCTTTCCCTGCCCCTCCTCCCACTCACACACTCCCTCTCTTTCTCTCTCTCTCAAATAAATAAATAAATCTTTAAAAAGGAGAGTAGATTATGTCTTTAGTTAATAGTGTGTTCATCATGGAAAACATATTCGCAAGAACACACACAAATAAATTCATGATTTTTATAACTAATAAGAATCAGAATTTGACCTTCAGCCAGTAGATGGAGAAGTTGATCTTAGAGTAGATTCACAGTGCTATTAAAAGTCTCTTTGTTAAGTTGCAGGACCATAGAGTAAAATTGCTGCTGATTCAGATATTTGGGATTGTTTCCATGGTTATTTTCTGGCTGCTCTGCAAAAACAGCTCTGGCATCATCACCCAAGGGATCAGTTTTGTTTCTTAGAAATCTATCCTGTACAGTCCTTATGTGCTTTGTTTATAGGCACATTTTTTTTTTACTGTCTATTCTATTTTCAAACAAGCTGGAAATGTTTCTTTTCTTCATAAATTATTACTGAAAGTTTGCATAGTACATATTTTTAAGAACCACAAAGTGTTTATGAGTAAAGGCACTGAGTGATGGAACCAGCACCTCTCAGAGCAGGATGAAAATGTAGATTCCTTGTAGGGCAAACTGGCTTTCTGAAAAAAGCAACATACATTATGTACTTCAGCATGCTCTCAGAAATTATGCACAGCCACATCCATCAGGGATGAGCTCATAAATAAATAAATCAATTGACATATTCTCTTGAACAAATTCCACTACCAAACCCAAAATCATTTGTTTAGTACATTGACAGTTATTCTATATCTTGAGAGATGTTAAGAATCCTGAAAATTCTGTATAACTGAGTGTTTGGTGTTTTTCCTCTTTGCTGGTGTTTTTGTTGTAAAAATGATTATGTGTAGACAGCCAAAGCAAAATATAAAAATGCAAAAAATACATGATACTGCAGCTAAGTGTTAAACTTAGAAGGGTGGGCTAATATATTAATAAAATTGATAATTGCAGTAAATATTAAGATAAAGATCAAAATGGAACTACCATGAAATTATTTTCTGTAAACCAAGTGACAACTTAAAATTACATGTCCTCTATTAAGGATAATAAAATAGTCATTATCTGTAACTCTTTTTGACAGTTCACTTAAATAATTCCCATTGTCTAAAAATATATGCTTAATTTTGCTATATTTAAATGTATTAAAACCCCCTATAAGCAACAATAGAAATCATTTTTGTGGGTATGGGTTGTGGCTAATATGTAGTCACCAATTAAAAATACAGTTCTCTTTACATTTATACAACAATTACCTTAATATATAGTTTATGTTTTCTATTTAACAAATATATATTAAGAGCCTACAACTTGCCAGCAGTGAATAAGAAAGACACACTAGGTTCCTGCTTTCATGAAATTTACATTCTTGTGGATGAGATAAATGACCAAAAAAAAGATGCAGATCATTACAGTAGGAGATATAAGAGATGTCACAGAAGACAGAATAAAGGTATATAGGAGTAATAATATACAGAAATAGGAGTTATAGGTAATAGGAGATAATAAAAAATATAATAAAAATCAATGCAGAGAGGGGAATAGTCTTAAGAGTATTTAAAAAACAACTCTGAACAGTACATTCACTATCCTGCCGTTTGAGAAATAATTATATAGAAAATTAGATGTATATATCTCAGACACCAATTCACATATATGTATGCAAATAAAGAAATGCCAGTGCAAAGAAAGCAGATGTAGTTCCTCTGGACTTAAAGTTTATGGGTGATTTTTTGTTCTTGTCTTCTTTTGGTTTCCTTTTGCTTTCCTAGGTTCACACTTCTGAAACTGACATATTTTAAAAGTTTCATGTTGAAAAAATCAATACTCATAGAGAAGGGCAAAATAGTTGAGCTGAAGTAGTTAAAAGGACAGTATTGTTCTCTTTAGCCCCTGGAATATTGTTCATTATTAGGATCTAAGATATAAACTGTTTTAGCAAAAAAGCAATAATAATAAATGCTCTTAACTTTTTGATTCGAGATAGATACTGGTAAAAAAAAATGTAGTGTTTTAACAAATAGTTGAGACAATATGAGAAGATAGAAAAGCCAGATTCAGAAGTACATCACATACATTAAAAACTAAATATTTCCATAAGACTTAAATCTAATAAAGAAATGACTCCTAGAATATTAGAGTTCCATTTAATACAGATCGGAAATTACATACTCAATTCTCACAGTGAATGGGAACCTCACTGTATATAATCTTCACAACAGGTAACTATAAGTTGTTTTATATTACTTAAAAAACAACTTAAGGATTGTCTAAGATGGAAAACAACAGTACAAAAGAACGACCATTATATTAAGATTTAGAAAAGATAAAATTCCAGTCCTGATTTTTTCACAGAAGCCATCTGAAGAGATCATTTAACTTCACAGAACACCACTATAGTCATCTACTAACAGAGAGGCTCAAACAAAATGACCTCCAGCTCCTTCCCATGTGAAATTCTGTAACATGATTTTGCCATGTATATGCATCAGATTGAGGAAAGCATTTCCATTTTTTTTCCTGACTGTTCAGATACACCTTTAATTTCCTAGGATTTTGAAGCTTGCAGATTAAAATAGAGATAACCTAGTAGTCCAGCCTCTTTAATTTTATGGACAAAGATACTGCTGCTCAGAAATCCTGAGTAACTCAACCCAAGTTTTCAGATTTACATAGTGGTAGAGACTAAACTTGAATTTAGATTTAGTAAATTATCAAATTATCAGTATGCAAATTTTATAGAATCCCACTATAAGGGCAACTAAAACCAGATGCATTATTTTACTATTTTATTTCTATTTACGTTAAATTTTGAATTGACAGAAAACTTCTAGCAACAAACTTTAGAATTCTTACAGTGCAAATAACATTAACAACAACAATAACAAGATACTCCAAATAACTGTGGGAGAAGTGGCACTCCTATATTTGGGAGAACACTTCATCTATTGGTTTGTGTTCCTTGTGTTCCCCTGAAGTTGTAAGAGAAAGCCTAGCCATCCTAGAGCCATGAGGTATCATGTGATAGAGAAAAAGAAAATAGCACAGAGCTGGGAGTCAGCCAGAGATGCTGTATTGCCATAAAACAGGGTACCTGAGAAAATTAATTAATGAAACAAGTATTCAAACAGATAAAATCACAGGTCCTCTAGAAAGAGCAAAGTATAAACTTCTATAGGTATAAATCCCAAGCTTGGGCCTATGGGACACCCAAGAGCAACTTAGGTGGAAAATAAGATAACAAAAATAATATACCAATTGAGGAAATAAACTAGGAAGAAAATATGTTGCTAAGTATAGATAAGTATTGACTGTAAAAGTAAGATGATTTATGATGAGCCAAACAAAAGGAATTAAAATAGTAGATCAGATCCTCATGAGTGAGGTCAATCAGTAATAGCAATAGTCAAAGTGTTCTGTGGATGCAGGTAAAAATATTTGCCGTTTGAGAAATAATTATATAGAAAATTTAGACTTTTTTAGACTTTTTTAGGTATACATTGTAAAAATATAATAGTAATCATTACCATAATAGAAATAGAACATTTGACTTCTAAGTTCGGATAGTGCAAAAAGGTAAAAAGAAAACACCTACAGCAAGCACAGATGAAAAAAGCAAAAGAATGGGATAAAGTCAAGTAAAGAAACTAATGTAGGTAAGTCAAAAGACAAATGAAGACAAATAAATTTAACAAAGCTTAAAATATTATTTTAAAGTCCAAATATTTTAATATAAAAACATTTAAAACTAGAATTCCATTTTAAAAGCAATAGACTAGTTAACAGTTTTCTTTTTTTTATTGAAGTCTAACATACAGTATCCCATTAGTTTCAAGGTACACATCATAGGGACCCGATATTTTTATACTAGAGGTGGGGAGGGGCTTGAGGGGGGAGCTAAAAATAGGTGAAGGAGATAAAGAGATAGATTATTTATATAAACGTAAAACCTATACATTGTTTTCAAGACATAAACTTAATTTAAAATTACTCAGAAACACTGAAAGTAAAGAAAAGAAAAATAAATATGCCAAGGAAATATTAACAGTCACTAACCAACTATTTAAGTAGATATAGGGCACTCTCTAAAAGCACCCTGAACATAGAGATTTGGTTTTATTTCCTCTCCAGTATCCAACCTACAGTAAACAGCCAATAAATATTGACTAAATTGATGATATATATATTCATGTATCAGATATTTCAATATCTGGACTGGATGTGTAAACATCTAATTCATGAAAATAGCAGTCTCTGACATGATAGAAGAGTAGAATAACAGAAGGAAAATGAAACTCTCCATAATATTCAATGACTTTTATATTAAATAACATCAAAATCCATTATCTTAGATATCCCATTTCTTGTCCAGTCAAATAACTATTATCAAGAATAGTAAAGAATATGAATTCAAGGCTACCTCCTTTGTTGTGTTCTTTAATACCTTAGAATTGAAATTCTAGAAACGCAAGCAGAACAAGTTTTTCAAAAGTACTGCTCATTTGCATGAGTGATGCAAGAGATGTTTGGGAAATCATGTCCTTGAAAATAGTTCACCAGACAAGTTATCTTCAAGGGAGTTTTAATTCTGGTATAGTTTAGCATCAACTGTGTAATTCAGATTCAAACTGAACATAAAAGGAATTAAAATTTATGTTCAATGGGCCAGTGACCACAGATGCAGCACAGAGCTATGCTAAAAAAGCGGATGAAACATTTGACGTTTTATAATTAGACTGTAGTTGTAACATGCTGATTGCAATCAAGTGCAATATGGTGGAGGAAGTAGTGACTTTTATGTTTATTAAATCCTTTATCATACACTATGACATACTCGTAGACCTTCGCAAGATCAGGAAGTTTGAATGTTTAAGTACTGCACAGAACTTCACATTTATACAGCATGAAGTGTATTCAGTGTTGTCACATGTAGAAGTTCTTCATCATATGAGATTTTGCATTTTGCATCTATATGTTTAATTAAAATAATCATGCTCTTTTAAAAGCCACATAAAATGATTATTTCTTTTTTCCCTCATTTATCTTTTTTGAATCAGAATAATTAATAAATTCATTTATTTACTTATTTTAAATTTTATTTTATTTTATTATGTTAGTGACCATACAGTACATCATTAGTTTTTGATGTAGTGTTCCATGATTCATTGTTTTCGTAGAGCACCCAGTGTTCCATGCAATACGTGCCCTCCTTAATACCCATCACCGGGCTAACCACCCCCCCATGCTCATGGACTGGATGAATAAACATTGTTAAAATGTCTATGTTACCCAGAGCAATCTATACCTTCAACGCCATCCCAATCAAAATTCCAATGACATTTTTCAAAGTGCTGGAACAAACAATCCTAAAATTTGTATGGAATCACAAAAGACCTCGAATTGCCAAGGAAATGTTGAAAAAGAAAAAGCTAGGTGCATCACATTGCCTGATTTCAAGCTATATTACAAAGCAGTGATCACCAAGACAGTATGGTACTGGCACAAAAACAGACACATAGATCAATGGAACAGAATAGAGAGCCCAGAAATGGACCCTCAACTCTATGGTCAACTAATCTTCAACAAATCTTCAACATTGGAAAGAATGTCCAATGGAAAAAAGACAGTCTCCTCAATAAATGGTGCTGGGAAAATTGGACAGCCACATGTAGAAGAATGAAACTGGACCATTCCCTCATTTATCTTTTAATTATTAAAAATTTATTATTGAAGTAGAGTTGTCATAAAATGTTATATTGGGGGCGCCTGGGTGGCTCAGTCAGTTAAGCATCTGCCTTAGGTTCAGGTCCTGACCCCGGGGTCCTGGAATGGAGCCCCATGTCGGGTGGGTCCCTGCTCAGCGGGAAGTCTGCTTCTCCCTCTGGCCCCTCACCCTCAGCTTGTACTCTCTTTCTCTCAAATAAATAAATATAATCTTTGAAAAAATAAAATGTTATATAGGTTTCATGTGTACAACATAGTCATTCCTCACCATGGTAAGTGTAGTTACTCTCTGTCATTGGACTACAGTATGACAATATTATTGACTATATTTCCTATGTACTTTTAAACCTATGACTTTATTTTATAACTGGAAAGTTTGTATCTTTGAATTCCCTTCACCTATTTCGCCTCTCCTCCCCACCCCCTCCCCTTTGGCAACCACCAGTTTGTCCTCTGTATTTATAAATGTGTTTTTGGTGTTTGCTTTGTTTTTTAGATTCTACATATAAGTGAAATCATAGGGATTTGATTTCCCTGCCTAACTTATTTCATTTAGCATAATACCTTCCAGGTCCATCCATGTTATCGAAAACGACAAGATCTCATTTTTTTTTTTTTATGGCTGAGTCATACACACACACATGCATATATATATTTATATATACTGCATCTTGTTTACCCATTCATCATATTGATGGACACTTACGTTGCTCCTATATCTTGGCTATTGGAGTGATACATAGCGGTGTAAATATTTTTTTGGATTAGTGTTTTCTTTTTTTTGGGTAAATACCCAGTAGTGGAATTACTAGATCATATGGTTATTTCTATTTTGAAGTTTTTGAGGTGCCCCCATCGTGTTTTCCACAAAGACTACACCAATTCATATTCCCACCAACAGTGCAAGAGGGTTAAAGGGAATATTTCTTATTACAACATTCTCTTTTTACAACTTAGCATATAAACAGTAAAAAAAAAAACAAAACACAATGATTTAGTGAGGACTATAGAAAAATATCTTTCATTACACTTTTTTCTGAAGAATAAATCTAGGAAGTGTATCACTAGAAATCATAAAATAATGTTTTTTCCATTCACATGACTTCTCTCAGAAAGGCGATGATATTTCATTTCTAGCAGATTTGCTATGTTTATCCTGTCCTTGTATCAGGTATGTGTGTATTTGTGTTTGTGTGCATGTGTGTGTTCATGTTGTTAGTCCTCTCAGTCATGGTTTATTCTCAGCTATCAGATTGACATGTTAAATAGCAAGATATTTCTTTCTTGCTATGAACGTCTATCTTAAAGTCTCAATTCAGAGGTTTTGGCTTCATTTGGCTTCACTTATTCATCTTTTTCATTCTTCCTGTTTTTTTCCCCCTCCAGAATCAACGGACTTCTGATTAGCTCTGGGACTTCAATTTTGCTATCCTCCAATGTTCTTTTTATACTGGAAGACAGTTTTATTTAGCGAAGCAATCTTTAAGATTGACAATGCACTCAAAATATTGGTGTTAAGATTATTCTTATTTATTTAATTTAGTACATATTTATTTTACTTATATTTACTTGACTTTAAACTAATTATATATTTTATGCTTAAAATTATCAACTTTATTAAAATAAAGTATGAATCAAGGTAAACTTTTCACTGAATTTGTATTAATACCATCTGACAAGTGATGAATTGGGCACACAGAATGTATACCACGTGGTACTGTAAATGTTATTTTTATATTTTGTCTGCTTTTCTTACCAGATTGAGAGATACTTGAAAGAAACAGTTTGTGTATAATTTATTTCTGTTTCCCATTAAGTAATATAGTGCTTGCTTCAAATTGATGGAAAAATCCGAGAACTAGAATGTGTGCTTTTGCTGCCACTTAAGCACTTGCCACCCAGACACATTGGGAATGCTTTTATTCTGGTAATTTCTACCCATATCCTGTCTCAGCAGTAAGGAATCAAAGTAACACTCTCTAAGATAATTTTTTTTTTCCCTAAAGCTAACTTAATCTACATAAGGGGCAAAGATTAATCAAATTAAGGTTATGAATAGTTGTATAATAATTGGTACAGAATTGATAAAGAAGCCAGATGCACTTGCTGCAGTTTTATCCTTTCTTAATTTTAAAAGGAGGTGAGTAGATCTCTTTTATACTTTGGTACAAAGACCTAGAATATTTATAAGTTACTTTCCACTATTAGCCCCTTTCTTCTAATACTGAGGGTCACTGATCCTTGATAGAAAACAAACAAACCACATTTTTACCTCCTATCTCTTGCCAAATAAACTTTGTCAGTTCAGATTTTAACCTCTGATGGTCTTTACTCTTGATACAATTTCTTGCTGTTACACATTAAATGTTCAATCTACTGAATGAAGGTAAAGTTTGAGGGCAGGCTCTTAACACAGCATTAAAGAATTTTTGAGAGGGCGCCTGGGTGGCTCAGTTGGTTAAGCGACTGCCTTCGGCTCAGGCCATGATCCTGGAGTCCTAGGATCGAGTCCCGCATTGGGCTCCCTGCTCGGCGGGGAGTCTGCTTCTCCCTCTGACCCTCCCCCCTCTCATGCTCTCTCTATCTCATTCTCTCTCTCAAATAAATAAATAAAATCTTTAAAAAAAAAAAAAGAATTTTGGGACCAGCACAGCAGCTGACAGCATAAATTCTGGAAGCACCTTTCCTGTGCTTGAAACCTATGCTTACTAGTTGTCATTTTGAGACAATCATCTAACCTCTCTGTAAAATGGAAAAAAAAAAAAAAAAGTGAATATATTATAAGGTAGCATGAGGATTAAATGAGTTGATATTTATAAAGTAGGAAAATGACTGGCACAGGGTCAGTGCTATATAAATGTCTGTTACATAAACAAGATTTTTGTAAACTGATAGAATTCCTAATACTATCTTCAAGATCGATTTAATAGCATATTACATTTCCAGGAGCCTTAAAAGATACCATTCATCTGTTCCCCAGAGTAGTAAATTCTATAAATTTATTTTGGCTGAACGTAGCCTGGAGGTAAAACTTGACCTTGTTCATGGCTCCTTTTCCTGCAACATGTAGCTGTGGAAAGGGTAGGTAACTTTAAGGATGGAAATGTTCAGGGGTGAAGAAATGTAATGAATTTCTGAGATTACTCTTATTGCGACTTAACAAATTAGGAGAGGCCTCCTGAGATTGTGAGTACAGAAATTTCTGCTAAATGCCCTCAATGCACACAGTAGCGCCACCACCCTATTCTCTGAACTTATTATTTGGGTAGAAAGTAAAAGTAATTAAAAATGTTAAGCAATAATAATAAGTACTTGTTGAAAACTTAAAAAAAATGTCTATTACAATATGCACATTTTCAGAAAACTCAATAAAAAAGGCCAGTATATCACAATAAAGAAAAAGCAATGTTTCTGAGTAATCCGAGTGAAAACAAAATGGCTTTAAAAAATTGAGTCTTGAAAATGGCTTTTGAAAAAATGGCAGAAAATTTACTTGTGGAGAGAACAGGTAGTTGATTCCGATGAGGGGAATACAATCTAATTTTAAAGGAATAGAATTGGATCCTATGAAGGAATATACTTGTTGAAATTTTCAAATTTGCCCATACGGTACGGTATGTCCTCTCTGAGCCTGTTGAAAGAGAGCAGGCAGTTCAACATTTGCATACATTTGTGACAATTTCACATCTAAACAATTATATTCTAGAAAGTGCAGATTTAATCCTGAGATTGTGATTATAGTAATTACATCTAATGATAGCCAAGGGTATATGAAGATGTACTGTGTTAGGTTGTTGTCTTTTGCCCCGTTAGCTGTGACGTATCATTCCATCACTGCCCTGAGTTGTTTAAGCTTTGATTTTCCAACAATTCTGTTGAAATTCTGGAATTCTATAAACATCCAGGTGTTTGCCAAATTATTTAATTATTACTTAAATAATAATTATTAAGTATTTAAATGTATCTTAAATACATTTATTTTAAATACATTTTAAAGATATATGCATTTATTTGACATTTTATTTTTCCATCAATCAATACAGAAGTTAAATATTTTTTTTTAAGATTTTATTTATTTATCTGAGAGAGGGAGTGAGAGAAAGAGAGAGAAGGAGCATGGGGAGGGGCAGAAAGAGAGGGAGAAGCAGCCTCCCCGCTGAGCAGGGAGCCTGACATGGGACAGGACCCTGGGATCATGACCTGAGCCGAAGGCAGACACTTAAACAACTGAGTCACCCAGGTGCCCCCCAAAAGTTAAGTATTTCAAATGGCCTTCTCCTTTTAAAGTACACACCTTAAAGTCTTCCAGGACATTAGCAGTAAGCAATCACTGAAAGAAATTCAAATCACCACAGCCTACAGGGTCCTATATGATCTAGACCCAGTGTGACTTTCCAAATTTATTATATGGCCTTCTTTAATACCTAGAACACATCAAGTTAGTTCTTGGTAAACAATATTTAATTATTTTGTTCCTTCTGCCTATAATGATTTTCTTCTAATTTATTGTTGATGCCATTTATTACTCATATAATCAATTTAGTAAACAAAGAAATAATTTCTAAAATTTTCTTATTATGAAAAATTGTAGACAACTTAGAAATTAAGTATAAAAGCACAAGATAACTCTATTCAAAACATAGAAAATCAGTCTAAGTTAATTATACAGTTGAACACCAAATTTGACTCTGAGGGGGTTGGCTAAAAAAAAAAAAAAGGAAAATTAATAAAAGCATTAGACTAATGAACTACAGTAAAATGAAATACAAATCAACTGAATGATGCAAAAGGGAATAATATAATAATACATAACACCCAAAATATCGAGTATGATAAAGGTATTCAGACATTTGCATTTTCCTGTGTGTCTATGTAATTCACAATAATGTGTATAGTATAATGTTAAGTTTTATTTTACATCAAATGTAAAGAGAACTGAATGGGAAAAGTCATAACTTTTTCAACCAATCATAATTCAGCTTATTTGGGAGGCTTCAGTATGGTTTGTGCTGTTAAAGCAGATATTTTCAAATGCTTTTAGAACCTATTTCATCAACATAATATTGCAAAATATGTAATCATCTTTATCAGGCCTCTGCAGCAGCTCACATACTTATGGCAACACCCCCACATCACTGCAAGTTGGCTTTTTCCCAGTTGCCAAGGCTTTCAGCAATCACTACTCTGTACAGAATGCAGCTGGCTTACTATTTGGTAGCCTAAAGAAAAACAATTCAAGCTTTCGCACAATCATTGGGTTTCCTATTCTATGGCAAAGTGATTTCAAAGACCAGATTCTTTCATAACTTGCACCTGCCAATATGCTCTTGCAATGGCAAAAAGTTATAAGCAATTCAAAGGGGGAGTAGATTCTCATCCAAGTCGGGGAAAAATCATAGAAAAAAGTTCAAATATCTATAATCCTTTGTGCTTTCTTACCTATCCTTCATCTATTTGCATATATATATTTTTTTTAATTCTGCAAATCTTTTACCAACACGGTCATCATACTCCTTGCCCTCTGTTTGTCCTCTCCCCTTAGGTCCAATAAATTGGATTCCTCTGACTTCTTCCCTAAATATAAGTCAAGGTATGGCTCAGGCGAGGAAGTCCCTGCAGAGGGACTTCTAGGCACTTTGTCAACTCAAGGGATAGAGAAACTATTGCTATATTTCAACCATGTACACCCTTGTGAGATTAAATTTAATCTCAATAAATTCATAGACAACGTTGTCTATAAATTTAATCTCATAAAAGAGTATTTGGTCAAGATATAATGTTTTCACTAGATATATTTAGAGTGTAAAGTATATATATATAGTTTCAAAATAGAATTGAAAAATACTACAACTACTTTTTCTTCCCCCAGAATCAAAATCTTCCCTTTTCAAAGTTATAAAGAAGAAAATATAAATGTAATCAAAGGTCCCTTAGGGTGATATAAGAGGTAATTTTTCATGATACGTATCAATAGTAAAAAGTAACCTACAATAATTATATATATGAATTATTACTTCCCGGTCCAATTATCTTGGCTTCTTAGCCTTCAAGCTCTCTGTGACTGAGAGATCTAAAGAGATCAAATGAAGACTCCTGCTAACACATCACAATAAAATCCCATATCCATTAAAATAAAGTGGGAATTAGCAATCTTAGAAAGAAGAAAAGACAATTCCATGGCTAATAGGAAAAGATGGAAGAAAGCAGACTCCATTTTTTGAGAACTGATTATTTACATTTAATTGCTTTGGGGTCTTTGTTGTTTAACATACTACAAATGGTAATTTGGCTCTATTTCTTTGCATAGTTGGTATTTTTAGTAAATATTTTGAGTGGAAATGCCTAAAACTATTATGAAAATGGTTTTAATCATTTTATAATAATTTGCCTTGTACCATCTATCTATAAAGACCATATATAATTATATTCAGGTATTTCATATGATCATAATACATTATTCTGAAATTAAAAAATAAAATAAATTAATCTTTTCAATATTTAAATAGACAATTACCACAGAATCTGATTCTGATGTTGGACACATCACATTTTGAAATGAAAAGAAAACATTTTAATAATTTTCTGATCGTTAAACCACTTTCAAGGTCACAGAAGAAAAACAAATGTTGAATTATGAACTTGGGGAGTTGGAAGAGATCACTGAGACCATAAAGGCCGGATGGTTTGTTTTTTTTTTTTTGCATATATGAAGAGACTAATGGCCAGGAAAGTTAAAAAAAATTGAACAGAAAAAAAAATTGAACAGAAGCACATAGACAATAAATGATTTACATGTAAAAATAAAGGAAGAAAGAAGACAAATACCCTACATTATTTCTTCTTTTTTAATTTTTATTTTTTTTAAGATTTTATTTATTTATTTGACAGAGAGAGACACAGCGAGAAAGGGAACACAAGCAGGGGGAGGGTCAGAGGAAGAAGCAGGCTTCCCACTGAGCAGGGAGCTTGATGTGGGGCTTGATCCCAGGAGCCTGGGATCATGACCTGAACGGAAGGCAGACGCTTAACGACTGAGCCACCCAGGCACCCCAATTTCTTCTTTTTTTAATGGAAGGTATTTTTCAATGTGATCTAGACTTGGACCAATTTTTCAAAGCCTCATATCTAGTCTGAATTGTCAAATATTTTCAAACTAACCAATTAAAAGTAATATTGAACCTACTGACTTCAATGATGTGAGATTTGCTTGAATTATGAAAGGATGAAGCTAAACTATGAAGTGTATCTCCCACTTGTAGTATTCAACGAAATATCCTTGTGTGAAACTTCTTCATGAATCTGGGTATGAGTACTGGGAACTGAAATTCCTTCCTAATTAAAAACAGGGACTAGCCTTTGGGCAGCCCAAAACCACTTGAGGTTGCTCTATTATTTTTAAGATAAGAATTGGAAGGTCTGTCATAAAAATTTTTGAAGAAAAGAAGAATCAATGACTTAAGCTTATGTAATTAAAGTTAGTTTTCAATATCTTTCCCTCTCACTCATACACACACATAAACTCACCCAGACTCAAAGCATCACACGCCTCCCACCCTCAGAGCACTTGTACTTTAGACATGCATGTGAGGGAGAGAATACAACAAGAGAGCATTTCTTTTTCACTCATAGGTTTCATGTAAGACATTTTCTAATTTTTTTTAAACACAAAAGCTTCACATTTTAAAAAGTACGTATTTGTTAATTCTATAGATTCATCACCCAAAAGTAAAAAACATTAAGTTGTCTTAGTCAAATTATTTATTTGACAAATTTCCCTACTCCTAATTATTCTTTTTTTTAAAGATGTTATTTATTTATTGAGAGAGAGAGACAGAGACAGAGAGAGAGAACACAGAGGTAGAGGGAGAAGCAGACTCCCTGCTGAGCAGAGAGCCCCGACATGGGGCTCGATCTCAGGATCCTGAGATCATGACCTGAGCAGAAGGCAGACACTTAACCCACTGAGCCACCTAGGCACCCCTACACATAATTATTCAATTAACTTTTCATTTACACTGACTTTTATGTGGTCCAACTACTGCAAATGCAGAGAAACTTTTACCTGTCATATAACTGGCTTCCTGATCTACAATTACAACTATTACTTATTCATCCTTCTTTATATACACACCATTCGCTTTGAGGAGATATGTGAAACTCTATAGATTGATTTGTCAGAACTGTTCAAGTCAAACCCCAATTTATCATTCTTATCTTAAGAACAACAAAAACTGTTTTTTGTGCAATTAATATAGGTATATGCACGATTTCTTATAATCTTCTCAACGGTCCAATAAGGGAGATTCTACCAATATCCCTATCTCAGATATAAGGACACTGATGCCTAGAAAATTTAGGTTCAACTTACAAGGTAAAGCAAAATGCCAGAATTAGAAATCAGGTTGTCTGACTCTAGAGGGCATTTTGTTTTATTACTAAATTACCTACTTGAGCAGGCCAATGATTCACTCTCCTGAAAATATAACATTTTTATCTTTTCATACATTTTCCTACACTGCTCCTAAATGTCATCTCTTATTCATTGATTGCATAAAGTCATAAAGTCTTTGCCAATTGAGGTTTATTCTCCCTTTTCTAAGCTTCTTTGATAGCATGGCCCTCAAGCTGGGTTGTGCACATCTGGGGCAGGTGGATACGAAAGATGATTCATTGGAAAAAGAACAAAACATTTAAAAGTCTAATTATATTCAGTTCTCTTTCAACCTTTAAATTTGTTTTTACAATACGCATTGTTAGTATAATTCTATATGGATATACTAGTAAGTATAAATCCATATATTGGGAGGCATGGTTCAGTGTGTTTGTGTTCAGTGTACTTGATCAAAAAGTTTGTAGATGATTGACCAATATCATTAACTTAAAACTTTCTTACATATTAACTTTTATTGTACTTTTACTATTTTGCGATAGGTTATTTCTCCTTGTGAATTATTTGCTCTTAAATTTCTTTTAAAATTATCTGTCATTAGAATGACCTTATATATGTGACCAGAAAACATTTATATATGTAAAACAGTGAAATAGTTGCAAAAGTCAACTGAAATGCTGAAGGATGCTAGCTATAAATAAGAAGGAATTTGCTGACTTCAATTAATGCAGGAGAATTTATTATTGATTTGATTTCAGCTAAGAACAAAGTTGTATGGCAGCTCTTTTTTTTTTTTTTTTAAGTACAGATTCCTTTTATAGCTTCTGGGTGTGTTATCAGTGTCTAATTGTGTAGAACACTGAGGTTCCTTAAAATCCACACAGTCTCCAGCCTGGGCTGGAGATTTTAAGGAACGTTAGTGTTCTACACAATTAATTTATTTGATTTTTAAGAAGACATAATTGCCTGGGAAGACCTGTTAACCTGAGAATTGAGTTGCTTAAAAATAAAAACTAATATATTAAAATGATAAGTACAGCTTAAAATATTTAAGTTATTTTAATTAAGTTATGAAAGCTTCTCAGTATCTGTATTTTCTCTTCAGAATGGCTAGTTCTTAGGTGACTACTGAGAAACAGTAGGTAGTAAATATGGAAAAGTCTGCAGAGGTCACATCCCTGAAGACCTCACTCTTGAGTGAGGCACTGGGCACAGCTAGACTACATTTCCCAGCTGACTTTGAAGTTGGGTGTGGCCATGTAACTGAGTTCTGAACATGGAATATGAGGAAAGTGATTGATTCTCTAAGGTGCTATTTATTTTTCCCCACCAGCTGGCCACAGGGAGAAGACTCTAAGACCTATAGAGGGGACAAGCCACAGACAGAAGAAATCTTTGTCCCATTTCATGTTTTGAGAGGAGCTGAGTAGGAACACCTGTGTTGCACTGCTAAATGAGCCAGAAATAAAGTTTACATCATTGAAATATAGGGACTATTAATTATAGTAGTTAGTCTATCTTGACTAATACAGTTTTTGAACCTCTATTTCTAATCACTCTGATTCTACTTCAAATTACAACTTTCTTGAATATATTATATATTTAAAATTCAACTTGTAAAAAATTTTATTCATCATCACTTTCAAATCTCCTTTCTAATTGTATATTTCTTATTTGATGAAATATGCTCTTCCACCCAGTTGTTTAGTATAAAGGTTGAAATCATCTACAATCTTCTATCTTCCTCATTTTTTATCCAATAATTAATTCATCAAAACCAATCAACCATAACTCTTTGCTTAATCCAACTCATTCTCTCAGTGTTCACTGTCACCATCTTAGTCTATGCCCTCCTAATTGTTTACATGGGATTACCATACAGAGTCTCCTAATTTGAATATTGTTCTTCTGTCAACCAATTTTCCAGTCTTGTCAAAAAATTCTTCTTTAAAAACAGCATTGTATATGTCACTCTCTTTCAAATTGCTGTCTCTATATTTCTTTTCAGAAAAATCTGAATACATTAGTAGAGAATAAGATCATTTATGATGTTATATTTGAGGTTTTTTTTTTCCAAATACATTGCTCTCTCCTTCTCAATAGCCACCTGTGCATTGTCATCTTGTAATTTCTCATATATGTCATGCCCTTCTGTGTCCCTGTAATCTTGAACATATTCATCCCATGGAGTACAATAGTTGCCTCTCTTCCTGAAATAGCCTTGGCTAAAGAGGGACTGGGCATCTAGAACTCAGTTCAGATATCATATTTGCTGTAAAGACAGTTTCACATGCTTGCCCAAACCCCATATAAATCAGGTTGGAGTAGGTGTGATGCTTTTATATTTACTGATCATCCATTGTACTTTAAACAAAAACTTAAGATAGTATATCATAGATATTTATCTTTGTATTTTCCATTAGACAGTAGAACACTATAGTTTAGACCAATAATCTTCACTCAATGTAGATATTCAATAAATGTGTTGAAATCAACAGACAAGGAATAATCTATTACTCCCAAATCTCAATAAACTAATTTTTATGTAAATGACGCAACTCAAAACATGCAGCTGTACAAACTATTTAATACTAATATACATACAACCACTTCTGGGGATCCTCTCATCTTAGATCATGACCTCATTATCTTACCTTAACTAAAAACTTACTACATACTTCAAGGAGAAAAACTGGAATTCAAGCAGATTTATACATTGTGTGTGTTGCTGTGCTAAATTAATAATCTAGTGGATGGCTCGGCATTGCTGAAGATTTAAGAGAATATGCACATTAGTATTCTTTCTACACTTTTTTTGGGTTAGTTCATTAGTCACTTGAAAGTGCATTTCCCAATTAGGTCATTCATTTGTAATTTTCAATGGGAAATCATACAAGTAGTTTCTATCATGCATACATATAATTAGAAGAATTAAAGCATACACTAAGTAGATACTGACATATATATGTTCATGGCATAAGAAGTAAGACAGGAAAGTTTCCGGTTTCTATATTTTAGTGCTGCCAAATGATTTTTGAAACAATGCTAAAAATAAAAAGGATACTTAAAGGATCAGATGGCAATATCGTATGAGTGATAGATTTATAAGAGTAGGCTTTTCTTTTTACATCTCAAATAGTAATAACCTTTTTTAGAGGGTCAGCTGTTTTAACTACTGCATTTGAAACAATGCTGAAAGGTTTAAATAAGATTCAACTGAAGAATATGGCTTATCTCTAGTAAAAGGACCAATACCAGTTTTTAGCTTCTTTTTAAAATAAATTCAACATGCAGTAATTATATATATTTTAGCAATTGATAATAGAGAAGGGAAAAACACACATGCAATGATACACACACATGCACACACAAATACAAACTCAAGGTTTCTGAAATTACAAAGAAATAAGCTTATTGGGAGAAATGACAGAGAGCCTAAATTGACAACAATGAAATGTAAAGTACTTTTGATCTTAGAGTTTACCCACTTTTGGTGGAGATGGTTGTTTGGTGGTGGAAATAAAATGCCCTCTTAATCACTTTGAAAATTAAATATTCATAGGCTCAAAAGATACATGACAGACAAAGATATTATTTAATTGATTGTTTTTTAAGCTATATCACTGATAAGAGAAAATTCAATCACAGTCAAGGAAATGAGATAGCAACATTTAGCAAAGCACAGACTGTCAGGGATAAAGCAAATGATGGAAATTTCAAAATTTCAAAGTTAATGAAGAAACTGCTTATATTTTTCTCTAACCAGATGGGCAAGTAATCTTATACACATTAGGATCAAAATAAAGTATCTGTTCCAAGATTTCTGGGCTATTCCCTTAAAACCATCTCTTGCTTTCCCTTTTCTACCCACCTGAAAAGAAAACTTTAAGTGTTCAATTATTACTCTCAAGAATAATATATATTATTTTATAAGAGGTTTGCTTTACAAAATAGGATAGGTATCCCACTGATTCTTTGCCATGAGATAAACAGTACTTATCTATGTCAGTCATCATGTCTGATGTTGATTTTTCATGGTTGATCTGGATTAAAATAAATGTAAAATGAAGTTTCTTGTGTGCACAATGAACAGTGGAGTAGTGCTCTTGAGAGGCATCAGGATGTACAATTTCTCCTCCCAGGGCATTTAGCATTTCTTTTGGAAGACAACATGGTAAAATGAAATAAAAGAATCTACAGCTAAATATAAACGCAATGCTACATAGATGAAACCAAAGGTTCTGTGGTAAAAATAAAGTAAACTTGTGAACTCTCACAGTCAGGAAAACTCTGAAGGGAAGAAGTAAGCAAGGGATAGGGTATCCCAGTATGAATAAAAGCAGAGAGTTGAGATCACAAAGAGATGAAGAGACCTGTCTTGACTTAGTGAGGGACAGTGCAAATAAAGGGGATACTGGGTATTATATGCAATGGATGAATAACTGAACTCTACATCTGAAACTAGCGATACACTATATATTAACTAATTGAATTTCAATAAGTTTTTAAAAAAGAAAGATGCTTTCTACAAAAAGGGAGATACACAGTAGTCTTTTCTTTTTCCAATTTTATTGAGATATAATTGACATATAATATTATGTAAGCTTAAGATCTTTTGATACACTTATATACTGCAAAATGATTACTACCATAGCATTAGCTAACACCTCTCCATATCACAAAATTACCATTTCCTTTTTGTAGTGAGATGTACTCTTTTAGCAACTTTCAAATATATAATATAGTACTATTAACTATAATCACTATGCTGTACATTTTCACCAGAACATATTCAGCTTCTAATTGAAAGTATATACTCTTTAACCAATATTTCCCCATTTTTTTCACCCCACAAACTCCCAATAACCACCTTTCTACTCCTTTTGTATGAGTTCAGTGTTTTTAGATTCCACATATAAATACCATAGAGTATTTTTCTTTATCTATCTGATTTATTTCACTTAGCATAAAGCCCTCAAGGTCCATCCATATTGTTGCAAATGGTAGGATTTCCTTCTTTATCATCGCTGAATAATATTCCATTGTATATAAAAGCATATTTTCTTTATCCATTTATCTACTGATGGAAACTTAAATTGTTTCCATATCTTGGCTATCATGAATAATGCTGCAATGAAAGGTATGTAGATATCTCTTTGAGATACTATTTATATATGTACATATATCCAGAAGTAAGATTGCTAGATTATGATAGTTCTGTTTAATTTTTTGAGGAAACTCAATACTGTCTTCTAGAGTGGCTGCAGCAATTTAACATTGCCATCAACACTATACAAAGGTTCCCTTTTCTTCACATTTCTCCTCAACAACACTTGTTATCTCCTGACTTTTTTATGGTAACCATTCTGACAGGTATGAGGTGATATCTCATTGTGTTTCTGATTTGAATTGCCCTGATGATCAGTCATTTAATGATGTGGAGCACCTTTTCATGTATACTGTGATATATATGGCCTTAATTCCCAGATGAGCTGCTATTTAATGGGATTTGATAGGGAATTGATTAGATCAATGGATCAACTGTGTCAAATGAAATAGGGTAAGTAAAGGCATGCAATTCAATGAAAGAAAATGTAATTTAAGTAACTTTAAAAAACCACCTAAATATATCATATTATCCTACTGATTAGAGAATATATTCTTTGGAGCAAGTTTGCTGAGTGACATATAAAAAATAATAAAGATCATTATTTCTCCAAGAGTCGTTTTCTGTTGGTGGCAATAAAATTAACTTCATGTTGAACTACCCTGTAAAAAAAGATGCGACATTGGTCACTGAAGGATTCCTGGAATAAGGAAATATTTGCATTTACTGAGTGCCTACTATGTGCCAGATGCTGGGTCAGCTTGATTCTAAGAAGTGTACACGGAGAAATCTAGTTGAATTGGAAGCTGTGGAGAAGAAACAGATCTCCAAAAGTGAAAGTGAACATGCTGCAACTGATATCATGAGTTCTAACAGATTCCATGGGTTGTGGTTCTCTGGCAGCTTGGTGAGAAGTAAAGACAGATAGGAAAAGACTATAAATGGAATAGTTGAAACCATGAATGTGGGTGTATGATTCAGACAGACAGCAAGAATAAGAGGAATTGGAATATTAGGTCTTTGTAAAATTTATTTTGATCAGTTTATCTCAAATTTGAAAAAAATATTCACCTCCCCTTACTTTGAAAACCGGAATAATAACCTAAAAAACACAGTGTAATGTTCTAAAAACAAAACAAAACAAAACAAAACAAAAATTTTGCTGTAATACAAAACTATATTAAGGACGATGTGTCAGAATGAGGAGAAGGGAACTATCTGAGCAAAACAAATCATAAGTAAATACCAGTTTTTCTATTTTAAATACAATCTCCATTTTTCTTGTCAATCAGTTGAATCTTTTATTATACTGGACTCAATTCTTTACCCAAAGAAAGGGATTCTCTTTTGTTTTAATATGATGCCAAAGTACTTAGGCATATTTTCTTAAAACTAAATCTTTTTTAGCAAACATCCAAAGACTATTTTAAGAATTTGTTTCTTTAGTAAAACAGAACATTTGATAGACTCAACAAATAAAAAATGTACTTATTTCCAAGATCTCAAGATAAAATAAGTAGTAGAGTTTCAACTTCAGACATTAAATAAATCATATCCATGCAAGAGAGTTAGACAGTACATAGATACATATAGTATCAGAATTTTCACATATGCTATATTTATGCCAAATATATAATAAAATACACCCATTATGAATGTCTTAATGTTCAGTCTTTTTTAAATTTTTTATTGTTATGTTAATCACCATACATTGCATCATTAATTTTTGATGTAGTGTTCCATGATTCATTGTTTGTGTATAACACCCAGTGCTCAATGCAGAACGTGCCCTCCTTAATACCCATCACCAGGCTAACCCATCCTCCCACTCCCCTCCCCTCCAGAACCCTCAGTTTGTTTTTCAGAGTCCATCGTCTCTCATGGTTCATCTCCCCCTCCAATTTCCCCCCTTCATTCTTCCCCTCCTGCTATCTTCTTCTTCTTCTTTTTTTTTTTAACATATATTGTATTATTTGTTTCAGAGGTACAGATCTGTGATTCAACAGTCTTGCACAATTCACAGCACTCACCATAGCACATACCCTCCCCAATGTTTATCACCCAGCCACCCCATTCCTCCCACCCTCCACCACTCCAGCAACCCTCAGTTTGTTTCCTGAGATTAAGAATTCCACAGATAAAGGGCTAGTATCCAAAATCTATAAAGAACTTCTTAAACTCAGCACCCAAAGGAAAAATGATCCAATCAAGAATTGGGCAGACGGCATGAACAGACGTCTTTCCAAAGAAGACATCCAAATGGCCAACAGACACATGAAAAAGTGCTCAACATCGCCTGGCATCAGGGAAATCCAAATCAAAACCTCAATGAGATACCACCTCACACCAGTCAGAATGGCTAAAATTAACAAGTCAGGAAATGAAAGATTTTGGCGGAGATGCGGAGAAAGGGGAACCCTCCTACACTGTTGGTGGGAATGCAAGCTGGTGCAGCCACTCTGGAAAACAATATGGAGGTTCCTCAAAAAGTTGAAAATAGAGCCACCCTATGACCCAGCAATTGCACTACTGGGTATTTACCCCAAAGATACAAATGTAGGGATCTGAAGGGGTACGTGAACCCCGATGTTTATAGCAGCAATGTCCACAATAGCCAAACTGTGGAAAGAGCCAAGATGTCCATAGACAGATGAATGGATAAAGAAGAAGTGGTATATATATAGAATGGAATATTATGCAGCCATCAAAAGGAATGAGATCTTGCCATTTGCAATGACGTAGATGGAACTGGAGGGTGTTAGGCTGAGCGAAATAAGTCAATCAGAGAAAGACATGTATCATATGACCTCACTGATGTGAGGAATTTTTAATCTCAGGAATCAAAGTCTTTTTTTAAACTTTTTTTTAAAGATTTATTTATTTGAAAGAGAGAATGAGCATGAGCAGGGGTAGGGAAAAAGGGAGACGAAGCAGACTCCCTGCTGAGCAGGGAGCCCAACATGGGGCCCGATCCCAGGTCTCTGGATCATGACCTGAGCTGAAGTCAGATGCTTAAACAACTGAGCCACCCAGATATGTTCAAAGTCTTGAATAGTTTCCTAAATCTAATTATATTATCTTTGTATTTGGGAAATATTTGTTTTAGACAATGAGAACTAAATGCATTTATTTCATATTATTTATATTTATTTCATATTTCTCCCATATAAATCTGCAATGATTTTGATGTCCATAATGGTATGTGATTAAGTGTATTTTTTAAACCACATTTTCTGAAAAGATATAGCACAATTTATATTTTTATTGCCCATTCACAGGTTCTAAAACAGCTTATTAATTTTGTATGTTAACTTTTAAGGTAGTTTATATATTTTGCATTTCAATTATTTTCAAGTATAAATTTTATAGGTGAAACCATTATGAAAAACAATAAGCATTTTTAGTTATCTTCCTAAAGATTAACTTGAAAACTAAGAAATGATTCTTGGTCTAAATCGTGGAATAAAATAATGATATTAAAATTAAATGATAGATGCAAGGATTCCATATGTATAAGCCACATTTGAAATATTAGTTTATATATCAGTATTTGGCAGTATGTTTTTTAGTTGATGTCTTTTGGGGGGGTTCTCTTCCACAAAATGTACTAAATGCAGATGTTAGCATTACTCATCAAACTCAAGATACATTGTGCTTTCTGAACTCGAACATCAGTATCATTTATTGTCAGCCATTATCACTTCAAATATAACTTGCCCCAATTCTCACTATTCTCTCCTTATGAGAAATATATTAAATGTATGTTGGATTATACAATGTTTCTTCTTTCTTTCTTTCTTTCTTTCTTTCTTTCTTTCTTTCTTTCTTTCTTTCTTTCTTCTTTCTTTCTTTCTTTCTTTCTTTCTTTCTTTCTTTCTTTCCTTTCTTTTTCTTTCTTTTTAAAGATTTTATCTATTTATTTGAGAGAGAGCAGAATGTGAGAGAGAGAGGACACAAGCGGGGTGAAGGGGGCAGAAGGGAGGGAGAAGCAGACTCCCCCCTGATCAGGGAGCCTGATGCAGGGCCTGAGTCCAGGATCCCAGGAAAATGACCTGAGCTGAGGGCAGATGCCCAACCAACTGAGCCACCTAGCTGCACCTACAATATTTATTCTTTAATATCACTTTTATATTTCCCATTTTTTTATCTGACTAAACTTAAAAGTAACATCCTCAAATTTATCTTCCAATTCACTAATTCTATCTTCAGCAAGTTCTTAATGGTTGTTCAAAACATTGGTTGGTTTTTAATTTCTAATTACATTTTTAAATTTTTTAAATGTTTAATTCTGTCTCAGATCTAACTGATATATATTATTTTTTGCTTCTAAGTCTGTAACTTATAAATAAATATTTATTTTATAATCTATGTCAGAATATTATATTACCTGAAAGTCTTGAGGTTCCTTCCTGCTGATTTTATTCCATGTGGAGTTATTTTCTCATATAATTTTATTATATTGAGTTCATCATAAGAATGACTTTATTTGAAAAGAATACATTTGATGCTATTGTCAACATTTTCTCCACATTAGTTTTATATTTATTTCTGTTAATCTCTCCAAGAACAAATTTTCACTTCATTTTCTCTTTTTTAGCTTGTAGGTTGGTTGAATCTTTTTTTTTTTTTTTCTTTTAGTTGGGGTAGTTAGATCTTTTTCAGATTCAAATTTGAACTCCAGTGTTATGTGGGGGTGCAGATCTGTGGTTATGTATACTCAGAAAAGATGATTTTTTTTTTTCTGTCCCTCCCAGAATTGAGTCCAAAAAACAAACAAAACAAAAGCTTCTTTGTTGATTCACTTTACTAGTAAGAAGTATTTTGTTTTCCTAGCCCATCCTTTCACTGAAAGTATAGCTTATCAAGGATGTTAACTCAATGTTGATGTCACATTTCTGGCTTCACATTTAAGGAACTGTAAGACCTATCTTTGTAATGCCATAGCTGGAACTCTACAAACTACTTCTTTCCTTTGCCAACTGACTTCTTGTTTGGCTCTGCCAAGAGGGGAAGCTAGAAGGAGACTGAAAGTCTAGGGAAGGAAGAAACATCTGTTCTTTCCTCTTTGCCTACTGTTTGTGATTTTGCATCCTGTTCTTTTTTCAGTATCTGTCCCTAGTAACTAATTCTGTTTTACCCTGTCAGAAGCAGCTTGTTCCAGTTGCAGCAGTTGACTTGAGTTTGCAATTTTTTCAGCCTTGTCATGTCCCTTTACTAGTACCCACCCAGAGAAATAAGCTTTCCTCTGCCAGAGGTGTGAGTTGTTATGCCCGCGTTTCTTCTCTGAACTAGGAGACACCAGCACTGTCTTTTCAGAGCCAAGTCCTAGCTCCAGAGGACCCTTCTGTCAAGCTTCTGAGTTGCAGTAATTTCACCCTCTCCTCTTTGTTCTACTGCCACTAGGGATGGTAGCTGCTTCCTGCAGTTTCTACCTTCATGATATCTTAGTGTTCTCTTTTATTTTTCCAATTCTTTCATACCTAGTTAACATTTTTTTAATATTAAATTATTTTATTCAATAGCTTTGTGGTTTCTGTTTCTTTATTGGACTTCAGCTGTTATGGTCCCTAAAGAGAAGGATCCCTTGATATGGAGAGGTCAAGAACAAGGATATTTTTTAGACCAAATATTATGAACATTTTATTTTAGTCTCCATTTCATCTCTTTGAAGCTTTTGATGCTCCTTCTTTTTCTCCTAAGAGCTGACATAGTCAGACAGGCCCCGAGCAATTCCACATGGGAAAATCTTTTCTCTCTAGAAACATTAGGATTGAACTAAGGGCCGAACTATTAAAAGTGTAGAGAGAAGCTTAGAATTTCTCCCACTATACCTTGGACTTCTTTGTCTAAACCGTATCTTCTATCCTAATGGGAGTACTAAAATACAGACAGCAAAAGTGCAATTCAGCTTATGGGAAAAAGTTTTAAAATGTTCATTGGCCCATGTTGTGATAGATAACTTAAGTCTGGCTATAGTTGAAGCAAAGGAGTCTCCAATTTAGTTAGACTTATCTCACCAGGGTACTATTTGTTCAGGTTTGAGCAAAGCCTCTTAGCTTCCTTTGTTACAGGATCCTAAAAGGTAGTAACTTTGGCAAAGAGGATGCTGGGATTCTGTGCCATATTTCTTGTTCAATCTTTCTCTGTTGGAAACTCAATTCACACTTTGTTACCCTTATTTATTAGGCTGAATAATGGCTTTCAGAAATGTTTATGTCCTAGTCCCCAGAACCTGTGAATATGTTATTTTACATGGTATAAAGGACTTAACAAATGTGATCAAGTTAATGATCTTGAGATGAGGAAATGTTCCTGGATTATCCAATTAGGCTCAATGTATTACCAGAGTCCTCCTAAGAGAAAGGTGGATGCAAGAAAGATAAAAGGTGATGTAATATGGGGCCCTGATTCAACCTCTACATTCAGAAAAAGGCAAGTAACAGATTCTTTCCTAGAGCCTCTAGAAGGAATCAGTCCTGTGGACACCTTGGTTTTAATCCCAGAAAACTCACTTCAGACTTCTGACCTATAGAACTGTAAGACAACAAACTCGTGTTTTTTGAAGCTACTAAGTTTATGGTCATTTATTTCAGCAGCAATAGGACACTAATACACTTTAAAATGTTTTTGAAAACTTCAGAATAAGGGTATCTAAAGTAGACCCTACTATGGCCCTATTATAACTTCTATAATTAAGATTCTAATGTCTAAAATTGAGAAAAACTAGATCAATAAGTGAACAGAAACCCTTACCAAAATGTCTTCACAATGCTTATTTCTGACTTTGTACACTATATATTAAATTTCACACATATTATTCTCCTTCCTCTTTATTACAAGTGTGCAAAGCTGGGAGGGAAGATACCCTTGAGTTCTTTTTATAGCTATAGAAATTGAGATGCAGAATTTTTCACTCTAAATAGCTAAATATCTAAATTTAGATAGACAATCAGTTCAAAACTCAAATTCTTGGGCTTTACCCTTGACATTCTAAATTGAAATCTTTATAGGAGACTCCTATGCACATTGAAGTTTGAGAAGTACTAATCTAGAGCAGAAGTTGGCAAACTGCAGCCTAAAAGTTGATTTAGTAAATACAATTTCACCGGAATACATCCATATCCTTTCATTTATGTATCATATGTGAGTGCTTTTGTTGCAACAACAGAGTTGAGTAGATGCAACAGAGATGTTATGATCTGCAAAGTTTAAAATATTTATTCTCTGACCCTGACAGCAAAAACTTGCTGACCTCTGGCTAGATTACAACACAGTCTAAAGTTGGGTGCTAAATGGATAATTCTGTGTTTTTTTCAGGATGTTGTGACAAGTGGCCAAAAAAAAAATGGTTTAACATAACTAACACATTAGCTAATTACTTGTTTCTAAATATGTCCCTCTCTCCTGATTTCTGAATGTACTGGAGCACATTCTATAAAACCCACTGCAATTCAGAATTAGAATTTGATAATAACCGAATAATGAGTCCATTTAGTTTTCTAAAATGTGTTAGAATAAAATCGCATTTCTGTTACTATGATTAGTGCACCAAAATAAATCTGAAATGCAATGTTAGAATGAGATAAACCTTTTTAATGGAGAAAAATACAGCTTTTATAGCTTTAAACTGACATGAGTTACAAATGCACAATAAAAATGACCCCACGCATTATTTTAGCCCTTTTATGAATACATTGCAAATTACATTTTCTCAAGCATTATCAAGAAATACAATAGTTTAATATTGAAATCAATATTCACAAACTATTTACACAACCCATACTGTGCTTTCATAACACAATTCTTATTAGGGTCATGTACCTAGCATGGAAATAACTTCATTGTGAGTAGGAGATTTAATGGGATCATAAAAAAAAAAAAAAGTTTTATCTATGTATCTCACACATATAGGAAATTGCCATTCATTAAAAGTCAAAAAGTTTGGAGTAAAGCTAGAAACGTTGCCTGTTTCTCATTTCAGAAGTATGCTCAGGGCGCCTGGGTGGCTCAGTTGGTTAAGCGACTGCCTTCGGCTCAGGTCATGATCCTGGAGTCCCGGGATCGAGTCCCGCATCGGGCTCCCTGCTCGGCAGGGAGTCTGCTTCTCCCTCTGACCCTCCTCCCTCTCATGCTCTCTGTCTCTCATTCTCTCTCTCTCAAATAAATAAATAAAATCTTAAAAAAAAAAAAAAAAAAGAAGTACGCTCAGTTCAGGAAAAACAAAAACAAAAACAGTCACTGCTTAATGGAAATTTACAATCAAGGAAAATAACTCCTCTACCACCACCCTCACCTCTCTTAAAACATTTTCTGAAGCTAGTTTTACCTTAGTTTTAATTCCCTTCCTGTATTTCCTATAATAATCTAATATGACTTCATGTTTGTGATAATTATAAAGACTTATTCTCATTTTATAAAAGTCTTGATAACAATATCTTAAAGTCTTGGGGAAAGCACTTTAAGAAGCATATTTTTAAGCTTTATATTATGAAAATGTTCAAATATATGTAAATTAATTGGAATAGTAAAATGAACCTCCATGTATCCATCACTCAACCTCAACCACTATCAACATTCTCTATTTGATGTATCACCTACATACCTCCATCTTCAATTACTGCTATAATTACTCTATTTATAGTTCTTTTTCTTTAGGTTAAAAAAACATACATTTTTAATGCACAAAATGCACATTTTGACAAGTGGGTACACCGAGATAACCCATACCCTTATCATGACCTCAAACAGTTCCTTCTCACCAGAATGTTCTCATATTCCATTCTAGTCAACTTCCACTATTCTCCACCCCACCCTCAATCTTCCAGAGGAAACCACAGTTCTGATATATACTTTTTTTTTAATTTTAGAAGAATTTTGCCTGTTTTAAGATTTTCTTTCTTATGGAAGGATACAATATAGTCTTTTCTATGTCTGGCTTCTTTTGCTCTGCCAAAGTGAGATTCATCCATGTTAATGCATTTACTTTGTGCCTTTTTATTGCTAAGTAATAGTCTAGGCATGAATATGCTGCAATTTGTTTTTCCATTCTCCTGTTGATGGACACTTGAGTTTTTTCAGGATATAATTTTTGAAGCCAAAAATTTACATTAATTACATTCAGGAACTATTCTGGGAAGTTGGCAAAATAAACAACAACAATTATAAAATAAATCGGTGATAGTCTGAAATAAAATATATTTTAAAATTAACTTGGATGTGCTGAGGTTCCTCCCCTTACTAGGCTCCTCTCTAATAGAAGAAGAGGAACAGTTCTATTTTACAGGCTAGTTATGAGGATTAAGGGAATTTCTACATATATAGCTCTTATGACAGCACCTGTCACATACTAAGGTCTCAGTGGATACTAGCTTTCATTGTTTTTATTATCAGTAATAGAAAAATGTAATGGAAACAATCTAAAATGACTCAATTACAATAAAGCTTTACACAGTATGCTATTACTTTGGGGCATAATATTGTTGATTTAATTTTCTATTAGTCTTCAGCTGGAAGAGAAAACATGGTTGAGAAATAGGGATTGCAGTTCAGATACCTGCCTGCATATGAGGAGTGGGAGTTAGGAAAGGGTTGTGACTACATTGCTGTGTTATTTTGTTACATTGCATCTTGCTCTATGATGTTTGCTTTAAAATTAAAAGTTGACTCTTGAATTTTTATTATTCTATCTATAACAATGGTTTGATTGTAGCACATTAATAGAAACAATTTCTGTAGAACAAATAAATGATATAAGAAGTTATATTCACATGCTTTTTTAAATTAAAATAACATAAACAATCCTCTGGAAAAATAACCAGATTAATTTAATTCTCTTTAAAATGATTTGATACTGGGGTTGATACAAAAAAACTACTAAAACACTAATTTAAAATTATGTTAGGATGTGTTTCTCTTTATTCAAACAATTTTAAAAATTATTTGGTTTTTAGCAATAAATAAAACAATTGAAGAAAATCTCATTACATTTTCTAAATATTTTCTTTTTTATTTCATTTAGAATTCAAAACTTTAACATACTTTGTAGTTAAAAAAGTTGTGCTTCTGCACAATAAAGAAAACAATCAACAAAACTAAAAGACACTTACTGAATGGGAGAAGATATTTGCAAATGACATATGTGATAAAGGGTTAGTATCCAAAATATATAAAGAACTTGTACAACTCAATACCCCAAATGAAATAATCCAATTAAAAAATTGGCAGAAGACATGAACAGACATTTCTCCAAAGAAGACAAACGGATGGCCAACAGACCCAGGAAAAGATGCTCAGCATCACTCATCATCAGGGAAATGCAAATCAAAACCACAATGAGATATCATCTCACACCCTTCAGAATGGCTAAATCAAAATCACAAGAAACAACAAGTGTTGGTGAGAATGTGGAGAAAAAGGAACCGTCTTGCACTGTTGGTAGGAATGCAAACTGGTGCAGCCTCTGTGGAAAACAGTATGGAGGTTCCTCAAAAATTACAAATAGCATTACCTTATGATCCAGTAATTCCATCACTGCATTATTTACCCAAAGGATATGAAAGCACACATGTGAAAAGATATATGCACCCCTATGTTTGTTGCAGCATTATTTACAAGAGCCAAATTATAGAAGCAACCCAAGTGTCCACTGAGAGATGAATGGATAAAGAAGATGTGGTATATATATATATATATATATATATATATATATATATATATATGACTATTACTCAGCCATAAAAAAGAATGAAATTTTGCCATTTGCAACAGCATAGATGAAGCTAGAGGGTATAATGTTAAGTGAAATAAGTCTGTCAGAAAAAGACAAATACCATATTATTTAACTCATATGTGGGATTTAAGAAACAAAACAAATAAACAAAGAAGAGACAAGCCAAAAAACATACTCTTAACTATAGAGAACAAACAGATGTTTGCCAGAGGGGAGGTAGGTAGGGGATAGATGAAATAGGAAATAGGATTAAAGAATACACTTATCATTGATGAACACTGAGGAATGTATAGAATTTTTGTATGACTATATTTTATCCCTGAAACTAATATAACACTGTATGGAAATGACAGAATTAAAATAAAATAAATAATAATATTTAAGAAATAAAAACAACATTGTGCTTTGAAAGAGTATTGTAACTGGGAAATATTTACAAAATAAATTTGTCTTTATATGTTGAGCTGAGATCTTGCTTTTAACTTTTCTCCCTATCCTTACCATTTTCAAGCTCTCAGAGGAATAATACAAGGATAGAAATGTCGTTTAAGATCTCTTCTAACACTGGATACCAATAATATTCAGCAAACCCTAAGATAATGTTTCAGGAAAGAGCAAGCTAAAGGAATGAACAACCATGACCAAAAAAAAAAAAATCTCATATATACATGAAAAGTTGCCTAGATAGAGAAAATGAAGCACCAGGAGGAACCCATGTATAGGCACATCCTCAAGGGGATGACTGCTTTGGAAATGTCCTATTTGAAAAATGTCTCTGATGTAACAGGGTCTCTTTCTTAGCTTAACAAGGATCATGAGTTCATTTGTATCCCACTGTGAGGCACTAACGCATCAAAAGCAGCTGTGAGAATCCCAAGAGAAGCTGCAAGTCTGTAACATGGAAAAGAAACCATTGCCAGAGTAGTCACTGAATGATTGCTTTGTCCTCCATTACCCATGATCTGGAAGTTTAAATGTCAGCAGTGACATGAATTGCAATGCATACATTTTTAGACTGAAACCATCTCAACTCCCAATACTGGATGCATATAGATTCCCTTTCCCAATTTTAAGGAAAAATAATACAATTATAAAAAATACTGAAAGAGGCCATATGGAAACTAAGGCACTCATAAGCAGAAAAAAGAAAAAAAAATCTCACATTCCCCTTACTTCACCCTAGAAAAGGTTTATTGCAAGAAATATCCCCACCCACCACCCTGCCAAATGTGGAAGGGTGAAGCTCATATAAATCTCTAATTTGTATCCCCAAGGGAATCAAACATTTAATTTATGTGAAAGGAATCAATACAAAATCAGAAATGTTTTTATCAGTGCTAACAGAAATACAACATGAGCCATATATGCAATTTAAAGCTTTTTAGCTGCTCCATTAAAAAAGTAAACAGTAGTAAAAAGGTGAAATTAATTTTAATTTTTCTGTAATACAATATGTATTCAATATTATTTCAAAATATAATTAATTTTTTTAAGTTACTAATATTTTATTATCTTTTTTGTATGGTCTTCAAAATCCAATGTGTATGTTTACACATAAAACAGATCTCAATCTGGACTAGGCAGGTTTCAAGTGCTCAATAGCTTTATGTGGTCAGTGGCTACCATACTGGACAATGCAGTATTAGATTAAAAATTATATTATGTAATATTTTAAAGTGAAAAAGAATTGTCATTTCTGTACCAACTGCTGTGCTCAGAAATTTCTTCCCCAGCTTAAGAACATTCAGTTTTTTTCCTTGGTGATTTTATGTTTACTGTTTTATACAATCTAAATCTTTATTATACCTATAGCATATTTGGGGTAAGGTATCAGACAGAGATTTTTCTTTTTCTTTTTTTTCTTTTTTTTTTTTTTTTTGAGAGAGAGAGGGGGCAGGGGCAAAGGGAGAGGGAGAATTTTAAGCAGCCTCCATGTCCAGTACAGAGCCTAAGGCGGGGCTTGATCTCAGGACTCTGAGATCATGACCTGGGATGAAATCAAGAGTGGGACACTTAACCAAGTAAGACACCCAGGCATCTAAGCAGAGATAATTATTTATCAAGGTTTCTAGACACTTGTCCCTAGTCCTTTTACTGATTAAATCAATCATTTCTCCACTAATTGAAAATTACTTTATCACATACTGAAACATTTATATACATTAGTCTGTTTTCTAGCCATTGCATTCTATTGCATTGACGTATCTTTCTACTTTTGTGCCAAAATTAATTTTTGTAGCTTTATAAATTAATGTCTCTCAGAGTGCTGTCATCAGCACTAGACACATACTCTACTTGTGTGTTGATTGTAGGAGAGAATAATGGTGATGCTACTTTTCATTGTCTAGAGATATATCTCAACCCTTATGTTTGTCTTAATGTTGATTTGGGGATAGTAATAGTTAATTAAAATCCCCAGCTTTTCACACATGGACTGTAGTTTTGCCAAGTTTCCTTAAGTTGTGGGATTTAAAAAAAAATATTGCAGGACAATATGTTCTTTGATACAAATTTGTCTCCTTTTAATTTTGGATGATGATTTGATTGCTTGAAAGCCTAATACTGAAGTAAGTATCCGATGCATTAGTTCTTTGTCTCAGCCTTGTCTCACATAAAAATTATTTTTGTATGATGGTAAAATCATAAGATAATCATGTAAAATCCATGTAAAATCCAATGAGGAGCCAGTTATGCAACAGTATAAGTTAGCACTTATATTGCTTCTAGGTGGATATCAACTTATTAAAAGTAGGACCATTCAAATCTCTTTCAATAAATTAATGCTTACTGCATATGATTCATATTTCTATTTTATTTTATCTGCAAGAGTTTAAAACTTAGAGGCTTAGCTGAAATCTTGTGCCTTCTTTGGTATTGATTTGATCTGCTAATTCTGAAAATCTTCCACAAAAAGAAAATGAAATTTATTGGGTGTTAACATTCTTCATAAGACATTCTTATTCTTCACTATCATTCCCTACCTTATTAGCGTTCAAACTTCTTTTATTTAATAACATATCTTAAATTTTTCTAAGATATTTACTTCAAGCTTACTGTTCTATGTTCCATTTGTCTTTTCCACCATTTTGAAAGTGCCATACCTAGTGCATGTTATTTCCATTATTACTCAAAGATTAGTATTAGTTGTTCTAGTCTTACATTTCAAAGAATATTTTGGAGTTCTGAAATGGAAATAATCCAACTTGGAAACTTGTTCCTATTTGTAGACATCATTAATTTTTTACTGTCTGCTCATCCAACCAGTACTTACTCAGGCCATATTTGCATTAGATGTTGAGTCTGAGAAAATGCAATATTAAAAGGTGAATTTTGGTTGCTCTCTATAATTTGTCAATTTTGTACCAACTTCATTAAGTTCTTTTCTATGTACTATGAACTAAAAACAATTTCTCAAAGTCCTTTTGATTACTTTTAGTATTTCTCAGAAATATCAGTTCTGTACCTTCTTGTGCTATTCTAGGTTTTCTTCAGAATGTTTAATCACTACTTTTAATACTATTACATTAACAGTCTGAGTCATCAGAATTCCCTTAGAAAGAGAACTACAATTTCCAGGGAAAACACTCTCCTTAGCCTTGGTATTGAGTGTGAGACATTGTAGATCTTGATCTGGGGAGGAAATGTTCTATGTAACAAGAGGTAATAACTTTGTGTCATTCAAGGAAAAGAAGAAAATCAAAGACATAGTAGAAATAAAGAGTATGGAGCCCCATGAATAGTTCACAGTGTAGCCTCACCATGTAAAGTACATAAATCAGCAAAACATTAGTAAAGTTATTACATTCACAGATTGGTGGGTGTGGTTTTTCGGGAAAAATTGGTGAGATTGAACCATGTTGACAGAGAAGCATGACCTCAGTATGCTGTAAATCACAGAAATTTTGAGAGAGTCTCTCAATGCTACTATGCCATGAAACTGAGGGATGCAAACAAAGCTTATTCAAGATTCCACCAGGCAGGTCCCATATAACATCTAAGTTATATATTGGTTATATATCTTAACAATGAAGCAGCTATGCTCATTATTTCTTTAAACTTCTTGGAGAATTATCTAGCTGTTCTTTTTAAAACAAATGCCACTAATCCCAGTTAAATTGTCAATTTCTGGGTCTTCACAATGATAAAATATAACTTGTTCTGAAATTTTTCTTCTGATACTCGAAAGCTCTGAGCTCTTTGTTGTTCCAATAACTGTGTCTCAACAATAAGGAGATTGAGGAGTTGTCATTTTATAGTTTAAAAAAATAAAAATAAAAAAGTTAACTACCTGACAAAAGAAAAATATAATTAAGTAGCTTAAATCTCAACACACAGGTACTCATTACCATAAAAAGCATTGTGCTAGAACATTTCAAAAAGAGAGGACCCTAAAAAGGTCTCATCTGCTTTGGTTATCTAATAGTCTTAACGTCTTAAAGTCTTAAAGTGTCAGTCCATTTCGTGAAGAGTTTAGGTATCAATATGTAGACCATTACATCTTTGCAAGAGGTTTCATAAGGCAAACTGTTAAAGCTCCACCTGTATAAATTTCTCTTTGATTTCTATTGAAATATCTAATCCAAAACAGCATCCACAGTTCTGGGGCAAAAGTGTCAACATGTTTAAGAAGAAAACTAACAGACATTTCTGAACTGAAATTCACATGTACATCTTAACATTTTAAAAGTCATTGTGTTTCTATATAAAAAGAGGTAGAATGAAATGTCTGATGTTAAGAGCTATTTTTCTCTGTATATTTTCTTCTTGGTACAAGATGTATCTCCACTGTACCAAATAACGCCAATTAAATAAGATAAATGTCACTCACAGATAGATATACTAAAAACAAAAATGATCTTTGAATTTTTGGAAACCATGCAGTTCAAGAAAGGAAATTATCTAAGAAATATGTCACATCAGAAGCAAAAGTAAATTCCAGAAATATTTTAGGTCAGATATTCAATAAGATTAAATAAAATCTTATGTATATGATGGCACATCAGAAATTCATTAAATGAGAAAAATGAGATCAGAATCTGAGACCAGTGGAAAAAAACATGCTGGACGTAGAGCAGAGCAGATATGTTCATACTGAAGAGAAACAAAACATTCTTAAAATGCTAAGACCTTTAAAAACAAGTCACTCATATTCTAGGTGAAAGATGAATCTAAATAAAGAATTCAAGAATGTATATAAGCAATGGTATCAAAGATAGTGAGCAGAAACTCTGAAATATAAAATCACCCCCAAATCATCTTACTGAAGTTATAAAACTGCAATTTCAAAAAAAAATTCAAAATTTATATGGAATACTATAGGAGTATTAATCTCAGATCTCAAATTATAAATTATAGTAAAAATTAGAGCAAGAGAAAAGGAAATACTACATTTCTCACTATTAAACAGAAAAATAAAGTTTTTCTTAAATAAAGCTCATGCTTTCTTTATTCTTTCCTGTTTATTAAAATTGCAAAATGAATTAAAACTAACAATAATGCATCATAATTTTTTAAAACAATATTTTTGTTTTTCATAGATACATATTTTACTCAGTAGTGTGGGTTAGATACAAACATAGAGTCTCCTTGCATCACTTCTATCTTTGGTAGTGTAAATTTTTTTAAGACCCACTAGTTGGTCTGATTTGTTTTGCTGCCAAAAAGTTCTTTCATATATGTATCTAGGAAGATAAAAATGTGACACACGACAATTTATCTTACTCTAGAATTCTCCAAAGTAGTTTCTCTTGGAAAACTGATTTTTGGCGCTGAATCAAAATTTAAACATAGTAGTCCTTGAATTCATCCTGCACAGTTACATGAGATTGCTACATTGAGAAAAAAAATCTTTTAAAAGTAACCTTGAAAATATGGAGGCTGAAAAATAACTTGATTGTTAGCCTCATTTCCTTTTGTCATAGGTGGGTTTCACCCTAGAATGTATTCATCATAATGAAGAGCAATCCTGTTTTTCTTCGGGAGTTTGGGATGTCAGTATATTCAGAAATTCAAAACTACCAGCCCAATTTGCAAAGTCTTATTGAAAGCAATAACTTCTGTAGGTATGTAGCAATCAACAAAATGGGATTACCTTTTCTCAAACATGAAATTTAGGCTAGAAAGCGTTTGGTGATCCAAATTCAATTCTGTGTAATCAAAGAACTCTTTAAGTTTAAAACACTGTTTTATAAATAACTGGCAGCTCTGGTAGGGTTGGATTGCTCCTACAGCTCTCTAGGAAGATTTTTGGCAGAAAATACTTGTTGACTAATGTAGCACATCATAAAATAGAAACACTTTTTCTTTTGATTTTTTTAAAATGCTAGTGACTAACTAAATATTGTGAAAGTACTATCATTGCTCTCTCCAAACATTTTTTCCCACAGTTCATCCCATCTTCTTTGAAGAATTTTGATACCACATCAATTATAATAACAGCTTTATTAATGGACTGCAATAATTTTTCCAACTCTTTTATTCTCTTGTCTTAATGTGATCAATTGTTGAGTGCAATTCACTTCTTCAGTAAATTATTCAAAACAGAAAAAAAAAAGAAAATTTAACATTTTTATTCTTAGCTTAGTCCTGTACAATATTGAACAAAACATAGAGCATAGATCGAAAAAGGCTTATATTATTAAAAGCCTTGCATTCCAATATAACCAAAAAGGGGAGAAGGGAGGAACCTCCTGAAAATCCCACATTCCAAGACAAGCCATAGAAGAGGAGAAAACATTCTGTTTTACTCTTTCAAAGACAGAAACATCTTACAAATCGATGGTCAAATTTGAATTATAAATGTCATTTTTTTTATTTGACAAGTTCTTTCTTTTAGAAGTCTTTAATAAAAGCAAATTTAAAAAATTATCAAGCTAAAATATTTGTGAGTTTAATTTTTCTTTTTATTATTTTCTTCAAATCCCACCAAGATTTGCATACTTGGTCTCACCCAGGAAAGCCAATGGGTTGACTTCAACCATGCTCCTTGAGAGCTCAGGCCTTCAGCACAGAACTTTCTGCTCAGGACTCCAGGCATCAGCTGCTTTGGCCAGACCAAACAATCAGTAAATTGAGGCTTTATTCTTTTTTGTTCTCAGCCATTTGATTCATTTCTGTCTCACAGCCGTTTGAATTATTTCTGTCCAGAGCTACTTACTCTTCACTACCATGATACAATTGCTGAGAGGTTGACGTTTATTTCTATTAAGTGGTTTGTCTGCAGGATTGCAAAAATTTTCAGTGACAAAGCTACCCACTACTTCACAACTGGGTCACCAGACTGCTATTTAGAAGGTTTTAGCCACGTTTAAGCCAAATGGTTTACAAGTGGCCCTGTGTCATATCCAAGGCTGTGATAGTATCTTGATTCATCTATTGAAGATGTTGTCATATTGTTTTCTCTGTGTCTGTCCCTCCTCATATAACTCTGGGGACAAAGCAATTCTAGGACCATTCCCTGGCCTCTCTCCCAAAACTTCTCATTGTGTGTGTGTGTGTGTGTATGTGTATATATATATATATATATATATGTGTGTGTGTGTGTGTGTAGGTACATATACATATGTATATGTGTATATATGTATATATATTATGTATATTGTACTAATATTATGTATATATGTATAATATATTACATATGCATACTCCTTTTGATCATAATATTTGCTGCATTCGGCCAAATGAAAGGCTTTCATCCAGGAAGAACCTAAATTTATGTTGGCCTATGATTTGCCTTCTTTAGAGGTATATCTTTGTTTTTACTTCTCTCTAAGTAAATATACTTTAATTATAATGCCCCAAGACTTCATAGAATCTTACTTTCTTTTAGTGTTAAAATTGACTTAAAGAATTTAAATTTTCTAGGATGTTCAGCCCTCATCCAGTACATAGATAATTTGCTCTTATATTCACTATATTTAGTTAGTTCTCAAGAGGATTCCATGAATCTCTGGACACAATAGTTCCAATAGGGTATAAAACCCCAAAGACAGAACAAAATTCTACCAGGAAAAAAAATCCTTTATTTAGGGAACCAATTAGAATCTAATGGATGGGTATGTCTCTCACGTGGTCTGAAAAGATTTAGAAATATCTAATACATATTACAAAAACATTTTTTAGTGGATTCTTGGGATAACAAGATTTTGTAGGCAAACTCTATGAAAAATTACTAAGTCCTTCCCTGGAATCTTAAAGCCAATTTTCAACTTTTGACCATTAATATTGCCATGCAGTAGGTACCTACTCTAGGCATACCAAATTATGCCAAGCTTTATTTTCACTGGTAAATGAAAAAGCAGAAGCTGAGCTTGAGTCCTGACTCAGAAAACAAGAACTCATTACTTAGTACTGTTTACCTGAGTATC
Source organism: Mirounga angustirostris (assembly GCF_029215605.1). NCBI lineage: Eukaryota > Metazoa > Chordata > Mammalia > Carnivora > Phocidae > Mirounga > Mirounga angustirostris. Next base: position 146,547,788 of record NW_026991710.1, on the reverse strand, counting down.
TCTCTAAAGTCTCTTTTGCTAAGTCATTTCCTTTTGTCTGGAAAACATAAATCTTTGTTATTCACATCCATGTCCAACATCTGGATTGACCAAGAAATATCATTTCATGTTTGAATGGTATGTAAATTTTTAATTTTACTATTTCCAATTGTTCTCCAAAGTATCAGTACCACCTTACATGCTTACAAGTTTCATATATAGTTTTAAGTCCTTGGCAAATTATTTTAAATTTTACAATTGATACTTATTTAGGTTTACCAACTATCAGAGTCTCAAAAAATTCTTTCACTATTCTTTTTTTCTTTTTCCAGTGTTGAATGTGTAGGTTCAATTACTTGTTGCTTATTTCAACATGGGTGTATAATATATAAAATATATGTTTTTGTCATCTCAAGAAAATATTTCATATTCGATCTTGCTTTTTAAGATTTTATTTATTTATTTGTCAGAGAGAGGGAGAGAGAGAGAAAACAAAAAAAACACAAGCAAGTGGAGTGGCAGGCAGAGGAAGAAGCAGGCTCCCCACTGAGCAAGGAGCCCAATGTGGGACTCGATCCCAGGACCCTGGGGTCATGACTTGAGCTGAAGGCAAACGCTTAGCCCACTGAGCCACCCAGGCATCCCTCATATTTGATCTTGAGTGAGTTTTTCTTATACATTTGACAGTTAAAAATTATCTAATTCAGTATTTTTAAGGTATTATTCATGATATATTTAAGGATTTTTTGTTTACGAATAAAAAATAGACACTTCTTTGTTAACCTTATGTAGGTAATCTATTTTCTCTCTAGAAGCTACTAACATTTTCTTATTATTATTGACATTATGCAATTTTATTATGAGGTGTCAACACATGACTTTCCTTTTATTTATCTTTTTTGGGACACTTTTTTTTTCCCCTAAATCTGAGATCTTGTTCATTTCTTTAATTTTAAAAAAAATCATTCCACATTGTCTTTAAATATTTTCTCACTGTCATTTGCTCTATTCTCTTCTTCTTGAACACCTACTAGACGTATTTTTGGAGTAATTGCTTTATTCCCTTTTTTTGCCTTATAATTTATATTTTCTCTGTCTTTATCTCTTTAGTCTATATTTCCATAGATCCATCTTCCAAATCAATTATTCCATCCACTGTTTTTAGTCAAATGTTAAATTCTTCTAATGTTCTTTATTTTTTTTTTAATTTCAAAGACCATATTTTTATCTCTAGAATTCATGTTGGATTTTATTTATAATCTAGGTATTGTTTAATAATGATTGGATCTTGCCATTAAGTTTCTTTTCCTTCTTTATTCCCTTCAAACATTTAAATCTCATTTAACTGGTAGTCTATTCCCATTTTTCTATTATATAATCCTTATGGAAATATATGTACTGTGTTTTGCATTTGTTGACTCTCAGGGCAATTTGTTTCCAGATACGCTTTGTAATTTTAGAAAATATAGAGCAAAAGCTGTCAAATGTGGAATTCATCAGTTGTGGAGGTATTCTCAGGGGTAATTCCGCATCTGTATCTATCAGGGTCCTTTGGTTTTCACTGTTATGGGTCTGTTTATATTAAACTTTTACCATGGGCTTCCTCCATTTGAAAATAGTGTGAATTTTTATGCCACAAGTATACAATGCATAGGTTAAACATTCTGAGTTCTCACAGTGGAGTTTTTCCATTCACTAGCCAGTACTATCCACTTCTGTGATTAATATCGATCAACATTTACAGGGTACAAGCAGAATTTCAAACCAGATAAGGTTGAGAATCATAGATGTAAAATTTAGATAACACAGAAGAACAGACTCAGACATAGATAAAGATTATGCAAATTCTACCTATTTGGAGTTGTCTGACAGTACATATAATATAAAACAAAGTCAGAGACACCTGAATTGATTTTTCATAAGATGCAAATGAGGAGTGTGTCTTTCTTGATGATCATGCCCTTGGCTCTTTCTTGTTACCTAATTAATAAATCCCTATTTTTTACTACTTTGTTTCCTAGTCTCCAATTTAATGCAGGCTTGTTTCCTTATGGATCTCCAGCTCCCTATTTCTGATTCATCTCTTTATCTTTCACAAGAAATGTTTGTCCTTCAGTTTGGTCAATCTCTCTTGAATTGATTATCAGGTATTTTTACCTCTCTCTGGTTTGGTAAACCCTCACATTAAAGTCTAGATTCACAAACATTTTCAGGAACTTTCTTCACCAAAGGCCCTGGTTGAATTTCCAAAAACCTGTCCCACTTCCTGGGTCTAGTCTCAAAGTATCTGCTTTTGGATGACTGATATATGAAGGCCCGAGGGAAGACTGAGCTAAGGCAATCTGACTAGGAATGTCAGACAGGTCTTCCTTCTGGACATGACATCCTAGATCAGCTCAGGATAACTCTGAAAACTGCTGCTCTCTCAAAAGGAGATTACGTTTTCTCTTGAGGATATTAAAAAGTGTTGCTAACTCCACAGGATACAGAGGAACTCTAAATCTACACGAAGGACATCTGAATTCTGCTGGTTATCAAGATGGGGACAGAACTGTACACATTTCTTCCCTAACTGACTGCTAGAAAAGGTAGGATTGTCTATAGCTATATAGTGTGTATATTCCAAATACTGGAATAGGACTTCTTCAGGGCAAGGGCTGATATAACTGGAAAATAGGCAACAAGTAAATGTAGATCCCTTTGTAATTATAAAATACTACAAAATAGGGAGCCTGGGTGGCTCAGTTGGTTAAGCGACTGCCTTCAGCTCAGGTCATGATCCTGGAGTCCCGGGATCGAGTCCCACATCAGGCTCCCTGCTCAGCAGGGAGTCTGCTTCTCCCTCTGACCCTCCCCCCTCTCATGTGTTCTCTCTCATTCTCTCTCTCTCAAATAAATAAATAAAATCTTTTAAAAAATACTATAAAATACATATAATTCCATTATGATAACATTAATCATAATAGGCTTATGATGTATAAATGCCTTTAGGCTTGCCCAGTAACTTGTAATACCCCACCTTATTTAATACATGCATAGATAATTAAAATCAGCATCATATATAATCTTTAGCCTCAGTAAGAACAGTAGCTTCTTCCTAAGGAGTCCAGCTTCTGATTAAAAACCTATGTGTGCTTTTTCAGGCCCAATCATAGTCAATTTTAAAGGCTTTACCTAGCAGGCTGCACAGGAAAAAGCTGTCCTCTCCATACCAGACTTGGTCTTGGTGGGAAGTTGCAGTCCAGCACTCAGGGACCGCTGGCTGGCCATCCTTTTATGTGTATTTGCATTCTTTTTTTTTTTTTTAAGATTTTATTTGTTTATTTGACAGAGAGAGAGGCAGCGAGAGAGGGAACACAAGCAAGGGGAGTGTGAGAGGGAGAAGCAGGCTTCCCGCGGAGCAGGGAGCCCGATGCGGGGCTCGATCCCAGGACCCTGGGATCATGACCTGAGCTGAAGGCAGACGCTTAAGGACTGAGCCACCCAGGCACCCCTGTGTATTTGCATTCTTAGGCCAGGTGCCTCCATTAAGTCTCTTTATCCAAGGCTTTGGGTATAAGCCTTCAGGTGCTTATACTGAGGCTTCCTTTTTCATGGGAGGAGGGGGAAAATCTTAGATACTTTTTCCCATTCTGACTCAGTGTTCAGCATTTTTCTACTCTCGGCTCTGCCCCTCTCCTTCTTCTTGGTTCCCAGGTCCATAAAACTGCTGGAACCTTTTGTTTGAGGGTTTCTTTGATAAGGGAAAATCTGTGTCCTAAGATGGCCCACCAAGCCAGCAAGAGAGTCCCAGGCCCTGCCCCAGGGCTCTTCCGGGTTCTTCTCTCTGCTCTGCTTCCCACGTGCAACAATCCGGGTTCCTCTCCCTGCCCTGCTTCGCGCACGCACCAAGAGTTCCCAGTATGCGGAAGTAGAAGTGTATAAATTATCCCCTTTGTTTGTGCTCAGGGCTCAGACCTTTGGAGATCATTCTACTCTGAGCCCGCCGGCCTTAAATAAAGCTCCTATCCTCCAAGATCTCCGAGTGCTGCTTGGTTCTTCTGTCGGGCGATCCAGTCCAGGTTCCATAACAACTTAACAGTGCAATAATCCCCAGGTCTGCATGGATCCACAACCCATGACCAGAACGTTATTCAATGGAGGGAAAATAGAACAGTACGAGTAGGTGGTTTCTCAATTTTAGCCTCCTGAATGTTCTATTGCAGTGAGTCATTAAGGTCTTCACTGTTCCTTTCATTTTGGATCTTCTTGGTTTAATTGACTACTCCCAAACCTAGCAGGTTCCTGACACCCCCTTGACGTTGAATGTCTTATTATCAGGTTTTGGAATAACTCTCAACTGTTCCTATTGCTCCTAGTAGAACATCTGACATCATCCTTATTTAATCTGAAATATTATGGCCAGACATTCTTCAGAACTAAGATGGAGAATCAGAGTAACCTCATTCAAGAGGTCACCAGTCTTGGCCTAAAATACCAGCTAAACGTTTCTTTTATTTGAACTGTTCTTATGCATAAAGTCATACCAACTGAATTTTTCATGTCTGAACTATATTACCTTATGATTAAAATTGTTACCTAGGGATGAAATAAGAGAGTTAATGAGTTTCTGTAGCTTCGAGAAGCTGCAAGTGAAGACACAATCTAGTTTGCTGTTTTTTAAAAATTATATTAGAATGAATTCAGTAAGCCCCACTGGGATACATATTCCTCAAGCATATCTAGAAACTCTTCCTTAATTATTTTGAAAACCCCCGCTTAAAATCAATATTCTCACAAAGATGATATTCCATTACTAGTTTCCAGAGTCAGGATTTTTTTTTCACCTTCTGAAAAGTAGATATGTTTCCTTTAATTAAACAACAAGAACTGTGTAGTTTTTTTTTTTTTTTAAGATTTTATTTATTTATTTGAGAGAGAGAGAATGAGAGACAGAGAGCATGAGAGGGAGGAGGGTCAGAGGGAGAAGCAGACTCCCTGCCGAGCAGGGAGCCCGATGCGGGACTCGATCCAGGGACTCCAGGATCATGACCTGAGCCGAAGGCAGTCACTTAACCAACTGAGCCACCCAGGCGCCCCAAGAACTGTGTAGTTTATAACACTTCTTCTTTTACCATGACTTCTACAAAACTCAGAGACAAGGATTTCTTCAATAGGGTCTATTATTTTTAATCAGATTTTTCCTTTTAACCATGGTTTTGATTTTTTGTGTCTTTTTTCAGCTCATTTTAAACTATTTTTAAAATTAAGCAGGGTATAAAAAACAGTAAGTGAAGTAAATGACTGATATTTAATGAATAATCAATAAATATTTGTTGATTTGATTTAAAGCCAGAAAGGGGCACATCTCTCTACTTGCTAAATGGGATGCTGCCCAATTCATAAATCACTTAATAAAGCCAATTATATCTTCAAAACAAAACACAACAACAACAAAACAGAAATGATATTCAGAGAAGCCTTGCAAACTAAAACAAAGTGTCTCTAAATGATTAAAAAATGATTACAAGGAAGAGCAAAAATAAATGGTTTTATTAATTGACAGACCTTTATTAATTAAACTCGAATATCATGTCCACTGTTAATATTGGAGAAGTGTAGGTGATTCTGGATAAATGTAGAAGATGATACCAATGGTAGTTTATTTTCTGCACTTCCTTATAAATCTTTCTTTTCTCTGTTCAAATCTCCTGGATGATAATAAGGATATTACAGCAGGAATGCAAAGAAAGGATAGGTGAGTTTTAGTTTTCAACTGTGTAATAAGTGTTTGGTAATCAAAAAAGCAGGCTGTGAGGGGCCTAGGTGGCGACTCTTGGTTTTGACTCAGGTGGTGATCTCAGGGTCATGTGAGATTGAGCCCATCAACAGCTCCCTGCTCAGCAAGGAGTCTGCTTGAGATTCTCTCTCCTGCTCTTTCTGCCCCTCCCACTTATGCTCTCTCTCTCCCTCTCTCTCTCTCTCAAATGAATAAATGAATCTTAAAAAAATTTTAAAAAGAGGGCGCCTGGGTGGCTCAGTTGGTTAAGCGACTGCCTTTGGCTCAGGTCATGATCCTGGAGTCCTAGGATCGAGTCCGCATCGGGCTCCCTGCTCAGCGGGGAGTCTGCTTCTCCCTCTGACCCTCCCCCCTCTCATGTGCTCTCTGTCTCTCTCATTTTCTCTGTCTCAAGTAAATAAATAAAATATTTAAAAAAATATTAAAAAGAGGGCTGTGAGAAAAACTGGACTTGTGTACTCAGTAGCTGTGGGGATGGTGAGAGCATGGAGAAAAATTAAATTACCCAGGCAGGATGCTTGCAGCCGAATGAAGGTAAGCTAGGTTAGAGCTGTGAGCAAGGAAAATGAGGGGCTTCCTTCGAGTAGAAGGCATAGAATATCAGGAGGCGGGGATTTGCTGGGGAGTTGGTATGGCCATCAGAGACTGCTGCTCATTGATCCAGAAATGCAGGCAGGAGGTAGAGACCTCTTCCCTTTCCAATGAGCACATCAACCTGCTTGTAATGAGATGCTGGCTCAGATCTTCCCAGCAAAAGCAGGCTGCTTACCTTCCATGGATAGTCCAGCTGAAGGACACTCTCTTATACTTGACTTTAATGAGACCCTTCAACTGCCATGAATTTCCACCCACTTATTCCCATTTAATAAAACCAAACTCTTGAAGTTCCCAGAAAAAGAAGCTGAGGTCTTTGATTAATTCAGATGGGGATTTATGGAAGGGAAAGCCTAGCTCTTGTGTTTCCGGATGATTTGGAGATAATAAAACTCAGCTTGCATGAGAATAAAATTGAAAAATGTAAATGATTCTTGGAAATAGTTATCTTTTGAACTTAGCTTTAGTGAAGTGACGAGGAAATGAATGCTTCACACAACATGTTTCCCTTCACATGTTAAATATGAACGTATTGCGATAGATCTTCCAGTATAGTATTAAAAATACTATAGTATTAATTTCCAGTTTAATTATAGCTAATGCCTGCACCTAATCAGAAAGGTTAATAAATTATTCTCTCTGCTATTTGGCCTTACTAAATCCCTCAGGACAATTCATTTAGGCAATGATACCAGCAGAGAGAATACAAAGGTTTTTCTCCGTCAGCACTGATAGAATTCTGGTTGATGTAAACATAGACAAACTCTGTGGCAGTGTGAATAATAACAAGCACAGGGGTGACTGAGTTTGGGTACAAAGGCTGTAGTGCTTGCAGAGTATGCATTAAGTTAGTCTAAAAGTACTTGTTAAGGGCTGCAGAGTGCAGGCACTAATCCAGATACTTGAGTGTGAGGTCAGTCAGGCTAGAGAAGTCATGAAATGAAAAATGTGGCAAAGCACAAAATTATGGAATTATAAAGCTGAAAGTGACTCTAGAAGGTGCTTTAGGTTACTTCCTAGAAGGAACTGAACTTCATCCAGAAAGGCATTTTTTTTGTTCAAAATATTCAATATTGTAAAAACATTTAAAAATATATTTAGATTTAGCAATATATTTAGGTTTTAAAATAATTTTAGCATATACCTAAAATAATTTTATTTTTCTGCAAAATAAAATACTTTTAAATTCAAAATATTATAAATATGTTTTGCTATTAAACCAGTAGTTATTTCACTACTAATGGTTAACTCTTATTAGTGTTCCTTTCATTTTTCCATTATATATCTACATGTATATATAGATATGTAAGATAAATAAAAATAAAAATGTATAAATTACTTTATGGAGGTATAATTGGCATGTAAAAGCTGTACATATTTAATCTATAGAACTCAGTGAGTTTGGGGATAAGTATATACCCATGAAACCATTGTCACCACTATGGTGACAGACATATTTATTATCTCCCAGAGTTTCCACTCACCTCTTTTATTATTATTATCATCATCATAATCATCATTAGTGTGTACGTGTGTGTGTATGTATGGTAAGAACACTTAACATAAGATCTACACTCTTAGCAAATCTTACATATCCAATACAGTATTGTTAGCTAAGGCACTACGCTGTATAGTAAATCTCTAGAAATTATTTATTTTGTATAACTAAAACTCTGTACTCTCATTTCTCCCTGCCCCAACCCCTGGCAACCACTGATTTACTCTCTGCTTCTATGAGTTTAACTATGTTAGATTCCATATAAGTGAGATGATATAGTATTTGCATTTCTGTCCGGATCATCCTTAGTATAATTATCATTCTGATCCATCCATGTTATTGCAAATGGTAGGATTTCCTTCTTTTTAGAAGCCGAATAATATTCCATGTATGTTTTTACCACATTTTCTGTATCTCTTCACCTGTTGTCGGACACTTAAATTGTTTCCATATCTTAGCTATTGTGAATAATGTTTCAACAAACATTGGGAAGCAGTTATCTTGTTGAAATTCTAATTTAAATTCCTTCTGTTACACATTTTTTAATCACATAATGAAATTCTCTGATTCTAACATGTATTCTTGACCATTTATTTACTTTGCTCCAAAATGTTTTGGGGTGATTTTGCTACCTCTTTATCACTCCCTCCCTTTTTTTTCATGTACTCCCCTGATGTTCTTTTTGTTCAGGAGCTTCAAAACTTAGTTATTTTTAATAACTGAGCATACCAAAATTAAGTAGTTCCACATTTTTTACTGAATCACACTTGGTATTTTTCACTGATTACTATATATTTAGATACTTCTTTTTTCATTTTTAATGTGTATGTATTTTTTTATTTGTTACAGTCTCTTTTATTTAAATTTTCTACCAAAAAGGTACTCTAATCTTTTGTGGTGACACCATCTTGAGCTTCACAGCTTTAAAAAACTCAGTTCTCCCTGATAACTGGTTGAAATTTAAATAATCGATTCTCAAATTACTGGCTGAGCCTTCAGAAAGGATCCTAGTAAATTATTTTACATGAGCATGAATGTGATATACTTTTTAATATTGCTGCTTCCTGGCTATGCTTATTTTCCTGCTTATTCTTATATTTTAGTAAATGTAGGTTTTTACCTGACCTATACATGACTCAATATACTGGTAAAATAATATTAAGAGTTACTGATGAAAAAAATGCAACATATGGTATGCCAAACTGGCTGATCCAACCTTTATAAAGAGTAAAGGGTCAATTTAACAAGTGGAGTTTCTAGACATATGTTGGGCTAAACTATGTTGAGTATTGCACTTAACAAAAATAAAACAAAACATACAAACTGTCATTGTAAGTTCATCTCAAGATTAGAAAGATGCATAGACTTGGAATGAGCTGGATTTTGGAACAATCACATTGTAAACTTGCAAGCAGATTGACAAACTGCACTAGATTGCATAAAAATAAATAATGATACTTTTTTAATTGGGGAAAATCCAGAGGAGGGTGCTGGCTGAGATTCAAAAGTTGTGGCCCAGGTAACTCTACTCAGTCTTAGCTGATTTGGTTTATGATACTGGAAGTGCTGGTTACAGACATCTGTGCAAACAGGATCTTCTAAAAGAAGCCAAGAATACTACAGTGGTGGTCACTGGGCTTACCAGAAGACTCTGTTTGACTCCGTTTTTGAAAAATAACTACTTCTAATTTATTTCTGGGCATAAACTGAGCCTGTACTTACTATTTAAGAAAATCAAATAATTGGAGCCCCGAGATTCCAATAATTTCCTCGGTGTCCTCAAAGAAGCATAAAAATAAGGAAAAGGCAGCATAGCAACAACAACAAACAGGGCTTTTTACAAATAGGAAAAAGGAAGAGCAAGTCAGCCCATTTGGCTAAATTTTTTGTAGAGTTCATGGTTGTAGAAATTCTCCTTGTAGATACAGGTGTTTGGTTTGGTTTGGTTTGGTTTGGTTTTAATTGCAGAATAATGTTTTATTGTATAATTATGTATCCTCATTCTCCTTCTGAAGAAATCTAAGCTCTTTCCATTTTTTGCTATTGATAATTCTGAAATAGATGTAACACATCTCCCTAGACAGATGTGTAGGAATTCCTGTAGGACAGATTTGCCTACTATTTTCACAGCATGGGCCACATAAAGAATGTTACCATATGAAACTGCTCTTGACTGAAGGGAACCGGTCTGAGCTCACAGAAATACCTCCTTTGCTGTAATCCATTTGCCGAACAACAGTTGTACCATAGATCTGTCTTTATGGAACAACAAAAAGTTGCGTTATAATATGGTCATTTTTTTCTTCTTTCAGTTATATTTTTTTTTTTTTTTTTTTTAAAGATTTTATTTATTTATTTGACAGAGAGAGACACAGCGAGAGAGGGAACACAAGCAGGGGGAGTGGGAGAGGGAGAAGCAGGCTCCCCGCAGAGCAGGGAGCCCGATGCGGGACTCGATCCCAGGACCCCGGGACCATGACCTGAGCCGAAGGCAGTCGCTTAACCAACTGAGCCACCCAGGCGCCCCTTCTTTCAGTTATATTACTCAGTTCCTATCTAAGAGCAAAAAGAGACATAAAATTAAACATTTTCCCCTTAACCATGACTATGAATTCCCTGCTTTTTGGCACTCTCAGTCTTTCCTCCTTTCATTTCTTCATTTTCTCATGTCCCATTTCCTTCTCACCTATTGTAACCTAGTGCCCACACTAAATTTAACTAAATACTCTGAAAATACATTATTTCAATGCCATCAATCATCTCTTTTTAGACAAATTCATAGATAATTATTCAGGTCTCATTTTGTTTAATTTTCTACACACTTTGGCATAAATAACCACACTGTGACCTCCTTCAAACTTCTTCTTGTTCTCTATGACATCATTCTGCAGGTATTCTTTATACCTTGTGATTACTCACTGATTTCTTTTATTAGACTGTTCTTCAGCCACCTCTTAAATGAGCTTCCATGGGTTCTACACTTAGTCTTACACTCTCACTCTGCATATTTCTTGAGTGTGTCCACCCCTATGGCTTTCTTCATCTCTTTATTAAATGTTAAATGAGTACCTTCAATGTATGAGGCATTGTTCTAGTCATTAGAGATAGAAGAGTGATAAAAATCAGTCTAATTTCTGCCCTACTATAGCTTTGCTATAATGGAGAGGAGCATTCTGTAAATACCTCAAATGAATACATAATATAATACATCACATAAGTGCCATAGCGCAAAATAAAGAAAAGAAGGATAAGGTATATTGTGGGGTTGGGACGAAGGAAATACAGTTTGCTATTATGAGTAATGTTATCTGGCAAGGCGTCACTGATACGATGAGATTTGAGCAAACACCAGAAAGACATAAAAGGGAATGAGCCATGTAAATATCTAGGGGAAATCTGTTTCTGATAGTAAATGCAGCAAGTGCAAAGGCCCTGAGCCAAGAATGTTCTTGGAGTGTGGTTTTGTGTTTGAGGGAGCAATGAGAAGATGACCCTGCAGCTGAGTCAGTGATCCTGTGGGGCTTTGAACATCATTGTAAAGACTTTGGCTTTTATTCTAAGTGAGCTAGGGTGGCAGTAGAAGGTTCTGTGCATAATTACAAAGTTTAACATATGCGTTAAAAGGATCAACCTGGTTGAGCTGCTGGGGTAAAAGAGCAAGGAGATTAAAAAAAAAAAAAAAAAAAAGGAGATCTTTTAATTTTTCGGATAAAGTATGACCAAATCTTGGGCCAAAGAGTTTTCCATGGCAGTGATGAAAACATTCACATTCTAAACACATTTTGAAGATAGAAGCAACAGGATTTACTCACAAGTTATTTGTAGGGCATGGGATAAAGAGGTGAATCACAGATGACACTCAAGGTTTTGCCTTTCCAAATTGCTGAGAGATGAGATGGAGGAGATTCCAGAAGGAGCAAGCTTTGGAGGAAATATTGTAGTTCTTTTTTTTTTAAGATTTATTTATTTGACAGAGAGAGAGCACAAGCAGAGGGAAGAGGCAGAGGGAGAAGCAGGCTCCCCGCTGAGCTGGGAGCCCAACTCGGGACTCGATCCCAGGACTCTGAGATCATGACCTGAGCCTAAGGCAGACGCTTAACTGACTGAGCCACCCAGCACCCTGAAATATTATAGTTCTAAATATTAAATTTAAACACCAAAAGAGAGAACACAAATAGAGAAGAAATCAAGGGTCATGAGAAAGAGTCATCAAATGAAATCAGTCCTTCTCTCTCCATTCTGGGTAAAACCACAAATTTTTAAAACACTGTCATCACTCATAGCTACCTTCTCTACCTCAGCTTTTGTTCCATCCTCAATCCAAGCTATCCAGGTTTCATCCATTTTGTCATCTCCTCATGTTTACTTGCTGAAATCACACATGACATCTGTTATATTAACTATAGTAAGATAGTTTCTGCATTTTTTTTCCTATTTAACTTACTAAAACTCAAGAATGATGACCAGTCCCTTGTTCTTGCAACTTTCTTTTCACTTGGCTTCACTGACATAATCTCTCTTTGTTTTCTTCTCCTCTTTGTTTTGGACGTTCATTCTCTTTCTCTCTTGGCAGGCATATCTCCTGCCACACACCCCTTAAGTCTCAAGTATTTGTCCCTTTCCTATCTTACTCTGTTCTCTCCCCTTGGTGATCTCATCTCCAACCACAAGTTCAAAAGCAACCTCACAGATTTCATCTTAAGCCCAGTCAGGTCCTCTGTGCTTCACCTGCCTAGTTGATTTCTCATTTTGGACATCTGAAAGGCACCTCAAATTCATTCTATTTTGAACCAAATGAACTTCCCTCCCTGGAACCTACTATTCAGTTGTAGAAGAGTACTTTTTAAAAAGCTGTACTTTCCTTTTATTCTCTTCCATATCTAATCCTTCATTAATACGATGACTTGATTTTGAAAATACCACTTGAATCTGTCCACTTCTCTCCACCTACTACCACCTAGTCAAATCTACCATTACCCTGCTGCCAGGACTCTTGTAGTGGCCTCCTGCCTGTCACACCTGCATCATCACTACCTTCTCTTGCATTCACCCTGCATCCCACTTCCCCCACTCCAGGCATTTTAGCAACAGATGGAATTTCAAATTTATTTGTGTGATTATTAGACTAATGTATGTTTCTGCCACTAAATTAAGTATTGTATAACCACAATGCACTACAGTGTTAAGTACAAATTAAAATGAATACACAAACATGTCTTTACATGTTCCAAGCATTAATTTTCTAGGCCACAAGCTCCAAATATTAATAATTTTTCCTATCTATTCATAGAGTTTTGTTTTCAATGATGTAATTATGAACAAAGGCTTTCTTTGTTTATTTTTCTCAATTTTTGTGACACTTTGATTTGTAGGATTTGTAATAATAACTACTATTCATTTGGAACCTTATTTATTTAGGCTTTTTGCTTGGAACTTTAAAATGTAGGTTTTCAAGTCTTTAGAGTATTTAAATAGGTAGGACTTTCATTCACTGTGACAGATAAGAGAACTGAGACTCAAGCAATGTATATTCTCAAGGTCATGCAGTTATTATGTGGCAAAGTTAAGATCCAAACCCAAGTATTCCTGATTTCAAAGCCTCTGTTTATTTCATTATATAGGGCCTCTTTTCATCTTGAAAAGCCATGTAGACATATAATGTAATAAAAGCACAGACATCCAGGGGCGCCTGGGTGGCTCAGTTGGTTAAGCGACTGCCTTCGGCTCAGGTCATGATCCTGGAGTCCAGGGATCAAGTCCCGCATCGGGCTCCCTGCTCAGCGGGGAGTCTGCTTCTCCCTCTGACCCTCCTCCCTCTCATGTTCTCTGTCTCTCATTCTCTCTCTCTCAAATAAATAAATAAAATCTTTAAAAAAAAAAAAAAAAAGCACAGACATCTGTTAAACTAGATCAAATCCACAGGTTAACTCAGTAACCTCTCCTCAATAGATAAAATAAAGGAAGAGCAAGATTGGTAGACTCACATAATGACAACTCAGATACATATGTCCAGTTGTGTCATGAAAAAAATAAACTCACTTTACCACCCTTCCTGGTCAACTGTTCTAGCAAAACATAGGTCATGATACAGAAGACAAATAACATTAAAAAACATATGGATCAAAAAATGAAAAGCTTACATATTAAAAGTTTAACATAATATGTTAATATATATGGTTGTGTGCCATATGATTTGGGGGGCTTAGTAAGATAGAAATACGAATGAATGAGAGAACACAGAGTGCCAGAAAACATCATGATTGGATTCAGGGACAAACCCCAGAATAATGGATAAGATTTGGAAGGATACAGAGAAGTTACATAGAGGAAGCAGGACCCAGTAAGAGATTAAGAATATGGTACCAGTCACAATACCTCAAACTTTTTTGTAAGACATAGTTTCTGTATTATCTTATTTATGCATAAAGGGACTTTTTAAGTCATTTTGCAAGTTTGTAGTATGCCATCTGTGTGTGTGTGTGTGTGTGTGTGTGTGCTTTTTCACGTAGACCTCATTACTGCAATTTAATCATCATTCTCTACATGTTACCGTATTTTCTGAAAAATTAAATTACATTTATGTTTTATGTGAAAGTGGCCCCCAAACTTTGTTCTTGGTTTTTTTTTCTTTCTCTCTGCCAAAAAGTGAGTGATATGAGGCGGGGGCGGCAGGGTGGGGGAGTAGAACTACTCACAACTATAAAAAGAAAATCATCATTAAAGGAATCCCGTTGTGAATCTTTTTGAATCTCAATTGATAATTGAGCTCTAAATTATCTGCTTTTGGAGATTAAATTGCCTCTTAGAGCTTTTTTTTCTTCTCATGGAAAATATGATGTCTACATGTGTCTTATAAAAGACTGAGGCTCAGAAGAAAATGATGACTATCAGAAAAGAGAATGACAAAAAGCAAGCAAAAGTCGGTAATTCTTTATTTTACATGCAAGAAGTTGTAATTATTTTTTTAAGTGGACTTCTCTAGCAAATGTGCAGATGATGACAATAGCTTAGATCACAGAGGTTGTCAACTTCCAGACACACAGCTTTAGTAGCTTTATAGCTCTTCACTAAGTTCAAATTTATTTTATTTATTTTGGAATTAGTGCAAACAAATACCAGATGCAGCTTCTTGTTTCTTAATCTCTCATGAATATAGATTGAAGATAAAGAGTAAGGATGACTTTCCATTATACACTTATCCGTTATACATGCACTTGAGGGCTCAGTTCCAGCTTCTTCCTGGCCTTCTATACATCCATTCTTTCTCTACTTCATTTTGCGTCTATATATCCATACATTTGAGTGTTATATATTATTTGAACACAGTGCATTCAAAATATACTCCAGAGCATTGTTTTAAATAGATTGTGTGGATATTGATTTCAATTAATGTCCATCACGTGACAGAGTTTCGTAAAAGTGATGGCACCAGGATATGCTCAAGAGAGGTAGCACTGGGTGTGCCCTTGGCACGTAGGAATATCAGTGCCCAAGGAAGAGTGTGGAGCAGAGCTAACTTGGAAATATTTCTCCTATGCAGGGATTTAAGTGGAATTTACATATTTAAGTGGAACATTTGACACACTATGTAAATGCCCTTTAATCTATGATAGTAGTGATTCCAAATAAATCACTAAAACACAAAAGAAAATTAAGACTCAGACTCACACTGTATGATTTTTCTACTCATATATAACATAGAATATATATAAAAATGTGTATTAACATTTCAATATATACATATATGCATATAGGCTTGTTTATAAATTTTTATCTTCACCTATCAGTATGGAATAATTTAGGTAATAGTCATATAAGTTACATATAGGTACATGTTGACACATACTTATATGTAAACCTAGTAGATAAAAAATGTAGCATTTCAAAGCTATAGAGAAGCTTATTTAAAAATTTATGTTTGTACTATGATGAGTTATTTAAAAAAAAAACAAAACTCTTATACCTAAAATGAAACAAATTATGTGTTTACTTTATTTTATGGTAAAAAATGAAATGTAAAAATTAAGCATTACATAAATTACAGGCAAATAGTCCATATCATATAGCAAAGATATTTCTAAACATGGCGCTAAAATCAGAAATCATAAAGAAAAAAAAATTAGATTTAATTACTGGATCATTAAGATTTTCCTTAAAGAAAATACTTCCAACTAATTTTTTTTAAAAATCACAAAATGGAAAAGAATAAAATCTGATAAAAAAGTGTCTGTCATATTTATGAGAGAAAGTAGGTAAATATCCTTATTACATTAAACATTATCTCTGTTAAAAAATGAATAATTATCCCAGTAGAAAATGAGAAATTCATATTTTAAAAGCAATTCAAGACATAAAAAAGAGAATGAATGGAAATCCATTTTTCAAATGAAAAGATGAACTAGTAAGAAAAGGAAAATGAAGACAATGAAGAGCTACCAAGCTTTTACTTACTATAGTGGCAAAACTTTGTAATGATAATGTGTGTTATGAAAAAGTAGCAGGGATGTAAGTGGTACAACACTTCTGGAGATAATTGAGTAACAGTTGTAAATACGTGCAAATGTGCACACTTGATGAATGATCAATAAATTGAAATTAGAGGAAGAGAGCTAAGAATAATAATAAGTTAAATAATCAAAGATATCTATAAAGGCATTCCTTGTAATAGGAAAGTTTTTTAAATAATCTATATAATCAATAATGCAAGCTTTGTGAAATAAATATGAAATGCCATACCATGGAATACTGTGTGGTTAGTAATATAGTGATCTAGATTCATCTACTCATAATATATTTTACACACAAACAGATACACATAAAGTCTGGGCCTTATGACTAAAAAATACCTATGACATGTTCTTCAGCAAAAAAGAACAGAAACCTTGCTAATAGCAGAATCTCATTTTTTGATAGGTATCTACAATAAATAGATAAAAATGGTGATACAGATATTGATATAAACATGAATTTGGATATAGATAAAGACAGATGCAGATTTCAGCATATAGTACAGTTACATATTTGTGTGCGTGTATATATATATACACGCACACAAACACACACATATATACATATGTATATACACATACATTCTCAGATAAGAACTCTCAAATTAGTAACAATGCTGTTGAAACAGCCATATGAACATGCTTCTCTTATGATCAATGAGTTTGTAGCAGTTCTCTTTTCAATGGCATTTAAAATACTTCCCTGTAAGAAGATACAAATAAGCATTTTCCTCTCAAAGACAACAAAATGACCATGCATCTACAGGGACTCTACTAGTTTACTATACCAACATAGTACTAAATCTAAAATACTAGTTCTAGGGGCGCCTGGGTGGCTCAGTCGGTTAAGCGACTGCCTTCGGCTCAGGTCATGATCCTGGAGTCCCGGGATCGAGTCCCGGGATCGAGTCCCAGGATCGAGTCCCGGGATCGAGTCCCGCATCGGGTTCCCTGCTCGGCAGGGAGTCTGCTTCTCCCTCTGACCCTCCTCCCTCTCATGCTCTCTGTCTCTCATTCTCTCTCTCTCAAATAAATAAATAAAAAAAAATCTTAAAAAAAATAAATTAAATAAAATACTAGTTCTATATATATCTGGCTCCTGAAGTTTACTCTAAGAAAGCTGAAGCAGCCAATTCATTTTTGTTTCCTTTTTAAGAGTTAAGAAATTTTCATGAATATCATTAATACTTAATCAAGTCTGGTAGAATTTAATTTACTAGTTACCTATATACATATCATATCAGTAAATTAAATGCTAGCCTCATATTTAATTTTTTTATAATTCTTCAATCTTATCATAGCTAAAACTTGGCATTTTCATAGATAACTGAGATATCACATGAAGGCATTTTAGAGATATACCTTAAAATCTTTTATGAGCTTTAGTTAAATGGGACATAAATGAATAATGGGGAAAATATGAATATAAAATGCATACCGATACTCCAAGTAGTTTGTGGACTGGTTTATAAGAAGCATGCTATTTGTCTCATTTGTCTTGCAATTATTCTTAGTGACAGTACAGATATAGTGATTTCCTGCAGTACTAAACTTTCCCAAAATTTTACTTGACACCTAAATTAAATGCGATGTTTTGCTTGTCTTAACAAATTCATATCTTTCCTTTGTTTTATTTGTACTTTTGTCAAGACAGTTCAGTACACCTATTACCATTATTAAATTGAAAGAATGTTATTATCACATCAATGCTATGAAGGTTGGCATGTGAAATGAAAGCAAGAGAACAACATCTTTACCCACCTGATGGGCCAGATGCAGAAGTCATGCTATTTTCTAATTATGTAGATTGTGTTCTGCGAAAGGAGATGCTGAACAGGACCAGCAGCAACAAAGTGGCATTAGTTATCAATGTTTAATATGCAGCAGAGGCTAATTTAGCAAATGAAAGCCACAAGAGAAGCATAAATTCTCAATAATGAAGACCTTCCTGAGTATCTAGGTCAATTCCCAAAATGCGGGTGCTATTAGGGAAAAAACACACAACCTGGTGCATGTTGCTTACAAACATTCATTTTCACCCAAAGTAAGTTTTTCCTCTGCCAAACATGCCTCTGGATAGAGCCTAGGCAATTAAATGAGCCAAAGTTAATGATCTGAGTAAACAGACTAAATAGTTTTATACAATACGCTATAATTCAAATATCTTAGAAATTTAAGAATACCAAATACATTTTTAAACAATACATTACTCATGAGGGTAAAGGATATTTCAGGGATAATTAGCTCACTCAGTCCTGTTACTTCCATATTGTTCTTTATGATTGCCCACCTTGTCTAGCACAGTGAATGGTCTTCTCTCTCTCTCTCCTCTCTCATATTTCTGGGAGTGTATTGGAGCAGAAGGGAGATGTAAGGGCTACTTTAACTGTCGTAGAAGCTACAGGCAAACTTGACTAGAATATTTTTCTTTCTTTCTTTTTTTTTTAAGATTTATTTATTTATTTGACAGAGAACGAGAGTGGCAGGAAGGAAGAGAGGGAGAGAGAGTCTTAAGCAGACTCCATACTGAGTGCAGAGCCCGAAGTGAGGCTTGATCCCACGACCTGAGATCATGACCTGACCAAAACCAAGAGTGGGATGCTTTACTGACTGTGCCACTCAGGTGCCCCAGAACATTTTTCTTTCTTAAGTAAGATACAAGTAAGGCTTGGAAAAGTCTTTGGAAAGGAAGGAAGGAAGGAAAGAAGGAAGGAAGGAAGGAAGGAAGGAAGGAAGGAAGGAAGGAAGGAAGGAAGGAAGGAAGGAAGGAAGGAAGAGAAAGGAAGGAGGGAACTTCAATTGAGAAAGCATATTTCATAGTATTCTAGTAAAGAGAAAAAATCAGAATTTAGATGGACAGGCAGCTCTTAAATTATTTGAAATGCTTATTGAAAGATTATAGTAAAAAATAAGCAAAAGGAGAATAAATACAAGATTTTCTAAACATAAACAGGATAGAAATCAAATACAGCACTTTAAAAATAAAATATTCTTATAATAAGTGACAGTAAAAAGTAAGATAGAAAACATGCAGGATTGTCTATTATATGAACATCATTATTACATAACATGAACAACGTAATTTAAAAGTAGTGCATTATTAGATAATAACCACTAAAAATTGAAAAGAAAGTTATCAAAAGTGGCATAGCATATTTGAAAAGTTATCATTTATGCAAAGTAAAATTCTTCCCACATCTTCCCAGTTGAGAAATAGTCTCCCAGGTATACCTGATCATAGAAAATAGCTTCTTCTTTGATGCACTTGCCACAATTACAATTACAGTCTTTGCAATGTGAAAATGCCATTTGCTTAATTTAAGATTTGTCTTCTATGCTGCATTGTACACTTTATAAGTTTTGTTTTTGTTTTTCAGGACATTTTCCCTAGAGAATTGCAAGTGTCTGGGTGCATGACTTAATTTTTCTAAACCTAGATATCATCATAGTTATATGACTGCCTGCAACTAATCCCTTTTTTTTTTTAAGATTTTATTTATTTATTTGAGACAAAGAGAATGAGAGACAGAGAGCATGAGAGGGAGGAGGGTCAGAGGGAGAAGCAGACCCCCCGCCGAGCAGGGAGCCCGATGCGGGACTCGATCCCAGGACTCCAGGATCATGACCTGAGCCGAAGGCAGTCGCTTAACCAACTGAGCCACCCAGGCGCCCGCAACTAATCCTTTTTAAAAAACTTCCTCGCTTTTAACGTATGAAGATTATGATGCCCCCAATTTAAAGCAGACTCCCCAGACAAAGGCAAATATGGATAACAGAAATCCACTTGTGACATTGTGACATGAAATGTCACCAAACCAGCTCAAGTTAATCAGCCATGTTTTGTTTGCTTTATTTCATTAAATCCCCCCACCACTTCTGCCCCAAACATAAGGTTTTATGCATTCACAGGTTAATGCAATCACCTTGTGACGCAGGTCTTACATATTTGGTTGCAACAGTCAAGGACACCTGTTTTTTTAAATGGTAAATTGGAACAGAGATTATAGAATTAGGAATGAACATTCTTAAGGAAGTTAAATATTTATTGATTAAAATGTAATGTATAATTAGTTGCCAAAAAAGTCTCACTTAAAGAAAAAGTGATATTTAACATAGATTCCTAAAGTATGTTTGGTATTTTATAGCTTAGACACCATAATAAACTATGAACCCGGCGTTATTATCCCCATTCTACATGTGAGGGAGTAGAGGCTAGAAGAAGTTAAGGGCCCTGCTCTTAAGTAGTGAAAACATGAGACTCTGACCTGCTTTTTTGATGTCAAGATCAATGCTCTTTCAAGTACACCAAAATCAAATCCTTAACATTAGGGCCTGATTTGGTTGGCAGAACAGCTCCAACTGACGCAGTCTCTACCTGCCCTCAGTTGTTACTATCTAATCAAAGAGCTCATCCCTCAGCTAAATTTTACAATTCTTGAAAAGCCCTTTGTCATTTAGAGCTATGGTGCTTGTCACCAATTTCCAGCCCTGTGCTGTGCTCTAGCTTGGGCAAGAGATGATTCGTACTTAAGTTTTAGTTCTTCAGTTAATTACTGCTGCTTCAGGATGGCTAGTCAATGGCAGAATCCATCAAAATTCCTTGACCTTTGTCTATTTCTCCAGGTGAGATTCTAGAGGGAATGAAGTATCTACAGTTACCTCGTTTTCCCTGATGACCTATGAATGTTTTCTAGGAGATCAAAATCAGAGCAGCCAGCTACTATCTCCAGAAGGCACCCTACATTTTCACATTGTGCAGCTCTTTCACCATTTTAATACTTTTAGCACTATTTGACCCAAAGTTTCTTTTAATCAACCAGCAAATATTTATTCAGTGTCTTGCTATGAGACTGGTATTGTTCTCAATACTGTGGCGATGTCAGTGAGTCAGAAAAAATGGATTTATTACCTCAAGGAGCTTACATCTGGTATAAAAATTGTTTCAAGGGCTTGTAGTGCTATGATGAAGATATAGGATAATGTAGTAGAGACTAGGAAAGTCCTCTTGAATAGATGATATTTGAGTAAATAGCCTTGTGAAAGTCTGGGGAAAAAGAGCATCAAGCAGAGAGAATAGCAACTGCCATGTTGCTGAGACAGGAACCATTGGTTATGTTAGAGAATTGTATGTAGTGAAAGAAAAGGAGAGAGAAGCCTGTGATGTCTAAGTGTCAGACAGGAAAAAGATCATGTAGGGCCTCATAGCCCACAGAAAGGATCATAGTTGGCCACATGAAATAGGAAGTTGAGGACTTATAATATTTTATAAGGAAGAAAATAAAATCCTTGATCCTGTGTAAATATCAACCCCATAAGGGAAAGAATGGAGAAAAGCAGATCAGTTAAGAGACTCTGGTAGTCAATAAATTATGGTGTCCTGAACTCAGACGTCAGTGGCAGAAATGTTGAGATTTGTTTGGGTAGGGAATATGTATTGGAGATAAAGCTGACAGTACTCACTTATAGATTAGACATGGGATGTAAAGAAAGAGGACTCAAGGATCCTATGTACCCAGTTGCCTGAGCAAATGAGTGAATAGAAATGTCATTCAGACTGAATTGTGTCCTCACCCCCTGTCCCCCAAAAGCACATGTCAAAACCTTAACCCCCAATGTGATGGCTTTTGGAGATGGGACATTTGGGGGGTAATTAGCTTTAGATGGTCATGAGGATGGGGTCCTCATGATGGGCTTATTGCCCCAATAAGAAGAGGAAGAAAGAGAGAGAGATCACTCTTTCCATACACACTCACTCAGGAAAGGCCATGTGAGCACACAGCCAAAAAGCAGCCATCTGCAAGCCAGGAAGACAGCTCTCACCAGAACTCAATCATGCTGACACCCTGATCTCAGACTCCCAGCCTCCAGAACTTTGAGAAGATGAATTTCTGTTGTTTAAGCCACCCACTCCGTGGTATTCTGTTAAGACAACCCAACCTAAGACAGATGTATAAGGATCAGAGGTGGGCAGTACATTAGGATATGAATCTGAATGATTCTATGGTGCCCTAGAAGTTTGAGATGCTTTCTAAATATTCGAGCGAAGATGTCAAGTAATTGGTTATATTTTTACAAATATGTAGTTCAGGAGGAGGTGTTATTTAAAGACATAATTTTGAAAGTTGTCAGTGTACAGAATATATGTGAAGTTGTGCAACTGGATAAATCACTGGAGGAAAAAAAAAAAAGGAAAAGAAGAAAATCTGCAGACCAAATCCTTAGTTACTATGAAATTTAAAGATTCAGAGAAGATGGACCAAGAGAACTGAGAAGAAGTAACCAGTTGGATAGGAAGGAAACCAGCCAAGTGTGGTATTGTAGAACTCTCGGAGCAATAAACTGCTTTTTTTAAGTCTGAGGGAGTGGTGGGATTCTTCATTCTGTCACTATGGTGATGTAGATTCCCTGAGCAAATCGTCTGTTGCAACAACAAAAACACTGGTTAAAAGAAAAACAAAAAGGAATAAATGAACTAATAAACAGATGAGATCCTGAATATACAAATGGACAATGACTCGACTGTATATAGAATAGAACTCTCCTCCACAACCTGCAGCAGCTTGCCCAGGAAATAATCCCGTTTCTACAATAACTGTGCCAGGAAGCCAGCCTTATAAATCAGATCTGTAGGAAGTCAGACCGCCACCACCTCCGGTAACAATCCAGGAAGCCAAACAATAACTTCTGTAATAGTCTATCCAAAATGGCCAGGACTTGGTTAATGACAACTTCCCCAAGTTCTGTCCCTACTTCCAACTTAGGAGCAACCAGAGAAAGTCAAATATGTACCCCTAGCCAGTCACATAGGATACCCTTCTTCTCGTTAGCCTGCCTCCAGCTTCCCCATGCCAACAACTTCAAATCAAGGCACACCCAAGCCTTCCCTCTTTTGCAACGTAAAGTTTTCCCACTCCTCTGCCTGCCTCTGAGTCTCTGCCAAAACGCAAGTGATGGCAGCTGAGTCCCTTGCTATAGCAAGCTCCAAATAAACAGCTTTTGCTTGTTCTCAGTTGGCTGGTCTTCGTTTATTTCCATAGAGAGAATTCTACTACCTAAATGCATTGATTGGCTGGCCAGAAATAAGGAAAAACAAACACAGAAAGTTATGGGACCTCGTGAGGTAAGCAGAACATCAAATGGATTTTATTTTGTTTGTTTGTTTGTCTTTCTAGAGGAAATTTGCTATACCTGATGAGCTTGAGCTTTGGGTTTTGTGACTCCTCCAAGTAGGTGGAAGATGAGGTAAGCCAACTTCCAGTGGGCATAGGAATCCAATAAGATAATGCTTTGGTAAAGATGGCATACTCCACCACTAATATGGAATTGAACCATAATTAAACTTATCTTTCAGAACACAGCAAAGATAAACGCCTGCTTTTAAGGGTAATGAGGCCCAGTTGAAAGGTATTGATTGAGGAAAGCCACATGTTGAGGATGAGAGAGCTGGCTACCCCACGTCCAGCCCATCCCGGCCCTCTTCCCATGTTAACCTTGGTGCCTGCATATGCTTTCACGTTACCAAGTCTACCTGTGTCCAGTTACCTTTAAGCCACTGCATTTTGGTGCCTCTTTTTTACTGTATTCTTCACCCTTATAAGGCAGTCTTTACCGTATCATATCAGATCTGACTCTCATTTCTAATGAAATTGTTTTCAAAATGCTTTACATGAACAAAGCAATCTGTGATTAACTAAGTCTCTGCAATTCTGGGATCCCTACAACTGAGTGTCCTGGATACAGGTCTTCTCATATACTCAGATATAATATAAAATAATATTATTCTACAGTCTCTAAGACAAAGCATATCTCAAACTTATGTTCCCGTTAAATGTTCTTGCAAAGATATTATCATGGGAATGGTGTTTTGAGTAATGAACTTTTAAAAGTACATTTTGTGCTTTCTAGAAGTCAGTGAGTTAAGAGCTCTTATTTACTATTAAACCATCCTCCACTATTTAGTTTTGTTCTTTTTTGAATATTTCTTCCATCTTCTTTTTAACTTTTTCCTTAATTTCCCATCTTCTTCCAATCAAGTAGCCCACAAATTTTAAAATCTCAGTAAGCAACTATAAATAAAATGATCTGAACACAAAATTGCTATCTCATCTCTTAGTTTTGGTCACAGAGCCTCCTTTCTGTTTTTAGAATGCACCACTCCTAGAATAGGAAGACTGTGCACCTGCTGTTTCCACTTCCAAGAACACTCTTCACTGGATGACCCTGTATCCTTCATCTTCAAGCCTTTGTGCCCCTACCACCTTGTCTGAGAGGCTGGAGAGCAACCCACTGAGGATATAATTCTCCACTCACCCTTTTCTATAATCTCCTTACACAGCTGATTTTTCTTCATAAGACTTACCACTACATAATGAATATATATGTACTTGTCTATTTCCTTATTGTCCCTTTCTCCACACACAAGAACACATGCTCAGGAAAGCAGGTATGTTTTGTGGTCTGTTCATGTTATATTCCACCACCCAGAATTGTGCCTGGCACAGAGTAAGTTTCCAACTAAAATTCATGGAATGACTAAATAAGGCAAGGCAGATATCAAAGCCCCTATGTGGGATTTTGTGGATGAGGTGCCCTAGATATGGCGCCATTTATAGCTTACTTATTTCTGCTGCAGGTACACATTTGATGGCACATACTATATAGGGGGAAATTTATGAGCAAAATATATGTGTACACTGTGTCTATTTATGATTAGTTTGTTAATTTTGAAGAATCTCTTTTATGCTGAATACTGGCTGAATGAATTTTAGTGCCACTATTAACTGTGATTTTAAGAATTTTTCTTGAATGCTGATGGGATGTAGCTGACATTAATCATCTCTACTGACCTAGATTACGAACTACATAGAAAGAAATTTACATATTCAGGATATAAGTCCAACTATCTAGTAATAATATTGGGGGAGATTTCTCCTCGTATTTAAACATCTTCTTCGGTCTCCAGCTGGAAAGGAAAATTTCTGCTGAGTCTCTTTAGGAGGCCCATTAGCCCATCTGTGTGTGCTGGCATAAATAAAAATCTGTGGATGGCAACCAAACCAAAGCTGACATTTGTGCGGGAGGAGGCTCGGGAGCCCTTGTCCCTGATTTGTACTGCCAAGTGGAATGAGTGAATGAAGTCAGAACAAGAAGGCAGGTGCCAAACTGCTTATGCAGCTTGCTGGAAGATGCTCCTTATAAAGTATTCGTGTTGGAGAATGAATTTAAGAAACTTACATAAGGCCTACATGTGAAATGGTAAAGCAGTCTCATTCATTCTTTCACAGAAGGGTCTTTCCTAACTGTGAACAGAGCAGCAAGCATGGCTAACAAAACCACTGCTCCCACGGAGATTGCATTCTAAAGGAAGAGGAAAAAATGATTAAACATATTCACATTGTAACTAGCAGTGAGAAATGAAAAAGAATAAAGCAGGGCGATGGAATACCGCATGACTTAGAGGAAAAGAATTAGATGGGAAAGTCCTTTCATAGGACTTGAAGGGCACAAAGAACATTCTAATCTAGAGAGAAAGAACAGCAAGTGCAGGAGCCCAAAGGCAAGGATCAATTCACTGTGTCCCGTATAACAACAGAAAGACTGCATTAACAATTTAGTACATACTATAAGGCAGTGATTAGAACACAGAACTTGAGAGGGAGGTCATTATAGGATGCCATTAGGGACTTGGCAGGAGGCAGATTATGTAGTAAAGTATGGTGTTTAGATCTTGTTCTGAGAGGGATCGAGTATCTCTGGAATATCTGAAGCAGGGAAACTACCACAGTTAGTTAAGAAGCTGGGTGATAGACGTGGCTTCAGCTAGGGTGGAGATAGTAGAGACCGCAAAAAGTAGACTTTCAGAAATGTTTCAGAGGTGGTGTTGGTGAGAATTAAAGGCAGGTATTTAGGTAATGGGTATGTGCAAGATGGAAATTAAAAATTATTCCTATATTTTGGCTCGAACAACTTTGGTAGAGACATGAGCAGGGATGGGGTAGACATCAAGAAATCTGCTTTAGACAGTTTAAATTTTGAATCCTAATTAGACGTCCAAATGCACATGTCAAATAGACCACTGGATACACATATCTGGAGTTCTGCTGAGATATGTGAGCACAAATGCAAAATTGAGAGTCTTTCAGTATAGATGGATTTGGAAGAGAAGGAATTAGAGAAAAATCATTCGAGTAGAGGTACAGAGACAGGAAAGGAACAGGAAGAAAAAAGTGAAGGAGACAGAAGTGGGCTGTGAAGAGTTTTGGGGCACTTTGACCTTTAGAAATCGGACAGAGTAGGGACACCCGGGTCGCTCAATCAGTTAAGCGTCCGACTCTTGATTTCGGCTCTGGTCATGATCTTGGGGTCATGAGATGGGACCCCCCATTGGGCTTTGTGCTGGGTGTGGAGCCTGCTTGAGATTCTCTCTCTCTCTCTCCCTCTGCCTCTGCCCCTCCCCACTCTCCCTCTCTTAAAAAAAAAAAAAAAAGTCTGACAGAGTAAAGTAGACTGAAAGGCAGTACTTGTGGGTGCTAACATTGATTCCTTGTTTTATTCTGCCTTTTAAAGTAGGAAATATTAGAGATGGGGATGGTCTATGTTGTAGTCTTGAACTGATGAAGTGAGAGAAAAAGAATAATTATAAGAGCAAAATCCGTAAGCAAAGATGGAATAAGAACCATGTGTAAGTAGATAGATTGACCAATGACAAAATCTGAGACACTTCATCCTTTGTAATAAAAAGGAGGGCAGGGGCATAGACACATATTAATTTGCATAGATAGACCTGGTAGGGAGAAGGCCAAGGAGCTTTCACCCAATCGCTTCTCTTTTCTCTGTGAAGTATAAGGGCAGGCCATTAGCTGAGAATGTAGATAATTACTGTTAGAAAAAAAGTAAGTGGTCTGCATTTAGGAGAGCGTGCAAGTGGATAGAAGAAAGCAAAAGCAGTGAAATGGTTATTTGGAAAGAAACCAACTAGCAAGGTAGAGTAGGGCCATGAGGCAATGAGAAGGGCCCAGATGTCATGTTCTGTAGAAATGATCAGGGGAGTCTTCAGGGGAAGCTGGGTCACGCCAACAATAGATAAGTCCAGAGAAATGAGGCTCTGACAAACTCTACAGAGAGGCCTTAAGGGATCAGTGCACTTATCACTAAAGTGCAGAACAGCTGTGGGGCTGAGCAGCAGCTCCTCCTTTGCTGAGCAGAAGCTCCTCCTTAGCAGGAATTTTTTTTAGTGCAAGGCGAACACAAATATAATAGGAAGGAATGACATAAGCTACAACCTCAAAAGCAAAGAAATAACAAGCGAGCTGCTTTGAGATTTATCTTACCGAAGCAGCACAAGAAATTGGAATATTTCAAATGCAAAAACATCCATCCTGTCATGTTTTCATAAATAAAAATACTTTAAGTGATAATTAAGATCTGTAAATTACTTTAGCCAGGCAAAGATGTCACAGGTCACCATATCGGTTTCTCATTCCCCTTTGCTATCACTAATGATGTAGTGGCAAGATAGAGATTTTGAATCCAGAGGGAGCTGGATCCAAGCCAAAGCTACATTGTATGATCTTTAATAGGATGGTTAATCCCACTACCCAAACCACTTTGGATTCGCCATATACATTTGGGGGATAATACTATCAACACAGTGGTATCGGAAGAATTAACGTGTGAAAACCCCTGCCGTATTGGGGGCACGGCATAAACACCATCACCACTACCCCACGATTATACTCACCACTGCTCAAATTACTGTAATTCAATAATAATTCAAAAAGCAAACGTTCCTGCAGAAATAGCTTTTGACAAGCAGTTAAATATATGAGTGATGGCTTAATTTCTATAAAAGTGAAATACAGGGCGCCTGGGTGGCTCAGTTGGTTAAGCGACTGCCTTCGGCTCAGGTCATGATCCTGGAGTCCCGGGATCGAGTCCTGCATCGGGCTCCCTGCTCGGCGGGGGGTCTGCTTCTCCCTCTGACCTTCCTCCTTCTCATGCTCTCTGTCTCTCATTCTCTCTCTCTCAAATAAATAAATAAGTAAAATCTTTAAAAAAAAAAAAAAAGAAAAAGGGTTTCTTTTAAAACAAAAAAAAAATCTAATAAAGTTGGGGCGCCTGGGTGGCTCAGTTGGTTAAGCCACTGCCTTCGGCTCAGGTCATGATCCTGGAGTCCCGGGATCAAGTCCCACATCGGGCTCCCTGCTCGGCAGGGAGTCTGCTTCTCCCTCTGACCCTCCCCCCTCTCATGTGCTCTCTCTCATTCTCTCTCTCAAATAAATAAAATCTTAAAAAAAAAAAAAGTGAAATACATACATACATACACGCACCCCACAACAAATGTACACACGCACATATACATAGACAAAATGTAAAAATCAATAAAAAATGAAACTGGTCTTTTGACTGTATTGAAAAATCCTGAGCCCATCATTTGTGCACAGACTACATAATCCAAAATACTATACTAAGTAACATGTAAGCTATACTACACCATGTGATGCATAAGCAAATATAACACTTTCAGTTATTCCTGTCTGGGTTATACCTGTCACTTAAAGAAGCTAAGTTGGCTTACACAAAAATAAACAGCTACATTAGCAAGGTAGCTATATCATTTTTTTAAAAAAGTATTATCTTTCCCTGAAGTGTGGAATAACAACATATTCTTAGTTGAATCTTTTTTGTTGTTGGTATTAATTTTATTGTTGAAATACCACTCTAAGAAATATGTCAAGGAAAAAAAGCTTTTTGTTTATGTAAAGTAGAATTAAAATTGAAATTTTTGTTTAGTCATAGCCCCAAATTAAACAACTTCAAAAAGGGAAAGCAGTACCCCCTTTTCCATTCAGTTTTACTGCAATGTTCATTCTAGATCACAGAATGTCATTTATCCTGTGTTATGTTAGCCAAATTTTATGTAAAAGCTTCCTTCTCTGTTTATCTCAGTATCACTTGATGTTACTGTCAAACTGAAAACTCAAACTTGCAAATTAAGATGTTTTTGAGGGAAATATTTAGGGAAATTTGGAGAGAGATGAGCAGAAGATAAGTTTGTTTTGAGAGCAAACCACAAAACAAAAACTCCTTCATTCTTACTGATCTTCTTAGCTATGGAAAGAATAGACTCAAGGATCAGGAAAAAAATAATTTTGTGTCAAAATGGCCACAAAATTGTGTTATCTATTGGTTTAAAAAAAAAAAAAAAGCTTAGACTCAGAGGTCAAAGACTATAAATAAAAAATATTTCCAATATGTGGTAACATGTTTGAATTGAGAATTTCAAGTTTTCTTCAAGTCAGAGTAGTACAGTGGGGTTAGAAAGAACACCAATTCCAGAAATATTTAAATTACATTGAATAGTCAAATCTATTGACTAGTGAAACTCGAATTATGTGGGGGTTTTTTTTGATGAAACAGAAATGCTTATGGCTATTTCTAACATATTAACATGAAGATTTTCTGGAGCAGATTTTATAAAATGTTACTAACATGAATTTGCCATGTAACATATCACATGAGATATTTTATCTTAAAAAAGGGATTTCTCCCCTGGATCAAAAGGTCAGGTATGGATGCTGACGGGACCACCTTTAGCTGAGGGGACTGGTACATACAGTTTGGTTTTTTCCTGGA
The DNA here is from genome assembly GCF_029215605.1 of Mirounga angustirostris. Taxonomy (NCBI): domain Eukaryota; kingdom Metazoa; phylum Chordata; class Mammalia; order Carnivora; family Phocidae; genus Mirounga; species Mirounga angustirostris. The sequence goes on along the minus strand of NW_026991710.1, from coordinate 146,517,796 downwards.
TTGCTAAATTAATCAGTGGAGAAAGAAGTGAGAATAACCTCACTTGGCTTCCAATCAGGTCCCAAGGTTGAAGAGAGAGGTTGTGTCAGTCTTATCCAGAATGCACGATGAGGAGACAACTCCATATCCACAGGCTCTAATTTACCATTTGAGTTTATGTCTTATGAAGTCTATTTTACCCACCTCTCACTCAACTTTGAACATCTTACCCATTCTAGGTCAGAAAATTGCTCTTGGAATTTAAACATATTCAACAGCAACACTAACCATCCCCACCTATGCCCCAAAAATATAAAACAAGAAAGGTTAATGCACGGACCATCAAAACTGTTCCTACTGTCTATGACCTAGAATACACTTTAGAAAACCAATTTGTCTCAAGGTTCTAAAGTGTCTGACCTCAAGTTTACTCTAATCGGTCATTAACTATAATGGTTCAGGTCAAAGTTGGTTCAGATGTGAAGGCTGAAGGCACCAAAAGCCAAATATTTGTGTTGACGTGCTTGTCACTATCTTTGAACAAGTGAGAGGAAGAAAAAAATCTGACTGAGGGCAATGCAATTAGCATAAGATGTTCTTGAATGATTTGACTGCAATGCCTACAAAATTTAATATGGCTAATACTGGATTGAGAGTTAATGTATAGTATGTGATATTACTAAAGATCCTGGAACAGGTTTGAATCAAGAATATATGTTTCAAAAGGAGTGAGTTCATTTGGAGAGAATAAATTCTGATATAAATTACCAAGCAGTGAAAATAAAATGATCCTAAAAGAAAAGCATGTGCCATTCATTTAATACAAATATGCAATGCAATACTCAGACAAAAGAAAACTGGGGATTCATATTTTGATGCATAATACAGGTCTTACATAAAGAATAAAGACGATTATTTTTTTCAGAAAAGCATTCTTGTATGCAATTGCCAGCCACATATTTTTTTAAAAAAGTGTTTTGTTATATTGGAGAGAGGCCAAATAAGAACAATAAAAATTATATAAAGTTTAGGAAACCTGACCCGTAAGTAAGGCTAACAAACCTGTGCCTCCCAGGAGGAACCCTGAGGGGCTGTACAAACTATCTATAGTACTGGAAAGAACACACTAGAAGAGGGGCAAGGGACCTGTCTTAAGTAGTCATTTTGGGTCAATAAATAATTCTGTAATGACAAAGCAGGAAAAGTTGTCTTGTTTAATTGGAACACAGGGGTTTGCAAATTGTTTTCTTCAAAAGAATATACATTTAGGACACAAAGCAAATAAGACAAATAGAAAAAGTTGAAAATAACTCAGTTTTAGGGAAAGCATCTGTGACATTCCATAAACATTTTAAGTATGGACATCGTTGGTTAGAAGAAAAAAAATAGAAATCAGCCATAACTCGGCTAATTATGGTTCCCTTTAATTTCATAAGACTGATGATGAATATATTATCCTGAAACAGTAAAATCAAAAGATTGTATTGAGACGCTACTTTCCCTCGGAATTTGGAAAGCTAAGCCAGGAAAGTGAGGGAAAGTGCTGTGCTTGTCCCATCATCACAGACATTCAGCTACCTTGTCCTTCCCCTGCAGAGCTCCCCAGGGTGGAAGGTTCTAAGATGCGTACAAGGACTTCACAGCAGCATGAAGCAAGATGAAATTTTGGCTGCTGAAGAACTTCTTATACTTATTCTGGTGCCAACAGCTGTTAGGCAGGAGCTTGGTATTACATAGCTCCTAGTAATCGAAAGCACTTTATGAGACACCCTGCCAGAATCCATACAGACAGAGGAAAAAATAACTTTTATTCAACTTATTAAATTTTACATTGCTTCTCCCGGTAGCAAAGGAAGCAGACAGGAGATAGAATGATGAATTATGATCCCAGGTAGGGAAGGGTTATTCATGGTCTCCATGATAGCAGGAGTTGGCAGGAGAGACAGAAGCCCAGAACAGGCTTGTATTTCTTCCACTATCTGTACACATCTCCACTGTCTCGTGAAGCACAGGGCAAAAGGCCAAATGATTTCAGTCACATGAAAAATTTGGCTATCTCCTAGAATTGCACTTTTAAAATGTGTGGCATGCTTTGTTGAAATGTATTTTGGAATGCGGACTTTGGATATAGCCACAATAGGTTATTTATTGCTTTGAAAATTTATGGATATCCTGTAATTCAACAGCCAGCCTTCTTTCATGGTATTTCTTTACTTTTCAGATATGTCTTTCTACCAAAGGAGAAAATAAATGTGTGTGTTTTGGGGCATGGTGGGGTGGAGGTAAGCCAGTAAGAAGCAAGGGTCGTCAAAATATAAATGTGGCCATGTAACAAAAGAATCCTAGTTGGTGAGTGACCCATTTTGTAATGGTTTAAAGGATAGGCTGTACAAAGAGAGACAGACATGAGTTCGATTCATGTTTGGGCCACTTATATGTATGACATTACACAAACCGTTAAATTTCTCTCTGTGTTCTTACCTATAAAGTGTGGATAAAAATACCAACTTCGAAAGCTGAGAATGATACTAAATAACAGGCTGCAAAACATTTAGAGTACAATGCTTGGCACATGGTAAGTGCTCAAGAAATGGTGGCTATTATTTATATTATTATTACTACTATTATTTACAGTTAAGGCTGTTCAAGATAGACATCTTTGGAATCAGGAAGTTTGTAGGTTCTGGTGGTTAGTAGCCTAAAATAGATGATGTTACCTTTTGAAGTAATCTCTCCTAAACCACAGAGTAGGTTTGCTAGAGAATGTAACTTTATATACAACATTTAAGCAACAGAAAAAGCCCAAAGGTTACACATAGTAAGAAGAAAATTAAATTCTAACAAACACTTTTGGACTTTCTGAGAAGTTTAAAGTGACTTTTATCAAGATTTCCAGGCTGCCAAGCAGATTTTTTCACATGACATGATCAAAAATAATCATTCTCTTTTATTTACCAAATAAAGGACATTGAGTGGGAACAACAGAATGCACCATCTGAGCAAAAGGGGCTGCTCAGAGGCTGACTGGGTAGGCACCAGACAAGGTTGGGAACCTTCACAGAGAAGCTGCTGCCCCTCTCAGGAGCCAACCACCTCCTCTGCCTAAGGAGGAGAATGAAGGCAAAAAAATTTAAATACAATGTTTAAAATATTATCTACTTAGATTGAAAGATAGGAAGGGCAAAGGAGATACAATGAGAGAGAGGGGTTCTGATAACTTTTGTAAGTATTAAAAATAGCATTTCAACAAAATGGGTGAAGGGGGTTGTGGGAAATACAGGTTTCCGGTTACTGAATGAACACATCACAGGGTTAAAAGCACAACATAGGGGATACAGTCAACGGTATCGTAATAGTGTTGAGTGGTTGACACATGGTACCTTACACTTGTGAGCGCAGCATAACCTACAGAGTTGTTGAATTAGTATGTTGCACACCTGAAATCAAGGTAACATTGAGTGACAACTATACTTCAATTTTTCCAAAAGCCAGAAAAATAGCTCTTTAAAGAAATAAAGAAGTGTTTTTTTTTTTTCTCAGTATGATTGTGAAATAAATTATTTCAAATAGTTCTTGGTTTCAGTTAATCATTATCCCCAGCATATTTGCATACATGTGCATTTCCCTCATGGCTAACTTGGAACCCTCATTGTTTCCCCCCCCCCCACATTTGTACCAAAAATGATTCTAATGAAGGCCAAACATAGCAATTTGCATTTGTCCTTTTCCTTAGAGCCCATGTTTTATGGTGTTAATTTTTATTTACATCATGGAATAAGTTCTGCAAAAATTAAGTGGAAGACCTTGAAAAGCTTTGTAAAATAAGTCTGTTTCCTTGTATATATCAGCAACTCAACCAAAGGCTCTGCAGAAAAATGCTTCTACATAGTCAAACAAAATAGGATGCTGAACAGCGTGAATACCTGAATTCACGTATTCTTTTGCGTGAATACGCAAAAGCCTGCCTGAAAAGGTAGGCAGCCTGTTTGGAGGGCCTGATACACGTCGAAAACTACCATAATGCTCTAAGCAAATTTGTTTATACGTCCTTCTCCAAAAGACAATGAGATACACGTATTCTGATTCCAAAATATATACTTTTATTTATTTCTTTAAAAAATATTTTGTCTTCATAGAGAAATGTAATTTTCAAATTTTCATGAAGGTTCAGATAACATAGGGAAGCATGAGTAGGATATATCAGAGACTGAACATGTTTGAACTTTTTCAATTACATGTAGGAACAGAGAAACAAATATATAACAAAGGATACACATTGTTAGCATGTTTCATTCACAAATATGCATTTACCAATAAATATTTCATTTATTACATATATATATGTACACATGCACAGAAATAATTAAATGCATTTTGCATTTATAAACTTGTTTCTGTCTTTAAGTTTTAACTGTGTCTTATTTCTTTGAGGCTTGTCCATATTTTAGTATTTCAGGTGTAGGGATGGTCTTCATTTAGCACAAAGCAACACATTTTTACTCTCCTAGAGAATTACCTAGATCTCCTTAGGAGGAAAAAATATATATTTTATTTGCACCTGAGCTTTTACAAATTTAGGAAAAAAGCTCTACTTGGAGTTGGACTGGTTTTGCCAAGGACAAACTGGGTTCAAGTACCCTAAACTATCCTCTCCGGAGTATGCTCCTTCCTCTGGGCTTCCTGGGAGCCCAGTGCCCTACATATTTCCATCAAAACGTGCTCTCACTGTGCTTTTCTATCCTAGGGAGATAATAAAATAGAATGAAAATAACATGACTTATGACAATGATGGATGTATTTTATAGTCCCTTCTACTATTTACTAGTGATCTGACTTTGACTAGGACTTCAAATAAACATCACAGTATGAATAAAAATTCACACTATGTTACACAATCTAAAAATAGCCTAAATCCTGATTTTTTTAAACAAATTTATATTTAGTTTTTTGTTGTTTTTTTTTTAAATTTGAGATCATGGCTGAGTTGTTTGTGTGTTTGTTTCAGTTCCAGAAAATCTTTTGGGTTGTTTTAATTTCCTTAAAACTTCTTTCTTATGTTTTCAATTAACTTGTTTCAATTTTCTTCTACTTTGCCCTCATTTATGTATCTATATTCCAACTGTCCAAGTTTCCTGTCAAGCCAGAGGCTCCTTCCGAATAGATAATTATTTTTCTCTGGGTCAGCAAGTGTGATACCCTTTCCACCTATTTGGATTATCTTGTGAGGTCAAGTATGAGTAGATGACAGTCATGGGCAAGAGAGGAAAATGGTGTTTTCTTTAGTGACTCATTGACAATGGAACTGGAAATCAGGGACCTCTCCACTGAAGCATGTCCCAAGGGGTCGCTCTGCTCCCAGAGGCCAGCCAGAAGAGGTGGGCTTCGACCAAAACCGCAACTGCTCCCTCCTGTCTCTCTGAATCAGGGGGAACAGCTGGCCTCTCAAGGGAAAGCAATTAGTCAGTGAGTAGGAACAAGCCCCCTCTTTTCTCCCAAGAATTCCCTCTCCAAGGATAGTTGGCCTCTCCTCCAGACAACCCAGAAATCTCTTCCCTTGCATGAGTTTTTCCTGATAGAGACACCTCTTTTGAAGACTTCCGGTTCCCGATCCTCCTACTACTGCAAGCAAAGACGCAGGGACACTGCTCGTTCTCTCTGAAAGATTCAAAGGTAGTAGAAGTCTGCACACATCTCAATAGAAGATCTGAACAATTTCGGTGGCTGGGGCACACCAATAGTGAATTAGAAAGGAGAAAAAATCAGAAACAAATGCTGAAGTCACTGATCTCTAAATGTACATTGCCAGACTTAGAAAACTCAGTCGAAGCACGCAGCAGAGTTAAAGTGGCCCTAAGAACTCTGCGAAAAAGGAGGGGTGAAAGATTGCCATTTGTCCACTAAACTATAAAAAAAGCAACTACTTAATCGGGGGGGGGTAAGTGACTTTAAATAAAGAGAATGCTGATTAGGCAGTGGTAACTAAGTGAAAATGAGTAAACTGCTGTTACTTGCAAGTTACAACAACAACAAAAAAAGTTTAGAGAATAAACTAGAAAAGGGGATGAGAATAGGAAGATTAGATGAACATGTGTACATGCAAGTGCATCCACACACATACACATATTCAAAACAATCCCCAGGGGTAAGAAAAATTAATTTGAAAATATAACAAAATAAAAGATAACTGTGAAATTTTACTGAAATGAATGGTAAAAGTTGGATAAAAAGAGACAAGTATTCTGTTGCTAGATGAGAAAGCTGATTTTTATTGAGATCTCATTTTTTTCTCAAAATTAATCTATATATTTAATTCAGTCTCAATAAATTGATTACCCTAAATACTTCTGGAATGTTTAGAAAGTGTGAGTAGATGGAGTATTTATAAAATAGTGTAGTTAGAGGAAGCTTATATGCTAGCATAAAAAGATAAGTAAAAAAAAAGTTATTTGAGATAAAAACAGTGTCTATGTGTGCATGTGCACATAACAAATGATCTAGAAAGTACCACAGATCTCAAATCAATAAAGGATTATGCCACAAAAACTCAATTCACAGGCTTATCTCATATCATTCCAGATGAATAAAAAGTTGATTGTTAAAAAATATAATTAATATTTTAAACGTAAAAAAGTAATATAACTTAGGCAAAAGTTTATCTGGTCTTTCAAAATAAATAATTTTTTACAGATTTATTTATTTATTTTAGATAGAGAGCGAGAGAGAGCCAATGAGTGGGGGGGAAGGGCAGACGGAGAGGGAAAGAATCTCAAGCAGACTCCCAGCTGAGCAAAGAGCCCAAGGCAGGGCTCCATCCCATGACCCCGAGATCATGACCTGAGCCGAAATCAAGAGTCAGTGCTTAACTGACTGAGCCACCAAGCGCCCCTCAAAATAAACATATAAAAAATAAATAAAAAAGGGTTTCTCTCTCTCTCAAATAAATAAATAAATCTTAAAAATAAAAAAACATATAAGAGCTCAAACCAAAACTGTAAAAAAGAATTTTAATTCATAAAAACATATATTTTCATGTTAAAAACATCACAAAAATAAAATGCTCCTAAACTGGGAGAATATTTGCCACAATAAGATAAAAATCAAATAAATAGTCTTATAATTAGTTTTATGCACACTAATAAGAACAATACAAAAACGAACTGATAAACTAGGTAAAGTATTTTAACAAGCAGTTCAGTAATGATAAACCATAAGTGATAAACATATCAAAATGTTTATTTCATTTATAGTCAAATTACTACACTTTAAAACAACTTCTGTAACCTTTATTCTTGATGAATTAGCAGAGCTTTAAAAATTGATAATAATTTTCGTAGGGTTATACGTTTGGAAGGAAATGGATATTGATATAAATTTTCTGGAAACTATTTTGAATTATGTATATTGAATTTTAATATGTTCATAAACTCTGATCCAAATACTTTTGTTTCCCATATGTAGTCTAAGAAGTGATGTGCAGTTAGGGAAAAAAAAAAAAAAGATTTGTGGCAAATATGAGGGAGTTATTTATAGCAGCAAAAAGAACTTAAAGATCAACAAACTAAATATTGTAATTGATTGTGGTACTTGCATGCATGAAGGAGCATCAGACAACTATTTAAATAATACATTCAAAGCTCTTCTTGAAAATCATGCTTTTGGCATAATGGCAAATGATAATAATGGCAAATGATAAAATGCATAATTCAGTATTGTGTATAAAATATAAGTTCAAGTATATAAACAACATACAGGGAAAAATATTATGTGGAAATGACTAATGTTAGTGTCTGCCTTTGAATGGCAGAATTTTAAGTTAACCCTTTTACTATTAATAGCAGGCTTTTAAAAAGTTCATTTTGTTTATAGTCATCTTCGCTCAGCAATTTTCTTTAGGTTGAATATTTGCTTTCTCAATTACTGCACTAGGGAGCAAATGCTTGGTTGCTGTATATTTCACCATAATAAACTGACATTTTTTAATAGAGTCATTGATTAATTCAATTACTCTGTGTCTATTTTCCCCCAAACTACATAACCTCTGGGGACTAAAATTCAATTTCAGTTCCTCCCAGGTAAAATCTAAAACTGTAGACCAATCTGGAGAGAAAGTACCTTGCCAACAGACCCACAGTCACTCAGAAGTTGTCAGAGCCGTATTCTATCACTGAGTGGTATTATTGTGTCAAAACTGCCTCCAGAACTGTTTAGGTAGAGCTTAGTTTAGGTGCTAGCAGCTTTCCCTGTTTGCAATGTCTAGTTGACTAAAAGGACTTTGGCTTTCTCTAGAGACCTACCCATCTTGGGTTGAGGGGCATAATGGAAGAAAAGAAGAAAAGCTCAGTTTAATTTCTATAGGCACAAACTACATTCTCCAATCTAGTTTTACCATTCCATGTACCATTCTATGGTTGCATGGCTTGTTACTGATAAATTAAGCTTTATATTTAATGATTTAAATAAGAATATCCAAGAGAGACAAATAAAAAAGGAAAATGTAAAGGAACTGACAATTGCTATTTTGCAAAAGGCAGAAAGGATAAGCTAATGGCACCTGGGCAGGAGTTTAATGAAGATAAGAAATAGGCAAAAGCTCTCTTCTGCTTTGCCTCTTTCCTCGCTTATCTCCTCCCTTCAGTCAAGTGTACGCAGGGAAAGAAACCAGCAGAGAAAACAAAGTTCACCGAAGTTAACTTCTTATGAATTCTTCATTAAAAAAAAAAAAAAAAGTCTTGTTTTATAAAGTTGCAATATTTTAAAAATCAAATTAGGCCCACAAAGAAATATTATAATTTACGATTAGACATAAATGGCGAAATAACCTAACACTACGGCAGCATTTACAGAAAGATAGAAAAGATGAGTTGTCCAAAATAGTCATCGCAAAGCCCAGGGTTCTTCTTCTGTCCACAAGAAACACTCGCATCTCTTTAAGATAAATTATGCTCCTGCCAGAGCTGATACAATATCAGTGGAAGCAACTCTATCAGGCTTCCTATTATAAACTATAATTCTAGGCTTTATAGCTTGGCTCTTTCAAAGTAAAGTATGTTGGGCAGAGACTAAGCATACAAATTGCCAGCCAAAATACATTAAATCTGGTTGAGCTGTCCTTTTTTGGAGAATGCAAATTGGAGTGCTCTGCTCTGCATGCAGTTAGTGCTTGGCATGGGCCTGCTAGGATGCCTTCTGGTATTGGGACCAAAACAAAAAAAAAAGTTTTAAGAGCAAATTTTGAAACAGATTGGTTATTATTTCAAAATGTACAAATTTTAAGTAGTTACCATTAAGAAGGGTTGTAGTTCATGAAAAAGTATTTTATCTAACACCACATAACATAATACATACAGTCCAAGCTTATGGGAAAATGTCCATGTGATGGTGTCCTTGTAATTACAGCATTTAAAGGAATTGCTGACTCATGGTGGTGCCTATGATCACTGTCTTCTACATTAACTAAGGGAAAATGGCTTAGATTAGCAGATGTCTCCTGTGTCTAAAAGTTACGCTTACAAATTTGCTTCAAAGATGTAGGAACAGGGTGCCTGGGTGGCCCAGTCGGTTAAGCCACTGCCTTCGGCTCAGGTCATGATCCTGGAGTCCTGGGATCGAGTCCCACATCGGGCTCCCGGCTCTGCAGGGAGTCTGCTTCTCCCTCTGACCCTCCTCCCTCTCATGTTCTCTGTCTCTCATTCTCTCTCTCACAAATAAATAAAATCTAAAAAAAAAAAAAAAAAAGATGTAGGAACAGAATAAAGAATTCAATCTGAAAGTGTTCTGGTCATACCGGCAAGTTTAAGTTTTGTCCTTTGGTCAGCCTATATCTACAAATCCCTTTTTTTAATTGAAGTATCTAATTAACATCCAATGTTATATTAGTTTCAGGTATATAACATAGTGATTCAACAATTCCATACTTATTACTCAGTGCTCATCACAGTGTCAACTGGGTCATGTCACCATACATTATTACAATATTATTGACTATATTCCCTATGCTGTCTTTTTTGTCTCTGTGGCATATTTATTTCGTAACTGGAAGTTTGTACCTCTAAATCCCTTTCACTTATTTCACCTCTTCTCCACCGCTCCCCCCAACACCTCCCTTCTGGCAACCACCAGTTTGTTCTCTCTATTTAAGAGTCTCTCTTTTTTGTTTGTTCATTTGTTTTGTTTTTTAGAATCCAGATATAAAAGAAATCAAATGGTATTTATCTTTCTGTCTGACTTATTTCACTTACCATAAGTTACAAATCACTTTAAAAAAATTCATGGAGGTTGATTTCTTCCTTTTGCTTGTTTTGCACTATACCATCAGCCCAGTAATGGGATCTATAGTAACAGGATATTATTCTACGGTAACAGTCAGTGAACCCAAGTACACTGGTCAGTTGGTGACTCAGTCTTTCCAAAATTACAGTAAAACTTGCTGGTCTTTCATTCATTCAAGAATATTTATTTGAGTCTCTTTTGTATGCCAGGTACTGTGGAAATAAGAGAAAGATGAACAAGGTTCCTGTCTTTGTGGAGCTGATAAAAAGAGTGTGCAATTTTATTAGTAACACTTAGGTTGTGTTGTCAGCTTCAGGGGCCTGAAGAACAATTTTAGAAAATATAAGTTGGTGAACTCAGGCGGAAATATGTTTTACTCATACTCGCTTCGCTTTCAAATTGTATTTTAATATAATATATGTGTAAAATAAGAATTTTTTTAAAAAAATGAACATTTCACCTTTATACACAATCCCTCTCTTAATAACCGGAGAAAATGTTTTCTGAAAAAATGTTCACTATGGATTCTTTGTTCTTTGATACTTGCTGACGAGTGTAATATTTCCTCAAATATAAAACTACCTTTGTCCTTCCTTTAACTTCATATTTGGGAACTTCATGATAAATTTGTTTCTCTACCAGCTAATAATGATATTGGCTGCTAAAAATCAATAAACATGAAAAGTAATGGCCTCCAACAATTTACTTTTATTAGATCTGCAGAGAGTTTTCATATCATTTACCCTGCACCTCAGTCTCCGATTTTATTTTATTTTATTTTTTTCTAACCACTACCTTGTTTTTTTCTCGGGTAGAAAAGGAAGAGGAAAGTGAGGCAAAATTCAGCTAATGCATCATTTTGACACATCCGTTGTTTGGTCAGTGGTGTGCAGTCTGCTATTTCTGATACAATAAATGTTTACGGTACTTCTGGTTTAATGAATGCCCTAGGCTCCAGGACTTGCCTGTGTGTTTCTGTAGCATATATCTTTAGCGAGGAAACGATGGTGTTGTCTGTTCAAACTAATAGAAGTAAAGCTGAATCGAAAAATTAGATTCGAGAGCATCTGCCTCAGCGCAGCTTTCTCAGGGAATCGATACGGGACTGCGGGCAGCGCAGCAAGACCCGAGTGGCGCTGGGGGTCGGTCAGTTAAAGCAAAGGGAGTGAGAGGAAGGCCTGGAAGGAACACAGGTTTCATTTTGAGTTAGTTAGGGTCGTTGTTTCAACGACCAATAGTTTTTTCCTTTATCCTGCAATAACTGCATAGGAATTTTCTCAAAGAAAATCTAATAATGGAGCATCTCATCTTCTGCGCGCCAGAAAAATCCTGTGTGTCTCGGAAAAATGACAAGATTAACAAAGGCGTGTGTGTGTGTGTGTGTGTGAGAGAGAGAGAGAGAGAGAGAGAGAGAGAGAGAGAGAGAGAAAGAGAGAGACAATAAATGTATAGTACAAAATAGAGGGTTGGGATAAAACGACATGACGTTCCTTTTTTAAACATTTTTTAAGAATGAAAAAAAAATGAACTAATCATCTAAAAAGTATGTCTCTCTGAAAACAGATACATGATTGTAAACAACTGTATGTAAAACTGTCCCCTGAAAGCCTTGCTTCAATTGTTCTGTAAGTACTTTGGGAGGCTGAGATAGACTTCCTGCCTGAGTCCTGTGTTCCATAAAATATGCCTCTTTTAAACGCTTTTAAATGTTTGTAAATAAACTAAGAGTCTTAAAAGTATTCCATTGCTCAAATGTAAGTAAACATGGAAACGAAACCCAAGCGCAGATCTCAGTGACTCCAGAGGCAGCCTGTCCTCCAAACCACGACTCTGTAAAATGCTGATAGTGGGAGCAGAACATCTCACAAGATCCAGTACTCATTCCTAGTAACAGTTCTCAAAGATATGTACACATATCTAAATGCATAAAATAATACTTCATCAAGTTTAAAAGTATATCTTAAACTGAAAACAAATTTCATCATTAGAATAAAAATCCATTCTTCTTATACAGTGCCTCATTATAGCTGTTACTATATTATTTAGAAAAATTTCTGTGAAATTCTAACATTGACAAATACCCTTCTTGTTGAAATATGTTCTTCTCAAGATCCCGGGTGGGATTGCTACTAGCTGGTCATATGAAATTCCTACTCCACTTTTGTATTATTATTATTGCTGTTATTATTATTATTATTTCCTTGTTAAGGCTCAGTCTTATGTCTGCTTTCTTCTAGTCTCTTCACATACACTGTTACAGGAATAACTTATTCAGCCTCAGGCTTTTTAGCACCACATACATGTTAATGACTCTCAAACTAATAACTCTGGTCTTCATTTCCTCCTGAGTTCTAGCCTTTGTTCAAATGTAAATTATCATCTTTACTTAGAGGTCTAAAGGGAAATCAGAAGTGATATAAATTAACATACAAAGAGTCTCTTGATCCCATCACCTCACCAAACAGACAAAAAAGAACAAAAACAGTCAAACAAACAAAACAAACACATATGAACACAACCCCCAACCAAACAAACCAACCCTAATTTGCTCATTTCCTCAACTAAGGAAATGGACACCATTTTCGGCCCAGAACAGAGAACTATTTTGACTCCATTCTTGCTTGTTATCACTCTCCACCTCCGACATCTAATTCATCAACAATTATACCTCCAAAATCTACCTTAACTCTACTTTCAAACTCCACTGATGTAACCTAAATTAAAACTACTTTTCATCGCACATTTGGGTTCCACAATAGACATTTAAATGGTCTCGCTATTTATATTCTTGCCTCTTATAATCCATTCCCTCACAGTGCACCGAACCATTATTATATTTATATTATATAATGCACATAAGATCACACCGTGTTTTCTTTAATTTTTCTACGAATTACCTATTACATTAAAATAAAACCTAAACCTCTCCAGTGCATTTTATAAAGCCAGGCATGATCAGGGGACCCCTGTCTGCTGGGCCAGCCCAAAACTTACTCAACTCTAGTTCTATAGTCCTTCATTCTGTTTCCAGAAAATATTCCAAGCCTTTTTGTGACTCCTTTTATCAGGCTGCCTTTCTTATCTTTAAATCTGAGCCTGAATATATTTTTTAAAGATTTTCTTTATTTGACAGAGACAGACAGAGAGAGCAAGAGCAGAGGGAGGAACAGGAGAGGGACAAGCAGACTTAGAATTCCCTCTGAGCAGGGAGCCTGCCGCTTTGGCTGCCCATGGCAGAACTCTGAGGTCATGACCTGAGCCGAAGTCAGATGCTTAACCCACTGAGCCACCCAGGCGTCCCCTGAACCTGAATATTTTTAAAAAGAGAATGTGTAAGTCCCAGTATATACAAGTAATGAAATATAAGGTGGCTATAAAACACTAATTAAATATGCTTAATGACAATATAATAAAATAAATGACATGAACAAATAAAATATTATATTCCCCATTATGTTAATACCACAAATACATTAGATTTTATTAATAAATATGATAATATATACAGAAGGATATGCCAAAAATTTTCAGTTATTTTTTTATTTTGGAGAAAATAATAAAGAATATTGATTTTCTTTTTTGTATTTTATTATATCTCAAATGTCCTTCAATAATTATGAATATTTAGAATGATGGTAAGCTTAAAGTTTATCTTTTTTTTTTAAAGATTTTATTTATTTATTTGAGACAGAGAGAATGAGAGATAGAGAGCATGAGAGGGAGGAGGGTCAGAGGGAGAAGCAGACTCCCCGCCGAGCAGGGAGCCTGATGCGGGACTCCATCCCGGGACTCCAGGACCATGACCTGAGCCGAAGGCAGTCGCCCAACCAACTGAGCCACCCAGGCGCCCCTAAAGTTTATCTCTTAAAAATACATCATATCTAAATTTATTTATTTATTTATTTATTTATTTATTTATTTATTTATTTATTTATTTATTTATTTAAGATTTTATTTATTTATTTGACAGAGAGAGGCAGTGAGAGAGGGAACACAAGCGGGGGGAGGGTGGGAGAGGGAGAAGCAGGCTTCCCGCCGAGCAGGGAGCCCAATGCGGGGCTCGATCCCAGGACCCCGGGACCATGACCTGAGCCGAAGGCAGACGCTTAACGACTGAGCCACCCAGGCGCCCCCATATCTAAATTTTAATGTGAATTTCCAAATAATCTGCATTTGACTTATCTTTTTTTACTTTTTAAAATTTTTATTTATTTATTTTTTAAAGATTTTATTTATTTATTTGACAGAGAGAGAGACACAGCGAGAGAGGGAACACAAGCAGGGGGAGTGGGAGAGGGAGGAGCCGGTTTCCTGCGGAGCAGGGAGCCCTATGCAGGGCTTGATCCCAGGACGCTGTGATCATGACCTGAGCTGAAGGCAGATACTTAATGACTGAGCCACCCAGGCGCCCCAATTATTTATTTATTTGAGAGAGAGAGAGAGAGAGAGCAAGCGAGAACACGAGCAGGGGGAGTGGCAGAGGGAGAGAGGGAGACAGAGAGAAAAGCAGACTCTCCACTGAGCCCAGAGCCCTACGTAGGGCTCGAACTCATGACCCTGAGATCATAACCTGAGCTGAAATTAAAAGTTGGATGCTTAACCAACTGAGCCCCTCGGCACCCCCTGCATTTGATTTATTAAGTGCCTATTAATATGGAGGCTTTTTCCTGCTGAGAAAAATGTCAAACATCAAGCACTTGCCTGTTAACAAACAGTGGTTTTATAGCTTATATAATACCTGTTTTAATATAATTATAAACTATGGGGTGTTTGGAAAACACTCAGTACTATGTTGTGACATGAAATTATTTTTAATCATGTGCTTTGACACCTTGAAATGACCTTAAAAATGTGAGAATCTGACTCATAATTTTGATATTGTTTCCAAATTAAATTAGAAAAAAACCCAAAGAACTTTAATCTTGGGGAGATTATATGTTGATATTTAAACTATAAATTCTCCAAACTGCAATTAACAGGTTATATTTTTTCCACATAAAATGTGGATCAGTTCTGTGGATTACCTATTGCACTGGAATAAAATTTAAGTCCATTTGTTCTACTCTACAAAGCCATGGCTTACTTGTCCTAAATGTGGTTGCCTCTTAGCCCTAGATCCATTTAGTAGCACAGTACTACTCTACAATTTTAGAGTGAAGATGGAAAAAGTAGGGCAGATTAAACATAGTTTCAAAGATGTTGCAACCAAATACTGACATTGTATGAAACTGAAAACAACATATTAAGTGAAGGTAAATTTAGCCTAATTAGTATATACCATAGACATTAAAAAGAATTGTGTAGGAATAAAATAGTCACATTTAAGTGACAGCTGCTGATATATACGAGAGCATTTTATTCAATAAACATTTGTGTGCTCCCACTGTGTGGTATTATGTGGAAGAAGTAACTGAAATAGTAACTTTATATATCTTGGTACTTTGTCTATGTAAAAGAAAGGTATCTAATTCTTCACTTGGAATAGATTTTCAGAGTCATGCAAACAAAGTTTGCTCAATATGACTTACTTGAAATTATCAGAATTTCAAAAGCAAGTATCTGAATTTAGAATTGTTCAAACTCTATTACAAAGGATTGATAATAACACTAGAGTCTAAGGAATCAATTACCTTTAAAAGAGGTAAATTAATCTCATTCATTTCCCAGTATTATTATACAGTTATGATACTTCTCAGCATTTACCAGGATAAAATTAGCAGAAAATATGTTGGAATATTAAAGACAATATAATATTTATAAATCTTTGGATTTTAATGAATAATTAATTTAGTGAAGCAAAGCTAAGATATGATAGTTTTCCAAAAACAATTTCAAAATAAATGACTTGGTATTAGTTTACTGTTTTACTTAAGGTTCTGAATTCTGTTGAGTTTTCTTTATGTGACAGCCCTACATCTGAAGATAAAATCTACATTATCAGGGTAAGTTGGACTTCTGTTCTCTTAATGATTTTCACTATGTGCTTGAACTGTTAATACCAAAAATAAAAGTAAATGATGATCCAAATATTTCAATTTGACTTCAGAGTGTCATCAATTATTTTAATGACCAACAGACAGTATCATTTTTATCACATACTGGCTTTATATTAATAGGAAATGGCATGAAGGAATTAAGACAATAAAGTGATTATAACATTGTAGGACGTAAGAATTGGAAGAGACTTAGAATCAATCTATTCTTACCTCTTAATTTTATGCGTGAAGGAACCCAGTGTTTTCCCTCAAGATCCTAGCGTTAAATGGAAAGCTCAGCTTGCATCTTTACCCTTTACCTCCCTTACTCAGCTTCCTAATACAAAGAATCTGCTTCTCTTTTAAACTAGATTAATACATCTCTTTAAAACTTGCCCTCCATATCTATAAAGAGCAGTTACAGTTCCCTAATTTATATATGCATGTCCCAAAACTGTAATCTTTAAAACAAAAATGAAAACAGAGCACAAAATGAAATAAAAGGCTCCTTGTAATCACAGATGAAAAGCCATACTGTTACATCTTTGGGTTTAAAACTTGTCCTCACAAGTTATTTGTGAGACTCACACAAAGAGCAGGTAGAAAACACTTTGCCTTATGGTATAACTCATAAAACTCTCAACCCCAGAAAATTAAGTGAAATATTTAGGTAATAATCAAATGTTTGTTATAGCTAGTTAGCTTCTAATTCCATAAAAACTTTGGAAGAAATTTTATATATATATATTACATACATATATATACATACATATATATACAAAAAAAGTTAATATATATGATACTGTGCTTTATAATAAGAAATATATAGAGTTCCTAAAAGCCTTAGAAGTTCCTAAATGCTGAGAACTCTAAAGGCCTTTTGTTATGTTAATGATGTGACTTTTGTAAGAGGACTAAGGATGGGGGCTGGTTGCCATGAGGACCAACCCTGTGATTATAAGGTTGGAACTTTTTTAGTTCCACCCCCTGACCTCCAAGGAAGGGGGAGGGGCTGAAGGTTCAATCAATCATTAATGGCCAATGATTCAGTCAGTCATGCCTTGTAATGAAGCCTCCATAAAATCCCAAAAGGACAGTGTTTGGAGAGCTTCAGGGTCAGTGAACATGTAGAGATTCAGGGAGAGTGGCATGTTGGTAGAGTATGGCAGCTCTAGGCCCTTTTCCCCATAATTGGGCTTATGCCTCTCTTCCATCTGGCTGTTCCCAGTTATATCCTTTTATAATAATCTGGTAATCTAGTGAGAAAATGGGTTTCCTGAAGTTCTGTGAGTTGCTCTAGCAAATTTATTGAACCCAAGGAAGGGGTCTTTGGAACCACTGGCTTATAGCCAATTTGTCAGTAGCGTTAAGTAACAACCTGAGCTTTCACCTGGTGTGTGAAGGGGTGTGTGTGTGTGCAGTCTTATAAGACCAAAACCTTAACCAAAACCTTAACCTGACACTAACTCCAAGTAAATAGTGTTAGAATTGAATTGAATTCTAGGAAACCTAGTTGGTGTCTGAAGAATTGCTTGATGGTGGGGGCAACCTCCCCCCTCAAATTAGTGGGCAGAACACAAAAGCATATATATATAAATCCATATATATATGGACTTATATATATAGCACACACCGCCAGAAACAGAATCCTTTAATAAAATTATTCCTTACCAATATTGCAAGTTGGTATAATATCTTACCAGTTTGCTCTCTTTTCATTACTAAGTCCTGCTTCTGACCCTCCATATGCCACAGCTTCAAATAACACAAATAATGAAAACAGTATCCATTATATTTGTGTGGATTTCACAAAGAAGACAATGTTTAAAAGACGAAATTTAATGGATTTTAATTTAACCTGAGTTTGTCAGAGGAAAAGATGCTTCCACAAAAACCTAAATAATTGCTAGTTAACCCAGAGTCTGTGCAGAAGAACAGGCTATAAGAGTCCCTCTGATGAAAAAGGGACATAGAGTGTTTCATAAAAATAGGCCAAAGGCTTGTATGGTTGAAGCGTAAGGATCAACAGCGATGATGGCTCATCATCAGCCTGGAAAGGTGGCCAAGGCCAGATATTGGAGAGCCCTATAAACCATGTTTAAGATTTTGAACTTTTTCCTATTGAATTCACTGGGTAGTTTTAAGCATTGTAGTGATTATCAAATTTTTATTTATTTTTTAAAAATTATTCTGATATAGTAGGCTAGAAGTTTGGAGCAGGACAGAAGTTGAGGTTTTGGGCAAAGTATACCGCAATATGAGTTAGGAGGCTACAGGAATAATAGAGAGAAAATGAAGAAAGGTGGTGGTAGTAGAAAGAGGAGAGCAGTGGAAAAAATGGAGTTATTTTATATATAAAAGCAGCATTTTTTTTTAGATAATGAGAGGGGAAACATAAAGGATGATGCTTTCTTTTTTTTTTTTTTAAGATTTTATTTATTTATTTGAGAGAGAGAGAATGAGAGAGAGCACATGAGAGGGGGGAGGGTCAGAGGGAGAAGCAGACTCCCTGCCGAGCAGGAAGCCCGATGCGGGACTCGATCCAGGGATTCCAGGATCATGACCTGAGCCGAAGGCAGTCGCTTAACCAACTGAGCCACCCAGGCGCCCAAGATTTCTGCCTATGGATGTAAGTAGACAGAATACCATTTGCCAAGATAGGGAACACAGGAAAGGGAGTAAGTCTGTAACGAAATATGAAAAGTTTAAATATATGAGTTTGAAGTGCTATGAGAAACTTAAGAGAAGATGCTTAGCAATCAATTAGACATATGTTACATCCAGGCCTCAGAAATGTAGGCTGGAAATACAAGCTATGAAGTTGAAAGCTTATTTTATGTGTCATATACAGTTTACAAGCATTAGGGTCATTGTCTCATTAATAATAATGGTATGATTGGGGCGCCTGGGTGGCTCAGTCGTTAAGCGTCTGCCTTCGGCTCAGGTCATGATCCCAGGGTCCTGGGATCGAGCCCTGTATCGGGCTCCCCGCTCAGCGGGAAACCTGCCCCTCCCTCTCCCACTCCCCCTGCTTGTTTTCCCTCTCTCTCTTTGTCTCTCTCTGTCAAATAAATAAATAAAATCTTAAAAAATAATAATGATATGATTGACACTATCATTTTTTTATTACACTCAAAGGTTTAAATAGATTTCTCAAACTCATATATTTAGTACCAGCATCTCCCAAGATCATAAATTCAGCTGACTCCTACAAAACAAACTATCCAAAATATTTAATGACTTAAACCAAAATTTTGTTAGTATTACATTTCATTACTGTGGAGTCAAGAATTTGGACAGGACACAATAGAGAACATTTATCTTTGCCTAAAATGTCCAGGGTATCAGCTGGGATAAATTGAATGGCTGGGAGTTAGAGCAGGTGAGGGTTGGCTGAGTAGGTCTACTCCCTATACATGGCCTTTCCAAGTGGCTTTTCCAAAAGTCTAAATTTTTTTTTTTTTTTAACAGTATGGGTGTTTCATGATAGTTAAATTTTTTTACCAGGAGCTCAGGGCTCCAAAAGGAATAATACATCAACTGCCAGTCTCTTCTAAGCTAGACTTGGAAAGAGCAAAGCCTTATTTCCACCATATTTTATTGGTCAAAACAGTAAAAAAATAAGATCAAATTCAAGTAGAGGCTACAAAACCCTCACCTCTCTATGTGAAGAGCATGAATGTATTTGTGGCCATCTTTAATCCACCACACCTATGACCCTAACACTTGTAGTTACTCTACGCTACAATCAATTTCTACAAGGTACACCTATAGCAAAGTGCCATCCACTTAGCAGGTGATCAAGAAGTGTTTGTTCAATGTAATTCTAATGTAGAGATTATATTTTGTTAATCATGAATCAAAAATAGCTTGTGAATCATTTCAGATGCCTCATCATTTTGGACAAAGAAATGAAGGCATTTAGAATGCCATCCTAGAACAGTACTTCTGAATTCCTCAGAATTACAAATGTCTGTGAATTACTCAAGCTGAGGCTCCAGTGAAAGGTCTTTCATATTCTGTTTGAAGATTCTAATTTTGGATATGTCCTCTTGCAAATATTCTCATTGACAGAATGTATTAGGGTGGTGTGTAGCGCTCTACCTTAATGTAATTGATAGCTTGTTGCCACTGAATGTTTTTTCTGTTTTGTTTTGTTTTGTTTTTTTGTTGTTGCCACTGAATGTTAAGAAACTCAGCAGTAAGAGGACTTCAAAGAAAAGGTCAAAACTTGCTTTTGGCAAAGAGCAAACTCCATACAGAGAAAAATACCATTCTAAGTTAGCCACGTTCTCAGAACAATGTTCTTATTCATATGGATGAATAAACCAAATCAAAAAATGTTCCCAACTCATGCAATCACCAACATTATGTAAAATGATGAAATGGCTTTCATTCGCAATCAGAAATATCAAACAATCAGATATTGAGCTTTAATTTTCTTTTTATCCCTCAGTACTTTAAGAATGACATTTTATACTGTTTAAGGTCTTCATAAATTATTTTATAAAAAATAAATATTAATGTTGAAGCAGCAATATAGTATGCAATACCACTCAGCCAATTAAGAAAAAATGATATTGTAGGAAGTGAATTATAACTTTCTTACAGAATTACAGCATACAGTTGCAAGTCATCAATAGACATGCAACTCACAAAAGAGATTAATGGTTTATTTATTCTAATGTACTAAATGATTATGATCAAGATGAGGAAGTACTGTACATGAAAAAAGCATGGAATTGTAGCTGGAATGCTGGCTCTTCCGATTTCGCACCACGTAATCGGGGCAAGTCACTCAACCTCTCTTGGTGTCAGTTTTGTCAGCTATAAACTAAAGGTATTGTCATTCAGACTAAAATGTTACTGTAAGGATTCACTCAAATTATCTATTCAAATAGTATATTACAGTATCAATAATTAGCTTTTTTTTTTAAAGATTTTATTTATTTATTTGAGAGAGAGAGAGAATGAGAGAGAGCACATGAGAGGGGGGAGGGTCAGAGGGAGAAGCAGACTCCCTGCCGAGCAGGGAGCCCGATGTGGGACTCGATCCCGGGACTCCAGGATCATGACCTGAGCCGAAGGCAGTCGCTTAACCAACTGAGCCACCCAGGCGCCCTAGCTATTATTTTTTTTAAAGATTTATTTATTTATTTTAGAGAGCACACCGGAAAGGGTAGAGGGAGAGGGAGAGAATCTCAAGCAGACTTCCTGCCCAGCCACAGGGAGGGGCTCCATCTCTCCACCCTGAGATCATGACCTGAGCCCAAACCAAGAGTCGGATCCTTAACTGACTGTGCCACCCAGACACTCCACTAGCTTTTATTTTTTTAATTATTATTATTAATCTCACAGTAGCAGCTGAATCAGTAAGAAGTAGTTTTCCCCACTTAAATATTTATTTTGAAGTATGTGAAAGATGGAGTAGGGTATTATGTGATCAAAACTAACAATATATGTATATATTCAGCATGAAAAAGCAAGGTCTGAGGAAATGATATAAAAAGTATAAGTGGCAAAAGAAGGCAAACAAAATTCTTTGCAAGTTATGAAAGAGTAAAACTGAGAATAAATGAGAACAAACAAATAGATGAGAATATCTGAGAAAAATCTTCCCAGGGAAATACCTTTAATATCAATATAAAATATTTTCTAGGTGTTTAAACTGTTCATTATTGATGTTTTATAAAATATGTCTCTCACAGATAAGATTCCATAAATGCAATAATTATTAATGCCCTATTTTCTTACTCTCTGTTTCATTTCCATTTGCAATGTGCTACTGCTATGGTAAACCAGTCATCTCAGCGATTGAGGAATCTTATCTGTGTTTCTGTTACAATCTTGCCCTCATGATAATAGCTAAGTTACTATTGCATAGACATTATTTTATCCAAAAAATGGATATTTTTGTTGATTCATTTAACCAAATTTATATATAGTTTAAAATCCAAATTTGGATTTCTTTTATAACCCTGAAGTTGTCTTTCTTACAGCAAGAATACACACCTAAATTAACTTCATCTTAATGAAATTACTTTGGAATAAAATATGTTAAAATGAGAGACAACCAAGCCATTTTTATAGAATGGGTTGTCCCTAAGTTTCATCTCCTTATGGTACCATCAATTCCATATTTACCTTAATTAAAAAAAAAAAAAAAATATATATATATATATATATATACATATATATATATATACACACACACACACACACACACACACATACACACACACACACACCTGCTCAAGTAGATCTTCCACTTCCCTTTTCTTCTGCATTTTTTTGTCTGGGAGTCTCCAGGGGTTGTTTTCATGTCCCTGGTTTCACTTGTCTCTCTTAAGGGTATTCAGCTGCAGGATAGGTACTTTATTTATAGACTTCTGCTTCCATCCCACAACTGCCTCATGACTGCCCCTGCTGGAGAAACTATTTGGTGGTAGGAGCTTCCCCATTGTGACCATTCTTAATGCACCCAAAGATTCAGGAAAAATGCACAAATATGTAACCCAATTTTCTACCCTTACCACTTGTTTCCTGGATACCAGAGAGTGCTATATCTGTCTCATGTTTCAAGACTTCCCCATGAAAAAAGCTTCCCAGCTTCTGTCATTTTCTTTCTCTTCCTAGGCCACAGAAACTAAAATTACAATGTCTCAAAATGTAAAATAGATAATACTCTATCCTCCCCACTGAAAGTTTCTTTGAATTAAGTACATAACCCTCTCTACTTCTCTTGGAAACTGACTCCCCGTAGCCCTATCAAACAGTTCACAGGATGTGCAAGTAGTTTTAAATCTTGGTTGGAGCTACTGTAGACTTGCTTGTTATCTGGCCTTATAAAAGAGTTGTCTTCCAAAAGTATAAATCTGTAAAGCTAGAATCTTATTTGCCTTCTTAAATAAAAAGCAATTATTGTAAATTCTATGTATGTTTTGCTTCTATCTTAAAAGTTGAGTCACATATAATTAATTCTATGGCAAGTCTATATAAGTGCTATCTTTGGGAAAAGAGCATCTCATAGCAGTTAAGATTAATATTGATGTTTTCTACATGAAATTACAAAAAAAAAATGTGTTCCTAAATCAAACAAAACTACAGTTTTATGTTTGCTGATTCAATCTTGTTGCAAAATCCTGAACTCCCAGATGATTATCCTTTTAGTTGTTTATTGTCTAAATTAAATAAGAAAAGATGGAATGCATATAAAAATCAACTATCCACTTATTGTACACACAATCTTACAAAAAAATTATTACCCTAAATAATTGTATGGTTTTATTTTATTTGTATAAAAGGAAGCTTAGCAATCATTTTTATGGAAATATTTATAAAGCTAGAAAATAATAAAGGTAAAGAGAAGTACCAGAGTAATGCATTTATAGCCATAATTAATTACAGGCAGAAGACAAAATATATTTAACAAATAATAAAAATATTCAGTTTCATGACTTAAATCAAAATCTTATATTTATTAGAAGCATGTATTAGCTGTGCATCTTTATGTTAAATTCATGTTTCCCTAAATTGGATTGATTATATACTTACAGGATTTATTAATTCAACCAATAAATGATTTCTATGTGCCAGATGATGATGTCTAATTGATTGTTAGAAATAAAATATGTGGGTGCCTGGGTGGCTCAGTTGGTTAAGCGACTGCCTTTGGCTCAGGTCATGATCCTGGGGTCCTGAGATCGAGTTCCATATTGGGCTCTCTGTTCAGTGGGGAGCCTGCTTCTCCCTCAACCTCTGACTGTCACTCCCCCTACTTGTGCTCTCTCTCTGTCAAATAAATAAATAAAATCTTTTTAAAAAATAAATAAATGTGCTGGGGCACCTGGGTGGCTCAGTCGGTTGTGTTTGTCTTTGGCTCAGGTCATGATCCTGGGGTCCTGGAATGGAGCTCCGTGTAGGGTTCCCTGCTCAGTGGGGAGCCTGCTTCTCCTTCTCCCTCTGCCCCTCCCCCCTATGCTCTCTCTCGCACTCTCTCTCTCTTCCTTTCAAATAAATAAATAAAATCTTTTTTAAAAAAGACATAAAATATGCTATGGAATCACTTTTATGGGGTAGTTGAAAAAGACTTGGAGTATTCAAAAATATTCCTACAAAAATATTACCCATAAAAAAAGAGCTACAGGATAATTAGCAATTAGTCAAGCAAGGAGGAGTTCCAGGCAGAGAACAACCTATAGCAGTATTTTGAGACAAGAAAAAAAAAATGAAATAACTGCATATGAATGAAGCACAGATAGTAAGAATAGAAAGTTTATAAATGAAGCTTGACATTTAAAAATATAGACAACAGGAGAGGTTCCTGGTTTTAGTAAAGACCAAGTAAGCTAGAACTGACAGGTAAAGACCATAAAATCTGTACAAAATACAATAAAAACAAAAGTAAACAACAACAAAAACTGTTGGGTACTGGAGAGTGATCAAAGGGAAGGACACCTGGTGACTCTTCTTTTATCAAAACTTCTAGCCTAAGGGCAGACCCTAGTCTGTACCATGCAGGAAACTGAGATCCTGATAGAAAACCAAAGCCATTCTGGCCAGAAGACCCAGAGAACAGAGCAACCACAAAACTGCTCTGGGCAATCACACTCACTGGAAATTGATGGAGTGTTGCCAAAAGAGAGAGCAGAAGATCCAAATTCCATGTATCAACTCTGCCATTAAAGAAACACAGTTTATGGTTTAAGTCCAACCCAATGAAATGCCAGCTAAAACAAACAAACAAACAAAAATCAACACACTTGGAAAATACAACAGAATCTAAAATCAACCTTCACAACATCCAGGATATAATAGTAAAAAAAATAAGTTTATCTATGAAGAACAAAAGAAATATGACCCATGCTCAGTAGAAAGGACAATCAGCAGACCCTGACCATGAGGTGACTGGGATTTAAAACAAAGAGAAAAGAATTATAAAGCAGCTTTTATAATGAAGCTCAGTGATATCAGGAAAATACGCCTGTAATGAATGAAAAGAAAAATATCTCAGCAGAAAAATATCTAGAGTCTCTAAAATGGTGGCAGTGTAGCTTTATTTTATGCTCCATTTAAATGTCAACTCAAAATCAGCACTTTCTATTTATTTCTTGTTCTCCCACCTTTCTTAACCAATTCTCTCCTGATTATCTTTTTTTTTTTTTTTTTTTTTTGGTAAAATATCACATGGATTTTTCACTGGGAGATAAGGAGGCAACACAACTACAGGCTTTGCTGACTGTGTGTGAACTGAGTAACACACACACAACAACCGCCAACAGACTCTGAAAGAAAGGATGCAACTGGTCACTAATCATGATGCATATGTATTATTTATGTAGTGATTTGTGGAATCCATAAAAATCTGCTTTTTGCTCCTTTTTCTGCTCTTAGTCTTGTTAAGACCAGCACCCTCACTTTATGCATGCCTTATAATCCAAATAGTGTATGTCCTCCTTGTAAGGGACAAGGAGTTAATGACTTCTTTAGAATAGACAACATCTCAGGAAGGACCAGGTGAGGATGACCAGGTGAAGCCATCATATGTGTATTCCAGACCACTGGAGCTAGACACCTCAATGCCCACATCTCTACGCCAAGACCCCCTTGGCTCCAAGGAATAACACCTGGGCCCTTGTCTTTGTTCTAACGGGTTCCTGGGTGCCTGAGAGGACACGTACACCAGGCCACAATCCTCAAGAAAACCCCAGACTCCAAACAAAATGAGACTCTATCTCATTTTCTTTCTCAGTCTCCCAGACACTCTGTCTACCTTCAACAAACTGCTTTCACCTCCCGTTAGCTCACATTTGATTTCTGTCCTGCACACGGCCAAGGACCCTCTTGGCTGGTCCTGCGAGAACCCCTCTTGGTCCTTGGATCTGGCCTGCTGGCATCACTTGTATACATTAAATTGAAAGAAGATATAAACTCTAGCACATTGGCCACGGGTTGGAGAAAAGATGAGATATTTAACTGAGAAGAAAAAAGTACTTAAAATTAAACCCTGAGGAATACCAATATTAAGTAAGGGCTATAAAAAGAGGTAAGTCTGAAAGAGACTGGAAATGAAAGGCCAGGAAAAGTATGAGGGTGCATCAGAAAACACACAAACAAACAACCCCTCCCCCCCTGCCATACACATGCACAAACACAAGAAAAAGGGTTTCAAGGGAGACACTTAGTCAGAATTTGAAAATAAAACTGAAGGGATGAGTAAGAGTCAGAATAAGGAGTAACTGTAGAATTTTTTTTAAAGCAGCAAAGTCTTTGGAGCCTTTTAGAATTACTTTCAGAAACTGAAACTAATTTTAAGAATTGAGTGGCAAGTCCTAATGTGGATGTAACATTGAGTCTCATGAGTTCAAGATGATGAGAGGTTTGTTTATTTTAGCCTAGGTTACCCCATCGTAAACAATAAGGGGAGTTGAAAATCTACAAGAGGACAAAAGAGAACTACAAGCATTCTAACTTTGATGCAGTGAGGTGAGGTAGCTTTCAGTGCTGGGTAAGGGCTGTTTTTACATCCTAAAATTAGGGGAAGAGGAAGAGAGAAATGTGGGAGGCACATTTCATGTTTTCATGTGAGCTTGTTGAAGGAGGTGTAGCCTCTTTGTTTCTTGTTCTTCTGTGAAGTAGTAGGCATGGACATCTGCAGAAAGTAGTGGGAGGGAAGAGGATCAGATATTTTTAGGAAAGAATGTCCAAATAGATGCTATGGAGAAAGAGAGGAAGAGCTGATTTGGAAAATGTAGGATTGCTGCAAAGTCATGGATCTCAGTAAAATTTTCGTTTGTTACAGTCTGAGTTTGGGTAATCTTTTAACCATCCTAAAAAAACCCATATATAAACACAGGGCAGATAAACTGTTATAGGGATCCATGTTAAGTCACAACCATATACTCAAAGGAAAGTAAGGCGGTCTGGGGTCCATTTTCTCAACAAACTCTTAATAATAAACATTTTACCCTTTTGTATTTTTAAACATACAGATTCAATAGCCAAATACTGGCTATTAGGAAATTCATGGCTCTCTAAATTCACTATTGGAACTCAAACCATCATTCCATCTGCTGCATCTATTGTTTGTATTGCCTGTTTGAATGCATATAATTTAGAGAATGAGAAAAAAATGAATAAAAAAAGAAAAGTGACTTAATTTCAAGAATTCATATGATCCTCAGGATAATTTTCAGTGCTAACAAAATAACATAACAAAAAAAGATATTATTTCAAGGTTAAATTCAATGAAATAAAGACACTAATTAATAAGGATGATCCTTGGGGTGCCTTGGTGGCTCAGCTGGTTAAACGTCTGCCTTCGGCTCAGGTCATGATCCCAGGGTCCTGGGATGGAGCCCCGTGTCAGGCTCTCTGCTCAGTGATGAGTCCGCTTCTCCCTCTTTCTCTCCCTCTGTGATCTTTCTTGCTCTCGTGCTCTCTCAAATAAATAAATAAAATCCTTGAAAAAAGATAAGGATGATCCTTGAATGAAAAAACAAACAAAAAAATAACCCAATGGTAGGAATGTGACCTGAGTTCTCATTTGTAGTTTAAATTCTGACACTTTTAGGGTTTTGTTGGAGCCCAGGCTCTGGGCTTCATCTATCTCTTAATCATGGTTCTACCACTTACTAATAATGAAACATGAAACAAGTTACTTAAAATATTGTGTCTACAAAATGAGTTAATAATACTACCTAAATTAATTAAACTAACACATATGAAGTGCTTAGAGCAGTGCCTGGCATGCAGTGAGTATTCAATAGCTGTTAGAAATTATTATCAAACCAATGGTGGTTGCATGCTACTCGTTCTCCAAACTCTTAAGATTTATTGGAGAATATGACATAATGATGCAATATACATAATAAATTCTTGTAAAGTTTGTGTTTCTTTATAATTTATTCAATGTATTATTAATACCTAACATGAAAATTTCATAGAACTTTTAAGATTAACAGCAATAAACTCTATTTTATCAATAAATCTTAATTTTAATTTTAGTCTATGAAATGTTGGGAGATTAAAAAAAACAAAATCTAAACCCTTGGGGCTAAAGAGAAATGCTGTGGTTTTCCCTAAACTGAGCTACTTATTTTTTTTTTTTTAAATACACAAAGAAAAAGAAATATAAATTCTCTATGTGCGTGATTTGTGCCATGATAACTTGTGCTCTAGAGAACTTTCAGGATACTTACTGAGCTATGTCCTTTCAAAATAGCTCAATTATTATATGTCTGGGATTAAAATTTTCTAGAATACTAAGTATATATCCAAATAAGATATGTCTTACTGTTACATAAAGGATTTTACATCTATGTAATTTTCATAAAATATAGCTATGCAAAAATACCTTTAAAATAGAATGCATATGTGAATGACTACATGCTTTTATATGTGTGCTGGAAATCATAAGTCAGATTCTTTCCTGATGAAACCATTTCTCTAGTTGACAACTGTCAAAGCCATCTCAAAAACCCATGAATATTAAAGCACTGTTCACTGGCACATTTGGCATTTTGAAGTCAGGCAAATAGAACTCATGAAATATGAAAGGAGTGCTCCATGTCGCTTTGTAGAAAATGTTGCCATTAAGATGATGTATGAGGAAATTCACACCTTCATCTGCTGGGCGTGCTCAACTGTATTTTCAATCAACTGTATTACTTTGCTTTGATAGTGTTACCTTTGGATAATACCCTCCTTTTCCCTGGCTTAAAGAGTTCCCGAAGCCAGGATTATGCAGAAATTTTTTAATTATTTGCATGTATAATACACATTTTAAACACAAGTATATTATGTTACTAGTTATATTATAACAATTAATAGAGTATAAAGTTATAAAGTCTTTCTATTTTAACTCCTAGTATTAGGTCAGGAATGTTCCTAGGCACACACCACTGCCAATTTTTATTCTATATTACTAGGTTTGTGGAATTCAAGTTTACTAGAAAATTGTGATATGTTTCCTTCATATTCTAGCCTCAGAAAAACTTGTCCTGACTACATTTTCACATGCTTAGTGATATTATAGACTATTCTATTAAATTTGAAACTATACTCTTTCTGGATGTAATGATTTTTATTTTGTAATTATTTCGAACAAAGCGATGCACTTTATTTTACCTAGTCTGTACTATTATGAAACATAAAGATGAAAAGAGTTGTCACTCATTCTAATGGAAAAGGATGTGTGACTGTATCACAGACATATTAAAAGTCTTAAAAATTACTTTTTGTTAAAATGGAAAATTACATATATGGACCTATAAATATCAATATAGGCAATCAATGCAGTCAAGAATTATACTTATTGCAATCATACAAATAGATATTTTTATCAATTTTCTATAGAGATTTATCCAGCAACTCTTTACATTTCACAGTGTGAAGTCTTAAAATTTCTTTTCCTTTAAAAGAGGATACATTCTTGACTGTTGGTGCAACAAAAGGCAGTACACACATGATTATAGAATCCACATCTCCAGTTCCATACTCTACTTTTTGTGTAATTAAGTATGCATGATTAAGTTATGATTTTCTGAATGCAGTTTTTTATTGCAATTTTACCTACATAGTTTCTTGAAATAAAAGTGACTTAATAACCTTTTGCTTGGGGGCACCTGGGTGGCTCAGTCAGTTAAGTGTCTGCCTTCAGCTCAGGTCATGATCCCGGAGTCCTGGGATCGAGCCCCGCATCAGGCTCCCTGCTCAGCGGGAAGCCTGCTTCTCCCTCTCTCACTTCCCCTGCTTGTGTTCCCTCTCTCGCTGTGTCTCTCTCTGTCAAATAAATAAATAAAATCTTTATTAAAAATTTTAAAAAAATAACCTTTTGCTTGTTTATAAATCCATGAACTTGTGAACCTATAGTGGTTGGACATATGTAAGATAGCTTCCTTTTTGTGTCTGTATCAAATCAGAGTCTCACTTTTAAAAAGAATATTAAGCTCAATATACAACCAAAGTGCCTGTGCTGAATATTCTCATTTAAAAGTTGATAAGGCATGCTTCTATTCATTTCCAAACTGCACACACACACAGAAAATTCCTTCTAAGGAAGAATGGGTATTCAGATATGTTCTAGAATTATGGTTTATTTGCCTGCGACTATGTCCTATAATAAAACATAGAAAAAGGAAATGAAGGCTGTGGCCAATTCTTCAAGGTGCCTTATTAGTAAATAGCTCAGAGAGGATAGCAGGAGAAAGGGTACTCTGTGACCTCTCAGGCACAGAGGAAGTTAGCTGAGGAGAAAGTCAGGAATGTGACTTTATGTAATACCTTATATAACTTTATTACTTTACATATATAAGGAGATTAGATGGTTTGGAACAAAATCCCTTAAAAGAACTATGCCTCTATAGGACAGTAAAACATCTTCCTTGGGCCCTGACAATTTACTGGAGACACTGCTTCGAGCAACAGTATTAAGGTCATGCTTGAAAAAGTAATTTCAGATCCTCCAACTGATAATCTAGTATGTTTACAGTTATTCATAGAGTTGGCAGGCCTAAGCCAGTAGTAGTAAAATAAGGATCTTAGGAAGTAGGAGAAAACAATTCAGGAGTTTCCATGTAGCTCATTAGTCTCCCCAGGAAGACTTACTCTTGACCTATCTAGTGGGTCAGCAAATATTTTCTGTAAAGGGCCAGATAATAAAATCTCTGTCACAACTAGTCAGCTCTGCCTTGTAGCAGGAAAGCATTCATAGAAAACATAAGTGAATACGTGTGGCTCTGTTCCAGTAAAACTTTATTTATGGACAATTTAAATTTCATATGATGTTTTCATGTCATGTAATATTAATCCTTTAAATTTTTTTCAACTATTTGAAAATGTAAAAATCATGCTTAGTTCTTGGGCCAAATAGAAACAGGTGGCAGGCCATAGTTTCCTAACTCAGGGCAAGGTTTCCTGGGAAGGAACAGCTCCTTAGATCTTCCTGACTTATGTAGCAGGTGACTTGGTCTGGTTTGGAAACCCAGACATTCTACTTCTTTGGTTATGGAATAAATGAGTCACAGAAACTCTAAATTATAACCTTTCTCCAGATATTTATATAGAAGATGCCCTGATACCCATCTATGTTCTCCAAACCATGGGAAAAATTTTAAAATGTTTATATTTACAGAATATCTTTCTGTCATTATGGAACACAAGCATTTCGACAAATGTGCTCTTGAAGGTCACATATAATGGATGTTCCTTCTAGAAATTGATAGTTTCTCTCAAAAATCACAGTTGTCTGGTGTGGTGGTGTGTGTGTGTGTGTGTGTGTGTGTGTACATATGTGCACACACACATACAGGTAATAAAGTTGTTTGGAACAATTAGTTCTAAAAGAGACAAGATAAGCCATTAGAAGATAACTGATTTTACAGATAGTAAGATTATACAGTAAAGGTGGATTGAAGGAATTCTCATACCAGAGAAGCTAACTTGAAATACTCAGGTAGCCACTTTATAGGAGGTCTAAGAGTTAATATCTACTTAGTATTAGGTAAATAGTATTCAGAATTGTTCACAGTTTTGACATAATATAATGATAAAGTCTTTTTTCTAATTTCTTTGGTTTCCCCAATCAGATTTTAAAAAGAAAATCTGAGGACAATACAAGCTCTGAAAAAAATGGTGATTCAACAGTGATTAAAGCCCACTGTAAAATTAAAAGAAACAAGCAAAAACCTTTTCTGACAGATGTAGACATTATTTGTTTTCTCCACAAATGATACCATGCTTGTCATAATTTAATCTATTTCTATTTTCCAGAAAAAACAAACAAGCAAACAAAACCACAAATACAACACTTCCAAAAGTTGTGATTCGAGGATGAAGCAGTAATGACTGTGTTGACATTGAAATACACTATTAGCATCAAAAGACAGCATGCTGTTCATACCTAAAGAGGACCTATGGTAGACTTTAGGAGTGTGAAAAAGATCTGAAAACTGTGTCTTTATGTATAGCACTTCTATATGCAATAACTCAGATAAGTACACAGATTAGTACTCACCTTTTACCCAGTTAAATTATAATCAATGATATCATTTTCATTAGAGCTTGGGCATTAATTTTGAGATCGATCCTTTAGGATTATGTAACAAAATGTAATGGTTCCCATTTCCTTTATCTTCCCTCAAATAAGGAACCTGACATGACTCTAAATGACTCTTAATTTATTATGAATAACATTCACAACTTAGATCTTCTGATAACTGATACGTTGACGATTATAAAACGTATTTTGTCCCTTTAAGATTTTAAATGAGAAGTTTGTATTTTAAAATTAATTTCAAGTTTCAGTCACCAAATTGACTCTGTTTCAGGTTCTTTCTGCTTAAGCTAATATAATATTAATGTATATTATTATAAATTATATATATTAATATAATATAATATAATATAATATAATATAATATAATATAATATAATATAATATAATATAATATAATATAATAAACACTGCATGAACCAAAACACTTTCTTCTGTATTTGTTTTCATTAGGTCATTTGTAACAATATTTTATACTCACCCAGTCTCATCTATTTGCTAAATATTTTGTTCATTTACTGGCTTTGTGACAGGAAAAATCATTTTTTGTGGGTGGTTTCATTTGAGTAAGGAGCGATGGTGACTTAGATGGTCCACTGGAGAAAGATGGTACTTCTAGGGCATTGAAAGATGGGAGTATGACCTTAAATGATTTAGCTCTGTATTTTGGCATCAAGAAACTCTAATTCCATTTTCAGATAAAATAAGTCTTCAAGTTATTATATCCAATATAAACATCCATCTGTGGCACTTTACATATAAATTATTACTTTGAAAAGAACTGGAATTAAGATTTCAACTTGCTTGAACAGAATCTCATTTCCTTGAAATACAGTAGAAGCAGTATTTCAAAGAAATGAGATTTATCTTCACACTGAGGCAGAGGACTTGAATGCCAGAGAACTTGGCTGCCCACCGGATGGTGGAGATAGCTTGATATGTACAAAGTATTAGAGGAAGGCAGATATTCTTACAGAAATAATGTTTTCTTAATACTTCCTTGCCACTTAATAAACATACTCTCAACTAACTCAATATGTTAGATTTTATCTGTCTAGACCCAAAGCCGTGACAACGGCCTTCATTAATTTTAAGCAGCACATTTTTTTTTCAAGCAGCACATTCTTGAAATTTTATATGTATGGTATACTTTTGCTCTGCACTATCAAACATAGTTTTATTTTTTTAGAGCACGTACGATTAATCTATGTGTTTTTAGAACACATGATTAATCTAAAACCTTTCCATTTTGGAGTTAGTTTTTAATTCCTCCCTATAAGCAATTTTAAAGGCCACGGAAATTTGTTTAGAGACCATACTGGTCTTTGGTAGAGAAAAAATAAAAACGTTTCAGATCATTTTTGTTTGGCATTTCTCAGATATTTCAGGCACAGAGAACTACATGTGGATCGCTTTCCATCAGATTTAGAGTCCTCAATTTGTCATATTGACACGTGGCTGGAACCATAAAATGAATCAGAGTCATGGAGGTAAATCAGGCATTTCTCTAACGATCTTGGGCATGATTACAGCTCTTGCCTTCATCAGGCTTGAAAATAGGATGCAGAGTCTAATCTGAGGCTGCTCAGGTGGGTCCTCTCCTGAACACCGCTTTAACAAAATGATCCTCTGCCTGACATCAAGAGGACATTTTCAGACTGTCAGTGTTTGTTTTACATAAACGTTATTTATATAAAATTTTTTCCAGATAGTATAAGAATAAAGCGCATTAAAGTGCAGATATTTATACATATATATATATACACATGCCTATTTTTTCTTTTCCATGCTTTTAAATTCCTTACAATATTCTTTTAATCCCAGCCTAGGAAGACACTTCATGCCATCTCTGATTTCTTGACATGCTTCCATGATTCCATGCCAAGGATAACACCTACCTTAAGATATTAAGGATTGCATTTATTTTTCAAACAAGAATTACTGCGCTTCCTCTAAATTGGAATGGAGTAGGATAGTGAAAGATTTGCATAAAGATTTGCATTTTCTAATACTTACCTGATCTCAGCCAACCAATTGCATCAATT
This sequence comes from Mirounga angustirostris, assembly GCF_029215605.1. Classification (NCBI taxonomy): domain Eukaryota; kingdom Metazoa; phylum Chordata; class Mammalia; order Carnivora; family Phocidae; genus Mirounga; species Mirounga angustirostris. The sequence goes on along the minus strand of NW_026991710.1, from coordinate 146,483,474 downwards.
CTTTGACTGCTGAGAGGAAATCTCTTAAATTTTCTCTACATATTGGCTGAAGATAATTCTTAATACTGTCCACTTTATAATCTTAAAAAAATTACACAACAGCTTTACATTTTGTACTGCCAAACTAAATTGCTAATCATCATGGATTTTGTGCCATAACTATTTCCAATCTCTTTTTATCTTTATCATTATGGTAGTTTTTACCTTGTCACTCTATTCTGCATCAGTCATAAGTGTATTCTTTAAATTTAAAGAATTGCATCCATATTTATTCTTTCAAACTAGAAAAATAAGTTAAATATTATATAATTTAAATAACAATATTTCAATTTATTTGCCAATTATGATTTTTTTATTAAGTTCAATTAGCCAACATATAGTACATCATTAGTTTTTGATGTAGTATTCAATGATTCATTAGTTGCATATAACACCCAGTGCTCATTAGATCACGTGCCCTCCTTAATGACCATCACCCAGTTACCCCATCCCTCCAAATTCTCTTCCTTCTATAGCCTCAGTTTGTTTCCCAGAGTCCAGAGACTCTCATGGTTTCTCTCCCTCTCTGATTTCTTTTAATTCAGGTTTCCCTCCTTCCCCTATGATCCTCTACCCTATTCCTTACATTCCACGTATTAGTGAAACCATATGATAACTGTCTTTCTCTGCTTGACTTACTTCACTTAGCACAATACCCTCCAGTTCCATCCATACTAATGCAAATGGTAGGTATTCATCCTTTCCAATGGCTGAGTAACATTCCATTGTATATATGGACCACATCTTTATCCAGTCATCTGTTGAAGGACATCTCGGCTCCTTCCATAGTTTGGCTATTGTGGACATTGCTGCTATGAACATCGGGGTGCATGTAGCCCTACTTTTCACTACATCTGTATCTTTGGGGTAAATATCTAGTGGTGCAATTGCTGGGTTGTAGGGTAGCTCTATTTTTAACGTCTTGAGGAAACTCCATACTGTTTTCCAGAGTGGCTGTACCAGCTTGCATTTGCACCAACAGTGTAGGAGGGTTCCCCTTTCTCTGCATCCTCACCAACATTTGTTGTTCCCTGTCTTGTGAATTTTAGCCATTCTAACTGGTGTAAAGTGGTATCTCACTGGGGTTTTGATGTGTACTTCCCTTTTTTTTTAAGATTTTATTTATTTATTTGACAGAGAGATAGAGAGAACAAGTAGGCATAGAGGCAGGCAGAGGGAGAGGGAGAAGCAGGCTCAATCCCAGGACTCAATGTGGGGCTCAATCCCAGGACCCTGGGATCACGACCTGAGCTGAAGGCAGCCGCTTAACCGACTGAACCACCCAGGTGCCCCTGATGTGTACTTCCGTGATGGTAAGTGATGTGGAATACTTTTTCATGTGTCTGTTAGCTGTTTGCATGTCTTCTTTGGAGAAGTGTCTGTTCATGTCTTCTGACCATTTTTTGACTTGATTATTTGTTTTTTGGGTGTTGAGTTTGAGAAGTTCTTTAAAGGTCTTGGATATCGGCCCTTTATCTGTTATGTCATTTGCAAATATCTTCTCCCATTCCAAAGGTTGCCTTTTAGTTTTGTTGACTGTTTCCTTTGCTGTGCAGAAGGTTTTCATCTTGATGAAGTCCCAATAGTTCATTTTTGCTTTGGTTTCCCTTGCCTTTAGAGATGTGTCTTGAAAGAAGTTGCTGTGGCTAATGTCGAAGAGGTTACTGCCTATGTTCTCCTCTAGGATTTTGATGGATTCCTGTCTCACATTGAGGTCTTTCATCCATTTTGAGTTTATCTTTGTGTATGGTATAGGAGAATGGTCTAGTTTCATTCTTCTGCATGTGGCTGTCCAATTTTCCCAGCACCACTTATTGAAGAGACTGTCTCTTTTCCATTGGATATTCCTCCTGCTTTGTTGAAGATTAGTTGACCATATAGTTGAACGTCCATTTCTGGGCTCTCTATTCTATTCCACTGATCTATGTGTCTGTTTTTGTGCCAGTACCATGCTGTCTTGATGATCACAGCTTTGTAATATAGCTTGAAGTCAGGCATTGTGATGCCCCCAGTTTTGGTTTTCTTTTTGAACATTCCCTTGGCAATTCAGGGTCTTTTCTGGTTCCATACAAATTTTGGGATTGTTTGTTCTAGCTCTGTGAAAAATGTCAGTGGTATTTTGATAAGGATTACATGGAATGTATAGATTGCTCTGGGCAGCACAGACATTTTAACAATGTTTATTCTTCCAATCCATGAGTAAGTAATCCTTTTCCATCTCTTTTGTGTCTTCCTCAATTTTTTGCATAAATGTTCTATAGTTTCTAGAGTACAGATCTTTTATCTCTTTGGTTAGGTTTATTCTTAGGTATCTTATGGTTTTTGGTGCAATTGTAAATGAGACTGATTCCTTAATTTCTCTTTCTTCAGACACATTGTTAGTGTATAGAAATGTAACTGATTTTTGTGCATTGATTTTGTATCCTGCCACATTGCTGAATCGTTGTATGAGTACCTAAATACACAAGCTAACTTTATACTTAAAGGACCTGGAGAAAGAGCAGAAAATAAGCCTAAACCAAGCAGGAGAAGAGAAATAATAAAGATTAGAGCAGTAATCAATAAAGTAGAAACTAGAAGAACAGTAGAACAGATCAACGAAACTAGAAGCTGGTTCTTTGAAAGAATTAGTAACATTGATAAACCTCTGGCCAGACTTATCCAAAAGAAAAGAGAAAGGACCCAAATTAATAAAATCATGAATGAAAGGGGAGAGATCACAACCAATATCAAGGAAATACAGGCAATTGTTAGAACTTATTATGAGCAACTATATGCTAACAAATTAGGCAATCTGTAAGAATTGGATGCATTCCCTGAAACTTATAAACTTATAATCACAAACCTCCCAAAAAATAAGCATCCAGGGCCAGATGGCTTCCCAGGGGAATTCTACCAAATATTTAAAGAAGAGATAATACCTATTCTACTGAAGCGGTTTCAAAAAATAGAAATGGAAGGAAAACTTCCAAACTCATTCTATGAGGCCGGCATTACCTTGATCCCAAAACCAAAGACCCCATCAACAAAAAGGAGAATTACAGACCAATATCCCTGAGGAACGTGGATGCCAAAATACTCACCAAGATACTAGCCAGTAGGATCCAACAGTACATTGAAAAGATTATTCACCACAACCATTTGGGATTTATTCCTGGGATGCAAGGGTGGTTCAACATTTGCAAATCAATCAATGTGATAGAGTACATTAATGAAAGAAAAGACAAGAACCATATGATCCCCTCAACTGACAAAATACAGCATCCTTTCTTGATTAAAACTCTTCGAAGCCCAGTGATGGGTATTAAGGAGGGCACGTATTGCATGGAGCACTGGGTGTTATACGAAAACAATGGATTGTGGATCACTACATCAAAAACTAATGATGTATTGTATGGTGACTAACATAATAAAATTAAAAAAAATAAATAAATAGAACTCTTCAAAGTATAGGGATAGAGGGAACATACCTCAACATGATAAAAGCGATCTATGAAAAGCCCACAGTGAATATAATTGTCAATGAGGAAAAACTGAGAGCATTTCCCTTAAGGTCAGGAACATGACAGGGATGCCCACTCTCACTACTATTGTTCAACATAGTGCTAAAAGTCCTAGCCTCAGCAATCAGACAACAAAACAAAATAAAAGGCATTCAAATTGGCAAAGGAGAAGTCAACTCTCTCTCTTTGCAGATGACATGATACTTTATGTGGAAAAACCAAAAGACTCCACACCCAGTTTTGATTTATGGAGGTATTAGTAACCTGTGCTGTTTACATAAAATATTCAAATAAACATATTGCAATGTTACATGGGTACCACATACAAAAGTCATTCAAATTGAGTCAATCCACTGACATCAAATGGATCAATGATGTGTGTATATATGTAATAACTGAAATGAAGATGTGCCCAATGTGTACTACAATGCAACACCAATATCTTGCATGATGTAATAATTAAAATGAAATACAGTCTTACCAAAATTATAGAATACTTTGTCTTATGTTTTTATTTTTTTATTTTTATTTAAATTCAATTAATTAACATATAATGTATTATTGGTTTCAGAGGTACAGGCCTGTGATTCATCAGTCTTATATAATACCCAGTGCTCATTACATCACATGCCCTCCTTAATGTCCATCACCCAGTTACCCCATCTCTCCATCTCCCTCCCCTCTAGCAGCCCTCAGGTTTTTTTCTATGATTAAGAGTCTCTTATGGTTTGTCTCCCTCTCAGGTTTTGTCTTGTTTTATTTTGTCTTATGTTTTTAAATTTAACTTAAAGTAAAAATTCAGTTACTCTGCTGAGCTAAACATATTTTTACTGTTCAGTTAGCTGCATGTGGCTACCAGCAATTGCACTGGGCTGTACAGATATAGATAATTTGAAGCTGTATCTCCATGACTCCCAAACCAGTAATCTTTCTACTATATCGTGCTTAATATCTGTCCATAAAAGATCCAGACATTATTGGTGGCATCAAAGTAAGAGACTGGGGGAAGGTAGAGTTAACCATTCCAAAGGAAATTATATAGAGTACATATTTTTTTGAGATAGAAGAAACAATGAACTTAAAGATCACAAACTTCCTGAATTTATGAATCCCAGTATGAGGGGCTTAATTGTAACAAATGCAGCATAGTCTATAATAGATAACTATGGGATTCTATTCAGTCAGTGAGCCAATGACATGACTCATGTATGCTTTATTTAAAAACATACTGCAAAAAGTAAATAAAAAACATACTCTAGAAAAAGCATACATAATTTCTTAAAATTTTTGATATGTGCCTTTACTCAAGGCTAAGCAACTCAATTGTTTTTCCTCTAATTTTATCTCATCTAAATTTAAATCTAACAAAGTTCTCACTCCTTTGTGACTGCGAAACTTTTGCTCTTGGCCTGAATGATGGTTCCAAGTCAATATTCTACCGACAAGAAAGGATTTAATTAACAGAAGGCTAAATATTTGTTTCTTCATCTTACTTATTTTCTCCCGAGAATTTTAAATATCTTCCTGAAAGCTCTGTAACTAGTCTAACAGAATAAAACACAAGAAAAACCTGCTTACTTATTTAGGATAATTCTACCATGATTCTGCATAAATCAAGGTTCCATAGCCCAATAAGAAGGTAATATGTTGAACCAATATTTAGGAGTTGGGTTATTAAATTCTTATTGCTTGACTAGTGTATTGATTTCAAGATGACAGGAGATAAGAACACAAAATTTTAAACTTCATGTTAAAAATAAGTTAAAAAAACCCTCACATGCCAGTTGGGTCTCAGTCATTCCCATTTTTTATGATAAAATAGTTCATAATAAATATTTTCACGTTCCTCTATCTTTTAATATTTCCTTTTGAAAAGCCAGTAATAGCTCTAGGCAGTCTACTGTGATTAATGACAAAGGTGGTGGTCTTTGTGTTGCAATGCTATACGGCTACTAGAAGTTTTCAAGGTTACTATTTCCTTCTTCAGAGTTCAAAATAAGTTAAATATTCATAAAACATGACCTGTTTTTATGAGAGGTACCATACTTGTTTTACGGGAGCCCCTTTTAATGAAAAGAAATGCAAAGAGATTTTCCTTCTCAATACTTGATATCCTATTCAACTGGGAATGCTATTGGAGCTTTTTTATGACTGAGGAAAATAAGATGGATATTCTTTAGGAGCTACTTATTATGAAAACATTTCATTTACTAACATTACCTGCAAAAGTCAGAAGTCTCCTAACCTATCTAAATGATAATCTATTGGTGTCTGATGTGCTAATAAAAATCAAGTTGTGAAGCATTGAGGGTCACCTTAATTGAGTGCTTTCGTTGCCATGCCAGGTAAATGAATCAAATTCATTGGAAAGATTTCTCTTGGATAGAGAATTTTGTTCCCGGACTTTACTTACTTAGCAAGAATCTGATGGATATCAAGGGATGGGTGTACTGATGGGGGTGAGGCTCCACCAAAGCCAAAATCTGTTCATTTAGACAGAAAAGAAGGAATAAAGGGAGGAAGGGAGGAAAGAAGGAAATGAAGGAAAGAAGACAACTGTCATCTTTGTGCTTTTTATCATGATATCTATATGGATGTTTTTCCTTTATTTATTTAGTACCTTAGCTTACTTCTCATGTACTTCCAAATATTTCCAACACTATATTATCATTTCAAATAACCATAGTTCACTACACTCTTTTGTGGTAAAATGGTCTCCTAAATAATATAATAAAAAAGTAATTGGTACTAATTACCCAGATTTTATTAAAATTCACTCAATGCAAATGGACTTTTCTTTAAAAGTTCTATAAGCCAACTATTTTTCTTTTGTCATATGCTGAAATTTGAGAGATGTTTTATCTGTATACTTAATTCTTCTTTAATATCTCTTTAATAGGCAACATTGTTCAGTTTCTCCATCATATAATCTTCCTTCTATCCCTTCAAACTATTACTATTCCAGAAAGAATAACTTAAATATAATTGGAAGATTTACTAGTTAAATCAAGCTGAGAAACAAGCCTTTTAAAATAGTAATAATTCCTTTAGTCCAATAGAAAAATCTAAGCATCACAGGAAAGATGAATAAAGTATGGCTTTTGCCTTCAAGAAAAATGTAAGTTTAATATGTATATATGTAAACAATTATAGAACAAGAAAGTATTTTTTCAGTGCTACAATCAATCACAATAAAGTTCAATGGAAGCATAGAGAAAGAAGAGAAGAAAATTAATTGTCTAATGAAATAAAGAAGAATCCATGCATACCTTGACATTTACTATTGGCACGAAAGTCTAAGAAGAATGGGACAGGGTACTTAGAATAGTGGAAAAATGATAGGCATATTAGGGGTTGAAATTAGCTCAATAGTTTAATTGTAATTTTTTACGACTGGATTGTACTAGGGAAGGGCTGTAGGAGTTTCTTAGAAAAACAAGTGCTTTGGAATTTTGACCACCATTCTAAGGGATTTGATCTTTATTATTTTAAGCAATTGGAAACCACCAAGGATTTTGAGCAGAGAGTGATGTTAAGTATACTTGCATTATAATACAAAAATTCCAGCCATAAAAAATGAGGAAATCCTGCCATTTGCCACAACATGGAGGGAACTTGAGGACATTTTGCTAAGTGAAACAAGTCAAACAAAGACAAATACTGTATGATCTCACTTATATGTGGAATCTAAAATAAAAACAGAAACAAAAATCGCATTGAAAAGGAGATCAGATTTGTGGTTATGAGAGCTGAAAGAGGTGGGTAGGATGGAGCAAAGGGGGAAAGGTACAAATTTCCAGTTATAAGATAAATAAGTACTAAGGATGTAATGTGCAACATGACTCTAGTTAACACTGCTGTATGATATATAGGAAAAGTTAATAGAGTAGATCTTAAGAGTTCTCATTATGAGGAGAGATTTTTTTCTTTCTTTTTCTCCATTGTTTTTTGTTGTGTCTATATGAGATGATGTCATTTAAGTTTATTTTGGTAATCATTTCACAATATATCTAAGTCAAACCTTTATGCTGTACTCCTGAAACTCATACAGCAATGTATGCCAATTACATCTCAATAAAACTGGAGGTGGGGGGAGAACAAAAATTCATGGGTTTACATATTTCTCTAAAGAAGATAGGGTAGGGCTACATAATTACCAAAATGTAAAAAATGGTCAAAACTATCTTTAAAACATTCATTGACAAATATGAAGCTCAACACTCTATCAAGCATATATATGAGTATGATTTTGCCTGCAAAAATACATTGATTGTTAGGAGTAAATTTTAAAAGCCTGGAGCTAGGCTGTAGTAAAGAAAAGAAAAATATACTGAATGAGTGAATGAGACATCTAAAGATTAAGACATGAAAGAGTTGAAATAGGAGAAGTCATTAATAATTTACTTTATATTTATAATAAGAAACAAATATCATTCAGAAGGAGGGAAATGAGGTCTGATTTTTTTTTTTTCAGTTCTTTTTGTTTGGCAGGGAAAACAAAAGAAGATACCCAATTTATGAAAAAATGTTTATTGTTTTCCTTTATTATCTTCGTGATTGCTTAACAATTATGGGAAAAAGTAAACATAAATATAGGTAAAAAGTATTTTGAGCTCTGTATGGTAGGATTATCTTATGTTAGCCTATAACAACAATCAACAATTATCAACCAAAAAATACAGATATATATTCAATGTAACATATCAAAAGGCATGAATAATGGTGAAGCTATTTTCTTGTTTGTTTTTTTTTTTTGTATTTACTATGCTGATGTATGTTAGATGAAAACTACTATTTACTGAATGCTTATTATGTGACTGTCACACTTTACATATATGACTTCACTTAAACTATAAAATACTGGCAGGATATCCATGAGCTTCACTCAAAAAGTTATCTTTTACCTTTTTTTTTTTTTTTTGGTGCTAGCATTGCATTGATTGCTTTTAGTAGAGCAGTGAGGAGGGTAGATATGGTCGTTGTGTCATGGAGCTTACATTTAGTAGGGAAAAGGAGATATTATATAAGTCATTATAGTAAAGTATATAATGTATCTTAAGGATATTATGGGAGCAGAAATTCCTAATCTAGACTAAGGCCCAAGAATCCTGAAGAAGGGCTGTTCAAGCTGAAATGTAAAAGATGAGTAGGAAAACATTTGGCCAACGGGCATTAGAAGAAAAGGGGAAGAGGATTTGAGTAGTAAGGCACAGAGATTAAGAAATAGCATGCCTCAAAGCCTGAAGAAGGCAGTGAAATGATCATGTAGTGCCTGGAGGAAAGACCTCAAAGTGACAAGTGGGTGAGATTGAGGATAAAGAGGTTGGGTGGGGAAAAATCCTGGAGATGTGACCTATGCCATGTCAAAGGTTCTGAACATTGACACAGATTTTGGACATCATTTCAAAAAGTTGACTGTAGGTACACTGTGGAAATGGATTGGATGAAGATAAGAATGTATGATAGGAGACAAATTCAGAGTCTATGGAATAATCTACAAAAGAATGAGATTATCACAGTGTGTTGACAGTAGAATTAGAGTGAATTGGATGATGTGGTTCTAAAGTACATTTATTTATATATTTATACTTATTGATCAGATGCAGGAAATAAAAAAAAAAAAAGAAGGAGTAAAGCACAGTAACCAGATTTTGGCTTGAAAAACTGGCCGTGTATTGATAATAGATACTCAGATGTGAAAGACTGGGAAAGAAGTAGATTTGGGCTTTGGTGAGAAGATGGGAGATAATGAGGGGGTTTTATGTATATTGAGTTAGTTGTGACAATGAACGTACATCATAGAGTTTTCACAAGCCAATTATATACAGGAGTCTGGTACTCAAGAAAGAAAATGAGGTAGGAAATAAAAAGATATAGTTGTCATAACAGATGGTTGTTGCAGCCAATGGGTTAGATAAAATCTTCTAATGAAAGTCTGTAGTCAGAGTAGAGGAGAGAGCTCAAAATACAGTCCTTGTTTTGGAACATCTACATTTGAGATATGGGTAGACGAGAGCGGATAGATGGATAAAAAAATGGTAGGATTAAAATGAGGAAATATGGTTTTACAGAAACCAAGAGAAGAAAATTTTCCTTTTGGGAAGGAGTGGTTACTATTGTCAAATGCTGTCAGAAGACTAAACAAGTTAAAAGCTAAAATACCCATCTGAACTAGAAACACTAAGGACAGAGGAAAGAGCAGTAGAACTTTGGAAGCAGAAAAAATATTAGAATAGTTTCAAGACCCAGTGGCAGACAAGCAAATGTGGTGAAAATCTGATGGTAAAGGAGAAAAGAGATATGCCAAGTGTAGCAAAGTAAGCAAAAAACTTTGTTTTCATTTGTTTTTAGATTGATTAGCTGGCTAGTTGGTTATTTTGTTGGTTTTTAAGTTGGAGGAGAACTGACCAAGTTGAATTGCTCTTTTGGTCTTTGACAAGGTATTATATCATAAGTGATCCAAAGATAAGTAGGAGAAATTATCCTTAAATAAAATAAGATAAGCAATATCTCTTCAGTTGCACCAAAACAGAAAGGTAGTAGGAAGAAAGGAAGATTGAAAAGAATGTAGGTTATTGCTTTTGGTCATAGGAAGTTGAATATGTGTAAAGATTATTTTATTCTCTGTGAGCTAAAGTTATTTAAAATCAATGAGTGAAACATAGAGGGAGTCAATTATTTGAAAAGTTTAGAGTAGATTTAGAATAGAATTATGGAAAGGGGGTAAAGTAGTTCTGTGGATTGTTGGTCATTGTTAATAACCTAATTGAGGTTTCCAGTTGTTAATTTATAGCAATGTCAGGTTGTTTGATTTTTTCAACAGTACCCAGCAGCCTGTGATTAGACATGAGAGCGGTCAAACTCCTGGATTCACCAAGAAATGGAGTGTTTTTCTTTTTGCTTTTTGTTTTTTCCCAAACAGGGTTTCAGACAGCACATTCTAGGATATGGGCAAGATATCAGATGATATGATGAACAAGAAAATCTAGGATGAAGAGGGATCAAAATGATAGATCAATGGTAGGAAAAATGTAGAGGCACAGTAGGGACCACAGGTGAAGGACAAAGAATTGACGGAATGGTGTTACTGAGATAGATGCATGGGTAGTTGGAATCAGAAAGTGGACTGGCCACATTTGTGATTTCAAGTGATGTATTTTGGGGAGAAGACAGCATATGGTCACACCAGTGCTTGACTGAAACGGTGGGGAGTAATAATCACTAAAAATGGGGGAAGTCAGAGTTACTGATGCAATGCAAAATGTGGAAAAGGCCAATGTGGAGAAAGGCTTTAGTCCTTAAGCTAAAGTTGTCAATTACTGTGAGGAACTGATTTGAAATGCTATCAGAGATGGCAGTAGAGAAACGACAAATAGCATCACACTCAAACGGCGTGAAAAAGAAATAAAAAAGAAAAGGAAAGAGACGATTATAGGAGTGCAGAGGAACAATGAGTCAATCACACTAGCGGGCAGTGAAGAAGACAAAGAGTTGTCCCTGTCCACACTAGAGGCTCAATATTCGAGAGCAAGCAGCCTCCACATGAGATGTGCAAACCACAGGAGAGATTTAGCTTTCAGATCCTTCCCAAATGTATTGGGAAATTTCACTGAAGAAACTGAGAACTTCGAAGTGTTCTTTTATCACATAATAGAAATTCCTAAGGATACAAGTGGATAGCATTAAGACCGAGAGTATTAAGGGTGTGAGATTGCAAAAGAAGGTAGAAAGCATGGGAGGGGTGTGTCTTACCCTAGAAGAATAGTGGTATGGGACATGGTCTAGACAGCAGACCCTTGAGAACGGGGTGTACCTGAGCTGCTCAGAATTCAATGAGAGTACAAAGGGAGCTCTCAGGTTGTGGCCAGTTGTGGGATGTTATTTTTTTTTCCTATAGTGACAGTGTGTAGGTGGCAGCAAATATGTTTTCATTGTATCTCATCCTTGCAGCAGAAGACAGGTGAGCAAGTCCCTATGCTGTTCCATGGCAGTTATCAGAGAACAGCAACCCTTATGGCCCCAAATGGGTGGCAGTTTTACATTTTAGGGATCTGGGAATTACCGAGTTTATGTAATTTAATGAAGGCAACATAGCTACCAAGGATGCTCTTTTTATCTTTACTATCCACCTGTCATTGCATGTCAGTAAACAGAGACTGAAGATACAAAGCCCTTCCATTTTTTAAAAGTTACTTAGCAAGGCCTCACTTCACAATTAAATGAGGGTGTATCATCTCCCTTACTCTACTGCACTGTGGAAAATTCATTTATTTTTTAAAATCCAAAATAAATTTATCTCTTTCCTTGATGCTTTCTCTGTCCCTAAAGGAAGATTTTTTTTTCTTGTATTTTATTTTTATTTTTTGTTACATCACATTTTTATTTAAATTCTAGTTAGTTAATATATAGTGTATATTGTTTTTTTCTTGTATTTTAAATAATTTTCTTACACTTCCATTGTAGATTGTATTTTATTCCTTATAATGACCTTACATCCTAAATGCTAATAAAGACACTATTATAGGTTATAACACTGATTTTTGTGACTAGATGTTTTAGAGAAGAATATATATATGGAAATGATTTTATCATATGTAAGTTTTCCCAAAGTTCAAGGATGACAAGATTTGAAAAATAAAAGTGCTATAATCTATGCCCATCACAAGATAGTAGTTCTGAGTCTATTCGAAGTTATCCTGTGTTCAGTATAATGCTTATTCTCAAGGATTATTGAAATAGGGCGCCTGGGTGGCTCAGTTGGTTAAGCGACTGCCTTCGGCTCAGGTCATGATCCTGGAGTCCCTGGATCGAGTCCCGCATTGGGCTCCCTGCTCGGCGGGGAGCCTGCTTCTCCCTCTGACCCTAACCCCTCTCATGTGCTCTCTCTCATTCTCTCTCTCTCAAATAAATAAATAAAAATCTTTAAAAAAAAAAGTATTATTGAAATAAAAGCTAAGTCAGTCTTTCTAATCGTCCTTCCATTGAAAGAAATAGAAAACAAATTTAAAAAGGCATAGATTTTCAGGACACATCTATAGTCTCTTACAAATCCCTTGGCTACCTGTTATCTATTACTAAACCTTGATTATTTCAAGCTAGAAGTTTAAAGATTTCCTAAACTCGGTCCCAAACAGCTTGCTTCCTCTACAAACTTCAGTTTCCAGACCAATTCTTCAGTTTTACTTTCAAGGCAGCACATCATTCTACATAATAGTATCAGAAAGTTCTGGCTCAAAGTCTTGAATACTCAGTTCTTGCACATATGACCTTGTCAAGGAGATTATCCTCTTATCTCTAGACCAGAGATATTAATAGCATATTTCCCACATACTTGTCATGTGGATTAAAGTATCATATTGTGGTATTTATTCAACAAATATTTGAGTTCTGACCAGGTGGTGGGCTCTGGTTTGCAATTTCTCTATTAGTCAAAACTTCCATAATTTTGTTCACAGTATGACAAATTAATGTCTTCATTTTTATAAAGATTTTATTTATTTATTTGAGAGAGAGAGAGAATGGAAGGAGGGGCAGAGGATGAGAATCCCAAGCAGACTCCCCGCTGAGCACGGAGCTCAGTGTGGGGCCGGATCCCATGACCCATGAGATCCTGATCTGAGCTAAAACCAAGAGTCGTCATTCAACCAACTGAGCCCCCATGCCCCAAATTAATGTCCTCATCTTATAATAACCACTTCAAATCTTAGTTCCTCTGTAAAAAGTGACCATTATAACCCTTGTCAAATTACCTCTGAACTCCTGGAAGGTGTTATCTGTGTCAACAGTTTATGTTAAACATTTGTCTGACATTGCTAAGTATCATTTCACACTCATGAGTTTCACCTCTTTTCATTAAAATATTGATGAGTAGAAGGCATTGATAATGTTTCCCCTTCCTTGTATACCATACTCTTAGGAACTAACTTGGAGATAGCATTAGTAAAGACTTGTTGATAAATACAGTAGTTAATTGATTTTGGAGATTTTCTTAAAAGAAAAAGTGCTACTTTTTTTCAGTATTTCAGAATTTATTTTTAAAGGGCAGTTTGCTTTTATGGACAAGAAAGTCATTTGCATAAAATCCATTCCACCATTTAGTAAATGCATTTCTGCCAGGACTCTTTATTTCATATCTATTAGTTGGAAATGTAACAGAATTTGGACAAGTGAAATAAGAAAGTATGTAGCTGCTGAAGAGTATAAAGGCACTGTCCCCAAATCACACTTCCCCTCCCATTTCTTCTCTACTCTATTCATTTTACAGTGGAGGTAGTCAAAAGTACTACCTAATGTGGCTTTCTTCTAACCTGTTTAAGGTAGCTGTCTGTAGCTATTTATAGTCCCAGCAGTACTGGGGGTGAGGAGAAAACCTATGTTTTAACAAACACTTTTCTTAGAAAATACAACAAATGTACTCAGAGTACTCATTGCCTAGTTTTAGCTGTCTCAAATGGCAGCTGGTGCTTTTTATTACTGTATAAAATATGTGACTGCTTTTGTAATAAAGGAGCTAAAGATCCCACTGCTCTCTTCCTAGGCAAAGGGAGCAATAAAAGTGCCATTTAGTAAACTCTATCCTTTCTAGTTAATAAAATACGCCATGTAGGAAGTGAGAGAGTAAGGGTTGATTTGGTCCTCAGAGTCTCCTAAAAAAACAGAAAAATGGTATTGTATCCTTAATTGTTTGATTGTTCTGTATGCCTTCCAGAATAGGAAATGATTCATCCATAGCTCTCATCTTTAACACGAAACAAGACACAAGTGGTCCTTTTGCTATGTACTAGGAGTGAATAGCCATGCTGGTTTGTGAAGTTGTCCAGGTTGTAGGAGGTCTTGAACTGTGAAATATCTGAGTCAATGGAATGGTTATGTAATGCCCTATTTAAATTCTGAAGAATCTGTACCAAAAAACCAACCAAGACTGAGAGAATAATCTGCATATTGAGCTGCCCTGCACTTAAAAGATATGATAAAGCAAAAGAAATGAGTAGTAATTTTAAGGAAAGCAGGAATGTAAAACAATTTAATATACCACAAAAGCACATTTGTCCACTATTTGGAATTCATGATAATTTATATAGGGCTTAAAGTGAGGTTTCTTTGTACTCTCTTTGAAAAAGGGTTTGTAAGTAAATGAGAAGCATAATCAGGGATTCAGATTTGTTTAACAGACATAAACTGAACTTTCACATATGTCAAGGTGTCAATTTTCACAAAACAAGCTAATTGCCAGTGACGGACACAAAGACGGTACCAGGTAGAAATCTTTGTTACCTGAGTTGTATGTCGGGAGTTGGAAGTTTCTGTCTAGCATTAGGCCAGGCTTGGAGCAACATCCCACAAGTCATTTAAGCTACAGCAATCTAGTGATAAGAGTATCCCCTTTGGAGTCAGACTACCTGGGTGTTAATCACAAGTATACCTTTACCAGCGAGGTAAGGATGGACAATTCCCTTAATTACTCCACCTATAAAATGGGAATAATAATAGAATCTATCTCATACATTTGAATGGAGATTAAAGAAAATAAGGAATTATTATATGTAACTTAGTTTTACAAGAGCTTGGGGATTTAGGAGATGCGCGCGCGCACACACATCTTTGACTTCAGTGAAGTTACGTCCCAATAAACCCACTGTAAGTTGAAAATACCCTCAAGTGAAAATGCACTTAACAGACCTAACCTACTGAGCATCACAGCTGAGCCTAGTCTACTTTGAACGTGCTCAGAGCACTTATATTAGCCTACAGTTGGGCAGAACCATCTAACGCAAAGGGTATTTTAAAATAAAGTGTTGAATATTTCATGTAACTTATTAAATACTGTAATGGAGTGAAAAACAGAATGGTTGTATGGGTACACACTGGTTGTAGAATTGGTTGTTTATCCTCATGATTATGGGGCTATCTGGGAGCTGCAGCTTGCCGCCACTGCCCAGCATTGCAAGAGAGTATCAAACTGCATATCACCAGCTCGGCAAAAGATCCAAATTCAAAATTCGAATTATGGTTTCTACTGAATGCATATCACTTTCACACCGTCATAAAGTTGAAAAATTCTTCAAACCATCACAAGTTGGGGACTGCATGCAAGCATATATATGTGTGTGTGCATGTATATGTATGTGTATATATACCTATGTGTATGTGTGTAAATGCATACATGTGTGCTTATTTACTTAAATACATAGAAAATATATTGGATTGTTTCTGCATTCCAGCCATTCAAATAAAGGTCCTAATAGAAAAAAACATATATATGTATGTATGTATATACACACACATATAAGTGTATATATATGTATGTGTATATATATATATACACATACATATATAAGCACATGCACATATGTGTATGTGTATAAATATGTATATCAATATACATGTGTGTATGTATATATTTTTTTCTATTAGGACCTTTAAATGAATGGCTGGAATGTAGGAACAATTCAATACAATTCTTTTCATATATTTAAATAATTATGTCTTTCCATTAGTGAAGAAATAGTCATGATAGTTTGCTGTATTTGTCTCTTTTACTTTCTCCTACATGTGATGCCATCCCAATATCATTTGGATTTAAAGGGAAACTAAAAGGTCTAGTAGATAAAATCTCGTGCTCCTTAACACAAATGAACTGATGAAAAGTATCAGAAAATGGCAGGATTTAGTAGATATAAAAAGTGTACAAAATTGTGGAGTCATAAATACTTTGAAAATACGTATAAGATTGAATATATCAAATACATTCGAGCATTTGTGGCATTTAATATTTCTAGCAAAGATAGAAATACCAGAAATATGCTCAATTCTTTTTCCTCTTCCTCCCTCCCTCTTTTTCTCCCTTTCTTTCTTTCCTTCCTTCCTTTTTGGTGTATAATTGAAGTATATTATTAATATTCATATAACTGTTTTTCATTTTTTATAATTTACCACCTTTCCATCTTTCCTACCAATCAGATCCACTGTACCACTTCCTTTAAGGGAAGGGTATAGATTTGCAAGGTTGGAGGTTGAAGCTGGGACTAGGCTGAAATGGCTCTGCGTTAAGAGAAAATTTTCCAAGACTGGTGGAGAAATGGAAGGAAAAATTAAAAGAAGTCTAGAGCCTGAGGGATGCCTGGGTGGCTCAGTCAGTTAGTGTCTGCCTTTGGCTCAGGTCATGATCCCAGGGTCATGGGATCAAGCCCCGCATCGGGCTCCCTGCTCAGCGGGGAGTCTTCTCCTCCCTCTCCCTCTGCCTGCCTCTCTGCCTACTTGTGCTCTATCTCTCTGTCAAATAAATAAATAAAAGCTTAAAAAAAGTCTAGAGCCTGAGAAACAAAACAATGAGAGGAGGAAGGGCTGGAAAAGATCCCTGCCTGTGCCTTATGGGAAGAAGAGACTGTAGAAAGAATGTATTTTGAGGATGGTTATTGGTTTGCTCTTGGCGGTTTGATGGAAAGTCCTCCCCTCTTCCGCTCTGAATTGTACAGGAAAATCTACATGGCTCAGTAATATTTTTGGAATGAGCAGCTTATCTTTTTAAATGAAAAGAGGTGAGCATAGCATTATAGAGATCTTGAATCGCTATGTTGTACACCTGAAACTAATGTAATAATGTATGTCAACTATACTGAAATAAAAAGATTAATCAATTAGTTAATTAATTTTGAAAGGAAAAGAGGGGCTGAATTGAGGTAAGGCAAAAATCAGCCTTGGGGCGCCTGGGTGGCTCAGTTGGTTGGGCGACTGCCTTCGGCTCAGGTCATGATCCTGGAGTCCCGGGATCGAGTCCCGCATGGGGCTCCCTGCTTGGCAGGGAGTCTGCTTCTCCCTCTGACCCTCCTCCCTCTCATGCTCTCTGTCTCTCATTCTCTCTCTCTCGCTCTCAAATAAATGAATAAAATCTTAAAAAAAAAATCAGCCTTTAAATTAAGACAAAAAAGTGGATGCAGAAACAAGTCAAACCAATCATTAGAGATCTAATGTGGATAGAGACCCAGAAATCATGCAGTTAGAGCAGTTTTCTCTTTATAAATAGCGAAACTTTTGCAGTCCTTATATTTTAAAGATATGGACGAGAGGTTAAAACAGTTCACAGGAGCTGGTACACACTCATGTACAAACACAGACATGCAATTTGAAAACTTGGGACTAGTTCAGAATTGTTCAGGAAATGTGATTGTGTTTCAGTTAGCATTTTAAATATAATGGTTTGGATTCCATTAGGAAGTTTAAATCTTTTTTGTCTGTGATTTGTGTGTATGTGTAAGACATTATAGTACATTCATCTAGAGTGTATTTTAAATTACCAAATCAAAATATACTTTGATTCTTTTTAGTTGAAACAGCTGACAATTGGTCACAGAATGTAATTATTCTGTTTTATAGAGCCTAATTTCATGACCACATGGAAGAGAATGATTTAAAAAGGTCTAGACATAGCAGAAAAAAAAGAAATCATAGTTCAGGTATAAGAAAATGGCAGGAGTCCAAAGCTCTAGCATTTGAAAAGAAGCTAATAAAAAGATCACAGAGTTACAATTTGACCTTATTTTTTTAAAAAGCTGATCCACCTGGAGAGGGGGTGCTATTTAATTTAAAGACAGAGAAGGTGAGAGATATCCTAAAATGATCAAAGGGATGCCAATGCTTTTGCCAGATGGGCTGTGTGTTCATTAAGAATATTTAATAGTCTACATTTAAATGCCTAGAATAGAGGTTTTATAAGGTCGATGTTTCACTGAAATTTTAATTGAATAATTAGTCTAAATTCTAAACTAGGAACTAAAATGATGATCTTATTTAAACAGGATAACTGAGGGCATTAGATGATTTTTAATTACATTGTTAATTGATTTTCTCTTTAATTTTTTTCCATGATTGATTATAGTCCATTCAATTGCAATGGATGTTAATTCTTGCTATGATTTGGTTCCATATATTGAAGTTCGTGTTTTTTCTTTTCTATTTTCCTATTCCCTGTCATTGTTGTTGACAGTTTTTATAATACTACATTCCTCGGTTATGTTGGTCCTGATTAACAGTTGCTACACCTTAACTAAATATGTTTCTTTATGTCAGTTATACTTTATGATCTTCTTAAATCCCATATAGCTTTTGATTGGTAATTTAACAAATATCATAAACATATGAAATATTTTTGATTATTCTTGTTAGTAAAGAAAAATAGAATCTACATGAATATTATGAAAAGAGTGTAATGCAAATCTTAACAGTTAATATCAATGGCTAATTACATGTTCTCATGCTTTCTCTATGGGGTGTTCTTATCTCCAGCCAAACAGACACAAAATATGATTTTGTTTAAGGAAGTGAAAATAACTATACTGGCAGTTTATTTATCCTCTATCATTGGAAAATGAAAGGTTTTCCTTAATAAAGTTTTTTGCACATAGATGGATTTTCTAGAAAACTGAATTTTATGCCTTTAAATACTAATCTTTAAAGTTTATAGCTGTTTTTATGGATATTTAAATAACATGTTCCATCTAGTTTCTTGCCTTTTTAACCAGGGAATACTGAACATAATTTAAACTTTTCTTGATGACTGAAGGTCAAAAAATGAATACAAATTATTTTAACCTTCTGCAATTAAAGGGCCTCAGAGGCTAGAAAGACTTAGATGGTTTATGCTGTGATGAACTTGGCCATAAAGCTAAGGAACTTATGAGCAATGGCTACACCATAGATAAAGCACTGGAGAGTCAGATTTTTCTCCCCCATGGGCTTTAATTTTTAACTCAACCATTGCAGCAAGTTTTGATTGTGGAAATCATTAAAGTTCAAAGCTTATCAGAGGACTGGACATATTTACAAGTAGGGAAAATATTTCTTATCTACCCGAAAGAAATGGATACTTGCAAAGTCCAGCTCAGAGCAACAACTGCAAGAAATACTCAGGCAGGTTTGAATTCCAGTAGAGCATCCTTCATAGAATCCATACTTCATGGATTAAAGAAACAGGAAAAGATACAGCACAACTAGTAGGCATGCTGATGCTGAGTTCAAATTGTTGCAGAAAGCTTCTGTGTCTTTAAAAAATTGCAGCCAATAAGATTGGATTCTCTCTGCAATTCTAATATAAGATCTGATGCTAGCAAGTTAACAGGATTTGTGAAAGCAAATCAGTATATTTCAAAGTGACTCCTATGGCAGATAGAACCACGATAAGAAAGAAAGATACACCAGAAGGTTGTGGGCACTTCAACAGTCATTTAAACCAAGACTTTCACTAATTCCTTAGTGAAGAGGAATTGAGATGAAGTACTAGAGATATAATTTATGTAATTTCTATTATTATTCATCCTCCTTCTACAGTAATCACAGAAAGTAATTCCACAGGGTACATCTCCTAGAAGAGTACAGATTTTATTGATTTTCACTATGTTGTAGAATCTCAGGTTAGAACATGTTCCTTGTTTAAGAATTTTTAAAATACTGTCAGATATATATGTGGGTATGTATGTGTGTGTGTATATCTCCGAGTATATATAATGTGTGAGGGGCTGTATTATGAGTCGGTGAGTGTACATGTGTCGGTACATGTTACCTTGTTCATTCTGTACTGAGGGGTTAGTTGGTCTCATCTTATTCATTTCTTCTTTTTAATATCTCTAATACTTAAAAGTAGAGTTTGCAAAAATTTTTAAGGAAAGCTTTTCTTAAAGTATTTCTTTTTTTTCTTAAAGTATTTCTTAAAGAAAGAATCCCATCCATATTAAATTAAAAGTATAATTTGTAGCTGGCATAATTATTTTATAACACATTGATTAATAAATGTCTATTTCATATGTGAAACATCTCTTTTCTTCTTCAGTAACTTTCTTTATTAAATGATTTTCTCAGACTTTGTCATCTGCACCAGCCTTTAGGAATCTCTCTGCTTCATCAAACCCTAATTTCTTTCCAAATCCCATTTTAAAGGTGATCATTTCTCCTCTTCTTGGCAATCTGCATTTCTGTCTCCTTTGGTTACTACCATAGCTAAATGTCTGACATGATTCATTTCAACTCTGAAATATTCCTCTTCTTGTAATCTGTCCCAGAAGCAGATGTATCATGTAAGTAGGCACACTGCATTGTGAAAAAAAAAATATATATGAGAAGAACTTAGGCAAGAAATATATCTGATTACAAATATAAACTATCTAGAAATGAGTTAAACCCAGGGTTCTAAATTTCTTTTCTTTTTTATTATTGTCATTTTGTCCAACCAAGTATATGTCAGTGTGATAAAGAGGTTTAACTTAAAAATAAAAAAATAAAATCCTTGGACAAGAGAATGATTTCTAAAGAAGACAAAGTTTGCTTTAACACTATTTTAGTAATTTTTTATTTGACATTATAATTCCTTGTTGTATCTCCACAAATTAATGGTTATACTTCATTACTGCTAAAATTTAACTAGATATTTTTACTCTAAACTCTAATTATGACATGGAATCAGGGCAAATTTCATATATCAATCTGAATGCATCATTCTCTTACTTTATTTAATTTTCCCACTCATGTTCTTATGTGTGCTGAATTTCATTAAAAATATTTCCAACATTTTTTTGCTTGAATAATATAATTTGTAAGACTGAGGAGACCAGATAATTAAATAAAAAGTGCTTCATCCATGGGATCCAGAGTAGTTGATGGATGGCAGAATTCAAAAGGACCCAAGAATGTAGAAACAGACCAGTTCAATATTCCTCAAGAAAGAGCAATGCAATGACTAATAGATTTTTAGAATTCTCATCATTTTAATGTTATTTACCCAAACCACATCCAATGTGTTGTTGATTTTATCTCTGCAATGACCCATCTTCCCTCTTTCTGAAGGGTTCCCTATAAATGTCTTCCTTTAATATCATCCATCAGAAAAGGAAAATAAAAGGTAAGTTTATCAAAGATCATCTATGAAGAAAAATTATTAATCTTAATAACTTCCCATAATTAGGAACAAGAGGTTTAAATAATTGATGCCAAAACACAAATAATTGTAAATTAGATTAAAACCAGAGCTTGAAATTTGCCTACTTATGATTATTACTAGTTACTAGGTATGCAATTAGTTTTATTCTATTAGTTCTGGAAAGAGTTCCACAAAAGATAATAATCTGTTAAAACTTCATTCATATTCTCTGATCACTTGTAGTCACTATACACAAAGGCTAGAAATTGACCAAGGATGGTTCTGTAAGTTCAGTGCTGGAGTCATTACCTTCAGAAGTGCTAATCTACACTGTCTTGGTTTGTATTTGTCTTTCAATGCAGGTATTTACGACACTAAAATTAGTGGGCTGCTTAGATCTTCTCTAGGGTCTAAATATATAACCATAAAAATATGATGGGAATTATACAAATCCCCTAAGTCCAGAAATGAGAGAGCTGAAGGTACCATGACTAAGGATATTAGCTGAGGACATATGTAACCATTTTAGGACTGAATTCATCTTTTAATGTGATATAAAATAAAAGTAACCAACTGTAAAATCTTAAAGAATTATCTGACATAGAAAATTGGATTAAAGATTGAGTGAGTATAATTTTAGTGACACTGATAGCTTTTGAATATAT
Organism: Mirounga angustirostris; assembly: GCF_029215605.1. Classification (NCBI taxonomy): domain Eukaryota; kingdom Metazoa; phylum Chordata; class Mammalia; order Carnivora; family Phocidae; genus Mirounga; species Mirounga angustirostris. The sequence continues at coordinate 146,461,362 of NW_026991710.1, read as the reverse complement.
GAAACCTTAAGAAATAAAACTGCCCTTGACTAAAACCTAGAGAACATTAAAAATGTATGAATATTATTATTAGAAAATATAATTAAGAAGAAGATGTGAGGGTTGGCATCATGACCTAGAGCAATACTTGAAATGGACAAAAATTATATAGCTAAATTTATGAGCAAATCAAAATTATCATTCAATTATAACTGTACTTTGAATTTTATTTAAAATAATCATGTGATGCTCCTTTTTTCTTGAAGATCCTAGAAAGCTAGATACAGAATGTCCTAAAGAAATAAGACCTTGATAGATGTATGTAATGATTCAATTATGCTAATAATGCCAAACATAAATATTAGGAAAGTTTTCAAACAGATATGGAAAAGTGCAAAGTTGTGTGTATTCTTTATTCAAACAATGAGACATACATCCTAATAACAAGATGAAAGTTGCCAGAAGTCACCAGTAAGCCAAAAGCTGTGGAACAAGCCTCAAGGGAACCTTCGAAGATAAAGGAGAGAAACAGCCCTATTGTTACCTAACCTTCTTGCCCTTTTCTATTTCTTTCTAATGCCCAAGAAAACAAGTGATGGACTAGCCAAATGATACAATTTTTTTTTTAAGATTTTATTTATTCATTTGAGACACAGAGATACAGAGAGAGAATGAGCATGAGTAGGGCGGGAGGCAGAGGGAGAGGGATAAGCAGGCTCCCCGCTAAGCCAGGAGCCCGACGTGGGGCTTGATCCCAGGACCCTGGAATCATGACCTGAGCCGAAGGCAGACGCTTAACCATGTGAGCCACCCAGGCGCCCCCAAATGATACAGATTTTAAGATACTTTTAGTTCTGTGACTTCTAGCCTCAATTACCTCCCTCACTTCCTAGTTCATAGTATTAGTTTATTAGATGGAATTTATTTTTTTAATCGATTATTTTTGCCACTAGATTTTCTACTGGAAAAACCACTCATTCTGTACATCTCATATCATGTGTTCTGTAAGAGCTTTACCTCCCATACCAGATGTGAAGTCAATAAAAGAAACATGGCATTTTATTGGGGATGGGCACATGACTCAATTAGGATGAATGAGACTTTCTCTGAGACATTGGGGAAAGAATCCTCACTTTTTCTAACTGGATTTGAACCTAAAAGCAGGCTTTCTTAACATTGCAGTTTTCTCTGAGATCCTAAGGCAAAATGGATTAGTGAAATATAATACTTAATAAAACTCAAATATAATAAGCAGCCTAAATTACTAATTCTAACCACTTTACCCTCTTGATAGCATAAGAAGAGCTATTTGTTAAAATTTGCAGGATGATTTATGGTGAGGTTTTCTTTGTATAGTTCTGCAAGCAATGCACCTTCCCAGGGAGAGTTAAAGTGTCCATTAGGGAAAGAGGCAAAGCAAGAAGCTTATAGTCCCTGCAAGCAAGCATTATCTTAGAATGGTCCCAGTCAGGTAAACACTAAACTTTTTGTCTTCCTTCCTCTCCCACATATGTATTTTGAACCCACCCTCCCCACTGCTCCCCTACCCCAATTCCATCATGGGAAAGAACCTGTCAGGTTATTTGAGAAGGAGGCCATCTAAATGACAGAACCATACATTAGGGTGAAGTGACAGTATTTGTAGCCCTGAATCCAACCATGCTGCTATCTAATTTACTCTGGATTTTTTCAGTCCTGGGAGCAGTGCTTAAGTTGTTTTGAGATAAGATTTCTGTCATTTTATACTCAAAGCATCCTGCTTAGATATAGTTTGGGTGATAACTAACTTTTTTTCTCCTTAATGTTAAACACTTATGTTTATAAAAATGACATCTTTTTGGAAAGATGCAAAGTGTCTCAATTCCCTTTTGTGCAGATTTCCTTATAACATCAAAAATTATTGGGGCACCTGGGTGGCTCAGTTGGTTAAGCAGCTGCCTTCGGCTCAGGTATGATCTCTTGGTCCTGGGATCAAGCCCTGAGTCAGGCTCTCTGCTCAGCAGGGGAGCCTGCTTCTCCCTCTCCCTCTGCCCCTCCCTCTGCTTGTTCTTTCTCTCTCACACTCACTCTCTCTCTCTCAGATAAATAAAATCTTTAAAAAATCAAAAATTACAATGACTACAATTATGACTATGTATTATTATAACTATTACTACTAGTAATGCTACTACTGCTATTTCTATTAGTGATCATAATGATAAAATATAACAGACAGTTACTAGGTATACCATTAATTCTCAACAAGCCCAGCCTTCTGGAGGTAAAGGGATATGTAACGAATTCTAGATAGTTCTTGGCTGGCATGGGGTATGCCACTTTCACACTGAGATAGTAAGACTCCCCTACAATTTTCCAGCTTCTCTGCCAAAGCTATGCAGTGGAGAAGACCATGAGCTCTAGGAAATGAAGCTCCTCCATTAGTCTGGATCTCTTATTGACTGTGCAAAGAAGAGTCCCTTTCCAATCTGTTTTAGATACGTTTAGAAGTCACTACATATTTGTGGGTTTTTTTCCTTAGCATTACATAGCTTACAATAACAGAAACTATCAATGCTCTATTCACATCTTCTCATTTTATCCTGCAGTTTATTTGTAGACAGTTCCCTGTTTACACAAGCAGTTTCCCATTTTTCTCTGCTTCCACAGATTCTGAGGCTGTAAAGAGTTGGAGGTGGTGGTGGTTGGCCAATGCTGCATGGTCAGGGGAATAAATACACCACAGGCAATTCTTAACTTTCAAGGAATGAAAACTGATGGATAAACAAATATTTTTTGTTGAGATGTGTCTACAGTCCCAGAGGGTCTCCCATGGGATTGATCTGAGTTGTTCACAGTGATAACCCACATACTAACATACCCTTCACTGGCTTTCCTTTATCTCCTGCTTAATGCCCTACTCCCTTATCATGCTTCCTGGAAATCACATCCTAAATAAACTGCGTGTAACGGATCTTTACATCAAGGTTCTCTCTTGGGAGAACCCAAACTAAGAACAATTTTGATAGGCAGAGATGTAAAACTGATAACGCACAATGTTGGCACTCAAAAACTCAGGTCTGTCTCATTCAATTTCTAGTTAAGTTTCCAATCTTAATTGATATAACTCCTGGTCCTATTTCAAAAATCTATTAATATAGTACATTTATTATTAATATACATTATTCACTTGTGTGAAGAAGGAATTTTATTTCATTTTTTCTTAGTGGGAATTCAGTGTATTAATTTTATTAGAAGTGTAAATATACTTTGCAATCATATTGGCACAGTAGATGGAAATCTCTGTGAGGAGTTGTGTGAGAATTCCTGACAACATGGAGAGAAATAGATCCCAGATTCACTCAAAGGTCTATGATTTGTTCACATATATTAAAAAATAATAAGTACCTCAGAGAGTCAGGAAAAATGTTTTATTCTATAAGCTAAGAGCACTTAAACCTCGCAGGAAGGTCAAAAGAGATACTGGTGTTGGAATCCTGAAGTGCAAATGATGGGACAAGATAGGGAAGCACATTATTTATCTATGAAGTCACATCCAAGAGTTGGACTTGCAGAATTCAGAACAGGAGCAAGGTAATAGAACAGAGAAGTGAGGAAAAATGATTCATCTATGCTTAAAAGAAAGCCTTGGGAATCATACTCTCAGGGATCCACCAAACTTGGTGGCAACAAGAATGTGTGAGGGATGTTTAGTAAAGAGACTGAGAGTGTATTAGAATCTGTTGGTCCTGGAACACAAATTTCAGTAGACAAAAGAGAAGGGTTTGGAAGGGAGAAAAGAGATGGGTGGTCAGGCGCTTATGGAGAATATGAAGATTGCAAAGGTTTGAATACTGGATGTTTACTAAGATGGTACAGATATGAGACACAATAAGTACTGTACTAATTGTTCCTTGCAGGATGATGATTACAAACAAGAACAAAACCAAAAAGCATTGCTACAACGTACAATTCTCTCTACATTTCTTCTGGGTCAGCAAGGATACGAGAAGGTGGCAAGGTAGTGAAGGTCTAGTCAGACACCATTCTCGCTCTGGGCAGGGGTCTCACCAGAGCAAGAACCTAAATGGAAGCCGGAAGTCACAAGTAATTGGGTGGGTGGCAGCATGGCACATTTTTTTTTTTAAACCAGATCTAGTGTGAGGCTTTTGCTGAGTCTGTTCCATGGAAATTCTTTGGGCAAATTCAGCTTATCTGTGAACAGGAAGATTCTGACCAAGAGTAACTCATTTTCTATATTGCCAGACCTAATTAGCCATAATTGTTAAGTTAGAGCTCATTTTGTTATATATCATTAAAAGTTCAACAAAATTGTTTTCCCATTCTGTGGTGCTGCAAGGGATATACTGAAGACCCTAAGAGTTCCAGTTAAATCACTGAAAACTGGAATATCCTCCTAATCCCTGTTTTCTGTTTTCTTCTTGAGGTCATAAACACTCATGGCTCTAAACATTCACATTCTATACATACTGATGCTACCATAGGAGGAGGACCATTAAGGCATAAATAATTCCCCCAAAGTAAACTTTTTCTTTCTCATCATGTTCCATAAACAAATAGGCAGGCTGTTTATATTATTGTGGAAAATACAGTTCTATTACATATTAAAAATTTCAATGTTATGGTATATTACTAATTTAAGACCTTTGAAGATATATTGATATATTCACATGTAAAATTAAGAGCTATAACTTTTTGCTTCAAACTACAAAAACATTTGCAAACTAACAGACAGTTTATAGCACAATAAAAGAGGACCTAAACATTGTTTCTTAGCAATTTTCAGTTTTCTTAGAATCTGTCATGTTTTTATCAAACATGTGAGAACCTGTAAAGTGAAAATGAAGCTAATATAAATGTTGTCAGAAATGGGAGTCAATGTTTCTTGATTTATAATGCTAGCAGGGAGATGAACGTTTTAGATATTTTCAAGACCCCGGAAATGAAATTAAACTATCATTGCTCTCAGTTAAAATGCAACACTATACCCAATAAACAAACACTCCATGTCCAGGGAGCCAATATTAAACCAACTTGTTTTCTTATGGTTTAAAGACATTATAGTCGCTGGACCATAATCTAATATAGAAGGTAAAACAAATATTAGCCCTTCAATGCCAGTCTCTTAATCTCTCCAGAAATAGCACACATTTACAGAAAACAGTTTGCTACTCTCTCCATGCAAAATATTCTTCATTTGAGTCTCCCTGTGTTTAAATTGAAGCTGTGGGTTACATTTCCTTTCAACAGCAATTATAGGGGTCATCATGGTGTTATCCCCCAAATCTATCCCACCTCTCCACCACTGTGTTTCTACAAATTTGGGAGATTGAATATGGTTGGACCTTAAAATTGATCATTCATGAATACCTTATTTCTTTACCTAGTAATTAATGCAGGCATCTAGTTAAGTTAATTGATGGATATGAGGGTTGCTTCAGGAATGGGAATATGACCTAAGTCAGACAAACGAAATACCAAGACATTTTGGGATTCTGGCACAAATTTCCTCATGTTTAAGAGAAAGACTTAGAGAAATACAATGTCTTTTTCTTCTGGACATTAGCACTTGAAAGTGTAAGGATGTAGCTATGCTGTCTTAGAAATCAGCCCTAGGACAAATTGTGCATACGATGAAGGGCATGTTTGGCACAACCCCTGGGAGGGAAAGCCAGGGCCACCAGGTTAAGCCAACCCTAAAACCCCCCTAGCCACCTGTCTTCCAGTTTCATGAACCTGTACATGATTTTGCTTTAAAAAGTTTGTGAGTCTTTTGTTTGTTTCTGTGTTTGTTTTTCTAATTTAAGGTTAAAAGTATCTTAGCAGATACAGAAGTTTTGATTATGTGGTTCAGCATCATCTTCAAATAATTCACTATTAAATAGTCTTTAATATTATTTAATATTGAAGTAATATTTCAATAGTAAATAACTTAAAATAGAAGAATATAATTTTACTACTGGACTGTTAGGGGTTGACTTGTGTCTGCACTGTAATCTGCAGGAAAACAGACCCATAAATTCAGAGAACAAACTCATGGTTCCTAGAGGAGGTGAGGGGAAGATGGGCAAAATGTGTGAAGGGGAGTGGAAGGTACAGGCTCCTCGTTATAAAATGAGTAAGTCACAGGAATGAAAGGCACAGCATAAATATTATAGTCGATGGTATTAAATAGTGTTGTATGGTGACAGATGGTAGCTACACTTGGGGTGAGCAAGCATAACCTATAGAGTTTTTGAATTACTATGCTGTACACCTGAAACCAATATAACATTGTGTGTCAACTATACTTCAATTAAGAAAAAGGGTAATCTGCTGGTATACACAACTTTTTTTTAAAGATTTTATTTATTTGAGAGAGAGAGAAAACGAGCAGGGGGGAGGGATAAAGGGAGAGAGAGAAGCAGACTTCCTGCTGAGCAGGGAGCCCGATGAGGGGCTTGATCCCAGGACCCTGGGATCATGACCTGAACCAAAGGCAGTTGCTTAATCGACTGAGCCACCCAGGTGCCCCGTACACCCAACTTTGTTTCTGTTTCTGTCCTTCCCACCCTAACCCTTGGACAACCCAATAACTGAAGTTATTTAGAGCCAGCAAGGAGTGATGCTAATTATGTTTCTTTCTAGCAGAGACAAGTTTGTAAATCAAGCTATAGTTCTACAAACCTTGCCAGTAATCATTCCAGAGAAATGTATCCAGATGTTCATTAAGCACACTATTACACTGAAGAATAAAATACTAATAATAAAACAATAACATAATAATACTGACAGTAACAATAATCTCTCTTAACATTCTTTTCTTGCACACACTTGTAAAGTCTTGGTTTTAATTACAATTTTAGTACCTCTACTAGGAAACTATTATAAACATATTGCACATATTATGAAAGCTGAGCAGTAGTTGAACGAAGGCACTAACATAATTTGGTTTCTACATATGTTAGGAATCTGCCTTATAAAATAATGACCCCTGAAATATCACACTGATACAAAGCAAAGTAGATGAAGGGCAAACAAAATTATTATTACTCAGATTTAAAACTCTAAAAATGGATCTTCTGTTTTTGAAATAATAATTTATGCATTTCGAAATTACTTTTACTTTACAGAATTTTCCATATGCCAAATAAAGCATAGCATCAAATGATAAATATCTTCTTAATAAAGATATGTATCACTATTGCAGAGAATCGCCCACTTAATGTTAAAAGTACTGATTCAAGTATATGGGCTATTAATTTTCTGTTTGTGTAAGCAAGCTGGGCAGGGTGACAGCAGGAATGAGCTTGTAGGAGGCCATTTAAAAGAACCATATAAAATGAATCTTAATAGAAATGAAAATTCCATGCCCCAATTGCAGGTAGTTAAGACTTACTTGGTTATATAAGCTTTTTCTTCGTACAATGGTCATAAATGTTATATTATCCATTCTTTTCAACATCATTAAAGGTATTTGAAAAAAATATAATGTGTAGTACATGATATATAACTTTTCTAAACTGGTATCTTGCTACATTTAAATAGTTCACCAGCTTCTATTTTTATACCTCCATTTTTTTCTGGTTGTAAGAATATAAAATGTTATTCAATATTAAAACATTTAAAATCAATAAGAGGGGGGCGCCTGGGTGGTGAAGTTGGTTAAGCATCCAACTCTTGGTTTCAGCTCAGGTCATGATCTCGGGTCTGAGATCGAGTGCCACATCGGGCTCTGTGCTCAGTGGAAAGTCGGCTTGAGATTCTCTCTCCCTCTCCCTCCATCCCTCCCCCGTTTGCTCTCACTCTTTCTGTCAGAACATTTCAAAATATATTACATTGCAAGGATATATCCATAGATTATGTGACTAATTTTCTGCAGATAACCTATTTTAGGTTTTCTTCAGGTTTTGGTAAAATGAACAATGCTGTATTGAACCTAATTAGACATTTTCTTTTACTCATTGGTAGATACGTTTTTAATTCCTAGGAATGGGAATGCCAGATCAAAATAAATGAATATTTAGACTCTTACCCTGCAAAATTTCCATCCAGAAGTATTAAATATTATAATCTGACCTCAAATCCAAGCAGTCTCTCTTCTCAGTTGATATTCTGGTATGCTCCCTCTCATTATTTACATTTTGATCTCTATAAACAAGATGTCTCGAAAACAAGTTTTCCTGATTACACTCTTATGAGCATATATAAGAGGGAGTCTTTTGCCATATCTCTGACAAAAAATGGAGATTATCATTGGCTAAAATTTTACTAATTTGGGAAAACATTTTATTAATATTTTAATTTTTTAATCTCTGGATTCCCTAGATGGTGTATTTATTTTTATCTTTTTTGGCCACTTATAATTTTAATTAAATAATTGTATAGCTTGTTACATTTTTATATTTGGTTATCATTTTGGAAATATTTTTTTCCAACTGAATTTTCCGTTACACCCCCATTGCAATTTTGTTCACTCTAACTTATTGGCTCCCACTTATTTATTTTGCTTCTCCCTCCACTCCTGAGTCCTTTGGTTGTAAATGAATCATTTTCATTACTGATTTAAATATCCCTGTCTCCTTTTCCTATTTTTTTTGTTGCAATAGCAACAAAACAATAATAAATCACTTTTAATATGCTTGTGGACTACCCACGTGCATTAGGATGCAGCTCTAATCTAGCCAGTGAATGGATAGAACACCTCAGTGCTCAGGAATAAACAGCTGCTTAAATATTTAACTGGCCAATGAGTTTTGAGTGGACTTGTTGATCTGTGTCATTTCTGAGCTGGCTCATTTACTTGCTGATTAAGACCACTCACAGCCTTCTGCTTCAGCACCTAGCAATACTTCAGTGGACACTCCATCAGCCTGGGTGTGGTTTAAAAGACTTGGTGTGTTGCAGAATATCCTAGCTTATCCTGATGATATACATAATTCCAATCATTATGCATTTTTAATCTATTGAGAAAAATAAAGGAATAATACACTTTTCATCCTCTATTCAAAGAAAGAGCAGTATAATGGGAAAAAGAAATAGCGTTTTTTTAAATTCTTGATCATGTCACTTTCACTAGCACTCCCAAACCTCACTACCAAAATTTCATGAGGCCTAAATTACAGTTTTATCTACTGTAATATTTTATTTAATGCTATGTTTTAGCCCCTCCCCTACTTTATATATATATATAGTATTTTATACATAAAATACTTTAGATATAAATATATGTAGTACTTATAAAGTACTTTATATATAGTATTTATAGTATATTGTTAAAGTATACATTTTATATATATACATACTTCATATATAAAGTACTTTATATATAGTATATATATATATATATATACATATATATAGTATATACATAAAAAGTATTCCCATTCTCTCATCACTTCCCTTTATGCCTTCTTCCATTTCATGAGAGTCCATTCACTTTTCTCTTCCAAATGTTAGTTAATGCCCTCATGTGGATGATACCCACATACACATTTCTAGTTCAAATAATCTTTCTTATTTTACAAATGTCTACCTTAAAATCATGTTCTATTAACCCTAATGAATGCTCAATTAACCATTTGGCTAGATAAGACAAGGACTGCATAGATAAGATTAATCTATTATTATCGGGTTATTCCTCTGCTTCTTAGCTGCTCATTGACAACATAATACATTTCACACTACTCATGATTCATTACACCATACGGTTCCCTTATACTTAATACACTCATTCCAGTGCCTGACATTTCTGTTTGGAAGTTCTTTGTGCAGATGAACTAAAGTTTACCAACATATTCTAAATCTGTCTCTTTTTTTTATTATTATTATGTTATGTTAATCACCATATATTACATCATTAGTTATTGATGTAGTGTTCCATGATTCATTGTTTGCATATAACACCCAGTGCTCCATGCAGTACGTGCCCTCTTTAATACCCATCACCAGGCTAACCCATCCCCTTACCCTCCTCCCCTCTAGAACCCTCAGTTTGTTTTTCAGAGTCCATAGTCTCTCATGGTTCGTCTCCCCTTCCAATTCCCCCCCCCTTCATTCTTTCCTTCTTGATATCTTCTTCTTTTTTTTTTTTTTTTAACATATAATGTATTATTTGTTTCAGAGGCACAGGTCTGTGATTCAACAGTCTTAAACAATCACTCTTGACCCACAGAAAGGGTTAATCTCTTTCTCACAGGATAAACTTTCAGGTATAGGGAGATCTTAGCTTTCGGCACTCTGAGGGACAACATACGCAGGTCTTCTCCTAATATGTATATGTACCTATTCTGGCTTTCATCATCCCAAAAGTTTACCCATTCCACTGTTTAGGTCCTGCAATCTAAAGCTAATTATACCTCCTCAAGTGACAATGAAATATTCTGTATTGGGGTGGTTAGTGGAGACCAAAAAACACCATTATTCCTTTTAGGGGAATTTAGAGGGGATGTATAATAAAAAGAATGAGTCAGGACAATACAAAAGAGGAAAGAAGTGACTGTAATTAATTTAGCACAGGTTTGGAAGGTCAATCCATGTCAGACTGAAAATTAAAAGAAATGAATGTCTGAAAGCATAGTATGGTACTGTTAGCCCCCCATTATTTTTTAAAGACACTCCTGCAAACACAGATAGTCACCGATATAGTCTATTAGGAAAGATCATTTATATTTACATAAATTAATTTTAACTAGTACTCTGTGAAACCTTAGGCTATGCTAAATGTTACACTTTCTAGTTTCTAAAACAATGAATTATTTTCTCAAAAGTATGATGCAAACTCCTTTAGAAAACTTTCTGCAAGATTTTGTTTGGAAAAGAAAAGTTGTCTCTTAAAAAATAATTTTAGTAGCTTCCAAAAAGCACAAATCTGCATCACAAACTGAATCAGAATTCTGCTACTCCCTCCTACAAACGTCAATTGTATCAGCCCCATGTTTTAGTAAGAGGTTCTTCTAAAAGGGGTTATGTAATTACACACATATTTATTCAAATACACTTACTATTACCTGTTCAGCACTGGTCTCCTAAGAAGTTTATGGAGTTGGGACTTTAAAGGAAAGTGACTTTCATTTATATAAGTGTACATTATATGGATAATATGAAGATAATTAACTGAATAGCCTCTGTAATTTAGGACTGAATCAATTTTAATCTATGCCTAGTCAAAAAAATCTACCCAGGATTAGGGAACACAATTTATAATGAATAAAAAGAAAAAAAAAAAGCCAACATTATGGATTGGGTTCTTTTGTTAGCAAGTTGAATTGGAGCCTTTTAGGATTATTTCAGGAACATGCGTGCAGATTGAAATAGCATCAATTTAACTGGCAGCCAATTCACCGCTTTCCATTAGATAGATATCCAAGTCATGAATTGCAATGAGAATTTAATTTGCTTTCAAAGCCAGTAATATCTGATCTAAAAAGCTATAGTAAGAAAAGTATGAATTTTGCCCACGAAATAGAAATACTTTGTCATAACTGTTGATTATTCACACTTCCATGACTATTGAAGAGGTAGCCGTCTATTAGTTGATAATAATAAGTGTTTATTTTTATAGCCAATTTTTTTCCTCTACCAATTACATAGTTATTTATTAATACAAGACTGTACTACTATTTTCCTGATTTTTATTCCTTACTGCATCAAATACTTACTAAAAACATTAACTAGAGTAGGAAGTTTTGCTCAAATATGAAATAACAATTTTAAAAGTAAGAGATCAAATCCAGCTTCTGGTCCAGAGGCAGATTACAAATAAGTGAGCACTGATGCCTAATCCCTTCAGATACTAAATCCTCACCCATTCTTTGGCCTCCATCTGGGCTTTTAAATAATGATCCACTGATACAATGGCTTCTTTTAACATTCATGCTTTGCTTTCTTAATTAGGATGACTTTATAAAGAGTCTTGATATTTTTTAGGTTGAGACACCTCTGTTTCTCATATTTCTCTTGACTATTTTTGTGTTCTTACTCTTTGTTTATGACAATTAACATGAAACTGAAAAAATATCACAGAAGAAAAAATCCTGAAAATATTTTGATTGGCCTCTGTATTGAACAGTGGGATCTGGGGATACTTGAAGAAATCATTTGGGAACAAATGTTGGAAAAGTGACATTTTTGGTTCAATATTTTCTCATTTATAACTCACCTTTATTTGGGTCTTTCTTTAAAATCACTAGTAATCCACATTTTGGAACTAGCAATCTAGTTCTTGTGCATTTAGACATTCTTAAATGTCTATGAGTTTTTGTTACTTTTTTATGAGACAAATTTTCTTTCAACTACATATGTTAATCTTTTTGTGTTCTCTTTAAGAAGTTTGTTCATTTTTGCATATGACTCATAAGTAGCAATGTTGCTAAAGTCTCTTAGTTCTATGAGTGCAAATGACTGCGGCCTGGTTTTCTACATAGGTAATCACATGGGTTGGCAAATCAAAATTGGGCTGCTTCCTTTCCAATGTTTGTCTCTTATTTCTTTTTTATTCTTGTTTTGCATGGGATAAGACAACCAGTGCATGTTGAACAGAAGCTATTTCATTGATGCCCTTTTTTGACCTTGACTGTAATATCTGCCTTAAGATTTTCAGTAGATACCACTTGTGAAGTTCAGTGAATTCTATTTTCTTATTAAAGCTGACACATAATGTTACATTAGTTTCCAGTGCACAACAGAGTGACTCAACATCTCTATATGTTATGTTATGCTCACCAGAAGTGTAGGTACCATCTGTCATCATATAATGCTATTACTGTGCCTGTTACTCCCGTGATATTCATTCCATAACTGGAAGCCTGTACCTCCCACTCCTCTTCACCCATTTTGCCCATCCTTCCACACGCCTTCCCTCTGGCAACCATCAGTTTGTTCTCTGTATTTATAGGTCTGATTCTGATTTTGTTTATTCAATCTGTTTTGTTTTTTAGGTCTACATATGAGTGAAATCATAGGCCTTTCTCTTTCTCAGTCTGACTTAGCAATTCTATTCTATTCTTCATTCCTCAAAATATATATTGTTTTCTCCTTTTAATTGTTACCTCCATGAACTTGATTTTCAGTGTGTATATGATAATTGCATTCCATCGTTTTACCTGGAATATTTGTACTCATGTTTATAATTAAAATAAGTTCTTAATTTTCTTTCCTTTTTACTGAATTTCTAAAATATAGGATTCTAGGCCAAATTAGGATAGCTTTTTCTTTTCCTCCATTCTCTGATAAGCCATCAATGTGATTACAAAGTGGTAGAATAATAGAGTGATTTGGAATATAGCTCTGAAACCCATTATTTGAGTTAAATCCTGGTTCTGTCTCATATTAGCTGTATGACAGGGTAGATTAGTTAGTTTCTCTGGAGTGTGGTTTCTTCATCTGTAAGGTTAGGATAATAAAAGTTTCAATCTCAGTGGGTATTGTACTGATTCAAAGAATGTATGTAAAGTACTCAGAAGAGTGCCCAGCACATGGTATGCCCTCAATACATTTTAGCTAACTACAAAACAAATGTTGGCTAACAAATTGTAAGAAGATTATAAACAAAAGGCAAATAAGTGTGCAGTGAGGGTACAAGGTTTAAATTCTTTGTAGACATGTTATAAAAAAAGAAAAGTTCTATCAGTGTGAAAGAAAAAGTGAGTGATGTAAATTTCCCTCTATGGATAAGAATGGGCTGTTACTACTCCTGGTAACCTGTAAGGTAGATGCAGATGCCAGAAACAACTCATTCATGGAGCTTGGCTATTTGAGGGACAAATATATAAATTGATCCATACCTAGGAGGAATGGACAGTCCATGAAGGTGTGTGTGTGTGTGTATGTGTGTGTATTGTGTGTGTGTGTGTATATATATATATATAATTTATATATATTTATATATATAAATATAATTTTAAAATGGGAGCTATTGATCATTAATGATGCTGGTGAAAAACTTTTAGACTGAAAGATGGAAAATGCAGGACAGAGCATGGGTAAGGCAAGGACTCTAAAAAGGTGGCTGAGCATATGATCCAGAGAAAAAGGAGAGTAAATTATTTATTTTTTATGTAATCTCTACACCCAACATGGGGCTCAAACTCACAACCCTGAGATCAAGAGTGGCATGCTCTACCAACTGAGCCAGCCAGGTGCCCCTAGGAGAATAACTTATAAATAATAGGAAAGGGGAAAAACCATTGAAGAAGATTAGAGAAGCTTACAGATTTGGTGGCAGAAATTTTATTTACCCCATCCTACTGATTTCTTCTCCTTTTAAAATTGTGAAGTATCAGATAAGGTCAATTTTCAAGGGTGGAAGGAAGGATTGGGACCTATGGTTTTGATGAAAATGAAGATATATGGAATACTTATTACTTAAGCACCAACTTAATTTATATTTTTTTCTTTCTGTCAAAAGTCATCTAACTTTGCATGGTCCCACTGGAAGCTTGGGACTTGCAACAACTCTTTAATAAACATGTTTTGAAAATGGAAGTTCAGGGGTGCCTGGGTGGCTCAGTCGTTAGGCATCTGCCTTCAGCTCAGGTCATGATCACAGGATCCTGGAATCGAGTCCTGCATCGGGCTCCCTGCTCGGCGGAAAGCCTGCTTCTCCCTCTCCCACTCCCCCTCCTTGTGTTCCCTCTCTCCCTGTGTCTCTCTCTGTCAAATAAATAAAATCTTAAAAAAAAAAAGAAAGAAAATGGAATTTCACGTTCACTTGTGACACCAGGCATACAGTACAGACAAATAAGATACCACACTAAAATGACAAATCAGGGGGCGATTATTTAATGACAAATCAGGTGTGATTATTTTAAAGAATTAATCTTAGCATGCTCATTAAAGCTGAGCATATGGTTTCAAATTCTTCATTTCTTCTAAGATAACTACTTTTTTTCCCTTTAAATCTAGAGCTACAGATAATAAGACAACAGGTTAATTAGATTGATCAGTTGAAGTTCAGCCAGGAAAACAGAATTCACAAAAAGTACTTTAAACAGGGAATTTAATAGGCAACTGCCATATAAGCAGATAAGGGACAGTGAAGGCAGACCAGAGATTAGCAGGAAGCCACTTTCCCTCAGGTGTGGAAAACAAGGGCAGGGGTCAGTATTAACAGAGCTCAGCCATTGGGACTGCCAAGTAGGAGGGTAGGGGGACTAAAATCTGGGGAGAATGTGCAGAAGCTGATAAGGATGCTGCCCGATGCATAGAGAGCCAGGAAGAAATAGTCTAGCCTTTAGCCTCCTCCTTCTTTCCAATCCCTATCAGTGCCCCCAGATGGCCAAAATAAGCCCATGGCGATGGCTGGAGATCTTGGAAAGACTAGTTTTTTTGGAATACAGAGGTTAACAGAGAAAGGGCCAAGAGTGAATCTGATAGCAAATAGGCAAATGGCCAACACAATAGGAAGGTACTGTTATGAAAGAAAAGTAGAATGAATTTTTATTGTTTAGCAAATATTTACATTTCTTCCTAAGGGAAATAATGTTTTAAGTCATAAAACTAAGGGTGGAATCTTTCTTTCTTTCTTTCTTTTTCTTGTTCATTGTTTGGTACCTCATAAAATGTCATCAATATATCTATCATTAAAGTTACTGAAAATTATTTCTTATCACCACATCCTGCTATCTAACAATTTAGTTGATGCCTATAAAGACTTGATTGTCAAAAGGATAACATAAACCAATAAGCCAAAATGACAAATTTGGATTTATTCATTTAAAAAATTAGGTAAAAATCTATAATGGATTTGATTTATAATGGATCAATGGATATATAGGTAAACAGTTACTTTTTAAACCACACATCCAACTTTCTGAAAAACAAATCTTCCAGGTTTTTTATGTAAATTATAATAGTATCAGTTATTTTTCTCTTACATTTTATAATATTAATATATGAAGTGTAAGTCATTAAGATTATTTATGAAATAGTTATTTGTTGTTGGGACTATTAGCTGGTATAGAAATTCAATTCTCTTCCTATTGTTTTTTATTTAAATTAAAAATGAATTAAATGTGCTTATATTCTCATCTTATTCCAAAACTAATTTTAAAGCAAGGTAAATCTGGGGAATTATTTCTACATGCCAATATATTATTTCTACACTAGTACCTCTAAACCTCCTATGACGCTACAATTGCAGATACCTTGAATGAAAAATTTTTGACTCATTTACATCTGATGCATTTTCAGTTGAGAAAATTAATCTTTCTGATGCTTCCTTGTCTGAATGCATATTAATCCATTATAAACTACCTAGCTGAATCATAGAATTGTATGCATTTCATTGTGAAAGTCAGCAAAAAATAAAAAAATGTGGTGCTTCTATCCTTGATGTTAAACAATAATTACAGCTATTGTGTTTGCTATAATAATTTGATGGCCAGACATAAATGTTTTTAACTATTCCTAATTTGTTTCATATTACATATTACAACCTTTGCTTATAGCTGATTTAAATATTTTCAAGATTATAAACCAGATAAAATATAGCAGGATTTAAAAAAATATTCTTGCTCTTTTTGATACTTTTGCTCAAAAACAAGTCATTTGTGAATGTTATATGGCAAGTTAGTCAACTGATATATAACAAAAGAAAAGTTTCAGCATATTCATTAAAATTTTATTGTTATTATAAATATTTCCATTTTCAGGTATTTCACGACAAAAAGGAACTGGGTTTATGAACATTTAAAATAAGTATATAATACGTTTACATTTCTACAGTAAATTAGGTATTTTGTGGTTCAAAGATTCAGATATAACTTATTATATGTGGCAAAGACATCAATTTCCCAATTTGCCAGCAGTGACTGATGTTTATAACTTCCTTTAAAAAGAGCATATACTTATTTATTGAGTTACCAAATTTACTAAGTTTTCAATGACAGCCCCAGTTTTTAATAGTCTATTCATTCTTCCCAAGAAAACATCAAAATGCCCTGGAATTCAAATATGTGATGGGTTTTATCAAGTCAAACATCTTGTAAATACTATATAAATGTAATAATCTGTCAAAGTACAGTAGTAAGATAAAGGTGATTGAGTAATTACGATCCCATTTTTAGGGATATCACTGTAAAATAAACCTTGAACCCAATAGAAGGTTTGCAATTAAGTCAGCTACTACAATATGCTTTACTGGGTGGTGGCACTCAGAAATGGGGCAAAACATAGGCCTCAGAATTATCTCACCTAAAACAAGGAAGTTGGGTTATTTTAAAATGATTCTTTCAGTCACTTCCAGTCAGTAAGGGATGTTGTACTCACTGCAGACAGCATTAGTAATATAATTTGTGGAGCCCCGGGCATAATGAAAAAGTGGAGACCTAGTCAAGTACAGGGAAATCAAGCTCCCCTTCCCATGGACCTACTGCCCCTAACCCACTGTGGGCAGGGAACCCCCAAAGGACTGAATTCCCTGGCTGGCTGGAACATGTTCTACACCTGGATGGGGCAGGCAAGATGCCTTGGCTAGGGCGCCTGGGTGGCTCAGTTGGTTAAGCGACTGCCTTCGGCTCAGGTCATGATCCTGGAGTCCCTGGATAGAGTCCCGCATCGGGCTCCCTGCTCGGCAAGGAGTCTGCTTCTCCCTCTGACCCTCCCCCCTCTCATGTGCTCTCTCTCTCAAATAAATAAATAAATAAATCTTTAAAAAAAAAAGATGCCTTGGCTAAATATGCCACTGAGTTAACAACTCAAGCAGGGATTGGTCACTGCCCTGTTCCCAAGATGCTGCTGGGCACACATCCAACTCTCCAGGCATCTTTGCTAAGTCCTACATTGGGATGTCGACGGTGAAGTTGAAATGCATATGCATGCCCTCCTATCTTCCCTCCCTCATTTCTTAGAGAACTGGTTTTCTCCGCAGGGAGGGCAGCAACAGTTGCTAGGTAGAACTGAAGAACCAGCCAAGATTCAATCCAATAGAAAGAGGAAAGTAGGGTTTGGTGAGACCATGTGAGCTAAGATTCTAAGCAACCCCATCTCCACCTCCTTCACTGCACTCTCCATTATCCCAGAGACTTCATTTACGAAACGCAAATTCAAGGACTGCATTTTTAAGGATTTCAAGAACGGCAACAAAGGGCATTTCACAGTTCTGAGTACAGGCTCATGAAATTGGCTCTGACTACTGGGCATCTTTCCATGGTTCTGAAAAGCTTTCAGGCAGGACATGTAGACACTGGAAGTTTTCTGGGGCACAAGGGATACAGCAGCATTTGCTATAGGAGAACACATCAACTTTGGAAGTCTCATGTAAATATTTTTACTCATCAGAATTTAGAAAGGAAAACACTTAGAAAGGTTTGCTCTTCAAAATAAGAGAATTATAAGATAAATACTCATTATGATTCAGAATTTGCACATCAATTACAGAGAAAAAGTTATGTTTATTGTATGACTCACCCAAAATTTTCGCAGCAAATTTTGAAGCCTATCTCAATTATCCCTTGATTTACTGAGGGGTTGATGTGGAGACCATGGGTAGAATACTTGAATGGGCTCTTCCTGAAGAGGCATGGGACCTTTCAAAATTTTTATTATTTATTTTTTTAATATGATCATTTTTATGACCATTCTGAAATTATACCTTAATAAGTACTTATTAGTCAAAATAAGAGTGGGAAAAATATATTTGAAAATGAAAAATGTTTGAATAGATTCAAATATTCTCATCATAACACTAATAGTCTAAAAATGAGAACATTCATAGTTTCAGAAAATTCAATATGGAAATTAAAAAAAAATAGCATATAAAGCAATTAGTAGTTAGGAGTAGTTTTTACTCCTCAAAAGACTGACCAGAAGCGTACATTGTTTCTTTGTAATTTATAGGCCTTTTCTCTCAGGTAGCTTATCATTATTATTTTGTTTTATATACTACAATTTTTTCATAGTGATGCAACTAGATATGGATTCATCTTTATGTATCTTACTTGGAGCCTTTGTACATTTCAACTGAAGACCCCAGAGTAACAGTGGTTTAAAAAAAATTCAGATGCATTATCAATTTTGGATTGCTTTATTTCTTCATTTCCTCTTTTATTTTGTTCTTGATTTTACTTTCAATATGTTTAAGTCTTACAGGTGTTAACTTCTCTTTCATATCACATCTCTACAGGCTGCTTTCTGAACAAATTTCTTAATGCTCTCTTAACCATACCTGTCTTTTAAACTGTGTTCCCCATATATTTATCTAATTGGTGAGGGTTTCTTTTTTTCTTTTTTCCTGTTTACTAATTGAATAATTTTAATTTATTTTTATTTCTAGTAGTTCTTTGGATTTTTTTTCCTACACCTAACTGCTTCTGTTTCATAATGCCTGCTTCTTTTTCATGCTTATTATTACTCTATCCATTTTTAGAAAATGAACAGATTAATTTTTTAAAAAATTATTTTTTTAAAATTTTACTTGGAATTAATAAACCAACTAATTATCTACTTACCTCATTTGTTTTGGAATTTTGTTTTGCAAAATTCTCCTTGTGCTTCTCTCTCCCCTTCTTTTTCTTTGTCCCTCTCTCTAACCCTCCCTATCTAGATGTTCGTCGTCACCTCCAACTAACACTTTTTTTCCCCCTCAAATCTAAAATTAGCATTCATCCTACAGATTGCAGTTTCTATCCAACAATGATTTTAGAAATATGGTTGATCTAGACGCTCTCCAGGGGAGGTTTGGCCTCCCTGGGCTCCCAGTAAGTACGAAAGCTTCCCAATTTTCCTGGTACAACTGCAGCCTCCCCATCCAGGGACATCATCCACACTGTCAGACCAGGTGGTAACATTTGCAACCTCCTTTCAGGTCAGGCAAACTCTGCCTCAAGCTTTATTTTCTAGCAGTAAACCTGACTTTGTTCTCCAAATTGATAGGAATTGCCTCTAGTTCCTGTTACCTTGAGTTCCCAGGTGCCTGCAACTTTCTCTTTCCCTGAGCCCAGTAGGCCCCTACCTTCAACTCTAATTGTTGAGTTGTGTCTTTTTTCCAACTTCTGGTCCTTGGAGATGTCTATCTTGTTTTTGGCTGGGCTGTGTAAATTTTTTTTTCTTTTATATTTTTTCTATCATTGTGATATATTTTGAAAGAAGCAGAGGTGACATAATTATCCTTAAAGTATGAATTTATAATACTTTCTATATCAAAGCCTTGATGATTACAAAGTAGGAAAA
Source organism: Mirounga angustirostris (assembly GCF_029215605.1). Classification (NCBI taxonomy): domain Eukaryota; kingdom Metazoa; phylum Chordata; class Mammalia; order Carnivora; family Phocidae; genus Mirounga; species Mirounga angustirostris. The sequence continues at coordinate 146,441,238 of NW_026991710.1, read as the reverse complement.
CATTGAAGTTGATTTGATATCATGTTAAGGATGTTAATGATGGTTAAACAAAATGCTGTTTATGTGTCTGGCCATGGTACAATGCCCACTAACCTGGGTATAGTTCAGATATTCTGACATTTGAATCACATATAAACCTAGTAATATTCTTACAGTATCTCCATTTTATAGTTGAGGAAACCTAGTAAAGTAAGCTTAAGTGACCTGCCTGATGTCAAAGAACTGAGAAGTGACAGAGCAGAAATATAAAAACTTACTTTCTGACACTGACATTTTATATCATACCACACCCTCTTCTTGTTAATTAAAAATTAAAAGATGCATATCATGACTATAGTTCAATGAAAAGATTTTTTTATTTTGACTTCATATGTAATCCAGAAATTGTTTTCCGAGCCAAGAAACTGCCCACCATTTTGCAACATGAAACAACTGGGACATACTTTTGGGTTTTATTATTATTATTTTAATGTCTATCTATGCTACAGAAGTTGTGATGATTAAAATCAAGTTACAGTTAAAATTATCCTTCATTGTCAGAATGACTCTGGAGACTCTAAATTTTTTGGTTTTTGTTTTCTCTTTTGTTTTGTATTGGTTTCCTAGCTTGGAATAATTTAGATAATATTGTAATTAACAGTTTTTAGAGTTTGGCTAAATCTCAACTGTGACCCCATCTGTGACAGGGACCAAGTAAATGCTCATGAAACTTGTCTCCTTCTCTTTGATGCACAGCTGAACTACTATAACGAGCCCCTTATGTGAAGATGTGACTCTGTCTTGTACTTGAAATGTGAGCTGAGCAGATGGGTTACTACTGAGACAGTTTAGAGAGGATGTGCCTTCCCCACACATTCTCTATTCCAGCTCCCTGAATGCTTGATGGTATCTGGGCCACAGAATGAATGGAGCCTGAATCTTCGAACCAATTCCTGAAGAGGAATCCCAAAAGAGATTCATTCAACCAGAAGACCACTGAATTTAGATAGATGGAAATAAACTTTTTAACCACAGAGATTTTTAGGGATGTTGTAGCAGTGAATTTTAATAATTAGCATATATGACTAATTGCATATTCCTAGAGTCTTTTAAAATGGTAAGTATGTAATCATTTTTCAATGTTTTATGTTAGCTATTTAAGTTTAAATGCAAATTTTTCTATGAAAATGATACATTTCCTTGTAGGTTTTATTTGTTGCCACAGATTTGTCAGCATAATATAGACTACAAACCTTAATAAATATACACAAAACATAAAACAATAGACTATGTAATAATCTGTCTTGAAAATAAAGATTTTTTAGGTTTTTTTTGGGTGGGGAAAGATGGTGGAGCAGTAGGGGACCTTATTTCAACTGGTCGCCGGAATTGAGCTGGATATCTACCAGACCACTCTGAGCACCACGAAACCAGCCTGAGATGTAAGAAGATCTGGACCTCTACAAACAGAATATCGCAGGAGGTTGGTTTTGAGGTATGAAACGGGGAGCCGTGATTCTGCGGGCAGATATCGGAGGATAAACGGCAGGAGGAGGGTGCCTGGCCGTAGGGATCCTACACTGCCGGTGAGTGACAGCCTCGCATGCTGCAGACAGGGCACAGACTTGCAGACTGGTAGCGGCGGGGAAAGGACTTTAGGGCAGCCCCTGGGGTGGAAACCTGGAGCGGCGGGGTCACGCCTGCGAACTGCAGCCCCTGGGACGGAAATCCGGAGTGGCGGGGTCACACAGGCGTGTGAACTGGGAGGGGCTGGTGGTTTTAGAAGCACAAAGGGCAGAGATGTGCTCCGACCTGGAGGCAGGACTGGGAGCGCTGTGGAGGGGCGCACAACCCAGGACACTGCAGTTTATAGCAGCACGGACAGAAATGGAGACAGTGTGGCTGGGAGAGCTCACTGAAGAACAGACTGCGGTCTCTCTGCTCTGAGGCAGAGGGTTGGAAATGGTCTCATCTGCTCTGACTTGCGGAAGAGACGCAGAAAGCCACCAGGGAAAGCCGCCAGAGAACAAAACCCCCAAAACTGATTCCCGCTGAGCCCATCCCCCACCACAGGGGCGCAGGGCAACTCCGCCCTATAGGGTTGCCTGAGTAACCACGCAGCAGGCCCCTCCTGCAGAAGACAGGCTGGGAAAACAAGAAGCCAGCAACCCTAAGGTCCCAAGAAAACAGGTGCATCTTGCTTGGGTTCTGGTCAATAATTTGGACTCTATACATTCCCTCAAACACCCATCAACAGAATGACTAGGAGGAGGAGCCCCCAAAATGAAAAGACTCAGAGATTATGACTTATGCAGCAGATTTACAAATGGATGCAGATATAACCAAGATGTTGGAGATGGAATTCAGGCTAGCAATTGTGAAGACAATGGCTAGAATGGAGAAATCAATTAATGGCAATATAGAGTCTCTAAGGGCAGAAATAAAATGTGAATTGGCAGAACTTATAAATGCTATCAGTGAGATCCAATCCAATCTAGGTAATCTAACAGCTAGGGTAACTGAGGCAGAAGAGAGAATAAATAACCTGGAAGACAATATAATAGATAAAAAGGGAAAAGAGGAGGCCAGAGAAAAACAACTCAGAATCCATGAAAATAGAATCAGAGAAGTAAGTGACACCATGAAGCATTCCAATGTCAGAATAATGGGAATCCCGGAGGGAATGGAGAGAGAGAGAGGACTAGAAGATGTATTTGAGCAAATCGTAGCTGAGAACTTCCCTAATCTGTGGAATGAAACAAACATTCGAGTCCTAGAGGCAGAGAGGACCCCTCCTAAGATCAAGGAAAACAGCCCAACGCCCCAGCATGTAATAGTAAAACTTGCAAATCTTAGAACCAAGGAAACCATCTTAAGGGCAGTTAGGGGGAAGAGATTCCTTACGTACAGAGGGAGGAACATCAGAATAACATCAGACCTATCCACAGAGACCTGGCAAGCTAGAAAGGCCTAGCAAGACATATTCAGGGTACTAAATGAGAAGAACATGCAGCCAAGAATACTTTATCTGGCAAGGCTTTCATTTAGAATGGATGGAGAGATGCAGAGCTTCCACAACTGGCAGAAATTGAAAGAATATGTGATCACTAAGCCGGCCTTGCAAGAAATATTAAGGGGGGTTCTATTAAAGGAGAAAGACCCCAAGAGTGATATACAACAGAAATTTACAAGGACAATCTATAAAAACAATGTCTTCACAGGCAACATGATGACAATCAATTCATATCTTTCAATAATCACTCTCAACGTGAATGGTCTAAACGCTCCCATAAAACGGCACAGGGTTGCAGATTGGATAAAAAGACAGGACCCACCCCTATGCCATCTACAAGAGACTCATTTTGAACCTAAAAATACATCCAGACTGAAAGTGAAGGGATGGAGATCCATCTTCCATGCCAGCGGACCTCAAAAGAAAGCTGGGCTAGCAATTCTTATATCAGACAAATTAGATTTTAAACTAAAATCTGTAATAAGAGACACAGAAGGACACTATATCATTCTTAAAGGGTCTATCCAACAAGAAGATCTAACAACTGTAAATATCTATGCCCCCAATATGGGAGCAGCCATCTACATAAGCCAACTGTTAACCAAAATAAAGAGTCATATTGATAACAATACGTTAATTGTAGGCGACCTCAATACTCCACTCTCAGCAATGGACAGATCATCTAAGCAGAAAATCAACAAGGAAACAAGAGCTTTGAATGATACATTGGACCAGATGGACCTCATAGATATTTACGGAACTTTCCACCCTAAAACAACAGAATACTCATTCTTCTCGAGCACACATGGAACTTTCTCCAGAATAGACCATATACTGGGTCACAAATCAGGTCTCAACCAATACCAAAAGACTGAGATTATTCCCTGCATATTCTCAGACCACAATGCTCTAAAACTGGAACTCAATCACAAGAAAAAATTTGGCAGAAATTCAAACACTTGGAAGCTAAAGACCACTCTGCTCAAGAATGTTTGGGTCAACCAAGAAATCAAAGAACTTAAACAATTCATTGAAATCAGTGAGAACGAAAACACATCGGTCCAAAACCTATGGGATACTGCAAAGGTGGTCCTAAAGGGGAAATACATAGCCATCCAAGCCTCACCCAAAAAAATAGAAAAATCCCAAATTCACCAATTAACTCCACACCTTAAAGAACTAGAGAAAAAGCAACAAACGATGCCTAAGCCACACATTAGAAGAGAAATAATTAAAATTAGAGCAGAAATCAATGAATTAGAAACCAGAAACACAGTAGATCAGATCAACAAAACTAGAAGTTGGTTCTTTGAAAGAATTAATAAGATCGATAAACCACTGGCCAGACTTATCCCAAAGAAAAGAGAAATGACCCAAATTAATAAAATTATGAATGAAAGGGGAGAGATCACGACTAACACCAAGGAAATAGAAACAATTATTAGAAATTATAATCAACAACTATATGCCAACAAACTGAGCAATCTGGATGAAATGGAGGCCTTCCTGGAAACCTATAAGCTGCCAAGACTGAAACAGGAAGAAATTGACAACCTGAATAGGCCAATAACCAGTAACGAGATTGAAGCAGTGATCAAAAACCTCCCCAAAAACAAGAGTCCAGGGCCTGATGGATTCCCTGGGGAATGCTACCAAACATTCAAAGAAAAAATAATATCTATTCTACTGAAGCTGTTTCAAAAAATAGAAACAGAAGGAAAACTTCCACACTCATTCTATGAGGCCAGCAGTACCTTAATCCCCAAACCAGGCAAAGATCCCATCAAAAAGGAGAATTTCAGACCGATATCCCTGATGAATATGGATTCCAAAATCCTCAACAAAATCCTAGCTAATAGGATCCAACAATACAGTAAAAGGATCATCCACCATGACCAAGTGGGATTTATCCCCGGGATGCAAGTGTGGCTCAACATTCGCAAATCAATCAATGTGATAGAACACATTAATAAGAGGAGGGAGAAGAACCATATGGTCCTCTCAATTGATGCAGAAAAAGCATTTGACAAAATACAACATCCTTTCCTGATTAAAACTCTCCAGAATATAGGGATAGAGGGAACATTCCTCAAGTTCATAAAATCCATCTATGAAAAACCCACAGCAAATATCATCCTCAATGGGGAAAAGCTGAGAGCCTTTCCCCTAAGATCAGGAACACATCAAGGATGCCCACTCTCGCCACTATTGTTCAACATAGTACTAGAAGCCCTAGATTGCTGGTGCTAATGAAAAGACACTTCTCTGAAAAAGACATACAAATTGTCTGATTAGACAACAAAAAGAAATAAAAGGTAAATTTGAATACCTTTCATGATACTTTATGTGGAAAACCCAAAAGATTCCACCCCCAAATTACTAGAACTCATCCAGCAATTCAGTAATGTGGCAGGATACAAAATCAATGCACAGAAATCAGTTGCTTTCTTATACACTAACAACGCAACTGTAGAAAGAGAAATTAGAGAAATGATTCCATTTACAATAACACCAAAAACCATAAGATACCTCAGAATAAACCTAACCAAAGAGGTAAAGGATCTATACTCTAGGAACTACAGAACACTCATGAAAGAAATTAAAGAAGATGCAAAAAGATGGAAAAATATCCCATGCTCATGGATCGGAAGAATAAACATTGTTAAAATGTCTATGCTACCCAGAGCAATCTATACCTTCAATGCCATCCTGGTCAAAATTCCAATGACATTTTTCAAAGTGCTGGAACAAACAATCCTAAAATTTGTATGGAATCAGAAAAGACCCCAAATTGCCAAGGAAATGTTGAAAAAGAAAAATAAAGCTGGGGGCATCACGTTGCCCGATTTCAAATTATATTACAAACTGTGATCACCAAGACAGCATGGTACTGGCACAAAAACAGACATATAGACCAATGGAACAGAATAGAGAACCCAGATATAGACCCTCAACTCTATGGTCAAATAATCTTTGACAAAGCAGGAAAAAACATGCAATGGAAAAAAGACCGTCTCTTCAATAAATGGTGCTGGGAAAATTGGAGCCACATGCAGAAGAATGAAACTCGACCATTCTCTAACACCATTCACAAAGATAAACTCAAAGTGGATGAAAGACCTCAATGTGGGACAGGAATCCATCAAAATCCTAGAAGAGAATATAGGCAGTAACCTCCTTGACATTGCCCACAGCAACTTCTTTCAAGATACATCTCCAAAAGCTAGTGAAACAAAAGCAAAAATAACTTTTGGGACTTCATCAAGATAAAAAGCTTCTGAACTTTTGGGACTTCATCAAGATAAAAAGCTTCCGCACAGCAAAGGAAACATCAACAAAACAAAGAGGCAACCCACAGAATGGGAGAAGATATCTGCAGATGACACTACAGATAAAGGGCTGGTATCCAAGGTCTATAAGGAACTTCTCAAACTCAACACCCAAAAAACAAATAATCAAGTCAAAAAGTGGGCAGAAAATATGAAAAGACACTTCTCTGAAGAAGACATACAAATGGCCAACAGACACATGAAAAAATGTTCATCATCATTAGCCATCAGGGAAATCCAAATCAAAACCACACTGAGATACCACCTTACACCAGTTAGAATGGCAAAAATGGACAAGGAAAGAAACAACAAATGTTGGAGAGGTTGTGGAGAAAGGGGAAGCCTCTTACACTGTTGGTGGGAATGCAAGTTGGTACAGCCACTTTGGAAAACAGTGCGGAGGTTCCTCAAAACTTTAAAAATAGAGCTACCCTATGACCCAGCAATTGCACTCCTGGGTATTTATCCCAAAGACACAGATGTAGTGAAAAGAAGGGCCATATGCACCCCAATGTTCATAGCAGCAATGTCCGCAATAGCCAAACTGTGGAAAGAGCTGAGATGCCCTTCAACAGATGAATGGATAAAGAAGATGTGGTCCATATATACAATGGAATATTACTCAGCCATCAGAAAAGATGAATACCCAACTTTTACATCCTCATGGATGGGACTGGAGGAGATTATGCTAAGTGAAATAAGTCAAGCAGAGAAAGTCAATTATCATATGGTTTCACTTATTTGTGGAACATAAGGAATAACATAGAGGACATTAGGAGAAGGAAGAGAAAAATTGGTGTGGGGGAGATTGGAGGGAGAGATGAACTATGAGAGACTATGGACTCTGAGAAACAAACAGGGTTTTAGTGGGAAGCGGGGAGGGGGGATTGGTTATCCCGGTGATGGGTATTAAGGAGGGCACATACTGCATGGAGCACCAGGTGTTATACAAAAACAATGGATCGTGGATCACCACATCAAAAACCAATGATGTATTGTATGGTGACTAACATAACATAATAAAATTAAAAAAAAAAAAGAAAAGAAAGATTTTTTAAAAATTGCATTAAAATCCAGGAATATATCATAAGAGTTATATTTAATGGCCAAGCTGAGTTTATTCCAAGACATGAAAAGTCGTTTAATATCTGAAAATTTACCAATGTGCAACAGATGCATTGAATAGGACTCATGATAAAATTGCAACATTTTCCCTGTTACGAGCTGAACTGTGTGTCCTCAAAATTCATGTGTTGAAGTTTTAACTACAGTACCTCAAGGCTTTAAAGAGGTAATTAAGTTAAAATGAGTTTGTCAGGCTAGGCTCTAATGCAATATGACACATGTCTTTATAAGAAAACGAAATTACAACACACAAAGACACAAGCAGAGGGAAGAAAATATGAAGACACAGAGAGCAGACAGCCGTCTACAAGCCAGAGAGATCTCAGAAGAAATCAACCCTGCTGACACCCTGATCTTGGACTTCAAACTTCCAGAGTTGTGAAAAAAAGCTAATTTCTGTTGTTTAATAAGCCATCCAGTCTGTGGCACTTTGTTTTGGCAGCCCTTGTAATTAATACACTCCCCTTCCTTTAATATTTATACATTTAGGGTAATAATCCCATGAAAAATTGGGCACATAATTAACTTTTCCGTTCATTCTTGGGTAATAAATTGTTCTATAATCACTTTAAGTCACAACACAAAGTCTGGACTAAATAATAAAACCAACATATTAATCAACCTGCTTCAACAGTCATCTGAGGTTTAGACTTCCCCTCCCTCTTTTGAATGCCCAGAGTCATAATTGGCAGCTGTCTTAATTAGGGAAAGGAAATGGAATTGGCTTCTGCTCTCCATCTCGCCTATTTCCTTAGTTTCTAGCTGTGGTTTTGAGCATTATGGAAAGTGGAGAGAAAAGAGTGGTAAGGCCATAATGTACTTCTGACTTGGTTGGATAGATTTCATGCTCTTTGGGCCTAAGAGCACTTAAAAGTGATTTTTGTCTCATAAGTATTTCTTTGTGTGTGTTCTTTGGAGATTTTTGTTCCTGGGGACCTTTCACCTACAACTTTCATGTTATGGATAAAACATTCCATTTCCTAAGCCCTTGATTCATCTATGGTCCACATCACATGAACTGGTACTGTTGAACTCTTTCCTAAATGACCCACATCTACTTTACAGACAATATCCGCATATCTCCTGCCCCTCAGAAATCCTGAGAGTACAGAGTTATCCCAGTACACTGTATCCTGCAACCAAAACAGTGTACAGTAAGTTTGAGAAATGCTGCATGTCACATGCTTTCTCATCAACATTACCAATGTTTGTTAGCATATTAAAAGTCAACATACAGAAATGTACTTAATTTCTAAACACCTACCCCAAATGCATTTTTGCATGGGAGACACTATGTGCTAATCCTTTATTAACGTCTTGTAGAAGTAGCATTCTATGATGTAGCAGAGACAGTCATTGATCCTTTAGTAGCCATGTACTCTCCAACTTATCAGACCCCTTATAGTTAGGTAGGACCAGTTTAGTCACTGGTTAGGTCACCAGTTTTGGTGAAATGGCTTTGAGCAGTTGTGATATGAATTACCTCTGAGTGAAGTCATTTAATAGTGGATTGCACAAATCCTCTTCCCCTCCTAAAAACAGTGGAGCCACATATAGAAATGGTGACACCATAAGCAAGAAACACTCTGGATCTTTGAGTCATTGTTTGGAATTGATTTTGTGAGAATGAGAAATTAATTTTTATTTACAAAGAAACTGAGGTTCCAACTCCAGCAAAATCTAGCCCTATTGATCAATACATATATATATTTAGGAAAATATATTGGCTTATGAATTTTGACTTCACTCCATATGTTCTGGCCCCTATTTTAGATCTTCTATGGGCAGCCCATAAAAGAGAATTACATAATGATACTAATTTTCTTCTAATCCCATTTTACAGCTGCTTGTTAAAAATTTGTTATTTGTATGTCCCAAATAAATTTCGTTCATAAATCAACTGACAACTTATTAACTGCCCTCAGTCTCCAGAGAACTCAAAATTTTGATAATTTGAATTGTTTTCAAAAAACACCTGAGTCCTCATAATTACAGTTACTACTACTTGTTTTCTCTTGTTGTTCTTCCTAATCTTCAAAATTGATGTCACAAATGCCTTACTTAAAATAGAGTAAATCCTCTTTAAAAGAACACCCTTTATTCAGTGAAATTTTCAACTGCTTGTCCTCATTCTTTTCAGGTCTAGCCTGTCCCTCTGCTTATCCACATTTTCTTTTTGTTTTGTTTTGTTTGTTTTGCATGCTCTGTCAAGTTCCAATTCAATGAAAATCTAGCTCTAGTTCAGCCTTCTTTCTTAAATACATTTTCAGGCAAAAAAATTAACATTATTGTCTAATATACTGCTGATATAATCAATTTTAATACTTTCACTTATAAATGTCATCTTTTCCCTTAAGGAAAGGGCACCAACTTTCACTTCTTTATTAGTCACTCACTAAGAGGCTCAAGATGAGTATATAGTAGCCACATCATAATTATTTGGGGGCAGAACCATTATGTTTGGTACAGAATAGCATAATACTTAAGAGGACATATTCTGGAATCAGATATCCTAGGTGTTAATCCCAGCTCCACCATCTACTTGTGATAGGACTTAGAAAATTATTTACTGTGTCTCATTGTCTCCAAGAAGACAGGAGTAATACCTACAGGCTTATTGAGAAGAATAAATGGAATACTATAAGCACACTACTTGTTATCACTTTATGTTACAGACAGGATCAGTGATTGCTACAGGCATTTCCCACTCAGTATTCCATCTCCATAGACTATAAACAAGCTAAGTCACTAAGAAAATGTCGTTGGTAGTAATGAACTAGTATGATATTATAAAGCCTACAAAAAAAACATACAGCAATCCTGCAGTAAAAGACTACTAATGCAACTATTAAAGTATCATTAAAGAAACATTACTGAGAAAGTCACTATTACAATGATAATATTTTATAGAATTGTGTCGCTACTAAAATGATGAATGGATAATTATGGCAAAAATTAATATTTTTTTATTCTTTCCTTAGGATGCTACAAAATTCAAAAGGAAATTTATCTCTAAAACACCTATTAAGGAAAACATCTTACTAATTACATTACCTAAATGTACATTCAAATCATTATTTCTTATAATTGGGTATTAATATATACTTTTAGTTTTATGAGTAAAATTGAAAAACTTGTTTATAATTTAGTGTTTTAATTTTTTGTCAAAAGGCAAAAATCAAATTCAGAAATAACCAGCACATGTCTAATATGCAGCAAATTATTCTTTACATGTATCTCATTTCTAAACAACCTTATAATTACCTTAGAATGTATTTTTCACTTTTGTATTTATGTTACAGTGAATTAGGGGAAATGTGACAAGGGACCAGTTGTGGTAATGTGGTAATTAAGACTTAAGCAGATGTCACCATTAATAAGAGACTCAAATGAAGTGTATGTAATAAATGGTTGCCTTCAGCTGCTATGGCAGGCCTAGTTTCATTGGTAATGGTATCTGGAACTGGTTCAATCCCTAATAATGAACAAACAAAAAAAGTTTAAATAAACCTAATGAGAAATTTGTAAACTACCAGTATGTTTTGCAAGTCAAAACTTCATAGGCATTGAAGACTTTTAGGATGCATGATATAATTAAAATAAAAAGGATAAAATTATAAAAACAAAATGTCTAATTTTAAGAAGTCTTTTTAAAATCTAACACAGAATTTGCTTATCAATATATTATCACTTCAGAGTAAGACCCTTGGATTCTCATTTAAGTGCAATCAATGAGTTAATATTTGTAATCATTTAAAGCAGGGCCCAGTACATCATAAGTGCTATATATGTGTTTTTCATAATATTAGTAATAATAATGCCCATTATTATTATTATTTATTTATTTAGCATCTATAATAACTAATGAGAGCAAAAGCACTGAATTTGTTGGTACTGTTCTCCCTTAGATCTTGTCATGGGTTGAGCCATGCCCTCCTATCACCCACTTAAAATATATGGTGAAGTGCCAACCCTTGAAATGTGAATGTGAATGTGACCATATTTGAAAATAGTGTCTTTGCAGATATAATAAGGTTAAGATGAGATCACTGTAGATGATTAAAGTGAACCCTAATCCAATATGACTGGTGTCCTTATAAGAAGAAGAAAATTTGGACACAGACACAGGGATTGATGGCCGTGGAAGGACGGAGGCAGATATTAGAAAATATGTTGCCCCAACCAAGGAACCCCTGGGCCCACCAGAAGCTGGAAGAGGCAAAGGAGGATCTTTCTCTATAGGTCTGGCCTTGTCAACATTTTCATTTCAGACTTCTAGCCTCTAGAACTGTGAGAGAATACATGTCTGTTGTTTTAAGCCTTCCAGTCTGTGGTATTTTATTATGGCAGCCCTCATCTCTCCTCCAAAGGAAGATTTCTCAGGAAATATAAGGACTGTATTTCCATAAATAAAATTTTATTGTACATTTTGTGCTCATTTCTACGATTCTCACTGGATCCAAGATAATCCAGCATATTTTAAAGTTTTTTTAAAAGATTTTATTTATTTATTTGAGAGAGCAAGTGAGAGAGAGAGAAAGAAAGATAGAGAGAGCACAAGTGAGGGGAGGGACAGAGGGAGAGGGAGAAGCAGACTCCCCACTGAGCAGGGAGCCCGAAGAAAGGGTTGGAACCCAGGACCCTGGGATCATGACCTGAGCCACCCAGGCACCCCTAAAGTTTTTTTAATACCTTTATTTATAAGCATATTCTAAACAATTGTGAAAGACACAAAAGATGTACTAGCTCGTTCAAAACATTTAAGTGACGGACTCATCCAATTCCCCAGGATTGAAAATGGAAAAGCACACATCTTTACCTTGTTTTAACTAAAACAAAATTTTAAATAAAACTTTCAACTTGAAATATTGTTATAAAATTCATCAGATATAGAAGACACTATGCCCAGATCACCCAGATTTCTAATATATGTGTTATTTAAGTGAACACTTAAGTATATTCAGAGATCCATCACCAGTAGTCCTTTAAATCTCTGTGATGTCATCACTAAAGTACAAAGCATGTATTTCTGATATCTGATTAAGGAGAAATTTTCAAAAAATGCTTGGCTGAGCCTCAAATATGAGCATCCCAATGGACAAGGTCAATTTCAAATTTATACTAAGAATTACTCAAACTTAGAATTTCTCTCTAGTTTCTCTAGTTTACAGGATCTTCAAATCTGCTGACCATTGCAAGGGTTGATCTGGTGATTTGGGGTCATCCTATAGAAACAGGGAGTATGTTGGGTTAAACAAAATTCTTCCACTCAATTTATATCAAAATTCAAAATGGATTAGTAATTTCCACTGCTTCTTTAAAGATGGCTGCAAATTATTATATATAGCCCATGTTTGTCTCCATTTAAGTTTATAAGGTTAAAGCTTATGGGGCGCCTGGGTGGCTCAGTTGGTTAAGCGACTGCCTTCGGCTCAGGTCATGATCCTGGAGTCCCTGGATCGAGTCCCGCATCGAGCTCCCTGCTCGGCAGGGAGTCTGCTTCTCCCTCTGACCCTCCCCCCTCTCATGTGCTCTCTCTCATTCTCTCTCTCTCAAATAAATAAATAAAATCTTTTTTTAAAAAAAAGGTTAAAGCTTATGTTAAGCAGTATTAATACTTGTACGGCAAGGACAATGCTATTCTATAATAAGCCTAATTTTTTAAGGGCAATTCTTGAAATTATAGTGCTAATTGTGTATAAATAAAATGTTCCCGAAAAGAGTAAAGACACCAAACAAGTATTGCTGTAGAATTACTACAGCAACTGCACTTCAATAATCATGTATAAATAAATCGGTAAGAAATTCCCATGTCATTTATGAAGGACAATTAACTAGAATTAATTAATTAGCTAATTAGCACAAGACATGGTAGTGGTCTATAGACACGTGGTGATATAATCTTTGCCATGAACTTGTGGAATCAAATCCAGTTCATTTGCTATTATATACCAGTGCTTGACATAGTGCCCAAGAATGGCAGGCTATGAGATGCATTCTGGAAATATAACAGAGGGACAACTGTTCTAAACAGAGTCTTACAGAATCATTAAGCAAGTGATTTTTAACCTGAGACAAGACATGATTTTTTAATTTGAGACCTCAGTTCTAGAAGGGGAGTATCATAACTGAAGGAAGTCTGACCAAAACTCAGGGTCCACTGACTGAGAGAGGAGCCTAGTAAGACATAAAGTCTAGAAAAACAAGCAGTTCCCAATCATGTCAGGCCTTCTAAACCATGAGGAGAACTGTGGACTTCAACTTAAAAACAATAGGTGCTATAGTGAGTTGAATAATGTCTCCCAAAATTCATGCCCTCCTGGAACTTCAGAATGTGACCTTATTTGAATATAAGGTCTTTGTAGATTTAATTAATGTAAAGAACAAGATGAGAGCATACTGGATTAGGGTGGATATTAAATCTAGTGAGACTGTCCTAATAAGAGAAAAGAAACACAGAGAAGAAGGCATTGTGAAGATGGAGGCAGAGACTGGAGTGATGTGTCTATAAGCCAAGGAATGCCAGGGACTGTTGGCAGTCACCAGAAACTAGGGGAAAGGCATAGGGCAGGTTTTCCCTTGGAGCACCTGGAAGGAACTGGCCCGACCAAATCCTCAGTTTTGGATTTGGGGCATCAAGAATTATGAGAGAATGTATTACTGTTGTTTTAAGTCACCAAGTCTGCGATAATCTGTTGTGGCAGCCCTAGAAAATTAATACAGATACCCCCGAAAGATTTTGAAGCATTGGAATTCTTTTTTATTATTATTATTATGTTATGTTAATCACCATATATTACATCATTAGTTTTTGATGTAGTGTTCCATGATTCATTGTTTGCATATAACACCCAGTGCTCCATGAAATACATACCCTCTTTAATACCCATCACCAGGCTAACCCATACCCCCACCCCACTCCCCTCTAGAACCCTCAGTTTGTTTCTCAGAGTCCATAGTCTCTCATGGTTTGTCTCCCCCTCCGATTTCCCCCCTTCATTCTTTCCTTCCTGCTATCTTCTTCTTCTTTTTTTTTAAACATATATTATTTGTTTCAGAGGTAAAGGTCTGTGATTCAACAGTCTTACACAATTCACAGCGCTCACCATAGCACATACCCTCCCCAATGTCTATCACCCAGCCACCCCTCCCTCCCACCCCCCACCACTCCAGCAAACCTCAGTTTGTTTCCTGAGATTAAGAATTCCTCATATCAGTGAGGTCATATGAGACAGGTCTTTCTCTGATTGACTTATTTCTGAACATAGGAATTCTATCACTTCAAAATAATCTGTTTAGAATGAATGGTAAGAGTGGAAAGTTGAGGGGAACACATGAAGCAGAAGAAATTGCTATACTACCCTTGCTATAACTAGTAATAAAAATTAGAATCAGAAGCAGAGTAAGAAAATGGAGCGGTGCTATTCCCTTGGGAGGTGGCTGGAACTATGTGGAGACACTTCTGGTTGTCATAATGACTAGGGAATGCTTCAGGCATGTACTGCCTGGGGCTCAGGATGCTAACAGCCTACAACCTGTTGAGCTGTTCTGTACAACTGAGATTCATGCAACTATAATTCCAACAGCACTTACAATGAGAAAGTGAAAAAACGAACAGCAAAGAATCAAGTACTTGTTTAGGGTACTTAAGGGTCTCATTTTGCTACTGGTGTCATGTTTTTATGTTATACTTTTGCTACTTACAATAGGGGCACAAAAGCCCCTATTGAGGAGAAGAAATTTTGTTCAAACTTAAATATTTTTTGTTTTCATATTATGAAATAAATAGAATGAACTTGTGAGTAGAGTCATACAATATTACCACATAATAAATTAGTGTTTAACAAATAATAAATTAGATATGAGAGGAACAGGATAATAATTAGTCAATAACCATTTCAAATAACTATGACTTTTTTTTTCCAAAATATTTTCTCTAGGGATGACATTTCAAGATAAAAAAAAAAATGTATCTGGAAAAAGAACACTTAGAAGAAAAAAAAAACTGTATCAAACTCACAAGCTGTTTTCTGGATGTTAAGGGCCAATGACTTAAAGACTCAGCTGGGAAAATAGATGATATATAAGCTGAAAGATTAAGGATTCTTTGTAATGGAAGGCCATGATCCATCATTTAGGGCAAAGCCCAAACAAGAAATAAGTACACCTGTTGACATTCAACAAACATTCAATATGCCCAAGAGCACACACTTGTTTATAATCTAGTAGCTTTTTATCAAACTGAAAACACATTTTACAATACAGCATCAGTTATCTGAAGCTTTCCAGTGTTTCAAAGAGTGATGAGAAAATATAAGTGGGTGGGTGGTGGTTACTGTTGGAATATACTTAAAGCTTTTGCTACAATTGGTTATTTTATTTGTAGCTTATTTTTCAATTCCTACTGGCACATTACTGCCAAAACATTTACTTTCTTGGAGCTATTTGGGATATCTTAAGCTATTGTGTTTAGATTTTTTTTTTAATTTCAAGAGTAATTTTTCAAGATTGCTTTTTAAGAGGAAGCTTACAGTACTCTTTTTTTTTTTTTAAGATTTTATTTATTTATTTGAGAGAGAGAGAATGAGAGACAGAGAGCATGAGAGGGAGGAGGGTCAGAGGGAGAAGCAGACTCCCTGCCGAGCAGGGAGCCCGATGCAGGACTCCATCCAGGGACTCCAGGATCATGACCTGAGCCGAAGGCAGTCACTTAACCAACTGAGCCACCCAGGCGCCCACAGTACTCTTGACCAATAGGAAATATTGGAAACATTCTTACTTGGCTTTATATGTATAAATGCTACCACTCAGTTTTGCTGTTTAAACCATTAGTCTCATTCATAAAAGTAAAAGTGATAGTGAATAAATATTTCCCTCCCTTTCTCTGAATTTATTTCTGCATTATTTTCCCTTAATTTATTTTAGACAAATACAACCTTATTTCCTTTTAGACAGGAAAGATAAAATTTGTTAGATAATCAGCCAACTTTTTCTAGATGCAATTCAAGTGGCACTATCCCTTTGACTCTTCTTTTGAGTAATAGGGTCTTTCAGATTGACTCTGGATTCTAATATATATTTATCACTTCATATTCAATACTTGGTTAGGACAATGCTCCTAGTATCATATTCTACATTTATCTGGATGCTAATGATAAAAATGCAAGGTAAGCTTCTCAGGTCCATCAGTTCAATTTGATTCAGTAAATATTTATTGAACAGCTATTATCAAAGGTGTCTGATACAGGTACAACAACAACAACCAAACAAACAAATAAATAAACAAGGAATAGGCAGGCCCTTTTTAAGAAGATTACATTCTATGCACGATGATAACTCTTACTGGTTGGGCTACCCAGGAAGCAGATTCTAACACTGAGATTTGTGTGCAGGAAGTTTATTAACAAGAAAGAGGAAGAAAAGCAGGATTGTGATGTGGTCACAACAAAACATCACCCAAACTAATGGAGAGGTCTGAAGCTGGGACAGCCTTTAGAGCTGTCCTAATTTTGACTGAGCCTTAATTTCCCTTCATTGGCCAGTCATTTGATACGAGCTGCCCATGGGAAGGAGGCAAGATCTTTGGTAAGGAAGCTTTGCATGCCTAAGGGCAACTGTCATAACAGAAATAAACTGAGGGCTGTCTGCTGATACCACCCCCAGAACTGTGAGAATAAATCACACCTTCCTGAAGGAGGATCTGGGTGGTGCCACATTACCACCACCACAACAACTGTTCAAGTTTATGTAAGTTAGAGTGTGCTTGAAAGGTAACAGAAATGAGAGAAAGGACAGTATGATCATGTGATAGGAAATAGCAGATGAAAGGCCCTGGGGATGAGAAAATGGGATATGTCCAAGGGACAAGAAATAAAATTAAAAAGGTAGGTTGGAGTCATGTAATGAAAAACTTTTCATTCCTTGGTGAAATACTATAGTTAACTGGACACAAAGTGAGGTTGGAACCATATAATGGAAGGCTTTAAATTCCTTAGTGAGAATCTATACTTCACTGGAAAACACTGGAGATTGATAGACACATAATGAGATAATGTGTTTATAAATATGAATCTGATAGAAGTATACAGAATAGACTGTGGATGATAATTTCAAGAATGTTAAGGGTCTGAGATTTTTTTAAATATTTTATTTCTTTATTTTTGCAAGAGAGAGAGAGAGAGCGAACATGAGTGGGGGGATGGGGCAGAGGGAGAAGCAGACTCCCCACTGAGCAGGGAGCCTGAGGTAGGACTCCAACCCAGGACCCTGGGATCTTGACCTGAGGCGAAGGCAGATGCTAAACCAACTGAGCCACCCAGGTGCCCTGAGATTTTTTTCTACTTACAAATTTACAAGTTGGTCTGCTAGTTTCTCAGCCATTGGCAGAAAACATGACTCTGGGTCAGAGGGGGATAATTTTTATTGTTCACAGCAGTAACAATAGCCATTGTTGTTGTTGTTGTTGTTGTTATTATTATTATTGTTTATGCTTGTTACCGGAACTCAAATTCCCACTGGGTGATGAGAAAAGTGCCAGGTGACACCAGGACATGCAGTGGATTACATTACTAAAGGAAAAACCCGAGATTAGGCAACCTGACTCTTAAAATGGGCATGAACCTGCTTGCCTTTGCCTTGGAGGGAGACATTTTTATTATATTGGAACAGATATCAAAGATCTCTATTTGCTGTACACATCTTGGCAAAGATAGTCCAGAACAAGGGCATTCAGTGCCTCTGCTCTCAAGATGTGCAGAAGTACATGAAATTCATGCAGAATTTCCTCCCAGAAGAGAAATACTGTTGAACGCAGATTTTTATGTCCTTCTGTCAGTATGAATTTGAGTCTCATTGGTGCTAAGGTTGGCTCATCAAGATGAAAACAGATTTCTGTTCAAGTCAGTTTAATGATTTACAATAATTTACACTTAGGCTGCCACTACTTCTCAGGACTAACTGAGGTGATATCTTTAACTTTATATTTTATATAAACAAGTAAATAATTATTTTAAAAATGACTTTACATTGTAAAGTTAACAGTGTGTATACATAATCAATTTACCCCATTCACACCTTTCTCTTCAACCTATTTTCTTTTTGGGATTAAGCAAACTGCCACTATTTAAACGACTACATAAGTTTTTCTTTGTACTCTGGAAGTATAAACAAGAAAGGTTCAGATCTTTTGTATAACTCAGTATAAATACACAGATTTGTAAATTATTAATCTATACAAAAAAAAAAAAAAGAGAGAGAGAGAGAGAGAACATGAAGTCCTATGCCCTGGATCTACTCTTAACTACATCATTTACTATGTGTAGGATATATCACATGCTTACATCATGATAAAATGAGAGTTTTAGTCTTTTTGATGTCTATGACCTTTCCCAAATTTAATATACTATCATTTTGTGAATATTGGCATAGTATTAAAGTGAGACATATCCTTCATTGTATTTCCCAATTTTAAATGGAAGGGACAGGAGCCACTAGATTAACACTGCCAATTCAATGTATCAACACCGTAGGTGCTCGGTCTCTCACAATACTTCAACACATGTTCCAATTTCTGAGATGCTCTGTTATTTGCCTTCTGATGAGGTTCTAAAAATCCTGCTGTTTATAAAAAAGCACTCATTTCTCTGAGTTTTCAATTTTTTATAACCGTTTTATTGTCAAACAGAAGTTCACTTAAATTTGTTATTGAAAAGCTCTTCTAGTTTTCCTTCTTATAGACCCTTATTTAAAAAAAAATATAAAAATTGATTCTCATTTTATTTCCTCAATGTTGTAGGCAGTGTTGTAATGAGTAACCAAATTCAAAAATAGAGGCTACAGTTTAGAAGGTTCTGACTCCTAAAGAAACACACCTACATAAAATCTGTGCCGCAAGTCTCCTTTACATATAAAATAATCAACTCCCATGTTCTTCAGTTGAACCTATCCTAAGGAGGGTAAGAAGAACTATGAGACAAGGAAAAAGATCGCCAAATCACTTCATTTTCTTTCTGTTCTTTTAAAGCTTCAAATAAGAAAAACAGATGAAAAATGAAGGTTTTCAAAAATGACTTTCGGTTTTTCTTTTATGTTCACGGAGAGGTTTTTGGGAGGAGGTTTTTTTATCTTACTTCAGGCAAACCTGAAGTTCATTTCCACTTAAATGCTGACATTATTATATAGGGTGTCTATGTTGCTTGTTTTTTTTCCAGAAAGAGATTTTGACCTCACATTGCTAATCACTGTGGTGTCCATTCATTATCATAAGTAGATACTTAAAGAAAAAATTTCAGATAAAAAGACAGATTAAAAATAATAATTCTGAGAAGTTATATCCATTAAAGTGAGTATAACTCACTTTATATAATGGAACACTAAACAACACAACAAATTTAAAAAATATTTTGCAGACCTCTATTTTAAAATAGCTACAGAGCTATTTTTTAAATAGTTCTAATTGCTTATAAATCTCTAAGTGGTATACTTTAAATTCTTTTAAATGGATCAGGGTTATTATCTTACCTACATGAATACCACTTAGTGATTGATTATTATTAATTATTCATATATAGTGATAATTTCCCAATTGCATTACAATGTTGTCCAAAAAAATTCTTACATATTATACTCTAATTTTCTTAGAATTACACAGTTTGTGAATGATGGAACAATGTAAGTCCCTAATGGTTATACTTAATATGCCACTGATTATGAAGTTTGATCTTGAAATTCTACTTTACTCCGAATAAAATACAGTAAAAAAAATACATTTTATTTATCAAGTTGAAAAAGAATCTTATATACATCCTAATTACTTTATATTTTCTAGGCTAAGGCATATTTTACAATATTCATTTTTCCAAATTTAATTTACAAGTTGTGGATGAAAGAAGAGATTACACTTTCCTAATGAGAAAGAGATATTAGCGTAAAATATTATTTAGTATTTCATTTAATTAGCATATTGTCCACTTATTAAAATGCTGAAGATAATTAATTTTCTTTCAAAAACTGAATAAAAAGCCACAATATTTTTCAAATCAAAAAATATGAACAATGGGCTACAGAATCCCTGTAAAAAACTGCTTATCTGTGTATCATATTTCATCCTTGTTCCTAGAATTTATTTTTCTACTACAAATTAGTAGGTTAATTGCATCTAAGTGATTGATAGAGGTTGAAATGAGACTAATAATGCAGGGTTTTGACATAGCTAGGGTATCATATTAGAATATATTAATTTTATTCTGTAAAAGACATATCTTTATGAAAATTTTCCTTTACTACATTTTCATAAAAAATACATTCTATAGTTAATAAAATATAAAACAAATGCAAATCTAGTTCAAAAAAATGGTTTTATTTAACCACTGACTATACTACAACCATTAAAGCTAAACAAAATCGATCTATCCGATAACATTGTAGAACTGACATTATTTTTAATGTTTTGTGTTTGCTATATGTAGATATAGCCCTATTCATTTCCTTGGTCTTTATTTTATTTTATTTATTTATTTTTTGAGAAGTAACTATATTTATTCTTTCTTGGTAATTTTCAAATACACATGAACTCAAATCTCAACCCAATGGGGGGCCTGGGTGGTTCAGTCATTAAGCGTCTGCCTTCGGCTCAGGTCATGATCTCAGGGTCCTGGGATCAAACCCCGCATCGGGCTCCCTGCTCAGCGGGGAGCCTGCTTCTCCCTCTCCCACTCCCCCTGCTTGTGTTCCCTCTCTCACTGTGTCTCTCTCTGTCAAATAAATAAAATCTTAAAAAAAAAAAAAATCTCAACCCAAAATAAGGTTAGCATTGGACACGTTATTTTTTTTATTTTTATTTAAATTTCAGTTAGTTAACATACAATGCAATATTAGTTTCAAGTGTACATGTAGTGATTCAACACTTCCATACAACACCCAGTGCTCATCACAAGTGCCCTCCTTAATCCCCATGACCTATTCAACCTGACTCCCCATCCAATAACCATCAGTTTGTTCTCTATAGTTAAGAGTCAGTTTCTTGGTTTGCCCTCCTCTCCCTCTCTTTTTGCCTTTGCTCATTTGTTTTTTCTTAAATTCCACATATGAGTGAAATCATATGGTATTTGTCCTTCTCTGACTTACTTCTTCTGCTTAGTGTAATACTCTCTAGCTCCACCCACATTGTTGCAAATGGCAAGATTCCATTCCTTTTGATGGCTGAGTAATACTCCATTATATAGATGATAGGTAGATGATAGATAGATAGATAGATAGATAGATAGATAGATAGATAGATTCCATTATATGATACACACACACACATATGTATATCACCTCTTTATCCATTCATTAGTCAATGGACACTTGGGCTGCTTCCATAATTCAGCTATTGTAGATAATGCTGCTATAAACACCTGGGCGCATGTATGCCTTCGAATTAGTATTTTTATATTTGAGTAAATACCTAGCAGTGTAATTGCTGGATTGTAGGGTAGTTCTATTTTTAACTTTTGGAGGAAACTCCACACTGTTTTTTTTTTTTTTCCATATCGTTTTCCAGTGGCTGCACCAGATTGCATTCCCACCAAAAATGCAAGAGGGTCTCCTTTTTCTTGTTGTTTATTGTGGTATTGATTTTAGCCACTTTGATGGGTGTGAGGTGATAGTTCATTGTAGTTTTGATTTACATTCCCCTGATGATAAGTGATGTTGATCATCTTTTCATGTGTCTGTTGTCCATCTGTATGTCTTCTTTAAAAAAATGTTTATTCAGATCTTCTGCCCATTTTTATTGGATTATTCATTTTACGGGTGTTGAGTTTTATAAGTTCTTCACATATTTTAGATACTAACCCTTTATGCCATTTGTATATATCTTCTTCCATTCTGTAGGTTTTTAGTTTTGTTGATTGTTTCCTTCACTGTGCAGAAGTTTTTTATTTTAATGAAGTCCCAATAGTTTATTTTTGCTTTTGTTTCCCTTGCCTCAGGAGACAATCTAGAAGGAAGTTGCTATGGCCGATGTCAAAGAGGTTACTGCCTGTGTTCTCCTTTAAGATTTTTATAGTTTCAGGTCTCACATGTAGGTCTTTCATTCATTTTGAATTTATCTTTGGGTTTGGCATAAGAAAGTGGCCCAATTTCATTCTTGCGTATTGCTTTCCAGTTTCTCAAACACCATTTGTTGAAGTGACTATCGTTTTACCACTGGATATTCTTTCATGCTTTGTTGAAGATTAACTGACCATATAGTGGTGTGTTCATTTCTGGGTTTTCTATTCTTACTCTTCTGTTCTGTATTTTGTGCCAGTATCATACTGTCTTGATGTCTAAAGCTTTATAACAAAACTTGAAGCCCAGAATTGTGATGCCTCCAGCTTTGCTTTGCTTTTCCAAAGTTGCTTTGGTTATTTGGGGTCTTTTGTGGTTCCATACGAAGTTTAGGATTGTTTGTGCTAACTCTGAAAAATCCTGGTGGTATTTTGATGGGGATTGCATTAAATGTGTAGATTGCGAGGCACTTGGGTGGCTCAGTCAGTTAAGCATCTGCTTTTGGCTCAGGTCATGATTCCAGGGTCCTGAGATTGAGCCCCAAGTCTGGCTCCCTGCTGAGCAGGGAACCTGCTTCTCCCTCTCCCTCCATCTTCTGCTCCCCATGCTTGTGCTCTCTCTCTGTCAAAGAAATAAATAAAATCTTTAAAAAATGTGTAGATCGCTTTGGGTTATATAGACAATTTAACAATATTTGTTTTTTGATCCATGTGCACAGGATGTTTTTTCAATTCTTTCTATCATCTTCAGTTTCTTTCATTAGTGTTTAATAGTTTTCAGGGTACAGGTCTTTTACCTCTTTGGTTAGGTTTACTCCTAAGTATCTTGTTGTTTTTGGAGACATTGTAAATGGGATTGATTTTTTAATTTTTTTTTCCTGCTGCTTCATTATTGGTGTATAGAAATGCAAGAGATTTCTGTATGTTGATTTTGTACCCTGTAACTTCACTGAATTCATTTATCAGTTGTAGTTTTTTTGTGAAGTCTTTCAGGTTTTCTATATAGAGTATCATGTCATCTGTAAATAGGGGAAGTTTTACTTCTTCCTTACTGATTTAGATGTCATTCATTCATTCATTCATTCATTCATTCATTCATTCATTCATTTTTGCTGTCTAACTGCTATGGCTAGGACTTCCAGTATTATTTTAAATAACAGTGGTGAGAATGAACATCCGTATCTTGTTCCTGACCATAGAGGAAAAACTCTCAGGTTTTCCCCATTGAGAATTGTATTAGCTGTGGATTTTTCATATATGGACTTTATTATGTTGAGTTATATTCCCTCCAAACATACCTGGTTGAGGGGCTTTACTGTGAATTGATGTTCTTATTGTCATATGCTTTCTCTGTATCTATTGAAATAATCACATAGTTCTTATCCTTACTTTTATTAATCTGATGTATCACATTAATTGATTTGCAAATATTGAACCATCCATGTAACCCAGGAATAAATCCCATTTGTTTGTGGTGAATTATTTTTTTTTAAGTATTGTTGGATTCGGTTTGTGGTGAATATTTTTTTAAGTATTGTTGGATTCGATTTGCTACTAATTTATTGAGAATTTTTGCATCTATATTGATCAAGAATATTGACCTGTAGTTCTCTTTTTCAGTAGAGCTTTTGTCTGTTTTTAGTATTAGGGTAACACTGGCATCATAGAATGAATTTGGAAGTCTTCTTTCCTTTTCTATATTTTGGAATAGTTTGAGAAAAATAGGTATTAAATCTTCTTTAAATGGTTGGTAAAATTTGGGTGTGAAGTCTTCTGGCTCTGGACTTTTGTTGTTGGAGGTTTTTTGATTACTGATTCAATTTCTTTGCTGGTTATTGGTCTGTTCAAGTTTTCTATTTCTGCAAGTGTTAAAGTCCCCTACTATTACTGTGCTATTATCAGTTAGTTCCTTTATGTTTGTTATTAATTGTTTTATATACTTGAGTGCTCCCATGTTGGGTGCATAAATATTTACAATTGTTATATCTTCTTCTTGGATTGTCCCCTTTAGGAGTATATAATGCCCTTCTCTGTCTATTTTTACAGTCTTTGTTTTAAATTCTCATTTGTCCTATATAAGTATCGCTACTCCAGCTTTTTTTTTTTTTACATCCATTAGTGTGATAAATGTTTTTCCATCCCCTCATTTTTAATCTGCAGTGTCTTTAGGTCTAAATGAGTCTCTTGTAGGCAGCATATAGATGGGTCTTGTTTTTTTATCCATTCTGACACCCTATGTCTTTTGTTGAAGCATTCAGTCCATTTACATTAAAAGATTATTGATAGATATGTATTTAGTACAATTTTATTACTTGTTTTGTCATTGTTTCTGGAGATTTTCTCTGATCCTTCCTTGTCTTTGTCACTTTTGGCCTCTCCTTTGCATTCAAAGAGTCTCCTTTAATATTTCTTGCAGTGCTGGTTACTGGTCATGAACTCCTTTAATTTTTCTCCATCTGGGAAACTCTTTATCTCTCCTTCTATTCTGAATGATAGCCTTGCTGGATAGAACATTTTTGGCTGCAGATTTTTCCCATTCAGCACTTGAATATATCATGCCACTTTCATCTGGTTTGCCAAGTTTCTGTTGAAAACTTTCCAGTTAGCATTATGGGTTTTCCCTTGTAAGTTAAGGACTTCTTTTGTCTTTCTGTTTTTAAGATTTTTTTCTTTGGAGCGCTTGGGTGGCTCAGTCATTAAGCCTCTGCCTTCAGCTCAGGTCATGGATTGAGCCCCACATTGGGCTTCCTGCTCAGCCGGGAGCCTGCTTCTCCCTCTCCCACTCCCCCTGCTTGTGTTCCCTCTCTAGCTATCTCTCTCTGTCAGTCAAATAATAAATAAAATCTTTTAAAAAAGATTTTTTTCTTTATCATTATATTTTGCAAATTTAGCTCCACCAAGTCTGAGTTTGCCCTGCTTTTGTTGCTTTTGATGGGAGTTCTCTCCCTCCTGGATCTGGATGTCTGTTTCCTTCCCCAGGTTAGGGATGGTTTCTGCTATTATTTCTTGAAATAAATATTCTGCCCATATTCTCTCTCTTCTGCAAGGACTCCTATAATATGAATGTTATGACGTTTGACAAAGTCACTGAGTTACTACGTCTATTCTTGTGTTGTATAATTCTTCTTTTCTCTTTTGTTCAGCTTCATTATTTTTCATTATTTTATCTTCTAGATGCTTAATTCACTCCTCTGTTTTTCTTCTAGCCTGCTGTTCACTGTATCAAGCCTCTTTCCAATCTCATTTATTGCCTTTTTGATCTCTGATTGATTCTTTTTTAACTGTCTTATCACTGGTGTCTTCTATGTTTTCCTCAAGCCCAGTGAGTATCCTTATGATTGTTGCTTTAAATTCTCCATCAGGCATGTTACTTATATCTGTTTTATTTAAATCTCTGACCATCCTTATCTTGTTCTTTCATTTGGGATAAATTCCTCCATCTTGGCATTTTGTCTAAGTCTCTGACTTCTATGTGTTAGAAAAGCCAGTTATGTCTTCTGCTCCTGAAATTAATGACCTTATGAAGAAGAGGCCATGTAGTGCCCAGAGCAAAGTGTACTTTACTATTGTGTTTTGGCTGCTCTTTTAGGCCAGTTGTCTGCAGAAGCTCTCCTTGCCTGCAGTGGGCAATGTTTGGTCCCTGGCCTGAAAGTGACTCTGGTCTGCTTGTGAAATGAGATCTCACACTAACTCCACCAGAACTGAGGCCCTGCAAAACTATCTGGTTGGGAGATGTGTTGTGGGCAGGGGTTTGTGCTGGTCTTCTGGGGGAGGGGCCTGTCATGCTAGGACAGAGGCAAGCTTGACTGAGAAGTGCAGTCCTGCCAGAGCACAGGAGGGTGGGGCTTAGTGTAAACAAGTTCAGCAGCCGGTGTCCATGCTGTGTTGGTTCCAGCAAGTGGCTGTGTTTATGCTAAGGCCTGGGGGAAGGAAATGACACTAGCCAGCTCCTTTGTCCCTGGAGAGCCATTTCAGTGAATGCTGCCTCTTAGGGAAGCACCGGGAGAAGAGTGAATGATCCCCTTTGCATGCCCCAGACCTTCTTCAGATCACTGTTTCCACACTGTCTACCCCTGGGTTTACTTACCTGCCTTCTCTCCAGGAGCAGGGCAGTGCCCTCCAGGCTCTATCCCAGCCAAGCACGCTGACATTTAGAACACCAGGCTTCAAGCCCCCCTGATTACAAGAACTCACAAAATTCAGCCCTTCTTGTTTTCCAAGCCCATGATTTTGGGGAAACGTTCTCCTTGTGCATTCCCCTGCATATTCCTCTCTCTCTCTCTTACCCTTCTTTATGACCACAGTTCTCTCCCCTCAAAAGAACTGTTGATCAACTTCTCCCCTAAACCACATCTCTGTACTTCCTACATTCTTGAATGTGGCCTCTTCTTTCCCTTTAGTTGCTGATTCAAACTTCAGGCTGATTTCTGGGGTATTTAGGATGGTTTGATGTTATCTAGTTGTATTCTTGGGAGAAGATGAGCCTAGGGTCCTCCTACTCTGCTGCCATCTTGAAAATCCCATTTCCTTATTTTTATATGTATTTCTGATACACATTAGGAAACCCAAGACAATATCTCTTATGCATAAAAATTTACTTTCAATGTATGTTCTAAAAGGATATCAATCTGAAAGCATTAGCTTGGTTTTCAGAAGATATTTTCCATGGATTTAAGACAGATAAAGTATCTTCTATATCTGTTTAATCCTTTGTACATTTCCACTGTGGTTTTATCTACACTATATATATATATATATTTAATTCTTACAATCAACCTTTGATATTTCATGTGAACCAGAGATCTCAGACAGTTTTAAACTTTAGTAATAATTTCAAGGACATCAATAATCACTAGGGACAAGTGGAGCAGGGAGAGGTGAAGCCAAGAGAGGTCCAGAGTCTCTAGTATATATCTACAGTTTCATTGTTGCAGCATGAGGATGTACCCTGGCCCAGATTAATATTTCGGATCTCTGATAGTTGTATGGGTCATATTACTTATGCAAAAGGTGCTTTTTGGATCCTAAAACATCAACATTTTATACTCAGTTTCAATACCTCCTGCTTTGATTAGCATAAACAACCTAATGCAACTTAGTTCATCCTGCTAAAAGCATGTCATAGTTAAAGATTCCCACTGGAAAATGCCATTGGTTTTTGCCAATTATGTTAGCATGCTTATAGGAATATGTGACTAGGGCACTACTTTCTTTCCAAGGGCATTCCCACACTCTAAAGGAGAGAACTGACTGCAGAGCTGTTATTTAACAGTTGACTTCCCATGAGTCAGAAAGGCCAGTTCAAATTCAGCTGATGAAGGAAAAGACAAGACAGACAGAGATTAAGAAAAATTTGCTGACTTCACTTATGTGTAGAATCTAAAATTGTAAAACTCATAGAAACAGAAAATATTATTACTATTAAGTGTGAGATCTAAATAGAAATAACTGTTGGGGTTGCATGTCAGTGGATTGTAGGCTATCAGGAATGATGCTGCAATGGTCCATGCAAAAGATTTAACTGTTTTACAAGGAGAGATGGGGAAAAAATTCAAGATTTATCTGGAAAATATAACTGAGATAGGATTTAATGACTGACTGATTATGGATGTGAGAGATGTCAGAGATGAAGTACAAGATAGTTTTTAGTTTCAACTAACAGAAAACTAACCTAGCTGATTTATGCAGAAAATGAAGTATAAAATTATGATGAGAAGCTAACAGAATCAGAGAGAAATATGGTTCAGTCATTACCTAGCTAGAAACAGTATCCCAAACCAGAACTGTTTTTGTGAAGAATGGGTTCTGATGTAGTCACAGCAACACAACCACAGCAGGTTCTGGAACTGTCTGTTGCTCCAAAACTTCTATCACTGTCATCTATGCTTATGCTTTTTTGCCTACTTCTTTACTAAAAACTCAGTGTGGTTCAAGCCTGAGTCATGTGCCCGAAATTTAGCTGCAAGGGATGCAAACAAAGTGAATATTTGATTCTGTTAAATTCAGAGAAAGATGGAACTTAACATTCCAACAAAGAGAAATACTTCCCAAACATTGGAAGGAGTTAAAATGCTGAACAACTCCCACTGCTACCAAGAAACAAAACAGAAACCAAAAGTCTTCCACAATTGCTGTGGTCAGCATCATCACAGGGATGATATGAAGTCTACTAAACAATGGTGCAATCATTTACAATTTTATCATTTCATTATGATAAAAATAATAAAGTGATAAAATTTCTGGAAACTGGAGACAAAAGGAAAATAAACTTTAAGCAAGAAGACAAAAAGGGCATATTACCTTCCTTGGTGCAGCGGTAAGACTGATAGTTGATGTCTCATAAAAATGAGGGAAAGCAGAAATCGATGGAATAGCATTTAATACTGAAAAACAACTGCCATGTAATCTTTTATAACTACTTATAAAATCTTTAAAAAAGAAAGATATGAAGAGAATGTTATAAATGCTAACAAATTTCACAAAAATTGGGATGAAACAGAAAAATTAGAGAAACAAAAAAACGAACAAAAAAACCTACCAAACTGAGAGTGGAAGAGTTAGAAACCTGAAATTTTTATCCTATTAAAATACTGAATCTATTATTACATATCTTTACACACACACACACACACACACACACACACACACACATACAGTCCCTTCAAGCCCAAATGATTTTGTGGTTAATTCCTTCAAATATTCAAGGGAAAAAAAATTAAGCTTAAACAAAATCTTTCAGAGAATAGGACAAAAGGGAACATACTATCGACATTAAAAGAGAAAGTATGCACCAATCTCTATCATGAACACAGATGTATAAACCCCATCAAATAACAGCAAATAGAATCTATTTGTATATAAATCAAGGAATACTTAATGGCCAAAAGGATTTATTATAGAAATGCAAGGTTGATTTAACATTTAAAAATAAATCAATTTATTTTACCACATTAACAGAAAAAAGAAAAAAAAAACGTATGATCATATTCTTAGATGTGGAAAATAATTTGATAAAATAGAATGTACATTAAGATGAAAAAACTACTATAATTAGGAATAAAAATTAGGAATAAAAAGGAATTTCCTCTATTGCTAAACACTATGAAAGTCTAAAAATAAAAATGCGTTTTTATTTTATATTATTATGTTAATCACCATACATTACATCATTAGTTTTTGATGTAGTGTTCCATGATTCATTGTTTGCGTATAACACCCAGTGAAATCCTTCTGACGACAGTTATGAGATTAGATACCCACTATCACCACTACTACTCGATTTTGTACTGAAAGTTCACACCAGTGCATTAAGCAAGGGTGAAAAAGAGAGAAGGATTGAAAAGCAAGACTAAAACTATCATAATTGTGGACAGTGTGATTGTTTATGAAAAATCCAAATAGTTAGAGATATTGTATTAGAATTAATGAGTGAATTTACTTAGTCAATGAATATAAGTCAGTGTACAAAAAATTAAAGCAGAAAAAAAGTATAAAATAAAACTGAAATATATAATATTCACACACACCATTTTCAATATTATATATTACTACATGTAATTCTGTCGAATCTGACCAGCTTAAAATCATATAAAATAAATCTATGCTGTTAGAAGGGGAAGGGTTACCCTTTAGAGGGGAGGTTGCGCCTAGAAGAGAGAGTGAACAACAAAGTACCATTGCGTTTTAGATATGTGTTTTGTGATCTGGATGTTCTTCAGATGGTGAAAACTCATCATCCATACTGTTAAAATATGGGCACTTTTCTGTATGCTTTTCATATTTCAGTAAAAACTTTGAAAAATGCTGAGAATTATTTCCACACTTTTTAAATTTTAAATTATTTATGTTTAAAAGAATCACATGTAACATATGATGAATGAAAGAAAATAAAACATAATAAATCCATACCTCGTCCCAGTTTAAGGAATCAAACATTGCTGATAATTTTGAAGACCCTGTTTGTCCCTCCACCATTGCCTCCCCACTCCTTCCAGTCTCCCAGTTGGCACAATTAATGTGGATTATGTATTATTCATTCGCTTGCCTTTAAGCACTCTTCCCCATATACATAAGTACTTGCCCATAATCTGTCCATCTCTGTCTATCTCTCTCTCTCTCTCTCTGGTATTGCTTAATTTTACATATTTATGATTTTGTATAAATTAAAATCTCTTTTTCTATTCCTATGTAATTTGTAGTACTTGTTCAATAAGACTTTTGTGAACTAAACTTCATTTGTTTGCACTGCTACATAATGACACAAGTCATTATTCATTTTCTTGTAAGTAGGCATCAGGACCAGTCCTTTTTTTTTTTTTTTTAATGGCCACTAATATTTTACTTTATTTATTTTATTTTACATTTTTTTATTTTATTAAGTTATGTTAATCACCATACATTACATCATTAGTTTTTGATGTAGTGTTCCATGATTCATTGTTTGCATATAACACCCAGTGCTCCATGCAGAACGTGCCCTCTTTAATACCCATCACCAGGCTAACCCATCCCCCCACCCCCCTCCCCCCTAGAACCCTCAGTTTGCTTCTCAGAGTCCATAGTCTCTCATGGTTCATCTCCCCCTCCGATTTCCCTCCCTTCATTCTTCCCTTCCTGCTATCTTCTTCTTCTTTTTTTTTTTTTAACATATAATGTATTATTTGTTTCAGAGGTACAGGTCTGTGATTCAACTGTCTTACACAATTCACAGTGCTCACCATAGCACATACCCTCCCCAATGTCTATCACCCAGCCACCCCATCCCTCCCACCCCCGCCAGTCCTTTTTATATATTAGAAAAACATTTCTGTGTAATTTCTTCTGCACTTTTCCTATTACATAGTGCAAAAGTTGCTCTAGGGATGTGTATCTCAACCTACAGATCACAACTTTCTAGTGGCACAAAATTAATTCAGTGAGTCATGAATAGAATTTTTAAAATATAATTGAGTGGATTAGGAAATGTCAGAATGCCATTGAGAGTCTACATGCTTTTCTATTAACTCTATGTTATTTTTATGTGTATGCTACTGCTCACATTATATTTATAAGTGGA
This sequence comes from Mirounga angustirostris, assembly GCF_029215605.1. NCBI lineage: Eukaryota > Metazoa > Chordata > Mammalia > Carnivora > Phocidae > Mirounga > Mirounga angustirostris. The sequence goes on along the minus strand of NW_026991710.1, from coordinate 146,409,705 downwards.
TTTTCTGGTTCATAAGATTTGCACATCACCAACTTTAGTTTTTTGGGGATACTGTTATATCAATTTATATATATGCCAGAAACCCCTGATATCATAAGATAAATTTTTCCAAACTTAATGGTTCTTAAAGTGTATTTGTTTTTCTTTACCTTTTGTTAGTGAAGTTGAGTATTTTCTCAAGACTGTTGAACATTTCTCTTTCTTTTTCTTAGAAATAACTCCTCATGCTCTTCATTCTATTGTTTTGTGTTCTATTTCTCAATGATCTACAGAATAATTTTCTTAAGTTTAGTCTTGATATTAATTCTTGATCAGTTACATGTTTTGAAAATCCATCCTCAGAGCTGTTGGCTTGTATTTTCCCTTAAAACATTACACTTTTTGATATAATACATAGTTCTAATACATGATTGTTTGTTTTATATATAATAAATTCTTTCCTAAACCAAGATAAATTTCTTCTAGAGACTGAACATTTCATATTGAGGCCTGTAATTTTCTTAAAACGATTTTAATATATGCTGTGAGATGAAGATAAATTTCCATATGGATAACCAAAAACCCAGGATGGTTTATTGAATGGTTCCATCCTTTTTCTCACCTATTTTCAATGCCAACTCTGATAATTGAATTTTCAACATAACAGAGGGTCTGTTTCTTAGCTGATTATTTTGTTCTTTTGATCTGTTTTTCTATTCCTGAGCCAATAGCACGTGGACTGAAAGATTATGGTTTCACAGGAAGTCTTAATATCTGTCAGGCAAGCCATTCTACTCCTACTGTTTTTCCTTTTTCTGTATCTTGGCTCTTCTTGACCCTTTGCTCCTACACACACACACACACACACACACACACACACACACGCACACACACACAATCGGTTGGAATTTTTATTAGAATTATGTTGACTTTATAGATCAATTTGGGGGAGCTGACCATGCTGAGTCTTCCTACCAATGAACAAATGTTTTAGCTCTTTTTTCCCCTACTGTCTTTCAGTAAAGTCTTATAGTTATCGAGAAAATGGTCATGTATCTCTGAATAATTTGGTTCCTAGTTATGTTTTATTTTCATTATAAATAGTAAATTTCTAAAAAGTTAATTTTTTGTTTAGTACTGTGATTGAAATATAGCTACCTTACTAAATGGTCTTATTGATTTTAGCAATTAATACAGATAATTTGTTTTTCTTTTTTTTAAGATTTTATTTATATTTGAGAGAGAGAAAGAGAGAGAGAGGGAGCAAGCGAACAAGCAGGGGCAGGGGGAGGGGGAGAGGCAGACTCCCCGCTGAGCAGGGACCCCGATGCAGGACTAGATCCCAGGACTCTGGGATCATGACCCGAGCCGAAGGCAGCCATTTAACCAACTGAGCCACCCAGGCTCCCCTGTTTTTCCTCGTTAGAGAATTATATAATTAATGAATAATGACAGATTTCCTCTCTATTCATGATTTATATATTTATTCATTTTTAAAGTTAATTAGATGGCTGTGACTCAAAGGTACAAAATTTTTTAAAGATTTTATTTATTTATATGAGAGAGAGCACATGAGAGAGGGGAGGGTCAGAGGGAGAAGCAGACCCCCTGCTGAGCAGGGAGCGTGATGCAGGACTCGATCCCGGGACTCCAGGATCATGACCTGAGCTGAAGGCAGTCGCTTAACCAACTGAGCCACCCAGGCGCCCTAAAAGTACAAAATTTTTGAGGGGTGCCTGGGTGGCACAGTTGGTTTAGCATCCAATTCTTGGTTTTGGCTCAGGTCATGATATCAGGGTCGTAAGATCAAGTCCCGCGTCTGCTCAGTGTGGTGTCTGCTTGAGAATCTCTCTCCCTCTCCCTCTCCTTCTGCCCCTCCTGCTTGTGCACTCTCTCTCTTTCCCTCTAAAATAAATAAAATTAAATCTTTAACAAAAAAGTACAAAATTTTCAAAAAAGTGGCTATATCACACATCATGAGTATCAAAGAATAATTTTTTTTTAAGGAACAATTTTTACATTTAGACATTAAGATACTCACTGCAGATTTAGTATACTATGCTCTATCAGATTATGAAAGTTATCGTATGTTACATGGCGTACATCATCACAGCACATATATTTGTAGTTAGTTTACCGCTATATCATTATGGAATAAACTTTATTATTTAGATTTTTATTTCATTTTATGCAATCTCTCTCCAGCTGTTTTATATCACTGTAATATTCATTCATTCTTATACTTTTTGCTGCCATTTTCATATATTTTTACTTATTCTCGCTTTTGGTGCCTCCTTTTATTCCATAGGTGCATTAATCTATTTATACTGTAATTTTATCTAAGAATTCCAACATCTGGGATTGTTTCCAGTCTCGACCTAACTTCTGCCCCTCAACCTAGACATCCTCTCCTGTCTTGTGCTTTTTATTTTCATGCATTTTGTGGTTTCTGTCTAGAAATTTTTTTCAGAAATATTTCTGTCAGAAATTTTTGAGGTCTGTATTACAGTTGCTTTGCTTCAGAGAGGATTTCATTTCATTTCTTCCCCTGGCTTGAAAAATCAGAACACTAAAATACAAGTTTCTAAATTGAGTGTTTTGGGACCATTCAATTAAGAGCCAAGGTTAAAAACAAGTACTATTCCTTGTCATCTCTATGTAAAATTTGTTGTTTTCCTAAGTTATCTTGAAGGTAAACTAGTGATGTAGCCCTTTGGCAGTAGGTCTCTTTTACCATGTGTGACAGAGTAGCCAGGGCTACCGTGCAGTCTCCTGCTCTCCCCTAGCCCATCACACTGAAAAGTCAAGTTCATTAGGACTGAGCAGACAACTCAACTCCACATCTGGTGGTGCTCATTGGTCACTTTTCTAGATACTTGTTGTCTCTTTTGGGAATCAGCAGATTTCATGTATGTGTGTGTATGTGTGTGTGTGTGTATGTATGTATGTGTATCTTGCTAGTTAAGACAAATACTACTACTAACATATAATTTGGTATTTTATTTCAAAATAAATGATTTGCTAGTCTGCCATACTGTTGGAAAAACTATTTTCCATATGATTCTGAAATTGAATTTCTTCTCATAAATGACATATGCCAAATGTAGAAATCATTTGCTGGAGTTCATTTGCTAAAGTAGATTGTATTGAAATACTGCCTATTTTCCAGAAGCTGTGTTGACATTTTCTATCACTATGTCAAAAATAACCAAAGAGAAACAATCCCTCACGGCAGAGAAAATACTTAGACTCTTGAAGGTGAGAGAGAAAATATAATATTAATTTAAATAGCATAAATTCATAAGAACAAATTATCATTTAATACATTTTATGTTCTATAGATATGTGTGTGGCAAAAAAATAGCCATTTAAAATGTTATTAATAAAGGGAGATGGGGTATATTTACAGAATATCAAAATAAACACACACCCACACACAACTCGTATTTGGAAACCTCAAATAATTTAACTAAAGCCCAAGATTATGTAGAAGTTTTACCACTGGAAAATTCACCCCAGCTTTATTTACTCACACAGTGTGAATTTACACCCAAGGCCACAGCCACGGGCATATCTAAATTATATACTACTTATAGCACTTTAGAATTGAAGTTTTCCCTATCATCTGAGCTAATAAAACCTCAACATCAAGTCCTTTCACTCCTACGACAAGTACCCCAAAGTGGTTTTCTTTTCTGACCCTTACAGCTTCACAAGAAATGAACAGACTCTGTGTCATTCACTGTCATTTTTTTTTTCCAGAACTTGCTTTTTCTTTTAAAATGGTTCCCTCTAAATCCTTCACAGATGAAACGGGAAGAAAATGGTATGCCTTCACTCCTGTTGTGTACACATTACGTGATATTACTTTATCCCCCCTGTGTTTCATTATTATACACTGGAGCCTAGAGCTTCAGTGAAATGGGCAGACAAGTCGCCGTGTGAAAATATATTAACATTAAATGAAAACTTCTCAAGAATCAGTTATTAGAAGCCTCTAATGGGGTTCAGCACTTACAGAGTTGACTGTATAAGGTCAGAATTAATCGGTACAACTGAAACTCATAAGCAGCGACATCTGTGGACATTTCTCTGGTCTCGTGCTTTTTGGTTTGTGTAGAGCACCTGCATTCTGCAGGATGGAGGACATGACACAGGCCCTGGCACATATTAGCTGCTAGTAAAGGTGAGGTGATTGAGTAAGGCAACATCTGTTCGCTCCGTCCCTACTCCCCAGATTGTAACTGAAGTGAACCTGGGTCACTGGATCAGAGGAGGTCCATCCTGAATCTTATATTAATCATTCCCTTGCCACGCCAGATGTTGGGTCTTTGTAGACAGGACTGAGGGGCTAGACAGTGAATTGAACTATATCCAGTTTACTCTTTGTATGTTGTTGTTTAGATCATCTATACCTCTCAGCACTCTGCCACGAGTACGGATGGTGAAAGCACCCACATCCTTCGCTGATTGTATCTGAAAGAGATGCAAGCGAGGTACTGGATGTAGGAAGTAGTAGTTGCCTCTGCTCTGACCTACATACCTTACTGACCAAGTTAACCCTAACCATACTCAAAGCAAATGTTTATTTACAATCTATAATTCATATGTTCTGTTCCAGAGCAAGTGTCTCAACTCTGTCAGGTGCAAGGAGATGGTAATTTAGGTCAATACGACATTTTCCTTCAAAAATATTATTAGCCCCATCAAGTTAAAAGGGGAGGAGCAGAGCAGTCATGCCCTAAGTGGTAGTAAAGAAAGGAGAACAATTTTGAGGCTCATGAAAATAGAGATAATGGATAAGAATTTAAAGGGGAAAGAAGGGGAGGTAGGTTGCACGTGTGTATGTATAATAAGATATTTAATAATAAGAACAATTCTGAAGAACAGTGGGAGGACAATAGCCAGTTATTCACCTTTTCCATCTCCCAATATCTTAATCCATTATCACAGACTAGCCAGAGCAGTTTTAAAAATATAAAATACATCTTTTCACTCCTTTGGTTAGGACATTTCATTTGTTCCCTCCATGCTTAGTAAAATTCCCTGAGTCTTTACAAGGACCTCCCTGTCCCTGTCCAACACCCCAGGGTCATCCTAGACCAGATCTCCAAGCCTCTCTCGTGTCTCTCAAACATGCCAAGTCCTCTTCTTCCAGCATTCTGCACTAACTCCTGCCACTGTCATGGAAGTTCTCATGACTCTGCACAGCTCTTCTATCCTACTCCTGACAATGAAGAGGCCTTCTGACTATCCCATCCAGGCAGGTCATCTTCTTTCCCAGTTTATTTCTCTTATAACATGAACATAATCTGCGGAGATAGTCTCTCATTTGTCTACCACGTTTCAGTCTGTCCCATGAGAATATGAGTTCTATGAGGTTTCTTGAGTGCCTACTATATAGCACGTTATTCTTAGTTAAGGACAGAAAATGAATAAAATACACCAAAATATCTGTATCTCTCAATGTGCATGTGCAGGGTTGGAAAGCTCTACCCATAAAGTGCTTAAGAGAAAAAAAAATGCTGAAATTATAATAAAAGCAGCAAATAAACAATATTGTCACAGAGCACCCAACCTTTTTATTTTTTTAGCACTTCTTTTTTTTTTAAGATTATATTTATTTATTTGAGAGAGAGAGAGAGAGCACGGGGAGGGAGAGAGGCAAAGGGAGAAGGAGAAGCATACTCCCTGCTGAGCAGGGCGCCCTACCTGTGGCTTGATCCCAGGACTCCAGGATCATGACCTAAGCCAAAGGCAGATGTTTAACTGACTGAGCCACCAGGACGCTAAGCTAACTAGCGTTAGTTAGCTAACACTAACTGTTAGCTAGCTAGCACTGTTTGTTTTTGTTATTTTCCCAGATATTTAACTTTTGCTTTATTTCTTAAACTTATCTTTGTAAGAAAATAACCTGTATCTTTTGTAACTCTTACATTTTGGTTTTATAAATAGCCATTGTTCAGCTATAGTGAGAATTCTGATTTCTAATGATTAAAGCAAAGAGTAGATACTAGATCAGCCTTGAAATATTCTGAAATTCTATTTGAACTACTGTTTTGCGTTGACATTTCCCAAAGTGCTAATTATATTTTTTAAGCTCCTACACATATCATAACCTCTTTATACTATTAGGTTAATGCAACAAAGCAAATTTGTTTTCTTCTCAATATGGTCTTTATAAACATAATGCAACATTTATTAATATGCCTTTCTCTCAGCATGATGTCAAATAACTTGTGATTGTTTCAAGATTTATTCCAAGTACTTTATATGTTCGCTATAATAAAAAGCAAAAGTCCTATAAATAAATACATGCCTTCAAAAACAAAATAATGCTTTTAAATATGGAAGAAAACTTTGACCCAGAAATAATATCAGACTCAGTAACAATTAAATGTGGGCCACTCTTCGTTTTAAGTGTATCTTTCATCCTGTTTCTAATAGTATATTTATATATTATGAGCTCTTCCCAAAGATCTAGGAGCAAATATCACTTTCTATATGTCCTGCTATTATTTTAAGTTCTTTAAGAACAGAGAAAGTCTCAACAGAGAAGAAAAGTGTATGTCTGTTATATATGCCAATAAAATATTAACATCAATATCTATGCACTTTATAGAGACTCCAAGGAAATGGATACATGGATCAATAGACATTGATTTTAAACTTTGATATTAGTTACAACTTGGGAGTCATATCAAATTTTTATATTTCATAATAGTCTTCGCTGCATTGCTGTTCCTCTTTAGCTTCATCTATTAATCTTTTTCTCTTATACCTTAAAACCTTTTGAGAAAAAAGTAATAGTTCTAGACAGATCAGAATATCCCCATAAGTAGCTCTTATTGGACATATGAATGCTTGAGTGCGCACCCAAGAGTCTTTAATGCAAATTCTTAGCCAATTATATATAATCAGCATCTGTTTCAATTATGCTATTTGATATAAATTTTAGAATCTAAATATCAACACACTAAGTGTCTGGAGAGTTGGTTGTGAAGGGGACATTTTATGTTCCTTAAATATTCAGTTCACTTAGAGGACTTCAGCTGGTTACTAAAATTTAACAGTCTGGATGGGAGAGCTCACATTCCAACTATCTTCTCAGGAGGCATTTATCCAGGTATTACTTTTGATTCAGTAAACATTGTCTTGCCATTAATATTTTCTAACTCTCCTTGCACTTCTGATTGAAAAAGAACTTTGAACAGGCTGTAGGGAAAAGAAAAATAAAACATTCAAAAGGAACAGATAGCCGGGTACTTAACTGATACCATTTATCAATTAGTTTCAACAAAAGATAAATTATTTGGCACAAGTGAGATTACAATTTTCTGAATCTCCTTGTATAATGCAAGGCTACATATCATCTGAAGGTTAAAACTGATTATAGGTTAGACCTTAGTGGAGAGATGGATCAAGGAGAGTTAGAAACCCATATGACGACGCATTTTCCTTCTCACACCCAAAAGGAAACTTAAATGTAAATCCTATCTAACAAAGATTAGAAATGTATTTTCTGATTTATATTGAATCAATAAAAATATTTATAAGTAGCTCAAGGTCACAAGCTCTTGACCAAGACAAAGGATTAAAGAATAATTTTTTTTCTCTGAAAATACCATTAGAAATCATCTTGTGCAACACTCTCATTTTATTGTGAAGGATACAGAGACCCATACCAAGTGTATTAGTGGAGATCCACTAAGAAAACCTAAAATTAATCTTATTCAAGAAGTTTAGATTTTGAGGCTCTGACATAAATCTCTTACCCTTTGTATTGTTTAGCAAAAACTCTAGGTATAACAGGAATGTTTTGGTTGAATAAATTTCTTCTAATTCTAATAAAATATTGCATCTGAATGCTCTCCCTAAAATGTTAAAAAGCTAAAATTAACAATGAGGTAGAATTACAAATCATGAATATACACAGACATCTTCCATATTATAAATAAAAACTATATGTCCTTGAAGAGATGCTTTATTTTGTGTTTTGACACAACATATTTTTCATAATTAAAACGATACTTATTTTCACTTGTCACTGATTGCCAGTATCATAAGTTACACATCAATTCCAGAAAGTATTTTCATTTTATTAGTGTGAGTTCTATTGTAATTCATTTTAGATTATGATGTAAGATTATATAATTTCTAGTAGGATCATGTTCAAATATGGAATTGGAGAAGAAAGTTTATTCATTTAAGAGGTCAATATAAAGAAGAGAAAATTGTACCAACTCTGCAATTTAGTGATTATAAAAACAACAATGTATTATCAAAACATTATTCTGAAGAACATTATTCTGAAGAAACATTATTATGAAGAACATAACCTCTTAACTTGTCAAAAGTAGTCTATTAAAAAAGTCTACCTGTAGGAAGAAATTTATAGACATCATGAGGGTCTATTTATGGATTTGAACTTCAAGTAAAACATCAACCCAGAAGTGATTCTCTTCCAAGGCTTTTAGCAATGGATTCTTTTTCTGAGAAAGCAGAAAGAACATTAAAGACAGAGAGCAAGAAGGCCAAAGGATTCAGACGAAATAAAGAAGAAAGTCATTACAGAGGATTTCCAAAAGTTCCTTTCACAGCTATGTAACTTTGGGGAAAATAAACTGAGAATTAGTTGATCCAATGGAAGAAGTAAAACTGCATTTCTGATTTTGGAATCTTAGAATTAAATAAACTCATATGAAGTCAGTCCCCGTGTCCGTATCACAGAGTGATTCAAACAAAACCTAACATGCAAAAAAAAAAAAAAATGTTTTAAGACTAAGGTAAAATAAGGATTATTAGGTTAATGACAAAATGGAAAAATACAAAATATCATGACCATACAGCATACAGAATGTCATTCAAGATTCGGACAGCAAGCTTCCTATTCTGCATATAGTATAGCTCCTTCTCTCATTTTCTCTGTCTTTATAGTTCTACAAGTTATTTAAAAATTTGTGCTATACTTCTGTATGTGTGTTAAAATTGCTATCGCATAAGCTGAGAAATAAAATTATACTAAAGAGTTCAAACATTCCCCGAACAGCTTGAGCATGAGTGTTAATAACTACAAAAAAATAGAATATAGGCCTTATATATGGGATAAAGCATAAGTTTAAATCCACACTAATTTATTTTTTCTAACTCTATTCAATAGATGTCTGTTTTCCTATCTTCTCCCTTTTCTTCCCTGCTTAAGTGTCACCTTCCTTTTAAATGTTTACTGAATACTGTCCATATAAAAGTGAAAGAACCTTCACAACTTTCTTAAGAACTCACAAAACCATACACATCTCCTTGTGGACTTTTCTTAGAATGGTCTCCAGTGGAAAAAGTTCCTCCAGTTTGAAGCAAGAATGGCAATGAATTCTTTCTAGAGAGTGAAGAGTCACAGAAGTAGCTGGAAAGGCTATTAAATTGGGTTCTTTTCTCAAAGGTAGGAAATCCTGCCAAGCTACAACCAAAGTAGTCTGGCCAACTGAAGGATCAATGGTGTAAAAAACTTCCTCAAAGCTGTCATGGAGACTCAAACTGTGGTGACTACAATTGGCATTCACCCAAAAAAATGAAAATATAAAGGCTGCTTGGCTTTAAAGTTCTCCCCTACTGTCAAAGATACAAAAAGGACTTTTTTTTCCCTCTATGTCTGGCATCTTATAAAAATTAAAACTCACTGAGCATAAAGGGGGGAAATGTATTGAATTTCAAGGGAAGAATGTCTGGAGAAATTGGCTTTATTGCAAGGTTAATGGTTTTCTAGTATCACATATGCTAAATTTTTCAGACAGGATGATCAAATAGTACTTGTGGGGGAAAAAATGCAGCACCTGTTTGGCCAAGAGTTCTACAATGACTCTCAACAAAGAGCCAAGCTTCATTCATGATACAGATAGATTGCTATGCCTGCCAGTTCCATGTAACCACCCATGTCTATTTTAGCCAAACCCATATTTGTTTCTTAGTTTATATAGACCTATATTTAATTCTCTTATTACAGTGAAGTAAATATAGATCCCATTTATCTTGAAGTGACTATAGATTATTGACTCCTGATACTGACTCCATTTTTTTAAAATTTTTATTTTTCTGTTCTCATCAAATACTGACAATTTTCTTGATTCTTTAGGTTATTTTTGAAAAAGATTTTATTTATTTACTAGAAAGAGAGAGAGAAAGCACTAACGGGGGAGCATCAGGCAGAGGGAGAATCAGGCTCCCTGCTGAGCAAGGAGCCCATTGTGGAACTCGAACCCAGGACCCTGAGATCATGCCCTGAGCCAAAGGCAGACACTTAAACAACTGAGCCAGCCAGGGGCCCCTCTTTAGGTTATTTTTGTTTTAATCCATTATATTCTACAAGATCACATTCTTATGAAGTAATTATAAACTTTCTTGTATGGCATAAATGCTTTGGTTTAATGCAACTGCACTATGGCTATTAGACTGGTTTCTTCTCTAGTCTGGGATCCTCTGTCAGCCTGTCAGATTGTACTTTTCCTTTTACCTGTATAGAGCTTCTAGGGCTCTTTAGTATCTATACTGCTTTGCCTCTGAAGATTATATTATACAGGCACATTATCTTCCTAGTCTTTTCCTAATTCATTTGTTTTTATTAGTCATTCATTTAACAGCTGCTATATCTACCATGTGGTAATGTGAGAATCCAGAGATGAGTCAGCATATCGTTCTTGATGAAACATTCTTATTTCCATTCCCTCTCCATATCCTCCCTCTGACTATCAGCAATTTTAAGATTTACCTTAAATGTTCTTCCTTTTCCCTTGCCTTTCCTGAGGACACAATTTTATCTGTTTCTTCTATTTTTTTCATAATTAATAATGAGATATGCTTATCAAACACATTGTATGTGACTAACAGTATGTTTTTGATGAAATTTTTAAATCTGCTCTCACAACAAACAAAAAAGTTAGATGAAATCGGTTGATTACTGTTACTATTGTAACAGTGATTTAGACAAGTAAAGTGACCTATCTGAGACCACACAGGGAAAAAAAAAACAAATCCAGGACACATACATCTGATTGTGAGGCTCTAAAGTTCACAGCTTCTTTACTGGATATCTACCTAGAACTGTACAATATACTCCCATATTCACCTTTACTAGTAAATACGGCATTCACATCTCTCTATTGCTTCATGCATGTAAATTTGCATCCCATTTAGATTTATAGATTCTTTTTTTTTTAAAGTTTTATTTACTTATGAGAGAGAGAGAGTGTGTGTATGAGCAGGGGGAGGGGCAGAGGGAGAGGGAGACAAGCAGACACTGCTCTGAGGAGGGAGCTGGACCCTGAGATCATGACCTGAGTCAAAATCAAGAGTCAGATGCTTAACCTACTGAGCCACCCAGGTGCCCCCCCTTAGATTTGTACATTCTTAGTAGGTAGGACATGGATCTAATAATTACTTATCTGGGGGCGCCTGGGTGGCTCAGTCATTAAGCGTCTAACTTCGGCTCAGGTCATGATCCCAGGGCCCTGAGATCGACTCCCATATCGGGAGCGGGAAGCCTGCTTCTCCCTCTCCCACTCCCCCTGCTTTTATGTTCCTCTCTCGCTGTCTCTCTCTCTGTCAAATAAGTAAATAAAATCTTTAAAAAAATAATTACTTATCTGTACTCTGCCAAACCTAGCTTAGATATTGATAAATAAAAGTCTTCCATTAAATATTTGTTTTCAATAATTAAACAGAATTTTCTTCTAAAAAGAAAAACTAAAAAGTCTAAATGTATACAGGATGTAGTCCAGTCTTTTCCTCTTTCATCTCAATAAGTCGGTAGTGAAGTAATTAAACACAGTTTGCATGACGTTGGACCTTACACACAGAAAAACCATATTCTAATGAATTAATGAGACTGAAAAAAGGCTATGCTGATGTTTCATAGGATTCATTCAGTAGCATTCTAACAATTTTATAAACAGAATAATATTTAAATAATCAAAATCACTATGAATTTACATATTTTACTCCTCTTATATAAGAATAGCAGCTAAATGTCCTTAATGAAACATTTTATTATTACAGGAAAGAAATGTATTTATGGCTCTTCTAAAAAATCAATACATTGATTAGCACTTGGCAAAATCATCAGTGCAAGAATCAATAATAGTTAATGCAATATAACACCAGATTACTACTTATTACATACATTTGATTATGAGTGAATTTTATGAATCAAGCAAGTCAATTATGGGGTTGGATTGAATTATTAATCCTTTCAGTTATAAATATCTGACTTCCTGAATGAGAGCAAAGGAAGAAAAGTTCATTGTTTACAGCTGAATTGCCAGATTATCAAATTTGGCAGACTCTATTTGATTTCCTATATATCTATTGTTAATTGCATGGGAATATGACTAGGAGATTGAGGTCAATGTCAAATTAAGATACCTCTTCCCATACAACTGTGAAATAACAAGCTTCTGTAAGAATCATTTATTTGCCTTTATAAATAAGTCAACTTTCTTTATGAGCATAAATTCGTGAAATGATTAAAAATGTTATCAATTCACATTTTAGTTGCTAATCTGTAGCCATCATATCCATAAGCTATGAATTTTCAAAGGTATTATGACTTTCATTTCTTCCTTCACTTTCAGTATTAAGGATGATAACTAGCTTTCCCAGATACGAAATGCCACTGCTCCTTTCATTGTGATGGTTATAAAAATACTGCTCCTCTTCATTTCTCTTCCATTTCCCTGTTCTTGAATCTGAGCACTGGTCTTAAGAGAAAGAGTGTGTCTTATCTTCAGGTTAGTCACAAATTCAGTTCTCACTTCTGAAATTAAATTATAATGCAATGTGCAGGTTGTATTTATTCAACATTGCTTTTAATTCACACCTACATAGAGGATTTCTTCTGTGAATTCCAAAGCAATATCCTTATGATATCATACTGGATAAAAATCTGAACTGGTGCCTCTTGACATCTCATGCAAGCAATATTTACCATAATTTCATGGGTAAGGGGACATTACACATTCTAGGCAAGGAAATGTCAAGTAGGTGAATTATAGTAGAAAAGGTGGATCAAGTGTAGTGCCCCAAGTAATGAGGCAGAGACCACAGAAATTCTGCATTCAGCAGCTGGTGCCAGAGGTGTGGCTGAGAGACACCTGAGATATTTCACATTCAATGTTGCCTTGGACTGGAGACTGAGGAGTGACTAGGCAGGCAAGGAAAAAGACCAAGAAAGTGGTAAATTTCTAATGCATGGACCTTCACTAGTTATTGAAAGGAAATGTGCAGGCTTCAAAAACTTAAATGAATAAGCAAATCAAAAACAACCTTTAGTCAACATCACTGATGCATTTTGAAGTTTCCATGTAAAAAAGTGATCTTTCTTCTGGAAATAATAACCAGGTTTGTAGACATATGACAGAACAGCAAGAAAAATACAAGTATCTAGAAGGAAATCTGTCAGTTATCCATGAAAATGCATCTATTTTAAAGATTCAGAGACATATTGTTGCTTAATAATGAGACTAAGTAAGAGAGCAAGATTTTTGGGGTTTCTAGAAAACTCCAATTTTTACAATAGGGGATTAGATATGTAAGGAAATGAATAATTATTGTGTAAACATACACACACAAAGCAAATTTCTATAACTGAATTTATATTCAGTGGGGTAAAAGCTGTATTTCTGTGGGGTCAAAGCTGTATTACTATCCAGAAACTAATAGCTTTATGGAATCAACAGGTCCTTCTTAATACCTCTTCATTTATTAATTAAGTAAATTTTTAAAGAATAAGAAGCTGTGTCATATAGAATTACTGAATTGGAACAATAGGTGAATGAGAAATTTCTGAGCTTTAACTCTAAAATATTATCAAAAATAACAATAGCGATTCTTACAAAAATCCAATGTTATTTTATTATACTCATTTTCAACAATGAATTGCTTTCTCTAAAGCCAGACTCTTATCCCAGAAATTAAGTTAAATTTTAATAATTCACCAAATGCTTTTTGAGGTAAGGTTTCCCAGTCCCCTTCTCAGTACTTTTCGAGTATACTGAAGAAGGGAACATTCTTCCACCCAGGAGTATTTGAAGTGGAGTTTTTCACTCCATAACTAAGAAAGTAAGTCTAGAAGTTGTTGTTGATTGTTTGATATTCTTATCAGGTACTTATATTGTGAAATGTGATCATGCAGGGTCAACTGGAAGGTTTCATCTGACATTGTTAGAAATCTGTTGTTAGCCCTGGGGTGCTACCTATTCCATGATGTTACCATGATGGCTTCTATTATTTTTCTCAGTGGTGTCAGCAAATAGAAGCTCAATATTTATTTTTTTTATTCATCATTGAAATGTGCTTTCTTCTCAAGTGCAAAAATAAAGAAACACAAGATCACAGGAAACTGTTTCTGCAGATGAATCAATTATGTCCTGTTTTGATAGTTTTTGGTTTTGCTCTACTATGATAAGTGTTAAAATATTTTCTGTCATTTTTAGGGGCGCCTGGGTGGCTCAGTCCTTAAGCGTCTGTCTTCAGCTCAGGTCATGATCCCAGGGTCCTGGGATTGAGCCTCACATCAGGCTCCTTGCTCAGCTGGGAGCCTGCTTCTCCCTCTCCTACTCCCCCTACTTGTGTTCCATCTCTAGCTGTCTCTCTCTCTCTCTGTCAAATAAATAAAATCTTAAAAAAATATATTTTCTGTCATTTTTATATAATTGTTCTGGGTTTCTAACAAGTTCAGGTCATAACAGCCTTTTTATGGAAAAGATGGTGTTGTTAACTCACAGGCATAAATGAATGTTTCATAAAGTGATTTATTACTATATTCAGAATACTTTCTTGAGACTATTTGTATTAAGAACACTATAGATTTTTTTCTTTTGGCATAAAAGGAAATGATCCACATCGTACAAAAAAGTTCTTGGCCTCACAAAGGTCAAGTTCATACAAATTTTGCATTTTTTAATTACAAAAACCTGAGAGGAAAAACAGATCAACTGTTGAAGCAGAAAAAAATCCTAAAATTTAGCATCTGGGACACCTCCAATTAAGTCAGTGAACCAGTGCTTTCTATTTTGAACAGATGTTCCACACCTTTTCCAAGCACAGAACAGGTTTTTGTACCCACTTGGTCTATTTATATTGTACTTGGCTTGTCTTCAAACTTCTATTAAATGACAGATTTTGAACGAAAAGGGACATTTGATTATGCCAACACCATGAGCCATTATTTGTATACACATCACTTTGTTCATCAAAAAGCAAGCCCCTTACTAATTTAAGGAACTGGTATTTGAACCTGGAGATAAATAAATTTTGTCTGATTTTTCTATGCAATAATGCCAGATTATCCACAATTAGAACAATTCCTGCAGATTAGCCATGGCAAATCTTATTTTTATATTATTATTATCCCTTCATTTACTCTTGCCTTTGTTTTCAACATGAAGACCACATTTGGCGTGAACATTATCATTTTTCATTCCTAAAAAATGTAGAAAAAGATCCTTACTTTTTAGGTACCAAAACAATAAAGCAGCAAAACTGTTAGTAACCAGACTGATCTATACACTTGACTAGGAATTTTTAAGCCAGTAGACCACACATCTTGTGGATTCTTATGGATTCACACATCTTATGGATTCAGGATTCTACCTACGTTTCTCTCCAAAATATTGATGCACAAGATAAAATGTCATCAAAATAAAAGAATCAGTGTGTTCCATCTTATAACCTTGTCATAAATAGTCTGTTGTGGAGTAGCCCTTTGTTTTCTCTGTTGTTACTCCTATTTTACCAATATATGACCTGGCTGTATTGCTACCCAGGATGAACTCTAGACACCTGCTCACATGTTTTAATTACAGAAAATAATACTAAAAACACCCTGTGTTTCAAAGCATCTATTCTTACTCTGGGGTTACAAGGATTTTGACACTAAAAGTCAGAGTTATAAATGGAACCTGGAACCTGTCCTCCAGCACTTTCCACATCACTCCCCAAACACCTTAGTCCATCTACTACTGGCATCTTGCAAGCTGAGAAAAAGAGACATGAAGCTTCTATTCCTTGCAGGAAAAAACATGACAGAAATTTCTCTAGAGTATTTGGAGACCAGATGTTACTGCTGGGATTAGGAGGGTTCACCAGGATTTGGGAACAATGGGATACAATGAACATTCTTAGGGAATAAATGCTAGATGGAGAAAACAAGGGGAAATTAAGTCAAATTTCAAGGTCACAGTTTTGCATGGCTGCCACTGGGCAGACTGAAAGAGTAACTGGATACTGAGAATAGGCAAAAACAAAAACAAAAACAAAACCCATATATTTACATAAACTGGTATCATAGTCTTCTCTGTCTAAGAGCTCCTAAATGAGAAATTTTGTTATTGAAACTCTAAAATCAGGGTCTTCTTACTCATAACCCCTTCCTGGTTTCACTCAAAAAGAAATGTATCATTAGACTTAACTCCTCTGCAAATGCATTCACTCTCCTAATTTATTTTAGAATTACTTTCTTAATGTCCTCTAATAGTTACATAAAGTTTTAGGCATTTCAATGATAAATCACAGACCATAATAATGCTGTAGTCTCAGTTTCATCCACCTTGTCTCACCAATAGGTATTCAAGAAACTGAAGTTATATCATGTCTTGATCTGAAATGTTCTAGTCTGTTTGTCCCAATGGGTCTCCACCATCAGTTGTATACAGAAATAAACTGAAAAGATTGCCAAAGTACAGACTCTTCTGAAGACTTAACAATGAAGATTTAGCAACTTTTAATCTAGTCATAGTCCAAGGATGTGAATTTTAAAAAGCTTTCTGGTAATTATAAAATTTGAAAAACCCTACTTTAAAGAGACTAAAATGACATTTGTAAATAATCTTTGTAGTGTTTCAAAATTGTATGACTGAAATAATATAACTGGATGTTTCAGATATAATTGATTACCTAATCTTGAGTAACTGTTGGGAAAAACTGTAAGTCTCTAAAATCATGAATTCTATGTCAAGGAACATGATGAAGAGACAAAATAGTAAATTTGATATTCATAGGTCATATGGCTACTATGGACCAACACCGTGCCAATAATTATGACTAGAGACAGAGTATCTTTAAAAAATCAAGGTAGGGCGCCTGGGTGGCTCAGTTGGTTAAGCGACTGCCTTCGGCTCAGGTCATGATCCTGGAGTCCCTGGATCGAGTCCCGCATCGGGCTCCCTGCTCGGCGGGGAGTCTGCTTCTCCCTCTCCCACTCCCCCTGCTTGTGTTCCCTCTCTCGCTGTGTCTTTCTCTGTCAAATAAATAAATAAAATCTTTAAAAAAAAAAAAAAAAAAAAAAAAAATCAAGGTAATGTTTGCATTTCATTTCCAATTATAATAATTTGTGAACTACGATAAATCAGTAAACAAGCTAATATACAGTGCAAAATATATCATTTTGTAGAATCTTGTGTAAAATAAAATAGTCTCAATTAGTCCCTAATAAACTTAGTATCTAGCACAGTGCCTAACATACTGTATACACTCCATTAATATTTGTTGAATGAGTTAATAACAATGAATTTTATTTTAACTATTTCCTACTGATAAAACTAATTTCAATCTTTACCTCTTAAAGTAGTAGAATCAACAGAAAATGAAATAATAAACATGTGTTTGTATTTTTCATATGAAAGCTAGTAATTAAAGTGTGTTGTTGGGCGCCTGGGTGGCTCAGTTGGTTAAGCGACTGCCTTCGGCTCAGGTCATGATCCTGGAGTCCCGGGATCGAGTCCCACATCGGGCTCCCTGCTCAGCAGGGGGTCTGCTTCTCCCTCTGACCCTCCCCCCTCTCATGTGCTTGCTCTCTCTCATTCTCTCTCTCTCAAATAAATAAATAAAATCTTTTAAAAAAAATAAAGTGTGTTGTTAATATATGTTTATTTTGGGAATCAGAAACTAAAAGTTGTGGCAGTATAGGTCCTTTCTATAAAGTTACAATTATACTTACTGAAAAACAGGAATACTGTATTTTTATTTATCTAAAAGCTGAAATTACTATATTAAAATAGAGGATCTTTTGGGGCACCTGGGTGGCTCAGATGGTTAAGTGTCTGCCTTTGGCTCAGGTCATGATCCTGGGGTCCTGGGATCGAGTCCCGCATCGGGCTCCCTGCCCAGCTAGGAGCCTGCTTTTCCTTCTCCCTCTACTGTTCCCCCTGTTTGTGCTCTCTTGCTCTCTCTGTCAAATAAATAAATAAAATCTTAAATAATATAAACTAAAATAAAAAAGGGATCTTTTAAAATCAAACAAATGAATATCTTTAACAATAGAATGGGATGAATATTATAATGGGTGGGAGATCTAGGGAGTATTTTCCACTGTACGTATCGCACAATTTTCCACCTTTATCACACATAAACATATCCTTAGTGATTTAATACAACATAAACATCACATGGAGAATCTTGCTAAAATGCTAGTTCTAATTCTATGAAGGAGGCTGGGATTTTACATTTCTAGAAAACTGACAGATGATACCGATGCCACTGGTCTGCCGACAACATCTTGAGTAGCAAGGATTTAATAATACACCTGGAAAAGGTATTGAATATGGACACTAGAAATTTGGATACAAAGTACAGATCTCTTACGATCTAACTGTGCGATCTGATGCGGTTTATTCACCTACTCTGGACATCTGTGTACTTAGCTATAAAATGGGGGTTGGGGAATGTCACCATGTTTTCTTACAGTTCTCGAAACTTAGATGTGTATAGCATTCTACTCCATTCTCTAAACATCCTATTATTTACTTTTGTTTTATTTCTCTTTACTCATTTTTTTACATTTTTTTTCTTTATTATGTGATGTTAATCACCATACATTACATCATTAGTTTTTGATGTAGTGTTCATACATAAAAGAAACATGCCATGAAACTGTGCCAAGAACTCTGGAAGGACATTCTCTCTATAAAGTGCTGTGCCCATTCCTTGAAGAGCTGTGCAGAGATCCCCGCTGTCTAGACAAGACACCTCAGCCACCTGCGGCTTCCGACCTGTCTTCAAATGGCTTTAGTCTCAGAGAGGTGCTCGGCAGGCCGACTGGCTTTCCGCTTCCCCGTGCAGCTGTTCACAGTTGGTAATGAACAGAGTCAATAATCCCTCTCTCTGTTGTGTGTGTGTGTGTGTGTGTGTGTGTTTGTTTTTGTTTTTTGGAGTGTTTTTGTTTTTGTTTTTTATAACACCCAGTTTCCACCAACACAATTCACCGGGTAACTGCGTAGAAGAGACATGTGCCATGCTGCATATTGCAATTCCAAAATCGTTGTGGCAAACCTTGACAGAACAGTAGTCACTAGGACACACAGAAAATAAATGCCATAAAAGATACTATATTAGTGTTTATCTATACAATTTATACATTTAGCAAAGCAGATGTAGTTTTCACACAAACAGTCATAGTTTTCCTCATTATTATTTAAAGTCACCCATACAAAATCATCTTTAACTGTGTTGAAGTATCCTCCATGAACACAACTGTGTTGTGTTTTTCTGCAACAAATCTCTTACGTGAAAAACAAGGCTTTATAATATATTACGAACAGACAATTTATACAAATAATTCTCATGAATTGCAACAAGATATTCTGTAACAAAAGCATTTGATTAAAAAGAGGGTTCTGTCAGTTATGATTTCTCATTTAATAACAATAAAGCTGATAATGGTTAGAATAACAATATAATTAGACTTTTCTAAAATGATGCTTTTTGGAAATAAATTTCATTAACTAACAATATACAATGTGAATTGGGTATCTTGATTTTTATTCACTGTATATTTTTTCAGCTTCATCCATAATGGGTATCCTTACTCTTAATACTGAACAGATGGTAGCTACAATATGTTGTACACAGTGGGAAAGGTAACTAGGAATGAATAAAGCATAATTCTCCCCATTGTCCCCCTCCTTTCCAATATTTTATAATGTCCAGTTGAGATTCAAATTTGAGGAACCTCAAACAAAATTATCAGTATATCTCTGGCAATTTTTTTTTCACATAAGACAATGATGGATATAATCTTTTATTCTAACACTAATCTATACAATTGAAATTTCAGTCATCAACAGTTGAAAATTTTAAAGTATTTTAAAATCAGCACTACAATACCAGTAAACAGGAAAGTGATTATCATATGGTGTATCTACAACTTCCTCTATAAATCCAAAGTGTCAGTAAATCCTGAGTAGGACTGTCAACAAGAACATTATGGAATACATTCCTGCATGAATGCAATCAAGGATGTTCAATAAAACTCTGTTGGGCTAGACCTATATTAAGAATGAAAGTTGGCAGGATGTCCAGCCACTGGCAAATGGCAAGGTGTAGTTTAATAACCACCTGCAGGCAGGATGGAGGAAATTCTTTGTGAATGCAATCTACTAGCAATTCAGGCAAAATGGCATTGCTGAGGGATTGTGGAAAGATACAGGGCTGGCAGGCCACTTGATATGTACTTCTCAAGAGACTTTTCCACTAAAGACATATGCAAAAACATCACCAAAAAAATATTGATAAGCACTGAGGAAAAAACCTCCCTTAACCAAATCAAAGGCTGGCATCAGGCACAGTTTTGCATCTAATTGCATATTTATTGCACTTCTCTCTTTTTTGGTGCAAGAAGGATCTAATCCATATATACTATATGTCAAAGATATGCATAAAATTATGTATAAATGGAAAGAATGAAAACCAGGGAAGTTTGTGCTACAGACTTTTCTTTTTTTTTTAATTTTATTATGTTATGTTAATCACGATATATTACATCATTAGTTTTTGATGTAGTGTTCCCTGATTCATTGTTTGCGTACAACACCCAGTGCTCCAGGAAGTACGTGCCCTCTTTAATACCCATCACCAGCTAACCCATCCCCCCTCCCCCTCCCCTCTAGAACCCTCAGTTTGTTTCTCAGAGTCCATAGTCTCTCATGGTTCTTCTACAGACTTTTCTAAAGAAGACAGGCTAATTTTTCAAATCAGTTAACATTTTAATTTTTCATATTTCATAAAGTGCTTTTATGTACTTACTTCATTGGGAGCACATATCAGTCCATATCTATGTAAGGTATACATTAGTTATAGATAAGAAATATGAGGCTAAAATCACATGACCACAACTTAAACTCAGAAAATCTGCTTCCATCATATTATACACATTGCCTCTGAATACAATGATTCTAGAGGAGAGATATTGGCTTGCAGTTTAGTACAAGAAACAGGCAGAAGACAACCAAATGCTAAACTGAGACAGAAATGTTTTGTGAAAGAAAGAGCATCTCACCCACAGACTTGGATTTAGGGGCCTCAGATGGATGTGTGAGTGGGAGGGAGCGGGGAATGGGGAGAATCAGCAAAACCAGCAATATATTGCCCCCTCCAAGGAAGCTAATGGAGAAGACTCAACTGAAAGTAAAAGGTAAGGCACCTAGGTGTTTCAGTTGTTAAGCATCTGCCTTCGGCTCAGGTCATGATCCTGGAGTCCCGGGATCGAGTCCCATATTGGGCTCCCTGCTTGGAAGGAAGCCTGCTTCTCCCTCTCCCACTCCCCCTGCTTGTGTTCCCTTTCTTGCTGTCTCTCTCTCTCTCTGTCAATAAACAAAATCTTTAAAAAAAAAAGGAAAGTAAAAGATATAAGTTGAGACTAAATCTGAAACTACAGTAAACAACCACAGACAACCTCTTGGGAAAAAATTATCTATAAAAGATTTCTCCCTGTATCTTTTTTAATAGAACTATAGTTGACATACAATGTTATGTTAGTTTCAGGTGTACAACATAGTGATTCGACAATTCTATACATTACTCAATGTTTACTATGGTAAATGTGGTCACCATCTGTCACTATATTGGTGTAACTATTATGGAAAACAGTAAAGAGATTGCTCAAAAATTTAAAAACAGAAATACCATATGATCTAGTAATTCCACTACTGGGTATTTACCCAAAGAAAATGAAAGCACTAATTCAAAAAGATAATACTGTCCTGTTACAATAAAGCATTTCACTCTGTATTTTTGGCCAGTATTGTTGTTGGTGATTTCATTCAATGAGCGATACTAGAAAATATAGAGAAAGGCCTGTGCATAGAAAGCACAGAATGTGAGTAAGGTAATATGAGTAACCAGTGACAGAGTAAAGGAACCTGTTTGAAATACTGCTGATATTTTTGCCAGTCCTTCCGTGTGCACCCCTATATGTGATAGCATCACTTTCTTTTTTCTTTTTTGTTTTACTGAAGTATAGTTGACACACAATGTTACATTAGTTTCAGGTATACAGCATAGTGATTCCACAAGTCTATACTTTACCCTGAGCTCACTGCCAGTGTAGCTACCATCTGTCATCATACAGCACTGTTACAATACCAGTGACTATTTTTCCTAGCAGCATCACTTTGTTATCCAGATAGAGTAGAGACATGCTTTTATGGAAGAGATGTAGAATATGACTGGGTTTTTAAAGACTAATAAAATTCAAATAGCTGCAAGGGAGTAAGAATGGCAAAGCCATACCAATGAGATAAAAGATTTCAGTATAGTCACAGAGGTTAAAACGTATAAGATGTGTTTCTGGAAAAGTAAGTAGACTGGGTTGAATACAGAAAAAAAAAAAATGGGTGTGGGGAATTAGTGGGGACAAAGATGGCCAGACAAGTTGGGCCCAATGAGAGAAGGTTTTAAAGACCTGCAAGGAAAAGAAGATGTCACAGAGAAATGACTGGTCTGGATACTATAGATTATTTAATGCAGCTAATATATGGAGAAATATAAGGAATTATCTCTGGAGTTGAAACCAGTGAATATAGTCAATAAGAGTTACTATGCTCCTTAAGAAAAAATTGATATCAAATACACAGAGGAAATCATTTTTTTAAGATTTATTTATGTATTTGTGAGAGAGGGTGAGAGTGCATGTGCGTGCATGCATGTAGGAGCAGATGGAGGGGTAGGGGGGGAGGGAATGGGAGAGAGAGAATCTCAGGCAGACTCCCTGCTGAGCGTGGAGCCCCATGTAGTGCTCAATCTCATGACCCTGAGATTGTGACCTGGGCCCAAATCGAGAGTCGATGCTTAACTGACTGAGCCCCCAAAGCACCTCCAAATACATAGAGGAAATCTTAATGCATAGAGTATTGTTTAACATTTCAAGTATAAAATAAAATGGCAAATAGGTATCCCATGATAGTGAAGTTTTTGTAAGAAAAATAGGAGACTATGAATTGTAGAGTACATTAATGATGTATTTTCTCAAAGATATAATTTTTCCTATTATTTCTCTTTTATAAAAATGTAAAAGAGATCATTAAGGGGATATGGAAAAGCTAATTGTCACACATAAGTACATGAATATGCATTCACTTATTCTCTTTATGATTTTATTTAGTTCTTTTTGCACGAGAGAGAGCATAAGCTGGGGGAGGGGCAGATGGAGAAGGAGAGGCAGACTCCCCGCTGAGCAGGGAGCCTGATGTGGGGCTCCATCCCAGGACCTTGAGACCATGACCTGAGCTGAAGGCAGACGCTTAACCGACTGAGCCGCCCAGGCACCCCAAGATTCACTTATTCTTACTAGTCTTCTCATTTGAAAATTTTCCAGCTATTTCCTCATTTTATTTCCCATACTGAAAACCAGCAATCACTGTTAAGACCACTCTTTTTGTGTTGTGGCCTGCAGGCTCTGGAGCCAGAATGCAGTGATTTCACTGATTTCAAGTGACTCCACTGTTAAATGACCAAGAGCACATTTTTAAAACTCCCTGACTTCAGTGTTTTCATCTGTTAAGAGGAAGTAATAATAATACTGGTGTGCAAATCGTCCCCGCAGTGCCTTGGGCCAAGGTTTCAACAGACCTCACCAAAATGCCGTCTCAAATGGAGCACGCCGTGGAAACCATGATGTTCACGTTTCACAAGTTTGCTGGGGATAAAGGCTACTTAACAAAGGAGGACCTGAGAGTACTCATGGAAAAGGAGTTCCCTGGATTTTTGGAAAATCAAAAAGACCCTCTGGCCGTGGACAAAATAATGAAGGACCTGGACCAGTGCCCAGATGGCAAGGTGGGCTTCCAGAGCTTCTTCTTGCTAATTGCTGGGCTCACCATCGCATGCAATGACTATTTTGTAATACACATGAAGCAGGAGGGAAAGAAGTAGGCAACATCAAGCAACACTCCCGCCCACCCAATGAGAGTTTTCCTGAAGGGTCTCTTTAGGAATCTGTCCCACAGCTTCCCCCTGTATAAAGGATTCCATGAGCAGATGGGGACCCTCAGAAATGTACAAATAAAATCCAACCCCCATTTGAGAAGCAGAGAAAGAGAAGTCAGATAAGCTTTTGATTTTTATATTGCTTGCACCCTCTTGCCCTCAATAAACAAATTCCTTTTTTAGTTCCTCACTTGAAAAAAAAATAATACTGGTGTGTGTATATATAGATATATACACACATTTAAAGGAGACAGAAGTTTATTGACTACACCACAAGGGAACAGTGGGCAGGACAGCAGAGGAGAGACTATCTGCCTACCCCGGTATTTATCTTTAGAGTTGTGAGGATTCAGTGAATTCATAATATAAATTACTTAGAACACCACCTGGTATAGACTAAATATTTATTAAAGATTTATTGTTTTTCAGACATCGATTATGTTTTCATTCTCCAAGAACAATTATGAAACATAATTTGAGAGAAAATCTAGTCAAAAATAACAATTTTATGATACCTAAGAGTAGATGCCCTCATTCTTACAGTTATTCTACTAACATTTATTGAGTTGCTACTCAGTCAGACATTGTTCTAGGTATTGAGAATGTTATCGTGTACTAAAAGGAGTCAGTGAGTGGTAATTACTCTGAAATTAAGAAAAGCACGAAATGAATGTTTAGAGGATGAGGGAGGGTGTCTTAATTTACAGAAGTACCAAAGAAATATGAAGAAAGACCTACATATAACAGTGGCAGTCAGGCTGAAACCTGAGTGACGTGAGAGACACAACTATGGAAAGATCAGCTAGGGAGAAGGGGTGGCATTCCAAGCAAAGGGGATCACAAATTTTAAAATCCCTGAAAGAGGAATATGATTTTCACCTTCTCTTAGCAAGAAGACCATTCTGCTGGAGCAGAATGATCTAAAGGTTAAGAGGAAGTGGTAGGAAAGAGAAGAGAAAGGTGATGGGGTAGTTATGTACAGCCCAATGGAACAGGGAAAACTTTGGTGCAGTATGTGTAAAGAATGAGAGAAGAGAGGAATCATGTATGATACCAAAATATTTACTCTAATTATGACATATGCAAAACATGTCAATAATTGTAAAATAATACTGAAAAATATAAGAAAAGATATGGTATATTCTCCATAAATTCCAAACAGTTCCAACCTAACTCCACAAATGTTATCCTTAAAATGTAGTAAGCTGGTTCCTTTTTTAAATGCGAAGTAAATAGCTAATAACAGCAAAGAAAATCTCAAATAATAGAACAACTTTAAAGGACACAGCTTATCAGATAGAATACCTTGTTTTGAACTTACAATTCTTTTGAAAAGCATGGCATTTGCTTAATGGAACAGAAAGGAAATACTAGATCCTCTTCCTGTTTCAGAGGAAAAGTCTGCATTATTCCATGAATTGTGTTGAAAGAGATGGCTACCCCTTATGATCAAAGAAAATTTACATGGCTCCCTAACATTCAACAGAATAAACAGTGACACATAGGTGAAAGCAAAACTAAACCTACAGAAAGAAATATGGGGGGACATTTTAACAATCTCAATGGAGGGAATTCTTAAGAGGGAAAAAAGACATCATAAACAAATTGAAAGCAAAAGACACAAAAAGGAGAAACTGTAAAGCCTATAGACAACAAAGGGTTAGTGTCCAGAAAATAACAATAGCTTGCAAAATGAATGAATAAATAAATAAATAAATAGATAAATAAATAAATAACTTGCAAATCAGAAAGAAAAAATCACACATCTCAACTAAAATAAATGTAAAAAGTACAGACCATGAGATTCTCAAGAGTAAGAAATCAAAAGGTCAAGAAATACATTACAGGATGTTTGGTCTCATGAGTCTTCAGGTAAAAATAAAATGGTAATAACGATGGGATGCTATTTCACATTCATAAGATGATAAAACTTTTATAAGTCTGATAATAATAAGCATTGGTGAAGATGTGGGAGATGGGAACTCATTTATATTCATGAAGCTTAGGTAAAGTGTTATGAATTTCTAGACAAGTTGAAGATATGCATGTCCTACAATCTAGATATTCTATAACAAGGAATTTAAACTCCAAAAATTCTAACACATGTACACAGGAGACATGTACAAAGACTTCTTAGAAAAATAGTATAAAAATTTTACCTTTTCTGTGGCTAATGATTTTAGTAGCAAATGACTAAATAAATGTGCAGGACACACATGATGGCATTCTGAGTCAGAATCTACATAAAACATGATGGAAATTTTTATATGCACATATATACATATATATATATATATAAATTTATTTTATATATACATATATACATTATATATTTATTTTTATAAAATAAAAAAATAAGTAAGTCATCTGCAAAGGAATCAGAATCAGGCTGGCCTCAGGCTTCTCATGAAGCAGTGAGAGTGATGATTTTATGTTCTGAGAGTAAATTACCCTCAACCTAGAATCCTATATTTGACAAAAATATTAATCAAATGTTATGTGGAATATTCAAGGACTCAAAAAATTTACCTCCTTCACATCAAGTTTTGGACGTCACCTAATGACCCACAACCAAACAGAAACTTAAAGAAAAACATGGAATTAAAAAAAATAAATAAAATAAAAATTAAAAAAAAAAACATTCCACAATGTTAAATGAGAAAATCACATTACAAAATGACAAGTACATCATCATACTATTTATTATTTTAAAACAGAATATTTAATATTTGTTTTTTGAAATAAATATTCAATAAAATATGTAAAAATTAGCTATGATATGCAACTTTTTTTTAATGTAAAAGTTAACTCTGGGAGTTAACTCTGGGAGCAAGCACTGAAAGAAGGATGAGGGTGTTGAGATGAAGTTAATGTTTTATTTCTTTCAATGAGGAAATGATGTGAAGTAAATAAAGCATAATGTTAACATCTGTTTAATCTTAGTTATGGCCCATGCGAGTCAGTGATGTTATCTTTGTAAAATTTCAGATGCTTTATAATTAAAAATTTTTAAAGTGGATGTTAAAACATCTTTGGCTGCATAAACACTGGAAGCATATTACATGAGAGCTATGTCAAAGTATTTTATACTGCTGTTCATCTAACTATTATGGTCACATCTCGATAGGAAATACTTCCTTTTAAGTAAAAGCAGCCCAGAGTTTTCCCCCCCTTAGTTACCTGTATCAATGCAAAGAAAAGCAAGATGTCTTTTCCACATTAATTTTTAAAACATATGTCTTCAGATGGCTACCAAAGGGATTTTTCCCAATCCTAATCACAGAAGACAATCCTAAAACAAAGATATGTAACTTAAATTGGCAAAAAGAAAATCTATTAAAATTTTTAAAAAAACAGTATCCCTAGTCTAAGGCTGTCTCTATAATTTATCCTATATACAAGGCAGAAAACTAAAAGGAAGTCAGACACCTCATTTTCCCTGAATTCTGAATGTAACTAATCAATACACTTTGATTTCCTGTTATCATTCCCTAAAGGTTTGCCAATCTCTTTGTTTTCCTTCATTTCCACTGTCCTGGTCCTAATTCAGGCCATTACCTCTGACAGGATCACTGAACTCTCTTCCTAAGTGATCTTATTGACTCGAGTTTTTACAAACCAATCACTTCTCCTACTTTGGTCAGAGTCTTTCTCCCCTGCCCTGAAGCACAGCATCTCTGGCTCCACACTACCTGATCCTTAGTTTCCTCCTGAGCCATGTCTCACCGTTCACTTGGACCTTCCTGACGCGCTCTTGTCTGCCCATCAGTATTTTTGCTCCAGCTATTTTTCTCTGCCAGGAATGCCCTTCCTGCCTTCGTTTGCTTGCCAATTTTTTTTTTTTTTTCCTGAACCTCATTCATAGAACTTCCATTTCTTCTAGGAAAACCTTCTAAACGCTTAGGCTAAGCTAAGTGCCTACAGAGCTTTCCAAATTCTAAGGTACAATACATACAGGTGGCGCCTGTGACTCCCACCTCCTGGTATTCACACCTCTGCGTAACCCTCTCCCTCTGAGTGTGGTGCAACTTGTGACCTGCCTCTAATTAATGGAATACAGCAAAGGTGATGGAAGGTCACTCCCATAATCATGTTTTATGTACAAGATTCTGTCTTGCTGGCAGATTTACTTTATCTCCATTATTACCTTTCAAGAAGTATGCCATGGAGTAAAGGGCCATGTTGGAGTAACCCACTTGAGAAGGAACTCCATGCGTCCTCTAGAAGCTCAGGACTGTCAGGAGTAAAAAACTGAAACCCTCAGCCCTATGACCAAAGGAAACAAATTCTGCCACAGCCTGAGGACTCTTGGAAGTTGATCTTTCCCTAATGGAGCCTCTGATGATACTGCACACTTAGCCAGCACCTGGAATATAGCCTGGTGAGACCCTGAAGCAGAAAACCCAGATAAGCAGTTTACAGACTTCCCACTAGAGAAACAGTAACACAGAACAGTTGTACCTACAGATGTAGTAGTATACATCACTTAAGCTACTACACGTGTGGTAATTTGTTACCGCTGAAGATAAACTGAGGCATATTAAAATTTTTACGAATTTATTTGAGCAAAAATCAATTCAAATTGGCAAGTGCAAAACTGGAAGTGGTTAGGACTGCTCCACAGACTGAAGCCAGGGGAGACATTTATATATAAAGACAAAACGCGGAAATGTGAGGAAATTATTTGATTGGCTAAAGCTTAAAACCTAGCTGGCTGTTAGTAACTGGTTGTCCTTGGGTTTCAACTTTGTAACCTTGAGGCATTTACAGGGTTGGGTTTTGGTTTGCTTACAAAGGCTGCCGCAGCATTAGACCCACCTCAGTCTAATGGCCTCCTTTTTCATTAATTTCACATTACACAGCCACAGATAATATACTATGTTATGAAGAAGTTCTAATTTCGTTGGTCTCTCGGATTAACTAACCCCAAAGACTACTTGAGATGAACTCCAAGCACAGTTCCTGACACGTAGCTGGCTTGTAATTATTGCTCATTGACTTGAAAAGTAGATTTCATGTGAAAGTTGAAATCCAAATCATTACAACAAAATTTCAGTCTTTGAATATCCTTTCATTTATCCAAGAAGACTGAAGAGAGGAATATTTTTTCAGTCTTCCAGATCACTGTGTGACCTACTCAATTTAAATGAAATCTCCTCTGGAAAGCCTCTCTTCTATTCTTTCATAACATTCTACTCGTGTCTCTTTCTGCAATGTGTATATGAATCTCATAATATGTTTCCTATCTTTCCCAATATACTTTGATGTTTTCAACTAGATATTTAGTCTTTCTAGCCCCAGTTCTTAATGTAGTAGAGATGTCCCTAACTTGTATTCAACTTACAATTTTCCAACTTTACGATATTGCAAAAGCAATACACATTCAGTAGAAGCCATACTTCAAATTTTGAATTTTGGTCTTTTTCCTGGGCTAGCAATATGCCCCATGATACTCCCTCGGGATGTGGGACAGCGGCAGGGAGACCCAGCTCCCAGTCAGCCACAGGATCATGAGGATAAACAACCGATACGCTTACAATCATCCTGTACTCATACAATCATTCAGTTTTTCACTTTCAGTAATTTAATAAATTACATGATATACTCAGCACTTTAATATTAAAGGGGCTTTGTTAGGTGGTTTTGCCCAACTGTAGGCTAATGTAAGTGTTTGAGCATATTTATGGTAAGCTGGGATCGAGCCCCACATCAGGATCTCTGCTTGGCGGGAAGCTTGCTTCTCCCTCTCCCACTCCTCCTGCTTGTGTTCCTTCTCTCCCTGTCTTTCTCTCTGTCAAATAAATAAATAAATAAAATCTTTAAAAAAAATTTAAGATGAATGAAATATCAAATAATAACATTTTATGTGAGGTAAGGCAATATCTTTTTTCTCTTCTTGGAAAATATATTCTTGGAAATCATAAAAGATGAAATAGCTTATTTTCTATAATAATACACATTATATTAGTTAATTTAATTATTAATATTAATTGATTTAATGATATGGTAATGAATTGTTATTAAGATAGTTCAGCAAAAATACTTTGTATTTCAAAAAAAAAAAAATTCCTCATGCATCTCTATGTTGTGGCCATAATCCCAGGACCATCCCCTTTACTTGATAATTGCAGTAAGATTTTTCACAGTACACAGATTTGGGAAAGAGAGATGATTAGAATCTCCTGATGGCCGTATTGTAAACCGAAGTAAACACAGAGTTATCCTGACCTTATTTGATTCTTAACTTTAAGTTGATTAAGGCACACTGAAATATATAACAGTATCCCAGTCAATTTGCTATAAACTTGAAATCATTGTCTTGACATCTTTACATTGAAAATTAAATTGATTGGAAATGTTATGAAATTGATGTAGTGCTATAAAGGTCAAATTTCATTTTGTCCAAAATTAGTATAATTAAAAGTACCAACAAGTATACTGATGTAAAAATCTTCATTCTTGAAGAATGACTGTAAAAAAATTAAAAGTCCATTTTTCAGAGATTTCATATAAAACATAATATTACCATTCATTTTCAAATGTGGTAAGACAATTCTCATTAGCAGTGAAGTTCTTTTTTTTTGAAGGTATAACAATGAAATTAAAACAAGGCAGTATTATGTAATGTCATTCAACTATAATTAAATGTCATTATAACTTTATTATAGTCCTCATTAAAAATTAAACTGCAAAACCCTGGACCAACCAAAATCAGAACTTGAGTGGAAGCCATTTTCTCCCACCCCTGCCCCACACATGGGAACACTTTATTTGAACAACAATGATCATAGAAGAAAAACGATGACTGTATTTTTTCAGAGAGCATTCTGTCTCAGAAATGTTCTTTTTTTCAAGATAAACCACTGAAAATTATAAGAACTTCTCTAACTGGCCTTTCATTGACAAGCCAGTTGTTGAAAGCCATGGTGAGCTTGGGCATCATGTTTGAAGGTGGCAGAACATCTCTCAGACTGAGTTCCTAAATAACAGAATGGAGAGAGCACCTTCTCCCTCAGCTGCACACCCTAGATCACAAGGTGAGTAAGTAACAAAATTCATAGTGCATCAGGCTGCTGAGTTTTGGGAATAGTATGTTGTAGCAATGGGCAAGACTGTGCATTTCTACTGGCTTCCAATCATAACATTTATTAGTATACACAGGCTACATGACAAAGCTTCTAACTTCTATTACTCATCTGAGAATCAAGTCTTTCTCTACTTCAGTGAAGTTGACCAGTGCCCTATTCTCATGTCCATCCCTTCTCACATCCTACTCCACAGGAGGACATTCTTTCAAAATAGATCCCTACTTTAATTTGGAAACACATATCTAGAGACTCTTGTTATTGTGCTTGGAGTGGGTTAAATTATAGACCCCCAAAAGGTATGACTACATCTTAATCTCCAGGACCTGTGATTATTATTTGACATGGCAAAAAAGTGAAAATTAGCTTATATTTCAAAAGATGTGATTAAAGATCTTCGAAGGAGGAGTTTATCCTGGATCATCCAGATGGTCTCTAAATGCAATCACAAATATGCTTTTTTTTTTAAAGATTTTATTTATTTACTTTTGCAAGAGAGAGTCAGAGGGAGAGAGAGAGAGAGAGAGATTGAGCATGAGTGTGGGGAGGGGCAGAGGGAGAAGCAGACTCCCTGCTGAGCAGGGAGCCCAGTGCGGGACTCAATCCCAGGACCCTGGGATCATGACCTAAACCGAAGACAGACAGCAGACGCTTAACTGCCTGAGCTACTCAGGCACCCACAAATATCTTTTTTTTTTTTTTTAAGATTTATTTATTTATTTGAGAGAGAGAGAGAATGAGTGGGGGTAGGGGCAGGAGGAGAGAATCTTCAAGCAGACTCCTCGTTGAGTGCGGGGCCCAACTCCGGGCTCAATCTCAGGACCCATGAGATCATGGCCTGAGCCAAAACCAAAAGTCAGAAGCTTAACCGACTGAGCCACCCAGGCAGCTCTAATAAATATTCTTATAATAGATAGGCAGAGGGAGTTTGGAACAGACACACACAGAGGAGAAGACTCAATGTGGCCTCCAAGGCAGAGACTGGATGTGGGAGGGATGTGGCCACATGTCAAGCAAGAAGCTGCAAGAAGCAAGGAGTGGCTTCATCACTAGAGACTTCAGAGGGAGTGCACACAGCTAACACCTTAATTTCAGACTCCTGGCCTCTAAAATTGTTAGAGAATAAATTTCAGTGGCTTTAAGCCACCCAATTTGTGTACGTTGTTACAGTAGCCACAGGAAACAAGCACAGTGTTCTCATCTGTGAAGACTGAGTCTCTAGGGATGGTGTCTCTAACTCTTTGCGCCACTGCACATTGAGATTTGGACTTTTCATGACCCAAGTCATACTTCAAGCCAGCAAGATGCCTTCAACATAACAGATACTGTTATCATACTCTGGGGGTACAAAAATGAATACCACTCAACTATGCTTTTGCAGAACTCAGAGTCCAAAGAGGAGGCAGCAGACACATACGTGATAGTACAAAGTCATCTGTGACTAAAAATTTGCTACATGACATGTAGGGTATTTATTTAAATACTCTAAATATTTGATCATTCCACCTGAGACACCTCCGCCTTCAATGCTCTTTCCTGAATGTGACAAATACCCCACCTCAGAGATTTTGCATCTGCCATGTAGCTGTCCCACCCCACCGGTCTCCTAAAGTTTTTGCACAATGTCACTTTTTCAGCTAATCTTTCATGGAACAAGCTATGTAAAACTGCATTTGTCCTTCCTTGGCCCTTTGGAAATATTTATCCTCTTTCCCTGCTTTGTTACTATTATTTTTTCATAACACTCATCATCAACTAACTATATGTATACATAATTTTCTAATTTTATAATGTATAAAAATAATATATAGTGTATACACACACATATACTATATATATATACATACACATGTATATATATAATAACTCATTTATGTATTCATTTCCTGTATTCTCCAAGGCAAGGGCAAGGATTATTTTGCCAATTTTGTCCACTGTTACCTCTCTAGCACTTACAATCATTTCTGTCACAAAGATATTCACCAAGTAAGAGTTATTTTCAACTAACACTTTGGTTGTGTTTATTTAAAAAAAAAGTCCTAGTTAAATGAACTCCTTCAAGTTCGGAATAAATTCACATCACCTTACAGTAATATCCTGTTTCTGAGATAGGGTAAACTAGATAAGCATTGTTTAAAATGAATGTGAATGAGCTAATTTTTAAATTATCATTATTTGTGAAATTCTAATATATACAAAAATAGCTTAAAGAAAACAATGGAAGACACAATATTGCCCTGGCAGCTTAAGGCCAAAAAGTTGCAAATGGCTAGGGAGACTACTTCAAGTCAGCCTTTTAAAAGGGCTCTCTGCTCAGCAGGAAGCCTGCTTCTCCCTTTCCCACTCCCCCTGCTTGTTTCTGCTCTCGCTAACTCTCTCTGTCAAATAAATAAATAAAATCTTTTAAAATATAAATAAGTAAATAAATAAATAAATAAGTAAGTAAGTAAGTAAATAAATAAATAAATAAAATGTCAGGGTCAACAGAAATGCAGCTCAGTGGTTATGATATTGAAGTGAAATTCAGCCTTTTCTTATAGTCTGCAACACTGTAACGAGAGCATTTTACTGACATGGTGCCATCCTACATTCTTCAGAACTGCAAATCTACTCTCAACAGTAGCCAAGAAAAAGAATTACTATGAAGCACTGTCCAGGAATGGAAAACAAAACAAAACAAAACCTGTTTCAAAGACCGTTTCCATTACCAACATTCCAAACTTGGTGTTTCTTCATATCTGTATGTTAATTGAGTTAATTCTCTCTACTTTCCTATCTCCTCTCTCTATAAATATTGTTTATATACCTATAAATTCCTTATGCTCCTCATGCTACTGGATCTTAAACACTTTTAAACAATTAGTATTAAATTAGTATTAAATTTAAATTAGTATTTAAATAATGAAATAAGTAATTTGAAGTTCTGGATCAGGTAAATAAAAATGATTTTGTACCTTAAGAAGATAAAGAATTTTTAAAAAGTTAAATAAGGTTTTCATAAGTCTTCTCTAATATCATTTAACTTGTTAAATGTGAGGCATAATATATAATTTAATAGTTAGCATTTAAAAGAGGTCTATATTAAATAGTAAGGTACAATATCATCAGCAACTAATAACAATTTCAAATAAGAAAAATGAATAGCGAAGTCATACAACCAATGTACAAAGAACTGAGCTCTGTTTAATCTTGTCCCATGGTCCTGGTCTGAACACCAGCAGGAGGGGTAGTTAGTCCCTTAGTACCATGCCCCCCCACATACACACACCCCTCCCCCCAAATATTCTGGGGTGATCCAAAAAAGAGGATTCAGAGGCAAAATAAAATTAATAATTTAAACATATAACTCAACTAATGTATCAGTCTAAAAGGAGAAATGCACAAAAAATAGATTTAAGAGCAAATGTGTCACTATTTTATAAATGCCTTAGCCAACATATTTAACAATAAACATTTTTATTAGCTTTAGTTTGTGCAAGCTGCATTTTTAAAAGGTAAAATACACTGCTCTCAAGTTTTAGTACCTACGATTTGCTTTCTGGAGTTTATTATACAGGATGGACTCTTTTTACAAACATATAGAAAAGAATTGTTAAAAATTAATTGCAATAGGAGGTGTCAATGATAAAGTATTATAGAACAATAACTTTTCAAAAAGGTGGCTGTGATTGAATTTAAAGTACATATTATTGTTATTAGGCATAGTAGCAGTAAGTAAAGGGCAGCTTATTAACTATTTTTATTTAAGAATAGGGTTTCCTATACCAATCATTCAGTTATTGACCCAGTCCCATGAGAAAGGGCAATGGAAAGCCAGTGTGGATAAATATGCCACATCTAATTAATCTTCACATAAAACACACACATACATACACACATTCATACTGTGAAACTGTAAATTAAATCACTGCTAAGTGTCATGAACACTAAATATTTCAAGCATTAAAAATATTTTTAAAAACTTAAGAAAACTGTACTATTATGCAGAATTTTAATCCAGCTTTTCTTTCGAAGGAAAAACAAATGCAACAGTCTTGATTCCCTCTTTTAATTTCTCCCTTGTGTTTTCTAAATAAATATAGAGAGAGTTTGGAAGCTTCAGGGAGATTTATAGTTTAAGATAGTAGGAATGGGCCATCAGAGTTTTTGTTTTTTATTTTAATGAAGGATTCCACTACATGGATTAAGTAAAAGCAGTTGAAATATCCTAGAAAAACAGCTGTGTCAAGTGGCATTCCAAAGCTCCTGTTGAAACTGAGACAACCTACCAATTTCAGAAATTAAAAATTTAAGGAATAATTGGCAATAAAGAATCATTTTATGAATAACTGACGATCAGCTTTTGAATTTTATAGCTTACGGTTGTTCAAGCTGCAAGTTGCTGCAGTTTTTCCCCAGGATATGATTAAGAATATGATTTGTCTTTTGACATGTTTTCTTAACCAGGGTAATGATGTTCAATATGGCACCAAAACCTTTTGATCTATGCAGTCTAAGTGCATGTATGACTGTGGCTGACATACACCCTACATAGACAGGTGCAAGGATGAACAGACAGAAGACAAGACAGATTGTATGTACACAAATGTAGCTGTATGTACACTGATTAATAAACTGTAAATTTTTTATAATAGAAGAAAAACAGAAACATGATAAACAAATAATATGTATTTAGTTTGAGGTTCTGGTATTGATTAAATAACAATAAATATTTTTTTCAGCTCCAAATGAAATATTGGCTTTGATTACTGGTTTATAATTTATTAATTTCAAACTGGTATTAATTTGTGTATAAAAAATTTACCAGAAGTATATGTGTAAGTACAAAAACCTGACTCCTATCACTTTTCACACTCTGATATCTTACTACTTCTAATAACTATAAAACATTAGAAAGGTACATGCCAGTCATGACATTTTAGACATGACACAGATTAAAATACACAGACAATTATCATATGATCTCGCTGATACGTGAAATTGTGGAATTTAAGAAACGTAACAGAGAATCATAGGGGAAGAGAGGGAAAAGAATAAAACAAGATTAAATCAGAGGGAGACAAACCATAAGAGACTCTTAAGCACAGGAAACAAACTGAGGGTTGCTGGAGGGGAGAGGGTGGGGGATGGGGTAACTGGGTGATGGACATTAATAAGGAGGGCACATGATGAAATGAGCACTGGGTATTATAGAAGACTGGTGAATCACTGACCTATACCTCTGAAACCAATAATACATTATATGTTAATTGAATTTAAATAAAAATAAATTAATTAAAAAATAATATACACAGTATCTCAAAACTATTGTTTATGACACGTTTTGCAAAGGACATATATTACAATTAGAAAAGTTAAATGGAAACAGTTGTACACGTTGTTTTTTACTTGGAAATTTATTCAAGATTACCTGTAAGCATGGTACTATGCTTACAAAGCAATGGATACACATACATATACTATTCATACGTGTATGCTGTTTTATACTATTCCTATTAAGTGAATGTTATTTTTATAAGAATTATTTCTTTGCAAAATATGTCAGGAAATTAGAGTATATTTAAATCAAAAAATTACATTTAAGTCCTCACAACATTTGAACTTGGAAAGAGGAACACTGACTCTATTGGTATGTGTTTCTTTTTTTCTTCTTTTTTTTATTTTTTTTTTTTTTTTTTTTTTTTTTTTTTTTTTTTTTTTTTTTTTTTTTTAATTTTATTTATTTATTCATGAGAGACAGAGAGAGAGAGAGGCAGAGGGAGAAGCAGGCTCCCAAGGAGCAGGGAGCCCGATGCGGGACTCGATCCCAGGACCCTGAGATCATGACCTGAGCCGAAGGCAGACGCTCAACCATCTGAGCCACCCAGGCGCCCATTTTCTTCTTTTTTTTAAATATTTTATTTATTTATTTGATAGAGAGAGACAGCAAGAGAGGGACAGGGGGAATGGGAGAGGGAGAAGCAGGCTTCCTGCAGAGTGGGGAGCCCGATGCAGGGCTCCATCCCAGAACCCTGGGATCACGACCTGAGCCGAAGGCAGACGCTTAACGACTGAGCCACCCAGGCGCCCTATTAGTATGTGTTTCTATGCACACATTTGTACTAACTATTGAAGAATTTTACATTGATACTTAAACTTTTTATTTTTGTTTTTTGTTTTCTTTTAGGGGCACCTGGGTACTCAGTCAGTTAAACGTCTGATTCTTTTTTTTTTTTTAAAGACTTTATTTATTTATTTGAGAGAGAGAGAGTGAGCATGAGAGGGGGAAGCGGGAGAGGGAGAAGCAGACTCCCCGCTGAGCAGGGAGCCTGATGCGGGACTCGATCCCGGGACTCCAGGATCATGACCTGAGCTGAAGGCAGTCGCCCAACCAACTGAGCCACCCAGGTGCCCTAAACTTTTTATTTTTATTGTCATTTTCTAGAGCTAGTATACCTACAATATTGTCAAATGGCTTTTAACTATTTATGAAGTTAATCATAATTTATTGTTTAGATATGTTGCATTCTTGAAATAAACCCTCTTTGCTTATATTACCTAACTCTTTTTTTTTTTTTTAATGTATTGCTGAATTAATTCCACTAATACTCACCTGGACTTGTGCACTTATTATGTTGGCGCTACGTGTCCAACACAGTGGTAAACACAGTTCCTTGTCACCCCTGTCTGAATTCAGTTTCTAGTTCTTATAGGGAATACTGAAAAGTGAAGCAACCTCCATGGTGGCTGCTCCTCTACTGACCTCTACCTGAAGTAATCACTGCTCTTGTGTGTGTGCGTGTGCACGTGGGCGTGTGCATGCGCACGTGCACGCGCACACACACGCATAAATACATTGCTATCCTGATTTTCTTTTGGGGATGTCTTTCACCCATGTTCTGTCTCTGTAATCTGAATGAGGCTGGACCCCTCTTTCCAGGTGTGCACTTGTAAACCTTCCAACCAGTAAGAGCAAGTGGTTCACAAAGTGTGGTCACTGGTCCCAACTTCAGCATCACCTAAGAAATTGTTCAAACTGCTGATTCTTGGGTCCCAGCCCAGCTCTGGTATTGGAGCTGGTTCTATGTTTTTTACCAAGCCCTCCAGGTGATTCTGATGCATACTAAAAATCTGAATATCCTAGGAAAGAGTGGTCATTTTATTTTATTTTATTTTTTATTTTTTTAAGATTTTTATTTATTTATTGAGAGAGATAGTGATAGAGAGAGCATGAGAGGGGGAGAGTCAGAGGGAGAGGCAGACTCCCTGCTGAGCAGGGAGCCCGATGCGGGACTCGATCCCGGGACTCCAGGATCATGACCCGAGCTGAAGGCAGTCGCTTAACCAACTGAGCCACACAGGCCCCCCAAGAGTGATCATTTTAGAGATGGTCATGTGTCACAAGGGATCACTGAGAGTCAACACTGAAACTTGCGATGGAACTAGAAGGAAAACGACATTCTTTATCTTCCTGTGGCTGAGCTGCTAAAGCTGGAAGTATCTAAGCCCAGAGCTGCTATGTGGTTAGCCTTATCTTCATTTATAAAAAATTTGCTTCTGAACAAAACCAAACAGAGGAAATCAGAGCTGAAGGAAGAGGAAAAAGCCAGATTTTTGGACACACTTTTTAAGCATCTGATTTCACTTGGTGTCTGAAGCATTGCTATAGTTCTTTTCCATTATGAAGTCTTTTTTTTGTTCTTAACCAGTTTGAGTTGAATTCCTGTCAATCACAACAAAACACATCATGATACTGCATCCTTTGAAAATACATTTTTTTCTTCATTTTTATGTTATCCAATGCATGTTTTATTTCATTCCGTGGGTCCAAGTTAGGGCCCTTGAAGTTGGAAATTAGAGAAACAAGGCTGTTGTCTGGGAATTGTTAAATGAAATCAGCACAGCAAAACATTACAGGCAGA
The DNA here is from genome assembly GCF_029215605.1 of Mirounga angustirostris. Classification (NCBI taxonomy): domain Eukaryota; kingdom Metazoa; phylum Chordata; class Mammalia; order Carnivora; family Phocidae; genus Mirounga; species Mirounga angustirostris. Next base: position 146,370,491 of record NW_026991710.1, on the reverse strand, counting down.
CTGTTCTTAAAAGGACCATTAGATCCCAGGCCATGAGAACTTCATTATGACTTGACGGAAATTTAAACATTGCAGGCATGCCTCATTTTATGGCATTTCATTGTATTTTGCTTCACAGATATTTCATTTTTTTACAAATTTAAAGTTTGTAACAACCCTGAATCAACGAGTCTCCTGGCCCTATTTTTTCCAACAGCGTGTCCTCACTTTGTGTTTTCTGTGTCACATTTTGGCAATCTCACAATATCTCAAACTTATTCATTATTATCATTTTTGTTATGGTGATATGTGATCAGTGATCTTTGATGTTACTATTATATTTATTTTGGGGTGTCACAAACCATGCTCATATAAGACAATGAACTCCATCAATAAATGTTTTGTGTTCTGTTACACCCACAGACCATACTCTTGTCTCTCTCCCTCTCCTCCAACCTTCCTATTCTCTGAGACACAATATTGAATTAGGCCAGTGAATCATCCTACACTGGTCTCTAAGTGTTCAAATAAAAGGAAAAGTCACAATCTCTCTCTTTAAATCACTAGCTAGAAATGATAAAGCATAGAAAGGAAGGCATGCTGAAAGTGAATACAGGCTGAAAGGTAGGACTCTTGCATCAAACAATTAGCCAAGTTGTGAATGCAAAAAAAAAAAAATAAAAATAATAACTAAATTTAAAAAATATTGAAGAAAATTAAAAGTATTACTTCAGTGAACACACAAATGATGAGAAAGCAAATACAGCCTTATTGCTGATACGGAGAAAATTTCAGTGGTCTGGATAGAAGATCAAACCAGCCACAACACTCCCTTAAGCCAAAGCCTGATCCAGAGCAAGGCTGAAGCCTGATCCAGAGGAAGGCCGTAACGTTCTTCAATTCTAGGAAGCCTGGTAGAAGTGAAAAAGCTGAAGAAAAAAAGCTGACTAGCAGAGGCTGGTCCATGAGGTTTGGGGAAAGAAGCCATTCCACAGCAGAAGAATACAAGATGAAGCAGCAAGTACTCTTGTAGAAACTACAGCAAGTTTTCAGAGAAGATCTAGCTCAGATCATTGATGAAGGTGGATACACTAAGCAATGGATTTTCAGTGTAGATGAAACAACCTTCTATTGGAAGAAATGCCATCTAGGACTTTCCCAGCTAGAGAGGTCAATGCCTGGCTTCTAAACTTCAAAGAACAGGCTGACTCAAAATCACCCTGTGCAGCTGGGACTTCAGGCTGAAGCCAATTTTCACTGACCATTTCAAAAATCCTAGGACTCTTAAGAATTATGGGAAATCTATTCTGTTCTCTATAAATGGAACAACAAAGCCTGGATGACAGCACATCTGTTTACAGCATGGTTTACTGAATATTTTAAGCCCATTGTTGAGATCTACTGCTCAGAAAAAAAGGTTTCAAAACATGGCTGGTCATTGACAAGGCACCTGGTCACCCAAGAGCTCTCATGGAGATGTCCAAGCAGATTAATGTTGCTTTCATGCCTGTTAACACAACATCCATTCTGAAGCCCATGGATCAAGGAGTGATTTCTACTTTCAAGTCTTATTTTTTAAGAAATACATTTGGTATGGCTAACACTGCCATAGATAGTGATTCCTCTGATAGATCTAGGCAAAGTTAATTGAAAACGTTCTAGAAAGGATTCACCATTCTAGACACCATTAAGAATATTTGTGATTCATGGGAAGAGGTCAAAATAGGAACATTAAAAAGAGTTTGGAAGAAGTAGATTCCAACCCTCACGGATGGCTTTGAGAAATTCAAGACTTCTATGAAGGAAGTAACTACAGATGTAGTAAAATAGCAAGAGAACTAGAGTTACAAGTAGTGCCTGAAGATGGAGTGAATTGCTGCAAGCTCATAATAAAACTCGAACAGATGATAAGTTGCTTCTTATATATGAGCAAAGAAAGTGGTTTCTGGAGATGGAAGCTATTGGTAAAGATGCTGTGAAGATTGCTGAAATGACAATAAAGGATTTAGAATAGTATATGAACCTAGTTGTGAAAGCATTGGTAGGGTTTGAGAGGATGGACTCCAATTTTGAAAGAATTCTGCTGTGGGTAAAATGTTATCAAACAGCATTGTATGCTACAGAGATAACGTCTGTTGAAAGAATCAACTGATGTGGCAAACCTCACTGCTGTCTTATTTTAAGAACTGCCACAGCCACCCAATCATCAGCAACCACCAATTAAGCAGCCATCAACATCAAGGCATGATTCTCCACCAGCAAAAAATTATGACTTGCTGAAAGCTTAGATGATGGTTAGCAGTTTTTAGCAATAAAACATTTTTTAAAGATTTTATTTATTTATTTGAGAGAGAGAGAATGAGAGAGAGCACATGAGAGGGGGGAGGGTCAGAGGGAGAAGCAGACTCCCTGCTGAGCAGGGAGCCCGATGCGGGACTCGATCCCGGGACTCCAGGACCATGACCTGAGCCGAAGGCAGTCGCTTAACCAACTGAGCCACCCAGGCGCCCAGCAATAAAACATTTTTAAATTAAGGCACAGATATGCCTTTTTTTAAAAAAGATGTAATGCTACTGGACACTTAATAGACTACAATATAGTATAAACATAACTTTTATGTGCACTGGGGATTCCTAAAATTCATTTGACAGTGATATTTGCATTCTGGTGGTTGGAACCCCCAATATCTCTGAAGTTTGCCTGTATGTGTAGAAATAATGTATTATCAAAAAAAGTTTTGGATGCTTTATAGCATAAGAAAAGGTGCCTTAGAAACGAACATTAACAGGCTTGGGCATGTACTCTTTGAGGAACAAAGTGTCAACTGTGCTGTCAGATGGCAGGTGTGTCTCTATTATGAATAAGGGGGTAGCTGACTGGCTGGGTATAATGTCATTAATATATTGAAACTATGTAAGAAATCCCACTTGCATTGACTGTTTCTGTATATAGGCATATAAGAAGTCTTCTGCTTATAATGTGCCTGCCCAAGAATTAAGTTAATAAACACACTGCTTAACCTAGAAACATAGAAAGCGTTTCAGGATTCAAAGACTCTTGGTTAATTTAAAAATGAAGACAACATGCGTCTGCTCCAGATACAAAGTTAATTGGTGGGGGTAATAGAGGGGATTATTAATAATATTTTAGAAAAAGAAACAATGAAATAAATAGTAGCTGTCTCATAATCTCCAAATGTAACCGTTGTTTATTCGTATTACTAGGCCCACATTAAATATTAACATTCCCCAAGCTGATAAATGGCCCACAGCAAATCTGGTGCTCATCTAATTCACACAATTTCATTGATATAAGTGTTCTATTAAAAAGTCTCTTTATGGTGCCTTAATTATATTTGAAAGTTCCATTAAAACCCTTGGCAAATTAGCAGACTGTTTAAATCTGTAGGGAGCTACCTGTAAAATTCACTTCTTTGTTTTTGGTTAACTTCTGAAGCCACGTACTTTGGTGGGTAGGAAAAGAATATAAGCATATTTAAAATAAGGAAGAAACACATATGCCTATTGCCATAATATCTATAGAAATCATAAGAACATTATTCATACAATCTCTTCTAGAAATTTGCTTCTGAGGAGGGAAATGCATCAAATATATTTTTAGAAGATAGATTCAATCTTGAGGATTTGGGCCAGAAATCCAAAGCACAAAAATGTAAGGACCTCCAAGGCTCTGATGAGATTTTTCTGGGTAGATATTCCATTGTTCTAATTTCTCTCATTTCCCAAATTAATCATATCAATACTGGTATAGAAATCCCTAAATGCTCACTGGGTGGGTGTTATAGAAAGAAGACTTTCTTCCATTCTTTCACCCATGCTCTGTCCATGCTCAGATCTCCAAAGGGATTCTTTCGGAGATCTGAAAGGGCTGGGATATGGATGGAGTGTTGAAAGTCCCTGGGTCAGTAACAAGGTGCGTTTACACAAGAAAATGAGAAACTGAATTGTTAATCCAGAACAAATTATGATTTCCTACAACTGAAAAGAAAAACAGAACCGTATTCCCTAAAGTAATATTCAAGCAAAAAGTTTAGAAGTAAAAATACCTTCAAAATACATATGCACAGGTGATGAACAGATTAACTTTCTTACAACTTTGACTTGTGGTTTAAAAAGGGAGTCAGTAGAATAAAACATAGTAAAGATTTAACAAGATAAAACTCAGAGTTCAAGTCAAACTCACGTCTTAAAACACCTATATTTGTGATACTTTCATCATTCAAGAAGAATGATTGATTCCAACGCATTTCCAACAGTTTAGATGAAAGAACATATAAGCCTTTGAAGTTACTATTCTGCACAAATAGCATTTGCAAAAATGAGATTAAGAGTGCTTCCTCCCTATGTCACAAGAAGTATGTTTTTATAATAGAAAAATATGACAGCTTCATATCTAAAATAAAGCTAATAAAAATTCAAATATCTGTAAATTATTTCCTTTATTTCAATATTCCATTGACAACCTTTTTCAAATTATTTTAGTCCCCTAAATTAATTTGCTAATCTTTGATTAATAATTAATCTTTATTCAAAAAATAAAATATCAAATGTAAAGTACAAATGGAAAATTCTTAAGAGACTGCTTGATAATACATCTTTATATGTGCTTTTTTAAAGCTTATAACTTCCAAAAAGACGGAAATCTTCATTTCCTTACATAACTATTTTTTCCTGTATTCACTATTTTATTCACCAGTTGTAACAGAAACATCTGGTTTCAGGAATTAAAAAGTTTACAAATATAAAATTATGTGAAAACTCACAAGTGTATCTACCTTGGGAAATAGCAGAAACTGGGGTTCTTAGCACCCATTTTCAGGAATTTATGGTAACAGGATGCTTTTTGATCTGTGGAATTTCAACGATGAAAAAAATTAACTACTTTTGTGACACTAAACTAACACAAAATGAAATACTATATGCAAATACCTTTTGTTCTGAAAGAACTTTACTCACTTTAATGATTTCTGGTGGCATAGACACAGAAGTACTAAAATAATATATATAGGGAAAGGTGTAATGAAAAAATGCCACTTGTTATAAACTGTTGATAGCCCTTGGGTATTAGACAAATGATCTAGTTCTCACTGAAATGTGCTTACAAATTGAGGTGAAAGATAAAAGACAAAAAGCATTTTGTTTAGAATCACTACCTCTCCCCCCCTCCCCCTTAGTGTTCTCAGCACCATGTAGTTAGAGAAGGGTTAGAACATTCTAAGTCTCACTCTATCTCTATGCATAGGTAGATTCAGCGTCAATCTTACAAAGAAGACATGCATTAGATGAGGGTCACATAAGGAGATTTAACTATAAACAATTATATATACATATATGCATTATTTCCTTGATAAGCCAATGTTAATTAGAAATTCTAGTTAATGCCAAGCAGGAACAAAGTTAGAGTTCCTACATTCCAGTGTTCAAAAATCACAGAAAATGATGTGCCATTAAATATTTCCAATAATGAATAAGGACATATATGAACATAAGTTTTAATGGAAAATTCATTTCCAAACAATTGACTTAAAAAGTATACCCTAAGTTTTTAATTTTTTCATCTTTTAAAATCTGTATTGATACCTTATCGATATTCTTTGTGCAGCAAGTAACTTATATACATAAGCATGACCAGATAGATTAATATAGACATACAAATAAATGTTCATTGCATAAAAGTAATACATATAATAAAAAAAAGAATTCTGTGAGCATGCCCAGACTTGAGATAACAGATTTAAAATAAAAGGTTCTATTGGATCATGTAAAAATACTGTAAAGTTTTGAACTGAGGGTTCTAGAGGGGAGGGGGGTGGGAGGATGGGTTAGCCTGGTGATGGGTATTGAGGAGGGCACGTTCTGCGTGGAGCACTGGGTGTTATGCACAAACATTGAATCATGAATCATCAAAAACTAATAATGTAATGTATGGGGACTAACATAAGAATAAAAAAAATACTGTAAAGTTTTGGGTGAATCTCTAAAAACACAATTCATAGCTTTCACTATAAATTTGACTTTTCTAGATGTTAGTTTATTTAGTGTTATTTCATGCATGAATATGTAAGCTTCTTTTTTTAGCATCAAATATATTTTTAGTATCTTTCAAAAGAGTTTACTCTGTAAATGCTCCTTTTTAAAATTGTCACTGGTTATTTGACACCACTCATTCCACTGGACAGGTGAGATATAGTTATTTTTTTACTCCAAGAGGTAGACATTTCACATGTAATTAACAGAAAATCTCAAAGGGAGTTTTTTATACATCATCCCTGAACAGCCTCAGTAAGTAGTGTTTTTACTGTCTATCTCTACTTATGCCACATAGGTCCTATCTTTAAAGTCTTCTAGTTTATTGTGTTTTGATGATTTTGCTAGTGTTTGGTTTCTTTTGGTATTTCTTAATGTTTTTTTTTATTTTATATATTTTAAAATACTTTATAAGACTACCAAGGGAAATAAACCAGAATTTAGTACTTGCAATCACTTTAAACACTCTAAGAGCTTTAATTAATATATATTTTTACATTTCAATTGGACTATTCAAAAAAATAACAAAAGAAAGAAAAAGAAAAGCTGAGACATTTAATCAGCAATACAATTCCTGAATATTTTGTTGAAAAGAAACTGCTGATGGAGAGGACGTGTCACTTCATTAGCTTTTTTAATATGCCAGATCCATACAGTTTCAAATATAATATGCAATATGTAATTAGCTGAATTATATAAACTGGAAATGTAGGATTTTCAGTACCACTTAAGATCTCTGAAAAGATACTGCTTCAATGATAGTACTAGCTAATATGTCTGTGGAAATTTAAGTTCATCTATGTCTTTTTAGGTATTGTTTAAAATTTTTTTTCATTCTTTTTATATAGTTAAGTTTTTACTCTTTATTTTCATTTTTAAGAACCAATATAGAATTGTATTACAAACAGTTTGCTTTGAACACTTCTAAACAGTTAAGTCTTGAGAATCAAAATTGTGCAATGTGGCCTCTGTTATTAATTATATAAACATTAATTTGCTGTAAGTGTCTAAATACATCTTAAAACAAGGGGAGCCTGTTCGTGGGTGGCAATGTTGTTAATATATTTTTGCATCATAGCCTACAGTCATATCCACAAGATATGCAGACACTTTCTCATACCGAACTCTGAAAATAGTGACAATGCACATTTACAAAACTGTTTTCCTGCTGACTCTGCTACCCAAATCAGTCCCTGCCATTAGTGTTTCTTTCCAGTATATTAGCTTGGGATGCTCTAGATAGTTCCACTTTTCTTTCTCTTTTCCATCCATCTGAGTACAGTTTCAGTTCCATTTAAGAAAATATATCTGGTTACCCAACAGCTACTTTAGTCTACCTCTGAACCTTACCTCGTGCCTGCTAATGGCTTCTGATAAGAACATATAAGATGTAGGTTAGGAAAATGTGCATGAGACATGAATGCAAGTCAAATATCATCTTCTACTATACTAAAGGAAAGGTTTTACAAGCATTCAAGTGAAAAGAAATGGAAAAAAAGTCACATTTCTATTGCAATAAAAATAACAAAAAAGAATTTGATAAATGCTTTTACTTTTAATTCCAGAAGAAATTTATAATTCAGAACACCTCTAAGACCTCAGTCTGTTGATAACAAACATCTCTTTCAGCAACTCAGCAAAAGAAAAAAGAAAAAAATCTATTTTATCCCATTATTAAACATTATATAATTTTTTCATAGTTTCATGAAAAAAATGGTTGAGTCTGTTATTTTTAAGATTCAGCAGAAGGATTCAAAATAGAATAATCTCCCCAACAAATAGATTAATCAAAAACCTATTCTTTGGTGATTATTAAGAACTGATTAAATTAAAATGATACATTCTCTTTCTCAATTACCAATAATTTAAAATATCAAAGAACAAAACATTTCAAAATGTATAGATATTTATATCAATCATCAAAGTCATTTTTACAAAATCAGTAGATAACCAAATTAGAATGCTTCAAAAATCAATTTTTGAGGTGTGAGAATAACTCTTTCACATTATCTATGAAAAAGAAATTTGAGTGGGATGTTCCAATTATTCATTATTCTGTACCACAACAAAATGGCATATGCATAGATCTTGTTAATACTGAGAATAGGAGAGTCTTTTTCAGATGCCTCTCGCCTCCTCTCTCCTCATTGTCTCTTTCTCCCAAGATATTTCTGGATGCCAAAACTAATTTCTGCACTGGAATCAGCATATACATATCACACTCTGTGTTCTGGACTTCTTTTCTCCCTTTCTCATTAAAATTTTCTTTCAAGGGTCTAATTTTTTTAGAATAAAGACTGAAGAGAATCTTAGTTCCTGATGCCCCAGAGTAAGCCTGGAGGTGGCTTGATATGTTGTTTATGGCTTCTCAGGATCAAGGGCATTTTATCAAAATGGCATCACTCATTAAATGACAGAGTAACTACGATGATTTAATAGAGGTATTAGGGACTCAAACTGTGTCTGTACTCTCTGAGCATTACCGGAAAATACTATAAATGATTTGTTAAGGACCATCAGTGATAAAAGAACTCAAAGAATGGCTAAGTACGAATTCTGAATGACTAAAATTGTTTACAGCACTGACATAAAAGTTAATCATTGGATAATTTTAGTACAAACTTTGCCCTTTAAGAAACTAACATGGTACATAAATATTAAAAATGGATGCCAACCCGGTGGTTAAAGAAGAAATGATTCAGTCATTCTTGTTAAACATGATTATATCATCTAAATGTTACTTCAAAATGGCTGTAATTAAGAAATTAATTAGACATTTGGATTGTCATTAACCACAAAAAGTACAATTATGACCTCAACTTGTTAATAATTTTTCACTGTTTGCAAGTTCCAGACTTGGTTTACTCAAAATATATATGAAATGATGAATGGGGTAAAAAAAAGGAATATATAGGGGCGCCTGTGTGGCTCAGTCATTAAGTGTCTGCGTTAGGCTCAGGTCCTGATCCCAGGGTTCTGGGATCAAGTCCTGCATCCAGCTCCCTGCTCTGCGGGAAGCCTGCCTCTCCCTCTCCCACTCCCCCTGCTTGTGTTCCCTCTCTCGCTGTGTCTCTCTGTCAAATAAATAAATAAAATCTTTAAAAAATGAATATATATACATATATGTAGGTTTTTTGTACTGTTTAGTTTTTAGAATGTAGACTCCTGCCATTTCTACCTGGATCTTTACCATTTAATTTTGCAAGGTGCTTAATGCTAATTGTGTGTTCATGTGATCACTGAATGATTTTGATGATTAAAAAGAAAACATTTCAAAAAAAAAAAAAGAAAACATTTCCAGTTAGACATAATTCCAAATTTTCAAATCCACAAATTCTCATTGAGAGAATAAAGATAAATCAGTTATATCTTAAACAGTTGTGCTTTACATTTTGTATATTTTTTTAATGTTACCATATTTTTGTCTTTCAAACTCTTTATCTGCATTCTACCTTTATGTGAGGGATTTTCCCTTTGTGGTGCAAAACCTACTTGCAAAACACACACAAAAATCTATGCAAATGGATCAAAAGTGAGCACAACTCAGAATATTGAAAAGAAGATAAAAATGGTAATGCAGAAGAACGAGAAAGATAAATGACATAACAAACAAACAAAAAAGATTGATTTTTCTTTCTTTTTTTTTTTAAATAGGCTCCACACCCAGGATGGAGCCCAACGTGGGGCCTGAACTCATAGACTGTAAGATCAAAACCTTAGCTGAGATCAAGAGTTGGACACTCAACCGACTGAACCACCCAGACACCCCATTTTGTTTCTTGGTTGAGGTGGGACAATAAATGACCTAAAAGCTTTAGGCTAATTAATTATTTCTAGGGAAGAAATACGTTATTTTAAAAGGAAAATAACTATTGATTTATACTAATGTTTCCAAAAAACATCCATGTTTTAATATTTCTTAGTTTTCTATTGATATGTTAAAAAGTCATCATAATTATTGTCAATATTCCAAAATTCATAGCCATTACCCCATATTTCAAAATCATAACCAAATAGATAAAACAGTCAAACACATTTTCTTTGATACTTTGACTATTGCTTTAATCTGTAGCAAACAATAGTTGGCTTCAATATAAATACTTACAAGATAATGATTTGGCTTACAATGTAATCAAGATTCATTAAAGATTTAACAAATAGAAAAATATTTTAATGTAACATATAATGTTAAAAATGCATGCATGTTAAGACCTTTCGAAAGATATTTATTTCTAATTACTTGCTCTCCCACTCTTCCCATTTCAAAATGTCTAATGAAACCTTAAGGTTAAATATTTGTAAAAATAATATTGACAAGCTTTCTATTCATAGATTTTCTTTTTGTCCTTAGTTACATTAGGGCTTTAGGGTGTGAAAAATGCCTAAAAATAATTTATTTACTATGTTCTATATCATCAAGTGCAAAAGCTTAGCAAGTAAACTCATTATGTTTACTTTTTAGATTGGATGAAGTCATGAGAATAGAAGGAAGGTGATATTTCACAAATCACATTTCAAGGTGAAAGCTAGCATAAAATTAAGGGATATTTCATCACAAGACCCTATTGCTGATTTTCTATCGTTTCTAAAACTGGGTTATCTATTACTTAAACAAGATACAGTAATTTCAATGTATGATTTCTACCCCTTATAAGCTTCTTAAAAACATGATTATAGTCATTATGAATGCAAAAAATAATACTAGACTTTTGGCAAAATTTTGGCCTTTAGTTTTCACCTCTTACTCTCCAGGAGACAACAATCTTAAGGTTTTAACTATTCCTGTTTTAGTTAATATGAGCTTTCATTTGATTTCATCCACAGCTTTAATTATTGTAATGCAGAATGACATAATGTAGTTCAGCTTCCTGAATACTCTTCCCTACTCTTGGGAAATATATAATATAGAACAGAAATGATAATTATATATATCTTGAGGCACCTGGGTGGCTCAGTTGGTAAAGCGTCTGACTCTTGATTTCATCTCAGGTCATGGTCTCAGGGTCGTGAGGCTGAGCCCCATGTTGGGTTCTGCCCTGGGAATGGAGCCTGCTTGGGATTCTCTCCCTCTCCCTCTACCCCGCCCTTACCCCTCTCCCTCCTCTCAAAATTTATATATATCTGGATGATGGGGTGATAGAAGCAATTGCAAAACTATCCTATTTACTATGTTTGGTGTTCTTCCCCACTCACCTTTTTTCCTAAAATAATCTAATCCATGTCCACATTAGATTAGCCATACTATCTAGTTATGGCTTTTTTGCTGCAGTACTACTAAATAATAACCCTATAATGGATTATATGCAAACACTAAATGTTCCTGTCCTGTTGCTACCACTTGGCTCTTGTCAATGATGAGCACGTCTACTTTCATTCGTTAGTGACTTCTTAACTTACTTGCCATAAACTGATTGCCAGCTTATCTCTTTCCTTTCTCTCTCTCCACACATCTGTCCTAATTCCTGTGTTCCTTCCAAGCACCACTTGTTGATTCTCCTTGCTGAAAGCTGGATGCTGACCCAACATCCTTGATGAAGTTACTGTATGTCCTTACCAGTCAACAAATCATCAGTGTTGCTTCTAGTCTCATTCATATAATGAATCTGCTCTCAAAGATGATGAAATCCAGCATTCATTGTTCTTCTTGACTTTAACAGCACTTCCAAATTCATAGACATCTGAATTTCTAATATTCTCCACTTCTTACTGGCTGTGATAACATGTTCTACCACATCTCTACGTTTTTTTAATCTGCTGAATAGAAAAGGGCTCCGTTAGCATTTTGCTTATCTTTCTCTGTATTTGTTACCTTGCATAATTCATCTCTCCTAAAGCTTCAACTAATTTCTTAGACCATGGAAACTAGATCTCCTGCCAAGACCTCTCTGGCTTGCATTATTTCTTGCTGCCTATATAACACTAACCCCTGAAGTCCCCCCCCCCTTCCCCGCACACTTTATTTTCAAACTTAAATAAAACTGAACTGGTCACATTCTGATATATCTCTCTAAATATTCTTTGGCAGCATAATCTTAGACATCTATCAGAATGATGAGCTTGTAAGCATGTCTTAGTTTTGTTTTTTTTTTGTTTGTTTGTTTGTTTTTAATCTCCAAAATTCAGTCATTCATCTGGATTCTTTTTTTCCAGAGTAATTAATTTGTTAAAGACTGTAACCTCTGTGTGGGACAATATTAATTTTTTTTCTTCCCAACTGTAACTCTCATATTGTTGTCAAGTCTCTCTTCTTTGTTGGTCAGCTGATATCATGAATAATATCTGAAATGAATTCCAGTTTAGAATTGTAAAATAAATTCTAATTCAAAGAGCTCATTTCACCATCATTAGCTCCTCCCACTCCAGAACTAAAAGAACACAGAAGGGTGGTACATGGTCTGATCCTGAGACGTCTCCTGCTCTTCTCTATTTTCAAAGAATAATTGGTCTGATCATATAAGGAGAGTAGTTGGGGAGGAGAAAGTTAAAATATTTCTTAAAATAACCTCCTCAGTTGCAGTCCTCTCTCTGTTGGTTTTCATGGCTTTTTTGGACAGCTTCTTGGGGTGAGAATGCTTTCTTGCAGCAGGTATCCAGTTGCTGGTTCTGGAGAAATACATGTGCCTTTTTCAGAGGGCTCTGGTTGCAGTCTTCAATGCTCAGCTCCCAGATATGGAAGGTAGTTCAATCATTTTCCTTAGCTCTTGCCCCTCTGTTCCTGTACCCCATAGTCTCTTGTCTGTAGGATTTCATTCAATACCTCTCCTTTCCAGTATTCCTAAATATAGCTTGGGGATCAGAAGTTTCAGCAGGACCAGCTAGTTCTTCAAATCTTTGTTGTTCTGTTGGCCCAAATTCAAGGCACAATTGCCAGTCTTAGCATGATTCAGCACCCTGTAACAATGGTGTTGCTTGTTACCTCCATCTTCCCTTTCTTTTCAATCTTGCTGGCCTGTTTCAGACATTGTGCTCTGAAATCTCGCTGTATTATCTTACCCTCCTGATTTTTATCTTCAATTCTTTTCCATTGCCTCCTCAATCAAGTCTGTATTTCCTAAAACATTCAGATCTTTTAATCATTGGTCTTTTTTTGGATCATATAATTAATAAAATTCTTATAGGATAATCTAACCCTGGGATATTTTTCCGATATTTTGAAACTCTACACTTTTTAAAGTTTCTAACCAGATTGTCTCAATTATTTTCTTGTTTCACTTATACAAAGATATATTTATCTTTAATATTAATCTAATTATTTTCACATATAGATGCCATATTCTTTTTTTATAGATGCCATATTCTTAACCAAATTATGAAATTCTCTAAAAAGGAATATTCTAATGCTTTAGAACAGCACCAAGCATGAGACTTGGGGAATGATTTTAAATAAGTGAAAGTCTTAACGTGGATTACATATTCATGAAGAAGTTACTAACCACTGACAACACATTTCAAATTAAATTCATATGATGAAGCCCAATCCTTTTTTATTATAAATTTTGTTACAATGAATATATGATATGAATGAGTATTTGGTTGGAGAATGAAGATACTGATTTCATTAAATAAATTACTGTTACGGTGATACTTTATTCCATAACCCTCATTTAGCTTGATAAGGTTATAGAAATACTTGACACATTTGGAATAGAAGTCCAAGAATTAAATGATCCTTCAGGTCTTCTTAAGTGTCGATGATATAAGAACAGACATTGATTTATCAAATGGTGAAAGCATAAGAAGGAGGTGGGTGTGAATGTAAATAGATTTTGTAATCAAGGATAGTAAGAGAAATTGTTGAAGCAATTATATTGAAAATAAATCCATTCAAAACAATTATCTTAATGAAGATGATGCAATAAGTGGAACAATTTTTAGCATAATTTCTCTATATTTTTATAATGGGCTCCTTTTTGGTTTTTGAATATAAGGAGGTCCAAATATTAGCAGATGTCATTTGAATAATAGAGTTCTACATTTAAATTCCTGGCATTTAGCGCTTCTTCTTTATTCTGTGTGTATATCAGACATAAATATGTGATTTAACGAGATGAATACAAACTGATGTGCTAATTTCTAAATGGTGAATTTCAGGAAAAATGCGTCTGAGCTATATTTTCTCAAAATGGAATTTGTAATGTAAATTTTGCCATCCATTTTCATATCAGTAATATTAGAGTGTGATCCATCAAATAAAGGATTTCCCTGCTACTAGGAAAATGGCAAAAGACCTGACATCTCCACTTTTATTAGTTTTCTAATTTTATTTCCGGACTCATAGGTTATTTGATAGAAAGCTGGGTTTCTGGTTCACTAATATAGGAGAAATTCTGTAAATACACAGAGCCCTAATGTAACCAAAGATTAAAATAGTTTGAACAAGAACAGAAATATCCTTTTTTTTTAATGCTTCTAGTTGTTCAGAGTAGCTAACTTTGGAAGCTCTTAGCTAATACTGCTGGGTAACACAAACAGTAACTTTTCACTGCTAATTACATTTGAATTCAGTTTCAGAACATTTATGATCTGCTGGAAAATATTCCATTTCTTAGATGCTTTAACAATCTTGTACATCATGTAAATCTACTTAGTTATTACAAATATTTAAACACCAGTAGCATGAAAAGTATAATTTCCTTTTGTAAAAATATCAGAAATTAAAATAATAAAAATTTCCTCAATATATTCACTACATTTATACTGTTTGACTATTTTTAAAAAGTATATTCAAACAATTGCTTGCTTTCTTTGTACTAAGACTGTGTTTCTATTTTTTTAAAGATTTTATTTATTTATTTGAAAAAGAGAGAAAGCACAAGAGAGAGAGGAAGGGAAAGAGGAAGATGCAGGCTCCCTGCTGAAAAGGGAGCCCAATGCAGGGCTTGATCCCAATACCCTGGGATCATGACCTGAGCCGAAGGCAGATGCTTAACTGACTGAGCCATCCAGATGCCCCTAAGACTGGGTTTCTGCACATAAACTAGTTAATCACAAACAATTTGCTAATAAAACTGATGTCAGCTATTAAAAAAAAATATATATATATACATATGAATGTTTTAGCACAACTGATATAAATGCACTATAGTGCTATTTTGTGCAAAGTAGATTCTGAAGGAATACATCTATTTTATGTCTCAGTACATGCTGCCTATTGGTCAATTATATTTTTAGTTCAATCATATCTTTATTTGAAAAATCTTTAAAATTATTAGGTAAAATATAAAAATATATCAACAAAATTAGGTCCTGTTTAAAAAAAAAAAAGCAAACAAAAAACTTCTATGTCAAAATTCTAAATGGCTAGATATAACATGAGTATCATTCTTTCCTTTATGAACTCCCCCGCCCTGTCTCATCATTCCAGTTGCTCCAATAAATCATTTTTGTCACTGACGAAAAAAAAAATCCCGCACCTATTTAGTTACTTTCCTTTTTAAGAGCTTTGATTTTGTGTAATTTCTTTTTCATTCTTTTTCCCCATAGGTTGATTGTGATATAATTTCCATACAAAAACATTTATTTTAATAATTGTACATTATCATATAACTACCAATTAATATACTGAACATTTCTAGCTCCCCTAAAACATTTCCTTCTGTATGTTTCACTCAATTTCCTTTCCCAATTCCTAGCTCCAGGCAATCATTGATTTGATTTCTGTTTCTATGATTTTGCCTCTTCTAGAATTTCATGTAAGTGAAATCACAGTTTTTAATATTTCTTCTGGCTTCTTTGCATAGGATAATGCTTTTGAGATTCCTGCAGGTTGTTTACCTACTATGTTCTTTTTTATTGATGATTAGTATTCCCAATAATACATGTATATAACAAAAACTTATTATCATGCAATAGTTGATGGATATTTATGTCTTAAGTTGTTAGTTATTATGAATAATGATGCTAGGGACATTTGCATACATCTTTCTGTAGACCTATGTTTTCATTTCTTTTGAGTAAATACCTAGGAATGAGATTGCTGGATCATATGGCAAGTATACATTTAACTGCTACACTAGTTTTCAATGTGGATCTATGACTTTATATGCCTATCAGGAATGTATGAGAATAGCATTTCATCCACATCCTCACCAGTATTTGGTATGGTAAATCTTTTTACTTTTAGCAATTTTAGTGGATATGTCACTGTGATTTAAAATTCATTTCTCATGAATACTGATAGTGAGCAGTTTTTCAGGTGCTTATTTGCTTCTCTGTATTTTCTTCTGTGAAGCGTCTGTTCAAAACATTTTCCCATTTCTTAATTGGGTTGTTTGTATTCTTGTTATTGAGTTGTAAGTCTTGTTTACAAATTTTGGAAAAAATTCCTTTGTCAGATATTTTTTGAAAATATTTTTTTCTAGCTTATGACTTGCATTTTCATTTTTTTTGAACTGTGAATTATCAAAGAATACTTTCAATTATTTGTTATGTTGTGTGTGTGTGCAAGTGTGTGCACATCTATGTTCTGTTCAAAGAAATCTCGCTTAACCCAATGTCACAAAGATTTTCCATTATGTCTTTTTCACTAAGTTTTATAATTACAGCTAACTGACTCTCTAATCTATTTCAAGTTAATTTTTGTGAATGAATAAGATAAAGGTGAAGTTCCTTGTTTTACCTATAGATATCAACTTTGTATCTCCATTTGTTGAAAAGACCACCCATCCCCTACTGAATTGACTTGGCACTTTTGATAAGATCTAATTGATCTTATAAAAGTTTTAAATATTATTTTCTATTGTTCTCTCAATTTCTTGATTTCTGATTTTGTCTCTAATATTTTATTCCTTCTACTTAATTTGTGATTAATTTGCTATTTTTCTAATTCCTTAAGATGTAAAATTAGATCTGTACCTTTTAATTAGAGTCTTTGTTAATTCATATATAATTTTTATGTGGTTGGATTGGGTTCTGATTTATTTTTAAAGATATTTATTTGAGAGAGAGAAAGAGAGAAAGAGCACTAACAAGCAGAGCAGCAGGCAGAGGGAGAGGGAGAAGCAAGCTTCCCGCTGAGCAGGGTGCCTGATGTGGGGCTCGATCCCAGGACCCTGGGATCATGACCTGAGCTGAAGGCAGACACTTAACCAACCGAGCCACCCAGGTGCCCCTCTAATTTTTATAATTTGTTTTATGTTTGTCTCCATTTTTGGTTTTTGTTTCTACCTTCTTGCCTATTATTTTATTTGTATATATTTTAGAATTGAATTTTAATTTTTTCTACTGGCTTTTAGTTTATACTTCTCTGCTTTATTTTTCCATTGGTTTTTCTAGACATTACAATATGCATTCCTAGTTTTCACAGCCTTCTTAGAATTAATGTACTAGCACTTCATATAAAATATATAAATCTTGGCATCATATAGGTCAATTTATCCCCCACCATCTTTGAGTCTAGGATTGTTCCATGTATTACATATACATGTGTTATCAAGTCTTGCAAGACAATGGTTATAGTTTTGTTTGAAGTAGTAATATGTAATATAAATAAATAAGGAAAACATAAAATAAAGATATTAAAATAGGTTTTTATACTTAACCAGATATTTACCATTGTAAGTATTCATTCTTTTCTTTTACTTTTTTTAAGATTTTATTTATTTATTTGAAAGAGAGAGAGAGTGCAAGCGTGAGTGGGGGGATGGGGCAGAGGGAGAAACAGACTCCCCACTGAGCAGGGAGCCCAACACGGGATTCCATCCTGGGACCCTGAGATCATGACCTGAGCCAAAGGCAGACAGACACCTAACCAACTGAGCCCCCAGGAGTCCCTCATTCTTTTCTAAGGACCAAATGTCCCTAGCCATAGAATTCTTTTTTTTTTTATCTTAAAATTTTATTTATTTATTTGACAGAGAGAGACACAGTGAGAGAGGGAACACAAGCAGGGGGAGTGAGAGAGGGAGAAGCAGGCTTCCCGTGGAGCAGAGAGCCCGATGTGGGGCTTGGTCCCAGGACCCTGTGATCATGACCTGAGCCGAAGGCAGACACTTAATGACTGAGCCACCCAGGCGCCCCCAAGCTGTAGAATTCTTAATGTTTATTCAGTGTTATTTGTTGAACACTTTACATCTTTACTTCCTTCAAATTTTAGAAAATTCCAACCACAATGTCCTCACATACTTTCATGCCTTATCCTGCTGGATATCCAATCATACTTATGTTAGGCCATTTGCTATTATGTAAGAAATACATTTACTTTTCAACATGTTTTTTCTTTGTTCTTCTGCTTGGATAATTTCTATTGATCTATCTTCAAGCTCACTTAGTCTTTCCCCTGTTGTCTCCATTCTGATGTTAAATCTATCACTGATCTCTTTAAAAAAATTATTATTGCATTTTTTAAATATAGATTCATTTGGTCTTTTTTATCATTACTATTTATTTGTTAATATTTTCGGTCTTCTCTCTAAGTGAAAGAATATTTTCTTTTACATAGTTGAATATAATTAGAATGGCTACTTTACATTCCTTTCTACTAATTCCAACATCTATGTCATTTTAGGGATGATCTCATTTGCTTTCCTTTTCTTTTGAGAATAGGCTCCATATCCCTGGTTTTCTCTCTCTCTCTCTCTCGTTTTTTTAAGATTTATTTATTTATTTTAGAGAGAGAAAGCATGCATACATGATGGAGAGGGGCAGAGAGAGAGGGAGAGAGAATCTCAAGCAGACTCCCCACTGAGTATGGAGCCCAACATGGGGCTCAATCTCACAACCTTGAGATTGTGACCTGAGCCAAAATCAAGAGTTGGATGCTTAACCAACTGAGCCACTCAGGTGCCCCACATTCCTGGTTCTCTTTAACTCAGTTAAGACTGCATCTTATAATGGGCATCATGCACTTAAGTTATGGAGACTGGAAGTTATATTTTTCATGAATGTTTTGTTTTGTTTCAGTTAGTCACAATCACAAATTTTGCATTGGACAACAACTCGAGTCTAAATACAGTCTTTTGTGTTAGCTAAGTTGTTTTGATTCCGGTCTACAAACACAGGATTCAGGGGTCTGTTTGAATATAGGCAGATGAAATTTGGATATACCTTTTCTAGATATTTTCCCTCATAGATTCCTCCCTTTTTCCCAGAAGCTACAGTTACCCTGACTTAGTGTTCTAGTTTCTCAGAGCAGAATATCTGTGACTTTCTTCTCCACAAGGGATTCTGCCTACTTCCAAGCTAAAAAGAGTGAAAACAAATATAACTCTCCTCTTTTGAACACGGGTTATTCAGAAGAATTTGCCATATTCCCTTCACTTTCCAGTAGCTGCTCTGAGGTAATATGTCCAGATTGTATAGTTGTTATCCATAAAGGAGTCCTGTAAAGTAGTGACTATTCAGCCATTACTAGAATCCACAAATTCATCACTTTCTTTTTTTTTAAGTAATGAAAATTGAGTCAAACATGACCTTGCTTTGTCTAAGCATTCCACCAAACTTTCAATGTTCTAGGTCACTTCCTCCTCCCCCCAAAAAATCCCCTCCCCATTCATACTATTGTGCCCTTATCTAGTCACATGATCTCTATGGAATATTTATCCTGCTCTCATGTGTTCTACTATTGGCTGTTAATTTATATATCCTACTTTATTCTTAAAATTTCCATGAAAAAGAAAATCAGCCTTTTCCAGATTCACTCAAAATAAGTAATCCTTTGGATTTCAGCCTGACAATGTGCCCCTTTGCATTTACTTGAATATGGTTTTATTAAATTACTTAATTCAAGGTATGCACTTGAAGTTACTTTTGGGTAATACCAACTTTGTCAGTTGAATAGCTGAACTTTGGCTTCTGAATATTTAAAAGAGGGAGTTGGTTTTGAGGATCTCTACAGTTACCTCTTCACTCTAACTTCAAACTATACCACAAATTAAGAATATACTATTTTCTCTGTCTATTGAAAATAGCTTTGTATGATTACTAAAGGGTTGTTCTTTCATTGCTTTATATATTCTAAAAATTAATTATTAATCATAACGTTAAAAACATGCACCAGCTATATCTCACCTCATTCACACATGGGAATGAGCACCCTCTTAACTAAGACCTCTGTCTTGCTCTACATGGGCTGTTTATCAATTTCTCTAGAGTGACAATAAATCAAGTGGGAACACATGGTAATGTAAATCACAGTCTAATTTAGTTGTCACTGTGTTGTGACACTTGGTTAAAAATGCTTTTTAATTGTGACTATAAATTATACATGAACAATTCTTAGTGACAGTCTTAATACTACATCAGATTATTTCACCCAAGGGGAATAGCAGGCATCATCAACATGAAGCAAGTGTATGTCTGAAACTTTTTAAACAGCAATTTAGGGAAAGATAATGATGATGATGTGTTCTGGTTTAGTTTTAATCCAAAACTCTTTGGATAGAAAGGGAGAGGGAGGGAAAGATCTCCTTGGAAATGTCTAGGCTATAAATTGTAGAACTGTGGATTTCCAACACAACATTTTCTCTCTGTTCTCCTATGGTTTGGCCATGAAAACATGATGTGAAATTTCTATTTTTCAGTTTATCAGTATTCAGAAATGAGCTACTTAATCGTAGCAGGGTATTTCATATTAGAGAAAAAGTAGTGGACTTAGAAGAAAAGTGATATTTCTAAGTAGTTATTTAAACTTACACATTCTTACATATTTCAGAAATCTGTATTTCCTGTTTTAAAGTACTGGGCTTCAATTAAATAGATCCCAACTGGCTATGGCATGTTAATATTCTATAGTATCAGATAAAGAAAAACAAAATTTATACAAGAACACTCATATTTGACATGCTACGTTCTGTATCTAGGTAAAATGTGAATGACATAATAAAAATTAACCTAACCTTATTCTGATCTCCATCTTTTGGAAACACAACCACATAAATGTGCTTCATTAATGGTTATATGTTTTCCTGAAAAAAGACAAGCTTGTGTTTGAATCTAGGCTTCACAGTTATTATGCCTCAGTTCCTTCTCTTCTAAAATTGGAATAAAGCCCACCTCACATAATTGTTTTGAAACTCTAATGGGACAGCTTTTAAAAACAGATCGTACACTAGATAGTATGTTATAATAGTCAATACATTTTAGTGCCCCTTCAGCTGAAATTCCTGTCCTTTATGGATGTAGATAAATTCTTGAAGCAGTGAGCATGATCCCCATATTTTGGGTGGTTCTCAGATGCCCTAAGGTCTTTCACAGAACTTCTAGGCAAAAGAATCCTGATATGAGACTCTACAATCCCATTCCTGGGTAAGACTCTGACATTCAGAAAATAAAATTAGGTATAAACAGGTGACGAAAAAAAAGGAATATTCTCTCAGTTCAAGAACACACAGTATCACCTCTAAAATCACCTATAAACTTGGGGATGGCTTGATGGATAAGGAAGAAAAGAAACCATAAGCTGGGATGGATCTTGTGAAAGGAATAGTGCAACTGAGATAATACCACCAAAGTGTGTGAGCAATGCACTCTAGTGGACACCTACTGACTGGCTGACCAAGCATTTATCAACACATTTACTGAGCATCTACTGTGTCAGGCGCTCTCTTGGACATCTCAAAACAAAGATGACTGATACTCAGTCCTTCTTTCAGATGAGACCATGTGAAACCATGCCTCTAAGGGAGAGCTATGCATTATATTCAGAGTGCCTCATAATAATAAACACCATGGGTATGCAGGATGATTAACTCTCATTCAACATTTGCATTACAGTCCCCTTTTTTATTTAGGTTGCTATATTTTGCCTATGGCTGGCTAATTTTCCTTTGTAGTAAAACATCCTCCTCGTGATTTGTAAGAATGTTTACAGAAAGATGAATTTGCACCAACATACTGGAGTTTCCAATCAGAGATTTGCCTAAGGTTTTAAGGTCTAGGTCAAGCAAAAATAGATGCAAAATTATGATATTTTATGATACCCTAACAGTAGAATTATATAAAGGTTTGTTTTTATTCTTATGCAAATAAATGATCTCCCCAGAAATACTATGGCTTTTGCATGCTAGGAGGCTCTTTGAGGAATGGAAATTAGTTGTGAAATCAGATGTCCCCATAGATTGACTAGTAGTGACAACTGTCTGAAGTCATATTCTAATGATTTTGAGAATCTATTTGCATACACTAATGCATGCTATAGTATAAGAAAGAAATGGTCAAATTACCAGGACCAGGCTGTCTGGAAGGGGTGCAGTCCCCAACAAGTAGCCCATCACTAAAATTCCACTCCTTTTGGGGTGGTCAGAAAAAAGGAAAATGATGTATGTTTGCCATCTCCACTTTATAATGTCTACAAATTTATCCACATATGGATATTCAACAAATATCGACAGATACTATTGTTAGTACAATATTCATACTTTTTAGAATTAAATGGTAAAAATTTGAAAAAATTCAAATTAGCTAATAAAGCATGGTATATGAAATGAAACAAATTGTGTTTTTGTCTAAGCACTGTCACTTAGATTCTGCTTGATTAAGAGGAAATACCTCAACATCAGTAAACCTCAATTTCTCTACCTACAAAATCAGGATGATAAGTCCTACCTCATTTATTCCTTTTTTCATTCATTTGAACAAACACTGTCTATAATTACCACATACTCTCTAGGTTTCTGGGAATTGAGCAATGAATCAGACAGACACAGTCCTTCATGAGATATACAGTCTAACAGTGATTGTAAGGATTAAGAGTTGTAACTAGGTTGTAAGGATTGAAAGTTGTAACTAGGAAAATGTTTGGCATGTAGAAAAAATTCAGCAAGTGTTCTTTTGTAGTTATTATATTACTGATATTGTTATTGCTATCATTAAGCAGAGGAAAATTATGAGAAAAAAGCATGATAGCCTGAGCCATAATGTTTTTTAGAAGAATATTAGTGTTTACATGTAAGGGATATTTACTTTTCTTTTCCATTACTCTTTCATTTAATGGTAACTACTATGTGTTTATCTAAAGAAAACTGGCATGCAAACAAATGCATCACTGCTTAGAGTAATCTGAAGATGCCATCTTGAGAAGCCATCATTGAAACTTTCCTATGCTTGGCCCATCTTTCTCCTTCTATATCTGAGGGATACTATCACATATAGTATGGTTGCCAAATTTAACAAATAAAAATATAGAATGCTCATTTAAATTTCAGATAAATGATGAATGATTTTTAGTATGTCCCAAATATTGCATTGGACAGGGTTATATTAAAATATATTCATTGTTTATCTTAAATTCAAAGTTAACGGGATATTCTGTATTTTACCTGGCAACCTTAACCTATAGATAGTCCAAAGGTACTCTCAGAGAATTCTGACATGTTTATTCAACATTTCTAAGATCTTCTCAATGTCAAAAACATTAACTACAACACAAAATAACCACAGGCGGCCCAGTCATATCTCTGAAATGATGAGTGAAAGCCTCTGAAATGTACCCCAGCGTGACACCACGTACAGCACTGGGATTTTTTTTAATGACACTAACACAGAAATGATTTTTTGTCAAATTCATTTCTTTTCCTTTCTATTTGTTTCCTCAAGAAACAGAAATTAATTCAACGACATGCAGATCATAAAAGTACTTACTCAAGTCCCCTTTCCTCAAGATTCTTCAAGGCTGAGTAATAGGTTTGAGAATTGAACATGGCAAAGAGACTGAGTTCACTCCATCAAGCTGAAAGTAGCTGCCTTTGGCACCTCTGGATGTGTTCTTGCAGTAGTCAGAACGAAATGCTTTTGCATTCCGGGGTTAGAGGAAAACTACTGTGCTCACTTCACTATGCCTTCACTCTCCAAAGTAGAAAAAAAATAAATTAGGTCAGAGGCATCATGAATCTTTGACTAAAATGTTCCTGTGCTGGGGCGCCTGGGTGGCTCAGTTGGTTAAGTGACTGCCTTCGGCTCAGGTCATGATCTTGGAGTCCCTGGATCGAGTCCCGCATCGGACTCCCTGCTCGTCAGGGAGTCTGCTTCTCCCTCTGGCCCTCCCCCCTCTCATGTGCTCTCTCTCATTCTCTCTGTCTCAAATAAATAAATAAAATCTTTAAAAAAAATAAAAAAATAAAATGTTCCTGTGATATAGGAGTCGAGGGTCAGAGTGGATTGCTTTATGAGAATGAGGACCTTCAGGAATGGGTTGCTTTAAATTAGCAAATCATTTTTGTGACAGTTGACAACAGAGGATAAAATAAATAGGCATCAGGTAAGGTAAGGGTTTCGGGAACAGGAGTAGCTGACTAGAAGGACCTGAAGGAGAGGAACCATCATGTGAATTTTATAGTAATAACGAAATCAAGTTACCAGCAAAAAGGAACAATGAGAAGGAGTAGGACTAGTTAGGAAAGAAAGATGGAAAGAAAGAAAGACGGGGGCTAGGGAGAAGGAAGGAAGGAAGGAAAGAAATAAAGAAAAGAAAAAAAGAAAGAAAGAAAGAAAGAAAGAAAGAAAGAAAGAAAGAAAGAAAGAAAGAAAGAAAGAAAGAAAGAAAGAAAGAAAAAGAAAAAGAAAGTCTGTGTGTAATCACTGCTAAAAATTATATTAGTAGATATTTGGCATCATTTGTGACGTCAACACTTAATCTTTCTCTAGAATCTGGCATTACCTAACAGAGTTATATTATATATTATTTTGTTCAATGTTTAAGCTCTTGTGACAAAAGATGTTACATTCATAAGGCGCAATAACAAGTAATCTTAAAAGTACTTGTTAAAAGTAACTGCTAAGAGGGCCCCTGGGTGACTCAGTCTGTAAGGCATCTGCCTTTAGCTCAGGTCATGATCCCAGGGTCCTGGGATCAAATCCTGCATCGGGCTCCCTGCTCAGCAGGGAGTCTGCTTCTCGGGCTGCTGCTCCCCCCTGCTTGTGTGTTCTCTCTCTCTCTCTCTCTGTCAAATAAATAAGTAAAATATTTTTTTAAAAAGTAACTACTAAGACCAAAGAATAATTATAATTTTCACTACCATAAAACAACTTGAAGGTCTTTAAAATGTATTTTAATTCTGACATCATCAGGTTATCATATAGCAATTTCCCCCTTGGTTATTTTTCATTCATCAACCTTTATATCTCATATCGTCCTACAAAAGGGTTAGCATGAAACTACTCTATAATAATGACAGGAAAATGAAAATATAAAGAATAAGTGTCTATTGCCTGAAGCAGTAGGAACTAAAATGTATATAAAAATCATACTGTTCATATTGATAATGTCAAGTTATTTGAATATTACAAATATTATTCTTCAGGATTAAAAAATAAAAGAAATAACATTTTTATTTTCTTCCAGAGCTGACATACTTAAAAGGAAGAGAATTAGAACAATTAAGTATATAGTCCTGTGAAAACCACTTAACTTTGCAGGCCCTGAAAATTATGATATACAGATAGAGATAAAAGCTGGAAATATATACCAGGATATTAATAGTGATTGCCTCTAGGCAGGGACATGAAATTAGAGCTGAACAAGGTGAAGATGAACACCAAGGCTTTAACTTTTGTTTTAGAATAGTTCTGTTTTTCTGTATTTTTAAAATAGTAACAATCGTACATTACTTCTGAAATTAATTTTAAATGAATCAAAGTCTTTCTCCTGGACTTTCCATTGGCATTAACAGTTGGATGCTATATGCTAGCTGTCAAAATATTGGAAAGCATTTAGTACATTTATTCTTTTACATTGCCAAGTGTGGTAGAATATTTTCAAAACATACCGTATGTGAGCAACAGAAAACGATTTGACTTTTACATCACACCTGTTCACAGCAACTGCTCTGCTACAAACTTTCATGATGATAACTTATTCAAAATCATTCTTGGAAACATGAGCGTGATTTTCTTTCCACCTTCTTAATATGTCAGCATTGCACCAATACTAGAAGCAGGTTTGTCATTTTTTTTCTTCATTGTGACTCATTTTTTTTCTCACTTTAGACAACCAATATAGTGACAGCCAAACCTAAATCTTTATAATAAGGCAATATCAGAATAATGTGATGCTTCAATATGATGGGCATCCAGATATAGTAATTTAGTAATCTAATTCTCCAAAAAATAAATTTCATTCAATGGGATGATTTTCTTGTAGACTCAGTCTAGATTGATTTGATATATATATCATTATCTGCATGGAAGTCCAGAATCTTCCAGATTTTTGCTATTCTTTTGAATTTGTATAGCTTCCATAATACATACAGTTTCTGGGAAAATAATGACATAAATCCAAAAATGCAAAATTGATTATTCTACAACTAAGTAAGAAACTGAAACAATGCTTACCAGAACTTGTTTGTTAGGGAACATACTTTTTATTTATTTTTAAATCAACTTCATGATCTCAAACATTTGCCTGACCTCAAATTATTTTACTGCACAGAGAAACTGTCATGAGTTTGTTAGTTATAAAAAAAATTCATACCTTCTATGATATAAAGCAAAGTCTATTATCTTTTTTCTCCATGTTTCTTAGGTTGCTTTTTAACTGCATAATCTATTGACATCTATTAAAATTTAACACCTGCTAAATTCTAAAGACCCTATTAAGTTAGAATCTCCTCCCACCCCCCACCCCCCAGGATCACATGAAGTACCAAGGCTTTGAAGTATGGATCAAGAAGAAATTTCTTTGTTTTATGCTTCAGACTGCACATTTATTTCTTGGCAAGGAACTATAAAATAAATCACAGAATTTGGTCTAAAGAATAAAGCACTGGCATATTTTAGCTCAAATAAACTGTTGGCCAAAGAAGTTAAAAAAATATCTATGGACATTTTCATAGACAGGTATGTACTTCTTTGGTAGGTATTCAGTTTGCATTCAGAAGTTTTGTTGGTTTTTGTGATTGATACATGTCATCCATGTTTTCTTCTTTCAAAGGAAAGGCTGGATTTGGATTTCTTCACTGCAGAAATCCTCCTCTCAAATTTGAAAATTTTTTATTCCTCTATCAACTACCAAACTAATGATATTGACCCCTCTCTTACAAAACCACCCCAAACTTCTTGACAAGCCAGTGTGAGATGTTCTTTCTTCTGCGTTCCCATTTCATTTTGTGTATATCTCGCTTTTTAATTGATTGTTTTCTTCTTTCTCTCATCACTAGATTATTAAGTTCATTGAGGAGAGAGACTCAGGTTCTTTATCTTTGTACTTGTGGCTCTTTGAACTATGCCTAGAATATAATAGATGCTTAATGACTATTTTCTTACTTCCTCATCTTAAATGAAGCTGGATATTCTTTGAGGAAATAACATCTCTTAGGACCTTCCTGTTATCTATAATGCCCAGGGAGGAATCATGGGATTTTTATTCTCCTAGATTTCTTCTAGGACGTTCCACATAATTCTATTATTGCAGCCTCTTTCGTTTAAGCCCTTGGTATTTTCTAACAATCCTTGTTATGGATTAATGGGCCATCTGTTTATTCCATCCATTTGTGGACAACTTGGATCTCTGCCTTCTTCACCAAAACAATTTTTGCTCCTTCTAGACCTCAAAAGCTGCATAAAGATAATGTGCCAAGCAGCCTAGCCTTACAGTGCCCATACGGCTCCACATTTTAAGTGTAATCTATTTCCACAATATAAAGATACTACAATTACCTATGCATAACCATAAAAAAATACAAAACCCTTTTTTGATTTATAAACAAATAATTTTTATATAATCAATACAGCTTTAATAAAATTATACATTTTCCCAGTTCATCTATAATTAGTTTTACATAAGGCCAGATTGAAAATGGAAGGTGAATTAGATACTCTATCATTATCAATTTTGACTGAATTAACTGGTTATCTTGATGTAATGGTAGCACAGTTAAATATAATTTATCATGGGGCACCTGGGTGGCTCAGTCGTTAAGTGTCTGCCTTTGGCTCAGGTCATGATCCCAGAGTCCTGGGATCGAGCCCCGCATCGGGCTCCCGGCTCCGCAGGAGGCCTGCTTCTCCCTCTCCCACTCCCCCTGCCTGTGTTCCCTCTCTCGCTGTGTCTCTCTGTCAAATGAATAAAATCTTTAAAAATAAATAAATAATATAATTTATCATGTATGACCTGGAATTTTTAGAAAGTATTTTTGTTTGAATTTGTCTTTCTAAAAATTTATGTTGTTCCTATAAATTAAATTATTGTTTTGTTTTGTTTTGTTCTGAAGATTTTATTTACTTATTTGACACAGAGAGAGATAGCGAGAGAGGGAACATAAGCAGGGGGAGTGGGAGAGGGAGAAGCAGGCTTCCCGCCGAGCAGGGAGCCTGATGATGCGGGGCTCGATCCCAGGACCCTGGGATCATGACCTGAGCTGAAGGCAGACGCTTAACGACTGAGTCACCCAGGCGCCCCATTATTATTTGTTTTGATTTTTTAAGTTTCTTATCTTCCACCTTAAAATGTCTAAAGAACAATTCTATGGTGGTAATTAAGAAAAATCATATAGACTTCTTGTAATTTAGCACATTTATGTGGTTAAGAAGAGATAGTTGAATAAAGGGATATCTGTATTCATTATGTCTGGTTCTGACAGTCAATTATTCTATGTGTCAACATTTCTGCTATTGTCAATCTATAAAAATGAATTCATTTCCACAGAAGTGAACTTGAAATCTACAAATATATCAAAAGCATTCCAGAAATTTACTAAGGACTACTCAGAAGCATATAGAACAGTATCAAAATCAGTGATAAAAGTGTAAAGATTTCTATAATTTTAATCTGGGTAACAAACAAAACAAGAAAACTCCCTTAAAAATATCCAAGAGAAATTTAGCTCAGTGAGAATTTGAAGCCAAAGAAGCATTCTAAAAATGAATATATCTAAATATAAATATCAAGATTAATTCTGTAGACAAAGACAAAATATTTTCCTATACTCATGTATTGGTTTGTAAGAAATATATATCAACAAAGTGTGAGGGGATCTAGTAAAGGGCAAATGATATGATACCAACATAGGAAAACAAGAAAAAAAAAAAAAGAACTAAAAGAGGTAAGGTAAAGAACCATGCTGACACAGTGATTAAGATCTATATTGGCATCCCTAATCTTTGCTTAAAAGACCCCACATTGGGCCACACAGTCATAGACAGAGGCCCTCAAATCTATAATTTATTGTTAAACTAAATAATTAACACATTCTTACACAGTAAATTCTTCTATTTATAAATACATGTAGATGACTTTTATCATTAACCGATTTTTCCTAGCTATCACAGATGACTGTAAAGTTCTTTGTTGTCTGTAACTGCATATAAAAATGATCTCAATCCAAATAATTTGTGTGAATCATTTGCACATTGCATAAACTTGAGCGTGCCACTTAACTTCTTTGCTCTTTGTTTTTCTTTGCTCTAAAATGAGAATAATATCTAATATTGTCTGATACATCAGATTATTTTTGAAGATCGAATGAACTAATGCATGTAAAAAACTTTAAAGAATGTCTGGAACATAGTTAATAACAAATACTAGCTTTTGTTCATTCTTCCTATTAAAGAATTTTGAGTAAAGGAAGGGATCTTTCTTTGCTTCAGGAAGAATACTTTGGCTAGAAGATACAGAAGACTTAGTGAAATGAAAGACAAATGACAAAAAAAAAAAATGGTAATTAAGAAGGTCACTTTTGGCCTCAGAGAGAAAGTTTAGTTGAGAAGTAAGGAGAACTCTTTCAAAGAAACAACTGAAATAAGACCAACTGTAACTTCTTAAGAAAGAAAATAGTTTGTGAAATATGTTGCCATAAAAAAACAAAAACTGAAACAAAAAACAACAACAAAAAACACCTGATTGTGAATAAGAACAGATGCATAAATGTTGGGACATTTTTGTGAGGAACTGAACATTGATGGCTATTAGGAAAAGCCCATAAAATATACTGAACAATAAAATATCTGAAAAAGAAATAAAGAAAACAATCTCATTCACAACAGCATCAAAAACACAAATACTTAGGTCTAAACTTAACCAAGTAAGCAAACAATTTGTACAAAGAAAACTATGTCTTTGATGAAATAAATTAAAGACAAAGACAAAAAATATTCCATGTTCATGGATTAGAAGAATTAATATTTTTAAAATTATCCATACTACCCAAAGCAATCTACAGATTCAATGCAATCTCTATCAAAATTCCAATGGAATTTTTCACAGAAATAGAACAAACAATCCTAAAATTTGCATGGAACCACAAAAGACCCCAGATAGCCAAAGCAATCTTGAGAAAGAATGCTATGGCATCACATTTTCTGATTTCAAGCTGTACTATAAAGCTATAGTAATAAAAAGAGTATGGTACTGGCATAAAAATAGACACAGAACCAAGAGGACAGAAATAAACCCTCAAGTATACAGTCAGGTGGTATTCAACAAGGGAGCCAAGAATACTCAATGGGAAAAGGATAGTTTCTTGACTAAATGGTGGTGGGGAAACTGGATAGCCATACAGAATAACTTGCACCCCTATCTTATACCACTAACCATAATGGATTAAGATCAAACATAATGTCTGAAACCATAAATCCCCCGGAAAAAAAAAATGTAGGGGAAAAAATCTCCTTGCCCTTGGTCTTGGCAACTATTTTTTGGACATCACACAGAAAGAGCAAGCAACTAAAACAAATATCAACAAGTGGGACTACAACAAGCTAAAGAGCTTCTGCACAGCAAAGAAACAATCAACAAAATGAAAAGGCAACCTATAGAATGAGAGAAAATATTTGCAAACCATATATCTGTAAGGGGTTAATATCCAAATACTGAAATAATTCATACAACTCAGTAATAAAAAAAATCTGATTAAAAAATAGGCAGAGGAACCAAATACACATTTTTCCAAGAAAGGTACAAAAACGGCCAACATGAGAAAAGGTGCTCGACATCACTAATCATCAGGAAAATGCAAATCAAAGCCACAATGAGATATCACCTACACCTACGGCTATCGTTAAAAAGACAAGAGATAACAAGTGCTGGCAAGAATATGGTTCACTGTTGATAGGACTGTAAATTGGTGCAGCCACTGTGAAAAATAGTATGGAGATTCCTCAAAAAGTTGAAAACTGAACCACCATATGATCCAACAATCCCACTTCTGGGTATATATATATGCAAAGGAAATGAAATCAGGACCCGAAGAGACAGCTGCACTCCATGTTTATTGCAGCATTATTCATAATAGCCAAAATATGAAAATAACCTAAGTGTTCTGGTCAACAGATGAATAAAGAAAATGGGCATTTATATAAAATGGACTATTACTCAGACGTGAAATAGAAGAAAATCCTGCCATTTGCAACAAGGAAGGGCTTGAGGACATTATGTTAAGTGAGATAAGTCAGACAAAGAAAAATAAATACTTATGATATCACAAGGATGTGCAATCTAAAAAAGCCGGACTCATATAAACAGAGAGCAGAATGGTATTTATTTGGGGCTGAGATAAGGGAATTAGGGAGATGTTGGTCAAAGGGTACAAACTTGCAGCTATATGAATAAGTTCTGGAGATCTAACACACAGCATAGTGATTATAGTCGGTAATACTGTGCTATATACTTGAAAGTTGCTAAGAAACTATATCTTAAATGTTCTCACCACACAAAGAAATAATTATGGGACATGATGGATGTGTTAACTAATGCTACAGTGGTAATTATATTGCAATACATAAATATCAAATTGATACCTTATGTACCTTAAAATTACTCACCGTATTATGTCCATTATCTCTCAGTTTAAAGAAAAAAAAGAAAAGAAAAGCACATATACGATAACAGGTAACTATTAAATCCTCACAAAAACCTATTATTGTCCTTTATTTCAGAAAAAGCAAACTTAGGTCACCGTACTCACTATCCTATGGAGTATACAAAACTCTGGAATAAAATGAAGCTGGCTGGTGAGTGGGGCAACAAGGAACAGTAGGCACGTCAATGAGCTGAAAAAAGCCATGCCCACTCAGAGGCATTAGAATGTATTTTAAAAATACATATTAAAGTACAAGACAGCTTAAACAAAACATATCTATGGTTAAACTCAATCTGTATGACTGACAGTCAGCATTCTAGGACTGATTCCAAAACCAACACTTTGGCAAATTGGTAAATTAGATTGCCAATTTACTCTAAAGATTAATATCACAGCCCATTTCTTGAAGTTTCTCCAACAGACTGACTACCTGAAACACAATTTTATTTCCTGTAGCCTCTTCCATCCACATGTTAGTCCTCGTTTATTAGTCCCAGTTTGATTAAGAGTGAGTATGAGGTCACACTAAGTATACTTGTAAATAATAACCAAAATGAGAAGACATGAGGAAGTGGCAAGAGGCATAACTGTAGTCAAAACTCCATTTTCATAGAACTTAAATATATGGAAGTAACATCAAATTTATTTATTGAGGCTCAGCAAAAGCACCAAAGGGGGTATATGTTTAACATATTTCCAGTAAAAGAGTCAAAGAAAAGTCAAAGAAAAAAAAAAAAGAAGAAACAAAAAACAACAGATGGTATCAAGAGAGCATGAGGGTGAAACAAAAGAGATTAAGGGAAATAATTCTCATGGGTCAGATTCATATTGTTAGGGATTTGTTATCCAGAGAAAGAAAGCAATTATAGAAAGCAATTGCATTTATTATTTTTTGCTCTACATATGGATCTAGTGAATGTGATTATATATAATACCAAACACATTTTTTTGGCCTTAATTTAAGTTCCTTTGCAGCAACTCACTTCTAGGATGGAACCAGGAAGCTTTTTATCTCAGACAAGGAGAAACTGGAACAAAAGAGACCACTGAGAAGTGTGGTGATGTGAAACTAACTTTTTTTTTAAGATTTTATTTATTTATTTATTTATTTATTTATTTATTTATTTATTTATTTATTTATTTAGAGAGGGAGAGAGACAGATAGAAAGAGAGCACATACCTGGGGAGGGGCAGAGGGAGAAGGAAAGAGAATCTCAAGCTGACTCAGTGCTGAGCATGGAGCCCAACGTGGGGCTCGATCTCACCAACCTGAGTCAAAATCAAGTCAGATGTTTAACCAACTGAGCCACCCACGTGCCCCAAACTTTCTTGACCTCTTTAGCAAGAAAGAAGCCAGGAAAGAGAGACATGGTTCATAGACGAAAATGTTTTCTAAATTCCTTAAGCATCCATGTAATATATGTACAGCTCAACTCATTAGCTTACTGAGCATTTTCCAGTGTTTGAACCTTCCTCCTACATAGATGGATAGCTCTCATTTGATGAATGCCCAAGGGGAAGGGGAAGGATGTGAAGGAAATGGAGACAGAATCTTACTCTCCACCAAAGGATTTGGAGAAGAAGGAGTTAGACACAGGAAGATCCATGAGTGCGGATCTTAAACTCACTTTGCAGTGTGTGGTTTAGACTTGCCATACTTCCAGTCTACATTTAAGAGCAATTCCTCTGTTCAATTTTCATTGTTAATTCCTCCACCTGATTTTGAAGACTTGTCCTTGTCTGATACTACCATGCCTTCATGCTGCTGTTTTTACTCTCCCATAACAAAGACATGTTCACTCTTGTATCCCTGACTTCATTCATCTTTCTAGATGGCTCCTTCTTATTATCGCCACCTATCCTAATTCAACAGTCTTTAATACACAACTCTCAGTTCAGTATTTTCACCAGTTTTGTTCTGATCAATACATTACCCATTGTATTGATAGTGTTTAGTGCATAAACTACAGAAATATCTAACAACCCATTGCCTTGTGTTATTTAAGTAACTTCCTAAATCAACTCTAAACTGCTCAAATACAGAAGTTACAGTTTATGCCTTTGTATTTGTTATCTGACTAACCCACGGAAAAGCATCCAATTTGTGAAGTTTATGGATATAACTTGACCTCCTTATTAGTAAGGGATTTTTTGAATATGAAAATGAGGACTAGGTACCCATCATCAAATCCATGATAACACTATATTCCTTTTTCCTTAACATTTTTAGATTATTTAAAACACAAAATTTCTTATTTTAAATAGTCTGTATAAAAACTCCAGAGTAAGAAACAATCTTCCTTCTGTTTACAATTATTGTCTAGATCAGATGTGTAGAGATGGTGTTAATAAGGTTAACGTATGAAATTCTATCTCTGTGGGCTGATTCCTCTGCAGACAGAGCTGTTCCATATCACAGATAGTAGGCCTACTGGCCTACAAGGTTGGAGGCATCAGTCTGGAGGGAAGCTGTAAAGAAATGCGGATCGTTCACAACTGTTAACAATGATAAACACATCTGAAAGTTCCTAACACGCTCGGTGTGAGTTGTTTTATGCACAGGCTGAACTATCTGGGCTTGTTCATGTTGTTTACTCAAGACAGGAAAAAATTAAGAACAAGAGCCTTAATTTTTAGTTTAGTACAGGGCCTGGTAGGCAATCTGGTGCATATAGGCTTAAAAAGTATACTGTAATAATACTGTTAATTTTGAAAAAGGCACTTTGAACTATTGTTGGTTTTCTTTCTTTTTTTTTTTTTTTTAAAGTAACGAATGTGACTATTGTTTTTTCCTTGGGGGAAAAATTCTATTTTTTAGTAGTTTTTTTTTTTATGCTAACCATGCATTTCTCTTGAGTTAGGTTCTATAAATAACTTGTTCTGTAGAAAATGACCTTTCATTTCTGCTTTGCCCTTTCTAATTCTACTTTCATCTGAATCTCTTCCCACTCTGTATTTTGTCATCTTTTTTGTCTTATTTTGTGCCTGTGTTTCAGCATAATTCTGAATTTGAACACACAATAGTTCTCACTGTTCCAATTAATTGGCTCACCTACCCTTTAGGTGACCTAGTCCCAGGTCTCTTGTGTTAATGAACACCTTTTCCTCCCAACTGTTTCTTAACATGGAATGATATGGGGGGGGGGGACAGAATAAGGAATTACTAACATCTGACTATAAAGTGTGAGGACACGTGTGTGAAAATCCTTCTCATGCTTCATCCACCTAATGTATGGTTGTTTCAGGGCACAACGACAAACAAAGACTATGATTTAGGTTACATTATTGGTGGTCCTCACAGATTTACTTAGAGGAGGCATCTGGTTATTTGTACAAAGTAACTGTGATTTGGTATTAATAAAAAGGTATTAGAGTAACAAGTCAAGGAAGCAGCAGGCTAAACAGTAGAGGTAGACAGTTAGAAACACAAAGTCCAAAGACCTAAGGTAATTAGGGGAGAGGTCAATGAGAAAAACCCTCAGATCTGAACTAAATGAAGAATTCAAGCCTTTCTTTTTACATGATTTTTTCCCTAGATGTATGGTCTCCACAATTTAACGGTGGCTTTGGAAGGTGTTACTGATTCCTTTCTACAACAGCAAGTTCTTAATAAATGGCCCACGGTATGGATAGAGCTCAGTAACTGTTGCTAATTATTAACATGGGATAAGAAGTAACAACACATTAATCTTTCTTCATGATGAAATAACACTTGCCATAGACAAAATACTTGACAAAAAAATTGTCTGAAAATAATATGTTCTTCCACGATAAGTTGAGGTTTTAAGGTAAAATTTGTTATCATCTCTTGGGGTGCCAAAAGCTTGTGTGTTTAGTTTCCATTATGCACTGTTACTGACTGAAGTAGATTAAACTGTTTTTAAGATTCTTGACAAACCCTGAGATTGAAACCAACCTTTAAGGCAGAAAACTTGCCTATATTATCTTATCAACTTATGGGTCTGTGGTAACAGGAAGCACAATTTATTAAATTGTGGATATTAGGTGCTTCATAACTTATTGAATAAACTGATGAATTGTCTAATTGTGTTCAAGTGAGCTATAATAATAACTAGTTATTATTCCATCTCTAATTTATAGTTTAATGGACATATTATATAATTATGTTGAAGGTTGTTTTAAACTAATCTGAATTTTTATGCCATCACTAATTTTTATTTCTTAAAGGTAGCTAAATAGGACATATAGACAACTTACATAAAGATGTATAAAAAACACAGTTGTGAGAATCAGAACCTGGTTTTATATCCCAGTCCTACTCCTTAAAAGCTCTACAATCTTGGGCTAATTTATTTTTTTCACTTCAGTTTTTTCATAAGATTAAGGTAACATATGCATACCTATCTCAAAACATCTTTTTTTTTTTTTTTTAGATGAACAAGTTGGGTTTATTACTTGTTGCAGGGAGAGAAAATACAAACCATGGGGAACCCTGGGTCTCTCAGTGAGAGGATAGTAGAAAGAATCTATTATGGGATTTGAGCTTTGGTTAGGTGATTAAGGGAGGGTCTAAGGAAATGAGGGTTCCTTCTAGATGGGATGCTGTCAGAAATCAGGGATGATTCTATAACTGAGTTTCTCAATAAAATCTTATCTATAGAGAGGATGGAACATCATCATTTCGAGAACTAAATGAAATAATATACATATAAGCTCTTGGCTTAGTGCATGCACACAATAATTTCAGTAAGTTTTAGATCTATTAACACTCCCTGTCCCGCAATTCTCTTCATGAGCCATTAACCATTTCTTTATGTATTTGAATCAACAATATTACAACAGCAAGCAGAAACATAAATGAGAGAACATTTTGTTTTTATATTGATAAAAGCATCTTGCAATACAAAAGACTATTATAATATGTATGTGAATAAACAAGAGTTTTTAAAATATTTTTGACATCATATAGGTAGGACTACTGAAGTTAAGACAAAGGTCTAATGCACAAAGAACTCCAAATTCTGAAATTTGATATAAGGTAGAAAAAGCAATGTAATATGTAAAGAGGGTAGAAATTGAAGTCTGCCTTTGAAGTTCTGTAACATATACAGTATTCTATAATATCTGTAATTAAAATATAACAAAAGTGTTAAAAGTAGCTAAACACAGCAAAGTCTCATTGTATCCTCTTTCACTTGGAAAGTTCCCTGATTTGGATGATAAATTATATGGTTACTTTCTCAGGCATAATGTAGCTTGAAACCATAACCTAGTAGCAAAAACACAACTTGGCTGGTATTGTATATTTAGTCTATATTACACTTGTTAGTCCTATTCCAAACAGGAGTCAAGGGTTATAAATAATTCTGTGGTATGTTACTGCTTCACATATAAAATAGTTTATAAACAGACTAGGGCTTAATGTGAACCATATTATATGAATGCAAAAAGATAAAGGGTGAATTGAGCATCTCATTTTGTAACTGAGACAGTTGAGTCTCATTTTGCTTGTTTATCTTGTCTTACAATGTCTAATTTGCAGGAGTTCTATTAGTGCACTTCCAACTGAGCCACCCAGGCGCCCCTATTAGTGCACTTCCAACATCAGAAAGTTGTATGCAAAATTAGCTTGGTGTTTAATCATTATTTTGTTCTCATTTAAAATTAGTTTTGCTTGATTCATTATCTTTTGCTAATTTACAACAAAAGAAGGAAGAGGTCAAGCAGTCCTGTTTGTAGAAAAGTATCACCATTAATAACAGTACTTAAAAGGCAGCCAAACTTGGTTAAG
Source organism: Mirounga angustirostris (assembly GCF_029215605.1). Taxonomy (NCBI): domain Eukaryota; kingdom Metazoa; phylum Chordata; class Mammalia; order Carnivora; family Phocidae; genus Mirounga; species Mirounga angustirostris. Next base: position 146,332,986 of record NW_026991710.1, on the reverse strand, counting down.
ATTTAGTGGGTTATTCTGATGATTTTGCTTGCATGATACATAATGCAATTTCAAGAGTCTGTGCTTCTACTCTATGAAAGAAGGTAGAAAAGGAAAAGTGGTGAAAAAATATGTTTTAACTGCTACAGTTCTGAAACTAGAGAGAGCAACAGGGAAAAAGTTGCATGCTACAGCTGGACACTTCCAATGAAGGTCTGTCACAAGCTCTGATTCATGCCTGACACACTTTGAACTTCACTTAACATCATGTGGTTGTTGATATGTGGTATAAAATGAAATATGCTGGGCTACCTGGGTGGCTCAGTCGGTTAAACATCTGACTCTTGATTTCAGCTCAGGTCATTATCTCAGGGTCTTGAGATGGAGCCCCATGCTGGGCTCCATACTGAATGTAGAGCCTGATTAAGATTTTCTTTCTTTCCCTCACCTTCTGACTCTCCCTCCCCCAGCTAGCGTGCACCCTCTCACTCTCTCTAAAAATAATTTTTATAAAAAATGAAATATGTTGTGCTATCTCGGGTCAATAATCTGCAGTAGCCCATTTCTTCCAATGGCATTTATGACAGGGCTACTTCTCTGTTTAGAAGGAAGACAGAAAAGACTAATTTTATTATGTTGACTATCAAAGAAAGATGTCATTTGTAGTCACCCTTAGAGTAATATCCTGAGAATCTTGGGTCCACAAGTAGTCCACTAATCCCTGGCAAAAAATGGTGAAGGAAACTAGAATAAATGAAAAGTAATCTCTATGAACACTGGCAGTGAATTTTTGAAAGTAGAGGAATAGGGATAGCTCCGTTTTGAGGTGCCAACTACCTTTTAAGCAAATAAAAAATCACAGCCTAAGAGGGTAATATGATGGCTCAGTAGGATTTATGGAACCAGGGGCAACAGAGTAGGCAGGAAAAATAATCAAAGGGAGCACAAGACTAGAACACTCAGAGGACTAATGTGAAATGAAAGAGACTGGGGACTATTTTGAATGATCATTCCAAATTTGCTTGAAACTTGGAATCAAATCAAATTATAATCATCATATAAACTCTTGGTAGCCTCCAAAGGCCATAGAGCCTGAGGAAATTTGTGATTCACAAAAGTAATTCTCTGCTTGCTGAACAAAAATTTGTTTGTCGATACCAGATGTTTACAAGGACAGTTCTTATTTACAGCTCAGAAAATACATGCTGGTTTTCATTAAATTTAACAGTCTTAACTAAAATTCCTACCTGAGTGGACTCTGTGAGGCTGATTTTCTTTTTAGTAATAAATGGCTTTACCCATGGTTTCAAGTTAGGCTTCACTGGCCACATGACTTTCTTGGGATTTGATTGCTTGTTTCTGTATTTTACTAACTTTATTTTTGACACATTACTTCAACTATTAAGACTAAACATTCTACCAATATAAAGAAGTCTGTGATAATGCCAATTGAATCATTAAAGTAATTATCAAATTAATTCAGACTAATGTAGATGTACCTTTTATTTCAATTTACAGCATTTGTTTAGATTATCTTAATAGGTTTATTTAATTCTATATTTTATTTTGCCTCCAGAAATAACCCATGTTATCTTACTGTTCACTAATAATTTATACAGAATTGGTTTGGAGACATTTTTGTGCAACTTCAAACTGACTGAGATAATCAAAATATCAAAATCTGTTCCATAGCACAGGATTCATCAACAAGCCTCAGTGCCATGTCTAATTTTAAAATGACTAAGAAGAAGCCCATTATTAATCAGCAAATCAAAAATGAATTTTGGAACCAACTTTTCCCATTTATATGTCATCTATCTCTATCTTTCAATAATAAAATTAGGATTATGTTTTTCTTTTCTTATTAAAAATACTGAAACATAACTTTAAACTAAATTTCTACTTTTGATTTGTGTCAATAACCAAGCTCTTTTGGATAACTCATTATTGCCTAAATATGCACCATGGTTTATGACCCCTGAGGTTTTGTCCATAATTTTATCATCTTCGTAAAACAAATAAACAGAAAAACTGGTACCCATTCTTAAAGGTTCATATTGGAGACTACCTTCTTCATAAAACTTTTCTTATTATCCTATAATCAATATGACTCTCCTTTCTTTTTTTTTATTCTTATGTTAATCCCCATACATTACATCATTAGTTTTAGATGAAGTGTTCCATGATTCATTGTTTGTGCATAACACCCAGTGCTCCATGCAGAATGTGCCCTCCTCAATACCCACCACCAGGCTAACCCATCCTCCCACCCCCCTCCCCTCTAGAACCCTCAGTTTGTTTTTCAGAGTCCATTGTCTCTCATGGTTCGTCTATCCCTCCGATTTCCCCCGCTTCATTCTTCCCCTCCCGCTACCTTCTTCTTCTTCTTCTTCTTCTTTTTTTTTTTAACATATATTTCATTATTTGTTTCAGAGGCACAGATCTGAGATTCAACAGGTCTTGCACAATTCACAGCGCTTACCAGAGCACATACCCTCCCCAGTGTCTATCACCCAGTCACCCCATCCCTCCCACCCCACCCCCCACTCCAGCAACCCTCAGTTTGTTTCCTGCGATTAAGAATTCTTCATATCAGTGAGATCATATGATACATGTCTTTCTCTGTTTGACTTATTTCGCTCAACATAATACCCTCCAGTTCCATCCACGTCGTTGCAAATGGCAAGATCTCATTCCTTTTGATGGCTGCGTAATATTCCATTGTATATATATACCACCTCTTCTTTATCCATTCATCTGTCGATGGACATCTTGGCTCTTTCCACAGTTTGGCTATTGTGGACATTGCTGCTATAAACATCGGGGTGCACGTACCCTTTCGGATCCCTACTTTTGTATCTTTGGGGTAAATACCCAGTAGTGCAATTGCTGGATCATAAGGTAGCTCTATTTTCAACTTTTTGAGGAACCTCCATACTGTTTTCCAGAGTGGCTGCACCAGCTTGCATTCCTACCAACAGTGTAGGAGGGTTCCCCTTTCTCCGCATCCCCACCAACATCTGTCGTTTCCTGACTTGTTAATTTTAGCCATTCTGACTGGTGTGAGGTGGTATTTCATTGAGGTTTTGATTTGGATTTCCCTGATGCTGAGCGATATTGGTACTGGCACAAAAACAGACACATAGATCAATGGAACAGAATAGAGAGCCCAGAAATGGACCCTCAACTCTATGGTCAACTCATCTTTGACAAAGCAGGAAAGAATGTCCAATGGAACAAAGACAGTCTCTTCAACAAATGGTGTTGGGAAAATTGGATAGCCACATGCAGAAGAATGAAACTGGACCATTTCCTTATACCACACACAAAAATAGACTCCAAATGGTTGAAAGACCTCAATGTGAGACAGGAGTCCATCAACATCCTAAAGGAGAACACAGGCAGCAACCTCTTTGACCTCAGCCAAAGCAACTTCTTCCTAGAAACATTGCCAAAGGCCAGGGAAGCAAGGGCAAAAATGAATTATTGGGACTTCATCAAGATAAAAAGCTTTTGCAAAGCAAAGGAAACAGTCAACAAAACCAAAAGACAACTGACAGAATGGGAGAAGATATTTGCAAATAACATATCAGATAAAGGGCTAGTATCCAAAATCTATAAAGAACTCATCAAACTCAACACCCAAAGAACAAAGAATCCAATCAAGAAGTGGGCAGAAGACATGAACAGACATTTTTCCAAAGAAGACATCCAAATGGCCAACAGACAGATTCTCCTTTCTTTTTAAACCACCTGATATTTTATCTGTAACTCTTCTGGTATCTTACATATTTAGTCTTTGAATAACATTAGTTTCAAGCCTAAATTCAAATCTAGGTCTAAATTTGATAGCTATATGACACTAGACAGTTCATTTAACCTTTCTGGGCATTAGTTTAACTACAAGATAGCTTAAACAAACAAACAAACAAACAACAAAAAAAAAACCTTTCTGCAGGGCCATTTTAAGGAACCAAAAATAAATATATTTGGAGGACTACCAATGTTTGATAACTATGCCTGCTTTTCTCCCTTATTCCAGTCTCACAAAAGGTTCTATGTTGTTTGAGGTTAGGAGCTGTGATACTTAGTGTTTTATTTTCCGAGGTCTTAATACAAGTCTTTTAGGTAATGAGGGATTTTTTTTAAGATTTTATTTATTTGACAGAGAGAGAAAGAGCACAAGCAGAGGGAACAGCAGGAAGAGGGAGAAGCCAGCTCCCTGCTGAGCAGGGAACCCGATGTGGGATTCAATCCGAGAACCCTGGGATCATGACCTGAGCCGAAGGCAGAAGATACTTAACAAACTGAGCCACCCAGGTGCCCTTGTAATGAGGGATTTTTAAAATTTTAGTTTTGTCTGTTTTTGTGGGAGTCACAAGTTCTCAGTTCCTTTCCTTCCTATGGAGGAAGAACACAATGACTTCTGTTGCAAATTGTTGTTCTACCAACTCCACATGGTTATATCAAGAGTCACCATGACTTTTTTTTATCTATTTTTTTTTCCACCAGGACTTTATATAACCCTACTTCCAAACACAGAGAATAGACAGGAGTAAGGTCCTAACCCAATCCTGGCCAATGAAACATTTTCCCTAGCATGAGTTTTCCCTAGGGATTTTTTTAAACAAGAAATGAAAATGAAAGCTAGATCCTGATTTTTTTTTTTGTATTTTTTATTATGTTATGTTAATCACCATACATTACATCATTAGTTTTTGATGTAGTGTTCCATGATTCATTGTTTGCCTGTAACACCCAGTGATTTGTTTTTGATAAAAACTGGAAGGTTAGGAGCAAAAGCTGTTGGTAACCATGTTCTTGTCCTATGAATAAACTAGTCATCAGTGCAAAAGAATGAAGCTAATGGACTGACAGAAAGAAAAAGTACAGTCATGAAAGTGAAGTAGAGTCCTGCTAGCACTTAATACCTGATTCAGGTTTTTGCTAAGCCAGGCTGAAAACCTGCCTTCTCCATCATTTGCTAATTCAATTTACTTTTTTAAAATCTCAAATTGGAAGACTCTTGATTTTTCAATAACTAGTCATAATGTCATATCCCTACTTCAACCTCACACCTCATGAATTACCAAGAGGAGGGTGTTGGGTGTGTTGTGTGTGTGTGCATTAGTACAAAATACAATACAATAAAATAAATATATGTAAGTTACACATATATACACATATCCTTTACTAACTTATACTGGTAAAGATATAATATAATCTCAAATATTAACATACTTATTAATCTGTAGAATCAGTAAACCATTGGATGTAATGTAATTTATACATGGGTTGAACCCCTCTTTTAATTTTCTATGGAAAATTGGGATGATTAATTATAAAAGGAGTAGGGTGTTTATTAATCTCTACTGTGTAATTTTTATAGACACTAAAAATCATCACAAATGGCTTTTCAGGATTGTGTTGATGGGGCAACACAAGAAGATCATTTAATCATATCCTGGATTCCTAAATTATGTAGGATTCCGACTGATGGTTATATAGAACTATGTTCTACTGTTTTTGCTCCAATTATTTTTCCATTTAAAGCAAATCACGCTGGATTAAATCTGGGAACAAAATTGTATCCATATATGATGGTTAATTTTGTGTGTCAACTTGACAGGGCCACAAGATAACTAGATATTTGGTTAAATATTATTTCTGGGTATGTCTGTGATTGTGTTTTCAGATGAGATTAGCACTTGAATGTGTCAAGTACATCAGTTTTCCCTCCCCAGAGTGAGTGAGCATCATCCAATCTGTTGAGGTCCTAAACAGAACAAAAGGTAGAGGAAGGGAGAATTCAGTATGTCTGCCTGATTGAGTTGGGGTTATCATTCTGCCCTAAGACTGGAACTCACACCATTGGCTCTCCTTGGTTTCCAGCTTGTAGATGGCAGATTATGGGACTTCCTAGCTTCCATAATCATATGAGCCAATCACTCATCACAAGTCAGATAGCCTTTTTTCTTTCTTTTTTTTTTTTTTTAAGATTTTATTTATTTGACAGAGAGAGACACAGCGAGAGAGGAAACACAAGCAGGGTGAGTGGGAGAGGGAGAAGCAGGCTTCCCGCTGAGCAGGGAGCCCAATGTGGGGCTCGATCCCAGGACTCTGGGATCATGACCCGAGCTGAAGGCGGACGCTTAATGACTGAGCCACCCAGGCGCCCCTCTTTTTCTTTCTCTCTCTTTCTTTCTTTCTTTCTTTCTTTCTTTCTTTCTTTCTTTCTTTCTTTCTTTCTTTCTTTCTTTCTTCTTTCTTTCTTTTTCTTTCTTTCTTTCTTTCTTTCTTCTTTCTTTCTTCTTTCTTTCTTTCTTTCTTTCTTTCTTTCTTTCTTTTTCTTTCCTTCTTTCTTTCTTTCTTTCTTTCTTCTTTCTTTCTTTCTTTCTTTCTTTCTTTCCTCTTTCTTTCTTTCTCTTTCTTTTTCTTTCTTTCTTCTTTTTCTTTCTTTTTCTTCCTTCCTTTCCTTCCTTCCTTCTCTTCTTTCCCTTCCTTCCCTATCTATATCTATCTATCTATCTATCTATCTATCTATCTATCTATCTATCATCTATCTATCCTTTTTCTGTTTCCCTTCCTTCCCTTCCTTCCTGATCTATTATCTATCTATCTATCTATCTATCTATCTATCTATCTATCTATCTATCATCTATCTATCATCTTTCCTATTGTCTCTGTTTCTTTAGAAGATCCTAATATACCATGTCTCTACTTTTTGTTGTAGTCTTAACCCCAGTACCTCAGAATGTGAACTAATTTGGAAATAGGATCTTTATAGAAGTAATAAAGTCCAAATGAAGTCATGAGAGTAGATCCTAATTCAATGTCGAATCCTTATAAAAAGGGGGAAATGTGGATACAGAGTGATTCATTAAAGAACCCATGAAGACAAGGAACTATCAGAAGCTAGAAGAGAGGGCTAGAATAGATCTTTCCTTTTTTAGATTATTATTTTTTGTTGAAGTGTAGTTGACATGCAATGTTGCATTAGATTCAGGTGTACAACATAGCGACAACACTACATGTAACGCTATGCTCATCACAAGCAGAGCTACTGTCTGTCACTCTACAACACTATTACAAAATCACTGGCTCTATTCCTTGTGCTGTACCTTTTATTCTTGTGACTTACTCATTCCATAGCTGGAAGCCTGTGTCTCCCATTCTCCCTTACACATTTTGCCCATCCCCCTACCCTCCTCCTCTCTGGCAACCATTAGACTGTTTTTGCATTTATGGGTCTGTTTCTGCTTTTTGTTTGTTTGTTTATCCATTTGTTTTGTGGAATAGATCCTTCTTTATTGCCTTCAGAAGGAAAATGGCCCTGTCATCACCTTGATCTCAGATTTCTAGCCTCCAGAACTATGAGACAATAAATTTCTGTTTTTTAAATCACTTAGTTTCTGGTATTTTGTTATGGCAGCCTTAGGATACTATATAGGGAAGAAAAAAATTAAAAAGTGAAGTGCCTTACTTTATTAAATCAGAGATTCATTGAATTTAGGATGTTAAGCATCTTAGCTCAAATGTTTTCCTCAGGAATGCTTTGCATATGAACTTCATAAAAATTGCCATTACTTAGGATAGTGTGTGTGTATGTATATATATTAAAAAATAGGTGTATCTATATACATATACATATGTATACATGTATAGGATATAAATATATGATATATATACACACATATTCATTTTATGGTATATAAAATCAACTTTATAGCTTTATCATTACTGTAAGGCAATATATTTAAATGTAAATATAGCTACCTAGCTTAGACCACAGTTTAGCTATGGCCTTAAGCATGATCAAAAGAGAAGTTTTTTTCAGGTGTAGCATAAATTGTCTCATTTGAAAAGAAATACAAATATTTCTGCTATACAGTATAAAGTAACATATTGGATTTGCTCTGGGCATAAAAACAAAGACATATTTAAATATATTTACTAAAATATATTTATAATTTTTTCAACAGAAATATCTGTAAACATACTTAAGATGACATCTGGCTTGAAACTAAATCTATTTTGCTAGCAGAGTAATTTCAAAGTTCACATTCAGAGTTTAAAGACATCACTGTGAAGGATGGAATATTAGATTATTTATAACACACTTAGTTTTCATGACTACACTTATTTTTCTCTACATTTGCAGATCAGTAAGACAACAGGTATCCTTCATCTCTCAAAGGCTCAAGCTGATTATGTTGTTATTAAATTTTACAGACAATGAGATTTATTACAATATGTGACAAAACTAATAATCATTAGAACATGTTATTTTATCAATCTGAACTAGAGTTCCAGAATCCCCAGTAGTATTCTTTGCTTTTCTGGATCTAAATACTTTATTTATATGTCATTATTCTATTGGGAGACTGCATAGGGCTATTGCTTTCTAACATTTCCTATAAATTTTTATCTAACCTAACATTATTTAGTAATTCATACAAGGATTCAGGCAAAATGACTACTGCCATGCTTAGGCAATAATGAAGGATAAAGGGAATGTAAGGCCTTTCTTTAGGGGGGAAATGGCCAAAAGAAGCACTGAGGATTGATTACAAATTTAACTTACCCATAACTTTGTTCCTACAATTTACCTCGATGTATTTTAATGCAATTATTCACTATTTTGTAATTACACATTTATATAACAATGCTAGAATAAATTGGTTTTATTTTAAATTATGTAACAACCCTTCATGTTGTTTGTGTTAAATTACTAGGGAAGAAACAGCTATATTAGTTTGGTAGGGCTGCTAAAGTAAAGTATCACAAATTTAGGAGTTTAAACAACAGTTTATATTGTCTCACAGTTCTGAGGCTGGAAGTCTGAGGTCAAGGTGTTGGAAGTGCCATGCTTTCTCTGATGGCACAAGGGAGGGATCTGTCCCAGGCTTCTTTTCTAGCTTCTGAGAGCTCACCAGTTTGTGGCAGCCTCACTCCAGTTTTCACATGGTGTTCTCCCTGGGTGTGTGTCTGTGTCCAAATGTCTCCTTTTTATAAGGATACCAGTCATATTGGATCAAGGACCCACCCTTTTACAGTAAGACTTCTTATTAACTAATTACATCTGTAATGATACTATTTTCAAATAAGCTCACATTCTGAGGTAGTAGATACTAGGACTTCAAAATATGAAGTCTTGGGAGATAGAATTCAACTCATAACAATAGCCAAGAAAAATACACTTACAGAAATTATTTTTGATATTTATACCAACAGTTAAGATTTAGTTTTAACTGTGAGTAGTGAAATACCCTAATATATATTATCTATGTTATAGATAATATCTATTAACATATTATAGATAATATATATATTTATATAATATATGTAAATGACAGTAGCTTAAACTAGACAGAAATAAATGCAGTCTATCAGCTGAGTAAATAAATACAGTCTATCATCAGGGACATGGGTGCATTTGATCCACCACTGTCAATATTTGAAAGAGGGCTCTTTGTGTTTTGGCCATCATATCTACATTCCAGCCAACAGGAAGAAGAAATGTTAAGAAGGATATATTATCACCCTAAGGACACTAAATGGGGGTAATTCATGAAACTTCCAGGCATACACCATTGATCTGAAGTTAGTTGTATGACTGCATTCATTGTAAAAGGGACTGAAAAATATCTTTTTTCAGGTGGCTATGTAGCTAACTAAAAAAGGTTCATAGGCCAATGAAGAAGGAGAGAATAGATATTGCCTGACAGCTCTTAGTCCATGTCATACCATATTAAAATAATAAAAAAATATATTGCTTTATTCAACAAATATTTATTAAATAGTTTCCCTTGCCAGCTAATACAAGGAGCTGGGGTAGAAATATGAATAAGGCTTATGTCAATGAACTCAAAGACAATTGGTGAGACAAATCATGCAAATATGTAAATTTGCAATGAAATAAAAAAAAAATTAGGATCTAGTAAATATATGATGTGTGAGTAAAATGTCCAGAATAAAAGGAGAAAAATCAGCAAAATTGGTAATTTTTAAGCTAAGGCTAGAAGGATAAGAAAGAATATGCCAACTAAGAGGAATAAGGCACACAGACAAGCAAGAACAGAGGTACAACTGACCCAAGGGCTAGTCTTAAGAAATAAGCTTAATTTTCATATTTAAGAATTGGTTATTCATTCTGTTTAATTACTCAATCTTACTCTAAAGAAGATTTTTGTTTTATACTTTCTAGTTGAATAAAGTCAGTCTGTCCTCCCTCCCTCACTTCCTCCTTTCCTTCTTTCTTTCCTTCCTTTCTTCCTTCCACAAATTGATTGACTTTCCACAATTGATTAACTAATAGAGGTACATAGTTAGGCAAGAATTTAGAATTACAAAAACATAGCCCTGGCCCTACAGATTACAGTCGAGGAGAAAAATAAATTAAGTGAAGAAATATTTCAGATATATCAACCAAAATAATTTTCCCCAGCATTTCCCAGCACCTTGTGATACTTTCCCATTTACAAGAAATTACTAAATTGGAAGAAGTAGAATGCTATACATCTGGAGAAGTTGAGAACAGAATTTTGAGTTACTGTAGACTAGGCTTGATTTAAAGAATCCTGTGTACTGGGGAGAAAAAGATGGTGGAGGAGCAGGAGACCCTTTCCAACCAGTCCCCAGAATTGAGCTGGGTATCTAGCAGACCACTCTGAACACCCATAAAATCAGCTTGAGATATAGGAAGATATATCTGGATCTCTACAAACAGAATATCGCAGGTGGTTGGTTTCGAGGTATGAAGAGGGCAGCGGAGATTCTGCAAGCATATAACTGAAGATAAGCAGAAGGGGAGGGACCGATGGCGATCCTACACCACCGGTAAGCAAAAACCTCCTGTGCTGGGAATGGGGCAGACTCATAGACCAGTAGTGGCAGGGAAAGGACTTTAGAGCAGCTCCCCACACTGAAACCTGGAGCAGCCAGGCCACGCATGTGAACTGGGGATGGCTGGCGGTTTTAGAAGCACAAAGGGCAGAGACATGCCCCCGTGCCCTGACCTGGAGGCAAGGACTGGGAGCACTGCTGAGGGGCACACAACCCAGGACGCTGCAGTTTATAGCAGCACAGACAGAAATGGAGATATTGTGGCCTGGTGAGCTCACTGAAGAACAAACTGTGATCTCACTGTTCAGAGGCAGAGGGTGGGAAATGATCTCTTCTGCTCTGACTCTCAGAAGAGATGTGGAAAGCCACCAGGGAAAGCTGCCAGAGAACAAAAGCCCCCAAAACTGGTTTTCACTGAGCCCACCCCCCCCCACAGGGGGCAGGGCAACTCTGCCCAAACAGGGTTGCCTGAGTAACAGCACGGGCAGGCCCCTCCCCCAGAAGACAGGCTGGGAGAACAAGAGGCCAACAGCCCTAAGGTCCCTATAAAACAGGTACACCTTGCTTGGGTTATGGTCAATAATTTGGACTCTATACATTCCCTCAACCACCCCTCAACAGAATGACTAGGAGGAGGAACCCCCAAAATAGGAAAGACTCAGAGACTGTGACTTCTGCCACAGATTTGCAAATGGGTACAGATATAACCAAGATGTCAGAAATGGAATTCAGGGTAACAGTTGTGAAGACAATAGCTAGAATGGTGAAATCAATTAATGGCAACATAGAGTCTCTAAGGGCAGAAATGAAAGCTGAACTGGCAGAACTTAAAAAATGCTATCAATGAGATCCAATCTAATCTAGATAATCTAACACCTAGGGTAAGCGAAGCAGAGAACAAATCAGCAATCTAGAAGACCAATTGATAGAAAAGAAGGATAAAGAGGAGGCCAGGGAGAAACAACTCAAAATCCATGAAAACAGAATCAGAGAAATAAATGACACCATGAAACGTTCCAATGTCAGAATTATTGGGATCCCTGAGGGGGTGGAGAGAGAGAGAGGACTAGAAGATATACTTGAACAAATCATAGCAGAGAACTTCACTAATCTGGGGAATGAAACAAATATTCCTGACCTAGAGGCAGAGAGGACCCCTCCCAAGATCAAGGAAAACAGGCCAATGCCCTGTCATATAATAGTAAAACTCGCAAATCTTAGAACCAAGGAAACCACCTTAAGGGCAGTTAGGGGGAAGAGATTCCTTACGTACAGAGGGAGGAACATCAGAATAACATCAGACCTATCCACAGAGACCTGGCAAGCTAGAAAGGGCTGGTAAGACATAGGGTACTAAATGAGAAGAACATGCAGCCAAGAATACTTTATCCGGCAAGGCTGTCACTTAGAATGAATGCAGAGATGCAGAGCTTCCAAGACCGGCACAAACTGAAAGAATATGTGACCACTAAGCCAGCCCTGCAAGAAATATTAAGGGTGGGGGTTCTAAAAAAGGAGAAAGACCCCAAGAGTGATACAGAACAGAAATTACAGGGACAATCTATAGAAACAAGGACTTCACAGGCAACATGATGACAAACAATTCATATCTTTCAATAATCACTCTCAACGTGAACAGCCTAAATGTTCCCATAAAAAGGCACAGGGTTGCAGACTGGATAAAAAGACAGGACCCCTCATATGCTATCTACAAGAGACTCATTTTGAACCTAAAGATACATCCAGACTGAAAGTGAAGGGATGGAGATACATCTTCCATGCCAACAGACCTCAAAAAAAAAGCTGGGGTAGCAGTTCTTATATCAGACAAATTAGATTTTAAGCAAAAGACTATAGTTAGAGACACAGAAGGACACTATATCATTCTTAAAGGGTCTATCCAACAAGAAGACCTAACAATTGTAAATATCTACACCCCCAACATGGGAGCAGCCATCTACATAAGCCAACTGTTAACCAAAATAAAGGGTCATATTGATAATACATTAATTTTAGGAGACCTCAATATTCCACCCTCAGCAACAGAGAGATCGTCTAAGCAGAAAAATCAACAAAGAAACAAGAGCTTTGAATGACACACTGGGCCAGATGGACCTCATAGATATATACAGAACATTCCACCCTAAAACAACAGAATACTCATTCTTCTCAAGCGCACATGGAACTTTCTCCAGAATAGACCACATACTGGGTCATAAATCAGGTCTCAACCGATACCAAAAAACTGAGATTATTTCCTGTATATTCTCAGACCATAATGCTTTAAAACTGGAACTTAATCATAAGAAAAGATTTGGAAGAAATTCAAACACTTGGAAGCTAAAGACCACTCTGCTCAAGAATGTTTGGGTCAACCAGGAAATCAAAGAATACTTAAACAATTCATGGAAACCAATGAGAATGAAAACATATCAGTCCAAAACCTATGGGATACTGCAAAGGTGGTCCTAAGGGGGAAATACATAGCCATCCAAGCCTCACTCAAAAAAATAGAAAAATCCCGAATTCACCAACTTTACACCTTTAAGAACTACAAAAAAAGCAAGAAACAATGCCTAAGCCACACATTAGAAGAGAAATAATTAAGATTAGAGCAGATATCAATAAATTAGAAACCAGGGCGCCTGGGTGGCTCAGTTGGTTAAGCGACTGCCTTCGGCTCAGGTCATGGTCCTGGAGTCCCTGGATCGAGTCCCGCATCGGGCTCCCTGCTCGGCAGGGAGTCTGCTTTGTCCTCCAACCCTATCCCCTCTCATGTGTTCTCTCTCATTCTCTCTCTCAAATAAATAAATAAAAAAAATCTTTAAAAAAAAAAAAAATAAATAAATAAATAAATAAATAAATTAGAAACCAGAAACACATTGGACCAGATCAACAAAACTAGAAGCTTGTTCTTTGAAAGAATTAATAAGATCAATAAACCACTGGCCAGACTTATCCAAAAGAAAAGAGAAAGGACCCAAATTAATAACATTATGAATGAAAGGGGAAAGATCATGACTAACACCAAGGAAATAGAAACGATTATTAGAAATCATTATCAACAACCTATGCCAATAAATTAAGCAAGCTGGAAGGAGTGGATGCCTTCCTGGAAACCTATAAATTCCCAAGACTGAAACAGGAAGAAACTGACAACCTGAATAGCCCAATAACCAGTAACGAGATTGAAGCAGTGATCAAAAACCTCCCCAAAAACAAGAGTCCAGGGCCTGATGGATTCCCTGGGGAATTCTACCAAACATTCAAAGAAGAAATAATACCTATTCTCCCAAAATTGTTTCAAAAAATAGAAAGAGAAGGAAAGCTTCCAGTCTCATTACCTTAATCCCCAAACCAGGGATAGACCCCATCAGAAAGGAGAACTTCAGAACGATATCCCTGATGCATATGGATTCCAAAATTCTCAACAAAATCCTAGCTAATAGAATCCAACAATACATTAAAAGGATCATCCACCATGACCAAGTGGGATTTATCCCTGGGATGCAAAGGGGGTTCAACATTCGCAAATCAATCAATGTGATAGAACACATTAATAAGAGGAGAGAGAGAAGAACCATATGGTCCTCTCAATTGATGCAGAAAAAGCATTTGACAAATTACAGCATCCTTTCCTGATTAAAACTCTTCAGAGTATAGGGATAGAGGGAACATTCCTCAAGTTCATAAAATCCATCTATGTAAAACCCACAGCGAATATCATCCTCAATGGGGAAAAGATCAGAGCCTTTCCCTTAAGATCAGGAACACGTCAAGGATGCCCACTCTTGCCACTATTGTTCAACATAGTACTAGAATTCCTAGCAACAGCAATCAAATAACAAAAAGAAATAAAAGGCATTCAAACTGGCAAAGAAATAAATTATCTCTCTTCGCAGATGACATGATACTTTATGTAGAAAATTCTAAAGACGCCACCCCCAAGTTACTAGAACTCATACAGCTATTCAATAATGTGGCAGGATACAAAATCAATGCACAGAAATCAGTTGCTTTCTTTTACACTAACTATGCAACTGTAGAAAGAGAAATTAGAGAAACGATTCCATTTACAATAGCACCACAAACCATAAGGTACCTCAGAATAAACCTAACCAAAGAGGTTTAAAAGATCTATACTCTAGGAACTACAGAACACTCATGAAAGAAATTGAAGAAGACACAAAAAGATGGAAAAATATGCCATGCTCATGGATCGGAAGAATAAACATTGTTAAAATGGCTATGCTGTCCAGAGCAATCTATACCTTCAACACCATTCCAATCAAAATTCCAATGACATTTTTCAAAGTGCTGGAACAAACAATCCTAAAATTTGTATGGAATCAGAAAAGACCCCAAATTGCCAAGGAAATATTGAAAAAGAAAAACAAAGCTGGGGACATCATGTTGCCTGATTTCAAGCTATATTACAAAGCAGTGATCACCAAGACAGCATGGTACTGGCACAAAAATAGACATATAGACCAATGGAACAAAATAGAGAGTCCAGATATGGACCCTCAACTCTATGGTCAAATAGTCTTCAACAAAGCAGGAAAAAATATGCAATGGAAAAAAGACCATCTCTTCAATAAATGGTGCTGGCAAAGTTGGACAGCTATATACAGAAGAATGAAACTCGACCATCCTTTAACACCATATACAAAGATAAACTCAAAATGGATAAAAGACCTCAGTGTGAGACAGGAATCCATCAAAATCCTAGAGGAGAACATAGGTTACCTCTTCGACATCAGCCACAGCATCTTCTTTCAAGATACATCTCCCAAGGCTACTGAAACAAAAGCAAAAATGAACTTTTGGGACTTCATCAACATAAAAATCTTCTGCACAACAAAGGAAACAGTCAACAAAACAAAGAGGCAATATACGGAATGGGAGAAGATTTTTGCAAATGACACTACAGAGAAAGTGCTAATTACCAAGATCTATAAAGAACTTCTCAAACTCAACACCCAAAAAGCAAATAAGTCAAAAAATGGGCAGAAGAGATGAACAGACACTTCTCCAAAGAAGATATATAAATGGCTAATAGACACATGAAAAAATATTCATCATCATTAGCCATCAGGGAAATTCAAATCAAAACCACATTGAGATACCACCTTACACCATTTAGAATGGCAAAAATTGACAAGGCAAGAAACAACAAATGTTGGAGAGGTTGTGGAGAAAGGGGAACCCTCTTACACTGTTGGTGGGAATGCAAGCTGGTACAGCCACTTTGGAAAACAGTGTGGAGGTTCCTCAAAAATTTAAAAATAGAGCTACCCTATGACCCAGCAATTGCACTACTGGGTATTTATCCCAAAGACACAGGTGTAGTGAAAAGAAGGGCCATATGCACCCCAATGTTCATAGCAGCAATGTCCACAATAGTCAAACTGTGGAAAGAGCCAAGATGCCCTTCAACAGATGAATGGATAAAGAAGATGTGGTCCATATATACAATGGAATATTACTTAGCCATCTGAAAGGATGAATCCCAACTTTTGCATCAACATGGATGGGACTGGAGGAGATTATGCTAAGTGAAATAAGTCAAGCAGAGAAAGTCAATATCATATGGTTTCACTTATTTGTAGAACATAAGAATAGCATGGAGGGCATTAGGAGAAGGAAGGGAAAAATAAAGGGGGGGGGGAATCAGAGAGGGAGACGAACCATGAGAGACTATGGACTCCGAGAAACAAACTGAGGGTTTTAGAGGGGAGGGGCGTGGGGGGATGGGTTACCCAGTGATGGGTCTTAAGGAGAGCATGTACTGCATGGAGCAGTGGGTGTTATATGAAAACAGTGAATCATGGATCACTACATCAAAAACTAATGATGTATTGTATGGTGACTAACATAACATAATTAAATTAAATTAAAAAAAATAAACAATCCTGTGTACCAAGATGACTTAAGACATGGAAAATATTTGATGAATAGTAGCAAGCTGCTTAATTCTCAAATGAAATATAATTTTCTGATGAGAGGAAGAAGGTGAGTTTGATGTTGGTTATTCAAGAACAAGCTTACATTTATCTTTCACCCCAGAGCACCTGTTTCGGAGAAAATGATTAGGGACCAGGAGGAAAAAGGACTTTGCCCTCATCCCCAGGTTGTTTGGGATGAAAAGATAAGAGAATACCTCTTCTGTGCAGAAGTGAGTCACAGTCATAGGGCAATAATAGATGAACATAAAGAAAATTTATAATAAAAGAATGCAGAGGATTCAGGAAACACCTCAGTTTAACAAAAACTGAACAGACGGAAGGAACAAAAGCATCTTAGCAGAGCCCAGCTTAGATGGAATCCTACCCTGAACACTTCCTTTCTTCCCTCATTCTTCCTCTATAATCCTGGTCACTATGTAAAACTCCCAGATTTTATTTGCTTACTTTTTTTAAACTTTTAAGAATTGGTGGAAACTCTTCAATTAGAAACATTTAAAACCAGAAAAGGTTCAAAATGAAAAGGAAATGACAATTTTAAAATAGTAACACTTTAAGCTTACTTAAAATAATTATACTTTAAACTTATGTTAATGAGTATGTTCAAATTTATTGATTTTTTTCAGCTTTATTGAGATATAACTGACATATAACATGGTATAACTTTAACGTGCACAACTGTTGATTTAGCGCACATGTATTATAAAATCTTCACCACTGTCCCACTAGCTAACACCTTGATCATGTGCCATAATTATAACTTATTTTTGTGGGGAGAACACTTAAGGTTTACTCTCTTAGCAACTTCCAATTATATAATACAGTATTTTTAACTATAGTCACCGTGTTGTACATTAGATTCCCAGAACTTACTCATCTTATAACTGTAAGTTTTTACCCTTTGACCAACATCTCTCCAATTCCTCCCTTTCAGTCCTTAATAACCACCATTCTAATATTTTTTATAGGAGTCCAGATTTTTAGATTCCACATATAAGTGTTATACAGTAGAGTTGACTTTTGAACAACATGGGTTTGAAGTGTGTAGGTCCACTTACATGCAGATTTTTTAATATAAGACAATACTGTACATGTACTTTCCTTATGATTTTCTTAATAACATTTTCTTTTCTCTTGTTTAAAAGTACAGTATATAATACACATATCCTACAATATATGTGTTAATAGATTGTTTATGTTATCAGTAAGGCCTCTGGTCAACAGTAGGCTATTTGTAGTTAAGTTTTTGGGAGTCAAAAGTTATACATAGATGTATAGGGGGTCAGCACCCCTAACCCTCACACTGTTGCAGGGTCAACTGTATTTGACTTTCTGTTTGACTTATCTCACTTAGCAGAATGCCCTCAAGATCTATCCACGTTGTCACAATGACAGAATTTTCTTCTTTCTTATGGTTGAGTAATATTCCATTTCATGTGCATATATTTTTATACCATACATTCTTTCTCCATTCATCCACTGATGGACACTTAGGTTATTTCCATATCTTTGTTATTATGAATAATGCTATATAAACATGGAGTGCAGATAACTCTTTGAGATCCTAACTTTATTTCCTTTGGCTATATACCCAGAAATAGGATGCTGGATCATAGAGTAGTTCTATTTGTAATTTTTTGAGGAACCTCCATAGTGTTTTCCATAGTGGATACACCAAATTACATTCTCATCAACAGTGCACAAGGGTTCCCTTTTTTCCACAACCTTGCTGACACTTGTTACCTCTCGTCTTTTTAATGATAGCCATTCTAACAGGTATGTGGTGATATCTTATTGTGGCTTTGACTTTCATTCCCTGATGATTAGTGGTGTTGAGCATCTGGATATCTTCTTTGAAATGTCTATTGAGTTCCTCTGCCTATTTTTTAATTGTTTGCTTTTTTGTTATTGGGTTGTATAAATACTTAATATACTTTGGATATTAACCCTTTATCAGATAGTTTGCAAATATTTTTTCCCATTATGTAAGTTGTCTTTTCATTTCTTGATTGTTTCTTTTCTGTCTCAGAAAGTTTTTAATTTGATATAGTCTGACTTGTTTTTTTTTTTTATTTTGTTGCTTGTGCTTTGGAGGTCCTATTTAAAAAAAAAAAAAAGTCATTGCCAAGACCCAAGTCAAGGAGATTTTTTTTTTCCTGTTTTCTTCTAGAAGTTTTATGGTTTCAGGTCTTATATTTAAGTCTTCAGTCCATTTCAAATTCATTTTTGTGAGTGGTGTAAAATAGGGGTCTGATTTTTTTCTTCTGCATGTGATAATCCAATTTTCCCAACATCATTTATTGAAGAGACTATCCTTTCCCCATTAAGTGTTCTTGACTCCTTTGTCAAATACTAGTTGACCGTGTATGTGAGGATTTATTTCTGGGCATTCAATTCTGTTCCATTTGTCTATGTATCTATTTTTATGCCAGTACCATGCTATTTTTATTACTATAGCTTTGTAGCATAGATTGAAATCAGAAAGTTTGATGCCTTCAGTTTTGCTCTTTCTCAAGAATACTTTAGCTATTCTGGATCTTTTGTGGTTCCATGCAAATTGTAGGATTTTTTTCCCGTATTTCTGTGAAAAATGCCATCAGAATTTTGATTAATTTTGATTAATTGAATCTATAGATTGCTTTGAATAGTATATACATTTTAACAATATTAATTCTACCATTCCATGAACATTTGTTTCTTCTTTAATTTATTTCTTCAAAATCTTGTAGTTTTCATTGTACATATTTTTCACTTCCTCACTTAAGCATTCCTAAGTATTTTATTATTTTTTATGCCACTCTGACATGGATTGTTTTATGTCTTTTTTAAAATATTTCATTGCTAACTTATGGAAATGCAACTGATTTATACATTAATTTTATACCCTGCAACTACTAAATTTGTTGATCAGTTCTAACAGTTCTTTGATAGACTCTTTAGGATTTTCTCTCTATAACATCATATCATCTAAGAACGGAAACAATTTTATTTCTTCTTTTCTGAATTGGATGCCTTTTATTTTATTTTCTTGCCTGACTGCTCTGACAAGGACTTCCAGAAGTATGCTGAATAGGAACGGTGAGAGTGAGTATCCTTGTCTTGTTCCTGATCTTAGAGGAAAAGCTTTCAAAGCTTGCAATATTGAGTATGATGTTGGCTATGGGCTTGTCACATATGACCAATATGTTAAGGTATGTTTCTCTTACACCAAATTTATTGAAGGTTTTTATCATGAAATAATGTTATATATTTTTGTCATAGATGTTCTTCTGCATCTATTGAGATAATTATACAATTTTATCTTTCATTATATTAATATGGGGTATCACATTTATTGATTTGTATATGTTGAACCACCCTTATTTCCCAGGGATAAATTTCAGTTGATTATGGTGTATCAATCTTTTTATTGTGCTGTTGAATTTGGTTTGCCAATATTTTGTTAAAAATTATTGCATCTATATTAATCAGAGATATTGGTCTGTAGCTTTCTTTTTGTGTAGTGTCCTTATCTGGCTTTAGTATTAATAATACTGATATAAACTGAGTTTTGAAGTGTTCCTTCCTCTTCCAATTTTTTGGAAGTTTCAGAAAGATTTATTTTAATTCTTATTTAAATGTTTGGTAAAATTCACTAGCAAAATCATTTAATCCTGGGCATGTCTTTATTGGGAGGTTTTTGATTATTCATTCAATCTCCTTACTTGTTATTGGTCTGTTCGAATTTTCAAACCACTTCGTAGTTTCCTTGATTTTTTTCTATTTTTCTGGTCTCTCGCTTATTTATTCTCTGGTGTTTGTTTTTCTTCCTTCTGCTAATGTTTGGCTGAGTTTGTTCTTCTTGTTCTAATTCCTTGAAACAAAAAGTTGGGTTTTCTATTTGAGATCTTTCTATTTTCTTTTTTTTTAAGATTTATTTATTTATTTGAGAGAGCGAAAATGAGAGAGAATACATGAGAGGGGGCAGGGTCAGAGGGAGAAGCAGGCTCCTCGCTGAGCAGGGAGCCTGATGCGGGACTCGATCCCGGGACTCCAGGATCATGACCTGAGCCGAAGGCAGTTGCTTAACCAACTGAGCCGCCCAGGCGCCCCAGATCTTTCTATTTTCTTTATGTAAGCATTTATCACTATAATCTTCCCTCTTAGAGTTGCTCTGCAGTATCCCACAGATTGTGGTATGTCATGTTTCCATTTTTGTTTGTTTCAAAATATTTTTTGTTTCCTTTTTGATTTCTTCTGTGGCCCACTGGTTGTTCAGCAGTATGTTAATTTCCCACATAACTAAAATTTCCAGCTTCCCTGCTGTTACTGATTTCTAGTTGCATACCATTGTGGTCACAAAATATACTTGGTAGGATTTCAGTCTTCTTAAACTTGCTAAGACTTGTTTTGTAACTTATCATACAACCTATTCTAAGGGATGTTCTGCATGCACTTCGGAAGAATTGTATTCTGCTCCTGCTGGATGAAATGTTCTGTAAATATCAGTTAGGTCTACTTGGTCTGAAGTATGATTCGAGTCCATAGTATTGTTGATTTTCTGTCTGGATGATTTATTCACTGTTGAAAGTGGGATATTGAAGTTCTCTATTATTATTGTAGTTTATCACTCCCTTATGATCTGTTAGAATTTGCTTAATATGTCTAGATACTCCAATGTTGGGTGCATATATATTTATGATTGTTAATCTTTTTATTAATCAACCCCTTTATCATTATATAATGGCATTCTTTATCCCTAGTTCCCATTTTTTACTTAAAATCTATTTTGTGTGATATAAGCAGTTACCTCTGCTCTCTTTTTGTTTCTACTTGCAAGAAATAGCTCTTTCCATCTCTTCTCTTTGAGCCTTTCTGTGTATGTAAAGCTAAAGTGAGTCTCCTCTAGGCAGCATATAGTTGGGTCTTATTTTCTTTATCCATCTAGTCACTCTATGTATTTTGATTGGGGAATTCAATCCATTCACATTTAGAATAATTATTAATAGGTAAGGGCTTACCAATGTCATTTTTAATTTTTTTCTGGCTGTTATGTAGTTCTGATGTACCTTTCTTCTTCTCTTGCTGCTTTCCTTTGTGAGCTGATGGCTTTTTGTAGTGGTATGTTTTTATTTCCTTTTTATCTTTGTGAATTTACTTAAGTCTTTGCTACATGGTTACCATGAGGCTTACATAAAACATCTCACAATGTAATAGTCTGTTTTATTCTGATAACTTTGTATATAAAAAACTCTCCATTTTACTCCCCATATCTTTATGTTTTTGAAGTCACAATTTACATCTTCTATATTGTGTATCCATTCACTAATTATTGTAGCTATTTTTAATACTTTTATCCTTTAACCTTTATACTACAGTTGAGTGGTTAAAACATCACCATATTAGAGTATTAGAGCATTCTGAATCTGATTATATATTTACCTATAGTTATGTTATATATTTTCATGTTACTGATTAGCATCTTTCATTTGTTTCAAGAACTCCTTTCAGCACTTCTTTTAACAAAGGACTAGTGGCAATGAACTCCCTCAGCTTTTGTTTGGGAAATCTTTATTTCACCTTCATTTCATTTTTCTTTTTTTTTTTTAATTTTAGAGAGAGTGTGGGCAGGGGGAGGAACAGAGGGGGAGGGAGAAGAAGAGGGAAAGAATCCCAAGTGGACTCCACACTGAGAACAGAGCCCAATGGGGGGCTTGATCTCACAACCCTGAGATCATGATCTGATCCAAAAACAAGAGTCAGATGCTTAACCAACTAAGCCACCCAGACACCCCTCACCTTCTTTTCTAAATAACAACTTTGCTTGGTAAAGTTATTGTTGGTTCACAGCTTCTTTCTTTCAGCACTTTGAATATATCATCCTACTCTCTCCCGGCCCATGAGATCTTTGCTGATAAATCCACTGATAGCCTTATTGGAGGATCCTTATAGGAGAAATTTATTTTTTATTTATATTTTATTATTATCATTATTTTTGCCTTCACTGTTTTTAAAATTATTTTTGTCTTTGACTTTAGACAGTTTTTGTCTTTGATTTTTAGATAGTCTTATTATGTGTCTTAGGGAAAATGCTTGGGATGAAATTTGGGGGTTACCTATTAGTTTCATAAACTTGGATGTCAAAATCTCTCCACAGATTTCGGGAGTTCTTAGCCATTATTTCTTTAAATAAACTTCTGCTTCCAGGGCTTTAACATCGTTTCTCATAATGATATACCATAAGTCCCATAGATTTTCTTCATTCCTTTTCATTATTTTTTTTCTTTTTGCTCCCTTGATTGGATAATTTTAACTGATCTATCTTAAACCTTACTGACTCTTTCCTCTGTTTCGTTAAGTCTGATTGACACACTCTATTTAATATTTCAGTTCAGGCATTGAATTCCTCAGCTCCAAAATTTCTGGATTTATGTTTGTTTTTTTTCTCATCTACTGGGGACTTCTCATTTTGTTCTTACAGTATTCTTCTGATATCATTAAATTGTTTATGTGTGTTCTCTTATAGCTCTCTGAACTTTAGAATTATTATTTTGAATTATTTCTCAGGCAATTCCTTGATCTCCATTTTTGGGGGTCTAGTTCCTGGAGGTTTACCATACTCCTTTGGTGAGTAAAACTCCCAGGTTTTAGACACAAACCTAGGACCCCCAAAATTATAGAGATTTTTCTGCCACTCCCAAGTTCTAAGAACATATTGTTTCATGATAAAAATGTGTTATTTTTCTTCAATATCTGCCCATTGGAATTTTCATAACCTTAGCAGACAAAGTAACAAGTAAATTACCATGCACAATGTGCTGTGATCTGGAAGTACTGAGAACACACAGAAGCACATTTAATTCAAATTTGTGGAGACAAGAATAAACACTTTAAAATGAGAAATTTCTGAGATTAAAGCCAAAAGTTAAACAAGGAAATTAAAAAGGTACAGGGTTAGCAAAGTGAAAACCCTCAATGATAGATTGAGGAAATGAAAAAATTCACTATGAATAAGGCAAAATTCTGAGAGTCATAGCAAGAGATGTTTGAAAGGCAAGCAGAGCCAAGATCATAATACAGGACTTTATTAATTCCACTAATATATATTGAGTGCTAATTTTCTGTTAAGTCATAGTAAAGACTGTGGATTATGTCCAAAGATTTGTGTTGGATCCATATACAATTTTAAGTGACATGATGTGATTTGTTTTCTTTTCTTCTTCTTTTTTAAATCACCATGGCTACTATGTGGGAAAAAGATCAGTGCAGAACATTAATAGCAAGCTATGCATAGATGCAAGAGAAATAAAACAGTGGTCTGATTTATAGTTGGGGCAGTGGTAATGGAAACAGTAGAAATTTTAAATTATTTTTTAAGCAGAATGGAAAATGTGAGTGGAAAGAGGATGTGGGAAGTGAGGGAGTATAGAATCACTGAACAACTCCAGGTTTCTGACTGGAGTTTGAGAGAATAGTGGTTCTGTCTCCTGGGTTAAGAATGGCTGTTCTGATTTTTATTTTGCTGATTATTCTGGCATTTTTAAATATATTTATTATAGAGGATGAACTTGAGGGGGCTTTTTCAATTGGATTGGAAACATTTAATTATTAGGCATGAATTTAGACTGATAGTCAGAATCAACATTTGATATTTATGGGATCTTCCCATCCAGGAAAATATTGTATCTCTAAATGGTAAGCTTTTATTTCATCTATAGTTTATTTGATTTCTCTCTACGGTTTTAGAGTTTTCATCATCTAGGTCCTATACATTTTCCTACGCTTATTATATCTTATATGTTATAAAGGCATTTTACTAAGATGGATAGAGTATTTTCTTAAATGTTATAACTAGTAATTATTGGTTTATAAAAGACTAATGATATCTTTTTGTAAATAACTACAAATGTAATATTATTAAAAATAATTTTAGTTGAATATTTCTGGCTTTTCTATATAGTGGTCATGACCACCTGAAAGAGAAAAAGTTTCTTCTGAGGTATTTGTACATCCCGATTTTGTCTTTCAAATTGTATTGTTTATCTCTGGCAAAGAAATGTTAAATCAGAGTGGTTATAACTAGCTTTTAAATATCCTTTCTTCTCATTACAATGACCTGATCATATTTTGGCATAATATTGACTCTTAGATTATAAAAGGTGTCATCCCTAAAAAGTAGCCTTCTATTCCAAATTAAGAAAAAAAATTCATTGGTTAATTGATGCTGAATTTTATCAATTACTCTATAAGATCTACTGAACAGATCATATGATAAAGTATATTACCCAATTACATGATTCTAAACTACCACAATATTATCTGATACACTTTTTAATTCAGGGCTGTATTCTATTAGCTAATATTTAGTTTATGATGCTTATCTTTTTATAAAAAAGTACTAGTTCTTTTTTGTGGAGGGTGTTAGTTTGGTGAGAGGACAAACTTTATTATATTTAACATCAGAATTATGTTGGTTCTTCATAATAAATTGGTATTAAAATTGTCAAATTATTTAGTGGTTCATTTCTTACAGGAAGGTTTATTTCTTATATTTAGGCTTGAACATAATCATGGAAATGTTTTATTTCAGCAACAGAGTTCTAAGACTAACTTTTCAATTTAATTCTGTGTATTGAATTTTGGCCTTCTCAAAAACAAGGACATATTGCTCTTATTTTCTTTTGGCATCTAATGTTTAAGAGACAAAGTTAGACACAATCCAGATTTGTGTTTTGAAAATTGGATCTTTCCATTTCTGCTTTGGTGCATATAAAAAAATCAATTTTTCCTTGAAATGCAATACATTCTCTAAAATGTCTAAATGTCCAGACAGCTGATAAAATCAAAAGATGTAAGATTGTTTTTAGCCTTAAAAAATATTACCATCCTCCTACTTTAATATTGTTCTTGTTACAGTAGTTCTGGTTTTCTTTTTAGAAAAGCCAATTATATAGATGGATTAATCAGCATTTTGTAAACTTGAAATCTAGAATTTTCTCTCTGATGAATTAAAAGTTTCTATTATTTTTCTTCACAATCTAGGGCATTCCCTTAAGCCTGTCTCATGAATCCCTTACCACTTTTTCCATGTTGCTTCTCATCTCATCTCATCTATTTCTGCTCACCTTTCAGCTAGCACCTGTTTGTATGTCTGCCTTTTGTTTATTTCACAATTCATTTCTTCATTCATTAAAACTGGGTTCTTGACATTTATCAGGAGGATAGGACAGTAGCCATGAAACATTTATTTATATTTCTTAAGATTAAATCGTTTTCACAATAATGTATATACTACCTTTTAAGTGGTGTAAATTCTGTGTTTATTATTATTGTTGTTGTTGTTACTGACTTCCATTTTCTTAATTTTTAAACGATTTTATTTTACTTAATTCTCTTTGAATAATTAGAACCTTGTTTAGATAAACTTAGTATATTCCATCGAAGTTCAGTTAGTGGATTTTTGTTTTTTGTTCTTTGTTTTTTTTCATGTGATTCATTATTTATTTATTTTAAGAGCTTGCCCTTTTATTATTTTTTTATTATGTTCAGTTAGCCACTGTATTATGCATCATTAGTCTTTGAGGTATAATACTGTATAATACTGTATAATACATCATTAGTTCAATGATTCATTAGTTACGTATAACACCCAGTGTTTGTCACAACACATGCCCTCCTTAATACCCATAACCCTGTTACTCCCTTCCCCCACCCTCCTCCCTTCTGTAACCCTCAGTTTGTTTTCTGGAGTCCAGAGTCCTTCATGGTTTGTATCCCTCTATGATTTCTTCCCATTCAGTTTTCCCTCCCTTCCCCTGTGGTCTTCCATGCTACTCCTTATGTTCCACATATGAGTGAAACCATGTGATAATTGTCTTTGTCTGCTTGACTTACTTCACTTAGCATAATACCCTCCAGTTCCATCCATGTCGATGCAAATGGTGGGTATTCATCCTTTCTGATGGCTGAGTAATATTCATTGTATATATGAACCACATCTTCTCTATCCATTCATCTGCTGAAGGGCATCTTGGCTCCTTCCCCAGTTTGGCTATTGTGGACATTGCTGTTATGAACATTTTTGAATCTCCTCTATCTACACTTGGTTTTTAATAAAACAGGAGTAAGCAACACAAAAGCCTTCAGGGCCCTTCAGGTAATTTAAACTATGGGGTGGATTGGGTGAGAAATGTTATTAAATATAGTTTTAAAGAAAAAGCTGAAACCTAGCTCTATCAGGACTAATATATACCAAATATATTATAATGTATGCATCCTAAGTAAACTAGTTTTAATATAATTTGGGGTTCTGTCTGGTGTTAGCCATACTAAAAGAGTTAGTGGTAATATTTAGCTCTCAGTGTTACTTTGTTACATTATAGCTTACCTTCTTATTTAATATATATGTAATGTGAAACAAAATTATGACTATGCTAGCATATCTTGATATTTAATTTCTGTCTATTCCTGAAGAATATAATCACTATACCTCATATTTGAACACATTTATCATATACTGGATAATCTGGCATTTCCTTAATTTCTTTTCCCCAAAAATAATCATGAGCATATAGATTAGAGGGACTATCTCTCAAAGTTTGTTGACATTATAAACCTACATTTGTGATATAAACATAGGAATTATTCAGTAAATAATTATTTCCTTTAGAGGTATCATTAAAAGTAATAATTATGAAGAATACTTATAAAATTTTATATTTTCACAAATACTAACCAACAAAACTTAACACATGAAAGGCACTTAGGTGCTTTACCCTAGAAATAGAATATTCATTTTCACAGGTGCATTATTATTTAATATATGCACTTTGTCCTACTAGGAATTTTCACTTTGGAGGACTTAGATGTGTAAATTTGATAATTTCTTTAAACTAATGATGAATATCATGCTCAGTGTTAAATTTAATAATCTATTAAAGTCTTTACAGAAACTTTATGACAACTAATGTAACATATTTCTTTGCTCCTGAATTACAGAAGATGAAACACATTACCAAGAATGTAATGAGAGTAGATCAAAAAGTAGATCAAAAAGTTTGAAGGCAAAACAGAGGCAGACTATCTCAGTAATTTTAAAGAAAACAAGGGAGGCAATTACCAAGAATACATGAACTGAAGTTACCTTCTTTCAGAAATTCTAAATCCTCCTTCTATTTATAAAAATACCACTTACCTAGTCTCTATATAAAATAATAGAAAACCATACAGGTATCTTAAAATTGAACACAGAGGTCTACAATAAATTCCCAAAGGCAATTGACATTGATCACCAAAAGCTATGCTTATTGATCAGTTGTTCCGCAGTCAGGCTAAGTAAAGAAAAATTCTCCATATATATCACCACTTTTCATTCTAGTGCCTTACAACACTTTCAGGGATGATATTTCATTCAATTTCCAAATGGATCAGTATTACACTGAACTTCAAGTCTTCCCTCAACTCAATCTATAATCCAATGGTAGGAAGCTTTAAGAGAAGCAGATCCCTAGCTTTCCTAGTTACAAAATTCTTTCAAATTAGTTTTTAAAGAAAAATTCTCTTCTTTCAAATGACAAATTACTTCATATTTCAAGAATATATTTTTCTGGTCTTTACAATATGTATTTTTTTACAATATCACTTCACTTAGAATCAATAGATTTTAATTCAAAACCCAGTCATAACTTCTCAAACTCAACACTCAAAAAACTAATAACCCAGTCATTTTTATGGGCAGAAGACATGAACAGACATTTCTCCAAAAAAGACAAATGGTTAACAGACACATGAAAAAATGCTCAACATCACTAGCCACCAGGGAAATACAAATCAAAACCACAATGAGATACCACCTTACACCAGTTAGAATGATAAAAATTAACAAAACGGAACAACAAATGTTGGCAAGGATGTGGAGAAAGGGGAATCCTCTTATACTGTTAGTGGGAATGCAAGCTGGTACAGCCACTTTGGAAAACAGTATGGAGGTTCCTTAAGAAGTTAAAAATAGAGCTACCCCATGACCTAGTAATTGCACTACTAGGTATTTACCCCAAAGATACAGACATAGTGAAGAGAAGGGGCATGTGAATCCCAGTGTTCATAGCAGCAATGTCCACAATAGCCAAACTGAGAAGGAGCCGAAATGCCCTTCAACAGATGAATGGATGAAGAAGATGTGGTACATATACACAATGGAATATTATTCAGCCATCAGAAGGGATGAATACCCACCATTTGCACTGACATGGATGGAACTGGAGGGTATTATGCTAAGTGAAGTAAGTCAAGCAGAGAAAGACAATTATCATATGGCTTCACTCATATGTGGAACATAAGCAATAGCATGGAGGACCATAGGGGAAGGGAGGGAAATCCAAAGGGGGAGAAATCAGAGAGGGAGATGAACCATGAGAGACTATGGACCCCAAGAAACAATCTGGGGGTTTCAGAGGGGAGGGGGGGGAGGGGGGTGACAGGGTGATGGGTATTGAGGAGGGCACGTATTGTGATGAGCCACTGGGTGTTATACTTAACTAATGAATCATTGAACACTACATCAAAAACTAATGATGTATTATACAGTGGCTAACTGCACATAATAGAAAGAAAGAAAGAAAGAAAGAAAGAAAGAAAGAAAGAAAGAAAGAAAGAAAGAAAGAAAAAAGAAAGAAAGAAAAAAGAAAGAACGAACTTATAACATAGTATCATAAATTTTAAAAAAAGTCATAATGGTCCTAAGGAAAACTCAGATAATTTCTGGACTAATCGAACCAAATGATACTCATATGTTTAAGACCTTTTAAGTTATCATATTTGGTTAATTGACTCAATTCCTACCACTGATGAAATAATTAAACAAAATATTTAAGAACAAAAAATTCAGTATCACTTACCAAAATCAAGGTATTTAAAATTTCATTATTGCATAGAATGTGACATTCTTTACAAAATGCTATTGTCATTTTAATAAGGCATGATTTCAATATATTAAGTCATTTACTACACTCAGAAATCCTTGGTCTAGTGTATTAATCTCATTTCTTAAGTAAAATGTTAATTTCTGCTTACTTATATTCTCAAATATGATCATTAAAATATATTTTCCCAATTCTAAAAAATTATGTTTTAAACATTCTGAATTTAAATAAATTAAAATGTATTTGGGATATTTGAGAATTTGAATGTATTTTATTAATGAGTAATTAATCAGATGTTCACTTCACACTGAAATTGTTTTTCTAAGAATCAAGTCCCATCCAAAATCAATAGCAAGGTAATGCTTTTCCCTATAAAGTGAAAAATTAAGCCTAAAGAAAAATCACCTTCATTTATATTCTCTTCTTCAATAATTCTATATATGGATATGCTAATAATGGAATATGACATTTCAAAAATTACCTTTCAAATAAAATTCTAATTTGTCTCTGTAGACCTCTGACTGATAAATAAATCACCATAGTATAACATCAGTGAATTGCAATGGACAAATCTAGGTTGAAATACTGGTTCTGTCACTTACTTTCTGAGTTACTATTAACAAGTTCCTTTACCTAGTGTTTACTTAGTATTTCTCAAATCTACAATGGGGAATACACTACCTACTACCACATAATGACACTGGAAAGAACACATGAAATAATTAAAACCAAAGATCTAAGAAAATTGACCATACTAAACACTCATAAGTAGTTAGTAGCCATTAGTAATAGTGCTAGTGGTTAAATAATAGTGTCAGATATATAATATACCCTATTTTATAATGCATACTGCCAAAAAATGCCATCAGAAATATTGTCAATGCTTTTGAATATTTACTAGACATAAGAAAATGATGTTTTCCCCCTTAAAGATGTCATAATTATTTCGGAAGGCAGATTTACACAGAAATGCTTATAAAACTTATGAAGTTCTGTGGATGATATAACAGGATTTAGGTTTGGTGCGAGTGGACATGAGCAGCTTCACACAGGAAATAGCACTTTACGTGGGTCTTGAAAACTAAGTTTTCACTGACAGAAGAGAAACAAAAAGGCATTCCAAGGAAAGAGAAGAGTATGCTTAAAAACACTGAGTTTCAAAAGTGAGAAATGGAAGACACACTGGGTTGGTGTGAATACAGTAAATATAATCAGGAAAGCAGACTGATGCTAAATTGTAAAGCATTGCAAATGTCAATTAAACTATTTTATTTGACTTCTAATCCCAGCAGTAGAAGAATAACTTTTCTAGACTGGTCCTCCCACAGTAAACGACTATAAAACTGGACAACTTATATGGGTATGATTTTGTAAGCACTGAACAAAAAGCAATGCCACACTGTGGGGAAAAAAAACTGAGGAGATAAAACTTACCTATATCCTGGCTTCCCATCTGGGGGTATTCTATGTGCAGAGCAATACTGTGTGACACCTACCAGAGAATTAGGGCTGCAAGCTGAAAGCTCAGTGGGGAAGGTACCAGAGGTTGCTCCAATGAAAGACTGAAGTTCTAGCTCAGCAGATGGCAGATACCTCACTGGGACACTCAGACACTCTCTTGAAATGTCAGGGAAGCCCAGAGTTTATGACATAAGACTATCTTCTGAATAAAGGGCTACTTCCCAGGACAAAGAACAAAATCAAAATAGATCCACCCTAATGAAGAATAAGATCAAGTATCAGAAGAACAGTATCTCCTCAAAATTTATCTGACTGGCAGAATAACATTAAACATTCAATTAAGCAAAACAATATAATCAATATTTGTTACAATATGTCATCCCCAATGTCCAGTGAAGAGAAACAGAATACATGACCCCAAAATATGCCACTTTGGCATTCGGATTATTGTAAGCTGAAGGCAATAAAGACCCAGCAGACTCAAGAAAAAATTTTCTCTCTCCCTTAACTATCTAAAAGAATTTAGAGGGCGCCTGGGTGGCTCAGTTGGTTAAGCGACTGCCTTTGGCTCAGGTCATGATCCTGGAGTCCCGGGATCGAGTCCCGCATCAGGCTCCCTGCTCGGCGGGGAGTCTGCTTCTCCCTCTGACCCTCCTCCCTCTCATGCTCTCTGTCTCTCATTCTCTCTCTCTCAAATAAATAAATAAAATCTTAAAAAAAAAAAAAAAGAATTTAGATAGGGGGCCTGACTCAGAATAAGGCTAATGCCAGAGATAACTTTTATCTGAATGACCTTCCTGTATGTCAGGGCAAACATCTAATTACCAAA
Organism: Mirounga angustirostris; assembly: GCF_029215605.1. NCBI lineage: Eukaryota > Metazoa > Chordata > Mammalia > Carnivora > Phocidae > Mirounga > Mirounga angustirostris. The sequence continues at coordinate 146,301,007 of NW_026991710.1, read as the reverse complement.
CGTCAGCTCCTCTTATTGTCCTGTGAATTACCCTCCCCTTTGAAGCTCCAGGCCCCTATCCTATTCCATAGCTCAGGATGGCATATAAACCTCAATTACCCAATTTGTCCTTGGGTCTCAGTGTCTTTGGGGGCCCCCTGCATGAACATAATTAAATTTGTTTTTCTCCTGTTAATCTGTTCTATGTTAATTTGATTATTGGACCAGCCTAAGAATCTAGAAGGATAGAGTAAAAATTTTTCCTCCCAACAACAGCATATATTTAAAAAAATATTAAACATGTAAAAAAGAAGCAGCTTCAGTAAGGGGGCTAAGGAATTTAAAAGTAGAGCCATTTTCTGGTAGTCATTTTCTATTTGGTATATTGATTATTCTAAACTGAGCAAGTCTAGAGGAACGATGATTAAAGCCAGCTGGCTTGGGTGCTTAAACCAAACAGTGTCAATATATATTGCATTCCTTGACAATAGTTCTTATTCTTTTATATTTCTCTTTTAGACTATTAAAGTCTAATTTTCACCCAGAATATATAATGGATGGAATAGTGGAAATTGCAAAGCTATAAAATCAGGTAGGAATTTGTTTAAATACCAGCTGCAATATTTATTAGCCATGTGATATGGAGAAGTTAAATTAGCTCTGATTCTCATCTCCCTCATCAGTAAATGGGTCCAATATTTGTTTTTGTTGAGAAAAAATATGATGATGTTTGAATAGGGATTGACACCATTCTATGTGCCTAATAATTGGTGAAATTGTTAACGTAGATTATTGAATAGGCAGGGAAGGTTTAACTCAAGAGGCCTGAGTTGCTTAAATCCTTCACATCCCAAAGAAAGACCTGTCTTCAGGGCGGACTCTTGTCTACCTCTTTGGATATAATCTCTGAGACCTTGGGATAGTACGCCTAATAAGAGTGGTTTTGTATGCCTGAAGCCATGCTGTATACTTCTGACCAGATAACTTTATCCTAACAATTTGATTCATGGTGTGTGAATGTCTGTTTTGATCAGTATGTGTAGGTGGGGATGGGGAGGAAGGAATAGGGGAGTCAGGGCTGGAGTCTGAGTAGCTGAAGTCAGTCATGCAGTCACTAGATGCTCAAGTGACTTACCCTAAACATAAACTGGACACAAAGACTTGATTAAGTGTTGACTCAGGTAAGTGATGACACATCACATGTGTTGTCACACAATTGCTGGGAAAATTAACTGAGTCCCTGTGTAACTCCTCTGGGAGGGGAAACCTGGAGGCTTGGATCTGGTTTCTCCTAGACTTCATTCCATGTGCCTTTTTTCTTTGCCAATTTTAATCTGTATCCGTTTGTTGTAATAAACTGTTACCATGAGTATAACAGCTTTTTCTGAGTCACAAGAATCCTCCTAGTGGGTCTTCAAGACCAAGTGGAATCTTAAAGAATCCATAGCACATGTTTCTATACATTCTAGAAGGGACCAAATTGAACACTGCTCAAGGTAGTTCATTCTAGCCATGGGTGAATATTGTTCTTAGGAAATCTGAAAGCTCCAACATGCATTACTGGGGGTATATGAGCATTTTATAAAAAAATTTAATTTTCTGTTTTCATTTTATTAAAATGCAAATAATAATATAAACATATTATAGACTACTTGTACAACCACTGTATAATCAAGTAGTGCTCCAGAGTACCAGTTCCTGTGTTTGCATTTATGGTACCACCTGTTAAAGCTACTAGTACTCCTGTAATCCTAGAGGATGGTAAGAGAGAGGCATGTAAAGATATAACTGTGTTGAAGACTACTAGATATTGGGATTTACTCTGAAAATGAAGGTTCCTGAGTAGAACTGAATTATTCAGGGACATAAGTTAAGCCAACAGCTAGTATATTTCACATTATAAGTAAAGATGTCACTTGTGCAAAATTTAGTTTTATCCTTAACATTAAATGTTTTTTTTAATTTTAATCATATTGATGTTATTCAATATTAGCTTTATATATTCCCTTAATAATTGTATAAAAGAAGTATAAAGAGTTTACAATGAGTTTTATAGTTATATACATGTAATAAAAATATGATATTATCAGTTTCAGTCAATCTTTGGAAACTGCAAGAATTTCTTTTATGCTCCTAAGGAGAGATGCATATTTCTGAGTTTAAAAAAAACTGAAATGGGAAATTCACATTTGTGTTTGAGCATTGTGGGTTTTTTTTTTTTTTTTTTTTTTTGAGAGAGAATGAGAGAGAGCACATGAGAGGGGGGAGGGTCAGAGGGAGAAGCAGACTCCCTGCCGAGCAGGGAGCCTGATGCGGGACTCGATCCAGGGACTCCAGGATCATGACCTGGGCCGAAGGCAGTTGCTTAACCAACTGAGCCACCCAGGCGCCTGAGCATTGTGGTTTTTTAAAAGATTTTATTTATTTATTTGTGGTAGAGAGCAGGAGCAGGGGGAGAGGCAGAGGGAGAGGGGGAGGAACAAGCAAACTCCCCATTGAGTGTGGAGCCCAACACAGCCGGCCAAAGCAGGGCCGGACATGCGGTCCTGACCCTAAGACTCTGAGATCATGACATGAGCTGAAGTCAGATGCTTAACTGAGCCACCCAGGTGCCCCCATAAAACTGGTTTTAAGTTGCTAAGAGTATTTCATCAATTTTTTTAATGTTATAGGTCTCAAATCCCCTCACCTGAAAAATGTGGATATTAACATAAACTTCATAGGATTTCTGTATAGGTTTAGATAATATATGTAATAAGAATGATTAAAAAAATGATCCTGGGCTTGGAATATAGTAAGTGCCAGTAACTTTCAGTCCTTGATTTCTTCTTCTTTGTGAGAGACCCTAGTATTTCTTAGAATGCACATGTTTCAAAGTTCAACTATCAATAGAAAACTAAGTTCAACTATCAACAGAAAGACTATTAAAGTCTCCTTTAACAGTGGTTCCTAAACTAAACATTATATAGTTACAAATAACTGATAACACAATAACATGTTTTGTTACTTCAGTGAAGAAAACTAACTTTAAAGTGGACATAAACTTGCTCTAATTCATATATTTACATAAGTTTTTGCAATGCCAAATTTGAAAGAAATATACAATACTATATGTATTACTTTCTCATGCCTAAAATTGAACATTGAAAACAAAACAAAACAAAACAAAACAGTATCTAGCAGTTGAAAGAAAACATAGAAATGCCATAAATATGACTGCACTACTCAGTTTTCTCTACTCACATCACTGATGGAAGCACTGATATTTTTCAGATTGTACGGAACAGGGTAAGGCATTATCCTGAGCTCTGAGCCAGATGAGGCATAAGCATAGTTCATTAATTTCTGATGATTCAGTATAAATGGGATTTCCCATGTCTACTTCTGCTTCCAAAAATATATACATTAGAAGTTTCCTCTTCATGTTGAATTAAATGTAACAACTACAAAGTAGCTCATTTGTAACTTACTCCAACTTTAGATTACCAAATGAACAGACTTGCCCTATCATCAATTTCCAAAATAAGTCTCACCAAAATTTGCCATTCTACTTCGTTACACCTTACAAAAAGAGATGATTTTCTCTTTATTCCTATAATGACATCATTAATCATTTAATTTTTCTCTCATTTGGATAATATTTATGTTCCAGGACTTACCAATGGATTAGCCCCAAAATAGCTTTCCTGACATTAAAACCTTAACATCACTAAAATGATTCTCTGCCTATTGCTGAATCTTATCAGTCCATTCCTTATGGCTTTCCTGGGATATGGGGCCAAATTCTCTGTGTTAGGTCCATCACTACAACATTCCAAACATCTGCTCTTATCCCTGCATTCTTATGAACGGCCCTCCACTATCTCACTCTTTAAAAATCCCTTCTAACCATTCATTCTACAGTAAAAGTTTTTGTAGGTAATATCCCATACTGGGATGTGTCTCAACGTTCTTTCTGAATAAAATACTGAGGAATCAAGAAGAGAGTAGAATTTTAAAAAGATCATTATTAGTGATCATTATGAAATTAGGATTTGGTAAAGTATCCTTTGCTGACTACCATCAAAATACTTAGTTTTTCCACTTTCTAATACACATGCCTATGTGTACACAAATATGTTATTATATACCAACATTCAATCAGGAGCTTTATAATATGCAATATGCCTTTACTTATTTGTCTTCATGCATGCATTTATTATTTAACACCAAGGGTCTATCTGTGTATGTACACACAGTATCCCCACTAAAATGTAAATGCCATGAGTGCAGGATTTTTATTTATTCTAGTCACTGCTGTATCCCTAGAATATATGCTTGGCCCTCAGTAAATATGTCTTGAAAAGAAAAAAAGGAATGGCAATAGTGAATGAGATGAACACTAACAGACTTTGAGATCTATTATAATGCTACAATAATCATGTCAATGTGTACTAAAAAAAGAATAGATTAACATAACATAATAATAAAAAAATTTAAAAATTAAAAAAATAGATAAATCCATCAATGGTACGGAACAGAAACCACACACATACACTTACACAAGTACAGTCACCTGATCCCTGACAAAGGAGCAAAGGCAATCCAAACTCTTGTCAACAAATGGACATCCGAATGCAAAAAAAAAAAAAAAAAAAAATCTAGAATACACTTTATACCTTTCACAAACATTAACCATTAACTCAAAATGGATTACAGACCAAAATATAAAATGCAAAACAATAAAGCTCCTATAAAATGACATAAGAGAGAATCTAGGTGACTCAGGGTTTGGTGCTGGTGATGACATTTTTAGATACAACACCAAAAGCATGATCCATGAAAGAAATACTGATAAGTTGGATGTCATTAAAATTTAAAACCTCTGGTCTAAGAAAGACTGGTTAAACAAATAAAAAGACATGCTACAGACTAGAAAAAAATATTTGCCAAACACATATCTAATAAAGGGTTAGTTTCCAAAATATTTAAAGAACTTTTAAAAATAAAAAAACAACTCAATTTAAAAATGGGTACATGATCTGAACAGACACCTCACCAAAAAACATTTACAGATGGTAAATTCATTTGAAAAGATATTCAACATGTCATTAAAAACTGCAAATTGAAACAAGATACCACTATACACCCATCAGAATGGCTAAAATGCAAAACACTACAACAACCACAAATGCTGTCAAAGGGGTGGAGCATCGGGATTTCTCATTCATTGCTCATGGGCATGCAAAATGGTAGAAGTGTTGGAAGACAGTTTGGAAATTTCCTACAAAACTAAACATACTCTTACTGTACAATCCAGAAATCACACTCCTTGGTATTTATCCAAATGAGTTGAAAACTTATGTCCACACAAAAAACCTGCACATGGATGTTTACAGCAGCTTTATTCATAATTACCAAACCTTGGAAGCAACCAAGTTGCTTTCAGTAAATGAAATGATATAAAACAGAGGCAGATCCATCTAATGAAATATTATTCAGTAACAAAAAGATACTAGGTTACAAAAATTCGTGGAGGAACCATAAATGCATATTGCTAAGTGAAAGAAGCCAGTCTGAAAAGGTACGTATGCACTGTATGATTCCAACTATATGACAGTCTGAAAAAGGCAAACTATGGAGACAACAAAAAGATCAGTGGTTGCCTAAGTTTAGAGCAGAGAGTGGAAGGTATGAACAGGTGGAGAACAGAGGATTTTGAGGGCAGTGAAATTATTCTGTACAATACTGTACTAGTAGATATGTGTTGTTATACATTTACAAAACCCACAGACTGTACAACAAAAGAGTGAGCCCTCGGGCGCCTGGGTGGCTCAGTTGGTTAAGCGACTGCCTTCGGCTCAGGTCATGATCCTGGAGTCCATGGATCGAGTCCCGCATCGGGCTCCCTGCTCAGCAGGGGGTCTGCTTCTCCCTCTGACCCTCTTCCCTCTCATGCTCTCTCTCATTCTCTCTCTCAAATAAATAAATAAAATCTTAAAAAAAAAAAAGTGAGCCCTCTTGTAAAGTACGGGCTTTAGTTAATGTATCAATAGTGGCTCATTAATTATAACAAATGTACAGCACAAATGCAAGATGCTAAGAACAGGAGAAACAGGGAGAGGGGAAGTGGTGGAGATATGGGAACTCACTGTACTTTCCACCCAATTTTTGTATAACTTAAAGCATATTAATTTTTAAAGATTTTATTTATTCGTTTGAGAGAGAGAGAAAGCACGAGCAGAGGGGAGAGGCAGAGGGAAATGGAGGAGCAGCCTCCCCACTGAGCAGGGAGCCTGAAACGGGGCTGGATCCCAGGGTCCCAAGATCTCGACCTGAGCTGAAGGCAGACGCTTAACCAACTGAGCCACCCAGGTGCCCCAGGATACTCATTTTTGAAAGAAAAAAAATATATTGTAGATTTCCTGAAATTTGCTTTACTGGCTCAGTTTTTGAATACAGGAGAGAGAACAGGAAAAGAAGCCTGATAGGAAACCTCATACCCAAGTCAAAGACCTCTACCTCTGTGAGGCTTTCTCTAATCCTTCTTTTATATCATGTTCCATTCATTCATTCAATACTCAATTGGATGGGTGCGGTATGCCTTAAGAGTGGTACTCCAGAAGGAGAACCTGATGCTGAAGCAGAGACTGGGAAGAAGGGAAGCAGTATTCCCAAGAAAAGGAGTGAGGAGAGCAGGGCAGGGGAAGGAGTAAAACAAGGATGTGGTGCCAGCCGGATTGGAGCTTAGGCCTGACTCCACAGAAGGTTGGATGTCTCATCCAGATATCCCTCATTTACTTTCTACAGCAACAACATCTTATCTGATACTCATGTACAAAGAAGGACAACAGCCAGAGTCCAAAGCAAATAGTAGGTCCCTATAATGAAATCAATTTTGTGAGAGTTGATGCATAATTCTGACAATTAAAATTGATGTGGTCATTTCTCATGTTCAAAACATAACTTCATATGTAAACTTGGACTCTAGTATCCCCTTAAGGCAACTGGGACACCCAATTATTTGGAGGGCATAACCACTAGCAATTGGCCAAGGGTGCTCTTCCTGAGAATGAGGCAGGGAACACTCATCCAAGGAGAGGGGATGGTGCCAGAGGCAAGGCTTTGGGGTCTGGGCAGGGCATGAACACTGTCCACAGCACCCATCAGACACTACAGACAGCACGGTTGTAGAAATGAGGAAGACTCAAGCTCTACCCTCAAGGAGCTCATCAAAGAGGACATGTTTTGCACTGGGTAGGCTTATTCATAGCTTTCTTCTACATTTCAGAAAGCTCCCTTAAAGGCAGAAACTATCTTAGCCTTTCTGTATTTCCAGGGCTTCATGTATGGAATCCATGTATAAGGAAAAACAAAAAGAAAGAAAAGGGGCAGCAAAGATGACACTAAATAAATAAGAAAAAAAATGTGGCCCAAATAAAGGGTGATGAAGAAAGGAAGAAAAGACAGAAGAAAATGGGGGAAAAGGAAATAAAAGAGGTAAGGAAAGAAAAGGAAAAAAAGAGTAAGAAAGTAGAGAATGTACACAAAGTAAAAGGGAGAAAAGATGCAAAGGATGGAAAAGGGCATAAAAAGAAAGAGAAGAAAAGAAGGAGAAGAAAAGACATCAAGGGAAGGAAGAAAAGGCAACAAGGCAGGGAAAGGGAGGTGGGTAGTCAGGAGGAGAACTGCAGGGAGAGAAGAATGAAGTACCCAGGAGGCCAACTACACCAGTGGGAAATGCTCACTCAATGAGGTAGTTCTGCTATTCTAGCTACCTAAAGAACTAATATATTTTTGAGACAAAAGGTATCAAAAAGAGACAGAAAAAAATACATTTTAAACTCTTACAGCTCTAGATTTCTTATGGAAGTTACTGGAAAGTATAAGTTGTTTGTTTTTTTTTTTTCTTAGCATGACTCTGGAATTCACAAACTATTAGGTAAATAATATGTTCCAGAAGATCATTTATTTCTCTATCCACATTAATAGCCACATGATGTGGATATTAATATAATTTTAACATATAATTGATGGTTGACAATAATTCCCCAAATCATAATATGTACCTTTTCATTTGTGGACTATCATATAAAGAACATAATTTATTTTTTCTTTACACAATGCCTCTTTGTTGAAAGTCTGGATATTCTATGCATGGGAAAAAGCTGACATTCAGATTAAACCTATGATAAATGTTTTGAACTTCACAAATGGTATTTCATACCTTAATGGGCATCCCATAGTTTTCCTATTTTCTTCATCTGAATATTTAGTTTTCCAGTTTCTATGAGCACTCCCCACCTGGATACCCCTACCCCACACACTTCCTTTCTACCTGTGTCAACAGCTTTAGAATAGCTGCCACTCAGAGGCAAAAGAGCATCAGCTGCTTTGAATGAAAGCCAAGTACCCATAAATAGAGAACAGATCACAGTGATGAAGTGAGACAAGTGGCAGTTATGTCCAGAAGTGGACAATTGAAAGAGAAGCAGGTACATGTCATCACTGAAATCTAACTTGGCACTTGACTCTGTATTTAGTTCCAATAATTTCAATACCTTTTAGATATTTTCTGATGTGTTAATACTCAATATTTTGAAATGTCCTTTACTTTGTGTAACTCGTTCATAATCAATTATCATACTCTGATTTTGTTTTTTCAGCACTAATTTACTTTGAAAAACAAAATGAAAACTGTTGAATGAAACCCTCTGCTTATTTTTTTCCCTAAAACATTTTCAAGTGAATCCAAAGGAAATACAGTCAAGAGTTAATATTCTAAATTTTTAACTTTGCCAGGTATTTTCAACTCTTTAGAAATATCTAAGTAGTAAAACAGTGGCCTTGATCAATTTTCCAAAAAAATCACACTGCAATGGTCTTTCTGATACTTGAAGAAAACTTAGAGTCAGCTTGGCTTTACTACAACATTAGTTCACATACATTACTAATTAAGAGCAAGGGAATCTATAGGCCCAAAACACATAATGTTTTTTGTCTATGTTAATTCTGATGAAATTTGTCCAAAGTAAAGAACAGGACAACAGTTTCTAAAAGAAATAATTCAGCTCATTCACCCTAAACTTAAGAGCTATCTGAAAATGTTATTGCTTTCTTCATCCTGCAGTCTAAGTTAAAAAAGATTGGTTGGTTCTAAAAATAAATATAACTCTCTCTCTCTCAGGCATTGTCAAAAGCAATATGGAGAGACTGATGAGGGTTTTCCTACTTTTTTATGAAACTTCTTCTTTCTTGATTCAGTCCTAGTATCATTTATTTTTAAAGCAATCGGTCACATCTTTCTGCTAGACTGATAGTCTTCTGACTGATTCTGCCAAAATATAGAATAAGGAATGGCAACAATTTTAAGATGGAAGCCAGTGATGAGCTAAGTTTGTAGTCAGCTAAAAACAGGAGAGAGAAAAGTGAAGTAGAGTGTGAACTCAGTTCTATAATTTAAAGTAACTTGTGGATCGAAGAGAAATAGTGAATAAATAAAAACATTCTTACTTTTATAACCAGGTTTGTTCCTATCTTTTATTTCAATTATCAGGCAAACCTTGTGAATTATACACTGCCAGAAATGCCTTGAACCTTTATTAAAAGGCTAATACTGCTCGCAAACATAGAATGTGAAATTAAAGCTCTGTGATATAAGCATTCACCTACACAGCATTGTTTGAGAATAATATCCCCTACCTAACAAGCTGGCTAAGAAAATGAGAAGAAACCCATGAATAGCTCCTGGAATGGTTTCTGGCACTTAGGACTACTGATAAATTTAATTATTATTTTCACTCTCTCAATATAAATTTACCTATTTAGAATTAAATTTATATATGTAAAATCATGTTTTGGTGACATTTCATGATATTTACAATTTTCTAAAGAATTGCTTATAAGATTTTCCTTGCTACTTTTTAAAATATATATGGCTTAAGGCAGTTTAAGGATGAAATCGGAATGCCATGCAAATGGCAACATTTACCCTGTGAAAGAACAAGGAATCATTCCCTTGTATCTCCACTCTCAGGCTCCATGTAAATAACATGCAGCACTACATATTATTAACTATTTCTTTTTCTCTCACAGACACTTTACATAGCAAATGTTCCCACATCTTTTGGGTATTATTATCATTTTATCATTCTATAATTTGGCTTTACTTAAAAACTAAAAACCAAATCGTCTTCACTTTAAATCACAAATAAAAATGTCAAAGTTTTGTTGGTCAGTGTATTTAATTAATGCTACAATGAACATCTAAATTTATTTATATATTTAACGTACATTACATCTTGATTTATTAAAGCCAACTGACATTCTAGTGGGCATTTACTGTTTTTTATGTTATTTTATGTGAGTGTAATATCGTCTCCCCAAATATCATTGGAAAAAAAGAAAATCTTTAAAGATGTGGGGCACTTTTTATTTTCACAAATTGTTCCTAGAGATCTGAGACTAGAGTACTGAAAAGCTAAATTCACAAAGAAAAATGGTCATTCTTGAAGTACAAAGATGTCTTTAATGACTTTTTTTGTTTGTTTTTGGTTTTTCTATTTATTTATTTTTTTATGTAGTCTTCCATCATTCATTGCTTGCGTATAACACCCAGTGCTCCATTCAATACATGCCCTTCTTAATACCCATCACCAGGCTAACTGATCCCCCCACTCCCCTCCCCTCTAGAACCCTCAGTTTGTTTCTCAGAGTCCATAGTCTTTCATAGTTAGGCTCCCCCTCCGATTTCTCCCCCTTCATTTTTCCCTTCGTACTATCTTCTTCTTCTCTCTCTCTCTTTTTTTTTAACATATAATGTATTATTTGTTTCAGAGGTAAAGGTCTGTGAATCAACAGTGTTACACAATTCACAGCATTCACCATAGCACATACCCTCCAGAATGTCTATCATCCAGCCATCCCATCCCTCCCACCGACCCACCACTCCAGGAACCCTCAGTTTGTTTCCTGAGATTAAGAATTCCTCATATCAGTGAGATCATATGATAAATGTCTTTCTCTGATTGACTTATTTCGCTTAGCATAATACCCTACCTCCATCCACGTTGTTGCAAATGGCAAGATTTCATTTTTTTTTGATGGCTACATAATATTCAATTATATATATATATATACAAATCACATCTTCTTTATCCACTCATCTGTTGATGGATATCTTGGCTCTTTCCATAGTTTGGCTATTGTGGACATTACTGCTATAAACATCTGGGTGCATGTACTCTTCAGATCACTACATTTTATCTTTGGGGTAAATACCCAGTAGTGCAATTGCTGGATCGTATGTTAGCTCTATTTTCAACTTTTTGAGGAACCTCCATATTGTTTTCCAGAGTGGCTGCACCAGCTTGCATTCCTACCAACAATAGGAGGGTTCCCCTTTCTCCACATTCCCGCCAACATCTGTGGTTTCCTGACTTGTTAATTTTAGCCATTCTGACTGGTGTGAGGTGGTATCTCATTGAAGTTTTGATTTGGATTTCCCTGATGCCAAGTGATGTTGAGCACTTTTTCATGTGTCTGTTGGCCATTTGGATGTCTTCTTTGGAAAAATGTCTGTTCATGTCTTCTGCTCATTTCTTGATTGGATTCTTTGTTCTTTGGGTGTTGAGTTTGATAAGTTCTTTATAGATTTTGGATACTAGCCTTTTATCTGAGATGTCATTTGCAAATATCTTCTCTCATTCTGTCCGTTGTCTTTTGGTTTTGTTGACTGTTTCTTTGCTGTGCAAAAGCTTTTTATCTTGATGAAGTCCAAATAGTTCATTTTTGCCCTTGCTTCCCTGGCCTTTGGCAATGCTGCTAGGAAGAAGTTGCTGCGGCTGAGGTCGAAGAGGTTGCTGCCTGTGTTCTCCTCAAGGATTTTGATGGACTCCTGTCTCACATTGAGGCCTTTCATCCATTTTGAGTCTATTTTTTGTGTGGTGTAAGGAAATGGTCCAGTTTCATTCTTCCGCATGTGGCTATCCAATTTTCCCAACACCATTTGTTGAAGAGACTCTTTTTTCCTTTGCACATTCTTTCCAGCTCTGTCAAAGATCAGTTGACCATAGAGTTGAGGGTCCATTTCTGGGCTCTCTATTCTCTTCCATTGATCTACGTGTCTGTGTTTGCACCAGTACCATACTGTCTTGATGATTACAGCTTTGTAATAGAGTTTGAAGTCCAGAATTGTGATGCCACCAGCTTTGCTTTTCTTTTTCAACACTCCTCTATTTGGGGTCTTTTCTGGTTCCATACAAATTTTAGGATTATTTGTTCCAGTTCTTTGAAGAAAGTGGATGCTATTTTGATAGGGATTGCACTGAATGTGTAGATTGCTCTAGGTAGCATTGACATCTTCACAGTATTTGTTCTTCCAATCCATGAGCGTGGAACGTTTTTCCATTTCTTTGTGTCTTCCTCAATTTCTTTCATAAGTATTTTATAGTTTTCTGAGTACAGATTCTTTTCCTCTTTGGTTAGATTTATTCCTAGGTATCTTATGGTTTTGGGTGCAATTGTAAATTGGATCGACTCCTTAATTTCTCTTTCTTCTGTCTTGTTGTTGGTGTATAGGAATGCAACTGATTTCTGTGCATTGATTTTATATCCTGCCACTTGACTGAATTCCTGTATGAGTTCTAGCAGTTGTGGGGTGGAGTCTTTTGGGTTTTCCACATAAACTATCATATCATCTGCAAAGAGGGAGAGTTTGACTTCTTCTTTGCTGATTTGGATGCCTTTTATTTCTTTTTGTTGTCTGATTGCTGTGTCTAGGACTTCTAGTACTATATTAAATAGCAGTGGTGATACTGGACATCCCTGCCATGTCCCTGACCTTAGGGGAAAAGGTCTCAGTTTTTCCCCATTGACAATGATATTTCCTGTGGGTTTTTCATAGATGGCTTTTATGATATTGAGGTATGTACCCTCTACCGCTACATTCTGAAGAGTTTTAATCAAGAAAGGTGCTGTACTTTGTCAAATGCTTTTTCTGCATCTCTTGAGAGGATCATATGATTCTTGTTCTTTCTTTTATTTCTTTTATTTTTTTTGAAGATTTTATTTATTTGACAAAGAGAGAGACAGCGAGAGAGGGAACACAGGCAGGGGAAGGGGAGAGAGAGAACCATGCTTTCCTTGGAGCAGGGAGCCCAATGCGGGGCTTCATCCCAGGACCCCAGGATCATGACCTGAGCCGAAAGCAGATGCTTAACTATTGAGCCACCCAGGCACCCTGTTCTTTCTTTTATTAATGTATCGTATCACATTGATTGGTTTGCGAATATTGAACCAACCTTGCAGCCCAGGGATAAATCCCACTTGGTCCTGGTGAATAATCCTTTTAATATACTGTTGGATCCTATTGGCTAATATTTTGGTGAGAATTTTTGCATCCATGTTCATCAGGGATATTGATCTATAATTCGCCTTTTTGATGGGGTCTTTGTCTGGTTTTGCGATCAAGGTAATGGTGGCATCATAAAATGAGTTTGTAAGTTTTCCTTCCATTTCTACTTTGTGGAACAGTTTCAGAAGAATAGGTATTAATTCTTCTTTAAATGTTTGGTAGAATTCCCCTGGGAAGCCATCTGGCCATAAGCTCTTGTTTGTTGGGAGATTTTTGATGACTGCTTCAATTTCCTTAGTAGTTATGGGTCTATTCAGGATTTTTATTTCTTCCTGGTTCAGTTTTGGTAGTTTATACATCTCTAGGAATGCACCTATTTCTTCCAGATTATCTAATTTGCTGGCATATAGTTGGTCATCATATGTTCTTATAATTGTTTGTATTTCTTTGGTGTTGGTTGTGATCTCTCCTCTTCATTCATGATTTTGTTGATTTGGGTCCTTTCTCTTTTCTTTTTGATAAGTCTGGCCAGGGGTTTATCTATCTTATTAATTCTTTCAAAGAACCAACTCCTAGTATTGTTGATCTGTTCTACCATTCTTTTGGTTTCTATTTCATTGATTTCTGCTCTGATCTTTATTATTTCTCTTCTCCTGCTGGGTTTAGGCTTTATTTGCTGTTCTTTCTCCAGCTCCTTTAGGTGTAGGGTGAGGTTGTGTATTTGAGACCTTTCTTGTTTCTTGAGAAAGGCTTGTATTGCTATGTACTCTCCTCTTACGACTGCCTTTGCTTCATCCCAAAGATTTTGAACAGTTATGTTTTCATTTTCATTGGTTTCCATGGATTTTTTAAATTCTTCTTTAATTTCCTGGTTGACCCATTCATTCTTTAGTAGGATGCTCTTTAGCTTCTATGTATTTGAGCTCTTTCCAACTTTCCTCCTTTCATTCAGTTCTAGTTTCAAAGCATTCTGGTCCAAAAACATGCAGGGAATGATACCAAACTTTTGGTACAAGTTGAGACCTGATTTGTGACCTAGGATGTGATCTATTCTGGAGAATGTCCCGAAGGCACTAGAGAAGAAACTGTATTTTATTGCTTTGGGATGGAATGTTCTGAATATATCTGTGAAGTTCATTTGCTCCAGGGTGTCATTTAAAGTCTTTATTTCCTTGTTGATCTTTTGCTTAGATGATCTCTCCATTTCAGTGAGGGGGGTGTTAAAGTCCCCTACTATTATTGTATTGTTGTTGATGTGTTTCTTTGATTTTGTTATTAATTGGCTTATATAATTGGCTACCCCCATGTTAGGGGCATAGATATTTACAATTTTTAGATCTTCTTGTTCAATAGACCCTTAAGTAGGATATAGTGTCCTTCCTTATCTCTTATTATAGTCTTTGGCTTAAAATCTAATTTGTCTGATATAAGGATTGCCACCCCAGCTTTCTTTTGGTGTCCATTAGAATGGTAAATGGTTTTCCACCCCCCTCACTTTCAATCTGGAGGTGTCTTTGCATCTAAAATGAACCTCTTGCAGACAGCATATCAATGGGTCTTGTTTTTTTTTTTATCCAATCTGATAGCCTGTGTCTTTTGATTGGGCCATTTAGCCCATTTACATTCAAGGTAGTTATTGAAAGATATGAATTTAGTACCACTGTATTGTCTGTAAGGTGACTCTTACTGTATATTGTCTCTGTTCCTTTCTGGTCTATGTTACTTTTAGGCTCTCTCTTTGCTTAGAGCACCCTTCCAATAGTTCTTGTAGGGCTGGTTTTGTGTTTCTGTTTGTCCTGGAAGTTTTTATCTCTCCTTCTATTTTCAGTGACAGCCTAGCTGGATATAGTATTCTTGGCTGCATGTTTTTCTCATTTAGTGCTCTGAATATATCATGCCAGTCCTTTCTAGCCTGCCAGGTCTCTGTGGATAGGTCTCTTGCCAATCTAATGTTTCTACCACTGTAGGTTACAGATCTCTTGTCCCGAGCTGCTTTCAGGATTTTCTTATCTCTGAGACTTGGGAGTTTTACTATTAGATGTCAGGGTGTTGACCTAATTTTATTGATTTTGAGGGGGGTTCTCTGTGTCTCCTGGATTTTGATGCCTGTTTCCTTCCCCAAATTAGGGAAACTCTCAGCTGTAATTTGTTCCAATATATCTTCTGCCCCTCTCTCTCTTTCTTCTTTTTCTGGGATCCCAATTATCCTAATAGTTTTGTCTTATGGTATCATTTATCTCTCAAATTCTGCCCTCATGATCCAGTAGTTGTTTATCTCTCTTTTTCTCAGCTTCTTTATTTTCCATCATTTGTTCTTCTATATCACTAATTATCTCTTCTGCCTCATTTATCCTAGCAGTCAGAGCCTCCATTTTTTATTGCACCTCATTAATAGCCTTTTTGATTTTGACTTGGGTAGATTTTAGTTCTTTTATTTTTCTAGAAAGGGTTTCTCTAGTATCTGCAATACTTTTTTCAAGCCCAGCTAGTATCTTTATAATCATCATTCTGAACTCTAGTTCCGATATCTTACTAATGTCTGTATTGATTAGGTCCCTGGCAGTCGGTACTGCCTCTTGTTCTTTTTTTTGAGGTGAGTTTTTCCATCTTGTCATTTTGTCCAGAGGAGAATAGTTGAATGAGAGAACAAAATGCTAACAGGGTAACAATGTCCCCAGAAAAATATACACTAAACAAATCAGAAGAGACCCAAAACCAGGGGGAAGGAAAGGGAAAGAAAAAAGAAAAAAAAAAGAAAGAAAAAAAAAAAGGATATGATCAAATATGATCAGGCTGGTGAATAGATCAGTGCAACACACTAGATTTTGGGCGTATTTTGGTTTGTTAGAAGAAGCTGCCTCCCAAAATTATAAAGAAAGTATAAAAATAAGGGTATATGTAAGTATAAAAATAAGGGTAAATACGAGGAAGGGATGGAATATGACTTAAAGATGAAAATTATAAATATTTTATAAAAGGAATTGATAAGAAGTTGGTTGAAAAAAGAAAGAAGAGAAATTTAAAAAAAAAGGGGGGGGGAGAGAACATGATCAGGGAGGAGACTAGAACAAAGCCATACACTAGAGATTAGGGCATATTTTGGTCTGTGAGAAGAAACTGTATCCCAAACTTTTAAAGAGAGAACATCTTATATATATATATATATATATATATATATATATATATATATATATATACCAAAAATAACATTAACTACTATGAAAGGATAGAATATGACTCTAAAAATGAAAAATAAAGATTTTTTAAAAAGGGATTGATAAAATGTTGGTTGAAAAAGGGAAAAAGAAAAATTCAAAAAAATAGAAAAAGAAAAAAAAAGAAAATTGAAAAAAAATGAACTTTGAAAGACTAAAGAATCATGGGGAAAAAAGCCATGAATTCTATGTGCTGTATTCCCCCACTGCTGGAGTTCTGCCATTCTCATTGATCCATAGATTTGGTCTTGGCTGGCTGTTCTTGCTGATCTGGGGGAGGGGTCTGTTGCCGTGGTTCTCAAATGTCTTTGCTGGAGGCAGAACTGCCCAGCCCTTGCCGGGGGCGGGCTAAGTAATCTGCTCGGGTTTGCTCTCGGGAACTTTTGTTCCCTGCAAGCTTTCCATACAGCTTTGGAGGATGAGAGTCCAAATGGTGGCCTTCCAATCTCCACTCTGGAGGAGCCAAGAACTCAGTGCCCCACTCCTCAGTGAGCCCCAGAGAAGAGCAGTCACTCACTCTTGTCTCCCCAGTCTCTGGCCACACTCGGTACTCACCCAGCCTGTGACCAAGTGTTTCTATCTCTGGCACACGACCCTATGTGGAGTCTCTAAACCCAGCAGATTCCTGTGGCACGCTCCTGTGCCAATCCTCCTGGGGGAGGTAAAGGAGTCTCCCCGGATCTGCCACTTGCTGGGTCCCTGCTGGAAGAGCAGTGGCCCAACTGTGCCGCGGATCACGGTTTATGGCAACCCCGAGGTGAGAGGCCACTCCTCGGCTCCGTCTTTGCAGCTGGATTCCCTGCTCCGATACCTGGGAGCTCTGTCGCACTCAGGCACCCCCGGTATTTCTGTGACCCCGAGGGTCCTGTAACCACACTGTCCCAGTGAGGGTTCCACCCCCCGCTTAGCCACTGGAGCGACATCCCACAGCAGAGCAGACTTCTAAAAGTTCCAATTTTGTGCTCCGCTGCTCTATCACTTGCCGGTAGGAGCTGACAGAGGCTCCCCAATCCCCCCACACCCACCTTAGTCTATCTTCCAGTATATTGCCTCAGATTCACTTCTCCGCATGCCCTACCTTTCAGAAAGTGGTCGCTTTTCTGTTCAGAGAGTTGCTGCTATTCTTTTCTTCGATCTCCTGTTGAGTTTGTAGGTGTTCAGAATGGTTTGATAGTTATCTAGCTGAATTCTTGGGACCAGACAGAATTTAGGTCTCCTACTCCTCTGCCATCTTGCTCCTCCTCCTGACTCTTGATGGGTACATCTGAGTTAATTTTTGAAAAAAAATGATGGATTTGTTCTGACTTATCCACACTCCATCTTTTTAAAACTTTATGTATGGTTGGAGGTATAAAACTGCCTAAGAAAAGCTAGCTTACTAAAAAGTACCTATCACTGCTAGAAAACATAATATGCTTTAAGCAATTTCCATTGTGAAAAATGATATATAAGTAGAGCCATTCTTAAAATAGAGCTGGAGCAGCCATTTCAGAGGAACTGCCTTGTACATGCTGTTTTCTAAAGCTTTGAACAGCGCCAAACTGCCAACATTCTAAGCAGTCAGCAAGAAAGAGAAAAGACTGATAAAAGTGAACTTTTGCCTAGTGACCACTAACCCTGGCCAATCAGTGAAGTACAAATCTATTCCTGCTTGTATTAATGAACTCTTCTTAAAAACAACTTGGGGCACCTGTGTGGTTCAGTCAGTTAAGCTTCTGACTCTTGATTTTGGCTCAAGTCATGATCTCAGGGTCATGGGATTGAGCCCCATGTCAGATCCATGCCCAGTGGGGATTCTGCTAGAGAGTCCCTCTCTCCCTCTCCTTCTGCCCCTCCCCTTCATATGTGCTATTTTGAGCTCTCTCTCAAATAAATAAATCTTAAAAAAAAAAAAGTACCTAATCTTCATTTTTTTTCCCTGTAAAAACCTTCAGTTCAGCTGCTAACACTATTTGGGGTTCTACCTATCTGTGTACCCCAAACTGCAATTATTTTATCCCAAATAAACATATTGCTTCTTGAAATGGTTTCTTATCTGTAGGTTGACACCATCAAATTCTTAACCAAAAAAGATTAGAAATTATATCTTAAATCCTTATTTTAGATCAACACAAGAATCATTTGTTGAATTTCTATGTGTCATGAACTATAGCAGAAGCCAGGAAATTGAAGAGCACAGCACTAATTTCAATAAGTTTGCAGTCAGTTAACAGATGAAGTAATGTTTATGTAATATATGCCATGATGAACACTCAGTGGAGGGAATGGGAATTAAGAAAGATGTCCTGGAGGGAATGAGACTTGAGCTGGCCCCTGAAAAATAAGTAGAAACTAACCAGGTAATGAACAAACAAAAGAGGCACTTAATAAAGACATTTTTTCCTAAGATATTTGTATTATGAAGGGTACAATTAATTTCATAAATTGGTATTCACATTATTAACCCAATATAAGATCAATAATTATTAGAATTATTAACCAATGACTGTGAGGTTTTTTTAAGATTTATATTAGAGAGATAGAGCACACAAGGGGGAGCGGCAAGGGGGAGAATCACAAGCAGACTCCACGCTGAGCGTGGAGCCCAAATGAGGCACTCAATCTCACAACCCTGAGATAGTGATCTGCTCCTAAACTAAGAGTCAGATGCTGAACTGACTCTGCCATGCTGGTGCCCCAGTGACAGTGTTTCAATAATGAAAGAGTTATATTTAATAGTCAAAAAAAATAAACACACACACTAATAGAAACTACGAAAATCAAGATACATAGTTTTCATCAGTTGAGGAAGTTACGGTCTATAAATTTGCTGTATTAACAATACTGAACTACTTGTTGATACAGTTGATGTTGATATACATTTATCACAGAGACTACATTCTTAAATCCTGAAATAACTCAGATAAGGTAGATTCTATTTTCATGCTAAAAAAGAGTAAACATGGTTCAGGAGTGTTAAATGACTTGCCTCAGGCCACTCCACTAACATGTTAGATTTAGGTTCAAATGCCAGCAACTGACTGAGAGCAGGAGCTTCTTTCACTGCACTGCCCCCTACCATCTCCATTCCTCTGGTCATCTCTTTGGGGGAGCTGAAACATGAAGACAGAGCATCACTTTGTTCCACTACAGCTGGGAATGTATGCTTTAGGTGATTCACATTTTTCTCCACTTTATACTTGTCTGAAAATGACCATGAAGCTCCTCAAGTACTGATTTGAGGGTTACAAATAAATCTTGGTGAATAGTTGAATTCTCAAATATGGAATCAGCAACTAATGAAGATCAACTACAATATTAATGGTCAACTTATTCTGAAATAGTGGAAAATATCAGGAAAGAGGCAAAAAATAAGTAACAAGTAATTAAAAGATTTCAGAACACCATATTTATCATAAATCAAATAGGAAAGGACTTTGGGAGAGATGGTTTGGTAGTAGGATCCTAAGCTCACCTCCTCCCACAAATACAACTAGATAACACTCATGTCAGTGTAAATAACCTAAAAAATGACCCGAAGAGTGGCAGAACAAACACCACAACTAAATGTAGGGAAGAGGGGCGCCTGGGTGGCTCATTCATTAAGCATCTGCCTTTGGTTCAGGTCATGATTCCAGGGTCCTGGGATCGAGCCCCGCATCAGGCTCCCTGCTCTGCAGGAAGCCTGCTTCTCCCTCTCCCACTACCCTTGCTTGAGTTCCCTCTCTCACTGTGTCTCTCTCTGTCAAATAAATAAATAAAATCTTTTAAAAAAATAATAAATGTAGGGACGAGGCCACACTGAAGAGGGTAGAAGGGCAAAGATGCAGTAGGGAGCTAAATGAACAGATGGGTCTGTTCACAGGAGGGTGGGACATATGAGTGCAGAGAGGGGAAAGAGACACTTACAGAGGGGTGCCTGCACAGGGAAGATGAATCTCTGTAACATGTGGCTTTGAAAACCAGAGAGGCGGAATTTGATGTGTTCTTACAACCAATAGGACTTAAAGTCTGAACATTAACGATCAGCAGGCTTGGTTTGGAAAGAGCCTGGAGGGCAATAGGAAATAGAGTACCATCCCTTAAAGAAACAACAGGAAAAAGAGCTCATGGAGATAAAGCATAGAAACAGCAGTTTAAAAAACTCTTGGGGCATAAGGGAAGGGGAGCTATTTACTAATCTCAGAGCAAGTCCTGGAGGCACAGGGTTCCCTCAGGGAGTTCTCTGAGAACAAAGGAGATGGCAGGTGCCATTTACTTCCCCCTTTTCCCAACATACACAGAGCCACCTGCAGGAACCTGTACAGTGCCAGAATTCACTACCTAATTTACTTACACCAGGCCCTGCCCCTCCAGCTGTGCTTGCCTTATTCCCAGCACTGTAGGACCCTTCCCCTAGAAAACCAGCTCAAACTTTGCCAATACTACATCACCCAACTGTGCACTTTGCAAGGGGCCTTTGTCTGATGGCAGTGGCTAGTCACCTCCCAGAAAGGACTCACACACTTTGTTAGCACATAATTTTGACAATGCAAATCAGCTGTGGCTGGCACGGTCTCAACAGGAGCAGCACATCTTCTATAGAAGAGGACCAGCACACACCTTAAAACTGCACACCCCGCCCACTAATTTCAAGAGCAAGAGACATAGCTGACTTTCCTAACAGAAACAGACACAGAGAGTTAGAAAAAACAAGGTTATGTCCCAAAGGAAATGTCCCAAAGGGAAGAACGGGGCAAAATCACAGCAAGAGACCTAGGAGAAACTGAGGTAAGAAATATGCCTGATAAACAATTTAAAGTAATGATCATAAAGATACTCTCATTGGACCTGAGAAAAGTGGAGGACATCAGTGAGGCCCTTAACAAAAAGATAAAAAAAGAACAAATCTGAGATGAAGAACACAATAACTGAAATTAAAAATACACTAGATGCATTAAATAGCAGACTACAGGAGATAGAAAAACAAATCAGTGACCTGGAGGACAGAATAATGGAAAGTAACCAAACTAAGCAGGTGAGAGAAAAAAAAAATTATGCAAATTGAGAACAGTTTTAAGGAATTCAGTGATTCCATCAAGCATAATAACATTTTTCATTATAGGATTCCCGGAAGCAGAAGAGAGAGAAAAAGGGACAGAAAATTCATTTGAAGAAATAATAGCTGAAAATTTCCTAATACTGGAAACAGAAACAAATTCAGATACAGGAGG
This sequence comes from Mirounga angustirostris, assembly GCF_029215605.1. Taxonomy (NCBI): domain Eukaryota; kingdom Metazoa; phylum Chordata; class Mammalia; order Carnivora; family Phocidae; genus Mirounga; species Mirounga angustirostris. The sequence goes on along the minus strand of NW_026991710.1, from coordinate 146,279,288 downwards.
CACAGAGATCCCCCAACAAAATCACCCAAGGAGGTCCACACCAAGAAACATAGTAATTAAAATGGCAAAAGTAGTAAGAAAGAGAGCATTTTAAAAACCCCAAAAGAAAAGAAAATAGTTACGTATGAGAGAAATCCTATCATGCTATCAGTGGATTTTTCAGCAGAAACTCTCCAAGCCAGAAGAGAGTGGCATGATATATTCAAAGTGCTGAACGGGAAAAATATGCAGCCATGAATACTCTATCCAACAAGACTATCATTCAGAATAGAAGGAGAGATAAAGACTTTCCCAGACAAACCAAAGTTAATGGAGTTCATGACCATTAAACCAGGCCTGTAAAAATGTTAAAGGGGACTCTTTGAGTGGAAAGGGAAGATCATAAATCGAGTAAGAAAAGCAGTAATCACAAATGCAGCAAAAGTAAGTATATCTGTAAAAATCAGTCAAGAGGCTCACAATATAAGAGGATGTAAAGTATGATACCGTATACCTAAAATATGGGGAGGAGAGAAGAATGGATTCAAACTTAAGTAACCATCCACTTAATATAGACTGCTATATGCAGAAAGTGTTATATATAAACCTAATGGTAGCTACAAATCAAACACCAGTAACATATGAAAATAATAAAGAGAAAGGGATCCAAGTATATCACTAAAGAAAACCAGAAAACCATGAAAGAGTGTAAGAGAAGAAAGGATCAGGAAAAAAACACAAAAACAACCACAGAACAAGTACTAAAATGGCAATAAATACATATATATCAGTAATTACTGTGAATGTAAATGGATTAAATATTCCAGCCAAAAGGTGAAAGAACTGATTTAAAAAAACTAAAAAACAAACAAAACCAACCCAACTATATGCTGTCTACAAGAGACTTATTTCAGATATAAGGATACCTGCAGATTGAAAGTGAGAGAATGAAGAAACATTTATCATGCAAATAATGTCAAAAGAAAGCTGGAGTAGCAATACTTGTATCAAACAAAATAGACTTTAAAATAAAGACTAACAAGAGACAGATTACTGTATAATAATACAGGAGACAATCCAACAAGAAGACATAACAATTGTAAATATTTACACACCCAACAAAGGAGCACCCAAATATATAAAAGAGTTAATAAGCAACACAAAGGAACTAATTGATAGTAATACAATAATAGTAGGGGACTTTAATAACCTATTTAACATCAATGGATAGATCATCTAAACAGAAAATCAACAAGGAAACAATGGCTTTGAATGACACATGGGACCAGATGGATTTAACAGATATATTCAGAACATTCCATCCTAAAACAACAGAATACACATTCTTTTCAATGCACATTGAACACTCTCTAGAATAGATCACATATTAGGTCACAAAACAAGCCTCAACAAATTAAAAAAGATCAAAGTCACATCATGCATCTTTTCTGACCACACTATGAAACCAGAAATCAACCACAAGAAAAATCATGGAAAGAGCACAAACACATGGAGGTTAAACAACATGCTACTAAAGAATGAATAGGTCAACCACGAAATCAAAGAAATAAAAAAATTACACGGAGACAAGTGAAAATCGAAAACACACGATCCAAAATCTGTGGGATGCAGCAAAAGCAGTTCTAAGAGGGAATTCTACAAAATACAGGCCCACCTCAAGAAGCAAGGCAAATCTCAAACAACCAACCTAATGTTACACCTGAAGGAGCTAGAAAAGGAGAACAAACAAAATCCAAAATCCAAATCCAGAAGGAAGAAAATAATAAAGATTAGAGCAAAAGAAAGCACTTTTCTTTGAAAAGTTCAACAAAATTGATAAACCTCTAGCAAGAATTGCACTAAGAGAGAGAAAGAGGACAGAAAGAAAATGAAGAAAGAAAGAAAAGAAAGAAAGAGAAAGAAAGAAAGAAAGAAAGAAAGAAAGAAAGAAAGAAAGAAAGAAAGAAAGAAAGAAAGAAAGAAAGAAAGAAAGAAAGGGCAGAAATAACATCTGACACCAAAGAAATACAGGAATTGTAAGAGAATATTATGAAAAATTATATGCCAACACATTGGACAACTCAGAAGAAATGGATAAATTCCTAAAAATACAACCTACCAAAACTGAAGCAGGAAGAAATAGAAAATTTGGACAATGCAATGAAATTGCATTGAAATTGAATCAGTAATCAAAAAAACTCCCAGCAAGCAAAAGTCCATGACCAGATAATTTCACAGGGGGAATTCTACCAAACATTTAAAGAAGAAGTAATACATATTCTTCTCAAACTATTCCAAAATTTAAGAGGAAGGAAAACTTATAAATTCATTCTATGAGGCCAACATTTCCCTGATACTAATACCAGATAAAGACACCACAAAAAAAAAAAAAAAAAGAAAACTGATCAATATCTCTGATGAACATAGATGCAAAAACCCTCAATAAAATACTAGCAAACAGAATCCAACAATACTTTTAAAAAATCATTCACCATGATCAAGTGGAATTTATTCCTGGGATGCAAGAGTTGTTCAGTATTCCCAAATCAATCAACATAATACATCACATCCATAAAAGAAATGATACAAACCATATGATCATTTAAATACATGTAGAAAAGCATCTGACAAAGGACAACATCCATTCATGATAAAAGCCCTCAACAAAGTAGGTTCAGAGAGACATACCCCAACATAATAAAGGCCATATGTGAAAAGCCCACAGCAAACATCAATGAGGAAAAACTGAGAACTTTTCTTCTGAGATCAGGAACAAAACAAGAATGTCCACTCTCACCATTTTTATTTACATATTAAAGAAGTTCTAGCCGCAGCAATCAGACAAGAAAAAGGAATAACACGCATCCAAATTGATAAGGGAAGAAGTAAAACTTTCACTATTTGCAGATGCCATGATACTGTGTATAAAAAACTCTAAGGACTCCACCAAAAAACTGCTAGAACTGATAAATGAATTCAGTAAGGGTGCAGGATATAAAATCAATGTGCAGAAATTTGTTGTATTTCTATACACTAATAATAAAGCAGCAGAAAGAGAAATGAAGAAAATAATCCAGTTACAATTGCACCAATAATAAAATACCTAGGAATATCCTTAATCAAAGAGGTGAAAGACCTGTACTCTGAAGACTATAAAACACTGATGAAAGCAATTGATGATGACACAAAGAAAGGGAGAGACATTCCATGCTCATGGATTGGAAGAACAAATATTGTTAGAATGTCCATATTACCCAAAGCAATCTTTAGCAGATTTAAAGCAATCCCTATCAAAATACCAACAGCAATTTTCACAGAACTAGAAAATATCTTAAAATTTGTATGGAATTACAAAAGAACACAAATAGCCAAAGCAATGTTGGGGGAAAAAAAAAAGGCAAAGCTATAGGTATCACAGATCCAGACATCTAGTTATATTACAAAGCTGGAGTAATCAAAACAGTATGGTACTGACACAAAAACAGACACACAGATAAATGGAATGGAATAGAAAGCTCAAAAATAAACCCATGATTATATGGTCAATTAATCTGATAAAGCAGGAAAGAATATGCAATAGAAAAAAAGACAGTCTCTTCAACAAATGGTGTTGGGAAAACTGGAGAGCTACATGCAAAAGAATGAAAGTGAACCACTTCCTACACCATACACAAAAATAAACTCAAAATGGATTAAGGATCTAAATGTGAGACCTCGAACCATAAAAAATCCTAGAAGAGAGCACAGGCAGTAACTTCTCTGACATAGGCCATTGCGACATTTTTCTAGATGTCTCCTGAGAAAAGGGAAACAAAACCAAAAATAAACTATTGGGATTACATCAAAATAAAAAGCTTCCTCAAAGCAAAGGAAATAATCAACAAAACTGAAAGACAACCTACTGAATGGGAGAAGATACTTGCAAATAACACATCTGGTATAAGGTTAGTATCCCAAATATATAAAGACCTTATGCAACTCAACATCAAAAAAACCCAAATAATCCAATTTAAAAAATGGGCAGAAGACATGAACAGACAAATAATCCAATTTAAAAAATGGGCAGAAGACATGAACAGACATTTCTCCAAGGAAGACATCCAGATGGCCAACAGAAACATGAAAAGATGCTCAACATTACTCATCATCAAGGCAATGAAAATCAAATTTAATGAGATATCAGCTAACACCGGTCAGAATGGCTAATTTTTTTTTTTTTTTTAAAGAAACAGAAAGTGTTGGTGATGATGTGGGAAAGAACGAACCCTCATGTTGTTGGTGAGACTGCAAACTGGTGCAACCACTGTGGTAAAGAGAATGGAGGGTCCTCAAAAAATTAAAAACAGAACCACCATATGATCCAGTAATCACACTATTGGGTATTTACCCAAAGAAGAGAAAAACACTAAATCAAAAGCTATATATGCACTCTCATGTTTACTGCAGCATTATTTATAATAGTCCAATTATGGAAGCAGCCCAAGTGTCCACTGATAGATAAATGGATAAAAAAGTAGTGGTATATATACACAATGGAACATTAGTCACCCATGAAATCCTGCCATTTGCAACAACATGGATGGAACTACAGAGTATAATGCTAAGTGAAATGAGTCTGTCAGAGAAAGACAAATACCATATAATTTCATTTACATGTGGAATTTAAGAAACAAAACAATTGAACAAAGGGGAAAAAATAAAAGAGACAAACCAAAAAGCATACTCTTAACTATAGAGAACAAACTCATAGTTACCAAAGGGAAGGTCTGTGGGGGGATGAGTGAAATAGGTAAAGAGGATTAAGGGTACTTATCTTGAGGAGCGCTGAGTAATATAAGGAATTTTTAGATCACTGTATTGTACACCTAAAACTAACATAACACTACATTAACTACACTGGAATTAAAATGAAATTAAAATAAAATAAAATAAAACAAATGACAATATTATGATGGGTATCAATCAGTGTATTGAAAAAAAGGGAAAACTAAAAGTGTACTGAAACCTTAATCTACAGTGTGTGCTTCTGTAGAAATATTTGGTAAAGTAATATTATTACCATTGGGGAGCTATGATGATAATTGTTTGTCCACAATTTATTGGGGATGAATTATACAATGGGATACTCTGCCTATATTACTGAGGTTATTAGGAGCTGTTGTCACAAATAAAGCTTAAATGCTAGTTGTTTAGTGGATACAAGTGTTTTTTCTCAATAGTGTAATAGTTAAAAACAAGTGTTCTGCTTGATAGGTGTATTTCCTTTTTATAATAATTCAGAGAGCTGGATTCCTCTCATCTTGTGGCACCATCATCCCTTAGACATTCTGATCATCTCCATCCCATTGGCTTAAGGGAAAAACAGATTTCAGAGAGCATATTACTTCCTAAAAATGTTGGCTGGGAAGATAGATATAAATATAGATAGATATAGATATAGATATAGATAGATATAGATAGATAGATATATTCATGTTCCATTAATAAGAACCAGCCTCATGACCACATACAAATTCAAGAGAGTTGGAAAATGAAATCCCAGTCAGGGCAGTCATTGCCAGTACTAGCATGGTAATATGGAAAAGGAAGCATCCATTTTTAATGGAGCATTGACATTACCATTGATATGAAAATATCTAATGTAAGTCCCTGGTTTAATATCCTTAACAGCATTTTAATTTTTTCTTCTGACCCAGAATACATACACTGTCATCATATACCTAAAGTCACCTTTAATTTTCTCTCAAAACCAAGAGACTAGCAAGCATTTGTCTTCTAGATGCAAATGACCCAAGCAAACAGGGTAATTTTGGATGAAAAAATAAAAACAATTAAGAAGCATCAGCCTCCTACATAATTGGAAGTTTATAAAATTACCTCCATTTCATTTAGTAGCCTTTGCTAAGCAAGTGGGTTCATTAATACATGAACCAGTTAGTGACTGAATAAGTATGTTGGTAAGAAATTTCAACATTTGGATACTGAAGGTCATCAAGTGTTATTCATAGAATGGAGAACAGAAGATTAATGTCTATAGCTTGGAGACAAGCAAACCTGCAGATATGTTGGATACACTATTTCATGCTGATTGTTGTAATGGAGCTGTGGTAATATACTGTGGAGATCTCAATCAGCTGAAAACAAGCAACTCTGAAGAGAATCCTTGCCACAGTAACCATTTCTGACTAAATTGCTTGTTATCTTTACAAAGCAACCCTATTGGTGCCATTTATTTGCATGTTTCCTATTGCCCTAAGTACAATTCTCAATGTTATATCTGTTCTTGGGCAATCACTCTTCTTCAACAGTAATCAGTACTTCCCCCAATCCCAAGTGGTCACAACCCCACATCCAGCACCCACAAATGTAAGGTGCTCTGGATGATATCTACTGCTCCACTTCTATAATCTGTCAGGCCAATAAAGTACATCAAGACATTAGCCTAATTAATATGAAACTCCTCCAAGCCTTATCTGGAAACAAAGCCTACAATAGAAACGAAGAGTTTAAAAGGGAAGATGAAATTCAAAATACTGCAGAGCCCTATCATCTATTCAGAAACTTGGCAGGCATCAAAACATCCAAGGCTTCCCAAGAAGATAATACAGGTGCCCATGTTATGAAACACAAGAGCAACAATGGCGGGATCTTGCTTATCTAGGGGAAAAAAACACACCTCAGATGTAAATGGTGAAATGGTAACAAAGTTAATCAAGCAGGGTAAAGTGAACATTAAAAAAAAAAAAAAAAAATGGTAACCCCGATCTTCATCCTCAGAGTCAAACAATGACCGCAACCATTGTAACTGGCAAATGAGTTAGAGAAAGGATGATATTCCAGCTCCAGAATTTAAGAGGTAACATTAACAATATGAATGAACATTAAGCTACCCCATTCGCTGAACACCTGCAATTCCACTGTCTCACTGCACGACATGTGTGCTATTATAAAGGCAATTGTACAAATATAAAGCTTGTTTTTAATCATATATATTTTGAAGCTGGCATTTTTTTAATATTAAATTCTAGAAGAAATTCAGAGAAAGACATTTTCTTTTTCACTTTTCTCAGATGTACAAATTCTACATGAATACTGAATAACTACTGTTGCTTTAATCACAAATAGAAAATTACTAATAGAAATCATTATAGCAATCACTAATAGAAAAGTCTACTGATGATTGGTCAACCAGGAAATTAAAGAAGAATTTTTAAGAAATCATGGAAACAAATGAAAATGAAAACACAACTGTTCAAAATCTTTGGGATGCAGCAAAAGTAGTCCTAAGAGGAGAGTACATAGCAATACAAGCCTTTCTCAAGAAGCAAGAAAGTTCTCAAATACACAACCTAACCCTACACCTAAAGGAGCTGGAGAAAGAACAGCAAATAAAGCCTAAACCCAGCAGGAGAAGAGAAATAATAAAGATCAGAGCAGAAATCAATGAAATAGAAACCAAAAGAACAGTAGAACAGATCAACGAAACTAGGAGCTGGTTCTTTGAAAGAATTAAGAAGATTGATAGACCCATGGCCAGAATTATTAAAAAGAAAAGAGAAATAACCCAAATAAATAAAATTGTGAATGAAAGAGGAGAGATCACAACCAACACCAAAGAAATACAAAAAGTTATAAGAACATATTATGAGCAACTACATGCCAGCAAATTAGATAATCTGGAAGAAATGGATGCATTCCTAGAGATGTATAAACTACCAAAACTGAACCAGGAAGAAATAAAAATCCTGAATAGACCCATAACTGCTAAGGAAATTGAAGTAGTAATCAAAAATCTCCCAACAAGAGCCCAGGGCCAGATGGCTTCCCAGGAGAATTCTACCACACATTTTTTTTTTTTTTAAGATTTTATTTATTTGACAGAGAGAGACAGAGCGAGAGAGGGAACACAAGCAGGGAGAGTGGGAGAGGGAGAAGCAGGCTTCCTGCTGAGCAGGGAGCCCGATGCGGGGCTGGATCCCAGGACCCTGGGATCATGGTCTGAGCTGAAGGCAGATGCTTAACGACTGAGCCACCTAGGTGCCCCAGAATTCTACCAAACATTTAAAGAAGAATTAATACCCATTCTTCTGAAACTGTTCCAAAAAGTAGAAATGGAAGGAAAACTTCCAAACTCATTTTATGAGGCCAACATTACCTTGATCTCAAAACCAAAGACGCCATCAAAAAGGAGAATTATAGACCAATATCCCTGATGAACATGGATGCAAAAATTCTCACCAAAATATTAGCCAATAGGATCCAATAATACATTGAAAGGATTATTCACCACGATCAAGTGGGATTTATCCCTGGGCTGCAAGGTTGGTTCAACATCCACAAACCAATCAATGTGATACAATACATTAATAAAAGAAAGAACAAGAACCATATGATTCTCTCAAGAGATGCAGAAAAAGCATTTGACAAAGTACAGCACCTTTCTTGATTAAAACTCTTCACAGTGTAGGGATAGAGGGTACATACCTCAATATCATAAAAGCCATCTATGAAAACCCACAGCAAATATCATTCTCAATGGGGATAAACTGAGCTTTTTCCCTAAGGTCAGGGACACGGCAGGGATGTCCGCTATCACCACTGCTATTTAACATAGTATTGGAAGTCCTAGCCACAGCAATCAGACAACAAAAAGAAATAAACGGCATCCAAATTGGCAAAGAAGTCAAACTCTCACTCTTTGCAGAAGATATACTTTATGTGGAAAACCCAAAAGACTCCACCCCGAAACTGCTAGAACTCATACAGGAATTCAGTCAAGTGGCAGGAAATAAAATCAATGCACAGAAATCAGTGGCATTTATATATACCAACAGCAAGACAGAAGAAAGAGAAATTAAGGAGTCGATCCCATTTACAATTGCACCCAAAACCATAAGATACCTAGGAATAAATCTAACCAAAGAGGAAAAGAATCTGTACTCAGAAAACTATGAAATACTTAAGAAAGAAATTGAGGAAGACACAAAGAAATAGAAAAACGTTCCACGCTCATGGATTGGAAGAACAAATACTGTGAAAATGTCAATGCTACCTAGAGCAATCTACACATTCAATGCAATCCCTATCAAAATAGCATCCACTTTCTTCAAAGAACTGGAACAAATAATCCTAAAATTTCTATGGAACCAGAAAAGACCCCGAATAGCCAGAGGAGTGTTGAAAAAGAAAAGCAAAGCTGGCATCACAATTCTGGACTTCAAATTCTATTACAAAGCTGTAATCATCAAGACAGTATGGTACTGGCACAAAAACAGACACATAGATCAATGGAAGAGAATAGAGAGCCCAGAAATGGACCCTCACTTCTATGGTCAACTAATCTTCGACAGAGCTGGAAAGAATGTCCAATGGAAAAAAGACAGTCTCTTCAACAAATGGTGTTGGGAAAATTGGACAGCCATATGCAGAAGAATGAAACTGGACCATTTCCTTACACCACACACAAAAATAGACTCAAAATGGATGGAAGGCCTCAAAATCCTTGAGAACACAGGCAGCAACCTCTTCAACCCCAGCCACTTCAACTTCTTCCTAGAAGCATTGCCAAAGGCCAGGGAAGCAAGGGCAAAAATGAACTATTCGGACTTCATCAAGATAAAAAGCTTTTGCACAGCAAAGAAACAGTCAACAAACCAAAAGACAACCGACAGAATGGGAGAAGATATTTGCAAATGACATATCAAATAAAAGGCTAGTATCCAAAATCTATAAAGAACTTATCAAACTCAACACCCAAAGAACAAAGAATCCAATCAAGAAATGGGCAGAAGACATGAACAGACATTTTTCCAAAGAAGACATCCAAATGGCCAACAGACACATGAAAAAGAGTTCAATATCACTTGGCATCAGGGAAATCCAAATCAAAACCTCAATGAGATAGCACCTCACACCAGTCAGAATGGCTAAAATTAACAAGTCAGGAAACGACAGATGTTGGCAGGGATGTGGAGAAAGGGGAACCCTCCTACACTGTTGGTGGGAATGCCAGCTGGTGCAGCCACTCTGGAAAACAATATGGAGGTTCCTCAAAAAGTTGAAAATAGAGCTATCCTATGACCCAGCAATTGCACTACTGGGTATTCACCCCAAAGATACAAATGTAGTGATTCGAAGGGGTATGTGCACCCCAATGTTTATAGCAGCAATGTCCACAATAGCCAAACTGTGGAAAGAGCCAAGATGTCCATAAACAGATGAATGGATAAAGAAGAAGTGGTATATATATATACAATGGATATTATGCAGCCATCAAAAGGAATGAAATCTTGCCATTTGCAAGGACGTGGATGGAACTAGAGGGTATTATGCTAAGTGAAGTAAGTCCATCAGAGAAAGTCAAGTATCATATGATCTCACTGATACGAGGAATTCTTAATCTCAGGAGGGTTTTTTGGGGGGGGTGTGGGAATGGGTTAGCCCGGTGATGGGTATTAAGGAGGGCACGTATTGAATGGAGCACTGAGTGTTATTAAGCAAACGATGAATCATGGAACACTACATTCAAAACTAATGATGTAATGTATGGTGAGTAACATTACATATAAAGTAAAATTAAAAAAAAAAGGAAAGAAAAGTCTACTGATGGTCTTTGAAAGATAAAGGATTCTGGTAACCACCAGGCATCTTTCTTTATAGCATGTTGTGTGAATTTCTAAAAATACCTAGATTTTTGTTTGCTTGCTTGTTTTACTCAGCAAATTTTTGCACTCAAGATCTTTCTCCTCTGCCAACAAAATATACTGCATACATATACACATCGTGGGCAGGACCTAGCTTCCCTGGATAGCTCAATGTCACAGTAAATATCAAGTTTACTCATGTGAGGTTATAAACAAAATTCCAAAATCTGGGTAAATTATGAAAAAACTGTAAAAGTCTCTTCTAGGGATGCAGCAACTCATATTATTAATAAAATTTGCATAGAAATATTTATTTTCTAAAATGAGCCATGAATTTTACATATTATCTTAGTCCTTATGCATTATATATGATAAACTAATATTTTTCATAATATATTACAAGTTATCTTGATATGCTACAAATTTACTAATTATTTATGTCATGAGTTCCACTATCTTTAAAAAATATCTAGTTTTATACCCTATTTTTTAGGTTCTATAAAATTCCTCAATACTGGAATTTTATAAAGAAAATAAAAAATAACAGTATGCTAGGCGCCTGGGTGGCTCAGTTGGTTAAGCGACGGCCTTCGGCTCAGGTCATGATCCTGGAGTCCCGGGATCGGGTCCCGCATCGGGTTTCCTGCTCGGCAGGGAGTCTGCTTCTCCCTCTGATCCTCCCCCATCTCATGCTCTCTCTCTCTGTCTCATTCTCTCTCTCAAATAAATAAATAAAATCTTAAAAAAAAAATAACAGTATGCTGATCAATTCGTTTAAATCTCTCTTCAATCAAGACGGTATCTTGATCTGTAAGGGCCAGAAATTAGTCCAAAAAATTAATTGATGTATTATTTGTGAATCTTCTTCATAGTCATGTTAATACTTTTAATTTCTTGTTCCATTCCACTTACATTCTATTAAAATATCCCTTTTGTGTATGTTTCATACTAAGTTGTTTTCTATTTACAAGTATAGTTTTTAAAAGTTTTTAATCCTTTTTGGCCAATCTTAGATCAGTTTGAGATTCTATGTAAATCTCTGCTAGCACTACTGATAGTAAGCCACAATTCTATAAAATATCTTTGGTTAAGAGAAATTCAACATTTAGGGCGCCTGGGTGGCTCAGTCGTTAAGCGTCTGCCTTCGGCTCGGGTCGTGATCCCAGGGTCCTGGGATCGAGCCCCACATCGGGCTCCCTGCTTGGCGGGGGGCCTGCTTCTCCCTCTCCCACTCCCCCTGCTTGTGTTCCCTCTCTCGCTGTGTCTCTCTCTGTCAAATAAATAAATAAAATCTTAAAAAAAAAAAAAAGAGAAATTCAACATTTATTGTCTACCATAAAGAATCATCACTCATCGTTTATACCTTATAGCTACTATTCCCAGTATGTGTCTGAGAGTGGTTAAATCAAGTTTAGTACGTATTTCATCAAGACATTCCATTTTGGGGCACATTAATAAGTGTTGTATGTAAGGACTGAATTGTTTCAAATAATGTCATTGGCATAGACACATTTGAGGCCATATCTCCTAGTAATAAATTCAAACTGTGTATCACAATTGACACAAAGAACATGCCTGGATTGGGCTAAAAGTCTGGCTTATCTATATTTTTCTTCACCAACACTGTCATTTCATAAAGTTGTCCCTTATAATCTTTTAAACCAATGCATGAAACTGTAAGTTCTTTTAATAATTAATGTAAGCCAATATGCTAGATTTTTTGTATAACAATGGAAACAATTTCAACTTCTTTGGTTTTTCTGACTGTTATTTCACCATTAATATTAATTGTTCACATAACTTTTCACTGACACAAAGTGAATAATATTTACTTTGATAATTTCATTTACACACTTTTTTCCTCACTTTATCTACTACTAATAATCTCCTGTTCAATACTTCATTCTGTTTCATTGTTTTTTGAACTTTCTACATGTTCAAACGTCTATATGTTCAAACGAAAGGAGATCTAGAGAGGAGACTTTTCTTTATAATTGTTATATGATAGGGAAGCCAGCCAGCAAAGAAACTGCTTTCAAAGATGCAGTGGAGAAGGAATCTTACAGGAGTTTGGTTGTCAAAGCCACTGTGAAGACAAGTAGCAGAGGTTCCTGAAAGAGAATCCACAAAGTTTCAAGGGTTCTGGAATAAAAGTTTTTACTAAAACAAGATATGGGTTGCAGTGATTATGAACAAAAGGGCCTTAGCATTTTCTTGAAAAAAGTTCTGATAGTTCTTTCTTAGTAACTTAGTTTTAAGTCAAAGTCAAGTAGACTTTTCTACCTGGAATGAATGGGCCCAGGGGAAAATTTTATGATAAAAGAAGGATTCAAGATAGTTTAGAAAAGTACAGATTTTGGGGGGCATGAATTGCAACATGATGAGAAATAATAAAAGAAGCTTGGCTAGAAAATTATACTTTGTCACACAAAAATCTATTGCATCTATTTATTTATTTATTTATTTATTTATTTATTTATTTATTTATTTTAGCAAAATAAGGAAGCTTTTATTTATTTTTTCATTGTGGCTAACTGAACACAATGAAAAAATAAAATTAAAAAAAATCTATTGCCTTTATGAGAAGATTCACTTGTGAAAAAAAAATCAGAGAAAATATTTGAGTTAGTCTTTTCTCTCACTTAAGCACTCTTCTACCCAAAAAGCACCCCACTCTTCTAAGTAATGTCTACTACAGAATTCACCAATCATAACATGACCCTGCCTTCAGATCACAGCTGTTAGTTGGAAAGACATGGGGCAGGAGATGTGGGGAAGATTTTCTCTAAGGCTTGAAGGGTGAGAGTCATAAGACCGGATGTGTAGCATTACGGATCCGGCTCTGCCAGCACCAAATGGTGGGGTTCCAAGTAGTAAAAGTGTCCGTGGTTCCTTTAATACATATATTTGTGTGTGTGTGATTGTGAGATACACAGCCTTTAATTATGGAGCCTATATCATGAGCCAGTTATACTTCTCTTTAAACATGCTATTAATGGTCAAGATAAAGTAACTCAATCATAGCGAAAAACAATTAGATACTGCCTATAATAAGGTCAAGATTGTAAAGTTACCTCCCTCTTAATGAAATTTGTTTGTAATTCTTACAGAATATACTTTGAACCAGCCATCCAGTTATTTTGTGTGCCATCTGGTTAAACAAGAGAGTAAAAGCTTACTGCCATCAAAATAAATATCCCTGGTTGGCACTACTTCAGTAATTTACCTGGCCTAAGGTCATTCTAAAGCAGTTTAAATGCATCATTAATCCACAATCCTCTAAAATACTAAAATACTTAAATAAATTACAATGGAGTAGGATGAGCCTGAAGATAGGAAAAAACTGTCAAGACATGATGCATTTAAATGATGCAAAAAAAGTCTCTAAGACTCATGAATAAATTATTGCTAAAATGAAAGGCATGATGAAGAGCCTAAAGGACATGATACATCCAGTTTTATTTTGTCCAGGAAGATTTAGAAAATGAATCTTGGATTTTCACCTTTCTACTTGAGCATTTTCATTCACTTACTTTTAACACCTTGGTAACTTAAATTTTCATGTTCATTTTTATCATATCCTTTTTTTCTTATTTCAATCTTTTTTTATTCTCTTGATTGCTGTCCTTTTATTGCTAGCAATCTGTAGTATACATCAATCATACCTATGTGTGTATTCATGTGTGTGTGTTTTGGAAGTGGGGGACATAAGTAGGGTTACCATTATTAAAGCTGACATAACTATAAAAAATTAAGGAAGAGGCAGCAAGTTAGAGACACAAATTTATGAAATATAGATCACCAAGGACTTTATTTTCCCTTAAATCAATAGATACCCCAAAAATATCTTATAATGTCTTGCTTCCAGATGAACATCTGACCAATCAGTAAGGCAGATTAAAAAAAAATCAGAAATTGCAGAATCACATGCAAATCTATGAACAAGCTTAGAAGTTCATTAAGACAAGGATTCCGAGGAAGCAGATTTTAAAAGGACTAGAAACATGCAGTACTAAAAGCTCTTCTCCTGACTTCTTCCCTATTATGATAATGTCATGACTGTCAGCCTTGTTCCTTTGTTCCATGTGCCTGCCCACATCCCGAAATCTGCAAGCCTTTCTATTGTTTTATCTAAACTACTACATAAAAAATATATATATATTCTGAACTTTTATTTCTTATGTTCAAGGTTCATCACCTGTATGGTAGGTCATGGCCTGGGCTGCTATAGACCAGAATACTCAGTAGAGAGCAGGGACACCTGTGACTAAAGGAAAAGAATGGCTTTAAGTGGTGGAGTGGATCTTGGAGTGCTGATACAGCTCCACCCCAGCCCAGCAGTGGGTCAAATACACAGGAGAGAGTTGAATGGTGGTTGCCAGTGGCTGAGGGCGGAGACCGGGTAGAGAGTCGCTCTCAACAGGTGTAAAATTTCAGTTATGCAAGATGATTAAGTTGTAGACATCTGCTGTATAATAACGTGCTTATAGTTAACAATGCTGCACTGTACACTTAAAAATTTAAGAGGGTGATCTCACATGTTCTAACAACAACAACAATAAAGCAAGTGTGCCTGTGCTTTCTTTACTCCTGTGACCTAGCATGCTCCTTACTGTTGACCACCAAATTCTACAGTTCCCTGTAAAGAACTAGGGATCAAGGACATGCATCTGTTCTACGTACATTTCATGTTTCTGGTTTATACTGACAATCTTCCAACCTCGACCACCACTTCGTTGCCTAGCCTAACTTCTTTATACTTTGTAAAGTCAAAAAATATGAACCAAGAAAGCCCACACCTATAACTGGTGTTAAGAACTCTTGTTTAGAACAGAAATTCACATGCAAAATATTCATGTAATTTTGTCACAAGGAATAAACAGTAGGATATGTTTAACTCAAAAGCCATTTGTCCAGTATCTACAATGTGGATGGCACTGGTGGAAAGGAAAGAAGGAAAAAAAGAAAAATAACAATAATATATTTATTTCAAATGCCTTTGTAGCTTACTTAGCAAGCTAAGTGTGTGTGTATACATATTTGAAGTAAAGACAAGAATGATAAATTTGAAACTTCTTAGCCCACAATAAAAACAAAGAAACGGGTAAAAGAGGAGAGGGCTAAGGTATACAGAAAACTCTTAATAAAAAAGGTTATACCAAATGAGCCCAGCATTTATCTTGGAGCTTCAATGAGAAAATGATGTTTTGCTAATCTCTGAGAGTAATTTCTCAAGGATGATTTGATGGGAGAATCGGGTAAACATTTCTAAATAGAGAATGCAGCACATAATAATATTCTCATGGGCATTTTTTCCTTTACATTATTCTGAAACAATCTTAAACTTCAAAACAGGTATAAATACTTCACAAATATATATATTTTCCCCTGAACCTTTTGATAATAAGTTTGTGATGTGATGTCCTATCACCCTGAATGTTGACATTCTCCTACATAATCACTATACAGCCATCAAAATCAGGACACTAACACTGATTCATTATCATCATTTAAAACGCACAACCCACCAAATTTTAACAACTGTCTCCCCAAATATCCTTTATAGAAAAATGACCTAGCTTCAGAACCATGCATTGCATTTAGTTATCATGTTTCTTTCCCTTCTTTCAGTATGGATTAGGTCTTAGACTTTCCTGAAGATTGCAAGCCAGTTATTTTATACATCACTTTGAGTTTCTCTCTGCTGTTTCATATGACTGATGCCTCTTTGGCAAAAACAACATAGAAGTAATACTGTGTCTTTTTCATGGCATCCTATCAGCTTCCCACAATTTCAATTTGCTGGTGATCATTTTAATCAATCACTTACTAATTGTGGTGTCTGTCAATTTTCTCCACTGTAATATTGTTCATTTTTCCTCTTTGTAATTATTACATATTTACTTGTGCAGTTACATCCGTATTCATTTTATGTTTGTGTTACAAAACATGAGTTCACATTGATATCTCCAATTCCAACCTGACATCTCAGCATTCACTCTAGTTGTTTTTCCTTTCCACATGAATTCCTTTAACTTAGCTTTCCTTTTCCTTAATGTAGTCACTTACTTGATCTATCCCCCTGTATTCAAAAAATCTTCCATCACCAAACTTCTTCCTGCCCCAACACTCTTGTGCCAATGCCTCCCTCACTTTGCCAAGGTCCTGACATATCAAACCAGGTGGTCTCATGCAGATATGTCCCCCTCATTTGCTGGAGCTCTGCCATCCTGCTGAATTAGGCAGATATTCACTCCACCTGCCTGGGTTGCAACAGACATTCACTCCAACCCGCCTGTACTGGGCCACAGCCCTGACTTGGTAGGGCACACCTCTCATGCTGCTGGGGAGCTAACACCCTGTGCCTGGCCTGCACCTCCTCTTGTGGGTATGGGCATCCTTCTCACCCGGTAGGGCTCCAGCAACCCTCTTTGCACACTGATGCTTTCCTCCACCTCAACGTGGATGCCCACAGGCCCTGCCAATGTCTCTGGGCCTAAATTGTTTGGGAAGGGAAACAAGAAAGGAAGGGGGGAGAGCTTGTTAAGATTGTAAAGAAATAAATAATTAAGATGTTCTATTTTTCCTCATTTTTGTTATGATTTAACCTTAGTATATTTTAAGGATATACTATATAATAAATAATAAGAGTCCCAGAGTGATGCATTCTAAGTGTGTCGATTTCTGGTTGTATAATAATTTAACTGGCCTTTGTTCCTTGTTCCTGGGATACAGCCTCTAAACCTTTAGGTTTTCCCAAGTGATAGGAGTGTCTTTGCTATTCAGGGTGAGTCTTGATTATGTTAGCTACATGACTCATGGGGCCCTTAGTTTAAACTAAGATGATTCAAGATGGGTACTGGCCACACCAGATAAACCAAAAATGTGATTTGAATCACACAATATTTGTCTGATCTCTGGGGAGGGAAGTGGGGCTGGAGATTAAGCTCAACCTCATGATCTTGGCCTAATGGCCAATGATTCAACCAGTTGTGCCTATATATTGAAAACTCAATGAAACCTCTGGACAGCAAGCTTGGGTGAGCTTCTTTAGTTGACAATATCTGCACATTGTTGTGTCAATAGGCTGATGCTTCCTGACTTCATGGGGAGAAGACTACAAAAGTTTCATTTTGGAGACCCTTCTAGACCTCCTACTCAGTGTATCTCCCTTTGTTAGTTCTGACCTGTATACTTTGGTACAATAAAACTGTAATCATATCTGTAGCTCCTTCCTGAGTCCTGTGAAACATTCTAGTAAATTACAGAATCTTAGGGGGTAGTAGGTGTGAATTTTTTAGTTAGCTGGTCAGGAGTGAGGTAGCCTGGGGACTCCCGATCTTACAGCAGCAAGTGTCTGAGATGACATCAGTTTTGTGGAGGACTGTGTCCTTAATTTGTGCAATTTGGCCTATCTCTATGTAGATGGCATTAGAAGTCATTTCACTGGTAATTTGGATAAACTACAGAATTTGATGAATACACACACACACACACACACACGCTTCGGAATATGCTTATCCTACAAATGCTATCTAAGTGCACCACTTGAAACCAACAGATTAACAAATTTTTAAAATAAATATCTGCATTCAAGACTAGATTATAGTAGGCTGTGAAACCATGGGGAAGCAATAAATATGCATGTTTTTCTCATACAAATTTCCTAACACTGCTCATTTGTATAGTAATTGGTTTTTCAGATTAAGGAGAAATGGAAATCTATGACTTCTAGCAAACTCAAATGAAAGCCATTTTGGAATTAATATGATTTGCAAGTGTCTTTTGGGAACAAAGCCCAGTATATATTTAGGGACTGCCTCTATACA
Source organism: Mirounga angustirostris (assembly GCF_029215605.1). Classification (NCBI taxonomy): domain Eukaryota; kingdom Metazoa; phylum Chordata; class Mammalia; order Carnivora; family Phocidae; genus Mirounga; species Mirounga angustirostris. The sequence goes on along the minus strand of NW_026991710.1, from coordinate 146,260,837 downwards.
ACATGCAGAGTTGCCTTAAAGCAATAACTTTCAATCTTGAGTGCAACTCAGAATTACCTTAGATACTAATTATAATAATAATTAAAAAAAGCCATTGATAGTGTCCTATTCCTGGAAACTCTAAATTGACTGATCAGAGGGCCTGAACATTGCTGCCCTTTAAAAGGTTCCCTAGGTGATTCTGATGCACTCATAGGATTGAGAGGCAGTGCTATACAGAATAATTTCTATAATTTGTATTTTATAAATATTACCACAGCAAAATTATACTTTATAAGATTTGCCTATCATCACAGCCTATCTGGTGACTAGCGACTGAATGCTAGGTTCCTTACTTTATTTTGTAGGCACCAGATTCATGCTTTAAAAGTATGTAAGTAATCCGGGGTGGGGGCGGGCAGAAAAGAAGCAGAAAAGCGGTAAGGACTGGGCAGGCAGATCTGTAAAGAGATACTGAAGGTCCAGGATAATATGGACCTAATAAGAGAATGTTTAGAACAAAATGGAAGGATAATGAGTTAATAATCTGAAAACTATCAAAAAATGTCTTTAGCTAATTCCTTCAAAATTAGAAAGCTTTTATACTCTAGTCAAGTGATTATGGCACAATTATCCCAGTTTTTCATTTCAACTCAACTTCTCCATGGAATATTAATATCTTCTATATGGAATTTTTATTTAATAAAATATTGGAGTAGTTACTATTATCACAAGATAACAAATCCTGTCTATAGTCTGGCAAATGAATTACACTGACACCATCATTTATACTGAAGGTAAAATTTATCTGAATCTCAAATTGTATTTAAAGGCTAAAAGCATAATTTATAAGAGAATCATTAATATATAAATGCACACACATCTATTTATAAGATATGACATAGGTAAATATTAAAAGAAGTATAAGAAGTCTTCCGAATCTCGTATCTTTATAATGTTAAATTATATTTTATATGAAAATATAGTATGTTTCTCCATTTTTTTCTTTTTTTTTTTTAAGATTTTATTTATTTGACAGAGACAGATACACAGCGAGAGAGGGAACACAAGCAGGGGGAGTGGGAGAGGGAGAAGCAGGCCTCCTGCAGAGCAGGGAGCCCGATGGGGGGCTCAATCCCAGGATTCTGGGATCATGACCTGAGCCGAAGGCAGACACTTAACGACTGAGCCACCCAGGTGCCACCTCCATTTTATTCTTAATACTTACATTTTATAATATTAAATTGTATAATATTAAAGTCCTGTCCATTATCTCTTTTGACAGCAAAGTATAATGAATGTTAATATACTAATTCTAATTTCCAACTAGATAAATGAAAACACAAAAGCATCAAATGCAGGCATTCCTAATAAATGAGTAGTATATCCTGACTAGTTTATCTATACTAGCATTTCATGAGAAATATAAATGAAAGGAGTAAGTTCTTTCTACCTGGATTAGCAATTTAATTCACCATCATCTTAGCCTAACCAATGGCAGATGTAGCAACACAATTCAGTAAATGTTAACTAAGATTTCAGAAAATAAGCAGCATCTCTATATTAGTATTAAAATGACTAATTTCATGGGTATATCTATGCAGCTCAACCAGTGAATAGAGGGAAAATAAAATTTAAATGCGTAAAATTAAAAGACTGAAGATCAATTATATTAGATTTCAACTTAAAAAGCTATAAGAAAGTAGCAGATTAAACCCTAAAAAGAAGATATAATAAATCTCAAAAATCAATGAAATGGAAAAACATAACAGTGGAAGGACAAAAATAAAGTCACTAGTTGTTTCCTTGAAAGGATATAAAACTTATCTCCTCCATAGCAATTATGGTTCATCTCCCCCTCTGATTTAGAAGTAAGCAATGTCTTTGAATGACACATTGGGCCAGATGGATTTAACAAATATATTTAAAACATTCTATCATAAAACAGCAGAATACACATTCTTTTTAAGTGCACATGAAACATGCTCCAAAACAGATCACATATTAAAACCACAAAAAAAACAAACCATGAGAGACTATGGACTCTGAGAAACAAACTTGAGGGTTCTAGAGGGGAAGGGGGTGGGGATGGGTTAGCTTGGTGATGGGTATTAAAGAGGGCACGTTCTGCATGGAGCACTGGGTGTTATATGCAAACAATGAATCATGGAACACTATATCAAAAACTAATGATGTAATGTAAGGTGATTAACATAACAATAAAAATTTAAAAAAACCTAATGATGTAATGTATGGTGATTAACATAACATAATAATAAATAAATAAATAAATAAATCTTTAAAAACAAAACAAAAAGACCCACAAAACAAGCCTCAACAAATTTAAAAAGATTGAAGTCATACTATTCATCTCTTCTGACAACAATGCTATGAAACAAAGCAATCAAAAGAAAAAATCTGGAAAGAGCAAAAATACATGGAGATTAAATAACATGCTACTACAATGAATGGGTCAACCAAGAAATCAAAGAAGAAACCCAAAAGCAAATGGAAACAAAGGAAAATGGAAATGCAATGGCCAAAACCTTTAGCATGCAGCAAAGGTAATTCTAAGAGGGAACTTTATAGCGATACAGTCCTACCTCAAGAAGCAAGAAAAATCTCAAACAACCTAAATTTATACCCAAAGGAGTTATTAAAAAAAAGAAACTAAAACCAGGAGAATGAAGGAAATAATAAAGATTACAGCACAAATAAATGATATAGAAACTAAAAAAAAAAAAAAAAAAAAAAAAAAAAACAGTAGAAAAGATCAATGAAGAAGCTAGTTCATTGAAAAGATAAAAATACTTCAAAAACCTCTAACCAGACTCATCAAAAAACAAAGAGAAAGGACTCAAATAAATAAAACTACAAATGAAAGGGTAGAAATAATAACCAACACCACAGAAATACAAAATCAAAATACAGAAATCTGCTGCATTTCTATACACTAATAAAGAAGCAGTAGGGGGCGCCTGGGTGGCTCAGTTGGTTAAGCGACTGCCTTCGGCTCAGGTCATGATCCTGGAGTCCCAGGATCGAGTCCCGCATCGGGCTCCCTGCTCGGCAGGGAGTCTGCTTCTCCCTCTGACTCTCCCCCCTCTCCTGCTCTCTCTCTCAAATAAATAAATAAATAAAATCTTAAAAAAAAAAAAAAAGCAGTAGGAAGATAAATTAGGAAAACAATCCCATTTACAACTGCACCAAAAGTAATGAAATACCTAGGAATAAACTTAACCAAGGTGAAAGACCTATCCTCTAAAAACTATAAAACACTAATGAAAAAAACTGAAGACAACACAAATTAATGGAAAGACATTCCATGCTCATAGATTGGAAGAACAAATATTGTTAGAATGTCCACATTACCCAAAGCGATCTTTAGCAAATTTAATGCAATCCCTATCAAAATACCAACAGCATTTTTCAGAGCAAGAACAAACAATCTTATAATTTGTATGGAACCACAAAAGACCCCGAATAGCCAAAGCGATCTTGAAAAAGAAAAGCAAAGCTGGAGATATCACAATTCCATTTCAAGTTGTATTAGAAAGCTGTAGTGTTCAAGATAGTATGGTACTGACACAAGAAACAGACACAGAACAGAGCTGAAATTCCAGAAATAAACCCACAATTATATGGTCAATTAAACTTCAACAAAGCAGGAAAGAATATACAATGGGAAAATTCGATGGTCTCTTCAGCAAATGGTATTGGGAAAACTGGACAGCTACATGCAAAAGAATTAAACTAGACCACTTTCTTACACCATACACAAAAATAAACTCAAATTGGATGGAAGACCTAAATGTGAGACCTGAATCATAAAAATCCTAGAACAGAGCCCAGGCAGTAATTTTTCTGACACCGACCATAGCAACAATTTTCCAGATATGTTGCCTGAGGCAAGGGAAATAAAAGCAAAAATAAACTATTGGAACTACATCAAAATAAAAAGCTTCTGTACAGCTAAGAAAACAATCCACAAAACTAAGACAACCTACTGAATGGGAGAACATATTTGCAAATGACATAAATGATAAAGGGTTAGTATCCAAAATATATAAAAAATCTTAGACAACTTAACAAGAAACAAACACACAAAAAAAAAAGGAAAAAAAAAACAATCCAATTAAAAATGGGTAGAACAGATGAACAGACATTTTTCCAAAAAAGATATGCAGATGACCAATAGACACACGAAAAGATGCTCAACATCACTCATCATCAGGGAAATGAAAATCAAAACCCCAAGGAGATACCACTTCACACCTCTCAGAATGACTAAAATCAAAAACACAAGAAACAACAGCTGTTAGCAAGGATGTAGAGAAAAAGGAACCCTCATGCACTGTTGGTGGGAATGCAAACTGGTGCAGCCACTGCATAAAACAGTGTGGAAGTTCTTAAAAATAAAAATACAATTACCATATGATCCAGTAATTCCACTACAGGGTATTTACCCCAAAACTACAAAAACACTAATTCAAAAGGATATACATACCCCTATGTTTACTGCAGCATTATTTACAATATTCAAATTATGGAAGAAACCCAAGTATCCATTGATAGATGAATGGATAAAGAAAATGTGGTATATATATATATATACAATATGCTATTACTCAGCCATAAAAAAGAATGAAATCTTGCCATTTGCAATGACATGGATGGAAGGCTAGAGAGTATTGTGCCAACCAAAATAAGCCAGTCAGAGAAAGACAAATACCATATAATTTCAGTCAAATGTGGAATTTAAGAAACAAAACAAAAGATCAAAGGAAAAAAAAGAGAGAGAGAGAAACCAAAGACACTCTTAACTATAGAGAACAAACACAAGGTTAGCAGAGGGTAGGTGGGGGGAGAATAGTTGAAACAGGTGAAGGGAATTAAAAGTAGACTTATTTTAATGAGCACTAAGTAATGTACAGAATTGGTGAATCACTATATTGAACACCTGAAACCAATATAACACTGTATGTTAACTATACCAGATTTAAAATAAGAATTCTTATTGTGAAATAAGCCTAATATCATTAAAAAAAACAGTTGATGAGTGGAAAGTGAAATTCCTCCTTACCATTGTATATAAACAAATTTTATGTAACACTTATCATATAATATTATGTATATTATATAATACTATATGTTATATATTATATGACAATATACTTAAAGCAAAAAAAAAAAGACTGCAAGTGAAAATATGCAGAAACCATTATTAGAAAAGAAAGTGATCAAATCTCAGAATAGTTAAGTTTTAGCCTTGTATTGAGGTAGTTTATGGCAGAACAGAATTATTGCTCTTTTAAGTCTACTTTGTTCTTAATATTAGCAGTTTCATCAAACTCTGGCTAAATGTAATACATACTTAACAAAGTAATTAAAATTGGAATAAGATATTTGAAAGCCTCAAGAATTCATTCATGTGTAACATTTATTATTAGCAATAAATATTTTTAATAGAACATAAATTTATATAAAAAATCTGTCACCCCTCTATAGCAATTCATTGTGCATCCATTACACACTGTGATAAACAATTGATACAGTACTTCACATTCACACAAAAAAGAAAACTGTTTTTAATATTACACTCTAGATTTCACGGAGTGTTTTGTGTACTTACCTACCCTTTTTTTTTAAAGATTTTATTTATTATTTATTTGAGAGAGAGATCACAAGCGAGAGAGCACAAGCAGGGGGAGCAACAGAGGGAGAGGGAGAAGCAGACTCCCACTGAGCAGGGGGCCGAACACGGGGTTCCATCCCAGGACCCTGGGATCATGACCCAAGCCAAAGGCAGACACTTAACCAACTGAGTCACCCAGGTGTCCCGAACTTACCTACTCTTACTTAATACTGCTCAATATGCCACTAATCAGGCCATATAGAAAAGACTTTAAGAGAGAATAATCAAAATCAGTTTAGACCACCCCACAGCATTTTATATTGATTAAAATGAGCATTTAGGGCAACCTTAAAAATTGAAAAGTAAACCCCAAATCTGTAACTTTGGGGATGTGTATTGCAATGAGGATAAAGTGACCTTCAACATTTTGCTCTGATGGTGGTAGGACTCAGAAAGCTTGCTCATGTTTATGTTTGTCTAGAAGTACTCATATGTCAGCCTCAAATATTCACTACTAGCTAGTGAAGACACCCACTTACCTTATGCTTTAACTTTATAACTCTTTCTTCTGGGCCCATGGTGAAAAAGAAAAAAAAAAAATTCATTCTTATTCACTATTCCTAAGTGATGTTTTTAAGAGTCACGGCTCAAATTTTCATATTTACTCAAACCTAATAAACCAGGGGACAAAATGACATTTGCTAAAATGAGAAATGAAAATATTATTCAATACTTCTCACAAAGTACTCACATGTCCATCAATACTGACAATGGCAAAATTTATATATATTTATATATATGTATATATGAAATACATATATATGTATATGCACATATAATCAATGTCACACAGGAAAGGAAGGAAGACACTATAAAATATCAGTCGTAGGTAAGTAAATAAAAATCAGACAGAAAACAGTAAGAAATTAAATAAATTGACTTATAAGATAAGCATAAATTAAAAGGAATATCCTACCCAACTTAAAGATGGGGTCGCAAAACATAATAAAAAGAACGAGAAAACTCTGACAAACACACTAACTACTAGTTTACATTTAAAAAGGACAAATATCTGTAGCGAATACTTGATTGCTGTACTTGGATTAAAATATTTTTAAAATGTATTATTTAAAGAAATTCTCACCAGAATTTACACATTCCATCAGTAAAATGAAAATAAAAACCTTTCCCATCTAAAAATATCACAAAAAATAGTATTTGTATCTATCTACATGAAAGATACTGATGAATCATTCAGAGTCAATATATCACCACAAGATCACTGACAAAGACAGAATGTGTCTCAAATAAGTAGAAATATATAATTGCAGAAACTCACAGAAACAATGTAAAATCATATAAAGTGTTGTAAATAGGAAAAAGACTTTAGTGTTCAAGTCAAGCAAGTTGCTTAAAATTGGATGCACATATTTTCTCATAACGGTTAACAAAACATCCACCGGCATGTTTTTGTTAGGTGATGGTGCCTACAAAGTTATGTTTTAGCATCTAAATATTATGATACAAGTCAATGTGTAATAGCATGTATTATTTTTGCTCAACTATAAGAACATTTAAATGGCATTTTGACTACTAGATCCCATTGAACTGATAATATTAAGGAAAAAGATGTGATTTTAAAAACTCCCTCTACTATTTCTGCACTTTTTTTTTTTAAGTAGGCTCCATGCCCAGTGCGGAGACCAACGGAGGGCCTGAACTCACAACCCTGAGATGAAGACCCCAGCGGAGATCAAGAGTCTGACACTTAACCAACTGAGCCACCCAGGTGCCCCTCTACACATCTTTTTAAAGCTGAATACACCTTGGTAACATTTCTTATATTGAAAATCATTTTAATACCCTATTGAGATGAACACAAAAGCAACTGAAATGAAAGAAGGTCAAAGTTAGGTGACCAGTAGATAGAAATGTCAGAATGAGAAGCTCAAAAATCCAAAGCTGACCATCATACTAGTACAAAGAAGAGGAAATATAATTAATGTGCTTGAAGTAATTTAGCATCATGAAGAGCTTTGTGGAACCATCTCATCAAACACAATGTTATATAATTATCAGAACAGTAAGAGATTTCCCCCAAGACACTGCATTAAATATGTCTCTACCAAATAAACCCTGTCATATCTTTTCTAGCTCTTAGAATTTTTTCCTAATCTCATTTATAAGTTTTACCCTTCAATTTTCTCCCTTTCTCTCTGTGCTTCCACATCCCCACTAGACAACTGCTAATTAAAATGAACACAGGTAAATCAAGGTATATTTTTTCAAAAGAAGGGGGGGTTGTTAAAATGAGGACCTGTGCTAGCTAATAGAAGCCTTAAGATCTGAAGCATTCAAATTAAAATAAACCCCTTGAAATCTGTCAATCTGTATTTCCAAAATGACTTTTTAATTTTTTTATTATTTTTTTGAAGATTTTTATTTATTTATTTGACAGAGAGAGATACAGTGAGGGAACACAAGCAGGGGGAGTAGGAGAGGGAGGAGCAGGCTTCCCGCTGAGCAAGGAGCCTGATGTGGGGCTCGATCCCAGAACCCTGGGATCATGACCTGAGCAGAAGGCAGACGTTTAATGACTGAGCCACCCAGGTGCCCCCAAAATGACTTTTTTAAATGAAGAGGGCTGCTTAGTGTTCCCTTGTAGGTTGTAATAATTAACTCGACTACAACCTTTTTTTATTTTTTTTAAGATTTTATTTGTTTATTTGTCAGAGAGAGAGAAAGAAAGAAAGAGCACAAGCAGGGAGAACAGCAGAGGGAGAAGCAGGCTCCCCACTGAGCAAGGAGCCCCATGTGGGACTTGATCCCAGGACCCTGGGATCATGACCTGAACCGAAGGCAGATGCTTAACTGACTGAGCCATCCAGGTGTCCCTACAAGCTTTTTTATAAATCAGTAAAATTTTTAAATAAAGTCTTCCTAAGTTGTCACAGCTATTATTTTAATGTAGATACACCTTGTGCCTAAACATTTTATAAGTGTAAGTTATACTACAGATGTTGCTGTAATTACAGAAAGAATACACTCAATGATTATACGCTGTTCTTTATCTTACTGGCTTGTTTGAAGGTCACCCTCCTTTCATTAAAGTTACTGGAGCCATACACAGCTTCATAGCATCTCAGATGTGTACAAGTTTGATGAAATCTCATTGTGATTTGCAGTATCAGGATCAGTCAAGTCTTGACATAACAGCATATTTAGTCAGAAAGAGACTGATAAAACAAACACATCCAACTGGAACCTTAATTCATGAGGATGACAAGAGTTTAACTTTTTTATACTCACAGTTGTTTGATAATACATATATGGTATTTAAGCATACACAATGGGTTGTGCATACTCTTGTTTTTGTATAAATACAGTTCAGCTCATGTAAGTTCAATATACAGAAAACAACTCATATCTATCATCCCTCATTCCTTCAAGAAATATTTACTGAAAGCCTAATTTGTGGTCAGTCAATACTAGGCACTGGCATTAAAACGTGGAAAAAGACAATTTCTAACTGGATTAGTTTCCCGGGGCTGCTGTAACAAATCACCACAAGTTAGGTGACTTCAAACAACAAGAAGTTACTCTCTCACAATTCTGGAGGCCAGAAGTTCCAAATCAAGATGTTGGCAGGGCTGCATTACCTCTGGAGGCTCTATCCTCCGTTGCCTCTTCCAGCTGCTTGGCTTATTCTGCATCACTCCAATCTCTGCCTCCACCTTCACACTGCATCTCCGTCTTCTTTCTGTGTCTTCTTTCCTTCTGTGCATCAAATCCCCCGTGTCGTGTGTCTTTTTTAAGGATGCTTGTCACTGGATTTAGGGCCCAGCAGGATAATCCAGAATGGTCTCTGCAGCTCAAGATCCTTAAATTAATTACATCTGCAAGATTCTTTTTCCAAATAAGCTAACATTCACAAGTTCAATGGATTAGTACATGGATTAACTTTTTTTTTGGGGGGGGGGACAGGGGGAGTGCATCAGTCAACCTACTACTAAGTTTAAGGAATTCACTGATTAACGGTATATAAACTACCTAAATAGGTAGTTATTACACAGACTGATAAGTTCCATTCTAAGGGCAGAAAAAGCAAGTTTTTCTTAGGGAACAGGTAAGGTACCAAACCCAAGCATGAGAGATCAGAGAAAGTTTCCCAGAAAGAGCTTGAAGAAAAGTAGAAATTATTCAGGTAAGACTGAAGATAAAATATAGGCAAATTCCTGGAAGAGAAAGAATATCGTATTCTAAGGAACCTAAAAGAAGTTCAAAGTGGTTGGAGCCTGGGTAGTCATGGCAGTAAAATAGTGACCAGTTGGGTTCATCAAGGAGTGTTTAATACAGGGAAGCCATATTAAAGAATTTGAACTTTAATCCAAGGATTAGAGAAGCTAGTGAGTAGACTGACAAATGGCCATGGCCTGTTCATTTACACACTTTGGATAAACAACTCTCTGCTGTGAGTGTGGACTGGAGGACAAGGCTGGAGGGAGGAGTATTAAGTTGAGGGTCTTTTCCAGAAATCCAGTGAAGTGTTTATGCTGGTCCCAGCTAGGGCAGTGGCAAGGGGCATCAAGAGATGTGGATGAGTGCAAAAGAGATGTTTTAGGAAGAACTGCTAATGCTTATCAATCAACTGAATTTGAGAGTAAACATAATGAAGGTACCAACCATAATGAACACCTGGATAGATGATGGTGTACTTCATTTAGGTAAGAGACACAAAAGGAGAACCGCTGCAGAGAATGGAAGAGAAAAATGGATTTCATTGCAGCATTTAAGGTTTAAAATATGTTTCTAGATTTTAGTGGTGTGTGGATCACGTGTTCAGAGGGAAATTCGGATTAGACATAATGATTTGGGAGTCATCAACTTAAATTTGATAGCTGAAATTACGAGGGGCTGGATGAATTGCCCCTTCCCCCAAGCCCCTCTCCCGAGAATGCAGAGAAGATGTAATTGCAGAGACCACCAAAGAAAATAACATTTTAAGCAAAAGGACAGAAGTAGGTGTCTATAAAGACACTGTAAATGTGTTTGTGCATGCATGGTGGTTGGGATGGGCCGTGGAGATAGAATTAAAATAGGAGTTCACACAGCAAAGGCTAAAGTAAAGAATCAGTGCACATTTCCCTATTCAGCCTTCTTGCTTGTTTCCCAAAGCTGCCGTTCCAGCCTCTTCCCTCTTTAAGTCTCCCACTCTGCCACCTCTTCTCCTCAGATAAAGATGACTGTTTCAGGTAAGAGAGTTTAGTTAAATTCTATCAAGTAGTATGACTAATGAGAAGTGCTTTTGGAATTAACTACAAAGAGATTTCCGGTGACACTGCTGAAAGGAGCTAATGCAGATTCCAGGAGCTGGAATCAGCCTGAGGTACACAGAAGCAGAAAATCAGGAAGTACATGCATCAGGTCTGGCTGTTAAGAGGAGAAAGACAGGACAGTACTAAAAGGGTGTGTGACACAGAGGGACATTGTCTTCGCTTTATACTCTTGCTCCCCGTACTCCTCCAAAAGTGGGAGAAATCTGAGCAAGTTCAAATATTGATGTGAAGGATGGATCAGAGAGGAAGAGACTGAAAATAAGTGAAATGAGAAAAGATCAATGTGAAATTCCTAAGAAAACATTGTGGTCTATAGTCTGGAGAGAACATCCCTATGTATCCTAAAGCTAGGGACATTTTTCCACAGTCACATGAGGCAAATAGAGAACTGAGAAATAAATGCGGATACTTTTTCTGATTTTATGGTATGAAGTCTTGGCTCTCCCAATATGAAAATACTATGCTGTCAGTGAAGAATGAAGCCCGGCTCTTTACTGATAAGAGAAGGGGTGGCAAGGGAGATTTGAGGAGACAAGAGAAGATTGGAGAAAGCAGCTTTAGAAAATGGGAGAAAGTGCTGAGTGGGAAAGCACAGAGAGATTCTTTACTAGTAGTTTGGGCTTCATTGTGCCAGTTTTTATTTTTAACTTACACAAGATCGCTTCCCTTGAGGTGACACAACTAAGCAATATTTACCTTCTGATGGCACAGTCTGAAATAAGGTGTCAGCTCCCAGTATTACAAACAAAACATAGCAACACAGATCAACAGTAAAAGCCTTGAGCTAAAGAAATATTTCTCACATCATACACATTTCAATAATTGAAAATCCAGTTAGGTTCAACAGAACTTTTTTTTTTTTAATATAATGCAAAAGACTTAAGTTTTTAGAGTTTAAAGTCTTTCGTCCATTCATAGGACCAATAATTGATCAAATCAATTCCCACTTGAAATGTTTCTTTAGGAAAATTTAAAGGAAAAAGCAGAGGAGCATGGGCTCTGAGCAGAAAAAAGGATGGAAGAGGGGGGCAAAGTGATAAAGTAGTTTGTATTTCTACCCTTTCTTGAATAGTATCCCTTGGCCTCTCTGATGCCTATCTTTCCCTCCATATTTCATATATTAGGATTCAAGAAAGAAAGAAAAAAATGGAAGTTTCCATAGAAGTTAAGAGGGGGAAAGAATCCTACTATATAGTTGTTGTTAATCTGACACCCTTCTGTTAGGCTACCTTAAAAAATGATAAGATTCACTCAGCTAGGGAATGAAAGCATTTTCATCTCCCCTACCACCTAATTTTCTACAGTTTTCCATTCCTCTGTCTTTCCAGCCTGTTCTTTTCTCCTAAGCACTAGGAGTGAGAGAGCACTTCCTTTGTCAAGCTCTCTACTCCAGTCTCAAACAGCATCATTTGGAAGCAACCAGAACAATAATATTAAAATTCAAGTTATATAAAATAATAAAATAAAATATTCAACCCTGAAGACATTTTTAGATAATCTTTTTTAGAAGTTCAGACTCAATGACATAATTTATAAGACAGCTTTTATCCCTTGAGGACAAAATTCACATTGAGAAATAAACACCATGTGGAGAGAACAGCACAAAAAATATGAGGGGAAAGGTCCAGATAACAGCACTGGTGCTGACTGCATATGCTGGGAAGAACTAAACTCTCTGTTAAAATCCAGTTTGCTCTCACAGGTAGGGCTATAAGAGTCCTTGGTTCAAGTTACAAAAAACTTTTGAACTAATAAGTGCTATTTTATTTCCATATCGGCTACTAAAAGTAAATAAATAAATTTTAAAAATTAAAGAAAAAGAAGTTAAAGATGCTTCTTTGAACATTTTTTAAAGCCTTATAAGAATGCAAATTTGGGGGGCACCTGGGTGGCTCAGTCCGTTGAGTGCCCAACTCTAGATTTCAGCTCAGGTCATGATCTCAGGGTCTTGAGATGGAGCCCCACATCGGTTCCACACTCAGCAGGGAGTCTGGTTGAAGAATCTCTCCCTCTACCCCTCCCTACCTCACTCGTGCACATGCATGTGCTCTCTTTCTCAAATAAATAAATAAATATTTTAAAAGAATGAAATTTTTTTTTTTATAAACCCTCATGATGGGTCTATGAAAGAAATGGTATAGGAACATACTTTTCCTTTTTTATCCAATCTCAATTCTCTAGAATTCTAACACATCATAATAGCTAACACTTTAAAATTGCTTGCTATGTTTTCCAAACATTTTACAAACATTAATCTATTTAACCCACACATTGATTCAACCAAGTAGGCACTGTTTTTTATACCCATCTTATAAATGGCAAATCTAAGACACAGAAAAGATAAGCAGCTGGTCCAAAGTGACACAGGTAGCAAATAATAGAGCTGGAACTGAAACCAGGCAGCCTGGCTCTAGTATCCAAACCCTTAACCACTGTGCATATTTCGTTTCATAGTTGAATTAATATGTAACTCTATGGTCCAGGATATCCAATGTATTTACATTATATGGGGTAAATTATAGATAGTCCAACACTTCAATATTGGTAGAATAATCACTGTAATATCTTAACAAATTTTTGAAAAAGAAAAGTCTCTTCACTTTTGCAATACAGGATAGTAATCTTCCATATACCATGGATTTGCTGTGACTATTTAAGAACAGCTCAACATGGTGTCTGGCACATAGTAAGAAACTATAAATAAATGTTAATATATTGCCTTTAATTATTACTTTTACTCTTATTGTTTTTATCATAATGACTTTATTACTTTTAATTATTCATATATTATCTTGGGATTCTTGGCAACTTAATACTACTATCTCCTTATCTCTGTAATTAATATTTACAGGGAAGGGTCACTTCCCTCATTCTACTACCTATACATAACCAATTGCTTTTTTCCTTTGCTCTGCATATCTGTTCATTGTCTGCATTTATTTTGACAGATGCATTGCTGTCTTACTGACCAGGTGGTGGCATGGTTTCTTGAAATCCCCATTCTGTATTATTGTCCTCAAGCTTTATGATAGGATTTTATATACTATGATAAACATCTAATTACCTATCTATCTAGATATTATAGATATCTACCTATATTATATGGTTTCACACTTCGCAGAACATTTCACAAATGTTCAATTATCTCTCCAAATTGGTAAGATAATTGCATAAGAAAAATCTCAGACTTCTCTGCCAAACTATAACAAGCACAGGCTCTGTATTTACCTTTCATATCATAACAACCTTTTCTGTTTCTCTCCTGCTTTTTCTCGTCTACCTTCATTTTCCTTGGGGACTAGCCTTCATGCATTAGCCTTCTTTTGGCTTCTCTTGTCTCCTACCTACCAGGACCCCACATTCAGCTGTTTATATCAATGCTAGCCCCACCATTACTTGTTATCTATCTTATAAGATATTTTAGTTGTATGTTTAATCTTACCACTTACCATATACAATTTTGTTTATACCTCTATGACTGTGTGTAACTTCAATCAAGAGCCTATCAGAGACTAATTATCAAGCCCAGTCACTTTTTCAAAGTTTTCACTTGCCTTAAACTATGTAGCTGTTAACACTGTTCATCATTTTTTTTTCTTTTTTATGAATCCACAGTGCAGAGACTCAAATTTTATCTTTGAGCCTTACTTAACTGTGAATTGAGTTATTCAGAAGAAACCATCTCAATGAATTGTTGGAGGATTAAATCAGTAATTGTGCAGAAAGCACTTAGGGTCACATAAATATCACACAATAACTGACGTTTTCTCTACTTCTTCTAAACTGTAAATAATTAGAACACGTATTTCTTATGAAACAATTTAATCCATCCCTATATTATGGGTGTGTGCATGCCTTCTCTTAATGAGCAGATTGTAAGCTAATTGAAAACAGATTTATCTCTTAATCACTTATTTGCCATAGGGTGTAGCAGAGTATTGTATGGTACACATACCCAATAAACATCTATATTAGCAATAATAAAGAAATTAATAGTGATGTTTCATATATTTTATTATACCTTTACTGGGTTTGCCCAATATTAAGCTTATTCACTACCTTCGGTGAATATTCTAAAAACTGAGAAAAAGGTAGCAATGCTATTTGTTTAGCTTCCCTTAATTATTTACTATGCACCAGGCAATTTACATATATTAATCCAATTAGTTCTCTCTGCTACCCTTTTATGAGAGAATATCGGTGTTAACATATGAAGATCTGAGGTTCAAAGATGTTAAGTGACTTGCCCAAGATGATATATTTTGGTAAGTGGTGAGCCCAGTGTCGGAACCTGAAGTATCTGCCCTTCCCTCAGCCTAATCCCAACACTGTCTTAATTCTGATAAGAAGATGCAGCTCAACATTCTCCCCCTAAAAGAATGAAGCCCTGTCTAATGAGTCCAGAGACCACACCATTTCTCTCTTTTCTAAAGGTCCATGATACACACAGAAAATTCTACCATTCAGTGCTTGTTTTTTGTTTGTTTGTTGGTTGTTTCATGAATAACAATTTTACCTCACCAATTCACTATTTAGAAAATTAAGAACAGGCACATGCAATATGCTTTTTTGTGTATCCCCTAACTCCACTGAAGGGAATAGTAACTCTGCAAAGTAGCTTCATGATTTTAATAGTTCCTATTCTGCTTTTTAACTTTTTTTCTTCAAAATAATCACTCTCTCTCATGATGAAGATTTAAACAACAAAAGTAGTTCTCAGATTCTTGTTTGTAATTAATGTAGCAAAAAAAAATGACTATATGTGAGGCATGGGCTTTATTTGTTATGGGAAATGAAAGTGGTCACTACAAAGAAGCATAACTTAAAAAAAAATCTCTCCTATTAAAAGCTTCATTTTTTAATAACTTTGGATGCACTATACCAAAAAAATCATTTTTTGCAATAAATGATTAGATAAAAAATAAAATTAACAACCTGTCCTTAAGCATTGGACCAAAAAATTACAAAGAAAAAGCCCTTTCATTTTCTAGGCCCTATTTATTTGTTTATTGAAAAGTCCCTCCCTTCCAGATTTAACACATCAATGACAGTCCTCTATCATATTCACTGTTGTGCTGTGCTCTCTTGACACAGTCTTGCAAAGAGAAACCATCTGTAAATATTTATTAAACAAACACTAATTTCCTTGTTAATGGCAATGATTGTTTATAAATGCTTATACCATAATAACAATCTATATTCATTAACCCTTATTATATGCTGTTCAAGATACTAAGCATTTATTTTGTCCTCACTGTAACATTACAAGAAAAGTATTATCCCCATTTGACTTAAGAGAAAACTGATTTGGGGAAGATCAGTGACTTGCTAAATGTCACAAAGTGTTAAGTGCAGGATCCAGAATTTGAACCCTGATAATTTGGTTCCAGAGCCTACAACCTTACATACTAAAAGAGAACAAAACAGAATGGAAATTCTGATATTTCTCTTATAATTAAGTTCAGCTGGATTCTTTTGCTGAGGAGACATGCCAAAAATAAGGAAAAAGGAAAGCCCCACTCACTCAAACTTGGGTGGCAGCCCTGACAATGTGGTCATTTTTATTATGATAAAATAATTCACAATGATTTATAATAAAATTGCGTCTCTTGCTTTCTAGACTTCAAGTACTGAAAATAACATTCCATGAGTAATTGAGCAATAAATTTAAAATTAGCCTTCTCAGCCCTTATTGAGACACTACCACTCCTTGCAAAAGAGAGCTGATAGCCACCACCGCATTGATGGCAACCACAACTGTGTTGATTCTATTACCAGAAAACAAACAAATCACCCTATTTATAATCTGTGCAAGTCTAACAAGCTAAATCCTTGCTATGAGTCTCACACTTGCTAAATAGATGTAAGTACTTCTAGAGACAGATGCATCTTCTTTCTCTCTCTCCATACTTTCCTAGAATTATACTGATAACATTTAAATGATGCTTCAGACTCAGATGACTAACAGCCTCTTTGTGGATTCAAAGCAATGGAAAAAGCGTAAAGTTACAAAAGTAAAAAAAAAAAATGTACAAAATGAAACAGTTGGGTGGATTTATTTTTTCTTTATAAGTGAGAACATGCATGTGGATGTATGTATGTGTGTTGTTAAATGAATACGTGAAATGAATACTTTGACAGTACTGCTAATCCAGTCCACACTTTTCCCCATTATGCTAGAAGTAGGAAAGTTGAAGAAGACATTCATGCAATTTGCCCTTAACCCTAAATATACCTTTCTGGCCACCTAGTTAGAGTTTGGTAGTAACAAACACCAGCATATCAGTGAGGAACAATGGTGGTAATTGTGTTCTTGAATGTTTGTGGATGCCCTGTCTCTTCTTTTCAACCTTTAAATAAACCCAGTATATATGTGTGTGTGTATTCCTTCCTGTCTAAATATAAATTGTCAG
The DNA here is from genome assembly GCF_029215605.1 of Mirounga angustirostris. Lineage (NCBI taxonomy): Eukaryota > Metazoa > Chordata > Mammalia > Carnivora > Phocidae > Mirounga > Mirounga angustirostris. The sequence goes on along the minus strand of NW_026991710.1, from coordinate 146,243,474 downwards.
TGGCACAAACATTTTTTATTTTTCTTTTTTGTTGTCCATTCAAGAATTACAACTACATTTTGGGAGAATTTAGGAACTGTTAGCTTTATGGTGTGACAGGTGGAGGTCATATGGAGAGCGAGTATCTAGTTTATGAGTGTGTCTTTTACTATTATCCTGAGAACCTCCTATTTCTTGGTACATTTGGACATTTGATTCTATAATGGTACTTTGTCAACACATGTAAATGTTAAGTAAAGAGAAGAACGATGTAGTCATGTCAGATGGTTTTAAGAATGGAAGTATCCAGTGCTCACCTCTTCATCATAAGCAAGCCAAGCAAATGAGAAATGAGTGACTGCTGAGACAAAGCACAACCACATCTGATTCTATATCCCACTTACACTGCCTAACTTCTTTTCCTCATTTAATTTGTATCCCCTCCTTTAAGGTTATTCTTGATGTACCTTAGCTGACTTTCATCTGTACAAAAGTGTTACAAGGGAGACAGAGTTGCAAACTTCCCTAAAGGCTATGGCTACTCCTGACAGAACTTAAAAAAAAAAAAAAAAAAAAAACCTCAATTCTCTTCTCTATACCACTTAAAGCACCCAAACTTCCTTACCCTTTTCCCTACATATTCCGTCTTGACTTGGTTTCTTTTATAGATTAAAAAATATATAGGAGGTTAATTGATTCAGCACAGCTTATCCAACACAGCAATGGACAGGAGAAAAACCTTCTAATTTTTTTACCAGATTGTGAACAGAAGACTGTGTTTCACACAGTTTCCCAGGAGGCAAGGTGATGAACTAATCATGTTGCGATCTGCGAGGTCACAGCAAATAATTAAGACACTTGTTACAGTGGTCTGTGTGGTGTGATCCTGTAGCGAGTCAGAATGGATTTTCCATAAATTCAAGAAAAGGTCCTTTAAAATCCTAATTTAAAACCTACATTTTAGCTAATTAAGAACAGTATGGCTCAAACTAATGCATCATTTCACATCTAGTGCACTGATAATCCTGAGTGCAGGAAGAGAGAAAACCTTATTTTTTTTCTCCTGTCCTTAGCTCTTCCAATATCTAAGGTGTTTGCTGGAAAAGAAACACAGACACACTCTACTGCTTTAGTGATCAGCATGACAAAGAAAAGCATAAGACAGTTTGCATATACTCAGTACCAATTATCTGACATCTTCACATCATAAAACAGGTTTAAAATGCCACAGGGGAAAAATGTTCTTAGCCAAAAGAAAGAATCCCCCCAAAATGTGGTTAACATTTAGAAGAGCTGGTCAAAGATGCTGAGAAATCTTTCAGAAGATTATTTTTTTTAAATGAAGGTGAAGCCCCACATCTGTCATGTACAGCTTACATATGGATCTGACTAAAAACAAAATATTACTACACAATACTTTCCATACCCAAGATGTGATTTCAGAACTTTATGTACCTTATGTGGCAATGATGATTAGCCCTATTTCATCAATAAAACTTCCTAAGTACAAAGAAATAAGAAGGTACTACAATTTTAAAGTGACATGAGTATCTAGTTTTGGGTTTTTAATGTGGTAAAAAAATCCAGGCCAAACACAAGTTTCTAAAATCATTCTGAATAATTGTGAAAATGTCTGATTTAAAATTCTGGAAATTTGACTCTACTTCTTTCATTTCAAAAAATGATTTGCAAAAATATTGCAAGATCTTCTTCATATTCTGAATATTCTTGTATTATTTCTGCAAGTCATATTATTTGCAACTTTGTTGCCAAAACTACAGCTACTTGTTTTATTAAGCTTTTCAATGTATTTAGGAAAACATAGTGTTTTGGGGGTAGTTTTTATTTACCTATTCTTGTGTGAATAATTAGGAAGAAAGGTATAATAATGCTGAGTGAAGTAGTTTTGCTCTAAAATATTGTTTTGTTCTAATTATCACCCTAATGCCTGTTTAATTAAGATCTAAATACATAATGTTAATTTAAATGCAGCTGAAAGCAGAAAAGAACAGCAATTCAAATTTTAAGAGAAAAATGAGAAGAATTATTACACAATAATCATACAGTAATCATTCTCAGCTAAATATCATATTCATTATCAATAGATTATTTTATAATATATGTATATATTTCTAAACAAAACAAAGGGGATAATTATATCATCCCCATAAAAGCAAAAAAGTGATAAAATTACTCAACTGAAAATAACATATGACAATTATGATTGATAACATATAAACCAAAACTATAAAATATCTTCAAACTTTTCTAAAACATTAAAAATCTCAAAAGCTTAAAAATTATTTTAGTAACTGGATTCTAACTTTGCAGAGCCCAAACAATAAAATACACACTTTAATTACTGCATTATTAAATTTTTTCAATCCCCTTTGGTTGTGTGAGAGAAAAGAAAAAAAAAAACTTTTAGATGAATAATTTGGGAATTTTTATTTTTTTTCTTTTCTGCATCATGAATGGGTAAATATTATAATAGGGAATTGTCATAAAATTATTCTTAATATGAAATGACAATAAATACAATTAACTTGTAATAGTATAAAAATGAGAAAAAATGTGCAAAATACTAAACAGCATGAAAATTAACGTATAGTTTCTATCAGTGTTTTCTGTTTACCCTCACTTTGTTTCAGATTATATAATAAATACTGTTTATACTGAACAGTGGATAGACAAACTATTAGTGATGTGCTCTGATAAAATACAAATTAGGAGAACTTAAAGAGTATTAGCCATTCCATGATTTTGAATCTCCATAAATTAAAGTATTTCCCTACAGCCCATTGTAATAATTAAACTATTTAAAATGGTGAAGGTTTTCAATTCCTGTGACCACCACCACATCACACATGCTGTTTTACACATAACTGCTGTAAAAATAGACCGCTCATATGGGCACGTGACTTGTTTTGAATAGCTTCAGTACTTACTGCTGTCAATGCCTCAATCAGCACATTATCCTTACCCTCATGATTTTACAACTTAGGGATAAATATAGTAAAAGATGGCTTTTGAAGAACATTTTAGCAATTAACCATGAAATAGTCTTTTTAGAACAAACTGCTAAATTTAAATAACACATTACCCAATAGTCAAATTACATGCTTCAATTGGAAACCTGTGTGTTTAGCTGACTTACTAACATTGATTTATAGATACATTAGCAAACTATTATATCACAACATTGAGCATGTTTAATTCATCACTGAAAGTCATTTTTTTATTTGGTCAAGTGTATATATATATATATATATATATATATATATATATTTATAATACATATATGACTTAACTCTTACTTATCCAATACTTGTATAATGTCAACTATCCTAATTATCTTTCCAATTATATTTAACAGTGGAATAAAACCCATAAAAGCTTATCTTTTCCTGTTTTACAATGAATTCTATCTTTCGGTAAGTGACAATTTCTACCTTTTTAACTTTATTTTGTTTCTGTAAGAATTAGTTTTAAAACTATTATTTAGGTTAAAAACTACTAAAGTATGTGATCGACATTCATTTTATGGCATATTACTGCCTGACTTTACTCTTGGTTTCAAAACTGTTACAGAGGATTATTAAACTGGAATGTCACAAGATCTCCATCAGTTATTTACTCAACAGTGTATGAAACTTTGAGAAACAGCTCCTTATCTTACCAACACATGCCTTTCATAATGGTTAATTTATTACCTAATATTAAGTATCACTGGTACTACAAAAGAACCAGAACAAGGAAACTCTTTTGCAGATTACAGTAAGTCAGAAAGTTGATTTGCCATATTTCATTTTTTAATACCATTATACAAACAAATTTCTCATTAAGAGTCAAAATCAGTAAGACCCAGTGTGAAAGTTGTAAAGATCTCATTAATAAGATTAATTAGTGTTTTATGTTAGCTATACAACAAATACTTCAGATGGTTATGGTTAATTGAATTAACAAAACTCAAGGAAAAGTCATTTTGCTTTTGTTAGTTTAACTATTTTGAAATAGAAATTTTACATAATAACATTAGTATTAACTACTAATGTTAACAAAATTTTGTTTCTTAACAAGGATGGAGAAATGAGTGATCTAAATAGGAAAAAAAAGTTTCACATTCAAAGTGCCCATCTTCCTTTTTTTCACTGGAATGACAAAACAATATACTTCAAATCAAAGTTATATCCCTATTAGAAAGGATGGTAGAGATCAACAACTAAATAAAAACATGTCAACATTTTTCCTCAAAATTCCAATCTACCAAAAATCCATAAGCAACTAGTTATCTTTAAAGTTTACAGACTGATAACCATCACTTCTCAAAATGAAAAAGCAGATTACCTCCATGTATTTCACATGTATACCACTCACTGTATAAAGAGATTAAACTTTGTTAAGTATAAGAACAAATATTTAATTACCTTTGATATATATTCCTGTTGTCCACAAATGGACTTTTATTTAAACACATAATATGTGTGGAAGGTACACAGTGTACGTGGGTGATGACCCTTGAAATTAAGAATATTAATATTCTGAGGTGATGCACAGGACTAGTTAAAAAAAAAAAAAAGTGTTACATCAATACCACGAAGAAGGCTGCATTCTATTGTTAAAAGTTTAATTACAGAAGCTGTCTTACTTATTAATAAATAAGAAATTCAACAATATTACTTCTCATCAACACTTCGTGAAGGATTTTTTGCATTATTACTCACTAAGAAAGCGTTATTTTGATCTCTGTTAGGTCATGAGTGTTACACATACTAACAGATTGCATATACGTGAAAACAAAACATACCACACTACGCAGTGTTTCAAATATGAAGGAAAGCCTTTAGCAACAAACTATTATCACCAGATTGTGAAACTGAACAGACATCCTCGATAACTCTGCCTGTATACCCCACCACACCACCTTAGCAACAGGAGAGAAAAAACAGAGACTTTAAGTTTCCACAGAGTAAAAAGCTGTTGCTAAGCAAAAATTACAACCAAAAATATAGAAAGCTGTGGCTTGTTTTTTGAGAACTACTTCACAAGTTTAATGATTTAATTGGCCCAGTTCACTTTAATGTAGATACCCAAACCGGATGAAAAGCAAAAACAAATCTCCGTGACTAAACTTGTACCAAACCCACTTCCATATCCCACAAATTAGCAGTTACCTTTCATACACCTCAAGTTAAAATCAACCTAAAGACCAACTGAGAGAGACTGTCTTCTCTTCCTCTCTTATCCTTCTTTTCTAGTTTATTTTACATTTCACCCACGTCATTAGTTGAGATCTTAAAACAAGGACTTTCTTAAACCCCAAAGTCTCGAGTCTTGTAATACGTGCCCTGCAAATACTTGGGAGAAAACCCAAGGCTACCACACTTGCTTCCTTGTGTCCCCGCGAGTTGCACGTCTTACCAATCCTGTGAGCTTTCTCCGGATGGCACTTACCTGCTGCTCCCCGGGTTCTGTAGATTTCACCAAGTGCTTATCCTTGTACAGAGACCAGAGACCAATATTGGGCAGGAAAATTAAAGCCACCATGAATAACAAAGTCATCTGCAGAAATCTCTTCTGTTTCCTCTTCATTGCAAATGATAACAGAGAAGAAAAGTTAGAGGAGATGGCTCCCTGACTGCTTCTTGTGTTTAATGCCAAAGTCCTTTCCTCTCCCCTGCGAAGCACCAGAAACTGAGGAGAGGCTAAAAACTTTTGTTGCGTACTCAGCACCAATCTGCAGGATTCAGAGGGAGTTGGGCATCTGCAGAACAAACGCACAGTTACTTTCCCCCCAGCAAACTATGACGAAGGCATTATCTATTGGCTTAGAAGTAAATGACTTGACTGAGGAAATCATTAAGCCTCTCTTCATATAAAGCAATACAAAGCAATGGATTTGACACATAATCATAAGTTATGAAAGTCTACAGCATTCTAGATACGTAAGAACACAGCAGGGGTGGTGTTTCCCCCCCTTAGTGGGGGAGGGTTGGGTCAGGGAGGAGCGGGTCGGTCGGGGGAACGACGTGGGGGGAAGCGGCTCAGCCCCAGCAAGAGTCAGGAAGAAAAGCGTCCGCTTTTGACATTGCAACATCACCTTCCTCGTCTTCCCTGAACGTCTGTCTCCTCCTGTGCTCCCCCGGGATAACCCACCTGAACTCAAGTTCAACTCCCTCTGAAGCCAGCGTGCTGGCGGGCTCCACACGGATCCAGGGACACGGGCACCGGAGCACAACTCCTGTTTGGATGGAGGTCCACAAACTCCTGGCGGCTCACGCGCTGTCTCAACTCTCCTCCGCAGGCAGCGGCTCGCGAGCGGGGAACCTGCAGGAAGGGAGGCTACAGACGTCCGCGGAGTCCAGCCAGGAAGTGGAGGCTCCGCGCCGTTTCGCCTCGCGCAGCCCTCGCAACGTGATCTTCCGCGAAGTAAGCGCTCTGCCCGTCAATCCCTTCCCCTTCCCGCGTGACGCTCTCACGCTCCGCTCTTCATGTTACCATTCTTTTCCGGCAATGGAGCGAACCCAGAGAAACATCACGAGCACCTGAAAGGCGGTATGTTCAGCCTCGCCTCCCGCGAAGGGGACGAAGGGAGGTGAAGCCGAGTCTGCGCTGCGCTGGGCAAGGGGCGAGGGCGCCGGGGAGGGCGAGCAGTACGCGAAGCTGCGCCGCGCTAGCTCCCGGCCGCCCGCTCCTCGTTCGCTGTCGTCGGCCTTTCGCCGAGAGGCTGCTGGTGCCGACCACGTGCGGGAGCCCGAGCCCGGGAGGGGAGGGCGGGCCGCCTGGAGGGGGTGGGCAATTCCGCCCAGCTTCCAGACCCTATATAAACAAACCCCGCTGCGAGCAAGAGGGGAGGGCGAAGACGCTGCAGGACGTGGATTTGCAGCTGCCGGCCTCCGCCGAGCCTCTCTCTCTCGGCCAGGGCTTCTCGGGGCAACCTCAGACCGGCATAGATACCCGCTCCCCCACTCATCTCACCCAAAAGGCGCCAGGCCAGAGACTCCGGAGAAAAAGTCGCCGGCGCTCGCGGGTTTACCCCGATTCCTCCATGGTGCCGGCGGGAGCGTAGCGAGCCCGGATGCGGCGGCGGCCGCGGGAGACGGAGGAGGACCGAGGCTGGGCCCGTCCCGCCGAGAGGGGCTTCCCGGGTCCCGCCGCTCAGGCCAGGTACGTGGGGGGGAGGAGGAAGAGGCTCCCGAAGCGAGGCAGGGCTGAGGCTCGGGGTTCTCAGGCAGCAGCTTCTGGAGCGACTCCCGCGGAGACCCAGGGCGCTGTACTTGGGTCTGCAAACACCCGGGGCCCCGTTAAGGTTTGGCAGTGCCTCCGCGCTCCTCCCCCGCCCTGCTCGTCCGCACTCCGCACTCTTTCACTGCAAGGGCTACCTGTCCCTCCGACCTCGCACACTCCTCCCATGATACCCGGAAGATGTGGGGATCGAGACTTATCTCTGGCAGAAGGGACTCCTCCCTCTCCCCGACATAGAGATGCACCAACGCCCCTGAGCGCACACGCACGAACCTGGGCAGCCTCTCCAAGAGACCTGCGTGCCTAGCAACGTGCATTGGGTACTCTTGGGATCCAGAGCTCATAACTCCTGAAGGAATGGGGACTTAAATGAGGCGACAGACATGCATGCAGTGCCCCCTTGTATCAGCCCGGTCTAGAACCAAAAAGAAGCGCCATGGCCATCTCTTTGTTACAGGCTAGATGTGATGCCCACATACTTGGGATAGATGAGACTGTGGGCCCCAGAACGGTATTTTGGTATTTTCCCTCTCCCTTCTTTTCTTCCTCTCTTCTTCATCTCTCGCTCGCTGGCTCCCTATTCTCCTCCCCCTCCCTCTGCCACCCACTTCTACTCTCTATCCGTGGCTCACTTGAGAAAGACACAGATGTGAGTGTTAAAGAGTCATTATGCCTTCAACTCCTCACATTATGATTTTAAAATGTATTTGAACAATATATATTGGCTGTATGACTGCATGAATAAAGCTTTGTGCTGCAATATTTGTCTTTGTGAATCACTTGCATTTCAAAAAAGTATATAAACACGTTTCATAAATGTTTTTAAATATGTCCTTTATGTAAAGACCAATTACCCTTCAATTTTTCACAAATGCAAGAATCCAGAGAGCAAGAGGCGTAATTCCTCACCACCCTTACACAAACACACACACACACACCCTGCCTTTTGTATTCTGCATTATTTTCTGATCTTTTTCTCTCTCAGCAAGTGCAGTTCTGAAACATAGAAATATGAATTCTGAGAAGAAACAGCATGGAGAGATTTTGCTGGGAGGTTTGGTCCTCAAGGAAAGGTTTTGGGGAATTATTTAAGTATATTGGACATTTTCTGCCTTATAGATGTTATTAACAATTAAGAAATAAAAGTACTCAAAGGTAAACTTGGAATTAAAAAAATTAAAAATTCTTCACGTTTTAAATAATGGTTTCTTCATACCCTCCCCCCCCTCAAAAAAAAGCCCTGGATCCCAAATAGACATATTGTCATATTGTCATTCTGTTTGCTGAATCCAGGATTCTGACATGAATTATGCTTCATACTTGTTACACTACTAAATGGTCTTGCAAACAGTACCCATTCCCAGAACATTGTTAGTTTCAGTGACTGGGTATAATAACCGTTACTTCCCAAATCAAGTACATGCAGAATATATGGTAGAAACTAGAGGGAGAAAATTATTATGTTCACCCCTTTTACTGTGTAGCTCCAAACAATCACTTTTGCTTTTTTCCTCCATTTACTTATTTATCTCTTTATTTATTTGAATCAGATCATAATTTCCACTCAATCTGGTCTTCTTTTACAATTCCATATATAAATTTCCAATAGATGGCAATGCTTCTAACTAAACTTAATATGTTAAGTTCAGTTTACAAACAAACAAAAACACATAAAATGACAGTTAATTCCTTTGTTCAGATAATACAGATTAAAATGAAAGACACATTCTTTTTACATTAGTTATTAATATTGGTTTAATAAAAATCCTGTCTTTAAAAATTTGTTTTATATCCAAGGGCCCCTTTTTACCTCTGTTTGCTTCTCCATTTTGTTATTTATGATTCAACTGGGAACCTCAGGTAATCAGAGTCCCATGTGTCTAGCAATGTGTTAATAGCTACAGGGACACATGGGAGGCAAATAGAGCCATATCTGTGACCATGAATAATTTACAGTCTAGTTGAAGAAGTAATATAAAGGCAACTGGAATAAATTGGAAAGAAGCAGGATATTGCTTTAGTTATAGCTCTACTCCAAAACTTGATGACTTAAAACAACTATCTCGCTATCTCTCCTGATTCTTTGCATTTGAATGGTCTCAGCTAGGCAGTTCTGCTTGGAGTGATAAAGGCTGGGTCTTGGGGCTTAGATCTTGCTGGGCCAGGATGGCTCCCTTACATGGGTAACAGTTGGTAACTGTCAGCTGGAAGATCATCTGGGGCAGTCAGTTGGAGCCTCTCAATTCTCTACATGGCCCCTCCACATAGCCTGAGCTTCTCACAACCTGGTAGCCAAGATCCAAAAGGGAACATCCCAAGAATCTGTGTTCCAAGAGGGAGAAAACAAAAACTGCTGAGTCCTCTTAAAGGCCCAGAATTGGCACCACCTCATTTTTGCAATAGTCACAGGACAAGCCCGGATTCTCTGGAGGGGGTGGTGGTGAAAGTATGGCGTTCAAACTGACATCTCAGTGAGAGATTTGATGAAGAGTATTATGGCCATCTTTAACCCACTATAGATATTCAAAGGCACATAGGTAGGAATTCCTAAGGAAGGCCTAACCAGATTAGACAGTGGATGATGAGGTGTAATGGGGAAAAGTTTTCATAGGTTGGATTGATGCAAATTTTTCAATTTCTATAGACAGTGAATTAACTTTTAGTTTAAAAATAGGTTTATTATGGGGCACCTGGGTGGCTCAGTCGGTTGAGAGTCTGACTCTTGATTTTGGCTCAGGTCATGATATCAAGGTCATGAGATTGGCCCTGCAGTGGGCTCCATGCTCAGCTGAAAGTCTGCTTCTCTCCTTTCCCCTCTGTCTCTCTCTCTCTGCAGCCCCCCATGATTCAATCTCTCTCTCTCTCAAATAAATAAATCAATATTTATAAAAAAAAATAAGCTTATTACTTCACTTCCAGTTATAAATACTAGGGATGTCATTTATACCATGATGACTAAAGTTAACATTGCTGTGTGATATATAGTAGAGTTGTTAAAAGATTAGATCCTAAGGGTTCTCATCACAAGGAGAATTTTTTTTTTTTTATTTTCTTTTACTGTATCTATGTGAGAAGATGAATATTAACTAAACCTATTGTAATCCTTTCATAATATATGTATAAGTCAAACCATTATGCTGTACACCTTAAACAGTGATGCATGTCAATTCTCAACAAAACTGGAAAAATAAGTTTATTATCTTATTTAAAAGACTGTGACATGATTGGAACTTAGTTGGAAAGAGAACGTTCACCTTGGATCTTAATGTGGTGGGGTTTATTTTCACTGACATGAGTTTTTTCCAAGGTTTTATCAGAAGGAAGAGACACTAGAGCATAAAGATAATGTGTCTAGAAATGGAGGTATAGGGGCGCCTGTGTGGTTCAGTCTGTTAAGCGTCTGCCTTCGGCTCAGGTCTTGATCCTGGAGTCCCGGGATGGAGTCCCGCATCAGCTCCCTGCTCAGCGGGGAGTCTATTTCTCCCTCTGACCTTCCCCCCTCTCATGCTCTCTCTCTCATTCTCTCTCAAATAAATAAATAAAATCTTTAAAAAAAATGGAGACATATTCCAATCTTCTTTTATCCAATGATGATGTCTGGAATATGAAAAATCTTGAAAGTTTCCACTCTGAATAAACTACTAGGATATTTTGTTCTTAGTGTACCTTTATCTAAGTTATCTCAGTTTTTAAAGAAAAATGAGTCTACAGTGAAAATCGGGAATGTATTAAATAGCAATTTTAGTGAAAGTATATTTAAATTATACAATTCATTTTTGTGGAATTAAATCAAGACATATGTTATAGGAATCTTCTTCATTTTTTTCTCTGGAATTTCAATGTTTTCCACTACACAATAGAAGGAAATAAGAGCCAACCTAAATATCAAAATGTGATAATACTCAATCTCTATCATTGTTGAAATTCTTCACCAAAAGAGCCCTGAGTCAATTTCTATATATATGCAAGTGCTGTTGGGCAGAGGATACAAAGATGAACATTCTTGCAGAATTTTCAGCACCGCAAGGGAATTAAAGGTGTTTGCAGTTAAATGTGGTGCAAATTAAAAAGTGACAAATGCTAAAAGAAAAAGAAGGTTGTTTTTTCTTGGCCTAAATATTTTCTAACTAGACAAGATCTTCACTTTCTGGTGTTTAAACTCTTAATAGTCAAATTTACCTCTCAAATTTTTTTTTTTTTTCCTTTTACCAGTAGAATATACCTTGATTTGAATATAAATATATAAATATAAATATATTGAATATATTTTTATTTCCCTATGTATTTAGCTATCAAACATTCTTTAGCACTTACTACATGCCAGGAATTTATATAAGCATTTCTTAGGCATAAGTCATTTAATTTTATAAATAATCTTATTATGTAGGTTCTATTACTATCTCCATTTAAGAGCTTAGAAAACTATGGCAAGGAAATGGTAAGCATCTTGGTCAAATAAGTGTAGTAAGTGCTAGGGCAGGAATTTAAACCCAGGCATTTTGCTACAGATTCCATAATCTTAATCACTGCATTGTATTTCCTAAAAAATTTTCTGACAAAAATGTTAATTCTCTCTATATATATCTATATCTATATCTATATCTATAGATATAGATATAGATATCTTTTATTTCATTTTTACCTTTGTGAGAAGTTTAAAGGAGCTAAGCAAAAGAGTTGAATTTGGGGGAGATGATAGTCCAGTTTTATAACCTTGAAGCTTCTTTGTTCTTTTTCTTTTTTTTCCTTTCTATTTTTTTTATTAGGAGTGTAAAAATGAAGGTTATGCTGAAGATAATATTACACAATAAACTATTCCTTGATATTTTACATAATATATAAATATATTTTTAGTTTGCATGATTATAATTATATATAGATCGCATATTAGATTTCTAGCTTAGCCTTGACCTTTGTTTTATCATATACAGCCTTTTACAAAGAATATTTAACCCATACTATGCCTGTAAAATATTTGTGGTGAACAAATAAAGTACATCCATTTATTTCAGTGAAAAGTCTAAATATTGTTTGAATGATGAAATCAAGTGGTAATAAAATTAATTTTAAATTTGAATGCAATACAAAATATCAAAAATGTAAATTTTTTTTAAAAGATACAATTAATGTAAGTGAAGCCAGTAAAACATGCTTAAGAAGCCACTGAATGGCATATGGCATGTTCCACTTTTTTTTTTTTTGAGAAAGAGAAAATAAAGATGTCAGACACACATTATGTATTGAATATTAATTTTTTTCTGACAATACTTATGGGCATGAAATAAATTTAAAAAATATAAACTTATTATAATTTGAGATATGCTCATATCAATTAACAGACATTTAATAACAACCCAGACATTGGAGACACAATAGTGAACACCACGGACAGCCTTCAGACATTTAACTACAGAAACAAGTTAAGTGTAGATTACGAATTAGAACAAGTCATGGTTAAAAATTAAGATGTGGAGAAAAATAAGTTAGGGAAGAAGAATAGAGCATGCCAGGAGGGGAAGTGGTATAATTTCAAATAAAGCATTAGCAAAAGTCCTCACTGAGTTGAAACAAATATCTGAAGGAAGCAAGGAAGTGAACTTGGATTCCAAGAAGATGGAATTCCAAGTAGGGGAAGCAGGAAGCAGAAGACTCTTTGGTGGGTTTATCCGGGATGTGAGAGAACAGCAAAGAAAGTGCTCCTGGAACAAAGGGCTGTGAAGGAGGAGATGGGGGAGTAGGGTGAGGAATGAGATGGGGAGCCAGGTCAGATATTACAGTCTAGTGTAGACAGAGATTTAAACCTATAGGAGAAATCTGACTTTTAGTCTGAGTGAGATGGGAAGCCACTAAAAGGATGTGAGTAGAGATTAATACAATCTGAGTTACTTTTTAATAAGATCATCCTGGCTGCTGTGTTGAAAATAGATTACAGGATAGATAGGAAAGAAGTTGCGTTAATCCAAAGGAGATGTTGTCTCTCTTAGGGTGATAGCAGTGGAGATGAAGAAAAATAGACATGAAAAAAATCTCACTATAAAACTGCACTGAATAGTGGCTGGAACGAATATGGGGTGTGTGAGAAAAAGAGAGAGCCCAAGATACTCCAAGTTTTTGGTCCACGCTCTTGCAAGCCTGGATTTGTCTTTTACTAAGATAAGAAGACATTGGGAGAAACAGGCTTGACGGAGAAGATCAGGTGTTTGATTGGACTTACTGAGATGGCATAGCTAATGGTAGAAATGTTGAGTGAGTGTTTGGATATAAGACTCTGGAATTAACAGAGGTAGAGGGATGTGGAATCTAAGTTGAGGATATAAGTTGAGAAGACCTTGGAGTACTTAAAGCCATAAATGTTATGAGATTATCAAGAGACTGAGTGCAGGTAGATAACGGAACAATCAAAGGTGTTCCAACAATAAAAGCTTAGGGAGAGGAAGAGAAACCAGCAAAGGACCTTTAGAGGCAGTAGTCAGTGTGGTTTGTGGAAAACCATGAGAGTCAAATGAAGAGACTGTCTCAAAGAGGGGGGGGGAGTGATCAGATCCATCACAACTGATAAACTGATAAGTCAAAAAAGATGAAGTTGAAAAAATCACCACTGGATTTAGCAATTGTAAAATTTCCTTATCTCATTAGGGAGTAGGAAGGTAGCAGCATCAAGTATAGCCAAAAGTAACATTTTAGATACAAGAAAGGATGATCTCTATAGAAAATCTGATAACAAAGTTTTAATTAGCATAATTATGTTAAGCATTTAATGACCAAAGCAAGGAATGTATTTAATTTTGTGCTATACAAGTGCATTTATCTCTGAAAGCACTTATCAAAAGAAAATGAAAAGATTCTGAACATCACCAGTTTATGAGAATTTAAATTATTTTCTTCCTTACTGTGAAACTAAGATACAATGATTTTAAACTTACTGCATATAAGCCTCTCAAACTTTTAATAGTAACATTAAAAAAAAGACTAAAATTCACTGGGTTAGCCATCCTTGTCTTCTGACCCTGTCTGATCAATTTGAAGGTTGAAAATAGATTACAGGATAGATAGGTACTCATTAATGTGCTCAGCAAATTTTATTGAGAAATTACTTTTCCAGAAACCTGTTTTGGACCAATTTCTCATCATCCAAACAGATTCAAGTCTTGCAAGATTTCAGGTCTCATGCATGCATTTCTGCCCCCTTATCCTCTGGAAGTTCTTGAGGATCTAATTTAACCAGATACCCAGATACACACACACACACAATTTCTATCAGCATGACTATGCAGCAAAAAAATTAATATGTTCTTATACCCTTAAAATAACATTTTTATTAATAAAAGAGAGGTATTATTGCACATGGACGATATATTGAAGTATTGGTGAGGAGAGATAGAAATGGAGAGAGAGGGGGAGAAAGATACTAACTAGGGACAAATGTAAATTCACAAGCAGTGCATCTTAAACCTTTACATCTTTTATAAAATCATCATGGTATATCACTATCAAATTCTATTCAGGAGCTACTCTTCACTTTTTCCCTATTCATTATGTGATTCTGTCTGAGCATTTCAGTTCTGATTCTATCAACTACCTATCTATCATGTTTCTAACTCAAAAAAAAAAAAAAAAGCAGAGACCCTTCAAAGTAAAAGAGGACTCATGTTAATTATGTCTGATGTGCTTACAGATTACATCAACAATTCTAGTACCCTAAATTATTTTGTAACTACACTGATTGGAATCTGTGGTTTCACCTCCAGACAAGTAAATATATCTTTTGAGATCCCCTTTTGAGAAGCTCTAGGAGATATCTTGCTGGTAATAAAAAGAGCAAAGAGGAGAAGGAAAGTCTGTGTTCAAACCCCACCTGCATTACTCAACATTCCAAATGACCTGGAAAGACATTTAATTATACTGGGTGTCTTCTTATAAAACCATGGAATTGGAAAATTATACCTATTTCAAGAGTTACTGTGATGACCAAAACAGACATTTTCTGAAATGCTAGGAGTTTCTCTAAATAAAGTTCCATTTATATAGGCAGAATAGAATCAAAATAAGCATACAGATAATGGGACCTCACTCATTAGTTAATTCCTAATCATGATGTTTCTCTCTCATAGTAAATAACAGTGAGAATTGCATTTAAGTTTATCCCTCAAGATAGAGGAAAAGAATCCTCTCAAATCAAATCTGCTGGTGACATCTGCTTTAGGCTATACTTCACAGTGTCTTGGTTAAAACAAAAGACTTTTTAGTACACTAAGTATATACACTACTAAGTAGTAAATAATTAAAGTTTTAGTAAAAATAATTTAGTAAATAAAACTTAGTAAAAATTTAGTAAAATAATTTAGTAAAAAATAATTTAGTAAAAAAAATAGTAATAATTATCATTACTACTAATAATGTAGCATTAGTTATGCTAGCAATAATCCTGTTTGGTAAGTGCTTTTTTTTTTAATGTGTCAGGCACATTGTTAAGCATATATTACATTTTTAATCTAATTCAGTATTTACAAAACCTTTGTTTCATCTCTACCTTTCGTTAGAATTATTCCCATTTTATATATAAGGTAACAAAAAAACAGGAAGATAAGGGAATTCAGAAAAAATCACCCAGCTAATAATACAATCTGGAACTGAATAGATGTCTCTCTGATTCTAACATCTGAGCTCACCCTATTAAAACAAAAGCGTAAGTATTTTGCTAAAATTTCTTGATTGATTTTAACCTTTTATAAAATAGATATGATTTGGTTAAATTTAAAATCCTAGGTTATATCCTTTTTAAAATAATATATTTTTTCTATAATATGATGAGGTGAGCTTGCAAATGAATGTTTTCCCATTCGTTAATGAAAACTTCATAAGTAGTTTCAGTAGAAAAACTTTGTACAATATAATTGAACAAGGCTCATAAATGTACCAACATCATAAATGTTGAAGGTTTTAAGAACTAGTTTTTTGTCTGTGACTTCCTTGGGAAATGCTTTCAAGTATTCAGACACTGGATTTGTCTATTGCTCTTTTCACTACCAATTTCATTAACCAATTTTTCACTGCTATCCAAACTTTAAAAAGTTTTATTTTATATAAAATATCAATCCTTTTATCTCATGTCAAGAAATAGAAATATATATTTAAAAATATTAGTTTGTATGTATGCCTGAATGCAAACACTTCTACATATGAACATTGAAACAATTAAAAAAGTCTCATTGGTGCTTGACAATATGATGCATTTCCCAAATAGTGGATGCTTTTCTACCATAGTCATTCAAGGAAAGAAAGCCAAGAAAATGTCTCATTCCTAACATACTGTAAGGGCTTAATACAAAATTTTATAATGAATGAACATACAAATGAATGAATATTTGAACATTATCATCCTGTAGAGAATATATTAGACTTCAATAATCTCAGTGTTAGAAGTATCCTTGAAAGTCACTTACCCAAAATATTACTCTGCAACTTGCACCACAACTACATGTTCAAAGAGGTTGTCAAACCTTGTTAGAAGACTTGTAATATCAGGGAATGATCTACCTCCCAACTACTCATCTTATCCTGTACAACTGAGCTACAAAATCATTCCTTGTATTGAAATAAAACTCATTTCCTTGTATATCGGTCCTGGTTCTACACCTTGTGCTCACCATTTTCAGTCCCAGCCCTTTTCCACATGACAATATTTTCCATATTTGATGATATTCTATTTAATAAAGATCATACATACTGCCTATGTAACTTATGTGATAACATTTCAGTATATTTTAATATCATTTGAGAGGAAATTAATTATCTTATTTTTCATTAATATATCAAAAGAACTTTTCTAGAGTAGACAAATATGCCCTCAGGTACATAATATGTGACCATTAATCTGGTGAATTCATTGTTCCATCCTCATCAGGAAAAATGGAGCAGAAGTTCTATTCACAAAGGAAGCAGAATAGTATGCATTTATGTTCTTTTAGGGCTGTGTTGTCTCCCGTGCTCTGTGACAATATAGTCCAAAGCAACCCATGCCATCTAGATTCCCTCAGTACATTCTACTGGTCCACTTGACTATAGCAGTAACTTCATGCTAACTAACATGAGTGAGCAAGTGGCTAACTTGCTGAAGACATTATAAAACAAATGTGCTTCAGAAGATGGGAGAAAAAAAAAATCTTATGAAAGTTCAAGGGCCCACCATATTAGTAATACTTTTCAGTTTTTTATAGGATTCAGTTTTCCAGGAATGTCAGGGTAAAGAACTATTATATCTCACGCCCTCAAAGTAATGAACAAATTATTAGATCTCACATCTTTTAGACTAAAAATGAAGCACTGTCTCATAGACCTTACTAGATTTTAGAGATAGTATATCTCACTTAATAATATTGGTCCAACCATTACTGATTTTTTTTAAAGATTTTATTTATTTATTTGACAGAGAGAGACACAGCGAGAGAGGGAACACAAGCAGGAAGAGTGGGAGAGGGAGAAGCAGGCTGCCTGCTGAGCAGGGAGCCCGATGCGGGGCTCGATCCCAGGACCCTGGGATCATGACCTGAGCCGAAGGCAGACGCTTAACGACTGAGCCACCCAGGCGCCCACCAACTATTACTGATTGACAAGGAAGTCTGACAGCTTTGAGTGGGAACCAGAGAAGGAACAGGCTCTGCAGCAGGTGTGGCCAGTGTGCAAGCAGTCTTAATGTTTGAGCCACATAATCTGGTGGATGCTATAGTATAAGGAGTATCCCTAATGGGAAAAATGATGACTGATATTCATGACAAGCCCTGATAGAAGAATCACAACATAGCCCCTACACTTCTAGATCAAGACCATGCAATCTGAAGCAGAAAATCATATTCCTCTTGAAAAAAATTCCTGGTGGCTAGTTAGTCTTGGTAGAGACAATGCTTGAACACAGGACAGTAAGTGACCAGGCTGCCAGAGCTTCCCAATGTCAGCTGGAGTTTGTCCAGTCTATCAAATCACAGGGTTAGGTGACTTCAGCAGCAATCTTTCATAGCGTGTATGCTCTGCATCTGAGATAGGACACACGTAAGTCCAGGGTCAAAGACACAAGGAAACGCCACGAACAAATGGTCAAGACATCCATGTCTTCCACCACTGTTGCAATAGTACCTTTATATTATATTACCTATGGCCACAGCTATCTGATGGATGAGAAAAAGTTCAAGGTTGGTTTTTGAATGACCTATTTTGGTATGGGTGTGACAGCTAAAATTGGACTACTGATGCACAACTCAGAGGCAATTCTAAAATTCAGTAATGAGGAGAAATACTCTCAATCAGCATAACTTCATGTAGGACAACTGGTCATCTAATGTATGTCGGAAGACGAGTAGTCCGAAGTAAGAATATATATGTATACATACAAACACAACATCAGTGGATAATAGCTTGACTGATAGGGGCCCAGACAGGGAAATATCAGAACATGAAGATAGGGTACTCTAGAGAAGAGACATATGTATGGACAGATAAGAATGGGAATAAATTGTGAATATACTCATATAGCATATCAACACCCATCAGAAAGCATCCACTATGGAATTGGCACAAGCAGATCAAAGACTTGACCAGCCGATGTCACCCAGAGGCTGTCCTGGGTTATCCCAGAACTGGCATAACGTGCTTATTAATGGAAGTAGCTATGGTGGCAGGTATGGAGTTTGTGCATGACTGTAAATGCTTGAGTTTCCTTCCAATAATCCTGAACTACCTCCTGTCATTGTCAAATGTCCAAGCTACCAGCAGCAAGTACTTAGAAGTAAGTTAGTTACATTGGATTCCATCTACCCTAGAAGGAGCAGCATTTCATTTTGACTGGAATTGATCCAAGTATGGGTTTGCCTTTCTGGCTCTTGACACCTCAAGCAGCACCACTATCAGAGGGTTTACAGAGTAGCCACATTAAGAAGTTGGCCAATAACACATTATCCTATATAACATCTTGTTGGTCCTAGAGATCCACTTTAGACAGGAGAGTGGCAATGGCCACATGACCATGGGATCCACAGAGCCTGTTATCTAGTCATCTAGAAGCTACTGGCCCAGGAGAGCAATAGAACAACTTTTAGAAAGAAATTTGAGAGAAACCATCTTGGAGATGATATACCCAACATGAGGGTTGGACACAAATTAAAATATTTAGAATGCATGAGTCTAAAAAACAAATGGTAAAGCAGGAGTGACCATTTGAGGAATTTGTGATTCTTTATCCCTGCATTTCCAGTCTCTGTGCTTTAGAAGTCCTGGTTCTCAGAAGGAAACATTTCCACCAGAACATACATGAAATTCTATTCAACTTCAAGCTATTGCTGCTATCCAACAACATTGTACTATTCAGCTAAGAAACCAGCAGTCAAGGAAAGGGTTAACTATCTTTTAAGTAATTGACCCTGATTATCAGAAGCAGGAAAAATAGCTTTCACACCCTGATAATCCACAGAAGCATTTATTTTTTTTAAATTTTATTATGCTATGTTAATCACCATACATTACATCATTAGTTTTTGCTGTAGTGTTCCATGATTCATTGTTTTTGTATAACACCCAGTGCTCCATGCAGTACGTGCCCTCCTTAACACCAATCACTGAGCTAACCCATCCCCCCTCCCTCCTCCCCTCTAGAACCCTCAGTTTGTTTCTCTGAGTCCATAGTCCCTCATGGTTCATCCCCCTCTCCTATTTCCCCCCCTCATTTTACCCTTCCTACTATCTTCTTTTTTTTTTTTTAACATATAATGTATTATTTGTTTCAGAGGTACAGGTCTGTGACTCAACAGTCTTACACAGAAGCATTTCTTAATATCCCTCTGTCCAATCATGACAAAGAATGGACAAAGGCACAAGTCATAGCCTGAAAAGTACCTATGACCAGGGCTCCGGACCTCTTAAGGATGAGGTCTATGTAACTCCTCCAAGCTAGCAACTTAGATGAGCAAGGGTGCTAGCAAGGGTGAGGGGAGTCCCAAATAGGTAGTAAAGGAGGGAGCTAACAAGTGCTAAGTTATGGCCTAAAACTACCAGTAGCATCATGGGGTCCCACTAACTTTCCTCTTCTAAGTTTTTCCTAGAAGAGGTGCCAACCAGAAGGATGGGAGAGATGTTTACAGATGGATGAACTCATTGTTTGAAGCGAGAGGTGGACTGCAGTAGATGCTTTGCTGTGCCTCCCAGATCCCACTTTGGACGGAGACTCTCATTTCTCCTGCTGTCAGGAGTGTTGCTGCTGTTGGCATACAGCTAAGTCCCTCTCTGGGAATTGCCCTTGGCCAAAGGAGGCTGTCTTCTGTGCGGTTATGCACCATCAACCAAAATGCCACCCTCCTGGGTGGTAACCTACAACCAGTGGTTGAATGTTCAAAGAATACAAAGGCTTGGCTCCTTTGCCTCAATAAGGACAACTCAGAAGAATACTACCAGTTCCACAGCTGCTCACAGGAGGAGTTGAAATCTCTGTTGCAACTTCATCAGATTCCAACTTTGCCTTCTGCCCAATCCTCCTTCCCCTATAACTTACTAATGTAGTTTCCTATAACAGTCCCTGTTAGAACTCCTGTTTGCAAGATGCATTGTCTAGATCTGCTTTTAACTATGATATATTTTCAACTTGGAATGTGTAGAATCATTTGCTCTCTACTCCTTTGTTATATTCTACAGAAGCTATGGTATTTTCTTCAGATTACAAGTATGTATTAAGTGATATTATAAAACCACTTTAAAGACATTTTCTAAAAATGACTTAAGGACTTTTTATGGTCCCTGTTTAATTAAGGTTGATAACATACTTTATAGAAAAGATTGCTTGGGGAGGAATAAAAACAATATATTCAACAGCTATAATGACTGCTTTTAATGCCAAAACATTGAAATAAAATCCCCTTAATATTAAGTCTATAGTATTAAAACCTCATATATTACCATTAAATCGCAGCAGAATGATTGGCCTTTTCCCCAATATTCATTTGGATAATCTGGCAAGGACAGTTTTTTTTTTTCTAAAGATTTTATTTATTTATTTGAGAGAGAGAGAACGAGAGACAGAGAGCAGGAGAGGGAGGAGGGTCAGAGGGAGGAGAAGCAGACCCCCAGCCGAGCAGGGAGCCCGATGCAGGACTCGATCCCAGGACTCCAGGATCATGACCTGAGCCAAAGGCAGACGCTTACCCATCTGAGCCACCCAGGCGCCCGGCAAGGATAGTTTTAATGATTAAAATAAAATTGTGCAGTTCAGATTCACAGTATATGTAAGTAACATCAACTAAAAAATAATGATATTCTTATTCTCTTATTTTTCCTTTTAATTTGACTTTTTGCTAGCTAAGCTCTACCTTGTCAAGATAATGGCCCACTCTCTGTCACTCACCTATCATGTTACAGGGTAGACTTAAGAAAACTGACAGTTTCCATGAATAACAATAACACATCCAAAGTTGTCTCCAGAAAAGGGAATTTTATAGATGTAAAAGGGACAAGAGCTTTTTACCTTTTCCCTTTGCCTTGCCCACATGCAAAGTGCAGGATAGATGAGATTATGTTCACCTTCACCTACCTTCCTCACTGTGTCAGAGGGTATCAAATCAGACTAGAGACCGATGAGTCCTTGTGTGAATATTATCTGGAACAGATTCTAGATTTTACTATGTCCTCAAAAACAAAAATTCCAAACATTTGCTAACAAAAAGATGTACCTTTATATGGCAATCGTTTATTATAATTATTTTTATTTATCAACTACATCTTCAGTCTCAGTTTTCCTCATATAACTGTACATTAATTTCAAAACACTCTGTGTAAGTATAAAGGTCTATTTCTATGTCATACTCTACTCCTAAAGGTCTCTAGAGATCAATCAAGATCCCTACATATACTGTGGGAGATTAATAAATGATCTTTTTATTTAAATAACTAAAGATGTCTATCTCAACTAAAATATTATTTTATTTATTTTTCATACAATTCTTAAGCTTTTACTATGTGTAAGCGCATTTGTTAGGCAATGTGAATACAGCAGTAAACAAAGCAAAGTTCTCTGTCATCATGGATCTTGCAGTCTAGCGTGGGGAGAGAGAAAATAATTTAAATGATAAATAGTAAACTACATAGTATAATAGAAAGTTACTAGCACAGTAAAGGAAAAAAAAAAACATGTGCAAGGAATTGGAGGATGAGCACTAGGAGCACTACATTCAGAAATAGAATGGATGGTCAAGTCCTCATTGAGAAGATGACAACTAGATAGACTCAAAGGAGAAGAGATAACCAGGAAAACATGTAGGGAAAAGCATATCAAGCAAAGGGAACAGCAAGTGCAAATGTCTTGAGGTAAAATAGTACCTAATTATCTAGGAATATCACTCTTCCATTAGATGAGTTATTTTTTTTTCCTTCTCTCACAAATGAATACCTTACTTTTAATTACTTCATTATTTTCACTTAAATAATAACTGTGGCAAGATATAGAATAATTGACAATTGTTATCTCTGGTGGCAAAAGCAATTTCTCTATACAGATACCTTTTTTACATTTATATATATCTATATCTATATCTGTATCTGTATCTATGTATCTGTGTATGTAAATGCCTGCTCTTATTTACATAGTGGCGAGAAATATTGTGTGAAACACATTTTTCTTTATGTTCTTCTCAAAGTGGTAGATAGCAGAGGCTTCAGAGGTATCATAAAAACATGGTAATGATGATAATAACAGAATACTTTTTTTTAAAGCTTGCTATGTGTCAGGTTCCTCAAGTGATTTACACATAGTTACACACTTAGTTTTTACAATGACCTTATTAGCCTCATTTTGACAATTAGGACAGTCAAAGGAAGGTTAAGCAACTACATAACATAGGAAGTTACTAAGTGACTTAGCTGGGAAAATAGTGAGTATTCTATCCATTTGCCTGAGTAATGCATATCATTTTTTCAAATCATAAACTCTCTTGTCTAAATAGATACATCCATATATGTTCCATCTGAGAATAGTGAGAGGATAGATTCTACTCTGTTGAAACTATTTCTAAATCTACTCTGTATGTGCTGCAAGTCCCCATTTCTACCCCTGTTGCAGACATCACTAATCAGTCACTGCACTCTTGCCAGGTAATTTTGAAAACGAGTCTCACAATTAGTTTCCACAGGGCACTCCAGGTTAAGCCTGACTGTGGACTGGAGTTGGCAGTTCTTATGGAAGCTATCTGCTATCCTGCAAGTAGGCAATAGTGAGCCATCTAAAGCCCCTAGGAAGGGATTGACACATAAAATGATGTATTTTGGAGAATTCTTTTGTGAGCATATGGGGTATGGATTGCCTCGTGAAAACTAAAAATAAGGATACCAATCAGGAAGCTATTGATTAATTCAGTTTTAAGATGATGAGGTCCTGGGGTAAGATGCTAGCAATGGGAATGGGAAAGAGGGAACAGAGAATGGACACATAAAGGAGGAGTCAAGATTTGGTAACAGCTGGGTATTATGGAGGGAGAGGAGTTGAGTAAACATGTCCTTGCCTTATCCTCCCAGCTTAGCCTCAGCTTTGGTCCCACAGTATACAAGTTACACACTGCAGTTCAGTCAATTTCATCTTTAGGAAAAAGGGACCATTAGCAGTGTAGGCAGAAAACAGATTAGACAAACACACAAAGAAAAATCATTCCTGACTAAAATGACTACTTGGAATTGGAAATTAAATTCCTACTGTCTAAGTAGAGAGCTGTTTTGCATTTTATTTTTAGAGCATGGCTTGATGGACAAGTAGTTTTCAGAGGGAGTGATGTAGTCCCAGGGCCAGAATTTCACGAAGCGTGTATAAAAAAAAAAAAAAAAGGAAAAGTAAACAAACGAGTTTGAGGATACCTCTCTTTTCTCTAGCTAAATAAATACATACAACCTAAAGTTGAAAAGAAAAACTTTTTTAAAAATTTCTTTCAATAATATTAAATCTATACTCTCAACTAATAATTTTATTAACAGAATTATATGTAAGTTTTATATTCAACTGTTAACACACTTGAGCTATCATTTGTCCAGCACATACTAAATAAGATGTTAGGTGTATATTAAGAAAAAGAGAGGAAAAAAAAGCAAACACTAAGTCATATTTATCCATTTTTTGTAGTTCCAGAAACAATCCATGAAGATAAATGTTGAATTAAAATTCTATAAAATCAGTTGAGCCCAGCTGAATTGAATATGCTAAGTGGTAAAGTCATGGACGTCATGGTTTCTGATTCCCAGTTGGAATTCTGTGCTGCTTCGGAATGGAAAGGGCAGTCTGGAAGTTGTGGTTTACATTATACATAGAATTTTTATGACTTTTTTTGTAATATGAATTATTTCAGATTTACAAAATCTGTAATTTTGGCTGTCTTGCCACCGGGTTAAGTTAGTAACTGAGTTCTTAATATTGTCAAAACCCTCTGTGTCATGTGTTATTTCTGAAGTTGCTGGCATACTGGGTATGCTTACATTTTTAAAATTAGCACTGCCTATGAAACTTTAAGACACATGTTTGTTGTAACTGTAATCATAAAAATATTTACAATTCTGCCCTTGTCTCATAACACATTGCTATTATGCAAATTTGCAGTGCTGAATTACTTATTAACTGGAGCTATATGGAAACAATATTCATATTGATTAAAAGTACTATAGATGTAAACAATGCATCTTGTTATTTACTTAGCTAACATATTTTGTACATGTTGAATGTTTGAAGGTGATAATGATGATGATAATGTTGGTGATCATTGCTGACTTTGATGAATAATTAAGCCTCCTTGTTTCTCTCATTTAAATTCAACAATATTTATTGAGTGTCTCTTATAAGTCACATACTGATAGATGCAGAAAAATACGAATCATAATAACATCAATAATATCAATGTACAGTCATTTTAACAATGCATGTCGCTGTGCCAGGCACTATACTAAGATTTTACATACATTCACCCATTTAATTTTAGTCAAATTCCTGTTTGCTGATGAGGCAGATGTTATATATTTTGCTCCAAGTCACAGAGCTAGTAAGCACAAGAGCCAGAACTCCACCACCAACTAGAGAGCTAGATAAATAAGCCACTATTCTTTTCTTTATAGGAAGTCTCAATAGAATGTACACACAAAAATAAAATAATCTAGACAAATAATCAGTAGCAGCATGCACAAAATATGGAGCATTTATCTTCTGGGATGAGGCAACCGACTTTCAGGATGGAGCTGTATGATGTTAATGCATATATTTGGCCATGTCATAGCACTTAAGAAAAAGGTAAAAATTTCTAAGTGTTGGGGACAGTTAAAAAGACACGGAACAGTTTCAAGTGGAGGGATTATATGATCTGATTGATTTAGAGATGACCCACTGGGGTAGCCATGTGCACTTATGGGTGAGCAGTGGAGGATAAGCTATAAACCATGGAGCGAAGAGCCAAAGAAAAAATGTAATAAAGTATGAACTAAGTTAGGATGCAAGAGGAACTGAGGTAGCAGATATGAGAAATATCTGGAACTTAGAATGGGTGGGAGTGGGTGATTAGTTGAAAATGTGATAGGTTGAAAGAATAGGCAAGAACTGTATAACTGAGTATATTTTGTATTCTTAATTATGGAGGGATTTATAGCAGAAGCAGTTTGTGAAGGGAAGGTCATTCAGATTTTTGAACTCAAAAAAATGAAGAGTTTCCATGGTTAACTAAGTCCCAATTTTGGCCTTTATGATATTAGTCAAGATTTAACTTGTTTTTATCATTATTTATTACCATTATTATTATTATTATTATTATTATTATTAAATGCCTAAGGGATGTCATTATATCTTAATTATCATTTTTCTTTTTGAGTCTTGTAAGATGTAGGCATCTGTTTCTTAAATCCCTAGAGATGGAGAGAACTAAGGGACTATCTCTATGTGATGTCAGAATTCAGAATAAAGAATAAAAAATAAAATCAAATAAGAACTTATTTAAAAAATTTTTGGACCATATAACTGAATAATATAAAATACCTTGATGACTGGCCTAAATACATGTGAAGTTAACCGTTGAGCATATATGATGTTAACCAAAATAGTACTTTTCAACCATCATAAGAAGCAGCTATGAATTAGTAAGTTGGAGTTGAGGGTACAAGCTTTAATTATGAGATGAAAATGTTCTGGAGACCTACTGTACAGCATGGTGATTATAATTAATAATAGCATACTTGAAATTCACTAAGAGAGCAAATCTCAAGTGTTTTCATAAAAAATCTACGTGAGGTGATGGATGTTTAATTAGCTTGATTGTGGTGATTTTCTCACAGTGTATGTATATATCAAAATTTCATGTTGTGTATCTTAAATATATACACTCTGTCAGTCACTCCTCAATAAAATGGAGGGAGGCTCAGAGCACACTGCAGTTTACTCCTATAAAGTAGGTTGACTAGTTTTAAAGTTACTTTTGTATCAGCAAATAGAAACTTTAGCCACCTAAAAAAAAGTCATTCATATTGAGAATTAAGATCAGTTAAGAGCTTCTTTTTTAAGGATTCAAATTTATAAAATCAGGAATTCATGTCTTTTCATTTTTAATCTTTCTTTAAGTGCTTATAATAATATAATAAATGATGGATAAATGTAAGAAAACTCAATCTAGTTTAGAAGTTAATAGTAAATTTTCATTTTGCTAAGTCATAGAGTTATTCATTTTGTTGATTTTGCAGTTATAGTCAGAAAATTATTTCTTTTTATGTAAGTTGCATTAAAAATAAGGGCACTTTACATAGTTTAGTAACACTGTTTAGATTCAATGGTATGAAACTTCACTGTCCCTTGTGAGGCATATGTAAGAAATGTTATTTGGTAGAGTAAAAACTAAGTACAGAATAATTCTTTGAAAATTAAATGATGTATTTTGTAAACAGAAATGAGTTCATAGAAATGTGCTTTCCAAACAGCTTTTTAGAAAATCCAATTTTAAAACACAGAAATAGCTCTGTATTATTCTTTCAAGCCATCCCTCCTGTTTTATGTGTGCTTTTGAAATAAAAAATCTAAAAACTAATTAATTTCCAAATGGCTTGACTTTTGAAGGGATACATGCTTGTTATCCCTGCCTATTATATTGTTATAAATATTGTACTACATATGTAATGGGGAGAAAAAAATTATAAATTAGGCCATTCTTTTTGATTGGATTCATATTTAAGACATCAATTCTAAAGCTTGCAGTTACTTGTCCCAGCTCCATGGTGGAGCCAAAAGCATGATCTTCACATTTTCCCCTGAGTTGAAAGCAGGAGCTATATAAATCTTGAGAATTTACACTGAGTTATAACAGTTCATATTTCATAAAATGTTTACAAATGATGCATTCTTTCTGCAAATCTATTAGTAATGAAGTGACAATTAAAAGGGTCATAATTTAATTCACCACTTTATTAATGCCATCAGTTGTATTACAGTGATGCTGTGAATAACATGGATTGGGAAATAGGAGAAACAAGAAAATATACTTAGGGAAAACGTTTTCATGAACTTTTAGGTTGCAGTATTTGTAAAAAAAAAAAAAGAAAAAGAAAAAAAGAGAAAAGAGTGGTTTGTTGCAAACATTTTAAAAGCAGCCTACAAATGGGCACAAAAGAGATTTCTCAAGAAAAATAAAAAGCAGGACGTGTAATTTAGTATTTTGTTCAAAGAGTTGCTAAGAGTTTATAAAGTAAAAAAAAATTGCTGAATCTGGCATTCACTGATTAATAGTACTTTGCATTTAAATGGGACCTTTCACATTGAAAGTACTTTTCAAGTATAAACTAATTAAGTCTCAGAACACTTCAGAGAGGCCAATCAACCCTCTTTTCGGGAATAGAGAAACTGAGGCTGGCTGGTTGAACAGTCAGGGAGTTTTACATGGTACTTTTTCAAAATCAGGGAAAAATAATAATTATGTTTTCCATATACTGGGACTCATTTCTCTGTGTAATATTTGATACTTTAAGAATATTAAAATATTTTTTTAAACTTCTTGTTATGGGAATTTTTCCATTAGCAAGAATTTGGTCAGTTTAAAGGAGAGTTTAGGTTCTAAATTAGAGAATTAACCAAATAAGAAGGAAATGGAAGATACCATTCAGTGAGCTTCATTAGCAATTACATAATTTACATAATATTTAAGTACGCCTGGTTTTGTTTTGCAAGATAAGACAATGTGTGATCATTTACAAAGGCTGGTTTTGAGGACTATGTTTCATGCATGACTAAAGCTGTTTTTATACAAAGAGTAAAGAGATCAAGCCCCTTCCTCTAGAGAAGTTAGTTAGGGAGATAGACTGAATAGAAGTTAAGAAGGATGATAATGAACTCCCAGTTTCTAAAAGCCATTATATTAAGTTTGATTTAGCTGCTAAAAGGTATTGTAAGGGAGAAGAATATATTTCCTCTACCCATCTTCAGTTCTCAGCTGGGTCTCTGTAACAAAGACAGATTAACAGGAGAAAAGCATATAAATGTATTTAATTATAAGTTTTTCATGACACGGAGCCTCCATAAGGAAATGAAGACCCCCCCCAAAATGGTTAAATATGAGTGTTTTTATATTAGGTTTGACAGAGAGTGGAGAGTCATGGAAAAATGTGATAGGACCATAAGGGATATGAGCTAGGAGTAGTAACTGAGGTTAACTTGGCAAGGCCTGCTTATTCAGATTCTTGATGTCCTTCAATCTCTGAAAGTAAGGATGTTCCTTTCCTCTGGGTATACAGAGGGTCCTTCTCACATTGGGGTCTTACGACGTGCTTCAGGGAAAGATCAGAAAGTCCTTCCTAGTCCTGCCATTTCTCAAGCAACGTCAACTTAAAATAGTCAATGTGCCCAGGTGCCATGTTCTGCACTAGTGGTAGTCATAAACCCCAACAACATCATGTAAAATAAGTTTCTTTATAAATGCTGTGTGTTCGTGTGTGTGCATATATACACATACACACACAGTCATGTGTATTTGTGAGCATCTAGTTTCTAAGTCATTGTGTAAAATTTGTTTTAGTTACTAAAAGCTATTAGGTAAAATCAGTTTATTTATAGGTACTGTGTGTGTACAAGCACACAAACATGTATACACATGTGTATGTGTTTGCATGTTAATTATTTGGTTATTTTGATGCTGAGTATTTTCTATGTGTTAAGCATAATGCTATGTACCTGGGTTTTAAGGGCTAGAAGCACAAGATTGAATAAAATGTAAACTGGAGTTCCCAAGAACTGAAGGGGAAAGAAATACAATAGGAATTACCTAATGGATATACAAATGATCTGGCATATCATATAATGGAATTTATAGCTGTATTTCACTTCTCATACAAAGTAAATGCAGAACTACAAGTAAATAAACTAAGAAAGGGACAGTAAAACAAAAATAATTCATATGGGATTTGGAAAAACTGGAAAAAAATCCAGAGATTATTCACTTTTCCCAGGAATATTTTTTCTCACGTATGCTTAAGAATCATACCTTCAAATACTAAGTGATTATTCCTCAAGTGTTCTTGTCTTTTTCTTATTCTCTTGTCTTTTTTCTCCGTGCTCCCATTTATCCAGCCTATCAAGTCACTTAAGTATTTGAATATATCAAAACAAGTGCTGTGATGTGTAGCCGCTCTCTTTGGTCAGGAGTGATTTCTAGATAGTTCTGTGTTCACATAACCTATGCTGCTCATAGATCACAAGAAGAAATGAACTCAGCAACTCAAGAACATTATTATAGAATATTTAAATAGTTGCCATTGCTACTGTGTGAAACAGAAAATAAAAAATAGGAGATAAGACAGACATAAAAAAAAGAAAGCTTTCTCTAAAGTATAGTCTGTTTAACTTACTTTAAAAGTAACAGTATACTAGGAAGATCACAGTGATGCTTTTATTCAGCTTTGCACTCTCTTAATGGTCAAAGGTGTTTTTCAAAACTAAATTTTATCAAAGTGACATAGGTTTATAAGTTGGGAAGTGAATCAATAATAGAATCAGAATTTTAATAAAATGCTTGCAGATTAGTCAAAAATTTATTCTATGTAATCCCTTACAGATAGACAGGTTGAAGATTTTCATTAAGTGTGAAACAGTCTTCAATTCTACATCCAATTTTCACTCATGTATTCATTCATTCAACAAAACTATATCTAGTACCTCTTATATACTCGTCCCCATTTAGCACTGCAGAAATTGTCCACCTTCAAGGAGATTATCTAGGGAAACATTTTTGCAGTTAATGCGATGCAAGTTGCAACACAATGATAGTACATATGCAAAACACCCTATAGGAATAAACTTGAAGAAAATAGCTCTTTTAGGAAGAAACCAGCTCTTTTTATGGGAGAACAGATATGGGCTTTACAGTAAAGAGTGCAAAACATTTTAACAAGCAGGAAATATGGTTGCTGGGCAGTGCATTAAAGCCAGAAGGAAGCATATGCCAGATGCAAAGTCACAAGAGGGTGAGGATGGACAGCAGATAAAATCTTGTAATTATTATTTTTCTTGTATGTGCAATTTTGCAGTACTAATAAGTGGTATTAAAAACCATGCTATTTTTCCCCTCAAATTTAATACCAGGAGGGAGAATAAGTAAGGAATTCTTAAGAGGACTCCAGAGCACTCCCAGAGCTATTCTTTTTTTTTTTTTTTAAGATTTTATTTATTTTTCAACATAGAAAAAGAGACAGTGAGAGAGGGAACACAAACAGGGGGAGTGGGAGAGGGAGAAGCAGGCTTCCCACAGAGCAGGGAGCCTGATGTGGGACTTGATTCCAGGACCCTGGGATCATGACCTGAGCTGAAGGTAGACGCTTAACGACTGAGCTACCCAGGCGCCCACCCAGAGCTATTCTTGTTCATGGAATTGTTGATCTTTTTTGAGCGGACAGAGGCAAGGATTTCCTACTCTGCCATCTTGGTGATGTGATAAGTAAGAAATACCATACATAGTCGCTTTTACTTCAAGGGATGAGAATTCCTATCATTACTGCAATAGACTTCATCATGGGTGCCAATTATTCATAGTAAATATGATGAGTTAGTATATAACAGTGGTGGTTTTCATCTGATGAAAAAATAAAAAAAAATATATATATATTTTAAGATTTTATTTATTTGACAGAGAGAGACACAGTGAGAGAGGGAATACAAGCAGGGGGAGTGGGAGATGGAGAAGCAGTCTTCCCGCTGAGCAGAGAGCCCAATGCGGGGCTCAATCCCAGGACCCTGAGACCAGGACCTGAGCTGAAGGCAGACGCTTAACAACTGAGCCACCCAGGAGCCCCAAAATAAAAATATTTTTATACAAAATATTTTATAAACGTAAAATGCATACACAAATGCACATACATACGATAGGCTCATTTAAAGAGTCCATTCATTACTCTAATGCCTATCTTTGGACTTTATTCAAGTTCTCCTGATTCAGAATACATTTAGGAAATCACTTAGTAAAACATAAGAAAAGGAGAGAAGGAGGAAATGAATACTTATCTCAAAAAATGTGCTGGGGACTTTATATGGATTAATTTATTTAATCTCTTCAAAATTTGAATGAGAAAAACTGAGTGATGATTAGATTAAGTAACGTCTTTGTGATCAAAGAAGTATAAGACAGAGCTCATATTTGAACCCTATTCTATTTATTCTAAAGCCCATGTTCTTCCCAATGCTACTAGCATGATTATTTTCAGAGGCCTTTAATAGTTCAGTATTTTAAGTATTTTCCATTTAACAGATTGCAAATTCATTTATAGAAATTTTAAGTCCTTAGTATCTGGTTGGAACTTACAAATGACATGCTGACAAGTTGTCTATGTGGTTTACAAACAACCAGTTGAATCTTAATTATTTAAATGTCCATTTATATTTATCAAAATTAAAATTCTAATTTATTTTATGGATTGGAATCCTTATTCCTCCTCCAAAATTCTTAACTTTATCAACAAAATTGAACAAATATAAAACAACCAAAACAAAAAATAGGCAAAATATTTAGGCATTATTTCTTTAAAATATTGCCATATTTTTCAATTTACATTGTCAATGGATAGCTCTCTAGTTCTCTTTAATATAATTATTTAGATGTTTTCTATTAAAAAACACTTGTAAATGCAGAGACCCACTATAAAGTCATCTAAGTAGGTTTGTATATGTTTAACATAATTAAAAAAAATACCATTGGTGTGCTTAGAAGTTCCTTTTGGCTATTTCTTTTTTTTTTTTTTTTAAAGCTTTTATTTATTTATTTGACAGAGAGAGTGAGAGAGCACAAGCAGGGGGAACAGCAGAGGGAGAGGGAGAAGCAGGCTCCCCGCCAAGCAGGGAGCCCGATGTGGGGCTCGATCCCAGGACCCTGGGATCATGACCTGAGCCGAAGGCAGACGCTCAACCATCTGAGCCATCCAGGCGCCCCCCCTTTGGCTATTTCTTAGAACTTAATCTTCAACTAGTATAGAAATTTCATCAAAAGGTAATAGAAGAATTTTATATATTCTTACACTGATAGTTCTAAACTTTTATTTTCCTTATAAAAACTTTTTTATTCTGGAGTGATGTCACCAAGATGCTAGAGTAGGAGATCCCAGCCTCTAGCCCTCAAGTCCAACAATTCCATGAAGGAAAACAGCTCTAGGAGAACCCTGCAGTCCACTTAAGAAACTTCAGCAATACAGTGGGGGGGAAAAAAAAAAAAAAAACTTTGAGAATAACCACACATATAGGGAAGAAAGAATAGCTTAATTTTGCTGTATCATCCAATCCCCCAAGCTGGCACTGATCAGCACCAAGAGGGAACTCCTTGGCTGGGAAGAGGTTCTCTCACTGAGAAAGGAAGAACAAGGTGAACAACCAGCTTCCCCAGCCTTTCGGTGCATTGCATGAAGGACCGGCTTAGTTTCACCCCAACCAGAGACTGTCAAAGCTGAGATATATAGAGGTAGCTAGGAACAAGAGAGAAAAGCAGGGGTTACTGGTATCAATTAGCCATGCAGAGGGAGTGAGAGTGGTTCTCAATGACCTGCTCTGCAGATGACCCCAGCACGTTTTACCAATGAAGAAACCAACAGCCAGCACAGCTGCCATGTACCCCCTGCGGATTTTGTCAGCTTTCCCCCAACAGGTATTAGCTTCCCTGACACAAACCACCTGAGTTTCTCTCTACTCTTCCACCCCTCCCCCCTTGGGATTAGCACCAGCAGCCAGTCCATGCATCTGAGGCTGTACACGTGCAAGATGCCAGTTTAGACCACCACAGCTGTCACTTGGGGCTAAGCCCTCCAGATGTGCACTTGCACATCATTGGTCTGATGCTTGAAACTTGCCTCCATTCCCTCCTGTATACCCACAGCAGAATCCTGCAGTCACAGAAGTGTACACCAATAGCCAAAGCCACAAAAGTAGCTTATGGGGCCAGATTAGCCCAATCTCCTGTCACTGGCTTGTACCACTAGGCTTACCTGCAATTAGTCCCCCCAGCTGTCCACCTGCACACCACACCCTTGGCCCTTCTCCTGTCACTGGCCTCCACTGCCATGCACCAAACTGTGGGGAGATGTGCAACCACAGGAATGCACACTAACTGCCAGGACTTCCCTGCTGTTTGTGGACCTGGATCTGGCCCTATCTCCTGTCAGTTGCTTATACTATTGGGCTTACCTGCAGCTGCCCCCCTCCTACACAGCACCCTCCTACACATACTTGGACTATCTCCAAATCAGTCTCCACTGCTGTGCACTTGTGGTGAGAACCAACGGACATGATAGTACATGCCAGAAACCCCCGTGGCTGCCAGTATGCCCACAACTGGCCCCAACATTTGCTGCTTGCCCTAGTCCTCATCACTACATGTGTGCATGCAACCACCCCCTGACATTACATAGGCAACTGTAGCTAGCCCCTGTAATTAAATGTGTGCATACCACTGACAGGTGACCACTGCCACCTGCACTAATATTTAGCAGCTGGGCTGGGAGGTGCCACTGAGAACCCAAGTTAAAGAGAAGGAAATCAATATATCATATAATAATGGAAAATCATCAGCAAAAGAGGAAGAAAAGAAAAAAAAAAAAGAAACTACATAACAGCCATAAAACAATTAGCAAGATGGCAATTGGTAAGTCCTTACCTATCAATAATTACTTTAACTATAAATGGATTGGGGCAGCTGTGTGGCTCAGTCAGTTAAGCATCTGCCTTCAGCTCAGGTCTTGATCCCAGGGTCCTGGGATCGAGCCCCATGTTGGGCTCCCTGCTCAGCGGGGAGCCTGCTTCTCCCTCATCCTCTGCTGGTTTCCCTGCTTGTGCTCTCTTGCTCTCTCTCTCACTTGATCTATCTCAAATAAATAAATAAAATCTTAAAATAAATAATAAATATAAATGGATTAAATTATTCAGTCAAAAAGCACAGACTGTGTAGCTCCTGGGTGGCTGAGTCAGTTAAGTATCTGACTCTTGAATTTGGCTTATGTCATGATCTCAAGGTCAAGGGATCAAGTCCTGCATTCGGTGCTGGGCTAAGTCAGAGTCTGCTTGAGATTATCTCTGTCCTTCTCCCTCTCCACTCCAAAATAAATAAATAAATAAATAAATAAATAAATAAATAAATAAATAAATAAATAAATAAAATCTTAAAAAAAAGAAAGCAGCACAGAGTGGCTGAATGGACCCACATATATGCTGTCTATAAGAGATACACTTTAGCTTCAAGACACACATAGGCTCAAAATAAAGGGATAGGAATAGATATTCCATACAAGTGGAGGAAAAAAAAGAAAGCAGGGGTAGCTACTCTTAGACAAAATAGACTTTAAGTAAGAAACTATAACAAGAGACAAAGAAGGTTATTATATAATGACAAAGGGGTCATTTTATCAAGAGGATATAACAATCGTAAATATATCCATACCCAACATTGTAGCACTTAAATATATTAAGTAAAAACTAGCAGATCTGAAAGGAAAATTAAAAAAAAAAAAACAATAA
This sequence comes from Mirounga angustirostris, assembly GCF_029215605.1. NCBI lineage: Eukaryota > Metazoa > Chordata > Mammalia > Carnivora > Phocidae > Mirounga > Mirounga angustirostris. The sequence continues at coordinate 146,208,244 of NW_026991710.1, read as the reverse complement.
ATAATAGTATTGGAGATTTCGGTAGCATAGGGCTTCAATAACCAACTTTCAACAATGGACAGGTAATCCAATCAGAAAATCAACAAGGATATCTTGGACTTGTACTACACATTAGATCAAAAGGACCTAACAGAAATTTATAGAATATTCCATTCAATTGCTCCAGAATACACATTCCTCTCAAATGCATATGGACGATTCTCTAGTATAAGTAATACATTAGGTCAAAAAACAAGTTTCAGCAAAATTAAAAAGATTTGAATTGTACCAAGTATCTTTTCTGACCACAGTGATATGAAATTAGAAATCAATAATAGGAGGAAACTAGAAAATTCACCAATATGTGTAAATTAAGCAACACACCCCTGAACAACTAGTGAGTTAAACAGGAACTCAACAGGGAAATTAAAAAAAAAAAATCTTGAAATAAAGAAAAATGGAAACAAAACATATCAACATTTATGAGATGTAAAAAGCAATTCCAAGAGGAACGTTTATCTAAATAATGCCTACATTACAAAAAATAAAGATCTCAAATAAGCTAATTTACAGCTCAGGAAAATAGAAAAGAACAAACCAAATCCTAAGTTAGCCAAAGGAGGGAAATAACAAAAAACAGAGCAGAAATAAATGTAATAGATAACAGAAAAATAACAGAAAAGATCCATGAAACTGAGTTAGTCTGTTGACAAGATAAACACAATTGACAAACATTTAGCTAGATTTATCAAGAAAAAAGTAACTAGACTCAAATAAAATTATAAATAAAAAGGGAGAAATTATCAATGATACTATAGAAATACAAAGGATCATAAGAGACTACTATGAACAAATATGTCCTAACAAATTGTACAGCCTAGAAAAAAATAAATAAATTATTAAAAACATGTAACCTACCAAGACTGAATCATGAAGAAATAGAAAATCTGAACAGCCCACTAAGAGTAAGGACATTGAATCAGTAATCAAAAAGCTCCCAAGAAGAAACACTCAGAGCCAGATAGATTCATGTTTGAATTCTACCAAATATTTAAAGAAGAATTAATGCCAATTCTTCTCAAACTCTTCCAAAAATTGAAGAGGAAGAAACATTCCTAAACTCATTTCATGAGGCCAGTTTTACCATGATATCAAAGCCAGAGGACACTACAAACAAACAAACAAACAAGCAACAACAACATAAATATATGCCAATATCCTTGATGAATATAAATGCAAAAATTCTCAACAAAATACAAGCAATCCAAATTCAACAGTGTTTTAAAAGGATCATATGCCATAATTAAATTGGGTTTATCCCTGAGATAAAAGCATGGTTCAATATACACAAATCAAAAATGTAATACACCACATCAGTTGAATGCAAAACAAAGAATCATAAGCTCATTTTAATGAGTGCAGAAAAAGCAGTTGACAAATTCAACATATTTTCATGATAAAACTGTTAACAAATTGGGTATAGAAGAAATATATCTCAAAATAATAAGGGCCATATATGAAAAGCTCTCAGTTAATATTATACTTAATGTTGAAATATTGAAAGTTTTTCCTCTAACATCAAGAACAAGGCAAAGACAGGAGATAGTCCAAGATGGTGGAGGAGTGGGAGACTTTATTTTCGTCTGGTCCCAGGAATTCAACTAGATAGCTGTCAAATCATTCTGAACACTCAACTGGAGAATTCAGAAAAGAATAGCTGCAACTCTATAAATAGAAAAGCGAATACTTTCTGCAAGAATGACAAGATGGAAAAACTCACCTCAGAAAAGAGAACAAGAGGCAGGACTGACTGCCAGGGACTTAATCAGTATGGATATAAGTAAGATGTCAGAACTAGAGTTCAGAATAACAATTATAAAGATACCAGCTGGGCTTGAAAAAAGCACAGAAGACACTAGAGAATCCCTTTCTGGAGAAATAAAAGAACTAAAATCTAATCAAATTGAAATAAAAAAGGCTATTAATGAGATGCAATAAAAAATTGAAGCTCTAACTGCTAGGATAAATGAAGCAGTAGAGAGAATTAGTGATATAGAAGACCAAGTGATGGAGAATAAAGAAGCTGAGAAAAAGAGACATAAATAACTATTGGATCATGAAGGGAGAATTCGAGAGATAGGTGATGTCATAAAGCGAAATAATATTAGAATAATTGGTATCCCAAAAGAAGAGGCAAAAGAGGAGGGGGGCAGAAAGCATATTGGAGCAAATTATAGCAGAGAACTTCCCCAATCTGGGGAAGGAAACAGGCATTCAAGTCCAAGAAGCACAGAGTACCCCCTTCAAAATCAATAAAAATAGGTCAACACTCTGACATGTAATAGTGAAACTTGCAAATCTCAGAGACCAGGAGAAAATCCTGAAAGCAGTTTGGGACAAGAGGTCTGTAACCTACGAGGGTAGAAATATTAGACTGGCAGCAGACCTATCCACAGAGACTTGGCAGGCAGAAAGGGCTGGTATGATATATTCAGGGCGCTAAATGAGAAAAATATGCAGTCAAGAATACATTATCCTTCTAGGCTCTTATTTAAAATAGGAGAGATAAAAAGCTTCCAGGACAAACAGAAACTAAAAGAATTTGTGATCATTAAACCACCCTGCAAGAATTATTAAAAGGGTTCCTTTAAGAGAAGAGAGAGTCCAAAAGTAACATAGACCAGAAAGGAACAGAGAAAATATACAGAAAGAGTGACTTTACAGGAAATACAATGACACTAAATTCATATCTTTCAATAGTTACTCTGAATGTAAATGGGCTAAATGCCCTAATCAAAAGACACAGGATGTCAGATTGGATAAAAAAGCAAGACCCATTGATATGCTGTCTGCAATAGACTCATTTTAGACCCAAAGTCACCTCCAGATCAAAAGTGAGGGTGTGGTGAACAATTTATCATGCTAATGGACATCAAAAGAAACCTGAGATAGCAATCCTCATATCAGACAAATTAGATATTAAACCAAAGGCTGTAGTAAGGAATGAAGAGGGACACTATATCAAACTTAAAGGGTCTATCCAACATACTTTCAGCCATCAAAAAAATGAAATCTTGCCATTTGAAATGATGTGGATGTAACTAGAGGGTATTATGCTAAGCAAAATAAGTCAATCAGAGAAAGACAATTATCATATGATCTCACTGATGTGTGGAATTTAAGAAACAAAACAGGATCATAGGAGAAGAGAGGAAAAAATAAAACAAGACAAAATCAGAGAGGGAGACAAACTGTAAGAGACTCTCAATCATAGGAAACAAACTGAGGGTTGCTGGAGGGGAGGGAGGTGGATAGAGTAACTGGGTGATGGAAATTAAGGAGGGCTTGTGATGTAATGAGCACTGGGTATTATATAAGACTGATGAATCACTGACCTCTATCTATGAAACTAAAAAAACAAAAACAAAAACAAACAAACAAACACCCCCCCCCAAAAAAAACAAAAAAACAAGCCAAAGATGCTCACTCTCACCACTCCTACTCACCATAGTATTGGAAGTCCTAGCTGAGCAATTAAGCAAGAAAAAGAAATAAAAGGCATCCGAATCAGAATGGAAGTAGTAAAACTGTCTCTGCTGATGATGTGATCTTGTATAAAAAACATCCTAAAAACTCCACCAAACCATTGTTAGACCTAATAAACAAATTCAGTTAAGTTTCATAACACATAAACAACATACATAAATCAGTTCTATTTCTATAAACATACAATGAACTATCTGAAAAAGAAATTTTAAAAATTTTCCTATTTATAGTAGCATCAAAAACAATAATTTTGATAGGGATTGCATTAAATGTATAGATTTCTTTGGGTAGTATAGACATTTTAACAATATTTGTTCTTCCAATCCATGAGCATGAAATGTTTTTCCATTTCTTTGTGTCATCTTCTAAATAGTAGGAATAAATTCAACTAAGAATGTGAAAGATCTATACACTGAATGCTATAAGGTATTGATAAAAGGAATTAAAGAGACATAAATAAATGAAAAGATGGATTTTTAGAATTATCCATATATCCAAATCAATCTACAGATTTAATGCAATTCTCACCAAAACCCCAATGGTATTTTTCAGAGAAATAGAAAAGAAACTAAAATTTGTATGGAATCATATAAGACCCCGAATACTCAAAGCAATCTTGAGAAAGAACAAAGCTGGAGGTTTCATACTTCCTGGTTTCAAACTATTTTATAAAGTTATAGTAATCAAGACAGTATTATACTGACATAAAAACAGACACATAGACCATTGGGACACAATTAAGAGTGCAGAAGTAAACTTACACATATATGGTGAAATAATATTGGACAAGGGAACCATAAATACACAATGGGGAAAAGATTGTCTTCAATAATAAATGGTCCTGGGAACACTGGACAGCCACATGCAAAAAAATAAAATTGAACCCCTATCTTACACTGCTCAAAAAATTAACTTGAAATGGGTTAAGTACTTAAATGCATGACCTAAAACCATAAAACTCCTAGAAGAAAACAAAGGGAGAAGTGTCTTAACATCAGTCTTGGCAACAATTTTTGGATATGAGACTAAAATCACAAGCAACAAAACCAAAATTATACAAGGAGGACTACATCAAACTAAAAAAAACTTTTGCACAGCAAAAGAAACAATAAAATGAAAGGCAACTTATGAAATGGAAGAAAATATTTGTAAACAATACATTTGATACAGGGTTACTATTCAAAATATATAAGTAATTCATGCAACTCAATAGCAATAAACCAAACAATTTGATTAAAAAATGGGCAGAGGACTTGAATAGACATTTTCTAAAGGAGACATACAGATGATCAACAAGTTCACAAAAAGGTACTCAACATCACTCATCATCAGGGAAATGTAAATCAAAACCATAGTAAGGTATCACCTCACATCTGTCAGAATGACTTATCAAAAAAAAAAATGTGGCAAGGATGTAGGGAAATGGGAACCTTGGTGCTTTATTGTTGAGAATGTAAATAGGTACAGCCACTATGAAAAAACAGTGTAAAATTTCCTGATAAAACTAAAAATAGAACTACCATATAATTCAGCAATCTTACTTCTAGCTATATATCAGAAAGAAAAGAAATCACTATCTTGAAGATATATCTGCAGTCCATATTCACTGCAGCTCTATTTACAATAGCTAAGATATGGGAACCTAAGTGTCCATCAATGGATGAAGGGATAAAGAAAATATGAGATAGATAGATAGATAGATAGATAGATAGATAGATAGATAGATAGATAAATAGATGGATAGATAGATATAGATGTACACACACAGACACACATGCACACACACATATACACACACAATGAAATATTAATCAAATGTAAAAAAAGTGAAATCCTGACACTTATCACAATATGGATAGACTTTGAGGGCATTATGCTAAGTGAAATAAGTCAGACAGGAAAAGACAAATACTTTATATGGAATCTAAAAATATCCAATTAATAGAAACAGAGAGTGGAAAGATGGTTACCAGTGGCCTAGGGGTGGGAGAAATGGGGACATATTGTCCAGCAGGTACAAATTTTCAGCTATAAGAAGAATAAATTCCAGGGTTCTCATGTACATCATGGTGACTAAAGTTAACAGTAAATAATTGTATTTGTGAAAGTTGTTATGTATTAGGTCTTTAATGTTCTTACCATAGCAGCAACAAAATGGTAGCTATGTGAAATGAAAGATATGATAACTAACCTTATTGTGGTAAACATTTTGCAGTATATATATGTGTGTCATGTCACATTGTAGACCTTAAATTCACACATTGTTATATGTTAATTGTATCTTAATAAAGCTGGAAAAATATATTTTCCTATTACTGGAAATATGGTCTAACTCAGGAAACTGGAAAGGATTCCTATTTTTTCCTCACTTTTTGGCCTTTTATATCTATAGTACATTCTCCTTAATCAGTTATGAGTCCACAGTTGATTTATTGGTTTATCTTCCACATTTATGCATACATTATAAAAATACTCTTCAGATTAAACCTTACCTACTTAATAAAAATAATTAGCAACATGTTTGCATCACTTTCACTTCAATTCTCCCATCTAGCAACTTATTTATTCTACAAAGAGATAGCAATTTATGCACTTTACAAAATTTATTTACTTATATACCTGTCCAGTTTATACATATATTTTTAAAAGATACACAATAAGTAATGGGGAAGATCTGTGTTAAATAGGATCTGTATATCTGTTTCCCATATTTCTCCATTTCTATTTGCAAAAAGGGAAATACAAAATCTTTTAGCAAAATAGGGTTTTGCTCATGTGATGAAGAGTTTAGAAATCTACTTCTAAGTTGTTTGATTAGAAAATCTAGAATTTAAGACTCTAGAATACCAGGAAACAACTGGGTACTAAGACTGTACCAGCAATCTTTTGCAGCTGGGAAACAGATAGCAAAATTTAAGGATTGGCTGCAAGGTCAATGTTAAGAACCATAAAAATTGGCTCAGAAATTTTGTATTTATTCCTCTTATTCTAGGGGTGGGATTGGTTTCAGCAACTAGAATCTACCAACCTGATTTTAATGGAGGGTCAATTCAGCCCAGCCTGAATACAGGAGGTGGGAGAGTCGAGGAATACAGCAGTTATTCCAATAGAGATGGTCATGGGGATTCAACAAAGGTGTTTTCTTCATTTATTGCATCCCTGACTCATCAAATAATCTGGCCATATAGTTATAGATTAATAATGTGTTACATAATCAGTCATTAATTTACTCTTGCATTGTAATCATTTAGTGGTCACATTATATGTAGTGACAGACCATATGATGTAATTGAATAGACTCTGGTCAAATTCAGCAGTTATTATTATGCTTAGTGCTATGTTCAAAAGAAAATATGAGTAAATATACGGACTTAAATATATATAATTATTCTAAGTGTATTTACTTCTGTTTAAAAGAAAATGGGGGAGACGAATCATGAGAGACTATGGACTCTGAGAAACATACTGAGGGTTCTAGAGGGGAGGGGGTGGGGGGATGGGTTGGCCTGGTGATGGGTATTAAAGAGGGCACGTATTGAATGCATGCTTTTTTGCATTTTTGTGAAATACTGTTTCTTTGATAATGAAGTTGTAATTCATTGTATGCCAACTATCTCATGAATATTTTATACAGAAAATTGTCTTGAAAAATCTTGCTTGCATCACTCTTAATCCCTAGAACTGTACAGCATGCAGTTGACACAATATAACTTCTGGTGGCAAATGTGTAGAGCAGGAAAAGCACCACAGTGGTGTAGAGATGTACATTTTGTAGTATTCTAATATGATCGATCTCTTGACCATGTAATAAGGCTAGACCTTTGTAAATAGGGCATGAGGTTTTCTCTGAAGAAGGCAGAGTTTTGAGTTTTGGCATATGCTATACTGAGCATCAGTAATCCTAAGCGAAAGTGAATTTTCAGAGACAATGACAATTTAGAAAGGAAATAAAGATGCTTCTTTATGAGCATCCATTTCTTAACTATACACTCCAGAGACAATAGCTGACTGCGTCTCAACTCCAAAATTGATAGTGTACAGAACTTAGAGGGAGAACAGGAGGTAGGATGAGATTCAGAGAGAAAATCATATTAGTTGATCAGATTTCCTACTTTTATGTTACCTTCTGTATTTCTATACATTTATTTTTTGTTATTCCTTTTCCACTAGTTATTGTTTAAATGATTCAGTACTATTCATCTGTACCATGGAGAATTAATGAAAGAATCATATCTTTACCTTTGTGTATTAAAAGAAGAGCAATCCACGAGGTAGCTGGGTGGCTCAGGGAGTTAAGCATCTGCCTTTGGCGCAGATTATGATCCCAGGGTCTTGGGATCAAGTCTCCCATTGGGCTCCTTGCCCATCAGGGAGCCTGCTTCTCCGTCTGCCTGTGGCTCCCCCTGCTTGTGCTCTCTTTCTCTCTGTGTCAAATAAATAAATAAAATATTAAAAAAAAAAAAGAAGAGCAACCCTACTCTTGGCCACTGAAGTGTTTATAATGGAAATTTGTGATGGTTGAAAGGAGTCTCTTTTTTCCACGTGGAGGTTCTGCATTATTACCCATTATTATTCTTAGATAACCACACTTGATTTTTTTCATGGCAAAGAATAGATTCTTCTGGCAGAGCAATTTAAGGACTGGATGATCTAAAGAGCTTGCTTGGAAGTTTAATGATGGCATAGGACAATGATATGCTGTATGTTATAAATCACTTCATTAGGGTTTTGAATGGACATAAGATGTAAATGTGTTTTTGTGTCCATCCAAACACAGAATTCAAGCACTATCAGAGCCTTGATCTGAAAGAATTGTAGTGTAGCTATACAGGGGATAAGTGAATATAAGATTTTTGTCTTATCAGTGGAAAGATGCAGTTAATTCTTGAATAAAGAAGCTGAACCAAGATTGATCAACTCGCCAAGAAATTAAACAATAAGATTGTTAATTCCCAAAAGTGTTGTGTAAGTCCATGTAGAAATAGCTAAAGCCTCCATAAGATGAGAAGCTCAGACATCTTAGATAGGATTCAAATTAGATATATATTTGAATGTCAGATAAACTTTACAGAATGATTTCAGTGATCTTTGTTTTGACTCTTCTGTTGGTGCCAGGTTTTTTACTCTCATGAGGCCCTCCCTAATTTAAGAGTTGACCCCTCTCCCCCAAATCATTCCACTCTTCTTTCAATTCTATCCACATTTGAAATGCCACTCCTGAGAATATTGGTGGTTCATGTAGAACTGTGCTTCTGAGTGACATGGGTCCAATTTTAATTACTGGGGCCACATATGCTCCAGGTATGTGACTGTGGCGAGTGCCTGGCTTGTCAGGTGGTTTTTATGACAATATGCGATTGTTTGTAACTACACTGTAAGTCAGTGTAGTTCTTGAGGTGGTGCAGAAAAGCATTATATTACAACAGCCATACAAAGATACTGTGGTCGCTTAATTCAGAAAGAAGATTTTAAGAATATATTATAATAGTTATGAAGAAAACAAAATAAACTGTCTCATTCAAGACAGAAGTTGTGGTATGGGAATTAAGGAAAGATAAGTAACAATAAAGATATTACTTTATCAGCCAATAATATCTTTGCAATGAAAGAACCATTACTGTGTACATAGAATCTTTCTAACATCCACTGTTCTGTGCAATGTCATGAATATTAACTTGGGAAGCATAGGTATGTGGAGCTGCAGGATTTTCCAATTTTAAAGATATTTACTTCTGTCAAGATTGCTTATAGTACAATCTAATTTTTTTTAAAAGATTTTATTTATTTATTTGACAGAGACACAGCAAGAGAGGCAACACAAACAGGGGGAGTGGGAGAGGGAGAAGCAGGCTTCCCGCTGAGCAGGGAGCCCGATGCGGGCCTCGATCCCAGGACCCTGGGATCATGACCTGAGCTGAAGGCAGATGCTTAATGACTGAGCCACCCAGGTGCCCCTACAATCTAATTTTTAAGCCAAAGACTAAATGATTATATGTAGCCATATGTAAAGTTCACATGTAGTGATTCTACTCATAATCATTATTAAAATTTCTATATGTGAATTTACATCAGAGTTTGGTACATATAAGCTTCTTTCATTTAGAGTGCATTCAAATAAACAGAATACAAATACAGAGGGCAATACAAATAAACAGAAACAAAATAAGCCATGTAAACTGCATAGAGAAATTAATTATCCCTTTTCCTGTATTTTTGCTATTCTCTTTTATTTGCAATCATTATTAATAAATTAATGTAATGTTTTTGAAAATAGGAAAAGATACCCAAAGTTGTGTCTGTATGTAGAAATGAAAAAAAAATTGGAGAGTTTCAGTTGAAGAAAAATTTTAATTACCATGATGCTTACTATAAATCTATGATAATTTATTTTTAAATCCTTATTAATTTGATTGTTCTTAAATTTCATTACCCATTATGGACACCAGTGGGGTTTCCATTATCTTCCAATGATAAATTCAATTATGTTAGAATGTGATGATATATAAAAACCAAGTTTAAAATAAATAACAGTATAAATAAATGAAAAGTGAGATAATGTGTACAATGGTTTAAGCTAGCACAGTATTAAATGTGGGTATGTACTGAAACAAAGAAGCAAAAAATATAAAATTGAAAGAAAAACAAACAAAAAAGCACTAAGACATTTCTTTGTCAACATGCTGCTGTTTTTCTAATGTTTCCAAATGTTTCTAATGTTTTCAAAATCAACCGATTTAGCCTTCATATATTACTACATATATTACTAGGATAAAGACACACTAAAAATCAGATTCTAACTCTCTTATATGATGAAGAACCAGTTCAGTCAAATCTGGGGGGCACAGGGCACTGCTTTTGGAATATTTAATAGAAACATATCAAGAAACGTGATAAATATGATTCTTACCTGAATAATATTAGAATAATAAATCTTATTATAAAATTATATATATGCAGTCAAATTTAGGGACAGAAATTAACTCTTGGGGATATTTTCCTTTTCAGATTTGTCTTGTACATTTTGCCTTGCAAATCTTACTACCTCACTGAAACATGACTGTAATTTTCTTATTGTTCCAAAGTACTTGACAGAGTCCAGAATTTCAATAACTTATAATTTGGGGAGGATTACCACATGTAATAAATATAGAATTATACACATACCTAAAATTATATTGATATCTAAGACACCAGTATATCAGATACTTATATATCAGAATTGTAATGATATCTAAGAGGCTAAAAAATGATCATGAGAAAGAGCCACTCTTAAATAAAAGCTGATTACTACAAATATCAGAAATTTCCTAGCATATTAGTTTCTGACTCACAGAACAATGTAATCATCAGTACATACCACAGGCCAGGCACTGTGCTAAAAGTCACCAGCCTCACTGATCTTACAATTTAATTGAGGTATGCTGTTAAATAAGAGGTATTGATGAGTGTCTTAGGGCTCAAAGGAAAAAAAAAATATTAGATAAGAGTTGGAATTTTTAGACAGTTTTATAAAGATGATTGAATGTGAGACAAGCTTTGAAAATAGGTCAGAATTTATTTACACAGGGAGCTTGCAGATCACTGATATAAGTCCATCAGAAAGAAAGCATTAATTTCTTTCTGCAGTGACTTCTGACAACAGCTACCTGAAGTTAGACCAAACTTGACAGATGAAAAGCACAGTTCCCCAGAATATTGCCCTGACTTCAAACACCAGCTCTAAGTTCAGAGGTCCCCAGACCACACTCACTTATGATCAGCTGGCTACATACTCAGGGGTTCCCAATATTCAAAACTCTGCTAGAACAATTCACAATACTCAGGAGAGCACTATACCTAAAATGACAATTTTATTATAGCAAGAAGATACAAGTCAGAACCAGACAAAGGGAGAGAATATAGAGTGGGATGTCTGGGAACCAAAGGCAAAGTGTCTATTTTCCTATCCCAGTGGATTCAGGATGCATTACCCTCTTGATAACTTTGATATGTGACCTTGTATTGAGTATTACCAACCTAGGAAGCTCACCTGAACTTTGGTGTCGTACTTCTTATTGGGGCTTATTTATAAAGACATGGTTGATTAAATCATCAACCATGTGACTCAATATCTAGGCCCCCTTCCATCCCTGGAGTTCAGACTAATATTACCATCATATCACTCAAATTTCCACCTCTGTAATGATATGGTTGGTCTTTCTGGCTTGACCAGCCTCATCCTGAGTCATCTCATTAGCATAAATTATCTAAGAGGCCTACCATGAGTCACCTATTGGTATAAACTGTCAAGTGTGGTAGTGGTGATAGGTGGGAAGGCACGATGAATTACAAAGACATGCCTATCACTTAGAAAATTCCAAGGGTTTGGAAAGTTATCTCTCAGGAACTGCGGACAATAGACAGTAAAAAAAAAAAAAAATTGTTTTTAAATATATTCACTCTCTGTACTGTTTTCTGTTTCCTTTGTACTAGGTTTTCAAAATTCACAATTCTGTTAAAGACAGATTTTTGTTTGTTCATTTCTTTTGCTCTTTGGAGCAAGTCTTCAGTTCTGCTATAGTAATAGTGGTAGGAATCAGTTCTAATCATGTGCCTGCATGGAATGATTAGGGGACACCATAGGGCTGGGCATGGAGTGAGATGAGAGATGCCATAGCCTTGGTTGTGAAATTTTAGAGGGTGCCAGAAAATAAATCATAGGTAATATGATATTTTATTTTATTTTATTTTTAAAGATTTTATTTATTCATCTGAGAGAGAGAATGGGAGACAGAGAGCATGAGAAGGAAAAGGTTCAGAGGGATAAGCAGACCCCCCTGCTGAGCAGGGAGCCTGATGTGGGACTCGATCCCGGGACTCCAGGATCATGACCTGAGCCGAAGGCAGTCGCTTAACCAACTGAGCCACCCAGGCGCCCTAATATGATATTTTAAAATCAAAATTAATGCAAATAAATCTTGGCTAAGCAAAATAGTAAAATTTTTAAATAAAGGCAGTATCAGCATTACTGTTTTGTTTTGCTTTTTTTTTTCTTTTGCTTCTGGCTTGATATGGCTTGGCATGGCACTGGGAACCTAGCTGCTTAGGAAGAATGTAAGTCCTCAGGGCAGTCAATTCAGACGTTATATGTCACATAGAACAGTAAAATAATGCCAGACTTGACCAAATAAAAAGACAGGGCTCCTAACACATCTGTTATCTTGTTCATGACTGGCCACGACCCGGGCAGGTGAGCCTTTGGGCTTTGGTCCCCATGCCTACAGGAGATTTAACTAGGGAAGATAGGTTTTTCTAAGAGGAGTGATGTGTTTTATCAGAAGATGGGACCTGTTGGGTGGATATTAAACCAAATCTCCTAAAACAACTTTCTCCCTCTGGGTTCTGAGAAGAACTGTTGGTGATAGTAAGCTTTTCTATTCCAGCCCCTCAAAATCCCTTCACTATCCATAATTTCTCCTTCTAATGTTTTTACCATTAATTATCCTGTCTTTTCTTTTTTCTCGCCTCTTTCTTTTATTGGTTTTTTAATTATTCCTCACTCCTTTTCCCTGGTCCATTTTTTTTCCCTACTATTATATTTATCATAAATCTTATTATAATTCTTCTTCCAGTTCAATATCTATCACTTCAGTTCTTTCTCTGTTCTCCCTCTCTTTTGTATGCTTGTGTTTCTGCTTCAGTTTCCCTTCCTTTCTCCTAGTCAGTAACACATTTTTCTTTCTGGTGCAAATTGTTAATGTAGGCAAGCATATATATGCAGATGTATGCTAGATTTTTCCCAGTTTATGTTAGAAAGCATGGGCAAAATATATCTTTTGATTCATCATTTATTCTTTTTTGTTTTGTTTTGTTTTGTTTTGTTATTATGTTATGTTAATCACCATACATTACATCATTAGTTTTTGATGTAGTGTTCCATGATTCATTGTTTGTGCATAACACCCAGTGCTCCATGCAGAACGTGCCCTCTTTAATACCCATCACCAGGCTAACCCATCCTCCCCACGCCCCTCCCCTCTAGAACCCTCAGTTTGTTTTTCAGAGTCCATTGTCTCTCATGGTTCGTCTCCCCCTCCGATTCCCCCCCTTCATTCTTCCGCTCCTGCTATCTTCTTCTTCTTTTTTTTTTTTTTAACATAAAATGTATTATTTGCTTCAGAGGTACAGATCTGTGATTCAAAGTCTTGCACAATTCACAGTGCTCACCATAGCACATACCCTCCCCAATGTCTATCACCCAGGCACCCCATCCCTCCCACCCCCCACCACTCCAGCAACCCTCAGTTTGTTTCCTTAGATTAATAATTCCTCAAATCAGTGAGGTCATATGATACATGTCTTTCTCTGATTGACTAATTTTGCTTAGCATAATACCCTCCAGTTCCATCCACGTCGTTGCAAATGGCAAGATTTCGTTCTTTTTGATGGCTGCATAATATTCCATTGTATATATATACCACATCTTCTTTATCCATTCATCTGTGGATAGATATCTTGGCTCTTTCCACAGTTTGGCTATTGTGGACATTGCTGCTACAAACATTGGGGTACATGTACCCCTTCGGATCCCTACATTTGTATCTTTGGGGTAAATATCCAGTAGTGCAATTGCTGGATCGTATGGTAACTCTATTTTAAACTTTTTGGAGAACCTCCATACTGGAAGCTGAACTGGATTCATCATTTCTTCTTGAAGAGTAAGAAATTTAAAAAAATACATATATATCTTAGAAACAGAAAAAGAAAAGAAAAAATATGCAGGAGACTAAATTCTTGAAAAGAGATATCACTGGACATACTTTTATAAATGCTACTAACTTTTGGTTTCTTTTCTCACTTTACTAGTTCCAATCAATATCAATCTTCCCTGATATTATGCCCTATTTTAGTAATCATCAATAAACATAAACTGATATTCAAGAGGTTAAAAGACTCATATCCCCCAAATTGAGATTACCTTGCCCACCTCCCCTAAGTTTCTCTTACCTATCTTTTTGTTTGAAACTTCTTTAATTACAAATAAAATCTGTATTTTAAAAAAAAGCCTAAAAAAGAAAAAAAAATGAAATAAAGCCTTTCACTACAAAATAAAGAATGGAGTTGTCAAAAACCTAAACACTTGAAGTAGTTAAAAAAAAAAATCACTGTTAGTGAAAATAATTAAGATAGTTAAAAAATAAGCATAAACTAAGAACTGAAATATTTGAGGTAACTTACTGGTTTAAAAAAAGTGATTAAGGGGCACCTGGGTGGTGTAGTCTATCGAGCATCAACTCTTGGTTTCGGCTCAGGTCATGATCTCAGGGTCCTGGGATCCAGCACCATGTTGAACTCCAGGAGTCTGCTTGTAGATTCTCTCTTTGTACCATTATGCTACACACAAATTTATATTAACATGGTATTATTCGAAGTGAGAACTGATTCTATTCTAACCAGTTTTAACAAAATTTATTTATGTAGTTGCTTTTTTTCCCCAAAGATCACAAAGTTCTATATAACTTTCTTTTTTCAATTTCCTAAAAATATACCTAACTTCTGGTGGATGAAAAAAGAGCTATGTTTGAATTACAGAAAAGTCTGAATTCCTTCAAAACACATTATTTCACTACTTTTTAGTATGTATTCTTGGTCAAAGTGTTACCTACTGGGCTTTCTGCTTTATCAAACAAGTAAGAATGTTTCATCTTTAAGACATTAAAATTCCAAAGTAAATAAATGTGGTCTTTGTTTATATTAGAAATATGTCTTTGATAGTACATGCATACTTCCAAAATAATTTTAAAGTTTATTTTCTGAATGCATAATACCCTGCATGTGTTTGAAAATTAATTCTGATTCATTTAAACAATTAAATGTTATTAGTTTTGCTTATATAATAAGGGAATCATCAACAACTATATATATGTTCCAATAAGGATAAATTATACACAATTTATGTACCTTTTTAATTTAACAAAGCCACTTTCTAATGTTTAAGTATCTAAGTTTTATATACAAATCAGCATTACTATTTTCTTTAATAGGATGCAACTTTAGGAGACTTGACTTATTTTGGGATGTGTGTGAGACAAACAAGTTGTTAATTTTTTTAAGAACTTGATTAAATACATGGTCAATACAATCATATTTGTTGGTCTTGGTCATATACTTTTAAGGCAGATCAGCGTATTAAATCAGCACATTTGCTGGCCATTAAAGTCCAACCATACTCTGTAAATTTCTTTATACCATTTGCTAAGACCATTCTTCTTCATTCTACTCTCATTTAGTTCCAAATTTTCAACTACTGAGTTAGGCTTGTCAACTGATCTTGGTTCCCATGTCTTAATTCCTGTCATTTCTGCTCCTGGCAGCTTTCTGTAAGATGACCAAAGTTCCTCTGCTTGTTTAGAATAAGATTATACAATAGCTTAAGGAAAGATACTGCACAATAGTAATATTTGGAATAGAGGGCAATCTATTCATGATCTTGCTGACTCAGAAGATATATTAAGTATGAGATAAGAGAAAGTACAAATGAGTTTGTGTTAAGGATATATTGGGGGTCATTACTGGGACAAATAAGAGAAACTCATGAGCATCAGATACATAGATAGGAAGTCATCCAATAATTTTCCAAAGTGTGGTTATGTTTTATTTTTGGCAGAAGTATACTGAATCTGAATCATTACATTAAAGTCTTCTCAAAAGCAAAACAAACAAAAGAAACCAACAAAATTAGAAAAACAGAAACAAATATAAAAAAGCAAATGGGCTATTCTAAATATTTTTATGTGTTTTACTTATTAACAATGACATTAAAAATTCTCAAATATTTTGTTTCAAGAATTGGCTATGAGTGTAATAGTGAATAGAGAAGAACAAAGGAGACTACTGTGAATGCTGCAAATGATAGATACTTGACAGTATGGTTGACAGTTCTAAGTGGTATATATCAATCTTTTGTTTCCTGCAGAGATAATGCAGATCTCAATTAGTGTTAGAAAAGCATTTAGCAATCTTTACCTAAAATGCTCAAGCAATATAGCATTATACCTGCTCAAAACATTTCTTAACAGATGACATATGTTGCCCTTGGTTTTTGTCATTCTTTGATTGTAACTCTCTGCTTTTATGCCCACAACTGGTCTATTCTCTTCTCAGTTCTGGAGCTGATATATAATCCCATAGTGTTCTGTTTCTTAATTATGTGTTTCAGATTATATTAAAATTAAATTGTATTTATTAAAATTTTGCCTCCATCACAAAAAAATTTACCTCTGTCATAATTGAATTATTTTAAAATTAAATTATCAGATAAATATTAAATTTAATACTAGTAAATAGGATTAGCCTTAGAATGCATTGAAAATAGTAAATTTTTCAGAAAGATAGCATTAAAGGATAAAGACTCAGTGATAAAAGAAATAAATACATAAAATTGAAACAGAAATGTGGATGTATTATTAGAGTGACAATTAAATCAGGTAAGGATTGTAAAGACCTCTATATTTTTGCTCCCTTGTTGCATCAAATCTTACTAAATCAAAGCTAGAAAGATAACACATAGCATCTCCCAAACATCTGGATTTTGATCCGATATCTGTATTGGTCCTCAAACTGGGATACTAATTTCTCTAATGGCACAGTAAGATATTCAGGAGAAGGAGAGGAATAATTTTAAGAGGATCAATTTATAGATTCTCACCTTCGATCTGTACTATATTCTATAGACCTTAAATTTGTCATTACTTTTTCCAATTTATGGAAGAAAGTCATACACCTTACAGATCACAAATGTTCCTTTGGTGCATTGCCCTGAGGTGTGAAGATCTCAGGGGCACGGGAGAAAGTGGAGCTTTCCTCAGAAATCAAGCAACACACCATGCCCACAGCTTCCTAAGTTTCCCTTTATTATGCATATCCTGTGAAGGAAAGTGAGTCCTCTTAGAATGTGTTATTTTGGCTCACATTGGGATAATCTGGATTCATGTATATGGAGAACAATATTGGCTGAATACTGGAATATTTTTTAATCACTTCTCACTGGAATGATGACATATACATTACAGGGAAAATTGTAGCTCACTTACGTTAGTATTTCAATTCACTTTAAGCTCAAATAAAACTTGATTATTTCAGAAAGTTATTAAGATTTTTGCCCAGTTTGTAAATTTACAGAAAAGTTCTTTATAACATTGTTATTTCCAGGTAGTAGAGTTTTACCACCATATAAAAACAGAGATTAAAAGTTAGTTGACTGCTCAATGAGGTTATAATTTTAATAATGTGTCTAAAAGCTAATAGAGATGCCTGCTTATAATGAATGAGTGTATTTATGGATCATGTAGCCACCTCTTTCATCAGGGGCATAGCAAAGTAGAATACTACTGATGTTCTACTGTTTAATGGGTAACAACTGATTTAGCCTTCAAATACCATTATATCTGCCACAAATATCTGGTGTGATTTCCAAAGGATACATTAATTTCTACTGGTGATGCTATATCTCTATCTTCAATTTATCTATAGATATAACATGAGAGTAATTTTTTAAGTCAAAACACTTTTTCCAAACAAAAGGAAGAGGGGCACCTGGGTGGCTCAGTTGGTTGGGCATCAGACTCTTGATTTCCACACAGGTCTTGATCTCAGGACTGTGGGTTCGGGCCCTGCATTGGGCTCCATGGTGGGTGTGGAGACTACTTTAAAAAAAAGGGGGAAGAAAAACAACATTAATGCCATCTAAATTGCATGGTTATATAACATTTAAGTGGATGTCATTGTAATTAGAAATACATTGCAAAGCAGAATTAAAGTGGGGCTTATGAATGAGGACTGGGTATAATATCTGTGATCCATGGATTGAAAAGGGCCAGGCTTAACTTGCATCTTCATTATCCAGAACAAGAAAAATAAGACTTGAGTGCATACTGTAGTTGAGGACAGTAATAGAAATGTAGACACTGGCTTTTTACTTGTAGAACAAGGCTGTAAGTAGTAATAAAGGCAAACATTCTCAAGCCATAATTCTGGTTGTCAACCATAACTGCGCCATTTAGTTCGTATATGAGAAAATATATCTTCTGGTTTCTAATCCCTCTACATAGACATGGGAATAATTATAATTACAATCAGGGAATTAGAACTACAGAGAGAAAAAGCTAATAATAGCAATTAATGTTACAGATAAGCTTCTCAAATTTCAAATATAATAGCTACTGGAGAGTATGAAGAAAGATTCCTTAGAGCAATGTTTGTACTCATATTTTTTGGTATCAAAATTTAATATATATTACTGCTAATAGCAGAGGAAGGTTAAAATCTTAGGAAATGAGTGAGAGCATCAATAGTATTATTTCTTATTTAATTAATGAAAAGAGTTGTAATATATTCTTTGATTATATATGCAAACAGTGCTTCTGTAAAAACACACAAACTAAAACTCACTTTTTTTAGGGTCCTAAGAACAGTAATTTATTTTTCAATTTGTTCAATTTTTTCCTTATTGTTAGAATTTTAATATATGCCATACTGGAAACTGGAAGTCTACATACCTTTTAATAATAATTAAATTATAATACCCACTTTGTTTGGAAATCTACTTATCATTCAATAATATATTTTAAACTGATGAAGTAGATTTTGTCCATTTGGACAAGCTCATAGATATTATTCATAACAGTCAGTTGTCCAAAAGTTAATGGATAGCAACGCTTTTAAGATCTAAAATATGGCTTTTGTATTAATAATCAGCAAAATTATATATCTGAAAAAGGAGGGTACGGTGTTCAGGATGGCTTTCAAATCATTACTGGAGGAGCTCAGGGATATTATTCGAAACCTGATAAAGATTTCTCATGCACATTTGTTGTTGGGATCTAGAAATATATCTGTAGACAAAAGTAAGAGAGTCATTTTCATTTCCAGGACATATATATTTCTAAGTAAAAGTACAAAGGAGTGGCATAACAGGCTTAATAAAATTGATTCTGTTTTGCCAGCACAAATCTACAACATGATAAAAGCAACACCAACCTCAGAATTATTTGTTTTAACTTCTGATGCTTTTATATCCTGTGTGAATCAGTCATTCTACCAGAACTTTTTGAGGTATTGTTTTCAGAGTTCAACATACATCCATTGTCCATGTTTCAAGTGATAAGGCAGCATTTTACCCTGAATCAAAAAGTAGGATAATGATGTAAAGGCTTGTTTTTTTCAACATTTATAAAGTCAAGAGGCTTTTGGTTGTTTCTCAGTGCATGGAATAGGCTAAAAATAGGCTGCAAAAAATACAGATATAATTTTTAAATCCCTGCAATTAGTTTGTCTTTAAGTTTGTTCTGGGGTACAGTGAAGGAGAGTTCAAAAAAGATTTATTTAGTTTCCATTTCTTCAGCTCTAGCACTAGCTTCTGCCCATGCCTCCCCCTCCCTTTAATTCCTTCTTAAAGCCCCATTCTTCTGCTTTTATACCAAGAGATTATCACTGGTGTTGTTTAAAATGCACAGAAAACTAGAAGGAAGGAAAGAGAGAAAACAACTCAAAATCTTCTTTAGCTCATGGAGGGAGGAGAAAAGCTTAGAATCATTCATTCATTACTACTTCTTATGGGGTAGAAAATTTAATAGCAGAGCATATATATTAAACTGCTAGAAATAGAGATGAAAACAGTCTGTTTTTTTGCAGTTTTATAATGACTTCTCTGCGTGAAAATATTCTTTACATAGTTAACATAAGTACTCAGTTAATAAATATTGTCTATTTTCAACAAATACAATGAACAATTTTATGACTCTAAGTTAAAAAAATGCTCTTGTGCCCTTATTTAAAAAAAAAAAAAATCAGATGCCTACAATGTGGCAAATACCCATCAATCATTGTGAAATGAAATTTCAGTTTAATTTGAAACTGGAAAGCCACTAGAAGATGTCACATAGTATACAAACTAGAATATCTCACTTTTAAACAAGAAGAAAGTAAATTCATTCCTGTCCTGTTTTGTCGGAATATTTTGAAATGAAAAAAGCAAGGTTTTTTTTCATGTTTAAGTTTTATTTAACACCATTGCATTGAGCTCCTTTAATGTATTAGGCACCCTTAAAAACGTGCATTATTCAAAGAATTGGGTATTTTCTTTACGAGAAACACAAATTCAATGCATGCAATAATCTGATTAAATGGTGTAAAAGAAAACAACAAAGAATAATTTATACATGGGCTACATTTTGGTTTTCATTATCTAGTATCAATCTTTAGAAAATAATTTCTAATCATGCATCTTATTAATCAGAATTCTAAAGTAAATGCAATTCATGGATAATTAATAATGTCCTACGTTTTCCAACATGTAGAGGCTATACATCCTGTTAACAATATGACAAAGAGAAATGGCCTCCAGGGTTATATATAATGAGAGTGTGAATTTCAGACCTGTGATTGGCATTTTCAGCCACACAATCTTTTATTACTTTCTTTGTACGTGAATAATTTATTTCACTCATTTTTATGATAATTTTCTGAAAGCAGATATTTGCCAATGGCTCTTACACTATGCCTTCTCATGATACATCTTGAGGACAATAGAAGTGTTTCAGGACTATGCATCCCAAAGGCAGTGGTCATATTGTTTGCACTCACTTTGCATTTGTCTGCTTCCAAGCCTATTTTTCCAGTCTCATGTCTATTCTGTGAGGTCTCATTATCTTTCAATAAATTTCTTTTCTTAATTAGAATTAGCTTCTGCTATTGGTAATCAAAGAGCCCTTATTAATGAAGGTCATGAGGAGACCAAATATTTTGAAAAGAAAAGAAATCCTGAAAAACAAAACAGATTGTTTCAAATTGGTGGAGGAAACGAATGTATACTTAGATGAGATTGTTATAAAAAGTGAATTAATCCTGGGGAATGCCAAATTCTGAGGCAAAAGATAAAAAAGCTGTAGGGAGCTCTAATGACAACCGTCTGGACATTCTTTGAGAAACTACATTTGTAAGATGTAATACAATGCAACAATTAAACAGAAGAAGTTGATTCCTGAATTTGTATGTGAAACGGAAAAAAATTATATAGGCACACAAAGACATGTAAATAGATCAAATAAGGTCAAGAAGGAGACTCACAAAAATGATAGCCCTTGTTTATCTTGAAGAAGGGAGGCGGAATTGAAGCCATTCAGATAATGACATGGGGCTTTTAGATTTACATTATATATTTTATATTATTCAATATTTTACAGTGTGAATGTGTTCATCTTTTTCTTGTGTATTCAAACTACATCCTTAAAAATGATTTTGATTATCTAAAAAATGGATATAATAATTAGTCTAGAGGTTTTTCTAGAAATCAGCTACTTAATAATTATTAGTGGCAATGCATTCTATGGAGTCTTTTGAATTTTTTCTTGCTTTTTCTATTTCAATTGGCCAACTATTTTATTTTATTATTTTATTTTATTTTATTTTATTTTATTTTATTATTATGTTCAATTAGCCAGCATATAGTACATTAGTTTTTGATGTAGTGTTCAATGATTCATCACCACATGTGCCCTCCTTAATACGCATCACCCAGTTACCCCACCCCCCTACCCCCTCCACTCTGCAACCCTCAGTTTGGTTCCCAGAGTCCAGAGTCTCTCATGGTTTGTCTCCCTCTCTGATTTCTTCCCATTCAGTTTTCCCTCCCTTCCCCTATGGTCCTCTGCACTATTCCTTATGTGCCACAAAAAAGTGAAACCATATGATAAATGTCTTTCTCTGCTTGACTTATTTCACTTAACATAATCCCCTCAGTTCCATCCATGTCAATGCAAATGGTGGGTATTCATCCTTTCTGCTGGCTGAGTAATATTCCATTGTATGTATGAACCACATCTTCTTTATCCATGCATCTGTTGAAGGACATCTCGGCTCCTTCCACAGTTTGGCTATTGTGGACATTGCTGCTATGAACATTGGGGTGCATATGCCCCTTCTTTTCACTATATCTGTAACTTTGGGGTAAATAACTAGCAGTGCAATTGCTGGGTTGTAGGGTAGCAAGGCAGACACTTAACCGACTGAGTGACCCTGGTGCCCCTTAATAGTATTTTAATTGATAATGTTTTATGTATCTTGCACTGTTCTTAATGCTGGCAATAAAGCAGTGAACAAAACTGAAAATGTCTATGGTCATAAGGATTTAATATTAGTGGAGGAGGTGAGGAGGTCTGCCTATCTATATCTATCTATCTATCTATCTATCTATCTATCTATCTATCTACCATCCATCTATCTATCCATCTATCTATTGTTTATCCACAAACATATAAAATCTTAGGTGTAATTAAGCGTGCTGAAGAAAATAAATGAAGTATTGTGATAGAGATGACAGGGGAATCTTTCCTTAGGAAGTATCATTAAACAGAAAACTGAATGGAGTAAGGACATGAACCAAGTAAAAATTCTAGAATGTTCCATCAACAGAAAAGTTGAAGTTCTTGATTGGAAGTTCTGTATTGGAAGAAGCTAATGTGCTGGAGAGGAGAAAGCAAGAAGAAAGAAGAAGGAAATCAAGCAGAGAAATAGAAAAGGATCAAATGATGTGGATTTTGTAAGGTATACTATGGCCCTTGGATTTTATACAAAATATGGTGGGTAGACTTTGGAGGGGATTGATCATTAGAGATTTAGGAAATTTTGCTCTCTGTCATGCACCCAGTGTATAAAACAATGCCTGGCATGTTGTAGTTGCTCCATAAATCCATATAGAATGCATAAATATAACTAATGCATATATTCGTAGAATTTAGAGTGTAGAGTTAACTTTCAGACAGTTACCATATCACCAAATTCCACAAATAAGTTTTTGTTTACTTTATGTTTTGTTCTGCTTTTAGGATTTCATTAGGAATTCACTAGGCTGCAATACATATCAATATCATATTAGCAATAATAAGAACTCATATGCTCACTTCTGAGAACCTGTTCTAGCTAGAGAATACCTAGTCTGAGTCTTCTTAAACAACATAACAACTTCTATCATTAAGTGCCAATGCATTAGGACACTCAGCAAACCCTTGCCCACTCAAACACCATTACATGGGTGCAGTCATTATTAGAAAGCAATGGAAAATAAGTCTGTTTTTGATCACATCAAGCATCTCCCACATCATGTTGCCTTTGTCTTATGGAGTTCTACATAAGAACACTATGTAGGAGATACTTATTCAGGAGATAGGGTCTTGTGGTTTGATTGCAGCATCTTGAGCATCTAATGACCTAGTTCATTAGGAACCATGATTCACACCTATTCTCTATATGGACACCATGTCTATCAGAAGTTACAGAATAAGAAAATTCCAACTAGAAAATATTCACACATATAGAGTTATTTGTCTCTTTGATCAAGCCCCAAAAGTTGGTAATATATTTTGAATTTAAAAGTAAATTTGTGAATATATTTTCCTTTTTGAAAATACATAAAAGAGTGAGAATTATTTTTTTAAAGATGTTTTTATTTTTAAGTAATCTCTACACGTAATGTGGGGCTTGAAATTACAACCCTGAGGTCAAGAGTCACCTGCTCTTCTGACTGAGCCAGCCAGCTGCTCCAACAATGACAATTATTTTAAAATTTCCCTTCCATTTTCCATATACTCTAAGATATCCAGAGATAATCCTTCTAAACTACAGAGCAGTTTACACATTTCAACACATTTCAAACTTCCTTCCAAAAAGCACTTCTCCATTTTTTATCTCATTTAGTAATACACTCATTTTGTAAACCATATTCAAATTTACCTTCCAAAATGCCTGGAATTTATTTAAAGAACTTGATTATTTTTCAAGGTCAGGCTTCTACATATTGTTCAATTTTCCCCCATCTCTTCATGTATAGACATACAAAATAAATAAGATTTAAATATATAATTTGTTCATGAAATATATCCATTCAATAGTCCTATCACTTGATATTATGCTGTGGATAAAACATTTTAAATCAATCTTACATTGTAGTCAGAACAAAACTCTAGACTGAAAACTGACAGTCTTTTGAATTTAATCAATAGCCACAAATTATTTTTTGAATTATTGTTCTTTTTTTTAAAGATTTTATTTATTTATTTGAGAGAGAGCGAGAGTGAGAGAGAGAAAATGAGCACCCATGAGTTGGGGGAGGGGCAAAAGGAGAGGGAGAAGCAGGCTTTCTGCTGAACAGAGAACCTGACAGCAGGGGCTGGAGCCCAGGACTCTGGGTTCACGACCTGAGCCAAAGGCAGAATAAGCCACCCAGGCACCCCTCTAAATTATAGGTCTTAATTGATTGTTATTTTATCATCCATGGCTAAAAAATAAAATGGGGAAAAACCACCCTAGGTATAGTTACTTATATTATTTAAAGCTCTCTTTTCAAGATTATTCACAATTATGCATGGTTTTATGACATTGTATTTTTGTTAAGGCCACTTGATTTTGGGATAATATATGAATTAAAGATGTTTTTAATCATGTGCTGCTAAAAGGGCTTAGCCTGAAAGTTAAATTAGATGATACACTTTTTATCTTTTAAAGATGATATTTTTATTATAGTTTGTGTACAGGATAAAAGACATGATACTTGTAATAGGTTGTTAAGAAGCACATCACCCTCATATAAAGAAAACTACTTTTGACATACTGGGAAAGAACTTTATCTGACTGTCTGAGACTCTCACTGTCCCTGACTATATCAGTATCTCTAGAGTCCCCACTCGCGCATGCTCACACACACACAAACACACACACAGGCACGCACATGCATTCTTTCTCTTTCTTTTTCATTTTTTTCTCTTTTTTTTCAATTTCCCTCTATATCCCCATAACTTTTTTTCCACTCAGGTAAGATTTGAACAGTTTTTAAAGGATTTTCTAAAAGATTTTATTTATTTATTTGAGAGAGAGACAGTGAGAGAGAGAGATCACAAGCAGGGGCAGAGGGAGAGAGACAAGCAGACTCCCCGCTGAGCAGGGAGCCTGATGCAGGGCTCAATCCCAGGACCCTGGGATCATGACCTGAGCCGAAGGCAGACACTTAACTGACTGAGCCTCAAGATTTAGACAGTTTTTAATGACAAAAATATGAATTTTTAATTCAATACTTTCGATACAGGCAAATTTTAAAAACAAAAACACACACAACACAAATAAAAATATGCAACTTCTATTACAGAAGAATAAAATAAAGTTTATTCTTTCCAATTTTGTCATTATAAGGTAATTTTAACTCACATAATTTTCAGTGTCTGTAGTTGAAAAAAAGGCTTTCCTAGATTGTGAAGAAACACTTCAGAGAATCAACAACAAAAACCCTTGAATTCAATCCTCGGTTGTTTTTTTCTTATTACAAACTACTGTATTCTACCTTTGATTACCTGCTTCAGATTATTTGGGTCATAAAGAAAACTGAATGAAAGCCTGCAATGATAAATGCAAACAATTTAACATCGAAAAATGAGTAATATGGGCGCCTGGGTGGCTCAGTCAGTTAAGCGACTGCCTTCGGCTCAGGTCATGATCCTGGAGTCCTGGGATCGAGTCCCACGTCGGGCTCCCTGCTCGGCGGGGAGTCTGCTTCTCCCTCTGACCCTCCTCCCTCTCGTGTTCTCTCTCTCTCATTCTCTCTCTCAAATAAATAAATAAAATCTTAAAAAAAAATCTTAAAAAAAAAAGAAAAATGAGTAATATAAGGCTATCAAGCCATTCAGATGATTCTGAAAACATGAATTCCAATTCTATTTCTGCTAATAAAGGAGTGGTGCAAAGGTAACCAACTAGCTGCATAAGCTACCTGAAATGTACAAAATCTGCCTTGCTATGAAAGCCTGTTTGTAGGATAAGAGAATACAATTAGATACTCAAGGGTCCTTTTCATTTCTATGTGTCTATAAAAAAAGCAACTTAAACTTCTTTCTCATATCTTAAAATATACAATTTTCTGTCCAGAAATAATTTTTGGAATTGCCTTTCCGTTCCTACTCTTAAAATAATTTCAAACTAAATGTAGTCTTCTTAATGACTACATTAGCCCGTTTATTCATTTTCAAATTTCTTCTTTTTAAAAAATGCAACATCATATTGCTTTCCTTATTCTGTATTTTCATTAGCATTCAGTCAACTGAAAAAAATGTATTAATTAATTAATTTTTGCATTTTGTATGTACGAGTCATACCATCGGTTATTACTGTAATAACAGAAATTAAAATACCATTTACAAAGATGCTGATTATAATATTCATGGTAATTATTATCATATTGATGATGAGTCTTCAAGACAGTTACTTGCATAACTGGTTTCCAAGAAGGAAGAGAAGATGTACTATATTTTAGAATGATACCATCCAAGGGCTTAAAATTAAGAAAGTTGTGGTTCCTAAAAAAACAAAACTGAGTCATGTGAAAAATTAATTTGCCTTGACTAACTTATTTAATGATGTCCCCAGATTAATAAAGTATATTTTGCCACCCATAACTAGCCACATCTTTAATAGTGATGGCAAGTCTCTTACTTTAATTCCTTTTTTTAAAACTTTTGTATTCTTAGGGTGGAGTTCCCTTATGGGTTGAAAATAAGAGAAAAGACATGGAAATTTCCATTTAAAAAGTCCCTACATATAAAGCTGCATAGAAGTTTATATTCATGTTCATTTCCTAGTTGACTTTCCAACTACGTTTAGATTCATGTGTGAAATTTTTTATTTATTTCCTTTAAAGAGTCTTTCTCTTAGCCAGTTAAAAAAAAAAACAAAAACAAAAACAAAAACAAATTGTAGAGCTTACACAAATACATTTAAATAGTGTATTGGATACTGAAAATTAAGAGATTTTTACTGCTTAGTTCCTAATATTTACTTTCCAACCACTGAAATTCTGTTATTACATTGAATGTTTAAGGATTCAGTTTTGGTACATATTCAACTCAAAAAGCTAATATTTTATGGAAAGCACACCATAGGGAATATAGTCAGTAATACTGCTATAATGCTGTATGGGGGCACATGTTCACTACACTTAATGTGATGAGCACTGAGTAAGGTATATAACTGTCGTATCACTATGTTGTATGCGTGAAACTAATATAATATTTATGTCAACTACATTTCAATAAGAAAAAAAGTTTCAAGTGTTTTTTTTAGTGAAATTATATAATGCAACTAATCCTGTATTTGATAAGCATACTCTGTTAAGATATTTGAAATTTTTAAAAATATTTTATTTATTTATTTGAGAAAGAGAGCAGGAGGGGGGAGGGGCAAAAGGAGAAGGAGAAGCACACTCCCTGCTGAGCTGGGAGGCAAAGGAGTTGGGGGGTTCCATCCCAGGACCCTGAGATCATGACCTGAGCCAAAGTCAGACGCTTAACTGACTGAGCCACCCAGGTGTCCCAAGATATTTGAAGTCTTTTAAAAATAAATTATTATATTAATGATACATAAGAATCAATAGATATAAACGAAAAATAGTTCTTTAAAGGATGACTGTGACTATCATATAAATATAAACGTAAAAACATGGAAAAGGTTATCTTTGCTTTTCTAACAATTTAATGGAAATAAAATTCAGAGGTGTGCAAGATAAAGGGTTTCATTCTCTAACAAAGAATGAAAAGTTCAATAACTACAAAATAATTTTAATAATTTTAATTGTTTAGAAAATATTGAATTTCCAAAATGTCCACTTGAAAATAAGACAGAAGAGCTGAATCAAAAGAGGGATGACTCAGGTAAAAATCTGAATTAAACAGTTAATTTTGAGAGCAATCTCATCTTCACTTAGGGTTTCATCTTTTTTGCAGAATCTCCCTGGGTTAATGCCAAGGCCGTGGTTAATGGAGGCTGCTGTACACAGGGACCGACATTAGGTAATTTCAGAATGGATTTGTCGGTGGACAAGAGATTGAGAGCAGGTTTTTATAGTGATGACTGGCTTCATAAAAGGAGACAATGCACCCCGATCTCACTGGACACGAGGACTGTACCCTCCCAGATCACCTCTGCACCAGGAGGTCAGTAACTGTGGTGACCATCAACCTCCAAGCTGAACTGGAAAAATACCTCCAGTGTATCGATCCAGAGGACCCTATAGGGCACTATTTTTTTCTGAAATAGTGAAATGTTTGCCTCACGAAACTTGCCTTTATAAAAAAGCTTGTAAAACTGTAAGTTTCCTCTGACTATTTGGCAGCACCAGATATCATTGCACCTTTATGGCACGCCAAACAGTGTACTCTAAACCACACTAGACCCAAAGAGGCACCGCTTCACAACGGCCCTGGTTGACCTGCCTAGACCCTGCCATCAGAGACCTCTCAGTGCTGTTTGCTGTTCAGTGTACCTATGGCTCTCTGCCTGACAAATCTACGACAGACCCTACTCCCTTTGTTACTCCCACCACCAGCATCTCCTCCATACCTGAAATGCCACCTCCGCTCTTCTCCACATCTAATCTATAAGCCCCTCCCTATTGCGCACCACGCCCCTACCCCACACCACAACCAAATGGACCAGAAGCGACATGACAAATACATTCATACAAACTTCCGAGGTAGCAGCCCAGGCCTGGCAAGTAAAATGATGTTGGATCTGTCACTATGTAGGGCCAGACCTACAGCCTCATGTCACCACCTATCCCTCAGTTCTTCCTAGTGATCAGCCCTTTGTGCCAATTCCCTCCAAAAAACCATGAGCCTCATTTAGGCTAGACCAAACCCCCAGTCTAGAACCCAAACAGGGGACCCTCTGGATGAGCATCAAAATAACTAACCTCCTACAGTGTATTTCCTAAAATCTAACAGCTAACTTGAATACAAGAGCCGGTCCTCACTCTGTAAACACATTTCCCCTTAATGATGAATAATGTCTCATTCAGATTGTACTGTGGACCTGATTCAAGGGACAACGAGAGGGTCCACTTGACCCAGCCAGGTCTGTAAGCTCTCCATGGAGATGATCTCTACTATTGCAGCATCGTTATCTTTAATATTCCAGCCACCCTTTACCCTCCCAGCACTTCTTTGCTAGAGATGCCCTGCTAACAGGCTAAAAGAGCCATTTTATCCCTATCTTGTTGGGACTTGCAGCCTCTTTGCAATCTGCCTCAATCCTACCTTGTGGCCCCTTGAGCTGTGCTGGGTGCTTCCTTCACATCCTGTGAGTGATAAACTTCTCTATTTCAATTCTTCTTGTGATCTGTTGTTGAACCATGGTTCACCATCTGGCAACCTGTGTTCCATTTAATAAATACTAATTTAACAAATTCATAACAGAGGGCTTGCACTTAACCTTTTTTGTCTCTATTTCCAGTGTCATTTTCCCTCATTATAGTCCTTAGTTTCTCACAGCTATTTTTAAATTTCATAGAGAGGTTTTTATTTCTTGCATTAGAATATTTCTGATTTCTTTTATTTAGTCTGCCATAGTCTGTCATAAATTCAGGTCTTTAAAAAGGAGGAAGGAAAGTGTCCTTTTGTAATATTTACAGGTAGAGTGGATCCAGACAAAAATATCAAAGCCTTCAAATTTGTCAAAGATATATTTTTTTAAAGTCTAAACTGTCAAGAGACTTGTGATAACTCATCTGTTCCTTTCAGACATCTTGAAGATCAATACTTATTTCAGGTGCTGGTGATCAAGTGGTCATCTGCATCAATCACTAAGATGGTCACAAGGAACAAATCAAACACCTGGGTGCTATTTCATTTTACCTGTGATTTAGACCGAATTCTGATGCACATCAATCATCGTGTCTATGTCAAAAGCTACCATTACAAGCAACAAGTCATATTTTAATAATATTAAATGCAGTTTAAATCTTTACCATCAAATCCTAAAACATTCAGATTAACCTTAGCTAATAACCCAGAGGTAATTATGACAGTAACTAAAATAAAATATTTTACCCAAAGTCAGAAAGAAACCAGTGATAGAAAAAAGAAATAAAAATCCCGATACACATTCTCAAATATTATTTACAGGTATATAGAAACATTTACTAAAAATATCCAAGGCTCTTACATGCTAAATTTCAAAGTAATGTCATCTATCACAAATATATCCAGAGGAAAGGAGGGGGCACCATGGTAAAATCATGTCCATTCACACATTATCTGGACAACTTTTATTTTGGGTGCTAGTCTCATCCTTTAATGAAATCATTCTGAATATTTTTTTTCCAGATCCCCATAACATGGATGGCATCCATGTATCCATATGAGGCACATATTCATGGGTGTCCGTGAGTTATGTAAAAGTCTTGAGCTTTCATATGTTCCTCAAATTACATATCAGAATGAAAGTGGGAGAGAAGGCAATACATTTTTTTCTAATAAAGTTACTATTTAATTCAGTATAATAAGAATCCTTATAATTTTTCCATAGTCACAGTGAGATTCCTTTAGGTGAAACTGAGAAATGAAATTCTGTATTTTTAATGATCTGAACATAGTGCTCATGTCAGAGTTTCTAATTTTTATTCCCATTTTGGATGTACACTAGAACAGGAAAATGCAGGTTAGCAATGAATTAGCACGGATTAGGTTGTCAGTCACAGTGGATACAAAACTAGTGGAAAAGACATAGAATGTTAAAAGTTATTTCTATGAGATATTTGAAACAGAAAAAGCAGAAAGCAGCAACATATACAACTCTATGACAAGTATCATCCCAGGAGCTCACTTTCACATTATTAAGGGATATT
This sequence comes from Mirounga angustirostris, assembly GCF_029215605.1. Taxonomy (NCBI): domain Eukaryota; kingdom Metazoa; phylum Chordata; class Mammalia; order Carnivora; family Phocidae; genus Mirounga; species Mirounga angustirostris. Next base: position 146,177,022 of record NW_026991710.1, on the reverse strand, counting down.
GTGGAGAAGGTTCTCCAGGTGTTGTAGTGGAGGAACATGAAGGTAGCCCATTTGGATACAAGAGAGCAATTCAAATGCCTATAAGAACACACGGATAAAGTGATATCATGCTATTTGATACATTTTCAGCCGCAGCATATTTATAACATATTACCTATTTAGCTTTTTATAGTGTGAAAACGCAGATCACACGGTTTAGGGTTTATTGCTTTTCAATTGTTGTTATTGGTTCTTATCTTTAACACTTCTTCTCCTGCTTGGGTCATTTGTACAATTTGGCAAGTCACACCCACACATAAAAGAATTATTTCTATTTTCCTCTTCTCCAGATGATACAGACTTCTGACTCATATCTGCAAATGTAATGACCAAAAATAAGGGAGAAGTGCTAAAAGAACGTAGGTGTAAGCTTTTCTACTTCTCACAAACAAGTTGCTGAGAATCTGGCGTGTGTTTTCCCACACTTCAAAATGTAATTGGGTTTCTTTTCATTAAGTTAAAAACAACAAGGATATCACACCATCCTTTTACACTTGTTGAAATAAACTCCACTTCTTACCACAGAAATGATCTCTGAAGTTCTGGAGACAGTTTCATCAAATTGTAACTCTTTGTATTTATCATGACCTGGATAAAAGAAACGAAAGCCATTGCTTTTGGCTCTGAACATAGCATCATCAGAAATGATTTAAAAATCTCTCATTACCTTTAAAATAATTTTATCTCATATCAATAATCTCATTTTCTGCCTGGGCCAATGGGGGCAAATGCCCACAGAGTTCTGGCTTACCCCAACTGGCTACTGTCTACCTCCTAAAGCTGCCTAAGACAGACCCCGCTTAGGGGATAATGCACTTTTCAGAGTGAGGCGTGAGGTAGGAGGACAGAAATCATTAGATCTGTTTCTTCTCCTTTTCAACTCCCTGCACAGTACACAAACACAGACAGACACACATATTCCAATCCACAAAAAGGGAAATACTTATTGAATGAATGAATAGTAGATAAATGAATAAACAAGACCTACTTTCCTCATTATCTGTCTGTCATCTATATGGCAACAATTCAGCGGATTTTAACAAAAGGGGAAGTATGATCAGGTGGAAGGTGACCAAAGGAGAAAGGAGAACCAAAAATAAGGGGGAAAGAAAGATGAAAGAAATGCCCTGAAAACCCATGTCCCTGTTGTAAACAAATTTTGAAGAGCTGATAGAATTTGCCAAGTAAACTTCTGTGGTGTACTCTCTTAGGTTGGATCACATACACATTTTTACATTTCTTTTGTAATCATTGACATATCAGGTATATCCTCGAGGTAATTTTGATGCAGCTTAACTTACTAAAATAATCCATCTCATCTATATTTTCAAATGTTTTGACAAAGAGTTTTATTTCATGTTATTATAACTGTATTCTTTTTCTTCATTACCACTGTTTAATCCCTGCTCTCATTCCAGTAGTTTTATATTTGTATCATATCTTTTTCTTGATTAAAATTTGCCAAACAAGGGTCTAGTTTACTGATGTTTTCCAAGAAAATAGCTTTGGTTTTAATAATGAAATCTGAGCTTTGTTTTGTTTTCTATTTTCTCCTATTCTTACTTTTATTAATTTATTTTTAAATTTTTAAAGTTTGTGTACTTTTATCTAGTTCCTTAATTTAAATTCTTAATTATTTCATTTGAATATTTTGGTTTTTATTATGATAGGTATTTGCATTTTCATTTATCAAAATATTTGCTTATTAATGCTTACATATTACACATTTAACAATGAAAGGGACTTCTCCGTAGTATTTTTCCCCACTCCAATTCTATTGTGTAGAAAAAAACTTTTTACTTATTTATTTTTTAAGAATATCTTCTAACATTTTTCTATGGACCTACTCTCATTTTTCAAGCTGTACTAGCTAATAACTCATAAGCATAACTAGTTTTTCCTAGATGCTGATAACATAATTATATGACATAATATTATAATAGACATATATAATAACATAATATTATGACAGATAACATAATCTTATATCTATAATTCTGTTTTCTTTTTGTTTCAACCTGGACTATTCACTCTATAGGACAGCTAAATAGCTGACATCCTAGAAGTTCTCATGAACTCTTTATCTGGGAACTCATATTCTCTGTTCCTTTTCTTCTTCCTTCTAAACTACAGTCTTGTTTTATGGGAGCATATCCACCAGCAGCTTCGTCAGAATGTGTTAAAGGGAGGTATAAATATTTAGTCCATGAAATTTCTGAAAATATTTCTATTCCACTTGCATTTGGATTAATTACTTGAATGAATTATATCCAATACTTTTTCTTCAAAATCTTTAAAACATTGCTTCATTTTTTGATGTTAAAAATGTGATGCCACTTAATTCCCATTTCTTTGTATGTGACCTGCTTTATTATCTCCTTCTCTCCTCCACAGACTTTCAGGATCACTTTATGTTTTTTTTAAATCCACACTATTTTGAAAGTTGACAATGTTTGACCTTATCAGCATGAGTCATCCCTTACTGGTATTGTTGGAAATTTTGTGACACCTTTGAATCAGACAACTCAAATCAGAATTTACCACTTGTATAATTTGCACCCTCCCCACTTTCTTGAACATTGTCTATTTTTTCTGTCTATTTTTAATGTTTGTAAAAATTTTCATGAAGATTTCCTTGACCTTATCTTCCGATCTTTATACTTATTTTATCTATCATATTTTTTAACTTCCAAGAAGCTTTTGTCATTCTCTTTTTCATAGTATTGTGTTCTTGCTTTGTGGAAGTTCAGTGTTTCTTTCTTATTTGAGGACATTAATAATGATTTGTTTTCTTTTAATTTCTGAATTACCTTTAATCCCTCTTTCCTATTTCCTTTTTTTCCTGATGTAGTCTATATCTGTTATTGTGGAGTCTTTCTTCAATGGACTGGTGATGTTTATCTGTTCATCATTCACAATTACTAATGAGGTATTAAGAGCTGATCAGTGCTCTGTGGTTATGGAGGCAGGTTCTTGTCTGATAAGTGTCTTTTGGGTGATCATCTTGTGCACAAACTGTTTAGTCAGTGGTAGCCTCCCAAATGCCACTCTGGAATTTTTTTTTTTTTTCTCTAGGTCCCTTACATTTCTTTAGAGAAGTTTCTATCAATATCTCAATGTAGAGTGAGGGGAGCGAGGTTGAAAGGAGTGGAGAGGGTAAACTGGTCAGTGTATGTTACAGTCCTAGGTCAGAGAAAGGTCTTGGGGTTTCCCAAAATTCAATACGCAAACTTTACTGAAACACGATTTTAATTCAGACACTGCCTCCTGTCTTCTGCTTCAACACCTGTGTATTCAAGTCCACAGCTGTTACATTCAGTGTCTTCAGATGATAAACCTCAAGCCTCCTGCCTGAGATTAGGAGAGGCATAAGTCTATAACCTAGGGATAAAGGAGAGAACTCAGTGCTCAAACCATTCCATACACTTCAAGCCACTCTCCCTATTCTCAGTCTCAGGATCTACCCACATTTTCCATGGTATGTGTGCACCAACACTTGACTATACCAGCGAAATTGTGGAACAACCGCATTCATTTTTTTTTATTTAAACATTTATTTTATTTAGATTCAATTAATTAACATATAATGTATTATTGATTTCAGAGGTACAGGACTGTGATTCATCAGTCTTATATAATACCCCGTGCTCATTACATCACATGCCCTCCTTAATGTTCATCACCCTTTCACCCCATCCCCCTCCCCTCCAGGAACCCTCAGTTTGTTTCCTATGATTAAGAGTCTCTTATGGTTTGTCTCCCTCTCAGGTTTTGTCTTGTTTTATTTTTTTCTCTTTTCCTCTATGATCTGTTTTGTTTCTTAAATTCACCTATGAGTGAGGTCATATATAATTGTCTTTTTCTGAATGACTTATTTTTTTTTTAACTTTTTTTTTAAGATTTTATTTATTTACTTGACAGAGGGAGAGAGAGAGAGAGACAGCGAGAGAGGGAACACAAGAAGGGGGAGTGGGAGAGGGAGAAGCAGGCTTCCCGCTGAGCAGGGAGCCCAATGCGGGACTTGATCCCAGGACCCTGGGATCGTGACCTGAGCCAAAGGCAGATGCTTAAGGACTGAGCCACCCAGGCGCCCTGAATCACTTATTTTGCTTAGCATAATACATTCTAGTTCCATCCACGTCATTCCAAATGGCAAGATTTCTTTTTTTTTCTTTCTTTTTTTTTTTTTTTTTTGATGGCTGAGTAGTACTCCATTGTGTGTGTGTATCTTGTTTATCCATTTATCTACTGATGGACATCTGGGCTCTTTCCATAGTTTGGCTATTGTGGACATTGCTGCTGTAAACATTGGGGTGCATGTGCCTCTTCGGATCACTATATTAGTATCTTTGGGGTAAATACCCAGTAGTGCAATTGCTGGGTCATAGGGTAGCTCTATTTTCAACTTTTTGAGGAACCTCCATACTGTTTTCCAGAGTGGCTGTACCAGCTTGCATCCCCATCAACAGTGTAAGAGTGTTCCCCTTTCTCTGAATCCTCACCAACACCTGTTGTTTCCTGACCTGTTAATTTTAGCCATCCTGACTAGGGCGAGGTGGTATCGTATGGTGGTTTTGATTTGGATTTCTCTGATGCTGAGTGATGCTGAACATTTTTTCATGTGTCTGTTGGCCATTTGGATGTCTTCTTTGGAAAAATGTCTGTTCATGTCTTCTGCCCATTTCTTGATTGGATCATTTGTTCTTTGGGTGTTGAGTTTGATAAATTCTTTACAGATTTTGCATACTAATCCTTTATCTGATATTTCATTTGTAAATATCTTCTCCCATTCTGTCAGTTGTCTTTTGGTTTTGTTGACTGTTTCCTTTGCTGTGCAAAAGCTTTTTAGATTGATGGACTGCCAATAGTTCATTTTTGCCCTTGCTTCCCTTGCCATTGGCGATGTTTCTAGGAAGAAGTTGTTGCGGCTGAGGTCAAAGAGGTTGCTGCCTGTGTTCTCCTCTAGGATTTTGATGGATTCCTGTCTCCCATTTTGGTCTTTCATCCATTTTGAGTTTATCTTTGTGTATGGTGTAAGGAAATGGAGCAGTTTCATTCTTCTGCATGCGGCTGTCCAATTTTCCCAACACCATTTGTTGAAGAGTCTGTCTTTTTTCCATTGGATATTCTTTCCTGCTTCATTGAAGATTAGTGGACCCCCAATTCCATTCATTTCTAATTGGCATTGCCCTCACAGACACTGTAAGTCTCTGTTTCTTCCACTCTGCTAGATAATACTACTCCTTCGAATTTATATTTTCTGAAGAGTCCAGCATACTAATTTTACAGACTAAAAGGTCCCTCTAATTCCAGGTTGGGAAATATCCCTTGTGGGTTTGAGAGTTTTTGTTTACATAGACATAAGGTGATCCCAAAGAGAAAAGAACAGATGGCCACCTCTGCAACACCACTGAATGACACGACCCTGGTTCTGAAGTGGGTGTGTCATCAGAGAGCAGATAAAACTGTATAATAAGCCAGTTTATCTTTGATGCTCCACTACTTTTCAAACATTTCCTCTTACTTTTAAAACCGTTCTTATTTATCATATGTTCTTAGTTCTTTCCTGGTTGGAGGGGAAGGATGACCATGTATAATTGTACCCAGTATAGTTTAAACAGCTCTTCATGCCCCAGGATTCTGGTTTCCGGTTTCCTACGCCCATATTCCCCAAATATAAAAATCAAATAAAACAAAACAAATGACAAATAGAAAAAATTATACAATCTCTTTCATAATATATTAAATATCTCTGCTAATCAACAAGAGGTGGATTAATTTGATAAATGAACCCCTTTCACTAATGCTAGATAATGAATTATCTTTCCTCAGGAAAACAAAGAACTAACTTGGTTATTAAAGAATGACATTTCATATTTTATATATTGTATCTTGACTAATTTATTTTATTTATTTATTAGTTTATTTTATTCTTGTGGCAAAAACACAACACAATATCTACTCCCTTAACAAATTTTTAAGTATACAGTACAGTATTGTTAATTATAGGCACCATGTTGTAGAGCAGATCTCTAGAAATTATTCATCTTGCATAACTGAAATTTTATACTTGCTGACCAGAAACTCCCTTCTCCCCTCCTTCCCAGGCCCTGACAACCACCATTCTACATTCTGTTTCCATATGTTTGACTATATTACATATATTATAAAAGTAGAATCATGCAATATCTATCCTTTTCTGTCTCCATGTGTTTGATTATACATACATCATGTCATATAAGTAGAATCATGCAATATTTGTCCTTTTCTGTCCAGGTTATTACATTTAGCATAATGCCCTCCAGGCTCACTCATACTGTCACATATGACAAAATATCCTTCTTTTTAAATGATGATAATATTCCTTTGTATGCATATACCACATTTACTTTAGCCATTCATCTATCAATGGACATTTATGTTCTTTCCAGATCTTGGCTATTGTGCACAATACTGCAATGAACATGGAAGTGCATATATCTCTCTGAGATGCTGGTTTAAATTCTTTTGGATATATATTTAGAAATGGGATTGCTGGATCATATGGCAATTCTATTTTAAATTTTTTGTGGAACTGCCATACTTCTTTGCATAGTGGCTACACCATTTTAACATTCCCACCAACAGTGTACAGGGCTCCAATTTCCCCACACCCTTGCCAACATTTGCTGTTTTTTGTTTGCTTTTGTCATATTTTTATAATAGCCATCCTAACAAGCATGAGGTTATATCTTGTTGTGGTTTCATTTGCATTTCCTTGCTAGTTAGTGATATTGAACTTTTTTTTTCATTTACCTTTGGGGATTTATATGTCTTTTTAGGAGAAATGTCTGCTGAGTCCTTTGCCCAATTTTTAATTGGGCTATTTGTTTATTTGCTGTTGAGTTGTAGGAATTACTAATAATTTTTTTGGATATTAATCACTTTTCAAATACATGGTTTGCAAATATTTTCTCCCTTTCTGTAGGTTTCCTTTTTATTCTGTTGATTATTTCCTTTGCTGTGTAGAACCTTTTTGTTTGATGTAGTCCCACTTGTCTAATACTGCTTTTGTTACTTGTGCTTTCTTCAAGGAATCATTACCAAGTCCAATGTCATGAAGCTTTTCCCCATGTTTTATTTAGGGTGTTTTATATTCCAAGCCATATGTTTAAATCTTTAATCCATTTTGGGTTGATTTATGTGTATGGTATAAGATAAGGATCCAATTTCATTCTTTTAAATGTGGATATTCAGTTTTCCCAATTCCACTTGCTGAAGAGACTGTCCTTTCCCCATTGTAAATTTTTGGCAAACTTGTCTAAGATCAGTTCACCATATGTGCATGGATTTATTTCTGGGCTTTTGATTCTGTTCCATTTGCCTATATATCTGTTTTTATGCTAGGGACATACTGTTTTGATTACTTTGATTATTAGCTTAGTAATGTATTTTGAAATCAGCAAGTGTGATGCCTTCAGCTTGATTTTTCTTTCTTAATATTTCTATGGCTATTTGGGGTCTTTTATGTTTCCATATAAATTTTAGGATTGTTTTTCTGTTTCTGTTAAAAACACCATTGGAATTTTGATTGGGACTGCATTGAATCTGTATATTGTTTGGGGTATAATGTGCATTTTATTCTATTTTATTATTTATTTATTTTTAAAGATTTTATTTGTTTATTTGACAGAGAGAGACACAGCGAGAGAGGGAACAGAAGCAGTGGGAGTGGGAGAGGGAGAAGCAGACTTCCTGCTGAGCAGGGAGCCCGATGCGGGGCTCGATCCCAGGACCCTGGGATCATGACCTGAGCGGAAGGCAGACGCTTAATGACTGAGCCACCCAGGAGCCCTATAATGTGCATTTTAACAATATGAAATATTCCAATCTATCAACACAAGATGTCTATTAATTTGTGGCTTCTTTAATTTTTTCCATTTTTTTTATAGTTTTCAGTATGCAAGTTTTCACTTCCTTGATTACAGTAATTTCTAAACATTTTATTCTTTTAATGGTATTTCACATAGAATTATTTTCTTAGTTCCCTTTTTAAATAGTTTCTTTATAGGAGTGCTTGGATGGCACAGTTGGTTAAATATCCAACTCTTGGTTTTGGCTCTGGTCGTGATGTCAGGGTCATGAGATTGAGCCCCATGTCAGGCTCCATACTCAGTGTGAAGTCTGTTTGAGTTTCTCTCTCCCTCTACCTCTGCTTACTCCTCCTGCTTGTGCTCTCCCTCTCTCTACAATCAATCAATCAATCAATCAATCTTTAAAAAAAGATATTTAAATAATTTATAGAGTACAGCAATGAAACTCCTTTTTTTCTGTTGATTTTGTATCTGTTGTATTTTTGCAATAACTGAATTCATTTATTAGGTCTAACAGTTTTTGTGGAGTGTAGGACTTTTTACATAAGGATTATGTCATCTGCAACAGAGATAATTTTACTTCTTTTCCAGTTTGCATGCCTTTCATTTCTTTTTCTTGCCTAATTGCTCAGTTAGGAATTCCAAGACTATGTTGAATAGACATGTTGAGAGTGGGCATCCTTGCCTTGTTCCTAAACTTAGAGGAAAAGCGTTCATTTTTTATCACTGTGTATGATGATAGCTCTGGTCTTTTCAAATATGGCCTTTATTGGGTTGAGGAAAATACCCTCTATACTTAATTTTTTGATATTTTTTAATCACAAAAGTGTGTTGAATTTCATCAAATGCCTTTTTTTTTTGCATCTATGGAGATGACATGTGATTTTTATCCTTCATTCTGTTAACATGACTTACCACATTAACTGATTTGCATATTTTGAAATATCCTTGCATCCCAAGGATAAATCTCATTTGGTCATGGTGTATGATATTTTCAATGTGTTATTGAATTTTATACACTAGTATTTTGTTGAGAATTTTTCATCTATATTCATCAGGAATATTGGCCTTTGTTTTATGTGTAGTGTCTTTGCTGGCTTTGGTATCAGGTTAGTGCTATCCTCATAAAAAAGAGTTTGGAAATGTTCCTTCTTCAAATTTTTAGGAGATTTTTAAGAAGGATTGGTGTTCAAAAAACCCCAAATAATCCAATTAAAAAAATGGGCAGAGGACCTGAATACACATTTTTTCCAAAGAAAACATACAGATGGCCAAAAGACACATGAAAAGATGCTCAACATCACTAATCATTAACAGAACTGCAAATCAAAATTGAAAAGAGATATGATCTTATACATGTCAAAGATAGCTAAAATAAAAAAGACAAGAAATAACAAGTATTGGTGAGGATGTGACAAAAAAGGAACCCTTGTATACCATTTGTGGGAATGTAAATTGGTACAGTCACTGTGAAAGACTACGGGTGTTCCTCAAAAAATTAAAAATAGAAATACTGTATGATCCAGTAATTCCACTACTGAGTATTTACCCAAAGAAAATGAAAACATTAATCTAAAAAGATATATGTACTTCTATGCTTACTACAGCATTATTAATAATAGCCAAGATATGGAAGCAACCTAAGTGTCCATCAGTAGATGGATAAGGTTGGCATGGTGTGTGTGTGTGTGTGTGTGTGTGTGATAGAATATTATGCAGTCATTAAAAAGATGAGATTGTGCTATTTATGACAACAGAGATAGATCTAGGGTGTTATGCTAAGTGAAATAACTCAGACAGAGAAAGGCAAATACCTTATGATGCAACTCACATGTGGAAGCTAAAAAAAATGAATAAACAAAAAGTTGAATCAGACCTATCCATACAGAGAACAAATTGATGGTTTCCAGAGGGGATAACGAGGGTGGGGGAGATGGGCAAAATAGATGAAGGCAAAGGGGAGATACAGGCTTCCAGATATGGAATGAACAACTCAAGAGGAATAAAAGGCATTGCATAAAGAATATAGTCAATGATTTGTAATAGGGTTATATGAAGACAGATGGTAGCTATATTTGTGGTGAGCATAGCATGAAGTATAGAGAAGTTAAATCACTGTGTTTTACATACAGAAAATAATGTAACATTGTATGTCAACTATACTCAAAGGAAAACTAAATGAATAAGCATTGGTATTAATTATTTAAAGGTTTGTTAGAATTTACCAGTGAAGCCATCTGGTTTTGGACTTTTGTTTGTTGAGAGAGTTTTGAGTACTCATTCAATCTCCTTACCCATTACTGGTATGTTCAAATTTTCTATTTCTTCTTAACTTACTCTCAGTGGTTTCTGTGTTCTAGGAATTTATCCACTTTGTTTGGGCTATCCAATTTTTGGTGTATAATTGTTCATAGCAATCTCATGTTTTTTCACCCTTGTGGCATTACTTGTAATGTCCCTTCTTTCATTTCAGATTTTATTTATTTGAGTTTTCTCTTTTTGTTTCTCTAGCTGAGGATTTGTCAACTTTTTCATCTTTTCAGAAAACCAAGCCTTGATTTCTTTGATTTTTTCTACTTTTTCCCCTACTTTCTATTTTGTTAATTTATGCTCCAATCTTTGTTATTATCTTCCTTCTGCTAAATCTGGACTTAATTTGTTCTTCTTTTCCTAGCTCTTTGAGGTTTAAAGTTAGGTTTTTTTGTTGGAGATCTTTATTCTTTTTTAATGTAGGTGCTTATTACTATAAACGTCCAGTTACTACTGTTTCTGTTGCATCCCATAAGTTTTGGTATGTTGTGTTTTCATTTTCACTTGCTCTGAGATATTTTCTAATTTCCCTTTTGAGTCCTTAATGACTATTTAAGAGTCTGTTGTTCAATGTCCACATATTTATGAATTTTCAAGCTTTCCATCTGCTATTGATTTTTCTACTTTCGTTCCATTGTAGTCAGAAAAGATACTTGGTATGATTTCAATCTTCTAAAACTTCTTGAGCCTTGTTTAACAGTGACCTAATATGTGATCTATCCTAATAAATATTTCTTATATGCTTGAAAAGAATGTATATTCTGCTGCTGTTGGATGGAATGTTCTATACATGTCTATTGGGTCCATTTATTCTGTTGTTTTCTTATTGATGTTTTCTGTATAGATGTTCCATCCATTATTGAAATTAGGTATTAATGTCTCCTATTATTATTGTATTGCTATCTATTTCTCCCTTCAGATCTGTCAATGATTGCTTTGTATTTTTAAGTGTTCTGATGTTGAGTGCGTGTATACTTAATATAGTTGTAGCTTTCTGATGAATTGCCCCTTCAATCATTGTATAATGACTTTCTTTGTCTCCTGTGGTAGTTTTTGACTTAAAGGGCAGTGGGTCTAAGTATAGCCACCTCTGCTGTTCTTTGATTATTATTTTCACAAAATATCTTTTTCCATCCCTTCACTTTCAGCCTAGGTGTGTATTTTATTCTAAAGTGAATCTTTGGTAAATATTTAATTGATCTTGTTTTTGTTGTTGTCATCATTGTTTGTCCCATTCAGCTGCTCTACCTTTTGACTGAAGATTTTAATCCATCTGCATTTAAAGTTATTATTAATAGGTAAAGATTTATTTTAATTGTTTTATGGCACTTTTTAGTTTTTTGTCCATCTTTTCCTCTCTTGATCTCTTATTTTGTGATTTGTTCATTTTTTGTAGTGATATGCTTTAATTCCTTTTTCTTTTTCTCTTACATATCTACTATACATATTTTCTTCCTGGCTACCATGAGGCTTACATAAAATATCATATAATGTAAGTCTATTTGAAGCCAATAACAATTTAACTTCAATTGCATACAAAACCTCTACATTTTACTTCCCTTCCCCCACTTTATGTTGTCATCACAATTTATAGTCACTCAAATTGTGTATCTTTTAATATTTTTTGTTATACTTATTTTTCATGTTTTATCTTTAATCTTTTATACTAGAAGTAAAAGTAATTTAACCACCACCATGACAGTATTCTGTATTTGTCTATATACTTACTTCTATTGGTAAGTTTCATACTTTTATATGCTTTTGTGTTTCTGTTTAACATCCTTTCATTTCAACTTGAAGAACACCCTTTAGCACTTCTTGTAAAGTAGGTCGAGTGGTGATGAGCTTCCTCAGCTTTTGTTTGTCTTTGAAAGTGTTTATATCTTCATTATTTCTGAAGGACAATTTTACCAGTTATGGTGCTCTTGGTTGGCAGGTTTTTTTTTTTTCCTCTCAACTTTAAATATATCATCACACTCCTTCCTCATTTGAAAAGTTTCTATTGAGAAATTTGCTGATAGTCTAATGGAGGAGCCCTTATACCTGAGTCACTTTCCTCTTATTCCTTGCAAAGTTCTCTTTTTCCTTGAATTGTGACAGTTTGGTTACAATGTGACCTAGTGTAGACTTTTGAGATTCATCATATTTGGAATTCTTTGGGCTTCATGGTCATAATGGTCCTCATGGTTTGGTCTTCCCAAATTTGGGAAGTTTTCAGCCATTATGTCTTTAAGTTTTCTCCTCCTTTCTCTCTTTTCTTTCTGGTAATTCCATAATGTTTACATTGATTCTCTTGTTGTGTCTTATAAGTCCCTTAGGTTTTCTTCATTTTTTTCTTGTTCTTTTTTCCTTTGTATCCCTCTGACTAAATAATTTCAAGTGCCTTGTTTTTAAGTTCACTGATTCTTTTGCTTCCTTATCAACTGTTGAAATTATTCTAGTTAATTTTTTTATTTCAGTTGTTTCTTCTTCAGGTCCAGAATTTGTTCATTTTTTCTTTTTCATTCTCTTTGATAATATTATCATTTGTTTTTCATGTACGGTCTTCCTAATTTCATTTAGTTATTTATTTGTGTTCTATTGTAACTCACCAATCTCCTTTAAAACAATGATTTTTAATTATTGTAAATATGCATTTCTTTAGGGTCAGTTATTAGAGATTTATTTTATTCTTTTGACTGTATTTCCATGATTTCATGATTCTTCATGTTCCTTGTAGCTTTGTGATGATATGTGTACATCTAAAGAAATATCACCCTCTCCCAGTCTTATGGACTGTTTTTAACTGGGAAAGAACTTCATCAGTGAGCTTGTCTAGAGATTCTGGGCATTGATTCTTTTCTGCACCAAGTGTCCATTTTTGTTTTATTTTGTTTTGTTATTTTGTGTTACTTTTTCCAATAGCTCATAATTTCTTGCTCTCTTGGGTGACTGACTATGTCAGTCTGTCATCACTCCACATGAAACAAGATAGAAACCAGCCCCTCACGTGGTGCACTGAAAGACCAGACATTAGGGGCATACTTAACTCTTCCCCTTCTCTCCTCAGGAATAAGCCTCAATTATACCTCTTCTACATCCCAGAGCCATGCTGGCTGCTATCCCAGTCATATAGAGTATGCTAGTTTCTTTAGCTCTCTATGTGAGGCAGGGCAGAAACCAGCATCTCCCGCAGCCCATTGAAATGCCAGGGACATTGGAGTCACACTTGACTCCTCCCTCCCTTCAGGAGAGGCCTCAGTTCTGCATCTTTTTCAAGCCTCACAGAGTATTTCAGGCCACAGGAATGTGCCTATCCCTGTAAGGGCCCCAAGCTTCCAGACTATTCCAACTCTTTCAGCATTCTGTGCGAAACAAGACAGAAGGCACCCTTCAGGTATGTCACTGAAAGGCCAAGGACATTGGATGCTGACCCACACTTTTCCTCTTAAACCAGGCAAGTGTCATGATTTCTCTCAGCACTGAGCTATGCCAGCTTGGGGGAAGGGCTTATGCAGTACAAGTTAAATTATTCTTATCCATTTCAGTGCAGATGATGTTAGTTTTGTTCTAATCTGGGGTACTATAAATTCTTAACTAGATTTTATTCTTCTCATAAAGGTTTTGTTTTGTTTTGGTTTGGTTGTTTTTAATTAATTAATTAATTAATTTAAAAAATGAGAACAAATCTTATAGATTTTGTAAAAATAATGTAAATTATCTTCCTTAACTGTTTGATTCAAATATATATTTTATATGAGTATTTTTTTCATTTTTGTGACACATTTGATAGATCTTAATATTTTGAAGCTAGGTTAAATATAATCATCCTATCCATGAAGGATCATTTATTTCTACTTTCAAAGAAACCTTACTATGAATACTAAATATTTTATTAATTAAATGAATTTAATTCTCTGAGGTCTGGAGTAAAGTCAGAGATAGAAAGAGATGATTATATTCATCCTATGTTTGGAAAGACCCAAAAGACAAACAATGAATATAAAATGTGTAATCTCCCTTGCATCTCAAACTACTCTTAATAGAGAGAAACAAGGACATGGATAGATAATTCAAAAAGACTAGAAGATTTTTGAAAAAAATTATGTAATTAAAATATTTTTTGATGAACATACTGGTAGACCTGATGAATGGATTTTTCAGTGAATTTCAGAACTTCTTAAGTCAGTGTCATGTCCATGAAGGAGTTGAGCTATCTAACACCTAGCCTCATGTTCCCTGTTCATCCATCTCCTCTAATCAACCTGAACCACTGGTTCCTGAAGCTCAGTCATATTTCAAGTTGAAATTGTTCCATCTTTTAATCTCCAATCCACTTATGTCATGTTCAATCCCAAGCTCCTACCCTTCTATCTTAAATAGCTATTGCTGTTTTAAGGACATCCTATTGGCTCCTCTATTTGTCCTTATCCCTTCATATCCTGTTATATATATTTCATTTCCTAATCATTTTAGAATAAACGGGTCACAACCTCAATTAATCTTTTGCCAAACCTTTGGAAACTCAAATGGAACCAGCCCTGGACAGGTCTGAGTCTTCATATTCTCAATGTTTACATCTTGGTTGCTGAGCTAACTGGAGAAAATGATTCAAAAATGCAGATTGATTAGCCCTTAAATCTTAGTCACTAATGCCCACAGGTCTCAATGCTCAGTCTTGAAATTTAGTATTTCTTCATTCAATTCAATAGCCACCTACTTCAAACTTTGTTGACTATATCTTATAACTTTCAGCCTCTCACACTCCATGCTCTTACCTCTGCCTCATACTTTACAGAGATAATAGACACCACAAAGCCAAACCACATCAATTTTTTTAAAATCAGCCAAATTTCTTACATTTGTACTCATGCCTTTCCCTATCCCTCTTTTTTAAATAGAAGAATCCTCCTTCCCCCAAACTAGCTCTGTTATTTTTACTTTTTATGCCCTGGATACAACTCTCTCACCATCTTAAGAAACTTACTCCAAATCTTGAGCTTCTTCTTGTCCTTTGGCTCTTCACTCTCAACATTTAAATATTCTAAATTTTCTTTTGTCTTAGAATTATGTTCTCTCTTCCTGAAGTCCCGTTGTTGTTCTAAGCTATGAATCTCCCTTCTGTTATATTCCTTCCTCTTTTCACTTTGCAGCACCAAACATATAAAAAAAGGTTAGCTACACTTGATTTAATCATCTCTAAATCTAGTTATTTTTTAAATCTACTTCAAAAGGGATTCTGCTCCCAATAGTCTAATTGAAATTCTGCTCCTGCTAAGGTTTTAAGAACCCTATGCCACTAATAGACATGTTCTGTCCTTATCCTACTTGATCTCCCAGCAGGATTTGACATAGCTTTTTACTTCTTTTTTCTATAAGCTATCCTTCTCTGGGTTTCCTAAATACTCTATTTCATTCTCTTTTTCTCCTTCTTATCTGGTCATCCTATCACTGCATTTTTCCTGGCTTAACAAATTCCAGATGAATATTTATGGCTTTTCAAGGACTTTGTTTAGTACTCCATCATTTCTTTTCTTACCTCATTTCATCCAAGTTTCTTTCGTGTACCAGATACATAGAGAGATAGGAAGAATATATTATAATATATTAATATATATAGTACAATAATACACAATACTATATCTGAGTTCCAAAAGCATGTATCTAATTTCTCACTTAGAGGTTGCATATGCAGAAGTTGAACTCACCACTATTTATTCAGATTCCCCTAATGTTCTTTACCTCAGCAAATGGCATCAACATTTTCTAACACTCCCATAGCCAGCCAGATGAGCTGGCTTTGTAAGTCTGATTCCTGAGGGAGTCCGCATTTTGGATAATCTTCTTTAAATTTTCAAAGGCCCTCACAGTGTCCAGGACTCTCTCTGGTCAGCAGTGTCATTTGGATAGCATGCCCCAAGCTTGAACCTTGTTCTAGTAGACCTCATCACACATGGTGACCTAAAAGATCCTATCTCAAAATTTTCAAGATTCTTTCTCTGGTGCCAAGTTCTGGATCCTATTTCTTTCCTTTGAGATACTCTCCAACCCTCCCACCTCCCACACTACTTGACCAGATGCCATAAGGAACTCAGGTGCAAGAGGGCAGCCTTATGGACAGATCACTTACTGGCAAGTGTAGTATTTCTTTCATGGGGCCAGCTGAAACTGCACTGCCCGAATGGTACTGATATGCTGATTTGAGGGTGACTCTCTTTCACATTTGACACCAGTCTGAGTATAGGACTCTATAAGACTCTGTCATCTGTTCTTGGGTTTAAGCCACGTGTTTGTGGATTAACGTGTTTCTTCTCACCTGTCTTAGTTCTACTGTGGTGCTGCCTCTAGTCTACAGCATCTTGGTATGGCTAGACTTGTGGCAAGTGTTCTTTACCCTGTGACTTTTAGTTGCTCACACTCAGGGTGGTCACTCCACTTCCTCCACAGGCTCCTTCCCACAGGTCAGGCAGCACTCAAGGGGTCATTGCTCTTACCTTCTCTGAGGAATACGCACCATTTGTTGCAATGCCATCTGTCTGTTCTGATCTATGTGCTAATGATTCTCCTCCTGTGACTGTCTTACACAATGCTGGATAAGGGATGGACATTCTTTGCAAAAATGGGCATTGCTTGTCTTCCTCTGCCAGCAGATCCTCACCAACCATCCTCACTGCTATTAGTGTGTGCAAGGCAAGGTTGCAGGCATTGTGGGCGGAGATCACATTCTAGAAATGCAATGATGCCAGACCAAAAGATCAGAATATGGTTAGAAGATGTGTTGCTTCTTGTTTATGCTATAAAATTCTGAATGATATATTTCATTTGATCAGAAAGCTAATTATTGTTTACATCATCTTACTCTGGGTAAGACTTGCATTTGTAGCCATCATAATAGAAGCACAGTAAGAACCTTTAAGAAAGTCACTGGAAGTTGTTATTCACAGGCAGCAGGATGAATGATGCAGTGTCATGAGTAATGATGTGGGTTAAATAAATGGTATGAGGGAACTGCAAAAGCAAGCAGTTCAATGGTATTTCAATGAAACAAGGTCCCAAAGGGCCATGACATGTAAGAACATGTAATAGCAGTATTGTTGCCTTTTCTCTGTAGTAGGAGATATATAATTAGCCACAAATGGTACATTTGGCAGTAAAGAGCACAAAGAAATGACTTTTGGAGCTGAACAACCTGAGATGATATTATGGAATCTTCCTGTACACTGATTGGACAATAAAGAAAGACAAAAGTACCTCTTCTCTTTACATTACTCTAAATCCATTATTCACATGGGCTTGTGAATTTTGTGTTCAATTTTCAAACCAAATTGTGCATATAGACAGGGTACCCTTAATATTTATTTCCCTGAGGGCCACATTACTTAGGATGGGCCTGCCATCCTTCACTTTGTTTTGAAGTGAGAATTCTGTTGATTTCTCACACTTTTCACTTCACTCCGATATATTCACCATGTTGATTTTCTAAATTACCCTCAAATGCAGCCATTCTACCCTAAGTTTCCATTATCTTTCCCCCAGATTATGGTATAAACCACTTGTCTGTCCTTCCTCTGACCATGTATGCCCATATTCCACATTATAGTCAGTAAGGTTGATCTTGTCATCCAACTGCTTAAAATACTGTAATTGTTTCACTTGCCCCAAAGAAAACAGCCAACAGTTTAAATGTGGCTCATCAGGATCTGCATGACCTGGACCTGGCCCACCTCTCCAGCTTCATGTTATATACTTTATACATTTGCTTTCCTTATTTCCCCTTCTTCATCTAAACAATATTAACAAGAAGCTACTATATGTGAGGTACCATACTAAATACTGAATATATGGTAGTAAATAAAAATAGACCTTGTTCTTACCATGATGGAGACTAGAATATAGTGAAGAAAACAGTTTTTAATAGTAATCATCACATATCAAAGTAAAATTGTACCTGTGATAAGTTGCAAATGAGAAATACTTGTATTTTGAAATAATATTGCATGAAAAATCTTATAATAGTAGATATCAGGAATAAATGGACATTCATTACTAGATGAAACGTAGAGAAGAAAGTTTTTCTTAATGTACCACGCTTTTGCTTACTTCCTGGTTTTGCACAAGTTACTCTCAAGATGTGGAATGGTCTTTCTTTTTGATTTGAGCAGCCTTCATGTATTTATCAGGGCTCAGTTTAAATATAATTTCCAAAACAAACAAGTGTCTATGGTTTGCTCACATGGGACTTTGCTGTACTTTTAATTTTTTACAGAACACTTTTTAATATTTACCCAATGTCCCTGTTAACTAAATGATTGTTATCTGATTGCTATAAGCTTTATGAGAATGTGTAATGTCTACCTCATTCACAGCTGTATTTCTAATGTGTAGCACAGAGCCCAAGACCTAAGTACTCAAATTTTTATTGAATAAATGAGTAAGAATTTATAATCCAGCAACTATGCTATGTGCTGTGTAGTAAAAATAAATAAGATAAATAGGATACGATTCTTGCCATCAGAGAATATATTCTAGTAAATGTAATACTTGATAAGACCAAACACAAAGTGTCAAAGAGGCCATGATTTTTGAGCTTTGTCTTGAGAAATCATATCTCCAGTCACTGACATATCTGAATAAAGGCCAATTTTTCAATCAAGTGTACCAGGGGTTAGTGGAAGAGATTCCTGAATTGGTAGACCTGATTAAATAAAATGATCTCTAAATGTCCTTTCAGTGTTTATTACTAATGTAAATATCAACTTGGTGTTTTCACTAATTTTAGTGATTAAACACAATTGACGTGAGTCAATGCAATTTGTACATTTTAGACTTAGCATACTTACTTTGGGGAAATCAGAGAATATATATATGTTTTATGATATTTGTGATATATGTCATGATTTTTAAAATATTAAAATCAATATTATTTTAAATTGTAAATTATAGAATGATCACTTATATTTAGATAGGATTTTCAAATGACTCAGCTTTCACACAGTTATTGGTTAAGAGTCATGAAAACATAAAATGCTATTTTTATTTGAAAATGATGACATTTAGTGCTTAGGATAACTTTGGGAAACAATAGCATAATCCTTCCTCTAATAACATCTTAGTATTAATATGAGGAATAGATTTTATCTTTATTTCTCAAGTCTATGCCAGCTTTTTATGGCATTTGGAAACCTGAGATATAATGTTATATAATATGTGTATATATGATATATATATAATATGTATTGCTAAAACAGATTTTAGCAAATGAGGAAAATAAAATTCCCTCATTCCCCTCACATATATAACTTTGGAGAATAATTGTATACCTTAGGCTCTAAACTAGATAAACTGGCATATTGAGAAGTTCAAAAAGTGTAACAGACCTGCAGTAAGTTTTGAGACTGCCAATAAATATTCTTACACAAGATTTAAATCTTTAATGATAAATGACTGTTTAAGCTCAATGTGGGAAATACTGAATATAAATGGAGAGCATATTTGAAAACAGGGATCTTTTACACACACACACACACACACACAAACACACACACACACATACACAATTTTATGTCCAAATGTGACATGTGTTCTAAATGAAACACTGTCTCTTCTACACAAACTTTTATAAGTGTAATTTTATATTTTTTATATTTTAAGAAAAAAATATGTTTTATATATCCAGCATTTTTACATTGATTAAATATTCAGTCATTTGTAAGCCCAAAACTCAGGGGAATCTAACTCACAAAATTGTGATAATGGTAACATTTCTAGAAACTCATTGGTCTGCATAACAAAACTGGGTGTATTTTATTATATATAAATTATACCTCAATAAAGTTGATTAAAAATAAAGACAAAAAATAGTAAGAGCTAATAATATACACCATTTGAAGAATTATCTGCTTTATTTTAGAAGTGAACATGATCTGATGATGATGTATTTCAAGGATCAGTTGTTGTGGTTCTATTACCAAATATCCAATTAACTTGGGTTGTGACCTGTACAAAATCACTTAACTGCTTTGTTTCTACAAACAAAATCACTTTGGTCTTAAAAATAGACTGATAATTTTGTAGTAATTGAAGTCACAATATGCAATGTAATGTCAGCTTATCCCCTATCGTACCCCAAGCATATCTGGGAAATGCACTTGATAAAATGCTTTTCCTTGTATGGATTTAAAGAAGTCACAGTGTACAATTAAAGTGTAGATTAGTATGAGGAGCTTAAAGGAGAGATTTAGACTTCATTACATTTTTCTTTTTGTCCCTTAGACTATATTTGCGATAATGTCTTCTTGATATTGTGTTTTGTTTGCAGAAAGAACAAATGTCATTGCTAACCTTTAACACATGAAAAACCCTTAAAGCACATTGCTCTGCATCCTAAAATTGGGTGTATTTAATGTGTACAATTTTCTTGTAATAGAAGTTTTAATAAGCCAGGGACTTTGGGTAAATCATTGGCATTTGAAAGAAGAGATTACAAAACTAGCCATAGGATTTTAATCTTCTCTTATGTGGAAAGGTAGCACCTTCATAAATCTTCAATCTTACGAAGATAATTGAATTCAATCAACTCAACATATGACATTTAAAAATTTTAATATCTGAAATTCTTTTGAGAGATAGTCATTGTATTTTCTGGTTAACCATGTGAAATAATGCTGTATGCAGTTTATCTACCACCCCTACTAGTGTCATATATAAAGCTCTCTTCCCCACCTGCTTAAACTACTGCAATTACCGCCTACCTTGTTTGCTTGATTTCACATTTGTTCTTACTTGCAAACCATTTTCCAGGCAGCTGCAAGAAAGATAATTTTTACATGTGAACCAGATCATGAAAAAATACTGATTATAATGACTTGGCAGAGTGCTTAGAATATCCAAACCTAACACATTTGATCAAGTGATCTGTTCCTTGCCTGCATTTTGGAATTTATCTTATAGCTATGTCCTCCAGGCTCACTGTTCAAACCACATTTGCTTGTCCCCACCTCAGGACCTTTGCACTTTCTGTCCTATCTACCTGGACGATTCTTTCCTCAAATGTTATGTTGGTGTTTATTGTCATTTAGATCTCAGCTTACATGTCACCTCCATCCATTGTCTGGTTTTATCTCCTTTAGAGTATTTATTACCATCCAAAATTATAACTTTTACTTATTTATTATTTATGGAACATAACTTCATCAAAACAAAGTCTGTGTCACCTTTATTGCTACTCCCTCCTTCTGAATTCTTTACTTTTACTATTGGTCCCCAATTTTTTTCACATGGAGTACTAACAGCACATAAAGGAGAGGGACCTAACCTGGTTTAGGAATCAAGTGTAAACTCCTAAAATTAATGGGCATTTAAGCTGAGCCCTGAACAAAATAATGAGTATAACAAATGAAAGGTTTTATTATTTTTGCTTTTTTATTGAAATTGACTAATATAAATGCAAACAACTTTTTAAAAATATTTACAAATTTTTAGGAAATCTAATATAAACTTAGAAGATAATTCAGAAAGTTTAAAACTCCTTCCAAAACTAAAAAATTCCATGTAGACCACAAACAAAACTTCCATTGTGGTTCAGTTTATTAGATATCCAATTCAGAACTTGATTCTGCATGTATAACGTAGTGTTTTCAGAACAATTTGAAATATTTAAATGACCAGCTTCATAATTTTTGGTGGGGGTATCATTCAAATGTAAATTCTAGTTAGCTGTTGATGTGATCATGTTGTGAAGAACATCTTACAAAGAACAAACAGCTGGTACAAAGTGGAAAATAAAAAATTAAAATTATGAGACGATTGAACTGTATTTTCCACTTGTTTAACTTAACTCAATTTACTCTTATAGCATATTGTAGTTTATTGCCTAAAGAAGATAAAGCCAAGTAGATGAATTTTATATTACAATTTAAATCACAGCATATGTTATAGTTAAAAATGTAAATGTAGAAATATAATTTTTCAAGAACTCAGTGCCAAGGGGATTTAATATATACTCCATCAGTACATTTACTTAAATAAAATTTTAAATTTGCTATATCCTTTATTTAGTTGGCAAGAAGATTCATAGACATAGTGCTTAGGGCCATAGACAAAATTCATGGCCTAATGTACACAAATATTTTTTAAACTATGTTGTCTCGTGTCATTAAACTACTTAAGATTTATAGCATTAAATTTTGGTCCAGTATTTCTTGGTAGTTCCAGGAATCTGGAAATCAAACATGAGTATAAAATATCAAAGACCTTTTCAATTTTTACCCTCTACTAAACTATATATATAAAAAAACTTTTATCACTCTATTTTCATAAATATATCTCAGGAAATTATTTTCATAGAGTACTTTCAAGTGTATACCAGAATATTTTGGACTATGTGAAATGTTGGAGAAATGGTCTTTGAATATATTATATCAAATAGTAATCTATAGGCTGTATCTGAATACTGAAAATTCTTGGTGAAATTATCTGGTTAATACATCTCTTTACTTCATTTTCAATTGTCACCAAAGAAAGCTTCCCTGTACTGACATCGGTGTCTAGCTTTGGGTGACATGGCCTCCCAGCTGGATCATGTGCTGACTATGACATTCTTTTGAGAACCATAAAGTACAATGTACTGTAGAGGACATGGAGCACTAACAGCGCATAAAGGAGAAGGACCTAAACTGGTCTAGGAATCAAGTGTAGATTCCTAAAAATAATGGACATTTAAGCTGAGCCCTGAACAAAAGAATGAGTAGGACAATTGAAAAGAAGAAAGTTTGGGAACATGGAGTTGTTCACAATTTTTATTTACTCATAAGTCTTTTAATATGCATGGGGCTTATTGCAATGGTCCATCTTTCCTTTTTAATAACAGCAGTTTGTGCCCTCTCCCTCTCTCTAATTAGCCTGGCTAGAGTTTTATTAATTTTATTATTTTATTGATCTTTACAGAGAATTAGCTTTAGGTTTCATTGATTTCCTTTTCTTTTTTTTTTTTACATATATGTTTGTAAATTATAATCAGGTAATTTACATACAATAAAATGCACCCATTTTGAACAGTTCAATGAATTTTAACACATAGTATATACATAGGTAACCAACACCATAGTCAAAATATAGGACATTTCCATTCCTTCAAAAAAGTTTTCTCATGTTCCTTTGTAATTAATCCTCCCTACTACCGTTGGGGCTAGACCACCAATGATTTGTTTCTGTCACTATGGTCAGATTTGCCTTTTCTAGAATCTCATGTAAATGAAGTTATTCATTATATACTATTTGTAGTATGACTCCTTTCACTTAGCATATATTTTATTTTGAGGTTTGTTCATGGTTTTACATGTATCAGTAGTTTATCCATTTTCTTTGTTAAATAATAATCCATAGTACATACCTAAAACATTTTTTTTTTTTATCCCTTCAAGCAACGATGAGTATTTTTACCTTTTCCAATTTGGGGATCTTAGGAATAATGCTGCTATGAACACCATTCTATAACTCTTTATGTAAACATACGCTTTCATTTTTTTTTGAAACTACCTAGAAGTGAAATTACTATGTCAGCTTATATTTTTAAGTATCATAATTGGTATTGCATTATATATTTCTTTGTTTCTTAATTTTTGTTCATTCAGCACTAAGCCTATAAAATATATGTTGCTGTGTGTATATCTGGTCTCATGCTTATAATTCTTGCATTGTACTCCATGTTATATATCCACCAAATATTATCTAGACACTGTCTATATGCTGAAATTTGCCGCCAACACTTACCACCACATAATTTTGCCAGACTTACAAGTTCATAACAAGTTTTCTATTCTGTAGTGTCTATATTAAGAGAAGATATTAGTGTTAGTTGAATGTGGAATTCTTTTTTTTTAATTTTAATTCTGTTATAGTCAACATACAGTGTCATATTAGTTTCAGGTGTACAATATAGTGATCCAAACAATTCTCTACATTATTCAGTGCTCATCATGATAAGGTAAGAACACTTTCAAAACTTTTGATTCTCTTTACTAAATCATTTCTGGTAACATTTTGCTATTTATATGCTCTCACTATCAGTTTGAAGAGAAGGGATCAAAATTGTGACTGCAAATATCAACTTGGTTGCAAACATACATGAAACTAGTCAAGGAGGCCTAATGTACTAAATTACCAGATGGTGAATTTGGTTAGAGAAAACAGATTGGATATCTCCTTCTCCTGTATGCCCTATTTAATTGTCCATCAAATACTTTTTGATGAAAAGTATGATGGAAGCTTGATGGAAGATTGAAATACTTTATATGTGTGCCTGCTTCTTGAAGTATAGAAGCATATCATGTTCAGTTTATTTAAATGAATGAGTGAATAAGAAGTGATTAAATCCATGGAAAAGTGGCTATAATTGATAACCTCTCTTCTCCTTCCCCTCTTCTTTGCATATACAGTCCCCAAACAAGGCATATCCTGGGGATTTTGCAGGCTACTCACACTGCTACATTCGGTGTTATACACTAATCAGCCTACATTAGCATAAGCAATAAGGACATGTGTTATCACATGGAACAAAAAGTCCAGCAGTAAGGCAGTTTCAGAATTTAGTTACAGAACAGTTAAATGCTGTCTTTAAGGACCCAAGGTCTATCCCTTTCTGGTGTTGCAATCTTCAGTATGTCAGCCTTTCCCTTAGGCTTGCTCATCCAAAGAATTTGGACATAGCAGTTCTAGTCTAAACGTCTGTACAAGAAAATAGCTAGAAACAGGAAAAACATCAAAGTCTAAAAACCGATCTCTGTTTTTCGCAGTATCCCTTCAAGGATGAGAGATCCATCCATCTTTTCTTTCTTTCTTTCTTTCTTTCTTTCTTTCTTTCTTTCTTTCTTTCTTTCTTTCTTTCTTTCTTTCTCTCTTTCTTTCTTTCTTTCCTTCTTTCAGAATGGTTATGCATGATTTATTAGGTCAGAAAAATGTTTTTTCAGTTATGATATATTTAATAATACTATCTTAGTCTTTTAGGCAATGTTGTAAGAATTCAGGATGGCATTTTATTTTTTCTTACCTATTCCTTTTTACTTTTATTATTATTATTATTATTATTATTATTATTATTATTTTATTATGTTTAGTTAACCAACATATAATACATCATTAGTTTTTGATGTAGTGTTCAACGATTCACTAGTTGCTTATAATATCCAGTGCTCATCACAACACGTGCCCTCCTTAATACCCATCCCCCACGCCCTCCCTTCTGTAACCCTCAGTTTGTTTCCTGGAGTCCAGAGTCTCTCATGGTTTAGAGACTTGGCAGCGGACATCCACAGGTATTTCATTAGCCATACTTGTGATAAGCCCTTGCCCAAATTGATTTTCAGCAAGGGTTTACAATCAACATGATCTGTTAAGATCAGCTTAGATCTTCCTTCCAAGGATACATATGAGGTTAGCTTCCTCTAAAGCACATGGGCTTGCAAAGGAAGATGAGCGGCTACACACAGGATTAGCATTTGGTGAAATGAAGAAGAAAGGGAAGGGCACGTGTTGAGTGGCAGTATTTACCTGCTTTATCCTATTCATCAAGTTTGCACATTAGTTCTTTGTCAAGTAAAAGGAGAACAGTTTCTTTTTTTCTTATTGTCTTATAGTGGTGAAACTGACCACTGATAATGAGTGGAGCTTTTATTTTTTTGAGCAGGAGTTCCCACCATGATGTGGATGAATTGTGAAATATATTTGGGATTTACAAATTTGTTTGACATCTAAATGAGGATGGATTCAAAGTAACCCAAATAATACCATTATTTCTTTTTATTTTAATTGTGGAAACATGGTTGGTAGATCATTAGGTTGTGCCCATAGCCCATAGCAGTCTTACAATGACTATCTATTGTGTCAATCATTGTTGCAAATACACATAATTGTAGCATTTATGAATTGTTTGTAAGATAATTTGCCTTTATTCCATTACCTATTTTTATCAAAAACATGGTTGTTTCTATGAAAAGATGTCCTATAAGTTTGACAGATTCCATCCTGTGTTAAAAAGAAAACTGAGACCCACAACTGGAGAGAAACAGCAATTACTGTAATTGTGAGCGCTTGAATTAAAGCCAGCTTCTCTTTGCAACTTATCAGCTTTTTTCATTGCTCTGTTTTCTTAATTTTGATTCACATCTTACTGAGTCTAGTGGATTTTAAAAACTTCTGGAAAAACACTGTGTCAACTTAAATTTGAGCTACTATAAAACTTTAATGGCTCTGGCCCTTTTATTTCACTTCTCAAAAAATAGAGCAAAACAAAAAAATAGTGCAATGAAATGACATTTTACTTAGCATACACTTTTATCTCATTTAATTTTATGGCAATTTTTTAAACCCTCTACAGTTTATAGAGCAATTAAACTATGTTCTCAGTCAGGAAAAAAAACACACACACACATAAGAGAGCAATAGCTAAGTAGTAATTTCCAGATACCAGCCTCATTTTTACTACTTATTCAAGTTGAATGAGTATTTGTTATGTAAAATAAGTAGTGCCTGCTGCAAATGCAAATTTATTTTTGTTTCTCAAAGACATGTTCATATTTTTTGTTATAACAGAGAATCATGGTGCAGCCTCTTCAGATCAATCAATGAATTAATTGCAAATTTAAATGATCCTTTTCTATCGCTCCTCATTTGAGTTGCTGCTGATTTTGCAGCATAGAACACTGAATTAGACTGAATAAAGTACACCGATATTAACATGATCTTCTAATGACAATGTAGCATTACCTAGGGAATCTAATCAAATATTGAACATGTTGAAATTGGTTTTGTTTGGGATGTACTTGAGAACATTTACAGATTACTAAGTGGATGAAAATATTTGAAAATTGTTTCAATCTCTCAGCTGAATATATAAGTATGGACTATATAAATATACATATAGACATTTATATGAAACCTGCACATTCTCAGTAACTTTTATCAAAAACTCAGAAAAACTGCAGAAATTATAAATAAAAATATATGTGTTTGTTTATAGAAACAGATAAATCAAGGGTAAAATTATGACCTACATAAAAATTCAAATCTCTCCAAAAGTCAATGAGAGTTATATCATTATGAATATTCCTTGGAAGCATATTTTCAAAGTGTGTGTGTTTGCAGCTGGATGAAAGGAAACTGGTGAAGTTTTTCTATATACATAAGGATAACTATATAAGGACCTATTTTGTGAGCCTTTTTCTCAAAATCTCAATTTTCTATATGACGTACAATGAACAGAGTATAAGGATTTTTTATGATCAAAAGCAAATACTATAAGTTCTATAAACAGGTTGATACAATTATGTATAATACATAATAAAGATTAAGTGTCCTTTCTCTCAAACAGTTTGTACTGGGAAAATACATAATATAAGTTTCCTTGAAAGATATTTATCTATTTTCCAAGATAACAGAGAAAGAATTGTGTGATACTTCAGTGGAATATCTAATCTTATTTTAAAAGACATTTCTAATATTATTATTGTAATAAAATAAAACATTAACACAAATTTAATATGTCAAAGTGACAAATGAAATATAGTTTTTCTTTGAAATCCTCGCTTGCCTCCTTTGATGAGCCTCACTCTTCAAGCTATCTATACCTGAGTATTTCCATTTATATTCCTGTGGATGATTAACTCCATAATTATAAATAATATACATATATTATTTGACTTATCAACTTAAATATTTATTTCTTCTCTGCTATAAAAGAAAAAAAATAGCTCAATATCTTTAACTTCCTTTGTCTCCTTCCAATGTATGTTGTTTTTAAAGTCTTCTATTAATTCCAGACAGAAACCATTGTTTCTGTTCCACAAAATCCCCCTTACTTCATTGCCCCTAACTTATTTAGATGGAAAACTTCACACTTGTTTTTTTCTCCCTCTCTACTTCTATTGGCTGCCAGTAACTATGGAATTTTTACATGTCAATATCTATAATATTTGCAATCCTACAATTTTCCTATTTTTTCTAGTTGTTTTTAGGAATATTTTAAGAACATAAAATATCCAAAAGTATCAGAAAGACAACCTTAACAAGTGTTGGCAAGGATGTGGTGAAAAAGGACCTCTTGTGCATTGTTGGTGAGAATGCAAACTGTTACAGTCACTGTGGAAAACAGTATGAAGGTTTCTCAAAAACTTAAAAGTAGAAATACCATATGATCCAGTAATTCCACTACTCAGTATTTACCCAAAGAAAATGAAAACCCTAATTTGAAAAGATGCACTCCTATGTTTATCACAGCGTTATATACAATAGTCAAGATATGGAAGTCGCCCAAGTGTCCATCAATAGAAGAATGGATAAAGAACATGTGAGATGTATACATAATGGAATATTACTCAGTACAAAAAAGAATGAGACCTTGCTATTTGTTATAACATGGATAGGCCTAGAGGGTATTATGCTAAGTGAAGTTAATCAGACAAAGAAAGACAAATATCATTTGATTCACATGTTTGTGGAATCTAAAAAACAAAGCAAATGAACAAGCAAACAAAATAAGCAAAAACAGACTCATAACAGAGAACAAACTAGTGGTTGCCAGAAGGGAAAGGGAGAGGGGGATAAACAAAAAGGGTGAAGGAGAGTGGGAGCTATAGGCTTGTATTTGTGGAATGAATAGTCATGAAGATGAAAGGTACATCATAGAGAATATAGTCAATGATATTGTAATAGTGTTGTACTTCAATAAAAAAGTATATATAATAAAATATACAATAATAAAAAATATATAATATAATTTGTAATATAAATGTATTAGAGCAGATTAGACAGATAGTAGTTTACACTTGTGATCATCACATAATGTATAGAACTGTTGAGTCATAATATACACCCAAAACTAATGTAACATGTGTGTCAACTATACTTCAATACAAAAAGTATATATAATAAAATATACAATAATAAAAATATATAATATAATATAATTTGTAATATAAATGTGTTAGAGCAAGCATTCTAACTCCAAAAATCTGGACTTAGAGTGCATGTTTTCCACCACTCACCATGTAAGCTTCTTAATCTCTACATTTAAAGCTCAAAGATAGATTAATATTAGTATTGGATAATTTTAATTTGTACATACTTAGGAATTACTGAGTCCTTAAGTGGTCTCAAACTCACACCCTGTGTTTGAGGACCTCAAATATATAATATTTGCCCTAAATGCCAGAAGGTAGTAGGTTGTTATAAAATTCACCTATTAAAAGGTATTTATTACATTCTAATAAAATATACATAGGAAGAAAGTAGGTGACTTCTAAGCAGTTGTAAGTTTTTATTTGGTGATTTCACCAAGGTTTTGTTTTCATTTTTATTACCTTACAAGCGCTCATGAGACACATGAAATATATGTTTTATGTTCCATAAAATTAACACAGAATGGCAACAGAAGGCTATTACTTGGGGGAAGGAAACTTTCTCGTGAACAAAGATATAAAACACAAATGTGGAAGACACTTCACACACGACCTTAAATCTGTGATCATTTACTGAAAAAAAACAAGAAAACAACAGACAAAACAAAACAAAGCAAACAATCCCCCCCCCAAAAAAAGAAAACTTATACTTAGGTAAATACTATCCTTCGCAGAATCAGTTAGTCTCATTATACCTATATAGAAGGAAATTTAATTATGGGATTTATTCCACTAAGTCAAAACAGAATTCAAAAATAGGAAGACTAATCTTTTAAGAAATAATGCTAAGAACCTGGAAAGCTTTGGAAAGAAATCCTGAGATTACCAGTAAACAGCATCCCTCACTTGATTAAATTGTTCTTTTTAATAATGGAAGTATTTCTTCTGTCAACATGAGCGACTAAAGAATTTTAGAAAAATCACTTTTAAGAAAAACAAGAATTCTTATAATAAAGCCATTGGCCAAAGGTAAGCAAGTATAATGCACTATTTAAAAACAATTTGGAGACTCTAAGAAATTCACATAGGATGTAATAGCCATTTCCTAAATAGTTATTATATTCTAAAGAAAAGATTATTCACTTTTCCAAAGGCTTTTTTATGACCTATCAACAATTTTGTTCTCTGTATCCAGATTTCTGCCTCATAAACCTAATGTGACAGAACATCTTGCTTTAGTCTTTTGCTCATGTTTTTTCTACACATTCATTAAATTTGTTTATAAAATGCAAGTAAGAGATTTTCTTTATTATAAAAATATATTAACTTGCTTTAGGGATGTTTTATAAATAATCCTTAGTATATTTTAGGTGAAATATTATGTCACAAATTATCTTAAACTTTCATATTGACCTCAAAACCAATTTAAGCCGAAAGTATCTTAGAAAATTTCTTTGGAAGTCTATCATTCTGTTTGAATTAATTAACATTCTTTATAAATATACAACTTTTTCTATGCTAAATAACATCCTGTTTTACTTGGTTAAATCAAAGAGTTAAATTGGAGAAGAGGAGAACACAATCACCAATTATTTTTTCTTGCTTTCTCAGATTAAGCTTTGTAGTCAAACTAGTACAAGTACTACTGTCTGGTAGTTCTCAAATTACAAATCACAAAATATTTTGTGTTTTTTTTGTGCAGAATATTATCATGTATATACTTGACTCTTGGGTATTTGGTTTACTAGCAACATTAGGGTAGAATGTGGGTAACATAATCCAGAAATGAAAGTTTCTTTTTTTTTTTTAAGATTTTATTTATTTATTTCAGAGAGAGAGAGAGCGTGCACAAGCATGAGTAGGGAGAAGGGCAGAGGGAGAAGCAGACTTCCCGCTGAGCAAGGAGCCCAACAGGAGGCTGGGGCTCAATACCAGGATTCTGGGATCATGACCTGACCTGAGCCAAAGGCAGATGCCTAACGGACTGAGCCACGCAAGTGCCCCGGAAATGACAGTTTCAAATGTAATATAACACTATGGAGGAGATAAAATGGAGTTCAAAATATACAGATTGAAAAAAAAAAGAAGTACTTAATTGATAGAAGCTACACTTTATACATTCAGTAATTGGCTTTGTGATAGCATGCCTGATATTGAAAAGCCAAAGAAAAAGATCTTAAAATAAATACATGCAACTTATTAAAGTCCTCTTAACTTATTCAATTAATTTGCTTATTAAGGGGGGAAATAAAACATGATTTTTAGTTCATATTGAATCTTTTTTTAAAATTTTTCCATGGGAACCCACTGAAGTGTTAATTGTGTTCTAAGTTAATCATGTGAATAACATGAACATTTAGCTTAAAATGACTCCCAACTTGCCCTCCAAACAATCAGTGTGACTTATCTATTTTTATATTCAACTATTTATACATCTCTATATTTATACATTTACAGTCCTACATTTATATAATTTTATGTATCTCTTTCTCTATCTAAATATATATGTAACTATATCTATCATCAATATCACTATGCTACATGTGTCCACAGGCTCCATCTCTATCTCTAGCTCTATTTTTATAGTAGCTTATTTTCCCCAAGACATACTTACTTGAAGACACACATCAGGTCAAAATAATGATGATAAATCAAATCTGTATTTCCCTGGCTCTAATTGTACCCATCCCATAAAAACACTAGCTTCCTCAAATTTCTCTCAATTAGTTTAGGGATCCCTTAGGGAGTATATTCTATTTACACAAGGAATGCACCTTTGATGACAGTGGCATTTGTGATTTTTTCATCTTGCAGAGCTATAAGAAAATACATCTCTTATGCCTGTGACACTTCAAAGCTGCAAACACAACCATTTAAAAACCTAATGTCCTTGCTCACTCGTATTTTTCCATTCTGAATATAAGCTATGTAAGCCATTATGAGATCACTATATATTTTGTAGAATTTATAGTTGTATCACTATGTATTTTATAGATTTATAGAAATCATAAATAGGGAAGCCCCTGGGTGGTGCATTTGGTTAAGCATCCAACTCTTGGTTTTGGCACAGGTTGTGATCTCAGGGTCGTGAGATGGAGCCCCACATTGGGCTCCAAGCTCAGCAAGGAGTACAAGGAGTCTGCTAAAGTTTCTCTCTCCCTCTCCCTCTGCCCCTCTGCTTGTTCATTCTCTTTCTCTCTAAAATAAATAAATAAATATTTTAAAAAATCATAAATAGGGAACAAATGTTCTGTTTCCCATTTAGGGAATGCTAATTAATGTATAAAGTATTCAGTATTCAGCCTGTCTTCTTATTATAATACTTCAAATAAATTTTACAAATCAACTTTATTAAGGTACAATTTGCATTCAATAAAATTTTCCCATTTTAAATGTAGTTTGATGAGTTTTGGCATATGTATAAACCTATGTGTTTTAGTCTGCT
This sequence comes from Mirounga angustirostris, assembly GCF_029215605.1. Taxonomy (NCBI): domain Eukaryota; kingdom Metazoa; phylum Chordata; class Mammalia; order Carnivora; family Phocidae; genus Mirounga; species Mirounga angustirostris. The sequence continues at coordinate 146,144,506 of NW_026991710.1, read as the reverse complement.
AAGGTGTCATAAGAAAATACCGCAGACTGAATGGTAGAAATTTATTTCTCACAGTTCTGGAGACTGGAAGTCCAAGATCAAGGTGTCAGCAGGTTTTGTTTCTCTTGAAGGGTCTCTCCTTGGTTTGCCTATGGCAATCTTCTTTGTGTACTCATATAGCCTTTTTTGTCCTTATATGGCCTTTCTTTCCATATGTACCCCTGGAATCTCTTCCTTTTCATATAAGCATGCTAGTCCTATCTGATAAGGGCCCCACCCTTAAATGACCTCACTTAGCCTTAATTACTGCTTTAAAGACCCTATGTCCAAATATAGTCACATTGTAGGTTATGGCTTCAACATATGAATTTTAAAGAAACAAAATTCAGTCCATAACACCATATGACAACCATCATAATCTAAAAAACCATCCCATTAATGTAAAAAGTTTTCTTAGGTTTATAATTTCAATCAAGCACCCGCTCAACCCTGGTCCCAGACAATCACTGCCATTTCTAGAATTTCATATGAAGAAATCACTGAGTGTATACTCTTGTGGTCTCATTTCTTTAATGTTATATTCATTTATGTTTTTGCAATCTATCCATATCTTTGCTTCTCTGTTGGGGAGTATTATGATGTATATACCACAATTTATTGATTGATCTATTGATAGATATTTGGGTATTTTCTAGTTTGTTACTAATATGAATAAAGCTTCTATGAATGTTTATGCATAAATCTTTAAGTGGATATAGGTTTTTATGTCTATTGCATTTAATACCTAGTATTTGTGGGTCAGATGGTTAGCATATGTTTAATGTGTGGTTGATGTGTATTGAGTATGTGATTAATACATGCTTAAATTTATAAATAAATCAGGTTGCTAAAATGTTTTTCAAAGCAGCTGCACTATTTTGCCCACTTTTAAAAAAAGAGTCTCAATTTCAAATAAAATTAACTTTGCACATTTGTTAAAAATCATTTGACTATAGATGTATATATGTGTTGATTTATATATGGCTTCTTTATTTTTTAGATTGATGTATATATTTATTTTTATGCCAATACCAGAATAGCTTATTCATTTTTATAGAACATCTTTTATGATAATGTAAGTTATCTTTTACTCAAAATTTATTGACTATTACACATCATTTGTATTACCATGGAAAAGTTAGACTCAGATTGTCAATTTCTATTTAAAAAGCCTGGAGACAATTTTCATTGGAATTGTGTTAAATATATAGATGAATTCGAGGAAGAATTCCTATCCAAAGAATATTGAGTCTTCCAATCCAGAAAATGGCACATTTTTCACTTATTTAGATCTTTTTAAATTTCTCTCACAAAACGGTAGTTGGAAAAGAAAGGACTATTTTAATACCCTTACCAGATACTTATGGCTATGTTTCTTTGATACTATGCCAAAAGTGGGCAGGGGTAGTTACTTAAAGTTTAGTTGCAGTGTGTAATCTGAAAACATATAAATGAATCTTTTATATCTTATTATATTAAAATCCATTGATCTACATTGCACTTTGAGTAGAATTTTTTTAATCCTGTGTAATTGTGTAACATCATGCAATGGCCATTCAGAAAATGTTGGTTCACTGCATAATGCAGATTTTCCAAATGTTGACACATTTTATTCCATGATATTTTGGGAAAGCAATGTGCCGCAGACCTCTTGCACTTGTACACACCATGCTTAGTATGCAAAAATTTCAAGGCTATGACCTCAAGTTCTATTATGCAAACCACTTCTCATGGTTGTTTATGCAGGTGGAAATAGAAGTGAGGTAAGGAATAACAAAAATGTGTCACATAGTATCACATAATATTTAGGGAATATATCACAGTGAATTCTGTAAGTTCAGCACTCCTTTTCTGTGGTGGACTTACACATCTTGTGGTGTGACTATGCTGATACTTCTACTATTCTTCTATTGCGTCTGAGGCAGCAATCTCACGTCTTCTGTCAATATCCATGAAGTGTGTGAAGCTAACTACTAGCTTACACAGTTATTTTGGTAAATCTCCTGCTTCCACCTCGCCTTTGCATTGTCAAAATTACTAAAATAGGGTGAAATCCAAATAGTTCTGGCAAGGAGGATAGGAACTGATATAAACATAACTTTCTGGTAGAAGCAGGCATAGGGTGCTGATCAGTAGAATTTGAAGGAAACTCCTTGGAATCAGAAGCAGACATGTTGATCCTACTCTATGACCAAACTTCATGGTTGTAAATATTCACCCTTTTTTAAATTATTTTGTTATTGAGAAGAAACTGGGCACATGGATGAAAGGTTTGGACTACTGAAGTGAAGAAAATATTCTAAATTATTTTCTATAAATTTGCTCAGTTACATCTTAAGCTGGGATCAGTGGACCCAAAGGAAACTTATGGATGAGATTCATGGACTATGAACCCCTAAATTATATACATAATTATTTAATGTTCTTTTTTTGATAGAATACAATCCATAAATTTTATGAGAATAGTGAAAGGATCCATGATACTGAGAAGATTCAACAGACCAGTTGGAGTTAACTATATAAAACTTAAAATAATTTGCAGCACTTTTATAGATATGCTTCAAATTTATTTAACTTTATTGAAGAGTATTGCCTTAACATGTAAAAACAAAGATATACACAGACACACAAAAAAACCCTCTTCCTCTACTACTTCAATTTCATACTCATTAAGTCAGTGATGTGGAAACACAGCTTCTGTCCTTAGTCTAGTCATTTTCATGAGTGGTGGGATATCAGAGCGATTAAGAGGTTCATTTATATCTGATTTGCTGTAAGTGTATAGACATCACTAAACAACATTACTTTCAAATTTTGTTTTCTTTAAAGCAGACTTTTCCAAATGATCATCAACTTAAAAATGGCTCAAGTGGAGTAAAGTTTCCATAGCCCATGGTGCCTTGTATAGGAGCTTTATATGTCTGCTTCCTAAACAATTTGAAAACCTCTGCACGATGGCAGTACAAAATTCAAAGATGAAATAAATTTTACAACTTGCAAACAAGAAAAAAATGTAGCATGATAAACAGTTCTAGAGTCTTCAATCCTTACAGTAACCATTCATTCTTATCTTTATTAACCCTTCTACAGCTCTCATTTTTACTAAATTTATTTTTTTAAAGATTTATTTATTTATTTTAGAGAGAAAGAGAGAACAAGCAGTGGGGAGGGGCAGAGGAAGTGGAAGAGAGAAACCCAAGCAGACTCTGTGCTGATCACAGAGTACGACACACAGGACTTGATCCCTCGACCCTGAGATCATGACCAAAACCAAGAGTTGGACACTTAACCGACTGCACCACCCAGGTACCCCTTTACTAAATTTATTATCAAATATTCACAGATTTGTCTTAGTGTGACCCAGTTAAGGCACACTGATGATAATCCAACATTAGGCTTAATTTTGATAAATAATGGGTAGTCAGACAATTGGTTGTATTTCTGGTCAGTAAAAAGGGACTTAATGTGTGAGTATAAAAAGGGCTGAGAACATGAAATATGCTTCAGCCTTAAAAAAGAAGGAAATCTGTCCATTTGCCACAATATAGATGGACATGGAAGACATATGGTTAACTGAAATAAGTCAGACACAGAAAGACAAATATTATGTGATTTATTTATGTGTGGGATCTAAAAAAGATGAAGTCATAGAAACAGAGAGAAGAATGATTAGTAGGGGCTGTGAGGTGGGGGGGGAGAGAGATACTGATCGAAGTGTACAAACTTTCAGTTATAAGATGAATAAGTTTTGGAGATCAAATGTATGGTATGGTGTCTATAAGTAATAATAATGATAATATCTGAAATAATAATAATAATAATAATAATAATAATAATAATACCTGAAAGTTGCTAAGAAAGTAGATCTCAAGTGTTCTTAACACACACACACGCACACACTATATGAATTGATGGATATTTAAACTTGATTGTGGTAATCATTTCACAATCTATATGCATATCAAAACATCACATTATACACCTTAAATGTATACAATTTTTGTCAACTATACCTCTATAAATCTGGAAAAAAGAAATACTAGCTTTTTATTTCATAAAAAAACATTTAAAAATAAAAATTAAAAAGGATGTAGATAAGTTGTACTAGATGGTAAAGAGTAGGAAGAGAAAATATGTATACAACTTCAAGTGTGTTTACACTGATACATAAATAGAAGCTTAAATAAAAATAATTTGAAATGTCTAAGTTGATTTTTGAGATAAAAATATTGCATACATTTCCATATGTTCCAAATGAAATTTCTCTGTGTTTGTGGACATTTGAATATGTGAGGAAAATATTCCAAGTACATTTTCATCAAGATTGTGAAGTGCCAGTTTTGGGTCACTTTCCCCACAGTTTGTGACTTAGCTTTGTGGATGTCATTTGGATCCCATCCAATTGTGTTTGTGGCTCCAGTTGGTAGACCATTTGCTCCCTGGATTTAGAGTGCTAATGCAATCGAACAAAGAATTAGCCCCTGTGCAAGGCAGAAGCCTAGCTTTTAAGTGAAAGATGAGAAAGCCATGTGAAATCTCTGTAGAGAGAGAACAATTAGTTGCCTGCTGCCCTACGTGCTGTCATGGCAACCTCTCACCCAAGGTGTACTTACTATTTTGAGAAACAGGAATTTCCCAAGGGGTATTGTAGCATCCCACAAGGCATATGAAAGAGGTGTTTAATTTTATCCATGTGTTTTATAATGTCTGTACTAAAGTATTTTTTTATTGTTTTTCTTTTGATTTTGTCAAGTGTAATTTTAGAAAATGTAGCATAATTTAAAAAATGCTGCTTCCTGTGTTTCCCCATCAGAATCTCCATCATTACTATCCCTCAAACCGCTGGACTCTGATTTTTTTCCAGATCTTAAAGAAATTTCCCTCAATATATCAATAAAATATCCAACATTTTCATAGATTAAAACTACCTTTGCATGCATAATACATTTATCCATCAAAATAAGCTGGCATGGGTATTAATCTAACAAAATATGTTACTTTGACCCAAATAAAGCATGTTAATGTTAAATTAGAATTTTGCACATTGAAAATGACATCTTGGCAGCTTCTTCAGACTCCCTACTAAAATACCTATAAAGATGTCAAATGTTCAGAATTCATAATGATATAGAAAAGTAAGATTTAGGGAAAAAAAAAAAAACACTAGCATCAGAACTGTGAGGGACTTTAAGTATTACCAATTTAATGAAATAGAATTAGGAAGAACAATCTGGAAACCATTATATCATGGCCATTATTGGAAAATAAGCCCAATTTGCTAAAAATGAGAAGAAAGGTCCAACTGAATCAGCAGAGTATCAGGGCAAGGGAGAATGCTATCCTCTACTTACCCACTCTACTGTACCCCACTCTACCATACCCCAATCATTGATGTTTTTTTAAAACTTCTTTTTTTTTAATTCTTATGTTAATCCCCATACATTACATCATTAGTTTTAGATGAAGTGTTCCATGATTCATTGTTTGTGCATAACACCCAGTGCTCCATGCAGAATGTGCCCTCCTCAATACCCACCACCAGGCTAACCCATCCTCCCACCCCTCTCCCCTCTAGAACCCTGTTTGTTTTTCAGAGTCCATTGTCTCTCATGGTTCATCTACCCCTCCGCCAATCATTGATTTTTAAAAAAATGTTTCTCTAGCCATTTTGAGAACTAAACTCTTATACATCTTACTCAAAATTTGACAGAATTATTGCCTTCTAAGTGCCAGGCACAGTGGGAATAAATTATGTCCAGGAGAAAAAGCTTTTTTGCAATGCATTCAGGAGCATGTAGCAACTACAAATAAAGTGATGTGAGTAGTATGAAAGAGCAAAAGTCCTGCTTGCAGTGCATTATATGGATGAGAGATTTACAGTCCACCTGCGGTTTAGATCCACCTAAGGAAATTACAATAGTTTAAATAATAATGGCTTAAACCACATGAAAGGTTGTTTTTCACTGGGCTTACCTAGAAGCTGAGAATTTCAGCCAGTATTTGAGATGATCTGAAGAGGCAATTTATACTAACTTCTAAACTAGTAGGGTGAAACCTATATCTACCCTAAACTGAGAAACACCATAGGGAAAAAAAAAAAAAAATGAAAGCACATAAAGCATAGATTTCAGAAGAAAGTAGATCTTATTTTATTTATTTATTTATTTATTTATTTATTTACTTACTTACTTACTTACTTACTTACTTATTATTTATTTATTATGATCAGTTAGCCAGCATATAGTACATCATTAGTTTTTTTGGGTTTTTTTTGATGTGGTGTTCGACGATTCATTAGTTGTGCATAACACCCGGTGCTCATCCACAACACATGCCCTCCTTAATACCCATCACCCGGTTATCCCATCCACCACCACCCCTTCTGTAACCCTCAGTTTGTTTCCCAGAGTCCAGAGTCTTTCATGGTTTGTCTCCCTCTCTGATTTCTTCCCCTTCAATTTTCCCTCCCTTCTCCTGTGGTTCTCCCACTATTCCTCATGTTCCACATATGAGTGAAACCATATGATAATTATCTTTCTCTGCTTGACTTATTTCACTTAGCATAATCCCCTCCAGTTCCATCCATGTAGATGAAATGATGGGTATTCATCCTTTCTGATGAGTGAGTAATATTCCATTGTATATATGAACCACGTCTTCTTTATCCATTCATCTGTTGAAGGACATCTTGGCTCCTTCTACAGTTTGGCTGTTGTGCACATTGCTGCTATGAACACTGGGGTGCAGGTGGCCCTTCTTTTCACTACATTTGTACCTTTGGGAAAAGTAACTAATAGTGCAATTGTTGGGTCATAGGGTAACTCTATTTTTAACTTCTTGAGGAACCTCCATACTGTTTCCCAGAGTGGCTGCACCAGCTTGCATTCCCACCAACAGTGTAAGAAGGTTCCCCTTTCTCCACATCCTCTTCAACACTTGTTGTTCCCTGTCTTGTTAATTTTGGCCATTCTAACTGGGAAGGCAGATTTTAAAAAGTGTATGTGTGTTTGAAAATTAAACGATAGCAAAAGTAAAAGTTTAAAAATTAAACCATATTGCTAAATGTAGTTATTCTGGTTAACATAATTTTGCTTGATTTTAAAATACTTCCTCATGATTATCTATATTTATCTACATTTTGAGATCTAAAAAATAAGTTAATCTTCACTGAATTCTAGTTTCTTTACTTCCTAGCTGTGTAATCTTGAAAGAATTTATTTTATGTAATAGACAATTAATAAAGCTAGCTATATGTCTGGCTTTAGAAATATTAACTAATTTAATCTTCTTAACCATTTGAAGTAAGTATTTTTCTATTTTCCTATGAAGAAACTGAGGCACAGAGATTTAGATATCTTGCCTGTGGTCATAGAGCTGGTGAAGAAAAGGGTGGAGTTTGACTCCAGACTCCAGGTTCTTGGCTACGATGTTACATTGCCTCTGATATCATTTATACTCCCAGAGGACACCTGGGGATTAAAAGAGAAAAAAGTTCAGAAGGTCTTAGCAATATATCTTGTACAATGTAAATATGTGATAAATATTAGCCTTAAAAATGAGCATATTTTAAAATAAAAGCTAATATAATTAAAAAGTCAATGTAATATTATACAAGGGATAGAGTCAATTGTATTAGGCCCTATCTACAGCAAAAATAATTGAGTGAGATATACCACAATATGTGTGGTAGGACTTTAGGTGATACATGTGGACATGCATGTATGTGTGTGTATGTAATTTGTTTTCCTTCTGGGCCTCTAACAAGTTGAACAGTGAGATACGGGTCATTTTTTTAAAAAAGATTTTTATTTATTTGACAGAGAGAGAGAGTTAGTGAGAGCAGAAGCAGGCAGGGGGAGTGGGAGAGGGAGAAGCAGGCCTCCCGCTGAGCAGAGAGCCTGATGTGGGGCTCGATCCCAGGACCCCGGGATCATGACCCAAGCGGAAGGCAGACGCTTAACAGCTGAGCCACCCAGGTGCCCCAGTGAGATATGGATCATTAAATAAAAGTAGCAAATGAATAATGCACTTAACACTCAGTCTCTGTATATGCTTTCTAGTATAATTAATTGAGATACTACCACAGGAATAATTGTTTAGAATACAGAAAATAAGAAAGGAGCTGAAACTCCTGCTCTGTTCTCTGATTGACTGATTGATTAATTGATGAAATAACAGATCTGAGAGTCTTTGTTGAACAGTTTAAGAAACAGAAAAATAGATAAATAGATTGGTGGGTAGAGGAGTGGATAGATGCAAATCTATAGATGGATGGTAGGTGAGTAGATAAATTATAAAGTTGGGTGCCATGTCCTAAGGAACATCGAAATAAACTGAAAGACTTTAAAAAAAACAATTGCATTTCTTAAAATATAAAATTATTTCATGAGAGTAGTGCTTAAAGGAGGGGATATTTAACTTTGAAAGAGAAATCCTTTGAAGGGCTTGATAACTGTATTTAAACATTTGGGAATATTCATGGACTATTCATGCAAAAGAATAATTCTTTGGATGTTTACAAAAGAAGTCAATCAGTTGGAAACTGGCAGCAGTAAGATTGTACCCATTGTTTGGACGATATTTGAATTCCTCATTGCTAGGGATTTGGGCATTCATTCAACAAATGACTTCTTGTCAGCAATATGGTAGAAGAGATTCAAACAACTTTAAATTCCATTCAAATGTCATTCTCTGGTTCTGTAAGGAAATGGAGTGAGTGAAAAAGCATGTTCTGGTGACTCCTGGATTCAGTGGTTATATTATTTGTTTCATTATCCTTCACTGCTGTACTTTGGCAGGAATTCCCAAAGCCATTTAGCTACAGACTTTTCCAAAACCTTACTTGGAATACAACTTAGGGATTATGCAATCTATCCACTTTATGTGAGACCAAAAAAAAAAAAAAAAAAGTGCTTAGGAAAGGTGAATTTTACTGTCCAATGTCAACTAGTTAGTAACTAATTCATGATGGAAAACATATTTTCCATTTTGTCGCTATTACTTTTATTCTGTTGTGCTTCTGGCAAAAACTGAGCCCTGTTTCTGACTCTGTTCATGACATCTTCATGTGATGCCAAAGCTATCTTAGGACCTTGACAGGTAAATCTAAGAAGTTAAGCCAACCTTTTGAGGTTGTCAGAGTGGAATGTGGGAAGAATGTACAACCTTCCTGATATTATAGAAAGAAGCCACTCTACATCTGACCTACCTGCTTTGTCAGGTAAGAAAGGGTTTAATCTTAAATCAGTTTTGGAAAGATTTTCTTTCATCTAAAACCATCCTGACTCTGAAATAGAAGAAGATAAATATAAGAAAACAGGAAAGTAGGTTGAAGATATTGGACAGTATGTGAAAATATGTTACACATTTAGGTTTTATACTATGTAATAGGGAACAAATAGACTTAAGAAGGTAAGTGAAATATTTACATCTACATTTTATCTATTGTTCAACACCAGTGAAACATGAAGGACTGATTTGTAGGAGTGAGGAAGTTGGGTGTAGTGGAATTCAGGATTAGGGGATGAAGAGTACGGGGAGTTAGAGTGAGACCAAATATTTTAGGGATGGATGAGAATGGTTGTTCTGGATGTGTTAAGTTTAAGATATCCATGGAAAAATGTAAGTTGAATTATCATATTGTTATTTAAATAAATAAATTTGAAACTCATGGTGGAAAGCCAACCATGGGAGTAATAATTTGAGAACTATAAATGCATAGATAATAGTCAAAACCATGGGTCTAGATGTGAGTATTTCAGAAAATAGTATGGAAGGAAGAGAAAATGGATTGAAAACCTGGGGTATGCATCTTTAGGGTCAGTCAGAAGAATTCTCCCCACTGCTGATATTTCTTTCCTCATAGAGGGAGATCATCTAGCTTACCACTCTTGTCTCTTTCTGTCTTCTAAGACCTTCTCCATCAAATTGGCGCCTTTGGAAGGTGAAGTGAGCATGCAAATCTTGGTTATGTTGGTCACTTCCACTCTTCATTTTAGACACCAGCCTATCTGTAGGACATATGCCTGGAATGACAGCATCCTGACTCTACGGGTGTATGTGTGTGTAATAAAAGCTGCATCCTCCATTATTAAATTTAACAGAAATAAATAAGTAAATAAATAAGTGTATTTTTTTCTTACACCTTTATATTTAATTTTTTCCCGATAGTGTCATAACTTAGAGAACTTGGAGAAGCTTGCTCTGGCAAACCCTCGATAAACACCAATATATCAGGAGCAGACATATGCAGGGCCCATGAAGCACATCAGAAAATTTCTGTCACAAGATCAAGAGCTAAAGAATCCTCTTGTAGTTGTAGAGTCTCCGGGAATTGGGAAGCAAGGGAACACAGAGCAAACTCCCACCCCTAATCTCCAACAAATCCTCTACTAAGCATGTTGTAGCCTCAGTAAAGAGGTCTCCTTTTCAGAACTTACATGTTATGGCAATGGGTAGGTTTTCCTAAAACGAACAGCTACTGGTTTATGGATGCCACATACAGAATCCTGCTTCATTCTGCAAACTACTCAAGAAGGAACCTATTAATTTTGTGTGACTGTGCTTGGACAAATATGTCATAATTAACTGATTTTATAAAAGCTGATGCAGTGTATGTAGCAGATACTCCTTCATTCCAGTTTCCTAAGACATGTGGAATGGCATGTAGCTATTTGATGTACTTACATCTATTCTTTCTTTAGATCAATAAAGCCTGTTGCAATCTGTACTCCCAGGTGAAAAGAGAATGAGCTAGCAATTGACATCTTATATTGGATAGTCATTTACAAGTTTAAGACAGCCATTATTTTTCCTTTCTGAAACTATTACTCACTAATATAGAAAAAGGTCAGGGTCCCATAATACATCTGAAATTATAATTCATTTTGATCTTAATATAATAATCTAAATGTCACTGTGCATACCCAAAGGTCAGTTTTAACACCTTTTCCCTTTGGGGTAAAGACATAGAACTTTAACATTTTTTTTTTTTTTTACCTGAAAGTGAGGACAATGTGTTTTGATGAAGTAAGTCCTACTTCAGAGCTTATTTATTTCAATAGCAGTGCAGTCCATGCACAGGAAGAAACACAAGGCATATGCACAAACATTAAACCCTAGAAGCTCTGGAATGGCTACAGTATCTTTTCTCAGGATGAGTTAATGTAGCAAAATCCTGAGGAAAAAAATATGCTTGAACTGGAAAAAGCATATTGATTACTTCATGCCTGTATTAATAGCTCTCTTTTCAAGATTCCAGAATTTCACATTACCTTGAGGAATCTGTTTTACAGACAAAGGTTTTTGCTTCTCTCAGAAAAGGTATATTTATCTCTTCATAGATGATAGATAGATAGGTAGATGATAGATAGATTGATAGATGATAGATGATAGATAGATTATAAGCATATTTTTAATAGGAAGATCTTTGTCTAGATGTGATTATCCCTGAAAAATAGTATGGATGAAAGAGAAGGGTGGATTGAAAACCAAGCAAAAGCTTAATATATGTGTGTGTATGTGTGTGTGTATGTGTGTGTGTGTGTTTGACAAATACTAAACTGTACTAAGGTGATAGGTATTAGTAAGATATGAGAAGGGCTACTGTATTAGATGTCTCGATTTCATGTCTTCATATTACGGTTAAGAATAGATTTTCCTTCTCCTCCAGTATCAATTCTAGTAAATTTTGCCTCACTCTATGGCATGCATGACTGCTAGACATGTGGTTGAAAAGACAATTCTCTTTCACAGAATTCTTATTCATATTCTACTTTAGACCATTCTGTTCTGCCACACTGGCCCATACCACATTAGTTTAAATTGGATGAACAGTTTTTGAATTAGCATATGGAAACATATGCCTATACTTAAAAGGTTGAAATTGCTTAATATTGCTTGAGTCTGATTTCCCCTAATTTTGTGCATTTTGACTGCATATATGTGTGTGTACACATTTTCTCATATCTTTAAATTGTTAATTCCATAACATGTTGGCTTTTATGACAAGCAAATTCATGCCTTTTCCCACTTATTTTCTACCTTAAAGAAGGAGAGATGATATGTGAGTTGGTTGAACAATTAGATATTTTACTGGATCACTGCCCCAAAGCTTTAATATATCTAAAGCTTCAGAATATACTCCTGGTGGCCAAAATGTTACAAATATTATGGCATTTAGTATAGTGGCCTGTGGATGTAGATCAAAAAAATAATATTTTACATCACTAGTGAAAGATTTATCTGATCATGGCAACTTATTAATTTTACCCAGTAAATGACAATTCATACTCTAGAAAATATCAATGATTTTTGTCCTTCAGATAAAAGTAGTTTTTTTTTTTTTAATATGGAGATATTCTTACCATTTTGATTTTCTAGGGCTAGATACACTCATAGCTGTTTTTAGGTAAATGAATGCTGATATTTGCATCTTTATACCAAGATAAAGATCAGATCATTATAAATGAGGGGCTATATATTTTCATGTTCAATATATGTTTGGCTTCCATTTTTTAAGAAGAGAGCAATATTTATAGTAAAACCCTTTTTGGTATTGAAATATCAACAACTATTAATATTTCAGAGTAATTTTATAATAAGTTTAACTTGTTAAAATTTACTCTTTCTTTATTTTATATTATACTTTCATAAATGTATATGCATTATCTAGATTATCCCATTATTTTAAAATTAAAATTATATTTAAAATATTGTTTAGAAAAACTATTGATATTATGTATCTTATAAATGTATTCCGTATGGGTACAGGTATGTCAAGTTAATACTTACTGATTACTTTGCCTATTTTTATGATACTATGGGTTCTTGTCTTGCCCTAGATCATAAAGTTGGATATGGGACTAAAATTGTGATACTTATAATATTTAATCATTTTACTAAGGTGATTAATTCAATGAGTAGGACTTTAATCCAAATTAGACTGATGAATATCCTTCCTTGAAATTTTTCAAATTCAATCTAAAATTTAAAAAATCTAATTTTGTTCTTATTTTAAAATTTTAGGTGTGTGAGACAACAAATTGTTTGTAACCATGGCCCTAACCACTGTGAAAGAACAAAGCCATTATCCAGGGAGAAAATGGAGAGGAGACATATAAAAAGAGAACCCTAAATATATCAGAATCTGGTTCCAGTTATTTTATTTCTGGTTGCATTTTTTTTTAATTTTAATTTTTATTTCTTTTTTTAAAAATTTTATTATGTTATGTTAATAACCATACATTACATCATTAGTTTTTGATGTAGTGTTCCATGATTCATTGTTTGCATATAAAACCCAGTGCTCCATTCAGTATGTGCCCTCTCTAATACCCATCACCAGGATAACCCATCCCCCCACCCCTCCCTTCTAGAACCCTCAGTTTGTTTCTCAGAGTCCATAGTCTCTCATGGTTCGTCTCCCCCTCTGATTCCCCCCCCTTCATTTTTCCCTTCCTGTTATCTTTTTTTTTTTAACATATAATGTATTATTTGTTTCAGAGGTACAGGTCTGTGATTCAACAGTCTTACACAATTCACAGTGCTCACCATAGCACATACCCTCCTCAATGTCTATCACCCAACCACCCCATCCCTCCCACCCCTCACCACTCCAGCAACCCTCAGTTTATTTCCTGAAATTAAGAATTCTTCATATCAGTGAGATCATATGATACATATCTTTCTCTGATTGACTTATTTTGCTCAGCATAATACCCTCCAATTCCAACCACGTTGTTGCAAATGGCAAGATCTCATTCCTTTTGATGGCTGCATAATATTCCATTGCATATATATGTATACCACATCTTCTTTATCCATTCATCTGTCAATGGACATCTTGGCTCTTTCCATAGTTTGGCTATTGTGGACATTGCTGCTATAAACATCGGGTGCACGTACCCCGTCAGAGCACTACATTGGTATCTTTGGAGTAAACACCGAATAGTGCAATTGCTGGGTTGTATGGTAGTTCTGTTTTCAACTTTTTGAGGAACCTCCATACTGTTTTCCAGAGTGGCTGCACCACCTAGCATTCCCACCAACAGTGTAGGAGGGTTCCCCTTTCTCCGCATCCCTGCCAACATCTTTCCTTTCCTGATTTGTTAATTTTAGCTGTTCTGACTGATGTGAGGTGATATCTCATTGGGGTTTTGATTTGAATTTCCCTTGTGCGTAGCAATGTTGAGCACTTTTTCATGTGTCTGTTGGCCATTTGGATGTCTTCTTTGGAAAAATGTCTGTTCATGTCTTCTGCCCATTTCTTGATTGGGTCATTTGTTCTTTGGGTGTTGAGTTTGATAAGTTCTTTATAGATTTAGGATACTAGCCCTTTATCTGATACATTATCTGCAAATATCTTCTCCCATTCTGTCTGCTGTCTTTTGGTTTGTTGACTGTTTCCTTTGCTGTGCAATAGCTTTTTATCTTTATGAAGTCCCGATAATTCATTTTGCCCTTGCTTCCCTTGCTTTTGGTGATGTTTCTAGGAAGAAGTTGCTGTGGCTGAGGTCGAAGAGGTTGCTGCCTGTGTTCTCCTTTAGGATTTTGATGGACTTCTGTCTCACATTTAGGTCTTTCAACCATTTGAGTCTATTTTTGTATGTGGTGTAAGGAGATGGTCCAGTTTCATTCTTCTGCATGTGGCTGTCCAATTTTCCTAACACCATTTGTTGAAGAGACTGTCTTTTTTTCTTTGGACATTGTTTCCTGCTTTGTTGAAAATTAGTTCACCCTAGAGTTGAGGGTCCATTTCTGGCCTCTGTACTCTGTTCCATTGATCTATGTGTCTGTTTTTGTGCCAGTACCATACTGTCTTGATGATGACAGTTTTGTAATAGAGCTTGAAGTCCGGAATTGTGATGCCACCGGCTGTGCTTTTCTTTTTCAACATTCCTCTGGCTATTTGGGGTCTTTCCTGGTTCCAAACAAATTTTAAGATTATTTGTTCCATTTCTTTGAAAAAAGTAGATGGTATTTTGATAGGGATTGCATTGAATGTGTAGATTGCTCTAGGTAGCACTGACATCTTCACAATATTGATTCTTCCAATCCATGAGCATGGAATATTTTTCCATTTCTTTGTGTCTTCCTCAATTTCTTTCATGAGTATTTTATAGTTTTCTGAGTACAGATTCTTTGCCTCTTTGGTTAGATTTATTCCTAGGTATCTTATGGTTTTGGGTGCAATTGTAAATGGGATCGACTCCTTAATTTCTCTTTTTTCTGTCTTGTTGTTGGTGTATAGGAATGTCACTGATTTCTGTGCATTGATTTTATATCCTGCCACTTGACTGAATTCCTGTATGAGTTCTAGCAGTTTTGGGGTGGAGTCTTTAGGGTTTTCCACATAAAGTATTATATCATCTGCAAAGAGTGAGAGTTTGACTTCTTCTTTGTTGATTTGGATGCCTCTAATTTCTTTTTGTTGTCTGACTGCTGTGGCTAGGGCTTCTAATACTATGTTGAATAGCACTGGTGATAGTGGGCATCCCTGCTGTGTTCCTGACCTTAGGGGGAAGCTCTCAGTTTTCCCCATTGAGAATGATATTCACTGTGGGATTTTTATAGATGGCTTTTATAATATTGAGGTATGTACCCTCTATCCCTATAGTCTGAAGAGTTTTGATCATGAAAGGATCGTACGGTTTGTCAAATGCTTTTTCTGCATCTATTGAGAGGATCATCTGGTTCTTGTTCTTTCTTTTATTATTGTATTGTATCACATTGATTGATTTGTGGATGTTGAACCAACCTTGCAGCCCAGGGATAAATCCCACTTGGTCATGGTGAATAATCCTTTTAATGTACTGTTGGATCCTATTGGCTAGTATTTTGGTGAGAATTTTTGCATCCATGTTCATCAGGGATATTGGTCTGTAATTCTTCTTTTTGATGGGGTCTTTGTCTGATTTTGGAATCAAGGTAATGGTGACCTCATAAAATGAGTTTGGAAGTTTTCCTTCCATTTCTATTTTTTGGAACAGTTTCAGAGGAATAGGTATTAATTCTTTAAATGTTTGGTAGAATTCCCCTGGGAAGCCATCTGCTGCTGGGCTCTTGTTTTTTGGGAGATTTTGGATTATTGCTTCAATTTCCTTAGTGGTTATTGGTCTCTTCAGGTTTTCTATTTCTTCCTGATTCAGTTTTGGTAGTTGATACATCTCTAGGAATGCATCCATTTCTTCCAGGTTATCAAATTTGCTGGCATATAGTTGCTCATAATATGTTCTTATAATTGTTTGTATACCTTTGGTGTTGGTTGTGATCTCTCCTCTTTCATTCATGATTTTATTTATTTGGGTCATTTCTCTTTTCTTTTTGATATGTCTGGCCAGGGGTTTATCAATCTTGTTAATTCTTTCAAAGAACCAGCTCCTAGTTTCGTTAATCTGTTCTACTGTTCTTTTTGTATCTATTTCATTGATTTCTACTCTGACCTTTATTATTTCTCTTCTCCTGCTGGGTTTAGGCTTTATTTGCTGTTCTTTCACCAGCTCCTTTAGGTGTAGGGTTAGGTTGTATATTTGAGAACTTTCTTGTTTCTTGAGAAAGCCTTGTATTGCTATGTACTTTCCTCAGGACTGCCTTTGCTGCATCCCAAAGACTTTGAACAGTTGTGTTTTCATTTTCATTGGTTTCCATGATTTTTTTTTAATTCTTCCTTAATTTCCTGCTTGACCCATTCATTCTTTAGTAGGATGCTATTTAGCTTCCATGATTTGAGTTCTTTCCAACTTTCCTGTTGTGATTGAGCTCTAGTTTCAAAGCCTTGTGGTCTGAAAATAGGCAGGGAATGATCCCAATCTTTTGGTACCGGTTGAGACATGATTTGTGACCTAAGATGTGATCTATTCTGGAGAATGGTCCATGGGCACTAAAGAAGAATGTGTATTCTATTGCTTTGGGATGGAATGTTCTGAATATGTCTGTGAAGCCCATTTGGTCCAGGGTATCATTTAGAGTCTTTATTTCCTTGTTGATCTTTTGCTTAGATGATCTGTCCATTTCAGTGAGGGGGGTGTTAATGTCCCCCACTCTTATTGTATTGTTGTTGATGTGTTTCTTTGATTTTGTTATTAATTGGCTTATATAATTGCCTGCTCCCATGTTAGGGGCATAGATATTTACAATTGTTAGATCTTCTTGTTGGATAGACCCTTGAAGTAGGATATAGTGTCCTTCCTCATCTCTTATTATAGTCTTTGGTTTAAAATCTAATTTGTCTGATATAAGGATTGCCACCCCAGCTTTCTTTTGGTGTCCATTAGCATGGTGAATTGTTTCCTACCCCCTCACTTTCAATCTGGGGGTGTCTTTGCGTCTAAAATGAGTCTCTTCCAGACAGTATATTGATGGATCTTGTTTTTTAATCCAATCTGATACCCTGTGTCTTTTGATTGGGACATTTAGCCCATTTACATTCAGGGTAACTATTGAAAGATATGAATTTAGTGCCATTGTATTGCCTGTAAGGTGAGTGTTACTGTGTTCCTTTCTGGTCTATGTTACTTTTAGGCTCTCTTTTTGCTTAGAGGTCCCCTTTCAATAGTTCTTGTAGGGCTGGTTTCGTGTTTGCAGATTCCTTTTTTTTTGTTTGTCCTGGAAGCTTTTTATCTCTCCTTCTATTTTCAATGACAGCCTAGCTGGATATAGTATTCTTTTTTTTTTTTTTTTTAAGATTTTATTTATTTATTTGCGAGAGAGAGAATGAGAGACAGGGAGCACGAGAGGGAAGAGGGTCAGAGGGAGAAGCAGACTCCCTGCTGAGCAAGGAGCCCGATGCGAGACTCGATCCCGGGACTCCAGGATCATGACCTGAGCTGAAGGCAGTTGCTTAACTGACTGAGCCACCCAGGCGCCCTGGATATAGTATTCTTGGCTGCATATTTTTCTCATTTAGTGCTCTGAATATATCCTGGCAGTCCTTTCTGGCCTGCCAGGTCTCTGTGGATAGGTCTGTTGCCAATCTAATGTTTCTACCATTGTAGGTTATAGATCTCTTCTCCCAACCTGCTTTCAAGATTTTCTCTTTTTCTCTGAAACTCGTAAGTTTTACTGTTAGATATCAGGGTGTTGACCTATTTTTATTGATTTTGAGGGGGGTTCTCTGTGCCTCCTGGATTTTGATGCCTGTTTCCTTCCCCAAATTAGGGAAGTTTTCTGCTATAATTTGCTCCAATATACCTTTTGCCCCTTTCCCTCTTTCTTCTTCTTCTGGGATCCCACTTATTCTAATATTGTTTCATCTTATGGTATCACTGATCTCTCGAATTCTGCCCTCCTGATTCAGTAATTGTTTATCTCTTTTTTTCTCAGCTTCTTTATTTTCCATCATTTGATCTTCTATATCACTAATTTTCCCTTCTGCCTCATTTATCCTAGCAGTTAGAACCTCCATTTTTTATTGCACCTCATTAATAGCCTTTTTGATTTCAACTTGGTTAGATTTTAATTCTTTTATTTCTCCAGAAAGGGTTTCTCTAATATCTTCCATGCTTTTTTCAAGCCCAAATTGTATCTTTAAAATTGTCATTCTGAACTCTACTTCCAACATCGTACTAATGTCCATATTGATTAGGTCCCTGGCAGTCAGTACTTCCTTTTGTTCTTTTTTTTGAGGTGATTTTTTCTGTCTTGTCATTTTGTCCAGAGGAGAATAGATGAATGAGAGAACAAAATGCTAACAGGGTAACAACAACCCCAGAAAAATATACACTAAACAAATCAGAAGAGACCTGAAACCCCAGGAAAAGAAAGGGAATGAAAGAAAAAAGAAAAGAAAAGAAAAAGATTAAAAAAAAAAAAAAGAATATGATCAAATATGATCAGGCTGGTGCATAGATCAGTGCCACATACTAGATTTTGGGCATATTTTGGTCTGTTAGAAGAAAGTGCTTCCCAAAATTTTAAAGAAAGAAAAACTTATATATGTACAAAAATAAGGGTAAATATGATGAAGGGATGAAATATGATTGTAAAGTTGAAAATTATAAAAGATTTTATAAAAGGAATTGGTAAGGTAAGAAGGTGGTTGAAAAAAAGAAAGAAGAGGATTTAAAAAAAAAAAAAGGAGAGAATATGATCAGGCAGGAGACTAGAACAAAGCCATACTCTAGAGATTTAGGGTATATTTTGGTCTGTTAGAAGAAACTGTATCCCAAAATTTTAAAGAGAGAACAACTTATATACATATCAAAAATAAGGTTAACTGCTATGAAGGGATAGAATATGACTCTACAAATGAAAAATAAAAAAGATTTTTTTAAAAAAAGGGATTGATAAGATGTTGGTTGAAAAAGGGAAAAAGAAAAGAAAAAAAAAAGAAAATTAGAAGAATTAACTTTGAATGACTGAAGAATCATGGGTCAAAAGCCGTGAATTCTATGTGCTGTATTCCCCTAGTGCTGGAGTTCTGCCATTCTCATTGATTGGTAAACTTGGACTTGGCTGGCTGTTCTTGTTGATCTTCTGGGGGAGCGGCCTTTGCCGTGGTTCTCAAATGTCTTTGCTGAAGGGGGAATTGCCCCGCCCTTGCCGGGGGCAGGCTAAGCAATCTGCTCTGGTTTGCTCTTGGGAGCTTTTTTCCCTGCAAGCTTTCCCTACAGCTTTGGAGGACGAGAGTGAAATGGTGGCCTCCCAATCTCCACCCCGTTGGAGCTGAGAACTTGGGGCCCCACTCCTCAGTGAGCTCCCAGAGAAAAGCAGTCAATCATTCCTGTCTCCCCGGTCTCCAGCCACACTCCATGCTCACCCAGCCTGTGACTGAGTGTTTCTATCTCTGGCACATGACCCCATGTGGAGTCTCCAAACCCAGTAGATCCCTGCAGTGCAATCCCACGCCGCTCCTCCCCAGGGAAGGAAGGGGTGTCTCCCCGGATCTGCCGCTTGTTGGGTCCCTGCTGGAAGAGTAGTTGCCCGACTGTGCCATGGATCATGGTTTATGGCAACCCCGAGCTGAGAGCCCACTCCTTGGCTCTGGCTCTGCAGCCAGCTTCCCTGATCCAATACCTGGGAGCTCTGCTGGCACCCCTGGCCTTTCTCTGACCCCAAGGGTCCTAAGACCATAGTGTCCCAGCGAGAGTGCCACCCCCGCTTGGCCACTGGAGCAACGTCCCTCAGCAGAGCAGACTTCTAAAAGTTCTGATTTTGTGCTCTGCTGCTCTATCACTTGCCCATAGTGGCTGATGGAGGCCCCCTCCCCCGCCAACTGTCTTCCTGAATATCACCTCAGATTCACTTCTCTGCACATCCTACCTTCCAGAAAGTGGTTGTTTTTCTGTTCAGAGAGTTGCTGTTATTCTTTTCTTCGATCTCCTGTTGAGTTCATAGGTGTTCAGAATGGTTTGATCCTTATCTAGCTGAATCCCTGGGACCAGATGAAATTTAGGTCTCCTACTCCTCCGCCATCTTCTCTGCTAGTCCCTGGTTCCAGTTATTTTTGATAATGTCTTTAACCTCACCTTTTATACAATTTTATATATGAGTCAATAAATGCTGTTATTTCCACAAACATTGTGCGTTTTGGTTACTTTTCAATTGAATGGATCTTGAACAAAACATGACTAAAGATAGGGAAGGTGAGGAGGGAGTGATCAGGTGGCAAGGAGGGGAAAAACCGGTCCCCAAAACAGGCTTAATACTTGCATATTCAGGAGGCTTGGAACTACCAGTCATGGTTTAACCAAATGAATTTCTGATGTTTTTGTTTTGCCCAAAACCCTGTATCATCTTTGGTTACTCCTTGACCTCTCTTGCTAGAGAATATTTTGGTCTGAGCAATGGAATGGACAAAATTGTTATTAATTGTGATTGGGAAAACTATAGGACCAGTAGGTAGGAGAATCTATTGTCTCATAACTCACTGTAGTTCTGTATCTTTGATTTATCCCTAATTGAACCCTGACTTATATAGCAATCATCAGTAGGTAATGATATTTAGAGCAAAGAGGTTGAACGAAATCAGCAATTCAAGTTTAGATGGAGAAGAATCCAAGTACTGAGCCCCGGGAGGGAAATCAAAGCTTGTTAATCACTGAGACGAGAAGAAGATAGCAAAGAAAACTGAGAAGTAACAGCCAGTATGGTAGAAGTAAAGCCAAGATGCAGGAGTGCACTGAAAGGCAAGTCTAGAATATGCTTCAGGAAGAGTGGAATGATCAAGACTGTCAATTATTATGGACAGGTCAAATAAGATTGAATTTAGCAAAGTGATTTTCAATGTTGAACATGTTCTGGTGCATTGGTGGGGCCAAAAGCTTGTTTCAAATTATTAATGAGACAAGGGAAAGAAAATCATTTCAGACAATGAGGATAGAAAATTATTATTTTTTTAAAGTTATTTATTTATTTTTATTTATTTATTTAAGAGAGAGAGATCACATGGGGGGGGGCCTGATGTGCAGAGGGAGGAGAGGGACAAATTCCCTGCAAAGTATGCAGGGCTTGATCCCACACCTTGAGACCATGACCTGAGCTAAAATCAAGTGCTGGACACCCAACTGACTTAGCCACCCAGGTGCACCAAAAACTATTTTAAATAATGTTGTTGTTGCCCTGTGGGATAAAGATGTGTTCCATATATACAATGGAATATTACTCAGCCATCAGAAAGGATGAATACCCAACTTTTACATCAACACGGATGGGACTGGAGGATATTATGCTAAGTGAAATAAGTCAAGCAGAGAAAGTCAATTATCATATGGTTTCACTTATTTGTGAAACATAAGGAATAGCATGGAGGACATTAGGAGAAGGAAGGGAAAAATAAAGGGGGGGGGATTGGAGGTAGAGATGAACCATGAGAGACAATGGACTCTGAGAAACAAACTGAGGGCTCTAGAGGGGAGGGGGTGGGGGATGGGTTAGCCCAGTGATAGGTATTAAGGAGGGCATGTACTGCATGGAGCACTGGGTGTTATACAAAAACAATGAATCGTGGATCACTACATCAAAAACTAATGATGTTATTGTATGGTGACTAACATGACATAATAAAATAAAATTTAAAAAATAAATAAATAATATTGCTGTTAAGAAGGATAAAGGAGGGCACCTGGGTGGCTCAGTTGGTTAAGCAACTGCCTTCGGCTCAGGTCATGATCCCAGAGTCCTGGGATCGAGTCCCACATCGGGATCCCCCTTCTCTGTGGGGAGCCTGCTTCTCCCTCTGCCTCTGCCTGCCACTCCCCCCGCTTGTGCTCAATCTCTCTCTCTGTGTGTCAAATAAATAAATAAAATCTTAAAAAAAAAAAAAAGAAGGATAAAGAAGACACAAGCTGGAGAAGGGTATTGAGTCTAGGAATTAAAAAAAATGAAATATTATGACATATTTATATTATGATAAGAAAAATCATGAAGAGAGGAAGTAGCTAATAAGAAAAGAGAGAATGCAGAATGATGGAAGCAACAAAATTGAGGACATGAAAATAGATGGTACATAGTTCACAAGGGAAGAGAGAAGATGCATCTGCCTGTGGTCTATATACTGTTCATCCACAATAACAAAGAGAAAGACAACGTAGTCACAGACGGAGTTAGGTGAATCTATGTGCTATTGGGAGTACTTTTTCTTTTTTTCAACAAAACAAAAAGGTATGGCATCAACTAAGAGTGAGGAAGGGAGATGGGGTGTTGAGTGTTATTAAAAACAGGCATAAAAGTCACCTAGGAAAGTGGGGAAATAAAGAACTAAGGAAATGAAGTAGGATTGCTAGGTAGCATTAAGAATCCAATTAAGGTAAGTAGTCATGAAGTTGAAATGATACTACTCAGTTTCATTCTGTTTTTTCCTTCAGCTACATCACAATTTAGGTGAGTTATAAAGTAGCTAGAAAGTTGGATCTACCCAAGGTTGGGTGATATTGTCAGTTAATATTGAAAATGGTGAGGGAAGCAAGGGAGTGGATTATGGAAACTAAACTGGGAGAAAAGAGAAAATGAGGGTGTGAGAGACCAAGAAAGCTTGGTAGGATTAATTTCACTGTAGGACCTAAGAGACCAAACCAGTTTTGGAGTTGTGCTCAAAAGATACAAAGTGGAAGACAGAAAGGAGGAGATGAAGATGAGTCCAATGGGGATTTTGGTAATGACAGCATTCTAAAATGAATGTGAAAGTGGGTTAAACAGTTAGTGAGGTAAGGAGAAGGAAACAATATTGATGGAAAGGAAGTCAAGAAGCTCAAAGGCTGGGGTGCCTGGGTGGCTCAGTAAGTTAAGAGTCTGCCTTCTGCTCAGGTCATGATCCTGGGGTCCTGGGATCAAGCCCCACATTGGGCTCCCTGCTCAGCGGGAAGCCTGCTTCTCCCTCTCCCACTCCCCCTGCTTGTTCCCTCTCTCACTGTGTCTCTATCTGTCAAATAAATAAATAAAATCTTAAAAAAAAAGAAGAAGAAGAAGCTCAAGGCTAGGATAGTGCAAGAATTACCAAAACTTCATTATAGCTCTGATAGAATTGTCTGGGATAATTTGCATCTTGGTTTTATCTGGTACAGAGTCTTACCTCAAGGACTCATTTTCAGCCCACAAGGACAATTCTTTCAAATTATATTATCCTAAATATTAAGGTGACCTCAAAAAGTAACTTTACAAAGTACTTTCCTCCAACAATTACAAAGAGAGGTCTGGCTTGTCTTTTTAATAAAACATCCTGAACAGGGGATACAACATTACATTATAGTAAACATTATTTCAAACTCTCATTATCATTTCAGTCACAATTTACTCCCTGAATTGTATCTACTTTTGTCACTATGATCTGTAAAGGAGATCAAATATTTTTCTGCATCATAAAAACTGATTTTTCTCTGTCTTCAAAGATACTGAAGCCTGATGCAGTTTGTGCCAAAAATAAAAATGCATGCCAACTTCATTCATAAATATTTTTGTACTAATATTAAAATATTAGCAAACAGAATCCAGCAGCACATTTAAAAATAGGCATCACACTGGGTGGAATTTATTTCAGAAATGTAAGAATGTCTCAATATTAGGAAATATTTCAATATAATTTATTATATTGATTGTTCTCTTTTAATGGAATTTTTTATTAATTACCACAAATACTGAAAAGGTACCTAACATAATTCAATATACATTCACAGCAAAAACACTCAAGAAAATGAATAATTCCATCATATGATTAATTTGTGTGTATGTATAAACATAAGAGTTAGTTATATTTAATGAGGCTTCTCACTATAACTAGTGAAATAAAATGTTCTCTGCTACAATCAGTATTTAAGACTGCATTGGAGGTATTAGCTATTGAGTCTGATACTTGATTTTATGCTACTTACAAGCTAATAAGTTAGTCTGCTAGTTCGTGTGTGCAGGCAAAAGGCACACAACTTCCACATCACAGACAAAGGACTTTATTACTATAGCACAGCAAACTGCATGATAATATGTTTGCATCCATTCCCCTTTCCTGGGGTGGGAGGGAAGTGTGCAAGCCTGACCCAGGTAGATGCTATGCATGTTGTGGGTGTGCTTAGGTAATCTATTGCTTTATAGTAAATCGTAAGCAAACCTATTCTTTGTCCTGGAGAAAGACACTATGATCTTATCCTCATGGTTGCATGCTGCAACATAACTCTGAGGAAAGGCACAAGTAATGATGAGTCATGGCTCTACACTTGTGGTTTAATCAGTAAGATGTGTGGGAGCCTGCAAGAGAGCAATACAGGAGCATTTCCCAACATTAGCCAATGGAATTAGACAGAGGAAGCAATTATTTGCAGAAGATCTTGAAAGATGCAAATAAAACTATTTACAAATGACATAATTTTTAAAGATTGTAATTAATTAATTGATTAATTAATTTTAGAGAGACAGAGAGAACACCACCAGAAGGGCCAAGGGGGAGGGAGAAAGGGAAGGAGAAATCCCAAGCAGACTCCATGTTGAGTGGGGAGCCCAATGAGGGACTGGATCTCAGGATCCTGAGATCATGACCTGAGCTGAAACCAAGAGTTAGACACTTAACCGAGTTACCCAATCACCCCACAAATGACAGAATTTGTGTCACAAAACCCAAGGTAAACAAAAAGGGAAAAAAAGGCCTACTGAATTAAAAGAAAAACATATTTAATATGAATTTATAAAATTAATATTCAACATTAAAAGTCTCTATTCATGGACAAAATAACTGGCTAGAAGATTTTTGGAGGAGAATACTTCATTTATAAGACAAATAAAAACATTACATACCCATAATCTTTAACGAGATATTTCTAAAATCTACATAAAGAAAATATTAACACTCTCAAAGACACAAAAGTGGTTTTGATTTGTATTTCTCTGATGATAGTTCATATCAAGTATTTTTTCATGTGTTTGTTGGCCACCTAATTTCCTCTTTGGAGAAATTACACCTCCCACTTGTTGGAATGGCTATCATTAAATAGACAAGAGACAACAGGTCCTGGGGAGGATGTGGTGAAAAGGGAACTCTAGCACACTGTTGGTGAGAATGAAAATTGGTCCAACCACAGGAATACAACATGAGTTTCCTCAACAATTTAAAAGAGATCTACCATATGACGAAGCAATTTAATTTCTGGGTCTATATAAAAAAAAAAAAAGTGAAAATAGGATTTCAATGAGATATATAGCCATGATATGGAAACAACACAAAAGTCAATCCACAAATGGTTGGATAAAAAAGATGCAGAACATATGCACAACAGAATATTATTCAGCCATTACAAAGGAAAATGTCCTCCCATTTGAGACAACTGTGATGGACCTTGAGCACATTGTGTTAAGTGAAATAAGTCAGGAAGAGGGGCGCCTGGGTGGCTTAGATGGTTTAAGCTTCTGCCTTTGGCTAGGGTCATGATCCCGGGGTCCTGGGATTGAGCCCCACATCGGGCTCTCTGCTGAGCGGGGAACCTGCTTCTCTCTCTCCCTCTGCCTCTGCCTGCTGCTCCCCCTGCTTGTGCTCTCTCTCTCTTTGTCAAAAAAAAAAAAAAAAAAAAAAAAAACCTAAAAGAATAAAAAAGAAAGAAGTCAGGAAGAGAAAGACAAGTACTGTGTGATACCACTTATAGTTAAAGAAGTTAAACCTGCAAAAAACAGGGTAAAATGATGGTTACCTGGGGATATAGGCAGGAGGGTAAGAGAGGTAGTGTTTAAGGATACAAACCTGTAATAAATAGTAAATAAGCCATAGAGCTCTAATGTACACCACAATGAATATAGACAATTATATTGTATTATAATTAGGTAATGTGATAGATACTGCTACACAGGCAATCATGTTACAACGTAAATGTATCAAAATTACATGTAGTACACCTTAAAACGATGTTACATGCCAAATTTATTCAATTAGAAAAAAGACACAAAAGTGAACTTGAAAAAAATGGAAAGACATCCCATGCCCTATTCTATGAAGGCTCAATAACATGTTTCCCCCCACTATCCAAAAGTAGAGCATTGTTATGAAACTTTTCATAAGTTGAAATGGCATAAAGTGAAGAAACAATGACTATTAATTCACATGGAAATTTTTTGAACATTCCCAGAACAAACATTAATCTCTTTTCGACTTTTCTGATACCTTAAGACACATATTACAAACAGATGCACAAAACAAATTGAGATAAAACATAGATGCTCTCAGACGATGGACTCTGAAAAACAAACTGAGGGTTCTAGAGGGGAGGGGGGTGGGAGGATGGGTTAGCCTGGTGGTGGGTATTGAGGAGGGCACGTTCTGCATGGAGCATTGGGTGTTATGCACAAACAATGAATCATGGAACACTTCATCTAAAACTAATGATGTAATGTATGGGGATTAACATAAGAATAAAAAAAAAAAAACATAGATGCTCTCAGACACAGTTCAAAGCTATAGAGGCTTGATGCTGAGATGCAGATTGTAGGTCCAAGGGAAGGAGCTTGGTGGGGCCACTCTCAGGGGTACCACTATAATGGCTCCCTGCAAAATAAACACTGAACACTATTTTTGCCCCCCACTTTTTTTGTAAAAGCAAAAACCCTTTTCACATTTCTTTTGGTTAACAAAATCAGGTACTAATGTAAGTCTTTTATAAAAGCAAACTGCCAAAAGCGTGAACTTTTGAAAAGCAGTGGATACCTGTATAGATGACAATGCTCTGTAATGTAACTTAGAAATCTAACATTATTTCAATAAAAATATCAATATGTTTTTCCTAAAGCTATGTACCACTTGATTCTGAAAGGAAATGTCATGGAAGTCAGGTACTAAACTATTAAAACATTAAACAGCCTTTACAAATGGAACACAATTAAATGTTTGTTCATCAATATATAATTAGACTAATGCAATGGAATAGAAAATAAAAAAGAGAATCCACATGTATGTTAATGGTTATAATAAAAGCAACATCTCAAATCAGTAGGAAAAAATGAACTGCAATATTGTATTGGGGAAAATTGGACATCCGTTTTTGGATAGAAATAGAATTGTATTCATACTTCATATCATATACAAGAATAAATGAAAAATGTATAAGAAATATAAATGTGAAAAATAAAATAATAAATTCTAGAAAAAAGCATACATTAATTTTTTTAAAGATTTTATTTATTTATTTGAGAGAGAGAGAATGAGAGAGCACATGAGAGTGGGGAGGGTCAGAGGGAGAAGCAGACTCCCCGCCGAGCAGGGAGCCCAATGCGGGACTTGATCCTGGGACTCCAGGATCATGACCTGAGCTGAAGGCAGTCGCCCAACCAACTGAGCCACCCAGGCGCCCCCATACATTAATTTTTTATAGCCAGGAAGTTGAAAAATACTTTCTAAAATAAAGTATTAAAATGCAAGTTAAGCAGGGCGCTGGGTGGCTCAGTAGGTTTACTTCTGCCTTTGGCTCAGGTCATATCCCAGGGGTCTGGGATCCAGTCCCGCATGGGGCTCCTTGCTCAGTGGGTAGCCTGCTTCTCCTTCTCTCTCTGCCTGCCGCTCCCCCTGCTTGTCTCTCTCTCTCCCTCTGACAAATAAATGAATAAATAAAGTTTTTAAAAAATACAAGTTAAAATAATGTTGAAATACAAGGGCCATAAACCAAAATTTTAGTAAATTCCACTAAAGCAAGTTAAGAAAAAGTGAAGTTAAGGAAACAGACAAACCAATAATAGATAATAGAATGCTATGTCACAGAAATTGGACCAATATATCTCATATTAAGCGACAAGGGAAAAAAAAACCTGGTATAAAAATGGGGCAAAATGAAATTTTAAATAATCACAGAAGACCAAGATGTCCATTGACAGATGAATGGATAAAGAAGATGTGGTATATATATACAATGGAATATTATGCAGCCATCAAAAGGAATGAGATCTTGCCATTTGCAACGACGTGGATGGAACTGGAGGGTATTATGTTGAGTGAAATAAGTCAAACAGAGAAAGACATGTATCATATGATCTCACTGATATGAGGAATTCTTAATTGCAGGAAACAAACTGAGGGTTGCTGGAGTGGGGGGTGGGGTGGGAGGGATGGGGTGACTGGGTGATAGACACTGGGGAGGGTATGTGCTCTGGTAAGCGCTGTGAATTGTGCAAGACTGTTGAATCTCAGATCTGTACCTCTGAAACAAATAATGCAATATATGTTAAGAAAGAAAAAAAAAGAAGATGGCAGGGGGGAAAAATAAATAAAAAAAAAATAATCACAGAAGAGAGGCAAATGACTCTTAAATATAAGAGAGTAAGTCCAGATTTACTTAGAATAAGATAATACACATTAAATTTACACAGAAATGTCAAGTCTCATCAGATGTAAGCAAAAATCCAGCTGTAGTTTAACTACATGTTTTGTTTGTAAGATACTCCCTGGGATATTATTACAAAGTAGTCATGATGAGCATTCATAGAGAAAAGTTCATAAAGTTTCCTTTATCTCCTACTCATTCAACTTCTCTTTCTCAGACTTTTTGAAAACTCTTCTGATTCCCCCTGTCCCCACCCCACCACTAAAAAAATAGTACTTAGGTTTAATTTACTTTTAAAAATAACCTAACATATACAACTGGTGTATATCCCACTCCCCCGAAGTATCAATCTACTGATGCAACACATTCAAGGCCAAGAGTAAACTAGCCTAAGAAATTCCCACACCTCCAAGTTAAGTGTATCCATTACATTGAATGTGAAGTGAGACTCTGTTGATGTTATGGGTATAGCTATTTGAGAGAAATTTAAGAAAATCAATCTTGAGAAAAACAAATAACCTCACTTTCTTAGAAGTGTTTAAATAGTGAAGAACTCTTCAAGACAACATTAGTTTTCTACTTAGAAAGTGACTTGATTGTTTGCAGATGTGGGTGTTAGATTCTTTCAGCAACACAAGATTCCTAGATAATATGGTTGCATTATACATAATAAAAGTCAAAATACTTGTCTATAATTTATTCAAGTGGGTAAATCTAAGTTGTATTGCATATAGGTAAGCACTATTATGAGATGAATTTCTACCCTAACACTTTGAAGTATATGGAGCATATTATGGAAAAAGCAATGAATGTAAAGTCAGAAAAATACTACCGAAGGTACATATTAAATCGGGCCAGAGATTAACCACTTAGCTTTTTATGATAGTTCCTTCACACATGATCCATATTTTGTGTTTTGATGTCTCATTTTGATATTTTATTTCTTATTCTAACAATTTTGAAGTCAATCTATAAAATAAAAATATTTAATAAAATAAATAAATTTATTAATATGTAATAAAATAAAATAAAACTATTTAATAAACATAAACTCTTCTTACCCACCTCCTGGGGTTGTTAGAAAGTTTAAGTAAGTCTCTCTCTCTCTCTCTCTTTCTCTCTCAACATATATATATGTCGTAAATATATTATATACATATATATGTATATATAATGGAGTGAGGAGGAGTGGGATAAATTTCTAGAAACATACAACCTACTAAGACTGAATCATGGAGACACAGAATATCTTAATGAGTAAACAAATTGAATCAGTAATCAAAAATCTTTCAACAAAGAAAAGTGTAGGAGCAGGGGGTATTATTTCATGTACTTAAATAAGAATTAATGCCAACCTTTCTCAAACTCTTCCAAAAAATTGAGGAGGAGGAAATACTCACAAATTCATTTTATGAAGCCAGCTTTACCCTGATACCAAAGCCAGATAGGGACACTACAAAAAAGAAAATTATAGGCCGATATCCTTGATGAATATAGATGCAAAAATTCTCAACAATATACAAGCAAACCAAATCCAACAGCACATTACACAGATTCATACACCATGGACATGTTGGATTTATACCTGGGAGAGAATAGTTTAACATATGCCATCAATAAACATGGATACACCACATTAATTGGATAAAAGACAAAAGTCATAAAATTATCTCAATGAATGCAGCGAAAAATCATTTAACAAAATGCAACATCTTTTCATGATAAAAACTCTCAACAAATTGGTTATGGGAAGAATATATCTTAAAGATCATATATGACAATCCCACAGTTAACATCGTACTCAAGGGTAAATGGTGAAAGCTTTTCCTCTAAGATTAGAAAAAAAGGCAAGGGTGCCCACTTTACCACTGGTATTCAGCATAGTACTGGAATCCCTTGCCAGAGTAATCAGGCAAAAAAAAAAGAAATAAAAGATATCCAAACTGGAAAGGAAGAAGTAAAATTGTCTCTCTTTGCAGACGATATGATCTTATATATAGAAAATCCTAAAAACCCCACCACAAAACTGTTAATCAATGAAGTCAATAAAGTTTCAGGATACAAAATCAAAATACAGAATTCTTCATAGATTTTATCAAATTGAAGAATTTATTCTCTTTGCCTAGTTTACTGAGAGGTTTTTTTTTTTTTAAATCATAAATGGGTGTCGGATATTGTCAAACGCTTTTTCTCTGCCTATTGATACATTCTTTTATTTTCTTTAGCATATTGATGTGATGGATTGCATTAATTGATTTTTGAATGATAAACCAGCCTTGAATGCCTTGGATTAATCCTATTTAGTTATGGTCTATAGTTCTTTTTATACGTTGTTGGGTTGGATTTGCTACTATTTTGTTGAGGATTGTTTTTCCATCTATGTTCATGAGAGATGTTGGTTTGCAGTTTGTTTTCCTTATAATATCTTTGTCTAGTTTTGGGACTATGGTAATGCTGGCCTCATTGAATGAATTTAGAAGGAGTCCCTCTCCTTCTACTCTCTGAAAGAGATTGTGGAAATTGGCATAATTTCTTCCTTAAATGTTTGGTAGAATTCACAATAAACCCATCTGAGTCTAGTGCTTTCTGTTTTAGAAGGTTATTAAATATTAATTCAACTTATTTAATAGAGACAGGCCTATTCACATTGTCTATTTCTTCTTGTGTGAATTTTGGCTGACTGCATCTTTCAAGGATTTGGTCCATAACATCTAGGTCATCAAATTTATGGGCAAGGAGTTATTCCTAATATTCCTTTACTATCTTTTACTGCCCATAGTCTCAGTAGTGATGTCCCCCTTTCATTTCTGATATCAGTAATTTTTGTCCTCTCTGGGTTTTTTTCTTTTTTTTTTTAATTTAATTTAATTTTATTATGTTATGTTAGTCACCATACAATACATCATTAGTTTTTGATGTAGTGACCCATGATTCATTGTTTTCACATAAAACCCAGTGCCCCATGCAGTACATGCCCTCCTTAATACCCACCACCAGGCTAACCCATCCCCCCACCCCCCTCCCCTCTAAAACCTTGTTTGTTTCTCAGAGTCCATAGTCTCTCATGGTTCGTCTCCCCACCCTCCGATTTCCCCCCGCTTCATTTTTCCCTTCCTTCTCCTAATGTCCTCCATGCTATTCCTTATGCTCCACAAATAAGTGAAACCATACGATAATTGACTTTCTCTGCTTGACTTAACTGCAGACTTTAGTTTAAAATCTAATTTGTCTGATATAAGAATTCCTACCCCAGCTTTCTCTTGAGGTCCACTGGCATGGAAGATGAATTTCCATCCCTTCACTTTCAGTCTGGATGTATCTTTAGGTTCAAAATGAGTCTCTTGTAGACAGCATATGGATGGATCCTGTCTTTTTATCCAATCTGCAACCCTGTGCCATTTTATGGGAACATTTAGTCTGCTCACATTGAGAGTGATTATTGAAAGATATGAATTGATTGTCATCATGTTGCTTGTGAAGTCCTTGTTTCTATAGATTGTCCCTGTAAATTTCTGTTCTATATCATTCTTGGGGTCTTTCTCCTTTTATAGAACCCCCCTTTAAATTTTCTTGCAGGGCCGGCTTAGTGGTCACATATTCTTTCAGTTTCTGCTGGTCTTGGAAGCTCTACATCTTTCCATCCATTCTAAATGACAGCCTTGCCGGATAAAGTATTCTTGTCTGCATGTTCTTCTCATTTAGTACCCTGAATATGTCTTGCCAGCCCTTTCTAGCTTGCCAGGTCTCTGTGGATAGGTCTGACGTATTCTGATGTTCCTCCCTCCGTACGTAAGGAATCTCTTCCCCCTAACTGCTCTTAAGATGGTTTCCTTGGTTCTAAGATTTGCGAGTTTTACTATTACATGCCAGGGTGTTGGCCTGTTTTCCTTGATCTTGGGAGGGGTCCTCTCTGCCTCTAAGACACAAATGTTTGTTCATTCCCCGGATTACGGAAGTTCTCAGCTTATTATTGACCACAACCCAAGCAAGATGCACCTGTTTTATAAGGACCTTAGGGTTGTTGGCCTCTTGTTCTCCCAGTCTCTCTTCTGGGGGTGGGGCCTACTGCACTGTTACTCAGGCAACCCTGTTTGGGCAAAGTTGCCCTGCCCCCTGTGGGGGGGATGGGCTCAGTGAAAACCGGTTTGGGGGTTTTTTTGTTCCCTAGCAGCTTTCCCTGGCGGCTTTCTGCGTCTCTGCTGAGAGTCAGAGCAGAAGAGATCTGTTGGAACTGATCAGAGAGAGAACACAGAGAGAACGCAGTCTGTTCTTCAGTGAACTCTCCAGGCCACACTTCGTTTCTGTCTGTGCTACGTCCTGGGTTGTGCGCCCCTCAGCAGTGCTCCTAGCCTTTGCCTCCAGGTCGGGGCACATCTCTGCCCTTTGTGCTTCTAAAACCACCAGCTGCGCCCAGTTTGCACGTGGGGCCCCGCTGTTCCGGGTTTCAGTCCGGGGGGCTGCCCTAAATTTCTTTCCCCGTCGCTACCAGTCTGCGAGTCTGTACCTCATCCCCAGCGCAGGAGGCTTTTGCGCTCCTGTGTAATTTCACCTTCCCTGTGCCAGCGCTTATGGCAGTTCCCTCCCCCTTCTGTTTATCTTCTGATATCTGCCTGTGGAATCAGGGCTCCCAGTTTCATACCTCAAAACCAACCACCTGTGATATTCTGTTTATAGAGATCCAGATCTACCTTCTTACATCTCAGGCTGATTTCATGGGTGCTCAGAGTGGTCTGGTAGATATCCAGCCCAATTCCAGGGATTGGTTGAAATAGGGTCCTCTACTCCTCCTCCATCTTTTCCTCTCTATTTTTTTCTTTTTCATAGTTAGCCTGGCTAGAGGCTTATTGATTTTTAAAAATATATTTTCAAAGAAAAGCTTTTGGTATCATTGATTTTTGTACTTATTGTGTTTTTAATCTTATTAATCTCTGCACTCATTATTTTCCTCAGCTTACTTTGTATTTTATTTGCTTTTCCTTTTCTAGTTTCCTAAGATGGAAACTAGACAACTGATTTAATTTTTTTTTCTTTTCTAATATAATCATTCAATGCTCTGGATTTTCCACTAAGCCCTTCTTTTGCTCCATCCCACAGAGTTCGATAAGTTGTATTCTCATTTCATTTATTTCAAAATATTTTTTTCTCTTAAAATTTCTTCTTTGAGCCATGTAAAGTATGTTGTGTAATTTGTAAGTCTTTTAGAATTTTGAATCTGTCTCTCTATTATTGCTTCTAGTTTAATTCCATTGTGGTCTAAGAGCAGTCAATGTAGGATTTGTATTTTTTCAAAAAAATTTTTCAAAGATTTTATTTATTTATTTGACAGAGAGAGACAGTGAGAGAGGAAACACAAGCAGAAGGGGGAGAAGTAGAAGCCTGCTTCTTGCTGAGCAGGGAACTCATGTGGGGCTTGATCCCAGGATCTTGGGATCATGACCTGAGCTGAAGGCAGACACTTAATGACTGAGCCACCCAGGTGCCCCTTCTTTCAAAATTTTTAAGATGTATTTTATGGTTCACGATTTGACCTATCTTGGTGAATGTTCCATGTAAACTTGAGAAGAAAATCTATTCTGCTGTTGTATGGATTAGTTTACAGATGTCCATTACATCCAGTTGACTGATGGTGTTGCTGAGTTTAGTTATGTTCTTACTGAGTTTTTGCCTGCTGGATCTGCCCATTTCTGAGAGAGAGGGTATTAAAATTCCAACTATAATTGTAAATTTATCTATTTCTCCTTGTAGTTCTATCACTTTTTCCTCACATAGTTTGATTTTCTGCTGTTAGCCACATACACATTAAGGATTATTATGTTTTCTTGGAGAACTGACCATTTTATTATTATGTAACAATTATGCCTTGTTATCTTGATTAATTTAGTTGCTCTGAAGTTTGCCTTGTCTGAAATTAACATAGCTATTACCCTTTCTCTAATGAAAGGGTTAGCATGGTATATCTTTCTTTGTCTCTTTACTTTTAATCTGTATGTGTCTCTATATTTAAATGCCCATAATGTCTTATGGACAACATGTAGTTTGGCCAAATTTTTTAATTGACTCAGGCAATCTCTGTCTTTTAATTTGTGCACTTAGACCATTGACATTTAAAGTAATCATTGAAGTAGTGGGTTGATATCTACCATATTTGTTACTGTTTTCTATTCATTGCCCTTGTTCTTTGTTTTATTTTTGTCTTCCATTTTTTCTGTCTCTTGTGATTTTAACTGAACATTTTTTATGATTCTATTTTCTCTCCCTTCTTAGTGTATTATATTTTTTAAAACCTTTCTTAGTGGTTTCCTAGATGTTTGAATATTCTTTTATAATTGGTACAAGTCCACTTTCAAAAACCATTATACCACTTCACAAATAGTGTGAATACCTTATAATAACAAAATTATACTAATTCCTCCCTTCTGTTCTTTGTATCATTGCTGTCCCTCATTTTATTTATACACAAGTATGCATAAGCATAAATATATATATAAGCCTACATAAGTAATACATGTTGCCATTATTATTTTGAACAAAATGTTATTTGTTAGATCAATTAAGAATAAGAGAAATACAAGTTTTTATCTTACCTTTACTTTTTACCTTTCCTATGCTCTTCCTTTCTTTATGGAGATCTGAATTTCTGACCTATGTCTTTTTTTTTTTTTTTTTTCTCTAACAGCCTCTTTTAAAATTTATTGCAGGTGAGGCCTACTGGCAAAAAATTCCTCAATTTTTGTTTGAGAAAAATCTCGTTTTTGCTAAACTTTTGAAGTATAATTTTACAGAGTAAAGAATTCTAGGTTGGTTGGTATTTTTTTCTCTCTCAACACTTTAAATATTTCACCCAACTCTACATATTTGCATGGTTTCTGAGGAGAATTCAGATGTAATTCTTACCTTATTTCCTTTATAGTTAAGGTGTTCTTTCCCTCTGACTATTTTCAGGATTTTATCTTTATGTATGACTTCCTATAGTTTGAAAATGGCATACATACATGTAGTTCTTTTCACATTTATCCTGCTTGGTGTTCTTTGCACTACCTGGATCTGTGGTTTGCTGTTTGACAATTTCAGGGAATTCCCAGTAATTATTTTTTCAAATATTTATCTGGAAAAATTCAAAACTATAGAACTCCAAACAATAACACAGAAAAAAAAAATGTAGATGATCTTGAATATTGTGATGCCTTATTAGGTGCAATGCCAAAGACACTATCCATGAGAGAAACAATTGATATACCAGACTTTCTTAAAATTAAAAACGTCTGCTCTGTGAAAGACAATGTCTAGAGAATGAAAAGACAAGCCACAGATTAGGAGAAAATATTTGCAAAAGACACATCTGACAAAAGACTCTTATTCCAAATGTACAAAGGACTCTTAAAATGCAACAATAAGAAGACAAGACAACCTGATTAAAAAATGGGCCAAAGACCTGAATAGCTACAGCACCAAAAAAATATATACAGATGTCACAGAGCATATGAAAAGATTACTTACATCCTATATCATCAGGGAAATGTAAATTAAAATGAGATAATTTGCACACCTATTAGAATGGCCAAAGCCCACAATACTGACAAAATCAAATGCTGAAGGGGATGTGGAGTAACAGGAACTCTTATTCACTGTTGGAAGGGAAGAGAAATAGTACAGCTGCTTTGGAAGACAGTTTGGTGGTTTATTACAAAACTGAATATAATTATTCTATACTATCCAGTAATTGCACTTGTTGGTATTTACTCAAAGGATTTGAAAATTTATGTTCATACAAACCTGAACATGGCTGTGTTTAGCACCTTTATTTATAGTTGCCAAATCTGGAAGCAAATAAGATGCTCCTCAATAAATTAATGGATAGATATATCACAAAAATTTTTAAGTGTATGTATGTATGTAATCTCTACACCCAACATGGGGCTTGGACTCACAACCCTGAGAACAAGAGTTGCATGCTTTTCCACTGCGCCAGGAAGGCATCCCAATTTTTTTTTTTTTAATGCATGAATGGATATAAATAAACTATAGTCCATCCAGACAATGGAATATTATTCAGAGCTAAAAGAAAACTAGCTATAAATCTATAAAAAGATATGGAGGAATCTTAAATGCATATTAATAAGTGAAAGAAGCAAATCTGAAAAGGCTGCATACTATATGATTCTAACTATGTTACATTCTGGAAAGGCAAAACTATATAGAGAAAAAGATCAGTGGTTGCCTTCTTGGAGAGGGGAGAACAGTCAGAACACAGAAAATTTTTAACACAGTAAAAATTCTCTATATGATTTAATAATGATGGATGGATGCTCATCATATGTTTGTCCAAGCTTATAGAATGTACAACACCAAGAGTGAACTGTACTATAAACTATGAACTTTGAACAATTATGATGTGTCAGTGTAGGTCCGTCCTTGGTAAAAATGTACTATTCAAATGAGTGATGTTGATAATGGAGGAGATTCTTCTCCTGGGGTCAGGATGTATATGGGATGTCATTATACCTTGCTCTCAGTTTTGTTGTAAACCTAAAACTTGTCTAAAAATAAATTATTCTTAAGGTTTATTTATTTGAGAAAGTGAGAGAGAGAGAGACTGGGGGGAGAGGGTGAGAGGGAATCTCAAGCAGATCTCAACCCTGAGATCATGGCCTGAGTGGAATCAAAGAGGATGTTCAATGGACTGAGCTAACCAGGTGCTCCTAAATCTTTAAACAAAACAAACAAAAGCAACACACAAAAAATTATCTGTTCCTTTTTTCTCTTCTTCTCGTGTTTCAATTGTGTGTATGTAGTTGTCCCACAGTTCCTAGATACTGAGGTGTTTTTTTTTTTCTCTCTCTCTTTTTTTTTTTAGTTTGATTTCCAGTTTTGGAGGTTCCTATTGGGATATCTTCAAGCTCAGAGATTCTTTCTTCAGCCACATGAAGTGTACTAACAAGTCCATCAAAGGCATTTTATATTTCCATTACAGTGTTTTTGATCTCTAGCATTTCTTTTTTATTCTTTCTAGAATTTCCATCTCTCTGCTTACCTTGCCTGTTTTTACATACAGTTTACTTTATCCATTAGATACCTTAGCATATTAATCATTATTGTTTTAAATTCCAGGTCTGATAGTTTCAATTTTCCTGTCATATCTGAGTCTGGTTCTGATGTATTCCCTGTATCTTCAAACTGCGTTTTTTTTTTGTTTGTTTGTTTGTGTTTTTGCCTTTAGTGTATCTTTTATTTATCTTTTTTTCTTGACAACTAGGCATGATGTACTGGGTAAACTGAACTAGTGTAAACAAGCCTTTAGCAAATTTTTGGTAAGGTGTCAGAGTGGGGAAGCACAGTATATTCTTAGATCTAAATCTTTTAGAACCTCTGCCTCTAGACTTGAACTTCATCAGTACTTCTCACCCTCCATCACCATCCCCCCTGCTACACCCTCTTATGTGAGACAGGATGGCCAGTGTGGGTTGGAGTTGGGTATTTCCCTTCCTTCAGGTCAGTTAGGTTATAATAAACCTCCAGCAGGTTAGGCTCCAGTTAACTCATTTCAGGCAGGACTTTGCAAGGACAGAGTACTCAGGAGTATTTCAAAATGGCTCCCTTTCCCTTCCCACTAAAAGAAACATGAGGGATTTTTCTCCAGTATTTACTGTTGGAACCTGGTAAATTCCAGAAGGTAAAACTTTCACAAGTGTGGGGCCCAGACTACTCCCTGGAGTTTTATCTCTCAAACTTGCCCACACTGAGCTTCCAGCAATTTGTCAACTGTAGTCCAGGTTTCCTTACCCCCACTGGTTCCCTTCAAGGTTTCAATCATTGGGTTTCTGTTTTCTTAAGCTGTGATTCTCGGTATATCCTTGTGTCTCCTCTATTTGGGGGTGGGGAGGCAGTGGTTTGTCTTGTGACCTCACTTCTCTTAAGGATCTGAGAGGAGCTGTTGAATTTTTATTTTGTTTAGCTTTTTACTTGTTGAGTGGAGACTTCCAGCTTCTTATAGCTGGATTCAAACCATGCTGTTTTCTTGAGAAAAGACTAACACTTAAGTGATGGATTCTTCTACCCTTCCACCTTTATCTTATTTTCTTCCTTCTCTTTCTTTTCTCTCTTCTTCTCTTTCTTTTTCCACATATTTTTCTCTCCTTTCAAGAATTCTTGTTATTTAAAATTTTATCTCAAAAAAAAATATTTTCCTTGGGATAAAGAGGAATCGTAGACTCTTTTATAATTGCACCAGGCTTTAGGAAGGACCTATAAGAGAAGCATATTAATCTATAGGCTCATTTCCTCAAAAAAGGAGATAAGAATCATTTCAGCAGCAAGAGCAAATAGCTTCCTGAATACCTGAGCTTTTAGGGAACATGGATAAGATACACAGAAACCAAAAACCAAAGCAAAAAGATATTTAAATATGACTTATTGGCTCTTAAGAATACATTTTGTTTTGATCTCTTTATCTAGAAAAGGTAGAAGTTTGTTTGGATAATTCTGAAGCCCTCTTCCCACTTTGGAATCCTATAATTATGTGATTATAAACACATTAGAATTATGATATTTTAGCAATGACAGAATTAAATTTAGTTCTGAAGCAGAAAATTAATAATTACTACAAGTAGGATGACCATATTAAAAACAAATTATCATCTTTGTTTCTCATTGTAAAAAATTATAGATTGGTAATGAAAGTATAAAAGATTAACTTTTAAGAAGGCTTAGTACTCAACTACCTACTACTTTCAAGTTAAAAGTTTCTGAATAATTTTGAATAAAGAATTTGAAAGAAAACACCATTAATTAATGATAGAGTTAAACATTATTCCATCTTCCATCATACTGAGATGATTAAAATCATAGGGAAATGGCATTAAATGTAGATTTGTTCTGATTATTTTGGATTCAAAAATTACTGATTGAAAAGTCTAAGGGAAAATTGTAACTTCAGTTCCCAGTTGAATCTAATTTTATGTTTGTCTTGTGTATTCAAATAGAGATCTCTTGATGTTTTAGCTAAGCAATTGTATGTGGAAAATAAACACTCAAATCAAGATGGAGAAAACAATGAAATAATCCTTTATTTATTTATTTATTTATTTATTTATTTATTTATTTAATAATTTATTTTTTAGAGCAATTTTAGGTTCATGGCAAAATTAAGAGAAAGATACTGAAAGGGAAACTTCCTATACTCCCCCTGCTCCCACACATGCATAGCCTCCTCCATTACCAGCATCCCCTCCTTAGAGTGGTACCTTGGTTATTATTAATGAACCTATGTCAACATATCACAGTCACCCAAAGTCCACCATTTGCATTACAGTTCACTCTTGGTATTATGCATTCTATGGGGTTGAATAAATGTATAATGACATTTATCTGTCATTATAGTATCATACAGAGCACTTTAACTACCACGCCCTAAAGATCCTCTGTTTACCTGTTCACATTTCCCCCCTGCAGCCCATTCTCTGCAGCCATTGATCTTTTTACTGTCTCTACAGTTTTGCCTTTTCCATAATGTCCTATAGCTGGAATTATACAGTATGTAGTCTTTCCAGATTGGCTTCTTTTAGTAATATGCATTTAAGTTTCCTCCACATTTTTTCATGGCTTGATAGCTCATTTCCTTCTAGTGCTGAATAATATTTCATTGTTTGGATCTGCCACAGTGTATTTATCCATTTGTCTACTGAAGTACATTTGATCACTTTAAAGTTTTGCCAATTGTAAATAAAGCTGCTAT
This sequence comes from Mirounga angustirostris, assembly GCF_029215605.1. NCBI lineage: Eukaryota > Metazoa > Chordata > Mammalia > Carnivora > Phocidae > Mirounga > Mirounga angustirostris. The sequence continues at coordinate 146,104,042 of NW_026991710.1, read as the reverse complement.
AAACATCCATGTGCAGGTTTTTGTGTGAACATGTTTCCAATTCTTTGGCCAAATACCAACGAGTTTGCTGGATCATATGGTAAGAGTATGTTTAGTTTGGGTGAAACCGCCGAACTGTTTTCCAAAGTGGCTGTCCCATTTTGCATTTCCTCCAGCAATGAATGAAAGTTTCTGTTGCTCTACATCCTTGTCAGCTTTTGGTGTTGTCAGTGTTGTGGGTTTTGGCTATTATCTCACTGTTGTTTTAATTTGCATTTCCCAGATGGCACAGATGTGGAGCATCTTTCTTATGCTTACTTGTCATCTGTCTAATTTCTTTGGTGAGGCATCTGTTCAGTTGTTTGGCCCATTTTAAAATCATGTTGTTTGTTTTCTTACTTATTGAGTGTTAAGAGTTTTTGTATATTTTGGATAACATCCTTTATCAGCTGTGTCTTTTGTAAACATTTTCTCCCAATCTGTACCTTGTCTTCTCGTTCTCTTGACATTGTCTTTCACAAAACAGAGTTTTTAATTCTAAACAATCCAACATATCAATTATTTATTTCATGGATCATTCCTTTGGTGTTGTATCTAAAACGTCATCACCATATCCAAGGTCATCTAGGATTTTTCCTATTGTATCTTCTAGGTATTTTATAATTTTATAGTTTTGGATTTTACTTTTGGGTTTTTGATGCATTTTGAGTTAATTTTTGTGAAGGATGTAAGGTCTGTAGAGATTCTTCTGTTTTTTTTTTTCCTATGTGGATGTTCAGTTGTTCTAGCACCATTTTTTGGAGAGACTGTCTTTGCTCCATTGTATTTCTCTTGTTCTTTGTCAAAGAACAATTGACTATGATATATGTGGGCCTGTTTCTGGACTCTATTCTGTTCCATCGGTCATTTGTCTATTCTTTCACAAATACCATACAGTTCTGATTATTGTAGCTTTACAGTACCTCTTGAAATTGGGTAGTGTGACATCCTTTGGCTTTATTCTTTTTCAATATTGTGTTGGCTACTCTGGGTCTTTTACCTAGTCTTTAGTTTTCTAAAGCATTCCTTACATAAATTCCTGATTTATTACTTTTACTTTTTGAGTGAAGTACAATTACTGTAAAAGTCTTTGTGAATGTATAACAGTTTTTATCAATTGTCTTAACGTAGTTAATATAAATGCATGCAAATACAAGTAAAGTTAGTTTGTCATGGTCTTAGAAATATATGCAAAAAAACTCTTGCTTGGTGCACCTGGGTGGCTCAGTCATTAAATGCCTGCCTTTGGCTCAGGTCATGATCCCAGGGTCCTGGGATCCAGCCCTGCATCAAACTTCCTGCTCTGCAGGAAGCCTGCTTCTCTCTCTCCCACTCCCCCTGCTTGTGTTCCCTCTCTCGCTCTGTCTCTCTCTGTCAAATAAAAAAAAAAATCTTTAAGAAAAAAACAAAACTCTTGCTTACTTTTCCTGTTGACTTTTTTTTTTTAAAGATTTTATTTATTTATTTGACAGAGAGAGTGAGAGAGCACAAGCAGAGGGAGTAGTAGAAGGGGAGGGAGAAGTGGGCTTCCTGTTCAGCTGTGGAGAACCTGTTGACTTTTAATCATTAATTTTGACTTATCTAATTTTTGTAATATATAAAGTGTAGACAGTCCTATATAGAAGTTAGATACCCCTTCATAATAGTTTCCTAAAATTTTCTATTTATTTATTATGTATATTTTATAGTCAGAGAGTTCAGTGAGTTTCTTGAGAGCAAAGACATATATATGAGTTTTGAGGAGAACAATGACTAAGCCTTTTTCCTAATATTACAGTTAAGAGCTCCAAAAGTCACCAGACCTTACTTTTTTTCTGACCATCTCCTTTCCCCCAGCAAATGAAAAGAATATTATGTGCTAGAATTTATAATACATTTTCTGGTATTAAACTTCAGCATACAAAACAAGAAATAACAGATGCTTATTTGAGCAGTTGGGATGACCTGAGATGATTGATAATTTTTAATTTTCTTTCTTTTTTAAAAAAGATGTTATTTATTTATTTATTTGAGAGAGAGAGAGATAGAGAGAGAGAGCACAAGCAGGGGAGCATCAGAGGGAGAGGGAGAAGCAGGCCCTCCCCACCCTGAGCAGGGAGCATGACTCTGGGTGGGATCCCAGGACCCCAGGACCCCAGGATCATGACCTGACAGGCAGACCCTTAACTGACTGAGTCACCCAGGCGCCCCATAATAATTTTTAATTTTCTATCACACTGGAGTCTGAAGACTATGTGGCTGACAGTTCTAAATCATGGGGCAGTAAGCATCTAGACTCTTAACTGTATTTCCTTGTACAACTCCATTAGTGATTTTCTTTAACCCTTTCAAATCTGGATAACTCAAAATACAATGTGCATCCATCATATTTACCTCTCTAAAATAGAAGCTTGGAGTTGTATTCTTAAAACAATCTTGATCTGAAAAGTCTCAGGTCTCTGTTGTTTGGCATGGAATGATCCTCAATGCAATAGATGCATCATTTGCTGTATGCAGAGGTTTCTAAGTTTATTTGAACATTTTTGCTTCTGTTGATACATCTAATTTTTCACAAATTTGAAATGTTCCTGTGAGCATCTCTTTGATTTCTTGACATTTAAAAAAATAAAAGCCCATTTCAAATTTCAAACAAATTAATACAGTGAATAGACTAGAATGATGTGTCAGCGGCTACATTTATAAACCTCTTTAACATTATTTGCTTGATCTTTTGAAAAATTTCAAGATTTGGGCTCTCTTGAAGATATATGCTGATTATTGGAAATTTAAAAGATTATTTCCCTCGGAGGATTTTTTTATTGAATTTTATTTCTACTAGCATAAATTTATAATAGAGCACTTAGAAAATCAATATTGTTTTCATTAGAATTTTTGAAATTGGTTATTGATGTATTAAACTTGGCAAATGACCCTTAAAAAAACTTTTAGAAGCCTTCAAATGACTCCCATCTTCTCAAGCCATTGAATATTACTTCATATACTATAATCCCTAGAAATATCTAGTTCTGGAGACTATGGGATGATATACTTTTGTTACTCAAGTCTATGTGCAGAGTGAAGATATTTATTGATTCTCCCTCTTTCTCTGTATGTATTTGGGTGACTGTGCTTCTAATAGACAGAAAGTCACACTTGTTAGATGCCAGTTTATCCTGTATATTCTACACTCCATGTCCTTGGATGTCAAATATAGAGCCTGAACAAACTGTTAGATCTGAAATGATATCTAGATTTTATGAAGTTGTCTCTTTTGTGTTCTGCCTACCTCATTAATGTTGTTTGCATTCCTAATGTGGAAAACATCTTTATTGGATGTGCTTCTTTGGTTTCAGCGTCACATAATGATGTGATCTTATATCCTAGGGCATTTTCCAGAACTAATTAAATTATTACATGTGTTTCAGTTAAAAGGAACCATTTGATGTTTTCCTAAGAGGCTAACTACATATAACTGCTGATCTATCATTCTAATATCATGTGTACTGAAACTAAAAGAATTCATGATCACCCACTACATTTCCTAAAACACATACATTTTCTCAGTGGTACATGAAGTGATTTTACCTAGTACATGGATGAATCCTTTTAATTTTTTTTAAAGAGAAGTAAGCCTTTATTTGTTTCACAGATTAATTAGGCTGAGTTAGTTGCTTTTGAATCTTTTTAATTTTAATAATTATATATTATTTTAATAGTTACATATTAATGTTATTTGTACACAGAAAAATATAGAAGAAGTTATCATTAACTTGATCCTAATGTTTAGGACAAATTGGGAAGAAACGTGGTTTGATTTAAGATGGCTTTAAAGAACAACATTAAGTAAACTAATAGTACCTATTCAAACTGTATATAGAAAAAGTTTTGAAAGTATGTAAATGCCTGCAATTTGATAATCACTGACCTAAATGAAGAGAGGATTCTGGAAGATAAAATGAACATTCTGATGTATGCAATCCTGGCCTTACCAGGTTATTGATAAGCTTTCAAATATTTGGTCTCAGATGAAGCTTACTTAAGGATAAACCTTACTGACTGTACTCTATTATTTAGAAAATCAAACTCATCCAGGCAGGGTTTTACACATAATCACAAAAATTATACATATATACACAAAATCTCTCAGTGTATGTATGTTAAGCACTAGTGTCAGGATAAAGATTTTTATACAGATTACAGTTGTTTTACTTTCATCATTTTAATGAGATTGCATTTTCTTCACCAAATTGATGTTATTTTAGGAGATCTGGTTTAACAAGAATTTCATATGACATATGAATAACACACTTTATTTTTTTCATCTTTATCGATACAGTACCAAAAGTCATAAAGAAAATGAGCTTACCGAGATTGAATAAAAGCATTTCCTAACATAAAACCTAGGGGTTTTTTTCCCTGTATTTTTATTTTGATAGTACAATTAATCAGGAAAGAACTATACTGCAGTAGAATAGATTTCATGATTTGCAGTAAAGGTTTCATAAAGATATATGATGAGACGCATTTGTCAATATCTTCATTGGTACAGACAAAAAGTAATCAAGTAGTCACTCAAAGATATACAAAACACAAGAAATAATTTGAAAGCTGTAAATGAACTACACCTGCAATTACACAGGTGACCCCTCCCAAAGACACAGACATCTAATCATGTCGGGAATATGCGTCAGCCAAGAAAGGACTGCATAGCATCACATCTTGTTGTCCCAATTAAAGGAACACTCCCTCATGCAACTCATATGTGAGAAAGTAAATATCATTTCAAACAGAGCAACAAGGGGTTGTGGACTCTACTCTGGGAGACAGAATTGGAGAGTGTTTTGAGAAGATGGCAGTAAATGAACTTCCATCACTTTGTATGTATGAGTGGTATGTACGAAGGATGTCCTATGGTCCTGTTTTTGTGTTTGTGATTACTGTGGACACTGATTAACTGGGACTCCGTTAGCTTTTTCTTCCATTTTTGTGAACCGGCACAGGTAAAGTGTTCATAAATTTACCACCTCATCAGTTCTGTTTGTGATAATAAATTCATGGGAGGAACGTTAGATAAAAGATAAAAGCCCAGCTCCATTTCTGGAGAGCTTTATTATAAGTTCAACCGTTTCTGATTCATCCCCAAACACAGTACTATAAATACTCCCCTTGTTCCTTGAAGCTGCCAAATAAAGTCCAGCTTTCGCAGGGACAGCAGAAGGTTACGTGGGGGGAGTAGTTCAACATGGAGTACACAATTTTTCAAAACATATGAACTTGGTAGTGATTATGCAGCTTTCTTCTCTACTTCTTTTTCTTTTTTTAATGATACAAAAGACTTTTCAGTGGTCAAACACTGTAAGTCATTAGGCAAATTCTAACAGGCCTTGAATGATTTCATACTAGGAAACTATAATGGTTAGTGCAGTTGTGTAATTTTTGTATAAACTTGAGACATTTTTTTTTTTTTTAAAGAGCAGGGAGCCCGACATGGGACTCGATCCTGGGACTCCAGGATCATGACCTGAGCCGAAGGCAGTCGCTTAACCGACTGAGCCACCCAGGCGCCCAAACTTGAGACATTTTAGAGGGCAAAAGAGAGCACTACTAATAATTATGGTGGTATGCTAGTCATAAAATGAAACTATTCACAGCATATTGAAGCAGTCACTCTACCTATGGCCCACACAGTTCTGCAGTGCACGCACTGAGTATAAACAAACTTCCTACTATAGTTGACAGTATCATATCTTTATAAAACTTGTATGGCACACAATGAAATCTCCCACTTTAGCACAATATACTTCCTTTCTAATCAATTGTATGATCAAAAAATTACAGAGGGGCGCCTGGGTGGCTCATTCCATTAAATATCTGACTCTTGATTTCAGCTCAGGTCATGATCTCGGGGTCCTGGGATTGAGCCCCAAGTTGGGCTCCCTGCTCAGCAGGGAGTTCCCTTAAGGATTCTTTCTCTTCCTCTCCCTCTGCCCCTCCCTCTGCTCTCTCTCTCAAATAAATAAATCTTTAAAAAAATTACAGAATTAATTTTAGTAATGTCTATGTTACACTGCCTGTCTTTTTTTTATTTTTTATTGTTATGTTAATCACCATACATTACATCATTAGTTTTTGTTGTAGTGTCCCGTGATTCATTGTTTGTGCATAACACCCAGTGCTCCATGCAGAACGTGCCCTCTTTAATACCCATCACGAGGCCAACCCATCCTCCCACCCCACTCCCCTCTAGAACCTTCAGTTTGTTTTTCAGAGTCCATCGTCTCTCATGATTCATCTCCCCCTCCAATTTCCCCTTCATTCTTCCCCTCCTGCTATCTTCTTCTTCTTCTTTTTTTTTTTTAACATATAATGTATTATTTGTTTCAGAGGTACAGATCTGTGATTCAACTGTCCTGCACCGTTCACAGCGCTCACCATAGCACATACCCTCCCCAGTGTCCATCACCCAGTCACTCCATTCCTCCTACCCCACCCCCCATTCCAGCAACCCTCAATTTGTTTACACAGCCTGTCTTTTTGCACTGCCTCTTCCCTTAGCCTGGAATGCCCTTCCTTCCAGTATATACAGAGTTTCATCTATTACTGTTCAAACATCTCTTATCAGTGAGACCATCTCTGATCACCATACCTAAAATACCAACATTTTCCAAAACTCCTTATCCCTCTTTCCTGTTTTACTCTTTCTCCTAAGAATTTAGCACAATTTAACATAACATATGCAGTCAGTTATCCCATAATGTGACATATGTGTTTCTGAAAGTCTTCACACATTATACAAAATTGTATAATGAAAATCACAGGGCTATGTGGAAAAAATGAAATTAGGTTACTATGTTCAAAAATTTTGTCAGTAACACATTAAAAAAAGATCAGAATTTAATGAAAACTATAGCACAGTTTTAAATATTGTTAAAAAACTGGGAAATATATGAATTCTATAATAAATATGGCATGGACCCTTGAAAAAGACCTGAAGATTGCTTGTGGAGGCAGGTGTCAGAGGTCCAGCATTTATTTATTTATTTATTTATTTATTTATATTTTATGATGTTATGTTAATCCCCATACATTACATCATTAGTTTTAGATGAAGTGTTCCATGATTCATTGTTTGTGCATAACACCCAGTGCTCCATGCAGGACGTGCCCTCCTCAATACCCACCACCAGGCTAACCCATCCCCCCACCCCCTCCCCTCTAGAACCCTCAGTTTTTTTCTCAGCGTCCATAGTCCCTCATGGTTCATCGAGGGCCAGCATTTAAAGAGTTGTAGCTTCAGAGTCATGTTGAAGTGGTGGAAGGAGGTCATCTGAAACCAGACTGAGAGTTGCAACACCAGAAGTGGCTGAGTGTGGCTTATACTGCATGTGGTAAACAAGGGTAACTCGTAGATGTTGAGGGATGTGTGTGCGTGTGTGTGTCTGCAGGCACATTTGTGTTTATTTCTGTGTGGCTTGCTTCAGCCAAATGTAGTCTTCCGCTTTCGCCTATTGGGTCTTGTGAAGGAAATTGTGCAAAGGCAAAAGAAATGTGCACTAGCACCAAATCGTTGCCTTGTATATACTTGTGTGTGTGTATAAATATGTATATATACATATACATGTATCATATGTATCTATATAATATCAACATATATGCATATATCATATGTATATATACGCATACACATATACACATATGTGTTGCCTGTACAAATATATACATATAGAACATATATTATACATACATATACTATATATTACATACATATACATATATTACATACTTAACATTCCTATATATGACCTTAGAACAAATACACATTCTCAAAAATGTTACAGTAGAACTGACTTTACTTCACTATTTTTCTTTTTAATTTCTCTGTCTCTCACACACTAGAATGCACATTGTGTGATGGCAAACACTTTTTTTTTCTTTAAATATTTTATTTATTTATTTGACAGAGAAAGACACAGCTAGAGAGGGAACACAAGCAGGGGGAGTGGGAGAGGGAGAAGCAGACTCCCTGCCGAGCAGGGAGCCCGATGCGGGGCTCGATCCCGGGACTCCAGGATCATGACCTGAGCCGAAGGCAGTCGCTTAACCAACTGAGCCACCCAGGCGCCCAATGGCAAACACTTTTAAACTAATTTTTGTGCTGGTGTTCCTACAACATATAATAGTAGACACATAAATATTTGTTGAATATTTGTTGAATGAATGGGTGTGCTTAAAATATCTTTAATGACCTGAGCCCTTCTTACCTCTTGAATCTTAATTCTCATCATCTTCCTTTGGAATACCCATAACCCTGTTACCCCCTCCCCCGACCCCCCTCCTCTCTATAACCCTCAGTTTGTTTCCCGGAGTCCAGAGTCTCTCATGGTTTGTGTCCCTCTATGATTTCTTCCAGTTCAGTTTTCCCTCCCTTGCCCTATGATCTTCTGTGCTGTTTCTTATATTTCACATATGAGTAAAACCATATGATAATTGTCTTTGTCTGACTTGTTTCACTTAGCATAATACCCTCCAGTTTCATCCATGTTGATGTAAATGGTAAGTATTTATCCTTTCTGATGGCCGAGTAATATTCCATTATATTAAATGAGCTGGAATATTTTAATTTCAAACTTCCCAGGAAAGAGGTTTCTAAGCCCAGCATTGATCAGGTGTTTACATTTGTTCCAGCCATCTATGTTTAAAGATGGAGTTACGGGGCACCTGGCTGGCTCAGATGGTTAAGCGTCTGCCTTCAGCTCAGGGCATGATCTCAGGGTCCTGGGATCGAGCCCCATGTCAGGCTCCTGGCTCAGCGAGGAGTCTGCTTCTCCCTCTCCCTCCACACCTCTCCTCTGCTCATATTCCCTCTCTCTCTCTCTGTCACATGAATAAAAAAAAAAAAAAAGAAAGATGGAGTTATGCTTTACAGTCATAACTTAAAAAGCTAGCTATATAACCTACTAAATCATGATAAGCCAGAAGCCACAAAGTTAATGTTGCACTGTAAGTATTGATACACAAGTGCATGAAATTTATAAAAGCACAAAGACGGGCGCCTGGGTGGCTCAGTTGGTTAAGCGACTGCCTTCGGCTCGGGTCATGATCCTGGAGTCCCTGGATCGAGTCCCACATCGGGCTCCCTGCTCACCAGGGGGTCTGCTTCTCCCTCTGCCCTCTTCCCTCTCGTGCTCTCTGTCTCTCATTCTCTCTCTCTCAAATAAATAAAATCTTAAAAATAAAATAAAATAAAATAAAAAAGCACAAAGACATTCTATTGATATAAACAAACTAAGGGATTACAAACTTTTGGGTAATATGCTATATAGCATAAGTATGAATGACTAGCATTACTGAGTTATTCTTGATTCATATTAATAATACTTTGTTATTTTAATTTTATCTCTTTCACATTATTTTTTTCATTTCTTAATTTGATTTCAACTATGATGCTTTGGCAAAGTTAGTCAAAGAATATTTAATATATGAAAATTTAAAACTACAACTAACAGGCACCAGAGATAAGTCAAACAACTATTGTAGGCTTTTTGAATACCAAGTAAATTCTTTAGGAATCAACTAATTCATTGGAATAACATTGGGCAGAGATTTTCAAAGACTCTTAAGGAGACTTTATCAAAATCTGAGTTTTTTCACTGCCACTATCAAACTCAGACTACTATTGTTTTCTAAGAAAGTTTGTCCTTGAAGTTGATGTTGGCTGTCCCGTTGAAATGTGCCACTATTGTTGTTCATGAGTGCATGTTCTATGTTTTAGATGTGTTGGAATTAAAAAAAGTAAAGACTTGAAAAATTTGGGGCTAAGGACCCTAGGGAGCATCCTTATGCATTCTGCTGTGTATGCTTTTCAAATTTAACTGAAAAAATAATTGGTAAGCATGGTTGTTCATGCATACTTAGGTATATGCACAAAACTATGCTAGTTCTTGATTAGGAAAACAAACAAACAGGAAATCGGTCATTTTAAGGAGGATTTTATAAGATCAAAACTTTACTTGGTGTTACAATATTTCCAGAAGGGATAAATCAGAGTTAATAACATCTAAAAGAAATATTGGGCAAGATGAATAAAATAAACTCACACGAACACTGGGAAATATCCATGAGTTTTAGTACTTGATAATCCTAGTGATCAGTTTATCTCATGGTAAAATAAAAATATTTAAATCTTCAATGCACTATGCTAAAAGGCATTACTTGTCTTTGCTTCCTCCTGAAGAAATCCAGTATTTAAATGCATAGATTAAATACATTTGGCAAATACGTATATTAAGGTAAGTGATATTAAATGGCAGAAAAGAGTGAGAAGTGACCAGAATGTAAAACTGGGCAAAATGCCATTTCTTGAGTAAGGCAAAACTCAAACATGCAGACACCAAGACTGATATGCTTTTATAATTCAATTGAGAAAGAAATTTGGGAAATTATATTTATTTATTTCTCAGCTCCACTCCTCATGCCTGGGGAGAAAAATTTAGTATTTAGCTTTGTTTTAAATACTTAAAAATAATAATTGCAGAGAATACCTAGTTTTTCTTACGCATTTCTTTTTTTTAAATTATTATTATTATGTTATGTAATCACCATACATTACATCATTAGTTATTGATGTAGTGTTCCATGATTCATTGTTTGCCTATAACACCCAGTGCTCCATGCAGAACGTGCCCTCTTTAATACCCATCACCAGGCTAACCCATCCTCCCACCCCCCTCCCCTCTAGAACCCTCAGTTTGTTTTTCAGAGTCCATAGTCTCTCATGGTTCATCTCCCCCTCCGATGTCCCCCCTCCTTCATTCTTCCCCTCCTGCTATCTTCTTCTTCTTCTTCTTCTTTTTTTTTTTTTTTAACATATAATGTATTATGTCTTTCAGAGGTACAGAGATACAGGTCTGTGTACACATTTATTTCTTAAGGGCTAGTGTCATAGCATTGGTTATTGGAAGAAAGTTAAGCATGTAAAGAAAGAGCTCCATTTGAGGCAAATGAAGGTAAAACCCTTGGCCCCTGTCTTCATCCTTCACTAAAGAAACAAATTATCTGTAGTGAATAACAGTCAGGTAGGGAGTCTGTACTACTTAAGAGTTTTGTTATTCTTCTTTTGAGTGTTTTTAAGTTATTTATTGAAAAGAAATATTTTCTTGATTTTACCATCTATATTATAAGTTATAGCTCTGTTGTTGGAAAAAAACATTTAGTTGTTTTGTTTCATTTCAGGAATGGGATATTTTCTACAATTTACCTTCATAATGTTTTTCAGTATCTTATTCTGAAATGTTCATGTAAAACTGTTCAAAATTCAGATAGGTTCTATGGTAAAGGAGTTCATAATATTCAATGACATTCTATTATTAATCACTCTAGTTTGGTATTCTAGTGCGAAGGTTTCCAGTATAAATAACGGAACAAATAGCCATTAACTTTGCTTTATTCCTGAACAACATTTAACATTGGAATCCTTCAAAATTAATAGTGAATTGTCAAATGATTTATAAAATGATCCTTAAGAAGAAGCAAAGAAAAAAATCGTAAAAAGCATTTGTCTGATATGGTTTAATTCATAAGCCCATATCACATACACACACAAACACCCCCACACACAGACAGTAAGACTCAGAGAGACAAATAAGCATCTCCAATATAATATTGATGGATGAACAAAAGGGCAAAATTTGGTAAGAAATCTACTGTATAAAGCAAATATGATCATTTGTCAAAAATTACAGTTATTGCTGAAAGAAATAATTGTCATAGAGTCTGTTTCAAGGTTTAATAAATTGTTTCAAAGCGAATAACCTGACAAATGAATTCATTTTGACCTGGATTTATATACATTGTAATAAGAAAACTGGTTAAAGAGATAAAAATAATTTAAATTTGTAAATGAAGCACATAAGATATAATAGGAATGTTGCAGAGAATCAAAAGGAACCTCTCCTAGCTCTCTCTCTCTCTTTAACATGTGTATTAGAAAAGAACATTTCAAGGATTTTAGGTTTGTATGAGTTTTCAACAAGTAAATATCTCAAATAAAAGCAGTTTAAAGTTTGCTTCATTCCCTGAGGTACTGATAGAAATCATGACTTCTCAGAAGGGAAGCTAAATTTTCTGCCTCAGCTCAGCTCAGTTTGGGAATTGAGAATAATTCTGTCCATAATTGCTTATTTGGCAATTTGGCCTTGGTGTTCTAGATTGTTGGCTTATGGAAAGTGGGAGAGCAAGTCCACAGTAGCACAAATGAAGTAAATTTGTCAAGCGACAAGCTTTGTTCTCATTTTCTATTTTGTAACTTCTAATTCCAGCACATAAAGGGACATTGTAGATAAGTTGTACAGAGGGAAATCCTTGGTGTACTTTAAGATTATTCAGTGGGTAAAAATAAGTGCTTTTGCTTTGCAGAAGCAGAAATAGAGAAATGGCTTTAGAGTTTATAAGGTTTTAGAGTTTATTCTGGTCATAAGTACTGTCGACTGTTGATAAAATTGATGTGGGTTTCATGGATAGAATTTACAATAACATTTACATTGGAGTTTTGAAAATATAAAGATTAAAGAAGTTCTGTGGTTTTGCTGAAGTTCACTACCTTTAGTCAGTAATGAAAGAAGTACACTTAGCTCTTCCTTATGATAATAAATTTGCATCATTTTAATAACTTTAGACATTCAAAGAGGAGATAATATACTTTTAGAGGGAGTGACTAGGAATCATTAAATACCGGGTGTTGATGGCTTACATAACAGAAGATGCTTTCAGTGTGCTGAATGGTCCTTAACTCATGTCTCTTTGAAGGGGTTTGCTACAAGAATAACTTTCCTAACTTCCTGACTTACTCCATGTGACCCAGGTCTTCACTTCTCCCTCCCCACAGAGAAAAAATGAATCATCTGACTGGTGGGTGATATTCATTTGCCCCCACTTTTATGGAGGCAGAATCTTTAGTCACTTGGGGCTTTATTCCTCTTTCCCTTTCTTCTCGACATTACAAGGAAGATATATTTAATACATGTGTCTATTGAGAAGAGCTGAACCTTTCCTTAGGTGGGCTGCACCAACCTCAGCACTGGAGGGAGGGAGCTAAGGACAGTGTGTTATCACTTCTGGCTGAGATTAAAGTTACTTTCTCCAGTTGGCTTCAGTGAAAATATCTGATATTTTGAGCTTGATTTTTCTTTCTCCATGTTTTAATTATCAACTGGCTCTAATTTTTCAAGAGAAAGAAATAAATGTTACTTATTAGCTCCTAATATCCCAAAGTATAAAAGAAATTCCTCAAAAGTTATATTGTTGTTTTAGTGTAAAAATTTTTTTAAAAATGTACTACTATAGGAGTGTTGAAAATTTTTAAAAAATGTACTACTATAGGAGTGTTGATTGAGTACTTAATAAAGTATTCAGCAACTTTATTAGTCAGAAAATTCCTCATGGGTTCTTTGTAAAGTTAATCTATTTATTTACATATGTATTTATTTATTTTTAAAGATTTTATTTATTTATTTGACAGAGAGAGAGAGAGAGAGCACAAGCAGAGGCAATGGGAGAGGGAGAAGCAGTCTCCCTGCTGAGCAGGGAGCCCCATGTGGGGCTCGATCCCAGGACGCTGGGATCATGACCTGAGCCGAAGACAGATGCCCCAAGTTAATCTATTTATTATTCAAGATATAATCAAATGTGTCATTTGATTATAATCCTTGTATATGAAGAGTAACACAAGTTTAATTTATTCCATGTTATGGAACAGTGGTAAAAATCTGGAGTGTGCATACCCCACGGGTTGAACAAGACAGGTTATATAGCTAAGGAAGAAAATAGAACTTCCACTGACTTTTATCTTAAAGAGAAAATAAGTTATGATTTGTAAATATATGAATTGACCCAGGTATTCTCACTTATTCCATTTTTCAAATATTCTTTTTTTTTAAAGATTTTATTTATTTATTTGACAGAGAGAGAGCACAAGCAGGGGGAGGGGCAGAGGGAGAGGGAGAAGACTCCTCATTGAGCAGGGAGCCCCATGTGGGGCTTGATCCCAGGACCCCAGGATCATGACCCGAGCTGAAGGCAGATGCTTAACTGACTGAGTCACCCAGGTGCCCCCATTTGTCAGATAATCTTGATTGTTCATGTGAAGAAGGTGTGAGAGATCCAAAAACTTGGAGGGATTACAGAGATGTCTTTATTGCTCACTTTTGGCCTAAGGTTGGATAGGTGGTTTTTCTGGTTGCAGTGTATATTTTAAAATTAAACAAATTCACAAAACACACAAGTGCAAGGAAAGTATGGGTTGAAAATGATACTAATAACATAGTAAAAAGTAAAAACAAAGGTAAATAACAGGCTTAATGCTTCTACTTCTGGAATTTTTATAAGGCGAATTATGTTAAATTCAGCCAATTGAAACCTTTAATTAACAAAGAACTTGAGGTGGGGTGCTGCAAACAATAAAAAATATATGATATTGATTTAATGACAGTGGACTATGGGATGTGAACATTGGGAGTTAAAAAGCTATTGACCTTTTGGTTGTATAATAGAGCATTTGTTCTAAGTGTTTAATTTTGTGCTTTGGGACAGAGCTGACCAAGAACAATAGGACTAATTAGTATAAATAGGAAGAAAATAATCAAGAGTGTGGCAAATACTGGCATGTTTGGCTTTCAGTATAGGTCTGAAATAAGAGAAATGAACATAGGGCTGAATTAGGTAGTGTGCAGGTGGGGTTTAAAAAAAATACTTTGTTGAGCAAGGTACATGTGTTGTCTTCAATTTCAGTTGACGGAGGGTCAACTTGAAAGGCTGAAAAAATGTTCTTGCGCTCCAAATGAATGTTATCTAACAGATGTCTGTGAAACCATAGCCTTAAGCAGGGTAAAATGTTCCTGCCATAAGCCTTTTCAAGAACCTCCTTATAAGATGTACCTGCTAGTCAATAGGAGGCCAGTATCTTGCCTACTGTTGAAATTACTGTGTTTTCATCACTTAAGGCTCTTGCTTAAATTGCTTTAAAGCACAGGCAATTAAGCTAAAGCCTTTGGGACTTTGCAGAGTGGAGAAACCATTAGATAAAATAGGAGACTTTAAAGATATGTCTAAGATATTTGGTTGTAGTTATTCATATAAGGAACTGACTGGAAGCCGATAAACTGGAAGTTTCTAAGTTTCTAAGGCAGTCATATCACCAGAGAAATACCTAGCCTCCCCGGAAACAACTTGCAACCTTTCCTCAGAAGACCATCTCCAGATGTGCAAACTCACGTCAACAAAAATTCGCCTATGAAAGCTGTGAAGCTACCAGGGAGTGCACCTTCACTGTTCCAAGGAAGTTCCACATCGGAAGAAACAGTAATTGTGGAAAATAATAGATAAGGCAATGTCTGCAAAAATCAGCAAAAGGAATGTACTCTTTTGATGTGGCAAGGGGGTCCTTACTATTCCATTCAGTGAGATTACATAATTGTTTTGAACCAGTGACTGTTGTGTATTTATTATTCTCTCTTTGCCTGATTCGCAGCTTTTACTGTCCTTAATTCCTATTATTCTATGTATTTTTTCTTTCTTTTAAGGTTGTCATGTTTAGGGAAAGAATCTTGTGTTTTAGGTTATTTGTTTCTAGTCCACGCAGAGCTACATCCAGTCCCAATGGAAAGAAAAATTCATCATCCAGAAAATCTGGAGTTTGAAAGTCATGCAGTTACTACTTGGGTCTGTGGATTGTCTGTCTAGGGAAGGCAATGATTGTTCTCTACATTGGAAGAAGTATGCAAATTTGATGTATTTATGAAAGTCCAAAGCCCCTGAAGTGTTATGAATTCCTAGAAGTGAGGCACTTACAAAGCATTTACAGATGTCCAATCCTCTTTACTCGGCTCAAACAAAGGATGCAATTTGTAATGTAGCTTGAACAAAGAGTAAAAGTAATTTCAAAGCAAAATGCCATAAAGCATTAGGGACTATGTCCCATAGTCCTTCATGAATTTCCCTGAGTGAGTAAATTTATATCCCAGTGATAGGTGGATTAGCATCATTTCTTCTCTGCTTTTACATCTAGTAAAATTATGTCACAGTCTTTAATATTTAAGGTTAAGACTACTGGCACTATCTGGAAAAGTTTGGTGTATGGGCTAAATTGTGTCCCACATCAAAAAAGTCCCAAACACATCTGAGATTAGCCCATCATGTGTTTAAAATTTGATGTTCTATACCACCAATATATATTTCCTTAATTATAACACTGCATTATGTTATAATGCTATGCACTGCAATAGCCACATCATCTACCACTTTACACTCGTGTCTGTGTTTCAGGTACCACAATCCTTGGCCAAAGTGAGTGGGTAATGAATTATAATCTACATTTCAAGGACTAGGGTCTTTCCAGAACTCAGCAACACATAGGCTTTGGGGTAACCTAACTTCAGAATTTTAAAACAATTCTAGATAGATGCTTTGAGTTGGGGTTTGACTATAGAAGGGTTGCTATACAAAATGGATCATATGTGTGTTACAGCAGATATTTGCAATTGCCTACCCAATACTTATGTTCCATTTTTTTTTCCTTTTGACATGCATATTTTGTTCAGAGCATCATTTCTTCTCTGCTTTTACATCTAGTAAAATTATGTCACAGTCTTTTATATTTAAGGTTAAGACTACTGGCACTGTCGGGAAAAGTTTGGTGTATGGGCTAAGTTGTGTCCCGTCTCAAAATTCATATATCGAAGTCTTAACCCAGCACTATGTCACAATGTGTTATCTTTGGAGATAGGGTCTTTAAAGATTTATTTATTTATTTGAAAGAGAGAGAGAGAGAATTCTCAGGCAGACTCCCTGCTGAGTGTAGAGCCTGACTTGGGGCTCAATCCCAGGACCCTGAGATCATGACCTGAGCCAAACTAAAGAGTTGGATGCTCAACCAACTGAGCCACACAGAAGCCCCTGGAGATAGGGTCTTTAAAGAGTTACTTAAAGCACACTGAGATTATATGCATAGTCCCTACTGTAATATGACTCATATCTTTATAAAAAGAGATTAGGATTCAGACACATCTAGGTAAGACTATGTGAAGGCAAAGAGAGAAGACTGCCATCTATAAGACAAGGATAGAGGTCTCCAGAAGAAACTAATCCTATTGATACCATGATCTTGGACTTCTATCCTCCAAAACTGTGAAGAAATCCTAGTGTAAGGGATTTTGTTATGGCATCCCAAGAATAATGTGTTTCGCTTTGTTTGCAGTACCACCGTTATTCCTTGTCACTTCATTGTTCTATCTGCATGGAACAAGGACAGAAGAATGGAAGGATCAATCATCTTGTCCTTGCAAGATGGCAGAATGGAAATATGAAATTCAGTCATATAACAAATAAGCATAGGAAAACATGCCCCACATCCTATGTCATCAGGGAAACACAAACTAAACAACATGAGATACCACTACACTACTTCAGACACTGAGGGGCTAATACCTAGGACTATATAGTTATTAATGGACACTGGAGTTAGCATGCCCAAGTATGAATCCTTTACTTAACCTTTTCCTGTATCTCTGTTTCCTCGTATATAAAATACAAATAATATATACCTCAAAGAGTTGAAATTAAGATTAAATGAGGTAATATGTGGAGAGTGTTTAGGACAATGCCTTATGTAGAGTAAGGTCTCATAACGGCTATTAGCTGTTATAACTATTCTTGTTATCTTTACCTTTCTCTCTGTAATTGATCCCTTGTTCATGTTTTGTCTCAGGCAATCCTTGAATACTAAACATATTAAACACAATAAAAATCTAACTGGGGGCAAAGATGATACAATGGAGCAAAGACAATCTTCAACAAAAGGTGCTGGACAATTGGACATCCACATGCAAACAGATGAATCCAGACAACAGACCCTAAACCCTTCACAAAAATTAACTCAAAATGTATCACAGAACTCAGTGTAAAATGCAAAACTATAAACCTCCTAGAAGGTAACATAGGAAAAAAATCTAGATGACATTGGGCGTGGTGAAGACTTTTTAGAGACAGTGCCAAAGGCATGGTCCATGAGAGGAAGAATTGATAAGCTGAACTTCATTAAAATAAAAACATCTGTTCTGTTAAAGGCAATGTCAAGATAATGAGAAGACAAGCCACACACTGGGAGAAAATGTTTACAAAACCACATCTGATAATGGACGGCTATGCAAAATATACAAAGAGCTCTTCATGCTCAAAAATAAGAAAATAACCAACCATGGGACGCCTGGGTGGCTCAGTCGGTTAAGCGTCTGCCTTCGGCTCAGGTCATGATCCCAGGGTCCTGGGACTGAGTCCCGCATCGGGCTCCCTGCTCCGCAGGGAGCCTGCTTCTCCCTCTGCCTCTGTCTCTCTGTCTCTCATGAATAAATAAATAAAATCTTAAAAAAAAAAGATCTTATTAAAAAAAAAAAAGAAAAGAAAATAACCAACCTGATTAAGGGCCTAAGACCTTAAAAGACTCCTCACCCAAACAAGATATACATATAACAAATAAGCATAGGAAAACATGCTCCACATCCTATGTCATCAGGGAAACACAAACTAAAACAACATGAGATACCACTACACAACTATTAGAATGGCCAATTCTGGAACACTGACAAAATCAAATGTTGCTGACAGTATGGAACTCTCATTTGTTGCCAGTGAGAATACAGAATGGCACAGCAAGTTTGGAAGACAGTTCAGCAGTTTCTTATAAAACTAAACATACTCTTACCATATAATCCAGCAATCATGCTCCTTGGTATTTACACAAAGGAGCTGAAAACTGTGTTCACACAAAAACCCACACACAGGTGTTTGTAGCATGTTTATTCATAATTGCCATGAACCAAGATCCTTAAGGAGGCGAACACATAAATAAATGGTGGTACATCCACGGAATGGAATATTATTCAACACTGAAAAGAATGTCCTATCAAGCCATGAAAAGATCTGGAGGAACCTTAAGTGTATATGAGATTGAGCCCCGCATTAGGCTCTGAGCTCAGCAGGGAGTCTGCTGGAGATTCTCTACCTCTCCCTTTCCTTTTGTCCCTCCCCCTACTTTCCCTCTCTCCCAAAATAAATAAATAAATTTTTTAAATTTATAATAAAAAATAAAAAAATACCTTTTGTGTATCAAAAGGTATTTTCAATAAAGTAGAAAGGCAAACCCTAGAACAGGAGAAAATATTTGCAAATAATACATATAATAAGGGATTTATATCTAGAATATTTTTTTAGAAGTTCCTAAAATGCAACAACGAGAAAACAACCCAATTTAATAATGGGCAAAGGAGTTGAATAGACATTTTTCCACAGAAGATATATCAATGGCCAACAAACACATGAAAAAATGTTCACATCATTAATCATTTAGGGAAATCCAAATCAAAACCACAAGGACATACCAATTTACACTCATTACTTTGACTATTGTAAAAAAAAAAAAGAAGAAGAAGAAGAACAATTGAAAGCAGGAACTTGAACAGATATTTGTACAGTGATGTTCATAGCAGCATTATTTATGATAGCCTAAAGGTGGAAACATCCCAAATGTCCACTGATAGATAAATGAATAAGCACAATGTGGTATATACATATAAGAGAATATTATTCAACTTTAACAAGGAATGAAGTTCTGGTACATGGATGACCTTTGGAGACATTATGCTAAGTGGAATAAGCCAGACACAAAAGTATAAATATGGTACAATTCTTTTTATGTGGGATAACTGGAATAATCAAATTCACAGACACAGAAAATAGAATTAATGGTTATCAGGGGCTGAGGGCAGAAAATGGGGATTTATTGGATAATGGATGCAGAGCTTCAGTAGGGATGATGAAAAAGTTCTGGAGTTGGATAGTGGTGATGGTAGTATAACAACATGATTATTCTTAATGTCACTACATTGTAAATCTAAAAATGGTTAACATGACAAATTTTATGTTACATATATTTTGTCACAATAAAAAATGAAAACATGCACACTTATATACTAGTATAAGGATGAAGACAGATACGTATTTTTTCACTTTCCATTTTGGTCTATGACATATTTTGAGTTAATTTTTGTGAAAGGTGAAAGTTTTGTGTCTAGATTCATTTATGACATATGAATTCATAAGCCAGACACTGGATATGAGACACCTAAGTAAGAATCATTTCCGTGGGGAAGGTGCATCTGGACAGATGAAACAATTTTTGAAGGGGCTAAGAGCTGAGAAATGTCTGCCACTAATATTCCTAGTGACTGAACTAACAGATCAACATTGAAGGGAGAGGTCAGTTTCCTTCAAAACTAGACTTCAGACACTATCTTCTCTGCCCCATTGTATAGCAGCAATCCAATTTCTCCTTGGTAGTCATGATCAATCACCCCAGCTAGTATAGTGTTGCCTTTCTTTGCCAGTTTGTTCAAGCTGCATGAGAGCACAAAAAGCCAGGGGTCATGTGTAGTTTCCAGTTTGATGGAATCGTAACTGTGCTGCTAGAAGGAAACATTCTTCTCTTCTCTAGGTCCTAAGAAGCCACTTTATATTTGGTTAAAAATTTAGGATGCAAAAGTTATTGTGATTAACTATAATCACGAGTAAATGTACTTTCATCTCCATTTCCTATCTCCTAGAGAAAAGCCTCAACTATTAGCCATTAGTATAAGATCTATATTACATCCTGAAGAATGGTATGCCAACCTCTTAGGATGTTGCCTTCCAAATGACCTGTAACTGAGTCTTCATCAGATCCTCCCAATGCTCTACCAAACCTGTTGCTTCTGAGCGATATGGTACACGGTAATACTAGTGAGTCCCATGGATAGTTAACCCATCACCTCACCTCTTACCATAAAAAACATTCCCTATTAGAGAAGATATTATATAGGATCGGATGGTCATGAACAAGACAAGATTTGTATCCAAATATGGTGGCACTGGAATAAGAATTTAGGCAATGATTATAGGAATTGGTATATATTCTTAGGAGGACAAATTGCTCTCTCTATAAAGGAAGAGGCTCAATAGAATAAAGCTATCACCATATTGCTAGTTGGTACTCCTACAAATCCCATCAAAATATCAATAGTAGCCTTTGTTGTTAGCATTTGGAACATGGAAGTAGTGGTAGGTGGATCAGATATTTCATTGAAACCATGCATTCCCTCTAACCGTGACATTCATGGCCACTTTGTGCATGGGCTCATAGATCAAGGATCAGCTGCTCTGATAATGATGCTGAATGATACTTGCAGGGTGACCTTTCTTGATCACTTGATTACTGAAAGCCTTACTTTCTGTGGATGCTTTGTAATGTTCTTTTATAGAAAATATGAATATGTCCATAATTTTATAGAGTCCACAAATATATAGCATATTTAGAAAGACAATTTATATATTTTTTCTGTCCTTTTCTGTCACCAACTTTTCAATTTTTTTCTTTTAGACTCTCTTATAATTCAAACAACCTGTTAGCTATAGCCTATTAATCACAGTAAATTTGTACCTTAAGCAATCTCTTTTCCCATAAAATGGTACATATTTACACACACAGATATATATACATATGTATATATGTATCTGTCTATCTATCTATAATTATCAGATCTATTCTCTGAAGTTATATCCACTGAAAGAATTTCCCTTAACCCCTGTTACCCTGAATAGGGTTGTAATGGCATCTTCAAGTTAATGCCAGCACATTGCACAGGTCATTATATAAATCAGGTCTCAACTTTTTCCAGCTTTGTCAACCAACTATAGAAAACTTCATATGTGGCTACAGATGTTAGCTAAGGGAAAGACACCCAAGAAGTAAGAGCAAGTACTCCGGGCTCAATTAGTTGTGCCATCTGATTACAAGTCCAGTATACCTTCTGGGCCTGCTTAGGCCCAGTCTTGGTACACCATATCCATTTAATAACATAATGTTGCTATATATGTTCATCTTTATGATTCACTGGATCTGATAACAACCTCTTCCTGAGAGGTGTTAAGTTTGCATAGACACTTAGGATCCCATGGTGAGCATCTGTCGTATAAAAGGTTCCAAAAGCTACCATGATCTGCTTTCCAAAGGGAGAATAACTGTCAGTAAAGGAAGGCATGACACTATGCAAGAACCCTATGTATCTAAATTGTGTTTGAAATCTTTGAGCTAGCCTGAGATGCTATAAAACATCCCTGTATGTCACAGATACTACTGGTATCTTTGAGTACATGGCTATGAAAGTAACTGGGCAGGTTACCTGCATTATCTGTTGCACAGTTTTCTCTTAACTCCATTCCACACTGATATTTGACAGCCTAACAGGCTACCATATAGGTCTGAGCACTACTCCAAATGTGACATATGTTGCCACCAAAATCCAAAGACATTTACCAAGATTTGTATCTACTTTTTTGGTGGATAGGGCACAATGCATCAATTTGTCTGATTTTAGAGGACATATGCCAATGAGCTCTGTATTCCTGAACTTGGAACTTCACAGGTGTGTTTCTCATAAAGGAAGGTAAAGTGCTTACTATTTTTTACCTACCATTAGCATAATATCTTTAAACAAATTAGTTTTCATAGAATGTCTTCAGTATAATCAACCAGGGTGATATTTTGTGAGGCAGAAGAAAGTCAGAGTCTCATGAACTATATCTTTACCAGAACAAGAGAGTTAATATAATCTTGATGTAGGTTAGTATCAGTGTAATGCTACATTTCTTACATGAAAAGAAAATGTTTTTGATTATCTTTTTGGATGGAATGGAAGAGAAAGCGATTGCGAGAGCAACCATTGAATGCTCTGTGCTCAGTTATTTGCGCCACTTAAGACACTAAAGATCAACCATTTTAATTAGCATCACTACCTAATAAAGCACATGATAATCCCAGTTATTCCTCAATACTAAGCTAGTTTGGTATTGAGGAATAAGACCAACCAAACACATGAGTTAAATAAGGATTTCATAGGCATTAACACCCGTATATTTTTAAAATCCTTGATGGAGGTAATAATATTTGGTTCACTATTGATTTAAGCTCCTTCTCTCAGCAGATAGATTGGGAAAGTTTCAGGAGTTTCCAATAAGCCTTGGCTACAATAATACACCTCACTCCTCATCACAGAATCCATGTGAGGATTATGATAGTAACTCCATACATTCTCACTATATATTCTGGGACTGAGGAAATGGACACTAAATTTGTACACAGACTACAATGCCTGTAGGGCTCAGGCCAAGGCTCTGTATATAGTGTGACCCCTACAATCACTAAGTCTGACCTCAGTGATGGTTTGTGTCCTTAGAAACTTGTGGATTTCATTGATAGTATTAAATAACCCTTGGAAGATTTAGGTATTTCCTTTTCCCTAGTCCTCTGGGGTGAGTTGTGAGGAATAGTCATAGTGTATTCTTATTATCTTTGGTTGAGAATCCACATTAGATTAACTCAAGTTGAGTTTCTGCCAGCAGATATAGACATTTTCCAGTTACATAGAACAGCCTCACTGAAGGTGAGGTTTACCTATTTTCATTTATGCAAATAGGTAAATGTACAAATCATAAGTGAACATCTTGTTGAATTATCATAGATGAACACACCAATGGGACTAACGGGATCAAGAACTAAACAGATCTTGTGCTTCTTCCAATGGCTACCTTTCCCCTGCTTCTTAACATCTTAAGAAATGAGCATCCTCTGGGTTTCTCCAAGTTGTATAGTAAGTGGTGCTTGAAGAGTTTGCAAATAATAGTTATTCACTGTGCCCACCTCACTGAACTTTTGTATACTTTCTTGAAGTGTGCTAAGCAAGTTGGATAATTTTATTTCATCAACTGTAGGCCACAAATGGGTTCAGGCTTTATATTTTTTATTTTTTTAAAGATTTTATTTATTTATTTGACAGAGAGAGAGACAGCGAGAGAGGGAACACAAGCAGGGGGAGTGGGAGAGGGAGAAGCAGGCTTCCTGCCGAGCAGGGAGCCCGATGCGGGGCTCGATCCCAGGACCCTGGGATCATGACCTGAGCCGAAGGCAGACGCTTAACTGACTGAGCCACACAGGCGCCCCAGGTTCGGGCTTTAATTAACCATCATAATGCCATCCTTAGGTTCCCAGGCTACATATTAAACCTCATATTCTGAGAGAAAGCACACATATCCATAAATTCTGTTTGATCCAATTCTCATGGTTTAACATTCTTCCTGGTTTAACCCTCTTAATATCCGTCCATACATATTCCCTATAAATTATGTGCTATAGATTGACAAAATACAGCAATTCCTTTGATATAACAGCTATTTCCTCTCAGAACAAGCCTTTTATTTCTCAATATGAGCAGCATTTGTATCTAACTTTTATCATGGGCTTGGAGAGAAAGAGAAATGGTGATGGTATGTCTGGAGAGTATCCCATTGTGTGGCACCTGTCCCAAGTGAAGGCTTTGGTAATTCTCATACCAGAAAAGAAGTGTTGATGGAAGATGCTGCCACAGCTGTCAAAGAAGCTTCTGGGGGACTCTCAGGTTCAAAATTTTCAGTCTCCTTTCCCTCTATTCAGATGAGCCCTGCTCATTCCTAAGAGTATATATCCTAGCATAAGAGGCCTGCTAATGCTCCAATTATAAAACTCTTGAACAGCATAGGACCATATTTAAGAAGAAAGCATATTTCTTTATTATTTTTTAAAGATTTTACTTATTTATTTGAGAGAGAGTACAATCAGGGGAAAGGGGCAGAGGAAGAGGGAGAAGCAGGCTTCCCGCTGAGCAGAGAGCCCGATGCAGGGCTCAATCCCAGGACCTGGAGATCATGACCTGAGCCGAAGGCAGACGCTTAACGACTGAGCCACCTAGGCACCCCAGCATATTTCTTTAAAAAGCTACAATTGAGGGTTATCAATTCTCTATCTGTCCGTCTTAATAATTCAAATCTTTTGATTATTATTTGTATATTTTTGAAAATTTTATCTAGAGCACTAGAATGAGTCAGCCTACTACATATGACTGTAATTGACAAGTTCCACAAGTCACTTGATACTCTGACGCCTCCACCTCAGCCTGTCCTCTGGTGCTTGCCACCACCGAGTAATTGTGATGCTGCTGAATACTGTAGATTACCAGTTGCTCCTTTTTCCCTGTAATTAGGAGGTTGTACATGATGATTGGGAGCATATATATGATTAGGAGGGTGTATGTGCACTCAATATATATGTGAATAACCCATTATTCACATAATAACCCATTACCAGAATGTCAGCTTGAGGGTATCTTTCCTAAGATCACTTCTGGTACCAGTTCAGGATTTCAGCTTGACACAGCACATTTTAAGAAGTAAAAAAAAAAAAAAAAAAAAAAAATTAATGAAAAGACTATTTCCAGAGATGTGAGCAGAGTTAAGGGAAACAACTGATGGTAAATACCTAGGATTTAAGAACACTGGAATCAGTACAAGCTATTATTAAGAATCTGGCGAAAGCTACAATTGAGAGTAGAAAGATGACAAAATTTGCGTCCACAGTTAAGAAGGCGCCTGGGTGGCTCAGTCGGTTAAGCTTCTGCCTTCTGCCTTCAGCTCAGGTCATGATCCCAGGGTCCTGGGATTGAGCCCCATGTGAGGCTCCCTGCTTGGTGGGGAGCCTGCCTCTCCCTCTGCCTCTCTCCCACCCCTCTCCCTACCTAGCTCGTGATCTCTCTCTCTCTGCTCTTGCTTTCTCTTTCCAATAAGTGAATAAAATCTAAAAAAAAAAAAAAAAAAGAAAAAAAAAAAGAAACCTTCTCTAACCAGTGTGTTCCAGGGCCAAAACGCACAAAAGCCACATGCCAGGAAGTCTGGAGGTGTAGCATGCAGATACCAGCCTCTGGGAGGAAGGACAGAGTAGGGCAAAGCAGAGAATGAATCTGGAGAAGTAAATAGAATAATCCTCTCTCTAAAGCACCACAACCCCTACTCTTCACCACCCTACTGCATGAGACGCATATATACAAATCCGTTATCACAACAGTCAGTGATGTTCCAGTCTTTCAACTTATTCCCCACAATTACTATGTTCTGCCTTACACAAGAGAAATGAGCAGATGTTTTGAAATTTTCAGTGAGGAGTAAAACCTAGGGATCTCAAAGGTATTTTATTCCAAAATAATAATTAAATACAAGTAATGACTCTAAAATTGACCAAATTACATAAAAACTTTTATTTTTACTTTCTCTTTTTCTTTGCTGGATTGAAATGGTGTTTATAGATCAAAAGATTAATAAAGAGTACTAAAAATGGGTGTATAGGTGGTAATCAGGGGGTTGAGGAATCAAAGGCAGTTATCCTGAATCATCAATATTCTCTAGAGTACATTTGCGTATTTTGGCATCTTTTTAAAGTTAAAAAAGAAGCTATCTTAAAAAAACAGTTATGGCAAGAATATAAAATGGCTGGGCGCCTGGGTGGCTCAGTTGGTTAAGCGACTGCCTTCGGCTCAGGTCATGATCCTGGAGTCCCGGGATCGAGTCCCGCATCAGGCTCCCTGCTCAGCAGGGAGTCTGCCTCTCTCTCTGAACCCCCCCCCTCTCATGTGCTCTCTATCTCATTCTCTCTCTCAAATAAATAAATAAAATCTTTAAAAAAAGAATATAAAATGGCTGAAATGTGTAAGAAACAGGGTGTATTGAGCAAAGCAAAGTTTTACAGCACCAGCAAGTGTAAGCCTGCCGTCGAGAACAGCACCTGATACAAATTCTGAGATAGTAAGTAGCATAATCGTGTGCATTATACCAAAGTGTTCATATTTTGTAATTTAAAAATTTTATATCTTGAAGCACGTTGCTGTTTTATACAATTTCAGAACAAGGAACCAAAACATGTGGCTTAGAATCTTCAGAGGGAGCCTATTCTTTTAAGAAGCTCATCATGATTCCAACAATTCAGCAAGTTTCCATACCCTCGGAATATATTTGGTGGTGAATGTCCACTTGTCTTTCAGATCATTTGTGAGCAAGGCTGTGTTAGGATACCACCAATGACAAGCTGTATGAACACCTATTCATACTGACATGCATGCTGAGTTGTACTGGTGTTTGTAAACTGCAATTCAAACTGAGAAGCCAGATTAATTTTGCTTGTAAATATTTGCAATCTGTTACTTAGATAATTGCTACATCCACATTTGGGTATATTTTTAGGCTTCTAACAACATACACAGGCTCACTTGCCACTTGCCATACTGCCATGAAATAAGTTTATTTAAAGCCAACATTCAATGTAACAAAACATTCATTATATTAGCTTATTTCAAAGGATAATTTCATGTGTTCATAACATTTTTTAGGGTCTTTGAACATGATGGATATTGGTTTGGTGGGTTTTTTTCTTATAGCGTATTTTTCTGGTTTTCTGGAAAATTTTGGCCTTAAAAGTGAGGAAGGGAAGTGCCTCCCCTGCTTTATTTTCTGGAAAAATTTGTGTAAAATTGGAACTCTCTGGTTCTTAAATCTTAAACTAGAGTTTAAGTTAAGTCCTAGAGTTCACCAGTGAGGCTATCTGGACCTGTTTGTTTATTGTTATATTTATAACTACAAATATGATCTTTTAAATAAATAGATAAGTATATTCTCTTTAACTATTTCTTCTTTAGTCATCTTAGCAGTTTGTAGTACTTAAGGATTTGTTCCATTTCATCTGAATAATTGTTTGTGATATTCCTTTATTATCCTTTAGGAATCTTTGAAATAGCCATGTTCACTCTTTTTTTCCTGGGAAAAAAGTGTGGAATATCATATATATATATATGATATGCACACATACAATTTATAATATATACAAACACACACAATTTATAATATATACAAACACATGATTTATAATATATACAAACAAATTTAGTCACTTAATTTTCCAGCTTAAGAGCTAATTTTCTCTAAGTAAATTTTTATAGTTTAAGTAAAATATATTTTAATATATATGGTTTATAAGGTTAAATGGTTAAGCTACAGTTTATATTTTGCTTCTTTATATTACATAAGGAAAGGGTCTTTTAGCTAGAAAAATACGCATAGTGGCATAATTTTATCTGAAAATAACTTTGCGTGTATTTGACTCCTGTTTTTAATTATACTTCTGGTGTCCTTAGAAGAATAATGATCTTTGAAATTTTCTTTCTTAAATTTGTAACTGACACCATACTTTGAGTTTATGAGAACTTTTATTAATCATTTAAAATATTCTATATCTCAAACAGGTCAAAATTTAGAGTTCATAAGCTCTGATTTTCACAGTTGTAACAGAATATTGGAGTCATATTGACTGTGTTGCCATAGAATATGGCATTAGGAGGCTACTTGTCTGATATAATAATGAATATGTGTAACTACTGCGTTATGAAGAAATGCTGGCAATGTACATTGCCCCCACATAATATAAGGTAACTACTTTAAACATATTAAATGGAGGATACAGTTTCAGGTACGACCAAGGCAAGTATTAGGAGATCCTGACTGGAAAGAAAGATCCAAGTAGAAAGAGAGGAAGCTATGACCCCACAGTATAAGTTTAGTCATTTATACAAATGATCCTAATTTTGTCCTCTTAGTTCAGAGTCTTCAATAAGCATTATTTAAAAATGGGAAGAATTACTTATTAAGGTAACTTACTCCCTCCACCAAAAATTTGTGTTTTACTTTAACTTGTTACCATTCTATTCATTCTATTATTGAGAACTTTCTCCTCTCACTGGAGTTTGGTAAAAGTATATGGCGTCTAAATACTGTTAAACAACTTTAAACTTCTTTGTAATATATTCCATTTCAAATAGAGATGTAGGTGGCCGGAGTGGTTCAGCAGTTTTCTAATCTCTTCTAAGGGAAATATATTGGATTTTTAGCTGACTAAGCCTCCAGAGACACTCATGATGCATGGGGTGTTCCCTGAAGAATTTTTGGAATTGTCTTACTTTTATTTCATCTTGAAAAATCATTCTTTCAGGAGCCTGTTTTGGGGCCGTATGATCCTGATCCTCTCTGTCATAAATCAATTTTCAGTAGCACTATTGAGAAACCTTTGAGCATACGATATTCCCCAATGTGTAGGATACCTTCTCAGAAAAAAAAAAAAAAAATTAATTGAGAAATATCCTACATGCTGTCAGAGTTGCACTGCTTAATAAGATGAGATCCTCTCTCTGGAGATTCGGCAGCTTTCTGACATTCCCTAGCTTTAGATTACCTGAGTTAAATCTATTGCTAGAAATGAAGCATAGCAATTTCATCAGGAAAATTACTTCTCAGATAAAGAGATATATTGCATTACATGTTGTTTTTGCTCTGTGCTACTTGACTTATATGTAATTCTAACACAATATATACCACATTTGTGCTTAAGCGGTGTTAGTTGATCTTCATAAGAAATCAACTTACATGAAGCTTAGAGGTTCCTGGCAATATGAGTTTTCCATGGAACACATTTTACTGTTCACATTACAAAGTGAATGATACCTTTTTTCTGTTAAATTAAAACTTCCAATACAGGATATGAACTGTGCACTCAACAATCAGCAATATATGAACATAAAACCTGCTTTTTTTTTAGTCACAACAACACCTCCTTTGACAAAAAACAAAAAGCAAAAAACATTCTTTCTCATCAGAGGTAAAAAGTAAATGTAAAATAGGGGCGCCTGGGTGGCTCAGTCGTTAAGCGTCTGCCTTCAGCTCAGGTCATGATCCCAGGGTCCTGGGATCGAGCCCCGCGTCGGGCTCCCTGCTCTGTGGGAAGCCTGCTTCTCTCTCTCCTGCTTCTCCCTCTCCCACTCCCCCTGCTTGTGTTCCCTCTCTCACTGTGTCTCTCTCTGTCAAATAAATAAATAAAAATCTTAAAAAAAAAAAAGTAAATGTAAAATAATCAGGAAATTTAGGTCTACTTTATTTATTAAAATCTAAATATGAACTAAATATGAATCCATTATTAAAAACTATCAAAAACACACACAAGGTAACAAGTCATTATGAATATGAATCAAGAAAAAAATACATATATTTAGAACCCTAAGGCCTTTAGATTCTAGGATATATTAAACATATTTAAATAAGTATACTTAAATGTTTATGGAGAAAAAGATGGGAATCATTAAAATGATCAAGCAATACGGGACTATTAAGATGTTTAGGCTAATGTGAAAAAGAATATAACTTTCTTTTAGAAATTAAAAACATACATATTGAAAATTAAATTAATGGTTAAAATAGCATATTAAGTATAGCTTAACAGAGAATTACTGACCTGGAAGATACAGCTGAAAAATCACTCAGTATGTAACTGAAATGATTAGATGTGTGACCTAGTTCAGTTTGTCATTTTAGGATGTTAGAAGTGTATGGCATGCAAAAAGAAAAAAAAAAAAAAAAAAAAGGAAGGGTATGGCATGCAGGTACACTAGTAAAAATATTATATGATAAAAATGGAAAAGGTATTTCTCAAGATAAATCATTTAAAAATAAATGTGAAAATAGGTATAATATTAATTTTTAATAATACACATGGATGCTATTTAATAAAACACAGCAAAAGTTTCCAGGAGTGTCCTTTTCCCATGCTACCTCTACTTGGGCAATTAAGGACATTTCCTTGGTAGGAGGATAAGAGAAACAGTTTTTTATTTTTTATTTTATTTTAATTTTTTAATTTTTTTAATTTTTTTTTTAAAGATTTTATTTATTTATTTGAGACAGAGAGAATGAGAAAGAGCACATGAGAGGGGGGAGGGTCAGAGGCAGAAGCAGGCTCCTTGCCGAGCAGGGAGCCCGATGCAGGACTCGATCCAGGGACTCCAGGATCCTGACCTGAGCCGAAGGCAGTCGCTTAACCAACTGAGCCACCCAGGCGCCCAAGAGAAACAGTTTTTTAATGAGGACCTGCCATTAAGTCATGATTCTGATTTTCTTTTTATCCTTTCATGTCAATTAAACAACTTTCACAGAGAAAATTGGAATTGTGTTAATATCACTACAACATTACACAGTGACTAATAGATAAAACTTTGAAATTGAAAACTATAAAAGACATATAATGATTTGATATTATACATATTCAAGTGAATTTCAAGGAGAAAATTGCATATTGAAGATGAGAGGATATTTGAAGAGATAACAGGGGAAAAGATTCCGGATCTACAAAACAAATGGAAGCCCAGATAGAGAAAGATTCTCTCCTCTCTCCCACCCATTGTGCACTCAAGTTATTCAAACACTAATTTAGGTGAGCTGAGAAAGGATTTTACATATTTAACTAAGGTTCCAATTCAGATGACCTTAAAATAGGGTGATAATCCTGAGTGAATCTAACTTAAGTAGGTAAGCCTACAGTAGAGACTGGATTTTTCCTAGCAACACAGGTTTAAAAAGTGAGAAGAACTTGATGAGAAGATTCTTTGTTGCTGGCTTTCATGATGGAGGCCCTATGGCAAAAAATAATGGGAGCACCTCAATCCTATGACTTCAAGGACCTGAACTCTGTCAACAACCTGAATGACTTTGGAAACAAATTCTTTCCCAGAGCCTTTAGAGCTTTCTGTTCAACATGGGCAACATCTTGACTTCAGTTTAATGAGCCCTTGAACAGAAAGCCAAGCTCTGTGGGAAGCCTGCTTCTCTCTCTCCTGCTTCTCCCTCTCCCACTCCCCCTGCTTGTGTTCCCTCTCTCACTGTGTCTCTCTCTGTCAAAGACTGCCAAGACTTGTGACCCACAGAAACTGTGGGATAATAAAATCTGTGTTGTTTTAAGCTAAGCTACATTTGGGGTGATTTGCTATGTATTGATAGAAAATGAATATATTGTATGATTTTACGTTACAGGGCAACTATAAAATATCAAAGATAAAGAAACTAGGAGTTGGCAGAGAGAAAAAAACAGATAATTTATTGATAACATTGATGTCAGACGTCAGCAATAAATGGAAGTCTGAAGAGAGTAAATGACATCTTCAAATTGCAACCTAGAGTTGTATATATAGCATGGCTTTCTTACAAGAAGGAAAACAGAAAAGAAACAAATATCTTCAGTTAAGTTTGAATAGAAGAGCATTTTTAACCAATAAACTTTCACATATGCAATTTTAAAGATACATTACTGGAAGAAGCTAAAGGTTTCAGCTGTATGGCTTGAAATACGAAAAGAAAATATTAAATAACTAAACGGTTAAACATAATGATAAATTGAAATAAACATGTATGAACAATATTATCTTAATAAAAAAATGTCTGATTTATCAGATAAGAAGAGACAAACAGAACTAAATTGAACTGGACATGTTTCCGTGGGGAAGAGTTAGCAAGGGCAAAGCTCTTATTAGAGGCATAGGTGTGTGTGTGTATGTGTGTGTGTGTGTGCATAGGCACGCAATTTTAAGAGTGAGACAGAGACAGAGAGACAGGGAGATTAGAGTCAACGTTTACTGAATCTCTAATACATACAAGGAACTGAGCATACCTTTAAAAATTTTACTTTATTTATTTTATTTATTTTATTTTTTTAAATATTTTATTTATTTATTTGAGAGAGAGCACATGAGAGGGGGGAGGGTCAGAGGGAGAAGCAGACCCCCCGCCGAGCAGGGAGCCCAATGCGGGACTCGATCCCGGGACTCCAGGATCATGACCTGAGCCGAAGGCAGTCGCTTAACCGACTGAGCCACCCAGGTGCCCTAAAAATTTTAATTAAATATTCAAAACAGTCCTATGAATCTACACTATTACTATTCCCATTTTAAAGTAGAAGAAAGCAAAGCACAGAAAGATAAAGTGATTTGCCAGTTTACCCAGCAAGTGAGTGGTAGAATTGGAATTCAGAATTGGGCATGCATATCACATCAACTGTGCTTCTGACCCCTAAATATTGTGTCATTTTAGGTAGACGTATTAAGATCTAACTCAAAACATTATGTAAGGGCATTTCTTATTAAGAGAAAGAAAAAAGCTCTTACTGGAGTACTAAAAGAAGAAAAAAAATACATTTAAAAAAAATCATCAATTTTAACTAAATCATACATTTAATTTTAAATCATTTCGATTTTTAAATATTTATTAATACTAGAACAAACCAAATATCTCTTTTTTAAAAAGATTTTTTTATATATTTATTTATTTATTTATTTATTTTATTTGAGAGAGAGAGAACAAGCAGGAGGGGCAGAGGGAGAGGGGGAGAGAATCCAAAGCAGACTCCATGCTCAGCACAGAGCCCTATGCGGGGCTTGATCTTATGACCCTGAGATCATGACCTGAGCTAAAACCAAGAGCTAGAGGTTAACCGACTGTGCCGTGGAGGCACCCCTAGACCAAACAAAATATCTAATGGGAGTTACAAGTCACTATGATATTATTTTATTTTTTTAAAGATTTTATTTTTTATTTGTCAGAGAGAGAGAGCACAAACAGGGGAGCTGCAGGCAGAGGGAGAACCTGGCTGAGCAAGGAGCTCAACATGGGACTCGATCCCAGGACCCTGGGATCATGACCTGAGCTGAAGGCAGATGCTTAACTGACTGAGCCACCCAGGTGTCCCACTACTATATTATTTTAAAGAGTATAGCCATGTCCAATATGGGAATGTATTTTAGCTTTATTAGTTCATATTTAAATAACTCTGGGTCTTTCTGAGTCTTTGATTTTTGTTTTCAATGATATGAAGTGTATGGATTAACTGCAACTCTACCTATTAGCACCCAATACAAGAAAAAATGAGAAAATAACAATAGCCAAACTGTGGAAGGAGCCAAGATGCCCTTCAACAGATGAATGGATAAAGAAGATGTGGTCCAAAAATACAATGGAATATTATTCAGCCATCAGAAACGATGAATACTCACCATTTGCATTGACATAGATGATGCTAAGTGAAGTAAGTCAAGCAGAGAAAGACAATTATGATATGGTTTCACCCATATGTGGAGTATAAGAAATAGTGCAGAGGATCATAGGGGAAGGGAGGAAAAACTGAATGGAAAGAAATCAAAGAGGGAGACAAACCATGAGAGACTCTGGACTCTGGGAAAAAAAACGAGGGTTTAAGAGGGGAGGGGGGTGGGGGGTGGCAGTAACAGGGTGATGGGTATTAAGGAGGGCACGTGCTGTGATGAACACTGGGTGTTATGCGTAACTGATGAACATTGAACACTACATCAAAAACTAATGATGTGCCACTATACAGTGGCTAATTGAACATAAGAAAAAATAAATAAAATAAAATAAAATCTTTTATCTCCAAAAAAGAAGAAAGAAAATAATATTAAAAAATCAGGATTCAAACATGTATGAACCCTGTGGGTAAGATAAGCATGCAAACTTAAAAAGGATTGTGCTGTTTAACAGATCAAAAAAATAATAAGATACTTTTTTTTTTGGCTTCGCATCATTATTTTTTAAAATATTATTTATTTATTTGAGAGAAAGAGAGCCCATGAGTGGGAGGAGGGACAGAGGGAGAGGGAGCAGCAGACTGCCCTCTGAGCAAGGATCCTGATGCAGGGCTCAGTCCCAGGACCCTGAGATTATGACCTGAGCCAAAGGCACATGCTCAAGCTCCTGAGCCACCTAGGTGCCCTTCACTTTGCACCATTATATAAAACCCCAAGGAAAATATAAGCATAAAATTCATGACAATGCTCCAATTAAGAATGGATTTGCCAGGCATATAATACAATGAAAGAAAAATTAATAGCT